>NC_143052.1:141022500-146022500 GCF_052426305.1 Pelodiscus sinensis | reverse complement strand
CATTGCAGGCCATAGAACCTCATGGAGCCTCTCCTGCAACACACCCCTAACCTCAGGCAGAGTTACTGAAGGCCTCAAATTGTGATTGAAGCATTTCAAGTTTCAGAGAATGCACCATTTACTATAGGTTAAGCCTTCAAGTGATCTGTCCCCTAGACACCTAAGCCCCAGACCATTCTCACCCCAAGGAAAGACAGGCATTCAGTCCTCTGAGTCACACATGGGACCTAAGCTGACAAGTGAACCCAAAGGCTGCCCACTGAATCTGGTCCCATTTAAGTGTGGTGGTGGTATTAGCCTACCTTGTAGCTTTCAGCTCAGTGATTAGAGGCTTCACTGGGGATATGAGGGATGTAAATTAATTCCACCTTCTATTCTAGGAGAAGGGAGACCCCTGTTCAAAGCCTCCATCTCAGGTCAGCGTTCTAACCCCTGAGCTATGGGATATTCCAGTGTGGGGCTCCCTCAATCTTTGCCTCTGTTCCCTTGTAGATAATTAATTCAATAACCACCAATGGATTAGAAGTTAAAGGAAGGCACCAGCATCATTTCCACCTCACCCTCTCCTGGTAGATTTGCATGCATGTAGATCACATGGTAAGCTGCCTATTTCTTCCCATTCACTGTATTGGAGCATCGGCGTCTAACTTAGGCTTTATGGAATGTGATGTTGTTCCCTTAATTTTTCTAGGAATCTAAATTCCAGATGCCACAGTATTCAGCATTGCAATGCTCAAGTCCCTTTGCAGAACCAGGCCTTAATGTATGTAAAACACCGTATAAGCGCTCTATATAATTACAGAGATCAATCTGATCCCAAGCAAGGTATTGATATTCCCAAGGAGGTACCTCTGCAAAGAGTATATTTTGCAATAGATTGCTACACTAAGGATGTAAGCGACCAGTCGACTGTCCAATAAGCAAAAGCTTATCGGATAGTCGACTAGTGATGCGACTAGTCACTCCCCCCCTTGCTGCATCTCCATAGTGGGCAGGGGAGGTAGAGGCACAGCAGGAAGTGGCGCGAGTGGGGACCGAAGCAATCTCTGCTCATGCCGCTTCTGCAGAGCTCTTGCTACAGTTCAAAGGTGGAGGCACCCTTATTGGCTAATCAAATAGTTGATGGAAATCCCATTGGCTATTCGTTTAGTTAATTAATCTAAATTTAACAACCCTATGCTACAAATGCAAAATATCTCTCACTAAAAATTTGTGGACTGTGACTGATGGCGATTTCTTTTAGAAGGAGGGTATTAGGGAAGAGAAGCCAAAGATTCCCCCTCCCCCCGGAAGTCCATTTATAATGATGCATGTGACTATCTCTTGCATTAGTTCAACAGAGCCAGTTTCATATCTACTCAATGTGCAGAAGAATTTTAGAGTGCAGTATAAATAGCTCACCTTTTCACACAGTTCACCAGATGATCAAAGCCCACCACAATTCCTATGTTTTCTTGAAAGGACAGAGGGTCCAAAAAGACAGGAAAACAAATCTGTTTTTAATACACTCCCTCCCTCCTCCTGCAGGAACAGTTACAATTAGACTCCTTTCCGCTATCCACTAGTGCAAGAAAGGTATTCAAAAGGAAATAGAAAAACCACACCATTGTCTTCCAAAACACATTTTCATGCACAAACTATGTCCAGCAGGGACTCTGTCGTGGTGTGCACAGTGATTTGGATGGTGTTATCTCAGATGCATTTAATGAGATAGGATCTACCCCATTTTTGTAAACGTTTCATAAATTTTGAAGCAATGCTAGACCTCCACATCTACACCCAGAAGAAGTCAATATGTAAAAGTTTCACTTGACAGAGTTCTCAGAGCTGGCTGCCATGTCCCTGTCACACAGAAAGGGAGTGTTGGGAGTCTACTCTCAGAGACTGATTATTTTCAAGAAAAGAAGCTGCATCACTGAATCTTTTAATATATACAGTACAAGAGTAAGCAGGGTGCTGGCTGCAATGTCAAGCAGATGGCATTCATTTACAACATTTATGCATGACTGTTTGAAAGATGAGAGACCACAAATACCTAGAGTTACAGGAGAGATGCAGACATATTTTTCAGTTTTATTTTCAATGGGAGACCACTGGCATCCCAACTTATCACATCTTCCAGGGAAAACAGAGAGGGACTATAGCAGCTGTGGTACTAAAAGCTGCACCAGAGTTCACTTGGCGTAATGCTTCGCCCACTCCATGGTTGTGATATTCCGGATTCCAGCTACTTTTGCAGGTTAGCGATAGAGCAATCAGCACTAACAGAAGGGAAAAATAATTGGAACTGAAGCACAGACCATGGGATCAGGCTGGTACTGTACATCATTTGTAAACCAGGGTATTATACATGGAGCTTGAAACTTGTAATATTAAGTAAAAACGTGATTGAAGTGTGTCTGATGGTTTTCTGGGACAGCAAAAAAGTCAATTCAGGCATAAAACTCAATACCTTCCAAAAGAAGAAGAAAATAAAATCCACCAAATGATCCTGAAATCAACTTTTCCTTTGGATAAATATAGATCTGAAATAGCAGTACAGTTCACAGTGGCATAAAGTTCTCTGATTGCTTGTGTGCTTGAAAATATCTCATCAGTAAAAAAATACCAGAGAGCTGGGAGGAAAACCCTTTCTCTGAATTCTGTACATGGACAAATGCACATGGTATTGGCAGGCATCTGGTCATCGGATCCATGGGAAACCAGCAGTTTTGCAGGGCTGCAGATCACAGGTCAGGGGATGAAGGGTAAGAAGAATAGTAAGGCCCATTTTCCTGTGACAATAAAGGAATGAGCAGTTAGCAACTCTCAAATGCATGCAACTGAGGGCTGAAAAGGCGGCACAACTGAACATTCTGACCACCTTCTCGCAATCTAGTACAGTAATATCCAAACCTCACCCAGCTGAAAACTGCACTGGCAACTTGCTGGGAGTCTAAAAGTTGCTGTCTCCTGATTTGAATGTAGCAGATCACAGTTGCGCTACCTGAAATCCAAAGCCATGACCTGTTGAGACTGCAAATGCCAGCATGTAGCGTGGCCAGTAAGTCAGCTCGAGATGGCACACTGCCTGCAGACACATGCAATCTGTTCCTCTCAAGTGAGAGCAAATGTGGGTCAGAATGAAATTGAATCACATTTGTCCTGCACTATGGCAGAAATCCATGAGGAAAAAAAGACTAAGAGAGCCTAGAGCAGTTCTTCTCTACTCCCTTTCCCTGGTTTGTTAATTTAAGGCTGGGAAGATGAAAAAGTTTGAACCAAGACAAGACAACACAAGCAGCTCCAACAGCAGTGGGATGGCAGACAGCAACAATCCTGTGTGTCAGGTTTTAGGACAATGAACTTCTCAGAACATTACAGAAAACTGCTAAGAGCATCCCCTAGTTATTCAATAAGCCATGGAAAACTGAAAACTTAATGAGGCTGTCAGGAGACAAGCAAGGTGAGGGAGAGAAAGAAGCAGAGAGAATGAGAGAGGTGAATACTTTTAAGATCTGCACTTGTAGGGCACCTAGGACTCAGGAGGAGATAGAGCAGCAATACATGTCTTTATCTAAGTTAACAGACACAATCTGCTATATCAAAGAGTGCTCTTCCCCAAGAAAAGCAAATCATAATGGCTCTAATCTTCACTGTAGAGATATGGGCCCATGAGGACTACAAGTCTGCAGTACAGGCTGCCCAGATCAATGTGGAATGTTGGATCTCCATCTGGGTTATTGATTATGTTGGCTACAATTGTCTTCATTTAATACAAAGTTGGTGTGGTCCTTGTGCTCCCTGCTTGCTGATGCAGTTGTTGGCTAGGCAAAGAGGGTGTGTCCCTAATTTATACACAAAAAATAGGAGAAGCCTCCATTGGGTTAATGGGCTGCGTCTGGGCCAAACCCTCTATTCAGAGACTGATATAGATGAGACTAATATGTAACAACCAACTGTTTCTATAAAGTCCAAAGAGAGCTGTTAGTCTCCCCAGCAATCCATCCAGATTTCCTTTTACCAGGGAGTTCAGTCTGCTTGACAAAGCTGCTCCACAATTGTATTTGGGAGCATAAACATGCTTATCGCCTAAAACCACTTACCCTGGCATCGTATTCAAGGACAAAAGGAGGGAAGTCAATCTGTTCGGGGGGTATGGCTGTGAACAACTGCTGAAGGTTTTCTACATAGTGGATTTTGTCCTTTAGCCCTGAGACTGTAAAGGTTGTGAAAAACCATGTTGAGACCTGAACAAAGAAAAGAAAAGAATTAAACCGATGCCATTTCTGAGTCTTCAAGTTCAACATGTTATTCCATACTCATATAAACCAATCACGCTTCAGCATTACAAAAACAACCCCACTTCAACTGTCCAAAGCTGTTACTTGCACTACAGAGTAGTGCTTTCAAACTCCTGACTCACATTCTGCATCCCTGTATCGCTGCACAGGAGTTGGTGTCTATTTACTACTTCCCATGCTACATCCAAAACTTTGCAGGTTACAATTTGTTTCTTCATTCTACATTCGTCAGATCAATCTCTTTCCTTGCCTTGATTTTAATGCCTGTTAGCACCAGTTTTCACAGGGCAATTCAGAAAAAAAGTGATCTTCAGAGAGGATGCATCATTGGGATCCTGGAATGACTGTTGTGGGTATGCATTTCACTCTTTCCTATACTCTACATCTGCTCAATGGCATCAGACCAGACTCACATCTGCTGTCCAAACCCCATACATTTTAATTTTAGATCTTAACCTTGAGTCTCCTTCAGATCTTTTTATAACAGCAGATTTTCACAGGCACATCCCTGACACAAAGGCCAACAGAACTTTTAAAAGAAAAGTTTTAAATAGAGGCAAAATAATGGATTTTTCAAGCCTCAAACAACTGAACTATTTTGTTTGAAAAGTTTAAGCAAACAAAAAACAAATCATGAGGCAAACACTGGACATGGGCAATTTCCTCCCAAATTATTTAAGTTCAGCAAAGTTATAAGCAAATGAAAAAGGGTTGTTTTTTTTTTTTTTTTAAAAGGAAAGTACTGGGCAATTTTAATAGAAGGTAGCACAATCAACCCTACCTATCATAAAATAAGCAGATTAGTCAACCAGTTTTATTCTTCATACAGATGTTAGGGACTAGGGGCTAAAATGCAATGCTGTAACTTAATCTGACTGGAAAGGTGATGAGATCAAAATGGGACAATGCATACTGGGACACTGTCTACTCTGAACACATCCTTATATTAAGATAAGACAATCAAAGGCCATAAACAGACCATGCCTGTTGTAAACCCTAAATCTAAATTTTCATACTGTTCTTATGTGCAGGATATCCAAGTGCTGTCTTGATTGTTGTAGGAACTGGCAACCTATTCAGTGTTCACAAACTAAGCCATTCATCAGCACAAGCTGGAATTAACCATCTACTACAACTTTCTGATCAGCAAGCATCATCGCTGGCCCAATACGCTTTGTGTTCATACCCAAAAAAGGAAAAACACCAAAACAAAACCTGAGAATTCCAAATGTTAACTAAGTGATGATCAGAAGGCTGATTATACATTACATGCAGTCTGTGGTACAGGAGCTGCTCCTGTGGATGGACAACTCCCCAAACAGCTGAGAGAAGAGAAGGGCCGTGGTATTAATAAATAAAATTAAGGAACCACCACAATTGTTTGTCCTACTCAATTCCAGAAGAATCGCCTACATTCCTATACCATGTTTCAACTTACTAAAATTGCAGGGATGCACCCAAAGCAGAATAACAACATCTGCAATGGAAATGGCCCTGGTCACCAGAGATCAGTTCTATTCTTACTCCCATCTTACCTAAAGTGACAAAGGATCTCTATTGAGGATGACAGGTAAAGTCCTTAGTCTCGCACATCTAACCAAAAGCACAAGCATGCAAAATGTTAATTAGGGCCACTGCTGCCACTTCATTTTCCAAGCATAACACCCTCATCAGAATGTTTGATCCTAGTTGAGACAAAGCAAAAAAAGCAACTCTGCCTTCTGGTCACCTCTAGAGACCGCAGAACAAAGCAGTACAAATCCTTTTGAAGAGATTAGAAAAATCTGAAGGAAATAAAAAGCTGAAGCCTCGCATAAGCCTCCCCCAAAAGAATTCTTCTTCCACTTTCAACATTATCATTTTATATTACAATCTAGGATCCTGACTGAGCCCACTGCTAGCTCATCACCACTACTCAGTTTCTTGGAAAGGATCAGGACACAGACAGTAGGAGACTAAATCTACATGGGTTTAAGTCTGATCCAGGCAAGATGTTACCACAGCAAATCTGAAGGCTATTTTGGTGGCCTATGTAAATTAATTGGTAGGCTTCTATAAGCTGAACTGTGTGCTTCTGGACTGACCTAATGCCAACAAGAGAAGTGGCAGCCAGTGTCAATGAAGGCTAAATAATGGCCACAAAAATCAAGTTTCCCCCCTGTGATTGTAGTGTACCACATAGGTCAGGTTCAAGACACACTAGCAATGAGATGCAGGTGTATGAAGCTTGCAGTGACACTTGTCTTTATACCATAACTATCCTTGAGAGTAAAAAACACCCATGTGGTGAATCAGTGAGAAAACAATTCAAATGTCTGGGTTCACACAGCCAAATGTTACATTTTAAGCCAGAGAGCAGGAAAAAGGATTAGAGCACCTTTTCTTGGAATTCAACATGGTCTCTCAGCTTTAATTTTGTTAGAGGATACCCCACGGACATACCCCCCCAACCACACCAGACTGATCTGCTTTATTCTCAGCCTTTCAACCTTTCCAGTTAATCAGCTGCTGTAACGGCTGATGTTTGCCTCCATTCAGTACCTGAAGAATAAGGCTCTGTGACATTGCTCATTCGTGTGCAGTAACCAGCAATGCAACGTGGGTTAAAAGCAACAGAGAGATGAAGCTTAATTGCAGGTCAGAGCACAAATAGTAAAATGGGAAGTGAGCTGCAGTGGCACACAGGGGAAAAGCTAACATACCAGTCACACAAGCTGGAAATAAGGAACCACCAGAGGTGTGTTAGCTCACGGAAAACACTTATATATCAGACATGGCTTAGTGTTTTGAAGTCTCTCGTGTGACCTTCTCCCCTTGTATTACAATTTTATGCCTTTCTCTGTTTCAGAAATCTGCATTCTTGGTCTTTTGTACAGTATACTTCACCTTTGAGCGAAATGTTGGGTGGACGAAGTACACTGCTTTCAAATTTCGCTTGTACCTGGTTTAAAGAAGAAAGTGAACCTTGTTAAAAAAAAAAGTAATGAGCTTATGCTATTAAATTAATCCAAAAACACTGTTTAAAGTGTTCGGAGACACTTTCATGCAGAGGTGCTTGTGGTGTTAACCCTCATCCACAGCATTTAAATCCAGGTCAAGGGGCAGCTGCCCTACGACTAAGCAAGACAAAAGAAGCAAACATTTTCTCTGTTGCTAGATAAATCCTAAGATCCTCCTGCCCTCTGTACAGACAAAGAGGATTTACACATTAGTGACAACTATTAGTGCTGTCCGTAAAACTCCTGCAAAATGATGGAGCATCCCAGTGGACAATACTGTCTTTTGCAAACCCACCCGTTAGAGACAGATGGAATGAGTTCATATAAAATTATATGAGCACAAATATGCCTGCTACTGATTGATATGCAACTGGCAGGGATTGCAGAGACCAGTATATGACACAAGTATGCATGAACTAGAATTACTCTCCTGTTGAGCTAAGGTGCTCAGAGGCTACAATAAGCATTGCAGAAATGCTTAGGAATTGGTTTAAATCATTTGATTCAGAGCAGGAAAGGAAACATGCCATCCTTCCTAATCTTTACTGGTGTTGTTAGACACCTGGGTTTATCTGCCCTTGTGAAATTCTTCCCAGCAACTCTCTTTTAGCAATGGAAGCAAGCTGGACAAAGGGTCTGGCTTATAGGTTTGTATAGGGAGAGGAGTATTGTTAGAAGAGTTTCTCTTCCTACTCATGACACCCACTTGATGTCAACGACGTCATACAGTTTCTTCAGGAAATCGGAGTCCAGATGATTGTAATCGCTAGTGAGCGTGTGGAAGTATACTATGACGTACTCCTTCACTGCAATATGGTCCATGACATGGATGAAGTACAAGAGAGCCTGAGGTGGGAAAATATTTATATTTTCAGAAGAAAAATCTGTCACGGTCCAAATCTGTGTTAACAGAATTCCTCTAACACTAATATTTATTCAGACCAAAAGCCTTAAAACAGGCTATTATAAGATGTCTATTACAAAAACATCATGGAACAGTGAAGTCTTAAACATGAACTCAGAAAGATTACCTGGAGATTCCTACAACCAACCTTTACTTGCTCTATGCCCCTAACCTCCACAACCTTTGGATGAATGTCGGGATCCCTGGCATCTTGCATGTACTAGAAACAAGTCTGCTCACTGCACCTTACTTCTTTGGAGACTCCAGCTATAGAAGCATCTTCGCATTTTTTAGGAAGGAAAGAGAGCCCTATACTGCACTGCTTGAGAACATCCATGCAGGGTCAATGGTCCATCTAGCTCAGTTTCCTATCTTCCGACTGGGGATGTAAAATCCAGGTCAATCAGTTAACCGGTTAAATGTTAGGCAAATGTAACATTTAACTGGTTAACCAACTAAGCAGGATCTCACTGCTCCAGTTCCCCCACTGCCAGCTGGGCTCCTAGCTGCATACTGGGTAACCGGTTACCCGTTCACATCCCTATTTCTGACAGTGGCCAGTGCCAGGTGCCAATGCTTTCTAGAAGAGAATCTTGTCACCTCCCTAGAAAGGTTTTGACACATCTTCACATAACAGTTTATAGAAGATATATTCGAATGCTGAAGTATGCAAGGCATTTGTACATAATTAGCTGTATAGAAAGATTTCTGCATAATTTGCTGTATAGAAAGATTTTACCTCCCTTTGGAGACATATTGCTAAAGTTAGTGAAGCCCGATGGTATAGGATGAGGTAGTTGTACTTAAGGGAGACTGTCTTTCAACCGTTGCTAAAAAAATCACTGGCATAGTTCTATAGTTTTATATGAAGATTTTACCTTTTCCATATCTATCAGCGTTACAGGAATATTCCTTCCAACTACCACCATCACTGTGCGACCACAGTTATCCACACCTACAAAATAAGATGAGCATCACAAGGCTTTTATCTTTGAATCACATGTATAAAGGAGTCTTGAGCTTTTGAAACTCTCCCTTTAAAAAAAGGGGAGACTAACCACAAGCATTCAAGAATGCAAGTTACCAACATTGTAAACAGGAGATGAGTGCAGAGACTATTGCTCCCTTTATGTAGTACTCATTTTGATCTAAACGGAAGGATGCCTTGCCTCATTTCTACTGCTCTGATCCTCAAGGTCATCCAGTTCTTCCTGTAGAATACTTCAACTCTAGTCTGCACTGATGACGCCTTCCAACACGGTCATCAGCAAATTTCATTAGCACATTCCTACCTTTTGTGCCAAGGTCACTAATGAAAATGTTAACAAAGATTGGTCCCAAAACAAACCTTGAGGATTTTCACTGGTAACTTTCCCTGCTCCCCCTTCCTCCAAGTAGTTCTCATTTCAGCATAACCTATTGCCTTCTTTTCTTCACTTTAACTAATTCCCTGCCCATCTTGTATTTTTTATATTTGTGACACTGTATGGAATTTGGGGAACACGTTAGGACATTAATGAATATCAGTATGATAGAATGGCAATGAGTCAATGTAAGATATCTGCAAAATTGTTATAATCTGCCATGTCAGATATCTGCAAAATTGTTATAATCTGCCAAATATGATAATCGCATTTATATGTTTGTATACCCTTTGTATTTGGGTTACGGTATATGTATGTCCTACAAAAATTGTGCTAAGCTTCTGAGTAAATCCCAGTTTTGGGATGCACTGCCTAGTCTGCTTGATCAAGACATCAAGCTTTTCAGCTGACCCACTGGGACAAGATTGGGCAATAATTTTTGATGGGGGAGGATACCCCAAGAATCTGGTAGGTGGTCAAGGGCCGTACTCTTCCATATATTAATGGAGGAAGTGCAAGGTCTGAGATGAAGGATGGGTGCAGAAGGGAGCTTGGGGTAAGAGACTGGGTGCAGGATCAGGTATGGGATCTGGGAGGGATTTTGGGTGAAGGAGGGGGTTGTGACCTGGGACAGACTGGGGTGCACGGTCCAGGAGGGGATATGCGCACAGGAGGAGGTTAGAGATCTGGGGTTTGACCAGGGGTAGGGATTGGGGTGCAAGTTCTGGTAGGGGGTTGTGACCTGGAGGAAGGGTGTAGGAGGGGGTAGGAGTGCTGGGGGGAGGCAGAGGCTGGGGTGCCAGATGCAGGCTCTGACTGGGAGGTGCTTACCTGGGCCAAGAATATGCCTTATGACTCAGCAAGGCATGTATGGGCTTGCTTCTGGACAGAACTCTAAGGTTGCCAGGCCATGTGCTGGGCAGCTTGTGTTTGGGACACAGGAAGTAGAAGCCACATGGCAAAAGGAATATAAAAGGCAGCTGCATCTTCTCCAACTTGTCTTCATTCCTGCTTTCTACCTCTGGGGTAATCTTTCTACAAACAAAGCTCTGAACAAAGGACTGAACGACACTTCCAAGCTGTGTTTCAGAGAGACTTTCAAGCCAGCAAACTCACCAGTACAGCTAGAAACCTGAAGGACTTTGAAGTCTTTCTAGGTATGTGACTGCTTTGCCATTTAACATCTCTCTTCTTGTTCTCTTTTTTCTTTTACTAGCGGGCTGTGCCCCATGCTCACTATGCTTGCCAATCTCCCCTGACTCTCCCTTGGGCAGTTTTTGTGGCCAGAGAGTGTAATGACATCATTCTGTGACCCATCAGGAAAAACATTTTTTATATAGAGACTATAACCTTTAGTTTTAGACACTACAGGATTGACTGGCAGCCATGGTATTCTGGGTAAGATCTAAACCTATCCTGACCTGGAAATGTGGCTGATCCTTTGGGGTCAGAAGGACATTTTGTACACGTAAGCAGAGTTTTTTAAAATAACTTCTCATTATACTGTACCTAGGTGCTGACTGGGAGCTAGAGAATTGGCATGCAATAAACATGGTTGTGTGATTTAGTTTTTGGCTTCTTGATAACTAGTGGGGTGGGGGGGTGGTAGTGGTGGTGGAAATGAGAAGTATAGTTTGTGACTAATTGGGGAATTTAACTTCAGGTGTTACCCACCAATTTTAGGAGTGCCTCCTCTGCCTTTTGCAGCCTGCCCTCATCATGACATTTCCAGCGAGGGCTGCTAAAGTGCCCCCAGGTCACAATATTAACCCCTCATATTTTCTCTCTCTACTAATAAATACTCCAATGACATACCAGATGTCAGCCCTTGAGCTTGGCTTTAGAGATCTTTGTATTTAGGATCCCACTTGAAATTGTAGAATGAGATTTTCTACAATGGATGTCAAATTACTTATGGTTAAAGCCCAGTGAGGATACAAAATTTGTATCAGCACCTGATCCACAGAAAGTCACAGATTTGAAGGGCTCTACTTATGGTCCCAATTCATCACATCTCATTCTAGCTTCCACATGCCAGAAGTCTTGTTTGGCTGTGGCCTTCCTGGCACTCAGGTAGGACAGGCTTTTAAATCTGTCAGAGTAAAACACTTGCCCAGGTTTCATCCTAGGAGCCTTCCTTCAAACAAAGGTGGAAATGGCCTTTCCATTTCCTACTGGTGAGTCCATGAGAAACAGCCTTCAGAATCTTGCACTAACCTGTCTGGTACAAGGCTTTGAGAGAAGCAATGTCAGATAGGTCTTCAGCTCTTGCCTGGCACAGCCAGCGATTGTAACTAGAAAAGTCAAAACATATGCATGGAGTCAAAGCTTTGTCTCTCGTGTGTGTTAGAAAGCATGAAAATGAACCTGGAAAATAGGAGGAGCTGGAACTGTTACACACAGTGCTATAGAGCAATCAATGTTCCACTCTTTTGAGTAAGGAAGCTGCCTCTGAAATGCTACAATGGAAAGTGTTTGAAAAAAGTCATTGACTTTATCTAGTTATACTGTTGGTTACTTTGTTTGGACAATAAATATTCACTTAACTGGCTCTCATTTCTAGCCCTCATACATACTACAATGGCACTGCATTTCGGTTGCAAGCATTTAAGGGGAATATGCACATCCAAACAACACTATTTGGGTTAAATATGTAACACAGTGAAAATCCAGAAGTTGGGCCTAGTATGCATTTAAGGTCAAATGTATATAAACAAGTCAGTGCTTCCGCAAACAATGAAAGCCATGCCCTATGCCCAACATATGAGAATCATAACAGAGGACTGGTTCCCTAGAAGGAAGTTAAGCTTATGTCTGACGTGTAAAGAGCAGGTAAAAACACCCCCACAACTGAGCTGAGAAAATAATCAGCATCTCAAAAAATCTCTCTTCTCCCCACCTTCAAGTACATAGGACTTATGACTCAGCAAGGCATGTATGGGCTTGCTTCTGAACAGAACTCTAAGGTTGCCAGGCCATGTGCTGGGCAGCTTGTGTTTGGGTCACAGGAAGTAGAAGCCACATGGCAAAAGGAATACAAAAGGCAGCTGCATCTTCTCCAACTTGTCTTCATTCCTGCTTTCTACCTCTGGGGTAATCTTTCTACAAACAAAGCTCTGAACAAAGGACTGAATGACACTTCCAAGCTGTGTTTCAGAGGGACTTTCAAGCCAGCAAACTCACCAGTACAGCTAGAAACCTGAAGGACTTTGAAGTCTTTCTAGGTATGTGACTGCTTTGCCATTTAACATCTCTCTTCTTGTTCTCTTTTTTCTTTTACTAGCGGGCTGTGCCCCGTGCTCAGTATGCTTGCCAATCTCCCCCGACCCTCCCTTGGGCAGCTTTTGTGGCCAGAGAGTGTAATGACATCATTCTGTGGCTCATCAGGAAAAACATTTTTTATATAGAGAGACTATAACCTTTAATTTTAGACACTACAGGATTGACTGGCAGCCATGGTATTTTGGGTAAGATTTACACTCAAATTTGAATAAAGGCGGTAATTATCTTACCCATTACAAAGACAGCTTCCCCAATTATCACCTCTAATATCATTAGCTCACAGACATTTACCTCCCCTCCTTTCCCCTCCTCCATCCCCCTTCTGTTCTGAAATTTGATTTGTCCTTTTCATATGTAGTCAACCTGTGGAACTCCTTGCCAGAGGAGGCTGTGACGGCTAGGACTATAATAGAGTTTAAAGGGAAGCTAGATAATTTCATGGAGGTTAGGTTCATAAAAGGCTATTAGCCAGGGGATATAATGGTGTCCTTGGCCTCTGTTTGTCAGAGGCTGGAGAGGGATGGCAGGAGACAAATCGCTTGATCATTGTCTTCGGTCCACCCTCTCTGGGGCACCTGGTGCTGGCCACTGTCGGCAGACAGGATACTGGGCTAGATGGACCTTTGGTCTGACCCAGTACGGCCGTTCTTATGTGTTCATTTTTTTAAATTGTATCCTTTGGTATATATGGTTGTGCCAATTTTCTTCCACTATTTGATCTGAGGAAGTGGGTCTGGCCCACGAAAGCTCATCACCTAATAAACCATCTGGTTAGTCTTTAAAGTGCTACACAGTCCTGTTTTTTGTTACAGAAAGCTACGATGGGACTGTGCCACCTAGTGGTCAACAGGCAGTACACTTTCGCCAATGTGTCTAGGTCAGAGGTCCCAAAAGCATGGGGTGTCCCCTCTGTAACCTGACAGAGGCTCCTCATGCACCGCCTATGTGTCCTCCCACAAGCTGCAGCCCCAGCTCTGTGGGGGGAAGAGGAGGATGGAAGAAGCATGGGGAGTAACCCTAAAAAATTTGGGACCCTGGTCTAGGTTCTGCAAGTATGAAACTAATAGGACAACATGGTCTCACTTTCTCTGATGCTGTTTCTGCAGTGCCGCCTCTGACAACTGCCCCTGAAGGATGAGGCGCCTCTGCTTGTCCACATCTCCTTCCATGCGGGCAAACGCGTGGGAACCAATGAACGAAAGGTCTGCTTCTAGCCCCTCCTCGTCTGAGTAATCTGCAATTGAAACATGGGTGAAGAAGCAGTAAGGAAACTAGAGCTCAAAATACAGACCAGAGAATCAAAATGAAGAACATGGGACTGTTGCACCATAACAATGCATCAATAAGACACGACCAAGTCATAAGGGGAATGCAGCCATGACACAAAAGACACACTATGATGCATGAATTTCCTGTGGTTCCATCTGATAAGGTGCTGATCTCTACTGAACTTTGGAGTTAAGAACAAGGAACCTAATCTTCGCTCTGTTAGTGACGTAGTAAATCAATCCAACTTGTCCCCCAGCAGAGCAGAGAGGGACAAACTAGGGCCTGAAGCCCACATCTGGTCCATCAGCTGTTTTATTCCAGCCTTTTCATCTTGCCCTGCTCCACATACAACTGGAAGCAGCAGCATGTCTCCCCTCTAGCTTCTGCGTGTAGAGGCTGCTAGGAAGTTCCGAACTGCCCCTGCAGTGCCAACTGTATGGGAACTGCCCTCAATGCGAGCTGCAGGAGCAGCACCTATGGGTGGGGGCAGCCACAGAGCCACCTGGCTGTGCTCCACGTGGGAGCTGGCTGGAAGGGGGACATGCCGTTGCTTCTGGGAGCTGCTTGAGATAAACATAGCTCAGAGATTGCACCCCTGAACACCCCTCGCCCTTTCCCAGGCCTGATCCTCCTCCTATCCTTCCAACCCCTCACTCCCAGCACCTCAAACCCCTCCCCTGCTCAACCGTAGAACCTACACCACCAGCCAAAGCCCTCATCCCCTGCTGCACACCAACCCCTTTTGAGTATTCATGACCCTCCATACAATTTCCATATCCTGATGTGGCCCTCAGGCCAAAAAGTTTGCTCACCCCTACATTAGAGTGTGATAACAATGAATTATTTATAGGTGCTCCAATAAGTTTAATACTTATAAAGTGCCTTGAAAATATGTTTGCTTTGTAAATGCTGAAAGTATATTCTCCAGCTCTTAATCTAGAGGTGAGACTAGATAATGGTCCCTTCTGGATTTAGCATCTATAAATCAATGAACTCAGTTCCATAACTGCAGACAGGCATTTTGTCTAATGCATCCATGGAATAGATGGATTGGTTTTGACTATTCTAGGGGACAAAAAAGAAAACAGATTTGGAATTCACCATGAGGTGCAGCTCCACCAAGAAGAAGCCTGGAAGTTATATTGCAGACAGAGGTTGGATGTTGCCACCATCACATCAACTAACTCTGACCAGAGCACACTTTCATGAGATGGTGGAAAAAATGCTTGAACTTATGTGATTTCAAAAGAGACACGATTGAAGTTTCCAGCTCTTCTTCAACCCCCACCCTAACCATTTTGATTACTAAGGGTGATTGGGTATTAGGATTTTGGGGGGAAGTTTTTGTAACCAGTGCCTGTAGAGGTAAGTTTTTGAAGCTTTCTTGAGGGCTCATTTTGGCGTGCCAGAGTGGGGATTAGCCTTGACAGCTATCATGACCCTGGAGTGATTGGACTGACTAAAAACCATCATCTGCAGCAGGAATGGAAGCCGACTATCTCATTACTCACCGTTCACATTCCATTAGCTTGTCTTGTAGCTAACTCAGGTTCTATTTGCAACCCTGACTTTTCTTTACCACTGTCCAATGTTACAAGCCTTCCACCCATTATCATGTCCTCCACCCTTCCTCTTCTTCCACCTCTGACATCCAGGCATTTCTCCTTTTCAATCCTTATAGAGAACTTCCTTCACTGAGCCTCTGTCAATTTTGTTTGACAATGTTGATTTCCTCACTATCTCATTGTCTTCTACCTGCACTGGTTTTCTGTGTGCAGTAACAAAGAATTATACAGCAAACACCTTGGGGCAGGGTCCATGTCTTGTGTACATTTCAGCTAGACAGGAGCTTCAAGGACTGCATTTCTTTTCACGTGAGGTTCCTCAGGAGCCTTCTTGCTACAAAAAACAGTGGGAAACTGTCCTTCCACCACATCCTCCAATTACCTCCCACAATCAAACAGAGAAAGTAGAAGTTACTGCTGTATAAACCAACTTGCTCTCTAATCAGAACACAAATAAAATCCTCATTCTGAGGATTCTCTCTGCAGGGGGATTCTTTCTGTTGGATACAATCCACATAAAATATGGAATTCATAGTTCTCTGTGCATGCTCTTTGGTTTTCCTTGGCTTTCATGCCAAGACACTTATTTCAGGGTTGAACTGAAACTCACCATCTGGAGCACCAGGTTTTTCACTGATCCTGATTTGCCGCTCTGGTACTACTGGCTCCCCTTCTGAATTGCCAATATCTGCAGGAAGGCAAGGTAAGCAATGGCATTCTTCTTCCAATGACCTTGGAAAATACAGAGGCAGCAGCTTCTGGTAAGTGGCCTACAAATGACAGAAAGTTTGAGAAGGCCTTGCAAGGCGTCCCCATTCTTCAGAGACAGCTAGAAACTATGTTTCCATACAGCCACGGAAGAATCTCTAAGTCTGTAAAGGGGACCGAACGGGTCAGGGGAAATGATAATGATCATTCTTCTGGGCATTTTTCAGTCAGTCTTCCTTCCTTCTATAGACCTTTTGTCAAACACAAGAGGATAAAATGAGCCAGCATCAGTTTTAAAGAGTTTTTTAAGTCACAGAAATGTTAAGTTACATCAATTCTATTCTCTTTCCCCACTAAGCCAAAACTTCATATTTAGCTATTGATTTTTTCCCTTGATTATTGTCTTGCTTTATAGACATAGCTAACAAGAGAAACAGAAATATTATGGAGCCTAAGGAGATAAAATGAAATTATACCTCAGGCAAATCCAATCAAATTAATGTCAACTGGCTTAGAAGGTAGGAACTCTGAAATCCTAAGCACTGAGACTTACTTGCAGGGGCAATTAAATATTGCCCAATCCTGTGTGATATTGGCTACTGACCATGAGAGGGATACCTTTAATTTACATCAACTATGCTAAACTGCAGCCATGCCGTTTCTTAAAATAAAAAAGCAGTCTGCATGGATGGCTAATCCTAACAAAGGTAGTTTGGATCAAGTTGGAGCACTGAACATCATGTCATTTCTGTAGACTGAACATCTTTTAAAAAAGAGGGTGCTTGCAGCCTATATTTTGGCCACACTATTGCCAAGCAAGGGCAGAGAATGACCTCTGATAAAGAAATATGAGGAAAGGGACACAGTTTTTTCCCTACTGATTAGCAGATGAACTTGGAGAAAGCCTTCCCATTTAAAAGCTCAGATTGTTCTTAAGATAGTATAAGATATAGTCCAGGTGCCAGTTCCAAAAACACTGACTGAATTCACTGGGTTATACATGTATTTGTAGGAGGTGCTCTAGACAGATACAGGAAAAAGACAAGGAAGAATGTCAACACTTAAATTGCCAAAGGCTTTTTGTATGGGAAACAGAACAATGGTTAGCTAATTCCCCCAAGCAATCTCTGAAACAGCTTGTTGTTAGGTATTTGAGGGAGGATCCACAGGGATGCTAATCTGGTGAGCAGGGAGGATTTTGAGCAGGAGGGAAGAAAGGTGGCAATTTTGAACTGCTCTGCTTTCTTATAGCCAAAACACATCCTGCACAAGCATCTTACTCAAATCCCTCATGCTGGTGCTCAAGTAGTGGGTCAGGAACTTGTGAGTGACAAGTGGGATGGCTTGGAAAGCATCTGCAATAACCACTGAGAATGTGAGCAGCAAGGAATTGGGAGAGATACTTTTGGTGACATCTCGGAGGAAGCCAAAAGGGATGCAGAGGAACTAACAATCATAATAGAGGTAAATACAACTTGATAGTTGGGAAATTGGTCTTCAAGTTCACAGTACAATGTAAAGAACACAAGTCATCACTACCCCAATGCCCTAGAACAAGGAGGGGAGGGCTTTTTTTAGGTCAGGGGCCACTGACCCACAGAAAAATCAGTTGGGAGCGGCACACAAATGAGAAGCAAAGTGAAAACTCCCTGACTGAGAAGGGAAAAGACACTCTTCACATTCCTCTCATGCACCAGAACCTAGGGGGCCCGTGCTAGTAGATTTTGTGTGCTCCACAGGTTTTGGAACAAATAGAAAAACTTAATATTAACAAATCTCCTGGACCGGATGGCATTCATCCAAGGGTTCTAAAAGAACTCAAATGGGAAATTGCTGAGCTATTATCTGTGGTTTGTAACCTACCCTTTAAATCGGCTTCCGTACCTAATGACTGGAAGGTAGCCAACGTGACACCAATATTTAAAAAGGGCTCTAGAGGCGATCCTGGCAATTACAGACCGGTAAGTCTAACTTCAGTACCGGGCAAATTAGTTGAAACAATAGTAAAGAATAAAATTGTGAAGCATGTAGAAGAACATAATTTGTTGGACAAAAGTCAACATGGTTTCTGTAAAGGGAAATCCTGTCTTACTAATCTATTAGAGTTCTTTGAAGGGGTTAACAAACATGTGGATAAAGGGGATCCAGTAGATATAGTATACTTGGATTTTCAGAAAGCCTTTGACAAGGTCCCTCACCAAAGGCTCTTGTGTAAATTACATGGCCATGGGATAAGAGGGAAGGTCCTTTCTTGCATTGAGAACTGTTTAAAAGACAGGAAACAAAGGGTAGGAATAAATGGTAAATTTTCAGATTGGAGAGGGGTAACTAGTGGTGTACCCTAAGGGTCAATCCTGGGACCAATCCTTTTCAACTTATTCATAAATGATCTGGAGAAAGGGGTAAGCAGTGAGGTAGTAAAGTTTGCAGATGATACCAAACTGTTTAGGATAGTCAAGACAGAAGCAGACTGTGAGGGACTCCAAGAAGATCTCACCAAACTGAGTGATTGGGCAACAAAATAGCAAATGAAATTTAATGTGGATAAGTGTAAAGTAATGCACATTGGGAAAAAATAACCCCAACTATACGTACAGTATGATGGGGGCTAATTTGGCTACGACAAATCAGGAAAGAGATCTTGGAGTTATCGTGGACAGTTCTCTGATAACTTCCACGCAGTGTGCAGCGGCGGTCAAAAAGGCAAATAGGATGCTAGGAATTATTAGGAAAGGGATAGAAAATAAGACCCAGAATATCTTACTGCCCCTGTATAAAACTATGGTACGCCCACATCTTGAATACTGTGTACAGATGTGATCTTCTCACCTCAAAAAAGATATTTTGGCCTTGGAAAAGGTTCAGAAAAGGGAAACTAAAATGATTAGGGGTTTGGAACGGGTCCCATATGAGGAGAGGTTAAAGCGACTGGGACTTGTCAGTTTAGAAAAGAGGAGACTGAGGGGGAATATGATAGAGGTCTATAAAATCATGAGTGGTGTGGAGAGGGCCAATAAAGAAAAGTTATTTATTAGTTCCCTAAATAGAAGAACTAGAGGACACCAAATGAAATTAATGGGTAGCAGGTTTTAAACTAATAAAAGAAAGTTCTTCTTCACACAGCGTGTAGTCAACCTGTGGAACTCCTTGCCAGAGGAGGCTGTGAAGGCTAGGACTATAACAGAGTTTAAAGAGAAGCTAGATAATTTCATGGAGGTTAGGTCCATAAAAGGCTATTAGCCAGGGGATAAAATGGTGTCCTTGGCCTCTGACAAACAGAGGCTGGAGAGAGATGGCAGGAGACAAATTGCTTGATCATTGTCTTCAGTCCACCCTCTCTGGGGCACCTGGTGTTGGCCACTGTCGGCAGACAGGATACTGGGCTAGAAGGACCTTTGGTCTGACCCAGTACGGCCGTTCTTATGTTCTCCAGCTCTGTAGGTGGGTGGCAGGGAGGCTAGAGCGCCAGAGCGGGCTCCCCAATACAGGGGGATACCTGAGTCTTAGGGGCCAGATCCAAGCAAGCTGGGGGCTGCATCTAGTCCCTGGGCCTGAGGTTCCCCCACCCCTGCCTTAGAATATGCTTAAGAACTTTGGCAGGACGACTACTAATCAGAAATACCTGTTCAAGCTCAGAGACTGCGAATACCACCTTCTCCAGGGTTTCTCCATGAATTTCCAGGAACCTTCTGACTGTGCCTGCCAGCAAGAGAATTAAATACATTGAGCAAACAGGGTGACAGAGCTACAACCTCAGCTACAGTCAGGGACACTTGCTAGCTATAGGCAAATACAAAAGATGCTGCCCCTGCTCCTGCAAGAGGGGAAAGGTCCCCATCCCACAGGCAGCACCCTAATGAGTAGCGAAGAGCCCCACACACTGTGGAGTGGGAACACAAAGAAAGACAGTTTGCTAGACATCAAGAATACCCATAATTACAGAATCACAGAAATGTAGAGCAGGGAGAAACCTTGAGAAGTCATCAAGCCCAGCTCTCCATACTAAGCAGGATCAAGCAAACCTCGACCAAACCTGACTTTTATCCAAACTGGTTCTTAAACATCTGAAGAGATGGGCATTCCCACCACCTCCCTTGGAAGCCTATTCTAGAACTGAACTACTCTTATACTTAGATTTTCCCAATATCTCACCTAAACCTCCCATGCTGCAGACTGAGGATTCCTTTTTGTCCTATCTGCAGTGGATCACAGTCTTTTTATAACAGCCTGAACATGTCTGAAGCCTCCTATCAGGTTCCCCCTTGTCTTTTCTTCTCAAAATTAAATACGCCCAGTTTTTAAACCTTTCCTCATAGGTCAGGGTTCCTAGTCTTTTTATCAATTGTGTTGTTCTCTCCTGGACTGTCTCTAATTTGTCCACATATTCCCTGAAGCACGGTGTCCAGAGCTGCATTTAGTACTCCAGCTGAGGCTCACCAAAGTTGAATAGCAGGGGCCAGTAACCTTCTGCATCTTATATACAAAACTGCTGTTACTACACACCAAAATGGTATTAGCCTACACCTGTGACAGTCATTTTATTCCTCATGGGAT
This sequence comes from Pelodiscus sinensis, assembly GCF_052426305.1. Classification (NCBI taxonomy): domain Eukaryota; kingdom Metazoa; phylum Chordata; order Testudines; family Trionychidae; genus Pelodiscus; species Pelodiscus sinensis. Next base: position 146,001,572 of record NC_143052.1, on the reverse strand, counting down.
TTCTCAAAGGCTATCTTTCTCTCAGCCCACTTATTCTTGCAGTGAGTACAATAGCTCAGACAAGAATGTCCTGCTTCTCACCTCCATTTTCCAAACATCCAGTGAAAGCTTTCTACTTCAACCCTCTGACTGTGTCCCACTCATATTTAAATCCCTTTAAATACAGTGTTAGTTTACTAATTTCATGCCTCTGGAATTCACTTGTAAGGTTCTGCAACATTTTGCTCCTGCTGAAAATTCTGCTCCCAGTTCTCTCTATTTCTTCTCCCATATTCTTTGTTCTGGTCAAGCATTGCTCCTTGTTCCATTCATCTTTAGACCTTCCCTGCTGCCACTCTTGTAGAGAACAGTCCTCTCTCTAAATGCTGACTAGCCATACTCTCCATCCAAATCCTTCTCTACCCGTCAATATTAATCAAGGTGCAAAAAAGCCAACATCGTATCATTTTGAAAACAGACCCTCACCTGATGAGTGAATGGTTTTCTCTCAGTTATTTACAAAGCAAGTCTCTTGAGGCCTGGAGCTGGTTACTACCTATCTATTGAATATTGCACAATCGGGCACTCAACACAGCACAAAAGATCTTCTCTCCATGCAAGTTTTCTTTTATAATGAACTGAAAATGGGCATTAGAAACAAAAACATTGACTCAAAGTAGAACAACAATCCCAAGGTGTCAGAAAATGAATGTGTGGCCCTGTGAACTGTAGAGGAGCATGGCAAATTTCCTGAGAGGAGTGGCAGAAATATGAAATGTGTTCTCAAAACTCTACAAAACCATCTCAATCCATTCCCTTAAAAGCCAAGCTCAATTCTCTGAACTAGTCCTAGAAAAGTTTTACTAACCTATGTTGAGTGAAAGGCCCACAACAAGCCACCAGGCATTGCAAGTTTCCAGGAAAGCCAAGTGGCTCAAGCAACCCCAAGCTGCGCACAAGCTAACCTTCAATAGTAAAGGCTGCTCCAAAGCCAGTTCATTAGCATAAAGCCTCAAAAAAACCAAGACACCATCACAAAAGACAATGAATTTGGAAATAAGGAACCCCAATAATTTTCTGATGCACTGGAGAAGAGAGGCGTACGGTGACATTTGTCACTCACTCTGCGGGGCCTTTTATTGTAGCATCCAACTTTGCACCCCTGCTGGCTTGTTGCAGATGTAAAGTGCTGCCGGTCCCTTGGAGAAAACTTCAAAAAGCATTTTAAATTAAAAGCAATTCTTTTGTTATTTGCAGATTTTATACTATTTCCTCTCTCCTGCTTTCTCAGACTATCCAAAGCCTTAGCATAATGTGAGGATGTGGTCAAGTTCCCATCAACATTAACAGTCAGAGGAAGACTGCTTTCTAACCAGGTCCTCGGACTGGGATGTCCTTGTGGTATAGCTAGGACTGTGGTTTTGTCAGCTCTAACAACACACTCATTTGGAGAGGAAAGTACTTGAAAATAGGAGTCCAAACAAAAGGTCAACACTTCACAGAACATTATTGGATCGTACGGATGTGTGGAGACTGCAGCTAAGGCTTTGTCTAAACTGGAAAATGTAAAGCGCAGTTGCGATAGCATGGCCAAGGCAAGAGCACTCTCCTGGCGCTCTAGGTAAACCACCTCCGCAAGGGCAGTAGCTAACTACACTTGGAACACAGCTCCCAGTGCAGTGGTCTGGTTCACACCGGCGCTTTACAGTACGGTGACTTGCTGCGCTTGATGGGCAGGGTGTTCTCACTCCTGAGCTAGCAAGTTACAGCGCAGTAAGTGCCAGTGTAGACTCAGTCTAAGAGAAGCAAGGAAGTTTAGAGAACAAAATCCAAATAAATTAAATGTATGAAGGACTTTTCAAGCAAGAGCAGCAATTTGGAGAAAAAGAGGATGCATTCCCAAACATTTTGGTGCAGTGAAATTCTCATGTAAGTGGATGAAACTACAGCAAAACCTCACAGGGGTCAGTGCTGCTGTGGTTGAACAGAACTGTCAGTCATAATGCCACTTTCCTTGCAGACGTCTCTCCCAGGTCCTCCTTTCACCCCAAAGCTCTTCTACATTCACTTGCCATCATATAACTAAAAACCAGATGATTTTCCAACACTGGGCCAGTTTCACCTCTAATAGAAAAATGCAACCTCCTGGCATACCGTGCTGACAGAAAGGCCTAGGCATTTGCTGGCTTTGACTCAAAGGAAGGCCCAACCACTGCCCCAACATCCTGCTGCCTAACATCCCCATTCCAAAATGCTCCAACACCCTGCTGTGATTTCAACCTTATGTATACCCCCACTGGTCTCCAGCTGGTGTGGTGCTGGGACACAATGATCTTTCAGGACCTACTTACGCAGTGCTATGTGGGTTGCATCTTCCAAAGGATAGCCTCTTTTCACAGAATTTATGACACAGAATCCCACTGAGGACATTGCCTGTTCCCTGAAATCAAGAGGAGAAAAGAAACAAGGAATGAAAACAAGAACATCAGCTGGGAGGGAGCAAATGGCAGGAGGTGTGGGGGAGGCAAGAAGCAGCTCAGTGGGCAGGATAAGGCACTAGCACATCCCTCTGCTCTACTTGCCAAATCTCTTCTGGTTAGCAGCAAAGTGATTTCCAGCTTACAAGGCACAGGAGGCTCATTAGGCTGAAACACTACTTGCCCTCACTTTCTTCCCTGATTTGCTCCTGAAGGTTCCTTCCCACTTGGATCACTTCCTCACATCTCAAACCAAACTCCCCATATCCCCCTCCCCGCCCTGGCAAACTGCTATCTGTAGGTGGGCTCTGCCAGAAACAGAAGGGGAGAAGCTGAGAATGGGTTCTTAGGAGTGCAGGCAACAGGGAGAAGCACTAGCTTTCCTCTGCCTTATCCACTTGGCTAGCCTCCTGTTTGCCAAAATAGATTTCTGCCACTGCAAAGCAGGGGACCAACAGAGAGCTGGTGAAATAGATGGAAGGAAACTATGATAGTATTCCGTCTTTCCTGCGGGGATGGTTAGGTCTGTATGGCTATGTCTAGACTACAGAGTTTTCTGGTATCCCGGAAAAACTCTGCTGTGTCCAGGGAACACATCCGCTTTTTCAGATAAAGTGGGTGTGTTCTTTCGGCATCCCTGTATTACTCTCAGTGAAAGGAATAAGGGATGTTCCGAAAGAGGAGTTTTTTCCAAAATTTGGCCCAGTGGAGATGGGCCAAATTTTGGAAAAGCCTTCCCCCCCCCCCGCCCACCCAAAAAAAGTGGGAAAACATAAGCAAATTGCAGTTTACAATTTGCGTTATCTTTTTCCAATAAAACTTGGCAGTCTAGACGTAACCGAAGAGGCTTAGAATCCATGACAAATCTTAGGAAGCTTCTTGGGTCCTCCACACTGCCCTCTGGGTGAAATAATAATAATTATTATTTGTGCAAAGATAAGTGCTCCTAGTGATCAGTTCCATTACTGGCCCTTTTCCTGCAGCAACAGCAAGCTTGGAGACCTTTTTAAGTTAAAAGTACAGGTCTACAGCAAATATTTAATATGCTACACCAAGATCAAAGGTGGTAACAGCCAACTTTACAAATTCCAAAGTTACTCACCTTTCAAAGGTTACTGTCACCTAATGAAATTTAGTAAACTAAGTTATATTTTTCCTCCTGCTTTGCTGTTTTGTACCAAAATTCACCCCTTCCTCAATAATAGAAAAATTAAGTCTTTACTGGGCTCTATTTTCAGGGTGTTATAATTCAGAAACCTCTTGTCCCAATCACTTCAAAGTTTACAGGAAAATTCTCCTCAGGCTCAGCCTACTTACCAGTTTTAAGCACACAAGACTATAGATTTGAGGAGACTGAAGAATTCTGGAAAAACTGGGCTTATTATGGAGACTTGGGTGTAAAAACTTAACTATAAAACAGCTATCCTTGCACCATAACAAACATGCCTTCAAATATCCCCAAAAGTTGTTTTCTCCTCTCCCTGAGAAGCCACAAAGCTCCATTCCCAGATGTTACTCTTGTTCATTGTTTATCACAAAGGCGTTGCTAAAATGACAGTTGTCATCATAAGAGAACTTTCAGAGAAGCCAAAAACTATATAACACACTTAAACATATTAAGATCAGAAATAACTGAAGATACAAAAGGTAAAAGCCACAAACCAATAATGTATGGAGTTAGAAACATCCTGATTCACAGAGTGACGATTTCTTAGGATTTTCTGCAAACATATAAGTAATGCCATACAAAGGAAGTGCTTCTTCAATACTGTAGCCACTCAACACTACAGGAGGCTTAGAGGCACAGAGTATCACACATGGGTAATGCCATCATATGCAGCTAACACAGACATACTTGCATCTCAGATTCAGGGGATCCCCACAGGGCCAGAATCAATGTCCCCTTTTAGGGGGTACACACAAAGAATTTGAATCCCGTCCACCTCCTCAGTAGAGCTGTGCAGCACCACTCACCTTCCTTGACCACGGAAGGTTAAGTGGTGGTGGTTGGCTTCGTGGAGAGAGGTGGGGGGCTAGGACCCTGTGTTGGCTACTCCCAGGGTACAGCCACGCGGTGGGTGACTGACCCATATACCAGGCCGGAAGCTGAGTGCTGGCACACGGGGCAGCTGCCTGCCATGTTGCCCCGCCCTGGGAGCTACTGGGCAGCCACCTCATGACCCTGGTCCCATGTTCAGCCCTTCCCCAGGGTTGGAGCTGCAGCCAGGGCTGCGTGGTAGCTGTGCAGTTGCTCCCAGAGCGGGTCGCATGGATTCACGCTGCTGGGAAAGTTCCAGCTGGGAAGGGAAGCGTGTTCTGGGCAGAAGCTCATAGCGGGAAGCAAACTGTGTTGGTGCATTGTTAAGAACCGCTGGGCAGCAAGGATGGCTAGAGGGGCAGGGGAGCAAGGTTCATGTGGGGAAGTCGGGACTCGGAGGGGGGTGGTGTTGAAGGATGGCGGCGTGGATGCCTTTGCAGGACTTCAAGTTCCATGGGTTCCAGCCTTTATTGTAAAGGCCGTGCCCAGACTGTGATTTCCGTTCTCCGTACTATTGGGATTCCCCTCCACACACACTCTAGCTGCCCCACTTTTGTGCGTATATCACTGCTGCACAATACTGTAGTATTTTTTAAAGACAAGGGACTAAACTGTGTGTCTTATGTTTTGCTGGTTTCCTAGTGTCCCTGAAGTGAGGTCAGCCATGCTCCCCTTCATAGATAATTCAAACACACTTGCACCCCTTTCTGTCTGGCAGCGTTAGCTGTTTTTGTGACCCAAATAGACCTTCCCGTGTGAAGAATGGAGATTTAATAGCACAGTAATAACTATGGAACAAAAATTAATGAAGGGGTTTTAATTAATTCAAGCATCTTTGTAACTAGTGTTTATTTGAAACATGAATGCAATAAGCACAATTAACACAAAATACAGACTTGTTCACTGAGAGGCTTTGCAACTCAGAACATGGATTTAGTGATCAGACAGCAGCTGTCTGCAGCTCAGAACCCCCAAGGTAAATGGTTGCATAACGTATAGGAATGTTACTTGATCTATTTTAAATAAGAGGACCATGAAAGTTCTTGCCTTACAGGGACCGTTATCTGTTCTTGTTTTTATATATACACAAAAAGATAGAGAAAATATTTTCTCTGAATTCTTTGAATAGCTTTATTGGAGGACATAAAATGAAGTAAATACCATAACGCATCACTCTTTTTAGTTAAATAATTTATGTCAGAACAATTTTTTTTAAATAAAATTTTTAAGAACCAGATCCAAAGTATGAAGAAGTTAATGGAAAAGTCTCATTAACTTCAAGGAGTTTCAGAACAGGCCTTAAATGTCCTCTGTGTTCTTATCTGTATAATTTTTTTAATTTAAAACTGCAAGAGATTGATTAAAACTCCTCTCCAGTATGTACTTAGTTTTACACAAATTCCTTTGATAACCTTTCCATGCAAATACACAATTCTTTACTTTGAGGAAAAATAAGAACTTTTGTAGTTGAGTTGATCACTTGAAATAAAACAGTCAAGTGCCTGCACACTCTGGCATAAAGCAAAGAACGTTATTTGTCTTCTTACTCATTTTTTATTAATAAGCATTCTTCAATGCTTGAATGTCTGAGAGTTGATCAAACTGGACAATCAAGGGGAATTTGCATGCGATTCATCAGAGTGCTTTAGCTCTGATTTATATGTCTTGTGTGCAGAACAAGCATTCCAGGTAACTACATTTTCTAAGTTAGTAATATGCATTATGGTAATAAAAAGAACTGTCTAGAATTATAGTGGATTGACTTCACCTCTAATCCAAAATAAAGTATAATCCTGAGACACAAAGCGAATGGGGAGAAATATTCAATAAGCTACTGTCGAGGTGTGCAACAGAGAGTACACCTACAAAAGCTCAGAAACATTAGTCTGAAAGGCCAGTTAGCATAGTTCCCAGAAAGGAGAGCCCGATTTAATTGCAGGAGGAATTGCAGCTGGGGGAGGTTTGGGAGAGGACTCTAAACAGAGGAAGCTGGCTACTGAAAATTTTGCAGGATTAATTTTTTTATTTAACTTCATATTAAAAAAAAACAGGCTATGTCTACACTGCCCCCTTTTGTGCAAAAAATATGCAAATGAGGCAAAGCACACCTCATTTGCATAATTAATGAGGCTCTGTTTTGTTGCAAACCCCCGCTCTTACACAAGAGCCGTTTTTCTGCTTTTTTTCCAGGAAGAATGGCTCTTGTGCAAGGGGGAGGGGGCGTTTGCACAAAAAGGAGCCGTCTACACAGCTCCTTTTTGCACAAAAGCCTCTTGTGCAAAAACGGAGCCTCATTAACTATGCAAATGAGGTGTGGCTTTGCATCATTTGCATATTTTTTGTGCAAGAGAGGGAAGTGTAGACATAGCCATAAAGTATTGTACTTCATTAACTGTCCTTTGTTTTAGTATTCTTTCTTCCACTACATTTTTAAAAAAAGAAATATTTGTTAACTTGGGTGCCACGATGGCACACCACCGAACAAGCGTACATGATCTCAATACTGATGTACAAGACAAAACTCACTCTGCTCATGGATGGAAAATCTTAAGAGCAGTGGTTCTCAAACTGCGGTCTGGCCGCTTTCCAGGTGGTCTGCAGCTTAAGCTCAATCCCTCCCTTCCATCCTCCCCACAGCAGGGAGCCCATGCTAGTGCTCCAACCTCGTGCCTCCTCCCCTCTACCCACCTGTGAGGTTGGAGCACCAGAACAGGCTTCCCTAGGGAGGGGGCTGAGCCTTCCCACTGGATCCGGCTCACGGGGAAGAAGCAGAGCCAGAAGCTCCTCTTCCCTTGGCTGGGGAAACAACAGTGCACAAACATGCTGCCTGGAGGCTTTTCCCCCCTGCTACCACTGGCCAGAGTTGCAGCCAATGGGAGCAGCAGGAAGCTGAGCCTGGGAGCAGCGTGGGGCGTGAAAGCAAATAAGTGGCCTCCTACCCACTCATGCCCAGACACCCCACCTCCACCCTGTTCTTGCACCCTCTCCCTGGCCAGACACCGTACCCCCCCATCCTGCTCCTAAACCCCACCTCCCACCCAGATGTCACACCATCACCCCTTCGTGCACCCCACTTCCCACCCAGATCCTGCATCCCCATCCCTATCCCACGCATTGGCAGCCCTGTCCTGCACACTGAGCCCCTCATTCTGGTTCCCATCCCAGAGCTTGGGGCGGTGGGAGGGGGTCCACAAAATCTACTAACCCCACAAGAGTAAATCTGGCCCATGAGAAGCCCTGAACGTCAGTCCTCCCTGTCTCTTTCCCTTGCCCTGTGGGGCTGGAGTACCAGAGGAGTGAGGTGTCTCAGTTGGGGGTTTTTGGAGCGGTGGTTCTGCTTCTCACTTGTGTGGTCCCCAACTGATTTTTCTGTGGGTCAGTGGCTCCTGATCCAAAAAAGGTTTCCCACCCCTGCCATAAAGAAAGAAAACATTGAAACCTTTGGTGCTGGACATAAATTAATATTTCACTTTATTTAAAAGGAAGTAAGTTAGATAAACTAATATGAAAAAGCTGAAGTACTTAATCTATTTAATAATGTAATATTTCCGTTCTTATTGGTTAAATTAAACCACTCTTTAGCTGCACTAGCAAAATGGCTCAGCCATAATTATGTAATTAATGGTGAGTTTCTATTAGCAACTGGTGGTCCACAGAAAGGTTTGCCTTGAGCCAGGTGGACCACAGGCCAAAAAGTTTGAGAACCACTGTCTTAGAGGGAACACTGGTCAGAATGAATTCTCCCCTCTCCAAATATGCAGCATTACATTCCTAGCCTTCTGCACTATTTGGAAAGTGGAGTGGGAGGAGAAGACTGGTTTCCCAGAGGTAATCTGTAGAATCTTTTGGCCAGGCTGGGGTGTGTATCTTGATGATCTGAAACAACAAAGTCAACCGTACTTGCATATTCTCTCTTCTAAATGGCAACTCTCATGCCCAAGATACATGAGGGAGCAAAGGGGTCCAAGACTCCGCCTTGGTCTGGGTATACACTGATGGGTGTTCGTACCCACCTCGATTCTGCCCACGTTTGGCAGCCCAGGAACAGTGTGTATTATGGTAACAGACCCTGGCCCAAAATTGTCATGTACTTACTTTGCAAGCTGTAGAACATTGCGGTAGCAGCTATACAGGGAGCTCTCAGCTGCTGTGCGATATTTGCTCTTGTATTTGGGTCCTACAGTGTGAATAATGAATCGTGCAGCCAAGTTAAACCCTTTTGTCAGTTTTGCCTCCCCTGTCCGGCATCCTAAAGAAATATACAAAGAATAAGACACTGTAGGAGTAAAGCACCTCACACCAAATCCCACCTCACAGCAACTCACTGCACCTCATTAGTTCCTTTGTTTCCTCCTAGGATACTACATCAGCAACACTGTAAGAATAGTCCCTGCTCCACACAGCAGCACTCAGCCAGCCTTGGGGGACATAGTGAGCTGCATAAGCTTCTAAGAAACAGGCGGAAGCAAAGTGCTCAAAGAGCAGAACAGAAGTACCAAGTCACTGGAAAGGCTATTTACTCCCATTGCAGTGCTCGTATGAAGGGCTTCATAAAACCCCAAATCAGTATTTTGGAGAAAGAACTGTAGTAGAAAAGTGATACTTAAACTCAGATCTTCTGAAAGGGTTTGGGATTGGGAGACTCTGCTCTCTGATTGAATTTCTTGGTCTATGAGACTGACACAGTCCTTTCAATTAGCCATCTTGTGGTTGGCAAAGCTATTAGAGATGGACCATACGTAGCGCCACATTTCCTTCACATCACATAGGAGCACAGTTCCTTGCGGTTGTTTGACAAGGTTTTCAACAGCCCAGTTCTGAAGGTCTCCAGGGATGCCTAACACATCACTGACCAGAAAAATTCTGGGTATTCTGTCAATATTTTCGTTCTATTTCATTCCATTCCTCTTGGAAGACTTGTCTCCCACAGACAGCAGTGTATTTACTTGTATACACATAGTCTTCTGGAACCAGTTTCCCCTCATATACTTGCAGCCTTTTAGGGACCATTAAGAATCTACTTCATAACCAGTAGTACACTGTATCCTTTGCAGTGAGAAATCTGGGCTCAAATCTAGTCCATCGGCTGGAAGCAGGGTGTCTGGCTGGAGGTAAGAGGGGCAGGAGTGGCCTGGGGGTAGGGTGTCTGGCCAGAGAGATGCTGGGTGGGAGGGAGGGAGCCAGGATGGGCTTGGGTCTCACTGGGGTGGCTCGGCGCTGGGCTCAGGACATAGTCACTCGGGATGCAACAGAGGATGGGGCGTCAATGGTCTTGCCCTGTGCTTCTCCTAAGTCCCAGGTCTTGGACCAGCCACAGCAGCCCCTGGGTCAGAGGACGGGCTGCCTGAAAGGCTGCAGGTAGGGCTGAGCAGGCAGGATCTTGGGAAGTGGAATCTGCCCATGCTGGGCTGCCAGGCAGCTTTGCCAGTCCCTGAACAGTGTCCAGGACAGAGAGCCAGGAACGCAGAATGACATGACCATGTCACTCTTGTCCAACAGGAAAAGTTTTGATTGATAGATTAGATAGATACTATTCCAATTCCACTTAAGGAGAGGAATTGACTCACATTGGTGAGTGAAAATTATATTATTTCTTCCAATTTTAAGAAAAGCATTCCCAGTGTTCTGCACCACAGAACTGAGAAGGAGCATTCACTCCCACTCAACTATAGTCTCAGGTGCTGCTTCCCTTACATCTTGTTGAGCCCTGAGAACACTGATTGGGTGACTGCTCCTCCCACACACCTTCTTCAGCTGGTTTCTAGATAGAAACCAGTAGTAGAGTAGGGAGGTTACAGATTAGAGACTGGCACAAAATTAACAGGAGAGAGTTGCTGAGGAAGGCACACATCAGAATATCCATACCTTGGCTCAGGGGTTGGCAACCTTTCAGAAGTGGCGTGCCAAGATTTAACTTACTCTCTTCTATTTATGGATCTGCATGCCGGGTGGAGGTGAGTACAGTGACCATATTTTCTGAACCAGCTGCAGCTAGGCAGAATAGTTTAATTTAAATTATTAAACAGACTAAGTGTGTTAACTTTCTCATGCTACTGCAACCATGTGGTCCCAGGCTGGCCCCGGAGGCTGAAAGTGTCTTAGCCACAGCACTGCCTCCTCCCACTGCAGCCTAACCTGCTGCTGGGGAAGGAGGAGTGCTCCAGCTGCTGCACGGGGGAGGAAAGGCAGGGCTGAGCTCCCACCATGCATGCCACTTATGGCACGCATGCTGAGAGGTGGCAGATCCCTACTCATAAGCCAGAGGAGAATTGAACCACAGTACTGAGGGAGAATTGCACTTGCCCCCCACTCTAGTAGTCTGCGCAAGGATTGCTCTCTCATGTCTCAGGACTTAAGGTGATCTTCCAGGCCTCTTACCAGAGATCCACAACTCTCCCACTCTTGACTAGGGGATTCGGCTTTTAGCCCCCTTGGCCTTTTCTCTGTTTATCTTAGCAGGCCTGACTGAACTGAAGCTCCTTCGCTTTGCTCTCTCCCCAAAGGCCATGATCAAGAGCATTCTGGGGTGGGGTGGGAGGCTGACAGGCTGGGGTGTCACGGCCACTGGCCCTCCCCTTCCCAGTGGCTGGGGAGAGAGCCTGAGGGGTGGGGCAAGCATGGTGGCTGGTAGGAGGGACCTGAGAGGTCTGGGCTGTCTTGGTCCTAGCCCTCACCTCCCTGGCAGCTGGGAGGCTCCTGAGACGCTGGGGCTGGTGCAGCCCCAGCCCTCTCTGGCAGCTGGAGGGAGAGCCGGGCCTGCCAACCCCCACAGATGGGGGGGTTGGTGAGCAGGGACACCACCCCCTAATGTTAAATGCAATATTCATAAGACATGCTTGTGTTTGTCATATTGGTCATATGTATTACCCCTATTTTACAAATCAGGCTCAAAGCACAGTGGTGAAGTGAATTGCCCAAGGTAACACAACAACAAGGTGATAAAATCAGGAACAGAGCCAAACTTTCACTTTACCCAGTCACTGATCTAGACAACAGACCATCCTCTCACAAACTTCAGATAGAAGAATCAGATTTTTCCATCTAACAAGTGTTTTGGAGAGAAACAGAGCCATCTAGTAGGGCCGTACAGCATTTGGAAGACCATTACTCTATTGTTGACAGAGTATTCTTTAATCGGCTGGAAATACCAGAACATATCGAAGGGGAGTCGACAAAGATGATAAATTAACAGCAATTCATCTAGAAATCTGAGCCCCATCTTGAAGTATTTCTGGTTGGAGAAACCTGAATGGACTGTTCTCAGGGATGGAGGAGTCAGCTGAGCCATCACTTGGCGCCTCCAGGCTTGAGCAGAAGCAGTGAGTCACATGCTTTAAACATGACTGTTTCTCAGGGCTTAGAGAAAGTGGATACAAATGAATGGGAAGAGGATGTGACAGATAGGGTAACTTTCTGCAATATCTTTAGGAAGATCATACTGTATGTAAGTGAATGAACAGTATCATTGTGGGTCAGCGACTGCATGCACGCTATGGGAAAATCATTACCACAGCTCCCCTAGGAAGTGAAACTGGTAGGGGATGATGGAGGTGAATCATTCAGGTTATAAACAGCGTCAGAAAGGCACCACCTTCTGAAGATGCTCATATATTCTGGTTCAAATCAGATGCTCCAGACACCACTGGAAAAGGAAGGACTTCTGTATAAATAGGTAGAGCTTAAACTGACTTGAAGCCTTTGTTCTGCTCCTGATCTAAACGTTGACATAAACTTGCAACCACTGGGAAAAATGATTTCAAGGATACAGGTAACAAAGGGATTAAACTTAGAACTCAGTCAGTATCTTCTTCTACTTCTCTTGTGTTTGAGTCATTCAAGTGGAGCGCTACTATTTGTGGCACAGTCTTCCTTTGCTCTCAATAGCCCAGCAGGGTTTTCTATAACGTCTCACAGAGGTATCAGTTTCTTTTTATTGACCCTGCAGTATTCTCGTGGAAACCATCAGCAAACTAACACCACTGGTTGGAAGAATATGTTGCAGATGTATTGAGAGATTATGGATTCAAATTCAGTATTGCTACTTCAAGGGTTGAGGATGGCAGACAGTGCATCAGTCCATATGGGGAGAAGGGCAGACAGCACACCAACTTGTATGGGGAGAGGACATTTTAGAGAGGACAGAAGGCTAACCCCCAATGACAGAGTGCCAAGCAGAGCAGAGAAGGTCTCAGATTTTTAGGTCCCCCTCTGAAGATACTGTCTCCCCAGCTTACTCCAGAATAAGAAGCAATGATTTTACATTTACCGTCTAAGGATGAAGAGCTGCATCAAATCTGCTGGGATTCCAACTTGAGATTTCAGGGATCTAAGTCATCCTCTAAATTCCACCATATGGCAGACTATGGCTGACTGCAAAGGACACGTATTGTGCACAGAAGCCCTGCCTCCATCGTCTGCAAATGTATTTTCCCTTCCCTTTGATTCTGAGTTACTCAAATGAAAGAAGCTGAATTATGAAAATGATGTGACTATCTAAACAGAAGACATTAATTCCACCTACATTTCAATGGCTGTCAGACTGGATTAGAAATATTAAGTTTTCTTCTGTCTCGGCAAACTGACACAACCACCTTTTCTACTACTGGGCAAAGTCGTGGATTCACTGCCTACTAAAGGACCAAGAAGATCTTGTGTTTAAAGCACTATACTGGTTCAGAAGAGTCTCAGCTTTGCCATAACTTCCTATAGGACCATGGGCAAGTTGTTTAAACCCTCACACAGTTACTAATCTGCAAAATGGAAGGGCTATAAGAGAATAGCTTGGTTAGCATTTACAAGGTGTTCAGATACTAGACAGAGAATACAGAAGTACGGTAAAACTCCAATGGTCCGGCATTCCTGATGGTCCGACACCATCAGGAACCCGGAAGTGCTCCGGGCAGCCGGACCATTGGAGCTGCTCTGCCCCCACGTTCCCCGATTCAGCCGCTGCTAAAACTGACCAGAGGCTGAATCATGAAGCCTAGGGCAGAGCAGCTGGGGCACTGCCGGGTTGGTCTCATAGCGCTGCCCCTCGGGGCTGCGGGACCCAACCCGGCAGTGCCCCAGCTGTCCCCCATTCATCTGCTGCTGAAACTGACCAGGGGCTGACTCCAGGAAGCCCGAGGCAGAGCTGCTCTTCCCCGGGCTTCCTGGATCAGCCCCTGATCAGTTTCAGCAGCGGCTGACTTGGAGACACCTGGGACAGAGCAGCTGGGGTGCTGCTGGGTTGGTTTCACAGCGCCAAGGGTTGGTGCTACCAGACCAACCCCGCAGCGCTCCAGCTGCTCTGCTGCAGGCGTCCCCAATTCAGCCGCTGCTGAAACTGACCAGCAGTGGCTGAATCAGGGACACCTGGGGCAGAGCCGGACTATTGGAAGGGGGGGCTATGAGGGGTCTGGGGCGGCATCCCCCCCACCCCACCGCAGACCCCTCATAGCCCCCCCCTTCTGATAGTCCGGCAAATCTGATAATCCGGCACCCCCTGGGTCCCAAAGGTGCCGGATTATCGGAAGTTTACTGTATCTGGATAAAGACAACTTCATACTTCAAAGATGATTTCTCTCTAGAAAAGCAAAATTTCCAGGGCTCTTTCAACACTAAAACTGGTTTATGGAATGATTTTTGTTTTAGTACAGGGAAAAATGAACTAAGACACAAAGAGGTCACTCTAAGGCGCTATTTACCATGTAGGACAGCAGCAATTTATCTGTTACTATGCATTCATTCGTAAAAGATTAGGTTTCATGATTGCAGGCTAGCAGTGTGTATAGAACCTACTCAACATGAATTCTTGTTGGGTTTGGATTTCTGTTGGGGTGAAGGTCAAGATGCCTTGAGCAGCTCCCAACAAAGGGATAGTACAGCAAAATCAGTATTCATACATGTTCAGTCTTTACAGTAAGAACTGTTTTATAACTGCTCTTTGGAGAACAAAATGTCAAGCAGTGTCAGATAACAAGGGGATGATTGTGTCCATCTGATAGTAAACGTTCAACAATTTGAACGGATGCCAGGAGCTTTTGGGAGTCTTTACTCTGAATTACAAATGGGAAAATTGTCTGCCATATAGTCTGGCCAAAATTTCCTCCCTATATTTCACATTCAAAACTGGAAAAGGAAACAAAGTCACATGTCTTTTCTGCATTTTGCTTGCACTTCAAAAATAAAAACTTCTGCTACATGTTGGCAGCTGCATTGTTATAGAACAGGATTGTCCTTACCTTTGAGTTTCTGGAGTTCATCCTTCAGGTCAGGGCCAGCATGCATGAAGATGCTGTCAGATACTGGATTCTTATCTGAGAGAGACTCATTGCTGGTGTTTACTATGGCTGTACAGTTCAGTAATGCTACATTTCCTTTCCTGAGGAAACAAAGCCATTGAGTGCAAGTTAGATACATGAGCTTAACAACAAAGATGTGCTTCATGTAATTTACTGATTATATGATTTCACTGCATCCCTGAAACGTATAATAAGAGTGATTTTGAGATACCACATCAGCAGCAGTTAGGCATGGGCACAGCTTTTATATCTGGGGTTAAGAATGTTCACAAGAAAAGGAGGCGGAGTTAGTGTTAGGTGGACTTAATGACCATATACAGTATATGAGAAGGAACTCCTACTAAGCAGTTTTCCTTATGATGTCTCATTCTTGCAAACAGGGCCAGCATCATCTTCTTGCACTGCTTACACTTGGTACATTTTCCTTTTTTACCCAGGGAATGAATTTCTTCAAAATATTCCCAGATAGTCTCTCTCTCACACCCAGAAACCATGACAGCTTTTCTGTGGCAAAAGTATGAGGGAATATATAAAGCTGTGTGTCCGTTAAATAATGTCTTCCTTTTTCTTTCCAGTCCATGTCAATGTTCATCTCAATGCTGCTGCTGTCCTTTCTTATATATGGTCTCTTGGTCTTTAAGAAAATGTCTTAACTCTTCTGCCGTGCTTGGCCAAAGTCCACCAGCACATAAGCACAGAACAAAAACACAGAGCAAAAACAATCCTATCCAGCTTGTTTGTTTCTTTGCACATGCTACTTTTTAGTCTGCTGAGAAACAGAAATTCAAAGCCCAGAACTTTCAAGGAGCAGGAGCTGATTGTTAGCCTGGACAGACCACAGCCATTAATTCATTTTATGAAACTATTAGTGTATGTGCAGCATGTTTGTGATGAGATTGAATTGTAATTTTTTTAAATGACTAATTAAGTATTAAAAATTAAAAAATATTACAAATTAAAAAAAATCTGAATTTTTAAAAAAAATCAATTTTTATCCACCCTGTTTCTCAAATGCTGCATCTGATCCAGTGGGCCAATCTTGGTTCCTCTGAGTAGAGGAGCCTCTGATGAAACTGTAGAGCTCTGATTTTAAAGCCTTCTAATGATGAATAAGCTATTACTAATACACTGCTGTCTCTTAGTCTTCATAGTCAACTTAAGTGCATCTTCTTGTAGCTTTTCAGTGTTCTGAGCAGCTACAGTAGAATGAAAAATGACCAGAGTTAGCTGAATTTTCATTGCCACTGTTCAAAAATCTGTGAGCAATTGTGAAACTGACAAGAATCTGCTCATTTGCACACTGATGCTGCAAGAAAAAGCTGTAAGTATGATGACAGACAGGCACTGAAGGAAGAAACTGAGTCTCAGAGGGGGAAGGGTAGAGCACATTACCCCATCCACCCATGCTTGCAACAGCTACCAGGATAAGCAGTGAACATGCAGGGATGAAGCCAGAGAGAATGATTCTTCTTCAGTGCAGCACCCAGAATGGGTTGGAGTAAGGACTGATCATCAATGTTACCAGACACCTGTGATCTGGAGGCTCGCGTGAAAGAGCCAAGTAAGGCCAAGAGATCCAATCTCAATCTCACTTAATAGCTGAGGAAAGGGAGATGGCTCTTCACTTTACTCTTCAGGGTTCCATCACTTTTCATACCTGTCTTCTGCTGATAGGTGTAGTTCTCTGGAAATTAGGTGTTGATAAGTGAGAGTGGGTGGACAAGGGAGAGAGGACATAGATGGGATAAGTTAGCACATAGAAACACTGTGAAGACAGACATTTTGGAAGAAGAATATGAACGTAAATGTAAAGAAAGTACAGGTTGAATCTGTCTAGTTTGGCGCACTTTGGTCCAGCAACATTTGTGGCCCGGCGTAATTTTAGTTAGCCAGAGGACCACTTATCATGGATGTGGCCAAGTTTTCCCCAGTCCCATAAAGTTTGAAGCCACCAGTCCTGGCTCTCAGTGTTCTGTGCTGTTATTTATTTCTAATTTACCCCTAAATGTCTTCTACCAGCACAGTAAGCAGTGGAAGTGTTGGTAATGCTGCTAGACAATATTGACCTCTCATGGTCCAGCAAATTCTCTGGTTGAACACTGGTCAGGTCTTACGGGTGTCAGACTAGTGAGGTTCAACCTGTATATGAAGGCAGAGAGAGACAGGCAGAAGAAAAAAAACCCAACCAAAAACAGACACTGAGGACAATGCAGAAAAAGATACCCAGTATTTTTCGACAGGAATGTAGATAAGTCAAAGCGAGGTGAAACCAAGAAGCACAGAAGATAAAACAACTGCCAGAAAATAAAGAGTAAGTTATGTTTTTACATTATATTAAATACAAAGGTGATTGATGATATATCTACATACACATTGTGTAACAAATAGTAAACAGATACTTTGTTCTAGATGATTCCGGGGGCCTCACTGGGTACATCTACACGGTAGTGCTATTTCAGAATAATGACAGTGTGCATCTACACTGCCAGCCTTTATTTCAAAATAATGTCAAACTGGAGGACTTCTTACTCAGTCTCCTGTAACCCTCATTTTAAGAGGAGTAAGGGAAGTTGAAGGAAGAGTGGTTTTCCTTCAGCTTCCTGCTGTGTAAACAGCACCAAAAGTCGAGTTAAGCTACTTTGACTTCAGCTATGCAATTGACAAAGCTCAAGTTGCATAGCTTAATTCAACTTTAGCCCTGCTGTGTAGACATAACCCCTGGGTCTCCCACCTAGCCTTCATCTAGGCTTTCCCTCCCCACCACCATTTTTTCTCCTCCCAGCTTTGACTTAAGGCTGCACCTCAAGGCTAGAAAAGAGAAAAACCCCATATAATGTCAAGAGCTTTATTTTGTGGTGATGACCATTTTGTTAGGCACTCTGTCATCACTGCTTTCATTACTGTGATATCTAAGAGGCAAGAGTTGTTTTAAAAACTTACCATAATATTATTTTTGCATTTATGTCTTTCCTGTACGGGAAAGGTGATCTAACATCAAGTTGGGGTTTTTCAACAGGAGTTTTGTGGGAGTCCGGTTGGTCTGCTTCACAGTAGCCATTCCAGCCTGGCAGAGAATCAATATCCACAAACTGGGAAGGAGCACCCAAAGGATCCATGGAATGGAAACAGCAACTTCTTTTTTCACTACCTCTTCAGCTCTCCAATTCTCACTGGAATCTTTCTGGTGCTTCAGAGGAGAAAAAATAGGGTCACATGCCTGGATTTTCATTGAGAATAATTCTGGAAAATTTTCATAAAGGAAAGACAAATAACAAAGCATTTGCAGGTAACGTTATTAAGACAGACAGGCTATTTTGTTCCCAACCTATCCTTTGCCTGGTTTAATTTTTTTTTTTAATCTCAAAATGTATATACTTGATTTCAGTGAATTGTTTTGAGAAGTCTGAGCCAGTGTTCCCTGTAAGCTGAACACCTGCACAGCCAACCAGGAGAAGTCAAATGCTGGCCAGCTGATAACCTTTCACATCTCTAGACTGAGTTGTTAACTGGTTTCAGTTAACCAGTGTGTGTGGGGAGGAGGGGGGGCAAAGGGAGGGGAGTGAGCACTCCAGCTTTGCCACAGAGTTAAAGGTGCTTAGCTTCTCTTAGGAACAGGCCCTTAGTGCTTTAGTAACACTTCAACATTCATTAAAAACAAGAGATTTCAGTACAAAGTTTGCTAGTTTTCTATTTTGCAAAAATCAATAAGAGTCAAGTTGACTGTTAGCCATTAATACAAATTGAGGTCTGTTCCCCCCCCCAAACACACACTCCTTCCAATGGCTTGAAAAGTTTAGCACTTAAGCTACTATTCAGTTAATTTTTACCTTTGAATTAGTTTAACCAGCAACAACTTTGAAAATCTCTTATTTCCCATGTATTTTCCTAGTAAAAAGTCAGCCTGGATATTCTGTAGAGCCACAAAAACTGATAGAGTGACTTGCAGTTTAGCAGTGCCCCTACATACATCACTGACACTAATTTTTTTACACAGCAGCATTTTCAAATGATGCTTTTTACAGTCTCCAAGTAGGAGAGAGCCTGCCTCACCCTGGCAAACAATGACGTGGCCTCCATTATGCATATATTTGCCAACTCCTGTCTGGACTACAATAATGCAATATACCTGGACAAAAGCCCTCAGGATGCTCCAAACAGTACAGGAAACTACAGCAAATGTCAATAAACTGCACTACTGCAACCAAGTAGAATATGAAGTCAAGGTCTTGTTCCTTATCAAGTAATTTAAAGGCTTAAGCCCAGAACACCTAAAGCTATGGGGATGAAGACCAGGTTTCATAACTCTGCTCCTCAGGCACAATAGACCTCTACATAAAGGTAAAGCTGGCCATGTAGATTGTAGGAGAGCTTCTTCACGGCTAACCCCAAGACTGTGAAATTAATTAATACAGGGACTAAGGCACATCACATAACCCCACCTTCTCTGGTTCCAAGTACAAGATGCACTTCTTTGACCTTGTCTTCTCTTACAAACAGCAGCATGTGCACTAAAATAAAAATCCCAAAGCAAACACAAACCAAAACATCAGAGCAACATACCAGCACAGTAGCCACTGGCATAGTGAAATTGAGAGACTGAAATATGGATCAGTGAAGAAAATTATGTAGAATCTTATGAGAAAATAAACAGTTCTATGCAACCTATAGTCTTGTATGCATACAAAGCAACACTTGGGATTAACCTCAAATGCACTGAAGCCCTTAAATGAAGGCTGGGGAACCTTTTGTGTGTCAGGGGCCACTGACCCGCAGAAAAATCAGTCAGGAGCCCCACACACGTGAGGAGAAAAAACCCCTCACTGATGAGTATGGATGTAAGTGACTAGTCGACTATCTGAGAAGCATAAGCTTATCATATAGTTGAATAATGACTTGACTAGTCACTTCTCATCCTTGCTACCTCTATCAGAGGCAGCAAGGTGTGTGTGTGGGGGAGGGGGGGAGAAGCAGGAGCTTGTGTTGGAAGGAGCCAGCTTAAAAGCCAGTTCCCCCCCAGCACCGTCTCGGGGGGAGAGGCGAGGCGGGAGAGCAGGGAAGGCAGAGGTGTAGCGGGAGGGGGACTTAATTTAAATGCATTTTAAAAGCAGAAGCATGGGGTGGAGGGTGAGGTGGGGGGGAAATCAGTTGTCCCAGCTTGTGCCCAGTCCCGCTGCTGCGCTTCAGCCTAAAGGCAGAAGTGCAGCGGAGTTAGCTCCCAACCTTGGGAGCTAACCCCACCGTGGCTCTACAGTTTCCCCTTGCTTATTGACTACTTGATGGAAATTCCATCAACTAATCGATCAGATGATTAAACACAATTTAACATCCCTACTGATGCTGCCGACTGAGGAGAGACACTCCTCACATTCCTCTCCCACATCAGCCGGAGGAAGGGGCGGAGGGGGGAGTCTAGTAGATTTTGTGTGCTCCAGCCCTGCTGTGGGCTTTCCAAATCTGGGGAGGGTAACCTGGGCTTCAAGGGCTAGATCCAAGCAAGCTGGGGGCTGCATCCAGCCCCCCAGGCCTGAGGTTCCCCAACCCTGTATTAGACGAAAAATGTGTTCTTTTTGCACAACTATGCTTATTGCATCATGGAAGCATATGGTACATTCCACATGAGCAGAGAGATTATTAAAATCCAAAAAGAATGCAGAAGAAAAGGCAACAAAGAGTGGGAAGAGGGACTGATCTGAAAGGAAAAATTTAGAGTAGAAAAAATATAGTTTGGCAAAAACAAATCCTAGGGCAATGGGTATGATAACAGTGTAACACATACAACAGTGAGGAGAAAAACAAACTATTAGGTGACTTATATAAAGAGGAATACTTTATTCAATCTAGCTTTTTTTCTTTTGTTTTAACTAAAGAGAAACTTTAGCCATAGTCATTATTCTCTTGAACAGTCTTTCTACAGAAGCAAGCGAAGTCAGGGATTTATAAGAGCTTCTGTCGCCTTGTTAGTTCTGCCTGTGCATCACTGGGGGATGGGGGAGCGCTGCTACAGCGCAACAAGCTTCTTTACCATTTCCTACATATCTAGCACCACGAAACATGGGAAAAGCTACCCATGAGACAACACAGGCCGTGCCCCAGACAAGGGCCCCCGGGACGTACTGCCCCCCCCCCCCGAAGGGATTCCGCGCGCAGGGTTTCAAACAAGCACCGCTCGCGGGCAATGAAGAAGGTGCCGGACAAAGGCGAAGCTGTTCGCAGCGCACCAGACGGGGACTCCCGCAGACCGGCCCGATGGGTCTCCCCTCAGCCTGAGGCCCGACCGTACAGGTCTGAGCCCGCGCCCCTGGGGCAGATTCCTGCGCGGTGAGCAGGGGGATGCACGGCCCCGGGAGCTGCCTTCAGCCCGCTCCAGCCGGGCGGCGCGGATCCCGCGGCCAGGACAGCGGCTCTCGGGCCGGGCTGCGCGCTCGCGGGGACGTAGCCCCGCTCCAGCCGCCGGCACGGACACGGGCGCCCCAGCCCAACGGACTGGAGGGGAGGCGGTTACTGGCCGCCCCGCCCCCCAGCACAGGCCCCCCCCAGCAACGCCCGTCCGGGGAGCTCCACTTAGCAGCCGCCGGGCCCTCACTCACGAGCCAGTCCCGCTGCCCCCATCTGGCGACAGGCTCCCAACGGCAGGAATCCACTCAGCGTCATCACCCCGGAAGCGAGCCCTGAGCTTGACCCCCCCCCCTCCTTCCGCTTCCGAGTCAAAACAGACCCATTCCGCACCGACCAGTCGGGATGAGGCGGTATCCTGCGTCACTTCCGCTCGCCCGTCCTCGCCACCTGCCCTCCCAGCCACTTCCTCTCCTGGGCGTGGGGAAGGAGCGAGCTGGTGTCTGCGCGCGAGTGACCTGCCGGGCCACGTGGGGGTGAGCGCGAGGCTGCGGCGAGCCCCTGTGGCGCGGGGAACCGCACGCGACGGGCGGTTGGCTCTGGGGAGGCTCGATCCCAGAGGCGCTGGTGCGGCCCCCCCCGTAGCGCTCGCTGGAAGGGGGCGGGGGAGTAGCTGCGGAGCAATAAGCTGGGGGGGGGCAGGGGGCATCAGGGAGGGGCGAGCGTGTGTGAAACTTCCTCTAGAACAGGGTAGGGATGCGAAGGACTAGCCCCCCCCCCTCTATCAAACAGAGGCAGCGGGGGGGGGTGGGGGAGAAGAGGCAGCGCTGCCGCTTTGAAACGCCGCGGGGAGCACGGAGCCATGGCGGGGCTGCCGCACTGGCCCGGCCCCCGCATCGCTTTCACCCTTGCAGCGTAGCAACAGCCCCCGGAGGCGCCCTTATGGACGAAGCAGTCGATGAAGTAGTCAATGCAAATTGCACCCACTCTTCGATTATTCAATCAATCACAATTTAACTTCCCTAGTCCCACCTCCGCTTCCCCAGCTGGTCAGCTGAGCTCTCTGCAGGGGAGCGCTGAACCTCTGGGGCTCAGAAAACAGTTGTGTGGGTGTGCACCTTACAGGGAACCTTTTCCCCTCACTGCTCCCCTTCCCTGGGATCCTCTGTCCACTATCCAACCCTCCTGTTCCTGACCACTGCTGCACCAGCTGCGCCGGCAGTGCTGCACCTGCCAGAGATGCAGCCACATCACCTGGAGCATCAAGGCGGGTGGTGTGGCAATTGTGCGGCCCAAGCTCTGGGGAGAGCTGGGGCTGCATGCGGGGGGAGCGGGGGTGGGGGGGAAGGTAGTACAGAAGAGCAGGGGCCAGGGGCTAGCTACCCTGGCTCATCATGCTGTCCAGGAATTGGACTGGCTCCTCCCAGCAAGGGTGCTCCAATCCCGCTCCCTGGAAGAGAGCTTGGGGGCCTTATTGAAGGATCTGAAAGACTTGGATGTGGCCGTGGGCTGTAGTTTGCTCCCTTCTGAACTAGAACAGTGTTTCTCACTTTTTTTTTAAAGGGGTACTTTATAAAAAAGGTTATTATTACCCCCAGTACTACAGTTTTCAGACACACAGTTTTTTTTTCCTACCATTGCAACACATTTGTTTAAACAACGGGGTGGGTGATGACATTTTTGGGTGCAAAAAGTACAAAAATAATAAAACACTAACACTTAAAACAAAAATTCAGTTTTCTCCAAATTTCAGTTGTGTTGACGTACCCCCCCAGGCTTCTCTTGAGTATCCCTAAGATTACAAAGGAGGAGCATGGTAATTACCTGTAGATGCTTCTAGGGTGCCAGGTATAACTTAGGGTGGCCCAAAGTGGGAATAACTAAGATTAATGGGATCAGATTGTGCAAAAAAAAAAAAAAATAGTGGTCTGAATTAAGGTTGTGAATGGTTAATTGATGGGGACTACAGCAGCTCTTGGCCTCCCCCATGGGGGCAGGAGGCTGCTGCAGCACCACAGGTAGGGGCTGCTCTGCCAGGCTGGAGCAGCCTCTGTCCATGGCAGGCCCAGCCAGGCCTCTCCACCACAGGGAGTGGCTGCGCTGGCTAGAGCAGCCTTTGCCTGTAGCGGGGGAAAGGGGGGGGGCGGAAGAGGAGGGTGCTCCAGCTCTGTTCCCTCTGCTTATGCCTCTTTAATCTATTAACCGGTTAACCAATTAAACAGGATTTTATAACTGTAGTCTGAATAATGGAAAAACTTAGTGCAGTCTGATGTAGTGTTGGGTAATTCTCAAGAGAAATGTTGAGAACCCCCTTTTTTTAATCGTTTGACCACTCCAGTTTTAATAATATTAGAAGTTCTGTAGCAGCAAAGTGGGCTCTATGTCATACAGCAGGCCTTTTCCGGCCCTAATTTCTCTTTTTAAATGAAATTCTTCTCAGTGGTTCCTGTGTTCTTGTCTTTATGTGCAGGTCAGCCCCCACCTGAAACTGGAAATTGCACCATGGGTCTCACCAAGCAATATCTGCGCTACACCGCCAGTGCACTGTTTGGGGTGATTGCTAGCCAGAAAGGCAACATCGTCTATGTGACCCTGCGGGGCGAGAAGGGACGATATGTGGCAGTGCCAGCATGTGAGCATGTCTTCATCTGGGACACCCGGAAAGGCGAGAAGGTGATGAGCTTTTCTCTCTCCGTGAGCCAGAATGGGGTGATACTGCTTTGTTGTAAGGCAGTGAGACTAGTAGGTGCGTGAGTTATATTCAGTGGAAATTACCCAATGCAAAGAGGTGAAATAAACTTTGAAATAATGGCTTCTAATATGCCCTAAATTCCCAAAGTGCAACCAGTGCCCATCACTCCCTTTAGAGTTCAGCAGTATTGGCATGGGCGTATGCTCACTGGCATTGAGATACTATGATGGCGGGGTCATAAGAAGTGCCAGAGAGCACAGTGAGAGGGGATTTTGGGTTTCCAGTGTGCAGCTTACTTTTATGTAAGCTGATTTAACCTTTAGGTTAAGTTTTTGGTTGCTTCTGACACAAGTATATGATACATGTATTAGTGTAGGGACCTTTCCTAAATAAAACTTAACCGATCCTGATTCTTTTCTTTTATATTAATTAATTTATTTAAGTGGAAAGGAATAGGCATGTCAGTCTCACTGAGTGGTTCTTCCTTGTTAACCCTATAACTGAGTATGAGGTATGGAATTCCAATGTTGACAGAGCAGAGCAGTACAAGGTGATGCCAGGAAGTACAAGGGGACATCTTAGACACAGCCATGCTAACACAGTGTTCTGATGGTCTTTTGGAATTCGGAACTCATATACACTCTGTTGCATGTCTAAAAAGAGGAGCTGGAATGGAAAGGAATTATGCTGGGAAAAAGTTTGGGGTGCCTCTTTTACTAGCAAGCAAAAGGCATCACTTTCTAGTTCTTTTGGGTTCTAATTGCACCCTGATTTGCTGTTTGGCCTGGCAAAATCACGTGCTCCTTCCGTGTCTCAGTTTCTCCCTTTTTAAAACTGGGATGAAGGTATTCCTTCATTTCAGTAGCTTGTGAGGAACAAGCCTCTGTAATACTGGGGTTCCTCAGATGGAAGGCGTGATACACAAAGCATTCTCTTCCTTCTGTTCCATGTGACATATTAAACTCTGACATGTCACAACCATCTTGTCTTGTGAAAATTGCAGGTTCTCATCCTTCAGGGTCTCAAGCATGAGGTGACTTCTCTCTGCCCATCCCCAGATGGGTTGCACTTAGCTGTTGGATATGAAGATGGCTCGATCCGTGTCTTCAGCCTCCTAAGTGGTGAAGGAAAAGTCACTTTCAATGGACATAAGGCTGCAGTTATGACTCTGCAGTATGATCAGCTGGGAGGCAGACTGGTGTCTGGCTCAAAGGTGAGAGTGATGGGAGAAGCCAAGACTGGAGGTTAATTCTTTCATAGGGTGGACAAGCTGTTCTGTGGAGATGACTTGTAGGGGTGTCCACAGTTAAGTGGGCTGTGTGGAAAGGATAGATGATGTACTAGAACAGCTGGGGAGGTGGGAGAGAGGATCTGGGTCAGATTCACAGCTGAGTTATCACAGAGTTTTATGGAAGGGCTGAGGACAGGAATAGCAAGGGGTGCTGTAGATCAGGATGAAGGTTCGCACGGGAGAGTGTAGAACTGGAATAGCAGGGGTGCTACGAGTTGGGAGTGAGTTATATCAGCAGAACTGTGTGTGAGGAGCCAGGGACTGGAGTAGCAAGAGGGATGTAGATAGGAATTGATGTGCATGGGCAGAACTGTTGAGGACAGAGGGGATTTGTTGGGGCTGAAGCAGCAGTGGATGGTTTCAGGCCAGTGCTGAAGTGCATTTGTAGAGCTGCAGATGTATGTGCAGGGAAAACAACTCCTGGCTTGGAGCCCATTGATCAGTACGCACCAAAACTCAAATTCAAGAGAAAACCCATGCTGCCTTTCTAAAGTAGCATATAGGGTTTCATGGCAGAAGGGTCTGCTGATGTCCAGCCTTGGTTAATGTCCATTTTCTTTCAGGACACAGATGTTATCATATGGGATGTTATCAACGAGAGTGGGTTGTATCGGCTGAAGGGCCACAAGGATGCTGTCACACAGGCGCTTTTCTTGAGAGAAAAGAACCTCCTGGTTACCAGGTAAATTGCACTGCTGAGCTTGCTGAATTGGGGTGTCAAGAAAGCAGCCGGAGCATTACTCATCTATCACATCATGTAGAAGCCTATGGACATAATACAAAGAAATAAAGAATTAAATTTCGTAAATCCTGCTTTTTTCAGAGTGAACACATTCTTATGGTTTTTTTTAAAAGCCTTATAATACTGACCTTAAGTATGAGTCAGAGAAGGGGTAGTACCAAGTTGTATTTGATTCTCCTAGCAGCTTTTCAATTGAAGAAGCCTCAGAGCTCCCATAAGCTAAAATGCAGCTTTGTCTGTTGCAGTTAAGTTGGCACAGATCATTGCACCATTCATTAGGGTAGTATCAACTGAAATATTGGGGGGATTTAGGGATACCGAGAGTTGGAAATTGGTCAGCATGATAAGCTGGACATCTGTGCTCTTAAAGAAAGCAGAATGGTTTCTGCATTACATTTAACTGGAGATCCATTGCTGACTCTAGGAGGTTCCTTCTAATGAATCACCAGCCCATATTTCTGTGTTGCCTGTGTTTTGGTTGATCTCTTATGCTGACTCTGCTTAGCTTGTGAGACCTGCCTGCTAAGCTCCTAAGTAAGTCTGACTTCTTGACACCTTGTAGCATGTTTTACATTTTGTGTTTCATACTTTCTTCAAAGCATACATTACTGGCGGAACATTTGTGACTTTGCCTCGTTTGGGTGATGTCATTTTTTTTTTCCAGTGGTAAAGACACGTTGGTGAAGTGGTGGGACTTGGATACCCAGCACTGCTTCAAGACATTAGTTGGACACCGTACTGAGGTACGTGAAGTGTGGAGATGCCCGCAGAGAGGGAGTTCACTACTAGTATCTCAGCAGACTGGTCCCAGGGCTGCTTTCCACAGTTCCATCGCAGTGCTCAGGATTGGATTCTTAGGTTGTGTAAACAGTCCCTGTGAAATAGTTGTGGTTGGTTGTGGGGTGTGAATGCGTAATGTACACGGTTAACCAATGGGCCCTGGACTCATTGTTTAACTGTCACTGTTACATGCGAAGCCCCTCCCTCCACACTACTGCCTCTATATCAGAGGCAGCAGTGCGGAGCGGGGAGGTAGGTAGGAGCTGGTTCCCCGCGAGCACCAGCTCCCAGGGAGTCTTCACATGTAAACGTGTAGCCACTGAAAATTTCAGTGGCTACACGTTTACTTAAGTGGATTTTAACATCCCTAGTTGGTTGTTGTAGAAAGGGAACAGGTGAGAAGCCTTGTCCTTTGAAGTGGCTTGCACTCTTGCTGGGAGTGATGTTTCTAAACCAAATTTCCTTTTACAGGATCTTATGTAGCAGAGGCTTGAGTTCTCTGTCCCATTTTTCCTCTTAAATTAAAAAAAAAAATCAAGGAAATTGAGTGCAAGAAACATATTACATGCCCATTAATGAGATTGAAATCAGTCAATGTGATGAATTCCTTGGCCAAAGTTTTCTCATCAGTATTAGCTTTGCCCTTTGTATGGCTGTATCTTAGGGCAGGAACTTTGCAGACTGTTGTTTGTTCTACTGTTTTCAGGAGCTACTGTCTTTCAATTAAAAGGTTAACTGGAAAAAGAAAAAAAAAATCTGTGTTTTATTTTTTGTTCTTTTTAATGAGGTATGTGGCGACTATATTCTCCTTGCTGACCTTCCTCTCAACCAACCAACCGAAAACCCCCCAAACCTCCAGGCCCCTTCAAAGGGATAACACTACATCTCTATGCTAAGGGGGTGTTGTATGGCTAAATTCACTAGTGTTTGTGAGGCGTGCAGGCACTGAGCTGATAGGAGGCCACATAATGAGATATAAAGAGGCTTCTCGGTGTCTTGTCCTTGGCAGGTGTGGGGACTGGCTTTTGTGTCCGAAGAGAAGCGTCTCATCACTGGGACTGCAGACAGTGAGCTCAGGGTGTGGAACATCACTTACACCCAAGAGGTAAGAACTGAAAGCATCAGTTGCTTCACTCTGGAGTGAGTATTATTTGATGGCTCTAATTGTGTGTTTCTCCTGGCACCCAGCTTTGTTGTAGTTCTGTGCTGACTGCCTTTGTGCATGTACGGGAGCTGCCTCAAGGGCAGGACCCTTCTTGCTGCAGGCTCAGGCAGAGTGAGAAGCTGGGGGAAATTCTTACCTGGGGACAAGTATGGTGACTGCAGGCCACTTCTCACTTATTTGGCTAACCTCAATTTAAATAACATGGGCAAGGCCACCAGTCATTCCTTCACTGTGTGGGCGTGGCTCGTGAAGAAGGCAGGCTTTGACATTGGGTGCTGCGCTTTGGTCTCTGAAGAAGGCCATTTGGATGGGTGATGCAGTGTGTGCTGAAACTGATGGTCTGCAGTTGGCTTTATTTGTGCCCGGTACATGTACATGCAGCCATTGTGGTCCCAGCCAATGGCTGGTGGGGACCTTGGCTAGGCAGTGTTTTAGGCTGCATTGTGGAAGCTGAGCTGATTCCATTTGATAACTATCTACACTGTCAGGGCTTCATTTCATAGTGCATCTTTCAGTTCCCCTGAGCATTTTACAATGAAAGCTGTGACCGTGTCAAATGGTTGGAGGGCACTGAGGTGGAGCACTAATGCTCTTGTGCTAAGGGTATTTCTTTCCTTTCTCTGCCATGAGCAGGCAACAGACCCTAATGAGCCAGAATCCAAGAAAAGCAAAGGGACTCCAGCTAGAGCAGAAGAGACCTCTGAAGTGGATGAGACCTCAGACCTGGAAGAGACACCAGAGGAGGTAACCCTTTTCCGCACTCTGGTTAAGTGGTGCAGGTTCGCACTGTGATGTGTTGTGCTGTCAGGGCAGATGCATGGCTCAAATAACTAACTAGGAATTTGAGGACAGACCTGGTTATCTCGCTGACATTTGTTTTGTCATGTTGGCTTTGTGCCCTAGAGGTGACCTCTTGTGCTTCTAGAGAAGACAGGCAATGGGGGGAGCAGCTCTCTGTACAGGTGATCCCTCCTCCTTCAGGTGAAGAGTGATGTGCACAGAAAGTGTCTTTGTGTAGGGAAGGAGATTTACAGAGTTTCCTTTCTATCCAAGGGAGAAACCTGGGGATGGGTCTGATATGAGCTCAGATACTAGAACAGGGTAGGAACCACCAGTTGGGTCTTCCCCAGTCCTATACCCCACAGTGATTTACCTCTCTGTACCCAAAACATACTGTTAGGGGTGGTGGTGGTGTCACATGACCACTCTTTTGGCTTCTCTTTGCCACCCCACCAGAGAATCATTTTTCTGTAGGGAAGCAAAGGCATCCGCTGTGTGTGTGTGTGTGTGTGTGTGAGAAAGAATTAATTAATTAATTAATTAATTGTGTGCAGTGGTGCAGAATTCCCCCAAGAGTCGTTTCTTATGTCCTCCTTTTAGGAAGTTTTTCTGTCTCTATTTTTAAGCAGGAAATTAAATGATCTCTCTCCCCCACCTTCCTCCTATCTCCCTGTGCTAGGAACTAAAAGTTGGTGCCTTAATTTTATAAAGAACAGATACATTTCCTTCCAGTTAGCGTGTCAGTCCATGAAAGAAAGTTAGTTCTCAGCTAAAATGCAAGAAACAGAAGTTAAAGTAGAAGATTTACCTGGCGTTGCTTGGATTTTTCATTCAAATATGTTTTGTTTACCTTCATATAAATCATTGGTCTGGGGTGGGCCTGAGGATGAGGGGTTCAATATGCAGTCTGCCCTGGGAAGAGAGGACACACCCCCAGCCCTCTCCGCAGCAGCTTGCGGCCAGGTGAAGAAGACTTTTCCATGGCCGCCGCAGTGGGTACAGCTGGGATAGGGGTTAGGGTTGAAGAAACAAAACTCTATATATACTAAATAGCTGTCCCTGTCTCCACACCTGCCCCCTGCTGGCCTAATGGAGATAGAGGTGTCCTGGTCGCCATCTCTGGCCTCTTGCTGCTCCCTGTGGTCATTCTAAAATATAACTGTCACTCCTATCAGACCCCTCCCTTTCCATTTTATGTGAAACAATTGAATTCCAGGTACATCCCCATGTCCTGGCATAGCCAAACCCTGACCTTTCTTTAAGTTAGGATAAGAGGAAGCTGCCTAACAAATTTGGTGGTCCTAGCTTTTACCGTTTAGAAGGAGTTCTTGAGCAAAAGTCTTGCTGTTATCCTTGCTTTGATAGGATAACAAGTTTTGTGGATAAGGGAGAAGCAGTGGACGTGATATACCTAGACTTTAGTAAAGCATTTGATACGGTCTCACATGACTTTATCAATAAACTAGGGAAATACAAGCTAGATGGGGCTACTATAGGGTGGGTGCATAACTGGCTGGATAACTTCTCAGAGAGTAATTAATAATTGTTCACAGTCATGCTGGAAGGGCATAACAAGAGGGGTTCCACTGGGGTCAAGTGATTGTCTAGGAAGGAGTACTGCAGAAAGGGATCCAAGGGTTATAGTGGACCACAAGCTAAATATGAGTCAACAATGTGATGCTGTTGCAAAAAAAAGCAAACCTAATTCTGGGATGAATTAACAGGAGTATTGTGAGCAAGACACAAGAAGTCATTCTCCCACTCTACTCTGCATTGATTAGGCCTCAGTTGTAGTATTGTTTCCAGTTCTGGGCACCACATTTCAAAAACAATGTGGAAAAATTGGAGAAGGTCCAGAGAAGAGCAACAAGAATGATTAAAGGTCTTAACAACATGACCTATGAAGGAAGACTGAAAGAATTGGGCTTGTTTAGTTTAGAAAAGAGAAGACTGAGAGGGGACATGATAGTAGTTTTCAGGTATCTAAAAGGGTTTCACAAGGAGGAGGGAGAAAAATTGTTCTTCCTGGCCTCTGAGGATAGGACAAGAAGCAATGGGCTGAAACTGCAGCAAAGGAGGTTTAGGATGGACATTAGGAAAAACTTCCTAACAGTCAGGGTGGTTAAACACTGGAATAAATTGCCTAGGGAGATTGTGGAATCTCCATCTCTGGAAATATTTAAGAGCAGGTTGGATAGACATCAGGGATGAGCTAGACTAGGGCTATTCAACATGTGGGCTGCATCATGGCCTGTTTATTTGCAACCCATGGTGCCGTTTGCATTTACATGGGGCTCAACACATGGCCTGCAGGTGGGATCCTTTGTACATGGCCTCCACTGGGAATGGCCTCCACAATGGCAGGGCACTTCCCGGGCGGGGTGAGCACTGAAAGACACGGGCAGATGTGCCGGCTGGAATAGACGGATACAAGGTGTCGGCATTTCTAGCCCCCAGGGAGGAGGTGTCGGGAGCACCGGGGCATTGTGGGAAGTTCTGGCTGTTTAGCCTTGAAGGCAGAGCCTGAGAGGTGCTGACTGGCTCACACTGGCCACCTTTGGGTCCAGCACACTGGTTTAAGGCTTAATCGTTGTATTCATGCACCTCAGTGTGAAAGAATCTATTTGCATATATTTACATATATATTTGCATGTCTGTGCAACCACACTTAAGTTGCGGCCCTTGGCATGGGCTGTGAGTATCATTGTGGCCCCTGGGGCTTCCAAAGTTGAGTAGCCCTGCTGTAGATGGTGCTTGGTCCTCCCATGAGGGTAGGGGCCTGGATTCAACCTCTCAAAGTCCCTTCCAGTTCTAGTGTTCTATGACTCAGGCACAGATTCATATTTCATATATATAAAGATTTGTGCCTGATACAAATGTTTGTTTCCTGTTAGTTCTCACCATCTTTGCTTGTGTAGATCCTTTGTCTCTTTTGGACACTAGTCAGATGTTGTACATGCTACCCCTTTCATTGTTGCATCTGAAGATTTGCTTGACTTTTCAGACTCTAACTGTTTTCCCTTTATTCTTGTAGCGACTCCTGAGGTGCAACAAAGTTGGCTCCATCATGCGGGAAGGAAGGGACCGAGTAGTAACTCTTGCCACTGACCGGACAGGCAGGATCCTAGCCTGCCATGTAAGCAATGTGCTTTGGGGCCTTTTGCTAGTGGAGTACAGAGGGGAGACTGCTGTGTCTCTCAGTGACTCTCCACTGCAGTAGAGTACACAACTTGCTCTGAATTTGTCTCCCAGGGAACTGACTCTGTTCTGGAAGTGTTTTGTGTCCTTTCTGAGGATGAAATTCGCAAGAAAATGGAAAAGAAGATGAAAAAAGCCAGGAAAAAAGCCAAGTAAGCTCTGTTTTTCTGAGTAGACAATGTCCATGTGTGAGACTTGGCAAAATGCCCATCCAGTGATAAGGTGCTATCCGTGAATCATGAACTATTTGCAGTTATTCTGCATGTCGGTCTGCTGTTAATATGTTTAAGAACATAGAATGGCCATACGGGTCAGACCAAAGGTCCATCTAGCCCCGTATCCTGTCTGCCAACAATAGCCAATGTCGGGTGCCCCAGAGGGAATGAACAGAACAGATAGTCCTCAAGTGATCAATTCCTCTGTTGTCACCCATTCCCAGTTTCTGGCAAACAGGCTGCATATGTCATTCCTACCCATCCTGGCTAATAGCCATTGATGGACCTATCCTCCATTAATTTATCTAGTTCTTTTTTGAAACCTGTTAAAGTCCTGGTCTTCACAACTTCCTCTGGCAAGGAGTTCCACAGCTTGACTCCGTGCTGTGTAAATAAATGTTTCCTTTGTTTTAAATCTACTACCTATTAATTTCATTTGGTGACCCGCTAGTTCTTATGGGGACAAGTAAATTACTTTTCCTTATTTACTTTCTCCATACCTGTCATGATTTTTATAGACCTGTATTGTGTCCCCCTTAGTCTCCTCTTTTCTCAGCTGAAAAGTCCCAGTTTGCATGTTCCTGGCTTGTTGGTACTGGACTGAGCAAGTAGTAATTGTAATAAAATCACCTACCATCTGTTTCCTTTGCAAGAAGTGAATGGGATGAGGAAATGGACACAATTCTCCTTGTAGAGCCCTACATGTACATCACTATCTATAACTCAGGAGAGTTGCACAAAGTAAATTCACTTATCAATGTGAGTGTGGATGGTTCTAGGCCAACATTAGGAAGCAGAGTGATACTGACATCTACAGATCACGAGCTTTGGGTTGGTATGTTCCAG
The DNA here is from genome assembly GCF_052426305.1 of Pelodiscus sinensis. Taxonomy (NCBI): domain Eukaryota; kingdom Metazoa; phylum Chordata; order Testudines; family Trionychidae; genus Pelodiscus; species Pelodiscus sinensis. The sequence goes on along the minus strand of NC_143052.1, from coordinate 145,968,753 downwards.
GAGGCAAATAGTCTTTTAGCAGACAGCCTTTTAGCATAAGTCTATTTTGTGCTTCTATAGTGTCCATCATTCATACATCTCCTTAGCTATGTCTACGCTGCGGCTTTTGCTGCAAGAGCCTATGCAAATGAAGCACAGATGAGCATATCACCATGCTTCGTTTGCATAATTTATTGAAGCTGTTTTTGCACAAAAACAAGCAGTGTGGATTTTTTTTGCACAAAAACCCATCCACACTGCTTGTTTTTGTGCAAAAAACGGCTTGAATAAATTATGCAAATGAAGCACGGCAATATGCTAACCCACACATAATTTGCATAGGCTTTTGCGGCAAAAGCGGCAGTGTAAACAAAGCCCTAGCATCTAACAGGTGCCTCGCAATAGCCCCGAGGAACCAGGTGATGTTAGCTCACTTCATGGGAACTCTGAGGCACACCAGGGAAACATTTCGTAGTGCCTAAGAGCCGGAATTAGGGATCGGTACCTTTTTTTCCTGAAGTGATCACTGCCACTGTCTGACTCAGTATGGCCTTTCTTATGTTCTTTTTTCTGGTGATCCCTGCCTCTAAGAACTTGCTTGCAGCCTCTGGCCTGTCCATACTTGAATGTTAATCTGGATTAAGGGAAGGTGTGAATTTAAAGCACGGAAGCCATTCTGGAATAACTCCATGGGTGGAAAAGCCCTAAGTAAGTGAGAGAGGAGAGAAGCAATTAGGTTCGTGTCTTGTCTAGATTTCAACAGCGATAGCTACTTTCTGCCTCCCTAAATTGCCCCCATGGTTTCTGTTTGGTAGAGTATTCTTTTGCACTTCCTGCTTATTGCCCTGCTCCATTAAGCGGCTGTTGGATTTCCCCACGGGGGCGATTGCATTTCAGGGGTAGGTAGATTCTCCTCATTGAATAATTTGCATAGCAGGGCGTGGTTTGAGAGCCAGCCTCTCTAGTATCATTGGTCTCTAACTTTGCAGCAGGAGACATGGGATCTCTTTAGCACTTCAGGATTGTCAGCTGCATTGTTGACTAGCAAGGTCTGCACTGAAGAGCCTTGCACCTCCACTAGAATGGCACGTTTGGCCTGGATAGTTTGGTGTCTGGCTAGTTTTATTTGTAGGGGAGTTGATTCTTTTGGGTGGGAAGGGAGAGGAATGTGTTTGTACATTTCTGTCTCTGGGTTGTCGGTCTCAGGTAACCTGATTCCCGGTGGTTGTCTGACTTTTCTAGACAGAAATCAGAGGAGGAAGAGGCGCCTGAAGGAAGTGTTGAGATGAGTCTGCAAGAAGAGATTCAGCGAGTCACTAGCATCAAAGCTTCTGCTAAAATCAAGTGAGTGCAAAGCCCTAGCCTGGGGTCATTGCTGCATCTCAGGTACCCAGTCAGGGGCCATGACTTGGAGAAAGTATTTTTACAAAGGTGGGTCATCTGCAAAGATGAGATACGGAGATTCCATAGAACTTAAGCTGGGGAAAGGTCTACAGGGTTCGAGCTAGTCCTCCATCCTCCTTCCCCTTATATCCCTGTAGTGTATTCATACGACTTCCAGCAGGACTGTTCCCTTCAAGAGAGTCCCTAGGGGGCGTGTCGTGTCTAATGTTAAATTACTGGTCTGATGGGGCTTTTACTGCTGCCCTTGTTAGACTGTTCCACTGCTGAATGCTTCTCCTATCAAGAAGTTGTTCTTGATGTTTTCCTTTTGGGGTAGTTCATCTTTTTGCTGCCCGTTATGACCCTGACGTGTCTGTGTCCATTTGAACAGGTCGTTTGACTTGATTCTCTCTCCAAAAGGAGAGCTGAAGGCCACCTTGCTGCTCCAAAACAACACCATTGAGTCATACATCCTGAACCCATCTGCACAAGTCACCCAAGTTGTCAGAGCATCCAAGATCACCATTGGAGGTCACCACAGTGATGTCAGGACGCTGGCTTTTAGCTCTGATAACATTGCCATCCTTTCAGCTGCTGCTGACTCTGTTAAGATCTGGAACAGGTGTGGATTCTGCTTGTAAACTCCTCTCTGTCTGCCCAGTGTCCTTCTCCCAGACTTTGGAGCTGTTCAGGCTAGAGAGGGTTCTCTTTCCTCCTTGGGTGCTACTGTAGTCAGGTCTGGCTGGCTAGCATCCTCCATCCTGGCTGTCACTAAGATCTATCCCTCTATGCCACCTCCTGCAGCTCTTACCAGTGTGCTGAAGATACTTCTCACGCTGGCTGTCTCTGGTGGGGATATACAGGTTGTATTCCCAGCAAGTTAAGGCCAGTCTGTGTGGAATTCTCCAGGCACAGGATGCCTGTCTTGTGGGGCATCCAGTGAGGTGCAGGCAGGGGAAGACCTAATGGGAGTGTTGCTGACATGCTGGTTTGCTCCTGTTGTGGGTTGTTTCTTTTAGAGTGCCTGCCGATTGAGCGGAGGGATCATACATGCTGGTTTTTTTTTTAATGTGGAATTCTGACTAGGGATGTAAGAGTGTAGTCAATTAACGGATACGCAAAAGCTTATAGGTTAATGCTATTGACTACATGCATGTTGTTTCCTCCCCACCCTGGTTTCCAGTAAATTTTTTAGCAGGCTGGCCAGCAGCCCCGCTCAGTCCTGGCTCATGCCAGCTCTGGGACCTACCTCTGCGGTGTCTCTGCATTTAAAGTGTATTAGGAACTGGGCGGGCAGGCAACCCAGCTCAGTTCCAGCTCATGCAGACCCCATGAGGGGAGCTAATTTTTAAACTAGCCTGGCACCCTGCGCTGCTGCCTCTGATACAGAGGCAGCAGTGTGGAGTGGCAGGGGGCTCCTTGGGAGTGGGGCTGGAACGCACTGGCTGCTGGCCCCACCCCTGGGGACTATAGAATAGTTGACTAATTGATAAGAATTCGTGAGTTTACTTGACTATTAAATTAACCAATATTTAACATCCCTTGTTCTAACCCGCTATGGATTCGCAATGCTCCCGTGCTGACTCCCTCAAACTCTGTTCCCTTGTGACATTGCTGCACTCTGAAACCTCATCCTGGCCTGCTCACTGAGTCTGCTGTTTTCAGTTGTTTTGTGAGGGGGAAGTAGCAGCCGCCCTGTTCTCTGATATGGGAAGCAGGTTTGGGGATCCTGTAGATTCTCTGTTTGCATCTAGCATCTTAGAGGTTCTGGGGTGGGAAGCTAACCTTTCTGTGGGCCAAATTGTGCCCTGAGGCTTGGAACGTGGGTGGCACTTCTCTTACCCCGGCCAATCCCTCATGTGCCTGCTGGGCTCAGCATGTGCCCTACCTGACTCATTGTACTCTAGCGCATGTTGGTCTTTGCTGTCTGAAGTACCTCAATGCTGCCCTGGACTGCTCTCCTGTCCGTTTTGACAAGAGTGAGACAGGGACTGAACATGTACCCAGATGGACTCTTGCGTGCTGCTTGTACCCACAGGTCGACCCTGCAGTGTATCCGGACCATGGCATGCGAATATGCGCTTTGCTCACTCTTTGTCCCTGGAGATCGGCAGGTCATCATAGGAACTAAGGTAAGTGGTGCGCCTCCTGAAGTTCCCCCGGAGACCTAGTCCCTAGCTCGGCTAGGGAAGCTTCCGAAAAGCTTCCACCAGTGCTAGTACTGGTTCAGCTCTGCTTGTGCTAGCAACACTGGCAGCCCTGGTGATCTTACCACAGCCATGCAGCCTCTTCAGAGTATCTCTGATTGCCTTGGTGCTGCAAGTTCCTGTGGCAGCTGGTACCGTCTCTGTCCTACAGCTCTCCAGTGTAGCTTGTGTGGGTTGAAATGTTCCTGATGGGAACAGGGCCGCTGGTGATTAGCTGTCTAGTGGCCATCTAATACTCGGAGGGCTAGAGTTGGGGTGCACAGGCCAGGACTGAGGTGTAGCAGTGGAACTGTTCCAGGCCAGGGACACTGCAGACCAGAAATGTGTCCTGTGTGCTGAGTCCATGGATGGAGCTGGTGTGTCCTTCTTCATTGCCAATAGGATTCTGCCTTGACCCCAAGCTGCTCCTCTTACACTTTACTTGTCTGAAATCTATGTTTCTCCTACCTGTTACGTCTCTCGTCTTAGCTGCTCTACTCTACTGCTGGCTGCTTTGTCCCCCACTGGGATCTCTGCTCCTTTAATTCCAAACCTCTCTGCCTCTGGGATTCTGTGCTTCAAGTTCTAACACCCTGTGTGCTGCTTTAGGCCTGCAGGCTGGGTTTTGGACCTGTTCACTGCATCCCACGCCGTCTCAGCAAGTGCAGGAGACACCATAAAGTTGTTGCCTTGCTCTCTGTTCACTTGTCTCTCTAGACAGGGAAGCTGCAGCTGTATGATTTGGCCTCCGGGAGTGTGCTGGAGACCGTTGCTGCACATGATGGGGCCCTGTGGTCTATCTCTCTTTCACCAGACCAGGTAATTCAACCAGCTTTCTACACTTGGCCTATGGCTTTTCTGTTAGTGGTAGGTCAGCGCTGCTCTCAGGACCCCCTTGTCTCAGGGATGGCTGTGAGGTTGCAGATGAGGGCTCGGTAGGATTTCTAGGGGGTGGGTGGGTGGGTGAGGGAGCTAGCTGACCCCTCTTGCTCCAGAAGGTTGTCAGTATAACAGACAAGCTACTGCTACTGTCTCCATCAGGGCTACTCAACTTTGGAAGCCCCCGGGTGCCACAATGATACTCACAGCACATGCCGGGGGCCACAACTTAAGTGGGGTTGCATTTGCATCTTTCAGTGCTCACCCCGCTTGGGAGATGCCTTGCTGTTGTGGAGCGTATTCTAAGCGGAAGCCATGGTCAAAGGATCCCACCCGCGGGTTGCATGTTCAGCCCCGTGTAAACCCAAACCGCACTGCAGGCCACAAACAAACGGGCTGCATGTTGAGTAGCCCTGGTCTACATCTTAATTTTATCCTGCCAGCTCCATCATCTTAAGTTCATTCCTCCTTAAAAAATCCTCCTTCCACCAAAGCCATTGAAATGTCTGTTTTCTGCACAGTAAATCAGATTTCTGTGTTCTATCTTGAACCAATGGTCAGTGTGACCTGCTCTACTCATCATATTGTAGGAACTTAAGATCTTATGAACTTGAGTTCTTGCCTGGATCTCAAGAGCAGCTCCTCAAGTGCATGGACCTTGCTTTGGCTGTAGTATTTTTCCTGAGTGCAGAGAACGTGTCCTCGCTTGCTTTAATTTTAAACTTCTTTTTCCAGCGTGGCTTCGTAACAGGAGGTGCTGATAAATGTGTCAAGTATTGGGATTTTGAGTTGGTGAAGGATGAGAACAGCACACAAAAGAGGTAGGAGGAAAAAACCTCTCTGGAGGCAGCGCTCCCTCTATGCATTCCTTCTCCCTGCTTGATGCTTTGGCCTTGGTTTTGTTCTTGGATACCTTGTGTAATACGTGCCACGTGTGCGGCAGACTGCGCCTAACTGCTGGCAGTTAATGGAGCTGACTGCAGGATTCCCTCGAGCTCTAGTGCCTTCCGCCTAGAGCTGGGCAGTGCTTGTTGACAAAACGGACATATTTTGTGGAAACAAACGTCTGTTCTGACAGACTTCTCCCTCGGGAATATTTCTCAGGGGCTATGTCTAGACTACAAGCCTCTTTCGAAAGAGAGCATTTGGACTGCAACCACTTCTTTTGAAAAAGCCCTGTTTGCATTCAAGAACGCCTTTTAAAGCCGTTCTTCCTCGTAAAATGAGGTTTACCACAGTTGAAAAAACTGCCGCGTTCTTTTGATTTAATTTCAAAAGAATGTGGCGGTAGTGTAGACTCGGGAAGTTTTTTTGAAAAAAGGCTACTTTTTTTTTTTTTTTTTTTTTTTTTTGAAAAACCCCCGTAGTCTAGACGCAACCTGGGTGATATTGAGAGAAACAGATCATGTCTGAATGATTCACTCTGCAGCCAAGTGGTTAGTGCACTGTCACCTGGGAGACCCAGGTTGTATTACCCAACTGTGGGGTTACAGAGTGAGTCACTCCGGTTCCTGCTCCAAATCATGCAGAGCAGAGACCTGCTCTTGGGTTTCCCACATCCTCATTTTTGTTCTGTGTCTGAGTGAAAGGCATTGTTTTAAAGCCCCAAACTTTAGGTGAAGCGGAATTGTTGTTTTCCAGCCAGTTCTGCTTCCGTGTTCTTTGCAGTCTTGTGGTGCTGGGGGTTTGTGGTTTTATTGAGCCCTACTCATGTTGTCTTGTGGGATTCCCAACCCTTCTCCACTTTTGAATTGCTTTGTTTCATTGCCCCTTACTCTCCATTTCCCAAACTGAGCCTCGTGCTGTTTCCTGCATTGTGTAAATCTGTTCTCTGCCATGCTGAGTTCAGTCATTCTTGGGGCAGGGGTTTCAAGCTTCCCTTTCACTCTCGAGGTGAGTGGTAGATTGGGCAGTGAAATCCATCTGCGCACAGCCCCTGGCTCACTTCAGTCCTGCATCATTCCACGTGCCCAGTCAGGTGGCCATGCATTGGATTTGTGTTTATACCATTGAGGCTCTTCGTGCAAGGACAATGGTGCTGTTTTCCTCTTGGCCATTGCTAGGCTCTCCATGAAGCAGACGAGCATCTTGCAGCTGGATGAGGACGTTCTCTGTGTGCGTTACAGCCCCAACCAGAAGCTGCTGGCTGTCTCCTTGTTGGACTGCACCGTGAAAATCTTCTACACCGATTCGCTCAAGGTGGCCTCTTGCCAGGGCTGGCTGGAGGGGTTGGCTGGGGCGTTAAGAGTACAGGGCATCTGGGCCAGGGGGCTGGCTGGAAAGGTGTGACTTGGTTGCTGGCACAGAGCTGCTGGTTCATCTGGGGCTGTCCCTGTCATTAATGGGAAGGTGCCTGAAGCAGAATGTAAGACTGGGGAGAGTTGGAGGGAGCAAGTATTAAATAGCTGGCCAGTAATAACAGATGGGGAAGCCTGCTGACATCTGGGTCCAGTTCCTGTTTACTGCCCAGAATCCTGCTCAGCACTGGCCAGAATTCAATGGGCTATCTGTGTTTAAACTGGAAAGAAAAATCCAGCCTTCTCCTGGCTACGAGCACCCTGCTACGCCATGAGAGGGGGGCCAGGCCAGTGGTGGTGGGTGGGTGCCCTTCCCTCTGTGTGAAGAGATGTAGGGGTGGGGCTAGAGCACTCTGACAGCTCTCCTTCACTCCGCACACATGGGATCCCACGGCTCTGGCAGAAGCCAATGCCAGAGGGAATTCCACCTGCATATGAGAGCACACGCCCGCCCTGTGAGCAGTGCGTGGCAGTCACATGGGCTGTGGGTGAGGCAGGGAAACAGACCAGCATAAGATGGCTTGGGGCTACACGTAAGGTGGTGATACAGGCACAAAGGAAGCCAAGTGACAGGCTTTCTCCTTTCTCATCTATCAGTGATCTTGGATATTGTTCCTGATGGTTTCAGTGGCCTGCTGTTTTTCCTGAAATCTTAGGCCAGCTGCTAACCTTCACCGAGAAGGAGTTTGGAAGCACGGATACCCGAATATAGGGGATTTGGGGCTTTCAAAGTGCTGGGTCCAGCATTTCTAACTACATCCATTTCATCCTCTTTTCCAGTTTTTCCTGTCCCTGTATGGACACAAGCTGCCAGTGCTCTGTATGGACATCTCCTATGTGAGTGATGTGGGGGCTGTTCACAGAAGATTTTGAATGTTGTTGATGTTGGTGGCCTTAGAAGCAGACTGCAGCCTTACTTGGGAATATAGCTAGGCAGGGCCCTCTAGAATGGGGATTCTCAGAGAAAGCGCTCAAATTACCAGACCAAAATTAACCCTCACCAGTTCCACAGCCCTTTGCTTCCTGCAAAGGATTGTGGGTTTAAGTCATGAGAAGAAGCCAGGAGTGAATTTTGGATGGGGAAGGTTTTTCTGTAGTGTTTGTTCCAACGTTTCCCAGCCCCACACTGCCTGCTTTGGGGTGCAATACAGCTGCCCGTCCTGTGCATGCAGACTTGTTTCTTGGGGCCCTGCTCATTAGTCCATGTACTGTTCAGTCCTTGCAGCCAGCTGGGAGGTCACTAATCCTGTCCAGGTCAGCCAGCCTGTCAGTCATGCCCTTTCTCTCTGTCTTGCTTGGTGTAGGACGGGGCTCTAATTGCAACTGGCTCTGCTGACAGGAATGTGAAGATCTGGGGCTTGGACTTTGGTGACTGTCACCGGTCCCTCTTTGCCCACGATGACAGGTAGGTCCTGGTGTGGGGGGCTGCAGACTCCTCCCCCGTGGAAGGAGTGGGATTCACTGATCTTTGCCCTGCCAGTGCAATTTCTCCAGTGCTCCTGAGGGGTGGATGTGGAGCCCTGGTCTCCTGTTTGGGGCGTTGCATGAGCACCAGTGTGGATAGGTGCGCCTTCCTGGGCAGTGGTTCTGAAGCACTGGTATGTGGCAGAAATAGAGGTGTCCCTGCCTCCCCCTGCTTCCTTAGTGCCAAGCACTGGTGCTGCTCCGCTCATTGGTGCTCATGCCCTGCTGTGGAGCTTGGCAGTTCTGCTAGAGCAGGCTGAGCTCTGCTGGGGTAGAGCATGCCGCAGAGTGGAAGGCTGCAGCAGCTGGTACAGTTGATGTGGTCTGATAAATCTCTTCTCCCAACCTTCTGGAGGCCCTGCAAGGCCTTGGGGCAGGCGGAGATGAGGTGCTGTAGAAAGCGTGTTGGCTTCAGATTTTTCACTGTCTCCTTTCCTGCCTCTTGGATGGGGCTCCCTTTCTCTCACTCTCCAGCGTGATGACCCTTCAGTTTGTGCCCAAGTCCCATCTCTTCTTCACGGCGGGGAAGGACCACAAGATTAAGCAGTGGGATGCGGATAAGTTTGAGCACATCCAGACCCTGGAGGTAAAGGGTTTCAAACAGTGATGCGAGCCTGGGCAGCTCTTTCCCCTCGTGGTGGGGACCATTGGTGTTTGTCATGTCTCACCTCTTTTCTCTGACCTGTAGGGACACCACCAGGAGGTGTGGTGCTTGGCGCTTAGTCCGAATGGAGACTACGTCGTGTCATCATCTCATGATAAATCTTTACGCCTCTGGGAAAGGACGAGGGAGCCACTCATCTTGGAAGAGGAGAGGGAGATGGTAAGCGCATTAGCCATTGGTTGTGGTTGTCTGCAAGGAACAGCTCCATCCTGAGTTTCTCCTCAATCACTGCATGCCCCTTCTTAATCTGCAGAAGATCTTACCAGCTCCTAAGAGATCTCAGCTGTTTACCTGTGTCTGGTACTAAGATGCCCAGAGGTGATGGGAACATTATGAAGAAAGGGACAGTTGTCTCCTGCATTATCTTCAGGTGGCTCAGGATTGCATTGGCCATCTTTTCTTTTCTCTTTTCCTGCTGTGTTGCATTGTAAGCTCCCGGCTAACTTGCTCTCTTCTGTGCTGCTCCCCAGCATTCAGAGGGAAAGGATGTTTTGTTTCCCCCAGGAGTGCTGGCTCTATCGTCTCCTTTTGTTTTTCCCTTCAGGACTAAGCTCTGCAGGCCTCTCAAACTTTGTTCTGCGCGGTGTTTGGGGCACTTGCCCTCGGTGGCAGCAATGGGGAGTTGGTTAATTAGATGTAGTGTGCGCTGCTTGCTCTGTCCCTTAGCGTAAGAGGCCCATGTGACCGCCTCTCTACCTGAGCCTGCCATGGTCATCACCACAACAGAGTCTGAGAGGGACAAGGGCAGCACCTTCTCAATGGCAGGCCCATGTCTTGGAGAGCTGAGCGAGCCCAGCCCTGCCTCCTGTGCTGCAGGGCTCTCATCTGCATCAAAGCATCCCCCGAGGAGCTGATGCAGGAGAGGATGCCTTCTGGCATGTGCACAGGAGGAAACCTTAGAGTCAGTGAGGTCTGGCCTGGCTCTGTGTGGATCTGGCTGTGCCCCATGGACAGCATCTTGATACCACAGAAATTAGAAATGCTGGTGGCTGTGGGATGATAGCTATACCTGCAGAGGGAGGTAGATGCCCTTTTCTTAGGGCAGCTTACAATGCATCTGCGCCATGCACTCAGAGCAAGGAGTTGGACCTTCTGTGAGGAAGCCACAGCTCCGGCCACCAAAGAATGAATTAAACTGTGCTAGCGCTGTGCTAGTGTGGGAGGTGCCTGTCAGTGCTCTGCTGGGGCTGTGCCTTCCTGCAGGATGGGCTGGTGTCAGCACGCTCCCAGCTTGTTCGTGCTGTGCTGTCTCAGGAGAGAGCAGCTGTATCTGGATTGTCAGCGTGGTTTGACTGACACTAGCGGTCTCTTTGGGCAGCCCCAGTGTGCACAGCCTAGCAGAGGGGGGTGCTGCTAGTCAGCCCTGCAGTGAGAGCACTGCTGGAACAGTGCAAGTCAAACCCACCCTCCTGAGCTCAGGCTGGGCCTGGGGAGGAAAGGAGCCTGGGAACCTGCCAGGAGTTCCAGTTTCGAAATGGGACCGCGTGGTTTGCGTGAGGTGGCAGCTTTCCAGGAAGGAAGCTCTTTGTTCTTGCTGTATGACCCACCCACGTTAACGTATCCCGTTTGTTTTCCCGCAGCAACGGGATGTGGAGTACGAGGAGAGTGTGGCTAAGGAAGAGCAGCCTGTGGTGAGTAGAGCTGCCTGAGCAGCAGCATGACATGCTCCGAAGCTGGTCTGCTCTGTGCTTCCGTGAGACTCGTAAGGAGCGCTGGGGGGTGGGGGGAGAGGGTCCGGTTCACTGGTGCAGGCCCAGCGTGGTGCTCTGGGGAGCTGGGCACTGGCAGTGCTGGCTCGCAGGAGGTGGAAAGCAGAGGCATTCGGAGTCCTGGCCATTTGTGCGAGAGCGAGGATGCTGGCTTTCTCCCAAGATGGTAACTGCAGTCTGCGACTCCCAAGCACTGCCTTTTCCCCAGCCCCGGCTCCCATCTGTAGCCGAGGGCTGGCTCTCCCGTGCCCTTTGTTCCATGAGATGGACGGCAGGCAGCGTGTCTAGTACTTCAGGCAGGAGGCTTGAGCTCTTTTGTGGACTTTGTCACAGCCTTGTGTGACTTTGGTTAACTCTTTGCCTGTTTCCCTGCCCTGAAAGTCACCTGCTTCATGGGGGTGTTAAGACTAGAACAGGGCCGTGGGCTTCTGGGCTGAAGGCAGTTTATTTGTGTCGCAGTCCATTACCTGTGTATAGCACTGATATAGGGGACGCGATGGGAAGCCAAGAACACGAGACACAGAGGAAAGCTTTAATATGCAGCACGGCTCAGGTTTGAGCTGACTGTTAGCTGCCTAGCAGGAAGGGCTGTAGCTTCAGGATTGCTTGTGTCTTGTAGGTGGCTGGCGAGACCCAAGGAGAGACCGGATTAGCAGGCAAGAAAACCATCGAAACTGTCAAAGCGGTAAGTTAGTACGAGCGTGGCTGGTTTGAGGCGTCACTGGGAGGGCGGCAGATTCCCTGGAAGGGCCTGTGCTCTGATGAGTAGAAATCTGAGCTGCAGAGGCACAGCAGTAGGTTTTCCCAAGTCAGGCAGAGCAGTGTCACTGCCTCAACCAAGAGGGGTTTGTCCTGAAAAATGCCAGGTTGGTGTCTTCCAGGGAAGTCCTGAGACAATCTCCCCTCTCGGGTATGCTCCACTCAGCATGCAGGCCCCAGGTTTGAATAGATCCGTTTCCTTTTTGGGATCACCGCATTCAAAGCTTTGCATACTGTTTTGTTCAGAGCAGTTGGCCCTGCAGGCAGGCCTCTGGGCCAGTGGGGTCCTCCAGAAAGTGATCATGGGAAGTGCCAAAAAGGGTAGATTTTGCTGTGCATGTTGGTCCATTTAGTCAGGGCTCCTGCTCCTGGCAGTCCCTGATATGTCAGAAGAAGATGGCTTATAATGCTCCTTGGCAACTGTACAGTGTTGTGAGAGGGGTTGGGTTTTGTGGATCCCCTGCCCACTGCAGCAGACAGGCTGGCTACCCTCAGCAAGTAAAACCACGTGGTGAGAATGGACCAGCCTGTTTTCCTTGATGAGTGTGTGGTTTGAGGAGAGCGGTTCCCTTCTGGCATGCTGGAATTGCCTGTACGTGGCAGAGAAGCACCTTGAGCAAAACACAGCATCTCAGTGAGCTGGGAAATCCTGACTCTTCATTGACTGGCTAGTGCGGGTGCTGTGGTTTGTGCGTACTAACTAGTCCGTGTTTGGAATCTCATGACATGGTCTTAAAGCTGGCAAATGAAAGCTGGATTCATCCCCATAACACCGGCTGCCCTCCATCAGGACATGAGCTCTGCTTTGTCTGCGGCTTTCAGACTGTTTCCTTCAGTGCCTGATGCGACTGCTGCTTTTGTGCTCTGCAGGCTGAGCGGATCATGGAAGCTGTCGAGCTGTACAGAGAAGAAACTGCAAAATTAAAGGAGCACCAGGCCATATGTAAAGCTGCTGGGAAAGAGGTGAGGAGACCTGGCCTGGACGTGGTGAAGCGTGAAAAGCGCTGCCTCATTCCCTGGCGCATAGTGAGCAGTGTGTTTTCTGTTTGGGTTTTTCAGCACACTGGGCCTTCTGCCTCTATCTGGGGGAGAGCGCTTCCCTTCCTTACGGAAATCTCTGCCAGGAGGTTTCTCTTATCATCGAGCCGAGCTGTCCATTCTTACTTTCATCCAGTTATTGCTAGTTACATGGGAGGCAGCTGGCTGCCTGGGTGGGAGAGAACGGAGATGTGTAGATCTAAGTGTGCTGACAATTACGCTGCTCTGGCTACTGAAACTGCCTCTCTGTGTGGGGGAAGCCAGGAGTGTTCCATGTGAAGGTCTGGGGTGCATGGCTCTTATTGGAGGCTGGGTGCAGATGTACCTGCCTTATTCTGACCTCTTCTCCTTCTCCAGGTTCCCCTTCCAGTCAATCCCATCCTACGGGCCTATGGAAACATTTCAGTAAGTGAGCTGGCCAGTTCATGGGCTGTGAATGGTCTGCTCTTGGAGGTCTGGGTCGTGGGGTGTCCATTCACTCATTAGTTCAAGCAGCAAAAACATGTTGCACTCAGAAGGCTTGAGTCTGGGCCCAGACATTTGGCTCTGAGCACTTGCCAGGGCAGATCAAGCCCAGAAACGCTCTATGGGTTTGGCAGGGGCTGTATCTGCTCTCTGCTGAAGACCTGTCTGCTGCGTTGCTGTGGTCCTGACAGCAGTAGCTGGAAGCCAGTTTTCCTTTGGGAGCCCGTGGAAGTTCCAATTCCTACAGCAGCATTTCTGCTCTTGGAGGGTGGGGTGGCCCTGAGTGGAAGGCAGAGCTCTGCCTTGGACAGTCTCATTTTGGAAGGATCGTTACTCAAATTCTGGCTTTTGTTTAGGCTTCAGGATTTTTTGATTGAAATTCTACAGATGTAAAATGTTCTGGGATTTGATGTGCTGATGTAACCCAGTGGGTTATAGCAGCTTAGAACAATTTTCACTTCTAGATGCTAGAAAGTAAGTGTGTGTGTAATATTACACAGAAATGAAACATTCTGAGTTTACGTACGTTTGTAGGCCAGTAAATGCCCCTAGTTTGTTCTTTCTGTAGCAAACAAGTCTATCATGTCTATACATACACACTAATTAGGCGCCCTTTAGAAATCCTTGTCATCCTCCATTCTCTCCGTACAGTGAATGGTGTTTGACTCTCTCAGATTGAGCTGCCTTTTTATTCCTGCCACTTCCCAGTAGGAAGCTTATTCTGCAGCACAATTTGTGACCTAGGAAGTGCTGTTCAGCAGGTGAATGAGAGGAGCTGGGACTGGTAACACTTCAGGTCACTAGTTTTTTTAGAGTATTTTATATAATTTATCAGCGTACGGGTAAATAACATTTATCCATATGGCACCAAGCTCATTCCACTCAATTACAGAATTTGTATAAAATAAACACTTTATGTTCAACCTGCTAAATTATCTCTCACATCTCACAGTACCAGAGTTTTCTGAAAGCACTTTCTTTCACTCACCTCCTGTTCCAAACTGCGAGTGGATGGGAGAAGCAGTGGCTTTCTGTTTCTCTGTTCATTTTGATTGTATTTAGCAACTCTTGCAATGACATTCCCATGTTTTTGTAACTGTGCTTTGAGATCTATTTTCTCTAGTATCGTTGGTTTTCAAAGCTGCAACGGTACATAAGCTCTCATCAGTGGTATGCAAGGAAAGTCCTATAATAGCGGACATGTAGTGTGATTAGCTTGCCAACTCTTAGGTATTGTATGACTGTCTCAGAAGGGGGTACGTGGTAGACTACATAATTTGGAAAGGGGCACACAGCCTAAAATGCTTGAAAGCCACTGTTCTAGTGCTCTCTTTGGGACACTTCCTGATGTGCCAAACTGATACGGTTTCCTTTTGTTTCAGCCCTCAGCGTATGTGCTAGAAGTTTTCAAGAAAGTCAAGTCAAGGTGAGTCCCAAGAGGCTTCTTGCTAAGCAATGAAGCTGGCTGCTGAGGCTATGGCTGGTTAGAATCTCGGGTGGGCCACTACTATTGGGGATGGGAAATAGAAGAATGACTGGTGAGACTGTCACTGGTAGCCCTGAAGTCATTGAATGCATGTTATGGGTAATTCTGATACCAGAACCATCTCTTTAGGGCTGCAGAGCGTTTGCAAGCGGGGAATAAAAACCATTCTCTCCATGGTGAGAAGTGGCCAATCCTTGTCCCTGCCGTAGGCCAGGGGTTCTCTTACTCCGTGGAATGGAAGGGAGCTAATGGAATGTTCCAAATCGGCTGAGCTGTCTAGCATCTTTCTTATGGTGAAGGATTGTCAGTCTCCCGCCCAAATGGTGTCTGCCTGCTCCCTGCCCTGGGAGACTGCTCCATCCAAATGGTCCTGGCTCTCTTCACTTTTCCCAGTCTCCTTCCTCAGCAAGGGGAGCTGCCAGGTTGTGCGGCGCCGGGGGCGGAACAGCTGTGCATGGCATGTCATGTCCTGGCTGGGGACCCTGCCGGGGGCTGATTAACAACCTTCTAAACATAACAGCGGCCTCTGCTCATCATAGGTTTGGGGCCAGACCCTTTCCTTGTGGAGGGATTTCCCTCCGTTCTGTAGCAGGGCAGAGGCTGTTGGTGCAGTGTGGTCTGTCCGTGGCTGCTGTCAATCATCCCCGTCTCTGTACTCTCTCCTCAGTGAGTTGGAGGAGTCTCTGCTGGTGCTGCCCTTCTCGTATGTGCCTGACCTGCTTGTGCTCTTTAATGAGCACATCCAGCTGGGCTCGGAGGTGGAGCTCCTTTGCCGCGCTCTCCTCTTCCTGCTCAGGTGAGTTGGGAGGGTTGCTTCAGCCTCTCCTGCCTCACTGTCTGGAATTCAAGAGTTACCAGTGTTGGCAGCCTGGCTGAGGGCCCGTATGAAACGGAGGGAGGCAGGGGGATCTTGATGCAGTTCCCAGTGGATGAGCCCTTGTAGCAAGCAGTGCTAGAAGACAGGCTCTGCAGAGAGGCCCTCGGCTGCGTGCTCTTGAAGTGCCCTCGTGGCTCCTGGTTGGAGGGATGACAGCAGAGCAGTGTGTAGGCAGCCTGCCCCTGCTCCATACCTCATCTGTAACCAGTGAGGATCCTTTGATCTGGGCTAGGAGCCAGCACTTCCCCCAGCTCGGCTTAGCTGAATGTCCGTCCCTTCTCCTTGAGTGGCTGGGGCTGCATTGCTTTGCCTGGGCTCCTCCTGCTGGGAACGGACAAGTGGGGCAAGGGGAGGTGACACCATGAGGCGCTGCAGGACAAAGTACGTCTGTCTTAGGCCTGTGGAGAATGTGCTTGAGCTTTCTCTTCTGCTCCTTGCCGGCAGTTGGTCTTGTGTCCTCTGTAGTTTGCAGAAAGAGCCCATTATTGACTGTGAGGCAGACAAGGCGATACATGGTTCCCAGTGTGGGTGAAGGAGCTGTTGGCAGGACGTGCTGGCTCACGACAGGGAGCACGGGTTGGGCTGCACTGCCCAAACGGGGCTGCCAGCTGTTGTGTGTGGGTTTGAGGTTGCATTGCTCTGAGGTGCTGATGAAGCTGGGAATGAGAAGGACACAACTCACATCCTGCTCACCCAGAGCAGTCACCTAGGCCTTGAGCTGTGCTGTAAAAAGAAACTATGAACTAGCCGAGTTTCTTTTCCAGGCCAACTCTAGTGTAGCATTTCTCATGTGTTTGCGCTCTGCTCTGTCGCTTGTGCCCAACACAATGGGATCTGCACCGTGCAAAACACAGCTAAGGAAAGCCCCTACTTTATAGTGGCCTGTCCAAGTCCCTGGGCCTGTCGGAATGGCACTCTGCAAGGGACGCTGCATCTAATGGGCGCTCTGCCTGGCTTGTTCTCCAGGATACACTTTGGGCGCATCACAAGCAATCAGCTGCTCGTGACAGTGATAGAGAATCTGAAGAAAACCACCATCTCCAAAGTCAGCGAGGTCAGGGTGAGTATCTGCCGTGACTGGCGGAGCGAACGTGCTGTTAGAGAATGCATCGTCCTTGCTGCAAAGAGAATGCAAGTCCAGTGCCCTCATCTGGCTCTTCCCAGCCTCCCAACAGCCCGGCCCTTTGTCGTGTTTGTGTAACACACACTGGCTCCAGTGGTTTCTTCAGACTTTTGCTCTCCAGTAGGCTGATGTAATTTACAAGTAGCCTGGGGTTAGGGGGAGGGGGAAATGTCCCAGCTGTTGAGTCAGCTAAATGCCAGCAGCCTCATTTTTCAGAAAATGGAGTGAACTGTAGCTCCTGTCTGGACAGAGACTCTAGTTCCCAGAATGCAGTCCTCCCTGTGCTCATCTGTGTGGATGAAGCTGTCTGCAGGCTGTACTGCACAAAACCTTGGGGCTGCATCTTGCCCCGAGCTGATGAAGGGGATAGTGCCTGTTTGGAGCAGCCGGGCTGCTGACCCCTGGCTGCTAGTCAGGCAGAGGAATATCCAGAAATACATCAACTGTCTGTCTTTGCAGAATGTGCTGGGCTTTAACATGGCTGGGCTGCAGTTCCTGAAGAGAGAGATAGAGGCCAAGGATGAGGTGACTTTCTTTGCTGATGCCACTGACCGTTTTGAGGAGAAGAGGAGGAAGAGGAAGAAAAGAGAGAAGCTGGTGCTCACGATGGTTTAGCTTTTGCTGGCCATAATGCAGGCAGGGCGCGGGGTTCCTGCAGCCTCCACATGTGCAGGGAGCCTCTGAGGGCTCGTAGGCCCTGAGAGTCTGTTCGTGGGCTAATAGTTACAGAGGTGGACTCCAGAGCAGGTCTGCTCACTCTTACGTACACAGAGGGTGTGTTAATCCTTCCAGGGCACATTACAAACTGGCGTGGAGTGAGTCCTGTTCCTTGGCATGGCCTGAACTTCCTGTGCTCTGCTGTGTACATTTACACTTGAGTCTGAGACCAGCCTCAAAGCTGCAGCCCTGTCCCTTAGACCAGCAGCCATGACGAATGGCTTGATTCCTCCTTCTACAGAGAGGTGACTTGCTCTCAGTGTTTTAACTGAGTGTAAATTTCAGACTGCTCCTAGACCCATGCTGTGCTCTCTCAACAGGGAGTGGCTTATGGGGACACAGACTGTGTGGTCAGACTGCATTCCCATGGGCTTGCAGGCAAAGAAATTTCTCCAAGCAGTGCTGGTAACTGGCAGGCAACTACCTGCCCCTCTTGGGGTGATACAAACCCTGCCCCTTTGAAGTGTTACAGACAAATATTAATGACTTAATATCAGAGCATCTCTGTCAGCCAAAGTGTTTTCTGCCCTTATAACTTCCTTGGTTCCAGCTATCAACTTGGGTAGGCCTCTTTTTGGAGGACAGGATTGGAGTAGAGGCCTTGCAAAGTGGTCAGGTTCAGCGTGTGGAGAGCACACTGTGTCCCAGATAATCCTGGCCACATTAGTTTGTTATTCATTCAGAATTTACATTGCTCAGAATTGATAGCATTTTAGACTAACCCAGCTATCCCTCCTCTGATTTTTGTATTTGTTATTTCCTGGATAAATCGTTGCTGAAATAAACTGATGAATTTGTGGCTACTGCTGTCAGGATGGCTGGAGTATGAGGTATCCTTTCCATGTGCCAGCAGGGGGCCCCAGTGACACTGAGCTGTACAGCAGTGTGGGTACTCTGGTGAAAAAAGCTATGCTGCTTTCAGGCTTGTAGAACTAACACTGCACTGGGGCCCAGAGCTGGGCTCCCTTCGGACTTAACTGGATTATTAAGGAGTTCCAATTGCGAAGCCCCATATTAGGGTTGCTGTCTCTACATGATGTTCGGTTACACCTGACCCACGCTACTGAAGGCAACAAGGTTACTCCAGTGCATGTGAGAGCAGCATTTGGCTTGCAGAACTTACTACTGGTAGGTTCTCTCTGACAGGCATAGCCAGCGTGAATGTTAGATCCCAGGCTGAATTTGCAGAGCCGTTAAAAAACACAAGAGAAGTTAACCAAACAACAAAACAAAGAAAATAACCCTGTCACAACTAAATATATATTTTCCCCCTACTACTCACCATCCACTTCAAGGTCTACCATTTCCATGCCCAGTATTCCTTGGAGGCGTGGTAGTCCTGCCTGGATTTAAAACTTCCTGCTTCTCCAGCTCCTGGACTAACTCTCACAGAAGAGAAATGGCAGGCAGGTATACCCTTAATTCAAATTTCAGCACTGTAACCCCCATTGGTGGTTCTAGCTCCCTGCCAGCACCCCCCAGCTACCTAAGTTTAACCCTTTATTCACCATGTGCTGGCCAGCACTCCTCTTATCCATCACAGGATGGTTGTGGGCATTTAGTCTGATCTTTATAATACAGGTCAAAGGACTTCCTCATCAGAATTTCTTGTGAACTAGAGCATATCTTTAAAAAAACAAAAACAAGCTTGGTTTAAAAATTGACAGCAATGAGGACTCTGCCATGGGTTAAATTGTTCCAATGGTTAATTACTCCAATTGTTAAAAATGTATGCCTTATTTCTAGTCTGAATTTGTCTATCTTCAACTTAGTCATTGGATCACATATATTTGTGAGAGAGTAGTCTGTTGTATCTTGATTTTAGTCAAGCTTTTGATTGTGTCTAAGACGTCCTCATAAACAAACGGGAAAAATATAGCCTAGATCAGTGTTTCTCAACCTTTTTTTTTTAAAGTACCTCTTTAAAAAAAATCTAAGTACCCCCAGTACCTACAGTTTTCAGACACACACAATTTTTTTTCTACCATTGCAACACATTTATTTCAACAACTTAATTGTAGCTGGGCAGGTGATGAAATTTTTGGGTATAAAGTACAAAAATAAAGTGCTGTAAAACTTAAAACAAAAATTCAGTTTTCTCCAAATTTCAGTTGTGTTGACATACCCCCCGACTTCTCTTGAGTACCCCTAAGGGTACTGGTACCACTGGTTGAGAAACACTGGCCTAGATGAACCTACTTATAAGATGAGTGCAGAACTCGTTGGAAAAGTACACTCCTAGAATACTTACGGTGATTCACAACAATCAAGCTGGATTGGCATATTACATAAGAACATAACATAAGAACGGCCGTACTGGGTCAGACCAAAGGTCCATCTAGCCCAGTATCCTGTCTGCCGACAGTGGCCAGCACCAGGTGCCCCAGAGAGGGTGGGCCGAAGACAATGATCAAGCGATTTGTCTCCTGCCATCCCTCTCCAGCCTCTGACAAACAGAGGCCAGGACCCTATTGAGTAGGGTCCTGCCAGAAATCTGTCTCAGGTCTGGTTCTGTTCAGTATCTTTGTAAGATCTGGATAAGGCCTAGAAAGTACAGTTAAAGGCTAAGTCTTATACTGCATGCTTTTTGCGCAAGAAGCGCAAAAACTTGCGGAGCATCTACACTGCACGCATGTTTTTGTGCAAGAGTTATTCCTCTCCCCACGAGGAAGAAGTCCTCTTGTGCAAGAGCTCTTGCGCAAGAAGGCAATGTGGACGGGCAACAGGGATTTCTTGCGCAAGAAACCTCGATGGCTAAAATGGCCATTAGAACTTTCTTGCGCAAGAGAGCATCCACGCTGCCATGGATGCTCTTGCGCAAAAACACATGGCAGTGTGGACTCACTCTTGCACAAAACAGTTCTAGCTCAAGAAGCCTGCAGTGTAGACGTAGCCAAAATGTTTGTGAATGATTCCAAGCTGAGAGGTTGCAAATGCTTTTAAAGGACAAGATTAAAATTCAAAATGACAAACTGGAGAAATAGTTTGAAATAAATAGGATGAAATTCAGTAAGAACTGGTGAAAAATATTACTCTTAGGTAGGAATAATCAAATTGGTGAAATACAAGACAGGAAATGGCTGCCTAGGAAGGAATACAGCAGAAAAGAATCTGGGGTTTATAGTGGATCAAAAACTAAAGGGGTCATCAATGTAATATTGTTGCAAAAAAAGCAAACATCATTGCTGCGTCTAGAGTGGCATGATTTTGCGGAAATACTTTTAACGGAAAAGTTTTTGTTAAAAGTATTTCCGCAAAAGAGCGTCTTGATTGGCAAGTGCCTTTGCACAAAAGCATCTGTGCCCAGTATAGATGCGGTTTTGCGCAAGAAAGCTCTGGTGGCTATTTTCACCATCGGGGCTTTCTTACACAAAAAATTCCTGTCCCTGTTTACACTGGCCCTCTTGAGCAAGAACATTTGCACAAGAGGGCTTTTTCCCGAGCGGGAGTGTCAGTTCTTGCGCAAGAACACTGACAATCTTACATTAGATCGTCAGTGTTCTTGTGCAAATTCTCGCGGCCAGTGTAGACAGCTGGCAAGATTTTGCGCAAAAGCAGCTGCTTTTGTGCAAAATTTGCCAGTCTAGGCGCACCTCATTAGTATTGTTGTATGCGGGAGAAGTAATTCTTCCACTCTACACTGATAAGGCCTTAACTGGTGTATTGTTCAATTCTGGGCACCAGATGTTGGGAAAGATGTGGGCAAATGGGAAGAAGTCTAGAGGAGAGCAGGAAAAATGGTTAAAGATCTAAAAACATGACCTTTGAGAAGAAAGGGGGGGGGGGAGGTATTTAATCTAAACAAGAGAAAAATGAGGGGAAAGGTAACAGTCTTCAAGTACATGAAAAGTTATAAAGAGGATGATGGAAAGGGTTCTTAACTGCTGAGGACAGGGCAAGAAGTAATGAACTTAAATCACAGCAAGGGAGATCTAGACTAGATGGTAGGAAAAACTTCCTGTCAGGGTGGTTAAGCTCTGGAAGAAATGACCCCAAGGAGGCTATGGAATCTCTTGTTTTAGAGATTTAAGAATGGATTAGAGAAACACCTGACCGGGATGGTCTCTAGATAATACTTAGTCCTGCCTCAGTGGAGGGGACTGGACTAGATGACTTCTTGAGGTCTTTTCCAGTCCTACATTTCTATGATTATCAACTGTTTGTTTCCTTTGTAGATATTTAGATTGTAATCAAGTCATCATGTAACCTCTTTGAGCTTCTTGACTCTCCTTTTAAAGCACATTTTCTAATCTTTTAATCATTCTTGATAGTCTCTCCAAACTATCAAGCTCCTTCCTGAATTGTGTCCAATTCTGGTATAGCAGTATTCTAGCAGCAACTGCAGCAGTGCCAAATATGGAGGTAAAGTAACCTTTCTTCTCTTACTAGAGTCCATTGCTCATGCATCCAAGGACAGCATTACTCACTTCAGCCACAGCATTTCTTTGGGAACAAGTTCAGCTAATTATTTCACTTCCCTCTGGGCTGCCTGTCCAAAATTGGAGCCCTTGCGTCCTAGGCCTATGTTCTTTGTTTCTAGATTACACGTTTGAGTAGCCTTAAAGTGCGTATTCACTTGCATTCAGCTTACAAGTGCTGCAGATCACTCTGTTTCAGTAGTCTGACCTTTTCATTAATTTGCCATGCCTCCGTAAGCAGTATGAGAAAGTCAATTAGTGATGGAGCCAGACATTTAAGTTAGAGGCATGAGACAAATGAGCCTAGACTGAGGCTGGTGAAAGGAAACAAAACTTTAATAAGTAGGTGTGATTTGATTTGGGCATTACATTTACTGGGATAATATTTATATAGTAATGTTGGACTAAAATCCAGGTCTTTCAGTGCTGCTGGTTTCGATGTTACCCCTCCTGGACTGATCTGTAATGAAAGAACAAAGAAAACGAACAAGAATCACGAGAAACAAAAAGTCTGCCGTTGCTATAGAAACTCTCCAGACATCTTGCAAATTGTGCTACAAGCTGTGCAGCTGCTCCAGCCAGCTGTGTGGCTGGGCTGTGTTTTGGCTATTGGAAGGAAACAGTGGCATGCAGAGGGACTGTCCTGCAAGAGAACTTCCCAAAGAACTTTAAAACCAATGAATGTTAGCCTGGCATAAAAGCTAAGAGTATAAATTTAGAATGGCTACACTGTTTGTGACTACACAGCTTATCAGGTATGGCGCTGTGCACGTGCCACACGTTGGAGAATAATTGAGCAATATTTTTGGCATTCAGAAAGGAAATAAAATGCAGGACAATGTAGCACTTTAAAGACTAACAAGATGGTTTATTAGATGATGAGCTTTCGTGGGCCAGACCCACTTCCTCAGATCAAATAGTCTATCAGAAAGGAAATAGTGTGACTATATCTTGGGCACAGTGAAACACAGAAGTGTTTGGCTGTAAGACTAATTGCTGAACACTGCAAATGATCCATTGCCAAATTTTGTGGACTGGTCTGCAACAAGAGGCAGAAATCTAGTGACTGGAGAAACTCAGAACCCCCCAAAAGACCATTTGCCCCTAAAAAGCTGCTACTTCCTGTATCCGCTGAGAGCCACCTAATGGTTGTGGGGGTGCAACAATGGGGAAGTGAGTGGGAGAGGAGATACTAGAAGCTGAGGGGTTTATGTGGAGACAGTATGCAGGTAGCTGGGAACCTCTGCTGGGAGTGACTCCTTTTGGACTGAGTAACGGGGAAAACCTGTTCATCTCCAGCCATCAAATCCTTTCATTGCCATTAGCCACTTGCTTCCCTTTAATACACCAGCACTCAGCTGTGTCTGGCTCCTGCTGTTGGTGGTGCAGGGCTTGGTCCTGGAGCAGATGAATAGCCCAGAGGATGCTCAGCTAGAAATTGCAGTAAGTCTGCTGCATTTACCAAGTTTGTGTGGTAGGATAATCCTGAACCTGGGGCCAGGACTTGTAGAAACCAGCTGGACCATGGCTGCTTTTCCTCCCTGCGGGTAGCCCAATGGTCTGCATTCATAGATGTTGCCTGTTAGCACTGGTGAGCTACTTGTTAAGAGTATACACTTACATGTTTTTAAAATAAACCAACCTGGGGGAGGGGTAGAGGCCTTGCAGGCCTGACCTTTGGGAAGAGGGCAGTTACCCCAGGGCCTGGCACTTCAGAAGGGCCTCTACTGCAGGAGCCCTTTAAATGGCTGCTGAAAACACTAAAGGGAGGAGGGGGAAGTGTTGGAGCAAAGAGAAAATGTTGGTAGTGGGGAAAGCAAATGTTCACTGGGATTGGGTGAGGGGGAAAACAAGTCATGAGCAGGTGCCTGGGACTGGAATAAGGAAGCTTTCTCTGCTCCGTCACCACTCCTTGTCCAGCTCAGGTCCATAACTGATTTGATTGGCCAGCAAAGCGCATTGTACGGTGTCAATTAGCAGTGGCTGATCTCAGGCTAGCTGCCACTGGACAGGGGTCCACAATACAGGTAGCACCACTCTACCTGCCAGTAATTGCCCCCCAGAGCTGCCATCCCTTCTCTGACCTGTAAGGGGGGGGGGTCTCTCCCATTCAGGGTTGTGAGGTGCATAGCCCTGCATTGTTCTTCCTTGCACTGATGCTTTAGTTTCCCAGGGGTTCTGAATCAGCCCTGCCAATCCCTCACCTTTAACCAGCAGTAAATGTTCAAACAATGCCCTCCTGCCCAAATACTCTCCCCTCTTAAAGCAACCTGTTCAGTGTGAACACATTTCAGAGGCTTGAGATGAAGGGGAGGATGCTTCTTAAAGGTGCTCTTCCCTTTCACCACACTTATAAACCCAATTGAACAGCCAGAAGAAAAGAAAAAACCCACCAAGCAACAAAATGTAACCAAGAAAAGAGGGTCAATTAATGGCTTATGTGTTTATAGGCCTGCCTACAATTCTGTGAAGGCACAGACGCACCCTGTGGGGCTGCTGCGGTATGGATGGGTCCCTCCGTGTGTGCTTTGTGTCCAGCCAGTGGGGCCTAGCTCCTTAAATACCATCTAAACATTTAAGAAGGAATTTGAGTCCCCTCCCCCGCCCCCAGCCCTCCTATCCCTTTTTTCAGTCAATCCCCACAAGCCACATGGTCAGGCTGCCTCCATGGTCTCATTCCTCTCCCGCATGTGTCTGTGCTTCCCTTCCTGTGCAACTGCCATCACATGCAATCCAGCCATCATCTCAGCTGGGTGCCCCAGAAAACAGGCCTGAGAACAGCTGTGGATGGTCTCCAGGCCAGAGGCTACTCAAACTGTCTATGCTGAAAGGCAGCAAAAGGATATTTGCTTCCACAGGCAGGAAGAGAGTCTCTCTCTCTGTTAAAATTTCAATACGGTGGGAAATTTCTCCAGAACCCTCGGATCCTTCCACTCCAATTGCCATGGCATAAATCTCGATCTCCAGTTCAGCCTGCAATCCTGCTGCCACCTGGAAATGACACAGCGCCACCCAGCGATAGCAACATGAGAAGTGGAAAATTGGATGTGTAACTTACACATACAGGGGGAACTTATGTTCATCAATTGTAAAAACCTTCCCACTGCTGCCAAACTCCTTGTCCCACCTCCCACTCATCTCTGTTTGTGCTTCCTGGGTCACAAATCTCCCTTCGCATTGCAGCAAGACAACTGCTTTCTGCTGGCTCTGATGCAGGCACCCCCAGCAGTTCAGTGCTAGTATGAAGGGCTGTTTAGTATGTGACCTACGCAGTAGTTGCTCTTTTCGGTCTGTCAGAACTTGACCTGGATTTATTTGTTGGGAAATGCATAGAGATTACACCCCAGGCAGGAGCAGGCAGGCTTAACAGAAGAGCTGTAATTGGGATGTGAGGACGGTTTCTCGTCAGACTGCCAGCCACTCTTTTCTAGTCTCTGTTGTGCCATTTCAACATGGAATAGAGCAATGTGAAGTGATTTTTGCTCTCTATTTTTGTGGGATCCTAAGCTTAGCGATGAAGGGAACTGTCTCCTTCACGCCACCATTCTGTATCCTTTCCATCTCCCTGTTCTCCCACACGCCCTCCCCTGCTGACTTCATGC
Source organism: Pelodiscus sinensis (assembly GCF_052426305.1). Lineage (NCBI taxonomy): Eukaryota > Metazoa > Chordata > Testudines > Trionychidae > Pelodiscus > Pelodiscus sinensis. Next base: position 145,943,707 of record NC_143052.1, on the reverse strand, counting down.
CTTTAGGGTACAGCTAGAATGCGGGGTTTTTACGGGATATCAAAAGTATCCCGAAAAACCCCCACCGCGTCCTGGGAACGCGTTTGCTTTTCCGATTTTTTCTGCGGAAGAGCAGACGCGGTCTTTGAGACGCCCCTGTATTCCTCATTCCACGAGGAAGAAGGGGGCTTTCGAAAGAGGGAGTTTTTCTGACATTTGGCCCAGTCTAGACAGACCAAATGCCAGAAAAGCCTCTTCCAACAAAAGTATCGGAAAAAGCTATGCAAAATGCGGAGTGCATTTTGCCAGGGGCGGCCCATCCATATAGGCAAACTAGGCAGTTGCCTAGGGCGCCTAGTTAAATGGAGCGCCAAATGGTGGTGCAATATCATTGAGGGGTTTGGAGGTGGGGGCGTCGATTGCATGGTTCGCCTAGGGCGCCACTTGCTGGCAGCTAGTCTAGGGCCGCCCCTGCATTTTGCACAGCGTTTTCCGACAAACAGATGTAGTCTAGATGTACCCTTAGAGAACAGGAGCCTCTCAGAATGGGCTGGGGGAAGCAGCAGGAGAATATTGTCAATACTCGGGAACTAAATCATGGGAAAACAAGGCCTACCAAAGGCGAAAAGATCCCTATTATCTCTTGTAACTAACCCTTACTGCATTAAAACCCTTCACTCTCCCTTGTGTTGTTTCTTCTTTACCACTGTACCACAGGAGAAGAAAGAAAAACAGAAGGGCCTTTTTGTCTTTCAAGTGTCTAATATCTCTTCCTTCTCCTCTTCCCAAAGTGTCCTCTCCCTCCTCCATTTAGTCTTTCCTTCCTTTCTTGTCCCTCCCCAATTGCTTTCCTCTCCCCTTGTTTAACCCCCTATCACCCTGCCTTCAGACTGAGCAGCAGAAAAGGTGATGCTGCATGCTGTAGCTGAGGCAGAACCAGAGAGAGGAAAGGAGAAAAGGGGGAAAAGGAGGATTGTTGAGAAGGAAAGCAGGAGGGTATCTTTTTCCATGTCCCTTGAGCTCAGTCATGGTTTGAAGGAACCTTGAGTTCAGGAGATTTCGCTTCAGGTACTAGGTCTGTCACTGACACATTGGGCAAGTTATTTCACTTCTCCAGGCTGGGCCTGCTGCCACTTGTGTTTGAATTTATCATGGTGACTATTCTTGCACTATAGATAGGGCTCGACCACAGTCACGGGTATGAAAAACAAGTCACAGACCATGAAATCTGCTCTCTCCCCATGAAAGGCAGTCTATATTATGTACTTTTACCCTTTCTATACAGGTTTCATGGGGGAGACCAGTGTTTCTCAAAGTGGGGATTCTGACTCAAAAGGGAAGTGCAGGGAGGTCTGAAGGTTGGGGGAGGGAGCAGTATTGCCACAGAATCTTCTGTGCTGCCTTCCGAACTGGCTGGCAGGAGAGTGGCAGTTGCTGAGGGCCGAGCCCCCTTCCACATTCCAAATCCCTCAGCCCCACCCTGTCACAAATCGTCCAAGTGTAGAATGAATTTTGCTTTGTGCGCCCATAATCTGAACGTGGTGTGGCACACACCATCTCCAAACCAGCAGTGCACATAACAAAATGCACTGCACACATGGACATGAACAATGAGAGGGAACACTGGTCAAGACCCCTCCAGTTATAACACAATTACATTTCAAATTTAAAAAGCTGAATTAATGACATTTACTATTTTTTAAATTCTCTGACTGTGAAGTTGACCAAAGTGGGCTGAATTTGGTAGGGCCCTAGGTATGGAGAACAATTGGAGACTTGCCAAAGAGCATTTCACAGAATCTGTTCCATTCAGATGAAGGAGGCAGCATAGATAACACACATGCTCCATGCCTCTCACCCTCTCATTTCTTCACCAGTGGACTGCAAGACCTGCAAATTCACTGGCTTTTCAGTTCTGGCCCATGCTAGCCCGTCCCTCAGAGTGATGCTAGAGGGGTTTGCTGGGAAATTTCCTGGAAGTCTTGAAGACCAGCCTTCAGTTGCTTGAAAAAGTACATTCTACCCAACTGTACACATGGTCCCTGTGACTTACAGGTCCTGGTTTATAAATCACTCTCAGTCCTGTGTTGGGAGGTGGCTGCTTCACCCGAAACCTGCCAGGGAAAAGGTACAATCAGTCTGCCACCTGGAACAGTTCAGGATAGGCCAGGCCAATTGAAAGAAAAGTAGAGAATGCACAGTTCCTAAATGTGGAAATATTTCTGGGCTTTTTGCCCTAGCTCCATTCAAACAGTTCTTAACAGAAACAAAGAAAATCAAAACATCATTTAATGGGCTAAAGGAATCTAACTCCTCACAGAGCTCACTAGCCACTGCCTACGGCCATAAGGATAAAAAAAAAAGGACATGATCTTCCATACTTTGGTTACATAGGAACATTTTCCCCCCTATATTGTTCTATATTTTTTCTTACATTTAACATTTAATATGAAAACTTCACCTCCTTTTTGGAGCAAAACATTAATACATCCAACCATAGCAGCTGAACTGCTGCCTTTCTGGAAAAAGTAACCCCACTAACACTGAAGGCAGAGAGCAGTTAAGAGCACAGACCCATCTGGAAAATATTGTCTATCACCACCCATCTAAACCCTGGTGCTAGGAATCTGCTGCCATTCCCCTATGTGCCCTGTGCAATTGTCCTCTCTCACACCCAGCATTAGCTACATGTTAATTCTGTAATTTCTGTGGTTGTGTTTTCTGAAGCTGGGTGTTTTAGATCAAGGGTTCCCAAACTTTTTGACAAGGGGACCAGTAAATCCATTCACGAACTTTTGGAGGACCGGTAACTTTCATCTGCATATTCATTAATCAAATGATGAATATTCAAATAAGTTGTTTCTGGTCCTCCCAAAGCCCCCAGTGCCAGCTTTAGCAAAGCTTTTGATATGGTCACCCACAATATTCTTGCCAGCAAGTTAAGGAATATGGATTGGATAAATGGACTATAAGACAGACAGAAAGCTGGTTAGACCAGGGTTTCCCAAACTTTTTACTTTAGTTGGAAACCTTTTTTTCCCCTGTACTGTTTTTTGCAGCCCAAAAATATAAACACATAAAAAACAAACTGAGAAAATACCAGACATATAACATGTCTGGTATTTTCTCATTAGGTAAGTTTTATTATTACTAGATGTATCAGCTTGTAGTTTCAAACTTCCTGGCTGGTAAATGTGCTCAGACTGCGTGAGTGAGTCTACCAGCCAGACAGTTCGCAACTACTCCAGGGAGTGGGTGGGGGTGGGGGTCACAATAGAATCCCCTGGCCGGACTCACTTGTGCTTTGCGGGGGGGAAAGGGGGCAGCGTCCCGAGATCCATATATGGCCGGGTCAGTCCCGCTCCCCGCAGGCCAATTCGCTCCCCTTGCTGCGCCTCCGGCCAGCCTCACTTCCCCCAACACCCTCCCGGACAGCCAGTTCTCCCCCGCTTCTCCTCCCAATCTCCCTTGGCCAATCCCGCTGCCCGCGTCCAGCCCTGCTTCCAGCGGCTGCTTCTCCCCCCGCCTCCATCTTCACCAGCCAGCTCCCTGTCCCCAACCTCGCACCCCTTGTCAGCCCTGCTTCCGCTGGCCCCCCAGGCAAGCCCTGCATCCAGCAGCCGCTTCTCCCCTACTCCTCCTTCCAAACTCCCCCGGCCAGCCCCCTGCCCAGCTCTGCTTCCGCCTGCTGCCCCGCCCCGATTCCCCCGTCCAGTGCTGCTTCTGATGGCCGGCTCTCTCCTCCTCCCCCCCACTGACCTCCCCTAGCTACGCATCTGCCGGGAGCTGGAACATCCAGCTGCAGACTCTGCCCAGGCCAGCCAAGGGCTTGGGGGATCCGGCACCACACAGGCACTCTGGGAGCCTGGAACACCCCGGCAATCACGCTGAGGCCCAGTACTTTTTTCCTGCAGCCTGGTAGCGGGCCATGTACCGTAAATTGGGAAACACTGTTTTAGACCATCATTCTAATAAGGAGGATTCCCATGCAAATGCCACTTTGAGTCTCATTAGCTTAGCCATTTTATCCAAGACTACACAGCTTAGAGGGGGTGCACATTTGGACTGCATATGGAATTAGGGGATAGTTTTAAAATAGGTTTAAAGGCACGTGTAGCTAACCTCATGAAGTCCACTCCAACATTCTTCAGAATGACTGTGGCAGCGTAAGTGCAGCCCTCCTTCAGCACGCCAAATGTCACTTTAGGTGGGATAAGATGGAATCCACAAAGATACTGGGTTGCTGTTGCAACAGAAGCTGTGTTGACTTTTCCCCCAACAGGATCTTTTACCTTTGCAAACAAGATCAATACATTGTATGGACAAGAGGGGAGGAAGTTAAACAATCCAACGTAAAAGATTGTAGATGGCCAACAAAGATGCTCACAGGCTAACAGGAAGGGGCTTGTCACTGAAAGGATAGAAACTATAGCTTACCTCCTATAACAGTGCCGACTGCCAAGTATAATGATGTCAGCTTCTGTTCAAGGCTTACCTGGATCTGGCCAAATACTGACAACAGTTTCACATAGTTTTAAGGGAGAGAAAAGGAAAAGCAAAGAAAAGCAAATGCCAAAATGCAAATGACTGAGCAGCTAAAACTGTTAAAGACGAAGGCCAACATTTTTAAATTAGGGATCCTGAAGTAAAGTAGGGCATCTACATCCATATTTAGGAGTCTAGATAAGAGAGGCCCTATTTTCAGAGTTGGTGAGCCATTCAAGTCAGTGAGAAGTGGGGGCACTCAGCACCCCTGAAAATCAGGGTACTTCTATTCAGATGCCTAAGTATGGACCTACATGCTTAACTTTAGGCACCATACCTGTGGTCTAATTATTCAGAGAGAAGTTATTTCTTGTACAGTCAGCCCCAGATACATTGCAAGTGCTACTGTTTCAATAAAGAGAAATTCCAAATAGAGATCAGTGCTGCTGCAGAGTGACCTAACAACATTGCATAAAAGAAATGTGCTCAGGGAGACAAACATTAGCCAAAAATGTTTATTTTACCTTTTCCTTGGGCACAGATTCTGGCTTGCCCCCCTGAATAGATAATGGTAATTTCACCTTCTCTTTTCTTGGCTGCCCGGCAGCATCCACCAGCAGACTCCGGGCATGAGGCTGGAAAGGTATCCCAGATGTGCACACAACTGTTTCCATTTCTGTTCAGAAGCCAACATTTCAAAGAGAGACACTGAAGCCCAAATCTGCATAAATAGAATGCATACTAACTTCCCTAGGGGTATGTCTACACTACCACCCTAGTTCGAACTAGGGTGGTAGTGTAGACATACCCTAGGAGTCTAGTCTGCATCAAGTCTGTAGGATCAGGCTCAGTGGTTTTATTTAGCAGAGAAATGTAAGAGCAGAAAAAAGCCCTTTTTAAAATCTACTAACAGGAAACAAATATCCTGGGGCCACTAGAGAGAAAGGGGATTTCTATCACTTAGTCTTACTGGCTTTTCTTTTTAGAAATATCGAGGAGAAAAAATTAGATGTTACTCTTGCTAGCACAGCAACCTGTGTTTGCATGTTGATTCCTGCATGCTTCAAGAGTAAGTTACTATGGGTAAGAATATCTTATGCAAAGCCTCTGCTCTTTGCTTTACATGTCATTTGGGGCTGAAGACAAACCAGAGAGTCTGTGGAGGTAGAACTCTGGGGGAATCTGCATAAGCAACTGGGAAGACTGTCTTCAGGGTCTAGCGCAGTTGGTCTTGATCTTGGATTTACCACCTCAGAGAGGGGAGGGGCCTACGCATTGGTCTGCTCTACAGAGTCATTCTCACACTTTCTCTCTGGCCCAATGAGCATTTATTATACACACTACTATTGTTATATCAGCAAAACTTTTATGATGTAGACAAGGTTTCAGAGGCACAGAACAAAACATACAGCCCAGGACTATAGGATCAAGGTAGGGTTATCTCCGCTGTGCACCCTGCAGACTTTGGTCTGTGTGGGGTAGGTGTGGCCCTCACAACAACTCAGGCAGCTTTCCATGGCTAAGTTATTGCAGCAGCTCTCCTGGAATCCTAGCAGTGCTATGCATTGAGGTTTCACACCTTCTGCCCTCACTGCACAATTCCTGCTCTTTGCCCTGCTCCAGACAAGTCCCCTATGCCAGGCCTTGGGTTGGGGGCCTTGTAGGGCAGTGTAAGTTGCTTTGTGCAAAGCATGTGTTAGGACAGGGGTGTGGAACTCGATGTGGGCCCTGCCTTGCCTGGATCCAGTCCCTGAGGCTTAGGGTTCCCCCCTACCCCAGCATTGGGGATCCTGGGCTGGCACTCCAGCCTCTTTGCTATCCTCCCGTGGGGCCCACAAAATCTACTAGCCTGAGCTGCCCTAGGCTCTAGTGCAGGGGTGGCCAACCCGTTAGAGACGAAGAGCCAAAATAGTAGTGGATAGAGTGCAAAGAGCCATGTACCTGGTGGTGGTGGTATTGGTGGGGGAATTATTGAGGGGAAAAAAAAGCTGTTCTGGGGCATACCATCACGCAAACAAACAAACAAACACACCACTGGGAAGGGGTGAAAGGTGCAAGCTCTGGGAGGAAATTTGGATGCAGGAGGAAGTAGAGAAGAGGATGGTGGCTCAGGGAGGGGGCTTCAGGCTGGACAGTGTTGGGGTCAGGTGGAGGGTTGGGGTGCTGAGGAAGTTGCAGGCTTGTGGATGTGAGGGTACAGGAGTTTGGGTTGGGTGCATGAGGGGCTCAGGGCAGGGAGGTTGGGAGTATGATGGGCTCAGGACACAGATTTGCAGTGTGTGGATGGTGCAGGAGTGTTGTGGCAGAAGACTGAGGATGTGGGGGTGCAGGAGTTTGGGGATGTGAGAAGCTCAGGACAGGGGGTTCCAATGTATGACAAGCTCAGGTTTGGGATCTGGGGGAGAGGGGGCAGGAGTGCTATGATGCTGCGGCCAGATGGGGGGTTGGTGGCCAGGCTTTGTTTTTAAATAAAATATTATGTCAAACACAAAAGGTTTCAGCATTGTCTTTATTTATGAGAGGGGTGGGGAACCTGTTTTGAGTCAGGGGTCACTGACCCACAGAAAAGTCAGTTTGTGGCCACACAAGTGAGATGCAAAAAACAACTGCTCCAAAACCCCCAAGCCTCACTAATGTGGCCCCAACTGTGTTGGTGGTGACAGGGTGCTGGGACAGGGTGCTGGAGCAGGTGGCAAGTTGCTGGGGCAGGGTGCTGGTGGGTGCTGGGGCAGGATACTTTTGGGGGCGGGGTCTGGACAGGGGGAGGGGACAGAGACAGCTGGGGCTAGTACCTGGGGATCCTGGGTCTCAGAAGTGCACTGGCTGCTCTTCCCTTCCCCTTCCCCAGAGCCAGGCACCCCCCACTCTAATCCAATCCCACTCCCCACCCCCAGGACTCCCCTGCTCTAACCTAATCCCCTCCCCTTCCCCACAGCCAGGCACACACAACCCCTCTAACCCAATCCCCCTCCTTCCCCACTCTAACCTAATTCTCGGGTCCAAGAGGCACAGCCGCCACCGCTGTCGTCACTACAGCCACGCGCATCTCCCTCCAGGTGCTGGGGTGCGTGCGCTGAGTGGCCGGCCTTGAGACGTGCTAGGTGGGACGCTATGTGCACCCTCCCCCCACTCAATCCCCCTCCCCTTCCCCAGAGCCAGACACCTCCCCTCCTCACTCCAACCCAATCCCCCTCCCACCCAATCTTATGCTCGGGTCCCGGAGCCAGAGCCGCTGCCGCCGCCACTGCTACCACCACATGCATCTGGGACACCATGCGTACCCCCCCACATCCCCTCCTGTCCCCTCCCCTTCTCCAAGCCAGGCATCTCCCCACACTGCTGTCGCCGCACCTGGAGCCCTTGCCGCTGCCTGCGGCCGGCTGCTACCATGTACAAGTTGGGACACTGTGTGCAACCCAGCCTGTACATGCAGGATATGATGCAGTGCACTGGGGGTTGTGAGCAGCATGCGGCTCACAGTGACCTGAGCCATTTTGGGTTCCGTCCTGGTTCCATCTTTGGCCACCGCTGCTCTAGTGTGTAAGGAGAATGTGGGGAGTGTATTTCTGTTTGTCAGTTGGGGGCCCATGTCATAAGAGTTTTTTGGTTTGTTTTTGGTTTTTGCCTTTCACTTGTGTGTGGCCCCTGACTGTGGATCGTGGCCCCTGACACAAAAAAGGTTCCCCACCCCGAGAGATCTTCTGTAACCAAATATCGGACTCCAATGACTTTTTTCTGTTGCATTTATAAGGGCCATAGCAGAGGAAAGAATCCCTCTTATTATTTTCTCGTGTTAATGTGTAACTAGCACAGCTGACTGTTATATCCGGTTCTACTCCCCTCTTCACCAGTCTTCAACCTATACTTCTGCCTAGATACCAAACTGGAATGCTCCTTTACCTGCTCTGCTGGACTCTTCAGCCTGTGCTGAAGGACCGTGTCCCCGAGGGGTCAGCGAGGGTGGGGAATCATTGGTTGGGGAAAATGGAGCTGTACATACTACAGAAAAAAAAATGGGTAGATCAACAAAATGCTGGTTATATCAATACATACATTTCAACATGCAGGGTATTAAGCATTCCAGTTAGGGAAATCATATAATACTCTCTGAGGCACTGCCATGGCCTAGTCATGCTGTGGGTTCCCATGTGAATACAGCCATCAGCAGTTTGCTTCAGGAGGGGCCAGGGAGTGGAGGCAGCATACCGAGAGCGTGGTGAGTCAGCTAGTCCTCCAGAGAGCTGCAATAGGAGACTTGAGGGCAGTGCAATTGGAGGGAGCAGGAGAACGATTGGGACCCATGGGGGATTGATTTGATGATCTGTTCTTTGCTGTGCCAAGAATAATACTATAGTGCAGCTTTCATCCTGGTGTGCCAGTTCCATGCTTGCAGGGCTGTTCTTTAACCACAGGATCAAAGCACTTCTGTCAGGATATGTCTACACTTGCAGCCTAATTCGAACTAGGGCTGCAAATGTAGGCATTCGGAATTGCAAATCAAGCCCAGGATTTAAATATCCTGTGCTTGATTTGCATCTTCCCAGCCGGGTGCCATTTTTTGAAATTTGCAAGCCCAAAATAACTGCCCGTGTCTACACGCGGCAGAGAAACGGGCGTTCGAAATAAAGCCCTAGTTCGAACTACCTGTTATTCCTCCTGCAATGAGTGCCCGGGCTTGATTTGAAATTCCAAATGCCTACATTTGCAGCCCTAGTTTGAATTAGGCTGCAAGTGTAGACATACCCTCAGTGCTGTAAACCTTAAGAAGCTTAGATTAGAGATGCTGCCATCCCTCCTTTGTTCCCTGTTGCTCCTACATTGTTCAGTGCTCTCTGTGTCCCCTCCAAGTTGTCTCCACTCAGCCTCACTCAAATTCCTATGCCACTTCCTCCTTCCATGCTGGTCTCTGAACTACCATTCCACCTTCCTCCTCCTTCCCTTGTCTCTCAGCTCCTTCTCAACCCTCACCCATGCTTTCCCCAAGCCTCCCTGCCCACTTATCCATTCCTATTCATTCCTGGCTGCAATTTACATTTGCCCTCCCAACCTCTAACACCATCTGACAACTCCTAGCTCTCCACTTGTGTACCTAGATCCCACAGTTTTTCCAGGTCACCCGGCTATGATCTGCAAAGATCCCTTAAATGCAAGCAACAAAGCAGTCTGACAATGTTCTCAAGCAGTTCAAATGTCAAGCAGATCTGGCAGATGAATGATTGAATGATAAGGCTTAGAAGTGAACATTTTTCAAGTGTTATCTGTAGCATCCAAACAGGCAACAATTATTCAGCTATTTGGATATCAGGAACTAATATTTTCAGTCCTTAGCAGAAACTGTAACTTCCCCAAGGCACCCTCTTGAATGTTAGTGCAATAGGAATATGAGGCAATTCAACAAGCCAAAGGAGAATTTTGTTCCATATCAAATTGTTACCTGCACTGAGCTTTAACGAAGACCTAAACAATTCTGTGACTACCCCCAAATATGACTCTTCTTTCTCTTTCTTTGGAAATGGAGGAAGTTCTTTTGAAAGCGAATCCACGTCAGGGAACTTTTAAATAAAAATGACAAAAAACATTCATGTCTTATGTATATATTCCCACTATGGAAGAGGGCATAAAGTAAACAAATCAGCAGAACTAAACCAACAACAATTAAATCGACAGTACAGAACACAGGTTGCACCTCCCTAAACCAGGACTCTCTCGGCTGGCAGGACTATGGATGTGTCTGAACGAGAGAGCCCATGATCAGAAAGGCCAGAAGCTGAGACCTTGGCAAAAGGTGAGGCTGATGGTAATGGGGTTAGGGCCCCAGCAGACCGGCAGTGGTAGTGGGGCTGTGGAAGTGGGGCAGGAGCAGCCTGTTCATGCTGGCCCAGCAGCGGTGTTGTGCCGCAGGAGCCTGATCAGGGCTGTGTGCCAGCACGGCAGTGGGGATAGAGCCACGGCAGCCTGGCTGACAGGGGAAGCCCGTCTGGGCCCACAGCAGGTCGGCAGCCTGATCAAGGCCAACCTGTGGCAGCAGGCCGGGGCAGCAGTGTTGCCCAGCAGTACAGAGCCAGGGGTTGGAGAACCCCAGGCACCCACAGCACAGCAGCATGGGGCTGGCAGCCATAGTAGCCCTGGTACCCACGGCTGCACAGGGTCAGCGATCAGAGAAGCCCAGCCACCTGTGGCAGCCCATACAGAACCCTGCAGCCAGTGGAAATGCAGAGTTGGGGGTTGGAGAAGTTTGGCCACCCATGGCAGCACAGGGCTGGTAGAATCTGGCTGTATGCTGCAGCGCGGGCCAGGGCCAAAGAGCCCCAGCCGCCAAAGGCAGACTGGGGCTGTGGTCGAAAGCAGCAGAGCCGGGGAAAGGGTAGAGAGGGCCAGAGGCAGGGGGCCGGCTGGCTCAGGGTCTGTGGCAAAGGACACCTCCCCTGGTCTGGCCAATTCTGTCATTCGGGACCAGTCAGGTGTTGACCAGATGCCAACCATACTGGACCAGGGAGGTCCAACCTGTAATTATAGTTATGGTTCCATTTCAACTTACTTATGAAACAAGACTATAAAAAGATATGTCCTGCACATGTAATAATAGTCATAAATGCTGTTTCCAGTCACTGCCTTCTACAAGATGACAACTAAGATGTGAAAAAGATCCTTTGTAGGACTGAGAGAGAGATTCTTTGCACTAACACTTCTTCATTCAGTTTCCCTGAGATGCATACCTCTTTCAGGAGAAATTCCTTGCCAAGTTCAGATTCAAAATAGGGTGGAATTATTCTATTTCTTATTCCTATTAGGCACTTTCTTCCTTCATCAATTTCCTGCCTACATAGGAAAAGAAAGAAGATATTACAAGTGTTGCCTCAGACTTTTTTTTTCTTGCTATCCAAATCTACTGATGTCATTATTATAATTCACTGACATGTTCTCAAAATTACCAAACTACCAAGAAGCAGAGGGCTCAGCTCCTGAGGCCCATGCTACAGCTCAGGAATCTAGATAGCAATTTGAAATTTGTATAGACAGTGGCTGAACTGCTGCCTCATGTACACCCACAATTGCTAGTTACACAAACCCTAATTACTACCAGCCCAGTCCTGGTCCCACAAAAATCAGCAGACAAGATGAATTTACTATCAAAATATTTCTGCAAACCAGAGGAATCCTCTGGGCTAAGGAGTTAATCACATCCAGAAAGCACTAGAAGGTCACATTTTCAGCTCTCCCTAAATGAATCTTGGAGCTGCATCACAGTCCCAATTGAGACATTTCCAAAGTCTTAAACTGTATGTGAATGGCTTTCTACAAGGATGGGACAAGTTCCAGCTTAGGCAATTTCTCTGCTATGAAAAAGCATATAGGCAGCGAATGCAAATTGTGTATTTACATGTACCAAGAGAATCCTCAAGTATAGAGAAGCAAGTAATCCATCCAGAAAAAGAGATGGGGAAGAACCGAATGAAAGGAGGAGAGAGATCAAGAAAGAATGAGAGACAGTTCTTGATGAACTTTCAAAATCAACAGATTTGACTCATCTGAAGATAAGGTGGGTAAGGAAATGTCTTTTATAGGACCTCACGCAGTACACCCCAATAACCACTATGGCTACGTCTACGTTGTCCATTCTTGCGCAAAAAGATATGCAAATGAGGCATGGCAATGACTATTGCCACGCCTCATTTGCATACCTAATGAGCCACAGGTATACCTAATCACATTTTTGCGCAAAGGGCTTTTGTGCAAGAAGAAGCAGTCTACACTGTTCCTTCTTGCGCAAAACCTCCCTCTTGCGCAAGAGCCGTTCTGCCTGAAAATAAGCGGCAGAATAGCTCTTGTGCAAGAGGGGTTTTTTGCGAAAGAAGGAGAAGTGTAGACTGCTCCTTCTTGCGCAAAAGTTCCTTGCGCAAAAATGGTGGCTCATTAGCCTCATATTCATTGCCATGCCTCATATGCATATCTTCTTGCGCAAGAATGTGCAATGTAGACGTAGCCTCTGAGGGTGAAATTAGACAATCACTAGTCCCTTGAATGAATTCACAGAGAAAAATGATCAAAGATAAAACCACCAGAGCACCTGTGGGTGAACACTTTTCATAAAGCAATCACTGTATATCTGACCTCTCAGTTCTCATCGACAAAGGAAACTACCCAACACCTCCAAAAGATAAGGCTGGAGCTGAAATTTGTAACTTTGCTAGATTCTAAATCATGGACTTGTTAGAGATACTGGATTTATGGCGTATTACAACAATCTATAACTCACTCAACCTCCTCCTCCAGCTCTTTGCCCCTGAATTTTTTCCTTTCCATATTTCCCGTCCCCTTGCCCCTAACGTATGCCTTTCCCCCCATGACTGGAGAAATGTTAGCAGGAGAGATGTTGAATCATCCCTTGAAATATGTGTTAACTACATATGCTAAACAATCTGTTTCACAGATGTTTGGCCAAGCCCTGGGACCCTTCCCCCTCCCAGACAGGGCCCCTAGAATGCTGGCTCCAGGCCAAGCCTGATCATTTACATCACAATTAAACAGCACCTTAGCCGGAGCCCCTCACCTTGAATCAGCTGGCATGGACCACCCATGGTTTTTAACTACAGTGTAGTCATATCCTCAGAGTATATTTTCCAGACCTGAATAAGAGCTTTTTATAAGCCTTAAAAGCTTGTGTCTCTCACTAACAGAAGTTAGTCCAATAAAAGCTATTACCTCACCCACCTTGTTTCTCTAATACACTGTGCCCAGCACAGTGACAACACTTATGCAGTCATCTGAAGATAGTCATTTTAGATGTTTTGAGATCTTGCTCTTGCCATTATAGAAGTTGAAGAAGACTGCCAGAGGGTGTTGTCCTATACAACATACATCCAGACGGAGCGTCTGAACTCTTGAAGATGAGGAGGTTTAGAAGAATGCTGTCTTAATGACAGTAAAGCCAACACAGACCTCAGTTACATTTTGAGACTGATTTTCACTCACTGAAAATAGCTTTATACCATTGTAATTTCATTGACTTGAAGGGAATTATTTCCTCTGATTGCAAATGAGTAGAAAATTGGGCACGAAACCTGGGCTATTCTGAAGTCAGTGAATTTTGTCATTGACTTTAAGGGAGCCAGAACTGTATCCCAGATTTTAGTGACAGATGCATCCATTTTAAGTAGTTTTAGATTTTTATTGGTGAATATTGGTAAATGTCAATGCACAAACCAACATAAATATTTCTGTCAATAGTAACTGAAATCTGTGGATAGGCAAAGGAAGAAAAATGCTGCTTGTGAATGTATTAGAGTTTATTTAAGGTTATTTACTTTGCACTTTTGACACATACTGCTGACACTGTGTTTTAACAGTTTATAAAGTTTTAATGTTTAGAGATGCAACGTCTACTACGGTAAATACTTATTGTTTGACTTCCTGCTATCTGATGCCCCCGCAATTCCTGCAACTTTGAACATTTTGCTTCATAAAAAATTGCTAAAACCCCATAATTTTGTGTAACTGAGAACGTTTCAATAAAAACTGAAAAAATCCTAACAATAAACAGTGATATTAGCTGCTGAAATTATAAAAAAAAAAAAAATTCTGCCAAGCGTAATTTTAAGTTACTCTTTAAATAGTGTATAATGTGAGATAAAGTGCTGCCATCATGTAGCATTAAGGCAATCCAGCCTCAGTCTGAAATTAACATATTTCAAATCATAAAATGCTTTGTTACAAAGTCGAGAGAATTCACATATGTCTGATACCCACAGGAGACCCTGGATCAACTACAGTTCAGTCTTTCACAAAAATAAGTTAGGAAAAGCACAAGTTCCTCATCATAAAATTATTTCATCCATATTCAACATTCTTCTCTGAGACAAACACTGAACACCTTAAATATTACTCACCGTTACTTATGTTTATTGGGGGTGAATTCATATTCCTGTGAGAGAACTTTTACTTTTATGTTTCCCTTTTGTACTTCAAGTTTTCATACCTGACATTAATTTAATGTAAATTTTTTTCAGTTCTTTGGATTTGAACAATCACTGTATATAATGTAATCAAATACAGTGTACTATAATATTCAGAAAAATCTTTCTGGGACAAGTTCTAGACTTTTTTTAGAAATTTACGCACAAGTGAAATAAGGGGGCTAGAATAAAAAACTGAATTTCAGACTTAATAATAGTTTCCACTGATGTTTAGACTGTAATACTTTCCTCTTCCATAGCAGCTTTAATCTGAAGTTCTTAATGTGCTTATTGACATTAAAGATGACTTGCAAACTTTCTGTGAGGGAGATCAATATTTTACAAATAGAGAAACAGAGGATAGGGAAATTTAGAGTCAAAATGTTCAAATTTGGCACCAAAGTGACCTGATTTTCATGGGAACCAAGCACATGTTCATTACCTCAGAAAATCGGGCCATGTTTTCTGATTCCTTGCCCCTGTTCTAAATTGTCTAACAGACACTGTCTCCATGCCTGTGCTTTGAGCTGTCATTTACAAAAGTATCGGATGTGAAGTCAAACTATTCATTCAGCATTTCTATTAGAAACAATGCTCCAACAGCATTGTTTTGCTACAGTATCAGTAGTAAGGGCCTGATCTAAAGCCCAATGAAAGCAGTAGGAGTCTTTCCACAGACTTCAGTGGGTCTGAGATCAAGCCCTAACTTTCTAGCCTAATAATACAATTACCTGCATTGTTTTAATTTTGTCTGCCAGCGAGATTCCTGCATTAATCTGTCCTTGCTGCATGAGGGGGAAAAGAACAAAAATAATGAAAATGAGCTAAGTAGTACAATATTTTTATAAGCATGAATGGTTCATAAAATAAGCAATGAAAAAGCGTTTTTCTTATTAGAGCATATCATGTTAATGTGTCTGATGACGTCTAAACTGATTGAAAGCATGGTCAATCATATTGATAATTACATTTTGCACTTTTATAGCACTGTGCATCCACAAATCTTCACAGCACCATTGTCAGATTGGTAAGTATTAGTAGCCTCATTTTACAGAAAGGAAAACAGGCAGAGTGGTCACAGAGACAGTGTTTGAGCTCTTCCTTTCCACTCCCATGTGCTAACTACTGAAGCACAGTCTCATATTTCTGCTTCCCAATATTCTTTGTATGATTTACTTTAATAGCAGGTTGTATTGGATTGTCTTACCTGAAACTCTGCCAATAGTCTTCTGTTTGCTTTGATACTGTCTTCCTTGGTGGAGTTTGGAGCTGAGAATCCACAGCCTGCTCATATAACTCAGCTATGTGAGCTAAAAGGTAAGGGGAGTTAATTTCTCTCATACCTCAGGTAAGTACTTTAGCCACTAGGTTAAAGGTTATAAGGGAGTGCTTCTTCCTCCTCCAGACATTTTATGGAATAAGGAAGCCTCTGAGCAAGCCTACCAGATTAGGCCATACATGCAGTTTAGGTGACTGAATGCCCATCTTCTCTTGGGGTGTGACTTACTCTGGTGCTTAGCTACGAATCTGGCACCCTTACGTCTAGAGTGAGGCAATAGTGCTCATGCCCAAGGACAGAAACTTAGGCACCTCCAGCCAAGTGGGAGTTTTGTGGATAACAGTGGTGTCTACAAAAAGGATTAGAAACCTAAGTACTTTTTTGGACCCCACTCCAAATACTTTTCCGTAATGAAGTTGCATTTTTGAAAATTTGCTTTTCTTTAGATGCATAATATTCAAGTACAAGCCTAATTTAGGCACCTATCTCTAAAAGCCTTGGCTGGAATGTTCATACTTTTATAATACTAATTAACTAAAATAGGGCTGTATCAATGGTTGGCAGATGAGTTAAAACTCCATGAAATGTAGGCCAAAAAATATGGATGCCTAAATTTATGCAACTAAACAGGTGACCTCATTTTTAGAGATGGTGAATCACTGAAGTCACTGGGAGTTGTAAGGGCTCATGACCTGTGAAAATCAGCCCAATTTTTCAGATTCCTATTTATGGACTTAAATGCCTAAATTTAGATATCCTGACTGGACCATTTTGATTTAAGGTCCATTTTTTTGTAGACCCGTGATGATTATCACTAAAATGATTTAGTACAATTCTCAAGTGTATAAATCACTTGAGTGACAGTAGATAGGAATGCCACTTTTGTTGCCTCAATGATTGCCAATTGTCGATTTCCCTAAGTGTCACAAAATGTCTGTAAATTACAGAAGTAAAAAAGGGCTCAAAACCAGAACAGACAGATTAATATGCATAGCACTAAAAAGGATCACTAGAACATTTAAAATATAGAGCTTTAATGGCTCCTACCTCTTGTGTTGAGATCTTTTGATGATTTCTCCAAGTTAGGGAAAGACTGCAAGGAAAATGGAAGAATTATACTAATGTGACAAACAAGGTCTTGCATAACAGTACCTATCCTTTGTGACTTTTTATCCCTAAACAAGTGTTCATTGCCTTCTATTAATCTGAGGTTGAAAATGTGGGGGCCTGCAGGGGGCCTGGAAATGTGAGCCAGGAAACAAAATATCTCTAAAACACAACGCAATGGGAGCCAAGGAATGGGGGACATGCAGTAGATACAGCCACGTGAAAACAAGCATGGGACCTTCAGGGTCCTTAGCAACGTTAACAAGAGAGTAGCAGATAACATGTATACACACCTGACAGTCACTAACAGAGAGTGAGTTTAATTAGATTCTCATGCGTGAAGAGTTAATACCTCAAAATACTTTGCTTTGGAATTTGTTAATGAACTTGCAGCATGTGGAGAATTGTTAGGACTGTGCTTCTCTTGTGGTCCATTTCCCTCACATTTTTCAGTACTGTTCTCCACCGCAGATTAATTAAAAAATTAGAAAAGTATAGTAGGACTATAATCATATTCAGCCATTTATGCATTAAATTACAGCACAAGTACCCCCACCATCCCATTACTACAAATTGGTATGGTAAGAGTCGGGACAGATAAGGATTCTTAGTCAGAGTTCAACTTGATGAACATTTTGTTGCTTTACCCTTGTATGGGATGGAAGGAAAGTATGTTGGCTTGAGAAGCTCAAGGAGAATTAGACTGAGACCAAGGTGAACACAAAAGCACCTTGAAATATTCAAGAAATACTCAGTGCCAAAGTTGTTGAAAAAGAGATTGGTAAAATGAACAATGTGTCAGTGAAGCTCACTGTTTAGTCTGATAGTTAGCCAAAACACTGCAAGCCCAGAGTTGTGCCTTGTGAAAGCTGATTTGGACCATTCAGATAACATCAAAGTCTTAACAGTGGTTTAACATAGTGAATGAGCTACACTCATCACACTTATGATTAAGAAGGAAGACATAGTCTGAATTTGTGGAGATTTCAAAGTGGCACTGAATCCAGTGTTATGTGCAGATCACTATTATCTGTCTCATATTGAAAATGTTCGTAATTTAGTGGTGGTTGGTGTTTCAGTAAACTGGATTAGCTCAATGCATTCCTACACATGGAGACTGATCCTATATCTTGCAAGCCTCTCACAAGCAAAAAGGCTTATTACATTACAACTGGTTCCCTTTCAGTATCACATTGGCACCTGCCCTGTCCAGGGCCGGATTAAGACCTTTAGAGGCCCTAAGCACTGAAAAGATTATGGTGCCCCCCCTATATGTAATTCAAAATAAAAACAATACTATACCGTAAAATATCTTTTTTTTTTTTTTTTGCTTCAGCCCTACAGATGGTGCCCTAAGCACGTACTTAGTCTGCCTATTGGGTAATCCAGCCCTGGCCCTGGCCCAGAAAGCCATAAATGAAATTCGAAAGGGACTGAATGGAGTTCATTGTTATTTGGATAACATCCTTATTACAGGGAAGGATCAAGAGGATCATCTTCAGAATTTGGATGCTGTTTTACAATGTTTGGAAGACCACAGACTGAGAGTTCATTGAGATAAATTTGAGTTTTTCAAACTTTTAGCTAAATATTGTGGATGTGTAATTGGTGCCATGGGCTTGAGATAATCACTAGAGCAGAGGTGGGGAACCTTTTTTGGGGTTAGGGGCCACTGACCAACAGAAAAAATCAGGTGAGGGCAACACACAAGTGAGAAGCAAAAAAACCCTCACTGATGTGGCCCCCAGCTAAGGAGAAAGACATTCCTCATAGTCCCCTTGCACACCAGGCTAGTAGATTTTGTGTGCTTCAGCCCTACAGATGGGTGAGTGGCAGGAGGGCTGGAGCACCAGCATGGAATCCCCAATGCTGGGGGAGAGCCCTGAGCCACAGGTGCTGGATCCAGGCAAGCCTACTATCCCCAAGCTCCTGAGGAAGTGTTCTCTCTCAATTTGATGAGTATACAAATCAAAGAAACCATGAAGGATGATGTGCCCCCCAACCTCCCTACATTCTGGGCCCCCCTTATCCTTCCTTTGTTGCAAGGGTGCCTGGTCCATCCATCATGAAGCTGGTGGGGGCTGTTCCTGTGGGGGAGAGGGGAAGCTTGGGCCCTTGAGCTGGTGACTCCTGGCTCCAGAGGCGGGTACCTTATCCACTGTGCCATTGGGGGAGCCCCCCAACATCCCTACATTCTGAGCCCCCCTTATCCTTCCTTTGTTCCAAGGGTGCCTGGCCCATCCATCACCAAGATGGTGGTGGCTGTTCCTGGGGCAGGAGGGGGGGCACTAGTATACAAATCAAAGAAACCATGAAGGATGATGTGCTTTCTGTTGTGAAGGCCACAGTTCTACAAGGTACAGCATAGGATTAAAGCAATGGTACCCAACCTTTTTGAGCACATGGGCCCCTTTTCAATCTACTAACATTTTATGGACTCCCAAACAATTTAGTTATTTTCAAACATTCCATTACTTGATAATCATTTGAAATGTGTAATAGTTCATGTTATCTAGTAGTACTGAGAGAGAATACAGGGTGTCCACATTGAAATGTAATGGCTTTGAGCTGCCATATATTTTTATTGAAGAAAATTTTATTGGATCCACCGATCCATTTTTGCAAATATACCCTTCCCACCATTTAATAGCTCTTGAATGGTTAGAGCGGGGTGATGAGTTTATGTAACACAATCATTTCAAAAAAGAGAAAACATGGTAAAAAGTGAGTGACGTGTTTGTAAGACAACTCCAGAGGACAGTTACAGCTTGTCAGCTTCAGCGCGGGCTGAGGGACATGTGCACGGCAGGGCATGGAGCTTCTCAGCTCCCATTGGCTGCTGGTCACTGTTCACAGCCAATGGGAGCGGAGAGGCTCTGTGCCTGCAAGCAAACAAGCTCAGACTTTGCAAATAAACAAATGTCCCAGCTGAGTACAGCATAGTCCGCAGCACTTCCCAGGATCACTTTCCAGGCCAGCAGGGCAAACCACTGGTGCGCTGGGACTTTTTATCCATGTGGAACATCTGCAGGCTTTGAGCCTGTCAACTCCCAGTCCCTGCCTTTTGCCATTCTGTCAAGGGGGGCAGCAGGAAGCAGCAGCCAGCACTGTCCCTTGGCCTGCACTGCTTCCTCAACTCCCGTCCCCTTCTATCCTCTGCCCATCTCCCTTGGCCAGGCACGGAGCTCTGGGGGAGGAAAAAAAAAAGGAAAGGAAAAGAAAAGTAAGGAACAAGTCCACCACGGGCCTGGGAGCAGGAGAGGGCTGGAGCATAAACGGCAGCGCAGCTGGCAGTGGAAGGATAGATGGTCGTGAACTGTGAGCCCTGGGTGAGAATTGCTTGGTGGAAAGTCCCAGTCTCACGGTGGGCCTGATCCTTACTTTTAAACTATCAGTGGATTCCCTACAGTACCGTCCGCGGACCACAGGTTGGGAACTACTGGATTAAAGGAATCCTCGTTTTACATAATTTGTGTCATGTCAGCGTGAATTATCTGCAAATCATGGTTGCATTTGAGGGGAAACCAAATGATTATTCTGAAATCACTTCCGTCTGAAGTTTTGGAAGCTCTTCACAAGATATTGGCATGTAAGGATGAAAGCTGTAGACCAGAGTTGCGTATGGTGACTGGGAATCAACAAAGATACCAAAAGGAAGGGAAAGGGCTGTACAAAATGTCAGAAAATTCACCATGATCCTGATCCAGCTCATCTATACCCCTTGACTGTGTCTCAGACTCCTTGGATGTGTGTTCACATGGACCAGCAAGACCTTTAGAAAGTTATGTGTTTTGAGTCATAGTCAACATGTATTGAAAATGGCCAGAAGGTTTCAGAGCAATTTCTACTACAGCTACCAAGACTATTGGATATCTTTGTACCTTGTTTAGCCAATATGATTTACCATTGCAGTTGGTGACAATGGACCGTAACTTTGTTCTGAAGAATTTTAGAGGTTCTTAGCTTCAATTGGAATTCAGCATATATGCTCTTCTCCAGACCTCCTACTACAAATAGGCTAGCACAAAACATTCTGTGGAACCCCTTGCACGAGGATATTGCAAAGACCAGGACTTTAACAGCATTCAAAAAAGAACTAGATAAATTAATGGAGAATAGGTTCATCAGTACTTGTTAGCCAAGAAGGGTAGGAACAGTTGTCCCTAGCCTCTGTTTGTTGGAGGCTGGAAATGGGTGACAGGAAAAGGATCACTTGATGATGATTACCTGTTGTGTTCACTTCTTCTGGGGCATCTGGCATTGGCCACTGTCGGCAGACAGGACACTGGGCTAGCTGGACCTTTGATCTGACCCAGTATGGCCATTCTTAACTAACATTACCCAGTACCCCCAAGAAGTACAGAAAATTTCAAGATAATCATGTGGATTTTAAGAGCACTTAGAAGAGTCAATGCCACATTGTTCCTAGTGCAAACAGACCTTGAGTTTCAATTGTTGATACTGAAAAGAAACAAATCAAAATGAAGTTCTCTCACCATAACCAGTTTTAGGAGGTCAGCAGCATTACCCTTTTCTTCCTCTGTTCTTGGTTCTTTAATGGTCATCTCTTGCATTTCGTCTTCTTGTTTCAGGATGTAGTCTATGTACTCCTAGTGAATAAAGGATATGGGAGATGCAACTGTTTGTTTTATAGAAGTAAACATAATGAACACCCATGCAGAGAATAGTTTACTTATATAAGTGAGGTGTATATTGCCTCTGCAGAGTCAGACTGTCAGGGTAAAAAACAAATAAATCTGTGCTAAAGCTGTTTCTCAGAGGAATCTTTATGCATCTTAGAAGCTCACTTAGATGAAAAAGTAGGGTCCACAGGCAAGACTAGGTTCGCATCTCTATTCAGGTGACAAGCTATATACAAGGATTCATAAATAGGCTAGGCCTGCAACCTTTCAAGTCCCTTCCCATTTTTCTTTGAATTCCAAAGAAATGGCGAAGGAGAAGGGAAAGCCAGTGCCCTCTCCACTGGTCCATGGCTGTGTTCTGAACAAGTCTCTAGCTTAAAAATGCTTCTATAAAAAAGTTTTCTTCTAATATAAATAGTCTCAATCTACCCTCTCAAAACTTGTATTACAGATCTGAATTCTGTTCCAGTGATCCTGTGCAACCTTCCAGTTAATGTTTATCAAATAAGTAGAATGAAGCGTGTGGAAATATAAAGAGCAATCAGCAGAGGAGAGACTAGATCCAGTGGTGGGAAACCTGCATCTCAAGGGCCACATGCGGTCCATTGGGGTTATATGTGTGACCCGCAAGACATTTCGTTTGTCATTGCTCATACAGAGTTGCCAGATTCCTCGTTTTCATGGTTTTTTCATACCAGTATTGCTAACGTGACACACATAAAGCAAGTGCATATGAAGGGAAGTGTTTGCTGACTGCATATAAAATTGACTGTGAGAGCCATGCTCTCCCTTTGCATCCAATCAAAGCACTGCTATGGTTCAATAGGCACACCCTGCAAATTCTAGATATGGAAGCACAGTTAGCAAAACTACCCTATCCCAGGAGACTACCTTGGTTATGACAGTTTTGTGGCCCTTTGAGATGAAGGAGGGTCACTCATTTGGCCAAAGTTCCCTCAAGCTATGTTCCGAGCCTCACACAGAGATTCAAAGCTACCTGCACAGGCAGGGAGATCAGCTGATCAGTGGGACTGGGGCCTTTGTAAATAGCAGCTAAACACTGCCTGCCACATGCTTGAAATGGAAGACAATCAGCCGAGATAAGCAGGGAATGAGTGGCTGGGAGGAGAGAGGGAGTAATTAATAGGCTTGGGGGAAAGTCCCATCTGCCGGATTGGGGGGGTAGGGCGAGGGGCGAGGCAGAAACCCAGCAGTCTCTTCAATCCTCCTGGGCTGGAAAAGGAGAGGTAAAGGAGCTGACTGCATGAGGTAGGTGGGGGAAAGAGGGAGTGATTGTGTGCAGGCATCATGCAGTGAGGTGCAGTCGGGGCAGTTTGTTTGGGGTGTTTGATTCACTGCAATCCTCTCTGTTAGGCTGGTTTGAAGAGAGAGAGAGAAAGGTGTGTGTGTGTGTGTGTGTGTGTGTGTGTGTGTGTGTGTGAGTGTGTGTGAGAGAGAGAGAGAGAGAGAGAGACACACACACACACACACACACACACACACACAAGGAGGACATTTGCATGATTATATTTCAAACAAAGTTTGCAAATAGGGGTAAATGGCTTAAGATAAGAAATAAAAGATTCTTTTAACCGTTTCAGAGCGTAAGCTGTGTTAGTCTGTACTAAAAAAGTTATTAGTCCTAAGGTGCTGCAGGGCTATTCATTGTTTTTTAATTCTTTTAACAGAATTTTTTGAAGTGTTGCAGATATCTAAACTCTGAACTTAATGAATTTTAAAAATCCTGTGTTACTAATAAATTCAGGGTAAATTGTGTTGCATTAAGGCCAGATCTTTGCTATCTGGTAGAGTTCTGGCTTTTATGAGTCAGAAGCGGCAAGTACTAGGTGTGATGTTAGTTGTTTTATAGAATTAAACCTTATTCGCAAGCTCTTTGAAACATGCAAAACCCTGAAGCCAGGTGTTAATTTGTTCTGGGGCTTATACTCTTCCTCCAGTGGAAGAAGGCTAATTCCCTACCTTTGTACAGCACCTTTGTCACAGGTGTCTTGTTTTAATATATTTTATTCCACACATAAAGACTGCTTAAAATATATGTATATATTTTGTGTGTATGTAATAAATAAAATGTGTGTTTTGTTTGTATTGGTGGTGTACATTGAGGCACTACCTCAATATTGGTGGTGCACATAAGAAAATTCAACCCACCCAAGGATAGAAAATGTTAAAGGGAACACTGCATGTGGCCTCTCTCTTGCCTAGGTTGCCCATTGCCCAGTTAGGTCTCTTGATCACCTACCTTTCACTCCAATGCACTTTCCCCTAGTTTAAAAGGAATTTTAATGGGCATCCCTTGTATGTCTGTAGAGCATCATCTGATGCAGCTGAAATGCAGAATGCCCTTCCACATACAGCGCATTTGAGAGCTCTGTATAGCGTGGGAGAGCCTGTTGTACTAGAACAGAGTATCATGAACATGTACTGAATGGGAAATGGAGAAATACACATTTTTGATAGTTTTTGTTTTCCTGTCAGAAATAAAAATGTAACACTTTTATTTTTCTTTGACGCTGTTGCTCAATGATTAGTGCTTTTTTGCTCAGTAGTTACGTGATGACAGTGTGCTTTGTACTGTAAAAGGATCCCAAGAAACGCACTTTAACTGTATATAATGAAGCAGACTGAAGTTATCCTATCTACATTTGGGAGATGCAACCTATGATGGGCATGAAATTGCTATATATTAATATAGGACTACTGGTGTGTAAAAGAAGGAAGATTATTTTTAATGAATGTAATGTGTCTTTAAGTGATTTTTTTCTAGTAGAAAGTGTCTGAATGACAATCTTATAGATTGAGGGCTTCCATGTATCCTAGAAAAAGCATAGCACAGTCCCTAGTAGTAAAACCTCTCCCATAAAACATCTTGTGTCAATGTTGCTCAGCCCTGACATATCCTTGTCTTCACTTCCTTACAAAAAGTTTTTACACTGGGATAGCTAATGTGGAATAGCTACACTGAGGAAAAAATAGTGAAAGCAAGGCACATTAGTTTCATTGTGAAATAAATTAGGCAAGATCAGTACCCTATCCTATGTGGGGTTTATATATTTTATATTCACATGTATGTAAATGTATATATATGTGCAAGGACTATTGGATTCCAGGTAACTGACAGCTCTTGTCTCAGGGGTGTGTGAGAAATACATGCTACTTGATTTGTCAGCAAATTCTGTTTACTAAGAGAATGAAGTTACTATGACTGCGTTACCTTGAGGGACAACTGCAACTTCTGTCTCAGCTCATCAGTGATTGGTTCATACTGGATCAGCTGTCGGATTTGTAGCACATTCGGGCATTTTAGTACAGGTGCTGGAGAGCTAGTTAGCTGTTTGGATCCTATGCACAGACCTTTCCAAATGTGTGTGCCAAATGGTGGACCTGGAATCTTCCTCTGAACACAATGAACAACAATCAAACAGGATTAGGTTATCTATTATATTGACACGGAAGGTTCTCAAGAAGTCAAAAAGCAAGGTTATAGATAAGCTTACCTGAAAATCTATTCTGCTCACAAAACAAGAATTGCAACTTGGACTAAACGAACTCAGAGACTGAATTTCAGGCTAGGGTATTTCTGAGCCTCGGATCTATAGTTATGACCAAGTTCACATGGTAGCCCCTCAAGTTGTTATGCAGAAATGCAGAAACGTGCCCCAAGCCACAAAGTGTAGATCCCTCAAGATCAATGGTATTTGGATTTCAGAATTTTAGTTTACAAAGGTGGGAGCAGGTGCAAAGTTTGGATCCAAATCTGATTGACTCTAATCTAATTATAATTGTAACCAGTGAAGTCAGTGGACAGTGAATTCCTATGTCACATGCTTATTACATTAACCTATTGTAATCTAATTGAACTTGGTCTAATTTAAGCTCATCGATATTATCTGAAGAGGATGCTCTCTGGCTTGTCAGCATGGTTTTGTGGCTAATACATGGGACTGATGAGATCAGAGTTCTGTTTCTGGCTCTGGGCTAGATTCAATGCGTGACCTAAATCAACTCACTAACATCTTTGTGCTTCAAATTTCCATCTATAAATTGGGGCTAATAATATTCACCTATTTCACACAGATGTTGTGAGGTTTAATTAATTCAAATACATAAGTGGTTGGAAATTCTCAAATAGAAATTGATTAAGGGAAGTCCTGTGTCATGCAAGAGGTTAGACAACATGATTATAATTGTCTCTTACGGTTTTATAATCTACAAGTCCAATCTACGAGGGCTATGTGCAAATAATAAATAAAATCATAAGTAACAGAGTAACATCAATGCCTAATAGCAAAGCAGGGATAAAGAGTTTTGAAAGATTTGTACCTCAAGTGGAGGAAATGTATCCCAGTTCCTGGACTGGAGGCTAGGAGGAATAATATTAGATGATTCTTTCTTCATTATCCAAGGAGATGTTTCAGTCAGTGGACGAAGAACAATAATACTTAGAACACCTGAGTTAAAAACATTTCAAGAAAAATAATCTTGCATCCATCCATCCAAAATGGATGGAAAATTTGATGAAGAGTTTGAAATTTTCAAACAAAACACTTGTATAAATGGAAAGCTTATAATTACTGGAATGTGAAAATGAAGACCAAAATTTGATTTTGATGGTTTGAGAAAATACCGGATCACAATGTGACTGCATACTAAGCAGACAATTTTGGATTAAGGTCACCTAAACTTTGGCAAACCAGAGATTGCATTTGCAACTTGCTAGGAGTGTCAGGGATACAACTAATTTGTATATTATGGAGTGCAGTATAAATGACCTTCTTTTGAGTAAGGAGGTGCAGACCATGAAAAAACTACAGTGCCAGCATTACACCAGCTTGAGCTGCATATGGAACTTTTATTTAATCTACACTTCCATATTCAACATAAGCATTGTTGTGAGCTGTATTGTATCATATTTTACACCTTCAGACCACAGATAACTAATTACTTATAATTGTTACTCTCTGTTCAACTCTAGCTTATTTAAAAAAAAACCTACAGGTGTCTTAATTATCAAATGTTGAAGAGTGATGCAGTTTTCAGATCTTTAAGTTTTCCTCTCCTATCAGACCAACAATCCACTTAGCCCTATATTCTGACCCATATACTACATTAGAAATGTACATCACTGTGAGATGTTTAATCACTATGATACAATGATACAATGTCCCATAAGCCTACAAGGACATTGGCTTAACAAGGAGATCTTGCACGATCTCAAAATAAAAAAGGAGTCATATAAAAAATGGAAACTAGGACAACTAACAAAGGATGAATATAGGCAAGCAACACGGGAATGCAGGGGCAAGAAATAGAAAGGCAAAGGCACAAAATGAGATCAAACTAGCTACAGGCATAAAGGGAAACAAGAAGACTTTTTATAAATACATTAAAAGCAAGAGGAAGACCAAGGACAGGGTAGGCCCACTGCTTAGTGAGGAGGGAGAAGCAGTAACAGGAAACTTGGAAATGGCGGAGATGCTCAATGACTTCTTTGTTTCGGTCTTCACCGAGAAGTCTGGAGGTGTGCCTAACGTAGTGAATACAAGCAGAGAGAGGGTAGGTTTAGAAGATAGGATTCACAAAGAACAAGTTAAAAGTCACTTAGGAAAGTTAGATGTCAGCAAGTCACCAGGTCCTGATGAAATGCATCCCAGGATACTCAAGGAGCTGATAGAGGAGGTATCTGAGCCTTTAGCTATGATCTTTGAAAAATCATGGCAGACAGGGGAGATTCCAGAAGACTGGAAAAGGGCAAATATTGTGCCCATCTATAAAAAGGGGAATAAGAACAACCCAGGAAACTACAGACCGGTCAGTTTAACGTCTGTCCCAGGGAAGATAATGGAGCAGGTAATTAAGGAAATCCTATGCAAACACTTGGAAGGTAATAAAGTGATAGGGAATAGCCAGCATGGGTTTGTGAAGAACAAGTCATGCCAAACTAATCTGATAGCTTTCTTTGATAAGATAACGAGCCTTGTGGATAAGGGAGAAGCGGTGGATGTCATATACCTAGACTTTAGTAAGGCATTTGATACGGTCTCGCATGATATTCTTATTGATAAACTAGGCAAATATAACTTAGATAGGGCCACGATAAGGTGGGTGCATAATTGGCTGGATAACCGTAGTCAGAGAGTTGTTGTTAACGGTTCTAAATCCTGCTGGAAAGGGATAACAAGTGGAGTTCCGCAAGGGTCTGTTTTGGGACCCGTACTGTTCAATATCTTCATCAATGATGTAGATATTGGGATAGAGAGTACGCTTATTAAGTTTGCGGATGATACCAAACTGGGTGGGGTTGCGACTTCTTTGGAGGATAGGGACATAATTCAAAATGACCTTAGCAAGTTAGAGAAATGGTCAGAGGTAAACAGGATGAGGTTTAATAAAGAGAAATGCAAAGTGCTCCACTTAGGAAGGAACAATCAGTTCCATACATACAAGATGGGAAGCGACTGTCTAGGAAGGAGCATGGCAGAAAGGGATCTAGGGGTCATAGTGGACCACAAGTTGAATATGAGTCAACAGTGTGATGCTGTTGCCAAAAAAGCAAATATGATTCTAGGTTGTATCAACAGGTGTGTTGTAAGCAAAACTCGTGAAGTCATTCTGCCGCTCTACTCTGCACTAGTTAGGCCTCAGCTGGAGTACTGTGTCCAGTTCTGGGCGCCACATTTCAAGAAAGATGTGGAGAAATTGGAAAGGGTACAGAGAAGAGCGACAAGAATGATTAAAGGTCTAGAGAACATGACCTATGAAGCCAGGCTTCATGAACTGGGCTTGTTTAGTTTGGAAAAAAGAAGATTAAGGGGGTACATGATAGCGGTTTTCAAATATCTAAAAGGGTGTCACAAGGAGGAAGGCGAAAATTTGTTCCTCTTGGTTTCTGAGGACAGGACAAGGAGTAATGGGCTTAAAGTGCAGCAAGGGAGGTTTAGATTGGACATTAGGAAAAAATTCCTAACTGTCAGGGTGGTCAAATATTGGAATAAATTGCCAAGGGAGGTGGTGGAATCTCCCTCTCTGGAGATATTTAAGAACAGGTTAGATAGACATCTGTCAGGGATGGTGTAGGTGGAGCTTGGTCCTGCCTTGAGGGCGGGGGGCTGGACTCGATGACCTCTTGAGGTCCCTTCCAGTCCTATTATCCTATGATTCTATTCTATGATTCTATGAAGAGGAGAAAAGCCCCACTTTTAGTATAGCAAAAATACCAAAGCTAGTAAGGTAGGAAGGCCCTAAAAGACTTCTTCTGAAGTCTGAAGAAGCATCCTAAAATTTGTATTCTTATCTGAATCTATAGACGCCACCACCAGACTCCACATATCTAACTGTAGTAATCTTTTTAGGGGAAGCCAAGTAGTTTGCTATCTTCAGAGTGCTCAGGGTGATTAACAGACAAGCTTCCTCATCTGGCATTCTCATGGAACATATCTTGTCTTCCCTTCTGAACTGCCCACTTCTACTCTCCTGGTTTTTTAAATGAGTTTCCCTTTCTCTTTCTCGCTTCCTCTTTTTAATGTTAGTGGCAGTTTTATCGGTGTTATTCAATTCATCTGCTGCTGGGGAGCCATTTATTTTTGGTGGAATCAACACTTCCAATTAAGTAAAACCTGATAGGGTAAGTAATAGGATGGCTGTTCTCAGTTCCTCCCTAAATTAGCTGTTGGGAGAACTGTGCCATTATTGTACTGTTTAAAGTGCCATTTTGTCATCCTATTCTCCACATCAACAGTACTATATAAGTTTCTCTTTATGGCTTGTTTGTCATTTTTTTTAGCACATGTCTGCCTTCTTCAGACTTTTCCCATAGCTTGTTCATGAGGATTGGCAGTAAATGACAAAGCACAGTCAACCTGTGGGACTCCTTGCCAGAGGATGTTGTGAAGGCAAGAGCTTTAACAGGAAAAAGAGCTAGATAAATTCATATTAGTCAAGATGGGCAGGAATGATGTCTCTAATCTCTGTTTGTCAGAGTCTCAGAATGGGTGACAAGGGATAGATCACTTGATGATTATCTGTTCTGTTCAATCCCTCTGGGGCACCTGGCATTGGCCACTGTAGAGAGACAGGATACTGGACTAGATGGACCTTTGATTTGACCCATTATGGCTATTCTTATGTTCTGGCAATTCATTCACATACACCACGCCAAGCCTTCAGGTCCTATATGAAGAGAGGCTAAAGCAACTGGGACTTTTCAGTTTAGAAAAGAGGAGACCGAGGGGGGATATGATAGAGGTATATAAAATCATGAGTGGTGTGGAGAGGGTGAATAAAGAAAAGTTATTTATTAGTTCCCATAATAGAAGAACTAGAGCATACCAAATGAAATTAAATGGGTAGCAGGTTTAAAACTAATAAAAGAAAGTTCTTCTTCACACAGCAACATAGTTAACCTGTGGAACTCCTTGCCAGAGGAGGCTGTGAAGGCTAGGACTATAACAGAGTTTAAAGAGAAGCTAGATAATTTCATGGAGGTTGGCTCCATAAAAGGCTATTAGTCAGGGGATAGAAATGGTATCCCTGGCCTCTGTTTGTCAGAGGCTGGAGATGGATGGCACGAGACAAATTGCTTGATCATTGTCTTCGGTCCACCCCGTCTGGGGCACCTGGCGTAGGCAGACAGGCTACTGGGCTAGATGGACCTTTGGTCTGACCCAGTACAGCCATTCTCATGTAGTACCATGGGCCTACAGGTAGAAGGTCCCATACGACATCAATAACCCTCCTCCCATTTATATCTTTCAGTGTCCTTATCACCAGATGTATAGAGGGAGCTTCCCAAATAGAAAAGAGCCACCATTCACAATGATAATTTTACTGCACACATAGGTAAAGGTGGCTGGTTAAACTAACAAAAGACATTTGGTGACTTCCCTCCACAAAATGAATTCATAGTATAGATGTATGTAGTGGTAGTTTCCATTTTCATATATATAAAAGCGTACCAAATATGTGTTAACATCCCCCTTCATCAAACAGTCATTCAGCTGACTGACTATATCCCACAGTCTTTCTATACGTTTATTCTTCCATACTCCTTGCTACTTTCAGGTCCCGTGGAGTAGAAACCCATGTACACTGCTACCTCTGGGCAGAAATAGGATGTAGTCTTCCCTATGGGACCAGTGGGGGAGCAAATTTGGAGGATGAGCACAATGGAGAACAGCACTTTCAGTTTTCTGACCTAAGAGTTTTGAGTGTTTTGCTCCAACTATTTTAATTATTTCTAAACAGGGTTGGCAAAAATAAAATGAAATATTCCTACCTGGACATTCTTGTACTGGCTCCTGCAAGACTGCAGTAGCTGGATCGCCATATGCCACAGCAAGGTATTCTTCTATATCACTGTTCCGTAGGAGTTCAGTCCCTGAACCATCAGCATAGACAATGAAGAACCTAAATAATCATCCCCACAAATCTGATTAGTTCCAAGCTATATTCGAATCACACACTTTTCCATAGGAAAGAACACTATGATGGCATAATGAAAGAGTGGAAGTTCAGGATGATGGTTCTCCCCCACTTTCCCTCCTGATCTTCCCTGGCCAGCCCCCTCTACCCCCCCCCCCCAAGCTCTGCTTCCCACCAGCCTGTTCCTCTTCCTGATCTCCCCGGCCAGCGCCGCTGCACCCCCCGCGCCAGCTCTGCTTCTTGCCCCCCCTTCCTCCCGGCCCCCAATCCCTCCCAGCTGTGCTTCCCGCCCCGCCCCCTCCCGGCCATTGGTTCCCCCTCGGATATCCCGCAGCCAGCCTCGTTCCGCCCAACCCCCCCACAACCAGCCCTGCTTCCCGTTGGCCCCCTCATCTTCCCTGATTCTCATAGTTCTTCGAACCCTCTCCAATTTATCAACATCCTTCTTTTATTGAGGACACTAAATTGGGACACAATATTCTAATAGGAAGTCACATCAATGTCAAATACAGATGTAAAATAATCTACTGCTACTCAAAATTCCCCTATTTAAGCATCCCAGATTTGCATTAGCTCTTTTGGCCCCAACATCACACTGAGATCCCATCTTCATGATTACCAAATATTTTTTAGAGCCACTGCTTCCCAGGATAAAGTCCCTCTTCCTGTAAATATGACCTACTTTATTTTTTATTCATTTACATGTAGCAGTATTAAAACCTATATTGTTTGCTTGTGCCAAGTTCACCAAATGATCTGAATAAGTGACCTGTCCTCTTCAATATTTACCACACCCCCAATTTTTGTGTCATTTGCAAATGTTATCAGTGATGATTGTACATTTTCTTCCAGGTCACAAATAAAGACATTAAATAGCAGAGAGCCAAGAACAAATCCCTGTGTGGTATGTTCAGTTTACCTGGGGGCATGTTCACCATATGTGACAGGAGTACTAACTTCTTTTGGTATTGGTGATAAGTATCCATCTTCCTCACCATCAGAATCAATGCTGGGAATGAACACAGATGTGCTGCCATCAGCCATGACCTATGATGGGAGCATACAAAATCATTCGAGTTAGAACTCTTTAAAAAAAATAAATTTGCTACTAAGTCCAGATGTGAGCAAGCACAGTTACAGTTACAGCCAAGTCATTGTTTTGTGCTAGGCAGCTAAATATTTATTGTAATGGGTAATGGGGTAATACAAATGGGTACCTGCATATAAAGCATACATTTGCAGGTCAACTCAGCTAACAGCATACACAAGTACTGTTCACTCATGCAATTATTTATTTGCACTTTCATGGAAATAGATAGTGAGCATATTGTAGGCAACCTCTTAAAAGTAGTTCTTGATGCCCCATGATAATAATAATTAGGATTTTAATTATATTATTAAATAATTAAAACATACATGTGAATGAGATAGTTAAGTAAGAAATACTGTTCAGCTTTTTCAAAACTGGTTATGTAAAGTTAAGCTTCTGTATCTATATTTAGGTATCAAAAATTAAATAATTTGATATTCAGAGGTTTTGAGGCACTAAAGGTAGCGGCAGCTGTAGGGTGCTCAGCTGAAAATAGTCACTTCTATTTAGATTTTAAATAAGTGAGGGTATGTCTACACTACCACCCTAGTTCGAACTAGGGTGGTAATGTAGGCAACCGGAGTTGCAAATGAAGCCCTGGATTTGAATTTCCTGGGCTTCATTTGCATCTTGCTGGGCGCCGCCATTTTTAAATGTCCGCTAGTGTGGACTCCGTGCCGCGCAGCTACACGCAGCACGGACTAGGTAGTTCGGACTAGGCTTCCTATTCCGAACTACCGTTACTCCTCGTTTCACGTAACAGTAGTTCAGAATACCTAGTCTGAACTACCTAGTCCGTGCCGCGTGTAGCCGCACGGCACGGAGTCCGCACTAGCAGACATTTAAAAATGGCGGCACCCGGCAAGATGCAAATGAAGCCTGGGAAATTCAAATCCCGGGCTTCATTTGCAACTCCGGTTGCCTACATTACCACCCTAGTTCGAACTAGGGTGGTAGTGTAGACATACCCTAAGATTGTCTAATTCCCTGTTAGGTGGGTCTTTAATCTACTAGCAAACTGCAGCCTCAGACTTGGTGAAGCTGATGGGAGTACTAGCCACTCTCCATTCAGGCTGAGACACCAATTAAATGGCCCTTTGTTTAGTGACAGCTCAAAAAAAGAAAAATCACTTCTTGAAGACTAGACTGAATGCAAATCAGGGGCTGGGCATTCATTTGGTTGCAGCCACAGGTGAAAGTAAGGGGGGGGTATGCCCCAATGTGCAGCCTTAGCAAGCACTGGCTGAGTTTTGGCAAAAGCCAGCAGGGAGCTAGTTGAAGAGCTGGCAGGAATCCGGGTTGCAATAGGACATTACTTGCAAGAAATTTAAGTTCCTTTCATCCCTGGTTGCAGCTGTCTATAAGTGGGCAAAAAAATAGAGAAGAGAGAGAACACCAAGAAAGCCAAGAGCAAGCAGTCCTAAAAAGACACAGAAAGAAACTCACTACTACCATGGCTCTGAGAGAAAGTCATTTTTTTGGACAGACTGGAAAGGCAGACTTGGAACAATTGTGAACAAGGAAATGGCTTCCTGTGGTTTGTTCTTTTGTGTTCAGTTCTACAGAGGTACTCTGGTGCCTAAGGATTCTCAGCCATGAACTCTCTCCTAGAGGTGACTTAAGCCAGGTCAGCCTTTTAGACTGCAGGATATTTATCATGCATACATGAAAGTAAGAGGTTGAACAACCTATGAAAACAGGGCACACCAATATTCCTGAGATGTAAAAATATAGATAAGGGAAAGAAAGCTGAATGACACCTTCATGAATATGCACAAGGTGCTAGGTGTGGCCAGAATTACAATATAGAAGAGTGACAGAAATGTAGCCGTGTTAGACTGGTGTAGCTGAAACAAAATACAGGACTATGTAGCACTTTAAAGACTAACAAGATGGTTTATTAGGTGATGAGCTTTCGTGGGCCAGACCCACTTCCTCAGATCAAATAGTGGAAGAAAATTGGCACAACCATATATACCAAATGATACAATTAAAAAAAATGAACACATATGAAAAGGACAAATCAAATTTCAGAACAGAAGGGGGGTGGGCGGGGGGGAAGGTAAATGTCTGAGAGCTAATGATATTAAAGGTGATAATTGGGGAAGCTATCTTTGTAATGGGTAAGATAATTGATGTCTTTGTTTAAACTTAGGTGTAAAGTGTCAAATTTAAGCATGAATGACAGTTCAGAGGATTCTCTTTCAAGTATGGTCTGAAAAGGTCTTTGAAGCAGGATGCAGGTAATCGAGTCGTTGAGACAATGTCCTTTCTGGTTGAAATGGCAAGAAACTGTTTTTTCTTTGTGATCCTGTCTAATATCTGTTTGTGGGCTTTGATTCTTTGGCAAAGTGTCTGAGACGTTTGTCCAATGTACATAGCAGACAGACACTTTCGGCACATTATAGCATAAATTATATTTCTGGATGAGCAGGAATATGTGTTCTTGATCTTATAACTCACTTGGTTAGGTCCTTATCTCTCATTCATGCTTGTCATTCACAAGATGAACCTACTCTGAGATGAAGCAGGACTGTGCAAAATGAAGTAGGTTGTTCTCTGTAGAAATACATTATCTGTTGTAGAAATGTGAAGATATGTTATGAATGAAGCAAGAGATTGCAATAAGAGAGAAGTTCACATAGATAAGGCAGTTAATGATGCCTGAGAACTGGATTCTGTACCTGCCTCTGCCTGTGTGATGCTGGAGACACTTAAAACAAGCTTTTCACAGGTGATCTTGTAATTGTGAGTTCCTCATTTTCTGGGTGCCTAACTCAAATCCTTGGGGTCTGTTCTGAAACATTCATGGCTGCAAGAAAAGCCAACTGAAGCTGTGTTTTGAACACATAAAATGCTAGCTAGTGCTAAACAAACCAAGAGATCCTATATTGGATGCATAAAATTAGTGGAAAAATGTTTACCTTGATCTCTTTGTACCTCAGTTTATTATCTTTAAAATAGGGCTAACTCCCCCTCATCTCACAGGGATGTTGAAAAGAATGTTTGGGAAGAATTTGCTACTACTGTTATGAGTGCCACAGGAAAACCTAAGAGGAAATTAAAAAATCTGTCTTCAGAGCAAGGTTTGAATAGCATGCAGTAAATAAAGGTTGGGCCACACATTGAACTATGAGAATAAAACAAATTACTGCATAGCTGCTCATTTAGGGTGCATCTATACAGCTGGGCTTAACTCAAAATAAGCTATGCAAACTGAACTATGTCAATTGCATAGTTCATTTTGAAACTGAAATTGGGAAAGCCTTCATAGCACTTACT
The DNA here is from genome assembly GCF_052426305.1 of Pelodiscus sinensis. Classification (NCBI taxonomy): domain Eukaryota; kingdom Metazoa; phylum Chordata; order Testudines; family Trionychidae; genus Pelodiscus; species Pelodiscus sinensis. The sequence goes on along the minus strand of NC_143052.1, from coordinate 145,908,451 downwards.
TCAAAACAGAGCACTTTTCCTCTGACTTCCCTTACTCCTTGTACAATGAGGGTTACAGGAGTTGGAGTAAGAATACCTCCAACTTGACAGTATTTCAACACTATTTCGAAATAACTGCTGGCGGTGTAGATGAGAACTAAGTTATTTCGGAATAACGCTAGTTATTTTGAAATAAATCCTTAGTGAGCACTGTCCATCCGCCCTGTTCATGAAAGACTGTATCATAATGCATACACTCACAGGTGTTTGTGATGGAGTGTACAAACCTTACACTGGAAAGGGAGAGGTTAAAGCACTACTCCTGGGCCAGGCAACCCACCCCACAACACCTGCAAAGCCTGAACAGGCTGGAGAAGGAGCTTCAGAAGGGGAGCAGAGTAGCTTAGTTGGAAGCAGATAGTGGGGGTGAGTTGATCTGCAAATTGGACTCATGAGAAGAAGCATCACAGAACTTCTTGCTGCTTGAGGTTGACTATGGACACCTGGCCAAGCCTACAAAGAAGGGATCAGTGAGTCTATGAAGATCAAGACTGGATCTTTGTGGTTTAGTTCTTTACTTTATTCTGGGGGAAAAAAGGGGACTGGCAGGAAGTGATTGAGGGAGGAAGCCATATAATCTCCCGAAGTGCAGGATTTAGCCTACCACTGGACTTTGGGTCACAGCCCAGTGGAGACAGTGGGCCCAAGCTCCCCTACCAACCCTCAGAGGGACAATGATGGAAGTCTATCCCAAGGTGGAGAACCTAGTTGTAGGGAGACCTTGAAAGTATCAGAGTCTGGATCACAACAGGATCCTGACCCAAGTGAAAGCCTTGCTGTATTCTGAAGACTTTCCCCATTACCAGACTCTTTATATGTACAGGCAGTCCCCGACTTACGCGAATCTGACTTACGTCGGATCCGCAGTTACGAACACGGACTGCGGGACCACGTGGTCCCGCCGCCCGTGTACTCCCCGGCAAGAAAAGCTGCTCCGCGTCTCCCTGGTCTGCAGACCAGGAAGATGTGGAGCAAAGGGGCGCGCCTGGGCTGCCCCCCTGCCGGCTTCCCCTGCGGCTTTGTAAAGATGCGGAGGGGCTCGCGCAGCAGGCGCGCCTGGGCTGCCCCCCCTGCCGGTTTCCCCCGCGGCTTTATAAAGCCGCGGGGGAAGCCGGCAGGGGGGGCAGCCCAGGCGCGCCTGCTGCGCGAGCCCCTCCGCAGCTTTCCAAAGCCGCGGGGGAAGCCGGCAGGGGGGCAGCCCAGGGGCACCTGGGCTGCTCCGCTGTGCAAGCCCTCCCCCTCCCCGCCCCCCCCCCCCCGCGGCTTTCCAAAGCCACGGGGGAAGCCGGCAGGGGGGCAGCCCAGGCGCGCCTGCTGCGTGAGCCCCTCCGCGGCTTTCCAGAACTGTAGTCAGGAAGTGGATCACCCGGGAGGATGACAAAGTACCACATCCCTGCCTGAGTGCTAGGCATCACTGGCAGGGAGTGTTCCCCTTCACAATTCTGAGTTAAGCTAGCACAGGAACTCAGAGAAATGGAAGTGAATTGCAAACTACAGGGAAGGTATTGCAAGAAAGAAGTCACATGTGTTAACACCACCACTCTGGGAGCACAATACTGAGCCAGAAAATATTAACTCCTGCTTAGTAAGGAATGTGACTTCCTACCCACTAGATGCTGCTTCACTGACTCACATCTAAGCGCTAACCTAGCTCCCCAATCTAGCTTTCAAGATCAAAAAGGACACAAAGCAGTAGGACTCTAAGGACTGAATCATGCCTTTTACATCTAGTTTTGCTTTACTAAATAGTTTAGGTTTAAATATTTTGGTGGGGTTTTGTAAGAAAATGCTCAGTATCCTTTTCCCTCTTCCATTCCCAATGCTTGTAGCTACTTTCTTTGCCTAGAATAGTGCAACAAGTCACATTAATCAATGTGGCTTTACGGTTGTGATATAGCTGCAGTCCAAGGGTCTCATTTTGGATGACACTTGTTGCTTACCTCTAAAGGTGAGGGAGCAACCAAAGTCACTTCCATACTGAAGTCCATTGCTGCTATGACATTTGGTTGACTAAGCTGCCCATATTATTAATTTTAAAATTCTACAAGGCTCCATTTTCTAAGGCTATGTCTAGACTGCAAGCCTCTTTCGAAAGAGAGCGTCAAGACTGCACACGGAATTTCGAAAAAGCAAGCCGCTTTTTTGAAAGAAAGCACCCAGTGAGTCTGGATGCTCTCTTTCTAAAAAGCCTGTTTGCTTTCAAGAACGCCTTCTTTTGAAAGAGCACTTTCGAAAGAAGGCGTTCTTCCTCGTGGAATTAGGTTTACCACCGTCGAAAGAAAAGCCGCATTCTTTCGATTTAATTTCGAAAGAACGCGGCTGCAGTCTAGACGCAGGTGAAGTTTTTTCGAAAAAAGGCTACTTTTTTCGAAAAATCCCCTGAGTCTGGAAACAGCCTAAGTGGGTAAAACTACTCAACACAAAACACAAGCTTCCACTTCCTACTTGGTGTTTTACCTTGAAAAGGTTTCCCTCAGGATCCAGCACCTCACAGATGACATTGGAGGTGTGTTTCATAACATATCTCCCTGATTGTTTCTCCTCCTGGTTGCAGAGAAACTGAGTTTTATTGAAAATCGCCTGGGAATAAACTGCTGAACAATCATCATCAATGAAAAGGCAGCCAGTACTGGAGGGTAATACCTGCCATAACATGAGAAGAAGAGGCTCAGTTGGCAATGGTTGACTCCTGAGTTTAGAAGCAGTATAAAATTGAACAATGATTGATTGAATTCAGGAAGAAAAATCCAATACACAGCTTTAATATAGAATTATCCTGTTTGGAGGGAGTGGAGAGGGGAAACAAGGAAAGACAAAGCTTAGGATGCAGGCTGATGATAGTCTGTGCAATATTTTAAACATTAATATTTTTAATAGGAGAGGAATTTTGAATTGGCTTCTGAAGCAAATGGGAATGATAGCAAGGGTAAGAGGAGACAAAAGCAGAGATGAGGTATTCAGTACACTTAAAAACCCACATATTACACTAGTCTAAAACTCACCTGATATGTTCCTTGTGGCTTTGCTATAACAGATGTCCCATCTCCAAAGATAGTACAACAGGTGCCATCTTCACAGTTTGTTATAACAGTAGCAAAGTCAGGATTCTCCACTCTGATACATTTGACTTTTCTTCTGATGATTTGTGGGGATGCACCTAGAAATGAACACAGGTTAGCCACATCACAGAGGAGACATGAACTGTGGGAAAATCTTTGTCTTTCCCTATTTCTCGTATAGCTGGTCTTTCAGCTCTTGTACAGGCACCCTGATGAACTCTTCTCCATAAAAATTCCTTTCATTGAAGGCACCTGCTCTTATAGTCTCAAAGCAATCTGCAGGCTTGGAATTCTCTTAGACCCTGCATTGTATTTGGACATTCAAGCATCTACAATAACAAAAAATACTGCCATATATAGCTTGCCAGAAGATTATTCTTAGTCCTATCAAATGCAAGCCCGGCCATAGTAATCAATGCATTTGTATCATGTAGGCTATACCACTGAAATTCTTTATATCTTGGGGTATGTCTACACTACAGAGTTAGTTTGAACTAACGGACGTTAGTTCGAACTAACTTTAATAGGCGCTACACTAGCGCTCCGCTAGTTTGAATTTAATTCGAACTAGCGGAGTGCTTAGTTCGAACTAGGTAAACCTCATTTTACGAGGATTAAGCCGAGTTCGAACTAGCTAGTTCGAATTAAGGGCTGTGTAGACCCTTAATTCGAACTAGTGGGAGGCTAAGGCTTCCCAGGTTTCCCTGGTGGCCACTCTGGCCAACACCAGGGAAACTCTATGCCCCCCTCCTGGCCCCGGACCCCTTAAAGGGGCACGGGCTGGCTACGGTGCCCATGCCAGGTGCAAGCCTGCCAGCACCCAGCCAGCAGACCCTGCACCTGGCACGGATCGAGCCAGCCACCCGATGGCCCCCAGCCCTCCCCCTCTTCCCGGGACCAGGCTGGCGGCTCCCGGGAGCTTGCCCGGGACCGCAAAAGGCGGGCACCCGCCTGGGCTACTGCGGACATCGTGGACCTCGTCCACGATCTCCGCACTAGGCACAGGAAGGTGGCTGTCTAGGGCAGGAGAGCTGCCAGCCTAGCCACCCAGGAGCAGGAGTGCATGAAAATCAAGGTGGTCTACTGAGACCCCCGACCCTGAGCCCTGAGCTTACAATGGCCGTCCTGGGTCAGACCATAGGTCCATCTAGCCCAGTAGCCTGTCTGCCGACAGCGGCCAACCCTAGCGACCCTGGAGGGGATGGACCGAAGACAGTGACCAAGCCATTTGTCTCGTGCCATCCCTCTCCAGCCTTCCACAAACCTTGGGCAGGGATACCACTCCTACCCCCTGGCTAATACCACTCCATGGACCCAACCTCCATGACTTGATCTCACTTCCCTTTAAACTCTGTTCTAGTTGTAGCCTTCACAGCCTCCTGCAGCAAGGAGTTCCACAGGTTGACTATTTGCTTTGTGAAGAACAACTTTCTTTTACTAGTTTGAAGCCTGCTACCCATTCCTTTCCTTTGGTGTCCTCTAGTCCTTCTTTATGGGAACTAATGAAGAACTTTTCTGTATGCACCGTCTCTACCCAACTCCTGCTTTTAGAGACTTCTATCCTGTCCCCCCTCCGTCTCCTCTTTTCTAAGTTGAAATGTCCCAGTCTCTTTAGCCTCTCTTCATATGGGACCTGTTCCCAACCCCTGATCATTTTAGTCACCCTTCCCTCTCCCAGCCTCTCTCTTCCCCTCTCCCACCTCCTTTTCCCAGTCTCCCCCAGTTTTGTTCAATAAAGACAGATTCCATTTTTGAACACAATTGTCCTTTATTTTGTACATCAAGAAAAGGGGCTAGGAAAGGGTAAGTGGAAGGAGGTGAGGGAGGAATGGGGCACGAGCCCCCGATGGGGAGGACTGGGCTGGCTCTGTGGGCTTCTGGGGGTGGAAGCTCTCCTGCAGCCCCCCGATTGCCCCCTCTCCCCAGATGGCAGCCTGCGGCAAGTACAGCCGGGCTGATGGCCGAGTGCTGTGATGTGCCCAGTGTGGGCACTCCGGGCACTGCAAGCCAGGACTGGTTTTCAAGCGGGGCACCCCTGAGAACTGTCTGTCCGGGGTGGGGGTCGGGACCCTTTAAGCACAGCCCTCGGCTAGCCTGAGACAGCATCTCCACGCTCTAAGTCCTCCTCTGATGCCCTGCCGGCACTGCTTCCGGCCATCTTTAAGCCCTGTTCAGGGTCAGTTCGAATTAGCAAAACGCTAATTCGAACTAGTTTTTAGTTCTAGACGCGTTAATTCGAACTAAGCTTATTCGAACTAACTAATTCGAACTAAGTTAGTTCGAATTAGCGCTGTAGTGTAGACATACCCTTGGAAAGGAAACCCCATGCTAGGAAACTATCTGTTTTGTTCAGAATGCATCTGGCCACCTGCTCAGCAACACAGAACACAGGGAACACATCACCCTGATATACTGTTCACTGGAATGGATTCTCTTTGAATACAGAATGCAGTCTAAGGTCATTGTCCTTATTTCCGAAGTCCTGCATTGTCCTGTCTGAGTAAACATCTCTCCCTTCATAACCAAAATCTCCCATTACATTCTGCTAGAACTATGTCACTGTCAGCCAACAGCAGTTGGAACCTGACTCTGAGAGACAGAACTTTCACAGCAAAGGGCCCCAGTGCCTGAAGGAATATGAGTGACCATTAGCCTTAAAGCATTCAGAGATGCCTCTTTGCAGCTGTACTTTCCTATGATAGAACCCTCATTCACACAGATTCAGTAATTTAAAAACCAAACATCCTCAGACTGCTTGCTGGTGACTGGGAAGAAGGCGATATGAGTGCAGGGGACCAGACTTGATGACCTCTCGAGGTTCCTTCCAGGTCTATGATCCTACGAGGCTATTACGAGGTGGTGGAGGCTATTACTTTGGTGATGAGGGTCAGATGGATGGATGGAGGAAAGGACCTGTTGTTACCACTCTTTTGTCACAATGAAGTCTGTTATAACAACTACTAAAGAAAGAAGATTCTACAAAGAAGTCCATCCTAGAACAACTGAGATATCAGATATGTTCTGAGGGTGATACATATTTTTATTTTACCTATTTCTTCATTATTCTCAGATACCAAAGGTTCCTCATAATCTTGATAAAATGTGGTGATTCTAGTACCATCAGCATGATCCACTATCTTGGTATCATCCATTTTCTGAACCATTAGCACCTTGTCTTCTCGTATTACCATAATCTGAAAGGGTAAAAGAATACTGGTTTCCACTGGTTCTCAGATACCACTGTAACAGCCCTATCAATAATACATTAAGTAGGTAAGATATTGCACATTTGACAAAGCTAAACCAACACAATTTTATATACATCAGTGGTTTCAAAGTTCAGAAGTTTTTCTGAATCTAATACCTTGTATCTTTAAGGCTGTGTCTAGACTACATGCCTCTGTCGTCAGAGGCATGTAGATTAGACACATAGGCAAAGTCAAATGAAGCCGCGATTTAAATGATCGCGGCTTCATTTAAATTTACATGGCTGCTGCGCTGAGCCGACAAACAGCTGATCAGCTGTTTGTCCACTCAGCGCACTAGTCTGGACACTCCCCTGCCGACATCAAAGCCCTTTGTCGGCAGCCCCGTTATTCCTCGTGGGATGAGGTTTACCAGGGCTGCCGACAAAGGGCTTTGATGTCGGCAGGGGAGCGTCCAGACTAGCGCGCTGAGCGGACAAACAGCTGATCAGCTGTTTGTCGGCTCAGCGCGGCAGCCATGTAAATTTAAATGAAGCTGCGATTATTTAAATCGCGGCTTCATTTGACTTTGCCAAACAAACAAATCTACATGGCTCCGTTGACGGAGCCATGTAGTTTAGACGTACACTAAGAGTATAATATTTGAGATCTAAAAAAAATATATCAAATAAACAAATCTCATGACTTGTAATATTTACACTATCAACCAAATCTTTAAGCTCAGTAGGATAGAACTATAATATGAGAATAGCAGTACCATTCCATTAACTGGGTCAGTTGCCTGATAAGTTAACAGTGGTTTCAAATCCATTCTGTCTGCTCCTTTAGTGCCCACTTGAATGCCTGATGGAGTGGTTGTTATCCAGGTGCCTGTCTGACTGTCCCCAGATTGTAGCCCAGTAGGCAGGGGTTCATGGACCACAGATTCAGACAACTCAGATTTGGTTACTGCTCCTGTGTTACCCTTCTGTCCACCCTTTCCTGCAAGAACAAACAAACATCTGTTGGTCTAAGTCAGTGTAGTATGTAGTATAGGGCTTCAAAAGACATGTCAGCAAACTATCAATGATTCTGAAATTTCCAAACAGGACATTTTCAAAATAAAATCCACAGCTTGCTGAAATGGCTGGAGGCTCAACTGAGGTCAAGAAATCCCAAAATGTGGTTTAACTTGCTTTCTTCCTGTCACTGCAGGATGAAATCAAAGCAAATTTTCTACAGGATTTTACTTATGATGAGCTCAGTCAACAATTTCTATTCATGAAATACCTCAGTAAAGTACAAGTTAACGTTATGATTATAGGTAATTTTTGAACTGTACTCTGAGGTCCTTACTCAGCCCTTAGTTAGCCAAACATCCAATGACTTCAATTGGAGCATCACTGAATAAGGACAGGATAAAAATTGAGTAAAAGGTGAATAAGGTCACAGGGATTTGATATTACAAAAGATCTGAGATTTTACTTTAATATACTTTATATTGGGCACACAGCTATTGGTGAACTAATATTCATTCATGTTCTTCCCATTAGAAGAAAAAGAAAAGGCCGGAGAGAAAGAGAAGTGAATGCTTAGGAAGATGACAAACTTGATAATTATTACAACACCTATGTGCAGATAAAAAAGGATACTCTCAACACTGGTAGAACTTTCAGATGGCAGAAAAACTTTTTCTGCTGGTTGAGGTCTTGCTACCATGCCATAATTCCAGATGAAACACTTAGAGATCAACACTGAAAACGTTACCTTTTTTAGTGCTGATCTCAGGAGAAAGCTCTGGTTTTAGTAATGATTGGGTCTGTAGGGTGCTCTCAACAGTGGATGATGGTGTACTAGCTGCAGGTGATGGTGTTAGAACTGGGCCAGAATCAGGACTCTTGATCACTGTGCCATCAGGAAAAAGAATCTGGGGGAAAACAAAGCAGTTCTTTATAGAATAATTTCAAACAACAAAAGGATTATAAAGCAGATAAAATATTCAAATGAACGTGATAGAGAATGGGGAAAAAGAGGAAATAATTCCTCAGCGGAAGAAACAATTATATACAACAAATGTGGTTCTTCTTGACAGATTGTGCACATATCTTCTGCTCTTGATACAGGTCACAAGCTGGCTGGTCTTCTTTACAGGGAGATGGGCCCAGTCCCATTTAACTTGCTTCCCCATGTGGAGAGAATAAAGACTGTCATGTGCCAGGTGGGTCATGCAACTGCATCAGGCCTCTCTGGAGTATAGATAAGAGGGGTTTCAGGAAGGCAGTCAAGACAGAGGAGAGGCCTGGCCAGAGAGAGAAGGTCCTATGTCATCTCCTTGGAGAAATGAAGGATTTCAGGTAGCAAGTTACAGCTTAAAACAGAGCAGGGTAGGGTTGCCACTCATCTGGTTTTCACTCAGTCAGTCCAGGTTTCAGCATGTGCATCAGGGTGCCATTTGATAAGCCTTGAAAAGATGGCAACCCTAAGCAGAAGGAGGAAGGCAGCACAGCAATCTCTGCCTTCAGTGCCAGGCTGCTCATATGGCTTGTGGCAACACATAGCCCTGTGCATCCCCTAGGCAGTGGGCAAGGTGGCTTCAGTCATGCTGCTGAAGACCTTGTGAGCAATGGGAGCACGGCCACGGGACGAAGAGGCAGAGCAGGGGGCAAGACCTTTGGGGTCTGGTTACGAAATATTAGAAAGGTAGCAACCTTAGAGCAGGGAAAATCTCAGGTAGAAAAGCCCCAGGAGTGGTAGTGTGAGAAAAACATGGAAAGACTTGAGGAAGGATTCTCTGCAACTCAGCATCCTGAGAAGAGGAATAAAGGGTATGTCTACACTACAAAGTTAGTTCGAACTAACTTTCATAGGCGCTACACTAGCGCTCCGTTAGTTCAAATTTAATTCGAACTAACGGAGCGCTTAGTTCGAACTAGGTAATCCTCATTTTACGAGGATTAAGCCTCGTTCGAACTAGCTAGTTCGAATTAAGGGGTGTGTAGCCCCTTAATTCGAACTAGTGGGAGGCTAGCCCTCCCCAGGTTTCCCTGGTGGCCACTCTGGCCAACACCAGGGAAACTCTTCTGCCCGCCTCCCGGCCCCGGACTCCTTAAAGGGGCACGGGCTGGCTACGGTGCCCGTGCCAGGTGCAAGCCTGCTAGCACCCAGCCACCAGACCCTGCACCTGGCACGGCACGAGCCAGCCACCCTCTGCCACCCAGCCCTCCGCCTCTTCCCGGGACCAGGCTGGCGGCTCCCGGGAGCTTGCCCGGGACCGCAAGAGGCGGGCACCCACCTGGGCTAGTGCGGATATCGTGGACCTCATCCACGATCTCCGCAATAGGCACAGGAAAGTGGCTGGCTAGGGCAGGAGAGCTGCCAGCCTGGCCACCTAGGAGCAGGAGTGCATGCAAATCAAGGTGGTCCACTGAGACCCCGACCCTGAGCCCTGAGCTTACAATGGCCGTCCTGGGTCAGACCAAAGGTCCATCTAGCCCAGTAGCCTGTCTGCTGACAGCGGCCAACCCTAGCGACCCTGGAGGGGATGGACCGAAGACAGTGACCAAGCCATTTGTCTCGTGCCATCCCTCTCCAGCCTTCCACAAACCTTGGGCAGGGACACCACTCCTACCCCCTGGCTAATACCACTCCATGGACCCAGCCTCCATGACTTGATCTCACTTCCCTTTCAACTCTGTTCTAGTTGTAGCCTTCACAGCCTCCTGCAGCAAGGAGTTCCACAGGTTGACTCTTTTCTTTGTGAAGAACAAGTTTCTGTTACTAGTTTGAAGCCTGCTACCCATTCCTTTCCTTTGGTGTCCTCTAGTCCTTCTTTATGGGAACTAATGAAGAACTTTTCTGTATGCACCCTCTCCACCCAACTCCTGCTTTTAGAGACCTCTATCCTGCCCCCCCTCCGTCTCCTCTTTTCTAAGTTGAAATGTCCCAGTCTCTTTAGCCTCTCTTCATATGGGACCTGTTCCCAACCGCTGATCATTTTAGTTGCCCTCCCCTCTCCCAGCCTCTCTCTTCCCCTCTCCCACCTCCTTTTCCCAGTCTCCCCCAGTTTTGTTCAATAAAGACAGATTCCAGTTTGGAAGATACGTTATCTTTATTTTGTACATCAAGAAGAGGGGCTAGGGAAGGGTAAGTGGAAGGAGGTGAGGGAGGAATAGGGTACGCGCCCCTGATGGGGAGGACTGGGCTGGCTCTGCGGGCTTCTGGGGGTGGAAGCTCTCCTGCAGCTGGGGGGTCCAGATGACAGCCTGCAGCTGGGGGGTCCAGATGGCAGCCTGCGGCAAGTGCAGCCGGGCTGATGGCCGAGTGGTGTGATGTGCCCAGTGTGGGAACTCCGGGCAATCCAAGCCAGGACTGCTTTGCAAGCCGGACACCCCTGAGAACTGTCTGTCCGGGGTGGGGGTCGGGACACTTTAAGCACAGCCCTCGGCTAGCCTGAGACAGCATCTCCACGCTCTAAGTCCTCCTCTGATGCCCTGCCAGCACTGCTTCCGGCCATCCTTAAGCCTGGTTCAGGGTCTACTTACTGTGGACATGCTAGTTCAAATTAGCAAAACGCTAATTCGAACTAGTTTTTTAGTCTGGATCCGTTAGTTCGAATTAGCTTAGTTCGAATTAACTAATTCGAACTAAGTTAGTTCGAATTCACATTGTAGTGTAGACGTACCCGAAGAGAATAAGAGATTTGGACTGAGTAGGGGCCCAGGAGTGGCACAGGATACCCGAGCTGACTGCATGAACTTTGTCTTGTGGTGACAGACATTGTTTGGGGCCCAGAGGGACCTGGTTAGAGTCGTGGCACCACAGGGAGTCGTGTTTTCAATTTTCAACATTCTGTGAATAATCCGGCCCATTAGTGGGGTTACTGAGGAGACCAAAGGGGGAAATCTGGGCAGCAGCAAGCATGAGCACCAAGCAGGTTATGGAAGGAGGTATGCGTACAGTGCACACAAGTTCCATGAGCTCAAGACTGGAATATTTTAGCTAGCAATTTCTGCTGTACTGGATTTGTGCCAAGTGTTATAGGGAGTTGGTAGGGCAGGTCACAAACTATTCACGGACAACCTATTTCAAAGACTCACAGTTACTATACATTAAGTAACTCTTGTTTCTGTTTTTTTCTTCCTCTTCCTCCTCTTCACTGATCTACTCCATTGTTGGTGACTCACAAGTAGTGACATGAATCATGATGTAAGGAGATGGGTGCTCAGAATTCACTAAAACAAAGCATCAGATCTGAATGCTCCACCAGGGAAAGGATGGAATGAATCCCAAGTATCAGCTTTGCATATTTCTGAGATGAGCATGTTTCTCAGGGAAGTCACAGACTGCGCCCTTATGGAGTGGCCTGAATCTGCACTCAAATAGCTGAGCTAGCTAGGTGGTAACAAGTCTTAATGCCGTCAGACACCATTAGGAAAATCTCTGGGTCAAGATAGCTTGGCCCTGTAAAATGAATGTAGTTTTGGGGGAGACTATGGTTTGATCCTATGCACACAAATTGATAATGCTGTAACCTCCTATTGGTAAGACTGTAGTTTCAGGAAGAAAACTGGTAAATGGATCAATAGATGATTGCCTTAGGCAGGAATTTAGAATAGAACCTAAAGGTCACCTTATCCCTATGGAATACTGTATTTCTTCAGTTCTTCTAAAAATGCTTTTATAATCCATAAGAGTATCAGGGAACAAGTTCCCATGGGCTCAGACAGAGGTTTTATTAAACCTGTTAGAATTACACTGAGTTCCTGAGAGGAGATTCTCTGTGGTAAGTTATGTAAGGCAGGTTAGAAATGCAGGAATCCCATGTGATGGGAGAAAGTTGAGCATCTCTAGATGGGATGTTGATATGACTATCAAGTGCACTAGAACAAAGTTAACTGAGAGTCCTGAGTTTTTTAAACATAGCAAGTCGTTGAGACTAGCTGGGATCTTGAAGCCAATAGATAATATTATTGTTCACCCCAAACCTGGGTGGTAGGTATAATAGGCCAGGGGAGATTAAGCCACATTTGGAGCTCCTGCATCCCGCTCTTCCTCTTCCTGCTTTAGTTCTGCCTCTCCCACAAAGCTTGGGTAGCTGAGCCTGCAGGCTGAGGTCTGGGTTGGCTCAGGCACTGCTGGTGGCCTGAGGCTTGGAGCAGCTCAGCCTCACGGTCCAGGACTCAAAGCAATTCAGATGGGTGGGCTGGGGTTCAGAGCAGATCAGGCAGGCCAGTTGGGGCTCCTTCAACTATGGTGGGGGCTTGAGTCTCTTCTGGCTCTGGCAGGGGGTGGATAAAAGGGGCAGGTTAGGAATTGGACCTTGGGCAGAAGGGGTGGGGCAGGAGGGTAGGCTCCCATTAGCCACATCAGAAAACTCTTCCACTTGGCAACATATTTTGTTCTAGAATCATTTCTACTTTGAATCAAAATATTCTGCACACCAGTAGAACATGACTCCTGTATCTGTCAACCAATAACCAGGCATGCAGTGAAGGTGTAGTCTGGCAAACTGTGCCGTGTACCAAGCAGGCTTAGATAATGTCTAATGGGGATGTGCAGCTGCCCTTGGGAGTTTATTCACACAGTTAATTATCATATTGAATCTGTCTTTGGGCAGGTATATGTCATTTGCTCACAAAAAGGGGGTTAGAGCTCCGTGGCTGGCAATTCCCATTTGGAAAGATACAGTAGAATGAATCTTTCTCCCTAGTGAGGCCAGTCTTTTAGGTTCCTTGTCCTTCAGTGTAGACATAAACATTCCTTTCCACAACCTCCCTTAGCAGCTATGGCCCTGGCTGAGAGTAGAACCAGGGCTGGTACCAGGTATAGGCAGACTAAGCAATTTCCTGGGGCCTCATTCAGCTCAAGGCCCTGCATTAATTATTAATATATGTTGTATGTGTGTAGGGTCCCTCAAAATATTCCTGTTTAGGGTACTGGCAGTATCTCAGACCCCTAGGACAGAACTTGTTTGCTTGGCTGTCAGGCCTATTGATGTGGTGTGTGCGTAGTGAGTTAGAGTGCAAGACTGAGCCCAAGAGACCACTACAGAAAGTCTGGGCTTTACTAGGAAGCTTTGATGAAAGCCTGCTTCATGCTCTGCCCCACCCAGAGAGTTGGAGCCCAGACTGTGATTGCCCCAACCTCAGCCCAAAGACTTATTGCTTTGACTGCCAGTAGGCCAGAGCCATTGACTGTTTCCTAACTGATGCACTAACACAGAGGTTCAGAAGGAGGCCACTGAGAGACCACTACAGGCAGTCATAAAGTCTTGGCTGGCTGCACAAGGGCATCGTTAATCAGGAAGGCAATCCTTCCTGGGCTTGTTGCCTAGAGGATGTCCATCAATTTGTACATATTTTCTTGTAGTAGTTCAGCTTGAATATAAGAGAGCAATTCCTGGTAGGATTTGAAAACATCAGGAACAGGAGAAGCTGAACTCAGGGCCAGTGCATCATCCAGAGAGGATGAGGAGGGGGTCACTGGACCCAGTGGTATTTCCTGGGGCATGAGCTACTCCTCTGGCAAAAGCTCCTTCAAGGAAGTGGCTCAGGAGGATGGATGCCATTCTGTGCCTTGGTCATAAGCTGCTGTGAGGTTTGGGCCTCCTCTTGCTAAGGGCCCCGGAGATCTGAATCTGTGGAAATGAAAAGCACCCAGAAGTTCCTAGGGGTCCCCTGAGACATAAGGTATGGCATAGGAAGCCAAGATGATTTGTCTTTACTACAAGAATGACTCTGCTCTCTGTACCAATGTTTACCCCATATACGTGTCTTGATCTTTTTAGTCAAGATGGGATTAGAGAAGAGCTGAGGAACTCCCATTTGGAGAGTGATGCGCTGTTTGACTAATCTGTGGGTATCAGAAGTACTTCTCCTGATGGGGGTAAGGGATAATCTGACTTGTCCATTGCCCTGCAGGGTAAGGTTAATGTCAGCACTATAGGCAGAGCCATGATTGACACCTTGAAATGGCTTTGCAGCAGGGACTGGTACTGAGGGTAGGTATACTACTGGGGAGCTGATTGATCCCCACCCCAAGAAACCCACTGATATTGAGGATGCTGATACCAAACTTCGTGATGTAGAGAGAGCTGATAGCAAGTGTGCGTCAGTACCAGCTCAGTCAACATGGACGGTACCTGCTTTTTCATTGGTACCGGAGCTGAGGGCAGTCTTTGTCCTGCAGCTGAAAAGGACATAAGGCATGAAACAGCCTGTGGCACCGGTGCTGCTCCAACATTCTGAGTTAACAGTGATGCCAGTACAGACAGGCTGATGTCAGTAAGTCTGATGCTGCCATGTAAGCTTGCAGGGCCAATGGCACTGATAGCAGTGGAGCCACAGTAGTATTGGTAGATACTGAATTCAATGGCTGTCCCACGGATGGTTCCAGAGTTGACAGTACAGAGCTGGAATCCTCCTCTCTGGGTACTGGGCAGACATGGGCTGGAGCCCTGGGTACCTGAGTTTTCCTGAGGCTGAGGCCCTGTACTCAATGAAGAGGAGGATGAATCCCTCTTCAGTCTTGGATGGCTGGTTTATGAATCATCTTATGAAGGTCATGTGGAGAAGATGAACTCCCCCTTTCCTTTATCAAAGGGAGATCAGACTTCTGGGGGCTGTCTAGAACTAGCACAGAGGCAGAGGACATCTGAGGATGGCTGATCAAGCAGTCCAAAAAAGGTTTAGGTGTCAAGCTTCATTGCTTGTGATGTTGCATCAGGTGAATGGCTATAGTCATCTGAATTCTTTTCTTAAAATAATGATAAATATTGCACTTTTCTTTAGTATGGCCTTTGCTGGGGCACAATAAGTGGTGTATGTGAGTCACTATGTGAGATAGTGACATGCAATGTTTGAAGCCCAGGGAACACTGCATTACCTACAGTGCTGGGCACCACAAACTAATAACACTATACAGTAGTACTACGTATACTACTAAGAACTCAGCCATAAACTGCTGATGCAATAGAAAAACTGTGAGGCAAAAACCAACATGGCTGGGGAACTTGAATTCAGGTTGAAGATGCTAGGCAGGAACTGAGAAGGGGTGGGATGGTGCCAGCCCTGCATGGTTTTAGGAGTGGTCACAAGGAGGTGTAGGATGTGAGCACTGCCCCAAGGGATACTCTTGCAGGAAAAAAATCTCTGGCTCTTGATGTGCTAGTGCCAAGACACCCAAGTAGAATACACATCTACAATCACTCAAAGAGATTATGGGTAGGTAGAATATATTGATGTCTCAGAGGTACTTATATGGCTCCCAATACTGTAATATCTCATCACCTCATCATATTTAATGTATTTATCATCACTACTGCCCTATGAGGTACAAAAAATACTATTATCCCCAATTTAGAGATGGGAATAGGAGGCACAGGGAGATTAAGTGACTTCCCCAAGATCACGTAGAAAGTCTATGGTGGACTACAGAATTCAACCCAAGTCTCCCATCACTTAATCTAGTCCTTTAGCCACTGGACAATCCAACATGGAATTTGAACAGAAAACAAACACTAGACTTAAAGAAATAACAAAGCAGTAATCTTCAAATGACATTGTTAAAGGAGTTTCTCTGGGACGTTTCCCTAACTGCTTTGAGGCTCTTCACCATGCCCAGTTTCCACCACTGGGTTCTCCTGGTACTGCCCCCCACCTTGTAGGCCTGCTTTCTTTCCCTCTTGCTAAGGAAAAAGCAAAAACTCAGGTCAACACAAACTGAGCTCTTTGTGGTGTCAATACAAAGCCAGAAAAAGTCCAAGGCACAGCCTCCCTTCAGGGGTGCTTGAGCAGCAGTGTTGTTGGAGTTCTCCTGCTGGCTAGCTGTATTAGTTGCTCCATAACAGGAGTGTGCTGAGCTTTGCTGGGCTCCTCACAGAGCTGGGGACCATTCTGGCATGAGTGTTCCCCCTGATGTTTCACGGGCCACTCTAGTCATCCATTTCTCTGGGTTTTCCCCCTTGCATACTGCTGCTTCCTCCCTTAAAAGCTCTCCACCCTACCAAGTGTGACTGGCAAGACTGGAGGGCAGGGCTATCTTAGTGCACACAGCCTCCCGAGTCCCATTCCTGTCAGTGTGGGGTTTATACACCCCATTACAGACATCCAACCTCAGACATCATAGGCTTGCCAATTCTGTGCCATTATAACAAATGGACTATTCCGGTTGTGGTTTTTCTAGGAATTATGTAATGCATATCTTTGCCCAATGGTGCAGGCGGCCTACAGGCAGAAACTTCAAGTTAGGACCACCTGTTTTGCCCAGGGAACCAAGTTCAACCCTTCGGCACATTTCTAATCAAACTTTTTACTATACCTGGGTGGATCCATCAATCATGTACTTAACGACAGTTCCTTGTCTGGTAATGACCCTAGACACCTCCTGTTCTACTGGTTTCATCACTGCCTTGTACAGATGGGAATGCTTCACCCTTAAGGGATAACTCTGCCTAACTAGGATTTCCAGAGAAAGTTGCTTGGATTTTTCTGCCTTGGTTTCACTTTCGTTGGTTTCATCTGACTTGGTGTGAGCTTCCTTAGACTCAGCTTTCAAATCTGAAATTAAAGTATGTATTAATTAATAGTATTGCAGTAGCATCTAAGCAATTCTAAGAGCCCACTGTTTCGTATTTTAGCATTAATATTACTGAAAATTATTATTTAGTGAATGCCAACGTGTTTCTTGATGCTTTACAAACATAAAAGTAGATGCAGTCTCTGCAAATACATTATTTGGGTCTATCTTAGACAGTAGAGTTCATTATATAATGAGTGTGGTGGACAATTGTGTAGACAGACTGTAGGCAGGGCTCAACCAAATTCACAACCATGAAAAATGCAACACAGACTGGGAAATCTAGTCTCCCTCATGAAATATGGTCTTTTGTGTGCTTTTACTCTATACTATACAGATTTCAAGTGGGCAGGAGGTCAGAGGGGGACCAATGTTTCTTAGATTGGGGGTCTGTCCCAAAAGGGAGTTGCAGGGGGGGAGGCTCGCAAGGTTATTTTGGGGGCGGGTCATAGTATTTTCGCTCTTATGTTTGTGCTGCCTTTAGAGCTGGGCAGCTGGAAAGCATAAGCTATTGGCTCAGAAGGCAGCACCCTGCCAGAAGCAGTGCAGAAAGGTGACCATGCCATCCTTATTTCTGTGCTGTTGCCTTCAGAACTGGGTGGCCACAGAATAGTTGGTGATAGTTGACCGAGGGCCCAGCTCTGAAGGCACAAGTAAAGAGTGGCAATAAGATACCATGCCAACTATTCATCTGCCCTGCTGCTGGCAGCAGCTCTGCCTTCAGAGCTGGGCTTCTGGCTAGCAGCTGCCACTCTCCAGCTACACAGCTCTGAAGGAACCACTACACTATCCCTGCAATAACCTTGCAACCCTCCCCACAACTCCTTTTTGGATCAGGATCCCTATAATTACAATTACAACACCATGAAATTTCATATCTATATCTATCTATCTGAAATAACAAAATGTATGATTATTAAAATCCTATGTCTATGACATTACCAAAATGGAATGAGAATTTGGGAGGGCCCAACCTATAGGAGATTAGTTGCCAGTTGCAGCTCTTGAACTGAAAACTATTTATTTTGACATTCAACATAGAGTCTCTCTACTCTCGTCCCTATATTTAATGCTAAACTAATATGAATGCACAGGGCTCGACAATTAGGGCAATCTATTCGCCCGTGGCAAGTAGATTTTAGCACAGCATGGCACCGCAGCACGATCAGCGCATGCACAGTGCGCCAAACCGCACGGCTGGTGAGCGGGGCTCGCCGCCGCTTGTCAAGCCCTATGACTGCATATACCTTGAGTAAATATTCTGATTTGGGAGTTGGATGGAGGCATGAAAATAAGAGATTATTCTGGTAATTCAGGGTTAGGTGACTAGTAATCTAGGTTCTCCTGTTCTGTCAGAGTTGCTGGGCAGGCCAGCCGAGGTAGTAGAGATTCAGGCTGATGAGCAAGGGTCAGCAGGAGCAGGAGCAAGGGCTGACTGGAGCAGTAGCAAATATGAGGAGCAGACTGAAGCAGGAGCAAGGGCAGTCTTGAAACTATGGGGAACGGGAATATTCTGGCCAGGTACCAATACTGGGCAGACCGGAAAGTCTGCTTTTCTTAGAAGCCTATAATCCTACCTTGGGATCACCTAGGTACGTCCTTGTCTATGAATTGGCTAAACCCAGATAGAAATACATAGAGCCTATCACAAGCCCTGAAGGAAGTTGTCTCTCATGACTTGTCATACTCTCTCGTTTGGTGATGATCCATCAGGCTTGGACTCAGAGGTATCAAATTCTCTCCCAGAATGATAAGCCTTTGTGCTGAGGTTCTATGAACCACCACTATTCATCATCTAGCCATTTTTATACACTGCAAGTGATAATGAAGTTGAAACTGCTCCAAACCCCAACCTTATGATTACTAACAAGCAAGTATCGCTGTAGTCTACAGTGTGAAGTTGAACAGTTGTGCACATGTCCAAAATGTTGGCACGCTGAATCACTGCAGTAGCCCAATAGGCCAGCTACAATAAATGGGTAGCCTTGCTCAGCTACACAGACATTTTAATCTTCAGAAACAAATTTGAACAGTTGTTTTCTATAGTAATGTGTAGAAATTGCTTTCAGTATTAAATGTTAGAACTTTCCTGGACTCAGAACACTACTGTCTCTATAGTGAGTCACAAAACTAACCTACTGAACTTTGACCCAGGAAAGTCAATACCAGCCCATTAGGGCAGGAGACATTCAAAGTCTGGAAAGCTGGGACATCTGACATCGCTTGTATTTGAGATGTTACTGGTTCTATTTCCACCTAAAGAATAGAAGACAGATTAGGTTTAGAAGACACTTCAAAAAGCATTTTATAGTTTAGTTTTGTGATATGCTCTGGTATCTAAAGGTCTGAGTCTGCTGCCTGCCTTATTAATGTTGAGTCATAATATAGTCTGTAATCAGTACCATCATAGGCTCATATGCTGCACCAAATGCCGTGTGGGCTCTGGTGCTCAAGCACCCATAGAAAAGAAAAACAGGAGGTGATCAGCACCTACTAGCCACAGTGGTTCTGTGACTCCGGGGCTGGATGTGTATCAGCTATTTGGCTAGAATAGTGGATGTAGTAGGGGTGGTGGGAAGAGCCGGAGTGAGAAAGGGGCCTCAGGAAAAGAGCCATCTTGGCCTAGAGAGCGGGTAGCGCACGCATGCGGAAAAAAATAAACACCTGAGAGTCCCACAGATTTTGAAGCTTGAGAAAGTCTCTGTTTCTTTTATCTATATTCAATTATTGTAATGTATTCTACATACTGACCCTTGAGAAAAAGTCACGAATAACTCTTCTTTTGATGAATTATTCCAGCAGCTTACACAAGGGCTACGTCTACATTGGCCCCTTTTCCGGAAGGGGCATGTTAATTTCACGAGTCGTAATAGGGAAATCCGCGGGGGATTTAAATATCCCCCGTGGCATTTAAATAAAAATGTCCGCTGCTTTTTTCCGGCTTTTAGAAAAGCCGGAAAAGAGCGTCTACACTGGCCCCGATCCTCTGGAAAAAAAGCCCTTTTCCGGAGGATCTTATTTGAAGTAGGAATAAGATCCTTCGGAAAAGGGCTTTTTTTCCGGAGGATCGGGGCCAGTGTAGATGCTCTTTTCCGGCTTTTCTAAAAGCCGGAAAAAAGCGGCGGACATTTTTATTTAAATGCCGCGGGGGATATTTAAATCCCCCGCGGATTTCCCTATTACGACTCGTGAAATTAACATGCCCCTTCCGGAAAAGGGGCCAGTGTAGACGTAGCCAAGGTGTCAGAGATTATGGGACCCACATAGAAACTGTGAGTAAACCAATAATATAAGGCAGAACATGGTGACATAGGTTGGAAGAGCACCAGCAACAATTCTGGAGGCAACACTCCATACAGTAGTAGCAACAGTTGAAGACATTGGTGGAGTGGCTATAGTTACAACAACAAGGCCAGCAAATGGTCATGGTGTGTAGATAGCTCTGGTAGTCAAAGCTCCTTCTTCTGTCAGAAGATGACCCCGAGTCCAGACCTTGAGCTATTTGAACTTCCGGTTGGAGCACAAGAGATTCCCAAGACCAGTGGATTTTTGATGTTCTCTTGCCTTTCGTAGGGTTGCCAGGTGTCTAGTTTTCTACCAGACAGTCCGATATTTGCACCATCTGTCCGGTAGAAAAATTCAGACAATACCGGACATGTGCAATGTCTGGTATTTTCTGAATTTCTGGCTAGAAGCCTGGCAGGGGCGGGGGAGTGACTGGGAGGTGGGGCTGCAATTAGCACTGGGAGCCCTGTGGTCGCGTGCAAAAGCCGGGCGGGGTGGGGTGGGGGCCGGGACTCCCAGCAATTCCCCCCACCTGGCTTTTGCATGCGACCAGAGGCTCCAAGCACCAATCGCGGCCCCGCCTCCCAGCTGGGAGCCTCTGGTTGCGTGCAAAAGTTGGGCAGGGGGAGTGGCTCCCAGGCCCTCCCCTGCCCCCACCCGGCTTCTGCTCGCAACTAGAGGGAGTGCCTGCTGGGGGCGCGGCCCGAAGGACTCTGGCTGTGGCCAGTGGCTGCACCGCCCCCGGCCAGGTCTGCTTCCTGCCCCCCTTCCTCTGGGCCCCCCCTCTCCTCCCGGCCAGCCCTGAGGCCCCCGGACCACCCCTCCCCCCCACCAAATCTGCTTCCCACCCTGCCCCCCTCCTGGCCAGCCCCGCCCCCCACCTGCCCACCCGCCCATGAACATGTGTGTCCAGTTTTTTGGCAGGGTCTACCTGGCAACTCTACTTACAGGGGAACATCAGGAATCCTACCAGGCAACAGGCTAGACCTTTACTAGTGATTATGAACTTAAGGCAGCAATTCTAGATTGGCTAGGGCTCTGTGACGGGGTATATCAACCCTGCACTGAAGAGCAGGGAGTGACCTGGGCCCAGCTGTCTGAAAGAGCCCCGCCCACACAGCCCTGCTGGGCATACTCCTGGTGGAACCAGACTATAAAAGGCCCTGGGCAGCTCAATCTGAGCTGACTGCTGACGGGGAAGGAGATTCTGGGGTAGCCCCAGAAAGAAAGAGGGACCAGACCTTCCAGCGAGAAATGCTATCTGCAGGGCCACTGGATTGCGGGGAGACGATGGGGAAGACATCTGCTGGACCCTGGTAGAAAGTAGCCCGGGGTGGGGAGTTTACCTGGAGTGTTCAGTGTGTTGCTGCAGAATTTCCCACTGAGTGAGGCAGTGGCCTGGGTCGGGACCCAGTGGAGTGGGAGGGCCCGGGTCCCCCTATCCATTCTATAGCTGGCTCGAGGGAGAGAACTGGACCTATAAGTCCGTGAACTAGGCCTCAAGGCTGTAGTATCCCTGCTATAAGGGTCCATGTGTGGACTTTGGCCTCTGGGGTGTATTGCCCCTAGTAAGAGGGGATGAGGAATGGACTCTGGCTGTCAGGCCATATGAACTCTGCTATAAGGGCCTGGGTATGGACTTGGGGGTATATTACCCCCAATAGGTGGGGATTGAGGAATGAGCTCTGGCCACTAGGCCATAGTAACCCTGCTATAAGGGCCCATGTGTGGACTTTGGCTGTGGGGCCATGTTACACCCCTCAGGGGGAATGCATGTAAGGACCCCAGTGAGTAGGCCACAAGGGAGACTAAGCTTGAGGAACCTTCCAGAGCAGGTTGCCCCTTGACGAGCTCTAAGAGGATGGCTACCACTGGTAGTAGAGAGCAGAAAATTCTGTACCAGGTACTTGATGTCAGGCAGTAGCAAAGTGATTTCTGAATTTCTGTAATGGGGGTTAAAGAGGATTTGTACTCAACAGGGGATGAACTGGAGTTGATAATGTTTGCAGCACCAAAAAGTATTGTTTTGACTGGCAACAATTTGTGGATGCATTGCCACCAGAATGTCAGCTTAATGGATGCAGTATGCCTGGTAGAGAATTTCTCAGTGGTCAAACTGAACTGTGGGTTTGTGCCACAGGGTAGGAAATAGGGGTCAAGGTATCTACCTGGAGCAAGATTGATTCGGCCTGTTTGTAAAGGACCTTCAGTATGGGAGGGACAACCTATGGATACCACTTAAAAGACTTTCAGTGGGCCAGGAATTTTGTCACTAAGTGGCACCATGCACCCCTGGGTAGGACAGTTCCTGGAATTTTGTTGAGGCACAAATCAAACACTGATTTAAGCTCTGTAGTATGCATCTAGTGTTCCCAGGAGCACTGGACAGGTGACTAGTACTACATTTAGGACAGTAAGCCCCTGATTTGTTTTCTATATGGACTGAAGAGCCAAATCTATCAACCTGCCACTTCACTGTGCTAGGTGATAGCCTGGACCATTAAGGGACAGAATCATATTATGCTGAACCAGAGGAATTTAAGATTCCAGTCATTCAATGGAGGTAAAGTTCAATAACTGGTAGATTCAGTTCTGGTCAGACATTCATGCAGGAGCTGCTGTGAAGTAAATGCATAGTAGACTGACAGATGCCTACAGGTAATCAACATTTTTCAAATTGTGAAAAAAATTATGAACATTTCTCCCCATTTTTAACCAGTTAGGGTACGTCTACACTACAACGTTAATTCGAACTAACTTAGTTCAAATTAGTTAATATGAACTAAGCTAATTCGAACTAACGGATCTAGACTAAAAAACTAGTTCGAATTAGCATTTTGCTAATTCGAACTAGCATGTCCACATTAAGTGGACCCTGAACCAGGTTTAAGGATGGCTGGAAGTAGTGCCGGCAGGGCATCAGAGGAGGACTTAGAGCGTGGAGATGCTGTCTCAGGCGAGCCGAGGGCTGTGCTTAAAGGGTCCCGACCCCCACCCCGGACAGACAGTTCTCAGGGGTGCCCCGCTTGCAAAGCAGTCCTGGCTTGGAGTGCCCGGAGTACCCACACTGGGCACATCACAGCACTCGGCCATCAGACCGGCTGCACTTGCTGCAGGCTGCCATCTGGGGAGAGGGGGCAATCGGGGGGCTGCAGGAGAGCTTCCACCCCAAAAGCCCGCAGAGCCAGCCCAGTCCTCCCCATCGGGGGCGCGTACCCCATTCCTCCCTCACCTCCTTCCACTTACCCTTCCCTAGCCCCTTTTCTTGATGTACAAAATAAAGGACAATTGTGTTCAAAAATGGAATCTGTCTTTATTGAACAAAACTGGGGGAGACTGGGAAAAGGAGGTGGGAGAGGGGAAGAGAGAGGCTGGGAGAGGGGAGGGCAACTAAAATGATCAGCGGTTGGGAACAGGTCCCATATGAAGAGAGGCTAAAGAGACTGGGACTTTTCAGCTTAGAAAAGAGGAGACGGAGGGGGGACAGGATAGAGGTCTCTAAAAGCATGAGTGGGGTGGAGAGGGTGCATACAGAAAAGTTCTTCATTAGTTCCCATAAAGAAGGACTAGAGGACACCAAAGGAAAGGAATGGGTAGCAGGCTTCAAACTAGTAACAGAAACTTGTTCTTCACAAAGCAAAGAGTCAACCTGTGGAACTCCTTGCTGCAGGAGGCTGTGAAGGCTACAACTAGAACAGAGTTTAAAGGGAAGTGAGATCAAGTCATGGAGGTTGGGTCCATGGAGTGGTATTAGCCAGGGGGTAGGAGTGGTATCCCTGCCCAAGGTTTGTGGAAGGCTGGAGAGGGATGGCACGAGACAAATGGCTTGGTCACTGTCTTCGGTCCATCCCCTCCAGGGTCGCTAGGGTTGGCCGCTGTCGGCAGACAGGCCACTGGGCTCGATGGACCTTTGGTCTGACCCAGGACGGCCATTGTAAGCTCAGGGCTCAGGGTCGGGGTCTCAGTGGACCACCTTGATTTTCATGCACTCCTGCTCCTGGGTGGCCAGGCTGGCAGCTCTCCTGCCCTAGCTGGCCACGTTCCTGTGCCTAGTGCGGAGATCGTGGACGAGGTCCATGATGTCCGCACTAGCCCAGGCGGGTGCCCGCCTCTTGCGGTCCCGGGCAAGCTCCCGGGAGCCGCCAGCCTGGTCCCGGGAAGAGGGGGAGGGCTGGGGGGCATCGGGTGGCTGGCTCGATCCGTGCCAGGTGCAGGGTCTGCTGGCTGGGTGCTGGCAGGCTTGCACCTGGCACGGGCACCATAGCCAGCCCGTGTCCCTTTAAGGAGTCCGGGGCCGGGAGGGGGGCAGACGAGTTTCCCTGGTGTTGGCCAGAGTGGCCACCAGGGAAACCTGGGGAGGGCTAGCCTCCCTCTAGTTCGAATTAAGGGGCTACACAGCCCTTAATTCGAACTAGTAAGTTCGAACTAGGCTTAATTCTCGTGGAATGAGGATTACCTAGTTCGAACTAAGCGCTCCATTAGTTCGAATTAAATTTGAACTAACGGAGCGCTAGTGTAGCGCCTATGAAAGTTAGTTTGAACTAACATTTGTTAGTTTGAACTAACTTTGTAGTGTAGACATACCCTCACAGAGCTGGTCAAACATTTTTGAATTTCAAAATTCTGAAAAAAAGGGAAAATAATTACAAAAGATTAGAATAATCTTTACAATTTTTCCCTTTTCCCTTGTTTTTAACCAATTCTAATAATGGTGTCAATAAATTGCCAAGCCTCTGAGATCACAAAAAGTTACTTTTCCTGTGGCCTCCTAAGATGACTGGCTAACATTTCTGATAAAGTAAATTGTTTTCACTTTGTCTTAAACAATCACTGGCACCAGGCACTGGACACTGTAAGAAGACAGGATACTGAGTAGATGGACCTTTGGGCCTGACCCAGTATGGCTGTTCTTATGTTCTGGCTGTGATTGTCTTTTCTGCTGAGTCATTCAACCAATTTACATCAATTTGTGGCTTATGACCACACTAGAAGGTAAAATTAGTACTTATTCGAGAATATTCTCTCACCTTTTTCTCTTCTTGCTTTGCAGACTCTTCTGGTGGTGAACTGATTAATCTAATATGGCTCCCTTTGGAAGACTGTAGAGCTTTTGCTGATTTTTGTTTCAGTGACTTGTTGCTTTTTCCTGAGGAAACGGAAGCAGCAACAGGAACTGGAGCAACAGTTGGAATATGTATGGAGGGGATATTCAGAATTGTTGCTAAGTTAGGGTCTGTATCATCTGGAGAGGAAAAGCAACATTTTTATGCACTAGACTACAGACACATATATACATGTTTCAAGTTTTGTTTGACAAAGGTTCAGTTACCAAGTTTTACCTTTCAAAAAATAGAACACCAGAGACCTCAGGTCCAGGGGCTTGGTGCATGATAATAAATGCAACCTCTTCTATGGTCTACTCTAACCATAAAAAGGGTTAAGAGTGGTGTGATCCATACCTTCGACTAGGAGTCTATCAATATACATTGTATGGGAAAGACCGGTTTCCACTCACTTTGCTTCACCTGAGAACTATTTATGTTCTCATGGACATGTTCTGAATAGTATCTGGGAAAAGAGAAGTTAGACTACATCATGGGGCCACATCGGTGAGGGTTTGGTGGGTTTTTTTCTTCTCACTTGTGTGCATTCCCCAATTGATTTTTATCTGGGTCAGGGGCTCCTGACCCAAAATAGGTTCCCCACCCCTGCTATCGACTACACATGCTCAGTTCTTTCAACATTTTCTCCTAGAGAAGGGGTAAACAATATATTTCTAAACCTCTTATTTTTGTAGCTCTCCTGCTCTCTTCAGTTTGTCCACATTGTTCTTAAAATGTGGTACCCAAAATTGGTTACAGTGCTCCAGCAGACACCTCACAAGCATTAACTAGAGTGGGACTATTACCTCCCATGTCCTACATATGACACTTCTGTTAATACATCATAGAATGATATTTGCCTTTTTGGAAACAGCATAATACAATAAATAAATAAATTGAATCTCTGTTTGAAGAAAGCCCAAGGGTAAATCCTACAACCACACACATGCAACATCTATTGGGGGAGTATTTCTCATCCAGACAATTCAAGTAGTCTGAGTTATCCAAGAAACTTTTATTAAAAGGAGGGAAGTAATCCAGCATTACTTTGGGAAAACACCTGCCAGAGCAAGTGGTGATGTCTGGAGTGTCTTCCCCTCTTCAGTATGATCAGAGGGTATACCAGGGCCTAATAAAGAGATTTTCTTCCTCTCCAGACATCCAGGTTGAGATGGAGCAAGAATCCTCACACTGGCTGGTGGCTCTGTTGGTGGCTGCAGCACCTTCTCATGTGGCTTTGCTTATAAATGAGGCCTTAGTGAAGCCCAGGCAGGTGTAACCCTTCTGCCAGAGTTGGCAGCAACATGAGCTGGGTTCAATATCTAGGGATTCCTTTCCAACAGCGTAACATGAAACTGGCTGGAGCCCTCACCCAGTAACTTGGGGAAATTACATACCACCTGTTGGATGCCACTAAGAGGCAATATTTCCCCTCTCACAAACACAGAGTCAGAAACTTTTAATAAAAGGAAATAAGTCACCGAGCATTAATTTGGGAAACCCCAGAAGTAGGGTTTATAAATATAAAACTATAGGCCCAGAGCAACTGTCTTTTTGCCTCAGGTTCTTAAGTCCAGTAACTAAAAGTTCTTTTAAGTGTCCCTCTCTTCTCCCTCACCACACCCACTCATAGTGGTTGTCTTTAGTCATTGGGGAACCAGGGTTCAGAGGTGCTATGTGTGTGTTCACCTCTCACCTGAGGGGAAGAAGGAACCTTGGTCATTCTACTGTCATTTTTGTATTTGACCTTATGAATATTGACTATAGCTATATTTCACAAGCAGTCACACCTGGGTGACACCCACTAGGCAAGATGCTTCCAGTCCACACAGCTGTTTGTGAAGTGCTCATTCAGGGTAATGGGCCATTAGGGAAAACAAAAGGCCTTAGGAGTTTATCCTCCACCTGGTGATCCTTCCTGTGGATGTTTTGGCCAGTGTGTAAGTAATGGCTGCTATAACTTTGCAAGGGCATGTGACCATACCACATGATTCTGGACTCCATTTTGGGGTGTCTGTTTTCCCACAAACTGGTCTGGTAACAAAGTCTGAAATGGGTTCCCATCATATTTTAAAGCTATATAAGGCAGGAAGTGACATCATCTGTTGTTCTTCACTTCCCCACAAGTCAAAACCTACGATCCTAAGGAAACAGGACTTGGAAAGGGGGAAGGGATCGCAAGCTGCAAACCAAGTGCAGATTGTGCTTTGTGCCTTGAGAATCATCTGCTTGTATCATCAGTGAGGGTAAGAAACTGCTGATACACATCCAATATTTTTAGCATCTTAGGCTTTGTTTGCCGATTTGTTTATTTACTAGGCAATCTGCTTTGATCTGTTTGCTATCACTTATAATCTATCCTTTTGTTGTTAATAAACTTAATCTAAACCAGTAAGATTGGAGTGAAGTGCTTTGGAATCTTAGCTGAAGGGGTAGGGGCTGTTATAGTTCCTCTCAACTCTGAGGGAGAGATGAACTCAATGAGCTGATGCTGTACAGTTCCCTGTGCAACACAAGATGGCATAATTTAGAGTTTATATTCCAGAGAGTGGGCTGCATGACTAGGGAATTAGAAAATTGGCTGGTGTCTGCTGGTTGCACCAGGTAATCCAGTCTGAGTGAATAGTGCCACCTACTGTCATGTTGGATGATAACAGGGGTCTGGGAAGGCTAGTTGTCCCCCCAATCCAATTGTGTTTCAGGAGTTCCTACAGCTCCCAGACTGCACCCCAGGAGTGACAACCCATCACACTCATGGCATTTCAGACACTGGTATAAGGGTCACGAGCTGACATTGATGTTTTGCAACTGGTGCATGGCTTAAAGTCCAAGGACTGAGACATGCCCTAGCACTGGGAGTCAGTACCCAGAATATGTTGGAATCAGCACTCTAAGTAAGAAATGAAACTTACTGTAAAGCTCTATTAACTATATTAACTTTACCTTTGTCTTTTCTGCATCTCTGACCCTATGCTATGTAAAGACCTGATCCTGCTGCTACTGGGGTCAATGGTTAAACTTCAGAAGGAACATGATTAGGCAATAAAATAGTAGTTCTCAACCAGTGGAGCAACCATTCCAGTTTACTAGGCTAAACCATCAGACGAGCCAGACTAATGACCAGATATGTTATTTAGTGCCCTACCTCCCATACAAAAATTCCAGTCACACCACACTTTATCCTGATATGAAGAGAGTCTGGGATGCTCTTGTGATTATTAGACTGGGGTATTGGTCAGTCCTAGTTCCACTCATGAAAGGACGGCAGACAACAGTGGTATCCTTAGGCCACGTCGTCACTAAACAGAAGATCTATGCTGCCACCATCGACCTTCCGGGGTTCGATTTGGCAAGTCTAAGTCCATGGTTCAATGTAGCCCAGGGTCTTAATTAGACTTGCTAAATCGAACTCAGAGGGTGCCTCTGCTGTTGGCCATTACTTCTGCTGTGGGGATGGCAGGGAAACTCGAAACAAGGTGTACACATGCAGACCCTGGTTAGCCCACTCGTGCCTTTGTTTAATTGTCACCCCCCACCCCCAAGCGGGTACAAGAGTCCGACCCAGACCAAGTCTCCTTGTATTAGTCCTATCTATCGTATTCCGCTCCGCGGGTCTGCCTGACTCCAAATGTGCCCAGGGTTTCTTGCACCGCCTTTGACAGCAGGGAGAGGGGGGTCCGGCCTCGCCCTCACTTACAGACCCCAGCCCAGGGCCCTAAGGATGCAGACCTGTTTAGGTCTGGTCCGGCTGGTGGGGTTTCCCACCGTAACGCGCCACCCTGCGGGCAATAACACCCTGCCCTGGGCTGCTTCCTCTCCCCTTACCTGGTGCCACGCCACACCTGTAGTGCCCCGGGGGTCTCCTGGGAGGTGCAACTCCCACGGTGCCCCTACCCCTTCGCTGGTCTGGCTCCTTCCTTTGCCATGAACGCTGGCTCCTTTTGAATCCTGGCACCCTGGTGTTGTGTCATGCCTGGGTGCCTCCCTTCCCAGCTGCATACTCCGTCTGTGCCCTGCTCCCACCCCCACTTGGCCAGGGTTGGAAGATTTAAAATGTGGCGTGGCTGTGTTCAACCTGGCGTGGCATGCAGACGCAACACGCCTACTCTCCCTGTGTCCCACCGTGCCCCATACATGGCTGGCACCGGGGGACCTGAAGTGTGGGGCTGCAGAGCCTCGTCACCCAAGGTATGTAGACTCCAGCTACATAATTAACGAAGCTGGAGTTGCGTATCTTGATTTGACGTTCCCCTTTACCGTAGACCTGGCCTCAGCAAGGAGGCTTATCATTAGAGTAGAGAGGAGAACTTGTGTGTCACAGAAGCTTGAATACCAGAAGTGGCATGCAGACTTATGATTGGGAATGGCTGCTGTAAAACAATCTAAGTTGTACAAAAGGATATTTAATAGTTTAAAAGAGGCTCCTCTGTTTTTTAAACCTGTAATGTGAGTTTTTACAGCCCACGATAGTGTGGATAATATTTTAACACAATATAAAAAGTAGTTTTTTAGCAATTTATGGGGAAAATGTCTTTGAAGAATTGAAACTAATGTCCAGTTGAACAAATGGTTTACCAAAACTCACATGGAGAAACATCTGATAAAATGTTTTCATAATTTAAGGGATGAAAAATGTTGAAATTATTTTCTGATCGCAAGAGGATTTTACTTTCAGGTGCATAATACTTTAAGTGAACTCTTAAATGAAGCAGAACCAAAAAGAATTTCTTCTTAGCGCTTGGTATTTTCTTTGTGGTTTATGAAGCAGTCATAAATATTATTCCTTGGAAAACCAAGAAGATTCCTTAGCAAATCACATTTTCCTTTGGCTTTTTAAACTAGTTCATTGATTTTAGTAAGCTAGTTAATAGAAATACTTGGAATTTTCTCACTAAACTAGTTTGTTTTCGCAGAAGTAAAAAATTGCAGAGACTTCCTTCCATTCTGAAATTTGAATCGTAAGATATTCTTGATAGTGTAACCACAGCTCAAATCCTAGTGAAAATTCCCCACTATGTGGTTGTTAAAAAAAGTCAGGGCTGGATGTAACAGATTATGGAGCTACACGGTATACGAAAGAAATAAGAACACCCAGTCTGGGCTCCCAAATAGCCTCATCCTCTTACCTGCTGCTTTTCCTGTAGCTCCATAGTAGCTCAAGGACAGGTGGATTCCATTTTCTAAAGTGGCTGAAAAAGATCCAAAATGGCTCACAGCTTTCTTATGATTTATCAATTTTCCTAAAAAAAAAAAAAAAAAATCAATTTAAAGAGTAAAAATACATATAAGAATTACTTAATTGTAATCTATTGCCTAGTATGTGCACCACTGGCTACTAGAAGTTGGACCCCTACTAATAGTGACAGTCAGTGTCTTTATTCTACTAGAGCCAAATGTCCTTGGTCCCTTCCCCTGTTCTGAATATGCAGCTTAGCTAAAAGCCAGGATATTTGTATATGTGCACGCATACATGCAGAGCACCACAGCAATAAACCTCACAAAACTTATCCAAATTAACATACTGTACAGGATTCTTTTGCAAATATGTTAGAGCCAGATTCTACCCATATTTATATCTATACCTATATCTGGTAAGTAAGGAGCATCTCCTTTGATTTCAATGAGTCTTTTGCTTGAGTAAATAAAATGTAAGAACCTGCTGTCCTTAGCTGGTGTACTGGATTAGACCATTGGTCCATATACTTCATTATCTAAGCATGACTAATACTCAATGATTTAAAGAGACAAAACAAAACAAGATAAAAAATACTTCTAGCTAGATGTAAAAGGCTGTAAATAATGGTAAAGATTCTTTCCTGTTTCCTGGGGGCAACTAAAGTCCTGAAGCATGAAGCATACACCAGGATGTGTAATTATTATTCATCACACAATTATCCTACAAGTTTTAAAATGAAGCCGAATAAGATGAATTGTATGATCTGTTAAATAGTATTTTTAAAGATTTATTTTAAATGAAATTTCCATTGGCTTAATTGAATGATCCCTGTGCACTCATAGAATGGGACAGTTTAAAAGACAAGAATAGTCAGTTTTTCTGGTAATTGTTTTGCTTAATACCCTTCTATTATTTTAACTATATATTAGCAGACTTACCCGGAGTTGCCAGGGTCCTTCAGGTTAGGGGGCTAACAAAGTGGGGGGTGCAGGAGTCATTGCAGGGCCTTGGGGATTTGTGTGTGTGTGTGGGGGGGGGGAATGAAGGAGGTTGGGGGCAGGTGGGTATGAGAGTGAGGGCTGAGGGTAAGGAGGGGCTCATCTGGCACAGGCCTTCTCTCTGTCCCCAAGCGCCCCCCAAATTCCAGGGGCCTTTTAACACCCCCCCCCCCCCCAGTGCTGTGGCCAAGTGCTGGAAAGTGGGGGGAAGGATTTGGGGTAGGAAGGTTACTTACTCCGTGTGCTGGCAGGCAAGATGGAGAAGCCCCGGCCCTGCTGGCCACTCTCTTGGTGGTATAGCTTAGGGTCAGAGAACACTCTGGCTGTGTCCACATTGGCCCCTATTCCGTAATAGGGATGCAAATGTAGCACTTTGGAATAGGCAAATCCGCGGGGGATTTAAATATCCCCCGCGGCATTTGCATTAACATGCCTGCCGCTTTTTTCCGGCTTGTAGATAAGCCGGAGAAAAGCGCCAGTCTGGACGCGATCCTCTGGAAAATAAGCTCTTTTCCGGAGGATCTCTTATTCCTACTTTCAAGTACTTTCAAGTAGGAATAAGAGATCTTCCGGAAAAGAACTTATTTTCTGGAGGATCGCGTCCAGACTGGCGCTTTTCTCCGGCTTATCTACAAGCCGGAAAAAAGCGGCAGGCATGTTAATGCAAATGCCGCGGGGGGTATTTAAATCCCCCGCGGATTTGCCTATTCCAAAGTGCTACATTAGCATCCCTATTACGGAATAGGGGCCAATGTAGACACAGCCTCTGCGTATAGCTCTCCCTTGTGGGCTCACTGCTCCTAGTGGCCACTCTCAATATCACGTCTCTCCAAAAAGCAGCCCCTCCCTTTGCATGTTATGGAAAACAATCCTTTTCCCAGGGCTTCCAGTCATCCTGGCTCAACCAAACCCTGACCTTGCTTTAAGTTAGGAGACGAGGATGCTGCATACCAAATTTAGTGGTCCTAGCTCTTACAATTACAAGACCCTGTTTTCAGTTGCTTATAACTGCCAAACTTTAACTGTTTGGGATGAAATTTTCCATTCTGTGTGTCTGACTCAGGCTGAATATCTTTTGAAAATTTCAGAGAAAACAATTCAATTGTTTTGGAGAGTGAGGCTAGGAAAATATGCAGAGTTTTTGTCCATGTTCAAAAATTCTGGTGACCTTTTCTTTGAAAAGCTGTAACATTCCCATGCTCTGAATCAAGAACTTGAAAAATGGCAGATGCTCCAGTCTGGGAATAAATGAACATAAGCAGGATGATCCTCATCCTGCAACTATACGTGTGACTATAGGTGACTGCAGGCTGGGCTGTATTTGAGTCCAGGCACTGGAGCAGATAGTCTGACTCTCATGTGCTTTCAATGCACCTACTGCTGACACCATTCAGTGTGAAGAAGGAACCTGCCTGAACTGAATGCAGAGAAGACAAAAAATGGACTACAGGTGGAGTATTCTGGGATAAAGCATATGGGGGGGAGACTGGGAATGAAGGTTGGCAGTGGGCAGAGAAGAAAATGAAGACTGAGGGCTGGGTGGGAAGGCACTAGGACTGGCTGGCTAAGGAGCCTGCAACTGGGAGCTGGGGACACTGAGATCAGACTAGAAACCCAAGAAAGGAGACTTGAACTGGGATGATGAGTCGAGAAAGATTATTTGGACTTATCTGACAAGAAGTATTCCTGGCTGAGCACCCTTCCCAACTGCCAGGAGGAATCCTGAGCTCCCCAACTTGCCTGGAGGAGCAGTTGAGCTGCTCCTTTCCTTTCCTCAGAACCCAGCTGCCTGGGAAAAGCTGCAGCATGACAGCATCTCTTCCCGAAGAAGAACCTGAGATTTTGCTATGCCCCATGCAGGTTTCAGGAAGGCTGAGGAGGCAGTATCTGCTACTCAGCTTCCTGGGTTCCTCAGTAATTGCTCTGAAGTCCAGGGAGTTCTGTCCCTGGGTCATACATGTGAGACACTTTGTCCAAGGACTCACAGATCAGTCAAGGTCTGGCATTCCATAGGCACCAGCTTCCTCTGGGCCCAGAGGGGCTCAACCTCTTTCTCTTCCCTGCTTCTTTCTGCCTTTGCCCAAGAGTGTGCCCCATTCCCACTCTTCCCCCTACTTCCCAGTGCTGCTTGTCCTCAATGAAACAGCTGATTGCAGTGGTCAGGAAGCACTGGGAAGGGGGGGGGGAAAGCTTGGTTAGTGGTGGGTGCTAGGCGCCCACTAATTTTTTTCTGTAGGTACTCCAGCCCTGGACCACCTACAGAGTCAGTGCTTATAGGGCATTTCCCTCCTCAAGAATAGAAACTTGAATGGCTAAAAGAGAATACTGATGATAGCCTAGGCAAGAATTTCTTGGAACCTGAATAGGGAGAGAACATAAGAATGGCCATACAGGGTCAGACCAAAGGTCCATCTAGCCCAGTATCCTGTTTGCCGACAGTGGCCAATGCCCCAAAGGGAGGGAACAGAAACAGGCAATCATCAAGAGATCCCTCTCCTGTCACCCATTTCCAGTCCCTGACAAACAGAGGCTAGGGATACCATTCCTACCCATTCTGGACTTTCTCTTTCTTCCAGCCTAGCTAAAAAGAACTTCAAATTACCAAGCAAGGGCGCACACTGCTTTTCCATGCAAAAATGGCCCCATTACACATTGATTGGATCAAGCAATGGGTGGGAGAGCTGCAGGTTAAGCAAACTAGAAATGTGGTTCCTAGTGTTGCTGTAGCCCTGTTGGTTCCAGGACATTAGTGAGATAAAAGGTGGGTGAGAGGAAATCTTTTATTGGATCAACTTCTGTTGGCCAGAAAAGCAAGCTTTTGAGCTACACAGAACTTGTCTCTCCCACCAACAAAGGACACCGTGTCTCTCTGGAAATGTGGTTGTAAGATTGCCGAATTTTACTTTCAAACTGCCTGTTACTCCAAACAATCCAAACCACGTTTTCACCCATATTGTAGACTATACATAATTTTCCTTACAAATCAAATACACCAGGGATAATCTGTTTTCCACCCCAGATTAGAAACTACACCTTTGTTTGCCTTCTGAACTCTTTCTGTGTGTGGAAAACATCTCTTGTTCTAATGTAAATTCTAAATAATGTGAAATGCTTAGGTATAATCAAAGACTATATACAACATGTCCTCCAAATTTAGAAGATTATATTGATTTTCTTTGCTTTCATTGGAAATGATTGTTGCTCTCTAGAAGTAATAGGAATTGTTCGGCAAAAGGAAGAATAAATGTTAACATATATAAACCAGGGTATAACTTTGGGCTTTTAAGGGATATTGCGTACAAGGGGAGATCCCAGTTGATATTAGGAGCTAATAATAATATTCAATCCTTGAAATGAATTAAATTCAAAAAGCTGCTCAGAAGAAAAGGATAGAAGACATTTATTATACACGGATGCCATCTACTGGATACCAATGAAAGCAGCAAAGAAACTGAAAGAGCTAAAACTAAGCACTCACTTGACATGGGTCCAATAGGAATACGTGGTTGGCTCCCTCCTACAAGCCCACTAGGGTATATGAACTGAAGTCACAATGTGATGAAGAGAATGGACTGAACCCAACATAAGAAAGTGCAGAATCTTAAGTGTAACCAACTGATGCCCAGTCCAGCCATGTGGAAAGGACTGTCCCTGGTCTCCAAGGGTGCCATTTTGGGTGTGTGGAGGGCAGCAGGTGTGCACTCTGGGACACGGCTTGCTTGTCATCCAGTTCCCCAGATGCTAAGACAGTGAGTGCAAGTGCTTGCATTCCATGCATGCCTCGCACACCTGGCTGATGAACTCCCTTCATCAGCCAGGTGTGAGAGGCATGCATGGAATGCAAGTACTTTCCTCTCACTCCCTTAGTGTCTGGGGAACAGGATGAAAAGCTAGCAGCATCCCGGAGTGTATGGCTGCTGCCCCCCCATGCACCCAAAATGATGCCCTTGCTGATCCCAACTTTAAGAGGGTAACAAGAAGCGGTAAGATTTCATTTCAATGGCTATATTACCCCTTCTGTTCTCTGATGTATCTTGCTGAGTCTATAGGCTAGCAAGACCTCAAGTAACCATATTTTAGATTCTACCTCCTTTATAAGTCCAAACAAAGTGACTTAAAGTAATTATTTTCAGTCTCTCTAAGTAATTGCTTTTAATATTTTAAACTTCCCCTTTTGGATCAATCTATTCAATCTTTAAAGCATCCTAAAGATAAGTACATCCTTAGAAGCATGATAAATGTGTTATGCACCAAAGAATTGAAAATTGATTATCATAAGTAAATGCAATAAGAAATACTTGTAATTTGCCTTGTTCTTTGGTATAACTGCTGAGCTTCAAATTTAGTCTGTGATAATCGCTTGTGAGAATGCATTGGGTGTGTAGTACTTATAACTTGTTTTGTCTACGAATGTGTGGTGACTTGCTTGTTCTGGATGAATTAATATATTGTTGGGTGACCTGATTTGAGAAATAATGTTCAAGTTACAATTTGACCTGCCAAAAACCCAGTGTTAACTAGTGAGCTAATGCTCCCTAGCCCAATAAAAAGAGGGTTATCCCATTTGATTCTACAATATATCTGTAAACCTACTTTGTTAGAGTTCAACTTTAAAATCTAACAGGCATCATGGCAAATCTATAAGTTGACTCCTTTTCAAACTTACAACTCCCAGTTATATCTAAGTAAATTAGGAAATTATGAATTCTATATTCAGAGCAAGATTTGAAGAGTAAATAATATTAGGGACCACACACTGAACAATAAGTAGAAAATAAAAAACTGAATAGCTACTTACTAAGGGTATGTCTACACTACAACGTTAATTCGAACTAAGCTAATTTGAACTAATGGATCCAGACTAAAAAACTAGTTCGAATTAGCATTTAGCTAATTCGAACTAGCATGCCCCCATTAAGTGGACCCTGAACCGGGCTTAAGGATGGCCGGAAGCAGTCCTGGCTTGGATTGCCCGGACTACCCACACTGGGCACATCACACCACTCGGTCATCAGCCTGGCTGCACTTGCCGCAGGCTGCCATCTGGAGAGAGGGGGGCAATTGGAGGGCTGCAGGAGAGCTTCCACCCCCAGAAGCCCGCAGAGCCAGCCCAGTCCTCCCCATCGGGGGCTCGTGCCCCATTCCTCCCTCACCTCCTTCCACTTACCCTTCCCTAGCCCCTCTTCTTGATGTACAAAATAAAGATAACGTGTCTTCCAAAATGGAATCTGTCTTTATTGAACAAAACTGGGGGAGACTGGGAAAAGGAGGTGGGAGAGGGGAAGAGAGAGGCTGGGAGATGGCCGGGAGAGGGGAGGGCAACTACAATGATCAGGGGTTGGGAACAGGTCCCATATGAAGAGAGGCTAAAGAGACTGGGACTTTTCAGCTTAGAAAAGAGAAGACGGAGGGGGGACAGGATAGAGGTCTCGAAAAGCATGAGTGGGGTGGAGAGGGTGCATACAGAAAAGTTCTTCATTAGTTCCCATAAAGAAGGACTAGAGGACACCAAAGGAAAGGAATGGGTAGCAGGCTTCAAACTAGTAAAAGAAAGTTGTTCTTCACAAAGCAAAGAGTCAACCTGTGGAACTCCTTGCTGCAGGAGGCTGTGAAGGCTACAACTAGAACAGAGTTTAAAGGGAAGTGAGATCAAGTCATGGAGGCTGGGTCCATGGAGTGGTATTAGCCAGGGGGTAGGAGTGGTGTCCCTGCCCAAGGTTTGTGGAAGGCTGGAGAGGGATGGCACGAGATAAATAGCTTGGTCACTGTCTTCGGTCCATCCCCTCCAGGGTCCCTAGGGTTGGCCGCTGTCGGCAGACAGGCTACTGGGCTAGATGGACCTTTGGTCTGACCCAGGACGGCCATTGTAAGCTCAGGGTTCAGGGTCGGGGGTCTCAGTGGACTCCCTTGATTCTCTTGCACATCTGCTCCTGGGTGGCCAGGCTGGCAGCTCTCCTTCCCTAGACAGCCACTTTCCTGTGCCTAGTGCGGAGATTGTGGACGAGGTCCACGATGTCTGCACTAGCCCAGGCGGGTGCCCGCCTCTTGCGGTCCCGGGCAAGCTCCCGGGAGTCGCCAGCCTGGTCCTGGGAAGAGGGGGAGGGCTGGGGGGCATCGGGTGGGTGGCTCGATCCGTGCTAGGTGCAGGGTCTGCTGGTTGGGTGCTGGCAGGCTTGCACCTGGCACGGGCACCGTAGCCAGCCCGTGTCCCTTTAAGGGGTCCGGGGCCGGGAGGGGAGCAGACGAGTTTCCCTGGTGTTGGCCAGAGTGGCCACCAGGGAAACCTGGGGAGGGCTAGCCTCCCACTAGTTTGAATTAAGGGGCTACACACCCCTTAATTCGAACTAGCTAGTTCGAACTAAGCTTAATCCTCGTAAAATGAGGTTTTCCTAGTTCGAACTAAGCGCTTCGTTAGTTCGAATTAACTTCGAACTAACGGAGCGCTAGTGTAGCACCTATGAAAGTTAGTTCGAACTAACGTCTGTTAGTTCGAACTAACTTTGTAGTGTAGACATACCCTAAGTGAACACTGTTCATCTTGTACACTGAATGAGGCAACAGGAAGTCACAGCTTGGGCATGTAGGGAGCTGGGTAGCGTATATAACCTAATGTCTATATTGTACTCAGCTAAGCACTAGTTCACTGTTTACACAGATATTTACACCCATGCTAGTTGGGTATGCAGTGCCTGTACTCTGCATACTGCTGTAAAGTGTAGACATACCTTTAGAACTCTGCTCTGTCCCCCTCTGGTGGAGGCTGGGACACATATAGAGATAATAAGCTTACTATAGCCCTGACCAGGGCTGCATTTAGACAGCGGGGCCATTTCAGGATACCGGAAATATCCCAAAACAGCAATTCTTTGTCTTTAAACATACCCGTTTTTCAAAATATATTTAAAATTAATGGGTGCATTATTCCAGCGTCACTGTAGCCCTCGTTCCATGAGAGTTAAGGGACTTGTCAGAATAGCACTTTATTTCAAAGCTATGCAATTGCATAGTGCGAACTGCATAGCTTATTTCAAGGTAAGGGTGCTGTGTAGATGCTCCCTAATAGACTAGGGTGTTTTAGCTCACGTAGCAGAGGCTTCTCTTCCTTCTTTAGAACTTAATTCTGTTGTTTCCTAAAAGGAAACACTATTTATCTGTTAGTCCTTGATTTCTGGTACTTCTACATTATTCTAGATGTCATGGTTATCTATTAGTTAACTAGCCAATTAGCCCATCATAAGATGGGATTTTCAGGTCTCTCCTCCATGTTGGTCTTCTTGCCTGAGCCTCCGGTCTCTCGCTCCGTCTCTCTCTCTCTCTCTCCTCCTCCTACTGCCTCCCCTTCTCTTTCTCTCAGGTCTCCTCCGCCTCCTGCTTCTCTCTCTGTCTCTCTCTTTCTCTTCTGCCTCTCACTCGGGGGACCGCGGAGCCCAAATGGTCACTTGTGCCACTTGCTCCCACGTGGCGGCCTGGCTGAGCAGCAAAGAATTCAGCTGAGCGTCATGGCGGGAGGCAAAGGGGGGGCGGGGAAGTGATGTACACAGCCAGGCCCTGCCCCCTGGCCATGTACGTCACCACCCCGCCCCTCTTCTCCTCCCACCGTGGCAATTGGCTGACTTCTGCACAGCTCAGCCGGGCCACCGCAGGAAAAAAAGTGGCGCAAGTGGCCATTTGGGCCCTGCACTCCCCATACAGCATGGGCCACCCAGAGGGAACAGCCAGCATTTTAGGCAACAGCGCCGCCCAGAGGGAACAGCCAGCATTTCAGCGTTACAGACTCTCAGACATTGGGCTACTATATATATGATGCAGCTGACCACTAGATGGAGGAACTAAATGCAAAAATCCCTAAGTCCTAAGGTAGGTAACTGTTCCCAACAAGAGTGGAATAAGGAGATCACCACTGAGGATCACAAGTGCCTAGGAGGCTGCTACATTCAGGTAATATTGCAGAATAATAGGTTTTTGTGTGGTTTCATTTGCACAAGTATATGAGCAACACAGACCAAAGAGGATATATAACACTTCTTATGCACCACTGATCATGACACTTCTGATATGACACTTCTCCTCTAACCCATTCCCCTTCCCCCTGGTGTCTTTGCCTGATGCTCTTATTTTCCCTTTAAACCTCTCCCAGTATCCCTACCATTTAGTTCCTCGCAGTCTAGGTGCCTCCTTTCCCTTCACCCTGCCACAGAAACTATAGTATTGGTTACAGTTACTTCTCCTGATATCTTCCCTGCCTCTGTGCACAACAATATGGGTGGTGATCAAACAAGTCCAATTTTCTACAGTCAATCATGCCCAGATCTTCAAGTGTGCCAGAGCACTGATCTAAACACCTGAGAGGGGAAGGTAAAGGCTGCTGCATGCTACTTTGTGTTCCCTGAATCCCAGGGCTGCCAGCGGTACTTCAGCCTATAAAAAAAATTTAGGGCTCCTCTAATATAGGCCAGTTTGTAATGCCCCCTAAAGGCTGTTACTCCAGCAAGGAGCACTCTTTACAGTGACTGTGGGCTCTAGAAGGGATGTAGTGTAGGCATGCATCAAGCCAATGAAGTTTCAAGGAAATTACTAGTCAGAATAAAAGCCACAACATAGTACATTCACCCTACTTATGCCATTGCACTGGATGAGTGGCACTGAGAGCAAATAAACTATTTAGCACCTTAGAAAGTGAAGCTAGGCATACACTCAGACTTTGATTTCCATCTAGTCTTTTCAAATAACTTCCAGTAAAGTGAATTCATCCTCCCATTCTTTACAGTAGTGTAGATATCTGTTTTAATTTAAACTTACTTTATTTCCCTGGTATTATAAATAGGAATTGAAGTAATTCTTTCATTACCTGCTACTTGTCATGCCTTACATCCTGTTATGGGACTATCTTAGGCCACATCTCCACTTGCGGGAAGATTGACACTGCAGCAGTCAATCTTCCAGTGTTTGATTTAGTGGGTCTAATAAAGACCCACTAAATTGAATGCTGAGGGTGCTCCCATCAGTGCCAGAACTCCTACTCATCACAAGGAGTAAGGGAAGTTGACAGGAGCATTTCTTCTGGTGACCTCCCACTGTGAGGCCAGCGCTGAAGCTCATCTTAACATATGTCGACTCCAGATACGTTTTTTATGTAGCTGGAATTACATACCTTAAGCCAACCTTCCCCCATGGTGTGGACCTGGCTTAGAGGGTTACTCTTTATAGCAAAGATGATGATCCACTGACCTGGCTCACTCTGCTTCCCTTCCAAAGAGTTGCTCATTTCTTGTTCTTCAAGTTCTATCAAGTTTTTCTTGGGGTCTGTGATGTGAATGAAGAAACTGTGGTGATCCTTTACCACCTTCATTTTTACTAAAGTTGTCCCTGAAAAGAACAAAATACAACTGTTTGTAAATGCTAGATGTTGAGCCCGAACTTCCAGTTTGGTGATACCAACAAGACAAAAAGATAACTTAGTTAAGGTAGGCCAAAATGCTTAGTAGAAATATAAATACAAAATTAAGAATAGGAAAATTTAGATTGAATATCAGAAAAATCTTGCTACAGTCAGATCTATTTGGATGTGAAAAAAATCTTCCAATGACCCATTTTTTGGGACATTAAAATCCAGATTGTACAAATCACCAGTTGCTAATGGATGGACTAAAGAGGACCTAGTTGGTCTCTATTTCTAATTTTCACATTCTATAATTATCCACCAATTGATAAAAACATGACAAAATATCAACATTATAATAATACAGAAATATAATGCAATTAGTAACTATTCCACAAGTTGCACAAGAAATCGTGAATTTAATACAGAGATGTGAAAATAATTTTATTATTACTGAAAATAGTTTTGGAATTCTGATACTGAATAGGGAAGATTAACCATTTCTACAAACATAATAGTTATAAAAAGTTCTCAAGTAATATCCTTTAAACAGTGTCCCATTTCATAAATATTGTTTTCAAGTGCACATCCATCTCATCAATCAATAATAAAATGGAATGAAATATAGAAAGGAAAATTCACCTTTCTCAAATGTTATCTTTTCTGCTTGAATCTGTCCTCCGTCAGTGGGGAAAAGATACTGACTGGTCCCTGAGACTTGAATGAGATTCTCCCCCAAGTTGTAGCCAAGAAACTGGAAAAATAAATGCAAGACTATGTGTGGATTGGAAAGGAATAAGGCATGAAGGAGGAAGATGGAAAACAAACAAGATTGCTTTCTTCTAGTTGATTTTATTCAGCCATTAAATGCTATTATACAGTGATTATCACGTAGAGAATTATTAGATCTTGGCAGAGGAAATAGTAGCTTACTTACACTGATACCACTTTCAAATGACTAACAAAATAGGGGACAAACTATTCTCCACTACACCAATATTCAACCCTATTATTATGAATGGGGATGTCTGGGTACAAGGGAAAGCAGAATTTGGTCTCATAAGAACATATAAAATCACTTCTTCACTGATATACGACCATTTCTGGGGTTAGAGAGTGGTGGATTTGTTGTTTGCTCACCATGGCACAGAGAGGAAGGAGAAATTCTGGCCAAGCACACTGAGATAAACTATTACTCTGGTGAAAAGTGCCATAAGATCTTTAAGATAAAGACAGGACTTTGGTTTTCAAGGTCTTATCCAAAATATCCATGAATACAAAATGGCATGTAGCTTGACCTATCCACAGTGAAAGCTCTGAATTGACTTAAAGAGATGTAAGCTTTTGGCTGCAGGAGCTCTACATCTTTAGCATCTGATACTTAGGGTATCTCTATTCAGCTCAGTAAGCTTGGATCTGTGTGTCTTGCATCTATGGACTTAATCTTTCCAAGCTTCAGCACCCATGATGCATTGGAAACCCAGGCCTCATGAATATGCTGACATGTCCATGCTCCGCTGCACAGACCACAGTCAGAATTTCAGCTTCTTTGGGCTTATGCCACCACATATATTCCAGGGTTCCAAATTCCTAC
Organism: Pelodiscus sinensis; assembly: GCF_052426305.1. Classification (NCBI taxonomy): domain Eukaryota; kingdom Metazoa; phylum Chordata; order Testudines; family Trionychidae; genus Pelodiscus; species Pelodiscus sinensis. The sequence goes on along the minus strand of NC_143052.1, from coordinate 145,866,059 downwards.
CACCTTCACCAGCTGTCACTACCCTAAGGCATGGTTCCTGATTGCTTAGGGGCAAATTTATTTGTCCATCCTGTGGGAGCTAAGTGTTTTGTGTGGTAAACCATTTTGTGTCTGTACATTCCCAGCAGATAGAGTCATCAACACTTCTACTCGCTTTGTTAGTCCTATTTCAGAAATGAGGCAGAGCAACTCCAAAACACTGGTGGACATTTAAGCAGCAGTTTTTGACCTGCCAAAGGCACCTAGGTGATGCTGTTCATGCCTACTACATTAGCTGCACATTCCACATATGTAGCCTTTTGCTTCTGGAGCGGGGCCACAAGCAGACTGATGGCCTACAATATTACGCACTCTGGGATGACCAGCAGTGGCTGTGCAACTTTTGCATGAAGAATTAGTTGTTCCTAGAGTTAGTGTTCACTTGCCCCATCCTTCAAGCATCATGACACCCAAATGAAGATATTATACCAGCCCAGAAGTGGGTAACTACAGCCATCTAGAAGCTGGGTATACCAGATTGCAACAGATCCATTGCTAACCAGTTTGAAGTTGGCAAACCAACTGTGGGTGTTGTGGCAAAGGCTTATGAGGCCATCAAAAATCTGATGTACCCAAAGATAGGGGAAATTACAACTGTTCCTGAAATAATTGCTGGGTTTAAGAGAATGGGCTTTCCAAACTATGCTGGGGACAGTGATGGAACTCATGTGCCTGCAGTTTGCCCTCTGCAAAGAGCACACGTGTGTCACTGCAAAGAGTACATATCGTAGGTCCTGGTCAACTCCTGGGGCAGATTCACAGACACTGGCAGAATGTATGATTTTAGGGAGTTACAGAAATCAGGAATTTATCTTCACGCAGAAGCTGGAACATTATTTCCACGGAATGACATTGCTTTCAATGGAATCATTGACCCTACTGTTATTCTAGGGGACACTGTTGACCCTCTGTTGCCAGGGCTTATGAAGCCACACCTTGATTTCAGAGGACCTGGGAAAAGTTTCAGCTACACACTCAGCAGCTGTAGGATGGTGATGGAATATGCATTTGGTAGATTTTGTTGATGATGCCTTCAAAACTACTTTGATGCCAGTGTCATCAATGAAATCTGCATTACTGGGGCCTACTGTGTTCTACATAAGGTCTGCATGGACAAGGGGGAACTTTTTAATCCAGCAGTGGACTCAAGACACTGATGTATTTCTGAATGGTGCACATAGCCATATAGTGCACCTATCATCATGCAGCTGTGAGGGTCCAGTGGTTAAGGGATTGGACTTGAAATCCAATAGGGTTTCCCCACACAGATTCAAATCCTGCTCACAGTGAGACCTGTGTTTAAGGTGCTCCAGTAGCACAACTGGCTGGTGTGCAGTACTTATAGGGCAGTCTGGTGTTCTTGTATTCTATGACTGGTGCAGAATCCAGACACACTACAGCAATCAGATGTTTTGTTTGCCTGATTAAGTAGTTTGCATGGTCCCATGCCTAAGAAGGGAATGAAGTGATAATCTGAAATATTATTAAACACTTTTAACACCGCACATCATAAAGCTTGTCACTATCGCAAATTTAACACTTTACTTACACATAACTGTGGCAAACTGCCATTGTTTTATTGCCCATACCCACTCTATGCCCTATCCTTCACCATGGTGTAAGTGCTGTAAATTAGGGCGACTGTTCAAACTTGTACTTGTCCAGGCAGTACTGAATCAGGGAGCTGCAATGGGCTCTGTGGGGTCCTCTCTCACCACTCTGTAACATCAAGGCCTATATCTCTGAAGGGGGAATCCTTCCAATGCACATACTATTTCTGGGCACAAAAATCTAATGAATTTTCACTCATATTCATTTCATATGTACAAAAAAATCCCAGAAATATAAGGAAGAAAGAATAGGTTCAACTGCTTATATAATGGAGTTAAAGAAGAAACAATTAGGGTTAACTTGTCCCTGACTCTAGTTTCACACCTGGGTGATAGCACTAATGGGCCATGTCTTCACTACGTGGAAGATTGACGCTGCCCCATCAATCTTCTGGGATTGAATTTAGGGGGTCTAGTAGAGACCCACTAAATTGTACTCACCATGTGCTCTCTTCAGCACCAGTACACCTGCTCCTCATGAAGAGTAAGGGAAGCTGATGGGAGCATTTGCTCCCACTGGGCACCCACTGTGTGGACGGCATGGAAACATGATATAAAAGATACACTGACTCCAGCTACATAATTTATGTAGCTGGAGTTGCATATCTTACTTAGACCTTCTGATGTAGTGTAGACCAGGGTATCAGGTCTTGGCAGTTTAAAACGCTAACCCTTTTCTAATATGTAATGTGATTTCTCACCTCATAAAATTTCTCAGAAGGTGGGGCTGGGGTACTGTGCTCCTCAAGTTCAGGGGGTTTTGCTGGCTCATCTTTAGACTTCTCTTTAGAAGCTTTTGTCTTGGGCCCCTTGCTGTCTTCAGGAACTGGTATCTCCTTACCCTGTCCTTTCTTTTTACCCCCTGACTTTTCTTTCTTCTCTGCTTTCTTTTCTTCCTTTTGTCGTTCTTCCTCTAGTAGTCGATCTTGCTCTTCCTTCCAAGCCTGTTACAAAAATTTAAGACTTCAGGTAACTGTTTTTATCACAGATGCTGACTGTTCTATAATATACTCTCCATTTGCAGCTTTAATTCAGCCTCCTGAACTGGTTATGAATTTTGAGACAAAGTAAAATTTTGGAAAACACCTAAGTAACTTGAAAGTCAATGGGATTTTTCAGAATATTTTAATGTTTATAGAATTTCGTATGTTCACAGTATAACTCTCAATTCAGCTACAACTGTGAGTGTTCATAACTTTTACAAATTATGCATCTAGTTGCTCAAGTTAGGCACCCAGAAAATGTTTGTATTTTAGATGCCACTGCACTGATGGTTATTTTGAAGATAGTACATGACTTATTTGAACTCAAAAGCACGATAAGAAGAATGTTGAGGTGATCTTGTTTGAGATCATTTGTGTCTCATGAGAAAAGAAAGTCAGAAAGCAGAAGATTCTGGAAGTGAAAAGCTAGTGAGGCAAGTAGTATAGGATTTTGATTTGGTGGAACATCGGTTAGCCTTTTGTGGGAAGAGGGACTTGTATATTTTGGATCACCTCATCTCAGTAGAAAAGAGACCAATCTCCTCAGGGACAGGCTGGCTAAAGTAGTCAGGAGAGCATTAAACTAATAACAAAAGGAGAGGCTATAAAGAGGGAAGATATAAGAGTTAAGATAGCACAAAATTGGGATGTTGGAAACAAAATTAAGGAACACAAAGAAACGAAGAGAAGAAAGTCTTTAGCTTCTAATGCACAAAATATAGGAGTCTAGGTTACAAATAAGAGTAACTGGAATTCCTTATTTATGAGCATTAATTTGCTCTAGTTAGTATTAAAGTAACATGTTGGGATGTTTACCATGATTGGAATGTTAAAATCAATAGAAATGACCTACTTAAGAAGGAGCAAGGGTGCAAAAGGGAAATGGGAGTGGTACTGTATCAAATACTTGGATGTTGAGTGCTCCTGGATCAACATGCTACCATAGAAAGCACAACATGGGGTATTAGTAGGCAACTGGTTTAGACCACCAAATCACACTAAGGATTGGTTCCTTACATACCAATCTCTAATGTGTAGAGAAATATGCTGTATGGTTATTTGGGATTCAATCTCAGTGACATGCTACGGGGCTCACCGATGGGAGAAATTGGGAGAAAACATCCTGGGAATTTCATAGTAGTATAGATGACAAGTTCCTAACACAAAAATTCAAGAATTCAACAAGGGAGAATTCTATATTAGACTTTGTCCTACCAGATAAAGAGGAACTGATTACAGAACTAAAAATAATGGTAACTGAGATATAAGTTTTCATGATTTCATCACATTTATAATGTGCAAACAGAATAAAGTTGAGACTAATAATGTATACAGCCAGTGTTTTCATAGGGCCAATTTCATAAAGCTGAAAACAATTATGAGCCAAATCAGGTAGGAAAAAGATTTTAACTGGAAAAATGTGAAAGGTAATTGGGAATTGTTTAGATGCCACAAAACCACAATCTCACAATTGAAGATGAATTCTGTATTGTTTAAGAAAAAACAAACAAACAAACAAAAAAACAAAACAAACAAACAAAAAAAACCCCAACCAATCTGGTTTAGAAGGGAAATGAAGGCAACTGTTAAATAACATAACAAATGGAAGAAAAGGGATGCTGGTAGTAATGAATGTAAATTGGATGTTAGGAATTATAGAAAATTGAGAAGAGATGCAAAGGGACATAGGAAATCCATAGCACACTGAGTAAAGGACTATAAAAATAAATTTGTTAAGTACTTTATGAACAAAAAAAATTCTAAAAACGGCATTGGTCAATTATCAGATTTAAATGGTAGAGTTATCAATAATAGGGATGATCTAGATGGTGCTTGGTCCTGCCGTGAGTGCAGGAGACTGGGCTTGATGATCTCTCGAGGTCCCTTCCAGTTCTAGTATTCTATAAGGGTACGTCTACACTACAACGTTAATTCGAACTAACTTAGTTCGAATTAGTTAATTTGAACTAAGCTAATTTGAACTAATGGATCCAGACTAAAAAACTAGTTCGAATTAGTGTTTTGCTAATTCGAACTAGCATGTCCACATTAAGTGGACCCTGAACAAGGCTTAAGGATGGCCGGAAGCAGTGCCGGCAGGGCATCAGAGCGTGGAGATGCTGTCTCAGGCTAGCCGAGGGCTGTGCATAAAGGGTCCCGACCCCCACCCCGGACAGACAGTTCTCAGGGGTGCCCCGCTTGCAAAGCAGTCCTGGCTTGGATTGCCCGGAGTACCCACACTGGGCACATCACAGCACTCGGCCATCAGACCGGCTGCACTTGCCGCAGGCTGCCATCTGGAGAGAGGGGCAATTGGGGGGCTGCAGGAGAGCTTCCACCCCCAGAAGCCCGCAGAGCCAGCCCAGTCCTCCCCATTGGGGGCGGGTACCCCATTCCTCCCTCACCTCCTTCCACTTACCCTTCCCTAGCCCCTCTTTTTGATGTACAAAATAAAGGACAATTGTGTTCAAAAATGGAATCTGTCTTTATTGAACAAAACTGGGGGAGACTGGGAAAAGGAAGTGGGAGAGGGGAAGAGAGAGGCTGGGAGAGGGAAGGGCAACTAAAATGATCAGGGGTTGGGAACAGGTCCCATATGAAGAGAAGCTAAAGAGACTGGGACTTTTCAGCTTAGAAAAGAGGAGACGGAGGGGGGACAGGATAGAGGTCTCTAAAAGCAGGCTGCTCGTGGGTGGCCAGGCTGGCAGCTCTCCTGCCCTAGCCAGCCACTTTCCTGTGCCTAGTGTGGAGGTTGTGGACGAGGTCCACGATGTCCGCACTAGCCCAGGTGGGTGTCTGCCTCTTGCGGTCCCGGGCAAGCTCCCGGGAGCCGCCAGCCTGGTCCTGGGAAGAGGGGGAGGGCTGGGGGGCATCGGGTGGGTGGCTCGATCTGTGCCAGGTGCAGGGTCTGCTGGCTGGGTGCTGGCAGGCTTGCACCTGGCACGGGCACTGTAGCCAGCCCGTGGCCCTTTAAGGGGTCCGGGGCCGGGAGGGGGGCAGACGAGTTTCCCTGGTGTTGGCCAGAGTGGCCACCAGGGAAACCTGGGGAGGGCTAGCCTCCCACTAGTTCGAATTAAGGGGCTACACACCCATTAATTCGAACTAGCAAGTTCGAACTAGGCTCAATCCTCGTAAAATGAGGTTTTCCTAGTTCGAACTAAGCGCTCCGCTAGTTTGAATTAAATTCGAACTAGCGGAGCGCTAGTGTAGCGCCTATGAAAGTTAGTTCGAACTAACGAACGTTAGTTCGAACTAACTTTGTAGTGTAGACATACCCTAATAGAGAAAAGGCAGAACTGGTCAATGGAAAAACAATGATGTAGTCATATCATGATTATATTATTTTCATTCTCCTAGGACAGGGGTGGGGAATCTTTTTTGGGTTGGGGGTCGCTGCTCCACAGAAAAATCAGTCAGGGGCTGCACATAAAAAACAAACCTCAGTGACATGGCCCCTGACTGAGAAGGAGAAAGACACTCACCACATTCTCCTTACACAGCAGAGCCCAGGCTAGTACATTATATATGTTCTAGCACTACAGGGGAGTCTGGAATGCCAGTGTGGGCTCCCCAGTGCTGGAGGGAGAGCCCTGAGCCTCGGGGGCTGGATCCAGGTAAACTGGGGGCTGCATCTGATCCCTGGCCTTAGGTTCCTCATCCCTGCTCTCGGATCCCTGGAGAAAGTCAAACAGCAGCTATCAAATTTAGACTACATTTTAAATCAGCAGGTCCAGATAACTTCATCTAGGGTGTGGTCTACACTAGGAGTTCAGGTTGAATTTAGCTGCATTAGGTTGATTATCTATACAATAAGTCATGCCACCAAGCCCATTCTGTTGACTTTAAGGGTCACTGAAGTTGATTTTGCTACTGCTTTTCACAAGGAGTAATGCAAAATTCTGCCTTGCACGGTCAAATTCATGGTAGTATAGACCCAGCATTGAGAAAGTTGAGTTTCTTGGCCTCTGGGAAGCCTCCCACAGTGCCCTGCTCTGACCATTCTGGCCAGAACTTGTGCTTCTATTGTGCTCCAGGTGAACAGGAAAAGCTCCAGGAAAGTCTGAATTTCATTTCCAGTCTGGCCACCATTGTGAGCACACCTCAGAGCAGGAAGCACACGTGAGCAGCACTCGTGGCCATAACTTCCATGAGTTAAAGTTCCATGGATACCAGTTCCCAGTGGTATGAAAAAAGCACCAGCATGGAACATATAAATGATCTTGGACTTCATCAGGTATGGGGAGAGGAATCCATTCTCTCAGAGCTCTGAAACAGCAAAAGAAATGCCAATATTTATGCAAAGATACCAAAGTGCATGGTGAAGAAAGGATACTCCAGGAACACCCAGCAATGCTGTATTAAAATAAAGGCACTGAAGCAGTCCTATCACAAAACAAAAGAGGCAAATGAATGGTCTGGTGCATTACTGCAAACATGACGGTTCCACGACAATCTGCATTGGTGGGATCCAACCAGCTTCCTAAGCCAGACCATGGAATCCGCCCAAGACACTCAAAGCAGCAGCATGGAGGGCAGTGTGGTGGTGAAGGGGGAGGAGGAAAATGACCAGCCAGCAAGTGGCAAGAGCGAAGAACTTTTCATCACTTTGGAGATAATTCCCTTTTCCCAGGATCTCTCACAGTTGGGTACTAATCCTGGGGAGGGGACTTTTGGTGAGTTCACAATATTTTTCTTGCTACATGCGGGTTAAGACTATTGGATGTCATGTATGGCGTACTCTGTGCTGACACAGCATGGCAGGCCTGGAACAGCTTGTTAACATGTCTGGAAATGGGGTGGGAATCCTCCCTGCATATCTCTATGAAGCTCTAAGATGGGAACTCTTTGATCCTTCACACAAGGCTTCTGAGGCAGCCGCTTTATTCCGTCCTCCACTGTTGGACACCTTCCCATGCCAAACAAGCAGTAAGTGGCCTGGTGTCATTGCAGCACAAAGCACTGCAGCATAAGGCCCAGTTTCTGGCCACATTTAGTCAGCATCAGCTCCCTTTCAATCTTTGTGATTCGGAGAAGACTGATATCTTGCATGGCAACCAGGATAAAGGAGGAGGGGAAGCTATTAGCTGCTCCCACTGCTGCTAGCATGGATGGCTCAGCCTCTGGCACCTCCTCTCTCCCTTCTGCCCTCCCACCCACAGGTTTCTGTGGGATGAGAAAGTAGCACTCTCCAGGGAAGCGGGGTAGGGCAGACAAAGGAGGGAAGCCATGTGAGTCACCCTGTTTCCCCCTCCCACCCACAGGATCGTGTCCTGGCAAGTCCCTTACCATGCCTGTCTCCAAACTACCTGAGTCCAGATGTTTCCTTGAGAACTTTGTTGTGTATCCGCTATACAGTGGCTGCTTGTAAGCATAACTTTGGCTTTGCACAGAACATGCCTCCATTGTCTTTAGGGAGACCTTCACTGAATGTTAACACATTAGGTTTTAGGCTCCACAATTTATCTCCTGTAATATGCGCCCTTGTAAAGTTAATTTCAGAGCGAACAACAGGAAGCTTGCTGCATACTCCCCCAGCTCCAGCAGTTGTCCGGCTTGCACAAATTCACAAGTGAAAATGGACAAGGGAAGACACGTTTAAGGAAATGGGTTGGAGGAATGCATTCCTGAAGGAGATACAAATGGAGAGGCAGGACAGGATAGCAGAGCGGCAAGAAAAAGGAAAGCGTGCAGGCAACTGCAAGCGAAGTAACAGGAGAATGTCTTTTTGTCCCTGATGGCTGGGATGGAGAGCCGGGTGGTGAGCCTGGAGAGGTACCCCCCTCCACCCCATGCAGAAAACTTTCTCTTCTCACTCAGTTCCATAGTCTCCACCTTCAGGGGCCCCAGGGAATGCAGGAGGGATGACTCAAAGGCAGCCTCATAGTCAACATCCAGGGCCTCAGGAGTCAGAAGGCTGTTTTTCTCGCGTTTCTGACCGCTCCTCCCCTTGGATCCCTCCATGGACTTTTCTGTCCAGGCTGTCTTCTGTAAAAACACACGATCTCTGAAAAAACAGTCTGTTTATTGCTTATATTGCAGAGGGTGGGCTGGGGGATTACAGGCAAACACAGTGAATGCAGGGGCATCTCACAGAGCAACGTCCATGACTCTCCAAACTGGCCATTCATAAAACCTTCTTTCAAAACCTCTCTGATTTGTATTGCCCCATTTGCACTTCTTATCTTGGTGTCTGACTGCTCAAAATCTCTGGGTAGGTACTCTGCCTCAGCCCCTCCCACCCTGCCAGATAACGTTCACCCTTGCTTTCACAAATATTATAGAGCACACAGTAGGTTGCCATCACAAATGGAATGTTGCATTCGCTGAGGTCTAATCGAGTCAGTAGATTCCTAAACCTTCCTTGAAATGCTCAAAATCACACTCAACCACCACCGAATGTGAATGAACTTGCTCAGCTTGTACTTGAACTGCTCCTTACTGGGGTCCAGGTGGCCCATGTACAGGTTCATGGAGTAGGCTAGGTTGCCAAAGATCACTATTGGCATTTCTACCTCTCCGATTCTAATTTTCCAGCCTGTAAAAAAAAGTTCCAGCTTGCATCTTTTGGGAGAGCCAGGAGTTCCTAAAGATGTGCATGTCATGCATCTTTCCCAACCATCCCACGCTGATGTTGGTGAAATGGCCCTTGTGATCTCCCAGTGCCTGCAACATCAGCGAGAAGTACCCTTGTGGTTTATGTACTCCTTGGCAAGGTGGTCAGCCCAAAATGGGGATGTGCATTCCATCTATTGCCCCACTGCAATTAGGGAACCCCATCGCAGCAAAGCCCTCCTTTATGGTATCCATGTTTCCCAGAGTCAATACCCTCCACAGTAGAATGGTATTGATTGCTTTGGCTATTTGTATAACAACAGGCCCCAATGTAGATTTCCTCATTCCAAATTGATCCCCAACTGACCAGTAGCTGTCTTGCGTTGCAAGCTTTCACAGGGCAATTGCCATGCACTTCTCCATGTCAGAGCAGGTCTCATTTGGGTGTCCCTGTGCTTCAGGGTGGGGAAAAGCCATTTGCAAAGTTCCATGAAAGTGACCTTGTGCATTCAGAAGTTTTGCAGCCACTGCTGATCATCCTATACCTGAAGCACTATGCGGTCCCCCTCTCTGTGCTTGTTTCACACACCAAAACCAGAATTCCATTGTTTCCAGAGGATTGAATGCTGGCTGTTTCCAATTTGCTCAATGCTAGGGCTTGCCTGTACAGCGTGCCCGTGGTACCCAGAGATGGAGATTCTTCCTTGTCCTCTTCCTGGTGGAGTGACATACTTGTGCCCTTGAAACAGTGCACCATCAGACACATGAAACTTTGATGAACAACAAGATTCACTGGGGTGATGTTTATGGTTGCACTGCTATGGCATCTGCATGGGTAACTAGGGCCAAAAAAGGTGCAAAAAGATTGCAAGTGCATTATGGGATGTTGACAACATGAACCCAGAACCACCCGTTGCACGGTTTTGATCCCAGTGTACATAGGGAGCATAACCCAGAATGCAAAGTTGCATCACTCAAGTCAACAGCAATCTCCCTAATGGAGACGCGCTACTTCAAACTATGTTGAATTCTTGTGCACAGTGCGGACATGGACCTTTGACTTACAAAATTGTGACACAATAAATGTGACCTTATCTCATAGTGTAGACATGGCCTAAGAAAAACAATAAGGATTCCTGTAGCACCCTAAAAACGAAACAGATTTATTTGGGTATAAGCTTCTGTTGGTCCCACAAAAGCTTATGCTCAAATACTTCTGTTAGGTGTCACAGGATTCCTCATTTTTTTTTGCTTATATCTAAGGGTGTGTCTAGACTACATGCCTCCTTCGACGGAGGCATGTAGATTAGCCAGATCGGAAGAGGGAAATGAAGCCGCGATTAAAATAATCGCGGCTTCATTTAAATTTAAATGGCTGCCCCGATCTGCCGATCAGCTGTTTGTCGGCAGATCGGGGGAGTCTGGACGTGATGCCCCGACAAAGAAGCCTTTCTTCATCGGCACAGGTAAACCTGGTTTCACGAGGCTTACCTGTGTCGATGAAGAAAGGCTTCTTTGTCGGGGCATCGCGTCCAGACTCCCCCGATCTGCCGACAAACAGCTGATCGGCAGATCGGGGCAGCCATTTAAATTTAAATGAAGCCGCGATTATTTTAATCGCGGCTTCATTTCCCTCTTCCGATCTGGCTAATCTACATGCCTCCGTCGAAGGAGGCATGTAGCCTAGACACACCCTAAGAGTTTAAAGATCTGGATGAGGAAATTGTTGGCTCATTAATGAGGATTTTTAATATTTTGAACACCAGGAAAGTTCCGGAAGACTGTTGTGCCAATATTTAAAATGGGTAAATGATAGTATTGTCAATCTGACATCAATCCCAGGCAATGAAATACCTGATGCAGGACTTGATTAATAATGAATGAAAGGAGAATAATATAATCAACGCAGATTAATATAAGCTGATATCTGTTTTTATGAGATTACAAGATAGGTTAATAAAGGTAAAAGTGTTTGATGTAATAGGCATTTGATTGGTACCCTACTACATTTTGATGAAAAAACCCTAGAAAGATACAAAATTAACATGTTACACATTAGATGGATTAAAAGCTGGCTAACAGATAGGACTCAAAATGTAATAGTAAATGGGGAATCATCATCATCAAACTGATGTGTTTCAAGTGTGGTTCTGCAGGGGTTGGTCCTTGCCCCAACACTTTACAACACTAGTATTAATGACTTGGAGGAAAACATAAGAACATCAGCGATAAAATTTGCAGATGACACAAAATTAGGGTAATGGTAGATACTCAAGAGAACAGGTCTCTGATACAGAGCAATCTGAATCTCTCAGTGTACTGGGTGTGTACAATGTACATTTAAAATGGCTAAATTTAAATGAATATTTTTAAGAGTAAAGAATGTAGGCCACATCTTGACAAACAGTGACTCTGAAAACTATTTGGGGGTTATGATGGCTGATCAGATGAACATGAGCTGCAAATGTGCTACTGTGGCCAAATGGGCTAATGAAAAACTTCTATGCATAAAGAGGGGAATTTTAAATAAGAGTAAAGATGTTATTTTGCCTTTGTATTTGAGATGGGTGTGACTGCTGCTGAAATACAGTGTCCTGTTCTGTTGCCCACAATTCAAGACTGATGTTGATAAACTGGAGAAAAACCCTCCAGAGAAGAGACATGAGAATTAGATTTGAAAACATGCTTTATATGGAGAAACTAAATATATTGAGCTCTTTGAGTCTAATAAAGAAACTGTGAAGGGGGGACTTGATCAGATACATATCTACACGGGAAACTAATATTTAACAAAGGGTTCTTCAATCTAGCAGAGAAAGGCATAACATGGTGTAATGGCTGTAAGACAAATTCAGACTGGAAATAAGGCGATATTTAAGAATAATTAACCATTGGAACAACTTACCACCAGTTGTGGTAGATTAACCATCACTGACAATTTTTAAATCAAGGTTTTATGTTTTTCTAAAAGATCTTCTGGAGGAATTATTTTGGGAAAATTTTCTGGCCCATGATTTACAGGTCAGACTACATGATTAAGGTTCCTCTTGCTCTGTGTTCAGCCCTGGCCTTGATCAGTAGGGAGTAAGGGACTGTGATGTGGTCAGTAAGAACCCCTGCCTAGTCCCCCACAGCAGCTCATGGAAGGCTTAGGGAAATCATCAGAGTGCTGCATGGTGAGGAACTGAGAATGGGGTCTGCCATTTGGAGCATTAGCAGGGATGTGTCAGTCCGTCTGTCCATCCTGGTCGGGGAAGGGGAAGGAATACAGGGTGAAAGGGCCCAGCCCCAGTGTGGAAATTGGGAGAGATCAGATCCACAGCTTAAAGCATGAGCAGATGCTTTTGGGGCCGTCTATACATCCCCATAGCCAGACATGGCCCCCTCACACACCCGAGTGCTCCTGCCAGGGCATGAATCCCTCAACACTCCAATCCTTCTGCTGTCATAAACAACCCAGTCCCTCCACCTGCTAGGCCACTCACCCTGATCCCTTCTGCTACACAGAATCATAGAATACTAGAACTGGAAGGGACCTCGAGAGGTCAAAAAGGCCAGGGCCCCATCACACAACCCAATCTACCAACTGGGAAAACACTATTGTACTTTTGGTTTTCTTGTCTGACCTTGAGGGAGCCTTCTCTGATAAAAAGATTTTTTTCTGGAAGTTCCGGTGTGACCTCTGCTCTACTGTCTGGTCTTGATGCACTGCCTTTGAGACATGAGAGGGGAAGAATAAGTATGTCACATAATAAAATAAAATAAATATAAATAAAACAAAAAAGTCTGGCTCAGTACAAAGGCCAGGATGAATTCTCCTTTTAAAATCCTTGTTTCTTTGGCCAGAAGATCAGAAGGACAGATATTCTGGTGTTTCACTGTTATTATTTAATTGTATTACAATTCAATGGAAAAACCTTACACCAATGGAGAATTAAGGTTGTTTATTGGTATGTTGTTCTATTGCAGAATGCTGAGTTGAGTAAAACTCAAACTTTTGAGGACTGGGAATCAGTTTTCTGGATTAAAAATGGATTAAAATGGAAAAATGGAAAAAATTGATTGAAAAGGAAAAATACCAACTTTTTATTTTCTTAGGAGATGCAGCATTTTTGCTAGTGGAGGCAATAGGTATATCCTCAGAAGCTAATTTAAGGGCCTCTTGTTCCTTAGCAATTTTTTCTTCCTGATACTTGGCTTCTTCCTTTGTCACCCAGTCTTCAATTGAATTGGCTACCAGTTCCAGATAGTTCCTGAAAAGAACCACATTCCTTCTATTAACCGTGAAAATACTGTGTTAATTAATATGATAACATAAAATAATCACTTTTTCATTTTGCCTTTTACTACAGAGCTGGGGTCGGCAATGTACAGCACACATGCCATCAGTGGCACGCAAGCTCATCTTGAGTGGCATGTGGCCTAGCCAGTGGGGCTGAACCTTCCCCTCCAGCCACCCTCATCCCAGCCCATGCTGGCAATCCAGCATCGTGCCCCCCTGCAAGATTGGAGCCTTCGCTGGCTTCCGGGGGTGGGGGAAGGGGAGCCTTGAAGCTCCACACTGCATCTGGTTTACAGAGAAGCGTGCGTGAATGGCTGCTTCCGTCCCCACAGGAAAAGCCAGAGTGGAGCCCAGGGCAGGAGGCCAAGCAGGGCACATGGTGGAGAGACCCCCCCCCCAGGAGAGTGGCAGGGTCCAGGGCAGGAGCGTTAAATCTTGGCACGCCACTTCAGAAAGGTTTCTGACCCCTGCTATAGAGAGTCTTGGTTTTCTAGTTGCTATCTGAACACTTTATCATAATTTTTAGGAGTTGGGTAGCATTTACCAGGGTTATTTTTCTGTATGGGAATATTTTTTAAATCTTTGCCTTACTAAACTTCGCTCACTACATTTTGGCTGTGTCTACACTGCACCCCTTTTCTGGAAAAGGAATGCAGATTAGACACATCGGAATAGCAAAATCTGCGGGGGATATTTAAATACTTTCAAGTAGGAATAAAAGATCCTCCGGAAAAGGGCTTATTTTCCGGAGAATCACGTCTAGATTGGCGCTTTTCTCCGGCTTATCCCCAAGCCGGAAATAAGCGACAGCCATGTTAATTCAAATACCGTGGGGGGATATTTAAATCCCCCGCGGATTTTGCTATTCCAAAGTGTCTAATCTGCATCCCTTTTCCGGAAAAGGGGTGCAGTGTAGACACAGCCCCAATGTTTAACATTTTAGCTCTCTTTCTGCAAAAACATCATCCACCAAAAAAAGTCCAGCTAGCTACAAATCACCATCATTCATTCAACTTTAACAAGGGTCAGTAAGAAGAGTCAGAAATCTGATGGTTTATAATTCCATTGACTTCACTAGAGTTACTTTTGATTTATACTGATTGGCCTTAGCATTTAATTATATCCACGTTAGAACTCTCTGTATCTGCAGCACCAAAGAGCAGATTTGTCTCAACTAATCTTGAAGCCAAATCAGGAAAACAGAGGGAGAACCAGGTGAACATCTCCAGTGACCTGTTGTGATGTGTGCCCCCAAATCAATCAGTCATTCACATATGTGGACAAGTGAAGGCCTTGTCTCTGCAGGTGAACTATTACCACTGAGAGTCATTTAGTAATCAGGATGCTTGCTTATGTCAATTCATGCAGCTCACAGGAAATATCTGTTTCATGGTCATGGTCAATGGCCTTCAGGACCAATTCCAAAATCCTCACATGCATTCTCCACATTCAGTCACCACATTTCAGAAGTGCTTTTCCATTGCCAGGCTTTCCGTGCCCATTTGAAGCTAACAACCGAAAAAAATATATTACCTGAATCCAACATCAGTGTGAAGTGCAATATCCCAGGATTCCTTGCACTGACGATGTTTGTTCATTGGATTATGAAGAACTATAAGCAGAGAGTTATCTTGGGTATGGTAATAGGAATCAATACACCTGTACTGTTGGGTTGCATTGTGTAAAACCTGAAAATGAAAAGCAATTAATACTTAAGACACATCCTCCATACAGTCAAATGGCAAGCCCAACTGCTACAAGAGGATTTTATTGTGCACCACTGACAGTGTGTCCATAACGCAAAGGAAGGCTTTGCCTTTCCACACAGGTGCTACAGAAGTGCTGCCAAAAATGATGCTAAGGTATGGCAGAGAGTATACTGCTGTCCCTATAGAAAATGAAATGATATGTACCAATTTTAATGAAGCAATTTAATTACTACACTGGATCAGAAAAAGGAAGTTTTTACAAGATTTCATTTTCATTTTGTGTTGGAATTTTGTTTTCATGGACATTTTATAACCAGTTCTGTCAATTACTATCTGTGTTACAGATGTTAAGGTCCACTATGTTAACAGGAATTTCCCATATACTGTAATATAGGACCAGATTGTACCTCTCTTTTACATGTGCGGAGAGTGTGGTGGGAAGAATGCAAAGAGCTAAGCAGAATTTCAGCTTCTGCTACACAAGAGATCACAGGGGGGCTGCGCCATCTCTACTTCCCTTGTGGTTCATGTCAGAATGCCTCCTGTTACCATCTGGGGTAATAGAACTCTGGGATATTCCTAATCCCAGTGTAAAGTAAGGAAAGAACAGATCACAATACATTTGTAGTAGTGCACTCTGATTCATCTTTGAAATGAATGGAGATACCTATCTCCTAGAACTGGAAGAGACCTTGAAAGGTCATTGAGTCCAGTCCCCTGCCTTCACAGCAGGACCAAGGACCATCCTGGACAGATTTCACCCCAGATCCCTAAATGGCCTCCTCAAGGAATGAACTCACAACCCTGGCTTTAGCAGGCCAATGCTCAAACCACTGAGCTATCCCTTTCCCTGAAAGACAGGGCTTGGATAATCCTGGGGAAGGCACTTCAGGTGAATTCCATCACTTTTCCTATATAACATGTGGGAGCAAGCAGTGGGCTGCGAGGGGCTGCGTGCTCCTCACTTGGCTTTCTCAGCCTGGGGGTCACCCAACAGCCTGTGCACGGGGTGGGTGCAAATGGAGTGCCAGTCCAGAGCACTCAGCCCCATGATGCTCTCACAGAGGAACACCTTACTCCTTCTCACAAGGTTCCTGGAGAGGCCTGCCTTACTCTGGCCTCCGTGGTGGGACACCTTCCCATGACAAGCCTGCACTCGGGCAGCATCCTCTCCTGGTCAAATGCAGTAGTGCAGAGGAGACTGATCCCCTGCACAGGAACCTGCCAGGGTGAGGAAGAGAAGGGGACCCTAGTAGCACACTCTCTGACAAGTGGCCTCTGCCGCTCACACACACCATCTCCAACCTTCCCACTCTAGCGGCCAGAGAGATAAGTTCTCTTTCTGCAGGACGCTGCCAGTGCCAGACCCAGTGTGTGCGGGACACAAAGAAGCCAAGCCACACCATCCCCCACTCCCGCCCACAGGCTCCTGGCCTGGATGGAACCTTCCAAATCCTGAGGATAAGGAGGCAGTGGGGGTAGTGAGTCTATCCTGGGACGTCTGTGCCCCTGCAAGAAAGTGGCTGCAGACAAGGCAACTGAGGCCCTTGTTTGAAGCACATGGCCATTGTTTGAACCAAGACCTTTGGTGTTGGCTCAGAGATATGGGCTAGGCTTCATGCACAGTATCTCCTGGGATGACTGCCTTTGTAACTTTTCTTCACAGTTGGGCCAGCTGCGAGCATGGTGTGTTGACCACCTCCAATGTCATCTTCCTGACTCCATGGGATCTGCAGCAGAAAGCACACCAGGGAAGACCTGCTGTGGGACCAGATGGCTTGCCTCCAGTCCATCTGGGGATTTGATGAGGAGTTCCAGAAGTGCTCCACTGACTGCCAGGAGTGCTGGGCAGACTGGGAGCAGTGGAAGGTCATGTGGGAGCAGCTATCATGCCAGCACGAGGCCATGTGCTCCTCCATAACATGACTGCATGTATGGAGTGGGCCTCCAGCAACACTCCCACTCCCTCAACTCTCTGCCCAATTTCCCACCCAACTCCCTGCTCCCCCTCAATTTCCTGGACCAGCCCCCTGGCTTTGTCTCCTAGCCTCCCAGGGGCTGCCAGGGTCCCCCAAACACATGGCAGTGGGACCGCCTGAGCAGTTGAAGCCTCTTGAGGTAACAGAGGCAGGTACCAGTCCCAGCCCCATTCCTGAGCCCCTTTGCCCCCTTCATCATCCTCCTTCCCTCTCCCCCATTCCAGGTTCTTTCCCCAGTCCCTCCCTGTTTTATATCCCCCAAATAAAAAATCAGAGTTGTTTGTTCAAACAAAAAGGCTTCTTTATTTGGTCTGCAGGGGAGGAGGGAAGGTGGGGAGGGAGGGATGGGCAAGGAAAGGCAGAGAGGGGCAATGAAGGGATCCCTTGTGGAGAGGCCAGGGGGAGAGTCTCACAACTCTTTCTTAAAGCCTCCTGAAACTCTTTCTCAAGGCCTCCTGGATGAGCACTGCCTCCTGATGTGCTCTGGTGATAGCACTGGTGTCTGGCTGCTCATAAGCCCTGGCCAGCTGCTCAGCTCTGCTCCCCACCCCAGTGGAAAAGTCTCCCCCTTGCTCTCACATGTGTTGTGGGGCACACAGCATGCTGCCAGGACCTTTGGGATACTGCAGTTGCTGAGGTCCAGGTGGGTGAGGAGACTTCTGAACGTCCCCTTTAGGAGGCTGAAGGCACACTCCACCACCATGCAGCACCTGCTGAGCCTGGTGTTGAAGTTCTCCTTGGTGTGGTCCAGGCTGCCTATGTAGGGCTTCATCAGCCAGGGTAGAAAGGGGTAGGCTGCATCACTGAGGATGCATATAGGCATATCTACATCCCCAACCCTGATACTGTGGTTGAGGAAAAAAGTGCCGGCGTCCATTCTCTGGAACAGGCTTGAGTTCCAGAATATGTGCGTGCTGTGTGCCTTCCCTGACCAGCCAATGTAAATGTCCATGAACCGGCCTTTGTGGTCCACCAGGGCCTGCAGCACCATTGAGAAGTACCCCCTGCAGTTTATACAGTCTGAAGCATGAGGTCGGGGGTGAAGATGGGGATGTGGGTGCCATCTATGGCCCCTCCCCTGCGGTCGGGAAAGCCATCAATGGCATTCCCCAGAGAGATGACCCACTGCAGCAAAATGGTGTTGATAGCCTTGACTATCTGCACGATCATGGCTTCAACCGTGGATTTCTCCATGCCAAACTGGTTCCCATGGAGCGGTAGCTGTCCAGTGTGGAGAGCTTCCATGGGGTGATGACAACAAGCTTCTGCAGGGGGATGGAGGGTCTCATGCGGGTGTCCCATGACCAGAGGGCAGTGGCGAGCCATTTGCAGAGCTCGAGGAAAGTGGCCTTCTGCATGTGGAAGTTCTGGAGCCACTGCTGGTCATCCCATCCCTGCAGGACGATGCCGTCCCTGTGACGGATTTTTGCGGGTGCGAGCTCCTCGCTCTCTCCCCCTTCAGCTCCCGAGCAAGTCTGGGGAGGGGGCGGGGCCCTGCGAACCCACCGTCTGTGCTTGTCTCTCTGACCCCTACCCGGATCCTAGGGTTAACATCCGGGTGAGGGGGCGATCACCCCTCTGCCCCTAATGGCTGAGGGGGTTCGGCAGCCCCTTCATCGGGCCCCCCCTCCTCGGATTTGAGGGGAGGGGGAGTCGCAGTGTCGGCGCGGGGCCTGACCTTGGACCAATGTCCTCCTGCGGTCTTGGCCCCGCGGGTTTAAGGATTCAGGGGAATTGCTTGTAGGTAGTGATGATGAGGGGAAAGGGGAGTGGGGGACCCGGCCCTCCCTCTCCTCCGGGTCCCAGCCCGAGGCCCTAAGTGGCGGTTGGCGACCAGCTGTCGCCCTCCATGGCGGACGGGGCTGCTGCCCTCAACTCGCCCGCCCATGGGCGCCAAAAGGGCCCTGCCTCGGGCTCCTTCCACTCCCCGCTGACTTGCCTCAGTAGTGGAGCAAGGCTGGGGTCACTCACCATGCCGAAGTCGCCGGGCGCGTCCCAAGGCGAGCCGCCAACTGCCGAGCCCGTCTTTCCTTGTCGCCCGGAGGGTTGGGGGTTTGGTGCTCTTGGACGCCAGGGCGTCTGCCACTGCACTTCCCCCCCTCCTGCCGGGTCGTCCCCGGCCTTTGTGGTCGCTGGGGGATGACGTCTGGGCGGTGAGCCCTGCCCCCGAGGCGGCCCTACCCCCGCGGCGGCCCCGACGTGCTCCCGTGCCCTGCGTTGGAGCATCAGCCGGGGCGGCAGAGCCGGCCGCTTCCCCGCCACCCGCGTTCTGCCCCACCTCCCGCTCCCGGCCGGGCGTCCGAACCCCGGTGCCGCCGCGCCGGTGTGCTCGCCTGCCGCGGCGGCCACTTTTCCGGCCGGGGGGGGGGGCTCTCCCCCGGCCGTCAGTGCGGACCCCACCGGGTCCGTCACAGTCCCACCAATCGGAACTAGTTTTCCTCTGCGAGAAGTGGTGTGCAGGGGATTGAGGATCATTTACTGCATCAGGAGTACCAGGGCTTGGGTGAAGAAGTCCCTTAGGGAAAAAGTTCTGAGGGCCTTAAATGTGATGCAAGCTCCAATCAGTGGGCACACTATTTCAAAATAATTCTGTGCTATTTTGATGCTGCCTTGTAGTGTGGATGTGCTATTTCAAAATAGTTATTTCAGGAGTTATTATTTTGAAATAAGTTATTTCAAAATAATTTTCTAGACATGACTTCACTTATGTCTGTGGTAGTATTGCAAGTGGAGAACTTGAAGGATTGGACCCTTTGGTCTAGCTGACAGTCATGAAGACTTAAGTCTTTCATTTATGCATAAAATTGACACAGAGAAGCTTTCCCAAACCTTTCAACCAACGTACTGCACAGAAAAACCAATCCTAGGGATAAGAAGAAAAATCAGCTGAAGAATAATGAGTATTAACAGCATTTATCAGGAACAAATCTGAATCAGTAAAATACTCTGTATCCATTTATTAGTACTCTATGCACTAGCCTCCAGAACTATTGTACCTATGCATATCAGAGTTCATAAATACCTGAAGAAGAAGACGTGGCTCATAATGTTCAGCAAAAGTCCAGTCTGTCAAATGTCGCTGCTGAGTCTTTTGTATTTCCTCTAAATCTGTCTGTGTGCCACACCTTTGTGGTTTAACCTCAAAGTATATAAAAAAATCCCCCCCACCCCCCAAAAAAATGTTAGTATTCAGTTGTTTTAAACTGAATTAAATCTTGTTAATTGAATGAGAAGCATGAGGGAGAACAGAATACAGAAGAGATAGTGTCAAGTGGAGGAACATAGTTAACTGCATAAAGCTGCACATGTGTAAATCTACATGACAATATTTTAATAAGAATAAACACTGACAAAAAGGTTTTGGCTTTGACTTCTTTAAGGTCAACATAATCAAAATATTTCTATTGTTAGGTTATATGCTTCTGTGTGCTGTAAGCAATTACAGACTTACAGTCAGGGCTTGTGAAGTCACTTTAATATGATTTTACATATCTACAGCTATACAGCAGACAGATGTTTGTGAAGATGCCAAACAACAAAATCTGTTAGTGAGTCTACAATATGGCAGTCTCTCAACCTCTTATGCTAAAATTAATCTCTTGCACTCAATAAGTAGCACAGCATTGCCATGGGAAGGCTCCCTCCATCCTCCTTTTCGTATAGTGCAGAATTTCAAGAGTCTGATTTTACAATACCTTAAAGCTATTCAAATGTATCATATTATCCCAAGACATAATACAATTAACACACACATGGAGATTCACCAAGGAATCCCCGGCAAAAGGAATTCACTTAATGTTCCTTCATTTGTGACAACAGAACATAGTTTATTCCATTCACTATATTAATCACTAAGGCTACAATTATGTCACAAGAGATCACAGCCAGCCCCTTCCCCCCACAGCCCTAGCCCTCATGTGGGAACCCCTCACAGCTGCTTAGACATTGTTCCTTGTGGGTCAAGGAGACTCCACAGTATCTCCACCCACACAGGTGATACATGTGGCAGGGAATGCCCCTTCCCCAGAGCTCACTGCTGTCATTGTACCTCCCCTGAGCTGCCCAGTCACTGCGCAGGGGACCCCAGGCTCCCACCCACTGCTGTGGCAGGGAAACCCCAGAGTCCCTGCAGTAGTGAGTGCTGAACTTACCTCCCTACCCAGTTTGTTAGGGATATTTTCAGCAGAAGTCAGGGACAAATCATGGGCTTCCATTAATTTTTGTTTACTGGCCATGACCTGTCCATGACTTACTAAAAGCATACATGACAAAATCTTAGCCATACTAGTTTCTACATTTCAGAAGTGATTAATTTCTTACTTTGTTTATAAGGGGATCATCCAGACTGTCTCCTCCACCTTTGTCATTATTTTCTATATGAACTGGAAATTGAACACAGAAGAAACATGCTAGAGTTTCAGATATTTTCAGAATTTGTTATTCGGCTTATTCATCTTTGTTAGTCCTATGTAGTGGGCAAACTGTATCTCACCCATCAGAAAGATACATGGATCCCTTCAAGCTTTGCCTTTATCACTATGGAAAGGCCCCTGCTTTGATGATGATAAAGCACCCAATCACATGCTTGACCATAGAGTTGAACATAAGAAAACAGGGCTTTCCATTGTTTCATCAAGTCCAGAATTCCACCACCACAAGAGACTACTACCCGATTCTTTAGAGAAAGGAGGAACACACATATACTGTATTTTATCAATTGCATAATGCTGTACAGAGGGAGAGAAGAGTTAATGTTTTCCCAACCCTATAGTAGCTAGTTTCCATCCACAACCGTAAGGTTTGATTAGCCTTATTTCAGCAAATACACTGTAAGCAAAATTATTATTCTGTTATGGGGATAAAATGTTATTGAAAAATTAATGCCGATACCCGATTGGCAACTCTGTAGATATGACATCGTCTGTTTGTACTCACAATAGGCAGGGCACAGGTAGAAGTGGACGTTTCTCCACCCTGCTTTCCCAGTGTATTCAATTAGAAGCAGGAAGCCTGCTAAAAAACCACTGGGTCCCCTAGACAATCGAGATACAAAAGGAGCAATCAAGGATGATAAAGCCATTGCAGAGAAGCGAAATGATTTCTTTGCATCAGTATTCACGGCTGAGGATGTTGGGGAGATTCCCAAACCTGCACTGTCCTTTGTGGGAGATGAATCTGAGGAACTGTCCTGGATTGAAGTGTCATTAGAGGAGGTTTTGGAACAAACAGAAAAACTTAACGTGAACAAATCACCGGGACCAGATGGCATTCACCCAAGGGTTCTAAAAGAACTCAAATGGGAATTGCAGAACTGTTAACTGTGGTTTGTAATCTATCCCTTAAATCGGCTTCCGTACCTACTGACTGGAAGATAGCTAACATGACACCAATATTTAAAAAGGGCTCTAGAGGTGATCCTGGCAATTACAGACCGGTAAGTCTAACGTCGGTACTGGGCAAATTAGTTGAAACAATAGTTAAGAATAAAATTGTTAGGCATGTAGAAGAACATGTAGAAGAATACGTGCGCACCGCGTGCACCACATCTTCCAAAGCGTTTTCCCTAGCGGTACCCGTAGTGCCAGCAGGGCGTCCCCTAGAGTGGCGCCGCCATGGCGGGGCATAAGTACCCCTGCCAGCGCTGCCCCATCTCAGTTCCTTCTTGCCGGACACTCCGACAAAGGGGAGGTAGGGTGGGAGTCGAATGGACATGAGGCCTTAGGATCACATTGTCTTTCAAAAAATTGTATATACAGAGGTGTTGCCATTAAGGACTTCGGGTCGTCTAGACTATGGCACTATTTTGGGATACTGGAGGTGAAGGAATTCTGTTCTTGATGCAAAGCTGCCAAGATTTTATTGCCTCCTGATAAAGCTATTTGGAGCAAAGGTGTTGTTGGTGAGTATATGCAATGCTATATCCTTGATCAGCATGCAAAAAGCTTGCACACGTTGTAAATGGCTCAAAGTGCCAGGACATTGATATGAAGGGAAGCTTCTTGTTCTCACAAACCTTGAGCTTTCAATGTCCTCAGACGTGCTCCTCAATCTATTGCATCAGTAACTATGGTTCTGATCAGTGGAGGAAGGGCAAAAAGAGCCCCTTCACAAACACAGGTCTGATTTATCCACCACTCCAGGGATTCTAGAATGGGTGGAGGCCTAGGCACTAGGCTATCTAATAACTGACAGTTTGCGGGTATGCAAACTTCAACCAGGCCTGAAAAGGATGAAGGTGCAATCTCACATATTGGACTACATAAGTGCACGTGGCCTTATGACCTAGTAACTTCAGGCATATATGGTAGTAGCTAAAGAGTGAGAGTGAGGGACAGACACAGGTAACAAACTGCCTGAAATCATTCATTCAGCAGAAATGCCCTCAAACTTGTACCAAGGAGCTCGATTTACTGTGTTTGTACTAAAGTGGACTTCCCTTTGTTTAAAATCATACCCAAACTATGGAAGAGAACTGGAAATGACAAAAGACTTGGTCTCTGGACTTGCCCCTCAGTAATTAGTTGACCAGGAAAGGAAAGACATATTCATCTCTGCCTGAGATATGTTACTATTACAGTTATGCAGTTGGTAAAAATATATGGAGCTGAGATGAGGCCAAAGGTGAGCACTTTGTATTGGTAAATTTTAACCTGTGATTTCAAATCTCAGATAATTTTCTCAAGCCACAGGAAGTGTCACAAAGCAGTACATTTCCTCAAGACTCTTGGCAGAAAATCTGTAGTTATGATTCAAAAAAATGAGAATATTATACATAGATAGATGTCCTTGTGCAGTAGGATAGAAATTCAGTGTATTTATTATGTATCTGAAGATAAAATCCACAGAGGAGCTTGCTTGACTTTATATTTGTGCACAAAAGAGTGATAGTTCTCAATGCAGATTGGTAAATTCTTCATCTGTGGGATCTAGGCATTGCAAATCAATCTGTACCATGATTCCAGATAGTCATGCACTAGCCATTGATATCTAGTGCATGCGAAGCGGACAGGGGGCTGCAGACAGGGGAGTTTAAGAGGGAGAGCAAGAGATCCTGCCGCTGAACAGGCTACCAGGTGAGAGTGAGAGTGCTAGCTTTTGGTGTGAGTGAGTTTGCTCGATTGTTTGAATTTTGATTCTGATTTCAGGTGACTTCAGTTTCAGTTGCTGTGGCTGTTAGGTCTGAGTGCCTGACTTTTGTTCCCTTGATTGCCTTTGATCAGCCTTCTCCTGTGTGACTCACAAGCCTACTCACTTAGGTCAGGCCTGAGGCAGAGCGACCTGGGGGCTGCAGACAGGGGAGTTTAAGAGGGAGTCTGACAGATGGAGGCCTATGATAGTCAGGAAGACCCGCAACACCTGTGCCAGCACTGCTTCTGTCTCCTCCACCTGTGCCTGTAGCCAGACAGAGCACCTGACCATGGATGCCTCCACTCAGATCCTGGTGTGGTTTTGCAGGGACTGTGGCTTGCAATTCCCACTTACTGATATCCAGGCTGGGGGAACCATCCAATGTGAAAGGTGCCTGCTGGTGAAATCTCTCAGGAGGAGGTGGCCAGGTTGAGAAGCATCCGAATCCATGAGCAATTCCTGGACTGAGTTCATGAGGAGACAGCTGAGGTAGCTGTCCCAGTACACAGAACTGCTGACACACCACTGGTGGAGGAGGAGATGGATCAGGGTGGACACTGGCAGCTGGTTACTTCTGGCAGCAGGCAGTGCTCCACCCCTGTGCTCCAAACCCTTCCACCGTGGTACTAGGAAACCGTTATGCTCTTCTTGATACAGGAGATAAGGAATCACCCCCTACAACAGAGGAGGAAAAGCCTTGTACCCCCAAGGCTGGGAGGTCTGGTGCCATCACTGCGAATAGGAAACGTAGGGTAGTGGTGGTCAGAGACTCTCTTCTGAGGGGGACGGAGACGCCCATCTGTTGTCCTGACATGTCATCTTGGGAGGTATGCTGCCTGCCAGGGGCCGGTATCCAAGATGTTACGGAGGCACTGTCGAGGATTATCTCGCCCTCTGACTACTATCCCATGCTACTCCTCCATGTGGGCACTAATGATACTGCGAAGTGTGACACTGAGTGGATCAAGAGTGACTACAGGGCCCTGGGATTACAGGTGAGGGAGTTTGGAGCACAGGTGGTATTTTCTTTGATCCTTCCTGTCAAAGGTAGGGGTCCAGGCAGAGACAAGTGCATTCTGGAGATGAATGCCTGGCTGTGAAGATGGAGACCTGGGAGATCAGAAATGGGAGGGAATGAGGGCTATAATAGCAGAGAGAAAGGAGGGACAAGACAGAACTGGGAGGTAAGATCAAATCAGTATTCTAGATGCCTATGTACAAATGCAAGAAGTATGGGTAATAAGCAGGAAGAACTTGAAGTGCTAATAAATAAATACAACTATGACATTGTTGGCATCACAGAGACTTGGGGGGATAATACACATGATTGGTATAGAAGGGTACAGCTTACTCAGGAAGAATAGGTGGGGAAAAAAGGGAGGAGGTGTTGCCTTATATATTAAAAATGTACACACTTGGACTGAGGTGGAGATGGATGTAGGAGACGGATGTGTTGAGAGTCTCTGGGTTAGGCTAAAAGGGGTAAAAAAACAAGGGTGATGTCATGCTAGGAGTCTACTACAGGCCACATACCCAGGTGGAAGAGGTGGATGAGGCTTTTTTTAAATAGCTAAGAAAATTGTCCAAAGTATAGGATTTGGTGGTGATGGGGGACTTCAACTATGCAGATATATGTTGGAAAACTAACATAGTGGGGCACTTTCTATCCAATAAGTTCTTGGACTGCACTGAAGACAACTTTATATATCAGAAGATTGAAATATAAATATATTAGAATCAAGAGGAAGACCAAGGACAGGGTAGGCCCACTGCTCAGTGAGGAGGGAGAAACAGTAACAAGAAACTTGGAAATGGCAGAGATGCTTAATGACTTCTTTGTTTCGGTCTTCACTGAGAAGTCTGAAGAAGGAATGCTTAACACAAGTGAATGCTAGTGGGAAGGGGGTTGGTTTAAAAGATAAAATAAAATAAAAAAAAAGTTAAAAATCACTTAGAAAAGTTAGATGCCTGCAAGTCACCAGGGCCTGATGAAATGCATCCTAGAAGACTCAAGGAGCTGACAGAGGAGGTATCTGAGCCATTAACTATCATCTTTGGAAAATCATGGAAGACAGGAGAGATTCCAGAAGACTGGAAAAGGGCAAATATAGTGCTCATCTATAAAAAGGGAAATAAAAACAACCCAGGAAACTACAGACCAGTCAGTTTAACTTCTGTGCCAGGAAAGATAATGGAGCAAGTAATTAAGGAATTCATCTGCAAACACTTGGAAGATAAGAAGGTGATAGGTAACAGCCAGCATGGATTTGTAAAGAATAAATCATGTCAAACCAATCTGATAGCTTTCTTTGATAGGATAATGAGTCTTATGGATAAGGGTGAAGCAGTGGATGTGGTATACCTAGACTTTAGTAAGGCATTTGATACAGTCTCGCATGATATTCTTATCAATAAACTAGGCAAATTAATTTAGATGGGGCTACTATAAGATGAGTGCATAACTGGCTGCATAACCGTTCCCAGAGAGTAGTTATTAACGGTTCACAATCCTGCTGGAAAGGTATAACAAGTGGGGTTCCGCAGGGGTCAGTTTTGGGACCTGTTCAATATCTTCATCAATGATTTAGATATCAGCATAGAGACTATGCTTATTAAGTTTCTAGATGATATCAAGCTAGGAGGGGTTACAACTGCTTTGGAGGATAGGGTCATAATTCAGAATGATCTGGATAAATTGGAGAAATGGTATGAGTTAAACAGGATGAAGTTAAGGACAAATGCAAAGTGCTCCACTTAGGAAGGAACATTCAGTTTCACACATACAAAATGGGAAGCGACTGTCTAGGAAGGAGTACGGCAGAAAGGAATATAGAGGTTATAGTGGACCACAAGCTAAATATGAGTCAACAGTGTGACACTGTTGCAAAAAAAGCAAACATGATTCTAGGATGCATTAACTGGTGTGTTGTGAGCAAGACATGAGAAGTCATTCCTCCGCTCTACTATGCTCTGATTAGGCCTCAGTTGGAGTATTGGGTCCAATTCTGGGCACCACATTTCAAGAAAGATGTGGAGAAATTGGAGAAGTTCCAGAGAAGAGCAACAAGAATGATTAAAGGTCTAGAGAACATAACCTATGAAGGAAGACTGAAAGAATTGGGCTTGTTTAGTTTGAAAAAGAGAAGATTGAGGGGACATGATAGCAGTTTTCAGGTATCTAAAAGGGTGTCACAAGGAAGAGGGAGAAAACTTGTTCTTCCTGGCCTCTGAGGATAGAACAAGAAGCAATGGGCTTAAACTGCAGCAAGGGAGATTTAGGTTGGACATTAGGAAAAAGTTCCTAACTGTCAGGGTGGTTAAACACTGGAATAAATTGCCCAGGGAGGTTGTGGAATCTCCATCTCTGGAGATATTTAAGAGTAGGTTAGATAAATGTCTATCAGGGATGGTCTAGACAGTACTGGGTCCTGCCATGAGGGCAGGGGACTGGACTCGATCTCTCAAGGTCCCTTCCAGTCCTAGTATTCTATAATTCTATGATCTCCATCCTCTCTTCCTAACACATCTGTTATTTGGTGGAATATTTTTTCCAAGTGAAGTGGCAAGAGCCCCATTATTTGAGATATTTAAAACTAGATTGGAAGAAGGCACTTGAGAATAATGCTGGACTGGATGCCAGGGAAAGGGAAACAGTCCAGGCTTAGATTCCATTTACCTGAAAAGCAAGATCCTGATTGTCCTTTGCTGCTCTCTTCCTGATTCAATTTCAAAAAATCTTCACTACAAAACTGCAGATTTTCTTTTAGGGTAGGTTCTATGCAACAGAAAGCAGTTTCATGAGATGCAGCATCCCCCAGCACGTGCATTAAATGATCAGATAGATTTTAGCCATCTAATTCTATTATTCTAAACATTCCCAATCAAGATATGCTTACAGCGCAGCTGGGAGTGAGACTCGCAGCCCAGACAGACTTATGCTAACAGTGCTAACGCTAGCAGAAGTGCAGCTTGAACAAGCATGCTAAAAATAGCAACGTGGACACTGTTGTGTTAGAAGTCAGGATCCCCAGACCAAGCTTCTGCCTGATTTGAAACATTCACATTGCTATTTTTAGTGCACTAGCTCTATCCCTGCTAGTGTGAGTCTCTCTCCTTGGGCTGGGAGAGTTGCTCCCATCGGCATGATGACACATTCCCACTTCTAAAGTCAGACTATAATAATGACAAAGCTTTCAGACATAGGCTAGCTAAAGAAATGTTATTACCAGACACAGAAAATGAAACAGAACTTATTCAGATACTCTTAGAAAATCATGCTTGGATACTCAGATAACTTTTTGACAAGTTTTTAATGGATCCCCATATCAAATTGAGAAGTCAGTCTAAGTGAAACTAGTGGGAATTTAAATTGGCATTACTTCCATCTTCTTCCCTCTTCCAATATATATGTTGCACCAACTTAATCTCTCAGGCTACGTCTACATAGCAGCACTATTTCAGGATACCCGAAATAGCTGTCCCGCATCTTCACAGCAAGCCCATTATTTTAAAATATAATGGGCTCGCTATTCCAATGTCCCTGTAAACCTCATTCCACGAGGAGTAAGGGATGTTTTGGAATAGTGGGTTATTTAAAAATTTGGCGCTGTGTAGGCACAATCAGCTATTTTGAAATTGGCTCAAAATAAGCCACGCAATTCGCGTAGCTTGAACCATGTAGTTTATTTCAAGTTACAGGTGCAGCGTAGACACAACCTCAGAGTCTTGTAGTCTCACATCCACTAATAAAATGCAGGACTATGTAGCACTTTAAAGTGCTACATAGTCCTGCATTTTGCTTCAGCTACACCAGACTAACACGGCTACATTTCTATTACTATCCACTAATAAATATCTAACATATGCTCTTCTAACACATCATCTCTGAATTTGCTCTGCTAAGTCTATCTGAGTGTCATTGAGTCTAAGCAGATGTAACTGATGCAGGAAGAGGAAATGAAGATTACTCACTTTGGGCAGTAACTGGAGTTCTTCGAAATGAGTGTCTCAATGGATGCTCCATGTTTGGTCTTGGTGCTGTCCTGGCACCTGGATTGAATTTTGAAGCAGTCCCTAGTGATCCACACATGCACTGTGCCGTTGGTATGCACCATGCCAATCAGAATCCTGCATGCATGGCCCAAGCCCTCCAGTTCCTTCTCTATCTTAGAGGCTCCCTAAGTCCAAAGCAGAATGGAGCATCCACAGGTACATGCATCACAAAGAACTCCAGTAACTGCAAGAGTTGAATAACTTCGTTTCTTCTTTGAGACAGGTCCCTGTGGATGCTCCATGTCTGGTAACTAATGAGCAGTTTCACTACCTGGTGGTCAGGGCTTCAGAATATGCGGAAAGCCAATGACAGTATCAAGGCACCCATGGAAGTGTCACCATAGGAAAGTGCATAATGGTTAGCAAAGGTGAGTTGTGATGCCCAGATGATATCTCTGCAAATGCCTGCGAGCAGTACATTTCTGAAGGTATACTGTGGACATAGGAACTGCTCTGGTGGAATGTGCTGTCAAGCACAACGGAGGTTGAAGATCATTGCAAGTGTAACACAGTCTGATACATTCCGTGATCCATTTGAATAACCTTTGTTTTGATATGGCTTCTCCCTTTATATGTTCAGCAATTGCCACAAAGAGATAAGGAGTTTTTTCTGAAGGTCAAGGTAAAACACCATAGCTCATCTAACGTTTAGTGTGAGCATGAAAGCTTTGAAAGCATTGGCATGTGACTTTAGGAAGACTATAGGTAGGTTCTACGGTTTGTTTATGTGAAAGGAAGAAACAATTTTAGGTATTTTGGGTGGGTACGGAGAATTACTTTATCCTTCTGGAATACTGTGAAGGTGGGGATTGGCCTTAGAGCCGCTATATCCCCAACACGGTAGGTGGATGCAATGGAGACCAGAAAGGAGACCTTCATCGATCGGTGCATTAAGGAGTAAGAGGCAAGGGGCTCAAAAGGTGGCCTGGTTAGGGCCTGCAGCGCTAAACTAAGATCCCATAGAGTAGGATGTATCACATCTGGATACAAGACATGCAGACCTTTTAGGAAGTGTTATGTTGTTGGATGCACAAAGACAGACCTTCCATCTATTTTGTGGTGGAAAGCAGTAATTGCTGCTAGGTGTACTTGGATGGAACTAATTGAGAGTGAGGATTGTCTAAGGATGAGGAGGTAGCCCAATATAAACGATAATGGTACGGATAGTGGGTCATGCCCTTGAAGGCACACCATGTCAAGAAGCATTTCCACTTGTAATATATGATGAGCTGGTGGAAGGCTTGTGGCTGTGGATGAAGACTTTTTGTACTTGTCCAGATAATTTTAATTCGGCCAGTGAGAGTCATGGAGGAGCTAGGCTGTCATACTGGAGGTCATATTGGAAAGGGAGCATGATTGGAGTTTGGACTGACATCCTGAGCAGGAAGGGGTACTATAGTTGTCTCAGCCAAGCAAGAGCTATCAGTATGAGCATGACTTCATCCATCCTAATCTTCTGGATCACTTTGGTGAGTAGTAGTATTGGGGGAAAGGCATAACAAAGTTTGTCCTTCCATGGTATGAGGAAGGCATTCCTGCATGATGTCTGACTGATGCCTGCTCTGGTGCAGAATCACTTGCATTTGGTGTTGTGGAGTGTCTCAGACAGATCAATTGTGGGTTGACCCCATCTGCAGAAGAGAAGATGCAGAACTGTGTTGTTGAGCACCCACTCATGGTATTAGGGAAAATGCCTGCAGAGTTCATCTGCCATTATTTTGTTAACTCCTAGTATACTTGTGGCTGAAAGATTAATTCTGTGGTTGATGCAGAAATTCCACAGCTTTATGGCCTTGGTACAGAGGGATTGAGATCTGGCTCCTCGTTTGTTTATATAAAAAAGCACAGGCAATGTTGTCTGTAAGAATCTGTATGTGTTTGTTGGTGTAGTGGGTCGGAGTGGTTGTCCACTGACCATGAGGGGGAACCACCCTTTCCTGAGCCTTGGTGGGCAACAACTGGCCCTAACGAAGCACCTGACCAATCAATCAGGACGAGGGGCCAGGGAGATAAAAGGCCTGCCAAGCAGGCCAAGCCTCCAGCGGCAGAAGGAGCCAGAAGCCTCCACTCTGCGCTCGCTGGAGGAGCAAGACACCGCGGAGGCCGAGCACTGGCCCTGGCCGCCGGGCCTGCGGCTCCCAGATGACCCAGACAGACTCTCCACCTGGCCAGAGCTGCTAATGCTCTGGAGCCCTGAGGGCCTGCCCAGAACCCAGGTACAGCCTCAGGGGAGTTTGAAAGTAGCCCAGGGAAAGCTGACTATTGGTTAGCTGAGACAGAGCTTGGGCAGCACTGCGGAGCGGATCCCCGCTGACCCAGTAGCAGACTGCTCTGCTGCTACTAGGGCCCGGGGCTGGGACACAGTGGTGTGGGTGGGCCTGCATCCCCCCTGCCACTCCATTCTCGGATAGCAGACCCCCCTCCCCCCCGTTGGCTGTGCCTGAATTGCAGCCAACACTCACTGCTGCCAAGCCCTGAACAAGGGCCTGACTTTAGACTGCTATTTAAGCCTGTTGCCATGCCCTGAGAAAGGGCTCGGCTTTAAACTGCGGTTTGTTTGCCTGCTGCCAGGTCCTGAATCAGGGTTTGGCTTTGATGTCTTTGCTGTTTGTTTAACTGATGCCATGACCTGAGCAAGGGCTTGACTAGAACTGCTATTTGTTTGCCTGCTCCAAACTGTTTATTTTTGCTGCCCACTCCGAACTGAGGCCGGGCCCTTGAACTGTTTATTTTACAGCCCGTTCGAACTGAGGTCAGGTGTCTGAACTGCTTATTTGTTGACCACCTTGAGCTGAGGCCGGGCATTGAACTGTCTACTTACTACTCACCCTAGACTGCAGCCAGGCTCTAGACTCTAGGTTTCCGCTCGCCTGGCGGGAGGACCTACATGCAGACTCGCAGCCTCTGCTAATTCCCCAATTGACAGCGGAAAATGTAGTGGGTTGGAGTGGCTGCTCACTGACCACAAGGGGGAGCCAGCCCTCCCTGAGGGCAACCCACTTATAGTTGGCTATTATGAGTAGAAAATGTTGACACGCATTGAGCATTGCTCAGAGATCTAGTAAATTTATGTGTACGGAGAGCTCTTGAGGTGACCATAGACCTTCAATGGTGTGTTTCACATATGAACTCCCCATCTGGTTCATGGCACATCCGTGGTAAGCATGCATGAGGGGGCCTGAGATACAGAAGGGACATCCATGCACAGATTGGATTGCTTGGTTCACATAGAAGAGATATGACTCAGTGAATCATGGTGTGCAAAAGGGTCATGGAATGCCTGAGTGGTTGAACACTTTAGAAAACCATATTTGTAGGCCGGGCATATGGATTCAGGCATGAGATACTACTGAAATGGTTGCTGTCATGTGCCTAAGTAGCTATAAGCACTCTATGGCCATAAAGCATGGGGAACAGTAAAGTGTGTTGGCTAGAGTTTGGATAATGAAGAACCTGTCTTGAGAAAGATAAGCACGTGCTGTCATGGAGTCTAGATGGGCACCAATAAACTGTATGATTTGGGTGGGGCAGATCAATGATTTCTCCCAGTTTATCTGGAGGCCAAGTTTTTAAAAGCACTCTATTGGTACTGTGGACGAGCATGTTGCTTCGGTATACAATGTGGCTTTGAGCAGGCAGTCATTGCGGTATGGGAATATAATTATTCCCATGGTGTGCAGCTGGGTTGTGACTGCAGCCAATACCTTGGAAACAACTCTAGATGCCAAAAGGTAAGACCCGGTATTGGTAATGATCTGAGCATAGTGTGAATCTCAGGAACCTCCTGTGGATGGGATGGATAGGATGCAAAAATAAGCATCCTGAAGGTCGGGGGCTGAAAACCAGTCCCCTTGTTGCAACGCTGGGATGATGGTGGAGAGTGTGACCATGCAGAAATGCTACTTCTTTACATATTTGTTTAGTCTGTGCAAATCAAGAATGGGTCTCCAACCTCTTGGTTTCTTTTTGGTTAGAAAATACCAAAAACCCTTTTCCCTGTCCAAGTTGTGTCTTGTGGGAAGGGTCCCTGAAGAGGGAGGGAAGGGAGATTTGGCAGGTGGTCTGAAAGGGATAGTGTAGCCAGATAGGGTGATGTGAAGCACCCACTTGTTGGAGGTGATAGTGGCCCATAAGCAGTAATATGGGCGGAGGCTGTTTTGAAAGATCCTTTCAAATCATGAATGGCATTGAAACTTTTAGGGGTTTTTCCAGGCCCTCGACCAAGCATTCAAAGCTGTTTGGTGGCTGAAGTACTGTCCACAGCTTGAGAGCAGGCTCTGTTTCTGGTCTGATTGTTGTCTGACCATTGGTGAATGTAAGTGTTTGATCCTTTGTTCTCTTGATCAGCGTCACTCTGCTTTGTGATCACCCTCTCCCTGTGTGGTTAACAAGGGGATAGGATTGACTTAGGAGACCAGGCTTTAAAAGCCAGAGGCAGAGTGACCAGGGGGAGTGAAGAGAACAGGGGGCTGAAGAAAAGGGAGTTTAAGAGGGAGATGGCACCAACAGGGATGTCCTCAGCATTTGATTTAGTGGATCTTTACTAAACCCACTAAATCGAATGCATGTAGATCAACAGCCATAGCATCAATCTTCCTGCAAGTCTAGACATAACCTCAGTGATCTAATTTACAATACTTTACACTTCACCTCTGACTTTGGCTTTCACTCTCTGGTCACTATTACAGTTGCTAAGACTGAACGGGCATTAAACTTTGAGAGCTTGATGTAGGAAGGTATTTATGCATGTACATTACCTCTACTGGGACGACTTGAATACTAAAGTTAGGCAAATGCTTAAGTACCTTGCTGAATCAGGGCCAGAGTTCATTAATCCAGTTGAACAGTAGAAGTAGAATGATACCAGACTTACAGATATTGATATCCTTGGGTGCCTTTCCTGACTGAGTTCAATACAGATGTTCTTAAAACGCTTACATCAGCAACTAATGCAGACCAAGTTAAATCCTAATCCCACTGACATCAATGGGAAAACTCCCACTGACATCAGTAGAATTAGGATATAAACTCATCTGCATTGGTTGTTGGTATAAACATATTTCAGTGAGATTAAGATTTGGCCCATTGACAGAAATTGTTGAGAGATTATTGTATCGAAAATGTAATCTGTCCATATTCAGTTTCAAGTATTAAATGATCTTCTTTTTGTAGTATTGCTTATAATCTTTTACACACACCTATTACTATTATCAAAGTTTTTAAAATTACTATTTCAGTTTCATGACAAGATAAGACAGTATTTTATATACCATATAAATAGCATTTCTGAAACATCTAAGAAAAGAGAAACTTTGAAACAGTTACCAACTCCTGCATTACGTAGTGTTGCATACGTATCGTGTAAAACAACTGTTTAATGGTATAATTTCAATGTTTTATGTCTTTAAAATATACTTTTATATAAAAATCTCTGAAATAATTTTCTGATACCTGCTATGCAACACTCTTTTACATAGATACTGCTTTTAAAGACTTATTTAAATAAACTATTTAATTATGTCATGCAAAATGCCCAGTTTATGTCATTATCTAGTATTTCTACTTGGATATTCATTCACTGAATGGTTCCTAAAACAGGAAAATCATCACATCCCAGGAACAACAAATACTTCTGAATTAATGTAAAAGAAAAAGAGTCTAATGAACAGCATATTTAAATTTCTTAGAACAACGCTGATAAAGGTGATGTTACCTGAGCCATTGGGAGTTTTCTCATCAAACAGGTTTTCCACAGTTGATAGTCGTCTCAGATGTCTTGCAAACCTGGCTGGATTATCCCAGGGGATATAAGATACTTCATAATCACCTCCAAGCATCAACCCTGAGCCCTCCAGTAAGCCAGAGTCATCCAAACCAGTCAGTCTCAGGCTTTCAAAAGTAAACACTTTAAAGGCTCTTTCTACTTCAGCCCAACTCAAGTATTCTGGAAGAGAATTAAAACCACCCACAGACATTGTCTTTATAATTCAGTGAAAGGTAAACAGAGGACTGTCAAGAGTATATTTTCCTTAGTATTGCTATTAAGGCTGCCAACAAGTGAGCTAATGGTGATGGTAATTTCAGTAATGATTAATGGATTAATCTGATGATGGTCAGAGATATTATTAGACCTGTGCCTTATGATGGCAGAAAAGGAATTGAAGGGGCTTGGATGTTTATTACTTACTGTATCTTGACACTGAACATTCAGGCTCACTAAAGGGAGTCTCGGCAACCTTTCTAATTGTTTCACAGTGTGTACCAAATAGGTACACATGTTATAAGAATAAGGAACTGCAGAGACAATTCTTAGAGAAGTAAACTTATCCTGACAACAGAAAATATTAGTATCATAGATATTACATTACTGTTAACATGGGCAGCTCAAAGAGTACACAAAGAGCAAACCATGTTTTTCTCCCAAGTAATCCTACCAGTTCTAGACAAACCTCCTTCTCAATCAAAAAGTTCTTTGTAAAGAAGAGCATTATATATCTCAGCGGTTCTCAATAATTGTTCTATGCACTAGAACCAGAACTATTAATCTGTGTTACTGATATTGTTGTCTCAACTTAATACATAGTTCATGTACTTGGGTGATTTCTGACATGCTGCTAATGTCCAGTTGTCAATCACAGTTTCTAACTAGCAGTGTAACCTTGTCTGCTCATAACCATGGAACTGAGGTTCAGTCTCAGGCCAAACTCCATGGTAGGTTAGGATGCACAAAGCATATGAAAGTTGGTAGATACTGGCTGGTACAGTGATTTTAGTTGGATAAAATGAGACAGTGGCTCCAAAAAAGTGGGTTCTAATGGTCTCATAGGAATGTGTCAATAAAGAATTAAACATTATTAATTTTAAAAATTACCACTGGTGCAATAATGCATGAGTTCATGCACTCTGGCCAAGCGTTTAGAGTTGCTCCAAGGTGGAGGAAGGGGGAATTGAAGAAGTTCCACCAATGGTAGTTTGTCCATCATATCATGTTCAATCTTTTCTGGATTTAAGACCCCTTGGACCTGAAGCAAAGAGCAATAGGAACAAAAGTAAAATAAACTTTCACAACACTGATTTTTCATTTAAATGATTAAGGTTAACAACTCTGCCCTCTAAAGCTTCCACACATACACTATGTTTTACTTTATTTTGAAGTCAATAGGATTTAAGAATATGCTTAAAATTGAGCATAAGCTTAAAGGCTGTGTCTAGACTGCATCCCTTTTCCGTAAAAGGGATGCAAATTAGACACATCACAATTGCAAATTAAGCGGGGATTTAAATCCCTCCCGCTTCATTTGCATAAACATGGCTGCCGCTTTTTTCCGGCTTGGAGCTTTGCCGGAAAAAAGCGCCAGTCTAGACGCGGATCTTTCGGAAAATAAAGCCTTTTCCGAAAGATCCCTTATTCCTCTTAAAATAAGGAATAAGGGATCTTTCAGAAAAGGCTTTATTTTCCGAAAGATCCCCATCTAGACTGGCGCTTTTTTCCGGCAAAGCTCCAAGCCGGAAAAAAGCGGCAGCCATGTTTATGCAAATGAAGCGAGGGGGATTTAAATCCCCGCTTCATTTGCAATTGCGATGTGTCTAATTTGCATCCTTTTAACGGAAAAGGGATGCAGTCTAGACACAGCCAAAGTGTTTTACTGAATCAGTATCTTTATGCAGAAGATGAAATCGGTTATCCCAAAAGGAAAATAGAATAATCGAAAAAGTCACAATAAATGGATATTTACTAATGATCAAAATTTTTTTGCCACTTAGCCAGAATCTGAAATTTTTCTTGGAATATAGAAAATATTTAGTTTGTCAGACCATAAAGGGTGCTTTTGTATTAGCCTCTCCTTTCCACATATTCTTAGTTGGTCTATACTACTCTTTACAGTCATTATAATCAAGAAATCATACAACTCATTGATGGTCTTTGAAAGCAGAAATACAATGGATTTAAAGAACTGTACTGGTTTGATGTTTCTCTGCTTCATTCAGTTTTACTTTATCTTATTTTTACCATTACAGTTTCTGTCTTCTGTGTTACTTTTAATACATTTTTCCTGTATCCTGTCTCCCAAACTCATTCCTTCCTCTTTCCATCTCTTCTACCTACATTTTTGGAGGTTTAGTCAACTCCTACATTTACTGCTTCAACCCCTTCCTCTTTAGTCTCCCTAAATCTAGAAGGCTGCCCAAAAATACATCCAACATGCTTCTGCTAAAAGCATCTTCCTCATCCCTCACTCATTCGTATCATCCTTCTGCTTGAAGCCCTTTGTTGCTTTACAAGTTTCATTTCCATCAAACTTTTTACTCTAGCTTACTCTACCTTCTGCCTACATCATGTCTAAATAAATCTTACTTCCCTGACTAGATGATGCCCATTTAGGTCACCTTAATGCATTCTGGTGTTCTTCTCCCATGAACAGCTCAGCTTTTTCATGTGCTGCCCCTCTTCTGTGTCAAATATACTCTAATCTATTCCATTCTAGCTGCCACACCACACTCTTCATTTCAGATCTCTAGGTGTATCTAGACTAGATCCTTCTGTCGGCAGAGGGATGTAAATGAAGCACTTCGAAAGTGCAAATTAAGCCGGGATTTAAATATCCCATGCTTCATTTGCATAATCACATAATGGCACTCTTTCGAAAAAGCGCTCTTTCGAAATTGAAACCGCAGTCTAGATGCGGTTCTTTAAGAAAATGGGGCGCTTTTTCGAAAGATCCTGTAAATGAGGTTTACAGGATCTTTCAAAAAGGCACCCCATTTTCGAAAGAACCGCGTCTAGTCTGCGGTTTCAATTTCAAAAGAGTGCTTTTTCGAAAGAGTGTCATTACGTGATTATGCAAATGAAGTGCGGGATATATAAATCCCGGCTTCATTTGCACTTTCGAAGTGCTTCATTTACATCCCTCTGCCTAGAGAGGGATCCAGTCTAGACATAGCCTCTGTGTCTACAGAAACTCTAGTTTCTTTAGAATAACCCCCTCGCTCAGTGGTGGTCCAAAGCAAAGCCAAAAGAGTTCTACAATGTACAGAGTGTCCCCACTTTAAGTCACCCCGGTATACATCCGTTCCACACTAAAGTTGTTGACGACTGTAGGAACTGATGCATTATAAGTTCTTCCATTCCCCGCTATAAATCGTGCAAAACACTCCCCCCCCCCCCCCAATTTACTTAAATGGAAGTCAGCCTCAGGAAAAAAATTCCCCACTCTAAGTTGTTTTGCTATAAGTCCAAGTTTTTTGGAATGTATCTTGGACTTATAGCGAGGACGGTCTGTATCCCAAACCATCATGTATATTGAGATGCAGTCAAAAAAGCTAAGTGTTCACATAAGCAGGTTGGCCAGGCCACTCAGATTAATGTGGTACATTGCATGTTGGGATCTATAATCTCCATGGGTGTCTGCAATCTGCTCCATTTTAAGCAAAATAAGCACAGCCTTTGGATTTCAGGCAAATCATTAAATGTGGCCATCAGTCGGGAAAAGTATGGGTTCTCCTACTCTACACCTAAAAAGAATTTTAAGTTAATGCCCTCATTGTAGACTTTAAGACTGTTGATATAAGACAAAGTATTATACCTTTAGCAGGTGTAGCTTCTGAGACAAAGTATCATGGTAGTTTAATAGAAGAGGCCATTCAGGGACCACAGTATTTTCTTCATTGTCATTAAGAAAAAAGGAGTTGTAGAGATTCTGTTAAAGAAAAAAGCACATGCATTAAAAATTAAAACAGAGATTTATTTAGCTATCAAGGAAGTCTGAAGGTAAATACAAACCTTTTTTTCACTCTCAGAGAGGGCAAGAGAGGGAAGGATAGAGACTATATGGTTAGCAAGGCTATGATCCAGCCCATCTGCTCGTGGTTCTGGGACCACCAGACTTGGTGGTGTAAGACTTTCTTCACCTGCAATGACCTACCAAGCAGAAACATAGTAAGTGTCACTATAGCATTGGTTTGGAGTTAGATTTTGATGCAGCCTTAACTTAGATTCCATTGAATTTCTGTATTCACATGAACATAGTTTTCTCAAAAAGACTTGTTTCCCACTGGAATTCCCAAACATTTCTGAATGAAAAACATGTTAAGAGTTTTAATGCACATGGATAATTTTAAAAATGGCTGCAAATCACAAGTTGAACCTTTCCTAATTGTCTTCACTGTGGACAATTTTCTAGGCTAATATGCAAATGAATTAATGATTAGAAATCAGGAATATTAAGTATGCTTAAGCAAAAGTTTAATTTCCTAAGTAGTACGGGTTTTTTATTCTGTAGACTGGGGGCAGAACTCAGATCTCTGTCACCATCTAAGGTAGAAACTCTTCCAGGTGACAAGTGTTTCCATAGCCCACTTGATGGGAAAGCATTCTCTTTCAACCACTGCATATTTCTGCTCTCTCGGTAGGCATTTTCTACTAAAGTAGAGGTCTTGGTGCTCATCATCTCCAACCATCTGTAACAAGACAGCACCCAAAGCTACTTTGGATGCATCTGTCTAAAGGACGAATTCTTTGTTACAGTCAGGAGCTATGAGTACAGGATTACTGCAGTGAGCTGTACATAGATCCAAGAATGCTTTCTCTGCTGCATCAGTCCACTTCACTATGTCAGGAGCCCAGGCCTTTATCAGGTCCATCAGGGGACTTTTTCTGATAGCAAAATGCAAGATGAATTGTCTGTAATACCCCACCACATTCAGGAATTCTTGGACTTGTTTTTTTCCCCATTTGGTTGGGACCAATTCTGGATGGTCTCCAGCTTATTCACTTGGGGTTGTACTACACCTCTTCCTATGGCATAGCTGAGGTATAGTGCACTTGACTGGGTTAATCATAAGAGTGGCCTGTCTTAAGATATCCATTCTCTCTAGATAAGTCTCCCAACTGGAGGTCTGAATTATAACATTGTTTAGGTATGCCACTGTGTAACTGGTATGGGGGCATCAGAGTTCGTCCATCAGATGTTGGAAGGTGGCAGGTGCCACATGTAGTCCTAAAGGGAGAACAGTATATTGGAATAGGCCCTCAGGTGTAGAAAATGCAGTTTTTTCTTTTGCTTCCTTGGCCAAGCGGATCTGCTAATACCCCTTTGGTAAATCTAGGTGGTCAACTAATTCACCGATGTGGGGTATAGGGTATGCACCGAACTTGGATATTTCATTCAACTGCCAAAATTCATTGCAGAACTGAGTGGTACCATTGGGCTTTGGCACCAAAACAATTGGACTAAATCATTCGCTGTGGGATTCCTCAATGACTCCCAATTCCATCATCCTCTTTACTTCAGCCTTAATTTCTTCCCCTTTTGCAGCTGGGATCGGGGTCTAACCTTGACTCCAGGGTTTGTGGTAATACTGTGATAAACCTCAGTCATTTGGCTTGGCTTAGTTGAAAACATGTCCTAGTATTGGCTGATCATCTTGATTACTTCCTTCTTTTGGTGTGGTGTTAGGTTAGGGGATATTTTGATTTGCTCATGGGAAGTATTTTCCTGGTTTGGGACCTCTTGTGTGACTACACATGTCTCTTTGAACAGCCAAGGTTTTAAGAGATTCACATGGTATACCTTTTCCTCTTTCTGACATCCTGGTTGTCTCATCTTATAATTTACTTCCCCCACAGCTTCAACCACCTCATTGGGTGAAAAGCTTGCTCTCCACTATGGGCACCAGCACCAGATCCCCTGGCTGGAACCATCAAACTTTTGCCTGATGGTTGTAATGAGTTTGCTGGGCTTCCTGTGCCTCTTCCAGATGTTCTCGTACAATTGGGGTAACTCGGGCTATCTGTTCCCTCATCTGTAAGACATGTTTGATTATATTCTTTTCTACATTGGGTTACTCCTCCCAGATCTCTCTAGCAATATCCAGTATGCCACAGGGGTGGCATCCATATAATAGTTTGAAAGATCAGAATCCAGTAGAGGCCTGAGGTACTTTCCAGATGGTGAACATAAGGTAAGGTAGCAGGGTGTCCCGGTCCTTCCCCATTTCAACTTACTATTTTTCCATATCACAGATTTGAGGGATTGAATGAACTTTTTGAGGAGTCCATCTGTCTGGGGTTGATAGAGGTCCTCAGGGTATGGATATGGGAGTAGGGTGTAGAGGTCCTTCATCAATTTTGACATGAGCAGGGTTCCTTGGTCCATCAATATTTCCTTCAGCAGTCCAATAATGCTCCAATAATCTTCAATAATACTTTTGCTATTATTTTTGAGGATGTGTTCCATAGGGGTATGTCTTTGGGATACCACATCACATAGTCTATGATGTCAAGGGTATACTGGTGACCCCAGGTCATCTTCTTTAGAGGTCCTACTAGGTTCATGGCTATATGCTCGAATGGGACTTCTGTGATGGGGAGGAGTACTAACAGTGCCCTCCTGTGGGGCTGAGGACTGTGTAGTTGACACCTAAGACATGATGCACAATACCAGCATACATTCTTATGCACTCCTGGCCAAAAGAATCTCTGTAGGACCCGTGCAATATTTTTTTCTAATCCTAGATGCCCCCCAAACAGATGACTGTGGGTGAGACTCAATACAGGTTTCTGATGCTTCTGAGGTAGTAGGAGCTGCTGTACCTCCTCCCCCTGTATTGAGGTAGCCTGGTATAGGAGAAAAAAGTTAAAAAACAAAGAATGGTCCTACAGCACTTTAGAGTAACAAACACAGATAGTATCATGAGCATTCGTGGGCACAACCCACTTCTTCAGATGAAAGTATAGGGGATCCTTCTTTATGATTAAGTAAGATCTAGATCCCTGGTTTTTCCCTTCCATCTGGGCTCATTTATTTCTGTCACCTCTTTCCTAATGTTGTCATATCTAGGGCCTTCAGCTTGATCTTGTCCAAAATTTTCCCTTCCTGGGCTAATCTGGCCAAATTCTGGGGAACCAGTCTCCGCTGCCTCTGTCTGTTCTGAGGTATTAGGATGCAGGTCAAGCTCTGACACTTCCTTCTCCAGGGAAGTCTCCTCTCTTGCCACCTGGGCTGGTCTGCCTATGAGAGCAGCCTTCTGGTTTTGGGCCAAAATTTGTGTTCCCAACACCTTAGCAGCCCTCTTTTTTTTTTTAAATCCTTTTAGAGGTGGAGAACAAATTAGGGGATATTTAAACACATATTGGAAGTTGACAATCTATTGTAGCCACTTTCCTTACTTCAGGTTCTCCCTTTTTTTCCAATTCCCTTGCTGGGAGTAAAGTTTCAGACTCTGGGAAATTCCTTCCTATGAGCACCGGGTAGGGGAGTTGACAGACTATACCTGCCATCATCCCAGTAATGTTCCCCTGGATTTCAATCTGTACTGGCACGGTGGGGTAATAACAAACTACCCCATGGACACACGTAACCCCGTACGTTTTGCCTGGAGCAACTGACTACGCATCACCAGCTTCCCTGAGATGAGCATGAAGGCACTACCTGAGTCTATCA
Source organism: Pelodiscus sinensis (assembly GCF_052426305.1). NCBI lineage: Eukaryota > Metazoa > Chordata > Testudines > Trionychidae > Pelodiscus > Pelodiscus sinensis. The sequence continues at coordinate 145,823,283 of NC_143052.1, read as the reverse complement.
GTGCTGTGTTTTCTACTCCATTTAAACATACTGGCCTACTGTATTGGTGTGGGGTTAGTGTGACCCCCATAGGATGTATCAGAGAGCATGCATTCTCTCAGTATCCTATATTGCATTGCATTGGCTCCACTATATTGGGACCCTGTGTGGCTATGTGCCCTCATTCTCCACAAATGTAGCATCTGTAGGAAACTCTAGGAATTCCCTGGTCTCTCAGCTTGAGGTGTTTGACCTCCTGAACTCCTTCACTCTCATTATTTTGAGTTCCTAGCCTCCGGTAGGTCTTCTGCTCCCCTCTTCTCTCACCAGGGCTTCCCTGAGGGTTCAGGTACTGGGACTCGGAAGACTAGAACAGGGATCTCCTCAGTCTGCGGTTAATATACCACCCCTCCACTACTTTTTTGTAACCTTTTGACCTGACCTGGTCACATACATTACAGAAAAATTAAGGGCATGAAGTAGGAATTATTGGGTGAAATTCTATGGTCAGCATTACATGCAGGAGGTGAAATGAAATGTCCATAAACACACTTTCAGGCCTTAAAAATCTATGACTATTTGTGCCTCAAGGAGAAGAGGGAGACCAACCAACAACGAAGTGCATCAGTCTGGAAACCTAGTCCAAAAATTTAGTACATGTGCAGCTAAATTAAAACCTAATTGAACCAGAAATTTAATGTTTGTTTTATCCACTAGATCTAAAGTCCTGCAGCAAAGAGGGCAGTAAATCTTCTTTGTTGCTGTGAAAACAGGACAAAATTTGCAATCTCTTCACTGGATGGACTATCAATAAGTCAGTGATGGGCAGGTCTGAGTGCTGTCCTCAAAGCTGCAGACTGAACATCTACTGTAGACTGTCTGGAAACATTCCCTAAAAGCTAAAGTGCTACAAACAATTTCTGAGTCCCAGGTGCAATGTGAAATGATTCCTTTGCTGGGCTCACAGTAGTAATTTCTTGTTGGCACTGGCCACTATTGGAAGACAGGTACTGGACTAGATGAACCTTTGGTCTGACTCAGTATGGCCATTCTTATGGAGGATCTCATGTCCCACACTAAGAAAAGTTGATATAGTCTTAGTGATCATTTTCATTTTGAAGTTGTATTATATGCTTGTATTATATGCAACCTCTCGGAGTCACAGTTCCTTTCTACTGCTTCTCCTTGGGCAGTGCAACTTATTTTGGGATGAACCTGATTGTTTGTCTTTCACTGATCAATTCACTATCACAGTGTTTAGCATGAATAATGGCTGTGAATTAAATATGAAAATACACTCACCTGTTCCAACATGCAGTTCATTATCAAAGGAACAGAAATGAATTCTTCAGGAATCTGACTTAGCAAGTCATTGTAATATCTCATGTCCACAAAAGGAGGCAGAAAAGTAGCTTCTTCCTCTATTGTAGAAAGGAGAAATGACACATTGAGACCATCCAGCTGGATCTGTTAATTTTCCTTGGACTTTGGTAGAAATGGTTAGTAAGACTTTCCTGATTCTCTGGAATCTCTCCTATTATGTTCTTAAGTTAGGCCTGTGGCAGTGTTGTAAGAAAATACAAGGAAAGAACGTAATTCTAAAAGCCTTAACAGCTTAGTCTGCACAATGGTGAACTTCCATTCTTGATATATCTCCTTTCTATATCTTATTTATTGTTAGTAAATACAAGTAGTATAGTTTTAAAAGAAGGATTATTATATGCCAAATGTAGGATATTAAGTTATGGTTCCACAGTAACATATCACATATTAATGGATACAAAATGCAGCCATGTGTCTCTAAGCTTATTTTAAAAATGCAAAGTAAACATAAATCAGTAGTAATTTATACAAACTCACTCAAGAAGCAGTATTGAAATTAATTTACAAGTACATACAGTGAAAGAAAATTCTACAAGCTGCCTTCTGTATCCATGAAGGGGAGTCACATCTACAAAGTGGCGATAATACCACCTCCTCGCTTCACACAGTATTTTGAAAACAAATTAATGTTTGTGAAACAAAAACTACAGCACCATAAAAAAATCCCATGAGAAAATTAAAGATTTTGTATTCAGAGGAATAGTGATAGAAATGTAGCCGTGTTAGTCTGGGGTAGTTGAAGCAAAATGCAGGACAAATTTTCATATTTGTTCATTTTTTTAATTGTATCCTTTGGTATATATGGTTGTGACTACTTTCTTCCACTATTTGATCTGAGGAAGTGGGTCTGGCCCACGAAAGCTCATCATCTAATAAACCATCTTGTTAGACTTTAAAGTGCTACATTGTCCTGTATTCAGAGGAGGGGTTTGAATACTGTGCAGTAAATAAAGCTTGGGATCACAGACTGGGAATAACACAAAATATTCAGCAGCTGCTTATTTAGCGATACCCTCCATTTTGCACTAAATAATCCAGGGATCCTGTAGAAAAAATAGTTTGAGACCATGTAAATAAGATTGTACCATAATGTATAATCAATAGCAAAAAAACATATAAATACAAAGCTATGGCTTGATGGTATGTAACTCCTGTGCAGAATATTGAGTTGAGCAAAACAAACTTCTGACAACAAGGAAATGCTCAGTTTGGTTGCCTGTGCAATTTTAATTGTGTTTCCTTTCAGCAGTGCCCCAATATACCCCATTAACACATATCTTCTAGTCTCTGCCAATCTCTCCATTGCTGAAATGTACATTCCTTTTCACCCACAGGATTCTATTTAACACCATTAAAAAGCAAAAAGGGGGGAAACAGTTCCCTACCCCATCATCTCCTTGTTTCCCTCCTGTAGGAAGCAGTGAATGGGAATTATTTACATGTGCTCACAAGCCAGTCAGTGTGTTGGGTGAATCTATGCTAAATGGCAGAGCAGTAGTTGAGCCTGCTTGGTAAAGGTATATTTGTTGATATGAAGACAAGTGTGGATTACTTTGAGGTGTGTGCAACACAACTGTGATAATGATATGAAGAAATCTATGTTTTGCATCTTCTGACATATGCAAGCAAAGGGAAGAGCTGCATGTGTATCTTCAGACCTAAATACACATCATTTCAATGCAGAATTGTGCATGTCATATAATTAGCAGAGTACAGCAGTTTTTCTACAAAGGACATTGAAGTAGTGATCTGGGATATCAGAGCACAGTTAACTATCTGGAGCCAGCATCCCCAGCAAGTGCAAAAATTAGTAGGAAAATGTTGGCAGTCAAACTGGAATGAACAAACATCTCAAACAGGTTATTAAGGGAAGGAAGCAGTCTACAAGGAATCGAGGAGGGGAAGAATCACCAAAGAAAACTATCTCTTGGAAGTGAAAAAGTGTAGGGATAAAGTGAGAACTGCCAAAAGGAAAACAGAACTGGACCCTGCAAAGGAAATTAAAACCAATAATAAAAGGAAAAGAAACCAAGGAATAAACAGGCAGGAACATTAAGCACTGAAGATGGGGTGGAGTTTAAAGATAATCTAGATATAGCCCCACACCTAAATGAATACTTGGCCTCAGTTTTTAGTAAGGATAATGAGCAGCTGGGGAGCAATGGTAATGTGGCTAATGGAAACAAGGATATGGAAATTACCTCATCTGAGGGGGAAGCCAAACTCAAACAGCATAATTGGACCAAATAGGGGGACTTGGATAATCTCCATTCAAGAATATTAAAGGACCTGGCACATGAAATTGCAATCCCAACAGCAAGTATTTTTAATAAATCCATAAACTCAGGGGGTACCGATGACTGGAGAATTGCAAATATAGTACCTATTTTAAGAAAGAGGAAAAAAGGCATCAGGGAAACTACATGTCCATTAGTTTGACCAACTGATTGAAAGGTCTTAGACATTAAAACAAAGAGGTAAATAGTATTTGGGATAAAATGCAACATGGTTTTACAAAAGATAGATCATGTTAGACCAATTTGATCTCTCTCTTTGAGAAGACAAATGATTTTTTCAACATAGGAAATGCAATAGCTCTAATCCACCTGGATTTCACTATGACAGCTACACGTGGGAAATTATTAAATTTGAGAAGATGGGGATTAATGTGAGAATCAAAAAGTGAGTAAAAAACTGGTTAAAGGAGAAATACAAGGAGTTATGCTTAAAAATGAAGTGTTGGGCTGGAGGGAAATTATTAGTCGAGTTCCTCAAGGATCAATCTTGGGACCAATCTTAATATTTTCATTAATGACCATGGCACTAAAAGTGAGAGTTTGCTAATAAAATATGTGGATGACACAAAGTTGGGAGGTACTGCCAACATTTAGGAGGCCTGGGAATATCATACAAAGAAAACTGGACAGCTTTGAAAGCTTGAGTAATAGAAATGGGATGAAATTTAATAGTGCAAAGTGCAAGGTCATTCCCGTAGGGACTAACAACATCTGGAATATCATGTGCAATTCTGGTTTCCAATGTCTAAGAAAGATGAATTCAAACTGGAACAGATACAGAGAAGGGATATTAGGATGATCACAGGAATGTCTCAAGAGAGGAGAGTTAAGGAGCTTGGCTTGTTTAGCCCTGCACAATGAAGGCCGAGGGGAGATAAGATTGTTTTCTATAAATACATCAGAGAGGAACAAACACCAGGAAGGAGAAGAATTAAGGGCCAATGTTGGCTCAAGAACAAAAGTATATAAACTGGCTATCAACAAGTTTAAGCTTGAAATTAGATGGTTTCTAACCATCAGAGGAGTGAATTTCCGGAACAGCCTTCCAAGGGGAGCAGTTTTGGTGGGGAACCTAACATGTTTCATGACAGAGCTTGATGAGTTTATGGAGGAGATGGTATGAGGAGGTTGCCAACAGTGCCCTATGGACCACCCACAACCACTATTAGGGAATATCTTCAGCAACTGGAAATGGGGCACTCGATGGGAAGGGCTCTGAGTTCCTACAGAGAATTCTTTCCAAGATGATCTTGCCCAAACACTCAGGGTCTAACTGATGGCCATATTTGAGGTCAGGAAGAAATTTCTGCCCAGGTCAGACTGGCAAGGGCAGACGGGGCTTTTCACCTTTGTCTGCAGTGACTCAGGTCACTTGCTTATTTGTACAAGAGTAAAAGCATTGCATTAGATGATGATGGTCAGGGCTGGCCTTACCATGAGGCGAACTGAGGCGGCTGCCTCAGGTGCCAGACTGGTGGTGGTGGTGGGGTGTGTGCCACTAGGACCCAGAGAATTGAGACCTTTCAAAGTTTTGGCCCAAGCGAGGGGACATGGGGGCATCATTTGAGCTCCCCACCTCAGGTGCCAAAATGTTGTGAGCTGGCCCTGATGATGGTGGTCCCCCAGATGTAAAGATTTTGAGGCTCTGAACAGTCTAAACATTTACTGTCTTCATGCACCTAAGGTTCAGAGAGCATGGCTGATGTAAGGTGCAGCCGTACTGAATGGTGGAAGCAGAAGAGTTATGTTTGGGAGATTTGTGAATTACTTTGAGATGTGTAACAGAGTTGTGACTTTAACATAAAATCTATATTTTGCACCCTCTCATGTATGAGAGGAAAGGGAAGAGGTGCAAGTGTACCTTCAATTTGCAATATGTATCATTTCTATGCTGAGCTATGTACATTATGTTGGTAGCTATTGTAGAGCTTTGATTATAAATTGGCTATGAGGTGGAATGATGAAGAATTAACAGACAAAAATTGTTGCAGACACACCAGTGTTGAAATCTCTTCCATTTCTGAAGGTAAGTACTTTGTGTAGACATTTTCTTGCTGTTTAATAATTTGCTGTACCCTTGCAGAACAGGAAGACTCTATTCTCAAATATTATTGAGTAGCTGATTTAGAGATAAAGAATTCCCAGGCTGGGATACAATGTCTGATCAGAGTTTTAAGAGACCAAGTGAAGAACATATGGAACACTCATTGGCAGACAACAAAGTGAATCAGGTAAGGGTATCAGATCGGTCTGAGCATGTTGGAACAACTAACATGATTTTGTCTTTGTCTTGCTTTATCTTGTTTGCCATTCTGAAGATCAAAGGTGTTGGATGAAATGCATGGAGAAGACCCTTCATCCACGAAATAAAGAAGACATCCTCCAGACAGGGAACATTTAACTCATCTCTTGAGCAGAATAGTTTGCACTACCAGTGGGCAATGGTGGAAAAAAGGTCTACCTCTGAAAACCCCCAAATCAGAAACATATAATTAAGAATCTGAGAGTCTAAATTCCATTCATAATCTTGGAAGAATTGTCTGCTGAGCTCATTGGCCATGCTGTATGTCTGGAAGAGACGTGGTTGAAATAATTATATAATTTTCTATACCCTTACAAAATTTCATAGCATTATTGCTTTGGCAAAAAGAGAAGTGGATCTCTCCTTTCCTGCCTCAACCTCAATGGCTGATGTTGAACATGCAGGACATGACTGTGACAGATTTGCCCCTGATTAATGGGAGGAAATGAACATAGGCATTCCTTAATGCTGAAGATGTGGAACAAGTACTTTGCTGTTTCTGTTGGAAATCACTCCTGGAGTAGCTAGTCATTGAGATATGGGAAAACTTTTATCCACACTTGATAAACACAATGAGCAATCACTGCCATCATCTTTGAGAATACTTTTGGGGTGGAGGAAAGGTGGAAAGAGGCACTCAATACTGGAAATGATCCTGACCAACTAAGTACTAAAAAACCTCTTGTGAATCTAGTGAATTGTAACATGAAAGTAAATACTCTAAAGCTCAAGGGCTGAGAATGAATCCCACCAAACGAACAAAGGAATTATAGCTGCAAGAATCATCATCCTGTATTTAAATATTTATAATTCTGGAACAACTTCATAGATTTAGAATCAGGGTATGTCTACACAGTTGTGCGTAGCTCGAATTAAGCTATGCAATTTGAGCTATGCAAATTGCATAACTCATTTTGAGATAACCTTTTTTGAAGTAGAGCACTATTCCAGTGTCTTCCTTATTTCTCGTACATGAGGTTTACTGGAAGCCAGAATAAGATGCCCGTTATTTCAAATCTATTTAGAAATAATGGGTGTGCTGTTATCCCGAAATAGTGCAGCTGTGTAGAGGTACTCTAAGTCTTTACCACCTGTTCTTTTTAGGGACAACAAAATATTTGGAATAAAATTCCTTTCCCCTTTGTTGAGGTGGAATTGGGTCTATGGCTCCTATGCATAAAAAGGAGATGATTTATGGCCATCAGTTAGACCCTGAGTGTTTGGGCAAGATCATCTTGGAAAGAATTCTCTGTAGGAACTCAGAGCCCTTGATGTGGGTCCTTGATGAGAATGGGGAAGGGAAGTGGTGTGGTGGGAAGGAGATGAAAGAGATGTAGTAACTCAATTTTATATCCTCCAATATTTATTTGCCTGATGTAATCTGCTCCCAAAGCATATTGAAAATAGAAGAAAAAGTCTCCTAAGGGGAGGAGCAGTCACAGCTTCATAATATGGAGTTGTTCTAGACCTACAACCAATATAAAAATGACATAAAAAATGACATTTTGATGATGAGGATAAATGAATGGTAGATGCAGTTGAAGTAAGTGGCCTCCTTCTCTGGAGTTTCTTTCTTTCTAGACTTCTTGGTAGATCTTTGAAATCCAGAAAACTGGATGGGGGATCTCTGCATCATTTGGAATCCACTAAACTTTTGTTTACTTGCAAGAATACAAACTCCAACAATCTAAAAATGGCCTTGGAATCCTGCAGAGTGGTGTGATACATCTGTGATTCTGCTATGAGCTTTGGTCCATCAAAAGGGAGATACTTTGGAATGGTCTGGGGAAACCAGAGAGCTGGAGCTAGGATACCCAATGGAAAATGACTGCTGTGGAAATAGAATGAGCTGCAATATCAGCAACATTAAGAAGGCCTGCAATGAGGTTCTACTCAATCACTGATCTTCAGTAATAACAGGCTGGAATTTCTTGTGATGTTTTGGTGGAAGTTCTCAGTAGAGGTGATGAACTTAAAATAAATGGCACAGCAATATCTTGCTATAAGACCATAATCTGCAATCCTAAACTGCAAGTTTGCAAATGAATACCTTTAACAGCCAAAAAGGTCAAAGTATTTTTGGTCCTTCTTATATGGTGCTAATTTAGCATGGAGTTTCTCAACTAGGGATTTAGATGAAGGATGTGAAAATAAAAATTCAGAATTTGTGGCTGGAACATAATACTTTTTATTGGCACATTTGCACATCAGTGGATTCATTACCAAGATCTGCCAGAAGGTCTTGGCAGAATCTGAGGGGGCCTCTTTTATTAGTAAATCCACTTGAGGAGATGGTATCCCTTGCAAGATATCTAGAAGACTGTGTTGTTACTCTTGGATTTCCTTTAAGGGAATCTGTAAGAAATCTCGTATATATTTAATTAGTTATTGACATCATTTTAAACAATCTGCTAGAGAAGACAGAGGAGGCATAACCTCCTCAACTGGACAAGATGAGGAGATATTAGTTTATGGAGTAACTTCCGTGTCTGTTCTGGTCTCTTGTTCCTCAAAAGATTCCTGTGATTGGGAGGTTAGAGGATGAACAGATGGAGTAGGAGACTGTCTCCCTTAGTGGTCCCCCAAGAAAGACTACGGGCTTATGAAAATTGCTTTTAGTAGGCAGCCCAGAGATCCCAATTTGGACACTAAGGAAGCCTATAGGTCAGTGTTTCCCAGTTTCATTTGGCAATGGAACCCTTTTAAACTCAAAATAATTTTGCGGAACCCCTAATAACAGTCTTAGATATGGAGCTGAAAAAGTAGACCTTAAATAAGTAAGGATAATAAACTGAATAATGCTAAACAAGGTCGTGAGATCTACAATTAGTTTAATTTCACATAATTAAAAACATCACATTTAATGTGTACAAAAATATTATTTTTTAAATCATAAAATGTTATTGTAATGGAATTTTCTCACTGAACCCTTATGTTCACATCGAGGAACCCCTAGGTTCCACAGAACACCATTTGGGAAACACTGCTATAGGTCATAGGAAGTGACGTCCAATGTGGCTTGAATCAATGAGAAGAGATACAAGATTGCCTCACTTGCAGCTCCGCTCTTTCCAAAAAGATGCAAACAAGGGTGTTCCCCTGTTGGTAAGCAGGGGACCCCTGCACTGAGATTTGGGAATCCAAAGAGAACTCCACATAAATGCCAAACTTAAAAGCTGTTGGAGAATCAAATGATGCTGCATTAAGGTCTAATCTCAATCACTATGCCAATCTCCATAATTACAGAAGCTCCACTAAAAGAGAAGACTCTAATTTGTCTGAGACAAATTAGTTTCTTGATTTCTAAATTCTTGTGGTACCAGATAGATTTGAGCTGACACAGAGCAAGGTTAGTACTGAGGGCAGAGTCTTTTTAGGTGGGTCCTGTCTGGTGCAAGTCACTAGTACCAAAGAAAAAGGTTGCATAGGGGGCACTGAGGTGCTATGTTCTTGCCATGCGAAAAGAAATTGAGTCACTCATTTATGTACCAGATATGATTAAGGGACTGTAGGTACTACCTTAGATGTATAGCATTTAGACTTTTTCACAGCATGATCATACTTGTACAGTACCAAGGATGTTTTCAGTACTGCAACATATATGTACCATGATTCTTAAGGCTCAGGGCCCTAGATGCAGAACTGGTATCAACAAGACCTGGAGCCTCAGCAATACCTGAGCTCCCCAATACCATCTTATCTTGAGAAGACTGAGGTTTTTTTGAAATAGGCTCCTTGTGAGAATTACTTCTCTTATGAATCCTCCCTACATACTCTGATGATCTGTCCCCTAAAGGTCTTCTACACGATGCAGATGTTGATGCGGTGCTCACATAGAGTCTGATATATGGGGAGGAGGTTCTCCTGGCCTGGATCTGAGGCCAGCTAGAGGGAATGCTCTATCATCAGGAGCTTAATTCCTCTCCCAGTTCTTCCTAGATCTGCTTTTAAAAGCTGAACAGATGTACACTTTTTAGGGATATTCATATCCACCAAACAGTGGTTATACCAAGAAACAAGGAATGCATGCCACCAAGCAGATAGAAGTGGTTGAGGCAATGCTTGATTCTTGCAGATCCTTGCATACACCAGAGATGAGGGAGAGCTTGAAAATGGACCACTCTAAAGGGGAAAGAAGTACAAAACAAACCAATCTCAGAAAATAAAACATTTAAAAGAAAGATGTAAATAACTAAATTTAATGGTAGAAGCTAAACTTGAATGATAGATGTAGGAACACATTCTGTCTCAGGCCATGATAGGGTGCAGGGTGATTGAGATGCACTGGAAGAGCTGGGGATGCAGAATGGTTGAGTGCAGGAAAGTTGGGGTGTGATAGCCAAACTGGAACGTATGGGAGTTGAAATGCAGTGGCAGGGCTGGGGGAGCCATACTTCCCTCACCTTCACTCTCTATCCCTCTCCCCTCCCCTACCATCTATCTCCATTTTTACTTCTCTCCTCACTGAAACCCGCCAAACCTCCCTCCCTATTTCCTCAGTTCTGTACCCCTTCTTGCCCCTCCTTGCTCAGGAAGCAGTTATACGTCACAAAAGGACATATACAAGCATCCATTTAGGGCCGAGCAAGCACATATAAGAAAAGCTGCAGTACAGAGCAGCTCAAGTCACTCCTTGGAACTTGAGAAGGGAGGAAGACTGGCTGCCTTGCAGTGGACATAGCAGTGCTGCAGGCAGACATCCAGAGAGCTAAAGGCATCTCCTGGCAGGCTGCAGGGATCTGCAAAATCAGGCCCCGAGGCAGGACCAAAGAGGATGCTGAGGCTGTGAGGAAATGACCTAAGGAGATCTACAAAGGAGTTGGACAGGCACAGCAAATGGCCCTGGGCCGGGATCCAGAATAGTGGGCAGGTCTGGGTTTTCCCACCTCTACTCACCACCAAGAAAGTGTCTGGAAAGAGTAACTGCAATACAGTCCGCTGGAAGGAGGAAACATGGCATGTGACATGCCCAGAGGGTTGTGTCATAAATAGGTTGCCACAGTCCTGGGAGTGGTGTGGCTCTTTGGAGCAGAAGTGATGGTGGCAAGACATCACCAGAAGAGGGTGCACTGACATACAGAGCTAATCCCCAGGACAGCCAGCAGGAGGTGGCACAGTGATAAGTCCCACTGTCACAGTAGCTAAATTAGTTTACATCAGCTGAGAGACTAATTGTCACAGTGTAAGGACTGTGTCAACAGTGTAATTTATGCAGATTGTTGAGAATGGTTGTTCTTTTTAATGTTTTAAATATAATTAGACAACATAACTCAACAAACCAACCAACCAACCAACCAAGTATACCACTTTGTAGCCAGGCAATACACTAGGGCTGTGTCTAGACTGGCCAGTTTTTCCGGAAAATCAGCTGCTTTTCCGGAAAAACTTGCCAGCTGTCTACACTGGCCGCTTGAATTTCTGCAAAAGCACTGACTTCCTACTGAAATCAGTGCTTTTTGCGGAAATACTATGCTGCTTCCGTTCAGGCAAAAGTCCCTGTTGCGCAAAACTTTTGCGCAGAAGTGCCAGTGTAGACAGCTGAGATTTGTTTTCTGCAAAAAAGCCCCGATCACGAAAATGGCGATCGGGGCTTTTTTGCGGAAAAGCGTGTCTAGATTGGCCACGGATGCTTTTCCGCAAAAAGTGCTTTTGAGAAAAAGCATCCGTGCCAATCCAGACGCTCTTTTCCGAAAATGCTTTTAACGGAAAACTTTTCCGTTAAAAGCATTTCCGGAAAATCATGCCAGTCTAGACGTAGCCTAGCTGTATAAATTTATTCCCCGTGGTCATAGTTGTTACCCATAAACAAGAAATCTAAGTCAATAAATAATTACACACAAAAGGTATGTTGAAAGAACAGACAGTTTGCAAAACCAATCACTTGAAAATAGGAAATTGAGCCTTCTTGTGCATATGCACTATAATACCACCTTACTATGATCACATACTATTTTTTCACTAGGAGCTGTAACTGCAGGGAAAGTTGAGTTGAAGGACCATAGGCTACCGCATGCTCACCGAAGATGGAGACTTAGGGTTTGTGTCCACTGCAATAATTTACTACAACTTGGGGTTGTCAAAACACATTTTTGGTGCAGCCACCAACAAACCAGTCTCTGACAAACTAATCTATTTCCTTGCCTCCTTTGGCCCTCTAGAGAGAGGCCATTTCAGGGAAGGTGGATCAGGAACTCATGGTCTGCTTGCAGAGTCCCAGGCTCCCTGTGCCTTGATGGGCATGAATAGGGCAGCTGCCCAGGGGAGCTTTGAGCAACTGAACATTGCAGCCACCTACACTGACAAGAGCTGCCTGTGACATCATGCACATCAGTACCTCCTATCTCCAAAGGTGCTGCCTGGGCCCCTGAGGAGGCCTCATGGTGCCAGGAGCCAATCCCTACTGACAGTTCCAGTGCAAACACAAACACAGCACATCTTGCTGCTTCGGGGAACAGCTGTTTAGGAGCAACATCTGGGTGCTGCAGAGAGGAGCTGCTGCTGGTCCCTTCCCCCCCCCCCCTCAATGTCCATCCATGCTTTGAAGGTTGTCGTGGCTTCAAAAAAAATGATTAGTTCTGCGCTTATATCCCCCAGTGCCTAGTGTGCTTGCTATCTAGCATGGCAGAAATATTCAAACCAGCAAAGCCATTCTCCGAAAAATTCAGTCGCTACCATTGCAATTGCAATGCATTGCAACTTAGATAATTTATTTGCCCCAAGCAAAACTTAAACAACATCCATTCAATCTTTTATACTATTCCACAATTAACTTCAAAAAACAGTGTAAACATGATGATTGATGAGAAGATAGAAAATTGCTCAAGGAATTAGATATTCATTACAGTGTGTTAATCCTTCACACATACCCTGTGATAGAATTGCTGGTACTAGAATTTCTTCTGTTTGTACTTTCTTCTTTGAAGGGATAGTTGAAGGAACTTTTTGTGCCTAAAGGAAAAAAAATACTGCTCAAACACACACAGAAAAAAGTAGCTTGGTTAGGTTTGCTACTTGTGAACACTGAGGCCTAGATCTATAAGGGGATTAGTAATCAGAGAGTTGCAATTTGTAATTTTAGGCACTTAAAGAATCACTGGAAGAACATTAGGATCCATAAAAGCTAAATCAGTTGCCTAGCTTTCTTATACAATGAATTGGGAGAGCACCTTAAATGAGATTAATAAAAGCCAGCATGCTAGACAGGAAGTTGCCTATGATAGCAAATGAGAGATGATGGTGACACAGGGTATCCTAAATCCTGCCCCTCTCATGAAGCTAGGTGATTAAATCCAGGCCAGAAGGGTAAGCAAGAAGGATTCTATGGCCTAGTGGTTAGGGCAGTCATCTGAGAAATGGTAGACCCAGCATCCAGTACCCTTGCTCCAATTACTTTTAAAACATTTACCCAAAGTGGAACAATTTCAAGAGGAATGATTGAAGGAACCACCTCCACAAATCCACCTGAAACGTTTTCTTCTCCTGGGATAGAATTCCTCAATTCTCCCACTCAGACTCTGGGCTACATATCCCCTATCTTAACAGTTCTTACACAGGAAGTCTGAGTTTGGACACCTGCAGTTCTTCTCTTTGGGAGTTGTGATCAGTGGTGAACACACTATCAAAACAGAAACATAACTAATACTTTGGTTTTTAAAAAACCAAAATATTGTCAAAGGATTTTAAAACAACAACCAGTCTAGATGTACCTCTATCTTCAATGCTTACTATCCTTTTATGATAACCAGGCATGCCTAACTTCTTCAAACATTCCAGTAGGTAGCTGGTTGCTCTAAACAATAGTTCCCTCTCATGAGTGAAAGACCATTTTTAAACTGCCAGAATGTATGGTTTGTGTTCCTGGGCTTTGGCACCCTTCTGGACAGAACTAGTTTGCAGGCTGATTGATCCTACTACAAATATCCCCCTTGCCTGAATCCTTCTGCCTTTGGCACTCCATAGGTTCTTGTCCTAGTCCAAGTCCAAGTCCCTCCACCATATTTACTCACTTCACTCCTCTCTCTGCTCCATGTCACAGCCCCAGTTCCCTATCCACCATTTTCATGGCCAGTTCTCCACTCCTAACCCTTGGGCTCCACATCCAGTTTCCCACAGGTCCCTAGGCCTCATTGTCCCTGCCCTAACATCACCCCCCCACCTTATCCGCAAAGTTCAGCACTCTCCTACATTCTAGTCAGCTCATTTCTTCTGCTCTGTGTTCTGGGCACCAGAAGGAAGCACTGGAGAAACACTCTCTCCAGCTTCAGTTTCTGGACCTAATACTACAGAAGGAGCAATTCCAGGCTGAAGTGTGCACAGTGTAGATATAATCCCAGGAGAATTAGTTGCCTATGTACAAACTGCAATCTACAGAAGGTCATAAATTGGCCAAATGTGAGCTAATTTTCACAAGGATGGCAAAAAGCACATCCATGACACTAGCATATCACCTAACCAATTACAAGTCCCTTTCCAAACCATGAAGGGTTTAACTTCCCAACAAAATGATTGTAATTAAATAAAAATTGCAACACGGGCAAAACTCAAGGCATAGAATAGAACAATATACTTCTGCAGGGTCATCCTTAGGATTTTATGGGACTCTCCTCAGTACTATTAAACAGGTGCTCCTATGTCTGATGGCAACCTTGTGTGGGAGGTGATTTTTTAGAGATATGATTTTATAATCTTCAGCAGTGCACTAATGAATTATTTTTAAAGCAAATTTTAAACTAAGGTTCCATAGACCAACACAGTAAATTCAGAAACTGACAGTATATACCTAGGATTGGCAAATGCCTGTGAAATGGCGTCATTACCGATTGAATTACTCTTTTCTGATAACAGGTCTGGAAGAATTTTTCACTTTTAAGTTAACTAGATCCTCTCTGGAGGAAGAGAAGAGCCCCAGATCAGGGACAGGAAGAGGCAGGGGGGTGGACATTAAGACTCAGGTGTATCCCAAATTTTCAGATGCCCCATGCAGTTGCATATTTTGTGTATGGGTAATGATGGCCCTGCTCTTCTGACATCTCTGACTTAACAGCCAAAGAAGTAGTCACCTTCTGCTGCAGGAATCAACTACATGAGTTTGAAGAAACCAGAGCACCACTTTTAGAAACATGACTAAGGAATAGCTCAGAGGTGAATTATTTTTCTTTATGAATGAAGATATGTTGCCATTTGGACTTCTCCAAGCTGGGGAAAGAGAGGAGTGGGAATGGAGATAAGACAGTTTCATTTTTATCAAATTTCCCATACAATGGAAAATGACAATTTTAAAATATCAATTTTGGTACCTCATCAGGTTTTCCAGTGTTTGAAAAAAATTAGTTGAAAAATAAACAACTTACAAATTATTTAAATTAGGTTCCCTTTTCCTGTCTAACTGAGGGAGTTAGGCACATCAAAGGGATGTCCAGAGACACATAGGGACAAAATACACTGTAGTTGGATATCATATCTGTCCATTGAAAAAACGCAACTCCTTTTATCTCAATGATGTTTCTATGCATGCATATATATGAAAGTATTGAAGCAGATGTAAAATATCAAATCAAAATACTGGATGTTTCTGAACTGAAGAATTAAACTAAAACTGTGCCAGGATTTGGTAGAGAAGGGTGGCCCTGGGTCCCCATTCCTTGAATGTCTGGTATGTTTCAGAGTCAGGGCATCCCTATTGACTCTGGTCACTAGGCCTGAGAGACAGAACATTTCTATTGGCTTCAGTTGGTTGGCCTGACTGTCCTGAGGCCAAGGGAAGGCCGGTACTTATTCATGGGGTGCACTCACCCTGCACTGGACAGGATACCTCCACTCTGTGACAATCACATGACAATGGAGATGTGTATAAGTGCAGAGCAAGGCTCAGATACAGTACTTTCAGGATAGAGGCCTAAATCTGGCTTTTCTGCTGGAATGGTAATTATAGCATTTACTCATGACTGAGTGTGTGTTTGGAAAATATTTTTAAAAACATTTATATTTTAGAATTAATTTAAAATGCCATATGCTATATATTAAACACAAAAAGTGTATTTTACTCAAGACAGGATTTGCTGCAAGTCTTTTTCCACCTCTGACCTTTTCCTTCCAAACGTACATGAAATATCATGAACAATATTCTTTTGAGAGTCTGGTGGCAAGGCGGCTTTCTTGATGTCTCAAATAAAAAGCAGAGAAGATAATTCAGTTCTAGTGTTCACCTAACACATTCCCTATTAGATTTCAGAGGTAGATGATTAGAACCAAGGCCTTGATACTTAATCTTCTCGTGTGTAGGTATACTGCTGCAAGTAGTGAGACCCAAGTTTTGTGTGGGCACAGTAGCCTGCCTTGGCACAAGACAGATAGAATCTGAATTTCAGTATCAACTGTTTATTGCTATATTAGACTATCTTTGCATTTTAAAAAAAAGTTTTCTTTTTCTGATTCTCAAGCTGGTGGCGGTTTTGTAGTTTGTTTTCAATTTTGAGACTAACAGTTAAGACAAAGGGACTGATTCTCACTTACACAAGGTCATATAAGTATTAAATGGCCTGGGTTAGATTTTTTTGCAAGTTAAAATATGCAGGTTCACTTAAATAGTATCTAATTACTCTTCAGCATCATGGCCTATAGCAAAGCATCCCTTCATAAACTGCAGAAGGTTGTACCTGTTTGGTCTTCGTTATTACAGGGACATTAATAAACTTGGTGCTTTCCAAGTAGTGCTGATGTTGTCTTTTCCAGTCCAGGCAGTCATACATCAAGCAAGCAATGCTTTCAAAAAGCACAGTTCCAAATGCAAGCTATGTGAAAAAAGAAACAGATATGAAGCATCAAGCTCATACACAAAAGCACAGTGGATCTTAGCTAGCAACTCTCTAAGCAACAAAACTACAATTCTTTTTAAATGTTTCCATTTATTAATTCAAAATGCTCATCTGTAATGTCAGTATATGAAAACTGGTCTTCCTTTTCGAGGTGATGACAGTAGAGATTTTTTTTTTCAAGATTTCCCTCATATTTTCTTTTTGCCTCCCAACTACCACATCACAGTCTGTAATACTTTGAATGGTGTATGTGTAACACTGCTTATAGTGGCTGGAGTTCTACAGAAGATTAAAGTGATACCATTAATGTCATTAAAGCCAATTCTTCCTTTGCACATATGGCATTTGTCTATGTGCTAAAAGCACAAAAATATGAAGGCCTCTAGACACCAGACTGTCAGGAGTGAAATGAGATGCCTGTCTATGTTCAGTAGTCTCAGTTGTGAATCATTTCCTGGAATTAGTTGCCTAAGCCAGCTCAGCCACTTCAACAGCCCATGCCCCACCAGATGTAAAACCAGAAGACTCCTCCCAGTAGCCAGAGTACTCGCCTCAGATGTGAAACACCTGGATTCAAATCTCTCCTCTGCTTCTTTTTGGAACAAGGACCTGAACAGCTCCAACAGGTCTCCCACATGCCACGTGAGGACACTCACCACTGGCTATCGACTAGTCTGGGGTAGGTCCCTCTCATGGTCTTTTTCCTGTCTGCACTGTTCTATTTTTGTTCTGTGTTTGTACAGTGGTTAGCATTAGATATTCTAGGCACTGCAGTATTACAAATCGTAAAAATTCACGAGAGCAAGCATTTGAAACTAGTTGCCCATATCCGAGGTGAGATCCCTAACTGCTAGACAATGGGGTATTCTGGATGCATGTTCACACACATACCCTCTGTGTGCCATGCCCCATCCTGTACGTGTGCTCTGAGAATGTCAATAGGATTGTACCCCAGGTGTGATAGATAATGGGAACACTTATTTTGACAATCCACTTCAGGGCTCTGAGAAGCTTGGTATCAGTGGTGAAGTGCCAGAACTTTGATGGTTTTATGCATGCCTACTGGTGGAAATTTAGTCCCTTAGGCTTCCTGCCAAAGTCCCCTAAGGGAGAATCAAGACACTTAAGGAAGAAGTTAGGAATCTAAGTACCTTTTTTTTAAGATGTATACCCACATTCTTTTTTTGGAAGAGAAGGTACTGCATTCTCTCCCTCATATCAAAAGTGTAGGTTTTAACTGGTGACCCGTTGCATTGCAGCTGTAGATATAGTACAAGCGATCACACTGGCTCAAAGAAAGTTAGGACAAGCCTCTTTACAGAACTCAACATCATTCCACAATACTCCTAGGCTACGTCTACACTGGCCAGTCTTGCACAAGAACATATGTAAATGAGGCGCAGAGTTGAATACTGCCGCGGCTGATTTGCATACTTAGAGCCGTCATTTTTGCACAAGGGGCTTTTGCGCAAGAAGGAGCAGTGTACACTGCTTCTTCTTGTGCAAAAAAACCCCCTTGTGCAAGAGCCATTCTACCGCTTATTTTCAGGCAAAATGGCTCTTGTGCAAGAGGGGGGTTTTGCGCAAGGAGCAGTGTAGACTGCTCCTTCTCGCGCAAAAAAAACCCCTTGTGCAAGAGGTGTTCTACCGCTTATTTTCAGGCAAAACAGCTCTTGTGCAAGAGGGGGGTTTTGTGCAAGGAGCAGTTTAGACTGCTCCTTCTCGTGCAAAAGCCCTTTGTGGAAAATGGCGGCTCAAGTATGCAAATGAGGCGCGGTGATATTCATCGCTGTGCCTCATTTGCATATGTTCTTGCGCAAGACTGGACAGTGTAGACGTAGCTCTACTCTTTACTGTCCTTGGGGTGGGGAAGTGGGGGAAAGCTCAAGATCTAAATTTTGATTCTACAGGTGGATAAGCAAGATGACCACCACATAAAGGCCAAAAGTGTATTTGAATGAAGCTGCAAGTTGGAGGGGAAAAGCTTCTGATGTGTTTTTACTGTGGATTTTACTAAACACTGAATAATGTAGTGGAAAGAGTTAAAAAAAAACACTATCACACAGGATTTGCCATCACCATGAAACTGGCTTCACCTGAGGCCAGATATCTAATTCCAACCTGAGGCTATCTCAAGCTTCACTTGATATTAGCTGGGTTGGTCATATTTTTCTCTGTGTGTGTAAGGCATCACAGAAATGATATTATAGATTTTTAGAATTGACTCAATTTAACTTTTTCTGAGGCAAAACAAAAGAGTCTTTTTATGACATTTTTTGACAGACAACACTATTAAGACTGTGTGTAAAATCAAGAGACTTTAACCTTTTGAGATTATCTCTTTCCTGTACTAGGCTTCCATGTTCTGAATGGTAGAAGTATATGCTATATGAATACAGTGTGAAAGGTAATTTTTTTTCTTTCCTTCCAGAAAATTAGGATTAGGACAAATAGACCAATGCACATACAGGGTGTATGCAAAAAGCTAATCTGAATCACTGCTGGGCTGCTAATGAATGGAACAGTTAGATCAGCTAACTCCTGCTACAGTCATGGGTGCAACAGGTTAGTAAATACGAATCAGAACCACAGGAGACAGAATAAGAAAAATGAAACTTGAAGAGAAAGGGGGTTAGTCAGAGAAGCTCTGGCTCAGATCTGGCAAGTGAATCTAATATTATATTTGGCTGACAGCCTTCTAAAGTTATTTATGGTAACCTATGGTGTGTGTTGTTGCTTTTGGTTCTTTTCCCTATACCGGGAAGAATGAATGCATTCAGTTTTCTTAGCTCTGACCTGTTTGGAGCACCCATTTTGTATGTCAATTTACCCATCCACTTGGGTCAAAAAATAAAATAAAATAAAATATAGTGATTTAGATGCCAGCTTTAGGTTCTCAAACTTGAGACATCTTGCAGGTACCTGATTTTACATAAATGCTAAGCACACACTTTCTGAAACTCAGGCTTTTTAAGTGTCTCAAGTTAGACATGCAAAATCACTCATCACTTTTGAAATTCTTTGTCTTTATGACAGGAGAATTCAAGATTAATAAGGCAAATTATTTTTGAACAACAGGATGTTGGAAAGTTCAGGGGGAGTTATTTTTAAAAAAGAATCTTCTTCTTCTACTACTACACTAATACTAATACCGTTTCTTCTCTTTTCTCCAATCCAAAGCATCTATCAATAATGGTTGATTTAGAAACCTCCTCATATTTGTTTGTATTATTCATCAATGGTTACTAGGACATTGTTACATCTTAATTAAAGTTTGTTGGAATGTTTTGAACTTGCAATTATTATAAATAAAATGAGATTCTACAGACTTAAGAAGCAACATGAAGTGCCAGAGTTTAAGAAGAAAAATAGGATAAGGATAAGACGAGAGTTTCTAAGATCAAATCCATGCCATCCGTTCACCCAACACATACACACTTTGTAAAAGATAAAAAACCTGCCTAAAACTTGCCACTTGGACTTTTGGGGCACAGAAGGGTGTTTTGGGAAAGTTTTATATTTGTAACAAGACACATTTTCAAAATAGGTAAACCTGAATAAAGGTCATTTATTCTTTTTATACACCAATCTCTGTTCTTCAAAATAGCATGCCTGACAGTCCTTCATTTGAGTCCTCCCCACACATACAGTTCAGAGCTGTAGTAACCTCAGTGAAGACTTCGCAGAGGAAGTTAGGAACATTAAAGGGATGAAGGGCTGTCCAGAGTCACATGGGCACAAAATACACTGTAGTTGGATATTATATCTGATGTATGATATGGTCCTAAGTGCTTCAGTGTCCTTTCTATGAATTTCTTTAAAGCTCTACAAACACTCCCCAGTTCTTTAGAGCTTATATTGATTGGTCTCTTGGTCTCTAAGAAATTGAGGAACATAAATTGATAGTTTCAATCTACTCAGAGAACTCCAGTACAGGTATTTTTTCTCTCCTTTTGTGGCAGCACTGACAGCAAATATGCTTTTGAATACCCTAATTATAAGAAACAACAGATCCATAAAAAAGATGAAAAGGAGAGGATTTTAACTGAATGACTGAAGAACTGTTCTCCCAGAATGGACATCGAATCTCAAAGTCATGTGAAGAAAATAATGCCATGTGGGCTGAACTTCAAATAGCAGTTCCACAGGTTTCCACAATGAGACATTTCTAAGGCATGTCTTAGGATATGTCTACACTGCACAGCTATTTCGGAATAAGCTATTCCAGAATAGTTATTCCAAAATAGCATATCTACACTGCAGGGAAGCCTCAAAATTAGTCCGAGGCAGGCTTCCTTAATGTAGACGTGCTATCTCGATTTAAAGGCCCCAGGAGGCACTGGGGAGGAATAACTTAGAACGGCCCTGGTGAGGGGCTATTTTGAAATAGCAGCAGTGGAGTGAAATAGCTATTTTGGAATAGACGCTATTCCTCGTAGAATGAGGTTTACAGATTTTGGAATATGCTGTCCGTTATTTTGAATTTATTTTGAAATAATGGAATGGCTGTGTAGATGCTCGCACTGTTACTTCAAAATAATGCTAGTTATCTCGAAATAATGGTGCAGTGTACATGCACCCTTAGAAGCCACTGTAGAATTGACCCCTTCAGGTTTGGGGATACCTACTAGGTCACTGATGGTTTATTTGCAGGATTTAATCACTTAATATAAGCGTTGGGAGGAAATAGTCTGTCCTCTAACCCTATTATTATAAACCACAAATAAACTGGGAGAAATTATGGACTGTATTCTGGTAGTTTAGGATTTTTTCCCCCTCATCTAATATGAACAGGGAGACAGTGAATCCCTAGACATGGTAAAGATCCCGAGTAGGAACACCTTGCCTCTGCCTGGGCTTTCTCTATTATTTCTCACTGTTCCTTGCCAAAATAGAGTAGGGTATAAAATTACTTTTTAGCAAAGGGTACTTCCTTGTTTATACTGCAGCCATGCTGAGTTCTGCTGTATTTGAAGTGGTACCGTGGGGAGGGAGATCCTCCATGTGGTACAGGATTAAGTGACCTTGTTGAACAGAGTCAATGTTGCTCTGAAAGGAAATGGAAGAGAAGGAAAAAAGATTGAGTGGGGAGGAGGAGCTGAGGATACAGGCAGAAAGGAAATCCTAGAAATGAAGAACAGAAAAAGAAAATTCAATCTGCACAAGAATAAGACAAGAAACTTGGGAAAAGAGTTCTGAGCTGCAGATGAAAGAAGTGCTGGTGGGATCCTAGTCAGTGATTAGTCCTTAAGAAGGAGGATCAGTGGTCATAATTAATTGTGTATGCACTTGAAGCATGATTTGGAAAAAACCCACTAGAGACAAAGTGGAATGTGCATTAGAACAGTGTTTCTCAACCAGCAGTACAAGTACCCTTTGGAAGTACTTGAGAGAAGTCTTGGGGGGGTACATCAACACAACTGAAACTTGGAGAAAACCGAATTTTTGTTTTCAGTTTTACAGTGCTTTATTATTTTTTACTTTTTACACGCAAAAATTTCATCAACCACCCGGCTACAATTAAGTTGTTTAAACAAATGTGTTGCCATAGTAGAAAAATATACGTGTGTCTGAAAACTGTAGGTACTGGGGGTACTTACAATTTTTTTATTTGAAAAAGGGGTACCTTATTAAAAAAAAGGTTGAGAAACACTGCATTAAAACATCATATCTCAACAGCCGCTTGCACAGACATTCCATTTAAAAAAATATTTCCCTCATTTTCATTTGCTGTCAATGACAGTTAGGACCCAGATCTATTGTGAAAGGGCTGGCACTGTAATTTTGGAATTGTTCACTACCAGTGTTTGAACCTCTAATGAAGTGCTTCCACACACACAATGCATTAGTTTAGTATTATATTGCAAGGAGATTACAAACTCTGTAGCCATGGCCCAATTTAGAAACTCACTGACGCATTGGTTCAAAAAACACAGAAACTCTATACACCCAGCAAGTTTTTAAGGCATAGAAAATAAATGGCTTTCATTCAAGGAAATTACAATCTCTGTAGGTATAGTTTGTATGTTCTGTAAACCCTTTAGTCTGGGGTTCAGGGTTTTACAGACACACACAACTCAGATCTCCACTGTACTTAAATTGGTGTTAAATGCTATAAAAACTGAATGTGCAACTTATTGTGAAAGAGGAAACTACTAACCATCATTTCACTGTTAGTCCAGTCTGGAGGAAAGGTATTTTCCTTTACCACGTGATGAAGTCTGGCAACATCAAAGAGAGTTGATCCGTGTTTCCCACTGTTCAGAACTGGCTCCAAGTATTTCCAGAATGTTTCCAGGTCCTTGATAGCTTTAGCTTTCTTCTTTTTTTCAGCTTCTACAACTACAAATGCATAGTTATTAGACAGATTATAGCATAGTTGTATCCAAATATCTTTCTCTCACATAGGAATAGTGAGTCTGAGACCTATGTCTTGAATATTGAGAAGGAAAAATGAATTGCAGGTTGGTCTGTTTTCTTCTAAGTGTTGTTTTTTAAAAAAATGACCATTCTTAAACAAATTCCTAGAAAAATATGTGAGGTCCAGCCCAACATAATGTTGTAAATACCCAAAAAAATTTAAGGAGGGAAAAAACTTCATAGGATATGGTACTTGAAGAAAAAACAAATAAATGCCTGAAACCCAAAATCTAAAGGTATGTCTGCACTACGTGGCTCCGTCGATGGAGACATGCTGATGAGCTTTGTAGACATAGCAAAATGAAGCAGCGATTTAAATAATTGCTGCTTCATTTACATCAAAATGGCTGCCGCGCTGTGCCGATCAGCTGTTTGTTGGCTCAGCGTGGTAGTCTGGATGCTTGGCGGTCGACATCAAAAGCCTTTGTCAACTGCCCTGTCATGCCTCGTGGGATGAGGTTTATCGGGGCGGTCAACAAAGGCTGTTGATGTCGACAAACAGCTGATCGGCACAGCGCGGCAGCCATTTTGATTTAAATGAAGCGGTGATTATTTAAATCGCCACTTTATTTTGCTATGTCTACAAAGCTCATCTACATGGCTCTGTCGACGGAGCCATGTAGTGCAGACATACCTTTAGATTTTGGGTTTCAGGCATTTATTTGTTTTTTCTTCAAGTACCATATCCTATGAAGTTTTTTCCCTCCTTAAATTTTTTTGGGTATTTACAACATTATAAGGTTATATTTATCAAAATACTTTGAGCCTAAACTAGTAACCGTTCTTCCAATGCGAGATAGATAACTGTTGTTATCCCCATTTAATAGATGTTGAAACTACGACAAAGAGAGATTAAAGTGCATTTCATCAGTGAAATGTGATTGTAGAAATGGCAGTGTAGGTTTCCATGTTTATTGTATGGTAATGATCAAATTTCAAATATATCCAGATGATGAGAAAAAAAATGTTTGTTTTTTAAACGCCATCTCTGCAACCTCACTCAGGGTTCATGGCCTGATTGTTGGAGTTGCTGAGAATCTGCAGCTGCAAATGTCTTGATTTCATTTGGAGTTCTAGATATTCAGCACCTCTGCAAATCAGGCCTCGTGCTACATTTATTCCTGTTATAACTTCAGTGACCCAGAAGTACCTGAAGTTGATGATCCCAAAAATATGGCAATGGAATTGTTCTAAAACTTTCCCAAGGCCATGCAGGGATTCTGTGGCAGTGATGAGGAGAACCCACAACTATCTTTCCTCAACTAAGGCCAGGACTACACTGGTAGAAAAAAATTGATTCAAAATATACAACTCCAGCGATGTGAATTGTGTCACTGGAGTCAACGTACTTCACATCGATTTTCTGTGGCAGCCCCACAGTGGGAGGTCAACTGGAGAAACTCTCCCATCAACTTTCCTTACGCCTCACGACAACTAGACTTGCTTAATTGAACCCTGGAAGATAGAGTGTCAATCCTCCAGTAAGTACAGACAAGGCCTTAGGCACTTCCATCTTCTGGAATTTCTCAAGGGTTGTTATCAAAGAAATAATTGAAAAATTAGGTCTGAGTATATGGTACATATATTTGTATGTTGAGTATGACACAGTGCAGTGAGGGTACGTGGCTTGCACCTGGAGCTGTTTGACACCTCTTAATACTGAGTTTCTGACCTTTCAAATGTTTGCCTTAGGCACAGAGAAGGCTTCTGATTAAGCAATGTGGCAGTTTAATATCAAGTCTTAGAGAAAACAAACTTAGGGCAACAATTTATTTCATCCATGGGAATGTTTTCCAACCCCCCTAATGAACATATCTCACTAATACACATGTGAAAGTTTCTCTGTACCATGTGAAACAAATGGGGCAATTTGCTCTGCTTCTTGGCCCTTTGTATTACTAATTGAATCTTGAGTGGCACGATAGCAAAACAACTATTTACATAAATTCGAAGCAGTGAACACAACATTTTCATATTTATGATCCATATGTTTAGGAAATAGAGATGCATAAAAAAATCTATTCCACAGCTTAGGTACTTCTTTGTCAGATACATCCTATGTTTAAGGTAGAGGGACAATAGTTCAGATCAGAAGTTCTGTCCTTTGGTATTTGCCCTCATTCCTCCATGTCTTTATGATTCCAAAGCATATTGTCCCCTAAGTATTAATAGTTCTTCTCATTTAAACTTTCTGTTCTCTTACAATCTCATCCTATTGTTACAAAGGTTAAGGTCTTTGATCAACAAAAGATATCTGATTATTATGGTTTTTATGCTCTTCCCAAACATTCTATGGTACAGGCAGTCCCCGGGTTACATGGATCCGACTTACATCAGATCCCTACTTACAAACGGGGTGAGGCAACCCCGCACTAGCTGCTTCCCCCCAGCAGACCAGGGAGATGCGAAGCTAGTGCCCCCCACAGCAGACCAGGGAGACGCGGAGCGGCTTCTCAGCAGACACCTCAGCTTGAGAATAAAGGACTGACGGAAGTGAAGTGTGGAAGAATAAAACTGAGCTCTGGAGAAATGTTTGGCTAGAGTTTTTCCTACAATATGTATCAGTTCCGACTTGCATACAAATTCAACCTAAGAACAAACCTAAAGTCCCTATCTTGTACGTAACCCGGGGACTGCCTGTAGTTCTACATTGACTGCTTCTGCAAATGTGCTCGAACCAACATGGTTAGCAAACAACAACATATAACCTCAGTCATGTAGAATGCAATGCTATACACAGCCTCAAATACAATTCTAACAGCATAATCAAAGACACTGACTAAGGGGGCACTGTAGTCATTATGAACAGAACAGATTATGAATAGGAGGCGACCAGACAACTCACCAACACCAGATTCTACAAGCCTCTCTCCTGTGATCCCATTAAAGAATACCAAAAAACCTGAAACAACTGCTCATAAAACTCCCTGAAGCTGCTCAGGTCCAAATTTACATTAACACCCCCCCACACCATTCCCCGATCAGGAGTTTTCTATCTGCTACCCAAGATACGCAAACCTGGAAATGCAAGATGACCCATCATCTCAAGCACTGGCCCACTTACAACAGAATTATCTGGCTATATTGACTCTCTTCTCAGACCCTATGCTACCAGCACTCCTAGCTACCTTCGCGATACCACCGACTTCCTGAGGAAACTATAAAATATCAGTAATCTACCGGAAAATACCATCCTAGCCACCATGGATGTAGAAGCTCTTTACACCAACATTCCACATGAAGACAGATTACAGGCTATCAGGAACACCATCCCCGATGAGGGCACTGCACACCTAGTTACAGAGCTCTGCAACTTTGTCCTCATCCACACCTACTTCCGATTCAGAGACAATTTGAATCTTCAGGTCCATGGAACAGCCATGGGCACCCACATGGTCCCACAATATGTCAATGTCTTTATGGCTGACCCTGAACAACGTTTCCTCAGCTCTCATCACCTAACACCCTTACTCTACTTATGCTGCATTGATGACATTTTCATCATATGGAACCATAGTCAAGAGACCCTTGAAGAATTTCACAGGGATTTCAACAACTTCCATTCCACCATCAACCTCAGCCTGGATCAGTCCACATGAGAAATCCACTTCCTTGACACTACAGTACAATTAAATGATGGACAAATTTCCACCACTTTATACTGGGAATCTACCGACTGCTACACTTATCTTCAGGGCCGGCTCTAGGTTTTTTGCCACCCCCAAGCAAAAAATGTTTTGGCCGTGTCACCTTTCCCCCCCCCCGCTTTTTTTGTCTGGTGAGTGTGTCCGTGTAAATGCAGCTTGTGCGGCTTCCTGAGGGGTAGGGGCGCACTCCAGGACATTTTCATCTCCTAGGAGAGCATCAGAGACTCCCCACGTGAGGACAATGGGATGGCAGGTTCATCCACAGCAAGTCAGTTAAAGACTTCCAAAGCATGTAGCTGTTCACATCACCTAGTACTGGAGTCCCGTCCCACTCCTCATTCTGCAAAGGGATTTTATTATTAGAAGCACCTTATAATCAGACTCCAACCCCAACACATAAGCTGTCCAACTCTTGGTGTCCATGGACAAGAATCAGCCTCACTATACAATGAGACAGTTCAAAGGGATTAAGAGAACTTTTGTTTCAACTCCCAAGCTCAACTGTCCAGAACAAGACAGACACCAGACAACAAAACCCCAGTAGCCTAGGACCTATTCCATGAATGCAGCCCTGTGCATTTTCTTTCAGGGATGGATGAAACAGCTTCTGAAGTAGGGTGGATTGATTTAAATAGCTTTGATTTAAATCTCTAATTTTAATCATGATTTAAACCGGCAAGCAGAAAACCTTGGTTTAAATGAGCAATTTATCATTTAAATTATACTTTTAAAATATTTTCCTAAAAGATGGTTGAATCTTATTGATTAGCAACCTTTAAAATATGTTGATTTACAACTAATATAACCTTTATGCCAAATTTGGTGCTTCTATTTACTAACCAGGAGAATACACTCAGCATAGCTACCAACTAAATAAATGCCCAAATAATTGTGTAACTTACATGTAATTAGATTCTTAATTTTTACATTTTTATTCTATTACAAAATGGTGTATAATAGGAACACGTAAGAGACAGGTTTTATCCCATTTATTATTTGCTAAGTGGTGGCTACTTTTTAAAAAACATACAATTTGCATCTACTTCTCTCTGGACAGAAATTCAATTTAAAATAAACAAAATCAGCATTTAATTTTTGTATGAAATAAAATTACCTTAAATGTGAAGGACACATAAAGTATCCAAACACATTTTGCATCTAAAATTCATTTATTAAACAAAGGAAATATCCTTAGTGAATTTAACAGATCGAATCTAGTCATCATGTTCCTCAAGATGTTAGAACACTCTCGTAACCAGTTTTTTATTGAGAGAAGAGGAAAACAAGTTTTTCTGCTTCGTCAACTCTCAGTTTTGCAAAGGTGAATGAACTAATCATTGAATTGAACTAGCCGAATAAACCAAAGTGATAAAAACATTCTCTCTTCACCTGCAGAAGAAGCTACTGCTGATGTAAACACTGGTTCTGGGTTCTTACACAGCAACTTACACCACTGAACTGGTAGAATTTCTTTAAAAGTTGACCGGACACATGTTCTATTTAATTTTTAAATTTAATTCATAAGTTATTCAAATAGGTTATGATAAATTTAGGCCATAACAATTTTTAATTTAATTTTAACGGTATATTATTTAAAACAAAGCCTATTAAAATGGGATCACAATTCCAATTTTAATAAAGCTCTCCTGCCCCAAACAGGAAGGGACTTGGGGACACAGGCACTGGGAACACCAGAGTTCCCCTTCCTCAGCCAAAGGGGGAGGGAGAATCACCTGGGTCTCAGGCAGGGGTGAGGTTTTCAGGACACAGCACAAGAGGGCTGGGTTCCTGGGCAGGTGTGTGTATGTATGTGGGGGAGGGTTCAGGGCCCCGAGAGTAGGGGAAGGGAGGATTGATTAGAGAGCCAGACAGGAGATGGGGATCCAGGAGGGCAGCAGGGAGGTGGAGGAGAGGGGAAGAAGAGAAGACGGGGTTCCAGCAGGGTTGCAGTGGGCCGGGAGGTGGGGTGCAGGGTTTTTTTCTTCTAGTCCATTTTTTTTGTTAATTCCTGACATTACAGAACTAAACTGAAATGGATTAATATTCCACTCTTACATTTCATGATAAACAGAAAACTTCATGAGCCCAAAAAAGGGAAAAGCTCATAAAACTAAGATATGAATCTCAGCATTTTAACAGCTGAACAGAGAAAGGAATTAAAATGCTGTAATTAAAAAAATCATGAGTGGATGGGTAAAGCGTGTAGAAACGGAAATTTACAAACTAGTTAAAACCTGGAATCTGACTGCTTAGAAACTACACAGATGGGCATGGGGATGAATAGCTGAAGGGGTAATGAGGCGTTTACATCATCCTAGCTGCTTCTCATTCCACCAGTCTCCGAAGAAAGCCTGACATTAAATAGAAACTGGGCCAGGCTATTGCTAGCTGCAGATTACGGCAACCTGCCTGTCAGTAGATCCTTCCACTGCATTGGCAATTTTGATATGCGCCCCAGACATCTGGAGGATCTCACTGATTTTGTCACCTTGACGCCCAATGATGCAGCCAATCAGATCATTTGGAATGGTGAGTTCGTGAGAAGTGGTTTGAGCAGATGCATCCAAACCTGCCCAATAGCCTTTCACCTCTGGAGGGCAGAGGCCTAGCCGGGGTGTGGGGGGGTCATGGGACAGTGGGCAGGGGCATACAGGCAGAGGGGGGACAGCTGGGGAAGGAGGGTTCACAGGCAGGGGAGAGAACACAGGCGGGGGGGTGGCCGGCAGGGCGGTACACAGGCGGGGGGGCCATGGGCGGGAGGCAGAGTTGCGGGGGGAGATGCGTACAGGAGGAGGGTGGGCAGATGGGGGGGCCACACGGGCGGAGGGGGCACTCACTCAAAGGCGAAGAAGAGCCTCCGTGCTCAGCGTCACCAGCAGCAGCACCCGCCCCGTGCCGCCCTCCAGGAAGCGCCCCAGTAGGGGCTGCGCCTTGGAGCTGCTCGCGCAGAGCACCCATTGCCCTAGGTGCAGGCTCCGAGCAGCTGGGCACGGGGCTCCCAGCTCGGGGCGGTGTCCACAGGGCTCCCCGCCGCCCCGCTCCTCCAGAGCAACTTCATATATGACAAAATAATAAATGAAAGCCATTTAAATTCTGTCTGTCACTCAAAGATGTTTTTATGTATTTACAAACATAGCATGATCTTGAAATAATCAGAAAAGGTCAAATGAATCATGAGAAATGACTCACTCAAAAAAAACTTTGACAGAGACCTCACGCAATTCTGTGTGCTGCTATGTCATCTATCATGCCCATCTTTCAGCTATAGCTACAGCATGTTAGGACTGGGATTTCTATGTCATACTAGGTAAAAAGCAGCAGGCAAGTGCTTGAGAACATTTGCCTCAATCTTTGATTTGGGTCACTGTGAGGGGGTGCACTCACCACCATAACCCCCCTGCCGTCTGTCCTCAGGAATTGGCTCCCTCAGCGGGTAGGGTGCCTTCTCTGGGGTGGTGTCTCCCCTCTTTCCTCCCGGCTGCGGCGTCCTCTTCGCCACACTGCCCTCCGGCAGTGCCCAAGTCAGTCTCTGAGCCCCCCTTCCGGAGGTCGATGTTCCTTCATCGGGCCTTCTTTCAAGCCCTGAAGTCTGAGGCTTTGCTGGCCAGAGCTCCCCTAGCCCCGCCTGGCCTCCCCCAGTCCTACCCTAGCTCCAGGGAGCCTCCTCCTCCCTCCGCAGCCAGGTTCTCACTGCTCCCCCTTCACAGCAGCAGCCCATCCTCTATTATAGCGCCCAGCTGGGCCCTAATGGGCTAGTACAGCCTCAGCTGGGCTAAACTCCCCGGCCCTGGTTCAGGCCGGGGTCTGCCCTTAAAGGGCCAGTGCAGGGCGAGCGCCCTGTCACAGTCACTTATAAAGAGCTTTTTTTTTTCTTTTGTACAGAGTCTACAGAAACTCTACAATAATCAATCAACTGAATTCAAGTAGTCTACCAAATGGTTTTACTCATGGAGTAAATACTGCCCCATCAGCTTACTGCACACGGTACTGCCACCAAAGGAGCACATTTTGAATTTTTAGCCAAAGATCTGTGTCTAAAAAATTGACAAACTTCACAAATAAACTGACAATTAGTGGCACTTTAATTCTGGTAAATGGATCCAATCATGGAATTTATTCTTTGACTCCACCAATGTTTCTTAGACTCCATCAGTCTTAAAGAGGTGAAGATGCATCTTTAGTTACTATAACGGAGAAATGTTTTAAAAAGCTTCATAGACAATTTACTCAAGATTTGGGGTTGTTACACTGGCTAGATGCCACTACTTAATTATTATTCAATGTAAGATTAAGAAAACCAGGGAAAGAAGGGAGTGAGTAAGAAAATTAAGAGGAGAAAAATATTGCTAACTCTCTTCTTCTGTAAATATGGGACAAGAAAATTTCCCATCTCTAATAGTAGTGATATCATAGTACACTTCATGGATACTGCAAGGCAAAGCATATACCACCAATACTAGAGACAAATGTCAAAGCAGCGAACCGGCAGGCTCCTATATAGTGGCATACCAATACTGAGTTCATTTCTTCCGGTAGGCCTAGATATTTAAAACTAAAAACAAAACAAAACAAAACAAAAAAAGCCAAACCAAACAAACAAAAAAAGAGCACAGACACTCAGATAACATAGGGTTAAGAATGGATAAGAATCTAAATATTAAAAATAGAATATTTAGGATTTTATAAAGGCTATTTGTCCTATCACTAACTTACCCTCAGGTATAAGTAATGATTCTTCTTCCAACTTAGCTCCTGACAAGTATGTCTCCAATGGTTCATAATTTTCAGAAGAAATCTTAATTACATTTGAAATACTGACTCCAAGCTCAGAGAGCACAGGCAATAACTGAGGATTGTGGAAACCCAAAACTATGTAGTAATATTGGGCACCATCGTCTGGTTCATCATCTGTTCAAAATATCAAAATCACCAATCACATTACAAAAGGACATTGGAATATATAATTTCAGTTGCTATATTAAAGTATATAATATCTCAACTGCATAGCAATAGCTATAATTTAGGTTATGTGAGTATTTCTATTGTAACCCCTTTTAATTCTGATGCATACAATTTTCTGAGCTTCCCTCTTTCAGGTTGAAATTTTCCAGGTGATTTCTGTAGCAACCTTCATGAAACTTGTAGGGAAGAGCACTGCTTGCAGAAACAAAGAATTTGGAGGAGGCACCAGGAAATCAATATGTCTGCACATGGCAAGAATGTGTAGCTGCAGTTGCAGCATCTCTGTAAATACCTCTCTTAATAGAGAGTCAGGTTAGTTTCCGAAACATGTAGTGCTATCTTGATCTTACCCAGCATATGGCACATGAAACAATTACTGTCCAACAGCGAATTTTTTTAGGAAAGCATGAACAAAAATATTTGAACTTTTTTTTGAGGGAGGGAAATGGAAAAGGAACATTTTCTACATCATAAAAAGTCTTTGACTTTGATTTAGCATCTAAGCGGATGAGGGCAAGAAAATGAAATGTGACAAGATGTGTCCTGTGGGAGGATAGGCACTTTTCAGTGTTCTGGTGAAAAATGGATTTTTGATTTGCCCACATTCTTTTGGTTCGCCAGTTATAGTTTGAACATGTGCAGGAATATTTTTTCACACAGCTAAAATGCTTTTTTAATAACAGCCTCCAAGTGTTCTAAATGAAAGAAGGCTGCAGCGCTCATGCACGCATAGTTGAGTTTACTGCTTGGGGAAAATGAAGTGAACATACGTACTGAATGAAGCAGAGCTTTTGTAGGTGCCATCTTAATTCACTAGTAAAAGGCAAAACAGTAGAGCACAATCTCAGCATTATGAATACCTGGAGAATGGAGGTTGTTTGTAACTGTGAAATGTCTGAACAAAGCATGGGTATGGCTGTTCTTTCAAAATTTAAAACTGAACATTGACTGAATACAGCTTTGAAACTTTACAATGCTGAAGAAAAATAATACTTCCCATTTTTTTTAGTAGTTCACATTTAACACATACTTTTTTACTTTTTTCTCTGCTGCTCCTTCATTGAGTACTGCTGGTTCCAACTGAGGTGTGTGATTGACAGGTAAGATCATAATTCTGGTGTTCATAACACTGAGGTTCTACCATATGCTGCTGGAAATTAAGTGCAATATACAGTGAGCCTTACCTCATACAGGGTTCAATTCTAAACAGTGCTGAGCACTCTGAGCCAATATAGTAAAACACTTGAATACATGATGTAATTGGGACTATTACATGTTTAAATTTAAACATGCATTTAAGTGCTTTGCTAGGTTGGATTAGAGCACTCAGCAATTTGCAGGATTAAGTCCTCTCTCTGCACCTTAATGTGTACTGCTGAATAGTAAATACAATGCTGTACTAGTTGACTCTTAGCCCTGGTCTACTCTGTCCACACTACCAAGTCCGTTATTTCAAAATAAGGGGCTGGTTATTTCAAAATAATAATTGCTGTTTTCCACGAGGAATAATGCTCATTTCGAAATAGTGTCAATATGGACACTCCACTGCTGTTATTTCAAAGTAATTCAAAATAATTACTCCCCAGTGTTTCCTGGGGATCTAAGTCGAGGTAGTGCATCCACATTAAGGGAGCCTGCCTCGGACTAATTTCAAGGCTTCCCTGTAATGTGGACACACTATTTTGGAATTGTTATTTCAGGAGTTATTATTTTGAAATAAGTTATTTTGAAATAATTTCCTAGTGTAGACATGCCAGTTACACATACTTCTTACACCACTTTAGAGCTACTATCCAGTGTATGACAAAAGGCTATTCATTAGTGCAGCAGTTGTCAAACTGTGGGTTGGGACCCCAAAGTGAGTTATGACCTCGTTTTAATGGGGTCACCAGGGCTGGCATTAAATTTGCTGGGCTCAGGGTGGCAGCCAAAGCCCCATCTGGGCTTCAGCCCTGAGGTTACAGGCACCTTCAAATGGGGCTGAAGCCCTTGGGCTCTGGTTCCCCCTACTTGGAGAGGTAGGCTCAGGCTTCGGTCCCTTCTTCTGGGGCTAGGAAATAATTTTTATTGCCAGATGGGGATCATGGTGCAATGAAGTTTGAGAATCCCTCCCTGCTGCCATCCATTTGAAAATTGAAGGAACAGAAACTGAGCAGACCTTAGTTACATGTTACCCATCCTCTCAGTTTGAACATTTTGGTTGTTCTGATTAAAATTCAGTTGCATATTGGGTGTGAGGTAATGAACTATTATCATTGCTATGCACCAGAAAAACAAAGAGTCATCCTAACCAAAAATCTCTGTCTGGCAGTGCCAGGGAATGGAACATGGATTTAAGCAAGACAGAGAGGAAGAAGCAACTTTGTAGTGAGAAGCAGTCCTTGGTAGCAAGCACTCCAGTTAATGGTCCTATATGCCACAGAGATGATGCAGAGTCAGCACTGAAGGTAGAAGCAGTGCTGGTGACAAGGTCTCTCTTTATGGAAATCAAGCAGCATTTCCCACTGGAATGCTGGAAAGGGACTTGACTCTTAGAGATCACTAAACACTGCCAACTAACTGTGTATGAGGTGCACAGAAAGGGAAGTGGGTCAAGTATATGTGAAAGGAGCATCTGTCCATTGGACATTCACATCAGAAAGTGGAAAACAAAGGACTAAGGCCAAACATATGAGGGTGGATGTTTTACTTATTTGTACAGATAGTTATTTTCTCAAATTAATGCTGTGTTCCTTTCCCTTGTAATAAAACCTTAGTTAACACAGAGAATCAGTATCTGTGAACCTCATTCCATTCTCAACTTATTTAAGACTTCAGGGCACAAGGAACCAAATGCTGTGGTTTACAAGACTACAGCATTAAAAGTCAGTACCGTCTAAGAGCCAAAGGGGAGAAGACAATTCTTCTACTACAGTTGTGGTCAGGATGGACACATTGCTATGAAGTGTTAAAACAAAGAGAGTCCTACCTTAGTGTACCAGATGCTGAGGATGACCTGAGGAAAACTGAGAAACTAGCACGGGGCTTCAGAAAGGAGACACTCAGGATCTCAAAAGTTAAAGCAGAGGGTTCCAAAACTTTATGTTGGCACAACTCCATGTGAATGAACTATTTACTCCCGGGACCCCAGACAGTATGGAGGATGCCAAATTGAAAAGACACAATCTCCTCTCTACTCTGCGCTGGTTAGGCCTCAATTGGAGTAGTGTGTTCAGTTCTGGGCACCGCATTTCAAGAAAGATGTGGAGAAATTGGAGAGGGTCCAGAGAAGAGCAACGAGAATGATTAAAGGTCTAGAGAACATGACCTATGAGGGAAGGCTGAAGGAATTGGGTTTGTTTAGTTTAGAAAAGAGAAGATTGAGGGGGGACACGATAGCAGTTTTCAGATATTTAAAAGGGTGTCATAAGGAGGAGGGAGAAAACTTGTTCATCTTGGCATCTGGGGATAGAACAAGAAGCAATGGGCTTAAACTGCAGCAAGGGAGGTTTAGGTTGAACATTAGGAAAAAGTTCCTAACTGTCAGGGTAGTCAAACACTGGAATAAATTGCCCAGGGAGGTTGTGGAATCTCCATCTGTGGAGATATTTAAGAGCAGGTTAGATAAATGTCTATCAGGGATGGTCTAGACAGTATTTGGTCCTGCCATGAGGGCAGGGGACTGGACTTGATGACCTCTTGAGGTCCCTTCCAGTCCTAGTATTCTATGATTCTATGGTTGTTTACTATGGCTATGTCTACACTACAGGATTTTTGTGCAAAAACCCGCAGAACGTCCACACCTGAAGCGCGTTTTTGCACAAGAAAATCTACAGTCAACTGACAGAACAGAGGGCTTTTTACAGTGTAAGTATAGCTCCTTTTACAAGGCATAACTCCTTTTTGCGCAAGAGTTCTTGCAAAAAAGGTGTGTGGAGACAGGAAACAGGGGTTTCTTGTGCAAAAAGAGCCTATCACAAAAAGCACAGGAGCTTCTGAATGGCCATCCAAACTTTCTTGAGCAAGAGTGTCTAGGCAGTGTGGACGCTCTCTTACGCAAAAGCACATAGCTTTTGCAATGTGCTTTTGAGATGTGGACGTGCTTTTGCAAAAACCCTGCAGTGTAGACAAAGCCTAAGTGAATAAACTATGTCCTGAGGACTAATCCTCTGAAGAATCTACTTCAAAGGATGATTGGATTATAAAAGTGAAGAGCAAGAACACTTCAAAGTCTCTCTCTTTTATAACTAAAATGACTAAGAAACTCACCCTCTTACCTTGCGGGAGAGCCTGACCTGAGAATTTGATCAGCCTTATTGCTGGTAACACGTGGAAGAATTTTACTTTGAAACAATTCTAGATTAAGTTCTAGCTATTAGAAAGCATTTTATCTTCATTTCTCTTGTAACCATTTATGACTTTAATGCCTTATACTTGTACCCACTTAAAATCTCTGTTCATAGAGTAAATATAAAATAAGTATATTCACTA
The DNA here is from genome assembly GCF_052426305.1 of Pelodiscus sinensis. Classification (NCBI taxonomy): domain Eukaryota; kingdom Metazoa; phylum Chordata; order Testudines; family Trionychidae; genus Pelodiscus; species Pelodiscus sinensis. The sequence goes on along the minus strand of NC_143052.1, from coordinate 145,787,009 downwards.
AACTAATCCAGTGCTGTGTTTAAACTGAACTGTTTGGTAACACCAGTTAAAGTACAAAACTGTTGAATATTGCTGGGAGGGGTACATATGCCTTTCTTACCCAAGTATTTGTAATCTTCCTCCTCTTCTCCCCGGCGCTTTAGTGTTGTGTCCTTTTTAACAGTAATTGTTGTTGGTACTACTTCGGCTTTCTTTCCCTTTCCTCCTTTTCCTGCAGATTTGGCATTGGCTGGCTTTTCCTTCTTACCAGGAGGTTTAGCTTTCCCTTTGTCTTTTTCTTTCTCTTTCTCTTGCTCTTCTGCTGCCTGGTAAAATTAACAAATTAATCTCCCATATTAATCTAAGCATGTACAGAACAAATGGTTGACTGCAGTAAAAGCTTAGTGCTTAAGTATATATATTTGAATGCTTTTCCCTTTGATCCTTTAGGATTTAGTTTTGGTGTAGTTATCTTCAGTTACATCCTTTCTCCCTTCTCACACTCTTCAGTTTATTATATTCTTATTAAATAGCAGTGCCAAGTCTATCCTTTTAGCATGAACAGACTATATATGAGAAAATAACTATACATAATAAAAAATAAGTCAAATTGGTGCTGGTGAAAGGTAGATTGATAACGTACTCAAGACTAATGCCTTCTGATGCTTTAGCTTTAGAGCAGGTACAGCACTTGCAGCATCAGCAGGGCAATCTTTCCTGTAGACCAGGAAGGAAGTGTGGCTGATCAAAGAGTCCAGACTTTTAAGGCTCATTCAGTCCTTAGTTTCTCTATTGAAACTGCCAACTGTGGAGTCAACTGGTGCCAATTCCATTTTTTCTTTGATGTGAACATCTGTCCACCATAAACTAAGATTAAGAGCATGAAATGTATTTCATACAGGACACTAATGAATCATTAGATAATTCCCAGACAAAAACTATATTAAAATAGACCTAAGGTGGACAGTATATATCTGTAATGTAAGGTCAAAAAATTGCAGGGATTGTTTCACCTATAGCGACAGCATGCCATAACCATAGGATTATAACTAAAGTAATTTCGTTTTTGTGATCCCAGATTCGATTAAATGGATTTTAAAAAAAGGCACATTTGATTTTGTCCTCCTCCCCATATGGTTACATATTCTAGGATGTGCAAGCAGCAAGAAAAACTCTCAGCGCTTTATGTAATTGGTACAATTGACCATACTCAGTTGTTTTGTTGGATGCTGCAGAAGCAGCAGCCTTTCTGGCTGTAGCTGTTGTCATTTAGTTCAGATTAAAAACCAGAAATTCTGCTTTCTTTTGCTTTCTTCTGTCTCATTCTGGTGCTAAACACCCTCACATATGCTCCTTTTTAAATCAGGCAGGCATGTATCCAAGAGACTCTTAAAGCTGTCTATCTAGTGAATTGGTGGATTCCAATCAGTTTTCATCATCTCACTTCAAATTTATTCCACGTCAGACTTTTGTAAACCCCATCTTTTTGTGCTACTGCTTTGGGTTCCTAGCCCAATGAACAGAGTCAGATTATATAATTGCCAGTTCTAGAATGTTCACAAAACACTGCCTTATTTATTGTATCTGGATCACTTCCTAGAAACAAGTCCCACAGTAGACAGTGAATTTGTCAGGTTTTCAACAATGAGCTCTAGATGTCTTCAGCGCTTTCAGAGTCCTTTGCTACTATTTTTTCCCCAATTACTATTTTCTTATATTCTGTAGTCTCATTTGCTTATTCTTTAACCTTTTACATACACTACAGCAGTGGTTCCCAACCTGTGGTCCGCAGACCCTTGAGACTCCGTAGCAGAACTGTAGGGGGTCTGCATGGAGCCTCTCAAAGCCAGCACGTCCTTCAACCTGCGTTGCTTCCCGTGCTGCTCCCCCAGCAGGCTGAGGGACACCGCTTGGAAGCAGCATGGGCTGAAGGGATGTGCAGGCTGCACACACAACTATATTGTTTGGGGGAGGGGAGTCCATAACATTGTAATAGACTGAAAAGGGGTTCGTATGCTCAAAAAGGTTGGGAGCAACTGCACTATAGCACCTACCTGTCCTGCATGCATATCTCATTTCTTTCTTCTGACGTCTTCCCCTATAATTCCTATCTCCTTTATAATTATTAAGTAGTTATTTTCCTTCTCATTTATTAACTTTCCTCTCTTTCTCCGGTCTTACCTTCTGCATCTCAGAATTTAGGAATAAATATTTGAGTTAACTATTTTAAAGACTTAATAAAAAATCTACTTTGTTTTTAGCTTCTTCTCTGTTATATTTCAGTCAGTCACTCTCTCTCTCTCTCCCTATATCTCACATTGCCCCGCCCCCCAGCTCCAGGCCATGATCTCTCCCCACCACTCCTGGGACTCCGATAATTCCAGCCCTGACAGCTCCTTGCGGACAGCAGCCTTAGCCACGGCCAGGCTCCCCTCCCTTGCAGCAGACCTGGGGCTGTCTGTGAGCCAACAAAGCAGGCCTGGGACTCAGCCTTCCCCAGCCACCAGGAACAGAGCAAGGGCTGGCATGCCACAGTCTTGGCTTTTCCCGGCGGCTGGGGCAGGGGGTGGTGGGTAGGAGGGAGTTAGGTCTGGGGGGCAGGAGAGCTGCAGCAGGAGGGTCAAGGGCGGGAGGGAATCCCAGGGCTGGACTCAATCGTGCTTTGCCAGAACCGTGCGCAGGACAGGTAGCACCCTGGGATCTGTGTGCGCCTGGGTCAGTCCTGCTCCCTGCCGGCCTATTCTGTCCATCCCCCCCCCCGTTCCTCCCTCTCCGGCCAGCCCCGTTCCCCCCAACCCCCTCCCAGCCAGTCCCGCTTCCCGTCAGCCAGTCCTCCCCCTGGCCGACCAGCCCTGCTTCCCGCCAGCTGGTTCTCCCCCCCACTCCTCCTGATCTTCCCCAGCCAGCTCCGCTCCCCCTGATCCCCTACCAGCCAGGCCTGCTTCCTGTCAGCTGGTCCCCCTGATCTCCTCCGGCGAGCCCCGCTGCCCCTGACCTCCCTCCCACCAGCCGATTCCCCCCCACCCCACATCCTCCCTACCAGCCCCGTTCCCCTCCTGACTGGTGTCCCCCTCCCCGCACCTGAGATCAAGTGTGACCGTTTTTTTTAAAGTCACCTGATAACCCTATGGGAGACCAGGGGGATGGGGAAGGAGCCAGGGCTGGCATGGCTGGGGTTGGGGGTGGGAAGGGAAGAGCAGGGGATGGCGCAGCCTGGGCCAGAGGGAAGGGGCATAAGAGCTGGGGCTGGGGCAGCCTGGACTGGGGGGTCAGGGGAAGAGTCAAGGCTGATGCAGCCTAGGCTAGGTGAAAGAGCTGGGGCTCGTGTGGCCTGGGGAAGAGCCAGGACTGGTGCAATCACAGCCCCCTAGTATTTTGTAATACAGTAAAACTCCATTAGTCCGGCATCCAATGCTCCGGGACTCCTGATGGTCCGGCACCATCAGGAACCCGGAAGTGCTGGGGCAGCCGGACAGGCTTCCCCCATTCAGCTGCTGCTGAAACTGACCAGCAGCTGAATCTGGGAAGCCGGGAGCAGAGCAGCTGGGGTGCTGCCGGTTTGGTCTGGTAGCGCTGCCCCTCGGGGCTGTGGGACCAACCCGGCAGCACCCCAGCTGCTCTTGGGGACCCCTGGGCTTCCTGGAATCAGCCGCTGATCTGTTTCAGCAGCGGCTGACTTGGGGACCCCTGGGGCAGAGCAGCTGGGGTCCTGCCGGGTTGGTCCCGCAGCGCCGCTCCTTGGCGCTGCGGGACCAACCCAGCAGGACCCCAGCTGCTCTGCCCCAGGGGTCCCCAAGTCAGCCCCTGGGTCCTAAAGGTGCCGGATTATCGGAAGTTTACTGTAATAGGAGGAACAGAAGTTGAATTTACTTGGGCAGCACTTCACTGTGTGATCTGTAGGAAATGGGATTCCCTTCATAAAGCTGGGTGGAATGTCCTCCCTAAACTACACAAGAGTACCTTCTTTTCAGCTGCTCTTCTCTGCAGATCGTTCTGTTTGATGCAAAGCAGCTGAAATTTCAAGAGTTTTCCAATCAGTGTTACGGGAAGCTGCTCTCCAGTATCCAGAATGGCTTTGGCTGCCTCTATCACCTGCAGAGAGGCGAAGAGTTATTACTAATAAAGTTTCAATATAAAATTTGGCATACTCTATGTGCGCTGACAAGGTAGAACAATATTTCACATTTTAAAGTACATGGCTTACGGAAATATGGCTAGCCTAAATCATACTTTCAAAAAATGACCTAACACCAATGACAGTCCAGCCACATTCGTTGGCTCTCAGGTCCTTCTTGATAATCAACTGAAGTGCTGTTCACTATCACACTCCACACTTGCTGAGATGAGGGTAACATTCTGCATTTCATTTTAGGAGCATTTAGATATCCAGTTCATGCTGTAAAAACATCCATCGTTGAGTTTTAAATAGAGAAGTAATATGAAACAGCAACTTAGAGAGTTGTAAATGAAATAGCATTAATAGATACCAAACCAACTGGGATAGTCTGGGCTACTGTTTACAGAATGGCTAGTATCTGAACTGCTAACTATGACCAAAAGTTATAAACTGCTTGGTAGCAATTTGAACAGAGCTATTCTGGTGCAAAGACACCCTCTCTTTGTTTAATGTTGATTGGACTGGTACTACATAGCCTAATTGAGGTGCAATAAAGCTATTGAGTTTTCTTCAGGTGATGACAGCAGCAGGAACATACAGCTGCATTGTCCAGATGTGTGACACTGACAGGCTGTTTTATGACTGTTTTTTACAGCCTGTTGCCACTAAATTTCATACAACTCACTCACATCTGGGCTGTTTTCCTTGGAGTCTCATAACCACTTTATTTACTGCAAAAAATAGCACAAAACATCATAAAAAGTTGTTACACGTTTCTTTTCACTTCTGTTTTCTCTCTAATAAAATTCACCTATGTAGGAAGCACTGCTGAAGAGAAATCCAGCCATAATATTTTCCTACTTTTGTTTCTAAGCAAGTATCAGATTTATGTTTAACCTTGCCTTGAATTAGGTGTTACTCAAATATTTTTCCCTCACAAGCAATTACACTTGCATGCATATGGCGTCCATTTTACTTGCTGATTCAGACAATGAAGGTGCCTGCTGCATCTTGCTGAACTGTGTCTTGTTTGAGAAAGACACCACCTTTTGTTTTGGGCTTTCATGGTTTCTTGTTCAGTTTCGTAGGCATTTCCCCCTACCAAGTGACAGAGTGGAGTAAGCAAATTCTGCCTCTAATTATGAATGACTCTATGGAACAAACCAATCCAAAATGTAACTGAAGCCACTGATATGGACCAAATTACTATTTTATACCATAGGAGGAGGAACAAGGTAGAGCCTTACAAGCCGACCTGACCCTGTGGGACACTGTTGAGGTTGAGATCAAGTCAAGTCTGAAAACAGACCAAAACTCTGAGACCTGGATTGGATCATCCCCATTCACAACTTCCAACCCATGGAGTTGTCATGGCATTGGCTCCATTCCTGCCAGCGACTGTCACTTCACTGTGCTGAAAAGTCACAGTGCTTTTCCATTGGCAGCACAGTGACACAGTGACAGTGAGGTGTTGGTGACAGTGACAGTGAGGTGTTGGTCATCCAGTAGGAGCAGGGCACACAGCTGGCACTGTGCTGCCCCCAAATGCAGAATATGGCTGAATATGGATTGTGGATGTGGGGCAAGAAGCCCCCATCAGACCAAACCCAAAGACACGGCAGCGTTACTGACACAGATTTGTTGGATTTGAGTCAAGCGGGTTATGAAAGCTACTTGATGCTCTCAGGTCAGGTTCAGATCCAGGTTGGGCTTTAAAGTAGACCACGAGGACACAGTCCAATTTTTTCTACAATTCAGAAGAGGGAGACCAAACCACAGAAACACTTGCTTACTTAACAAAAACCCAACACCCTACCAATATTACTAAAGTGACACACACAAAGCAAGGGCACATGGAGTGAAGTGTGTGCTGATTGCACACAACACTGATCGTGAGAGTGGTGTGCTCCTTCTGCATCCAATCAAAGTGCTGCTGTGGTTTAAGCGGCACACATCTCAAATACTAGGTACATTAGTGCAGTTAGCAAAACTACCCTATCCCAGGAACTGTCTTGGTTACAACAAGCTTGCAAACTACTGACATGAAGGAGGGTCACTCATGCCACCCACTCAGTACCCTACGTTGCACATTGCTGCCTTAAACTATAAAATCCCTGGAGTCAGGAACCCAAAATTTTTGTTTTTGTCTACAAGATGCTATGCAAGCTAATGGCCCTAAAGTTACAAATAAATAAATTAAAAGAATAAATGAAAAATTAGACAGAAGAAAAAATTATCAGGACTTCAAGGAAATACAAAGATTGCTTGCTGTGATACAATCCTACCCAATTTAACATATGATAAATTCTTTTTAGGGTAGTACACTGTGAACATCTTAAAAAATATGTCAAAATCACATACATTAAATTCCTTTATTTGCATTTTTCCTTGGAGTGAGAAAACATGTGTTTCCCCTCTAAAGCTTGTAATACCTGTGTCTCCCCTCCAAAGTCAATAAAACACTTTCTTCTGCTGACATGAATATAAAAGATCTATGGGCATAAAAGACTATTATGTAGCTTTTGTTTTCCTTGACAAATCTGAGGTGAATCAGAAAGGCATGATAAGATAAGGGAGTTATAAAGATGAGCAGTTTTTCACTTTAAAAAAAGTCTTTTAACTTTTTTTGAACATAGCTCAAAACTTTCATGGCCTAAAAACTTCATGTTTATTTTATCCATCTTTTCACAATGACAATTAGGGTACAGGCAGTCCCCGAGTTACGCGGATCTGACTTATGTCGGATCTGTACTTACGAACAGGGCTTTTCTCGCCCCGGAGGATGCGGGCGGCGGGACCGCCCAGACGCGCTGCAGTCCCGCCGCCCGCGTCCTCCGGGGCGAGAAAAGCTGCTCCGCGTCTCCCTGGTCTGCTGGGGGAGCCCTCCCAGCAGACCAGGGAGACGCGGAGCAAAGCCGCAGAGGACGCAGGCGGCGGGACTACTGGACCAACCCAGCAGCACCCCAGCTGCTCTGCCCCGCCCCAGGCGTCCCCAAGTCAGCCGCTGCTGAAACTGACCAGCGGCTGACTACAGGAAGCCCGAGGCAGAGTTGCTCTGCTCCGGGCTTCCTGGAATCAGCCGCTGATCAGTTTCAGCAGCAGCTGAAACTGGACGCCTGGGACAGAGCAGCTGGGGTGCTGCCGGGTTGATCCCCACAGTGCCAAGGTGCGGCGCTGCGGGGACCTACCCGGCAGCGCCCCAGCTGCTCTGTCCCAGGCGTCCAGATTCAGCTGCTGTTGAAACTGATCAGCGGCTGATTCCAGGAAGCCCAGGGCAGAGAAACTCTGCCTCCGGCTTCCTGTAGTCAGCCGCTGGTCAGTTTCAGCAGCGGCTGAATCTGGACGCCAGTTCTGACTTAAGTACAAATTCGACTTAAGTACAAACCTACAGTCCCTATCTTGTACATAACTGGGGGACTGCCTGTATCTTAAGTATTTTTAGAAGGTTTGTTGCTCTTATACCATCATCTCCTGAATAGCATGAAAATTGTCCATGGTCCACAGTTTTGTGTTCTTCATAATCACCCTGCACTCCTAATCCTGTCACTTACTGAAAACCCAAACTGAATTTAAGGAGTTATGTACGTTATTATTTCAATTTGTCATGTTAAAAGGACTACTTGCAGAGCTTTTTAACTTGCAAGGTCTCCTGTAGAACGTGCCACAGCCATACAGATAAAAAGACTAGTGTCAACTTGAAAACTAGAGAGTTTTAAAAAACCTATTTAAAAGCCGTTTTGGTTATTACAACTGCTCCTACCAACTTTTGCAGTTTTACAAGTTATGGTTCCCTATTTTTGAATGTATTTTTCTCTTCTTTTCTTCTGCAAAACTCCCTCTGCCCCCACAAAAACAAGCCAGAAAACCGACCATGTATAAAGTACTATAAAATGCATTAAAAATCAGACACACAAAGTGGGTGAAGTAATATGTCTTATTGGACCAGATCCTTATTGGTGAAAAAGACAAGCTTTTGAGTTTCCACAGAGCTCTTCTTCAGGTCTTGAAAAGATACTCAGTGTCACAGATAAATACAAGGTAAGTACAGCGTAAGTACTTAACAACATATATTGTAACAAGTGAAGTGGCCATTTAACATTTCTGCAGTCCTAATGTTAAAAAAGGGATTAGTGGGTTATAGCTTGTTGGAGCACTCTGCTACCTACTGCTGCAGTGAAGCCAACCACAGCAGGCTGGGAAAGGGCAATGGGGCAGAGTTACCCCATTCTAGATCCTGCTGCCACCGTGAGTGCAGGAGACTGGCAGACCCCCGCTGTTGCCCTGCACTACGCCCCTTCCCTGAGGTAATCCCCCAATCGTCCTAGGACCTGTCAGTAGGAAATTTGAGACAGCTGCCACAAGGCCCCCTCAAAGTGTGGGATCTGGGGAGGCTGCTCCAAAAACCATCCTATGGATGGGAGGACTATGGGTGACATTTAGGGGTGTGTGATTGGAGGGTTTTCTCTTCCATATTGAAGTAAGTTCTTCCAAGTTATTTGGGTGTCCTGTTCCATGACTGTTTCACTTATCTGTTTCTCCAATGGAGTGTCCTGGTTTGGTGAAGGCTCTTTACAACACTCCCACAAAGTATCAATTTCCCAGTTACCACAGTCAGTGTCAACTATGGAACCCGACAGACACTATATAAAAGAAACTCACAGATCAACATGCTTATCTTCACAGATCCAGCAACCATCCCAAACACAGATTCAGTAACCTCCTATCCATAGCCAGGCCCTCAGATAAAACTGAATATGCTCCAAGGAAAAAGTCCAGCATTCATATTTCACACATCTAAAATTGCCTTCACCAAAGACACTTGTACTGTAGGTATATTATCATGTAGCTGTTTACATGATTAACCGATAAGCCTGAATTCATTGGTAAATCCTAACAGTTACATGCACACACACACCCCTTGATGCCTCTGTATCAGACATAGCAAGGGTAGGGGGAGGTGACAGCCGGTGCCCATGGAGAGCCAGCTCCTGTGGAGCCACCTGCCCCCAAACCTTCCACAGAGGCAGCAGCATGTGGAAGTTGGGGAGGGCTGGCAGGAGACACTACATCTGAGGAGCCAGCTTTCAAGATGGCTTCCTGCACGTACCAGCTCCTGTGGAGCCACCTTCTCCCACTCCCTCCACACTGCTGCCTCTGTATCAGCTAACAAATCCAGTGGTTACACATTTATACAAATACACATGTGTTTACATCCCTAATGTACTGCAGACAGTAATACTAGTGGCCTCAGTGTTGAGAGGTGACTTGTGTGGTACCAGAGAAATGCAGCCCTAATGCATGGTGCAAAAATTTAGTTTAGGACATGGAGCCTGCTTACAAAGTTTGTGGATGATACCAAGCTGGGAGGGGTTGAAAGTGCTTTGGAGGATAGGGTCATAATTCAAAATGATCTGGACAAACTGGAGAAATGGTCTGAGGTAAATAAGATGAAGTTTAATAAGGACAAATGCAAAGTAAGCCACTTAAGGAGCAACAATCAATTTCACACATACAGAATGGGAAGCAACTTGGAAGGTCTTAAAAAACAACAAATAGTCTTGCAGCACCTTAGGGTATGTCTACACTACAAAGTTAGTTCGAACTAACGGACGTTAGTTCGAACTAACTTTCATAGGCGCTACACTAGCGCTCCGTTAGTTCAAATTTAATTCGAACTAACGGAGCGCTTAGTTCAAACTAGGTAATCCTCATTCCACGAGGATTAAGCCTAGTTCGAATTTACTAGTTCGAATTAAGGGCTGTGTAGACCCTTAATTCGAACTAGTGGGAGGCTAGCCCTTCCCAGCTTGCTCTGGTGGCCACTCTGGCCAACACCAGGGAAACTCTACTGCCCCCCTCCCGGCCCCGGACCCCTTAAAGGGCCACGGGCTGGCTACACAGTTTGTGCCAGTTGCAAGGCTGCCAGCTCCTGTGCCAGCACACCCAGCAGCTGACACCCCATGAGCCAGCCACCCGATGACACCCAGCCCTCCCCCTCTTCCCGGGACGAGCCTGGCGGCTCCCAGGACCCTGCCCGGGGCCGCAAGAGGCGGGCGCCCGCGTGGTCTAGGGGGGAGATCGTGGACCTCATCGAGGTTTGGGGGGAAGCCTCCAATGTCCACGATCTCCGCACTAGCCACAGGAACGTGGCAGTCTACGGCCGCATGGCTGCCAGCCTGGCCGCCAGGGGCCACCAGCGCAGCCGGGAGCAGGTGCGCTGGAAAATCAAGGACCTGTGGCAGTCCTACTCCCAGGCCTGCCTGCCAGGGGCCGACCCGGAGGCATGCCCCCACTTCCAGGCTCTGGACCGCCTCCTGGGGGCTCATGCTGTCCCTGCCCCCCGGGACGTGATAGACCCCGGGGCAGAGGGACTGCTCCCAGAGACGGAGGAGGAGGGCTCCGAGAGCCAGGAGCCTGCCGGCAGCCTGCCCAGGACCCGGGACCCCCAAGGCACCCCACAGAGCCGCTCGCCTGTGTCATCCGAGGCTGGGGAGGCGTCCACATGTGAGTACCATCGTGCTCCCCTTATGTGTACTGGGGGCTGGGGCGAGAGGGAGCCCCGGGACCGTGCGCCTGGGCCTTGCCCACCATGGAGCAGCAGCTGGGGATCCTGCAGGGGCCCTGGCCTTGCAGAGGGGAGCTGGGTTTCACACACCTGGGCCCCTGGGGTAATTGACCGCTGGTCTTGTTGCACCACAGCTGCAGCACCTGGGCCTGCAGGGCGCACCACACCGCCTGCAGCAGCTGCCCGTGCCCGGGCAAGCAGGAGAGCCAGGAACCAGGAGGAGTACCAGAGGCGGCACCTCCGGTTACTGGAGCAACAGCTCCGCATCCAGGAGCACTGGGTCCAGGAGGTCCTGAGGCTGCGCCGGAGGAGCTTGGAGGCACTGGAGGAGCAGGGCCGTGCCCTGTGAGGCCACCTCCAGAGCCTGCTCGACCGCTTCCCAATTCCTCCTGCTCCCCCTGCTCCTGCTCCCCCTCCTGATCCCCCTGCTCCCCCTCCTGATCCCCCTGATCCTGCTTCCTCCACACCCCCCATCCCTCCTGCCCCACCCTCCACAACCATTCCCCACCGACGCCCCCGGACCTGCAGTGTTGCGAGACAGGAGAGGCAGCCGGACCCCCACCCCTGAGCTTTCCTTTCCCTTCCTCCCTTCCTTCCCCTTCCAGCTCCCTCGTCCCAGGTTTCCCCCTCCCTTCTCCCACCCTCATTCCTCCCTCTCCCCACCCCAGTTATGTTACATAAAAAGACGTTTTTGTTTGAAAAACAGGTGTCTTTATTTGACAGTAGGTAGGGAGGGGAAAGCGGAAGGGGGTAGGGTGGAAGACGGCCCCAGTGGGGCATGCAGGGAGAGGTCAGTCCTCCTCCTCCACCAGGAAGCTCTCCCGCAGGGCTTCCTGGATCCGGACGGCCCCCCGCTGGGCTTCCCGGACGGCGGCGGTGTGGGGCTGACCGTAGTGGCCAGCCATGCGGTCAGCCTCAGCCATCCAGGCTGGCAGGAAAGCCTCCCCCTTTCTCTCACATAAATTGTGGAGCACACAACATGCTGCCACCACGGGAGGTATGTTGTGCTCGGCCAGGTCCAGACGGGTGAGGAGGCATCGAAAGCGGGCTTTCAGTCGCCCGAAGGCCCCCTCCACCACGATGCGGGCCCTGGTCAGCCTGGCATTGAAGGCCTGGCGTGAGGGATTGAGGTGCCTCGTGTAGGGCTTCATCAGCCATGGCTGCAGTGGGTAGGCGGCATCCCCCACCAGGCACACGGGCATGTCCACATCCCCGACCCTGATGTGGCGGTCGGGGAAGAAGGTCCCGTCCTGCAGCCGCTGGCACACGGAGGAGTTGCGGTACACCCGGTCGTCGTGTGCTTTGCCGGACCAGCCCACATTAATGTCCATGAACTGTCCCTGGTTGTCACACACGGCTTGCAGGAGGATGGAGAAGTACCCCTTGCGGTTCACATAACGGGACGCCTGGTGTTCTGGGGCACGGATGGGGATGTGCGTCCCGTCGATGGCCCCCCCCCCCCGCAGTTGGGGAAGCCGAGGGCACCGAAGCCCCGGATGACGGCATCCGGGTCGGCGAGGCGGACCACCCTGCGGAGCAGCACCCAGTTGATGGCCTTGACCACCTGCGGAGAGAGACACAGCAAAGCGCCAATCAGTGGGGCGCCCGGGTGGCTGGGAGCATTTGTGCCCTGGCAGTGCCCTGCGCCCCACTCCCGGAAGCAACCCCCCTGGCGGCGTGTAGTACGGCCGGGACAGACCGAACCCTCCGGTGCGGGGCGCTTTCGCCTCCTCCCTCCCCCGCTTTGTCCCTGGGGCGGCCCATCCCCTCCTTGCAGCCTCCCTCCCCCCCCGGTGCAGTGGCCGACGAGTGCCATACCGGCATGAGCACCGCTCCGACGGTGGATCTCCCCACGCCGAACTGGTTCCCGACGGATCGGTAGCTGTCCGGTGTGGACAGCTTCCAGAGGGCGATGGCCACCCGCTTCTGGAGGGGGATGGCGGGCCTCATGCGAGTGTCCCTTCTGCGCAGAGCAGGGGCGAGCCACTCGCAGAGCTCCAGGAAGGTGTCCCTCCTCATCCTGAAGTTCTGGGTCCACTGTCGGTCTTCCCAGTGTTCCAGGACGATGCGGTCCCACCAGTCGCTGCTGGTGTCCAGACGCCAGATGCGGCGGGGCACGCCAGTGCCAGGGTGCCGCCGTGGCTCCTCCACGGCCCCAAGGGCGTCCAAGTGGAGAGGCAGGGGGCTGACGTGCACCAGGAGGTGCCAGGCAGCCTCGAGCCATTGCTGGCAGGCTTGCAGCAGCAAGTCCAGAACGTGCACCAGAAGGTGCAGGGCGAGCTCTGGCTCCATGTTGCCACCTGCGGCAGCGTCCCTGAAGGGAAGCACCGACACACACGGGTGCAGAGATCAACGCTTTGCTGTCCCTCGGCGAGGTTGGCAAGCAAGCAGGAAAAGCTGAGAACCGGCTGTCCGGGGGGGTCCCTTTAAGCACGAGCCTCAGACAGCCTCAGACAGCAGCCACACAAAGCAACTACTGACCTGATGCCCTGCCAGAACTGGTTTCAGCCGCCCTTAAATGCGCCCCTGCATCCAATCAGTGTGGACGTGCTAGTTCGAATTAGCAAAACGCTAATTCGAACTAGTTTTAGTTCTAGATACGTTAGTTCGAATTAGCTTAGTTCGAATTAGCACTGTAGTGTAGACGTACCCTTAGAGACTGTAATGGACAGGAGGAGTGCTGACCAACACCCAGGCCGTGTCCAGACTCAGGGGTTTTTTCGGGAAAAGTAGCCTTTTCCCGAAAAAACTTCCCCTGCGTCCAGACTCAAGCCGCGTTCTTTCGAAATTATTTCGAAAGAACACGAAATTATTTCGAAGGAAGGCGTTCTTCAATGTAAAGAGGCCGTCTTCGAAAGAGAGCATCCAGACTCGCTGGGTGCTCTCTTTCGAAAAAGCGGATTTCTCTTTCGAAAGATCCGCCTGCAGTCTAGACGCGATCTTTTGAAAGAGGCTCTTTCGAAAGATGCTTTCGAAAGAGCCTCTTTCGAAAGAAGCCTGCAGTCTAGACATAGCCCCAGTGACTAAGGGGTTAACTTAGATAACTAGCAAAGGTTTTGGCCAGAGGACCAGGAGAACCAATCGAGATAGTGTGTTGAAATTTGAATTGGATATAGATAGGTTCCTTGCTTGCTTTCTTTGTGTGGGAAAGATAAACCAGGAGTTGAGAGACACAGAATGATTTAAACTCAGGCAGGACTACCACCCCTCCACGGAATTTAGGGTATGAGAGAGGACTGAACAAAATGAAAATTAGAAGCAAGTAAAGGGAAAAGTGAATCCAGTTGCGTTCAGGGTAATTTTTCTTTATTTTGTGGTTTGGTTTGAACTGCTCTGTGTGATTCGATGCCTCCCCTCCCCCTTTATCATCTAAGCATTGTGCCAGAGGTTTTTTTCCCCCTCTGTTTTAATTCAGTTTCCTCAGTTGCTCTGTAACATCTAGCAACCAAGTATGCTGTATCAAGTTTATCTTTTGTTTTGTAATAAAATCACTTCTTTTAAGGTGACAATTTGATTCTTGTGCCCTGGAAGGTCTGACTGTGTGTATCTGCATGCCTCTGACTGAGGGGTCAGCCACCAGGGATTGCAGCTTGTTTTTCTCTTTTCTTTTTTGCAAGCTCTTTTGGGGGAAAAGAGCTTGTGGTACCTATGGGTGTGATTTCAAGTGTCCACCCCTGGTTCTAGGGATAAAAGTGCTTGATGGTGGCAGCCAATTCCCCAAAATCTGTGTATTATGATTCTGAGGGGAAATATTTTGTAACCAGCGCCTTTAGAGGCAAGGTTATGAAGCTCTCTTGTGGGCCCCCACCTTCTGCACTCCAGAGTGAGGAACAGCCCTGACAGAGATTAATAAAACGTATAAATGGTATCATGAGCTTTCATGTGCACAACCCACTTCTTCAGATGAATGGAGTGTAAGCAAAAAGAACAACATATAGTCTATAAAGTGCTACCAGACCAACAAAACATATAGATTTCCAAATAAGTAGCACAGAAAGGGATGGAGGAGGGGGGAAGAGGAGGAAAAAAGGAAAAAAAGGAAAGAAATTGCCTATCAGAGTGAAGCTGATAAGAATATTAAGTTGATACTTTAAGTACCCTTGTTTGATTTTCTATGTCATTAGGATGTGGAATGTAGCAGGCCATCCAACCAATGACTTTGTTTAGACTTCTGTTGTAGAAATCAAATTTGCAAATGAAATTAAGTTCTATAGCTTCCTTGTCAAGCTGGCTTTTGAAATTGGTTTGAAATAGTTTGAAATAATACAGTGACTTTGAGATCCATTAATGAGTGCCCAGGGAAGTAACTGCAGGAAGTTACTAGGGCAAAACGACTAAATATGAAATATGAAATAATGGACAAATTTCCACCACCCTATACTGGAAACCCACCAACTGCTACACTTACCTTCATCCCTCCAGCTTCCATCCAGACACATTTCTGAGTTTATTGTATACAGCCAAGCCCTAAGATAAAACCGGATTTGCTCTGATCCCACAGAGACAAACACCTACAGGATCTTTATAGAGCATTCCTAAAACTGAAATAGCCACCCGGACAAGTGAAAAAACAGATTGACAGAGCCAAAAAAGTACCCAGACATGAAATACTTCAAGACAGACCCAAAAGAGAAAATAACAAAATTCCACTTGTTATTACCTATAGTCCACAACTCAGACCCCTCCAAAGCATTATACACAACCTGCAACCCATCTTGAAAAATGATCCCTCACTCTCAGAGGCTTTGGGAGAAAAGCCTATTCTCACTTACAGACAACCCCCCAACCTGAAACAAATTCTTTCTGGTAACCATGCCACACAACCACATCATAAGCATCCAGGAACCCAGCCCTGCAACCAAAAGCGATGCCAACTCTGTCCACATATCTATACTGTCGAATTCATCACTGGAGACAACAACATAAGCTACCAAATCAAAAGGTCATTTGACTGCACATCCAGTAATTTGATCTATGCCATCAAATGCCAGCAACGCCCCACTGCTATATATATTGGACATACTGGACAGTCTCTGCGGGAAAGAATCAATGGACACAAATCAGATATATATAAAGGGAACATACAGAAACCTGTTGGGAAACACTTTAATCTTTCTAATCATTGTTTAAAAGATCTTCAAGTGGCTGTCTTGTCACAAACCAATTCTACTAGCCAAATACACAGAGAAGTGTTGGAATAACAATTCATCTGCAAATTCAATTCTCATGCTAATGGATTCAGTTGTGATGAGGGATGGTTGGGACACTATCAACCTAACATTAAACGAAGGTGCAAACAGCTCTTTGTGTAGATTCCTATGTTAGGAAAGGTACTATCTATTGACTTTGATTCTTATCTGCTTCGTTTTAACTACCCAATCTTCAGGTGCTTACTGATTCCCAGCTCTGCCTTCCTGTTTTTCCCTTTGATTTTCCATACCCTGTTCCCCCCCCCCCTATTTATTTTGGGTCTGCACATCCTAAACTCAAAACTCCGGTCATCTGAAGAAGTGGGCTGTGCCCACAAAAGCTCATACCACCATCTACATGTTTTGTTAGTCTATAATGTGCTACCAGACCATTTGGTTTTTTAAAATGAATCAGCAGTGTGACATCCTTGCAAAAAAAAAAAAAAAAAAAAAAAAAAAAAAGACACACCGCACATCATTCGCAAATGCATTAACTGGGGCAGTGTGAGCAAGAAACAAGAAGTATTTTTTCCCCTCTACTCTGGGCTGATTAGGTCTCAGTTGGAGTACTGTGTCTAGTTCTGGGCACCATAGTTCAAGAAAGAGGTGGAGAAATTGAAGAAGGTCCAGAAAACAACAACAAAAATGATTAAAGGTCTAGAAAATATGACCTATGAGGGAAGACTGAAATAACTGGATTTGTTGACTTTGGAAAAGAGAAGAGTGAGAGGGGAGATGATAGCAGCTTTCAGGTACCTAAAAGGGTGTTGTTAAGGAGAATATTTTTCTCCCTCCTCCTAAGTTCTCATGATAGGACAAGAAGCAATGGGTTTAAATTGTACCAAGGGAAATTTAGGTTGGACATTAGGAAAAACTTCCTGTCAAAATGGTTAAGCACTGGAATAAATTACTTAGGGAGGCTGTGGAATCTCCATCACTGGAGATACAGGCAGTCCCCAGGTTACGTACAAGATAGGGACTGTAGGTTTGATCTTAAGTTGAATCTGTATGTAAGTCGGAACTGGCGTCCAGATTCAGCCGCTGAGAGAGTTGCTCTGCCCCGGGCTTCCTGGAATCAGCCGCTGATCAGTTTCAACAGGCTGAATCTGGATGCCAGTTCTGACTTACATACAGATTCAACTTAAGAACCCCAGGCGTCCCCAAGTCAGCTGCTGCTGAAACTGATCAGCGGCTGATTCCAGGAAGCCCGGGGCAAAGCAACTCTGCCTTGGGCTTCCTGTAGTCAGCCGCTGGTCAGTTTCAGCAGCGGCTGACTTGAGGACGCCTGGGGCAGAGCACCTGGGGTGCTGCTGGGTTGGTCCAGTAGCGCCGCTCCTCGGCGCTACTGGACCAACCCAGCAGCACCCAAGCTGCTCTGCCCCAGGCGTCCTGATTCAGCCGCTCCTGAAACTGACCAGCAGCGGCTGAATCAGGACGCCTGGGGCAGAGCAGCTGGGGTGCTGCCGGGTTGGTCCAGTAGCGCCCAGAGCAGCGCTGCGGGACCAACCGGCAGCGCCCCAGCTGCTCTACCACAGGCGTCCGGAGAAAAGCCTGGTCTGCTGGGGGGGTGAAGGCGCACCAGCTGCGCCCCCCTCCCCCAGCAGACCAGGGAGACGTGGAGCAAAGCCGTGGAGCACGTGGGCAGCGGGACAGCCCAGACGCGCCGCGACTGTCCCGCTGCTGCGTCCTCCGAGGCTTTGCTCCCCCTCTCCCTGGTCTGCTGGTCTCCAGCAGACCAGCAGACCAGGGAGACGGGGAGCAAAGCCTCGGAGGACGCCGGCAGCAGGACAGTCGCGGCGCGTCTGGGCTGTCCCGCTGACCGCGTGCTCCGCGGCTTTGCTCAGCGTCTTCCTGGTCTGCTGGGGGGGGGGATTCCCCCCAGCAGACCAGGGAGATGCAGAGCAGCTTTTCTCGCCCCGGAGGACGCGGGCGGCGGGACCGCAGCACATCTGGGCGTCCCGCCGCTCCCGTCCTCCGGGACGAGAAAAACCCCGTTCGTAACTGCGGAGCCGACATAAGTCGGATCCGCGTAACTCGGGGACTGCCTGTATTTAAAAGCAAGTTAGACAGACATCTGTCACTAAGGATCTAGATGGTGCTTGGTCCTGCCATGAGGGCAGGGGACTGGACTTGATGACCTCTTGAGGTCCCTTCCAGTTCTAGTATTCAGTCTTATGATTCTATGACTGGTTCTTGAAAGGATGACAGAAGAACTCTTTTAGGGCCTTATGCTACCTTTAGACTCTGAGACCCAGAAGGATATGTGGCTCTTAAAGAAAGGACCTGGTAAAGGAAACTTAGGTCTCTACTTTTTGTGAAACCAGTGCTCTTTTCTTTCTCTGTCACCTGAGATTTTACCAAGGAAGAAGGATGGATTTTACCAAGCCAGGAGGCTATATCCAGGAAGATAGATCTTTGGAAGTAGGAACTTTACCCCAATGAATGTAGCACTTTTAAATGAATATTCAAAAGTTTCTGCTTCTGGCGTTCTAAGCTCTGAGAAAGGATGCATTGATCTCCCCAAAGAAATATTTTTAAATGCGACTCCCTAGCTCTCTGCACTCTGTTAGAGAAAGATTTACCAAGATAGTATCTTTCAATTGTGCACCTGTGATATGACACATATTTACCCTTGGCGTGCCCCGCCCCCCGGTATTAGAGCATAAAATGGCCATCATCATCTGCCCAGAAACCGCCTACTAACCATGTAACATGCTCTCTCTTCTGTTCTTATCTAGAAGGTCCAACTGAAAGTTTACAAAATATCCTTCATGTTCTCCCTTGAGCTATTCTTCAGCCTATGCTTTGATGTCAATATTTAGTCTCACCCTGGGCTCATCTATAAAAAGGATAGTTCCCATCTATAAAAAAGGAAATAAGAAGAACCCAGGAAACTGCAGACCAGCCAGTTTAACTTCTGTGTCAGGAATAATGATGGAGCAGGTAATTAAGGAATTCATCTGCAAACATCTGGAAGAAAATAAGGTGACAGATCACAGCCATTTGACAAGAACAAAACATGTCAAACCAATCTGATAGCTTTCTTTGGTAGGATAACAAGTCTTGTGGATAAGAGAGAAGCAGTGGACGTGATATACCTACACTTTAGTAAGGCATTTGATATGGTTTCGCATGACCTTCTTATCAATATACTAGGCAAATACAACTTAGATGGGGCTACTATAAGATGGGTGCATAACTGTCTGGATAACCATTTTCAGAGAGTAGTTATTAATGGTTCACAGTCATGCTGGAAGGGTGAAATTCTGCAGGAGTCTGTTTTGGGACTGGTTTTGTTCAATATCTGCATCAACAATTCAGATATTGGCATAGAGAGTACGTTTATTAAGTTTGCAGATGATTCCAAGATGGGAGGGTTTGCAACAGCATTGGAGGATAGGGTCAACATTAAAAATTATCTGGATAAACTGGAGAAATTATCTGAGGTAAACATGATGAAGTTTAAGAAGGTGTGATGGACACCCTCCCATGCTTTATGAAATGGACTTATGGACATGAATATACATAACTCAGAGTTGCTTTGAGCAAATTATTTCAAGTACTTCATGCAATCTTCATGTCATGATCCACTGGTTCTGTTTATCTTACTTTGATGCATGTATCATTTTTGTGCATAAAATTAGACATATGCTGTGGTGAATACTTTGTGGGCTTTAAATGTGTGAATGAGAGACATTGACTGTGTTACTCTTGATGTCTTGATCAAAAATTGTTAAACAATCTCTTTTGTCCTTAAGTCTGAGCAGTGGTTGGTAGGGAGTAGCCTCAATTCCTTAAAAAGAATAGGAAAGCAGGGGCCTTGGTCTTTGGGCTGGGTTGCACCTGAAGGAAGGAGCCAAGGACCCCAGGGTGGGGAGACAGCTCTGGTTTGGAGGGGCAGCTGGAAAAGAGGTTTTAGGGTGAGTTTGAAAAAGTTTGTATTGAAGTTTCAGTGTAGAATTAGCTAAGCATGTTTGTTTCTTTTGATTTGTAACCTACTTTACTCTGTGTCAGCCGACGGTCAGGGCAGTGAGTCCCTTATGACCGGCTGAAGTTCTTTTAAATTGTGCTTGGTTCTGTTACAGCAACTGAAGGAGTCAGGTTAAAGCTTAAACAGTTACTATTTTATTGTTACAGGGTAAACTTATTTGTTAAATGCTACTGCTGTGTTACAGATAACACAGCCACTACAAAGGACAGGACAGAAATTACTCTAATAAGTCACTTATAGGTACCATGAAACCCTTTTGGTTCTCTGAGCTTTTATTAAATGTATGCAAAATAGACACCTAGCAGGTACATATTCTTACCCCTGCGTTCCAGACTTGGCGTGGCCAGCGTCTTTCTCTCAATCCCTGTGGGACGAGGTTGGGCGTCCCACAGACCTCGGGAGACAATCAATACCTGCCAGCAGGTATAGATGATTGGAGCTCAAATGGGGTGGGCTACAAAACCCCTTTTTATACCCCTTGGGTCATGTAGGCTTCTTCCTGGTCTCAAGTGGCCAATTAGGAAAAATGGCTTTGAATGCCAAGTTTCCCACGAAGGGTGCAAAGCATAATTCACACCTGGGAAAATGCAGACAATGGGCACCTCTGGTATGTGATGGGCGAAGATTCCTCTCCTGGGACAGTGCTGGCGTGTCAATTATTGGTACTAGCCATCAGGGCGACGGGAGGCCCCGGGTTGTCAGCTAGCCCATTTACTGTCTGGTTTCTGTTTATGGTAGAGTCAGGAACAGGCAGCACACCTGCGTTCCCAGGGCATCAAAGGCTGACTGCCTTTCTCTTGCTCTCTGGAGGGGGGGGGGGAACAAGATGGGGTTCGTGTCTGGCTACACTCTGCCTGTTCTCACTTATTACCACTTAAATCCTACTGTTGGTACTTAATAAAAATAACTTTTATTTTCTACCAAATCCAGTGTAAATATTTGTTATCTGGTGGGGTAAGACAGTGTGTACACTTTCCCTTTCACTGCTAAAGGAGCTTACTCAGGTAATTCATAGGGAGTTTTGATCCCAGGAAGTTGGGCCCAAAACTGTACTCTCTTTGGAACTGAAGAAGATCAGTGTCCATACTGCTTCTCGGGGGCAGAGGGCAGAGATCTCAGCCCAGGGCTTCAGCTGGGGGAAAAAAATCAGTGGAGCTGGCCCAGCTGGACCAGGCGAGGAGAAGCCCCAGAAAGTGCAAAGGTGAGTGGCAGCGGCAGCAATCTGAGAGCCGCCCCCCCCCCCAAGGGGTCTTCTGTGACCTCACCCCGTCACAGAAGGACAAATGCAAAGTGCTCCACTTAGGAAGGAACAATCAGTTTCACACATACAGAATGGGAAGCATCTGTCTAGGAAAGAGTACTGCAGAAAAGGCTCTAGGGGTCATAGTGGACCACAAGCTAAATATGAGCCAACAGTGTGATGCTGTTGCAAAAAAAAAAAAAAAAAAAAGCAAACATGATTCTAGGATGCATTAACAGGTGTGTTGTGAGCAAGACACGAGAAGTCATTCTTCCGCTCTACTCTGCGCTGATTATGTCTCAGTTGGAGTAATGTGTCTAGTTCTAGGCACCACATTTCTAGAAAGATGTAGAGAAACTGGAGAAGGCCCAGAGAAGAGCAAGAAGAATGATTAAAGGTATAGAGTACATGACCTATTGAGGGAAGACTGAAAGAATTGGGCTTATTTAGTTTGGAAAAGAGAAGACTGAGAGGGGACATGATAGCGGTTTTCAGGTATTTAAAAGGGTGTCACAAGGAGGGAGAAAAATTGTTCTCCTTGGCCTCTTGCAGAAAAAGGGGGTTTTGTGCAAAAAGACAACGTCCACACCACTTGTTTTTGCGCAAAAAACCCAGCGCAAAAACGGATCGGCAGGTAATCGGCTTATGCCGATCGTATATGCATATAGTATTCAAGATGTAGGTGTATGACAGATTTATAAAGAGGCATTAAGATATTTTCTGTCTTATGATGTTCCCCTTTCTTAATGATTTTGTTGTCCAGTCACCCAGTTTTGTGAGATCCTTTTCAAGCTCTTCACAGTCTACTTTGTACTTAACTATCCTGAGCAGCTTAGTATCATCTGCAAGTTTTGCCACCTCACTGATTACCCATTTCTCCAGCCCAAGTAAATAAAAAGAATTTGGGATTCATTCAAAAGCATCTTGTGGTCCAGATTTGGCTCTGGTCCTCCTACTAATGACTCCTGCACTAAAGGTCAGATTCATAAATGTACCTAGAAACCTAACTGTGGGGTTGAAGTGTCTAAGTCTAAGTTTTAGGCTCCACAGCAATTCACAAAGCTCTTGCTGAACACTGGAGGTGCCTAAACTAACCTAAATTCTCAGGATAACAGTTCCCTATGCATCTGCACACATCATGTGTATTCCTCTGGATACCTATCTTGTGCCTACGTTGCAGAGTAATTCACAAATCAGGAGAAGATAGCACAGAAGCACCTATAGTGCATTGTGAAGATGAGTTATGCCAGTGGGAAAGCATTACTCCACCTCAACAAGAGGTGGAAGCTATGTTCATGAGAGACCATTTTCCACTGACATATTACCATGTTGACACTGCTTTCAGTACACATCACTTTTTCAGATCCTTAAGTGACATAAATTACATCAATTTAAACAGTAGTGTAGAAAAAGTCTTGGAGGCTGTCTATCAGACTTGATCCCTTTAAAAATTTGTCTGAAGGAGGAATTGGTCCTCACTTAATATCTTTTAGCTCAATGATTATAGCACTGATTTGGGATGTGGAAGACCCAGGTTCAATTCCCCTCTTTGCCAGAGAAGAGAAAGTCTTTGAATAGGAATCTCCACCACTCAGGTGAATGCCCTGAGCTATGGGATATTGTGGACTGATACTCCCTCAATCTC
Organism: Pelodiscus sinensis; assembly: GCF_052426305.1. NCBI lineage: Eukaryota > Metazoa > Chordata > Testudines > Trionychidae > Pelodiscus > Pelodiscus sinensis. The sequence goes on along the minus strand of NC_143052.1, from coordinate 145,764,283 downwards.
TCCTGTTAAAGCTGCCCACTTTCTGTATAAAATAATTAAGAGTTATTAAAGCCCAGTGAGTGCCAGAACCATCAAGTTACAGAATCATATTTACCTGCACTCCCTCCCTGACCAGCGTCTAAGTATTCAACCTCCTTCTTCTCGAGCCATTGTGTGTGGCGTTTAGTGAATGCTGAGCTCATCTCACAAAAACTTTAGGCGCTTAAGTTGCCTGACTGGAGGAAGAGGATTCACACCATCAGTTGAGAACGTCCATGCAACACCACGAACAGAATCGAGAAACAGCTATCAATCTGTCAATCCTTTCTGTGCCCAGGCCAGGTAAGGCTTCCTGTGTTGAGTCAAATTAAGCAAGAGGTTGCAGTGGTGCTCTTCCATCAATTCCTTTACGTTTCAGCTTTGTAACCATACTCCTGCCGGAACCCAAAGAATTTGGTTTCCTATAGGCTGCCTGGTGGATAATGGAGTTACACTGCTGGATCATGAGTCAGCATTGTTTATGGTTGGAACTACAACAGTAAATGATCATTTTCAACCCTCTGACTTTCATTCTCGTAAGAAACTTTTTTGTTGACAATGAAGACACAGCAAGAGACAGAGAGGAGGGCAGCACTAGGGCCGTGTCCAGACTCAGGGGTTTTTTCGGGAAAAGCCTTTTCCCGAAAAAACTTCCCCTGCGTCCAGACTCAAGCCGCGTTCTTTCGAAATTATTTCGAAAGAACGCGGCTTTTCTTTCGATGGCGGTAAACCTCGTTTCATGAGGAAGAACGCCTTCCTTCGAAAGTTCCTCTTTCGAAGGAAGGCGTTCTTCAATGTAAAGAGGCCGTCTTCGAAAGAGAGCATCCAGACTCGCTGGGTGCTCTCTTTCGAAAAAGCGGATTTTTCTTTCGAAAGATCCGCCTGCAGTCTAGACGCAATCTTTCGAAAGAGGCTCTTTCGAAAGAGGCTCTTTCGAAAGAAGCCTGCAGTCTAGACATAGCCTAGGTGAACATCTAATGAACATCATTGGGGGAAGAGTAAAGAGAGATAAGGTATTTAAGTCTGTCTGGAGAAAGACCATGAAAAATATTTAAGTAGAAGTACCATTTTAACTGGTTTGTCAAGTGAAAAAGGGTGACAATGGGGTGTGTGAGGACTGAAGTGATGTAGCTGTACATATTTTCATATACATTTAGAGGACAACCACAGCATCTGTCAGAAGTTCCAGTCTAAAACCAATGTGCTCTGATAGAAGTATCCCCTATATCACAGACACTTTGAAAGACCTATTAACCCTGGACAGAATCTCCATGTTACTAGCCATAACCTATTAAATCTACTTTCAAGACCGACCTAGCAAACTGCTAGTTGAAGGAAATATTTGGTCTTCTAAAGGAAGACTACTTTAAAATAACTTATTTTCTGGCAAAGTACATTACATATTTTCCACTTAGGCTGTTTTATTGCTGTGTTTTACTATTCTGTGGAAGCTCCCCAATATCTTAAATATTGTTTTTTTGCCTTGGAAGTGACAGGACGAAAATCTGTTCTGTGTGTGACTAGTAAATGCAAAGATCCTGCTGCCCCTGCCAGAGCACGTTAATAGTGTTTGTAGAGAAATGTACGTGACTTGCTGCAGACATCACACAATCTGCCTGATGGTTTCTGAAAGCATAAGCCAGGAAAAAAAACCCCACACTTCAATAGCACCACAGCTAGATGTTAAAAAACATATGGACATTTCTGTTTTTTCAGACAATATATTCTCAGTTCTCAGAGTGAGCTAGGTACACACAGGTAAAACATTAATTAGTGTTTATATGCTGCTTTTCTTTATAAATAAAAGATATTGGAAGAGGAAAAAATTGTTAGAGAAAGACTAAAATGAGGCAGTCTTAATAAAATACCAAGGCTATGTCTACATTGGCACCCCTTTCTGGAAAAGGGATGCTAATGTAGACTTTGGAATAGGCAAATCCGCGGGGGATTGACATATCCCCCGCGGCATTTGCATTAACATGGCTGCCGCTTTTTTCTGGCTTGGGGAAAAGCCGGAGAAAAGCGCCAGTCTAGACGTTATTCTCCGGAAAATAAAGCCTTTTCCGGAGGATTTCTTATTCCTACTTTCAAGTAGGAATAAGAAATCCTCCGGAAAAGGCTTTATTTCAAGTAGGAATAAGAAATCCTCCGGAAAAGGCTTTATTTTCCGGAGAATAACGTCTAGACTGGCGCTTTTCTCTGGCTTTTCCCCAAGCTGGAAAAAAGCGGCAGCCATGTTAATGCAAATGCCGCGGGGGATATTTCAATCCCCCACGGATTTGCCTATTCCAACATGCTACATTAGCATCCCTTTTCCGGAAGAGATGCCAGTGTAGACACAGCCCAAGTGTTTAGTCATATTTTATACAGCATAAAGAGGGCTGATGTTAGCAGCTGTAATACCACTGCCCACTGTCTTTTGTCTGAGGGGATTGTCAACTCTTCTGCTAAGTAAGGTCCACTGTTTAAAAACCCACCAAATGATTGAGTGTAAATCTTCCTGTCAGCTAAGAGGTCCTCTGTCCACAAAGGCATGCAAGCCCTTCCTCCCCTCCTCCTCCCACAAGGACTGGCTGAAGATGAAGAGAGGAATTCACTCTCCTAATTCTTCTTTGCTGAAATTGTTAACAAGGGGTTAAATACCACTCCGATCATGCTGCCAAGTGGACCTTGATGAAACTGACAATGCTTGCTGTTTTAGATACAATAGACAGTTCAGGATACTCTGGATTGAGCACTAAATCAGAAATACAGGACTGACAAAATCAGATTGAAAGATGCTTCCACTTCAAAATGTACATAGTGTTGGTGGAGGGCTTTCTACTATTTAACAAGACATTACAATTTTGTCCACAAAAGGAGCCTTCTTATGATTTAGTAATGGAGCCTCGAGGCTGTAAGTGAAGTTCCCACATGTTACACCTTGGTTCGGTGATGTGATGGGAGCCTCAAGGGTTAAAGCCGACTACCCAGTGAAAACTACTGGATGATGGTGAAACAAATGATATTTATTAAGTGGTCAAAACCAGCAATTAACAAGTAGGTGTTTAAACTAGCAATTGCTCAGTACTTTTACAGCGTAGAAAAGCTTGGGCACAATTATACCCAACTGATTACAATTCTTTGATTACAATTCACTTATATCAAATCACTATCCCTCATTCGCCTAAGGCAACGTAGCATACAAATGAAAAATACAAAAAACAAAGCCAAAATAATGATAATAAAAGAACCACCCACAGCCAATCCCTCTAATGTCACTTTAGGACAGCTGGTGGAGTTAGTCATTGATTTTTTACTGTTACAAGTTGACAACTCAAAGGTTTTTCTTCTAACACTAATACCTGGGCTAAAGCTTAACCCTTTCACATAGCACAAAATCACACTATCTATACAATACAATTAATATGACTTACTTATACTTCACAGGATTATAGGATATAATTAATACAGCTTAACTATTAACTAAACCACCAATTAATAAATTTAAGCAATACTTACAAATCCTGCAACGATAACAACATAAAGACACACTAGAACTCGGAGCATGCTCAGGACTCGTGCACCCCTATATTTGATTCAAAGGGTGGGGAGGCAGCCTCAGGGTGATCAATCCTTTAGCCGGGCAAAAAAAGACACGTGCCCTCAATACACAGAACCTCCGTCGAACAAAGGGATTGAGGGTCTTTTATACAAAACTTCGGTGTCTGCGCCATGCTAGGGTCTGCATTTGGCAGGGCCTGATAGGCTAGTGATGAGGTAGTATGACAATACTGCCCTATAGGAATTTTCGTGATGTATGCGTGATCCCCTCGTGGACAGGACCAGATGGGGCATAGTTAGTGTTAGACAATTATGTTTTATTACCCTATGTTTACTTTTTCCCTTGCCCCTAAGACTGGTCAAGCCACGGTCAAATGAGGCTTATCTGTAAGCACTATCTAGTCATGCTCACCTCCCTGTTTTTTTGGCGCCTGTGAGTCCCAGAATGCCTATAAGATCAAATTCCATTCACAAAACTGCATTGTGCTGCCTATGCTCCTCTGAGTATCTGGGTTTTGTGTGAGGGGCCTTGTGTGGCAGGATGGACTATACGCGAAGGCTATGGACAGAAAAAGCCTGCTTTACAACACCACAGATTTGGGATGAGCAGCTGACCGTGATTCTGAGAAAGGAAAGACTGATACAGGTGGGCAGCGCTTAGCTCCCTGTTGATATGTAGAGACAGAACTGATCTAGTTTAGCCTGCACAGAACTGCTCACTTCAGTTATCCCCATGAGCTAAAGAGAACTTGTGTCTAGTGTCCTCCAGCAACAAGGCCCTAAACTTTAACAAGGAGTCTCAAATATTAAAATCATAATGTCCCATAAAAGTTTTTTGGCTGGAAATTTTTCAGTTTTCTCCAAATGTCAGTTGTGTTGACGTACCCTCCAGACATCTCTTGAGTACCCCTATGGGTACTCATAGCACTGGTTGAGAAACACGGATCTAGAGAATGGAGAAATTCCCACAAGTTTCGAAAGGGCCACTGGTCCAATGGTGGGCTTCGGTCACTGCCTGATCTAATCCAGCCCAGAGGATCTCAAGGGAACTGAAAGTAGTAGTACCTTGGTGGGGAGTAGCCTGACTGACTCAGAAGCTGGGAAACCTAGAAGACAATCTCTGATTCAGAGGATGATGAATCACCTTCTGCTGCTTCCATGACCAAAAACTTTAGCTTGACTGTGGTTTAAAATCTTTTGCAGACTTGGCAATTATCCCAAATATGAGCCCCCCTACCCTCACTCAAGCTGCTTAATGTATGTAACTCACAGGCACTGTCCTAGTGCAACAGATGCAGTGTTTGAAGCCCCGGGGACTGAAGCATTACTCAGTACTGAGAAACAGAGACACCAAAACTGAGGACTGAAAAGGAAATTAATCATTTCTACACCATTAACTAAGTACTAATCAAATATAACACTAAAATATTTATAATACATTTAAAAAAGCACTCCTAGAACACTTGCTAAGGCAAGCTAATCAATTCCAGACACTATCACAAGTGGTAAGAAGGGACTGAGGGGGCACTAGCATGCACTGGTGCATGATGGCAGAGTGCACCCATGTTGCCCTGATAGGTGCCATTCACAGAAAAGTTTTCTATTGATGAGCAGTGCATAAAAACCAAGAGTGAAAGGTACACGTGCAATCACTCGAAGAAGAATCATCCTTTGGCTGGATTTAAACAAGTTACTTAAAACTGAGATATGCGGTGTACCATCTCTTACTAACAAAGCCATTCGGTCTGCTGTCCTTTGCTTACAAAGGAGCTCTTCACTCATCCTACATTAAGAAAGCACAACACGTAAACTTGTGCAGTAAAAACCAGAGACATTAGCTAATTCAGAAATATTGTTAAAGGAGTGATATGAACAATTGGACTTTGAACTTTCAGAGGAATAAAAAAAGTTTTAAACACAGAACAGAAAGGTGATGGAGGGTAGAAACATAAGCCACATATAACAAGAAGATAAAAGAAGAGAGAAAATAACAGAAAAAACAGTTCAACAGCAGAGAAAATGCAGCTCAGATGTAAAAAAGCAAATATAATGCAATAAAAGAAGATTAATCAATGAAGGAAAGAAACAGAAAAAGTATACATTCAACTAATGTTTGGGCTTCAGAAGCATGCTGAACATAGCTCCCCTAAAGAACATAAAACATCCAAAGAGAACAACAGCAGAAATCAAGTTTATGTCCTCAATTTTATAAATTTGTATTCTGTCCAGAAGGGGAAAAGAATCCTTTTTTCAACTTGTTTTTCTGCCAAATGTTAAATTCATTACTGTATTTAAAAAGACATTACAGTTTTTATCTGATAGTGCTTATAGACAGTAGTGATATACTTATTGTTACATACATGCTTCCATAATAACCACCATTTTCACTTGATCATACGAACTTTCTCAAAAATTATTTTTGGGGTTGAAATTTTCCATATTGCATCTCAGCAAAAGTTCAGTGTTAGCAGAAGATAGTAACGAAGTCCATTGTCCTGCTTTTCAACAGAAAAAAGCTCATTTCCATTTTAAAAGCATTTTTCCCCCACACAGAATGCCTATAAGCTGATATGATAAAAAAGATGAACCTTTCCATATGTGATTACTTCTTTTGCAGAAAGGCCTCTTGGCTCAGGGCCTGGTGCAGTAAAAGCCCAAAGGAGGGAGGGAGACAAAGGCCCAGGAAATTCCAAAAGTTGTTTGCAAAGTCATTATCAAATGTTCCCCTCAGGAAGAGGGTTCTGTGCTGCAGCAAAAGAAGGAGGCTATGTAGCCAGGACTATCTATCACAAGGAAACAGCCATGAACTTTGTCCTGGGTCCACTACAACTAGAGTGCAGAATCGCATCACTAAGGAAGCTGACACCTTCCCTGCCCAGTGTACAGCTTTGGGGCCCGGGAGACAGATACAATCCACAGCTGCTTGATGACTTTTCCTGAGACCACTAGATGTTTCACAAGCCCAGAAGTCCCTTGCAATTGATCAGCAAATGTAATACAAGGCAATGAAGCTGCAACTTAGTTCATAACCAGAACTGTCGAAGCTCAAATGCATCCCTTCAGTCTTGTTGTAGTAAGTGATGTGAAGGTATCCGCTTTCTGCCAAAGCCCACAATGACTGTTGGGAGAAAGACCAGATACACAATGTGCAAAAAGAAAAAAAAAGGGAAGACTAAGGAAAGGGGAGAGAATGATACTATGAAAAAACTGAGAAGGAATGGATGGATGAAAAGAGGAAGAATGGGAGACGAAGGGAGAAGAAGAAAGAAGAAAAGTTAACTGGAGGGAAAACAGACATAGAAAATGACACTGTGGAACAGACAGTGAAGTGGAAGAGTGACATAAAGAAACAAAGGAAAAATAAAAAAGGAGTGGACCGACTCAGTCCTCAGCTGCACTGAAGCTGCAGAAGCAGCCAAAGCATGAACATTTGGGCATTTAGAGAACTTTCTACAGTTGTGACTGGACTCTATCCCGTTGCTGTGCTTTTTGCTCCGTTCCTCTCCCACCCTCATAATCTCACACCTCAGCTCTACTCCATACCTGCCCGTCTTAATTCCCCCCCCTTGTCCTATGCCCCCAAGCTCCTCTTTCTTCCAGTGTTCCCTCACTCTTCACTCTCCTTTCCACTTAGATGATTGCCTCCTAAGTAACCACCCCTCCAAAATGCAACCCTAAGGAACTAACATGTTTTTCCTGTCATAATGTAGTTCACTCTGCCGGTGCATTATACCTCTCTCCTCCTCCTGTAGCTGCCTTGTCTATTTAGAACAAGGATTGGCAATAATTTTTGTAAAGGGACCACTTCACCAATTTTGGTAGTGGTTCCTGGGTTGGCTCTGCCCCTGGCAGGGGCAGGACATAAGGTGGAAGGGGTGGGGCCTAAGCAGAAGGGGCAGTTCCCTCTAGGCACCACATGTGGGGCAGAAGGAAGAGAGGAGACTTCGCCTGTTCTCCCACAGAGTGTGTGTGTGTGTGTGTGGGGGGGGGAGATGAAATCTTTCGGCCCCCACCCCTGCTGTGCCAGGGGCACACAGCACCCACAGGGAGCCACCAGGCATTTTTAACAGCTAGTGGTTCCCTCTGGTGTCGTGCGCCCCTGGCAGGGGGAGGAAACTTTGGGCACATCCCTACCTTCAGGTGCTGATTGGCCTGGAGGCAGGGGAGTGTGCGAAGTCTCTCCCCCCCCCACCAGGGGAATGCAGCACCTAGAGGGAATCACCAGCTATTTTGAACAGCTGGTGGTTTCCTCTGGTGCCTCAAGCCCTTGATGGGGGAGGAGACTTCACGTGCACCTCAACCCCCAGGCCAATCGGGGCCTGGAAGTAGGGGAATGTGTGAAGTCTCTTGGCCCTGTGGCGCCTAGAGGGAAACACTAGCTGTTCAAAACAGCTGGCAGTTCCCTCTAAGCACCATACACCCCTGGCAGGAGACTTTGCAACTTGGGGGCAGGGGCACAGCAGGGAAGGCCATGATCCAGCCTACCAACCACTGCTGATTTAGAATGTAAGTTCTTAAGGGCAGAAATATGTGCTCAGGAGAGAGAGACAGAGACAGTGTACACTTCATTCCTGTCTCCACCAAACCCTTCCCCAAAATACAACCTATGCTGGGGGAGGGAGAAATGGAAGGAACATATTGTTGGCAACACTCACTTTATGCCAGCCAACGATTTCCCTACAACTGGAGAACCTTCACCAGTTCATTTATAGCAGATTTATGGTCCTTATGCACTGCTCTGGCAGCACAAAGTTCTGGCATGGGCTAGTCTGCATGTGTATAAATAACTACACAATGAGCTAGGCAGCTTTATTTTATTACACATACAAAACTACATTAAAAGAACATTAAGGTTGCATTCTAGCACTCAAACATTGGGAAATGCACATTTTTCCACAGGACCCCTATATCATTCAGTGCATATGATGGACCTACTCAGGGAATTAATCAAAACTAAATAGTTTATGATGCTATTGTCTGAAGAACCCCTGCTTCATTTGTTGTAGAAACTGGAAGGTGTATAGTGAATGAGGCAAAGGCTCTGGAGTCCTCATTTAATCTCAGTTGTTACCCCTTTATTTCTTGTATCTTTCTCTCCCCTTCCTGACACTGTTTCTACCCCAGTCTCCTTACCTGGAGAGTCCCAATTCCTTCCCCACGACCCTGTTTCCCTCACTCACTCCCAGTCCCAGTCTCTCCATGCCAACCAAATCCAATCTCCTCACTTCTTGTTTCAGTCTTCACCCCTCCTCCAGGTTCTTTGTCTCGATGTAGTAGCGTGGCAAGTAGACTAAGGTCTGGCCTTTGTCAGATATTCATTCACAGCTCTCATTGGCCTGGCATGGAGCATGCTCAGTGCAGATGGAATCTTGTACAATTTAGCTGAAAAGCTTGAACAAGTCTTTACGGAGCACATGCCAATGCAAACTGTCCTGATTTAGGTGGATTTTCACAAATATGCCTAAAGACAAAAGGCTACTCCTCTGCCAAAATTCAAGTCCCCACTCCATAGCATGTGGTGTTCTCAAAGACAAGGTCACCAGATTTTTCAACATGGTCATAACACACATGTTTTCCCTAATCTTATTCTTGGAACTGGCTAAACCATTTTAGCTGGAGCTTTAAAACAATTAAAAAGTACGCCTGAGGCAGATGCACAACATGGGTTTGACAAAGTTGTAATTGTCTTATAACGGGAAGTGTTGTATAACTTTAATTACATGTGGCATTACCAGATATACCTATAACAGAAAGCTGTCAAAATATTACATAAATTTTATATGTAAATAAGTATACACAAACATTTATGTATACTGTTTTGTGGGAAAAATTAGAGGACAGAGTAATCAGACTTGTTATTGTGTCTGTTGTAATTTTAAACCCATATAAAAAGGAAAAAAGTCATTCTTTCTCTGTCATATTTAGGAGGGACATGTTCTAATGCACATGTAATTAATTGCCAGAATGAGCAAAGGACTAGAAGTAAGGTCTCATGCTTTATAATCCCAGCTCTACTATACATTCACTTTGTGACTCTGGACATGTCACTTAGGATTAGACAAAGGTGCCTGAGGAGCTTACTGTCTTTCTAAGTATCTAAATCCTCCATTTCAACACCACTGACATTCATAAAACTACCACTGTTGAGTGGTAGTTTTATGAATGTCAGTGGTGTTGAAATGGAGGATTTAGATACTTAGAAAGACAGTAAGCTCCTCAGGCACCTTTGTCTAATCCTAACCCTACAGACTCCAAAATTACTGGAAGTGGTATGTGCAAAGCCCCCTAAGCCCTGCCTTATCTTATTCCAACAATGTACTCACATTCAGCTCTCGCTGTGGTCAAATCTCCACAGGCCCTGAGTAGAATTTTGAAATTAGGTGTTCTCCTGCCTCTCTCACTAACAGGGCCCACACCTACAGATGTTCTAAGACAGGGGTGGGCAATAATTTTTTGCCAGGGGCCACGTCAGAAATTTTTGAAGTGGCCCCGGGCCACACTGGAAGGGGTGGGGCCTCAGGCAGAAGGGGTGGGGCCAGGATACTTCCCTGCTTTCCCACCCACAGACCATGGCTCCGGAGGCCACAATGATACTCACAGCACATGCCGAGGGCCGCAACTTAAGCGTAGTTGCACATATATGCAAATAGCTTCTTGCACACTGATGGGCATGAATGCAAAGATTAAGGCAACACTACACAACACACAGGCCCCATTTAAGTCAGTTCTGTTGATATTAATAAAATGCAATATTTACCCGATTTCCACCCATATGACAGCACTTTTAATGAGCACTGACAATCCAGAAATTTAAATACTAAAACGCATATGAACAGAAGACCATTATATTGATTTACTATTATGTTCCCAGTGGAGGCCATGTTCAAAGGATCCCACCCATGGGCCACATAGTGAGTAGCCCTGCTCTAGGTTCCCATGCCTCTGGTGGTGGGAGGAGACTTTGTATGCTCCTTCTTCTGCCCCCAGGCCAATCAGAGCTTGGGGGCAGCGGAGCATGTGAAGTCTCCTCCTGCCCTGCCAGGAGCGCAGGGTGCTTCTAACCGCCAAGAGCTCCTTGTAGGATGGGGGCAGGGCAGAGGAAACTTCACACACTACCCTTGCCCCCAAGCCAATCAGGGCTTGGGAGTGGGGGAGTGTACAAAGTCTCCTCCTGCCCTGCCAGGTGTGCAAGGTGCTTCTAAGCGCTGCCCTGCCAGGAGCGTGCAGAGGAAACTTTGTGTGCTTCCCCTGCCCTCAGGCCCAAATTGGCCTGGGGGCGGGGGAGCAGCAGGGCTCCGCGGGCTAGATCAATCCACTTGGAGGGCCACATCTAGCCCGCAGAGGCCCTTTTGCACACCCCTGTTCTAAGAGCACACCCAGCACAGTGGTTCTCAAACTCCATTGTACCATGATCCCCATCAAACAACAAAAATTACTACACAACCCCAGGAGGGAAGACTGAAGACTGAGTCCACCTAAGCCCTCAAGGCAGGGCTCAAAGCCAAAGCCTAAGGGCTTCAGTCTCAGGCAGGGGGCCTGTAACCTGAGCTCCACCACCCAGGGCAGAAGGCATTAAACTTTGGGTGGTGGGGCTCACTCTTTGGTTTTGACCCCCAAGCCACAGTAAGTCTAAAGGTAGCCCTAGAGAGCCCATTAAAACAGGGTCACAATCCACTTTGGGATCTTGCTCCACAATTTTAGGACTGTTGATCTAGAGGATCATACTGCCACCTCACACACAGGGTAGCTGAATGTGTCCAAAATACCTAACAGCCCAGTGGTTAGGGCACTAACCTGGAATGTGCAGACCCATGCTCCAGAACAGAGGAACCCAATTCTCACACATCACATCCCAGGTAAGAGCCTTAACTCCCGGGCTTTTGGGTAGATTTATTTCTTCTTTGTCTGCTAGAGCAAGGATTACCAAAATGGTTAACCTGGCTTAGGCACCTCACTCCAGGCGAGGGTTCATGGCTGACTTGTAAATCATCTCTATCAGGCCCATAAGTCATCTCTGTCTGGCCTGTAAATCAGGTGGCTAAGGCCTCAAAACCCAGGAAGTAGGCATCCAAATACCTTTGTAGCTCTGGACCTAAACCTCACCCTTTTCCTATGCATTTCACTGCTGGCTGATGAAGGTGGCTCTCTGCTCAGTTTGCTGGCTTCTGAAGATCTCCTTTTGCATGGGAGAATTCAGGCACCTAACTCAGGAGTTCACTAGGTGGCTCTGAGCCTAGGAATTAGGTGTAGGAGCTAAGTACCTTTGTAGATTTAGCTCTTGCACTCTTTGTGCTGTAGCTCATAGGCAATGAATATAGTAAAGGCAAGTTAGCCTCTGCCTTTACTATTCTGCCTTTATTATACTCAGGAAACGTACATGCCTATATCCTGTAAGGTACTATTCTGTAAAGCACTGGCTTCAGTTGCTAGCATGAAATTTAAGGCCTACGGACTTTATGGACTTTGGCATAGATAACTGGCCAAATGGTAACCCTTATATGTTGGGGAACTAAACGCAAAATGTAAGGGAAAATTTTGCCTATAACAACATCAGCCAACCAGAGAACATGAGCTGACACCAACTTTTGGAAAGAACATCCAACCATAAGAGTGCCATGGCAACAAAATGATGTATAATCTGTAATATACTAAGCTATAGAAGGACACCTCAACATTAGGAGGGGAGGAAATACAAACAAGGAAAGGAAACACCCTTACTGAATATACATTAGATGTGGTAGAGTCAGAATTACAGATTATAAAAGTGGCTTCCCAACCTGTGAGCAGGAGAGAGAGAGAGAGAGAGAGAGAGAGAGATGTAGAGCATGGGAGATGCCAGAATGATGGCCACTGGTGAAGATGAGGAAGGTGATGGTGATAGGGAAGATAATGGGTAACATTTCAGGTTATTTTACAATGGATGGTGTGAGTATGGATGTGCAGATGTACTTTATTATCTGTATCTACTGAGGCCATGTCTATACTAAGTGGAGGATCAATGCTCTGGAAGTTGATCTTCTGGCATTCAGTATAGCAGGTCTGGTAAGGACTCACTAAGTTGAACACAGAGTGCCCCTGTGAATTTTGGAGTGCCTCACAGTCATGAGGAGTAAGGGAAGTTGATGGGAGAGTTTCCCATTCACCTCCTGCTGTTGGGCCACCCAAGAAAATCGATGCAAGGTACATCAACTCCCGCTATGCAATTCACATAGCTGGAATTGTGTATCTTGCATCAATTTTCTCTGCCAATATAGACCTGGCCTGAGTTAGAATTTTGGTGAACACACTCAATGTATTAATACATTATTTGTAAATATAGATGTGTTCCTATAGCGTGAGTGCTGCAACTGTGCATATTTGAATTCCAAACTATATAATAGTTTTAATAATACTGGGACTTCTGTTTGTACAAGAGCCTGTCGTTCCTCAAAATGAAATTCTTATATATAACCTATACATCAGGCTTCAGTGCCCTGTCTTCCAATCTGTACAATAAGAACAATATTTACATAATACAAGTACAAGAAGATATTTAATAAAATTGAAAGGTAGAAAATATAAAACTGAACCAAGAACACATTTTTAAAAACACATTCATTGGCACAAGGTATCACTAAGACCACAAGCTTAGTCTTCTGGAGTTAAAGCAGGCACTGCAGACTGCAGCACCGCAGTGGAAGAAGGGAAATTCCATTCTAGTGAACTAACTTGTATCAAGGTCAGCACTATCTGTAGCAGTTATAGTGATTTCATCAATACCTGTGCTGTTTGCCTCAATAAGCCACTAAACTCTGCTACCCGTTCCAGTATTCTTTAGCTGTTCAAAAATCATTAAAGCTTTAGGATTCACAGCTACAATCTCACTGGAAGCTGAGACACAAGTGTAGGGATCTAATTAGCATGATGATTTACTCCATTGAATAACAAACTTTGTTCAGTAACAGCAAAATCCTCCTTTCAGATCAGCACTGCACATCTCTGCTATGTGTTCTGCACTCATTCTGTACATGTTTATCATAACTGACAATGAGAATATTGAATACAAAATCTGCAGTAGAACTCAGTGAATATTGTAGAGCAAAATTCTACCCACAGCGGGCAGAATTTATGCTCATGGCAGCTTGATCAATCTTTTAATTTGCTATAGCCAGACAGGAAATAGGGTCTAGGCAAAAGGTCAGAGCAGGCATTTTATATTCTCAATTAAAAAAAACCATGGCTTTGAGGAATAAAGTAGCTAATGAGACACAGCACTGACTGCTAGAATTCATAAGTATCTAGTCCACAAGTAAACTCCTCTGGGTAATTAAACGCAGGTACCAAGCAAAAGTTCTGTTTCGGACTAAAATTTAAAATCTTTCTATCAGAAGGACTGAAAGGATTTTACATCCCAGATAATATAGAGTAAGTTTGCTGGGAGGCCAGTCCAGAACCAAGAGGGTTAATTCCATAAAATTCACAGTCATGTCAATTGAAAATAATTCCAATGGGACTTGTTCAGATAGTACTCCAGCATTACTGAAAAACACATTGCAACTAAAAAGAGCTGTTATAAAATCAACCAAAACCTGAGACATATAAAAAGTTTATTAGTCATCACTGAGCTAAAGTGTAAATAAGTTCTTTTTAGAGGAGTCCAAAAATCTTTATGTCCAGGGTCTGCAGGGCCATAAAATTCTGGCTGAGAAAATTTTAAGCAATCTTCTAATTAATCACAGGATTTTATAGCCTCTCACAAACTGTAAGTTAAACATTTACTAGGTAAATAAAAGGAAACCCTCTTTGTACTAAGCATGCTTACTAACCCCTTCAGATACATCCCACTGGGTCAATCAACTTAGAATTTTACATCAATTAGCTGTTACATAGACATTAAGCGCTAGAACATCAATGATGCATTCTAGAGTTCTATTTTCTCATTGATGAAGGAGGTTTAAGTACATCAGTTTAAGTTTATCAGTTGAAAAAGATAAACATAAAAGAGTTCCAAGTTCCTAGCCTGAAGAATTATGAAATACAAAATGTAACTTCCTGAAATTTAGAGCACAAAAATACTTTTAAAAAACTTTTATGCAAAGGACTATTATTTAATATTTACCTAGAATTCTGTGTTAGAATATTCATGACAAGAGGAAATCATCAGCTGCTAAGAACATTTGGAAGAACAGATCCCAGCTCTACATCTTTATAATTAATGGAAACCTCATTAAAATATATCTAGAAAATATATTACAAGCATCACAAAGAAACCCATGTCCCACAAGGCACCTTGCTCCTCAGATACTTTCTCTACAAATAGTTCACGTGGACTGATTAAGACTCAACAAAAAGGAAGCAGTTTTGGCATCTTGGCCACAGAAATGTTTTTAAATGTTGTATCCAATGAACAAGTGTCAAGGTTTTTTATTCAAATATAAAATAACTAATTATTTAAGCTCAATTATTTAAAAAAGTAATAACAACTTTGAGTCTGCAATAAATCGCTTTAACTTACCTCATAATACATAGGCACATCTTTAACCTTTTTTCCCTTTTGATTTCCAGCTTCCATTATCTATAAAGTAAAACAAAATGCAGTACCATGAATAGAACGGTTGGGTTAAATAAATATTCTGTGTTTATTATAATTTTTTCTCCACAACTCTCAGACTCCCTGACAGTTAGGCTGTGGCATAATCTTTAAATGGATGTAGTGAAAGCTCCACTACTTTGGATATTTAGAACTAGTCTGTACAAAGCCCTGGACTACACTGCATTGACACAGGATGGACTAGCTTACCTTAATAGGGTTATTTTCTTATTTAGACTAGTCTATTAATTTTAATTTAACATCACAGTACTTGTGGCTAAGGAGAAAAAGGGTACCCAGAATTCAAGAGGTTTTAATAATAAATAATTTTAGATACCTGTTCCAAAATTCCTTCCCACGATACCACACTGAAGAGCTTCCGCTGTGGCACCTGCACAGCAAGAGACAAGGCTTGTGTGTGGACTTCATCCTCGATTTTGTTCCCAACAACAAAAGCAATGCTAGGTTTCCAATTTTCCTGTTGATTTAATAAAAATGCATTAAAAAGTCATCTTTTTGGCTATGTCTATACAGCAGCGTTATTTCAGAATAACTGACGTAGTTACTCTGAAATAACACAGAACAGCAAGCCTTTATTTCAAAATAATGGCGAGCTGGAGGACTTGTTCCTTCGACGCCTGTGACCCTCATTTACAAGGAAGAGTAAGGAAGTCAAAGGAAGAGTGTTCCTCCTTTGACTTCCTGCTGTGTAGACAGCGCCTAAAGCCAAGTTAAGCTATTTCAACTTAAGCTTCTCAATTGACATAGCTCAAATTGTGTAGCTTAATTCGACTTTTGCCCTGCTGTGTAGACATGCCCTTTGAGTTTTAAGAAATACGCTTATACAGATTACTTTTTTACCAATGGCAGCTAATGAAGTCCATAATATGTACTAAGAATTGCCACATATGCCACACTTTAGAATACATGATATAAAATTAAAAATAAGCATAAACACGTTGTCTTGCCTCTTGTCTTCCATTAGGTGGCAGCATTGTGCTATATAAAACATTTTTATAACAATGTAACCAATGTCTTTATTAGTGAATGTTTCATTAACATACTGTAGAAGAATATTTTGATACTTGCAGACATGACAGCTTTTGGAATTGAAAAAGAAGCAAAATTTTGTTTGCTGTTGAAAAAGATAAACATAAAAGAGTTCCAAGTTCCTAGCCTGAAGAATTATGAAATACACAATGTAACTTCCTGAAATTTAGAGCACAAAAATACTTTTAAAAAACTTTTATGCAAAGGACTATTATTTAATATTTACCTATAATTCTGTGTTAGAATATTCATGACAAGAGGAAATCATGCTCTATTAAAATACAAACATATAAGCGCCAAAAGTACTAGGTTGCAAATGTGCTGACATATTTCCTACTAGAATGCATGCAGAACTTATAGGGGAAAAAATCCAAACTCAGTACTGCAGAAATATAAAACAAAATCAAATCACACTATAAGGTCATTCTCCATAATTAGAGTAACAAACTATGTTGTAGAACATATAAGGAAGACAGTTACTCTCCCTGTCTTCCAAGCTTATTTTCCTTGAATTCCTTCCTTGTGGGAACCCTGCCCCTTACGATGGCCCTTTCATGATCTCCCCAGCAGCTATATGCCCATCTCCAGGGCTGTCAGCATAAGAATTGGCAGGAATGGAATTAGAAGTATTTCAGATGGTGTTCACACTGTGTGGAAGTTTGAAAATCTCACCCTTTTTAATCATGTGTCCACATGCTCCAATTGCTAAACTAATAATAAATATGCATAAGTAAGGAGACTCAGTGGTCAACATAGCAGGTGGAGTTGACCAACTAGCAAATAGCAGACAGCCAGGTAGGCATTATAAGTACAGCAGATTTTAAGGAGGAAATTTAAAAAGAATAAAGTGATGGCTTTATGAAATTTGAGGGAGAACTCTTCCCATGCATAAGAGACACTATGCAGGAATGTATGAATTATGTTTGTGGAAAAAGAAGATGTAATCAAGCCAAGCACTGTTGGAAGACAAAGGCAGCTGTCCACTCTGTATAAAGAAATTATTTTTGATAGGTCAGGTGAGTGGAGGCCTTTCTACTTTGCCATCCAATTTAACTCACCTTTCGCCTCTCTGTGTGTCCCTACTAACGCCTTAAACTGTTTTAAGAGGAAAATAACTAAACACAATACACCTTGGCTTATCGATGACTGGGGACGAGAAAGGAAGATATATAACCATCCACAAATACTTTACAGTATAAACATGTGAAAGGATGAAGAGAGGGAAATGGCTTATTATAGTCCAACAGGGCATGACTAGGAGTAATGTGATGAAAGAATGAAAAAGAAAACTTAAGACTTTGTCTTGCAGCGGGGTATAAAGCATGCGTAGCTACACATTGGAGTGAAAGGCTCTGGCAGGGGAGAAACAACAGGGAAAGCTCTTGCAGCCATTTCCTTTTTCCTACTGCCTTCTCCCTTCCAGAGCCTTTCCCACAGCCCTCTCACAGTAGTGAGGAACAGTTTGGCAGCAGAGGAGTAGCAAAACATTACCCTGCTATAAATAACAGTGTAGACTTGAGGGGCATAGTGTAGAAATCTATGTAAGGTACATAGCATGAGGCCAATTTGTGGCTTGTGAGCTACATGTGAATGTTTCAGTTAGGGTGAAACTTGTGGAGCCCCTCCCCACCTGCCATTCTCCATCTACCAGACAGAGAGGGAACCTCAGGGCTTCTGCCCTGTGATGGACTGCTGTGGTTAGGGGGCTTCTGCCTGAGATGACTGATGCCTACTGACAGTGGGGGGCACAATTTAAAGGCTTAGTCTCCCCAGCAGCCTGAGTCACAAAGGGGCCTCATTTCAGACTTTTGGGGGAGGAGCAACTTTAGCTATCATTCCAGAGGCTACTTGGACACCTGAAAATTCTTGGGTTTTTGCAGATAACTTAGTTACAGTGCTCCTGTCAGATAATGAGTTTGAGCTCATTGGTTAATCTTCACGGTTACATGTACCCTGCACTCCCCCCCTCCCTCTGTTTACAGAGGCAGCAGCATGGGGGAGCAGGTAATGAGCTGGTTCTCATGGGAAGCCAACTTTTAAGCCAGCTCCCAGCGAGCACTGGCTCTCAGGGAGCCGCTTCCCCCCCACATGTAAAAGTGTAACTGCTGAAATTTTCAGCACTTACATATTTACCTGAATACACAGCACTTTAACATCCTTTCAAAAGAACTTATTTTGAAATGATAACTCCCAAAATAACTCCGGTCATCTGAAGAAGTGGGCTGTGCCCTTGAAAGCTCATGATACCATCTACATGTTTTGTTAGTCTATAAAGTGCTACGGGTATGTCTACACTACCACCCTAGTTCAAACTAGGGAGGTTAATGTAGGCATTCGAAGTTGCAAATGAAGCCCGGGATTTAAATATCCCAGGCTTCATTTGCATCTTGCCGGGCGCTGCCATTTTTAAATCCCCGTTAGTGCGGACTCTGGGCCCGCAGCTACACGCGGCACGGAGTAGGTAGTTCGAATTAGGCTTTCTGAATCCCGTGCTTCATTTGCAACTTCGAATGCCTACATTAACCACTGAAAAACAAAGTTTAAACTGAAACACAAAGGATTCCAGCCTTGGGCAAAATCTATATAAAGGTAGGAAGCCAAGCAATAACGGCCACTGCCAGACCCGAGGACACCTGTATCTAATCTAGATGACTGCTAGAAACATCTAAGACTGAACAGTGGGAAGGATCAAGCCCAGAATGGGGGCCTGTCCAGTCTGTGAAAGAAGCTTATCTGAATAACTGAAGATGAGATATTCTATGTAACCCGACTCTTAGTTACTAAGCTAAAACTGCATGTTTTGTTTATTTTGTTTAGTAATTTACATTGTCTGTCTGCTATCTTTTATAAAAATATGAATATAACTGCTATTATTTAAAGGCTCGTGGCTCCTGGCCCCATTGCTACTGCATTGCCTAGCCTCCCCCTGGGATTGCTGCTGGCTCACAGCTCCAGTCACTGCTGGAGTAGTGCTGTGAACAGGAATCGCATGCCCTTTAAATAGGGTCCTGCTGCCTGAGCCCCCTTCTAGAAATTCCACGACACCAGCAGCAGGACACAAATAGTAAGTGGCAGTGTAGATGGGATCGAACTAGAGAACGTAGAGAAGTTAACGTTATTTGGGGAGCAACATGACATGATCTAGACCAGTGTTTCTCAACCTTTTTTTATAAAGTATCCCTTTAAAAAAAAAAAAAAAAAAAGTACCCCTAGTACCTACAGTTTTCAGACACACACATTTTTTTTCTACCATTGCAACATATTTGTTTAAACAACTTAATCGTAACTGGGCGGGCGATGAAATGTTTGGGTGTAAAAAGTACAAAAATAATAAAGCACTGTAAAACTTAAAACAAAAATTCAGTTTTCTCCAAATTTCAGTTTTGTTGATGTACCCCCTCCAGACTTCTCTCGAGTACCCCATAAGGTACTCATACCACTGGTTGAGAAACACTGATCTATACTGTAAGAATTAAATAGCGACTAGAATAGAGAAAGCAAGAGTGATGGATAAGATCTGGAAAAGTAAAGCAATTAGCTTAGGAATGAAGCTGAGCGTCTTGAAAAAGTGCGTATTTATCAGCTATTCCAGGAAGGACTACTGGGCAGAGATGGCGTTCACCTTTTGAGGAGGGGGAAGACCCTATTTGGACACAGACTGGCTAACCTAGTGAGGAGGGCTTTAAACTAGATTTGACGGAGACCGGTAAGCAAAGCCCACAGGTAAGTGGAGAACATAGAGATGGGAGGGAGGGTCGGAAATGGGAAGGAGCGTGGGCTATAATGGCAGAGAGAAAGGAGGGTCAGGGCAAAACTGGGAGGCAAGATCAAATCAGTATCTTAGATACCTATATACAAATGTGAGAAGTACGAGTAATAAGCAGCAAGAACTGGAAGTGCTGATAAATAAGTACAATTATGACATTGTTGGCATCACAGAAACTTGGTGGGATAATACACACAATTGGAATGTTTGTATGGAAGGATACAGCTTGCTCAGGAAGGATAGATAGGGAAAAAAGGGAGGAGGTGTTGCCTTATATATTAAAAATGAACACTTGGAGTGAAGTGGAAATGGACATAGAAGACGGAAGTGTTGAGAGTCTCTGGGTTAGGCTAAAAGGGGTTGAAAACAAGGGTGATGTCATGCTAGGAGTCTACTACAGGCCACTTATCCCGATGGAAGAAGTGGATGAGGCTTTTTTTAAATAACTATCATCCAAAGCCCAAGATTTGGTGGTGATGGGGGACTTCAACTATCCAGATATATGTTGGGAAAATAACACAGCGGGGCACAGACTATCCAATAAGTTCTTGGACTGCATTGGAGACAACTTTTTATTTCAGAAGTTTGAAAAAGCTACGAGGGGGGATGCTGTTCTAGATTTGATCCTAACAAATAGGGAGGAACTGGTTGAGAATTTGAAAGTGGAAGGCAGCCTGGGTGAAAGTGATCATGAAATCATAGAGTTCACAATTCTAAGGAAGGGTAGAAGGGAGAACAGCAAAATCGAGACAATGGATTTCAGGAAAGTGGATTTTGGTAAGCTCAGAGAGCTGACAGGCAAGGTCCCATGGGAATCAAGACTGAGGGGAAAAACAACTGAGGAGAGCTGGCAGTTTTTCAAAGGGACATTGTTGAGGGCCCAAAAGCAAGCTATTCCACTGCGTCGGAAAGATAGAAAATATGGCAAAAGACCGCCTTGGCTTAACCACGAGATCTTGCATGATCTAAAAATAAAAAATGAGTCCTATAAAAAATGAAAAGTAGGACAAATTACAAAGGATGAATATAGGCAAACAACACAGGAATGCAGGGGCAAGATTAGAAAGGCAAAGGCACAAAATGAGCTCAAACTAGCTAAGGGAATAAAGGGAAACAAGAAGACTTTTTATAAATACATTAGAAGCAAGAGGAAGACCAAGGACAGGGTAGGCCCACTGGTCAGTGAGGCGGGAGAAACAGTAACAGGAAACTTGGAAATGGCAGAGATGCTTAATGACTTCTTTGTTTTGGTCTTCACCAAGAAGTCTGAAGGAATGCCTAACATAGTGAATGCTAGTGGGAAGGGGAAGGTTTAGAAGATAAAATAAAAAAAGACCAAGTTAAAAATCACCTAGAAAAGTTAGATGCCTGCAAATCACCAGGGCCTGATGAAATGCATCCTAGAATACTCAAGGAGCTAATAGAGGAGGTATCTGAGCCTCTAGCTATCATCTTTGGAAAATCATGGGAGACAGGAGAGATTCCAGAAGGCTGGAAAAGAGCAAATATAGTGCTCATTTATAAAAAGGGAAATAAGAACAACCCAGGAAACTACAGACCAGTTAGTTTAACTTCTGTGCCAGGGAAGATAATGGAGCAAGTAATTAAGGAAATCATCTGTAAACACTTGGAAGGTGGCAAGGTGATAGAGAACAGCCAGCATGGATTTGTAAAGAATAAATCATGTCAAGCCAATCTGATAGCTTTCTTTGATAGGATAACGAGTCTTGTGGATAAGGGAGAAGCGGTGGATGTGGTATACCTAGACTTTAGTAATGCATTCGATAAGGTCTCGCATGATATTCTTATCAATAAACTAGGCAAATACAACTTAGATGGGGCTACTATAAGGTGGGTGCATAACTGGCTGGATAACTGTACTCAGAGAGTAGTTATTAATGGTTCACAATCCTGCTGGAAAGGTATAACAAGTGGGGTTCCGCAGGGATCTGTTTTGGGACCGGCTCTGTTCAATATCTTCATCAACAATTTAGATACTGGCATAGAAAGTACGCTTATTAAGTTTGCAGATGATACCAAGCTGGGAGGGGTTGTGACTGCTCTGGTGGATAGGGTCATAATTCAAAATGATCTGGACAAATTGGAGAAATGGTCTGAGGTAAACAGGATGAGGTTTAATAAAGAGAAATGCAAAGTGCTCCACTTAGGAAGGAACAATCAGTTTCACACATACAGAATGGGAAACCACTGTCTAGGAAGGAGTAGAGCAGAAAGGGATCTAGAGGTTATAGTGGACCACAAGCTGAATATGAGTCAGCAGTGTGATGCTGTTGCAAAAAAAAGCAAACATGATTCTGGGATGCATTAACAGGTGTGTTATGAGCGAGACACGAGAAGTCATTCTTCTGCTCTACTCTGTGCTGGTTAGGCCTCAGTTGGAGTACTGTGTACAGTTCTGGGCACCGCATTTCAAGAAAGATGTGGAGAAATTGGAGAGGGTCCAGAGAAGAGCAACAAGAATGATTAAAGGTTGAGAGAACACGAACTATGAATGAAGACTGAAAGAATTGGGTTTTTTTAGTTTAGAAAAGAGAAGACTAAGGGGGGACATGATAGTCATTTTCAGGTATCTAAAAGGGTGTCATAAGGAGGAGGGAGATCACTTGTTTATCTTAGCCTCTGAAGATAGAACAAGAAGCAATGGGCTTAAACTGCAGCAAGGGAGGTTTAGGTTGGACATTACAAAAAAGTTCCTAACTGTAAGGCTAGTCAAACACTGGAATAAATTGCCCAAGGGAAGTTGTAGAATCCCCATCTCTGGAGATATTTAAGAGTAGGTTAGATAAATGTCTATCAGAGATGGTCTAGACAGTATTTGGTCTTGCCATGAGGGCAGGGGACTGGACTCAATGACCTCTCAAGGTCCCTTCCAGTCCTAGTATTCTACGATTCACAGATGTGAGACATGGGTATAACGAAAGATTCAAAGAGAAGGATTTTAGCGTTCGAGAGGAGTTGTTATAGAAAGATCCTGAGAATAGCATGGGTGCAAAGGTCACCCACGAGGAATTATATAGGAAGATACAGCCGAAAGGGAACCTGCTGCAGAAAGTTATACAATGGAAATTACAGCTATTTGGGCATATCTCCAGAATGAACGACGAGCGAAAAGTTAAAACCCTGGTATTGACATGAATGGTCTGAATAGGAGAGAATGGGTAGATGAGATAGTAGTTTGTGCGGAGCTAATCTACAGAAACTAAGCCACTCCGCACTGGACAGGGAAATATGGAAGGAAATAGCGAGGGAGGCATTGGACACCAACGGGCACTGAGCCCATGTTTGATGATGATGATGAGACACAGTCCACGGCTGGTTCAAATTGTTAGTCAGGCCAGATCTGTCCCACAGGCTGGACCTTGCTGAGTCCTGCAATAGATGATAATGTAATTTCCTTAATAAGAAATGCGTGGCGCCTGACAGCTTACCAAAATTTGTGAACTGTCCGCACGGCAAAAGTTATTGCCCACACCTAGACTATGTAATTAAAGAGAGGGTATCTTAACAGGAGACCTATAATTACAGTCTTCAGCCTCTGTTTTCTCCAACCCTAACCCCGTCTGCTCTGTCCATTCCAGGCTCTTCGGATGCGTCTACACAGCACAGTTATTTTGAAATAATGGCGGTTATTTCAAAATAACAATGCAAGCGTCTACACAGCAATTCCGTTATTTTTAAATAATTTTGAAATAACGGACAGCTTATTTCAAAATCTGTAAACCTCATTCCATGAGGAATAATGCTTATTCAGAAATAGCTATTTTGGAATAGCAGTAGCATGGATGAGGTAGCGCATCCTCATTAGGGAAGCCTGCCTTGGACTAATTTTGAGGCTGTAGTATAAACATGCTATTTCCAAAAAAAATTCCAAAATACTTTATTTCGAAATAATCATGCTGTGTAGACATACCCTAAGAGTCCTATTTCCTCCTTGAACACCCCTGCCCAACTTCTCTTTCCAGGCCCTGTCTCCATTCCTTCAGGCTGCTTGTCCTAGTCTATTTGTCCAACTAATGCCAGTTTTATCCCAGTTCTTGTCTGATTTCTGTCTCTCTCCCATACTGGCTTCCAGTTGCTCCCTCCCATTTTCCCAGATGGTCCATGTTTTACCAATCATAATCTCTGCCATTTGACAGTCTCAATGTACCCCATCACCAGGTTCCTCGTCCCAACTTCCTCCACTGCTTCCTCTCCCTTTCAAGTTCAGTTCTTTCCCCCTTTGCATTTGGGCCAGCTGGCTTAGGCACTGGCAAGGGGTATTAATACACACACAAAAACAGATCTTCAGAGAATTCAGCTGACAAATGCTAACAAGTCTGTAGTGAATATATGCAATCTGAGATTTTTCAGATGTTTTTAATGGGGCATTTTTTCCATTGACAAAGCCAAAGGCACATCCATGACACCAAGGCAACTCTCCTGCTACCTTTCAAGTCCTTGCTTCAATTAAAAAAATGCTACATGTTCTCAGTGAAACAACGGTACGGATATTTGTATCTGGTCAAAACAATGCAGTTTACAGTAGAACAATCTAATCCTCAGAAGCACCTATTATTGCTGAAATCATTTTTTATGTCGATTGGAAGAGCCTCAACATGGTATGGAAAACTATAGCCTAGATGGTTAAAGTTTGGCAAAATTATACACAACTGAAAACAGGATCTTAGATTGGGAAGTGTCTGACTACTATAGGTGTCCCCAACACTTCTACCTGTAATAATGAGAATAACGATGCCCAACACATAAAAAATCCTGGTCACTTTTTTTTCCTCGTAGGGGCTCCAACTCCTCAGTGCAGAAGGTTGTGGAAATTTGGATAATCCTAGGACCAGGGAGGTTTCTTGGCTCCATGAAAATCTGTTCAAATGTAGACGAATTGTGTGTGGTTGAAAATTGCCATCTTTTTTTGTTTTCATCGGAACAGTTTGTTTTTGACAGCATGCAAAAAAACCTCAATATTTTAGATTGACTGGGCCAAACAATTCTAGAATTATTCACAGTCCCTCTATTTAGAGTTTGGTCACCACTTATTCAATACTCAGACAAAGTACATTCACCCGGAAAAAGCCCTGCACACCCTTTCAATTTTTTATGAATATTAATATTTGATAGCAATGCCTAGTTTGATAAATATATATGTAATCAGAAATGTCACTCAGTTTAATAAGATGACCAGAAAGCAACACATCCTGGGCAGTGTTCCCTCAAGTTCACTCAGGGCTCTGTGCACAGACTAACTGAGGGTATGTCTACACTACCCCGCTAGTTCGAACTAGCGGGGGTAATGTACTCATCCGCAGTTGCAAATGAAGACCGGGATTTGAATTTCCCGGGCTTCATTTGCATGAAGCCGGCCGGCGCCATTTTTAAATGCCGGCTAGTTCGGACCCCGTGCCGTGCGGCTACTAGTTTCTTCTTAGAAGAAGCCTAATCCAAACTAGCTAGTCCGTGCCGCGTGTAGCCGCGCAGCACGGGGTCCGAACTAGCCGGAATTTAAAAATGGCGCCGGCCGGCTTCATGCAAATGAAGCCCGGGAAATTCAAATCCCGGGCTTCATTTGCAACTGCGGATGACTACATTACCCCCGCTAGTTCGAACTAGCGGGATAGTGTAGACATACCCTGGGTGATTAATCACCAATAAAGCTGTGCTGCCCCACTGCTTACAAGGAACACTGATCCTAGGTAATGGAAAGAGGTTCCCTCTTCATTACAGCAACACCCCACTAAATAGAATTGATGCTTACAAGTTGAATTTCTCTAGTCTGGCATTGTCTGGTCCGGCAACATCCATGATCCATCATGATTTTAGTTAGCCAGATGTCCATTTACCATGAGTGTGGCCAAATTTCCCGCGATCCCATAAAGTTTGTTTACAACCACCAGTCCTGAGACTCTGTTCTGTTCTGTTATTTAGGGTTAAATGTCTTCTAAGCGCCCAGTAAGTACTGGAAGTATTGGTAATGCTGCTAGACAACAATATTGATCTCCCAACATTCGGCAAATTCTCAGGTTCGGCATCGGTCAGGTTCCAAGGGTGCCATACTAGAGAGGTTCAACCTGTATATTAATGTAGACTGTTTCTCTAAATGCAAGCATATTGTTGTAATAAGTATAATTTTGTCTCTGATATTTACATGACAATATTTTTAAACTTGTTAAAACATCTTGAATACATAAATAGATAAAAACATTCAAACAAAACCAATTCCTCACTCACACCTAAAAGTTTACATAAAATAGAAGAATCCAGATCACTACCATGCCCAACTCCCATTCCTTTAACTGTATATCAGAAAAAGGCTGCCATCTTTGTCCTTGGCACTATACCATCTATAAATGAGGCTGTTCTTTCATCTGTAGCCCACTGTTTCATTGTTAAGGTGGCTTCTCTTTTAGTGGCTGATTCACATACAATAACAGCCATCTCTTGCTGACAGCAAATACAACAAATCCCAGAAAACCAGCAGGAGAAGCCTGTGTTGCAGTTCTGCATAATATTATCTTCATCTTTTTCCTCTTAAAAACCCAAGGAAATTAAATTAAAATCTGCATAAGCTTTCAAATCAAACACTGAATGTGTGAAAATGCCTAAATTAAGGCTGCTCTGCCTTATTCATTATGATACAGTTTAAACAAATTGCATACTGTTATTTCTACGGGACCCTCTCTCATTTTATGTGCAGCATGGAAAGTGCTATTTAATAATTTCTATTAATGATCTGAAATAAAATATAAAATAATTGCTGATAAAGTTTAAGCAGACAATCATTGAGGATGCACAATTGTAAAAGTGTACTCAGAGAATAGTTATTATTGGTTCACAATCAGGCTAGAAGGAAATATAGAGTGGAGTCTCACATGAATTTGTCCTGGGTCCAATTCTATTCAATATTGACATAAGTGGCTTGGATGATGGCATAGACAGCCCCCTTATGCCTCAGCTGGACTAGTGGGTCTGGTTCTGGGCACCACACATCAGGAAAGATGTGGATACATTGGAAAAAGTCCAGAGTAGAGGGAAAAAAATGATTAAAGGTCTACAAAGCATTACCTTTGAGGAAAGATTGAAAACACTGGGTTTGTTTAATCTGAAGAGGAGAAGATTTGCAGGGGAACATGACAGTCTTTCAACTATGTAAACTGTTATAAAAGGGAGCGTGATAAAGAGGAGGGTTAAAGACTCAAGGAGGAGGAAGACTGGGACTGAGAAGCAGTCCAGTAGACCAAACTCCTATCAGAACTTGGAATATTACCCAGAATACTGAATCTCAACATTCTTTGCTATCAGCTAACATCTGTGAAACCCACTGGCAAAGCAACTCTCATATCCTCTAATGCAGGTGAGGGAGATAAGCAACTAGTCGACTACCTGATAAGCAAATACTTATCGGGTAGTTGAGTTCCTACTCGCTATCAGAGAGAGGGAGCAAGGCGGGGAGCATGAGCCAGTGCTGGGAGGAGTTGGCTTAAAAGCCAGTTCTCCCTCCAGCACTGTCTCTGCAGGGAGCAAGGGAGGCAGCAGGGAAATGGCGCAAGTAGGAATTGAAACAGTCCCACTCGAGCCAGTCCCACTGCTGCTCCTCTCCCTTTGGAACGTAAAAGAGCCACCTGCGGCTCTTGTACATTTCAAAGGAAAAGACACAGAGGGGAACCTGTGCCAGTGAGCACTGCTTTGCTCTCCGCTGGCATGGGCTCCTGCTGCCTCTCTCCCTTTGAAATATACAGGAGCTGCCCGCTCTTATAGGTTTCAAAGGCAGAGAGGCAGCAGGAACCCACTGCCTCTCTCCCTTTGAAATATACAAGAGCCACAGGCAGCTCCTGTACATTATAGAGGGAGAGAGGCAACTCCTGTACATTTCAGAGGGAGAGAGGCAGAGGGAACCCACTGCCTTGCTCCCTTTGTACAAGAGCCAGGGGCAGCTCTTGGAAATTCTATCAACTACTCAATTAGTTGATTAATCAAAATTTAACATCCCTAATGCAGGTCCACACTAAAGACATCAAACTTCTCTTATCAATTTTAGCCCATTAGTCTAAGTGGCAGAGATCTATGCTGTAGATCTAAAGCAGTGGTTCTTAACCTGGGGTACACGCACCCCCTGGGGCTACGTCTACACTGGCCCCTTTTTCGAAAGGGGCATGCTAATTTTAAACTTCGGAATAGGGAAATCCCCGCGGGATTTAAATATCCCCCGTGGGATTTAAATATCCCCCGCGGGATTTAAATAAAGATGTCCGCCGCTTTTTTCTGGCTTGGGGAAAAGCCGGAAAAAAGCGTCTAGACTGGCCCGATCCTCCGGAATAAAGCCCTATTCCGGAGGATCTCTTATTCCTACTTTTCCTTCGAAGTAGGAATAAGAGATCCTCCGGAATAGGGCTTTATTCCGGAGGATCGGGCCAGTCTAGACGCTTTTTTCCGGCTTTCCCCCAAGCCGGAAAAAAGTGGCGGACATCTTTATTTAAATCCCGCGGGGGATATTTAAATCCCCCGCGGATTTCCCTATTCCGAAGTTTAAAATTAGCATGCCCCTTTCGAAAAAGGGGCCAGTGTAGACGTAGTCTGGGGGTGTGAGATGCCCTTTTTGGGGATGCGAAACATGCCAAATTTTTATCACATATCTTAGGTTTAAAACTGACCTACTTCAATGATTTTTAATAAGGGGTGTGAGAACATATTTTGAGAACCAAAGGGGTGCAGGCTGCACTAAGGTTAAGAACCACTGATCTAAAGGCTCCAACCTTGCTGATGATTCCCATGGGTATTTGTCACCATAGTAAGGTGTAAATAATTGTTTTCTCTATTTTGTTTTAAAAATAAAATAGGAAATTATATTAAAACACATTAAAAGAACAAGTTTGCAAAGTGGAAGACTATCATAGGGCATGTCTACACTACCACCCTAGTTCGAACTAGGGTGGTTAATATAGGCAACCAAAGTTGCAAATGAAGCCCGGGATTTAAATATCCCGGGCTTCATTTGCATCTTGCCGGGCGCCGCCATTTTTAAAACCCGTTTGGACTCCGTGCCCGCGGCTACATGCGGCACTGAGTAGGTAGTTCGAATTAGGCTTTCTAAGTCGAACTACCATTACTCCTCGTGGAACTCATGGAACTAGGGTGGTAGTGTAGACATACCCATAATGACAAGGGTGCCAGTGCATGGGCAACCTTTATTCTAGCATTTCCTAACTTTTGAGCACTTGATTTTTAGCTGTAATGTTCCTTTAATATACTTTTTGTATGTAATAAAACAAAGACATCAAGGATCTTAAAAGGAGATTAGTAGCATTTGGAGCATATTATTATGGCCAGTTCAAATGTAAAGCAGGTCACTAGTGAACAAAAGCTGTTGATGGTTGTTGGCTTCCTGTGAAACTCATTGATGATCATTGTCCAATTTTCAGTGGACAATATCCATAATATAAGAACAGCCGTACTGGGTCAGACCAAAGGTCCATCTAGCACAGTAGCCTGTCTGCCGACAGTGGCCAGCACCAGGTGCCCCAGAGAGGGTGGACCGAAGACAATGATCAAGCGATTTGTCTCCTGCCATCCTTCTCCAGCCTCTGACAAACAGAGGCCAGGGACACCATTTCTATCCCCTGGCTAATAGCCTTTTATGGACCTAACCTCCATGAAATTATCTAGCTTGTCTTTAAACTCTGTTATAGTCCTAGCCTTCACAGCCTCCTCTGGCAAGGAGTTCCACAGGTTGACTATGTGCCATGTGTAGAAGAACTTTCTTTTATTAGTTTAAAACCTGCTACCCATTAATTTCATTTTATATTCTGTAGTTCTTCTATTATGGGAACTAATAAATAACTTTTCTTTATCCGCCCTCTCCACACCACTCATGATTTTATATACCTCTATCATATCCCCCTTCAGTCTCCTCTTTTCTAAACTGAAAAGTCCCAGTCGCTTTAACCTCCCTTCATATGGGACCCGTTCCAAACCCCTAATCATTTTAGTTGCCCTTTTCTGAACTTTTTCCACGGCCAAAATATCTTTTTTGAGGTGAGGAGACCACATCTGTACACAGTATTCAAGATGTGGGCGTACCATAGTTTTATACAGACAGGAGCAGTAAGATATTCTGTGTCTTATTTTCTATCCCTTTCTTAATAATTCCTAGCATCCTATTTGCCTTTTTGACTGCTGCTGCACACTGTGTGGAAGTTTTCAGAGAACTATACATGATAACTCCAAGATCTCTTTCCTGATATCATAAAATCAACTACTTATGTAGAACTAATTGGCATTTCACTGCCCTGTGTGCAATCTCATGGCCAACCAATTAACAGACAATGGAAATTGACCTCCCCTCTCACCCTTAAAAATAAGAGTTGAGATTCATTAGTTGGGAGATTCTGAGCAGGACTTACTTTAAAAATTATGTTTGATTGTGAATTATACTCCTTATATCTAGCTATTATTGATCCAATAATAAAAGCAGTCTTTTCAGATAAATATGTAAAAGAACACTTGACAACAGTATATTCACTGGTAAATTGTTCAACCAGTTTTTAAAGTGGCTTGCTTTATTTAAAAATCCATATACCTCTCTTCTTAAACAGAGGTCACCCCAATTCCTGAAGGGGGAGGGGGGCACAGCAGTGACCCAATAAACAGAAAGGCCATGGAAGACATTTGTCTCACTTGCAAAAGCAGTGCTAGAAAAACATATGCTACATAAATATTATTGTTTGCTAAACTGCTACACTATTTTGAAATCAAATTCTTTCTAGAAAGTTAAGATTTATTAGAATTACATTATTTACATAGGACTGGAAACCTAAATATGTTTTTAGATCCTCACACACCATAAAAAGGGTCTTTTAGCTACACACATGCTCAAGTAGGAAAATTATAGCCTCACATTTTCAACGCTACAGTTAATGCTGTGTCAGCACCTCCATCAAACGTAGTTGTTCAGCAGCTTATAAAAGTTCACTCTGAACTGAAACTTGGCATCCAGTCTCAGAAAGAAGTCTAAAAAAGAAAATCTGTTTGCCTGTTTTTCCTTTCTATGATGTGCTAATTGCAGGGAGGAAAGTTATCTTTTTAAATTTGTTTTTCCAACTATTGTGTAGCTTAAGGATTGATGACTGGGAGCGCCCGCCATATTAGCACTACTAATATAAATTCCTGAATTTGTTTACCTAAACAGAAATAAGCAAACATGCTAATTTAGTCAATGGAAAAAAAGTTACTTTTATTCTTGTTCTCAGAAGGTATTCCTCGAGGAGGACCGAGCTTACTGAGAACATACAGTAGCTTCTAGTGCCTCCAACTACCAGTTATTGATTGAAAAGAAAGACCAACATAATGAAGTATACATAGCCTCATCTCCAAAGGCAAAGAGAGGGTGTATGATGATTATGTAGCACTTTAAAGACTAACAAGATGGTTTATTAGATGATGAGCTTTCGTGGGCCAGACCCACTTCCTCAGATCAAATAATGGAAGAAAATAGTCACAACCATATATGAAGTGGGTCTGGCCCACGAAAGCTCATCATCTAATAAACCATCTTGTGAGTCTTTAAAGTGCTACATTGTCCTGTATTTTGTTTCAGCTACACCAGACTAACACGGCTACATCTCTATCACTATTCTGTATGATGATTGTTACTTACACACCTTCTGTGAACCAGAATACCAGGTAATTTTCTTGTCTCCAAGATGAATTTGATAATAAAGTCTCTACTCCTGGAGACGGTGTAATATAGAAAGCTGCTCAGAAACTACCACCAGTAGCACATTCCTACAGGGAGCAGTTCTATACACAGTCCTGTACGGACCTGCTCCCTGCAGGGCTGTGCTGCTTCTAGTAGCAGTTTCCTATAGGGGCATTTCCTTGCGATCGTACACATAAGAAAAAGCCACCGGGAAGACATTCCTATAAGGTAGCAGCTCTCTGCACTGCAGCCCTCCCTGCTCAACTTCGACCCCTTAGCTCCCACTTGCTCCCCCCTGCCCCAGACGCTAGCACCTTTCCCCCCCACGTGCCTCGTCCCCCCGATCTACCGGGCCCCTCCCCTCCGCCCCTGAGTCCTGCCCCCCCCCGTTACCTCCTCCAGGCGGGCGGACACCAGCCCGGCCTCCCAGCTTTTGGAGGGGGCGGCGGCCCCACCCGCCCCGGAGGCGCTGCCTGCGCTCTTAGGCCGCTTCGGCCCCATGCGGGGCTCGGCGTCTCCTCCGGCTCAAGTCTGGGCCGCGGCCGGCTCCTCGCGCAGTCTCCATAGCAACCCAATGCCTGGGGCGCTTTCCGGCCACGCCCACCACGCTGTCTCCATGGCAACCGAGTCGACGCCGGCCTTGGGGAGCCAGCGCAGCGAACCCGGCCCCTCCCACCTGCAGGTGCGCGCGCCCTGTCCTGGCACAGTGCGCACGTGAGCCCTCCCTGCCCTGCGTGTGCTCAGGGGCTGGGTGCGGGGAGCCCCCGCCCGGAGAACCTCGCGGTGTCGGGAGCTGCAGAGACCGCCCGTGGTGCCTAGCGCTTGACTCCGGGCAGGTGACCGCCTGGGTGGGTGCGTGTGCCCGTGCGGGAGAGGCTCTTGTCTCAATCACCTGCCGCTGTGTCTCCTTCACGTGCATTGACATGTCCCTATTCATAGGGCTTCCCCGTACAAGCATCGCATATTTGCATCTTTCCAGATTGTCAGGGCAACTCAGAGCGAAAAAATAGGAGCAGTCTCCTCTATCAGGTGCCCTCCCATAAGAAGTACCTAGAGACTGCCAGCATCTGTCTTTCTCCCCAGAGCATCCTTCTAAAACAGGGGTGGGGGACCTTTTTTGGGTCAGAGGAAAAATCCATTGGGCAGGGGGCAGTGGGGGCTAGAGTGCCAGCGTTGGCGCCCCAAGGCTGGGGAGGAAGAGCCCTGAGCCCCCGGCACCGGATCCAGGCAACCTGGGAACTGCATCTGGACCCTGGGCCTTAGGTTCCCCACCCCTGTTCTTAAATGAGTGCTTAGCGGGTCTAAATTTGGAGGATGCAGCCTCTTTACAGGGGAAGACTGAAAGCAGTGCACTTCAATGTGACTAACATGAACGTTCAAATCCAAATGGCTGTGAGAAATCAGCATTCTGGCAGCCTTGGCATGCCTGCATTCACACAGTGGTGCTGGAGCATGACCTCAGCCTGGATGCCTGCTGAGTGGCAATTCAGAGGTCTGCAGAGGTGTGGGTAGCTAGGCCCTCTCCCAGGCCTAAATCACACTCCAAATATTACCATATGTTTCTACACTGGGACTAAAGGGGGAGAAGGAGGCACAGCTGGGAGAGAGCAGGAGAGCTGCCAAGATAAAGAATTCATTACAGAGGAGTCATGTCGTGATCTCACACTAGAGACGAGTGAAATATTTTGTGTGATTTAACTTTCTGTGAAAATATCCCAAACCACATGCTGCCTCTCTCCTGCCCCCACTATGTACATCTGAGTTGTTCAGAATGTACAATCTTTATTTTAATTTCATAGAAACCTTGAAACCCTGCTGTTCAGTACATTATTGATTTGGTCTGAACTTCATTCTAGGAAGATACTGACATATAGTGTGCTGTGTTTGACAGCCCAATAATGCTGCACTCATAAAAAGGAGGTGAAAACTCAGGCTTATGGGTTAGGTGAGAGAGAGTGGATTTTCTAGCAGCCTACCTTTGCATTGTACAGCATCACCTTTTCCTGTGTCTGCAGACAGATGTAGTTTATAGACCCTGTTGAAGCAGAGAGAGGTGTCCACTGTTTTTGCCAATATACATTAACATTTTCCTCACCCCATTTCTTGGCAAGTGGCCACATCACTTTTCTAAAGTTTTTCATTTGGTGCCAGACACAGAAAAGTCAGACATCAGAAATGTAGTGGTATGACATTCCCCTATCTTGACCACCATCCTGTATGTAGAGACTGTGTTTGTACTTGGTATGTCAGTGGTATGAGTTGCATTGGCAGAATATTGGGGGGGGGGGGGGAGGGGGAGAAGTGGGATTGGAATAACAGAAGATGCAGCAGGACAGGACTAAAATGCCAGGTGTACAAGCTACCACATAATGCTCTCATTTTTGAACTGTGTTTCTGAATCCAGCCCTTTAATTTTTCTAAAAAAATCTATAGCCTTTATGATTATGAGGTAACTTTCTCAAAGTTAAATAAGTGTAACCATTGCAGTCAGGGTTGAGTCTTCAAAGAGGCTGAAACAATATCTCTGGGTATGTCTACACTACAATGTTAATTCGAACTAACTTAAGCTAATTCGAACTAACGGATAGAGACTAAAAAACTAGTTTGAATTAGCATTTTGCTAATTCGAACTAGCATGTCCACATTAAGTGGACCCTGAACCGGGCTTAAGGATGGCCGGAAGCAGTGCCGGCAGGGCATCAGAGGAGGACTTAGAGCGTGGAGATGCTGTCTCAGGCTAGCCGAGGGCTGTGACAGTTCTCAGGGGTGCCCCGCTTGCAAAGCAGTCCTGGCTTGGAGTGCCCAGAGTACCCACACTGGGCACATCACAGCACTCAGCCATCAGAATGGCTGCACTTGCCGCAGGCTGCCATCTGGAGAGAGGGAGCAATTGTGGGGCTGCAGGAGAGCTTCCACCCCCAGAAGCCCGCAGAGCCAGCCCAGTCGCCATCGGGGGCTCGTACCCCATTCCTCCCTCACGTCCTTCCACTTACCCCTCCCTAGCCCCTCTTCTTGATGTACAAAATAAAGATAACGTGTCTTCCAAAATGGAATCTGTCTTTATTGAACAAAACTGGGGGAGACTGGGAAAAGGAGGTGGGAGAGGGGAAGAGAGAGGCTGGGAGAGGGGAGGGCAACTAAAATGATCAGGGGTTGGGAACAGGTCCCATATGAAGAGAGGCTACAGAGACTGGGACTGTTCAGCTTAGAAAAGAGGAGACGGAGGAGGGACAGGATAGAGGTCTCTAAAAGCAGGAGTTGGGTGGAGACGGTGCATTCAGAAAAGTTCTTCATTAGTTCCCATAAAGAAGGACTAGAGGACACCAAAGGAAAGGAATGGGTAGCGGGCTTCAAACTAGTAACAGAAAGTTGTTCTTCACAAAGCAAAGAGTCAACCTGTGGAACTCCTTGCTGCAGGAGGCTGTGAAGGCTACAACTAGAACAGAGTTTAAAGGGAAGTGAGATCAAGTCATGGAGGTTGGGTCCATGGAGTGCTATTAGCCAGGGGGTAGGAGTGGTGTCCCTGCCCAAGGTTTGTGGAAGGCTGGAGAGGGATGGCACGAGACAAATGGCTTGGTCACTGTCTTCAGTCCATCCCCTCCAGGGTCTCTAGGGTTGGCCGCTGTCGGCAGACAGGCTACTGGGCTAGATGGACCTTTGGTCTGACCCAGAACGGCCATTGTAAGCTCAGGGCTCAGGGTCGGGGGTCTCAGTGGACCCCCTTGATTCTCTTGCACACCTGCTCCTGGGTGGCCAGGCTGGCAGCTCTCCTGCCCTAGCCAGCCACTTTCCTGTGCCTAGTGCGGAGATCGTGGACGAGGTCCACAATGTCTGCACTAGCCCAGGCGGGTGCCCACCTCTTGTGGTCCCGGGCAAGCTCCCGGGAGCCGCCAGCCTGGTCCCGGGAAGAGGGGGAGGGCTGGGGGGCATCGGGTGGGTGGCTCGAGCCGTGCCAGGTGCAGGGTCTGCTGGCTGGGTGCTAGCAGGCTTGCACCTGGCACGGGCACCGTAGCCAGCCCATGCCCCTTTAAGGGGTCTGGGGCCGGGAGGGGGGCAGACGTGTTTCCTGGGTGTTGGCCAGAGTGGCCACCAGGGAAACCTGGGGAGGGCTAGCCTCCCACTAATTCGAACTAAGGGGCTACACACCCCTTAATTTGAACTAGCTAGTTCGAACTAGGCTTAATCCTCGTAAAATGAGGTTTTCCTAGTTCGAACTAAGCGCTCCGCTAGTTCGAATTAAATTCGAACTAGCGGAGCAGTAGTGTAGCGCCTATGAAAATTAGTTCAAACTAACGTCCGTTAGTTCGAACTAACTTTGTAGTGTAGACATACCCTCTGTGAGGTGTGAACTGGCCCTTTTATACCCTTGACATACTAACACAAACATAGCTATGATTATTTGAACATAGTTATCTATTTCAATGTTAATCATTTTAGCAACTGTATCCAGCCATAAACTATGATTGTAGAATATATAGGCAGATACTGAGGCAAGCTGAAGTAGGGAAGCTGTTTTCCAAATGTAAAATCACCTCCATTGTTTCTCCAAAGAGGGAGGAAAAGAGGCAAAGTATCTAGTCCAGTGGTTCTCAACCTGTTTATCATTGCGAACAGCATATGTAGCCTTCAGTGTGTGACCTGAACCAGATGCTGTTAACCACAGCACTCCCTCAAACCCCCCATAGACCCTATGACCAGCGCCACCCCTGCACAGTGTGGGACTACAAGTATGAGGCAGGTGGCAGTGACTCTGCACCCAGCTGTTTGGGGTTGGGTAGCATCCCCAACCCTAGAACCCACAATATGGGACCAGGCAGCAGCCCCAATATGGATTTTGCCATGCAGAAATCTCAGTCCCAACCCCAGATCCTGCTGTATAGGGCCAGGTGGCAGCCCTGCCCTGGCCCCGCCAGGCAGGGCCAGGCAGCAGCACAACCCCAACCCCAGACTCCAGTGTATGGAACCAGACTGTTGGGCAACCCTCACCCTGGACACCACTGGGACCCCAAATTCTGCCATGTGGCAGGGCAACCTTTGGCACACAGTTGGGCTGCAACAGTGGACTGATTGGGCTACAGGTTGAGAACCTCTCATCTAGTACTTAGTGCTAGAAACCTCAGCTTCCTCTTGGATACCAGACCAGACAGTCTCCCATATGTCAGATTCCAAAACTTCAGTTGTCTCCTTGTCACTTGAGAAACCCTGCAGCTTACCTCTGACAACCCCAATGGGCAGGTTTTGAAATCTTAAAATGTGGAGACAGCGTTAAGTTAATTGAATTTAATATAAATAAGTAAATACTTACTATATTGATTGAATTTGACTGGAATGGAGGAAGAGTAGAAATTAAGGGGAGAAGGGGCAGTATTTGGGAGGTCCATGCCACATAATTCTGGGATATCAGTTACCAGCACTAAATACCCTAAACGAATTCCTGTAGCCTCTGTTATCTTTGACAGATTACTGATGTATAGCAGACTAAATTTTCTTTTTGATAAGAATAAATGTAAATTTTTAAAAAGTCTGCACCTATTTTGTATTACTGAATAAAAAGTAATACAAAATGATTAACATTTAATTTCTGAAGCCTTCAGTTTGTAGTCCTGCATGCGTATGTGTGAACACATACACACACAGTGCTTTTTCCTGTATATTGCCAATGATATTAGAATATCTGGCAAAACCCAAAATGTAATCCATTATCACCTGTCAGTATATTGGCTTTAAACTCCAGCTGGATGCAGTAGAACTGTCTGTTCAACTCCATGGAGAAGAAAGCAAGCCTCCCTGTGGCATTTGGCATTGTATTCCTCCTTCTGCCTCTGGCTCATTTGGTGTTGGAAGCATTTCAACCCAACCAGTCAGTAAAAAGGTCCAGCTTCTGCTAAGAGCTGACAAGCTTTACGTCTGCCCACTTCAAATCAAACTAGAGGGTTTACTCTAGTTCCTTACATAAAGAAATTAGAACAAATCTTTTTTTTTAACTTTGGAAAAGATTTTCCACAGCCCTAATACTTTCCTATGATTTCATTTCCTATTTCATGGCCTTCTTCCTAATGAGGAATAAATTCCCCTTCAACGATCATTAAGGCCACATAGTCATCCACAGAGGTCCATTGCTGAACTGCTTGAGAAGACTTCTTGGAAAATCCTGCTTCTATAGGCTCCCATCTCCAACCATCCTGGGCAGCACAAAATCATGAAAGGCCATGGAGGAAAGCCAGTGCTCACATTTCAATAGTATACTATCAGAAAAACAAAACAAAACAAAGAACAAAAAAACCCCTCATACTGGGGTTCTTCTGATTCGTTAAAAACAAACTCAGCTATGGAATGGTGGGCAGGACTAACACTCAACCATACCCAAGCTTTGCAATAAAAATTTTGATAATAATAGGGAAAAATAAAAAGTCCGAAATGAAAGAGTAATTCATTTAAAAATGAGTTCAGTCTAATCTAGTATTACAAACATTAAAATGTTTTAGTTATAATTATATGTTTAATGCATTCTATCTCTACAGAGAAAAGTGAAGCTTGTTCTGGTGCCTTAATTGTGTATATCTTAACGTGGTTGAATGTCTTTTATGTTTCATTTTAACTGTGAATATCTTAATCATACAATGATTAGTTATGGGATACATCACTAGTGTATTTTACTATTAAATTCCTCATGCATATTCTCAACATTAACTCAGTTCCCTTAATTTTTACTTTCTCCTTTCCCCCACATTTGCTCACACAAACACCCCCCAAATTTCCTTCTCCCTTTTGCCCTCTCTGTTGAGTAGATCAATCTGAAAATATTTAAAATTAATGGCCATTTCCTCCATTATTTCTCATATTTTTTGTTATTCTCTCAGGACACAAATCTCTTTCAGAGAAAATCATTAAGGGCTTGTCTACATGGGGACACCTGGGAAAGTTTTTTAGATGAATTAACTAAAGGTATGATGTTAAAGCCTGTGAACCCTTTGTGTGGATGCTCTCATTCACCAGTGACCTTACTTTGCTATTGCTAGAGGAAAGCTACAATGAACAAAGTCCCTTTACTTCTAAATGAAAGAGTCCTCACAGAAGTTTAATGAATTTGTGCTTTAACTTCACACCTTCAGTTAATTCATCTCAACTTTTCCTGATTATCCCTGTATAGACAAGTCCAAATAACTGCTTTCTTTCAAAAAGGCTACTTCCTGCCTTTCCCAGTCAATGAAGGTTGTGTCTAAAAACCTTTGAAGATCTGGACCCAAGTGCATATACTGCCTTCAAGGATGATTGTGGTCTCCAAAGCTGTCTTTGCTAAGGACAGTCCGTATCCTGTGTTTCATTGAGAACAATGGACAATAATCAAGCTTACAAAAGATGGTGGTTCTTTATGGAATTATGTCGAATATTGTTCTTCAGCTCCTATTGATGACAAAAATCCAATTAAACTATTCATTTAAAAAAAATATTTTGACATGTATCCTATATATACAATTTCAGAGTTTTTTAAGTCTATGGTAAGTTTGAAAACTTTATGTTATTTCATTACTGAGATCAGGAGGAACAAAAAATGTTTGACAACAGCTGCTACATTTCTTAAAGCACCCATTTACGCTGAAAATGTATAGGTGAAAATTAACAGACTGATAATTTCTCAGAAATTTCATTCTTTACTCAAAAAATAGATGCTGTAATTATTGGGAGGACACACAATTTTCCTAGATAACAGTCTGAATCCCTACTTTCAATGTAAAACTCAACTCAACTTTAAGCATGCAGCTGCGACTGTCACTTCTGTAATAATAATAAAAATTAGAAACCATCATTAATAAGTAATCTTAATTACAGCTGAATTTCTTCATATGTAGCCTGCATAAGGTTTCAATGAGCTTTAACTATATGAAAAGTCTCAAGAGTGTATATTATTTCCTTATTGAAAATAAAACTGAAGCAGTCTGAAAATGAGGGTACATTTTTTATTGGCTTTAATAGTTACTTCTGATATATACCAACTAAAAAATAAAATCAGTCCCTTTGAGTCTGAGTGTCCGTCATTAACTCTTCCAAAGTCATGCTTTTGTTGTGCTTCTACTCTGTGTCCTGCTACACCAGGTGCTCTAAGATGCTCAGACTCTTCACTGTGAAAAGACAGCACCCTTAGCTATTCTATGTCATTGTTTTCACTCAAAAAAGAGGAACATGAAGGTCTGAATTAAGGTGTGGGCACTATAGCCTCATACATAGGACTCTGCTCTTTGTGCCATTTGATTATGTCTGAATCTCCACTTACATTTTTTAATTTTTTGAAAAATGAGACGCTGCCCTCATAGTTGTGGAAAAAAAAAAGCTTGAAAACATGACCCAAATGTAAGCAATGTATCAACATCTGTCTGAGGCTGCAGACAGTCTGAAATGGTAGCTTTTAGAGCGATTAATTGCTCCAGGTCTCTCCAGGGGGGCTCAACTCAAAGAGCTTAAGAAGCCCTGCCAACATTTTTCTAGCCAAGGATTCTGAGTATGGCAGGAGAAGAGTGCAGTGGGCCACCACCTGGCCCACCCACTCAAGCAGATACTTATCTCAGCAGCTGCGGTGTATTTAAGGACTCTTGCTGCTACTTCTCCCTCATGCAGTGGTGG
This sequence comes from Pelodiscus sinensis, assembly GCF_052426305.1. Classification (NCBI taxonomy): domain Eukaryota; kingdom Metazoa; phylum Chordata; order Testudines; family Trionychidae; genus Pelodiscus; species Pelodiscus sinensis. Next base: position 145,724,014 of record NC_143052.1, on the reverse strand, counting down.
GCTAGTTGCAGACACTCTTGGTGAGAAGTAAAACCTATGCTACTGCCCCAGCCCTTCTGGGAGAAGAGCTGTCCCACACTCTGCTTGAAGTGGGAGAAAGGATTATGGCACAGGGCTGGAGCCACAGAGATCCTCTATTGTGGCGTGCTAACAGCCCTGGATTCCCTTAATCCATTCCTTTATATGTGACTTTCTTGTTATAGACAATTGGAAGGCCCGATTCAAAGGATGTACTCATGCTGTGATGGTGATCTTTTCTTGGTTTTGTATTGCCTATGATACTGACAAAGGCAAATCTTTGTTTCTGTTTTATGGGATTCTCGTCCCTTTGGAATTTATGTTATACACAAAATCAACCATGACCCCCCCAAACATATAATACAAGCACCACTAGGAACATTTCAGTTCCAAAACAGCTTTTCATTACATTCAAGTTCTCAGACTTCTTCATGCTATATTTATGTCTTTCCATATGCCGTAGTATTGTCCAAATCACACTAGCCAAGAAACTGGTCTTTCAAGATCAGTCCAGTAATCTCTTCTTGAAGCATTAGAAGCAGACACAAACCACTTGACAGGTAGCCAAAAATGACCTTTGTAAATCTCAGATTTTCCCTGTGTAAATACCTGATGAGATGCACTCTGCAGATCAAAGGGAAAGGATCTCATTATCTTTGTTCAAAAATACGCTGATCTATGGATCATCCATGGTCCATGCAGAATTTGATGGTGATCTGTAGTGAGTTGGCTAGTCGCATGGTGGCGGTTCTTTTTGTCTTAGCTGGTTACTGCATTGAAAGGCAACTAAAATTCATCAATGTTTTTCGACTCAGCTAAAAGAGCAGAGGATCCTGATATTCAGACATGGCAGCGTTGGAGATCATATCAATACTTACATACAACAGATAGATAGATTCCTGATTTATTTGCCATGTATATCTATTTCCTAGTAAAGTGAAGTTGAACATTAGAACTTAGTCACTCAAGTGGACTAGAGATTATGTAAACAGAGTATAAATTGCTGATTAACTCTGGGGTTTAGTATATTCATGTTGTTTCTGCTGTACAATGATGCTAAAATATTTAAAAGGTTATTTTGGTCAATTCACATCTATACATATGACTTAGACCCCTGATAAAAAAATAACAGAGTTATTATAGAATTCTACTATGGTATGTCTGGTAAAAGCTGTGCACATTACAGAGGTATGTCATGGTGTGAGATACCCTGGGAACTAGCTAGGTGGCAGCAGCATACACACAAGTAATGCTACTATGATAGTTTGAAATACAGCTTTTGATTAGAGCTTGGTGAGATTTTTCAGCTGTAGTTCTTTTCTGGCTGAAAAATATATATTTAGATTAACCAAAACTTTTTTGTGAATTCATGTCAGTTTCAGCAACTGTTTTTTATTCTGTGCATACAAAGGCTTTTTTTTTGGAAATGGAACAAACTACTTTACCTATGATACTGGTTCAAAGTTTTTGATTTCATGAACGTGTTCAGCTCTGTATTGCTGCTGATTTTCACTCTCTTAATTATAATGAATACCAGCATCTCCCTTAGTGACATTCAGTTGAAAAAATTTAAAGGAACACTCAGCCCTGTATCTGTCTATTTCAAATTCAAATAAAACAATAATATTTTCTCTATTTAAGATTAACATTTAAAAAATAAAATGTTGCAGGTAAAATGTAACATGACACTGACTTTCAATCAATAAACAGCTATATGGTTGAGAAACACATTTCAATTTCAGTAATGAGGCTATATAGCATTCATGGATAGAATCATAGAACACTAGAACTGAAAGGGACCTTCAGAGGTTACCAAGTCCAGTCCCCTGCCCTCACGGCAGGACCAAGCACCATCTAGACCATCCCTGATAGATATCTGTCTAACCTGCTCTTAAATATCTCCAGAGATGGAGATTCTGCAACCTCCCTAAGCAATTTATTCCAGTTTTTTATTTATTCCAACATGAACTTCATCACAGCACACATATACTGAAGGGTTTTAGTGTTTAGGTGCGTAGCATGTTAAATTAATGCTGGAAGGAACACTTTCTATTAGAACATAAAACTACTAGCATAGACAAGGTCTACAACACACAACTGTTCATTTCCTTCTAACACAAGAGGGGAAGGAACCCTTCAGGGTCATTGAGTCCAATTCCCTGCTATTTCAGGCAATCTTGTTATGTTGTCCCATTCATAAATTTATCAAGATACATTTCAAAACTAGGTAGGTTGCTTGCCTCCACTGCTTTTATTGGGAGGCTGTTCCAGAATCTCCTTTGATGGTTAGAAACCACCTTTTAATTTTCTAGCTTGTGTGTATTTATGGCCAGACTATACCCATTTATTCTTGTTCTAATGTAGTTGTTTAGTGTAAATGGCTCTTCTCCCTTTGTGGTGTTTACTCCTCCCTGAGCAGACGTTGGTGAATAACTGATTTGTATTTCAGTGGCTGAACTAAAAAATTAAAAATATTTTCATTTCAGTTCAACCTAAAATTACATTTTTTTCTTGCCAAACTCCCCCAACATTAATTTTGTTATTTCATTTGCATTTTTCAGTGGTTTGTGTGTGTGTGTGCGTGCACGTGTGCACACTCACGATGTGAGTAGAAACTAGCTAAATGTATAAACAAAATATTTAAACTTTTTTCAGAAAAAAATCCACATTTCCTTTTGACTAAAAATATTTTCCAAAATCAGCATGATTTTGTGAACAGTTTTAGTTGGCCTGACATTGATTTTTTTGGTGAATAAGCCATTAACTGAAAACATTTTGTCCAGTTCAATTGCCAATGAATTTATATAGAGCAATCATATACTCCCTTAGCCATGGTTTTACTGTAGCAAGCCAAGCTTGTAGCTGGCTCTGCACTTGTTCCAGTCTAAATTCATCTCTCTTTGACTTGAATGATCAGAGTTATACACAGTATTCCAGATGAGGTTTTACCACTGCCTTGTACAATAACATTAATACTTTCCCGTCTCCAATGGAAATATCTTGCCTGACACATCCTAGGATCACATTTGCCTTTCTCATGGCTGCATCAAACTTGTGGCTCATAGTCATCCTCTGGTCAACTAATACACTTAGTTCTTTCTCCTCCATTGTTGTTGTCAACTGATGAGATCCCAGATTATAGCAAAAATTCTTATCAGTCCCTCACTGCATGATCTTGCACTTGGTAGTATTAAATTTAATCCCATTTCTGTTTGTCCAGTCCTCAAGGTTATCCAACTCTTCCTGTATAATATTACAACCCTCTGTATTGGTGACACTTTCCAAATTTTTCAGCAGCAAATTTCATTAAGCACACTTCTACTTTTAGTGCCAGGGTCATTAATGAGCATTTTAAATAAGATTGGTCCTAAGGAACTCCACTAGTAATCTCCTGTTAGTCTGATAGTACAACCTATTGTCATTTTCTTTGCAGCCCATGCCTTATACATCTTTCAGTTCTTGTACTAATCCCCATCTTCTTCAGTTTAGCTACTAATTTTCCATGCAGTACTGTATCAAATGCTTTTCTGAAGTCCAGATAGGTTAGATTTACTGCTTTTCCTTGGAGTAAAAAAAAAGTTAGTTCTCTCTGTTGATACAGCCTCACAATCACCTATATGTCGCAATGTCAGAGATCATTGCATAGATTACGAGCAGCTGGCTCTAGCTTACTCTGGAAAAACAGACATGATGCTGGTAAGAAGGGAAATATTTTGGCAAACTGGTCAATACTTTAACCTCAGCAGGAACTGAGTGCACCACAGCAGAGATCAAGATGATTCAGAGACATGTTGTGCTTCTTTCTGCTCCAGGACACATAACTTGAACACAGCGCAGAGGCATAGGCATGATTTCCGTTCTCCTCAGCTGGCCAGGAAACTGCACCGCACTCCTCTCAGTCAAGGATCTAGCCAAAGTGATCCACACTGTCATCTTCTCCAGATTAAACCCTGCAACTGCCTCTATTTAGGGATGAATCCAGCCTCCCCAGAACAAAGAAAGTGACAACATGAAGCAGTTCATCTCATAAGCAAGAAAGGCCAAGATAAATACATCACACTTCTGTTTTGTGAATGTCACAGGTTCTCCTTTAATTCAGAATACAACGAAAAACAATGGGCTTGAGCTACACAGACTGATAATTAAATGGTGAAATGTTGTGCCTCAGTGGGCAGAGAAAGGACAAGAAGACAGAAAAAGGACAAGAACAGAGATTTATTATGCAACCCTGCAAAGGAGTGGTCTGGTGTCCAAGGTGTAATTACTGTAGAAGGTAAAAAAAACGTTTCAGAGACAGGAGTTAAACTAGATGAGGTGGGAGGCAAAACCCAACAGTGTGATGTTTCAGGTACCCAAGGAAGTTGATGCAGTCGATGCTCTCAAAAACTGCCTGGGGGCAGGGTGGGAGGGTTGAGATGTATGAAAGCCTCGGGGATGAGGACAGAGGGGAGATAAAAGCCTGAGAAGTTTGGGATCGGAGTAGGGCTGAGAGGCTGAGATTTCTCGCATCAAGAGGTGGAAGAGGCATCTAGGATCAGGGTCTGGAAGAATGAGAGTCTCCGGGATGAGGGCTGGTTTGTCTGGAATGTGGAGCGCGAGGCCTGAGGATCAGGTTTGAGTCAGTGAAGCCTGAGGACTGTAGGGGTTGATCATTCTACCCCACTGCCTCATTTTCTTTGATCCATTGTTCCCAGTGCTGTGCATGGCCTCTCATGTAGTTGATGACCCCTCCTTCTCTCCCCACAGTAGCAGCTGCCATCAGCCCGCTGCCATGCCTTGCCACCTGTTGGTAGATGCACTCTCACACAGTCTCAAACCAGAGAGATTAGACACATTCATATCTGAAATGACTGAGGGTTGAGGGTGAAAGTAAAACCGTTAAAATGGCTCTCGCCCCTCCATGTTGCTCCCCCCATGAACTCTGCAGCTCTTCTGAGCAGCTGCCCCTCCTTCCGAAGCCCCTTCAGATCCCTTCTGAGCAGCTGCTGTTCATCTGGCTGCCCTAGCCTCCTTGTCAGCTGTTTGATGTCACACATCAATCTCCCATCTTTGCTACAAATCTCTGATGATCGGGTTTCACATTTCCAGGACTCTGGCCGTAAAGCCTCTTTCACTGGTATAATTAGTAATTAGAGGAAAAATGTTAGCAAACTCCTCTTGGCATAAACAGACACTCAATCCCCATCTGTCATGTCAGGAAATTCACATTAGGGTGAAGGTCCAACACAGATTTTTTTATCTAGGGTGACTGACCGCACACGCTCTGTACTTCTTAATTAACCTGCCTTGATGAAAACGAGAGTGCTTTTTTCACACTTTTTGCTTATAAAACTTCAAGGAGGAATTCTCAGCCTTCTAAAAATGATCATTTCTCATTTATAATAACCTCATGGAATTCAATTCAATTGAAATCCATCCTCTCAATGTTTTGCTCTCATGTTCTCTGCAGATACATAGCTAAGTTGAGTATTGTATATGATTGCTGCTTGATGCACACTCTATTGTAGTACAATGCTATCAGAACCATTATACTCAATAGTTGCTCACTCAGATAATTTCAGATGAGGGGTTCTTAAAACTAAGGCTCTTCAATCTAGGAAACAAAGATAAAACAAGATCCAGTGGCTGGAAGTTGAAGCTAAAGAAATTTGGACTGGAAATAAGCCACACATTTTTAACTGGAAGGTTAATTAACCACTGAAACAAGCTAACAAGGGTTATGATGGATTCTACATCATGGGCAATTTGAAAATTGAGCTTTGGTGTTTTTCTAAATAAAGACTTTAGTTCTGACAATATCTCACTCAAGGAAGTCTTGCAGATTGCAATGTGCAGAGGGCAGATTAGATGGTCACAATGACCCCATCTGGCTTAAGAATTAAGAATTCTATGAAATATAGGATTTAGAGATGGTCGGACATCTGCTGACAGGAGTGTGTCATGTATGTCTCTGACCATGGACACTGGTGGTTTGTTAAACTTTGATGTTTCACTCACATGGGAACACCTTGGGAAAATGGGATGGCCATAGCCGAGGTGAAACCAGTGTTTTCCAACTTTTCTGTTGAGTTTTGGAGAGTGGAAAATCCCTAAAGAGGACAACAAAGAGGTCAGACATTAGTGCTGGTCCTTAAAAATCCATAGAAAATGAGAGACTTGAAGGGAAATTCAAAGGGACACACAGACAGTAAAAGCTTAGGCATACTTTTGAAGCAGAGGGTTTTTTCCCTCTAATTTAAAGACCAACTGAACTGAGAAAGAGGAAAATGGAATGCAAAGGAACAGAGGAGCAGCCATGGTTCGGAGGAATAGCATTCTCAAAGGCTGTGTCTAGACTGGCCAGTTTTTCCGGAAAATCAGCTGGTTTTCCGGAAAAACTTGCCAGCTGTCTACACTGGCCGCTTGAATTTCCGCAAAAGCACTGACTTCCTACTGTAAGAAATCAGTGCTTTTTGCGGAAATACTATGCTGCTCCCGTTCGGGCAAAAGTCTCTTTTGCGCAAAACTTTTGCGCAAAAGGGCCAGTGTAGACAGCTGAGATTTGTTTTCTGCAAAAAAGCCCCGATCACGAAAATGGCAATCGGGGCTTTTTTTGTGGAAAAGCGCGTCTAGATTGGCCACAGACGCTTTTCCGCAAAAAGTGCTTTTGCGGAAAAGCGTCCGTGCCAATCTAGATGTGCTTTTCTGAAAATGCTTTTAATGGAAAACTTTTCTGTTAAAAGCATTTCCAGAAAATCATGCCAGTCTAGACGTAGCCAAAGGGTATGTCTACACTACAGGACAATGTTGAATTAAGATATTCAACTTCAGCTACGTTAATTGTGTAGCTGAAGCTGAAGTAGCTTAACTGGACTTTTAGCATTGTCCACACTAGCAGGACATTAATGTAATATCACATTAATCCATTAATGTAATATCACATCAACATTTGGAAAGCCAGAATTAAATTTTTCACTGCAGCATTATCTCTTCCCCATTGCCCTCTAATTCTGGCATTGTTCAACTTTTGAGAGATCAGTTTTGCAAACCTTCTTGTTCTTTTAATGTACTTTTTAGTGTGTAGTTTCCTAGTTTTTTTAAACAGGAAAAAACAGAAAAAAAAACCCTAAACAGAACATCCATCATATGTCATCATATTGATACTCACATGATTCAGCAGCAGGATTGAAAGCTATAGATCCATCACACAAATCTCTGCCACTTGACCTAACAAAGCAACCCATAGCAGTAACTGGCTATTATCCTCTATGGGTACATCTACACAGCAGGGTTATTTCGGAATAACAAAATGTGCATCTACACAGCAAGCCATTATTTCGAAATAATGGCGAGTTTGAGGACTTCTTACTCCAATTCCTATAACCCTCATTTTATAAGGAGTAAGGGAAGTCAAAGGAAGAGTGTTATTCTTTCGACTTCCTGCTGTGTAGACAGCGCCAAAAGCCGAGTTAAGCTATTTGGACTTCAGCTACACAACTGACATAGCTGAAGTTGTGTTTCTTATTTCAGCCTTTGCCCTTCTGTGTAGACATGCCCAAAGTGGACCAGCCCTAGAAGGGGATAAAAAACATGTTGTCAGAGGATTTCATTGCTCAGAACAGAAGAACGTGAAGACCTAGGAATTGTGGGTTCTATTGCACGTTCTGGAGGGGACTGTACTCTAGTGGTTCCACTCTGACCCATAAACTTGACCCCACTGCCACATCCCCTTCAATTTGTTCTTGTCACAGGACTGTGTAATCTCTATACCTGGCTGCTTGTACTAGTATCCAATTCCCTGTCTCTTTTCCAAGCCAGTTGTAGTCTCCTCCCTGGACTCCCAGTCCCCCATATCCTCCTGACTCTTCATCCAATCTGTTTATCTTCACAAGCCCCATGTCCTCCATTCGGTCTTCCAGGCTCGCTTCCTGGACTTCTCATCCAATCTCAGTCTCTAAACCCTCTATCTTGCTCTGTGTCCCAGATGCTTTGCTTAGCTAGTGTCAGTTCTCACTCCTAGGGTTGCCAGGTGTCTGGTTTTGAACCGGACGGTCCAGTATTTGAGCTTTCTGTTCGGGAAACAAATTGAGAAAATAGAAATGAGAAAATAGAAATGTCCGGTATTGTCTAAATAAGGTGTAATGTAGATTGTGATATAATGTCAAGTGTATCTGGTATTTTTGTTGAAACCATCTGGCAACCCTACTCCCTCCATATCTCCTGGCCTACATCCTCATTCTTGCCCCCATCATTGGTAGCCCGTTCCAATCTCCCTTCACATCCTCATCCAATCTTAATCTTTCTTCACCAGCCATGGGCTCCTTCTTTCCCCCCTCTGCTCTCAGTCTCAGTCTCCCTGCCTGCCAGTTCTAGTCTTCCCTTTTCCAATTTCCAATCTGTTTTTCTCTGCCCTAGCAATACTCACCCCTTGTTTTCACACCAGTCTACTCTCCCTCCCCAGTTTTGGTTCTTGTCCCTTTTCTCCTCCATGTTTCCTGGGTGCCAGCTGAGAATCACCAAGAGCACAAGAGAGACAGTCCTTCTGCTTGCAATTGCAGTGGAAGCTGCAGGAGACAGGAGTGTCAAAGAAAGTCCTGCTTGGGCCCTGGAATCTTGGACTGGAGCATGGTCAGTGCACACAGAATCTTTGATGGAAATAACTCCAACATCTCTACTTAGCATATGCAAACTGGGAGTTTTGAAAGGTGGACAACTTGGCCAGCTTTAAGTTTTCATCAGGACTACAAAAGGCATATCCTTGGCAGAGAGTTTGCCACCTTTCCAAATGTCATGTCCCTTCTCCTAAGCAAAGGGGCACTAGCACTTCTCAAAGAAAAGGTCACCAAAAGCTTTTTAAAAAACGAGAAAACAACATACATTTCTCTAATCGTGTTCTTAAAAACAGCTGAACCATATTAGCTGAAACTTTCCAAACATTCAGCTGAAGCCAGAAGCAGACACCTGGTATAGAAATTTTCAGTCGAAAATCATTACGTTTTGGCAAAATTATAAGCAACTGAAAACAGTGTCTTACTATGGGAAGTAATGGGCAACCTGAATAAAAGGCAGGGTTGCCAGTTCCACCTGTAGCAAAGGTATGTCATTATAAGGTCTCTTTTCATATGCTTAATGTATTTAGCGTGTTGGGGCTCAGCATAAACTTAATCATAAACCCTGTTTTCATATGCTTGTAACATTCTGAAAAAATATCCTTCGAGGCTGAAACCTACTTGGAGCTAGCTGAGAGGGAATGTTTTTTCTGGGGGGGAAATTTGATGAAAATCCCATCATCTATCATGGCCTTGTCCTCGTGAGTGCTACTGGTGCAGGATGGTCTGTGTTAGTACATAAATACATTGTGTTGTTTTAAAGAAATATTGCTTCTTAGTACTCCCTCCCTAGCATCCCTAGAAGCATTATCTGCCTGCTGGCAACCCACCCAATTGTTGTGTAGGAATCTCAGCCTCTGCATCCTCAGGTGTTTTAAATCTTCAGAGAGTCCACAGACACTAGGCACTGTCCGACTTTTGGAGTTCCATAAGCTCGTACTGTGAATGGAGACCCTCTCCCTAATACCTTCTTCTGACTGCTGAACCACACCCCCTTGCTCCTGGAACCAACATTCCATCCTCAGATCCCTCTGTAATCCCTCTGTAATAGCTTAACCACATCATCTCCCAGAATCCCTCTGAACAGTTAAAGTTTCACTCTGTTGGGAGCATATGTATCTTGTAACACAGGCTGTGCACAAGACTTGAATACAGTTTTGCTCTTAAAAAGCATAAACATTACATAGATCTATACAAAAGTAATAAACTTTATGCATATTATCCCTCTCCAGCTCACCCTTCCCTGGGGAATCCTTGGGGGGGGGGGCATCTGTGTTCAGATAGGTAGGTAAGCATCTCCCCACCCCATCCAGGTCCTGTGGCAGCTTCCCTCCTCATAAATTGGTGAAAAATGTCAAAGACAGACCAAAACAGAGCACATTCTGCCTTTTATCACCTTCCAGTCTCCTCAGTAAGGTGACTTCTTCATCAGCCTCAGCAGGTGACCACAGAGTCCTACCAGATGATTTAATTGCCAGATGTCCTCTCCTCTGACAAACCATTTCTCCTGGATAGGAGCCAGCCTTTTCTCTAGGATGCTTCATTGCTGAATAGATGACCACCAAGATCAGTTGTCAGGACATTACCAGACACCTGTGGCATTCCAGTCCAACATGAAGATGATAGGACTAGGGAGAAGGCAAAAGGCTGCACATTCAAAATAGTTTGCAACTTGGTGACAATCAACATAGACCAGTGGTTTCCAACCTGTGGTCTGCAGACTCCTGGTGGTCCGCAACGGTACTGCAGGGGGTCTGCAGAAAGCTGGGAGCTGAGACCTCCGTGCCGGTAGCCAGCAAGTCCCACAGCCTGCGCTGCTTCCCGAGCGGGCTGAGGAACATGACTAGGGAAGCAGCGTGGGCCGAGGGATGTGCAGGCACAGCTCTATTGTTGGGGGGTGGAGAGGGTCTGTAAAATGTTAGTAGATTGAAAAGGGGTCCGTATGCTGGAAAGGTTGAGAGCCACTGAGAGACATTTCAAACACAGAATTCATAAACATCCCCCCAACTGTCTTACCCTCCCTCCTGTCTGTGTACACCTCATCCCTGCTGCCAAAACTGCAGAGACACTGTGGTATGGTGGAAGGGAGAGGGAGTGAGGGTGAGTGTTACAATGAGGGGAGGATAGGGGAACGGCAGCAGTGGTGGAAGGGAAAGGTGAATGGTGCATGTGACAGTGAAGGGAGATGGAAGGGGCAGAGTGAAGGAGTGGAAGGTGAGTGTGACAAGAAGTTATGGATGGAGTGAACTATTAGCAATGTACTTCCATTCTAGCAGCTTCTAAGCAACAATATGGATTTTAGTCCATGTATTATAGTCTTCTAAGTATGCTGCCACACGATCCAGATAATTCCAATCACTTCTTCATGTTTTCCTCTTTCAGAAACAGAAATACTAAACTGCTCACGATAGTCAAGACCAAAGCAGACTGTGAAGAACTTCAAAATGATCTCACCAACAAAATGGCAAATGAAATTTAATTTTGTAAGTGTAAAGTAATGCACATTGGAAAAAATAACCCCAACTATACATACAATATGATGGGGGCTAATTTAGCTACAACTAATTAGGAAAGAGATCTTGGTATTATCGTGAATAGTTCTCTGAAAACATCCATGCAGTGTGCAGCAGCAGTCAAAAAAGCAAACAGGTTGTTAGGAATTATTAAAAAAGGGATAGAAAATAAGATGAAGAATATCTTACTGCCCCTATATAAAATTATGGTACTCCCACATCTTGAATACTGCATACAGATGTGGTCTCCTCACCTCAAAAAAGATATTTTGGCATTAGAAAAGGTTCAGAAAAGGGCAACTAAAATGATTAGGGGTTTAAAAGTCCTCTCCATATGAGGAGAGGCTAAAGAGACTGGGACTTTTCAGTTTAGAAAAGAGGAGACTGAGAGGAGATATGATAGAGGTATATAAGATCATGACAGGTGTGGAGAGGGTGAATAAAGACAAGTTGTTCCCATAACATAAGAACTAGAGGACACCAAATGAAATTAATGGGTAGCAGGTTTAAAACTAATAAAAGAAAGTTCTTCTTCACACAGCACACAGTCAACCTGTGGAACTCCTTGCCAGAGAAGGCTGTGAAGGCTAGGACTGTAACAGAGTTTTAAAAAGAGCTACATAAATTCATGGAGGTTAGGTCCATAAAAGGCTATTAGCCAGGGGTAAGGAATGGTGTCCCTGGCCTCTGTTTGTCAAAGGCTGGAGATGGATGGCAGGATTGCTTGATCATTGTCTTTGGTCCACCCCCTCTTGGGCACCTGGCATTGGCCACTGTCAGCAGACAGTATACTGGGCTAGATGGACTTTTGGTCTGACCCAGTATGGCCATTCTTATGTTCTTATGTATGATCAGATTGAGGTGTTTGGAGATCATAGGTATATTGCTTATATTTCTCTGGCTTTCCATGCAACAGTTCTGTATGAATCATCCAGTTTACTGCTTGTAAATCTGTAAGGAATCTTTGATAAATGACTTCCAAATGATTTGCCAGCTGATTGCAGACAGTCTTTTAAATCTCAATCAAAACATGCTATTTTTTGTCTCCACTCCTTGGCCAGCTAGTCCCTCCTACTTCTTTCTCTCCCTTTCTCCCTCCCTCCCTCACTTCCTGATCCCCTGCTCCATCTCTTTACAGTATGCTGTCGCCGTACTCCTTTGACTTCTGCCTTCTTCTTCTTTGAATCCTCTCCTAATCCTCATTCTACTTCTTCTCATCACTCCCTGCCATCTTATTTTCCTTATCCTCAACCTTTTCTATGTCCTTTAAATACAGTGACGGAATAAATACTGGGAAAAAGAAAAATCACTTAACTCTCAGGGCCAAACTCCATTTGTGCATGAGATTTTTTGCATATATGCTGCGGTCCTAAAACCTTTCCATGTACATAACATATTATAACTCTTCCTCATACAGAATTTTCATACTGCAAACTTATTCTTGAATCAGTTGTCTCTTTACAGACCCTCTCAAACCACCTTACATTTCTGTATCCTGGAAATGTAATCTGTTTGAAAAAGGATATTAAAACTAACATTTGAGCAAATCTGATTGTCATAGGCTGGAATTTGTTTTTAGTTTGACTCTGCTTTTTCCATTTTAAAAGCAGCACGGGATTTCACTGTGTCCCAGTGTGTTACCCTCTAACAATCTTTTCTTTCCCTTGCTTCATCTCCATTGCACCATACTTCAACACTCTTCTGTGTATATTTTAGAAAACATCTGATTTGTCTGTGTTTGAAAGCCCCAGGCTTCTTAGTGGTAACACCTGTCCAACCGAGGATTTGGAGCTGACCGAGGCCCTGAAGGGAGGCAGAGGCAGCTTTCTCCATTTAACATGACACTGTGGGTTAATAGAAGGAAAACATTGACATTTTATTAAATTACTCCTATAGGTCGGATCATGTAACATGTCCAAGATCTAAACAATGATCCTGTTCGGGAGGAATGTGAGATTGAGACTGATGAGATAAACCTTTTGCTGGAATATCTCTCTGAGTTCACTAAATTGCTTCCTTTATTTAATTACAAATTAATTGAAAACACTCTTAGTCCAACAGAACAATACTTAGAACCTGATTTGTTGATAATATCCTAATCCCCCAGTAATATTCCCATAGACTGTACTATAATTATGTCATCAGTTTTACACTTTTAGAACCTTGACACATCTGGCTACACAGGTCTCATTAACATGAATGAGAAAAATGTCAATAGCCATGGAGTATAGAAACCTTTACAGACCCCAGCCAAGACAGACATACATAACAAAGAGGAGCACTGCAGCTGATGCAAGGTTGGTAACCTATGAGCAAAAAGAGAAAAGAAGAGGTGCGTGTGTCTGTATTGGCCAACGGAGAATAAAATGATGCTAGCGAAGGAAGCATGTGAAAATATATGCAGAAAAAGGACTGATTATGGAATTCTGTAGATCAGATTAAGACAATTCAGAAGATCTCATCTCATTGGCCTACCACAGCTCCCACCTGCAGCCAGTTCCCCTTGCTATTCTCTAGTGCTTTATCCAGTTCTCCTCTTCTCATTTTTACTATTAATTTCTTTTTAATTTTCAAAAAGAAACAAGCAATAGAAATACAAAAAGGAAAACGACTTTCACCTTATAGATGTCACTAAATAGCTCACATTTCACAGAATATCCAATACAATTATGCAACTTTACAATTTGTCATAGCTACAAGGCCAGCCAAAATCAGACAAAACATGTTAGGCTTGGGGTAAAGACATACACAAAAGAGAGGTGGGAAAAGAAAATAGGGCATGGGATGGGGAAAAGAAATGAGCTCAGGTGGAATGGAAGTCTGGCATTACTGGACCAGCTCAGCATTTTTACCCAAAGGTATCAAGAAAGAGGGTCACAATTTCTTGTATTCATATAATTATCTTAATGCCAATAAGCTATAATTTCTTTTTCTGATAACTCAGACAAGTCTGTATATCACTGCTCTATTTCAGACATAAGCCTACTCCTCCATTTTTGTAAAATCTCACAATTGGTAATTACTGTGGCCCTCAAGAACCAAAGTCTTTGTGGTGTAATTAAGCCCAGTGTAGCAAGTACATAAACTAGGATATAATTTGTAGCTGAGAGTTGCTTGCTGATGTGCTTGTGTCCACTCTTTCCCATAGCTGCCTGGCTGTTGGACAGCCTCATAGAAAACACATCAAGGCTACTTATTCTTCAGTACAGTGCCAAAAAACATCAGGGAATAAGTCCTCCATCTTGCACAATGTCTGTGACAACCAATACAGCAAAACATTCTATTCAAAATGTATCAAGTATAGCCTGAGAGCCACAGAAGTATTTTCAACATTCTGCTCTAGGGTTGAGGTTCTTTTAAAGGCTGTGATAATTCCCTACTCTACACTTTAACAATGAACTCCAGACAATGGCGTTCCTCTTCATTGGTAAGGCATACACAGTGGCCATGGCCTGAGGCATTTATGAAGCACTTCCAAGGTTCTTAAAAACACTGGGTCCTCTGGCAGTCCCAGAGTATCTGGACCACACTGATGTACCAGCAAGTATTTTAGTTGAAAGTACTGCCACCTTGTTGAGAATCATTGCTTCAAAGTCAGAAAAGAGACAACCCTCTCATTCTTGGCTAGTTGGGAAATCCATATGATGGCACTGCTCAGCTAGTCCTTCCAAATTATAGTCCCCCCCCTAATTTGTAAGTCTGGGAAACCCCAGATATGTCTTCTGCAGGGAGGCAGGAAGGAACTGGTATCTCTTAGCTAGGGGCGTATCTATACTACAAAACTATTCTGAAATAACTTATTTCAAAATAACTCCTGAAATAACTATTTCGAAATAAGCATTATTCCTCCAGGAAAGCAGGAGCACAGATTTCAAAATAACCAGCCTGTTATTTCGAAATAATGGGCTTGGCAGAGTGGACGTTCCACTTATTATTTCTAAATAAGGGGGGTTATTTCAAAATAACTCCCTAGTGCAGATCAGGGTTAGGATAGCCCACACTTTTCATGGAGCTGTCACTATACTCATGTTATTTTTCTCCATCAGATGAAAAGAGCTACCAAGCAGAACCACAGGGGGAATAGTGAACATCAATATCCATTCAGCTTCCACTTTGCCACAGTGCTTCTAAATGTTCGACATGTAAAGGAAACAGTTCCACAGCCTAATGTATCTCACTGCCAGGAGGTTTATTAAATTCAGATTAAATTTTCTTTTGTAATAATTTGATCACATTTCTCCTGTTATATCACCTTAAAAACCTCCTCTCTCTTTTTGATATTTACTGCCCTCACATGGCATCTAAGAACATTAAGAACAGCCATATTGGGTCAGATCAAAGGTCCTTCTAGTCCATTATCCTGTCTTCTGACGGGCCAATCCCAAATGCTTCAGAGGGAATGAACAAAATAGATAATCATCAAGTGATCCCTCCCCTGTGACTCATTCCCAGATTCTAACCCTTCAAACAGAATCTACATTGCCAGGTAGATACAGGATATGTCAGGATATGTCGCAACCCATTCTGCTTTTCACTTGGATTTTTTTTTTATCACTAATGAGATTACAGTTAGGGTGACCTTCCCGCCATTGTAATTAGGGCATATTGGCTGTGTCTACACTGGCATGAATTTCCGGAAATGCTTAAAACAGAATAGTTTTCGTTATAAGTATTTCCGGAAAAAGAGCGTCTACATTGGCAGCCCTTTTTCCGGAAAAGCATCTGTGGCCAATGTAGACGCGCTTTTCCAGAAAAAAGCCCCGATTGTCATTTTCGCGATTGGGGCTTTTTTCCGGAAAAGACTACTGGGCTGTCTACACTGGCCCTTTTCCGGAACAGTGTTCTGGAATAAGGACTTATGCCCGAGCGGGAGCAGCATAGCTTTTCCGGAATAGCGGCTGATTTTGTACAGTAGAGCGTCGTTGCTTTTCCGGAAATTCAAGGGCCAGTGTAGACAGCTCGCAGCTTATTCCGGAAAAGCGGCTGATTTTCCGGAATAAGTGGCCCAGTGTAGACACAGCCATTAAGTACAATTTTGCTTCCATTTAGTTATTATCTAGGCATCCAAAATTTTAATTCCAAACAGCCAAATTGATCACTTTGGCCAAACAGGTATATCTATTGATCATCTAGCCAAATGGCATATCTGTGCAGATATGATCTGCTCCTATGGCCTTTTCCCTCAAATAAACTCATAGGCGGATGAACAGACAGATTCACAAACTCTCTAAAAGATAGATAGATAGATAGATAGATAGATAGATAGATAGATAGATAGATGTGTGTCTGTCTGAATCCATTTTTTCAAAAACTCCTCTTAAATGGTAAAGAGCTAGGACCACCAAAATTTGGTCTGCAGCTTCCTCTTATAATTTAAAGCAAGGTCAGGGTTTGGTTGTGCCAGCAAAATGGGATGTGCTTGGAATTTGATTATTTCTCATAAAATAGAAAGAGAGGGGTCTGATAAGAGGCACAATTATACTGCAGAATGATCACAGGGAGGCAGCAATGGGCCAGAGATGGGGACCAGGGCAGCTATAACTCCATTGGGCCAGCTGTGGGCAGAGGTGGAGAAAGGGACAGCTCTGTACTATACATTTCAGAGAGTGTCTGTTTGTGTGTCTGTCTGTCTTTGTGTCTGTCTGCCACCACTTCTCCAGCAGTTCCCGCTGCAGCCACAGCTACCATGGACAGGAGCTTCTCATCTGATCCCAAGTTGCTGCAGTGGGAAAGGGCTGGGGTTGTCCTCTCTCCGCCAGGAAAGCCTGTATACTGAGTCCCTCATCCCCGGCCCCACCCCAGGAAAATGATTTAAATGAAGGAAAATAAAACTTATTTGAGTTAAGGACCTGGGCAACACCAGATAAATCTTTTAGTTTTTACTAATTTAGAGTTTAACAATAATAAAAATGCAAATACAAAAATGCAAACAGAAGCTCTTAGAGCCCAAACAATAGTTTCACGAGGCATACTGGAGTGGTCGACAAAGGCTTCCCTTGTTGACAGGGGAGCATCTAGAATACCCGCTGTGCCAGATCAGATGATCGTTGGCACAGCGCGGCAGCCATTTTTATGTAAATGAAGCGACAATTATTTAAATTGCCGCTTCATTTTGCTATGTCTAGTAAACTCATCCACATGGCTCTGTTGACGGAGCCATGTAGTCTAGACACACCCATAATGTATACGCCATCCTAGAGAGACTCTTCTGAACCATCTGTATGGTGAGCCTGAGAAGTAAAAATTTAACCAAGATATAATTGAATTCCTTGGGTATATTTTCTCTCCCCAAGGCGAACCGTGTACCCACATGATGTGGCAGCCAGATCTGACAGTCCAGAGGGTACAAGTATCAGAGGGGTAGCCGTGTTAGTTTGAATCCACATAAACAACAAGAAGTCCTACATGCATCTGATGAAGTGGGTCTTTGCCCACAAAAGCTTATGCTCCAATAAATCTGTTAGTCTATAAGGTGCCACAGGGGGTACAGCTATTCCTGTCCTTCAACCATTTTTACAGGTGATTTATCAAGGGGTTTTCTAACTTAGACACCCCCATAATTGACTTTCTGTGTAAGGAAGCCAGACTTCAAGAAACTAAAAGAGGAATTCATCACAGTGCCCATTGTGACACATACATACCCCACAAAACCATTTGCAGAAGAGGCTGACAAATCAGTCTTCACTCTGGGTGTAATGTTGTCCCAGCTGGTGCTCCTCTATCCCTGCCAACTGTACCTCGGTACCTTCTCTGCATTAAGCTAACACAGGCAGAGAGAAAATGTGATATATGGGACAAGCAACCATGAAGCTAATCTTTGAAGAATGGTGCTATCTATTAGAGGACCAGGTTCCCCATCCCCATCCTTACAGATCACAAGAAACTGGAATAGCTCTGGACAGTCAGGCACCTTAACCAATATGAGATGTGCTAGTTCCTCTTTTTTTGCCCAGCTTGATTTCATTGTCCCTGATCATCCAGGGACAAGCAAAAGAAATATTAAGGATGAGTATCTGGATGCTGGCAAAGGAACACCTTTCTCAGTTTTTAAGGCATCTAGTTCTGTTAATGGGACAATAGTCTGCAACGTGATATCTTCTGTCTGCGCCTTGTTTCCTGATGACCTGCTCACTGCTTGGATCTTGGAGGCCTTGGTGCCAGACCCAACCTGTCACCAAGTTTAGACTACAGAGTAACAGCTTTTTCCATGAAAGCTGTATTTATGCCCTGGAGGGACAAGTTAGGCTTCCGGTCCTGTAGTTCATGTCAGCATAGATCAAGCTATTTCAGTCCTTGCTGTCAAGGACTTTCTGCTGGCTCAGCCTGTACACCTCAGTCAAGGAATATGTAAAAGCCTGCATTTGAAACCTCAGTCTTCCCTAGCTCTGCCTATCGCATCTTAGCAATGGGTCACCATGTCTATGAATGTCATCGTGGAGCTGCCTGGCTTTCAGGAGCATACAACAATCTTAAGTGCTGTTTAATCTTTTTATTAAGATGGAACTCAGAGGTGGTTTTGGAACAAACTGATAAACTTAACAATAACAAGTCACCAGGACTGCAGTTTGTACCCTATCCTTTAAATCATCTTTTGTACCAAATGACCGGAGGATAGCTAATGTGATACCAATTTTTTAAATGGGCTTGAGAGGTGATTCTGGCAATTATAGAACTGTAAGTCTAACTTCATACTGGGCAAATTAATTGAAATTATAGTAAAGAACTGAGGGTATGTCTACACTACAGCATTATTTTGAAATACCTTATTTCGAAATAGTTAATTCAAAATAAGATATTTTAAAATAACATGTCTGCACACAAAATGCATTTCGAAATAGCGCTTTTCTATTTTGAAATAGCGTGTCCACACTGATTGGACGCTGAATTGCATTTAAGGCCAGCTGAAACCGGTTCCAGCAGGGCATCAGGTCAGTAGTTACTTTGTGTGGCTGCTGCCTGAGGCTATCAGGCTCGTGTTTAAAGGGACCCCCCCTGGACAGCCGGTTCTCAGCTTTCCCTGCTTGCTTGCCTACCTCGCTGAGGGACAGCAAAGCATTTTTGTCTCTGTCTGCTTTGGTTGCTCTGACTTGGGACACCACAGCACTCGGCCCCATGGAGCCAAAGCTGCCCCAGGGCACTCTGGTGCTCATTTTGGATGTCTTTCTGCAAGCCTGGCAGCAATTGCTGGAGTCTGCCTCGCAGCATCTGCTGCAGCCCGACCCCCAGGCCCTCTTCCGGATCCTCCTGGGGGATGAGGAGGAGCAGCAGCAGTGCCTGGATGCCAGCGTGCCCTGCCACACATGTTGCCTGGACACCAGCAGCAACTGGTGGGACCACATCGTCCTGGAGCACTGGGGAGACCAACAGTGGACCCAGAACTTGAGAATGAAGAAAGAAACCTTCCTCGAGCTCTGTGAGAGGCTCGTCCCTGCTCTGAGGCAACAGGACACGCACACGAGGTCCGCTATTCTCCTCCAGAAACATGTGGCCATCGCCCTCTGGAAGCGCTCCATGCCGGATAGCTTCCAGTCTGTGGGGAACCAGTTTGGCATGGGGAGATACACCATCGGAGCAGTGCTCATGTAGGTATGGCAGTCTCCAGCAACTGTGCCTGGGGGCGGGGCAAGGAGGAGATGGGCTGCACCAGGGAAAAGGGGGGGAGGTGGTGCAAGTCCCCTCCCCGGGAGGGTTTGTTCTGTCCCAGTCTCACTACGAACTGCCCGTGGTGGCCAGGATTGCAGCGGGGGGTTGCTCCTGGGAAGGAGGTGCGGGGCAGTGGTGGGGAAGGAGCGCTGTCAGCCACCCTGGCATCCCAGTAACTCTCGGTTTTGTGTGTCCCTCTGCAGGTGGTCAAGGCCATTAATAGAGTGCTGCTCCGCAGAGTCATCCGCCTCACTGATGTGGATGCGGTCATCAAGGGGTTTGGCGCCCTAGGGTTCCCCAACTGCGGGGGGGCAATGGATGGGATGCACATCCCCATCATGCCCCAGACTGCCAGGCCTCCCTGTACATAAACCGGAAGGGATACTTCTCGGTCATTCTGCAGGCTGTGTCTGACTACCGGGGCCGCTTCCTGGACATTAATGTGGGCTGGTCCGGCAAAGCACACGACACGCGGGTGTACCGCAACTCCTCTGTGTGCCAGAGACTGCACGCTGGGACTTTCTTCCCCAACCGTCGCATCAGGGTCGGGGACGTGGACATGCCTGTGTGCCTGGTGGGGGATGTGGTCTAGCCACTACAGCCATGGCTCGTGAAGCCCTACATGGGACACCTCAACCCCTCCTGGCAGGCCTTTAATGCCAGCCTCAGCAGGGCCCACATTGTGGTGGAGAGTGCCTTTGACCAGCTGAATGCCCAATTTAGATGCCTCCTCACCCACCTCGATGTCTCAGAGCAGAATATTCTGCACGTGGTGGCGGCGTGCTGTGTTCTGCACAATTTGTGCGAAATGAAGGGCAGGCTTTCCTGCCAGGCTGGATGGCAGAGGCTAACCACTTGGCTGGCCTGTACATGCAGCCCCACACAGCTGCCAATAGGGAGGCCCATTGGGGGGCTGTCGGTATCTGGGAGGCCCTGCGGGAGAGCTTCCAGATGGAGGATTGAAGTCTCCCTGGCATGCCCCACTGGGGCCTTATGCCTTATTCCACAAACTCTCTTTATTGAACATAACTGGGCTGGTGGGGGGGGGGGGGGGCGGAATGAGGGCGGGAGAGGGGAGGTGAGAGGGTGGGAGAGGGAAGAGGTAAATATGGGAGGAGGTTTCTGGAAGGGGGAGGCAAGAGAAGGAGAAGCTCAGAGTTGGGGGTCTTTCTGGTCCATCTGTCTCCCAGCATTGTGGGTGAGGGGGCCTTGGCATCCCTGGGGGGGAACGGGTATGGAGGGTTGGGGGGGAGGAAGAGGTGGGAGGGGGAGCAGGAGTGGGAGGAGGAGCAATAGCTGGGGTGGCAGCAGGGACTGGAGCGGGCAGGAGGCACCAATCTCTGCACCAGGGTCTGCCGGTAGTCGCAGATGGCATGGCCCTGGGCAAGCAGCTCCCGCCAGCTCTCCCGCCACAGCTGCAGGTCTTCATGCATCCAGTGCTCTAGGATGTGGACCTGCCTTTGCAGGATCCCCAGGTGCTGCTGCTGGTGGTACTCCTGGTTCCGGGTCACCCTGCTGGCCCGGGTGTGGGAGGATGTCCTGGGAGGAGTGGTATGCCCTGTATTCGCAGCTGCCGTGGCTGTGGAAAAACAAGATAAGTGGTCAGTTATCCCTGGGGACACAGTGGGTGAAGCCCAGCCCCGCCTGCAAGGTGAGGAAGGCAGGTCTCCACACCATCAAAGCCAATGTGCTTGCACACAGGCCATGTTTGGCATGTTCTGCTATCCCTGGGAGTGTGAGCTGGCCCGGGACTGCACCGATGCCCCTGTGCTGTATATAGTGTGTGTGTGTGTGTGTGTGTGTGTGGAGGGGGGGCCGGAGACGTTCCCTGCCTCTGCGTAGAGGGGGCTTGTGGAAGGAGGGCATCGTGCAGCGTCCCTCCCTGCGGTCAGGAGCATGTCATGTGCCTTCATACATACATGTGTGTGGGTAACAGGCCAGGGCCCCTGTGTGGCAACCAGCCGGGGCCACATGCCCAGGGTGGCACGGCACATGCACAGGTTGCTGCGTGTTCCATGGTCAGCAAGGCCCACACGTGAAGTCCCTGGTCTCCCTCCCTCCCTTCCCTCCCCCCCCGCCCCACATAAGGGGACAGTGATGGCACACATGTCGAGGCTTCCCTGGCCTTGGACGACACTGGTGTCATGGCTGCTGTGACGGCACGGGGGTCCTGGTTGAGTGCCATGCTCACTCCAGGCTCCTGCGACTCCTGGTCATCCTTCTCCTCCTCCTCCTCCATGCCCTTGTCAGGGCCCTCTGCCCCAGGGCCCCAGGGTCGATAACCATCTGGAGAGCTCTGACTGTCTGCCCCCCCAGGATGCGATCCAGGGCATCATAATAGGAGCAGGGCCTGGGTCAGCCCCTAGTTGGGAGCTGCCCCTTGTGGCCCTGGCATAAGCTTGCCTCAGCTCCTTTATCTTCATGCGCACCTGCTCCTGAGTGCACATATGGCCTTTGGTGGCCAGGCAGTCAGCCATCTGCCTGTAGATGGCTGCGTTCCTGCATCTACTGAGGAGATCATGGATATTGGAGGCCTCCCCCCAAACCTCAGTCAGGTCCATGATCTCCTCACTGGACCAGGAAGACGCTCACCTTTTGCAGCCCCTAGCAGGCTTCTAGGAGCTGCCAGCCTGCTCCTGGGGAGCGGTGGAGGTCTGGGTGCCAGTGGGTTGCTGGCTCATGCTGGGCCAGGGGCAGCTACTGCTGGCTCTGTGCTGGCAGGCTTGCAGCTGGCACAGGCACTGTGGCCAGAGTCTACCCCTTTAAGGGCTCTGGGGCTGGGGGCGGGGGGAGGGGAGGGGAGCAGAAGAGTTTTCCTGGTTTGGCCCAGAGTAGCCACCAGGGCACCCTAGGAAGGGCTGGAGATCCCCTATTTCGAAATAAGCATCTACACAGTGCTTATTTCGATTTAGCTATTTCAAATTTGGTGCTATTCCTCGTGGAATGAAGTTTACCAAATGACAAATACATTTTAATGCTGATAAATGCAAAGTACTGCATATTGGAAAACATTATCCAAACAATACATACAAAATGATGGGGACTAAATTAGCAGTAACCACTCAAGAGAAAGATCTGGGAGTCAGTGTGGATAGTTCTCTGAAAACATCCACTCAATGTGCAGCGGCAGTCAAAAAAACAAATAATTTAAAAAGGGATAGAGAATAAGACAGAGAACATCTTATTGCCTATGTATAAATCCATAGTACTACACCCCCCATCATGAATACGGCATATAGATGTGGTCGCCACATCTCAAAATATATCTTGACTTTGGAAAAAGATCAGAAAAGGTCAACAAAAATGATTAGGGGTTTGGAATGGCTGTCAAATAAGGAGAAATTAGTAAGGCTGAGACTTTTCAATTTAGAAAAGAGGAAACTAAGGGGGAAATATGATAGAGGTCTGTAAAATCATGACTGGTGAGTTAAGGCTCCAAACAAGATGCCTGATTAGCCAGTTGGGTTCCAAACAAGCTGCTGATTGGCTAAACCTCCTGAATGGCTGAGGGGATGAGCAGATTTGCTGGCTGGCTGCCTGTGCAAAGTATTTGCCCATGGCTGCATTAGCTTTTGCTCCCGTGTTGTTCCAGTCCTACTCCAACTTTGTTTCAGCCAGCCCAAGCTTTGCTGCTGCCATGGACCCAGTCCTGCTCTTACCTTCCCTGACTTCAGGTAACCCAGTACCTTTGACTTCACTTCCTGGCTCTGACTTTTTAAAATTTTGACTCTAGCATTTGACCTCTTACCTTCAGTTCTGACTCTGGTCTTGACCCTTGACTGTTTCTCCATGCATGATGCCTGCTCCAATCCGTAGGCATGATTCCTGCTCCATTAGGCTAGATTGCCCATATCCCACACTCTAAGGGCATGTCTACACAGCAGCATTAGTTTGGAATAACTGATGTTATTCCAAAATAACAAAGTGTGTGCCTACACTGGAAGCCTTTATTTTGAAATAATGTCGAGCTGGAGAACTTCTTACTCCAATTCCTGTAACCCTCATTTCACAAGAAGTAAGGGAAGTCGAAGGAAAAGTGTTCTTCCTTTGGCTTCCTGCTTTGGAGACAATGCTAAAAGCCAAGTTAAGCTATTTGATTTCAGCTACGCAATAAACGTAGCTGAAGTCAGGAGCGGGCCTAGACGAGCTGCCAGCAACTGGCACCGTAGGTGAAATACACGATCGACACGCGATTGGCACCCCCGCCTCCAAAGCCCTCAACGGCCGTTTACTTTGGCGCCCTAGGCAACCGCCTAGTTCCCCTGTATTGATGGGCCACCACTGGCTGAAGTTGCACAGCTTAATTCGATTTTGTCCTTGACAGTGAACACAATCCAGTGCACACAAGTGTTGACATAGCCTGAGTGTAAGTAATAGTAGCCCCACAGATTTCAGAGTAACAGAGAATGCAATGCTGAGTCTGGCCGGTGGCCCTGCGGCTTATAGGTCAGAGAGGATGCAACAGTGGTTCCAGGTGGGGGTGCTGAGAATTTGGGGCCAATAAAAAATGCAACACTGAGTATAAGTGAAGCATCTTCAAAGATTGTTCTACAATGTAGTGAGTTGATATTTAAAAGTCTGTGTGAGAGTTTCTAATATCACTGCACAATCTGTCCTAACTACATTTTCTAAGGCTGCAGGCAACCACTTTCCTTGCCATTTTCATGGGCTTGGGTCCCCTTTAACAACAACAACAAAAAATCAAAAAGATTCTTTTTCTATCATCACCAGGAGTGATGGGGACATAAGCGAGTGAGGAACCCGAAAGTCATAAATTAGTCAAGGCAGAGAGAAAGGAAAATGTTCACAAACTGCTGACAAGATTAATATGCAGTTGATGGAAAGCGCTTTCACACCAGGGTGCCAACAAATAAACACAATTCAAAAATATCATCCCTGCTGCGGCGGATAAGGGTGGATTCTCAGAGTCACAGAGCGAGAGGCCAGAGTACTCTGTGAGCCTCTCATGCCCAGAATTCCACGAGCAGAACCTGACAGGGTTTGTGGGGGGTCTGTGCAGGCCACAGTGCCAGAGTTTTTCACATAAAAACAGAGCAAGAAGGGAAGGGGAGGCTTGAGGACTGCGTGTGAAAACCTGAAGATCAAGGCTGTACACAGCTGCTATGTAACTGGGAGCTGCCACCTGCTGCGAGTCCTAAGTTAGCTGCACAAACGCTGCAAGATTTCCAATGCCCGGAGACAAACGAGGGGACAGCCGTCTCTCTGCCCAATACACGGCATTGATTCTGTGAGTGCTCTGGGGCTGGGAAACCTATGGGAAAAAAACAGTGGGTGTTCAGCACCCATCAGCAGCCCTGCCAATCCGCTCCTGTCCCCCCCTACCCAGCAGCTCCTGCCTGCCAGTGATCAGCTATTCAGCAGCATAGAGGAGGCACTGGGAAGGCGGTGGAGGACTGGAGGAAGGGCAGAGCTAAATTAGAGAGGGGCCTGGAACGGAGTGGGGATCCTCTAGAAAGTGAGGAAGCCGTTCCCTTTAAACAACTCAGAGCTTCTTTGCTAATGCAGGTGTCCTAGCGAGCACAGCAAATGGGGGAGGTGAGATAGGAACAGGGGTGAGAGTACTCTCCCCAGCTGAAGAACATGCAGACTTAGGACTTCCATTCAGCTCTGCCCAATGCACCTCAGGCCTGACCCACTGCATTCCCTGCCTCGCTAACAGTGCTGTGACTTGGGAGCAGACTTTCAGATCCAACAAACGGCGACGCAGTTTTGTAGTGGGCACAGATGGGACCTGGGAAGGAAAGACTATCAGATTCATTCAGAGATTTTGATCATAAGGGAGCGTTTAAACCTGAGACTTCTGAAAGGAAAGGCACTAACCTACTCTACCACATACACCCCACTTTGCTTTGGCCTGCCCCAGGCTTTCAATTTTTGTAGCTTTGGAGGGGCTGCTCTTCTTCCTTAACAGGTACAATTGGTCTTCCAAGTGTTCTGTCCCCATGTCAGCATGACAACTCTTTCTATGCTACAGCTAATGCCTCTCAATTGACCTTCAGGGTCAAGGACGTTGTGTTGATCTGGGGATGACAGTAATAGTTCTGTTGACAGATGCATTTCACCAGCTGTACAGCAGCTCTGTGGAACTCACAGTTAACTCTTCTTGTGCCACCTGACATCCTTGGGACAAATGGGTCATTTGTGGGGCAGCTAGCGACGGTCTGTGCATGGCCCTCTCACATAAGAAAAGTATAAATCTCTCTGAAATAGAAATGCTTTGTCATTCCCACGTGAGAAGAATTATGTAAACTGCCAATTCCAGGTCCACCCTTCATTCCAGTTCTCTCATCTACACAGTCTCCCCCAGAAACTCTTTCCTGTTGTATAGACCTTACCTCTCCCGGCTGTGTCTAGACTGCATCCCTTTTCCGTAAAAGGGATGCAAATTAGACACATCGCAATTGCAAATGAAGTGGGGATTTAAATCCCCCCGCTTCATTTGCATAAACATGGCTGCTGCTTTTTTCCAGCTCGGGGCTTTGCCAGAAAAAAGCGCCAGTCTAGAAGGGGATCTTTCGGAAAATAAAGTCTTTTCCGAAAGATCCCTTATTCCTTTTTTAAAGAGAAATAAGGGATCTTTCGGAAAAGGCCAAATTTTGGAAAAATCTCCTTTTTCTGCAGAGCCTTTTTTCCTTGAGAAACGAGGAAGACAAGGCTTCAGAAAGAGCGCATCTGCTCTTCCGCAAAAAATTTCAGAAGAGCAGACGCATTCCCTGGACACGTTCCCTGGATGTGGTGGAGTTTTTCTGGGATACCTCTGGTATCCCGGAAAAACGCCATAGTCTAGACGTAGCCTCAGATCCACCCCAGCCTGGCAAATGGACAGAAGTGCTGCTAACCCCTCATTTATAGTTGATATTCTACAGCCCTGCAAGGATGCAGGGCCGTCCCTTCAATGTCAAGACCTTTTCATGAAAATCAAAATGAGTGATAACCATATATCTAAGGAAGTCTGGTGCTGGTGTTGTCTTCCTTCATGTTAAGTTATTTTCTCACTGCTTAGCTTTCCTCTCTTCTTTGTGAAAGCAGCTTTACAGCTCCTTAATACACTCTTACATTGCTAACACCCTAACCCTTCCCTATCTTCAGTGTCTTTCTTAAATTCTTTCCCCAGCTCCATCTTTTTCTGCATCCTTCTCTCCCCAGAATCTTGTCAACTTCTTCATAATAAAACTGACAATATCCAGCAAGACCTGACAGCAACCCCACTCTTTTCCTTTGCATCTTTTTTTACTTTGAGATGTCTTTACTTTCTGTTTCTAATTCTTCGCCTTGCTCACTTTGCTCTGCCTTTTATGTTATCTATTGCCCTCAGACTCCTTTCTCCCTAGAACCTACCCTACACCCTTTCTGCTTGGTTTCCAGCCACAGATTTAAAGAAACAACACACACTTATGTTCTCAGCCCTCTTTTGGTTAGAGTTACTGCCAGCCCGGGCCAAGGTGTGAGCAGGGAAGACTAGCTCTGTGGTGGAACTGGTGGGCCAAGGACAGGGCCTGTAGCACCACCTAGATCGCAGCATATTCTCCTCCCCCCCTCCAGCCCTCAGAGCTGCTTATAACCGTGGAACAATGCTCTGATAGCAATTCAAAGGGGCCTGGGGCTCTGGCACAGTAGTGACAGCAGTGACCACAAGCTCCAAGCCCCCTCGAATCTCCGAGCTCAGGAGCAATTACCCTCTTTGTCTCTTCTTCCACCCCGTTATCAGGCCTGTTATTGCACGAGACTGTCATTTTCCTTATGTAAGTATGCAATTTTAGCACTGTCTGCCTAACCAGACAGGATTTTATATGCCCTGATCAACATAATTATACTATCTGAATACCTCTCATACACAAAAATGGCTAGAATAGTCTTTCTTTCTTCTTTTCCTGGCATTGCAAGGCAGATTTAAGTTTTGTTTTTTAAATGAATCCATGAGAAAGAAGGTATAGTTACAAGAAAGCCTTGCCAAAGAAGGAGGTTCTGCACCGTGCTCGGACAGTGGTAAGGCAAATAGTCATTCTGTTTTTTATTAGGCAGCAAAACTCCACAGTCTGTTCCTGTGAAGTAGGAGCCTCCCTCTATTGACTGAGAGTTGCATTGCTCCAGCGAAAGGTAGCTGTCCTAGGAAGTTGTGATCAGAGAAAGAGAGAGACAGATAGAGAGGCTCACTCAGAATCTTAGGACCAATTACATGAAGGGCTATGAAAACCAAATTGAAATTAAAATATTTAATGAGCTATTTTGCATAGTTGTAAGTAATTCACATATTCCAGTTTTTTAGTGCTGGTGAATGAAGCGCTGGAGAATGAAGTTCACTGACAGGATGACAGCAGAAGTTTCTTACATGCTCCACCCCACCACCATGCCTCAGCCCTGCTCTGAGGGTCTTTTTCTGGGGGAACAGGAACAGTTCAGTCCCCTTGGTCCATATACAGGTCTGTTCCTAACTACATTATCTGTAAAACGAGGTGGAAAGGAATAAGGAATATGAGGCTTTGCTCAAAATAGGGGTTGAAATGTACATAAATTATTAATAGCCGTCAGTGGAAGAGACGAGATTTGAATGCATGATTTCCCAGTTCTCAGCTCAATGTACCTTCTCAAAGGCACAGAGTATCTTGTGGGGAAGGAGGTCTTATTTGATGACTGCTTAAAAAATGGGATTTGAGCTCTTCCAAAATTCAGTGGGAGGGGATAATTTCCTGAGTTTAGGGACTTTTATATGAAAATTAAGGCAGTTGTCCCCTCTAATGGGTATATAGAACAGATATATCTTGGGTGATTAGTAACTACTGATTGATTCCTTCTGGCCCTCACTAATTTTTAAAAAATTAGTCAACTTTATTTATCACAGAATAGAATCCAACCAGGAAGTAAAGTCAATAAGAAAACATTTCACATCACATGAGACAGTTTGCCTAAGAAACCAAAGATCAGACAATATGAGGTCAAACTGAGCAAACTACTTGTTACCTAAAGAAATCGAGGTCACATATTTTCACCCCAAATGATAAGATATACATTGTTTCCCTTTTAAATCAAATATACTAGGATACTCTGTCTTTCACCCCAAATTAGAAGCTGACTTGAGAGTCAGATCTATAGGCTTCAGTCTATGGATAATGTCTCTTGTTCTGTTCTAAGTCCTAAATAATATGAAATGCTTATGTACAGTCGAAGAGAGTATGGGTATACATCCAAATGTAGAAGATTTCAAGGTCTGTTTTTCTTTGTAAATAACTGTTGCATTCTAGAAGTAACAGTAAAATGAAAAAATGAGGAAAAATGGCTCTTGTGCAAGGGAGTTTTTTGCGCAAAAAGCAGTCATCTACACAGCTTTTTTTGCACAAAAGCCTCTTGTGCAAAAACGGCCCCTAAATAATTATGCAAATAGAGTGTGGCAATATGCTAATCTGCGCTTCATTTGCATAGGCTTCTGTACAAGAGTGGTGCTGTGTAGATGTAGCCTAAGTCTCCTCTTTTCCAAGCTGAAAAGTCTCAGTCTTATTAATCACTCCTCACATGGCAGCTGTTTCATACCCTTAATCATTTTTGTTGCCCTTTTCTGAACTTTTTACAATGCCAGAATACCTTTTTTGAGATGAAGCGACCACATCTGTACACAGTATTCAAGATGTGGGTGTACCATAGATATATATAGAGGCAATAAGATATTCTCTGTCTCATTCTCTATCCCTTTTAAAAAGATACCTAACTTTCTGTTTGCTTTTTTGACTGCTGCTGCACATTGAGTGGATGTTTTCAGAAAACGATCCACAATGACTCCAGATCTAGTCCCCATCATTTTGTATGTATCGTTGGGATAATGTTTTCCAATATGCAGTACTTTGCATTTATCAACATTAAAATGTATATGTTTCCTGGTCACCTAGTTTTATGAGATCCTTTTGAATCTCTTCACAGTGAGCTTTGGATTTAGGGTTTGCTATTAAGAGATACTGTTTAAAAAGGGGATCCCAACTGACAATAAGAGTTAGTAATGAAATATAACCCTTGAAATTAGTCAGGCATAAAAAGCCTCTGATAAGAAAAAAGGATTGAAAAATTGTGTTATACAGCATCACCATCTACTGGGTACCAATGAAAGCAGCAGAGAAACTAAGAGCTGAAAGCTGAAAATGTACGTGGCGCATGTTCATTAGAAATAAGAAAATGGTCCAATCCTCACTCCTGAAATTAGCATATATAAAACTGAGGTCACCATGGGTGTGTCTAGACTACATGCCTCCTTCGACGGAGGCATGTAGATTAGCCAGATCGGAAGAGGGAAATGAAGCCGCGATTAAAATAATCGCGGCTTCATTTAAATTTAAATGGCTGCCCCGATCTGCCGATCAGCTGTTTGTCGGCAGATCGGGGGAGTCTGGACGCGATGCCCCGACAAAGAAGCCTTTCTTCATCGACACAGGTAAGCCTCGTGAAACCAGGTTTACCTGTGTCGATGAAGAAAGGCTTCTTTGTCGGGGCATCGCGTCCAGACTCCCCCGATCTGCCGACAAACAGCTGATCGGCAGATCGGGGCAGCCATTTAAATTTAAATGAAGCCGCGATTATTTTAATCGCGGCTTCATTTCCCTCTTCCGATCTGGCTAATCTACATGCCTCCGTCGAAGGAGGCATGTAGTCTAGACACACCCCATGTGTAAGAGTTGAGTGAACCCAAACACGCTGCAGAATCCGTACTGCAACGAATGTTTGAACTAGCTGTGTGAAAGGGACTCTCTCCCATCCAGAGTTAAGATAAAAACAAAGTGTTGAGATTTCATTTCAAAAATTGCATTTTTCCTTTTATGCTGAAAACTACTATAGGTTACCTCGCTAAGTCTTTACTCTCTAGTCTAGGAAGACCTCAAGTAACCATATTTACAATTCTAGATCTTTCATAAATCCAAGCAAATTGGTCTAAGAGCAGAGGTGACAGAAAGCAGGTGCGCCATGGTGCACAGCTCCAGCAAGAGCTGTCTGAGCTGCAGTAAAAGCCAGCAGGAAGCTATTTAAAGAATTGACAGGGACCTAGGTTGCAATAGGAGAGTCCCTGTAAGAGATTTTAAATTACTTTCACCACTATCTGAGAGACATTGAAAACAGTAACTTAAATCAATTGCATTTTATAGTCTAAGCTTGTCCCTGTGGGAAAATCTATTCGAACAGTAATAAACATACTCTAAAAGTGCCTTGAGGACAAGTGCATCCTTGGACATATGATATATGTGTCAGATACTAAAGATCTGAGAACTGATTATCAAAAGTTAAACATAATAAGAAATTTTGGTCATTTACATTGTTCATTGATATAACTGCTGAACTCAACAAGTTAATTGCTTGTAAGGCTGAACTTGTGTATATAGTGCATAACTAGAACATTAGTTGTGCCTACTCATGGCATGGTGATCTATTGTTTGTTGTTCTGGTCAATTAATAAATTATCGGCTGTTTAAGAATAAGCAAGTGTGCTGATTTGAGAAATTCTGTTCAAGTTAAAAGACTCCATAAACATGGGTCATCTTATTAGAGTCCATTCTATGTTGGATAGAGCAGTGGTTTCCAACTTGTGGTTTGTGGATCCCTGGGGGTCTGCAGTGGTACTGTAGAGAATCTGTGCAGACCCCCTTGCAGCCAGCACGTCCTTCAACCCGTGTTGCTTCCTGTGACTTGGGAAGTAGTGCATGCTGAGAGGGACTTGCTGGCAGTCATCATGTCCTTCAACCCATGCTGCTTCCCAAGCTGCAGAAAGCAATTCGGGTTGACGGACATGCCGGCAGCCAGCATGTTCTTCAGCCTGTTCTGGTTCTCCAGCGGGCTGAGGGACATGGCTCGGGGAGCTGCACGGGCTGAGGGATGTGCAGGCTGCAGGCACAGCTATATTTTGTTTGGGTGGGGGTGTCTGTAAAACGTTAATAGATTGAAAAGGGGTCCGTATTTCAGCTTCCAAATTTAACTGATCCCCTTTCCCCCTTTGTTTTCTGAAAGGCTTTGGGCAGCACTACTGGCCAATCAGATGAAGGGCTGAAACCTTTTAAAGGGTCTGGCCCAAGAATGAAATTTAGTCCCTGAAGATCTAGTAGCCACAGGTGGTGATAACTGCCTAGAAGGGTGGGGTGAAGGTTATCTGACAAGGGATTGGGATACTGCTTGCAGACCTTTCAGCAGCATAATTGAACAGACCACAGAATCCAGAGAGCTGAATAGTAGGAGGCCAGAAAGGGCTGTCAGGGGCTCCTAGGCAGTTGCCCTCCAAGCAGAGGTGAAAGTGGGCCGGTGCAGCACAACAGGAAGAACAGCCCATTAGACCAGCCTGCACACGGCCAACTCTTTACTCTCCCCCTTGGTGGCTCAGCCAGTAGGGCCTGGAAGCACTGCTGCGACAGCGCTTCGCTGCCCCTTTTGCCCAGGAGGGCGGCGATGCTAAAGTGCTGCTAAGGCAAACCTCACGGATACAGCCCTGTGTGGATGACTGTGGCTAGACATGGTGATTCGCAGATCTACTCCCAAGAGCCACTGAGGCCAGTGCAGAGGAGCATTACCCCATTGCTCTCAGGAGCCAGGGTCCCACACCAGCAGCTCCTCCCACATCATGGCTGCACCAACTCTTTAGCTCCGCCCCCAGCCCTGGTGTCTTGTATCGGGGGTTGTACAGCCCTGCGGGTGGTAGAGCTGGGGAGCAGTGCAGCCGTGCTGCGGGAGGAGCTGCTGGTGCATGGTGCTGGCTCCTGGGTGCAACAGGGTAATGGGCCTCTCCGTTGGCCACAGTCGCTCTTGGGAGTGGAGCCATGTGGACCCAAGATCACAATGTCTATCCGTGGATATGCACATCTGTGGATACACATTTCTTTCTGTGCAGGGCTTTACTGATGCACCCTATCAGCAGGGCCACTACCACAGGGGAGCAAAAGGGACAGTTGCCCCAGGACCCAGTGATTTAAAAGGGCCTAGGGCTCCCGGCAGCTGTAGCATTGGCCAGGACCCCCAAATCCTTCAAGTTGATGCCAGAGCCCCAGGGCACCTGGCTTCCACCACAGCAGCCTCAGGGCTCCAACCACTGGCCATGGACGACTGACTGGGGAGAGGGTCTGCCCTCAGCTACGCCCCTTCTTTCTGTGGCCCAGAGCCATTCCCCTCTTGATAAGGACACCAAGCCTGGTGCAGAGCACACTAGTAAGTCCTGGCACCTACTTTCACTCTTGCCTCCAATGGTTTTATGAGGACAATAAAGGGGAAATAAACTGCCCCAGATATAGGGTACTTGCCTTACTGAGGTTGAGAGCTTCTTGTTGCTGAAGTGACTTCTGCTCTCACTTCTCAGATGTGGTGCACCTAGTATACTACTGCATAGTATATCTGAAAATGCTTGGTGTACCACAGCACTACAGAAACCTATTGGGTAGAGCTATTTACACTGAATTATTTCAGCCTGAATCTTACTCAGAGTCCACATGCAAGAATAATAGAAAGTTGGACCAATCAGATTTATTATTTTTGGGCAACTCTCGCAGTCTTGGCTGTACAAACTGGTTTATTATTTTAGGGCCACAGAAAGAACTGGGCTAAAAGCCTGTTATGCCATGGTTGCTCAGAAGTGGCAAGCTATACTTTGATTTGTAAGGGTGATTGTTTGCCACGGCTAAATAAGTAAATGGGAAAAAATACTTTTGTTAAAAGAAAAAGTCATGGCACACATTTTTACTAGGTGGTCAGGAAATTCTGAAAAAGTCAGATAGCATTTATTTACAGTAAAAAGTTTCAACTGGGTTTAATTCTGTTTAATTTAAAAACATATATTCCACTACACTGTACAAGTACAGAATCAAATTTTTACTAAATAATGAGCATCCAGGCTCAGTTGTGAGCTGACTTGAGTGACAGAGAACATGGATCAGATCCTCATCTGGTGTAATCCAGCTTAGTGTCATTGACTTCTATAGAGCTAGGATAAACAACTTGAGAGGACCTGACCCTATATAACTCTTTATGAAAAAACAAAAACCAAACCAAACTGCCAGCTCTGGCATTGGCAAAAATACTGCTTTACTCATTTGTTGCTATACCTTAGAGTTACCTCAGGTGAAATGGGCCATTACACTCTGATTTGTTATTTCTGGGTTGCTTACGAAGACTGAGACATTGGCTCACACTTATTTTGTAGAGTTACTTAGAGGGTGTTGTTGGGGAAAGGGAGGTAAGAAAACAGAGCGAGAACTAAGAAAAGGGGGCCTAGGTTTCTGGACCTGAGAGGCCATAACTGGGTGACCAATTTTAAAAAATGTTTGTTGAATATTATTAAACCTCCAAACATTTGTCAAATAATATATTTGATTAACACTATTTGACCATTCCAAGTAGAAGTCACAGTGGAGTGTTTGCAATTTGACCAGCATTAATGCGCTTGTGATACCTCGATAGTTCTATCCTATTACACTCATTTCTGCGGGTAACTGAACTATGGTCTTGCTTGATTGCTGCAATGATGAGAGCTTTAAATTCTCTCTCTCTCCTTTGGCCTTTCCCCTTTGGCAGTTCTAGCGAAGCTGAGCCTTGATTAGAACCACAGGATGTTATTTGATCTTCAGATGTCTATAAAAGGTTCTGAGCATATGAACTCTGTCTAACTTCTGTCTCAAATGGATGATGATGCATACCTTACATTGCCATACACTTGGCACCACATCAGCAAAACTCACAATATTTCCTTCCAGAATTGCAACATAACACTAGATACAGCAGCAATTCCATTCAATACCCCTTTAAACTGTCAAATATAGCATAAGCTTTAAAACAAAACAGGCTTTATGTTATTAAGGCAGAAGCACCATTTCCTTGTTTGAAACTGCAGCTGGGGTTGTTGCCATAAGGTGTGATATGAAGTAAGAATTTTTTCCTTTATGACTTTTCTCCTTGTCATTGCTAGGACTGGGGCTATAAGCTGCAGCCTCACTCCACTTTTAAAGTGAACTAATGTTTTCCCTGTCAATTTTCTTCTTCACCCTTCACAAACTATTTTTGTAAAGTCTCAGCAAGTGGTGGATTTTAGTAAAGTCTAGATATTCAGTAGCAGTGGGGAGTGTGTTTCTCGTCAGATTATAACAAATTCATTTAGGATTGCCAACCCTCCAGGTTTGACCTGGAGTCTCCCAGACCTGGTATCAATCTCCCCATGACTATTGAAAGCGATCTTGGAGATTTTAATAGGATATTTTCAGAAAATGAATTAGGCCCTGTTGGGAAAAAAAAACCTCATGGCATAGCTTCAGGCAGAGTTGGCTAATTGCAATATAGGAAAAAATGTAGGCCTATTAGAGGTCATCTAGTCTAGCCCCCTGTGCTGATGCATGACCAAATATACCTAGATAGAGCCTGGCAAGTATTTATCTAACAACCTGTGGAAAACCTCCAGTGATGAGCAAAAGCAATGAGGAGTTTTGTGGCACTTTAAAAACTAACACGTTTATTAGGGCATAAGCTTTCATGGTCTGCCACAGGACTCCTGAAACACTATTAGGGTTACCTCTCTGAAACTCCAGTGGTGAAGATTCCATGACTTCCCTTGGAAGCCTGTTCCAGGGCTTACCTATCCTGGTGGGGTATGTCTACACTACCATCCTAGTTCGAACTAGGGTGGTAATGTAGGCAACCAGAGTTGCAAATGAAGCCCGGGATTTGAATTTCTCGGGCTTCATTTGCATAAAGCCGGGCGCCGCCATTTTTAAATGTCTGCTAGTGCGGACTCTGTGCCGCGCGGCTACACGCAGCACAGACTAGGTAGTTTGGACTAGGCTTCCTAGTCCAAACTACTGTTACTCCTCATTTCACGAGGAGTTACTGAGTTCTTGAGCTACCCGGCAACTGGGCCTGGGTGTATTAACTAACTGTTGGCTCAGCCTGATCATAGGCCTGAGCACCTGGACTCCTGGCTCAGCTTTTAGGGCAGGGTGGGGGCACTGCTCTCCAGGCAGTGCAGAGGGCTGTCTGTCCTAACCCCACCCCTTCCACCGAGGACCTACCCCTTGCAGGAGCCCAGGCCATCCCCCACACCTTACCCCCCAGAGGCTATCAGCTCCTCTGCCATGGTGACAAACTCTTCAAAGTGTTTTTTTTTTCTGCTCAGAGATGTCACCCCATTTTTCTCAGCTTCAGTCAGCTATCCTTCATCCATGGACTGGGCCAGCTTGGTGACAGTGATAGTGTTGTATGCAGTGAAGTGTAGAGAGTTGTTGAATCTGCATCTCGCTGGTGCTACTGTCCATGTGGTTTTACTAGTTTATCTAGTAGCGGCATGTACATGTTACTGGGGTTGGAGAGTGCATTGATCCCTAATGGTATGTCTACACTACAAAGTTAGTTTGAACTAACAGACGTTAGTTCGAACTAACTTTCATAGGCGCTACACTAGCGCTCCGTTAGTTTGAACTTAATTCGAACTAACGGAGCGCTTAGTTCGAACTAGGAAAACCTCATTTTACAAGGATTAAGCCTAGTTCGAACTAGCTAGTTCGAATTAAGGGGTGTGTAGCCCCTTAATTCGAACTAGTGGGAGGCTAACCCTCCCCAGGTTTCCCTGGTGGCTACTCTGGCCAACACCAGGGAAACTCTTCTGCCCCCCTCCTGGCCCCGGACCCCTTAAAGGGGCACGGGCTGGCTATGGTGACCGTGCCAGGTGCAAGCCTGCCAGCACCCAGCCAGCAGACCCTGCACCTGGCACGGATCGAGTCACCCACCCGATACCCCCCAGCCCTTCCCCTCTTCCCGGGACCAGGCTGGCGGCTCCCAGGAGCTTGCCCGGGACTGCAAGAGGCGGACACCCGCCTGGGCTAGTGCGGACATCGTGGACCTCGTCCACGATCTCCGCACTAGGCACAGGAAAGTGGCCGGCTTGGGCAGGATAGCTGCCAGCCTGGCCACCCAGGAGCAGGTGTGCAAGAGAATCAAGGGGGTCCACTGAGACCCCCGACCCTGAGCCCTGAGCTTACAATGGCCGTCCTGGGTCAGACCAAAGGTCCATCTAGCCCAGTAGCCGACAGCGGCCAACCCTAGGGATCCTGGAGGGGATGGACCGAAGACAGTGACCAAGCCATTTGTCTCATGCCATCCCTCTCCAGCCTTCCACAAACCTTGGGCAGGGACACCACTCCTACCCCCTGGCTAATAGCACTCCATGGACCCAACCTCCATGACTTGATCTCACTTCCCTTTCAACTCTGTTCTAGTTGTAGCCTTCACAGCCTCCTGCAGCAAGGAGTTCCACAGGTTGACTCTTTGCTTTGTGAAGAAGAACTTTCTGTTATTAGTTTGAAGCCTGCTACCCATTCCTTTCCTTTGGTGTCCTCTAGTCCTTCTTTATGGGAACTAATGAAGAACTTTTCTGTATGCACCCTCTCCACCCCACTCCTGCTTTTAGAGATCTCTATCCTGTCCCCCCTCCGTCTCCTCTTTTCTAAGCTGAAAAGTCCCAGTCTCTTTAGCCTCTCTTCATATGGGACCTGTTCCCAACCCCTGATCATTTTAGTTGCCCTCCCCTCTCCCAGCCTCTCTCTTCCCCTCTCCCACCTCCTTTTCCCAGTCTCCCCCAGTTTTGTTCAATAAAGACAGATTCCATTTTGGAAGACACGTTTTCTTTATTTTGTACATCAAGAAGAGGGGCTAGGGAAGGGTAAGTGGAAGGAGGTGAGGGAGGAATGGGGCACGAGCCCCCGATGGGGAGGACTGGGCTGACTCTGCGGGCTTCTGTGGGTGGAAGCTCTCCTGCAGCCCCCCAATTGCCCCCTCTGCCCAGATGGCAGCCTGCAGCAAGTGCAGCCGGGCTGATGGCCGAGTGGTGTGATGTGCCCAGTGTGGGTAGTCCGGGTACTCTAAGCCAGGACTGCTTTGCAAGCGGGGCACCCCTGAGAACTGTCTGTCCGGGGTGGGGGTCGGGACCCTTTAAGCACAGCCCTCGGCTAGCCTGAGACAGCATCTCCACGCTCTAAGTCCTCCTCTGATGCCCTGCCGGCACTGCTTCCGGCCATCCTTAAGCCCGGTTCAGGGTCCACTTAATGTGGACATGCTAGTTCGAATCAGCAAAACTAGCATGCTAATTCGAACTAGTTTTTCAGTCTGAATCCGTTAGTTCGAATTAGCTTAGTTTGAATTAACTAATTCGAACTAAG
This sequence comes from Pelodiscus sinensis, assembly GCF_052426305.1. Lineage (NCBI taxonomy): Eukaryota > Metazoa > Chordata > Testudines > Trionychidae > Pelodiscus > Pelodiscus sinensis. The sequence continues at coordinate 145,686,085 of NC_143052.1, read as the reverse complement.
TTAGTTCGAATTAACGTTGTAGTGTAGACATACCCTAAGAGATGAGTGAAAAAAATCCCCAAAGCTTTGCATCATTTGTATGAGCAGAGATCTGATTAGTGATTCAAAGTGTTTCCCCATTGTGATCAAGAAGGGTGTGATTAATACATTTGTTATTAAGGAGACCAGTAAGTAACTTTATAAGCTTAGTCTCCACTGGGGGAAAAAAGGGCATTTATCTAATGTGCACCCTTTGACTGAAACACAGCTATTGAGGACAATCTCATAAAATAGAAAGATGAAGGTAGGGTGGTGTTCAACAAAATGGTATTTTTAAAAGACAAATATTTAAAACAAAATTGGGTAAGGCACTTGAGAACATAGTGTAGGGAAAATCCCATGCTAGCTGAGGTAAACTAATTATTCATTGATTTGGATTTTAAAATGTACCTATGTAGTGTTTACGATAGATGCATAACCAAACTGACTGGGTCAATGTACAAGACTTCTCTCAGCCCACAAAAATCAATCCCTTCCTTATTATTTTCTTTCAACCACACTCTTCCACCTCAGAAAATGTCAGAAAATAGATGTTCCTTGGAATGTGCCTTGAAACTCAGCAAATCAAGCAAAGTCAGATCCAGGAAAAGTAAATTCTAGTGCTGCAGGTCCTGCACTGAGGTTGCTTTTCTTCAGTCTTTCAGATTCTACCTCTCCCCCTCCCCCCATTTTTAATTTCTGTGATAGTTTTGATGTCATAACTATGAATAGAAAATCTGTTTGGTACTATAGGTCTTACTAAAACTGTCTCTACATCAATTCACTTGAGGCATCATTTTACCAGTTTGCTATCTGAAGAATGGAACTACAGGCAGTCCCCGACTTACACGGATCCGACTTATGTCGGATCCGCACTTACGAACGGGGCTTTTCTCGCCCCAGAGCTCACGGGCGGCGGGTCGCCACCCGTGTCCTCCGGGGCGAGAAAAGCTTCTCCCGGTCTCCCTGGTCTGCTGGGGGGAGGTGGTCCAGCAAAGCCGCTGGACCACCCCCAGCAGACCAGGGACACCCGAGCAAAGCCGCTCAGGTGGTGGGAGTCCCACTGCCTGGGCGGCTTTGCTCGTTTGCCCCGGAGCAAAGCCGCCCAGGCAGCGGGACTCCCGCCGCCTGGGCGGCTTTGCTCCTGTCCCCCTGGTCTGCTGGGGGGATCCAGCGGCTTTGCTGGACCCCCCCAGCAGACCAGGGGGACAGGAGCAAAGCCGCGGAGCACACCCGCAGCGGGACAGCCCGGGCGCGCTTGGGCTGTCCCGCTGCGGGCATGCTCCGCGGCTTTGCTCTCCGTCTCCCTGGTCTGCAGGGAGACGGGGAGCAAAGCCTTGGGCTGTCCTGCTGCGGGCGTGCTCCGCGGCTTTGCTCCTGTCCCTCTGGTCTGCTGGGGGGGGTGTGTGCAGCTAGTGCCCCCCCCCCAGCAGACCAGGCTTTTCTTGCATACCCCTGGGGTAGAGCAGCTGGGGGCTGCCGGGTTGGTCCCGCAGCGCCGCTCCGGACCAACCCGTCAGCACCCCAGCTGCTCTGCCCCAGGTGTCCTGATTCAGCCGCTGCTGGTCAGTTTCAGCAGCGGCTGAATCAGGACGCCTGGGGCAGAGCAGCTAGAGTGCTGCTGGGTTGCTCCAGTAGCGCCGAGGAGCCGCGCTACTGGAGCAACCCAGCAGCACCCCAGCTGCTCTGCCCCAGGCGTCCCCAAGTCAGCCGCTGCTGAAACTGACCAGCGGCTGACTACAGGAAGCCCGAGGCAGAGTTGCTCTGCCCCAGGCTTCCTGGAATCAGCCGCTGATCAGTTTCAGCAGCAGCTGACTTGGGGACGCCTGGGTTTCTTAAGTTGAATCTGTATGTAAGTCAGAACTGGCATCCAGATTCAGCCGCGGTTGAAACTGATCAGTTTCAGCAGCGGCTGACGCCAGTTCCGACTTACATACAGATTCAACTTAAGAACAAACCTACAGTCCCTATCTTGTACGTAACCCGGGGACTGCCTGTATCTTTAACCCACCACGACATCTGCACATCAGATTTTCTCTTTTCAATAATCCTGTCATAGGATTTGATTTATTGCTGGGACATAAGCCTAATTTAGATCAGCACAGGTCAGGTTAACTTAATTCTGGTGAGTCCCCTCAAAGCTTATGCATCCTACTAGCGCAAGCATGACCAGTTTAGCCTGAGTGTGAGTCATCTTGCATTGGCTCCCATGACTTTGAGATGTGCTATGGAGTTCCAATTTAGAAGCCTATTGAAAAATAACTTTAGCAGGGACAGTCAGAGCAACTGAATTAAGACTGAAATGAATTAATTAGCGAAGTATACAAAGATTCTACCAGGGAGCAACACACAAGTGCTCACTGAATTTTCTGTTATAAATACACACACTTACTAAATTTGTGCATAACAGTCAGAACTTAAGGAAATAATAGTACTAATGTCCCTGTTGGCCTCCTGAATTTGTGCTAGTTCTGGTGATCCTGAAAAAATACAATTTTCTTCACGGTATTCCCTGATCGACTGTGACAATAGAAAGCCTTGGACTTATATATAATAGGAATGCAATATAAACAGATAGATAATATTGTCTAATGTTTTGAGTGGGGAGACTAGGTGCCAGGGCACTTGACTTTTATTTACACCTCTGCTACTAAGTCACCCTGTGGGCTTGGCAAAGTTACTTAACAGTTATGCATCTGAGTTTATTCATTTATAAAATGTGGATAAAATAATACTTCCCTGCTGCGTGGTTTTCCATAAACAGAGAAGAGTAAGAACAAAACAAGAAAGGAAAAATATAAAGCCTCCAAGAAAGAGAACAGTGTGTGCCCTCTCTGGGTATGTCTACGCTGCAAGCTTATTTAGGAAAAAGCTATTCCAGAAGATATCTTCTGGAATAGCTTATTTTGAATTAGAACTTCCACACTACAGGGAAGCCTCAAAATTAGTCCAAGGCAAGTTCCCCTAATGTGGATGCTATCTCAATTTTGAGCTCCCCAGGAGGCACTGAGGAGGAATAATTTAGAATGGCCCTTGTGAGGAGCTATTTTGACATAGCAGCAGTGGTGCGCCCACTCCCCCCCCCCTTCCAAAATAGCTTTTTTGGAAGAGGTGTTATCCCTCGTGGAATGAGGTTTACCAACATGAGAAAAAGCCCTCCGTTATTTTGATTTTCTTTTGAAATAACAGTTGCTGTCTGGATGCTAGTATTGTTTTTCTGAAATTATGGACATTATTCTGGATGATGGTGCAATGTGCAGCTATTTCTGCAGGCAAACTAGAAATGTAAATTGTAGTACAGAGAAAAAATCATAACTGTTACAATAGCTACCTACAGCTCACCTCCCATGTGGCATGTAAGAAATATTTTAAATGCTTTGAGATCAAGAAAAGAGAGATACCACAAGTGATAATATTAAGGTTTAGAAGAATCAGATTTTTATCCATAAATGTAAATTTGACTGGGTTCTCACAAATGATAACTGAATTTTACAGAAAGAGAAAGTAAATAAAATGTTATCTGAGAACTTTAGAGTTTTACTTAAGCATATTTACTTAGCATATGTTGCCATATGGTGTTGGCAATTTATGTATCATGGTTGTAAATTTTTAATATTTTGAATCTCAACATCTGTCATTAAATAAATATTGTCTAACACCTCATATGGTCTAGCCAACCCTTAACTTCCTGCAACAACGAACATTTAAATTGATAAAAATGTAGAAAATACTTAAAATGCATAACTTTGTGCAACTGTTAAAATGTAACTAGATAAAATAAAGAAATGCTTCAACCAAACATTCATATTATCCTTCAAAATTATAAAAAATAAAAATGTAATTTTGCCAAGCCTACAAATCATAATGGTAGAATTAGACATTTGGTTGTTTCACTGGAACTGAATTCATGATTCCCTTTGCTTTTCTTGCACTGCATCTCATAGGATAATTGTGGGCATAGCTATACAGTACAAAATAGTTCAGAGGGATGCCTACATGTCATATTCCTGAAGTATTATCCTAAATGACATTTTCCTGCTTTGTCAGATTCAATCTCAACCACTCCTGTTCACTATTTGCATCAAGTGCATGTAGCCAAAAGAGGGCTGTCTTTTCAAATGGATGTCACAGACAGGTTCTGATCTCATATATCAGTGTAATTCAGGAGTATTTATGTGTGTCTAGAATCTAATATGGTCCTAACCATAGTAGTTTCTATTTAGTTTATAGTGGTAGGAAATTAAAATTGGGTCTAGTATGTACCTGCTTTACACTCCTGAATTAAAGGGAATCTTTTCTGACCCTGTGCAGGTGAGTTGAGGCTGAGTTTGGATTTGGTAAAAAACTCACAAATCAGACAAGTTTATCTGACCTATCCATATGTTTGAGGTTTGCCCAAGTTTACATATGTAACATCTGTTCACTCACTCACTTACCTATTGCTAATACCTATGTGCATAAGTGATGGATTCTAGCTCATGGTACATAATTCCTTGAATTTGCACAGGCAAACCCACCTGAACAGTGGGAGACTAACTTGTCTGTATACATCCTGTAGCCGCTTCTGCATATAACTAAAAATAAACAGCACAGAAGTATATGATTAAGATTTGCCTTATAACTTCTCATGATTTGTGCATGATTTAGGCTTGATACTGATTTTTTAAAGTGCCAGTGTGAGTCCAGGAATATGATAAATACACAAGGAAGAGACCAGAACCATGAGAAAAGGCTCACAGTCAGATGCCAAAACTGATTTCACTTGCTTGGTTGATATAAAAGGGAAGTTTTCTTTGACCATCGGTGATGCTTCAAGAGTTTCTTGAAGGGCTTCCTTACAGAAATGTCTGGAGAGACTATAGCAATTTCATGATCAATACTCCAGCAATGTTTGCAAAGCTAGTTGTCTCCATGACTCCAGAGTGAGTCATGTAAAAAAGCTCTCAGCATGTCCTGCCTAAGAGCCTTCCATGTGTGACTGATCCCCGTCTGCTAGCTCACAACCAGACTCCATTTCATGGCTTTTCCTCATCTTTCATGGTTTAGCCGCATCGCACTATTCCTTTACTAGCACGGCAAAAATAACATCTGCAGGAGCTTTCCAATGTCCTGTGACTGAAAGTGAGATACAGCAGGGATTCTGTGTGGGTCCAGCACGCATGTGAGGGTAGCACAAATGTGTGTCTTCTCACAGCTTTCACAGCAGGCTATTTTGATTGACATATTTGTAGAGGCTACAGAGTGGATTGTAGATTCAGCTGGTGTGTCAAACCAGATGTGAAAATTCCACTGGGTGCGCAATGAAGTGAAGAGCGCTGTTTTACTGATTTCTTTGTTTTTTTAACAGCTGGATGGGAAAGTACATTATTTCTCCTTACTCTTCCTTTCTTTCTCAGGGTTGCCTCTGTCCCTCGAGCTGCGCAGGATTGCAGGTCACCTTATTACTGTCCTGCCTCTTGTGAGAGGGAGAATTGCTTAACTGGGTATCAGCTCTCTGACACCATCAGTCTGTTAGCCACCCAAACCAAAAATCGACTTCCTCCCACTCTGTGCCCCAGTCCCATCACTTGCCCGAAACCCCAGCCTCTTCCTGCCTTTGGTTCACCCCTGCCTTCCCCCCACTCCACCCCTTCTCTCAAGCTCCTGTCCACCGCTCTTCCTCTTCCCCTGCCCTGTCTCTTTCCTGTCTCCTAACCTGAGCTCCCCTCTGATTCCTCCTCTGCCTCCATCATGGAGCTTCCAGAATGCCACCAATCAGCTGATTCACAGTGCTCTAGAAGTGCTAGGAAGATGGGGAAATGGGAGAGCTGGTCAGTGGGGCCACCAATTGGAGACAGGCATTGGGGGAAAGGGAGTAGGGAAGGGGAGCTTGGCTGCTGGTGCATACTCAGCACCTGCTGATTTTTTCCCGTGGGTGCTCCAGCCCCAGAGCACCTAGGGAGTCAGTGCTTATGGGTGGGTTATAATGCTTAATTTACATGTGAACTGAGGCAGGCAGGTGAATAAACATGTTTTGCCTGGTAGAAAACTGTCAACACTGCCTTGAGTTAGACCTTAGGAACCTATATATTCATTGTACCTCTATAACTTTTACATAGTATCTGTACATACATTTCACAAAGATATTAATTAGCTGTGTGATCCTGCCTTTCATTTAAGACATCACATGTCACCATTTATGGGTAAATACCATGAATGTAGAGGCTAGCTCTAGTGAGTTTGGCAAACCTGTTAGTAGTAACTGTTACAGGACGGTTACAGGTACCTTTGCCATCTGGTACCAGTGAGCCTCTGTGGCACAGATAGGAAAGCAAAATATTTCTCCTTAATCTCCCTTTCTCCCTGAAGGTCACTTCAATTCCTCCCATCATCTGTTTTCTTTTTTTTCCTTTTCATTCTGTGTGAATATTACTTTGTAACCTCCCATTCTTTGTCTCTTCTTATTTAACCGCCTTTTCTTTACCAGGATCTCCTCCACTCTTCTTGTTCTTTCTTATCTCTGTCAGGCTCATCTTCATTGCACTCATTTTCTTATGACAACAGGAGTGGCAAGTACAGCAACAATACAGAATATACAAGAGATCCAGCCATAGGATGGGCTGACAAAGAGAAATTTGCTTCCATTTTTTGGAATGTAAAATACTAGATTAAATTAGGAATGAGTAAACCTCCTGGGTTAGAGGTTTGGCAACGTTCTCAAGCTATTTTGGGGGTTTATAAAACTAGTTGAAGTTTGCAAACTGTTTTTCCTTGTAATTTTAACCCATGTTTTTCCCCCCAGTGATTCAATTAAGAAACCCAAACAAACATATTTTTCAGCTAAAAGGAAGTCTGTGTTAAGTATTAAAGACAAAAGAGCCTCCCAAAAGTACAAGTAGTTGCCTTATATTATAGCTTTTAAAACAGCTAAACCTATCATTAAGATTATGTCTGGACTTGTATTATAGTCTCCACTTCCTGTGCTTGGGCTCAGCCCCAGAGGTAAAAATTTTTAGAACTGCGACCACAATCTTTTCAGTCCTTTTTTAGTTATGTGAATGTGAACAAAAATCTACCTTTTCCATTGTAATAGTTGTTAAGATCCTTTTTGCTCAAATAATGTTAAAAAATGGCTGAACTCTGGAATCTGAAACTAATCTAAAATCAGACCAAAGCCCTTCTTAAAAAACAACAACTACAAAACCCCAAACTTAAAATACTTGGTTTCAGACCAACTTGGTAGTAATGTCGAAAGGTGTAATATCTAGTATAATACTAATGGCTACATTGTCCCCCACACTGGATGCACTTAAAAATTACTCCATTTCCAGGGGCATGGAGGTGGGGGGTGCTGAGAGCCATTGAACCAAACTGTAAACCCTGGATATGACAGAACCCACTTGAAGCCAGGGGCTGTGGCAGCACCCTCAGCAGCCCTAGTTCTAGCCCCTTTGTTCCATTTCAATCTCACTTTTAAGTTTATAGCGCTACATCTACAGAAAGAAATGCAAGAAATGCTTTTGTTTCTTATTTCCACCGCTACATCCCTTTTCTGCACCAGGCACCAGCATTATTGCTATTTTATATCTGTACATGCCTATTTAGTATCATCTTCATGGCATCCTGCTTTTCATGCTTGGACCCCCTTGACCACAGCTAAGCGAAAAGGGCTGTGCTTAAATCATTAAAAAGTCAATGAGACTGACTCTTTGAGGGTTTTGGAATGCATTTACCCTTATTTTTTTCACTCGGGGGATTTTCCCCCATAATAAGCCATGCTTACCTCTTTCTATCTTCTCCCATTCCCTTAGGTTGATTCTTGGCTACTTTATCTACATCTCTGCAACTCACATTCAGCTCTTGCTTCCTGTTTACTAACCAGTGGTGAGTGAGGACAACATTCAAAGGCCCCTTTGAAAACTGAAATCCTCAAGCAAATTGACAGTTCAAATATTGCATGAATTGTACTTCATGTGCATAACAGTTATATTTTCTACTATTATGTAGTGCAAAGAATGCTTTGCATTTGCCCGTTTCAGCATTGTGTTTATTAGGTACTGACACAGGAGGATAATCTCTTTTCCAGCAGGCAGAAAGAGAAGTGCCTTCATCTTTCACATCAGAAAAAACCTCTTCTCAGAACGTATTCCTGAGAAATCAAATGTGCATCTTCATCTGACAACCATTCTGGAAGTGACTCACCCAGAGTATTGTTGTTATCACAGCTCCGCTCACTGACTGTTGAAATCACCAACATGTTGTGACAAAGCTCCCACCTTGTCTCACTGTGACCCTCAGTATAGCAACTCTCTCTCTAGAGGCAAAGGTCACTACCTGCTGAGCCACTTTTGTCTTAGGCCAGTGAGGGGTTGGTAGGAGAACTCCCACAGTATTGTTGCCCTTTTGGGCTTAGTAGGTGCAGTTCAGCCTCCTCTGTCTTCCCTCTCAGGGAAATGTCTCTGTAGTCTCAGAGGGTATGTCTAGATTGCATACCTCTGTCAGCAGAAGGATGCAGATTAGGCAGGTCAACATTGCCAATGAGGCAGGGATTTACATATCCCATGCCTAATTTGCATAAAAATGGCCACCACATTTTGCCAACTCAAAACTTTGTCAGCAAAAAGCAGCAATCTAGCGGTGGATCTGTCGAGAAAGAAAGCCTTTTTCAACAGATCCTGTAAACCTTGCAGGAGGCATAAGGGATCTGTCAAAAAAGGCTTTCTTTCTCAACAGATTCCCCTCTAGACTGCCACTTTTTGCTGACAAAGTGCTGAGTTGGCAAAATGTGGCGGCCATTTTTATGCAAATTAGGCATGGGATATTTAAATCCCTGCCTCATTGGCAATGTCAAGCTGCCTAATCTGCATCCCTCTGTCAGCAGAGGGATGCAGTCTAGAAATACCCAGAGTGGCAGGGCGGGGCAACCCAGGTCTATCCTTTACTCCAGATTCCAATCCAGGGGCACTAATGGCAACAGCTGTTGGCAGTTTTTCCGTTCACCTCTGGAGCTGCTACAATTCCCTGGGCCACTTCCCTAGGGCCCCCACCTCTGTCAACACCTCCTGTACCCTTAGGGCTTCCTTCTCTGTGGCTTGTTGCTGCTTGTACTTTCCAGTCCTTTGGAAATACTTCCTCCCTTCTAGCTCTTCTGGGGTCCTTTCAGTCAGGCGGGGGAGTTCTTAAATAGAACTAGTAGCTCCTTAATTGATGTCAGACATCTCAATTGGCCTAATGGTCTCAACTGACTCTTTCCCAATTAATTGGCCTCAGATGCCTTAATTATGGTGTGGGCTAACTTAACTGACTTTTTCAGGCTAATTAGTGTCAGGTGTCAATTAGCCTGTAGTAGCCTTTGTTTTGGTTACCCAGGAAATAGGGACCTACTTATCTTATGGCCATTATGTCAGCATTCTATTCCTCAGACACTGATCTGAGTCTGTCACAATATATAGCCGAGTGATTGGGGAATGGGGGAGAAGGCGAGTCAGTATTTGTTGGCTTCTACACCTTAGCTATTGCCATCTTGCCAATTCCTATTGAGATGGTGAAGATTCCAGAGCTACTCCCAGTATATCACGATATAACCCTTAATGTATGAAGCACTCTGTGTATGTAGCAAGATCACGTTTCAGATGACAGAGACATGATGAGATTGTAATCGGCAATTCCGCACCATGATTTCTGTGTCATCTTTGATATGAGATTCTTGCAGGACAATGACAATCTCTGTTTCATCACCCAAAACTAGTTCACAATTCCTCAAAATACCTCCAGAGCTATTGTGAGCAACTTTCCACACAGCCAGCACCAACAGGGGCTGTGCCACATTGGGACTGACCTTCTGATGTCTTATGTCATTGCCTCAATCAAAACGGAATTTTTGAAAAGCAAGTTGGCCAGGATTTCACAAGGACAATTATGGCTTCCATCAATGGGATTCCATCAAAGCCCAAAAATGTGTCTCAGTACACCAGAGGAATAGCTGCAAAAGAACAATGTATTCTTTGTGATCCAAGCTAGAAACCAGAAACAGAAAGTTATTAGAGGAGTACCAAATCTTTGGTGACCTGAACCCTGCAATATGCTTGCTAGAGTCACTGAGCCATTGAAGATGGATTGAGACAGTTGAAGATCTAGACTTTACTCACTGCAGCCATTCTGCTGTGCCAGTTTGGGGTTGCAAATCCAATGAAACATTGAAAACAACAGACAGATGTATCAAGTGCAAAGTCCACAGAAAACTCCACCAAATAGCTCATCACCAGCCTTCTCTGCCTTGTCATGGCTGTTTGTGGTCATGAAGGTTCCAAAAAAGCTGGGGAAGCTGCATGACCAGATGGCGTTTTTCCAGAATTTCTTAAAACTGGGAGCCAAGGAATGGAAATGGCTGGCAACTTCTGTTCTCCAAAATCCAAGGTATATCCTGAGCATCTGGCATGAGGTAATTACAATTACCAAACCCAGGAAGCCATCCATAATCCTTCATTACACTGGCCCATATTACTCCTTACACATCATACAAGCTTTTGAAAAAATATTATTGGCAGGATCATGAAGCTTGTAGAAACAATGTTACTAAATGAACAAGTGGATTTCTGACCAGTCTGCAGCTTCACCGACCAAGCTTTGTCCTTAATACACACTGAGTTGGGATTCCAGCAGAAATTCAAGATTGGGACAGCTTTTTAAAACTTATCTTATCTGTACCTATGGCACTGAATGGTGAAAGGGTTGATACTTCCTTCTGAAAGTTAGCCAATTATCATATGCAATACAACAATAAAGTTATTCTGGGAGTTTCTGATCCATAGGTTCCCAAACTGGGGGATGCACCCCCCCTGGTGAGGGCATGAAGAAATTCTACGGGGGGTTTGAGGCAACCCAGCCCCCCCCCCATTAATCTTTCCCCTCCCAAGAAAGAGCCTGGTCCATCCAGTAAAAAAATTCAGAAAATATCATGTGAAATGTCTGGTATTTTCTGTTTTTCCTGGCTCGGCGTCCGCTGAAACACGCGCAGTTCAGGCTGGCTGGGGTGAGGGGAGGATGGAGTATCTCGGGCAGACTTGAAAATGTCTATCTTAAAAGTGCAATGCCTGCTCTTTTTTTTTTTTTTTTGGTCAACAAATTTTCCCCTGGAGTACCGGCCACCTTTTTTTTTTACACTGGTCCCAGGAATTAACAAGTTTTGATGCAATTTTTTTTTTGGGGGGGGGGGCATGAGGATTTCTTAAAAATCAAAAAGGGGGTGTGATGCCGAAAAGTTTGGGAACCAATGTGATCAGTTGTAGATTTTGTGTTTTCCTTGGTGACCAGTTCAGCATGCTACATGCTCTTTATTATGACCGGCCACAGGCACCAATTCTGCTTACTGTCTATGCCAGCAACCTTCCTTAATCATCATCATGGAATTTTGTTTACATTGATGACATTGCTTTGATTACATGGGCACAGCATTTACCTACCGTAGGACAATGTTTAACCAAAGACCCTAAAACCATGGAAGAATATTTCTTATTTGAGTGACTAAAATCAAATCCATGATTGTGCCAGCATTTAATCTAAATGATCCAAAGGCTAGGGTGTAACTGCATATGGACATCTGTCCAGTAGATGAGACAGTCCCACCACGAAACATCTCAGTGCACCATCAGATGGAAGCCTCACATTACATAGCAAGAAAACGCTAACCTCCTCACTCCAGCTTGGAAGGTGGTGCAAGAGATTAAGAAGGAGCAAGGTTCCCTTTTACTCTCATGTGTTGGCTACTCATACCCTGGGTTGTAGCATAGGTAAGGAAGCAGGTTCCTGAGGCCACTATAAACTATCCTCCTGTGCAGAAGTGTGGATGAAGGAGAAGAGAGAATGGAACCAAGGCTCTGTCTCTCCAGTGTAGCTGTGTCTGGGGAAGTATGTTACACCAGACCTTAGCCTAGTGCAGGGCCTGCTCCTTCTGGGTCTGTCTACTCTACAAAGTTAATTCGAACTAACAGCCGTTAGTTCAAATTAACTTTAATAGTGTCTATACATGAAAACCGCTAGTTGAAATTTAAATTGAACTAGTGGAGCGCTTAATTCAAACTAGGTGAACCTCATTCTACGAGGACTAACACCTAGTTCGAATTAAGTAGTTCGAATTAAGGGCTGTGTAGCCACTTAATTCGAACTAGTTGGAGGGCCAAACCAGGGAAAACTTTTCTGCCCCGCTCCCGGCCCCGGAGCCCTTAAAGGGGCACGGGCTGGCTACAGTGCTCATGCCAGTTGCAAGCTTGCCAGCACCCAGCCAGCAGACCCTGCACCTGGCAGGCATGAGCCAGCCACAAGCTGCCACCCAGCCCTCCCCCTCTTCCCAGGACCAGGCTGGCGGCTCCCAGGAGCCTACCCGGGGCCACAAGAGGTTGCGCGCCTGCCTGGTCTAGTGCAGAGATCATGGTCCTCATCGAGGTTTGGGGGGAAGCCTCCAACGTCCATGACCTCTGCACTAGGCACAGGAACGCGGCCGTCTAGGGCAGGATAGCTGTCAGCCTGGCCACCAAAGGCCACATGCGAACCCAGGAGCAGGTTTGCATGAAAATCAAGTTGGTCCAGTCAGACCCCTGACCCTGAGCCCTGAGCTTAGAACATAAGAACATAAGAATGGCCGTACTGGGTCAGACCAAAGGTCCATCTAGCCCAGTAGCCTGTCTGCCGATAGCAGCCAGCACCAGGTACCCCGGAGGGGATGGACCGAAGACAATTACCAAGAGTATGTCTACACTACCCCGCTAGTTCGAACTAGCGGGGTAATGTAGGCATACCGCAATTGCAAATGAAGCCTGGGATTTGAATTTCCCGGGCTTCATTTGCATAAGCCGGGTGCCGCCATTTTTAAATCCCGGCTGGTTCGAACCCCGTGCCGCGCGACTACACGCGGCACGAACTAGGTAGTTCGAACTAGGCTTCCTAGTTCGAACTACCGTTACTCCTCATTCCACGAGGAGTAACAGTAGTTCGAACTAGAAAGCCTAGTTTGAACTACCTACACACGGCACGGGGTTTGAACCAGCCGGGATTTAAAAATGGCGGCGCCTGGCTTATGCAAATGAAGCCCGGGAAATTCAAATCCTGGGCTTCATTTGCAATTGCGGTATGCCTACATTACCCTCCTATTTCAAAATAGGAGGGTAGTGTAGACATACCCCAAGTGATTTGTCTCCTGCCATCCATCTCCAGCCTTTCACAAACAGAGGCCAGGGACACCATTCCTACCCCCTGGCTAATAGCACTCCATGGACCCAACCTCCATGAATTTATCTAACTTCTCTTTAAACTCTGTGGGTATGTCTACACTACCACCCTAGTTCGAACTAGGGTGGTAATGTAGGCAACCGGAGTTGCAAACGAAGCCCGGGATTTGAATTTCCCGGGCTTCATTTGCATCTCGCCGGGCGCCACCATTTTTAAATGTCCACTAGTGCAGACTCCGTGCCACGCGGCTACACGCGGCACGGAGTCCGCACTAGCAGACATTTAAAAATGGCGGCGCCCGGCGAGCTGCAAATGAAGCCCGGGAAATTCAAATCCCGGGCTTCATTTACAACTCCGGTTGCCTACATTACCACCCTAGTTCGAACTAGGGTGGTAGTGTAGACATACCCTGTTATAGTTCTAGCCTTCACAGCCTCCTGTGGCAAGGAGTTCCACAGGTTGACTATGTGCTGTGTGAAGAAGAATTTTCGCTTATTAGTTTTAAACCTGCTGTCCATTCATTTCATTTGGTGTCCTCTAGTCCTTCTAATATGAGAACTAATGAAGAACTTTTCTTTATTCACCCTCTCCACACCACTCATGATTTTATAGACCTCTCTTCAGCTGTGCCGGCTCAGCTGATTGTCAGCACAGCACGGCAGTCAAGACGTGGATCACTCGACAAGGGAAGCCTTTAAACTTGGTTTCACGAGGCATACGTTTTTTTTTAGTTACAGACTAACATGGCTACCCCTCTGAGACTCTTCCAGGATAAGAGCAACGCTGCACTGTCCTTTGCTAAGTAAGGCTTTTGGTAGAAACAAGATTCAGTTCCCCAAAATCGATACTTGCAATGGATACTTAGAATGAAGACTGGGTTTTTAAACCGCATCTATGCGAATTAGGCACCTAAATCCCATTACAATTCGTTTGGCTTTGGGCCGTAATGCCTGAAGAGTGTTTTGAAAATCCCAGCAGTGATATTAGAGATAAATGGTTTATTTAGTACCATAGCAAGTGTCTATCTAGAAAGTTTCCAGTGAAAGAGCTTTCTCTGTAGTCAGATTTCAGCACAGAATTGGATTCTATATTGAAATCTTTCTGTTTCTGCAGCTTTTACAAGTTCCACAGGAGGGAGTCTTGACTTGTATTTAAATGTCATACCTATATATCTAAGGTATTTATAACAATAATACTTAAGCACTGATTTAGCCTTTTTTGCAGAGGTGGGGTCTCAAACAGCATTCAAAATACCTCAGTAAAAGTGGCCCAGGTTTAGACTCCTCATTTGTAGCAGGCTGGCTTTGGAAAGCCTTAATCAAAACCAGTCGGCGCACACAGTAGAGTCAATGGTGTGCATGGCATTTTATACAGCTGTAAGAAGATAAACTCACGGTCCCTGAAACTTAGAATCTAGACTGATAAATTATAAAGGACATTGGGGGAAGCGAAAGATGCAACATAGAAGTAAAGTTACAGAGCAGACATGTGTGGTTTCCATCTAGGTAGTTGTAAGGTTGTAGTTTTGGTCATATTTTAATTAATACATTTTGTTTAATTCTTAGCATGAGCTAATTAAAGAAAACAATACAAGATTCTGAGGTAATATATAAGGGTGGGAGTTGATGGTTACTGGCAGATGGCTGGCTGAAAGAAGCTAGTTCTTTAACTCAAATAAGACAATCAAAGTGGCTAACTGCATTGGATCAGAGCCACTAATAGGAAAGCAGCGAGTGTTGCAGGAAGAGACAGATGCACATAGCAGCACGTAATGTATGATTTCAGAGAAGAGATATAATTAAGGGAAGAGCTGTGCAGGGCTTTAGAAGTTAGAATGAGATGTTAAAATGGGTTGCAGAAAGAGATATGAAAGTAGCAGAGGGACCCAAGGATGAGGGACTTAGTTGGAGTGAGGGAAACAAAAAGACTAACTTTAACTACTGTAGGTTACTGAATAGGCTGGAACGGGAAGAGATGATAGATAGGAAGGCCTGCTAAGACCTTAAAGCAGGGAGTGGAGACTGATTGAGAATCTCAGGGGTTGAGCTGGCCAGCAAATGGGTTAGGAAAATAGGAAGCTGATGAAACAATCACATCTGTTCTGTTTAACAGAGTACATTCCCCAGAGAGAAAGCTTTAAGAATGTATAACTCCTTTCCAGTAGATCTGTGGATGGTCACAAACCTGACTGCCTTCAGGACAAAATTCATGACCCAGCAATTTCCCCAAGCTTTCCCATTACGTTAGTAATGCTTACCTTGTTAATGTGATGATGATGGTGATGATTAATAATAATTATGATGATAATAAAAAGCAGAAAAATCTACTAATTTACATGTTTTTAGAGTGGCGCAGAAAAGGATAAGAATAAAATTAGATGGACCATAAAAAAGACAAGACTGAACAAAAGTTTTCGAAAAGTGGTCGTTTACATTTCTTTTAAGTCATAAACTAATAAGTGGATTTTCCTAAAGGTTCAGAAGATTCTATGTTTGAAGAATAAGTTTGGTAAATTTGGGGAGGATGCCTTATATGATTCATACAGAACAAACTAGTCCAGTCTCTGTTCTCAGTGCAAATATTAATGTAACCTAAATTTCAGAGCAGATGTGGTGGCTCTGAAACACTGGACAGCTTTTTCAAACGCCATCTAGCTTGGAGTAAAACTTGGAGAACCCTGTGGCATAGTTCTATGGCTCGTTCCAATAAGCAAGCGTAGCTTCTGTTTTATCATCCTGCTCTGGCTGCCAAGAAGTTCCTTCCTCAGAGTGTTCTTTTGTATACGCTGATAACTAACCAGAACAGAAGTGGTATTTCTTTCCCTAAAAGGCTTCTCCTCTATCCTTTCTCATTTCCCCACCTGCAGCCACTCTTCTGATAGGCAATTCTCCTTCAGCAGACTGTTTTCTGTCAGATCAGGTTTGGCGGGATACCCCTGAGACCAGCGTAACCCCTGCCCCATGCTGATGGATTGAATAAAGCCACTAATCGTTAAGTGAAAGTTACACCAGACAGTGTTGGGAGTGAAAAAAGGGGGGCGGGGAGGAGAGACAATTTTCTGACTCTAAGACTTGGCAGATTTCACAACAAAACAGCTGGCGGCGAGACACGGGTGCTGATGGAATACATTAATTACTGTCGTCAGGGTTTTAGACACACTTGCAAATTGCTGGTAATACCGGCACGCTGGATTATCAGAGAAGTTGTCTGGGAAAAAAAGAGAAAAGTAGAGAGAAGTCTGAATCAGGCCCATCCACTAGCTATCAAAGCAACCCCAGCTGCTGTGGCCTGTGCATTCCTCAGCCTCTCTGTTAGCCCATGGCCTCCACACAACCTGTGTACACTTGTTCTGACCATACTCACTTGGGGCCCTTTTAGTCTCTATTATTATAATTATAGCGAAACAAAGTATACCAAGCACCTCACAGGCACATCAAATAGACACAGCCCCACCTCCTGGATTTCTTACAATCCAAAGGTAGACATGGTGTCAAGTTAGTAAAAGCAACAAACAATAGGAGAGCAATGGGTAAGGAAGACAAAGGTTATTATCATTGGACTATGTAGTGACTTAGGTTTGTTATAAGCCTTTCTTGTTCATTGTGATCTGTCTATACACATGGATAGGCTTTTGTGAAACTAATAAACTAAATCTATATAGAGATTTTAGAGTGCATCTGTCTGTGTATCTGTCTGCAAGTAAGTTTGTTCAAGAACTCTTCCTAAACAATGAGAGCTAGGACCACCAAATTTAGTATGCAGCTTCTTCTTATTATAACTTAAAGCAAGGGCAGGGTTTCATTTTAGATGATAAATCTGAGAATTGTCCCAGATTGAGGTGTCATTAGAGGAGGTTTTGGAAAAAATTGATAAACTTAACAGTAACAAGTCACCAGGACCAGATGGCATTCACCCAAGAGTTCTGAAAGAACTCAAACAGGAAATTGTGGAACCTTTAACTGTGGTTTGTAACCTATCCTTTAAATCAGCTTCTGTACCTAATGACTGGAAGATAGCTAAAATCACACCAGTATTTAAAAAGGGATGTAGAGGTGAGCCTGGCAATTACAGACCGGTAAGTCTAACGTCAACACCGGGCAAATTAATTGAAACTATAATAAAGAATAAAATTGTCAGATACAAAAGTGAACATAATTTGTTGGGGGAAAATCAACATGGTTTTTGTAAACGGAAATCATGCCTTGCTAATCTACTAGAGTTCTTGAGGGGGTCAACAAACATGTGGACAAGGTGGATCCAGCAGATATGGTGTACTTAGATTTCCAGAAAGCCTTTGGCAAGGTCCCTCACCAAAGGCTCTTAAGTAAAGTAAGTTGTCATGGGATAAGAGGGAAGGTCCTTTCGTGGACTGATAACTGGTTAAAAGACAGGAAACAAAGGGTAGGAATAAATGGTTAGTTTTCAGAATGGAGAGAAGTAACTAGTGGCATCCCCCAAGGGTCTGCACTAGGACCAATCCTATTCAACCTATTTATAAATGATCTGGAGAAAGGGGTAAACAGTACGATGGCAAAATTTGCAGATGATACCAAACTGCTCAAGATAGTTAAGACCAAAGCAGACTGTGAAGAGCTTCAAAAACATCTCACAAAACTAAGTGATTGGGCAACAAAATGGCAAATGAAATTTAATGTTGGTAAATGTAAAGTAATGCACATTGGAAAAAATAATTCCAACTATTACTTATTATTATTAATATGACGGGGACTAATTTAGCTATAACTACTCAAGAGAGAGATCTTGAGTCATTGTGGATAGTTCTCTGAAAACATCCACTCAATGTGCAGCAGCAGTCAAAAACACAAACAGAATGTTAGGAATCATTAAAAAAGGTATAGAGAATAAGACAGAGAATATCTTATTGCCTCTATATAAAACCATAGTACACCCACATCTTGAATACTGCGTACAGATGTGGTCACCTCATCTCAAAAAAGGCATTGGAAAAGGTTCAGAAAAGGGCAACAAAAATGATTAGGGGTTTGGAATGGGTCACATATGAAGAGAGATTAAAAAGACTGGGACTTTTCAGTTTAGAAAAGAAGAGACTTTTTAAGGGGGGATATGAGAGATAAAATCCTGACTGATGTGGAAAAAATTAATAAGGAAAAATTACTTACTTATTCCCACAATATAAGAACTAGGGATCACCAAATGAAATTAATAGGTAGTAGGTTTAAAACAAAAGTTTTTCTTCACACAGCACACAGTTGACCTGTGGAACTCCTTGCCAGATGAGGTTGTGAAGACTAGGACTTTAACAGGGTTCAAGAAAGAACTAGGAAAATTCATGGAGGTTAGGTCCATTAATGGCTGTTAGCCAGGATGGGTAGGAATGGTGTCCCTAACCTCTGTCAGAGGCTGGGAATAGATGATGGAAGAGGTATTTCTTGAAGATTCCCTGTTCTGTTCACCCCTCTGGACTTTTGGTCTGACCCAGTATGGCCAATGTTCTGTTCTTATGGTTGTGCCAGGACAACCAGAAGCCCTGGGAAAAGAACAATTTTCCATAACATTCAAAGGAATGAGCTGCTGTTTGGAAGGATGTGATATGAGAGTGCCACTGCGGGCAAATGGCCATGAGCCTGAAGGGGAGAGCTATCATATAGAGTGACCACTGGGGGCAGCTGTTCTGCCAAGGGAGTGGCCAGCAGAGTAGGGGCTCCATCTTGTCTGCCAGCACAGTGGGTAAGTAATCTCCCTGCCCCAAACTCTTTCCTCCTTCCTATCCCTTGGTCACAGCACTGGGGGAAAGAGGGGAAAGGCCCCTGGTGGGCTGCGGAGGGTCTGAGGGGGGAGACAGTAGGTCCCTGGTGGGTGGAGAGGGTCTGGGGTGGGGGAGACAACAGGTCCTTTGCCCCCAGCCTCCTGCACTCCCTCCCTCCCCATCCTTAGGCCCTACTCTAAAGGACCCAGGCAATGCCAGGTAAGTCAGCTAGTCTACTGTATATTTGAGAGAATTTGTCTCTCTGTTCAAGAACTGCTCCTAAATGGTAAGAGCTAGGACCACCTCATTTGGTCGGCAGCTTCCTCTTATAACTTAAAGTAAGGTCAGGGTCTGGTTGTGCCAGGACAATGGGATGTGCCTGGAATGGGAATGCTTCTCATAAAACCAAGCAGAAAAGAGACAGAATCACCTGGCAGATGAAATGGGCTGGCTGGGGGCACACCCCACACCAGGATTGCCCCAGCTCTGAACCCTACTCCCCAGGCGTCTTTCGGGGACGGTTGGGGAGAAGGCTGAAGCTCACTGTCCTTCTCCTCCCACCCCCTTCGTATGGGAACATTGCTATCTTTTCCCCTTCGTTGGGGAGCAAGAGAAAAGAGCAGTTTGCTGAATTCCTCACTCTGCTTGGAGGGGTGCAGGGGCCAACGAACATGGACCTGCCCCAGCGAGGGGACATTCACCCCTCCCCCAGCTGTGCCCACTGGAGCTGAAGCAGCCATGGACAGGTGCTTCTTACAAGGCCCCAAGCTGCTGAGGTGAGAGAGGGCTGGGGTAGTCCTCTCACCTGGGCAGCCTGCACACTGAACCCCTCCTTCCCAGCTCTACAGCAATGATTTAAATGAAGTATGCACATTTTCACTTTATTTTTCAAAAAACAAAAATTAATTAAGGACCTGAGCAATGCTGGGTAAATTTTCTAATAATCAATATTTGCATTATGCATGTTTCCTTCAATCCAGTAAAGCCTTCATTCGCACTTGTGCCAGAGTCTATTTCCAAGGGTCTTTTAGGTGCTCTTGAAAACCCCAGTAGGCCCTTTTCTGCATCTTTAGGCACATAAATACTTTGACAAATATCGCCCTAGAATCATAAAGGAAGTTAGGTGCCTAAAATGGCAGGTAGGCATTGCATCCCAGAATCAGGATCACATATCTGTTCTCAGCTATTAGCAAACCTGGTAGGCATTTACCATTGCTTGGCATTTACATTTTTGCAATAGATGTTCTCTGCACAGTGGCAGCTCACTCTAGGCATCTAGATGTGATGCACAAGCCAGGGAAAGATAGCCATTTCTCAACTTCCCATGGGCCCAAGCCAGGAAGCATATTCAGAGCGTCCCTACCTGGTCAGGTTCCCCAGCATACAAAATGGGCTGGGAGAAGAAGAACATCCGTCTTTACTTTTAGCCTAGTAGGTAGGGTACCTGCCTGGGAGGTCAGATACCCTGGGGTTCAAGTCCCCACCCTCTCTTAGGGGCAAAATGGCTGTATTGCTTTCAGGTGAATGCCTATGCCGCTGGTGTAGGGGTTATTCTCATGCAGGGCTCCTTCAGGGCACATCTATACTGCAGGGCAAAAGTTGAATTAAGATTCGTAGCTTCAGTTACATCAATTGCACAGCTGACGTCGAACTAAGCTTTTGGAAATATCTACACAGCAGGAAGCTGAAGGAAGAAAACTCTTCCTTTGAATTCCCTTACTCCTTGTAAAATGAGGGTGTGATGGACCGGGCCGGGTCTGGGCACCGCTGAGGGCATCTGCTCAGGGTGAATTGCTCAAACTCAGGGCTCCTTACAGCCCCTGACTGGAGACCTTCCCCAAATAGGCCACAAACCAGTCACACAGAGTGCTTCAGCTGCCAATCCAGCCAGCAGGAAGCCTCACAAGCAAAACCCCTCAGACACCCCAGCTCTCCCCGTACCACAATCAGCCCCAGGCCAACACACAGGTGAGGGGTTATAGAACCCAATCTCACCTACCCCGAATCTCACCTACCCCAGAACCAGCCACAGATCCCTGGTCAGTTTACACTTGAGATCTTACCCACAAGATCACGTTGGGCCAATCCTTTAAAATCTAAAATCTAAAGGTTTATTAATAAAAGAAAGAAAAGGCTGAGAGTAAGGTTGTTAAGGAGAATACATTACATGCACCAATCACCAAGTTCTTGATGCAGGCTCTCAGCAGAGATGTTATAAACTGCTATCTTAAAAGTCTCTGGTGTATATCCTATGTCAGGATGGGTCCACAATCCTTTCCAGCTATCTGTACCTTGCAAGGCTGCATCTGGGATCAGTGGCAGAATTGAAGACAAGATGGAGTCCACCTCATAGCACTTTATATTCATGCCTGGTATCTTCCAAGCTAGAGCAGGTCACATGGTCAAGTGACCTATCCCTGTGTCCCATGCCTGCAGTCATTGGATAATGACTGGTTTGCAGGTTTCCAGATGCATTCCTCAGGTGTGTATTGGGCACCTTGAGAGCCATTGTCCTTGGGGCTGTGCTAGTTAGCATAGCCATTCATTGGACATTTCTTCCTTACAACAGGCAGTCCAGGCAAAGAACATTCACAATACCAGCACAGAGTCCATATTCATAACTCCTCATACAGACATCATACATGTACACGAGTAGCATATAAAGAATCAGTAGAACATAAGCTTTCATTTGACACCTCACGTGGTCCCCTTTGTACAAACACCCCCCCGTGGGCGCAGCAATGATCTGGCTGCTCCCCTTAAAATCCAATAACATGTCAGAGGGCTACAGAAGTCGGAATAAGAACTCCTTCTGCTCAACATTATTTCAAAATAAAGGCTGGCAGTGTAGACACGCATTTTGTTGTTTCAAAGTAACGTCAGTTATTCCAAAATAACGCTGCTGTGTAGACATAGCCTCAGGCTCTGCTGTTGAAGCTGTTCTATTGATAAAAGTGGGATTAGAGACAAGGAGTTCCTGCCATACTTGCCACTCCATCTTTAAGTGAGGGGGAGAGTGACAAACCTCATTCTTTCCCAGACAATAGATAGGAACTTGTTGAGGATGGGGGCAGTTGCTAGATCTGTATTGCAGGGCTAGAGTGCCTCCATCAGCCAGGACGGGTTCTCCCCCGAGATAAGTTATTCCATTCCTACACTTCCCACCGGCTACTTGACATGGGCTGGAACACAGATAAGTCCATAGCTCTCAAACCAGGTCATTAAGAGAAAAAGCAATTGACCTTTTTTGCTGGCATTAACTTTGTTTGGTTGAGCTCCCACTGGTGAAGTGTTTATTTTGTAAGATTCTGTCACTGCTATTGGACCAAAGAGACAAAATCATGTGATTAATATTGTTTGTTTTGGCTGGAGGAAAAGTACTGGGAACCTATAACAAATACCCCCTGTTAGCAAATAAAAGGTATAATTAAGACATCCTTTCCAGTGGTTTTAATAAGATTTTGTGACTCGCTCTCATTTTTAATGAGATACCAGTTTCCTCCCTTCTTGCTAGCAGATGCCTTTCCAATAAAACAGACAGCTTTGATTTTCACCTTACCATGAATTCTCAGTCTTAATTTATTCATCTGCAGCCCACCCATCACACTCTTCATGTGCTAAATAGCTGTTAATCGCTGAAAAATTAACAAGGTGTTTAACGCCAAATTTTTTTTTTAAAAATAATCTTTTTCTTAATAGGCAGAGAGACTCGTATTTTCTCACATTCCAAAAGCTCAGCTATATCTAGGCCAGCATGGTAATTCTGCAGTCTCACCTAGCTCCCCCACCCCTTAAATAAATCAGACACTCTCCTTTGGTAAAATTGAGTCTCAGCCAGTTTATTTTAATATGCTGTCAGTTTGTGAGCAGCCAAGCAGTCCCCGAAAGATTTGTAGGTGTTGAAGGCATGAAAAAAGCAACCTTCCTCAGTGCAGCTGATTCAGTACAGCCAGTCCCTCCTCTGGGGGTTGGGAAGATGCAGCCTTGGCAAGTTTGGGCAGCAAACCTGTTTATGATAAGTTATTTTTATTTCACTTAAATAGCTCTTTAAGGCCTGCAAAAATCCTGAAACTTAGCACCAAGGTAAAATCCCCCCATGGCAAAGAATCTGCTCCTTATTTATTATTTTGCATCTCTACTAGGTGCACAGGGTAGGTTGGGATTTTCAGGTCCTGCTATTAGCTGAGAGATGCCATCGTGAACTGTAATCTCCTTTGTTCTTATCTAAGCAAAGCTGGGCATGGTCACTATTTGGGTGGTTGACTCATTGCCAGGAAAAATTACAGGTGCTGCAGGAAGTAATGGTAGTAATTGAGTAAGGTAGGCTGTACAGCAGCACTGACCCCAAAGTCTGTAGATCTGGGATGGGTCATAATTTTTTTTGAGGGGGGGCACTCCAAGATTTTGGAAAGTGGCCAAGGGCTGCACTTTTCCACAATATTAATGGAGGAGATGCAGGGTCTGGGATGGAGGTTGGGTGCAGAAGAGAGCTTGGGGTAAAGGATTAGGATGCAGAAGGGAGTGTGGGGTCTGAGAGGGAATTTGAGTGAAGGAGGCAATTGTGACCTGGGCAGGGAACTGGGGTGCAGGGATTTGGGATGTGACCTAGGGCAGGAGAATGGGGTACACAGGTGTGGGGTGTGACGTAGGGCAAGAGGGGGTTGTGATCTGGGGCTGGATATTGGGGTACAGGTTCTGGGAGGGTTCAGGAGGGTGGCAGAGGGTTTGGGTTATGTGGGGTAGGGTGACAGAAGTAGGGGGCATAGGGTGGGCGAAGGGCTGGATTGTAGAGAGGCTGGAATGCTAGAGGCAGGCTCTGACTGGAAGACTTACCTGGGTGACTCCCGGCCAGCAGCCCAGAACGTTTCTTAGGTAGTTTCCCTGCCTGTCCCACCCCCGTATGGGCTGTAGGGGCCATGTGTGTGTGAATAACTTTGAGCTTGAGAAGAGGGGGACATGATGCTTCATGTGCTGCCTGTTATTCAAACAGGCAGCTCCCATTGGCCAGATGGCCAATGGTATTGTGCTGAGGGCAGGGGTAGCTCATGAAGCCTCCCCCCACTCCAGGCTCACAGTTGTGAAAGAAAAATGGCCTGGAAGACGCTTTTCTGAGCAGCTTGCAGGTGGGGCGAGCACAGAGCCGGCCTGAGGCTCCCTGCTGCATCTGAGGGCTGGGTCCGTTGGCATGGCCGGATCCAGCCCACAGGCTGTCTTCACCCAGCCCTGCCTTAAATGGTGAAAGAGGGAGCTGTGCTATAGGAAGTGATGTATGTGGTTCAGGATGGGGCACTCCCTCCTTTGGTCACTTTGTGGGTTGGTAAATAAACATTACCTCTATTTTACAGAGGGGAAGACTAAGGGGCAGATAAGGAAGTGACTTGCATCCCCACTCTATCAGCTAATCTAAGACACCAGAAAAGAGAATGATATCCCATATACTTGCAAGTGAATAATTTTCTAACTGATCCCTTTCTCTTGTAGTATGCTTCAGTCAAAATCAAATTATTAGGTTCAGTGAAGGAGTCTTATCCAGTTAGGTGCTCTGTGCTATAAAACCATAGAACACTAGAACTGGAAGAGACCTCGAGAGATCATTGAGTCCAGTCCCCTGCCCTCACAGCAGGACCAAACACTGTCTGGACCATCCCTGATAGATGTCTATCTAACCTCCTCTTAAATATCTCCAGAGATGGAGATTCCACAACCTCCCCAGGCAATTTATTCTAGTGTTTAACCACCCTGACAGTTAGGAAGTTTTTCCTAATGTCCAACCTAAACCTCCCTTGCTGCAGTTTAAGCTTCTTGTTCTATCCTCAGAGGCCAAGGAGAACGATTTTTCTCTCTCCTCCTTGTGACACCCTTTTAGGTACCTGAAAACTGCTATCATGTCTCCTCCCAGTCTTCTCCTTTACAAACTAAACAAGCCAAATTCTTTCAGTCTTCCCCCATAGGTCATGTTCTCTAGACCTTTAATCATTTTTGTTGCTTTTCTCCAGACCTTCTCCAGTTTCTCCACATCTTTTTTGAAACGTGGTGCCCAGAACTGGACACAATGCTCCAACTGAGACCTAATCAGCACAGAGTAGAGTGGAAGAATGACTTCTCATGTCTTGCTCACAACACTCCTGTTAATGCATCCCAGAGTCATGTTTGGTTTTTTTGAAACAGCATCATACCGTTGACTCATATTTAGCTTGTGCTCCACTATGACCCCTAGAATCCTTTCTGCAGTATTCCTTCGTAGGCAGTCGCTTCCCATTCTGTATATGTGAAATGGATTGATCCTTCCTAAGTGGAATACTTTGCATTTGTCCTTATTAAACTTCATCCTATTTACCTCAGACTATTTCTCCAGTTTGTCCAGATTGTTTTGAATTATGAGCCTATTCTCCAAAACACTTGCAACCTCTCCCAGCTTGGTATCATCTGCAAGCTTAATAAGCATACTCTCTATGCCAATATCTAAATCTTTGATGAAGATATTGAACAGAACCGGTCCCAAAACAGACCCCTGCGGAACCTCACTTGTTATGCCCTTCCAGCAGGATTGTGAACTGTTAATAACTACTCTCTGAGAATGGTTATCCAGCCAGTTATGTACCCACCTTATAGTAACCCATCTAAGTTGTATTTGCCTAGTTTATTGATAAGAAGATCATGTGAGACTGTATCTAAAGCCTTAATAAAGTCTAAGTATATCACATCCACCACTTCTCCCTTATGCACAAGATACCTCCTCTATTGGCTCCTTGAGTATTCTAAGATGCATCTCATCAGGCCCTGGTGACTTGCAGACATCTAACTTTTCTAAGCGATTTTTAATTTGTTCTTTTTTAATTTTATCTTTAAACCTATGTTAAGCATTTCTTCAACATCAGACTTCTTAGTGAATTCTGAAACAAAGAAGTCATTAAGCACCTCTGCCATTTCCAAGTTTCCTGTTATTGTTTCTCCCTTCTCACTGAGCAATGGGCCTACCCTGTCCTTGGTCTTCCTCTTGCTTCTAATATATTTATAGAAAGTCGTCTTGTTTCCCTTTATGTCTGTAGCTAGTCTGAGCTCGTTTTGTGCCTTTGCCTTTCTAATCTTGCCCCTGCATACCTGTATTGTTTGCTTATATTCATCCTTTGTCATTTGTCCTAGTTTTCACTTTTTATATGGTTCCTTTTTTATTTTTAGACCATGCAAGATCTCCTGATTAAGCCAAGGCTGATTTTTGCCATACTTTCTATCTTTCCTATGCAGTGGATTAGCTTGCTTCTGGGACCTTAATAATGTCCTTTTGAAAAACTGCCAACTCTCTTCAACTCTTTTTCCTCTTAGTCTTGCTTTTCATGGGACCTTATCTACCAGCTCTCTGAGTTTCCAAAATCTGCCTTCCTGAAATCCATTGTCTCTATTTTGCTATTCTCCCTACTACCATTTCTTAGAATCATGAACTCTGTGATTTCATGATCACTTTCACCCAAACTGCCTTCCACTTTCAAATTTTCTACCAGTTCCTCCCTATTTGTTAAAATCAAATCTAGAGGAGCTTCCCCCAGTAGCTTTTTCAACCTTCTGAAATAAAAAATTTTCTCCAATGCAGTCTAAGAACTTATTGGATAGTCTGTGCCCTGCTGTGTTAGTTATGCAGGAGATCAGAACAGATGACCTGACCTTAAAAATCTATGTATCTCCATAACCTCCCCTTCTCTTTAAAACTGAGCTTGATTCAAATTTAGAGATGGTCTTGATACAAAAGTGCAGATCAGAACAATTTCCAACCTTGAACGTATTTGGAATCTGAACCTGAATGACTGATCTGGACAACCCCAAGCTGTGAAGGGTACAAAATTACAGGTCTAATTTTGCTGAAATCAGATTTAACACATTTGCTATTGATGTGACTGAATTTCTTGAAAGAGTGGTAATAGGATATAGAGATTCCCTCCCCATCTACACCCGTTTTAATCCAGTGCAGGAAATAATTATTGAAGTGTTTACCCTCTTGAGGCTGGTAAATAGCTTGTGTGAAATGAACTGGTAACTGAGCTGAGTCTAGTTCTTGATGAACAGGGTTCCACGTAATTTTTAAGTACCCTAAACTCACTGAAGGATACATATTGCCTTTGTATAAATCCATGGTACACCCACACCTTGAATACTGCATGCAGATATGATCACCTTATCTCAAAAAGGATATATACTGTAATTGGAAAAGGTTCAGAAAAGGACAACAAAAATGATTAGAGGTATGTGACAGCTTCTGTAAGAAGAGAGATTATTAAGATAGGAACTTTTCAGCTTGGAAAAGAGACAACTAAGGGCAAATATGATAGAGAGCTATAAAATTACGACTTGTGCACAGAAAGTGAATAAGGAAGTGTTATTTACTCCTTCTGATGACATAAGAATTAGGTGTCACCAAAAGAAATGTAATAGGTAGCAGGTTTAAAACAAATACAAGGAAATCATTCTTCACACAATGCACAACCAACCTGTGGAACTCCTTGCCAGAGGATGATGAGGTCAAGACTATAACAGGGTTCAAAAGAGAGCCAGATACATTCATAGAGGACAGGCTCCATTAATGACTATGGATGGGTAGGGATAGTGTCCCTAACCTCTGTTTGCCAGAAGCTGGGAATGGACACCAGGGGATTGATCACTTGATTACCTGTTCTGTTCACTCCTTCTGAAGTACCTGGCATTGGCCACTGTCCGAAGATAGGATAATGGGCTAGAGGGCCCTTTGTGTACCCAATATGTCTGTTCTTGTGTTCTTATATACAAGAAGGCTGATTCAGCCCTTCATTTTTGGATGAAGTTCTTTGATAAAAGATCTGTAAAGGAATACCTGGGTGCTGCAGGAAGAGGGACTTTCAGTAGATAACACACTTCCCTCTTCCTCAGTGTGGAACAAATGAACCTTTGGGGGCACTAGGGCCATTACACAGCTACAAGTGCAGTTTTTCAAACAAAATAGAAAACCAAAGTCCTGACCACTCATGTTGTTGCAGCTCCTAGGAGGAAGTGTAAAAGCAGAAGGTCTGCACTCTAAGAGCATGCTTACAGACCCCCAAACTGGGACAGTGCTTAGCATCTCTTCAAACTCTGGATGCTTTACACACCTGGGGGGAAGAAAAGTCTCTTCTGTGTGTAAATTTTCTTGCTAAGGCCTTGTCTACATGCAAAAGTTGTATCAATGTAGCTAAAGTAGTTCAACCCCTCTAGTGTGAATGCTCTCATACTGGTATAAATGTGCTTACATCAATGTAGAAGATTATTCCCATATAGGGCGGAGAATAAGCTATCCTGTATAAATGCATTTCTGTCTGTATAGTTGCACCCGCAGTAGGGGTTGTTCCTGTATAACTATATCCCTATAGTTCTAATCAAAATAGTAATGGTGCTACAAAAACTGGGTATAGAGCAGGCTCAAGTCTGGAAATTTTCAGGATATACGCTGCAGTAGAAATATACATGTGAGATGATTATTATTGTCATTATCCTTCTTAGGTGGCTAGCTCTGTGCTCTTACAGGATGCAGGGGTATTTTGGATGAGTCCTTAGAAGCCAGAATCCTGTTTGCTCAATATGGACATTAACGTACAGCATGAGCCAGAATTTGTCCTTTCCTCTCTTGCGCTACAGCTTCCTAGGAGCCAGTTCTCTTAGCTTCTGCTGTCCATCTCAAAGATGGTTTAATTAGTGTTACATGCATCAGAAATAATTTAGCTCCTTCAGGTTGGAAAACACAAAGTCAATGTCAGATTATACATGATAATACTCTAAATTCATTTCTCAATTTGGGCCATCTCATCAGAGAGACTAAAGGATGAATGGACCATGGAGACTGAATTCTCTTCTGATACACTGAGGCGGGATGTGTCTTGGTCACTGCAGAAGCCCATGGGCAGGGCTGTGTTTGGGAAACTTTGAGGCCTCCAGTCTTAATGACTCTCTAGCACCTCTACTAACATGACAACACAATAATAGATGTTTTCATACAGCCATTTAGAAAGTCATACATGCAGGGACAATCAATGCATGCCACGCAGGATGGAGGATAGTATTCTGGAGAACAATATCTCTGGAAAAAAAGGCTTATGACAAGCTAGCGTGATGTATTGGCTGAGAGTATCCTTGGAACTTCAAATCAGGGAATAGCATTACTGGATTAATGTATCCTGTTCTGATGTCTACACCTCAAAAAGAATACTGAAAAATTGGAAAAGGCTCAGAAGAGAGCTACCAGAATGGAAAACTTGTCTGTGTGTAAGAGACTTAAAAATCTCAATAGTTTAAATATATCTAAGAGAAATCTAAGAAGTTACTTCAAAATATTGGATAGCAGAGGGATCTTTAATCTCGTAGAAAAAGATGCAACAAGATTTGATGGCTGGGAGTTCGTCAGAAAATTCAAACTGCAAAATTTTAACAATGATGGATAATTAACCTTTGGCACAGATTAGCATGGGCTGTGGTAAATTCTTCATCACTTGGAGGCTTTAAATCAAGACTGCATGTCTTTCTAAAAGATATGTTTTAGTTCAGCCACAAGTTGATCATAAATGTTCCCTGCTGGGCTCTATAAATCTATATGAGCCATCTACAAGTACTTGAAGGATGTGAACACCAAAAAGGGAGAATTATTATAGTATGAATAATGAGATAAATATGAGGAAAGGAAAATTTATGTGAGCTATCAGGAAAAAGAAACAATCCTCCTGACAATGACATCCACTGGCTGTGGAGCAGTCTCCCATGGCAAAGCGTGGGAGCCAATTCTTGAGTCATTTAAAACACTGCTGGATAAGGTACTGTTGAATGCACAGAAGGGAAAATTCCTACACTGGTCTCAGTGGAGTGTGGGAACGAAGGACTTTTCCACTTCTAATTTCTATGATTTTATGACCATGTGCAGGATCTGGAAAACAGCAAAGAAGAGCTAGCTCAGAGGAAACATCCACTGCTGACATGTGAACATCACTGGATTGCTTGCATGGTCTGATAAACCCTTCTGAATAGCCTGGGAACTAGTACCGCCTACTCCCACCAGTACATCTACTAATGCTGTGGATCACAGACTACTAAAGCAGTCTGAAAGGCCGAGTACTGATCACTCTGGATGGTGAGGCATAGTCAGGAAGCTGACACATCCAGTTACTCTTGAGTAGCCAATTACCTAACCCAAGTTATCAGGGCTCTCAATACAAAGTGACAATACAGGCAACCCCCAACTTATTACTACCCAACTTCAGACCCCTCGCTTTTAATACCATTTTTTCATGCAAGATAGCTCTTAAGCCCCCCCAATTTACGTCCTCAGCTCACATTTATGACGACATACAACACATACTCCACGCGTCATCCTAAAACAGGAAACACACAAAGTCAGTCAGACTCACCAGTCTGTAGTTGCTGCTTGCATTATTGGAACTATTTTTGCTGTTCACTATGTCTGAGAAAAGGAAAAGTGATGCACAGAGTGGAAACTCAACCAAGAAGCCCAGGAAAGCCCTTACTTTGGAAATTAAACATGAAATTTTGAAGCTTCACGATTCGGGCATGAAAGTGTATGAACTAGCTAATAAATTTGAGTTGTGTCATTCAACTGTGAGTACAATTTTGAAGGACAAGGCTAAATATTTAAAGGAAGTGAAGAGTGCAAAGCCAATGCAAACAACACTGATTAGAAAATGTGATGGGCTCATTCCTGAGATGGATAAATGATCAGACGCAACGCATCCATATGCCTCTCAATCAAGCGACGATTTCAGCTAAGGCTAAAAGTCTCTTCGAGGTACCTAAGAATAAACATAGTGAAACATTCAAGGATGATTTTTTCAATGATAGCAAGGGTTGGTTTGATTGCTTTAGGAAGAGAGCTGGTTGGCATAACATTCGAGTCCAGGGAGAAGCAGCCAGTGCTGACACGGAAGCAGCGAAGAATTTTTCACAGAAGTTAGCCAAAATTATTGAAGAGGAAGACTATTGTTCTCAGCAGGTGTTCATCGCGAAGGAAGAAAAGTCAATGCCCAGATTCAAAGCAGCTAAAGATCGACTGACTTTGTTGATGGGGGCTATTGCTGCAGGGGACTGCAAATTGAAACTGATGCTTGTCTGCCATTCTGAGAACCCAAGGATGCTTAAGGATTCCCAGTAATTTGGAAATCGAACTCCAGAGTGTGGGTGACTGTATCTCTTTTGGAAGATTTGTTCACCTATAATTTTGTTCCTGAGGTCCAAAAATATTGTGCTGAAAATGACCTTCCACTTCAAGCCCTGCTTATTTTGGACAATGCTCCAGGCCATACCAGAATTCTTCAATATGGAAATCCGAACATGTTTTCTTGCCCCCGAACATGACTGCATTGCTTCAACCCATGGACCAGGGGGTCATCAGTTCGTTCAAGGTTTATTATCTTGAAGGGACTTTCAACAGTCTGGTAGAAGCAGTTAACAAAGAAGGTGGACCAACAATCAAATAATTCAATGTTTTGGATGCTGTGAAAATCATTAAAAAAGCCTGGAATGCAAATCCAACCTCAGGGAAGTTTGGAAGAAACTTTTCCCTGAATTTGTTAAGGAATTTGAGGGCTTTCAAGATCCTGTAGCAGAAGTCACTGGATCTGTGGTGGTCGAGATGGCAAATCGACTGATTCTTCAAGTTTCTCCTGAAGACATGATTGTGTTGTTTGATTCTTATGGTCAGGAACTCACCAATGAAGATCTTTTGGTAATCGAAGAACAAAGGGTCATTGATGAAGAACTGAAAAACAACAAATAGTCTGGTAGTACTTTATAGACTAACGAAACATGTAGATGGTATCATGAGCTTTTGTGGGCACAGCCCACTTCTTCAGATGACCGGAGTGTTGTATGTCTAGGACCAAAATAAATAGGGGAGGTGGAAGGGGGAGTGGAAGAAGGGAAAATTAGGAGGGAGGGACAAGAAAAGGCAGTGGCCTTTTCTGAAGAAGTGGGCTGTGCCCATGAAAGCATGGAACTGCCATTTATAACATTGTGCCTATGGGAAATAAGGGTTTGACTTATAACGGTTTGACCTACGACAGTTCTCCAGGAACCAATTAGGTCATAAGTGCGGGGCTCTCCTGTGCAAAGGGCTACAGCGTGTAGCCCTATAGGTCTTTTAAATAATATGCTTATATAGTTAACCATATGTAATACATAGAACAGCTACTGCTTTGATCAAAATAAACTGCTAGCAGGGACAGTACAGTGACAAGAATGGGCTGTAGGGGAGGGGGCTTAGCATCCACAAAGACTCTTGGTTAGAACCTCACATGTCCCATGATTTTTGTAAGAAGAAGACACAGCATAAAGTAGACAGGCCTTAAATATTATCTCTGTAAAGGGGCTCTAGCCACCTGTTTCTCCAGGGCTGCTTTCCAGCTGGTTATGTTACTTTGTTGTGCTTTTGTGGCAGCACTGGGAAGGATCAGGCTCTTCATTAACAGTTAATTAAACCTTGGTGGCCCTTCCTTCCCATCAGGGGTCACCTTCATTTGCTGATTTAGTTAAAGGGATTCTCTCGAGTCATTGCAGTCTGTGATGTGACTGATCTTTACATCTGTGTATTCTAGCAGGAAATGCCCACGACCGGCCCCCAGGGCTCTGTCTGTCGCTCTAAAATAAATGAATCCTTCAAACACGGAACAATTATTTTTAAAATCACATTTGTGGTCCCCGTGACTGTGCAGGGGCGTGATGAATGCAGACAGAGTGCACCCTACTGTTCTGAATGCAGACAGGGCCAACAGTTAATGTTTTTAGGTAGGCTCAGCTTGCGTTTAGCTACTGCCGGCTGGAGTGGGAAGATTTGAAAAATGGAAGCAAGAGGGACTTCTTAGTCTGAGAGCAAGTGGTGGCTAAGGGTGGGTCGGGGTATGTAGCCACAGCCCCATATAAGGGTGGTGATGCAGGAGGTGTACTGCTCCGCTGGAGTTCAAAAGTGCACTCCTGCAGCACCCCACATAGGTGACTCTTGGTAACAATTAAAAAGTGCACCATCTGCTCTGCCCCCACTAAAATTTCAATTGTTAAATGGGGTGCTCCTACATGCCCCCTCTCTGCCCCTCTGAGTGGCCCTCCCAACACTTCCTGCCCCCTCAGGCACCAATTGCCCCGGCACCCAACATGTACACGGTGCAATAGCTGTACCTGGCCGTGCCTGGCCTGCATTTCTGGCAGGTCTCTGTGTTTGTGCATGTGTATGGAATGGCCGTGGCCTCTTTCCCTTTTCAGAAGTTTGTGCTTGTTATTGTCTCCTTATTCCCAATTACATCATGTCCCCCACTATGTTAAAAGAATGTTCAGGCTGCAAAAACAAGCACTTGAAATTTACAAAATTCCAGAATTAAGGCTTCCCATGCAACAGTAATTTGTTCCTCTTCTGCATATGCCTTACAACACTATATTTAATGGCATGGTCCCATGGGGGATTGCAGGGAGGGAAAGAAGACTCTCATGATTAAAGCAATGAGTCGTCCTGTGGCACCTTAAAGATTAACAGAAATATATAGTATCATGAGCTTTGGTGGGTAAAACCCACTTGATTAAAGCAGTTGAACACCATCTGAGCTGAGTAAGCTGGTGACGAGGGAGGTGGGACTGATGAAGCGGATTGACACCAGTATCAGGAGCCCGTGTCAAGTCTTGTGAAGACATTTGTGTGAGTGCATGACTAACAGAGCCACAGCTTCCAGTGCATCTGGCGTCTACTTCCTTTGTCCTGTTGGTGTTGTTAATCATAATAATGAATAATTAATCTTGTTTATTCTTTGTATACTACTATAGCTCCTAGGAGTACAAGCCATACACCAGGAATGGTGTTAGGTGCTGTACAAAGACAGAAGAAAAGGATGGTAACCATCCCCAGAGGCTCATAATTTAAATATAAAGATGCTCCCTCCCCACTATTTCCAATGTGCCTGGCACAGCAAACTCTTTCCTCTAGCTCTGGCCTGATTTCATCAGTGGCTGGACCATCACTGGCAGTGTTTACTGTGTAATGCATCTAAGCCCTGGCACAAAGGTGTCTGAGTTACAGAACTGAATACCAAGTGCCTGTGGTCCCTATGCTTGTCATGGCAGAAGTAGCAACTGGGTAAGTTCAGTGATGTGCCCTTCGAAACAGAGAGCTTATCGGTCCCATTTCCCTAGGATGGTGAACATAAAACATATATTTGAAAAAGGCTGAAAAACAGGAAAAGCATTATATAGTCAATCACTTCATAGAAATAAGGAGGTCTGGCTATAAACACGGTAGCCAATTCCTGCTGCATAACCCTTCCCCCACTTTGGGGATCTTGTCAACTGACCTGATATAAGGGTTTGTTTTAGTTTCTATTTATCTGAGATTGGGCACCGTTTTAGTACATGCACCACAAAGTTTCTCTGCTGATCCCACCTCTGATACTCAATCCCTAAATGCACGTCTGATGTTATCATAAACTTGCGAAGTCCAACAGCACAACAGTCTGTTTTCTTGGCTCTTTGACAGATGAGTAGCTCACCGCGATCCAGGGGAATAGTCAGTAATGTTTACATTGGCCAAGAGACACCGGTAGGTACCGTGACTTTCAGTGTATAAACCAGTCATCCAGTTCATCCCTGGGCCTAATGTTGTTGTAAAATCAAAGGTGGCTGTAGCAGGGTGCTGGTGCAAGAGCACCTCATTAGCCCCTGGCCTGTCAGCTCTGATCAAGGGGAACAGTTTGGGGCTGATGAAAAGTTCTGATGCCAGCCTGAGGATGAGCAATACCTGCCAGCCTCATGAGCCAAAGGCTGGGAAGGAGCCAGAAGAAGGAGGAGGAAGCAGTGATCAGAGCTGGAGCTGGAGCCGTCCTACTGGAAGACTGACTCTGCTCGTAAGAAGAGAAACTCCTGTAAAGACTTTATATAGTTTGGCACTGGTGATGGGGCAATCTTAGGTGAATGAAGACATGCATGTTGCACAACCCAAAGATGTCTGTGAGCCTGACTTGTGAAGGCAACCACTGCTGAGGAAGGGGGCCTCTTAGGGTATGTCTACACCGCAGTGTTATTTTGGAATAACTGACGTTATTCCGAAATAACAAAGAGCGCGTCTACACTACAAGACTTTATTTCAAAATAATGTCGAGCTGGAGGACTTCTTACTCCGAGTCCTGTAACTCTCATTTCCTGAGGAATAAGTGAAGTTGAAGGAAGAGTGTTCTTCCTTCGACTTCCTGCTATGTAGATAGCACCAAAAGCTGAGTCAAGCTACTTCAACTACAGCTACGCAATTGACATAGCTGAAGTTGCGTAGCTTAATTCGACTTTAGCCCTGTTGTGTAGATGTGCCCTTACAGTAACATATAAATATTGGAAAATATTGAATGATTTATCATTGTCCTGTACCTTGTATGGGATAATAGTTTTTAATCAGGATATGGGTAGCTGATTTCCGTGTAACAGAACTGGATGCAGGAGAATGATTAGCTTCCTAAAGAGCAGTGTCCTAAAATTCAAGTGATATTAAAAAAAATAGCCAAGATTGGAGACCTAGTCAAGGAAACAATGGCTCATAGAAGGAGTCACACCATGTCTTCCCCATGTTATGGAGAAAACATTCTCTTAGTGGAACATGTCTTTCCAATATGTCTTTGTCTCTGCTCGTAGAAAGACAATCTGAAGGGTAACGTTATTATGGTACTGTGCTGGCCATCTCCTAGTTGTGGTGACTGGTGGGTGACTTTAAAGGCTGTGGTACTGAGCAGGGACATGAAAAAGGTAAAATCAGCCTAACGACTGAGTGACAGGGAGTGAAGATGAACGCATCTTCATGGTTTTGAACCAGCAGGAGGCCATCATGGAATACCACAGAATACACTGCTTGGGGTGCTAGAAGGAGAAGCTAGGGGGCGGGAGTGGGTGCAGGGAGTTGGGGGGCAGAGGTGGGGAAGTGACTGGTGGCCCATTCCATGGACGAGTCCATGCACTCCATGACAGATATTATGAAGGAGCACATGGCCGCATGCTGGTGAGACAGCTGCTCCACATGGTCTTCCTCTGTTCCCAGTCAGACCAGTGCTCCTTGCAGTCAGCGGTCTGCTCCCGGCATTCCTCATCGAAGCACTGGATGAGGGACTGGAGGCAGGCAGTCTGGTCCCGCAGCAGGTCTTCCTTGGTGCACTTTCTCCAGCGGATCTCGTGGAGTGAAGAAATATGACAAGGGCAGTCATCCCAGGAGGCACTGTTCACAAAGCCTCGCCCTATTCTCTGCACTGACCCCAAAGGTCTCGGTTCATTCGATGGTGATGTGCTTCGAGGAAGGCCATCTGTTGCCTAGACAGTGGGTACTTCCCTCAGGTGCACAAATGTCTCAGAGGAGCATCGCTACCCGTACGTCCCAGGGACAAGCAGGCATGAGAATGTGCCGGCCAGGCCAGGAACCTGCGTGCAGGAGGGGGACAAGGAGTGGCACAGCTTCCTTCTGTGTCCTGCACACACTGGGTCTGGCAGTGTTGGGGAAGGTGTGTGTGAGCGGCAGAGACCGCTTTTCAGAGAGAACGGTACTAGGGTCCCTTCTTCCTCCTCCTCCCAGCAGGTTCCCATGCAGGGGATCCGTCTCCTTTGCACCACTGTGTTTGACCGGGAGCGGACGCTGCCTGAGTGCAGGCATGAGCCAGTGTTGTGTGTGGCACTACTGTGTGTTTTCATGACCCCAGCCTCCTTAGTGGTGGCTTATCGTGGGAAGGTGTCCCACCACGGGGTCTGGAGTAAGGCAGGCCTCTCCAGGAACTCTGTGTCCAGGGTTCCTCTATAAGGGTATGTCTACACTGCCACACTAGTTCGAACTGGGGTGGCTAATGTAGGCATTCGAACTTGCAAATGAAGCCCAGGATTTAAATATCCAGGGCTTCATTTGCATGTTCCCAGGCGGGCGCCATTTTTAAATGCCCCGTAGTTTGAACTACCTGCCCGCAGCTACACGCGGCACGGACTAGGTAGTTTGAATTAAAGCTCCTAATTCGAGCTACCGTTACTCCTCCTGCAAGGAGATATAAAATGATTTGCCCAAGGTCATACAGTGAGTCAGTGGCACTAGGCTCTGTCTTTATTTATCTTCATGGATTTTCTCTAGAGCTGATGGAACTGCTAGCATATCATCATGGCCTATGAATCTGATGCTTGGTTTCTAGAATAACTATAAAGCTAAACACAATTCAGTCATCAGCATGGCAGTGGAAAGAAGAATTCCTGATGTGAGCATCTCCTGAAATACATGGACATTAGGGCTGTGTCTACACTGCACCCCTTTTCCAGAAAAGGGATGCAGATGAGACAAGTCGGAATTGCAAATGAAGCGGGAGATTTAAATATCCCCCGCTTCATTTGTATAAACATGGTTGCTGCTTTTTTCCGGCTTGGGGCTTTGCCGGAGAAAAGCACCAGTCTAGACAGGATCTTTCGGAAAATAAAGCCTTTAAAAGAAAAAAGGCTTTATTTTCCGAAAGATCCCGTCTAGACTGGCGCTTTTCTCCGGCAAAGCCCCGAGCCGGAAAAAAGCGGCAGCCATGTTTATACAAATGAAGCGGGGGATATTTAAATCCCCCGCTTCATTTGCAAATCCGACTTGTCTCATCTGCATCCCTTTTCCGGAAAAGAGATGCAGTGTAGACACAGCCTAGAAGCTGTTTGGTAGCAACTAAAGTGGGCTTGTGCCTATGATTTTATATTTATCCTTGTGAATGTTTTTAACAAAAACATCTCTGGAGACTGGAACCCTTTAAAGTTAAGAAACCTGGTGACATTGTGATTTGCATAGGACTTGATGCTAGCAGCTCAGGAAGTCATATGGGAGTAGAACTAATCCTTAACACCAGGACTCAAGAGCTGAAAAAAAAATCTGTTGGATTTTGGCTTGGCTTGCAATAGGTAGCTCTGCAGCAAGGCATGTCTTCAATCATCCCTCCCCTCAATAAGCCTTCCTAACCCTTAGAGGATGATTTTCTGCAGCAGATTAACCGGAACATTTTCCCTTTAACGTCAACTGAAGTAGAAATGGCCTTGTGCCTTCCATATGGAAATCCCACCCTCTTGGCCCAACATTCCACATTTGTGGTGTGGGTCATAGTTTCCTCTATCAGGCAGCCAAACTGCTCAACTTCCAAAATGTGGCTGGCCAGCCTGCTTGTTGACTATATGCTTAATATTCTGGAATGAATCGCTCTTGGGGGGAATTCTGGGGTCTGTTAGAAGTGGAAAGGATCACTGGAATTAACTGAACCCCTCCCTTTAGAGTAGATCTCCTTTCTCTCATAACTCCCTTTGTCCTCACCTGCTCAATAGCCCACTTTTAAAATTCCAGTGTGTGGAACTGTGTGGAGTATAGTGTGCGAGACTGGTAAAAGAGCAAAGGATAGTTGGAGTCATTCTTGAGACAGACTGTTCAAAGCTACTGAATAAAGCCTATCTGAGGGCAATTCAGGCAGGGGTCTATCTGGTGTAACAGACATAACAAACAGACAACAAATCCTCTAAACAATGGGGCCAAATTTTCGGATGACCTTACGCTCTTCTTTGATATCAATAGAAATGCACCAGTGAACACTAGCAAACAATTAACCAAAAATGTGTGTGTGCAAGTGGCATGTTTGTGTTCTTCAGAGTCCCAGGAGAACAGTCCTTTGATATAGCACTGTTATATGGTTATGTGTGTTGCTGTTGTTCTTGGCTTATTTTAAAGACTCTCCTGGAGTAAATGACATTTTAGCTAAGATCTGATGGAAAGAATGAGTCCTCCTTCCAAAATATATTGCTTTCAAAGGGCTGGTCTATTTAAAAAAGAGGCTACTCTAAAAACACTCATTTCTCTAATTAATTAATAAGAAATTTCAGTCACATTTCTCTGGAAAAGTTTTCCCCAAACGTATTTTGTCTCCAGAAATGCATCACTTTTGGCAACATGTACAGATTTTAGTGAGTCCAAAAATTGATTTTATGCACTTTTTTGCGTCTGTGAGTGAACAGGAATCTTTGTCAAAACATGAATGTTACAAATAAGCACCCTGTTACCTATTTAGAGGGAGCTGCTGTGTGAGTCTGACTGTAAAGGGATTTCTTATTCCCCAGGCAAAAGAAATGATGCATTGTGAAATGAAAAAGATTTTTCCTGCTCTGTGTTTTATTACTACCTATTTATTCTGAAAAGGTTACTTGTTCTATGGTGTTTGAATGTGTATGCATGTTTGAATTTCTATCTGTCGGTGACAATATTGTATGTTTGTGTGAAACTGTAAGCATGTGTGAATTTGTGATTGAGTGTATGTGTTTACATACACTTATATTGCATGTGTGTGACTGTGTGTAATCTCTGTACATATATCTCATTTAGAAATCAGGTTATTCACAGTTTTACCAAACAATTCCCTTTGTTCTCAAACTTTTCTTGCTATGCTGCCATTGAAAATATTTCAGGCTGTGCGAATCCCCATCCCCAAAATGATAGCAAATGACAGTACATACTCATAAGAACACTAAATGAAGCATGCAATCATTATCCCTGCAGTCAGAGGCACCAAAGCCTTCCATAAGTGTAAAGTAACATTTTCACGCATAAATATGTGAATATTTAAGAAACACGTTTTCTGAGGGGAAAAAGACAATAGGACTGGAGGCCTTTGCCAGTGACTGTGGCAACAATCATAACATTGTCCAATTTGTGGTAATAATCATAGCATTGTTCAAGGATTGAGGCTTTATACACAACTATACACAAACAAGTAGCTCGATACTTAGTGCAAGTGGAGGGGCTGTTTTGAAGTTCACCTTTTTTTTTTCAATTGCAACTTCAAGGAATTGAGGCAGACCCTTAAATTGTCCTCCACATTCAGTTTTGCCAGGTGTTTATTTTTTAAGTACATCAAAACTGAGAAACCAGATTCCCATAAGTAAGTGGTTGTGAATGGGAGAAACATTTTATCGCTGCCGTTTAGATTTGGGAATAATCCACTTCAAGGGAAGTCCAGAAGTTAGCCAGAGGCTAGAATTAGATTAACTGCCTCAGAATGGAATCACATGTATCAAGGCTGATCCCCACTCTGGCACTTTGAGTGCAGAAGGTGGAGGCCTGCAAGAGACTTTAAAATGCTCTGTCACTAAAGGCTTCTGTTTAAATAACACCCCAAGGTCACAGATTCCCTGACCCTGCATGGTACATTGCTACCATCCACATGCAAAAACCCCTTTTAGTATCCAGGAAAAGGCATCTGGGAATTTCTTCCTCAAGCTCTTTAACCCTCTCTTTGCAAAGAGTTTGGGGAAAAAAATGGCTTTTAAGGCATGGCATAACTTATAGCAGCTTCAGCTGTAACGTGTGCATAACCTAAGTATGCCAAAAAGCCCATCCTTGGTACCATTCGTCACTTTAGCGGCGGCAGTGCAGATCCCTGTATTGCTGTTCCAGTTAATGTGTTCCCTCAGTAGAAAGGCATCAGTGAGCGTATATATTTCCTCTCCCATGGAATATGTTGGCAGTGCCTTTTACTGTGTTTTCCCAAATGCACCAGACGTGGGGCAGTAACTGTGCTGCCTCTGAAACATGGATGGATTCATCAGTCTGTAAGGAAAAGATCACACTCCAGTACATCCTTTCAATATAATGGCTCATTGTATCTTTTGATAGTGGAACAGAGCCCAGCCCAACATCTTTACCAATCACAGTCTCACAACTGTGTTTAGCTGTGGGAACAATAAGGGGTTTGGTGATGGGTGTGAGGATTCTTTGCCTTGATGACTAAAAGCGAAACAGCACGAGATTCCTCCGGAGTTTTGGCTGTCACAGTTGCTGGTTCACGTACAGCCATTTTCTGTTGCTCATGTTCATGGTGTTTTCTTTTAAAAAATTTCTCACATTTCTCCATG
The DNA here is from genome assembly GCF_052426305.1 of Pelodiscus sinensis. Classification (NCBI taxonomy): domain Eukaryota; kingdom Metazoa; phylum Chordata; order Testudines; family Trionychidae; genus Pelodiscus; species Pelodiscus sinensis. The sequence goes on along the minus strand of NC_143052.1, from coordinate 145,645,236 downwards.
CATGTAAGATGTTTTGTTGGTAAATATTGCTGGACTTTATTTGGTTGTAGGCTGTTATTGGCCAAAACTTCACTCTCAAAACACACTGGGTACTTGGATTGTTTTTCTGAGCCAGTGCCAGTAAATTCAAATGTCAAATAAGAACAAAGTATTTTCTATTTTGGAAGGTTATTTTTACTGCATTTGTGATTCCCGACTTTAGTGCCCCACGATCTATGTTGGCTTCAGCTCCCTTATTCGTGTCATGTGCAACAAAATAATCCTTTGATTTTACAAAACTCATTGTTGATTTTATTTTCTATGCCTATTCTTTCCCTCTGGCAGAGTGTGGGAGAGCCGTCTTCTACAATATGCTTTAAAAGTGAGGACACCATGTTGCATAACAACAGAGCTGTTGCTTAAGGAGTGACACGATTGCTTTTTAGCAGACTGGTAAAACACAGCAGAAGGGTGGGTGAGAATTAATGAGCTATACAATAACACATGGCAGGAGGTCTGGCTTCATTATTGCTGTTAGGGGCTAAGTGCTCTAATGAAATGCAAAGGATCTAAAAGTTACCATAATATTTTTTGTGAGCGTGCTACCCCCTTACAATAGCTTTTCTACCTCCTTTTAGGCCGGGGCTCCCAATTTGTGAAACACTGCTCCAAGCCAGGCTATCACAGATCCTTGCATTAAAATAAATTATTTCCACATGGGTGGCATTTTGTTAGTAAATGTATTAACTGAAAAGGTAGCCAAGTACTTGTGTATATCATAATGATTTTAATATATCTTAATGACCAGTTTTACTTTAACTATAATATTCTTGGTGTTTTGGAAAATGTACTGGAGCAACCTTAACTTTACGTTAACAAGTTTTTGATGGGGAATTGCTTTTTTCAACCCGCATCCCCAGAATATTAAGAACACAAATGGGCATCTGATGGACTTACAAGGTCTCATTTTCCTCTCCTTCTAGCTCTTCTTCTTAGATGAAAATAAACTTGCTGTTTCTTCTCAATACCTCCTGTATAGAGATGCTGTCTGAGTGGTTCTTCCAAGAAACGAGATGGAGCCCAGAAACTCAGCATTCCCAGCCGTTGGTATGAATAGTGGAATCTTATTTTTTTACTTGTATAGCCTGTGAACCTGCAAACCTATATACTTTTCTATATATATTTTCTACACATATATATCTTTTCACTATATTCTAGAGTAATGCAAGGGCCTGCAGAGATTTGACCCTGTAAGAAGTTAACATTTTCTTAAAATATTACAAAAAAAATCTAGTTCATCCAGCAAATTCAATTTAATATTTTTAAACAATTTTATTTAATTGTAAGAGGGGTAAACATTTTTTAAATGGAAACCTAATTGCAGTCTTAGCTCTAAGGAAATATCAGTCCACTGCTATAACTAAGGAATGGTCCTAAAAACTATTATTAATTATTTGTGTTGGGATACAGAAATCAAGGCCGTATAATGCAAAGCACAGTGCAAACGTTCAAAATTAATAGAGTCATAGGTTCCAAGGCCAGAAGGAATCATTGCAATAGGAGCATAAGAATGACCATACAGGCTCAGACCAATGGTCCCGCTAACCAAGTATCCTGTCTGACAACAGTGGTCAGCGCAGTTACTGAGAACAGGGTAGTTTTTGAGTGATCCATCATCTCATCCGCTCCCAGTTTCTGGCAGTCAGAGGTTTAGAGACATCCAATGCAAGGGTTTGCATCCCTGACAATTGTGGTTTATAGTTACTGATGGACTTAACTTTCATGAATGTATCCAATTCTTGTTTGAACCCATTGATGCTTTTGGCCTTCACAACATCCGGTGGCAATGAATTCCACAGGTTGAATTTGTTTTGTGTGAAGAATACTTCCTTATGTTCGTTTTTAGCATGCTGCCTATTAATTTCAGTGGGTGACCTCTGTTTTTTGTGTTATGTGAGGAGATAAATGGCATATCTTTGTTCACTTTCTCCAAACCATTCTTGACTTTATATATCTCTCCTTTGTCATCTCTTTTCTAAAATGAATACCTGGAGTCTTTTTAATATCTCCTCACATGGAAGCTGTTCCATAATCCTAATAATTTTTGTTGCCATTTGCTGTACTCTTTCCAATTCTAATATATCATTTATGAGTTGGGGTGACAAGAACTACACATGGTATTCAAAGTGTGGGAGTACCCATAGATTATATAGTGGCATTATTATATATTCTTGAATAGTTTTGTATTATCTGCTGACTTTGCCACTTCATTGTTGACCCCTTTGCCAGATCATATATGTGTATGTTGACCAGCACTGGTCCTAGGGTAAGGGGACTGTTGACCCTTACTAAAATTCAGTGAGAGGTTTTGGTTGGTTAGTTCCCAAAGGAAGGGGAAGAGTCTTTGAGAAATCAGGATCCTGAGACTGACAGCACCCAGGAACAATGAGAAGAGTAGAGTTGCCAGGTGTCTGGTTTCTGAACCGGACAGTACAGTATTTGAGCTTTCTGCTTGGGAAGCAAATTGAGAAAATCGAAATGTCTGGTATTTTCTAAATAAGATGTAATGTAGATGGTGATGTAATGTCACGTGTACCCGGTATTTTTGTTGAAACCATCTGGAAACCCTAGAGAAGAAGCCAGCACTCCAGGTCAGCCTGATTGTCAGGGTGGGCAGGCCAATGAGGGAGTGTAGTGGGGAGGCTGGAGAGCGTCCCGTCCTCCGTGTAAGCTAAATGTCCTGGGTCAGACTGAGTGGGGCTGAGCTAAGGAGATGTGGCTGAGCTGGGGAGCAAAGCAATGCCAGCCAGAGAGAGCCAGACACAGCCCAGCAGCAGATCCATGCTGAAAGGATTGCTGCAGCCACAGACCCTGAGACCAAGAGCAGAGAGCTCATCCATGCTGGGTGTGGGGCTGCAGCTACAGAGCCAGAGGGGCCAGAGACACAGCCAAGGAGCTAGAGACAGTACAGCAGAGTGGAGCTGCAGGTGGAGCAGCCTGGAGCTGGGTGCAGTGAGCAGCAGAGAAGAGTGGGAAGAACCCTGGGTACAAGCCCAGTGCATGGGGACTCCATCAGCCAAGAGGCATTGCAGGCCAGATTGGGGTGGGGCTGACACTGGGGAGAAGGGTCATAGAATCATAGAACTGGAAGAGACCTCAGAAGGTCATCAAGTCCAGCCCCCTGCTCTAGGCAGGACCAATTCCAACTAAATCAACCCGGCCAGGACTTTGTCAAGCCGAGACTTAAACACCTCTAGGGATGGAGACTCCACTACTTCCCTAGGTAACCCATTCCAGTGCTTCACCACCCTCCTAGTGAAATAGTTTTTCCTAAAATCCAACCTGGACCTCTCCCACCACAACTTGAGACCATTGCTCCTTGTTCTGCCATCTGTCACTACTGAGAACAGCCTCTCTCCATCCTCTTTGGAACCTCCCTTCTGGAAGTTGAAGGCTGCTATCAAATCCCCCCTCACTCTTCGCTTCTGCAGACTAAACAGATCCAAGTCCCTCAGCCTCTCCTCATAAGTCATATGCTCCAGCCCCCTAATCATTTTGGTTGCCCTCCGCTGGACCCTCTCCAATGCGTCGACATCCTTTTTGTAGTGGGGGCCCAGAACTGGACACAATACTCCAGAAGCGGCCTCACCACAGGACAATTTTCAACAGGAACCTCCTCAACAAATCCTTTCTTATAGCCTTATAGACACTTTTACCCAAAAGAACTCTTATGTGGTCACATAACATCTCTGCGCCTCTTGCACTGTTGTCTTGTTTCACTGATCTTAGCTTTAAACACAAGAAGTCTTTAATAAAAAAAACAAACAAACCTGCATTGTGGCAGCAGTGCCAGGGCCTGAGAAGAAGGCCTGGGACCTACAAGGAACAGACTGTGACCTGCCCGGACATTCCAGAGTCACTGTGTGTGAGGTCTCCGTGCCAGAGAGCGGAGTGATGTGTTTTCCAGTCACTTTGCCCATTTTTCCATATTCTCTTTTTTTCCTTAATTGATTGTTGTTTAGTAAATTGTATGTAACCATCATGAGCCAGAGAAGCACTCAATGTGAAGAGAGCGCCCTGAAGTGGGGACACCTTAGTCCTTGCCCTTGCTAACCACAGCAAGCTTAGGGGTCAAGCCCCTAGGAATCCTGGGCCCAGCCTTGTTGGGTTATGAGGGTTCTGCCACACAGGAGGGTCAAACGGGAGCCCTTGAGGTCAGGGAGGCCTCTGGGTAAAGGACATGGTAGCAGGGACTCAGATTCTTTCACTGGCCCATTTCACCAGGGTAGTGTAGAAGCCAGGAAAGTTCCCGTCAATAGCAGGACCATTCCCCCACTTACTCTAGTACAGATGGTTGGGAGACTCTGCTGTTTACCACCTACTGTTGTGACACTGACCATTTATTCTTACCCTTTGTTTCCTGTCTTTCAACCAGTAACTGATCCATAAAAGGACCTTCCCTCTTATCTCCTTGCTGCTTAAGAGTGTTTGGTGAGGGACCTTGTCAGAGGCTTTTGAGGTCATTCATAATCTAGTCTGACGTCCTGAATAGAACTTCCCCAGAATAATTTAAATAATTAATTTAAAAATTGTCAGCGAGTGAGAATCCGTCATGCCCCTTCATAAATAGTTTTAATGGCTAATTACCCTCTGATTAATTTTTTTTTTTACTTATTTCCAGTCAGAATTTATCTAGCGTCAACATTGTGTTATACCTTTTTTCTGTTAAGCTGAAGATCCTTTTATTAAATATTTGTTCCTCATTTAGGTACTTAAAGATTCTAATCAAGTCATGCCTTGACCATCTCTATTCAGCTGAATAGATTGAACTACTTAAGTCTATTTCTACAAGCTGGGCGGGGTGTGGGGGGGGTGTTAACAGCCTTCCTGGGCCCCTGGACAAACTGAGAGGGGCCCAACTCCATGCTTCCAGAAAGGCAGGACCATTCCATGCCCCTCCCGCCATCTTAGTGCCAGCCGTGGTACGCTGTGTGGTACTACCGGGGCATTTTAAAGGACCTGGGGCCAGGGCTGGCCCACAACATTTTGGCACCTAAGGCGGGGAGCTCAAATGACGCCCCCATGCCCCTTCACTGCACCAGCAGCAGACACAATCTTCTACACTCTGGGTCCTAGTGGCACCCCCCCTCTCCTTCCCCAGTCTGGCACCTGAGGCGGCTGCCTCAGTTCGCCTCATGGTGTTGCCTAGGCATAATACAAAATGGAGTTTGAGGGGTTTTTTTTTCCCTCAGAGCAGTTTTTCCGCCAAAACAGGTAGAGGAAGGCTGTGCACCCAGCACTAAACCTATGCACTTAGCACCAAAGGCTGGGCACACCGCCCAATTGTCTGCGTGCGCACCCATTCTTTGCACACGGCACCCAAGTCTTATGCACCCAGCTTTAGTTCTCTGCACCCCGCTTTCTTCATGGTTTTCCCGCCATAAGGTGTTTATATACCCTTGTCAAGGAGCATTCGTGTTCTTTGGCTCCCTTCATGTCCTGTGTGTGCGTCTGTGATCATCATTGTTCCCCTGCGTCATCGTCTACCCGGAGGAGGCCAAGGTTCCAGCCTACAGTCTGACAAAACTACCCATTGCTAGTAACTTTAACTGGAATAAGGGAAGCCTTTTCCGCTCCCACTAAGACTTTGGGACTTATAACACTGTCTCGCTTACGGATACTCGGACAGGATCCGGTGCCCACCAAGCGTCAGCTCATAGGAGGCGAGAAGCATCCATCAAGGAATCGCTCCGTTGTCCTCTCTTAAGGCTTTTCACTAGCCACAAGGTTGAAGGTCACGGACATCGAACATCAATCGCCGCTTTAAATGTAATGTATACCCTTGTGTGTGTGGGACTCTTCTATCTTCTTCTTTTCCAGGGTTAGGGTGGGACTGTTGCTAAGTTGTATGTTGTTTGCTGATGTTTGATCTTACATTTAAAATACATGGTTTGGCCCTAAATTCTTGTTGTTTGGTAATTTCTAAGCTGTTTCCCTGGTGATTAGATACAGGATACCAGGCCGAATCTGGCTTCTGTGGAAGGGCACTTTAGGCTTTAATTAAATTGCATAGCCCATAGCACAGCAATTGTTTACCCCAGCTCTCCGGGTAACAATGGTAAGGCCAGCCCTGCCTGGGGCTCTGGCTGCCACTGTTGCGGCAGTAGCAGTGATGACAGCCAGGAGTCTCAGGCCTTTTCATTTGTCTGGCCCTAGGCAACTGCCGCCTTTGCCCCCCCACTTGCTAGCAGGCCTGCCTATGAGGTAACTTTTCTAACTCTTTAATCATTCTCATGGCTTTTCTCTGAACCCTCTCCAGTTTATTAGCACCCTTCTTAAATTGTAGACACCTGAGCTGGACACAGTATTCCAGCAGTGGTTGCAGCAGTGCCAAATACACAAGTAAAATAACCTCTCTGCTCCCAAATGAAATTTCCCTGTTTATGCATCCCAGGATTGCATTAGGCCTTTCAGTCAGGGTACATCTAGACTGTAGGTGTCCTTTGGAAGGACTTCATTTGCAACTTTGAATGCCTACATTAGCCTCCCTAGTTCGAACTAGGGGGCTAGTGTAGACATACCCTCAGAGAGCTGCACTCCCTCCGCTTTCTGCCCCTCCAAATATTTTCCCAGGACAGTGTCCCCCATCCTTTACGAATGGCCTACATTCTTTGTGCCTGGATGTTTACATTTAGCCTTATGAAAATGCATGTTTGCTTGTGCCCACTTTATCAAGCAATCCAGAGTGCTCTGGATTCTACTCTGTGATGCATCCTCCACATTATTTACCACTCTCCCAGTATTTGTATTGACTGGAAATTTTTTGATGATTATGTTTTCTTCCTGGTCATTGATAAAAATGTTAATTTGCATAGTGCCAAGAAATGTGCTCTTAGGAGCCTACTAGAAACACTCATTCAGTGATGTTTCTTGTGTACAATTAATTACGTTGTAGGCCTATTTGTTAGTTAGCTTTTAATCCATTTAATGCGTAACATGTTGATTTTAAATCTTTCTCAGTTTTTTTTTTTAATGAAAATGTCCTTTGGTATCAAGTCAAATGCATTACAGAACTCTATTACATCAATGCTATATTACTTTTCCCAACACAATTTGTAATCTCATAAAAAACCTATCAAGTTAGTTTGATAGGATCTATTTTCCATGCATCCATATTCATTGTCGTTAATTGTATTACTCTTGTTTAATTATTAATTGAATGCTGAACCAGATGCTCCATTATCTTGCCCAGGATTGATGCCGAACTGATAGACCTACAATTACTCGGGTCACCCTGTTTAGTTTTGTTAAATATTTGCACAATACTAGCTTTTGTCCAGTCTCCTGCAATTTCTCCAGTGTTCCAAGAGTTACTGAAAATCAACATTAATTATCCAGCAAACTCCTCAGACATCTTCTATTTTAACACTCTTGGATTCAAATGATCTGGACCTGCTGATTTTAAAAATGTCTAACATCCTTCTGCCATATCAGTGAGAGTATTAATATCTGACCTGATTTATCTCATCTAATTTTTTGGCAAATGCAAAACAAATATTTATTGAATGCTTCTGCATTTTCCATATTATTAATTATAATTCTACCATTTCCATTTAGTAATGGACAAACACCATTCCTAGCATTATTTTTTGTCCTCAACTCTACCAGACATTGATTTCTCCTTATGTCACTTTGCTTCCTTTATCAATTTTCTACAATTCCTAGCTTGCGATTTATATGCATTATCAACTTTCAATTTCTTCTATTTGTTGTATATGATTATTTTATTGAGCCTTCATTGTGCTTCTAAACTGGGTCAGTTTTTTAATCAGTGCAATTTTCTGATGTCTTTGTGGGCATCTAGTAGAAAGTTCTTCAAAAATTCCTAATTGCCACTCATAAATCTCTGGTTATATTCTTTCTCCCAGTTGATTTGGGTCATCATTGGTTTTAGCAATGTGAAATTTGCCCTTTTAAAGCACTAAGTGTACCTAAGCTATGATTAATTTTTAGTTCTGTGATCAGTTCCTATTTATCTGTTAAGGTCTACTATAGAATTTCTTCCATGTTGGAAAGGACACTTTTGGAAGTAGGAAATTGTCATCTATAATATTCAGAAATTCCAAGGATGTTTTAGTACTGAAAGCATATACCACTTAAATTGAAGACCCCTAAGATCACACATCTATTTTTCTTGCACATTACAGATACGTGCATAATGAGCTGGTATTCCTGTTTCCTTAGGTGAATTCCTGTTCCCTAACTGGTATTTCTGTTTCCTTGATGGTCAGTAGCAGTGCACCAACTAATGCCCCATCTTGTGCTTTTTCTGTGAGGACACTGATCCTTAATCATTAACAATATTTTTTTTCTGATAGACAAGACAGATGAGCGGTGGAAGCAGGAAACAGGGGTGAAGTGACTTGCATAGAAGAGCCTGATCTGTGGCCTAGCCAACTGGAACACATTGTCTCCCAAACTGAAAGCAGTGCTTGTTTCCTATTCAGGACATACGCAGAAATAAAAAGGGTAGAAATTATGATTTTCTTTTTTAAATGATTATTTGTTAACTTTCCAAATAGTAAACAAAATTGTAACAGTTGTTTTAGAAGCAAAAACTTGCTGAACCTTGAAGCCTGTTCGCAAGATGCCTGGCCTAAATGACTGAATCATTTATTTAGGACCGAAAGAAAACCAGTTTTGTGCCAATATTCAGTAATGTGATGATCTTGGTAAACAGAGTCTGATTAGGCTGACATTGATCCATGAGAAAATTATAATCCACAAATCTTTCACTAAAGACCTACAAGGCAGGTACACAATTTAATGCCAATCAACATAATTTCATGGAAAAAGAGGCTTGCCAAGAAAACTTGAGTCCATTCTTGACAAGGTTACAAGTCTGTTTCATAAAGCTAGCTGTATCTATTTAATATTCATAGACTTATGTGGGCATTGGATTTTCTATCACATAACATTCCAAATAAAAATATATCACTAAACGCAACGAACGTAGTACATATTAAAGGCTTAAAAATGGGCTAATGGACAGGTCTCAAAATGTAATTATTAATGAGCCGTAAACATCGACTTTGTGTGGTTTCTAATGGGTTTCCACAGAGTTCAGATCTCAACTACTTCTGTATAATATCTTGACAATGATATGGAAGACAATATGAAATCCTTGTGGTCCCTTCTGGCCTTAAAATGTGTGCTTTGTAGCTGGAGCTAAATGATAGATGTAGTTTAGGTTGGTCAAGAACATTCATTCTTAGCTCCCATTTCCAATTACACATTAGAATTATAAACTTTCATTTTCAGACTGAAATTGTTCAAGCCTAATCTCTGCCTAGCATGAATTTTTATGGAAAAACGGAGGGGAAAAATCAGTTCTTGAGATTTAGGAGAAAGAAAAAAACATTTCCCATTCTAAAATGTCTTGCAACTTTTTTCACAACTATAGCACTGAAATGGTCCATGCTGGGATATTAGAATTTGTCAGAAAAATAACCAGATGTGCCTTTCAGTGTCCTAGTGAAAGTCTGTTTTGATTTAGGCACATCATGATTCTTTGGTAATTGTCCATACTATGTGCATAGTGCAATGGGTGCAAGTTTTTAGTGATTTATAAATATTGCAGATGTTGGTCTGCTGCACTGTTCATGAATCTAGATTACCACTATTGAGTTAGTTGCTGAAACCCTCCAAAAACAGCCCACACTAATTTCCCAGTTAATGGGAGATTCTGCAGACACGAAAGTCTGAGACCCAGGCTGGACACCAGTTATCCACAACCAAACAACAAGTTCTGGAGTCCCAACAAGTTACCTGTGCCCAGGAGCTTGGAGAGACAAATGATGAACAGACACCGGCTTCAGGACACATGGTAGGAAGAGATTTAGCAAGGTAGAGCCAGCATTCCTCATTCTATGGAATTGACCTATGGAAACAGGCCAAATGTTAGATGTCAAGAACACTTGAGTTTAAAGCCTGCTTCTTCTGCTGATTTTACAATCCTTTATTGAAGCCTCCCACTACTTTCACAGAAGGGAGGCAAACATCATTAAAACACAACTGAAACCAGGAATATCTTGTGAGGCATGTTATTGACCCTTGTGATGGGGTATGCATGCCTGCATAAGGAAGGATTAATCCCATACTACGGGCAGCAGAAGTCCCACATCTTAGACCACACTGGGCATGCTCCAAATGCTGCACTAGTATAAAGGACAATTTATTCTGGGCTGATTGCCAGAGAAGGACGGTTGGTGCAAGGTGACTGCGGAGACAAGACAGCCTGAGATCCAGGCCGGAGACCAGTTGCCCACAACCAGTCAACAGGCATTGGAGTCCCAACAAGCTACCTGTGCCATGGATCTTGGAGACACCAACGATGAACAGACACCGGCTTCAGGACAAACGGTAGGAAGAGTTTCAGGAGGATAGAGTCAGCATGCTGCGGTAGGATCCCTGCTGAATGAGTGATGACCACATACTGCTGACAGGACCCTGGGCAAGATTTGGTGGAGAGGGCGGGCTGGATCCCACTACCACCTGTGTTGACACTCCTATTAGGTGGCAGCCTCCTTTTGGAACTTTGGCCATGGGTGGCTGTACTGGCTCTGACTGTGAGGCCATGCAGACCCCACTCCCAGGGGCTCCCTTTCAAATCTATCATTGTTCATTATCAGGGTGAAACCCAAGAGAGACAAACTAAAACCAGGGTGTTAACAAGCCCATTGCCCACCTCAATAGGAGACTGGGTATGTGCACAGTGCCACACCCCTCTTATTTTGGTCCTTTTTTGTAGGGTCTGATTCTTCAAACACCACTGAATATAGAATGTGGGCAAGTGAGTATCTTAACATTGTTTGCTGGTGCTACAGAGGCTGACCCAGCATCCCCAAAAATATACCAAGGTCTGAATGGAGTCCCGTGTTGCAGACTATATAGCCCCATTTGAACAGGTGTACTTGAGACATGACCTTCTCCCAAAAGGAATTGGAATGTGTAACTACACCCTTCTTTCTCTTTCCCTTCCTCTGAAAAAGCCCAGCTGGTTTAAGTTTTACAATTCACACATAGCCAAATAATGCTCTTGGGTTTGTTTTTTTCACCAGAAAGAAGGGGATTTAAAAAATGAACTCTTGGCAGTTCTCAGAGTCTGCTGCTGAGCTAATACTTCTTGGCAACTCTATAAGGACTTTCACCCCAATAGATCCATTCTCCATGAAGAAAACACAGCCTCAAGTTGTTGCATTCAGCGCTGTCTCCTGTTAGTAAAGTTAAGCTTATCCTGACAGGGAAAAGAAGAAAGCCATGTGGCCAAAGTTTGAATATCTATTACCAATGCTGGATTCTTTGTGAAAAACTGTATCATTATAATTGCTTTCAGAATGTATTTGCAAAAACTAGGTCTGGTTCGCAAATTTTTACTGAAGCTAAAATAAAATAAGGGGGAGGAAGGCTAAATTAATCTAATTTTATACTCAATACTATGAATCAGTCTCTATTCTCTATATCTCTAGGAAAGGAAGTTTGCACACTTTCGTTAGACAAGGTGGGCGAGGAAATATCTTTTATTGGGTTGGTGAAAGAGAGAAGTTCACAAGCTTACCTACAGCCTTTCTTCAGGTGACACTTCTTTGTTCCTTACATTGTTTTAAAAAGGAATTGTAGTCTCTTACATTTTAATTATGGTGCCTAAAGATCCTTCTTCTCCCATAGTAAAACAGATTTTAAAAAACTTCCTCTAATTACATAATTTGCTTCTTTCAAACCTTGTACTACTCTGTTCTGTAAACTCATCTTTACTACATTCAATTAAATTAGCTTCTGAGCTATCCTTGGAATGTCTTAGATTACACACATAACCCATATTTGTTACTTAACAGATGTTTGGGAATACAGCACTTAAAGTCCTCATGAGTACTATGGTGTGTGGTTTTTAGTCTGGAAGAAATGGTCCAGATGTAGCAGAAAGAATAAATGTATGGTAAAGGTAATGAAGGAAAATAAGAGCCACATAAGTGTTTAGCCCACTGGGCCATCTTCAGTCCATGCATTGTGCTTTTCTGGGATTCTGGGTAAATATCCTCCCCATAAAAAAGACAAAAATCAGGGGAGTGTAGTGGAAAGAGAGTCTGAGATATAAGCCCTTGTATCAGAAGCTTGGCATAAAGCAGGTCCTGCTCTGAGAATGTGCCAAGAACAAGGCCAATATTGCAGAAATAAACATTCCTAAGAGGAGTTAAGCACAGTGTGCTCACCCAAACACATCCCCATATGAAGTGATACCAGAACATCCCAGTATCAAGGAAAGTACAAACACTTTCTCCAAGAATAACAGGAACACACTGACCCTGGCTGAAAGACAAGGCTGGCATGACTGTATAGACTAAAGAAGATCTAATCAAACTGACTTGTACAAAGGAATGGGAGATCACTAGTCACATCTTGGGGCATTGGGGCAGTAACTGGCTATGTCGGGAGGGGGCACTACCAACTTGTTTGTATTACAATATAAAGCTGAATCTCAAAGGCTGTGTCTTTATCCAGCCTAGGGAGGAATGGAAAGTCCCACCATTCACAGAGCTGAGCCCATTGTCATGACCATACATGTCTTAGTATCCTTCTAGAGCCCGCTGGGTGCTATTGCCCTGCCTCGACAATCAACCTGGCTGGGGACCTTCAAACCTTAACGCATCTTGTGGTCATTGGGCAGTTCACTTGAGCTCTGCCATGCCAGCCTTCTGCAACGCACAAAGGCTACGTCTACACTATGAGTTTTCTCGGCAACAAATATGCTAATGAGGGACTCATTTGCATGAGTTGTGATCTCATTTGCATATTTTCTGTCCCTCTGTTTTTGCGCAAAAACAAGCAGTGTGGATGTTTTCTTTTTGTGCCAAACCCCCTTTTTCCGCAAGATCCTTATGCCTGTAAAAAGGAAGTATACTGATCTTGCGGAAAAAGGGGTTTTTGCGCAAAAAGAAAATATCCACACTGCTTGTTTCTGCACAAAAACCCAGTGCAAAAAACAATCGACAGAAAATATGCAAATGAGATCACGACTCATGCAAATGAGTGCCTCGTTAGCATATTTTTTGCCAAGAAAACTCGTAGCGTAGACGTTGCCAGAGAGAACACTCACATGCATCAAAACATCTGATGACACTAGGAATTTTTTATTCTCTTTCTCTTTGCCTCTTGGGTCTGGTCTACAGAGAGGATTTCCTGAATTTCTTTCCCCTTTGGTCAACGCCAATGCAGCTCCTTTAGTACTAATAATAGCTGGAGTGCTAGTGTAGGCCAACTAGCAGCACTTCAACTATCCTGGTGTATAAATCTGCTCTGTTCAATAAGGAGCACTTCCTCTGTTGCTAGCACTGGTAAAGCTTCACCAGTGCTAGACAAATGGTAAGAGACTTCCCTCAAATCCTCAGTGCATCGGCAGCCCTAGTGATCAGTAGTACATACCCACGCTTGCTTTTCCTGTGTTTTTTCTCTCTCATTATCTAGTGTATTTCCCTACCAGTCTTCATTTTACTTTTGCATCTTCTTGTCATTGTCAATACCTCCTATGTTCCAAATGCAAGCACAAAGAGTCGGCGCTAAAACAGTGCAACATTCAAGTCCATTTTTCCAGAATACAGTTTTTTCTAATTGAACAAGTGTTGTGCATGCCTTGCAGATGGTTTGATGTTGGAGCAAGTATCAGCGTTTGATGACAGAACAGCCTTGCACTCGATTCTTCAAATGGTGTGGTGTTCTGATGGTCCATTTCAATATTTCTGTCACTGAGTGGCCTGTATTCCTTCAATGTCCTGCTGATGAAGTCTCAGCTGAGTGCAAATTTCGTTACCCTCCATGTTTTTGTCTTGTGCGTATAATGGGCAAATGTTTTTCTGGATATGATGAAATATACACACGTCCACTGCTACCTTATATGGATAATGTGTGGCGATGTGTAATCTGTGAACTAGAGCATGATAAAGCTACATGCACTGATGAGACATTTCTATGCCAGGATCTAAACAACTCACCAGCCAGGAGCAGCTTTGATGACTCTTAGGTCAGGTACAAGAGGAACAGCAGCTCAGTCTGCCCAATGCCATACCCAGGCTTGGCACTCTCCCCTGCCCGAAAGGGGCAACAGACTTTCCAAGCCATAGCCTGCTCCAGCCTTGCTCTTGCTCCTGCCTTGTTCCTAGGCATTCTCCTGCCTTTTTCTCATGTTGGCCTCACTCCAGCTCTGCTCTGGACTCTTGATTCTGGCTCCAGCCCCCTGGCTCCAATGCTAGGCTAACTGCCACGACTCTAACCACTAGGCATGGCCATCCCCATCACAGTTTCTGATGAATGAGAGTTTGTGTTCAACATTTACAGCTCACTTCCAAGTATGTGATTTGTCCTGTGGAAGTGATATAGCCCTGACTGGTGTCCCCATGGCCACTCTGAGAGGTCTTTAGCTTGTTGGTCATAGTAAGTTTTGACCTTTGGGTGTGCTCCTTTCTGTTACTCCTCCCAGTGCTGCCCCTGGTAGTAATGCTGAGACTATAGGCACCAGCCTAAGCGTGTGTCTTGACCTCAAGCATTGCACTGGGCTACTACTAAAGCCTATGGGCATGTCTAGACTACATCCCGCCTTTGAAAGAGGGATGTAAATTAGACAGATCGAAATAGTAAATGAAGCTGGGATTTGAATTTCCCATGCTTCATTTGTATAAAGGCGGCCACGCGTTCTTTCGAAAAAGGGTATTTTGAAAGTGAAATCGCTGTCTAGATGCTGTTCTTTTAAAAAAACACCCCTTTTTTGAAAGATCCTGTACTCCTCATTTTTTGAGGATCTTTCAAATAAGGTGTTTTTTTTGTGTGAAAGAACCTCATCTAGACAGTGATTTCACTTTCAAAATACCCTTTTTCGAAAGAACACATGGCTGCCATTATGCAAATGAAGCATGGGAAATTCAAATCCTGGCTTCATTTGCTATTTCAATCTGTCTAATTTACATCCCTCTTTCGAAAGAGGGATGTAGTCTAGACATGCCCTATGGGATTGCTTATCCCTCACAAATGGCTTGCCATAGATTTTCTTTGCTTTTTCCAGCTTTCTGTAAAGAGTGTTAGTGATTTTAACTGACATTTGTCATTTGTCATCTGTCTGGCTCTGATAGGTTGATGTGTTATGCATGAATTTCCATTGCTGGGTAAACAGCATAAACTCACTGCAAGTAAACTGGGGTTCATTGTCTGAAACGACACTGGTAGGGACACGGTGCTTGCTGAAATATGTCAATGCTTTGTTACCACAATAGAGTCGGACAGAATAGTATTCTACCATAAAGAGGAAGTGTGTGGTTTGGGATGAAAAGGTCCACTCCTACTTTGCTCCTAGTTCTATTGACAATGCAGTATACTTTCATTGTCTCTTTTTCCTGCCTGGCCTCACAACTGCTCGCTCTGTGTCTGTATCCTTGGTCTTGTTTGGCTAGTATAGAGTCTCTGGCTTTTCAGAGACATGCTTCTAGTCCAGAATGGCTTTGATGTATTCTTGAGAGGGGCTCCATTCTCAGTGATCTGCAGGCAATGATGTGACTACCTTTACATCTCATGCTATCTTAGATACTCATTCTGATACTTCTAGTATTCTTGAGAGACAGGTGGTTGTCTTCCTTTCTTCCATTTTCCCTCTGTGTCTGGCCATCCCCACTGCACAATGGCATGAGCCCTTGTAAATCTTTGCTTTATACTTTATTCTTGGATATTTTCCCAGTCCTTGCCTTGGAACAGGCATATCTGTGGCTTGGTTGAGGATTTCTATGTCTTTCTGTATATTCTTCATTTCTGTTAGGCAGAGGATCCCGTGTTTTTGTAGAGCTGATATATTTTTTTGCTGCTATGCTGCTGTGGATAATAAATCAGCTCAGTCTTCCTTATGGTATTCATCTGAATTGTAACCTTACTTTTTCAGTAGCATTAGCTGAAGACAGTTTCAGGCAGATAGCAGTGGCTATTAAAAATGCTCTCTAGTGGGTCATGCCACTTTTTATGCAGATGTTTCCCTCTTCTTGAATATAATGGACAAAAGTCTCACATGTGAACATTACATTGCAAGATACTCCTTTTTTGTTGGATTCATCTTACTTGGGTTGGTGATAGTGACCTTGATGCAAAAGTTACCAGCTATCCCTTTTGTAGGAGTGATGTCCAGTGTTCCATCTATTTTTTTCATCCATGTGTGGAATAAATGTTATGTGCACTGAGGCATGTACACCACCATTAGGAACACATACTGTTGGCTGTGGACACTGTGGGTGCTCTGCTAATCCACTGGGCAGCATTTGAATTTCTCTTTAGTGTCCACTGCCCCATGCTCCATCTCACTGGCGTCACGTTGTATGGCAGCTCTTTGTTAACATGACAGCACTTCAGGATGGAATAGTTGTTCAGCAGCCTCTTCATGTGTGTGATGGCTCCATGCCCCCAAAGTTGTGCCCCACAGCAGCCCCTTGATGTGTGTTGCAGTAACCATGCCCCCAACGCTGCTTTGTTCTGTAGTCACTTCAGGGGTTTGTACACATCTGCGAGGCTTGGAAGAAATTTTGGCAGATAGGATTAATAAACTAATAGTCTCTGAACTGATTTAATGTCTTTAGGTGTGGGTCTCTGCTGTATTGATTTTATCTTTTCTGAGGCAGGCCAGAGACCCTGGGATGGCAGCAAATGCCCCATGTTTGGTACTACAGTCAATCACAAATTCATCTTCTTTTTATTTAATTTTTGACTTACTTCTGTGGTTCTTTCTAGCAGACAAAGGAGGCTGGGGTTGGGATCTGCTGCAACTTCCACATCCATAGACCAGAATGTCTTCAGCCATGACACAGATCTCTGTGAGACTTGTTATAAAATCATGCTTGCGGTATTGATATTCATTCTTTGCATGTTTGATCCCAAATGGCATTCTCAACTATATGTATTTGCATACTGCAGTCTAGTGAGGTAGCTGCTTTCCTTATGCAGTAGCACTTGCCAATATCTTCTTTTGGCATCGAGTACTGAGAATATTTTGGCTTTGTCTAATCACGTCATATCGCTTGCATTGTGAGCATTTGATAGAGAGCTCTTTTTAGCACTTGAAGTTGCTTGGATCTGTGCAAAATCATTGCTTACCTGGCTTCTCAAAGGCTGCCAATAGCTTTTCTAATTTGTAGGGCTCTGTGATTCAACGTGATGCCTTCTTTTGCCCATTAGCCTTATTGCTTTACATAAGAACAGCGATACTAGGTCAGACCAATGATCCATCTAACCCAGCATCCTGTCTGCTGACAGTTGCCATTATCAGATACCTTTGTGGGAATGAGCTGGACAGAGCAATTATTGAGCACTCCAGACCCTGTTATCCAGTCCCAGCTATTTCGAAATAAGCTACACAATTGACATAGCTCCATTTGTGTAGCTTATTTCGAGTTAAGCCCTGCTGTGTAGACTCACCCTGTAAAAATCTCATGTGAACTCCTGCATCTTTCTGCCTTATTACTAAGTATCTGTCATGGAACATGAGCTCCCACTGTGATGCTCTGGCTAAGGCCGTATCTACTCCTACCGGTATATTGGCATTGCTGCAAATGATGTAGTGGGTGTTAATTTATCAGGTCTGGTAAATAGATGGGAGAGTACTCTTCCATCAATGTGTGTACTCCACCTCCCTGAGAAGCATAAAGGGAGTTGACAGGAAAGTATCTCCCTTTGACACAGCATGATGTAGATGCTGTGGTAAGTTGACCTAAGCTACGTTATTAGTAACGTTAGTCATTCAAATGAAGTAGAGTCATTTAGGTCAACTTACCCTGGTAGTAGACCAGCCCTAAGAAAGCTAATGTGATCCTGTGATGTATGAAAATAAAGACTCTTGAGTAGGAGTAGAGAGGTTGTTTTACCTCTATATTTGGCACTGGTGCAGCAGCTTCTGGAATCCTGTGTCTAGTTCTGGTGCCAGTTATTCAAGAGGGATGTTGATAAGTTAGAGAGGGTTCAGAGGAGTCATGACTAAAGGATTAGAAAAACTGCCCTACAGTGATTGACCTCTTTGAGCTATTTATTTAGCTTAACAAAGGTAGATCTGGGTAGCCTGTAAGTATCTACATGAGGGGAAATATTTAATAATGGGCTCTTCAGTCTTGCAGAAAAAGGTATAATAGGGTCCAATGGCTAGAAGTTGAAGCTAGACAAATTCAAACGGGAAATGAGGAGTAAATTGTTGACAGTGAGGGTAGTTAACCATTACAGCACTTTGCCAGGGATCATTGGATTCTCCAGAACTGACCATTTTTAAACCAGGATTAGATTTTTTTTTCTTAAAGATCTGCTCTAGGAATTATTTTGGGAAGTTCTGTGAGACTATGTTATACAGGAGGTCAGACTAGATGATCACAATGGTCCCTTCTGGCCTTGGCATCCATACAAACAGTATGCGGAAACTGTATAGCTAAGGCAGTTTCAGAGAGCAAACCAGCTGGACAAGGGACCAAAGACCTATCTGCTTGCATCTTATCAGTTGTCTTTAGGAGTTACTCTACCCACAGGGATGTGTGAAGGGTTGCTTTCCTCCCAAGATCTGTGAGACTGAAGGGTCATCATCTATGATAGGTTGTAGATCCTTGATGATGTGTCGGTGAGGTTTTAATTTTAGCTAAACTTCTCCTACACATCATCAAGGATCTACAACCTACCACAGATGACAATCTCTCACTCTTGCAGACCTTGGGAGGCAAGCAAGTCATTGCTTACAGACAGCTTCCCAGTCGGAGGCAAATACTCACCACCAACTGCAACCCCACAACAAAAACACTAATCCAGGCCCCTATCCCTGCAACATACCCCATTGCCCGTTCTGTCCACATAACTACCCTAGTGACACTATCACAGGATCTAAACAGCTATAGCAAAGGCTCATTCTCATGCACATCTACTAATGTAATATATGCCATCATGTGCCAACAACACCCTTCTGCCATATACATCAAACAGACAGTCTCTATGCAAAAGAATAAATGCACACAAATCAGACATTAAGAATGGCAGCATCCAAAAGCCAGTGAGGGAGCACTTCAGCCTCCTTGGACACACAGTTTCAGAGTTGCAAGTTGCCATTCTCAGGCAAAACTTTAAAAACAAACTGCAGAGAGAAACTATTGTGCTGGAATTCATATGCAAATTTGACACCCTGAAGCAAGGTCTCGCATTATAATAGGTAATTTCCCATTCAAATACTCTCCCTTTCTAGCTACTTTTGGAGATGAGCCACATCCTTATTTATTTAATTTGCACTGATGTCACACTCCCATCTCTGTATTCCTTCTTTCCCTCTTGTTTCTCTCTTTTTTCTTCCTTATCTGAGGGTACGTCTAGACTGTGGGGTTTTTCCAGTATACTTCCAGAAAAACTCAGCCATGTCCAGGGAACACATTTGCTCTTCCACAAAAAAAAGTGGAAGAGCAAACATGCTCTTTCGGGGAGCCCCTTATACCTCATTCTATGAGGAATAAGGGCTCCTCTGAAAGAGGATGCTTTCCCACCATTTGGACCCATAGTTTTTTCCGAAAAAAGGCAATAGTGTAGACCTAGCCTGAGGAAGTGAGTGGTAGCTCATGAAAACTTATGTCCTAATACCCTAATAAATTTGTTTGTCTTTAAAATGCCACCAGACTCCTAGTTGTTTTTCGAATACAAGTTACTTATTACCTTTGAACAATTTCCCATCAGACCCCCCCTAACCATAGAAGGATGCAATGTTTCACAGACAGTATCTGCCAAATGACTGCTCCTCAGTTTCTGGATAATAAACCTCATCCATAAGCCTTCTTTTAAAAAGCTTCTCCCTCTCTTTCCCCCTTTGCAGCCCATGGTGACCTGTATTCAGTGACTAGAAATCCCCTTGTAGAATGGCACTGTCACTTTTGCTGTGAAGCACCCTCCATAGGGTTTACCTTCCATGGTGTTAACCCATTTTGGATAGCCTCCTTGTCCTTTAGTTTCAAATGATCTGGTGCCCATTTATCCATTATTCACCCCTGACTGGACAAGCTATAGCCCTGCTGATGTTTGAAAGCTTTGAGTTAATGTGTTTGACAATTACTGTCAAACTCTGCCCAGATCCTGCTGAAAAATTTGCCTAGCAATGAGAAAAGGCAAGAAAGGACATGTAACCTTAGGGAAGTGTACATAAGGACTCAGCTCCACTAGTTCAATGCTGCCCATCCTAGTGGCAGAATCTGTCCACATATCTTCAGGTCAGGAGAAAAAACTGAAGACCAGCCTGTAACTTGGTAATATCACCCTGATGCTGTCATGATTGTGGTGACTGGTCGGTGAGTTCATGATTGCTGGGTCCTGTGGAGGTTCCTAGCTCCCAAATCGGGATTCCTGGTCCAACATCCTTGTTCTGGTGTAGAGACAGTACAGTTGTAACCCTTTTGGCTGTGTCTAGACTGGCCAGTTTTTCTGGAAAATCAGACACTTTTCCGGAAAAACTTGCCAGCTGTCTACACTGGCCGCTTGAATTTCCGCAAAAGCACTGACGATCTCATGTAAGATTGTCAGTGTTCTTGCGGAAATACTATGCTGCTTCCGTTCAGGCAAAAGGGCCAGTGTAGACAGCTCAGATTTGTTTTCCGCAAAAAAGCCCCAATCGCGAAAAAGAAAAGCGCGTCTAGATTGGCATGGACGCTTTTCCGCAAAAAGTGCTCTTGCGGAAAAGCGTCCATGCCAATCTAGACGCTCTGTTTTGAAAATGCTTTTAACGGAAAACTTTTCCGTTAAAAGCATTTCCGGAAAATCATGCCAGTCTAGACATAGCCCATGTGTATCTGAATCCCGCTCATTGTATTGGTTTCTAAGTCCGGGACTCAAGCCGTTTGTGTTAAACCTTCTGAGCCATGTTGTGATAATAAATTCCTTTCTAGTTTACATTGTGGTAATAGAGCTCTTGGAAGGCAAGTTGGATAGGGCAAATACAGGAGGTTGATAGATGCTGAATAAGGGGGCGGAAACTCTGTGTAGCACTCTGCACTTCAGAGCTGGGACGTCTCATGCCTTTCCATCAATTCCAATGATCCGCCATTGTCTCTTCCTGGCTGGACGATGGGTCATTTCTTGAAGCTGGTTTTGTGGTTTGGGAGGCACTTCCTCTCTCTTGAGACATGTAACTGAATTTGAATTCAGGGTATAAACACAGTTTTCTATATAAATAAATACAGTCTGAATATGCATGTCATAATGGCCATCAAGTTCAGAATATTATGGCTTCCATAAAAGCATTTACTTGAAACACTTGTGCAGAACTAATACAGTCCGGAATCAGTTGGTTCAATTGCTCATTTTGGGGGTTTACATCTTCTGTTTGCCCCTGAGAGTGTCTGGACCCAGATTACCACAGATGGGCTGCAGGGAACGCACCTGCTGCCCTTTTATCAGGGTTTAGCAGATGCAGTCCCTGTGTGCACTCCCCCAGTGTCCCAGGGGACACTGAACCTGCCTCAGGCACAACGCCTCTGGGGAAAACTGCTGTTGTGCAGTTCCTCCTCTTCTCTCAGTTTGACCCATAACTCACAGCCACAACATGACCAGTAATGAGTGCACCTCAGTGCTTTAAAAAGAACTGATCTAGGAGCACTCTGACCTCCTTACGTGGCTCTTCAATCAGACTTGGAATTCTGGGGGGATGTTTCAGAGCACTGGAAAGAAGTGAATGTTCTGCCAATATTTCTAAAGGGTAAACAAGATGATCCCAGTAACTATAGAGGCTGTAGGCCTGTTAGCCTGACATCGATCCCAGGCACAGTCCTCATGTGGCTGATACAGGATTCAGTCAGTAGAGAATTAAGGGCTGATACCATAATTAATGCAAGTAAGCATGGTTTTACAGAAAACAGATCTGGTCAAATTTCTGGGTTTTTGATGAGATCACCAGTTTGGCAATGACAAGTCAAGGTAACTAAGCTGATGCAGTACTCTTGGACTTCTTAGTTCTTAGGAGCACACAACCATTCTGATTTTAAAAATAACACTGTACAAAATCAATGGAGCTCACAGTAAATGGATTAAAAAATGCTAACTGAGATCTCAATCTGTAATAGACAATTATCATTGAATGGATGTGTTTCTAACTGGGTCCTAGAGAATTTGTTCATGGCCCAGTACTATTCAATAGAGAAAATGAATGCAGCACAGACTAACTGATCATAATGGTGCATTCTAATCTTCACATGTATGAATACTTGCCCTGGAGCACCCAACATCACAGATTTGCTCCAGAAAGCTGAGATCACTTGCCTCCTTCAGACCCTGAGCACAGGCTGATGCCTGCAGGTTGATGAAGGTCTTAAAGGCTTCTTTCACATCCCCTTTCTGAGGAGAACAACACTAGCCTCCAATACGGTCCAGGTACAACAGCCTCCACCCACTCACCATCTCATGATTGGATGGAGACTCCATTCTATCATGTCTATCACCCCTCTGCCCTTGAGACTGCCCCATTCATATCCCAGCATGAATCAAAACCTTCAGCCTCCAGAGAGATCCCCACAAACCTCCTTTGGTCCATCTACCCAGCACATGTGGATGAGAAGTCCCAGATTACTGTCCTCAGACACATTAGCAGTCAGTGCAAAGGGAAGGAGCTTTTCCCATTACAGACAATAGTGTGGCTGCTCTTTTTTTTTCTTCTTTGCACCTGGGCCTCTTGCAATTTTGTAGTTTTCTCGATGTGACCTAAGTCCCATCACTACTCCCATCCCCAGATGCTTGGGGATGGGAATCTGGGATACTTCATGATCATTGTTTTTGCTTTGCTTTGTTCTTTTTTTTTTAATAATAATCCTAATTTCTGACTTCATGCACCTTCAGGAGCTGACTCTTTGATGACACTGTGTTCTGTGGTAGCATAAAAAGAGCAAGTCAAACAGAAAATGTGACATTCATGCTTTATTCCTTCCACCGCCTTTACTTTTTCTCCTTCATTAGAGACTTCCTGAAGGTAGGGATCTCTACGTTTCCATAATCATATTATAGCACCTGTCTCCTGTTGAGAAGCTATTCACTGTTGTACCCTCCCAGATTCTCTTCTTTCCTCTAGAGCAGCGGTTCTCAACCTTTTCCAGATGGGGACCCATTTTGACAATTCAGGAAGACTTTGTGACCCAAGGCAATTACAAAATGGGGGATGATGGGGGGAAGAGCTACCTGGGAAGACACTTGGCGACCCTTTGGAAATGTAATGGCGACCCATATTGGGGTCACGACCCATAGGTTGGGAAACCCTGCTCTAGAGAGGCTGTATGCAACAATACTGACTCTGGATATTTCAGCTCTAAGAATTACCAGCCCTACTACCATGCTCAATTCCACTTACTCCCACTAGATCTTAATGTCCACCTCATAGTAATACTCTTGTTTATTTCCCATCTTTCTTGCTTTTGTGTGTAGACAAACACTTTAATACTCATTTTTTCTAATTTTTAAATGTTTGGTAATTGTATTATGTTTAATAAACTGAAATTGATTTTACATACATTATATCTAAACCTGTTTCCTTGTTAACTCTGCTCAGGGCACCTCATCTACACTGGAAAATGTGGGGCTTTGCTAAAGTTCTGACACTGCTGCTTGGGTGTAAATAGCTATTACGTGCAAAGTCTGCTGTGTCAGCTCAGTGCTGTCTCAGTTTCCTTGCAAATCCCCTCCAGATGTCAGAGTACCATCCTGCTTAACAAAACTAATAAGAAGAGACAGCAAACCACATCCCACTGCATCGACTCCAACTGTTGCTTGTTGTGTTTTAATGGTTGGTCCCTTCTCCTGTCTGTTCCCCTAGTGCACTGCCTGGTGCAGGTAACAAATGTTTGATCGCTGACCCAAGATGCTATGTAGGCCCCTGGCTTCAATTAAATGAAGCAAGAGGAAGTAAATAAACCACATGGGGCAGGGCATTAAATCACTTAGGTGGAGAGAAGAATCAGACACCAAGGAGTTTTGGTTCAGAGGTGGGCTGCGTGCACTTGCATGCACTCCACAGTTTAATACTTCTTACTGCAACTTAATGACAGCTGCTACCCGGTAGGATGGTATCCCTCTGATGCCTGGTTTTTTACATCCCCACTGCTGTCCCCTATACATTAATGCCTTTCCCCCTCCTTTTCCTATTTTGTTTTACTGCCTTCATGATGTTTTCCATTCTTTGAAGAAGTCAGTTTGAAGGACTTTTGGTGCATCTGCTGGCTTGGTTTACAACGAAGGATGGAATGAAACAAGGGGTATGGAAGTTGTGAACTATTTTTATAGTGTATTTGTTCTCTTATTCTGGCACTAAACTTTAGACTCGCCAGCAGTAGAACCTGAGCCGGGGAGCTCAGCTCACTTGATCTAAAATTGTCTTTCTTACTTGTGCTCCTTAACAGAGATTACAAGTGAGTGTTTGTTGCCTGCAGATATCTGTGGTGTTTGTGCACATATATAATGCATATATCCTTGCATAGATTGTGTGCATGTGTGTAGTGTCCACAGAGTGTATTTTTAAGGAGTGCAGATATGCAGTGTCCTTAAGTGTAATAGGTAGTGTGCCATGGAGATGTAAATGAGCTTTTTGGAAAACCAACATTTTTCCTGTGAGACATTTTAACTGAAAAATGTTCACTCAAAATTTCTGTCAAAAATGTCACCTTTCCGGTAGGAAATCTCAAACTCATTCGTCTTGTATCTAACTTTTGAAAAACAATGAACATGTTTTTTATTTCAGTTCAAAAGACAACAATATTAGTTGAAACAAAATGAAAAATGGTCATTTCAAGTTGATATTTTGAGATTTTTTTTTAAAAAAGGATATTTTTAAACAAAAAACCCAAATTAAGTTGAATCAAAAACATTTTCATTTAGTTCTGAAATGTCATTTCATAATGAACAGTTTGGCTTAGATATTTCCTGCTGCACATTTGTGGTTGTGTCTGCAGGAAGCATGTTCAATATTTTCAGGTACTATGTAAATATTACATAGTGCATAAATGTCTCTGTACAGCACATGTACCTATGTTTGGGTAGTATGCACAATTTGTGCACAACGATACGTTGAATAAATAATACCTGTATATATTTAAATGCTTATGTATTCACATAGGGTTTATTTTTTAGTGTATTTACATGATTGTTGCAGCATTGCCAACTCCAAGATTTCAGCAATCACGAAAACATGTTATTGGCAAAAATAATACATTCTGATTTCCTTTATTTTCCTTCTGGTTTTTGAGTCTTCAGGGTTTACATTTTCAAACTTTTCTCTGCAACTATGATGACTTGCAAGCTAGAAACCAACTTTTTTTTTTAAACACAGGTTGTCTAAGTTGTCATTTGACTCCGGAACCAGGGGCTTCAAGAAACCCCCAAATATTATGAGACTTGCAATACATTCCTGAGAGTTGGCAATAATGTTTTGTGTGTATGTGTGCGTGTAGAGTCTGCTCTTGTGTTTACATATACAGTAAGGACATACTTACATTTTGGCTGTGTCTACACTGGCAAGTTTTTCCAGAAAATCATCTGCTTTTCCGGAAAAACTTGCCAGCTGTCTACACTGGCCACTTGAATTTCCAGAAAAGCACTGACGATCTCATGTAAAATCATCAGTGCTTTTCCGGAAAAACTATGCTGCTCCCGTTCGGGCAAAAGTCTTTTTCCGAAAGACTTTTGCCCAAAAGGGCCAGTGTAGACAGCATAGTACTGTTTTCCACAAAAAAGCCCCGATCGCGAAAATGGCGATCGGGGCTTTTTTGCGAAAAACCATGTCCAGATTGGCCATGGACGCTTTTCCGCAAAAAGTGCTTTTTCGGAAAAGCGTCCTGCCAATCTAGATGCGCTTTTCCGAAAACGCTTTTAACGGAAAACTTTTCTGTTAAAAGCATTTTCGGAAATTCATGCCAATGTCGACGTAGCCTTTGTGTTTGTAGACATTTGTCGTGTAAGTATGTTTTATGTGTAGGAGAGAGTGAGCATGCACATTGAGTGTGTAGCTTGTATGTTAATGCCTGCAGTGTTTGTGAGAGCATGTAGTGTGTCACTGTTCAATATTTGTAATGTCCATGTAATGTGGATATGTGATTGCATATAATTTGTGTTTATGCACATAGATACATATGGGAGTATGTACTATGTGCATATAGGAAGAACATTTGTGTATCTGCTTATGAAATCTGTGTATATAGAGTGCATGGATTTGCATTAGAGTGGGTCCAAAATTTTCTGATAGAAAATAGGTGTGAAATATTAAATTTTGGGCTGGTTTGATGCAAATAAGAATGTCTTGTTTAAATGATCCAAAATATTTTTTAATCTCATCAAATAACATATTAAACTGCATTTCCTTATGGGAGTTGTAGGGAGCTGCTGTTCTCTCTTATGCGTTAAGCTCCGTAATAGGCTGCTTTTCCTACAATCCAGAAAAATTTTCATCAGACTCCCAAATCACACCTCTCATGATACAAAGTGCCACAGTTTAGAAAATACAGTTCAATGTTGAAATTACTTGCAATGAAGTGGTTTGGATTATTTCAACAAACTGAAATTAAATATTTTGGAATGTCAAAATATTTTGTTTTCCATTCTGTAAAAAAAAAAAAAAAAAAAAAAAAAAAGCTGTCCCCCAATTTGGGATAAAAAACTAATGTTGAAATGCCAGAATTTTGCATGGGATGAAAATTCCAAATTTTGCAGAGCTTTGGCATGCATGTATGTGTAGTTTGTGTGCTTGTGCACACGTATTGTGTATATGTGTATGCCTATAGTGAGCACATAAGTGTGAATGGATTGTGGTTGTGTGTGCTGTACAAATGTGTGCAACCAAAGCCTGCATGCATTGTGTGTGTAAGCAAAGCCTGGATACAGTCAGCTCTTAAACTGGAGTAAATTGGCATAGTTCCACTGACTTCATTTGACTCCACTGCCTTCTGCCAGAATGGGTTTGTGGTCTGGAAAACATGTTTACAATGAGAAACTAAAGAAACTTAGTCTGTTTAGTTTATTATGGTCTAGAATTGCCTACGTAGGGGCTCTTTAATCCAGCAACGTCATGACAAAATGCAATAGCTTGTTGTTACAGTCAGCACAATTCAAAATGGAAATAAGGTGCAAGTGTTTAAAAGGGTAATTAACCTTTGGAACAAATTACCAAGGGATATGGCAAATTCACCATCACTTGCAGTCTTTAAACCAAGACTGTTTTTTCCCCCTATGAGGTATGCTCTAGTCAATCACAAGTATTGGGCTACATGCAGAATAACTAGATAAAGTTCTGTGGTCTGTGTTATGCAAGAGATAAGACTAGATGATCATAACAGTCCCTTCTGTCTCTACAATCTATTTATTGACACCAGTTGAGGAGCTGACT
This sequence comes from Pelodiscus sinensis, assembly GCF_052426305.1. NCBI lineage: Eukaryota > Metazoa > Chordata > Testudines > Trionychidae > Pelodiscus > Pelodiscus sinensis. The sequence goes on along the minus strand of NC_143052.1, from coordinate 145,617,827 downwards.
CATCATGCCTGTGTGTAATGCTGTGTTGCATGAGGTGCATATGTAGTCATGGGTGGAGTGTATTCCTCGGGAGAGTTTCTGTGCACACACATAGTATGTTTTAAGTTTGCATGTGTATGGGGTGTGTGTGCTTGTACAGCATATCCAAGAATCCCCAGCAGGGCCCCTCTTGTGAACTATGACTCTTGGGCTGACTGCCAAACATTAACTACAATACTTGCACTTGTTTTTGACAACAGCATGCGGGTTGAATTTCATCAATTGCTATTTTGGTTCTGAAGTTATGGCAGAAATGTCTCTGGATACAAGGCTGGTATAAGCGGAGTAGCAGATTGACTCTGACTCTTATTGTGTAATGTCACCTTTCAGTCAGTGGTTGGAATGAGAATTATAAAGAGTCAGTTGCTCCATTTATTAGACTTCAAGAGAGGTTGCCATCCTAGAACAACAATAAAGTGTCCAGGGAACTCTGTACCTGGATGAGGTAACGCCAGCTGTTACTGTCAACTTGGGCATTTTTGAACTTGAATTGATTTCCCTCCCCCACCAATAAATTAGGTCCAGCAGCAGCAGTTGCTGTGTTCCAAGCTGCTGTCTGTGATGATAGATGAGTCTGGCCGTGAAAACAGAGAGAGATACTGGACTCAGCACAACACAGATGTTGCAAAGCAGCCAAATTAAGCTTTAGTGGGAATGTGCAAGTTGGTTCTTAGTCTGAGTATCTAATGCCTGCCTCACTGAAAAGCAAGATCAAAATATTAGCAGCTGACCTGATGGGATATACACTTGCTGAAAATATTCTGTTACTGGCAGCAGATTAGCCAGCATCTGATCTGTAGTGTGACTTTCTCAACTATCTCACAGACAAGAGGTGAAGATTTAATGGCTAAGGAAAGTTCTTAATAAATATTGAGTTCTACAGTCTTCAGATCCACATCTTCCTACAATTTCACATCTCGGGAGACAGTTTGGAAACATTACAAGAGTGAGAATGCTTAGTCAACCAAAGTGGGTTGTAGTGACAGTATTGTGTAGGAAAAAGCCTGACATGATACAAGCTGATTTAGCTATGTGTGTACAGTCTAAGACATACATATATTGACATAGATTGTGGGAGAAGCTAGTTGGTGGCAGTCAAAGCAGTAATAAATACCTGTCATAATTTAATAGTAAAAATTAGTTGCCTAATCCAGGTGTTTGTTTTAACTGACAGTTTTGAGGAAAATTGTACTGGAAACTGCATAGGGACGTGTAATAGTGGTTGCCGTATGACATGGCTTTCTCTTGGGAGGTGGCCTTCAATACAGCATTTTTGACATATTTAAAGCAAGAAGGCTTTGTGGGAAAAGATCATGTGAGGATCCTGGAAACTGAAGGTGAGGGCATTTTGACAGAAGGTATAAGACTGGACTGAGAAAATGAAAAATTTCATCTTAAGGAATTCACATTCTAGAATGGTGAGCATAAGCAAAGAAACATGGAACAAATGTCCAGAGGTACTGAGAGGGAGATCATTATTTATTTAATTTATTTGGGTATGTCTACACCGCAAAGTTATTGTGAAATAACAGCAGTTATTTCAAAATAATTTTCCTAGTGTCTACACAGCCATTCTGTTATTTCGAAATTAATTTGAAATAGCGGAGGTCTTATTTTGAAATTGGCAAACCTCATTCCATGAGGAACAGTGCCAATTTTGAAATTGCTATTTCAAAATAAGTACTGTATAGACTCTTATTTTGAAATAGCAGGCCTCCAGCCCTTCCCAGGGTGCCCTGCTGGCTGCCCTGGTCACAAGGCAACTTCTGACCTGATGCCCTGTTGGAACTGGTTCCAACGAGCCTTAAATGTGATTCAACATCCACTCAGTGTGGATGTGCTATTTCAAAATGCATTTTGTGTGTAGACGCGTTATTTCAAAATAAGCTATTTTGAATTAACTATTTCTAAATAGCTTATTTCAAAATAACGCTGTAGTGTAGACATACCCTTTGTGTCCAACCCTTCCTCATGGTATTGCAGTGCACTGTAGCATTGAGCATGAAAACTTGCTGTTTGCAACTGGTGCAAATTCAGACTATACTAGCCTCTGCTACCCCTGTCTGTTGAGAGGCGATCTAGCTGTCACCCAAAATATAAGAAAAAAGCTAAGGGGACAAACATGTCTTGCATTGCTTCTAAATGATCTTCAAGGGTAGTCCTGAGTGAGTAGAGTTTGGCGGTGGATACCAAAGACATGGATACCAATGATGAGGCCTGTTCAGAGAGGAAAAGCTCACAATCACCAACTGCGGATGGCAACATTCACTTCGGGGTGCAATTGCTAGAGGAGAATCCAGAGCAGCGAGTCCCCTCCTCCACTTCCTGGCATGGAGGGGCCTGCTTTCCTGGATCTAAACTAGGAAGGATGCTGGAAAGGAGAGCCCCAATTCTGCAGCATGTAATCTCTTCTCTCCTAAACAGGGTTTCTTGCGGGTCCACTGCTGTTGCATCAGTACTGCCTAGAGCAGTGATGCACAAGTTTTTTTTTATAAAGTACCCCTTTTTAAGAAAAAAAATTATAAGTATTCCCAGTACCTACAGTTTCCAAACACAAAATATTTGTCTAGCATTACAACAAGTTTGTTTAAACAACTCAATCGTAGCCACGCGGGTGATGAAATTTTGGGGCATAAATGTACAAAAATAATAAAGTACTGCAAAACTTAAAACAAAAATTCAGTTTTCTCCAAATTTCAGTTGTGTTGATGTACCCCCCAGACTTCTCTTGAGTCCCCCTAAGGGTACTCGCAGCACTGATTGAGAAACACTGGTCTAGAGTATAAAGGAGGGGTCCCATTTAGTTGCCCGCAAAAGGACAAGGAAGGAGGTAAAGGAAAAGATTAAGTGTACCCAAGATCTGGATTCTGCTGTAACTTGTACTACTTCCCCCCTCCATGGTTTGTACTTCTTCTCTTGCCTCCCTCATGCCCCTTGAACCGAGTCACACCTCCATTCTGGCCTGATGCAATGCTCTTTGCTGAGGACTCCTCTTGAAGATCACATGGTAGGTTACCCTTCAAGAGGAGCTGTTTCTGTGTTCTGGAGAGGGCAAGCCTAGAATGGTATCTTGGCCTTTTGCAGGCATTGGGAGAGTAGACCTCTTCCCCTCTTATGCACCCACACAGAGGGCAGGCACAACCGAGCTCAAACTGCGTTTCAGGGATTGTTAGGCTTGTGCACACACTGCTACATTTATATATGTGGTGGATAAAGAAATTGTCCAGAGTCTACTGAGTCAATCTATGGAGGTAGGATTCCACCAGATTAACATGGGAGTAGCTGTGGGCAGATCCCAGACCTAGTCCTCTTCTCCTCCCCCACTCATCCAGTAGCAAGCAGGGAAAATCTGTGAGAATTAGGTGGCTACATCCCACATCACTGATTCATTGTTGATTAGTGAGGAAAGATCAACTCTCCTCCCCCCTTTTCTCCAGTATTTCTAAAACGAGACTGACTTTACTGACACGGCGTCAGAGGCTGCTCTGCCTTTTCTGTAAGGGGCTTCACTACTTTTCTCTATGACTTTCCTTCACTCCTCCCTGGGCAGACATTGCATGTGTGGTATGGTGTGGTTCGGTTCCCCTTAGCACTTTTGACAAAGACACACACATGCTGAAAGGTCAGTTTTAAAATGGCAGAAAAGGCGATCATTAGATATGGTCAGGAAGAGGACAAACTGGCAGGGCTGTTCTCAGGAGTGATGGGGTCCTACATGGTAACTGGTGCCCCATGCCCAATGGCAGGGTGAGGGATTTTTTTAGAGATGTGATATTTATAATCTTCAACAGCACCCTAATGAATTATTTGTAAAACAAATGTTAAACTCAGGCCTTGTAGACTAGCATAGTAAATTCAGAAACTGATGGTATATACCTGGGGTTGGCAGATGCCTGTTAAATGGCTCTATTACCACTTGAATGGCTCTTTCACAGGTCAGTGTTCTGCTAATAGCTCTGGCTGGCTTTGTCACTTTTAAGTTAACTAGCCTCCTCTCCAGAGGAAGCAGAGCCACACGACAGGGATAGATAGTGACAGGTGAGTGGACATTAAGACCCAGTGGTGCCCCATATTTCAGTTGCCCTACCCATCTGTATATTCTGTGTCTGAGGAAGGATAAGCCAGCAACTTGATGGACCGTAAACAAATAGTTTCCGGATGCTAAAAAAACAAAAAATAGCTCAGATTACTAACCACAAAATTCTACAAGCAGTTGTATAATCAGAAAAATACAATTGAGCATATGCTAGCAGATATATTGGCTCTCACTATGGATATCTTATATTACCTGTCTGTAGCATGGATTTGACACTCAGCAGAAGTGAGGAGCCATTCTGGGGGCAATGATTCTTATATAACACTCCCAACATTACACTATAATACATTTTCTCTTCTTTGGATAGAGGGCTGTGTGTGTGTGTGTGTGTACATGCCCATTTTGTTACATAAAAATACATATCTGTTATAGATAGGTCTATGGGCCAGTTTACTGACAAACTTACACTAATAACTAAATTGGTTTGAATTCACATCTTTTGTTTTTTTTATTGCAAGCTTGCATGTGGATTAAAGCTGGTAATGGAAAATGTTGAAGTTAGTTTGGTCTCAATGTTCAAAATTGAATAATTTCTTTACTTTTAAGAATTTCCATGGAAAACCTTATTTTGAAAATTTTGCCCCATCCTTCCTCTTTTTGCCAATGAGTGCAATAACATGAATTATATCAATATTTTTCTCACTTTCACTTTTCCCTTTGTTGCTTTATACCTTTTAAAATCTTCTTTACTGTTAGAAAAGTTGGTATCAGAAGGAAAAACTGTTACCAATGGCAACTTCTCAAAACTTGTCCCACTTTTAAAGAGTTAGAGAGATGGAGGAGTTGTATTTCATTTTTCCTTATGCTAGTCTGTACATTTTCCAAAACTGAGGAATTTTACAAGAGTTATAGAATGGTAAGAGAGGGAGGATGCAAGCAAACAAGCCACCACAATTCCCAGACATCATTCAATCTCCCACATTCATTGGCAAAAGTAAATAAAGTGGGGAGAGATGAGCATGAAAATGGGGAAAAAACAAAAATGCAAAATGTTGATATTTCAAATTCCAAAATTTGGAAATGTTTGTCTTTGTTGGTTTTTTCAAAAAGTTCTAGTCTTTCACCATGTTTTTGTGGAAAAAAAAGACCATTGTTGAATAAAAGTTTGCAAAGAAAAATTCTAGTAGTGCAAGCACATAGTTCAGATGCAAAGTGGCTTATTCTGAATTTGTTTAAGTTGATAAAGATAAATCAAATAGGGCATTGATTCCAAAATCTGATAAGACAACTTAAGACTGCTCCTGACTCCACAGAATTACATCAAAATAGCAAATGGTGTTAATTAAAGCCAATTTAATTATTTTGGTGCAAGTTTGTGTGTAGACCAGTCCTATTGCCACACCTTTGAATGTTATACAGCACTTAAATGTATTCCTAAATGGCAATATTCTTACTTCCTCCTCTATCCTGGTGTGTGTGTTGGGTGTTTTTTCTTCTTTCTTTTCTTCCTGCCTTCTGCTGTCTCTCCTACAGCTTTCCAGTTGTGGGCTGGTTGTAGAAAGATAAACACACAAAAGACTATATGAGCTCAAAATGTTGGAAGAGCATATTCTGCTCTCACTCTGTGTGCAGCCTGGAGTTGCATGGGAAGTAAAGCAGTGAACAATTAGGCTGAAAGAAACCCTTTATCACTGCCTTATAGGAAATGGGTTCTGGAGCCTTCTGTTGGCAGCACACATCCTACATCCATCAGCAATGCAACATAACCCCAGCATCAGCACTAAGCAAGAATTCTCAGATGCTGCTGGGGACTCCGGACAGGCCTCCCACAAATAGCTTTCCCTTTCAATCCTGAATTCAGCATTAGCCAATTTAGAGGCAATATATAGCTCTAGGAATAGGCTGTCATGTACAGTATGCACAAGACAGCTCCTTACTAATCTCATCTAATTGGCAATAGGAGTCCCTGTATTAGGCACAGGGTGTAAGTAACATTAAGAGGACATATGAGGAGTCATTAGCAATAGTGCTGGATTGTTAGAGGGAGGTCAAACACTTGACAAGATTCAGATGCATGCTCAAGAAGTGCTTGGGCCACTTGGGTTATTGTTTCACAAAGTGAACTTCTCCAGTGGTTTTAAGCTCAGTGACACGCAATAATATAATAAGGTTAAATATATAATATATATTATCATATATATAGTAGCCCAATGTCTGTGACTCTGTAACACTGAAATGCTGGCTGTTCCCTCTGGGCGGTGCTGTTGCCTCCCACTGTGGTGCTCGGCTGACTTCTGTGTCGCTCAGCTGGGCCACCGCATGGGAGCAAGTGGCGCAAGTGGCTGTTTGGGGTCCACGCTTCCCATGCAGCATGGGGGTGCTGCATGGGGAACGTGGGGCCCAAATGGCCATTTGTGCTGCTTGCTCCCGTGCGGCAGCCAGGCTGAGTGGCGCAGAAGTCAGCCGAGCACCACAGTGGGAGGCAACAGCACCGCCCAGAGGGAACAGCCAGAAGGCGGAGCCTGAACAAGCGTGAATCTCTGACGTCAGGAAAGGGCACCAGATTCAAAAGGAGGAAAGCAGAGCAGACACAGAGGACGCAGAGGAGACAGAGAGGAGAACGGAGGAGGCAGAGGACAGCGAGAGAGAGAGAGAGAGAGAGAGATGCAGCAGGAGGAGGAGAAGAGAAACACAGAGTAAGAGGCAGAAGGGGGAGAAGAGAAAGAGAGAGAGAAGGAAAGAGAAGCCGGAGGCAGACGAGAGCTGAGAGAGAGAGGGCGAGACAGTAGGAGGAGGAGAGAGAGAGAGGCCGTTTGCGCTGCTTGCTCCCGCGTGGCGGCCCAGATGAGTGGTGCAGAAGTCAGCCAAGCGTCACGACAGGCGGCGAAGAGGGGCGGGGTAGTGACGTACACACCCAGAGGGCGGGGCCTGGACGAGCATGCATCCCCGACGGAGACAGAGGAGAGTGGAGAGAAAGTGAGAAGCAGGAGGAGGAGGAGAAGAGAAAGGGAGAGTGAGAGGCAGGAGGGGGAGAAGAGAAAGAGAGAGATGGAGAGAGAGGCACAAGGTGAAGGAGAGCTGAGAAAGAGGGGGAGGCAGTAGGAGGAAGAGAGAGAGAAAGAGAGAGAGAGATGGAGCGAGAGACTGGAGGCTCAGGAGAGAAGACCGACGTGGAGGAGAGTCCTGAAAATCCCATCTTGTGATGGGCTAATTGGCTAGTATATGTATAATCACTTAAAGGTTAAATATAATAAAGTAGCAATTTAGCCTAAAGATCAGACTGTTATCCATACTTAGAGTTGTGAGGAGGACAGTAGTTTGATTTTCTGAAGGATTTTGAGATGTCAATATCTGTCATTAGCTCTGATTAGAAATGAAACCTGAAAATTTTGAAATTTTCCATGAAAGAAAGTTCCAAAATGTTTTTAGGTCAGGTCAGTTGAAATGTGTCCTTTTGACATAATTGAAGTGTTTCATACTGATTTCACCTTTATTATACAAAATGTACATAATTCAAAAGAAATCTAAATATTTTGTTCTGTACATGTCAAAATGGGAACCAATCTTCCCTGTCTTTGGATAACCCTCTTCCCAGCAAAAAGTATAATCTCCTATTTCTTCATGACAGGTTGCGGTCTTGCTCCTGTCCTCATCTCTCTCCACACAAGTTGTTTGGAGATGTTCAGTTGTTAAACATCCCTATGTACTGTATTTACATTACTCTTCCCATCACCTTTCCTGATCCATACACCACATCAGTTGCACCATTAGTTTTTTTCTCTGCTGTGGTGAGGGGAAGGAAAGCCTTTTTGCCCAGAGATCTTTCTTGGTTTTGGCTCTATTGCTTCCCCTAGCATTCCCTCCTGTGCCTTCTATTCTATGTTAATACGCTAATTAGCTCATTAATCCCCCAGAACATTCTGATCTCATTGGGCACAGTCAGATTCCAGCCAGAGGGAATTAACTGGGATGTATATGATCAGAGCACTGGCTCAGGTGTGGGTTCCCTGCACTCTTTCACACTCTCCCTGTAGTATCTTTTGACGGAAGGAGAAGCCTGATGGTCGGATACCATGCTGACATGTCTTATGTTACAGGTGGAGAACAGCATGCCCAATAATCTCTGTCTCTGGTATCTTCAGCCAGAGAGGGGTAATGCACTGAGGCATCTGGGGGATGGTAGGAACACCAGAACTGGACTAGTAGGATACTGTCATCTTCCTTTCTCCTCAGGTGCTGTAAAACAGAAGAGGAATCTTGGTCATGTAAAATCCGTTCCCATCTTTTCCACAAAATGAGCTTTTCTGAGAAAGGTTGTGACCAGCCACTCATATTATTTGGGATGTCAGATCTCATCCCCTTGATACATGAGGGAAGGCAAACAGGGTTTGGAGCACCTCCCTCACAAGAGGGCACGTTATATGGAAAAAGTGTGTTTTAAAACTCTTTAAAGGGGAAGGCGTCTGAGCCACAGAGATATAGGAGAAAAGGTGTGACAGATTTGGAGGAGGAGAGGGCCAGTACTAGTCTGAATCGTGGGTGGAAGGAATCCCAAAAGTTTTAGTTCAGCGTTGGTATATCACTAAACCCACACTCCCACTCCTTGGTGAGAGCGGAGAACTATCATTACAGCTCTGGGATTACATGACTTTCAAGTTTCAAAAAAATAAGGCAGTGGAGGGTGGAGGCTGGAAGGAAGATGGAGACACGTAAGCAAGTAGCTGTGGGCCTCTCACATGCCAGTCTGTTGGGGACAAGGATAGGACCTATCTTAATGAGCCAACCCTCTAGTCCTATGGTTAGCACTCTGCAGTGTTGAAAACTAGGCCCCATGTGGACAGGGAGACCATATGCAGAGACTTCTCATGTCTTCATGTGCTCAAGGTGTGCTTTGAAGTCCATGAAGACCAAGGGATGTCTGGTCTTAAACTGAGATGCCAGCCTGAGTTTAGTTGGTGTGGTATTATGAGCTAGTCCAGCTCCAAGATGGTGGTGTTGCTCTTACCGGCAGGATATCATATACAAAATGTGTGCGAAGAAAATGCCTCGTGCTAGTTGGCTTACATTTTTGTAAAGCACAAGGACACCATATGCGGAGACACCACGGACTGCGTGGCTTCAGACTGCTATGGCATTGGCTTGCACTGATCTTTATATGACAATTTGGGAACAGAAATTGCTTGGTGGTTGAATTCACCAGCAATAATAACAAAGTTAATGAGCTGTTTCATCATCCCTCTGTTGAAGAGTCTTTGGGCCACTGTGCTATCTGAATAGATGATGTGGTGCTAGATGAAAAGCCACTACAAATGCAGAATGTTTCTTACTGCGATAGGAGCATAAATTCTTCCCACACAAGGGATTCCCCAGAATAAAAACACTTACAAGCAGGAGAAGATCTGAGAACTGAAGCTATAATGGGAGAGATGATTTATACCTTTCCATCGAGTTCAGTGCTTGGAGCTGAACCAAGCGGGACTTCTGAGATGTGGTAGGGTTGAAACTCCTTCTCCCCAGCTCTCTACCAGTGTCATGCCTCTACCAAGGAAGTAACAGAGACAAAGTACCACCGTCTACTGTGTCCCTAGTCAGTTTCCCTCTGGGAATCCCTCTCTTTTTAGCCTGAACACCCCAGGCAATCTAGCTGATGACTTTAACATACCAGCTTTTATCTTCTTTCCTTTGTCTCTTTGCGTCATTTGGAATTAATTAAAAACTCACCAAAAACGGACTTGTTGGCTTGTGTAGATTTTTTTACTATGACACCGTTCAGCTGGATAGTTCTAAAACATGGCCAGTCTGGCACTGTCATACTTAAAGACGGAATACATGCCTGTTTCCCCTGTTTCTGGCTAACAAATAGATTTCCTGCCTCTAAAACCTCGTATTAAAGAACTTTAGAGTGATATTTATGCTGGAGCAAATGTGGTAATTAATGCCACTTATAAAAGAAGAACCATTCTACATGTTTTTTAATTTGTCATGTATATTATGGTGGCACCCAGAGGCCCTAGTAAGGATCCTGGCTCCATTGTGCCATACAGAAACACAGACGGGGGTTGTTCCTGCCCTCAACATCTTACATCTGACCCCGTGGCCAGAGTCATTCTGTGTGCCCTATGTTATCTCATCAGGCATTTTGCTTTTGACTGAGAGCTTCCCAGATAACCACAGCTTCTTGTTCTGCCTGATTGCCCTGCTCTCAGTTGTGGTGAAAAAGAATTTGATATCCCAATTTTCACATGATGACTTCAGTGCAGGATAATGTAGGATTAAAAGATGGGCTGGAAGGAAGGAATTCCTTGGTCTAAGGATAAAAGAGGTGAATCTGTGTTGAATACTTTTAATATTTGCCATAAAGCAGATCTGATCTTGCAAAACCTCACTTCTGGGAGTAGTCCCTAACTATGGGTGTTGTTCCATTGTCTTCAAGAGGACTAACTCACATAAAGTATGTATGAGGATGGATTTACAGACTCCAGTATTCTTTTTAAAAGCATGTCCATATACCTAGAGACTGGTACATTGTAAACCTGGAAAGACAAAGTAAGTGAAAGTATCTTTGGTAAGTTACAAGCATAGTTAAAAAAACAGCCCTGACCGGCAAGTGAAGAGTACAATGAACGTGTTTAAAAATGAATTCCTGTATGAATTTCCTCTGTAGAAGGACACACAGCAAAATGCACTCCAACATATTGCAGAGCATCTTCATTATGTGCTCCATTGCACGTCATGCAGTCTAGGATATGTCTACACTGCACGCTTATTTTGAAATAAACTATTCTGGAAGAAATACTCCGAAACAGCTTATTTTGAAATAGCACGTCTATACTGCAGGGAAGCCTCAAAATTTGCCCAAGGCAGGCTTCCCTAATGTACACGTGCTACCTCGATTTAGAGCCCCAGGAAGCACTGGGGAGTAATTACTTTGAATGGCCCTGGGGAGGAGCTATTTCGAAATAGCAGCAGTGGAGCGTCCACTCTATTGCTATTCCGAAATAGCTCTTTTGGAATAGGCATTATTCCTTGTGGAATGAGGTTTCCAGAAGTCTGAATAAGCCATCTGTTATTCCAAATTTATTTTGAAATAACAGAATTGCTGTGTAGACACTCTCATTGTTATTTCGGAATAACAGCTCTTATTCTGAAATAATGCTTCTGTGTAGTCGTACCCCAAGGGAAGTCGAAGGAAGAGTGTTTTTCCTTTGACTTCATGCTGTCTGGACAGCACCAAAAGCCGAGTTAAGCTATTTCACCTTAAGCTACACAATTGACGTAGCTCAAGTTGCATAGCTTAATTAGAGTTTTGCACTGCTGTGTAGACGTACCCTTAGTGAGCAGGAGCTGGTTTTTGATAAAGAACATTTACGCATGTTCTGCCAGTTCTATAAATCAAACTAAAATGTGCGTCAGGACTCCACTATACTTTATTGTTCCACTCATACCCATACTCCTGCAGGAATCCGTCTAGGCACTGCTTTCATTTGGATCCTCCTCGGTTTGTTTTGTGAAACAAAAAAATTATTCCAAAGAACTCTTGGCTCCACCAACTCCTCTGCTGGATACTCCAATCTATAACAAAAATCAGACATACTCTGGCTCCAGACTGCAAACTCCCCACTGTGTCCCCTAATCACTAAAAGGTCTAATGGGTACAATTTTGTGCTGGATATCTAAATGCAAAGCAATTCACAACTTTTAGTCTGTCATTGTATCTTGATTTTTAGTCATAATTACAATTTGTGTATTCCATTACTCATTAGAGGAGTAGAATTTTCCATTTAGACGTTTTAAGAGTTATGTTTTAAGGCCCAGATGCACAAAGGTGGAAATCAGTGGAAACTAAGAGATCTGTGTGAAAATGATAGAAATGTAATGGGTCGTCACATTTCATGTGAACGGTTCAAATTTGAGTGTGAGGAAAAACAAGATACACAGGACTGCTGATGGGGGGTGGAGGGAAGGCCCAGTGATTCAAAGAGTCCGGGGCCTCCAGCCACCACTGCTGCTATTGCTCCTAAGTCACTGCTGGAGAGTTGTGCTCCAGTGGTCCTGAGGGCTGGAGGGGAGCACACCGTGTTCCAGGCGGTGTGGAGGGCTGGGTGACCCTAGCCATGGCCCGCCCCTTTTGAGAACGTGCAGCCTTCCCCTGTTTCTCTGACATCTTCTCATGCATGGATAGCTGTCAACTTGAGTGAAACATGGCTAACACGGAGCTTTTAATTACCCACCCCATATAATCCTCTCCTCCACCTTCTTTCTCACTCACTGTGTACACCATCGCTATTCTGCCAGTCACTCAGGCTTGTTACCTGGGTACTATTTTCAGTTCAGACCTCTTTCTAGGTCGCTGCCTCTAGGCTAACTTAATATTTATGGATGCTTTCTGCATAAAAGCTCTAAAGCCATATCTCCATATACCGGAGGATCAATGCTTCGGAGATCAATCTTTCAGGGTTCAATTTAGCTAGTCTGGTAAAGACCTGCTAAATCAAATGTGAGGGTGCCCCGTCGACTGAGGTACTCCTCGCACTTGCAAGGAGTAAGGGAAGTCGACGGGAGAGTTTCCCCCATTGACTTCCCACAGTGAGGCCACCCCAGAAAATTGATGTAAAGTATGTCGATTCCAGCTACACAATTGTTATAGCTGGAATTGTGTATCTTACATCGATTTTCTATGCCATTATAGACCTAGCTTTAAATATGACCTTTTCTGTCCAATCTCACAGTCTGTCTCTCCACTACAAAGAAAAGTCAGAAAAAGATACACAAATTGCGAAGCGCAATTTGCGTATCTTTTTCCACTTTTCTTTCAGAAGAGGCTTTTCCAAAATTTGGCCTGTCTACATGGAGCCAAATTTTGGAAAAACCTCCTTTTTTGGCACATCCCTTCTTCCTCGTACAAGGAGGTTTATAGGGATGGTGAAAGAATGCATCCACTTTTCCGAATTTTTTTTGGAAAAGTGGATGCGTTCCTTGGATGTGGCATAGCTTTTCCGGGATACCTCTGGTATCCTGGAAAAGAGCTGCAGTGAAGACGTAGCCACAGATAGCATTTCCTTGTCCAGACCATTGCCATTTTGCCTCTCAAGTACTGCAATGTCTTTTTCTCTGGCCTTGATATATGCTTTATTGTTCCACTCATACCCATTCAGAATGAGGCTGTAAAGATCATGTCCTAGCCCATTGCTATGACCACATCATCCCTTTCTTTGCACCTCTCCACTAGTGCCCCCTTCTTTATCACACCAAATAGAAGCCTCACGTATTCACTTTCAGATCCCTTCATAGCCTATCCCCACTTAACCGTGAAATCTCATTAAGCACTGAGATGTCAACTCCCACATCCATGTGGCCCATGATGCCAGCTTCCTCCTCTTCCTCCTTGTTAATTTTTCAAAGAAGCTTGGTTATCCTATTTAACCCCTTTTTAAAACTAGAACTGGTCAGAAAAAAAATCCAACAAAATAGTTGTACACTGAAATTTGCCAGTTTGTCAGAATTGAAATATTCCTGGAGATTATTTGAGTTCGGTGAAGTTCCTCCAAACCCCAGACGTGGTTCCAATGGAATCCTACCTGCCCCACTGATTTCCTGCTATGTTGTCTGGACAGCTCCTTGGAAGTCTGGACTCCTGGGCTTAATGGGTTTCATCCCTTTTCTTGGCGAATTTAGAAATTATTGTTTTTGATTCCAAATCAGCATGAAACCAGATTTTGAAACTCTTCAAACTGGAGCACCATTCTCGACCCTGCTTTGCTTAAAGCTCTCCTTTGCCACAATGCCTGCACCATCATGACAACAATCTGGCTGCTAGTGTATTGAGCCCACAGCCTATCACACTGACCAAAACTGTCTCATTGTTCCCCCATCTGTCTGTGTCTGCCTGTTGTCTCTTATCTTACACTTAGCTTGTAAGCTCTTTGGTAAAGAACTTTCTGTCTGTTTTCTGATTTTGTGCTGGATCTACCACGATGGGTTCTTGGTTTAGGACTAGGGTGACTAGGAACTATGGCAGTACAAACAATGAGTAATAATAATTATTATTATTAATAATAAATGTTATAATGTTAGCATATTAAAAGGCCAAATCCTACACTCCTTTGTTGGGATTTACTCAATTGTTACTCAGGCAAAACTCCTATTAACTCCCAACAACTACTGATTACAGTCTAAATTAAGACATCAAGATTAGACTGAAGACAAATAAAGAAAAACACACTAGACCCATTGTTCCTGTTTCCTGGTCAGGCAGTTGTCTGGTCCCTCTGTTGCTGGCTTATCAGCAGTGTAGAGGAGATAGCCAATGCCAACACATCAGCAGGAGCTACAAAAGCTGTCTGTGCATGGAGAACCAAGTGGGAAAGAACACAGCACCTTCCCTGGAACACTGTACTCACTGAAGTATCACAGGGTGTAAGGCAGGCCAGAAATAGCCCTGATGTACCTAACAGCAGCACGCCTGCATAAACAACTTGATGTTAGTCTTTCACATTTTCATGATCCTGAAATGAGCACTATGCAGACTAAAAGTGTTGAATTTGTATCGACATACAATGGGGATGAGTTCACAAAGCTTAGGAAGACAGAGTTGAGAGAGAAAGATTAGTGAGCATTTGGACAGATGGGCTAGCCAGCTCGCTATATTTGAGATTTTGTGGGAGGTTTTAAAAGCATTTCTATGCCCCTAGTATTTAGAGGTCACAAATGAGATGGGGAGGCACAGTACAAACACAGAATAGCAGGCAGTCCCTGCCCCCAAACTTTAACAATCTAAATAGATATGATATAAAAAGGATGACAGGAAAAAAAGAGTCCAAAGAGTAATGAACAGATTGCAAAACTATATCCAGCAGCACTGGATTGTAGTGTCTTCCAGAAGCGGATATACATCTTTCCTTTATAGCCCTATTGAATGATGCGATGGACAGCCATTAACGCTTTCCTGGTCATTCCACCCTATCACAGATGATTAGACTGCATGGGGAGGACACAGAAATGCTCTTGTTTAATTTCTCAGTAGTGCTAAGCAGAGTGCAAAAGTATAACTGTTTGAAATAGGGAAACCAAAATGCTAAATCTGGCCCCAATCCAACAAAGTCTTTAAGAGTGCTTATAGCTTTGAGCGCATGAGTGGGACTACTTAAGTTAAAGTGATTTGCTGGATTGGAGCCCTCTTCCCAAGACTTTAACTTACCCAGGGCACAGAATTGATACAGAAGGCATTTGTACAATTGATCAAACCAACAGACCAAAATCAAAACCAGAAGCTGTAGAGCTAAAGAACTGCACCTTCAAAGTGTTACTGCAAGCTATTAATACTTGTCTGTTATAGAAAATTACAGCATATCTAATATTGTGTGCCCTGGGAAATCCATTGATCATACTGATACAACAAGGTAAAAACTGGGAAAGGTTACTGGGGAAAAATGTAACATAACTAAACAAGCTTTGTCACCTGGACAGGTTTTAGTGCTTTGACTCTGCTTTAGTGCTAATCTTGGGTTGTGATTACTCACCTGTGGTGAGGGATTGTGTCATAAGTGGAATGAAATGAAAGGCATGGTGTACCTGTAGGGAGCACAAGTGTTCTAAAGCAAATCATTTGGAGAAAGTAATCTTCAAGCAATAAAATGCAGATGTAAATGTTAATTGCCTGCTCAAACCTACTATGGGCTGTCTCTTCAAATATCATACTATGTACCACATCCCCATGGCCTGAAGAATTATATACAGTATTTCCATGCAAATACTTCTTATGCAGCTGACACAACCATTTAGCTTAGCTTTACTGTCGTGACTCATAGACAATCTTCTCAGGTTCAAGGAAACAGTCTGCATCTTGCTTTAGGCCAGTGTGCCCTTACTGGTCCACCATAAAGGCATGTTATAGGGTCAGTGGTTACTAGCACTTAACACCTTAGGGAGTCTGATCCTTTCTCCAGCAAAAACTTTGAACTTTCCTTGTGGCAAGACATCATATTCTTTTTACATCCTTTGTGGGGTGTTGCTGACCCAATTGTGAAGGGCCCAGGAATACTAGTATTTACCAACCCAGCATTGCTGCTTTCCTCATTTTGCATAGTAGGCTCTGCAAAATTCAGTGTTTTCCCATATCGGTTTCCTTTATCTTCTACAAAGGCATCAATTCATTTGCAATTTCCCAGGATCTCATCTGAGAACTTTCCAGTTCCAACAAAATAGATCAGCTTGTTGGGTAATAACAGGGTCTTACCTCTGTTTTTCTTCCATCCTAGTGATAGTTTGCATTATCCTTGCAGTGACTTGCTGTCTCACAGAATCACCTGTTCTATGTAGTCTTCTCATAATGCCTTTCCTGTGTGTCATGCCTCCCCACCCCACTGTGCCTTAGCAGAAGTTTTAGACTTTGTCTATACCAGAAAATTGCACCTCTTTAAGGCCGTGTCCAGACTCAGGGGTTTTTTCGGGAAAAGTAGCCTTTTCTCGAAAAAACTTCCCCTGCGTCCAGACTCAAGCCACGTTCTTTCGAAATTATTTCGAAAGAACGCGGCTTTTCTTTCGATGGCGGTAAACCTCGTTTCACGAGGAAGAACGCCTTCTTTCGAAAGTCCCTCTTTCGAAAGAAGGCGTTCTTCAATGTAAAGAGGCCATCTTCGAAAGAGAGCATCCAGACTCGCTGGGTGCTCTCTTTCGAAAAAGCGGATTTCTCTTTCGAAAGATCCGCCTGCAGTCTAGACGCGATCTTTTGAAAGAGGCTCTTTTGAAAGATGCTTTCGAAAGAGCCTCTTTCGAAAGAAGCCTGCAGTCTAGACATAGCCTAAGTAACATTAAAGCTCACTAATGGATGTAACAGTTGATTAGATTTATTCAAATGATCAATTGTAACACACAGGAAGGAATTCTTATCTCTGGGTTTCCCAATTTGCATGCCCTCCAACTAATGCCTCTTTATTGGCTTCTATGAGCTATGGCATGCTGTGACGGGTTTTCTGGGTGCAAGTGCCCCCTCTCGCCCGAGAAGGGGGATTCAGTGGACCCACCATCAGATTTAGTTTAGGATTATGGGGGCCTACACCCTCATGACGGGTTTTATGGGTATGAGCGCCCCCTCTCAACCGAGCAGGGGGGTTCAGCGGACCCAGCATTGAGTCTATGGCAGGGTTACAGGGTCCTTTCCCCTTGGGGATAGCCCCTCCCAGGGGCGGTGTTTATTCGCCTTGAGTTCCGGGCATACGAGTGAGGGCGAAAGAGCGGGGGAAAGAGGGACTCGGGCCCACCCTCTTTTTCGGTTCCCAGCCCGGGGCCCTAAGTGCAGGGTTTAACACCCCCTGCATGGCAGACAGGGTTTGATCCCGAAACGCGTCTGCCCACGGGTGCCAGAAGCGCTCTGTCCCAGGCTGCTTCCTATCCCCCTCCCTGTCTTCCGGTCATACCAGTGGTTCTTAGGGGCTTACCCGTCTGCCACCATCCTTGCACCTGCCCAGGGTCTGTGGTGTCTGGTGTTCTCCTGCTGAGTCTTCCAGTGTGGGGGAACATCCTCCTACTTAAGGCGAGATCGGCGGCTCCGTCCCCCTGCTGCCTCTGTCCCGGCTGCTTTTCAAGCAGCGCAGGGGAGGCCGTGGCATTATGGTGCCCTGCCCCTTGGGCATCCTCATGCCCTAGGACTCCGGGCTGTGCACTCAGAGCCTCTGCCCTGAGGGCTTTCCCGGGCCCATGGCTTATGTGGTGACTGGCCGATGCCAGCCGGCGTTGTTCTGCCTTGCCTCCTCCCTGGTGGGGCGTGTGGCGTCTCACCACGCTCAATCCCGGCTGCAGCGGGCTGGAGTGGTGAGCTGCATTGGCCCTCGCGGCGCCGCCCCAACCTTTGCTGGGGCCATAGATGTGGTTCCCCCCGGGACAGTGTGGGTCCCAATGGGCCCATCACACATGCAAAGACCTCCACCGCACTTAATAGATCTCAGGTCCCTCCTGGATCATGGGGACTGCAGTGATGGGGTAAGAGGTGTTGGATTGGTACGGTTGGGGTGGAGGTATTTTTTAGAAGACCTGGGTAACATCTGCTTTATTTGGTTTCCTCTTCTTCAGCAGCTCTGCTTGACTGTCTGAGGCATGCGGCGTTTGCCATTCCACCCCTCAATTATACTTGCAGGGCTGAGCACTGACATTCTGCAGAAATGAAACAATGACGGGTAAAGGCAAAACAGCACTCACCTTTAAAACACATGTACCCAAGTGACAGGAGAACTGCAGGCCAATCACAAAAGTGGAATGGTCCTCCTTCTTTACCGTCTGTCTCTAGGTCACTATGGAAACCAGAACTTCCCTTTTTGCTGGGTGTTAGCTAACAAATAATGATGATTTATTTACCAATTTGGTTCACACGCTGTAGTTGAATATGCTCTGCTGTAAGTAGTCAGAAAATAGATGGTTATGAAAACCTGACAAAAGTTGTCTGAAGAGCCTGTTTCAGTGAAACAGTTTTCTATAGACTGGAAGAATGTAATAAACATTTTCCAGTGGAAGAAATCATAAACAGAGAGACCGATAGTCTTCCATCATCACTGATATGAGTCTAGTGTGACCGATGTCTGATGCCCCACCACTAAAACCCAAATATGCCTCCTGAAGAAGGGAGAAAGAGTTTGGGTCTTTGGCTCACGCACTTGAATTCATTTAAATACCATTGTATCTCAGAGGTTTGGTCCTAATTGTCTCCTGAAAATTCAATACTTGTATTCATGCTGCTGGGCTCCAGGGATTCCAGAGCACCAAACTGTCCCTATTGAAAGGAAATGAAAAATCGGCTGATGCTATCCAGACCCCGTCAGCAACTCCAACCATTTAAGTGCTGTATCCTGCAGAGTGATTAATGATTTTTTCGTTTTACATCTAAGAAAGAAAGAAAGAAAGAAAGAAAGAAAGAAAGAAAGAAAGAAAGAAAGAAAGAAAGAAAGAAAGAAAGAAGCTTTACTGTTCTCCACTCTTTATCCGATAGGCAGCAAAGACATGGTTTGCAAGGATCTATGCCTTTGTTCTCGTCCCTATTTTATTTTCTGGTACAGCTTCTTCAATATGTATGGTGGGAGTCGTGGCATTATAATGTTGGCAGAGAGTCTGGTTTTCTCTTGGATAACATTCAACATTTTGTGGTTATTTTTAAGCTGCAACCTGAACCTGTTCACCACCCCTTTATTAACATGTGTTTTATGACACAGGTGTAATAATTAATCCAAATGGTTACCAGATGTAGCTGTCTATCTCTGGGCATGTCAGTTCCTACGCACCACCCCTTAATCAGCCAGTGCCCAAGCAATGCCAAAGAAAATGAAAGAAAATAAATTCCACTGAAATATTTATGAGGGCCACCTGGATAGAAAAATACCTTGGCCCTTGCCTTTCCTCGGCTCCAGATGGCTACAAGAGACTCACCAAATACAGGAGGTCAAATCAGTCTTGCAGAGAGTTCAAAATGAAAGCTGTACCTAGCTCCTTAATTTAGTAAAGGAAATGACGTTTTGCACATATGTTCTAATGGACCCTGCCCACTTCACCTTATTTATAAGAGATTCCCCTTCCTTTTACCAGTGCCAGTACCGGCTGGATTTTCTGTTAGCATATTTTAGGTTGGCAGCTCTTGCCCTTGTCCCCAGCAAGCCCAAGCTGAAGATCTTCTCGTTATCGGCTGCACTTTTTGTATTAGGTTGGAAACCAGGATTGGAATTCTACACTATAGCCATTTCCACTTCCCCTTTCTCCAATTATTTGCAGTCTTCTTGTGGGTATTTCTAGCAGATTTCTAGAACGTCCTTTTGTGAGATGTTTTGACTGCTGTGTGCTTATTCTAGACAACTCCAAGAGAAATCTAGTCCCTGCTATCTTTGGCATCCATACAAGTTTTAAGTCAGAAAAGAGAAAACCCTTGTTTTCCACAACAAAAGTTTTGATTAGGTGTCCCCCTAGACACAGATATCAATGGTATGGAAGTACAATGGAAAAAGGATTTCAATAGTACAGATTTTAAGACAGTGTCAAAGTGTGACAAAACTTTAAGACAGTGCCAAAGGGTACATCTAAATTAGATGTAACCACATGGCAAAAAGATGTGGGTATCAGGGCAGGAATTTTGATGAGAAGTGGTAAAATCAAACAAAATGTTAGAATAGATGGCAACAGGGTGGAAAATAATAATGAAGATATAATGCCGTATCTACATTAGCTATGGTTACATAAGACAGGATAGTCATCAATGAGGAATATAAACATTCATATTTCAAGGACTAAGACAACCACTAATCATGTGGGATTAGGGAAAAGCTTCCCCTATGGACATGTTTTTGCATCATTGCCTTTTATGGGGGGTTTGCACCTTCTGTTAATGAATGTGGTGCCAGCCACTGTTAAAAGACAGCATATCAGACTACCTGGATCATTGGACTGAAGGCAAGTAGTTATGCTGGTAAAATTCAAATGTTTATGGAGCTCTGTCAGAAAAGTCTTGCAAAATAGACATGAATCAAAACTCAAATTTAAACTAAAATTAGCTTAATTTGTTTTCTGGTATTCACCTCCCTCAAGTCAGCTTGTACACGGAGCAAAAGAAACCTAAGCAACTCCAGCACCAGACTAGATCAGGGCATAGCTCTGTCAGCTCAGCTGGGAAGCCTGTGGAGTCAGAATGGTGAGCTATCCACTTACAAGATTCTCCATTTAAGCCCATCTTAGTAATTACTTCCCGTTTGATGCTTGCAATGCAGCGATGGGCAACCCCAGCTGGTCAGTGGGCCACATAAAGGGCCCTCCTACATCTTAGTGGGCTGCAAGGCTGTTGTAACCAGGACGCTGTAACTGGGATAGAACAGTGTTGCTAACTGCGCTTGTGTACCTCGAGTTTTTGGGCTGTGCCG
The DNA here is from genome assembly GCF_052426305.1 of Pelodiscus sinensis. Taxonomy (NCBI): domain Eukaryota; kingdom Metazoa; phylum Chordata; order Testudines; family Trionychidae; genus Pelodiscus; species Pelodiscus sinensis. Next base: position 145,596,866 of record NC_143052.1, on the reverse strand, counting down.
ACTGAACCTCCTGCAGCGCATTGATTGGATGCAGAGGGAGCACACGGCTCTCACAGTGACTGTTGAGTGTCATCAGCACGCACCTCGCTTCATGTGCCCTTATTTTGCACGTGTGCCACTTTAGTAATACTGATAGGAAAAAAAAAATGACACGGATGGAGACCAGAGGAATCTGGCAACCCTGTGCATGGGCAACAATAAACATCATGTCTCACTGACCACTCATGGAACCTCAATGGGTCACATGTGGCCCTCAGGCTGCAGGCTGCCCACCAATGTCCAGCCCCCGGAAGCTGAAGTGATATGAAAGCAGCCTAGTCCTGAATGGGTCCATGCCGAACAATGAACATAGCTGGAGAAACCTGCATCAGAATGGGGTCATCTGGTTTTTCATCGCAACTCTCAGTAGTGCACGCAAAGCCAGAGATTGATCCATGGTAAAATCACTAAAGTGGTGATCTCATGAGCCTGGCAGTAAACTGCATGAGAGCCCATGTCAGAAGTCACAGACACCATGTCCAGGGTAATGGTAGGGGGAAGCCCAGCCCAATGGTAGAGAGAAGCTACTAGCACTGGATTCCATGGATTTCACTGTAATGTACACAACTCTCTCTCCACATGGCTCCGTAGTACATAACCACAGCCTTGGGACTAGCAGTCATGGAAGTAGGCAACTCCACAGACAGGCTTGTATTTCCGAATTTAAAGAGTCTTCAAAATGTGTATTGTGTACAAATGACTTTTAATCCTTTATAACTCCCTTTTTAAAATGCATGTTATTTGTAAATGGTAATACTGACTAGTAGTCAATGGAGACAAAACACCTGGGAAGCTTCACGAGGTAGAATTCAGTTAGGTTTGAATGATTAATTCATAAAAACATTTTAAAGATTCCAACAGGAAAACCATTTTTCCACCATCATATTCAGAATTTGGCAAACAGATTTTGTGTGTGGCTTCCAAAAGGACACAGCTCAGCACTGAGACCAAGCCTGTAAAATTTCAGACAAAAGTGTGAAACAGCTGGTTTAAGATTAATGTTCTGCCATTATGTTTGATACCAAGCAAACCCTATGCAGTGAAAATCACACGTGCCTTGATCTTACAACATACCAGAGTAAGTAAAGTGTCTGACACAACCAAAACTTCTGCTAAGAATCCTTCGGTGATGAAGTATTCCTCCAATGGGCCCAGCTCACCAGGAAAGAAAAGTAAGGCCAGAAGATTAGCAGAAATGTCATAGATATGGAAAAAACATATGTGTAGCAGCTGTAGCTAAAACCATTACAAGTAGAGCTGATGAAATGAAAGCAGTTAGGAGTGTCTGAACATATTGAAGAGAACTGTGAGACTCCCATCGCTATGAGAATGATTATCTGGGGGTATTTAGAGTCTTGGCAGTCAGTGAGAGAAGAAAGGGAGTGACCATTGCAGTGGGATAGGTAGTGCACCTGGAAATGTGCATCTTTTCCCTGTTCTCTGGGTCTCCTCTTGTATTCTCCAACCTGTATCTCTTTGCCAGTCATCTCCCTGGCTTTTCTTCCATCTTTTTCTCTCTCCTTTTGACCTGGGATGGGGTGGCCTCTCTCACTGCCCCCCTGTAGACTGTAGGCTGGAGGTGTGTTGCATAGAAGAACAGCTGATTTTCTTTCCCTCTGCTGCTCTCCACTCTCTTCTCCTAGACTCCATGCAGAAGCAAAGTGTCCGAGGCGGGGGAAGGAGAAGCACAGACAGGCACATCTGCTCCTGTGAAGAACTGAGCCAACAATTTTTCAACTCAGCCATTCTTAGAGTCATAGATTTCAAGGCCAGAAGGGATCTTTATGATCATCTAGTCTGACTTCCTGCATAACATCTACCCAGGAGTTTGGCTGGGTCCATGAGAACTTCAGAGCAGGGTCCAAAATGTGGGATGGTTCCAGACAAAATAAATCAGCAGCAAGGATGGTATTTCCAAAACCACAGGCCTTTATTACTCCTGTTCGCTGTCACTACTAGTAGAGCTTTGACACTGTGTCCGGTGCAGCTAATTATGAGAGGGTCATGCGGTCACGCTCCCCCCCCCCCCTTACATTATACCTGTCTTGTCTCCTGCTTACGCACATGGCAAATATCCCTGGGAGCTGGGGGAAGCTGAGAATTGCCTGAGTTATGCTGAGGGCCCCACCCAGGAGCTTGAGATGTCTTCCCTCCTTACATCCAGAAGCCCTGGCTGCTAGAGCATCTGAGACGCGCGGGGGCTTGTCGGCCACATGTGCAGAGCAGATAGAGCAAATGAGCTTCTTGGGGCTATATCTGGGGGCTGAAGATTTTGACCCATGCTGGGGTATCAACAGGGTGGCCTGGGACAGAGGGGTGATAGACATGGTAGAATGGGGTCTCCATTCCACCGTGAGATGGTGAGTGGTGGAGGCTGTTGTATCTGGACTGTACCTGGGAGCCAGTGTTATTTCCCTCATAAAGGGGATGTAAAATGAGAAGCCTCTAAGACTTTTCCCCCTTATTTAAATTTTGGGAGGTGGGTGGGTGGTTGCTAACGGCCTTTCCCCACAGTCATATGGGAGGAGTCCCTGGACCCCGGACTTTTACTAAATATGGGGGACAACTAAGAAATAACAGGGCAGAGAGTGGTCGGTACAGTTCAAAACTAGGGATCCGGAGAGGACACTGTGCAGAGAACCCCGGATGGCACCCACTGCCCCTCAAAGCCATCTAAGGAGAAAGCGGACACTGCCCAAAGGAACTCTGGCCAGATGCATGAGACAATGGAGGACTGGAAATAGACCCAACAGTCGCAGAGCACCTCCCTGTCCAGCGTCCTTCTCCTGGTGAGGTAGGTGGCCACTTTGGCCTGCACCAGGAAGAGGTTGACTAGGAAGTTTCACAACCTCGTGGGGCCATGGAGAAAAGTGCAGCCAGAACCTCAACAGGGGCTGCAGCATGGTGCACTCTAGCTAGGCATGTGCCCGGGGTCTCCCTCACACCACAAAAAGGGGCAGGCATGAGAGATGGGGGTGAGCCATGCCAGATACATGCCTGTGTTCATGGCTCCATAAAGGAACACCAATATCCCCAGCGAACCATGGGATGAGGATGGAATAGAGGCTGGCCCACCAAGATTCATAAAAACACTTAGGCACCTAAGTCTGGGTTTAGGTGTCTAAGTCCCCGTTATAGGCGTGGACACTGCACCGTTATTTCAAGGTCACTAGCGTTATTTTGAAATAACAATGAGAGCATCTGCACATCCATTCCATTATTTTGAAATAATTTAGAAATAATGGACGGCTTATTCCGACTTCTGTAAACCTCATTCTATGAGGACTAACACTTCTTCCGAAATAGCTATTTCGTGTGTAGATGCTCCACTGCTGCTATTTCGAAATAACCCCTCACCAGGGCCATTCTAAGTTATACCTCCTGGGGCTCTATATTGAGATAGCACATCTACATTAGGGAAGCCTGCCTCTGACTAATTTTGAGGCTTCCCAGCACTGTAGACGTGCTATTTCGCAATAAGCTATTTTGGAATAAACTATTCTGGAATAAAATACAGGACTATGTAGCACTTTAAAGACTAACAAGATGGTTTATTAGATGATGAGCTTTCGTGGGCCAGAAAGCTCATCATCTAATAAACCATCTTGTTAGTCTTTAAAGTGCTACATAGTCCTGTATTTTGTTTCAGCTACACCAGACTAACACGGCTACATTTCTATCACTATTCTATTCTGGAATAGTTTATTTCAAAATAAGTGTGCAGTGTAGATGTACTCTGAGTCACAAACCACGGAAACATAGGTGTTTGGCTGCCTAAGTCATGTGTGGGGTCTGATTCAAAAGGTATACTCAGAGGGCACTTTGGATAAAAAAAATTAAAGAGTCATTAGGGCAGTGATACAGGATCCTGGATTGCTTACATCCTCAGTTGAGTACATTAAGCACCAGTCTATAGAGTCATATGTGTGTACATACTGTCTCTTTACAAATGACCTTTGAATTAGTTACACACGGTAGAACAGCTTCCACAGGAGAGATTGAGAGAGTCCCCTGTGTGAATATTCCCCACACACCTGAGCAGTAGAAGAACCCCGGTTCGAATCCTTTCCCCTTCCCGGCATATGGAACTTAAACTAATGAGGTGAGAACCATAGGGCTCAAAGTTAGCCTCTTTCCTTCTTGCAAGACTGGGATAGAGGGTTCCTGTTTATGAACTTCTAGCACAGATAGGTCCTAGCTCTGAGAAAGGGATGGATTAGCACATCCACCTATCTTCAACATCTGCCACTGGTTAGAGTAGGTGGCTTCCTGCTTGGGATGCTGACTTCTGTGAATCTGAGTCTAAGGCTATGTCTATACGGCAAGCCTCTCGTGGAAGAGCAAATACAAATGAGCGCTCATTTGCATATGTCACGCTCTCATTTGCATTTCCTCTTCCTTTCCCTTTTGCTCAAGAGGCTTTTGTGCAAAAAAGCGCTGTGTAGACAGCGCCTTTTTGTGCAAGAACCGATGGCTATGTTTACATTGGCCAGTGTTGTGCAAGATTGTATGCAAATGAGCTGCGACGAATATCACCACACCTCATTTGCATACTTAATGAGCCGCCATTTTTGTGCAAGGAGCTTTTGCGCAAGAAGGAGCACTCTACACTGCTCCTTCTTGCACAAAACCCCCCTCTTTCACAAGAGCCGTTCTGCCTGAAAATAAGCGGCAGAACATCTCTTGCGCAAAAGGTGGGGTTTGTGCAAAAAGGCACCATCTACACAGTGCTTTTTCGCGCAAAAACCTCTTGAGCAAATGGGAAAGGAAGAGGAAATGGAAATGAGAGCACGACATATGCAAATTAGCGCTCCACTTGCATTTGTTCTTCCGCAAAAGGCAGAGCTTCTCAACCTTTTTTTTTTATAAAGTACACCTTTAAAGAAAATTATAAGTACCCCCAGTACCTACATTTTCAGACACACAATTTTTTTCTACTGTCTCAACACATTTTTTTAAACAACTTAATTGTAGCCAGGCGGGTGATGAAATTTTTGGGTGTAAAAAGTACAAAAATAATAAAACGCTATAAAACTTAAAACAAACATTCAGTTTTCTCCTGATTTCAGTGGTGTTGATATACACCCTAGACTTCTCTCGAGTACCTCTAAGGGTACTTGTACCACTGATTAAGAAACACTGGTCTAAGGCTCCTGCCTTTCCTCATTCTACAGAGCCTAGTTGTGTAACACAGGTACCTAAAAGTTTAGTGCTATGATAGTCATGGTCCCAACAGATAACTCCTTTTGTGCATCCAGGACAGGGTCATAAACCCTGGGAATATCAATCTTTACAATGTAAAATCTTTGAAGTATGAAGTCCAGCTGCCCTTATCCACCTGAAAATAATGAAAAGAATTCTCTGTGGTGACAGCTGTCTCTGTCTGCTTTCTGAAGGGTGTGTCTTGGTGTAAGCTGAACATTATTGAATTCATAGCATGCACTCTCATGTAAATCATTAAATCAGCCACATATTGTACCTGGAACACTTAATTCATCTTACCCACAAAAGGATGCAATTGAAAATTAGACCCAAGCATACATATTAAAAAAGGGAGGAAGAGAGAGCTTTATGGGCTGTGATGAGATGATCTCATTCAACATTAGTTTTTTAGATGATATCAGACTCCTTCTACTTATTGGGGGTTTGCTTTGTTTCATTTTTCTAATTGAGGATCCAAGCTGGATGCAGAAAGGAAAAGGATGGGAGTGGATGTGCAGGAGCCAGTGGTAACCGACAGCTGGTTTTTCCAGAATTATCACATTTTAACTTGAAGTAGGTTTAATCTAAAGAGTCCAGCCTCTCCCTCTGCAGCCACATGTTGAATCAATTGAAAAGCAACCAACAGGTAAATATCTCTGGCACGGCACTGCTAATAATGTAGCCGACCTTTCACAGAAGAGGAAGCCCTTTTGACCCCCTTGTGAAAACTTTTCTGTGGCTTCAGGTTTTTCTTTTCTTTGTTTTACCGTTGTTGCAAACGCAAGAAGAAGACACCTGTGAGAAGCTGATAACTTTACATATGTTAACAAGGGGGGAAAGCAGATGCAAATAGATTTTATTTGGCTATAAGAAAACACTGGGGAGAAATACAGGAGAGAAATTGACTGACAGGGCCTTCAATAGAAACCCGTCAATTTGTAATGTGAGAAAGTGCTTGTAAATGCACAAAAAGCCTTTGGCCCTTTCCAAAACCAGACGCTTTGCCTGAAATATTCAACTTTTCCCCATTGTTTCCTATCCTCCTGTGTTGAGGTCTAACCACAGAACAAGGAACCACTGACCCACACTGCTGCTCTGCATATCCATCTGGAATATGTCAGAAGTTGGCAGCCTGCCCCTACACAAGGAGGAAGGAGGTAACTAGTACAAATCTTAATACAAATAAATACCATTGTGCTCTGTGATCCCATAAGATCTTACATGCTATGAAGTGCTGTGTTGGATCACTGTATAAACAGGAGCCCTCCAAGAAACACTGAGATGCTGAAGGGAAAATACTGGTGAATCAGCAATGACTGGAAGGTGCTGGAGAGAACACCTCTCAAATGAGACGTACAGCCAGTGTCCTGTCTGCGTCTGATCAACTGACATTCTTGGACTGCTTACTCCGTTATTTTGTTCACGTCAATTAATTAAAAAAATGATTTGTGAATAATTGCAGTGACTAATTGAACCACGCTAGCTCTGGCAAGTTAGGGCCATTAAAGATTTCACAACACTGTTTGCAGAAATAGGAGTGTTATCTCCATACCCTTATTCAAACACTGTATCTGGCAATTCCATTCTGTCTCCCTAGTTTCCCTCTACAGTTTCAACAGAAAGAGGGAAGCTTTGCTTCCTGTCCTTAAGGCTACATCTAGATTGCAAGCTTCTTTACACAGCAAAAGCGCAACGAAAAAGCGATCTGCTTTTTCAAAAGATAGCGTCCACACTGAATGAGCGCTATCTTTCATTTCATTTGTGATTACAGTGGACAGAGTGGCCACCAGACCACCTGTGCTTTTTCCTGGATGCCTCTTCTTTCAAAAAAACACTCTCTTCTGCATCCACACACGCCTTTTTCTGAAAAAGCTTCCTCATAGAAAGAGGTTTACCGCTGTTGGAAAAACCCCCTCCGTTCTTTCAACTTTCTGTCGAAAGAGCGCAATAGCAGTGTGCACGTAAATAATTTTTCTGGAAAAACTCTGCAGTGCAGACATACCCAAATGGTGTTGCGGAGCTATTATGTTCTGTAAAACAGCTGCTATGTGGCATTACGCTTTAGAGGTGGATGAAAGTCACAGATGGGTGTAGTAATATCTGTTTCTAAGGCATTTTCATAGTTTGGGTGCCACAGAGTGAACAGCAAAAGGGAATTAATAAGATAACTATTCACAAGGAATGTGTTTGATGTTGTTACTGGCTATGTATTACTGAGTGTTCTCCTATTTCTATTCTTTTTTGTACGGGTTCCATTTTACCCTCAGGTCTCTTTTTCCCCTTTAAACTTTATTGAATGTACCATTGGTTTATAGAAAATTAAAGGAAAATGGTACTATATAATAAGGTGCTCAGTATACATGAATGGCATGTCTTGATTTTCTTTTTACAATATATCACAGTAATTAAGATTTTAAAATAATGGACTTTTCCTTACATCAATATTATTTTAATTAGAAATGTAAATGCCAATTACTAATAATCTTTTGTGCAACAAAAATTTGACTGACCTGAATATAACTTGTATGTAAAGTGGGATAGTTGATTGATTTATTTTCTAGTATGGCCCCCAGACAGTTATAAACATGCTCCATAGTTTATAAATGTTTTATATTACATTTTTGAAGTGGTGGGTGGTTTTTAATAGGATTACAGTAAGTTTATGCTTTTTGTGGCCACAACCAAAGGAAAAATATTTAAGATTTTGTTCCAATTCAGAATAATGTTTTGAAAAGTTGAACTCTCCATTCTTTTCTGTAGAGATGACAGACTGAAAAAAAATTGTTTTGGGTCAATCAAAATATGAAGTTTCAGTAACTTCAAAAAGTTTTGTTATAAGTTAGCCCATTTTCATTTTTTTAAACTATCATCAGCTCAGATTTCAAATTTTGAAACTGGAATTTTTCTTTTTGAAAATGTCAAAGCGGGATGTCAACCATTTTGAAACTACTTTTTAAAAATGTCAAGTTGAGAAATTCAACAGAACTGATGCTTTCTGACAAACAATTTTGATTTCAGTGAACTGACTTTTTAAATTGGAAAATAATTTACAGAAAAATTCTTCACCAGCTCCAATCATGAGCCAGATCCATACCTGGTGCAAATTGTTGTAGCACTGGGGTGGACAAGAAAGCTGTGGCAGTTCGCCAGGCTTAGCCCCAGGCAGGCTGCTACTGCTATAGTTACCCACACCAGTGGGAGCTGCAGGAAGTGGCACAGTCTGGGACATCACTTCCCACAGCTTTCACTGGCTGGAAATGGTGATCTGTGGCCAATGGGAGTTGCAATTGCCTAGACCTTTGGATGCACCGGTAAATATAGCAGTGGCGGTCCACCGGAGGCTAACCCTGGTGGACCAGATCTTCCTGCAGGCTGGTATTTGCCTACCTCCAGTGTAGCCCCACCCAAGTCAATAGAGCTATGCCAATTTACAGCAGCCATGGATCTCTTTCCCTGTTTGTACACTTAAGTTAGTTTCAGAAAGTTGCTTCCAGGGGTTGATTCTCAAAATGTAAAATAAAGGGCTGAACACTGAAGATCTGGCCCTGAGTCAATTACCAACTTGAAATATATAAAATAATGGGTCAGAGCCCCAGATTAGTATATGAAATTACAACCTCATTCTTAGACGGAAGATGCACAGGTGTTGGAGACTGTGTCTCTTGGCGATGAATTAGTTGCCACTTGTTCCTTGCATTCTCCTTTGTAACTATAGTTAACTATATCTTCTTGATAGAAAAAAGGGAGTTTTGTCAGTTGTATTTTATATAACCAAAAAGCAAAATATAGGTATATAACTTTCTAATATTTCACCTGTAACTCACTTTCCAAACCAGCATAATTTATAAATACAAAGACAATCCAAGTTTCCGTGCATACACAGAGAATTAACACATACGCTGGGGGTATGTCTACACTGCGACACCATTTCAGGATACTTCCGGTATCCCAAAATAGCTATTCCTCTATTATTTCGAAGCCCATTATTTCAAAATATAACATGTTTGCTATTCTGACATCCCTGTAAGCCTCGTTCTGCAAGCAGTAAGGGACATTTCAGAATAACACTTTATTTCGAAACTTGGTGCTGTGTAGATAGCACCAGATGATGAAATAAGCTATTTCAAAATGAACTAGAAATAAACTACACAATTTGTGTAGCTCACATTGCGTAGCTTATTTCGAGCTAAGGGTGCAGTGTAGATGCACCCTGGGAGCAGGAATATTGTCGTGACTCTGGAGCCTCTTGATGCCAGGAGAGGGTACAAGGATTGCAGAAATTAATCCCCTGGGCTTCTAGTTCAAAGAGTATCATGTGAAGTCTCTGTTGAAAGCCTGTGTCACACTGGCCTTGGACAGATATTGGGCAAGGAGTTTAGTATTTACACGGAAAATTATTTTCTTAAGGTCTGTGACTAGAAACTGGTCACCAGCAAAGGTGAACATCCAATTTCCTTTCAGACAATAAATGTTTATTTATCTCTCTGTTTACTATTGTATTGTTCACAATGGGCTCCCACTCACAGATCTGAGTTGAATGCTAAGCAAGGATTCTGATATATCTGAAGAATGGAGATTAGCAGGAACAGATAAACCACAAGCTATCCTTTTTAGGGGTAATACACTGAAATATCTGAGGTACAGGTGAACCCTTAGATAGTCCTTTAGTTCATGAGGACAAGCTGTCAGAGGGCTTGATATTATGAGATAGGGTCTTCATTTGCCATGAAGAGATTAATGTTGGCTAAGATGGGATCCCATTAACTACACAGGCCACAGCTGAAGGGAATAAGGTAGCTTGAATAAACTCTTGACCAGGAGCCCAGCTGAGGAGTAACAAATTGGGATGGGTTTATAAAGACAGGAAGTTGGAGCTGAGAGGTGGTGGCAAGGTGGTCTGCAGTAACTTCCTGATTGAAGGGAGATGTGGGGGAAGGGCTGTACAGGCCATCCTCACTATCAGTTCAAGATACGTTCAAAAAACCTTGAATTTATAGTGAAATAACTTAAAGCAGGGAATTTTTTTCCCCCACATCTGATTTCCATTTCTGCAAATTGGGGTTTTTTTTTTTTGAATGACTTAAGAGTGGGGAATGGGAGGACTTACAACACATCAGTTCCTACATGTATTAATGACTTTAGTGCAGAATGGATGTATACTGGGGTGATTTATAGTGGGGACTCATTGTCCAGGCGAAGTAGCCTACAGTTCACCTGAGAAGGAGGGAGTTTTGGAGATGGCAAACCCAGAAAAGTGGGGGAGCAAGAGGGTTAGAAAAGTCCAGGGAAAAGTTAGTGAGGCCCCAAATGGTTCAGAACCTGGCTGCTGACTCGAGGGCCCCTGAACATTAACCTGGAGTAGAGAGTAGGTCGGGGTTCCCCTCCCTGCCCTTGGGAAGTGGCCTTGCCTGAGCAGTGATTGGGAAGATGGCCTGAACTTGTTCAGAAGAAGGGCCTTTGAGACCTGATATGGTAGGACATATGTGACTGGCCAGAGGGCCGGGCCGGGCCATGAACACCTTCTGTCAGGAGGTGCACTCTACTGCTTGCTCTGGGTATAAGCTACAGCCAAGCATTACATCTTCCTTTTGTGAGGTCTCTCCCATCATCCTCTTGCCCTGAAGCCCCTTCTTGCTCCAGGAACCATACATAGCCTCCTCTTCGTGACATGGTCCTCCCACAGGGACACCATACATGTTTCCCTTTTGGGTTAGTGTAGCAATGTCTTTCCAGGACTAGCCATCTCCGGCATATGGTGATGCCTCAGAACCCGGGGTGCCCTCAGAAAGTGACACAACTGATATGTTAGATCACTAGAGCAGTGCAAAAAGATTCACTTTAAAATACTTTTCAGTTATGTTGGCAATGTCCTTAATTGTGAATTTCTGTCATTTCAATCCTTTCCATTGGTTTCATAGTAAAAGAGAAATTATAGATGCATGTAGTATGATTCTGTTGCATAGGGGTGTGGTGAGATACAGGAAAGATACAAGAAGTTTGGGTTCAGAAAGGCAGCAGGAAGTCTGTTGCTGCATAGATCCTCCTGTCCTCATGCCATAGTGGAATGGGGGACATATGATCAAGCTATATTCCAAAGTTCTTCTGTGACTTGAAGGAACTTCTCAGGTGAACATTGGATATTGGATATGAGGTTTTGTTTTTTTATTATTATAGATGAGAAAAATCTTTTCCCATTGATAGAAGGGATATGAAGTGAGTTTTGGATGATGTTTCCAGGTTTCCTTGTTTTATGGAACTCATTTAAGAGACGTCAACGTGGAGGCTTGTGAAAAGAGAATCTGAGAATTACAGGCCACAGTAGACTTTGTGCCTGAAGTCATAATTATCTGTATTAAAAGACACAAGGCAGCTGGTGGAAACAATCATAGCTGCATTGACGCCAATTCAGTTATGATAATTTCCACCAGCTAAGGATCCACCCCTCATAATGCATCCTCATAATGAACAATGTCTTACACCAATGTATTATGTCTCCTGTCTATTGTTAGGAAGAAAAAGAGAAATAAAAAAGGTCTGTGACTCCAACAGGCCCTACTTTAATATGATAGAGACTGACGTCACACTTATGTGAATGTTCCAGCAAGACAACTCTGAGAATATAGATACACTTCAACCAGTACAGCAGCACAGCTCTGTGCTGCAGCTGTGCCACTGTAGCACTTCAGCATAGATACTACCTCATGCCAACAAGAGGGCTTCTCCTATCGGCAAAGGTAATCTACCTTCCCGGGGGCAGTATCTGGGTTCATGGAAGAATTGTTTTTCACACTGTTCACACTAGGGGTTAGGTTGGCATAGCTATGTAGCTTTTCACGCCCCTAAAAGATATAGCTAAGCCAAGGTAAATTTTCATTCTATTTCAGCCCTGTATCTCACCATCAGTGAAATAATGAGGCCATTCATTTTGACTTGCACTTGTTTTCCAATTGCAACAGAGTCTCAATTGGTAAGGAATTGACCCTAAAATCCAAGGGCCAAATGCTCAGCTGGTGTAAATAGTTTTCCCTCCCTTAACATAATCTCATGGCCCCATTTTCCCAGAGAAACTTGCTCATTCACTGAATTGCCCAAGGTCTTTTACTGCACATCATCCAAACCCTAAGTGGAACACAGAGTTTTTAATGTTCTTATTAGGTTTTCAGTGGTACCATCAAAAAATTATGCTTTACAAATGCGAATGGATTTATTTTCACAACATCACTTGGAGATGGGGGATGGGGGGTATGCTCCCCATTTGACTGAATGGGGATCAAAACAGAGATTAAGGTAAAATTGTCAAAAGTTCCACAAATGTTGATTGCCCCAAACCGGACACTTAGAATTGTTAATTGCACTTAATATGTTCAAAGCACAGCTCCTTTTGATTTCCACTGCCATCGTGAGAGACCAGCTCTTCTGCTAATCTGGCCCTATGTGTCTTCAAGATGAGCATGCAGAAAAATAGGAACAGACAGTGACGATCTGTAAAAGAAATGTGGTCGAAGTGGTTTGTCCTGCATCACACAGGAAGGCATAGCAGAGAAAGAGACGCAATTCTATTCTTCAGGATGGTGTTCTCTCGATTTTCCCACAAGGCCATCCTTTCTCTTCCTGCAGTTGCCCACCTCATTCACTGCATGCCTTTCAACTTCTGCAACAAATGAGACAGAGGGCCTAAAAAACAACTGCTTCACATGTGACACATCCCTGCTTCATTTCCTGTGCACTGAATGAGGTGAGAGCCTTATGGAAAAAAAGTATAGACTCAAGTAAATAAAGACTGTATTATAATGCAAATGTTCACACGGGCAACCTTGGCACACAGGCAACATTCATTCTAGCATTTGCTAACTTTTGGGCGCTTGACTTAAAAACCTTAATGTTTTTAACATGGGCTTTTAAAGCTGTAATCCCTATGCTTTTTAAAAAGCCAATTGAAAAAACAGAAATCCCGTCAATAAAAGGCAATTATAGCTGTGTGGACTAGCCATTGGGAAGGTAAGAGACATTTTGCCAGTAGGTTCCCCTTCGCACTAGTACCTGGCCCAGGCTGGAGAAGCTAATGATCTACTCTGTGGACCAAATTTAGTGATGAATCCTGGTCCTGTGGCACCTTGAACATACACTAAGAAGAGTCGGTTGCACCATTTATTTGATGACAAAGGAAGAATATTGAGGTTCAGGAATCCTGGGTTCTTTTCCAGGTTCTGAGGCTAGTGTTCTCTAGTGGTTATATCCAGGGTGGCCAACAGACTTTGCTGGGCCCTGGGCAAGTTGCAGGGTGGGGGGGAAGGCAGCTGTCAGCCCCTGGAAAGGTCAGGGCCTGAGGCAGAAGGGCAAGGGTTAGGGTTAGCCAGCTCTTTAGCTCTGCCCAGTGCATGCTGCCTAGGGCTCCGAGAGCTGTTTAAAGGGCTTAGGGTACATCTAGACTACAGACCTCTTTCAAAAGAGATTGTCTAGACAGCAGCAACACTTTTGAAAAAGCAATCCGCTTTTTTGAAAGCAAGAACCCAGGCAATCTGGACGCTCCCTTTCGAAAAAGCCCTGTTTGCATTCAAGAATGCCTTTTTTCAAAAGAGCTCTTTTGAAAAAAGGCATTCTTCCTCATAAAATGAGGTTTACTGCTGTCAAAAAAACTGCTGCGTTCTTTCGATTTAATTTTGAAAGAACGTGATGGCAGTCTAGATACAGGGGACGTTTTTTTTAAAAATAACTCTGTAGTCTAGACATAGCCTTAGCGTTCCAGCCATTGCTGTAGCAGCAGCCAGGAGCCCTTTTAAATTACTGGGACCTGCCCGTGCCCTTTTGTCCCTTCCCTCTCCCGTTGGTGGGCCTGGTTATATCTTTCTGTCCCTGCCCCCCTCTGCTTGCTTCCTTTGCCATCCTGACTCCTGTTCCTGTCCCCACTGCATTTGGCTAGTGACCCTCTCCAGCCTTATTTGCACCTCCCACCACCCCCAACTCCTGTCCTTTTCCCCTCAGGCATCCCTCTGCATTCCAGCCAAGCACTCCTCCCTCTCCTCCTTGTTTCCTGGGCCTGGCAAGGAGAGAGCACCAGAAAAACAGCTTTCTGCCTTAGCTCTCACAGCTGGTGCCTTAGCAGCTCCTGGCTCCTGGGAAGAGGAAATGCAAGAAAAATCCTGGTAGAGCGTGCTCAGACACTGGTGAAGTGCTCCGTGCTGATGGAATCTGTCAGCCTCTAACAAACTTTTCCTGAGCATGTGCATACTATGATCTTCAGACATGTATTCCTTGGCGACAAAATAGCCAGCCTGTGAGCACGATGAATAAGAAGGGCAAGGCTTGTCATTTCAGCCCGGTATTGCCTCTCTTCCTTCTCACTTGGCTTGCCTCCAGGAAATTGTACTGTTCATATGGGATATGTCTACACTGCAGAGGGTTTTTTTTTTTGGAAAAATGGCCATTTTTCTGAAAAAGTTTCACTTACATCCACACTGCAATCGGATTGTTTCGGAAAAAAATCAAAAGAACAGAGGGTTTTTTCTGACATTAGTAAACATTTTTCTATGAGGAAGAAGCCTTTTTCCGAAAGAGCTCTTTCAGACAAGGGTGTGTGTGGACAGGGAAGTGGGAGTTCTTTTGCAAGAAGAGGAAAAAGGAAAAGCACAGGTGCCCTGGTGGCCACTCTGTCCATAGCAATCACAGCTGAAATGCGAGATCGCATCCATTCAGTGTGGATGAAAAAAGCCTGCAGTCTAGACATAGCCATGGAGCAAAACCTGTGGCAACAGCATTTCTGGGACAGACCCAGCAAGGAAGAAAGACAGGGACACAAGGCAACTCCAATGTCTGCCTTTTGACTCCTGAGAGGTACTGAGGGAGAAGTGGCAGGTTAGGCACCAGTGAAGAAGCAGCAAGTGGAAGGTTTGTTACTGCTGCTGAGGGACAACTGTTACTTGCAAGGCCCTCTGAGGCCTTCTGCTGCCTTGTTGGAGTTCTGGAGTTCGCACATGTAGCCACGTAACTGGGAGTGAGATGAGTCTGTTTCCTTTGAATGGAAAACAATACTGCGTTGTCTACACTGGCCCTCTTGCGCAAAAGCATTTGCGCAAGAGGGCTTTTGCCCGAACGGCAGCATAGTATTTCCGCAAGAACACTGACAATCTTACATGAGATCGTCAGTGTTCTTGCGGAAATTCACGCGGCCAGTGTAGACAGCTGGCAAGTTTTTCCGCAAAAGCAGCTGCTTTTGTGGAAAAACTTGCCAGTCTAGACGCGACCAATATGGATCTATTTAAAGTAGTCTTTATAAATTGGTTGTCTCTTTTTGGATGGTTTCATTCCCTGATGTTTGGGAAGAGAGGCAGTAAGTAGAGTTAGATCAGCATTTTGCAAACTTGAAAGATGGGCACACCCACTCCGCTTGAGGAAAGGGAAACCAATCACGCCTCTCCCCAGGAAACAGTGGTGTGTTATTAAAGGCCAATCAATCTTCATTTACACACCTCGAGTGCCCCCAGCTAGTCCTTCACACTCATCTCACACCACACACTGGGGAATGCTACTCTCCTTTTTTGCACACTGTGTTGAGCAGCCAAATACTTTAAAGGTCACCATTTTAAAATGTTATAACTGGCATCTCAGTTAGCAGCCATTGAAATGAACGGGTCAGTTCACACCTCATAGCTATTGCTTCAGGTTCTCTGCAAATTCAGGGAAGCCATCTGCACTGGTTATACTCACTTCGTGATTTCAAAGTTTTCTTTGTGACCATAACAGCTAGTATTTAAAAAAAAGAGATTCTAGAGAATAACCAGCAGGCATAATCTCTTGCCCCTAGTTAGTCCTTTGCAACTGCTATCAGAAATGCCCTGAATGCTTTGGGAAACACTGGGTTAGGACAAAAGGATGGTTTAAGGTCTGGTTCTGCCCCTGGAAAGTAAATGTGTGAAAAATCTCCTTCTTACCTTGATGTTACCTTGCCTTTGTGTTTCAGAGTTGTACCTGCTCACTAGTGCTG
Source organism: Pelodiscus sinensis (assembly GCF_052426305.1). NCBI lineage: Eukaryota > Metazoa > Chordata > Testudines > Trionychidae > Pelodiscus > Pelodiscus sinensis. Next base: position 145,580,644 of record NC_143052.1, on the reverse strand, counting down.
GACATTGCTTGTTGTATTCATGTTACCCTGCAGAGCCAACTCAGCTGAGAGACAGGGAACTAAAGTCAGTCCCTTCTTGTATTCCAGCCACTTACACCTGTAAAAAGCTAAAGGTTAATAATGTTGTACATAGTTCATTGAGCCACAAAGAGCCTGTGTCACTGGTGGTGATGTACAGATGGGGAGAACCCACCTTGACTCTCAGATCCATTCATGAGTTCCCAGTGCTGGTGGTTTGATGCAGAAATCTCTGTGTGACAATAAGGCTGTGTCTAGACTACATGCTTCTGTCGTCAGAGGCATGTAGATTAGACACATAGGCAAAGGCAAATGAAGCCGCGATTTAAATGATCGCGGCTTCATTTACATTTACATGGCTGCCGTGCTGAGCCGACAAACAGCTGATCAGCTGATCAAAGCCCTTTGTCGGCAGCCCTGTTATTCCTCGTGGGATGAGGTTTACCTGATCAGCTGTTTGTCGGCTCAGCGCGGCAGCCATGTAAATGTAAATGAAGCTGCGATCATTTAAATCGCGGCTTCATTTGCCTTTGCCAAAAAAACAAATCTACATGCCTCTGCCGACAGAGGCATGTAGTTTAGACGTACCCTAATAGTTGAATCCCATCATGTCATTTTTGCAGCCATTTGCCAAAACAGTTTTAAGTCTCAGTGACAGAATCAGTAAGGTTTTGTAATACATTGGCCTAATCAATGTGTGTGAATGTGTCTCCCTTTAGGGGCTGTTCCCAGCAAGAATGAGACCTGGGGCCTTAAAGGAGTTTGTTTCAGTTCATGTGATGGGGGTCTGTGCTGTCAGTGCTTTTGTGCTGAGCCTGTTACTACCTGCCTCCTATTCAGTTAGGGGCAGTCCCGTCTGTTAGCAATCAGGAAACAGGTCTGAAACATCACAAGCCCCAGGGTAGGTTAAAGCAGTATCCCTCAGCCTTTTCAAACTACTGTGCCCCTTTCGTGAGTGTGATACTGTGTTGTGTACCTCCAGGTTTCACCTCACTTAAAAACAACTTGCTTAAAAATCAGACATAAAAATACAAGCAGGTCACAGTGCACTGCTACTGAAAAGTGGCTCACTTTCTGCTTTTTGCCATATAATAAAACAAATCAGTTGGCATGTAAATATTGCAGTCACACTTCAGGGTATAGTACTTAGCAATTCAGTGTATAGTACACAAAGCAGTAAAAATAAGCCTTTATATGAATGTTTAGTTTGTACTGACTTTGCTAGTGCTTTTTATGTAGCCTGCTGTGAAGCCAGGCTAATATCTAGATGAGGTGGGGTATCCCCTGGAAGAACTCTGCATGCCCCCAGGGAAATGTGCACCCACGGTGGCGGACCATTGGCTTAGAGTGCACCCCAGGGAGAGGGACACTGGCAGGTAAAGCTGATTTCTCAGTCTGACAAAATGGAAGAGCTGATCAATAGCTTGGGAAGTCTGTGGCCTCACATGAGTACATGTCCGACTTCAGGAGCCGCAGTGTTGTCACATGGGGCAGTGCTCGGCAATTAACTATGTCCCGGTAGAGCAGGAGAGGCAGGGGATTCTAGCTCTCCTCGCCACACAGATTGTATAGAGGGCTTGATCTCTTTCTATCTGGAAGCGTCTCATTGGCTGTATGACGCGCTGCGGTGTGTGCTGCACACGTTTTGGCAGGAGAGCGGCTCGGGGGAAAGGCAGACCCTGGGACTGTGCTGTACATGGAATGCCTTTGGCAGCCTGCACTTTCTCTTTTAACAATATGAATTAGTTGTTGTTATTAGCATAAAATCACCAGTTAAAACACTCTCAGCTCATTTTTTAACAGTGCAGCTAATTGCACTTAAGTGCCTGAGCGCCAGCAAAACCAAATGGCACCTTTGTGAAGAATCCCCCAGTGTTTCCCTGGCACATCCATAATGACCTTTAAAATAAGCCGTTACAATTCTGACATGGTACCAAGCTGACACCTTGGGCTGGGGTTTAATTTTGAGTTATGGCAGCGTTAGGAAAACATATGATGTGGCCGTTTGTTTGCAGAAAGAAGAGGGAAAAAATCATAAAACCCTCTATTTTTATGAGCTGTCGCTTGATTCGTTCCTGGAGCCCCAAGTAGCAAGGTTCTAAATCAATGCACACAGCTGTTCTTGCTTCTCGGAGCGCAGCAGGTGTACTACCCAATGCGCCTGCCATCTCCCCCCACTCACATAACAAATAATAACGTCTTACACACACCAGCCATCCATCACAGTTACGGCCAGCCCCGGTGCGCTGCTGTTCTCAGGGTAACAGGGATTTTTTTTTTACTTTTTACAGTAAAAATACTCTGTCCATGGATTATTAGTCACACTTTCTGGACTCCTTTAATTGAATAACCTTTGGCTCTTGTGGCAAAGGAGAAAAAAACCAAACCCATATACCACAGTGTTTATTTGTGTTAAAAAACAATAGCAGTATTGTGACTTGCGAAATCAATTAGTCTTCCTTTGCAGTAAGGGCCCACATCTGGTGTGATTTAAGTTAATGTAAGGGAAGGGCTGTAGAGGCCCGAAGACCCTGAGTTCTCATTTCAACAGGTGACAGAGAAGGCATAAAAGGCTAATATATACTACAAGTGGGGAGGCAGGGCTATAAATACTGGAGGGTTTACTTAGGAGGTAAAACAAAGCTAACCAATAATGCAAAATAAATACCTTCCTGAGATGGGCTGTCACCTGGAATGAGCCGAGGCAGCAGGAGGTTAGGAGGAGAAAGAGGTTAGTGGGTACAGTGCGTTCAAATCTAGTTAGTCTACTAGGGCAAGAAAAATAAAAATGGTCACTCATGCTTATTTTTGCTGCACACGCTGTGCGGACTTTGCACATGTCTCTTTCACTGTGAAGTGAGTAGTAGGAAAGGGGTAGGGGAATATGTATGATTTCTTTGTGATTCAGCCTGCCTGGGATGTAATGATCATTAAAGATCATGTGGCATTTTTTGTATAAGTAGGGGCATTAACCCCAGTTTCCTTGCCTAATTGTAAACTGGGTAATTCTGTTCTGCCTCTGTAATTCTGCCCTCTAATTTCAGCTGGGTGGAGGAGTTTTCCTCATCTGTACTACTGTTCTAGCATGCTGTTAGCTGCCACATTTGCAAGTAGAGCTGGCTGCATTTTGCAGGGAGCTAAGGAGATTCTTAAAAGCCTGTACACTATAGAGGCTGTGTCTCCATGGGGGTTTAGTGTGAAGCTTTTGTATGTGTATCAGGTGACTCAACATATGCACATCTCACAGTATGCAGGTAGCACACATACAGAACTCCTGTTTGATTTTCAGTGTGTGTTGTGTGAACATATGGCGGCAGTTTGCTGTAATCTGAGGGCATGGCTGCTCTCAAGCTACCCCATACTCCTTTGCTTCACTGCTGAACAGCAAAGATGCTGGGATTCTTCTTGCTCTCACTTGTGGGAAGTCATCTGGGGTTAGTTTTGTCTTTAATCCCCTGCTTCTGTTGTCTCTATCTCATACTTCCTTTGTGGGTGGCCTTGCGCCATTTTCAAATTACTATCAGCCAGAATGGACCTAGCAATGCTCCACGCTGCTATGATGACCAGTGTGACTGTAACGCCAACAGGTGTAACAGAACTTGAGACCTCTGGAGCTTAGCGCATGAGCCTCTACATCTTGAGCTAAAAGTCAGCTGGCTCTCAGATAAGGCTATAACACACACTCATTCTTGCTCTCTGTAAGTGGTCTAAGTGCTACTGCAGGGGACAGTGAACCACCCCCAGTTGGTGTGTGGGCTACATGAACACATGAAGACTGCTTGGGCTGACAGCACTCAGAGTCGGATATACCCAGCATTAGACTTTGCCCATCGTACCACTGAGCAAATGATTCTGGAGCAGGAAAATTTTCTACAGCAGCAGCTCCTCTGGCATCAGAACATTGTGAAGTGGCAGCAACAGGACAAGAGCAAGAGGATGGTGCAGGGCTGCTGGAACTAGAGAAGAGGTTCCTGGAGGAGCTGCTACACAATTTTCAGTGCCACTTACAGGCACAGGAAACCAGCCTTGACTGGTGGCAGAAATGGGTCGCCATTGCCATACAGAAGCTGGCCAACCCAGAATGCCACTGATCTGCAACCAACCAATTTGATGTAGGAAGATGAATTGTTGGGACCATTCATGTGCGGGTTTTCTAAGCCATTGATATAGTGTTGTCTAACCGGGTCATGAAGCTGGGTAATGCTCGACAGACTACTGATGGCAGGGGTTCCCAAATTGTAGTGGCAACTGTTAGAACCCATATGTCATCCTTCCCCTCTCATCCCCATGCAGAATATAGAAACAGAAAAGAGTATTTCTCCAGGGTGCGCCAAGGACCAGCTCACCCATCAAGACAGGTGTACAGACAAATGCTTGATGGCCTGGAAGGGTCCACAATGCTGTCATATTTCAGAACTCAGTTCTATTTAGAGCCAGGGTGTCCAACCAGTCTGAAGCAGTAGCCATTATGGTGGCTACTGCTACAGCAAACTAGCCACACTCAACCAGCCAAATAGCCACATGTGGCTAGTATGTTGGGCACCACAGGTTTAGCAGAATGGAGAAAGGACTGTATACCCCAGGACTGCTGTAGACATTAATAGTAGGGAGATTGAGCTGGTAGTTCTGGGAAGTACGTTGGCCTGGTTAATGAAACCATAGGCAGGCCTCTTGGACAGAAGGAAGGAACATTTGAGCTCTCGCTGGAGTAGCTGTAGAATGATAGTCATGTGCATTTGGCCATTTGAAAGGCAGGTGGCATTTCTCATGTCCTAGGTTGGAAGCAGCAGCAAAATAACCATTCTGAGCAGTATAACTGAGTGTTGTGTTCTGCACAATATTTGTGAGAGCAAGGGGGAAAGCCTTAGTAGGGAGGAGGCTGAGGTTTAGATACTGGTTTGGCAGCTTCAGCAGCCAGAAAGGTGTCCGGTAGGAAATAGTAACATGTAGGGGAATATTGTTAGGGATGCCAATTGTTCATATTTTAAGTCTCATGCTTGACCCTCTAAGCCAGTGAATCAGGCTGTTGGATTAGACACTGTGTGAGCTGGGAGGTGTTGAATATGGGTGGCAGAACTGGAACATTCAATATATGCTTTTGCAAAACCCTATGAATTATTTCAGCAGTATTTAAAGGATTTATTTTTAGTTAAATGCAATACTGACTCATAACGAATGGACTATAAATGGTTTTTATTAAGAAAGAAGGCCCTGCAAGCAGGTACAAGAAATAAACCAGAACCAACAATAAATTTTTTTAACTGAACCAGCAGAAAAACATAGTTATTTTTTAATTTGAAAGTACATTTAACTAAGCAATCTGCCAAATAACCCACTATAAACAAATCTCCAATTAAAGCAACGGTGTAAACAAAACTGAAAGTGCAATTGTAGGTACTGTGCAAACAGAACAAGGTGGGAGGGGGAGGGTTGACTAGCCCTGAAACCACACATACCTGCATGTATACATATACCTGCATAGACTATCCCTCTGCTTCATCTCGTTTGCCTGGGCAAAACTGGGGTTGTCTGCTCACGATTATCAGGGTCCAGCTGGGCTAAAATGCTTGGCTCCCAGGAGCTAGTTTTCTTGGTGTCCACAGGTTGGTTCTGAGAGAGGAATAGCTATTGATAGCACTGGTGCAGGGGTTTGGCGGGTTGCTACTGAGTTCAGTAGCCAGCACTGCCCAGAAGCTGAGGGACATGACTAGGTGTCACATTTTGCAGGAGCCTGTTTTGGAGAAAAGCATCGTGGCTCAGGATGACATCTATGAGTTGCCTCTGCATCTCCCGTCTTCTTCCATGCTCTCCTTTGCCATTGCCATGGTACCCTTGGCCACAGTCACATTGGCCCTGAGTCCCATGGGCACTATCATTAGGCAGTGCCATGATCTCCTGAGAAAAAGCAGCCTCTAGTTGTCCTCTGGAGTTCTGCTATGAACTTGACAAGCATGTCTTCTCAAGTCTTCCTTTTTCACCCCCTCAGGCTGGCCAGCCTCCCAGTACTACACAAAGGTCCTGTCCTTGATGTTTTGGCCATTGCACATGCTAGGCACCCAGCCTCCATACTTCTGCAATATTTGTACAAAATATGCCCTGTGAGGTATTCTAGGAATGTTAATAACAAACTGGTTATTATCCTTGTAAAATAAATGCTAATATTATATGTGAAGTTCTGGAATTCCCTCTGTATGTTACTAGAACATGTTTAAGCCTAGAGTAGACAAAGGTGATTAACAGACCTGTCCTAGCCAAAGGAATGTGAGTTTACCTCAATGTACATATTAGCAGTAAACAAAGCCACCAAGTGAAGTGGGAGGTTATCCTGATTCTGAACTTGAGAGGCAGAGAATTAATGAATTAATGTGGCTCCTTCACCCCAGAGGCACAGGAGAACCGAATCCCCAGGAATCCTTGGAGACTTATAAGACACAGATATATCTTTGGAGAAGTAAGGAAAAGAGAGAAACTCCATCTTAGGAGACATAGAAACCAAGCGATTGGATCTCTGTGATATGTCCTGGCCAAGCTGGCCAGTAAGAGCCAAAGAGAAGGTGAGAAAAACTATCTTGAACAAAGATTATGTTTTGTTAGAGTAAGTTTAGACTTTCTGGTGTGTGTATTCACTTGTATTTGCTTATATTTCTTCTTTGATCCCTTTTGCTTAGTATTACCTACTCTGTGATCTTTTGTTAATAAACTTGTTTTACTTTCATTATAAACCATCTGTGGTAGGTAAGTTTAGTACAGTGTGTGCTTCTAGAAAGCTAACAGGTTGGTGTGCTTCACTGGCTTTGTAAAGGCATCAAATCTAAGTGGGATGATGGTCTCTACTCGCCACTGACTTGTGCTGTCTCTTGGCCGTTCAGAGGGTTAGCTCTGTCAGGCTGATGCCCTTCTGTCAGTTGCAGTTCATCAGTCTGTCTCTTTTTCTTGCTGTTGCTTCTCTCTTGTTCCTGGGCCTGTAGCTTCCTCTTCATGACTCAGCCCTATGCCCTGATCATTAGTTTCTCCTTCCAAGAGGTGTTTCAAAGTAGGCATGTAAGAGTGTAGTCGATGAACCGCTAAGCAAAACCTTATGGGTTAATGATATAGACTACATGCATTTCCCTCCCCCGCACCAGTAAATTTTTTAGCAGGCTGGCCAGCAGTCCAGCTTAGTCCTGGCTCATGCCAGGTTTAGAACCTACCCCAGCTGTGGCTCTGCACTTAAAGTGTATTAGGAGCCTAATAGGCAGGCAGCCTGGCTCAGTTCCGGCTCACGCCGGGCCCGGGAGCTAAGACCCTCCCTCTGGTGAGGGGTTGCTGCCCCTATCAGAGGCAGAAGCACAGAGTGACAGGCAGCTGGTCCATGAAGGGAAGCTCAGAGTGGCAAGTGGCTCCTTGGGAGTGGGACCATAGCGCACTGGCTGCCTCCCCTGCCCCCGGGGGCTATAGAATAGTTGAGTAACTGATAAGAATTCATGCGATTAACTATTCAATTAACCGATATTTAATATCCCTATTTCAAAGTCCCTTCTTACCAGCCGTCTCAGGCAGTCTTCCTTGTCACTGCCCATGGCACCGCTCCTTCAGTGGCTGGTATGGGAACCCAGCCCTGTGCTCTACTCCTGATTCTAACTCAGGGACCCTCTAATCAGTAGCTCGGGGCTATTCCCTCCTAAACGCTACTGCCTTCCCCTGAGTGCTCTCCTAAATCCATTGGGGTCCACCAGCCCAAACTCCATCTTTCCAGGGAGTGAGTGTAGGCTACCTTGGCTCTGTTGTCCCCAAACCCACCTCCTTCATCCCAGGGAGCACCTGCAGACTGCAGCCTCCGCAGGTGCTAGCCTTCTGGCTTTGTAAAAGCCCCACCTGTTCCCTCACAGATAAGTCCTTCTAATTAGCTTCCTCTAGCCTACATCATAGGCTGAATGGGCTGATGTGGCCTAACTCACCTCTTGCAGGACCAATGTGGGACGTTCCCCCTTTCAGACTAACACTTTCTTTGTGAGGGTTCAGTGAGAGGAACTGGTCCTTGCAGTAGGTTGACTCATGCAAATTCAGGGCTGGAAGTCGAGTAAGGTCAGCCTGCCAGCGCTAAGCAGGCTGGGCAAAGCCAGGAGAGGCGTGTGGGCTGCTGGCAGGCTATAGGGGTGAAAGCTCTGGACCAAAGTTGCACAGCCACATGACAGTTAAAGTTACAAAGTAGATCATGACTGAACCTCTGCCTGGCCTGTGTGAACTCCCAAACGTACCAGGAGCACAGCCCCTGCAAAGGCGTGCAGAGAGTTACTGCTCTGATGTGCATTTCGCTAGTGCTCCTGGAGGCCTGAACACTGACGCAGGCAGGATGTTTCTGGGAGCTGCCATGAATGTAGAGCTGGCTCTGAGGAAGACATAAGACCTAAACCCACATCCAATATGGGGGAGGCGGTGCGGTGACTATTACTATAATTATCACCCAACTCCTCCTATCCTTTTATTAATTTGTAAATAACTTAACTTGGTACAACACAACTTGATTAACAAACAAGAATGATATAAAATTAATCTGGCGCATATTAAATGGATTAAAATTGGCTAACTGTTAAGTCTTACAATGTAAACAAAATGGGATTCTTATTAAGCCATGTGTTTTCAGTGGAGTCCTCCCAGTATCAGTGCTTGGTCCCACATTAGTTAACATTTTTATCAGTGACCTGGAAGAATACACAAAATCATCACAATGAAGTTTGCAAATGACAGGACAAGTCAGTGATTCAGAGCAATTTGGATCACTTGATAAACTGGGATCTAGCAAACAGAATGTGTTTTGATACAGATTAAACATATGTAAGAATGCAGGCCATACTTATAGGAGGGGGAAACTCAATCCTGGGAAGCAGAGAATCTGAAAAAGATTTTGGGGTTGTGGTGGATAATCTCAAAAGAGCTAATGCGATCCTGGAATGCATAAACAGGGAAATCTCAGCTAGGGTACATCTACATGGCACGCTTATTTCAAAATAAGCTATTCTGGAATAGTTATTCCAAAATAGCTTATTTTGAAATAGAGCATCCACACTGCAGGGAAGCCTCAAAATTAGTCCAAGGCAGGCTTCCCTAATGTAGACGTGCTATCTCAATATAGAGCCCCAGGAGGCACCGGGGAGGAATAACTTAGAATGGCCCTGGTGAGGGGCTATTTTGAAATAGCAGCAGTGGAGCATCTACACATGTGGGCTGTGTCTACACTGGCATCCCTTCCGGAAAAGGGATGCTAATGTAGCACTTTGGAATAGGCAAATCCGCGGGGGATTTAAATATCCCCCGCGGTATTTGCATTAACATGGCTGCCGCTTTTTTCCGGCTTGGAGATAAGCCGGAGAAAAGCGCCAGTCTAGACGTGATTCTCCGGAAAATAAAGCCTTTTCCGGAGGATCTCTTACTTGAAAGTAGGAATAAGAGATCCTCCGGAAAAGGCTTTATTTTCCGGAGAATCACGTCTAGACTGGCGCTTTTCTCCGGCTTATCTCCAAGCCGGAAAAAAGCGGCAGCCATGTAATGCAAATACCGCGGGGGATATTTAAATCCCCCGTGGATTTGCCTATTCCAAAGTGCTACATTAGCATCCCTTTTCTGGAAGGGATGCCAGTGTAGACACAGCCACCTTGTTTCAAAATAGCTATTTTGGAATAGGCGTTATTCCTCATAAAATGAGGTTTACAGATTTTGGAATAAGCTGTCTGTTTATTTAGAAATAATTTTGAAATAACAGAATGGCTGTGTAGATGCTCACATTGTTATTTCAAAATAACACTAGTTATCTCGAAATAATGGTGCAGTGTTGACGCACCCGGCAAAGCGGTTATTTAATTTGGTGCTGGTGCGACTGCTGCAAACTGTGTTCAGCTCTGATGCCTACAATTGAAGGAGGAGGTTACAAAATTGGAGAGGGTTCTGAGAAGAGCCACAAGGATGACTAAGGGATTGGAAAACCTGCCACACAGACATGGACTCAGGAGGGTCAGTCTTTTTAGCATAAAAATGAGACATGGAAGGTATAACTTGACTACAGTTAATAAGTATTTGCAGGGAGAACAAATATTTAATAATGGTCTCTTCAGTCTAGCAGAGAAAAGTACAATGTGATCTAGTGGTGTAATTAAAGCCGAACAAATGCATACTGTAAACAAGACATACGTGTTTGACAGTGAGGGCAATAAACATTGAAACAATTTACCAAGGGTCGCAGTGCTTTCTCCATCACTGACAATTCTTAAATCAAGACTGGATGTTTTTCTAAACCATATGCTCTGGGAATTGTTTTGGGGCAGCCATCAGACTAGCTGATCACTGGTCCTTTTTGGCTCTGGAATGTATGGAATCTGTGAATTGACAGTTACCCAAGGATGGCTTACTATTCATATCAAACCATAATTGAATGTAAAGACAATAGGCCATATTCATCCCTGGTGCGTGTCTCTAGTGACTTTGACTGGAATTACATGAGGGATGCCTTTGACTCATTGACATCAATGAATTATCCCCAGGGGGAATTTTTGATGCCTTCGCATGAATTGAGTTACAACAGTGCTGAATTTGGTCCACAGCTGAAGAAAATTCTTGTTTGGAAAGGAGAAGATCTGCTCTCTTGTAAAGAATGGAGGCAGGTACTGAGGACCAGCAATAACATGACCATAATACAGGACTTTTTTTTTAATCCAGTTTCCAACAGCTGGTTGCCAGTTGCCCTTTGACACCGAGGCATAAAAGGGAAGTAGTGAGTCCTGTACCAGCAGGGATCACTGGAAGAAATGCAGCCCTCATAAATCAAGACAGCACTGTTACATAGCTTTAGTACAATGAAGAGCATGTGTGCAAGGGTGACTGGAGAAGGACCCCACTTGCAGTCTGGATGCAAACAGATCCTGCTCTGAGGAAAGGAGCACTCAGAGAGCTGAGTGAAAAGAAAAGACAAAGCGTGTCACAGACATTCACGTATTAGCATGCGTAAACTAAGCCTAGAACAGTGGTCACCAACCAGTATGTCAGGATCTACCAGTAGATCTTGGAGCCTTTGAAAGGTGATCTTGACTAGTTTGGCTGGGAGGCTATCAAGTGATGGCACTTCAACTGCCCCTCCCCCCCACTGCCCAGCTGCCTTGGAGATGCCCCCTGGGAGCCTCCTGCTTGTTGTGCAGGGTTGGGGGCGGCGGGGGGGACAGAGGCAGGGGGCACTGATGTCACTCTGTTCTTCTCCTCTGTACCCCATCTTCACAGAGTAAGGAGGGAGGGTCCTCAGCAAGGAGGTGGGGGAAGTGGAGTGGGTGTGAGGTAGATCCTGGACTGGCAAATTCAAAAAATGATCTTGTGCTGAGAAAGGTTGGAGACCACTGGCCTACAAAGAGGGCAAAGAGGGTGTCGCCCAACTGTGACTCACCTAATCACAGAGGCTAGACATGAAAAGGCCTCACGGGTAATATCCAATCCACTATCCTAGCAGGTGCCAGGTTATTCCAGTAAAACTCACCCTTTCAGCCTGGCCAAGTATCCCATGTTCCCATTCCACCATGTAGTGTTGGTCAAAGGAAATGCAAGAGAGAGCATGTAAAAATTGACTATCCCCAACCTTTTTGGAGCAGTATATAATACAGTATTAATTTATACTCTCATCTGTCCCCAGGGGTGGAGCTTCTATCCCTTCTCTTAGGAAGTGCTATCGTCTTCTGATACAGCTCAATGTCAGACTGGAAGTATTTCCCAGTACATTGAGTTTTATTTTCATTTCCTGAATTGCATTCCATTTCTTTAGCTAATCCCCACTTAGCCTGGCTTTACCACCCTCCTTACACTCTTCAGATTTATGTAGATTTTGGACATATCCTTTTATTACGGCATTGACAAACTGGATATATCTAAAAACCAAGTCGTCCTGTAGCATCTTAAGGCACGTCTACACAGCAGGGGAAGGGAAGGTAGGGGAAGGGAGGGGTGAGGGAGGAAAGGCACACAAGGACAATGCACAGGTCCCTTGTGGGGAGCCCCAGGGGAGAGTGTCACTGAGGTCCTTGTGTGAAAACTCTCTCTCAGGGACTTGGATGTGCACAGACCCCGATGGGTCTTCTGGATGGCAGCCATGTGTGGCTGCTCAAAGGCCCTTGTGAGCTGCTCAGTCTCTGCTTCCCCACCTTCGCAGGAACATCTCCCCCTTATTTTTGCATATGCAGCCGGTTCCCGAGTTGTGAACGGTCGACTTATGACCGTTCGCAGTTACAACCAAAGCTGTCGTAAATGGAGGAGCCCGAGTTACGAACGCAATCCACGCTTGCGAACAGCGCGCTCGCATGTAACTCAATGGGGTCCGACTTACGAATGAACCGAGTTATGACCAATTGCTTGGTCTGTAACCAGTTTGTAAGTTGGAGAGAGGCTGTATTGTGCAGAATACAACAGGCTGCCACCACTTCAGGGATGTTCCACTTGATGAGATCTAAGTAGGTGAGGAGGCAACAGAACCTCCCTTTCAGATGCCTGAAGGCACCCTCCACTACTATGCGGGCTGTGCTGAGCCTGGAACTGAAACCTTCTTTGCTGTGGTCCAGGTGTCCAGTGTTTGGCTTCATCAGCCATGGAAGCAGAGGGTAGGAAGCACCCCCCCCCCCCCATGATGCACATTGGCATGTCCATGTCCCTGACCCTGATAGTGCAGTCAGGAAAATAGTGCCAGCGTGTATCTTCTTGTAGAGGCGTGAATTGGGAAGATGCAGGAGTCATGAGCCTTCCCTGACTGCCAACGTTGATGTTAATGAACTAGCCTCAGTAGTCTACAAGGGCCTGCAGGACCATCAAAAAGTACCCCTTGCGATTGATATATTCGAAGGCCTGGTGGTCGGGGGCCAGATGGGGATGTGGGTGCCATTGATGGCCCTCCTGCAGTTGGGGAAGCCCATGGTGGCAAAGCCAGTGACAATGGGGTCCACATTGCCCAGGAAGATGAGCCTGTGCAGCAGGATGGTATTGATGGCCCTCACCACCTGTAGAAGCAAACAAACAGAGAATCACAGGGTTGTGAGGGCCCTCGGGAGGTTCCCAAATCCAACTGCCCCACGGACACACCAGTACCAACCCCTTACTTACCCCATCCCCCAGCAGGGCTCTGTGAAGGTGGGACTGAAAACCCTTTCAGGGAGGCAGCCTCCACCACTTCTCATACCCACCCTCCCTCATACTCTAGAGAACCCCATTCCAGCAGTTCACCACCCTCGTGGGACAATAGCATGAGAGCACCATACCTGCATGACCACATCCCCAACAGTTGATCTCCCCACGCAGAACGTGTTCCTGATAGAGCAGTAGCTGACCAGCATGGTGAGCTTCCAAATAGCAATGGCAACCCGCTTCTGGAGGGGGATGGCGGGTCTCATGTGGGTGTCCCATCACCTGAGGGCAGGGGTGAGCCACTCACACGGCTCCAGGAAGGTGGCCTTCCATATGCAGAAGTTCTGCACCCTCTACTGGTCATCCCACCACTCCATGACCACCCGGTCCCACCAGTCGGAACTGGTGTCCAGCCGCCAGAAGTGGTGGTGCACGGTGTGCAGGGAAGGGAAGGAGGGGTCATACTGCATGAGCAGTGCAAGGAGAGATGTGAGGAGGCACCCCACAATGAGTTGGGGGTCCTGTTCCTGCATGGCCACAAGGGCAGCCTCCAGTAGCAGTAGCAGGAGGTGTGGCCTGGGGTCCAAGAGCCACTGACTGCTTGGAGGCAGGTCCGGTTTCATGGCCAGGGGCGGATATAGGACAGGGCGAACGGGGCAGCCGCCCCGGGCCCCACGCTTAAAAAAGCCCCGCGCATGCGCCGCAGCAAAGGGGGGCCCCGCGGAGTTATGCTGCCCGGGGCCCCGCAAAACAGTCATCTGCCACGTCCAAGGCTGATGTGCTGTGGTGTCCACAAGGGCAAGGGCAACCACAGTAGGTAGAAGAATTGGTTTGCTGTCCCTCAAAGAGGGAGGCAAAAGAGGGGAGCCTGAGACACAACTATACGGGGAAGTCCCTTTGATGTCTTGATGTCCTACCTAAGTGCTTCCGGATGGCCTTAAATGGGATATATGCATAATATCATGAGCTTTCATGGGCAAAACCCACTTCCTCAGATGAGCAGAATGGAGAAAAAAGGGGGAACCTCAACATTTATAACAGAAAAGGAAGGGAGAGGGGTGAAAAAGTACCTGTCAAGTGTAGCACTAATGAGGCTGCTAATGAGGCTAATTGAGTGGGCTGGAAGTGTCCCATACTTAGCTTTTGATGTCATATAGGTATTGAATATAATGGCCCATCCAGTTCATGTCCTTGTGCAGACCATGAGAGATAGTGTCAAATTTGCATATGAAGGCCACTTCCACAGTTTCTCTCTGCAGTTGGTTTTTGAAATTCCTTGGTAGAAGAATGGCTACTTTTAAAGTAGAAAGAATGGCTACGTCTTATAGGTTAAAATGTGCTCCTATAAGTTTTTGTGAATTAGCATTTCTGATATCTGGTTTGTGTGTCCATTTATCCTTTGTTGTAGAGAGAGACTGTCCAGTTTGGCCAATGTACATGGCAGAGGGACATAGCATAGATCACATTACAGGATGTGCAGTTGTATGACACTCTGATGTGGTGGCTTATGTGATTAGGTCCTCTGATGATGTTGCTTCTATAGATGTGTGGGCAGAGTTGGCTATGGGGTTGCAGGAGCAGGTTCCTGGGTGAGTATGTCTGAGGCATGATGTGTGGTTACTGGAAAGAATTTGCTTCAGGTTAGGGATTGTCTGTAGGCGAGGACTGGCCCGTCCCCTAAGGCCTGAAAGAATGAGGGGTCATTATCCAGGATAAGTTGTAGATTGTCAATGATGCGCTAGAGAGGTTTGAGCTGAGGACTGTGAGTAATGACTAGTGGTGTTCTGTTATTTCCCTTGTTGGGCCTCTCTTGAAGAAGTAGGTTCCTGAGGACTTGTCTGGCTCTGTCAGGGTATGTCTACACTAGCCACCCTAGTTCAAACTAAGGTGGCTAATGTAGTCATTCGAACTTGCAAATGAAGCCCGGGATTAAAATATCCTGGGCTTTATTTGCATGTTCCCGGGCGCCGCCATTTTTAAATGCCCGGTAGTTCGGACTCCCTGCCAGCTGCTACACGCGGCACGGGCTAGATAGTTCGAACTAAAGCCCCTAATTCGGACTACCATTATTCCTCATTGCAGAAGAGAAGATTGAGGGCGGGGGGGAGGGGCATTGTTAGCAGGCTTCAACTTCCTGAAGCGAGGTTCCAAAGAGGGTGGAGAGAGGCTGTTCTCAGTCATGGCAGATGACAGAAGGAAGAACAATGGTCTCAGGTTGCAGTGGGGGATGTCTAGGTTGGATATTGGGAAAAACTATTTCCCTGGGACAGTGAGGTCTCTTCCAACCACCTGATTCTATGATTCTAGGTAAAAATAATGGTTGGTAGGTTTCCAATATAAGGTGGTGGTAATGTGTCCATCATTTAATTGTACTGTAGTGTCAAGGAATTGGCTCTCTTTTGTGGACTGGTCCAGGCTAAGGTTGATGGTGCAGTGGAAGTTGTTAGTGCCTATGGTGCTCCAGAACTATTTTTTTTTGTTAAAGTTACTGACTAACACGGTTACCCCTCTGAGATTTTTAGACATAGTACTTTCAATTTTTCTACCATAGATTTGCAGACTTTAAGGCCAGAAGGATGCAAATATGGTCATCTAGTCAGATCTGCATACCACAAATCTCTGAATTTAATCAGCAATTTTGGCATTGAGCCAATAACTTCTGGTTGAAGTAGAGGATGTCTTTTAGAAAGATATTTAATCTTGATTTAAAAACTTAATGTTATGAAGAATGCACTACATGGTTTGGTAATCAAAAGTTAATTGCCCCTATGGTTAAAAAAATCATCTTATTTTCCATTTTAATTTGTGTTTCAGCTCCTAGGGATTGGATTTTTATGTTTTTCTACTAGATTAAAATGTATCAGATTATATTACTTGTATAGGTATTTATAGACTACGGTGAGGTCACATCTTAACCCTCTCTTCAATAAATTAAGTAGATTGACCATATTAAGTCTCTCTCTGTAAGGCAAGTTTTTCAGACTTTGAGTCCCTTTTGTTTCCCTTCTTGGATCCCTCCCCAGTTTTAAAACAACTTTTTTAAAGTATGGACACCAGAACTTGACACAGTATTGCAGTAAATGTCTTATCTGTGCTGTACACCAAAGTATTTCCAGACCCCTAGTCCTATCCATATTTCCTAAGATTCTCTTTAAAGATTTTCAACAACCTTGTTAGCATCTTGGTACTTTTCATTCTCTGTCCAGGCATGCATTTTCATTAGGTTTCTCACCTCCTCTCTTAGATGACTTGCTGTTCAATCTCAAACTCATCAGGCCAAATTCATCCCTGATACAAGCAGATGAAGTTCTTCTGAAATCAGAGGGATTGTGTCCACTTACATGTATTCTAAATTTGGCTTAACATGTCTAACATTAAACTCACTTGGCTATATAATTCCTGTCCATGCCCTATCTTAGAGTGGCTGAAGATTTCCCTATAGTTATTTGTTTGTTAAGAATTGGCCACTGAATAATTTATCCCAACAGGTTACAATGTGTGGGTTAAGATTTGCTATGAGTAATCTGTCTCCTAGGTCACATTGTATTGTTTCATGCCCCTGACTAGATACATAAAACACTTAAACAGGAGACTAGTTGTGACGGGGGAACAGCACATAATGAATATTTACTTTTAGGCCTAAATTCAGCAAAGAGCATAATCTTAAACATGTGCAGTGACGATTCAAAAGAACGCTGCCACTGCTGCTACTAGAGCCCTGGACCCTTTAAATCACCGCCGAAGCCCCGGGCTGTGTGCTCCAGGTGGTGGCTAAGGGCTGGCTGGGGGCGGAGAGGGTGTGGTGTGGTTTGTGTGGCACTGAGGACTACCTGCCCCCAGCCCTGGCCCTACTGGGAGTGAGGAGCTGTCTCCCCCATCCACCTTCTCCAGTGGCCCAACAATTCTGTCAGCCCCCCCGAATACATAAATGACTAGCAAGTCCATTTTGTGTGTGTAAATCAATGGCACGGGTGTGTGGGAGTGGGAGAATGTATGTCTCCATTTCCAGGCAAAACACATTCCTCCCCATTCCCTTGGAGAAGACCACATGGCAGAGAAGAACTAAGAAGTGGCGACTAATTCTGACATGAGTGTTTTTTTGATGGGGAGATGTGTTCATACTGCAGATTTCCTGTGTCTTCTTCTTTTGCAATAACTATTTCTTGTCCTTCCCAAAAGATGCTGGTGGCTTCTAGATTGTTACCAGGTTCCTTCCAAAATAAAATCCCTTTATATTAGCCATGGTTACAGTGCTCGGCTAATGTCAGTTGCCATACCCTAAATACTTTACGCCCTTTGAATCAGGTCATCATCTGGCAATAACAAAGTATTTTTTAAAAAGTTCACTCCTCTCTGTTTGTCTCCTGTGGGGAGGGAGAAATGCCTCATGGCGAGAGCAAGGGTCTAAATTTTGAGTCTCTCTGGTGCTATTTTCAGGTCTGCCAGTGACTTAACGTGATCTTAAGCAAGCCACTTTTCTTCTCCATTTGTATTAGTGTAATACTACAGTATTATACAGTAATGGTCTGAACCACGTTAGTAAACTTATAGCGGCAAACGTTCAAAGTGGTTTAACTGGTTATTGTAAACCACAGTATTTTAGATGACTCTCTTATAAGGGGCATCTCAATTTACCCCCCGTAAAACTGATCTAATAGTATTTTCCTAGATTTTATAGGGTGGTGTGAAGTTTCATTGATTGAGGCTATACAGTCCTTTGAGATCATCAGATTAAAAATCTTGGAGAAGTAAAGACAAGTAAGTATATCTGGCTTTTTGGTAGGATTGTGTTTTTCATGTCATACTGTGGCAGTGGCATAAATTAAGTCGTCATTTGGCATGCTTGGGCTCTCTGTGTGTGGTATAAGGAAAACATTTATAGTCCACGAGGGTAGAGTTTATGTTGTGTGACATAAACACTAGAGACTACTCTGTGCAGTGAGATATACGATACATCTAACTTGTGGGCAACGTAATATAATGCACACCTCTCTGCCACCTGGGGGTAAATCCCAGAGTGCACCTCTCAGAACAAGTATATCCTGTCTTGGAATGCAGAGACATCAGCATCTATAAATAATGAGTTGAAAACTGCAAGGTGGCCTAAAACTGCACAGCTCCGCTAGGGAAATTAGGGATGCTGATTAAGTGTTATTTCCTGGTCTGTAAATCATCAGTTCCAAACCTCTTTGTGTGTTATCTATAAAATATTGGCCGTGGGCCTTTGTTATAAAAGGACAACTAATTTTAATGGCAGCCCTGTATATAATAATTAACGTGCTACAAAGTGAACAACATCCTCCTGTAAAAAAAAATGGGGTACATGCTGTGCCTGTTAAAAGAAGTGCATGTGTGACTGTGTATGCATGCCATAGATATACCTGTGCTCATGTATGGGCAGGCAATTTTTCTATTGTGATTTTTTCAGTTCCAGGAATTGCATTGGAATGACCTAATTAGGCACTAACGTGTCACATCAGACCAGAGATCTGATTAACAGACTAGTATGTCACTACCAGCTGCTTTAGAAGTGACAAGAAACCCAAAGTGGACAATTCTGAAGTGCAGGAAGTCTTTTCTCAACCTCCTTCACTTAGGTTGGCATGAGGAAGATTTATTCCCCTTCTCAAGGCCTGTTGAAAATCCCTGCCTAATAGAAGTGTGGATATTCTCATGGGCCAGTGAAATGCTAATTCTTTTCTGAACACCACCACACTCTTGGATTTAATAAGATACTGTAGCAGTGAGTTCCACAGGTTTATAACAGTATTCAAACAACTAAATCTTATCAGTTTTAAATGCATGCTCTCTCAATTTTATTGAATGGCCATTGCCCTTCTATGAGAAGGTAATAGGAATGCCCAACTTATAGTACTATATCTGCACCATTTATTTAAGTTATATGCATCTCTCATGACCTCTCTTATTTATCTCCTCTGCACACTAACCAGTTTCAGTAATTTCAAATTCTCTTCAAAGGCAACCTTATCCAGGCTTCTCATCATGATTGTTGCCCAGGGTATGTCTACACTACCCCGCTAGTTCGAACTAGCGGGGTAATGTATGCATACCGAACTTGCTAATGAAGCCCGGGATTTGAATTTCCCGGGCTTCATTAGCATAAAGCCGGCGCGGCCATTTTTAAAAGCTGGCTACACGCGGCACGGGCTAGATAGTTTGAACTACGTAGCCATTCCGAACTATCTGTACGCCTCGTGGAACGGGGTTCGCACTAGCCGGCTTTTAAAAATGGCGGCGCCGGCTTTATGCTAATGAAGCCCGGGAAATTCAAATCCCGGGCTTCATTAGCAAGTTCGGTATGCATACATTACCCCGCTAGTTCGAACTAGCGGGGTAGTGTAGACATACCCCCAAAGAAGAGAGGAAGAACAGTTCAGTTGTTGAGGGATTCAGTTTCCTGCTGTGCTGCAGACTTCTTGTGGGACCAACTGTACTCAGCTTTCCCCAGCATAGTCTGTTTTCCTGCCAATAAAGTTCACTTTGGGCTTGTCCAGGTGGCCTATTAGTGCCCGAGAAGCCAGTGTGTGACTGTCTGGTGCACTAACCTGGTGCACACTAGCTGGCCATAGGAACATCTACCACACTCTAAAAGTTCTCCTGTGCACTTGGATCTACTGCCATTTGGAACAGCAGAACTTTTTAGAAGCGGTAGCAGGGTTCACACAGCAATGTAACACACACTGGGCTTGTACACCAGGCAGTCACAGCCCAGCTTGCCATGCACTAATACAGAGTGTAGGCACGCACACACTTAAAATGCTAGACCACAGTGTTTCGGAATGGGGTGGAACCCAGGGGTGGTATATAGTGTCCCAGGTTTCTGGGTGGAGGCTTGATGTAATATGGTTTCAGAAGGAACTCCAAGAAAGCTGAAGCCAGTCCTTGCAGCTGATAACACCTAGCAGAAGGGTTACATAAGATATTTGAGAAGTTGTTCTGTGTAGCCTGTCAGGGCTCTCAGAGGGGCTCTACCCCCTCCAGGTCAGGATGCATCTAGACTGCAGGATTTTTTCGGAAAAATGATCATTTTTCTGAAAAAAATTCACTTACGTTCACACTGCTACTGCGTTCTTTCGAAAGAAAATCAAAAGAATGCAGGGGTTTTCCCGACATTGGTAAACCTCATTCTACAAGGAAGAATGCCTTTTCCGAAAGAGCTCTTTTGCAAAAAGGCATGTATGGATGCAGAAGAGGGATTTTTTTTCGAAAGAAGAGGCCTCCAGGAAAAAGCACAGGTGCCCTGGTGGCTACTCCATTCATAGTAATCACAGCTTACATGCAAGAGAGCATCCAATGAGTGTGGACACTGTTTTGAAAAAGCAGATCACTTTTTCAACGCACTTTTGAAGTGTGGACACTCTTTTGGAAGAAGTTTTTTTGAAAGATCTCTTCCAAAAAGCTTCTTTCAAAAGAAGCCTGCAGTCTAGACATACCCTCTGTGGGCAGCCATTCTGTCTCACTACATTCTGGTACACAGGTCTGCAGCATGATCCAGCCAGTCACTTCTGTACTACCCCAGCTTTCTAACGGAATGTGCCCAACACACGTGCTTTACTAGCCTATGCATAGCTGGTGCTCCAACTACTAGACCAAGGCACGGAGCTAAGGGCACAGACTCAGGACGTGTGGTGCTGTGAGCAGCCCAGCAACAGAGCTTGAGTAGGGAAGGAGGAATTTCCCCTGCCATTTTGTTGTCATGCAACAAATGAAGCCGCCCCCTCCCCACAACATAGCAATAGAAGGCAGTAAAATCTTTGTCTTGGCTACATATCAGGGCCCTAGCAGCATGCTGAGCTACAGGTAGATTGTAGATACGCAGCTGGCCTGGGCTGCACAGACTGAAACCAGCCAGGGAAGAGCTGTTGCTTAGAGGCTCTGACATTAGTTTATCATGTTCCTGCTACTGTGATGCCTAGGTAAACAACCACCCCAGGAAACAGAACAAATTGGTTGCTTAGTAGAGAATAAAGAACCAAAGAACAGCAAATCTGTGCTGGAAGTTTCAGGGGTACTTCTGAAGGGAAGTGTCATAACAAGGGGTGGGAAGTGGACCTCAGGACAGGGTTTACTCTATTTTTTGTAGCACTGATGAGTTTCTGAAGAACTCAAAAGCAGCATAAAAATGCAGTAGCGGCATGCCCACATGTCTCAAGGAAGAGCAGACTGGTGTGTGGGAGGGTCTTCATTGGACACTGACCTTGGGAGAATGAAAATCCAATCAGTACTGGAGTTACCCGACACGCTCTTCATCTTCGCAACTCTCCAGCCTGATTTATCCACTTCTGACAGAGTGAGTGCTGTGAACAGTCTGGGTAAGAAATATAAGCTCGTTAAACCTTGCTGAAAGGTTCAGAGAAGCTCTGCAGTCTTCAGTGAGCACACGCTATGTCTCACAAACAGCAGGCTGCATGCTGGGGCCATATATCACAAGCCATGGCGAGGGGTCTGGCATGGAACAATGGATAGGCTTTTGCCGCTGAAGAGACAACTTCCCTTTACACCATATGGAAGACAGATTGGAGCTTGGTAAAGGACCCATTCATATGGGGGTAGTATTCAGAGAGGAGGACAGCTGAGTGATTTTGGGACCCTCCGAATCAATATTACAAGACACCCTCCCCTCACACATATTCAGGGCTAGGCCTTTCTCCCTCAGCGAGCTTCTTCTTTTACAGCAGTTTTCAGCTCCCCTTCCTCATGTCCCTTTTAGTTATCTTTTGGGATGATTCTCAGAGGTTTCTTCTCCCCCATGCCTCCCTCGCAGGATGTTCAGGGGCAACCGGCTGGCCTGCTCTGCCATCTGGATTGTTTAGATTGGCCAGCAGTAGCAATTGGCACCCAAAAGGGGTAGAGCTGGTAACACTCCCAACTTCACACTTCTCCCTACAGTATATACACATTTTCCAAGTTAAGTGTGGCAGTGATACTGATGGTCACGGGGAAAGGATTTGGTGAGGGATGAACAATAGAAAGATGGAGGGAGAGGGAGATGAAAAAAGGGATAGCTCTTTTCCCTCTCCGATCAATTCCCCCTTTCAGAATGAACAACTAGAACACTTTACACCACAAAGTCAAATGGGAAAAAACATTATTTGTCCCTCTGATGAACGCTTTCTTCCCAGTCACAGTTTCCATTCCTACCCCCTTCAAGCTTAATACAGAGAGCACTGTGAACAGTGACGGATATAGGGCAGGGCGAACGGGGCAGCCGCCCCGGGCCCCGCGCTTCGAAAAGCCCCGCACATGTGCCGTGGCGCCGCTGCGCTTGTGCATGGCGTCACTGCGCATGCGCCGTGGCAAAGGGGGGGCCCCACGGAATTACGCTGCCCGGGGCCCCGCAAAACTGTCATCTGCCCCTGACTGTGAATTTGGTATCAGAAGCAAAGACATATAAGAGATCATGTGGAAGTTAGAATTTTGAACAAAGGAGGATCAGATAAATTACAGTTCATGTGTAAGCTAACTCAGGGCCGGATTAAGACCTTTAAAGGCACTAAGCACTGAAAAGATTATGGTAATGTAATTCAAAATAAAAACAATACTATACTGTCAAATCTCTCTTTTTTTTTTTTTTGTGCCACTGCTTTGCTGGTGCCCTAAGCACATGCTTAGTCTGCCTATTGGGTAATCCAGCCCTGATAGTAGAAGTGGTGGAACTAGTCTTAGGGTATGTCTACACAGCAATATTATTTGTAAATAACTAGCGCTATTCTGAAATAACTTAGTCCGTGTCTACACAGCAGGCAGTTATTTTGAAATAATGTAGAAATGTTGTCAAGCTGGAGGACTTCTTACTCCAACTCCTGTAACCTTCACTGAATGAGGAGTAAGGGAAGTCAGAGGAAGAGTGCTCTATTTTGAAATAAGTGCTGTGCACATGCTTCCAATTTCAAAATAACCTACGCAATTGATGTATCTCAATTTGCGTAGCTTATTTCAAGTTAAGTCCTGCTGTGTAGATGCACCCTAAGAGGAGAAAGGTAGCACCACCAGCCTCATGCTAAAGCTGCCTACAGTCAGCTGCATTTGGTTTTCAGGCTGTGCTTTGACCACACACATGCGAGAGCGAATGTACCGAATATTTTGGTCTCTTAGCATTGCTCATTAAAAGAACCTTAGTACTGCCCATTGTGTCCTAGAACGGAAAGAGATGCGAGGGGGAGGAGAAATCTTTATGGTGTCTGTGGAGTCATTATCATCATTGTGACAAATCCCAATAGGCATAGTCAGCTTTCATACTGAGTGCCATCTAGATCATCTTTGGGGTCATGGAGGGAGGTGAAGGTGTGTGTGGGGAGGGGGGAGGGAGAAAAGAGGGGCTATGATGTGGATGTTACTGAGGAAGGGAGAACATTTTTGAGAGAGCCTCTCCTTAAAGTTTAGCCAGTAAGTCACAATGTCAAAACTGTGCCCCAGGAAGCTTAGCTCAGCAGTAAAGTTTGTAGTGGTGGAAGGTAGCAGCAGTCAAGAGGAAGGCTGTGGGAGTTCAGAAGTAAAATGATAAGGGCCTAACAAGCATTTTGGTGATGTGTACAAAGAAAAACAACCTTAGAAACATTATATAGGTGGAAGAAGCAAGATTGTGTGCAGCAAGGGAGAGAGGAGTCAAAGATGGCCCCAGGATGAGTGACAGAGAGGACTGTCATAATAATAACAGTGAGAAAGACAAGGAGGGGTGCAGAGGCTTTGGAAGAGGGTAGGTCAGAGTTCAGTTTTAAGAACATAAGAACGGCCATACTGGGTCTGACCAAAGATTTATCAGTCCAGTATACTGTCTTCCAACAGTGGCCAATGCCAGGTGCCCCTGAGGGAATGAACACAACAGGCAACCATCATGTGATTAATCCCCTGTCGCCCATTCTAACAAACAGAGGCTAGGGACACCATTCCTGCCCATCCTGGCTATCAGTCATTGATCGATCTATCCTCCATGAATTTATCCAACTCTTTTTTGAACCTTGTTATAGTCTTGGCCTTCACAATGTTCTTTGGCAAAGAGTTCCACAGGCTGACTGCGCTGTGGGGAAGAAAACGTTGTTTGTTTTTAACCTGCTACCTATTAATTTCATTTGGTGACCCCTAGTTTTTGTGTTCTGAGGAGTAAATAACACTTCCTTATTCACTATGAGTGCATCTACACAGCACCCTAAACTCAAAATAGGATACACAATTTGAACGACGCAAATTGTGTATCTTATTTCAAATCTATTTTGAAATAGCTTATTTTGAAATTTGGCACAGCTACACAGTGCCATATTTCGAAATAACATGCCAAAATACTGCACCCGTTATTTCAAAACATATTTTGAAATAATGGGTGGCTTGTATCCTGAAATAGCCATGCAGTGTAGATGTACCCGTTCTGTATAGCACTCATGATTTTACAAATCTCTATCATATCCCCTCCTTGGCCATCTTTTTTCCTAGCTGGAAGTCCCAGTCTTATTAATTTCTCCTCATACCGAGGCTCTTCAATACCCTAACCATTTTGTTGCCCTTTTCTGAAACTGTTTCCAATTCCACTATTTCTTTGTTGAGAGGTGGTGATTGTGTCTGCACATGGTATTCAAGATGTGTGTGTACCATAGATTTATAGAGGCAATATTATATTTTCTGTTATTCATCCCTTTCTTAATGATTCCCAACATTTTGGCCATGTTCTCTTGCCCCCCTAGTCTTTGATTCCTACATTTCCCCCCTTGCTCATCCAAACTGACTCCTTTCCTTCCTTTCTCCCCCTCAGCCTTTGCCTCTGTGAATTCATCTTTGCCTTCCCTCCTCTTCTGCCCTCTAGTGCTTTATCATGCTTCCTCCCTCATTCTTCCCAGCTCCCTTTCCATCCCCAAATCCCTTTTCTGTCCCCATTCAGCCTTTGCCTCCCCCTTATGTTCTCTCCATCCCTGTCCACCCAGAGCTCCAAGGTATGTAGGTGCCTGCCACCTTCCAGCTCCCCTTTCCTCCTAGCATCTGCTACCCACACTTTTCCTGTCTCCTACTCTCCCAACTACCCAGTCTCCCTGTCTCAGCTCCATTCACTTGTATCTAGTCAGTTCCCTGTACTCCCACAAGAGTGTGCCTTCCAAGGATTTCCCCCAAAGTTCTAACTGTGTGAATTAATAATGTATGGACACTGTACATTAACGTGGTTATTGGGACGTTTTCTTATGAACACATTGGTTTAATAGATGGCCATAGGGAAGAACAAGCAGCAAAAGATAAAAACGGCTCAGGATAAGCCACCCCTCATCAGACACTTGGAGATGGTTCTGGGACAATGTCTTTAGAGATTTCTCTTCCTCCATGGCCAACCCACAACGCTGCTTTTGTCCAGAAGAGCCAAAGCCTGGGAATCCAGTACAAAGAGGGGAGGGAAGGTGTTTGGGAGAACCAGAATGACACACAGGCACCTGTGGGGGTGTCTGAAGAAGTTACATCTGCATGTTTCATCATCAAAGGATGGTAGGCCTTAGGTAAGATGGGCATGCATGCTGATTGCCATTGTAAAATCCTTTTTCTCTAAATGCTTTGTTCCTGCTGTAAGACGAAACAATGCTTTTGTTTTAAGAAGGCTGTTTGGTCACTGTGTATGCCACTGGTCACAGAACCCTGACGGGACAAACCAGAGGTACCTGAACATATTTGGACTAGTGGGGTAAGCATGGTGAAGGGATAAGGTATAGTAAACCAGGGCCCAGTCTAAGAGTGGGAGAATTGTGGAAATCTACCTCAACAAAAGTAAAGACCCTTGTTATCAGTTTTTACTGAAAAATTCCCAGTATTTACAAAAACTGCTATTTGTTTTTGATGGGTTTTCTCCCAAAATCTGGATCGATCAAGTTCATGAAAATATTGATTGTTAACAAATAATTGTGTTACACTAGATAGATGTCTGTAGGTTTATAAATAAAATGATCTCAAATCCTAGAATCCTAGGGCTGGAAGAGATCTCAGGAATCATCGAGTCCAGCCCCCTACCCAAAGCAGGACCAACCCCAACTAAATCATCCCAGCCAGGGCTTTGTCAAGCTGAGACTTAAAAACCTCTAGGGATGGAGATTCCGCCACCTCCTAGGTAACCCATTCCAGTGCTTCACCACCCTCCTCGTGAAACAGTTTTCCCTAATATTCAACCTAGATCTCCCGCACTGTAATTTGAGACCATTGCTCTAAGTGTAAATGCAAAGCTGTCTCATTAAAATAAGGCCATATAGTGGAAAATACATACACATGCATGAGGTTGCTTATGTTTACTTACATTTGTACAATTCATGGAATATATCACAGCATTAAACTTACAGTTAATGAAATAAGCTGCTGCATTAAATTGCTTTACTTTACTCTTTTTGTTGCTTTTTTCCCCGGTCTTCCCATCTCTCTATTTTTATCTTCAAAAACAAGGAGGAGTCCGGTGGTACCTTAAAGACTATGGGCATGTCTACACTAGGAAATTATTTTAAAATAACTTATTTTGAAATAATATCTCCACCCGAAATAACTATTTCAAAATAGCGTGTCCACACTACAGGGAAGCCTCAAAATTAGTCCAAGGCAGGCTCCCTTAATGTGGAGGTGCTACCTCAACTTAGAGTCCCAGGAAGCACTGGGGAGTAATTACTTTGAATGACTCTGGGTTAAGGCAAAATATGGCTCAGGGCCAGATCCAGCCCGCAGACCACCCCGCTGGGTCCCTCAGGCACACAGCTGCCATGGCTGAGAGCACAATCCGTGCAGCTCTCGCCTCTGCAGGGAGCGGGAGGCTTTGTGTTATTCCCCCAACCCATCCTCAGCTCCTATTGGCCAGAAACAGCCATCCAATAGGAACTGCCCCTCCTGCACCCCAACTCCCTCCCCCAGATCACCATCCAAACCCTCTGCACCCCCCTGTCTCAGGTCACAACTCCCTCCTAGACTCTGTATTCCCTCCTACACCCCTCCTTCAGGCCAGAATCCTCTCCTGCACCCTGACCCTGCACCTGAATCCCCTGACCCAGGTCACAACCTCCTTCTTCACCCAAACTCCCTCTCAGACCTCACACTGTCTCCTGCACCCCAGGCCCTTACCCCATGCGCATTTCTGTGCCCAACCTCCACCCTAGACCCCGCATCCCCTCCACAGAAAAGTGCGGCATTTGATCACATTCCAAAATCTTGGAGTGGCTCCCCACCAAAAATTCTTGCCCACCCCTGCTCTGAATTGTAGTTATGGCAAAATAACAACAGTGGAGCATGTCTACACAGCGCCTAATTTCAAAATAACATGCTATTTCAAGCCATCCCTTAACCCTCGTTCAACAAGATTTACTGGGATGGTGAAATATTTCAAAACAAGGGGTGGCTTGTATAGACATGGGGCCACTATTTCGGGATACCGAAATCCGGTATCTTGAAATAGCCACTCAGTGTCGAGGTACCCTAAGAGGGTTCCCTCAGAGATTCCAGACTGGGAATAAAGATCTGCCCAGTTCTGTAACCAGGAGAAGGCAAGCAAAATATTTCTTCACAACCATAGGATGAAGAGACTGACTTTTAAAGCTGAGAGTCTGAAAAACAAGATAGCATCTTGTGAGAAGTTCCAGTACTGCAGCCTACTGGCCCAGTCTGGGCCTGACTTTCTTCCCTATAATCCTACTGTGGGGATACTTTGTATGGGCTCCTAAAATTCTGTTCTTTTTGCCACCTCAAAAAAAAAAAGTTGTTTATTTCTCTGACCCCAATCCTATAATTCTTTTCAGTCAGATTCCCCCAATCAGTTGCATTTGCATTGGGATCACAGCAAGGAAATGCAACTGATTTGGGGGCTAGGGGCTAGGAGATATTGATTGCATAAACATGCTTTATGGAATAAGGCCTCAATCCTAGACTGAGGCTCTTGGAACAGGATTGGATCCAGAAGGAGCATTATCAAGGATGCAGGATTTGGAAAAGTGCTGCCTGTGAAAATGACAATTAACATTAAATAGAAACTGTACTTAGCTAAATGCACAGGGCAAAGGAAAAATAAGGGGATTGTATCTGGTGCTATTTTCATCTCCATTTCTGATTGGTACTCTCAGGTATTTGGTGACTGGGTGATGCTTCCTTTGGGATGTTGTCTCCTTGGCCTAGGAAGAAGGGACCTGCCTTCCAGAGAGTGGTTTGTTCTTTTACACGATGGTGTGTTATCTGGGAATGTGGATCCTGCCGTGGAGCGTATAATTACAACACCATGTCCTGGGTCAGAGAGAACTCAGACACTAAATTGTCCATGTCATCGCCTGAATCTGACCATGAAATATAGCACAGAGGGACTGAGAACACAGCCGTGGAGGAGGTGAGGACTGAATGGGCATTGTGGTGCACTGGGCAAATGCAGTCTGCTCAATCCATTGCTGTAGTCCCACTGTGGCCATTTAATATTATTACCCTCTCCTTGCCCTTGAAATTGTGCATTCACTTCTCTTTCTATGAGGTGTGTCCGAATGGAGAAGGTCAGGGTCTCGTTTTACATGGGTGATCAGAGTCCTATTAAGTTGCAAAGGAGTATTTTTTAGGAATGTCACTTGTCTGGGTCATTTTTCCAATGGAGAGATAGATGCTGAAAGCTGGGAGAGGAGCCACTTCTACTGCTCCAGCTGCTCAGAGGTGCTCCAATGTTGAAATTAAACCTTTTAAAATTTCTTTGTAGGGAAAGCCTTAATTTTCTTTTTTGGGGAATTTAATTCCTATAGTGCGCTATGGTTCTCTTCTGCCACACACAAGAGCAGAAGATTTGAAATGTCACCTGTTTCCCAGCATTGAATACATGTCTGACTTGTGATAACGCGTGTACTCTGTGCTCTGAAAACAATGGAATCAACAAATCATATTTTTTTAATATCAACTGGAAAAGAAGCTGTTTCATGTTAAGGAGGAGGCATGTTGCAATGTGCAGTGCAAGATTTGGATCTATGTCCACTCTGTGTCTTTCATTAAAGGGAATATTTCATGTGAGTCAGAGATTGCTAGCTACCACGAAAGGAGTGCGCTTTACTAATGAATTGGCGAAAGCAGAGAAGAAAGGACAAGGTTTTATAAGAATCACAGAACCTTGTAGCAGGCTCTTCTCCTGTGTAAACCAGGTTGTGATTCTTAAACCCTGGCCTGCACTGGAGGTGTTATGGAGGTCCCATGCAGTGAATGGGGAGGGGCAACAGCTGTGTCAACTTATTGCTGGTATGTTTAAGGGAAGACAACACAGCATCTCTCCTTTTCTCTCCCTCTTTCGATCTCCACCTGCAGATGTACTAACATGGAGATGTGCTTCAGGGATTCTGCTTCTGCTCATCTGAGGAAGTGGGTTTTGCCCATGAAAACTATATATATATATATATATATATATATATATATATATATAGTTAGTCTCTAAAGTGCCACAGGACTACTCATTGTTTTTAAAGTTACAGGCTAACATGACTACTCCTCCGAGACTTCTGGGATTCTTGTCTTTGTGTAGGAGCAGAAGGGGTGAGGCGAAGAGTTTGTGCTTCCTCCAAGGGACAGCAGGAACCAGAATGTATGACAGATTACCACAATAAACAACCCCATAAAAAAAGAGTTTGACACCAATGACAGAACATGAGGGATGTCAAAGACTGACCATGAAAACTGAGGAGTAAAAACAAACCATGAAACCCAACAGGTTAAATTTTCCATTTTCCAGGGTCTCACAAAAACTGTTATTGAAAAAATTGTGTGAAAAATTCAAATTGACTTCTCAGAAATTTTCATTTTAAAAAAGGGCCATTTTTTCAACAAACAAAATGTTTGTTTAAAAAGTCAGCCAGTTCTATTTCTAATTTGCAGTATCTCCTCATCACTGTATTCCCATTCACTCTACCCCTCACACAGAATCCCCCTTTCAATGTCCCAGACAAATATTCCCTTACTCATACCCATTGTGTGTTATTAATCTTTCTTACTTGTAACATCTTGGTAATTCAACCAGATTAAAGTAAGGTGTGAATTTAAAGTGGATTCAATGTGCCCGATTAACTTCATTTATGAATGCTGTTATTCCAGAATAGGAGTGCCTTATTCTGAATTATCTCAGTTCATTTTGGCCTGGTCTACACGAAAGCGGAAGGTTGACTTAAGATAGACAACTCCAGCTATGTTAATTTTGTATCCGGAGTCAACATATCTTAAATTGTGTTTTTGCGCCACCCCCACAGTGGGAGGTCAATGGAAGCAAATGCTCCTATCAGTTTCCCTTACTCTTTGCGAGGATCAGGACTATCGGCACCAACAAGGGAGGCGTCTCAGTTCAAATTAGCGGGTCTTCACTAGACAGGCTAATTCGAACCCCGGGTGATCAACTGTGGCAGCGTCAATCTTCCCCCTAGTGTAGACATGGCCTCTGGAAGTTAGTAGGGTTAATCAGGCGCAACTATTCCAGAATAAGTCTCTGCGTAGACAAGCCTTAATTTTCATTTCTATCAATTACATAGTTTGTAATTTATTAAAAGATTTTGTCCTTTACCTTCTTTTTCTTAGTAGGCTCATAAGGAATGTAAGAAAAGCCTTTGAAAATCTAAGATGTTCAGCAAATCACTGATGTCTGCAAAGTTATTTTAATCCATCAAAAAACTATTAACTGAACATCAGATGTGCATGATGAAACACTTCAAAGTCAGATAATACCAGCTATAAGGTTGTAACTCTGCCCTTCTGTGCGTATATGTAGCCCCATGAAAACAAACCATATATAAGGCAACATTGGCATAGGAAGCAGACATGTAGGGGGTGCTGTAGCATCTAGACCCTACAACCTGGCTGCTAGGCCTGGTGCTGCGCAGGGGAGTTCTGCTGCCAGCTCTACCACATCTGCTGGCCCCAGAGCCTGCTCATCTGCAGGTCCCACTTGGCCACTGGCCCCATATCTGATGGCTCCATTGTTAGCCTGGGGTCCTGCTTGGCTGCTAGTCCCAGGACCTCCACAGCCAGCCCCAGAGTCCCCAGCTGTTGGCCCTTCATCTGCGGGCTCTGCCACTGGCTCTGGGGTCCTGGCTGCCAGCTCTGCCTACAAGATCACAGCCCTGGGCCCCAGCTTTAGGGAGTGGTGAGGGGTGTAGACCAAGGAGAGGAGGGGGGCTGCTTGGAACCCCTATTCCAAAAATTGTTCCAGTGCCACTGCAAGGCAAGGGATCAGGCAGGAGGGCAGGAGCAGTGAAAGAACTGGGAATGAAAGCAGGGGAGAAGCAGGAGCCAGGAGCAGTGATGTGATCCCAGGAGACAGAGTTCAGTGTAACAGGGAGTCTGCACAGTTGTTGGACAGCCTGTCTCCTGATTGGGGCAGGAGATGAAAGCCAGTCAGGAAATTATTATCAGAGACCCAGCGTCCCACAATCCTGGGTTCTGAACCAAGGACTTAGGTCTTTAGAAGGAAAGTTGATAGTAAAGTATATAAATTAAAAGCTAGGAAGTGTAGAAAATTAATGAGAGAAGCAAAGGGTCAAGGAGAACTCCATGGCCAGCAGAATATAAGAAGGAAGTTTATAACATGAATAAAGGATTGGAAAATATTTCTAATGGTGATAGAGCCATGCTGCTCAATCTATTTAGTTTAACAAAGGCAAGATTAAGAGCTGACTTGATCACTGGAAGTAAAGATTTATGTGGGGAACAAATCTTTGAAAATGGGCTTTTCAGTCTAGCAGACAAAGATCCAGAGCTTAGAAGTTAAAGTGGGACAAATTCAGACCAGAAATAAGACACACATTTTTAATGGTGAGGGTAATTAACCAGGGGAACAATTTATTATGGGGAGTGGTGATTTCTTCCTCACTGGCCATGTTAAATCAAGATTGGCTGTTTTTCTAAACTACCAGCTCTAGTTCAAAAAGGATTTTTTTCAGGGAAGTCCTATGGCCTGTACGAGATCAGACTAGATCATCCCAATAGTCCCGCCTAGCTGTGCTATGTATTAATTGATGAATGAGTGAGACTTGAAGGCAGAAAGAGAGGTACAATGACAGTTCAAAAAAGAAAAAAGTTACAGTAACCGAAGAGCCAAACAATAAAAGCAAAAGTACACTAGGCTTAACTCCCCTTATTTCAAAATAACAAGTGGATCGTCCACCCTACCAAGCTTGTTATTTCAAAATGAAGGGCTAGTTATTTGGAAATAATAACCCCTGTTTTCCATAAGGAATAATGCTTATTTCGAAATAACAGTAGCATAGACGCTCCACTGTTACTATTTCGAAATAACCCCAGAGTCATTCAAAGTAATTACTTCCCAATGCTTCCTGGGGTTCAAAGTTGAGGTAGTGCATCCATATTAAGGGAGCCTGCATCCGACTAATGTGGAGGGTTCCCGGTAGTGTGGACACACTATTTCAAAATAGTTATTCAAAGAGTTATTATTTCCAAATAAGTTATTTCGAAATAACACCCTTACTGACAACCAGACAAGGGAAAACAAAAGTTAAAGCAGTCAAATCATGGTCAGCTCTGACAGTGTGTGACAGAGTTTCTGTCCAGAATCCTCTCACCATTACAGTCCCCTTTCTCCTGTTGGAGGACTGGAAAGGTTTTATGGGTTTATAAAAAGGGAGCTCTCCAATGCCTGCTCTTTCACAGGTGGTTTGGATTTGTCAGCCTGGAAAAGGATCCTTCCAGGTACGCATTTGCTATCAGCCTTCCACACAGGTTCACTGGAATTACATTGCCAGCAGCAACCTTTGGGCATGTATAGACTTGCTTTCACGTTCAAAAGAAGATCATAGAATCATAGAACCATAGAGCTGGAAGAGACCTCAGAAGGCCATCAAGTTCAGCCCCCTGCCCAAAGCAGGACCAATCCCAATTAAATCAACCCAACCAGGGTTTTGTCAAGCCAAGACAAGCCAAGACTGCTGTCCTTAAACACCTCTAGGGATGGAGACTCCACTACTTCCCTAGGTAACCCATCCAGTGCTTCACCACCCTCCTAGTAAAATAGTTTTTCCTAATATCCAGCATGGACCTCTCGCATTGTTCCTTCTTCTGCCATCCATCACTACTGTGAACAGCCTTTCTCCAGCCTGTCTGGAACCTCCCTTAGGTAAGTTGAAGGCTACTATTAATCCCCCCTCACTCTTCTCTTCTGCAGACTAAATAGACCCAACTCCCTCAGACTCTCCTCGTAGGTCATATGCTCCAGCCCCCTAATCATTTTGGTCGCCCTCTTCTGGACCCTCTCCAGTGCGTCCACATCCTTTCTGTAATTGGGGGCCCAGAACTGGGCATGATACTCCAGAAGTGGCCTCACCAGAGCCAAATAAAGAGGGATAATCACATCTTTGGATCTACTGGCAATGCTCCTCTTAATGCAACCTAATACAGCCTCTTCCTGACTTACGAACCGGTTACAGACCAAGAAATTGGTCATAACTCGGTTCGTTCGTAAGTCGGACCCCATTGACTTACACGTGACTGCCCTGTTCATAAGCATAGATCGTGTTCGTAACTCAGGGTCCACCATTTACAACAGCTTTGGTTGTAACTGCGAACGGTCGTAAGTCGACCGTTTGGAACTTGGGGACTGGCTGTGTCCATTCACCTTCTTGGCTACAGGGGCACACTGTTGACTCTCATCCACTGTAATCCCCAGGTCCTTTTCTGGAGAACTGCTACTTAGCCAGTCGGTCCCCAGCCTGTAACTATGCTTGGGATTCTTCCATCCCAAGTGCAGGACTCTACACGTGTCCTTGTTGAACTTCAACAGATTTCTTGTGGCCCAATCCTCCAATTTGTCTAAGTCACTCTGGATTCTATCCCTGCCCTCCAGCGTATCTATCTCTCCCCCTAACTTAGTGTCATTCGCAAACTTGCTGAGGGTGCAATCCATCCCTTCATCCAGGTCATTAATACAGATGTTGAACAAACCCGGTACCAGAAATGAACTATGGGGCACTCCGCTAGAAACCGACCGCCATCCTGATATCGAGCCGTTGATCACTACCCGCTGGGCCCAACCTTCCAGCCAGCTTTCTTTCCATCTTACCATCCATTTATCCAATCCACATTCCCTTAACTTGCTGGCAAGAATATTGTGGGAGACCATATCAAAAGCCTTGCTAAAGTCAAGGTATATCACATCCACTGACTTTCCCATATCCACAGAACCAGTTACCTCCTCATAGAAGCTAATCAGATTGGTCAGGCACAACTTGCCCTTCATGAATCCATGCTGACTATTCCTGATCACTTTCTCCTCTTCCAAGTGCTTCAAAATGGATTCCTTGAGGATGACCTCCATGATTTTTCCAGGGACTAAGGTAAGACTGACTGGCCTATAGTCCTCTGGATCGTCCTTCTTCCCTTTCTTAAAGATGGGCACTACATTTGCCTTTTTTCAATCATCCGGGATCTCTCCCGATCTCCACGACTTTTCAAAGATAATGGCCAAAGGCTCCTCAATGACATTTGCCAATTCCCTCAGTACCTTCGTATGTATTAAGTCTGGACCCCTGGATTTATGTACCTTTAGCTTTTTTAAGTAGTTCCTAACCTGTTCTTTCCCCACCAAGGGCTGTCCACCTTTGTCCCATATTGCATCACTTAGCATATTTGTCTGGGAGCTGACCTTGTCCCTGAAGACAGAGGCAAAGAAAGCATTAAGTACTTCAGCTTTCCCCACATCATCTGTCACTATGTTACCGCCCTCATCCAGTAGGGGACCCACACCCTGTCTGATCACCTTCTTTCTAACATGCCTGTAGAAACCTTTCTTGTTATCCTTCACATCCCTTGTGAGTCGCAATTCCAATTGTGGTTTCACTTCCTGATAACTCCCCTGCATTCTTGAGCTATACGCTTATACCCCTCCCTATTCATCTGTCTAAGTTTCCACTTCTTATAAGCTTCCCTTCTTACAAGCTTTAAGCTCGCCAAGGATTTCACTGCTAAGCCAAGCTGGTTGCCTACCATATTTGCTTTTCTTACTCCGCATCGAGATGGTTTCTTCTTGTGCCTTCAATAAGGCTTCTTTAAAATACTGCCAGCTCTCCTGGGCTCCTTTCCCCTTCATGTTAGCATCCCAGGGGATTCTGCCCATCAGGTCTCTGAGGGAGTTGAAGTCTGCTTTTCTGAAGTCCAAGGTGTGTATTTTACTACTCTCTTTTCTTCCTTTGGTCAGGATCCTGAAATCTACCATGTCATGATCACTGCTTCCCAGGTTGTCACCCACCTCTACTTCCCCTATTAGTTCCTCCCTGTTTGTGAGCAGCAGGTCAAGCTGCACACGACCCCTGGTTGGATCCTTCAGCACTTGTACCAAGAAATTATCCCCAACAGTCTCCAAAAACTTCCTGGATTGTCTGTGTACTGCTGTATTGGTCTCCCAACAGATGTCAGGGTGATTAACGTCCCCCATGAGAACCAGGGCCTGCGATCTGGAAACTTCTCTCAGTTGTCTGAAGAAATCCTCATCTACCTAATCTGGTGGCCTGTAGCAGACACCAACCACAACATTACTGCTGTTGCTTACACCTCTAAACTTGACCCATAGACTCTCAACAGGCTTTTCTTCCTCTAAATACTGGAGTTCTGAGCAATCATAGTGCTCTCTTACATACAGTGCAACTCCTCCTCCTTTTCTCCCCTGTCTGTTCTCCCTGAAGAATTTATATCCTTCCATGACAGTGCTCCAGTCATGCGAGTCATCCCACCAGGACTCTGTTATCCCAATCAAATTGTAGTTCTTGGACTGGGCCAGGGCCTCCAATTCTTTCTGTTTGTTACCCAGGCTTCTCACATTGGTGTACAAACACCTTAGATAACCAGTTGATCACCCTACCCTCTCCATTCTAATCAGGGGTCCTCATAGACTCATAGACTCATTGACTTTAAGGTCAGAAGGGACCATTATGATCATCTAGTCTGACCCCCTGCACAGTGCAGGCCACAGAATCTCACCCACCCCTCCTAGAATAATCCTCTCACCCATATCTCAGATATTGAAGTCCTCAAATAATGGCTTAAGGACCCCAAGATGCAGAGAATCCTCCAGCAAGTGATCCGTGCCCCATGCTACAGAGGAAGGCGGAAAACCTCCAGGGCCTCAGCCAATCTACCCTGGAGGAAAATTCCTTCCCGACCCTAAATATGGTGATCAGCTGAATCCTGAGCATGTGGGCAAGACTCACCAGCCAGACACCCAGGAAAAAGTTCTTTATAGTAACTCTTATCATCCCACCATTGGCCTACAATCATGTCTCCCTCAGCCTTCTTTTGATTAAGGTAAACAAGCCAAGCTCCTTGAGTCTCCTTCATAAGACAGGATTTCCATTCCTTGAATCATCCTAGTAGCCCTTCTTTGTACCTGTTCCAGTTTGAATTCATCCTTCTTAAACATGGGAGACCAGAACTGCACACAGTATTCCAAATAAGGTCTCACCAATGCCTTGTATAACGGCACTAACTCCTCCTTATCTCTACTCTATCCATGGTTCTTTCAAAAAAGGGTTTTTTTCCTGAAAGAACTGCATCCAGACTACTTTCTGTTTCGAAAGAACCTCTTTCAAAAAAGCAATCGGAAAAAGATATGCAAATTCATGCCAAATTTGCATATCTTCTTTTGAAAGTGAAAGCAAGTCTAGACTTGCCCCTAGTGATGTTGAATAAGCTTTCCACACTATTTTGTATGGCCCCCTGCTGTCCACAGGCCTCTGTAGCAGTTGCTCCTTGTGAAAGAAATAGCCATCACAACCTAATTGCCTCTGTACAAATAATATTTATCTGCTCATGTGGTTGCTCTGGAAGGTATTATCCTTATACTCTTCACCTCTCAAGATGTTCAAGGATTTTTTTGACACAGCAGTTTATGTCATTTCCTTTGGGGCTTGGTTTGCCCTGTTGAAGTCTGTGACAAGGAGCTGAGTTTCTTTGGAGAGAGCTGATAGGAACATTGATAGATTGAAACGGAAAAATAAATAAAAACTAAAGAAGCGTTGCTGTGCAATACTCCCTGCTTATGTCCTGTAGTGTCCTTTGCAGTGGAGAAAAAAAATGGACTTGGATGCAATGAACATAAAGGGGATTTTGTTGTTGGCACTGTGGTTTTCTAGCTCCCAGACTGATTAACACAGACCATGTCGCCTAGTGTCTCCATCCCGTGTCCTCTGAAGTGCTGGCCTGGGCTAAGCAGCCATGGGACACACTGCTCACTATTTTACAAGTTCTGTGCCCCTTGCACAGATGGGGCAATGCACCTTAATTCTTCCTGAGATGCACCAAACCCCTGCACTCCCACCCCACTCCTTCCTTCACATGGCACCCCTACAGTCCCCATTAAAAGGCCTTTTCTAAAACTGGTTTGCATGACTGAGACCTGCCAAGGGATTGATGTCTGGAGCTGGTAATTGGCTGCTGTAGAGAACTTCTGGTCAGCCTGAGCGGCTTGTGACTTACACGCTCATGGCAGCACTGTGGCTCTCCTGGAAGTAAGAACTGACGCTCTGCTGTTCACAGATGCGCTGCTGCTGCTGTCAAGAGCCAAAATAATATTTTACAGGCCACCCCCATTTCCAATCTGCCCCATACTGAGAATTCTTCTAGTCTACGATACACAGCACCATGAGGAAAAGTCCACCTCTCCACTCCAGCTCCTCCAAAGAGGACATTAAAGTGACAGATTTAGAGGACGTTTACAGCCCCATTGAGCCAGAAGGACCCGATTATAATTTTCCATACAGGAGGGAGGCATTGTTTGTGCGTGT
This sequence comes from Pelodiscus sinensis, assembly GCF_052426305.1. Taxonomy (NCBI): domain Eukaryota; kingdom Metazoa; phylum Chordata; order Testudines; family Trionychidae; genus Pelodiscus; species Pelodiscus sinensis. Next base: position 145,542,764 of record NC_143052.1, on the reverse strand, counting down.
GTGTTCTGGGATGATATGTGGCTGTTGCCTTCATTTCCAGATGGCCTGTGATGTCATTGCTGAAGATCTTGAAATCTGGCACATGAGGAAAATAGTTTCATGGCCTCTTAACACTTTGAAAAAGGGCTGGGCCATAAATTAAGAGACAAGGGTGTAGCTGAAGGCTTGTGGGGAAAGACAGAGGTTGCTTTGTAGGGCATTTGATTCTATGAATGTTCAAGGAAGGCACAAAACTGAGTCTAACTCATACGAACCATGATCTTAAGAACTCCAAAATATTTGCTGGTCAGAAGGGGATTGGTTCCAAGGGCATTCCCTTTGTTCTGGGAGTAGCAATCTTGTGTGACGAGAAGTCCAGGATCATTGAAATATTTTCTGCAGGACTGTGCAGTTCTCACCTTCTGGGCTTCCCAGAAGGCAAGAATTCTGGGAAAAGACATGTGCTCAAGGAGCTTGTATTATCATGCTCATCCTCCTAGCTGGTAGACTAGTGCTGAAAATAGCAGACACATCTGGCAAAGGCATATACAACTTGATGGGTGTGGTGAGATGAGTTGGTTCTCTCAGGACACTGAGGAATAGCCATGACCATGACATTATAATCATTGCACAGTAAAACCTTGATTAGAGTAGACCCCCTCCCCCCCATCACATAAAAGCGGGTCACATCCCTAAAATATTAATTACTCCAAAGATTCTCTTGACTTAATTGAAAATTCCCTGGCATTTGCATCAGTTTTATTGTGCTGGGTCCATTTTGATGAAAATGGGCCGTCTCCACAGGCAGGCTGAGTGCTGCTGGGACTGCTACAGAGGGTCTGTCCAAATCAGGGCAGATTCACATTGGCAGAGCAGCGTGTGATACTTTTACTGCTCAGGCTGCACCTTTATAATGGCCAATAGAGCTCTTCAGTCTCCAGGGCTGTCAATCCACTTCCCAGCAGAGCTAAACTCACCTGCACTTTGAAAGCAAGCAACTCCTCAGAAAACACAGACTGATACAAATCACCAAATATCCTAACTGCCCCTTGACCCATGCGCACCTTCTTCCTCACTGCGACGGCAATCCTGCTGTTTGACTGGGGGAGGGGAATGCTTGCGGTGCCATGTGACCCTGAGGGGAGATGATGCTTTGGTGGAAGCGTGTGAGAGGTTGTCCGTCCTGGAACAGCCCTGCTGCCAGCAAAGGAGTTGGATGCTGCTGCTCAACAGCAGGTTCCATTGCCTGGCTTCATCTGGAAAACATACGTTATTGCTGTATGTGACTGTGATGGGTGCAGAGGCAATGAACAGCACGCAAGTGGCCTTACGTCAACTGCAGTTGGTATCTAGGCGCCCAACATTTGTAAGGCATTTCCAGCCATTTCCAGGGCTTACTGACAGCAGTACCGATTTGGATAGGGTCAGTGAACAAGTTGAGCCTTATTGTGTCCTTGAGAATGAAACATGAACAATTCTTTTTGCTCACAGGAGTGCGCGAGATGCAAGCAAGCACTGAGGAATACACCACAGACATGTAGCCCACGAGCCATTTGATGGGGAAGTAGATGAGCATTTACTGAGAGATTGTAAAAGTCCCATAATTATCAGCAAAGGCACAGAACAGGCAACTGCTTGAAACAAAGAGAAACATTTTTAAAAAAATCAAGGATTTGTTCCACAGCAGGACTTACAGGGTGCAAGAGAACAGAGCCACATAAAATAGTCTTTAAAGAAAGATGTACAACCCAGGAGATGTGCAGTTAGGAATGAAAATACACAGAAACTGAGAAGGAAATTCCTGGAATTACTTTTGGCTGTCAAGCTTTCCCCTGTTACATCTAGTGAAAAGTTTTTAGGCTAGGTTTACAGTGAAATATTGGTGTGGTGATGCTGAGCAAGTTAGCCAGCGGCTAGGGTTGCCAACTTTCTAATCACACAAAACTGAGCACTCTTGCCATATCCCCTCTTGCCCCTTCTCCGAGTCCCCGCCCCACTCACTTCATTCCCCCTCCCCGTCACTTGCTCTCCTCCACCCTTGTTCACTTGCTCATTTTCAAGAGTGTCAGCTCCAGAGTTCAGGCCAGAAATGAGGGGCTTAGGGTGTGGGAGAAGGGCTGGATTATCCATTAGGCACAATAGGCACAGTGCCTAGAGCCCACGAAAAACTTAGGGCCTACAGAAAATTTAGGGCCTAAAAAATTCACAGCTGACTTGAAAATAAGAAAAGAAAACTGCTAAATCAAACTTCCTAATTTGCTATCTTTAGTCAACAGACAGGTATAATGTACAATTAACTATTAGGCATATAGGCAATAGGGCATTTATCCCTTATATATTTACTAGGGAGCTGCGCCCGCTGCTCGCTCTGCTCACCAACCCCCCTCTGTCTGGCTGTGTAAGCCTGATGATGTCATTCTTTCGTGCGTCAGGAAAAACTTTTTTATATATAGAGAGAGATGCCACTTCCAGGAGCCACATGGAGCTAAGTAGGGAGCCTGTCTACCCTGCTAACTTGGCTTTTAATGTTCCGGTCAGTGCCCCTTTTTGACCAGACATTCTGGTCAATAACTGGACATGTGGCAACGCTAGCAGAGGAGTGGATTGCTTTAGAGCCATCCGGACACCTGCCACGGGGCTGCACTGGGTGTAGTCAGAGACAGAAACACAGGTACCTAGGCATCTTTTACCTCATGAATGTAGATGCTGAGTGCTTTTAGGTGCTTACAGGTTTCGGAGGCCACTGAGGGTACGTCTACACTACAGAGAAGATACACGCTGCCGCTGTCGCTCTTCCAGGGTTCAAATTAGCGGGTTTAGTGAAGACAGCTAATTCAAACTGAGAGGGGCGCTCTGGGCAATGCTGGTAGTCCTGCTTCCATGAGGAGTAAGGGAAATTGAAGGGAGAATGTACTTCCTTCAGCTTTCTGCAGTGTGCATGGCATCACAAGTTAAAGTACTTCGACTTCAGCTATTCAATTAACATCGCTGAAGTTTCATTTAATTCACCCTTATTCTGTAGTGTAGACAAGCCCTGCGTGATGGTTTTGTGATTCCTAGTGGGGCCTGATACTGGAATGTAAATGGCTAACGTGGCAGTTAGTTTCCTAAATTGTTTTGTGCCCCTAGCTCTTTGTGACTCATAACCCTTTAATGAGCACATTAGAGCGGGGGCCACTATAAATTCAAAGGAAGATATTTAAGTTTCAGCAGCATGGCTAAACCTTTGCAATCATTGCAGACAAAAAGTCATCGAATTGTTGGAGACTTTGACTAGGACCTTACATAAGACTTAAAGAATCAAGTATCCATAAAATATATCTGACATTAACATCCACCTCAGTAACTATAAAATAGTCAGGTGCTGTTTCACCTAAGAAGTGAGTATGTGCAGTACATTCCACACAACCCCCCCACTCTGTGCTTCCAATATTTATGCAACAAGCATTAGGTCTCTTCTGTACATGTTGTTCTCCTTCAGCGCATGTGCATTGAAATCCTCTTTGTACTGTGTCCCCTGTATGCGCCAGACAGAATGAATCCATGCAGTAATGTATAGGACAGACTCAGTGGTCATCCTGAACAACTTACCAACCACCTTAGCTAATATCTTTGATATTGCCTCAATATATAAGGGTATGTCTACACTACCACCCTAGTTCAAACTAGGGTGGTAGTGTAGACATACCCTAAGATAGTCTAGGTTTTCCCTGTAATAAATAAGATGTTAACACACACAGACAAAGGAGGGACCACTCTACACTTTGACCTCTACCTATGCAGTAGGGTACAGATTAAATATAACAGCACAGAGGTTTGAGTGCCTTGTTTTGAAAGAGTCATAAATGTAGGAGTATAGGAACTGTTATAACAGGTCATAGTGGTGGTTCATCTGTCCCAGTATGTTATCTCTGGGACTAATGAGAATTATGTTTCTTCCAGATTGGTCTGTAGGGTCTTCAAATTGCAATAGAATAAAACGTTTCTTTGGGGACCGTTCTGTGACACCATACACTGGGGGAGACACAGAATGCTGGGGGGCTTGGAAAAAACACTTGGAGCAGAGGCCTGCGAGTGGGCCAACACTGCAGGGAGATACAAAGAGACATATGCACAGTCACACCGAGACATGTCGACTTTTTAGGGTGTATCTATAGGACATGGTCCTACTGAGGGGTTTTTGGGGGGAGAGAAAGTGACCAGATTCATGGCAGCCGCTTCCTCCCCAACTGCTGTGAAAAAGAATTCTTTCCCCCAATTTAATGTGGGTGGTTGCACCTATCGGTGCTGGGGGGAATGCACATTTTGCCTGTGAAATCCTTTGCTTTGGTAATGTCTGTTGCAGCCTGTTGTGATGTGCCGGTAAGAGCAATTACTCAAAGGAGAGTCTGTTCCAAATTAGAAAAACTTTGCTGCTAAGAAGGTCCTGGGGGGACTGGAAGGGAAGGATTGCAGATGGGCTCAGTGTGGCCAGCCCTGCGTAGATAATGAATGAGAAACCTGCACGGTCGTGTACACAGAAAGAAAAACACTTCAGTCTCCTGATGAAAGGCCAGATGAAAAAGGAAAGTGTTATAATTCAACAGACTATAAAAGACAGCAGCAGGCCATCCTTTTTTCTGGGGAGACAGGTTACTATATCACTTTCCTGAAATCACAGCAGGGATGATGGATTAGCTGGAAGGGAAAATTGGAGCCTGAGGCGCTTCTGACTTCAGTACTTCAAGTTGTCCATAATCCCTTGTAGCCTTTACCCAAACACAAAACCCTGAAACGAGCATGGGGAATTACTAGGGGCAAAAAGTTCTCTCCCCCGTTATTTCCTGAAACCCAAGCCTAAAAGAAAGTGCTGGCTTTCAGGTGTGCACCAGGGACTGCCAATTCATTACCTCTTCAAACAGAAGATGCCGTTGGATTAGATAGAAATCAAACTAGAGTGGAAGTCTTTATCACATTGCAAATGATCCTGGTGAGTTTCCTCTATGGTGGACGTTTCACTCAGGGAATAGTCCGGAATGTTCCTTGCAAGTTCATAGACCTTTCAGTTTAATGGCCCGTCACGTGCTGAAGATGGAGGGCTGGTTTTTTTAATTCTCCTGTCGGCGAAAGACATTTTGTGTGTGGCTTTGCCAGGACAGTATGGGTCATTTCTGGCCTGTGTGGACATGTTTCTCATGCTCAAGCTCTGATTACTCATGTTCCTGCACAAGTACTCAGGCCTGGCCAAAGAGTTTGCAGGGCCTACGGTGGCACGTTGTGCTTGGCTGTACCACATGGTTGGGTGGCTGCCAGCCAGGGCAGCGAGCGAGCAGCTGGGCAGACCTGCGCCAGGCAGCATGGGGTCCTGAAGGCCGGCCCTGCAAGTGTACAGGTGAGCAATGGGCACCATAAGGAATGTTTGGCTTAAAAGTAAGGCCTCACGAGACAGGGTATAGTAACATAACTTGCAGATTTGGCTTCAGAATGTCCCCCCATGGAAATGCAAACCCTTTTTGTTGACATGTGTGCATGTGTATTTGTGTGTTTGTGTGTTGGGATGAGGCGGCACAGAAGGGAGTGGCGGCTGGTCCTTCTTGAAGTTTGAAGGGAAGTTCTAATGGTGAGAGAAGAAAATTAGTATTCTGGACTCCTGGGGTACGTCTAGATTACATGCCTCTGCCAACAGAGGCATGTAAAATAGGTTACCCGACATAGTCAATGAAGTGGGGATTTAAATATCCCCGGCTTCATTAAAATAAAAATGGCCACCACGCTGTGCCAGCTCAGCTGATCGTCGGCACAGCATGCGAGTTAAGATGCGGATCGGTCGACAAGGGAAGCTTTTGTCGACCACTCCTGTAAACCTCATTTCATGAGGCATAAGGGAGTGGTTGACAAAGGCTTTCCTTGTCGAACAATCCGCATCTTGGCTCGCGCACTGTGCCAATGATCAGCTGAGCTGGCATAGTGCGGCGGCCATTTTTATTTTAATGAAGCCGGGGATATTTAAATCCCCACTTCATTGACTATGTCGGGTAGCCTACTTTACATGCCTCTGTCGGCAGAGGCATGTAGTCTATACATACCCCTGGATTTCCACTCAAGCTCTTCCACATACATGCTGTGTGAACTTGGGTCAGTTTATCCATATCTATACATATATTTTAGAGATATACGTCCAGCTGTGAGTCTGTCTGTTCAAGAACTCCTTCCAAATGGTAAGAGCTAGGACCACCAAATTTGGCATACAGCTTCCCCAACTCCTAACTTAAAGCATGGTCAGGGTTTGGTTGTGACAGGAAAATAGGATGTGCCTGGAATTTGATTGTTTTCCATCATATGGAAAGGGAGGAGGCTGATCAGAGGGACATAATACTGCATAGTCAGCATTGCAGGCAATGAGAGCAGGGGACAGCTATGCTGCAGGGTGACCACTGGGGGCAGCTGCACCAGGACAGGAGTGGCCAGTGGGAATGGGGCTCACCATCTTGTTGGCTATCAGCCAAGGTAAGTGGCCCCCTTCCCTGAACCATTCCCCCAGGCTCTTGGCCCCACCACAATGTCCCCCTTCTGGAGCACCACTGGGGCCAGGCAGCACAGCCCTGTCCCCCGCCTTCTCCCAGGAATCACAGGTGGCACCCCAGTACAACCAGGTTGCCCAGCATTGCTGCACCAGCAGGCCAGTGCATCGCCTCCTTCCTGCTTCCTAGACCAACCCGGAGAGTGCTACTGGGACAGGCCTGCATGCCCCCCCCACCTCCATTTCCAGCCCCGGGCCCACAAGTGCCACTGTAAGCCTCTGTGCCCTCCCCCCCAGCTCCAGGCCCACCTCCTCCTTGTTCCAGAGGTCGCCTTCCACCCCCGGACAACCCCCTTTCCCCCCGCTCTGGATAGGGCCCAGGGAGCACCAGCAGGAAGACTGTGCAGCCCCACTCCCACCCCCATGCTGGACCCTGGCAACTCTTGGTAAGTCTTCTAGTTTCTCTTTAGATATGTGAAAGTAGAAAGAATTATACTGTAAGAAAAAGATGAATTGTGCTGTAATAATTGAATAAGTTGAAGGAATTCTGTTTGTCTTTTTAAGAGGAAGAAGAAAAGTATGTTAATGTTGATTGTAGGTATGCAGATCAAGGTGCTAGCCAATTTGGGCCTGAGTTTAACAGGAAAAGAAACATTAAGTGTTAGGAAGCAATTCCAGATAATCAGGGAGATATAGCCAGGAGATTGCTGTGTGCTTAATATTGAAATGAAGATACTTAACCACACTAATAATGTGAAGTTTTGCCACACCCTTTGATCTTGTTAACTTGGCCTTTTGACTGTATAAAATCAAGGGGTTTGAACCTTGTAGGGTACTCACATTTTCTCCATGCATTCTAGCAAAGCTTTGCAGAATAAACAGAGCAGTCTGCCAAATCTGTGAGTCCTGTCTGACTTTGACAGATAGATATAGATATAGATATAGATATAGATATAGATATAGATATAGATATGACTGCATTTGTCTGTCTGTGAATCCATCTGTCTCTGCATCTGTGAGTCTGTTTGTTCAAGAATTCCTCCTAAACGGTATGAGCTGGGACCACCACATTTGGCATCCATCTTCTTCTCCTAACGTAAGCCAGAATCAGGGTTCAGTTGTACCAGGACAATGCAAAGTGCTGGGAATGGAACTATACCCACGTAACCCTTCTGCCAGGCCGAGTTAATAGCAGCAAGGGCCGGGTTCAGTACCTAGGGGTCTCCTCCCAACAAAGGTAATGCAACACCGGCTCGAGCCCCCACCCAGTGACCTGGGAAATCTTACATACACCTCTGGGTGCCTCAGAGGCAATTCTTCCCCTCTCGCAAGCACAGAGCCTCAGTATAGCAGCAAACCTTTAATAACATGAGGTAACCGACATCAGCATTAACTTGGGAAAATACCACAACTCAGATTCATAGACCAAACATGAGCAAAGACCCACCCCCCAGCCACGAATCACCCAAAGTCCCAAAAGTCCAACACCCCAAGAGTCTCTTGAGTCCAGCAACCCAAAAATCACCCAAAGTCCCACACTCCAACACCCCAAGGCTACGTCTAGACTGGCATGATTTTCCGCAAATGCTTTTAACGAAAAAGTTTTTCCGTGAAAAGCATTTGCAGAAAAGAGCGTCTAGATTGGCACAGACACTTTTCCGCAAAAGCACTTTTTGCAGAAAAGCATCTGTGCCAATCTACACGCGGTTTTGCGCAAGAAAGCCCTGATCACCATTTTCGCCACAAACTATCCGGCTCCGCAAGCCGTCTCGGTCCCCGCCCCTGGCCGCCAGCTGGTTGCTCCTGCAGCTGCTCCACTGGCTGTCTGCTGCTGCTCCTACTGGCCGCAGGTCGTCCCCGCCAGCCGTTCTGCTGTCCGCCTGCACCCGCCGGTCGCCCCCACAAACTGCTCTACTGTCGCCTGCGCTTGCTGGACACTGGTTGTCCCTGCAAGCTGCTCTGCTAGTAGCTCAGCAGCATAGCGCCAGGCTCCCCACCGCAATAGTGATTTCAGCTCTTCCACAGCATAGTGCCAGGCTCCCCTCAGCAACAGTGATTTCGGTTCTTCCTCAGTGTAGCACCAGGCTCCCCACAGCGCACAGTGATTTCAGCTCTTCAGCAAGTTCAGCTCATAGTAGAGGCGCCTCAGTGCTAGTGCTCCACTGGCCCACAGTGAAGTCAACTCAGCAGCTCACAACTAGACTCCTAATGGAATCCAAATTAGCTCTGATATTCCACAGTGGAGAGAGGAGAAGGTGCAATCTGTGTTGTTCAGGCCCTCAAACAGGGCCCCACCACCAGGTACAAAGACCTATCCCCAGCCTCTCTCAACTTGACTGGGTTTGGAACCCATGCCCCTTGTCTAGCGAGTGCTACTTAGTTTATGGCAAATCCCTCTGTCATAAACAGTTCCACCATTCCATTGTCCTTGATTCGCATAATCAGGGTAACAACACTTTTATCCCCCCTGCCTCAATAACAGAGGGTATGTCTACACTACAAAGTTAATTCAAACTAAAAGCCGTTAGTTCGAATTAACTTTCATAGGCGCTAGGCAGGCAAACTGCTAGTTCGAACTTAATTCAAACTAGCAGAGAGCTTAATTCGAACTAGGTAAACCTCATTCTACGAGGACTAACGCCTAGTTCGAGTTAAGTAGTTCGAATTAAGGGGTGTGTAGCCACTTAATTCGAACTAGTGGGAGGCTAGCCCTTCCCAGCTTGCCCTGGTGGCCACTCTGGGCACAACCAGGGAAACTCTTCTGCCCCCATCCCAACCCCGGAACCCTTAAAAGGGCACAGTCTGGCTACGGTGCCCGTGCCAGGTGCAAGCCTGCCAGCACCCAGCCAGCAGACCCTGCACCTGGCACGGCACGAGCCAGCTACCCGCTGCCACCCAGCCTCCCGCCTCTTCCCGGGACCAGGCTGACGGCTCCCAGGAGCCTGCCCAGGGCTGCAAGAGGCGGGCGCCCGTCTGGTCTAGTGCGGAGATTGTGGACCTCATGCAGGTTTGGGGGGAGGCCTCCAACGTCCACGACCTCCACACTAGGCACAGGAAAGCGGCCGTCTAGGGAAGAATAGCTGCCAGCCTGGCCACCAAAGGCCACATGCAAACCCAGGAGCAGGTTTGCACGAAAATCAAGGTGGTCTAGTAAGACCCCCGACCCTGAGCCCTGAGCTTAGAACATAAGAACATAAGAATGGCCGTACTGGGTCAGACCAAAGGTCCATCTAGCCCAGTAGCCTGTCTGCTGACAGCGGCCAACACCAGCTACTCCAGTGGGGATGGACCGAAGACACTGAGCAAGCCATTTGTCTCGTGCCATCCATCTCCAGCCTTCCACAAACAGAGACCAGAGACACCGTTCCTACCCCCTGACTAATAGCACTCCATGGACCCAACCTCCATGAATTTATCTAACTTCTCTTTAAACTCTGTTCTAGTTCTAGCCTTCACAGCCTCCTGCGGCAAGGAGTTCCACAGGTTGACTATTTGCTTTGTGAAGAAGAACTTTCTGTTATTAGTTTGAAGCCTGCTACCCATTAATTTCATTTGGTGTCCTCTAGTCCTTCTATTATGGGAACTAATGAAGAACTTTTCTTTATCACCTTCTCCACACCACTCATGATTTTATAGACCTCTATCATATCCCCCCTCGGTCTCCTCTTTTCTAAGCTGAAAAGTCCCAGTCTCTTTAGCCTCTCTTCATATGGGACCTGTTCCAAACCCCTGATCATTTTACTTGCCCTTTTCAGAACCCTTTCCAAGGCCAAAAGATATTTTCTGGGGTGAGGAGATCACATCTGTACACAGTACTGAAGATATGGCGTACCATAGTTTTATACTTCCCCTCCTCCTTCTTCCCCTGGCTTCCCCCTTCCAGCTCCCTCCTCCCAGGTTTCTCCCTTCTCTCTCCCACCCTCTCCCTACCCTCTGCCACCTCCTTTTCCTAGTCTCCCCCCCCCCCCAGTTTTATTAAATAAAGAGAGTTTCTATTTTTGAACACACGTGTCCTTTATTTTTTACAACAGGAAGGGGGGCTAGAGAGGGGTAAGTGGAAGGAGGTGAGGGAGGAATGCGGTACAAGCCCCCGATGGGGAGGACTGGGGTGGCTCTGCGGGCTCCTCGGGATGGAAACTCTCCTGCAGCCCCCCAATTGCCCCCTCTCCCCAGATGGCAGCCTGCGGCAAGTGCAGCCGGGCTGATGGCCGAGTGCTGTGATGTGCCGAGTGTGGGCATTCAGGGCACTCCAAGTCAGGACTGCTTTGCAAGCGGGACACCCCTGAGAACTGTCTGTCCGGGGTGGAGGTTGGGTCCCTTTAAGCACAGCCCTCGGCTAGCCTGAGGCAGCAGCTCCACGCTCTAAGTCCTAACCTGATGCCCTGCCGGCACTGCTTCCGGCCAGCCTTAACTTTGGTTCAGGGTCCACTCAATGTAGACATGCTAGTTCGAATTAGCAAAATGCTAATTCGAACTTGTTTTTAGGTCTAGATGCACTAATTCATAGACTCATAGACTTTAAGGTCAGAATGGACCATTATGATCATCTAGTCCGATCCCCTGCACAGTGCAGGCCACAGAATCTCACCCACCCCTCCCAGAATAATCCTCTCACTTATATCTCAGATATTGAAGCCTTCAAATACTTTGAAGACCCCAAGATGCAGAGAATCCTCCAGCTGTGATCTGTACCCCATGCTACAGAGGAAGGCGAAAAACCTCCAGGGCCTCTGCCAATCTACCCTGGAGGAAAATTCCTTCCCAACCCCAAATATGGCGATCACGGTCCACTCAATGTGGACATGCTACTTTGAATTAGCAAAATGCTAATTCGAACTAGTTTTTAGGTCTAGATGCACTAATTCGAATTAGCTTAGTTCAAATTAACTAATTCGAATTAAATTAGTTCGAATTAGTGCTGTAGTGTAGACATACCCAGAGAGACTGGGGATCCCACAGTGGCCAAAGTGACCATTTGGCTGCTGTGAACACCTACGAGGTGGGGTGGGTGTGTCTATGCAAATGAGATCAGCCCCTGAAGTCTCTTTGCACCACTCACCACAGTTCACCACCAGAGGTCAGGGTAGAGCTTATCCTGACCCTGCTTACACTCATAACATGGAAAGGAAGTGGGCAGAGTGAGGAGGAATGCTAAATGGAGGGGCACTGAGATGGGAGGACACCGTACTGAGTGTGGCCACTTGGGGAAGCTGCAGCACCAAGGGAGTAGCCATCTTGCCTGCCAGCACACTGGTAAGGAGCAACCCTGCCCCTACCTGGAGCCTGCCCCCTGTGGAGAGGCTGCAGGCCGTGGGGCCGAGGGTCACTGGATGAGGGCAGCTGGTGGGGGAACCACTAGAGCCTAGCCCCTTCCCAGACAGCCTGCAGAATGGGGGGGGGGCTCTGAAGGGAGGCAGCTGTAGGGGGAAGTCCCTGGAGCGTGGCCTCCCCCCAGGCAGTCTGTAGGCTTCGGGGGAGCAGCTGTAGGGAGGTACAGCCCCTGGAGCCTGGCCTTCCCTAGACAGCCTACAGGACATGGAGGAGGACCCACTGGAGGAGGAGTGAGCCCCAGAACCTTGCCCTCCCCAGACAGGCTGCAGGTTGTGGAGGGGCTGCAGGAGGCCAGAGGCAGCTCTTGGAGCCTCTTTCCCACCCCCAACTGCAGGATGGGTGCCAGAGCCCCAAGCAAGCTCCTGTAGCAGGCCACAGGAGGCCGCAGGATGGAGGCAGCTGGAAGGGCCACACCCAGAGTCTGGCTCTGCCTAGATTGCCTGCAGGCTGAGATGGAGCCAATGGATGGGGGCAGCCCCCAGAACCTCATCCCCTGAATGCTGTGAAGGGCCAATGGAGGCTGGGAGCAACCCATAGAGCCTGGTCAGCCCCCTGGAGCATCTAGGGTTGCCAGATGGTTGAAACAAAAATATCAAATATCTCCCCCCCCCCCCCAAAAAAAAATAACACCGGGAAAAAATTCTGTTGAAGGAAAAAAAGGGGGGGAGACCAAAGTTGTTGAGCAAAAAAAAAGGACTCCAAGACTTGTTAAACAAAAAAGAATTAAAATAAAGCAGCATTAAAACAGCATGTCCAGTGAAAATACTGGACTGTCCAGGTGAATACTGGCCACCTGGCAACCCTAGGAGCACCCCCTGAAACAGGCTGCAGGATGGATGGGGCTACTGGAGGCCAGGGGTACCCCCTGAAGTGCCCCACCCCACACACCAGCTGCAGGGTGGAGGGGCAGCTGGAGGCTGGGGCCAGTCCACAGAGCGTCAACCTCCCCCTAGACTGCAAGATGGGGGCTACAACCCCAAGCAAGGCCTCCCTGAAGCAGCTGCAGGATGGGGGACAGCAGCAGTTTGGGGTCTGCCTCCTGATGGTTTGCATGCCGGGGGGAGGCAGGCAGCTGGAAATGAGGGCTGGCCCATAGAGCCTCAACTCCTACCCAACAAGTGCACAGACCCAGATCTCCTCCCTTTTGGGAGGAGACGCCCTTTGGGGAGAGCAGGCCGGACCCCTCAGGAGGAGGCACTGGCTGTTGATCACTGCCACGGTCTCCCAGGGGGAGCTACCAAGGGAGAAGTGCCACCCTTGGTACCATGGGGGGGCTCAGGTAAGTCCCCCACCTCCCAGCCCCCGTCCTGAGCTCGCTTCCCCAAGTCCTGCACCACGCTCCTGCCTTGAATACAGCACCTCCTGCTCCTTCTCCCTCCCCTGAGGCCCCCACACCTCCTAACCCTCTGCCCTAAGCCATCCACCCCCTGACTCTCCTTAACTCTGAACCCTCACTCCAGCCTTCATTTTCCTTCATTTTCAAACAATATAAACAATTACATTTTGCACGTGTAGTTTTCATTTGTTTTTTGAAAAAATTACTTAAGTTAAAGACCCAAGGAATGCCGGGTACATCTGCTAGTGTAAATAGACATGTCGACTAAACCTGAGGTAAATGGGGCAGTTCACCTCTCTCAGGCTGTCTCTAGACTACACCTCTCTGTCGAAAGAGAGATGTAGATTAGGCATGTCGAAATTGCTAATGAAGCAGGGATTTAAATATCCTGCACTTCATTAGCATAAACATGGACACTGCTTTTTTTCTAAATGGAGCTTTTTCGAAAAAAAAACAAAAACCCGCCAGTCTAGACACAGATCAGTCAAAAACAAACCCTTTGTCAACAGATCCTGTAAACCTCATATTTAAATCCCTGCTTCATTAGCAATTTCAATGTGCTTGATTTGCATCCCACTGTAGACAGAGTGATGCAATCTAGAAGTAACCACAGAGCTATTGTTTCAGGCTATTGATAGACTCATCTAGATATCTCTGCACCCTTTACACTCATCACTCCAAACACTTTTCTTCTCAACCATGATATATTTTCTTACTGCTGCAGATGTTTAAGGCTTCATTAATGTTCATAAAGTGCTTGTGCACCTCCCAATGCATTATATAAACTATGAATTCAGAATTTAGCCAGGTGGTAGCCCAGATAGCTTGCTATTTGCAGCGTACTGCTTTTTGAGAATGGTTTCTAAATTTGCCTTTTTATATCCATAATATTTAAAAGCAAAGAGGCTTTACAGTGTTTATGTGGTGCACCTTTCCAAAGAGAATGAAGGGTTGCTATTAGGCAGAGAGGAGGTGTCATGAACAGGTTATCTGAAAACACTTTTTCCATGATATTTTAATGTTCTAACACTTATCATTTCCTAAATAACTTTTTCTCATTGCTAAGGTTCACGGCACTCCTTGGGACACCAAGAAGAACAGAGTAAATGAGTTTTTCTATCAGTGTTTAATCCAGCAAAAACTGATTGAAAAGTAAACAAAAAACAGTGCTGGGCTCTGCAGCTGGGTAGGATCAGTTATCCTGAGGGCTGCTTGTAAAGTAAAAAATATCTCCCTTTGCCCTTGCATTGATTACCAGACACATAATGAAAATATTGCTACAGATGAATGTCAGATACCCCAAATAAATGAAACTCTGGATGCAATAGTTGGATTTAGGCAAAGGCTTCTGAAAAGTAGAAATTTGCATCTCTCTCTCTCTCTCTTCTCTCTCTCTCTCAAAGAGAGCGAACGAGCGAGAGAGCGCATGCACACACACACACACGCATGCACACACACACACACACGCATGCACACACACACACACAGAGTGTGCAATGTGATGCCATTTGGTCTTTATAATTCCCCCAGTACCTGTCAAAGATTAATGTGTTTGATTTTGGCAGATTTGCAGAGGACCACATGTTCAGTTATCTGCATGATATGATTGTTTTTAGGAGGACTTCCCAGGAATATTTAAATTGCTTAAATGTTTTCATCTGGCTGCAGCAGGCTGGTTTAAAACTTAAGCTATCCAAATGTAACATGTTAAGGTCCCAGGAGCAGTACTTGAGTCATATAATATCTGAGGATGATGGTCCATTGATCTTGCCAAGACAGATACTACTAGCACATGGCTGGCTGCAAAAAACAGTAACCAAAGTAAGAAACTTTCTGGGCCCTGCCTCATACTATAGAAAGTTCATTTTTGGCTCGCTTTCCATATTTGAGCTCATGTATCATCTTCCATAAAAGAGGGGGCAGTTTGATTAGAGAAGAGATTTTCAGGAGGTTTTTGCTGAGCTTAAGTCTAGACTGACAAGCTCATCTGTACTAGGGTATCTTTTTCCCACACAGTTTTCATAACTAGTGCTGAGACTTACTCTCTAGAGGGATCAACACACCAAGTTCAGAACCAGAACTAGATCCTTGTCCAAATGGTTATACACTTTGGGGATGTTAATACCCAGGGGTTTTGTTTGTGCTTATCGCAAAACCATTAAAGGGGCTGAAAGATGGGTGTTGTTTATCAGCTGCACGCTAGTGTGATGTGGGAAAACATCCAGCTATAACCAAATTAATTGCATCTTGCAGCACTTCTGATGTTATTTTCTCAGAAAAGAAAGTTATGCTGACAACTGGCGACAATTCGGGGTTGATTACCAAATTGCCAAATAGCTAAAATTATTAGTCAAAATTAACTGAAAATTGGCACAGCTCACTTACATAGAAATGCAGCTGATATGACTAGGTACCATGATGACTTGGATCCTTAGAAAATGGAAGGTATCTGAAACAAAAAAAGGCACTTTCTTGTAAATATAGAAGTATAGAAGTATGTAAGTCCAGCTGTATAGACCGGATCACAGGTATTTTTGATAGCCTAGGAAAAAGCCAGTGCCAGAAAACACTGTTTGTGGTGCCAGTCCTAGAAATACCTTAAGAAAAAGATTCTTTAATTGTTAATCTTAAAGTTTCACAATTGAAGGTAGGATTAAACTCTCAGAAGAGCTAAAACTGAACCTAGTGTTCATACTCTAAAAAATACATAGGTTTAATTGGAAATAGTATACCAAATTCTCTGTGTGTGCAAACTGTGTAAACTGGTGCAGTTCCAGAGAATTTGGACCAATGCCTTGGATCCTTGGCCTGGACATCAGGTATCCTGAGACGAATGAAAATAAGATACTTGCACCTTTAGAAGAGAGGAACAGAACTGGGGTTGGAAAAGGGACTGAACTGGGGACTATGAAGAGAGGCAGGCAGAAGGGAAATTATAAAGATGGAAAATGAGACACAGAAAGAAGGAAAGACCGAGGGGTTCAGAGAGAAAATAAAAGGACAAGAAAGAAGAGAGAAAACAAACGCAGGCAAGAGAAGATGGAGAATGAAGCAATATTGCCAAGATGAAGTGCTGGATACATGGGCCATTGTACCATGGACTATCAAGTTCAGAAACACACATGGACATCTAAGTTTACTTATTCTTTAACAAAATGAGGCACTTGCATCTCTGCCTAATTATATTAACAGGTAAAGGACATTCATTAACAGGAATTCTCTGTTTGCATTCTGTCAGATTTATCTGTACTCATGAGAAGAGATGGATCAGTTGTTGACTAGGCCTTTTTGTGACTAATTTACTTAACAACTTGAAGATCCAAAACTATATTTTAATAGAGCAGAATAAAAAGGCAACTTTGAAATTTACCTTATAGCTCCTTTTATAATTTCCAAAATCCAGGGGCTGGGAGGGTAAGACATTCAGTCCATTCAGTTGCTTCAGGTTTAACTCTTTGTTTCATCTCTTGAGCTGCACAGGCTCTGGTGTTTGTGTCTTTAGTTACTTCTTCCAAGATCATGGAGCAGATTTTTAGTGTCTTGGCTCTTGTACAGTTGAGAGAAGGCACATGGCATTAGTACCTTTCTAAAACTCAGTCTAGGGCATCTTAGGGGAATGCTCCTCTCTGTCTACCCACCAAACTCCTGGGAATCTGGTTTTGGTCTAGCCTGTTTTCACAATTGCCTTCCCTACTGTACCAGTAGATGGCACTGATTTATTGTACATAATCCATAGTTGTGCTTTTCCTCGGAGGATGTAGTGGCTGGGAGTTATACAAAACCAAACTAATTTTAACTGTTAAGATTTTATTTTAAAATTCTATGTTATTTTTTAAAAATTAAAAAAAATCTCATGAGAAAATGTTTTTAAAACAAGTGGATGTGTTAAATGTTTTTAGCTCTTTTTAATATAGCAAAACATGTAATCCAGACATAACTCTTAGTAACACATGACCAATTAATTCCACTAGTCTATTTAAGCTAATACAAGTTTTTTTAAAGTATTATGGTTTTCAAGTTTCCACTCATACCTAAAACCGGGTTCCAGATCTGGATGTTTAAAGAAAGATTAAAGATAAACTTAAAATAAATCAACTGTCTCTTAGGGTATGTCTAGACTACATGCCTCTGTCATCAGAGGCATGTAGATTAGGCTACCCAGCATAGGGAAATGAAGCTGCTATTTAAATAATTGTGGCTTCATTTAAATTAAAATGGCTGCCATGCTCTGCCGACCAGCTGATGATCAGCTGTTTGTCGATCAGCTGTTTGTTGGCAGATCAAGGCAGTCTCGACACACCACGGTCGACAAGGAAGCCTTTGTCAACCGGCGCAGGTATGCCTTGTGAAACCAGGTTTACCTGCGCCAGTCAACAAAAGCTTCCTTGTCGACCGCGGCGCATCTAGACTGCCCCAATCTGCGGACAAACAGCTGATCATCAGCTGGTCGGCAGAGTGCGGCAGCCATTTTAATTTAAATGAAGCCACAATTATTTAAATAGCAGCTTCATTTCCCTATGCCGGGTAACCTAATCTACATGCCTCTGACGACAGAGGCATGTAGTCTAGACATACCCTTCCAGACATCAGGAATAAATCTAATTCAGTCATCTCCTAAGAACTTTTGTAAACTGGGCGAGAGCAGTTATGGGATATTGAAAGGAAGTGTACTACAATATTCAAAGTATCTCTCCTGAACACATGGCTCTCTGGAGAAGCCAGTGGGGAGAAGGAACTAGTTTAGGTCAGAACTTGCTCTGCTTGGTAATAGGAATGGAGATCCTAGAAAGAAACCTTTCTTTCTCTCCAGGCAAATCTGCTTGGGAGAATGGACAGGATGTTGTTGGGAGAATATAGTTTTGGCCCAAAGGTGCTAAACCCCAGTAAAACATCTTGAAATTGGGCCTCGTTTACATACAAAAGTTACATCAGTTTCATTAATTTAGATCTATCCGCATTAGTTAAATTAGCATAGTCTTCTTCTGCGGACACATTTAAATGATTTTAATGATTTTATCTTATATCTGTTTTGTTGGTGTAAAACCTTGGCTGATTAAACTTAGTCAGTATCAGGGACTCTTAAGGATTGCATTCATTTAGCAACATTGGCTTCTAAATTGATGTTGTTAACTTGGTATAACTGTCATGTGCAGAAAAGGCCTTAGACACAAAAGCAGGTGAAGGGAGAAAACAGATGGATTGCTCAGTCTTTTGAGTGTAAAACAGAAGAAGAGTGGGGAAGATCTGGTGTGCAGCTTCATGGGACAGGGGATAGTACATTTTACCCCATACAGAGCGTTTTAATTTTGGTTCAAAAGTTAATAGCATATTTCACTTCATGAAGCCTTTCATGCTTACAAAGTAAATCACACCCCACTCAAAGCTGTGTGTATGTGTGTGCAGGAGGCACATTTCCCTGCCACTAATAAAATTCATCCCAGACTCTGGATACTGCTTAAACCAGCCTTTTCACGAGTGAATTGCATCTGTTAATTTAGCTATTTTAAAGAGCAGTTGAATTATTTTGCCTTCGAAAAGCACCAGATTGCACCAAATAGCAGGCATGGTTAGGAAAGTCTTTAGGGAGAACAATCTTAGACTCTTTCCCTGGGATTGATCCTTTCCCTTAATTACTCTATCATGGAGGCTGGTCAAAAGCACCACACAGAGCAATTTAGAACTTCCAACATAAAGCCTCAAGCTCCAGTGGATACACGCTTTGTCAGAGCTGAAGGCATCACATCAGCAAATCTTGAAGCAGAGGAGAAAACCCACTTTGATTATAATTAAAGAGTGAGGGAGTGGGTAGGAGGGTGTGCATGTGAGTTGTGGAAATTATTGCAAAGGAGTCTGCAGGATCACAAAGTTTGTGGGCCCCTACACTAACGTAGGCATCCTTGTGTAACTAGAGCAGGAAATTGGAAGATAGCTTACTATAAAGCTCTGACTAAGGACCTCAGTTTCTCTGTACACAAAATGGGAATAATGACACTTAGTACAGTGCTTTGAGATCCTCTGGCACTGCATAATACAAAATATTAATTACAAAAATTAATGATACTGACAACGTTGAACTATTCCGTGACATGGCAACTTTCTGAATGCTGAACGTTTGTTTCTTTGTACGCTCTCTCACTCTTTTTTCTGTTTCCAGATGGCTGAGCTGGAGTCACCAATTAAAAACAAAGAGAACATTACGGAAAGGAAAGAGGGGAAAAAAAGAGATATACAGAGCTGCAATTAGAGAAGAGACAGCTAAAATCGGTTCATGATGGCAGAGATTCCTTCATCTCTGAAGAATGTGTCTAAGGTGAGGTCTTTTTACAGTAAAAGCAATTTTGTGTTAATAAATTGCTGCCAAAATTCTTTCCTTCTGAATCCAATGTGATGAAGAGTGTGGATCTGAAACAGGCAGGAAACAAAAACGGATCAATAGGCGTATTGAGCTGGTGTGTGTTGATTGTGTGTAACCCAAGGAGGAAGGCGTTGTTTTGTTTCACTAAAAAGAATCATCTGCAGAGAAATAAATAAGTGTTTATACAACATGGAACAGCTTCAGCAAGAGAGACTGGGAAACCTCCCTTCTCCTTTAAACTCTCTGCTTCCACCCAGCATGCCCAACAGCCTGGGGGCTAGGCCACACCCCCGGGGAGAGCAGAGTCTGGGTACCTGCTGGAAATCAGCTGGAGTGGAGATTTAGAGCGGGGTCATGAGTATCCTAGTGGAGTGCCCCAACCTTCTGTCTGAGAAGACGACTCTTCCAGTTCCCACTTTCCACATCTAATCTGGTTGCCCCAGCTGGCTTTCGTGTGGTTATGTAAATGCAGATCGCACCACATGGACTGGTCTTTCAGGCAAGATAGGCAGGGACTGCATATTTTTCAAATCCCACCCAGGCTTAGGGGGAGCTCAGCTATGCCAGGACTTCGTTGGCATACCCATCAGCAGAACCTCAGGATACCTAGGGGGAATTAGTGCCTTGCTTGATCAGGTGGCAGCTAAGCAGTGTTACAATGAATATTAGCAGTGCCTAAATATTGAATTTAGGAACCTATGTGGTAGCTAGGTATGCAAGTTGATTGCATATCCAATCCCTCTTATCAGCTTCAGTGGCAACCTAGAGAATCTCTCGCAATATCCCTCAGAACTTGCCTATGGAAGAAAGTTGCACTACTTTAATTTAAACCAATTTAGAAAAAGTTACTTACACTGATGCAAACCCTTGTATAGATACAGGTCGAACCTCTCTTGTCCAGGATTCTCTGGTCCGGCAACATCCTGGAACAGAGGGCTGGGTAGCTAGGGGGTTGGCCGCAGCAGCCCTGGGACAGCAGAGCCACGGCAGCCCTCATGGCCCTGAGGAGCGGAGCTCCAGTGGCTCCAGATCCGTGGATCCACAACAGCTCTGGTGGCCCTGGAGAAGCAAATTGCGGAAGCCCTGCAGCCCCAAAGAGCAGAGCCACAGTTGCCATGGCAGCCCTGAGTGCTAGAGCTGGGAGGCCGCGGGATAATGGTGTCCAGCAGCCCCAGGGAGTGGAGCCCCGGCAGCCCCAGAGCCATAGCAGCCCAGCACCCTGGAGCTGTGGCAGTGTCAGGGCCTGAGAGTCACAGCAGCCCAGCCGCAGTGGCCCTGGGACAGTGGAGTCCCAGCAGTCTCTGGGCACTGGAGTTATAACAGCCCTAGGGTGAGTGGAGCCTGATGGCCCCAGGGCAGCAGAGCTGCGGCGGCAGGGACTGGCCAGCGGAGCTTGGAACCGGCGGCCTGGGGGCAAGTGAGCTCCACTAGGTCTGCTGAGAGACCCCGGGAGAGCCCGTAGTCCCATGAGCAGAGGGATGAATTGACCTCCCCTGGTCTGACAAACTCTCACATTTGGGACCACTCAGGTCCCAAGGGTGCTGGACCAGGGAAGTCCAACCTGTGCTGTTTAGAGTCTCAGGCCAGAAGGGACCATTGTGATCAATTGGTCTGACATCCTCCACAACACAGGACACAGCCCCATATCATTCAGAGAGCAGATCTTGTAGTAAAACAGCAAGTTAAGTGAGTTTAGCTTAGTAAGGAGCTTAATTCCAAAATGTGTCTCCACACAAACACAGTTTAACAAGTGCAAACACCCATTTAGACCCTTTTAACTTGGTTTAGAAATGGCATACATTGATTTAATGTCAGTTAAACTGATACTGCACACAACAAAATGACATTAACACAATATGGTTGCTAAGTCTAGCACTTAAAAGTAAGGAAATACCAGTGGTTGCCTGAGGCTCTAGTGTTTCTCAATGAAATGGTTGTAAGTATTTTTTAACATGGGCAAAACAATGTATTTTCCCCTAAACTCTTTCTTGGAAATAGCTGAACAGCAGCCAGAGGCAGGCAGCCAAGATGGAAAATTTCATCCCAAAGGGTTACACTTTTGCAAATTTATTAGCAACTGAAAAAAGTCTTACAATAGGAAGTGTCAGGAAACCTAGAATAAGCCATTAAAATAAGCTCTGCCTGTAATAAGCAATGTCTAAATCAGTGTAAGAGAGTTCACGGGAAGGTGCCCACTGGTTTAACTGAACTGGATTAACTGCACTGGTTTAATTAAACTGGTGCAAATTTGTTTGTAGAAAATACCTTAAGGGTATATGCCACCTTCCATTATAATTAGAGTGAGCACACGGAGCTTTTCGCTGGTTTCACTATACTGGTTTCAGAGCAGTGGCAGGAGGGTTCTGCTATGTTCATTATCATGGGAGTTCAATCAGCACCTGAGCCACCCAACCCATAAGACAGGAAGCCAAAAATGTCTCTTTTGCCCAGACTGCACCCAAGAACAGAAATGTGAATGCCACCCCTGTGGCTCTACGAATTAAATCCCCTCCATTTGCTCCCCCCTAAGTAAGCAGCGTTAATTTATGGAACAGGGCAGGGGATATTTGTTATTCTTTCTTCAGGGAACTAAAATTCTTTAAAAATGTATGTACTAGCCCCCGTGTGTCATGGTATAAAGCTTTTGCGCAAAAGGGCAAGTGTAGACAGCTCAGATTTGTTTTGCGCAAAAAAGCCCCGATGGCGAAAATGGCGATTGGTTTTTTTTTGCAGAAAAGCATGTCTAGATTGGCACGTACGCTTTTCTGCAAATAGTGCTTTTGCGGAAAAGCATCCATGCCAATCTAGACACTCTTTTCCGCAAATGCTTTTAATGGAAAACTTTTTCGTTAAAAGCATTTGCGGAAAATCATGCCAGTCTAGACGTAGCCTTGGTGTCCTTTTAGCTGATTTGACAGCAGCACAACAGAGTATTGTAGGCTCCAAGCAAGCAGTGCTCTATTTTCTGGCAGGAGGAGTCTGTTTTTTTCTAATCTCTCAATGACAATGTGGTGAATTAATCCATATCTCTGTATGATGCTTGTGATCATACCATATTCTCTTTAAGAAATGAAAGGACATGCTCTTTTTTCAGAATACATTACAGTGTTCAGCAACATTTAGAAGAGTCTATCGATACAGAATACAGTGACTGGCATGCATGTGAAAGCCTGTGGCAGATGTAGCCAGAGATGGGAACTCCTGCTCCTGCAATGGGCTCACTCTGCTGTCACCCTGTAACTCTGTGATAATATCTTTCTCTTACATTTCATATAGAACTGCAGATAATCTGTTCGGTCTGCACCTGGCCAAGTGTTTTGAGCTGATTTCCCTTCACCAGGAAGTTGGAGAGGAGAAAAACTCTTCTCTTCCTATTCACCTGGGGCACTTTATTCATTGGGTTGTTGCTGTTCCCCATGTTTCAGTGTGCGGATTTGCTCTGAGTGACTGTGAATGCCTATAATATATGCATGTATGTACATGGTTGTGATTGGACATGCAAATGTGTGCATGTGATAGCATCCAGATGCTGCTTGCTGCACTAGGTTGGATTATGTCAATGTCACCCAATCAAATACTCTGGTTTAATGCTAATAATTAAGAGCCAGTGACCATACACTAGGAGATCAATTCAGAATCAGATATGATTTCCCCGAAGTGTTGTTGGACTGTGTGGTGATTTCTTTGTCTTCCCCATTGCCCCTTATTAATATTAGAAGCAGCTGAAAGCCCGTGTATTTGCACAGGTATAATTCCTAAGATCACCTGTGTAAAAATGCCAAGGATCTTCTGAGAATTTAAAAATCGGAAGGCGATAGACTACAAATCCCAGTCAAGCTTGACTCTCATGGTGTTCTAAACAAAAGAGCTTTGGGTATGTCTGCACTACAGCACTAATTTGAACTAACTTAATCTGAATTAGTTAATTCGAACTAAGATAATTTGAATTAGTGCATCTAGACCTAAAAACTAATTCGAATTAGTGTTTTGCTAATTCGAAATAGCATGTCCTCATTGAGTGGACCCTGACCCGAAGTTAAGGCTGGCTGGAACCAGTGCCGGCAGGGCATCAGGTTAGGACTTAGAGCGTGGAGCTGCTGCCTCAGGCTAGCCGAGGGCTGTGCTTAAAGGGACCCAACCCCCACCCCGGACAGACAGTTCTCAGGGTTCCCCGCTTCCTTGTCTACCTCGATGAGGGACAGCAAAGCAGTCCTGACTTGGAGTGCCCTGAGTTCCCACACTCAGCACATCACAGCACTTGGCCATCAGCCCAGCTGCACTTGCCGCAGGCTGCCATCTGGGGGGGGGGGGGTCAATCGGGGGGCTGTCAGGATCCCGGAGGCCCTGCAGAAGAGCTTCCACTCTGAGGAGCCCACAGAGCCACCCCAGTCCTCCCCATCGAGGAAACTGAGAAAAGGAGGTGGGAGAGGGGAAGAGAGAGGGTAGAAGAGGAGCAGGGGAAACCTGGGAGGAGGGAGCTGGGAGGGAGGAGGGGATTAACCTCTGGGGAGACTGGGAAAAGGAGGTGCGAGAGGGGAAGAGAGAGCGTGGAAGAGGGGAGGGGGAAACCTGGGAGGAGGGAGCTGGAAGGGGGAAGCCAGGGGAACAAGGGGGAGGGGAAATATAAAACTATGGTACGCCATATCTATAGTACTGTGTACAGATGTTTTCTCCTCACCTCAAAAAAGATCTTTTGGCCTTGGAAAGGGTTCAGAAAAGGGCAACTACAATGATTAGGGGTTTGAAACAGGTCCCATATGAAGAGAGGCTAAAGAGACTGGGACTTTTCAGCTTAGAAAAGAGGAGACTGAGGGGGGATATGATAGAGGTCTATAAAAGCATGAGTGGTGTGGCGAGGGTGAATAAAGAAAAGTTCTTCATTAGTTCTCATAATAGAGGGACTAGAGGACACAAAATGAAATTAATGGGTAGGAGGTTTAAAACTAATAAAAGAAAGTTCTTCTTCACACAGCGCATAGTCAACCTGTGGAACTCCTTGCCACAGGAGGCTGTGAAGGCTAGTACTATAACGAAGTTTAAAGAGAAATTAGATAAATTCATGGAGGTTGAGTCCATGGAGTGCTATTAGCCAGGGAATAGGAATGGTGTCCCTGGCCTCTGTTTGTGGAAGGCTGGAGATGGATGGCACGAGACAAATCACATGGTCATTGTCTTCGGTCCATCCCTTCCGGGGTACCTCGTGTTGGCCGCTATCAGCAGACAGGCTACAGGGCTAGATGGACCTTTGGTCTGACCCAGTACAGCCATTCTTATGTTCTTATGTTCTAAGCTGAGGGCTCAGGGTCGGGGGTCTCACTGGACCACCTTGATTTTCATGCAAACCGGCTCTTGGGTTTGCATGTGGCCTTTGGTGGCCAGGCTGGCAGCTATCCTGCCTTAGACGGCCGCTTTCCTGTGCCTAGTGTGAAGATTGTGGACGTTGGAGGCCTCCCCCCAAACCTCGATGAGGTCCCCGATCCCCGCACTAAACCAGGCAAGTGCCTGCCTCTTGCAGCCCCGGGCAGGCTCCTGGGAGCCGCCAGTCTGGTCCTGGGAAGAGGCAGAGGGCTGGGTGGCAGCGGGTGGCTGGCTCATGCTGTGCCAGGTGCAGGGTCTGCTGGCTGGGTGCTGGCAGGATTGCAACTGGCACAAGCACTGTAGCCAGACTGTGCCCCTTTAAGGGCTCCAGGGCTGGGAGGAGGGCAGAAGAGTTTCCCTGGTGGTGCCTAGAGTGGCCACCAGGGCAAGCTGGGGAGGGCTAGCCTCCCACTAGTTCGAATTAAGTGGCTACACAGCTGTTAATTCAAACTACTTAATTCGAACTAGGCGTCAGTCCTCGTGGAATGAGGTTTACCTAGTTCGAATTAAGCGCTCCGCTAGTTCGATTTAAATTCAAACTAGCAGTTTGTATGTGTAGCCCCTATTAAAGTTAATTCGAACTAATGGCTGTTAGTTTGAATTAACTTTGTATTGTAGACATACCCTTTCAGATATGTTTGTAGCTTTTTCCATCACTTCACATGGACTCAACAGACATTCCAGGCTTCCATGTGGTATCAGGGTGATTGTGTGTGCTGGTGTGCTGTGTGAGCGGTTTTATTGATTTGTGTCCAGGAGATTGGGCTGGCTTGTGTGGGTGGTGAATGAGAGTGTAAGCGGCAGTAAGGAGCTATGTTTGTGGGCGGTTATTGTGTGTGATGCTTGTGGTATTGTATGGGTGTTTTTGAAGAACTGGCAGCTGAACAAAGTAATCCATTATCTCTGCAGTCAATGAAATTGCTGTAGGTAAATTAGCTGTAGAATAAATCTGCTATCGCTATAGTCTAGGAAAGTGGTTGTCAAACTTTAGCAACCCAAAGACCCCCATTTTGATTTAATTTTTTTCCTGCTAAGCCCCAGGCCCTTCCCCCACTCCATTCCTTCCCAGAAGGCCCCATCCCTGCCCTGCCTCTTCCTGCCTCTACTTGACACTTTCCCCTCCTCTTTCCTACCTCTTTCCACCCCCTTTCCCGCTACCAAACACACCCTGTCCCTATTCCTCTTCCTCCTTCACAGCTGTTCTGCAGGAAGCACTTGGAGGGAGGAGGAGGAGTTGAGGGAGGGAGGGAAAGGAGTGGCTGGAGGGAGGGGGAGGAGTGGAGGAGAGAAGGGGAGTTGACCAATGGGGCCAGCAGACCCCCTGAAATACCCTTGTGGATCCCTGTTTGAGAAACACTGGTCTAGTACTCTGGGTGTGGCCCAAGTACATGGCTTGCTGTAGCTGTACACTATAAAGCTACTTGCTGTAGCTGTGCGCTATACACTCTCAAAATGGCTGAGAGCTTAAAAAAAACTGTATGGCAACTAAGCACAAAAGAACCCTCAGCCATGCTTGTGGCTGCTTCCATCACTTCACACTGACTCAACAGACATTTTAGGATTCAGAATGACACACACAAGTGGAAATCTTGGAACCTCATTATAGATGCAAATATCTGAGAGCCCATTAACCTTTAGTAATTCATGCGTGTAAAAAAGCCAAAGAAGGTTGAGCATTTAAAAATTGGACAGTAATTGAGCAAGGATCTCAGTAATGACGGAACCTAACCACTGGCTCTCACCTCCCCAGACTGCTGTACCTCTTTCAGTAGGCTGATTTGCCTCATATATCCCAAAGTTTCACCTCACTGAAAAGCTACTTGCTTATAAAACCAGGCATAAAAATACAAAAGTATCACAGCACATCAATTCTGAAAAATTGCTCACGATCTAATTTTTACCATATAATTATAAAATAAGTCAACTGGAATATAATATAGAGGAATATACACATGTCATTGTCTGTATGAAATTGTAATTTGTACTGATTTCACTAGGGCTTTTTATCAGCAGGCTAGCCATGTTATTCTGTATATCAATGAGGAGTCCTGTGGCATCTTAAAAACTAACAGATTTATTTGGGCAGAAATGTTTGTGGACAAAAACCCCACTTTATCAGGTGCACCTGACAAATTGGGTTTTTGCCCACAGAAGTTATTGTGTTATTTTGTTAGTGCTTTTCATGTAGCTTGCTGTAAAACCAGGCAAATAACTAAGGGTATGTCTACACTACCACCCTAATTCGAACTCCTTCGTAAAACGAGGAGTAACGGTAGTTCAGACTAGGAAGCCTCGTCTGAACTACCTAGTCCGTGCCGCGTGTAGCCGCGCGGCACGGAGTCCGCACTAGCAGACATTTAAAAATGGCGGCGCCCGGCTTTATGCAAATGAAGCCCGGGAAATTCAAATCCCGGGCTTCATTTGCAACTCCGGTTGCCTACATTACCACCCTAGTTCGAACTAGGGTGGTAGTGTAGACATACCCTAAAAGAGTTAATGTACACCCTGCAAGATCTATGCGTTTCTCTCTCCCCCCCCCCCCCAAAGGTACACATATCCTTTATTGAGAACCATTGGTCTAAACAAACTGAGCTCTCAGCTCTACTCAGAGCTGTTTGCACCCCTTCAAACTGATGCTAGGTTTCATAGTGATGCTTCAGATTATTGTGTGTTGTGGTTTTGTTGATTTCTGTGTGGGTGAAGTTGTTTGGAGACTGTTGTGTTGATTTGTGTGGGTAATGAATGAGGGATTTGTCTATGGTGAATGGGCCATATGTGTTTGATACAGTGCAGTGAGCTAGGCGCAAATGCATGTTCAGGAATTGTAGAGATAATGTATGAGAGTGAGATTTGAGATGGGGTTGGCAGAAGAAGACAATCAAGAGGGATAAAGTCTTACAAGAAAATGGAGAAAGTGACAGTTTATGGCAGAGTTGGAAACTTTATAGAGGAAAAGGAAGGCTGGAAAGTTAAGGAGGTTTCTTAGTGCAAATTTACCATAAAAAACCTCTACTTTTCCCAGTTCCCCAAATATTAAAGTCCCCCCAGGAATTAAGCTATCTATCCTACAGACAGCTGTCAGCCTTATTTATGAAGTTGAGAGGGCCAGCACGAATCTGATTGTAGATGTTCTATAGCTATGGCTGTAGGTAAGAAAGCCCAGCTCAGAGCTAAAGCTTACATGTCAGTAGTAAATTACCTGTGAACATAAAAAGCCACCCTTTTATCCTATTGGAGTGCATGACCCCCTCAATCCCAGTGGAAATGCTCTGAGCTGCTATGGAGGCAGCAAATCCCAATTTCATTCTTTATTGCTGGATACCTTCACTGACTCTGGACTGTTTAGAGTGTCATGTTTACTGCTACAGGGATGTCTGTCCTCACTGGAGGAGTTATTTCACTCACTTGCAGTGTGGTCACTTTCTGAGACTTTTGGTTTTAGATTAATAGAATTTAAAGGCAAAATGGGCTCTTACGGTCTTCTAGTCCAGCAGTTTTCAACTTTTTTTTTGTTTGCTAACCACTACACAATTTCGAATGGAGACATGGACTCCTTTGGAAATGGTAGACAGGTTGAAAATCACTTTTCTGCAGTAAAATCAGCCTTTCACAAACTTCTTAGACATGGTCTACAGGCCCCCATTGGTCGGTGGGACTATACATTGAAAACCACGGAACTAATTGACCTCCCATGTAGCACAGGCTGAAGAATTTCACAAAGTAAATCCCCTCCTCCCCCACAAGCCCAACAAGATGTGGCTGAACTAAAGCGTATCTTTTTTAAAGCCATCTGGTCTTGATTTAATGACTCCAAATGTTGAAGAATTTACCACAACCCTGGTAATCTGTTCCAATGGTTAATTACCCTAATTGTTAAAAATTTGCATCTTATTTCCAGTTAGAACTTTTTTGACTTCAACTTTCATCCTGTTATAACTTTGTCTACTAGATTAAGAAGCCCACTAATGTCTGGTATCGTCTCCATACATAGATAATTAAACATTACAATCAAGTCATTTCTTTAAATAAAACAGATTGAGATTCTTTAGTATCTCATTCTGAGGGAGATTTTACAGACTTCAGATAATTGTTGTGGTTCTTCTCTGAGACCACTACAATTTTTGACAACCTTTGTAAAGTGTGGACACCACAAATTCATAGATTCCAAGGCCAGAAGGGACCACTGTGGTCATCTAGTCTGACCTCCTGTATAACACAGGCCAGAGAACATCTACAGAATAATTCCTAGAGCATATCTTTAGAAAAACAGTCAATCTCGATGCAAAAATTGTCAGCCTGGGAGAATCTACCACGGCCCTTTATACACTGTTCCAGTGTGTGACTACTTTCACTATTATCTCTCATTTCCAGTCTGAATTTGTCTAGCTTCAACTTCCAGCCATTGGATTGTGTTGTACTTTTCTCTGCTGAACTGAATATTTGTTCCCCACTGAGGGTATGTCTACACTACCACCCTAGTTCGAACTAGGGTGGTAGTGTAGACATACCCTCACTGATTAGCGTTTGAAAGAGATGATTCCCTTTTCCATGTCATACCCTGTCTGACTGAAAGAAGGAATGATTTTCTCCTCTGTTCCTTCATGCTTCTCTCATAGCATATTTGCGATGATGGTGATTAAAAGTGAAAAAAACCAGTTCCTTTCTTACTCTTTTCAGGATGCTAGTGAGAGTCAGTGGAATGTTGACAAGAGCCATGACAGTTACACATGGCTTTTGAATAACCTGGGAGATGACAATACAGAACTGGAATAGTATGGGATTCTTTAGATTGAAGATACAGTTGCATTTGGGCAGATGTGTCCAGAGCCTGGTACCAATGGCAGGATAGTGGCGAATTGCAGGGTCATTTATTAGAAGCCCAGGTCTGGAATAAGAGGGACTGTGAGGTAATCCTGCAGTTATCCCATCTTGTAGGTTGAGGCATGATCCTCCAAAATAAATTTACACTGAGAGCTGACCAAAAACCAGAATTTCCATCCTACTGGAAATTCTGAAATTTTGATATTTGTTTTCACACTAAATCAAGGACAAAAATGTGAAAGAGTAAAACTGTTCACAAAATGGAAAGTTCCAGAAAATGTCAGTTTGGAAATGTTGAAATGTTTCATTTTCATTTGGATTGACATTGTTCTCTGTGGCTGCCTGAGTTGTCATGTGCCTCATAGAAGTTATAGTTCTGGACCCCTCGTTCTCCTGTGGACCAAGCTTCCCCACTGGACTGTCTCTCTCTTGATGCACCAAGGTCTTTCCTTCTGACAGAGCCACTCTGGTGCCCTATAGAAGTCCCATCATCATGGAGCATCATGGGAGATATAGTCTTGCTGGTAAGCCCAATCCATGAGGGAAGATAGCAATATGAGGCACCAAACTACAAGTCCCAGTAAGCTCAGGTTGGTGCAGAGATTAATGTCCAGCTGATCAAAAATGAAGTGAAACATTCCTGTTTTCCTGACTGAAAAGCAAACCATTTCTAGGAAGTTTACATTTTTCAATGGGAAATTTGCATTTTGAAGAAATCACTTTTTCCATAAAATGAACCACAGCAACAAAAAATGCCCCACCAGCTCTGCCAACACTATTCTGCACCTGTAGGTCAAAATAAGATACTCCAGGGAACTACAGACCAGTCAGCCTTACCTCAGTCCTCAGAAAAATCATAGAGGGGATCCTCAAGGAATCCATTTTAAAGCACTTGGAAGAGTGGAAAGTGATCAGAAATAGTCAACATGAATTCACCAAGGGCAAGTCATGCCTGATCAATCTGATTAGCTTCTTTGATGAGGTAGTTGGCCCTGTCGACATGGGGAAGTCAGCGGAGGTGGTATATCTTGACTTTTGTAAAGATTTTTATACGGTCTCCCACAATATTCTTGCCAGCAAGTTAAGGAAGTATGAATTGGATAAATGGACTGTAAAGTGGATAGAAATCTGGATAGATTATTGGGCCCAACAGGTAGTGATCAATAGCTTGATGTCAGGTTGGCGGTCGGTTTCAAGTGGAATGCTCCAACGATTGATTCTAGAGCCAGTTTTGTTCAACATCTTTATTAATGACTTGGATGAAGGGATGGATTGTACCCTCTGCAAGTTTGCAGTTGACACTAAACTAGGGGGAGAAGTAGATACATTGGAGGGCAGGGATAGGATCCAGAGTGAGCTAGAGAGATTAGAGGATTGGGCCAAAAGAAATCTGATGAGGTTCAACAAGGACAAGTGCAGAGTCCTGCACTTGGGATGGAAGAATCCCAAGCACTGTTACAGTTTTGGGACACACTGGCTAAGTAGCAGTTCAGCAGAAAAGGACCTGGGGATTACAGTGGATGAGAAGCTGAATATAAGTCAACAGTGTGTCCTTGTAGCCAAGAAGGTGAATGGAATATTAGGGTGCATTAGGAGGAGCACTGCCAGCATATCTAGAGAAGTGATTATTCCCCTTTATTTGGCACTGGTGAGGCCACATTTATTAGAGTATTGCGTTCAGTTCTGAGGCCTGCACTGCAGAAAGAATGTGGACGCATCAGAGAGAGTCCAGCAAAGGGCAACCAAAATTATTAGGGTGCTGGAGTACATGACCTGCGAGGAGAGGCTGAGGGATTTGGGCCCATTTAGTCTGCAGACGAGAAGAGTGAGGGGGGATTTGATAGCAGCCTTCGACTTCCTGAAGGGAGGTTTCAAAGAGGATGGAGAGAGGCTGTTCTCAGTAGTGACAGATGGCAGAACAAGGAGCAATGGTCTCAAGTTACAGTGGAGGGATGGCTAGGTTGGATATTAGGAAAAACTATTTCCCTAGGGCTGTGTCCAGACTCAGGGGTTTTTTCGAAAAAAGTAGCCTTTTTTCGAAAGAACTTCCCCTGCGTCCAGACTCAAGCTGCGTTCTTTCGAAATTAATTCGAAAGAACACGGCTTTTCTTTCGATGGCAGTAAACCTCAATTTACGAGGAAGAATGCCTTCTTTCGAAAGTTCCTCTTTCGAAAGAAGGCGTTCTTCAATGTAAATAGGGCTTCTTCGAAAGAGAGCATCCAGACTCACTGGATGCTTTCTTTCGAAAAAGCAAGCCGCTTTTTCGAAATTTCTCCGTGCAGTCTAGACGCTCTCTTTCGAAAGAGGCTCTTTCGAAAGATGCTTTCAAAAGAGCCTCTTTCGAAAGAAGCCTGCAGTCTAGACATAGCCTAGG
Source organism: Pelodiscus sinensis (assembly GCF_052426305.1). Lineage (NCBI taxonomy): Eukaryota > Metazoa > Chordata > Testudines > Trionychidae > Pelodiscus > Pelodiscus sinensis. The sequence continues at coordinate 145,510,710 of NC_143052.1, read as the reverse complement.
AGGGTGATGAAGCACTGGAATGGGTTACCTAGGGAGATGGTAGACTCTCCATCCCCAGAGATTTTTAAGTCTCAGCTTGACAAAGCCCTGGCTGGGATGATTTAGTTGGGGTTGGTCCTGCCTTAGGCAGGGTGCTGGACTCAATGATCTTCTGCGGTCTCTTCCAGCCCTAGCATTCTATGATTCTATGAATTTGTGCTATGCAAACTGCATATCTTGATCTAATTTCAAAATAGCTTATTTTGAAATTGGTGCTGTCTACACAGTGCCAAATTTTGAAATAAAGCGCTATTCTGAAACGTCCCTTAACGCTTGTGGAACAGGGGTTACAGGGATGCCAGAATAGCGAGCCCATTATTTTGAAATCTATTTTGAAATAACGGTTGCAGGTAAAGATGTGGAATAGCTACTTCGGAATACTTCTGGTATCCCAAAATGGTGGCGCTGTCTAGACATAGCTTAGGTGCTTCAGAAGATGGTTCTGATGAATCCGTAGGATGCTCTCTTCACTCTAAGTCTGTGCTACCTGACTGCCACAGCACCGGCGTGTTGATAAGTTGGAGCTTTTGGGTGAGACCTAAAACCAAGGAACTACATATTTTGGTTATGAAATTTTTCTTGACTTTTTTTTTAAGGGTGAAGATTTTCATTCTTTTATCCTGGTCAAATGCCAACTCAGGTAATTCTATTTGGCTTCATTAAATTCCTTTGCAGTTTTACCTGGGTACAGTATTTGTTTCATAAACAATTGTTGAGTGCCATCCTTTTTTCCTCCTAATCTTCATGTTGTGTCTCTGTATATTCTGTCATACAAAAACGGACTTCAAGTTCTGGATGCCCTTGGCTGATTGCAAGCAAACATTAACCCAGAGAATTCACTTACTTTGAAATGAGTCTTTAGCACAGGAAATTTGTTGCATGTACAAAAAATTATCCCACGTCCTTCTAAGAGGTTGATGTGAACCCCTAACTCATGACACGAGTCTTAAGTCAACTACAAACAGGAGTCTGAAATAGGGGAGAGGGAAGGAAGAAAAGACAAGTCTGTTAATCCACTGTGACACAAACACCTTGATTTTATTTTATTGAAGGGATTTTATAAGAGCTATTATCTCCTGGTTTACATAATCCTACACTTCCCTTAGGGCAATTGGAATTGAGATTCATATGACTCTGAGTTTACAATCCAGTGCAGCTGGCAATGGGATTCAAATTCATGACCACAAATGCAAGCCAACCAGATACATTCTTAAAAAGAAAAAAAACAACCTCTTCTGTGATGTGATCTATGATATTGCCTGAGCTGGAGTGTTTGAGAACTGATATCACTAAGCCAGTCTAAATTTCGGCTAATTTGATTCAAGGGTTCTGTGACCTCTGTTAAGTGAGGGACTCCATCTTTGTCTGTTCCTAATAATTTAGCCAGGAACAAGGTATGTTCTAAGATACACTTTTTCTGCTATACTCATGACTTCAGTCCAAGTATTTTAGCACCTGAACTCAAGTGAGGATAATAAATGTCAAAGAAATATTTATAGCTTGGTATATGGAGAATTTCCAGTTCCCAGTACTGCAATAACACACATCCATCTGCTAACAGCATTAGAGCTGCATTTTTAAAACAGATAGGATCTGAAAATAGAAAACTGCAGCGTACACAGATAGCTGTTGTACTTAACTGTTTAATATTAAGCTGATAATTAAATTAAAAACTAATTACCTAGCCAGGAGTCCTTGGGATACTATTTTTTACACTCCTACTCATATGGAAATTCAGACTGCTCTCATATTGAGTCTCCTAAATGACTGTGTCTACTTTTAGCTAAAATAATTCCTGGCAATATATAGTCCAGTGTTATGTAAATATTGGGAAACCATCCACATTTCTTTTAAGAACCATTGAAATGTAGAAGGGAAAAGACCCCTGAACCTATTTAATAACTTTCTTAAACCAGTACAAGATTATTATTCTCCAAAATTTTGTCCAGTCTAGTTCCAAGTGAATGTAGTGATGGGGCTGCCAAACAGTTCAGAGTGGCTTGTGAACATGTGTACCAATCACAGGGCAGATTCTTACAAAGCAGGGCCCAAATCGAAAACTGGTTGTTGGTTCTATACTTAGATTTCACCAACCAAGAATCAAGTATGAACTCCTCAAGCACTAGAAGAGCTTTAACATGGTGTTACTCTATCTTGGCACCTAGGCAAGTCTAACTTTGTGATAAATGGTCCCTTCTGAGAAAAATCACAACAACAGTTTACTCCCAATCATGAAGAGCCAGTCACTTGCCTCAGACTAATTGCACTCTCGATCTTTCAGAAAAGACAACTCGTATAGCCAACCCTAAAGATTGATTAGCTAGAAAAAAGAAAGAAGAGAGTTATTTGCAAGGTTAAAGCAGGTAAACATACGCACCCAAATGAGTTATGGTCTTAGGTTCTAAATCTAAAAGGTAATAGAAGCTGCTGTAAATCCTCCAGGGAAAATCCAGGCCAAGCAGCCTTGCCTGTGCGTAAGCATCTTTGCCCCCTCAGAGTTCAAATAACAGATATACAGCTCCTTCTTGACTGGAATTTTTAATTCCCTTCCTCCAGAATCCAAGCTGATGGGACAAATCCACCTGCGTGCCTCCACTTCATGGACATGGGGGAACAATCAACCAAGTCCTTTGTCCTCTGATGTTCCACAATGGCTTGTTTGATGTCTACAGGCCTTCTTTTATGGGGCAGGAGATGACCCTTTTTGTAATTAACTAGTATTCCACAGTTGGTAATGTTTCTCTCACTTGACTGTGGAGGGTTTACAGTTTTAGAGCAAAAAACTTAAAAAATAACAAATGGTCCTGCAGCGCCTTAGCTTTCATGAGCACAACCCACTTCTTCAGATGAATGGAGCAAGGGGTCCAGAGGTACAAATAAATAGCAGAAAAAGAGGGGAGATGGGGAGGGAAAGAAAAAAAACTTGTCAATTAAAGTGCCTGTGCTAAATGAGGCTAATAGAGTGGGCTGAAAGTGCCCAATACTTAGCTTTTGATGTCATTTGGGTGTTGAATATAACAGCCCATCCAGTTCATGTCCTTTGTTCAATCCCTGGTTAAATGTATCACATTTGCATGTAAAGGCAAGTTCCTCAGTTTCTCCCGCTAGCTGGTTTCTGAAATTGCTTTGTAAGAAGCTAGTCGCTTTTAGAACCATTAATGAGTGTCCAGGCCTGGGATGCTTTACATGAGCTGGCACCTGGCTTGCCATCACTTCCTTGTGGAGACCATTCACATTTGAATAAAGCCCACTTTTAGCAAATATTTCCTGACATGACACCTGCATTTTCCTACATTAAAATGCGATCTGTTTAATGGTTGTTTTAGCCAACTGTTATTTTTCCTGTTCAACTCAGCTCTTTGGGACCTGCAATGTTTAAAGTATCATGGCCCTTCACTCCTGGATTGCTGGCTGAAATCCAGTTGAAGCTGATAGTGACTGAAAGCTATCACCATAGAGTAGCTGTATAGAAATCCTTGTGAAGTGGGCTAATGGGTTTTAGACTAGTTCCTAAAATACAAATATCCACAGGACAAAACCAGCTCACAAATTTGGCTCCATATCACATTCTCAGTCATGAGACCAAGGCCTAAATGAGCCATGGAAGTTTAATACCTTCCTATTCCTTGAAGGAGTGTCTGCAGGTCAGGGGGTGACGTACAATGCGAGGGGAGTCTGAGGAAGCTTACACTGTTGCTCCGTTGCCTGTGGATATCAAAGGTCTGCCATTCTCAGGGCTGTTCACCTGGGCATTTGTTCTCAGAACTGAAATTGCAGGTGCTCTGTGGGAAAATAAAGGAACTGACAGAGTCTGGGTCTGTTATATATAGAAAGATTTGTCTGAAGATTTGTTTTCATTTTCGGACCAAAGACATATCATAACTTCCTCACTAATGAAAGGCTCAGCATTTTAGTTGCAGTAAGGGTATGTCTACACTACAAAGTTAATTCGAACTAACAGCCATTAGTTCGAGTTAACTTTCATAGCGTCTATACATGCAAACCGCTAGTTCGAACTTAATTCGAACTAGGTAAACCTCATTCTACGAGGACTAACACCTAGTTTGAATTAAGTAGTTCGAATTAAGGGCTGTGTAGCCACTTAAATCAAACTAGTTGGAGGCTAGCCCCTCCCAGCTTGCCCTGGTGGCCACTCTGGCCCAAACCAGGGAAACTTTTCTGTCCCCCTCCCGACCCCGGAGCCCTTAAAGGGGCACAATCTGGCTACAGTGCTCATACCAGTTGCAATCCTGCCAGCACCCAGCCAGCAGACCCAGCACCTGGCACGGCACGAGCCAGCCACCTGCTGCCACCCAGCCCTCCGCCTCTTCCCAAGACCAGGCTGGCGGCTCACAGGAGCCTGCCTGGGGCCGTAAGAGGCAGGCGCCCGCCTAGTCTAGTGCAGAGATCGTGGACATCATCGAGGTTTGGGGGGAGGCCTCCAGCATCCACGACCTCCACACTAGGCACAGGAATGCAGCAGTCTAAGGCAGGATAGCTGTCAGCCTGGCCACCAAAGGCCACATGCGAACCCAGGAGCAGGTTTGCCTGAAAATCAAGTTGGTCCAGTGAGACCCCCGACCCTGAGCCCTGAGCTTAGAACATAAGAACATGAATTTATCTAACTTCTCTTTAAACTCTGTTGCCTTCACAGCCTCCTGCGGCAAGGAGTTCCACAGGTTGACTATGAGCTGTGTGAAGAAGAACTTCCGCATATTAGTTTTAAGCCTGCTGTCCATTCATTTCATTTGGTGTCCTCTAGTCCTTCTATTATGGGAACTAATGAAAAACTTTTCTTTATTCACCCTCTCCACACCACTCATGCTTTTATAGACCTCTATCATATCCCCCCTCAGTCTCCTCTTTTCTAAGCTGAAAAGTCCCAGTCTCTTTAGCCTCTCTTCATATGGGACCTGTTTCAAACCCCTAATCATTGTAGTTGCCCTTTTCTGAACCCTTTCCAAGGCCAAAAGATCTTTTTTGAGGTGAGGAGAAAACATCTGTACACAGTACTATAGATATGGCATACCATAGTTTTATATTTCCCCTCCCCCTTGTTCCCCTGGCTTCCCCCTTCCAGCTCCCTCCTCCCAGGTTTCCCCCTCCCCTCTTCCACGCTCTCTCTTCCCCTCTCGCACCTCCTTTTCCCAGTCTCCCCAGAGGTTAATCCCCTCCTCCCTCCCCTCCCCCATTTTGTTAAATAAAGAGTGTTTCTATTTTTGAACACACGTGTCCTTTATTTTTTACATCAGAAAGGGGGGCTAGGAAGGTGTAAGTGGAAGGAGGTGAGGGATGAATGGGGCACGAGCCCCCGATGGGGAGGACTGGGGTGGCTCTGTGGGTTCCTCGGGATGGAAGCTCTCCTGCAGGGCCTCCTGGATCCTGACAGCCCCCACAATTAACCCCCCCAGATGGCAGCCTGAGGCAAGTGCAGCCAGGCTGATGGCCAAGTGCTGTGACGTGCCGAGTGTGGGTACTCAGGGCACTCTAAGTCAGGACTGCTTTGCTGTCCCTCATCAAGGTAGACAAGCAAGCGGGGAACCCTGAGAACTGTCTGTCCGGGGTGGGGGGTCGGGTCCCTTTAAGCACAGCCCTCGGCTAGCCTGAAGCAGCAGCTCCACGCTCTAAGTCCTAACCTGATGCCCTTCCAGCACTGGTTCCGGCCATCCTTAACTTCGGTTCAGTGTCCACTCAATGTGAACATGCTATTTCGAATTAGCAAAACGCTAATTTGAATGAGTTTTTAGGTCTAGATGCACTAATTTGAATTAGCTTAGTTCGAATTAACTAATTCGAATTAAGTTAATTCGAATTAGTGCTGTAGTGTAGACATACCCTCAGAAACTTTGGTGACGAGGGCCGTATGTGCAGCTAGATCAAAAAAATGGGCAGATTTTTCCTAAAGGCAAATGTTAACTCTTAAAGTACATGCCTGACTTGCCACACAGAGATGTGACTAAGGAAAGTAAGGGATAATAATGGGACTGGGACAGGGAACTTAACTCTGTGACCTAGATTCTTAGTGCCATGAGACCTCTACTCAGCACAGCTGAGGTGACTGGGCACAAAAGAACCTTCTGTGGCTGTATGATCCTAAGACCAACTCTCCATCAGCCCTGGTCTCTGCCTATTTTATAGCAGCCAAGGTGCTGCCCTAGATTATACTGGCTAATAAGGGTGCCCAGGGGACCAATTACAGCTGGGGATTCTTGAGTTCAGCACTATGTGGCCGTGCTGTGACTGTCTATAAAGGGTTCTATAGTTGGTCTCATAGTCAAAGGTGAAAGGTTTGCCAGTCTGGGGTCAGACTGTAACTTTCTTCTGCTCTCTGCTCCAACCTTCCTATGCCACCAAGAGTCAGGTCTAGTGCCTGCCCTTCGCAGCGAGGGAGAGAGAATTTGAAGATTTGGATAGAATTCAAAGTTTCCAGCCTGTCAATTGACAAGACCCCATGCAATATGTCAGGGCTTGTGTACACAAGGTTCAGAGTTCCAGATGGGTCATTCAGTGATTGTCTTTTCACCATGTGGCTTTCATCAAGTTAGGAAATCTTTGTTACTCTTCTTGAAGTCCTGGTGATTTGTATTGGGGGTACAGAGGATAGGAGGTGTCTTTTAATTGGCTAGCATTTGTATCTTTTATCTCTCTTCCTCCTTTCGGAGTTTCCTCACCATGATGAACTTTGTCAGTCATGTCTGATGTATAGATTGTAGGGCTGCTGCTTGTCTGCTGTCTTAAGGACACTTAAGGTTACTCAATCCCTAGGAAATAACTTAGTGGTACACTAAACAGTTTGATTGCAAGGATCTTCAAGTGGTTGGAGGTCTAATTGCAGAAGTAACAACTACCTTTGTCTCTCCCCTACCCCCTTATCACCAGAAAAAAATCATGCAATGTGTGGTTGTTTAAAGGAAGTTTGCAATCTTCCTGGCCCTACGCGATCCTCTTGCTTTTCTTGTCTTTACTGTCAGAAAAGTTTCCAGTCACTGACACCATGAAGTTATTTTTTAAAAAGTGAATCGAAATCACCAGAATAGCCCATGCAAATATTTCACTGTTATAAACTAGGGCGGAGTAAGTAATGTAGAGTAGATAATATATCACTAATTTTTTTCTCTTTTTCCATTTGTGGAATATCTTGTAGAAGTAATTTCCTGAAATGCATTTATTACTCCAATCTACTCAGCTCTTTTTTTCCTGAGTACTTGTCTACTTTCTGGAGCAATTATGTACCATTTCCCTACTGGAAATTCAAGGTTTGTTAATGAGTTGTGATTGGTTCCTGATCTTATGATATTGTTTCTGTTTCCTGAGTAAATGAAAGTAAACCTATCATTAGGAGGCCTTGAAGAAGCCACTGGGTTTAAAATCTCAGGGACTAAATAGCAGAGCAGCAAAATTAGAGAACTGAAGAATATTTTAAACTTTTTCTTCTCTAGGTAACCCAAGCCATGCCCGGAAAAATTAGTCTAATGTGAACGTTGTTAATCAAGGGCAGGATTTCAATTTATTTTTGAGCATCACAGTCACACAGTGTAAAAGTAATTGTGTGTCCTAGTTACAGACAAATTCTGAGTCTGCCTCACTTAATTCCTTCAGAACCAGTGCTCAGTATTCGCTAGCCCCCAGGATTTAGCCCAGCACAGGGGCCATGGGGAACCTCTTTCAACTACATTCCAGTAGCACTCCACTTCCAGCAGCAGCAGTCATCCTCCTGCCCTGCAAGGTGCAAAGGAAGGTGGGAAAGAATTCTGGGGCTTCTCTCCCTGAAGGAGTAGGAGCCCCCTGGGAAGGGATTGCATGCAGACTCCTCACCCACCCTCCCTGTCTGAGTAGTTGCGGGGGTCAGGGGACTGTGCCACATGGGCTGCCAGGTCCTAGAAGCATGCAGTCCAAGTTGGATTCACAACCAGGGCTCCTCCTACTTGTTGTGGAGGAGTCAGGGGTAGGGATGTTAACTAATAAGCAGTTTACTAGTTGAGTAGTCGATAGGCACATCCGCGTTCCTCCATTTCAAAAGAGGAATGCGGAACTCCGGGGGCTCTCACGCATTTCAAAGCGTAAGTGCCCTTGTGGAGCCTGGAGTCAGCAGGACTGCCCGCTGGCCCTGGACTACACGTAAGTGCCAGCTTTGAAATATACAAGAGTCCCCAGTGGGGTCTCTTGTGCATTTCAAAGAGGAAACACCCTCATGGAGCCCGGGGTCAGTGAGGGACTCAAAGTCCTGTGCTGACCCCGGGCTCCATACTGCACTGCTGCTTTGAAATGCTGTGCTGGAGCCCAGGATCAGCTGGGGAGTCACCAGATGACTCTGGGTTCTGTGGAAATGCTGCAGGGAGCCCGGGGTCAGCTAAGGAGTCCCCAGCTGATCCTGAGCTCCATGTGGCGCTGCCGCTTTGAAATGCCAAGGCTGCTGCTTTGAAGTATCCTTTCTCCCTGGGCCTTTGCTGTCTGTATCTGATAGAGACAGCTAGGTGTGTGTGTGGGAGGGGGAGGGGGGCGGGAATTGATTAGTTAACTAGTCCTTAACATCCCTAGTCTGGGAGCCACAACATTTTGGCACCTGAGGCGGGGAGCTCAAATGATGCCCCCATGCTCCCTCAGGGTATGTCTACACTACCCCCCTAGTTCGAACTAGAGGGGGTAATGTAGTCATACGGAGTTGCAAATGAAGCCTGGGATTTGAATTTCCCGGGCTTCATTTGCATAAAGCTGACCGGCGCCATTTTTAAATGCCGGCTAGGTCAGACCCCGTGCCGCGTGGCTACATGCGGCACGGACTAGCTAGTTCGGATTAGGCTTCCTAATCTGAACTAGCTGTACACCTCGTTCCACGGTGAAGCCTAATCCGAACTAGCTAGTCCGCGCCGCGTGTAGTCACGCGGCACAGGGTCCGACCTAGCTGGCATTTAAAAATGGTGCCGGACGGCTTTATGCAAATGAAGCCCGGGAAATTCAAATCCCGGGCTTCATTTGCAACTCCGTATGACTACATTACCCCCCCTACTTCGAACTAGGGGGGTAGTGTAGACATACCCTCAGTTGGGCCAAAACTTTGAAAGGTCTCAATTCTCTGGGTCCTAGTTGCGTCCCCCCCCGCCCCAATCTGGCACCTGAGGCGGCCGTCTCAGTTCACCTTTTGGTAAGGCCAGCCCTTTCTGTGACAATTTAGTGGAGTCCCTGGGTGGCCCTGCCTAATCTGGGTCTGTGGCCTTAGCCCCCTCCTCTCCTTTCCACACTGGGGAGGGGGGAAAGGGTAACATGTTGCTGCTACAGCAGCTGGGGGAGGGGTTAGGGTTCCCAGGCAGTTCTGACAGAGTCAAGCCCCTGCTTCCGTCCCCAACACCCCCCTCTGCATGTGAAAGAGAGGCTATGAGCGTACTGCAGCTGCTGCGGGGGTGCATTGCACCTGGGATCATGCATGCTATCCCCATCCCCGCATCTGATTTCTGGTGGGGGGAAGGGAAGGGCTTGTGGGGTTTTGATCCAAGGTATAGACTTCAGATGCCCACCTCAGGAACTGCTCTCCAGGAGCCACACAAGTTGAACCTCCTTGCTGTCCTCGAGGCAAGGCCCAGAAGTCGTGCATCGGCAGCAGACACAGGAGGGACCACACCTGCCCTAGTGGAGGCACCACCTGTGCTGACCTCAGAGCCTTTGCTGGGGAATTGTGGGCGTGGGAGCACAGTTCTGAGTGGCAGGATGTACTCAGTCTTTGCAGGACTGGAGCTCTGGAAAGGACCATTGGGCTGCAGCAGAGAGGAGCAGCTGAGCAGGAGCTGGGATCTCAGCAGGGACAGTTCAGTTTTCAGATGGTGCTGAGTCCAATGTGGTTGGGACGCAGGACCCCTCAGACAGGAGGTCCACGGGATGGATTCTGGGTCTGAGTTTGAGGATAGCGAGAGTCTGAGCCTTATCGAAGTGGCCCTGTGGATGGGCCTCACTCCGATAACTTGCCAGGGGTCCAGTAGGCAACCTCAGGATGTGGCAGTGGGGTTCATGAGCAGCCCTAAGACACCGAAGGAGGGGCTTGCCAACCTCAGCTCTCCAAGGCAAAGCTGGCAGCTCTGCCCTCCTCCCTTGGACATACCCCTCCAGGGGTCTGAGCAGAGCTGGCAATATCATTGGCTTTGGTGGCCCATAGATGGGGCAGGCTGCCAGATAAGAGTGGGCCCCTCTCAGACAAGGGGGTAGCACTGTCACAGCTTTGGAATTGGACTGATGTTCTGCACAGGCAGATGGAGCAATTAGGGAAGGACTTCCTGTTGCCAGGTGGCATCACGCCAAATGAAATGAAGGCAGGAGAGTTAACAGCTAATGTCCCTGAGATTGTGGGATCTGATTGCCCACTTGGGACCCATCTATCTAAAGGGGTTAAAGTAAAGATGTGAAAGAGGGAATTTGTGGATTTATTTACCTTGCTGTTGAATCCCACAGACCTGAGATGCCTCAAACTCTTAGGAACCTCTGTGCTGCCTTCCACATAGATGCGAGTATAATTTGTGTGGTGAGCTCTGACAGATATGTTTCCATGTGGAAATATGAAGATTGAATAGTGAGGGCTCATGTAGCATATGGGGGGCAAGGTCTGACAGAGAATTTCAGCAGATGGTGACAGGAGAGCCTGATTTACCTTGGTATACAATAGACTAGGAACTTTGGCTGGAGGGTGAGACTTCTTATCACTCTGCCCCGCTGGCATTCACAGATAGCTAGATGCCAGTGCCAAAACCTCCATTTCAAATCCAGCTATAAAGGCCAATATGTGTGCTGCATTAATGACAGGAATTGTTAAGCGATGTTAAAACACATGCTGTTTGCTTGTGCCCATTTTACTAAGCAATCCAGAATGTTCTGTATCAATGACCTCTCAATTTACCATTCCCCCAATTTGTATGTAATTTGCAAACTCTATCAGTGATGATTTTGTGTTTTCTTGTAGGTCATTATCTCAAAATGTTAAATAGAGTAGGTCCAAGAACCAGTCCCGATGGAATCCAGTAGAAACACGCCCATTTAATGACAATTCCCATTTACAGTTTTGGGACCTATCACTTAGCCAGCTTTTAATACATGTAATGTATATCATATTGATTTCACATCAGTCTAGTTTTTTTTTTAATCAAAATGTCATGTGGTACAAAGTCAAATGCCTAACAGATATCGAAATATGTTACATCAGCACTGTTACCTTTGTCAGCCAAATTTGTAAACATAACAAAAAAAGGTATCAAGATGGTTTACAGGATCTGTTTTCCATAAGCCAATGTTGGTTTGCAATAATTGTATTCCCCTACTTTAATTCGGTGTGTGTGTGCAGGATTTAAAGCAGGGGGACTCTGACTAGGGGGCTCAGGGCAGGGGGCTGGGAGACCTGGAGGGCTTACCAGAACTATCTGTGGCAGTTAGGGTGGAGCTGCTCTGATGGGATATGTCTAGACTGCAGGCTTCTTTCGAAAGAGGCTCTTTCGAAAGATCGCATCTAGACTGCAGGCGGATCTTTCGAAAGAGCAATCCGCTTTTTCGAAAGAGAGCACCCAGCGAGTCTGGATGCTCTCTTTCGAGGAAGCCCTATTTACATTGAAGAACGCCTTCTTTCGAAAGAGGAACTTTCGAAGGAAGGCGTTCTTCCTCGTGAAACGAGGTTTACCGCCATCGAAAGAAAAGCCGCGTTCTTTCGAAATTATTTCAAAAGAACGCGGCTTGAGTCTGGACGCAGGGGAAGTTTTTTCGGGAAAAGGCTACTTTTCCCGAAAAAAACCCTGAGTCTGGACACAGCCATGGTGTGATGGTGGCTCCTCTCAGGGGGAGCTGCCCAGCCACCCTAGCTAGCAGCTCCTCCCAGGGTAGGGGGGACAGGGACTGGGCTGTCCGGTCCACCTGTAGGCTCCTCCCAGAGGTGGGGCCAATACCGGGCTGTCCAACTCCCTTGACAGCTACTCGCAGGGCTAGGGCAGAGTTGCTTGCCCCCCCTCCCAGTGGCTCCTCACAGAGGGGAGCAGAACTGGGCTGTCTGGCAGGACTTCCCTCCCTCCAATCCGGCGCTGTGGCTGAGGAACGGGGGAAGGGGTTTGAGGATAGGGAGGCCATTTACCTGAACAAGTGGCTGGCAATATGGAGAGTCCCAGCCCCAGCTGGCCACTCTTTCCTGGTGTGGCCACCCCACTGTGATCACGCTGCAGTATAACTGTCCCCCACACTCGCTGCCCCCTGTGCTCATTGTGGAGCATAACTGTCCCTGCTATCAGACTCCTCCTCTTACCATGTTATGGAAAACAGTCCCATTCCAGGCACATCCCATTTTCCTGGCACAACTGAACCCTGACCTTGCTTTAAGTTAGGATAAGAGGAACCTGAATGCCAGATTTGGTGCTCCTAGCTCCTGCCATTTAGGAGGAGTTCTTGAACAAATGGACTCACAGATGGATGGACAGACTCATGAAAAGAGACAGACAGATGTACAAACTCTCATATACTCTTTACTTCACTTAACAGGCACTAACTAATATCTCATCTGTTGCTTTCATTCAGATATTGATTCACCAGCATTCAAGATCATTTTCTTCGGAAACAGCTAATCTTTGACCTAGGGTGCCAGTCCACCTCTCTTTTGCTAAATAGGTCATAGCTGTTGATTTTAATATTTTAATCATGGGACTTGTTTCACCAGGTTCCAATGGAGAATGGAGGACAGCACTTGACTCACACACGGCACAATATGACACAGCGTGAGTAGGAGGCTGGAGCTGAGAAAATGGAAGAAAACTTCGCCAGCGACATTAAGGGAAAGTTGAGCTGTAACCATTAGCATTAGGGGTTCTTCGCTCTCCACGCAGACCAATGTTGTGGTCAATTTCAAGCTTTTATCTATATGAGTCACACACAAATGCTACATGCTACACATTTTATCTACCCAAAGGAAAACTACATATTAAGTTCTGGGGGGATTTGGAGGTGCAGAGGCACCTTTGAAGGTGCAGCGGCATTACCTCTATTTCTTATACTATGAAACTGCCCTCAATAGTGGGCTAGGCTGCTGGGGAAAGCAGTGTGCTCTCTTCTTATGCAGAGTTCTCACCATAAAATCATGAGTCAGAATACATATTTGTGACGGGAGGTAGGTTTCCCCAGTTTGTTTAAGTACCTGTAAGCGTGGGGCCACTGGTCTGTGCAACTTCCTTTCCTATTTGCTCAGACTCCTTTGGTTCTGGCAAAGGCGAAGGAGCATTTCTCTCCTTTCCAAATGCTGGTGGTATTTTTCCACAGTTGCTGCTTATAGAGTTTAATGTTTCATGGATTGGAAAGCATCCAAGGGATGAAAAAGAAGGACCTTTCCCCTCAACCTCCAAGAGGAGGAAATTCTTTAACAACAAGAATGTCAAGGGCATTTTATGGTGGTAGCCCATGTCTGAAGGTCAGACTATGTTTGTCTGGCCATCCCAAGCTTTTGAGCCACAGAAAAGAAACTCCCGGCTCCTAATCCGAGTTTGAATGTTGTTCATCTGCTGCCTGGTCTCTTCGCTCACTCCAGCTTGTTCTGCTCAGGGGTCTGTCTATCAATCTTGGCCTGAGGGAAATGCAGTCATATGTGGTGTGCATAGTGGGTAATTCGTATGTCTCAGGCTCTGACGCCTCCACCTTTGAGAAGCCTGTCTCTGCAACAACAACAATAACAGAAGATCTCCTTTCCAGCTTGGTGCTGGTTGGAAGCTGAGCTCATGTTTGTATATCCTGGCTGCGGAGATGGAAAGTGTGAATTTTACAGAAAATTAAATCTCCAGAAAAAAAAAAAGAATAGTGGGCAGGACAAGGGAAGAGGGGGTCACAATGGAGAAAGAGATTTGCAGATGGAGATCCTATTATGTCCAGACCTCACAGTGTCTTCCCATGCACACATGGCAACTGCAATGTGTACAGAGTATGAAGCAAAATGGTTCAGACTTAGCCAAAGAGAGAGGCCCCACCATATGTTGCTGTATTTAGCACTAAAGTCAGTATAGGCCCTGATTCCCAGCCAGACACATTGGCATTACTGTTATTAGATACAATGATGTTAAGCCTTTTTTGAAAGCCAGCAAAATTCCTTGTGTGTTTTCCTACACTCCTCTACATTTACAAGGGCTTTGATTTCAGAGAGGAAAAGACATAGCTGGTATAAACATCCCTCCTCCACCATGTAAATAGTGGGAGCATGTGCGGATGGTGAAGTAAAGTAAGTCCTGCAGCACACATTGGATTGCAGCTCATTAACAATTGAGTTTGGGACAAAATTGTATAAATACTTATGGAGGGAAAAGACATCCCTACCCCCTCCTCTGAATTGCCTTTTTGCTCTTATATCATTTGCAAACACTGGACAGAGAAGCAGTTAATTAGAGCTACAGGGAGCCATGCAGTAGCTGTGCCAATTGGCTTGTTTTGACCTGTTTGTGACTGGAAAGTCAATTTGGATTAATTTTTTGGTGCTTTGGGATTTTTTCCCTTTTGAATGACATGATTGCTGGCCTACAAAAAGCTAGAAATAGTGGAAGAAAAGAAATAATAAGTGTGCGTTCTTTCCAGCATTCCTAAACAAGATCACCCTGCCCTGTCCCAGCCTGGAGCCCTGAGCTTCATGCTAGCCAGCTGTGAGCTCACTTCTCAAACCATATTCTGAGTTCTTATAATGGGCACTGCCAGCTCCTAGATCATGGCCTTCTCAGTAATCTGGTCTACCATATTCTGAATCCTGGCAAACCATCCTTTTCTACAAAAATCTGAGGTAAATGGGTTGGGAAACAAGAACCCAGACACCAGTCACATGATATAATTATTTGTGTGGTTTATGCAGCATTAGCCTGTAGAACAACAACAGAAAGGAATAGGACCACGATAATAGTCAAAATCTCAGCCACTTCTAGAAGCCACTGTGCATTAATACCAGTGGAACATCCCAATATGATTTCGTATCCATGCAAGAAAGGAGCATGTGGGTGCCAGAGTATAATGCTAGTTATGAGAGTTACACATTTACCGGGTGCACCAGAGGAATTCGAGATGTCCAGCTCTGCATTTGTTTTCAACTGGTACATTAATTATCCCAAAAGCAAGCCCCTGTAAGTGGGATGGTTTGAAATCCTTGCCTGTTATCATAACCATCCCCACAGTATTACCACCTCTCTTGAAATCCTCATCGCTACCTTCCTTTCTCATGGAAACAATCTACTTTTTACCCCTGCAAATCCCAGTTTTCCAAACTCTAGCACATGTGCAACACTGTTACCCAGCTCCTTGTCAAAGAAACATGGTAACATCACCCACTCCTCAGACAAGTACACTGTCTTTCCCTTCCTTTTTAAAAGTGCTGCCTGTGCACTCTGTCATTAACAATCAGGGTAGGTCTACACAGTATCACGTACCTCAAAATAAGCTGCACAATTTGAGCCATGCAAATTACGTAGCTTATTTCAAAATAGTTTATTTCAAAATTTGGCGCTGACTACACAGAGCTAATTTAGAAATAAATTGCTATTCCGTCAACTTCCTTAATTCTCTTGCAACAAGGTTTACAGGAAGCCAAAATAAGAAGCCTGTTAATTTGAATGTATTTTGAAATAATGGGGGTGCTGTTAAGACACAAAGAACTCTATTTCAGGATAACAGGCGTTATCCTGAAATAGCTCCGCTGTGTAGATGTTCCCTCACCGCCCTCACGTCTGCTTCTCCACACAATCTCATCAGTGTCTGGGAAAGTATAAAACAACTCACTCCTGGGTGACCCTGGTGACTCCAAAACATGCCCAGAAAAAGGAAATTTCAAATTGTTCGTTTTGACATTTTCAGAATAAAAGATTTTGATTTTTCCAATTAGATGCACAAGGGAACTTAGGTGTCACTCACAAAACAAAACAAAACAAAACAAAACAAAATAAGGTGGTGGGTCCCCGATGCTGACTTGTGAGAGCACTCATCTGGGACATGGGAGACCACTGGAACATGGGACTCAGGTGTCCCATTCCCCCTCCTCCTAGATGAGTGCCCAAACCATGAGGCTATACAGTCATTCTTACTTTCTAGCCCAATAAATGGTATGAAATACAAAGTGGAACAGCTTCAACAGGAGGAGGTGAACGGCACCCATGCCAGAGTGCCCGACGGCCTGCTCTTTAGAACATTCAGCTGAGATGTGACAGAGGTTCAAGGTCCTATTCCAGAGGGAGAATTTGAACCTGGACCTCCTACAGCTCAGCAGCGTGTCCTAGAGCTATTGGGTATAGGGAGAGCACCACTGCTTTTTCCAGAATGAGAAAGATACTAAGTTTCCTTGTGAATCTAGCCCTTTATTTCCAAATGCCCTTTGCTTGCATTTGAAAAACTATTATTAAGGATGTCCCCAATTAAAGTGCTTCATGTTATTGACCCAACATGATTTTTTTCTGATTTTTTTAAATGTCCAGTGAATCAGAGAATCAGGGTATGTCTAGACTGCAGAATTTTCCTGGGATACCGGTGGTATCCCGGAAAAACTCGCCCATGTCCAAAGAACACATCTGCTTTTTTGGAATAGTTTTTGAAAAAGCGGGCACAACAGTTTTGCAATAGTTTCCACTTTTTCAGAACAGTTTCTGAAAAAAATTGGGCACATTCTTTTGGAAGCTCTGTATTCTCATTTTATGAGTAATAAGGAATTTTCAGAAAGAGGAGGTTTTTCCCACATTTGGCCCTGTATAGATGGGCCAAATGTCGGAAAAGTCTCTTCCGGAAAAAGAAGCGGAAAAAGGTACGCAAATTGCGATTCGCAATTTGCATATCTTTTTCCGGAAAAAGAACGCAGTGTAGACATACCCTCTGTTATTTACACAGCTGTACAGAGAAGTCCTCCCATGCTCTCCAGGTAACAAAGAAGTTTCCTCCACATGGAGTATTACCTGTACCACAACTTCTGCAAACTTCTCTGTGACAGCAATAAGGCAAAGTACTCTGGTAAATCTACCTCAGCAATTTGAAGGCAAACTAGACAATCCCATGTCAACAATTGACTGACCCAGTAAACAAACTGTCCGAATGCTTTCCACCTGTTCCCTCCCCCTTGCATAGCATGCTCATATACCAGCTTTGCCATTGCAAGTGCCAGCATGCACATTCTCTGGAACAAAAGACAGCACAACATTGCCAGATCTTGGAGCTTAGAGAAATTAAACTCCAGGTTTCAGCGTAACAAAAATAGACCTTAGGCTACAAAAATCTCAGCTGTCACCAGAATGGGGGACATCATCAGAGAGTGACATGTCACAGGTATTTTCCTAAGGCCCAGCACTAGCATCAGCAACCAGGGCAGCAGAAGATGACTTCTTCAGACTCATGGTAATGAATGTCAGGCTGATGGTAACCCAACTATCCCCTTCTAGCTACGCAATGCAGTGCAAACACAGCAACATCCCGCAGAGAAGCAAAAGGAAGAAAAAGGGAGGACAAATTCTCTTTCATGTACCCCGTCATCCTCAGGTGCAGAAGGTGCCTTATACCAGAAACCAAACGTTCTGAATGCATCATGTGACAAGCGAGCATGGCCTTGGTGCCCCCCTGCTTGAGGCCCCTCAGTCCTACTACTGTGTACTGCAGGAAAGGAGCGATCAGCATGGATCCTCCTGGCATGAGTGGAAAAGACAGGGCAGGATAAAGTCGCTTCCTGGCTGGGACCAGAGGGGCTAGGCAGAGAGCTTCTCCTGGGCTAAAGAAGCCCAAGGGCTAACAGAGTTTGATTCTGGTTGTATTTTCTTAAGCTGAGGGAGAAAGGACTTGAGAACTTTAGCCTTGAGGAATGGGATGAATATAAAGGTGGGAAGAGGCCTGTGGAAGAAGTAACAAAGAGCTGAAATGAGTGGCATGTGGCTGCTGTTTATAGGGTCTCTGGGTTGGACCCTGGAGCAGTGGGTGTACTAGGAGAGAACTTGAGCACTTAGCTCCCATGAACTGGAAGCAAGGACACTACAAAGTCAGGAAAATCTGGCGTTGGCTTATGCCAGCAGAATATAAATATCTGTCCAAGTGCAGTGTGTTACTTACAACGACCGATTCAGGGGGAGAGAGAAGCTGAATGTCACTACCCCTTTTGCTCTTCCTGGATCAGCAGGGCCACCTCTAGGGAGGCCCAGAAGAGGCAGCTGCCCTGGGACCCAGCAATTTAAAAGGGCATGGGGTTCCCAGTCCCCTCTGCCATAGCAGAGGTGGCCAGAGCACTGATGGGATCACCAGTCCCTTCAAAACACCCACCACAGCCCTAGGACACACAGAAAAGGAAAAAATGAATTGACTATAGACCAAGCCAGGGCCCCAGGTAACAGACCAGAAACATTGAAATTGCTCACTTATAAGCATAAATTAGATCTTGTTGGCATTATTGAAACCTGTGGGGAGAGTTCACACAACTGGAATGTTAAAAACAATGGTTCTCCCCTATTTATAAAGGTGGGCTACAATGGAGAGGAACTGGCACCCTATGTCAGTTTCTGCATCACTGATAACTCAGACGAAAATCATCTTGATCACTTACGGATCAGAGTCTTAACAGATCACTGAATTTGTCTAGCATGGAGCCACCTATCATCATCATACAATATATGGAAACAGTTAATTACTTGAGAAATGGCTGTTCAGAAACCAGCAAACTGTCATTGTTAAACTACAACGAATTTCCATGATGAATTTATCTAACTCAACATTCCAGCTCTTGGATTGTGTTATACATTTCTCTGGTAGACTGAGAAGCCTATTATCAAATGTTTGTTCTGCATTTAAGTATTTATAAACTGTAATTAATTACTGTCTTTCTATCAGTTTAACTAGATTAAGTTTCTTGAATCTATCACTGAAAGGCAGGGGTGGGCAATAATTTTTTATGAGGGGCCACTCCAAGAATTTAGTAAGTGGTCAAGGGCTGCACTCCTCCATGGTGTTAATGAGGTGCTGGATCTGGGATAGAGGTTGGGTGCAGAAGGAACCTTGGGGTAGAGGATTGGGGTTCAGGGTAGGTGGGGTCTGAGAGGGAGTTTGGGTGAAGGAGGAGGTTGTGACCTTGGGCAGGGCACTAGGGTGCAGGAGGGGATTCAAGGGTTTGGATTGTGACCTAAGGCAGGAGGTCTCCTGGGGCAGGAGATTGGAGTGGAGGGTCTGGGAGGGGGTATGGGCTCAGGATGGGGCAGATTGTTTTGGTTATGTGGAATAGGGTGGCAGGAGTGGGGTAGAGGGTTGGAGGAGGGAGGGGCTGGGATGCCAGAGGCAGGCTCTGGCTGGGAGACGTTTACCTAGGCAACTCCCAGCAGCAGCCCAGCAGGTTCCCTGCCTTTCATGCCCTGGCAGGCCACTCAGAGCAGCTGCTGCGGGGCTATGTGCGTCTGTGAACAGCTGCCAGCTCGAGGGGAAGAGGAGGAGGGAGACTTCATGCACTGCCTGTTCTTCAAACAGGCAACTCCCATTGGCCAGAAACTGGCCAATGGGAGCTGCAAGATTGTACTGGGGGTGGAGGCAGTACACGAAGTCTCTCCCTCTCCTCCCCCCAGTCTCACAGATGTTCTCTGACAAACAGGGCCCTGTAGCTGGTTTTTCTGAGAGGTGTGGGGGGGGGAGGGGTAGGGCAGGCAGGGAACCTGACTAAAGCTCCCACTACGCTCATGGACCAGATCCAGCAGTTTGGTGGACTAGATCCAGCCTGCGGGCTGCATTTTGCCCACCCCTGCTATCATTATGACTCTTCTCTGAATCTTCTCCACTTTATCAATGTCATGTTTGCATTGTAGGCATCAGAACTGGACATACTATTCAAGACACAAGAAGTCACTCTTACGCTCTACTCTGTGCTGATTAGTCCTCAGTTGGAGTATTGTGTCCAGTTCTGGGTGCCACATTTCAAGAAAGATGTGGAGAAATTGGAGAAGGTCTGGAGAAGAGCAACAAGAATGATGAAAGGTCTAGAGAACATGACCTATGAAGGAAGACTGAAAGAATTGGGCTTGTTTAGTTTGTAAAGGAGAAGACTGAGAGGGGACATGATAGCAGTTTTAAGGTATCTAAAAGGGTGTCACAAGTAGGAGGGAGAAACATTGTTCTCCTTAGCCTCTGAGGATAGGACAAGAAGCAATGGGCTTAAACTATAGCAAGAGAGGTTTAGGTTGGACATTAGGAAAAACTTCCTAACAATCAGTGTAGTTAAACACTGGAATAAGTTGCCTGGGGAGGTTGTGGAATCTCCATCTCTGGAGATATTTAAGAGCAGGTTAGATAGACATCTGTCAGGAATGGTAGACAGTACTGGGTCCTGTGGTGAGGGCAGGGGACTGGACTCAATGATCTCTCAAGGTCCCTTCCGGTTCTAATGTTCTATGATTCTATGATTCTATCAGTGATTGTACCAGTGCCAAAGAATGGGCTAAAATAACCTCTCTAATGCCTCCTGAGATTCCGGCTTAAGCATCCCAGGATCACAGTAACCTGTTTGGTTGAAGCATTGCTTTCCAAGATAGAGTCCAACATTCTGTATGCAAGACCTACATTTTTGTATATATTTATAGTTAGCTGTATTAAAATGCATATTGTTTGCTTGCACCAAGTTTATGAAACAAACGAAATCATTCTGTAACAATGACCTATTATGTTTATTATTTACCACTCCCCCAATTTTTGTGGTATCTACAGACATTATCAATGATAACTTTGTTTTCTTCTTGGTCATTAACAAAAAATGAGTAAACTAGAGTAGATCGAAGGACCAATCCCTTGCAGGACCCAACTAGAAATATACTCATTTGTTGGTGACTCCCCATTTACAACTACAATTACGTAACCAGTTTTTAATCTGTATAATGTGCACCATGTTAATTTTATATCATTCTAGCTTTTAATCAAAATCCTATGCAGTACAAAATCAAATACTTTACAGTATTCCAAATATATTACATAGGCACAACTGTCTTTATCAGCCAAACTTAATCTCAAAGAAAGATTTCAGGTTAGTTTGACAGGATCTGTTTTCCATTAATTCATACTGATTTGCATTGATTAGTCAAATCCTGTTTCAGCCACTCCATTATCATGCCAAAAGCAATAGCAGACTACAGGCAGTCCCTGAGTTACGCGGATCCGACTTATGTCGGATCCGCAGTTACGAACGGGGCTTTTCTCGCCCCGGAGGACGGGAGCGGCGGGACGCCCAGATGCGCCACGGTCCGCCGCCCCCATCCTCCGGGGCGAGAAAAGCTGCTCCCTGTCTCCCTGGTCTGCAGGGAGATGGGGAGCAAAGCCTTGGAGCACGCCCGCAGCGGGACAGCCCGGGCGCGCTTGAGCTGTCCCCCTGCGGGCGTGCTCCGCGGCTTTGCTCCCCGTCTCCTGACCAGCAGACCAGGGAGATGGGGAGCAAAGCCGCAGAGCACGCCCGCAGTGGGACAGCTCAAGTGCGCCTTGGAGCACGCCCACAGCGGGACAGCCCAGGAGCGCTTGGGCTGTCCCGCTGCGGGCATGCTCTGCGGCTTTGCTCCCCGTCTCCCTGGTCTGACCAGCAGACCAGGGAGATGGGCAGCAAAGCCTCGGAGCACACCAGCAGTGAGACAGCCGTGGCGCGCCTGGACTGTCCCGCTGCCCGCGTGCTCTGCGGCTTTGCTCCGTGTCTCCCAGGTCAGCAGACCAGGGAGACGGAGCAAAGCAGTGGAGGACTTGGGCGGTCCCGCCACCCCCATCTCCCTGGTCTGCTGGGGGGGTGCAGCTAGTGCCCCCCCAGCAGACCAGGCTTTTCTTGCCTACCCCTGGGGTAGAGCAGCTGAGGGCTGCCGGGTTGGTCCCGCAGCGCCACTCCGGACCAACCCGGCAGCACCCCAGCTGCTCTGCCCCAGGCGTCCTCAAGTCAGCCGCTGCTGAAACTGACCAGCGGCTGACTACAGGAAGCCCGAGGCAGAGTTGCTCTGCCCCAGGCTTCCTGGAATCAGCCGCTGATCAGTTTCAGCAGCAGCTGACTTGGGGACGCCTGGGTTTCTTAAGTTGAATCTGTATGTAAGTCAGAACTGGCGTCCAGATTCATCCGCGGTTGAATCTGATCAGTTTCAGCAGCGGCTGACGCCAGTTCCGACTTACATACAGATTCAACTTAAGAACAAACTTACAGTCCCTATCTTGTACGTAACCCGGGGACTGCCTGTACTAGCTCTATAATTACTTGGGTCATCCCATTTATCCTTTTTAAATATTGACAACACAATATCTATTTTCCAGTTTTTTGGAACTTCCCTGGTGTTCCCAGAGTTTTTGAATATCATCATGACTGGTCCAATGAGCATGTCAACCAATTTCCTGAAAACTCTTCGATGCAAACTTTCCAAACCTGATGATTTAAAAATGTCCATCTTTAGTTGCTGCTGTTTAACATCCTTCTGAAATACCAGTGGAATGGAAAGAATGTTATATGATATGACTTCATCATCTGTTTATTTCCCAGATACTGAAAATACTTATTGAATACTTCTGCCTTTCTATATTTTTACTCAGAATTTTACCAATTCTAGTAATAGACAAAAATCTTTATAAGAATTCTTTTTTCTTCCTATTATACTTCAAAAACTCCTTATTTTCCTTCATTCAACTGACCACAGAGCTCTACTTGTGTCCCTTTGCTTCCTTTATCAATTTTCTACAGTTCCTAGCTTCTGATTAATATTGATTACCATCATCTTTCTTCATTTTGTTATATATATGTTACCACTGCGTTCACTTGCTCTCTAAATCGGGTCCTCTTTTAATCAATATGGCTTTCTTCCATGATTTTTGGGATTGTGTCTTTTTGGAAATCTAGAAATATATTCTTAAACAATTCCCAATATCATTCATATTTTTCAGATTAAATTTTTCCTCTTAGCTGATTTGGCTTGAAATTGTTTATAGCTTTATAAAATTGACTCCTTTAAAGCATCTGATGTATATATATTACTGATATGGACTTTATTCTATTTGCCCATTATAAATGTGAGCAAATACCTAAACTGCCATTTTAATTTTATGATCAGTTCCTCTTTATCTGTCAAGATGAGGTCTACTATAGAATTCCTCCATATTGATTGCAACACTTTTAGTGTGAGAAAATAGTAATCAATAATCTGTAGAAGTGCCAAGGATGTTTTAGTACTGGCAGCATATGCCACTTAAATTAAAATTCCCTATGATGACACAGGTTTTTTTCCCCTCTTGCATTATAGATATAAATGCATAGGGAGCTGCTTCCATTTCCTAGTTTGATCTGGCAGTCTGTAATAGACACTGACTAATACACTGCTTTATCTGTTAGGATATGATCTTCAGAGTTCTTAGTGACTCAGAAATGGATAATCCCATTTCACGTGGCCATGGGGATGACAGAATTGCTGGGCACCTGGGCAACGTGGAAGGATGGCTTTGAGCTTTCTGGAAGGGTGGGGTCTTGGGCAGAAGGGGCGGGGCTCGGGCAGCACTCCACAACAGTGTTCTGTCAGAAATTCAAAGGACCCGGGGCCCTGCCTGCTACCTCAGCCTTTTTGGATCATTGAGTCCCAGGGCCCTTTGCTTCCCTCCCCACACCGGTGAGCCTTGACATAGGGTCCACCTCATCCCCTGCTTAACCCACTCAAGTCCTTTTTAAATAGGCTATAACCAGTGTTTTTAACATTCCAGTTATATGACTTCTCCTCCTCCTCCCCCCCAATTTCAACAAATGCAAACAAGATCTAATTTATGCTTATACAATTTGAAACTTTCTTAACCAGGATTCTCTGCTCTGGCAACATCCACAGTCCTCCTGGCCCATGGATGTTCCAGGACCAGAGAGTCCCAGTGGCAAGCTAGCACTGGGAGCCCTACAAGCTGGCAGGGCAGTGGGAACCTGATGTGCACATCAGCAGGGCTTCTGGCAGTGGGAGTCCCATGTGTGATAGTGGGGCTACCCAGTAGAGCAGCAGGAGCCAGGAGCACAGAGGCTGCAGGGCTGCCTGGCATAACATCAGGAGCTGGGTGCGGTAGCGAGAGCCCGGCGCAGCAGCAAGAGCCTAGCGAGCAGAGGCATCAGAGCTGCCCACTGGGCAGAGGGGGCCAGAGAGAGGGGGGAACTAGCTGGGAGGCCAATGGTGGGTCCAGGGCTGGAGGGAGCTGGTGGCAGAGGGGCCAGAAATAATGTCTCTTGGTCTGGCAAAATCCCTCCTCTGGGACCAGTCAGGTCCCAAGGGTGCCAGACCAGAGAGATCCAACCCGTACTTGAGCAATTTCAATGACTCTGATTTGTTACCCAGGCTCTTAACAGTAGTGTATAGATAATTAAAAAACTTCTTTTCTTTGGCTTCTTCGGGTCCTTAATGATTTTTTGCTAAATGAGTCTGCAGAGCTTTCTCTTCACCCTCTCCCATTGTTGAACAACCTTCAGACTACTCTAACAGCCTGTCCTCCCCCCCCCCCCCGGTCTATTTGTTCCCCTTCTACTGAAATGGAGACCATCCAAACTGTACAGCCCCCAGTCTGCATAGAAGGTGGACCACAAAACCAAAAATCCCACGGTCAGGCTGTTCTCCACTCTGGCACTCGAGTGCA
This sequence comes from Pelodiscus sinensis, assembly GCF_052426305.1. Lineage (NCBI taxonomy): Eukaryota > Metazoa > Chordata > Testudines > Trionychidae > Pelodiscus > Pelodiscus sinensis. The sequence goes on along the minus strand of NC_143052.1, from coordinate 145,486,101 downwards.
GAAGGTGGGGGGCCTGCAAGAGACCTTAAAAATACCTTGCCTCTATAGGCTCTGCTTACAGAAACTCCCTAGAGTCACAGATTCCTGGCACTGGGAAATAAGCTGCCACCATACAGTGAATGAAATAAAACCCTGAAAACCAGGAAGAAACACTTGAACTTATTCCCAAGGGGTACCCCAAGCTCTTTTGCCACAAGAGAGTTTGAAAAAAGAAACAGACTCCATGGAAAACAAGTTGTATCTCTGATAGCTGACCTCTCAGCCTAGTCAGGCACACACAGAGACCTGTCACCTTCCAGGACACAAGAATCAAATCATCACCTTAAAAAAGTTGAATTTATTAACAAAACAAAAAGGTCTACTTGGTAAGGCATACTTGGGTGCTAGGTGTTACAAAGCACCTGAAGAAAGAGCAAATTAAAACAGAAAAAATGGGTATCTCTGGGCACAGCTTAGGTATACTGAACAGGGGGAGGGAGGCACATGGATTTCACACAGAGAAGTTTAACCAAACACCAAAATAAAGAAAAATAAACTGGTCGCAACTAAATACACATTTTCCCTCGACTCAAGATCCGTACTGATCCGTACTTCAAGGCCCAGTCCATTCCTATGCCCAATATTCCTTGCAGGCATGGTAACTCTGTTTGATTATTTCATCTTACTTCCTCCAGCTACTAACTTAGAACTCCCACGCAAAGAGAGACGGCAAAGTATATATTTACAATTCAAATGTCAGCAATGTACCCCATTGGTTCTTCAGGCTTCCTGTCAACACCCTTAGCTACCTGAATTTAACCCTGCAGTCACCAAATGCAGGCCAGCATTCCTCCTATCCATCACACCCATACCCTACATTTATCTAACTAGTGGTTCATTTCCAGAATCTTCTGCCTCCATCTTCCTTCACTTGTGGGACAGGTAGGCTCTCAGAAGACAGCTTGGGCATTCCCTTTCAGCACGTTTCTGGGTTCCTTAAAATAATCTATATAACTGCAAGATATTCTACAGTACAGTGCCATCAGTACCAATATGAACCATCACCAGTGGATCTTTGCTTATTGACTTCAGAAGCCTCTCCAGTCTTACTTACATCTCGTGTCTTGGCTCCAGGAAGGAAACACAGCACCATGTTGTTCATCTCTCTCTTACATAATGTTCTTTGCATTCTTCTGAGAATTTAATCCCCAGCAAGGATCATCTGTCTTCCTTGGATAGTTAGAGAACTCTTTGTGGTCAAGCTTGATGTATTTATTTTTTACAGGTGTGTCTTATACATCTCTGTGTTCCCCTAACTATCCAGATCTTGAGAGGTATCTTCCATGGTTTCTACTCTGGGGGCCAAGTATCAATAGGTAACTTCTAGCTGTTTGGAATTCCTCCTTGTCCTTTTCTCTCTGATAGTCACAGCCTGCCCTTCCTTGTCTGTTTCCAGCCATGTAGAATTGTTGCCATGATCTTTCACCTCTGGTGGTTATGAACTAAAAGACCTCCTCTCTGACTTTGTCACTCTCTGAGTTCTTGGCGACCATCTCCTTTCTTCCTTGAGATTGTGGTTCTGATATTTCCTGAGCCCAGCTGACTAGGAACTCTTCAGCTCTTCTGAATCTCAGTAGCCTCCCTAGATGCGAGCCCAAGCCATGAATGTTTTCTTCAGCATAGTCACAACCTTGCACTTCATGAAAAGAAAGTACCTTCTGGCCTCAGTCAGGAAAGAAAAGGTGGCACACCTATTACAGGTCACTGCCACTGTTCCATCTCCGGCCATTTTGAAATCGTACGTAGAATGGAACCTGGAAGGAAAGCTTCTCACACGCCTCCTCCAAGCAGTCTTTGAAACACTCCTGTTGGCTGCTTCTGCTAGCAGTTTCCCTGCAGCTAAGGAGTGATCATCCACTCAGATGTCAAAGAGCAGGGCTGGTCAAAGCTCCCAGGGTCAAAGCTTCATGACCCTTCCCAAGACACCAATAAACAGACCTCTTTATTCGGGGAACCACATCAGCTGCATAGCCCATGCATAGAGAACTAAACACATGGACTCAAGGCATCAATCCCCAAATCCCACTTTGTGCCTTCCCGTTCCGCCAGCCCCAGTGAAGATCCCTCTGCTGTTGTGTTCTGTTTGTGTGTTTTAGGGGCAGACACTATGCATGGGAGCTGAACTCACACTTGGCTGGAGTGCTTGGCTTAACGCTGGTAGAACCGCTAACATGCGGCTGCTTATGTAGGGGAGGGAGTGCTGGGTTGGAGCAATTCCATGACCCGAGTCTTTCACTGACCTGATTGGTTTGTTCTCGTTTCTATTGGACAGATAAGGAGCTGGCCAACTCTGATGGCAACAAATAAATCCTTGGCATGAATGGGGGTGTCACCACAGGGGCATGCACTGAAAAGGGAAAGAGAGGGAACGTCTGAGAGTGAAAGCTAGAGAGAGGATATCAGAATATGGGTGCTTGGAGCAGAGGTTCACTTTGGAACAGAGAAAGGGCCTTTGTGGTCTCTAAAATGACCATAAATGTCTGTTTCTAGGAAATGGTTGATCAAACAGATGAGCATAGGACACCTGAGGGCCTTGGACTCTGAGCAGTCCTGCATTTCAGAGGCAAGAGGGGAACTGGTGAAAGCTGTGGACATCAAAGATGGCGGTGAACAGATTGGCTTCAGCCAACCAAGGTTCTGGGAAAACAAAGTCTGGCAGACACTTACCTTGACCGTTCTCCAGACCAGCATCCGCCCTGCAAAACATATGCTGTCCATGGGCAGCTTAATCTGCTTGGAAAAGAGATGGGGCAATATCCCCACCGGGGAAAGAGTATGTGTACTCAGGAGCCTAATTGTTGATGCAGTGAGTGCTCCCTGAGCTGCGGTGCTAGTTCTCTGAGTGACTGAACAAGAGTGATCTAAGACAAAAGGGTTTACCACGTCATCTGACTCCAAGCTGTTTCCCGTCATCTGGATAAATGAGATGGAGGTGAGGGGGTGGGAGCATAGATGGAAAGAGGGGAACAAGAAAAATGGAGCTCCCAATTACTGGCATGCACATCTCCACATGGACTCAGCAGTTAGGACTTGGACTTTGCAAGTTGCTCATTAGAGCCAAAGCATTAAGTCATTTCCCCAGGGAGGAATAAGATTGAACTGAGAGTCCAGAACTCTGCCAGAAAGTGCAAGGTCGTGGGGGAGGGGGTGAGGAGCGGAGAAGCGGCATGGGGTGGGGTGTGTGGAAGAGATTGGAGAAACATGGGGGAGGGAGAGAGAAAATGAAAGGCTAGAGAGGGTGGGGAAAAGGGAGGGAGAGAGGGGGAAAAGTGATGAAGTAAAGACAATGAGAAGGGGGAGAAGAGCAAAGTTATGCGATAGCTAAGGTGTTAGAAAGCTTCAGTGATCTCTCACACGCTGCTCTAGCTGGGCTGTGGCCGTGGGTAATTGCTGTCCTGCTGGAGAAAACAGCACGCGCTTACACTGCCATGTGGGCACGGCGCCTGTCAGCATGCTGTACCTAGATTTGACATTGCCTGTGAAAGCAGGCCCCAAAGTAACACTTCAGGGAGCAGCAGCAAGAAAGTGAGGCATAGCGCGGACTTGAGTTCCTTCTCTGAACTGCCTCAGGATAGATCATTTGCCCAACTTTGTTTTTCAGAGATTCCCAGGCCAGAAGGGACGGCTGCTCCTGTAGAGCACCGGCTAAGGAACTTCCCCAAGGTAACACCTGGAGCTGCTCTTTCACATAACATTCAACCGTTACATGACTTAAAAATGGTCAGTGATGGAGAATCATCTGTGACATACGGTGAATTGTTCCAAAGGTTAATTACTCACAATTATACATCTAGGCCTTATTTCCTGTCCCAATTTGTCTCGTTTAAACTTCCCGCCATTGGATCCCGTTACATTCTTTTGCTGCTAGATCCCAGTATTTGTTCCCCATGTAGATTGCAATCAAATCACCCCTTTACTTCCTCTGTATTAAACCAAATAACGAGACTTCAGGAGCTCAGTGACTACCCACCATGCTTTCCACTCCTTTACTCATCTTTGTGGCTCCTGTTTGAACACTCTCCAATTCATCAACTTCCTCACTGAGTTACGGGCACCAGGACAGGATACTGTAGGCCAAATACTGAGCTAAAATAACCTCTCTGCTCCTACTTGAGATTCCCCTGCTTACGTACCCTATGATCACATTAGTTCTCTCGGCCAAAGTATCGCACTGGGAGCTCATATCCAGCTGATTGTTCGTCATGACGGCCAAATCTTTTTCAGAGTTACTGCTTCCCAGTATGGAGCCCGCTATCCTGTAGTATAGTCTACATTCTTTGTTCCTAGGTGTGTGCATTTGCACCTAGCCATATGAAAACACCTGGTTTTGCTTGCACTCAGATTGCTCTGAATCAGTGACCTGTCTTCCTCGTTATTTATATTTTCTCCCTGTTTATAATTACAGTTTGAGATCTATCACTTAGCCAGCTTTTAAGACACTTGATTAATGATGATATGTTTTCTTCTAGGTCATAACAAATATGTTAGACAAGCATATCCCAGAACCAGTCCCAGTGGTATCCAATTAAAAACATACCTATTTCATGATGATTCCCCATGTACAATGACATTTTGAGACCTATCAGTTAGCCAGTTTTTAATCAGTTTTATATGTTTCATGTCAATTTTATATCATTGTGTTTTTAATCAAAATGTAATGTAATACCAGATCAAATGCTTTATAGAAGTCTAAGCATATTACACATCAACACACTTACATTTATCAACCAAACTTGTAATCTCACCAAAAAAGATATTGGATAAGTTTGATGGAATCTCTTTTCCATAGACCCATGTTGATTTGCATTAATTACATTAATCTCCTTTAATTTATTAAATAGTATATCAACCACTCCATTATCTTGCCTAGGGTCAATGTCAGGCTGGCAGGATTCCAGTTACCCCGGTCAATCTGTTTACCCATTAAAAAAGGCACATTTGCTTTTTTTTTAAGTCTTCAGGAACTTCCTCAGTGCTCCAGTGCTTATTGAAGATCAATTTTAACAGGTCAGTGAGCTACTTGGCCAGCTCTTTTAAAACTTTGAATGCATGTTATCTGAACCTGCTGATTTTTAAAATATCTCACTTTACTAGCTTCGTTTTAACACCCTCCAGAAACTACAGTGGAATGGAAAGTGGTTATTTTGCAATAAAACGCTATTCCAACAAGTCCCTTAGGGTATGTCTACACTGCAAAGTTATTTGAAATAACAGGCGTTATTTCGAATTAACTTTAATAGCGTCTATACATGCAAACCGCTATTTCAAAATTAATTTGAAATAGCAGAGCGCTTAATTTGAATTTGGTAATCCTCATTCTACGAGGAGTAATGCCAAATTCTAAATAGCTATTTCGAATTAAGTGCCGTGTAGACACTTAATTCGAAATAGGAGGCCTCCAGTCCTTCCCAGGGAGCCCTGGTGGCCACTCTGGGCACAACCAGAAAAGCTTACTCTCCTCTCCCCCAGCCCCAGAGCCATTAAAGGGGTAGACCCTGGCCACACCAAGCCTGCCAGCCCAGAGCCAGCAGTGGCCACCGGGGCCCTTGACCCACTGGCCCCAAAACATGAGCCAGCAAGCCACTGGCAGCCAGCCCTCCACCACTCCCCAGGAGCAGTCTGCCAGCTCCCAGGAGCCTGACAGGGGCTGGAGAAGGCGGGCTCCTTCCTGGTCCAGGGTGGAGATCATGGACCTTATTCAGCTTTGGGGGGATGCCCCCAACGTCCATGATCTCCTCACTAGACGGAGGAATGGAACCGTGTATGGCAGGATAGCTGCCAGCCTGGCCACCAAAGGCCACATGCGAACCCAGGAGCAGGCTAGCATGAAAGTCAAGTTGGTCCGGCAAGACCGCTAACCCGGAGCCCTGAGCTTCCCCCTTCTTCCCCTTCTTCCCCTTGCTTCTCCCTTCCAGCTCCCTCCTCCAAGGTTTCCCCCTCCCCTCTCCCACCCTCTCTCTTCCTCTCTCCCACCTCCTTTTCCCAGTCTCCCCAGAGGTTCATTTCTCCCCCCCCCCCCCAGTTTTGTTCAATAAACTCAGTTTCTATTTTTGAACATACATGTCTTTTATTTGACATCAGGAAGAGGGGCTAGGGAGGGGTAAGTGGAAGGACGTGAGGGAGGAATGGGGCATGAGCCCCCAGTGGAGAGGACCGGGGAGGCTCTGAGGGCTCTGAGGGGTGGATGCTCTCCCTCAGGGCCTCCTGGATCCTGACAGCCCCCCAATGGACCCCCTGGATGGCAGCCTGCAGCAAGTGCAGCTGGGCTGATGGCAACGACCCCACGAGATGCACTGGCATGCCTAGGGGCAGCTCTGGCTCCATGTGGTGGCTGAGTGCTGTGGTGTTCTGAGTGTGGGCGCTCAGGGCACTCCAAGACAGAAGGTAGACAAGGAAGCGGGAAACCCTGAGAACTGTCTGTCGGGAGTGGGGGTAGGGTCCCTTTAAGCACGGAGCTCAGTTAGCCTCAGGCAGTAGCCCCACACACTAAGTTCTAACCTGATGCCCTGCCGGCACTGGTTCCGGCCAGCCTTAACTTCGGTTCAGGGTCGACTCAGTGTGTACGCGCTATTTTGAAATAGCAAAATGCTATTGCAAAATAGGTTTTGTGTGTGGATGCGTTAATTTGAATTAGCTTAATTGGAATTAACTATTTCAAATTAAGTTAACTCGAATTAACGCTGTAGTGTAGATGTAACCTTAATGTGGAATGAGGGTTACAGGGACAATGAAATAGCACGCCCGTTATTTCAAAATATATTTCAAAATAACAGGCACATTTAAAGATATGAAATTGCTACTTTGGGATACTTCCAGTATCTTGAAATAGCCCCTCTGTCTAGACCTAGCCTCTGTGTGCTTCTTCAGATATGCATGCATGCAAGCAAAACAGAGTACTGGGCAAATTTTCTACTCCAATCAGCTTGGCTTACTAAAGGCTGTTCCACAATCCATAGTGTGGTCTCTGACTATACTGGGTGATAATTTTCAGATGAAACTTTTTGAAATCAAAGAATACAGATTTAGGCTCGCCAACATATTTCATTGATTCATGTTGATTTCAGCAAATTGTTTCATTCTAAATTTTTAAAAAATCAGAAATGTCAAAACAGACCAGTGTTGTTGTAGCCATGTTGGTCCCAGGATATTAAAGTAATAAGGCAGTTGAAGTAATAACTTTTATTGGACCATCTTCTGTTGGTGAGAGGCACAAACTTTTGAACTACAGAGTGCTGTTCTTCAGGTCATAGTGTCACAACCAAGATGGAATGGTTAGTTTAACACAAGTAGTTAACATATAATGGAAGAGATTATTCAAGATAAAGTGGCCAACTAGCACCTTTGCGGTCATAGGATAAAAAGGAGGATTAGTGGGTTAAAATTGCTGTCACAAACCATACATTCAGGCTATGTCCAGACTGGCATGATTTTCCGCAAATGCTTTTAACGGAAAAGTTTTTCCGTTAAAAGCATTTGCGGAAAAGAGCATCTAGATTGGCACGGACACTTTTCCGCAAAAAAGCCCCGATCGCCATTTTCGCGATCGGGGCTTTTTTGCGCAAAACAATACCACGTTGTCTACACTGACCCTCTTGCACAAAAGCATTTGCACAAGAGGGCTTTTGCCTGAATGGGAGCAGCATAGCATTTCCGCAAGAACACTGGCAATCTTACATGAGATCGTCAGTGTTCTTGCGGAAATTCAGGCGGCCAGTCTAGACACAGCCTCAATGTTTTAAATCCACAGTTTTTACTATCTAGCAAAGTAATAAATTTAAGTTCCCAGGCTCATCCTTTGAAAGTGTTGTGAATGTGTCTTCTGAGGATGAGAACTGAGAGCTCAGATATGAAGTAATTGTTTTTTGAAAAGTGATAAACCATGGATGCTATGTTGTTTTTAATCATTTATCATTTTTCTGTGAATTTGTTAGAGAGCATAGTGATTGTGTACATTAAGAACACTAGGGGACTGTGCCCCCTGCTCGCTACACTCACCAACTGCCCTCTCTCTGGTGGCTTTCTCAGGTGGAGAATGTAAGAGGTACACTTGCCAACACCCCTTTCTCTGGGGGTAGGTGTCTGACCAGACAGGAGGGGTGCAGGAGTGTGCTGGGGGCAGGGTGTCTGTCCAGGATGGAGGGGGCAAGAGCAGGCTGGGTGTAAATGTCTTGTCATGGGGAGGGGGCAGGAGCAGGAAGGGGGTGCAGTGTCTCTGTAGAAGGGGTGAGAGAGGGAGTTGGGGGTGCGGGGTCTCAGCTTGGGAGAGTATGAGTGAGCGGGCTGGGGATGTGAGGTCACAGCGGAAGGGGGTGTGAAGGGAGTGGGTGTGCAGGGTCTTGGCAGGGTGGTGAGTGAGTGGTCTGAGGCCATGCTGGGAGCCTGGACTGGCACTCCAGCCTTGCCCCCCCAAGTCAAGACCCCACATCCCCATCCCCTCATTAACCACCCTGCCAAGACCCTGTATCCCCATCCCCCTCATTCACCAGCTCCAGCTCAGTTCCCCACCCCCACCCCGCTACTCCTGCAATAGGGAGTCCATGCTGGTGCTCCAGCCTCCCCTACCCCACCCTCCCGTGAGGTTGAAGCACCAATGCCAGCTTCCTGCGGGGGAGAGTAAGAAAGAACTATGCTGTGTGAGGATGCTGGGGGTGCACAGTCTCATCTGGGCATTGAGTGAGGAGGCTGGGGTCTCGACTGGTGATGTGTGAGTGAGAGGGCTGGAGGTGTGCAGTCTTGGTTTGGGGGGCGAGTGAGGGGGCTGGGGTATGTGGTCTTGGCAGGGTAGTGATTGAGCAGGGTGGGGGTGTGAAGTCTTGGCTTGGGGGGGTGTGAGTGAAGAACACTTTCCACTTCCCTTACTCCTCGTGAAATAAGAGTTACAGAAGTTAGAGTAAGAAGTCCTCCAGCTTGACATTGTCGACATAAAGGCTTTCTGTGTAGACTATATTATTTTGGAATAACACCAGTTATTCCAAAATAATGTTGCTGTGTAGACATAGCCTGACTTATTTGAGGTCCATGTTTGACTGTATTGGTTACCTAACATGTATCTGCAAAGTTTAGTCATTTACTGAGTGCAACTGTGTAAATAGCTGATATTTTCTATTTGATGGCTGAACTGGAAAGAAAAAAAGTTTTTTGTTTTGTTTATATTACTTTTTCAATTTCCCAAAAAAGTAAAAAAAAAAAAATTTGAAACAACAATGTTAAAATTAAACATTTTGGTTTTGTGGAGGGTTTTTTCCTATTTTTCTTTCCAAAATAATTTGCAAATATGGTAGGAGACCAGATTGGCTTACCAGAGAAATCCTTGATGAACTTAAGCACAAAAAGGGGTATAAATGTATAGCTCGAGAATGCAGGGGAGCTATCAGGAAGGCGAAAGCACAATTGGAATTGCGACTCGCAAGGGATGTGAAGGATAACAAGAAAGGTTTGTACAGGTATGTTAGCAAGAAGAAGGTGATCAGAGAGGGTGTGGGGCTCCTGCTGGATGAGGGCGGTAACGTAATGACAGATGATGTGGGGAAAGCTGAAGTACTTAATGCTTTCTTTGCCTCTGTCTTCACGGACAAGGCCAGCTCCCAGTTAAGTGACACAATATGGGACGAAGGTGATCAGCCGTTGGTGGGGAAAGAACAGGTTAGGAACTATTTAGAAAAGCTAAGGGTACATAAATCCATGGGTCCAGACTTAATACATCTGAGGGTACTGAGGGAATTGGCAAATGTAATTGAGGAACCTTTGGCCATTATCTTTGAAAAGCTGTGGAGATCAGGAGAGATCCCGGATGATTGAAAAAAGGCAAATGTAGTGCCCATCTTTAAGAAAGGGAAGAAGGATGATCCAGGAAACTATAGGCTGGTCAGTCTTACCTCGGTCCCTGAAAAAATCATGGAGGGGATCCTCAAGGAATCCATTTTGAAGCACTTGGAAGAGGGGAAGGTGATCAGGAATAGCCTGCATGGATTCATGAAGGACAGGTCATGCCTGACCAATCTGATTAACTTCTATGATGAGGTAACTGGCTCTGTGGTTATGGGAAAGTCAGTGGATGTGATATACCTTGACTTTAGCAAGGCTTTTGATACGGTCTCCCACAATATCCTTGCCAGCAAGTTAAGGGAATGTGGATTGGATAAATGGACGGTAAGATGGATAGAAAGCTGGCTGGAAGTTTGGGCCCAGCGAGTAGTGATCAACGGCTCAATGTCAGGATGGCGGTCGGTTTCTAGCAGAGTGCCCCAAGGTTCATTTCTGGTACCGGGTTTGTTCAACATCTGTATTAATGACCTGGATGAGGGGATGGATTGCACCCTCAGCAAGTTTGAGGATGACACTAAGCTAAGGGGAGAGGTAGATACGCTGGAGGGCAGGGATTTAGTCCCAGAGTGACTTAGACAAATTGGAGGATTGGGCCACAAGAAATCTGATGAGGTTCAAGAAGGACAAGTGAAGAGTCCTGCACTTGGGACAGAAGAATCCCAAGCACCAGGGTTGGCAGGTTTGTATAATTTTTGGTGGTGCCCAGAATGGGTCTAATCCCCCCCCCCCCCCCGCACCACACACACACACTCCGCCCGCCCTGTAAGCTGATATATATATTATTAAATAATGTAAAAATGCATTCTTTTTTCCTGGGTTATCCACACAAACACCAAAGTAGCATAAGCATGTAACGAACCTATTGTGGATTCCATTGTGAATCAAATATATTATAGTATATTTTGTTGTACCTGTTGTGACAAAGTGGGAATGTTCTTAATGTTTTCTCTGATGGACACATGACTAGAAGTAAAGTCCCCTCTCCAAGGACTTTTCCCACCATCCTCCTACCAATAGGGATTAGTTTGGCCTACACCAAACCCCCCTCATGCAGTTCTGCAGAAAAGGACCTGGGGATTACAGTGGAAGAGAAGCTGGATATGAGTCAACAGTGTGCCCTTGTAGCCAAGAAGACTAATGGCATATTAGGTTGCATTAAGAGGAGCATTGCCAGCAGATCCAGAGATATGATTATTCCTCTTTATTTGGCTCTGGTGAGGCCACATCTGGAGTCTTGTGTCAAGTTCTGGACCCCCAATTACAGGAAGGATGTGGACGCATTGGAGAGGGTCCAGTGGAAGGCGACCACAATGATTAGGGGGCTGGAGCACATGACCTAGGAGGAAAAGCTGAGAGAGTTGGATCTATTCAGTCTGGAGAAGAGGAGAGTGAGGGGGGATTTGATAGCAGCTTCGACTTCCTGAAGGGAGGTTCCAAAGAGGATGGAGAGAGGCTGTTCTCAGTAGTGACAGGTGGCAGAACAAGGAGCAATAGTCTCAAGTTGTGGTGGGAGAGGTCCAGGTTGGATATTAGGAAAAACTATTTCCTTAGGAGGATGGTGAAGCATTGGAATGGGTTACCTAGGGAAGTAGTGGAGTCTCCATTCCTAGAGGTGTTTAAGCCTCGGCTTGACAAAGCCCTGGCTGGGTTGATTTAATTGGGATTGGTCCTGCCTTGGGCAGAGGGCTGGACTTGGTGGGCTTCTGAGGTCTCTTCCAGCCCTATGGAAGTTGAAGCTAGACAAATTCAGACTATAACAAAAGGCAGGGCTTGACAAACCACGGCAAGAGCTACTCGCCAGCCCTGCACCACACATGCGCCAGACCGGCACTGCGCAGGCATACAGCACTGGTGAATGGGACCTATGGAGCGACCAGCTGAAATCTACTCACCACGGGCAAGTAGAATCAGCGGTTTGTCGAGCCCTGCCAATAGGAGTAATTGACCATTATATTAAGTTACCAAAGGTGGAGCTGGTGGATTCTTCATCACTGGCAGTCTTTAAAAGATCTGCTCTAGGAACTATTTTGAAGAAGTTATATGGCCTGTATTTTACAGGAGGAGAGACTACAAAATCACAATGGTCCCTTCTGGCTGTAGACTCTATGAATTTAGAATCTATGAACCAAACAAAAAAAGTTTAGCATGAAAAACTGCAGGTTTACTCCTGATTATCTGTAGAAGGAAAGAAAGAACTGATTTAGCCAAATTCAGAATCATTACAAAAAGAATTGGTTTGAAATTTAGAAAAGAACATTAATATTTTGCATTATATTTGAGTTTAAATGGTCTCTAGAAGAACTTGGAGTTCTGGAGTGCTACAGAGGGTTTTTTGTAGTTTCGTTTTCGGGTGGGACAGGGAGGTACTTACTGTGCAGGGCATGAATCACTTTAAGCAAGAATCTTTATGGTTGAGTTGCTCAGCACAGGCTGACATTTAGTGAGTAAACATGTTTTAAATTAATTTCCCTTTTAAAACCATGAGACATTAAAGGAACAAATATTTCATGATATTCACAGCTTACACAAGATCTTTAAAGTTTTGTAGATTTTTCCATCTCGTGGCCAGCCAGCATTCCCTTGATTTTGCCTAGCATTGATGTCAGGGTGCCCAGTCTGGAATTACACAGGAAATCACATTTGCTCTTTCTTAAAGACTTAATTTTTTCCTAGGCCTCTGGAACTTCCACAGCATTCCAGGAACTACTGAAAATTAAAATAAATTATTTTACCTCAAGCAACTCTGCTTAAACTCTTGAGTTGAGCTATCCAAACCTATTGATTTTAAGTATTTTTAACTTTAGAATAAACTTAAAAAACAACTAATACTCCTGCAGTACCTTAGAAACTAAATGTCTAGACTACATCCCTCTGTCGAAACAGGGATGTAAATTAGGCAAATTGAAAGTGCAAATGAAGCAGGGATTTAAATATCCTTCACTTCATTTGCATAATCGTGTCACAGCGGTCTTTTGAAAAAGGGTATTTTGAAAGTGAAACCGCAGTCTAGACACAGTTCTTTAAAAAAAACCCACCCTTTTTCTAAAGATCCCGTGCATCTAGACTGTGATTTCACTTTCAAAATGCCCTTCTTTGAAAGACCACTGTGATGCGATTATGCAAATGAAGCGTGGGATATTTTAATCTCCACCGCATATGCACTTTTGATTTGCCTAATTGACATCCCTCTTTCAATAGAGGAATGTAGTTTAAACATACCCTAACAAAACATGTAGATGGGATCATGAGCTTTCGTGGGCACAACGCACTTTTTCAGATGAATGCCATTAAGGAGTCCAAGGGACAAATAAATAGCAAAGAAAGGCTACATTTAGATTGCATTGCTCTTCCATGATACCGGAGGTGTCCCAGAAAAGGACCACTGTATCCAAGGAATGCGTCCGCTTTTTTGAATTTTTTTTTTGAAAAAGTGGATGCGCTCTTTCACCATCCCCTGTAAACTTCATTCTATGAGGATGTGGAATGTCGTGGGCCATTCAGTTAAGGTCTTTGTTTAAATCTCTGTTGGAGGTGTCAGACTTGTAAATGAAATCAAGTTCTGCAGCTTCTCTCTCCAGCTGGTTTTTGAAATTGCTTTGAAATATTATTATCACCTTTAGACCCATTAGTGAATGCCCAGGCAAGCTTAACTGTTCCCCAACAGGTTTCTCTGTGTTACCATTTCAGATATCTGATTTGTGTCCATTAATCCTTTGTCATAGAGACTGTCCAGTTTGGCCAAAGTACACGGCAGAGGGGCGCTGCTGGCACTGAGCCTCTGATGTGGTGGCTGATGTGGTTGGATCCAGTGATAGTGTCGCTTGTATAGATGTGTGGACAGAGTTGGCACTGGGGCTGATTGCAGGGATGGGTTCCTGGATGAGTATTATAGAGGTGTGCTGCATGGTTGCTGGGGAAAAAACGGGAAAAAGGACAATCTAGGGAACTACAGACCAGTCAGCCTCACCTCAATCTCTGGAAAAATGATGGAGGGGATCCTCAAGGAATCCATTCTGAAGCACTTGGAAGAGGGGAAAGTGATCAGGAATAGTCAACATGAATTCACGAAGGGCAAGTCGTGCCTGACCAATCTGATTAGCTTCTATGATGAGGTAACTGACTCTGTTGACACAGGGAAGTCGGTGGATGTGATATACCTGGACTTTAGCAAAGCTTTTGATCTGGTCTCCCACAGTCTTCTTGCCAGCAAGTTAAGGAGGTATGGATTGGATAAATGGACTGTAAGGTGGTTGGGAAGCTGGCTAGATTGTTGAGCTCAATGGGTAGTGCTCAATGGCTCGATGTCTCGCTGGTGGTCAGTTTCAAGCAGAGTGCCCCAAGGATCGGTTCTAGGGCTGGTTTGGTTCAACATCTTTATTAATGATCTGGATGAGGGGATGGATTGCACCTTCAGCATGGTACATCCCATGGGGATGCCGCTAAAGTGAATTGAAAGTCCTGAGGGTGGTTTGGCATATTGGGACTTCTAGCATGTTGTAGCAGCAGGCACACGGGGAGTTACTGCAAAGCAGACTGGTGCACTCTGGATTCACACCTTGGCTTGCCTCATAGTAACCTCTTGTGTCGACACGCACTTATCCATGGTGGTGCTTATTTCCTACTGGTCACTTGTGCCGAGAGCCCTGGGCTACATTACTTGTGGCTGTGTGCCCCTTTCAGCTACAGAGCCATTCCAGACCCAGGAGCACCACCCCACTGCAACAGGCCATCCTCCAGTGGCCTGGTCGATGAGACTATTAATAGCTGGGGTAAGTTGGAAAAGTTTTCAGCCTGCTCTGGGCTGCCCTGCCCAAAAGGAGCAGTCCTGCACCATGCCCCAGCATTATATGATCTTTGCACTACCCGCCCCCTCCCCCCCCCCCACACACACACTGTGACCTCCTCAGGCAGGCCCTAAGACTTGGAGCCCACTTAAATACGACTCCTTTGTATTCATGTTTTCCTTGGCCCCTTCTTGTGGGTTCGAGTCCCTCCTCCCCCACCCCCACCGATGCTGGAGCACCAGCCTCATCTGGGACAGGGCCCATCAGGGCAGTGCTGGGAAAAGGGCAGTGTTAAGGTTAGGTGGGCCACCTTCACTGCGCATCACCTAGGGAGCTGCAGGTGGGTGGGAGAATGGGCACTGATTCCATGGCATCCCAGGCGCTGCACAGCTAGGCAGCTGGAGTGCAATTGTCCTACTATCAGGTTTGCAGGGGGAGAGGCAGAGAGGGCAACTGCCTTGGTGCCTTGATATTCAAAAGGACCTGGGGCTCCTGGCTGCCACTACTGTGTCAGACAGAGACCCCAGCCCTTTGAATCTCCCCCACAGCCCCCGTGACACACTCCAGACAGCATATAGGGCCAGGGGTGGGAGGGAAATGGCACGGCGTGCTCTGAGCAGCACTGAGGGCTGGCTGCCCCAACCCTATCCTTTCTGCTCAAGGACCAGCCGAGGTGCCCAGCAAGTCTGTCAGCCCCCCTGCATGCTATCAAAAGTACGAGATCTGTCAGGCTCAGCTCATCCATCTCAATCCATTGGCCTGCAGGGCAAATGAGGTGTCGTGAGTTATGGGATTAGAATTCACTTAAAAGCTGCTACTCTTATTCCACCTCCAGCTCTGAGAGAGATGAGCAGCCCTTTCTGGGAAGAGAGAAACTTTAACTCCTGGCCTGCAAACTCCTTCCTAGTAACAAATTAGAAAGAAAAGAGGATATTCATAAGAGGCCCCAGCAATCAGGATTTATTTACATTTCTCATTGAAGCAAACCTTCCCTGCCCGGCACTGGCTAGGCCGGGCCGTGTGGAGACCCTACGAGAAGACAAGTGGCTCCCAGCTCACATGATGCAATGGAAAATCAGCAGGCAGGGACGAGAAACGGCTGAACTTTATTTGTACAAAGTGTGGCTCTTTGGTGGGCTGCAGACTAGGCTGGAAATCAAACCCTTCGCCCCAGGTTCCTGCAGCTGTCCCTCTCCCCTCTAATTTTTCTCTGTCAGATTTCAGAGCTATAATTAACTCCAAGACCTTCGTGATACCATGTGAGTGTGTGTGCCGCCTCGAGAGACGATGGACAGATTTTTGTGGCAAATAACATTTTTAACCAATTCACTTCTAAAAGTCGCCTCTCTCCCCACCCCTCAAATCTGTTGCTGAGTCTCAGCCTTGACCTGAACCACTCCTAGTGCAGCTCCGGAGATAAAGGTCACATGTGAGAGAGGGTCTTATTGGTTTCCAGAGAGGTGGGCTCCCCTCACTGCTTTGCCAATGCCTCTTAGCCCATTAATGGGCTGGAAGAGGGCTACTGGCCTTCTGCAACCACAAGTTGAAATTCTGCCACTCAACCAAAAGAAGGCCATGTTGATTTCCCAGCCTCTGAGGAACTCACAGCTTTCTGGAAACTGGTAAGACACCCTCTCACATGCAGCCTTTATCTCAGGAGATGCACCTTACTGCTCAAGTGGTGAAGACAAACTCCTCATAGGGGAGGTTCCACTGGGCCTGCTATTACTGTAATCCACCCTTCCCTGCTCTGGGCAGACTCCTATGTTGTGCTTTGCTACCAGCATGCTTTGCAAGGGGAAAGATAAACATTGCCAGGGCTGGACAGCTCAGTTGGAATGTTTTTGCCAAAATGCTGTTGCTTCCCTTCATAGCTGGGGGAGGAGGGAGAATAGCTTTTGTGGCAGCCTTTTGTTAATGTGTGGGCAGCATCTCACGGCCTCAGTCCTGACCTCCCGTACTGCTTGCTCTGTTGCTGGGTTCCTCAGCCAGCTCTGCTAATGTATTTTTCTATTGCAGTGGTGCTCCATTAGCCTCACTGGTGCTTATGGCTCTAGTGGGATGAACAGGTTTGGGTACTAATTACTAGAGCCCTGCAAGTCTGCGGATACCCGCTTTATAGCTTCAGGTACCCACAGCCGCAGATATGGATGTGGATAGTGGCTCATTTTTGCAGATACGGGTGCAGATGCAAATACGAATTTGGTATCTAGAACCCTGCAAATGTATGGCTCTCTGCTTTATACCCACAGATCATTTTGGCAGATGCGGACGCGGATATCAATTTTGTATCTGCACAGGGCTCTACGAAGAAGACGATGTGAAAAGTTTCTTTTGAATAAAATGTGAAATTAAAGCCACCCTAGTAATCGTGAAAAATCATAGCTCTGACGTACGTGTGTTCAGTGATGCAAGGAGGCTGTTAAAGCCATGGATATACATAGCTGCCCTTGCTGGGGCTGAGGTACAATTTTGTGGAACAATGGAAAAATATTACAATGGGAGCTGCCCTGTTGCAGGGCAAAGAGCAGAGTAAAGTCTGCACGTATTGGCCCCAAGGATAATAACTCGGCATTTCTTATCCATAGATCTTTGAGAGCTTTAGAAATCCTCATCCTACAAATGGAGAAACAGAGGCACAGGTGCCTTCTCTGTGAGTTTTACTGGTTTAACTAAAACTGGTTTTTAAATGGCTTGAAGTAAACTGACGCAGGCCTGTGGGTGGGCACTCAAACTAATTTTCAATTTGTCTCTGTTGAGCATGACTCAATTCCTTACCAGCATTAGCTAAATCCATGTAAGCCACTTTCAGACTGGCCCCACGGGGGTGGCACGGGCTGAATTAAATTGATTTAAGAGACATCTTTGGCTCAAATGGTGAAACATAATGTAGACAAGGCCATAGTGGTGGTGTTTATGATCAGACAATGAAACAGCAGGAAACCTGGAAGGAGAACACGGGTCTTCTTACTTGTAGTGTTATGTCCTGCCCGCTGCCTGACACCACTGCCCCAGAATGCTTCCGAACTGGAGAGCAGAGCACAAGAGCAGCCCCTCACATTCCTCAAATTGTACTGTCACCTTTGGCAATGTGGGAACGACCATTTCAGCCTCTTGGCTGGGGGGATAACTGCATGATAGAGCCCCTAAGTAGCAATGCAACACACTCAAAGCTGTTGGTTCTTTTGACCTCAGGATGTCTCCACTGCTGCAGCCCCAAATGTGAGTAGGCAATGTGTAGAAAGCAGAGCTAATGCATAGACAGCTGTTTGAGCTGCATGGTAAGGCTTCGAATGATGATCTTGTGCCTTCGCTTGTAAGATCCTCCCTGCTAGCAAGCCAGAGAGTGGGTTGAAATAGTTTGGCAACAAAAAAGGAAGAGGGGGTTTTGTTTGTTATTTAAACTCAGCATATTCATTGCTGATCCAGGCTAATCTATCTAGGTTCTTATACCATATTAATCACTGAGATATATTAGCACCTAACACCATCATGTCTGCACTGCAGAATGCTGCAGATACCACCGTCAGCACAATCATTCTAATGTCTTGTCACTAGATTTTATTGAAGCCACAAAACACCAAACAAGCCAAAATCAACCCTGTTGCAACTCTGTTGACTGCCATGAAGTGACGCTGCGGTAAATTTAGCACCTCAGTTTATAAAGAGATCTACAAGCACACAAGAACATGATTTCACATGTTAGTGGTAAATAGAACTAAGTAAATATTGTCCAAAACAGCTTGTCAACATTTGTTTAAAATTGTAAACCAATTTACATTGACTGGCTTTGTATCACTTTTGGTGTTTTGCTTTCTGGAAATGTTCTAGATGAATAGTTTGTACTGGCAGGAATGTTTAATGAAATCACAGACTTTCAAAGAATATTGCAGAATATTCCAGAAAACATGTTTCAAATCCGTGATCCAAATAATTTGTACCGGGAATCTTTTTCTAAGAGCTACACTAATCATCTAATCAGAGAACAGATACACACCAAGTGACCTCTGTGCCCCGTGAGGCAAACTCAAATATTGAATTATAAATATCAAATACTTGAGTCATTATTTATCGAAATCAGTTTATAAACGGTAATATGTTTGTCCAAAACAGTAGTTGAGCAATTTCTAATCACAAATACATTAGTGCAAATTGTAATTTCCTTGCAGAAAATTCAGGAACAGGAAAAGAGACTAAATTTGATAAATGAATTGTCCATATCACAAATTGTTTGTCCATCATTAGTTGCAAAGATTGAAAACTGGGTCTGTATGAAGTGAAAAGGCATATAGTATTAGTGTTACCTAAAAGTATATCTAGATATCTGGCCACTTTTATAGTCTTGGCATACATCCCCAGCCAATAAACAAGTTTAGAAATCATTTAAAGTTGTTAAAAAATTTAAGTGATTTTACATTAAACATAGCGTAGTATTTTGGAAATGTCTTGACTTAAAAAACAAACAAAACCCTATTTATATTCCTAACATACTTAACATTCAGCACAGAGTGAATAATGTACAGGGTTATGCAGCTGGTGTACTTGAAACATAAATACTGGACACAGAGTTCAATTAGATACACTGTACAGTGAGATATTCAGTAGGAAAACTACAACTCTGAATATTATCTAAGATCGCATATGTATGTTTTTCTATATGGCCTTACACTACTTTTATGTTCCATTCAGGGAACTAAAAACAAAAATGGGTTAAAACCTTTCTCTTGAACTTAGCAGCAAAATTAGTATGGGGCAGAAAATGCCAGCTCTCTGATTGATGGGTTCATATGGGGCGACCTTCATGTTAGCAACGCGACTTTGGTTGCTAGGTAAACATGGGCAGATGGATCTAGCTCTAGTGATTTTCAGCCGTGGCGGGTGGCAAAGGTATTTCTGAACCACATTACGCCATACAGATCCCATGAAAATGACTTGGCATGGGGCAGAAAGTATTACATTTGCGTGACGAATAATTACCTGATACCAGCTGAGGTTTTTTTTTAGAAAGGTTATGCCACAAATAACGCATTTACATAACTTAATTTTTGCAAAGTGATCAAAAAATTAAATAGCTATTTTAATAAAATTCCGCCCTACCACTCAGGGTATGTCTAGACTACATGGCTCCGTCGACGGAGCCATGTAGATGAGTTTACTAGACATAGGAAAATGAAGCAGCAATTTAAATAATCGCCGTTTCATTTACATAAAAATGGCCACCTCGCTGTGCCGATCAGCTGTTTGTTGGCAGAGTGGGGCAGTCTGGACCCGCCGCGGTCGACAAGGGAAGCCTTTGTCACCGCTCCGGTAAACCTCATTTCACGAGGCATACCAGAGTGGTCGACAAAGGCTTCCCTTGTTGACCGCAGCGCATCCAGACTGCCCCGCTGTGCCGCCAAATAGCTGATTGGCACAGTGCAGTGGCCATTTTGATGTAAATGAAGCAGTGATTATTTAAATCGCTGCTTCATTTTCCTGTGTCTAGTAAACTCATCTACGTGGCTCCGTCGACGGAACCATGTAGTCTAGACATACCCTGATTGAGGAAAGCCAGTCATCATGAATGGGTTTCCTAGCAAGTGCATTGCAACTGCCACATGGATTTGTTTGGAAGTATAATGGGTATATTTTCCTTTTTCTTTTTTTGTTGCACATATTTATTCTCCCAATGGCAAGCATGTAGCATTCAGGCAAGGTATTGACCATAGCTATTCTAGTTTCAAGGAGGCACCTTGGCCTATGAAGGACTTCAAATCGGAAGTTATTATCTATTCCCCTCTTCATGTTGTTCTCCCTTTCTTCCCTCCCCCTTTGGCCAAGTACTTTGCAATAAACCCCAAAACTGTAAATGGTGTATGCCCATTTAGACACGACAGCAATCTTTTTCTTCAATGGGAAATATTTTGCACATGGAAAACATTCTTGCAGATGTGCATAGAGGAAACTTGAATGAACAAAAACTTTTTACCAGTGGTTTTCAAATCCGAAGCCCACAGTTTCGCATCCTTTTTGACACTGCATCAAATGCTGTGCCAAGCACATGCAAGATTTATAACTGAATTCTGCTCAGTCTGTTTGCAGTCTAAGGCTTCTATGATAGGTGTCTGCAGTCCACAGGTTGAGTTTCCAAAGAAGTCTGCTCCTCCATTCCAAACTTTGTAAAGGTCTGCAAATGAAAAAAAGGTTGAAAACCATTGCTTTGTACAATCACACTCAGTGCTTTGCCAGGGTAATGTCATCGTCATCAGTGTGTGTGTGGGGGGGAGGGGGGAGTGGGTATGTGGTTGTGAGAGAGAAAGAGATTTTCAGTTATAGCCTCTTTGTGGTTCGTCACCTCCTTAAGATGATGTGCCTTGTGTATGACTGTGTGGGGGTATAAAGTTTCTGTCACTGTTCAAACCCTCTTCCCTAGCGGCAGCAGCATTTCAGTGGTGGTTGAAACTGTTCCCTTTATTTGTTGGGTCATATCATTCCCTTTACTCTGAAACATAAAAGAAAACAAATGAGCACAAATACTGACTATAGGATACTGGTTAGTGCAGAGGAGGAGGCGTGCATCTACTTTCTTTTGGGGGTGATCTATCTTATGCCATGCTTGTCCATGTGATAGAGAATCTGAGCTCTCTTCCAAGATTGAGAGTTGAATCTAGTTTCTTCTATCTTTTGCCACATGCTTACCAGATTTTTAATCTTATTCTGTGGTGTTGTGACAGAGAGAAGCCAGAGAAGGGAGTTTTACTTTGAAGGTGGTGGTGAGGTCTGGGGCCATTATCAGTTTTTAAAATAACAGAAATACTCACCTTTTGACCAAAAATGAACATCTGAATGAAAACGAGAACAAAAATTCTGCATGCAGACAGGGCTGCATTGTTCAGGCCACAACAGACTGTAGTTATTTGGTGCCCCAAAACAGAAAGAATAAACAGTTACACATTAGCCTCAAATCTCCAATTGTTGAGCAAACATTGAAGCCACATACCCATTATAAGCATCTAGGAATGATTCCATTAAATTGTGGGAAGACATGAGTTTTCAATCAGTTCTAAGTCTTCCATAGCCTTTTCATTCTCATCAAATAGAGCTGAAGAAATTGGACTCAAAAGAAGGGAATTACATGCCTCATCAAAATTAGTAAAGTCATATTTCCTTCCTTCTGCAAGACACAAAACCCAACAGGAAAATACATAGCAAAAGTGGATATAATTGTAGATGTATTTTATCTTTTAAACAAAATATTTTCTGTGGACTTGTGGGTTCTTTCACAAAGTTCAGAAATAAAATATTGGTTATATTTTTCAATTATCTATCAATATCATTTTGCAATACAAAAATCAGAAGAATTTTTAAAAATCAAGTAATTTACTTTTAATTCTTTGTAATACAATGAAAAGAGACTGATCAGTTTTGTTCATACTTCTAATCAGTTTCTATGCAATTTTACTTTTGGGTTCTCATGTACTATCAGAGTGCTACAGTGTTTTTGTGGCAATAATGCAAGAGAATGTCTTTTCATTTTTTAATAATTATGGAAGTTTTTAAAATGTCAAAACTTTTGTCTGCTTCAGAAAATGCAAATTAAAATCTTTTCTTCTGCAAAATCTAAGTTCTGTGCTGTTCATCCTGACAGAATCACTTAATATTTCATAGTAGATTTATATATTTTTCAAGAGTATCATTAAGTGAATAGGACTATTCAGAGCAAGTGGAATTTGCTCTGAATTCTGCTAGAATTCTTCTTTGCCTCTATTTCTCTGAGAAGCAATCTGAGAGATACTGCAGTAATAAATTAAGTGCATATGTTTCCCGGAGAAAACACAAAATATCTAGAAAAATGTATAGAGTAATGTATGAATGTGCAAATGCATGAATGTTGACAAAATTAATTAAATATAGATCATGGATGAAAGAGAACTTATATATAAAGTTTATTTAATTTTCAAATGCTGAACTTTTATGGCAATGAAATTAGTGTAAGTTTACTAAAAAGGAGTGAAACCCCCCCTACCTGGGCATTACATGTGTATCTTAAGTTTGTTTTTTTTAATTGTATGATACCGTTTAATTATACATGTTGCACCTCTCTAGTCCAGCACTCTTGGGACCTGACTGGTGCCGAACCAGAGAATTTGCTAAGCAGCATTGCCAATATATCCACTGCTTACTGGGCTCTTAGAAGACATTTAGGAGTAAATTAGAGCTAAATAACAGCACAGAACACTGAGAGCCAGGACTGGCGGCTGTAAACAAACTTTATGGGACTTTAGGAAACTTGGCCACACCCATAAGTGGACAGCCAGCTAACTAAAATCATACTGGACCTCAGATTTTGCCAATCAGAGAGTGCCGGACTAGAGAGGTTCAACCTGTAGAATAGAATAGACTATGTGATCACATAGTCCAAGGCTGAGTTGTGATGAATGTATATGCTTAAAGGTGCAATGTTAATGTTCCTCACTCAAGGATTCAGTGGTTTGTCATTTACTAAGAATGCTGTTATTTGAAAAGGACAATTATTAATCTAAAGTTCTCTCCTTCCACCTACAGTTTCTGATTTGTTCAGGTTGCTAGACTAACTCTTAGGCCTCATTCATGATCCCTTACAACAAGCAGTACCTTACTATGCAAGTAGGCACATTGGTGTCAGTGGGACTTTTGGAATAATAAGGTGCTTCTTAATGTCAGTAACGGTATCAAGGTCTGGGACTTAGGGTATATCTACATAGCAAAGTTATTTCAGAATAATGGCCGTTATTCCATAATAACTATGTGAGCTTCTACACAGCAATTCTGTTATTTCGAATAATTTTGAAATAACAGACGGCTTATTCTGACTTTTGTAAACCTCATTCTATGAAGAATAACACCTTTTCCAAAACAGCTTTTTCGAAATAAGACGTCATTGAGAGGTACAGAAGTGCAGGGTTACCTGAATGTACGTGGTGAGCTTTCAGAGCTCTTCCCGAGCACAGCTGGGTCAGAGCAGTGATGTGTTATACATGCTCCATCATCCCTTGCTTTACCCCCACCGCCCACAGAGGCATCGATGGCATTTCCCTGGACAAATCCAAAGACTGATTCCCTTGAGTCTGGATGCTAATTTCCATTGTTGCACAATGCTGCTCCACAGCCTCATCTCCCCAAGCAGGCAGAACAGGAGTTCTAGCACGAGGAGAGTTAAACTCTCCAGATTCCTGGAATCTGCCTTTGGGCGGCAAAGAGTTCTCTTGCGCTATTCTATTGGGTTCTTGTAGGCGCCTTGCCCTATAATGATCATAAATCTTGATATTGACCCTCATTTAATCCTTGCTGCAGTTTAAACCACTTGTCACTGGTCATCTCTGGCCACCCAGATCAATTACTTCTTTTCTACCCTAAAACATCCTTGTAAATCGCTGTCACGTTGTGCAGGTGCAACTGTGATATTGCTGAGCGTTATCATTCTGTTTGGAGATGTTTTATAAATGGGGAAGGAGATGTGGGGCTATTTTTAGACAGCTTGATATGATGCCATGCAAAAGTTTACTCATAATTTCCCATCATTGAGCTATTCTCTATCTGGATACGTCTAGACTGCAGGCTTCTTTCAGAAGCTTTTCTGGAAGAGATCTTCCGAAAAAATGTCTTCCAAAAGAGAGCCTCCACACTGCCAAAGTGCATCAAAAGAGCAATCTGCTTTTTCGAAAGATAGCGTCCACACAGAATGGACGCTATCTCGCATTTCAGCTGTGATTACTATGGGTGGAGTGGCCACCAGGGCATCTGTGCTTTTTCCTCTTTCCTCTTCTTCCGAAAGAACTCCCTCTTCCCCATCCACACAAGCCTTTTTCCGAAAGAGCTCTTTTGGGAAAAGGCTTCTTCCTCATAGAAAGAGGTTTACCAATGTCTGAAAAATCCCTCTGTTCTTTCGATTTTCTTTTGAAAGAACGCAATTGCAGTGTGGACATAACTGAAGTTTTTTCAGAAAAACAGCCGTTTTTCTGAAAAAAAAAAACCCTCTGTAGTGTAGACAAACCCTCTGACCCTTAGCCCAATACCATTTTCTGTGGCCTTTTCCACCCTGTCACCATAGGTGAGGTTCCAAGGAGTGACGTATGACCGAGTAAAATGAATGGGGAAAGGTTGCACCCATATTTCCCCGTGCTGCTGTTAGGAAATGATGTTTGCTGTCCAGCTTTTTTTATTCATTTTGTGATGTGTATTACCCTGCCCCCCTCAGAAAATCCCACCCTAAATAGATAAGACAAAGAGTGGAAAAAGCAAAACATTATTATTAGAGAGGTGAAGCGTAGGGAGAGTAAGCTATTTTCCCAGAGAATCTGAAGCAGAGGTTAGAACACAACCCATATCTGTGGGGTCCCAGCCCTCTTCCTTAATCATACAGCTACTTTTCCTCTCCGGGTAAGTTTAAGCCCCAGAAAGGGGTTGAGAACCTAGCCCTTCTCCTACTGAAGTGACAACGAGAGCTTTCCCCAGGGACATCAGACCATCCAGGATAGTCACAAGAGGCTGCAATAATAGGCCACATCATTCCAGCACAATCTTCCCCCACCTCTCCATCATATGGAATAAATATAAATGTATTGTGCATTTGCAGAAGAAGATGAAAACAAGGTGTCTCCTCAGGCTGGCATTACTGGAGCTCCCTTCTGGGCTCTAAAAATACTTCTTCTCCTCATATATTTCAGTACTAATTAAGTTTTCACTGTCCTTCCCACAGAGGGTTATCAACATAGTTTACAAAGTGTCATCTTTTAGCAACTGCTCAAGAGCTGGCTATTTCCCATCTCACCCCCCATATAGCCTCTGACATGTGTACAGGTCCTCTGTACATAAACACAGAGACCAAAAATATAGACAGATAGATCCCTGATGTATCTCGAATATTTTCAACCAAAGAGAAAAAAAAAATCTCTTGCCAACTTGTTCAGTAGCAGGAAATGACTTCTCACATCCACAGACCAGTCACTCTTTTTATTTTTAAAGGACTAACCATATTGTGATTAATGGCTCACATAAACGGGCTCAAAATAAATCTGGCACAAATGCAGGGAAGGAGGAGGGCAGATGGGATAGTAGCTAGCTGGGACCACAGCAGGACATAGGTAGCGTGAATGGCATAGCGGGCACCGAGACAGGAAAAAATGTTTTGTGCTATTTGTGGCTAGGATTGCAACTGCAGATGGTTTCGCTGTCATGTAGCAAGGCTCAAAGCCCAGAGAAATGGAAGCGTGCATTAAATACTCTCTCATCTCTCCCAGATCGCTGTCATCAGTACCTGTCTTGCAGACTTATGCAGGGTTTGGTAATAATTCCTCTGTACTGAAATGCTAATGGAACTTTTGGCTGAGTACACAAACAATATAAATTTACCGTACACAGTATCTGCTTTATACTTCATGCAGCAGCTTGCCCTGTCTCAGTGCTAAACAACTATTTTTTCAGAAGTTACCAAACTGGATAGGGGGTTGGGCGGACGTGACAATTGAGGATGAAAGTGCTGGACAGTCTGACCTGGTGACTGAAGGCTTCCATTTACTCCCAAAACAGGTGCCGTGTGAGCCGTTGAAGTTGCATTGCTGATACAATTGGGGAATGACCCAAAGACTGGTAGAATGGTAAATAATGACGACAGGGCAGTCATACAGACTGCACATGGATCACTTGGTAACCAAGGCCTAGCCCAGGGTACGGAACCTGCGGCCCCTAGCTTGCCTGGATCTGGCCCCTGAGGCTTGGGGCTCCCCCCACCCAGCATTGGGGAGCCTGCACTGGCACTCCAGCCCCCACCATACACACACACTATCCCACAGTGGGGCTGGGGTACACAAAATCTACTTGCCTGGGGGTCAGCACTCCTTGACCCAAAAAAGGTTCCCCACTAGTGGCCTAGTCAAATAAATAAAAGATCATACATCAGGTCTGTAGGCAGGAATTTCTGGGGAAAGGAGTGAGCCATGTGAGGGGCTGGTGACTGCCTCACCCCTGTCACAGTGGCCCAGCCCCGCCCCCAGCCTTGCTCCTGAGGGAGTGGGGAAATCAGCCCCAGCCTTCTCCCGCCCAACATGACTGCCCCAGCCTCACACTTACTTGGAGGACCACGGGGGTGGGGAAGGTGCATTCGCACCCTTCGCGCACACACACACACACACCCTGCATACAGGCCTGTACATGTAGAAGTAAGGGACGCCGGTCATAGCTCTGGAATAGGAAGGCTGTATCCTGGAAAGCAGAGACTCTGAAAAGCATGTATGGGGCATAGTTGAAGAACACTTGAACATCAATTCCCAGTTATAGCAAAAAGGACTGAACATGAGATTTTATTTTGACAAACTAAAATTTCAAAGTATTTTATTTTGGGTCCATTCAACATCTGCCTGATGGAATCTATAGTCCGGTGCCTCATGCCTCATTTGCTGGGCTTTGTGCTCACATCATTAGGGCCCTACATATATTTAACGGACTGCACAGAAATGTAGCCCAGTGCAGCGACTTTTTTTTTTAATAGCAGGGTGATGGAAATGAGCACCCATGCATGTCTTGTGCTCAGTGCAGTTTATGCTACGTGTTCTGGCCAGTGGAGGTGCTGGCTACTGAACCTTGCATGCAACCATCTGCTGAGTTCCCCCTCTCCCCTTAAACCACTGCCTTTATTTGTTGATTCTGCCACACATTATGAGCTGCACTCAGCACTACACTGATATGCTGGGATGCCTTCTTCCACCTTTCCACAGTTGGGGAAATTGCAGCATTTTGGGGTGGAGGCATTAACCATAGTCCACAAAATTCTGTACTTTACAAATGACACTGCTGTGAATTTTCCAGCAAATTCTATAGTTTTCCCAGGGGGTTTACCCAGATAACTCCACAAAGTCTCCTCTCATTGAACAGTTATGGTGCGCCATGGCAGTCAAATTACCAGATAGCAGGATGAATACAAATCAATTATTATTTTTTCAATTAAAAGTATTAAAATTATATTTTTAAAAATTAAATGCATTTTCCTTTTTAAAATTTGAATCTAAATAATAATAATTAAATTGCATTATAAAAAGACATAGCCAGGCTGTATCAGTTTGCTGCCAAAGTTTTAAAGAAAGGTAAATCACTGAACTAGTGAAAGTCATTGGCTAAGCATCATCTAAGCAAGTTTTTTATGTCAGTAGCCTCTTCTGCAGGTGCAGAGAGAATATTTTCTTCATTTCAGTTTATTCAACTAGTTCAGTTCAAGTATAAGTTAATTTAAAGATGAGAAACTACAGTAAAACTCCAATAGTCCGGCATCCAATAGTCCGGCACTCCTGATAGTCCGGCATCAAAATGGCAAGAGCCTAGTGAGTGAGCTTCGGCAAAAAATGAGTCACAAGGTAACAGCAGCAGCAGCTGAACTGAGCAAAAAGGGTAAAAAAGGCTTAAAAAACCTAAAACATTACAGTATACTGTATACAGTATGTACAATAAAAAGGGTTAAGAACACTTTATATACAGTATATAATGTATACAGTATATATATAACCAGTTTATAGTACCTCCTGATACTCCGGCATATCTGATAATCCGGCACCAACTAGGTCCCATAGGTTCCGGATTATCGGAAGTCTACTGTAAATGGACGTTGAAAAAACAGGAAAGCAGTGAATAAAATCAAGATGTCAGAATCTTGAAGGACATGGTGATCAGAAATAATCAGTTCACTTTTATAATCATAGATAATATTTTCTTTATGTCATAAATCAGTTAGTTAAAACGTATGTCTTGATAAACTTACTTTTTTATATATTCCGCATTTTAAGGTAATTTTACTTTACTATTAAGAGAAATCTTAATGCTGATTTTGTGCATTTTAATTTAATCTGTATTCCCATCCAAATGCAGCTTTAACAAACCATGCATTTTTTAAAAAAAATCTGGAAAATAAGAATGCATCATAATAAAAGTAGAAACATTAACGATTTGCATGAAAATGAATTAAGCTATGGAGAATGAGGGCATGGGGTACTCACACTACAACTCCCATGAAGCCCTGATCTATATTTAGGCTTGGCAGGATTCCAGTTTTTTCTGTAATTAAAATGGATATCAGTGTTTATTTTTAATCACTTTTTTTTATCAATTTACATTTTCACAGTTGCACAAAATTATGGGGTTCAAGCACTGAGGGACAAAAAGTTAAAGCTTTGTAACCATTAATACACAAATTGGCATCATGATATATCAAACTATAGGCAGTAAATATCCTGAAATCAAATTCTAAAGGTACGTCTACATTATACACCACTTACTACTTCAAATGGAATCCTTCATCCCTGTGTGGACACAGAATTCTTACGGTCTGCACATATCTTTGCCTCCCTTACAGATAATTGCAGCAGAACTCTGCTGGGGGCATGCACCTCTGTCCCAGCAACCCAGGTGGGCGGGGCTGTTCCAGCGCCTAAGAGATGCAAATGCTAGATGCAAATATGTGGGAGATGTTAATTACCATTGGTGGCTAGTCTGGGCTTGCATGCTCGAGAACAAGCGTTTTACCCAGCATGGAGGGATAGGGCTTCAGATTATTAGGCATGAGACAGACTCCCTCCCCTGAGGCAGAAATATAGCAGTCTGCATGCCTATGCTCCTTCATTGCAAGGAAGCAAGCAGCTGTTTTTCCAGGGTTGGAAATTTAGTCAGCTGAGCCAGTGTTAACCTTTAAAATCCCTGAAGGCTCATTTTATAGCAGATAACAAGGACTGGATTGAAACAAAATTCAGTCCATTTTTGCTTGAGAGGTGCTAGGACGTGGGAGAAGTGTCTACTCTATGCATTCCCACAAAATGGTTTCAGTGGATTTGAAATAAAACATTGTTCTTGATGTGTGTGTGGGGAGAGGGGGGGTGAAGCATTGTTAATGTTGCTATTAGTCGTTAATTGAACCCATTCTCTGAGGCAGAAATGTAGCAGCTTGCCTGTGTAGTAACTTTGTTAATGTTCCTATTGTTAGTTAATAGTTCCCATTCTCAAGTCAATTCCCCCAGGAGTATAAAACCTGTAAAAGTTTTAAGGCTCCTTTCTATTGCCAGAGTGATGTAAAGGAAACTTATTATAAATGGCAGTAGGGGAATCCTCAGCTAAGCTGATCTATGTGCTTTCTCACTTTTTCCCCTGTGCCAAAGTGGCATAAAGGGATTAGATTAGAGTTCAGGATTTATTTTACTTATCCATTAAAAAAAAAGGACTCTGAGGGCAAATAGAACATTTATCAAGCAGTCAATAAAATGTCAGGTCAATCAGAACCAAGCACTTCCCAATATACCCAGCCAGGCCCAGATGAAGTTACCAAAAGGCAAGGAGCTATTCGTTCTTTTGTAAGACATGAACAGCCGTCACATCATGCATCAAAACAGGTATACAAGCTTCTCACACTCAAGAATTCTCTACAAAACTGCATGAGGACGGGGTTAAATTATTTTGCATATCCTGCAACGTTGCTCTCAGTCATGACAGATGGCTTGTTATTGTGGATCATTTTGCATCAAAACTTCATTATTTCAAATAAAATAGGCAGAATTTTTCAGAATTTAAAATATTGTATGTAGAATAGATAATATTTTGGTACAACATTTTTATTAACTTTTCTAGTGCAGAATTCCCCCAGGAGTAAATAGTGTATTGGATACATGTAGCTACATGGCAGAGTTAGGGTTGCCAGGTGTCCAGTATTGAACCAGACAGTCCGTTATTTTCACCTGGCAACCCTAGTGCTTACCAGGGAGCTGTCTGACAGGGAGGCAAGATGGCGGGTGGCCACCTGCAGCCTGTTAGGGCCTCACCAAGCGCGTTTTTTGTTTTGTTTTTGTTTTTGTTTTGTTTTGCTTAACAACTCTCAGGGTCCTTTTTTTTTTTTTTTTTGCTCAACGAACTTTTTCCTGGCGTCTTTTTGTTGTTGTTGTTGTTCGGTATTTTTTCTGAAACCATCTGGCAACCATAGCCAGAGTGTTGTACCCACAGTACAGAGTGTCGCTGCATGTGGCCATGAAAGATTCTGACGGGGAAAGGCAGCAGGGAAGGGTGGGGAGTTTGCGGGAGCGATCAGGAGTATGCAGTGGAGATGTACCTTATCTTTTCCAGCAGCATTTTTCTTCCTTTGCCCATCTATGCATTCTGATTATTATTCATGCCATCAATTTGTGTGTGTATGGTGAAACCAGTATTAATTGATAAAACTCTAATTCTTCTCAAGCCTATTTATTATATCAAATCAAGCTGCAACAAAAATGTTTAGAATCAATTCAATAAATCAATGTGTTTTGATTCAAGTTTGTGTTCTGGAAAAAATATTGATATTTTAACTTTTTGGGGAGATTTGTGAGAAACACATTTTGAAATATTACACCAGAAATTGTGATTATACATTGGCCAACATTTTAAGTATTCAAATATATTCTGCAATATCTTACACAGAAGCACAGTATATATGTTAAACATACAGTATAGTCACATACATATGGCATTATTTGATACTGTCCGGGAATTTCAAAGGGAAAGAGGGAGAGAAAGAGTCAAAGGGATGCTGGGGAATTTCAAGTAGGGTTTGAAACCTACAAATATGTCAGTAGTATCAACAATGAGCAAAAAGGTGAAAGTTGAGAAGAACTTAACTGATAATTTAGAAAGATTTTTCCAGCAATATTAAAAAAATTAACAATATGGCTAAGAGTTTATCGCGTGAAGTCAGGCATTTCAGAGTTACTGTTCCCATAGCAGCTCTAAGTCTGCCAATTGTACATGTTCATTCCATAAAGGTCTTTCATTACATCAGCACACAACCCAAAGCCTATTAGAACTTAGAAAATATTTATTTTACAGCTCTGGGTTAACTCTACTCAAGCATAGAAATGTGACATACCATAGGGTGATGCTGAAGGAATGCAGAGAGCATTATGAAGTGGGTGCTAGGGTGATGATAGAGCATACAGTTAGTTATGGACTGTGTGTTGGAGGGAACGTCATAAAAATTTAAGGCAGAACTTAAGAATCTTGTATCCAGTTGAAATTATATGGAAAAGTAGGAAAGCAGTATGCAATCCCCTGAATGGGAATTTGGCCAGGGCACACTGTTAACGCCCTCACTTTTATTAAAAGTGTTCTGGGATGTGAAAGGCCAGGTTTTCACAACTGCTTTTGCCAACATTAGCGCCATCCGCTGCAAGAGAGAGTGAAAAGAACAACCAGTACCGTCGGGAAGTATCACAGAACAACAAACAAGCATGAATGCTGGATTTGGCAAATGCAGTAAGCAATACAGAAATAATAGGATATAGGCTGAGGTTTTGTTGTTGTTGTTGTTGTTGTTTGTTTTGTTGGTTTTTGTTCTTATGGGGCTTTTTTAATTAAATGATTTTGCTCCATCATGAGGATACCTGGAGCATGAGGGTCACACAACTAAGAAGCTATGGACAGAAATGCTTTGATGAAAAGAAAACAAAGAAGTAAATGTTGTTACCTGTCAGAGGAAAATATTAATATTGAGTTACAGAGGGTAGCCCAAGATGAAAATACAGTGGGCCAACTTCTGCTCTCAGTTGGGCTTGACTCTCCTCTCAGTTACACCCAGGCTTTCAGTGGGATCACCTGAGAGGAGATTTGGACCAACTGTTTTATTGAAATTTCCCAAGTCGTTTCTAGCAGGCTTCAACCCTATGTTTGAAACTGTCACAGCAGTGTTTAGTTTCTGTGTTCCTCACTGCATATAATTTTGGAGGGTACCATAACAACATTTGTAGACATTCTTTATACTATCTCCAGATGGTGAAAAAACGGTGCCCCTGTCTTTGTTAATAATGACCTGGAACAACAATAGCTGCTTTCATCACTTTTTATCTAAATTATTGCAAAGACAGCAGGAGTGAGGTTAATGGAAGAATTCTTACACTGAACTAGTTGTGTCTATGATGCTCAACCTAACTACAGTGCTCAGGGTGCAAAGCTTTTCACAGCTCTGAGCAAAGATGCTAGATTTTGATGTGTAGACTAGGCCTCAGTACCTTTCCTAATCTGGGCAGTAGGCTCAACCTCTTTCTTCTGCTTTTCAATCTTGGTTAGGTTAGGCAGCTCTCCACTCGGCTGGCTGGCTTTTGCGGATTTTCCTGAGGATCCTAAATCTCCCCATGAGTCATGGGGGAGCCTGCCTCAGGGCTGAGAATTTTATATTTCATTAGCCAGGGGGGAACCCAGTAGTTAGGCATTGCAGTGCCACAGTCCCTTTGGCTATGTCTACACAGCAGTGTTATTTCAGAATAACGTCAGTTATTCCAAAATAATGTAGTGAGCATCTACACAGCAAGCTCGTTATTTTGAAATAAATTCAAAATAACGGGCTTCTTACTCCAACTCCTGTGACCCTCATTGTACAAGGAGTAAGGGAAGTCAGAGGAAGAGTGCTCTATTTCAAAATAACTGTTGTGTAGACAGCACCAAAAGTCGAAATAAGCTGCACAATTAGTGTAGCTCAAGTTGTGTAGCTTATTTCAACAAAACCACATAGCTTTGTGTGTGTGTGTGTGTGTGTGTGTGTGTGTGTAGGGGAGCACATTTTGGCCTTTGTGGCACAAAGCTCACAGAAAAATGAGACACCGCATAGTACAGGCATCCAAGCCTGGTTATTGCTGTCTATCAATTCTATCTGATCATTTAGGACCTGTCACTGGTACTTACTGCATATTTCATAGGTATAGATCAATGTGCTACTGGCTAACAAAGCACCTGCCCTCTTTGTGCACAATGTTGGTCAACATTGTTCATTACCTATTTCATTACTCATCATAGCATGTAAGATCAAATATTGTATTGTATTGTATGAGTGAGATCTATGGCAGCATTTCCAAAGAAATATGTGAGGGAGGAAGGTGTGCACTATACTAGCCCGGATGAGTGGAGGATGTATAAGTTGGAATGTGTAAGCATTTCACAAGATCTGAAAGGGACAGTGCTGGTTCATTTTCTTGATGGGAGTCTCATCTCCTAAGGACTGAGAAAGCTGACTCTTTAACAAAGACACCCTTACAGCAAAGTGTTCATTAGACTTCGGCATTAAAAAGATGTTAACGAAAGCAAACGAAAATAAGGGGACCACTTCTTCACTGCTTTGCTTTCTGCTCAGCAAACCAGAGAAGGAGTCATCAGAGAGACAGACATGGCTCCTTGAGTCTGTGCACATCTTTGGCACATGTTAGTTCAGCTCGCAGGAAGGTCTGTTGAAATTTTTAATGAAGGCAAAATTGCAAGAAAACATGAATATATTACATCTTGCGCTACTTAATTACTTCTTCGGGAGCAAGGTACTAGTGGAAGAATCCAGGCAAAGATACTCGCATGCTGCCTGGGGAACCCTCCTCCAAGTTAAACCACATTTCTAAATACCTGTCCTCTCTTCTGGTTGCTTTTTCTGTCTATGTGAAAGCTTTGCATTTACAAGGACATTCAAAATGTTACTATTCCAGTACTCCCATAGGAGGAGAAGAGTAGTGATGCGGTAGCCCACTCCAAAAGGGGAGGGGTGAAAACAGCTAGAGGGGAGAGAAGGAGGGCAGTGTATGGCTGC
Source organism: Pelodiscus sinensis (assembly GCF_052426305.1). Taxonomy (NCBI): domain Eukaryota; kingdom Metazoa; phylum Chordata; order Testudines; family Trionychidae; genus Pelodiscus; species Pelodiscus sinensis. The sequence goes on along the minus strand of NC_143052.1, from coordinate 145,451,874 downwards.
TGCTAGAGAGTCCCTGGGTTAGGACCCAGAGTAATGGGCAGGCCGGGGTCCCCTACTTCTCCCTTGCACGGCAGTCGCCATGGAGGAGCATGGCTGAGACAGACTGCAGTTTTCCCTTATGCAAGGGGCTAAACTTTGAGATTGCAGTTGGCCAAGCAAGCAGGTGCACAGACTGTAGACTGCCAATTCCTCTCGTAGCGGGGAGGATGGAGTTGGAGTCACAGCAGGAGGGCCGTGCCATAAAGTGGACACCGTGCAGTCCAGGGAGAGACATGAGTCCAGCTCTGGACTGTGGAAATGGCAGAGTAGATAACAAGGACACCAGCCAAGGGGAGTGCATGCAGTAACTAGACTGTGCTAATTCCTGAGCTGACCAGCAAGAGGTGCTTTGGTGGTCAGTCTCCACCCCCTTCCAAGAAGCCACCTTTTTCCACGCTTGCGCAATCCAACGTTTGCTGCTAACAAATAACAAGAAATTGCAGTTGAGAATACCTGGATAAGTATGTTAGCCAGGCCCCTTGTCTGTCCTCTGGATAGGGAGGCGGTAGGGTATGGTAACATGAGATAAATTTGTGCCAACTACTGGAGGCCAACCTGTTCCAGAGATAGTGTCAATCTCCATTCCATTTGTCTCACACCACAAAGAAATGAATAGGAGCAGAACATCTGGCCCAAAAAGTTATAAACAATCTGACAAAAAATCCCTTCTCCTCTCAAGTTTTCAGCATCATGTGAAGGCCTCTCTTACTGTTTCTGCAGTCACCAGAGAGCCTTTAGGGTGAACCGGATCTGAATGATCCATTTTTTATTGTTACTTTATAGTTTATACATTTGGAAATGCTGGAAAAGAACACAAGCTTTACAGATACGTTTCCATATGAATTTACACCAGCTGGGTACGTGTGTCACTGTATTTAGCAGATGACAGGGAAGCTCGCTACTGTCTTCTCCCAGGAGGTGACCTCCATCCTCCAGGAACATAGGGATTAGCTGAGCCAGTAGAGCATGTGCATAATGCTGATGTGGAGAATGGAAAGTCTTAGCCTGCTTTAGTGGTGTCTTGTTACAGACACAACTCGGACAACTGTAAAAAGAAAGGAGATGGGGAAGGCAGTATGAGACGGACTGAAATTATAATATCCTGTCACTACTAATGAACACTACAGTTCAGGTTTAAAGTCATCACATCCTGTACTTTTATTTTCAGTCCTTTAGAACATTTTCATGGCTGTTCCATTTGAGCAACAATGTTACAAACTTGATTTGATGACACATGAGTTTTTTGAAAAGTTCCAACACAAAGTATTTCTCTATCTTTGAAAAGGTGAACATTAAAATACAGTTTTCAGATTTGGTCTGTGTAGAGAGACAGTGTGGTCCTGCTCTCTATGCCTCAATTTTCTCCTCTGTAAAAGGAGGGGGGGGGGGGCAAAGCTCCATCTTTTCTTCCTCCTTTGAAGAGGGACTGTTTTGCACCACACGAAGGGACTGTGCCTAGCATGATGGAGCCTTTATCATGGCTGAGGCCTATAGGCACTATTCTAATCCAAATAAGTAAATACATAATATCTAGCTTCAGAGAGAATAGTGATTGTAAGCAAATTTGAAATCAAATCACTAAGGACTCATGAAAGTATAAATGATCAGTGTGGGAAAAAGAGACGATGCAGGTGCTCACAGATTAGGGTGACGTAGTATAAAACTGATAAATAGATAAGACAACAAGAACAGTTGATTTTTTGTGGCTGGGCTCTCCTATCCAAGCTAGTTTTTTTACACTGATAAATACAATAGGGAGTGAAATTAATTATGCTATATTGGCCGAGATACCGAACTGATATTTAAATCTGTTTTTAATAATCCCTCCTAGGTTTTAGCATAATAGCACCATGATATGTCAGTAAAGAGAAAAATAAGGAAACCATGATCAATCAGAAAGCAATGCAAACTTTATCAGGATAGCTACTGATAAAGAGCAAGTAACAAATTAATGTGAATAAGAGGTAAATAAACATATAAATTACCACACCTAGAACATATAGATCTTAGATTATATGCAAAACCAATACAAATTCTTAATAACTAGTTTGTCCTAACAAATTGTAGTCTGAGTAATCAACGTAGATAGGCTTATTAACCTATTTGGTTTGATCATTAGTAGCAAACACATGCTGCATTATGTGCTGGTTTACACAACAGAAAAAAAATCAAGAAAACCAGCAAAAAGTGAAGAGAAGGAAAAGACCATCTCTTAGATCAGCCAAGAGCTAAACATACTTGAGCTCTGATGGGCTGCAAAGGCAATGCATTTCAGAGTTTGAGGGGATTCTGCTCCTAACCCCCCAACACTACGTACCATAGAGCTGTCATTAGAAGTGTCACAATGAACCGTTGGCATCATAGTGACAGAACATAGTGTCACCGGGGGCCTCCTTTGCCTTTTTGCATCAGCCTTTCTCCCTGGGGCCTGAAGGAAACCAAGGAGGCATTTTTCCCCCCACCCTCCTTCAGTTGGGTTTTATTTTCCCTTATTTACATGATGGGCCTCAGAGGAGGACCAGGAAATTCCTTTAAGCAAAACAAAAGAATCCCCAAAGCAAATATAAATACTTTTCCCTGTCCCCTCTTCTGGGGTGTTAAACTACTGCACTGGCTCCTAGCTAGCAATGTTTCCACAAGCAGTTGTTATCCTAGTTTCTTTCCTGGTAGGGAGGGGTAACAGCCTGCCACCCAGGAAAGCCTTCTTTCCTGTTACCACTACCCCACTGCAGCCTGTCACTTTTCCTTCCCTCTCCCTTCTCTCTCCACAACCCATCCCTAGTGCCCCATCTACTCCCACTTCCTGCTGTCCTGCCCTTCTCCAGGACCCCTGCTCCTCAGCCTGGCACTGACGGTGGGCCTCATATTTGGTTCTGACCCTCTGTTCTGATCATTAGGTCCGAACACCCATGCCCTAGTCATTGCCGAAACACGCTCTTGAACTTCCCTGCTCTGAGCTCATTGTTGTCTCATTACTAGAGCAGATTCATCCCCTCTGACTCCTCCTTTGTAAACTGATATGGCCCTCTGCACACATGGGCTTGGCAGGTCACAGAGATGTTTGGGGATCCCTCGCTTCAGTGAGGGCGTGCAGCACTTGTGAATAGCCCTTGTGACATACTACAGTCACTGTGCTGAAATATTTCAACAGGGCAGGAGTCTCTCCGAGGGAGACTGACTTATGTTTGGGAGGGAAAGGGCAGCATGAGTCAGGCAAGGAAAACACACTAGAACATAGGAAATAGCCTGCCTTTAACAAGAGAAGAGGGAGAAGGCAATAGAAACTTCCAATAATACTTTGAGGCCAGCCATCTCACTCATCCTAATGCCAGGCACCAGCAGACCCACAGGAAAGAGCAGATGGCTTATTTGGAAAGACTTAAAGCAGCGTCTTTCTTGTGTGTTATTTTCTGTCTGTGTTCCTAGGACTTCAGAGAAAGTTAGAGACCCTTTTTTAGATTTGATGTTGGGAGAGCTATAAAGCAAAAGCCAGTATGGAAAACAATCATGTTTCTTTCTAAAGTCTAATGATCGGACTCTTTGTCAGTTCCAGGGACTGTTCCAGTCATTTCCTTGTGGTTCAGCTATTTCACATACACATAATAAATCTGCAGTCATGTGGATGTATAATAGCATTTCCCCTCTCTCCCTCTTTCTTTTTCCACCCTTAAGTGGGTCTACTACTTTTTGGGAAGGTTTTGTTTTTGTGGAACATCAATCCCTATTGTATGCAGAGAAGGGGATGTATGCTTTGAATGCCTCCTCCTCAGTAGAAAGGAAACCAATTTCCTAAGTCAGTTCAACAACTGATCCCTGGATCAGCACCAGTCTATGGTAGTCTCCTTGCCAGTCCCTGAGAGTTCCCTGACACAGAAAATTCATATTTAACATGTAACGTTTATTTTTGTACTTGTATTTTACAGCACTGCATTCATTCAATTATATCTGATCATTAAACAATAATAAATAAATGGACTGACTGGGTTCCCACTGAGTGCCACGGTGCTGACATGGAAAGGACGTTCACACGTATTTATTGGAAAGAAGTAGTTAAAAGAAAGCGACTGGGGCAGTTGTTTCTAAAGTTGCTAACGGGCTGTTCCGCTTTGTTTATTCTTTCCAGCCAAGGGGTGTCGCAGGAAGCAGCATGGCCCGCAGACTTGGCTAAATCGGACAATGTCATTGTCAAAGCACTTACCTCTGGTTTGTTTGTTTGTTTGTTTGTTTGATTGATTGCTTTTTAAAGAACTAACAAAAGTTCAGAAAAACATAATAAAGACGTCAGTGATTCCATACATGTTAGCAAAAGGGGTTTGGAAACATAAGAATGGCCATACTGTGTCAGACCAAAGATCCATCTAGCCCATTATCCTGTCTGCCAACAGTGGCCAATGCCAGATACTCCAGAGAGAATGAACAGAAATGATTATTATCAAATAATTATCCTCTGAGTAACCAGACAGCAAGTGGGAAAAGGTGTGAAGGATTAAAAGGAGCCTATATAAGACAAACAATGGGATTGACCCTATAAAACTGAGACATTTGGTCACCCTACCTGTTGCCCATTACCAACTTCTGGCAAACAGAGGCCAAGGACACTTCAGAGCGCGGTGTTACATCCCTGCCCATCTTGGCTAATAGCCAGGACCTTACCAAATTTGTCATGGACTGTGAAAACATTTTTCCCCCTGTGAAATCTGGCCTTACATGGGCTTTGACCCTATACTATACGGCTACGTCTAGACTGGCCCCTTCTTCGGAATAGGCATGCTAATTTCGAACTTTGGAATAGGGAAATCCGCGGGGGATTTAAATATCCCCTGCGGGATTTAAATAAACATGGCCGCCGCTTTTTTTCTGGCTTGGGGAAAAGCCGGAAAAGAGCGTCCAGACTGGCGCGATCCTCCGGAATAAAACCCTATTCTAGAGGATCTCTTATTCCTACTTGCAAGATCCTCCGGAAAAGGGCTTTATTCCGGAGGATCGCGCCAGTCTGGACGCTCTTTTCCGGCTTTTCCCCAAGCCGGAAAAAAAGCGGTGGCCATGTTTATTTAAATCCCGCGGGGGATATTTAAATCCCTCACGGATTTCCCTATTCCAAAGTTCGAAATTAGCATGCCTATTCCGAAGAAGGGGCCAGTCTAGACGTAGCCTACAAGTTTCACGGGAAGACCAGCATTTCTCAAATTGTGGATCCTGACACACAAGGGAGTTGCGTGGGGATCCCAAGGTTATTGGAGGGAGTTTTGGTGTTGTCACCCTTACTTCTGTGCTGCTTTCAGAGCTGGGAGTCCAGATAGCGGTGGCTGTTGACCAGGTGCCCTGCCAGCAGCAGTGTAAATATAAAGGTGGTGGTATCATAGGATGCCACCCTTATGTCTGAGTTGCTGTTTTCAGAGCTGGATGGACAGAGAGTAGTAATTGCTGGCTGAAGGCCCACCTCTGCAGGTAGCAGCACAGAAGTAAGGGTAACGGGACTGCAACCAGTGTTTCCTGGAAGCTGAATGTTTGGGTGGCCACCCAGGAGAGACTCAAATGCCGCCCAGACAATTGGCAAAGTACCCACCGCCAGAAGCATGTGTTTCTACTCATGGTGCACATCCTCACATGCCTCAGTGCACTTAACAAACTTTATTCCACCCATCGATGGAAAAATTAGAAAGAATATTGATTGAAACCCTCTGTACCATAACCTTGTGACTGTCTTGTCAATGCCTTTTGGGCTCAGGATCTCTACAACTGGAACACCATGACATTTCAGTTTTAAATGGTTAAAGTAATGAAATTTAGGATTTTTTAAATCCTATGACTAGGAAATTGACTAAAATAGACTAAAAATTAGATAGTGCCCTCCTAACAGCAATTGATGGACCTATCTTCCATGAATGTATTTAGTTCTATTTGAACCTTGTTATAGTCTTGGCCTTCACAGCATCCTCTTGCAAAGAGTTCTACAGATTGACTATGTGTTATGTGCAGAAATATTTCCTTTTGTTTAGTTATTGCGTTATGAGAAGGAGTAAATCTCATTTCCTTATTTACTTTCTACACACTAGTCATGATTTTATAGATATCTATCATATTTCACACACCCCCTTAGTCATCTCATTACCAAACTGAAAAAAAACAGTCTTTTTAATCTCTCCTCATATGGAAGTTGTTGCTTACCCCTAATCATTTTTGTTGTTCTTTTCTGTACCTTTGCCAGTTCCAATAACTTTTTGAGATGGAGCAAGCAGATCTGCTCACAATATCCAAAACGTGGGTGTGTCATGGATTTATATTGAGGCAATATGGTATTTTCTGTCTTGCTATCTATTTCCTAATGATTCCCAATGTTTGAGTCCTGTTTTGACTGCTGCTGCATACTGAAACAATATTTTCAGTGCTCTTTCCACAATAATTCCAAGATCTCTTGAGTGGGAACAGCTAATTTAGACCCCATCATTTTATATGTATATTTCAGGATTATGTTTTCCAATGTCCATTACTTTGCATTTATCAACAAAGAAAAGGAAATGTTCAACCTTCAGTTGAAAATGGGATTTGTCTTACATTAAGTTTTGGTTTTGTTGCAAGTGAGGATGTAGAATGCCTTCAGCCTCTCTCTGCTGAGCCATTATGCTACAAAACCTTTAAAAATGATTCAGCACCTTGAAACCAACCCCCAAATTTTAAGGAAAAGCTAGTGGAATTCTTCCAACACAAGTGAGATGAAGTGAAAGAGCAAACGAAACTCTTGCATGCTGCCATGACATCAAAAGCAACTATGTTAAAAGCATCATGTATGCTGTCTCTGTGCATAGCTAAATACAAATTGCCTTTGATAGGTGGTGGAGAAGTAACTATGCTTTTGGTAATAGAGGCCAGTCTTTGGGTGATGCGGCTGCTACCAAAAATGTGAGTGGCATTCCGCTATCAGACAATACTGTCTCGTGATGAATACCTGATATTGCAGAAGATAGCGAAGTTCAGGTGATAAAGCAGGTTAGAGGGTCAAGCTGGACGAGTTGATGGACACTTTTAAAGTACTGGTTTTTATTGCTGATATGTTCTATGCCTATGGAGGCATGCTTCCCAAAGATCTACTCTGTTGTGAGGAACTGCCTGCCACAAAACACAACCTGCCCTGAAATCTTCTGGGTTCTAAATGAGTACGCCACAGTGTGAGGACTTCAGTGGGATTCCAGCACTGGCTTTTGCAGCCTTAGAATGGCCACAGGAACAAGCAGGTGTCATGGCAATAGTGGAAGAAGATGCACTGGCTGCTCAAGCCACACACTGCATTCATCGAGAGGTCTGGGCAGCCAAGACATTGCCTCCAGAGCTTAATGATGCCCTTGGTAGAGTCGATAAAATTGTGAATTTTGGGAAAACAAAGAGGCTGAATTCTTGCTTCTTTGCTACAATGGGTGAAGAAATGGGGCCCGAAGTCCATCACTTATTCCTACACACTGAATTGTGGTGACTATCCCCTGGCAATGCATTCAACCCAGAGTCTGAATTGCAGTGTGAAATGGAAAGGCTTTCTGTCCCTCTGGCAGCACCCTTTCAGGATTTACACTGGCTCTCCAAACTTGCATATTTAGCAGACATATTTGATCACTTCAATCAGCTCAGTCTCTCAATGCAGGGAAGAATGTTGAGTGTCTTTGTATTGGCCGATCACAACCTTTAGGAAAATGCTCCAATTGGGTCTGGCCCACGAGAGCTCATCACCTAATAAATCATCTTGTTAGTCTTTAAAGTGCTGCATAGTCCTGTCTTTTGTTTCAGCAAGTCTGTAAAGACAGAGTTGGGCGCAACTGTTCTGACATGTTCCCAGTTTTTGCATTTCTGGCTATTGCTGACATTAGATATGTGAGTCTGCCTCTTCCACCTTAAATATTGCATCTCATCTAACATCCACTCTCCAATGCACCGTCAACCTGTGGAACCCCATGCCAGAGGATGTTGTGAACATCAGGACTTTTAACAGGCTTCCAAAAAGAGCTAGATAAATTCATGGAGGTTGGGACCGTCAATGGCTATTAACCAGGATGGGTAGGAATGGTGTCCCTAGCCTCTGTTTGTCAGAAGCTGGGAATGGGCAACAGGTCACTTGATGATTACCTGTTCTGTTCATTCCCTCTGGAGGCACCTGGCATTGGCCATTGTCGGAAGACAGGATACTTGGCTAGATGGAGCTTTGGTCTCACCCAGTATGGCTGTTCTTATGTTCTTGTGCTATCCTGACCTTATCTGTAAGATGGTTCAGGATGTTCCTGTTGTCTTTGGGGTATGTGATTGGTATTGAGGTGTTCTGGTACCAACTTTCTCAAATGTGTTTGATGGCATATATAGTCTTGTGCCCAGACAAGCCAACAGACTCCCCAGGCACCTGGGGATGGGCGGAGCTCTCTGTTCCCAGAAGAGGCAGGATCTCGGATGAAAGGTGCAGAGGGAGGCCAGCCAGCCTTTAGCACCAACCCGATTGCTGACTCCCCTCCAGTGCCATTCAGAGCATGCTGCTCAGGGCTCTGGTGGCGTTTTAAAGGGCCTGGGGTGGCGATGCCAGCCAGGAGCTCTGGACCCCTTTGAATTGCTGGGCCCAGGGGCCTTTGTTCTCTTTGCCCCACTTTTGGTGGGCCTGCTTGTGCCTAGCACTGCCCAGAAATGTGTATTTCAACATCAGCCCTGTTCTTGCCAGATTCTGTGGGCCGGGCCTGCCTCTTGCTCACAGATTAACTTTGCTTTAAAGTAGCCTTCTCTGACCACTATTTTAGTTCAGGCCTCAGGCCTCTGATACAAGGGCTTGTGTTTCAGGACCTCTTCCTACTACAGCTAGCAATATTGAAAAGCAGCAAGAAATACCAGTGAAACACTATTTATTTATTTTCTCTCAAGTGGTCCATGGCAATTTAGGTAGGCAGAAAGCCAGTGCTGGATATTAAAATGGTTGAGAAATACCATTGTAGGGGACAGATAGCTAGAGTAGTCAGGAGGGCAATAAACTTATAACAAAAGGCGAGGATGAAAAGAGGAAACAAATGAGCACTTGTTTAGCCAAAAATCAAGCTATAGAGAACAAAGTTAAGCAAGAAACCAAAGGGCATGTACTCCAATGCTAGGGTCTGGGACATAGAACAAGAAGAATTGGAATTGCTCATTTATTAGCATAAATTCAACCTAGTTGGTGTATCTGAAACCTGATGGCAAGATATGGCTGACTAGAATGTTAAAATACCTGATAAGCTATTTAGGAAGTATTCAGTAGGCAAAAGGGGCTTGGAAGAAGGTGATCTTGAATGTTTATGAATCAAGAGTTTAACTGATAAAGCACAAGATGAGGAATTAGTGTCTGCTGCAGTTCACCAAGTCACACTATAGAGCAGGATGATCGGCTTCTTATCCACCTATCTATGTGTTGGAAAAAGTCTGTATTATCACCAGGGAATTCAGTCTAAGGGCACATCTACATTTCTGGGAAGATCAATGTCGTAGAGGTCTGTTAAGGACCTGCTAAATCGAATGCTGAGAGCTCAGTTGCGAGGTGTATGGGAAGTTGACGGGGAACATTTCTCCTCTCAACCTTCTGTTCTGGGGCCACCCCAGAAAATTGATGCAAGGTACGTTGTCTCCAGCAACTCAATGCATGTAGATAGAGTTACATATCCTGCATTCATTTTCTCCGCCAGTATAGACTTGGTCTGAGTGATTTATGCTGGAAGACCAGGGCTGCCAGTACTAAAACATTCTTGGGATTTCTAAAAATTACAGATGACTACTTTCTAATTTAAAAGTGTTGCATCCAACATAGGAGAATGCTATATTAGCCTTTGTGTTGACAGATAAAGAAGAATTAATCACAGAATGGTAGTTTAGATACAAGTGATTATGACTTGATTCCATTAACTATGTTCAAACAGAATAACGTCGAGATGAACAATATATGTGCTTAGTGCTTTGAAAGGGCCAGTTTCACAAAGTTGAAAACATCTATGAATCAAATCAGCTGGAAAAAATAATTTAACTAGAAGAAATTGAATGATTATAAGTTTGGTTGATATAGGCAAAGGCTGATAATGTGGATGAAAACATAAGTTACTTGAAGACACAAAGAATGGGAGAGTGGTAAATAATGTAGGGGACAGATCACTGATAAAATGCAATGTGGAGAACTTGGTTAGCTGGGTGCAAGCAAATGCTATGTGTGTTAATATAGCCAAAACGTAAAATCATAGACCTGGGAACAAAAATTATAACCCATTCTATATGGTCACATAATTTACCATAAAAAGGTGGGGCAGAAGTGAAGTGCACAGATGGAGGGAGAAATTCAATGCAGGAAATAGAAGAATTATTTTTCTGTGAGGCAGAGAGGTTGAGAGAATGTTTTGAAGATGGTAAGAACTTCAGAAGAGAAGATGATGTGGTGGGACCAAATGAAGTCTGATGTTATATAAGTAGATGGCACAGGTGTTTTAAGTTAGGATCTCTGTGGTCAATTTGGCTGAGTCCATGGACGGTTTTGAACCTGATTTTGAACTAGATACTGAAATATATAGGGGAACAGATGTAGTTCTCTGGGAATTGCATTATATGGTCACAATTCTCTGGATGTGTGACTAGATGGGCAGTGACATTCTGCATGGGTTGGTATTTGGGGATGCCATGCAGAAGGAAGCTATGGTGGACGAGGTGAAAGAAGACTAAGGTAGGGATGAGCATTTCTGTGGAGAAACTGTAGGAAGTGGGAAGAACAATGCAGGACTGGAAAATGCAGGGTGGGTAATCGGTCATCTAGGATGCATCAACCTCAACTTAATGGAAGATCCCCATAGCTGCTCCAGAGGAGTTCCCAACTTGCTTGACTCCTAAATGTTTTTGTCCACTTGCTATGGGAGAAAAATATAGCATCAACTCCTCTCCTGTAGGCATGGGGTAATGACGGTGCAATTAACTTCACATAGGTTGATGTGACATTCACAACTCCCCAGATTTCTTGTGGGTCATCACAGTACTTGTTATCTATAGAGATGTGTCTGTAGGGTCAGCTGTAGCAGCCTCAGTGTCCTGACACTTGTACCCGTTTTAGGGGTTGATTAGCAATCATAACACCGGGGGGTGGTGATACACACATTTTCTATCAAGCCAATGCTGTGATATCTAGCAGGAAAACAAGCTACTCGGGGCAGCTCAACTGGTTGGGTGGCCTAGTTCTGACATTCAGAGTATCTGAATTTTAAAGAACGGAATGGATTGAGGCTGCTCCAATTTGGCCCTACATTTTTTAATAGGGAAAACAGGGCGTTTCTGTAGATCAGTTTATCCAGAGCAAGCTCACATCAGTGAACAGGGAGATATGTCAGCTGTTAGTAGTTTGGAGACATTTGATGTGCACTAGCAGTGTAATGATATATTAGCCATCCTGTCCACACTGAGAATCAGGATTACTCCATTGCCAATGCAGTTACAAGAGCAACAGCACACTGGACGATTGTACTAACAGATTTGATTAATATTGACTAATTGTCTGCAGTAATACTCATGGGTGTATTCTCCTGAACTTCCTGACCGACTACTGAGAAAAAGCTGAGAGAAAATGATTATGAATGGCACAGCATTGAAGCCACTGGGAATAGCAGTGTACCTTGCAAAGCATGCCGTAGGGTTGCCAGGCGGCCGATATTGGCCCAGCTTCTGTCCAGTAAAAAAACCCCCAGAATATAGGGGTAAAATGTCCGGTATTTTTTGTTTCTCGGATGGAAGTCCGCTTGGGATATTCTTCCCCTGCTGCATCTGGTGGGGGCCAGGGGAAGCATGGGGATTTAAAGTCACAGTGACTCTTTTTGTTTTGGTGCAGCTTTTTTTTTTTCCTCTCAACGACTTTGGTCCCCATGCCTTTTTTTTTTTCTTTTTCTCAATCAATTTTTTTCCTGCCATGTTCTTTTTTTTTTTTAACTATCTGGCAACCCGAGGCATGTTCACACTGAAACCCCTGTCCTTTCATCTCAATCACCTAAATGGGCAATAGTCACAACTGGATGTTATCAAAGGACCTCGCAGAGGTCTAGTAAGAGGCCACTACCTGTTCTTCATGCAACAGGCGGATCACACTATAGGTTTGATTAATAGTCATCTGTGGATGCCTGAATCTATCAATTAGAGGGCAGTGTATCCTGCAAGTCACCTGAGTTACAAATGGTATGGAGTCCCATGTACAGTCCCATGTCAGTAGCACACAGTGGGCTCACCGATTTGCCGACCGTACTTTTTGATACCTATTAATGTGTATAGAGGTAACACTTATGTAGAGGGAAATGGACCCCTTTGTTCTTTCCTCCTAATGGGGCGTAGGAGATCTGAGGTGTTTCTCTGAGGCAGTGCTCAGTTGTGACCCTAACACCTACACCATTTTCTCTTCTGCTCTCCCTGCGTCTGAGGCAACTCGAGGCCTCCCCCCCTGAAGCTGAGGTGCTCGAAAGCTCCTGCACAACGCTGCAGCCCCTTTAAATCACTTCTGACACCCAACACCTCTCTGTTTTCTCAGCCTGCCTGCCCCAAATATTTCCCTGAAGCCTTGACAGAACGTGTATTCACAGGGCAGCTCTGGAGCAACAAGTTTTCATTTTTGAGACGGTTGTATGGGGAGCTTTGTGGTGTGGCAGCCTGCCTGAGGGTGATCATTTAGCCAGGAGAGCTCACTATTGGGTAGTTAATTTGACATGCAGAACAGAGTGGTTAGGCTCTCTCCAAAGGCCAGCCAGACACTTGCCGGTTCTCAGTACTAAATTATACCTGACGTTTAACTTGAAGCTTTAAGGCATTTCAGTGTGACACTGAACTTCAGCGAAAGCGATCAGCCACACAGCCGCTCATTCACTTTGACACAATCAATTTTCTCCAGTGGATTGTGTGACCATTAGCTGCTTTAAAGAAAAGTGCGAGTCTTACAAAGCTTTCCACAACCTCTGCATTACACAGCTGGCAACAAAGATGAAAAATTAGTGCTGGCAAATAGAGGTCCCCTTGATTAATGCCATAAATATAAGGTTAGGAGGACCGGGACCTCCTTACATGTAACAATTTGACGGTGTGGGTGCCTCTCTTTTACTCAAATTATGGCATTTCTAGGAAGGAACAAATCTGTTTGAAAAATTAATTTCTCCCTCTCTTCCCCCACGCTGGTGGTGGTAAGAAAGACTGGGATTCGGTGGCTATGACTACATTTGAGCTGGAAGATGTGGTTCCCAGGTTGCTTAGCTCTGCACAAGTTCATGTGCAAAAAATAGCACTGTAGCTGGGGTGGCACAGGGGGGCAGGTCTGGCAAGCTGCCTGAGGGCATACCTGCAAGGTACATAACGGGGCGCTAGCTCAGACCGCTGCCTGCATTATCCTGGCTACATTGCTAGTTGTAGCACACTAGGTGAAGTAGAACACACCTCTCAGGTCATATGCAGAGGTAGCAAAAGATGTGATGTTAACACATGCTCACTGACACATGCTAACTAATGTTATAAATATTTAGTGCTACTAAGGCATACTGCCTGTAACACATGCTGTACTGGTTGCATTACAACTAAGTTTCCTTCTGTACCTTAAAATGTTCAGTCAAGAACGGAATGTATGTTGGGAGACACAGGAGTTGCAAGCTGGAGAGTCTGTCTTGTGCTGAAATGGGTCTTCCCCTGCTCAACTGAAGGCATTCATCACCTCTCTTAAACCTGTGGGTTTTGTGCTGAACACATTTGCAAGTCACCTCCCTGGCTAATTCATTTGTGATTGGCAAATGTAGAGACAAGATATTGAGGAATGGGTTTCGGGTGGTAAATCTCTGCACGCCTGAAGTTCTACATTTCTTCTACATGCACCTACTAAATTATAGCAGGTCAGGGGAAAGAAAAGGCCAGGACTGGGTATAGAAATAGGCATTGGACTTTGCTGATTGTTTTGTGATTGCCTGTCAGTGTCCTCCATGCCCTGACAACCCCCCCCCCCTTGCCTTTCCCCCATGATTAGTGTAACCACAATGTTAATGTTAGCACCTTCACCTCCTAGTGCATGGGGTATGGGGGCGACACAGAACTCAGTGAAAAACAGCTGTGATTGATGCCATAAATCAGAAGGATTTTAGAATCTGATGACAAACCTAATTCCTGTCAGAAAAGAGCAACGCTGGCCCCTCCCAAACTGTCATCGAAACCGGGCCATAAAAATCACAGCTGCCACCAAAGCATGCCCGGCCTCTGGGGAACATGCCTTCTTGGGGACTCATCTGCTGTGTGCATGGCCAAATTCCGAGCCCTCGGGCACATTCCTCTGGGCATTTTGTCACATCTATTGCTGGTGCATCTGTTCGGGGCATTAACTCTTCTTAAATCACTTTATCCCCTTTTTGCTCTGAAAAAACAAAGCTACAAGAGGTGGAGAGAACTGGGCTGGGGCTATTGCAGGAAACATAGCCCATGTGTTTAAGCACAGGCTGCAGGCAACTCTGGGTGTGGCTAATCCCTCTAGGTCACTCAGTTACCATAATAAGGTCAAAATTCAGATCAAGATTCCCTATAAAGGCATAAAGAAATGATTCTCATTCATATTCAGACCTAATCTTATGAAATCTTCCCCATCCATACGCCTGCTGGAAGTCCACTGACTACCTCCCATTTCCCAATGTCTGGCTGCAAAGCTGAACTGCATGTTGGTAGGCTAGCTCTGACAAGCGCAGCTAGAGCTGAGACAAGCTGGTGAAACAGCTAAAACCCAATTCTCAAGCCTGTCAGTGTAATAAAGTTCTAACTGAGCTCAAAGAACATGAATTAAGAAAAAACTCCTGTCATGTGAAGAAGTGGGCTGTGCCCATGAAAGCTCATGATACCATCTAACATGCTTTGTTAGTCTATAAAGTGCTACCAGACCGTTTGTTGTTTTTTTAGTTTCTCATGTACAGACTAACTCAGCTACCCCCTGAAGCTTATGAATTAAATTATCATTCCTTGTACTTCCTTTTTTACAAGGTTATAACCTTGTCCTGGGCTAAGTCAACTTTGAACCAAAGAAATAGCAAAGGAACTCAAGAGCTCAAATCTGAGGCAGTTTTCAGACCTAGATATGGTTATGATTAGAGGTAAATAGTTTGTAATATAATCATTCATTGGATACTTTAACTTTTTTTCCACTCAGATGAGATTGTACACTCACTCTAGAAGGGACAGGCCATGGGTCAGGAGTTTGAGACCCCTGCTTTAGCATCTTTTCCAGTTTGGGAGATACCCACAGTTAACTTATGATTTTCCCTAATTTGTTTACCTTGCAAGAATATTCAGTGATTAGTTTCAGTAGCCAGCTCTCTGTGTGTAGATTGCCTGTAAGTACTTTGTTGCATAAATATTACGTACTGAAAATTCCATTGCCAATTATTAGTTCTGATTTGAGATATGGGTCGTGTGGTATTTCATCTGTCCCCTGATTAGAATATCATAATGCTAGGTGGTTATTTTTCCTGTTGGAATACTCAGTTCAAACTGAACTCAAGTTCAAACTGTGCTTTCTGCAAATATTCATTGCAACTCATTGCTTCTCCAAACTCCTGCCAATAGCTTTCTTTGCTGGTGTGTTCATGGCGAGCAAATACACAAGGGGCCTAAACACAGCAAAAGAAAAATTCAGTTTTCTTTTATGAGGCATTTGTAAAATTCTGGCCATTATTACTGAAATGTCTAGTTATTTTCCCTCCTCCCCTTGCTCATTCCACCATTTCTATCTTTTCCACTCCAAAACATCTTCACATCCTTAGAGCAGAGGCAGGCCCACATGTCAAGAAAACAGCTATTCCAAAACAGCTATTTCGGAATATTTCTTCCCCAATAGCTTATTTTAAAATAAGCATGCAGTGTAGACGTACCCTTGCTGTGCAGTGCTTCAACTTGCATGAAAATCTGAATCTGAACATCACTTCTTCTCCCAGTTCTGTTGTGTTAAGAACCGGGGCGAGGGAGAGACAAGGATCTGTGTTTGAACTGAGTCTGAAAGTGATGCTGAGGTCAGTCAACTAGAGGGACTTTTAAAAATGCCAGATCAGTATGTTGCAGTTCCTTTGTACTGCTCCAGCACATCACAGCAGCTTCAGATAACAGATGCAAAGTAGCTGGGGGAAAAACAGTGAATTTCAGCTCCTGGGTTCCCTCACAGCTGCCTACAAGCAAACACCCCCTCTCCTCAGTCTCCTACCTTTAATCCTTACTAAAGCAACTGGGGAAAGCATCTCCTTAATGCAGCTGAAATGCAGTTTAAAGCATAAGATATTATTCCTGTTCTTCCAGCACAAGCCTCCTTCCGTTGTAAATTATATGATGATAGAGAAGCAGTTATGAAATACAGACCGGTGACAAGGAATGCTAAAGGTATTGATCAGTGGCCAGTTAGGTTGAAGAAAATTAGAAAGCTTTTTTAAAATATATCAGGAACAAAAACTATAGATCCAATACATGTCAGGGATGGTAAAAATCTCAATAATGATGCAGAAAATGCGGAAGTATTCAATAAATATTTCTGATCGGTATTAGGAAACAAGTTGGATGTTTTGACATTTACAGTGATAATTAAATACTTTCTGTTCCAGGAGGAACTAGAGATGATTTTAAACAACTACGAAAGTTAAACAGTTTGAAACCTACAGGCCTGAGGGTATGTCTACACTACAAAGTTAGTTTGAACTAACGGACGTTAGTTCGAACTAACTTTAATAGGCGCTATACTAGCGCTCCGCTAGTTCGAATTTAATTCGAACTAGCGGAGCGCTTAGTTCGAACTAGGTAAACCTCATTTTACGAGGATTAAGCCTAGTTCGAACTAGCTAGTTCGAATTAAGGGCTGTGTAGACCCTTAATTCGAACTAGTGGGAGGCTAAGGCTTCCCAGGTTTCCCTGGTGGCCACTCTGGCCAACACCAGGGAAACTCTATGCCCCCCTCCCGGCCCCGGACCCCTTAAAGGGGCACGGGCTGGCTACGGTGCCCATGCCAGGTGCAAGCCTGCCAGCACCCAGCCAGCAGACCCTGCACCTGGCACGGCACAGAGCCACCCACCCGATGCCCCCCAGCCCTCCCCCTCTTCCCGGGACCAGGCTGGTGGCTCCCGGGAGCTTGCCCAGGACTGCAAGAGGCGGGCACCCGCCTGGGCTAGTGCGGACATCGTGGACCTTGTCCACGATCTCCGCACTAGGCACAGGAAAGTGGCTGGCTTGAGCAGGAGAGCTGCTAGCCTGGCCACCCAGGAGCAGGTGTGCATGAAAATCAAGGGGGTCCACTGAGACCCCCGACCCTGAGCCCTGAGCTTACAATGGCCGTCCTGGGTCAGACCAAAGGTCCATCTAGCCCAGTAGCCTGTCTGCTGACAGCGGCCAACCCTAGGGATCCTGGAGGGGATGGACCGAAGACAGTGACCAAGCCATTTGTCTCGTGCCATCCCTCTCCAGCCTTCCACAAACCTTGGGCAGGGACACCACTCCTACACCCTGCCTAATACCACTCCATGGACCCAACCTCCATGACTTGATCTCACTTCCCTTTAAACTCTGTTCTAGTTGTAGCCTTCACAGCCTCCTGCAGCAAGGAGTTCCACAGGTTGACTCTTTGCTTTGTGAAGAACAACTTTCTGTTACTAGTTTGAAGCCTGCTACCCATTCCTTTCCTTTGGTGTCCTCTAGTCCTTCTTTATGGGAACTAATGAAGAACTTTTCTGTATGCACCCTCTCCACCCAACTCCTGCTTTTAGAGACCTCTATCCTGTCCCCCCTCCGTCTCCTCTTTTCTAAGCTGAGAAGTCCCAGTCTCTTTAGCCTCTCTTCATATGGGACCTGTTCCCAACCCCTGATCATTTTAGTTGCCCTCCTCTCTCCCAGCCTCTCTCTTCCCCTCTCCCACCTCCTTTTCCCAGTCTCCCCCAGTTTTGTTCAATAAAGACAGATTCCATTTTTGAACACAATTGTCCTTTATTTTGTACATCAAGAAAAGGGGCTAGGGAAGGGTAAGTGGAAGGAGGTGAGGGAGGAATGGGACACGAGCCCCCGATGGGGAGGACTGGGCTGGCTCTGTGGGCTTCTGGGGGTGGAAGCTCTCCTGCAGCCCCCCGATTGCCCCCTCTCCCCAGATGGCAGCCTGCGGCAAGTGCAGCCGGGCTGATGGCTGAGTGGTGTGATGTGCCCAGTGTGGGCACTCTGGGCACTCCAAGCCAGGACTGGTTTTCAAGCGGGGCACCCCTGAGAACTGTCTGTCTGGGGTGGGGGTCGGGACCCTTTAAGCACAGCCTTCGGCTAGCCTGAGACAGCATCTGCACGCTCTAAGTCCTACTCTGATGCCCTGCCGGCACTGCTTCTGGCCATCCTTAAGCCCTGTTCAGGGTCCACTTAATGTGGACATGCTAGTTCGAATTAGCAAAACGCTAATTCGAACTAGTTTTTAGTTCTAGACTCCTTAGTTCGAATTAGCTTAGTTCGAATTAACTAATTCGAACTAAGTTAGTTCGAACTAACTCTGTAGTGTACATACCCTGAGTGACTTATACCAAAGTGTTTCAGTTTACTGAGGTGTCCTCTGAGGGTATGTCTAGACAGCGGGGCTATTTTGGGATACAGGATGTTAACCCAAAATAGCTACCCCGCCTCTTTGAAATGCACCCGTTATTTCAAAATATTTTATTTTTTTTATGTTATTTTTTGAAATAACAGGCGCGCTATTTCAGCATCCCTGTAACCCTCCATGTTATTTCAAAATCTGACATTGTGTAGACGCACCAAATTTCATAATAAGCAATTTTGGAATACAATTGAAATAAAACACACAATTTGCATAGCACAAATTGCGTCTCTTATTTTGAGTTTAGGGTGCTGTGTAGATGCACTCTCGCATATCTAACAAACTTTGGCACACTTGGAAAGTTTCACAGGCCTACCTAAAAGCTGAGGTGTCAATATTTTAAAAGAGTGAATGGACTGACTCAAGTAACTGTAAGGTGATTCATTTGACATTGACCCCATACAAAGCTGATATAGGATGAAATACAGGCAGTCCCCGGGTTACGTACAAGATAGGGACTGTAGGTTTGTTCTTAAGTTGAATTTGTATGTAAGTCGGAACTAGTACATATTGTAGGGGAAACTCTAGCCAAACATTTCTCCAGAGCTCAGTTTTATTCTCCCACACCTCACTTCTCCCAGTCCTTTATTCTCAAGCTGAGGTGTCTGCTGAGAAAAGCCGCTCCACGTCTCCCTGGTCTGCTGGGAGGGGTGCTAGCTTTGCATCTCCCTGGTCTGCTGGGGGGAAGCAGCTAGTGCGGGGTTGCCTCACCCCGTTTGTAAGTAGGGATCTGATGTAAGTCGGATCCATGTAACCCGGGGACTGCCTGTACTTAAAGAATTATAGAGCACTAAAGTAAGTAATGTTAATCAGCAAGAGCTTATGGAAAACAGTTCCTGTCAGAAAAACCTTTATTTTTATGTATTTATTGAGATTACAAATTGTATTGATAAAGCAGGGAGCAGAAGCAGGAAGAGGACTATATACCCATGCCAATCTGGATCACTTGGTTTGAACAACATGATACAGCCACAGGCAAGATCCTACCTCCAGGCACCAAAGAAAGTAAATCATACTTACAATATGGGGGACGGTTTCTTGGAAAGCAGTGTCTCTGATAGTAATAATACCTGCATGGGGAGAAGTTATGAGATAGTAGTGGGCTCTTTATTTTACCACGCGAGAGAATAGTGGTTGGAAGCTGAAGCTACACAGATTTGAAATGAAGTGCAAATGTTAACAGTGCGAGTAGTTAAACACTTGAGCCACTTAACTAAGGATGTGGTGAATTCGGCAGCACTTGACATTTCTAAGATGGGAGGTCTTTCTAGAAAATATGCATTAGTTCAACCACAAGTTATTGGCTTTGATGCCCAAATCCCTGGGCATGCTATGTGTTAAACAGGAGGTTAGACTTGGTGGTCATAATGATCCCTTCTACCCTCAATATCTCTGAATCTATAAAGATTACTTTTAAATCTGTCCAGGAGCAAATTGCAGCCTGCGGTTGTTTGCACTGTGCATTATCATGTGTGTTTGTCTGAGATGTGTGTGTTTTCTTTGCCAGTCTGCACTCTGAGAACAAAAACTCTAAACCGCTCTATTCAGGGAAAATAATGGAAACATCAAAGGCACGAGATGCAGAAAACACAAAACACCAGTTTCATAGCTATGTGCAGCCAGGAGGGACAGCTTTTCTCTCCAGATCATTCCAAGGCAGTGGGGTGCCACCCGCTGAGATTCTGTTTCATAATTTCAATTTGTGCGCAGATTCAGAAAGACGTCATTTGCTTTAACTCAGTACTTGCTAAAAAGGAAGTTTAGATTCATGATGCAGTCTACCTAATTTTCCTAATAGCTAACATAAGCAAGACACGAGAAGTCATTCTTCCACTCTACTCTGTGCTGATTAGGCCTCAGTTGGAGTATTGTGTCTAATTCTGGGCACCACATTTCAAGAAAGATGTGGAGAAATTGGAGAAGGTCCAGAGAAGAGCAACAAGAATAAATGAAAGGTCTAGAGAACATGACCTATTGAGGGAAGACTGAAAGAATTGGGCTTGTTTAGTTTGGAAAGGAGAAGACTGAGAGGGGACATGATAGCAGTTTTCAGGTATCTAAAAGGGTGTCACAAGGAAGAGAGAGAAAAAATGTTCTCCTTGGCCTCTGAGGATAGGATAAGAAGAATGGGCTTAAATTGCAGCAAGGGAGGTTTAGGTTGGACATTAGAAAAAACTTCATAACTGTCAGGGTGGTTAAACACTGGAATAAATTGCCTCTGGAAGCTGTGGAATTTCCATCTCTGGAGATATTTAAGAGCAAGTTGGATAGACATCTATCAGGCTACAGCTACACTGATGGTTTTTTCTGGAAGAAGATATGCAAAGCGTGCTCACATTTGCATATCTTCTTCCAATTCTTTTTGCAAACGAAGTTTTGCTGCTATTTGGCCCCATGTAGACAGGGACAAATGTCGGGGGAAAAAACCTCTTTCGCAAGACCCCTTATTCCTCGTAAATCAAGGTTTACAGGGTCTTGTGAAAGAGGTTTTTTTGCCGACATGAGGCCACATCTACATGGAGCCAAACAGTGGCAAAACCTCTTCTGCAAAAAGAATTGGACGAAGATATGCAAATACGAGCGCAATTTGCATCTTCCACAAAATCTTCCACAAAAAAACAGCAGTGTAGCTGTAGCCTCAAGGATGGTCTAGACAGTACTGGGTCCTGGTGTGAGGGTGGGGCCAGGACTTGACGATCTCTCAAGGTCTCCTCCAGTTCTAGTGTTCTATGATTCTATAAATCTGCCTTGCTGCAGATTAAGCCAATTACTTTTTGTCCTGCCTTCAGTGAACAGAGAAAACAATTTATCACTGTCATCTTTGTTACATCCCTTAACGTATTTGATGTCTCTATGGGTGTGTCTATACTGCACCCATAGCTCGAAATAAGCTACACAATTTGAGCTACACAAATAGCATAGCTTATTTTGAGGGTATTTCAAAATAGCTTATTTTGTCAATACCATGCCAAATTTCAAAATAGAGCACTATTCCAAAACATCCCTTAATCCTCGTGGAACAAGGTTCACTGGGACATCAGAATAATGCGCCCGTTATTTTGAAAATTCTTTCAAAATAAAGGGCATGCTGTCAAATGAGGAAAATACTATTTTGGGATATCAGAAGTATCCCAAAGTAGCACAGCTATCTAGACACCCTTACACGGTGCCCTGTCAGTCTTCTTTTCTCAAGCCTAAACATACACAGTTTTTTTTAACCTTTCCTCACAGGCCAGATTTATAAATGTATTATTTTTGTTGCTCTCCTTTTCAATTTGTCCACATCTTTCCTGAAGTGCAGTACTCAGAACTGGGCACAGTTCTCCAGCTGAGACCTCACCAGTGCTGAGTAGAGGAAGACAGTTACCTCCTATGCCTTACCTTTTACGTTCCTGTTAATAAACCCCAGAATGTAAGCCTATTTCACAATCTCATCACACTGTTGGCTCATATTTAATTTGTGATCCACTGTAATCCTCAGATACTTGTCAGCAGCATCACCACCTAGCCAGTTATTCCTCATTTTATAATTGTACATTTGTATAGGACTTTATATTTGTCTTTTTTTTAAATTTCATTATGTTGATTTCAGATTCTAATCCTGTCCTCCAAAGTGCTTGCAACCCCTCTCAGTGTGGTGTCATCTACAAATGTTGTAAGCATACGCTCCACTCCATTATCCAAATCGTTAATGAAAATATTGAACATTAAACCCAGGACAAATCTCTGCAGGACATGTCTAGACATGGCTCCTCAATTTTAACAGTGAACTACCCTTTTAGTAGGGTCTTCCAATCTGCTGTGCACCCACCCTCTAATAACTTCATCTGGAATCCATCTCTCTAATTTGCTTATGAGAATGTCAATTGTGGGACTGTGTCAAAAGTCTTATCAAAATCAAGATATAGCAGAGCTACAGCTTCTCCCTCTGGCCCATAACTCTGTTAAAGAAGGAAATTCGGTAGCCAGATTATTATTATTATTATTATTAATAATAATAATAATAATAATAATAATAATAATAATAATAATAATAATAATAATAATAATAATAATAATAATAATAATCTGCCTGATTATTTATTATTTATTATCAACTAACTCAATTGGGTCAGTTAGCTAGTTGTTAAATAACTCCTCTACCTGATTCTCCTCTTCAGCTCCCGATCTGAACAAAGCTATTTCAGACTGTTGCTGAGCAGTCCCTCTGTCTGAAACAAAAGTTCACGAACCTCAGAAATCAACCATTTAGCAGGAGAATTCCTCATGTCTGTTCAACTATCCCCATACTCCTTCAACCTAAAATCTGAGCACCTACTGTCTGATAGAATTGGAAACCATCACTCTTGCATTCCAACATTTGCTGCAGAGAAAAACAACGTGCCAGTCCCTAAATCTTTTATGTCCAGCTCCCCAGCTTTCCCAAAGAGTGTCCAAACACCTTTAGATTTGGACTCCTTGTTTTACATAGGAGCAAAAGCAGGATGAGTTGCCAGAGGTTTTGCTTTTTCAGTTTGAGCCAAACAGCCTGCCAGACCTCTTGAGAGGGGATGTAAGATTTTCCAATTTCTGAATAAGCCAATGAAGCATAAAAATATTGAAACATAAAATAAATATGTTTTATGAAAAGATTCTGTGTTGTCAGAGGGGCTGGCAGGCACCAGAGGACTCTGGGATCTTTTCTCCCTTGTGACCCAAAGCTACAGTGAAATAACCTTTGCCAGCCTGGGAACATAGGAATGCTGTGGTGCCATACTTCCTATTTTCATGCTTGGGAAAACTTGATGAAAAAGTCTGTAACTATTGCAGAATGTTCTGTATTCAGAATGTCGTGAATTGGTTTTATGATGAGTACTAATTTTTTCCAGCTATAGACACAGACTGCATGTTTCATTTTCTATAACTACTTTTTTGTAGTAATTACTGTAAGTCGAGGTAAGAAAGACCTGAGGTGTCACACATAGAAGAAGTGAATCAGGCCCCACTGGGGATTCACACAACCCCTGCCCAGATGCCGTTGAACACTGTGGGTGCCTAACCTCTCTTGACACCTACATTTTTGCCATAGAAATTCCCTCAGCACCTATGTTTCTGCCTCTGATCATGCTCAGTGCAGCCTCATGTCAGCTGCCCCAAGCCCCAAAACGATGCAGAACCTGGGGGTAACAGGCACTGCTCTGCCTATCTCACCTGCTGGGCTCAGTCTAGTGCGTAGGCATGCAGCTTGCCTACCAGAGCATGCCCCATATGTGAACTCGTACATACAGCCCTCAGAACATCCCCTGGGTTGGGGTATTCTCTTGAGATGTGAGACCCCCGCTGCAGATTAAGGGACCTGCCATCTTGCAAGGAAGTGCCCTTGCTACTGGTGTGATATTCTGAGGGGGGGGGGTATCCGGCTGTGTCCAGACTCCATGCCTCCGTCGACGGAGGCATGTAGATTAGCCAGCTCGGAAGAGGGAAATGAAGCCGCGATTAAAATAATCGCGGCTTCATTTAAATTTAAATGGCTGCCCCGATCTGCCGATCAGCTGTTTGTCGGCAGATCGGGAGAGTCTGGACGCGATGCCCCGACAAAGAAGCCTTTCTTCATCGACACAGGTAAGCCTCGTGAAACCAGGTTTACCTGTGTCGATGAAGAAAGGCTTCTTTGTCGGGGCATCGCGTCCAGACTCTCCCGATCTGCCGACAAACAGCTGATCGGCAGATCGGGGCAGCCATTTAAATTTAAATGAAGCCGCGATTATTTTAATCGCGGCTTCATTTCCCTCTTCCGAGCTGGCTAATCTACATGCCTCCGTCGACGGAGGCATGGAGTCTGGACACAGCCTCCCTCTCTCTCCAATTGTAATTGTTTCTTTGGGAATAAATAATTAAACAGTTAGTGGGAGCAGACTGGAACCTGGCTCTCCCATCGGAGTGTGACAACCTGTGGGCTAGAGGGTCATTTTCATGCTTCTTTGCTCTCCTGCTCTGGTCCACTGACTCTCATTATTGATCCACAGAGGAACAGCTTCAACAGGAAAGACTGAGGTAATCCCTCCTCCCATCTGAGTACCCATTAGTGCAGTGCATTAGCTACCACACCTGAAAAGCAGCTGATCCTTTCTTTCCCTCAGGCAGAGGGGAACTTGAACCAGGTGTCTCTCATTTCCTGAGTAAGTGTCCAGCAGGCAAGAGGTGCTTCCCCGCCCATGAGAGGAACAGGATTTGAGACACATGCCTCTCCTTGGAGCCTTCCATTAGCTGGTTTAAGTGAAGAGCCATTGAACATGCTGGTTTTTGTGAATCCCATTCACTATATAGGGAACCAATATACCCAGCCCATGCTTTGTGAAGCCCAAGGATTTTCTAGGTGATTTTGTGAATCAAACCCTAAATGCCTGGCCCCAGAGCTTTAATAGTCTCTTACACTGCTGCTGCAGATCAGATTTGGGCCGCTCAAACTGCCATGAGAACAACGCCTTTTGACAAAGGTGACCTGCGAAATGGCCTTTCGTCTCTCCCTCTTGAGAGTTGGTGCCAATTGTCCTCCCTCCTCAGGAAGTGAAGGGAGAGACGGTGACATTAAGCTTCTCTCATCTGCTCTCTTTCCACATGGAACATGCCTTCAATTAGAGGATTTTAATTAAAATGCTTTGCTGTCGCATCCTGTTTCCAGGCCCTGCTGTAAATTCAACTTGACATTCTCCCTTTAACAGGTGGACAGGATTATTGCGAAAGCTGCCAGATGGAGGGAAACAGAAACAGGGCTGGCGACTGAGGTACAGGAATAGAGAGACAGGTGTGTGTGTGTGTGTGTGTGTGTGTGTGTGTGTGTGTGTGTGTGTACGTACATACACACGTACTCTAGTGCATACCTTTCAATACGTGTTGTGCTACATACTGTCCTTCTCTATTAGGGGTCCATATTTCCACAGGTCTGTCACTTTCTGCAGTTCTCACTTGTGGCTGAAATGCTCCCCGCCATCAGCCTGGCAGCAAATAGTCTTTCTTCTCTGTTTCATGAGATCAGTGCCATCTAATTAACTAGTAGCCTGGGGCTTACGTTCAGTCAGTTTAGGTGCCTCCTTTCAGCAGGGCGGCCTGACATGGAGACTGTCAGGCAGCAGAACAGCTGCAGAGACCAGCCAGGTAGATTTAGAGACCTTTATGAGCAACTACAGCTGTATCAGCACCATCCTACTGGTGCACAGGGAATAAAAGGTGAAGCAGATGGGGATGGTTTGAGAGTAAAGCTCTGGAGAAAAGAGTGAGAAAAGGTTGGCCAGCCTGGAAAGAGGGGTTGGAAGAAAGCAAGATGGCCAAGAGGCAGAAAGGGAGCCAACAACTGGAGCCCAGGAGAGGGATCAAGCTGAAGGATAAGTAAAAGAGAAACTGAAGAGAGAGAGCAAGGGAGGAGCATGGGAAGTGAGCAAAAAGGAGTGGAAATAAGGAAGGAGCAGAGAGAGAACAGTGAGAAAACACTGGAAGTGAAAAGGGGAAAGGTGAATTCAAGGTGAGAGGATGAGGAAGGAACCATGTTTCTGATTTTCGTTTCTTCCTTTTAAAAACAACAAAACCCAAGGAAATAAGAAATAAAGTACTTGTCCATGTAAAGTGGTACCTTGCATTTTGCCTTGTGGATTGCCTTATACTGCAGGCATAATGTCCGTAGGTGTCTTCTACATGAGCAAATGACTACGTGTTCCTGGTTACATCTGAGGTGGAGATACAGGGTATATCTTCTGCATTTGGGCGGTTGGTGGGAGGAGGTGGTGATTACAGCACATGTAGGCATCCCCATGATAACTTTAGCAACTGTGGCTAAGAATAGCGGTGAAGTGCAGCAGCAGACACTATCATACGGGCATTACAAGCTCTCCCCAAGCCTGGGGTAAAGGTTTCCTTTGCCACCTCATGCCACAGGGTCAGAGCCACTGCATTGTCACTGCTATTTTTGGCCAGGCTGGCTGCATCAAAGCTAATGTGGGGATGCCTACCTGAGCTTCGGTCTCACCTCAGCTTGCAGCATAGATGCCCCCTAAGAGGCAGTTACAATGAGCATGGGGATGTTTCATTGGAGGAGTATGTGTAAGCAAGGATGCCACTGTTTCAAGAGGGATAAGGGATCTTTCGGAAAAGGCTTTATTTTTCGAAAGATCAGCATCTAGACTGGCGCTTTTCTCCGACAAAGCTCCGTGCCGAAAAAAGTGGCAGCTATTTTTATGCTAATGAAGTGCGGGAGATTTAAATCCCCGCTTCATTAGCAATTGCGATACGTCTAATTTACATCCCTTTTCCGAAAAAGGGATGTAGTCTAGACGTAGCCTTGGTGAATAGCTTCAGTGGCTGAAGCTGTCCAGCTTCAACTTCTAGCGGTTGGATTGGTCTATAACAGCAATGGGCAGCCTAGGCTAATGAGTAGGTGACATATGTGGCCCTCCTTCAGTTCAGTGGGCTTCAAGATGATTGTAACCAAGATGGTCTCCTGGGATAGGATAGTTTGATTACTGCACTTGTGCGCCTCGTGTGATAAGGTGCAGTCACAGAAGTCCCCTTAGGATTGTTCCCTAGTGTGCTGATCATGCCACTGACACCTGCCTTCTTGCTCTCTGGGGCTCCCTGCCACCATGTCCTGCTGGGCCAAATCCCTGGGTCTCTCCCAGACAAGGCATAGAATTGGGGCAAATTACCCCTTTCACAGCTATGCAGACACTGAACCAGCTCAGCTCTGGGAGAATGCAGTTCTAGGGCTCAGCACCCAGGAAACCAACCCTCAAATGGAACCAAACACCCCCAGATAAATCCTTCTTTCTCTGGGTAAAAGTGTTACACAGTGAAAGTTCATCAGCTATGCCCTCTTTAGCCACGAAAGAGAGAGATGTGCACAATGGTTGTTCCCCCAGGTACCAATTATTTACACTGGGTCCGATAGTAAACAAAAGTGGTTTTATGAAGTACAAACAGTAGGATTTAAGTGGTTGCAAGTGAAAACAGACGTATTCCAGTAAGTTACTAAATTAAAATGAAGAGAAAATGCATTGTTTGTTTTAATCCACTAAAACAGGGATTTTCAAACTCTGGGTCGCAGCTTATAAGGGCAAGCCGCTAGCTGGCTGTGAGATGCTTTGTTTACCTGAGCATCTGCGGGTACAGGTGATCACAGATCCTGTTGGCTATGGATTGTCATTCCCAGCCACAGGAGCTGTGGGAAGTGGGATAGCTGAAGAATAAGGCAAAATGTAGCTGCAGATATCTGCATGGTAGGCCCACATAGTATACCAAGAATATCCCTTGTGGCCCAGTTATTATCAGGCAAATAAACTGACATATAAAAGATACCAACTTGTGTCAAGTATCACAAAGACTGTTGTTGACAGAGTGGCATATATAGATATCAAAGTGATTTTCATTTTAAAGGACTTTTTTTAAAAAACAAAAGGAAGAGAATCGAATGGAAACTAAGCTGAAAGCTACAAAACATTACACAAAATTGCTGATGAGGGCTCAGGGGTTTTGATATGGACCAGTTCGGCCTCTAGTTATGGGTTCCAGTGCAGACTCCAGCTAACTCAAACATCTGGAAATAGCCAATGAATCTTTCACATTTAGGTCCTGAGTTAAAGTCCAAATTTATAGGAAATTGGCCAAGGCCCTGCCGCTAGCCTCCCACCTCCTGTAATTTGGTGACTTATGTAAATTGGAGGGATGGATCCCAGTTCCTAATGGACATGCTTCCATACCATGTAACTAGCACTACTGCTGGGTTTTTTTGGCAGTCTCAGCAGCGAGGCAAACAGTGAAATGTACCACGGAGACTGAATTCACCTCTCATTCAAAAACTAGCCACGCCAGGTTAAGCTTGCAGATGAGAGATGCAGGTTGGGGTGGCATGGAGAGGTGTGGTCAGCTAACACTGCCACCGCTCAAGTGGCACCTGCTCTGTAAACAGAGGGCTTCTCTTTCCAAAGCTGTTTCCTAGTGCTTTTCACCAGTGCTATATTCCCAGAATATTTTGAAGCACTGTCCATGAGTTGCAAGGAAAAGACTTCCCAGTGCATAGAACTAAGTCACGTAGATTAATCTTTTCACTAGTGGCCAATCTGAGAGGTTAAGCAACTATGAGTCACTGTGTTAGGAAAATTGTTATAATATGTTTGGTGAGAAATGGTTATATCTTGCAAGCTCAGAGGCTTATTTCTGGACAGACCTATCTAATGGGAATGGAAGTTTCTGAGGTTTTGTGTAATATATTACTAAGTAGGAACCACAGTATAAATTTATGCCAAAAGTTAAATCAAAAATGGCCCATGAAATCACACATGTTCTAAACAATTTGTTTCACACCACTAAATAGTTTCTTTAAAAGTCCAAGTATACATGTTGAATCTGGATCAGTGCCTCTTGCTAAAGTGTACCAAGGGTTTCGTCTACACAGCAAACAAAACAACAGTGAGTCTCAGATCCTGGGTCAATCAACTTGGGTTCACTCTCCTGGGCTAAAAATAGGAGTGTAGACATTTGTGCTGGGGCTGAAGTCCAGCTCTGAGACCCTCTCTTTGCTCAGGTTTCACATCCCAGGTTCTGGCTTGAGCCTGAATAGCTGCAATGCGTTTTTTTAGCCTCAAAGCAAGAGACCCACCTGTCTGAGTGAGTTGACCCAGGCTCTGAGACTTACTGCTGTGTTCTGTTCTGTTTTCTGCTCCATGTACCCCAAGTTGTCAAGGCATTTCTGATGTGCTTGAGCTCTGGAAAGTGAGAACATACTTTACATCACTTTCCAGGCCATCATACTTGTCCCCAAAAGGTAATGGGAGTTCCACGGTGCCACAAGTACCCATTTGACTGCTGTGGGGGGAGGAACCCTGGCTGCCCAGAGATAATCATTGGAGATACAGTAGCAGTAAGAACATCCTGAGTTTGGAGACCTGATAATGTAGGGGAGAATCTCAGATGAAATTTAAAAAAAAATCATTTTCTAGCTCTTGCAAAATAGTCTTAAAAATGTCACTGATGGAAACTGGCCAATGGGTGAAAGTGTCACCAACTTTTCTTAACGCTTTAGGCAGGGACGGATATAAGGCAGGGAGAGCGGGGCAGCCGCCCCGGGCCCCGCGCTTCAAGAAGTCCCGTGCATGCGCCGTGGCAAAGGGGGGCCCCGTGAAATTGTGCTGCCCTGGGCCCCGTGAAATGGTCATCTGCCCCTGGCTTTAGGTTATTCCCTCTCTCCTCCATTGCTGCCCAGGGCCTGTCTGTCCCAAAGCCACACATCCCTTGATTTTAGAGAGCACCACAGAGCCATCTATACTGGTGTGGGATAGTGCTGAGCTGGGTGTCCCAATGCTGGCTGGTAAGGTCCGTCCAGTTGGCTGTTTGAAGCTGAGCTAGCTCTTTAGCAGTTCAATCAATGTGGCTGTCAGCTCTACAATATAGTTTGAGAACATAAGAATAGACAAACTGAGTTAGACCAACGGACCATCTAGTCCAGTATCCTGTCTGCCGACAGAGGCCAATGGCAGGTGCTTCAGAGGGAATGAACAGAACAGGGCAATTACCAAGCAATCCCTCCCTTTTTATCCACTCCCAGCTTCTGGCAAATAGAAGCTAGGGAAACTCAGAACATAGTGTTCCATCCTTGGCCATCCTGGCTAATAGCCCTTGATGGACCTATCTTACAGGAAACTATCTACGTCTTTTTAAAACCCTTCACAACATCTCCTGGCAGAGAGTTCCACAGATTGACTCGTGTTGTGTGAAGAAATACTTCTCTTTTTTTATTTTAAACCTATTGCCTATTACTTCCTTTGGGTGACCCCTAGTTCTTGTGTTATGTGAAGGAGTAAATAACACTTCCTCTTTTCACTTTCTCCACACCAGTCAAGATTTTATAGACTTCTCTCATATCTCACTTTAGTCATGTCTTTTCCAAACTGGAAAGTTCCAGTCTTTTTAATCTTTCCTCATACAGAAGCTGTTCTATACCATTAATCATTTTTGTTGCTCTTTTCTGTACCTTTGCCAATTCCAATATGTGTTTTATTGAGGTGGGAATACCACATCTGCACACAGTATTCAAAATGTGGGCATACCATGGATTTATATAGAGGAAATATAATATTTTGTCTTGCCATCTATCTTTTTCCTTATGATTCCTAATGTTGTAGTAGCCTTTTTGAATGCACATGGAGCACATGTTTTCAGTGACTTATCCACAGTTTCTCCAAGATCTCTTTCTTGAGTGGAAACAGCAAAATTCGACTCCATCATTTGGTATATATAGTTGTGATTATGTTTGCCAGTGCTCATTATTTGCGTTTATCAGCATTGAATTTTATCTGCCATTTGTTGCTCGATCATCCAGTTTGGAGTGGACTACCCATGAAACTGAGGGTGGGGGTTTGACTTCCAGCTTACACAAACATAATATGCTTGGATACTAAATACGGTAGTCCAGCCATGACAGTTTGGTCAGCAGTGAACAGCAGCATGCCCTGAATAATTGTAAAAAGGTGTTTCATAAGACAGCTCTAATGCCTACCCATGCACAACAGCTACACTGCCATAGAAGGTGAACGGAAGGTGAGTGGGGAAAGATACCCCACTTTATATCAAATAAGTTAGTTACAAAATCAATGCTCTAAAATTCAAGAGTGTGAGCATGGGTGAATAATAAAAATAGCAAATATGCCTTCAAGGTTGTAGAAGATCTGATGAAGGAAAGATGGACCAAAGCCAATGCAATTCAAGACAACGATGGGAACAGTTTTAGAGAAGAAAGGGACATCACCAATAGGTGGACAAACTACTGCTTTGATCTATACAACCACCAGAGAAAGGGAGATCCTAGGGTACGTCTAAACTACATGCCTCAGTCGACGGAGGCATGTAGATTAGCCAGATCGGCAGAGGGAAATGAAGCCGTGATTAAAATCATCACGGCTTTATTTAAATTTAAATGGCTGCCCCGCTCTGCCGATCAGCTGTTTGTCGGCAGATCGGGGCAGTCTGGACGCGACGCGCCGACAAAGAAGCCTTTCTTGATCGGCACAGGTAAACCTGGTTTCACGAGGCATACCTGTGCCGATCAAGAAAGGCTTCTTTGTCGGCGCGTCGCGTCCAGACTGCCCCGATCTGCCGACAAACAGCTGATCGGCAGAGCGGGGCAGCCATTTAAATTTAAATGAAGCCGCGATTATTTTAATCGCAGCTTCATTTCCCTCTGCCGATCTGGCTAATCTACATGCCTCCGTCGACGGAGGCATGTAGTCTAGACACACCCCTAGTGTCCTAGCCCAGATTCAAGAGAGGAGGATGACTTTTCAAAACTATGTGAAGTGGAGACCACCGTGAAATCCCTTAAAAGTGGGAAGGCTATGGGTATTGACAATATCCCAGCCAAACTGATGAAATTGGGAGGAGAAATAATAATTGATGTAGATCTTGATGAGTACGACAAGATCTGTTAGACGGGTCCATGTGGACCATCTTCTGCCACAGAAAAGCAACCTGCAATTGTGTCAAAATTACCAGACCATAGGCTTCATTGGCCATCCAGCAAAATGATGTTGAAAGCCATATTGAAGACACTAAAGCCACAAGTGGAAAATTGAATAACAGGCTGACATCTGTGCTGGAAGATGTACCACAGAAGGATTTCAACCTTGGTGTTCAAGTGTGAAGTACTTACAACACCAACAGGACATCTATTATGTTTTTGTTGATTTTAAGAAGGTGTTTGACAGAGTATGGCACAAAGCTCTCTGGGCAACTATGAAAAAGCACAATGTTGGTTATAAGTTTATTCTTACCATTAAACGACTGCACGCCAAGGACAACGGTGCAGTTCTCCTCAATGGCACACTAAAAGAGTACTTTCACACACTTCTGGAATCTGGCAAGGCTTCCTTCTATTGCTCTCAATGTTCAACATCTACTTGGAGCATATAATGACTGATGCCCTAGAAGATCCCATATGCACAGTCAGCATGGGGTGTGGGGGAGGGAATGGTCCTAATCTTCAGTTTGCTGATGGAAGAGAAAAAGAGACAGAAGAAAAGATGGACCGACAACATAAAAGAGTGGGTAGAAATGGACTTCACAGAGACTCAAGCACACAATGGTCAGGGGTAGAGACAACCGGTCGATTGCTAAAGTGTGATGGTGGCCCAATGACTAATGTGGTTATGGGAGTGATGATGAATCATGATATTAGTTACATTTGAGAATGCTCTAAAGAATCATCTCCCTGACATGGGACTGGGTTGCATTTAGTCCAGGCACTGGCCTGGTTTAAACCCTCTGTTCCAAGACTCATAAGCTGACTTATGAGCATATGGTCAAGCTGCCATGTAGTCTTTCCAGACTATGCAGTCAAATTAGTGCCAGGGACCAGGCCATAGGCAGTATGACCTAGCAGTCATAGCTGGGCCAGATCAAGGACAGCCACAAAGTATAAGTTAGCAACCAGGGATCAGAGTATTTGCTAGAACCAAGACTGATAAGCAAGGATAAGAATCAGGTCCCAGTCAGAGACGAGAGAGCCAAGGTATTACCTGGCTGTAATACAGAGGGAAGGGCCAGGGCCAGATTCATTCTGGGATCAGAGACTAGCGATCAGAAAGCAAGATGGTCCTGCCTTGGGTAGGGGGCTGGACTTGATGACCTCTTGAGGTCTCTTCCAGCTCTATGATTTTATGATTCTATGACGTCTGATAGAAGGCCACAGAAGGCCAAAAATCTGCATGATTGCTCAAACAAATTCCTGCGGTGCTCTCTTGGTTTAAACAGTGAGCATGGTGAATCAAAGAGCCACAGGGTGTGTCACTGTTTACTCTTTCGATTGTATATCCTGCAATGCCTAATCTCCACAGTGCACCTCAGTCGGAGACAGCTCTCCATGATCTTGTAGCAATCTGAGAACATCAGGCTCTACTGACCTTGGTTGTATTCTCATGGCTCCTTATAATTAGGGTTGGGACATCTGTACCTTTCAGCACTAAACAACCATCTTTTCCTTCAGAGCAATGCATATAGTCTGCTCCAACCCCCAACTCTCCACCTCGGGGCTCTTTTAAAGCTTAGTTAAACTGACCCAATGGCTGAGCCAGTTGGACAGAGTGTACTGAGAGAGATGGGCCTGTAGCCAACCAGGTCAACAAGAAGAAAAAGGCATATTCATGGCCCACTCTAAGCATTAAAACAGTGTGAGTCAACACCACTCAACCTTTCCCCAGCGTGAAAACTAATCATGACATTGGCTTGAAAATCACAAGAATAAATAGTTTTTCCAGCTGCCTTCTAATTTTTGAGCATTAACAGACAAGATGCCAACACCTACATTGTGTGTGATTATTTCAGGTTCAAACTTAATCTTCAGCACACATGTAAGAATGCAGATTTCACTGCTCAAAAGGGAATCCACATACCCTCTCCTACCTACAGGGAGTGGAGACCTGCCATACTATCCCTCTTCTGTCTCCTGTCCCACCCAGTCTCCTGCCTCACACACATTCTCCCTTCTGATCGAACCCATTTGTTGATCCCTATCTACTCCCTACATTCTCATACCCCCATGTTTCCCTGTCTTTCCATTCTGTCTCTTAGTCACATTCTCCCTGTCTACCAGCCCTCTTCCTCTACTGTCCCTTGGCCTCCTACTATCCTTCTCTTTCCCTTGTGGCCCCTTCAGCCTCCTTTCTGCACCCCACACTCCTTTTCAGCTGTCAGTCTCCTCTGGCGCATTATATTCCCCTGACTCTCTCATGTTGTTCTTTGCATGAAAGCAAGGAGAGTTTTTAGAAATTAAATGATACATTTATATAACAGAATAACCAAATCCTGATGCTTGCTGCATTCTGCCATTCTCCAATTTCCCTCTAGTCGCGAGACCTGTTTTCCAACATGGAGGATGAATCCAAGCTGCATCAGCGATGGGCAATCACGAACCTTGAGTGGGCCACATGAGTGCCCCAAATTCCCCTCAGAGGGCTGCAGCAGCCCATGGTCCACTGGAGTTCCATCTGCAGCCCTCCATCCGCTCCCTTCTCCCACATGCCTCTCACTGGAGCCCTGCACTTACCTGTTCCTCCCACTCCCTTCCAGCACTTTCAGAGCACACAAATCAACTGATTTGTGCTCCATCCCCACTCTTCCCCCTCCCACCCTCCCTCCTTCCAGAGCTGGGACACCGCGAAGTATGAAGTGCCGGGCTCCAGTGCCCAAGAGAAGCATTGGAGAGTGAGGAAGCCAAGCGGTCTGTAGGCGTATTCTAATAGAGCCTATAAGGCTGTGTCTAGACTACATGCCTCTGTCAGCAGAGGCATGTAGATTAGACAGATCAGCAAAGGTAAATGAAGCCACGATTTAAATGATCGCGGCTTCATTTACATTTACATGGCTGCCGCGCTGAGCCGACAAACAGCTGATCAGCTGTTTGTCGGCTCGCCGCTAGTCTGGACGTTCCCCCTGTCGACATCAAAGCCCTTTGTTGGCAGCCCCGTTATTCCTCGTGGAATGAGGTTTACCGGGGCTGCCGACAAAGGGCTTTGATGTCGACAGGGGGAATGTCCAGACTAGCGGTGAGCCGACAAACAGCTGATCAGCTGTTTGTCGGCTCAGCGCAGCAGCCATGTAAATGTAAATGAAGCCGCGATCATTTAAATCGCGGCTTCATTTACCTTTGCTGAATAAACAAATCTACATGCCTCTGCCGACAGAGGCATGTAGTTTAGACGTACCCTAACAGAACTTCATTCTTCCTCTTAATGCCAACATTCCCCTGACCAGTTTAATAACACGTTCTCACTCCATGCTGCCTTCTCAGTCTCACTGCAGGCTCCTCTGGTGATTAAGGGCCTGTCATCTTCTCTAAGGACAACCTGGTTTCAGTCCCATTAGAATCATGGGAATCTGAGGGACATCTTTACTAGGGACAACCTCATTTTTACCATCAAAAGCTATAAGGAAATGGCAGCCATTTTGTGGAAGGCTTCAGCCTTATTAACAGTAATGGGAGTGGGTGGCCATTTTGGAGAAAGACAAAATATTGTGAATTTGAAGACGGAAATCAGCAAAACATGAGCAAAAACTGCAAACTTGTGATATGCAGATTATGTGAATGTCCTTCCCCTTATTCTCCTTTTAGCTGCTGCTTCAGCTGCCTTCTTTCCCCACCTCACAAGATGCCCATTTCTTACCCTATCGGTGGTGGCTGCCACTTTTCTTCTTCCCTGGTGTCTCCCCATGCCAACTCCGACTTATACATAAAAGGACAAGCAGATGAAATTAAGAAAAAAATATGACATAAAAAAATCAAACATTTGATGGTGAGAGTTTTATCATGTTTTGCAAACTCTCCTAAGGAAAGATGTGACAGTTCATTTAGGACAGTGGAGAAAACACTGTTAGGAACAATCCTTCATTGATCACAGGGGATATATAAAATATAATAGATGCGCATGCTACCATAGTGTTTCTGTTGAAATGATGTTCAGCAACATAATGAACAATGTAGACATGTAAGTCATCCTTAGTTGGAGTTAGCATTGATACTCATTAGGATTGACAGAAGTAGTTTATGTCTCTTAGAACTGATGATCAGGCTTTATACAGATCCAGGAAAACAGCCTGCAAATTTTTTTACATTGGGCTCACATTTGGAAATTTTTAATTGCAATGACAAGGGCTAGACAATTCTTTATACATTAAAATTCAGTTTCTGTGGAAACCAATGGAGCCACAAGAAAATTCCAGAACAGCGTTCCTGCCTAGCTCTATGAATTTTGAATCCCAGGTAAACGGGGCAAATGTTCTTTCATGACATCTCTGCCAGGAGTAGGTTTTAATTCCCATATTCAGGCTGCATTCTATCTCAGAAGAGGACATTCTGCCTCACTGCAGATTCTAATGGATGCAGTCTGCTTCTTTTGTATTTTCCACTCTCAATTGCTAGGGAACATTGCTGTTAAACAAGAAATGCTTTCTACCCCAGGAGTGGATGATTGCATTTCAGTAAAGTCTGAAATGATCCTCCTGTTACGTTTGAATCTTTTGGAATTAATAGTGATATGTTAGTGTAAATTATTGTTGCCATTCTGGCTGTTACATTGTTACATTTACTTTACTTGTGTTTTTATTGTGCAAATAGCTACAGCATGGAGAGAGGGTCACAATTCAAACTCAGCACCTTGAACTGATGAAAAGTTGCAAAGAACACAGATAATCCGTGAGTGTATTTACAGTTCTAAAGCAGCAGACCAATTTAAGTATTTTAGTCCAGATTGTAATGAAGGACTGATACCAAAGTTCTGATGAGAATCCTGGATAAAGAACCCTCAAAACCAACAGGCATGCCTGACTTGGGAAGTGAGGGAGGGGTGAGAGTGGGGAGATGAAGAAGGAGCATGAGAAATCCATGTGAGGAGCGCCAGACAGCTTTTGTCTGCACAGAAATGGTTTTATGGGATTTTCTACAGAAAAAGGAACCAAAAAAAAAGTTTGAGTTCAAAAGATCAAGTTGCATTTTCATTGATCTCAGACTTGTAAGAGCTGCTCCATCAATCACAGTTGTTTAAAAATTCCTATTAATGACTTTGAGAGCTAGGGCTTCCCATATGGTTTGTCTTTATAACATTTGGGCATCTCTCTGGAAGCAGTATGAGAATCCATCAGTGTCAGAACCAGACGCTGTTCATTCAGTCTCACTCCCCTGCCAATGGCATAGGGGAAATGTTATCATGGGAGACCAAAGGCTCCTGCATTCACTAAAGCACCAAAGACCTTCACATCATTCATGACAAAAGGAAGACAAAAACAAAAGGATGAAGTAGCAGCAGGACATGTCCTTGAAGAATATCAGGGGAATTAGGAAGACAAGGAAAAATTCTGCCACGTCTAGTACCTCAGTGTGCTCATTCCACAAGGTACAAGATAGAACTTCAAGAACGGGTGATGTGTGACATTGGAACGGAAGCAAGTACCTGCTTGCTATGAGGGGACTGGTGAAAACATGAAGTAGCAAAGCCTTTCACAAGCAGAAAGGAAATGTAAAGGAAGAAATCTCTTCCTTACACTTGACAATGTGATACAAGTGTAGGTTGATGTAAAAAAGAACTCTATATTACAGTGGAGCCTGTTCTTGAAATGAACAGTAAAACCAGCAGTGGTAACTCCATTCCATGTGAACGGTGCTTTTTGAAGCCACTACTTAAGCATTTGTAGAGTCGTATTAATGAGTAAGAAACTCATGCCAGACTATGACTTATCTGTGTAGGAGAAAGGCACACATCTGTGCATCACATTGTGTACTTCCATAGGGGCAAGGATTGATATCTTTACTCAGTCCTTATGCAGGATTTGGCACAGTTGTTTACATATTAATATGTACTGAGTATCAACAATGTGCTTCTTGCTGAAGAAATATCTAAGAAGACCCACTCTGTATATCAGATAATATATAATCTCAATCCAGCTAGCCTATACTGGAACATTGGTTCCAAACTCTTATGCTGACCAAACTTGGAAGAAATTCAGATTTGGCTCCAACCTTCACCATTCAAACCCATCTCTGAAATGAGCCAAAATCTCTCTAAAGGGCACTAAATCTCACCACTGAATTTTGGAGAAGTGTTCATTGGAATACATTTTTGGATCTGATCATCACTACTCAAGTCTATGTCAAGTTCAAACAGAGACAAAACAGTTCACACTCATGATCGAATGGGTCATGATACCAATTTCGGAAATCTTGGAGACTTGGGTAGATAGGCCAGAGGTAGAAGGCTGCACAGAAGGTGTAAGATGATGCATGTGATATTGTATACTGTGTGCAGTACCCCTTTATTACAATGTGTCCTGTCTAATGCAGGACAGGTGTCATTAATATAGAATGTTATTTCTGTGTGGCTAAATTCTAATGGCAGCCACATAATCTATGTCAATGTATTGTCATGAGCTCTAGTCGTGAACTCACTGCCAGCAGCAGATCCAGTGCTGAAAGACAATGACTAGCATTCCCTTTCTGCTACTTTGCTTGCAAACCACAATATTTAACTCCAGGTGGGTGGAACCCTAGAATTGTAAGGAAGTTTATGATTTGATTCAGTGCTCGCTGAAATTAAACAGGTGTTTCAGGGATTTCAGTGAGTTTTGGAGCAGGTTCTCTGAGAGGATCTTGATGTAAACAGGTAGCGAAAGGCTAAAGAATCTCCAAACGTTTACCTGGGAGTGAAATTAAAGAAACCAGCAGGATTAACCATAGAAACCAACATTGTTTTTACAACACATAGATTATGCCAGGCTATCCCTAATTACTTGCACTTTTTCTTGTGCATGTTCTCTCTCTCTCTCTCTCTCTCTCTCTCTCTCTCTCTCTCAAAGCGATGTACAAGAGGAATGCACAGGATGTTATCCAAGCCTATTTGCTGAAGATCACAATTGTTTCCTTCCTAACTAGGATTCTGGTGCTCAATATGTTTTTGGAATCTTTTTGTGTTTAGACTGGTTGAATGCAGACTCAGTTTCAGGTATACACTGTATTTTGTATCAGAAGAGTAGCCATGTTAGTCTGAATCTGCATAAACAACAAGAAGTCCTGTGGCACTTTATAGACATAGGGTATGTCTACACTGCAAAGGTAATTTGAAATAGCAGCCGTTATTTCAAATTAACTTTAATAGCATCTATACATGCAAACCGCTATTTCAAAATTAATTCAAAATAGCGGAGCCCTTAATTCAAATTGGGTAAACCTCATTCTACGAGGAGTAACGCCAAATTCTAAATAGCTATTTTGAATTAAGTGCCGTGTAGACACTTAATTCGAAATAGGGGGCCTCCAGCCCTTCCCAGGAAGCCCTGGTGGCCACTCTGGGCACAACCAGAAAAGCTTACTCTCCTCTCCCCCAGCCCCAGAGCCATTAAAGGGGTAGACCCTGGCCACAGTGCTTGTGCCAGCTCCAAGGCTGCCAGCCCAGAGTCAGCAGTGGCCACCGGGGCCCGTGACCTAGTGGCCCCAAAACATGAGCCATCAATCCACTGCCAGCCAGCCCTCCACCGCTCCCCAGGAGCTGTCTACCAGCTCTCAGGAGCCTGACAGGGGCTGGTGAAGGCAGGCTCCTTCCTGCTCCAGGGTGGAGATCATGAACCTTATTCAGGTTTGGGGGGATGCCCCCAACATCCATGATCTCCGTACTAGACAGAGGACTGTGGCCGTCTATGGCAGGATAGCTGCCAGCCTGGCCACCAAAGGCCACATGCGAACCCAGGAGCAGGTTTGCATGGAAGTCAAGTTGGTCCGGTGAGACTCCCAACCCTGAGCTCTGAGCTTCCTCTCCCCCTTCATCCCCTTGCTTCTCCCTTCCAGCTCCCTCATCCAAGGTTTCCCTGCCCCTCTCCCACCCTCTCTCTTCCTCTCTCCCACCTCCTTTTCCCAGTCTCCCCAGAAGTTCATCCCCTCTCCCCAGTTATGTTCAATAAACTCAGTTTCTGTTTTTGAACATATGTGTCTTTTCTTTTACATCAGGAAGAGGGGCTAGGGAGGGGTAAGTGGAAGGACGTGAGGGAGGAATGGGGCATGAGCCCCCAGTGGAGAGGACCGGGGAGGCTCTGAGGGTTCCTCGGGGTGGACGCTCTCCCTCAGGGCCTCCTGGATCCTGACAGCCCCCCAGTGGTCCCCTCTGGATGGCAGCCTGCAGCAACTGCAACTGGGCTGATGGCAACGACCCCACGAGACACACCGGCGTGCCCAGGGGCAGCTCTGGCTCCGTGTAGCCGAGTGCTGTGGTGTCCCGAGTGCTGGTGCTCAAGGCACTCCAAGACAGGACTGCTTTGCCATCCTTCATCGAGGTAGACAAGCAAGCAGGGAACCCTGAGAACTGTCTGTCCAGGGTGGGGATAGGGTCCCTTTAAGCATGGAGCTCAATTAGCCTCAGGCAGCAGCCTCACACACTAAGTCCTAACCTGATGCCCTGCCAACACTGGTTCCAGCCAGCCTTAACTTCGGTTCAGGGTCCACTCAGTGTGGACATGCTATTTCAAAATAGCAAAACGCTATTTCGAAATAGTTTTTGTGTATAGATGCATTATTTCAAATTAGCTTAATTCGAATTAACTATTTCGAATTAAGTTAATTCGAAATAGTGATGTAGTGTAGACATACCCCAACGGATTAATTGGAGCATAACCTTTCGTGGGCAAAAACCCACTTCATCAGATGCATGTCTATACTTTGGACTGTACTTTGCTGAATTGAGATCTAGATCATGCTGCCTCTACAGGGATTCTTTTCCTGCTCTTGTTTGCTTTTATTTTTTTAGAATACTAATCTGCAAGCAAAATTTAAATGAAATACAGTAATTTAGTTGTTCACATGTTTCCATGTGAAACATGTTCAATTTTCAGATTTTTTATGAAAACAATGTTTATGAGTAGGAAATTGTGGGAAAATGTTGTACAAATTTTTATACGTTTTATTGCTGCCAGTTTTCCACTGGTCTATTTTGTAGCCTTTCATTAACAGTCAGTTTATTTGGTCCTTGCCAGTTTCAGTATGCAACCCATCCTTGGCTGGTGGCTGCCTTGGAAACTAGGCAAGGTACTATGATTTTTTATGTGAGGCTATTTTTGATAAGCCCCTATGCCCTCATGAACAAGGGATCTAGATTTTGGTGGTCTGGTTCTAAATCCCATGAGACTTTGTGTTTTCATCACAAATTCTCCCCAAATTTTTTTTCTCCACAATCTTGCATCTGAAGGGCTTTATGACTTGCCAGCTCCGATTCGTGTTCTACACATAAAGACACAATGTCACTGACACCATTTCAAGTTCCCCAAAAGACCAGACGTGAAGGCTAATAGTATGAAGGTGTGAGCTCTCCAGATACAGAGTTAGACATAGGTGCTGGAGCTAGGAGTAACAGAGGTGTTCCTCCAACCCCAGACTTGAAGAGTTTACAGTTTGGTTGAATGGCTCTCCGTACATCCACTATACAAATTGTCCCTGGAGTGAGCTGTTTAATTTGGCAAAGCTAAATAAGTCATAGAGGATCAACTGATCCCTCCTTCACCCCTTCTGAGGGCTCTAAGTGTGAGCTTGTAAACTGCCTGGGTGATCAAGCTGGCCATCATTGTATCTTGTTGTGATTTGACTCTTTCTATAGCTTTCATACCATTAGCTAAATGCCCTTTTAGTTTTAACCTCTCCTCTTGCAGAGTCCTGTGTATGTTACTGCCTGGATTGGTAGCTCCGCCTACGCACATGCTCGGTCATTGGCACACATGCACATAGTGTTGCATGCAGAAAAAGGGTAAACAATCCGACAAGAGCACAGACACGTAACACATATTTTAAACAGAGAGAGAGATTGCTGAGGAGGTGGCTCTAATGAGGAACTGGCAATGGCTGTCCTGAGTTTCCTAATAAGTAGTAGCATCACTGTTAGTGTGTCTCTGGAGCAGCATAAATTAACAAAAGAGTTCTTCAGTCTGCGCCAGCCATAGCCTTGGCAGACAGGATGGGAAACCTTGGATAGCGGGGAGCAACAAGAAATGCTGCCATCATTCTCTCGTAACACGACAAGCTTAGTGCCACCAATGTTGCATGTCTGACTAATAAAGTAACAGCCGTGTTAAAAATGTGTCCTTTGGTGTCTATTACAAAGTAACGTATTACAGTGGCTTTTGCAGGAGACTGAGTGATGGGGATTCTAATCTTGGCTCTGACACTTACTCGCTGTGTGGCACTGGGCAAATCCCTTCATCTTTCTTTCTTGCTTCCCCACCTGCAAAATGCAGATGACAATATTTACCTGCAGGCTGGTTGTGAGGATTGACCAATTAATGATTAGCTGGTGTTTTGAACATGTAAAGCACTATATGAAAGCTAAGCACTATGAAGATGATGCTTTAGGCCCCTCACAATCAAATGAAGCGGTTGAAATGATCAGTAATATTTCCCCAGCATGTAAGTGACACTGGGTGAAAATATGAAATATGACACTACTGCCCCAGGAAAAGACTTTCAGCCAGACACCTCTCAGCATTCTGTTGAAAAGCAGCTAATTCTGCATGTCTGGCGCAGTGGACAAGCATTCCACAGGCACCGCACCCCAGAAGAACTAGAAATGTGGGTAGGAGGCCAGGGTCCAGTAAGGGTGGGAAAAAAGCCGAGATGGCAGGAACTTCAGATGACAGGACTTGGGGGGCTGGTTGTCTGAAAGTGTCCTTATTTGTGCAGCAGTGCATTTTGCACCCCCCTCGGCTTTAATCCTCCTGAAGATTTAGTCTTAGTGGCATGCTCCAATAGGCATGTTGCCCCTTCCCCAGTACGCTCTGCCTCACTCCTTTTTGGCCTGTGGCTGGCACAGGGCTTGTGATCTATCACACACTGCATAGTTTGTCCAAGGAGAAAGGTCCCAGTGTCTGTCTTCTGGGATTGAACGCCCACAGACAATAACATCTTGCTTTTTATGATTGCTCCACTCAAAAAAATCTGGAAGGAAATTTGAAGAGCAAAGTGTGAAGCCAGTGAGTTCAGGAAATGGAAATAAATGGATGGACACTTTGGGATTGTTACAAGCAGCTCCGGTTCATTGAGATTGGCTTGGCTGCTGCTCTGCTAGCCTGGGAGACACATTAGAAGATGATATTTAGAAATCATAAATAATTGCGTAGTATTACAGCTGTTAGAGCTTTGGGAAAC
Organism: Pelodiscus sinensis; assembly: GCF_052426305.1. Taxonomy (NCBI): domain Eukaryota; kingdom Metazoa; phylum Chordata; order Testudines; family Trionychidae; genus Pelodiscus; species Pelodiscus sinensis. The sequence continues at coordinate 145,408,543 of NC_143052.1, read as the reverse complement.
AAGGATAAAAGTAGCAGAGAAGTGAATTAAAGAACCCCCCAGTGGCACAACTGTGGCTGCAAGTGAAGGAAAATAAACCATAGATATTACGGTTGGGTGAACCTAGAGAATTTCTGGATTTTGGATTCAAGCTCAATTGAATCTCAACTATTTTGAGAAATTGTAAACTCCCAAATTTCCATATAAGGGCCGCCCAGTGAGCTCTGTATGCTTCTCCCTCTGTCATGGACTTGTAGAACTTAGAAATGGAAAAGATCATTAATGTTGGTCAGTCATCTAGGCTGTCTCCCAGGCCATGCACGATGGGTCCCATAGCACACTTTCAAGTGTTTTGTGCAGCTGAGTTTTAAATGTCCCTAAGCATTTTGGGAAACTATTCTGCAGTCTAATACAACTCACAGCCTGGAGATTTCCTCTAATAATCAACATAAATTTCCCTTTTCTTATTCCATCTCCTCCCTACAAGGCTTGTCTTTGATACAAAACTGAACTATTGCTCATAATAGGCTTCAGCAACAAGTGCAGCTGGATTGATGGCGCATGAGTGTAAAGTGCCTGTGTATGAGCATTGAAACGTGGCTAATGAGCCATGAGAAAGGTTTCTGAAAAACAACACATTGAAAAAGCACAGAGATGTAGAGAAGCGAATCTGTTACAGATCCATGCTGTTTATTGCTCATGGTTCCATAACTATTTAGCCAGTTGCTCTCTTCATGTTTGGTCCATTATTGGACTACTGATTAAAATTAAATTGCCCAGATCGCAGCTGCCAGTATTACTGTTTTGATAATCAGGATACTGTTTGCTCTTTTACAAATCTACAATTTGTCTCTCATTCTCCATGACTTTCCAAAATAAATATCCATAGTTCAAAAATTCCACTGGCTAAATTCCTTTAGCTTCCTACATATCATCCACACCCACAGATGTGTATGTATTATCATTGTCCCGTTTCCTTGTCTGTTTTCATCAATAAGGACTTTACATAAACTTCATTATTGTGTTACAGTCCAACCTTTAAAAAATATTTACTTGAAAGTCAGATTTTACAAAACATTCAGATTTTTAATAAAATAGGATTTGATATTGATTTCCTTCCTTTTTTTCCCTAATTCCCATGCATTATTGGGCTTGTTTTATTTCTATTTTTTCCCTTATATTAATGTTTCATCTTCTCTCTATGCTTATATTTTCGTTGACAGCTTTAACTAATTCAGTACTCTTGTTTTCTTGCTTTCTTTTTTCTATTTGCAATATAACTTTAAAAACATCTTTGAACAGTCTCTCCGGAATCACAGTTGGCACTTCTCGTCAATGGGACTCTGCAAGGGCCCAGCTTCATGATACTTGATCCTGATGAAGTCTGAGAGCCTACATTTCTCAGTTTTCCAGGATATATTTCTTGAGACCTAATTCTGTGATATTAGAACTTTCTCTGATTCTTTATAGTGCTAAATTCAAGTAGCCCAGGATGTCTGATTCCAAGATTTTCTACAGATTTCTCAAACAGTTCCTCACTATCAACAAGAAATAGAGATGTACTTGGCTTACTTATTAAATGAATAGCTTTCACATATCTGTCACAGATGGATAAAACTCCTGATGATATGGATGAGAGTACTATTCAGTGATTTATGGACCCAAAGTCCCAGGAGAGGTCAAACACATGTGATACTAGTACTAGATTCTGCATTTGGGTCGCAGAGATAAAGACGTGTGGTATTGTATCAAGGCACGTGTCTCGTGGTTACATATCTGACAGCTGCACTTTGTTATTGCAGCAAATACATGATTATGATATTCCATTATTTAGGATTTGCTCCTGCAGTAAGATGCATGAAAGTAGTGACGTGTACCTGCAGAGTTTACTGAAAGTTGCAGTGTGGATACACCCTCCAAATACCCCTATATTGGAAAGGACTTTGCAAATAAGTAGTACTGTTTATAGGGCCAATCCCTCCTTCCTGTTAAAATCTAAGCATAACCCTTCTTTGACATCTCCAGACAGAGGCATTTCTGTCCTCTTTCTTGATCCAGAACATGGCAGAACCTCAGCCAATCTGTATTTTTAGTGGCAGATGCAGGATACCAGAGTATCAAGATGGTTCTTTTTCAAGGATTCATAGGTAATTTTTATCTTAGCAGCAGACACAAACTATTGGTGTTTCTGCTTCACGAACATTGTCATAGGCAGTAGATGCCTTTTCTTCCATGGTCTGGATATAGGCACATGTAGATTTGTAGTTGGACTCTAGCCATTCATTTTTCTGTTAATGTTTAAGATTATTAAAGAAAATCAGTATTTATTAGTTCTAAACCACTTTTAAATTATTATAAAAATTACAAGATTACTCAGGTGTCTTCACTGGGACCAGCACTATTCAACATATTCATAAATGATCTGGTAAAAAGTGTTAACAGTGAGGTGGCAAAATTTACAGATGATACAAATCGATTCAAGATAGTTAAGTCCAGAGCAGGCTGCAAAGGTCTATAAAGGATTTCAACAAAACTGGGTCTATGAGCAACAAAATGGCAAATGAAATTTGATGTTGATAGATGCAAAGTAATGCACACTGGGAAACATGATCCCAAATAAACATATGAAATAATGAGGTCAAAATTACCTGTTACCACGCAAGAAGGAGATTGTGGAGTCATTGCAGATAGTGCTCTGAAAATATCCACTCCATGTGCAACAGCAGTCAAAAGAGTGAACAGAATGTTGGGCGTCATTAAGAAAGGGGCAGATGTATATAAATCCATGATACGCCCATAGCCTGAATACTGTGTGCAGATCTGGTTGCCCCATCTGATAAAAGATACATTGGAATTGGAAAAGTTTCAGAAAAGAGCGACGAATTATTAGGGATATGGAACATTTTCCATATGAGGAGAAATTAATAAGACTGGGACTTTTCAGCTTGGAAAAGAGATGACTGGAGGGCAGGGGGGAGGGAGGATATGACAGCAATCTATAAAATCAAGACTGTTGGGGTGTGTCCAGACTCAGGGGTTTTTTCGAAAAAAGTAGCCTTTTTTCGAAAAAACTTCCCCTGCATCCAGACTCAAGCCGCGTTCTTTCGAAATTAATTTGAAAGAACGCGGCTTTTCTTTCGATGGCGGTAAACCTCAATTTACGAGGAAGAACGCCTTCTTTCGAAAGTTCCTCTTTCGAAAGAAGGCGTTCTTCAATGTAAATAGGGCTTCTTCGAAAGAGAGCATCCAGACTCACTGGATGCTTTCTTTCGAAAAAGCAAGCCGCTTTTTCAAAATTTCTCCGTGCAGTCTAGACGCTCTCTTTCGAAAGAGGCTCTTTCGAAAGAGGCTTGCAGTCTAGACATAGCCTCGCAGAGAAAGCAAATAAGGAAATGTTATTTACTCTTGTGCCATAACACAAGAAGTAGGGGATCACCAAATGAAATTAATAGGCAGGTTAAAAACAAACAAGAAGAAGCATTTCTTCACACAGTACATAGTTAAAGTGTGGAGTTCTTTGCCAGAGGATGTTGTGAAGGCCAACACTATAACAGGGTTCAGAAAAGAACTAGATAAATTCATGGAGGATAGATCCATCAATGGCTGTTAGCTAGGATTGGCAGGAGTGGGTGTCCGTAGCTTCTGTTTGTCAGGGGCTGGAAATGGATGATAGGAGAGGGATCACTTAATGATTGCCTGTTCTCTTCACTCCCACTGGGGCACCTGGAATTGGCCACTGTTGGCAGACAGGATACAGGGCTGGATGGACCTTTGGTCTGACCCAGTATGGCCATTCGGATGTTATGCACTGCAGAAGCCCTGCCTCAAGATGAAAATAAATTAATAACATTCTGCTGCTGCTTGTCAAAGACTTTGAGTTCCTTGCATAAAAGTTTCACTCTATATTTACAGTTACCGTATTTTCCGGCGTATAAGGCGACTGGGCGTATAAGACGACCCCCTAGCTTTTTAATTAAAAGATAGGGTTTCATCTTATACCCCAGCGCCCTCCCGCCTCCTTTGCTACCGGTGTCCCTGGTCTGCTGGAGATTGTCCCCAGCAGACCAGAGGCACCGGGAGCAAAGCCGCAAGGAGCGCCTGGGCTTCCCCCCGCCGGAGCCCCTCCGCGGCTTTGAAAGCCTAGGGGGAAGCCGGCGGGGGGGCATACCAGGCGCGCATGGGCTGCCCCCCCTCCGGAGCCCCTCCGCGGGATTTGAATTTCCTGGGCTTCATTTGCATGTTGCCGGGCGCCGCCATTTTTAAATGTCCGCTAGTTCGGACTCCGTGCCTGCGGCTACACGCGGCACGAACTAGGTAGTTCGGATTAGGCTTCCTATTCCGAACTGCCGGTACACCTCGTTCCACGAGGAAATTCAAATCCCGGGCTTCATTTGCAACTCCGGTTGCCTACATTAACCACCCTAGTTCGAACTAGGGTGGTAGTGTAGACATACCCATGGAGGCCTCATTTCCAATTTCTGACCATATATCTGTGTGGCAATGACAATAGTTGCATGATAGAAAAGTGACATTTGGAAACTATTTCAGGTATCTTTACTTGTCTTTCAACAGCTGAAAACTCGGAGAAGCACTCAGAACACTATATACAGGCCACCAGCAAGGGCTTTATGGATGAAAAGTGGTCCACAGAACCTCTTCTGAAACATAAAATGGACTGTTACGGAAGTGTTCTTCATTACTAACAGTCCAAAACACACATTTATAACCCTATCTCTTCCAGCCTGAGTGGTTAGCCAATATATTTGTCATCTTGCAGATTGTTTTTCATTAAGAGTAATAGTTGATGATAGTCAGGTATTTCTTGGAAGCAAGCTTGTATATTTACAGAGAACATACACAAGTCCAGTTTTCCTGAACAGAGAAGGATTCAAACCAGCATTCTGCCCCAAATCACTTTCTCTTGGCTCACTTCTTTTTCTGCTGTTTGCTGGGCCTACTTCCTGCTTCTTCTTGCTTATTCTCTGGGCTGTTTCTGACTGCTTATGCTCACAGATCCACATGGCCCTCCAATCAAACAATACTCAGGTAAATCCTTTTGCCTACATGTGTCTGTTTCTGACTGCTGTTATATAAGCTGTCAAGAGGACTGGGACATGCTAGACCCAAACCCTTTGGTGCTGTTTTACATAGGTAGTCAGGGGAACCAATTGAAGCTTTCCACCATCTCATCAGGTTGATGATGTTGGATAGCGCAAGTTTTGTTCTTTAGAAACTCACAAACTTATTGAAACACATTGGAGTCACAAGGTCTCCACTGATCTGTGTAACTCATCTGAGGCCACACATCTGGTGAAGAATTCTTAGTTACAAATTTATACATTCAAGGCCAGGAGAAACCACTGTGATCATCTAGTCCTGGGTTCAGGAACATCAGTGGCTAACATGTGGCACCAGGCCCACCAGGGTAATCCAGGCTGGGCAATATACTTTTGTGTGTGTTGACCATGCCCTATAGCTCCCGATGGTCATGGTTTGCTGTTCCCAGCTAATGGGAGCTGCAGGAAGTAGTAGCCAGCATGTCCCTGTGGCCTGCACCACTTCCCGCAGCTCTGGTTGGCTGGAAACGGCAAGCTACAACCACTGGGGTTTGCAGAGGGTCGTCCCTGTGGAATGTCATCACACACAAAATGTCTCATGGTCTGCCAGTGGATTAGCTTGATGGGCCATGTGCCAAAGGTTGCTAACTCCTGATCTAGTCTGACTTACTGTACAACACAGGTTATAGAATTCCCACCCTCTCCCCAAATTCCTAGAGCAGATCTTTTAGAAACAAATATCTAATCTTGATTTCAAAATTGTCTGTGAAAGAGAATCCACCGTGCCCTTGGTAAATGGTTCCAATGGGTTCCATCTAATAGTGCACCAGTACCAAGGTTTAATTCAGCCAGAGTTGTCTAGAATAGAGCTCTGGCAAATAATGTCAGATGCCATGGAGACTCCATAGCATGTTGTGAAGGAGTGATGTGAAGGCTCTGGGAAATACTGTATGAGAATTTAAGCCCTGAGCAATACCATTGTTGGTTTTTTTGTTTGTTTGTTTCTAATATACTTCAAAAAGTCCATAGTATCCTTAATTCTGTTGGCCATTGATGTTTTTGCCTAGTGTCTCTTTGCTTCCCTTATCAGTTTTCTACAACTCCTAGCTTCAGATTTATATTCTTTAACATTAGCTTTCCTTTTCTTCCATTTGTTATCCATTTTTCTTTGTTATATATTATTTCTATACCTGCCATTACTTCCCCTCTATATCAGGGTGTTTTTAACCAATACAGGGAATCCCTGGTATAAGTCTCCCCCTTCTCCATTTTTTTCACAATTCCATCACTCATCAGTAGGGGAACCTGTTCCAATCCACATATTGGCTGTTTGTGGGACTGTACTGTAAGTTGTCAATGATGAATCAGGACCCATGTGAATCAGAACATGCTCCCCTATTGATGAGCGACAGATGTGCAACAGAGCTATGGGTAGGCCACAGCCCATCCACTTAATATTTTGGCTCACCCCCTACTCCTGGCTCTGCTCCCACCACAGCATTTGCCCCATATCCCCCACCCATACTCCTGCTAGGTGCTCCACCCACGGAGTAGAGCCAGGGGCTTGCTCAGCTCTGCTTATCCAGTCCTCCTGTTGGGGGGCAAGACCAGCTAGAGGGGGAGAAGCGGCTAGATTGCTTTTACCCTCCTCTCCCCTTGTCATTGTCCCCGCCACCTGGGGACCACCCAAGTGTCTCCTCCTGCCTCTACCACTGCTGTACTCGCAGGTCTCTGGTATGTGTCATTTGGTATCCGTCACCCTTTTCCAGAACACAACCCTGAAGTATGGCAGGGACCCACAGGATGGCCTTCTTCCGTGATTATAGGATTGTGGCTTTTGGGCCTCTTGTAAACTATTCACAAACAATTCCCAATTAGCATTCATATTTTTCTGATTAAATTCTTCCTCAAGATGATCTGGCTCACAATTGTTTTCAGGTTTGTGAAATTGGTCCTTTTATAGCACCAGTTATATATATGTTTATGATCTGGATTTTATTCTATTTGCATATAAGTCTGAGTTCTGGATCTTTTCCTCCTCATCTGTGAACATGAGCTTTAATAGAAAATCCACACACACACCATTGGATGAAACACTTTTTGAGTTACAAAATTGTCATCTATAATATTGACAATGTGAGACCCCCCCAGCATACATCATTCAAGTTGAAATCCCCCATGATCATAGAATTTTCCCTCCACACATTATAGCTAGATGTGTAAGGAGCTATCATCATATCACTTACATATTTTTTCCTCTCCCTTCTTTTTCTGTTCTGAATTCTGAGTTCCCGTGTTTTCCATGCTGCTCATCTGAGAAGGTGGGTTTTGGCCATGGAAGCTCATGACACTATATATCTATATCTATATTTGTTAATCTCTAAAGTGCTATAGGACTACTTGTTTTATCATATTACGTAGTGTGATTTGGGTGTCTGTGGAATATACCAGCTAACATCCCATTGCTTTAATAATTCAAGATAATTTCTGTGCCTCAGAAACACGTAATGCCATTTTCTTCAGTTTTGGTATCACTAGGTAGTTTGAATTTATGCTCATACATCAGCAATTCCTCCTTTGTTACACTAGCTCCAAGTAAAGAATGTTTTTTCTTTATGTCCTTGGTTACTTAATTAATATTGTCCTTGGTATCTCAATGTGGTGCTAAATAAGGGTATGTCTACACCGCAGAGTTTTTCCAGAAAAACAGCCATTTTTCCAGAAAATATCCACTCTGCTATTGCGTTCTTTTGACAGAAAGTCAAAAGAATGGAGGGGTTTTTCTGATGGTGGTAAACCTCATTCTACGAGGAATACGCTTTTTTCCAAAAAAGCTTTTTCGGAAAAAGGCATGTGTGGACACAGAAGAGAGTGTTTTTTCGAAAGAAGAGGCCTCTAGGAAAAAGCACAGGTGCCCTGGTGGCCACCCCATCCAAAGTAATCACAACTTAAATGCAAAATAGCGTCAAATCAATGTGGATGCTATCTTTCAAAAAAGCAGATCACTTTTTTGTTGTGCTTTTGCTGTGTAGACGCTCTCCTTCGAAAAAAGTTTTTCCGGAAGATCTTTTCCAGAAAAGCTTCTTCCGAAAGAAGCCTGCAGTCTAGAAGTAGCCTCAATGTTCCTCTCTTCCCTCTTTTTACCCTCCTCTTTTGTTATTAACGTATCACCCTCCTGATTACTCTATAACAATCTATCTCTGAAGAGATTGGCTCCTCTTCTACTGAGGGGGACGTCATTCATACTCTTCATCCTCCTCTTCCCATAGAAGGTGTAACAGTGTTCCACAGAACCCAAACCCTCTGGCCTACACATTCTGCCTAGCAAGCAGAGTGCTTCCAGAATCTACCAGCTCCTGTCTTCCTTCACTGGTGGGACAGAAAGGATGTCAGAGGAAATCACTTGAACTTTCCTCTTCTTCAATGTTCTATGCTTCTGAGTCCCCTGAAGTGGCCTATTTGTTGTGAGGCAGCCTACAATGCAGTGTCAGTCCTGCTGAGATGAATCATTACCAAGAGATCCATTCCAGTCAGTTTCAGAATTTGAGTCAATCCTAGAGAGAAGGGAGCACACCAGCCTGTTACCTGCCTGTCTCTTGCAGAAGGGGCTTTCAGTTCTTTTGAGTACTGAACGCTCCTTTGGAATTTGAAGCTAGACATATTAAGACTGGAAATAAGATCTGCATTTTAACAATGAGAGTAATTAACCACTGGTACAATTTACTGGGGGTCATGTCATCACTGACAATATTTTCCAAAAGATATTCTGGGTGTGTCTAGACTACATGTTTCTTTGTTTTTTAAAGTGGCCTTTTTTCTAAAAAAACTTCCACTGCATCTAGATTGCTGCCTTGGTCTTTCGAAAGTAAATTGAAAGAACGCAGCAGTTATTTCAACCACAGAAATCCTCATTTTACGAGGAATAACGCCTTTTTTCAAAAGTGCTTTTTCGAAAAAGGGCGCTATGTAATGCAAACTGTGCTTTTTCAAAAGAGAGCATCCAGACTGCCTGGGTGCTCTCTTTCGAAAAAGCGGCTTGCTTTTTCGAAAGAACTGGCTGTAGTCTAGATGCTCTCTTTCGAAAGAGTCTTTTTCAAAAGTATCTTTTGAAAAAGCCTCTTTTGAAAGAGGCTTCTAGTCTAGACGTGCTTGTTATTTTGAAAAATAGCATGCTTGTTATTTTGAAAAATATTTTGAAATAACGGGCGGCTTGTGTAGACAAGGGGTAGCTAATTCAGGATACCTGTGGTATCCCAAAATAGCCGTGCAGTGTAAACAAACCCTGAGAGAAATCTTAAACCTCATCCATAAAAGCCATCAAGGGTTAACTAAATGCGTGAATAAGCCAACCAGTCAGGAAGGTGACCAGGCATCAAAAAGGACATAACCAATAAAGTATCTGCAGGTGAATATTGCAGAACTAACAGACCAACACAAAGACTCTTTAATAACCCCCCTACCAGAGAGACATTGGAAGGAACTAACTGCAGGTTTATGCACATTCGGAGGTATATAGAAATAAAACACAGCATATTGCAGTGTTATCGAGAAACTGAAGTGCATGTTTACTTTCTTTGGTATTCCAAAACTACTAGTGACAGACAACCAACTACAGTTCACCACACCAGAATTTAATACAATTTTTAGTATATTACTAGCGCTCATAGTACCTACATGAATCGAGAGGCTCAGAGAATAGTAAGATAGCCAAGAAAATCCTACAGGTCAAAAATCAATTCCTTGCTCTCCTGAGTTACAGACCAACACCAATAAGACTGAAGGAATGCAAGAACAGCCATACTGGGTCAGACCAATGGTCCATCTTGCCCAGTATCCTGTCTGCCGACAGTGGCCAATACTGGAACAGCACAGGGCAATTATTGAGTCCAGCTCTGTCATCCAGTCCCTGTTTAGGTCAGTAAGTGGTCTAGAGACACCCAGAATATGGGATTCCATGCAGGACCATCTTAGCTAATAGCCACTGATGGACCTATCCTCCAGGAACTCATCTAATTCTTTTCTGAACGCTGTTACATGTTTGTCCATCACAACATCCCCGTGGCAGATTGTGTTTTGTGAAGGAATATTTGCGTATGTTTGTTTTAAACCTGCTATTAATTTCCTCGGGTGACCTCTGGTTCTTGTGTTCTGAAAAGGGGTGAATAATTCTTCCCTATTTACTTTCTCCACAACAGTCATGATTTTATAGACCTCGGAATCATCTCTTCCCTAAACTGAACAGTCCCAGTCTTTTTAATCTCTCCTCGTGTGGAAGCTCTTCCATACCCTTAATCGTCTCTGTAATTTTTCCAATTGTAATAGATCATTTCTGAGATGGGATGACCAGAACTCTGCAATAATCCCTACTCTTGGCTTCCTACCTTTGAACCAATTACTCAACCACAAAAGGACCTTCCCTCTGACCCCATGACAGGTGACTTTGATTAAGTGCCTTTGGCAAGGGACCATGCCAAAGGCTTTCTGAAAGTCCACTGTACCACCTTTGCTCGCATGTTTATTGACCCCAAGAATTCCAAATCAAGTGATGAGACATGATTTCCCTTTATGAAAACAACACTGACTCTTCCCCAACATATCATTTCATATTCATCAATGTGTCTGATAATCGTGCTTTAGTTCCAACCAATTTGCCAGGTACTGCAGTCCAGCTTATCTGCCTGAAAATGCCAGGATCATCTCTGGAGCCTTTTTAAAAAATCACATTACATTCACTAGGCTCCAATCATCTGGTACAAAGGCTGACTTAAGTAACAGGTTGCAAATCACTTTTAGGGCATGTCTACACTAGGAAATTATTTCAAAATAACTTCGAAATAATGGCTCCTGAAATAACTATTTCACAATAGTGTGTCCACACTACACGGAAGCCTCAAAATTAGACTGAGGCAGGCTCCCTCAATGTGGATGTGCTACCTCAACTTAGAGCCCTAGGAAGCACTGGGGAGTAATTAGTTTAAATGACTCGGAGGAATAGTTATTTCGAAATAGCAGCAGTGGAGCATCCACACCACCACTATTTCTAAATAACTATTTCAAAATAAGCGTTAGTCCTCGTGGAAAGCAGGAGTTATTATTTTGAAATAACCAGCCCTTTATTTTGAAATAACTGTGTGGATGCTCTACTCATTATTTCAGGTGTAGACTGAGCTTAGTAGTTCTGCAATTTCATATTTGAGTTGTTTCAGAACTCTCAGACAAATACCTTCTGGTCCTGGTTACTTATTACTGTTTTGTTAATTTGTTCCAAAAACCTTCTGTACTGACACCTCGGTTTGGAACATTTCCTCATATTACTCACCTAAAAAAGATAACTAAGGTGTGGGAACTTCCCTCACATCCTCTTCAGTGAAAATTAGTGGCCTTCTGTGCAGCACAGATATCAGCTATAGTCCAGCACAACTTCTGGAGCGAATATAACTCAGAACTACTATTCCAGCTTGGGAAAAGAATCTCTCTCTGAAGTGACCAGACATGAAGAGAGCAGCCTAATTGGATACAGAAGCTAAAAGAGCATAGGGACATTTTGTCAACAGGTAACTCTGTTGCAGAGTGTGCTGGAGGCAGGGGCAACATGCAACCCCCCTCCCCCAGAGATGCGTATGGCCCCCACAATCGGGAGAGGCTTCTGCTGAGTCATGGGACAGTGGCAAGCAGGATTTGGTGGTTTGGTGGGCCAGATGCAGCCCTCGGGCATATTTTATCCACCCTTGACCAGTGTGTGATACTAGGGACAAGTCACCCAGCTGTATGTTGTCTGCACACCTCTCCCGCCCCCCCCCACATCACTACCCCATACACACCCCACACCACATACAAACACATATTCATGCACACAACCTCCCTGCACACACCTTTTACCATACACACAACCTCCCTTGTCACATACATACACACACACACGCAATCACCCCACACCCAGTTCCCCGTTACACACCCCTCACCACACATACATAATCCCCTTGTGCATACTCCTCATCACACACACAAACCCCGTGCCCCACACATAATCCCCACACTCACATTAACTTTAATGGCACCTGGATATCCTGTTCCTTTATGTGGTTTTTGAAAGACGCAACCACTTTGCTGTGGTTGTCAGTGACTGTTGCCTGAAAGGTTTATATAATGGTTTTCCAATGTGATTTTTTTGGTGAAATTGGGTATTCATTTAAATCACATTTTGAAGATACATATTTTCATTTTTCCAGTTTATTTATTTTTTAAATCAATGTTCCAGGCACTTTCCATTTTTATCCTTTAAACTCACTGGAGGCTAAAGGGAGCAGTTAAGTAAGATAAAGAAATTAGTTTTTGAACAATATGATGTTTTTCCCTCACTTTTCATCACAGAAGAGATATTTACCTCAGACCCCATATTTTCTGGTAACAGGGGTGCGATGCATTCAGATTCTGACATGTAAGACAAAATCCTGCTGGAATAGACTCACAAATCAAAAAATCAGATAATGCATATCCAAGAGTAATGAAGGACTTGAGCAGAGCAGGTAGCACAAATACACAATCTCTCATTGAATACTGTCGCTACAGTGGCGGGTTGGTGGGTAGCATATATCACACCTCTAAGGACAATCCAGGAAACTACAGACCAGTAAGCCTTGCATCTGGCTATCTCCTGAGACTAATACATTCTTGGGTGAGTTTCAGTCATTAACAAGAATCTGAGTGTAGCTCTGTTGAGGTTCTCATTTGTATAAAATTTCCTTCTCTGAGTGGAACCTTCCACAGAAATTCTTTATTACAACGACAACTGCACAGCAATATTCTTAACTTTGCCCACACTTCTACTACATTGGATCAATTCAGAACCAGTCATGCAGATGCGTGTATAATCTCTGAGCCTTCTTTAGACAAACAAAACACAAAAGGAACAATTGCAAAGATTTATTTAGCGCATTCTGTGCTTGGCACTTAGAAACAGAGTTCCGTGCATAGGGCAAACCTTTATACACCTTTTATTCTTCATACATATTTTACATACCCTTTTTATTGCCCTCTTTAATATTCATAATACTGAATCCCCCACTAGGCACATAAATACATTTATACAACACCTCAAAACAAATCTCAATAATAGCCGTATTCTGTTACGTGGTATTTGCATTTTCACACAACTTAAATGCTTAGCTCGCACCAAGCTACAATAGTTTTCTTATTTTTAAAGGATCTGAAGAAAAAGGAGAAAAAAAAACAGAAAAGAAAGAAACTTCACAAGGCAATGATCTATTTGGTAAAACAAAGATCTAATGGCAGGTGGGGTGGAGAACACCTGCCCGTATCATTACTTAAATGCTAAAGGCTTTCTATGGCAACTCTTGCATGCAAGATAGATGAAGTTGGCCATACTATATATCTCAGGTCTGCAGAAGAGCAGCTCTCTTTTCTTGCCACCATTCACCATGAGTTGAATCTGGAGCTTTTTCTCTTGTTGAATTGAATGCTATGGGGGCATACATGTTCCCAGCATGTGTTTTCTTTTTGACTGTACTACTCTGGGTAAGGTCAACAGGAGATGCGCCCAGCTGAGAGACCTCTCCTCTTCTGAGTCATTCTGAAAACGGCCCCCAGGATGTGGCAGAGGTTCTACCTCTGCTGCGGAGGGTGTTCAAAGAAATATTTCACGTACGAATTAAAGCGCCTTGCTCTGGCTCTTTCGATTTGAGCAGGTGGGACACCGTTGTGAGCTAGGCCTATGCAAAGAAAGCTGCTTGCCAGGCAGAGCCAGGCTCAAAACGGAAATATTTTTTGTGAGAGAGAAGTTCCACTTCAGCCATAATGTTCCGGTGCTACAGTGGGGAGAGGAGACCACAGGAAGTGTGTTATCTTCAGCTAGACGCTAAACCATTCAGGCAGCAAGGAAAAGTCAGGGAAGGGAGAGGCCCTTAATAAAACGGCCTTTCATGGGCAGTGCAGCTTTGTATGATGAAATCTTCGGTGACTTCCTTCCTTTGGTACGGAGGAGATAGCACACATACAAGACTCCTTCAACATCAAGAGTTCATGCTAACCAAGAGTTAATGTATATACTGTATTTTTTCTGATTCACTCCAGCTTCGTGTAAGTGATGCCCTTCTCCCTAAAAAGTCCATGAGGTGCAGACACCCCATTGCAGACGCTCAGGCCCTGGATTACAATGAGCAGCAGAGGCTGTCAGGTTAGGGGCTTTCCCCTGGATTCTTTGGTGTTTCAATTGAATGGCTTGTGTTTCCATTTATAATTAAACTACTAGTCCCATCATACGTGTAAAGGCAAACGGGTACTGAGATAGGCTCACCTATGGAGACAGAGAGGGTCTTGCTGCCTTCAGTTCCAAGGAGATAAGTCACCGGTTAAACCATGTGCACAGACATCTGTGAAGACGAGCCTGGCACAGCCCCATACTGTCTGTTATCACAGGCATTGGCTGTTTGCTGGTTGCCGGGTGGAGGACTGATCATGTGCATCCCATGATCCACCCCTGCTGAAAGGTATTGCCTCTCTCCAAAAGCCCCATTGGAAGGGGAAGAACAGAGTAAAGTGCTTTGAGGAGTGGTCAGTTTCTCTGGGCTTGCTGCCAGCCTGGGGGAAGCAGGGAAATTGTATCCATACAGGTTGTAAGGGTTGTGGAGGGAGAAGGCATTGTAGGAGCTCTGCTGCATGTGGCCACCACCAAACATGTGTGAAGAAGAGGAGGTGGAGGCAGGGTTGCCTGCTTGCATGACATACTGAAACTGAGAGGCTGGGAATGAGCCCAGCTGGCCACCAAAGGCGTCCATCTTACCATTGTTAGGCAGAGAGGAAGGAGTGGGCATTCCTGAGATCAAGGATGGAGTCCTCTGAGGCATGAAGGTTTCTGAGGGCTGAGTGGCTGAAGCAGTGCCACTTTGGAGTCGGTTGTACCCACTGTCACTTAGCCCTGGGTAGCTCTGTAAGGCAGCCATGTTGCTTCGGGCACAGGGGGGATAATCGGACAGGTTAAGATTGCAGAGCTGGCTCTCCCGGCAGCCAACGTTGAAAGTGTTGGGGGCCAAGTGAAATGTTGGAGGGGAACAGGATGGAGAGAGAAGATGAGAGGAGGCAGAAGGTGATGGGGTCCCGGTGCTGGAGGTGGTTGGGGAGGTGCCTGTGCTGCCCCCTGAAAAACAAAACACAAAGGTGGATTTTAAAGGGCCACAACACACAAGCAAAACAAGAGGGTCCCCTTACAAACTGGCATCTTTTAGTAAGCAAATAGGTAAGGCAAAATGCCCAGTGTAAAAACTAGCTTCCATTAGCTTGGACTTTACTTGCACAAGCAATCACTTGCTCCTTCTTATTTGATTTTTAAACAGATTTTCTTCCCTTCTACAATAGGAAAAAAGAAGCAGACACCTTACGGCAAATTCCCGATCTGTGAAAACAGCTGCAGGGAAACCCAACACCATCTGTCAATTGATTTGCATTTTAGAAGGATATTAATCTAGTGAGCTCTTATTTAAAGTCTTGTCTCACTCTCTGATGGTTTCCAGGAAGACCATCTAGCTTTCTCATTAGCGCTGTGAGCCCGCAGCAGGAAGTTCTGGGTTCTGTGATGCTCTGTGATGGTGTGGGGTGGAATCCATAGTACAGATTGAAGTCACAGAAAAAGTTACACTAAAAATTCACCATGTTGCAAACTACAGGGTGTTCTGCACAGCAGACACATGGAACGTTTGAATAAAGTTCTTCCAATTTGGCCTCCAATGATTCCTGACATCTTCCACGAGTTTACCTTGGGGTAACTGACTGGAACCCTAAGTAAACAATTCTTATCATGATTCATAAAAAGAAGCAGATTCCAGCTTACTCTCTTCAGTTACGTCTACACAGCAACGCTATATCCTGTGTCTTCACAGCAAGCCTGTCATTTTGAAATATAACGGGCTTGCTATTCCAACATCCCTGCAAACCTCATTCCACGAGGAGTAAGGAACGTTTCGGAATAGTGGGTTATTTCGAAATTTGGCATTGTGTAAACAGCATGAAATTTCAAATAGACTATCTTGAAATAAGCTCGAAATGTGCTGCGTAGCTCAAATTGCGTAGCTTGTTTCAAGCTAGCGCCGCTGTGTAGACACACCCTTTGAGTATGTTGCCTCTGGAGGACTTATAGGAATAAGAAGCAGTAAACATTTATTATAGGCCTTGTCCTCAGACCAATGGCACTGATTAATTATAATGATTTTGTTAAAAATGTGCAAACTTCTGTGAAGACACTATTATTTTTATTTAAAAGTGCTTTATTTTGGTGAGCATAAAGCATCGCTAGTTGATGTATGGCAAACTGAAACCTGATTTACTCTGAAATACATGTTTAAACAACTTTTTGCATGGATATCACTAAACTGGTTTCACATAACACCTTTACAACTTGTGTAAATGGTGAGGGAATGCTCATTACAGGGTTGTGACTGCTAAAAAGCACTAATGTGTTGTACACTCATTGGTCCCTGCAGATCCTGATAGTACACCCTGAAAGTTCCTAGGGTGGTTTAAAATAGCACTGTTTGAAACAGCACTATGTTAAAATGCAGTTGGGAACTTTTAGTATATATCAGTAGAGCCTCGCAAATCTGCAGACATCTGCTTTCTATCCACATCAGCAGATACCAGCTGTATAGCTATGGATATCTGCATCCATAGATGTCAATGTCAATATCTGTGGTTCATTTTTGTGGATGCAAATTTTGTATCCAAGCTGGGCTTTTTGTATCAGCAGGGTCTACATGGACTAAGTAATGCACAGCTCATTAGTGTGTTTAGAAGTCACACCCCATAGTGCATATTACAGCACAAATTAGACAAATCCCTCAGTCAAGTTGATGCAAATCTGCATGTAGATAAACCCATAGGATAGTATTTTCAAAAACATTGGAGTGACTTAAGTATCTAATTCCCACCTCCAATAAGACACAGACACTTAGGAGTAGAGCTGGGAAAGAGAACATTTTCATGATTAGCCAATTTGCCAAAAAATGCACATCTCAAGGCACTGCCGCAACTTGTGAATCCAGGTTGAATTTAAAATATTTTAATTTGTTTCCGTTTCATTTTGTTTCTGATGAGTTTTGATCCAAAAAAGGTGTTGGGGTTTTGTTTTGGATTTTCATTATCTACTTCTTAAAGGAGTGCCATATTTAATATTTCATCAGCATACTCCACACTGTTCAGAAGGCTTGTTGACTAGTATGATTCCTTGTTTTAACCATCCATTTATGGAGTATAATCATTTATAATGCAAGATGCCTGTATTAACCAAACCCCAGTGGAAATCCTGAAGCTAGTAGTTTAATATATGACAGATTTTCACTTGCTGTAACAGAAACTAGATGCTGGGCATAAAAGGTGCTCTCCTCACTTTGTGTTGTCCTTCCAAACTTTGCACTGCAAATATGACTGACAAGCAACAGAGTTCTCCCTCTCGTGGCCTCTCTCTATTTCTATCTGCTTTGCCTAATTTTCAAGAACTCAGTTGCCCAGAAATCTAAAAATGGCAGAAAGCTGGGAAGAAGACACCAGGGAGTTCTTCATCACATTAGCCCTGCAGCCTATGAGATTAGTTTCTCCTTTCCGGCGGCACTCTCTCTCCTTCTGTGGAGCTGTTCAGAAACAACACAACTTTGATGCCTCTTTCTAGGCATCTCAAACCCAGCAGGTGCAGTGCTGTGTGACCTTCCAATGGAAAAAGAGTCCCCAATGCTTGGGGTTTTTTTTTAAGCAATGCCCAGGGCTAAACAGTTTGTCCAGGCTGTCATTCCTGTGCTGTTCAGCCTTACAATGTTCAGTACTGGATCTGTGAGTCATAGCAATCCAAGCCCACATTTCCTGCAAAAGTCAATGGAATTTTCCACCCATGGTTATCAGCAAGCTAAGAATGGAAGCAATACAAATTGATTCCCAAACATGGGCGGCTGGTGAAGGTAAGGCTGGGGGAGGCAAGCCCTCAGCCCCACCTCCAGCCCCACCCTTTCTGCTGAAGCCCTGCCTCCTCCTCCCCCCATCCTCCCCAACTATAGGGAGGGGAGATAAGTGGGCGGGCATGTGTTTGCCCCATCCCCGGAGCACCAGGGGTGGGAGGAGAGTGTGCGGTGCAGCCCCAGCCTCGGAGCACTGGGGGAGGGAGGGAGGGTGCACAGTGTGGCCCCAGCACCTGGGGAAGGAGAAGGGTACATGGTGCAGCCCCAGCCCAGCCTCCTTTCCCCAGAGCATGAGGAGGGCGGGCACTGGGGACAGCAACACTCCACCCCCAGAATGACTACATAGGTGTTCTGGGGAGTGGGGGGTGGGCGGGGCCATGCCCGGGGGGTTGGGAAGGCAAAGCCTTCTCCTGCCCAGCACACCAGACACCCATGTTCCCAGACTCCATCATTGTTTCTTTCTTGGTTTTGGGAACTATATCTTCCCCTTTCCTGGGGCGCTGAGCTTGATCTATTTCTCCATAAACATTTGCTCCATAAGAATATTCCTGCCTGTTTCCTCCCTGCAATGTTTGGCCAGTCATTGAATTATCAGTTCACTGACAGCTCTTCAGAAGGCTAGAGATGGGGCTGAAAGATTGTTTGCTTAGTTGCTGCACTGACAGGGAAACAGGCAGGATTTCTCAGAAGCACTTTTCAGTCTCTCTGAAAAGGTCAACACCGAAGGGTAACAAAGATGGTCCCAGGGATGGATTTAGGAGGGAAAAGGACTTATCAGAGGACACACAGACAAAGAATTAGACATTGGGATGCTCAGAGTTAGAAAGCTGAGCTATCACTTCTTTTAAGATGCCTCCAAATCTGTATCAGAAAATATCAGTAAATTTAGAACTGATTACAACCATAGTTCCCTCTAAGGTGTGCGCCTGCGCGGGTGCGCACCAACTATTTGAGTCCCGCCCACCTCCTTAGCAGAGCCATGCAGTGCTTTCTCAGCTGCTGTCTGGCGGGACTGAGTAGTGGGCAGCTGCCTCTCCCCAGGAGCAGCAGGGCAGCCACTACATGGCCCTGGCCCTAGCTTCAACTCTTCCTCAGGGCTGAAGCTGCAGCCAGGGCGGGCCACGTGGTGACTGCTGGAGCTGGAACCTGGGCCATGGTACTAAAAATAGCACCACGGCCCCAGCACAGGAGCAGCTGCACCACGGCCCCAGTTCCAGTCCTAGCACATGGGGCAGCTAGCCAACATGCTGCTGCGCCATGTGTGCCGGGACTGGAGCTGGGGCCATGGAACTATTTTTAGTACTACAATTCCAGCCCCAGAAACCGCCATGAAACCCCAACTGCACCAGGGGCTGGAACACATGGCAGGTGGCTGTCCTGTGTGCCGGGACTGGAGCTGGGGCCGTGGAACTATTTTTAGTACTACAATTCCAGCCCCAGAAACCGCCATGAAACCCCAACTGCACCAGGGGCTGGAACACATGGCAGGTGGCTGTCCCGTGTGCCGGGACTGGAGCTGGGCTGCGGTGCATCTGCTCCATGGTCAGGGTTGGGTCTGGGTTCGGGTTCAGGGTACTCAAAATCGCACTCTGGCCCTGGTTTCATGGCACATGGGGCACCCGCCACATGGCCCCAACCTACATTTAATGAAAATGTAGGAAATGATACTTTTTTTCTCAATGCAACATAGCCAATATATAGCTTTTCTTTCAACCCTAGAATGAGAAAACAACAATGAAGCTTGTAGAAAAGCACACTCTGCTTGTTAACCTCAGTGCTGAGATGCATCTTTGTTGCTGCACCACGGTTTCCTGTATCAGAGCAATTTATATAGAACAACTCTCTAGCTAGGCATATGTGATATAGATATTTAAATGCTATTCTTTACACCCAGACTTTATGCTAATACTAAGCAGAAGCTTTCAGCAGACTGGCCTTCGCTCAAACAGCCACTATGTTTAATTACGCTTTTCCTGTGGTCCCCCTAGGAAACTGGCTACTTTTCAAGATCTGGGGAGGTGGCTTGAGCACCGGGGAAATTTTAGTGGCGGCAGGGTTAGAATCAGAGGCATACAAAGCTCTAACCTACCCAGTCAGCTGTATTGGTGCTTAAGAGACTGAAAGCAAGTGCCACGTTCCAGCCTCAAAGCTGATCTACCTTCAGTATTGGGGAAGCAATGGGGTAGCCACTGTACACCTAGCTGCCCCTTCCAGGACACAGTGATGAATTACACGTGGCCTCATGAGGCTGTTTCTGCCAGCCCATCACAGAAGTATAATTAAGGTGTTGGAATATACAAGTCACACCTGCCTTGGAAACAACATTTACAAAACTTCTAAGGAAAGGAACGTTCTGGCTTGTTCGCCAGCAGGTTGAAGTTCCCCTTTAAATTTATTTTACTGGGTAGTAACATGGGTGATTAGTTTTTAAAGAACCTTCTGAATTACTAAATATGCTGAGAGGTAGCGTAAAGACATCTGACCTCCCTGCAGCCAGTAAGGATGCATGCCCACCACTTGCATGAAATCCTGTGTCTAAGAGGTTTGCAGGATTCCAAGGTGTTCCCTGTGGCCATCTGAAGCTCCCATAGTGCTGTGTCTTAACTGGTGGCAGCACATCTGATATGTCAGTGCATTGGGAAGTAGACTAGTGTACAGAGATACAGAAGTATTTAAATAGATTCATATGGAGTATGGTTAGCTAATTGTCAGTGTAATGACTGTAGTGCGTTATTTGGGGGTTCACGTATTACTGATTCAGACCACCTGTGCATGTGCGTCTCATAGCAGAGTATTTTTTCTGTCCTACTGTCTGTTGTAAATTCACTGGGGTTCAGAAGATCTTAGCTGCTTTTCTTGGAATGATCTAGACCAAATCTTATAAGCATGATGGAATTTGGTTGTGAATTTGAGTGTCCTGCTGCTCGCTCCCCGTACGCTGTTTTTGCAGGCTGTTTAAATACATACTTCATAGTGTTCTCTAGAGATCTGCAAAAGCCCCATAGACAATTTACCATACAGAGGGCCAGTGTATGCTACTCTCATCTGCCTACCATGTGACCCCACCCTGGTAACAGGGGGCTAGAGGGGGTTGAGGGGTGCAGGTGTTGGATGGCAGACGGTGAGGGAAGGAGCAGGGGGAGAACTAAGGAGGAGGTGGGAGTGAGGAGAGGAAGGGGCTTTTGCTGAGGAGAGGGGAGAGGGGCTGAGCAGGAGAAGAAAGGGGCAGGCACCAAGGAGCGGGGTAGTGGAGAGACAAATGCCAGGGGGCCAAGAGGAGACAATGAGAAAAAGGGCAGGAGTGGTGGGGGAGAAGGTGTCAGTGAGGGTGTGAGAAGGAAGGGGACAGGGTGATGCAGGGAGAGGGGAGGGGCAATGGAGGTGAGAGGGAGGAAGAGGAAAGGGGAGGGGTGGGTGCTAGGAGAAGAGGGGTTGAAAGGAGGGGTAGGCGTGAGGAAGGCAGAGGATGCAGCAAGTCATGTGTGAGGGTGCAGAGGGGCATGAGGGGAACTGGTGCAGAAGAGGCTGAGTACCAGGGAGGAAGAGGGCAAGGGGGGCAGGTGTTGGGAGAGAAGGGGTAGTGAGGGAAGGGGGAGGCACTAGAAAGGTGCAGGGGTAAGGGAAGGTGCAGGTGCCAGGGGGTTGTGGGGGTGAAGCAGAAGGGCAGACATGGGGAGGGGAGGGATGGGCACCAGAGGGAAGAGGAGAGAGGTAGGGCGGGTGGGTAGAGGGAGGTGTTAGGAAAGGGGATGGGGAGGGGAACTAGAGGAGGGGTGGGCACAAGGGGAAAGATCAGGTGCAGGTGTCAAGGAGGATGGGGGGCAGGTCCCAGGAGGTCTGAGGGGAGTGAGAGGGGCAGGAGCCCGGACAACAGAGGAGGGTGAAGGGTGGGGGTAGTGAGAGCAGATAGGGCAAGAGGAGGGTGGGAGACATGGCAGCGAAGGGGAAAGGGAGAGGGTTATAATTTGGGTGCCACAGTGGCATACACCAAACAAGCACAGGTGACCTCAATACTGGTGCACAAGACAAAACTCCCTCTGCTCATGTGGGGGGGGGGGGGGGGAGAATCTTAGCAGGAACCCTGGCTACAATTACCCTCTCCCATTTCTGTAACATAGTTTATCTTGACCAACAGACATGTTAAAGCAACAACTTGCCCTGTTTCCACCAGGATTTTGAAATGCGCTAGCAAGCTGATGTTAAGAAAACGTTGTAGTCCTATTGTGGACAAGCCAAAAAGAGTCTATGGCCATGCTTTCTTTTCCATGTCTGTAGCCTGGGTTCCTTTCGACAACCAGATGCTCTTTGCACTAGATTGTCAGCCTTCATCATGGAGCGCAGCAAGATAGTCAATGACCTCTTTCCTAGACCATACATAAACTACAGAAATTAGTTTCCTACTTCCCCAGTTCAGATACGAACCTATTCATCTGATTCACCCCCACGGGCTGCTGGATCCAGTGAGCTTTCAGGGTATCTGAGAGGAGAAACTGTCTTGCAGGAAGAACAGCGCATTGACCACTAAAACTGTCAGTTGGACACTATCATGTATATACTGGCCACAAAATGCCCACTGCCCCAATGAAGTATATCAAACAAAGCGTGGTCTCCAATAAAGGACACTTGTGGCACACACCCCTCCCTGTCCGATATTGAAATCAGCCAGGGAACCCTGCAATTTTGCTGCTAAGAATGAATCAAATCTGAGATCATCTCAGCAGTGTGAAAGAAACCAGGCCTGGACAATGACCAGTGGCCCACCATTCTTGACATTGTTCAGTCCAGTGCAGTCGAGGCCCTGAAAACTCGAGGCTTGTATATGCTAAGTGGATCCCTGTCCCCAGCCCTACTGCTAAGCAAGATTTTTGCATTATAGGGAAAATACAGCAGTACTATCCCAAGGCCAACAGACAAACGGAGCTCCACATACACTGAAATGAGCTGCCATTCACAGGAGACTGTGTGATTCTTCCTAATATGATTTTCCCTTTTCCCCCTTGTGTGATTTCATCAGCAGTGAAATTGTTACCATTTACATTCTATAACAAGACTTCAGAGGTAACACGAGTGGTTCACCTGGAGGCTCTGCTCAATTTGGGGGCCTCATGTAACTTTGTGAAACTGGACAAGGCTAAGGCCCACACATCCCTGCTGAGTGTAAGAATTCTCTGGATCTGGTGGACCAGAGATGAGTTGCTCCTCGCCTTGGTGTTGGTCACCCACCAGACAACCCATCAGCAGTAATCACTCTCCTGGGGCACCGGGAGACCTTTCAGTTCGGGCTGATTTGGGCCCCCTGTACACTAGTCTCCCAGGAATGGTCAAGCAGGGAATGTGAAGCAGGCCCGGGTGTAATACCGGTGCTGCTTCCTAAATGACTGCCTGGGCGACTGGCTGGCACTCTTTCCACAGGCAGAATTGGCCTTCAAGTCCATGTGTGCCACGACCCACCAGACCTCTTTCTCCATGGTTGCCCACTGTTGCTGACCTCGCAGCACATATACACCCAGTACATCCAGCGCTCAGGCACTGGGGCATAGACCAAGCCAGTGTACAAGCACCATGCCAACTGAGTCACTCAGCTGGCCCCCTAGTAGCCAGGTGAAGGGTAAGTGTTTAGGAGTCCACCCAAAACCCTTGCTCCTATTTGTCCATCTGAAAATGGGACCACAATTACTCATGGAACAATTTAACCTGGCAGCCTTCCAGCCGCAGCAGTCAGAATACCTCAAAGTCCACCTTCTGTTCTCTCTACAGAAACCTTCCACAGAGAATCCCTTCCCGCTGTCCTCACTCCCACCCCTCTGCCGATAACTACACAGGGCAATGAGGAACACATGTGGGCCAGCAGTTCATAGCAAGCCTGGAGAAGACTCCATTATCAGATAACTGGCAGGGATGTGGCATTCGTGGGAACCCATGGAACCCATCCATGTCCCACATCCCCTGAGCACCTTCCACCAGATCTACCCAAGAAGCCCGGTTCTAGGTCCCCCGAGAGGTGACCCAAAAGGGAGGGTCTTGTCAGGCACCAGACCAGCTAGAAGCAGCTGCTGGCTTTCACCCAGACTAACTACGCTGGTAGGCAACCAGTAAATCCAGCTGCAGTGGTGTAGAGCTCTCAGAGTGGCCACTGGTGTGGCAGTCCTGCTCATAAGCCCGGCCCCTCAGCCAGTCTGTGTCTGCTCACCACACACCACCCCTGCAGCTGCACTTGCCCTCACTTCAGTTCTTGTCCCAGTCCCTGCTCCTGCTCTGCCCCAGCCCCTGCTCCCCTCTGGCTTTGACCCTCAGCGCTGCTCTGGTTTATGACTCTTGGTGACCCGCAGGCTCTGGCATTTAGCTCCTGTCTCTCCAGTACTGATCCCTGGGTCTGCCTCCAGTTTCTGACTCTGGTTTACCTCCTCTAGCTCTGGCCTTTGGCTTCTCCCCCTCCAGTACTGACTCTCGGCTCATTTCCTGGACCACCCACTCTGGACCCAGTAAGCCAAAGTCTCACCTTCCCTGCTAGGCCTGCTCGCCTGTGGCTGGGTCAGCAATAGCACTGGGCTGCACGGATGACAGATGGGGCATGGAACCCTCCCTGAAAAGCAACAGTTTTCCAAGCAACCAGAAGCGGGCCCAGTTTGTCCTCGTTTAAAGGGGGCAGCAGGCTGTCTTGCCCTTACGAAAACAGCCCTTCCTTCCAATAACGCTAACAGCAACGGCCCTGTTTTAAAACATCTCTCTCTAGGCCAAGACAACATGGAGACCGAACCCTAACATTGAACCTTTGCAATTATCCTGGACCTTTGACAACTGCTTTTCAGGCCAGAGACAGCACTAGGATAGCTGTTGTGACACTTGCTAAAGAACTTATGGCAGTAGAAGGTGGCACACATCCAGGCTTAGACATCCATGGATCTCCCAGCTGCCTTTGACATCATCCACTACGTTCATGGGAGAAACTCTCTTGGGGATCTCAGCCAAATCCCAAAGAAACGTGACAGGCAACTGTTCCTCCTCCCCTCCCCAGGCGAAGAGCCGTTGTAGCAGGAGCCCTGCAGGATGCAATCTCTAGCACAAATACCAACAGCCACACGCACATTAACTCACAATCTTTGTTTCAGCAAATGTAGTTGTGGCATTGGCCCAGGATGACCAGGGCCTGATAGATATAAGCACGTACATGAACTGTACTGATCAGCACCTGGCTCACTCAGCCTAGGTAAAATGGAGGTGTTGCCTATTGAAAGGAAGGAACACTTAGGGTGCATCTACACTGCACCCTTACCTCGGCATTAGCTACGCAATTGTCTACACAGCGCCACTTTTAAAAATAAAGCGCTATTCCAAAATGTCCCTTAATCCTCACGGAATGAGGGTTACAGGGATGCTGGAATAGTGTGCCCATTATTTCAAAATCACAGGCTGCTTTAAAGACGCAGAATATCTAATTTGGGATATTTCCAGTATCCCAAAATAGCTTCGCAGTGTAGACGTAGCCTCTAAGAAAGACTAGTTAGAAAAATCTGCATCACCCCAATTCAGGGCCTCTCTCTCGCAAGTATCAAGGTATTATGCAGTCTCTGTTTCTGGAGCTACAGCCGTATTCCACTTTACCAGTAAAACAGCCAGAGATCATGTGTCTTCTTCTTGGCTGAGGACCTAATCACTTTGGTCCATGCCTTTGTTACTCCAAGTCACACTGCTCTGATACACTCTCCCTCTGGTTGACTGTGAGGGCCACACTGTTTGCACACACTCCCTGCTCAGTTCTAGATCTATTTCAAGCTTCCACGCCTAATCTTGAAGGCTATGAAAGGGTTGTGGCATGGGAGAGAGACAGTCTCTCCACCTGTGACACACGAGACAGCCGAGATCAATGGGGATGCCACAGTGAACAGGGCTAAGGAGCAGATGGTACAGTGTTCTCAGCATAGGCCCATTTTGGAGCAAAGACATTCCATTTGAAAGGAATGTTGCCTTAAAATTCATTACAGGAATTAGCAGTTTGAATTCTTACGTCTGCTTACAGTGAAAGCAGCTCTTTGGTGGAGAAGTGAATTTAGAGGGGTACAACATAGGTAAAACACCAGATTTCACATGAGTATTTTTCCAGCTTTGCAGTTCTGCTCAGGAGGAAATCCCTCCCTCTAAGGAGAGCAACCCATAACTGGCAGGGTGTGTTTACTTGGTGCGTATTGTGTTTGCTTTCATAAGAAGCATCAGATACGCATCATTACCACAGTGCTGGTTGAGATAGGGGATTGAACGGTCTAGCCCATGTTGTTTAATCCTATGTTTTTACAGGCATTGTTAGAGATCTGCTCCTCTTAGGCTATGTCTAGACTGCAAGCCTCTTTCGAAAGAGGCTCTTTCGAAAGATACTTTCGAAAGAGCCTCTTTCAAAAGAGAGCGTCTAGACTGCACGCAGAACTTTCGAAAGAGCAAGCCGCTTTTTCGAAAGAAAGCACCCAGTGAGTTTGGATGCTCTCTTTCAAAGAAGCCCTATTTACATTCAAGAACGCCTTCTTTCGAAAGAAGCACTTTCAAAAGAAGGCGTTCTTCCTCGTGAAATGAGGTTTACCGCCGTCGAAAGAAAAGCCGCGTTCTTTCGATTTAATTTCGAAAGAACGCGGCTGCAGTCTAGACGCAGGTGAAGTTTTTTCGAAAAAAGGCTACTTTTTTCGAAAAAAACCCTGACACAGCCTTAGTGTCTTGTGGGGAACAGACTGGGAGAGTGGAGCCAGCAACAACTCTTTCAGTGTTGGAAAGTGACATAGTCCAGAGTTACTGGAACTCCTATTTCATTTATTATTTGTTTTATGGTCTTTGTTAGAGTCCAGAAACCATGCCACATATTTTTTAATAATGAGAAGCTGGATCGGGTTCAGTCTAAATTTCAAAAATATATTCCAATTAAAGAGTTTAATAGATTCTTGGCTTCTCCCCATCTCTTTGCCATATGCATTCAATAACCCCCAGTTCTTTTTTCCCTGGTAATAAGTCGATTTCAGTGATGGTGACATCATGCATCAAACGTGCAGCTGCCCCTGCACCATTATTTCTTCTAAGCATCTGTCGTGTTTTCTTTTTGAAGCTGGAGGGAGAGCTGTTGTCATTGTGGCAAACTCCACTTCCTGTAAAACAAGGACTTGTTTGGACTCTCTGCTCCTCAGAAAACATTCTGTCCTCAGCCCTGAAGGACATGGCGTGCTGGTACTTGGACAGAAGCCACATGCCCCTCACTGGGAGGTCCACGTGGTGACCTCTAAAGCATGAATCCTGCTCCAGCTTCCAGACCTGTTTAACTTTCTTAGTGAGTCGTGCCAATGAAGTGTCAGGCAGGCACATGTGTTCACAAGGGTGCATACGTGTGCAAGTGTTTGCAGCATCATTTGTGGGATTTCAAATGCAAACAGAAACCTGTTATATTTTTTGTAAACGGCAGAACTTCTCAGTCCTTGCATAGCACCACGGCATCTACTGCATTAGATGATGGACTCTCAGCAAGGTCACCATAGGCTCTGCCAGTGCAGGTGCAATTAAAAAAAAGCTAACAATGGTAGGGTTCCAATGGAAGGAGATGGAAAAGCTGTTTCACTGTGGATAAATACTTACAAGATTCATTGGGTGAAGAAAGAAAGAAAGAAAGAAAGAAAGAAAGAAAGAAAGAAAGAAAGAAAGAAAGAAAGAAAGAAAGAAAGAAAGAAAGAAAGAAAGAAAGAAAGAAAGAAAGAAAGAAAGAAAGAAAGAAAGAAAGAAAGAAAGAAAGTTTCATGCTTCAGGCATCCACCTTGGAGATGAGAAACTGAGGCTCCCAACTCCAACGACTCTTCCATTATTTACACAAAGGCTACATCTACACTACGAGTTTTCTCGGCAAAAAACATGCTAATGAGGGACTCATTTGCATGAGTCGTGATCTCATTTGCATATTTTCTGCCAATCCGTTTTTGCGCTGGGGTTCTTGCGCAAAAGCAACCAGTGTGGACATTTTCTTTTTGTGCAAAAAACCCTTTTTCCGGAAGATCCTTATGCCCCAAAAAAGGAGGTTTACCTATCTTGCAGAAAAAGGGGGTTTTGCGCAAAAAGAAAACGTCTACACTGCTTGTTTTTGTGCGAGAACCCCAGCGCAAAAACGGATTGCCAGAAAATATGCAAATGAGATCGCGACTCATGAAAATGAGTCCCTCATTAGCATGTGTTTTCCGAGAAAACTCGTAGTGTAGACATAGCCAAAGTGGAACTTTAGCAGGGGAGAGTCAGAGACTGCAGGCACCCTATATGAGAATATAGAGCAATGGTTCAAGAATGCTAAGAGATGCGGGAGACCCCTGCTCAAACCCTTTCTCCCTCTCTGTCTGAGGGAGGAAATTCAGTGCATGTCTCCCACCTTCCGCCTGAGTGCTCTAACAGACAGCCAATTACAAGTTATATGGTGGGCAAGGGCAGCACCACCACCTCCTCTTCTAGCCACATTTTGGATTCTGCTCAATCTGTTAGGCATGACAAGCAGGAGTTTTGTGGATTGCAGTGGAGCCTAAAGCCAGGAATTAGGGACCTAAGTACATTTCTGAATCAATTGGGGGCTCTGAATTTGTAGACATATTGGCTATGTCTAGACTGCAAGCCTCTTTCGAAAGAGGCTTTTTCGAAAGATACTTTTGAAAAAGCCTCTTTCAAAAAAGAGCATCTAGACTGCAAGCAGAACTTTCGAAAAAGCAAGCCACTTTTTTGAAAGGCAGTCTGGATGCTCTCTTTTGAAAAACCCCTGTTTGCATTCAAGAACGCCTTTTTTCGAAAGAGCACTTTCGAAAAAAGGCGTTCTTCCTCGTAAAATGAGTTTTTCCGCCGTCGAAAGAAAAGCCGCGTTCTTTCTATTTAATTTCGAAAGAACGCAGCTGCAGCCTAGACGCAGGTGAAGTTTTTTCGGAAAAAGGCTACTTTTTCGGAAAAAACCCCTGAGTCTGGACACAGCCATTGAGAAAATAAGCAAATGAGAAGTTAAAAATCATGCTGCAAAAATCTATTTTTAAAAAGCATTGGGGTGAGCAATGATTTTCCAAACGGCTCTCCTGTGCTATTCAGGACCTAGTGAAAACGCTGTTTTTAATGGGGTTTATGCTGCCCTCAGTGTGTCTGCTGATTGTCACTTTTCCTGTGCTCTGGAAATCATGGCTTTTAAATTCACTGAGCAGTAAGTGAATGCTTCCCTGAAAACTGACTCACTAAAATCCATTCCCAGAATAGACTGCAGGGTTTGGCTAACAGAACTCTGTGGTTTGCATTGCGCTGTGATGGCATAGAACAGCCATGTCAGTTGGAGTCACGGGGAGAATCATGACTGGCCTTTATTTCTCACATGAAGCAAACCCTGCCACAGCCACACATTATTGGTACCAGCATTCATACAACACTCCTTCCACCTTCCTGGGCATCGCATGCTCAGAGCTCTGGAATTCACATGCCTCAGGCTCTTCACCCTATCAGAAAGTGTGCCATTCACTGGCATCACAAAGGGCCCCTTCCCAACACAGGCAGACATGCAGGGGTAGGAACGACATGGATTCCCGGCTTGTCGGTCTCTCAGTCACAGGTGCCTTATAGCAGCAACTGCGTGCTCTGTGCACATTTGTTAAAATACCACCCTAAGCGTACCAAATGATAGCTCTACAGGGCTACATCTACAGTGGTAGCTTCTTGCAAAAGAACTATTTTATGGAAGAGTTCTTGTGCAAAAACTCTTCCACAAGAGAGCATCTACACTGGCATGTGCTTTTGCGCAAGAGCATCCATGGCAGTTAGATGCTCTCTTCTGCAAGAAAGCTCTGATGGCCATTTTAACCATAGGGGCTTCTTGCGCAAGAAATTCATGTTGCCTGTCTACACTGGCCTCTTCTGGAAGAGCTCTTGCACAAGAGGGCTTCTTCCTGAGAGGGAGCGTCAGAGTTCTCATGCAAGAAGCCCTGATTTTCTACAGTACAACATCAGTTTACTTGCACAAGAACGTGCGGCCAATGTAGACAGATGGCATGTTTTTGCACAAGAGCAGCCGTTTTCATGCAAGAACGCGCCAGTGTAGACACAGCCCGGGATGTATAAAGGAATTATGTTCAGCCCAAAATGTTCAAACTGTTTCAAAACCCTCTCTGTGAGGCTGCATGGTGTCCCCTTCACCTCTGGTGCCCCGGGCAGTTGCCTGGGTAGCCATCCTGTAAGGCAAGCTCTGCCCATTGCCCAAGCTGGGGAGAGAGGCCTGTAGAAACTGCTCCAGAGTCTCTGTGCCACTTGAGGATTCTTTCTGGCAAGGCAAATCTTAGGAGAGCAGGATTCACCACCTTCAGGGTTGCTCTGTGTTACAGCTCCAGAGAAGCAGGATCTTACACCTTTAAAGTTTTCAATTTTGTTCTAACTTAGCCTGCTTCTTCAAAGTCTTCATGAGAGCCCCACACCAGTCAAGTCTGAAGAGCGTCAGTTATGTAGTCTTAAAGTTATTTAGCTACAGTACCAGATTGGCAAAGCAGAAATGGGGGCAACTTTAGGTCAGGCCATCTCAACCCAGAGCTCTGCTAAGCAGTAAGTGGTGGGCTGCAGGGAGCTGGCCGGTCAAATGGTGCTGGCTCGCTTCCTGTTTTTTCAGCTGCCTAATTGCATTAAAAGAAGCTAAAAATACATTAAATATTTTCCTTTGCTAATATTACTTCACCATGTAAGCAATTGCTGTCACTGCTATGAGGATGTTATTTGATAACCAATGGGAGGGGGGATGGAAAATGCAATCATAAATAGGAAGCAGGTAGTCCAGCCAATCAGCAGTGGCAGAGTGGGCATGGGGGGGAGGTTAACGATCATGTGTTGAAGGGAACTGTCTTTTTATTAAAATGTGATCAATGTGAAAAAAACTGGTTTGCACTGCAGACTGCCTTTGACTACAGGATCCCAAATTGTCTTTGGTTGTAAAAAACACACTCTCTCTTATATGTGTACTGTCTGAGCAATAGTTTGTGGTGGGGAGAGGAGCATGTACAGGGGGATATAACTGACGGCTTCTGGCTCTGTGCCACTGGAAAGCTGGCCCAATCAGCTACCTGGGGATTATGCTGGTACAACAGGAATTCCTAGGTGATGCAGAGCCAGAGTAGCACCTCTGTGCCAGCACCTCTTTCGAGTCTGCCCCAGCAGTGTGCTTTCTGTACAGGAGGGTATACAGCTGCTGCATCCCTGCAACCCCACAATCGCTACATATTGGAGCAACCTCTTTTGGCAATAAATAGCAGAGCATACACTCTAGCAGCCCTCAAGATGCTCTAATTTACATTGGGGCCAGGTCTGTCGCTGACCTACGATCCTTTTTGGTCTTGTGCCAAACACAATTCAGACGAGAGAAAGTGGCCCTAAGACTGTGCGTTCAGTCTCAGCATTTGCATTTTTTTCTTTTTGGATGCTTAACGGCACAACCATATCATGAAAAGACGGCAATTTTTTGTTTCTTTGTTTTGCATCTATATCTGAACAGAAAGGAGCAGTTTGTGACAGCTTTGCTCACGGTAAGGAGCACCATTTACCATAAGTAGTCTACTGAAGTCAATTGTAAGAAACTACTCAATCAGTGTAGAGCCCTGCAAATCCATGGATACCCACTTTAAATCTGTGGATATGCGTGGATCATTTTTGCAAATGCAGATGTGGATGCCAATTTTGAATTCACACAGAGCTCTATCAACGTGACAAAAGGTATCATAATCTGGTCCAAAGCAATGAGAAATGTTCATCATTGCTGTACGTGAAATGGGATTTTCACACCGCAGCAAACTTTTTATAAGGGAACAGTGATAAAGAAATGTCCGTGACCCCTTCTGTTCTGTTTTCTATCACTTTGCATGGAAATTAAGTCACATTCTTGTTCTTGTCACATCCAGGGCTGGCCTTACCATGAGGCGAACTGGGGGGGGTGCCACTAGGACCCAGAAAATTGAGACGTTTCAAAGTTTTGGCCCAAGCAAGAGGACATGGGGGCGCGATTTGAGCTCCCCACCTCAGGTGCCAAAATGTTGTGGGCCGGCCCTGGTCACATAACAGTCTGTTGAGCTTTAATAACTGCAAGTTGCTAGTATTATTATGTCACTGGAGAATTCAGTAAAGACTATGTCTTCACTGCACTCACATGAACGCGCACACACAGGCTACATCTACATTGCACTTTCTTGCGCAAGAACATATGCAAATGAGCCACCATTTTTGCACAAGAGCCATTCTGCCCGAAAATAAGCAGCAGAATGGCTCTTACATAAGAGGGAGTTTTGCACAAGAAGGAGCAGTATAGACTGCTCCTTCATGAGCAAAAGCCCCTTGCGCAAAAATGGCGGCTCATTAAGTATTCAAATGAGGTGCAGCAATATTTATTGCCGTGCCTCATTTACATATGTTCTTGTGCAAGAATGTACAATGTAGATGTAGCCACAAGGTGTTTTCAAATTGAGATAGCTAACTTGGGAGAGCTATCTTAGCCCCGGTCTACACTAGAAATAACTCCCCTCATTTCGAAATAACAAGTGGAGCATCCACATTACCAAGCCCGCTATTTCAAAGTAAGGGGCTGGTTATTTCAAAATAATAACTCCTGCTTTCCACAAAGAATAACACATTTCAAAATAGTGGTAGTGTGGATGCTCCACAGCTGCTATTTCGAAATAACTACTCCTGAGTCATTCAAAGTAATTACTCCCCAGTGCTTGTTGGGGCTCTAAGTCAAGGTAATCTCTCTGCAGTATGGGTGTGTCTACACAGCACCCTTAACTCAAAATTAGCTACGCAATTTGTGCGATGCAATTTGCATAGCTTATTTCAAGTATATTTCAAAATAGCTTATTTTATAATTTGGCACTGTTTACACAGCACCAAATTTTGAAATAACTTGGTGTTCTGAAATTGCCCTTAACCCGTATGGAACGAGGGTTACCAGAATGTTGGAATAAGCCACCCATTATTTCTAAATCTATTTCAAAATAACATGCTGCTTCAATAGACACGAAATAGCTATTTCCAGATGCTTCCAGTATCCCAAAATAGCTCTTCAGTGTATACGTATCCAAAGGGAGCCTGCCTCGGACTAATTTGGAGGCTTCCCCATAGTGGAGGCATACTATTTCGAAATAGTTATTTCAGGAGTTATGATTTCAAAATAAGTTATTTCAAAATAATTTCCTAGTGTAGACATGCCATTGACGTAAAATCTGAGTGGAGACAAGGCAGGGGAAAATTTTACCTCAACGTAGCTAGAGATGAAAGCCCCATTTAACACATCAAGAGATACAGGAAGCAAAAACGGTAGTAAGAAACATTATGAAGAACCTGCAGGAAGGGTATTTCTGGTATACTGGACAATTTCCATCAGTGCCACTTTCACACAGAGAATTTTCTTGAAAGCAAGTCTGGTTTTGCTGTGAGAGGTGGTGTGATTTTATCGGCATGTACGTGATGATACATGGTCAGGGAATCCTCTGGCTCAGAAAGGGTCCCTTGTGGATCAGGCAGTCCAGTTTTCTTCCTCTTGCCACAACAGAGAATGACTCAAATGGTAAATATGTAACAATGCTCTCCTCCGTCCCCTTCTCCTCAAGCAGGTGTGTCTCCCCCACTTCCCTTTTGTACTCTCCTTGTATTTGCTAAACTAATGCATGTATCTGAGTAGTTCTAGTTCCACTCGAAATACAGGGGATACTCAAGTGGCTACACCACACCTCCTACACTATAAAGCTTCCATTTTTTCTTTTTTATATCTTCATGGCAGTCTACAAACTCTGTGACACAGCTGTATACCAGATGCACAACATAACGTGTTGTTACCTCCCCACCACCATTTTGTGCCCTTCATACAATGACTCACCTTGCTGTTTCTGCATGGTAGTGAAATCTTCAAAGGTGAGGGTGCGCACAGGGGGCCTCCAGAAGGCATACG
The DNA here is from genome assembly GCF_052426305.1 of Pelodiscus sinensis. Taxonomy (NCBI): domain Eukaryota; kingdom Metazoa; phylum Chordata; order Testudines; family Trionychidae; genus Pelodiscus; species Pelodiscus sinensis. Next base: position 145,374,611 of record NC_143052.1, on the reverse strand, counting down.
TTTCCATAATGGCCTCCAGGCCGGTTCTGTGGAACGAAAATAGAGCAAGGAAAGAAAATGTCAAACAGCTAGTAAGCAGATCAGCTTCAAAAAAGAAAGAGTCCGAACCTCATTTGACAAACTGCCAATGACCACTGCAAGGTCACCTTGACATTTGTGAATTCCTTGAGCAAACCCTACTGCACAGGTGTTGTTCACAAGAATAAAACTGAATTTTCCTAATCCAGGATATGAATAGATTGCATCAGTATTCCAATTATTTTTCTTTTTAACCAGGACCCTAAAATCTATGCTTTCTTTGAGGGAGACAGTACTGATGGTTAGTTTTTTGCGGGTGACTTTTCTAAGCTTCGTAGCATAAAATGTGTGTGTGTGTGTGTGTGTGTGTGTGTGTGTGTGTGTGTGTGTGTGTGTGTGTGTGTGTACGCACATGCGTGTGCACGTCACTAACACACACACATGCACACAGGATGGAATTCAGCCAAGTGAACCTGAAGAAGATGTGAGGAGGGAGGATTTTTTATGAAACTCCATCTTGCTCCTTACCCCCATATTTTGGACACCTTTCTGAACCATTTTTATTTCAAAATCGTTCTGGAAACTTAATCTCAGGAGGCTGTCTCAGGAGAGCCCCAATGCTTTCTAGTTTTGTCTGGATCAGAAATGAAGTGACAGGCCTTTCCTTGGGATGTCTGGCACCTCCACTTTGGGTTCCTAGCCCAAAACAAGTGCGGAAACAGACAGGGAGAAAAAAGTGAGCTGAACTTTTCTTGGCTTCCTAAAGTGTTTGGTTTCACGTTGAAAGTTGTCAGGTGGGCTCTAAGTTTACAGCTATCCGTAAATGCCTTGCTTTTAAGTTCTCAGTATATAGCTAGGGCTATAAAGAAGAGTTAGCAGGAAAAGAGCTGTCTGCTCTTTATGGGACCCTTTTCTCCCAATATGTTTTCCTTTCTAGAGTAGAATCTGCTCAACTCTAACCCAGCACTCCCTCATTTCTGCCTGTTTCTCGGTGGCATGTTGGCTCCTTTGCACTGATGAAGTGCTAAGCGATGCTTCATTAAATGTGCAAATGTATCTCACTTCAGTACAAGTGGCTCTAACATCCTCAGAGCCACTCTGCAGCGTGCTGATACTGTAGCTGGCTTTTGCCTTTAATCATTTCTTCCTGCACGAGCTTCCACTCACTTAGTTAACTTTCCATAGTCGCCCCGGAAGCTTGGATGCTTTAAATATATTGGAGCTGGCAAACTAAACTCTATATTTTAAGAGGAGGTTTAGAGGAAAGATTGTTGCCTGGTGTTTATTAGCTGCTAAGCTGTTAGAAGTAGGAACAGAAGACATCTCAACATAGCAGGCTTGCACGAGCCCTGAATGTATTACAACACAACTATTTGGTTAATACTGAGGCCTTTGGCAGCTCATGAAGCTTAGGGACAACAAGACCAAAAAAAAAAATCTGAACCAAAAAGCTAAGCCTAGAACTGTGTGTGGAAGCTGCATGTATGTTGCTCCAGGACCTTAAAAATTTCTTCTCTCCTATGCTGAGAAATTGGCTCCCATGTCAATCCAGTGCATTAGTGCTATCTGCATCCCACACAGAAAAGTGACACTGTGGAGAGATAGGCACAGTTTCTTGGTCTCATGAAACCACCAACAGCCCCAATCCTGAGGGAGGATTTCATGCCATATGAAAACTAAAGAGAATAAAGTGTCAACGATGAGGTCAGCACAACAGGAACACTGAACAATTCAAAAGAGCAAAACACCAAGAAAAGCAAAAATTTAAGATTCCAGCGACAGTGACACAACGATCCACGTTACTCACTAGACAAGAGGGTCTATGCACAGCTTGGCTGAGTTAATATTGCTCTTAGGCCCTTAGCCTTTGCATAGCCTCACTCCCCTGCACCAGAAGCTGACCTCCAGCTCTATCTCGTCTCCTCCATGTTTGTGGTGCAAAGAAGATGCTGCTCTACCTGTGTCAATGATATAAAGGCAGGGGACATTTCTGGAGACCCTGGGGCATGAAGCGACAGTCCCTTACAACAGTCAGAAATTATGCTAGTGTAGCCTCCAGTCAGGCTGTGGCTCAGAGAAGCAGAAATGCCCCTCGGTCCGCACCAAGCACTGCTCAACGTTTTCCTGGCCGATAGCTCTCCAAGTCGAACTGTACAGCCCTTCAGCGTAGTGACACAGTTTTGAGCATTTAATTTTTTTCAAGAAAAAAGGGAATAATTTGGAAGAAATGAAAAGCAGAACAGAACTAAAACACAGAGCGCTTTGGTGAGCAGCGCTTTCCATCTCAAGAGTAGACTGTGCCCTGGAGCACCAGGGGAATTCTCACGCTGTAGTGGAAGTGAATCCATTAATACACAGACTCTTCCCACTCTGTGTGCTAGTGGGGGGAGAGGATGGAGGATAAGGCCAGGGCCCTGTTTCCTCTCTGTCCCTGGTAGTGTATTCCACTGGGAGCAGGAGTAGTTGCTTATAAATGCTCAAGTCATGCAAGCAGCATGTGGCGGAGATAGGAATGTAACCTAGCTCTCCTGCAGGCTAGTTTACTGCCTGAACCACAAGGCCATCCTTTCTCCTCCTGCAATCCCTTGCCTCATTCACTGCATAACTCTCAACAGCTGCAACACACGAGATAGGATTCCTCCACACAACAGCCGCATTTACCAAACAACTTTGCCTTATTCGCCTTCCATTCTTTTCACTGAAAGAGGTGGGAATCCTGTGGGGAAAAGTGCTGTATGATTGTCTAATCAAAACATGTGTCATGCATACACACAAGGGGGCAGAATTAAGGTCGCACACGCTCATTTCTTTCTTTCTTTTCCTAACTTTTGAGCCCTTGACTTTGCACCCTTAACTCTATTGTTTCAGAAGCTTCAGGGGGTAGCCAAGTTAATCTGTAGAGGTAAACTGAAAAAACAACAAATAGTCTGGTAGCACTTTATAGACCAGCAGTTCTCAAACTTTTTTGGGCTCCCGAGCCCTTTACATGTGTAAAAATTTATGCGGAGCCCCAGCAGTCCACTGATTGAATGTGTTGTACCTATCAATGTTTCCAGTTTGTCAACCTCGCGGAGCCCCTGGAGACAAGGGCTCTGCAGAGCACAGTTTGAGAAACACTGTTATAAACTAACAAAACATGTAGATGGGATCATGAGCTTTCGTGGGCACAGCCCACTTCTTCAGATGACTGGAGTGTTGGATGTCTAGGACCAAAATAAATAGGGGAGATGGGAGGAGGGGGTAGAAGAAGGAAAAATTGGGAGGGGGAGACAAGAAAAGGCAGTGGGTAAAAAATATATCAAAGGAAAGCCAAGTCTATAAGCACCTAAAGACTAGATAGTGAAAGGGGGCAGATAAGAACCATTAATTAGCAAGCAACAAAGTCAGGAAACACTTAAAGACTGATGAAACATCTTGGTATCATAAGATTCTTCAAAGGCAAAGAACCACTGTCATGCTCATTGTTTGATAGGTAGGTGATGACCTACCCATCCAATATCTTTGTTTAATCCAGAAGTGTGAGAATTGAACTTGTGAATAAACTGAAGCTCCAGCTATGTGGATTTTCTACCATCAGCAACTCTAATGAGCTTCCCCACCCCCGGAACAGATGATTAACTAGGTTTGATCCCAGGATCTTCAGAGCCATAGCACTGACCTCTACCACTGAAGCTAAAGTAGTTATGTTAGCTACTAGTATCAGTACTAGGTTTCTATTTTGTGTGTGCACCAGCCGCTAGATGCACTAGAAGCAACATGCACTTTCTAAGCAGGTTACATTTACTGCAAGAAAGCAGTAAATGTTGAAAATGGGCATTGATGCCCAGGTAGGGGAGTGTTGTCTAGTGATTATAGCAGAGGTGTGAGAGAGCTATTTGTTTGTTAAGGATGCTTTTCTTTTACAAAGTGCCTTTTCACTATTGGGTTGCCCTTGCCGTACTCTTTGGCCTTGATTCAGCAGTGTGCTTAATCATATGCCCACATGTTACTGAAGTAAATGGGACTGACACACACTTAAAATTAAACAGGTGCTTAAGTGCTTTACTGAACTGCTATTCCTCAACATGCTGAGCTTCTCCAGAATATCTAAGCACTTCTTTTGGTGCCTGAAGGAAAGCTACCATGCTCGTTGGAAAACCTGGCCCAGCGAGCGCTGGTGAGTACATATAATCTCCATTTTCCCCTCACTGGACCCCACAAATCCTCTCCCTCTCACACCATCCTTATGAAGGAGGGGGAAATATATCAGAGGAGGATTCACTGCCAGCTTTATTTTAATGAGGTCAACCCCTTTAATAGGTATCCAGAATTTGCTCTCTCTCTTTTTTTATTATTATTTTCAGTGCTGTAAAGTTTTAATGCTGTGCAATAAATGAAACAATTCCATTGTCTGAAAAATGAAAAAAAGATGTCCCAGTTATCTCTGTGTGTGTCAATAATCCATTCCATATGGCTGGCCCGCCCATGCCTGCTGCACGCAAAATTCATGTCACCATTTCATTGTTCACTCAGGAAGCCAATCCATAGGCTCCAAGCAACTCTCCTTTGTCTCCTTCCCTAGCCAAAGGCTCTGATTGCTCCGGGCACAGCCTCCCCTTGTTCATCTCAGCTGTCAGAGCTCTAGGTAAAGGGGAGAGTCAGTGCTGTGCCTTAGAGTTTTCTTTCCCTTTGTCTTCTCCTCCTGCATTTGCAGATGGCTACTTTCTAATGGGTGAGCTGCCTCCTGCTGGCTGCAGGAATAACACATCCCAGGGAAGTGAGAAGCCCATGCAAAGGGGACTCACGCAAGCCTCCGAACCAACTGGCAATTTCGTACCCATAGGTTGGCTAGCTAAACATTCTGCTGCCCAATCTCTGCATGTGCAATTCAGAAGTGATTTTGCGAAACCCGGGTTTCCATGCTGCCACCACATGTATTTGCCCTCCCAACAGACTGGTGAGGCCAGGCGGTATCGCACCATAATGCGACAGACCTGAGGCATAGAAAGACCTGCCCATGATCACACAGGTAGTTTGTGGCAAAGAAAGCAATCCGATGTAGGTTTCCCAAGTATTGGGTTAGTCCCCTACCATCACTAGCTACCATCAGCTAACACGTGTCCATTGCTAACATTTTTATTGCCCAGCTCATCACGCCAAGCTGTTGGGCACAGCCACGTATCCACCAAACTGTCTGTTCCTCTTCCTCCAACCACAAGCCAGGCATCACAGGCTGTGGGCTGTGCAGGGCTCAGTTCTGTCCTACAAGGGGCCTAGACCCTGAGGGAGGCATGCAAGGAAGAGGAGAAGCAGGGAGCAAGTAGGGACGCTCCAGGTAGGCAGCCATGCTAACCCAAGTTTCACCCCATCCTCATGAGGCCTCGGGTTGGCTGGTTGGTTCGTGATTTACAGTCTGCCTGGGGTCTCATTGTTTCTGAGCTTCTCGAGCAGCCAGGGGTCACCTTAGAAACCAAAAAGCTTTGTTAAGATGTAATCAGCATTAGGGTGGGGATTTTATGAGGTGAGATCTTCCTCAGATGGATTTGGAAAGTCACAAAGCCCGTGCCATGTCCCCAAGGCAGCAGTGCATTCGGCTCTGCCTTGCACTATCAAGCCAGATTCTGCCCAAATGGCGAGTCTGGGGGGAAAGTTTTAAGTAAATGAAACCCAAAGGTTGTAAGATGGAGACCGTTTTGCAGTTTTTAACAGCAATATGTAACCCCAGAGGATGCGGGAGGTTATAACAATGAAACAGGAACAGTGTAAGAAACAAACAAAAAAGTAAAGAGGCAGCTGCTATTTCACGATCATGGCTCCTTCCACCAAGCAGAAGAGCAGATTCTTAGGGGAAAAGCTCAGACAAAAAAAGGGGAGGCCCAAATATTTTCCTCTCTTCATTTGTGCTAGTTTTCCCTTCACTTTATTTGTTCTGCATCACCTGCTGGAAAACTTAAGAGAAAGCCGTGGGAGCATGATGCAGCGATGCTGACACAGCCCTGAAGAATGCAGAGAGGACCACAGCTTCACAAACCATGCTGTAGCTCCCACTGCTGTTTGTTTATTTAAAGGGAAAGATGTTTTAATATGAAATCTCTCAGTGAGAAGCTGTGCACATTCCTGCTTCAGAAGCGGGCCTCTCCCAAATTGTGCCAGTTTATCTTTCAAAAAAAGACAGTTATCTTGTTTTCCAGCTGCCACTCTGCATGCTATGGCAGACAGAAATTGTTGGGGGCAATGGGGGAAACCACAGAATAACACATGATAGTTTTTCCTCTCATCCCACTCACAGATGAGGCTGAGTCTGGGGACTGAGAGTTAGCTAGCATCGGTAAGAGTCCCACACACATAAAGGACCCTTGAACTTGAATCTTTTTTTTCTCGTGTGTGGTGGGGGGTGCCAGGCATCGCATACATGTGTGGGAGAGGAAGGGGAGCTTGATTTTGGGCAAAGGTTCTAAAAATTACAGAAAATTTCCCAACCTGGCTGAGAACTGCCATAAAACCTTGTCTCAGAGGGTAGCCATGTTAGTTTGTGTCTGCAAAAACAACAAGGTGTCTTATGGCACCTTAGGCTATGTCTACACTACCAGGTTATTTCGAAATAAGTTATTTCAATAGCTATTTCAAAATAAGCTTATTCCTCTTCCCAAGCCCGAGTTATCATTTCAAAAACAACAAGCCCATTATTTCAAAATAACAGGTGTGGGAGTATGGACGCTTGCCTTGTTATTTCAAAATAAGGGGAGTTATTTTGAAATAACTCCCCAGTGTAGACATGCCCTTACAGACTAAGGGTACATCTACACAGTAGTGTGTACCTTGAAATAATAGCTTATTTCAAAATTTGGCACTGTCTACACAGAACTTATTTTGAAATAAATCGCTATTTTGCTGACTTCCTTCATCCTCGTACAACGAGGTTTACTGGAAGTTGGAGTAAGAAGCTCATTGCTTCAAATTTATTTTGAAATAACAGGCTTCTTGTGTAGAAGTACCTCAGCCAAATAAACAAATGCGCTTTGGGGCATAATGTCATGAAGCAGAGAGATGATATCCATCTCTTTATAGGGATCTTGTGTAACAATGCCAAGAACTCTGCATTGAGTTCTGCCCTTCCCACGGCCCCTATTACCTGGGAAATACCAATAAACTGAAATATATTTATCGATAAGCAACAAAATGGAAGACCTGACTTGTGAGGAAAAATGTTGAAGCTGGTTCCTATGTTTTCTATGGATGCCACCAGCACACTGTGACTGTAGCTAGGAAAATTAAAACAGCCACTCCTAATTTCTGTGATAACAAGTCTACAGCAACTTTCTTCTGATGCAAAACTGAATTACCCAACAACATGATTTCCTGGGGCTTAAAAGGGATAAAAAGAGAGTGTCCGGGGTACAAGGGAAGAATGAGCTAAACAGAAGGAAAGATAAATGGGATCTTACCTGTTTCTCCCAGAATCTCTAAATCCTTTAGCAAAAGGGTTTCGGTCAATTTTTAATCTAGTGATCTGCAAAAGAAAAAGCTGAGAATCAGCTCACATGAAACCCCATGTAAGCCCAGGACCCAGTATTGGACTGTTTCTCGCTCTGAATCCCTGGTCTCTGGAGGGAGGGGTGTGAGTATCTGGGTTGAGGGCCATGGTTGGGGGCACATGCTGTGTGGTTATCTGGGCTGGTGGGGGGCCTACAGCTGGTGTGAGTGTCTGGTCCAAAGGGTGCATGGCTGGGCTCTGAGGAAAGGGGTGTGAGTGTCTGGCCACCCAGCTGGTGTCGGGGAAAGGGGGGTTAGTAGGTTGTGGTAGGGGTTTCTTTAACTCTGCATTCCTAGAAGAACTTTTCCTTGGGTCTGTATTGTTACAGACATACTTGCTGACAGGTATTTTGAAATAACTTATCAAAATAATTTCAACTGATATGACTATTTTAACAAACAGAATTTGCAGAGTTTTACAGAATTTTAACATATAATGTGCAGGATTTTTAAATTTTTGACACAGAATTTCTTCCAGAATAAACAGCTACATACAGTCACTCAGGGTGTGACCTGCATGTTGGGAGGCTGTCAGCAACCCTGACTGGGAGGTACCACAGCAAAGCTCTGTGAGGCACCCCAAGTCTCAGTGACACAGTTTCTCACTGGACTGGGTTGCACTTGCACCCCACCATGGCCGTGTCCAGACTCAGGGGTTTTTTCGGGAAAAGTAGCCTTTTCCCGAAAAAACTTCCCCTGCGTCCAGACTCAAGACGCGTTCTTTCGAAATTATTTCGAAAGAACGTGGCTTTTCTTTCGATGGCGGTAAACCTCAATTTACGAGGAAGAACGCCTTCTATCGAAAGTTCCTCTTTCGAAAGAAGGCGTTCTTCAATGTAAAGAGGCCGTCTTCGAAAGAGAGCATCCAGACTCGCTGGGTGCTCTCTTTCGAAAAAGCGGATTTCTCTTTCGAAAGATCCGCCTGCAGTCTAGACGCGATCTTTCGAAAGAGGCTCTTTCGAAAGATGCTTTCGAAAGAGCCTCTTTCGAAAGAAGCCTGCAGTCTAGACATAGCCCATGTGACATACCCAAAAGGTTCATAATTGAAAGTGGGTATAACAGCACACAAAACTGTTTAGATCATTATGAGAGTCTAATCTAACCTCCTGTATAGCACAGGGCATAGAACCTCACCCAGGAAAAAAAGTCAAAGGTCCAACAGTTGTGAATTGTAGGGCTAGGCCCTGACTTGGATTTGAATCAATGATCTCTCTCTCCATAAGTAAGAAGCCAACCCAAAAGCTACCAATGTACCCTGCAACTAGTTAGGAAGGGCACTATCTCCTATCTCCTCCTGCACTCTAAGGCACTATCTTAGGCTGAGCATACATCTTCTTTTGGCTGGGAGAATCCCTTTTTTAAGCCCTGTTCTGGATGTACTGACCTTTTTTGGCAGACCTGGGCATTTGTCCCATTTGCTCTTGCTTTTGACGAGCAATTGATAAGAGCAAATAGGACAAATGTCCAGTTTTGCCAAGAAAGTGAGGCATGTCCCCTAACAGGGTGCAGAAAAATGGCCAAGGGGGTGCATAATGGGAGAATTTGGGTGTGTGGCTTGCACCAGCCACACACAGAGATGGGGGGGTCTCAGGTTAACAGCTAGGACCAGCCCCACATCGTGTCCCATTTTCACTTTAAGAAATATAGTCACCCTACACTTTCTAATCGTACATTAACCAGGCCACAGTACTGACACTTACCATTTAAACAGAGTGACTGTGGACCTGACATCTGTTTGTCTAATCTATGCTGGATCCTATACCACACACCTCACCTTGTAGCTGGAAGGCTTCAGAGAAGAGAGTGGGTTTTGAGGAGGGATTTGGGAATGAAAGGAAAATAGCCAATTTTATAGTAGGAAATCTCCTATTCTGAAGTTTTCCCTATGGCTATGTCTAGACTGCAGGCTTCTTTCGAAAGAGGCTCTTTCGAAAGAGAGCGTCTAGACTGCAGGCGGATCTTTCGAAAGAGAAATCCGCTTTTTCGAAAGAGAGCACCCAGCGAGTCTGGACGCTCTCTTTCGAGGAAGCCCTATTTACATTGAAGAACGCCTTCTTTCGAAAGAGGAACTTTCGAAAGAAGGTGTTCTTCCTCGTAAATTGAGGTTTACCGCCATCGAAAGAAAAGCCGCGTTCTTTCGAAATAATTTCGAAAGAACACGGCTTGAGTCTGGACGCAGGGGAAGTTTTTTCGGGAAAAGGCTACTTTTCCCGAAAAAACCCCTGAGTCTGGACACAGCCTATGTCTCCCCCATTTTTTAGATTTCTCAACACACACAATTTTCAGATGGAATAAAAGCTTGAAAAGATTGAAAGCTCTTTGCAGAAGGGAATGTGTCTTGTGTTCTATAAAGTTCCATGGTGCTTGTATAAACATTTTGTAATAATTCATTAAATGTGTCAAATTCTCTGACATTGTCCCTTATTTCAAAGTTAAAATTTCAATAGGACTATATTTCATTGAAAAGATGAGCGATTCCTAAAGACTGAGGTTACAATGTTATTGTCTGCAAAATATCTAAGGTGAGAAATGTCTCTTCCTTTCTATTTGTATTTACAAAAAACTCTCTCATCCTGGAAATCTATAGCAGCAAACTGCAGACCATATTTTCCTTTCAAGTCAGGCTACAATATCAGATTTTTCCTTTCATGCTGGTTCATGTTGTCATTCTGGTTTTTGTTACTGTTTATGACATATAACTGGACCACCATGGTATTGGCATACTGCATAGGACTTTTTCTGTTATGACATCTTACCTCACATGCTGTTATAAATGCTGAGAAATGACATTAACACTGACATTTTGATCCCAGCAGAAATTATTGTTTTCATACTAAGAAGATGAATGGAAGATCCTTTTACTGAACTGAGGATGCAAATTAATACTCTCCTAAGCATGCAAAGTATAAGAAGTGCTCTCCCAGATCAAAGCATTGGAGAACCACTGTTCTATCCCCCTGCTTCTGTGAGGGATGTGTGCCCCCTCTCTGTGGCTTTCAGACTGCCCTGATTCTTCAGGAATTGAGGTCACATTCAACTCATTGTATCCAGCTTCCAAGAATCAGGACAACTGCTCCAACCCCCTTTAAAGTGGTGGGGGTTGTCCTCATCACCAAATGATAATGGCAATTAGTGTAATTTTCATCTCCTTTCCTGCCCCCAGCTGACCCTCCTGCACCTCTGATATGTCCAAGAATTAATACTGACCCCGGTTCTCCCTTGGGATTTCCATCTGGGAAGAGCAGCATTAATTTACAGTTGGGACACTACAGTGATCAGCACGTTATCATCCTGACCTGACCTGACCTGATAGCAATGCCCACTTTGGGGCTCAGTAAAGATCTCATGGCAGTCACTCTCCACTTTCTGCCTTATAGGCCGTGTGCTTGAGCTGCTGGTAGAAGCTGCCACCGAATCCATCCCTATAAAGGTACAGAAGCTTCAGGGGGTAGCTGAGTTAGTCTGTACAGGGGCGAGGAGTCCTGTGGCACTTTATAGACTAACTGAAGTGTAGGAGCATAAGCTTTCGTGGGCAAAGACCCACTTCATCAGACGAAGTGGGTCTTTGCCCACGAAAGCTTATGCTCCTACACTTCAGTTAGTCTATAAGGTGCCACAGGACTCCTCGCCACTTTTGCAGATTCAGACTAACACAGCTACCCCTCTGATACTAGTCTGTACAGGATAAACTTAAAAAAACAACAAATAATCTGGTAGCACTTTAAAGACTAATGAAACATATAGATGGTCTCATGAGCTTTTGTGGGCAAAACCCACTTCTTCAGATGGTGTGTGCCCACGAGAGCTCATGATACCATCTACATGTTTTGTTAGTCTTTAAAGTGCTACCAGAGTATTTGTTGTTTTTTTAAGTTTATAAAGGTACAGTCATTAGAAAGCAAAGTTGCCGTTGGTTTTCTGATTTCTGAATGAGCTCTCTCTTCTTCCTTTTACCTCTGGACAATTGGACTTTTCTTTTTAAGCCCAACCCACATCTCTCAAGCACTGACTCGGACCAGAGTTCTGTAGTTAAAGAAAAAGGACCAATTCCTTGCTGCAAAGCCACGTAAGAATCAAAGAGTGAACCAGACATTCATCAGGGTGTGTTTTGGGTAATGCTGCACTGGAAAGTCTACTCCAAAACTTTCTGTCTTGGTTAAAACCTCAACTGCTTGCATAGCCTTTTTTTTTTTTTTTTTTTTTTTTTGTCTTAGGAAATGTGTATCCTTTCAAAACATTCCTAAGTAGGAGAGGTATGGAATGCTATAAAACAATTTATCATAATTTCCTTAGTGACTCTAGAATGCTCATTTACTCAGGTGCATAAACACAGCTCTCCACGATAAGCTCTCTGGGGCAGAGACCATCTTTGTTTCTGTGTTTATACATCTCCTCTGTTATGGCTGCTACACACAAATAAGTGGGCTTAGATGTTATTTCTAGATGTGTAGTCCCTAATCAAAGCGTTAGCTATTCCAGGAATAACTAGTTCTCCATATCGTACTTTCATCCTGGCATTGCCCTTTTCTGATGGCATAGTGAGTTAGCATACGTGCCTTGCTGTGGAAAGTGGTCAGGTCCCGCATCAAGCATGAAATACTTGTGCGTGTATTGTACTTGTAAGTAAGTTATTAAGCCATTAAGATTTGCAATGCACAGTGGCCCCTTTCTCTCATCTGACTATTTTTGTTGTCACTGCCAACAAACTGTGTGTTTTCACCAGGGGATAGCTATGAGTATGTCTGCACTGCAAAGAAAAACTCACGGCCTGTTGCCTGGGACAAGTGACTTGGGCTCATGCAGGACTAAAAATAGCAGTGTGGATGTCTGGGCTCAAGCTGGAATCCAGGAGCTGAGAGGCAGTGAGGGTCTAGCTCGGGAAGGAATGCCCGCACTGCTATTTTTAGCTCCACAGCCCACGTCCTATGAGCCTGAGTCAATTGACCTGGACTCTGATGAGAGTTGGCGCCGGGAGGTTTTCTTTGCAGTGTAGCCAGCCCACTGTAGCTGAGGTCAACAGTATCCCCCTTCTCGCCTCTCTGCTCCAACTAACCATGTCACGGCTGGCGATGGATCACCGAGCCCTAGGCCATGGGGCTCCAGGCCTCCCCAACAAGGGGAAGGGCCTTGGGTGAAAGGGACAGGGCTAGGGGCTAGCCACCCCAGCCAGCTCTCAGTGCCTCTAGGACTGCACCACCTGGACCACACTGCACAGGAGTTTGACAGCTATTTAAAGCGCCCTGGGCTCTGGCAGCTGCTGGTAGCAGCTGAGGTAGCCCAGAGGCCTGGCACCTTTTAACTCACCGGACCCCAGGGCAACTGCTGACTTTGCCCTCACTGCCAGCTACCTGGGACCTTTCCAACTACCCCAGAGTAAAACTACAATGTCCCGTCACCATTCGAGTTTTGCAGCAGGATAGCTAGTCATCTTTTTTTGGGGGGGGAGGGGTGAAAACACAGCTTAACTGCCCATAAAGTGCCTCTATTCTTTGAGCTTTCCCTAGATTTAATTCTCACGGAGTCACAGACTCTGCCACTCTTTTTATAAACACAGGGAAAACCACTGCAGGGCCAGGGTCACTGCTTTACCTGCTGGTTTTGATAGGCTGTCACTGTGGTGAAGACAGTTTCAGGGAAGTTGAAGGTTTTCACTCCATCGCCCGCGGGGACCGGTTTTGTGGGAGAGAGATCACTGCTGAAGTCCTTGCGGATCACATGGACTCGAGGCTGGTACTTGTGCATTGAATGTAGGATTATCTTTAAAGAAAGAAGAGAGGGGAGAATGATTTGCCTTCGAGGCCCCTGTGCGAGGCCCATAACTTCTCCATGGGGGTGGAGGCAGGCTAACGAGTTCCAAGCCTTAGCCTGTTGTGATACAACTGCGCAGTCTTTACCCTGGACTGACAACTGAGTGAGATTCTGTGGTGAGGGTAGAGCTGCAGCCACCCCAGCAAAACTGAGTTCCTATCCGAAGGGAGCCCTGGGACTGGGGGGACAAGGGTTTATACGTCAGTGAGGTGAGGCAGTGTCCCCGGGGGAATGCAAGGGGGTGGGCAAGATGCGTTTAGCTGTCTGACTTACATGGCCTTGATCGTCAAGCTCGTTGTTGGTCAGTTTGAGTTTGTCAAAACTGACAACCTGCCTCATCCACGTGTCCCCAGAAGCCAGCGAGTCGGGATGGATGTAGACCCTGGGAGGCACCGGAGAGTCAGCATTGCCTGCCACCATCCACTTGGAGCTGTGATACACGTACCTGGGAGGGAAGGGTAAGTCTTTACCGCTAAGGAGCCCAAGACCCCGCGAAGAAGGAACAGTGCCAGGGCTCCCCTGCCCTGCCGCCCAGCCATGCACATGTCAAGGCCTCGTGGACAGATGGGGGAACGTGCTTTACTGCAACCTTTCACCTTGCAAACGCAAACCAGACAATCCAACTGGCCGAGTGGCCGAGAGAGGCCTTATTAAAACCACCTTCCCAGTTGCTCTCAGCTCTAGAGCTCTGCCATATGTGCTGTCCTGGCTTCTTAACCCTCTCTGTGCTGGACTACGAGTCTGCGAAAACACAGCTGAACACTTCCTTATTGCTAGAAGACAGACTGGGGAGTGCTTCTCCCACTGGGCTGCTCAGCACATACAGTCGGGGTGGACTGATCTGACGCAAAATGATTTGAATCACTGGTTTTAATCATGTTTTAAATCAGTGAGCAGGAGATCTTGATTTAAATCATCTCCCTCAGTCTTGTTTTACATTTATACTTTTATATTCTTTTCCTAAAGAAAAGATGATTCCCACTGGCTGGTATCCATTAGAACATGTTGAGAGGCAACTAAATATAGCCTTTACACTAAATTGCACACCTGTTTTTGCTGCCAGAGCATGCAGAGAATCTGCAGGCATTTATTTAAGCAATTATATTGCTTCACATATGTTTATTTGGATTCTTATTGACTAGATGGTGATAATTTTTTCAGCTTGTGCTTTGTATCAAACTGTGTTTGGATGGAACTTCAAATGCCCCAGAGGCTCAGTGACTTGTCACCTGCTACTCAACCCTAAACACAGATCTGCAAATGGAGCGCAGTCCTGACCTGCAGCACTCCCTGCTGTTTCAGTCACAGGTTGCCCATATCGAGGCTGTCTTGGGGCGCGATCGCTCATCTAGGCTAATTGTGAAATGCACATGGACCAACAGAGACTAAAGAGAGGAACACTGTGTATTATTTGAATCAGAAAGCAGGGTTTGAATCCTGGTCTCTAGAAATGCAAGGGAGGGAATGTATCGATCCCCTGACTCATTGAAACCCTCCATATAATCAACCAGATGTTCACATGTGGTAAATCAGCATAGCGCTAATGATGTCAATGAGACAACACCAATGTACAGTAGATGGGGATCTGACCCAATCTCTCTCTCTGATCCAGGCATACACCTTTACACTTGTCTATACGCATGAATGTTTTTCCCAGGCTCTTATACTGTTGAACTCTGAGTCAAGATCTCATGGTGCTCCTCATTCTGCCCTTGAAAGTCTTACCTGTATCTCTTGTTATCCACAGGCACAATGTCCATGGCTATGTAATACTGCTGGTGAGGGTCTAAGCCTGTAATTTTCACTCTCATGGCTGGAAACATTCTCCTAGAAAAGTAAAAGTAGAAATGAAGAAGGAAACGAATTATTAGAAAAGCGAGGGAGTCTCGTCATGATCTTGTGTGACACCAAGAGTAACCATACGAATATCACCACACGAAGACTGTAATTCATGTCCTTCCTGTAGGACTGACTGATAGATGAATATATGACATCAGCTTAGGGTGGGTGCTAAAGTTGTTGCCTTGGTAGGTTGCCAGCCGCTTTCTTCTGTTTTAGTTTCCTGCTGCATAGTTTTTCCGTAGCTACTTCAGAGTTAAATGTCTTTAACTCAGCAAGCTTGATAGATATTGGCACTCAAATTTTTTGTCCTTTTGCTCATGAGTCTTTGAACTGGTAATGCTACTAAAGTATTGTGAGCCATGCATCAATAGTCCCAAATGACTAAATCTGGATCCCCTGAATCCACCAAGCCTGTTTTCATCAAGTTATTTGCTTGTACTGATGTTTGATTGACATGATATAACAAAAAGACATGAGTCCCTCATGAATTGTGAGCAATTGCTAACTCAACTAGAATCTCATGGCAAGAAGATTGTGATTTACAACTGGTTATTACGTTGCTTTGCAATGTATTGCCTGATAACTTACAAAAAATATTGGTCCACTAAGAAGAGGCAATCTTTCTAATTCAAACAGTTCTGGCAATGAGGAATTTCCTGTCATTTCAGCGATTGCTTTGCATTCTGTTCCCAATACGAACTACACATTTCTCACTTGCATACTTTACCTTCAATGATGACATTCCTACCTGGCCAGAGACAGAGGCCAGAGGCTCTCTTCTGACAGCCGGGCACTGTGGATTATACCTATTATTTCTCATGCTGTCAGAATGTTATGACACCAAGCCCTGTAAAGAATCCAGTGATAGGAAGCAATTTTATCTGTATCGCTCCAGAAAAATGGTTATGCTTGAGGACGCCTGGGCTTTTTCTGGCAACTGTTCATGAAGCACTACCCTCTCTAGCCATTGTAAAGCTGAGGTTTTTTGTGTTTCTTCGTTGAGCAAGTTTAGTCCTGGAAACCAGGGTAGTACTTGAGTCATATTTACAGCCAATTCCCCTTCCTAAAGTTCCTTGCTTTCCTATTTTTAGGCACTCTTAAAAGCATATCTCGTATGTGAATTTGCTTTATTGGACCTATATTTCATATTTAATGAGAACGTATGCCATTTCATAATCGTTCTCTGAAGTCTTGGTAGTGCTTTGCACAATGGTTTTTGTAATATAAATTCCAATGACTTATGGTCTGTTTCTGTCTTGATTGATTTCTACACATAAACATACTCCTGAAAATGTTCAAACACCAAAAATCAATTGCAAGCATTTCTTTCTCAGTCTGAGCACACTGGCCATAGCTCTGAAGTGAATGGGAAACATGAGCCACGAGACAAGTGTCCTGCAGATGAACCGTCTCCAGGCTCTGTAAGCTTGCATTGCCTGAGATTGTAGGCTCTTTTTTTAACTCAAGATATTTCAGTAATGGGGCTTATGAGGCAGCATTTTTCATTTCCAAGAGCTTTTCTCTTCCCAGTCATCCCATTGTCATCCATTGACAACATGTTAAGTGAACCAGTGTAAGACTGGTGTAAAGGAGCACTCAAAAGGATCAAACTCCAACTAGTAATTATAATACTGTTTTCTCTATTAGGGTGTGTCTAAACTACATGGCTCCGTCGACGGAGCCATGTAGATTAGGCAGGATGGCAAAGGGAAATGAAGCTGCAATTTAAATAATCGCCATGACATTTAAATCAAAATTGCCGCCGTGCTGTGCCGATCAGCTGATTGACGGCACAGCACGAGAGTCTAGACGGGGATCTGCCGACCTCATCCCTTGAGAGACTATTGTGAAGTCTAGTAGATCTTTCATACAAGATTTCTTTTCGGCAGAGAAGAGCAACATGCTCAAGAAAAATATATTTACATCCTTTTCTCCCTCTGTTTATCCTTAACATTGATTTGAACTTCATTTGAAGCTTGGAATATGTCTACTCTTCAATCAAAGGTATGACCGCCGCATGTGTAGACATACCCAAACTAACTTTGACTTAGCTAATGAAACAGCAGCAGTGATGCTGACATAAGGGGGAGGTGACATATGCTAGCAAGTTACATACACATTCAGGGTCCCAGGCAGTTTTCTATAGATAGTGCTGCTGCTGCCCATATATCACGGAGCAGCATTCACTGCCAAGGCACCTCCTGCCAGTAGCACTGGGAATTACACATTTGCAGGGCAACTCCCTCTGGCTGGTGTCTCTCCATGTCCTCACTCTACGTTCCAACTCTGGACCCGCATCTCTCCCAGACTGTGGTGTCCTCTTCAGGACACTGTCCTCTGGCAGTGTCCACTCCAGTGTCTCTTGACACCCCCCCCCTTCCAGGGAGAGATGTTTATCAATCACTGCACTCTGGGGTCCTCCCCTCCCAGGGACCCCCCAATTCTCCCTACACCCACCTTACCTCAATGACCCACTGCCAGGCTTCATCACTGCAGTCTGAAATGGCCACTCATCATTGGTAAGGGGGTGTGAGCCTGCTGCCTTTGCCTACCCAGGCTGCCTCCCTGCAGCACTAGTACTCTCAGGCCTTGCTTCAGGCCCTGCAGCCTGGGAGTGAGGTCAGGCCAGAGCTGCCCAGTTCTGCCTGCCTTTCCCCAGCCCTGCTCCATCTTGGAAAGCCTCTAAGCTTCCTTAGCAGCCAGGTCCTTCCTGCTCCACAGCTAGAGAAAGTTTCAGTCTCTCCCTCCCAGAGTCCTTATTTATACAGCCCCAGCTGGGCCTTAATTGGCTGTATCTGCCTCAACTGTGGTCTTTGCTCTCAACCCTCCCCCAGGGCTGGGTTTTACCCCTAAAGGGCCAGTGCAGGGCAGCTGCCCCATCACACCATGCTGCTGTGACTTCCCTGCTATTGTTATTTATGCAAGCTACCTCAGGTATGTCTACATGTGCCACAGTCACACCTCTGACTGCAATGGACACATACTCAAAGAAGTTGGGTCAAAGTACCAGAGAGATTGTTACAGCAACACAGTACATCCTCCTAATAAGTCCTCCTAGCAGATGCTATGCCCTAACACACACACACACATACACTTTTCTAACTTTTCAGCAAATTATCATCCAGCCATCCAGACCTGGGGCCTGACCAGGCAATCAGCCTTTTCTCTAGCTCTCCGACATCGAGCAAGTTCTATCCAATGTCCAACATGTTCCATAGGGACTTGCCACCCCATCTGGTATACAGAGGCTCTGTGGTAGGGATGTGGGAGATGGCGAGGCATTCTACTCTTTCCCAGCCTGTTCATGTTTTCCAGTTGAACAGAGGGTGGAGGAGGAGGAAGTGTCAGTTCACAATCTCTGTGAGGTGCTCCTGTGCCTATTTACAACGGAGATAATTTAAGTCTTGATAAGGTGTTTAAGACAGGAAATGAAGAAGAATACTGCCTGCAGGGACATTTTATTCATATTTTAATATTTGCTGCTAAATATCTCAGACAAGGTGTGTCAATATGAGAAATTGGTGGAAAATTGGGGGTGGGAGGATCCAAGGAAAATATTGACAAATACAAAGATTTTCCACAGAACATTGATTTTTAATGAGAAAATCTGAAAACTGAAGACTTTCTGTCGATAACTGAAAGCTTCCTTTGAGAAAACTGAAAAAATATATTTCATGTTGGGTCACGTTGGCCCAAATCTAATCATTTCAGGCTGGGGAAATGTCTTCCTTCAGGACAGTCTAAAATTAACCTTGGTCCACCTCTGCTGCCAGAGCACTTCATGTTCAGAAGCCTCATGTCCCTGTTCTCTCCCATGATGAATCACAGCCTCCCCTCTTGCTGACCCATCACAGTAGTCAATGGAGTCACATGACTGTGGTGCATCATGGGAGATGTAGCCCATCTTGGGAGCCAAACCCACAGAGCAGAAGGATGATATGTAACACCTGAAATACAACTTCCATGAGACCTTTGGCAGTTGCAGGGGATGCAGTTTAATGTCACACCAAGTTCAGATGAAATGTTACAACCAGAAATATTGAAAAGTTTTCAATCACAAATGTTTTTGATCATTCCAATCACAAGAGTTGGTTTTCAGCCAACAGCTTTTGGCTGAAATTTTCATCAAAAATAGCGTTTCAGTACAATTGAAATTTTCCAATTTCTAGAGGAAAGAAAAACTGAAATATTTTATTTTGGATTAATTTGACCCAAATCTAAACATTTCAGTTTGTTGAACTGTTCATTAAACTGTATTTTCTTTGCTGTCACATTGCCCTCTGGGAATTTTAGTTCAGGTGCCTCATGCCCCCATAGTCTCCTGTAGGCCAGTATCATTGGTTGGACTAAATCTCCCATGATGCAATGCAGTACTCCTCTGACTGACCCACTTGGTGCTTCATGGAAAACATAATTACAGGTGCATTATGGGAGGTGTAATCCAGCCAGGCCCATAGAAAAGAAGGGAGGCCTGAGACAGTTTAGATGGGTGAATATATGTTTTATTTCACTCAAAAATGTCACAAAACATTCTGTCATCAAAGTTTGATGGACTTTTCAGTCCATGTAAAATTTCAGTATTTCAACTTTTCATCCACAATTGGGATGAAAATAAGTATTGATATATCAGAAATTCCTATGTGACACTCCTGACAATGGCCGTGGAGACACATGGAGCTGACATTTTCTCATATAAATCAAAGTATGGATCCCGATATGCACATACACAAGGGATAAAATAGGATGTGAACCCCTGGTACCAATGCTATTGTCCTCTCTTGTTCCTCATACTCCATGGAAATGGGTTTTAAGCTCTAGGAGACCAAAGAACTGTAATTTATCTCTCAAGGTTTCTCAAGCTGGAAGCATCAGGACACTGGTTAAATCCCAAAAGAGATTTCATCTTACAAATACCTGTTTCTTCAACAGGCTAGTTAAAGGCCTCCTGCAAACAACCGCAGAAAGAAATTATGCCATAATCCCAGCCACTGCACAGTTTTTTGAGATCTATATTATGCAAGAGCAAGCATTTATTATTAAGGTATTTCTGTTACCTCTCCTCTTCTATTTGTGATAGGAGGACATGTCTGAAAGAATGACAACACAAACAGTACTGGCAATCCTCTAATGATGAGGGAACCTCAATTTAATGATGAGAGAACCTCAAAAGGTCCCAAAAGTCAGTTTGGTTCTGATAAGCTTTTAACAGATGGATATTTCTCAACTTTCCCCAAGCTAACTGATCCTCCTGGAGCCACAAAGCAGAGATAAATGTCCCACAAGAACAGCCTAAAAGGATAGTCCAGCCAGACTCAGAAGACATAAAGATGAAATAAAATTATAAATAATGAGAAACCTCTTAATTGTTTTCCTCGACTCTTCAGAAAGATTCGATGTGCATTTGTTTGGAAAAGGGGAAAAGTTGTTCATATATTAGTCAAACTGGCTCACTCCTCCTTTATCATTTCTCTGTCCGTGGTGCTGATTTGTTTTTTAACGAATTTAATTGGCATGAAAACATGAATAGTAGGAAACATACAGCATTAAATGAATGCACACTGAGCTGGCACAAACCAGAGATAATCCCAGTTCCAAGGGGAATTAACAGAGTTAGCCCCATGGAGTGATATGAGATCTTTAAAGAACATGAATGGCCCAGGTGTCAGTTGTACATCTCATCTGAAACACAGCAGCATGGCCATTTTCTCAGTATACCCTCAGGCTATGTCTACACTACAAGATTTTTGCACAAAAACAGCTGTTTTTGCGCAAAAACCAGCAGAGCATCACACCTCAAGCACGTTTTTGCACAAAAATAATACAGTAAATTGATGGGACAGAGAGCTTTTGCCGGTAGAGTTATTCCTCTCCCTATGCGGAATAACTCCTTTTTGTGCTACAGCTCTTGTGCAAAAAGGCAGGTGTGGACTTTCTGCAGGCGGTTCTTACACAAAAAGAGCCTACCAAAAAAAGCACAGGTGCTCTGATGGCGATTCGAGCTTTCTTGCGCAAGAGTGTCCATGTAGTGTGGATGCTGTCTTGTGCAAAAGCACATCACTTTTGCAACGCACTTTGAAGTCTGGACGCGCTTTTGTGCAAGAAATTTTTGCAGAAGATCTCTTCCACAAAAGGCTTCTTGCGCAAAAACCCTGCAGTGTGGTCAAAGCCTCAGGGAGAAGGCCAGCACCAAACACATCTTGATCTTGCAGTCCATAAATTGCCTTCAAAGGCCTCCTCTCCCAACCTGGCTCAGCCCTGTTTAACTTGCGAGATCTGACAAAGTTCCAGAATAAGGAGGCACACCCACATCACTGTGACAACTGTTTGCTTCTTCTAATCCGTTCATTTATTCATTCTTCTTTAAAGGAGGAAAGCAAGTTTAAAGCCCAGCCATTACCATATAAAAAGTGCAGTCCCTTTCTGTTTGTCTGTCTGTTTTTACTGGGCAACAAACCAGGAGTTTCTTACCTGCCTGCTTTAGTGATGATCATCTCTGTCCCTATGTCATGGAACCTTTTCCAGAGGTCAGCACACTGCAGCTCTACCTGGATCTCCTCCATGGATGAGGGTGGCGGAGGCTGGGGACCTGAGCCACTGGAGGTGAGGTCAGAATGGGAGCCAAATGAGCAGGATGTTCTCTCAGCCAACACCTCTGTGTCTGACCCCGTGCTCTGCTCTGAATCTGCAAAGTAAATACACCAGGTAAGATGCCTCTACTGTGCCAGAGGGGGAAGGAAGGAAAAGAACCACGAGCGGGAACTTCAGGAGAGTGGTGCAACAGCCTTTTATTATATCTTTTTATAGTTGGGTCTGATTTATGACCTGATCTCTGGCTTTGCGTTTCTGACAGCTAGCATTTTAGTAACATTTTAGAAACAGCCGGATAAAATTGCCCACAACATAAAATGTAAAATATCACCATGATGCCGAGAATGAAGCACAAAGTATAGATTAAAAATAGAAAGGAAAAAATAATGCAACCCACAGATAGATGGGCTCACTGGAAAACTATGTTCCATTTAACTGCACATCCTCCCACACTTCTATTGCAGAGTTAGCTATTTTTAAACAAAGTACTTTTTTCTTTTTAATATCCTTGTCATCAAAAATAAGGAAAGGGTTTTGTTTTTATTTTTTTGGCAGAACCACTTTGGAAATGTGTTTTATTTGTTCCTATAAGTTCCAGGACTATGACATTTCCTGGGAAAACAACCGTGCAGCCTTTGGTGAGGAGAACGCTATCAACTACCAAAGGAAAAGGAAGAAGGATGGCGACCATATGGATCCGTTACTGAGGAAAGCAATTGAAGCAAATGGCATAAAGGATTTCAAGGAACTCCTAGATCTCTTTGTGGACAAAGGAGTAAAGGGTCTAGTTGGGGCGGGGGAGAAGCTGGGCTGGAGATTAACCAAAAGAAAAGCTGGCATTTTGAGGCAGATGTTTATATTGGAAATACGTTTTGTACTAACATGCAGAAGCACAGTAATCAGTATTGTACTAGACTAGTTGGATACTTTAAAGTTCTGTTTAATAGTTGTGAGTCTTTGCACCAATAGCCATACCATCTTTCCACTGAAAGAAATTCATAACATATTGTATAAATAGAGATTGCCTTACAGGCAGGTTTTATGACAAAGTACTTACTAGTGTTAAATAATCAAATGCAATTGAAAGATAACATTAATAAATGTATACAGAGACTTTCATATCAAAGGCGTCCACAGAGCTGTGCAAATTTACAAAATTGATATACATTAGACAGGGATGACCTCACCAACCACTTAAATGCAGCCATGTCCATGTGGGAATAAGACAACTGTTTAACAGTGCACAGAAATATTACATACTGTTTAAGACAGGAAATGAAGAAGAATACTGCCCACAGGGGACATTTAGGGAGGGCTAGCACATGGGCTAACGTCGCTTTCATTGCTCAAAAGTGCGGTGGAATCTTTAATAATCACAAGTGGTCAGAATCTCAGATTTACAGTTTGCCAGCATATTTACAGATTGTACTGATTTCCAGTTAGCAGCAGATTATACCTGAATGGTAAAAGCACTGGTCCGGTAAAGACTCTGAGAGAAAAGTGCCACCTACTAAACCACCAACACCACTTCTTAAAGCAGCGGTTTCCAACCACTGGTGTGTGGACCAGTGGCAGGCCATGAACCGCTGCTTGCCGGGTTGCGGCACACTGCCAGGCTATGCCCCCAGCTGCTAATTGAGCCCTGCCTGCTGAGGAGCAAAGTTCCCTGTAAGAGGGGCACGCCTGCATGCACACAAAAAATTCTCTGCCTGACCACTTCCCCACGCAGTAACACGATGAGTAGCGCAGCAGGCGGCTGCCCCAGTGTGCTGCAGCTGGAGTCAGGGCTGTGGTGAGGCTATCCCTACTGGAGCAGCTTCACTGTGGCCCTGGTTCCAGCTCCAGTGGCAGCTGTGTGAAGAGTGGCTGCTCTGGCAGCCGGCGCCACATGAAGGATGGCTGCTCCAGTGACCAGGGCTGCATGAAGGATGGCTGTTCCAGTGGCTGGGGCTGCGTGGAGGGGAAGCTTCCAGGTGCCCCCAGGCCAGTCTCCCACCCTACTTCTCATGCAGGCGGAGAGACTGAGGAACCAGCCGCTCTGCGAGCCCGCTCTCCTCCTGCCTCAGCTGGTGCAGATGTCTGACTCCCTCCTCCCTCCCCTTGGCCTCCAGTGGCTCCCAACCCATCCAGCACGCACACACAGGGACTTGCCACCGCCCGGCCATGCTGAGCCCTGGGGGCTGGCTCGGGGACCCCCGGCAGGGCAGCCGGGGCTGAACAGGGGCTGCCACTACCCAGGCAACTGGGGTGGGGTGAGAGGACAAGGCAGGAGAAACCTTCCAAGCCAGAGTCAACGCCCCACTGCTTTCAACCCAGCCTCTCCCCAGCTTGGTCCCCTCTTTCACTCGCACTCCTCACCCCCTTCTTCCCTCTTCCTTCCCTTCTCCATCTTCCCCTGGTTCCCTTATTGTGTGCGTACAGCTGCAGTGTAAAATAACCTGTGACCGCTTAACATTAATTGCCATAACAAATATGCAAATTTGCAAATGAATGAATTTCTGTGATGAATATGCAAATGCTCCTATACTGGTCTGCCAAAAGTTTTTGAATGAGTTTGCCAGTCCACAGTATAAAAAAGGTTGGGAACCACTGTCCTAAAGCACATACATGTTCCTGAAAACTTTCAACAGTAATGACATGGGCACAAACTGCTTAGTGGGTCATATCTGATGAATTTACAGAATAAGGTGTCAATCACAAACCCTTCGCTTCTGTAACAATCCTGAGTGAACTGAACATTTGTACTAACTCTGAACAATTTTCAGTATAAGTCATCCCTGTGATTTCTCACCTGACAACCTCTGATTTTAAGTAGATGCCTTGAAGTCAACAGCATTTCAGTGAATTGACTGCAATTGTGTGCTACTGAGATCTACCATTTTACACTGATGTAACTCCAGTAACTGTAGAATTACTCCTGTTTGAGAAAGATACACAGAAAAAAAGAATCAGATCCTTTTGTTAATTTGTTGTCCAGGTGCGAATTGTTAGTCCATTAGGCCTCCAGCTGTGGTCGATATCTGATGTGTCAATAACTGACCAACTATGCAATGCGAGGAAAATTAAATCATTCCTTGCCCCTGTGACTATCAACTTTTGTTGCCGTGAAGCATGATTGGTGATTACTCAGGCTACGTCTACACTGCAGTGCTATTTCACGATACTGGAGGTATCCCAAAATAACTATCCCGTGTCTTAACAGTGCACCCATTATTTCAAAATATAATGGGCTTGCTAATCCGAAGTCCCTGTAAACCTCATTCCACAAGGAGTAAGGGACAATTCGGAATGGCATGTTATTTTGAAATTTGGTGCTGTCTATTTTGAAATTGACTCAAAATAAGCTACGCAATTTGCATAGCTCAAATTGCGTAGCTTATTTCAAGCTACAGGCACAGTGTAGATGCACTCTCAGGGTATGTCTACACTACCCTCCTAGTTCGAACTGGGGGGGTAATGTAGTCATACGGAGTTGCAAATGAAGCCCGGGATTTGAATTTCCCGGGCTTCATTTGCATAAAGCCGGCCGGCGCCATTTTTAAATGCCGGCTAGTTCGGACTGCGTGCCGCGCGGCTACACGTGGCATGCAGTCCGAACTAGACGGCATTTAAAAATGGCGCCGGCCGGCTTTATGCAAATGAAGCCCGGGAAATTCAAATCCCGGGCTTCATTTGCAACTCCGTATGACTACATTACCCCCCCTAGTTCGAACTAGGGGGATAGTGTAGACATACCTCCATAGATCAGAGTGTGAGATAGCAAATGCTATTATTCAGGAACATTAGCCTTGGTTGGTTGGTTGGTTGGTTGGTTGGTTGGTTGGTTGGTTGAGAGGTGGGTGGGGAGGTCTTTGTTCTGCAAGCACTGGGACTCCCTTTGCATTTTGCTTCATTTTTGCTGAGCCAAGTCCTCCAATCTGGAGTCCACCATAAAAAAAGGCAAATCCTGTGACATGCTGAGCACCTCCTTTGAGAGCATTCCACTCCTACTGACTTCAAATTGAGCAGAGGGCATTCAGCACCTCAGAGTCAGCTCCAAGGATTGCTCTCCTAGCCTGCATGCTGCAGTACTCCAAAGCCATAGTGTGCTGTCTCTGTGATGCACTGGTATCCTGAGGATCAGGGACTTCACTGTTTATCAGAAAGCCTGAAAATTTCATACTGCATAAAGGGAAATGGCCAACTTGCCCTACTCCTTTTAACCCCCAGCCTCAATACAGGGTTATTCATTGCAGAGACCAGTGGCTGGCAGTAGCATAGCTCATTTTGGCCCATCTACATGTTTGTAGTGGAATCTAGCAGCCTGGTGCACTTTGATCTTCCAGGCTTGGTTCTTCTCTCTTTGAATTCAACAGATTTACTTCTGATTTACACCGGTATAACGGTGGGCGAATGAAGCCCTGTGAGTCTGGCTACAGAGGGCATGGTTCCTGATGCTCTTATCAGAGAAGAAAAGTTTGTGGCCAGAATGAGATACTAATGAAAGGGCTTCCCAGTGAGAGAAGTTTCATATCGGCTTCTTCCATCATCTCCATGGAAACAAGCCAGCAGAGGTCCCTTAAAGAACTGCTTCTTAATCTGCGATTTAGCTGTGGGGAGGTGCAGGACACACTGGCAGTAATTCCATGTGAAAGACAGAACACTAGGGTGACTCATAACACACGAAGACTGGCTACTTGTTGCCATACTGATGGGTTGGGTGGGGGAAATTCATACCATTTGCATTCTTAGCAATAACAGGCCTCTCCTCCTTTCAGGGCAAGAGATAGTCCCTCAGAAAGGACACATCAAACCTGAGCTCTTCCACTGCTGGCATCAATCAGGTTGGCGATGGAGACGTCAATGAGTCTAATCCTTTCATATAGGATCCTTATCCCTTTCACTTAGGGTGAGCTTAGGTCTGCTCTGGAAGGTACTTATTATACTCTTTAATCAAGTCAACCCTCCTTCTGCTTTTTGGCAAACCAAACACACACCTAGGAAGGTTAAGTACATGCAGGGTATGGCAAGTGTTTCTAAGCATCCTTCACAACAGCCAAATGCCATGTTCAAGGCATCAAATACACATGGAAGATAGTTCTATAGCAGTCTGTCATGGAGTACCAGAGTGTTTCACCAGAAAAACTGTGTTTCATTCTAATCTATTATCTGTGCGCTCTCAAACGTCAGGCACATTATAAAAAAATATGCAGTCACAATTGTAATACATTATTTATTAGCAATAGGCATTATATGTGTAACATTAACACCTACAGGCCTCAGACAATATTGGGCCTATTGTGCAAGTCACTGTATAGACACACAGGGTCTGATTTCCTTTTACAAATGCCAGCAGGAAGGAGACTTAAAATAATTTACATCCACTTTAAGATCTTTTACGCAGCCATAGCAAAGCAACGGGGCCTCAGTGTAAATGAGAATCATGTCCATAGTAACAAACAGTCCCTGACTTTATAAGATAAAGCAGACAGACAAAAAGTGGGAGAAAAGTATTATTATCCCATTTCACAGATGGGGACTGAGGCAAAGGCAGATGAAGAGGCTTATCCAAAGTCATCAGTGACAGGGTGGACCAGGCCCCAAAGCCCCCTGCTGGAGGCTTGTGGCCTTGCCATACCCCTTCCCAGAAAAGGAACCATAGAGAAATTCTCTAATGGTGTTGGCGTGTATGTAGGAGGAAGTGGCCAATTAGGGGCCAGGAAGGCCTTATAAAAGGAGCTGCGGGACCAGAGTTAGCTTAGTGCTGCTGGAGATCTCAAGGAGAGACGACTACAGGTGGCTGGCTGGCTGAGGGAGCGGCAGCACCACGGAGAGCTCTGTGTGGGGAGCTATTGTGGACTATATTGAGACTCTGAGGTAAAGCCTTGAGGCGCAAGGTCGAGGGCGCACTCTCCAGGAGGGAAAGTTCTGGAGGCACACGCTGTCCGTGTGGGGAACAGGCTAAAAGGGACACGCACAGGGGGCACCGAGATGGGCCCCTGTTAAAGATGTACCCCGAATGAGGTTGTTTGTGATTCACACCAGGTGTAACTCAGACAGAGGGCTGAGTAGCCGAAAAGCTTTTGGGCAGAAACAGCGCAGGCACACACATTCGGCCAGACAGGGGCACTTGCAGGTTAGTGCCACCCCGTTACAACACCTATGAAATCTATGAGAGTCAGGATTTCAATCCAAAGCTCATGAGCCTTGGTCCAGCACCTTAACCATAAGGATATCCTTCCCCTTCACTAAGTTTTAGAAGTGAGCTTAAATGAGGCTATAGGACTGTTGAAATGCTCTAAAAGTCATAGCTATGTTAATCAATAATACAAAAAGATGGCCAAAAATATGCCCTAAAATGTTTGACAAATGGAGTGGCTATATTTTGCCGTATCAGAAATATGAATAAGAGAATCTAAAAGTGAAAACACAAAATGTAAGCAACAGTGGCTCTAGTTCAAAATGTCAGTCTCCCATCTATGGCACTGCATATTGCCAGGTTCCTCCTTGGTTTATTCCACACAAGACTCAATAAAGAAACATGGATCCTAGAGAGGTAAAAAAATACATGCCTGATTCACTGGTATGTCCCATCTGCATGGCCCTATTCCAGCCATGCAGAGTTGCTGTAAACCTATCTTAACCTGCCAGTTGAATTGGACTTACAGCTCATTTGTATTGGGAGAGCAGTGCAAAGCAGATGGAGCTTACCAGTGTACGTGGCCCTGTACGTTCGTCTCAGAAAGCTAACTCTTGTTTCATCCAGGAATATGAGTATGTATTTTCAGTCTAAAACTTTAAAATACTTCTTTATCTCACAACCTGGCCTCTTCCTCAATAGTGTTGAGGTCCCACCTCATGGTGTGGAGGTAAAGGAGGTTTAAAAAGCCGAAATCTGAAATGGATAAGGACGAAGGAACAAGACAAGCATAAAGAAAATTAGTTAACAGTGCAGAAAAAAAGAAAAAAGCAATAACCATCACTGACTGCAGAACAAAAGAGAGGATATGGGCTTTTATACATATCAAAAGTAGCACTAGGGAGAAAATGGCACATAAATGAAAAAGGAAGGGAGTGTGAAAACAGCGACTTCTTTAATCTGATTGAAATATTCAGCTGTACAAAGTATTTGTTCTACCACCACCCATGTGTCTGTGTGAAAATAAGAAGTATTTTATTGAAAGATAAGGAAAAAGAAAAAATAAGACTATACAGTGAAAACATCATTTGCTGTAGATCGTATTCTTTTAAATAAAATCACACAACAAATATTTAGAGACTGGTCTGAATCAAAATTTTGGATCTCAATAAATGCAAAGTTTTTAAGTGCAGTCAGGAGTTTTAAACTAGATCCAGACTTTATGGCTGGATCTTCCTAACCACAGTCTCTGTGGCAGTTTGTTTCTGGATTCGGCACCTTGCACTTATCTTTACTAGCAAAAGCAATCACTGGTGAAGAAAATAAACATAATTATCTGAGAGCCACAAACTGTCCATTGGAATAATGCTGGAAATGTGTATACTCTGACATTAGGTTAAAATTCTTGAGATTCACCAGTGCCAAACTGAACCTACTGTCCATCAGACAAATTATTTCAACTCAAACAAATCAAAGATTGTCATTTTAAATCTTTATGAATCCCAACTCTCAGAAATGTGGTGGTTTATAAACACCAAACAAGGGCCATTACTTATGTCTCCCTATGACATCCTTTTTTGTTGTGTCTAGAATCCAGAAGCATTAGGGAGTCTGCTACCATAACAAAAAGGTGTCTAATCCTTTCTTGAACCCTGCTAAACTCTTGGCCTCGAAGAGATCATGTGGCAGAGAGTTCCACAATGTAATCACACATGGGGGGGAGTATTTCCTTTTTTAACTTCTAAATGTGTTTAAATAAGGGGTGGACAATAAACCAATGGTAGTTTGCCAGGGTAAGCCCCTGGTGGGTCACCGCTGCTATATTTACCTGCGCCTCTGCAGGTACAGGTGATTGTAGCTCCCATTGGCTGTGGATTACCATTCCAGGCCAATGGGAACTGCAGGAAGAGATGCGCACCAGGACACCACTTCCTGCAGCTCCCACAGACTGGGAATGGTGATGTGCAGTCAAAGGGAAGTGCAGTCACCCAGACCTGCAGAGGCACAGGTTAATATTGTGGTGGAAGCCTACCATGGGTTAACCCTGGGGAACTGTGTCTGGCCACCCCTAGTTTAAATATACCTTTTAGTTAATTGGAAACATCCCTTTCTTCTTGATTTATGACAATAGATTAAAATAAGCATCCTATACTCTTTCCTGTACTCCCTCTCCTATACTCTTTATTTTAGATATCTCTACCATATCCCCTTTTCCTTGTCTCTTTTCCAAACTAACTAGTCCTAGTAAAACCTGTTGGGAAATTCTCACTTGAAATGATTTTCTGGGATAAAAATTAAGTTTCTGTAAAAAAACAAAAGTTTGTGTGAGACGTTTTCAGGAAAGGTGAAATTAAATATTTTGTTCTGGGTCAAGTCAGCCTGAACTGAAATGTTTTGTTTTGATGAACTACCCTCAAAACTTTTCATTTCAAATAAGTTTAACAAAATATTAAACTGCATTTCCCTATCAGCAAAATGCTTTATGGGAGCTGTGGTATGGGCTCCCATTTGTCCCTAAGCACACAGATCCCATAATGCAATGCTCCTGTCTGACTAAGCTGCATGGTGCCTCAGGAAAGATGTAGTCTGATCTGGCTAGAAAGCCTCGTCCAAAGAGGAGTGGGGGGCATTAGACTCCTGATCTTTACAAGTCCTGTGCAGCAATATGCCACAAAGAGAAAATGCAGGTTAGTGACTCGTCACAAACAATGCAAGTCAGTTTAACAAACCAAAACAAAATGTTTCAATTTCAGAAGGTCAAAATTTAATTTATCTCAGAATTGCAAAATGTGCATTTGGGCATTTCTGAATTGATTCTTTTTAAAATTTCCATTCTGTGAACATTTTTAAAATTTTATGCGAACTTATTGAAATGTCAGAATTTCCCATGGGATGAAATTCTCATTTTTTCTCAATTCTAGTTCTGATCCATTTAGTCTTTCTTCAGAGAAAAGCACTTCCATTCCTCAAATCATTTTTGTCATCTGTCTCTGAACCCCCTTTTATTTTAAAAACACTGTGTTCGTAGAGCTGTACTCAATATTTAGGATGAGGGTATATCAGATAGATAGAATTACATTTTCAGTAGTATTTTCTAGTCAACTTAACTTTGCTTTTTTGTTACTTTTCTGTGTACTGAGCAGATACTTTTATTCAACTGTCTATAACCATACTTGGATATTTTTTTTCCTTCGTGGCAAATGTATCACATTCTTCAGCCACTTGTATAGATTAATGCCTTGTATCCCAGTTAATTTCTACTACTGGTGTCTGGCTATATAATAAGGCATCTATGGTTAGATGAGACAGTTCATCAAAAACATCTCTATGAAGTACAGATTTCAAGGTACCCCACAAAACTTTTTTTTAAACAAAGCTTGTGCTACTGTATGAAACAGAACTGCCACAAACTTAAACTTAATTAATATAAATCAGAAGCTAGGAATTATAAAAAAAAAAAAAAAAAAAAAAAAAAAAGATAAATGAAGCAAAAGGATAAATGGAAAAACATATGTCCAGTAGAAATAAGGACAATACAAGTTTTTTAAAATATATTAAGAAAAAAAGTAGCCTTACAATGGCACTGGTCCTTTCTAGAAGGAAATGGCCGAATTATCAATAATAAGGCAGAAAAGGCAGAAGTGTTCAATAAATATTTCTGTTCCATATTTGCAAAAAAGCCAGATGATGTAATCAGACCACCTGATAACAATGATGCTCTTTGCATTCCAATAGTAACTCATGAGGTTGTGAAACAGCAGCTAATAAAGTCACAACATTTTATATCACCAGGTCTGGATAACTTCCATCCAAGAGTTTTATAAGAGCTGACTGGGGAGCTTACTGGACCATTAATATTGCTTTTCAGTAGGTTTTGGAACACAGAAGATGTTCTAGAAGGAGTTCAGACTAGAGGAAAAAATCTTAAAGGTCTGGATAGAGTGAACTACAGGAAAAGATGTTAGAAAAATTATGTCTATAAGCATGTACAGGGGCACAATATTGCCATATTAGATATTGAAAGAGTATAAGCACTAAAGAGGGAAGCTAAGGCTAAAACTTTAAAAAAAATGTGTGCTTAAAGGGAGGCTTCTACATGCATATTTATACAAATAAGTGATCTGATTTTCTAAAACTCTAAGCACCCACCTACCCCTATAAATGTTAATGAAATAACCCCATCATAAAACTGAAGTAACAGACTGGTGAACTGGTATGAGAGAGCATTTTCTTTTTCCTTTCCAGAGAACTTCATTGCTGCACAAATGGTTATTTGTGGCTTGGCTTTCTCTCTCTTGCATTACAACCTATTTTCAGTTCATGTTTCCAAAGTAGAATCTTTACACACTGTGCCAGTCACGATCTCCAACAGCCGTGCACCCACATGCAGTCACGCACAGATTTCATCAATCAGATCCTCCACCGGAGCAATTCGGTTGACTTTGACTCAGCTACCCTGACTCACACCAGCTGAAGATTTGGCCCATCTATAAACACACATACCGTTGTCTGAATACACTATTCATCAAACAGGAGGAGTGCCCATATTCATAGATGGTGTTTTCACATATCCTGGCAATTACAAGCTGAACTAAATGAACCTACAAGCTCCATTCATATTTACAAATTCTCACTGGCACTGCAGAGGTTCATAAACACTTTCCCATCATTGAAGGAAATCTTTGCTCCAGTCCTGACTTACACACACAGAAAAAAACATTCAAATCCTATCTAGAGCCTACTATGTTCTATCCTGCAATCACAGAGTACCTCTGCATGTATTTTATGATGGGTCTGTTTTGGGACCGGCTCTGTTCAATATCTTCATCAACGATTTAGATATTGATATAGAAAGTACGCTTATTAAGTTTGCAGATGATACCAAGCTGGGAGGGGTTGCGACTAATCTGCAGGATAAGGTCATAATTCAAAATTACCTGGACAAATTGGAGAAATGGTCTGAGGTAAATAGGATGAAGTTTAATAAAGACATATGCAAAGTGCTCCACTTAGGAAGGAACAATCAGTTTCATACATACAGAATGGGACGCGACTGTCTGGGAAGGAGTACAGCAGAAAGGGATCTAGGGGTTATAGTGGACCACAAGTTGAATATGAGTCAGCAGTGTGATGCTGTTGCAAAGAAAGCAAACATGATTCTGGGAGGCATTAACAGGTGTGTTGTGATCAAGACACGAGAAGTCATTCTTCCACTCTACTCTGCGCTGGTTAGGCCTCAATTAGAGTATTGTGTTCAGTTCTGGGCACCGCATGTCAAGAAAGATGTGGAGAAATTGGAGAGGGTCCAGAGAAGAGCAACGAGAATGATTAAAGGTCTAGAGAACATGACCTATGAGGGAAGGCTGAAGGAATTAGGTTTGTTTAGTTTAGAAAAGAGAAGATTGAGGGGGGACATGATAGCAGTTTTCAGATATCTAAAAGGGTGTCATAAGGAGGAGGGAGAAAACTTGTTCATCTTGGTCTCTGGGGATAGAACAAGAAGCAATGGGCTTAAACTGCAGCAAGGGAGGTTTAGGTTGGACATTAGGAAAAAGTTCCTAACTGTCAGGATAGTCAAACACTGGAATAAATTGCCCAGGGAGGTTGTGGAATCCCCATCTGTGGAGATATTTAAGAGTAGGTTAGATAAATGTCTATCAGAGATGGTCTAGACAGTATTTGGTCCTGCCATGAGGGCAGGGGACTGGACTCGATGACCTCTCGAGGTCCCTTCCAGTCCTAGTATTCTATGATTCTATGATTCTATTCACAAATCCCCACAGACAATCAAACTTTGCATGTGCCTCTTCAGTCATATCTGAAGTCACATGCACATACATACACCCCCCGAGCCTTCTATTTAGCCTGATTTTCCACGGGTATACCAGCTCTCTGACAACTGGGTGATGCTGGCATAAAATTGATGCTTCTTCGGAGTGAAGAACCAACCCTAAATGTCCCAGACCCGTAGCAGTCGAGATTGAGTAGGAAAGTTTGTGCTTGCATAGCTCCACATCTATGGATGATAGAAACTTCGAAAAACAGTTTTTATGTTATGGCTGTCACCCAACCCTAAACATCAAGGCATGTGTTAAGAAAAGAAGTGGCTTGACTTTCAAAGTTATGAATGTTTAAATCTGGCATATGCTCCAAGGGGCTTAATTCAGAAACTCTGCATTTGTATAACTCCCAAAATACGGACACCAGAAACATCAAACCATCTCATTTTGTAGATCTCACCAAACCTTAAACTGCAACAAGGTTTGTCTGAAAATAATGGGTCTGACCACACTACAGAGTTTATCGTGGCTCAGCTGTGCCAATGTCACTGCATTGCTGTATTGCTGTCTAAAGCGAAGGGAGAGAGTTCTCTTGTCGACTTAATTGCTCCAGCCCCAGTGAGCAGTGGTAGAAGCTCTTCAGACAACACAGTGCTGTCCGCAGTGGTATTTAGGTTGGAGTGTGAGTAAACCACATAACGTACACGGCTCTAAGCTGGAGTGTGTACATAGCCAATCAGTTGGGCAGTGTTAAAGTTATGAAAGTGAAACAATACGAAGGACCTAATATTGTGTCCATTGAAGTCAAAGTATTATATGCGATTGACTTACAGGGTGCTGGCTAGGGCACATTGAGGACCCATGCTATTTCACACACGGGAACAGAAATGTTCTACATACATGGACAACTGTCCATTTTCAAACATTCCTAACTAGGCTATTTCACAACCAATGTTTTTAAACTGTGAAAAGCACATGCTGTACATGGAGAACTATGCTCAAGACAGACATCGAGGTTCTAGTTTAGCTATTTTTGCACCATCATTTCTCCCCAAAAAGTCATTTTACTTATGACAATGAGAAACGTACTTTTGTTCCATAACTCAAAGACATAATAGTGCACAAAGATTTCATAAGCATTCATTTAGGGAGACAGACCAACCATGACAATTTTCAGATAAAAAAGGTAAATGTGTAGGAATTGCATGAGTATTTCAAAACAGTATTATAAGAGGAACACCCTTCCCAACTTAACTATAGCACAGATCCCAATTGGCCCACGATTGCTTACTACAGACAGTACCGCGGAATCTCCCTCCCCATGAGTTTCTGCTCTCGTAGCTAGGTTTTGAGTTTAAAACAAGGTTTCTATCCTTCATAGTTAGGAAAAAAAGTCAGAATGTGAATTGAGAAAACTAGTGTTATGTTTACTTCCTAAGACTACAGACACCCTGCAACATTAGTTCTGAGAGAAATGGATTGTCCCACTTATCTCAGTGGAGAGTTAACTCTGCAATCTAAAGATGACAATTTCAGTGCAACATAGTTAACCATTTCACTGTTGATCATTTTAGCAGACACAGATCATATATTTATCTCATGATCCCTAATTGCCTTCCATACTTTCCCAGGTGCCAACCCTGCTACTCAGCTGCCAAAACCTACTGCTTGCCCCCTGACAAATTCTATGATTCGTAGATTGCATGGCCACAAGCATCCACTGTGATCATCTACTCTGAGCTCCTCTATAGCACAGACCATGGAACATCCCCCAAATAATTCCTAGAGTGGATCTCTTAGAGAAACATCCTGCCTTGATTTTAAAACGGTCAATGGTGAAGAATCCACCACAATCCTTGGTATATTGTTCCAATGGTTATTTACTTTCACTATTAACAATTTACACCATATCTCTAGACAATGCAGTTATGTGTTATAAATACAAAAATATGGGGCATAATGAAAAACTGAAAACTATAAGAAAGTGCAAAATAAAGGAAATGTAATATCAAAATAATTCTCACAGTGGCTTCAATACTCACTGAATTATTCATTTGTAGGTTTAATTCAATAATTTTTAATGTAAAAGAAGGTGCCACAAAAAATGTCCTGA
Organism: Pelodiscus sinensis; assembly: GCF_052426305.1. Taxonomy (NCBI): domain Eukaryota; kingdom Metazoa; phylum Chordata; order Testudines; family Trionychidae; genus Pelodiscus; species Pelodiscus sinensis. Next base: position 145,338,832 of record NC_143052.1, on the reverse strand, counting down.
CTGCCAAAGAAATGAGGAGCCTGTGTCACAGAGTTTCGAACCAGCAAGCTGCAACTACAATGAATTGACGGTAGGCCTGATCCAGAGCCCATTGACAGAAAGATTCCCAGTGACACCAGTCACGTACAACACACTACCTGTGCCAGTGATGATTTACTACAGGAAATATACAATTTGTGGACACCCAGATGTTCCATCCCAGACACTGCAGCAGATTACTCTTCCCGACAATGCGGCACCTGACAAAACAGCAGGAAGGCAAAATATAGTCAAGTATTGGAGCATATTTCAGAGCTGTTGCTTCAAGGTGCGCACCAATAGCCAACTAAGGTGCCCCTTACTGGGACCTGAATTAAATTAAAGAGGCATATTCAATAAAATAATAATTAACTTAGTTCTTGAAACTGGATACTTTGGACCTCTTCTTGCTCTTTCCATCCTCCAGCTACCCTGTCAGCTATGGTTTGTAGCCCCAAGCCAATTCAACCCTTCCTGTCTAATCGTGTCAAGTGGCCAACGGTCTGTGCTGACCTGATAGAATGAAGCAGCCATCCCTCGCCTCACAGTGGTCAAATAACAGGTTCAAAATGTTACTGCTCCTCTTTTCTCACTGTCTTTCCACTTTTCCTCTGCCCACCCTCCTGGTAGCCTTCAATTTCCTCCTGGATAGTCAGTCAGTTTGAAGTGAAAAGCATCCCAGCCTTTTCCGTAGGGCGGCTGAGCCCCACCACCCGGCTGCAGGGGGAGGCAGTCATTTCCCTTCCAAGTCTCATTGTGAACTTCCACAGTGGTGCTTCAAAGGGAATCTGTTACTTCCCCTCCCAGCCCATCTGCAGCGCTCAGCAGGGTGTGAGAAGCAGCTGGATTACTTTTCAGGGAAGGTTCCTGTGGAAGACTGGAGGGTGAGCAGGAAACAAAGAAAAAGGAAGGTAAGGGGAGGAAAACAAGAAGAAAGCAGAGGTTCAGTAAAGGTGCAGAAGGACTGGGAGAGGAGGGGGACTAGGGATATGTGAAGGATTTATAGGCCTTGGCTTCTTTTACTCCTAAAGACTGTAATATTTACCCAGAAGACAATCCCTTTAGCATGAGCTCTGTGTACTCTGTAGCCCAAAAGAACCACATTTTACTGAAACAGACCCATACATTTCACGTAACATTAATCCATCCCCTGCCATGCACTAACCTCCATTCCCATCTCCCCACCACCACACAAAGCTTTTATTTGTAAATACTCATGAATGTGGAATGTGCTGATAAGTGGAGGATTTATCTCTGGTACTCACCTAGTAATGGGGGGGAGGTTTCACAATTCACAAGGTATTGCTCTCAAAACACTCCTTTGAAGTAGAACTGTGCTATTGCCCCATGGTATTTGACAGATGGTGATCTGGGGCAGTGAGACAGAGCAAGACACAAATCTACAAAGAAACTTAGATGCCTAAAACTCAGATTCAGACCCCACAGTGAGCCACAAAAAATCATTGCTTAGCTGCCACCAAGCTCTATAGGTGCCTAAGCTCACTTGTCACCCACATTTTTGCTGTAACAATCCCCTAGATGCCTGACTTCCTGCCTCTGGGCATGCACACAGCTGCCTCAGGTAGGCATCAGGATAGCCTGCTCCCACCTAAAGCCCAGCACATTCCACGAACTGGAGGAAGACAGGCATGTCCCCACCTATTTCATTTGCACAGCCTGATCCAGCAGGCATGCTCAGAGCATGCCCAACAACTCCACGTGAAACAGCTGAAAGAAAAGTTGGCCCCCTTTAAAATATTTAGCCCTGAGCTTATGCTACCATGTGGGAAACTCCGCTTCAACTCCCCACTCCACTTTATGCACGAAGGGATCTGAACTGGGGTTTCCCACCTCTCTCATGAGTGCTCCAACCACTGCGGTATAGAGCCAGACTCCCATTGGTTCATTTAATGTATTTCATTATGTATTTAAAGTGGAACAGATTCAACAAGAGAGTGGGAAAGACCCACATCAGAACACCCCAGGGTCCAGTGGTTCGGGCTTGACTTCAGAAGAGATTTTTTTACCTCAGGTTAACTAATTGCCAGTTTACTCAAACACCAGTAAAGGCCAAGACATTAGGGATCTGCCTAGAGCAGGGGTAGTCAATGGGCAGATTGCAGGACAAATCTGGACTGCCAAACACTTTTGAATGGACAGTGAAATCTTTTTTATTTACTTATTATGGTTGTTTCTTATTATTTTCCCTGGAGTCTGGACCTTAACTGTACTTTGGCAAAGCTATTCGGAGCTTGACAAAATATAATTTATTACCCCTGGTCTTGAGTAACCTACAAACATTTGTATCAACTTTCCAAACTAGCCTTTGCAAAAACATTAGCTACTCTGAGGTAAGTAAATGAAGTGAAGACAAGCTCTTGGAGCACATTTGTGAGTGAAAGACTTACACAGTCTCCTCCCTTTCCCTGCAGGACAAAAAGTAGCACAGCTCTCCACTTCCCCCGTGGGGCTACATCCTGTAAAGCACTTCCCCGCCGCATGAAGGAATATGACAACTTTCCCTTCATCCCTGGGAAACTAAAGCATTGCCCTCCTCCATGTAACAAGGTGCACAGTACTGCTCTCTGCATAGCACTCCCCTCCCCCGCAGCGTAACATGGTGCTCTGTGCTCCTTCTCTCCATACAGGGTCATGTTGCTCCCATTACGCCATGCACCTAAACAAATTAGATTACTACTTGCTCAGCTGAGCGTGCGAAAAGGAGCGTGTATGCCAGGCAGCGCCAAGAGGCAGCTGCTTCTGCAACTGAGCGATGAGTTTGTTTTGTCATTTTTTCAGCCTCCTCCCTCACCACGGAACTTCTACAAATCAGAATTCAAAACCACCATGAGCCAAAACTGCATTAGGAGCTATTCCAACCCAAGTTCACTCTCACCCACAAAGATGAGAGCGTGACCGATCCTGGCAAGGGGGACTAGGGAGGAAAAGAGTTTTTGCCACCAGTTCCTTATCCTCCTTCACACCAAGGCAGTGCCAGTACTGAGGGGAGCCGAGGGACAGATGTCATTCCAAGGGGGGAGAGACTGGGTTATGGTTGCATATTTTATCCCCATTATCCTGTAGGACTGTGTGGATATAGCCATAGGAGCTGGCTGCACCACCCTCCTAAGGGAAAGTGGAGTTTGTGCATCCCCCGTATGCCACAAAGCTCCGGGAAATAGACTTTTTGAGATAAATCATTCCCCTCTCAGGGAGTAATTCCACACTGTCCTCATGGGGAGTCTGTTGCAGATTAGCACAAACTGACCCCTGAGGGGCTGTGAGAAAATATTGCCCAGCTGGGAGTCAATGTGTTGAAACTCATGTTCAGAACTAAAATCCACCTGCCCTGATGTGACATCACTTGCATACATCAGTCTTATAAAAGGCTTCTCTCTCATGGGACTCTTATTGGACACCAGATCTCCAGGTGCTATAACTTGGTTGATATCAATGGAGCTATGCTGATTTACACCAGCTCAGAGTCTGGCCTGTTATGTACAGACATGGTTCCCACTAGCTTAGTTGAACTGAAGCTATAAGACTTATCCTGAGAAAACTAATTTCCACGTTGCAAAGAGTGATACGAACCACCCCCTATGAGGATGTAGGGAAACAACAGATCATGGCTGAATTAAATGTAATAATACCAACCCAAATGTTCAAAGCTCATGGCTCAGACTCCAGAAATATCATGATAGTGCCCCCAAAATCCTGATTTTTTTAAAAACATTTAATCGTGTTTTTGGCCTGTCTGCTCATCCCCAGAGTGAGGGTAACAACATGGTGATGCCAGCTCCCCCACATTTGCAGTGGTATGCCACTGCTGCGCGAGCTCTATCTGGAGGATCTGACTGGGCTCAGGGTGCCATCGGGCGAGGCTCAAAAAAAACAGCCAGGGAGAGACAGTCCTTGCTCTGAAGAGATGACACCTTTGTGCAAGGCAGAGCGGTCAGTTTGTGATGTGGGGCCTAGGACTGGGCCTCATCTCTCATAGGGGCTACCAGACGCCCATTGGCTGTGAACAGCTGTTAATCCCTGCGGAGCAGGGCTGGATTCAGTGATCAACTCCATAGCTGGTTAGCAATGCGCTGTGGCATCCAGTGCTCCCCAGTGCTAATGTCCAGCTAGAGAAGGGGACTTGCTTTCTGTAAAGAAATGGATTAAATCAAGTTCTGATCTTTGTGGAGCTTCCACAGGCAGGGCCTTCCCTGCTCGGGGTGTAATATAGGCAACCTCCTACGGAGGGGGCTCACTCCCACACACCTTGAATCTGTTGCTGCCTGTTCTTAAAGGGACAGCTCCCATCAACCAAGTACAAATAATAGAAATGCAACAGCAACACAATTAGGGGAACAGCCCAATCCACCTCTAAATACACCGTTTCATGATATAAAATGATTCTAACAATCACCACAAGATCCCAGCACTAACTTGCACACGTATCTTTAGATACACAACTCGGGCCTTCTCTGCTATGGGAATCAATGACGAGTGGGGGCAGCAGGCAAAAAGCAGGCACTAGCCTTGGTGCAGACCAGCCAATCCAGGGACATACAAGACGCACACACTGCTGTGTTGCTAGACAACAATGGAATGCCAGGCATCAAGATTTTCGGTTTCTGTTCCTGTGTCTGGGAACAGATTAAGGTCTAGACTGAGGTTACAGGCAACACAGCCAAATGTACCCAATCCCTATTTAGGTTATCAGTTAGGATTAAACCAGGAATCTCTGCATGAATCTCTACTGCTTAACCTAGAGAGTGAGCTTACTTAGGATGCCTACAGTAACAGACTGAGTAATCTGCATATGCCACCTAGCTAGAGGGTGACACAGAGCAGATAATCTGTGGCAAAGGCAGGTGACTCAGTTCTGTTATGTTAGAGCCCCCGGTTCTCCTGCTAGCTCTACTTCTACATATTACTAATTATCTCATCTATGAAATACGTGACCCATACTGACACCTTGGGGTCTGAGGCCCTGGTCTAGAATGAGAGCTTGTGAGTGGCACAGAAATGCTAACAGAACAGCTAAGATGAGAACTCTGTGCTGGTAATTCTGAACACCGGCCATGGCTCTAAAGAGCATTGTGACCCCAGGATCACGTGGCGGCTGTTTCTACACCACCCTAACACACACCTGCACAAGGAGCTAACTTGGTGGGAGTTGGCAATGCTCATGTTTGACAGCTGCTATGTCCTCTTCTCTGACCTCAGACAGATTCATTCTTGCCCTGCGCACGTCCATTCAAACACTGCTCCAAAGATAAGCTTCTTGTCTTGTCACTTTGACTGTCAACCCTCTCTATGCCCCCCATGACGACATCAAACAACACCTACTTGTCTTCTCTTTCAAGTCCAGTCCCACCTAGCCCCACCGCACCTACCATCCCTTAACATGCTACTGAGATGTCAGCTCCCACCTCCCATTGGCTCATGATGTCCGTCTGCATCATCCACTTGTTAAATTTTTGAACATGGAAGAAATTCTCCCATAATCTTCTGCAAAGTGACCTGGTTAGCCACATTCCAAGCTCTCCTTTGCTGTGCCACCTACAACTAGGTAACTTCTGGGTGTTGGTGTGCTGTGACTGCTCATGCTGACCAGTATCATCTCAAGGCCAGAGGTGCTGAACAATTAGTTTCAGTGAGGCTGCTGAGAGCCACTGAACCAAGCTATAAACCCCGTATATGATGGAAATGACACCAAACCAGGAAGTGCTGTGAGCACCCCCTCCAGAGAATTGTAAACACCATGCAAACACTTAGAGCAGTGTTTCTTAAACTTTTTAAGACTGAGGAACACCAAACAATATTTTTTGTATCAGGAACACCAAAGATTTTTTGTTGAGCAAAAAAAAAGGGTCGGGGGAGGAAAGTTATCCAGAAAGGTCGGGGGAAAGTTATTGAGGAAAAAAATGGTCGCCTGCCCCTTTAAAGGCAGCCATTTTGAATTCTGTTGTTCTCCGCAGCACACCTCCGACTGCCTCACTGCATACTGGTATGCCGCAGAACACAGTTTAACACTGACTTAGAGGGACCTTGTATGACAGTTTCACCTTCATAGCAACAGTGGCATAGTGCTCGTCTGCAAAGAAACTAGTGCATAGTATAAAGGAAGCTTTCTCTAGCAGTGCTTTGAGCCATGGAGCAGTGCCACACAACTTTCATATGGCTGAGGCTCTGGCCCGCTATTTTTAAGGTTATATTACATATCTTTGGCAGTGTCACTGCTATTTCATATTGTATTTCCTTCACAAACCTCAGATTGTTCATGCACTACTGGCGACCACTACATTGTTCATGTATCTTCCTGACATTTGCCTGTATACTCATCCATACTACCCAGTCTTTTGTTGCAAAGGTACGGGGAAGCACTTAAAAAAAGTACCGAAACATGAAAAATTTGAAGCAATAAAGACTGTACAGCCCAACAATGAACGAGGCTTTCATATTTTATAAAGAGGTATGGTCTAATACAACTTTGTTTCCATAAAAAAATTCAAACCACCCAACTTTGTACCTGCATTTTCATAGCTAATACAACATACTGACACTTTTCTCCTCCCCATTCTTTCCCCAGAGGTGGTTCCACTCCCTTGGTAAACAGGGAACTGTAGGTGCCCATTCTGCAAGCTGAAATGTGGGCTAGATTGTTTGCCGTTCTAAGGCGAATAGTAGATTTTTGTGAGGAGGAAGCAAAGCAGCACAGGGGGTAGGAAAGAAGGACAACCAGACATGAAACAGGAGGCATGTAAAAAAGGAAAAGGAGCCAAAAGGAGCCAAAATCCAGTAAGGAAAGGAAAGGGGTTATAGTTCCTATAGTTCTGAAGATGCCCAAACTATTGAAAACTTATAACGAGAGTCAGGAGCATATAAAACCAAATCTCAAGGAATGGAAGTCTCTGAGGGCTTAATTCTCCCCTGCCCTGCACTATGTGTAGTCATGTACAGCCATGTAAATTGATCCTGATCCTGATCCTGAGCCTGAGCCTGAGCCTGAGCCTGATCCTGAGCCGTCTCTTAGGCTATGTCTAAGACTACAGGGGTATCCCAAAAAAACTCTGCTGTGTCCAGGGAATGCGTCTGCTCTTCTGCTTTTTTTTTTTGTGGACAAGCAGACATGCTCTTTTGGAAGCCCTGTCTTCCTCCTCCCACGAGGAAGAAGGGCTCTTCTGAAAGAGGAGGTTTTTCCAAAATTTGGCCCAGTGTAGATGGTCCAAATTTCAGAAAAGCCTCTTCCAACAAAATTATCGGAAAAAGGTACGCAAATTGCGGAGCACAATTTGGGTACCTTTTTCCGATAAAGCTCTGTAGTGTAGACATAGCCTCATTTACCACAAGTTTATACCAGCATAACTACTGATTTCGGTAGCATTTCTCTTCATTCCCACTGGTATCAGTGGATAAACTTGATTAGTGTTTTGTCCTCCCTTTGCACAGGGGTAAATGACTTTACAAGGAGAATGAAGAATCAGGCTCTGTGTTCTCCATATCAGGTTGGGTTCTGGTGGCATCTCTTAGAGGATCTTGGAGGGGACCTGGCCAGATGGCAGACAGGCAAAATCTAGGGCTTGTCTTCAAGAAGTTGAAAGCAGAAGTTGTAATCAAGACAGTAATAATAACAATAGTTAATAACAATACCTAGGAAGTAAAGGTTTCTGGGTGCTTATATGGAAAAGCAATGTAGAAAATGAATGAGAGCATGAAATATTCGTTCTTGCTTGTTGTGCTGGCTCCAGGATATTATAGAGAGGAGGTGGATGAGGTAATATTTTTAATTGGACCAGTTTTGGTGAGTGAAAGAGACACAAAGCTCTAGCTGCATCTGATGATGAGATTGGAGGGTTGTTTGAAGATCAGAAGAGAGGATTTGGGACAAATTTCTTTCAGGATGTACTGACAGTCCCTACTTAAAAGAATAAATGGACACAAATCCGATATTTGGAATGGAAATATACAAAAACCTGTAGGAGAACACTTCAGTCTCCCTGGACACACAGTAGCAGATTTAAAGGTAGCCATTCTGCAGCAAAAAAAACCTTCAAGACCAGACTTCAAAGAGAAACTGCTGAGCTACAGTTCATCTGCAAATTTGACACCATCAGTTTAGGATTAAACAAAGACTGTGAATAGCTAGCCAAGTACAAAAGCAGTTTCTCCTCTCTTGGTGTTCACACCTCCACATCAGCCGTTAGAAGTGGGCCTCACCCTCCCTGACTGAATTAACCATGTTATCTCTAGCCTTATTCTGGCCTGCATATTTATACCTGCCGCTGGAAATTTCCACTACATGCATCTGATGAAGTGGGTCTTTGCCCATGAAAGCTTATGCTCCAATACATCTGTTAGTCTATAAGGTGCTACAGGACTCCTTGTCGCTTTTGCAAATCCAGACTAACATGGCTACCCCTCTGATACTTTCAGGATGTGGTCCCCTTCTAGTATAGGTTATAATCAGGAGTGAAAATAAAAGGGAAGACTAAACCAGTGCCCTCGCCACTGGCATCTTTGGTGGGTACCACATCCTGAAGTATCTTCAGAAATTCCCTCTTTTGGCCTTCAAACAACCCCTCAAACACTCCAAACTCATCATTAGAAGCAAGTTCCCTACAGACCACAGACCAGGACACACGAAGCCAAAGTGGCACCTCACCCTGCTAGAATGACAGAGGCAAAACCTGCAGACATAGCTTTGCTACTAAAATGTCAACACCCCCCCACATGGGTCTGCCTACCATAACATGTGGTTCTCCTCACCAAGTGCACCAAATGCTCCAGCAACCATGTGGGTGAAACCAGGCATTCACTTACAGCTTCACAAACAGAAAAATCATAACACAAAACCATACTATTATCTGTGGGTGAACACTTTTCACAAAATAATCACGCCTTGTCTGGCCTCTGAGTCTTCATCCTCAAAGGAACCCTACATAACACCTTCCAAAAATGAACATGGGAGCTTAATTTCGTAACTTTGCTATATATTAAAAATCATCAAAGGCCCGGTGATGCCTTAAAGACTAACAAATGTATTTGGACATAAGCTTTCATGGGCTGGAACCCACTTCACCAGAGGTAGGAATCTGACACATTTCAGATGCCCATGTTTCCCCTTCATGCATCTGGTTAAATGGATTCCTGCCCACGAAAGCTTATGTCCAAATAAATCTGTTAGCCTTTAAGATGCCATAGAACTCCTGATTGTTTTTTTGCTGAAAAAGACTAAAGGTTTGTCTACACTTGCAGCCTATTTCGGAATAGGACTGCAAATGTAGGCATTTGGAATTGCAAATCAAGTCTGGGATTTAAATATCCTGATCTTGATTTGCATCTTCCCAGCTGGGCGCCATTTTTTGAAATTTACAAGCCTGGAATAACTGCCCGCCTCTACATGTGGCAGTGAAACGGGCATTTGAAATAAAGCCCTATTTTAAACTACCTGTTATTCCTCCTGCAATGAGGTTTAACAGGTAGTTTGAAATAGGGTTTTATTTCGAATGCCCGTTTCACTGCTGCGTTTAGACACGGGCAGTTATTCCAGGCTTGTAAATTTCAAAAATGGCGCCCGGCCAGAATGATGCAAATCAAGCATGGGATATTTAAATCTCGGGCTTGATATGCAATTCCGAATGTCTACATTTGCAGCCCTATTCCAAAATAGGCTGCAAGTGTAGACATACCCTAACATGGCTACCTCTCTGAAACTAAAATTCAGAGTCTTAATAAAGACATTGGATTTATGGCATATTACAACAATCTGAAACCCACTAGCCCCTTTGGTCCTCAAATCCTCTCCCCACTGCCTGCTGAAGTATTTTGGTTGCTACACAGACAAAAGGGAAAGGACTTCTCCCTTCCCCAGGCCATAGACCTGTTCTGTTGCTATTATTCCAGCATAAAGGCATGCAACTTCTTTTGCACCTCATCTGCTGTTTGGGAGAGCAGGAGCGCTACTCTATACTAGGGATGTCAACATGTAGATGACAAGAGGATTAACCAGTAAGTCTGGGCTTATCAGTTAATCTTGTCGCCAACACGCACTCCCCCCAACCTTGCCCTCTGATACAGGGCAGGCAGCACTGTGAAGCTGGTGCTGAGGGGAACCAGCTTTTAAGCTGGCTCCCCCCAGCCCTGGCTTCTTCCTGTTCCCGTCCCCCACTGCCTCTGTAGGAGGCAGCAAAGGGGGGGAGGTAGGCGGGGCCACAGAGCTGGCACGCATGGGAAGCCTGATTAAAAGCTGGCTCCCCATGAACACCAGATCTTCCTGACCCCCCGCCACTCCCACATTGCTGCCTCTGATAGAGAGGCAGCAGCGAAGAGAGTGAAGGGGGCAGGCAGGAGCCAATAGGCACACAGAGGCAGCAGGGAGAGGCAGGAACCAATTCTGGGGGGAGCCAGCTTAAAAGCCAGTTCTCCCAGCACCAGCTCCACAGTGCCACTGCCCCCACACCCGCAGCAGCACGGGGGCAGAGGGTGCAAGGGAGGCTGCTGAGAAGGGGGTCTGAACTCCCTGCGGATAAAGGCTGCTCCAGTGGAGCAGGTGCAGCAGGCAGAGCCGGTCTGCACAGGAAGCTGGTTTTTAAACTGGCTCCCTTCACAGACCAGCTCCCGCCTGCCATCCCACGCTGTTGCCTCTGATAGAAAGGTAGCAGCATGGGGTGGCAGGGGGCTCCCCAGGAGTGGGGCTGGGAGTGCACTGGCTGCCGGCCCCACTCCTGCGGACTATCGAATAGTCATGTAACTGCTAACATTTCATGCGGTTACATGACTATTCAATGACACACTATCTAATATCCCAACTGTATCCCATCTGCCCATTTGTCATAGGCATAGGCCTTTGAAAGAGCTTTTCTATTGCTGACTGAATGAGCATAAAGTGAATAAGAAGTGCTTGCTACTTCCTGGACATATCTCTGCACGGCAGCTTTCCCTTTGCCTCTGTTTGGCTGACAGTCTGTGCCTGTGAAGAGACACAGGGTGGGAAGGTAGCATGGCTAGCGCACTCTGTGCTCCAAATTTCCACAGGACCGTTGCTAAAGGAGATCAGCTAGACAGTCAAGGAGCTGGAATCAAAGAGTCATAACAGGCTGCCTGGCAGTCTTCCATCAGCCCTCTGTTGTACCAACCAGGAACTCAGCACAGCAGGGAATCTGACCTGAAAAGCTCCTAAGATGGGGATCATTCTTATTCCATTGCATGTGTCATTAAAGCTCCTTAGATCTAATCACTGAGGGTATGTCTACACTACCCTCCTATTTCGAAGTAGGAGGGTAATGTAGGCATACCGCACTTGCAAATGAAGCCCGGGATTTGAATTTCCCGGGCTTCATTTGCATAAGCCGGGCGCCGCCATTTTTAAATCCCGGCTAGTTCGAACCCCGTGCCGCGTGTAGCCGTGCGGCACGGGGTTCGAACCAGCGGGGATTTAAAAATGGCGGCGCCCGGCTTATGCAAATGAAGCCCGGGAAATTCAAATCCCGGGCTTCATTTGCAAGTGCGGTATGCCTACATTACCCTCCTACTTCGAAATAGGAGGGTAGTGTAGACATACCCTGAGATCCATCATGAAGTCCATAATGATGGACTGTATTGGTCGTGCCTGCATAGCACAGACATCCACACGGTACTGAATAATTTCCAACATGCCAGGCCTGGGTTCCGTGTAAAACCTGCGAGACGTGCTCTGGCAGCTGGTGTAATCTTTGGCTTTCCCAAAGTCTTGCTCTTGGATTCTGAGAGACTGAACAGCCTTTTCCCACCTGTTCTCCTCCTGCCCCCCAGGACTGCTGTGAAGATGGGTCTGAAGGCAGCTGCCTGGCTCCTCTCTGGCCCTCCTGCAGTCTCTGAACAGAGCTTGTGGCAGCACAGAGCATCAGCAACTGCCTGGCATGAGGCTGTAACTTCAGGAGAGGGGAGAAACAATGGAGGGGCACAGGATAGGGTCAGAGGCTGAAGTCAGTGGGATGGGACTGAAGAGGACAGGGAAATACAGTCACTGCAGATAGATGGAGGGCAGCAAATGGGGAGAAGGGGCAGAATGGGGAAAACTCTCCCACTTGTCCCATCTAATCCCAGCATTCCCACCCCAGATTCCCTCTCCACTCTGAAAAACTTCCCACTGACTGCCCCTCAGACTCTCAACCTGCCCCACCTCCTAGTGTTCACCCTCTCACCTGCCCCCACCCACGTTCACTCCAATAACTCCCTGGTTCCACTTTGCCCAAGCCATCCTACTTTTAAGAGGTACAGGGAATAAACTTTTGTCCCTCCCCCCAGTCCTGCTTCCACTACCGGAGCCCTGTTTTTACAATCATTGATGAGAGACATCACAAGTTGCTGCAGAAAATGTGAGCCCCAACAAATAATGAACTGAGAACCGGCAAGCAAAAGGGAGGCTGGGTACCAGGTCCTAATGAAGAAGTGGTCCAATATACCAGCATTTTGTCTTGGCTCTTTTTCTCCCTGCCATTCTGCTCCAGGTAAGAAAGCAGCAACAAAATGAAACAGTCCGTTTTAGACCTGATCAAAAAAATTAGACGGAGCACTTTTAGGTCAGAAAATACAATTTGATCAAAATCCAAACATTTCACACAAGTACGGTTGCTTTCAGTTAAATTTTTTATATGAAAAAGGGGAAATGAACCATTTGGATTTTCATGTTTCCTTTTGCTATAGTGTCAAGATGTTTGCTTTTTTCTTTATTTTATTGTTTTTATGCATGTGGTTTCAACTATTTATATTATGTTGTAATAATGTGTCCATGATATTGAAATGAAACAACCAACGTTATCAAAATGAAACATTTACATGGTTCTGAGTCAAAAGTTTTAAGAATTTTTGTTCTTTGGGACATTTCAAACTGTCGGCTTTTTGTTTTGACGTGAAAACAATGTGCAGACTGTCAGGATTTCCCATGCCACAGGAATGCCAGTTTCTGAGCAATGGTACTTAAGATCTCTGAAGGGGCAGATTCTCCATTCCTCTCTTCCTGTGTCAAGCAGAGGAATGGATGGAAAACAAAGGTGGCCTTAATTCACCTTTCTATTCCTTTATGTTAGGCTGTCCAGATATGGAAGGGGCCCTCAGAATAAGTCTAAGTAGCCTCAGTGCTCCTTATGCTCTGGCTGTGATAACCTTATATGGGCTGTCTGCCACTTGGAAAAGAAGGCACACACTGTCTTTTTTCCTGTCCCTTCATCCTGTTCTGGAGCCTGGGATAGTATTATTCTGGCAGCTTTACTCATTTCCCACTTTTATGCCACTGGAGAGGTCTTTGGATGTGGTAGAGCAACTGAGAATTGAGCCTTTTGTCAGTTCTGCTTTGCTGCTCCACTGATGCTTGCGGCAGAGCCGTGAAGTGGGGGCAGCAAGGTCAGAGATTGGAATGATTCATTTCAGTGCAAAGGAAAACAAAATAGCTCTTGCTCACTGTCCAATGTGACACTCATTTCTCATTTACAACACTCATGGAACAGGCTGCTGGCAACATTCCAACCCTTCCCCTGGTTAAGGACCTTGTCTTCTGGTGTTTCAGCAGTTACAAGAAAGGAAAGTATGAACCGGTGTGCACCCTGTTCTGGTCTCTGTTCGGATATGGGAAGAGATTGTGCTTGACCAGTTTCCAGACGCACATTGTAAATATTTGTAAAAGTTGTGCTCTGAAGAACTGATTGTCCAAATGGCATCAAGAGGGTCCCCTGTTCACTGTCTCTCCATCATTTCGGGATCAAATCTGCTCAATTTACAAGTAAAAAGATGTTTTCAATTGCTAGCCCTGCAAACTCAGTCTGGGATCTGAGAGTCAAGCTAGGCTCTTTCTAAGACATGCATCCTCAACAATAAATATTCTGCCATTAGAACTTAGACACTAATTGGGTTGATGGAAAAGAATCTGGGTACCTCTTTTTTAATTGCAGCTCTCATTGACTTTAAAACAATCAAGAGTGGTCCCTTAACTTGTAAATTAAAACTGCTTTCATTTTGAGTTAAATAAGATGCATAGGAATGGCAATATGGCTGAGATCAGTAGTTTATATAGTCTATTAATGGCCTGTACGCAGTGCTTCACAATACAAGAAACCCCGTGGAACACATCTGCACAGAAAGAAACACACAGCTAACAGCAGTAAAAAGTAGGAAAGTGTACAGTATTGTAATTAGTGAAGTGGGCAGAAATTACTCAGAAGAAAAGGAAGAGACTTTGAGTAATAATATGACAGTCACATTTCAGAGTAGAATGAAATTATAATTTGACACTGTTTAAAGCTTTTCTTAAGTTGTGTGGTTATAACCTGCAAGCAGCAGCTACGTTCTCTAAAGAATCCTTCTTAAGCATTGTACATGGTATACTCACATAAATGAACAAAATTGTACATGGTGCTAAAACATCACAGCTTGGTTCTATTAGAGCAGAACAGACCTTACCAGCAAAATGGTCAGCTTCCAGAAAAACTGTATTGCAGCTGACAATACGCATTATCCTAAGACAACCGTGTAATATTATCTGTAAGAGTGCCATTTAATGATTCCTTTTCACACAGAACAAGCTGCAAAGACAAGCAGTTCATTGTATACATCTCAAAATGTGTTCCAAAAATTGGCGTTTCCAATGCCGTCGCTCTACAAAGTTTCTAAAGCAATTAACTCAACTCATTAATACTCCTACTATGCAACAGGCAGGCACGAGCCAGTTGAAAGCCATGTCTGTAGTGATCTCCTGCCCTGCTCCCTTATTTCTGTGCGGCGGGTGGAGGGGGAGGTTAACATGAGATTTTAAAGGAACTGAAAATATCTCATAGCACTGACTTTGCAGCATGCTGTGAGTAATTTACAGCTGCCAAAACTATCTAAATCAACTCCCATAAGGGATTCTTCTTTCTTCAAACTATGCATGTTAGAAAACAAAGATGGCCAACTGCCATCCTCCTCCTCCTCAGAGCAGATTCCTGCAGCTGGAACAGTCTCAGTAGAGGTTACATTATGGATTCCTATCCCGCCGACATGCAAAGTTTAAAAATGCTAAACAAGCAACTAGACACAGCACAACAATGACGTCACCTTTTTCTTTTATTTACCAAAACCAGGAAGGGAACTCAGAAAACGTAAGAGGTAGCCTCTGCGGTCTAAATTCTCAGAACTGTGTTGTTTGTTTATTCTGCAGTAATTTATATGTACAGTTGCCATGACTGCATGCACAGTCACAGGAGAACTGCAGATTGCTGAATAAATATTTGAACTGGCCATTTGCATGTGCAGCTGTCATGACTGCTTGCAATTAAAATTAATGTTTTTATCATAAAAAATGTCATACAAAAACCTATGCATGTAATGCAACTGAATTATGAACATATATTTTTGCCCATAATTATTGGATCAAGAAACGTAGGTCTGGAAGATACCTCAAGAGACCACCTAGTCCTTCCCCCTGTGCTGGAGCAGAACCAAATATACCTAGCCCATAGCTGACCAACCTGTTTAGAGAAATGTTCTGGGGATTGGGATTCCACAACCTCCCTTGAAAGCCTATTCCAGAGCTTAACCATTCATATAGCTAGAAAAATGTTCCTAATGTCTGACCTAAATCTCCTTTGCTTCAGATTAAGTCCATTACTTCTTGTCTACCTACAGTGGACAGAAAAAAACAATTCATCACAATCATCTTTAAAATATCCCTCAACGTATTTGAAGACTGGTATCCCCCAATTCCCAGGCTTCTTTTATCAAGAATAACATGCCCTGTTTTGTAATCTTCCACCTAAATCAGGTTTTTAAACCTTTTATCATTTTTGTTGCTCTCCTCTGAACTCTCTCCAATTTGTCCACAGCTTTCCTAAAGTGTACCACACAGGACGTCAGCTGAGGCCTCACCAGTGCTGAGTAGAGCAGGATATTTACGTCCCATGTCTTACATACAAGACTTCTGTTAGGAAACCCCAGAAGGAAGGGTATGAGCTTTTTGACATCTGCATCACACTGTTGACCCATATTTGATTTGCAATCCACTGTAATACTCGGATCTTTTACAGCAGTACACCCACCCCATTATTCTCCATGTTGTACTTGTGCATTTGATTTTTCTTGCTTAATTGAAGTGCTGTGAACTTAACTTTATTGAATTTCATTCTGATGAATTTAGCGCAATTTTCCAGTTTTGTTCTGAATTCTAATCCTGTGCTCCAAAGTGCTCGAAAATTTCACAAGCACATTCTTCTTCTTATACAAGTCATTAATGAAAATATTGAATACTACTGGACCCAGAATTGACCCCTGCGGGGACAGATGCCTTCCCAATCTGGCAATGTCTACACTGATGGAGTTTTTGCAGAAAAAGATATGCAAATTACGAACCGCAACGTGCATATCCTTTTCCAATTCTTTTTTCCGAAGAGGATTTTCCAACATTTGGCCCATCTACCCTCGGCCAAATGTCGGGGGAAAACCTTTTTTCGGAACATCCCTTCTTCCTTGAAAAATGAGGTTTACAGGGATGCCAAAAAAACGAATCTGCTTTTCCTACATTTTTTTCTTTGGACACAGCAGAGTTTTTCTGGGATACCTCTGGTAACCCAGAAGATCTCTGCAGTCTAGACATAGCCTCTGACAGCAAACCCTTGATAACTACTCTGTGAATAACATCTTTCAACCTGTTGTGCACACACCTTATAATAATTTCATCTAGGCTACATATCTCCAGTTTGCTTGTGAGTTAAGTCATATGAAACTGTATGAAAAGCCTTACTAAAAACCAGGATCTATCATATCACTGCTTCCCCTTACCCTCTAGGCCCATAACCCTGTCAAAGAAGGAAATTGTTTTGGTTTGTCATTATGCATCATTTAGCTGTGAAAAAACATGTGCCTATTTTTACTGATTGAGCAAGTTGTTTCCAAGGAGACCTGTTGGGTTACTTCCCAATCTTTCAGCTTCCAGAGAGAAGCCTGGGGCTGTTCATAGTCAGGCTAGCACATACAATGTGGATGAAAGGTCACCTTACAGAAAGGAACGGAGAACTTCTGCCCGAAAATCAGCAAAAGGCCGATGTGATGGACCAGTTCTTGGTCCACACAAATACAAACAACTGGCTTTTTAAATCTTTTTGCTTGTTACTTCCTGGTTCACCACTGGTATTCCAGAAAATATTGTTCTGCAATACGGTGATTGTGAGATTTGTAGTGCAATTTCAGGTATTTATGATTTCTCACTCTGAGATATGTTAAGTATACCCAGCAAATATCAAGGCTATTTAACAGAGGATAGGAAAAAAGAACTAGCAAAATATTTCTACTTTTAGTGCATCCTTCCATCTGACTAGTGTAGATCAGCACAGAAAACCATGTTTAGTTCAAAGGTAATTTTTGCCTTTGTAGTTCATTATTGCCTTTGCTAACCTGGAATGTGGAATGAATTTTGCTGTGAATGTGCTTTCCTATAGACTCCGTGAGAGAAAGCAAATTATCTTTGCAATCTCCTCAGCACTTTGTGTTTTTAATTATTTTAATGAAAACACATTGCTCTTTGTGTTGGTTTTTCATGCATCATGCTATTTCCCACATGATTTTCATTTTAAGGTATTGTACTTTTCTATTAGTGCACATCAAAAAAACTAATGCTTTGGGTGGCATTGTTAATGTTTTTATTTTCATCTCTCTCCCTCTCTTTATTGACTCTCCAAGAGAATGGTTTGCTGTTGAATCTCCCTTGGAGTCTCTCTTTCATCTTCCCTCCGATTAGTTTCTGTTTCAAGCCTCCAGAGCAATTGTCCTGCTTGCACTGTCATCCCTGGATAGGTCAGCTGCAGCATGACTGGATATACTCTGTGTTCTGAGAGTTGTCTACATAGATCTGCACTGGTTTTTTTTATAGTAGGTTAGTTGTTAAACTGGGTTAGTTAAATTCTGCCTTTGGCTCCAAAACTATGGGGCTACGTCTACACTGGCACCCTTTTCCGGAAATGCTTAACGGAACAGTTTTCCGTTATAAGTATTTCCGGAAAAAGAGCATCTACATTGGCAGGATGCTTTTCTGGAAATGCACTTTTTCCGGAAAAGCGTCCGTGGCCAATGTAGACGCGCTTTTCCGGAAAAAAGCCCCAATCGTCATTTTCGCGATCGGGGCTTTTTTGCGGAAAAGACTACTGGGCTGTCTACACTGGCCCTTTTCCGGAACAGTTTTTCTGGGAAAGGACTTTTGCCCGAACGGGAGCAGCATAGTTTTTCCGGAAAAACACTGACAATTTTACGGTAGATCATCATTGCTTTTCTGGAAAAGCAAGCGGCCAGTGTAGACAGCTGGCAAGTTATTCCGGAAAAGCGTCTGCTTTTCCGGAATAAGTGGCCCAGTGTAGACACAGCCTGGGTGTCTCTAGTCTGCAGGGTTTTTCTGGAAAAACACACTGCTATTGCATTATTTCAAAAGAAAATCAAAAGAACAGAGGGGTTTTCCAACATTGGTAAATCTCATTCTACGAGGAAGAAGCCTTTTTGCGAAAGAGCTCTTTCAGAAAAAGGCATGTGTGGACACAGAAGGGGGAGTTTTTTCGAAACAAAAGGAAAGAGATAAAAACACAGGTGCCATGGTGGCCACTCCGCCCATAGTAAGCACAGCTGAAATGCAAGAGAGCGTCCATTCAGTGTGGATGCTCTTTCGAAAAAGCAGATTGCTGTTTTAATGTGCTTTGGTATATGCATACATTGGTCATATACCCAGGCCAACACCTGCAACAAACTGACATTGACTTATGGGGAGCTCAGCCCTTCTGAAAACCAGGCCACTTATTTAGGTATCCAAATGAGGATTTGTGTTCCCGACTTTGGGCTTCCAAGTTTGAATACTTTTGGTCTGGAGCATGGTAAATCATTTAGCACAATGAGAGTGTGACACAAATAATAAGCAATAACTTGCTATTTCTGCCATTCACTCAGTGCATCAGCCTGCTCTCTTCACAACTTTCATTTTCTCCATCCCTCACTCACTTTCCTATTTCCTTTTACTGCTTTAGGCAATGATACTACATCCTGCTCTCCTGCCTCTTCTTCTATCCTGAGTCCCCCAGCCTTCTTTATCACTCTGGTTGGGAGTTCTCTCGCTCTTTTATCTGGTCTCTTCTGTGTGTTAGCTCTGTAACTAGACATTCTTTTAAACCATACCTGCCCTCTTATTTCTCATCACTTTCTTTCTTAATGTAACGTCTGTCTCTCATCTCTTTATCCTGTAAAACTCTACCTACTTAACTTTGCCCCAGAAATGGCCAATCTTGTGACGTGTTAGGAACACTGATCAGCTCCTCCTGAAGTCAATACAATCTGAGGGAATTTTGCTCCTCATAATACCATATCCATTCTAATTGCTTTATGTTCCTAAAAGGGTTTGTGACAGGGCCATTTACTTCATGTGACCTCCCCTGCTGGCCAAGTGTATATGCATCTGCACTCCCTCAGCTTTGCTCTGTCTGCATGACCATTGTTCAAAGTTGAACTCCTTGAGCAGCAGAATACTGGGAGGAAACACAAGGGGAAGGTGCAACACAGGAGGGCCCCTGATTCATACTGGGAAGGTAGGACAATCAGCTAGTTATCTAAGGTGTCTGGACACAAATGCAAGAAGCCTGGGAAATAAGTAGGAAGAATTAGAGGTCCTGGCATAGTCAATAAACTATGGTTTGATTGTTTAAAACAAACAAAAGGAAGTTTTTCTTGACCCAGCGCAGTCAACCTGTGGAACTCCTTGCCAGAGGATGTGGTGAAGACCAGGACTTTAACAGGATTCAAAAAAGAGCTAAATAGATTCATGGAGATTAGGTCTATCAATGGCTATTAGCCAGGATGGGTAGAAATGGTGTCCCTAGCCTCTGTTTGTCTGGAAATGGGTGACAGGAGCGGGATCACTTGTTGTGTTCCCTCCCTTTGGGGCATCTGGCACTGGCCACTGTTGGCAGACAGGATACTGGGCTAGATGGACCTTTGGTCTGATCCAATATGGCCGTTCTTATGGTCTTATGTTATGTTAGAATAATGGAGACTTGGTGGGATGACTCACATGATTGGAGCTCTATCATGGAAGGAATAAACTGTTCAGGAAGGACAGAGAGGAGTTGCACTGTATGCAAAAAAGCAGTATGATTGCTCAGAACTCCAGTATAAAGCAGGAGAAAAGCCTGTTGAGAGTATTTGAGTTAAGTGTAGAGGTGGGAGCAACAGGGGCGAAGTCATGGTCAGTGTCTGCTGTAGACCACCAGATCAGGTGGATGAGGCAGACGAGATTTTCTTCAGACAACTAACAGAATCTTCCAGATCACAGGCCCTGGTTCTCATGGGGGACTTTAATCACCCTGACATCTGTTGGGAGACCAATACAGCAGGACACAGACAATCCAGGACATTTTTGGAGAATGTTGGTGATAACTTCCTGGTACAAGTGCTGAAGGAACTGACATGGGACCATGCGCAGCTTGACCTGCAGCTCACAAACAGGGAGGAATTAGCAGGGGAAGTAGATGTGTTTGGCAACCTGGGAAGCAGTGATCATGAGAGAGTTGAGTTCAAGATCCTGACCAAAGGAAGAAAGGAGAGCAGCAAAATACACACCCTGGACTTCAGAAAAGCAGACTTTGACTCCCTCAGGGTATGTCTACACTACCCTCCTAATTCGAAATAGGAGGCTAATGTAGGCATACTGCAATTGCAAATGAAGCCCGGGATTTGAATTTCCCGGGCTTCATTTGCATAAAGCCGGCCGGCGCCATTTTTAAATGCCGGCAGTTCGAACCCCGTGCCGCGCGGCTACACGTGGCACGGAGTAGCTAGTTCGGATTAAGCTTCTAATCCGAACTAGCTGTACTCCTCGTGGAATGAGGAGTACAGCTAGTTCGGATTAGGAAGCCTAATCCGAACTAGCTACTCCGTGCTGCGTGTAGCCGCGCGGCACGGGGTTCGAACTGCCGGCATTTAAAAATGGCGCCGGCCGGCTTTATGCAAATGAAGCCCGGGAAATTCAAATCCCGGGCTTCATTTGCAATTGCGGTATGCCTACATTACCCTCCTATTTCGAATTAGGAGGGTAGTGTAGACATACCCTCCGGGAACTGATGGGCAGGATCCCTGGGATGCTCACATGAAGGGAAAAGGAGTCCAGGAGAGCTGGCAGTATTTTAAAGAAGCCTCATTGAAGGCACAAGAAGAAACCATCTCGATGCGGAGTAAGAAAAGCAAATATGGTAGGCAACCAGCTTGGCTTAGCTGTGAAATCCTTGGCGAGCTTAAAGCTTGTAAGAAGGGAAGCTTATAAGAAGTGGAAACTTGGACAGATGACTAGGGAGGAGTATAAATACATTGCTCGACTATCCAGGAGTGTAATCAGGAAGGCCAAAGTGCAATTGGAATTGTACCTAGCACGGGATGTGAAGGGTAAAGAGAAAGGATTCTACCTACATGTTAGCAATAAGAAGGTGGTCAGGGAAGATTTGGGACCCTTACTGCATGAGGGAGGTAACCTAGTGCCAGATGATATGGGAAATGCTTTCTTTGCTTCTGTCTTCACAGACAAGGTCAGCCCCCAGACTACTGCACTAGGCAATGCAGTATGGGAAGGAGATGAGCAGCCTTCGGAGGATAAAGAACAGGTTAAGAACTATTTACAAAAGTTGGACATACACAAATCCATGGGTCCAGATTTAATGCATCCGAGGGTACTGAGGAATTTGGCTGATGTGATTGCAGAGCCATTGGCCATTATCTTTGAAAACTGATGGTCATTGGGGGAGGTCCTGGATGATTGGGAAAAGGCAAATGTAGTGACCATCATTAATAAAGGGAAAGACGACGATCCAGGGAACTACAGACTAGCCAGCTTCACCTCAGTTCCTGGAAAAATCATGGAGGGGATCCTCAAGGAATCCATTTTGAAGCACTTGTTAGAGGGGAAAGTGATCAGGAATAGTCAGCATGGATTCACAAAGGGAAAGTCGTGCCTGATCAACCTGATTGGCTTATATGATGAGGTAACTGGCTCTGTGGACCTGGGGAAGTCAGTGGACAGGATATACCTTGACTTTAGCAAAGCTTTTGATACGGTCTCCCACAATATTCTTGCTAGCAAGTTAAGGAAGCATGGATTGGATAAATGGACTGTAAAATGGATAGAAAGCTGGCTAGATTGTCAGGTCCAACATGTAGTGATCAATGGCTCGTTGTCAGGTTGGCGGTTGGTTTCGATTAGAGTGCCCCAAGGATGGTTCTAGGGCTGATTTTGTTCAACATTTTTATTAATGGCCTGGATGAGGGGATGGATTGCACCCTCAGCAATTTTGCAGATGGCACTAAGTGAGAGGGAGCGGTAGGTACAATGGAGGGTAGGAATAGGGTCCAGAGTGACCTAGACAAATTGGAGGATTGGGCCAAAAGAAATCTTATGATTTAATAGTAGCCTTTAACTATCTGAAGGGAGGTTCCAGAGAAGAAGGAGCGAGGCTGTTCACAGTAGTGATGGCTGGCAGAACAAGGAGCAATGGTCTCAAGTAGGGGAGGTCTAGCTTGGATATTAGGAAAAACTATTTCACTAGAAGGGTGGTGAAGCACTGGAATGGGTTCCCTAGGGAGGTGGTAGAATCTCTAGGGCTACGTCTACACTGGCCCCTTTTCCGGAAGGGGCATGTAAATTTCACTAGTCGTCGTAGGGAAATCCGCGGGGGATTTAAATATCCCCCACGGCATTTAAATAAAAATGTCCGCCGCTTTTTTCCGGCTTTTAAAAAAGCCGGAAAAGAGCGTCTACACTGGCCCCGATCCTCCGGAAAAAGTGCCCTTTTCCGGAGGGTCTTATTCCTACTTTGAATAAGGAATAAGACCCTCCGGAAAAGGGCACTTTTTCCGGAGGATCGGGGCCAGTGTAGACGCTCTTTTCCGGCTTTTTTAAAAGCCGGAAAAAAGCGGCGGACATTTTTATTTAAATCCCCCGCGGATTTCCCTACGACGACTAGTGAAATTTACATGCCCCTTCCGGAAAAGGGGCCAGTGTAGACGTAGCCTAGAGGTTTTTAAGTCCTGGCTTGACAAAGCCCTGGCTAGGATGATTTAGTTGGAATTGATCCTGCCTTAGGCAGGGGGCTGGACTTGATGACCTTCTGAGGTCCCTTCTAGCCCTAGGATTCTATGAGCAGGTTTTCAGTGACCCTCCTGAGTCACACAGCCTGCAAGCGTACAAACAAAACAAACCCCTTCCAGGATATGAGGGTACAAGTCCAACAGGGCTTCTCACGGTGCCCTCCATCACTTTAGTCTATAGTCCTGTCTCCAGGCTCAATTCTCAGTCAGTCTCATGCAGTGTTTCCCAAATGGTGTTCAGCAGAACCTCAGGGTTCCGCAAACCGAAAATGAGGGTTCCGCGAGAGAATTCCATTACAATAATATTTTATTAATTTTTTAAAAATTGCTATTTAAGCATTTATGAATTTTATTAAAAACAATTTTCATTTGTGTTTGCCATGGTAAGTCTGTGTAATGCCAGCTTAGCCAGAGCGTGGGGACGATGATGTCACTACTCAGCGCTGCGTGTGCAGTCAATCAGTGGTGCAATTGCCTGTTATATACCACCATAAATCCCCATACTCACTCTCAGGGAGCGTGGATCACGTGGGTGACTGAATACGAATATACTGGCATCCGTTGGACAAAGTCGAAGCTTCAGCTGTCAAACCACTTGCTTGTATGAGAGTGCGCAGGCAGTGCTCTTGCGAATACTTTACTTCAGTATAGTCGTGTGATTTCTTGTATTTAAAAATTTAATGGTGACAAAATATAAATGGACTATGATAGATTAATCTACATATCATGACCTTGTTTAGCATTTGTTTATTATTATCCTTACTTATTTGTGGTCTACTTTTTCAGCTCCATATCTAAGACTGTTATTAGGGGTTCTGCAAAATTATTTCGAGTTTAAAAGGGTTCCATGGCCAAATAAAATTGGAAACACTGGTCTAATGGTAGCCTGATTAACCTCAGCACCTCCTGAACTCGCTCCCAATGACACCTGCTCTATTATGGAACAATGCCCAGGGCCCCAACCTGGTATCCCTTCGCTCTGTCACTGGCAATTTATTCCATTGGAATTATTCTTAGAGCTCAAAAGTTTTCCCTACAGTTTTTCTGCAACAAAATCCACAAATTCTAATTCTCATCTATCTATTCTTTCCTGCCTTGCTGTCTGCAGACCCTGTTGCAGGGGTGGTCAAGAGAGCTTCTGTGAGCTGGATTAAGTCCACCAAGTGGGTTGATCTGGCCCACAGACACCCTGCCACTCTCTCACCCCCAGGCCAATCAGGGCCTGGGGACAGAGGAGTGTGCAAAGTCTCACTTAGATGAACCACTGGCTGTTCAGCTGGTGATTCACTCTAAGCACCGCATGCCCCAGGGCCCTTGAAGGGCAGGGGCAGAGAGCAAGGGGGTGAGCGCGCAAAGTCTCCTGTCACCAGGAGTGCAGGTGCCTAGAGGGAACCACCAGCTGTTCAGAACAGCTGGCGGTTCTCTCTAGGGGGGCAAAGACTGCATGCTCCCCCACCCGCAGGGTCTGTGGGCAGGGGAGAACGGAAGTGTCCTGGCCCTGCCCCTTCCACCCAAGGCCCCACCCCTTGCGGGGTGGCCGGGAGCCACTTCAAAAATTATTGCCCTGCCCCATTGATTCAATTCCCCTTTGTTTTCACCCTCTCTTGGGTACTGCTATGCAGTAGTGTCTACCAGCCACAGCCATGGTGACCCCATTGTGCTAGGCTACTAATTCATGGATTCACTCCCACAGACACAGTTGGTTTGGGCATGAGCTCTCTAAACACAGTTCCTTTTCCGGCATTGTCATTCCAGGCAGGAGACCTACCCAGACATGTATCTCTGACATGCGCCATAGCAAATTCATTTCAAACTTATTCTGCATTTTGGTCCTGATGTTCCTAGGGGCACCAAGCTGCTTCTGCTTATTTCTTCTTTTATTTCCTTTGCTTTATTTTCACTAAGCATTAGCATCTTGGTATCTGTCCTATTCGCACAATCTCTATACACTACACAATGACCATATAGACACATTACATACAATTAAACTATGTCCAGTTTCAAAGTCAAGCCCTCAGAAGTTAGACAATGGCAGATTTATGGCGGCCTGTGCAGCCTTAATTCTGCCCCCTTGTGCAAATGGTCATTTTGCGTCACATCACATAGAAAGCCAGAGGCCAAGAATAGTACACAGGTCTAAGTCCTACCACAGTGCCTACCCACAACAGCACCACAACTTTCGCTTTTTCTGACCTTCTCCCTCAGGGGTGGGGTACCTTTTGGGGGCTGGGGGGCCACTGACCCAGAGAAAAATCAGTTGGGGGGCCGCACACAAGTGAGAAGCAAAAAAAGAACAAACTCACTCCTCTCTGACGTGGCCCTTGACTGAGAAGGAGACAGGCATTCCCTTTGCACATCAGAGCTTAGAACTGTGAGTGTTCCAGCCCCGCAGCGGATACCGGGGGGACTGGAGCACCAATGCGGGCTTCCCAACGCTGTGGGGAGCCAGATCCAGGCAAGCTGAGGGCCACAACCAGCCCCCAGGCCAGACGTTCCCCACCCGTTTTGCCTCATTCACTGTCCACCACTACTGACTCCAGCACCTCAGACAAACCCACAGGCTATTCCACCAATGAGAATTTTTAGCTCTGTCACTTAGTTTGCTGAGGAAAAGTTTAGTGTGGGGGGAAGTCCGCACTGAACGGCTGCCCCGCTGTGTTCACCTGGGCAGTGGGGAAGAGAAGCTAATCAGAGGGCTGCCTTGTGCTGGAGGGACAGCCTCTTCTCTCAGCACCTGGGCCAGGCAAAGCTCCTTGTCTTCCACTGGAGGGGCCGGTTACTTCCCAGTGCCGCAGCTGGCTGGGTAGCAGTGGGACCCGTGTCTCTGACTGCCCGCACAGCTCACCTCTCTAAATCTTGGAAACAGTGGGGCAAACAAAGCTCCACCCTGTGCTGACTCTTCCTAAGTTAGAAGGGAGAAGACCCTCCCTATACCACCCTCCTCCCTTGGGGAAGGAGGCAGGGGAAAGATCCTGCTGGCTCTCCAGGGGTACATAGGTGGGGTTTGTGCATGGAAAGGGTGCACATGCATGAAAGGGAAGGATTTCAGACAGTGTTCATTTCTTAAATGACACGGGTGAATTGGGGCGGATGTGTGTATGGCCCAGAGTTTGTTTGTGGGGTTTTTTAATTGGTGTGGTTCTGGAAGGATTTAAAAACACGATTGGATGGGGGGAGTGTTGGTCTTTTTGAGTGGTAGGGGAGTGGTTTTCAAGCATGGCATTTAGGGGGAATTTTGTATTTAATATGCACTTTTGGGATATGTGTTTTGAAATGCAATTGTTTCTTGTGGGAAGAGGGAATGTGGCTTGAAAAGGTCTTTGGCCGTGGTGGGGGTGTTATGGGAATGAACTTGGCGCAGGGGTAAAGAAGAATGAAACGCTCAGACAGGGAAAGAGGGAAGGGAACTATTATTTATTATTTTTTCTACTACTGGAGCATGTAGGGGTCCCAGTGCTGGGCCCCATTGTGCTAAGAGCTGCCCGAACACACTGCAAAGAGAAAGTCCCTCCCCCAAATGGCTTAAATGTCAGGACATGAATGAAATGCTCATGATCAGGAAAAAAAGGCAGGAGAGAATGAAATGGAGGCTCCTTGCCCCATCTCACACCCATCTCCTTTTCTAGCACCTTCTTTCTAGCCTGGTATGCATGCATGCAAATATATTTCAATGGGTATAACTGATTATCAATATTTGCAAACCTTCACTCTACTGGTTTTCACAGTGAGGACAGTGGCCAGTGTGCTTAAAGCAGGAAAGGTAGAAGGGGCATTCCTTGTGCTGCTTAGCAAAGGACAGGAAACTCTGCCCCCATCCCTGCTCCCCTCCCTTTTCCTCTTCCTTTCCATTGGCCACGGGGGCTCTGGTAGTTACTGCTACTACTGCCCATGCTCTTTGCCTGGGATCATGCTCAGGAACATGGTTCTGCAGGGAATGCTGTGAGACTGGAGCATGCCCACTGCGGATGATGTTCAGAGACTTTTCACAATAAGCTCCTAATTGACTGAGCATGTGCAAATGGCAATTTTCAGAGGCTTCTCACTGAACCAGAACTGGGTGGATTTTCATGGGAACAAAAGTATCTTCCTACTACATGTCAGGTTTTTCCTCTGGGCCTTAGAGATGTTAGAAATTTGAATGGAAACCATTGGGGGGAAATTAAATTAGAGGCAAAGCTACTTATTTTTCTCTACATTCATTCTCAGAAACAGCTGAGATATTTTTGCTAAAACTTTTTTTTTTTTTTTAAAGAGGAGACAAAGAAAAAGGGAAAAAAAGACTAAAAGAAAACCAGCCTTAGGCAGTGAGCCATCATGAAAAGTTTCAGCCCCAACAATGAAAAATTGGTCATAGTTGTAAACAACTGCAAACAAGGGCTTGTGTTGGAAAGTGTTAGACCATCTTAAATATTGGTGTTGTTTCCAGCTCCATATATAAATCCCAGGACACACCACAATACTTCCTAGTCAGGCCCCATATACCGTGACATATCATGCAGGAGGGTGCCTATAATGCAAACCACTCCAAATGGAAAGAAGCTCTTTTCAGAATGTTCAAAATTCATCCCCTCTGATAATTTCCTGTCACTGCTGCTGGCAGAAGGTTCCCAGTGGCCACCTGGGAGGACGATCCTGCAGCAGCTATTAGGCCCGGTGTACTCCCATAACTTCTGTGCACGTGCCATACTCGCCTCAGACCCCAGCAACGGTGGTGCAAGACACCTTTTCCCCACAGGTCTGCCAGCAACCAGCTCACCTCAGGCAAGTTTACCTTTCTGGGGTTGTCTGCTAGTGGTACCATTGCAGAAGGGTCTAGAGACCTCAGCCCAATCCTGCTCAGTGTTATGAATTGTGTAAAACTCATTTAATTCTACAGTTGCTGTTTCCCAGCTGTGTTGGAAGCCCCTTTGGTTTTACGTTATAAGCGTCACGCGGCAGGAGACTCACTGCCACAGCGCCTCCCACTGGACACTTGGGAATCCGCTCAGCTTTGCGCTGGAGCACCCCCTTCCTGCCCGTGTCTTGCCTACTATTACCTGTTCATGCATTAATGGTTCTGCCGCCTTACACCAGGATCCATGTCCCTCCCAGACTGCAGCACTTTGGAGTAGTACTCTGCCACAAGGCCCCACACTCTGGGGTCCTCCCTCTCAGGGAACCCCCAACCCCTATATCTATCTGGCCTCAGTGACCACTGCCAGTTGTTATCTAGCTCCTGCCTCAGAGGCAAACTGCATCTGAAACAGCCACTCATCATTGGCAAGGGGGTGTGGACCTCCCACCTTCTTCTATCCTGGCAGCTTCCCTGCAGCCCTAGTACCCTCAGACCTACATCCAAGGAGTGAGGTCAGGCCAGAGCTCCGCTCCGCTCCGCTCCGCTCCGCTCCGCTCCGCTGCCCTGCCCTGCCCTGCCCTGCCCTGCCTCCAGCTTCCCTGGCAGCTAATTCCTTCCTCCCCTCAGCTGAGTGAGTGTTTGTTTGCCGCTCAGGAGCCCTTATTTATACAGCCCTCAGCTGGGCCTTAATTGGCTGCTACATGCCACACCTGTGGGCTCAACAATCTCAGCCCTCTCTCAGGGCTGAATTTAACCCTTCCCAGGCCAGTGCTGGGCAGCTGCCTCATCACAATAGGACCTTGTCTACACTTAACCATCTAAAGCGCAGCCACAGTAGCACTTTAATCTGAAAGCGTGGCCCCGGCATGAGTGCTAGGAGAGAGTTCTGCCAGCACTCTGTGCAAGCCACCTCTGCAAGGGGAGTAGCTAAACACACTGGGAGTGCCACTTCCAGTGCCGTAGCCGGGTTCACACTGACACGTTGCAGCACTGTGACTTGCTGCGCTCAAGCATTAGATCTTCCACCAAAAGGCAACAAACATGCCTCACTGGTGAAAGAAACTCTGACCATGGCAAGTTTAACAAATTACTAATAAAAACTTGGCCTGTAAAAGCTAGAGCCACAAAAAGGACTCAGGACTGTGCCGCCTAACTTTGGGGACTAGATTCACAACTTAACACACAGCATCCCCAAGACTAACTTTTAGGGACCTAGAAAAATCACTGGGATTCATAAAGCCGGAATTAGGCACCTAAGAGCCCTCTGCAGTGAATGCTGAAAGACAGGCACCTGAAAACAAGATTCACAAAAATCAGTGACATCCAACTGATACCTTTACTTTGTCTAAGCGAGCCAATAGATGCTGGCAAGAAGAGGGATGTGTCCTAAGCTCCACCCCTTGGAGATTTAGATATCTGGTGTGGGGGCTGCTCTGCATGTGCTCAGAGGCAGAAACATGGGTGCCTAGGGAATTGTACTGCAAAAATGTACATGCCGATTGAGTTTAGGTGCCTCTGTGGTTTGGTGGCAGCGGAATGAGGTTTGGTGAATCCCACTGAGGCCTTGCTCTGGGATTTAGGCACCTAAAGGGACACTTGGGTGCTCAAGTCATTTTATGTATCTTGTCCTGTGTCCTGATGCCCAGCAGAATCCTGAGTGCTGGACGTGACACACAGGGTCCCTATACAGTGTATGGAGAGCGCCTGCGGTCTGAGCGGGGAGCTGCTGAAGCTAGCCAACAGGGATTCCATGGGAGGGCAGACCCCATTCCCTCCAAGAGATTTATCGACCTAACTCTGAGCTGGAGGGAGGCACCAGACACTCTGCTTGGGATTCACAGCTGCAGACTCTCCCTCTCCCCCCAGTTAGCTACCTGTGCCTGGTCAGACCTTGCTCACAATAAAGAGATGGTGCCCCCACTCCAGTCACTGCTTATGGGCAATAACCCAGTGGTTAGAGCACTTATCTGGGAGGTGGGGGGCCTGCACTCAAGTCCCCAGGATAGCTCAGGCACTTGTCTTTATACTGCTACTTTGTATGAAATACTTAACTAGTCGATGGAGCTGAGTCTGGCGCCTGAACTTCCCAAGACAGCGCGTGGGCTATACAGTCCTTTTCACTTTCTCCAGCCCATTTCACGTGCCTGGGCTCCAGACAACAGTAACTAGGTAAGATGTGGAAGCCAGGTGGTCAGAGAAGCTAATCCAATTACCCTTTCTGATCTTATACCCTATGAACCCATAAGGCTGTGAATATGAGTGAAGACTTTGGATATGCCCAACTGGATTTATATCACAGTAACTGAGAACCTAGCTGCAAGATTGATCCCGGTCTATCTACTGATGCTATAGATCTACTATCATGACTTAATACTGGAATACTAGAGTTTCACAACTTGCTCCAATATTTGGTATTAAATGAAGAACCTCTTTGGATTAATCATATCATAGGGTATGTCTACACTAGCCCCCTAGATCGATCTAGCAAGGCTAATGAGGGCAACCGTAATTGCAAATGAAGCACTGGATTTAAATATCCCGCGCTTGATTTGCATGTTCCCGGCCGGTCGCCATTTTAGAAATTGACTAGCCCGAAGTAACTGCCCACATCTACATGCGGCAGTGAAACGGGATTCCGAAATAAAGCCCTAATTCCAATTAGCTGGTATTCCTCCTGCAATGAGGTTTACCAGCTAATTCAAGTTAGGGCTTTATTTCGGAATCCCGTTTCACTGCTGTGTGTAGATGCGGGCACTTACTTCGGGCTAGTCAATTTCTAAAATGGCGACCGGCCGGGAACATGCAAATCAAGCGCGGGATATTTAAATCCAGTGCTTCATTTGCAATTACGGTTGCCCTCATTAGCCTTGCTAGATCGATCTTGGGGGCTAGTGTAGACATGCCCTAAATGAAAATGTTCCCATCATCTTTAAAATACAGCTCCAAAAAAATGTAGTGTATTGGGGCTTCCGGTTACAGTCAGTCATTTCAGTAGAGTTCTGCAAGCGCAACGGAGGCAAGCCATGACCTCCAACAAGATGTTAGAGTTGGCCTTAGCTGCAATCATGGGAAGGTACATGAGGTACATGACCAACAGGAGCGGCTTTGCTGCTGTCCCCTGAATGCAATGGGAATTCGGCGCAGGAAATGGCTGGCTCTGGGCATTCCCCTTGATTTCAGTGGTGTTGCAAGGGAAGTTAATCAAGACAAAATGTGGCCCATGGAAAGTAAGAAGGGAATAATAATTGCTAAATTGAATAAGAGGGTTCTGAAGGAAAGCTAAGCTGGTTGGCAGTAAAGCTCCTGAAGAAATAGTCTGGGACCCTAAGAGCTTTCTGTTTTGGGAGCTTGGATTTGGGAGGCCTTGTCCCCTCCCTACTCTATGATCCCAAAATGGAAGGAAATGAAAGGGGAAGGATGTAAGGATAGAGTTCAGTTGTTACCCTCTCCAGAAAACTGAAGAGAAGATAGCTTGAAAAAGGTAAAGAAACAGTGAGATTTATTGCAGCAGGTGTGAAAAACAAGGGGTGAAAGAAACAGAAAGAGAAAAGAACAAATACAAAGAAACCAAGTCCGATTTTTAAGTTTTATTGACAGGAACACGTGCCTGCAAAGTGTTACAGCAAGGACTTTTACTGAGCTTTTACAAGGGAAATTTGCTCAGCCATGCCATGGGAGTTGGGGTAGGAATCTGCAGAGGGCCATCCCTGCTGAGCTAGCAGCCCTCTCTCCCAAATTTGTCTTTTGTAGGTTGGGTGATGTTTTCTATAGGCCCACCAAGGAACAGACCAAATGCATCATCATCAGTCTTTCCCCCATTCCCTTTGGAGTGTGCACAGGCCAGAGAGGTAGAAGACTGTGATGTCAAGACCCTGTCTACTGATTGGTGCTGATAGTTCTGTGTCCCTCATCAACTTAATTCCCGAGGGCAGCTAAATACCCTGCTGAGAGATTACACCCGCTGGGAACGGCCCCCAGAGGCCAAGGACTAGATTCACCAAGCAGCTTAGGAGCGTCACCAGGCCTAACTTTTGGGTGCCTAGAAAATCACTGGGGTTCCCAGAGCCAGAGATAGACGCCCAAGCTCCTGTATAGTCAGTAGGTAGTGATAAGCATCGTAGATGGGATTCCCATAAAGCCAGATTGCCAGGCCTCTCCTGCCCTGAAGCCGCCAATGGCAAGTGCCAGGGAGGATGGTGTTGACTAAGCCCCATTCCACTCTCAGAGCACGGCTCCTAAATCTGGGCTGAAGAGAGGCACCTGCCTCTGCAATGGGGCCTGACTCTGGGATTTAGGCACCTCAAGTGGCGGTTAGCTGCCTACATCCTTTTGTGACTCTCACCCTGAATGTCTGTAAGATGGAGAAACGCCTGCCTTTAGTTGGCAGTTCCCAATCCAGTTCCTATTATCCAGGTTGCCCCATCACAGAACTAGCTCTAAGTGGCCATCTTGTTATCCTTCACCCCAGAGAGGCCAAGCACTGAATGGGTCACATGGTGGAACTATCCTCCCTCTGTTGGAGCTGCTGGAGGCCGGTGCTAAGGCCATCGCTGGGACAGATCAGAGGGAAGCTTGGCACCTGTTCTGGTGGGAGACAGAGGACTCCTGGTATCATTATTAGAATTGTGTTAGCACCTAGAGGCCTGGGCCCCGTAGTGCTAGACCTGTACAAATATATATCAAAGCGACAGGTTCTTCCCCAGAGAACTCAGCACCTTTGGATGCCAAGCCAGCACCTTTTGCCAGCCTGAAATTCCCTTTGGAGTCACAAGTCTTTTCATGTAATTGAATTTAACCAAAAGGGGGGAGGGAGCTCACAGGAAAAGCAGGTCTCTCCGTGATCAGCCCCATCAGTTATCCACACTCAACCAGCTCAAAGCCAGAGGCAGTTTGAATGGTGAAGACAAATCAGCCCAGTTAGAAATACAGCTGAGGAAAATGTCAGCTACCGAGCAAGCTCCTTTTCTTTCAGAAGATGCAGGCCCAGAGCATCATGTCTTTTTTTTTTTTTTTTTTGGTTGGTTGGTTGGTTGGTTGGGTTTTTTTGTTTTGCAGTGGGGTAGATTTGGAGTAACTCGATTGACATGCACCAGTGTAACTAAGATGAGAAGCGGGTCCCTTCCGTGTTGAAGATGGTTACTAACTGAGTCCGCTTGCTGTAATACTTTGGCAGACTACGTGCAAAGTGGTACAGGAGATTTTTTTTTCTCTTGCATGGGGCCCTATATTTGACTGATTTGTGATTTCTCTTTGCCTTCCAGAGTCCCTGCTGCTGTAGCATGCACTGCACTCTCCTCCGTGGGCTCACATGGAAGGAGCCAATTGGAGGAGCCGGCTATTTCTCTGCCTTTGCATTTGGCAGCCTTGCATCTTGCAATGTTTATGGCCCTGACGTGACTTTTCAAGTGAAAGCTTGTTTGGGGCTTTGTGTGGGCAAATTTGCCACATTCTCCCTCTTTCTGATTTCATCCAAACCATACCCCAGAAGCTCTGGTTTTAATATCCTCCTGCATTTTTTCAGTTGAATCACAGAAAAATCAATACACAAGAAAGCAATCCCGCCCCCAAAATATGTTAAATTACCATCTTCAAACTCTCTTGATCATATCTGATTTCCTCTTTAAACTCTTTTAAATCTCTTCTAAGCCCTGGATGGCCTTGTCAAGTGTATCCTGCCTTCAAACATGCTTTTGCAACCGCTCACAGCTTCAAGGGACTTAATCGTAAGCAGCGTTTCCCCCGTCTGTGCAGCAGAAATCTGTCTTTCGCTAGCGAGGCAGGGTGCCTTCCTTGGCTTGGCTTGCAAAGGGGGATGATACTTTAAGCACATTCATAGTCTTTTTGCATTGCCAGACTACCAGGACCAAGAGAGCCACCCCTCGCTGGTGTGACACTGACACCCTCATCTGTACAATGGACGTGCTATTTGTTGAGACCCTATTTGAGTTGTGCATAGCGCCATTCACATACAGATGGAGCATTGTATGTCGGGGCCTTTGAAGTATCTGAACCGACCCTGCCTGTATGAGCTCCATCTAGCTCCTGGGGTGGCCTAGCCTACAGGGTCACGAGTGACAGGTTGCCTGGTCCGGCAGAACTTTTAGGAGAATGGTTCCCAACTGCCTCAGCTTCAGCTGTACCACCCCATGGCCACTGCCTCCAAATCACATGTGCCCACTCTTGACTCGCCGCCGGGTCCACACTGCACACTGAGTGGTTTGCAAGGACTTTGTATGGCTCAGAGCATGCACAATGGAATGGGACGAGGCAGCAGCAGTACGCCGAGGTAGAGCCTAGCATGGAAACTCACCACTGAGGTAAAAAGAGGAGCCCAAAATACTCTTCCAAAAGCCTGAACTGCTGCCAGTGGGTGGACAGCTCTGCTCTGGGATTTCTGTCCTCAGAGAGCATCTCTGTCCCTTGACAGTCTCGCTAGCTAGGGGCCTATTCTTTGTACTTTGGAACCCAGACATGGATCCCCTAAAGAACAAAACCCATACAGGCTGCAGAACTGCCATCCCTCTTTGGCGCTGATTTACAGTAGTGTGAATGAGAGGAGAAGCACGTGGATTATGGGACAGAATCAGTTCTGGATTACTGTACTGTAAAGCTAGAATAACTGCACAAAGCCTGTGGGGCAGATTCAGAAATGAGTTTCCTTGGCATAAAGTGCGAGTATTTCCATTGACTTCAATGCAGTTATGCCACATTCACCATGATGTGACCCAATTCACCCTGGAGGGCAAACGCCTTAGAAAAACTTACTCAAAGGGGTGCGCCGACATCATTCATTTGATCGCGTCAGCAAAACAATCTATTCTCCTTGGGTATGTCTACACTACAAAGTTAATTCGAACTAACGGACTTTGATAGGCGCTACACTAGCGCTTCCACGAGGAGTACAGCTAGTTCGCGGCACGGGGTTCGAACTAGCCGGGATTTAAAAATGGCGGCGCCCGGTTTATGCAAATTCAAACCCCGGGCTTGATTTGCAAGTGCAGTATGCCTACATTATCCTCCTAGTTCAAATTAGGAGGGTAGTGTAGACATACCCTTATAGTTCTAGCCTTCACAGCCTCCTGCAGCAAGGAGTTCCACAGGTTGACTCTTTGCTTTGTGTAGAACAACTTTCTGTTACTAGTTTGAAGCCTGCTACCCATTCCTTTCCTTTGGTGTCCTCTAGTCCTTCTATTATGGGAACTAATGGAGAACTTTTTTTTATGCACCCTCTCCACACCACTCATACTTTTAGAGACCTCTATCATAACCCCCCTCCATCTCCTCTTCTCTAAGCTGAAAGGTCCCAGTCTCTTTAGCCTCTCTTCATATGGGACCTGTTCCAAACACCTGATCATTTTAGTTTCCCTCCCCTCTCCCAGCCTCTCTCTTCCCCTCTCCCACCTCCTTTTCCCAGTCTCCCCCAGTTTTGTTCAATAAAGAGAGATTCTATTTTTGAACACACGTGTCCTTTATTTTGTACATCAGGAAGGGGGGCTAGGGAAGGGTAAGTGGAAGGAGGTGAGGGAGGAATGGGGCACGAGCCCCCGATGGGGAGGACTGGGCTGGCTCTGCGGGCTGCTCGGGGTGGAAGTTCTCCTGCAGCCCCCCGATTGTCCCCTCCCCCCGGATGGCAGCCTGCGGCAAGTGCAGCCGGGCTGATGGCCGAGTGCTGTGATGTGCTGAGTGTGGGCACTCAGGGCACTCCAAGCCAGGACTGCTTTGCAAGTGGGGAACCCCTGAGAACTGTCTGTCTGGGGTGGGGGTCGGGTCCCTTTAAGCACAGCCCTCGGGTAGCCTGAGACAGCATCTCCACACTCTAAGTCCTAATCTGATGCCCTGCCAGCACTGCTTCCGGCCATCCTTAACCTCGGTTCAGGGTCCACTCAATGTGGACATGCTAGTTCGAATTAGCAAAACGCTAATTCGAACTAGTTTTTAGGTCTAGATGCGCTAATTCGAATTAGTTTAGTTCGAATTAACTAATTCGAACTAAGTTAGTTCGAATTAGCGCTGTAGTGTAGACATACCCCTTCTTCCCTCTCTTGCCTCTCTCTGTCCTCTTTTCCTTGTATTCCTTAACACCTCAGATAATTTTTATCACAGCAAAATGATTTGCCCACTTGTGCACTCTTGAACATCCTGCAGTCACGTTGGACTGCAGGATTTATCAGAATCCACTGTTTTTCATCCCTGTCCAGAAGGAAGGCTCCAAACTCATAAAACCACCAGGAGGGGAAAGGCAAGTTACATTCTCCTGTCTCTAGTTCATCACCTTACCATTTTGTCCCACTTTCCTGGATCTGACCTCCTGTATTTTGGCGTAGAGCCAGTACTGCAGACACTAGGTTACTAAACCTACCTGACACAAGGTTGCTCAAATTCACAATCCCACCAGGCCCACTGCAAATGACAAAGCCTGCTTCTGCAGCAGCCAAAGTGCGAGCCCGCAGCTACAGATCTGGGTTTGAGCCCAGGTGCTAAAAATTGCACTGCCGACATTCCCGCTCAGGTTGGCGCGCTGGCTCTGAGACCCACTCCCCACACTGGGTTTTGGAGTGAGAGCGCCAGCCCGCATGGGATCGGCGACACTGCTTTGTTTAGCACTATAGTACAAGCCCGGGAGTGCAGACCCAGGCTCTGGACTGGCCACTCGGGGTGTGTTTTTTGCAGTGTGGTCACAGCCACAGAAGAATCACCAAACAAACTGGCACCTGTAATGCCGCCTGGCACTTGTTTTCCTCCAAAAGCCAAATACAAATCAAATATTGTTTTTCTTCTGCATGTTTCCTCTCACCTCCTGGCCAATGAGGAGTTTTTTTCAAGTGTCCCCACCCTGCCTGCTTGCAAGGACATACCCACAGGTTGTGTCCAGAATGGAAAGTATAATATTCTAGTACCATGTCCAAATGCAGCAGGCCTCAAAAGGTGATATTTGCTCTGGCTAAAATAATAGCAAGCACCCACAGAGGATAAACATAAGAAGTGACAAACAGTGGATTATACACCTAATTACTCCCAAAGGAAAGACGAAAACGGCCTGTGATGCATAGATCCAGGTGGAAAATGGCGGAGGATAAAAGCAGGAGAGGAGTGCTAAGGACCCCTTGTTTATCCGCCTCTCCCCACAGGTGGCAGAGGTTTCAGGGGAATGTACTGTGACACGGCCTGAGTGCATTAGGGAACACACTCTCCGTCGGCTTGTGTAATGGCAATGGAATTATTCCCTGCTGCTTTCTTCTGCTGCTCATGTAAACATGTCTGGGTTTGGATGGAGCTTGCATCTGTAGCTGCAGTGAGCTGTTTGCATGGAGGGATGGTTACAGAAACGAGGCCCGATCGGCTCTGTTAGGGTTCCGTCCCCACAGACACGACGTGGGGAAATGCACAGGGCTTTCGCCTGGGAATTGGCCACCGATTTCAGCTCTGATCCTGCACTCCGATGGCCATCGACGGCCTCCTGAATCTGTTCAGAGACCCAGGGCAGGTCAGCAGTTAAAGCACTGCAGCAGACAGCTGCATGGGGGAAATTGTGCCTGTGTGGCACTCCAGGCAAGACACTATTATGCGGATGGAAGAGTTTCTCTCATCAGGATAGGTATCCACTGCCACAAGGGAAGTAGTTATGTTGCCAAGAGAAGCCCCCCCATCACACTGGGGGCTAGGTCCATATAACTGTGTTACTCACAAGGGTGGGTTTGTCACACCCCTGAGCGATGCAGTTTGTTGTGTAGATCTGGCCAGACCAAAGTCAGCAGAATTTTCATAGTTTTTGGGTTGGCCTGAGTGAAACAAATTTCAGGAGTAGGGCGCTGGTGTGTGCCCTTGGCCAAGTCATTTCCCCTTTCTGCGCCACGGGTTCCCAATCTGTACAATACAGTTAAGAGGACTTGCCATCTTTTGTAAAGTGCCTTGAGATGTATGTGTGGAAAGTCCCTGCTATTAGAGGGCTTCAAATTAAAACAAGACAAGCAAACGGGAAACAGCCTAAGAAGGAGAGCTAACCATCGTGATTCTGCACACTCAAAAATGAAAGACTGCTTCCAGACCAGTTTTTCGGGAACAGTGTGCATGATACACACTAGTATTAGGTGTTTAGATATTTTGTTGCAAAATCCATTCAAGTATTCCCAAAAACTCAGAATAATACAGAAGACACAGACAAACTCAGGTGGGAGAATCATAGAACACTAGGACTGGAAGGGACCTCAAGAGGTCATCAAGTCCAGTCCCCTGTCCTCATGGCAGGACCAAGCCTCATCTAGACAATCCCTGATAGGTGTCTGTCTAACCTGCTCTTAACTATCTCCAGAGATGGGGATTCCACAACCTCTCTAGGCAATATATGTCAGTGTTCAACCACCCTGACAGTTAGGAAGTTTTTCCTAATGTCCAACCTAAACCTCCCTTGCTGTAGTTTAAGCCCATTGCTTCTTGTTCTATCCTCAGAGGCAAAGGAGAACAACTTTTCTCCCTCCTCCTTGTGACACCCTTTTAGATACCTGAAAACCGCATCATGTCCCCTCTCAGTCTTCTCCTTTACAAACTAAACAAACCCAATTCTTCCAGCCTTCCTTCATAGGTCACGTTCTCTAGACCTCCAATCATTCTTGTTGCTCTTCTCTGGACCCTCTCCAATTTCTCCACATCTTCCTTGAAATGTGGTGCCCAGAACTGGATACAATACTCCAAAGGAGGCCTAATCAGAGCAGATTAGGCCTAATGGATGACACCTTTAAATAACAGGCCTTTCTTCAGCTTTTTTAAATCAGTCAGCATAGGGCATCAAATGCTTCCACTCTCAAAGCAATTAAACAAAATAGATTTTTTTTGTTCTACTTCAATAACATTTCAGATTCTGAAAAGATCAGTATAACCCCATCTGTCCTGCAAAGGGCTGGATCCTGTGAGATTCTACGTGTGGCTAGTGGGAGCTCATGGGTTTCTTAGGAGATGCTCAGAACTTGTTGCATGGGGAGGGAGCCCCCACAAAACCTTTGCCGGCCCTTCCTCCTGATATAAATGGGAATCTGAACTGTCCAAATGCCTTGTAGCGCTCAGATGTGAGGCTCATCTTCAACCTCTAGCAGAGATCTTTGAAGCCTAGTTACAGCTCCAGATCTGTTTAGCTGAGTCCAGAGGTGGGGTTTTAGTTCAATTCCAGCTCTGCACATTTCCTGCCTGCAGCTCTCTTTTCTCTGGAACAGACCCTTACCCTTGCCCCAGCTGGAGGCAGACCTGCAAACCAAAGACACCCTCTGTAACATGCACAGATCACACCTGTGTGCCCTATCCCACTGACAAACAGCTGGCCTGTAAACATACTTCTGTTCTTAGCCCACATGAATTAGACTGCAGGCCCTTGGAGGCAGGGACCTTTAGGTTAAATGTTTGTGCAGAGCCTAGCACACTAGGGCTGGGCTCTCTGGGCAGTGACTAATAATAACATTGACAGTTGGAAAGTCCCGGAACCTGGCTGGGGAGAGGGGGGAGGCTGCATGGCTCATAGCCTGCAGATCCTGTGGCTCCCCACTGCACGGGGAGGGGGAAGGCCAGGTGGATGAGGGTAGAGGAAGGGGTGGCGGGATGCAGAGTGACATATGACATCACTCTGTTGTCCCACAGAAAAAAATGTATTATAGAGAGAGATCTAAAATGAACACTGTGCACTTTGAATTCTATGTTTTACTTGAAAATGTGGAAAAAAGCATCAGAAATCTTTAAGAGCTGTCAAATGGTATTATATTGTTTAGCAGTGCGACTAAAACTGCCATTAACTGCAACTAATTTTTAAAATTATGACTCATTTTTTGGAGTTAATCGTGTGAGTGTACTGCAATTAACTAACAGACCTAATAAACTATCATACTAACGTGCAGCATCAGATCAAGGTGTAAATGAATTATAGAGGCAAACTCTTTGTTGTGAGGGAAGATAAAGGGCTTTTCCATTCAAAACGACCACATGCTGTGTTAGCTTCAATTATATTCAGATGTGAAAGATACTTTATAACAATGGCTGGAAATGAGAGAATAAGAGAGCACTAGGGAAATGCGGGGTCTCGAGAGCTCTGAAAAATAAGAACCTAATTAATTATTGTTGAGAGGCATATAGAACATATACATATCCAAAGGTAATGATTACAAACTCCAATCTGTCTTACAGAAGTCATAAGAATAAAGAGAGACATAGCAGTATAGCGTTTATACTTATGCCAAAATAAAGGCCCAATTCCATAAACAT
This sequence comes from Pelodiscus sinensis, assembly GCF_052426305.1. Lineage (NCBI taxonomy): Eukaryota > Metazoa > Chordata > Testudines > Trionychidae > Pelodiscus > Pelodiscus sinensis. The sequence continues at coordinate 145,298,640 of NC_143052.1, read as the reverse complement.
AGAGAATGAGTCACTGCACTATCACGAGTAATCATATTGACTTTAGCTGTCCAGCTCTGCAACGTCCATGAAGTCAACAGAGCTACATATACGTACAACACCTGAGGAACCAGCCCAATGAATAAAGTTTCAGCTGAGCTGAGAGGCTCAGTGCCGGTAGCCAGCACGTCCCTCAGCCTGCGCAGCTTCCTGAGCAGGTTAAGGGACATGGGTTGGGGAGCAGCATGAGCTAAGGGATGTGCAGGCTGCACGCACAGCTCTATTGTTTGGGGGGATATATAAATGATAACAGATTGAAAAGGGGTCCGTATGCTGGAAAAGGTTGGGAGCCACTGCTGTAAAGTTGTACGTTGTTTTCTTTTTGAATGCAGTTTTTCTACATAATTCTACATTTATAAGTTCAACTTTCATGATAAACAGATTGCGCCGTGGTACTTGTATTGGATGAGTTGAAAAATACTATTTCTTTTGTTTTTGACAGTGCAAGTATTTGCAATAGAAAATAAATATAAAGCGAACACTAAACATCTTGTCTTCTGTGTGGTAATTGAAATCAATACGTTTGAAAATAGAAAAGCATCCAAAAATATTTAAATAAGTGGTATTCTATTATTAACAACACAACAAATCACACATTCATTGTGATTAATTTTGACAGCCCTAATTCTGATTACTAAAAATCATGTTATTCTTAACCGTGCTAGGTACCTGCAGTAATGTAGAAAATAAACCTAACGTAAGAGAAAATAAGTCTTCATATGTCACTGCCATTCCAATTACCATTCATTGTTAAAATGTCTACTCAATTTTCTTTTTAAGCTGTCATGGTGAGTTGCTCTTTAGTATTTGATTTTGGTTTTATATTAATTATTTCACGATATTTTAGTTGCTTATTTTTATTGTATCTTAGCTGTGCAGTACTCAACAATTCAAGGGGTGGCCACTTTATAAATAACAATATTGGCATTACTGTCGTTATGAAATGACCAAATATTAATTGCTATTAGTAATGTTAGTACAGAAAGGCCCATTAGCTTAAGAGTCCTCATCTTGCAAATTTACTTCTTTTGGACTACTCATCATAGCAAATGCTCAGGGCTGGGCCAATAATAATCATTTTCAGTATGTTCTCATTCCTTGATAGAACACTGAAAAAATCTGGGAGCATTTAAAGAGTGTAACTGCTGATCTTCTAGCTCCTGCTACTTTTCAAAGAACTATAAAGTAGCCCTATTGACACCAGTGGCAAAGCCCATTCATGTGGGTTTGGGATCCGTGTCTTTGGGATCCGGCCCATAGATTTTGGGAGGTAGAGCAGTAAAACCCAGAACCTTGGCATTCACAAAACAGAGAGGAGTTTCCTGTATGGGGCCGCAAGTCTGTAGTTAGTGGTGGTTTGTACAAAATCTGTCTAAGCTCAGAGAACCTCCACTACAGCAGCACAGAACTCATTGGATTTTCTGATGCAAATCGATAGAAGTGGCTCATGCCACTGATTTTATTGTTGTAAGCAGAGCAACAAAGGGGTGGATGGATTTAGCTGGCATCAGCTGCTCTTTAACTCATGATAAACAACCCCCCAAAAGCAAAAGCTCAGAATTGTTAAGAGAAATTTTCTTTTATTGGACAATCAGGGGGTCCAGTCCTGCAAACACTTAAGCTGTAGTGCTTCAAATTGTGCCCACATGACTAAATTTGAACACTCACAGCAGGGAATGCTACACTCAGCACTAAGGGCCTCAAGCCACATCCAAAGTCACCTTCTGTCTTGTACTTTTAGCCCTTTTATTTCTTTCTTCTTCCTGTGTTTAAATCAGTTCCCCACGGTTAGAGCCCAGGCCAGCAGACTGGCATGTAACCTTAAAAGCCTTTATTTACTTTCTGTTTGGAAAGTTACCTTTTCCTATAGTACAGAAAATGTTGGGGGAGGGGAATTCAGAGCATAAACTGACAACTTTACAAATGCCCATCACGTACTGAAAAAAAACCCCAAACCCAGCTCTGAAAACATTTGTACATATCATGGTGTTTACTCCATTGTTCCCTGGGTAGGCATTTACTCTGCATTGATCGCCTCAGTCTCTGTCACGTCAGCATCATGCTGGCTCTGAGGATGAGTTTGGAAAATGCGGGGAAATGTGCCAGGAGGCAGTGCTGGTGGATGCAATCCTATGAATTCATCACCCTGGCCCCACAGATATATGGTGGTGCTCTATACAGTATGAGGGCCCAATCCTGCCTCCATTCACATCAGTGGGCCATTGTTCACAATGAGAGTGGGACTGCACCCAAAGTCAGCACAACTGTATTAGTAGTAAATTGCTAAAAATAATATCATTCCTTGTTTTGGTTCCATTTACATTTTAATTACTCTCCTGTGTATTTTAATTCTGTTGTTCCATGGTGCCGCGAGTGTTTTTCAAGAGGGAGAATGTGGACACACATTTTATCAGTTAATACACACACTGGACTCAGATCCTGCATTCTTCCTGTTCTCAAGATTCCCAGGGCAAGCAAGGAGGGCAGGGTTGGGCCTACACACAACTCCTCATGCTTCTTTGACCACTGGGGGGGGCAGGGATGCTGTTACTGGGCTCTTCTATTATTCTGAGCAGTACCCCCAACAATTCAAGGGTTGGCCACTTGCTACTTTCCAATTGTGTGGGAAAGAAGGGCTGTCAGCTGGAAACAATAGGGGTACGTCTAGACTACAGACTTCTGTCGACAAAGCGCGTCCAGAGTACATTGAGTTCTGTCGACAAAGCGCATCCAGAGTACATTGAGTTCTGTCGACAAAGCAAGCTGCTTTGTCGACATGGTAGTCTGGACGCAAAGGACAGTTTCCATTCAATAACACCTTCTGTCGACAGAAACTCTGTCAACAGAAGGTGTTATTCCTCGTAAAATGAGGTTTACATACGTCGACAAAACTGCTGAGTTCTGTCGACGTTATGTCGACAGAACTCAGCGGTAGTGTGGACGCAGGTATAGTTTTGTCGACAAAAGTCCACTTTTGTCGACAAAACTCTGTAGTCTAGACACACCCTAATTGCTTGTCTCTGTTGCACATTCTTTGCAATCAAATTCCAAAACTGGGGGAACAGCAGACCCCTTCTCTTCTTTTTAACCTGTATCTCAGATAGATGCTGGGAGAGGAAACAACCCTTTCACCAAATACTTTTCAATCCCACAATTATTGACTTAATTATTTTTGGCCTGATCATGATAATTTCAATGGCCTCCTCAATACTAGAATTTGGGGTGCAATGCTAGAGCCATAAGAACATACGAATGGCCATACTGGGCCAGACCAACAGTCCATCTACCCCAGTATCCTGTCTGCCAACAGTGGCCAATGCCAAATGTCCCAGAGGGAGGGAACACAATTGGTAACCATCATGTGATCCCTCTTCTGTCATCCATTTCCAGACAAACAGAGGCTAGGGACACCATTCCTACCCATCCTGGCTAATAGCCATTGATGGACCTAACCTCCATTAATCTATCTAGCTCTTTTTTGAACCCTGTTAAACTCCTAGGGTATGTCTACACTACCCTCCTAGTTCGAACTAGGAGGGTAATGTAGGCATACCGCACTTGCAAATGAAGCCCGGGATTTGAATTTCCCGGGCTTCATTTGCACAAGCGGGGCGCCGCCATTTTTAAAACCCCGCTGGTTCGAACCCCGTGCAGCGCGGCTACACGGGGCACGAACTAGGTAGTTTGAACTAGGCTTCCTAGTTCGAACTACCGTTACTCCTCATTCCACGAGGAGTAATGGTAGTTCGAACTAGGAAGCCTAGTTCAAACTACCTAGTTCGTGCCCCGTGTAGCCGCGCTGCACGGGGTTCGAACCAGCGGGGTTTTAAAAATGGCGGCGCCCCGCTTATGCAAATGAAGCCTGGGAAATTCAAATCCTGGGCTTCATTTGCAAGTGCGGTATGCCTACATTACCCCGCTAGTTCGAACTAGCGGGGTAGTGTAGACATACCCCTAGTCTTTACCACGTCCTCTGGCAAGGAGTTCCACAGGCTGACAGTGCGCTGAGTGAAAAAAAGCTTCCTTTTATTAGTTTTAAACATGCTGCCTATTAATTTCATTTGGTGACCCTAGTTCTTATATTGTGGGAATAAGTAAATAACTTTTCCTTATTCACTATTTCTACACCAGTCATGATTTTATAGACCTCTATCATATCCCCCCATAGTCTCCTCTTTTCTAAGATGAAAAGTCCAAGTCTTTTTAATCTCTCTTCATATGGGACCCGTTCCAGACTGGGGATTCCTAAGATTTAACTCAACCAGTTCAGCACATGCCAAAAGCAGTATGCCTTATCTAGACTAGGGATGTTAAATATCGGTTAATAAAATAGTCGAGTAACCTCATTAATTCTTATCAGTTACTTGACTATTCCAGTACACTCCAGCCCCACTCCTAAGGAATTCCCTGACACTCCATGCTGCTGCCTGTCTATCAGGGCAGCATCAGCCCCTGTCCAGAGGCAGGTCTGAGCTCCAGGACCCAGCAGAAGCCAGAACTGAGCTGAGCTGCCTGCCTGCCTGCCTGCCTCCTAATACACTTTAAATGCAGAGCCCCAGTGGGGGCAGGTCCCAGACGTGGTATGAGCCAGGACTGAGTCAGGCTTCTGGCCAGCCTGCTTAAAAATGTACTGGTGGGGTAGGGGAGGATGCATGTAGTCTACAGCATTAACCAATAAGTTTTTGCTTATCAGTTAATCAGTTAATCGACTACACTCTTACATCCCTAATCTAGACTAGACTTCTAAAAGCTGTGAGCACATGCCAACATAACCTGGTAAATGGTGGCCTAGGCAACAGATCAAATTTCCAAAAACAGCTAAGTGACTCAGAAACCAAAGTCCCATTTTCAAAAGTGACATGGGCATTGGGAAGCATATGTCTCTACCTTTATAAAAGTTACCTAATCTATTGCCCAGGCAGTGGTGTTCATGGGCCTATGAACAAGAACTCTAAGGGGTTGCAGCTTGATTTCATTTTCCATTGTGGCATTTGGTGTCCCCATAAAAAGTGTGAAATAATGACATTAGCACCTGTCTGAGCGCCATTAAACAGAAATGCTAAACATACCAGGAGACCTCATAAGGCAGGTGAAATAAAAACAAAAGCTTTCTCCCCCACTAGATTCCAAGGTTGAGCAACCAAACAGATCAATAGTTTTATATTAAAAAGAAAAGTAAAAATGTAAAAGAATCCGATTTTGTCTCCCACCCCTTCAGTTCTAATGCCTCTCAAGCCAAATCATCCCTTAATGAGCAGTTTTGTTTAAAATGACACGCTTGACATGAAAAATCATATGTCTCTCTGAAATGTATTCATCTGCAATAGCCACTAACAACATCTAAGATTCCAGTGATTGGGGAAGGAGAGGACAATATTTTAATCTGTGGTCTCCGAGTGTTTAATTTGTGCCATGGGCAGCATTTTGGGCATAGGCAGCTTTAATATCCCTGTATAGCTGGTCCTAATCCTGCAGCTGCTCTGTGTATAATTGCCTTTACCACCATGAGTGATGTTAATGGCATTGCCCAGGGTTGTAAAATTAAGCACATGCATAAATGCTTGCAGATTTGAGGCCTGACCTGTCAAAATGGAGGAAGTGGCTAACTGAAAAGACCACTAATAAGCATGAAAAGAGGAGTAGAAAAGCTCTAACCAAAAATGTTTATAGCATTTTTAAACATATATAAGAATATTAATAATATTAGAAAGTGGATGATTTTGAAAGTAGGCAGTATCAAAAATATCATGTTGACAATGTCCCTTTTGGACTGACGGCAGAACATAATCCCAGATTTGCCCCACATTGCTTGGTTTGGCTTTTACTGTACTATTATTTTCTTTTGCTAAAAGAACCAGCTGCTCAAAGTCCAATTTCCTTCTCCTCCTGGCTGTTTTGCCATTGCTCCTGAGTTATTCAACATTAAAACTTCTTTCCATTTTGCTTGGCCTGTGCCTTGCTCATTAGATTTAAATGCTTCAGGAATGTCTCCAGCTCTGCTTCAGTTTAGCAGAGTGACAATCTTAGGCAAATGTTTTCAATGTGTCTTTCAACGTGTGGTTGTTTTTCTTTTTGTTTGTTTGTTTGTTTTGTTTGTTTGTTTGTTTTAATAACTTTTCTGTTTAATACTGGGGGGGGTTGGAATTACCCTTTTTGAGAGAAAATTTCTCCCTGACTTTTGTTTTCTGGTAAGCCCTTGCTCACAAACCTATCGTATAAATGGGAAAGGTGAATATGCAAACTGGCTCTGATTAAAGACAGAGGAATTTTTCATTCTGTTTCAAGATTTCTAGTGAACTTCAAAGGACTAATGAAGATTTAATCAGAGATAGATAGATAGATAGATAGATAGATAGATAGATAGATAGATAGATAGATAGTAGGAAGTAGAATATCTATCTATCTATCTATGAAAACTAAGACAATTCCCCCTTTAAATAGGTGTTTGATTTCCAAAGTAAAACAGCTGCCATCGCAATAAAACCTGGAAGCAGCTTTCCTTGTCTAAGGCTTGAAACCTCTTGCTGACAAAGACTTTCCTATCTCTACCTACCAAGCCTACCTAGAGTATTAATTTGTAGTATCTGTCACAATAATAGACTATAGATGCTGAAAAAGAATGGTGGTGGTGCCTTTTCAAATGCAATAATTTAAAAATTGAATGTTTAGCTCACAATCTTTAGGTGGTATAGATGTTTAGTTCACAGTCTTACTCAAAGTAAATTGTACCAAAAAGACAATACATACCATTACAATAGACATACACAATTACATATGTCACTTATCAAAACTATACAGTGCCACCGTTGAAAGGATAAGAACAATGACAGCTACTTCTAGTCAAAAATCTATAGCTATTAACCACAGTTATTAACAGAGGGACACATCTAAAAACACAAATAAATTATATTCATTAAAAACAGGTGATGCAAGAAAATTAGTAAACTCTCATAGCTCAGTCCTGCAAGTTGCTGAGCTCCCTAACCTGATCATCAATGTTCTTATGCACGTGCTTAATTGTAGGTATGGGACTATTCACATACTTAAGCATGTGCATAAGTACAAATGGATATCTAACCAAAATATGTAGTACAGATTGCATCCTCTGTAGAGCAGAAACTATTTACCCAGTACAACAGGGGTCTGACTGTAACAGAGGCTGCTAGGCACTACACCAGCAAGAATAATAATAACTGATCATCCCTGTGGCTCTCAAGGTGCTCCTTGAGTCATTTCCCTAGCACAGTGTCTCAGCCTGGGGCCAGTTCTGCTTCTACAGGATTCCAATGGACCCCCTAGTCCAGCTGCTGTCTCCAAACTCCTCTTCAAGGGAGGAGATGACATGGTGGAAGCAGCGAGGGGACCACCAATGTCCAAAGCCACCTTTTGGGTAGATTTGAGTTGCTCCAAATTATATAATTGTATTGGATTGTTTGCTGTTGTGTCCTGTGGGTATTTGATTAAGCTGCTCTTCATTTTTATTTAACCAAAGTAAATATTTTCCCAAATTATCCTGGGAAAAAAACCTTCCCACTTCTTACTGCTAATCAGCCAACGAACCTAAAACCCCTCTGATGAGTTGGCACTTTGTCACCGACAACTTAATGAAGGAAACAGGGAAAGCCCTAATCGTAACCCTACTCTCTCAGAAAGTCTTTTTACCAATGCCATTTTTTGCAATATAGAAACAAATCACGACAGAGCTCCACAACCATCCCAGCTCCTTGTGAGCTTTTGTCTTGGGCCCAGGAGCAAACCGAGCCACTGTGTAAGGATTAACCTGAACAGTCCTTAAGAAGGCGGCACAACCTTTCTGCCACCCAGCCACAGAGTTACACAATGTGCACAGCACACCTGCCATGCTAATCTTGTATGAGTGTCACTTAGTAGCATTTAAGCAGATAACGTGCCTAGGGTGCTGCTGGGCAGACAGAGCCTTTACTGGAGTTGCTTGAGGGACTCTTTCATTTACTCGCTCCGAGCAGCCTGGTGAGGAAACCCCAAAATCCTAGACCAATAAACCTGTTGACTTTAAAAAAACAAACAAAAGTAAAACACAAGTGTATAGGCATCCAGAGCTCGATGTGTGGGAAGCTACGGGAACACATCAAGCATGCTGCTTTCAAGGGAAGATCCAACGTCTTACTTTAAAAGTATGCTCTCTCAGTGGCCTTGCGTGAAGGGCAGTGAAAGAGTTACACAACAAAGAGATCACGTGCTAGAATCTGTCAATGCAGGGCAAATTGGAAAAACCTGACTACCAAGCCATGGGGTTTGCTTTGGGTGGGGGGCATCTTTCTGGCCTCTCTCAATCACCAGTTACAATCCAATAGAAAGCATGAGGAGCATTACCACCTGCCAACTTCACACGGGAGGCAGACTTGACTCCTTTCATTTGCTAAAAGCAGTCACCCAGGCCTAAGGTCACAAAGAAATGTAAACAGCCCTGCCAACCGGTGGAATCCTCAGCCTTGAGCTAGGCACCCCAGGGATCTGATGCAGAAGGCGGGTTAGTTGCCTAAGAAAGGGATCCCGAGAAACCAGCAGACTGAGCAGAAAGCCAACAGACTAAGCTAACCAGTAGGAAACAACTAGGAGAGCGTTGTGGCCAAAGCCTCATTCATGAGAAGTACAGTAAACTTCCGATAATCCGGCACCTTTAGGACCCCGGGTGGTGCTGGATTATCAAATATGCCGGACTATCAGAAGGGGGGGTTATGAGGGGTCTGGAGTGGGGTGGGAGGGGATGCCACCGCAGGCCCCTCATAGCCCCCCCCTTACGATAGTCCGGCTCTGCCCCAGGCATCCCTGATTCAGCCGCTGCTGGTCAGTTTCAGCAGCAGCTGAATCTGGGATGCCTGCAATAGAGCAGCTGGGGTGCTGCCGGGTTGGTCCCGCAGCGCTGTCCTTTGGCGCTGCGGGACCAACCCGGCAACACTCCAGCTGCTCTGCCCCAGGCATCCCCAAGAGCAGCTGGGGTGCTGCTGGATTGGTCCCGCAGCCCCGAGGGGCAGCGCTACGAGACCAACCCGGCAGCACCCTAGCTGCTCTGCTCCCGGCTTCCCGATTCAGCTGCTGGTCAGTTTCAACAGCAGCTGAATGGGGGAAGCCTGTCCGGCTGCCCCAGCACTTCCGGGTTCCTGATGGTGCCGGACCATCAGGAGTCCCGGAGCATTGGATGCCGGACTAATGGAGTTTTACTGTAGTTAGGCACCAAGGGGCTGGAAGGTCTTGACCTGAGATTTCTCATTCGCCACAGAAGAGGTATCTGACTACAAAGTCATTGGGTTTGCTTAGGGGAGGAGACGTCTTTTTGGCCTCTCTCAATCACCTTCATTAAAGCTGTTCCACTCCGTAGAAATGTTTTTTGGTGCAGGGTCTTGAACCCAGCTCTGGCATGCTTAGAACACACCTGCCAGATCAGGCCATCAGGTGATGTGGGCAGGGGGGAATCTCAACAGGGCTTAGGAGTGAGCAAGGATACCAAGCAGCTCATCAGCATTAGAACTGTAATCAGCTGTACACCTGCCCACCCCATGGCAACTGAGGCTATGTCTACACAACACTCTTCTTTTGGCGCTGCACCACGTATGTATTCAGGCAGCCTCCAGGCAGGTTTAAGCAGCAGTGGAGATGGTGAGGGGAGCAGAGCACTGACATGCCTGAAGGCTCTGGGTATGAACCCTAGTATACACTTTGCATGGCTTTCTGCTAGTCTAAACCATCCCACGCTGCTATTCCTAGAGCGTATTTCAGTATTACATTTAGTGGGTTTAGACACTATCCTGCTGGTTCCCTGCTATTAGAGCTTTTCCCTGCTGCAGAGAAAGAGTCTGACATCAAGGAAAGGCCCTGGCAGTGGAGAGTGAGTGGGGAATGGCTCCCTGCAGCCCACACTTTTTACTGGCACGTGTAGCTATACACAGCAGTGGGGTGTGATATGCTGTACTACTACACATGCCACACAAAGCAGTATGTAGTGTAGACTTAGCCGTACCAGCCATGGGAGTTCAGAGGCTACAGCATTAGGGTGGGTTGGGCAGCAACTGAGCCGGTGCTTGGTGCATTTGAGTGGCATAACATGCATCTTAGCTGCATGACGTGACAGCAGGGCACCTAAGCTGCTTTGTGGATCCGACCCTCTTGCTTTCCTCTCCTTTTCGCTGGGATTGAGCCAGCACTTCAGCATCGAGAAAGATGCGCCAGGATGTAAATGAGGAATGCCTGATGACTCCACAGTTGGGGAAGGGATGCCTGAGACCCCCAGACGAGTGCCCAAGGAAGAGGTGATAAGTTGAGTGTCAGTTCTGGATGATCAGCACCTCTAAAAATTAGGCCATGAAGACTGACATCGCAAAGGCCACCACCAAAAAAGCATTGAGAGTGGTTGGGGGCTCGGCAGCTAGCAGGATCTGGCCCTAACATAGCAGCTAGCCAATAAACCAGGCTTCAGCATAACTTTAGGTTTATCATCTGCCATAACATGGTCAAGAACAGGCACTTTGCTACTTGATTTCATTTTTACATGCTGCATGTCATAGTCAGAAAGTTGTACGGCCAGAAGGGCCCACCACAGTTTGACCACTTCTATGCCACAGGTCACCAGCACCACCCAGCCATGCTAACTCCAACCACTAGAATTAGATCAAAGTACGACAGCCCTCTGTGTGTCTGCTAAATACATAAAATGTAATTTCAGAAGCAATTGCTACACTTGCAAGAGGAAATGTTGCCTACAGATTTATGGTTACCCACCTCAATTATCTCGTGGAGGTTTATTTAAGCTTAGGAAGCATTTAGTATAATGTATGGGCTGGAATTTGCTCTTATGGAAAGTCGTGAGAGTGTTGCTATTAACAACTGGGAGAACAGAAGCAGATCCTATTTGTTTTATTTCCTGTACTTTTCACACCCAGATGTACTGGAGTGCTAATGGCCGAATAAAACCTGGTGAAATGTAATGCACATCCGAATTATTTCAGAAGCACAGGCTAAGATGTAGCAATAACAAACCAACCCTGGGAAGTTCTGGGTTACACAAGTTGCCCAAAATATGATTTGTAAAGCTCATCACAGCACCAAGACAGAACACTGGGATATTTAAGCAAATAACAGCTGTGATCTTATAAGAGGATTTCTGAATGGGATTGAGGCCCATTAGGAGCACCAAGCTAGTTCCTACACTTGTGATAAAATCCCCTTCCATCTAATTTTCCTGAAAGAAGCAAAGATGAGGGAATGAACAGAACTCTCTGTCCTGAGTCCCGGGTGTACTTCACCATCTACAGATCAGGAGAGCTGCAGCAGGTAAATACCCAAGGTGAAGTCCACAGGAATTGTTGGGAGCCCTGGATCGATCTGAGAAAACAGATCCACTTTGGTATCTCCAACTCATGAGCTCTGTGTTGGTGAGTGGCAGTCCAAAGCAGTTCAATAGGCAGCCTAATAATATTGTATTATCAGGATAATTAATACAGACAGTCCCCGGGTTACGTACAAAATAGGGACTGTAGGTTTGTGCTTAAGTTGAATCTGTATGTAAGTCGGAACTGGTCCAGATTCAGCCGCTGCTGAAACTGATCAGTTTCAACCGCGGCTGAATCTGAATGCCAGTTCTGACTTACATACAGATTCAACTTAAGAACCCCAGGCGTCCCCAAGTCAGCTGCTGCTGAAACTGATCAGCGGCTGATTCCAGGAAGCCTGGGACAAAGCAACTCTGCCTCGGGCTTCCCGTGGTCAGCCGCTGGTCAGTTTCAGCAGCGGCTGACTTGGGGACGCCTGGGGCAGAGCAGCTGGGGTGCTGCTGGGTTGCTCCAGTAGCGCGGCTCCTCGGCACTACTGGAGCAACCCAGCAGCACCCCAGCTGTTCTGCCCCAGGCGTCCTGATTCAGCCGCTGCTGAAACTGACCAGCAGCGGCTGAATCAGGACGCCTGGGGCAGAGCAGCTGGGGTGCTGCCGGGTTGGTCCAGAGCGGCGCTGCGGGACCAACCCGGCAGCCCCCAGCTGCTCTACCCCAGGGGTAGGCAAGAAAAGCCTGGTCTGCTGGGGGGGGCCCACTAGCTGCACCCCCCCCCCCCCCAGCAGACCAGGCGGACAGGAGCAAAGCCGCAGAGCACGCCCGCAGCGGGACAGCCCAAGTGCACCTGGGCTGCCCCGCTGCGGGTGTTCTCCAAGGCTTTGCTCCCTGTCTCCCTGCAGACCAGGGAGACGGGGAGCAAAGCCGCTGAGCACGCCCGCAGCGGGACAGCCCGGGCGCGCTTGGGCTGTCCCGCTGCGGGCGTGCTCAGCAGCTTTGCTCTCCATCTCCCTGGTCTGCAGGGAGACGGGGAGCAAAGCCTTGGAGCACGCCCGCAGCGGGACAGCCCAGGCACGCCCGGGCTGTCCCGCTGCGGGCGTGCTCCGCGGCTTTGCTCCTGTCCCCCTGGTCTGCTGGGGGGGTCCAGCAAAGCCCTGGACCCCCCCCCAGCTGACCAGGGGGACAGGAGCAAAGCCGCCCAGGCGGCGGGAGTCCCGCTGCCTGGGCGGCTTTGCTCCGGGGCAAACGAGCAAAGCCACCAGGCAGCGGGACTCCCGCCGCCTGGGGGGCTTTGCTCGGGTGTCCCTGGTCTGCTGGGGGGGTCCAGCGGCTTTGCTGGACCCCCCCCCCCCCAGCAGACCAGGGAGACTGGGAGAAGCTTTTCTCGCCCCGGAGGACACGGGTGGCGACCCGCCGCCCGTAAGCTCCGGGGCGAGAAAAGTCCTGTTTGTAAGTGCGGATCCAACATAAGTCGGATCCGCGTAAGTCGGGGACTGCCTGTAATGAGGATTAGGCTTGTGAGACCACAAAAGGATTTTTTAAATGTCCCTGGTTTGGAACTGTGATTCTTCCTTGCCGCTGGAAGTTGGGACCCTGCACTTGTGAGAGAGTATCCAACTACTTTCTAACATTAGTTTGTATTTTCTTAAAATAATGTATTAACTCAAAACGATAACAGTGCTAGGATCTAACAATATAGCCTAGAGGCAGGTACACAGCCTGTGATTTGCTATTCAAACTTCCACAAATAGTTCTGCCGAGACACATACACCCCTAAGCCAGTCCTGATCTGCATATTTCAATCTTGGGACGTCTTCAGCTGCTCAATTGTATAACCTGCGTAGCAGTTTTGAAATGTGTGCAGATGTTGGGACGAGAGACCACCAAATGTACGTTACCTTGTGCCCCAGGCTAAAGTTGAATGCAGCTCTCCAGAGGTAAGTGGAGGTGCTGGTGGACTAATTTACTGAGCACCAAGACCTCTACATTGGGCCCATATCCAAGAAATTATTATTAATGGAACTTGTACCAGCTACACTTCTGAAAGTGTACATCAGTTATTTTAAGGCTGGCTGGCAATAACTTCTTTCCAAGCTTCTGGCCTGGTGTGGATGTCACTGGCGATGTCCATTTGACAATGTGGTAGGTGTGTCCTTTGTTCCCCTCATGGAAGGCAGGATCCTTGTCAGTGTAGTGAGGGAACAGAGAGACTGGATGTCAACACTAAAGTAAATCTTAGGAAGGACGAGCGGTTAATGGCAGCCTGAGGTATTTACCGGAATCACTCTGCCCTACGTTACAATCATAAACTACATTTACAAATATAAACATTTTAGCCCTTGCATTGTCTCTGGAGCAATCTTTGGAAAACTGTTTTGCATCTGCCACTAGGTCTTCTTCACAGCATCTTCACAATACTGCCAGATCAATAGGGCTGCTTAGCATATTGTGCATGGAGAGATTATCCAAACCTTTCCTCAGTTCTCTGAATGATTTTGTTACTCACTGCTTTCTAATCTTCCAGTCTACTCAGTCAGGAGCAGCAACCGCCTGCGCTAGCCCATAGGCAAGGTGGACGGGAGGGCGGGGGGGGGGGGGACAGTTCAACGCTCCCAGAAAGGGGTGGGGCCTTGGTGGGGCTGGAAGCAGCCAGTCTTTTGTGTCTCACGGAGTGCAGCATACCTCCCGCCCAGTCCCCAAAGCCACATGGAGCATGTAATGCAGCACTCTGGTAGTGATTCAAAGGGCCCAAGGCTCCAGCCGCTACTGGTGACAGTGTAGCAGTGGTGGCAGTCAGAAGCCCTGCACCCCCCCCCCCTTTGAATCACCGGGTGGGGGCAACTGCCCCTTTTACCCCCCTTCTCCTCTCAGTTAAAATATTGTATTTTGTATGAATGCTGCTGACAAAGTCTTAACTGGACCTAGGTTTTCTGATCATGTTACAATTTTAAAATGTCTTCACTGTCTTTCAATAAGATTGCAGTTTAATTTTACAGTAATAGCACTTCACATTTCTCTTGCCCTGTCACTGTAGGACCTTACAAGCCTGACCAGAAGAAGAAGTAGTATTTTCTACCCAAAGAACTCAAAGTGCTTTAGCAATCAGTTAGATTAATATTATCTGTATTTTACAGAGGTGAAATGGAGGCTCAAAGGCCTTGTTTACACTGGTAATTTTTTCTGAAAAGTAACCCAGTGCTGCAAACAACGTGCAGCACATCACTGCAAGTGGGAGCAGTTGTGGAAGCACTCATGTAGACAGTGCCAGAAAATGCCAATATTTTAACATGGGGTTGTGTGGACCAGCTCCGAGCAGGGTTAGATGATGAGGTGCTTTAAAAGAACAGGGCTACTTGGAGGGCTGTTTGCATGGATTCCCATCTTTACTGCTGCCAGTGGGATTGTACCATCTTTAGCAGAGGTGGAAGTGTTTGTTCATTCATTTAAAAGGCTAATGTGGCTCGGCCAAAAAGATTAAATTAAAGCTGGCTTAATTTCCCAACTAGCAAATTCTTATCATTTCACCTCTGCTTCTACTATTTAATATTAAACGCATCCCACTCCCCTGCTGCAAGCCACATAGTAGGATTAGAAGTATTTGGTCACAAACTAATAAAATCCCATTGCTCGATACTGAGAAACCCAGCCCTTCTGAGAAACTATGATAATCTCACAAACGTTTTTTAGAAAACTCGTAACAAGATAACTAAAAAATGAATTTAGTTACACTAGTGTAAAGCCTTACTCTATAATGACTTTAAATGGTTTGCATTGCACATGCATTGATTTAGCTTACAGCATAAACTGATTAAAGTGCTTTTTGAACAAGTTCAAAAAGTTTCAATACATGTACTTTGGGGGTTGCCCCGGTGAAATTAGATTGATTTGAATGGGTTTAGTTACCCCCAGAACATTTTTTAATATACACCACGATTCAGAGGGTGCATCTACATAGCACCGTAATGCAAAATAAGATACACAATTTGAGCTATTTCGAAATAGCTAATTTAGTCATTTGGCACTGTCTACATAGCACCAAATTTCGAAATAAAGCACTATACCAAAACGTCCCTTACTTCTCATAGAATGAGGTTTACAGGGACATCAGAATAGCGAGCCCAAAATACCAGGTTTTCTGTGAAGACGTGGGATAGCTATTTCGGGATACCTCAGTATCCTGAAATAGCACTAAAGTGCAGACATAGCTTAAGGGCCCAAGACTGCAAACTTTGTTTTATGCAAGAAATCCATTGACTGCAACAGGAATATTCATGTGAAGAGGGGTTTGCAGGATCAGAACCTAAGGCAACAGATATGTTATTTTCTGGAAGTACCAGACTTAGAATCACAGAAATGTAGGGCTGGAAGGAACCTCAAGAGGTCATCTAATCCATCCCATGCACCCAGTCCGGTTCTCTCTTTTGCTTTTCCATCTGAAAAAAGCATCAGTTTTTGGTAAAGACAGAAATAGATAGACCAGGACACCTCTGCCTGAGGGAGACTAGCTACGCTGATATTTGATATAAGAGCTCAGCCTGAAGTGAGAGGAAGGAGATGTGATGGATGGTTAGTAAGAAGTTACTTGACTTGTGTTTGTAATAGAAGCTCTTTGGATTTTCCCTGAGATCTCAACGCAGACAAGAACGTCATTTGCATTCCCACCTTTACCCACTTCCCGCAGATGGAGTAATTTTGTATCGTTTGGGACACTTAAAAGAAGAAAGCAAGAAAGAAAGACATTGTTTGACATGCTGTCTCCTAAGACTCTGCTGTTTTGGAAACCATTCCTGGATTTGTTTCTTATTATACCATTCACATATACTAATCTTAGTTTGATGTGAATAATCCACTTCCCTGCAGGAAGAGTTTACCAGGCATGACAGCAGGAGCCCACCAAACCAGTAAGACAGAGATTACTACAGAGATTAATCCTGCTCACTTGCTTGCTCTTTCCTCAAGAATTAAGGGTCATAGGAATTTGAGCAATACAAACATAGTCTGAACTCCCACAGTGTTCTCCTGGCACCCATCTAGACAGCCCCATCTCCTTTTCTTTACAATGTCACCTTCTGAAAGCAACAGCATCCTTTCTGCGGGCAAAGTGCATACACGTCCCGGAGGTTACATTTTCATCATTTCCTCAAATTATCAAATACAGTCTGTTAATTTCAGCCATGTCTGCTCAAATACTCATTTAGAACTTTCTAACACTTAGGACTTGTCTCTGTGTCATGGTGGATTGGTGCTGCAACAATCAATCCACTGACCAATTTATTACATCTGCTTAGACACGATAAATCAATCTCCAAGTGCTCTCTCATTGACTCCAGTACTCCACCAGGACAAGAAGAGTAGCCAGAGTCAACGGGAGAGCAGTCCCCACTGACCTTACTGCATGGAAGACACGGTGGTGAGTATGTCAACTTTAGCTATGCTATTTGTGTAGCTGAAGTTGTGTAGAGTAGATCAACAGGGGGAGGGTATAGTGTAGACAAGGCCTTTGTTCTAACACAGCATTTTGGATCTGCAAATCACAGAGGGCAGTAGGTCTCATACACCCTGGCTGTGTCTACACTGGCCACTTATTCCGGAAAAGCAGCCACTGTTCCAGAATAACTTGCCAGCTGTCTACGTTGGCCGCTTGCTTTTCCGGATGTAAAATCATTGTTTTTCCAAAAAAACTATGCTGCTCCCGTTCAGGCAAAAGTCCTTCTCCGGAAAAGCATCCTGCCAATGTAGACGTGCTTTTTCCGGAAATACTTATAACGGAAAACTGTTCCGTTTTAAGCATTTCCGGAAAAGGGTGCCAGTGTAGACGTAGCCCCTGTTTTACAGATGGGAAAGCTGAACCACAGAATGGCAACTTGATCTGTATAAAGGTGCCACACCAAGGTTATGTCTACACTGGCGGGTTCTTGTGCAAGAACATCTTGCACAAGAGTTCCTGCACAAGAACTCTTGCACAAGAACACGTCCACATGCTTTTGCGCAAGAGCATCCATGGCAGTGTGGACACTCTCTTGCGCAAGAAAGCTCTGATGGCCATTTTAGCCATAGGGCTTTCTTACGGAAGAAACCCCTGCTGCGCATCCACACTGCCCTCTTGCACAAGAGCTCTTGCGCAAGAGAGCTTACACTTGTTAGAAAAGAGCGTAGCTCTAGCGCAAGAAGCCCTCTCTTACCACGCTTTACTGTAAATCTTTTTGTGCAAGAGCGGGCAGGCAGTGTGGACGCTCTGCGGAAGAATGGCCATTCTTGCGCAAGAACCTGCCAGTGTAGACATAGCCCAAGAGAGTGGCAGAACTGAGAATGGAACTGAAGTTTCCCAAGTCCTCTCCCTCTGCCTCACCAAACTCTATCAGACAGTTCTTAACCAAAACTCAATTCCATATTTTCCACCTTAGGCCATGGAAGATAAGTCCATCAGTGGTGATTAGCCAAGATAGTCAAGAGAGATGCAACCTCATGATCTAGATGTAACTAAGCATCTGACTGCCAGATGCTGGGGCTGCACAACAGTCGATGGATCATTTGATAATTGCTCTGTTCTGTTCATTCCTATGATTCATCTGGCATTGGCCACTGTCAGCAGACAGGATACTGGGCTAGAAAGACTATTGGTCTGACACGGTATGGCCATTTTTATGTTCTTATTTCTAAATTATATACAGATATATGTATTTTGTGTATTTTACATTATACATACATTCGCATATATGAATAGGAATGCATGTATAATATATATACATAAAAATAACAAGTGGTGATTATATCTCTATGATCATTTGTGGAAATATGTGCTAAACTGTATTTATTGCTGCAGGAATTACATTTGCCTCAGCCCGTTGACTCTCTTACCTGCTTTCTGCCCACTAATCCCTCTTGGCCAGGATTACTTCCCAGTTCGAAACCTCTGAGCAGTTTTACACAGCCGCTGTTTGTTGTAGTTGTTATTTTAGACATCCTTGCTTTCTCCTTTCCACAAAGTCTGGAATTTTCCCCACAAAATTATATGACGCTAATGTGCATGACAGTTTGTATTCAGTCCAGAGCAGGTTTAAGATGAATAGTTCATGAACACTTAGGTCTAGGCACAAGCGCTTCATACCATTGGAAAGGACCCAGGAATTCCCCCCTTGCCAAGAGTGTAATGCTTTTGTCTCTAATCGTGATAGGACACAAGTCATCACACCATAAAATTAGACAGTGTGGTGGATTGTTTTTATATCTTTCTAATATGTATTATTTTCTCTCCCACAGTAACTACACTGCATGCCATTATAGGAAGGATATGAAATACTGACCAACTT
Organism: Pelodiscus sinensis; assembly: GCF_052426305.1. Taxonomy (NCBI): domain Eukaryota; kingdom Metazoa; phylum Chordata; order Testudines; family Trionychidae; genus Pelodiscus; species Pelodiscus sinensis. The sequence goes on along the minus strand of NC_143052.1, from coordinate 145,279,991 downwards.
TGACAAACTGTGAAACTCTCAAACATTTTTCATATGTTTTCTTCCATAAAATATGTGGCATATACAATATCCTGGAGGACTATGTGGTATCAAGATGTTACAGGCATTTGTTGAAGGAAATGTGCATGTTTCACTGGTGGCTTCTCCATTTACCATATGGCTATCTTAAACTCAAAGAATAAAACTTCTTACTGCCCCACTATGTTCTTGCTGTAATACAGTATAACTTGTGCCTGTGCATATTTTATAAGTACAGCGGCAGTGATAGAGAGAAAATCTGTACTTCAAAGAAGAATCCAGATTTTAGAAGTGATCAGTCACTGTGAGAATGTACCCACAAAAAATACAAGCACACACTTCTGATGAGCAGACAAGCCCACAAAACTGTCCTCCCAGCCTGTTACTTTCGCTCTTTCACAATTGAAGGCACAGCTGTAAATGGTGAATAAATTACATACAAAAGATAGAAACATCCAGTGATTAAGACACTCAGGACTTTAGAGCTGATCATGGTTAGCGTGCAAATACCTGCAAACAGAGGATTCATTCAAGGATGAGTGTTAATTGTGCGACTGTCTAAAACCGCTTATGGGACTGGGCGTTTCAGTGTCTGACGCAACCCAACAGCTAGTTCTCCCCAAAGGCGGGTGCTATTTACCAGCCTCCCCGAGGCTTGGTGCTCAGAGGCATCTCTGACTGCAGGGTAGCCAGCTGGGGTGGGCGTAGTCATTCCGGGCAGGTCAAGGCCAGGCCCGGACAGCACGAGGAGCAGCGTCCTGTGCCCGGCACGGCTGCCCCCGTGGCCTATTCCGGAGAATCTCTTATTCCTACTTCAAAGTACTGCCGGGGCACAAGGGATGGGACTTGCGGGGCCTGGCGGATCCGGGAGTCGAGCTGCCCGCCTGCGGCAGCTGCTGGCCCCGATGCTCAGCCAGGGCTAGCTCGCCCAGCCCAGCCCAGCCCGCTCCGCCGCCCCCAGGCAGCCCCCGTCGGAGCCGCCCCCAGGGCCCTTCCGCTCCGGGCGGGCTGGCTCCCTGCGCTCTCAGCCCGGCTGGACCCGTTCCCTGCGCGCCGGCTGCCTGGGCCTTCCCCTCACACTCGCCGCTTGTCCCCGCGCAGCCGCCTCCCGCCCCGGCCTGCCCGCTCATTGCTGCGGCCCGGGCAGGGGGGCTCCGCGCCAGGGCGCCACCTGCTGCGGCCACTGCCCGGAGCGAGGGCGCGCCCGAGGGGCTAGTTGGCGGGACAAGCAGCGCCTGGCGCCTCCGCCCCGCGCACGTTCACAGGGGGCCGGTCCTCCGCTCCCGCCTGAGGGCAGCCCTCGCCCGCCACTCCCTGCAGTGCGCACACAGCCCGCTCCCCGCCGGCGGGCATGGGGGGCGGGTTCGTCCAGAGCGAGCCGGGCCGTAGCTCTGTGATTCAAGTCCAGCCACGCGAGCCCCGTCCCGCCCCGGGCTGGTGTAACGTGAGTCTCGGGGAACGGCGCGTTCCTCGGGCGACAAGAGCCTCTGCTGCGGGGGAAATCACCCGGCCCGGGCGCTGCCAGATTCAGCCACGCCGCCCTCCCCGTGGCGGAGCACAGCCGGGCAGCGGGCGTGGCACTGCCCCTGCCGGGAGCGGGGCGCTGGGCCCTCAGCTCTCACTGCGGCGCAATAGCCTCTCCGGCGAGGGCGGGAAGCCCCTGGGCTCGGGGGCTTATTTAACCCCAGCGGGAACGGGCCTGGGCTCCTCCGCGCACGTGGTTTCGTGCGGATCGGCTTTTGTGCGATTCCCGGGGAGAGGTGCAAAAAAGGCGCTTCCGAACCAGAGCGAAAATGAGACGCAGCGACCCCAGCCTTCGCTCGGTTTCACTAGGGAACGGGGCATGAGTTCCAGGGCACGACACGCAGCCGTCCACCCCGCCCGGGCAGATCCCCGTGGAGCCGCGAACACCGCTCAGCTAACCCCCATGAAACCCAAACCCCGAGCGCCTCGATAACAAGACAGAAAAATACTGAATTGAATGATCAAACCAGTCACAGCTATGCGCGGTTACTCTAAATATTAATCTATTCAGACACACGCCACAATCTATTTGCATGAATTTTCTGTTCTATATCCTCGATTATCCTGATTTAAAATCCTCTCAATAGCCAATTTTGTTTCTTTAATTTCGGTTTCATAAAAATCAAATTAACCCCTGTTAGATAAGGGAAACTTTTAACAAAAATTGGCTTGAAAATATAGAACTTCTGAGAAATAATAAGAAGTAATAAATCCATTGTCAGTGTACAAAATTGTCGTTGATTATTTGTTGGAATATTTGGTGCATACGCTTTGAGTTTGGGGCAGTATCTTTTTTATTTAATTTCTAATGCACTTTTTGAGATTTGTTAAGATTTAAATACTTTAACTCCAAATTTCCATTTAATTTGTAATTGTGTTTTGTAAATAAGCATGGTATATAATGTGTGGATACATAGCTAAATAGATAGATTAGATGATGGTATTTGTATATATAAAAGCTAATCTATTTTCACCCAGCAGCAAAGGAAAACTATAGCAGATTTGAACTGAATGTATTTAATGAAGTGATTGTGCAAATTAGACTCTCAGATTTTTCAATATTTATACTAGCACCCTAAAAACGATTTTAAAATCTGGTCTTGATTTGCTGTGCTTTATGAAAAACACGTTGCTTTGCAATGTTTCAGACGTTAGCAGCCGTGTTTTACCCGCTTTCCAATATAGCGCTTTGGGGTGTCTCCCTTTATCCCAAATTCATGCAGAAATGGACAAGCTAAACAGTCTTATGTTTTGTGTGTAACCTCCTATAAAGGGTATTAAAATTAACGAAATTAAAGTACCGAAAAATGGGATAACAAGGAAATCTGCCAGATTACCGGAGAAAGGATTTGTTTGATTGATTATCCAGAGGAATAATTTGTAAACTTGATTTACATTATTATTGTTGTTGTTAATATATTTGTATTATTGTTATTTTTATTGTTATTATCATGGTGTTATTATTTTATTATTTCTCCACTCTTTCTCATTGCTAGGAAGCATTTTCTTCGCGGGGAATTTCCTAAAAATACAATTTTACGCACATCTTTTTGGGTTACACAAGGAAAATAAATGTATGTTGTTGCAATTCAGATGACTATTATTAATAATAATAAATAATTCACTGAGAGCCGGAGGAAGGGAAAAGGGTTTCTAGAATTTTCAATATTTCCTCATCTTTCTTTTTTTTCTTCAAAATCCATTTTTACAATTCTAGCATTTGACCAGTACATTTTTCTCCGGTTTTTATGCTGCATTTCAGAAACGTGCATTGTATTTCGTCATTTAACAATTTGTAAGTTAAAAAAGGAATTGCGTCCCAATGTACCGTGGATCCAAATACGGGAGACAGTGTTTTTTCAGGGACGAACAGAAAACTTTACCTTCCCCCTCCCCCCCAGATAAAACAGTGATTTGGAAATTATATAGAATCCCCCTTTCGCCGCTAATCATAATAATATAATCGCAATAGCAATTGCTGGACTCGCATTCTAATAGGTTGTGCAGAAGCAAAGAGCCGGCGGCCACTACCCTAGCAAGGCGGCAGTTCCTCCGGCGAAAAGGAACAGTTTTCATCCAGTGTTTGTTTTCTTCCCCCCTTGCCGCTCTGGCGGTCCAGTTGCTGTCTACAGCGGTGCGCCCTGAGTGCGTTACAGACAGGGACGTCTATGGGAGACATTTACCTCTAAACACGGAAATGGGGGCCTGAGAAAAAACACCCAGGGACAACAGTTGATTTTTTTACCTCGGGCAAATCCCGTCATGAAGTCAATATTTGCATTGGTTTAGAACAAGGAAAACCTGACGAAGCGAATCCAGCCGGGTGTCTGACAGTCCCCAGCAGGAGCCCGGGCTGGGACCCCGCGGCCCGGCTTGTAGCTAGTGCGGGGTTGCCCCCGCGGGTTGGGTTTGGCATCCTAGGCCGTGTCTGCCATTGCATGCGGCAGGCAGAGTTGCACTGAGCGGTGTGGTTCGCGATTGCCAGTAACGCAACATTGGGCTGTATTTCATTCCCTTCTCCTCTCTACTTAACTTGTCCCGGGACTGGAATCGAGGCGGGCCAGGCCCAGGGCACAAGCGGGAAAATGAGAACAACCGGCTTCCTGAAATCAACAGCGAGCCCTGCTCAAAGGCAACCGAGCCCGTATGGCCCGCGGGAGTCGGCCTGAGCCACCCACTGCCAGCTCCGGGCCTGGCACACGGCGCCGGGACCTTGATCTGCAGCCCACAGCGGCCACTGCACTGGCGCCAGACCCCTCCGGGGCCCGATCCTGCCGCCTTGCCTGTCGGTTGCACTGTGCCCTTGTTGGCCTCCCCAAGGTCAGGATCAGGCCCCGAGCCCCGGTGCGGCTCCTGGAGGGCGCGCTCTGCTGCGCGGGGCATTTCGCTCAAGCCCGCAGCTCCTGCGCTGCGCTCAGTGATCAGCCCCGCGCCCCAGCGGCCCAGGACCGGCGGTTCCCGCCACCCTCGCTCTGTCCTGCCGGCAGCTGTTCGCCGCGGGCTGGGCGCTTTTGTCTCCGCACGTGCGGCGCGGGCAGGAGCCAAGTGGCCGTAGAAGCGGGCCGGGGGGGCAGATCCCGCACCGAGCTTGGGAGCGTGACACTGGGGGGGGCGCCTCGCACCCGGCATTACCCACACCCGCTCCTGGAGGCACCCGACGCGGGGCGGCGCAGACACCCGCCTGGAGGCTGTCAGAGCCGGAGGCATCCCCCGGCTCCCTCTGGGCGAGCCGGCCTGCCTGTGACAGCGGGGGCTGAGGGCTCGGGGGGGGGGGTCACTAACCGGGGTTGAGGTCCAGGCACTGGGTCGGGTCTTCGCTCTCCCCTAGCTGGCCACTGGGGCTGAGGCTCTCCATGGACAAATCCAACCCCTTGTCCTCCCAGTCTCGCAGTTTCCGCTTTTTATTTGTCCCAATCAAGGCTTCTACCGAGAAGGCGTGAGCCCGGGAGCTGAGGGCTACTGCAGATCTTCTCCGCTCGCTCATCTTCTCCCCAGCCCGGCGCCGCGCCGGAGGAGCAACCGGTGGCTCTGCAGGCAGAGCGTGGGGGGCAGAGGCAAAGCCCCCGGCCTCTCTGCCCTCCCCAGCGGCGCCTCCCGAAGAGCCCCTGGGTCCTCTGAAGACTCTACATGAGGCAGGGCCGGGAGCGAGTGGGCAGCCCCGGGCTCAGCACCAGCTCAGAGAGGCTGCGGGCTGGGTTGCATCTTTTTTCCTTTTTTCCTCTTCTTTCCCTTCTGCCTCCCTCTGATTGATACAAACTTCTGGGAATTTTTTTTCCCAAAGAGTTAGGCAGGCTGCTCGCGCCTGTCAAAGAAAAAAAAAAGTCCCTGGCCAATAGGAGGAAGGGAAGGAGAGAAACCCAAAAGCTGCGACCCAATGAGCAGGGGAGAGAGACTCAGGCTTGAGGGCTAAGAATTTGGCCTGGTGGGTCCTGGAACCCTGGAGGAGAATTAACTCTTTGGAGGATGGAGCGGCGCAGGGGGAGAGCCGCTAGCTATAAATGCAGCGAGGGAACAACTCCTCGCTTATCGAAACCCTCCCCCCTCCCCGCCTCGCACCCTGAGTTTCTAGTGACCTCTCGCCACTCAAGCCAAACACAGTATTTGAAAGGGCCTTAAAACCTGGGACTTAAAGAAAAAGTGTTGTTTGCAGCGCGTCCTCAAACGCCTTGCTGTTGTCTTTGCTGCTGCTATCGTGGTTTCCCTTTGAAAAATAACGGCTTGGTGTATTAGATTCCTTTCCCCCTCCGAGTGATGTCTCCTTTAAAGTGATTTTTATAACAATCCGGGCGGTGACATAGATGTTTGACTGCACCGTTTTGCCCTGGTTTTAAATATTTGCTGCCATTGAGGCTTCCTTGTATTTTGACATTTGGATTGTCCATGTTCTGTTGTTAGTGCATACTTGTATCCCGCGAGAGAAAATGAGGTGAAAGCCAACTCTAGCACAGGCAGCAAGCTATTCAAAACTTCAGTATGGATTTTTAGTACAAGGGTCCTTGAGATTTGAAACACACATAAATACCCGATCGGATACATCCATAACCATCTGCGTCGTGAGTTCGCAGTAAAAGGGGGGGAAATGTTTACTAAGAAAAAATGTAGTGGAGCAAAAAACATGTTTTGAATGGTCAGATAGACGGATAAAACGCTAAGCATGTTATGACGTCAATAATAAATGAAACATGGAAAATCGTGAACAACTAGAAAAAAGGAAGACCGAAAAACACAGTCATTAAATGTTCGGCATCAGATCCAGCCAGAGAAAATGTAATAAACATTTCCCATTCAGTAGCGGGTTATTCGTGTATTTATTGTAATGGTCACACGGGGAAGGGAGGCACGGCTGCCCTGGAGCTGTTTCCAAACGACTGTAGACTGACTGGCCGTGGTCAGGCTAATTTCAAAGGGTCTTTTCCGACAGATGCGCCACCCCAAAGACTTGTGGACAGGAGGTGTGACTGTAGGCGTAGCTGGGGCGACGTGGGGTGCTGCCGCAGCGCCTGGCGTTAAGTGCCTCTCCTCGTATCCAGAGTGTACAGTTGGGGCCAATGGCTCTCAGTCCTCACTCCCCCCCCCCAAATACACACACTGTACAAATGGTTCCAGCGCCCCTGATTTGGGGACAGTCACGGATCAGTTTCTGGGGCTAAGCACAACACATCTGTATGCCCGTGGGGTGGGGGTCTCTCTGAGACGCGTTCACACGTCCCTTTCCTTCCCAGTATTGTGTCGCCTCCGGGTAGGGTTGAAACAGCCTTTGCACAGGAGAGGGGGCGAAAGAGAGTAGGCCTGGAAGGTGTGATTCCAACAGCTGAGTAACAAACACCAGGAATCACCAGGTCATTTTCCTGGGCGAGAAGCGGGCTGCTCGGGTTTGCTTGTTTCAGAATATATCGCTCCGACACGCCAACAGCGACAAACGGGGGTGCAGTGGGTCTTCTCGGAGCCTTTCCCCGCCTCGCATGCCCTTTGGAGCGCAGAACCTTCTCAGCTAGCCCGCTTCCAAGGAAGCCGCTCGGAGGAGAGTTTTTGAGGAAGCCGGAGTTTACTAGCAGTAGTAGTGTAGTGCGGTAGTAAAGTAGTGCGGTAATAGTAATGATAATAACTGCGCTCCGCAGGAACTGGAAAAATACGATTTATTTAAATAAGAAGTTTCCAGTGTTTTCCGGGGATTCTCTAAAGCGAGATAGAGAAGATATCTCCTGAAAAATTATTCCCTCTTTTCTGCCTGCCTGGTATCATTTTTTTGCCAGACACAGCCCGCTAGGACGATTTTACAGGGGAATCACAAGTTGAGAGGTAGATTTGAGGAAAACCTCAAGAGATCTCAGAATTACCAAGGAAGTTGACCAAAACTGTGTTTGAAAAGCAGAATATTTAAATCACATGTTGGGCTTTCGTTTGCCGGGTTTTAAAAAGTGTTAGCTTAGTAGACAATAGCTTTTACATTATCTACCAATGTTCATTCTAATTGTTAATTGTCTCTTCTACCTAGCTAGCTAGCTATCTGCGTGTGCTCTGCAATCTTTAATTTCAAAGGTTCTGATACAGGAACAAGTCTGTAAAATAAAATGTACAAATCTCCTTGGCATGTATGTATTACATCCCATTATCATGCAATCGATAATTATAGACACAAAGTGTCACAAAGTTTGCCAATAACTGAAAAGGAGAAAGATTTTCAGACACTAAATTCCAGTAGGTAAAGTTCTTGGGAAATGTGGACACAATCAGTATATATGACTAGAGGGGCTGTGCTTTACATTTATTACCGTGAAGACACAGAAAGAGTTCAGAATACCCTGGTATAATTGGGGCCTGTGGTAATTTACGCGCCTAAGGTTGAAAATTGGAATAAAGTTGCAATCAACAACACCCAACCCGTTAGTGGCTTCTCATCGACTCTAAACCAAGACCAGAAACGCAAAGCAAAGAAACTCCTCCGGCCACCATTACTGCACATGCCAGAAAGTAGCTTATTGGGGTGGTGCTGTTTGTTATGGGAAAACAAAAGGTTCCTTCTTGCGTTGTTGGCTATGCGGGTCCTCGCTAATCAGAAGCAACCAAACAATGAGATCTCCATTCATTGTTAAAAGTCTAGGGCCAAATCTTTGTGTTGTATTCACATCACGACAAAGTCAATGAGTCAAACTCAATGGAGTTGTCCCCGGGATTAATTTCTGCTCGGGTGAACTAAAAGAGCAGTATTTTGGACCAGTTTCTTGGTTACGGGCGTGTTAATCTGGAATCGTTCCTCTGAAGTCAGTTTGGAGTGACTCCGGATTTACCGCAGAAACTGCTGTCAGAATTTGTCCTTTCCTTGCTAAAAAATTAGATAGTTATCTCATACGAAAATCCTGATCCTTAATCAAGGCGAATAGCCTTGATTTGCAGGAGTAGCCCTCATTTTCAAAGAATCTGCTCCGCTGAACGAAGACCCAGGCTCGGGCCCTGCGGAGTGTCTGAAGAAACCTAACTCGGGCTTCCTAGTGGTCACAGTGCAAACCTGCAAATACCCCTTTCTCCGTGGCAGCGTTAACCCAAGGAAGAAGTGGGGGTGGGAGGCGAGAGCTGTGCAGATGTTCTGCTCTCAAAGGCGTTCGGCCATTCTGCCGCCCCAAAAGCAAAACGTGAACTAGAAGCCTGTAGCCAGAGCCTGCCTGGGGATTTTTGAGCTAGTAATTGAAAACAACGTTCATGCTAGTCAGCGGGTGTGGGCTGAGGGCTGCCTTATAACGCGAGCGAGCGATTTAGGTGACTTTAATACAATTTAGATTGTCTCTAAAGCGGACTGGAGTATGTTTAAACCAACGCGAGTTTAAGAGGCGAGATTCATTTAGGCAGAATTGCAGTTTGCCGGTGGAATTTCAAGAGAGGTGAATTTCCTGTGCTGTGCAAGGTCATTTATTGTGACTGTAAAAAATATGCCCACACTTTCGTTTTATGGCCGGCACCAACTGTTTTGTTATTTATCATTAGCTAATTCATAACTATGCCCATTTTACACCCGACTCCTTCGCTCGCTTCTTCAGAGTCCAGCTGGAGCGAAGCGCCGCACAATGTTTACAGTGCCAAGAGTTTTTTAAGCGGCCTTTTGTTTTGTTTTTATATTTTTTTTACAAAATAAAAATCTCGATTACTATTTTAAACAAACACCATGCCAGCCTCTTAAACCTTCCAGATGTTCGCAATAAAATGTCAGGTTTTGCCTTTGGGACTCGAAATAAAATTTAACTGCTTTCACCCTGCAATTATTCTCTTAGCTCGCCCTCCATAAATTTATCTGCTTTCTATCAGGAGGGGAAAAATCCGATTATACACTTGGACTATAAAATAAGCCACCAGCTCCCCTCCATTTTACCAGGGCTTCAAGCAGCTTTGCTCCGGGCTGTGCAGCCCCCAGGCCCGCCCGAGGTTCCGGGCTTCGGTTCTGCCCCCCTTTTTGTTTCCAGGAGAAAGCGAGCCGTCCCCAAAGCAAGGGGTGCTCAGAGAAGTTCTTCCTCTGAGGCCAGCCAGGCGCCCGCGTGCGTCAGCCCCAAGCCACCAGCACGGCGCGTCAGCTGGCTGCCCGGCTCGGGAATGAACGGCCCCCGCCACCCCTCGGCTCCCGGCGCCGCTACTTCTTGTGCAAGGCAGCGGCGGGGAAGCTCCGGACCCGAGCGAGACCAGGTGGATGGGGTCATGGCTTGCACTGGACCCGTGGGTGCTGGGCAGCGGCAGCTTTGCAGCGTGCCCCGCGCTCTGCTGCAGAAGCCGGAAGGCTAGTGTCTCTCCCCGGCAGAAGCCGGTCCGGTGAAAGCCATCGCCTCCCCCCCCCCCTTCGCCCCCGCCACCGGGTCTCTCTGGCTCGCGCCGAGCCGTCCCGGGGAGCTTTTGGGACACGCATTGCGGATAATTCCTCCCCGGCAAGCTCTCGTTACGGATCAGCCCGGAGTCCGAACCAAGCTTGCACATGGACGCCACTTTGCGCTCGCTAGCCTCCGCCAGCAAGGAAAGGGCTAAACTCGCCGTCAGTTATGCTGCCTTCGCTGCACTAAATCTCCCGGAAAGCTAAGCAAGGAGCCGGGCTATTGTCATTTTGGAGCTAACACCCGGGAGCTCTCCTGGGGCCCCCTGCACAGAGGGTGTCCGCGGAGGTTTAAGCCTTTTGACATTGCTCGGTGGCGCGCACACACCCCAGAGCCCGCAGGTCTGCGTCCACACGCGGGAGCACCTGGCGTTCGCTTCCACACAAGCACGAGTGGACACGCAATATGCCCCGCCAGCACACACCCTACAGGGCTAGAGAGCCACGCGGCTTTGTGACGGAGCGACTTTCCCCTGAAAGCTCGCCACCTGGCCTTGCTGAGGTATCTGCTGACAAGGGGAGCCCGGGTGGTCACTGGCCCCAGAGCACTGGAGCCAAACGCGAAGGGCACCCGAAAGCGAGAGGCACAAGACGCAAGCGAACAGCGCAGAGCTCGTTGCTTCGAAAGCAGCGGGCTGCAAAATAAACACGTTACCTAAGACTGGCCAGCGTGCTCTGCTTCGCCGAACCCCGGGAGCAAGCCAAAGGTCTCATCAGCTGTGCCAAGGGCTCCGGCTCACCTGGTTACCTTTCCGACCATTGCATTTGTGCTGCAGAACCGCCCTGGCCCGGAGGGGAAGTTGCTGACACCCCAGAGGAAGGGAAAAGAATACTAGACCTATTGTGCTTGCTTTGTTCATACAGTTGGGATTTTTTGGGGAATGTTTTCATGTAGGCTCCTACCTCAGCCGTTGTGCTCCTGGTTTGCAGGTGTATTAGTTTTGCCACGGGGAGAAAGGGTCATAGAACGGGCTCACATATTTCAACAAGCCCCCGCTGCCGTTTTCCACGTAAATTTCAGCAGCCAAGAGGCGAGCTGAAGAAAGCGCATGAAGAAGAGGGGTACGGTGGGACCCTGACAGACTTGTGGTAAATTGAGAGCAGAGGCGAGATGGCAAGTAGGGTTACCTCCGGCAGCCCCTTAAACCAGGACTAGAGCTGGAGTCAGGCCTTATGGTAACAGTACTAGCCGACGTACGCGGAATTGTGTGCATATTTGTGTGCATGGGGCTATTTATTTCTGCGATCGCCTTCTGTACAGGACATTCTAGGTGTCGTGATGAAGTCACAGACCGACAACCGTTTCCAAAAGACTAGCAGGCTCCAGGACAGGCGTAGCGTTAGCCCTCCTCTGTCACACACACAAACGCATTGCCTTGGAGACGAAACGAAATAGTACAGCTTATTGCTGTGATAGGGTCACTCGTGCGTGCTGATGCTTATGTGGTAACCGGGAATAAAAAAACGTTCACAAAAGCACCCCAAGTTTACTTGATAAAATATAGCAGCCATGGAGCACTGCGGCATTGGTGGAAGCAAGAAGTGAAACAGTTTGGAAGCGTAGCCGTCTGGATGGTACTCTAAAGTACAACCATAGCTCCAGCGTGTTACATTGTTTGAGCCAATGGGTACAAACTGCTCCAAGGAATCAGACGTAGGAGAATCAGAGAAGAGAAGGAAAATGGATAGTTTCTTTCCAAACTGATAGCAGATGAACCATCTTTGCTATCATTTTATTGCGTGTCAGACTCATGGAAAGTTTTTAAAAAAGTTTGTTGCCTGGCAAAGGACATGTAAACGCCTCAGCGCATAGTGTGCGTGTGTGATCCTATTTTAAAGTGTTCTGCCAAATTCGGAGGCCCTTTGCTCAGTCCCTAGGCAAACCCCGGTGACCTCACTGGAATCAGGCCTTAGGGGGCTGACTTGTAATTCACAAAAAGGCAACTCTCCCCAAAGCGGTTGGCCAAGTCATACCCGTGTTAGACTCCCACCCGCAGCTTTTTAATTTCTTGAGGAGTGAACGTGTTGTTGGCGTGAGAAAACCTGGGCGACAGTAACGTGATTTGGCACAAACAGAGCTTGGGTTTTGCATAAAAGATGGATGAGTTTCCCCCTCCCCCTCCTCCACACACCCAGGCTCGCTTCGCCCTGTGGCTCAGAGCGATCTGCGGCGCCCAGAGGCTGGCGAGGGGCGGGAGGCGGGGAGGGCTCGGGAGAGCGCAGCCCTGAGGCCAAGGGTGCGATGCTGGTCCGGGAAGCAGCCAGAAGGTGCCTCCGCAAATCGGCGTCCTTTCCTGAGGCTGGCTGGCTCCGGCCAGGGCACCCAGCCCCGCCTGGCGAGCTAGGGCCTTCTCCGGCCTCGCCCTGTGCTTGCCAACGCCCTGGCGCGCCTTAGAGAGCGCGGGGACACGAGCGCGCTGACACTGTCCCCGGGGACTCCCATTCGGCGCCTGCGGGCGGGGGGCTTGCAGGAGCAGGGCTGGCTTTGACAGCGTCTGTCTCAGCCCCCAGGGCAGTGGGCAAAGCCCGGGGCAGTCACAGGAGCTCACTGTGGGGTGTATCCCCCCTTCCCCGCAGCGGGAACGGCGCAGGGCCCTGAAGACTCCCGGCCTGTGGGTCCGACTTGCAAACAAGCGCTGGGCCGGCTGCTTTCCGTTCACGGGAATCAGGGCCACCTGGCTGAGAGAGAGGACGGGACCGCTCAGGGCGCCCCGCAGTCTCCCCGCAAGGGTCTCCTGAGGGCGGGGTCTCGGGAGCGGGAGAGGGAAAGGCCCGGGTCGCTCACTAGCGTTGGGAAGAGGCGAGCTCTGCGGGCAAAGCGGGGAGCGATGCAAACTGCGAGCCCCCGAAGGGAGCTGGCCCGCCGGCCTCGCTCACTTGCCCCCTCTGCACACACCGCCCGCCCTGCAAACGCCCCTTCTCCCAGTTGCGCGCAGAGCCGGCAGCTGCGCGTGAATCGTTTCCAGAAAGCGCCGCCGCTCACCCGCACAATGGCTCTCACATGACCTATGCCCCCAGCCAGCCCCCCTGTCACCGAAACAGGACCCAGGCTGGAGCAGCGCTAGCCCCCCGCTTCTCCAGGCTAGAGAGCTCAGTGTGCGCTCGCCCGGCGCCATCCACACAATTTGGGGGGTTTGTGGGGGAAGCGCACAGCGAACCAAAAATGGAGTCTAGAAAGGTCCGTGCACTGTCCTGCCTCCCCCCACCGCCCCCACCGCCCCCACATGCTCCATTATATTGTAAACATCACACGTTAGGTCTGAGAGCAGACTTCCCTGCGAGCATTCAAACAGGGAAGGGCTGCCGCACATAATGCTTTTAATATTCTTTAAATAACAGGGCCGGAGGCGCTCCTGTGTACACGCTGGTATTGTGCTTCTGTGCATTCCTAATGATGTCAAATTCTTCCGTGTAATCAAGAGGAATTATTGAACAACTGCAATTGAAATGAGAGGTGCGTCAGACTCCAGCATTTGCAAAATCGCCATGATTCATTTGGATCGACCAGCCATGCAAAGAAGAATTATAATAATCACGATAGTATTTATATGCTTATTATTTGTTCGTATATAGTTGTGGCCCGTTTGTACAGCGCTTGGGGCAGTGGGAGGTGTCGGGACGATTCAGAGAAATGCAATCCCCGTTGCTGTTTGTCAGGCGCCTCTCCCTACGCCTAGGAATAGATTTGTTTATTTCTAAAAATCGGCCGAAGAGCTCCTGTGAGCGAATTTGGTCTGCGAAGTCATATGCTATTGATTTCTCCCCCGGCCTGGGACTTCTCAAGAAGTCTTGTTTGGAGACAAGAACAATGATCGCTGGCTGCCGATACAAAATTTCAGGGCAGTCCCGTGCACTGTACCAACATTTCCGAGACTTTCTGCTTTCCCGAACGTGTTCGGGGGGAGCAAATTCCCAGCCCCGCTCATCAGACTGTCCGGGCCCGGCCGCTTTTCTTCCTGACTCGCTCCTTCTGTTGTGTCACCTGCTCTGCTCCACAAGGAGCTCTGGGTCCCAAAGATTTAGCCTGAGGCCTGACGGGACAAGAAAGTCTCCCCCGCGGGGCCTTAGCCTCAGGAGCGAGCCTGCAGAGCCGAGACCCGGGGAGCGGGCCGGGCCGCGCGGCCGGGCAGGGAGCTGCTCCCAGCAGCTCGGTAGGATGCAAACGAGCGTCTGGGCAGGGTCGGGAACCCGAGCGTGTGACCTGGCTCGGGTCTGAGCGCCCAGAGCTCGCCCGGCCACGGCGGCAGGGAAGTGCCGGAGCTGGGAGATGCCCGAGACCCAGCCTGCGAGGCCGCTGAGAGCCGCGAAGGAGCGAGCGGGCCCCGGCCAGTGGTCCCTGCGGGCGGGCGCTGCGCGGTGACAGCTCTAGGCAAACGAGGTCCCGGCCGCAGCGAGTGGCGGCGGGCGAGTGACAGGACAGCGGCAAGGGCTGTTTTCCTTCCAGGCGCGTGTGTGCAGCTCTCCCGGGGGCGGGCTGGCGGCGGGGAGGCAGGCAGGGACCCGGGCCGGGGCTGGCCTAGCGGCCCAGGGGCTCAGGCTCGCGGGGGAGAGACAGGAGATTGCGCAGGGCCCAGAGCCCCGCAGAGCTCGCGTTTGGGAAGTGTCCGATCATCCAGCCAGAGCCGGGGGGAGGTGTTTCGGGGGGGTTGCTCCTGGTTACCCACCCCTCCGCGAGCCGGACCCTAGCGGCGCGCCCGGCGGCCCCGGGGCACTGCAGAAAGCCGGGAGAAATGGGATTCAAGCGGCCCTTTAGCGAGGCTTCTTTGTGCGGCTGCTGATGGGTCCCGGCTTGCCCCGGCCTCCTGTCTGACCCGTGTGCGGGGCGCCCTGGGGCAGCGCTCTCCAGTGGCCCCCTAGGAAAACCGATTCCGCGCTGGCGTCTCCGCAGGAAACCTAGCCACGTATCGAGCCCTAAACCTCAGCGAGCGGTCCACGCTGACGCCAGCCTGCGGGGGGAGCGGGGTCTTTAGCTTTAATGGCAGGAGGGTGACTAACTGCAAATCGCAGTTTTCTTCTGGACAGGGGTATTGTGACAGATCAGTCCGAAGCTCACCGGCTCGATGCGCCTTTGGGCCTCGGGGAATGTTAGCAAACAATTTCTCCTCTGCTGCTTTCGTTCCCGTCCCCCCGCCCCCCCCCCCGATGGCCAGTTCAGCGCCACGTGTGGACTTGCCCGACGCAAACAGTACAGTAACATACATTTTGTTGTTGCTCTGCAGTTCTTTGATGTGGTTTATAGGCACCAAATGTTGATGCCTCCCTATAACTCTTCCGTGTCGGCCTCTAACAATTTCGGTCGTTTCCCCTCCCCCCATTTTTCCTTTCGCCTTTTGACGGAGCCTGGTCATTTTTCTTCTTCTCTACAGCTTAAGTTTGTGGGCAATCTAGTTGTCTCTTCCTCACACTCACACGCAGGCAGGATCACCTGTTTCTAGCTGTATTCTGCTGCTATTTCATCCGCCCGCGAGCTCTTTCAGGAGGATTTTGGAAGTGATTGCAAGTGTATCCGTGACACGGGACTCTGTGCGAAACAGTCACATTTTCGTGCCATATAGGTTGGCTCGATACCAGTACACACATTCTTATTGTAGTATGTATTCCTGCCCTGAATCTGATTTTATGAGGGGGGGGGGCAGGTTACATTTCTTTCATGCACTACACGTGCAAAACTTTGGGAAGGCGAGATTAGAAGTCCCTTGAAGTCATTAGTAAGGTCCTAATAAGGAGTAAGGGACTATTCATGCGACCAGGGGGCTTGCAGGATCGGGTCTGCAATTTGTATTAACCTGGCAATATGATATATAAATCCGCTTCGTGCTGAGCCAAGTAGGAACAAGTTTATACCGTCACTTTTTGTTGTTCAATTAATACATCCCCCTTTTTTTTGGCTGTTTTTGCTCTGTCATTTTTATGTAATCCCATTGACTAGTGTGCCTGCTGTGCTCTGCGGACTCTAAGCAATTGCACGAATTTCCTTTCCTTGAGTGGCAGTTCAAATACAAACGAAGGTTGAACAGGTTCCGTCGGCGCGTGGAGCCTTTCCGAAAACGCCACCCAAACACGGAACGGACTATGCGCTATTCCGGATTAAACTGCCTTGTGTGGACACTCTTCTTCCGAAATAAGAGTGCCTCGTTTTATTTAGGTGTAATCCGCTTCGGCGGCGCCAGGAACAAGCTTCAGTTCTCAGGAATCAGGCTCTGTTTGTCCCGTGATCCCTGCGCCCCTTGGCTCAGGCATTTCCCAAGGCAAACGAAAGTCCCTCCCTGGCGGGGCCTAAGGCTTGTGTGGCCCTGGCCCTCCCGCCCCCTGAAGCCCAGACGTAGTTTCCATACGGAATCCCCCTGATTTAAAAGCTGCCAGACCTCTGATGAGCCCCAGGGGCGAGCCACCTCCCTGCCCCGTGCCCTTCTCCCGGCCCTCGCCTAGATCCGATTGCAGCTCCGGGAAGCGCCGGACGGGCAGCTAGCCCCGGGGCCCTGGCGGGGAGTCACCCCGGGCGCAGTGGGTGTCTAACGAGCCCGGAGCAGATGGGCGGCCTGGCCGGGCGCGTGTGGGCAAAGAGCCCTGCCCTGCCGCTTCATCCCTGCGCTCCCGGGCCCTCCCCATGACCTCACTCCCCGCAGCCAGGCCGGCGTGCGCCGCCCCCCGCCAGGCTCGGAAACATTAGGGACTGGAGCGCGCGGCTTTGGCAGATCAAAGTCCCACGCTCGGCTGCATCTGGAGGCTGGCGGGGGAACTGGAGCAGCAACAGTTGGACGACTTCAAAGTGTTTCCAGCCCTGATTTTTCTCCCTCCCCGCCCCCCTTTCAGGCCTCGGCCAGAGACAATGGATTCGGTGGCCGGGCTCCAAAGAAATAACCTGCCCGAGGAGCTGCACCGGCCCCCGGCCAGTAAACGCCTCGCGCCGCTTCCTTCGGCCCGTAAAGCCGAGGAGCTGCGAGACCGGCGCCCCGTCCGCCTTGCGCCCCCCCGCTGCTTTGGCGCAGGGCGCGGCTGCACGCGAGGCTCCCAAGGGCTAAGGGACACACTTGCCTGGCTGCAGAGCCCACCAGCCCGCGGCGCAATGAGGCCGGGGCAGGGCTGGGCTGTTTTAAGAAGATCCAGTCTCAGTGCGGGGGGCCGACGCCCTAGGCCGGTAGCGGCGCCCGGGAAATGCTCAGTCCGTTGTGGTACCGAGCCATTAAGCACCCACGTGGCTCGGGAACAGCCCCCCGTGAGTTAGCGGCAGCGAGGCAGGTGTCGGGAACCCAGGCCCTCTCCTGGCCCCGCTTCACTTCCGTGGGTTGGACCCCGCAATGCTCGCAGGGCGGAAAACACAGTGGGGGGGGGGGAGAGACTACACCATCCTGACCCGGCCCGCCTGGTCTCGCAGGGCCCGTCCGTCCGAGCTTCCTGCAAAGGGGGAAGAGTCGGGAGGGGAGGGGGGGGGGCGGTCAGAGCCAGGCGGGAGCCCAAGGGCAGCGCCCTACAAGGATCGCTTGTGGGTTTATAGAGTAGCTCTGCATCCCCAGCATCCCCAGGCGGGCGGGCCAGCGGTCACGTTTCGGGGGGCAGGTGTGGGCCCTCTGTCCGGCCCTCCTTCTCCTGGGGGTGCGCCCGGCAGCAGGAGGGGAAGGGAGCGGAGGCAAAGGAGCGCTGGTAAAGCCGGTTGGTTCCAACCCGCCCCTAGCGCTGGGCACAGGCGTGGGCCTAAGAGGTAAAATAAAGGGCCCAAGCAGGCTTTGCAGGGCCAATGCTGTGAGCAGTATCGATCCCACTGTGCCACGCATAACAGGGATCCCCTCCCCGGGGGACAGTCCTGCGATCGCACCCTGCAGCAGCAAGCCCCCCTCCCCGAAAGAAACTAGCACCCTTGACCCAGCTCCGTGCCCTGGATCGCCTTTTGCGTGTCTCCCGGACGCCGGCGCCGGGCGGACACCCTCGACGCAGGCAGCTGGAAACCTCCGGACGCGGACAGAGGCGGGTCACACCCGGGCCCTCGCCCTAGCTGCTGCCGGAGCAGGGATGCGCTAGTGCCTCGTTTCCTGATTCAGGGAAGCGCAGACGGAGCTAGACGGTTCCTCGGCCCGAGATGCCTGCCAGGGCGGGCACCCTCCTTCTCTTGCCCTCTCTCAAGCGCCCAGCCTCCTGCGCACCCCTCACACCGGACAGGCAGGCTGGCAGGGGCCCAGCAGCTTTTGCACAGCCCTCCCCGGCCCGGCCCCCAGCTCCTCGCAGCTTCTGTACTGCAGCTGCCACCTTTAGCGCCCGTTTTCATCTGTAAGTAAGCGTCTTAGCACAGCGCTGTTGCGCTCATGCTCCCTCCGTCCTCCTCCTGCACCGCAGGACTCCCAGGGTCGCCTGTGTCAGTTCCACGCTGCATAACTGGTCCCCGGGGGACGGTGAAGTCTCGGGGTTGCACAGCACTGTCCCCAAACCCCCTTGGCTAAAAAGTTTATTTAAATTTTTGGGAGACTAGTTACAGCATTAGACTGCGACTCCCCCAAGAGAGCAAGAGGGAAATCGGCCGCAAGGGGTAGAAATCAGCCGAGAGAGGAGACCCGAGCAATGCGTAGCTCCTGCTGCAAAATGCAAAATAGTCCCCAAATGCAGCCACTCCAGATCCAAGCCAGTAACTCTCTTGGCTTTGTCGTTTAGAGCCCTGGAAGGTGCCTAAGCATAAATCGTACAGTAATCTGTCCGTTCAAGTCGGGAACAATTTTGATTTCGGGAGAGAGCAAAAGTTGCAGGATGAGGCCCTGTTCAGTTTGTAGAGCCACCGTTCCCTGAGATGGTATTCTGCTCATGTGCCTCTCCTTCGCCTCTCCATCGCCAGGCATGACTCCCCCATTGCCAGTGCCCCTGCTTTGTAAGCAAGAGCACTTAGCACAATTAGAAGGGTAGGAACATTATTAAGCGCCTCAGAACTCGTTGGGCTTTACAGCCCATGCTCAGTCTTGGCAAGTAGCAATAGATGGCGAGAGGACTTGCATGAGAGTTGGATTTTTGCATGAAGCGGATTCCTGTTTCGGCGCCGTTTTGATAGATTGAACGTTTGTCGGATTTGGCTATAGCCACCTCAGACCAAGACACATACGCAGAAACCTGCGTCAGTCAAAGCCCCTTGCTTTTCTGGCCGGGGATGGCGGGGCTCCCTTTTGAACGTCTCGCCTTGCTTTGCGTGCTTGTGTTTGTGTTCTCTTTGGATGTGAATTCACTGCACGAGAAACAGGCCGGCCAAGGGAAAGTAGACACGACGGCGCGGGGCACAATGTCATTTCTATCGAAGCTAGCGTGGTGCGTCTGCAGCTGTTTGATAACGTGTCCACGCCACGTGGCGCGATCTGTAGGTAGGTATATCTGCGAGGAAGAAAAGGGGCAAGACGACTGCAAGAGCACAGGTATTATGTGGTTAGTTGGGTTGGGAGGCTCCCTTGCAGGGCGCCCTTGAAAAGACAAAAGCCACTCTCCAAGTTCCGGACAGGGAGGGGTGCTGAGAATACAGCATGGCTGAAAAGTCGAAGGTTAAAGAAAATCCAAAGTGTATGGGGTAGGAGGGCAGATTCCTAGCTTCCAAGGCCAGAAGGGACCACTGTGATGGGGCTGATCTGCCCCCCCCCCTGCCCAACACAGGCCTTACTGCCCCCACAGTAACTCCTGGAGCAGAGCTGTTAGAAAACCAGCCGGACTTGATATTACAATGGTCAGCCATTCAGAGCCCCTGGATCCTTGGCAAATTGTTCCGGAGGGTAATTATGCTCATCCTTAAAAAATACCCCCCTCCTCCCTGCATTTCCAGCCTGATTTTGTCTAGTTTCAACATCCAGCCAGCCTTGGCTGGGGAATTGAAGGGGCAAGCCCTGACACTGGCCAGACAAGTCTGCTTCAGGGGCTCCAGCCTGCCCACAGTAGGGTGTGGAAGCCAGGGAGACGTAGCGAGCCCACGCAGAGAAGAGGGTTCCCTGGGCCAGTGGCACCTCGCAGGCTTATAGCACACGCGTGCCCAACACACCACACCACGCACAGAGCAAGCTGCTCCCCACTCACAGCATGAAGACAGGGTGAGTGGCAGCAGGTCCTGAGATATTAGCCCTCCAGAAAGGTGCGACCTTTTCAAAATAGTTGCAGCGCCCCCACTCCCCATCTGCGGTGGGCCAGGCTTCCGAGCGCCAAGAGACGTAGAAATAACTGCTGTGGCGAGGGAGAGGCACCTAAGGCAGCCAGTGTTTGCAGGGGGAGTGTGTCACTTTGTGACAATCCGACTGCATGGATAGCCGCTTCACTCTATTGGCCTACACTTTACACGCCAAAGCTCGGGTATGCAATTTGTGTACACACATTCAAGATGCGCATTCCCACGGACTATGCACCCACATGCTGTATTTTCTAGGCAGATTTGTCCGTTCTCCCCTTTCTACAGCACTAGTTATTCCCACCGCTCTGTTTGCTAGTGCGGTTTATTACATTAATTATTATTACAAAAATTCAGTGGTCGTTTAGTATTGTCTAGGACACTTTTCTGTGCGCCTTAGATACAGAATCGCCTCCCTGAAACCTTCTTTCAAGTGTGTTTGAATAGGACAGTATGCAAATGGATTTCCAAAGGTTATATACATTGTATTGTGCTAGAATGTAGAAATAGTCAAACATGTCTAAATACTCCTTTCCCAAAGCTGACGATCTGTCAGGAATTAAAGGAGGAGGGAGACGGAGACCTAAACTACATGTGTACTAACACCAAACACTCCAAGGCGCGATTATATAAAGTCTGAGATACCCAGCGAGTAAATAAAAAGAAATGTCTTTATTTCGAGGAGAAATGGTTATTCAGGAAAAAACAACAACCCAACAACCCAGTAAAAGAACTTTCAGTGTTCTTGGAAAGTCTTTGGGACTCAGGATGTTTTTGTTGACTTACTGATTTATTCCTTCTGGATCCCCCCGTCTGAAAAGGATATTTTATGGGACTGCACGCTGAAATCCCAGAAACGTGTGGGGTCAGAGAGTTCTTTGCTCCAACTTCATAACGGGAACAAGGGAGCTGAACTAGAACTTGTCGAGTTCGCTGTTGCACTGCGATCTACACGCTGAATTCTAGGGGTAGGTGATGTCCGAGGCATGCGTCGCCCTGTTTTTACATGGGCGGGGGGATTCAGAGGGAACTAAAGGGATTCCATGTGGGAATTCTGTCGGGAGCTTGGGAGGGAAATCAGCTCTGTCGCTGTTTTGCACTTTTATGTTTCTTTAAAACATTTTCCCCTTCCTTGTGAAATCACTTTCATTTCCCCCTCTGAGATGCTTGAAAAAACAGGACCCCGGCGCTCCAGGCAAAAATGCCTGTCAGCTCCAATGTGTGTTTCCCGATGCATTTGCAGGGAGAGCTGGAGTTGACGTCTTGCTCAGCCAAAGCGGCTCGGATGTGGCCCGGCTGCAAAGGTTACTTCGGGGGGCATTCCTTTGCCGAGCACTTACACACGGGCCGCCAGCCCGACGCAGACTCACGGTAAAGCGAATTCCCTCCGAATTCTCTCTTCTACGTTTCCCATCTCCAGCCCGGCTCCAGATCTGCAGCTCTGGGGCGCCCTGGATGGAGGGCTGCAGAAAAAGGCAGCCTCCCTGTTGCTGCTTGCAGCCTCCGCCACCCCCCTGCGCCCACGGGCAGTTGTCTGGATTCGTGACTACTCCCAGGGGCAGTGAGCCAGCCCTGAGGGGTGCGGGGCCTAAGCAGCATGTGCGCGGGCAGAGCGAAGAGCCCGCAGGGCAGGCGAGAGCCTTTGCTACTTGCTGGGGGTCAGCGGTCTCGGTGGGAGGCGGAATGTTTGTAGCCCTCCCCGAGGAGCACTGGCATCTCTCCCGGCGAAGAACTGGCTCAAAGGCAAATCCAGCGCTGGGCACGGTGCTCCAGCGACAGCCAGGGGCCGTGAGACGCGGCTGAATTCCCTGCGTTCCCAGCAAGCTGCCTGGGCAACGCCGCCAGGGGATAGGCCAGCGCGCCCCTGCCCGCCACGGACACTCGGGGCCCGGCTCGCGTGGGGTACGCGCTCAGCGGAGGGGGCTGCTCTCAGCTGCGCAGTAGCCCCGAGCTCCTAGGATGCCGCGGGCTGGAATTGCCTGCCCGGGGGAGCAGCACGAGCCCCCCGGAGCCCGCATTGACTCACCTTTCCGTCCGGCCACAGGCTGGGAGAGCGCCTGGTCCAAGTGCCAGCCCCCAGCCCTCCGCCTCCCCCGAGGGAGCGGGACGGTCCCCTACACGTCTCTTCCCCGAAAGCTACAAGGCAGGGGGCGGGCGTCAAAGCGAGTCCACTTCGCCCCCCGCCCCTCACCCAAGGGTCCCTCGGGCTCCAAGCAGCTGAGACCGGGCCCTATCCTGCACTCCTCGCTCAGGCGGCCCGAGCCCCAAGGGAGTTTCACGCAACTGGATTGCAGGCGAAGCCCGCCCTTACGGAGCCGAGCCCTTCCCAGCGGCCGGGAGCCACCCCCGCACGGCCTCTTGGAAGGCGACGGAGGGGCTGGATGTGGCCGGAGGCCAGGCCGCCCTAGAGCGGCTTTGCCCCTTGCACAGACCCGGCCGGGGCCCCTCCTGTCTCTGCCCCCGCTGCCCAGTCAGCAGGGCCACGGCGCGCTCTGCGGAGAGTGGGAGCCAGCGCCGCGGGCCGGGCCCCAGGGAGCTCGCCCCTTGGAGCCCGGGCAGCGCTTTCTCCGCTCAGCCCTGTGGCGCTCGCCCGCTGCCCCGCCCCGCAGCGCCAGGAGCCGCCCCGCTGCTGCCGCCGGCGCCCGGGACGAGGCACCACGCTGCCCCCTGCCGGCCGGCCCGAGCTGCTACAGGTCCCGGCCCCTTCCCTCCCGGCGTGTGCGGCGCGGCGCGCCCCACCCAGCGCTGCCACTCCGGGTTCCCTGCCCGCCGGCTTGCACGGGTTCGGGGCGTTTGGCCCGCCCGGCCCGCCGCGATTAACGTGCGTGGCACTTTTCAGTCAACCTGGGCGGGGAGGCGCTGCGGGACCAGCCCGAGCTGCAGTTGATGGCTGCTGTCACTGCAGGCAGCCGCCGGGCCCCGCTAGCAAAGCGGGCGGGGGAGTTGAAGCTGTTCACTGTTCAGGAGATTTGGTAATTATTGCCTCTGCCAGGCACTGGCATCGCCCCTCTCCCTTCTGATACGAGATCCTTGGCAGAGGCCTCCCTTTCAAGGTACCAGGGGAAGGGGAAGATGAAGGGCCTGCAATAGTGCTGGGCCATGTGAATTTCCTTCCGGCCGGCTGAGCCCTTGGAGCAGAGAGCACAAGCTCTGACGCTTCTATTGGTTTCCTTATTTATTCTGCAGGGTGGAATTGTCTGGCCCCCGGCATGCTTGTCCATGCCATGCCCTCAGCTTGCAGTGTCCCAGGTTGAAATGCTGTGGCTCCAGCACGGTGCTCTGGAAAGCTGCCCAAAATTTAACCAATAGTTTACCTCTGTGAGGCAAGGGAGGCTTCTTAGCATCTACTTACAGCAGCGGAAACTGAGGCACCGAGCACTAAAGTGACTCTCCCAAGGTCACACAGGAAGTATGTCAGGTCCCCAGACTGCTATTCCAGTGCTTTTAACAGGATAAAACTTCCTTCTGCCAGCATACAATAGAATTCAAGGAGCAGGTACAAAAGCCATTGCACACAGAGGATCAATCTCCCCCTTACACTAATGTAGTTGTTTTCTGTGCAGTTGCAGGAGTGTATTCTGAAGGGAAAGTTTGCACTTTATTTGCTACAATTTATCAAGACTCGGTCCTTTTGCTCCAGGCCCTATGGGGATTTTATTCAAAACATACAAATGTCCCAATGTCAGAAAATTCTCCTCAGACCATTTGGAGTTCTACTGTGGCAACCCACTAGGCCACTACAACTTTCCCCTAAATCACAAAGACATTCCCACTTCAGCTTTACTCTACGACAGCTTTGAAGTAGAACTAGGTTTAAAAAAAGCTGAGATAGGCAAAGAAAAGTGGGAGAGGGGGGAAGAAAGGTGGTTCTTTGACCATCCAACCTGTCAGGGTGTGACACAAGCAGAATGTGTGACAAATGAGTAATCTGACTGCTACTGTATCTTGTGTTACACCATAACTAACCAATTATGAATTTTATTTTACTATAAAGCCCCTTTAAAGGGTTTTTTTCACAAAGTGAATTAAATAAATAACATACAAATAAACAACCCAACCCACCTCAGAAAAACAAGCCCATCTTTTGAGAAACCACACCCCTCTCCAGGTCCAGGTCTGAATCCTGGACCTCCACAACCCCATCACAGATTGGTGAGCTAGCTGAGCTTCTGGGGAGATTACCAGCCTATGCTGTCCAAGTAGAAGATTTGACAAGCTTTCCAGTGGCTTCCGCAACTCTTTGATGACAGCAGAAGCACAATGGTGATAAAGAATCCCAGGTTCCAGGCTTAGCTGGGGGCAGGGAGCATGGTGGTGTGGTTACAGACAGGAAAACCACAGCACATAGACTTGGTTCATGCATGAAGAAAGGCAGCATGGCTAACGTGATCACATTTCGCTTTGCTTTCGGACACATCTACACAGCAGGGCAAAACTCATATTAAGCTACATAACTTCAGCAACGTCAATTGCATAGTTGCAATCAAAATAGCTTAATTCAGCTTTTGGCACAGTCTACACAGCAGGAAGCCTAAGGAAGAACACTCTTCCTTCAACTTCCCTTACTCCTTGGGAAATGAGGGTTACAGGAGTCAGAGTAAGAAATCCAGCTCAACATTATTTCGAAATAAAGGCTTGCTGTGTAGATGTGCTTTGTTAATTCAGAATAATACCAGTTATTCTGAAATAACGTTGCTATGTAGACATAGCCTCAGAGACCAGGGGTTCAATTGTCAGTCTGCTTGAAATGACATGAAACCACTGCTTTGCTAACCTATACATAAAATAGAGAATGGACTTATATTTGACTGCCTTTTAGGGCTGTGATATGAAGCTTTGTTCAGTGATAAGAGCTTGGAAATATGCTGAGGTATAAACAACTGTCACTACAACTGAAACCACAGGTCATGAGCTCATGACTCCCCGCTCAGTACCTCTTCCTTTAGACATAGGGTAGCTGGATGAAAAGTTTCTCTTACAGCAAGCAGCCTGAGCTCCACTGTGGCACATTCTGCATAAACTGGTACAAACACTCCTAGTTCAGGTTGAACCTCTCTAATCCAGAACACTGTCATCCAGAAACATCCGTCATCTGTCATGATTTTAGTTAACCAGATGTCCACTTATCATGGGTGTGGCTAAATTTCCCGCAGTCCCATAAAGTCTGTTTACAGCCATCAGTCCTAGCTCTCAGTGTTGTGCTGCTATTTAGCTCTAATTTACCCCTCCATGTCCTCTAACAGCACAGTAAGCAGTGAAGCAGGGAACTTTCTGGGTGTCTGGCTGGTGAGTCTTGCCCACATGCTCAGGGTTTAGCTGATCGCCATATTTGGGGTCAGGAAGGAATTTTCCTCCAGGGTAGATTGGCAGAGGCCCTGGAGGTTTTTCGCCTTCCTCTGTAGCATTGGGCATAGATCACAGCTGAAGGACTCTCTGCATGTTGGGGCCTTCAAAGTATTGGAAGGCTTCAATATCTGAGACATAGGTGAGAGGATTATTCTAAGAGGGGTGGGCGAGATTCTGTGGCCTGCCCTGTGCAGGGGGTCAGACTAGATGATCATAATGGTCCCTTCTGACCTTAAAGTAAAAAAAAAAAAAAAAAAAGGAAAGTGTTGGTAATACTGCTAGACGATGCTGGTCTCCCATGGTTCAGAAAATTCTCTCATATGGAACCGGTCACATTCTGAGGGTGCCAGACTAGAGAGTTTCAACCTGCAGTATTCTTCAGCTTTGTCCACTCACATCAAATGAAATCCCATTCATAGTAGACTGGGCAATCATTCCTAAGTTTCTTTGGGTGTGTGTTGTCACTTAATCATTAGGTTTCAGAGTAAAAAACCTATTGATACAAATGGGACAGTTCTCCCTTCTTTCCTGGTTATTTGTAATCCATGTGTGGACTCAGGCAATAAAAACTGAATTGGTTAAGTTTGCTACTACATATCTATGGGCAGTGCTAGAGTGGAAATCATATTTAATTCTCTTCTGACCTTAGCATGTGGGAAATATAAAAGAGTTTCCTTCAGCTCCCAGACAAAAAACTCCAACAGATTGTGTGTTCAGTAGAGGTAAACTTTTTAGCTTGTATGTTAAGTAGAACTAAAGCTTTCCCAGAGAAAATACAATTATTACTACATTCTATAAACATGGAAAAGTATGGTAAAAGTGTAAAATTTGTTTAAAAAATAAAGAAATAAAAAGGAAAAATCAGTACTATTAAATGCAAACAAAAGGAAAGGAGAATTTTTGTTCTGGAAACAGAGGTAAAACCTTAAATTTAATAAAGCCAAATTATATTAGCATAATATATTTTAGCGGTATGGAAGATTTCTATTTTAAAAGTGTACTTGCTCCTGCTTCTTTGCTTGAAAGGGAAGAATGCTGAACCCTTAACCCACACAGAGCTAAAGCAAAGTAATTTAACGTTCACAATACAGTGTAGCGTGGCTGCACTCAGCACATACAGTGCTGTAACATTAGTGCAGAATTTGTATGCTGGTATCTCAGAGCTGTGAAACTGGTCAAAAACAAACAATCTGAAGATTAAAACACAAAAGCCAAACCATAGGGATACCAAGAATTGCCTGTCTTGTTTTTGTTGGCAGTTCCCCTTTGAAATTATTTATATGATGTGGTACAGTACAATTTTAAAAAATTATGAAAGTGTGTTAGACGTTTGAATTGAACAAGTATCAATAGAAATCAAGTGTGTTTTAAACAGACTGAATAAAAATCACTTCCCCTGCCACATATCTTTCCCCGTCAGTTAATTTAGAAACCAGCAATGTGTATGAATAGACCCAATTAAGCCTTCCAACGTACATTAGCTTGCACTTGTTTTTTAATTGACATCACTGTGTCCAGGTATCTACCTTCTCTAGTCTTGACTAACTTTAGTAATAACCTGAAAATTCTCATTTCATTCTTCTCTTTCTACAGATCCTTTATATATAAATACAGGTATTGGCATGGATGATAGGGATATCCAGTTATGAATTTTTTGCTTTCCAATATACAGGCACTAAAAGATTTTGAATCAGTGAACACTCTCCACTTCACTCCAATCAGTAAAAATTCACCAGCTTTTATTTGTCTGTATTTCACAGAAAAAAAATCAGTTCATGTTGATTCAGGAGTATAAAGTTGCTTTTGTTTCTTGATATAAATTCCACCTTCCCCAACTCAGGAGAAAGACTCACTGAAGACACATTTCAGTCACTTTTACATTTCCCCCCTTTGCAGTACCTGCCATTGGTGTGATACTATAAACTTAGTTTTACACAGTGGTTTCAAACCTGAAGCATCAATGCACAGATGCAGCTAAATTCTCCACTACAGTACAATGGTGGCTTTTATTTGGCTTTAGGCATGTCCTGCCCTCTCTAGTCTGTTGCCTAAAAGAGTTTATTCCCTTTTGCCAATTTCTCCCTTTCCCTCTGCTCCTAGCAGCAGCTCACTCATTCTGGGCACTCTCAGTCTGGGGCTTGGGAGGAATAGGATCTCTGGAGGCTGAATACACAACTCATTAACAGTCCTATTCATTTTGAGAAAAAGGATTTGATCCTAGTCAGCTAGTCATTTACACCATTTTTTTTTTTTAAAACAGCGAGTTCTCTGGTGACACAGCGTAGTCATTTCCCTACAAGATAGTGGTTCTAAAATTAATCCTGTAACTGGTGCTGAACTGACAGTGCTGGCCCCTTTGCTTATCTACAGCATCGCTACAAAAAGGGCAGCCACAGAGCAAGCTTTCCAACGCAGACAGCTCCTGCCAACGGATCCTAGC
This sequence comes from Pelodiscus sinensis, assembly GCF_052426305.1. Classification (NCBI taxonomy): domain Eukaryota; kingdom Metazoa; phylum Chordata; order Testudines; family Trionychidae; genus Pelodiscus; species Pelodiscus sinensis. The sequence goes on along the minus strand of NC_143052.1, from coordinate 145,252,202 downwards.
CTGGCCTACTACAATGACCTAGAAGTGAGTGGGCAGTTCAGGATATAGGGCACAGGTTCCATTTATTCCATGAATTATTTGTTGATACTGCCAAAGAGAGGCAGAGTTCCAATGGTCATGATGGTTTCTGAAACATGGACATGTATAGGTCAGGAAATGGATAGAGTCCCACTCATTTCCATTACCAAAGTCAGCTGTATTTAAGTGGGGATCAAGTGGTGCAAGGTTCTCTTCTCCATTTTCAATGTCTTGGGCAGTCCAGGTCTCTAGTACATACTTCTATTCTGGGGACATTCAGCCACCACATTCAGCATAGTGCCACTGGACTTTATGAAACAGCTGTCTTTCTCTAGGAGGTTGCACATAAGAGGGAAGAATTTTATGAAGCCTGCGATTTCCTCTCCTGCTGGCACAATCAGGAATGCAACAACTGACATCCCAATGACCCTGGCTTTTATTTCAACTTTTTATGTTGCGCTATGAAAATAGGCAGTTTGGTCAGCTTGACTGTTCTGGTTTTGTGAGTTTTGTTTGGAAATTGTGCTTCGGTGTGCCTTTCAATGGCTTGAGCCCGATTCCACTGGATGGTGTGATAATCACATGGAAAATCATCTTTGATTGTTCTTTTCTGGTTTTCCAAAACAAAGAAAATTCTCTCTCAGCCTCTGAGATGGGAGATGATGAACAAAAGCTATATCTCAGGGAATTCGAGAATTTGCAACTATTCAGAAGGTTCTAGTGAAACCCCACTATTCTCCTTACTTCCTGATACACAGGGGCAGCTAGTTCTTTGGCTTTCTCTGCTCCAGCCTGTAAAACCTTCTGCAAGTGGCTTTTGTCCTCCTGGAGCCTCTTAATTTCGGTCCTGATTGGTGCAAATTTCTGAATAACTGCCTCTGCCACTACCCCTTTGAAGTGAGCAGTGTCAAGACCAACACACTGGTGCACCACTTCCTTTATGCTGAGTCCTGTTACTGCAGCATGAATGGCCACCATATTGGAGACACCCGGACGAGAATCTGGGTCATAGGTGACTTCAGAGGTGAAATCAGTCACAGCCTTGCGGAATTTCAGAACAATCTCCTCAGGACTGTCTGTGACGTTGAGTGCGCCTAACTTCTGAGGGTCTGACTTAGACATCTTGGCTGTTGGATCCCTGAGAGACTTTACCTTCTTTGTTGTACCTAAAAACACAGATAATGATCTTCTATTAATGCTTATTGGGCACTTTTACTACAACCTACAGCAGGTTGCCCTGGCTGCTTGCCCCAGTTTAACCATTATTTCCCCAAGCATTACAAATACATCCTTGATCTTCATTTTCTCTCACCAAAAGCACCCACCCCCATTCCTCTCCCCACTCTGCACCATAATCACCCAAAGAATCGGAACCTAGATTCCCCCTTTCCCCCAGTTACCTACTGCTGCTGGGATGATTCTCTGCTATTGTCTACTATGCCTCTATGCCGATTTCCCCACCAATAATCCACTTCCTCTTTTAGGTACCTGATATTGGGTAGGTGAGTAACCCGGGGAGCACAAATTACAAGTCTGTGAGGGTTCCCATATAGGAAAGATAGGTCAGATCAGACTTCAGAGGAGAATCACAAAATGATCAGACTCCTCACCATAAGAAGCTGTCCCACATAAGAAGCCCCTCAAAGTCTCCTAGAGCTCCTTAGAAATAGCTCCCTCCCAGCTGTTATCTACCCCAAAACCAGGCATGGGGAAAATGTTGCTTAGATGATAGCAGGATGGTAGCTCTTAAACATAACCGATATACACTCATGAATGCAATACAGGATACCATTATTAACAAGCACTTGGCAATATTCATCTCATCACAGCACTCCATTAATTTGCAGTCTCATTCCATGATTATTATACATGAAATGGGCCGTAAGCCATGGTCAAATTACTAGAATGCATAGCACAGAATCTTTGTTACATAGATTGCAGTGTTTGAGCTCAAATTGCACACAAAACACTGCACCAAGGTTTGTAACGCCCAATATTCTCAAGGGTGATCTCTTATTTTTAAATGATAGAGATGTAGCCGTGTTAGTCTGGTGTAGCTGAAACAAAATACAGGACTATGTAGCACTTTAAAGACTAACAAGATGGTTTATTAGATGATGAGCTTTCGTGGGCCAGACCCACTTCCTCTTTGATCTGAAGAAGTGGGTCTGGCCCACGAAAGCTCATCATCTAATAAACCATCTTGTTATTTTTAAGTGGCGCTTTAAAGCTGAAATAGGGCTATTAATGATACCTTGGCACTGTAACCCTTTCTAAGGGGAGAACACCCTGCTCCTGGGGGGACTGCACATTCCTCTAGCTTATGAACTAATGCAATGATACAACTCTTTTTCTGTACAGGCAGTCCCCGGGTTACGTACAAGATAGGGACTGTAGGTTTGTTCTTAAGTTGAATCTGTATGTAAGTCGGAACTGGCATCAGCCGCTGCTGAAACTGATCAGTTTCAACCGCGGCTGAATCTGGACACCAGTTCTGACTTACATACAGATTCAACTTACGAAACCCAGGCGTCCCCAAGTCAGCTGCTGCTGAAACTGATCAGCGGCTGATTCCAGGAAGCCTGGGGCAGAGCAAGTCTGCCTCAGGCTTCCTGTAGTCAGCCGCTGGTCAGTTTCAGCAGCGGCTGACTTGGGGACGCCTGGGGCAGAGCAGCTGGGGTGCTGCTGGGTTGCTCCAGTAGCGCAGCTCCTCGGCGCTACTGGAGCAACCCAGCAGCACCCCAGCTGCTCTGCCCCAGGCCTCCTGATTCAGCCGCTGCTGAAACTGACCAGCAGCGGCTGAATCAGGACACCTGGGGCAGAGCAGCTGGGGTGCTGCTGGGTTGGTCCGGAGCGGCGCTGAGGGACCAACCCGGCAGCCCCCAGCTGCTCTACCCCAGGGGTAGGCAAGAAAAGCCTGGTCTGCTGGGGGAGGGCGGCACTAGCTGCACCCCCCCCAGCAGACCAGGGAGACGGGGGTGGTGAGATCGCCCAAGTCCTCCACGGCTTTGCTCTGTCTCCCTGGTCTGCTGACCTGGGAGACGCGGAGCAAAGCCGCAGAGCACGTGGGCAGCAGGACAGTCCAGGCATGCCGTGGCTGTCCCACTGCTGGCATGCTCCGAGGCTTTGCTCCCCATCTCCCTGGTCTCCCTGGTCAGACCAGGGAGACGGGGAGCCAAGCCTTGGAGCATGCCCGCAGCGGGACAGCCCGGGTGCGCTTGAGCTGTCCCCCTGCGGGCGTGCTCCACGGCTTGGCTCCCCGTCTCCCTGGTCTGCAGGGAGACGGGGAGCAAAGCCTTGGAGCACGCCTGCAGCGGGACAGCCCAGGCGCACCACGGCTGTCCCACTGCGGGCGTGCTCCGAGCCTTTGCTCCCCATCTCCCTGGTCTGCTGGTCGGGAGACGGGGAGCAAAGTCACGGAGCACACCCGCAGCGGGACAGCCCAGGCACGCTTGGGCTGTCCCCCTGCGGGCGTGCTCCGCGGCTTTGCTCCCCGTCTCCCTGCAGACCAGGGAGACTGGGAGCAGCTTTTCTCGCCCCGAGGACGGGGGCGGCGGACCGCAGCGCATCTGGGCGTCCTGCCGCTCCCGTCCTCCGGGGCGAGAAAAGTCCCGTTCGTAACTGCGGATCCGACATAAGTCGGATCCGCATAACTCGGATCCACGTAACTCGGGATAGTGCTCATAGTTCCTGCCACATGTGCCATTTACTCTACAGAAAGATTCAGGATTTTTTCAGACCGCGTAAAGAAAAAAAATGACTGAAAACATTTTCCTCAAGATCTCCTAACCTTTAGGCAGTAACCAAGAATGGAAAGTGAAGAGCCTCCTTGAAATTTACAAGCAAATGGCAAAGAACCGAATGAACTTTTGGGTGCTGTGGTAGTGAAGGTAATAAAATGGGAATTGTTTTGCAACTTCAATTACAGCATTTACTACAAACACACACTACAGTGTTATGCAGGTTGGTGGTCTCTTATTCAGTGACTTAACAGGCATCACACATTGGTCCATAATTGGTACCAGCGAACGTGCTCTTTCCTCATGCGAGGCCCATGCCTGCAAGAGCAGGGGCTGCAACCAAGCTAGACTAAAAAGCAGAAGCAGAGCACCGGGGAGGGGGGGAGGAGGGGTAGAAGAGACTGGAATAGCAGATATGATACATGTTCCTTTCTTGGGTTTTCAAAGCCCCGTATTCATTCATTTCTACTAGTCTACTTTGCCATTAGCTGGTCCCCTTTCCTCAACTGCTGTAGCTGCTTCTACATAGATTCCCTTTACCTGTAAGTCAACCTTCAATCCTGTAGGGGAGCCTGGATGACCCTGCCTGGACCAAAACAACATCTGCCTTGTCCACAGTATGAATCTCTAACAAAGCAAAACTCAGGCCTGTCTCAAGTCTGGGGCATATAGCACGCAGGAAAGGCTGGGGAGAGCTTTCCTTAATAACACACTATTCAACCACATCTCCCTACTCACTTAAAATAGCTTTGGGGACAGGAAAGAAGTTTCCATATTTCTTGTTAAAGTGTTGTGCTATATCTCGAGTCAGTTCCAGGTGCTGGACTTGATCTTCTCCAACAGGAACATGTGTTGACCTTTTAATAAAAAACAGATACAGGAAACTCAGCAAACTTCTCTGGTTCTATTGAAACATTACCTGAGACTGTCACAGTTCCTTCCATGACTAAGGGTCGGACCGAGCCAAATGTTCTATCACACCTTCCCACTGACTCTATGCGTTGGATTATTTTACTCAAGATGTATTTTTCCAGGCAGTAGTCTCGTTATTCTTGCCTACTCTATATTCCCAAACCATCTATGCCTTTCTGTATCATCTATCTGTCCTTGTAGGAGTTGATGAACCCACACAACTCATACAATGTGTACTCTCTCTCGGAGATTCATTAAGATTTTACATATTACTGGACTTAACTATGCTTCATTTAGAGATGCAACCTTTTCATGCATTACCGGCTTTTTTTATCTCAGTCTGATCAGCCTAGGAATCAATAAAGGACTGGTGAGTCAGCCCTGGGTGGGGAAAACGTCAATGTAGGTAGGAACCATGGGGAAGCTGGAGAGAAGTGGGAATAAGCATGAAGTCAGGCTGCTAGCACTGGGTAGGAGGGGAGGAAGAAGAGGGATCAGGTTTGCAAGAGATGTGTGAGGGAAGAAAAAGAATGAATAGCTGAAATAAGGGTATTGCCTACATTTCCTCAGTACAATACACTTCTGAAGCTGGAAGAAAGAGTTCCAGTGTGAACAAAAAAAATGCAACTTTACAGTTTCCCAATTTGCAGAAGGACTTCTTCAAACAGGAGACCATATGGCTACCTGACGTTTTGTTGGTGCCAAGCATTAGCCCTCATGTCTTAGTGGGGAGTTTTGCTAATCTAACATTGAAGATAACTGACTAGTATGAACTATGCTTCTGTAACGGGTCTCAAATTTCTAATGTGGACAACACTTGGGATTTAGTTTCCACTTTGTGCAGCATCTACACCAAAACGTGAAAATAAATGTAGGCGAATTTTAATAGAGATGTAAAATGTCCAACTAGACACTAACTTTTTCTAGCTTCATAGCAGGTCCATCATGGGAAGTAACAACATTACTCAGCTCTGACCTTGAGGATCCATAACTAGTTTAGTCTCTGTGGCACAGTCAGTCAATTCAACACAGCTGCTAAATGGATCAGTTAGTGTTAGTTTTATTGGTGATTTAAGTGACATACACTAAATTTTTCTGAAGTGATTAACTTTCCTTTGCCAATACCAGCCAATGGCTTTCCAGTTGCCTGACATTTAATAACTATTGACCTGGGCAAGATTTTAACCAGTGACTGAAAGATGAAAGGGTGTCATCCACTCCCAATCCTCTCAGCTATTCATACCCCTTAGTAATTTAACACGTTGACCCAAAAGCTTTCATTTTCTAGCACCTGAATAGACATTGCCTGTGGGCTCACACTCTGTCTCTTACTTGTACAGCAGAATATCGGCAGCTTGAAGCACAGGGTAAGTGAACAGACCAACAGTTCCTTCATAATTCTGGCTGGCATTCTTTACCTGTATGCAAAAGAAAGATATAGAGAAATCATCCTTTGGTGAATGATGTCAAAGTCTGATTCTGAAAACCAAAATTTTATTTTGATTTTTTTTTTAAGTTTCAGTTATCGTGTCTGCTTCATTCACTGACTCTGTCATTCTAGCAAAGAAGCATACCCAACAGAATTCATGCTGTCTCAATGCCCAGGGCCACATGCTGCTCATGGACCAGTTATTTTCTAGATCTTTTCTCCTAATATTTGTTGTTATTTTACTAGGGAGAGATATTAGATGTTGTGAGATGGTATCTGCCAAACTCACTCCTTTTTTGTTTGGGTATGTCTACACTAGCCCCCTAGTTCGAACTAGGGAGGCTAATGTAGGCATTCGAAGTTGCAAATAAAGCCTGGGATTTAAATATCCCAGGCTTTATTTGCATCTTCCCGTCTGGGCGCCATTTTTAAATCCCCCTAGTCCGAACTAACTGCCCGCGGCTACACATGGCAGTCAAACATTAACTCGAACTAAGTCTTTAGTTCGAGTTAACGTTTGACTGCCGCGTGTAGCCACGGGCAGTTAGTTCGGACTAAGGGGTTTTAAAAATGGCGCCCAGACGGGAAGATGCAAATAAAGCCCGGGATATTTAAATCCCAGGCTTTATTTGCAACTTCGAATGCCTACATTAGCCTCCCTAGTTCGAACTAGGGGGCTAGTGTCGACATACCCTTTGTTTGTTTGTTGGAAAACTGGTACATAGCACTTGCTTTTATCCAAAGCCCTGGTGCCCTCCAGATTAACCCATTTTTCTGTAAATAGTTTTCAGAGGTTCATAAGTTCAATACCTAATTACTTTAACACCCTAAATGCATATCATCTGGACCAGCTGGTCTGTAGAGGTTTAAGTTTTTCAAGTATCTAGTTTCCTGCTTTTTATTTTAACCGTAGCTACATTTAAAAATCCTTAAATTCTGTCCAGACTTCTTCAGATTTTCCTTTACCTCCTTTCCTCTCTCTGTCATGCAGATCACACTTTCCTACCTCCGTTTCCAGGCTTTTAAATACAGGGGACCTGATGCCAAGCACCTGCAGCATCTATTTGTGGGTTTTTAAAATCCAACCACTTATATTTAGATTCCTAAATCTGGCTTTACAAGTCTAACTTGAGAAACTTATATTTCAAAAACTTGGCTTTAATCTAAGTTTTGTATTAACACTATTGCATTTACATTTGAATGGGTTTATTTAATTAAGAAAAAAAACTATGAAGGGGAGAAAAAACATCCACAAACATCTGGAGGTATTTAGTCTGCTCCGGTTGTGAATTCAGTAAACCAAATTACTCTGGATTTTTTTTTCCCCTTCTCATTGCTTGTCTCTCTCCTGACTCCTTTTGTAAGATAGTCTTTTGGGTTGGATTAGGGCCACTTGCCATGACCCAATGCCACCACAAGGTTGGCCCAGGTGAGGCCCAACCTCTTAGCTTTTGGGTTCATGCTCCACCCCACCCTTGAGGGCCTTCTTATTTTGTTTATGGATGGGAAAAAGCAAAAGCTCAAGCTGAACAGAGGAGAAACTCCCTCCAGGGCCAACAAAAAGAGAAAAGATCAATGATACCACCTTACTTCTAGAGAGGAGAAGTAAGGTGCCTAGAGAGCAGAGCAGCTTTACTGGATTCCTTCCAGCAACGTAGCCCAAATGCTGACCCCATGCCAGGCTTGTCTCTAGAACTAAATGGACTTTTCCCAGAGAGTTGGTGATATCTAAACACTCAAGTAAGGTCTCCTTGACCCTCCAATAGTCCTGGGCTGCTGACAAATCACGTTCATAGCAAGCAGCTTGAGCCAGTTCTGACAGATAGCACCAATAGGATGGCCCAGTGCTCTGAGGACCACACCACGGCAGATGCCACCCACTCAAAAGTAAAGAGAAATGCCTTGGGATCATTGGTGGTACCCATCTTGGCCATCTTCACAGAAGTGGGTGTTGAGTTTAGAGGCCCCAAGGTTAGTGGCGACCACAGCCCTAGATGGCAATGGGTTGGAGAACTGACAGCATCTATTGCACCAGGTTCTGTTGTTCTTATTGTCATATGGCTAATTCCCTTATCAGCTGTTAAAGCGGCTGCTGCTGTTGCAGGGTGCTCTGGCATTGCTGATTTTCTGTGACCCCTTTTTAACAGCCATTCCAGATTCTCTACAAGGTTGTTTCTGTCAGGATTTTCTCAACTTCAAACGTCTTTTCTTCTTTCCCTCATTCGCGCCCCCCCCCTTTCAGCAGAGCTGACCATGTGCCCACATTCTCCACCACTTGTAAGAAATTCTTTCTGGGGCACTTCTCTAGCTGGTTTGGGGTCCCTTGCCATCTTCATAGGGCTGCCCCAGTTCAGACCACAGCTTCTTAGCCCTTGCAGACTTCTTTCTTTCTTTAGGGTGAAGAAAGCAAAAGCTCAGAGTCAACAGAGAAAAAAAGCCAACCCTCCAGGGATCAGCAAAAACACCAAAAAGATCATAGGCACCACGTTACTTCAGGGATGCCTTGCAGCTTTACTGGAGTCCTTCTAGGTAGGTGGCCCAATCACTCTCTCCCTGCCAGGCTTGGATTCTTCCCAGAGCTCGGGAGATTTCCTTCTGCTGCTTCAGGAGATTCTCCAGCTGCTCCTTTCTCAGGACTTCTTCCTTGCTGACTGCAGCTTCTTCCTCTGAGAACCTCCTACTCTACCATGCATGGTTGGAAGGGCAAGAGAGTTGGGGCTACCTTGGCACAGAACCTCCCTTGCGCCCCTTGTCAGTGTAAGGTTTATGCACGACTGCCACTTCTGGTTTCTCTTCTTAATAAATAAAACCCAAGAACATTAAATGAAAAAAACATTATTGGTCAATACTAAGAAATTAAGCACATTTGTCATGAATGGAAAGAGGAAAGAACATCAATTTAGCCACAGTCATCTTTAGTAATGTTTATTTCTGTATCGCTTTTAAAATGTAAACCTTAATACATCCCATACCATACAACAACACAGAATGGTCAACTTACATTGCAGGAGACTTATTTATGGAATTTCCTTACTGTGACTGCTTGATATTTTAGCCTTAATGTTGTGTTATAGTTACTGCACCTCATCATTTTACTAGGCTTGAAATAAGAACTTTAAGCATTTTGATAAATGATTAAAAATTCTAGTCTATAACTGAAAGCCTCCTGTAAGTGCTTCTGTATTCTCTGCTTATACAGGTATGCTGCTTTGTAACCTCCCCACAGCAACAGCTTCACTGACTCACAATATACAGTTATGTCTCCGATAGTAATAGCATTGTACAGAGTTGTTTTCTTTCCTCTTCCTGAAGTGACTCCATCACCTTTTAGTAAGAATGACTGGCCCTGTGTTTATAATCCACAGGCAACAGAAAGTTTTACATGAAGGACAATACTGTTCTTATTAAATTCCCTGAAATCTCTTTTCAGCTTAATATGATGATCGTATAAACCTTACCTTCCACTGGGGAAAGCATTGTAGACGTGGCATACTGGTTAAGCACCCAAGAATCCAACTGAGTTCTGCATGTTCAGGCACCTAAAAAAAGCCATGAAAAATCAGAATTGATTTAATGTATTTTCATCTTCACACATCATTTCTAGATAATGTACAGCCAGTAAAAGCTATCAAACCAGAGACTGGCAAGATTAGTTTGTTTTTGGCTAACATTTTTTCAGAGATTTTGGTGCTGGTGAGAAGGAACAGACGGCCCTGGTAACTGAAGATCTATACTGAGCCAGAGTACAAGTACAATTCCTGCAGTGGCAATACAGGCTTCCCCATGCTGCCTGGCTAGCCTGCCCTCACTGACCAAGAAAGAAAATGGTGGGAATGAAACAGATTTTTATTTTTCATGTTCATTCAGTGGGCTTGGCGTTACAGTACAGGACTGTGAGATCACCTGGCTTCTACTCAATTTGCTGTGACAGTCAAACACTTCTTTGTGCTTCAGTTGTCTTATCTATAAAATGGGGACCTTTTAAGTAGCCTGCATTTTGTGGGCTTGCCTGGGGCATCGGGACAGTCCGGGAGAGATTGGGGGGCCAGCAGAAGCAGGGTGTGTGGGAGCCAGCTTAAAAGCCAGTTCTCCCTAGCACTGGCTCTGGTGTGCCACCTGCCCCTGTTCCCCCGCTGCTGCCTCTGTATCAAAGGCAGCAGTGCAGGGCGGCAGGCAGCCAGTCTGCGAGGGGAGTGAGAATTTTTAACTGGCTCCCCTTGTTGACCAGCTCCCACCTGGCACCATGCGCTGCTGTCTCTGAATCAGAGGTGGCAGGGGGCTCCTCGGGAGTGGGGCCGGATTGCAGTGGCTGCTGGCCCTGCCACCAGTGACTATAGAATAGTCGACGAACTGCTAAGAATTCATGCAGTTAAGTCAACTATTCTATTACCCACTTGTGCCGTAGCGGGAGTGCGGTCTGCTCTGTAACCTGGGGTTTCCCTGCACTGTGATGTGTAATTCCCACTGCCTCACTCACATGTGTATTGGCCCAGACACCTAGTCCCAGCTTGAGCAGACAATAAGTCTCTTCCCAGAGGGAGAGACAAAAAAAAAAAGGGAGGAATAGACGGCTACCTGGCTGGGGGGAAGGGTCTGGGAGCGAGGCAGTTGCTGGCTGGGAAACATGAAGGGAACAGACTAAGCTGAGTGCTGAGGGGGCAATGGATCCCCTAACCCAAGGGTGTGAGGCACCCTGGCCCTGACTTCTGTAATCACATCATGTCTGTGTTGTGCTGTATCCTGGAGAAGCAATAAACCCTCTCTATTCTACTGGCTGGTGGAGTCTGTTCTGGCTGCTACGGGGGTGCAGGATCGGGGAGAACCCTGATACGCCATCACACCGCTATCTAACATCTCTAATCAGAGCTAGTAGAAATATGTTGCCTTGGGCATCATACTCCCGCTTGAAGTTTAGACATACCCTCAGATTTAGACATACCCTCAGATTCACATCACAGATCTCTACCATGCAAACTCATTCACAGAGTTTAAGGTCATAAGGGGCAATGACACCATCTATCTGACCCTCCTGTATATCACAGGCCAACAGACTTCACTACTTAGCCAAATAATACAAGTTACCTTTCATAAAGGCATCCAGTCTTGATTTGAAGATAGCAAGAGATACAGAATTCATCACTTCCTTTAGTAGTTTGTTCCAGTGACTAATCACTGTCACAATTAAAAACAATGCTTAATTTCTAATTTGAATTTCACTGGCTTGAGTTTTCAGCTATTGGTTCTTGTTATGTTGCCCTTTTCTGCTAGACTAGGAGCCATTTTATATATCAGAGTGATAGCAGCTGCAGTCTGTTAACTAATGTAGGGAACAGTTGGTTTCACAGCTATTTGCTGGACAACAGATGAAACATTGGGACTCTGGAATCCTAAATTCTAGTCCAGGTTGTGGAGAGGACTGTGCTTCAGTGATTCTATCCCCACAGTCTACCTCTGTCACGTCTGTGAATGCAATCAGGCTGCGTCCTTCTCTACACTGCCTCAGCATCAGCAGGGATGGAAGGCCCAATCACAGGCAAGACAATCTCCCTGCGCTCAGTTTCAGCACCTGGTACCACAGTGAAGCCTAGGAGCCAAGATGTACAACCACAAGGGAAGTTGTGCTAAGCCTCTGCAGCAGTGAGCTGGAACATGCTGAGTGCAGACAATCTTCAGGTAGTTTAAATGCCAAACTAAACAAAACTCTTTTAGCATGTATAAATAGTGATTTTCAGAGACTTGTAACTTGGCCAGATACACAGGGATTTTTATGGAGATAGCAAAAAGGCACTTCTCTCACTCTACGTGACAATATTCCCTCTCTACCTCAGACATACCCCAAATTTGCATTAAATAACTAGTTCATCTCAACTAAATGGTTGCAAAATTTAACATTTGTAAAACAACTTATTTTTCCCCAATTGCATTTTGACGAATGATCGATGCCAAAATTAAAAATAAAAATCAGGCACATGAAATGAAAAATTTCAACTTCAGTGATTAAAGTTGTGCAAAGTTTCAAGCAACTGAAAACAGGGTCTTAGAAGAGAAATTGTTCAGCAACGTTAACTAGCGATGCAACTATCAGCTCTGCTCATAGCAAAATTCATAAGAGATTACAGATGTCCAAGGTGATGTAAAATGATCAGAAATTATGGGAACAGAATGGAGATTCAATGGGTATTCCTGCAAATTACTAAATATAATAGGAAAAAGAAAAATCAGAGAGTAAAATTTTCTCTAAGCTTTCCACAGACTATTTTAATAAGACAATGTAACTTGAGCTCAAGCAACTGCATAAAAGAGCAGTCAGTAGATGTGCATGCTGGATGGAGATGAAGAAAAACCAGAAAAAGTCCATCCATGGAGCAAAGCAAATAAAATCTTCCAACTCCCAAAGTAGCACTCAAGGATTTATTCAGCAATGAATAAAACCATAATTTAGGAGATGTCAACTCAACCTAATAAGAACATCACTATTAGTAACTTAGACTAGCAGCTATCTAATCTAATGACTGTCAGCTCCAGCTGCTTTTGTGTCCGAAAGGATATAAGTATAAGAAAACATTTCTTGCAGTTTGGCCCAAGATATTTTACAGAATATCGGTCTTAAGTTTCCCTTTGGAAACTAGCTCTCTCATATTTAGTAGTTTTTGCTAAAACAGTAACTACATCCATGTGATAAATCCCACTATTGGGCCACTAAGTTCATGCCTTTGCTAAATTTATCATGTTTCTGCTGTTGGCCTCTTCTGCATGTTTGTGTGTTTGAGTTCAAGTCTTCCAGTTTCTCTTCTCCCATTCCTACATCTTTCCAAAGCTTTCACAAGCCAAAAAAAACTTAACACCGCTCAGAGGGTGGGAGGGACTGTCATTTCCCCACACGTAACAGCGATGCAGAGGTTCCAGGTCCCTTCACCTTCAATCCTTTTTGCATCAAATCAGCACTGAAGCACGAGCATCCTTTCTGTTGATCATGGATAGAAGTTATTTCCACTGCAGACTCTTGGAACTTTCCCCTGTGGGGCTCACGTTTGGGCTATGATTAATCAGTATTCAGACTTTTAAAAATGTCAGCGACATTTACGGCAAACATGGTTACATGTCACAGATCCAAGCAGTTCCATGGAACTCCAACATGTTTCCCTTCTTTCTCATTTGCTGCCCAGTTTACCCCTCCATACAGACAAATGGCTTTTCAATTGTCTACTTCTCTCTCTCTACCTTAGGATCCTGTGATCATCTGCAATTCCCATGCTGCTCAAATAAAGTCACAGTACCATAGAGGGCCAATTTCACCTTCTTATTAATACACTAAAAACACTAAAAAATTGAGACCCAAATCTAAGGCCCGGGGGCTGCATGTGGCCCGTCTTGCTTGGATCCAGTCCCTGAAGCTCAGAGCTCCCCCCCCCGCAGCTCTGGGGAGCCCATGCTGGAACTCCAGCCCCCCCCAGCACCTCCCTGCAGAGTTGGAGCACACAAAATATACTAGCCTGGGACCCCAAGCCTCTTGTGTGAGAAGGGAATGTGGGGAGTGTCTTTCTCCTCCTCAGTTGGGAGCCACGTCAGTGAGGGTTTTTTTGCTCCTCACTTGTGTGCGGACCCAGATTGATTTTTCTGTGGGTCAGTGGCCCCCAACCCAAAAAAGGTCCACCCCCCGTTCTATAGATTCTTCTATACGATGTCTCTCCCACACTCTAGCTCTCTTCTACCAGCTGACGACTGCACTTCTCTGATCTCCGCCCCTGTAGTTTCAGTGGAATGTATGGTTTTGTCAGTTAAACAATGCCTATCACTTGTGGGGTTGCAAAGGGGCCAACATTTCCTGCTTTTGGGTGCTAAATGTTCCCTCGCTAGCACAACAAATCACATTCACTCCTTTCTCTCTTTCATGGCAAGCTTTCATTCTAGAAACAGCTACTGTTTGCACAGTTCCCCTGATACGGGGGTTCCTTACATCGTAAGTGACCTCATTCACTCTCTCCATTGAAAAAGTACTTCTCAATAATCCTGCATTTTGTTCCTCCTCCCTGGATTAAACACCAACCCCAAATCTCTTGCGTCGAAAGCTCTCTCTTCAGCATGCCTGCCATACCAAGTTTTTTGAGTCACCTGACTCCTTTCAAGGTTTTGCTGCACTAAATCCATCATAGCCTTTAAATTCTCTTTAAAATGAATGACATACTCCTCTGCAGACTGTAGTGTCTCCTTTGTACTACCCTCCCAAGAGCCTCAAATCATCCCCTCACATGTATTCCATAAAGGAGATCAAAGGGGGCAAAGCCAGTAGATTTTTGCGGTACAATTCCACTTGTGGATAACAAATAAGAGAGTAACACGTCCCAGTCATTCTCTTGCCTGATAGCATACATCTTCAGCATGGCTTTCAAAGGCCCCATTAACTATTTCCATCAGACCATTAGTTTCTGGATGATGGGAGCAGTCTTCATGTGTCCCATTTCACACAATTTCCATAACTTAAAAAATTTTCATTGTGGTCTGACAAGATATCTCTGGGAAAATGTATTCTGTTAAATTGCTGACTGGGGAGTGGCCATGTCTCAGCTTCTATATTATAAAGAGCTGTGACTTCAGGGTGCCTAGTAGCAGACTCAACTGAAACAAGAATATATTTCTTTCCAATCCTGGATGTTTGGAGAAAGGCACACAATATCCAAAGACACTTGGGCAAACACTGTGATAATGGGCAATGGCTGGAAAAGTGCCTTGCAAAGTCCTTTTAATTTATTATGCTTCTGACACAAGTCACAACTTGTACAATAATTTGCTACTGTCTCAGGTACGTGAGGACAATTGAAATTCTGTTTAATGTTGCCAGAGGTTCCTTTCACTCCTAAATATCTAGTAAAAGGGCAATAACGGCCTAACTGCAGAAATTCTCTCCTGTATTTATCAGGCACCTGCTTGCAAACCTCAATAGCATATTTCTTTTTTCCAATGGAAGCCTCTTGATACAACATAACTCCTTCTAGAAAAAAATTCTACTCTGTTCTTCCCCACCCAGCATGTTATTCTGAGTCGCAACCTTCTCCTAATCGTCGGAAGGATCCACCTGTTATACCTAAACTTCTTTAGAGTCTCACTTAAGTTTCTAGCAGAGTCTGGCAAAGGATTGATGTCATTTTCCTACCTCGCCTCCCTCCCAGCCTGCTGTCCACAGACAAAGCAGGTGTATTAAAGCCATACTCTTTTCGGCTGAGAGTTATAACATTAACCTGCTCAGACATGGCTAAAATGTTATTATGTATTAAAATATCAGCAGAAAGCAGATTTCTAATGCTTACTATAATAATGTCACCCTAAAAACACCCCCACTCGAGGTGGAACTCAGCACTACAGAGCATTCAGCCAAAGCTAATACATTTAAACTCTTACAAGAGTGTTTGTCTTTCTCCCTCACCAAACTTTCCTTGACCAAGGTGATTTGGGTGGATGTGTCCCTCCAACCTTTATGATCTATACTATTTACCTTAGCATCCTTAATAAACTCTTCACCGCCTTCCCGAGATTCAGTCCTTACATAGTTTACTGGGTCCGAAACCTTCTTTGGTGCTGCCTCTAGTACCATTGTAGAGGCATCACAGTGTGGGCTGTGGACCATGTTTTGGGCTGTTTTCTTCCACAGGGCAAACTGATTTTATATGGCCAGGAGCCCCACAGTGATGGCAGCCTATCAGCCTTCCCTTAGGACAGGGGCTTCTAAAACGTAGGCTCTCCAGGGATTATTTATCAGCATTGAGGTTAGGTTTATTTCCAATCCCCTCCTCTCTCATAGTCGGGGTGACAAGAAATCTCACTTCCCTGGGGATTTACAGCCCCCATAGGTCCTTGATTTAACATATTCATCAGGAATTTCTATAGTCCTTGGTTTTTTATATTTTTTTCTATAATTTTTTTTCTATAGTCAATAGAAAAAATGATTGCCTTTACCTCATCTGTAATACCCAAAACAATTGTTTCTGAGCCATCAGATTAAACAATTTTTCATGTTCACCTCCAGCCCTTACCCCAATTATCCACTTTCTCATAAAATTCACATAGTGTGTACACATTTAACATGAACAATACTACCAAACATTTTAAGATGTCTATACTTCAACTGATAGGGCTCAGGGACATTTTAAACTTTTTATAAATTTTCTCATTTCTTATACACAATAGCATCCTCTTCCTCCATATCATTTAAAACTTGTCTCACTGTTCCAGTTAATCTGGTCAAGAGGATAGGCACCCCCATGGCTCCATGTTCCCAGAGGTGATATGTAGTTTTTGTCTCATCATTTTCCTGTGAGAACTCATTCAAGGGCATAGTGATTGTCTGGTTTCATGCACAGAGCTGTTATTGTACAATGGATGAAGTATATCAAATTTTGTGACAGGCACATGTAGTAACCATAGGTCATGAAAAGTGTGGTGGTGGTGGGGAGGGGGAGGGGCTGATCACTGAAACAATGGGGGTACAGCCTCTTGCAGATCCTGTTGGCCATGGTTCACTGTTCCCTAAACTTGGGCAACAGTGTCTAGCCTGTGGGCCCGCTTATTGTCCGCCCCTGCATAAAATGGTCCATCAGCGGGACTTGATAGAACATTAGGAGAATTTGTTCCCCATTTCATTATTTACCTAGCCCATGATATTGCTCAGAAAAGTTAAATGTCTAAGTTGCTAGGGCCTGATGAAATGCATCCTAGAATACTCAAGGAACTGATAGAGGAGGCATCTGAGTCATTAGTTATTATCTTTGAAAAGTCATGGAAGATGGGAGAGATTCCAGAAGACTGGAAAAGGGCAAATATAGTGCCCATCTAAGGACAACCCAGGAAAACTACAGACCAGACAGCTTAACTTCTGTGCCAGGAAAGATGGGGCAAATAATTATGGAATCCATCTGCAAACATCTGGAAGATAACAAGATGATAAGTAACAGTCAGCATGGATTTGTAAAGAACAAATCATGTAAAACCAACCTTATACACTTTCTTTGGTAGGATAACAAGCTATGTGGGTAATGGGGAAGCGGTATATGTGGTATAACTAGATTTTAGTAAAGCATCTGATAAACTAGGGAAATACAACCTAGATGCAGCTACTATTAGGTCCATAACTGGTTGGATAACCTCTCTCAGAAAGTAGTTATCAATGGTTCACAATCACACTGGAAGGGCATAACAAGTGGGGTTCTGCAGGAATCAGTTTTGGTACGGGTTCTGTTTAATATCTTCATCAGCGATTTAGATAATGGCATAGAGAGTATGCTTATAAAGTTTACGGATGATACCAAACTGAGAGGGGTTGCAAGTGCTTTGGAGAATAGGATTATAATTCAAAATGACCTGGACAAACTGGAGAAATGGTCTGAGGAAAACTGGGTGAAGTTTAATAAGGACAAATACAAAGTGCTCCACTTCGGAAGGAACAATCAGTTTCACATATACAGAATGGGAAGAGACTGTCTAGGAAGGAATACTGCAGAAAGGGATCTAGGGGTCGTAGTGGACCACAAGCTAAATATGAGTTAATAGTATGACATTGCTGCAAAAAAAAGCAAACATGATTCTGGGATGCATTAACAGGTGTGTTGTGAACAAGACAGAAGAAGTAATTCTTCTCCTCTACTCTAAGCTGATTAGGCTTCAACTGGAGTATTGTGTCCAGTTCTGGGCACCACGTCAAGAAAGATGTGGAGAAATTGGAGAAGGTTCAGAGAAGAGCAACAAAAAGATTAAAGGTCTGGAAAACATGAGCTATGAGGGAAGACTGGAAAAACTGGGTTTTGTTTAGTCTGGAAAAGAGAAGACAGAGAGGGAACTTGATAACAGCTTTCAAGTACGTAAAAGGGAGTACTAAACAAGAGGGAGAAAAAAATATTCTTCTTAATGCCTGATCAAAGGACAAGAAGCAACGGGCTTAAATTAAAGCAAAGAAGGTTTAGGTTGGACATTAAGAAATACTTCCTGTGAGGGTGGTCAAGCACTGGAATAAATTGCCTAAGGAGGTTGTGGAATCTCCATCATTGGATATATTTAAGAGCAGGTTAGATAAACATCAGTAAGGAATCATCTAGATTCTAGATGGTTCTTGGTCCTGCCATGAGTGCATGGTACAGGATTTGATGACCTTCCAGGTGTCTTCCAGTTCTAGTATTCTTTGATTCTATCTTACTAGCGTGTAAAAGATTAATTGTGGCATCTCAATAAAATATAATAGGTTAATTGGGAATTCTGCATTTTAATGTGAAAAAGGACAATGGCCATGTGTTCCAGGCAATTGGTACTCATGATTCACTTAAGAGGTGATCATTGTTCTTGCGGAACTGAAGATGAAATGCAGACCCAGCTCAGTCTGAGGTGCTTGTTCCCTCCAAATAATTGTGAACTGTTTTGTTTTTCTGATTATCTGGACCTCAAATGTCGATACTGTGAAAGAACCCCAATTTTATAAGACAATAAAATAAGATTGAACACATTTCCATGCTCATGATTACACTAGACTGGTTGAAAAACAGATAGAAATTTTCATTAAAATGCTCAAAAATTTGTTCAATCAACATTTAAACTGATGAAAATTTTCATATAAAATTGCAAGTTCCACCAACTCTACATAGCAATAAGGTGGGCTTTAGAACGAACAGCTGATCTCACATCTTATAGAACTATAATTTTCAAACTTTTTCATAGCGTGGACAACATTTTAATACAGAGATCGTGTTTATGGGAAGAGGTGTTCTGCAGAACCAAAAAATATTGGAACAAGTATTGATATGTATTGTAGCTTCTTTAATGCTGTTTAGCAGCTGGAAATAAGGACTAGGCAGCACCACACAATCAGTCACCTTTCTGAGCAAGTGCTCAGTGATCACAGATTGGAAACCTGTACTACAGATTTGATCAGTAAAAGAGGGATTAGGAAAGTAAACTTCCTTGGCACTAACTTTTCTTGTTCCCCAAAGACTAATGAAGCCATCTTAACATTTTACGTAGAACACTAGATGCTAAAGATTGTGATAAAATTGCTGGATGAACAGAAAAAAAAAATGATGGAAAGGGTTAGACAGCGCAGCACAAAAATGTAGGAAGGAGATTCCTTGGCAGTCTTCCCTGAGCTAATGCAGATTCCCTGAGTGCATTTCCTGGTGGGATCCAAAGCCACCCAGAGGAAGACTCTCATTTGCACAGAGTCTTTGAGATTAGGCCAAAGGTCATAGTCTGTCACAACTGGTAAGAAATCCACAGTCCAAGAGTCAGTGATAGATTCTGTCCTGGCTTATCAAGAAAGGGCAAAGACATCCCAGGAAAATCACTTGTTTAGCTAGGGATAAATGTAAAAACCTTCTTATAAAAATTTGGCAGCCACCTCCATGAAGATCTGTGGCTGAGATCAGATAGGTCATCCACTAGCAGCAAGGTAAATGCTTGTGAAAATGAGGTTAGGTGTGAATTGTAGCGGTGGGGAGGAATCCAAAGGGTATAGAATCATAGAATCCTAGGGTTGGAAGAGACATCAGGCGGTCATCGAATCCAGCCCCCTACCAAAGCAGGATCAATCCCAACTAAATCATCCCAGCTAGGGCTTTGTCAAGGTGAGACTTAAAAACCTCTATTGATGGAGATCCCACACACACCCCTCCCACCCCAGGTAACCCATTCCAGTTCTCCACCACCTTCCCAGTGAAAAAGTTTTTCCTAGATCTCGCCTGTAAATTCAGGAACCGAACATAGGAAATCTAACTGCAAAGAAGTTACAGTTTTTTTATGCAGAATCATATTCTCTAAGCAGCCTGGGCATCAGCTGTCAAAGTTTGAGTGGAATCTTTTCCAACCATTTCCCAGATCAGGAAGTAATGGGAGCAGAAGTTGCTGGAAGAATGAAAAAAAAAATAACCTGTTAACTAGTGATTCTGACATTTGCGGTCTAGAGGCTGTTCTCCTTCAGAGAAAAAGCTAAAACAGAGGGGCAAGAATGGCAACAGAATTCTATATGACAAACCTTACTTCTACCCTAGTAAATTGAGGAATTGATCTTGTTCTCTGTAAAGAAGTTATAATCGAGAAAGGAGAGGAGGAAAAATGAGCAGAGAAAAGGCATCCTTCACAAAGTATAAACCAATGGCCAAGGACTTATATTAGGAAAAGACGTTGACCTGAATGTTCCTGTCTGTGTAGACTGGGCTGCAAAAACAGGAGTCCATTCTCTAGAAGAGGAAACACAGAGGAAATGGAAGATCTGGAAAAGCTCCTTCTGGACAAGAACTAGGGCAGGGATTTTACAGTTGACTTGGGTTGTTATGAGAGAGGGTATTTCTGGTAGGCATGCAAAAGGTTAACCAGTAAGCACTATCCTAAACAGGTAATGCTTAGAGGTTCTGGTTAACAGCAGGGACTGGAGCAGCTCCCTGCCCACCCCAGACAGGGGCTGCTCTGGCCAGTCAGAGCAACTCCTGTCCTACGGGGGCCTGGCCCTGTCCTCCCGCCCACCGCCACAGGTACACCCTGGCTCACTGTTTTTAAATAATTTCTAGGACAGTCAGCACAAAATAATAAATGACATGCAGAGTGCTATGTGTGCACAACAAAGTGCAGGGGGAACACCAGATAGCCATGCCTAAGAATACATTTGTAAGTAACTGGGACACTGACCTGTGACTGCTGAAAAAGGAGACACTTCTCTGGGTTGATACCACAGGCAAGGAGCGTAGCAGTGGTGTTCAGGATGTTCTGACACAAGATTTCTGGCTCTTGTGGAACTGTGAGAGCATGCAGATCTACAATGCTGTATAGCATAGAGCTGTACTCTTCCTGAAGCTTCACCCAGTTCTGGATGGCTCCAAAGTAGTTACCAAGGTGGAGCTTCCCAGTTGGCTGAATACCAGAGAAAATTCGATCCATATGGCTATTCTGTAATGAAAAGTTTAATAATTTATAGCACCACTGCTTTTCAAACCTTGTTCATTTTTCATTTCAACATTCAGTATCCTACTCCCCAGCTCCTTCTACTTCCCCATTTTGCAGTGTTTGCTGTCACACTGGAAGGATGTATGTGCTGGAGACCTGGAGGGCTCTGTCCTGATTGTGGTATTATTAAATATTTTCTTCACTGACTTGGATAACGGAGTGGAGAGAACACTTAAATAATCTGTGAATGGCATCTAGCTGGGAGGAGTTTCAAGCACTTTGGAAGACAGGATTCAAATTCAAAATGAATTTGTCAGTCTGAAATTACCCAGATAAAATTCAATAAAGACAATAAAGTCTTAAGAAGGAAAACAATCAAATGCACAAATACAAAATGGGAAAAGCAATAGTACTGCTGGAAAGGATCACTGTAGATCACAAATTGAAGTCAACAATGTGATTCAGCTGAGAAAAAGACATTTCTGGAATGCAAGAAGAAGACTGTCATATGGAAGACAGGGGAAGTAACTGTTCTGTTGTAACTAGCATTAGTGAGGCCTCATCTGGAATACCATGTCCAGTTTTGGGTGCCACACTTATGAAAGATAAGTAGTGCAGCACTGGAATAGTTTACTAAGGGAGGTTGTGGGATCTCCATTATTGTAGGTTTTTAAGATCAGGTTACAAATGCCTATCAAGGATGGTGCAGATATACTTGATACTGCTCAGTGCACAGACAAGGAAGAGATAAGCTGCTGAGGTCCATTTCCAGCCCTAGACATCTATGATTCTATGATGTCCTTCTCCACAGTAAGTAAAATTGTTACATAAAAGAAAGATTTTTGGGTTCATGATTGTCCAGAATACTGATATTAAATTTAGATTAATTGGATAATCAAATATTCGATGCAATTTGCATTGACTATTCAATTAGTTGATAAGGGCCCCTCTGCCTTTGAAGTGTAGCAACAGCTCCAGAGCTGTTGCTACACATCAAAGGCAAAAGCACTGTGCCCAATGCTCCCTGCGGCGTTTCAAAGCGGCAGTGCCACATGGAGCCTGGGGTCAGCAAGGAAGTCCCTTGCTAACCCCAGGCTCCATTCAGTGCTGCTGTTTTGAAGCACTCCCTCCCTTTGCTGCCTCTTTCTGATCGAGACAGCAAGAGGGGGGGACTAGCTGACTATCCAATAAGCATTTGCTTATCAGATCGTTCACTAGTTGATGAGTCATTCACATCCCTAGCCCCTAAATTACTGTGATCAATTCCAGTGAACATAAATGGTTCATTAATTTTCCTCCTTTCCAGCTCTATACTGCAAAAATCTCCCAGCATCAGAGAGTCTTAGGGCTCAAGTGTAAAGAGATGTTCTCAATCAGGCTGAAACTGGGGCGCCAACATCTACCCCTCCTTTCTGCCCCCCGTTTTTGCTCCACCCTCTTCCTGCCTCTTCCTTGCCCCGCCTCTTCCCCCAACCAAGGCAGCCTGATGGACTAGCAGGGCTGAGGTTCTGATACCAGTAGCAAGAGTCTGGCCACTCCCTGCACTCACCAGTAGCTATAGGATAAGCGGAGCTAGGTAGCCCCAGCTTGCTCAGCTCCCCTGGCCATGCCACTCCGCTTCCCATCGGGGACTCATCAGGTGATCCCGGCCTGATATGATATGGCTGGAGAAGCAGAGTGAGCTGGGGGGTCACCCGCCTTTCTTTGCCTGCACCACCGCTGCTGGTGCGTCCAGGATCTGGAACCTGCTGCAGGTGCCAGGCTCCCCTGCCCACAGCATTTGGGGGGCATGCAACTCCTCATATCCCCACACATCGGCCCTGGTGGTTAGTGGAAAGCTCTTTGGAGCCAGAACTTTGATGTGTGGTGATAACTTGTTTAACAACCTTTCATCGCAGTTGTCTAATTTGACTGGGTAGAGGCTGGAGCACTAAAGGAACGGAGTGGATTTATGGTGAGCTAATCAAGTGACCTAAGAACAGATGTATATTGTTGGTTTGGTTAATCTCACTCTAGACTATACCAGCAGTGTCAGAGTGAGAGAATCTGCCAAGTTTTGACAGTCTGACCTAATACTGGAACCCCCAGTTGTGATCCACATGAGGCACCAGTGACAATCATGACCAATTTTCTTCCTACTTTCTCCTTTGTCTTCAGAATAAACTCTTCAGGTCAAGCCAATTTTCCTACTCAAAGTTAGAGTGAGCAAATGCAGGACTTCTAATGGAGCCTTGCCTGCAACCTTTTAACACCTGGTCATAATTAAACTATTACATATTAGCATAATCTGTCCCTATTACAATTAAGATAAATCTGTTTCCTGGGAGATGTGCCAACAAAACAATTATGATTATATTATGGTTCACTGACCACTTGCAACAAACTAATATTTCCTGTTTTTCAGACATTTGAATTTTGCTCAACTCAGTGGTCTGCCAAGGGATGGTACATAACCCAGCAACCCTAACTCTATGTTAATGAAGGTTGTTTTTTTGGGGTCTGTATGGTTTTTTTAGCATTGAATTTCCTAGAGACATACCGGTAGTTAGCAAGAGTTTGTGATCATTTAGACAGTGTTACACATGATGTCCCACAACTAACATGCTAAGTTAGCCTCTACTCCATAACCCTATCCCCATCACCCTGCTTCTGCACATTTCTCCAGCCATGCCCTTGGCCAGGCAGTGTGTTCCCTCCCCTTACCCAGTCCCTCCCCAATAGGGTTGCCAGATGGTTGAAACAAAAATACCCCCCCCACCCCCCCAAAAAAAACCCACCAGGAAAAACATTCTGTTGAAAAAAAAAGGGGCAGGGGGAGACCAAAGTTATTGAGCAAAACAAAACAAAAAACAAAAAGAGCCCAAAACTTATTAAGCAAAAATATATATTAAAATTAACCAGCATTAAACCAGCATGTCCCCTTTAAGAGTGAGTGCCGGGATAGGAACAGGGGAGTTGTTGAGCACTAAGACCCAGGGGAGTCATTGCTTCCCCTTGGTCTTTTTGCCGGAAGCCTTGCGGAACCACATAAGCATGGGTTCTGGGGTGTTGGGGACTAGGGGGGAGGCCGGGTGCTGAATGTTTGTAGGGTTGCCAGGTGCCCGGCATTTTCGCCTCCTGGCCGAGGAAAAAAAAATCAGAAAATACCGGACATCTTAGGTGTCCGGTATTTTCAGAAATTTTTTTACTGGGCAGGAGGTGAAAATACCAGACTGTCCGGGTGAATACTGGACACCTGGCAACCCTACTCCCCAACTATTGTGCCATGGCCTTCCCAGCTCTAGCAGGATTGACTGAAGTCTTCTTGAAGTCAAGAAGGATCTTCTTGAAGGCTTTGCTCCTGGTATATAAACGTTTCTATTGCCATTCCTTTCCCTTTTTATTACCCAACTCACATGCAATACCTGTACCAAGGGACAATGTGTTACAATGGAATACTGGACATAGTGTTCCTTGTTAGCATTATTTTTTTTGTTATAGCTCAACTCACATAAAATACCTGGAGCAAAAAATAACAGTGTTATAATGGAACAGTGTTTCCATTTGTAACTATTTATTCAGGGCTGATATGTGTAGAACCCCACAAACAAATGATCTCACATTGGGAGACATTAATACTGTCTACTCTGCACCTTCCTGATACAACAAAGTATTCCAATTGAGCATATCAATTTTAGAAGATGCAACCTTAACAGTGGTGATGCTGAGTCACTATAATAATGTAATAGTGCCACACTTCCCAGGGTTGTGAGATTTTGCTATACCTACCCTTAAAACAAGGAAACCTCGGTTGAGCCTCTTGTAGGTCAGTTCCCCATCACCACCAGTATCTGCTTACATAAGCACTGCCTGTTTCAGAAGTCTGCCCAATTTTCAGCTGCTGGGCTGAAAGTTTCCAGGACTAATCTTTCTTCAAAGTTGATTTTTTTGGGATGAATTTGTGTCTTGTAGTCACTTCCTCTCCTATCTGTCATCCCCCCAAGTTCACATCTCTCATTATCAAATCAAATGAAATCCTTGAGGCAATGACAACAAATGAACAGGCAGCCTTAATTCTCCCCATGATAACTAGTTATATTTTTATGTGTTTGGATCATTAATGCAGGACTGCTGTGGCTTTCTAAGTTATACTGTACATAGTTCTGTACCTGTTTTTGTATTGTGTGCATAAGCAAGATAGAGATGGCATTAAGCTGAAAATGGTGACCAAAGGACTCATTTATCTGTCACGTTTAGGAAAACTTGCATGAATAACTGTTAAAACACACATTAGTTACGATAATCATTTTATGCCAATGTTAGACAAACATCTTCTCTCAGTGAGGAGAGAGGGAATAGATGACCTCTCAAGATTTCTTCCAGTCATAAATTTTTGTGATTCTATGATTTTCTCCTGCAAGGCAAATACCGTTCTTACATAAGATGGTGTTTCTCCATTTTATGATTGTCCAGAGACATAGGTAATGAAGTCATTAAACGAAATCAGTACATGTGCACACTACTGTTTAGGTGCACAGCTGGAACTGAAGTTGCACTTGGCCTATGGGCAGTGGAAGACAGATAGCTGAATCTACTGAGAATGACTTTACTCTTAAATTCTTGAGTTTTGTGATTTGCACTGATAGATTATGCAGTCCTTACCTCAAAGTTAAAGCTGTTTAGGAATTTTCCAGGTTTTTTTTCAAAATAAACAGGTCAATATCTATAGATATCAATGTTTTCATGTGTCCTGGATTATCACCAGCATCATTAGTATATATTAACCTTCAGAGATCTAAACGGTGACTCAAATATAAAGCTGATATTTGAAGACTAGGAAAACACTGTGGCAGTGGGGATGTTGCTGGAGCAGGCCTGGATTGGTTAGTATTGGCATGCTGGGAAGAAGTAAAGGAGGGAGCATAAGAAAAAGGGGAGGGGAAGAGAGAGAAGTTCTGCTCTGACTGTTACTTGTAACCGGACTCTGTATATTCACACTCAGGGTTCTGCCAGCTGCTCGACCCTAGTGTGAGAATCCTTCTCCAAACAGTGTTTATTACAGTATTTGTGTGGTCATTCCTATTCCTGTGCTTCCAAACATCCTCAGGGAGGAGGAGGATATGGGGGGGGGGGGGGAATATGCCTCAGTTTCTTCCATTACTATATCAGAGAAAGCGTTTATTAGAACTCTGAGGAAGAGGGAAAGATTGGTAAGGAGTATAACTATGCAGCATTCATTTCTAAGAACTCTGGCTTGAAGTTAGTAACCTCTATTTCTTTCAAGAGTCTCCTGTATGGTCCTGTTTTATGGGATAGTTTGGCAAGCAGCACTTCAACCAGGAGGAGGGTAGAGCTCCAACAAACTGTATCAGCTCGAGCTGTCAGATGTGACGTGCAATGTTTTGTGAAACTACCTGTATGCAGAGTTCCAAGTTGTAGCTATACATAATTCCTGATCAGACATTTAACACAAACCATGGGCATGCAATATAATACCTAGAGGGGAGGAGAGTGCTGCTATATATAAAACTGTTCTAAAAATACTGTTCAATCCATCTGGAAATGGTTGATGATACTGCCTAATTTTGATGAGTGTCCATGGATGAAATAAGCAATTTACTAATTGGTGAAATTCCTGAGTTCTATTAAGATGACAGGTGAGGGTTCTTTTAGTATTCCAATTGTAAAGTGGTTTCCCTAGATTGAAAAAGAAATCTGATAGATTTATAGTGTAACATGGATAATTACAGGGATAACAATACAGGGTATAGCCTGAGAACTACCTTGTTTCTATGAAAGACAGTGAAAGGAGGGTGTGGCATGCAATGCACTAATTCCTCTAGCTGAAACTCCAGCAATAACAAAGGCAACCTCAATAGACTGATTAAATAATGAATACTTCACCCAAGGTTCAAGCTTTCTCAATACAGGTTTATTAGGCCAGGTCTACACTACAGACCTATATCATCAGTATAAATAGGTCACTTGAGGTGTGAAAGATCCACCTAACCTCCCCAAGGAGAATTATGTTGATGGGACAGCTTTTATGTCACAACACTGACAGGAGAAGCTCTCCTACCAGCATACCAGGAAAGACAAAAGGACTGAAAGGTAACCCAGGAGGGAACGGGAACAGAGCCCAAAAGGCTGGTTTCAGAGAAATCCTAAAGGCCAGAATACCTTTTCTTTATTTGGGTCTTTTGTTTGGACTTATTACACTGAAAATGAATTGAACTGAGAGTGACCCAGTCAGAGGGCTGAGCCACACAAACCATAGGAGAGCCAGAAAACTCCAAGGAGGAAATTGAAGCAGCAAGTGCTTGAAGTGCCACATTTAGCCAAAAAGGCAATCACACATTGTAATACAATGGAAGGGGAGGAAAGCACACAGCAGGTCTCTTCTCTAGTGCAGAAGAAACACATCAAATATGGAGTTTCAGCTGCTTCCTGACCTGGAAAAGAAGACTCTACACTTTGTATTGAGACTTGTTGCAACCAGGTCTCTAGCTAGAGAAGCCTATATGCTAAAGATCGCATGAATCATTTCCTTTCCTATCCACCACTCATGCAGCTGTACAGCCTCTCTACTCAGTGAAAGCGACGAGGAGTCCTGTGGCACCTTATAGACTAACTGAAGTGTAGGAGCATAAGCTTTCGTGGGCAAAGACCCACATGCATCTGATGAAGTGGGTCTTTGCCCACGAAAGCTTATGCTCCTACACTTCAGTTAGTCTATAAGGTGCCACAGGACTCCTCGTCGCTTTTGCAGATTCAGACTAACACGGCTACCCCTCTGATACTCTACTCAGTGAGTCCACCAG
Source organism: Pelodiscus sinensis (assembly GCF_052426305.1). NCBI lineage: Eukaryota > Metazoa > Chordata > Testudines > Trionychidae > Pelodiscus > Pelodiscus sinensis. The sequence continues at coordinate 145,224,393 of NC_143052.1, read as the reverse complement.
GTTGTTTTTCCTCTTCTACAAGGTGCAGGGCTATCAGATAAATCTTGTGCTAAATGCACTAGTCCTATAGCGTTACTGCTTAATTAAGATGAACGAGCCCCTCACTCTGCTTATTCACAAAGTACATGACAGTTGTATTGTCAGTCACCACCTAAACCAGCTTTCCTTTGATAGAAACCAGTTAAATTGCTCTCATCTGTAATAGATTTATAGGCAGTCTCTTTTCCTGATAGCTCCAATGCCTTGATCTGTCAGGGAATTTAATAAGTGTCCTAACCATTGCTGGATGCATCCAAAGTGCTTGTCATTTATTAAGTTGCAGGGATGAATAAACTTGCTCTTAGAACATTTATTCTGAGTTCACCATGTCAAGTAGTGCATTCGGTGGTATCACTGGAAATTCTGCATGCTGTCTGATCTGGGCCAGCAGTTTAGAGATAGCCACTGCTATCCAATCCTCATTATGAGGCAAGCATATGGTATGTGACACACATCCCTAACACCTTTACACAGGTAAGTATTAGGAAAAAATACTGCCTTTTGAGAACACTGTCAAGATTTAAATCTGAGAATTCTGTCATCTGGCACAAAAGCCCTAGCCTACAGAGAACGTAGGACTGCAACTATGTTGGAGTCCTCTATGCGGACTAAAACTCAGACTTCTTTATGTTTATGAGGAGACCTAGATCCTTCAGTAGAAACATAATATACTGAATTTCTCTGAGGAGTACCTCACATGAAGTTGAATTCAGAAACTGTTTGTTTAGGTATGGGTAGACAAACAACTTGTATTCTCAAGTGAGTTGCCATACCACAGAGGCATTTCTTAAAGTCTGTGGAGGGCCATAAACAGCAGAATATGGAGGATTCTATATAGAAAGTGCCTTTGACCCACCATAAATGAGAGGTACTTGTGGTGAGTTGGTCTCAAGCATCCTTGAGGTAGAGAGCTGCAAACCAATCTAGGAAACAAATGAGATGGACACAGGTGTCAACAAATGGAAGGATTTTTTTTGGATAAAGGCATTGATCTTTCTTAAATCCAGGCTAGAACAAAGTTCACTATTTTTCTTTGGTATGAGAAAGTAATTTGATTAAAAATCCAGCCTCCCACAAATCTTCTGGAAAACTCCCCTATAGCACGACAGCAGTAGAGATTATACCTTGCATATCATTATGTGCTTATAGAGGGGTCCCTGAAAAAGGAAAGGGGGGCAGAGGGAGGCTTGACATTGAATATATACCCCTTTCCTATAATTTCTCAGGTGTTATAGACATCTATTTAATGATAAAGTAAATCAGTCCATTTCTGAGGAAGGGATGGAGAAGACGTATGCTAACTGGCTCACATCTTTCAATCCTTGCACCAAATACGAAGTCAGCCTACACAATGATGGTACTGAAGTTTGTTTCATCTCTATACATGAATGAAAAGACTTTCTTCTCAGCCCACTCTGGAGGTACAGCTTGTTCTTGAAATGACTGTCATGAGAGTAATAGTAAGTCGAAGAAAATGACAGGCAAAAGTACCTGTCATATAGACGTGTAGATGCAGAAGGATTTAATCCCAGGGACCAAGCGGTAAATTCTGTATCCTCTAGTTTTTCTAGCAGATCATTTGTTCTGTTGCTAAATCTACAATCCCCTTCAAGGGAGAGATCCTCTACTTTCACTGCTATTTCAGTAGAAGAGCAGATGATTTTAACTAGGCAGACCTCTCTATAATAGCAGCCAAGGTTACTGCTAGGGTCAACTGATCAGAAGCATCAAAAAATGCTTAGCCAATGTTTAGTCATATTCTATTCCCCTATCAAAATGGTATAAGCCAACTTAATTTGGCCCTCAGGTAGTTCAAGATGGCCATCAGGCTGCACTTAAATACAGAAAACCATATTTTCTCCCAAGTGAAATTGATAATGGGACACTACTGCCTGATAGTTCACTACTATAATCCCCAAGAAAGGTGAAAAAAAAGCTTCCTTCTCAAAACAGCAATTTAAACAAATATTTTTATCATATTGTGGGAAATTACCTTGCCTACTTCTCCACCCATGACAGTCGCTGTTTCCACAAGGAGCAGGTTATGAAAGAAAATGAGACAATGGTACAACTTATCTGCCTTTCTGAAAATGAGCTGAGAATCTGGTATAGACCAAACCTACTTGGCAAGCTGCTGTAGCCCTTTTAAAATGGGTAAAGAAAACTTGTTCTTTGATGGTGCTCTCCATATGACAAAAACTAGATGGAAGGAGACAATTAGCAGAGCAGACCATTTTAGAATTCCTGCAATTCTATTCACCAGCTCATGAAATTGAACAGCAGTTTCTGAGGGAGAGGAGACCCATGTTTATATAAGTTTGCCTCTAATTCTTCATCAAGATGCTGAAAGTCCACTTGGGGGGGGGGGGGGAGGGGAGCCAAGCGTTCCTTGTGCTCCTCAGAGTGTCTGGCATTACCATCTGGGATTGTTCCCTGAAGGCCAGAGAGGTAGACTGATCTTGAAAACTTGGAACCATTCCATAATCTCCTCCTGGATCCTTATCAGAAGGGAGGTTGTTCTACCACACCTAGGTGATGGCATAAATTCCTCAGCTGAATACCAATAGTGCTCTGCAACTCAAGGAGGCCCATCTTACCAATATCATCCCATCCAGTATTCTCTTATAACTAGGAAGGTAGGAATGCCTGGACCAGCATTCCCTGTAAGATGAGCAATTGGGCGGCCACCTGGGAGAGATTCAAATGCCACCCAGCTGATTAGCAGAGTGCCCCCAGTCAGCAGCATGTGTTTCTACTTGTGGGGCACATTCACACATCTCGGTACTCATAACATTTATTTTGCACATGGATGGAAAAAATTAAGAGGGAGCACTAGTATGAATTATATTCCACTCCTGCAGAATAGAAGTTAGGCTGTGCCTCAGGTTAAGTCTCTTCTGTTATTTTCTCAATGTGGATGCAACCTTGGATCTGAAGCTAAGACAACAGGAGTCACAATCAAAAAGGGAACAGGTAACATCCATATATTCAAGGAATTTGAAGGAATGGGAGGAGGCAGAGAAGACTCTGGATAAAAGCAAAATATTTCCTCCACTCTACCTTACTTATCAGAGGAACTGATCTCGACAGAGATCTCAGAAGCTTTTCTTTTCCTTTCCTGCTGATTAGTCAACCATTCCATTAGTGCAACCATTAGTAGTAAAATTCAGCTCCCGTCTATTCAGTCCCAGAGATCGTACTGTTATCTGTACCCCTGCCATAGCCTTCAAATCCATACAAATCACAGGTTCCTATAACAGAATGTCTTATTTAGTTTTCAGTCTGGGAACCAATACTGATGGGCTGACTGATCTGAAGAGTGTCTCATTTGGGATCCGGCCCTGCTAACAGTGACTGTTCTTTCCACAACTTAGCCACCTTTCTTGGAATCTTATTAAATGGATCTAATGGTCTTACATATAGCCTGCTCTTTGATGGATCCAAAGCAGATGCCGATTAGGGATGATAGCTATGGGGTAATTGAATAGTCGAGTAACCACATGAATTCTTAGCAGTTACTTGACTATTTGATAGCCTCCGGGGGTAGGACTGGCAGCCAGTGCAATCCAGCCCCATTCTTGGGGAGCCCTCTGCCACCCTGCACTGCTGCCTTTGTATCAGAGGCAGCCACATGGGGCGGTAGGTGGGAGCCCATCCATGAGGGAAGCCAGTTTAAAAACCAGCTCCCCTTGTGGACCAGCTGTCTGCCACCCTGTGCTACTGCCTCTGGTACTGAGGCAGCAACACAGGATGGAAGCAGCCCCTGTCCACAGGGATCCAATCTCCCCATGAACAGTGGCTGCTGGCGAGTGGGGAAGCTGCTATGGAGAGCCTAGGCCCACCACAGGCAAAAGCTGTTCTGTGACAGCAACTTCTGTCCATGGGGACCTGGGAACCCCATGGACAGGGGCTGCAGTTACAAAACAGCTTCTGCCCACAGCAGACCCAGGCTCACCACAGACAGAGGCTGCTCCACAACAGCCTTTCCTCCCCCCACTGTTTCTGATACAGAAGCAGCGGGGGGGGCGGGGGGGGAATGCAAGTAGTCGAGATTAACTGATAAGCTTAGGGTTATTGATTAATCATATACTTGACTACTCATTTACACCCCTGGTGCTGATGGCACTTGACAGGCTTTCAGTTTTAATAGATCTCATATCTTGCATGCCATACATACTGCAAGTTCTAGAGTCAACTCCTATGCTGATGCCTGAGTCTTCATAGGCCACACAGTTTTAGAGCTGAACCTGATGCTAACAGCAATCTCTTCTCCCTGTGTTCCATGGTCTGAGATAAATCAGACCCTACAGGCTATACTGCCAAAGCCACTTGAATCGAGGTGCCCATAGCCTATTTTATCTGTCCTTAAACACTCCGACTGTGTCTACATTGGCAAGATTTAGTGCAAAAGCGGATGCTTTTGCGCAAAATCTTGCCATCTGTCTACACTGGCCGCGAGTATTTGTGCAAGAATACTGACGTTCTACTGTATGAAATCAGTGCTTCTTGCACAAATACTCTGACGCTTCCCGCTCAGGGATAAGTCCTCTTGCGCAAGTGTTCTTGCGCAAGAGGCTAGTGTAGACAGGTAACATCAATTTCTTGCACAAGAAAGACCGATGGCTAAAATGGCCATCGGAGCTTTCTTGCACAAGAGAGTGTCTACACTGGCACGGATGCTTTTGCACAAAAGCAAATCTTTTGCGCAAAGGCACATGCCAGTATAGACTCTCTCTTGCGCAAATACTTTTAACGCAAAAAGTCTTGCATTAAAAGTATTTGCGCAAAATCATGCCAGTGTAGACGTAGCCTCCTGGAATAAATGTATAACAGATGGAGCATGTGGCTAGACAATATCCTTCACCAAGATATGAGAGGCACCTTAGATGATAGTTTGATGCCAGGGACACTGACACAAGACATGTCTCCTGAACATGCTCTTCTACTCTTCAGACCTGCTATTACAGCTCTGATGGAACTGGAATTAAAATAAGTTTCTACCAGTAATTAATTTACTAACACATCAGCCAATAATAACTAGCTTCCAATACACTTTTCTATTACCCTACCTAATGACACGACAGAAAAAAAAGGCTCTGGACTGAAGAGATGTGTCCAGGGTCAAAATAAAGAATGGAAATGGCACCCCTTCCCACTTTCCTCAAGAGACCCAAGAAACCAGAGCCATCACAGAAGCCCTTTAGTTTTACGTGGCTCTGATTACTATGCCTACCTGGGATAGCATTAATAGACAAAGCTGTGTTGAACGCCAAACCTGTCTGTGCTTATGCCAAGAGTGCCAAATTTGAGCCCATGTGCCAGGTCAGTGAGTGGTTTTGAGAAGTCATGTTTTTGTCTAGAGAGTTTATTTATATACAAGCTATATGATAATGAACATAAAAGTTTTATTTGGCTACAACAGAGACAAACTGAGGAGATTATGGAGTTGACCCTGGAGCCTCCAATCTATTAGTAGCCAAAAAGAGAAGGGGATGAGACTTCAAATTTTCAAAACACCTACTAGTGAGAGGCAGATATGAAGACCAACCCCAAACAGGATACAAAAACTTTCCGATAAGAATCCTCCCAGCAGCAGAGCATAAACTCTGGGCTTTTAACTCAACTGTTGCCTGTGGACTTACTTTGCAGGATGTCTCCAATTCTCATCCATTCACCTGTTCTATTGGCCTCCCACTAGCAGGTTTAGTCCTCTCATTAGAAAGTATACGGTAAATATTTCAATCCCTAACTAGAGTTTATTTAAAGTTAATTGTTTTTAAAAAGTTCATCATTTAATTGAGGTGAAAAGAAGCAAAGTTTCAACCCTAAGAGTGACTTTTACAGAAATCTGAGAAAGCTGCAATAGTTAAGGGAAATTATTTTACAATCCAAACTCATGTGGTCACCACTTACAAATGTTATACAGGTATGACCACTTGCTATTTTATTTTTCAGATATTTTCTTGGAGCAAATCAGGTAAGGAAGAGAATGAGATTAATAGAATCAGAGCTAATTCTAAACACAGGTGGTGAGCAAGACAGAGAGAACAGGAAGTGGAGAGTGGAATCACTGTTGGCATGTGGTGACGGGAAAGATTGATGGCTTCCCTCTCTAGTTTTCCCCACTGTGTAGGCACGCAGGGGGTGGGGGAAAGGGACTGAAGAGCTGCTGTGCTGGCGACATAACACATCACACAGCCTCCACAGCACTAGCACTGATTAATGGGGCTGGAATGGCTCAGGAAACAGAGAAGAATCACTCACAGACGTTTCTCCTTTTTATCGTTATTTTATCCAGGGCAGTTCACATAGCCCAAGTTGTTTCTAACCGAAGCATCTTGAAATTTGTCAAAAAAGAGAAATGCATAAGACTGAAAACCAGTGTGTCAGAAGGAAGAAAGAACAACGTGTAAAATGCAGCCAAGAGAAAAGTGACTGAGATTGTAAGTGCCTGATCAAACATAAGGGGTGGGAGAAGAAAACAAAAAACCAAAACAAAAATATGGTTCAGGGCCCAGGGAAATTCTCTGACTGTAAAAATGAATGGCTGTGTTGTTAGGGTCTCCTCATTATTTTTACTTCTCTTACAAATCTTTTACAAATACAACGCTTTTGTTCTCCAAACAACATGTTGGCCTGTTAACTTAGACTTACCAAAAAAAAAAAAAAAAAAAAAAGTCTGAAGTAGTACAAAAGGGAGGAACTCACTCTACCTCATTAAACCCCTGCAACGGAGATATAAATTTCAAACCCTAACTGGGACCACTGAAGTGCTATCATCAAATACAGACATTTGTTTCATTTTCTTTATAAATAAGCAAGGGCTGGTCTAGACATCAGGTTATTTATGATGATATTACTAATTTAATTATATCATTGTACACTCCTAATATAAAATGTACTTAAACTGGTTTAGCTTAATCTGAGAAGATAAAATAAGATAAATTGGTATAAATGCAGTTTAGTGGCAATGAGGGGGACAGGAGTCAATCCTGGGAATACCTCCCTGCCACTCAGCTACCAACACTACCCTCCTCCTGGCCCCTCCATGCTCCCAGCAGGGTTCCAGAGGTAATGAGGAAGAAGGTGGTTATCAACAGGCTTTGAGGACTAACTGATCCACTAATTCACTAATTAATTAGTTAATCTATTAACTGAAGACAGACTGGCAGAATTGGGGGGAGCCAGAGTATGCTTGGAAGACTATGGCAGGACAGTTTTCCCATTCCATATGGGAATAATTTTACTGATATAAAGCACTTTTACACAAGTATTACTTTATCCACAATATCGGGCTGTACTACTTTAAACTACACCCATCTTATAAAACTGCAACTTTTCAGCACAGATAAACCCTCCACCCCAAAAAAGCATTGCTGTGCAAGCAATGACAATGAGGCTCAGTGGATCATGTGATCTGATCCTCCTGTCTTATTCTGATAAATTTTGGGGAAGAGATTATAAAAACTCAATAAAGATAAGAATTGAATATTGACAATTTTGCAACCAGAGTTCTATCCAGACAAAGATGTTCTGGAACAACCAACCAACAGCGGAGAATTTAGTACCGGTACTAAAGTACAGGCAGTCCTCGAGTTACACAGATCCGACTTATGTCGGATCCGCAGTTACAAACGGGGCTTTTCTCGCCCCGGAGAACGGGAGCGGCGGGACACCCAGATGCGCCGCGGTCCGCCGCCCCCGTCCTCTGGGGCGAGAAAAGCTGCTCCCCGTCTCCCTGGTCTGCAGGGAGACGGGAAGCAAAATCTTGGAGCACGCCCGCAGCGGGACAGCCCGGGCGCGCTTGAGCTGTCCCCCTGCGGGCGTGCTCCGCGGCTTTGCTCCGCGTCTCCCAGGTCAGCAGACCAGGGAGACGGAGAAAAGCTGTGGAGGACTTGGGCAGTCCCGCCACCCCCGTCTCCCTGGTCTGCTGGGGGGAGGGGGGGGGTGCAGCTAGTGCCCTCCCCCCAGCAGACCAGGCTTTTCTTGCTTACCCCTGGGGTAGAGCAGCTGGGGGCTGCCGGGTTAGTCCCGCAGCGCCGCTCCGGACCAACCCGGCAGCACCCCAGCTGCTCTGCCCCAGGCGTCCTGATTCAGCCGCTGCTGGTCAGTTTCAGCAGCGGCTGAATCAGGACGCCTGGGGCAGAGCAGCTGGGGTGCTGCTGGATTGCTCCAGTAGCACCGAGGAGCCGCGCTACTGGAGCAACCCAGCAGCACCCCAGCTGCTCTGCCCCAGGCGTCCTCAAGTCAGCCGCTGCTGAAACTGACCAGCGGCTGACTACAGGAAGCCCGAGGCAGAGTTGCTCTGCCCCAGGCTTCCTGGAATCAGCCGCTGATCAGTTTCAGCAGCAGCTGACTTGGGGACGCCTGGGTTTCTTAAGTTGAATCTGTATGTAAGTCAGAACTGGCGTCCAGATTCAGCTGCGGTTGAAACTGATCAGATTCAGCAGCGGCTGACGCCAGTTCCGACTTACATACAGATTCAACTTAAGAACAAACCTACAGTCCCTATCTTGTACGTAACCCGGGGACTGCCTGTAGTACAGCCCTAATAGTAGGCGTACTATTGTTCAGTAATAGAAGAAACCTCCATTTCTTTGAACCACATAAGACTGATAAAAAAATTTGATTTGTTTCAAAAAAGAAAATTTTAGAAATAAGGAATAAGAATGAGTTCTGCTTCAATACAGAGGCAAGACTTATTTTCAGAATATGAAAAGACATTATGTATTACTCACTTATTAAGAATAATGACCATTGGACATACAAAGGGCTACGCAACTAATATACTGAATGCCCCCCTTTTTCTGATCACTGAATTTTGTCAGAAATGATTTCATTTATTTGTAAAAACATTTGCCAGTCTCCTTTTAGGAGAAGGCAAACTAATTCCTAACCACCTGCTTCCCTTCCAGTGAACTAGATAGCTAAGTTTTGATATTGCAATCATCACAGAAGCGTCTAAAGCCTTATAAACATAAAATCTTAGTTTCTTCATCTCTGATCCTCAGTTGAAGGAGACTTCTGCATTCAAGTAAGACTGGCCCAAAAGAACACAAACAAGGACAAACACTATCCAGTCACATTTAGAGTGTGACTTTTTAAAAATACATATTTTGTTTTTAACTATTCAATTGTTCATACTGCATCTTAAACCAAAAAATAATTTTTTCTATTGGTTATTATGTTTGGCAATTGCCTGAAAGATGACAAGGTTACCTGCTTTTTATATGGAGCCAAAATTAACACAGCTGTTTAAAAACTTTCATGCTGTGGTTTGTGACTCAAATCTAACTCAAGTAGAAACGAAAGTTTATATCAAATAATGATTGTACTCTAAGTCTGTGTAAGTTGGGAGTCTCAGTGCATTTCCTAGTAGGCAGATGTGCACACCAGGGAAACCACAAATGGTCCTTCTTGTCCATATTAGAAAAGTCACACAAATTTAAAAGGCTTTAAAATAGAACTAAATCAGTGGAACCACTCACAGACATATTTTTAAAAAATTAACCTTTACTTAATCAGCATAGTTTGTGTTGCAAGATTACTGAAATAACATTCAAAAAATCTTTTTTTTAAGTTGACTAGGCGTAAATCTCAACAAGCACAGCAAAGACTGAATGAGAAACAAAAGTTGCATTCTCTCCTCAAGAAACTCAATCTAGGTTAGGACTGAAGCTTCCTAGCGGAGATAAGGCAGAGGTGGGAGGCTTTTAAGTTTCTGTTTTGGACTCTATTCTTCACACAGATAATTCTCAAATCTCTACTTTAGTATATTCAAGAATTTCCACCAATCTGCTTTCACTCAAAACATTGCAAGAAACTACCAAGCACCCTCTCACATCTAGACACCTAATGTATCAGTATATTTAACGGACATCAGTCCAATTAACAGTTGTTTTTGTGGCTGCTGGAAAAGTGAAAGCCATATATTCTTTAGTGTCTCAGACTACATCTACACTGCACTCAACTCGAAATAAGACATGCGATTTGTATAGCGCAAATTCACATCTTCACAAGCCAGCCATTATTTTGAAATATTTTTCTAAATAAAGTGCCATTTCAAGACATCCCTTAACCCTCGTAGAACTGGGGTTACCGGGATGCTGAAATAGCCTGCCCGTTATTTCGAAAAATATTTCAAAATAATGAGTGGCTTGTGAAGATGTGGGGTAGCTATTTCAGGATACCTCTGGTATCCCAAAATAACTTTGGTGTGTAGACATACCCTCAGTGACTAAGAGCAGACTTAGAAGTTTACGGCTGAAATAGTGAGATCCACCCTTACTGAGTTCCAGGATACTTAGCAGAGTGCCACGTAATGGAGTTCTAAAATATTTTAAATCCAGAGGACTCTTGTCATAAGATCAGGGTGGCCAAAGTGCATAACATGAAAATTAGACCATGCAACTCTCAGTTGTATTAGTTATTTATCTTAAGTGAAGGCAGAATCACATGTTGGGGCCTGTAGTCTTCACAGACCATTCCTCTGCAAGAAAGATAAGAGGCAATTTGCAATCTGCCCTATTTTATGAAAGTCTGGTGCAGATGGATGGCCTATAGGTTTGTTCAAATTACAACATAATACTCACTCAGTATGGCAAAGTTTGGGCACCCATCATTATACTATATACCACGTTTAAGACCCCAAAGATGTTCACAGCATTCTATCTAGCTGCATGATGCACAGCAGAGTCAGGGGTTAGCAGAAGTGGAGGCACAGGAGGGGAGATTCTAAGATTTGGCCAGGATGGGGATGGCCCCAGGCAGGGAAGGAAGGACCTGGGGTTTCCTACTTGCTCCTGGACCCAGTCTGGCCCCTCCATTTCCCACTCCCTGGAATGATCCAAGACCCTATCTTGCTGTTCATGAGTCTACAAGAAGGCAAAACCCTCCCTTCCCCGCCCCCACCCCAATGCCTCCTGGTTCTGCTACTCAGGCAGGAATTATCTCATTTAGAGAGACAATGAGGTTTAAGTCCAGAAACACTTAAAAGCACAAGTGAATATTAAGGAGCGCAAAAGAGAAAAATCATAAGTTTCAGCTACTCTGATCTCATTCCAGGACGTCTCATAACCATGTTTGGAAAAAAGTCAATCCCACAGAATAGGCACCACTTCTGATCTAGCTCTTTGATGCCCAAGATATGTTGTTTTCTGGATAGTATCCAGTGAGCCAATGCAAAAATATCATTCCAGATGGTAAAAAAATCAAATTCATCAGTTCAAGGTCTACATTTGACTGATGTGAAATGCTGGCTTCTCAGACAACTCTCGGGGTTGGGCAACAAGCAAAATCCTTTGAACAAGTCAAGAAATCACTTGAAACTTTTTTTCTTCTGATTTTAACTGAACATGGTAATCAGCTTGTTTAAAGCAGTCTTCAGAGGGGATGCAAAACTGAGAATCTGACCACACAGAATTAAAGACTATAGCACATTTTATAAGATTTGGGCCACTAAGAACAATATACTGGTGAAATGTCAACTTGTATTACATCCTGGCTTACTAAGTTTCCCCTACAGTTTCAGCTGGATTCAAAATTCTCCTTCTTTTCCTGTACTAAACCGTTGCAGAATAAAGAACTAAAGCTCAATTTCATCTGAAGCATGGAGAGATTATTTTATGTAGAATAATGAAAGGAAGATGCTCAAGTACCACAGTGACAGACACGGAGGGATAGCCAAATTAGTCTATAACTTTTAAAAAATGAGTAGTCCTTTAGCAGCTTAGAGACTATATAAACGTTCATGATATATATATATATGGTATCATGAACGTTCATGGGCATACCCCACTTCCTCAGATGAGTGACAGACACATATTTTCAAAAGCACATTAAGGACCACAAGTCACATTGAAACTCAGTGGACCTATGGGCGGGTCTGCACAGTTTCTGTGCAGCTGCAACAACATGGCTGTGTCTACACTGGCCACATAACCCGTAATAGCTATGGAAATGAGAGAAGTCAGAATAGGGAAATGCGCGGGGGATTTAAATATCCCCCCCGGATTTAAATAAACATGGCCGCCGCTTTTTTCCGGCTTGGGGAAAAGCCGGAAAAGAGCGTCCAGACTGGCGCGATCCTCCGGAATAAAGCCCTATTCCGGAGGATCTCTTATTCCTACTTGCAAGTAGGAATAAGAGATCCTCCGGAATAGGGCTTTATTCCGGAGGATCGCGCCAGTCTGGACGCTCTTTTCCGGCTTTTCCCCAAGCCGGAAAAAAGCGGCGGCCATGTTTATTTAAATCCCGCGGGGGATATTTAAATCCCCCGCGCATTTCCCTATTCTGACTTCTCTCATTTCCATAGCTATTACGGGTTATGTGGCCAGTGTAGACACAGCCCATGAGTTTAGAAACCCTCTAGTGTGGACAGTTACACTTACAGAATTTACTTTAAACGCAGAGCTGCAGTGGGGGCAGCTGCTGGACCTGGCGTGAGCTAGGACTGAGCCTGCGTGTCCGCTCTAAAAATCTTTTAAATGTAGAGCCATAGTAGAGGTTGCTGCCAGAACCCAGCACAAGCCAAGACTGAGCCAGCCTAACTGTGTGCTGGCTCCCAAAATACTTTAAATGCAGAGCCTGAGGGGGGTGATTGCATGTAGCCAGTAGCATTAACTAATAGGGACCTCCTTATCAGTTAATCATTATGACTCTATTATGTAAATGTTTTTGTTATTTGGCACAAATACATAAGGCTATGCCTACTGGAGACCATACAGTCTTGCTCATTTTGTTACTGTTAAGTGATCTAATAAATTAACGCTTTAAAATAGTTGACCATTTTTTACATTATTTGGTCAAATGCCCAACCCTACATAGTAGGAGACCAGCTCCCTACTGTGGGAGACTAAGCCCAGTGTGAAGATTGCATAAAAAATGAATTACCACCATTAGGACTTGAAAACTCCACCCCTGTGAACTATAAGCTCTCATTTTCAATAAAGTGTCCAGGAGGCCCCTGACTCGCAACACGATTTGTTCTGAAGGAAGCATTGCAAGTTGGGGGCGTCATAACTCAAACCCGCATTTATGCTAGGTGCCATGCGCCGTGGTAAATGCGGGCCGAGGACGTAAGTTGGAGGTTTCTGGCCCCTTCTGCACTTACAAAAATGGTTATAGGTGCAGAGGGTCAGAACTCGGGTGGTCGCATCTCAGGGGCCTCCTGTATAGCCTTTATAGTCTAAACATAAAATGTCGTAAATGATGTAGTTCTATCTCTGCTGCTGATCCCCAGGTGTAACCGTGTGAAAACTGATCAATGTACTATGAGCTGTCCCTGCTGCTTCGCAAAGTCTTGTGGGGATCAATGAAACTAAAAAGAACCTTAGACTTTGTGTACACTTACCTGCCTTGTGGGAGCCAGCGGGGGAGGGGGAAGGGTGGTAGCTCTACGGGAGCCAGCACCTGTGAAGAGCTAGCTTAAAGCAGGCTCTCCCACGCATACCATCTCCTGCCTGCCTGCCCTGCCCCCTTCTCCCTGACACAGAGGCAGTGGAGTGAGGTTGGGTGGGTTGGGGAGGGCCTGGGCTGTGTGTAACCATTAGGATTAACTGATGAGCCCAGTCTCATCAGTTAATTGCATAAATGGCTACACATTCACTTCCCTAGTTAAGACTCACTAAATCAACCTCAGAGGAGACCTCCCACTGCATCTGGTACTACTGCTTTTGTGAGGAGTGAGCATTTGCTCCTGTCAGCCTCCCGTTACAGGGATGTCGCCAAGTTCAGATTAACGAAAGTCGACCGCAGCTACATATTTTACATAGCTGAAGTTGCATACCTTAAGCCAAGCTGCTGGGTTTAGTGTTGATCTGGCCTTAGAAAAGCTCAAAGAAACAGCATCAACCTTTGGAAGAGCTTGTAGAAATAGAACCTGTGGTCTAAGAGTCATAAAGACCTCTTGCCCCTATGGCAGCCAATCATTAATAGTGTAGAACTGGCCAAAGACAAAATATTCCTACTTGTAACAGGGATTGGGAAGCACTTTCAAGATGAACTCCTGTGGGGAATCAAGTATGGTTTGTTCTGGGTAACATATATTAGGTAAACCTTTTGGGCCCAGTACAAACAGTAAGGTTCCTGAAGGCTGTTCATTGGTCTTGTCTGAATAGAGGGGAAAGATGTCAGACCATTTCCTAGTGAACAGATGCTCAAGTCACTAAACCCCACTATGATCAGCCCTTTTATACAGAACCTCAGCTGAGGTCAAGGGCTAAATGGTCCAAGGAGACTTAACTGACCTCAATTGTCAGAGTTGTTTGAACTTGAATTACAATAGGAGAACAAAGTCAATTCCACAAATGTTTGCTCAGCTAACCTTGGAGTCCAAGGGTAAACCGACAATTTTGGTGTCCTATAACAAATAACCGAGGAGTGTCTCAATTTACATTTATAATAACTCAGTTAATTTGAGTTAAATAAATTGTCAATTAAATTCAGTTAATACAGGAATACACACTGTAATCTAGACATACCCGTAAAAGTGGTTGTCTGAGGGCCAGCCAGTTTGCAGGAAATTTTGAGGGGTTCTAAATGTTGAAGCTACATAACATGTGCGGCAGCACTTTAAAATGAAAGTGTGGCCACGCCATGAGCACTACAGCTTTCTATGTAAGGGAAGCAGTTATTAGGGATGTAATAGTGAAGCTGATTAACCGATAAGCAAAAGTGTATAAATTAATGCTATAGATTACGGGTGCGTCTAGACTGGCAAGATTTTGCGCAAAAGCAATTGCTTTTGCAGAAAAACTTGCCAGCTGTCTACACTGGCCGCTTGAATTTCCGCAAGAACACTGATGATCTTATGTAAGAAATCAGAGCTTCCTGTGGAAATACTATGCTGCTCCCGTTCGGACAAAAGTCCTTTTGCGCAAAAGGGCCAGTGTAGACAGCTCAGATTTGTTTTGCGCAAAAAAGCCCCGATTGCGAAAATGGCAATCAGGGCTTTTTTTGCGCAAAAGCGCATCTAGATTGGCATGGACACTTTTCCGCAAAAAGTGCTTTTGCGGAAAAGCGTCTGTGCCAATCTAGATGCTCTTTTCCACAAATGCTTTTAACGGAAAACTTTTCCGTTAAAAGCATTTGCGGAAAATCATGCCAGTCTAGACATCGCCTACATGTATTTCTCTACCCTTCCCAGTACAATTTTAAAGCAGGCTGGCCAGCAGCCCAGCTCAGTCCTGGCTTGCAACAGATCTGGGATTTACCCCAGCTGCAGCTCTTCATTTAAAGCATATTAGGAGCCAGGCAGACAGGTAACCAGGGTCAGTTCCAGATTGCTTCAGGTCCGGGAGCTCAGACCTCCCCCAGTCCGGATAGGGGCTCCTGCCACCCTGCGCTGCTGCCTCTCTATCAGAAGCAGCAGCGTGGGGCAGCAGGCAGCCAGTCTGCAAGGGCAGCTGGTTTTTAAACAGGCTCCCCTCATGGACCAGCTCCCACCTGCCATCCCAGGCTGCACTACTACCTCTGTATCAGAAGCAATAGAGTGGCAGGGGCCTCCTTGGAAATGGGGCCACAGTGCACTGGATGCCAGCCCCACCCCTGGGTACTATAAACTAGTCAAGTAACTGATAAGAATTCATAAGGTTAATTGACTATTCAATTAACCAATATTTAACATCCCTAGTAGTCACCAGTCCTGCCTAGTGCATGCTGGCACTTTACAGCTCTGTAATTTGCTGTGCTTGGGGGGAGGGGAGAGAAGGGAAGGTAGTCTAGCCCCTGGTCCATAAAGTAACAGCATTGTAAAGTGCCAATGTAGACTTAGCCTGTTTCTTGCCTATGACTTTTACTAAAATTAGCCACGATTAAATCATAGTGTTAAGCATTAACACATTCCAAAAGATGATTCAAGGTGAGAAGCCATTAACCCCCAGAGGCAACCAGCAGAGAAAGTAAAGGAAGAGACAGCTGCAGCAGGATCTCAGCACTCCGGAAATTGTATTTGATAGCAGCAACAGCTTTTGCTGCCCCCTTTCCCTTTTGCCTGAAACCTTCAAAGTCTGGGGTGGCCATTATATACTAGTTCTCCACACTTGTGATCTTTGTTTTGAACGTTTCTTCTACCAGAGGAAATGGTAAAACCTGGCAACATTCATTAAAAAAATCTTATTACACTATATACTTTTGGATAAACCACATTATTCCCTTCTACTTTGAGTCCCATAACTTTGCAATAAACATTCGTTTCAGAGGTGGTAGCCATGTTGGTCTGTAACGAGGAAAAAAAACCCTTAAAAATAACGAATAGTCTTACAGCACCTTGGCAACTAACAAAATGTGTCAATGGGATGATGTGCTTTTGGGGGCACTCCCCACTGCTTCGCATGAAGGAAACAGGAAGGGCTACATCTAGACTGGCATGATTTTCCGCAAATGCTTTTAATGGAAAAGTTTTCCGTTAAAAGCATTTGCGGAAAAGAGCGTCTAGATTGGCACGGACACATTTCCGCAAAAGCAGTTTTGTGGAAAAGCGTCCGTGCCAATCTAGACACAGTTTTGCGCAAGACAGCCCGGATTGCCATTTTCACCATGCCATTTTCACCATCGGGGCTTTTTTGTGCAAAACAGTTTTCAGCTGTCTACTCTGGCCCTTTTGCGCAAAAGCATTTCCAGAAAAGGGCTTTTGCCCGAATGGGAGCAGCATAGCATTTCCGCAAGAAGCACTGATTTCAGACAGTAGGAAGCCAGTGTTCTTGCAGAAATTCAAGCGGCCAGTGTAGACAGTTGGCAAGTTTTTCTGAAAAAGCACATGCTTCTGTGGAAAAACTTGCCAGTCTAGACGCACTGAAGCAGTTTACCAGCATGCCAAATACTTTACTTCTGGGCTGAGAAGTTTCAGCCCACAGGGTTTGCTTTGAAAAGTGCCTACAGTCACCCAAACCCAGCAGGCCGTGGGAGCGGGTTTGGAAGTCAGGCTGCAGCACCCCGGGAAAAACAGCTGCCAGCACAGAGCCCTTGCCCAGCACGAGGGCTGAATGGGGCCAGCGAGGAGCTTTCAAGCGCCCCTTAGCGCGCGCCACCGCTCGGACAAGGCCCAGGCTTTGCCGTGACTTGTGGCAGCGGATGGGCGCGAGGCAGGGCGCAGAGAGTGGCCGCGCGCCCAGGGCGGGGCAATACAGAGGGGCCCTGCGCTGATGGGCGGGGCTGCGCGGCTGAGGCCGGTCGCGGGGCAGGGCCGAGGCCGTTGGCTCTGTCCCCGCTCCGGACGATTACGGCGGGGGGAGCGGGAGGGGGGTGTAGAAGGAGGTGCGCGCGGGCCCCGCCCAGGAGGGTCAGGGGAGGGGCCCCGGCCCGTTACCTGGGTGAGGGTCCCGCGGTGCAGGGCCCGGATCACGCCGCGCGGCGCGGCCATGGCTGGGGGAGGGGAATAGGCGCTAGCCGCAGCGCCTGCGCACGTGCTAGGCTGACGCCCGCCTGCGAGAGGCGGGGCCACATCAAACCTTCCCCACCCCCGCCCAGGGATTGCCCAGTTGCGTCACACTCCCCACCCCCCAAACGGTTCAGTGGAACCGCCCTTCCCACTGCGTCACCCCAACGTCCCCCCGGCGGCCCCGCCCTCTCGTCACCCCTCCCCCACGCGCTCAATTCATCCAAACCCCCCACCCCGCTCACTGCTAACACCGCCTGCCCCGCGCACAGCGCCCCCTGCCGGCGCCTCCCGCGCAGCGCCTGGTGCCCGCCCCCCCGCCCCAAGCTCGCCTCCCCCTCCCGCCTCAGCCCTCAGGGGCTCAGTCGGAACCTCCCCGGCTGGGCTGCGGGCCTGCAGAGCCATCCCCCAATCCCATCCCCAGCAATCGCCACACACAGCACTGCCAGCCCCCCACTGCACAGCCCCCCCACAGCACTGCCAGCCCCTCCAACTGCACAGCCCCCCCACAGCACTGCCAGCCCCACTCCAACTGCACAGCCCCCCCACAGCACTGCCAGCCCCACTCCAACTGCACAGCCCCCCCACAGCACTGCCAGCCCCACTCCAACTGCACAGCCCCCCCACAGCACTGCCAGCCCCACTCCAACTGCACAGCCCCCCCACAGCACTGCCAGCCCCCCACAGCACTGCCAGCCCCACTCCAACTGCACAGCCCCCCCACAGCACTGCCAGCCCCCCACTGCACAGCCCCCCCACAGCACTGCCAGCCCCACTCCAACTGCACAGCCCCCCCACAGCACTGCCAGCCCCCCACAGCACTGCCAGCCCCACTCCAACTGCACAGCCCCCCCACAGCACTGCCAGCCCCCCACTGCACAGCCCCCCCACAGCACTGCCCCACTCAACTGCACAGCCCCCCCACAGCACTGCCAGCCCCCCACTGCACAGCCCCCCCACAGCACTGCCAGCCCCACTCCAACTGCACAGCCCCCCCACAGCACTGCCAGCCCCACTCCAACTGCACAGCCCCCCCATAGCACTGCCAGCCCCCAACTGCACAGCCCCCCCCACAGCACTGCCAGCCCCCAACTGCACAGCCCCCCCACAGCACTGCCAGCCCCCCACTGCACAGCCCCCCCACAGCACTGCCAGCCCCACTCCAACTGCACAGCCCCCCCACAGCACTGCCAGCCCCCCACTGCACAGCCCCCCCACAGCACTGCCAGCCCCACTCCAACTGCACAGCCCCCCCATAGCACTGCCAGCCCCCAACTGCACAGCCCCCCCACAGCACTGCCAGCCCCACTCCAACTGCACAGCCCCCATAGCACTGCCAGCCCCCAACTGCACAGCCCCCCCACAGCACTGCTATCCCCACTCCAACTGCACAGCCCCCCCATAGCACTGCCAGCCCCCAACTGCACAGCCCCCCCACAGCACTGCCAGCCCCCCACTGCACAGCCCCCCCACAGCACTGCCAGCCCCACTCCAACTGCACAGCCCCCCCATAGCACTGCCAGCCCCCAACTGCACAGCCCCCCCCACAGCACTGCTATCCCCACTCCAACTGCACAGCCCCCATAGCACTGCCAGCCCCCAACTGCACAGCCCCCCCACAGCACTGCCAGCCCCACTCCAACTGCACAGCCCCCCCATAGCACTGCCAGCCCCCAACTGCACAGCCCCCCCACAGCACTGCCAGCCCCACTCCAACTGCACAGCCCCCACAGCACTGCTATCCCCACTCCAACTGCACAGCCCCCATAGCACTGCCAGCCCCCAACTGCACAGCCCCCCCATAGCACTGCCAGCCCCCAACTGCACAGCCCCCCCACAGCACTGCTATCCCCACTCCAACTGCACAGCCCCCCATAGCACTGCCAGCCCCCAACTGCACAGCCCCCCACAACACTGCCAGCCCCACTCCAACTACACAGCCCCCCTCAGCACTGCTAGCCACATTCCAGCCATACATCCCCCCACACAGCAACACTAACTGCACTCCAACTACACAGCACCCCCCCCTTTACACACACACACACACACACACACACACACACACACACACACACACACACACAGAGCACTGCCAGCCCCACCCCTGTCAGAGGTCTGTCACCTCTTCCTAACTCTGGCACTGTCCTGCACTCCACTTCCCTGACCCTGCGCAGGTGAAAAGTCATGGGCAACAAACATCAGTGTGTAGCTCCCCCTCTCCACCTGGTTTCCTTCTTTAAAGCCAATCTCCTTACAGGTTTTGATGGAGAGGTCTGGGTTCTTCTGGATCCCGCCACCCATTCAACTTTATTTTTTCTGATGGATTTATTTGGCGGTGCCTCCACCCCCTCACTCCTTCCTGGCAGGGTCACCAGGGCAGCTTGGGAGGAAAATTCTAGCCCAGGGTAATCCCCACCTATTTGCCAGATAGTTGGAGATTCTCAGAAAATAGCACAAACACATACACTATAATAAACACAATTATATTAAACAGGAGACAAATATAACAGAACAGGGTAAAACACCATTTTAGGGTCACCGGTGCCGGCAACTGCAAGATCTGCGTCCTGTTGGTACGCGTACTTTGTTGGGGCCCTTGATGACTGTTGACCACAAAATACTTCTCTGCAGTAGTTTAGCAGTGGGGCTGACTAGGTCCAGTACAGGTCAAAGGACTCACACATGGGAGAAGGCAGTAAATCCCTCCACAGGTTTAATATGCTTCAGGTAATAAAATCCCCAAACAAATTCCCTGCCTGACTCACTAAAAATTGGTGCACTCACACACTCCATGAATGAGCCTCAGGTTGAGAGATGACTCAGTCACTGCAGAGGGGCTGCTCTCTTCTCACAGGGATCCTCTTCAGGCAGGAGTCAGGCTGCTTCCGTCCCAGAATTTCCCCTCACCGTGAAGGGGTGCAGGGCTCAAGGTGCAGGCCACACAACTGCACCAAAATTCAAACTATAACCTCCTAGCCCAGCATTCAGACACACACAGCAGGCAGCAGCCCTGAACTCGCTGCTAGAGCAGAGCTGACCATGCCGTGACTCCTCTCACCCAGGGATCTGGAGCCAACTCAACCTGGCTGGGGAAGCCTCCCAGCAAACTCCACAAACTGGGAATCAACAGTGGAGACATAAACCAAGCTGAGGGATCCTGCCTTCAGGTCCCTAGAGGCTAGTTCACAGGGGGAACTCTGCATGCAGGCCTGGGGCTTACTAGCTCCCACACAGCCAGTCCTCCCCTTGCCCTGCTGGCTCCAGACTCCCCTCAACAATGGCCTCTCCTTCCCCCTGGGAGGGGCATCTCACTCCCTATGGGTTGCCAGGCAGACTCTGGCCCTGGTAGGGAGGGGGAGTCAAGGCAAACTCAGCATACATCTCCCTGAGGTGCCAGCAGACAAGGCCCCGGGAATCTAAGTAATCTGTTTGGGGGTTACAAATGGGATTAGAAAGAATCCATGACTTGCTGCCAAGCAGCTTTGTGATCAGATAGCTGGAGCTGAATAGTGATGGGCAACAAGCTCAGGTCCAGGTTTGGGAAACTGCAGAGTGCAAGGGTGGATTATTGCACAATTAATGCAGTTTAGGAAGGACCAGATGCTGAGGAACTGAGAAGCAGTGACAGAAAAATAGTTGAGGACTGTAGTGCAATCCAGGAATGGGGGAATCTCAACTAGTAGAAGTTATTTTATTTTGTATTTGGCAGTGATGGCACCACTTCAGGAATACTGGGTCCAGTACTGGTGTCTACATTTCAAAAAGGATGTTGATAAACTGGAGAGGGTTCAGAGAAGAGTCAAGAGAAGGATGAAATGTTAGAAAACCTGGTGCTCTGGGGCTGGTAAGCATTGTGTTAAACAATTATTTGGGGATTCAGTGAGGGAAAGGGCAGTAGGGAAGGGGCGGCAGGGAGGGGACTGAATAGGGTGGGAAGAGGTGAAGCAAGGATGAGATATTTGGGGAAGGATGGGAAGAAGCAGATTGAACATTGGATCCCCAGGATCTTGGAAAAGGGATGGAGTAGGAGCAGGTTCTCATGTTGAGCAGGGGGTGGAGCACCCTTGGGGAAAAGTAAAAGTCAGTGCCTAAGTACATCAGAATACGCTTTACCCCAGTGGTCAGAGTACTCTCCTGAGAGATAGCAGAACCCTGTTTAAAACCATTCTCATCAGGTGAAGGGGAGGAGAGTTGCACTGGGGATCCTACATCCTAGGTGAGTGTCCCAACCACTGGGCAACAGGTTATAAAATCAGGGGTCTGTCTCCCCTCCCCTGACCGTCTCAGCTGCTAGTTTCTTGTTCTCTCACCCCACGGGAGCTACAGTCAAGGGCTGGGAGGGGAAAAGGGTTTGGGCAGGGGGGCTAATTACCAGTACACTGACAGGCAGGATGGTGCCCCGGCCTCAGACCCTCCTCTTGCTGGCCTCTCTCTTGGTGGTATGGCTGCCCCCAGTGGACAGTCTACACAGAATACCTCTTCCCTGCGAGCTTGGTGCCCCCAGTGGACACTGTCATAGGGTGTCCCTCCAAACCCCATCCTTTGCATGTTATGCAAAACTATCCCTTTCCCAGAGCTTCTGGTTCTGGCACAACCAAACCGCGACCTTGCTTTAAATTAGGAGATGAGAAAGCTGCATATGTGGTGGCCCCATTTCTTACTATTTAAGAGGAGTTCTTGAACAAACAGATCCACAGACTGACACACAAAGAGGTGCACTCTAAAATATATAGAGAAAGATTAGCAGGAGTGTTGTGAGCAAGACACAAGGGCTACGTCTAGACTGGCATGATTTTCCGGAAATGCTTTTAACAGAAAAGTTTTCCGTTAAAAGCATTTTCGGAACAGAGCGTCTAGATTGGCACGGACGCTTTTCCGCAAAAGCACTTTTTGCGGAAAAGCGTCCATGGCCAATCTAGACGCGCTTTTGCGCAAAAAAGCCCCGATCGCCATTTTTGCGATCAGGGCTTTTTTGCACAAAACAAATCTCAGCTGTCTACACTGGCCCTTTTGTATTTCTGCAAAAAGCACTGATTTCTTACAGTAGGAAGTCAGTGCTTTTGCGGAAATTCAAGCGGCCAGTGTAGACAGCTGGCAAGTTTTTCCGGAAAAGCGGCTGATTTTCCGGAAAAACTGGCCAGTCTAGACACAGCAAGAAGTAATTCTTCCCCTCTGTGCTGATAAAGCTTTAGCTGGAGTATTGTATCCAGTTCTGGGTGCCACATTTTCAGAAAGACAAATTGGAGAAATTCCAGAGAAGAGCAACAAAATTGCTTAAAGGTCTAGAAAACATGGTCTGTGAGAGAAGACTGAAAAAAATTGGTTTGTTTAGTCTGAAGAAGAGAAGATGAAGTGGGAACATAACAGTTTTCAAGTACATAAAAGTTTATTATAAGGAAAAAAGTGAAAAATTGTTCTCTTTAACCTTCGTGGATAGGTGCAGAAGCAATAGCAGGAAAGGAAATTTACATTGGACACTAGGAAAAAAGCTCCTAAATATAAGGGCAGTTAAGCACTGGAACAAATTGCCTAGGAAGATTGTGGAATCTCCACCATTGGAGATTTTCCAGAACAGTTTAGACAAACACCTGTCAGGAATGGTGTAGTTATTACTTACTCTTGCTTTGATTGCAGGGTATTAGACTAGATGACCTACTGAGGTCCTTTCCAGCCTACACCTTTATGATCTTTGTACATGCACATATTTGAATATGTATTTGAGAGGTATATGTTGAAATAGTTTGCATGTTTTTGTAGGTACAGAGTTGGGAGCAGGCCTGGCTTAAGGAGTTACAGCTGGGCTGGAAATTGAGAGACTAGGTAGTTGATCAAATAATTATTTCTTTTCCATTTAAAGCTTTACAAACATAAGCAGAGGAAGCTTTAACAATTGATTTTTCTGATCTGTGCTTAAAGCTTTTCAACATGAAGTATCTTAGTGGTTTGAAAAGAGCTGCGTACCTGACAGATAGTAAATGTGTACTATGCTCAGAAAGCAGAGATGTTTGCCCAATTTTATATGGCACAGAGTGGTAAGGATTATTTTCTCTGAAGTACATGAAAAAACTCTTGAATTGATAACACAGTTGAAATACATACACCTAAAATCTACTGGAATTTTCTTTCTCTGATATTTTGGGGAAAGGAGATTTTTCCAACAAGTTCTTCTGTATTATCACTAGTTGTGATTCTTTTCTTACAGTCATTTTGATTCTGTGTTTCCTGTCCTGGATAGATTAAAAACAGAGAAGTGCAGGGTGAAAGTTTTCTATTGCAAACATCTGTGTCTGAAAAAGGATTGTGT
The DNA here is from genome assembly GCF_052426305.1 of Pelodiscus sinensis. Taxonomy (NCBI): domain Eukaryota; kingdom Metazoa; phylum Chordata; order Testudines; family Trionychidae; genus Pelodiscus; species Pelodiscus sinensis. The sequence goes on along the minus strand of NC_143052.1, from coordinate 145,200,676 downwards.
TTCCATATTCTGGAACATCAAGGGGGAAAACTCTCCCTCCCCAGACACGCACCTTTAGTTTTCAGCAATAAGGAGTTTCTAGACTAGGTTGCTTTACTATGGTAAATAAAAAAGCTGACGTCTGCTATTATTTCCAGTAGTTTGTCTAGCCTGAATGCCTGAGGAGAGATCCAATCATATTCAGGGCAGGACCCTGTCTTATTCTATGTCCATAAAGTGCCTAGCACATTTTTGGATGCCATATGAATAACAATTACATTTTTATTTCTCTTGCTTCCCAATTTCACATTGTGTTGCTATTTAGCTGTTAAGAGTATGGATTAGAAATAAGGGGGACAGTGGGCATATCTATCCACTTAAAGTGACACACAATCCCCAGGCTGAAAAGAAAGAATGCATCAGCATGCAAATTAGACAACACGAAGAAAAGTTTTAGTTGATCTGGTATCTACTTTTACATGCTTTTCCAGAATACAAGAGAAGGGTGGGAAAGGAAGAAGAGTCTGTGCATATGAGAGAACTATTGTAGGGGACAGATATATAAATATTTCTTCATGTTATAGAGCAGTTTCATGAGAACTTCAAGAACATGACACAGAAGTGTGTGGTGGCGGTAAGGGGGACTGAATGGCTGGGATGTCACCCTGTTGCTCTTTCTCCCTCCTTCCCTCTCTTCTCCTTTTAAAACTTCCAGCTACCCAATGTAGCTTAATAAATACAAACATTATCCAAAATACTTCCACCAGATTCATAGGCTCCTTCCCACGCTGATCCACAGAGATCAAGCAGGCTTTATAAAAAAAATCATTACAGTTCTGACAGCACATCACCCTCTCCATTAGATCCCCAGGCATGCTTCTCATCTTGCATGCTGAGAGGGTTCTGTCATGTGGAATGGCGGGTTCTTACCTGTATGTGCAAAATATCTGCAATGGGCCCTGGATTATTTTCATGGACTGTGTTAATGTATCCTGCACCTTCTCCTTAAATAATTATTAATGGAGTAGAGCTGAAGGATTTTAATCTGAAGAGAGTTATTAGACCTTCTCTCCTTTGCTGTTCCTGTTATCTATGAAACCTGTCTCCAGAAGGTCCAAACTGATAATGATATTCCCAAACAAAAAATATGCTACAATAATGTTGTAATATATACTTATAAGAGAAAAAAATCTGGCTACGGGAATTAGATTAACTTCATCCCCAACCATGAATGAATGAATTAACACTCACAACACACCTGAAAAGTGGAAAAGTATTATCTTCATTTTACAGATGTGCGATTGAGATTGTGTCACACAGAAATCTGTGATAGGGGCCAAGAATTCAATCCAGATTTCTTGGCTCCCGGTCCAGTGCTCTTATCACACAGTCATTTATCCTCCCAGGAGTGTGTTCCATCAATGTGATCATAGACTAATCTTAGCCTCACCCTTCATTGACAAGACAGCAACATCAGCACCTCACCATATATACACCAAAGACATATCCAATGCCTGTCCTACCTTCCCAGCATACTTCCTTCATACCTGCTATTGGACATTTTACAACCATTTTTACTATTGGTCTGACTCCCTAAGGCAGGGAAAATCCTGTGTATGTTTGTGGTTTGGCTCTGTACCGCTTACCATGAAACATATTGGGGATGTTGTTAAATTCATACATCCATGTATGTGTGAACATGTATTCATTGGTTATAGTCCAGAAGTGACCATTAACCTCTAGACCAGGGGTTTTCAAACTTTGAGTTGCAGCTTGAAAGGGTAAGCCGCTAGCTGGCCTCAAGGCACTTTGTTTACCTGAGCATCTGCAGGCATGGCCGCTTGCAGCTCCCAGTAGCTGCGGCGTGGGCTGGACCACCACTTCCTGCAGCTCCCATTGGACAGGAATGACAAACCACAGCTACTAGGAGCTGTGAGCAGCAATGCCTGCAGACGCTCACGTAAACAAAGTGTCTTGCGGTTTACCCTTACAAGCTGCAACCCAAAGTTTGAAAACCCATGCTCTACTGATCTCTTATATAATGCAAGTCATAGAATTTCACCCAGTGATTAATGCTAAACTCCATAATTTCTGATTAATCTGGATATCTTTTAAAATATATTAAATACTTCATGTGATAGAGAACCCGCCCCAACCACACACCCCTTTTACAAATTAATTAACAGTTAATTTCACTGTTAAAATTATGCAATTTTTTGTGTCTGAACTGGTCTCACTCCAAATTCCAGCCATTGGATCTTATTATGCCTTTGTCAAATAGCCTAAAGAGCCCCATGTTCTCAGAAGTCTTCTCACCAAATAATCAATTCTTCATTTTATCTTTGATAAACTGAATAGATTTCACTTCTTATGTCTCTCACTCTAAAGCACAATTTTCAGACTTCGGATAATTCTTGAGCTCTTTTCTGAACATTTTCCAATTTCTCAACACCCTTTTTGAAGCAGGAACAGAACTGGGCAGAGTATTCCAATAACAGTCTCAATACAACCTGCTTACTTCTAACTCAGTTCTTCTCTTTATAAATCTGAGTATAGCATTAAGTGCCATATAGCAGTGGGAGATCATGTTCAATTGCTTATTCACCATGATCTCCTAAATCATTTTCAAAGTGACTGCTTTCCAAGATACAATCCTCCATCCTGTAAGTATGATCCACATTCTTTGTTCCTAGATGTATGACTTTGCATTTAGCTATAAAAAAAGTGTTGTATGACTGAATCTTTCTTACCAAGCAATCCTGATAACTTTTTTATAAATGTCTAGTCTTCAACATTATTTACTAATCCACCAACCTTAGTCATCTGTAAGCTCTACTAGCAATTATTTTCTTCCAGATTCTTGATACAAATATTCAAGAGCATTCAGAGAAGATCAGATTATTGCAGGAGATCCATAAAAATCCTTATCTGATAATTCCCCAATCACAATTACTTTTGAAGATCAGTTTTTAATCTATTTAATATGTGCTTCCTTGATTTTATATGTACAAAATACAGTACATGGTGTTGCAATAATCTAAGAAACAAATATTATAGTCCCAGGAAATTCAGATAAGAATAAATTTTAAAGAAATCCAATCCTTTTAAAGTAAAGAAATGCACAAGTCACCCAAATAACCCTAATTCAGAACTGTAGTAAACCATGAAGAGAAAATAATGAAGAAAATTGAATGAGTTTTAAAAATAGTTTAATCTGAGACCACAAATTCTAAAATGCCTTAATCATGAGGTTTTGTTCTAAAGGGCATAGTTATGGTATTTGAGGATTAATAAACTCTTAGGCTACGTCTATACTACAAGTTTTCTTGGCAAAAAATATGCTAATTAGGGATTCATTTGCACGAGTCATACTCTCATTTGCATATTTTCTGCTGATCCGTTTTTGCGCTGGGGTTTTTGCACAAAAACAAGCAGTGTGGATGTTTTCTTTTTGCGCAAAACCCCCTTTTTACGCAAGATACCGATACCTACCTCTTTCCTTGAGTCCCCTTTTGATTTCATTACAACACAGAATACAAATGGTATTTTGTTGTTTAACAGTACAATTAAAACTGTGATTAATTCTGGTTAATTTTTTATGAATTAATTGCATGCGTTAACTGTGATTAATCAATAGCCCTAATTCTTATATATTTAAATATAGCTAATGCATAAATCTTCACTGAATTCTAACTATGGGTACGTCTAGACTAAATACCTCAGGCGACAGAGGCATATAGATTAGGCTACCCGGCATAGGAAAATGAAGCGGCGATTTAAATAATCGCCGCTTCATTTAAATTTAAATGGCTGCCACGTTGAGCTGATCAGCTGTTTGTCGGCTCAGCGCGGTAGTCTGGACTCTCCGCAGTCGATATCAAAGGCATTTGTCGACCTCCCAGATAAACCTCATCCCAGGAGGCATACCTGGGAGGTCGACAAATGCCTTTGATGTCGACCATGGAGTGTCCAGACTACCGCGCTGAGCCAACAAACAGCTGATCGGCTCAGCACAGCAGCCATTTAAATTTAAATGAAGCGGAGATTATTTAAATCGCCGCTTCATTTTCCTATGCCAGGTAGCCTAATCTACATGCCTCTGTTGCCAGAGGCATGTAGTCTACACGTACCCTCAATGGGTATGTCTAGACTGCAAGGATCTATCGGAAAAAGATATGCAAAATGCACTCTGCATTTTGTGTATCATTTTCCGATACTTTTGTTGGAGGAGACTTTTCTGAAATTTGGCCTGTCTAGACTGGGCCAAATTTTGGAAAAAAAACCCTATTTTGAAAGCCCCCTTCTTCCTCGTGGAATGAGGAATACAGGGGCTTCTGAAAGAGCACGTTTGCTATTCTGCAAAAAAAAGCGGAAGAGCAAACGCGTTCTCTCAATGCAGCGGAGATTTTTCAGGCTATCTCCCAAAAACCCTCCGCAGTCTAGCCGTACCCTATGAGAAGTTTTGAAAACTCTGTAACTAGGTGGATTTCATATTGTTTCAGGGCTCTAGCTTGTGACTCTCCATATTTTAATATGTTTGAATTTCTTTTATTCTTAAATTAAACTGTGAATATCCTGGGGTTAACACTTTCGGGTTTTTTTATTTGTTTGATATATAATTACAACATGTATTTTACTCTAAATACTATTCTAACCTTTAAATTCATTTAACATAGTTATTACCTGGGACTTTCTCTTTTTAAATGAAAATTTCATAGAACAATAAATAAGAAACTCAAAGAGAATGCTGCATTTTATATTTTTAATGAATTGAAGATATGTATTGTTAGCCTTAAATCTGTTTTATTTTAATTTAACTTTTATGACCAGATTCATTGGTACATTCTATCAGCTTTACCCCACTTTGCAGCAGCACAAAGCAGCCAGAGTTTATAGTCATATAAACTGGATTTACAGCTGCTTTGTTTCAGAGCTTTGCCTTCCACACTCCATATTTTTTCTGACTCTTGCACTTCCCAATATTGTCCTGTGTAAACATTCACCTTCTCTTTTGCACCTCCCAATGTACCAGTATTCAGAACCCTCTGGTTACTGTCACTCCACCTCCCAGCATTAATTTTTGTGCACACAAAATCCCCCTGCTTCTTGCATTTTCTTTTATTACCCCTTTAATAGGACTGGCAATCCCCCAGGAGTTAAAGATTAATATTTGATTAAAGATTATGTCATGTGATGAAACCTCCAAAATCCAACCAAAATTGGCAAACCTAACCTGTGCACACATTCACACATGACAAATTCCCTCTTCCTTGGAAATCATTTATGTGACCCTACATCCTTTTGTCTGTTTCTTCTTTCCTTCTATACCCTCCTGCATTGCCCTGCATGCACACACACATACACACGCATTCTAATTTCCTCTTTTCTTATTGTCTGTTTAGATCAGATGCAGTGGGTGGCCTTTGAAAATATATTTAGGATGAATGGTCATGTGTGCCCCTCTTTTTCATAACTGAAAGTATATATCTGTCATGATTTGCTTCCATTTTAAAATGCCCACCATCTTGCATTGTTCTCAATGGAACTAAAGCCTGGTAGTGGCCTTTGGGGAAAATGGCAAGTGACTATATTGTGAAGAGTCAGAGAAATTTTGAGCCATTGAGAAAAATGAGAGAGAAAGTGTGCTTTCTCAAAATGGCCACGAACGGGGGCCACTGTAGCTTCAGTCCTATTGAGAGCAATGGAAAATGGCAGCCATTTGAAACAGGGCAATTCTTGTGTGTAATTCCACTGCTGAAGGGGAAAAACAGTTATGGTGAAAAACAGCTTAAATGATGCAACAGAAAACTAAAATGTAGTCTATGCATAAGACTTCATTGAGTTTAAACTATGGGGGAAATTTGAAGAATCTATTATTCTGCATCTGAGATTATTAGAGGCAAAATCTATATATGACAATGGGTTATATAGTTCTTAAGGAATCAATTTTTCATTCATTTTTATTCCTAAACACATTTTCAGAAAATTCATTCAGTACTTTAGAAAGGAAAATGTTGTAATTTTGGGGAAGACACACTGTATTTTTTCATACATTACAAAGAGGTTGAATCCTTTGCTTTAAGTGCAAAATTCAGCTCATCCTTAACCATAGAACTATTAACAATGTCTCCATAGTCTATATCCCCAGACAAATATACTTCAAAATTAAGTTTAGGCTGAGAACTCACATCAACTGTAATTTAGAATGAACTATATTTAAGGTCATTATCTTGAAACCAAACATTATTAATCCAGGAAATGTACAGTTAAGTTAAACTTAAAGGGAATCCTAATATATTAAGGTATACAACTGCACAGTTAGGGCTCTCAAACAACTTTAGTTCTGCCCTGTCACGGACTTGTCAAACTTCCCATATAGTTAAAACTCAGTGACATCTCATCCACAGGCTACACTTGAATATTTGTATATGATTATCAGTAATTTTCCCATTATTTTTTATAACTGAAAAAAATTCTCCTTCAGCAAAAACCTTAGTTCTGCCCTTGAATGGCATCATCTGAAAACCATACAGTTATGATTAAGGCATTTATGTTTTGGTGGACCAAAATGAGATTAAACTGATGTTTAAAGACTCATTAAATTTTTCTCCTCATGGAGTCAGGGCAGAGAATGCCTGTTGCTATGTTTGTATAGTGTCTAAAATAATAGAGCTGTGTTCTGAGTTGAGGCTCCAGGTATGATTGTTATATTAATAATATCAACAATTACAGAACAATGAGAAGGACATAGAGATTAAAAAAAATGGAAAAATTCAAAAAGAAATTAAAATAATAGGAAATGGTTTTAAGGAAAAGTACAGACAATGAAAAGAATGAATATACATTCTTTAGTCTTATGTCACTTGAGAAGTGTTGGTGGCTCTGCAAAGAATAATCTCCAAACCGGACATGTGAGCTTTGACATGAGAGACACCCCATCCCTCCGGTACTATTGCCATTTGAGAAGTGTAGCCTTTTTGTAACATGCAGTAAAGCACCAAAAGGTAGGGTTAAAATCCAAACGTAACAGCTTCATGTAACACTCCATCTCTTCTCACATCTGCAGAACATTTAGCTGCTTGCATCTGGTTGTGTTTGTGCAAATATAATTCCATATTCACTAATAATTCCCGAGGCTAAAGGCCCCTCTTCTGTAACCTTGTTAATATTCTCACAAGGCCTGGTGTGAACGCCTCACAGCATTTGGATTAGAATTCAATCTGGTGGATTTTTTTCCCCCTGTCTCTTACACTTTCTTTCTCTCTCCTACTTCTCTGGCCTCCAATTTCCTGGCCACCCACATGAGGAGACACTTTCCCTCCCGCTCTCTCTCCATTCTCAGTTTCAAGGAATTTCCTTTTGTCAAAGGCAAAGTGTGATTGACATATTTTCCCCTTCTTAAGTGCAGTCTTCTTAATATTTGATTTAACTATGTCCTTATGGGGCTCATATAATCATTACTTAGGTGAGAAAGAGACCTCCTGCTCATTCTCCATCATCAATCCCTGGGCTCCAAACTACCAATTGCTGGCTACTTAACACTTTTTACATGTTTTTAATTCACTTTTTAAAGACATTTTTATGATTTTGGTTCTGGTGAAAGGTTTCAGATTTACAGCCTTAGGAACTGAAGCCCTTTATTTACCCACAAAATAGGTACAGCCTGGTCAGTAGTATTACTGGCTACTGAGCTCTCTCACCAAGACATCTCACCCATGCCCACCCATCTCACTCCCAGTCCCCTTCTGAGGAGAAGGAAATTCAGTGTCCACAGTCTCTAGATAGTCTTTGGGTACTCTGCTCAGACTGACAGTATTGGTTATGATCACAGAATTGTAAAAGACAGAATTGTTCCCTGCAATGTATTATCTAGTCCCCAACCTTTTGGGGCTACCAGGCGCCCAGGGACGGGGCCGCACATGCACCGTGTGCCTGGAGGTGGGGCAGCGCATGCGCCACGCGCCCAGGGGCGGTGCTGCATATTTGCCGCGTGCCCGGGGGCAGGGCCACTCATGCGCCGCGCGTCTGGGGCTCAAGAATGGCTTGGGCCGGCCCTGGTCACTCAGTGGGCGCACATAAATGCTCCGGCGAGCACCATAGCCCCGCAGGCACCGCGTTGGGGACCACTGATCTAGCGCATGAGCAGCTAGTATGCAAGGCTGAGGTAGGCATTGCCTTCCCAAACAGCCAGCCTTGCCCTACCCACACTATGCCCCCAGAATGCCTACTCTTGCTGCCCCTGAGCATCCACCCTCCCTGAGCTCTAGAGCAGGGAAAATTGTGGCTGCACACCCCTACCGTCCCCATGCTCCAGAACCGTACAGGGGGAGGCAGTGTGCTGGCCCGCCTTCCCATGCTGGGAGGGGAATGAGGCAGCTTGGTTCCCATGGGTGGTGGAGCCTTAGCAGAAGGGACAAGGGTGGAGGTGGGGTTGGGAGCTTGACTTCCCAGCCTTACCCTTCACCCACGGTCTGTGATCTAGTGCTTTAAAGATCAGTTTTAAAGATTTGATTTTGCTGTTAAAATATGTTCACCACATTTCCATTCCAGTTACTCCATGAACAACTTTAAACAGTTGTTCATATTGCTTGATGTTCACTTATTTCAAACACAAGACAATTATCAAGTTCCTCCTTAATCAGCACTTAAATAGGGTTGGATTTGGTCCATTTAGTTAATTTTAAAATGGTCAATTTTTCTTGCAAGCTTTGAAGTTTTTTCTTTTCTCACATATTCATGACTTATCTATTGCCTGTGTCTTACCCTGCTTTGTAAGACTAGTAATGTGGCAATTTCCTGGCAACGTGATAATTGTTTTATTAATTGTTTTTTTAACATTTACATTCTCATTTATTCTGTTTTGTATATTTATTGTTTAGATGGCCTTTTGTATTTCATTGAAGTGTTCTTTAATGAGTCTTGGCACTCACTAAGTCACATGACAGTCAACTGTGTTTTTGACATTGAAAGATAACAATGCTGCCCACATAGTAATGAGCCCACTCAAGTACTGTAGAAATGAAGTGGAACAGTTTCCTCACATATCAGAGCCAAATATTTTTATTGAATCTATTTGATAAAAAGAGATAAAGTAAAAATGGGTTTTAAACAATTGTTAAGCTAAACTTTATGCAAGATTATAGAACCAAGATTAAAAAAGACAATTGGCCTGTAATTGCTATAATTAAGAAGAACTCTGCCACATTTAATCACTAAATTACTGCTGAGTTGATTAAAACAATATGTAGAGTAGCTTTGTTTTTCACATAATCAAAAAGAATGTTAAGTTTTTATTAAGTGAGATGGGTATTATAGACAGCACAGGCCATCCTCGCTATATGTCCAAGATGCATTCGAAAAACTGTGAACTTACAGCAAAACAACTTAAAACAGGATTTTTTTTTTCACCACAGCTGACTTCCATTCACCCAAATTAGTGTTTTTTTGTGCAACTTAAGAGTGGGAAATGGGAGGACTTATAACACATCAGTTCCTACAAGTGTCAACGACTTTTGTGCGGAATGGATATATACCAGGGAGACTTATAGCGGGGATGCCCATTACAGGTAGCTACAACTTTAGTTAAGCTTGCCCAAACTTTCCATTATAAGATCCTCTTTTTAGTTGCTCATAATAACTTTGGCAACTTTAACCATTTGGGCGGAAATTTCCCATGCCAGATGTCTGCCTCAGGCTGACCAAAAGAAAAAACAAGTCAGCAAAACTGTTCTGCTGTTTCTCAATATAAAGCTAAAGGGAAAAGATTGTCTTGTTTGTTAAAAATAAATCTCACAATTGTTTGGTTGAGAAAGTCTAATGTCTCCCTGCTTTGAAATTTGGTGGGGTCACATCATGGTATCATGCTTTCTTCTACCTCTATGAACATCTGTTCAAATTTGGCAACTGAAAAACTTAAGTTCACACGTGCTCAGTAGACAGATCTTATAGTTTGCCAGTTAAATTTCCTGAAGTTTCTCTCTGCACTGATCATGCCTCAACCCAGGACAGTAGAGGCTGATTAGGCCTCTCCCTGAAATTAGTATTCTTGGCTACAGGAGGCCACTGGTGGTTTCTCCACACACAGGAATTTAGAGCAGAGAGGCTGGTTTGCTATACTGTGCTGACACTCAGATTCGCATGCAGTTGCAGGAATAAGCTTTGTAAATTGGAATGCAGAGGGTTGAGGATCAGGTATCATGAGGGAGAAGGCTGGGACAAAGAGCGGCCATGTGGCGTTGAGGGGCTAAGACATATTGCCCCTGTGGCCAGGGAGGAATGCCTGGGATGAGGAGACAAGGCAGGATGGGAGACTGGAAGATGGAGCCAGGAAGCATACAGGACTGGGACAGGGACATGGAACTGCAGGGGGAAAGAGGGCTGGGGTGGGTTAGCGGGGCGTCTGAGACGAACTAAGGTGTAGGGTGACCAGAAGTCCCACTTTTAAAGGACAGTTGTATATTTAAGCTCTCCTGCATGTGCCCTGACTTTTTCTTAAAAATGGGCACATTGTCCCATCTTTTTTCTCCTCCTTTCCCCCTCAGAACAGATGGTCCTAATGTAGACCAGATCACTGCTCTCCAGCTGCCCACTTATCAGCGGCTGACAATGTGGGCAGGAGGGTACCAACCTTGTGGTGGACAATGTTCCTACTAAGGTGCATGCCTGCACAGCTGCGCACAAAAAATTCTTCCCCTGTCCACCTTCTCTGGAGAGCCAGACAGCAGCACTCGTGTGGCAGGTGGGCGGGGCCAGCTGAGACAGCATGGTGAGGGAGCCGCTGGGGCTGAGGGCTGGGACCTGCCATGGCTGCCTGGTGGAAGAGGCCTGCTCTGGATGGCTGAGGCTGCCATGTGGTGGGTGGAACGTGGCCTGTTCTGGCGGCCGGGAACGGGACCTGCTGCATCAGGTGTGTGTCTGCTCCAGCAGCCAGGAACATGTATGTGTTAATACCTTGGGTGCCACAATGGCATACATCCAAACCAATGCACATGGCCTCCATATTGGTGCACAAGCCAAAACTCCCTCCACTCATGGTTGGAAAATTTTCAAGGGAACACTGATGGTGGGGCCCTTTACATGCTCCGTCTCTCACTGTTTTATCCCTGCTTTTCCCCTTCACCCCCTGTAGCTCTGCTGGTCCTCCATTCCCCCACCAGCGGGATGTATTCTGCTCCCAGCACTGTGCAGAGAACCAGACCCTGGTCAGTGCACTCAGATCACCAACAGCCAGGCTAGCATGATCCTTCCTTCCCCTGCTGCTTCTGGCTGGGCTCACACCTGGGAAAGCCCAAGACCCTTAGGCCCAGGGGGCTGGCCAAGAGGAGCCACGCCCCACACTGAGCTGGCACAGTGCAGCTTCTCTGCCCCTCAGCTAAGCTCTGCAGTAGTGTGTGTGGGGAGAAGCTATTCATACAGCCTGTTTGTGCCCCAACCCTGTAGACTCAGCAGTAGTGTCTGGGGCAGGAGCTTAGTACTCTCTTGACCACCACCCCGGTCTTGCCCCAGGGAGTGCAAGGCTGCACCTTACCCTACGCACCCTCTCCTGTTGAGCAACTTCTCAGGCCAGGTCATCCCTTCCTCCCCTATGGCTGAGAGCAGCTCCAATCCCTTGCCTCCCACACTAGGGATGTTAAGGCTCGTCTAGACTACATCCCTCTTTTGAAAGAGGGATATAAATGAGCCTGATCAAAAGTGCAAATGAAGTGCGGATTTAAATATCCCGTGCTTCATTTGCATATTCTCATCCAATCGCTGTTTTGAAAAAGGGTATTTCGAAAGTGAAAGTGCAGTCTAGACGTGGTTCTTTTGAAAAAAAAACCCTTTTTTGAAAGAACCCATACTCCACATCTTTTCAGGAGTACGGGTTCTTTCAAAAAAGGGTTTTTTTTCCTCCTAAAGAACTGTGTCTAGACTGCAGTTTCACTTTCAAAATACCCTTTTTCAAAACGGTGATCTGACGTGAATATGCAAATGAAGCGTGAGCTATTTAAATCCGTGCTTTATTTGCACTTTCGATCAGGCTCATTTACATCCCTCTTTCAAAAGAGGGATGTAGTCTAGCCATAGCCTTAGCATGTAGTTGTTTACATGATTAACCGATAAGTCCAGGCTAATGACAACAGGCAACCCCCTTTCTGCCTCTGTATCAGAGGCAGCAAACAAGAGGAGGTGGGAGCCGGTGCCTGTGGTGAGCTAAGTTTTAAGCCAGCTCCTTAGAGGTGCCAGCTCCCATGGAGCCACCTGCTCCCCCTTGCTGATTCTCACATAGGCAGCAGTGCGAGTGGGCAGGCGGGAACTAGTCCTTGGTCCCTATGAGCACCAGTTCCCACCTGCCCCCTGCCCTCATGCTGTTGTCTCTGTGGGAGGCACCGGGGAGGGGGAGAGGCAAGTGGTTCTCCCGATGTGTATGGGATCACACCTGGCCTCCCACCCCGCATTGCTGCTTCTCTGTCAGAGGCAATGGGGTGGGAGCAGGCAGCTCCATGGGAGCGCTTACACGCAGGGAGCTGGCTTAAGATCTGGTTTCCCGCTTGTTCCGCTTGCCCCCTCTACCCATGCACTGCTGCCTCTCTATCAGCTGCCTAGGAGCAGCAAGGACATGTTGCCACTGGAAGGCAGCCACCCGAGATGAGCACCATCTGGATCTGGCACCCTGAAACACCTTCCATGATCCAGTCTCCAGCCCTGAGTTCATTTCCAAACCCAGACTCCTTCCCCAAGCCTGAACCCCACACCCCTTTCCACATTCTGAGGCTCCTTCCACACTCCAAACTTCTCATCCAGAGCCCCTTCCCAGAGCCCACATCCCCAGCTGGCGCCCTCATCCTGCCCTGCTCCCAATCTGGATCCCTCTCCCATGCTCTATACCCCTAATTTCTGGGCCAACCCCAGAGCCCATGCCCCTCCCACACTCCATCCCCCTTCCTCAACCTGGAGCCCCCACCATACTGCAAACTCTGAATTCAGGAGTGGGGAACTTTTTTGGGGTCAGGGGCCGGCTGACTCACAGAAAAATCTGTCAGGGGCTGCATACGTATAGGAAGCAAAAAAAACAACAAAACCCCCTCACTGATCTGGTCCTTGACTAAGAAGGAGAATGACACTCCCCACATTGCCCTTGCACACTGGAGCCTGGGGGAGCCCAAGTTAGTAAATTCTCTGTGCTCAAGTCTTGCAGTGGGATGGCAGGAGGAGGGACTGGAGTGCTAGCACAGGCTCCCCAATGCTGGCGGGGGAGTCCTGAGCCTCGGGGGCTGCATCCAGGCAAGCTGGGCCGAAGGTTCCCCATCCCTGTCTTAATTAAACAGAATATTTGACTAACCAGCAACACCCTCCCCCCCATTCTCTTAACATGCTCACTAAGGGTACGTCTACACTACAGCGCTAATTCGAACTAACTTAGTTCGAATTAGTTAATTCGAACTAAGCTAATTCGAACTAACGCATCTAGAACTAAAAACTAGTTCGAATTAGCGTTTTGCTAATTCGAACTAGCATGTCCACATTAAGTGGACCCTGGACCGGGGCTAAGGATGGCTAGAAGCAGTGCCGGCAGGGCATCAGATGAGGACTTAGAGCGTGGAGCTGCTGTCTCAGGCTGGCCGAGGGCTGTGCTTAAAGGGTTCCGAACCCCACCCCGGACAGACAGTTCTCAGGGGTGCCCCGCTTGCAAAGCAGTCCTGGCTTGGAGTGCCCTGAGTGCCCACACTGGGCACATCACAGCACTCGGCCATCAGACCGGCTGCACTTGCCGCAGGCTGCCATCTGGGGAGAGAGGGCAATTGGGGGGCTGCAGGAGAGCTTCCACCCCCAGAAGCCCGCAGAGCCAGCCCAGTCCTCCCCATCGGGGGCTTGTACCCAATTCCTCCCTCACCTCCTTCCACTTACCCTTCCCTAGCCCCCCTTCCTGATGTACAAAATAAAGATAACGTTTCTTCCAACATTTACTCTGTCTTTATTGAACAAAACTGGGGGAGACTGGGAAAAGGAGGTGGGAGAGGGGAGGGCAACTAACATGATCAGGGGTTGGGAACAGGTCCCAGATGAAGAGAGGCTACAGAGACTGGGACTGTTCAGCTTAGAAAAGAGGAGATGGAGCCGGGACAGGATAGAGGTCTCTAAAAGCAGGGGTTGGGTGGAGAGGGTGCATTCAGAAAAGTTCTTCATGAGTTCCCATAAAGAAGGACTAGAGGACACCAAAGGAAAGGAATGGGTAGCAGGCTTCAAACTAGTAAGAGAAAGTTGTTCTTCACAAAGCAGAGTCAACCTGTGGAACTCCTTGCTGCAGGAGGCTGTGAAGGCTACAACTAGAACAGAGTTTAAAGGGAAGTGAGATCAAGTCATGAAGGTTGGGTCCATGGAGTAGTCTTAGCCAGGGGGTAGGAGTGGTGTCCCTGCCCAAAGTTTGTGGAAGGCTGGAGAGGGATGGCACGAGACAAATGGCTTGGTCACTGTCTTCGGTCCATCCCCTCCAGGGTCCCTAGGGTTGGCCGCTGTCGGCAGACAGGCTACTGGGCTAGATAGACCTTTGGTCTGACCCAGTACGGCCATTGTAAGCTCAGGGCTCAGGGTCGGGGGTCTCAGTGGACCCCCTTGATTTTCATTCACACCTGCTCCTGGGTGGCCAGGCTGGCAGCTCTCCTGCCCTAGACGGCCACTTTCCTGTGCCTAGTGCGGAGATCGTGGACGAGGTCCACGATGTCTGCACTAGCCCAGGAAGGTGCCCGCCTCTTGCGGTCCCGGGCAAGCTCCCGGGAGCCGCCAGCCTGGTCCCGGGAAGAGGGGGAGGGCTGGGGGACATCGGGTGGGTGGCTCTGTGCCGTGCCAGGTGCAGGGTCTGCTGGCTGGGTGCTGGCAGGCTTGCACCTGGCACGGGCACCGTAGCCAGCCCGTGCCCCTTTAAGGGGTCCGGGGCCGGGAGGGGGGCAATAGTTTCCCTGGTGGTGCCCAGAGTGGCCACCAGGGAAAGCTGGGGAGGGCTAGCCTCCCACTAGTTCGAATTAAGGGTCTACACACCCCTTAATTCGAACTAGTAAGTTCGAACTAGGCTTAGTCCTCGAAGAATGAGGTTTACCTAGTTTGAACTAAGCGCTCCGCTAGTTCGAATTAAGTTCGAACTAGCGGAGCGCTAGTGTAGCGCCTATCAAAGTTAATTCGAACTAACGTCCGTTAGTTCGAATTAACTTTGTAGTGTAGACATACTTACATATGAAATAGCGTCCATTCAGTGTGGACACTATCTTTCAAAAAAGCACATTGTGTTTTCGATGCACTTGTGTGTGTGGACGCTCTCTTTCGGAAGAAGTTTTTTCAGAAGATCTCTTCCAAAAAAAGGTTCTTCCAAAAGAAGCCTGCAGTCTAGACATAGCCTTTGCTAGTGGCTGGTGGAAGAATCCAAGCCTGCCTTACAAGAATATAAGAATGGCCATACTGAGTGAGACAACTGGCCCACCTAGCCCATATCCTCTTTTCTGACAGTGGCTAATGCTAGATGTGTCAGAGGGAATGACCAGAACAGGCAATCAAAGTGATCCCTCCCCCATCATCCACACCCAGTTGCTGGCAAATAGAGACTAGGAACACTCAGAGAATGAGGTGGAAATCCTGTCCATCCTGGCTAATAGCCATTGATAGACTTGTCCTCCAGGAGCTTAACTAGTTCTTGTTTGAACCCTGTTATCATTTTGGCCTTCATTACCACCTCTGGCAATGTGGCTGATGGTTTTGTGAAGAAGTACTTCCTTTTGTTTCTATTATACCCGCTGCCTATTAATTTCCTTGGATGACCTATAGTTCTTATGTTATGAAAAGGAGAAAATAAAACTTCCCCTATTCACTTTGTCCACATCAGTCAAGATTGTACAGACCTCTTTTATATCCTCAGTCATGTCTTTTCCAAGCTGAAAAGTCCCAGTCTTAAATCTCTCTTTATTCAGAAGTTGTTCTGAACAGCAGCCACACACTACTCTCTTTAATTACTGCTACTTCCCTGGGCCTCTTTTCACCTGGTTTCTTACCTCTCCCTGTTCCCTTAGAATTAGAGCTCTCATGTCCCCTCACCCCAGGGTCAGCAAATGCAGCCCATCAAGCTCCATTGCCAAGAGCAGAGCCCCCTTCCTTTCCCTTCCAACTCCCAGCCAGGATATGACCTGCTTAGCCCCTGCAGCTCCTTATATCTGAGCCTGCTGGATTCTAATTGGCTGCTTCCATGCAGCTTCTCTAGTCAGGCTTGCAGAACCCATCTTCACTGCTCCTTGTAGCCAAGCCACAGGGTCTCCAAAAGGGAGCACCTCATCACAGAAGCACAGTGGAGTTAAATATGGAGGGGAGGATGGATAGAGATAGGTAAATAATTCTGTACTACACAATACTACGAACAACCAAGTATAATAATCACAATCAGTTGTATAAAGATCTAGAATAAAAGATGCTCCTTTACATTTAGGAGCAGTGTCCTGTGCCCTGCATAACTTGAGACAGTATGTTTTGTTGTCAGGAAATGGCAAGCAGCATATGATTAGTAGTATAGCTATCTTTGAAAAGTGTCACGGAGCTCAGGTTGTCAAGGTCTTATTACCACATCCCATTTGAAAGGAGGCACCTCCAGCAACACTGGATCCTCTAGCACCATGCTGGGAGCACATCACTGGGAGCTGAAAATTTGAACGTGGAAGGCATTTGGGATGACCGTAACTATGAAAGGTCAGAGTTAATGATTCTAAGGAATGGTGGGAGGGAGAACTGCAAAATAAAGACAACGGATTTCAGGAAGTCAGGGAGTTTAGCAAACTCAGAGAGTTGATAGGTAAGGTCCCTTGGGAAACATGTCTAAGATGAAAAAATTGAAGACAGTGGGCAGTTCTTCAAATAGATATTATTAAGGGCACAAGAGCAAACTATTCCACTGCATCGGAAAGATAAAAACAGAGCCAGCCCAAGCTATGGGCTGACTGGGCTACCGCCCGGGGTGCCCCATTGTAGGGGATGCCATGCGGGGCTGCCAGACCAGGCGAGGGAAGGGCTGCGCATGCACCGCACTCCCGGGGGTGGCGCCGTGCTCCCGGGGTCTGGGGCACACGAATGGCTTAGGCTGGCCCTGGATAGAAAGTATGGCAAGAGACCACCTGGCTTAACCAGGAGATCTTGAATGATTTAAAAATAAAAAAGGCGTCCTACAAAAAGTACGAAGTAGGTCAGGGTAGGCCCATTACTAAACGAAGAGAGAAAGACAATGATAGAAATGGCAGAGGTGCTTAATGACTTCTTTGGTTTGGTTTTCACCAAAACGGTTGGTGGTGACTGGACTCCTAACATAGTGAATGCCAGTGAAAATGGGGTAGGTTCAGAAGCTAAACTATGAAAAGAGCGAGTTAAAATTACTTAGACAAGTTAGATGTTTTCAAGTCATCAGGGCCTGATGAAATGCATTCTAGTATATTGAGCAGATAAATGAGCCATTATCTATTATCTTTGAAAACTCATGGGTTACAGGAGAGATTCCAGAAGACTGGAAAAGAGGAACTATAGTGCCAATCTAGAAAAAAAAGGGAAATAAGGACAAACCCAGGGAATTATAGACCAGTCAGCTTAACTTCTGTACCAGGAAAAATAATGGAGCAATTAAGGAATCCATTTGCAAAACCTATGTGCTAATAGGGTGTCAAGTAACAACATGGATTTTTAAAGAAAAAATCGTGTCAAACCAACCCGATAGCTTTCTTTGACAGGATAACAAGCCTTGTGGATAAGAGGGAAGTGGAAGATGTGATTTATCTAGATTTTAGCTTCTTATTAACAGACTAAGGAAATAAAACCTAGATGGAGCTACTATAATATGGGTGCATCACTGGTCGGATAACCATTTGCAGAGAGTGATAATCAATGATTCACGGTTATGCTGCAAATGCATAATGAGTGGCGTTCCACAGGGATACATTTTGGAACTGGTTCTGTTAATTATCTTTGTCAATGATTTAGATAATGGCAAAGAGAGCATTCTTATTGGCTGTGTCTAGACTGCATCCCTTTTCCGTAAAAGGGATGCAAATTAGACACAGCGCAATTGCAAATGAAGCGGGGATTTAAATCTTCCCCACTTTATTTGCATAAACACGGCTGCCGCTTTTTTCCGGCTCAGGGCTTTGCCAGCAAAAAGCGCCAGTCTAGACGGGGATCTTTCAGAAAATAAAGCCTTTTCCGAAAGATCCCTTATTCCTGATTTTAAGAGGAATAAGGGATCTTTCTGAAAAGGCTTTATTTTCCGAAAAATCCCCGTCTAGACTGGCGCTTTTTGCCGGCAAAGCCCCAAGCCGGAAAAAAGCGGCAGCCATGTTTATGCAATGAAGTGGGGAAGATTTAAATCCTCACTTCATTTGCAATTGTGCTGTGTCTAATTTGCATCCCTTTTATGGAAAAGGGATGCAGTCTAGACACAGCCATTAAGTTTTAGGGTGAGATCAGGATGGGAGGGGTTACAAGTGCTTTGGAGGATAGGGTTAAAATTCAAAACGATCTGGACAAACTAGAGAAATGGTCTAAAGTAAATAGGATGACGTTCAATAAAGACAAATTCAAAGTACTTCACTTAGGAAGGAGCAGTCAGCTGCATACTTACAAATGGGAAATGACTGCCTCAGAAGGAGTACTGGGGAAAGGTTTTTAGAGGCCACAGTGGACTATAAGCTAACTACAATTCTGTGTGTGACTGTTGCAAAATAGCTAACATCAGTATGGGATATATTAACAGGAGTGTTGTAAGCAAGAGACATAATTCTTCTGCTCTACTCTGTGCTTATTAGGCCTCAACTGGATGCCAATTCTGTCCAATTGTGTCCAGTTCTGGGGCCATATTTCAGGAAAGTGGTAGATAAATTGTAGAAGATCCAAAGAGCAATACAAATGATTAAAGTTATAGAAAATATGATCTAGGAGAGGACTGAGAGGGGACATATATAAACTTTCAAGTATCTAAAAGGTTATTACAAGGAGAAGGGAGAAAAATTGTTCTCCTTAACCTCTGAGGATAGGACAAGAAGCAATGGGCTTAAATTGCAGCAAGGGAGGTTTAAGTTGGACATTAGGAAAAAGTTCCTGTCAGGGTGATTAAAACTGGAATAAATTGCCTGAGGGAGGTTGTGGACTCTCCATCACTGGAGATTTTTAAGAGTAGGTTAGACAAATACCTGTCTAGATCAGGGCTGGGTAAGATGTAGCTGGGGGGCCCAGATGCAGCCCAACTAACACTTTGATGCAGCCCACAGGCTGCATCTGGCCACTTCCTATTTATATTCTTCTGCCTGGGCCACTGAATTCTCAGGAAATGGCTTCGCAGCAGGATCCTATTTAAATGGTTCATGGCTTCCCGTTATGGTGCTACCGTGACAGGGGCCGGAGCCATGAGCCTTTTAAATAGCCACGGTAATCCCCGGTGGCTGCCAGGCAACACAGTAGCAGCAGGGGCCAGAGCCACGAGCCCTTTGCTGTGTTTTCAGTTCAAAGCCTCTGGCCCCAGACAACTCTATGAGGAGATTAGTCTCCAGCCCTGTCCCTTCCTCTCCAGGTCCTGCCCTTTCCAGGATTAGGGGTGGGATGGCGCCGGCCCATGACCACATACCAAATTCATTAAGTAGCCCCCCGGCAAAAATTATTGCCCATCTTTGGTCTAGAAGATGGTGCTGGGTCCCGCCATGAATGCAGGGGATGGCACTTGATGACCATGTGAGGTACGGCTTTATACATTTTATGATTCTATGATTATATTCAGTTCTGATTCAGAGGAAGAGCACCACCCACAGAATCACTAAAACTTCTTGCCATTGTGAATGCTTAGGATGGAGAGTCACAATGAGCTGGTAACTTCAGCTAAAAGTGAGAGGAATTACATCACCCATCCCATCCCATCCTGACTCCTCGACATGTGCGAAAGAACGCTCCTTTGTTGGATTTGAAAACAGTAAAGAGCCTTTCATTTTGTAGTGAAAGGATCATCTCAAATTCCTGGGACTACCAGACTAATGCTGGCAAGTGCTGTTGGCTGACAACTTCAAATACAAATACAATGGAAGCTCTGAAGAAGGCAAAACTGCTCAGCACCCAAGATCCCTGTTTATTTTCTCCAGAGACAGCTAGGGGACTGTGGGTCAGTGGGAAGTGTGCATTTTGACTAGTATTTATTGACTCAGAACTCCATGCTGACAGACAGACAGGCAAGCAGACAAAGTTCCTGTTACAGTGATGCAATTCCCTTCCCTCTTCTGCCCCAGAGGCTCTGATACCTCTGACACACTTTACACATAAGCCCTGGTTTCTCCAGCTCCTGCTGGGGAGAATGGCAGCTGCCTTTCACCTCAGTGATGCTGGAAAATCATCTGCCAACATGGAATGCCACCACTAGACTTTACAATGACACACAGAGAGGAAAATATTGCAGTGGACCTAGTGGTATTTTTTTTTTATAATACAGAGCTTCAGTGTTAGGCATTCCCACTGAGATCTGGTGAAGGATGGATGTTTGAGGTAGATACTGAACATTTCACACTGTATAACCACTGATGGTTGGCACATGAAATCTGCAATGAGAAGGAACACAGTGCTACTTTGTGCTCATCCCCATTTCTATCTGTCTTCCTTTATTGACTAGCTAGTAATCATGTCTCAGTCTAACACACACTGCTAGTTGAATAAAGACACTAATTATCTTGCCCATTACAAAGATAGCTTCCCCAATTATCACCTCTAATATCATTAGCTCACAGACATTTACCTCCCCCTCTTCCCCCCCTCCATCCCCCTTCTGTTCTGAAATTTGGTTTGTCCTTTCATATGTGTTCATTTTTTTAATTGTATCCTTTGGTATATATGGTTGTGACAATTTTCTTCCACTATTTGATCTGAGGAAGTGGGTCTGGCCCACGAAAGCTCATCGCCTATTAAACCATCTTGTTAGTCTTTAAAGTGCTACACAGTCCTGTTTTTTGTTTCAGCTGCATCAGACTAACACGGCTACATTTCTATCACTATGCTAGTTTCTTGTCTAACTGCAGTGGAGGCAGTTATTATAAGCGTAACACTAACTCCACTTCTAATTTGGGCAAAGCAAAACTGACATTTCACAAATAGGGTTTGTAGGCTGGAATAGCACATTTCTGGAATATTTAAGGCATAGTAGACGAGGTCTTTTGGAGATACGTAGATTCACAAAAAAGGGGATTCTCACTTTTTGAACATTAACCTTTTTATGAATGGCATGAAAAGCCAGGAGAGCAAATCACAATAAATAATACATGAAATGATTTTATTTTAGCAATATTGCAAGATCACAAATGGGAAGGTGGTTGTCCACAAACACAGTTTTATTAACGTGAGGTCTATGCAAATGTATGAGAGCCCTTGCATTAGATTGTTCAATCCACCTCCTTCGAGCCACTGCAAAATTATTCCCTACAGTACATTTTCTTGCTTTTGTCTTGAGCTTCAGTGCTATTATATGAAGTACTTTGGGGGCAACCTACCGGGGATGCCAGAAGCAGAAAACAGATTGCAGACTCAGACACTGGAAGGCACTTGAGGCCTTATCTCTTGATTTATTGATTTGCTTAAAAGCTTTTGGTGAAAGTGCATGTCAAAGGCTTTCTGAAAGGCTAAGTACACTATATGTACTAGGTCACTCTTATCCACAAGTTTATTGACCATCAAAAAATTCAAATAGATTGGTGAGGCATGATTTCCCTTTCGGTATGTCTACACAGCAAAGTTATTTCAGGATACCATTTGAAAGCTATGTTGACTCTTCATCTGTGCATTTGATAATTCTGTTCTTTTCTGTAGTTTCTGCCAATTTGCCAGTACTGAAGTTAGGCTTACCCACCTGTAATTTCTGGGATTGACTCTAGAGACTTAAAAAACTGGCATGACATTAGCTATCGGCCAGTCATTTCATACAGTGGCTGATTTAAGCACTGGATTACATACCGCTGTTGGTAGTTTTGCGATTTCATATGTGAATTCCTTCAGAATTCTTGGATGAATTCCATCTGGTCCTGGCTATTGTTGTTTAATTTGTCAGTTTGTTCCAAAACCTCCTCTATTGATGCCTCATTTTGAGGTAGTTCTTCAGATTTTCACTTTAAAAAGAATGGCTCAAGAGTGGGAATTTTCATCACATCTTCTGTAGTGAAGACACTAACACTATAGAGTACTCTCTGTGGGGCCAAGTGCCGGGGAGACAGTGAAACAAATATTTGATCTATCTCCTTACAAGATCAGGGGCAGATGCAGACATAGAATATCTTCTCCATCTAGGGTTGTCAGGGGAACAATCTGGACTGAGGTTATTTCAAGTCATTAATAGGAGCTAGATTGGCAGGAATCATTAGACATTGTGCCACTCTGCATGCAATTCTGTTTTGTTTACAATTTTATTTCTTCACATTTTTTCCTAACCATAATCAAATAACTATTCCCCTCTTAGTGTTAGCTATACCTTATGTTTTCTACATGTTTTCAGAATCAGCTGTCAGAATTTTCTGAGCAAAAAGGTCTAACAAAAATAAAGAGCACCATGTTATTTTTCAGTTCATCTATCCTACCTTGAAAATGGATACATAGATTGTTAAAGAAGTACAACAAATAAGATATATTCTGCAGCTCAGACAAACACCTCTTGACCCAAGATTTCTGAAGTAAGTAATTACAACTGAAATTGAACACTATGTTAACCTGACCAACCCAGTTGTGCTTAACACCTGTAAACCCTTTTGCTCCAGGAGCCTGCAACCTAGGGTTGCCACCTCTGAGGTACAAAGAAAGGGACATCCTAGATGAAACTGAGCCCATATAACTAGACAGCTGGCACAGCGTGCCGAGAAACATTATAGATTTCCTGGAACTGCTATTTCAAACAGGAAGAATCTTGGGGAAACCTGGACAGATGGCAACCCAACTGTGACTAAAACCAACTTATTGAAAATAAGCATTTAGTTATTTATTCACCCATACATACAGAGCAGTCAGAAACAAGGGTTAGAACAAGGGTCCGAATACATATTTGTCTTTATCTAAACGGTAATTTTTCCTGGCTAACTTTGGAAAGTGCATTCAGTCCATTACCATCTCAGGACAGGTAAAGCAGACTGCCTTGCTTCATTGTCTTTCTCCTTCCATGTGTCACTCTTACTACTTTCCCCACTTCCCTTGCAGCTGCTGACTACAGGCAGTCCCCGGGTTACGTACAAGATAGGGACTGTAGGTTTGTTCTTAAGTTGAATCTGTATGTAAGTCGGTTTCAACAGCGGCTGAATCTGGATGCCAGTTCTGACTTACATACAGATTCAACTTAAGAACCCCAGGCATCCTCAAGTCAGCTGCTGCTGAAACTGATCAGCGGCTGATTCCAGGAAGCCTGGGGCAGGGGCTTCCTGTAGTCAGCCACTGGTCAGTTTCAGCAGCGGCTGACTTGGGGATGCCTGGGGCAGAGCAGCTGGGGTGCTGCCGGGTTGGTCCAGTAGCGCCCAGAGCGGCGCTACGGGACCAACCGGAAGTGCCCCAGCTGCTGTACCACAGGCATCTGGAGCAAAGCCGCGGAGCACGGGGGCAGCGGGACAGCCTAGATGCGCCGTGGCTGTCCTGCTGTCCTGCCCTCGGGCTCCGCGGCTTTGCTCTGCTTTGCTCCCCGTCCCCCTGGTCTGCAGACCAGGGGGACGGGGAGCAAAGCGGCGGAACACGCAGGCAGCAGGATAGCCACGGCGCGTCTGGGCTGTCTGCTGCCCGCGTGTTCCGCCGCTTTGCTCCCCGTCCTTCTGGTCTGCAGACCAGGGGGACGGGGAGCAAAGCAGAGCAAAGCGGCGGAACATGCGGGCAGCGGACAGCCCAGACGCGTCTGGGCTGTCCGCTGCCCGCGTGCTCCGCCACTTTGCTTCCTCTCCCTGGTCTGCTGGAGACCAGGGAGAGGGCCCCGTTCGTAACTGCGGATCTGACGTAAGTCGGATCCGCGTAACTCGGGGACTGCCTGTATCCACTCAGCCTAACTCTCCTGCCTATGCCCAGGGTCCTTTAATGGTTGACTGTCTCCTTTGATCCCAGACTTGGGCCTGGAGAGAGGTAAACCTTGCTAGCCTGCTTAGAGCCAGGCAGGGGCATTCCTGGGTTAACAATTCTCTCCATTGCTCCCTTAAGGAGCGTTGGCTCTGCCATTGTTTTGTTTCCTGCTTGTTTGCCCCCTAACAACTGCCTTTGATTTAAATGTATGCAGGCAGGCAAATATCAAAAAAGTAAGCTGAGGTGCATATGATAATAATAATAATAATAATAAAACACATAACTCTCTTGTTCTCCACACTGCAGGACAGCCATGATTCACTGGGTTTATTGCATATCTTCATACAAGATATATTGTACAGTATACGAGTACAGGCAGTCCCCGGGTTACTTACAAGATAGGGACTGTAGGTTTGTTCTTAAGTTGAATCTGTATGTAAGTCGGAACTGGCATCCAGATTCAGCCGCTGCTGAAACTGACCAGCGGCTGACTACAGGAAGCCAGGGCAGAGCAACTCTGCCTCGGGCTTCCTGTAGTCAGCGCTGGTCAGTTTCAGCAGCGGCTGACTGGGGACGCCTGGGGCAGAGCAGCTTGGGTGCTGCTGGGTTGCTCCAATAGCGCCGATCCTCGGCGCTACTGGACCAACCCAGCAGCACCCAAGCTGCTCTGCCCCAGGCGTCCTGATTCAGCCGCTGCTGAAACTGACCAGCAGTGGCTGAATCAAGACGCCTGGGGCAGAGCAGCTGGGGTGCTGCCGGGTTGGTCCAGTAGCGCCCAGAGCGGCGCTACGGGAGCAACCAGCAGCACCCCAGCTGCTGTACCACAAGCGTCCAGAGCAAATCCGCGGAGCACGGGGGCAGCGGGACAGCCCAGATGTGCCGCGGCTGTCCTGCTGCCCACGTGCTCTGCGGCTTTGCTCCCCGTCTCCCTGGTCTGCTGGTCTCCAGCAGACCAGCAGACCAGGGAGACGGGGAGCAAAGCCTCTGAGGACGCCGGCAGCGGGACAGCCGTGGCGCGTCTGGGCTGTCTGCTGCCCGCGTGCTCCCCGGCTTTGCTCCCCGTCTCCCTGGTCTGGGGAGACATGGACCAAAGCCGCGGAGCACGTGGGCAGCGGACAGCCCAGACGCACCGCGGCTGTGCCGCTGCCAGCGTCCTCAGAGGCTTTGCTTCCCGTCTCCCTGGTCTGCTGGTCTCCAGCAGACCAGGGAGACGGGCAGCAAACCCCGTTTGTAACTGTGGATCCGAAGTAAGTCAGATCCGCGTAACTCAGGGACTGCCTGTAGTCCTGTAACAAAAATAGTATCATGAGCTTTCGTTGGTAAAACGATAAAGTGGCTTTTTCTTAATTTAGAAAAGAGAAAATATCTAAAATGGTGTTGCAAGGAGGAGGGAGAAAAATTGTTCTTCTTGGCCCCTAAGGACAGGACAAGAAGCAATGGGCTTAAATTGTAGCAAGAGAGGTTTAGGTTAGACATTAGGAAAAACTTCCTAACTTTCAGAGTGGTTAAACACTGGAATAAATTGCCTGGGGAGGTTGTGGAATCTCCACCACTGGAGATAGTTAAGAGCAGGTTAGACAGACACCTATCAGGGATGGTCTAGACAGTACTTGGTCTTGCCGTGAGGGCAGGGGACTGGATTTGATGATCTCTTGAGTTTCCCTTCCAGTTATAGTATTCTATGATTCTGTGATTATATTAGCTGAAGCGGAAATCACAGAACCAAGATATTTTTATTTATTTATAAATATCTTGGATCTGAGGAAGTGGGTTTTACGCACAAAACTCATAATACTATATACTCATATACTCTAGATAAGTGTTTCTCAACCTTTTTTTATAAAGTACCCCTTCTTCAAAAAAAAAAGCACCCCCTTAAAAAAAATTATAAATACCCCCAGTACCTACAATTTTCAGACACACAAAAAAAATTTTCTACCATTGCAACACATTTGTTTAAATAACTTAATTGTAGCTGGGCAGGCGATGAAAATTTTGGGTATAAAAAGTATAAAAATAATAAAGTGCTGTAAAACTTAAAACAAAAATTCAGTTTTCTCCAAATTTCAGTTGTGTTGACGTACCCTGCCCCTCCCCCCCAGACTTCTCTCAAGTACCCCTAATGGTACTCGTGCCACTGGTTGAGAAACACTGCTCTAGATTATATTTTTTTGGTAGTTTGTAAGTGCCACAGGACCAATCACTGTTTTGAAAGTTACAAATATGGCTACCCCTCTGAGACTTTTTGTACAGTATACAGGTAGGCTACATCTACACTGTAGGCTTCTTATGCAAGAACTGTTTTGCGGAAGAGTTCTTGAGCAAAAAATCTTCCACAAGAGCGTGTCCACACTCCCATGTGCTTTTGCGCAAGAGATGTGCTTTTGCACAAGAGCATCCATGGCAGTGTGGACGCTCTCTTGCGCAAGAAAGCTCTGATGGCCATTTTAACCACAGGAGCATCTTTCGCAAGAAATTCATGTTGCCTTTCTACACTGCCCTCTTGTGGAAGAGCGCTTGTGCAAGAGGGCTTATTCATTGTGGGGAGAGGAATAACTCTTCCGGAAGAAGCTCTGTTTTCCGACTCTATACTGTAAATTTACTTTCACAAGAACGCGTGTGTAGTGTAGACAGCCAGCAAGTTTTTGTGCAAGAACGGCTGTTCTTGCACAAGAAGTGTACAATGTAGACACAGCCATACAGTTCTACATCTGGAAGGTAATGGTAAAAATATCATTGTGGAACTTCAGGTTTATAGTCTTTCATGAATCCGGAACAAAGTAATTTAGTCTAGAAGTAAAACACAGGTTTTTTCTAACTGCTGGATCCATAAACTTAACCTGGGATTGGAGACAGAAGCTGGCTTCTTTCTGGCTCAAGAAATAAAGATTCTGGTCCTCATTCTGCATGTCAGCTGAGCTGAGATCAGCCCTACAACTGCAGAAATAAGGAGAAAAGTGAATTTATGACACATTTGCACTTTATACATTTCAAGACTGCTCTAGCTTTTCTCCCAGAGCCCAAAGATTGCTCGACCATGTCAACATTATAAACTTTGGTCGATGTAAGATGTGTCAGCATATCTGCTGAAGTTTCAATATCAGTTGGGTGCATGTATGCTTGACTGGTAGTGACAGTGCTGCATATACTCACCAGGGCTGTGTCTACACTGGCACCCTTTTCCGTAAAAGGGATGCTAATGAGACACTTCGGAATTGCAAATGCCACGGGGGATTTAAATATCCCCCGTGGCATTTGCATGAACATGGCTGCCGCTTTTTTCCGGCTCGGGGTTTTGCCGGAGAAAAGCGCCAGTCTAGATGGGATCTTGCGGAAAATAAGCCCTTTTCCGGAAGATCCCTTATTCCTCCTTTCAAGTAGGAATAAGGGATCTTCCAGAAAAGGGCTTATTTTCTGCAAGATCCTGTCTAGACTGGCGCTCTTCTCCGGCAAAACCCTGAGCCGGAAAAAAGCGGCAGCCATGTTTATGCAAATGCCGCGGGGGATATTTAAATCCCCCGCTGCATTTGCAATTCCGAAGTGTCCCATTAGCATCCCTTTTCCGGAAAAGGGTGCCAGTGTAGACACAGCCCAGAAGTGCTCATGTCCATGTCAAGTGTTGTTCACCATGGTAGGTATCCTGATGAGCCCTACACTGCCATCTGGCACAACCCCTTTTGAGATACTTTTGCAAGGTTTTGTGAGATGGTAATGACTTGCCCAGGGATCTGTGAGCACAAGGGGTCAAGCTCCCAAACATGCAACTTTCTTCTTCCCATGTCATCCATATCCCATAATTTTCACATCATTTTTTAAAAACACCACAAACTCATGCAGCATTTTTTGGTCTCTGCCATCTCTGACAGATGCATGGAGCTTGCAGAGTTCTGCAGTATTGCAATGAAAGTGGCAAATACAGGATGCATGATTCTTCTTTATGTACAGACCTTCAGGAAGTACTGGAACAATGGGGGGCATGAAGATGTCTTTGAGATGAGTTTGCTAAGCGACATAGCAAAAAACAATTCAAGCTTTTTGGTGATGTACAGGGAGCAACTGAAGATGCTAAAGAGCTGCTTCTGGGCCCTAGAAATGAGTGCTGCTGGGGGGATCCTATCATAATGCAGGTTTGGGATGAGGAGTGTGGCTGCAGAACTTCATCTGTGTGCTGACCTTGCATCAGCCTTCCAGTTTCTGGACACCAGAATTAGAACTTCACTGACAGTTGAGCAATGAGTGGTGAATGTGCTCTGGAAAATTGCAACATGAGATTGCTACCAGTCAGTAGGAAATAATTTTGGAGTTGGAAAATCTACAGCGGGGGCTGTTGTCATGCAAGTGCGTAGGGCCATTAATCATCTCTTGCTGAGCAGGACTGTGGCTCTTGGCAATGTGTGGGCCATAGTGGATGGATTTGCAGCAATGGAGCTCCCAAACTGCAGTTCCCTCTTTTGGCACCAGCCCACCTGGCCACAGAGTACATCCACAGAAAGGGCTAATTTCTATAGTTATGCAAGCAGTGGTTGGTCACCAGGGATGCTTCATTGCTATCCGTGTGGGTGGTCAGGAAAGGTGTCTGATGCTCATATTTTTAAGAACACAAGACTGGTTAGAAAACTGCCAGCAGAGATTTTCTTCCCAGTCTCACAGATTGCCATTGACCATAATGAAATGCCAGTAATAATTCTGGGTGAACTTTTTTCCCCTGACTCATGAAGCCATTCTCTGGCCACTTTGATAGCACCAAGGGAAGATTTGACTTCCAGAACAGCAGATGCAGAGACTGTTGAATGTGCTTTTGTTAGACTGAAGGGACACTGGTGGTGTTTATGCTCTAGATTGGATGTCAGTGAGAAAAATATCCCAATAATTAGAGCTGCCTGTTGGTCCAGTATAATATCTGTGAGGCAAAAGGCAGAAAGGCTGCCACCAGGGTGGAGATGGAGCAGCAGTCTGCTGACTTTGAATACCCAGGCACAAGGGCTATTGCAAGAACCAAATGTCAATCTATGTGGTTGAGGAAGGCTTTGAAAGAGCATTTTAATGATCTGCTTTGGTAATGTTCTGTGCTGCACTGTTCTCTGAGCCTGGAATTTTGTTTGAGTTGTGCTAAGAACTGTGCCGTGTTGGCTGTACATTTATTACAAAGGCTGTGTGTTTCCCTAACACTATGAATTCTGTGGAGCTTGATGTGTAATTCCAAGTACCATTTGCTTAACTGCGTCTGTTCATTCTGCAATATTCCTTGTGCACTAATACGGATAATTGGATTCTCCAAAAACAGAACTTGAAATTTACTGTGTTAGCTAGAAATGACAAATGTAGATCCAGGTTCATGGATTTTTTAAATTTTGTTTTGCCATTTGTTTCCACCACACTCTGATATCTAGTTAGATCTCTATTCTTTCTTAAATAAATCTACTTTTGATGTGTTAAAAGTACTCATGTGTGCTATATGTTTTATAGGAATGGTGATTTAAGAGAAAACTGCCAAACTGGGATACACCACTACTTAGAGGCAAAGCATCTGGGATTTCTGTGAGTAGCCAATGTCAGGGGCTGGAAATCACAGGGGAATGTGTCAAGGGAATTCCAAGAGTAAAATGTTATGTTAATGAGCAAGGTAACAATATAACTATCAGACCCCAGCAGAGAGTGCCTGAAACAAGAGTTTCCCTCTTTTTGTTCTTCTGGGACTTCTGGGCCTTTTTTCTGTCCTATCTGCCTTTCTCCATGCTGTTGGTCATACTGAGTCGGTCACCAAGCCTTTTGTTCATGATCCTAGGTAGCACTAGCTTACAGGAACTCACGGAATAGGTCCTCTTTTTTTCTCCTTCTCCTTCTCAGGGTCAGGAGTTCTGTAGGCTCGGAGGATCACCCCTCAAGGCCACCATAAAAGCAGCCACAGCTAAAACAGACAGATGTACCATTGGATTTGCAGTCATAAGAGAAAGTAGGAAATACTTACTAACATTTCAGTTTTGGAGTGTCACATGACAGCATCTCTGCCCAGGCTCAGCCCCAGTGAACAAAACCCACCAGGGATGGGTGAAGGAAAGGTCTTCTGTTGCACAAAGCTGTACTAATTCAATCCCTGTTCCCTGGGTACGGGTGCAGGGCAATGACACTGAACATGAGCACTATTTCCCACAGGTAATTCTGATTTGTTGGAATATCATACCTGAGTGTCACAAAAGGCACAGATAACAAACATGTCACTGGTGCCCAAAGTTGCCCAGGCCTCTATGCAAATAGCCTATTTACTGCAATGGCACTGGCAGAACTCGTTGCAGAGTGGCACGGAAGTGTCCTACTGCACAGGGAAAATTAAGCTATCATCCCTAGCAACCTTCAGAAGAGGGTTGCAGAGACTCTCCAGGAAAGATTTATCCAGATTTCTGAAGAGAATAAAAGGGACATTGCTATTCACATAGACATATACTCCATGTGACTCCCCCCCATTTCTAACCCAACAGGGGAATGAAAAGCAGATGCCAGCTCTACCTCTGTTTGTTGTACCTCTCACTCTTCTTTATGAGCAAAACAATAAAACGTCGGTACCTTTGTTTTGCTAACTGGGGGATGGGCCAGGTTCCTTGTTTAAATGTATATTCCGCAGGGAAAAAATACACGGACACACTTACTTGCGTTTCTTCCTCCTTCATTAGTCTCCTCCGCACATGCCAGGCAGAACTGTCTAGACTCTGGCAGAATCTCAAACAGTTACTGGTTCATGGCATGGCTGGAGTTCCTTGTGAAAATAGGCAGATCAGTGACTTGGCACCAAATCTATTACTATGCTCCCTGGTCCTGTAGTGTCTCTAGTGAAATGCCTTTGCTTTCATGCAGCGCTGCTGCTGATCCCCGTTGTACCTCTTTGCTTGTAACCCCTGTACAATCTGCTAGTAGATGTCCTTTTTCCTTTAGCTGCTCGGCAACATAGGCAATCAGGAAAAGACATCTGAAAAACACATGGAGTTTTAAAGGGGTTTCCCAAGTCTTTGACTGCTGGGCAGCTGAGTTTAAAATTGTGACCAGAGTGGTGACTGTCCCAGGCAATGGGGCATTGTGGGACAGCTGATTGAGAACTGATAGGGTTGACATAGATCACAAAGGGTATGTCTACACAGCAAAGTTATTTCAGAATAACGACTGTTATTCTGAAATAAATGTGTGAGTGTCTACACAGCCATTCCATTATTTCAAAACAATTTCTGAAATAATGGTTGGCTTATTCCAAAATCTATAAACCTCATTCTCCTAAGAATAATGCCTATTCCGAAACAGCTATTTCAAAATAAGGTGGTGTAGACGATCCACTGCTGCTTTTTCGAAATAGCCCCTCACCAATGCCTTTTAAGTTATTCCTCTCCAGTGCCTCCTGGGTCTCTATATCGAGATAGCACGTCTACATTAGGGAAGCCTGCCTCAGACTAATTTTGAGGCTTCCCTGCAGTGTAGACGTGTTATTTCAAAATAAGCTATTTCAGAAGAACTATTCCAGAACAGCTTATTTCAAAATAAGTGTGCAGTGTAGATGTACCCAAAGTGTCTACACTCACAGTACATTCGCCTCGGTAGGTCAATTGCAGCTCATCACTTTTTGGGGAGGTGGTTTTTATTGCATTACAGGCTACTCATATTGAGGGGATAATTTTAACAAGCCAGTAGGTTGATGCAAGGCAACTTATTTTGAGTTTAGACATATTGAACCAATTTTCTTTCATCTTGGCTTATTTCTTAGCACTCATTAAGATCTACAGGAGAAGTAATGTTTGAACAAGAGCAGTCTTTCATTTTTGAACTATTTGTGCGCAGAATTCCTGGTAAGGTTGTAGTAGGGTTGCCCCCCACCTTTCTAGTAATGCCATCTCCTTCCCCTGACCTGGGCTCCCTCTGCTCTGAGGCTGGGATCGAAGCTGCTACAACCTGACAAGGCAAGGAGTCTGCCTGCAGGTAGGAGGCAGTCCTGATTGAGCAGAGGCTGGCCTAGGTTACTGAGCTGGTACCTCCTACCTCCTTCCCTGCAGTGTAGACGTGTTACCTCCTGGCAATTGTACTTTTGGTATCTGGTCAGTATATCTGATGGGACATTGCCAGGTCCCCTTTTTGAATGGACTTTCTGGGCACCTAGCAAATATGCCCTAACTGTGCCTACAGAAGCCAAAAACTGGATTGTCTGGGTAGAATCCTAGGCAGGAGGGCACCGTGACACTGGAACATTTTTTATAGAGGGCAAGTGCCCAAAGCCTCCCCCTTACCCTTGTCCACCCCTGCCCAGACCTGGGGTCGAGGGAAACTGAACTGGAGTAAGGGGGTAGAGGCTGGGGTCAGCAGCTGAGACCTGGGGGTGCCCAGCAGCTGGAACCCTGGGCATGGGACTGGCAGTGGAACCCCAGGCTCAGAGCAGCAGCTAGGATCTCAGGTGTGAGGTACCGCCTGTATCCCTAGTTCCCACACATATGAGAGTGTATGCATGAAGTGGGGGTTGTTTGGTTTTGGAGCTTTTTATTCAAAACTTAAAAATTGTGGAACCTTATTTATAAGTAAAGAAAAACTCACCTCTGGCTTGAGACCAAATATGACAATTTATAGATCAAACAGAAATAAGTTTTAGAAACTTAGCAACAAATAAAAAGATTAAAAGGAAAGCAGGACTGAATTTTCTACTGCAGCTTGTATTACTCTGACACTGAGAACACTTTAACTCCCCTGGGCATTCAGTAATGGATTTAAAAGTAGCCATCCTTCTACCAAAAAGCAAAACCAACCACCCTTCAAAACCAGATTTCAAAAAGAAACTGAAAAACTGCAATTCATTTGCAAATTTAATACAATCAAATTAGAACCGAATAAGGATTTAGATTGGTTATCTTGCTACAAAGGCAATTTCCCTTCTCTTAGTATTCACATCACCTCATCAGCTGCTGTGAGTGAGTCGTATCCACCCTGATTGCATTGGCCTCATTAACACTGGCCCTATACTTGATAAGTAACTTCCTCCTTTTGTTATTCTAGTATTTATATATAGCTCTGCCTCTGTAATTTTCACTCAAATTCATCTGACGAAGTGGGTTTTAGCTACAAAAGTTTATGCCCTAATAAATATGTTAGTCTCTAAGGTGCCGAAGGACTTCTCATTGTTTTTACATTATAGTAAAATGTTTTGAGGTCTCTAAAGCAAAAGCACTATCAAGTGTAAAGAATTAATAATAAGTTCATATTTCTAAAGTCATACAAAAGGACAAGATGGGTATGGCAATGGGTCTTCTTCAGGTCTGGGAGAGGTTTCAGAATGCCACCACTAAAGAGAAGATGGAACAGATAAGGAGTTAACATGTTCCAAAAAACAATACAAGGTGGAGTGGGAAGTTAATTTTCTATAGTGGTAGGACAAAAAGAGGGGTAGTGAATTACAGATTGCTGTAGTGACCCATACATTCAGTGTTTTCATTGAGTCCATGAGTTTTGATATTGAGCAAAATTATGAATGTAAGCTCCCAGGCTTGTTACTCAAGTTTGCTTTGAGGACAAGGAGGGAGACGTCGAATATGAAATGATTGTTTTGTGAAAAATGGTTATCCCTGGGTGTTGTGTATTTGTTGTCTTTTATCATTTTTCTGTGTGAGTTCATTTAGACACATAGTGATTGACTTCTTTCACCCACACAGTTGTTAGTAGGGCATTTAGTGCACTGTATGTGATATGCTGCGTGTTGTGACAGGCACTTGTAGGGCCTGTGGAGCATGAAAGGGGTGTTGTGGAGGGTATCTGATCATCAGAGCAGCGGAGGCAGAGGCGATGTGTGAGGAGCCCATGAGGGGCTACATTCACCCCGAGGTGGGAGGGAGTTAGCCAGCACAAGACTGCTCTAGCTCACACTGCTCTTGGGTTGCACCACTTTGGGGGAGGGGCAGGATCAGAAGCAGTGTGTTCAGAGAGCAGTGGGAGCTGGGGCTCCCTTGCTGCACTTTTCCAGTGAGTGCAGAGAGGGAAGGGTGGGAGGCAGACTTCTGCTGCCAGTGTTGGCCCTCTGGCCTCACTACTCTGGCTGGTGGAAGAGATGGAGCAGAGCAAGGGCAGGAAAGAGTGGATCTTGGGGCAGATGGGCATTGTTCTGGTCCTTTCCCAGATTGGAGGGGAACAGGTGGCTAGTGCCCCCCTAACCCCGAAGCCCTCCTTCCTTAGTCACCTCTGGTTGGAGGTATGTCTGCAGGTTTTGCATCTGCCATAGCTGCCATAACAACAGATGCAAAACCTACAGCCATATCTGCATGGCTACAAGGATCTGTTCTGTGGGTACATTTTTCACAGAATGACCGCTCTGTATCTGACCTCTTAGTCCTTGTCCTTAACACAAAACTATACAACAGCTCCAAAAATTCATAACTTGGCTAGACATAAAAAAAATCATGGACTTAAGATACATGCTGGATTTGTGGCTCATGCTTATTGCTTTTTTGTGACAATTTTTAAATACCTTTAAAAAAATTTCCCATGAAAACACTTCAGTGAGAAACTGAAACCAAAAAACAAAATATTTAAAAAAAACAGAAGTTGATTGGCTTGGAAAACTGAAATATATACACACATATACATGCAGAAAAGGTCAAATGAAAGAAAAAAGCCCCTTTTTTGTTGAAAAAAATGTTTAAATAACACATTGCTAACCAGCTGCAGTCTTGAGATCACTGTTGTGACGCATTTTACTTTTCCAAAATAAATTGCAAGACACTAGGTAGTGTGTTTGTCCCTCATTGCCCCCTTGTGGCTAGAGGCCTAAGAAAATAAGAGCCAGTTGATTACAGAAAGAGCCATGTTTTTGGGGGCCAGACATCCTGGGTTCCACTTTCATTGTTACATGTGTGCAAGTTGAATGGATGCGGCATCATATTTGCATGTTTGCAGCTATTGATGTGCTACGTCCTGTCCTAGCTAAGGCCATCTGTCCTTGAAGATTTCCAGTTCCAAACAGGAAGCGTCTGCAAGTCTGTGTAGGCACGGAACATGCAGACATCTGCTGCACACATTTTATTTATTTATTTATTGGCTTGGCTGCATGAGTCATGCAGTATATCTAACACATTTTCTCAATCTGTACCCCAACCAGGTAGGATTGACAGCTGTAGAAAACTATATATTCCAAGCGCTAAATAGGTTATCTACCCCCCCTTAGAAAGAAAAGCTTTGAGCTTTACAATTGTGCCTCCAAGCCATGGCCCCTGTTTTTGACTTTGCCACTGGTGAGGCTGAGTGTCTGACCTCTGTTAACGTGCGGTACCTTTAATAGTCAGAGAGGGAAGTAATTTTATACTCAGCATGTGAGTGATTCATGTTCTCAAAGGGGATAAAAATGTTATTAGAAAATTCTCCTGCCAAATGTGTGGCAAACGAAACCAATTTATTAATGCTGTGAAGCCAATGTGTGAAATTGGGCTAAGAGGTGAGATGCAATTTTACCCACTTGCTTCCTGCAGCAGAATGTGGTGTAGCACAAAGGGCTCTTGTCTTCAGAGAGCAGATGCGGCTGCACTGCCATAATCACAAATGCCAGCAGTAAACAAACATTTTCCTCCACTTGGGATGAGCTTCAAAGGGCCGAGAGATAAATGCTGGGGTGGAGACAAAAGGCCTCCATTATGAGCCATCCAACTGCTGCATGAAATCTGTATAACACATTGTCAGGAGACTGGTTTGGTTCTTTCCACAGCTCAGTGTTTCCTTACTATTTGGAATATTATTTCTTTTGCCATTTGTTACACACTGTCACTGTGCTCGGTGTTGTACAAGGCAAACAGTCCTGGTCCCAGAAAACATCCACTTTAAATAAAGTACACGGACATTAGGCATAGAACTTTGGCACTTTGATAATGGAAAGGGCTAGACATCACCCATACTTTATACTAGTGCATGTGACACAGGGTTTGGGGCTATGGCAACCATGTGTCCGTAATATCCCATACAAAAAGCAAGTGCACATACTATATAGATAGAGCAGGTCTGAACAGGAAAGCACTGAAATCATTGTGATCCCAAAGAGCCACGCTAGGGAACTCCACTTCTCACCTGTGCAGTTCTACAGGTCTTATTGCTCTCCCCTCCCCCTTTAAGCATTTGACGTTATAGGCCAAGACTGTGAGGCAACATGGGCTCAGATATAAACAGAATGCTCATGACACGCAGCTCCATCTCTCTTTCACCTGATATGCAACCAGCCTCTCCAGTTCTCAGTGCCTGGGAGACATCAGCACCTAAGTCTAGGGGGAAACCTTTTTTGAGTCAGGGGCCAGTGAGCCTCAAAAAATCAGCTGGCGGGTTGCACACAAGTAAGAAGCCAAAAAAAATCCCAACAAAAACAACCCCTCACGGACATGGCTCCCAACTGAGAAGGAGAAAGACACTCCCCACATTGTCTTTGCACACCACAGCCTAGTGGGGCCCAAGCTAGTAGATTTTGTGTGCTCCAGCCCTATGGGGAGATGGTGGAGGGACTGCACTGTGAGTGCAGGCTCCCCAAAGTTGGGGTGGGGAGCCGTGAGCCTCAGAGGCTGGACCCAGGCAAGCCGGGGGCCAGATCCAGCCCTCTGGCCTTAGGTTCCCCACCTCTGACCTAAACTTTGGCAAAACAGCAGAGCGGGGGGACAATTTTAGGAGGACGGAGGGAATCATTTTTAAAACATATCATGAACAGAACAGAATATATTCCTCCAGCCAGGTGTCTGGTTTCTAACTATCAGGTCAGTCTGCAGCCTCACTTTCTCAGGACCCTTCACTTTTACTGAATACCAAAAACTAGCAATGCTAACAACACCATGTTCCATCTGCAGCTGGCAAGAAAACTGGGACTCTTCCTGTCAGATTCAGATTTGGCTTTGGCGATGCATGGATTCATTAGTGCCAGATTGGTTAATTGCAATCCATTGTCCTTCAAATGATACTGATGACTCTGATAAAGCTTCAGTTGCCTCAGAACACAGGAGTTCACTTAACCAGCCCAGATCAACAAGAGCAACTGGCCAACTCTCCTGAATAATTGAGGGTTTGGGGCCTGATATTCTAAGCCCTCTATGGGACAGGGCCAAGTTAAAAAGGCTATACCTACACCGCAGAGTTATTTCGAAATAACATCAGTTGTTCTGAAATAACATAGTGCGTGTCTATACAGCAAGCCCGTTCTTTCGAAATAAATTCAAAATAATGGGCTTGTTCCTTCAACTCCTGTAACCCTCTTTATACAAGGAGCAAGGGAAGCTATTTCGACTTAAGCTACACAATTAGTGTACCTCAAGTTGCATAACTTATTTCAAGTTCAGTCATGAGGTTTAGATGTGCCCTAAGAGATCCTTTCTGTCACCACAGATTGCCCACAGAGACAGCTTCGTTCACAAGAACAATTTCCATTATTTCAAAAAAACGCTGCCTCTAGAAAATCCAGAGCAATTTGTACACTGGTCTTCATCATCGATTAACAATTGGAGTAATTTTGCAATCACCAAGTATAACGTGTTTATTTCTTTCCTCCTGTATTTTGAGGCAAGGAGAGATTGGGATAGCTTGGAAAGTTCTGATGCAGGAGCTGAAGTGCTGCTACTTATTGTGGAGAAAGATACATGATTGGCATGGAATGAACTGAGTGGAGAAGGCTCACTGTGAAACCTGACACTAATGTGTACCTCGCCCTTCACAACAAACTACAAAAGCAAAAGCTTAAGCAAGCCCAACCTTTCTGGTCACCTCTCATGCAAGAAAGCATTTGTAATATTATCCCTGGGCTCGGGCTGTGGCGGCAAGAGCCTTTGCTTCAGCAGAAGAGGGGAATTTATTCAAGGTTTCTCTGATCAAGCCGAAGTGTGAAAACTGTCTATTCTTTTAGGGGCTGGGGAGTTTGGTGGTTGGAAGTGAGACCAGTACTTAAGTATGTCAGCTAGGGCCTAGGGCACCTGGAATATGTAATATTCAGCTTGGATGTATAAACAGAGAAATATTGAGCATGGAGATTATATTACCTCTATATTTGGAATGCTGCTACCACTATCAGAGTACAGTGTTCTGTGCTGGGGTCCAAGGTTCCAGAAGGATTTTTGATAAATTGAGGAAGAGGATTTTGATAAAGCCAAGAAGAGCTGCGAGCATGATTAAAGGGTCAGAAAACATGCCTTATATTGATAGAGCCAAAAAACTCAATCTGTTAATTTAACAAAGAGACAGTTAAGGATGGCTGGATTGCAATCTATCTAGAGCTCTTTTGCAAAAAGGCGTGTGTGGATGGGGAAGAGGGAGTTTTTTCGGAAGAAGAGGGAAGAGGAAAAAGCACAGGTGCCCTGGTAGCCATTCTGTCCATAGCAATCACAGCTTACATGCGAGATAGTGTCCATTCAGTCTGGACGCTCTCTTTCGAAAAAGAAGATCACTTTTTCGATGCACTTTTGCAGTGTGGACGCTCTCTTTCAGAAGACGTTTTTTCAGAAGATCTCTTCCAAAAAAAGCTTCTTTCGAAAGAAGCCTGCAGTCTAGATGTAGCCTAAGTGCTACAGTAGCACAACTGCACTGGGAAGCCTGTTTGGGGTATATGGAGGAATTGGGTTTTAGCTTCTGCTCTGCTATAGGTCACCAGTAATTCAAGTATACAGTCTGGTTGGCTGGTTGACCCTAGAGAAAAAGTTTCAATTAACGCACTTTAAACAGCCATAACTTCACATATATAGAGAGTAGAGACCAAAACCCAGCACCTCCATATGCCCCAAACAGGACTCCCAACTTTGCATAAAGGGTCACGTTCCATTCTCTTCCCCCATGACTCTCAGCCCAGTCCCCAGAGATCTCTTACCTCAGCAGGACTGGCTTCTTGTTGAACATGCCTAGCCCTCAAATCACAGAGGCTAAGGAAGTAAGCTAAAGTCCTGAAATGGGAGAGCAAAAGAAGAAAACTACCTCTTCCAAAACGTTCCTTTCTACCTAAGCCAAAGAGAAATTCATTCCCCTGCCCAATACAGGCAGTCCCCGGGTTACGTACAAGATAGGGACTGTAGGTTTGTTCTTAAGTTGAATCTGTATGTAAGTCGGAACTGGCGTCCAGATTCAGCCGCTGCTGAAACTGACCGCCAGTTCTGACTTACATACAGAATCAACTTAAGAACCCCAAGCGTCCCCAAGTCAGCTGCTGCTGAAACTGATCAGCAGCTGATTCCAGGAAGCCCGGGGCAGAGCAACTCTGCCTCGGGCTTCCTGTAGTCAGCTCTGGTCAGTTTCAGCAGCGGCTAAATCAGGACGCCTGGGGCAGAGCAGCTGGGGTGCTGCTGGGTTGCTCCAGTAGCGCCGCTCCTTGGCACTACTGGACCAACCCAGCAGCACCCCATCTGCTCTGCCCCAGGCGTCCTGATTCAGCCGCTGCTGAAACTGACCAGCAGCGGCTGAATCAGGACCAGAGCAGCTGGGGTGCTCCTGGGTTGGACCAGTAGCGCCCAGAGCAGCGCTGCGGGACCAACCGGCAGCACCCCAGCTGCTCTGCCACAGGCGTCCGGAGAAAAGCCTAGTCTGCTGGGGGGGGGGGGTACTAGCTGCGCCCCCCCCACCCCAGCAGACCAGGAAGACACGGGCGGCGGACTGAGACGCACCGAGGTCCCACTGCCTGGGTCCTCCGCGGCTTTGCTCCCCGTCTCCCTGGTCTGCTGGAGACCAGCAGACCAGGGAGACGGGGAGCAAAGCCTCTGAGGACGCCAGCAGCGGGACAGCCGCGGGGTGTCTGGGCTGCCTCGCTGCCCGAGCCCCCCCCGCAGCTTTGCAAAGCCGCGGGGGGGAGGGGGGAGGGCAGCGAGGCAGCCCAGGCGCACCTGGACTGCTCCTCTGCCGGCGGGGGGGGGCAGGGGGGCGGCTCGGGCAGCCCAGGCGCCCCTGGGGTGCCCGAGCCCCTCCGCGGCTTTGCTCTGCGTCTTCCTGGTCTGCAGACCAGGGAGATGCAGAGAAAGCCCCAGAGTACACGGGCGGCAGGACCACGAGGTCCCGCAGTCCGTGTACTCTGGGGCAGCCCCGTTCGTATCTGCGGATCCGACGTAAGTCGGATCCGCGTAAGTCGGGGACTGCCTGTAGTCTGCTAACATACTCCCAGTTCCCATCATTTTCTTGTCCCTTCTCCTCATACGTCATCAGCACACTAACTCTCATTGCAGCAAAACATATCTTTCTTTCATTCTGCACAACCATAAAAATATGATCTCCTCTCAATGGGGTACGTGTCCAAAGCATTGGATTAAAGTAGATTGCAGTTAGTTTGGAATCCAATGACAGTTTCAGAAATGAACCTTACATCCAGTTTGCTTAGCCCCCGTTTACAAAGACAGCTGCCCCATTAGCAAAAATCCCATTAAAGTCTGCTACAGATCACTGGTAATTCAAGGATACAGTCTGGTTGGCTAGTTGACCCTAGAGAAAAAGTTTCAATTAACTCACTTTAAACGGCCATAACTTTAAAAAATTGTAACTTAAATCCCTAACTTAAACAAATAAAATGTTTTTTCTTCCTCTTCGGTTTATTTTGTGGATCTTGTGGAGACTTAAGAACCAAGACAACTCAGAAGGCTGTGGGCAAATTTCTGATATCAATTGCACTGCTATAAATCCTCGGTCACTCTGTTGAAGTCAATGGAGTTGCATCACTCTAGGTTTGCAGTAGTATAAATAAGACTCCGTTCCCATCAGCATTGCAACTTGTATTTAGGTATGTATAAGAAATTCAATTTTGCATGATAATAACTAGCAAATGATTTATAATGATAAATGGTAGACTGTATTTTAAGGTGTAAGCAAAAGAAGGGAGGAGGCCCACTGACAGGGGCGGGCGAAGGGGGCAGTTGCCCCAGGGCCTAGAAATTCTAAATGGCCTGGGACTTCTGCTGCTGCCTTTAAATCATTGCTGGTGTGCCGCGCCGTGCACTGTGGGTGGCTCTAAGGACTGGAGGGGAAGAGCCAGTGTGGCACACTCAGGGCAGTGCTGAGGGCTAGTTCTCCCAGTCCCGCCCCTTCTGCCCAAGGCACCTCCCCTTTCAAGAGGGCAGAGCAGGCCCCTCCCACCTTGCCCAGGGGCCTGCTGTGGCTGTTGGGTCCCCTTAAGGGAAGAGTTAAGACAGCTTTCAACTTAATTTTACATTGAATACTTGGATTTCCCATACATTGGCTTTCAGCCACTAGTATAGCTACTTTGATGTGATGGTGCTGGGGAAACTCCCTAATGTAAACATGGAAACTGTGATTTACAGTGCTACAGCTTACTGCTTGTATGTGTTGAGTCTCTTGCTCTGTAACTAAGTCTTTTATGGAGTGGCGTAGTCTCATATAACACCATTTCCAATATAGTGTGCATGAGTTTGACTTCACTTGTTTTTAGTGTCCACTTAAGTGTCTGTAGAAAGAATTCTGCTAACCCACTGAATGCTGACACTGCAGGTTTGTTCCTGGTTTGAAATAGCTGATTTAGCATTTGTTACTGAATTCCTCAGAAACAAATTGAGAATGATTATCTGACACTTTCCCTTCAAGTAACCCATATGCAGCAAACATATACATCAATGCTTCAGTCAGCAGGAGTTCATTATGCATACGACTTCTGTACACCTGGAATAAGCACCAACCACTAATACATTTTATTATTGTCTGTAAATTAACTGAAAGCCCATTTCCTTCAGTCACAGTTAACGATAATGCTAAGCAGGTATCTTTATAATTGACACTGGAATGCAGGAAAAGTAGTACTTCATGTCTCACTGACTTCAGTTTTCAGAACTATGTTGGTTTATTTGTTTTATATTAGGAAATTTTAATTTGTGGTATGGCTATCGATTAATTGTGATGAACTCAAGTGATTAACTCAAAATATTAATTAAATTTAATCAAACTTTTAATTGCATTGTTAAGAAAAAGTAGAGTAGAACATTTTGTATATTTTTCTGCATTTTCAAACATATTACTTTCAGTTACAACAAGGTAGAAGGGTATAGTGCCCACTTTATATTATTACAAATATTTGCTCTCTAAAAAGATAAACAAAATAACTATTATTTTTCAATTCACCTCATACAA
The DNA here is from genome assembly GCF_052426305.1 of Pelodiscus sinensis. Classification (NCBI taxonomy): domain Eukaryota; kingdom Metazoa; phylum Chordata; order Testudines; family Trionychidae; genus Pelodiscus; species Pelodiscus sinensis. The sequence continues at coordinate 145,158,592 of NC_143052.1, read as the reverse complement.
ACACTGTCATGCAATCTCTTTATTGTGAAAGTGCAATTTACAAATGTAGATTTGTTTTGTTACATAACAGCACTAAAAACAAAACCATGTAAAAATCTAGAGCCCACAAGTCCACTCAGTCCTACTTCTTGTTCAGCCAATCACATAGGGTGTGTTTGCACCATAACTCGAAATAAGATACTCAGTTTGAGCTACGCAAATTGTGTATCTTATTTTGGTGCTATTTCGAAATAGTTTAGTCATTTGGCACTGTCTACACAGCTCCAAATTTCAAAATAAAGCGCTATTCTGAAACATCCCTTACTCCTCGTAGAATGAGGTTTACAGGGACATCAGAATAGTGAGCCCAAAATAATGGGCTTATTGTGAAGATGCGGGATAGCTATTTTGGGATATTCCTGTATCCCAAAATATCATTGCAGCGTAGACATAGCCTTAGAGAAACAAGTTTGTTTATATATATGGGAGATAATGCTGCCCACTTCTGATTTACAGTGGTCACCTGAAAGTAAGAACAAAAGTTCACATAGCAGTTTTGTAGCCAGCATTGCAAGGTATTTACATGCCATGTATGCTAAACCTTCATTTGCCTTTTCATGCTTCCATGCTGATGATGATCATAAAAATAATCATAGAATTATAGAATACTAGAAATGGAAGGGACTTCGAGAGATCATCAAGTTCAGTCCCCTGCCCTCACGCCAGGACCAAGCTCCATCTAAATCATCCCTGATAGATGTCTATCCAACCTGCTCTTAAATATCTCCTGTGATGGAGATTCCACAACCTCCCTAGGCAATTTATTCCAGTGTTTAATCACCCTGGGTATGTCTACACTACAGAGTTAGTTCGAACTAACTTAGTTCGAATTAGTTAATTCGAACTAAGCTAATTCGAACTAACGCGTCTAGAACTAAAAACTAGTTCGAATTAGCATTTTGCTAATTCGAACTAGCATGTCCACATTAAGTGGACCCTGAACAGGGCTTAAGGATGGCCGGAAGCAGTGCCAGCAGGGCATCAGAGGAGGACTTAGAGCGTGGAGATGCTGTCTCAGGCTAGCCCCGGGCTGTGCTTAAAGGGACCCGACCCCCACCCCGGACAGACAGTTCTCAGGGGTGCAACGCTTGAAAACCAGTCCTGGCTTGGAGTGCCCGGAGTGCCCACCCTGGGCACATCACACCACTCGGCCATCAGCCCAGCTGCACTTGCCGCAGGCTGCCATCTGGGGAGAGGGGGCAATTGGGGGGCTGCAGGAGAGTTTCCACCCCCAGAAGCCCGCAGAGCCAGCCCAGTCCTCCCCATCGGGGGCTCGTACCCCATTCCTCCCTCACCTCCTTCCACTTACCCTTCCCTAGCCCCTTTTCTTGATGTACAAAATAAAGGACAATTGTGTTCAAAAATGGAATCTGTCTTTATTGAACAAAACTGGGGGAGACTGGGAAAAGGAGGTGGGAGAGGGGAAGAGAGAGGCTGGGAGAGGGGAGGGCAACTACAATGATCAGGGGTTGGGAACAGGTCCCATATGAAGAGAGGCTAAAGAGACTGGGACTTCTCAGCTTAGAAAAGAGGAGTCGGAGGGGGGACAGGATAGAGGTCTCTAAAAGCAGGAGTTGGGTGGAGAGGATGCATACAGAAAAGTTCTTCATTAGTTCCCATAAAGAAGGACTAGAGGACACCAAAGGAAAGGAATGGGTAGCAGGCTTCAAACTAGTAAGAGAAAGTTGTTCTTCACAAAGCAAAGAGTAAACCTGTGGAACTCCTTGCTGCAGGAGGCTGTGAAGGCTACAACTAGAACAGAGTTTAAAGGGAAGTGAGATCAAGTCATGGAGGTTGGGTCCATGGAGTGGTATTAGCCAGGGGGTAGGAGTGATGTCCCTGCCCAAAGTTTGTGGAAGGCTGGAGAGAGATGGCACGAGACAAATGGCTTGGTCACTGTCTCGGGTCCATCCCCTCCAGTTTCCCTAGGGTTGGCAGCTGTCGGCAGACAGGCTACTGGGCTAGATGGACCTTTGGTCTGACCCAGTTCGGCCATTGTAAGCTCAGGGCTCAGGGTCGGTGGTCTCAGTGGACCACCTTGATTTTCATGCACTCCTGCTCCTGGGTGGCCAGGCTGGCAGCTCTCCTGCTCTAGACGGCCACCTTCTTGTGCCTAGTGCGGAGATCGTGGACGAGGTCCACGATGTCCGCACTAGCCCAGGTGGGTGCCCGCCTCTTGCGGTTCTGGGCAAGCTCCCGGGAGCCACCAGCCTGGTCCCGGGAAGAGGGGGAGGGCTGGGGGGCATCGGGTGGGTGGCTCGATCCGTGCCAGGTGCAGGGTCTGCTGGCTGGGTGCTGGCAGGCTTGCACCTGGCATGGGCACTGTAGCCAGCCCGTGCCCCTTTAAGGAGTCCGGGGCCGGGAGGGGGGCAATAGAGTTTCCCTGGTGTTGGCCAGAGTTGCCACCAGGGAAACCTGGGAAGCCTTAGCCTCCCACTAGTTCGAATTAAGGGTCTACACAGCCCTTAATTCGAACTAGCTAGTTCGAACTAGGCGTTAGTCCTCGTAGAATGAGGTTTACCTAGTTCGAATTAAGCGCTCCGCTAGTTCGAATTAAGTTCGAACTAACGGAGCGCTAGTGTAGCGCCTATTAAAGTTAGTTCGAACTAACTCTGTAGTGTAGACATACCCTCTGACAGTTAGGACGTTTTTCCTAATGTCCAACCTAAACCTCCCTTGCTGCAGTTTAAGCCCATTGTTTCTTGTCCTATCCTCAGAGGCCAAGGAGAACAATTTTTATCCCTCTTCCTTGTAATACCCTTTTAGATACTTGAAAACTACTATCATGTCACCTGTTTTCTAAACTAAACAAGCCCAATTCTTTCAGTCTTCCCTCATACCTCATGTTTTCTAGGCCTTTAATCATTTTTGTTAATCTTCTCTGGACCTTCTCCAGTTTCTCCACTTCTTTCTTGAAGTCTGGTGCCCAGAACTGAACATAATACTCCAAAAGAGGCCTAATCAGTGCAGAGTAGAGCGGAAGAATGATTTCTCGCGTCTTGCTCACAACACTCCCATTAATGCATCCCAGAATCATGTTTGCTTTTTTTGCAACAGCATCACACTGTTGACTTATATTTAGCTTGTGGTCTACTATGACCCCTAGATCTCTTTCTGCAGTACTTCTTCCTAGACAGTCACTTTCCATTCTGTATATGTGAAATTGATTGTTCCTTCCTAAGTGGAGTAAACTTTGCATTTGTCCTTACTAAACTTCATCCTGTTTATTTCAGACCATTTCTCTAGTTTGTCCAGATAATTTTGAATTATGACCCTATTCTCCAAAACACGTGCAACCCTTCCCATCTTGGTATAATCTGCAGACGTAATAAGCGCACTCTCTATGTCATCATGTAAATCTTAGATTGAACAGTACAGGTCCCAAAACAGACCCCCCCTATGGCAGTGGTCTCCAACCTTTTTACACCCAAGATCTGTTAAATGACAGAACAAGCCAAGATCTACCGCCCTGCCCCTTCCTTGAAGCCCCGCCCTCTCTATTCTCCTCCTCTCCATCATTTGCTATCCCCAGCCCTTACACTGCTGTTTTTTTCCCCCAATTCTTCTGTAGGAAGAAGTTTTCCCAACATTTGGGCTGTCTAGACTTGACCAAATGTCAGAAAAAAACCTTCTTTTGGAAGCCCCCTTATTCCTTGTGGAAAGAGGAATATAGGGGTGACCGAAAGATCATGTTTTCTCTTCCACTAAAAGAAGTGGAAGAACAAATGCATCCCTGGATGCGGAAGAGTTTTTCTGGGACATCTCTGGAATCCTGAAAAACTCCTGCAGTCTATCTGTACCCTCACTGGGTTGAGACAGGATGTGTAGGCTCCGGGGTGGGAATGAGGGATTTGGATGTGGGAAGGGGTGAGAGGTGCAAGCTCTGGGAGGAAATCTGGATGCAGGAGGAGGTGGAGAAGGGAACACTGGCTCAGGGAGGGGGCTCCAGGCTGGGCAGTGTTGGGGTCAGATGTAGGGTTAGGGTACTAAGTAAGCCACAGACTTCTGGATGTGAGGGTTCAGGAATTTGGGTTGGGGTATGTGAGGGGCTCAGGGCAGGGGGTTCCAGTGTATGATAGGCTCAGATGTAGGGTCTGGGGGAAAGGGGAGTGCAGGAGTGTCATGATGCTGTGGCCAGATGGGGGCTTGGCCCCAATTGGGGGTTTGTTGGCCAGGCTTCATTTTCAAATAAAATACTGTGTCAAACACAAAAAGTTTCTGCATTGTCTTTATTTCTGAGAAGGGCAGGGAACCTGTTTTGAGTCAGGGGTCACTGACCCACAGAAAAGTCAGTTGGGGCCACACAAGTGAGATGCCAAAAAACCCTCCTCCAACCCCCCACCTCAAGCTTCACTAATGTGGCCACAACTGTGTTGGTGGGAGCAGGGGACATAGTACTGGGGAAGGGTGCTAGTGGGTGCTTTGGCAGGGGACAGGGTGCCAGCAGGGACAGAGTTCTGCGGCTGGGGACGAGACAGGGGACTGGGGATCGGGGAGAGGGGGCTGGGGAGTGGAGAGAGGGAACAGGGTGCCGGGAGGACAGGGGACAGAGTGCCAGTGAGGACAGGTTTCTGTGGCTGGAGACAGGGGAGAGGGGACAGGGTGCCAGTGGGGACAGGTTTCTGTGGCTGGAGACAGGGGAGAGGGAACAGGGGGTAGTGGGGGCAGAGAGTCCCCTGCACCTGCCTCCTCCCAGGATTCTCCCCCCAAGGGAAGCCAGCATGTGCCTCCTCCGGAGCCGGTACATGCCTCCCATGGTGCAGCCCTGTGGACACCTACCCTGGGGCAAACCCCCCCCCTCCCATGGCACAGCCAAACCCCCATGAGCGCCTGCCTCGGGTCCAAACCCCACCCCCGCGGCGCATCCAAACCCCCACAGGTGCCTACCCTGGGGTCAAACTCCAGGGCCGACCCCCGCCCATGTGGCGCAGGGAAACCCCTGCACTCAACTCACCCCTCCTGTGGCGCAGGGAAGCCACTGCACTCCTCCTCTGGGGCTGACACCCCTTCCTGCGGCGCACCCAGCACGACACAGAGCTGTGGGAGGGGAGCAGCCAGCGCACTTCCGGAACCCCTGGAAGTGGCGCAAAGCTGCAGGCAGGACTTCCGTCCACCCTGCGGAAAGCCGGCACTACGCTGGAGGTAGGTAGTGCTGCTTACTACCAAGACATCCGTAGGTCCAGTCTTCTTTCAATGAGCCCACTTCACAGGTCCCATTGTTCTTGAATCTGGCTTCCACCTTTCTCCAACCATTGCAAGTGTCCAGAGGTGCTTTTCTTTCATGCCTTATCCATTCACACCTCATTCACTCAACAGGAAAATCAATTTAGCAAAAGGAGGTACAAAGCCTTTAAGATACATGGTTTCTATGTAAAAGGCTTAATACAAAGTTTCTATGTTCTATAAAAGTATACGAAGTTTCTATAAAAGGACTTCATACAACAAACTAAAGACTTATTACAACGCTAAAAGGAATTGATACAAAGTTAAAATAAAAAAAATTCAATGAGAAAATGATTAATACAGAGATTAATGAAATTTACCTACAGTTGCATTGGTATGGAGGAGGCTAGGGTGCCTGCTCTGAGGAAGGGGTGGTTGCATTGGAATGGGGAATGCCTGGCTCTGGGGTAGGGGTGAGTGCATTGAGATTGGGGGCACCAGCTGAAGGGGACCTGGCTGAAGGGGAGGGGTGAGTGCATTGGGGTTATTTATAATTTTTTTTAAAAAAATAAAAGGTACTTTACAACAAAAGAAAAAACTTAAAAAACAATAATCTGGTAGCACTTTATTTATTTATTTATTTATTTTGCTGACTTAGAAATAATAATAACAGATCCATAGTAACAAATGATTGGGCGTATAACACCCTCGCTATGCCTCTGTAGGGGTGCCAGGCCCATCCTACTGCATCAAGCCCCAGCCTAGGGCCCTAAAAGTGGCAGCATTCCATCAGTGGTCAGATGGCATCTGCCCTAAACAAGCCGGCCTGGGTTTTGACAATAACAAAATCAAACTATTCTCTGGTGTCCCTGGGCTACTTCCTACACTCCCCCCACAGTGTGCCTGTGGCTTGGGATTGCCCTCTGTCTTCCTGAGGAAGGTCCGTCCGTAGGATTTATGGAGCCCCTATGCAGTAGTGTTAAACCAGTGCCCCTCTGCCCAATGGCAACGAGGGGGGTCTGACTTTTTAGAGGTGTGATATTATAATCATCAGCATCGCACTAATGAGGTATTTTAAAACACCTTTTAAACTAAGGGCCTGCAGACTAACACAGGACTTTCAGAAACTGGCAGACTATCCCTGTAGTGGGCAGTTGCCTGTGAAATGGCATCATTACCATTCAAATGTCACTTTCACAGGTTCAATGTGCTGCTAATAGGTCTGCAGGCTATGTCACTTTTACATGAACTAGCCCCTTTCCTAGCTACAGGAAGCAGAGCCACAGAACAAGGATAGGAAGTGGTGGGTGGGTCGAAATTAAGACCCAGTGGTGCCCCAAATTTTTGGGTGCCTTATGCAACTGCGTATTCTGCATTTGGATAAGGACAACTCTGTGGTGAGGTACATGGCTAGTGGCAAGTCTCAGCACATGGGTGGTCAGTAATGTAGGCAGGGGAAGGCCCAAACTTATGAAAACTGCCTATACGCCCACCTGCCTACGGCTGGGGCCACTTCCAGGGAAGGCTGGTGCTGCAGTGTGGCAGCCCAGCTTCTCCTGGCCAATGAAGGGGATAGGGCCACAGCCCAACAGCCCGGCTCTCCCCACCTGCTGGAGAGGGAATGGAGCCAGAGCTGCAGCAGGGCAGCCCTGGTGGTTTTCCAAGTGGCCAGGAAGGCTCAGGCTGAGGGTGGGCGGGACTTGGTTCCTGAGGCGGGGCTTTGGGCAGAAGGGGCAAGGGTGGGGCTTGCCTTCTGCTGCTGGGCTTTCATCCACGGCCCGTGTCTCAGCAGGTGCCCTGGTCTGCCTGCGGCTCTGGCAGCTCTGGTAAGTCCTCAGTGCAGCAGGCATGCTTCTGCTACACTGTCCATCTGTTATTATTTACTGTTTATAGCCCCACAATGGTTAGGAGCCTAGGATCCCACTGTACCCAATACTTGTCTGTTCATCTATCTCTCTGTGTTTGTAAAGTTTGAACAAAATCCTTCAAGGCATTTTTGAGCACAGCAATGGTGAAAAAAATCCACTTTTCCTGATTTAGAAAAATTCAAACCATGTCTTTTTAAAGACTAAACTGCAGGGGGGAAATGGCTTAACTAGCTTGGAAAAATCATTTTTGACTTCCCACAGTTACAAGTGTTTGCTGACAGAGCAAGCTCTCTAGATTTCTCCATTTGTAAGACGTGCAATGCAGCTGGAATTCCAGTCACTGGTGCTTTATGAGGGCAAATTCACCCCTCAAATTGTGGCCAGAAAATTGGGCTGCAATTCAGGCTCCTTGAAGCTCTTCAATGCCTGTTGTGTGCGGGTTTAGCCCTACTGGACCCACAGAATCACAGATCTTTTTGCTTCTTGTGCCAGTACCACAATGAATAGGGCTGGTGCAGAGACCCTTTCCCAGTGAGTTCAGTAGAAAGGATGATGCAGGATAATTGGAATAACACAGACTGAGGGCTTGATAGGATGCTGACATTGTTAAGCAGTGTGGAATTCAGCCAGAAACAGACTTCAGCAACTGGCGCTGACAGCATTGACATCCTAGTTGTCTAGTTTTATGTCCCTTTACACAAAGCTTATGCAAACCTGGGTCCTCTTAAGCCTAGTCAATTTTGAAATGAAGAGATATTGATTCTCCACTCCTGGAACCACTAGTCAGTCTACTCAGTTAATCTCCATGAATTTGGCTTTTCTCTCTTCATTTCTTCCTCAAAACATCCCCCATTAACTGAGATAAAACTGTTCTTCAACAGTGCTTTGGCAAAAGTATTGGAGCTTTAATAATACAATCCCAGTTTATTTTCAATCAGTGTTTATAGATATGCTAAGAATAGACAATAAAACACAATGTGGAACTGTATCCGCTTATACCAGAGCTGAGTGCAGTACTCTCATTTCAATCCCCTTGTGCTCCTTCTCCATCCTTCCTCATAGATCTCATCCTTCAGTGATCATAGCAAAGTGAAATCACAAAGTCCCCAAGTGATCCCCATCTAAAATGTCAGGAGGAAGGGAAATGTTAAGTAACAAGGGGTATGTCTACAATACAGCACTAATTCGAACTAACTTAATTCAAATTAGTTAATTCGAACTAAGATAACTCGAACTAGTGCATCTAGACCTAAAAACTAGTTGGAATTAGCGTTTTGCTAATTCGAACTAGCATGTCCACACTGAGTGGACCCTGAACCGAGGTTAAGGATGGCCGGAAGCAGTGCCGGCAGGGCATCAGATTAGGACTTAGAGTGTGGAGCTGCTGCCGAGGGCTAGCCGAGGGCTGTGCTTAAAGGGACCCGACCCCCACCCCGGACAGACAGTTCTCAGGGGTTCCCCACTTGCAAAGCAGTCCTGGCCCTGAGTGCCCACGCTCGGCACATCACACCACTCGGCCATCAGCCCGGCTGCACTTGCTGCAGGCTGCCATCCGGAGGGGGGAGTCAATCAAGGGGATTCAGGAGAGTTTCCACCCCGAGGAGCCCGCAGAGCCAGCCCAGTCCTCCCCATTGGGGGCTCGTACCCCATTCCTCCCTCACCTCCTTCCACTTACCCCTCCCTAGCCTCCCTTCCTGATATACAAAATAAAGGACACGCGTGTTCAAAAATAGAAACTCTCTTTCTTGAACAAAACTCGGGGAGACTGGGAAAAGAAGGTGGGAAAGAGGAAGAGAGAGGGTGGGAGAGGGGAGGGCAACTAAAATGATCAGGGGTTTGGAACAGGTCCCATGTGAAGAGAGGCTAAAGAGACCGGGACTTCTCAGCTTAGAAAAGAGGAGACTGAGGGGGGATATGATAGAGGTCTATAAAAGCATGAGTGGTGTGGAGAGGGTGCATAAAGAAAAGTTCTTCATTAGTTCCCATAATAGAAGGACTAAAAGACACCAAATGAAATGAATGGGTAACAGGCTTCAAACTAACAACAGAAAGTTCTTCTTCACAAAGCAAATAGTCAACCTGTGGAACTCCTTGCTGCAGGAGGCTGTGAAGGCTAGAACTATAACAGAGTTTAAAGAGTTCTGAAATGTGATTTGTCCTTTTCATATGTGTTCATTCTTTTTAATTGTATCCTTTGGTATATATGGCTGTGACTATTTTCTTCCACTATTTGATCTGAGGAAGTGGGTCTGGCCCACGAAAGCTCATCATCTAATAAACCATCTTGTTAGTCTTTAAAGTGCTACATAGTCCTGTATTTTGTTAGAGTTTAAAGAGAAGTGAGATAAAGTCATGGAGGTTGGGTCCATGGAGTGGTATTAGCCAGAGGGTAGAAATGGTGTCTCTGGCCTCTGTTTGTGGAAGGCTGGAGATGGATGGCACGAGACAAATGGCTTGATTATTGTCTTCGGTCCATCCCCTCCAGGGTACCTAGTGTTGGCCGCTGTCGGCAGACAGGCTACTGGGCTAGATGGACCTTTGGTCTGACCCAGTACGGCCATTCTAAGCTCAGGGCTCAGGGTCGGGGGTCTCAGTGGACCACCTTGATTTTCATGCCAACCTGCTCCTGGGTGGCCAGGCTGGCAGCTATCCTGCCCCAGACGGCCACTTTCCTGTGCCTAGTGCGGAGGTCGTGGATGAGGTCCACGATGTCTGCACTAGATCAGGCGGGTGCCCGCCTCTTCCGGACCTGGGCAGGCTCCCAGGAGCCGCCAGCCTGGTCCCAGGAAGAGGCGGAGGGCTGGGTGGCAGCAGGTGGCCGGCTCGAGCCGTGCCAGGTGCAGGGTCTGCTGGCTGGGTGCTGGCAGGCTTGCACCTGGCACGGGCACCGTAGCCAGCCCATGCCCCTTTAAGGGCTCCGGGGCCGGGAGGGGGGCAGAAGAGTTTCCCTGGTGGTGCCCAGAGTGGCCACCAGGGAAAGTTGGGAAGGGCTAGCCTCCCACTAGTTCGAATTAAGTGGCTACACAGCCCTTAATTCGAACTAGTTAATTCGAACTAGGCGTTAGTCCTCGTAGAATGAGGTTTACCTAGTTCGAATTAAGTGCTCCGCTAGTTCGAATTAAGTTCGAACTAGCGGTTTGCATGTGTAGCGCCTATCAAAGTTAATTCGAACTAACGGCTGTTAGTTCGAATTAACTTTGTAGTGTAGACATACCCATATTGAGTATACAGTTGTCCTACAGTCAGGAAATTTAAAATGAGTTCACAGTAACTGTGATTCTGTCTTCAGTCCATGTACCTTAAATAGGTTATCCAGTTTGGCCATAATCTAGTGTTCCCACAGCACAGCTAGATTAACATGCATATGGCTACAACAGAGTCCACATTTAAGAGGGGCAATAGTCTAGGTTGGGACCCCTCCTCCATTATATGTATCTAGCAGAGAGGCCCATCGTTGATTGGGCAAAATCATTTTGTGTAGATTACACTTATAGGAAAGTTCAAGAAATGAAATATATGTCATAGAATTGTTTATTAACGTGCTTGCAAAAGGAAAGTAAAAGTACAGTTTTAAAGTTGTATAATTTCAACTTCAAACATTATTCATTTTACTAAATAATTACCATACATGGTAAATTTGAATAAAACTCATAAAGCTTCCATTACTCTTTCTGTAACTAATTCGAATTATTCTGTGATTTGTAACAGTAAAACTTTTCTTTGCACTAAAATGACAGTTGAACAGGAGACTCGATTTTAATTTTCTTAGCAAATATTTTTATGAACTCTAATCATGTCATGACTTTTTCCAATGAAAAACAAAAATAACTGTTTAAACCAGTGTTTCTCAAAGTGGTCCACAGACCTACTCTGAGAAGCTGCTACCGGGCTGCTCCAATTTACTTACCGGCTCTGCAGCCACGGAGCCTCATGGCTCTCAGTGGCTGCAGTTCACCATTTGAGAAACAGTGATTTAAACCTTTCACCCAGCATATTCCGGTGTAAAAAGTAATGCATTCAGCTAATTGAAATAGCAGGATTGTTTATGCAAAATTTGGTATCTGCTGGAAATCACAAAGTGTAACGTTATTTTGCACAAACAGATCCACAAACAAACAAACTCTTCAAAATATGTAATAGATTTCCTGTCAAATTTCCCACTTTCTGGAGGTACATCATGTATCCTGCAGATCTCTATTTCAAATTTCACATAGCAACAATAAGGTTTTCTAGACTACTGGGTTTTTTCGAAAAAAGTGGCCTTTTTTTAAAAAAACTTCTCCTGCGTCTAGACTGCTGCCGCGTTCTTTCAAAAGTAAATTGAAAGAAGGTGGCAGTTTTTTCGACCGCGGAAAACCACATTTTACAAGGAATAATGCCTTTTTCCGAAAGTGCTCTTTCGAAAAAAGGTGCTATGTAATGCAAAGTGTGCTTTTTTGAAAGAGAGCATCCAGACTGCCTGGGTGTTCTCTTTCGAAAAAACGGCTTGGTTTTTCAAAAGTACTGGTTGTAGTCTAGATGCTCTTTTTCGAATTAGGCTTTTTTGAAAGTATCTTTCGAAAGAGGCTTGCAGACTAGACGTAGCCATACTGTCTAGATATCAGGAGATTTAATTCAAATAGGTGATCTGAAAAGGAGCTGATTGGATCCACTAAACCCTGTACTTCCAGGACTTTGCTCTGGAAATGCACTGTCACAGTGCAGGATTCTGCACTAGATTGATGGCTATCTAGTCTTACACTTTCTTTAGGCAGCTCCGTGTAGTTGTAATGGTATATAGAAATGGAAGAAAGAATGCAGGTGATACCTACAGGATGAGGGATTCTATACTGGATTGCAGTGACTCTGAAAAGATCTTAAGGGTTATGGTGGATAACCAACTGAACATGAGCTTTCAGATGTAGATGGGAAAACTTATGTAATCCTTGAATGTCTAAACAAGGAGTACTGAATAGGAAGATGGTATTACATCTGTATTCAGCATTAGCAAGACTCTGACTGAAGTAGCGTGTCCAGTTCTGGAGTTCCAAGGAGACTGAACCATTGGAAAGGGTTCAGAAAAGAGCTATATGAAGGATATGAGGTCTGGATATTGTGCCTTATAGTGAAAGACTAAAAAACTCAGTCTGTTTAGCTAAGTAGCGACTTGATCACAGTCTACATGGAGAGAAGATTTATAATCTAGAAGAAAAATGCAAAACAAGGTCAAATCACTGGAAGTTGAAATCAGACAAATTCAATCAGGAAATAAAATTCAAATATTTAATAATGAGAGTAATTCAATATTGTAACAATTTACAATGTATTTAGAAGATACACCATCACTTTTGACTGAATATCTTTCTAAAAGTTAATCTCATTCAACCAGAAGTTACGGGCTTTGTGCAGAAGTCACTGGGAGAAATTCTGTGATCTGCATCATGCAGGAGGTCAGATTAAATTATCACAATGGTTCCTTCTGTCCTTAAAATCTGCAAACCCATGTATCTGTATTACTTTGGAATGTGTGACCTGTTCAGTCTCTAGCCTAATAGGTCTGAATCAGAGATTGTTAGAGCACAGTCAGTAAGCACCATAATATGTTTTGCCAAATGTTATTTGACAGTGATCCTGTAATCAGAGTTCCTTTTGTAATACATATGTACAAGGGGGGAGGGTTAAAGTTACTCTTACAGTCTTTTCAGTTACCCCCACAAGTATTCTTGACTAGTTTTGATTGGGTTTTACTATGATTGTAGTATGAAAGTAGTTAACCAATTGATGTGTGGGCAGGTGGGAGACTGAGATTGGTTGAATGGCTGGGGGAGACTCTGACTGAGAACAAATGCAGTGGGGAGCGTGGGGGGAGACAGATCTAATGAAGAGTCAGGGTGCAGGAGGAGCATATGGACTGACTGTGCAAGGTTAGGACAAGGAACTAGAAGGATCACTAAGGAGGGAGACTGGGACTGGGAGCTAGTGGAATGGTGTTGACTGAAGGCTGGAAGGGGTGATGACAGATCAGACAATGAGCCAGGAGACAGGGAAGAACTGGGATTGACTAGGCAAGGAGACTGGGTGATAGGCTATGGGGAAGTGGGTGTGGATAGTCAGAAGACCAGGATTTGGAGCAGAGGAGATTAGGATTGGGACAGTGAGATACACTTCCTGGACACTGAAGTATAAATAAATAATAATCACATAAACAGCACTCTATCCTGGAAATCTTCTGACTGCTATTCTTACCTACATACCTCTAGCTTCTATCCAGGACACATCACATGATCCACTGTCTATAGCCAAACCCTAAGACACAACCATATCTGCTCCAGTCCCTCAGGAAGAGACAAACACCTACATGACCACTATCAAGCATTCTTAAAACTTAAATACCCTCCCGTGGAAGAGAAGAAACAGATTGAAAGAGCCAGGCATGCTTCAGGACATGCCCAACAAGGAAAATAATGCCACTGGTCATTACCTATAGCCCACAGCTAAAACCCCGCCAGTGCATCAGGTCAGTCTATAACCTGTTGTGGAAAATGATCCCTCGCTCTCACACTTTATTCGACACTTTACATCTGAGTCTAAACAAAGGATCTAGTTATCTTACCCATTACAAAGATGGCTTCCCTAATTATCACCTCTAATATCATTAGCCCACAGACATTCACCTTCCCCCCCCATCCCCCTTCTCTACTGAAATTTGATTTGTCCTTTTCATATGTGTTCATTTTTTTTAAATTGTATCCTTTGGTATATATGGCTGTGACTATTTTCTTCCACTATTTGATCTGAGGAAGTGGGTCTGGCCCACGAAAGCTCATCATCTAATAAACCATCTTGTTAGTCTTAAAGTGCTACATAGTCCTGTATTTTGCTTCAGCTACACCAGACTAACACGGCTACATTTCTATTATCACTCTCACAGACCTTGGGAGACAGGCCAGTCCTCACCTACAGACAGCCCCCCAAACTGAAGCAATTACACACCAGCAGCCACACAGTGCACCACAGAAACACTTATCAAGGAACCTATCCCTGCAACAAACCCACTGCCAACTCTGCCCACACATCTACACAAGCAACACCATCACAGGACCTAATCACATAAGCCACAACATCAGTGGCTCATCCACCTGCACATCCACTAACATGATCTATGCCATCAAGTGCCAGCAATGTCTCTCTGCCATGTATATTGGCCAAACTGGATGGTCTTCTATGCCCAAGGATAAATGGCCCCAAATCAGACATCAGGAAAGATAATATACATAAACCTGTAAGGGAACATTTTAACCTTCATAGACATTCAGTAATGGATTTGAAAGTAGCCATCCTTCTACAAAACCCAATTACAAAGGGAGACAACTGAACTGCAAATTCATTTGCAAATTCTATCAACTTAGGACTGAATAAGGATCTTAACTGGTTAATGCATTACAAAGGCAATTTCCCCTCTCTGAATATTTATATCTTTACATCAAATGCTGTGAATGATCCACTTACATCCTGACTTGATTAGCTTCATTAACACAAGCAACTTCTTCCTTGTATACTCCTAGGCTGTGTCCAGACTCAGGGGTTTTTTCGGGAAAAGGCTACTTTTCCCGAAAAAACTTCCCCTGCGTCCAGACTCAAGCCGCGTTCTTTCGAAATTATTTCGAAAGAACGCAGCTTTTCTTTCGATGGCGGTAAACCTCGTTTCACGAGGAAGAACGCCTTCTTTCGAAAGTTCCTCTTTCGAAAGAAGGCGTTCTTCAATGTAAATAGGGCTTCTTCGAAAGAGAGCATCCAGACTCGCTGGGTGCTCTCTTTCGAAAAAGTGGATTGCTCTTTCGAAAGATCCGCCTGCAGTCTAGACGCGATCTTTCGAAAGAGGCTCTTTCGAAAGAAGCCTGCAGTCTAGACATAGCCCTACTAATTCCACTCCAACTCATCTGATGAAGTGGGTTTTACCCACAAAAGTTTATGCCCTAATAAATCTGTTAGGGTACGTCTACACTAGCCCCTTAGTTTGAACTAGGGAGGCTAATGAGGGCAAACAAATTGCAAATGAAGCATGGGATTTAAATATCCCTTCATTAGCATGTTCCCGGGCAGTTGCCATTTTGGAAACTGACTAGCCCAGAATAACTGCCCGCGTCTACACGCGGCAGTGAAACGGGAATTTGAAGTAAACCCCTTAACTCGAATTAGCTGTTAAACCTTGTTCCACGAGGAGTAACAGTTAATTCGAGTTAGGGGTTTACTTCAAAATCCTGTTTCACTACCATTTATAGACGTGGGCAGTTATTCCGGGCTAGTCAGTTTCCAAAATGGTGACCGCCCAGGAACATGCTAATGAAGTGCAAGATATTTAAATCCCAGGCTTCATTTGCAATTTTGGTCACCCTCATTAGCCTCCCTAGTTCGAACTAGGGGGCTAGCGTAGACGTACCCTTAGTCTCTAAGACGTCCTCCTCTTTGTGGGATACACTGTGGAAGAACAGATGGAAGATCGTGCTCAAGGAGAGCAGAGAGTGAAGAAGTGAATAGAAAGAGACATGGTCCATAAAATAGCCTGGGGTAAATCCATGGAGGGCATTACAATTTAGGAAAACAAGTTTAATCTGGATCCTGAAGAGAGCAGGCTGCAAATGGAATTGTCTAAGGGAGAGAAGTCAGAAAGTCAGTTGATGCATGCCACCAAACAGCCATGAGATTTATTCATTACTGAGCTGGGGCCAGATTAAAGCAGTGGTCTGGCGGCAAGACACTACATATCCCTAGATATCTCCTGTCTTTCTTTTGCTTGTAATAGCCAAATTTTTAAGGTGTTTTGGCATTTAGTGATGCATTTAGGTGCCGGGGGGGGGGGGGGGGGATTTTCAAATCCACCGAGGTTCAGAACTTACAACTCCAAGGAGCATCTGAACATCCCACTTCACTGGAAGAAGAAAATCTGTCCTCAAGGTCTTTGGACCAAAAACATTGTCTTGTACTTGCACATAAAGCACATTATGCCGCTATATAATATAGAAATCACATTTCCAGTCCCTGTGTTTTAGGCTTTTATTCCACAGAATGGTTTTTCCACCCTGTTTGCTTAAGGTCCTTATTCTATTCTCATCTTCAGGATACCCAAGAAGCTAGCAAGTTACAAGTGATCAGCGAACACATAGTACATGTAGATGTCTCAAGCTCTGCTCCAAGGCCTCATCAGAATTGTGACAGAAAGGTAAAGCAGCAAAATAGTTAAATGGTTGCAGATTAAACATTTGTTCCTCTTCTGCATTCATGGTACCCAAGCCATGAAGCAAACCTGCCAGACTACCCATCTAGTACTATAAAAACTGCTATGTCAGTCTCCAAGCCAAAGCTAAACACGCAATGACCACTGAAGGCAAGACACCAGTGCCTGGGAAACTAAATAAATATAAGCACACAGCTATCCATCACTGCCATCTGGAAAAGATTGGGCTGAACGTCTTCCTGTCAGGATCTGCTACAGTATTTATTTGTGTAGCTGAGCTACAGCTTCGGGGAGTTCAGCAAAATATTTGTCAATGATGATTTGGTGAGAAGATTTGAGGCCAATTGCAAGGCTACAATTAACCCCCCTATTCAAATTTGCAAAATAACTATTCCAATTAATGGCTACCTTCCCTTTTTTCCACGAAGGAGCTTCACATATGTGGAAACAACACGTGAGAGGTGATCTCATTTTGGTGCTATGTACATATGTTAACAAAACCCCAAGAATGATCCTGAGTTGGTGACATATACAGGTGTAAAGAGCTCATGATGGATGATGTTGCTTCTATGACATATATATAAACTGGATGGAAAATGCGAGCTTTTGCTTAACACAAATAATCTGACTTCTCCTTCTAATACCATAGCATTAGGAAGGTCGAAAAAGTCAATATGGAGGAGTATGAGCTATATCAGATTGGGGATGGGGGCGGAAGGACCAAAGGGAGGCTAATGCCAGCCAGCTATGGTCCAGCAATAGAAGATATATTGATTACATTTTTACATGAGGCTATGAGAAATGAAAGCAGTTAAAGAAAAATATACCACAGACTATCAAGTCAGGATGAGAATGAGAAGAAAATATTCCTAACCAACCCACACTGAATTAAAACCACAAGATATCAGCTTGTGGGCAGGCTTTACCTATGCCGTATCTGTTAGGTAACACTTTAGTTCAGCCAGATAGGCATCAAATACATGTCTGAATTATGTAGAATTCCACTCTAAGATCCAGAAATTAGTGGCTCCAATCAGAGGAGACCATTCTGATTTTGCTACGAACCAAGAGAGGGGACTGATGGAGAAGATGAGACTAAGAGGGAGATTTAGAAAGTGTCGTTCCTATAAGATACAGGTATTTTTACACAGCAACGTTATTTTGGAATAACTGACATTATTCTGAATAACAAAGAGCGTGTCTGCACTGCAGGTCATTATTTCAAAATAATGTCGAGCTGGAGGACTTCTTACTCCGACTCCTGTACCCCTCATTTTACGAGGCATAAGGGAAGTCAAAGGAAGAATGTTCTTCCTTCAGCTTCCGCCGTGTAGACAGCGCCTATGTGAGTGAAGAAGAAAGGGATTGCCATATTTATCAGTATGTAGGCAAGAAAAGAAAATGTTGGGAAGTAAAGAAATGTAGGGCCAATCCTTAGCTCTTTACACTATGTCCACTCATTGCTCACACAGACCAACTCCAATTGCCTCCAGTGGGAATTTGCCTGAATAAGAATAGCATAAAAGTGAGTTAGGACATCAGGGTTTGGTTACTAGTGAGTGCGGCGCAATGAATAGGAGTATGAAAACTCACTCATGTAGAAGAAGGCTGGGCACCCAGCTGGAGGAGAGTAATGGTGACAGGGATGCACATCATTGCCTTCCAACCCCCCTGGAAAAGCCAAGAAAAGGTTAGAGCTGTCTGAAGCCATATTCACTTTGCCACATTCCCCTCTCCATGCTGACCTTCTGAGAGCAGGAGAAGGGCAGAGAGCCATGAAACGCCTCACCAGTTCCTGTGGGTCACAAGCTCTGGGGAGTGGAATTGCTATCCTTTCCATGGGGCAGCCACCCTCCCACGACTAGCCCAAGGAATGTTCATGAGGGGATCCTCACAGAGCTTTCCTGTCCCCAGAGCTTTCTCGTGCCAGAGGATGTGATCAAGCCCACTCTAATTTTAGCACAAGAGGCTAAAATTCTTCTAAGCAAATAGTTTCCAGAAAACAAGAAGCAGCCAATGTATGTCATGGGGGATTGCTCAGAGATCTGAGGTTTACAAAAATAGCTGTATTATAAATGAAAAGGATGGGAGTTAGCTAAGGTTTGAAGGGAAAAGCAAAGAATGCAGAGTGAGTTAATGCTACTAATGGGCCTAAGGGAAATAAGAGATTTTATAAATGTACCAGAGCGAAGTAGTGCTGGAGAGAGTTTAAGTCCACTAAGAAATGAAGAAGCAGATGAAATTAATGATGACTCATAATATCCAAGATCCTGAATTCATTTTTAAAATTGATCTTCCACAAGAAAATGAAAGAAAATAGGGTTGAACAACTAAGGAAACAACTATTGAAAAAAGCAGCCCATTAAGCGCAACGTATAGACAGATGGATGCTCCTTAAAGGCAAACTATTTAAAATAATTTAGAATTTTCCACTTTCTCACCCTAATTACAGCGAGCATTGGCACTCATATTTTATAGATTGAGACACTGAATCATAGAAGCAGGTCAAGTGATTAAATCAGAAAGAGAGAGGACCAGTGACTGAGCCAGGAATAGAACCTAGTCATTGAACATTTTTAAATCTGCAAGAGTGAGTAATTTGCACCAAAGAGATTTTATAAAATTGGCCAAGAGACTCTCTCAATCACTCATATTGATTTGTGACAAATTTTGGAATACAGAGAAAGTTCTAGTGCACTGGAAAAAGCGAGTGTTGTGCAAATATTTAAAAAGGGAAAATGGACCAAGATGACCATAACCCAGTTAGCCTGAAATCAATCCTGGGCAAAATCATGAAATGGCCAATGCGGGCTGCAATTAGGAAATACATAAGGGATGTCTGCATAATTCCTACCAATCAACATGATTTTATGGAAATCAGGTCTTGTCAAACAAAGTTGCTCCTGTTTTTTAAGGAGATTGCAAGTTTGGTTTATAAAGATAATTAGAAAGTAAAAAAAAATGGTGATAATGATACCGACTTTCTAGGGAGAGTATTTTGAGAGCTACAGTTGAAAAGTGTCATGGGATAGCAGTAGCAGCAGCAGGAGGAGGCTTCTAATCGTGCTTTAGAGTTAGCTAATCTAGCATGGAAAAATAATGCCGGGGGGGAGGGAAATATAGTAAGGGATGAATTTAATACATGTTTCAAACAAAGCATATCAGAGTTACAGAGTTACATGACATGACGTAGAGAAATTAAATGGTGCAGCAAAGGGAGAAATATATATGCTTTTCAAGGCGATATAGCAGATAGTACTGATTAAGCAGGATCTGAATGAACTGTCCCCTGACAACTGAGAGCAGAAGAGGTGGGCCCACAGACCGAGGTGAGGAGGGCAAAAGAAGCAACTGCCTCTGGGCCCGGTGACTCTAAAGTAGGAGTGGGGAACCTGCTGGCCCACAGAAAAATCAGTCGGGGCCGCTCACTAGTGAGAAGCAAAGAAACAAAAAAAAGAAAACCAACGCAAAACAAAAACCCTTCACTGACATGGCACCGGACTGAGAAGCAGAAAGACACTTCCCATATTCCCCTTGCACACCAGAGCTTGGGGGGACCCAGACCAGTAGATTTTGTGTGCTCCAGCCCCACGGAGGGTGGGCTGGAGTGCCAGCATGGGCTCCCCAATGCTGGGCGGAGGGCGGGGGGGGGGAGAAGCCATGAGTCTTGGGAGCTGGATTCAAGCAAGCTGGGGGCCACATCTAGCCCTGGGACCTTGGTTCCCCACCGTTGGTCTAAAGGGATCTTGGTTCCCAGTGCCAGCCGGCATTGTCACAGCTAAGGCAGCAGCAGTGCCCAGAGCCCCAGGTCCTTCAAATCACCACTGGAGCGCCATGCAGCAGGCTCTGGGCAGATCTTTGGGCCACATGGAGAGGAGGGGGTGCCACACAGTGCACTTCAGGCAGGGCTGGGGGGGATTCACCGTGGTCTGGGCAACACTGAGGGCTGGCTGTCCCCGCTCCAGGAGCACAGAACCAGGCTCCCACCCCACCTTGCCCAGGGGCCCAACAAGGCTGTTGGCTCCCCAGAGGAGCTCAGGAGCCAGACTTGTCCACATGTCTCTGTGCTCAGCAGATGAGGCTACTTTGCACAAATGCTCACTTTTGGCTGCTGTTGGATCACAAGGCATTTTGCGATTGGGAGCAGAGTTATTAGCTTGAGTCTGACTCATGATTTTTTAGCTTTTTTAGTTGGCATTACTGTATCCAGATATAGTCATGTCACATAACACTCTTTCTGTTCCTCTGGTATCTCTAGAGGGTGTTAAGATGAAGATACTAGGTTAGACATTTTTAAATCAGTAGGTTTGGATAACTTGCATCCAAGAGTTTTAAAAGAGCTGTCTGAGGAGCTCACTGTATGTTAATGGTGATTTTTAATCAGTCTTAGAACATGTTGTTTAGAAGACTAAAAGAAAGCTAACATTGTATAAATATTTTAAAAGGATAAATGGTAATTATTGTCCTATTACTTTGCCATTCCAGATAAGATAATGAAGTGGCTGGCACCAGACTAAATTAATAAAAAATTTAAATGGGTCATATAATTAATACCTATCAACATGTGTCAAAAATAGATTGTCAAACGAACAACACTTTTTTATGAGATTACAAGTTTGATTGATAAAGGTAGAATCTACTATATACTTTAGAGAGTTTGTGTGACTGTCTGTGTGTCCATCCATCTGTGAGTCCATTTGTTCACAAACTCCTCCTAAACTAGAAGAACTAGGACCACCAAATTTGGTAGGCAGCTGGGGTTGTCCTCTCTCCCTGGGGCAGCCTGTGTACTGAACCCTTCGTCCTCAGACCCTCCCCAGAACAATGATTTGAATGAAGAAAAACAAAACTTACTTGAGTTAAGGACCCGAACAATGCTGGGTAAATCTTCTTGTCTTTTAAATCTTTAACCTCCCTGGGCGCTCATTAAGAGATCTACAAGTTGCTGTTTTGTTTCAGACCAATTGCACAAGCCAAACACACAGAGAAGGATTGGAACTCTACTTCATTCTCAAGTTTAACTCTCATGCAAATGGTCTAAATCACGATATCGGATGGCTCGCACATTATCAACCAACAAACCAATGAAGGTGCCAATGGTTCTTGATGCCGGTGTAAAATCTAGTGTTAGTACTCTTCCTTTCCTAGTGCAAACTAATGGTTCTTATCAGTCTCTTTTAACTATTTACTCTTTGAGGTGCTAATAGACTATTTGTTGGTTTTTAAGTTTTTCCTGTTACAGACTGGCTTGGCTGTCCCTTTGAACTTATCTACCCAATGTCCTCTTTTTCCCCCTCCAATTTTTTCTCTCTCCTACTCTCCTCTCCCTTCTTCCCTTATTTAATTCATGGTTCTGGACTTCCAACACTCCAGTCATCTGAAGAAGTGGGCTGTGCCCACGAAAGCTCATGATCCCTGTTGCATAAAAAAAGCCTCCGCCTGAGCTTACTTGATTTTACACATGCATTTTCTGAAACTACACTAACTGTAAGGTCTAAGTTTTTAAACTGCAACTCATTGTAATCTTTGTCAAACTTTGCAACTTGCTGTAATCCTTGTAAAATGTTGCAACTTTGTCTTTATAAATTCAGAAACTCGCTGTAAGCTGCAACTTTGTAACCTTTGTAACTCTCAGCCTCTTTGCCTGTAACTTGCTCTAAATTGAATTCTCCCCTGAGTGAATGAAGAGAGGTGTGTGTGTGTGTGTGTTTTGTGTTTGTGTTTGAAGCTGCAAGGCTAAGGCTGGAGCACATGGTGATGAATCATTAGAGACTGCTGCTTTGCTGGATAAAGGGAAGTCTGGGCATGCTCCCTGCTGATGAGGTGGATGAGTCACAGGGACCATACAGACACAATATAAAGGAGAGGGAGAACATGAGAGTTTCTCTCTTTCTTCCCCTGCTCCTGTGAAATTCCTCTCTACAGCCAGGCTGTGTCTAGACTGGCCAGTTTTTCCAGAAAATCAGCCGCTTTTCTGGAAAAACCTGCCAGCTGTCTACACTGGCTGCTTGAATTTCTGCAAAAGCACTGACTTCCTACTGTAAGAAATCAGTGCTTTTTGCGGAAATACTATGCTGTTCCCATTCAGGCAAAAGTCCCTTTTGTGCAAAACTTTTGCACAAAAGGGCCAGTGTAGACAGCTGAGATTTGTTTTGCGCAAAAAAGCCCCGATCGTGAAAATGGTGATCGGGGCTTTTTTGCGCAAAAGCGCGTCTAGATTGGCTACGGACGCTTTTCTGCAAAAAGTGCTTTTGCGGAAAAGCATCCATGCCAATCTAGATGCTCTTTTCCGAAAATGCTTTTAACGGAAAACTTTTCCGTTAAAAGCATTTCCGGAAAATCATGCCAGTCTAGACGTAGGCCCAGTGTCTCTCTTAACCAGCTCCCCAGCCATGATCAACAGACAGACCCTCCAGAATCTATGTGCCTTGGCTTCTTCTGCAACCTATATGCCTATGTAAGTGTGTGAATGCCTGAGGGCAGGAATGAATGTGTGTGAACGAGTGAATGAATGGAGGTGTGTGTGTGTGTTTGTGTGTCTGAGAGAGAAATAGCTGGTCCCTCTTTAGTTTCAACCTTTGGTGGCAGCAGCTCTATCTTCTTTAGTTTATCAGTAAACCCATGCTAGTGTAACCCTGAGGGTATGTCTAGACTGCTTCCCTCTGTCAGCAGAGGGATGCAGATTAGACAGGTCAACATTGCAAATGAGACAGAGATTTAAATATCCTGCACCTAATTTGTATAAAAATGGCCACCGCGTTTTGCCAACTAAGCACCTTGTCAGCAAAAAGTGGCAGTCTAGAGGGGGATCTGTCGAGAAAGAAAGCCTTTTTTGACAGATCCCTTATGCCTCCTACAAGGAGGTTTACAGGATCTGTCAAAAAAGGCTTTCTTCTCAACAGATCCCCCTCTAGACTGCCACTTTTTGCTGACAAAGTGCTGAGTTGGCAAAATGCGGTGGCTATTCTTATTCATATTAGGTGCTGGATATTTAAATCCCTGCCTCATTTGCAATGTCAACCTGCCTAATCTGCATCCCTCTGCTGACAGAGGGATGCAGTGTAGACATACCCTGAGTGATCTCCAGTGGGAATTTTTTGGGGTAACAATCCCATCTACATGTTAGTCTTTAAAGTGCTGCCAGACTATTTGTTGTTTTTTAAGTTTTTCCTGTTACAGACTGGCTTGGCTACCCCTCTGAAACCGTTGAAATATACTTAGACTCCTGAAAGATGTTTGACTTGGTATTGCATGTGATTTTAATTTTAAAAACAGAAAAGATATCCAATTATTACTGCACACATTAAATAGATTGAAAGCAGGTTAACACATATGTCTCAAAATGTAACTGTAAACAGGCAAAATCATCACAGAACAGGTGTCTTTCCTGTGTGTTCTTGGTCCTACACTGTAACTTTTTTATCAATGGCCTGAGAGAAAACACAACATCACTACAGATAAAGTTTTCAGGTAATATAAAAATTGGGGAATGGTATACAATGTCTCTGATATAGAGCTGGAATTGGATTGCTAAACTGGGTTCAAGCAAACAATATATATTTTAATATTGCTACATTTACTATATACATCTAGGAACAAAGAATGTAGGCCGTGCTTACAGGATGGGGGAGTCTATCCTGGGAAGCAGTGAGTCTGAAAAAAATTTAGGATCCCGATGGATAATCAGCTGAACATAATCTCTCAGTGCCATGCTGTGGCCATAAGGGCTACTGCAGTCCTTGGTACATAAATAGTGAATATCAAGTGGGCTAGAGAGGTAATTTTGCCTGTTTTTGGCGCTGGTGTGACTGCTGCTGGAATACTTTGTCCAGATTCTGGAAGGATGTTGATAAACTGTAGAAGGCACAGAGAAGAGACAGAAGAATGACTAAAGGAATCAAAAACATGCCTTACAGTGATAGCCTCATAGAGCTCAAACTATTTAGCACAACAAAGAAAAAATCAAGGGGCGATTTGATTACTGTCTGTAAATATCTAGATAGGGGCCAAATATTTAATAATAGGCTCTTCAGTCGAGCAGAGAAAGGTATGACATGATCCAATGGATGGAAACTGAAGCTAGACAAATTGAGGCTGGAAAGACAGTGTAAAGTTTCTGAGGTTTGTGGTGGATTCTCCATTATGGACCATTTTAAAATGAAGACTGGTAAATTTTTTTCAAAAAGATCTGCGCTCAGAATTACTTTGGGGGAGTTCAATGGGCAGTGATATACCAGAGGTCAGGTGACAAGATGATTCCTTCTGACCTTGGAATTTCTGAATATGCCTGGAGATACACAGAATCAATAGAAGATTTTTTCTTTGATTTCACAAGGTGTAAAACTGGGCCCATACTTTGAATCTCAGATTATTTGGATTGACCTCTATTAATACAATTAGTTATTTTTTCAGATTTGCTGCACATAGCAATATGGTAAGGAGGGAGGGATTTGTGAAATCTTCTTACTATATATTTTAGAAATGTGCATTTGTCTGCCTGCCTGTCTGCATCTGGAGTCCATTTGTTCATGAATTCCTCCAACACAGTAAGAGCTAGGATCACCAAATTTGGTAGGCAGCTTGCTCTTATCTTAACTTAAAGCAAAGTCAGGATTTGGTTGTGCTAGAATGGGATGTTCCTGGAATTTGATTGTTTCTCATAAAATAGAAAGGGAGGGGGTCTGTTTGGAGGGAGTTATACTACAGAATGACCATAAGGTGGCAGCAAGGGGCCAGAGATGAGGACCAGGACAGCTATGACCCCACTGAGCCAGGAGGCATGGAGAAAGGGACAGGTATCTACTATATTTTTCAGAGAGTATGTCTGTTTCTGTGTCTGTTTGTGAGTCTGTCTGTCCCCCCAGCTGGGGGACATTTACTCCTCTCCTAACTGTGCCTGCTGCTGCAGCATGGAGAGATGCTTCTCACCTGGTTCCAACCTGCTGTGGTGAGAGAGGTCTAGGGTTGTCTTCTCTTCTTGGGGCAGCCTGCTTACTGAACCCTTCATCCCTAGCCCCACCCTAGAGCAATGATTTAAATAAAGAAAAACAAAACCTATTTGAGTTAGGGACCTGAGCAACACCAGCTAAATCTAGTTTAAAGAAGGTACAAGAACACAGGAAGCCCCTAGGGACAAAGGAAACAGAAGAAAATAGCCTGTTTCAGGGGACACTCAATTTTATTTTCAAGAATCTGCAGAGTTTTTTGTGCACATGAAGAATATCTGTGAAAGCTTTTAGAAACAAACAACATACAAAAAGGCAGAGAAACAGCACTGTTCCAGTTAATAGTTAAATTAAATAAACTGCTAACACTACAAGAACTTAAGTTTAATTTTCTAATCATAGGTTTAAGGCAGTGGTTTTCAACCTCTCTTTCATTTGTGGACCCCCTAAACATTTTTGAATGGAGGTGCAGATCCCTTTGGAAATCTTAGACATAGTCTGCAGACTGCTGGGAGTCTATGGACCACAGGTTGAAAACAACATGTGTAGTGGATTTTTAGTAATCTAGGAAAATCTCTTAGTATAAAGATTTAATATCTGAAACTTTACATAACACTCCAATGAAAAGTTGTCGGCATTTTTACAGTAGCAGTACTGCCAACTGCCACAGCTCAAAATCCTCAAGATTTTTGAAGATAATAAATTGGGTATTACTTTGACCTGTGTTCTGGTGCTAGAGTCCAGAGAACTCAACCAAGACCCAATCCAAGAGGAAGGTACAACAAGGCAGTTGGCAGGGTCAGGTGAAACAATAAGGCAGAATCCAAGTTACAACCAGCAGGCAACGGCATGTTGCTTAGACAAGGCCATAAATGAAGCAGGGAATTTCTATATGGTCATGAGCTGAGCAGATTATGGAACCCAGGAAGCTGATCTCCTTAAGTTTGTGAATTTTCTGGTAATTTGCTCTGCTGATTGTGGCACGGCAATGAGTACTTCCCAAAAATCTCATGGGCCTGGGTTCGACACCACGGTCCTGAGATCACCAGCCCTATTCTTGGGGTGCCAAATGATTAGGTATATCTCGGTGTGCCTTGTGAAAGAGGTTCCCTCCTCATATATGGAAATACAGGATATCATGGAAAAGATATTCTTCTTGTCCCCGAATCTGAATTGGTGAGGAGGAAGGGATTCAGATACATTTTTGGTTAGGGAAGGGATTATTGGAGAAGAGTTTCATGTAGGAAGCATGAAACACAGGATATACCTTGAGGGACTGGGAAAGGGTTGATTTGTCTGCATGTCTGGTAAAAACCTGCATATTGGCACTCTGTTTGTAGAGGGTGGACCTGTCTTGAACTGTTTGGCCAATAGTCCCATTGTGAAAATAGGACCTTCCTGTCAGTGGCAGTTATCTTAATGTTTGTACACATCAAAACGTTGCTTTAGCTTCTGTTGGATGTGGGTTATCCAGTCTGACGTTGCAGGAATTGTGAGTGCTATGAGCAGTGGAGGATGAAAACGGGGTTGAGACCTGGAGGAGATTGAAGATGATCTGAGCAAACGTTAATGCCCAGGAATCAGCCAGTTAAAGGGCAGTCCAGATCAGTGTTCACATCAGAGTCCAACAGTTAGGAGAGTCAGTGCAAGGGAAAGGTACAGCAAGATAGCTGATGGTGTCAGGTGAGGCAGCAAGGCCAGATTGGGTGGGATTGCAAGACAGATCAGGCAAGGTAGTGAGGCAGGGTCAAGTAGAGTGTGAATAGCAACTGGCAGAGAATAGGCTTTTTGTTCAGACAAAGCCAAAAAGAAAGCAAGAAGTTGATATAAAGTCACCAGCCAATCTGAGTTAAGACCATATGGTCCAACACAGAACCCGGGAAACTGACCAACCAAGTCTGAATTCACTAGCAATTTAATGAGTTCGTATGATCTGACAGACAAGGCTACTTCCCAAGAACCCAGTGGGTCAAGGTTTGAGAGAAGAGTCCTACCAGCACCTTCATTTATGATGCACTGCTTTCCCTTGATTACCTCCTTCAGTTATGTGACTTGCAATTTTAAGTGCATCAAGGTGAAAGGGATAAACAATGAATAGATTGCAAGGCCAGAAGCAACCCCTGAGATAATTTAGTCTGACCTCCAGTATAACATATGCCATTGAACTCCCCCAAAACAATTCCTTTTCAACTAGTGCATATCTTTAAAAAATACAGCCTAAATTTTTTCAATGTTGGAGATTCCAGTCTTGGTAAGTTGGTCCAAAGGTTGATTACCTTCACTGAAAAAATCTAGGTCTTATTGCCTGTCTGAATTTGTCTAGTTTCAACTTCCAGATATTGGATTGTGTAATATTTTCTCTGCTAGACTAAAGAGACCATTATTAAATATTTGTTCCCCATGTAGATATGTATAGGATGTACTCAAGTTGCCCCATAACCTTCGCTTTGTTAAATTAAAGAGATTGAGCTCCATAAGTCAATCACTATGAGCAGGCTTGGCAGAATTTAACTCAATTTTTATTCTAATATATAATACAATATTTATTTTAACTATCTTTTTATTTTTGTCAAAGTAAATGTTCATTCTTTTGCCCAATTATGCATATTAAGCATTTTTTTTAAAAACGTAGTCAACTAAAACTTTCACAGTTGTGGGAAATCATGAGGGTAGATGTCAAGGAATAGAAGAGTGAGGTTAAGGTTAATTAATAGGCTTTAAGTTTAAAACAAAGAAAAGGAAGTTTTTCTTCAACCTGTGGAACTCCTTGCCAGAGGATGTGGTGAAGGCTAAGATTTTAACAGGGTTCAAAAAGGAGTTAGATAGATTCATGGAGGTTAGGTTCATCAATGGCTATTAGTCAGGATGGCTAGAAACAGTGTCCCTGGCCTATTTGTCAGAAACTGGAAATGAGCAACAGGGGATGGATGACTTGATGATTGCCTGTTCTGTTCATTCCCTCTGGGGCATTTGGCATTGGCCACTGTCAGAAGACAGGACACTTGGCTAGATGGACCTTTTGGTCTGACCCAGTATGGTCATGCTTATGTTCTTATTTATCAATAAAAACATAATCCTTTCAAGCATAACTACAAGCCTTTAATCCTTTAATCATCCTCATGGCACTTTTCTGAACCCTCTCATTTATCAGCATCCCTCTTGAAGGATCACAGCTCCACTTCTTACTGTGGAACTGACTATTACTGTGATGTCAGAGAAAACCACGAGGCTGCAGGTGGAACCTCAGTAGGTCATGGGCTGCTGTGGTGAAGGAGGGCTTCTCATGTGGCCCACCCACTATTCGTGATTATCCATCCCTGCTTTATGCTGTATTTGTGTGCCTGTCAGAGACATACTTTTCACTTCTTGAGTCATAGTGCATGAACCGTAAAGGGTCTACATCTCGGGCATTTTACTGAAATTCTGTTAAAGGAGTTATATAGAGTTATTAGCAGAGCTGGTAGAAATGTTAATAGCTTTCAATGACATTTTCTGTATTTTTAATGACAAACCAAAATCTGACAAAAATGTATCATAAAAAAATCTATCTGCTTGAAACATCTTGCTTAGAATAACCCCAAACAGAAAGGCTGCATCTAGACTGGCATGATTTTCTGCAAGAGCGTCTTGATTGGCACAGATGCTTTTCTGCAAAAGCACTTTTTGCGGAAAAGCATCCATGCCAATCTAGACGTGGTTTTGTGCAAGAAAGCCCCGACTGCCATTTTCACCATCGGGGCTTTTTTGCGCAAAACAGTTTTTAGCTGTCTACACTGGCCCTCTTGCGCAAATACATTTGCGCAAGAGGGCTTTTTCCCTGAACGGGAGCAGCATAGTATTTGCGCAAGAACACTGACAATCTTACATTAGATTGTCAGTGTTCTTGTGCAAATTCAAGCGGCCAGTGTAGACAGCTGGCAAGTTTTTCTGCAAAAGCACTTGCTTTTGCAGAAAAACTTGCCAGTCTAGACGCAGCCAAAGTGAATTATATTCTTTGACTGTTAGATATATGTCATCCCAACATAGTCACCTTTCTGTGTAAAGGCAGAAAGAGCTTCACACAAAGGGAGAGAATCCAGTAACCAAAAGGAGGGAACTACATGCACATACACACACTCTGTGGAGGTTCTTTTTCTCAGAAACTCTTGTTTCCTCTAGGGGGTACTTTAGTGAGAGTGTTCTGGATAAGACAATGTCCAGTTACCTACCTGTATTATGTTGCTCTTCAAGATATGGATGCAGACATGTATTGACTCAGATATGCATGCACCTAGCTCACTGAAACCAGAAAACTTTGCTTCTGCCCTCAGGTCCTCTCAGCCTCTCTCAAGGCTATGTAAGGAGAATGCTAGCCTGAGTCCTTTCATTTCCTTCATTTGGAATCCAAAACTAGAGACTTCGATGAAGAGGGGACAGAGGGTGGGCTATAGAATTCACACCTTCACCCATGTCTCAAAAAAGAACGGTTACAATGCAACAAGTAACAGTCTTATCTTTTTTGAGTCCTTTCAGACATGTATTCCACTCAGCTGCTGCACAAGCTGTACTCTTAGAAGGCAGGGCTTGGAGTCTAATTAAACAATGACTGCAGAACGGCCTCACCAAAATTTGCGTTTCAAGCAGATGCTGTGGTAATCTCATAATATTTGGCAAAGAAAAAAAAAAAGAAAGACCATGAGGTAACCCTGCAAATGTCCAATTTTGAAACATATATGCAGCGGATATTGCGTGGACTGTGGAAGAGGGGGAAAATAGCTTGAACTTCTCCATAAGCCACGGTAATACAGGAAATCATCCACCTGGAAATAATCTGTGTGGAGACTAGCTATTCTTTTGCCCGATCACACAGAAGACAAAAAGTTGAGGCAATGAATAAAACTAGAGAACCAACTTTGTCTCAGCCAGGACGGCACAATACGTATCCGTCTGGCATGGTCCAGTATCAGTTTAATGATAACCTGAGAGGGAAAAGGAAAAGCCATACATCAAAATTTCACCCCAGTTCAGATGGAAACCATCAGTTAAAGATCCTGAATGGAGCACAGGAGACCCCATTCCTTGAAAATCAATCTCACGATGCTGTTCTTTAGAAATGACTCAGAATTGTCTGAGAAAATCCTGCTGATGTAGTTGGCCAACTGGTTTTGAAAGCCAGCTGATTTTAACTGTGCTACTATGGGCATGATGTCTTCCTTGAAGCGAAAATGCCAAACATTCATTGTTTCCTGAGAAAGCTGATTGGAGTGGGCATCTCACAGCTTCTTCATACACAATATTGTGGTGCTATTGTCGGTGAACTTGCAAACAGCTTTTCCCCTGATCTTATGGTGGAAGACATGGTATGCATTTGTAAATGGCTCAAAAGTTCTAGTACCCTGATGTGACATGATGCTTCATGCTCCGATCACAAACCCTGAACTTTCAGGCTGCGTCTAGACTGGCAAGTTTTTCCACAAAAGCAATTGCTTTTGCGCAAAAACTTGCCAACTGTCTACACTGGCCGCTTGATTTTGCGTAAAGACACTGATGTTCTACTGTCTGAAATCAGTGCTTCTTGCGCAAATGCTGTGACGTTCCTGTTCGGGCAAAAGCCCTTTTCCGGAAATGTTTTTGCGCAAGAGGGCCAGTGTAGACAGCTAAAAACTGTTTTGCGGAAAAAAGCCCCGATGGCGAAAATGGCGATCGGGGCTTTCTTGCGCAAAACCGCGTCTAGATTGGCACGGACGCTTTTCTGCAAAAAGTGCTTTTGCGGAAAAGCATCCGTGCCAATCTAGATGCTCTTTTCTGCAAATGCTTTTAAAGGAAAAACTTTTCCGTTAAAAGCATTTGTGGAAAATCATGCCAGTCTAGACGTAGCCTCAATGTCCCTAAATGCACCCCACAACCTATTGTGGAGGTATCAGTGACTACAGTGTGGTCAGTGTAGGACAAGCAAAGAGGACACTCTCACAAACACTGTTCTGCTCTGTCCACTACTGTAGAATGTTCAATGTCTCCGGAAGCACTTGGAGAAAGACTGACAATCCAGGTGACAAACCAGCTTCAACAACCAGGACTGAAGATGACAAAGACTCGGTCTAGCTCACTCAACTACATTAGTGCATTTAGCCAATTAGCAGTTTTTTGTGTTGGATTCAAAGTCAATTTTGTTTTGTTCAAAACTAGCCCCAGTCGATTGAAGAGGTCTGGGGTGAACTGGGCATGACTTAGAACTTGTTCCTCAGACCTGCCTCTAATTAGACAGTTGTATAGGTACAGGAAGACATAAATTCCTGTCCTTCGGAAATAAGCCACTACTACCGTCATGCATTTGGTAAAGACATGTGGGGCTGATGGCAGGCCAAAGGGAGAACCATATAGTGAGAGTACTGACAAGCTAAAAGGAATCTCAGAAACTTCCTGTGATCTGGGAAAAGTGCCATGTGGATATAAGGCTTCCTGCAGACTGAGAGCAGTAAACAAGTTGTGATTCAATGCAGGAAGAATTGTTGCCATGGCAACCATGCAGACACTCCTATAATTGACATATCTGTTGAGACTGCAGAGATGGAAGATAGGTCTCATCCCACCCTTGGGAACTTGGGGATCAGGAGGTGCCAGGAGTAGAATCATTTTCCCCAGTGATATTAAGGAATCTCCTCTGGAGCTCCAAACGCATAGGAAGTCTGGACCTGCTGAAGAAGCTCTGATGCCTGAGAGTGGTGACTGAAAAGGGATGGATAAAGGGGTGGGACAGAAATGTGTAGCATAACCCGATCCCATTATCTGCCCGTTGTTCTAGCTGCCCAGCGCTGTAGAGGCAAGCCAGCCTCTCCCTGGGCCGAGGTGACAAGCCGAGATAGTCATTCAAAGCTGTTGTGCTGCTCTTGATATGAAAACCAAATGGGCTGCCTGCCCAATGGTGGAGGAGGACAGGCTGGTTGGCTAAAACTAGATTGATGATCAGATGGTAAGAACTCTAGAGTCGATAGAGCAGTGGTGGGCAACCTGTGGCCCATAGGCTGCATGGCGGCCCACCAGGTTCCACCTGCAACCCGTGGATGCTTTGGCTGTGCCCCTCCCCCACGCACCTCTGGAGTCCTGCATTTCCCTGCTCTTCCCTGTCCCTCCCAGCACTTTCAGAGCATGCAAATCATCTGATTCGCACTCAGTCCCTACTTCTCTTCTTGCAGGCTGCTGTGGTCCACTGAGGTGAAGGAGGGCCACTCATGTGCCCACTCACAATTTGTGGGTGACCATCATTGCTCTAAAAGCTCAGGAGCTATTCCAAAGTTCAGTAACCACCAGGATCTTGTCATCATTACCACCAGACAGCTCTCTGCAATAAACACCTTAAACTGTTCCCTGAAGGATTCTGCTGCCATTTCCCTAAATGTGGACATGATGTCCCAATTTACAAAGTCATGTTTAGCTGGTTGGCAATACGCGTTTGCAGTGAACCGGATTTCCTCCCCATCAAATTTAACCTTGTGAACTCTTTGCCTTTAGATGTGGATTTATACCACCCCTGCCACACCCTTCTATTTGTTGCCCTCCATAATGAGGGAATTAGGGAGTGTATGTGAGAAAAAAACCACTTCAAATCTTGAATGAGGAAAAAAAAATCTCTTCCCAGTATACCTAGCTGTGGGCATCACAGGGGCTGGGATAACCCACAGAGATTTGGCAATATTGCTTCATATATCAGGAGAACAATTCTCTTGGGATCTCATGACTGAAGAATATCCACTAACTGATGGGTGTTCTCCTGGAAAAATTCAGCTTGAATTCCCAGTGATTATGAGTCAACAGTGTGCCCTTGTAGCCAAGAAGGCTAATGGCATATTAGGTTGCATTAAGAGGAGCATTGCCAGCAGATCCAGAGATGTCATTATTCCCCTTTATTCGGCTTTGGTGAGGCCACATCTGGAGTATTGTGTCCAGTTCTGTGCCCCCCACTACAAAAAGGATGTGGACGCATTGGAGAGGGTCCAGCGGAGGGCAACCAAAATGATTAGGGGGCTGGAGCATATGACTTATGAGGAGAGGCTGAGGGACTTGGGTCTGTTTAGTCTGCAGAAGCGAAGAGTGAGGGGAGATTTGATAGCAGCCTTCAACTTCCTGAAGGGAGGTTCCAAAGAGGATGGAGAGAGGCTGTTCTCAGTAGTGACAAATGGCAGAACAAGGAGCAATGGTCTCAAGTTGTGGTGGGAGAGATCCAGGTTGGATATTAGGAAAAACTATTTCACTAGGAGGGTGGTGAAGCACTGGAATGGGTTACCTAGGGAAGTAGTGGAGTCTCCATCCCTAGAGGTGTTTAAGTCTCGGCTTGACAAAGCCCTGGCCGGGTTGATTTAGTTGGAATTGGTCCTGCCTAGAGCAGGGGGCTGGACTTGATGACCTTCTGAGGTCTCTTCCAGTTCTGTGATTCTATGATTCCTCTCAAAGGGTATGTCTACACTAGCCCCCTAGTTCGAACTAGGGAGGCTAATGTAGGCATTCAAAGTTGCAAATGAAGCCTGGGATTTAAATAGCTTGGGCTTCATTGGCATCTTCCCGGGCGCCGCCATTTTTAAATGTCCCTTAGTCTGAACTCCGTGCCCGCGGCTTCACGCGGCATGGAGTAGGTAGTTTGAATTAGGATCTCTAATTCGAACTACCGGTACACCTCGTTCCAACTTCGAATGCTTACATTAGCCTCCCTAGTTCGAATTAGGGGGCTAGTGTAGACATACCCAAAAGGTTTTGATATGATTTTAAATCCTCTGGTAGAGGTGAGGAAGATTCAGGCCCTGTAGCAGTGCCTGGAAAAGAGGAAGAAGAGAGAAGCAGAATCCCCTGTGATAACACATCTCACAATATCAAGGATTCAAGCTGTATCAGATCAGAAGGAGCCCATCCCCACACAAGTCTCTGTAGCACAGTGGCCCAGCTGGAGTGACTACCAGGGTGATCAAACCCTGGAACAAGTGGACACTTGGGACATCACCTTTTGAGGACTTTTCAAAGGATTACATGGAGGTCACTATCTGTAGGGATATGGCTAGTGGGATCTAGGCCATGAAACTTTTTTCCTTCTGCAAAAGCAGTTGCTATCCTGGTACTGATGATGATCCCTGGATGGCTTCAAAACCCTCAGAGAGGGAGACATCTCTGCATGTGATCCTGAAGATCCTTCTAAGTATTCCAGCGGTAGCAGAGGAGACACTCCAGGCAGAGCTAACAAATGGCTTCATCATCTGCAGTCCAACGAGCCAGGCTCATTGACGCCAATGATGGAACAGATGGGGCATCATACACATACAGTGCTGAAGCTGGCACTGGTGCAGAAGACAAAGATGGTACTTGACCTGCAAATGTAGATTGTGCTGAAGTGTTGTCAGTACTGAAGATCACACTGTGCCTGCAGTCCCCTTGGTACAGAACTAACAGAAGCTCTGAGCTTTGGGTATGATGCAGTGCAGATGACAATGCCAACTCCAAAAAGTCTGTCAGTGGTGCAAGGGATGCTGACAACACAACAGATGAGGTCACAAGAGTCAAAAGCTTGTGAATCAGTGGTGAATTAGGCACAATGGGCGCACTGTCAGTGCCAACATTGCTGTCATCAGTCAGACTCAACAGACACTACCAGGGCCACAGGTCAATGGTACAGAGTCTAACTGATTAGGCTTCAAAACAGGTGAGGAGGCCCCATTGTATCCCATATACTGAAAGATTCACAGGGCCAGTGCACATTCTTCCTAGACAGAGAGAAGGAATTGCTTCAGACTCTGGAATGGCCCTGTCCATTTTGTGAGTGCTTTTCCTCAGGGGAGCAGAGAAAAAAGAACGATCCCTCTTCCTCCTGCATAAAGAATCCAAGCCCCAGGCTGAATAAGTTTTGACATTCTTTGGAGCACCTGATGATCTGTGGTGGTCCCCAGCCCAAACCTCATTAGGTGCCGTTACAAACAAAAAAATTCCTCACACCTGCATTCTCTTCTTAAAGAACTTGAAAATAGAGTTTTTCCTGAATGTGCCCATCCCCAAGGCACAATACTAGATCAACTATTTATACGCTAAACCACAGAAACACTGTAATAACCAAGGTGAGCTGAACAATGGACACTCCAGCACTCCCATAAGTAACGTGTACGGGCCACTAGTAAATATACCAATTCCATATGGGTACGTCTACACTAGCTTGTTAGTTCGAGCTAGGTAGGATAATGAGGGCAAGCGGAGTTGCAAATGAAGCCCGGGATATTTAAATCCCAGGCTTCATTTGCAACTCCGCTTGCCCTCATTATCCTACCTAGCTCGAACTAACGAGCTAGTGTGGACATATCCTATGATGGGCAACATTTGGCAAGTGGAGAAGGCATTATCCCAGGCAAAACTCTAATCTTAAACTACACCACCCTAAACTAGCATGCCAGGTACTGCTAGATTAACTATTTATAGACTACTCCACAGAAACACTAGGATGACAAAGGTGAGCTGAACACTGCAATGAACACTCCACCTCAAGCTGCAGGTGGTGAGAAAAAACTGAGCGGGTCTGTGCACTATCACCTTAGGTAATCATGTAGGGTGACCATATTTCCCTGTGTTGAATATGGGACACCTGGTAAAATGGACTTGTATTCAAGCCAGTCTAACATCAGTCAATCAGAACTATGCAGTACCAACATTAACTAGTAACGTCAACTTCACTGAACTCCTGTTAGAAAGAAACACTGAGTAGATGAATTCTTTTTATTTACCTTCTTATCTTTAAGACTTTAGGATTCACATGGAGAGAGGCCACACACACACACACACGCGCGCGCGCGCGCCTAGCTGGGCTCCTGGGATGCACTCACCTCTCCCAGTACCTGGTGCCATGACATCCCAAGGCAACACATGGAGGGAAACAGGGTCACATGCCTGCCCAGATTTCTGCCAGAGTTCACACCAGAACATGGCCAGCAGCAGCCTTTCAGCACTATATGGGATGGAAGGGACGAGGAGCTCTTTCAGCTACTAGAGTGTGGGGAAGGGATGACTTGACCTGTGTCTTTGCAGTGCTCATCCTTTCCTGCCCACATAGTGCTGAATAGCAGCTAACACCTCCACATAACACAGCTGCCTCCTGTTCCCTAGCTATAACGTGGGCAGGAAGGAGTTAAACCTTAAGAACGCCTTGTTCACCAAGGCCCAGGGAATCGGACTGAAGGGTTTTCAGTGGTCACAGAGTCTCTCCGGAAGAAGTATCCAGGGGACTGCTTGGGGAATGTAGCAGTCCCACGCTCCCTGGGGGCAGGACCCAGGATGTGGGAGGAGCATGAGCGGCGAGTTATATGGGCTCGTGGTGTCCATGCTTCAGCAATATTCAGAGCCGGGGGCCCTGCTCCACCAGTATTTGGAGCTGGGTCTCTCCGGCCCTGCTTGGAGTGGACCCCGGCTCCCCCGCGTGTCCTCCCACCCTGGCCCCAGAGCATCTCTCCCCCGGCCCCGGCCCGTCTGTGCCATGTGCAACTTTCACTCAGCTCCCCCTTGCCGGCTGCTGCCACTATGCATGGCATGCTCAAACAGGTGGGCAGGGAGATGCCTGGGCGTAATGTGACATCACGGCCTGGGACTTTAAAACTGCTCGGCGCTGTGTGGCTGAGTTGTGGGTTCGGAGTTCAGGGACTTCGGGGGTGGAGCGCAGACTCCAGCCCCGCAAAGTGGAAGGCAGAAGGTAGGGGAGGGGGAGGGAGAAAACTAGGGGAAGGGCTGGGAGAGGAAGGGGCTTGTGTGGAGGGGAAGGGGGAAGAAAGGGGAAAGCACCAAAGGGATAGGGTAGAGGAAAGGCAAATTCCA
This sequence comes from Pelodiscus sinensis, assembly GCF_052426305.1. Lineage (NCBI taxonomy): Eukaryota > Metazoa > Chordata > Testudines > Trionychidae > Pelodiscus > Pelodiscus sinensis. Next base: position 145,121,555 of record NC_143052.1, on the reverse strand, counting down.
GGGGCCCAAGTGCAGACAATAAGGAAAAAGGCAGGAGGGGAGGTGTCAGTGGGAGAGGGACAGGGTGATGCTGGGAGGAGAGAGGGTAAGGGAATTGGGGGCTGGAGGAGGAGGTGCCGGGAGAAGGCTTGAAAGAAGGGGTGGGCATGAGGAAGACCGGGATGGAGCAAGTTAATTGTGAGGGCACAGAAGCATGAGGAGAACGGGGGCAGACGGTAGTAAGGGAGTGGGCATCAGGGAAAAAGAGGGCAAAGGGGGCAGGGGCAGTGAGGGAAAGAGGAGGCATCAGGAGGGTGCAAGACTACGGGAAGGTGCAGGTGCCAGGGGATTCTGGGGGTGAAGCAGAAGGGCAGACACCTGCAGGGGAGGGACTAGCACCAGAGGAGAGAGGCAGGGCAAGTTTGTAGAGGAAGGTGTTAGAAGAGGGGATGAGGAGAGGTAGATCACATGATCAGAGTGGGGCTACTGGAGGAGTGGGCACAAGGGGGAGAGAAGGGCTGGTGGAGGTGGGCAGGTTGCAGGAGGGCTGAGGGCAGTGAGAAGGGCAGGAGTCAGGACAGCAGAGGAGGGTGAGGAGTTGGAGGAGCAGCAGGCACCAGGGGCTCGCTGCCTCCTGGGCTGGTGTGGACCGCCTTGCCCCCCAGGAGTTGGTCGAGGGCGGGGAAGTAGGGATAGGTGGCAGCCCCTGCTGTGGTGCCACCCCTGGTGGCCCTGGCGTACGCCTGCCGCAGCTCTTTGACTTTCAGGCACACCTGCTCCTGGGTGTGCCTGTGTCCCTTTCAGGCCATGGTGACCACTATGTGGCCATAGACGGCCACGTTCCTCTGCCTAGTGCATGACTTCCTAGTCCAGGATGGCGTGCACTGTCTACGGCCCCTGGCTGGCCCCTGGGTGCTGGGGGACTGGGCGGGGGACGGCTGGCTGTCACTGGCTGCCTGGCTCATCCTGGGGCCACTGGGTCAGAGGCAGAGACTGCTGGCAGGCCTGGCTCTGGCAAGTGCTGTCTGGCCAGAGTCTACCCCTTTAAGGGCCCCGGGGCTGGGGGAGAGGAGAGGAGTTTTCCTGGTTTGGCCCAGAGTGGCCACCAGAGGGAACTGGGAAGGGCTGGAGGCCCCCTAATTCGAAATAAATGTCTACATAGCACTTATTTCAAATTAGCTATTTCGAATTAGGCGTTATTCCTCGTAGAATGAGGTTTACCAAGTTTGAATTAAGCGCTCCGCTATTTCGAATTAAATTCAAAATAGCGGTTTGTATGTATAGACGCTATTAAAGTTAATTGGAACTAACGGTTGTTAGTTCGAATTAACTTTGTAGTGTAGATATACCCTAAGAGATGCTGAATTTTGGCATCTAACCATCTCTCTCTCTTCCCCCACATTCGTGGAAAAAAAGAGAGCTGCACTCATAGTTATTGTCTTGTATGACATTATTCATAGCTATCAGTGTAGGGGAAGAGACCACTATAGCTAAGGTTGCATGACTATTCTCCTTTGTTTGAATTGCTTATCATGTCAGAAATTTTCACATAGTGGATATTTTTCAAGTCTGTCCAACAGGTCAGGTTAACAATATTATCCGGTGGGTTTCAGTTTAATCATTTTCAAATATGAAAAAAATAATTACACTGTCCTTGTCCATAGAAAGAATTCTGCAACCATTTTTAAGAACTCCAGTACAGATCCATCTGTGGAAAATTGAAATTAAATGAGGAAATAGCCCTCACTGAGTATAATAGTTTTTGAGTGTTCCAGTGAAAATTGGATTTGCTTTGTCTAAGTAATGAGCATTTGAAAATTACACTTGGTCTATACTCAATATATTTTAACAACTATAATGGCATTTTTAATAGTAATCATTTAACATCCATAGGAGACTTTGCCTCATTTGTTATGCTTCAAATACATAAATTATTGTCATGGACTCTGGTTGTGTGCCATAGGCAATAGTAAAAGAAATAGAGGTAAGCTATATGATAGAAGAAGCCGCATTTTCATGAAGAATAAAGTGTTTTTATACTATTTGTAAATCATGCTGGGATCCTTTAGGGTAAAAACCACTACAGAAATTCAAGGTATAAAATTATTATATAGTGATAGAAAAATAAAAGCAGTAACCACAGACAGGAATAACAACCCATTTTAGGGATTTCGAGGAGGATGTACAAAAAACAAATCAGAAATTGAAATATGGATTAAAGTTTCACTTAATCTGGGCTGTATATAACTGTGGACTGACCACAACCATGTTAAGGCAGGATTCAAGTTCTCTGTGAAACATTTGCTGGTCCACAGGAAGAGTTTGTTGCATTAAGTAATTTATGGGGTGCTAAGAAGTTCCTTAAGCTATTATTAAAAACATACAAAATCTTCCCTGGTTAGAATTCTAGTAACTCAGACTTCTAACTAAGCAGAACTGATAGGGCAGCCTTTTGATGTTTAATGAGTTCTGCAGCAGATGTGAGATGTGATAGACAGGGGAGCCTTGGTGATTTAGTGCTCATGAAACGAAATGATGAGATCCCCTCCTGAAAAAGAAAATGTAGCTAAAAAGGACAGTTTTTTTTCTTCTTTTTCAGCCCATGTGGTTTTGATTTCCTCACCCCGTGCCTCTCAGTGCTGGCTCATTTCCATTCAAACACACACAGAACACTGAAAACTAATTAGCCTTGGATACAGCCACAGGAAGTTAGGCTGCCAAGTCCCCTTTCCCCCACAATTCCTCAACTTTCTCAGCTTGCCTCAGGCCAAGGGCCTTGCACTGGGCCTCTCTGTGTAGGTTGCCAGGTCTAATTTTACAATTTCCCTTCACCTTATCAAGTATGCCCCAGGCCTGACAAAGGGGAAAGGATCAGAGCCAATGTTGTGTTGTGGGCCTCTCCCCCTCACACCCAGTCCCCACCCACCTCTTTTCTTTTCTGCATCAACTTTGGGAGTCTTGCTCATATCTAGTTTCTCTGTTGACTTGTTAATCTGACCTTTGCTAATGCTTTTTAAAGGAACCAAAGAGAACTTCAATGTCTTGTAAAACTTAAGAGTCCCCCTTCTCCCAGACTTTTCTTGAAGGTTAACACATTTTCCCAAGAGTCAAAGCACCACAGGTGTCAACCATTCGCAAGCATCTCATTTCAAAGTAGATCTCACCGCAATCCCAATGCAAGAAGCCAGAGCCTGATTAGAGGGAAGCAGCAGGCTGAATGCCAGCATTCAGTGGGCAGAGATGCTCCTTGTGTAACATACTAGAAATTATCCACTTCATTCTGAGTGGCTGGGAAGTTATGGTTAAAAGAAAAAACAAATTGTCAGAGTCAGGATGGAGCTGTGGGTTCTTTTCCTGGTTTTGTTATTGACTTGCTGTGTGACCTTGAGCAAAAGTCACTTCAGCTCCTGGGAACTCAATTTCCCCATTCATAAGATGGCAATAACATTGCTTCCCCACTGTTGTAAAGTGCTTTGAGATCCATGAATGAAAAGCACTATAGAAGTGTGAATAGAAGGTCCTTCCGTGTCAGAATGGAAAGAAGGACATAGGGATTGACATACTGGATCCAACTGCAGTCAGACTTGGCCAGTGTCCTGTCTCTGGGTATGTCTACACTACCCCCCTAGTTCGAACTAGGGGGGTAATGTATGCATACCGAACTTGCTAATGAAGCCCGGGATTTGAATTTCCCGGGCTTCATTAGCATAAAGCCGGCGCCGCCATTTTTAAAAGCCGGCTAGTGCGAACCCCGTGCCGCGCGGCTACACGTGGCACGGACTAGATAGTTCGGATTAGGCTTCTAATCCGAACTATCTGTACGCCTCGTGGAAGCCTAATCCGAAGCCTAATCCGAACTATCTAGTCCGTGCCACGTGTAGCCGCGCGGCACGGGGTTCGCACTAGCCGGCTTTTAAAAATGGCGGCGCCGGCTTTATGCTAATGAAGCCCGGGAAATTCAAATCCCGGGCTTCATTAGCAAGTTCGGTATGCATACATTACCCCGCTAGTTCAAACTAGGGGGGTAGTGTAGACATACCCTCTGAGGCTACATCTAGACTTCAGGCTTCTTTCAGAAGAAGCTTTTTTGCGAAGAGATCTTCCAAAAAAACTTCTTCCAAAAGACAGTGTCCACACTGCAAAAGGGCATAAAAAAGCAATTTGCTTTTTCGAAAGAGAGCGTCCAGATTGAATGGATGCTTGTAAAACATCTGGACCCTTTCTCACATGTAAGCTATGATTGCTATGAATGGAATGGCCACCCAAGTACCTGTGCTTTTTCCTTTTTCCTCTTTCCTCTTCTTCCGAAAGAATTCCCTCTTCCTCGTCCACACATGCCTTTTTGCAAAAGAGCTCTTTCGCAAAAAGGCTTCTTTCTCATAGAATGAGAATTACCAATGCCAGAAAACCCCTTCTGTTCTTTTGATTTTCTTGTGGAAGAACACAATTGCAGTGTGGATGTTTCTCAAGTTGGAAAAGTGGCTGTTTTTCTGACAAAACTCTGTAGTGTAGACATACCCTGAGAGTGGCCACAACTAGATGCTTAGATGAAAATGTAAGGTAAACTGCCCTCACCTTTGGGTCTCAGCCTAAAAGAGATTAGTTTAAACCCTGAAGCATGTGGTTTAAATATTCCTCCAACAAAATATATAAATAATTATGATAACACTGGGTATTCCTGATAGCTATATAAATGTTCAATCCTTTTTTGAATCTTGCTAAGTGCTTCACCTCAACAATCTCTGTGGCAGAGATTTCTGCAGTTTAGTCACGCATTACGTGAAAAAGTGTTTCTTTTTCATTGTTACTCGTGGGAGGCATATGGGGAAACCTGCAATGCCACTGTCGGTGCTGTACTTCCCCTGGGAGTAATAAACACTGATCTTCAGTCCATGATGTTGTTAATCTGCCATCTTTCTTCAGCATGACATTAACTTCAAAAAGTTTATGAAGAACAAAAGCAAAATATTAATAGAAGTGTTCAGAAAACTGAGGGTGGAGAGGGAAGAACAGAAAGCTTCTACCCTGGGTTGCAAGGTGACGGTATATATGTACGAATGGGAAAACAGAAAGGCCAGTTTTGAATGAATATCATGGATGGCTTTGATTTTAGACCACACTTGGATTTTGATTTGTTTTTTGTTAGCGTTCTTTCCATGAAATACAATCACTGCACTTGTTTTGGTAGACCATGGAGCTGCTACTGGAATTAAGTTGTTCTCACAGCCCGTGAAATGTCCTTATGCCATTTGATTTTATGTTTTTTATCTGGTTCACCAAACACAGCACAGATATGAGGAGGGTGATTTCATTATGCAAGTGGTCCTAAGACAAAATGAGAATGAGCTCAGAAATGTCATGTCCTAAACTCTGATTCAGCAAGAGACTTAAGTACATGACTTACTTAAAGCACACTAGTCATCAGTGGGACTTCTTATGTGATAAAAGCAAGGCATTTGTTTACATACCTTGCTGGATCAGGGTCCTAAAGACTCGCTGACTCTTCATGAATACCATTCTACTGAATGTGGAGACCATTCGGAGAATGATTTAAACAAAAATGGCATCATGTGTTTTCTTATTTCCCTCAGGTTTATATTTCCTGGGGTATTTTCAAGAAAATAGCCTCTTTGGTTTCCATCCCTCACTGATGGCAGCACTCTTGTTTGTGTTTTTCATACCACTAGGGGATGCTACAGAGAAGGGCTTAAATCCAACTGGATCCATCCGTATCAGAGCTTCAGCAAATATTTTCAAATCTTGGGAGTCCTGGTGCCTCTCATAGAGCTTGAACCCTGGCATTGCCTGTGGAGATTCAGCCTCAAGCTCTGGCCTGCTCCACAGGGCTAAACCCCCAAGCCCTGGTGTGCCCCATGGGGTTGAAGACTTGAGCCCTGGGGCTCTGGAAAATACGCTGTGAGAATTTTAGTCCTGCTGCGATTTCAGGGAAGGAATAAGCAGCAGGGCTAGATGACTCCCAGGACCAGAGGATTCTGTTTTTATGCTTAGGTCCCTATTTTTAAATGTATTGAGGAAGAGAAAGCAAACGTTATATGTGAGCAGAGTTGTCTCTGTGAAATAAGAACATGTCCAGAGTATATTAGCTAAAGACTGGCTAAAAATGCAATGGTCTAAAATTCTGGGGCATTCAGATTGCTAATTCTCATTCAGCTCATTATGCAAAATGAGATTAACTGCATAGTTAATTAATAGATCTATAGATTTGAAGGCCAGAAGACAACAGAAGTACAAAGCAATTAAACTAATCAAAAAAAAAATTTGACCAGAGGATGAGGAAGACAGCATAGTGTCTGCACACTAGGGCTACATCTACACTGGCATGATTTTCCGAAAATGCTTTTAACGGAAATGTTTTCCGTTAAAAGCATTTTCGGAAAAGCGTGTCTAGATTGGCAGGATGCTTTTCCGCAAAAGCACTTTTTGCGGAAAAGCGTCCATGGCCAATCTAGACACGGTTTTGCGCAAAGAAGCCCCGATCGCCATTTTCGCGATCGGGACTTTTTTGCGGAAAACAGTACTGTGCTGTTTACACTGGCCCTTTTGCACAAAAGTCTTTCGGAAAAAGACTTTTGCCCGAATGGGAGCAGCATAGTATTTCCAGAAAAGCACTGACGATCTTACATGAGATCATCAGTGCTTTTCTGGAAATTCAAGCAGCCAGTGTAGACAGCTGGCAAGTTTTTCCGCAAAATCATCTGCGGAAAAACTAGGGCTATATCTACACTGCAGTGCTATTTTGGGATACTGGAGATATCCCGAAATATCTATCCCGCATATTAACAGTGCACCCATTATTTCAAAATATAATGGGCTCGCTATTCCAATGTCCCCGTAACCCTCGTTCCACGAAGAATAAGAGACATTGCGGAATAGCAGGTTATTTCAAAATTTGGTGCTGTGTAGACAGTGCCAAATTACGAAATAAACTATTTTGAAATTGACTCGAATAAACTATGCAATTTACATAACTCAAATTGTGTACCTTATTTCGAGCTACAGATGTGGTGTTGACACGCCCTAGGAGGGGAGAGGAATTTTGTCTATATTTATTTTGCAGAGAATACATTTCAAAGGTTAACTGTACTATAAAAAGGTTTGTCCTGTATAGGCTCGGCAGTTTAGATTATGAATGCCCCCCAAACAACTAAATGGGTGAAACCAGACACTCACTATGCTCTCGAATGAACTCACACAGGAAAACGATAAAAGACAAAAAATCCCTATTACTTCTGTGAGAACACTTTTCACAAAGGGCATGTCTACACTACAGAGGAAAATTGAGGCTGCTGCTGTCGATCTTCCAGGGTCTGAATTAGTGGGCTAGTTAAGACAGCTAATTTGAAGTGAGTAGGGTGCTCCGATAGATGCCAGTAACCCTGCTTTCATGAGGAGTAAGCGAAGTCGAAGAAAGAGTGTTAAATGCCACGTTAAGCTACCTGGTCTTTAGCTATGCAATTAATGTAGCTGAAATTGCGTATCTTAATTCAACTTTGCCCTGTAGCATAGACGTACCCAAACTGATCACTCTACATCTGACCTATCAGTACTCATCCTCACAGGAAACCCGCACAACACTTTGAAAAGACAAGTGTGGGAACTTATATTCAGAACCCTGCTAAACACTAAAAATAACTGGCTGAAAATTATTTCTGGCTGATTACAACAATTTGTAACCAATGACATGTCTCCCCCCCTTTTATCCTATGAATGCAGAGATCTTAACTAGCCACTCTGCTTTGAATGAGCCCTTAGAATATGTGCTAATTGCTTATGCAAACCAGTCTGTTCCATCTTGTATTTAGCTGTGATGCTCAGAGTTGCTTTCCCAGACCTAAAGAATAGCTCTGTGTAAGGGTACGTCTAGACTACATGCCTCTGTCGCCAGAGGCATGTAGATTAGGCTACCAGACATAGGAAAATGAAGCGGCGATTTAAATAATAGCCGCTTCATTTAAATTTACATGGCTGCCGCGCTGAGCCGACAAACAGCTGATCAGCTGTTTGTCGGCTCAGCGCGATAGTCTGGACGCGCGGGTGTCGACATCAAAGGCATTTGTCGACCACCCAGGTATGCCTCCTGGGATGAGGTATACCTGGGTGGTCGACAAATACCTTTGATGTCGACACCTGCGCGTCCAGACTATCGCGCTGAGCCGACAAACAGCTGATCAGCTGTTTGTCGGCTCAGCGCGGCAGCCATGTAAATTTAAATGAAGCGGCTATTATTTAAATCGCCGCTTCATTTTCCTATGTCTGGTAGCCTAATTTACATGCCTCTGGCGACAGAGGCATGTAGTCTAGACGTACCCTAAGCCTGAATACTTGTCTCTCGCACCAAGAGAAGTTGGTCCAATAAAAGATATTGCTTCACCTACATTGTCTCTTGGGCTTCAGAGGGGTAGCCATGTAACTGGAAAAACTTAAAAAACAACAAATAGTCCTGCAGGACCTTAGCAACTAACAAAACATGTAGATGGGATCATGAGCTTTGATGGGCACAACCCACTTCTTCAACAAACGAAGATATTACTTCACCTACCTTGTCTCTTGGGGACAGGACTCTACCTCCTAGTATTGGCTTTGCCTTTGGAATATGTTGCTTTTACCTTTTGCTTTTACTGTTGGGCTAGGATGTGGCAGCAAGCCTGGGATCAGTGATTTGGTTGAGGCGTATGCTCTGGTTTCAGAAAGCAAATAGTTTCTCTCACACAAATTTCTTTATGCCTTATTGTGGATACGTTCTGTAGAGTATACTTGACATAACACTGTCCTATTGCATTAACCACAATGGATCGTGTAGGCACCTGAATTGAGTGAGAAAGGGCTGCACAGAAAGAAGATGAAAACCATACATACACAGGTTTATTTAACAGGAAGTCTCTTGTGTTTTATCACAAATTCATGGGGTGAGAGCTATGGTAGCAGAAAAGGACACCAAGTTAAAGATAGAAAGGAAAGGTTTCTTCCTCTGAGAGGCTCAGATCTGATCTCTTCAAAGATGGCCATCTGCCTACAGACTAAAGTTGTTCATCGGTTTCAAAGACCTGCTAACCATGTTATCAGTATTTTTCTTTCACAGAGTCAAGAATCTTGTTAACGTTGACTGTCCATGATTTTTCCCCACAACGATAGCAGAAATGTGGAAGTCATGCTGAAGGGGAAAGAAAGAGGAGACAGCAGAGTATCAGTAAAGCATTTCAGTGCAGCAGACTCACTGTTTACTGCCATATAATCACACTGAGATGACTTATAGGAAAACAAAGAACATGTTTATTAATAAAGAACAGAGATTTAAGTCATACAAAATAAGAGAAAAAGAGACAGCTAGAGTTACCAACAAAACAGAGCATGCTTGCTAGTGGCTAAGACATTATGGCTACGTCTACACTGCACTGTAGTTCAAAATAAGATATGCAGTCTGAGATACGCAAAGTGTGTATCTCATTTCAATCTTATTTCAAAATAGCTTATTTTGTAATTTGGTGCTGTCTACACAGCACCAAATTTTGAAATAACCTTCTATTCCAAAATGTGCTTTACTTCTCATGTAATGAGGTTACAGGGACGTCAGAATAGCGAGCCCGAAACAATGGGCTTGCTGAGTAGATACAGGATAGCTATTTCGGGATACTCTGATATCCCAAAATAGTGTTGCATTGTAGATGTAACCTTTATTAGCAAGTTCCAATCTTTGCTTAGGCAGGTTTCTCACATCAAATTACCTGCATATCTCGCCCTCCAGGACAGAAAATCTGCCTTCTCAGAATCAGAGTGTGCAGACTGCTTTGGTCCTTAAGTGATGGATAACTTCACTCCTGATTAGTTACAAGTCCCATGGTGTATCTCCTGCTGTCTCCCTTCTTGCTGAGCTCCTGTAGTACATAATGGGAGTCACAAACCTGCAAGCACATCATGGGAGATACAGTTTGGCTGGGGACTGAGGCGCATGGGGAGAAAAGATGTATGAAGCAAGCAAACCATGACTCCCATGGGACACTGCAGTGGCATTTCTAAATAGCAATGTTTGGTTTTCAAGCAAATGTTTTCAGTCTGGGCCCAGAAATTTTTCAGTTTTCAGGTGTCTGAGTTTTTTAACAAAAAAAACAACCAAACAAAAAAAGTGTATTTAATCAAAAAATCAATTTTCCATCAAGTAAAAATTTAGACAATTTGTTTTAACCAGCCGACTATTACATTGTAAGCTCTTTGGAACTCAATGGAAATTAGGTGCATACGCATCATTTGTGTCTTTCAAAGCAGTTTGCATGGTATATAATTGCATGGCATGATATTATTGTCCAAATCACAAGGTCAGTCTTACAATGTGCTGCAGTGTGTTATTCTACACTACAACATACATTATGTGGATACCGTGTGTACTTTGGTCAAGGGGAATTTGAAGTCCAGTGTTGGTCTCATTCTTTGTGGATGCATGATAAGTTTGGAAGGGAGCAGATGCATCTGACATTCTGTGACTGCATAATACAGTTCTATACTTGAAAAGTTCCTAACACATTGTGTGAGCTATCAAGAATAAACAAATACATGATAATCAAATGGATCTGACTGGGACATGCAGTGAAAAAACACATTGAAAGGATGGATGGATGGATTAGATCTCTGTAGCACAATCCCTGGGGTTTTGGATGGTATGTCACTGTTACTTTAGACACCTAGTTTTGAGAAACTATCTAAACATATAATACCTCTGTCCCCAGGCTGGCCTTTGGGAGAAGCTGGCAGGTGGACTGCACATATACACATACACCGGGGGCTGTGCTTGCCAATCCCCCTGTTGCGGGGTGTAGGCAACCCTGGCTCCCCCACTGGCCACCGGGGAAGGCTGGACTGCGGCCCCACCAGCCTGGGCCCTTACCCCCTTCCCACAGCTAGGGTCCCTTCTCCCTTCCCACTCCCCACCATGTGGGTTCTGCTGCTGGCACAATGTAGCAGCTGTTTTTAAAACACCAGCAGCCACCCACCATGTGGTGACTGCCAGAGCTTCAGCCAGCTGCTGTGTGATGGCTCAAGGGAATGGGGTGCACCCCAGTCCTGACCACCCCTTCCCAGTCATCCCCCCAGTGCAGGTCCTGCCACCACCTTCCCACCCCTGCATGGATCCTGCTGCTGGCACCCCGATCAGCTGTTTTTAAAATGGCAGCTGCCTTCCACCGCAGTCCCAACCCCCCCCACCACCTCCCTCCAGTGCAGGTCCCACCACCAGAGCCCCATCATTGTTTTTAAAACGGCAGCCACCCTCCACAGGCAGCTGCCGGAGCTTCTGCCAGCTGATGTGTAGTGGCTCAGGGGGCCAAGGTGTACCCCAGTTCCAGCCCCCCCATAGGCCTCACCCCCTCCCACCCCCTTGCCATGCAGTCCTGTCCCCCGTCCTTCCCCCACAAGGCCAGCAGCAGCTCTCCTTCAAGGTGCAAAGAAGGTGAGCACTGCTGTTGAAGAGTCAAAGAGCCATATTTAGGCCCATGAGCCATAGGTTGCCGACCACATTATGGGGTGAGCGAGAGGGAGGAGGCCGGGTGGCTGAGTGGGGAGGGGCTGCGGGACACAGAGTGATGACATCACTCTGTCAGTATAGTAAAAGATACACACACACACACACATACTCACTCTCTTTTACTTTTCAAGCTAATACAAAATAACGTCCAAATGCCTTGTATGGACTAAACTGATCCCTTTGTTCAAGAACTCCTAACCGGTAAGAGCTAGGACCATCAAATTCAGTATGCAGCTTCCTCTTCTCATAACTTAAAGCCAGGTCAAGGTTTGGTTGTGCCAGGAAAATCGGAGGTGCTTGGAATGCAATTGTTTTCCATAACAAGAAAAGGGACCTGTAGGGAAGATAGCAATGTCCTTTTCTTAAAAACAAAATTGAAAATAGACTTTTAAAAAATTGCATCTCTCAGTTCAATCCCTAGTCAAGAAACTAGTCACTTCCACAGTACTGTAAATTAGTTTCCATCATGCTGCATCTTTTAAGGGACAACGGAACATGCTCTGCTGAATGCAGAACTTCCTTTCCTTTCTGATTTAATTGTATTTCTGTTCTCTACATTATAAAACTTTAGATGCACTTTGTTCTGTGCCTCAGATCATTTTTATGCTTGTGCAGCATTTTTATTCTGACATATCACAAAGCATTAGAAAACAGTACGTTTAAAATAGAACACCCTTTCTCCTCATTTTAAAGCCATTTTGCTTTCATTTGCAGAAATCCATACCTGTCGTGATCTACTGTATTCTATCTAGAACTGTCGCTCTGTAGAGTCAATTTTGTGACACTTGATTAAAGTAAGTGGAAAGCTTTAATGAGACAAAATACATTTATTGAAAACATGTATGATGTCATTCAGCTGTTTTACTTTTTTATTCTAAATGTAGAGAAAAAATCACGACTGACTCCCACCCACAGTGAGATACTCTATATCTATATCTATATTTTAGAGATTTGTGCATCTGTTTCTCTGGGTACGTCTACACTACAGCGCTAATTTGAACTAACGCGTCTAGAACTAAAACCTAGTTCGAATTAGCGTTTTGCTAATTCGAACTAGCATGTCCACATTAAGTGGACCCTGAACCGGGCTAAAGGATGGCAGTGCCGGCAGGGCGTCAGAGGAGGACTTAGAGCGTGGAGATGCTGTCTCAGGCTAGCCGAGGGCTGCGCTTAAAGGGACCCGACCTCCACTCCGGACAGACAGTTCTCAGGGATGCCCCGCTTGCAAAGCAGTCCTGGCTTGGAGTGCCCGGAGTACCCACACTGGGCACATCACAGCACTCGGCCATCAGCCCGGCTGCACTTGCCGCAGGCTGCCATCTGGAGAGAGGGGGCAATTGGGGAGCTGCAAGAGAGCTTCCACCCCCAGAAGCCCGCAGAGCCAGCCCAGTCCTCCCCATCGGGGGCGCGTACCCCATTCCTCCCTCACCTCCTTCCACTTACCCTTCCCTAGCCCCTTTTCTTGATGTACAAAATAAAGGACAATTGTGTTCAAAAATGGAATCTGTCTTTATTGAACAAAACTGGGGGAGACTGGGAAAAGGAGGTGGGAGAGGGGAAGAGAGAGGCTGGGAGAGGGGAGGGCAACTAAAATGATCAGGGGTTGGGAACAGGTCCCATATGAAGAGAGGCTAAAGAGACTGGGACTTTTCAGCTTAGAAAAGAGGAGACGGAGGGGGGCCAGGATAGAGGTCTCTAAAAGCAGGAGTTGGGTAGAGAGGGTGCATACAGAAAAGTTCTTCATTAGTTCCCATAAAGAAGGACTAGAGTACACCAAAGGAAAGGAATGGGTAGCAGGCTTGAAACTAGTAAGAGAAAGTTGTTCTTCACAAAGCAAATAGTCAACCTGTGGAACTCCTTGCTGCAGGAGGCTGTGAAGGCTACAACTAGAACAGAGTTTAAAGGGAAGTGAGATCAAGTCATGGAGGCTGGGTCCATGGAGTGCTATTAGCCAGGGGGTAGGAGTGGTGTCCCTGCCCAAGGTTTGTGGAAGGCTGGAGAGGGATGGCACGAGACAAATGGCTTGGTCACTGTCTTCGGTCCATCCCCTCCAGGGTCCCTAGGGTTGGCCACTGTCGGCAGACAGGCTACTGGGCTAGATGGACCTTTGTTCTGACCCAGGACGGCCATTGTAAGCTCAGGGTCGGGGGTCTCAGTGGACCCCCTTGATTTTCATGCACACCTGCTCCTGGGTGGCCAGGCTGGCAGCTCTCCTGCCCTAGACGGCCACTTTCCTGTGCCTAGTGCGGAGATCGTGGACGAGGTCCACGATGTCTGCACTAGCCCAGGCGGGTGCCCGCCTCTTGAGGTCCCGGGCAAGCTCCCGGGAGCTGCCAGCCTGGTCCCGGGAAGAGGGGGAGGGCTGGGGGGCATCGGGTGGATGGCTCGATCCGTGCAAGGTGCAGGGTCTTCTGGCTGGGTGCTGGCAGGCTTGCACCTGGCACGGGCACCCTAGCCAGCCCGTGCCCCTTTAAGGAGTCCGGGGCCGGGAGGGGGGCAGACGAGTTTCCCTGGTGTTGGCCAGAGTGGCCACCAGGGAAAGCTGGGGAGGGCTAGTCTCCCACTAGTTCGAATTAAGGGGCTACACACCCCTTAATTCGAACTAGTAAGTTGGAACTAGGCTTAATCCTCGTGGAATGAGGATTACCTAGTTCGAACTAAGCGCTCCGTTAGTTCAAATTAAATTCAAACTAATGGAGCGCTAGTGTAGCGCCTATGAAAGTTAGTTCGAACTAACTTTGTAGTATAGACATACCCTCTGTGAGCCCATTTGTTCAAGAACTCCTAAAGGGTAAGCGCTAGGCTCACCAAATGGGGTAGGCAGTTTCCTCTTATTGTAACTTAAAGCCAGGTCAGGGTTTGGTTGTGCCAGGAAAATGGGCTGGGGCTAGAAACTCTCCCCCTCCCCCGCAGAAGAAGGTGGGATTAGCAACTGTGGCCTCCTCCCCCTCCCCTCAGGAGATGCGGATCCTCCTCTATCCCCAAGGAGATGTTAGGCCAGGACCCACAGCGCTCCTCAAGAGACGCCAGGGCTGGGCAGCGCAGTGCTGGCCCCTCCTTTGAGCAGTGCCAACTTTGCCACTGTGAGTGGCCTCAGTAAGCCCCCTGCTCTGAGCTCCCTGCCCTGAGCCCTCCCGTAATTCCTGCACCTACCACTGCCCTAAGCCCCACCACATATCCAACCGCCTACCCTGAGCCTCCGCAAGGACCCAGGCAATGCTGGGTAAAACCTCTAGTCCTATTAATAATAGTGGGAATAGCCACACTAAGAACCCAGGCAGATGTGGGGAATAAACAGTTTAACCTCATGCCTTGTTGACACTTCTTTTTCTTTCTTCTTTGGGGTGGTGAGGTGGGAGTTTTAGACATACATGAAAAATATCTAACCTTTCAACGAGTCTCTGGAAGAATGGGGTTCACATCCCTGCACTGTAGCTTGATTCCAGGTTAGAAGAGGCCTGTTTTCTGGCTTAGAGCTGGCTGCTGCTGAAATCTCCCACAAACAGCTTAAAAGATTTTTAAATCATCAAACGCCCGTCTGGAATCTCATCTGGACCTCTGTATGGACACTGCCTCTGCCTCAGCCCGCTTCCAGTAAGTTTAAAAACCAGACTATCTTAGCCCAATAATAACTGGCAATGCAGGCAGGTGTGGAGTGACTGGGTCACTGGCCCTTGTATGATGGAAAATTGTTGCCAAAATCAATTTTTTCCTATGGAAAATTCTGTTTTTCCAGAAACTGTACACTCTTGGGAAGTCATTCAGGCTGTCCTTGTACTCAGGGCAACTCGGGAGAAAATCCACCAGCCAACAGCCCAGAGACTCCATTGTATGTGTATGACAGGGTTTAAGGGTTTTCATATGTATTGAAATATGGAGAATGTGTGTGTTACCGCTTGGTACAATTGCTCTGCAGCTCTAGTCACAAAGGATCTGAGGAATAATCTTTGCACTGTTTTGTGGGAGCCAAAATCAGGAAGGAAAACTTCCATCCTATGTTCCCCATCTGGCTTTTAAGTGATGTCTACCACATGACATCATCTAAACGTCTTCAGTTCTGTCCCCCTCCCCCGGTCTTTACCCCGACCTCCCCAGAACAGAAGCCCTTAATGAGTGACGCTGGTGAATGCGGGTATTTATTCAGGAGCGCTGAGTCATCTTCAGGCTTCATACTTTGGTACAAATATTAAATTGCAGAGCTGTTTTGTGTATTTTTATTTTGGTGGGAAGCCTGCAATTACGGCTAATGCTTTGTTACTTATTCTGCGACATGTGGTAATGCTATAGAGAATAAAGATCAGGAAACACATGGGGCTGACAGGCAGGACCGTTCATTTGCTCTTTGCCAACTGGGCTGCATTCATATATGTTTCTGGCAGCTAGCGGCATGACACCTCGGGTTCCCTCCCTTGTCTTTCCAAGAGTAACACAGATTTTTTTTCCCACTGAAAAGAAAAAATGAAATCATAACATTTACCTCTTCCCCTCCCCCTCTCAAAAGCCATTTCCCTCATCCCAAGACATCTAAATGAGAAAAAGTGGCTAGTTAAAGAACTGGTGTCCATAACTCAGAATTGCTGCAGTACGTATTATTAATAGTCACTTTGACACACCAATTACGCACATGATATATTTGAGGTAAAATGATGTAAATGTGTTTTGTTTTCTTTAAAAATGTGGTGCGCATTAGAACATAAGTATAACTTTTGTTGCCCACTAGTAGCACTTCAATTTGCACAAACATAACAAACATGGTTAGGCTATTTCTACACTTGTATTACTGCAACACAACCATATGCCAACCAAGTCTGTGCATCTACATATACCTACACTGCTTCACAGTAATAAGCATTCTGGGAAAATCTACGTGGTTCTCTCATAAGGCAGAGAAGGTGCATAAGGAGCTGCATCAGCAGCCTCTCCTGTAATTCATAGAGTTGTAGATTTCAAGACCAGAAGGGACCATTGTGATCTCCTCTAAATTTGTGTTCAGCGCAGGCCATAGAACTCCCCCACAAAAATTAATAATACATATTTTTTAAAAAATCATCCAATATTGATTTCAAAATTGTCAGTGATGGGAAGATCCACCACAATCCTAGGTAAATTGCTGCAATAGTTAATCACTCTCACCATTAAAAATATACACTTTATTTCCAGACTGAATTTGTGTTAAGTTCAACTTTCAGCTGCAGATCATTCTATACCTTACTCTGTTAGATTGAAGAGTCCATTATTAAATATTTGTTCCCCATCTAAGTACTTATAGACTGTAATCAAATCACCCCTTAACCTTGTCATTGTTAAGATAGATAGCTTAAACTCTCTGAGTCTATCATCGACAGGCAGGTTTTCTAATAATATAATCATTGGCTTGGCTCTTTGCTGAACCCGTTCCAATTTATTAACCCTCCTTCTGAATTGTGGGCACCAGAACTGGACACAGAATTCCATCAACAGTTATACCAGTGCCAAACACAGAGATAAAAAACCCTCTCTGCTCCTAATCAAGATTCCCATTCATGAATCTAAGGATAACATTAGCCCTTTTGGCCATATTACCATACTGTGATCTCCTATTCAGTTGAGTATCTGCCACAACCCAATTCTTTTTCAGAGTCACTGCTTTCCAAGAGAAAGTCCCATGCCCTGTAAATATGACCTACATCTTTTTTTCCTAGATGTTTACATTTGTATATTGCCATTTTAAATGAACAGTATTTGCTTGCACCCCATCTGGCTAGTTCAGGATAAGAGTTCTGTCTTCATCATTATTTACTACCTCATCAATTTTTGTCTCATCTGCAAATGTTGTCACTGTTGATTTTATGTTTTCTTCCAGGTCATTGATAAAGAGCTAAATAACATTAAGCAGGGACTCTCAAACTTAATGCACCATGCCCCCCTTCTGACCATCAAAACTGTTACAAAACCCTGGGGGAAGGGGGGGGGGACACAAAGCCTGAGTCCACCCAAACCCCACTGCCCTGAATGGAGGAGGAGGGGAACAGCAAAGTGGGATGTGTGTGTGGGGCGGGGGAGGCTGTAACCTGAGTCCCAACAGGCAGGGCTGAAACCCTCAGGCTTTGGCCTTGGGTGGTGGGACTAGGACTCTGGCTTTAGCCCTGGGCCCCAGCAAATCTAAGCCAGTCCTGATGACCCTTTAAAATCAGGTCATGACTCACTGTGGGTCCCAACCCACAGTTTGAGAATTGCTGAAATAGAGCTAAGAAATTATCTGTATGAGACCTGTAGCAAGCATGGGTGGCCACTCACTGACCCCGACGGGGAAGAACCCTTTCATGAGCTCATGTGGGCTGAGCCGTGTCCTGCTCTTTAACTCCCCGGAAGCCAAGGGGCGGGGCAGAGAGAATAAAAGCCCATTTTAGGAGCTCAGTAGGAGCTGGACCAAAGGATGAATGCCGAGCAAAAGCAATTAACGTGATTGATCCAAAAGTGCAGCTAGTGAAAAACCAGCCCAGAAAGATAATGTCCAGTGTAACTGAAAGCCTCTCTCAGGGGCAGAGGTCAAGAGCTGTGATGCCTCAGAGCTAGGGGCTGACTTGACATAAGCATTGAAAGGAAGCAATTGGAGCAGCTGCTTTTAGGATATACTAGGATCGACTGGTTGATCGCGAGGCGTCCGTGTCCACGTCCCTCCCCCATTTTCCCCTCACCCCCCAAGAAGCCCCACTACCTACCTCCAGCAAAAATGGAGGTAGCGCCGGCTTCCTGCGGGTGGACGGAAGTCCCGCAGCTTGACGCCACTTCTGGGGATTTCGGAAGTGCGTTGGCTGCTCTGCCGGGTGCGCTGCGGGAGGAGGTGTCGGCCCGGAGGAGGAGCTCAGTGACTTCCCTGCACCGGCACTAGAAGGGTGAGTTGGCGCGGGGCAGGCATGAGCGGAGTTTCCCTGCGTCGTGGGGGGGAGTCGGGCCCGGAGGAGGCATGCACTGGCTTCCATCTGGAGGGAATCCTGGGAGAAAGCAGATGCAGGGAACTCTCTGCCTCCACTGGGACCCCGCCCCCTGTCCCCACTCCCCAGACCCCACTCCCCTGTCCCCAGCTACAGAACTCTGTCCCCACTCCTGTCTCCACTCCCCGAACTCTGTCCCCACTGGCACCCTGTCCCCAGCTGCAGAACCCTGTCCTCTGCCCTCCCAGCACCCTGTTCCCTCTCCCCTGCCCCCAGCCGCAGAACTTTCCCCACAAAATGTATAATTATAAATGCTTCATTTTAGTTTTAAATAGCATGAATAAAAAACAGGCCATTTATTTCATAACTATAAACATGTGATTTAAATTTTATATATTGCATAATTTAAAAATAAACTGTTTATCAGAGTGTGTAAGTAAGGGCTGGGGATAGCAAGTGATGGACAGGAGGAGAATAGAGAGGGCGGGGCTTTGAGAAGGGGCGGGGCTTCAAGGAAGGGGCAGAGTGGTAGATCGTCGCCTGTTCTGATATTTAAAAAGTGATCTTGGGTGTAAAAAGGTTGGAGACCACTGTACTAGTGTGTTCACCAAGAACAGTGAAGAGCTTGGGAGATGAGACTGAGCACCACACGGGATTGTCCAGAAGCCAGAGAGTGTTTGTATTCATGTCACAGTGAATGAGAAGGTAAATTGTGTGTGAGAAGATAGCCTGACTGAGCATTATATATCACTTTAGGCACTCCTTGGTGTGACTGTAAAAAAACCGAGTGCAGACTAGAGGATGTGCGTCGATTACAGGAGACTAAGGCTATGTCTCCACTGTGATCAAACACCTCCAAGACCAAGTCTCAGAGCCCAGGCAGTGGGGCTGTAAATGGCAGTGTAGATATCTGGGTTCAGATTGGCACCTGGGCTCCGAGAACTTCCCCGCCTTAGAAGGTCTCAGAGCTCAGGTTTCAGCCCAAGCCTAAGTCAGCTAACCTGGGCCATTTGCAGCCATGCGGATCTTTTATTGCAGTGTAGATATACCCTTAATTCATGGACAGCTGAGGCAGCTACACGCTGCCCCAGCTAGCAGACAACATGGATAAAATGAAAGGAGCAAAGTATCCTTCTAGTTTTGATTTGGTATGAGGATACCCTCAGATTTAAGCGCTCCTGAAGATCAAGGAACAACTGCCTTTTTGATCCCCTTTCTTCCTGTTTCATCTCTGCTGATGCCTTTTGGACTCAGGATTGTCCTAGGAATGGTTTCAAGGGGAGTGAATGATCTAGCTTGTGTTTTGAGAGCTGAAGACATTCTTGTGCACTGGGATGATTTTGTTTATTTCAATAAGCATAGGTGGAACAGCTGGTAGGAATGGAAAAGATGGTTAATGCTTTTTGAGGCACCAGGGTTTAAATTGGCAGGGGACAAATGTCAGTTTGCCAGGAGTTGTACCACTTTCCTAGGCATATAGTTTATGAGGATGCGGTTGACTGCCAGCCCATGAAACTGAACATTATAAAAGACTGGAAGGTCCCTACAAATCTGGAGCATACCTGGAGAGGGTACAGAAGTTTTTAGGCCTTTGTGGATTTTATAGGAGATTTGTGCAAAATTGTATAGCGCAGGCAGTGCACTTGGACCAGCTAACTAAGGACTTCTAAAACATGCTAGTTTAAATTCCCAGATCCCCTGTGATGCCTCAAAACCTGCAGTTGGATTGTCTCTGGATCAAATGGATGAACGTAGTAAGTGGAGACTGATGACCTTTTTTGGGGGACGAGGGGGACGAGGAGGGAGCTCACAAATTAAGTGAGAGGGAAACCAAGTAAGTGCATGACTATTGTGGTGGGCTCAAGGTACAAAATTCACAATGTCCCTAGATCCTAGTGCCCTGAGTAGCTCCTTACCAAGCACTACCCAAAAGGACACCTGTAGAGATGAATTCTCAACGGTCTGCATACACATTCATCATGCACCTGGAAAGAAAGTTCTGCTCACAGATGTTCTCTGCTGGCTGAGGGCAGTGAGAATAGTCTCAGATTGGTCTTGAGACATCATCTGGCAAAAACAGTCTGAGAGCCCCGAGTTATTTCTGGTGCATTAACAGACATCAAAGAAAAACCAGACTGGGGAGGTTCAGCATAGTTCAAGAACAACCTATCTATTGATCTAGCAACCTAGTGAGGTGTATGGAAAACAGTATTACACTTTTGATCTATATTTTAAATCTGCAGGAGTTTTTCTGGTCTTCTCACAGGCAGGGAGCTCTGCAGAGAAGTGCGTGATCAGAGACAATCTGCAGCCAGCCAGCCTAGGATAAGGTTGGATGAATTGCAAATCTTTTTTTTTTTATAGAGCAGCCTGCCTTGTCTCTTTCTGGTTTGGATTGTGTGAGGGCACCTGCCCGGCTCTGGCCCTGTCAAGGGTTGTAAATTCAGGAGAGGGCTAAGGCTGTGGAGGCAACAGCTGTGGCAAGCAGCAGCTAATTAGGGTCTAGCTGGCCCTGTATAAATAGGGACTCCTGTGTGAGAAGTAGAGCACACTCTTGCTCCAGCTGTGGAGTAGGAGGGACCTGACTGCCAGGGAAGCTACAGAGACTTCCTGAGGCAGAATTGGGGAGCTCTGGCCAGGCACACTCCCAGTCTGAGGCCTTCCCCTCCAGGCTTGGGGGTACCAGGGCTGCAGGGAAGCAGCCAGGGCAGGAAATGGCCATAGGTCCACCTCTTCTCCCCAGCAAATGAGTGGCCATTTCAGACTGCAGTTTGCCCTGGAGACAGGGGCTAGATGAAACCTGGCAGTGGGTCACTGAGGCAAAGTGGGCAAAAGGGATTGAGGATTCCCTACAGGCAAGGACCGGAGAGTTTGTGGGCACTGTGATAGGACTGTACCCTGGAGGAAAGGTCTTGTGCTTGGAAGGGGACATTGGTCTGCTGTTCTCCACCGAAAGGTAACAGCAGACAAGCCACTGGGTGGAAGGGGGTGCTCCAGGGCTGAACTGAGCTGACTTTTTTGGTGACCAGCAAGAGGCGCTATGGTGGGGAGTCATGCCAGGCTATACCAGAGTCCTATGTCTTATCATTCTGGATTCTAAGGAATGGTATGTTGCAGCATTCCAGCAAGCGTAGTTTATATTGTAGCTAACATCTCTGTTTGTACACCATGAAATCTAACACAAACTTGCTGGTGCAGGAGAGTAACAGCATTGTCTTGTCAGCAAGCTTACAGAGACTAGTACTGGAGTATCTACACAATAACAAAGCAACAGGCCACCCAAGGTATGAAAAGAGTTGAGTTGGTATCCAACAGGTACCGCATGGAGGCAGATGTTAAGGACTGTGTACCCACCTATTTGACTGTCAGGAAAGAAAAGCGCTAGCAAGGAACGGCAGAACTCCTTGAACGGATGCTGTAGCACTATCAAAGTGCCAAGTTGCTGTCTTGTTTTGATGTTATGTTGTATCTATTGATGGGGGCTGCCTCAGAGTGCTGGAGCTGTTACTTGCAGCCTTCTAATAAATCTTTTGATTTGTATGAGTGAATATTACAGTATTTCAATCCTGGCTTGTAGCAATCTCTGCTACTCTAGCTTAGGCACCCCATGGCTTTACTTATGCCTTTCAACTCAGACCTATAGCACTCCCAACTTTCCCAACAGCATGGTGTGCCCCAGCAGTACCGGTTATAAAGAAAATGGAAAAATCTGAATCCATGTGGGTCTGAAAAGACTTTATGCAGCAGCTGAGAGAGAAGTAAGGCTTACTGATTGTAGCTGACAGTTTTTTAAAAGAAGGATACAACATATGCTCTCCTCTAGTCTTCCAGAACACTACCTTGTTTTAATAGGAGATTGCCTGTTTTTATCACCCCTGTTACTTCATTCTTAAGTTCCATGATATTGGATGTATACCATCTGGTCCTGGAGACATTTGGTTATTTAATTTGTCCAGTATCCCCTGTATCTGAAGCCTCCGTGCTTGACAGTGTTCCATCTTTCTCACTGGAAATGAGGAGTAGGTACTCCCCCCAACATTCTTTCCAGGGAAGACTGATGCAAAAAATAGTATTAACTTCTCTGAAATGTCCTTTTCCACCTCAAATGCTCCTTTGCTGACAGGCTTTCAACTTCGTGTATAGTTAAGGAATTTCTTCTTAATCCCGGTGCCAACTCTGTTCACACATCTATGCAGGTGACACCATCACAGGACCTAACCACATTAGCCACCCCATACAACTGCACATCCTCTGTTGTGATCTATGCCATCAAGTGCCAGCAAAGCCCCTCTGCTGTGTTTATTGGCCAAAGCGGACAGTCTCTGTGCCAAAGGATACAGGGACATAAGTCAGATATCAGAAATGGTAACACATAGAAGCCTGTAGGGGTACATTTTAACCTGCCTGGGCACTCATTAATGGATTTAAAAGTAGCCATCTTCTACAAAGGAATTTCACCAGACAATTACAGAGAGTGTAGCATTGATCTTCATATGCAAATTTAACACTGTTTCCTTGGGCTTGAATAAAGACATTAATTGGATATTGCATTATAAGGCAAGCCTTCCCTGCATTTAACACCTCACTTACTACAATTGACAAGTACCTTTTTTTTTCTTTCCCTTCCTTTTCTGTTCTAAATTCTAGGTTCTTGTTATTTCCGCTCCAGCTCATCTGAAGAAGTGGGTTTTGCCCACAAAAGCTCATGACATTGTATATATTTTTGTTAGTCTCTAATGCAGTGGTCCCCAACGTTTTGGGGCTGCTGGGCGCCTGGGGGCGGGGCCGCTCACGCGCTGCGCGTATGGGGGCGGGGCCAAGCATGCGCCGCACGCCCAAGGTCAGCACCGGCATGTGCTGTGATCCCGGGCAGGGGCTGCCCAGGTTCCGCGCGGCGCCCCCGGGGCCGGGGCCAGGGCTGGCGCAGCACCCCCAGGGGCGGGGCCAAGGCCAGGGCCAGGGCCAGGGCCAGGGCCAAGGCCGGTGCCAGGGCCGGCAAGGGCACGCGCGGTGCTCCCGGGGGCGGGGCCAAGGCCGGCACCAGGGCCGGCAAGGGCATGTGCGGGGGCCGGGGCCAGGGCACGCGCTGCGCACCCGGGGGCGGGGGTCAGGGTTGGCACCAGCACGAGCGGCGCACCCGGGGCCAGCCGTGCGCCCGGGGCTGGCACCTGCCGCACTCCTGGGGACGGGGCCAGCCCAGATTGCTCCGCGGGCGCATGTAAAGGGTCCGGCGGGCGCCATGGTGCCCGCGGGCACCGGGTTGGGGACCACGGCTCTAATGTGACACAGGACTATTCAGACTTTTTACATCTTCACTAGCAATGGGCTTCCCTTTTCTGAAGGATGTCCATTTGACTTCAAAACCTTTTTGAACTTTGCTGCTTAGCCATACTTTTCTTGCCTTGCTGCTTCCTTTTCTCCTTTTTGATATGCATTCCTTCTGCAGCTAAGACAGTATATTTAAGAAGCCTTCCCACTGAGCCTGAGGATTTTAATTTCCCTTAAGTCTTTAGAACCCCTTTGACCAGCTTCCTTATTGTTTTGAAACCTCTATCTTAAAGTTTACTGTCTCACAGCTAAACTTCAATACCTCTCCTCATCTGAGGATCTCACATTTATTCAGCCGAAACTACCCTTGCTGTAATTTAAGCCCATTGCTTCTTGTCCTAGCCTCAGAGGTGAATGAGCACAATTTACCTCCCTCCTCCTTGTAACAACCTTTTATGTATTTAAAACGATCATGTCCTCTCAGT
Organism: Pelodiscus sinensis; assembly: GCF_052426305.1. Classification (NCBI taxonomy): domain Eukaryota; kingdom Metazoa; phylum Chordata; order Testudines; family Trionychidae; genus Pelodiscus; species Pelodiscus sinensis. The sequence goes on along the minus strand of NC_143052.1, from coordinate 145,097,376 downwards.
ATTCTCTTCTCCAGACTAAACAATCTTTTCTAAACCAATTTTTTTCAATCCTCCTTCTTAGGTCACGTCTCCTAGACTTTTAACAATTGCTGTTGTTCTTTCCTGGACCTTCTCTAATTTGTTTACATTTCTTGAACTGTGGCACCCAGAAGTGGACGCTAATACTCCAGTGGAGACATAATCAGTGCAGAGTAGGGTGGGAGAATCACTTCTCATATCTTCTTATATGGGATGAAGGTGGACAGCCCTTGGTGGGCACAGAACAGGTTAGGAACTATTTAGAAAAGCTAAACGTACACAGATCCATGGCACCAGACTTAATGCATCCGAGGGTACTGAGGGAGTTGGCAAATGTCAGTGAGGAGCCTTTGGCCATTATCTTTGAAAAGTCATGGAGATCGGGAGAGATCCTGGATGATTGGAAAAGGCAAATGTAGTGCCCATCTTTAAAAAAGGGAAGAAGGACAATCAGGGAACTATAGGCCGGTCAGTCTTACCTCCGTTCCTGGAAAAATCATGGAAGAGATCCTTAAGGAATTCATTTTGAGGCACTTGGAAGAGAGGAAAGTGATCAGGAATAGTCAGCATGGATTCACAAAGGGCAATTCGTGCCTGACCAATCTGATTAGCTTCTATGATGAGGTAACTGGCTCTGTGGACGTGGGAAAGTCAGTGGATGTGATATACTTTACTTTAGAAAGGCTTTTGATACTGTCTCCCACAATATTCTTGCCAGCAAGTTAAGGGAATGTGGATTGGATAAATGGATGGTAAGATTGATAGAAAGCTGGCTAGAAGGCTGGGCCCAGCGGGTAGTTATCAACGGCTCGATGTCAGGATGGCGGTCGGTTTCTAGCGGAGTGCCCTAAGGTTCAGTTCTGGGGCCAGTTTTGTTCAATATCTTTATTAATGACCTGGATCAGAGGATGGATTGCACCCTCAGCAAGTTTGCAGATGACACTAAGCTAGGGGGAGAGGTAGATACACTGGAGGGCAGAAATAGGGTCCAGAGTGACTTAGACAAATTGGAAGATTGGGCAACAAGAAATCTGATGAGGTTCAACAAGGACAAGTGCAGAGTCCTGCACTTGGGACGGAAGAATCCCAAGCATTGGTACAGGCTGGGGACCCACCAGTTAAGTAGTAGTTCTGCAGAAAAGGACCTGGGGGTTACAGTGGATGAGAAGCTGGATATGAGTCAACAGTGTGCCCTTGTAGCCCTGCTTGCCAGCCACGCTGTCCGGTGTTCTGTGCATGCGCAGATCGTTCTGCATATGTGCAGATTGCCTGAACCTGGCTCTTCTGGGATGTAATCTACTCGCCACGGGTGAGTAGATTACATAGATTGTCAAGTCCTGCATATTAGGGTGCATTAGGAGGAGCATTGCCAGCAGATCCAGGGAAGTGATTATTCCCCTTTATTCAGCTCTGGTGAGGCCACATCTGGAGTATTGTGTCCAGTTCTGGGCCCCCCCACTACAAAAAGGATGTGGATGCATTAGAGAGGGTCCAACTGAGGGCAACCAAAATGATTAGGGGGCTGGAGCATATGACCTATGAGGAGAGGCTGAGGGACTTGGGTCTGTTTAGTCTGCAGAAGTGAAGAGTGAGGGGGGATTTGATAGCAACCTTCAACTTCCTGAAGGGAGGTTCCAAAGAGGATGGAGAAAGGCTGTTCTCAGTAGTGACAAATGGCAGAACAAGGAGCAATGGTCCAGATTGGATATTAGGAAAAACTGTTTCACTAGGAGGGTGGTGAAGCACTGGAATGGGTTACCTAGGGAAGTAGTGGAGTTTCCATCCCTAGAAGTGTTTAAGTCTCAGCTTGACAAAGCCCTGGCCGGGTTGATTTAGTTGGGATTGGTCCTGCCTAGAGCAGGGGGCTGGACATGATGACCTTCTGAGGTCTCTTCCAGCCCTATGGTTCTATGATTCTGATTCTATGATCTTGCTTACAGCATCCCTGCTACACACCATTCTGGGCTGCCTATATTGCTTTTTGCAGCAGTGTTATACTAGTGACGACTCTTTCACTTGTGATTCTCTATGACCCTCCAATCCCTTTCAGTAGCAATCCTCCTTAGGCAGTCATTTCCCATTCAATGTATTTCAGAGGGGTAGCAGTGTTAGGGTGCATCTAGACAGTGGCACTATTTTGAAATAGCTTTTGTAATAACAGGCACGCTATTCTGATGTCCCTGTAAACCTTGTTCCATGAGGATTAAGGAATGTTTCGGAATAACGCTCTATTTTGAAATTAACCCTAAAGAAGCTATGCTATTTGTGTAGCTCAAATTGCATAGCTTATTTCGAGCTACAAGTGCAGTGGAGTCACCCTTAGTCTGTTTCAGCATAAACAACGACGAGTCCTATGGCATCTTAAGGGCTAACAAATGTATTTGGGCATAAGCTTTCATAGTGGGAAACAGCCCATGAAAGTTTATGCCCAAATAAATGTGTCAGTCTTTAAGGTGCCATTAGAGATGTTAAATTTAGATTAGTTAGCTAATCGAATAGTCAATGGGATTTCCATTGACTATAAGGGCACCTCTGCCTGTGAATTGTAGCAAGAGCCCTGCCGGCTTCAAAAGCAGAAGCCCCGCAGGGTGCACGGGGCCTGCTGGGGCATTTGTATATTTCAAAAGCAGAATCACAGCAGAAGGAGTGCAAGGGGAGATTGCCTCACGCCATTTCCTGCTGTGCTTCTACCTCCCCTGCTCCCTGTGGAGACAGTGCTGGTGGAAGTGGCTTTTAAGCTGGATCCCCACCAGCACTGGCTCCTGCTCCCCCCCTTGCTGCCCCTCTAATAGAGGCAGCAAGGGAGGAAGTGACTAGCTGCATCACTAGTCAAATTGCCACTTATATCCCTAGATGCCATAGAACTCCTCGTCTTGTATGTGTGCAGTTGATTCTTCCTTCCTAAGTGGAGTTCTTTGCATTTGTCCTTGTTGAGTTTCATCCTCTTTATTTCAGGCCATTTCTCCAGTTTGTCCAGATTGTCACGGGGCCCTGACACTGACCGCCTTGGTCACATCCCCTTGCCCCGTTGGTCGTCCCAGTCTCTTCTAATTTCACTAAACGGAGGGCTGTGGCCCCTCTTTTAGGTCACTCTGTCGATCACCTGAGTGAGGAGGTGAGGGGGGTCTGGGCCCTCCCTCTCTCCAGACCGCAGACCAAGGTCCTAAGGCAGGGGAGACTAACCTCTCTCCCCTCACCTGGCTGATGGGGCAAGGTGCCTCAACGCATCAGCCCGTGGGCTCCACTCTGCACCCGCCCTGGGCTGCTTCCTCGCTCACCGGCCGGCTTATCCCGGTGTTTCCTCTGGGTTCTCAGTCCCTTCATCCAGCGCTCTCCTTCCTTTCCTCTTGGCCCTCAGTTCTCTGCCCTTCTATACCCCGGGAGGGCACCGCCCCTCCCCTCCAGGACGCCTGCGCCAGTGTCCCACGAGTGGCTCCGCCCCCGCATCCCCAGCTGCACCCAGCCCCTCCCGGCATCTTCCTTCCTGCCGGTTGCGAGGGACCTCGGGGCTTCCCCTGGGCCATCTGCGGGGGTACCAGCCCCACGGCCGGTGGGGCGGGGTGTCGCCCCCCCTTGCCGCCGCCTCCCCTAACCTTGACAGCTGAATCTCCCTTTGGTGCTACCAGCTCAGTAGATGCACAATGACCATTGAATGTGCTTTTGGCAGATTGAAGTGTTTGTTCACTGGATTGGATCTCAGTTGAGAAAACACCTGAAAGATTGTAGCTGCCTGTCGAATCCTGCACCATGTTAGTGAGACAAAGTGGGAAAAGCTGCTGCCAGCGGGATTGGCAGCTGTGAAGGACCATGTGGTCTGTGAGCCAGCAGCCCCACGGGGTGGCTCAGCAGTGCTGGAGAAACCCTCTCCCTGCAGTGGGCTGCAGGCAGGGAGCTGCTCCCCTGGTATCTGTTACCCAGTAAGCCTTACCTATTGGCATCCCTAGTCTTGAACAGATGCCAACTTGTGGTATAGCTGGACTCTCCCCCCACCACCTCTCTGCCCCGTCATCCTCCTTGCTATTCACAGAAGTCTGTCTCAAACACTCCGAACTATCCACAGTGACCTGAAGGGAGTTGGCGTGGTCGACTGGGCAGCTGCACATACCAAAGAAGAGCTGCTAGTTATGCTCACCGAGCTGGGCAACTGGAAAAAGGCATTCGTGGGGAGGGATGGTGGCTCTTTGTCCCCATGTCCCCGGGCAGTGCTCTTTCCAATTGTAACCAGAGCAATCGCTGTAGCAGGGAATGGAGCTTTGTGGGGCAGCTGCTACAGAACTGTTATGGTCAACACAGGTCTGTGCTCACACTGCACTGACCTTAGTAGGTCGCTCACAGCTCTACACCATTCAAGGAGGCAGTTAAATGGCCCAAGGCTCCTGCTGCTTCTGTGGTAACAGCTGGGAGCCCCAGGCCTGAGCATAACTCATGGTAACATACAAAGAAATAGCAATGAAGCAAAATTTGCCAATGAAAAAGGAGGGAAGTGCTGGGAATTCTTTGGTATAGGACTAAATTACTAAATTGTTGACCTAATTTACATCGGCATACAGCTGCCACAGTAATTACATTGTTTGTCCCTGTCTGTACTTTGGTCTCTATAGTAGCGAGGCGTGTCCTCACCAAAAGCGACCACACCAATTGAAGTGGCAGTGGTGGGCATTTTGGGATAACTTCTGACCGTGCATCCAACTAATCACCTCAGCATTGACTCTATGCTACACGGAGGTGGCATTAATAAGTCAGTGTAGTGGGTGAATTACGGTGGTGGGTGCAAAATTTTACTGTAGACGCTTACAGAGTTAGGTTAGTGTAAGCTGCCTTGCATTGATCTAACTCTGTAGAGGAGACCAGGCTTAGTCAAGGCCACAGAGAGGAACTTTAGAGACGGTCTAATCAAGCTAGGCAATGGGGTAAGATGACGACAGACTAACTTGAAGTTAATAACTTCATATAATGTGCATGGGAGAGGAAAACTGAACTATCATACACTGTGGCAAATTAGCCACTGGGCCCTGAAGTCACCCCCCTCATGCCCTCAGAAGCCACAGGATAGATGAAGCCCTCCCAATGACCCTCGCCCCAGTTCACAGAAGCCACAAGACAGATTGAACACCCCCCCTCAGTGTTCCTGCTCCCCTCCCCTTCAGAAGTCCCTCGGTGGAGGAAGCCCCCCTAGCAGTCCCTGACCCTGACAGAGGAAGTCCCCAGTGCCCTGACTCCATCCTGGCAGAAGCCATGGGAGTCAGGGAAAGTCCCTGTGCCTGACCGTGCTCTCCAGCAGAAGTGCTGGGTGGGAGGGGGGAAGCCCCAGCACCCTGACCCTGCTCCCCTGCAGAAGCACAGCGAGGGGTGTGGGGGTGGGAGGGGAAGCTCTGGGACTGGAGGAGCTCGCTCTCCCTGCTGCAGCCTGGAGCCATTGTTTGGGGACAGAGTTTCTCTGGTCTTGGGGCTGCAGTGGGGGGAGAAAGGAACAAATGGCTGAGGGGACTGACGGAATGAGGGGGAGCCTTTGTGGAACAGGGTGGTGTCCTGGGTGAGGGACAGAAAGGGCTGTGGGTGGGGCCACAGGCAGAAGGGATGGGAAGAGCCCTCCATTGGCTCTGAGCCAGGGCTCTGGGAAACCGTAACCCACCTCTGAGCACACCCCTTATAGGGCTGTAAATTAACTTTATTAATTCAGAAAAAGCTTCCCTTTGGACAGCACAGTGGGAGATTTCACCTGAACGTGCAGATGCAGTTTAAAAAAATCAAACAAGAGATTAGTGTATATAAAGAACAGGAAGAAGAAAAATATGGAAAATTATAACCCTATTGAAATTGCGGGTGCAGCCTTGTCTAGACAACTATTTGCAGTACTGGTCACCCATCTCAAACAGCATACTTTAGAAAAAGAGGCAGGCACAAAAAGGCTGAATAGATTAAAGGGCATGGAAAATCTCATCTGAAATGAGATGGAAAAGAGATGAGTAAGAAGACAATGGTAAAAGTATGGAAAGAACCACGTCTAGACTGCAGTTTTACTTTCGAAATGGTGCTTGTTCGAAAGAGCGCTATTACGTGATTGAACAAATGAAGCGTGGGATATTTAAATCCCTACTTCATTTGCACTTTCGAAGTGCTTCATTAACATCCTTCTGCCGACAGAGGGATGTAGTCTAGACACAGGCATCTAGACTGCCTCTTCCCACCCCTCCTGCCCTCACCCCCATGTGCAGGGCAACCACTTCCATCTGGGGGTGAAGATGTTAGGGCTGCCAGCACAAGGTGGCTATAGCCAACGGAGCAGGAGCAGTGCTGGGGGTCTATGCTGCTTTCATCTTCTCCTGGCTGGGAGGGGGATGTGTGCGTCTCTCTCTCTCTCTCTCTCTCTCTCTCTCACACACACACACACTCCACCCCACCCCACCCCACCCATTCTGCCCACGTCCTCCCCCTGCAGCCAGAGCCTTGAGTCCCCCTCAGCTGGAAGAGCCCGGGGCCAGCCACATCCCCACGGGACTCCAGGGAGACTGAGGAACCAAGAGGCTGAACAGCACATAGCACTCCCTCAGTCTCCCTAGAACCTGCCTGGGGCGTAAGACGGTAAACACTTCACTGCCAAAGCCTGCAAGGGGGACTTGTGACCATGCATGCACATGTGCCCCAAGAGAAGGAGGACAAGCTTGTTTAACACAGTCCCACTCAGGGAAAGAAGCTGCCTGCAAGGAAGCTGTTGGCTCTGAGGAAGGAGCTCATCTGCTGCTGGAGCTTGGCCTGGAGTGTCAGCTGCTGGATCTGGAGCCTGAACTGCACTTTGTTCAGAGTTATGAACATTTCAGCCTCCATTTCCCTGGTGTGTGTAACTCTGAGATTCTGCTGTGTTGGGCATTAGGATGAGACTGATCAGAGACAGGCTGCCAGCTTTTGCATTTCTTCCTCCTTTCTCTGCAGTATTTGGTCCTGGTCACTGTTGGTGACCACATGGATCATGGGTCTAATCTAGTACAGCAGCTTCTATGTTCCTCTGTTCTTGTCTATTAGTAGGTGGGGCTCCGGGCAGGCAGATCTTGTTGCTCAGGTGATTATGGTAAGGAAGTCTGGAATGCATAACGAATGAAAAGGAGATATTTGAGGTGGAGACGTGCCTCACTCCTGCCTGTAGAGCTGGTTTTGCACTAGAATTTTCTGTGTGTGAGTTCCTAAATCAAATTAAGTTTTCCCTTTTTTGATTATAAAATGAATGCTGGATTGACTTGGGCCTTGTCTCCAACACGTGGTGGATCGACGCTGCAGCGATCGATCCAATGGCCATCGATGTATCGCATCTACTTAGATGCAATAAATCAATCTCTGAGTGCACTCATGTTGACGTAGGTACTTCACCAAGATAAAAAGAGTAGCTGGCATTGACTGCACAGAAGCCCCCACTGATCTTACCACATGCAAGATGCAGTGGGGAGTGTCTCGATTTCAGTGACGCTATTTGCATTGCTGAAGTAGACCAACAGCACTGGTAAGTATAGACAAGGTCTCTGTTTTGCCATATGTCAGGTCTGTGTGTGGTCCTCTTTGTGCTTTCCATGTGGGATGTTAGGCTAACTAACATTTTTATTATCTGTAATTTCTGTCTTTAATATAAAAATAATTTGCTTTTTTCTTCTACATTTTCTTTGAGGTCCACAAATAGTGCATAAACATTGCTTGATTTAGGGACACAACAGCACCGCGAGGAAAAATAAATATTAACTTCTTAACAAATGAGTTCAAGATCACACAGCAAGTCAGTTCCAGGGCCAGGACTAGAACCTCCAAGTTGCCATCTAAACCACAAGACACGTCTGCTTTCTCCTAGCTATTACCACTCAGCACAGTCATGCAAATGATCTGCCTTCTACATGCGCTGTCAACCAAGCATGCTGCCTGCTTGTTCCCTTGGTTTGCAATATGCCAAGGGAGCAAACATCTTACAATTACACACTGTTGGGACATACATCAGCACTATGTCTCACCACTGAGCTCTATGACAAGGTCTCAGGCCTGTTTGCTTTCATCACCTGCTAAGTATTTTATCTCAACATCTAGTTGAACCGGTATACTGAAAAAATCCTAACACCTTTAGGTATCATTCCAATTCACCTTTTTCCCAGATTGAAGTCTCTCCTGTAGGCTTGTGCAACTAGGTTTCCAAGGGAGGGAAAAGAGTGAGAAGGGAGTTATTTTCTCTGTTTTTCTGTGAGCTGTGAACCATCATTTTAGGAGAACTCTTTGTGTCTCTAGAAGGGACCTTCTCTTTGCTCCCTTTCATATTCTTGCTTATTCCCAGCCCCCACCCCCCTTCACTTTCTTTCATGTGGATCAAGGCCTGGAAAATGACAGGACTCTTGATTAATAGATACAAAAAATCTTCTTATGTAATTTATTTGCTTTCTGCACCTGACTAGAATCACTAGGCCTATCTGGAAAGGAAAATATATGGTCCTTCCTGACTCCAAGTGGCAGCAGCAAGAGCTGAGCATGTGATATCAAGCTGCGCACGGAAAGCAAACAAAACGCAGTTTCTGTATTTTGTAAGCATCTCAGGTCATAAAAGTGTCAGCACGCTATATTTCTTGCCAGGATCCTCTCCATTTTATTATCTGGGCCTTTCCCATTGTGCTGAATGTGTGAGGAGAGTTACTGAAGCAAGCAACATCTGTTCCCTGTCATGTTTTCGATTATCAGCGCCATATTCCTTGTGAGTCTCTTGCTCACATATTCCAATCAAACTCAACAGGGGCTGGAAGAGCCGGGACATTTCCCTCTCTCTTGCTTCACCCCCAACACCCAATCCATCATTCTCATATGCTATCCAACAACCTCTCCGCTGACGGCTATTGCAAGGGGCCAGTCCTTTCTACCTGTGCAGCACAATAATTAACACAACAGTGACCTCTGCAATTTGTTCTGTTCAAGTTGAATTGCTCTGAACCTGTGTTCAGCTTGGCCCATAATGGCTTTTGTAGGGAGCAGCTTGAGGAAGTTGGTGAGATACCCTGACTAGCTTTGGGGTGAGTGAGTTTGCTTGACTGTTTGTTTGCATTTTTTGTCTGTGTTAAGTGATTTCAGTTATTTCAGTTACTGTGCCAGTTTGGGATTGTGCATCTGGAAGTGTTTGAATCTTTCTTCCCTTGATTACCCTTGTTCTCCCTCAGTCGGCCTTGTGATCACCCTGCGTGGTTAACAAGGGGGTAGGACTCACCTAGGAGACCAGGCTTTAAAAGCCGGAGGCAGAGTGACCAGGGGGAGTGAAGCAGACAGGGGGTGCAGACAGGAGAGTTTGAGGGGGAGTCCCAATATGGATAGGCAGACTCACATTGCCTGTTCCAGCACTGCTCCTGTCTTCTCCACCTGCGCCAGTAGCCAGACAGACCATCTGACCATGGATGCCTCTACCCAGATCCTGGTGTGGTTTTGCAGGGACTGTGGCTTGCAATTCCCACTTACAGAAATCCAGGCTGAGGGGGACCATCCAATGTGAAAGGTGCCTGCTGGTGGAATCTCTCAGGAAACAGGTGGGAGAGCTACAGGAGGAGGTGGCTAGGCTGAGGAGCATCCAAGTCCATGAGGAATTCCTTGAGAGTATTCATGTGGAGACCCCCAAGGCTGAGGGAGTTACCCCATTACAAAAGACTGCTGGCACACCACTGGTGGAGGAGATGGCTCTGTCTCGGGGGGGACACTGGCAGCTTGGCACTTCTGGCAGCAGGCAGTGCTCTACCCCTGCTCCCAACACTCCCACCCTGGTACTGGAGAACCATTATGCTGTTCTGGATACGGGAGATAAGGAATTACTGAGAGATTCACAGGGAGAGCTACAGGAGGAGGTGGCTAGGCTGAGAGAGAAACTCTTACCAGGGAAATAGAAGAGAAGGGGGCAGACGAAGATACAAAGACGGTACAATGATTGATGAAGGGGTTTAGCATTGGAGGAGTGAGAAGAAAAGGTAGGTCAGGAGAGAGCAGGGGGGAGGGAGGAGTATTAGTATCTGGAAGTATCCTGAAATAGTTATTCTGCATCTTTTTTGTTGCATCTTGTTGTTACCTACAGTCCACAACTCAGACCCCTCCAACGCATTATACACAATCTACAACCCATCTTGGAAAATGATCCCTCACTCTCAGAGGCCTTAGGGGAAAAACCTATTCTTGCTTACAGACAGCCCCCTAACCTGAAACATATTCTTTCTGATAACCATGCCACACAACCACATCATAAGCCTCCAGGAACCCAGCCCTGCAACCAGAAATGATGCCAACTCTGCCCACATATCTACGCTAACGATTTCATTACTGGAGCAAACAACATAAGCCACAAAATCAAAGAGTCATTTGACTGCTCATCTAGTAATCTGATCTACACCATCAAATGGCAACAGTGCCCCTCTGTTATATATATTGGTCAAACTGGACTTTCTCTGCAGGAAAGAATCAATGGACACAATCAGATATACGTAAAGGGAATACTCAGAAACCCATGAGAGAACATTTCTGCTTGCCTAACCATACTCTAACAGATCTGCAGGTGGCGGTCTTGTCACAGGCCAGCTCCTCAAGCCAAATACACAGGGAAAGCCTGGAATTACATTACATACACAAATTCAATTCATATGCTACTGGGCTTAATCGAGACTTGGGATGGTGGGGACTTTATCACTGAGGTGCTAACAGCTTTCTGAATGGTATCCTTCCTGCCTTAGCAATCCCTCTACTGACTTTGATTTTTATCTGCTTTGGACTAACACCCATTCTCCAGTAAACAGGAAGGGGGTGGGAGACAAAGCATCTTTCTCTACCCCCCCCCCCCCACACACACACACACCTTCCCTTCTCCTATTTATTTCGAGTTTTCATATCCCCTACTCATAACTCCGGTCATCTGAAGAAGTGGGCTATGCCCACGAAAGCTCATGATACCATCTACATGTTTTGTTAGTCTATAAAGTGCTGTTCTGGATACGGGAGATAAGAAACCACTGAGAGATTCACAGGGAGAGCTACAAGAGGAGGTGGCTAGGCTGTTGTTTTTTTCTGTTAACAGACTAACTCGGCTACCTCCTGAATCTCCTTGCATCTTTTCAGTGTGCCTGTTATTTCAAAATATAATGGGCTTGCTATTCCGCTGTCCCCATAAACCTACTAGGGTTAAGGGATGTTTTGGAATAACACTTTGAAATAAGCTATGCAATTTGTGTAGAGCAAATTGTATAGTTTATTTTGAGGTAAGGGTGCAGTGTAGATGCACCCTCAGGGTCTATCTAGACTACATGCCTCTGCTGACAGAGGCATGTAAATTAGACTACCCGACATAGTCAACGAAATGGGGATTTAAACGAGGTTTACAGGAGCGATCATCTTAACTGCCGCGCTGTGCCGACGATCAGCTGAGCCGGCACAGCGCGGCGGCCATTTTTATTTTAATGAAGTGGGGGATATTTAAATCCCCGCTTCACTGATTATGTCAGGTAGTCTAATTTACATGCCTCTGTCGGCAGAGGCATGTAGTCTAGACATACCTTCAGAGTGCCTAGAGGCCGTAGTCATAGGCTAACCAAATACAAGTAAAACAATTAGGTCCCTGGTCTCTGCACATCAGCAGCCTAACGGTTGTCAAGTTTTATGTGGGTATTATGACACAGGAGAGTTTTGAGGAGGGATTTGAAGGTGGAGGAGGAGATAACTTTGCAGATATTTTATGTGGAGTGCTTCCCAAGAAGACGGGGGCTCATGGAAGAAAGCACACAGTGGCTTATTTGATGCAAATTACGACAGATGTTCCAGGACCAGACAGTCCCAGAGCCCAGGAGTCCGGTGGCAGGAGGGCCAATGGCCAGCAGCCCTACTGGGCTGGCACGAGTGGGACTGGAAGCCCTGCAGGGCTGGGAGCCCATTCAGTCTGGAGGTAGAGGGGCAGGTATTGACCTCCCCTGGTCTGGCAAACCTCCTTGTTTGAAAGTGGTCAGGTCCTGAGGATGCCAGATCAGCGAGGTCCAACCTATACACAACAGAAATATTTTCTGAACACTTCTGGGTTATTGATAATTCTGCCACTTCCATCTAGTAAGACCATAATTTCTGACCAATACCATGGTCATAATTATTTTTGTTCCTAATATATGTAAAATACCCTGGACATGGGACGTGAGCACCAACAGACTAACATGAAGATCTCATCAAAGCCAAATGTTGTGACACATGTGAATTGAAGATGAAGCTCTGGTTGTAGGCCCAAGTGACAAACAGGGTGGTGATCTTGTCCACTGTGACTGAGAAAGGAGACAGGAGAGAGGACTTGGGGCTCTTGGAGCTCTGTTTTAGGCATGTCTAGCTTGATTTGACAGGTAGACATCCATGATTATATGCCTTTAATTCTGCCCTCTTCAGCATATGCACTATGGCCGTGGTCCCCAACCCGGTGCCCGCGGGCGCCATGGCGCCCACCGGGCTCTTTACATGCGCCCGCGGAGCCGTGGTCCCCAACCTGGGTGCGTCGCACGTGCCCTGGCCCCGGCGCCGGCCCCGGCCTTGGCCCCGCCCCCGGGCGCGCGGCGCTTACGGGGGGGGGGCGCCGGCCCCGGGCGCATGGCTATGGGGGGGGCCCCGCCCCCGGGCATGCGGCTGGGGGGGGCCGCCCCCGGGCGGGCATGTTTCCCTCCCCCTGGCACCCGGCAGGCGAACGGCCACGCCCCCTGGCGCCCAACAACCTGAAAAGGTTGGGGACCACTGCACTATGATATAGTCACATGATTACATACTAATTTATCATAGAATCCCTACCCCATTCAGTGCATGGGAACCAGAGTAAAGATACGCAAGGAACCTCTAATCCAAATGTCTCCAATCCCAGGCCCACAGGCTTTCCCTGGTCAGAGCCGTCGCGCAATTCAACTCAGGCATCCTGGTGGGCTGGGGAAGGGGACCTGTCCTCTCCCGTCCCCCAAACTCCAATCCTTCTAGGCATTGCCCCATGGTATGGGACACAGCCTCAGAGATTTCTGGGGGGGCCTCGTACAGGGTGGCAGTGTAACCCACATGCCTAGTGGGGGTGGTTCACTGTTCCATGTAGTGGCAATTAGACCACTTACAGAGAGGAAGAATGAGTGTGCGCTACAGCCTAAGTTGAGAGCCAGCTGGCTTTTAGCTCAAGTTCTAGAGGCTCATGCAGAGATCCCAGGTTTGGTTCCACCTGTCAGCATTACAGCAGCAACATTCGGGCCCACCCATGTTATTTAAATAACTTCCTCACATAATTTGTGTAATTAATGTTGTGTATGTTTGTGTGTTAAAGTAGAGCTGGAACTCTGCTTTCAATCCCCTCCACTCCCAGTTTTCTAATTAAAAATGCAATTTGGTTGAAATCAAACTGCTTCATGGGATACATGTTGATTTTGATGACTTTTTTGATGGGACAAAATCTAAATGAATCATTTTAACTGTTTGATTTCATTTCAATATGATAATTTTTGGGGTGATCATTTTGTTTAGACATTTATATTCATTCAGTAGTTATGTTTAATATTTTTAAGTCTAAACAAATGAATCCAAATGCTGGTGTCAAAATGACATAGATTTTAGTTCCCTGAACTTAAATGATTTAAATGATCAAAATGAAATATTTTGATTATGCCAAACATTTGCTCCCCAACTTAATGTCAGAAGACATTTTGAAAATAGGGGGTTTTGCTCCAATTTCAAGCAATTTTTTAAAAAATGTTGATGTTCTAGGGAACTGGCAGCCCAGTTCTAAGTGGGCCCAGCTGAGCCAATTAAAGACTTCAGGGCTGCACCTGTGACTATGAAGGTCTGTCACAGGGCAGGGAGAGGAGCAGGACTGGAGCAAGCTGTCCCTGGGGAGAAGAACCATGGAGGAGCAGAACTAACTGTAGAGGTGGGTACCTGGAACAAGGACACAGATGCTCAAGGAGGTGCCCCTGGGCTGGTTTTCCGGAAAGGTAGAAGAGCTGAGCTGGTTGTATGAGAACTGATTGTGAGAAGGGATCTGGCTAGGAAGCTGCAAAAGGCAGGATTACCAGATACCCCTAGTAAGGGAGGCTGTGAAACCTTAAGGCACAGGGTATGCTGAGGAGCTGTTTTGTCTGCTATATTTGGACAAGTAAATCAGCGTAAAGGAGACTGAGCATGGCAGTGAGGGCTTACTGAGCTCAGGGGAAACCCTGCCATGTCATATATATGGAGGAGAAAGAAGGTGCTTGTATCAGCCGCTGATACACATGGAGAGTGAGGTGGATCTTTGGTGCCCAGTGAAGAAGAGAGAAAAACAGGGAGAATGTGGACTTTGGGGTGGCAACCACCATATTACAGTTGATATTTCCCAGACAATAGAAATTCAGGTTTTTGCCTACTTCTAGACTTGACGGCACACTCTGAAGCACCCCCCCCCCGATCACTTTGGGGGTGGGGACAGCCTCTTGTGACACCACTGCTGTTTGTGACAATAGCCCTCCTCCATAAAGATGCACAGCCTCATTTCCATGAAATGGTAGCGTCCGCCTGGATCCCAAATGATATTGGTGTGGCCACTATGTCTTATTTGCCTCTTTATACATCCACAAACCCCAAGGACTGTGTCATCCACTTCCAGCTGCAAAGGCATTCTTATTTTCCATTGTTTGTTAAATGAACTGTTCAGTTATTTACCAGTGCTATAAACAGATGGCTTCTGACACCATAACTTTTTCCTGTAGACACTCTGTTAACATTGGATTGGGGACTATTGGTTAAAGTTTAAATTTAAACATGTATTGCAAATTGTTTAAACTCTCGCACAGTAAACTGCAGCCTATTGTCAGACATTAGTATGTCAGGGGTGCCATGCCTAGCAAAAATGGGTTGGATATGCATATCACCTGTTTTCCTGCAGTCTCTTCTAGTAAGGCTACCTCAGGAAAGTGAGCATACTAGTTCAGTTAGCCTGTATTTAGCATGCACAGCAAACCTTGACACTTCCTCAAAGTTGGTGTTAATTTGAAGCCAGTATAACATAAAACTTTTCTCCTTAGTTTTTTCAATTCCTAAATGACCTCCATGCATATTGTTTAACATATTTTTCTCTAGCAACTTAGGAATCACCATTTTGGTGCCTTTGAACAAAATCCCATCTAGTACCAAGAGGTTTTTCTTAAAATTATAATAGGCACTGGGAATATGCAAGTTTGACCACCCTGTGCTAAGATAATCACCTTAATTGCTTCCTGGAGGTCCCTTCCTGAGCAATAGCTCTGACCATCACAGTCCCCACGACACTTGACTCTGAACGGGAGGTTTTATCACATTGGCATGTACAAAGTCTAGTTCTGAACTTTGCTCCACTGCACTTCTGTGAAACACTGTAGAGTGTGTCTGCAATTACCAAACCTCTCCCCAGTTTGTCCTCAATTTGCAAATCAGACATTTTCAGCTGAAAAAATAATCTCTGTAGTCTCCTGAGAGGGGAGGGAGAAACCTCTTTTGGCAACAGCAGTAAGTGGTTTATGGCCAGTTTCAGCTAAATGAAGATGTGAAACTTTTAACACCTCTGGTTTAAGGCCAAAGCTTTCTTTATTGGCACATTATTAATGCTCAGTTTTTGCTAGCACCTGTGACCTATCAGCCTCTGGGCTCCACTTCTGACAGGAGAAGACGGTGCCAATACATTCCTTGAGGGCAACTTATGTTTTGCTCACAGTCATAATACCGCAGAACTGGAGCCCCTTTAATTAACTCTTCTTCCTCACACTCTTAAGATTTTTATCCCATGTTCATTAGGAATCTT
Source organism: Pelodiscus sinensis (assembly GCF_052426305.1). Taxonomy (NCBI): domain Eukaryota; kingdom Metazoa; phylum Chordata; order Testudines; family Trionychidae; genus Pelodiscus; species Pelodiscus sinensis. The sequence goes on along the minus strand of NC_143052.1, from coordinate 145,081,571 downwards.
TGCACACTAACACTTTCCGCTTGCTGGTTAAGGCAGCTAGATTCCATCCATCCATAGCTTAGCACTCCACGGACTCTTTGTAGCCCCTGTCAGAGTTCTAGGATAACTGCACCTATGCCCATCCGTAGTCTCTCAAGGGCACCCCGTAAAGTTTCCAGCTCCTAACTGTCAGCTCTCTTTGGCAGGGAGGCATATCTCCATCCTACCTGACCAGGGTTTTATGTCTGCACGGTCCATGGTGGTACACTGTGATTTCCCTGGCAAGAAAGACTGTGTAAAGGCCAAGTGCCTGGGCTTTGTCTTCTCTCACAGTTCTGTGAACTGTGTCTTGCCAACAGGCACAAGTTACCACGCAGCTCCTTCTAAGCAGGCACCTATATTCACAAGGTAAAAGCATTACAGAGAACATAAAACACAATACAAGTTCCTATACACACACGAAAAGCCAATCGGAAGTCAATCATCCATCCGTCCCTGTCGGTCTCAGTCTCTCCAATCCTTCAGCAAGAGTTGAGGTGCTTGGACAGAAGGCCCTGTGCATTTGCTGGATCAGACAGAAGGCCAAGAGGCAGCTTAATCCCAGACTTTTATATCAAAAGTCTTTTCTTTGTCTGCTGGTTTCTGGAAAATGCAGGTGTTTATAGCTAAGTCAGGGGTGGGGAACCCTTTTTGGGTTGGGGGCCACTGACCCACAGAAGAATCAATTGGGAAAATCAAACCCCAAATCCTCACTCATGTGCCCCCAACTGAGAAAGATGAAAGACACTTCCCACATTCCCCTTGCAGACCATAGCCCAGAAGGGCCTAGGCTAGTAGATTTTGTGCACTCCAGCCCCACGAGGAGATGGATGGGGAGCTGGAGCACCAGTGCGGGCTCTCCGAGCATTGGGAGCCAGATCCCAACAAGCTGGGGGCCACATCAGGCCCCCAGGCCTTAGGTTCCCCACCCGTGATCTAAGTGATTGAGGTAAATCATCCACCACTGTTTTTGTTTCCTGGAGGTGTTTGGGTAGTTTCCCCTCCTCGAATTACAATCCCTGCCCCACAGTGATACATCAACTTAACACAGTGTGGTCCCTAAAGATGCTTCATAGGATTGCAATACATGTCACACCTCTTCGTGGTCCGTTAGATGTGTTGATTATTGTCTCTACTTGTGCACCTTCTTGTGTTCACTGCTCTCCGAGGGTATGTCTACACTGCAGTGTTATTTCAAAATAGCTTATTTTGAAATAATGCTTCTACACACAAAATGCATTTTGAAATAGCATATCCACACTGAGTGGACTCTGAATCTCATTTAAGACCAGCCGGAACCAGGTCCAGCAGGGCCCCAGGTCAGAACTTACTGTGTGGGACTGCTGCCTGAGGCTATCTGAGGTTTGTGCTTAGAGGGACCTTCCCGCCCCCAAGCCCCAGACAGCCAGTTCTCAGGTTTCCCTGCTTGCTTGCCTACCTCGATGAGGGACAGCAAAGCATTTTGTCTCTGCGTGCTCTGGTTGTCCTCACTCAGGACACCACAGCACTCTACTACATGAAGCCAGAGCTGCCCCTGGGAACTCTGGTGCTTCTCTTGAACGTGTTGCTGCGAGCCTGGCTGCACTTTCTGCAGGCTGCCATCTGGGAATTCCGTCGGGGGGCTGTCAGAATCCAAGAGGCCCTGCGGGAGAGCTTCCACTCTGAGGAGCACTAACAGCCTCCCTGGTCTGCCCCACTGGGGGCTTGTGCCTCATTCCTCCCTCACGTAATTTCACTTACCCCTCCCTAACCCCCTTCCTGATGTCAAATAAAATACACGTATTTTCAAAAATATCAACTCTATTTAACAAAACTGTGCGGGGGGGGGGGGATGAAACTCTGGTGAGAGTAGGGAAAGGAGGCAGGAGAGGGGAGAAGAGAGGGTGGGATAGGGGAGGGGGAAATCTGGAAGGAAGGAGCTGGAAGGGGGAAGCAAGGGGAAGAAGGGAGAGGGAAAGCTCAGGGCTCAAGTTTGGGGGTCTCGCCGAACCAACTTGATTTTCATGCAAACCTGCTCCTGGGTTCGCGTGTGGCCTTTGGTGGCCAGGCTGACAGCTATCCTGCCATAGACAGCTGTGTTCCTCCATCTAGTGCAGAGACCATAGATGTTGGGGGCATCTCCCCCAAACCTGAATAAGGTTCATGATCTCCACCCTGGACCAGGAAGTCACCCACCTTCTCCGGGTCCTGGCAGGCTCCTGGGAGCTGGCAGACTGCTCCTGGGGAGCGGTGGAGGCCTGGCTGCCAGTGGCTTGCTGGCTCATGTTTTGGGGCCACTGGGTATAGGGCAGTGACTGCTGGCTCTGGGCTGGCAGGCTTGGAGCTGGCACAGGCACTGTGGCAAGAGTCAACCCCTTTAAGGGTTCCTGGGAGGGGAGGGAGGGAAAGGAGTGTTCTTGGTTGAGGCTGGAGTGGCCACCAAGGTTCCCTGGGAAGGCTGGAAGCCCCCTATTTCGAAATAAGTGTCTACACAGCACTTATTTTGAAATAGCTATTTCGAATTTGGCATTATTCCTCATAGAATGAGGTTTACAAAATTGGAAATAGCGGTTTGGCTGTGTAGACACTAGGAAAGTTATTTCGAAATAACTTTGCTGTGTAGACATACCCCTAGACAGGCTAGTTCTGCTATACAGAATGTTCATTTTGCTTGTGTTCCTTAAGCCCAGCAGCCCTGGCTCTTTCCAACTCTCCCTGTAGTCTCTGGTCATGCTCTTCCAACGTCTTTCCTCACTTCAAAATGTAATCTGGGGCACCCTTAGCACCCTCTGTACCATCAAAAATGTCCCACACAACAGGTGCTAAACAAAACCTCGGCAGCACTCTGGAAACAGTGGCTCCCAAGGAGAGGTGGGTGTTGAATGTGTACACACACGTGTTCTGTTTTCCTAAGGGCACCTGCCAGAATCCTGCAAATGCAACCAGCACAGACAAATTGTTGGCTTTAGCCAATTTCCCTACATTTTGGCTCCATGTAGGCAATAGGAACTGTTCTCTTTTTAACACATTTGTCTAATTCTTGGGGGGGGGGGGGAGGAGGTGGAGTGGGACTCACCCTGCACAGGCAACCCTTGAGTGACACAGAACCACTAGAGCACCTCCTGGATTGGCCTCTCTCCTAGCCACCTGCCTAGTGGTGTGTAGGCTGGGCACGTCACCAACGGCTTCCCTGTGTCCCCAAGGTATCCAGCTGCCAGGCCTCTCCTTGCAGTATGCGTACGCCTCAAAAAAAAGCCCCTCAGCAGCAAGTCTCAGAGTCTGGGTCAACTAATGCAGGCTTGTGAGGCTTTCTCTGAGGGACTGAAAATAGCACTGTGCTGTTCTCACCTGGGCTCTGAAACCCAGTGCGAGGAGAGGTCCCAGAGCCTGGGCTACAGCTTGACAGGAAGAGCTGCACTTCCCTTTTTAGCCCTGTAGCACAAGCCCGCGTCAGCTGGCAAGGGCTCCGAGGCTCACTGCTGAGGGGTTTTATTTATTTATTTTTTGCAGCATAGCTGTACCTCTCCAGACCACTGACAGCAAGATTAGTTACAGCAGCCCTTAAGCTGCTTTTATTTATATGAGGGACGGGCCTGGCAGTCAGACATAAAAGCAGCTTAAAGCATTATTTGCGTGGTTCCCTCTCTGAGCTGAGCCAAGCATAGCTCAGCTGCAGCACTAGGCCTGGGTCTTCGAGTTTAGCAAGGCCCTTGAAGGTGTTTCATGAAACTGTCATTTCAAAGTAAATTGAAATGGCCATGTACAGACACTATCGCATGGACTGGAAACTGGCTGAAGGGGTATTAATAATAAACATCAGTGTATCAAATTGGCAGAAAGTGACTGATGTGGTGCTGCATATGGTAAGGATGAGATTATTTGACATTTTCATTAGTGATTTGGAAAAAAGCATAAACAGCCACTTAATGAGGTCTTCAGATAATACTAAAATGGGAGCGTCCCATTCCATAATAACACTGTAACTACAGCCAAGCGAGAGAAATAATACAAAGAGATTGAGACAAAGAAACATTGGCACAATGTGACAAAATGAAATTTTACTTTGAAAAACTGTAAACTAGTACATATGGGAAAAATGATCTGAAACACATTATTCACTGGGGGTAAACTGGAAATAGGTAGTGCTGGAAGAGACCTAAGTTTGATAGTGGACAGCGAATGAGACATGAGTTTGCAATGTGTCAGCAAAAAAGGCCTTTGCAATTTTAGGCTGCACACACTATGGCATCACATCACAGAGCAGGGAGATAATAAGCCCTCTCTGCACATGCTTGGTTGTGACCACACCTGAAGGACTAAGGGACTTTGAAGTCACTGGAGCTATGCCAATTAAGGCCAGCTGAGAATCTAGTCCATTATGTTCAGTTCTGGTCACCTTGTTATCAGAAAGGTATTGACAAGTTGGAAGTGTTCTGAGAAGAGGCCTATAAATTATCAGGGAACTAAAAGGACTGACAAAAATGATTAAATGAACTAAATATTAGAAATGGTTGAATACTGTGAAAAAGTGTTTTGCAAATGTGCATTCAAATTCCAAACAGCTGGCTAGTTTGACTGTGACCATGCCTATTATTATTTGATATTCAGGAACATTCAGCATGTTCATAAGAAGTCTGGGGAATGGCTGCTCTTCGTATCATAGCAGATATTAGTGCACAGAAGAGTAGTTCTCCATGAACAACTGTATCCAATACAAAAGCCTTTCTCAACATGCTCTCCCAAAACACATCTATATTTAAGCACCTAAATAAATGAGCTGCTTTTCAGAGGTTGCTGATCATCAACAACTGTCATGGACATCGGTGGGTGTGGCTACAATATATGTGTTTGAATATGAATTTATGTGCCTCCATGTTTGAATATTTTAGCGTAGCCCACCTAAAGTCACTGTGAAAATCTTGACATTTTCAATTCTGTTGTCTTTTATTTGAACATTGATACTGTGTTAAACCTGTTTACTGCAATACCACTTGAAAGAAATTCCAGAAACTGGAAATTCTCTCCCATTCTGTGTAAAAACCAGCAAGGGCCTGATTCAAAAATCTCTCAAAGCTGATAGGAATTTTTTCATTGATTTCATTGATCAGCCCCCAATTGGCTGCATCTCCTTAATTAATTCCAATTAAATTCAATTGTCTGAAATTGCACAGTAGATAAATGAATCCTCCTACTCCCTTTCATTGTTTGCAGGCCAGCTTCCCCTAACACCTATTGTGGGGTATACAGCATTTACTGGAACATTTAATTGATGTAGGCATCCTCTGTCCAATCTGGATTCCAGCTGTTGAGCTCTGACAGATCATTGTTAAAGCACAATGCAAAAAGCAACAACCGGAGAATCCAGAGGAGTCAGTTAATCTAAAGCACCCAACACATGACTACAGATGTCAGTGTGGTGATCAGACCTTGGAAATATCAGTCAGATATGCTTCAGAGGCCGTCGGGAGACTACAAAAACGTATATGAATCATTAATCTCCAAGGCCATAAAGAACTGCACCCATTCTACAATGGATTGCAACATCATAGCCCCTGTACTAAACACACATACTGATAGCCTGACCACGTAACTATCAGACCCAAATGACTTACACCGCATATAAAGATGAAGTTTAACATCTGGGCATCTGAGTAGGAGATTGAGTCCCAGAGAGTGCTTCACTTCCACAAGATGCCACTAATGTATAAGGGAATTCTACATAAGCTCAAAAAACTCAGTTATGAAATCTCCATTGAACCTGGTGAGTTAAGCACCATAAAAATAGTGAACTTTTATCTTGCTGTAGTGACACAGATCATGAACAGATGCTCATGTAGATCCATCTGCACATTTAGCCATCTTGTGTGCTGCAACTAGGATAAAAAAATTGCAACTACAATGCTGTTACCACCTCTATAGCTTCCCTAAGACCGATTAAACCACTCAGATGTCCAAATGGAACTAACATCATGCAACCAGCACCCAGGAAGACCTACCATGATGATTTCATGAGCATGAAGTACATTAGTGTTATTCATATGTGGCCTGGCATCACTCAACCAAAACTTTATTCAAGAGAAACTTGAATCATTCATTCCAACTTAGCACATGAGTGTTTCTTGGTATGATGCAGGGGATTTTGTCAAAGGAGCCTAAGATAAGGTGTCTTCTGACATACCTTGGACTTACCTCCCCAATGGAGAATTGTCTTAATGGGTAGCTTCATACTCAACAGCTACTTCACCACATGACTCACTTGTGCTAGAACCTCTCCAGTTGAAACACTCTCTCTTGTGCATGTCAACAAAGGCAAAGAAGTACCCAAGTACCCAAAGACTGATATTTCTCAGTTCCTTTCTTTAACCTGGAATAGATTGAATAGAGACAAAGAAATAGTGCTCCTCACTGATAAAACACACTTAAAAAAATCACACAGAGGAGCATGCTGTAACAACTGGTGGAGAGAAGAAGATGAAATGATGGGTAAGTACAATGGGGAAGAGCTCATCTGATGAACCAAATAGCGATTCTCCATACTCAACAGATACAAACAGTGCGGTTAGTCTCTACCCTGCATTTCAAATGCCGTCAGATGCTGCTGGAGCTAGCAGGAACCCTGCCTTTATGCTTTTGCCTCCATTTCAAGCACTCATGGGCAAGTGTTTGCAGTAAAAATGTTATAGTCTTATGCTATTTTCCTTGGCCTAATGCACATTCCCTCCAGCAAGGCGGGCACATTGAAATAAATAATATTTTGCCTCATCCTTAGGAATTTAGTATCACTTCAAAACGAAGGTTTATAAAGTTACCTCTCCTCCCCCAAGATAATAAGGTCTGTGAAATTATTTATGGCAACCATGGCTCATGATAGCCTGGAACATCCTCCTCAGGTGAGAGCTTGAAAGTGGGTATCAGACCACATCATGTCATCTTTTTTAGACAGACTAGAGCAGAAGAGAAAAATGAAGACACCAGTGGAATGCACTTAAGAGAAATAGATACATGCACCAAAGAAAAATGCTTTGAAATTTAAAATATTTATGACTTTAAAAGGCATGAAAAATGATACTGGCCCATTAACTAATAGACATTCACCTTTGCGATGCAGCCTCCATCCCTAACTCAAAACACATCTCTGCTCTGCCTTTGAAGCCAGATGAAAACATGACTACATTTGAGAGGAAGGTAGGCAAGAGTGTGTATGTCCCATCACTTACTGCATCTCTTTAGTTCACACGATGGCTCCTAAACATCTGATTGTATGTTTTGCTTGTTTCATTTACCCTTGTTGAGCTGAGATGCTGAGACCATGATCTTCTGGTCATGGTCACCCTTCTGTCACCCTTCTTCAAGCTGTAAGGTGCAATTTCAACGTAAGGACACTTGTCCTTTGCTCTCAGCAGCAGTTTCTGTAGTGTGGTGACAATTGACAAATTGTATATAAAATGGAAAATATTGGTTCCAGACCTTGTAGTGTGTGGATTGATGTAAATGAGTGGAGAGCAAATTGCTTGCAACTTAGGATATTCAGGCACTGAAATTCCCATCTCCACTTATGTCTTTGTGCTATGCACCTACCTATACTAGGAAACTGAAAGGACTGAGGCTAATTCTTTACTGAGACCTCAAGGTCCCTGGCAAAGTCACTGTCATCTGAAATGAGGAAAAAAGACATCAAATATATAGATTTTAAATCAAAACAATAATACATTCCTTGCTTTCCCTGAACCTGCACAAATCAGCCAGCATAGACAGGATCCATTCTTCCTTTTCCTCTCTGTTCTAGCCAACAGCACCTTTTGTGCAGATTTGAGCCTAATATGGATTTAGGATCGGACACACTCACATCCAGGCTTTTCAGATGCCCAAGACCATCTTCCAGGTTCTCTATTTAACCGAACACACAAGTCCACAGAGACAGGTTCAAGATACCAGATTAAGAGCTCCCACTTCTGATTTGACTAGGTCCCACTCCTTTTCCTACAGCTGTTCTCCTGGCACTCTTCCTGGTTCTGGTCTTTTTCATGCCTTCCTCTTCCCTGAGGGTCTTTTGCACTGTCCTACCAGTGTTGGCAACTTAGACCTCATGATTTCAAGGAGATAAAAGATGCTATGGCCCAGAGAACAGATAGCTGAAATGTTCCTAGGACCACAGACCATATTAAATCTTAGCAAGACTTTTCCTTTATATTTCTCAAAGGAACTGGCATTTGTTTGGAACCCAAAGTTGGTGTTTTGTTTAGGGTTTTTTTTTAACATGGCTGAACTGTTCTATTCTAATCTGGTCCTTAGACAGACTTTATCACTGTAGTTTTTGAGCACCTTTCAGTAGTGCATGAAATGACATGACTAGCATCTGACACATGTAGCTCATTTTCTCCTCCACTCCCCACAGGAAGCACTGTTTGTGGAGTGGAGTGACTTGATTTGGTAGGGGGTTGGTTTTGAGGTTTTTAAAAAATGTACATGCTGCTCTGTAGTATGTGTTAGAGAAGTGCACCTTGCACTCGGAGAAGTGGGCAGGGGAGTTTGGGATGTCACTTAGTTCCTGTGAAACCTCATTCCTCTGTCTGAGAGTAGCTCCCAAGAAAGCACTGTCTGTAGCACAGATCCGCTTTACTCTGATGGTAGGAAGTTCCATTATGCTAGAGGAGCAAAACTGTTGACCTTGGCCCCCATCCTGGAGTTTTAGGCAGTCTCTTAGATATGCGGGGCCAACTCCTTTTAATATGTTAATGAGAAGGACAAACCTGAAACTTGTTTTGCCACTCTATGGGAAGCCATTGTAGGGAGCAGCAGACAAGTTTGATGTGCTCATAGTATCCTGATTGCTCTGCTGAGGAGACATGATGCACCTTTGTATACTAATTAGAGCTTCCTAAGGGCTAAGGACATCGTACCCAAATATGCCACATTTTTGTAGGCCACATGGGAGCTAAGCCATCATCTGCCATGATCAGATGTTGTGTCCTAGCCAATCAGACGTAGAAAGCCTCACTTGTGTATGACACTGTGCCTCAGAGAGCAATCCAGGAGCACTCCTAAACTATGGAGGAATGTGAGTACCTTCAATTAAGAAAGACTGGACAGGCTTCAAAGGGCTTTCCTCTGCCCACCAGCATGATCTCCCATCCTGGCTGGGTTCAGCTTCAACTAGTCAACCAGCTGAGCTTGTCCAGCTGAGCTGGGCCAGTTTCGTGTGGTGATATCATTATACGGGGTGAAGGATAAACAGACCTGACCAGTGTGTCATGTGATCTGTTCTAGTTCAAACAGGAATTAATTCAGTAAACTCTAGGACCTGTTTTATACAGGGGGTCATAGGACCAGAGTTGAAGGCCAGAAGGGACCTCCAGATCATCTATTGTAATCAAGTCCACCCAGCCACCCACCCTGGAATCCAACAGCTGGAATTAGACCAAAGTATTGGTATTATAGTCCTCAGGATGTGAACCTACTGTGTGCCACGGGCAGAGAACAGGTCAGAGGAGATGATGGTATTGGTCCTTTCTGCCTTTATAACCTATGCATCTGTATATTGCTATGACTTGTGTCCATGTCGTCTGACCAGTTCATCTAGTGGCTGTCTCTAGATGTGGAATAAGACCTTAGAATTCATCATAGAGGGACGTCACAAGTGAGGGGTGTAGTGATGGATTCCATCACTATTGGGGGGGGGGGTGCATCACTGCAGGGAAGGACTCAATCCATTTTCGCACATTCCTCAGGACCTCTGACACTTCTCTCAGGCAAGATGGCAAAATCTTATGGTTTGTATCTTGAATTATGCCGAAATGTCCAGAAAGGCAGACTCACAGCAGGAGATCATACATCAGTGCCATTAAAATGGTTTCCATCCCGTATCCTGGCCTGAATCCAGATTGTGCCTGGTGAAGGATATTAGGCTGACTGGCAGACTTTTAAAGCTGCTTTCCTTCTTCCTGTATCATTTGAAATTTTAAAAGAATTTCCCCCCTATTTCTTAAAGTTGTTTGAGCATCAGTGTTTGTGTTTTAGCAGATTGTGCCCTCCAGTTGATCAGAAAATTCCTGGCTTTGAGGGGTTTGCTTATATTAGGGTCTGGCACCCACTATTCTCTGTATCTGAAACTTCCCTGCTGCCACATATAAGATCTTTCACATCTTGGCACACTGCAAGTTCCCTCCTTCTTCCAAGTTCCTTAAAGCACGTCCCACTGTATGGAGTATTGGTGTATGCTAGGAACTGGTGTTCTGATGCATTACACTGTTCCCAGCTGAACTAAGGTGTTTCTAAGGGAGATTTGTGCCTTTCCAAATTATATACAAAAAATCCTGCCAATATAGTTTTGTCCTGCTTCCCTCATTTACCAAGGATAACCGTTATAGATTCAGGGAAGTCTCAAAATTGTACTAAGGACAGTGACTCCATCCAGAAAATAACAGGTTCCAGAATTAAGGGGGTATAATGGGCCGTACTTGCCCCACACTGGATCTGAAGGGTTAAGCCAACACTTCTGGTAGCAGAAGCAACATGCCCTCACCCGTGCTGGGCGTGCTTCAGCTGCTGCGGTATAAAGGGGAACAGCCTAGCTCAGTCTGGACTGATCACTGAGGAGAAAGGACACAGCTCACTGGCTCCACCTGAGCAGCAACGGCACTCTCAGAAAGATGGGCAGACCCAGACAGGTGCCCAGATGTCTCTGGATGCTCAGGGAGACGCAAGTGCTGAGAACAGCACTGGGTGAGGGCCGTGGAGACTCCAAGATGGCCAGACTTCAGCTGCAGGAATCACAGAAGGAAGCAGCCCAGGGTGGGACTAGCTCTGTAGTTATTGGTGTGTTTTGGGCACATTCCCTGCTGACTTAGTGGGTCCCTCTACCCTAATTACCCCCGTTGAGATGACAGCTCGCCAAACCTATTCCCATTGACTCTGGCCTTTACTGACTGTTCTGCAGCCAGGAGGAGTCCTATTGGCTCTGGCCATTGGGCCACACCTTCCTGCAACCAAAGGAGAGTCCTATTGCCTGTGACCCTTAGGCCATGCAGCCCTGAAGCTGAAGGCAGCCATATTGATTTAACTGTGGGGCTACCATGCCTTTATCCCACCCCATTCCACCCATGGCATACTGGTGACATGAAAGGGCAAATGAAAAAGCTGATGTGACAGGCTGTTGCTGAGCAACAATGGGCAATCTGTATCTTCTGAGCATGGTATCCTTACAAGCGTCTTCTGATGAAGGAATGGGGCCTCTCTCAGGATATTGTCCCCCTCTGAAAACAGAGGATCCGAGCAAAGGAACAGAACCAGTGAGTAACTTGCTCAAGGTCACACAGGAACTCTGTCAGAGCTGGGAACAGAGCCCAGCTCATCTGCTTCAAAGGCTTATGTCTTAGCCACAAGAATGTCCCTCTCCTCTGCTGTCTAGTCAAGCTTGTCCAAGAGAGTCCCACCTCGCTCAAAATGTTAAATGTGAGCACAGCTCACATGGAAACAAAACCTTAAATTAGAGTGTTAACTTACTGTCTCGGTCATTACAAATTGTTCTGGTTTTTAGGTAGATTTACGAATATGGAAAGTTAGAATGACAACTGCCATTTTGGGAGGCGAAGGTGTCAGTAGAAATATTCATCTAGACACATCAAAATTCCATATCTGGGTAATTTTTCATAGCTCTATTTCAAAAACCATTCAACCAGATTTTTTCACATTTCCCATAATAATTCTCATCTGCCGTAAACATTAGATTGTCATTGTTCTGGCCAAGCCAATATTCCAGCCAAATTTATAGAGGCTGAAGGATATATAAAGCTTATACTGCCACAGTCAATGGAAAAGCCCAAATGAAATCTGCACCCCTCCCTTGCCCCCTCCCCCTCAAGCAACCCTGTGAGAATGCAGGTAATAATGCAAAGCTAAAAATCACAAGGCCAGGAAATGTCAAAGTTAGATTTTCAATGTAGCTATTTTACACATCCTGTATATTTTTGAATATAGTTATGGCATAAACAGTAATATATACTGTGGTACTTGACAGGAAATATCTCAAGGAGGCTCTGTCCGCTACAGCATCTTTCCATGAACCAAAGACATAAAACTCTAACTAACCAATGTTTTATAATTCCACTGGATTTACATTTATTCCCAGTAAAGGAGGGAAGAATTGTTAAACTGGTTATAAGATGGCAGAATTTCCTCTCCATTCTGAACAGAATATCCACACTCTGGATTATAGTCTAGACTCAGCCCTTCCCAGTAGTTTATCTTTATTGCCTACTTACAGTAAAAGTAAAAATCATACCTCGTGTTTATATCTAGGGTTTCCCCTAAGCACTTTTTGCTGCCTCAGAGAGATACTCCAAACCCTGGCTCTGTCTAGACTACATCTCTCTCTCTCGACAGTGGGATGCAAATCAAGCACGTCGAACTTGCTAATGAAGCAGGGATTTAAATATCCCGTGCTTCATTAGCATAAACATGGCCGCCGCTTTTTTTTTCGAAACTGAGCTTTATTGAAAAAAACGGGCAGTCTAGACACAGATCTGTTGAAAATAAACCCTTTTTCGACAGATCCTGTAAACCTCCTTTTCTGAGGAACCTCTGTTTTGGAAAAAAAAGCGGAGGCCATGTTTATGCTAATGAAGCACGGGATATTTAAATCCCTGCTTCATTAGCAATTTCGACATGCCTAATCTACATCTCTCTGTCGACAGAGAGGTGTAGTCTAGACATAGCCCCTGTTAAAGCCAGGGTGGAGACTGTGACAGAGGTTAAGCTGCTATGTAACACGCTAAGAACACTGAGAATTATTTTATGTATGTTGTATGTGACCAGGTGTGATTGCAGTGTCAGCACCCTACTGGTTCCTGTGCTTCGGCTGTGGATGACCCCTATTGGCCTCTGTCTGTAAGCACTTCCCAGGGAAGGCATCTTGAGGGCCCCCATGACAGTGACCAAACTGGTTCTACCGGTTAAGGAAAGGGATGGAAAAAAAGAAGTGAGTGTTGGGGGAAGGGTCAGTCTTGGGCTGGAACCATGAAGGGGACAGACTAAGGAGGAGCTGGAATCCAGGGGCCCCATCTCAAGGGGTTTGAGGCATCCTGGCCCAGACCCCTGTAGACACATCACGTCTATGCTGTGCTGTATCCTGGAGAAGCAATATCCCCTCTATTCTACTGGCTGGCAGAGTCTGCTCTTGGTGCTATGGGGGTGCAGCGTCGGGGGAACCCCGACACGTCATCACACCTAGTCAGTGAGGTGAAGTTATTTTGCATTCAGTTACAAAACTTCCCCATGCAATGTGTGGATGTAACGTAATAGGGGACTGTGCTAAAATCAAGCAGGACTGTATAATGTCAGTGGAGAAGCAAGTCCTCACAACAAATACTGGGCTGAGGGGGGGCAATTACAGGACAATGATGCACTCCCAGTGTCCAGCTCAGAACAACAGGGCTGTTTTGCTAGGCCGGGAGCCTAGCACTCCAAAGGACAGTGAACAGTTAAAAGGCTTTTCCTGGAGATGAAGAGAGTCAGTTGTCCAGGAGAACCAAATGCCAGAGATTCTGTGGAAGAAACTGGGCCTTCCCCAAATCTAGAGTGACAGATGTCCCATTTTTAAAGAAACAGTCCCATATTTAAAGCTTCCTGCGAGTGTTTCAAGTTTTCCTTAAAAATTAGCAAATTCTCTTGTATTTTCTGTCTTCCTCCATGAGTACTGGTGGGTCCTGCTGCCGGCAGATCCCTGCTTGCTAGCAGTGAGTGGGGGAAGAGCCAGTGGTCAAGTGATGGGGGCAAGGCTGATGGCAGGGTGAAAATGCAGCGTATGGGGCTGGCTGCTCCCCTTGCTGGTCTGTCAGCAGCCAAGGGACAGGAGGCATCTATGTTAGCTTGATGGCCAGCCGCAGCCTGGAGATGTGAGCTACCCTTTTGACGCTGTGTGGGAAGGAAGGGGGAAGCTATTTCCAGTCATATTGGAGCAGTGCAAGGGGGTGAAGAGATGAGCTCTGCCAAATCATCCATTCCTCCTTTCTCCCCTTCCTCCCCTGCAGCGAGGAGCAGCTCCCATCCCTTCCTTCCTGCACAACACTGAAAAGCTGCTGCTGGCCACATTCTGGAAAGAGAAACCTGTCAGAAATCTGGGAAGGGGGCATATGACCTTGCATTCCTCCCACCTACATGTTGCCCCAGGAAGATGCTATGCCAGGTACTAGAAGAGTCGTGACTCTCCTGGGAGCCCAGACAGGGTGGAGGGCAAAGTGTGCCAGGCAGGAAGGGTTGGATGATTAGGCATCCCTTCCCATGTGAGAGAGGTGTATGGCATTGTGTGTGTGACACCCCTCCTCATCTGAACCCGACAGCCTTAAAGATAAGAAGTTATATAAAAAGAATCTAGCTACACAGTGTTTCTGTTTAACAGAAGCTCAGTCAACTTGATGTGAATTTGAATATTGATACGGTTGATTGTGTTGAACTTGCTTGAAGATGAGCACTTTTGCCACCTGCCCCATATCCAGCATAGGAAAATATGGTAACCCTACACAAATTCAAGAAACAACCTTAGGGAGAGGCAGGCACGTGTATAGACTGGTTTATTGAGATCTGTTGTCATTATAATGCTCCAGTAATACTTTGCTTTAGGAAGCCTGGTCATTATGTTAACAAGTCTCTTTGGGTATGTCTACACTACAAAGTTAGTTCGAACTAATGGATGTTAGTTCGAACTAACTTTAATAGGCGCTACACTAGCGCTCTGCTAGTTCGAATTTAATTTTACGAGGATTAAGCCTAGTTCGAACTAGCTAGTTCGAATTAAGGGCTGCGTAGCCCCTTAATTCGAACTAGTGGGAGGCTAGCCCTCCCCAGGTTTCCCTGGTGGCCACTCTGGCCAATACCAGGGAAACTCTACTGCCCCCCCTCCTGGCCCCAGACCTCTTAAAGGGGCACGGGCTGGCTACGGTGCCCGTGCCAGGTGCAAGCCTGCCAGCACCCAGCCAACAGACCCTGCACCTGGCACGGCTTGAGCCAGCCACCCGATGCCCCCCAGCCCTCCCCCTCTTCCCGGGACCAGGCTGGCGGCTCCCGGGAGCTTGCCCGGGACCGCAAGAGGCGGACACCTTCCTGGGCTAGTGCGGACATCGTGGACCTTGTCCACGATCTCCGCACTAGGCACAGGAAAGTGGCCGTCTAGGGCAGGAGAGCTGCCAGCCTGGCCACCCAGGAGCAGGTGTGCATGAAAATCAAGGGGGTCCACAGAGACCCCCGACCCTGAGCCCTGAGCTTACAATGGCTGTCCTGGGTCAGACCAAAGGTCCATCTAGCCCAGTAGCCTGTCTGCCGACAGCGGCCAACCCTAGGGACCCTGGAGGGGATGGACCGAAGACAGTGACCAAGCCATTTGTCTCGTGCCATCCCTCTCCAGCCTTCCACAAACCTTGGGCAGGGACACCACTCCTACCCCCTGGCTAATAGCACTCCATGGACCCAACCTCCATGACTTGATCTCACTTCCCTTTAAACTCTGTTCTAGTTCTAGCCTTCACAGCCTCCTGCAGCAAGGAGTTCCACAGGTTGACTCTTTGCTTTGTGAAGAACAACTTTCTGTTACTAGTTTGAAGCCTGCTACCCATTCCTTTCCTTTGGTGTCCTCTAGTCCTTCTTTATGGGAACTAATGAAGAACTTTTCTGTATGCACCCTCTCCACCCAACTCCTGCTTTTAGAGACCTCTATCCTGTCCCCCCTCCGTCTCCTCTTTTCTAAGCTGAAAAGTCCCAGTCTCTTTAGCCTCTCTTCATATGGGACCTGTTCCTAACCCCTGATCATTGTAGTTGCCCTCCCCTCTCCCAGCCTCTTTCTTCCCCTCTCTCACCTCCTTTTCCCAGTCTCCCCCAGTTTTGTTCAATAAAGACAGATTCCATTTTTGAACACAATTGTCCTTTATTTTGTACATCAAGAAAAGGGGCTAGGGAAGGGTAAGTGGAAGGAGGTGAGGGAGGAATGGGGTACGAGCCCCCGATGGGGAGGACTGGTCTGGCTCTGTGGGCTTCTGGGGGTGGAAGCTCTCCTGCAGCCCCCCAATTACCCCCTCGCCCCAGATGGCAGCCTGCGGCAAGTGCAGCCGGGCTGATGGCCGAGTGGTGTGATGTGCCCAGTGTGGGCACTCCAGGCCAGGACTGGTTTTCAAGCGGGGCACCCCTGAGAACTGTCTGTCCGGGGTGGGGGTCGGGTCCCTTTAAGCACAGCCCTCGGCTAGCCTGAGACAGCATCTCCACGCTCTAAGTTCTCCTCTGATGCCCTGCCGGCACTGCTTCCGGCCATCCTTAAGCCCTGTTCAGGGTCCACTTAATGTGGACATGCTAGTTCGAATTAGCAAAATGCTAATTCGAACTAGTTTTTAGTTCTAGACGCGTTAGTTCGAATTACTTAATTCGAACTAAGTTAGTTCGAACTAACTCTGTAGTGTAGACGTACCCTTTCTCCTAGAGGAGACAGAACTGCAGATACTTGAGGATCTGTT
Organism: Pelodiscus sinensis; assembly: GCF_052426305.1. Lineage (NCBI taxonomy): Eukaryota > Metazoa > Chordata > Testudines > Trionychidae > Pelodiscus > Pelodiscus sinensis. Next base: position 145,065,081 of record NC_143052.1, on the reverse strand, counting down.
GAGGTAGCCCCTGGAACAGCAGCCCGAGGTCTGGTCTGAGAGTTAGAAATCACTGGGGTTTTCCCTTGGTCCTGACAAAGATGTTGACTTGAGATCTGAAATGTCACAGGAAAACACTCAAAAGGATCAAGAAGGGCTTGAGGTGCAGGAAGCCCAGTAACCATGGCAGAGCTAATAAGGCTCACTTACTATCATGCATCAACAGAAAGAACTGCATCTTTATACACGTTTCTCACTACTAAAAATATGGTGAATAAGTGCATTACTAGGCAATGCCCTAAGAAACTGCCTTTCTGTTACTGTCTGGGGAAAATTGATCTATTTTTAAATAGATTGAGGAAACTGTGCAGTCAGGTATCAGAGGGGTAGCTGTGTTAGTCTGAATCTGCACAAGCGGCGAGGAGTCCTGTGGCACCTTATAGACTAACTGAAGTGTAGGAGCATAAGCTTTTGTGGGCAAAGACCCACTTCGTCAGATGCATGTAGTGGAAATTTCCAGAGGCAGGTATAAATATGCAGGCCAGGATCAGGCTGGAGATGATGAGGTGGATCCAATCAGGGCTTCATTTGCAACTTCGGTTGCCTACATTAACCACCCTCGTTCGAACTAGGGTGGTAGTGTAGACATACCCTTATATACTATCCATCACCTTGCACCTGGTAATTCATTCAAAATGTCTCTATCTCTCATGCTGTCATTTCAGAACCTGGGTAGGTATGTCCCTGTTATCTGTGGGGAGTGTGTGGGTACCAAAGGTCCTTTTTAAGGAAGTGTTGTTACCATCCATCTGGAATATGCTTTCAACTTATGCCCAGTGCCAATTACTGTTTTACAGCTAGTACCTAGTACCAATTACTGTTCTACCCTATTAGCCCTGTTCGTCCCAAGTTCCATAATTAGGGGCCTGCCTCTTGCTCACAGCTTAGCTTTGCTTTGCTTTATATTAGTAAGGTCTTGACCATTGTTAGCTAGGCCTCATACCAGGCTTGTGCTACATTGGCTTTTGTTTCAGGCCCTCATTGTGCAACAGAAACAATAAAGTAATTCCAATGGCTGTAACATTATGTGGTTCCCATATGTACCTATCGTTGCCTGCAAAATAAATTTGAAGATGAAAAACAAAGGGAAAGAATAGAAGGCCTTTTCCCTTCCTGACATCTCAACTGCTGTGGCAGTGCAGTACTAGGATGCTGTAATAAAGAAAAGTTATGAGGAACATCTGAAAGCTGACATAACCTAGGGATTTGATTCACTGATGAATTAATTGCACCATATTTAATATTCCCAATATGAAATTGCAGAGAAATTGGTTCTGTTCCTGCTCTCTGGGAATCCACCAGAGGGAACTGTATCCCCTAATTAAGGAAGACTGATGGGATTTTTCAACCCGTCTTTTGCCCCAACTCAGAATGATGAGAAATAAATGGTGTGCAGGGTAAATCGAAACCACATTGGAAATGCAAACATGGTTTCAAACTTTGACTGCCCTGGATGCTAACAGCAAAAGTTCTTTAATCATTTAGATGGAGAGTCAGCCAAGTGAAGAGTCAGCCAGGGAGTCAAGTTAAAGTAAGAAAAAATTTCCTTCTGTTCATTCAGTGTGGACAATCCAACGTTTTGGAACAATGTGTGCTGAAACTGTGCACATTTTCCACCTATTTTAGAGCACTGACTCAGGATTTCAGGGGAATTAATGTATCACTGTATTTCTTAGACTTACAGGGGAAGAGAAAGGTTGAATGGGGCAAGACCTAGAGGTGATGGTAGAGCTGCATGAGAGCCAAGGATTGGAGCTGCAGAGTGGATAATGTGGAGTAATGATTTGAAACTGAACAAAAGAAAATGTAGGCTGAAAGCAAGAAAATGGTCAGATCGGTTAGAATGCAGCCTCCTCTTCAAAAGTAAAGATATGAAATCATTGAAAAGTAGACTGAAGGACATCCTACAGAATCAGCTGTTGGAAACAGTCTTTCACTGGTCCACAAGAGAACTAGATGTGTGCTAAATGTTCTTTTGACACTCTATTTGTGAAACTATATTTTTCCTGATCTCTAAAGATGATGAAGAGAAGAAGAGAGAATTGTAAAGTGTAGCGCCCCCTCTCCACCCAGTTACCTTCTTTAATGCCAATCTGCTTACAGGTTTTGATGGAGAGGTCTGGGTTCTTCTGGATCCCGCTACCCACTCAGCAGGATCTATCCTCTTTATGTTTCCCTATGAATTTATTTGGCTGTGCCTCCACCCCCCTCACTCCTTCCTGGCAGGGTTACCAGGGCAGCTTGGGAAGAAAATTCTAACCACAGGGTAATCCCCACGTACTTGCCAGATAGTTAGAGACTTCCAAGAAATAACACAAACACATAGAATATGTTCAACACAATAATTATATTAAACAGGAGACAAATATAACATAACAGGGTAAAACGCTATTTTTAGGTTCACCGGTGCCCACGCTGCTAATATCTGTGACTTTCCCCAGTCACGTGCCTTGATGTAGCAAATGTAAGAATAGTGTCCCATTGGTACGCGTACTTTGTTGGGGCCCTTGATGACCCATGACCACAATATTCTTCTCCGCAGTGGTTTAGCAGTGTGGCTGACTGAGTTCAGTACAGCCCAAAGGACTCACAAGCGGGATAAGGTGGTAAATCCCTCCACAGGTTTAATATGCAGCAGGTTATAAAATCCCCAAACCCTTACTCCCTGGCTTGAGGACACAGTTCAGAGAGTAGGGGGCCAAAACAAATTCCCTGACTGTCTAACTAAAAGATGGTGCACCCATAAACTCCATGAATGATCCTCAAGTTCAGAGATGACTCTGGATTCCTCAGTCACTGCAGAGGGCTGATCTCTGCTAGCAAGAATCCTCTTCAGGCAGGAATCAGGCTGCTTCGGTCCCAGGATTTCCCCTCACCACAAAGGGGTGCAGGGCTCAAGGTGCAGATTACACAACTATACTAAAACCCAAACTGTAGTCTCCTAGCCCAGCGTCCAGACACACACACAGCAGGCAGCAGCCCTGAACTAGCAGACAGAGCAGAGCTGACCATGTGGTGATTGGTCTCACAGAGGGCGCTAGAGCCTGGCTGGGGAAGTTTCCCAGAAAACTCTACAAACTGGGAATCAGGAGTGGAGAAAGGAAAAGCCCAGCTGAGGGATCTTGCTTTCAGGTCCCTAGAGGCCAGTTCTCAGGAGGAACCCTGCATTCAGGCCTGGGGCTTACCAGCTCCCCACACAGCCAGCTGTGCCCTTGCCCCTGGCTGGCTCCAGACTCACTAAAAAAAATGGCTTCTCCCCTTTCCTGAATTCCCCAGGAGGGGCATCTCACTCCCTATTGGTTGTCAGGCAGACTCTGAGTTTGCCTTGGCTCCCCCTCCCTGCCAGGGACAGTGTGCCTCTCCCCGAACTGCCAGCAGACAGAGCCCCAGGAAAATGGCAATCTCTTTGGGGGTTACAAAAGTTTGAGAGAAAGGACAATTTAGTTCTGCACCTTCTAATACGTGCTATGGCTAGTTAATTGGAAGCGTACTGTTGTGGTCGGGGTTTTATTGTGAGTTTCCTCTATTGGCGAAATGTGGTGGTGAAAAACAGACCAGGGCTTTTGTTTGTTTGTTTGTTGTAGAGAGGCTGAATGTGAAGACCTTTGATGGAGGATTAGAGGAGTTGGAAAGATTATTTTTCTACCATCTACTGCTAGTGCCGTTAAAAGTGCCAGAGCTCTGCCCAATTAAAGACCACATTGGCAGCTTACTGGGAGTCTATGCTGTGAGTCAGACAATCTGCCGGTGTTCATGGAATAGTTTGTAATGTAAAAGTGCAGCTCATGGGCACCACTTGTTTTAACTTACCCTGAGCTATGCAGGTCTGTCCTGGGACCAGTCTTATTCAACCTATTTATAAATGAGCTGGAGAAAGGGGTAAACAGTGAGGTGGCAAAATGTGCAGATGATACTACACTGCTCAAGATAGTAAAGTCCAAAGCAGACTGTGACAAGCTTCAAAAAGATCTCACAAAACGAGGTGACTGGGAAACAAAACGGCAAATTAATTTTAAATGTTGATAAAGGCAAAGTAGTGCACATTGGAAAAAAAGAATCCCAACTATACATATAAAATGTTGGAGACTAAATTAGCCATTCCCACTTCACTCAGGAGGGAGTTCTTGGAGCCATTGTGGATAGCTGTCTGAAAACATCCACTCACTGGCGTGCATACGGGGTGTGCTGGGTGTGCCCAGGCACACCTTAATGTCTTAGGGTTGCCAGGTGTCCAGTTTTCTACCGGACAGTCCAGGTTTTTTTGGGCTCTGTCCAGTAAAAAAATCCAGAAAATACCGGACATATGTAATGTCTGGTATTTTCTGGTTTTCCGACTGGGAGCCCAGAAGCCTAGCAGGGGGAGTGGCTGGGAGGCGGGGAGCGATCGGCGCTGGGAGCCCTGGTTGCGTGTGAGGAGGTGGGGCAGCCTGCGCACTGGTCAAGCGTGTGGTGGGGTCGCAGCCAGACTGACTCGTGCTTTTCCTGAACCATGCGGGGGGCGGGAGCGCCCTGGGATCTGCACTGCCCAGGTCAGTCCCTCTCCCCACTGGCTGATACGCTCCCCCCCCCCCTCCTGGCCGGCCAGTTGGCTCTCCCCCACTTCTCCTCCTGATCTTCACCGGCCAGCCCCGCTGTACCCAACTCCCACCCCCGCCGCCAGCTCTACCTCCCTTCTGTCAGTTCCTTCTCCCAATCTTCCCTGGCCAGCTCCGCTGCACTCCCCACCAACGCAGCTTTTGGCGGCCAGTTCTCCCCTCCTCATGAGCTCCCCCGGCCAGCCCCGCTCCACCCTCCCCCCTCCTCCCACTGACCAGGTCTGCCTCCTGTCAGCTGCTCCCCCCCAACCCCCAATCTTCCCCGGCCAGCCCCCAACCCTCCCCCCGCCAGCTCTGCTTCCTGGGGCCCCCCCTTCCTCCCGGCCAGCCCCACTCTCCTTCTGGCCAGTCCCTCACCCCAACCATGAAGTGCGTCCGGTATTTTTTTTAAGACTACCTGGTAAGCCTATAATGTCTCCAAAAAAAAAGTGGCTTTGCGTTTTGTTTTAATCGCATGATACACTCTTTTAGTTTTAAAGTATGGATTGCTGTATTATGCAATAAGCACCGAATGGCACATGTAAAAAACAAACTAAGAAGTACAATGTCCCATACTTAAGTTTATATTTTTTAAGTAAAGTTTAGTTGTTAATTTAAAAAAAAATAAGCTCAATTAAGTTTTAGTTTCTTTAGTTTGTTTGATTAATATAAATAATGTCCTTTATGACTGAGTATTCAATAAATGTTCGCCTTTAAAAAAAAATAAAATTCCCTGGGTGCAAACCCTAATGAAATGTGCTGCAGACACTAATGCATCCACTCAATGTGCAGCAGCAGTCAAAAAAGCAAACAGAATGTTAGGAATAATTAAGAAAGGGATAGAGAATTAGATAATTTCGTATTGCCTCTATATAAATCCATAGTATGCCCACATCTTGAATACTGCGTACAGACAGAGGCAGCCTGTGACTATAGGCTGCTCAGCTGTCGCCTCGGGTGCCCGATGATGACGTCAGTCCATTGATGGCCGTGCAGGTGGGGGCACCGATCACGCATTCTGTCTGGGGCGCAAGCTGCTGCAGCCAGCCTTGGGCCACTCCTGTGTACAGTTGTGATAGCCTCATCTCAAAAAAGATATCTTGGAATCGGAAAAGGTTCAGAAAAGGGCTATTAGAATGATTAGGGATAAAGGACAGCTGTCATATGAGGAGAGATTAATAAGATTGAGACTTTTTAGCTTGGAAAAGAGACGAGTAAGGGGAGATATGATAGAGGTTTATAAAATCATGACTGGTGTGGAGAAAGTGAATACAAGAAGAGTTATTAATCCTTCCCATAACTCAATAACTAGGGTGGTCACCAAATGAAATTAATAGGTAGCAGGTTTAAAACAAACAAAAGGAAGTACTTCACATAACACACAGTCAACCTGTGGAACTCCTTACAACTGAATGTGGTTGACAGTATTAAATTTAAGACTTGCTGCCATCTGAACCTATAGAAATGTGGAGGGACTTTCCTCCATGAACAACAGACGAGGAAAAAATGTTTTTCTGCAAAATATGGGGAATATACAAAAAAAGGTGATAAGTAGTTTTGCCGTCTAGTTTACATCACTCAAAATTATGTCAAGTCAAGCTCTCCACCAAATTTCCACAAAGTCCCAATTCCAGTCAGCCACTACTGGATGCTGGAATGGGATGACTGCATAAGCCATAATTATTTGCTCATTATAAAATCAAACTATAACAAACCAAGGCTAACACACACTGTGGTCACTGTAGAAACCTGCACATGTTTACACCGGACGTTTTTGTTTAAACTTACAAGCTCCTAGTTGGGGAATATGCTCAAGGTCACCAGAATATTTGGAGATGGGGGGGAAAGAAGGGAGGGAGGACCAAGACCAAATTGGTGGTTGGAATTAAAATACTACTTAAATATCCCACAAAGTACAACTATGACATAAATAACAAGAATTCAAAATGTAACCACATTATAAAAATTAAAGTATAATTATAGTACTAACATATAAAAAAATATAAGACAACTTTAGTTCCAAACAGCAGGACTACATTTTATTTTGCAATTCATGTGTTCTATTTCACTTGTATTTATCATTTTATCATGTATATGCCACTATTACTATTTATTATTACTAAACTGTAACTTACAAATCTGTAACATTACAGTTGAATTCTCCTTGTTCATACATAATGAATATTTTAACATTTGTCACCCTAAATTTTGAACCTTCTTGGAAAAAGTCATCAGAAAATGAATAACAACAACAGACAACTTTGTGGGGAGGTAACTGTGTCCCCATATAAGAGTTACTAAATACAATTATTTTTTTCTAATGGTTTCTTTTTAAAAAATCACAAATATGTTTTTATATTTTTAGAAAGTCTATCAAACACCATTCACAGGCTGTAGCAGATAAAAGCAATACAATGTCTATTAGGCAAAGAATCTGATCTTAATGCAATTTTGATCACAGTTATGTGATTCGCTAAGATTGCAGTGGATATCTAACAATGCATCTGAGCTGAGCTCACAGTGCATCTTGGCCTTTAGCTGTATGATCATGTTCTTCACAGCATATATATTTATTTTGTTAAAAAGTAGGGGAGCATGGCCCTCCCACCTTTAAAAGTGGGGTTGTCTTCCCACTCCAGTTCTGATACCAATGCATATGACTCTCTCACCAACAGCATCTGGTCCACTGCATCCATCTTGTGTCTCTGAGCCCTGGTCTACACTAGGACTTTATTTCGAAATAACCCCCACCCCAAGGTTGAATTTAGAAGCAGAGCATCCACACTACCAAGCCCATTATTTCGAAATAATGGACTATGGAATTCGAAATCTGCACTCCTGCTTTTCATCAGGAATAATGCTAATTCCGAAATAACTCTTTCGAAATAATGGTAGTGTGGATGTTCTGGTGCTGCTATTTTGAAATAACTACTCCCCAGAGAAATTCAAGCTAATTACTCCCCAGTGCTTCCTGGGGCTCTAAGTCAGAGGTAGCAGGTCTATATTAAAGGATCCTGCCTCAGACAAATTTCGAGGCTTTCCCATAGTGTGGACGTGCTTATTCAAATTTGTTAAATCAGGAGGTAAGTCAAATTTACTCATTTTGAAATTATTTTCTAGTGTCACGGCCTGAGCTTCTAACTGCACTCACATGAAAATAATCAACTGCAAATAGCCATCTGGAAAAATCATGCCGACAGTGCTGAATGCTGAATTTGAGGTGTACATGTTTCTTATTTTATTTTCCTCACTATCCTAGAAACAGACAAGCACTACTTAAAAGAGAAACAACCATTATTATTGTAGCTTCAATCAGTCATAAGTGAGCAGGAAAACATTGGAAAGTGAGTGTCAAAATATTTAATCATTTGTGGGCCAAAAACCCAAATACAATAGCATTCACATTTTAAGATCTGTTTCTAATGGTCATGGTTGAACACTTGTAAACCCTAAAGTTTTGGGAGTTTGCTAGACAATGTACATCCTAAAAGTAGGTGTTTTACAGAGCGAGCACAACATGGAAACCATAGTAAAAGACCCTGATGATGATTTATCTGCTGAAATGTCCTGTCCAGATTGGTGTAAGTTTTATTGTCATACTGTGTACTAATGATGGGTAAGAATACAAAGCATGGAATGAAGCTTTCTAAGCATATTAGCAGACACTGGTAAGCGCACCAGGCTGTTTTATGCCCTTTGTGTCTGGCACAGCCCCAAGCAAAGGCTTTTGTTATACCAGCAGTAACTGATATTTGTGAAGCAAGGCTGACATCTACTGGGGAGAAGACAAATAGAGAAGATTCCCTATTTATACCAGGGATGCCCTGAGTGCAGGACAGAAGGAGATGCTTTTCCTCTTATAAAATGATACATAACCATTAGGTGACTTTACGCCAATAGCATCTTCTGGAAAAGAAAGGCAGAATAAAGATGTGACCATTAATGAAATGTACTTCTTTGGGGCCCCTGCAAATGTAGTGATGAGTGGATGCCGGTGGATACGTTGCAGCATTCTCAATGTATCACAAGCTCAAAGGTAGTAATTAAAGGTGCTTCACATACTAATCTTAAAGTTTCCTACACCTAGTAGAGTGTCAGCAAACATTCAGACATGGACTAGAAATGGAACTCTTTGCTAGAGCTGTCAGAACACAGTGCAAATGTCCTGGGCTTGTAATACTGCAGTTAGGAAGGCAAAACTTGCCAAATTGGATCAGACCAGTGCCACAGTTATTGGGTTCCCAGTTTGAGACACCTCAGGTCTCATTTTTGGAAGTGTTGAGCATCAAAAACTCCAATAGAAGTCAACAGTGGCTGAAAAAAGGCCCAAGATTTCTCAAGCTGGCATACTTGTCAACATCTTCAAGCAGAATAACAGTAGATTTTTAATTGACAAATTGAACAAGGCCTTACAAAGACTGGAACTTTGCACTAATTGCTGCTATAAGTATAGTTGTGCCAAGGCTACCCAAATATATGAGCCAACAATGTGAACATAATCCAGTAACAGTCCAATGTTACACAGTTTGGGTGTGTCTACATAGCAGCATTATTTCGGAAAACAATGTGAGTGTCTACACAGGAATTCAGTTATTTCTAAATAATTTCAAAGTAACGGACAGCTTATTCTGACTTGTGTAAATCTCATTCCACGAGGAATAATGCCTCTTCCGAAATAGCTATTTTGAAATAGCTGTAGTGTGGACGCTCCACTGCTGCTATTTCAAAATAGCTCCTCCCCAGGGCCATTCAGAGTAATTACTCCCCAGTGCGTCCTGGGGCTCTAAATCAAGGTAGCATGTCCACATTAGGGAAGCCTCAAAATTAGTCTGAGGCAGGCTTCCCTGTAGTGTAGACGTGCCATTTTGAAATAAGCTATTTCAGAGTATTTCTTCCAGAATAGTTTATTTCAAAATTAGCATGTAGTGTAGACGCACCCTTTGAAACAAAGTTTGAGGTTTGGTATACAGAGACCTCCATATAATTGGTACTATGGCAAACATCATACTAAGAAGATGGTTAGTATTAAGCAACAAGTTAACATTCTGTTAACCTTTTGTTAAAGATGAGAGGGGGAAAAGAAAAACAGTTAAAAGACTGAAATATAAATATGTCGGACCCTTATTTATTTAGCAGCAGTCAGCCATTAAAGGACAGCCTCCCTTATTTAACAGTCTCGTAGATAGCATTTAGCCTGGTAATACTTACCTTATGTTTATTTCAGTACTACGTAACTGACAGAGCAGTATCTTGGTGTTTCCAACAGCTCGCACCTTACAAATAGAAGAGAAAGCGGGATGGTACTAGCGAGGGAAAAACTTAGCTCCTCCTACCAGTGCTAGTGTCCTCCACTTAAATCCACTCCAGGGATTCTTGTTTGCCCATAGGCAGTGTCACTGGAGGACAGCAGGGGAAAAGTGATCTCTGGGGAAGGATATTTGCACCCAAGATCTTCCAAACTGTCTCATCTCTTTTCCTCCTATCTCTGTGGGTCAGAGTCTGAAATGTGGTTAGGATCAGGGCAGCTAAAGAGGGTTGGTCTTAGATAAATACTGCAAGGGAGCAACTTCCAGACTATGAAGTCCTGAGGCTCCAAAGCACAGTGCCCTGGATGGACATTCACCCCACAGAGGTTTAGGACCTGCTCTGCACATGCTTCCATGCTATTTACTCTGCATTGCCTTCTAAGATGCTGCAGAGTCCAGTGGTCTTTGCATGGCAGGATCCAGTGCCACGTATACTGGATGCTGCTGCCGTGGCACTGTCCATTCCGTTGGTAATTGCAATGCCACGAGTCACTGTGAGACAGCCATTTCCAGGGCTGTTTGCCAAGCAATCAATCTGTAACCCGGATCATCTGTGTCTTTGGATGGAATTTTCTTTCCGAACGAATTCAGTCGCACCCGAGAGTACAAAGTGTGCTGGTGGGTTAAGCTTTAATCTCTTGCAGTTGTTGATTTACCCCAGAAAATAAAGAGTGGCCATTCTGTAAATCCACGGTGAAGCTTGGAGTCTTACCTGGTGCTGCTTGCTTTCAGAGCCCAAGGTAAATGGGTTGTTTTGTAAATGATTGAGAGATGAGTGAGTGCTGTGCCTGGGTGATTCATGGTTCCTGTTTCTTTTGCTGTGAAATAATTTGATTTCAAATTGGTGGCTTTTGCTTTCTTTGCACTAGGAAATGTAGGACCTATAATGCTCCTCTGGTGTGGCTCCCCTTGCATGAGCATCAAGGCTGCTATCATGCAGGGCTCAGGACATTTCTACCCCCCACCCCATGCGGTCTAAATCTTCTCAGAGAAGATGACACAGTGACATTAAAAACAAAGTCCTGTCTGCACTACAGCCTCCAAAATTGCCCCTGTTATTCTAGAGGAACATTATGGGGCCTGACCTTTTAGTGTAGAGTTGAAAATGTCTGTCATATTGAGTTTTGGAAATGTGGCGGCGCGGTTTTGTCTATATAAACAATGTCTTTCCCTGTGTCGGCAGCACAGGTTGTCATGGTTTGGCCACCTTTCCAACCCATAAGCAGCGAGGAATCCTGTGGCACCTTATAGACTAACCGAAGTGTTGAAGCATAAGCTTTCGTGGGCAAAGACCCACTTCGTCAGATGCATGTAGTGGAAATTTCCAGAGGCAGGTATAAATATGTAGGCCAGAATCAGGCTGGAGATAACGAGGTGGATCCAATCAGGGAGGATGAGGCCCACTTCTAGTAGCTGATCTGGAGGTGTGAATTCCAAGAGAGGAGAAGCTGTTTTTGTAGTTAGCTAGCCATTCACCCCTCTGATACTTTCCAACCCATGTAGCTCACATCTTGGCTATCTGAAGTGCTGGTCCCAGTAAGAGTTGCAGTCCTAAATAAATGACTTAGAAGGGTAGCAGAGACGGCTGGAGCACTCTCCTGGGCATGTTCAGAAAAACGAGATTGTAAACAGTACATTCATTGCTAGTCTGAAGCATCTCCATTTTCATTTGCCATGTAAAAGGTCTATTTGAACTAGGCCTAGAAAATGATTTGTAACAAATAACTTATTCACCTGTTTTTGCTTCTTTTTCTGTTTTGTGAACTGTGAGCAGGCATAACACAAGTTATCTAATATTTTGTCTTATTTGCAAAATCATTTCTTGGTCCAGAGGTTGCTCACAATAGTTCATGGAATAATATACTGCCAGTCCAGCAGGTACCATTGTGATCATCTAGGCTGAGCTTTTGTGAGATACAGGCCAAGAACGTCCCCCAAATAATCCCTAGAGCACATCCTTTAGAAAAACAGCCAGTCTTGATTTTAAAATGGCCTATGATGAAGAATCCACCATGATGCTGGTTAAATTGCTCCAAAAAGTTAAATTTACACCTTATTTACTATCTGAATTTGTCAAGCCTCAGCTTCCGGCCATTGGATTGTGATATGCCTTTCTTGGTTAGATTGATGAGCCCATTATCAAATAATTGTTCCCTGTGCAGGTACTTACATCTTCAAACTTTAGCAGTTATTATTTTTTGTTTTCTTGTGCGTCATTGATAAAACTGTGAAACAGCATAGCAAGAATATAGCATAGCATAGCATAGCAAACAGAATAGCAAGAACTAATTCTTGTGAACCCTTCTAGGAACACACCCACTGAGTGATGATTATATGTTTTCAGTTACATTTTGAGACTTATCAGTTAATCGGTTTGTAATTAATTAAATATGTTTTATGTTCATTTTAAATCATGCTAGTTTTTAATCAACATGTCATGCGATACCCAGGCAACGCCTTACAGAAATCTATTACATCAACTGTATTATCTTTATCAACCAAATTTGTATAATCTTATCAAAAACAGAGCTATCAAATGAGCTTCAAAAGATCTGTTTTCCATATGAACCTATGTTGCCTGGTAAGTATTTGATATTCAACATTCCTGCTGCTCTGACTGCACACAAATGTCATGCAGTGTTATTTCTGTTCCCTGACTGAGAATCATGTTTCTAATGTGAACAATTGTGACTACAATTTCAAAATTTGCTTTATGCCAATATTCTCCCATAGTTGCTCCAAAAGCTAAATATTTGCCTTTATGCATGCTCCTTTACTACAATATTCACAAAAAGCAAACATCAAAGGTACATGAAGTCATTACAAAATTCAACAGACTGTTCCTGAAAAATATGTGGTTTCTTTCACCCAGCTCTAATTCCAAATGTGAATCAGAGCATAGTTTTACACTGCATTTATTCTGGAATAGGGTTAGATGCAGATTTCTGTTTTTACACCTTTCAAAATCTTCTAGGGCCTAGGCCAAATTCAGAAATATTCTACATGAGAGTTGCATATTGGTGAATGTGTGTGGGCCTGGCATCATTTATAGGAAGATGGAGAGGGGCACAGGAAAATGAACAAGCAGGAGTATGTAAGAGAAAGAGCTGCTTTAATTTGCACCTTCTTATAGGCTCTTTCTTGGATGTTTTCCTACTATAGCCTCACTTTTCCACCTCTAATATCTGTCCACTTGCATCCACTGATGTTCTCTCTGAACTTGGACCATATTCTTTGCTATTATTGATTGTTCTTTCAGACAGCTGAGACCTTGAAGAAGATAGCCCTGAGAGAGACAGGCAGATCATAAAAACATTCTGCTTTCTGGCCACATCAGTAATGTTTTTCTGTAACACTGAGGCAGAAAATCAAGGCAGAGTATGTAATAATTAACCTGGATAACCACAACCTGGCAAAGCAATAGCTAAGATTGGACTGTGTTCTTTTTTATCTGATCTGGTCCTCATTTGTAATCCTTTCATTCCCAAGTGGCATCCATGGCATTGTACAGATATAAAGAAAACAGAATTATGTCCAGTGCATTCTGGACTGACATAAAACACTGGCTGACATAAAATAACATGATTTGAGTAGTTTGTGAAATATTTCCCTTTCTAGACATATGATTGTATAAAAAATAAATTAAAAGAACATTAAAGTCTACTATAAGGTGGATGCATAATTGGCTGGATAACCGTTCTCAGAGAGTAGTTATTAATGGTTCACAATCCTGCTGAAAAGATATAACAAGTGGGGTTCTGTGGGGGTCTGTTTTGGGACCGATTCTGTCCAACATCTTCATCAACGATTTAGATATTGGCATAGAGATTACTCTTGTTAAGTTTGCAGGTGATACCAAGTTGGGAGAGGTTGCAATTGCTTTGGAGAATAGAGTCAAAATTCAGAATGATCTGGACAAACTGGAGAAATGGTCTGAGGTGTCTAGGGGGGAGTACTGCAGAAAGGGCTCTAGGGGTCATAGTGACCACAAGCTAAATATGAGCCAACAGTGTGACACTTGCAAAAAAAGCAAACATGACTCTGGGATGCATTAACAGGACTGTTGTGATCAAAACACAAGAAGTCATTCTTCCACTCTACTCTGAGCTAATTAGGCCCCCCCAGCTGGAGTAGTATGTCCAGTTCTGGGCACCACATTGCAAGAAAGATGTGGAGAAATTGGAGAGGGTCCAGAGAAGAGCAACAAAAATGATGAAGGGTCTAGAGCCTGCACCTCCTGTCTCAGCCCAGTGAGAGTGAGTAAGGGCTGGGGATAGCAAATGATGGAGGGGAGAGGAACAGAGAGGGCGGGGCCTCAAAGAAGGGGTGGGATCTTGGGGGAGGGATGGGCAGATCTTGGCTTGTCCCAACATTTAAAAAGTGATCTTGGGTGTAAAAAGGTTGGAGTCCCCTGATCTAGACAGTGCTTGGTGCTGCTGTGAGGGCAGGGGACTGGACTTGGTGACCTCTCGAGGTCGCTTCCGGTTCTAGTGTTCTATGATTCTATGAAGGTTCCAAAGTCAAGCATTCAAAAGTTAGAAAATGCCAAAATTAAGGTTGTCCCTTGCAACTTTAATTCAGCCCCCTGTATGTATGCATTGTGATACAGTCCCTAATTATATGATCAGACACTATTTTTTCCATAAAATCACTGCCTCATTCAGGGAACACAATGGACAATGCTCACTCGGGGCATGCCTACACTACAGCATTATTTCAGAATAACTTGTGTTATATTGAAATAACAAGGCGAGTGTCCGCACAGCAAGCCCGGTATTTCAAAACAAAGTTGAAATAACGGGCTTCTTATTTTGAAATAATAAACCCTCATTTAATGAGGAATAACGCTTATTTCAAAATTGCTATTTTGAAACAGTGGCAGTGTGGACACTCCCCTGCTGCTATTTCAAAATCGCTCATCCCCAGGGCCATTCAAAGGAATTACTCCCCAGTGCCTCCTGCGGCTCCAAATTGAAGTAGCACATCCACGTTAGGGGAGCCTGCCTCAGACTAATTTAGAGGCTTCCCTGAAGCGTGGACATGCTATTTCAAAATGGTTATTTTAGGAGTTATTATTCCAGAATAACTTATTTCAAAATACCCTTGGCGTGTAGACATACCCTTAATGATCATTATTTAATTTTATCTTCGTCATTCATTGTTTGGGCCTCTGCGTTATTTAATGAACACAGGTCAAACATTGCTCCTAGTACAGAATTACTATTTCCTCAGGGACTTTTTCATGATGCTCATCACTATAATATTAGTACTCCACAAACATTAATGAATTTATCTTCAGAACGCCCTTATAAGGTAAGCTACAATTATTACTCCCATTTTGCAGCCATGGAACTGAGGTGCAGAGATACTATCATCAGAAGAATATACTTATTTTGAGTGCCCAGTTTGAGGTGCCTATATCCTGGTTTTTGTAGCGCTGATTTCAGCTGCAGTTCTGAGTGCTCAGTGCTCCTGTGAATCAGACCACTTCTGTTTCAGTGTAGGCACCCCAAAATTAAGAACATTCCATTAGTGACCAATTATGAAAACTGCTTTCAGCGATTTGTCCAAAATCCCATAGGAACTCTGTGGCAGAGAGAGGTATAGAATCTAATTCTCCAGAGCAGCGTTCAGCTGTCTTACCCATAAGACCAGGGCTACTCAACATGCGGCCTATGGCCCATTTGTTTGCGGCCCATGGTACAGTTTGGGTTTACGTGGGGTTCAACATGGACATGGCCTCCACTGGGAACACGCTCCACAACAGCAAGGCACCTCTCAGGCAGGATGAGCATTGAAAGACGCAAGCGGTTGGGTACAGCGGTACAGGGTGTCGGCATTTCTAGCCCCCAGGGAGGAGGTGCTGGGAGCGCCAGGACATTGAGGGAAGTGCTGGCTGCTTAGGCTTGTGGGCAGAGCATGAGAGGTGCTGACTATCTCACAGTGGTCACATTTGGGTCCAGCACCACTGCTTAAGACTTAATCTTTGTATTCTTGCCCGTCAGTGTGAAAGAAGCTATTTACATATATTTGCATGTCTATGCAACCATGCTTAATTTCCAGGCCTTGGCACGTGCTGTGAGTATCATTGTGGCCCCTGGGGCTTCCAATGTTGAGTAGCCCTGCATGAGACTATCCTTTCTCTTTCTGCAATCCTCTGCCTCATTCACTCCACACCTTCCAGATTTTGCAACAAATGAGGCAGGAATTTTACAGGCAACTGCATTCTTCTTCACACAGCCCTGAGTTATTCCCTGAGCACTGTCCATCCAGTGCACTAAACGAGGCAGGAATCCAGTGGGAAAAATAATAGTATGTGATTATGTAATTAAAGACGATATCATTATGCATACACAGAAAGGTGCCAAATTATGGCACCTTAACTTTGGCTTTTGCCAATGTGTGCTATACAGCAATGGCCAGTGACAGATGCCCAGTAAAAAATAATAGGACAGGTGTAGCATACACAGTATCTGCAAGTGGAATGTGGTACAATATAGTGAGTAAATACCTTTGCACTCCAAGGCACTGAAGAACGTAAAGTTGAAGATAGACAATTAGACAGAGATAGATAATCACAGGTCACATTCAGCCACTAGTTATACCCTACGACCTTACTAAATTCAATGGCATTTCATACAGTACAGAATTGGTTGTTTATACCTCCGTTTCTGAAAGGATAAATACTGCACCTTACGCTGAGATCCTGCTATGCTGGAAGGAGTTCTCTTAGTACGTTGGTTGGAGACCACCAGGGGAAAAAAATGTAGAGTGCTACAGGAAGAGATGTGGGTAACTGACTTGTGCTTGATGAATCGTGGTATCTGAGACCATTTCAGATGTTAAAAGCCACCCTCACCTTTTACTCCAAGGCCATCTCAATATATAGATTAGGGATGAGCACCATTCTCCTTCCTGGAGGTATCTTCCTCGTGGCTGAGAGGAGGCATGCTGGGTGGTCAGAGCTGTAACTCTTCTGAGCAGTCAATCCAAGACCAGCACTGAATTAAGTTGAAGTGATAAAGGAGCAAATCTCATGAAAGGGAATGCCGGGGGACCTCATTTCAGCTCTGTGCTTAACATGCTCTTCCTCTCTTCCCAGGTCCCAGTAACCCTTCTTGGAAATGCCCATGATATGTTTGTCAGACTTTGAGGCTTATGCTAAGAAGCATCTGCCCAAGATGACTTGGGACTTTTTTGCAGCTGGAGCTGATGAGTGTTGCACTCGAGATGACAACCTCCTGGCTTATAAAAGGTACAGAGAGCTCTTCAACTGTGGGCCAAAATCTGCTCGGCTATGTTGGGATGCAAATTCTTGATGTTCTCAAGGGTCTGAGACTTTCAATGCTGATCCCCTATAAAAATGACCCAAAGCAAAGTGCCCCTCAGTTATTTAAAATGTAGGCTGTGGTACTACCCGGCAGAGAACGGGTAGCACGGAGCACAGTGGACACTGAGGTGGGAGTGAGCAGGAAGGGAGTGGAAGCAAGCGGCATGTTGTGTTGGTGATTGGGCTGGGATGGGAGTGGGCGTAGAGTGTGGAGCATTGGGAGCATGGACATGGAAAGTGTGAAGCATAGGCGGGGTGGGACTTGGGGGGCCAACTGCATGGGCAGTGAGAATGGGCAGTGTTTAAGCTGATGATATGGGCACAGCCACCTGAAAGTCGTTGACGCCAGGGAAGGAAGGTAAAATCTGGCAAGTAACAAAAGTGCGTGTGTGTGGCATGGGATACAGGCAAGGCAAATGACATGGAGCATGGAGTACAGGCAGTCCCCGGGTTACGTACAAGATAGGGACTGTAGGTTTGTTCTTAAGTTGAATTTGTATGTAAGTCGGAACTGGTACATAATGTAGGGGAAACTCTAGCCAAACATTTCTCCAGAGCTCAGTTTTATTCTCCCACACCTCACTTCCCTCAGTCCTTTATTCTCAAGCTGAGGTGTCTGCTGAGAAAAGCCGCTCCGTGTCTCCCTGGTCTGCTGGGGGGGGGGGGCGCTAGCTTTGCGTCTCCCTAGTTTGCTGGGGCGAAGCAGCTAGTGCGGGGTTGCCTCACCCCGTTTGTAAGTAGGGATCCGATGTAAGTTGGATCCATGTAACCCGGGGACTGGCTGTATTTGAATGGGATGCAATTCAAACCCATGAGGGGTGTGATCATCACTTTCCTTGTAACTCTGAGTACAAGTTGGACCTCCCTGGTCTGGCACCCTCAGGACCTGAGGTATCCCGGACAAGGGAATTTGCTGGACCAGAGAAGATCAGTGCTACCCTGCTGGCTGCCCCTCTGATGGCTTCTCTCCCTGGGGCTCCCCACCCTGCCGCTGCCCTGCTAAAGCTGGCCCAGATGAGGCTCCCCACCCTGCTGCCCACCGGCTCCATTGGAGGTTCCCAGGGGGTCCCCAGCCAGGGCCTGGGCTGCTTAGGGGGGAGGGGTAGCTCAGTGGTTTGAGCATTGGCCTACTAAACCCAGGGTTGTGAGCTCAATCCTTGAGGAAGCCATGTAGGAATCTGGGACAAAGTCTGTCTGGGATGGTACTTGGTCCTGCTGTGAGGGCAGGGGACTGGACTCAATGACCTTCCAAGGCCCCTTCCAGTCCTAGGAGATAGGCATCTCCATTCATTTACTTCCAACAGTTCCTCGGGGTTTTCCAGCCCCAAACTGCCTGGCCACCCCCAGTCCTCCTGCTGCAGTGGCCCAGCCCCACCTGCCAAAGGTTCCCCGGCCACCGCCAGCCCCACTGTTGGGGCTCTCTGGCCATCTGACCCTAATGACACCAGGGGTTCCATGGCTGGACAGAGCTCCCAGGACTCTGCCTCGCCCCGCTGCCACGGATGTTGCTGGACCAAAGAGTGCTGGATTTGGGAGGTTCAACCTGTATTTTTGATGCTCTGTTGCTGCAGCTCTCTGCCCGGGCTGCTCCTAGTCAGCAACAAGCATGTGCTCCATCTGGTTGCTGTACAATGATACACCAGCAGTTTGCTTTTTACAGCAACACAGTCACACCCTGGTTCCCACCAACTTTGGCGCCTGGTGGACTTGGACTCCAGGACCCCTGTGTGACAAGTTGGATCACTGAAATCCCCTTCGGGGTGTCCCCAGCGTGCTAATCAAAACACTGTTGCCTGCCTTCCTGCCCTCTGGGGCTCTTACTACCCTGGCCTGCTGGGCCAAATCCTCTGGTCTCCTCCAGCCATGGCACAGAGAAGGGGTGTCCGCCCCCCCCCCCCCCCCCGCCAGCCCAAAGGAGGTACTTTGTGTAAAGAGCAACACAGATGCTGAACCAGCCCAGCTCTGGGAGGACTCAGCTATAAAGTCTCAGCATCCAGGAAACCCAAAAGGGACCAAACCCCCAAACAAATCCATCTTACCCTGTGTACAAGGGAAAGCTCATAAAGTCAGTTCCTTTTATCAGTGCTAGAGAGAAATGCTCACCCATCAGATAACAATTATTTACACTGGGCTTGATAATAAACAAAAGTATTTTTTATTAAGTATAAAAGGTTGGTTTTTCAGTGGCTGCAAGTGAAAACAGTCTGATCAAAATAAGTTACTAAGATAAAATAAAGCATGCCAGCTAATCCTACCTAATACACTAAAACATTTGTTACATGCAAATTCTTGTCCTTAACAGTTCATTTCTTTCACAAGCTAAGATGCCTCCTAGCCTTGGCCCACTCCTGCCCCCCTGTTCAGTCCTAGATGTTTCCAGCAGGCATCTTGCAGGGAGGGGGCTGTTTCCTGGCATCTGGTGACTTCCCCTGTGGTTGGTCTCCCCCCACCCCCTTTATATCTCCTTTGCCCAAGGCAGGAATTCTTTGTGCTCAGTTCAAACTTTTCTTGCCTCAAGTGGAAAAGTACAAGATCCAAAATGGGTTTCAGAATCAGGTAGTCTGGCCACATGTCTTTCTCAGACCAACCACAGTTTGGGCTTTCAGTAAGAATAAAGCCATTGTCATTGGCTCTGTCGCTGAGCCATTCATTTTCCGGAGCATCGGCGATGGCTCTTAGTAGCACAGTTAGCATTATAAACCAATCCACACTTCATATTTCTATCTTCACATATGAGAATGATACATGAACAAAAATAGGACCTACACATTCAGGAGACTGTAACTTTAAAATTGGTATCTTACAGGAGGGCTAATGCACCTTCAAGTTATGCATATTCGTAAGCCAGTTTTCATAAAGCGCTGGGGGAGCCGTCACACCCTTAATCCTGAATTTTCATCAAACCTTTCCTGGACCACTCAGGGAAATAATGAGGTTTGTTTGCTCCTCTAAAGAGACAAAATGAGCAAGCGTGTCATTTTAACTGGAGTCAATCACTTCAGTTCAAACACAGCAGTGGGTTGGTAAAACATGCTACGGGCTTCCCCTAGTAGTGTTCACTGTAATCAAAATTGTTCTGTTCCTGCCCCTCCCAGTGCAAATGAATGGCCACTATACATGTGATATCCCTGGTGGTGTTGGCTTGTCCTCTGTCTGGGAGAAACCTGCTGACACATTCCCCAGATTTGTCTAGTAGACACATTCTAGTCCTGCATTTCCTCCACATTTGTATGGTCCCTTGGGTAGTTACTGTACCTATACTGCACAAGAACATTAATGGTCAGTATGTTAGTAGTTTTCTATTGAAATCTTACCTGACAATTACGAGATGTTGTTTATGACTTGAATGAATTGGGGTACACCAAGTTGGCCAGATATTAAGGAACCTCTTTCCTCTGGCATTGGGATGCTCTTAGGTTGCAGAGGCACAGGGAATAGTGAGGCTGGAAGGCAGAAGGTATGGGATTTACTGGTAGGTGGCTGTGAGAAGAGTTGGATTCGGGCATGAAAACAAGCACAGTCAAAAGGTGCAGTTCTCATGTGGAAGTCTCAACAGGCCAAGGCCCCAGCTCTGGTTGGGTCAGAGTGCTGTGTTTTAACATGTAAGTGAGACCCATTTCCCAGGGAAGAGCACAAGCAAGAAAGCCGTGTGGCTGCTAGTGTATTGAATGATATTTCATCTTTGTCTCCTTACAGAATCCGCTTCCGGCCACGTATGCTGCGGGATATGTCTGTCATGGACACTCGCACAGCACTGCTAGGGACTGAAATCAGCTTCCCTGTAGGGATTGCGCCCACTGGGTTCCACCAGCTGGCTTGTCCTGACGGAGAGAAGAGCACAGCCAGAGGTACCGTGTTATTTCATCACTGTTAGACAGATGAGGACACATTAAAAAACCTGTGTGGAAACCTTGAGTAACTCTGATAGCATGCTCAAGTGCGGCTGGCTGGCTGTAGAGCAAGCATGACATGGAAGAGACAAGTCTTAGAGACAGATTCTTTTCCTGACCCCCTGTTCCTCCTTCCCTTGTGATGCTCTGGAGGCACAAAACAGCTAGGAAACCACATAGGGTCACTATAGTTATGCCCAGCTACAGAACAGCCTCTGGGGGGCTACTGTGACTGAGGCCTTGTCTATACTTACCAGGAGACCGACGCTCCACAGATAAATCTTCCAGGGTTTGATTTAGCGACTCTAGTATGGACCCACTTCGTCAAATGCTGAGGGCACCCTGTTAATCCCAGCACTCCTTGGAGTCGCGAAGAGTAAGAGAAGTCCCACTGTGGAACCGCTCCAGAGTTTCGATTTATGGTACGTTGACTCAGAGTTACGTATCTTAAATCGAATTTCTCTCCTAGTGCAGACCTGGCCGTAGAGAAACCCTGAAGCTGTTTCAGCTTGTGCCAGGAAGCAAACTGGCCGCCTGTTGGCCCAAGGATCTGACTAAGGATGGCCTACAGTGAATCATAGAACCATAGAACTGGAAGAGACCTCAGAAGGTCATCAAGTCCAGTCCCCTGCTCTAGGCAGGACCAGTCCCAACTAAATCAACCCAGCCAGGGCTTTGTCAAGCCAAGACTTAAACACCGCTAGGGATGGAGATTCCACTACTTCCCTAGGTAACCCATTCCAGTGCTTCACCACACTCCTAGTGAAATAGTTTTTCCTAATATCCAACCTAGACCTCTCTCACTACAACTTGAGACCATTGCTCCTTGTTCTGCCATCTGTCACTACTGAGAACAGCCTTTCTCCATCCTCTTTGGAACCTCCCTTCAGGAAGTTGAAGGCTGCTATCAAATCCCCCCTCACTCTTCACTTCTGCAGACTAAATAAACCCAGATCCCTCAGCTTCTCCTCATAGTGTTATACCAAATAAAAGCAAGCAGGATCTTTTGAGAGGGATAAGGCAAAAAGCCACATTTATTGTAAAGATAATAAAAAAATAAAGAAAAGATAGAAGCAAACAACGTTCTGTGTATAGTTACCAGCCTGGAAGTTGCTTGTGACAGAATACTGGCCAGGTACTCTGTACACAAGTGATGGTAGTGGGGAGCGAAGTCCTGATCAGATGCGCATCTGAAGCTCCTGATAGGCTGGCAGCAGAACCTTGGACTCTGACTCCATAGTTTTTTAGTCCAGTTCTTATAGGAATTTCTTCCCATGCCAGTCTATGGAAATTGCTGCATCATGTCTCCAGGGTGGCTGCCAGGTGCTCGTCAGTGATCTCATCGGGTGGACCTCCAGTACTTGGTTTTCTCCACTTGACACCTTTTGGTTGCACTGGCACCTGACGCCTTCTTCAGCCCTTTGTTGCTGTATTCTCAGGCTGGCACCTCTCAGAACCATTCATTCATAGTTCAAGCACTCTCTCATACATTCATACAGTATTTTGTATAATAATAAAAGTTGTAGTTACAAAAGTTTCTGGGTGGTATTGCTTAAAACATTCTCTGAGTGCTGAGTAAAGTTACAATGTTTTAAAGAGAACAGGCATCAATTAAATAACAATGCCCTTAGTCAATTACAGGGCTTGGCTCCCATAGCAGAGTTAGTGGCTTGACAATGCACTGTTACAATGTATCTCTGCAATGTCAATTTCAAGCAGCCCCTTGCACAAGCTTGAGCATGCCCTGGAGCACAGAGGGTGGGGGGGGGGGGGGGGGGGGGGGGGGGGGGCTGTTTCTGGCTACATAGGATTATATTCTTAACAGTTAGGATTATATTTTTAACAGTTCTAAGTTACATGACCTAATACATTATATTCTAAAGGGGCAATAATAATCATAAATCTAAACATTTAACAATCTTAACAAATAATAATAATAAGAAGAAGAATCCTAATAAATCTAAACACTTTAAGTTGTGGGGAACAAATTATGGGGAGTCACTTCCATTTGGGGGAATCACATTTTTAATACATGAATATGTTATCCCTACAATAGGTCATGTGCTCCAGCCCCCTAATCATTTTGGTTGCCCTCCGTTGGACCCTCTCCAATGCGTCCACATCCTTTTTGTAGTGGGGGGCCCAGAACTGGACACAATACTCCAGATGCGGCCTCACCAGAGCCAAATAAAGGGGAATAATGTGCTCAGCCTGTACAATCCATAGCTACTTTATAAACTAAGGATGAAAGATCATGTATTAGGGGTTGTTAGCTGGTATTAACCTTGTGCCAAGGCAGAACTGCTGGCAAAGCTTCAGCACTTTGCACTGAGGCCTTTTTAAATATCCCCTGCAGCTGCTGAAGCCATGAACACCTGTTACATCACCAGCACATTCGCCACCTGCACCGTTGAGGAAATTGCTGCAGCTGCACCCAATGGCTTCCGCTGGCTCCAGCTGTACGTTCATTGTAACAGGGTGCTCACAGAGGCGCTGGTCCGGCGTGCAGAGGCCGTGGGCTTTCAAGGGGTGGTGCTCACTGTCGATGTTCCCTACACTGGGAAGAGACGAGATGACGTCCGGAACAGCTTCCAGCTCCCATCGCACATGGCCGTGAAGAACTTTGAAGGCGTCTTTGAGGTTTGGGAAATGATCAACCTTAATAGGATGAGGCAGCGCGTGTGTGAGAGAGACCAGCAGGGAGCCCCACTGTGCAGAGAGGAACTGTGCCTGCTGCTAGGGGCACCGGAAGGGCAGCCAGTTTCCACAATGTTACTGAGCACGCTCAGTATAAAGCTAAACCACTAATCAGGGTGTGAGGGCATGTGACCCTGCATGTCCCGTCTCCTCCCCTCCCCCCCACATCACCAGGCCAAAGGGTTTGCAGGCCCCAAGGCAGGATGCCGGGAGCGGGGCCCCAGGCCCAGCTGGTGGATGGTGAATACTCAGCAGCCCCAAAAGCACAGGGCCTAAAGTATTTGCCTTGCTCACCTTGCCCTAAGGCCAGGCCTGCTCATCACCTCTGCCACTGGCTACAAAAGTCGTTCGTAGCCTTTTTGGATACATGTTGCCATTTGCCAAATTCAGGCCTGGTCTCTGCTTAAAAGAATGACGGGTATAACGACTACAGCAAGGGGTGTGACCGGCGGGGATGCAGTTATATCAGCGGAAAAGTGAATCTCACCAGTCTAGTTATTCTCCTTTCCACATGGGACTAGCTATATTGGTAGCTGAATGAAAATCTGCTTTGATTTGCCCACGTGTTTAAAAGCACACTCTGTGCATGCACAAGACTCTCTGACTGGTGCCCTCCCCCACACACCCCTGTTTTCTAATGGCAGGGGCTGCATGTGCAGGTCTCACAAGATTGTGTGAGTGGATTGTACTAAAGCATTTTGAAACACCAAGCCAGGCTGTGGGCTGCTCTACATCTGCCACTTCATTGGTTTTAAATGAGCTTTACACCAGCCTACTCCACCACAGGCCCCGCCCCTCTCCACCCCTTCCTCCACGCCCTGCCCGCACCGTGCTGCTTCCTGCCTCTTCCAGCTCATCCACAGTGAGCCAAGGGTATGGGGGCGGGAGAGCTCTGTGACAGGGTTGCTGGCAAGTGAGAGGTGCTGGAGTGGAGTGGGAGGCACTGATTTGAGGGGCTGTTCGGGGGTGCTAAGCACCCATGCAGCAAAGTAACTGGCTTAATTCCATTCGCTGTTTGAGTCTGTGCATGGAAAAAGAGGGGATTCAAAAGACTGCACTGAGTGAGGCCTAATTGGGGCCTCCGTCAGTGTGCACCTTGAATGAGACACAACACCCTAGGGTGGGCCAGCAAGTAGCTCCACATCCCATTTCTCCCTCACATAAACCTAGTAATTCCGTAAGAAAATGGCACCAAAAGACCTCAGTAAACGCCAACACGCAGGTTGCTTATGTGAAGGAATTGTGATGCCATCTCCCTTTACACAGACACAGGCTACTCTGTGTGCGTCTGGCTGGCACACACTGAAGAAGACAGGGTACAGAATGAGTGAGAAGTGTTCTATGGGTCTGAGCCAGATATGGGACCCAATTGTTTCTGCACTTACCACAACACAATTCCTGAGTATGCATTGTAGTCTATCCACTTACTCTCTGTTTCATAGAGTCATAGGAATGGAAGGGATCTCAAGAGATTATCTAGTCTCGTCCTCTGCATTCATGACAGGACCAAGCACCATCTAGTCCATCCCTAACTTGTGTTTGTCTAACCTGCTCTTAAAAATCTCCAGTGACAGAGATTCTACAACATCCCTAAGCAATTTATTCCAGTGTTTAACCACCCTGGGTATGTCTACACTACCCTCCTATTTCGAAGTAGGAGGGTAATGTAGGCATACCGCACTTGCAAATGAAGCCCGGGATTTGAATTTCCCGGGCTTCATTTGCATAAGCGGGGTGCCGCCATTTTTAAATCCCGGCTAGTTTGAACCCCGTACCACGCGGCTACATGTGGCACGGAGTAGCTAGATAGGATTAGGCTTCCTAATCCGAACTAGCTGTACTCCTCATTCCACGAGCCGCGTGTAGCCACGCAGCACGGGGTTCAAACTAGCTGGGATTTAAAAATGGCGGTGCCCGGTTTATGCAAATGAAGCCCGGGAAATTCAAATTCCGGGCTTCATTTGCAAGTGCGGTATGCCTACATTACCCTCCTACTTCGAAATAGGAGGGTAGTGTAGACATACCCCCTGAGAGCTAGGAAGTTTTTCCTAATGTCCAACCTAAACCTCCCATTGCTTCTTGCCCTGTTCTCAGAAGTTAAGAACATTTCTACTCCCTCCTCCTTATAACAACCTTTTAGGTACTTGAAAACTGTTACCATGTCTCCCTTAATCTTTGCTTCACCAGACTAAGCAAACACAATTCTTTCAATCTTCCTCAAAAGTCATGTTTTCTAGACCTTTAATGACAGAGAAAGCTATCAGGTTGGTTTTACACAATTTCTTCTTGACACATCCATGTTGTTACTTATCACCTTATGATCTTTTAGATGTTTGCCAATTGATTGCTTAATTATGGCTCCTTTATCTTTCCAAGTGCAGAAGTTAAGCTGACTGGTCCATAATTCCTCTTACTTGCCTTTAAAATGGCAGGCTGGACGATATGTAGAAAAGAAGAAGGCTGCATAAATCAGAGCCATACAGCTAGTGGTAGCCTTCCCTTTTGAATCTGCTGCTTTCTCGTCTTGTTTTGAAATACAGTGATTGGAAAGGAGACCTGCCTTGGACTCCATTACACTAGATAGTTCATGCACCTGTCTAAAGAGGCCAAATGGCTTTGTTTGCAGAAAAAAAAATTCTGACAGGTGCTGTATCCAAGGCATATCCCCTCCTGTTTCTGCTCTGCAGTTTCCTTGCTTGTACTGCTGCCCTCCAGTGCCCTAGCTTTGAAATCTCAGCCTACTTCCTCAGAGACTCTTCTTTCCACAGCCATTTCCCATAATATTGATTGTCCTCCAGGCGCATGCTCTTTTCAAAGCCAATTGACGGAACTGTTATCAAGTCTAATTAATGTCTTCTGGGGTAGGAAAAGAGTTTGAAGGCTGTTATGTTGTGTCATGTTATGTCATGTCATGTCATGCTATGTCATGTCATGTTGCAAACCTGTAATGAAATGTCCTTCTAATCTATGGCTGCAGAAAGAGAACTGTATTGAGTACGGCCTCCCGCCAAACTCCATAGACCCGTCTTTAAGCTGGAATGACATCAGTTGGCTGCAGAGCCTGACTCGCTTGCCTATCATTATCAAGGGAATTTTGACTAAGGAAGATGCAGATCTGGCAGTGAGACATGGAGTTAAGGGAATTATTGTTTCCAACCATGGTGGAAGGCAGCTGGATGGAGCACCTGCCACAGTAAGTGGAATAGCTGTAATCTATAGCTAAAAAGCATGCCCTTGTGTCCTTCCATAGGTAATTCTGTGCTGACATTCATATACATAGCTGTGGTACATCTGCACATACATTAGCGTACCTATGTGTACTCTAGCAAAATTGAAATGAAGAGCAGAAAATATAGAGATGAGGGCATGATACAGTCTCAGCACCTAATTTTGCCAAGACACAAACCCATTGAATTTAGTGGGAACTGCCTGTAAAACTTTGCAGCAGTAGATTATAACTGAGTGGAAATTTATAGTCTCTTAAACCCAGAGCAAAAATCTCTCTGATATCCATCTCTACAAATGAATCGCTGAGTGCGGCAATGTTTGCATTATACTCTTGTTTGACTGTCTTTATTTTCTGGTCCTTTTAATTATGCTATTTTTGCATATTGTCATGCCTGTAATGGATTGTGATCTATTCACTTTACTATTTTTACCAACTTTTCTCTTCTCTCTTTCTTTAATAAAATGCAACACAATACTCCAGGGAATTCCATGGAAACACTTGGGCTTCCACCCAAGCAGCTAAATCAGATAAAATGAGGATTACTGAAAATTGTGTTCATCATATAAAAAAGTTCTACCACGCCCAAAGGACTGGATACATTACCCTCCAAATTAATGAGTATCTTAGATCTTACCCAAATACATGCCTCCAGCCAACTCTTATAAATTAAACTAAAATATATTAAAAAAGAAAAGAAAGAGAATTGATTAAAAGATACATAGAGACTTAGTTCAGTTCATAATAGAGATGGCGAGCTTTAGAGTTGCAAAGAGCTCTTTTTCAGAATCAGTTCATCAGGTTATAGTCCAATGTCCAAATATCCAATATAAAGGCTGTTCAGATGGGAGTGGGGGGCCTCAGTCTTATAGTTTAAAATTCCCTCGAAGAAGCAATAATAGCTTTGAGATGACGGGATCAGGTTCCAAGGGTCTTTATACCATTCCCTAGCATCCTCTTGACCCATGCAGTCCTTGGGCAAATAATAGGCTTTTGAAGTAACCTTCTATTTCTTGAACATCATTGGCAATTAACTTCATGGATTAACATAAGGTAATTATCCATTAAGCAGTTCATAGACAGTTTACTGCAAATTTCAAAGGGAAATATAGACAATGACATCATCACACCCACATGTCATCTGAATGTTAATATTCCCCTTTGATCTCTGCATTAGCAGCTGTATCAATAGACAGGAACAGGACATGGTGAACATGTAACAAGATATAAGTAAACACATACAATTACCTCAAATTCTCTAACAATATGGTGTGGCCATTCTTCTGTTCAAAGCGCTTCTGCCAAAATTTTCTCTCTCTAATATGTTATTTCCCTGTTTGAATCCCAGCATTGTCTTTCCTTTATCTTCCACAAAATTCCTCCTCCAGAAATTCATTTGTCATGTCACTTCACAACACCACTCTGCTTATTTCTCTGCTCTCATGTCTTTCAAAATCTATTCCCTCCACCCTGTACAGGCAGTCCCCGGGTTACGTACAAGATAGGGACTGTAGGTTTGTTCTTAAGTTGAATCTGTATGTAAGTCGGAACTGGCGTCCAGATTCAGCCGCTGCTGAAACTGATCAGTTTCAACAGCGGCTGAATCTGGATGCCAGTTCTGACTTACATACAGATTCAACTTAAGAAACCCAGGCATCCCCAAGTCAGCTGCTGCTGAAACTGATCAGCGGCTGATTCCAGGAAGCCCAAGGCAGGGGCTTCCTGTAGTCAGCCACTGGTCAGTTTCAGCAGCGGCTGACTTGGGGATGCCTGGGGCAGAGCAGCTGGGGTGCTGCTGGGTTGGTCCAGTAGCACCGCCGCTCCTCGGCGCTACTGGACCAACCCAGCAGCACCCAAGCTGCTCTGCCCCAGGCGTCCTGATTCAGCCGCTGCTGAAACTGACCAGCAGTGGCTGAATCAGGACGCCTGGGGCAGAGCAGCTGGGGTGCTGCCGGGTTGGTCCAGTAGCGCCCAGAGCGGCGCTACAGGACCAACCAACAGCGCCCCAGCTGCTGTACCACAGGCGTCTGGAGCAAAGCCGCGGAGCACGGGGGCAGCGGGACAGCCCAGACGCACCGTGGCTGTCCTGCTGCCCTCGGACTCCGCGGCTTTGCTCTGCATTGCTCCCCGTCCCCCTGGTCTGCAGACCAGGGGGACGGGGAGCAAAGCGGCGGAACACGTGGGCAGCAGACAGCCCAGACGCATCTGGGCTGTCCACTGCCCGCATGTTCCGCCGCTTTGCTCTGCTTTGCTCCCCGTCCCCCTGGTCTGCAGACCAGAAGGACAGGGAGCAAAGCGGCAGAACACGCGGGCAGCAGACAGCCCAGACGCGCGTCTGGGCTGTCTGCTGCCCACGTGTTCCGCCGCTTTGCTCCCCGTCCCCCTGGTCTGCAGACCAGGGGGACGGGGAGCAATGCAGAGCAAAGCCGCGGAGTCCGAGGGCAGCAGGACAGCCACGGTGCGTCTGGGCTGTCCTGCTGCCCCCGTGCTCCGCGGCTTTGCTCCAGACGCCTGTGGTACAGCAGCTGGGGCGCTGTTGGTTGGTCCTGACGCGTCTGGGCTGTCCGCTGCCCGCGTGCTCCGCCGCTTTGCTTCCTCTCCCTGGTCTGCTGGAGACCAGGGAGAGGGCCCCATTCATAACTCGGGGACTGCCTGTACAAACCTCCACTTTGAATCTTTTCTAAGTATCCTCCCCCTTCATTTTCTATGCTGCCTCTTGAGCCAGGGCCAGATCCTTCTATACTTGTGGAGCTAATGACCAATATTAAAATCTCTCCTTAAAACTGATTTTCCCAGCGTCTTTTAGGGGTACAAATCCTTGACAACATCAAATGGGAAAAAGAAAGAATTTAAACAAAAAAACAACCCTTCAATATCTTTGTTCTGCATCTTAATTAGAGCAGCGAGTATATTCTGCTGCAAGTTCTATTGGACATACCAAGCCAGTGAGGGCAGGCGTACACTGTCAATGCTCATTGAATTAGTTGCAAATTTTCAAATGAATATATTTTTTGCTGAAATTCCCTTTATTCTCCCTCAGCAACAAGTATTTTTGTCTTTTATCATTTATTTTCTATTTTCAAAATAAGAACTTTTAAAAAATGGTTTATTTTTGCATTTGGAATTTTTTAGGGAAGATCTTTCATGCCATGTGACCAGAAATGCATTTAAAAGTACTTGAAAAATGGGAAACAATTAATAGAAATGTTGCATTATTCCCTTTTTGTGCGTGTTTGTTTTGTTTTTTAATTAGCACTAATAAAGCCAGTAATCACAACATGTTCATGACACTAGAAAACAGGATAAACTATTTGGCAAGTAGTCTGGGAGACTGTACTTTTTTCTTCAATTTAGAAGCACATTTTGTATTATAAGATGCATTTTTAAATTTCAGTTTAAGGAGTTACAGAAGATCTTACATGTTTGAATCCCCTCCCTTCTGTTCTTTTATCTTCCTCTCAAAATCAAAGGCTGAGTCCTATGTGGATGTATTTGTTTCTTTTCAGATTGATGCTCTGATTGAAATTGTAGACACAGTGCAAGACAAAGCTGAAGTGTATTTAGATGGTGGAATACGAACAGGAAGCGATGTATTAAAGGCACTGGCACTCGGAGCAAAATGTGTCTTCATTGGAAGGCCAGCTTTATGGGGTCTGACCTATAAGGTGAGTGCAGAGAAGTGGTGTTTATTCATGCACTCGATTCTCATTATGCACAAACTTTGGGTTATTTGCAGAACTGATAGGGATATTTTTCCAGTGAAAAATTTAAACAAAATTCAAATATTTTTAGTTTTCCTTGTAAAGTTTCTCTGAAATTTTGCAGGCTTTTGTTGTCATTGTTTCTCAATGGAAACCCAAGACATTTACTCAAAACAAAATATTTTGCACAGAAATACCTGTTTTGACAAAAATGCCATTTTCCATCAATGGGCATGTGACGGCCTGTGTGGGTGCGAACACCCCCTCCCAGCGGGGGAAGGGGGTTCAGCGAACCCGCTGCCTAGTAGTTCGAGCGCGATCACCCGGCCGCGAGTCCGGGTCGGGGATCAGCGAACTCGTGGTTCCGCTTCCTCTGGGCAATCCCGGGGTACCAGTCTGCCCGGGTGCCTGGGCGAGGAGACGGGGCCGCCCCCGTTGGCCTGTCTGTAGGTCAGGTCCCCGTCGGGGCAGTCGAAGTGAGAGGGCCTTCGCCCCTTTGGTTAGTCACCCCCTGCGGGGTCACGTAGGTTGGGGTTTCGAGCTAGGGAGGGGGACGTGGGGGACCCGGGCCCGCCCTCTCCACCGGGTCCCAGCCCGGGGCCCTAAGTGGGGGGGGGAAACGATGTAGGCGTTCCTCCCACGACAGGTGGGGTTTATCCCCGTAACGCACCTGTCCACGGGCGCCAGAAGGCCCCCGCCCCGGGCTGCTTCCACTCCCCGCTACCCTCCGCCCTGTTGGAGGGGGTCCCGCAGTCAGTCACTCCGCCCGAGGCGTCGGTCTCGTCCCGCGGCCGTCGTGGGGGTTCGGGTTCGTTCCCTCCTCTCCTCCAACGCGAGGGGGGCTCCCCTTGGCAGCTGGGGCGGCGGCGGTGGCAGCTCCTCTGAGTGCCGCCCCGCCTTACTCCACCAGGCCGCTTTTCAAACGGCCCGGGTGATGACATCGGGGGCGTCCGTTCCGTCCCCCGGGCGTCCTGGCGTCCTCTGACGTCACGGCCGGGGCGTACCGGCCTGACGCTGGCTCCGCGCTGCTCCGGCCTAGCGGCGTGCCGTTCGGGCTCCTCGCCCCTCGGTTGAAGCCGTTCCCGGCCCCTCCTTCCCCGTCGGGGAGTTAGCCGCCCCGCCCCCGGCGGGGCTTCCCCCTGGCCCGCTCTCCCCTGCTCCCGGGGCTGCCTGCCGGCCCGTCCGGCGGCCTCCAGGGGGCGCCGCCGGCCCCTGTTCTAGTGCGGACCTGTAGGGGTCCGTCACAGGGCATTTCTCTGGAAACATTGTTCACCAGCTCTAGTTACTACTAAAGGAAAAAGTTGCAAATAATCAGTGTTGACGCTGAATAAATGACTCTAATTCTCCAGCGGGTAGGTTGCCTTGCTCTATGATATAACTTTGCCAACTCTTGTGATTACATGATGAGACTTGTGACTATTGAGAATTTAACCTTTTTTTATGTGCATGTATTGCCTTCATGTCTGTGAAGAGAGGTTTCAAAATGTAACACCTAAAGTCTAAAAAACAAAACAAAATCCATCAAACCCACAAAAGAACTCAAAATGTATTTGTTTTAAATCTCATGACTTTTAAGCCAATCATATGGTTTTGGGAGGCCTGTCTCATGATATATCAATTCATTGGGTCAGCAGTACTGCTGGTATAGAAGCAGGTCTCCTCATTCTGCTGTAAAGTTGAATAACTCCCTATCTAGGTACATTTAGCTCTGTTTTGCCAAATATTTGTTCATGCCAAAACTGTAGCACTGTGAAACATTTTGATGTTAAAGAGACAGTGAGTACTAGATTTTGAAAGGCATTCTGGCACCAAAGGATGGTGGCCAGTGGTATTTTACTAAAAACCTAAGGCTGTGTCTAGATTGGCAAGTTTTTCCGCAAAATCATCTGCTTTTGCGGAAAAACTTGCCAGCTGTCTACACTGGCCGCTTGACTTTCCGCAAAAGCACTGATGATCTCATGTAAGATTGTCAGTGCTTTTGTGGAAAAACTATGCTGCTCCCGTTCGGGCAAAAGTCTTTTTCCGAAAGACTTTTGCACAAAAGGGCCAGTGTAGACAGCAGAGATTTCTCTTCCACAAAAAAGCCCTGATCACGAAAATGGCAATTGGGGCTTTTTTGCAGAAAAGCGCGCCTAGATTGGCCATGGACGCTTTTCCGCAAAAAGTGTTTCTGCGGAAAAGCATCCTGCCAATCTAGACGTGCTTTTCTGAAAATGCTTTTAACGGAAAACTTTTATGTTAAAAGCATTTTCGGAAAATCATGCCAGTGTAGATGTAGCCTAAGTGCTTAAGTCATGTTAGGAAACAGGACTTAGGTTTCTAAGGGTAGATCTACACTGCAAGGCTATTTCAGGATCCTGGAGGTCTAGACGTCTTATCATGCCATCTATTATTTCGAAACATTTTTTTTAAATACCGGGCGCACTATTTTGCCATGTCAGTAAACCTCATTGCGCGAGGAATAAGGGATGGCTCGAAATAGCGCTTTATTTCAAAATTTGGTGCCGTGTAGATGTGCCAAAATGCAAAATAAGCTATTTCTAAATAAAATAAAAAATAAGCATAGCGCAAATCACGTATCTTATTTTGAGTTTAAGGTGCAGTGTAAACGTACCCTAAGTCCCTTGGTTTTTTTTACTTTATCCAGTGTCACCTTACTTTTTAAAAAAAAAATCACTAACAAACTATTCAAGTGTTTGGTAAAATAGCCATTCTATAGCAAGTCATTAAACCTTTTCTAAAGCTACTGCTTTCTTTTATCTTGCTGAAGTGTAGAAAGATTGTTTGGGCAGAACCAACCCCTCAAAAATTATAAGACTATCTGAAGTCATGAGATTTTTTTTTTAATCTAGTGAAATCTGGGTTAGTTTTTTTGTTTTTTGGGTTTTGTTGTTGTTTTGGTTTTTGAGGCTTTTGTGTTCATGAGGACTGAAAACATTTCTTTAAATGAAATCTGAGATTGTGATGCAATGTTGCATTTCTAGTTACTGAAGCTTTCAGAAAAGCACCAAAAATTGGCATCGCTGCTTTTATTGCCTGTACATTCCCTCTTAACAGGATGTGGAAAAGGTTTTCTTGTAAACTGTCACCAAACCCAGCAATGCAGAAAAGTAATCAGTGGGATTTTCAGATGTGCCTAAAAGAGCTAGACACCCAACTCCCACTGAGGGGGTTGTACTGGGAGCCTAACCTCATTAAAATGGCTCTGAAGATCTCACTCAAGATCATTTTGCTCGTGTATGAGACAGAAAATGCAAATGACCATCAACAGAAGAGAAATACTGACAACACAAAGTACTGTGAAAAGTAAATGGAATTTAAAGAAAAATAATTTCCTCTACTATCTTTCAACTAGGAGACTTACCTGCCGTTGCTTGGGTCTTTTAACTCAAATAAGCTTTATTTTTCTGAATTTAAATCATTGCTCTGGGGTGAGGCTAGGGATGAGGGGGGCAGTATGGACGTTGCCCTGGGAAGAGAGGGCAACCTCAGCCCTCTCTTACCGCAGCAGCTTGAGGCCAGGTCGGAAGCACCAGTCCATGGCCACTGCAGCTGTCACAGGTTGGGGAGGGGTTCATGTTTCCCAGCAGACAGATACACAGACACACAAATAGATAAACTCTCTGAAATATATAGTAAATATCTGTGCCCCGCCTCCTGGTCAAATGGGGTTATAACTGTCCCCGAGCCCCATCTCTAGCCCCTTGCTGCCCTCCTGTGGTCATTCGACAGTATAACTACTTCCCACCAGACCTTTACCTTTCCGTTTTATGAGACCTAATTGAATTCCAGACACATCTCATTGTCCTAGCACAACTAAACTTTGACCTTACCATAATTTAAAGTAAGAGGAAGCTGTAAACCAAATTTGATGGTCCTAACTCTTACCATTTAGGAGGAGTTCTTGAACAAACGGACTCAGACAGATGGACAGACAGCCACACATTTCTAAAATATATAGCAAGATTACAATGATATAAAACAGTATAGAAAAATAGCATTCAAACAGCAATGGGATTTTCAAGCTGTTGGCACCACTTTCACAAAAGAAAATGTGCAATGCACTATTGAAAGGATCCATAACTTTTTATTGGGGAAAAAAACATATCTTCCAAAATATTGAGCAATAAGCGCATGCAAAACTTAAAGTTTTTGAAATAAAAGCATTAGAAGAAGTTACCTGAAAGTATACAATAATAATAATAAAAAAAACCTCTAAGCCCACATATCTGGAAAATGTCCACGGTGAACACAGCACAAAAAGTGAAAATATCTCAATTAACTTCTTTTGAATGGAAATACCCATAATGCTAAGAAGCCATCTGTCTGAGAGTCTAGAAACTGGCACTGCTCCCAAGGAGTTGTTCCAATGTTCATTGTAAATACCTTTTGCTGTGTTGCTCAGTGACTGAAATTCCTCTGACCTTCACTGTTTTCTCTGATGGACTAGGGTGAAGAAGGGCTTCGCAAGGTTTTGCAGATTTT
This sequence comes from Pelodiscus sinensis, assembly GCF_052426305.1. Classification (NCBI taxonomy): domain Eukaryota; kingdom Metazoa; phylum Chordata; order Testudines; family Trionychidae; genus Pelodiscus; species Pelodiscus sinensis. Next base: position 145,029,833 of record NC_143052.1, on the reverse strand, counting down.
ACTAGATGAATTTCGTTTGTCGATGGCCCTGGCTGGTAAGAATTTTGTGCGGTTTGATTAGTAATTGATGAACTACCATATTGCCACCTACAAGTGAGCACAGAGGCACCACATGCAAATGGGGGGGGGGGTCAAATCAAAGTCAGGGGGGTTGTAAAAAGACCACTCAGTGCAACAAATATATTCCAGTTTACAAAATTGTGGTCTAGGAATCTGTTATTTTATTGGAATGCATCACAACAGAGTGAGTGGAAAAACCTCTCACTATTTAAAACAGGAAGTTAAATTAACCCTATCGTGAGGTACAAGGAAAGCTCCTGGAGGATAAGAGGGTTAGTCACACATAAGGAATAGTCAGCAGGGGTTTGTCAAGAACAAATTATGCCAAACCAACTTTATCTTCTTGCTTGATGGCGTTACTGGCCTACAGGGTGGGGAGAGGCAGGAGATGTGATATGTCCTGGCTTTAGGAACTCTTCTGATACAGTTCTGAATTCTCATAAGCCAACTAGAGCACTAAAACCACTGGCCCGCCGGCTGTATCTAGCCCTCTGCTTAATGTAATCCGGTCTGCAGGATGTCTCTGTGCCATGGACTAGAAGCCCCGAGCTCAACAAGGCTGGGGCATGAGCACTAGTGCCCCGAGCCCATTCCCACTACATCCCCTTTGTGTTATCTGGCCCTCCCTGGTGGGCAGGGAACGTGGTTCTGTGCACTGCTGTCCCACTCCCACCACTGGGATGGAGCAGCGGCATTGCATGCATTGGGAGAAGCTTTGTCTTCACACTGCCCCCACCTGCAGGCTCTGCCCTGGCAGCTCCTATTGGCCAGGAATCCCACCCAATGGGAGCTGCAGGAGGTGGTGCCTATAGAGGAGCACAGGGCAATATGGCATTTCCCACTACCACCAATGTGGAGATGCCCCAGGTAACTGCCCACATCCTGACCTCCTGCCCTTTCCTTGAATCCCCTTCTACACCCTAACTCCCTTCAGAGCCCACACCCTTGCACCAACCTGCTGTCCAGAACCCCCTTCTGAACTCCAAATGCGTCATCCCTTGCCCCACCCCAGAGCCCACCCCCTCCCTCACCAAGCCCTTTCTTTTGCTTGTGTGTGGCTCCTGGCTGTGGGTCAGTGGCCCATGACAGAGAAAAGGTTCCACACCCCTGAACTAGGGAAACATGGTCTAGATGAAATTACTATAAGGTGTGTGCACAACTGGTTGAAAGATTGTATGCCAGAAGAGTTATCAATGATTTATTGTCCAGCTGGGAGAGCATCTACTGGGGTCCCACAAAGGTCAGTCCTGTGTCCAGAACTGTTTAATATTTTCGTTAATGATGGGGTGGTGAGTACAGTTATAAAATCTGTAGATGACACCAAGCTGGGAGGGGGTTTTCCAGCACTTTGGAGAGCAGGTTTAAAATTCAAAAAGACTGTGACAAAATGAAGAATTGGTCTGAAATCAGCGAGATAAAATTCAACAGAGGCAAGTACAAAGTACTTCACCGAGAAAGGAAAAAGCAAGGGGAATAATTGCACAGGTGGTCATACTGCTGAAAAGGATCTGGGGTTTATAGCAATTCATAAATTGAATATGAGTCATCAATGTGATGCATCTTTGATAAAGGCTAATATGATTTTGGAATGTACTAACAAGAAGGTTGTACGTAATTACAGGAGGTAATTGTCCCACTGTACTCACCCCTGGTGTGATCCCAACTGGAGTCCTGTGTCCAATTGAGGGCACTTTAATTTAGGAACAATGTGGACAAATTGGAGAGAATCCAGGGAACAGCAGTGAAAGTGACCTGTGAGGAAAGGTTAAATGAATTGGGTGTCTAGTCTTGAGGAAAGAGGACTGAGGAGGAACTTAATTAGAGTCTTATAATATGTTAAAGGCTGTTATAGAGCATTGTGATTGATTGTTCTCCATGTCCCCTGAAGGGAGAACAGAATGCAATAGGGTTAATTTGCAGCAAGGAAGATTCAGGTTAGATATTAGGAAAAACTTTCTAACCATGTTAAACTCTGGAACAGGCTGCCAAAGGAAGTTGGGGACAGATTGGACAGAGACCTGTCAGGAAAGGTCTAGGTTTACTGGGCCCAGCCACAGCATAGTGGGCTGGACTTCATGATTTCTTTAGGTCCCTTCCAGCCCTTCATGTTTATGATTTTCTGACAATTTTACTACAAGGGAACAGTGGTTGATCGGGGGGAGAGTGGATCAAGATTAAAGCATGTGAACCATGCTGCTTTCAGTTATTATAGTTAATGAAAACTCTCTTCCTTTTTTTGCTTTCCGTGGATTTGCAACTTTACATTTTGTGTACCAGTGGAATCAAAATTGCAGAGAGAAAGTGGGCTGAAGCTAATTTTTTACCTAGATTGGGCTGAAACCACGTAAAACCACAGAACAGATCTAAGTAAAAATTTGGAATTTCCATCCTGCAGGCTGTTGCAATTGCACATGCTGGCTATGTCTAGACTGGCATGATTTTCCACAAATGCTTTTAACGGAAAAGTTTTTAGTTAAAAGCATTTGCGGAAAAGAGCATCTAGATTGGAACGGACTTGCCAGTCTAGACGCAGCCAATATGTTTAATTTGTATCTTTTTCCTTTAAACAAAGAAATAATTTGCAAACCTCAAAGCTACTATCAAAGTAAATGATGTTGTTTGCAAGCACTTGAAAGTTAGAAAATGCCAGAATTAAGGATGCCCGTGCAACCTTATTTTGGCCCCATTGTACAGATGATTCTAATAGTCTTTAATGACTTCATCACATACTGTACTATTTTTTCCCATGGGATTCCTATCTCATTCAGTGCACTGCAGGGATGATGCTGAGGGATTAAGACAGAGGCTCAGTACTTTCTTTGTTTGTGATCAGTGGTCAATGTGTGGCCTCAGACCTTATTTACTGCACATGGTCCAAACCCTGCCTTGGACACAATTATTTATCTCCTCATGGGCTTGTCTGCGGCACTCACTGTTGTAGTATTGGAAACATTCCAAAGCATGAATTTCCCTGTAAGAGAAGAAAATATTTTCATCTCCATTTTACACGTAGGAGAACAGAGACAAAGAAACTTGCCTGTGAGAACACATTGAATCTTTGGCAGAGCCAGGACTAGAAACTCTTTATCATTCTATTGGCACACGCAAAACTTATGCAGTCCTTAATTTTGGCATTTCCTAACTTTTGAGTGCTTGATTTTTGCAAACTTACTATTATTTTTAAAGTAGGCTTTTGGCATGTAATTATTATTTAAGGTACATTAGTGCCTAGAAACTTCCACATGTTAGACGTTGTACATACACTTAGAAAATGCTGGCGAATGTATAAGCTAAAGCAAGAGTTTTATTGTCCCCCTTTTATAGATGGAGCACTGAGACAGAGTAAGTGGCTTGCTCATCCTCACACAGGAAGCCTGAAGCACAACTGGGAATATAACCCAGAACTCCCAAGAGTTAGGCCAGTGCCTTAACCTTAGGACATCCTTTTTCTCAACAGCCATGTTTTAACCCTGTATTTTATTTCAGGCTGTCACAACGTCTCAGAAATCGGCCGACACCTGGTTCAGTTCTCCAAGCTATAAATGGCTTCACGCAGTGCCTACCAACCAGACTAATGGAAGCCGCTCCTGATAACTGTCATGGCCTTGAATGTCCTCAGTAAGAGACTCCCAGCTGTGTAACCCTCTCACTTCCCCCCTGACAAGCATTCTCAGCTGTTGAAATGGCCGGCTCCCCACCCTATAAAAAATCATCATCAGGATGTGTAAGTAGCATCAGCATAAGACCTTATTGTCACCCCCTCACTGAACCTCCCCCCCCCCACACAGGCCCCCCCTAAAGCTACCCACACCCCTCTATTTTAAGACTAAGCTTGGACTGTCAACTCTTCAGGGCAGGGGTCAGACCTTATTTCTGTGTAGTGCACCATGGCTATGGACCTGTATAAATCACTGTTTGGGCACTCCGTGATCTCCTTATTGGTGGATCAGTGCAGCCTGAATAATGACACTGGCACAAGCTCCGTTTAACAGCAAACCAATATGAATTTATTTTTGGAACAGGATATGGAACCTCCTGCCATGGGTACAAACAGTTTTCATTTCTCCCTGAGGAAGAAGAGACAAACTCTTCTATTTCCTCTCAGAGTTACTCCTCGAGAAAGGAGTCTTTCCCACCTCTTTGGGAGAAGCCAGTGCCTTTGTGGTCTGCCTGTGACTGTTCCATGCATGCAGACCCAGCCAGCATCATGCCTCTGCTTAATCTACTATCTATTTGAGAATGTCTGCCTGTCTGTTTGTTCAAGAACCCCTCCTAAGTGGTAAGAACTAGAATCATTGAATCTGGTCGGCAGCTTCCTCTTATCCTACCTTAAAGCAAGGTCAGGGTTTGGTTGTAGCAGGAAAATGGTTTGTGCCTGGAATGGGACTGCTTCTCAGAAAACAATACAGAAAAGAAGCAAAATCCCCAGGCAGGTGAAAGGAGCTGGTTAGAGGCTCCTCCCCACCCCATCCAGGACTGCCCCAGCCCTGAGACACATTTTGCTTTTTAGGCTATGGCTATCTGCGGAGTGGTTCTGCCTGAAGTGAAGTTGATCGTTTATACTGGTATAGTTACAGTGATGAACACCAATGAGGGTGCTCGTATTTGTTATAAGTGGGACTTACTTTGGGTTAGCTTACGTCAACTGGGAAGGTTTCCGCCAAACTGGCATAAGCCAATCTACCCCAAGTAAAGAATGTCCAGGTGGTGCTAACTATACCAGTTTAATTAATTAACGGTGACAGTTCTCATTTGATGGCTCTTGGCGTGCCCAGGCCTGTGAGTCACTTCATTACCCCCTGCCTCTAACAGGAGGTAGCTGGCTGGGTGTTATTTCCCTAATGCCACTAAGCACTGTCCTTCAGGCAATGCCAGATCCATATTCCCTTGCAGGTTAACAGTAGATGCCAGTCCCTGAGTCCCTTTGAATTATTCCCTTTTGATACCCAGCTCTTGACACTGGCTTCTCAAAGAAATCCCACATTCCCCCCTCAGGAGAGCCGTGTATCCCAGTTTATTATTGTTACCTGAAATCACTGCTCCTGTATAATACACAGCACTTGTGAGCACTTATCATGAAACAAAGGCAGTGCTTTAAAAGAAACACTAGATACGAGAGGGGATGGAAACAAGTGGATACAGCTGTAATACAAGAGGTTTCTGGGGGCTCCAATGAGAGGGTCAAATCAGAGTAAACTGCTTAGAGACAGGGCTACATAAAGCCCCAAACTGGGGGGGTCTTCCTCTGTAAGGCACACCAAACCAGTCATGAAGAGCACTTCTGTTTGCCATGCTGACTAACCAGAAACCACGCAAGCAATCCCCTTAGATACTCCGGCTTCACCTGTGCCACCACCAGTACTGCTGCTTGTGCAGATGAAAAGTTCTGGAAATCAGTCTCACCAAAACAGATCAGGTTCTCCCTGTCCCAAAGCACCAGCCACATTCCTGGGGCAATTTATATCTTGGGTCTTACCCAAAAGAACACCCTGGGCCACTCCTTTAGAATCTAACATCTTAACAGTTCATTCATAAAATGGAAGGAGGAAAGGGTGATAGCTAAGATTATTAAAAGAATCAAATACTTACACCAATTGCACAGTTATTGGTGCTGGCTTGTGGCAGACACGGAACAATCCAGTGTCTTAAAACAAGTCTCTGGAATACATCCTTGGGGTCATCAGTCCTTTCAGGCTTCAGTTCATAGCTGAGATCCTTCATAGGTGATTAGCCGATTGAAGACAAAATGGAGGCGCCCTCAGCGCCTTCTTAATACCCTTGCTCAGGTGGAGGATATCCCAATGTTCTTGCTGTGTAAAAGTATGCACCAAGATGGAGTTTGTCACATGGGCAAGTCATGTCTCCAGGCATGACTCATTTCTTTTTAGGCAGCAGCCGCTGCTTCTACCTGCTGGTCTGAACATGCACAGCAAAGCTTATCAGATGTGGATTGGCACCAACTGACGTGCATTATCAGTGAACTACTGCTGATTACTTCAATAGTAACCCTTCCACACCAGGCTGGTCATGTGTCCTGCTGATGTCTCCCACAAGTACACATTCAAACTATGAGTACACAGCCAATACTCACAACCTGAAATATAAAAATGATACAAGCACATAAGCAGCATACACTCAATCTGCAAATCACAAGCTTTTCATAGAGCTTGTACTTGACCCACTTTGTATAACATGTGGTACAATCATGTAACTGTGGATATCACAATGATTTATATGTTCATCTCACAATCCAATAACGTCACAACAATACAAATCAAAATAATAAAATGTGACCCTGGATCTATGTTTATGTCTCCTGTCTAATAAAATAGGGTTTCCCCCCAAAGTTCAGTCTGTTGAAGAGCTGGTTGGCTTCACAAGAACCAAGATCCAATTTTTCAGAAGTACCTGTGAGACAACATCCCTGCTCCCAAGCTAGCTCCACAGTGTAAGGATGCAGAGCGTCTTTCCCCCTCCTTGGTTATACTGAAACAGGCTTTTGTTCTTCTAGTGCTTGCTCATGTCCATTCCATGTAGGTATGCATGTGCCACATGCACAGATGTCAGACCTGTTTTCCCCCAGCAGCACCTGTTGGGCCAGCCAAGGAGCCCCTGGGAGCAGCACCACTATATCAGAGCATATATACCCCTGCTGGCCCTCCACCCCCTCGGTTCTTTCTTACCACCCATGACGGTAGCTGGAGCATCTCGAGGCCTCTCAAGACTACCCTCGGCCCTAGTGTAAATAGCTGGTTTTAGTGTTTTAGAGTTATATTGTTCTTAGTAAATAGTTGTAGTTAGCAGTTAGTTGATTCTGAGCAGAGTTTCCTGCTTTATATCTCCCCTCCTGGGGAGGGGATGCCGGGGCCACACAGATTCAAGCCTTGCTCCAAGTGCTTGAATCTGTGCCCTGCAGCGACCCCCACAACGGTTGCCTGAAGTGTCTGGGAGAGGGCCACCTTGCAGACAGCTGCTAGATCTGCAGGGGCTTCAAGCCAAGAACGAAGTGGAAATGTATTTCCAGGCTGAAGTTCATCCTTATGCAAGCTGCACTTCAACCACCAGCTCCAGATGCCGCACCAATCATATGCAGTGCACCAGGTTTGGTGCGTGAGGCCTCAGTGGGACTTAGACACTCAGCGTCGCCGACTAAGGCCACAGCATCTCAGCACAGCTCAAAATTGCTGGTGCCCAAAAAGAAAAGACTGTGTAGGGCAGAGGTGAGCAAATAATTTCAGAAGGGGGGGCCATTTCACAAATTTCTGAAGTGTTCCCGGGCCACTCCAGAAGGGCAGGACCTTGGATGGAAGGGGTGGGCCCAGAACACTTCCCATACTCACCTTCCCACAGACCCTGATTGTCCTGGGGGCAGAGGAAGCTCATGAAGTCTTTACCTCCACCCCCCAGTGCCTACTGCTGTTTTGGAACAGCTGGCTGTTCCCTCTAGGCGCCATTTGCCCCTGGTGCTGGGAGGAGCCATTGTGCGCTTCCCCCTTCCCCCAACCCAATCAGGGCATGGAAGTGGGGGAGCGTGCAAAGTCTTTTTCCCCTCCCCCTCCCACCACCCTGCAAGGGCCACACAGCACCTAGCATGCACCACCAGCTGTTCTGAGCAATTGGCGGTTCACTCTAAGCACCGCACACCCCATGAGGGTGAGAGGAGACGTGTGCTCTCCTGTCCCCAGGCCAACTGAGGCTCAGCCGGTCATTCAGGGCACACAAATGGGCCCTCAGAGGGGATGTAGTGCGGGAGATTTTCCTCAGGTGGGGTTGTCCCCACTTGGACATATTCACAACCCACAGCAACAAGAAGTGCTGGGATTTCTGTTCCTACCTAGGTCAGGGGCCAGGGCTGTGGGGGGATGCCCTACACATAGAATGGCCTCCCCAGCTGCTGTATGCCTTCCCGCCTTTCCCTCTGATGCACCTGCTCCTCCTCAGGGTCAAGAGGTTCAGGGCCTCAGTGATCCTGGTGGCGCCAGTGTGGCTCCACCAGCACTGGTTCCCCGTCCTCCTGAATCTGTCGGTGGAGGAGCCCATAGTGCTTCTATTACTGCCCGATCTAATCACCCAGGATGTGGGGGAGGGACAGTTGTGCCACTCAGACCTCCACTCCCTCCACCTTGCTACAGTTCAAAGCCCAACAGGGCTCTTGCTACAGTTCAAAGGTGGAGGCGCCCTTATAGACTAATTGTATAGTTGATGGAAATTCCATCAACTGTTTGATTAGTTAATTAATCTAAATTTAACAACCGTAGTCTTGAGCCACTTCCACCACTCTCTGTGTCGTTCATGGGCTGTTAAGACTCCCAGTGTGGCCAGTTTTGTCTCTATTGGCTCACACGCAGGGTTATACGCCTACTAAAATCTATTGTTTTGCTGGCCTCACAGACTACCCAAAGTCTGGCCATGAAGGACTTGGTCTGATCAGTATCCATTGCAGATGCCAAAGCTTCTCCTAAGCTGTGTCAGCAGTTTGCAATCAGAATAAAGTGAAAGGGCTACATGCGAAGCTGCTGCACTGAAGCAAGGGAGACTGGTTCAATTTCCCTAGAGTCAGCATGATTCCTGGGGGAGAGAGGGCATGGGACTTGTCCCACAGCATTGTGGGATACTATTGGCAGACTCCAAGAACCTGACTCTAGGTGGGGGCCACAGCCCTACTGAAAAATGAAAGGGCTTGGCCCCTGGGTCCACCTTGACTCAGGCTCATGCTGTTCACGCTCATGCTGTTCTAGGACCCTAGATCCAAGCCTGATTTCAGGAGCGCTGGGTCCATAAAAGGGAGGTTAGGGCTTGAGCCTGAGACGGAGCTTACATTTCATTGTAGATTTACCTATAGAAAGTTCTATAGAGAACTTTCTGGGTGTCTGGCTGGTGAGTCTTGCCCACATGCTCAGGGTTTAGCTGATCGCCATATTTGGGGTTGGGAAGGAATTTTCCTCCAGGGTAGATTGGCAGAGGCCCTGGAGGTTTTTCGCCTTCCTCTGTAGCATGGGGTACAGATCACAGCTGGAGGATTCTCTGCATCTTGGGGTCTTCAAACTATTTGAAGGCTTCAATATCTGAGATATAGGTGAGAGGATTATTCTAGGAGAGGGTGGGTGAGATTCCGTGGCCTGTACTGTGCAGGGGGTCAGACTAGATGATCATAATGGTCCCTTCTGACCTTAAAGTCTATGAGTCTACCTTTAAGGTATATTTAAAGGCTGCAGTAAAACACCTGAAGCTGCAAAACAACTGACTCAGCTCATGGGGCTCAGGCTGTGAGATTGTAAAACTGCAACTCAGATGTTTGGGCTTGGGCTAGAGCCAGGCTCAAGGACACTGAGAGGCATCTGCCTCATATTGATTTGGAATGCAAAAGTAGCGCCTGTTGTATTCAGCTTATAACGCTTCATTTACCTCTCACCCGAGGCAGGCAGATAAACATTCTTTATCTGACAGAAAATTTTTGTCAGTTCTGCCTGTTCTGCATCAGCAGCACAGATACCTAATGTGTAAATCTTCCCCGGACATACATCACACTGCGATTATGAGGATCAGTGAGATGTAAGCTGCCATTACACACCTCACCAGGTTCTATTTGGAAAAATGTGTAGGGTGCAGTGAGTTTATCAGGCCTGATGCAGGTTGCTGTTATAGAACATAGAACCCTTTGCCAATGGTCACTGAGGAGGATTGACTAATACTCTATACCTGTTCATAGACAGACCCTGGGTCAAATCTGGATGGCCAGTCACTTTTGAACAGATTACAAAATCATTTTATTTACTCATTACCATCATTAGTTCTGGGGGTTTAAAATTATTTGTAGCCTGTCATTCTCTCACAGTGAGATCTCCATTACATTGCACTGTGAATTAATTATTGTGTTTTCTTAATTCCTTAATTGCTTAATTTGAGCTGTCATCATTTTCCACCAATAAAAATGAAGAGCATGTTCCTTTTTTTTACAAAAAAAATACATTTTCTACTTTACTCACACTAGGTTATTTACACTGTTCAAGGCTGTAGTCCTGCCTCTAGCACTTTCAGTATCTAGGGGTACTGTGTTTAAACATGGCAGCAAAATAAAAAAAGGGAAAGTTGACACCGAAAACTGTTCATTTAAAGGAGAGTGGATGGAGGCTTACTGTTTTATTTTGCCACAATATCCAAAGGCTTGCCCAGTATGTTTAATTTGTACAGAGACTGTGGTTGTCATTAAAAGTGGATTTCAGAGGGGTAGCCAAGTTAGTCTGTAACTGGAAAAACTTAAAAAAACTATGTAGCACTTTAAAGATTAACAAGATGGTTTAATAGGTGATGAGTTTTTGTGGGCCAGACCCACTTCCTCAGATCATATTCTGGAAGAGAATTGGCATGACCAGGGCTCGACAAATAATGTAATCTACTCGCCCATGGCATGACCATACATACCAAAGGAATACAATGAAAAAAGTGAACAAGTTATTAAACTGACAAATCAGACTTAGTACAGAAGGTGGGTGAAGGGGAGGGAAGGAGCGAATAGCTATTTGAGTCAATGAATGGCTAATCAGTGGTGATAAGTAGGAAGCTATCTTTGTAATGGTTAAGGTAATTAGCATCTTTGTTAAGGCCTATTTGTAAAGTGTCAAATTTAAGGATGAAAGAAAGTTCTGAAGTTTCCCTCTGTAATCTGGTGTTAAAGTCTCTTTGAAGTAAGATGCATGTAGTAAGGTCGTTAAGACTATGTCCAGGTAGGCTGAAATGAAAAGCAACTGGTTTTTCCTTGTGAAGATGTCTGATGTCTGATTTGTGGGCATTAATTCTTTGGCGAAGTGTATGAGAAGTCTGTCCAATATACATAGTGGAAGGACACTGTTGGCACATGATGGCATAAATTATATTTCTGGATGAACAGGAATATGTGTTCTTGATCATGTAATTGACATGGTTAGGTCCAGTGATGGTGTCACCAGAGTAAATATGTGGACAAAGTTGGCAATGTGGTTTGTTGCAAGGGAAAGTTCCAGGATTGGTATTAATGTGGTATGTCCTGTGGTTGTTGGTAAGAATCTTCCTGAGGTTAGGTGGTTGTCTATAGGAGACTATGGGTCTGTCCCCCAGAGCCTCTTGGAGTGTAGTATCCTGTTCCAGTATAGGTTGTAGATTATTGATAATGCGATGGAGGGGTTTAAGTTGGGGGCTATAGGTGATGACAAACGGTGTTCTATTGTTGGTTTTCTTGGGCCTATCTTGAAGTAGATGGTTTCTGGGTATTTGTCTGGCTCTTTCAATTTGTTTTTTTTATTTCCTCCGGTGGGTAATTGAGATTTACAAATGCTTGGTAGAGATCTTGAAGTTTCTGGTCTCTGTCAATGGGATTAGAGCAGATGCGGTTGTACCTAAAGGCATGACTATAGACGATGGATCGTATGGCGTGTCCCGGATGGAAGCTGGAGGCTTGTAGGTAAGTGTAGCAGTCAGTGGGTTTTCTGTAGAGTGGTATTTAATTTTCCATTACTGATTTGTACTGTGGTGTCCAGGAAATGGATCTCTCATGTTGAATGGTCCAGGCTAAGATTGATGGTGGGGTGTAGGTTGTTAAAGTCTCTCTATTACTATTCAGCATTAAAAAACTATGAATAGTCTAGCAGTACCTTAAAGACTAGCAAAACATGTAGATAAAAATCACGAGCTTTCATGGGCACAACCCACTTCTTCAGATGACTACAGTATTAAAAGTCCAGATCCAAGAATAAATAAGGAAAGGAGGGAAGGGAAGAAAGGGGGAAAAGAAAAAAATAGTGAATTCAATTGTTCAAGTTACAAGAAGCTGATGAGAACAATTTGCACCTCTTTAAGGATTTGCACCTTTTTAAGGGCCCATTATTTGGTTGGTTAAGTCATTAGGATGTGGAAGGTAGTGTGCTAGCCAGCCAATGCTTTTATTCATTCTTCTCTGATAGGAATCAAACTTGAAAATGAAGTTAAGTTCCATCCCTTCCGTGTGTATTTGGCTTGTGGAATTGGCCTGAAACAACACGATGCCTTTGCGATCCATTTGAGTGCCCGGGCAGGTTAAAGTGTTCTCCAACAGGTTTCTGTGTGTTGCCTTTTCAGATATCTGATTTGTGTCCATTAATTCTTTCCCGTGGAGACTGTCCAGTTTGGCCAATATACACTGCAAGTGGGGTATTGCTGGCATTTGATGGCATAGATCACATTAGTGGATGTGCAGTTAAATGAGCCTCTGATTTGGTGGCTGATGTGGCTGGGTCCAGTGATGAAATCACGCTGTTGAAGAGGTGTGGGCAGAGCTGCCACTGGGGCTGATTGCATGGGGTGGGTTCCTGGATGATTATGATGGAGGTGTGTTGTGTGGTCACTGGAAAGAATTTGTTTGAGGTTAGTGGGTTGTCTGTAGGTGAGAATTGGCCTTTCCCTCAAGGCTTCTGTGTGTGAGGGGTCGTTTTCCAGGATAGGTTGTAGATTGTGGATAATGCATTAGAGGGGTTTAAGTTGTGGACTGTAGGGCTGGGTCTACATTGGCACCCTTTTCCGGAAAAGGGATGCTAATGAGACACTTCAGAATTGCAAATGCCGCGGGGGATTTAAATATCCCCCGCAGCATTTGCATGAACATGGCTGCCGCTTTTTTCCGGCTCGGGGTTTTGCCGGAGAAAAGCGCCAGTCTAGACGGGATCTTATTCAAGTAGGAATAAGGGATCTTCCGGAAAAGGGTTTATTTTCCACAAGATCCCGTCTAGACTGGCGCTTTTCTCCGGCAAAACCCTGAGCCGGAAAAAAGCGGCAGCCATGTTCATGCAAATGCCGCGGGGGATATTTAAATCCCCCGCAGCATTTGCAATTCCGAAGTGTCTCATTAGCATCCCTTTTCCGGAAAAGGGTGCCAATGTAGACACAGCCTAGGTGATGACAAGTGGAATTCTGTTGTTTTCTCTTTGGGGTCTGTCTTGAAGTAGTTCATGTCTGGGTACTTTTTTGGCTCTGTCGATCTGTTTTTTCACTTCTCTGGGTGGGTATTTCAATTTTAAGAATGCTCTATATAGATCCTGTAGGTGTTTGTCTCTGTCTGTGGGATTGGAGCAAATCTGGTTGTATCTTAGGGCTTGGCTATAAACAATAGATTGAGAAATGTGTCTGGGATGGTAGCTAGAGGCATGAAGGTAAGTGTAATGGGCAATAGGTTTCCGGTATAAGGTGGTGGAAATTTGTCCATCACTTAACTGTACTGTAGTGTCAAGGAAGTGGATCTCTTGTGTGGACTGATCCAGGCTGAGGTTGATGTGGCTGGGGTGGAAGTTCTTGAAATCCCTGTGAAATTCTTCAAAGGTCTCTTTCCTGAGTATCCATATGATGATGATGTCATTGATGTAGAGTAAGAGTAAGCAGAGTAAAGGTATTAATGGGCGAGAACTGAGGAAACGTTTTTCAAGATCAGCCATAAAAATGTTGGCATATTGTGGTACCATGCAGATGCCCATGGCTGTGCTGCGGACTTGATGATACAAATTGTCTCTGAATTGGAAGTAGTCGTGGGTGAGGACTAAGTTGCAGGGATCTGTAATCAGGTGTGCTGTGGTGTCATCAGGGATGGTGTTCCTGATAGCCTGTAATCCGTCTTTATGTGGAATGTTGGTATAAAGAGCTTCTACTTCCATAATGGCCAGGATGGTGTTTTCAGGTAGATTACTGATGTTTTGTAGTTTCCTCAGGAAGTCGGTGGTGTCTTGAAGATAGCTGGGAATGCTGGTAGCATTAGGTCTGAGGAGAGAGTCAATATAGCTGGATAATCCTGCTGTAAGTGTGCCAGTGCTTGAGATGATGGGTCATGTGGGATTTCCAGATTTGTGTATCTTGGGTAGCAGATAGAAAAATCCTGGTCAGGGATGGAGGGAAGCGGGGGGGATTAGTGTAAATTTGGTCTTGAGCAGCATCCAGGAGCTTTATGAGCAGTTGTTCTAGGATTTTTTGATATTCTTTAGCGGGATCACAGGAGAGAAGCTTATAGAATCTGGTATTGGTGAGTTGTCTGGTCGCCTCCTGTTTGTGATTACTACAGCACCCCCTTTGTCAGCCTTTTTGATGATGATGTTAGAATTGTTTTTGAGGCTCTGTATAGCATTGTCTTCTGCATGGCTGAGGCTGTATATAGTATGATGTTGTTTGCTGACAGTGTCAACCCGTGCACATTTGCAGAAGCAATCAATGTAGAAGTCAAGACTCTCATTACAGCCGTTAGTAGTGATCCACATAGAAGCCTTCCTCTTGTGGGATTGGCAGTACAAAACAAAGCACATAGATTTTGGCCACACATGCTGAGAAGATCACACAAAATGTTTTGAAGCAGTGCGTGAGAAACTGAAAATGGGAACACTTTCTGAGGCAGCAGATGAATCCTGTGATATCAGGAACACCTCTGAGTTAGCGCTATGTGCTCGTTTCTTTATGGAGCTACTTTTGTGGAGTACTTGCTATCCTGACACTGCATAATAATCACACAACAGGTGAGGATTTGTTTAACTCTGTTCAAACTTTTTTGTGCAGTAAAGGTTTTGATAGGACTCACATTTGTGCCAGTTACAAGGAAGGGCACTTCTGCAGTGATCAGTACTCACCGACAGCTTGTGAAACAGCTGCAAGACCTGACCCCAAACTCTTTCCCTATCATTGTGTAAACTGCCCAACCACACTTTGTGCAAAACTCCGCAATGAGTATGCTCATGTACTGTCCGTGGCAGCCAAACATGTCACCTTCCTATGGTCCAAATTACTACTGTAATCAAGAGGGCTGACAGCTTCAGCTGGCCCCTGGCAAGGTACGGAGCGGGGGTGGCTCCGTGCCTGGAAAGAGGGGAGGCTTCAGGAGGAAGGGGTGGGACTAAGGGCAGCCAGTAGGAATAGCAACAGCGACTGGGAGCCCTGAACCTCTGTGAGTTGCCGGATCCCAGGATAACTATCCTCTCTGCCCCGCCCCCACCCCACCCCGTCGGTGGGCCTGACTGCGACACGGACAATCCAAAAGATTTCTTTTGGAAGTAGTTGCTGATTACGTGAGCTGTTGGTTCCTGGTGACATCCATTGACTCAGCAGAAGGCAAGTATTAACAAGTCTATGGGAAGTCTATCTATATAGCATGTTGGGGCAGAAGAGCTACACACATTTTTGAGGGATGCCACAGGCATGAGCAGCCTTGCCTGCCTTGAAGATTTGACTGGCCAATTATTTTAATGTCATGCTGGGGGGCAAAATCTCAGTGCAGTGGATCGCTGCAGCGGTGTCACTTCATTTGGAAACAAGACTGCGTCTCTTCAAAAGTGATTTGGAAACTGAGGAGCTACTGCATTCCCGGCATTACTAAGCAGGGAAGCAGAGGGTGTCATCTTTGCTGGGGCTTTCTTCAAGATTTCCAGCAGAGGTTCCAGAGATCTAAGCGTTCATGACATCATCCGGTCTGCAGGGAACACAATGGGGGTAGAAAGGGCAACCAGGCTAAAACGTTCTTTCCAGATGTAGACAAAGCAGAGCTGCAGGGAGAGCCGCTGATCCCCAGGCAGATGAAGCGCTTCCAGTGCTGCACGCTGCAGCGACAATCTGAAACCTTCTGCGCTATCCCTGTGCTGGAGCCCTGGGCCCGCCTTCGGCCGGATCGGGCCCCGCGCGCTGCACCCAGGGGGCGGCGGGGCTCCCCGCCCTTACCCGCGCCGCCGCCACCGCCATGCAGGTGAGCGGGGAGACGCCCGGGCGTGACGTCACCTCACGCCCGGGCTTTTGAAACGGAAAAGGCGGCAGCGGCGCACGCGGTCTGGAGTCCGGCCCCGCAGAAGGCGGACGGGAGGGGGGAGGGGAAGGCACCAAGGGGCCGGGTGCAGGCAATGAGGGAAAGGGCGGGAGGGGGACAGGGTGATGCTGGGAGAGGACAGGGGAAGGGCTGGGGGCTGGGGAGAAGGCTTGTAAGAAGGGGTGGGGATGGAGCAAGGCATGTGTGAGGGCACAGAGGGGCATGAGGGGAAGGGGGGGCAGAGGGTGGTGAGGGGGTGGGCATCAAGGAAAAAGGGGGCAGGGGCAGTGAGGGAAGGGGGAGGCACCAGGAGGGTGCAGGGCTAAGGGAAGGTGCAGGTGCCAGGGGATTCTGGGGGTGAGGCAGAAGAACAGACACCTGCAGGGGAGGGACCAGCACCAGAGGAGAGAGGCAGGGCAGGTGTGTAGAGGGAGGTGTTAGAAGAGGGGATGAGGAGAGGTAGCTCACATGATCAGTGGGGCTACTGGAGGAGTGGGTACAGGGGGAGGGAAGGGCTGGTGGAGGGGGCAGGTCGCAGGAGGGCTGAGGGCAGTGTGAAGCACAGGAGTCAGGACAGCAGAGGAGGGTGAGGAGTTGGGGGGCAGCAGGCACCAGGGGAGATGATGGAGCAAGGGGAGGAGACATGGCAGCAGAGACAAAAGGGAAAGGTTTATAAAACATTTATTAATAACTTGGTATGCTGCCCACGGCCAGTTTGTTTGCGCCCCGCGGTGCAGTTTGGGTTTACGTGGGGATCAACACGTGGCCAGCAAGTGGGAGCCAAAACAAAAAAGTAGTCAGTGTAATGATCTTCTGTTGATATGCATTTTAGTAGTTAAATTCTTGGACTGTCATTGCTCATGAAAAATGCTGTCACAGAACTGCAGAACTGACTTAAATGGGGCCTGTGTGTTGTGTAGTCTTGCCTTAATCTTTGTATTCATGCCTGTCAGTGTGAGAGAAGCTATTTGTATATATTTGCTTGCATATGCAACCACACTTAAGTTGAGTCCCTCAGCATGTTCTGTAAGTATCAGTGTGGCCCCAGGGCTTCCAAAGTTGAGTTGCCCTAGCTCATCCCTGACAGGTGTCTGTCTAACCTGGTCTTAAATATCTGCAATTTAAGCCCATTGTTTCTCATCCTAACCTCAGAGGCCAAGCAGAACAATTTTTCTTCGTCCTCCTTATGATACTCTTTTAGGGTATGTCTACACTACAAAATTAATTCGAACTAACAGACGTTAGTTCGAATTAACTTTCATAGGCACTACACATACAAACCGCTAGTTAGAACTTAATTCGAACTAGCAGAGCGCTTAATTCGAACTAGGTAAACCTCATTCTACGAGGACTAACGCCTAGTTCGCATTAAGTAGTTCGAATTAAGAGCTGTGTAGCCACTTAATTCGAACTAGTGGGAGGCTAGCCCTTCCCAGCTTTCCCTGGTGGCCACTCTGGGTACCACAAGGGAAACTCTTCTACCCCCCCTCCCAGCCCCGGAGCCCTTAAAGGGGCACGGTCTGGCTACGGTGCCTGTGCCAGGTGCAAGCCTGCCAGCACCCAGCCAGCAGACCCTGCACCTGGCATGGGATGACCCAGCCACCCGCGGCCACCCAGCCCTCCGCCTCTTCCCGGGACCAGGCTGGCGGCTCCCAAGAGCCTGCCCGGGGCCTCAAGAGGCGGGCGCCCGCCTGGTCTAGTGCGGAGATCATGGACCTCATCAAGGTTTGGGGGGAAGCCTCCAACATCCACGACCACCGCACTAGGCACAGGAAAGTGGCTGTCTAGAGCAGGATAGCTTCCAGCCTGGCCACCCAGGAGCAGGTTTGCATGAAAATCAAGGTGGTCCAGTGAGACCCCCGACCCTGAGCCCTGAGCTTAGAACGGCCGTACTGGGTCAGACCAAAGGTCCATCTAGCCCAGTAGCCTGTCTGCCGACAGCGGCCAACACTAGGTACCCTGGAGAGGATGGACCGAAGACAATGACCAAGCCATTTGTCTCGTGCCATCCATCTCCAGCCTTCCACAACAGAGGCCAGAGACAACATTTCTATCCCCTGGCTAATACCACTCCATGGACCCAACCTCCATGACTTTATCTCACTTCTCTTTAAACTCTGTTCTAGTTCTAGCCTTCACAGCCTCCTGCAGCAAGGAGTTCCACAGGTTGACTATTTGCTTTGTGAAGAATAACTTTCTGTTATTAGTTTGAAGCCTGCTACCCATTCATTTCATTTCGTGTCCTTTAGCCCTTATATTATAGGCACTAATGAAGAACTTTTCTTTATGCACCCTGTCCACACCACTCATGCTTTTATAGACCTCTATCCTATCCCCCCTCAGTCTCCTCGGGTGTGTCCAGACTCCATGCCTCCGTCGACGGAGGCATGTAGATTAGCCAGATCGGAAGAGGGAAATGAAGCCGCGATTAAAATAATCGCGGCTTCATTTAAATTTAAATGGCTGCCCCGATCTGCCGATCAGCTGTTTGTCGGCAGATCGGGAGAGTCTGGACGCGATGCCCCGACAAAGAAGCCTTTCTTCATCGACACAGGTAAGCCTCGTGAAACCAGGTTTACCTGTGTCGATGAAGAAAGGCTTCTTTGTCGGGGCATCGCGTCCAGACTCTCCCGATCTGCCGACAAACAGCTGATCGGCAGATCGGGGCAGCCATTTAAATTTAAATGAAGCCGCGATTATTTTAATCGCGGCTTCATTTCCCTCTTCCGATCTGGCTAATCTACATGCCTCCGTCGAAGGAGGCATGTAGTCTAGACACACCCCTCTTTTCTAAGCTGAAAAGTCCCAGTCTCTTTAGCCTCTCTTCATATGGGACCTCTTCCAAACCCCTGATCATTATAGTTGCCCTCCCCTCTCCTACCCTCTCTCTTCCCCTCTCCCACTTCCTTTTCCCAGTCTCCCCGAGTTTTGTTCAAGAAAGAGAGTTTCTATTTTTGAACACGTGTCCTTTATTTTGTACATCAGGAAGGGGGGGCGAGGGAGGGGTAAGTGGAAGTAGGTGAGGGAGGAATGGGGTACGAGCCCTCGATGGGGAGGACTGGTCTGGCTCTGCGGACTCTTTGGGGTGGAAGCTCTCCTGCAGCCCCTTGATTGACCCCCTCCCCCGGATGGCAGCCTGCGGTAAGTACAGCCGGGCTGATGGCCGAGTGCTGTGATGTGCCGAGTGTGGGCAATCAGGGCACTCCAAGCCAGGACTGCTTTGTAAGTGGGGAACCCCTGAGAACTGTCTATCTGGGGTGGGGGTAGGGTCCCTTTAAGCACAGCCCTCGGCTAGCCTGAGACAGCAGCTCCACACTCTTAAGTCCTAATCTGATGCCCTGCCGGCACTGCTTCCGGCCATCCTTAAGCCTGGTTCAGGGTCCACTCAATGTGGACATGCTAGTTCGAATTAGCAAAACGCTAATTCGAACTAGTTTTTAAGTCTAGATGTGCTAATTTGAATTAGCTTAGTTCGAATTAAGTTAGTTCGAATTAGTGCTGTAGTGTAGACATACCCTTAGATACTTGAAAGCTGCTCTCATGTCCCTTTTTGGTCTTCTCTTTTCCAAGTTAAACAAAGTCAATTTCTTCAGCCTTGCCTCATATCTCATGTTCTGTAGACCTTTCATCATTTGTGTCGATCTTCCCTGGACTTTCTCCAGTTTATTCATATTTCCTGAAATGTGGCGCCCAGAACTGGACATGATACTCCAGCTGGAGCCTAATGTAGATGGCTCATTCCCTGCCTAGGGGATGTGAGACTGGGCGGGTTAATTTCCAATTCTCCTGTTTATTCTTTTCCTAAGCCAGGAGGGCACAGTAGTGCTGATGGAGGTCGCAGAGGTGACGGAAGCCAGATCCAAAATCAATGAAATGGGCCCATTTAAAGGAGACTGGACCTGTGGATGCTTTGGGGGTCAGCAGTAAGGGCCTGCTTTGGGAAGCCCCCTTTTTGGAGGTGAATGAGACACCACCCAGAAGCAGGCGCCACAGACACTAACTGCAGATTCATGGGACGGCTCTCACAGATCTTGCACATGCATGAGAGGATAGATCTGCAGGGGGGCCAGATGGGCCAGTTGCCCCGTGAGGAAAAATATAAAATGTAGTTTAAAATAGATGTCACGTTTTTAAAAAGAATACCATATCTCCTGCCTATTGTTTATTTTTGTCTCTTTAGGCCCCCAGTTAAAATTTTCAAAAGCACTTGAGTGACTAAAGTCATTTTTGAAAATTGGACTTGGAAATCTAAGCTCAAAGTTTCAAAGGTAATTAAGCTCCTAAAGAGACAGTTGCCAACTCAGATCTTCAAATAAATCTATCTGATCTTTACACACCTTTGAAAATCTGGTCATAAGTGTCCTAGTCAGTTCTGAACGTGAGATGTAGGAGCCCAGTCCTAATTCCTTCAGGCTTTTTTTTTTGTTTTGTTTTGTTTTAATTTGACCGTTTATCTACACTAATTCTCCTCCTTTCTCTTTCACTATCCAATAAATACATGGATCAAAATTATAGGTGCTTTGTGAATATGCTGACTTGAGAGTGGAAAAATTTCATATTGTCATGTATGATTCCTGGTAACGCATCTCAAATATGAAAAACTAGGTTGATACCTGTTCATATCAGGAGCTGTTGAATTCAGTTCACCATTTGCAGTATCTCATTAGAATGTTTAGTGGAGAAGATATTGTTGTTTTTTATTTATACTGTGGGCAATGCATGGGCTCACAAGAATTCCTCCATTGTTTTACCATGAGTCTCAAAACATTTGGTATAGTAATCACCTAATAAACCATCTTGTTAGTCTTTAAAGTGCTACATAGTCCTGTTTTTTCTTCAAAACATTTAGTGTTTTTTCTAAAGGCCTGGAGTCAATTGATTATGTAGGCATCTCAGCTTTTATTTAAAAAAAGTTCTCTATACTTCTGGGCCTTACAGCTAAGGAGGAAAGCTTTAAAACATGAACCCTAAATACTCAAGAAACAAAAGGCCAATACAAATCCAACATGTTTTATTTTTAAAATTTTTTATGATTTGTAGACCATTCTCATAACTTTGTATAGGCGTTCCTTGTGATTTTTTGGGTTAGCAATACTGCTCTTTGATTGGTGAATTTAGAGAGGTCTCTCCCTTCAGTTTCCCTTTCCACCCTCCTTTTTTGTCACAGGTCATCAGAGAATCATAGAGACAATAGAGAGTAGGGTGAGTCCATGACTATGATTAATGACAGTGGTCTGAATGAGCTATCTACTGCCATCTGTTAATCAACTGTAGGAAAAGGCTTCACAAGCAGACCTTATTTATATAGACAACCTACTTTGCCACAGAGATCCGTAGACACACTTGCTGTGTCAAGGTGATCAATTTTGGCTCTTTTGGGTTGAAATTCACTTAAGACTTGGAGCTGGGAGAATGAAATGTTGTTATCCATATTGTATGATTAAAAGGTTAAAGACCTGAACTTAATATCACCTGGCTTAGGGTCTACTATAACTTGAACACTAAGCAGAGGATAGTGAGTCACATCTAACTGAAAGTCACAGAAGATGGTGGTGTAGAGTCTATTTGGGAGTCCTCAATTATATCTGACACTTTACATCTGGTGTTTAAAGGCAGAGCTGACTAGAATCAATTGAGAGTCCTTGTCTTGTCTCGGTGATCGCTTGAGCAAAAATCATTGATAAAATCTTGTGTAGACTGACCTTGGACTCAACATGCAGGCAGCGTGTTGAAGGACAGTGCAAAGGAGGTAGTGATGGTGAGGTACCATATTACCTAGTGAAATCATTGGTGCTGAAATCACTAAGGCCTGGAATTTGACCACAGAACTGATACTTTCTTAACAAAGACTCCATTTTTGCTATTTAAAAAGAAAATTGATGTAAAAAAACCCTGCAATGCTCTCTGGTAACTTTTTAAAAATCAAACTTTAAACTCTATTGAAAAAATTGGATAGTTTGCAATTGAAAATATTTGACCTACACTTAAGGCAACTGATTTAATTTTGTGTAAAATTTTGCATAATAAAGGATGGCATTTTTTTTGGAAAATGTTCAACTATATTGATATACATTTTGATCAGATCTACTTCTGATGTGATATTTGTGTGCGTGCACGGGGGAGCCCCCCGCCAAAACGGTTTGAATTGGGCCCCGCACTTCCTAAAGCCGGCCCTGAGTACAAGTATCTACATTTGCGGTAGGTGGCTTTTAACATCTTGACTGTATTTGGCTCTACGTATATGTGTTAGTCAGCTATGAACACAAGTAAATCTCATAATCTCTGCATTTTGACTTAATCATCTGAGCACTTCCCTTGACTGAAATCACTCCAGGCATCAAGGCTCTTACCCAGCAAAGGATTTGGTACTATTTCCACTGATAGTGAGTATTATAATTATACATTGGTCACATATATTTTATTTTATATTTGTATTTGTATCGTCATATACAATTAAATTTTCAGTCGTGATCCTGCAGTTTTAACAGGAATTTCACAGTAAATGTGTATTTGTTATTGGAAAAAAACTTGAATCATAAACACTAAGATAGTGTTCATCAGTGCAGTAAATCCTGTAAGCTGACCACTTGGGTGACCATCAAGGAGAGATTCAAATCCCACTCACCTCACAGACAGCAGCATGTATTTCTATTGGTGGTGCACATCCACACACGCCTTAGTGTACGTAACAACATTTATTCTGCATGTGGATGAAAAAATTAGAAGGAACATTGGAGTTCATGTTTACTTAGTGTTATTTTCTTTCAAGCTCTTTGGCTATGTCTACACTGCAGAGTTTTTGCACAAAAACTTGCAGAGCGTCCACACCACAAGCCCGTTTTTGCACAAGAAAAAGTACAGTAAAGTGTAAGAACACAGGGCATTTTTGCGCAAGAGTTATTCCTTTCCCGACGAGGAATAAGCCTTTTTGTGCAAGAGCTCTTGCGCAAGAAGCCTGCAGTGTAGACATAGCCTTTTATTAGTATTAAATAATCATCAAAAGGCTGGAAAGTTCTGAATATTTTTATCTTTCTACATACATGCCTACAATAATTTTCTCTGACAAAACCCAAAGTGAATACATTAGGAAACTCAAAACAAATTCAAAATTTATAACAATTGTCTGAAAGTGTTTTAAATCTAATATTTGCATGTATTTGACTTTTAATCTATGTACCTTCTCAAAGTCTCAGGTATAATTTTATATCTTCCATGGTCCTTTTTGGGTTGTACAGTGATTTGGTATTTATTATTTAATACACTCCATCACTTATGTTTTAGTGTATTATTAATACAAAGCATTTGTGTTTGTTGAACAGGGAAATTTACAGTATGAAAAATGTTCCTCTTTATGTCTTGACCTTGACTATACTTTGGTCAAAAAATGTGGACCTTGACAAAAATAATTTATTACTTCTGCTCTGAATGCATAAGACATTTTC
This sequence comes from Pelodiscus sinensis, assembly GCF_052426305.1. Taxonomy (NCBI): domain Eukaryota; kingdom Metazoa; phylum Chordata; order Testudines; family Trionychidae; genus Pelodiscus; species Pelodiscus sinensis. The sequence continues at coordinate 145,006,559 of NC_143052.1, read as the reverse complement.
CTCTAATCTTAAAATGTTAGCAAATAAAACAGTTTTAAGTTCTTGTATTTTGGTGTTTGGAAGGAAATAATGGGTTGAAGCGAGATTTTTAATTCTATTTGTATCCAGTTTAAATAGAGCATATGGAATAGCCAATCTGAAAAAAGATATAAAATCATAGGCCTACTGTTCCATTATGGACACTATCTGTGCTAATCTTTCTGAAAATTTCGATGCATGAACATTTTTATTATTAACATGGTTTTCTATCCCTTCTAAAGAAGTCTGTGAACTATTTGGATGATTTGCTGTGCATTGGCAAGCAGAAACATCAGCTCATGGAAAAACAAAGTAAATTTGATGCAGATTAACGTCATCTGTGGCTCTGAATAACAGTGGCTACAACACTTGGGACATTATGTTCATTTTAATTAAATATTTAATGGGGGGGAGGGAGGGAGAGAGGGAGAGAGAGAACAACCCATCTCTCTAGGACTGTTTTGACATGGGCCCATTGTGACATAACATTATCTCACAGAACCATAGAAATCATTGGTTTGGAAGAGACCTCAGGAGGTCATTGAGTCCAACCCCCTGCCCAAAGCAGAACCAGCCCCAGCTACCCCAACTAAATCATCCCAGCCAGGGCTTTGTCAAGCCGAGATTTCAAAACCTGTAGGGATGGAGATTCCACCTCCTCCCTGTGAAAACAGGCTCTTTTCTGGCCAGGCCTCGTGCGCATAGCCTTCCTAGCCCAGGTTTACCTTCCCCTCAAACCAAAAATCCTGCACTATGGGTGTGTCTAGACTACATGCCTCCTTCGACGGAGGCATGTAGATTAGCCAGATCGGAAGAGGGAAATGAAGCCGCGATTAAAATAATCGCGGCTTCATTTAAATTTAAATGGCTGCCCCGATCTGCCGATCAGCTGTTTGTCGGCAGATCGGGGGAGTCTGGACGCGATGCCCCGACAAAGAAGCCTTTCTTCATCGACACAGGTAAACCTGGTTTCACGAGGCTTACCTGTGTCGATGAAGAAAGGCTTCTTTGTCAGGGCATCGCGTCCAGACTCTCCCGATCTGCCGACAAACAGCTGATCGGCAGATCGGGGCAGCCATTTAAATTTAAATGAAGCCGCGATTATTTTAATCGCGGCTTCATTTCCCTCTTCCGATCTGGCTAATCTACATGCCTCCGTCGAAGGAGGCATGTAGTCTAGACACACCCTATGTGACTTAAAATCAGTAAAAACCAGGAGTAAGACACCAGGCAGGTAAAGGTCATACAAAGTTCACGCCACTCAAGGGCCATCTCACCCCCTCCCCTTCCCTTAATAAAAGTTAAAAGATATTTAGAAGAAGGTTGCCTGTTTCTGCACCTCTCTGGGGCTGGCCACATTCTCCATTTTACCTCAACACTCCCTAGGGAACCCATTCCAGTGCTTCACCACCCTCCTAGGGAAATAGTTTTTCCTAATATCCAACCTGGACCTCTCCCACCACAACTTGAGACCATTGCTCCTTGTTCTGCCATCTGTCACTACTGTGAACAGCCTCTCTCCAGTCTCTTTGGAACCTCCCTTCAGGAAGTGGAAGGCTGCTATCAAATCCCCCCTCACTCTTCTCTTCTGCAGACTAAATAAACCCAAATCCCTCAGCCTCTCCTCATAGGTCATGTGCTCCACTCTACTCAGAACCGGTCAGGCGTGGGCTGGAGTGCTGTTCCAATTTTGTTCATTAGCATGTACAAAGGATATAGCAAAACAAGAAAGAATGCAAAGGAAATCAACAAAGATGATCAAAGGGATGGAATGCAAACCATATGAGCAAAGGCTAAAGGAATTGGGTATAATTAGTTTGAAAGAAGAAATGAAGGAGGGATATGACAGTGGTCTTCAAAAAAAGTTGTTCTTTTGCTGCAGAGGGCAGGATAAGACGCAATGGGTTCTAACTACAGAACAACAGATTAGGTTAAACTTTTAACTGTAAGAACAGTAGGATGAAGGAACAGACCGCCTAGGGAAATTGTGGAGGCTTCTTCATATTAGGCTTTTCAAAAGGAGGTGAGATAGACATCTGTCGTGGATGGCTCAGATGCAAGAAATCCTAGTCTTGACAGATTAGATGATGTTGGTGGTCCCTTCTAACCTTATGGTTCTATGAATCTCTAACTCACTCTCACTGGAAACAATGAAGAAAGGTGGCCATTTTGAAAAAGAAAATACAGGACTATGTAGCACTTTAAAGACTAACAAGATGGTTTATTAGGTGATGAGCTTTCGTGGGCCAGACCCACTTCCTCAGATCAAATAGTGGAAGAAAATAGTCACAACCATATATACCAAAGGATACAATTAAATATATACCAAAGGATACAGCATGTCTTCAGTTCCACTAAAAGCAATAAAAGCCATTTTGAATGAAGGCAAATAGTGAGTTTTGCTGCAGACAAAATGTATTCTCCAGCTTCTGCTGACAGATAACTTTGTTGTTACAGTTAACAGCAAAAATGACAGTTACTCCTAAATATTTCTTTGGAAAAGGTACCTGTTACACCAGCCCTACTTAACAGTGAGAGTAGGAGAGGGAACCAGCGACAGGGGAATGTGAGATGCAAAAGGCAGGGGGAAGTCCATAGGAAAATGGAGGAAAGTGGATGTGTGAGTTGGGGACGACTGGGAGATGCAAGAGGCACAGGAAATGTTGAGGGCAGGAGGTTGGAGTAAACTTGAGTGTGCACTGCAAATGCTTTGTGCTTCTCTGGCTATAGGAAACAGCTGTAAATACAGCTTGCCTGGCCAGTGTGCGCTGGTTAATTTGGGTTGCTCCAGTCTGGCATAAAACAGTGGGAGAGTACTGGTGACTCCCTGGGTCTGTGTGTCACTGTGTGGATATTGGAGCGCAGAGCTCAGGCCCAGGTTAATACATTCTTAACCTCGGGCTGGAAAGCAGTATAGATGTTCAAGCTCTGGGTTGCCAAACTTGGGGTCTATTGATTTGAATCTCACTTACCCTGGGCTTACATGGCTGGGCAGACGGACTCTAAAAACAGGGTGTACATTTTTGTTTTACATGCAACCTGTGGTTCTTGTTATCCTCGTTATTAGTAACATTAGTTCGGACTAAGGGCTTTAGTCCAAACAAACACGTCCTGGCGTGCACTTCCTGGTTCGAATCAGCTGTGATTTGAACTAGCGCACTGGCGAGATTATGTTAATGAAACGCGGGATATTTAAATCCCCGCTTGTCAGCCGATGGTCAGGGCAGTGTGTGTGTGTATGTTTCCGAGAAAAGGTTTAACGTCCGTGTCTTTACTGCTAGGACCGGGGTCCCATCTGTAGCCAGACACAAACCCCATCTTGTTCCCCCCCCCCCCCAGAGAGCAAGAGAAAGGCAGTCAGCCTTTGATGCCCTGGGAACACAGGTGTGCTGCCTGTCCCTGACTCTACCATAAACAGAAACCAGACAGTAAATGGGCTAGCTGATGACCCAGGGCCTCCCATCGCCCTGATGGCTAGTACCAGTAATTGACACGCCTGCACTGTCCCAGAGAGGAATCTTCGCCCATCACATACCAGAGGTGCCCATTGTCTGCATTTTCCCAGGTGTAAATTATGCTTTGCACCCTTCGTGGGAAACTTGGCATTCAAAGCCATTTTTCCTAATTGGCCACTTGAGACCAGGAAGAAGCCTACATGACCCAAGGGGTATAAAAAGAGGTTCAGCAGCCCACCCCATTTGAGCTCCAATTATCTATACCTGCTGGCAGGTATTGATTGTTTCCCGAGGTCTGTGGGACGCCCAACCTCGTCCTACTTCTTCCTGAGGGATTGAGAGAAAGACGCTGGCCACGCCAAGTCTGGAACGCAGGGGTGAGAATATATACCTGCTATGTGTCTATTTTGCATGCATTTAATAAGAGCTCAGAGAACCAAAAAGGTTTCATAGTACCTGTAAGTAACTTATTAGTGTAATTTCTGTCCTGTCCTTTGTAGTGTCTGTGTTATCTGTAACACAGTAGTAGCATTTAACAACTAAGTTTACCCTGTAACAATAAAATAGTAACTGTTTAAGCTTTAACCTGACTCCTTCAGTTGCTGTAACAGAACCAAGCACAATTTAAAAGAACTTCAGCCGGTCATAAGGGACTCACTGCCCTGACCGTTGGCTGACACCATCGCAGAAGGTGGCCAGCAGGCCAACAGACGCCCCGAGTTTATAGGAAGAGCTTATTACACCTTAGATTTCAGCTGCTAGAATTCGTAATTCCTTCGCAGTGGACAGCTTTGGGGAAAGACTGAAAGGTGCCCCAGTGGACTGTGCCACCTGGGTGTGACACAAATCCAAACGCCCAAGCTCTCCCTATATCTGTCCCTAAGACCGGCTGAAGTTCTTTTAAATTGTGCTTGGTTCTGTTACAGCAACTGAAGGAGTCAGGTTAAAGCTTAAACAGTTACAGGTTTATTGAGGAAGCTTATAAATCATATGGTTGCAATGGCTATTGTTCTATTTCTTAACTACTAGCAAAATATAGATCTTAAAAATGGTTACAAAGAAGATAAAGATAGAAAAATAGAACTAATGGTATCAAGTAACAGCTTACTCTTTCTATGTGTACACTTAAGACAGAGGACCACATCCAAGTACAATTTTTACCCCCTTCTGTGCCTCTCGACTCCAGCATGTCAGGCCAGGGCCGGTCCCTCAATTCCTAGGAAAGACGAAAATATGAGGTGGGCGTCCCCATAGAACCTCGGGAGGTCAAACACCTAACCCGACCAGCAGGTAGAGGGTAGAATGACACTCAAAGTGAGTGTGTGCTGGACCTATCTTATATACCCATGAGGACAGTATTTCTCTTTCTTGTCTGTCATGCCAAATGGGGCTGGTCTGTCTTTTGTGAGACCAGTTCTTACAAGGGAGTTGTGAACTTCATTTACACTTGTAAGAGAGAATTGAGATGATTAAATTGGAAGTACTGGGGATTCTTTTCTCAGTGGGAAATTCCTCTCCCAGGGACTGTGTGTGTGTTCGAATCAACATAGGTGCCAGCCGGTGGCAGTTCTCGCAGCCTCAAGGCCAGCTTATTGCCTTAATCGCTCTCTCCTCATATCTATGTTTTCAGCTTCTCAGGATCAGATGAGCCAGCATAGACTATGCTGATTTTATTGCTCCTTCTCTGTCCTGTATGCTTCAGGAACCTCAGAGAGGCAAATAAGATGGATGTGATGGGGGGGGAGGGGGTGTCTGTCTGGCTACATTCCACCCCCTGATACGACACACCATGTCCCAGGAATGCAAGATGGTGGTTTGCCAGCACCTCTTGCCCACCTTGGAGGAATCTAAAAGTACCCAATGGCCTGATTAGAGGGTTTAGGATCTAGGAATTGACTAGGGACCTTTCCTGGTGCTGTGTATCGAATATGCACACAAGAGATAGCTACATTAACTAGGCATTGCACAATACATAGGGTTATGCAAAAAGGAGTACAACAATCAAAACAATTAAAACAGTGGTCATAATAGAGTGTAGGAAAGGAGTTAAGGAAAGTTTTAGCTGTTGGGCTAACCAAGTTAGCCATGAGTTATTTACATTCTTAGTTACAGCATGTCTTATCCCATACCGTTCGTTGCCACTTCCCTTGCCTCCCCCCAAAGTTATTTTGAGGACTGCAGTAGTCGCTGTCATTGAACCATACCGGTCCCCATTTGAAGATGTCACTCTTGTTTCACCAGTCATTTGGGCTGAGAGGGACAAACTCGATTCCCAGTCCAGTGGAGGAGTCAAGTAAGGTGTTCTGGTACAGCAGTAGCAGTTGGGATGAGGAAGAAGACCATGGCGAGTTGGAGTACCATGTCTCATTTTCAATAGTCTGTAACTAACAACAGTGGTTGCAAGCACTACAACAGCAAGCGGTATATATATATACAAAAGTTCATGGTGGTTTCCCGGATCCACACCAGCGTTGGGAGGGATCCATCCCACTGGAGCGCTGTTCAGGGATATTGCCTCAGTTTCCTGTGATAAAACATAAGGTTTGCCGGTCTTGGATACAATCCAAGCCTCAGTAATGGTTATTGGTGTTAGCCCAGCATCTGCAGACTCCTTTTCCCTTGTAGGAGTGCAGTAAATGGATTTATGTTCCCAAACTGGGGTGTTGGGACAAGGGCTATTAAGCGGTTTAGTCCCATGACTGTAAACAACCCTGTTGCCACTGGGGTTGAGTAAGTAAAACCAATTCCTGAAACAATTTCCACTCCAGTTAAAACATACTTCTACCCTTGCTTACTGGTGGGTAGTGTACCAATATAATATACTTGCCAGGTTGCCCATAGTACTTTTCCATCTTTTAGTTTGGCAAACCATTGTCCTTCTGTTATATGTTTCCTTGAGTTCAGCACTTAGGGTGCAAGCTTGTACCAGATCTTTGGCTTGTTTGTGGGTGATAGGCCACCCCCTGACATGTGCCTGCCGCACTAGCTCATCGCTTTCTGTGTGTCCCAAGGTTTTATGTAGCCAAATGTACAGGCGTTCCCAATCCACCTGGGCAGCAAAAATTTGTACTGCTGCATCTGCTAGGTTATTTAACTGTGCAGCTAGAGTGTTATTCTTTTGGACACATGACTTATGCTTAAGGCATGTTGGGTTGCATGCTGGTATATCCATTTCCAATATTCCAATCTCCAAACAGGCTTTCCTATTTCCCAGTTATTATTCTTCCAATTAGTTATCCCCTGGGTGGCTCCAGCCCATATAGCATAGGAGTTAGTGTAGATGGTACTTGCCCCTGCCTCACAAGCTAATTGATTGCTGCCAGCTCTGCAAGCTGAGCTGTTCCTTCTATGTCTGTGGTCAGGGGTGCAGCAGATAGGGGTGTCCAATATCCTTTGAAAAAAAGCCAGGCAGCCTGTATTCACATATAATGTTGAATTTAAAAGCAAGCCAAAAGTGTTATCAACTCAGCCTTGAAAGAGACAGTTAAGTTTCAAAGCTTGAATTTCTAAACTAATAATTTGGTTTCTAGAAAGTTAAATGTCCTTAAAGAATTGAAGGCCCAACAGAAGCACTAACTAATTTGTGCCTTGTCTGTTTGCAATTTTAAGCAAGAGGACATTATCCAAAACAAAATAAAACTAGTTCATTTGAAACCCACAAAATAGAGTTACAATATATAGAGCTTATTCTTTATGCAGTTAACCAATTAAGTTTCAGTAGAATCCCTAATTTTCCTTTGCAGATTTAACAAAGGTGTCCATAGACAAAATGTTTACATTTGTTTGTTTCTTTGCATAGATGGTTTGCACATTGTTAAGAGGCTGCAAAGAAACAAGGTGTCATTTTTAAAACAAGATTTCCCTTCACCTATTACAACCATCACTTAATTCCTTCCACACTCCCATGGAGTCCACCTTTTATCTTCACATTCCCTCAAATCACTTGCTTTGTCCTTTCAAAGAAAATGTCTCATTCCTAGTAACTTTCCAATGTCTGCTCTACTTTCCTTATTCCTTCAACTATGCCCATAGGGCTCCAAACTTTTTGCCTTCCCCTTCTTTTGGTCCATCCTAATTCCTGCTAAATGACTTTTCCCAATGAGACAGGTTTGTCTACTATTAATTTGGTAAGGAGGGTGAGCTTGTTCACTAAACCTCATACCTCCTGGTCCTTTTCTTAAGCATATTCCTGAGGGAAGAAAAAAAAAATACATCTGAGAGTTGCTTTAACTCTCAGCACCCATCCTTAAGGGAATCTAGCTCTGTCTGGGTACTGAGGGACATGCATTTCTACCTCTCTACGTCTGCAGCAGAGGCTTTTACATTTTGCAGTTTCATGTTTGCATTCTTATATCAGTCAATTTTGAAGAACACCTCTTTACAGGTTTTCCACAGAAGACAAAAGCTGCAGCTGTTTCCCTCTCCATTGGAGCCAAGGGTTTACATATCCACAGGTAGTTAGCCAATTTGTCTTCTAGGTCTGAAATTGTATGGACAAGCAGTTAACACTTGATCAGACCAAGGGCTATGCCCGAATCTTTGCAAGATTTTGTTCAAAAAGGGGTAACATCTTTTACAAATGCCAATTTCTCAGTCTTCTCTCTGCCTTCTTAAAAGACTGCTTACATTTAAACTTTTTCTAGTATACCCAACCTCCTATTGGGACTAAAACAGCAATACCAATACCTCCTTTTTCTTTCTTTCTGGAGGGCTACAATTTGAACTTTCTGATCTCAGGTAGTTTGCTGATAATACTTAGCTATTACCTGCAAAGCTTCTTTGTGCTGCCAGCTAGGGCATTTGCACCACAAAGGAAATCACAACCTGTTGTGGCTCCTGGAGCTTTCACAGCATTTAATCTGTTTGCAGTTTTTACTCATTCTATACTGTACATGGCATGTTACAGGAAAATGTGCAATCTTTGTTTACAACACTACTTAGCCACATTAAACTTTGCATAGAGTGTAACTCTTTCTTATGCTCACAGTTTTCCTGTACCTTCATTAAACAACTTGGACTGAAATGGTCTTACTGAAAATAAACCAAACCAATTTGTTTTAAACCTACAAACAAGATTACTGGACCTTGAAAACTTCATATATTTACACTATCTATCTATCTATCTATCTATCTATCTATCTATCTATCTATCTATCTATCTATCTATCTATCTATCTATCTATCTATCTATACATACACACACACAGATACACATACATTCTCTCTGAACCCTTCTTACACTATTTCTACATAGCTGTACAACAATTACATTCCCTTTTATTCATTGGGGTAGTTCACTTCCAATAGAACCCTCTCCCTTTAGAGTTCTTTTAGCAGTCTCTCTAATCAAATGTATGGATTTGAGTCAAATTTGCCTGGATTATTTACAGACATTCCTTTGGAAAAAGGGCCCATTTTTCCTTCAGAATGACTGTAAAGACACCACAATTTTCTATCTACACCATTTTAGCATTTGCACAACTGCTCAATTCTCTCCATTCTCTGTGTTTCTCTTTTCTTAAAACACTTTCTTATCTCTAAAATAAAAACTGGCCTTATTTCAGATATTACCCTTGTAAGTATGTTTAAGGATTTAGATTTCCAGTACTTACTGCCTTTTCCTCAGTTCTACCACAAGGCTTTCAATCTTATCTGTTACCTGCCTGCTTGTCTGGACCTGATCCTGTTTTCCTTGCTAAATGGAAAGTGGCTCCTTTCCACCGACTCAGGCTTTGTCCCATTCTTTAGCTTGCAGACAGTTCTATACTTACAGAACTGCACCCATAACTCCTCAGGATTTCCCCAATCCTTTTCTAACATTTCTCTATCCCATTTTGGGTTGCCCCAACCTTCCTGGGCAAACCCCTTTCTCTATACCACTAAAATCCATGTCTATCATGACAGGCTTCATGTTGCTGTATGTGAACCAGTAGCACAATCCTGCTGACTACGCCAATTCTGTCAGCCGACGGTCAGGGCAGTGTGTGTGTGTATGTTTCCGAGAAAAGGTTTAACGTCCGTGTCTTTACTGCTAGGACCGGGGTCCCATCGCAGAGGGTGGCCAGCAGGCCAACAGACGCCCCGAGTTGATAGGAAGAGCTTATTACATCTTAGATTTCAGCTGCTAGAATTCGTAATTCCTTCGCAGCGGGCAGCCTTGGGGAAAGACTGAAAGGTGCCCCAGTGGATTGTGCCACCTGGGTGTGACACAAATCCAAACGCCCAAGCTCTCCCTATATCTGTCCCTAAGACCGTCTGAAGTTCTTTTAAATTGTGCTTGGTTCTGTTACAGCAACTGAAGGAGTCAGGTTAAAGCTTAAACAGTTACAGGTTTATTGAGGAAGCTTATAAATCATATGGTTGCAATGGCTATTGTTCTATTTCTTAACTGTTAGCAAATATAGATCTTAAAAATGGTTACAAAGAAGATAAAGATAGAAAAATAGAAATAATGGTACCAAGTAACAGCTTACTCTTTCTATGTGTACACTTAAGACAGAGGACCACATCCAGGTACAATTTTTACCCCCTTCTGTGCCTCTCGACTCCAGCATGTCAGGCCAGGGCTGGTCCCTCAATTCCTAGGAAAGACGAAAATACGAGGTGGGCGTCCCCATAGAACCTCGGGAGGTCAAACACCTAACCCGACCAGCAGGTAGAGGGTAGAATGACACTCAAAGTGAGTGTGTGCTGGACCTATATTATATACTCATGAGGACAGTATTTCTCTTTCTTGTCTGTCATGCCAAATGGGGCTGGTCTGTCTTTTGTGAGACCAGTTCTTACAAGGGAGTTGTGAACTAAATTTACACTTGTAAGAGAGAATTGAGATGATTAAATTGGAAGTACTGGGGATTCTTTTCTCAGTGGGAAATTCCTCTCCCAGGGACTGTGTGTGTGTTCGAATCAACATAGGTGCCAGCCGGTGGCAGTTCTCGCAGCCTCAAGGCCAGCTTATTGGCTTAATCGCTCTCTCCTCATATCTATGTGTAACCCCTCCTGTTGGCTAGCCCAGTGTGAGGTTATTCAGCATAGGGGAAGCTTGTGACTTCTTACACCACTGTGGGGGGAGGGCTAGGCATGAGGCTGCTTGGTGTGCTCTGCGTTGTGTATGTGTGAGTGCACCTCAGACCAGACCCACTCCGACAAATCACCAGGAACAGGCTTTATTCTGTAAAAAACATAGAACAGGAAAACAGTTCAGCAGCCCCCTTCTCTCAGCATGCAGCCTGTGTGCTGCTTCTAGCACAGTCCTTGCTGAGACCCTGCTGGGGGCAGAGGGCACATCCTGGAAGGAACCAGGAAGTTCTCCCAACATGCCGCAGTTTGTAGTCTACAACTTGTAGTTCCCAGGGCTGCTGCTGAAACACACTGGACCTTGGGCTACACCCTTCCCCCACTTATTGAAAGGGCGACCTCGTCCCTTTCCTTAATCAAAAACCTCTCAGCGTCCTGCTGCACGTCCCACAGCAGCTCTGGCTAACCCCCCAGTCTCTACTCTTCTTTCATCAGGCAGCCCTCTGTTCCAAATCGAGCCGGACAGGTGCCCTGCGCTGTCTTGTTGAGTGCCGTGGAGCTGGTGGGTTCCCTCTAGGCATCTCTTCAGTCTGGTCCCAGTCAGTCTGCCCTTCTCCGATCCAATTCAGTTCATTCAGACTCTCCTCCGTTTGGTCGGCCTCTTCTGTTACCCCCATGGTCTGGTCAGGCTCCTCCAGGTCAGAGAACTGAGAGTCTGAGTCAAAATTGTCTGGCTCTGGGGTCTCATTGCAGCATAATCCTGACTCCCCCATGTCCCGGGTATCCCCTGTGTATGTCATCCCCCTACAGGTTTTCTTTCCTCTATAGCCCCCTGGACTATCTATAGGGCCTCTAGTAAGTTCTATTTCTGCCCCTGCCTCCAACGGGAGGCTTCCCTCATTTTCTGGCATGGCTTCCTGCATGTCTACTTCCCTGCCAACTGGTTGACTGACTCCACCAATAGGTAGAAACATGCATGGGGTAATTCGGTTACGATGCATCACCAGTTCCCCCCTCCTGTTTCTGGCTGCACTACATAGACAGGCAAATCCCCTTGTCTTCTAATTACAATATAGAGAGTTGATTCCCATCTGTCTCCCAGTTTCTGTCTCCCTTTCTTTACCTTGGCTACTAGCACCCTGTCTCCAGGAATTAATGGGGCTTCTCGTGTCTGGCGGTCATAATACTTTTTCTGGTGATGTTTGGCAGCTTCAGATGCCTGTGCAGCCTGATGGTATGCTGTCTCCAGGCATTCTCTGAGGTGGGAGACGTGCTCCTCCACCTCTAACCCCTCATTTCCTCGGTGGGGGAGACCCAAAGCTAGATCTATCTTCAGCTTTGGGTGCCGGCCAAACATTAAGAAGAATGGGGAAAACCCAGTGGATTCATGACGAGTGCAGTTGTAGGCATGAGTCATGGACTCAACATAGTCCTTCCAATTTGCTTTTTGCTCTGGACACAGGGTTCCAAGCATATTCATGAGTGTCCGGTTGAACCGCTCAGTAGTCCCGTTCCCCTGGGGGTGATAGGGTGTGGTTCTGCTTTTTGAGATCCCCAACAGTTTCCAAAGCTGGACAAGGAGATTACTTTCAAAATTCCTCCCCTGGTCTGTATGTATCCTTTCAGGGATTCCATAGTTGCAGATGAAGTGTTTCCACATCACCTTGGCCACAGTAGATGCCCGTTGGTCACGAGTAGGATATGCCTGAGCATAGCGACTAAAGTGGTCAGTAACCACAAGGATATTCTTGATGCCCCCTCGGGATGGTTCCAGGGTGAGAAAGTCAATACATACTAGCTCCATGGGCCTACTGGTATGGATGGAGATAAGTGGAACTCTGTTTCCAGAGATGCCTCTCTTTCTTAGGCAGCACCTTTTGCAGGAAAGGCACCACTTCTGGATGGTGGACTGCATGCCTGGCCAATAACAGTGAGTGCGGATGAGGTCCACTGTACGGTCAATGCCCATGTGTCCCATGTCTGTGTGCAGAGCTTCAAACACTTCTCTCTGGAGTTTCTCTGGTAGCACAACTTGTTGGATCTGTCCCTCTCCTGGGATTGTTGTTCTCCTGTAAAGGATCCCTTCTACCAGCTGCAATCGTTTCCATTGGTTCAGTAATATCTTCACTGGTGTTACTTCCTTCCGCCTCTCCCGGGCACTGGGTGTCCGCTGTCTGGGCAGGTAGGATCTTACTCGAGAGATTACTGCATCCTTTTCCTGCAGCCTCCTCAGTTCTTCCTTAGGCAGGCCTGGGATTAACTCTATGCCTGGCCAATGGAGTGGCTCAGCTCCACCTATTGCTCTCCCTTGGCCATCACCCTGGGCTGCTATGGAAGACACATTGCATCCGGCATTCAGAACAGTAGCCACCTCCTCCCAGGGTAGTCGAGACAGACCATCAGCGTTGGCATTGCTTCTCCCAGGCCGGTACTTTATGTCAAAGTTAAACTCTGCCAGCTTTGCCATCCACCTTTGACTAGTTGCATCCAACCTATCGGAAGTAGTGACATAGGTTAGTGGATTGTTGTCAGTTAGCACTGTGAATTGGTGTCCTAGAAGATAGTCTCTAAATTTATCTGCAGCTGCTCATTTTAATGCCAAAAACTCCAGTTTATGGGCAGGATAATTTTTTTCTGAGGCAGTTAAGCGCCTGCTGGCATAAGCTATGACTCTCTCCTTTCCTAACTGAACCTGTGCCAGTACAGCTCCTAGACCCTCCGTAGATGCATCTGTCTGGAGAATGAATGGTGAACTGTTGTCAGCATAACCTAATATTGGTGCAGTTGTCAGCTTTCTTTTCAGCTCTGTAAAAGCCTGGTCACATTCCTTTGTCCAAACAAAACTTGGTATCTTAATAAGACCCCTCTTATTCCTCCTTCTAGTCTGGGTGCCCCCTCCAGTTAGTCTGAATAATGGGGCTGCCAATTTGGAGTAGCCTTTGATGTATCTTCTGTAGTAGCCAGTGAACCCAAGAAACTGTAACACTTCCTTCCTGTTAGCGGGGATCCTCCAGTCTCTCACCTGCTGAACTTTATCTGGATCTGTTGCAATGCCTTGGGCAGATACTATGTGCCCAAGATATCGTACCTTTTCTCGTAGCAGATGACATTTTCTGGGCTTTAGCTTGAGCTTGTGTTGGCGGAGTCTATCAAAAACCATCTCCAAGCGCTGCAGATGCTCCTCAAAAGTACTGGAGAACACTATGACATCATCGAGATAAATCAATACTGCTGAGAAGTTTAGATCGCCCAAAACATGTGTCATCAACCTCTGGAAGGTAGCTGGTGCGTTCTGTAGACCAAAGGGCATCCGATTACATTCAAACAGTCCCATGGGGGTGATAAATGCAGTTTTGGGTTTATCTTCTTCTGCCATTTCTACCTGCCAATATCCTGAAGTAAGATCTAGTGTAGAGTAATATCTGGCTCCTCCTAAGGCATCCAGAGCTTCTTCCATACGGGGCAGAGGAAATGCATCCCGAGTGGTTTTAGCATTCAGCTGTCTGTAGTCAATGCACACTCTCATAGAGCCATCTTTCTTCCTTGCCACCACCATTGGTGAAGCATATGGGCTTTGACTTGGTCTTATTGCGCCCACCTCTGCCATACCCTGCAAGTGCTTGCGGACCTCCTGGTACTGTGCTGGAGGTATCCTCCGGTAGGGTTGTCTAACAGGAGTAGTGTCGATCAGGGGTATCCCATGCTTGACTGTGGAAGTACACCCCAAGTCAAGATCATTTTTAGAGAATACATCTGCGTTCCGCTTCAAAAGTTCTTCCAACATCTTCAGTTGATCTGGGTCCTGCACAGCTACCTGACTCAGGTCTACTTCTGGCACCTCGGCATTGGCTTGTGCCTCTTCTCTCAGTGCTTGCCCTGGAGAGTAGTTTAAGCTGCTGCTCACGCTAGCCATGCTGTAGACTACTGATGCTGTAGCTAGATGCTGGTTCCTCCCTACTATTGCTGTTGTTTGTCCTACATTCTGCAGGTAAACATAAGCCTTCCCATGTTCAACATCTACTATACCTTCCTCCACCCTCAAATTCCCTGGCAGGTGACTCTTAGCATCAGGTTCAACCATAACAGTGTATGGCTCCCATCCTGCACCCCAAGGGGCCTTCACAGGTACAGTTTTTCCTTCTCCAGCTCTCAACAAGATGGGTTGCTTGCCAGTGTATCTCAAGGATGGTCTCTCTTGGCCAGAGATTACTTGCTTATAGGCTGCATGCCAGACTGGTGACTTCTCTTTCAGGCAATCTGGGAATTGGTTGCCCAATTGGTTGGCTAAATCCTGCCAGCTGGAACGTATGACATTTGTCCCCAACAACACAGGGACTCCCTGTCGGTACTTCGTTCCTGGCACCAGAAGGGCAGGGACTCCCTTGCAGGTTTGCCCAAGGAAAGATAAATCTAATTTGATAGCTCCTAGATGAGAGACTGCTTGGCCACCAGCACCCTCTATCAGGAGATCTACAGGTGTGGGATGTGACTTGCCCAGGGTAGGGTGATTTCTCCAGAAATCCTCTGTGATGGTTGTGACCTGCGACCCTGAATCAATTAGAGCCTTGCACAGAATACCATTCACTTCCACAATTTCCTCGGTCAAGGGCCCCACCAGGCTGGGAGGCCAGCTGGCAGATGGTCGGGTACACCTGGACGTTGTGCACACTGATGCTATTGGGGAACTTCTTACCAACTCTGTGCCCTTCACTTGCCCCTCAGTGTCAGGCTTTAGCAGTTTAAAGAGGAGGGAGCCTGAGAGAGTTGACGGCAGCCACGGGCTATGTGGCCTTCTTAAAACGGCCTCTGGTGACACAAGCACTGTTGTCAGGGGTACTTCCCTCACTTTCCCAGCTAGAATTTTGAGGTGCTGCCCTCATTGCTACACCTTGCTGCAATACCTGTGCCTCCAGCTGTCCCATTCTCACATGGCTCTGTTTCTGGAGGGCAGTCAGTTCCTGGACTAGTCCAGTTAGGCCCTTCATTGTCTCCAGCATTGCCTGATGCGGGGTACTGCTGGGTGGAGGTACCTCAGGGACAGCCTGCACAGCATCATCTGACGGGGCAGCTTGTTGCAGGCTATTTATCCTCTGGGCTGGCCCATGCATTCTACCCTCTACATTCCTCTCCCGGGCCAGCTGACACAGTTCTTCTTGCAACTGTCGGAATGTCATGTAGCGAGGCTGCATAGGTGCCAACTTGTTCCGCACTTCTCGGTCCCAGATGCCCCGCATGAACTGTTGTGTCAGTTTATAGTCCCGATCAGGGAAGGATCGACCCTGTTGGAGCTTCTCCTCTAACTCGATGGCATAGGCTGAGGCTGTTTCTCTAGGGCGTTGGCATCGCTCATAAAAGTCTGCCAAGGGGTCCAATGATAAATGACAGTCACTGTATTCTGCTCTAAGCTCTTCAACAGCTCGGGCTGGAAACTGCTCCTGAGGCGGCAGATTAAGGACTAATTTACGGGCTCCCCCACTTAGGTATCTGACAAGGGTGGGGAACTTCAGAGGCTCAGGAATGCCAGTGGCTGCTAGCAGATACTCTATATCTTTTATCCAGTCCTCAATGTCTACTCTGCAATCTGTACCACCACTGAAAACAGGCACCCCACAGATTTGGTGCTGTGCAGGGAGATATGGCACTGCTATGCTCTTCCCTAAGGTTTCCCCTCTAACAGCTATATCCTTAGCCACAGGGATCTCTAGGCCACGACACCCATTAGGGGTCTCTACTTTCACTGACACCAACCCCAGGTCATACCAATCCCCCTGGGCTCCAAACTGTGAGTTCATGCTGTCCTGGTGTGGCAGATTCCTAACTCTCTGCAAACTAATCAAGCTTCCCCTATCCGAGTCACGGCACCAGTAACTAAAAAATGTAACCCCTCCTGTTGGCTAGCCCAGTGTGAGGTTATTCAGCATAGGGGAAGCTTGTGACTTCTTACACCACTGTGGGAGGAGGGCTAGGCCTGAGGCTGCTTGGTGTGCTCTGCGTTGTGTATGTGTGAGTGCACCTCAGACCAGACCCACTCCGACAAATCACCAGGATCAGGCTTTATTCTGTAAAAAACATAGAACAGGAAAACAGTTCAGCAGCCCCCTTCTCTCAGCATGCAGCCTGTGTGCTGCTTCTAGCACAGTCCTTGCTGAGACCCTGCTGGGGGCAGAGGGCACATCCTGGAAGGAACCAGGAAGTTCTCCCAACATGCCGCAGTTTGTAGTCCACAACTTGTAGTTCCCAGGGCTGCTGCTGAAACACACTGGACCTTGGGCTACATATGTTTTCAGCTTCTCAGGATCAGATGAGCCAGCATAGACTATGCTGATTTTATTGCTCCTTCTCTGTCCTGTATGCTTCAGGAACCTCAGAGAGGCAAATAAGATGGATGTGATTGGGGGGGGAGGGGGTGTCTGTCTGGCTATACCGCTTCATTAACTACTTCGGTCGTCTCCATTTGCATCTCTAGTCCGAACTAGGGATGCAGTGTAGATGTACCCAGAGAGATTATTACAGCCTCTTCCCGACTTGCGAACTGGTTATGGACCAAGCAATTGGTCCGTAACTCAGTTTGTTCGTAAGTCGGACCCCATAGAGTTACACGCGACTACGCGGTTCGTAAGCACGGATTGCATTTGTAACTCGGGGTCCATCATTCACGACAGCGGTCGGAAATGCGAACGGTCGTAAGTCGACCATTCGCAACTTGGGGACCAGCTGTATTTTCTTTCTTCAGGCATGAGGATGGGAGGAGGGAAGCTTATTTCATTAACAAGTGTGAGGCACTCAGATACTACAATGATTAGTGCCTCCGAAAAGTCTACATGTATGTTCAGAAATGAGTAAGCAAATTTTAATCTAATGCCTCAGCACATAAACTGCTCACAGCTATGCTAAGACAGAAGTATGCCAGGCACATTGTTAGGGACTTGGTTCATCACTGGTGATTTCAAGCATAGGCCACTAGACTTCACGAGCAATGGGTCTAATCTAGCATTGCAAATCACTCATTACTTTTTTATTTTGAAATTATATTTGGCATCATTCAAAACTGTTTGTAGCTGCTGGGAAGAGCTATTCCATTAACAAGTGAATTTTTATATCTTGGTTGTATACTGGTTTAATAGGCAGAAGGGAAAACCCAGCTACTATTTCTGTCCTGTTTAGACCTGAAGTTGTCTCTGAGATAAATATGTCCTCACTGATACATTAGAGTCCTTCACTTTGGGGCCTTTCTCTATGTTCCAGTGAAAACTAACCTTGCTGGAAGCCACGCAGATAAACCCAGGAATAACACAACATCAGGCACTGTGATAGATTTCAAGGATGTTCCCCACCAAAGCAGCAATGCCTCATACTGATAACCCAGGACATCTGTGGGGACAGCCCTGAAGTGGCCCCCTTATCTCTTCCATCTCTTGGGCTGGCATAGACCTCGGGGGGGGGGGGGGCAGCATGTTGAGGCTCTGGGGGGAAAAACTATATACATTGGACACCTTGCTATAAGCCGCCTAATACAGCATTCCACAGAGTGTGATCTGTCCCCCCTCCAGAGCTCTGGAAGGGTTTCAAAAGCTATTTTTCACAAATTGGACTAGTAGCCCCTCCCCAAAATCCAAGCCCCCTTTTCTGCATCTGGCACGGTTTATTTGTTGGGAGTTTCTTTGGTGTAAATTGAAGCAAAGCCAGATTTACAGACAATCCCAAACCCGGATATGTTGTAAAAGCACTAGGAGAGCAGAACTGAGCTGCGACGAATGCAGGGAAGGCAGAGGCAAGGGTGCTACATGCTGTAGGGAAATTCAGCCTTAATTAACATAAAAACCTGTACCTAGGAAGAGAAAATCCATTCAGAAGTAGCTATATCATTTTACACAGTACAGTGCGTTCCTTTTCATCCTGAACCCTCCCCTCATATTTACTCTGGGGGGAGGAGGTGGCTACAGCTGAGGAGGGGAGGAGTCCACATGAGTCTTTTTACCACAAGACAGTGGCTGGCACCATGAGAAAAGTGAAGATCTGTGATCAAGAACTAATGGTTTCTCACGTGAATATGTCACAGAGACAGGTTCCTGGTGTTGCTCTTTTACTAAAGATGCAAAGCTGGGCGCTTGCGGGGTCAGCTTTCCTTTAAAAGAGAAACTGCTAACATTGAGTTAGGCTGTTTTCTACCATAACTTGTTTATGTATAAACCCCATTGCCTTGATGAGAGGTTGTAATGGGCTGCGTGCATACGTTCCCCAAAGTAATTTATAGAGCAGATTTTTTAAGAAAAACCATCCACATTGATGTAATACATTCCAGTGATGGAGACTCCACCATGACCCTTAGTAAATGTTCTAGTGGTTAATTACCTTGACTGTTAAAAATGTATACAAGAGACCCCCGCTTTGCGACGGCCCGATTTATGACCCCCTGCACTTTACGACCTTTTCCATAAGTGTGGAAGGGGCTAAATTCCCCCAGCTTACATCCTCGGCCCCACATTTACAATGGCATACGACACCTCTCTTAAATGCGGGCTCGAGTTACAACACCCCCAACTTGCAACACTATCCCCGGAGCCGATCACGTTGCAAGTCGGGGGCAGCCTGTGTGTCATTTCTGGTCTGAATTTACCTACCTTCTACTTCCAGCCATCTAATCACAGAATCAAAGAAGATTAGGATTGGATGAGACCTTAGGAGGTCATCTAGTCCTACCCCGTGCTCAAAGCAGAACCAGCCCCAACTAAATCAAGCCTGGCCTTAAAAACCGCCAAGGGATGGATATTCCATTGCCTTTCAGTTAATCCATCCCAGTGCTTCACTGCCCTCCTAGTAAAATACCTTTTCCTAATATCCAGCCTGGGCCTCCCACACTGCAACTTGAGATCACTGCTCCTTGTTCTGCCATCTGCCACCACAGTGAACAGCCTCTCTCCATCCTCTTTGGAACCCCCCTTCAGGAAGTTTGAAGGCTGCTATCAAATCTTTCCCCCCTTCTGTAGACTATACAACTCCAAATCCCTCAGCC
Source organism: Pelodiscus sinensis (assembly GCF_052426305.1). Lineage (NCBI taxonomy): Eukaryota > Metazoa > Chordata > Testudines > Trionychidae > Pelodiscus > Pelodiscus sinensis. The sequence goes on along the minus strand of NC_143052.1, from coordinate 144,987,056 downwards.
TCTCCTCATAGGTCATGTGCTCCAGCCCCCTAATCATTTTCATTGCCCTCTGCTGGACTGTGGCCAATGCGTCCACATCCTTTCTGTAGTGGGGTGGGCGGGAGAGGCAGAACTGGACACAATACTCCAGATGTGGCCTCACCAGTGCTAAATAAAGGGGAATAATCACTTCTTTAGATCTGCTGGCAATGCTCCTCCTAATGCAATCCAATATGCCATTAGCTTTTTTTACTACAAGGGCACATTGTTGACTCATATCCAACTTCTCATCCACTGTGATCCCCAGGTCCTTTTCTGCACAATTCTCTAGTGAATCTTCTGGCTCTTTGCTGAATCCTCTCCAATGTATTAACATCCTTCTTGAACTGAGACACCAGAATTGGTCACAGTATTCCAGCAGCAGAAGCTTTTTTTGTTACGCCAGTCATCCCATTTTTGTTACTCTGGTCCCCAAGGTCATTTGGTTCTTCCTGTATAAGATTCTGATCTACCCCTGCATTAATGAGGCCTCCCAATTTTGTATCAGCACATTTCATCTGCACACTCCTATTTTGTGCCAAGGTCACTAATAAATATATTAAATAAGATTGGTTCTGAGACTGATCCTTAAGGAACTCTGCTAGAAGCTTTCATCTGTCTTAGTGACAAAAGCCCACAGGTAAGTAAAAATGCCATCCTCAATGAAGGGCTGAAGGAGGAGGGGGCATGGGAAATAGCAATGGGTTGCATAGAGAGACAAGTAGGAAAATAATGGGACAACCTGTCAAACATCTTAGCTGTGAATAACTTAATGGAAGGAACATGGGAAACAGACAGAACTGGAAGTCTTGGCACACAAACAATTCCTTCCTCATCTCCCACTGTCCCTGGAGCCACCCGAGTGTTCTGTGGACGTCTCACATCCTGGTAGTGATCCTTGCCAAGTCTCTGAGGTGTGATGGGCAATAGGACTATGCGTAAATATAGTATCCTAAAGCATTTTGGTATTATTTTTCTTTTCAGTTTTCCCCCAAGGAAACATATTTGCTTTCTTTGGGAGTCCTGGGAAGAATTTATGAAAAGGGCCCATGGACAACTAATGGGTTTCATCATTAACTATAGGTCGTGACTTTTTTTTCTTAATAAACGGGCCATCTTGCCCAGAAAGAAAACTCTTGCACCAGCCTCTGATGGGAATACATTGTTTCAAGGTTTTGAACTAAAGCAGCCTTGCAGAAAATCACAGATAGTTTTTTAAAGGGCTTGTTTTAAGGGGAGAAATTTCCCAAGGACTTTGCCATTGAAATGCTTGCACAAATGGTCTTAGTATATGCATACCCTGGCTGTGGAGGCCTCAATATTCCGAGGGCCCAATGACATTTTTTATATTCCGCTTGTATCTGAAATCTTGTGGGTAGGGAGAAGGGGGGAGGGTTTAAAATGCTATTTCCAAAGCTGTACACCAAATCCTTGGCTAGCTGCAGATTAACATTGTGTTTAAAAAAGAAAGAATGTTTAGGAATTATTTAGGCGGGGCATTAAATAAGAGATTGTGAAGCTCCGACTCCAACTTTTTTGGAGCCAGAGAGAAAGAGAGAGATGGAGTCTATAGTCTAGTGTTTAGGGCACCCACTTTCATAAATGCAGAACAACTTCAGAAACCTATAACAGCATACCCTATAGCCAGTCAGGGCATTCATCAGTGAGGTGGGGGAGGGCGAGTAGAGTCAAGTTACATTTGAACTTAGTCTCCTACTTCCCACAGTGCATTAACCCCTAGCTGATAGGGGAATATCACTACTTCCTGGTTTATCTGTTAGCCAGAAGCTGGGAATGGGCAACAGGGAAGGGATCACTTAGTGATTCCATGTTTCTGTTCATTCCCTCTGGGGCACCTGATATTGGCTGCTATCACCAGACAGGATGCTGGGCTAGAGGGATCTTTGGTCTGACCCAGTATGACCATTCTGATGTTCTTATGAAGGGATGACCTGTCTTAGGCACTTAATTCCAGAGAGGATTCATACCTGTGACTCCCGAGAGGAGACAAGCATCTCCCTCTGGTTCAGAGTTAGGTGCTTACCTCTGGTTGAGGACTAGGGCTTACGCATAGACCTGGGAGGCCGGGGGGGGACAAGGCAAGCTTTGACAGATTCCTAACATGCTGGCTTTTGTGGCTCCCATTCTGAGGCGCCTAACTCTCTGCCCGCATTGTATATAGGGAATCTGGGAACCTAAATCAGGCTGGTGGATTCCATAGGGTAGTAGGGTGCCTAAAGTTAGGTTCATCATTGCAATGCCTAAGGTCCCTTTGTGGATTAAGCCCACTGAGTTGAGACAGTCTTGCTGGAGCTTTCTAACAGCTGGCCGCTCATACTTCTTGGCAACTAATTCAGAGGGTTTGTCAAAGTGATTGTTTTTCCATTTGAATGGACTAGTTCACAGAGGTGTTGCTGGCCGCACAGCTAGCCGTGTTTGTTGACTTTCCTGGGGAAGAGTTTTGAATCTATAGATTATTTGCTTCCCAGGCTATGGGTGAGTCATTTTCCAAAGTATTTAATATGGCATTGACGCCTGCCACCCTGGCTGCTGGGTGAGGAGGAAAGGCAGCCCCGAGGCATGGGCACCCAAGCGAAGGACAAGAAGCATGAGCACCACAGACAAGCCTCTGAAACAAAAATGGTCTTTTTCCCTGTGGGAAGTTAGTGGCAAAGGGTCAGAGCTTCAGCACCTGGCACAGGCTGCAACAGAAATTGTCCCAGGAGCATTTTATTTCTATCCTAGAAAGATTTCGCACAAGGGACTACACTTGCATGGGCATTCAGAAGTCCAAGGGTGCTCTGCAAACCAATGGTGAGAGGGCGCGGGGGAGTCTGTGTGTCATCAATCATCCAAGGCAAATGATGAGGATGGGAGGGAGGGAAAGGGAAGATAAGAGCAGTGCTAGCTGTGCAGTACATAAATACAAGCCACTCTTCAGATCTTGCCTACTGAACCCTAGGCAGTAAGTAGCAAGGCCCGAGACAGACGTCAGTAAGGTTTATTTATGATGTGCATTGATTTTAATTGTTATCTTCTGCAGATTTGTTAATTACAATATCTAATTAGTAAGTGTTTAGTGATTTGCCATGAAAAAAATGTAGAGGCAACTTCTGACTATTAATGTGCCAGATTAATGAAATTATCGAGTTAGGGTTGCTGTATGAAACTGGGTGGTTGTTTCTGGCTGGAGGCCCTTTCTGGTGTTAATGTTGGTCTCACCAAGCTTCTTCAAGCTGATGCTCTTTTTCTTCTCAGTCAGGAAGAGGAGCTGCCATTGCAGGGTCTGGAGGTGGCTGCCTTGAAGCTAGGTAGCAATCGGGTGCCATGTCTTTGGCTGGGGTGAGCTGTCTGGTGACAGGAGCAGGGGGATTTCTTGGCCAGAGAATTGTCCGCCTACTGCTGGAGGAAGAGAAGGAACTGGCTGAGATCCGAGTCCTGGACAAAGCCTTTAGCATCGAGGCACTCAAGAATTTTACAAGTAAGTGACTATTGTTAGGACAGGGGGATTGGAGGGGAATTCTTCAGCTGCACTCTCCAGCAGAATCTCTTGGAAGATTTTCTCCTTTCAGAGAGTTGCAGATCTGGGACTGACTGACTTCGAGCATGTATGTTTCATTTCCATCCCCAACAAAGCTCCGTACATGTGGCACAAAAATCAGAGATGTTAAAATGAAATGGCAGTCGCTTCACTGGGCGTTCTTGGGGTCTCTCTGTAGTACAGAGGATTACTTATGAGTGTGTTACAATTTTGGATGGGATATGCAGACTGAGATATATGGGGACAAGTTTAATTATTATCAATTTTTATTATAGCAGGACCCAACAGTGAGGCCCCTTTCTGCTAGGTCAGATCATCTATAGTAAGAAACAGCACCTACCTCTAAGAGTGTACAGTCTAATACAGAGTAAGAGTGGCAGAAACAGAGTAGTATTATCCCTAGCTGGGAAACTGAATTCCCAGGTTACACAGGACCTCTATGACACATCAAGGAACCAACGTTTTAAAAAATGTCTAAGTGACTTAGGAGCCCATGTCCCATTATCCAAAATGGCTTAGGTGTTCGTGTCCCTTTGACTTATAATGAGCTTTAGGCACATTTGAAAATGTTATTCCTCAATCCAGTGCTTTCGATCATCCTTCTTCTCTGCAGTCATTGTCTTTATGGACTCACCCTATACAGCTTGATAAAGAACAATGATCTTTCTGTAGCATTTTAAATCGATGCATAGACTTCTGCAGCAGAGACACAATTCCCTATGAAATGGCAGAGTGTTTTAGAATAGCTTTTCAATAACTCTGCTAGTTGGTTTCAGCCCTATTCAGTTCTATGCCAGGTTCCAATAAGGATTTGCCACGGTCTCCTCCAGCTCAGTTCATGCACCTCATGTCTCATTTGCAGCAGCAGGTGCTGGTCTAGTCTCAATGCAGTTCAGATAATGCTGCAAATCCTGTAACCACAAGTGGGCCAATATTGTGGGGCCCCACTCACGTGAGCTATTCACAGTGCCTGGAACAGTGTTGCACGGGGTGGAGCATGAGCTTTTTTGTGCCAGCTGCGAGCTCTGCAGGGATAACTCAGCTCTCTTCGGGCACATCTGTACGGCAGGGCTAAAGCCGAAATAAGCTGTGCAGCTTGAGCTATGTCAATTGTGTAGCTGAAGTCGAAATAGCTTAACTCGGCTTTTAACGCTGTCTGCACAGCAGAAAGTCCAAGCTGGAGCACTCTTACTCCGACTTCCCTTCCTCCTCGTGACATGAGGGTTACAGGAGTCGGAGTAAGAAGTCCTCCTGTTTACTGTGTAGACACGGGCTGTGTTATTTCGGAGTAACGTCAGTTAGTCTGAAATAACGCTGCTGTGTAGATGGACCCTTAGAAATCAGAGCATTCTCTTGTATCATGCAAGCTTGGCTGGCCACAACAAAGATTTCTCTGCTTCTTTTATTTGATGGGGATGAAGAGGCACTATTCCCTTTGAACTCCCATCTCCTCTCCCCCTCCCACCCAAGACTTGCCAGATCTGTGCACACTTTGGGCATTTCTCCACTGCAGTAAAACAGCTGCATTTGGCTCATGTCTGCTGACTGTGATGTGCAGGGCTTGGGCTACAGGACTATTACAATTGCAGTGCACAAGTCCAGGATGTCTGCCCTGCAATTTTATAGCCTTGCTGCCCAAGCCCTGCAAGCCAGAAGTATCTGACATGGGCCAGGTTCAGCTTTTTCACTGCACTTTAGATACACCTTTAAGATCTGTCTTTACCCCACTACCCAAAGGGCAAGGCGCTGATGGATGGGGTGACCCACACATTTGCTTTCACCTCTAAAAATGAGTGATACCAGAGGGCGCCCAAAATATACTTGTGCTACCTCTCAAGTATCCCCCTGAATGATCCCCCTACACTCTGATAATTAACTTTGCTTCACTTCAGTCCCAGTCTCTGTATCTATAACTGCACGTCTAGTGACTATGTCTCAGCAATCTCTCTTGGACAGTAAGTGAAACAGTCTGAGTCCGTGCCTGTTCCTGACAGAGATTCCTGCTCTAGATGCAGTGTTGTTGCAAGACGATTGGGCTTGACTGGTCTCATCAGCATCCATCCATGATATCCCAGTGTAACTCCATTGACTTCAGGGGAGTGACTCTTGATTTACATTGGCTACTTTATTCTTTTGTACATACTTATTTCTGTATTTGTTTCAGGCAGCTCTGATACAGCCAGTGCAAAGCACAGAGACTCACTCATTTCATGAGTTACTTTAATCTGACTGTCCTTGAAAAACAAGACATGATGTGCACTTAGCAGCTCTTATCTTTGTTTAGGTCAGGGACATTCACATTTTCCCTGACCCAGGACTTCTTGCTGGGGGCCTTCAACTTGCACAAAACAGAGTAGTTTGCCAACTGCTTCAGCCTCAGGGTGGAGATGTGCACTGTGGAAGAATCAGTCTTAGCATGCAATAGGGCCAGGATTCTCCACTCCAAATAAAGTATGGGGGGGCGGAAGGGGCTGGAGTTTCTGCTGGATAAGCCTGCTTATTAAGGATGGCTAAGAGGCCATGTTGAAGAACTCAGGTTCTAGGGCTCCACCGGGACCATTTTTCCTCCTTGGAAGGAGGAAATGTATCTATACCACTGCTAAGTTTCCTACTAGTAAGGAGGTTTGGTTTATTTGCTCGACATTACCTAGCAAGCTTCTCGAAACTTTAGAAATATTGTAAGTGCCCAATCTCTTTCAAGGAGCATTCCTTGTCATTTTAAAGCAGCAGCTTTCATGTCTGCTACCACAGCTATTGCTTTAAAAAGATCTGTGCTCACAGAACGCCCAGTATTTAAGCATGATATCTAGTGCCCTGTGTGCACTCTGCACCATCCCCCATTGGGAAGAGTAGAAGGAGTGTGGCATATCGTTAGAAGTATGGTTTTGGAGATTCTATGACAGAAAATCTCAGTATAGCAGCTACCTTATTAAATCCAACCTTAATGTAGAGCTAAAATTACATTTGTTTGCCTTTGTAGCTGCACTAACAAGAGACATGCACAATACTCCCAGGACTTCACAATAAAACAGCTGATCTGGAACCAATAGAGTACATACATAAATATAAATGGCTCAGCTTCTCAATGATAAATCAGGTCAAGATGTGACAAAGCATTTAATACCTTACAAATTAAAATAAGCTGTGTGGGGTTTTTTTTTCCAGTGGATGCCTGAAAATACATTCTTTTAATCAGCTACCTATTTCTCTAGAAATTGATGGAGGATGCCTAACTGTACATCTCACTGGCAATTACTCAGCAGCAGTTAGGAGCTGTTTGAAGGAAGATCGATAATAAAGCACGCTGGGTCATTTACAAAAAATGCCTAAGTCACTTAGCCCTGGTCTGCACTAGGGAGTTATTTCAAACTAACTCCCCTCATTCCAAAAGAACAAGCAGCATGTCCACTCTCGTTATTTCAAATAAGCAGCTGGTTATTTTGAAATAATAACTCCTGCTTTCCATGAGGAATAATTCTTATTTTGAAATAGTTATTTTAAAATAGCAGTAGCGTGGATGCTCCTGTGCTGCTATTTCAAAATAACTACTCCTCAGGGCCATTCAAAGTAATTACTCCCCAGTGTTTCCTGGGGCTCTCAGTTGAGGTAGCATGGCCACATTAAGGGAGCCTGCCTCGGACTAATTTCAAGGCTTCCCTGTAGTGTGGGACATGCTATTTCCAAATAGTTATTTTGGGAGTTATTATTTCAAAATAAGTTCTTTCAAAATGATTTCCCAGTGTAGGTATGCCCTTAGAAGCCTCAATCCTACTGACTTGTATGTGTTTTAAACAGTATGTAGAAGATAAAGACAAATAGTTTGGGGACGGGGCAGCTAATATGACTGAATTGGTAAGGTAGATGCTGCTTAGGATTTATTAGCATAACCCTCAAATTCCTAATCGCGGAATTTCCAAGCAACAGGCAGCACCCTGGTTTAGAGCTGAGGTGACACCAAGCGTGGGTCGAGCAGGCAGAACTTTTGCAATGGCTGCCTGCTGCTTTAAAACAGAGGCAGCCAAGGACTGTGTGTGCTTGTTGTACAACAGAATATACCACAATGAAAAGATGAGCTGAATTTCTCCTCCCGCCCTCTCCCAACCCCAACCCACACATGCTTCTCTGGTAGCTGGTCAAAGACCAGTTACATAAAGGTCATTTGTTGTTTGTCCCAGCTCTCCACCTTTGCAATAACCTCCCCCTAGCATTCATACCTCCTCCTCCCCGCTCTCTGCAGCCCCTCTAGGGCCTAATTTTCCACCCACACCAATGTACATCAGGAATAACTCAGGAGTAACTGACTGAACGCAGTTCAGTGCTGAAAGCTGATATAAATGAAAGGTGAATCTGGCTCATGTTGTACTTACAAAGCAATTTCCATTGATTTCAAGAGAACAGGACGCAGCCTATAGTGAGCGCATTTTAGCCCTACTTCCCCAATGTAACTTGGAAAGATTTTTCTGCATTTTCAAACACCTAGGGTGTGTCTAGACTACATGCCTCCTTCGACGGAGGCATGTAGATTAGCCAGATCGGAAGAGGGAAATGAAGCCGCGATTAAAATAATCGCGGCTTCATTTAAATTTAAATAGCTGCCCCGATCTGCCGATCAGCTGTTTGTCGGCAGATCGGGGGAGTCTGGACGCGATGCCCCGACAAAGAAGCCTTTCTTCATCGACACAGGTAAGCCTGGTTTCACGAGGCTTACCTGTGTCGATGAAGAAAGGCTTCTTTGTCGGGGCATCGCGTCCAGACTCCCCCGATCTGCCGACAAACAGCTGATCGGCAGATCGGGGCAGCCATTTAAATTTAAATGAAGCCGCGATTATTTTAATCGCGGCTTCATTTCCCTCTTCCGATCTGGCTAATCTACATGCCTCCGTCGAAGGAGGCATGTAGTCTAGACACACCCTTACTGACTGGACAGTATCTAAAACTAAATACAGGGGGTGGGGAACAGCTAAATACATTAGACACCCTGCACTGACTGTATTGTGTTCAAACGAGTTTCCATTTGCACATGAAAAACCTTTCTCTTACCTAACAAATGTATGTGCTAGTTACACTCTCAAAAACACTGTGCTTATTATTAGTGATTTGTATCACCATAATGCCCAGAAGCCTTAGTCAGGGACCAGAACTCCATTGTGCTAGGCACTGCACAAACACAGGATTCTACACCTTCTGGAGTCTGCAGATAAAAATCCTAATATTTGTGAATGTTAGAACAAACCCAGTGACTGCATATTTACAGAATTTCCATAGGTGTCTTTGCCTCTCGAGAGCAGGCCCATATATGTAATCAAACATTTTGCACATATACACATACAAAACATAAGGTGTTTTGAAAATATAAGTAGATAATAATATGAGCTGTAAGGGTACATGTTTCTCTATTATTGCTACTTTTATACATGTCAGAGGCTTAGAACTTTGTAACACTTCATGAACCAGTAGTAAGATCAGAAAGACTATGTGAGGAGGAGATGGATGGATGGAATGATGAATGATAAGGAAGACAGGAAAAAGAAGTTGAATGAACAGAAATCAAAAGTTAGGAATTATAGAAAATCAATAATGGAAATAAAGGGGCACAAGGCAAAATCTATAGTTAAGGACAATAACAAGGAAAGAGTGTTGGTGAATGCTTCAGAGTTCTTTGTAATCAGTTGCCAATGCACAGTAACTAGATACATTCGATTTTCATTGTTAAAGACCACGCCCTGGCTCTAGTGAATTCAGTAGTCAAACTCCACAATCTCACCCCTGGATTTTGACTGTAGTTCAGGCTGCAAATGTAATACACGGGGAATGGGGCATTTCCCTTGCTTGCAATGGCAATTTGTTGACATTGAAATACTGTAGCAGTTACAATGTAAGAGACTATAAGAGTGTTGCCCCCAGCAGGATATTGGACCTAGAAGTGGACTGGAAGAGGCGCTGCAGGTCAGGTGTGAGGAATATTAGCAGATATGTGTGTGAAACCCAGGCCCGGAAAACAGATGGTTCAGCAAGTCGGGACAGAGATGTATCAAGAGAGTAGGGTCTAGAGCAGGGGTCTCAAACTCAATTTACTGTCAGGCCAGTGCCAGTCTGAAAATCTGCCTAGTGAGCCAGTGGGCACCGGCCTCTGGTAGTGCTCTGAGGGAGGGGGTCTCTACACTCCTCCCCCCACAAATCTCCCAGACTTACCTACCACCCTGGGCAATTTAAAACCTACTGGGGGGCCCCGCCGCCACCAGCAGTGCAGCAGGGTTAGAGCGGGATGTAAGATCCCATTTCATTGGTTAACTGGCTAAAGGTAATGTTTAATTGGTTATGTGATTAAAGGAGAGGTGGGTGGGAGCTACCATCATGGCTGGGCTGGAAGGGCCCCCTGCTGCAGGTGGAGGCTGCTCCAACCCAGCAGAAGCAGCCCCTGTCTATAGTGGGCCTCACAGAGCTGAAGCAGCCCCCTACTTGCAGTGGGAAGGAAACTGCTCCAGGTCCCATCTATTAACTGGAACCTGTGATTAACCTTTCACATCCTGAGTTAGGGTATGTCTACACTTGCATCCTAGTTCGAACTTGGGATACAAATGCAGGCATTCGAAATAGTCAATGAAGCGGGGATTTAAACATCCCGCGCTTCATTAGCATGATCGCGCCGGCGCACTAGTTCGAATCACAGCTGATTTGAACAAGGAAGTGCGCACCGGGACCCATTAGTTCGAACCAAGGGGGTTTGGTTCAAACTAACACATCCCGGCGTGCACTTCCTGATTCGAATCAGCTGTGATTCGAACTAGCGCGCCGGCGAGATCATGGTAATGAAGTGCGGGATGTTTAAATCCCCGCTTCATTAGTGATTTCAGTTGCCTACATTTGGATCCCTCGCTCAAGACAGGGAGCAAGTGTAGACGTACCCTTAGAGTGGCTTCTTGCTGCTAGCTCCATGCTCCTGTGGCCTGTGGGAGGTGTGCGCAGCGTCCTCAGGTGCAAGTTGTGAAATTATTCACTCATTTTGTGAAACTGACTAGATAGCAGGGATACCAACGTTCTTGATTTGATCACAAGCCTCTTGATAATTGGGGCTTTTTATTTCTGCCAAGGTCCATCCATGTTGTTATAATTAAGCCAGATCTGAGAAAAGCTAGAAAACATGCCCCGAGTTCAGCCAAAGACCTCAAACGCCAGACGCCAAATAAAAAAATCCCCAAGTGTATTTTTATCGGTGATATTAAGAAACCATTTACTTTTTTGGGAGAGGGGGCGATTCATGAGTTTTGAATGCTATGGGGTAGAAATACAGCACATACAAGTTGATAGAGTCTCCCCCTGTGCCCAGGAGCCCAGACCGAGACTAGGAACCTACAAAAGACAAGCAACTGAGTCCTCACCCTGACGCCCCCAGGCAGTGCTTTTTTTTTTTTTTTTTTTTTTTACTGTACCTATTTTCCCTGCATAACTTAAAGGAATTGCATTCCCCTCAAGTGAACCGGCACCTCTTTCCTTGGGACAACCAGGCTCCTGATGGAAGTCCGCTCAGGACATACGGCTCTTAAAGGGGCCACAACTGTATTTCGGCCTCCCAGTGTGTCTTTTTTTTTTTTTCTCAACAACTTTCTCCCCAGAGTACCGATACCTTTTTTCTTACACAAAAAGCACTGCCCCTAAGCCTCATGCTGGCATACTTCTCTCCCCTGCTACCATCTGCACCCTTGCATGGGAATCCTACCTGCCCCCCTCAGCTAACATACACCTCCTTGCAGTGGGATCCCCGCACCCCTATCTGGGGTCACCGAAAATGAAACTCGCCATCCTCACCCGATTGGCTGCAGAAGCCTATCAGCTTCGGCCACTCCCTGGCCTGCATGGTTCGTATCATGACAAGGGCAGCCAGTGCAGCTTGCTGGACCGAGCAGCACCCTCTGAGGCTGGGACTGTGTAGGGCAGAGGTCTCCAACCGTTTTAAGCACAAGATCAGTTTCTGAATTGAAGTGCAATCCAAGATCTACCTCAGATCCAAATATCCTTGTCCCACCTCCTTTGTGCCCCTTTTCCGAGGCCCTGTCCCTGCTCATTCCATCCTCCCTCCCTCCCTTTCACCAGGCAGGGGTAGAGGGTTGAGACACAGGCTCTGGTCTTGGGCTAAGAGATTTGGAGTGGGAGAGGGTCTGGACTTAGTGCATCCGAGGGTACTGAGGGAGTTGGCAAATGTCATTGTGGAGCCTTTGGCTATTATCTTTGAAAAGTCATGGAGATCGGGAGAAATCCCAGATGACTGGAAAAAGGCAAATGTAGTGCCCATCTTCAAAAAAGGGAAGAAGGATGATCCAGGGAACTATAGGCCAGTCAGTCTTACCTCAGTTCCTGGAAAAATCATGGAAGGGATCCTTAGGGAATCCATATTGAGGCACTTGGATGAGAGGAAAGTGATTAGGAATAGTCAGCATGGATTCACAAAGGGCAAGTCGTGCCTGACCAATCTGATTAGCTTCTATGATGAGGTAACTGGCTCGGTGGACATGGGGAAGTCAGTGGATGTTATATACTTGACTTTAGCGAGGCTTTTGATACGGTCTCCCACAATATTCTTGCCAGCAAGTTAAGGGATTGTGGATTGGATAAATGGACGGTAAGATGGATAGAAAGCTGGCTAGAAGGCCGGGCCCAGCGGGTAGTGATCAATGGCTCGATGTCAGGATGGCGGTCGGTTTCTAGCGGAGTGCCCTAAGGTTCGGTTCTAGGACCGGTTTTGTTCAATATCTTTATTAATGATCTGGATGAGGGGATGGATTGCACCCTCAGCAAGTTTGCGGATGACACTTGAGGGCAGAGATAGGGTACAGAATGACGCAGACAAATTGGAGGATTGGGCCACAAGAAATCTGATGAGGTTCAACAAAGACAAGTGTAGAGTCCTGCACTTGGGATGGAAGAATCCCAAGCATTGTTACAAGCTGGGGACCAACCGGTTAAGTAGTAGTTCTGCAGAAAAGGACCTGCGGGTTACAGTGGATGAGAAGCTAGATATGAGTCAGCAGTGTGCCCTTGTAGCCAAGAAGGCTAATGGCATATTAGGTTGCATTAAGAGGAGCATTGCCAGCAGATCCAGAGATATCATCATTCCCCTTTATTCGGCTTTGGTGAGGCCACATCTGGAGTACTGTGTCCAGTTCTGGGCCCCCCACTACAAAAAGGATGTGGACGCATTGGAGAGGGTCCAGCGAAGGGCAACCAAAATGATTAGGGGGCTGGAGCATATGACCTACGAGGAGAGGCTGAGGGACTTGGGTCTGTTTAGTCTGCAGAAACGAAGAGTGAGGGGGATTGGATAGCAGCCTTCAACTTCCTGAAGGGAGGTTCCAAAGAGGATGGAGAGAGGCTGTTCTCAGTAGTGACAGATGGCAGAACAAGGAGCAATGGTCTCAAGTTGTGGTGGGAGAGGTCCAGGTTGGATATTAGGAAAAACTATTTCACTGGGAGGGTGGTGAAGCACTGAAATGGGTTACCTAGGGAAGTAGTGGAGTCTCCATCCCTAGAGGTGTTTAAGTCTCGGCTTGACAAAGCCCTGGCCGGGTTGATTTAATTGGGATTGGTCCTGCCTAGAGCAGGGTGCTGGACTTGATGACCTTCTGAGGTCTCTTCCAGTTCTATGATTCTATGAGGGGCTCTGAGCTGAGCCTGGGGCAGGGAGCTGGAGTGGATGGAGGGGGCTCAGGGTACAGGCTTTGTGAGGGAGTTTGGATCCAGGGGGCTGAGGGCTAGGACAGAGGCTTCAGGGTGAAAGAGGGGGTTCATGACTGGGGAGAGGTTTGGGATTCCAGCTCCTGGTGGACACTTCTTACCTCAGGTGGCTCCTGGGTGGTGGTGCCGTGGGGCTAAGGCAGGCTCAGCCCTGCCCTGGCCCTGCACCACTCTCAATAACAGCCAGAAAACTCCCTCCATCCCAAGCCCTGTAACCACCCCCCCCCACTAATTCTGGGAGATTGGGGGAGGCACCCTGACATCAGCACCCCCTGCTCTCCTTTCCCTGCCCTGCCCAGCAAGCAGGAGGCTCCCGGGGGGTCAGCTCCCAGGCAAAGGGCAGGAGTTGTGCAGCAATAGGGGGAGGGGCAGTTGAAGTGCTGTGATTGATCACCTCTTGGCCAATCCAGTCAGGATCACCTGTCAGAGGCTCCAAGACCTACCAGTAGATCCCGATCGAGTGGTTGGTGACCACTGGTGTAGGGAATGGGGGGTCTGAAAGCTACTGGGAGCCATGTGTGAGAGTGAGACCTTGCGTGCTGCTCACCTCCCCCCATGCCCTCCCACACGGGCCTGACTTTTCAAATTATTTCGCAGGTAGGGTTGCCAGATGGTTTAACAAAAATTACCGAACCCTCCCCTACTTTCACCCTCCCCCCCAAAAAATGGGAAAAATTCTGCTGAACAAAAACAACCCGCCAGCAAAAGTAGTTGAGCAAAAAAAAAAAAGGGCCCGCTCCATCCCCTCTACATGTCCAGTATTTTCTGATTTTTTTTTAAACTGAACGCAAATACCAGGCTGTCCAGTTCAATACCGGACACCTGGCAACCCTATTCGCAGGCCAGATTGGAGAAAGGCTCAGGCTGCAGATGGGCCCTGGGCCTAACACTGGAATAGTAGGAGATGTTAGATAGTAAAACTCTTGTGCTCTGTAAAACCTGAGACTAGGATTCAGCCCTGGAGCAGCAAGAAATTCAGGCCTGAGGGGCCTCAGAAAAGATGTGTGAGACTGGCATTAGAAGAGCTGTGGGAGTAGGGCTGGAAGAAGGAGATTTACCGGACAGGAAGTGTGTGCATCTGCAGAGTGGTGTATGTGTCTCATGGCTGGAGGGATCTTTAAGGAAAACTCCTATTATGTCAGCCTGCCACATGTCTGGAGTAGGAGTGTTGTGTAACAGATCGCCACACATGTCAATGCGGCTACGTCTACACTGGCATGATTTTCTGAAAATGCTTTTAACGGAAAAGTTTTCCGCTAAAAGCATTTCGGAAAAGCACATCTAGATTGGCAGGATGCGTTTCTGCAAAAGTACTTTTTGCAGAAAACGTCCGTGGCCAATCTAGACGCGGTTTTCCGCAAAAAAGCTCCGATCGCCATTTTCGCGATCGGGACTTTTTTGCGGAAAACAGTACTGTGCTGTTTACACTGGCCTTCTTGCACAAATGATTTGCGCAAGACAGCTTTTGCCCGAATGGGAGCAGCACAGTATTTCCGCAAGAACACTGACGATCTTACATGAGATCATCAGTGTTCTTGCGGAAATTCAAGTAGCCAGTGTAGACAGCTGGCAAGTTTTTCCACAAAAGCAGATGATTTTGCGGAAAAACTTGCCAGTCTAGACACAGCCTGCCTGTACTACACTGTATGCATGTAAAAAGAGATTTGTGGCCTTGCAGTAGGCAGTTTTCTGGGTCTTACTGGCACTGGAAAATGTTTCTCTTAAAAAAAAAAAAAAAAAGACGTTTTGCCTTTATACATTTCAGAAAATAACAAATATCACAGGAATTACACAAAACTGTAACAAAAGCTTAAAGGACTGCAGCCAGTGGGTAACCAGCATACACTTTGCCTGCCCCATAATGCCACTAGCACTGTGTTCCACAACTGCCACCATGAGATCAGTACAAGTATTTCCGTTGGCTCAGTTTCTCACTACTCCCTTTATTTCTTCTCCTTGCTGGCACAAGGCCTCTTCCTTTGTTTCATGTTGCTCTTGCAGATTTCAAGGGTCAGACTGAGGTGAAGATCTTGGAAGGGGACATCCGGGATGTTATGTTCTTGCACAGTGCCTGCCAGGGTGTCTCCCTTGTCATCCATTCGGCATCCATCATTGACATCTTGGGCATTGTGGAGAAGCAGCTTCTCTGGGAAGTCAACGTAACAGGTGAGCAGAGTGGATTTCCTTTGTTGGATTAAGCCTTGTGTCTATCAAGCAATCACCATCATCTGCCTAGCACTGGAGACTTTTGTCCTGATGAAGCAGCTGAGTCACTGGGTTACTTGGTGCCTCATGCAACCATATACACCCACAAAAAGTGTGCATAGAGCTCTGCCAGGCTGATTGGGTAGCACTGGGTACCCACTGTGCAGCAGTGTAAAGAGGCAGGGCATTGCAGCATCATGCCCTAAGACTAGAATCAGAGACTTCAGGGAGCAAAGACACTGTTAATCCCTAGAACCGTCATGCCTACTGTGTTAACTGGCTGAAAAATGCACAGAAAGGTATTTTTAATTCCAGCACCCATTCCCGTTCTCCTCCAGGGCTGCAGAGACTTGCCTATGTTTAAAGTATTACAGGTTTTATACATAATTACCGTCACCTCCTATAACCAGCTCACCTCAGGACTCTCCTCGCCTATGCTTCCCCTTTTCTTTTCCCTTCTCTTCACCTTGTCTTTCCCTCTGCCTTTAGCTTTCTTCCTGCAATCTTCAAAGGCAGGAGGGGCTCCTACATCCTTCCAGAAGCTCACTGTTAATATTCCATCATCAAACTGAACAGAGGGTTCTTAGTTTGACCCAGTGTGGACATACTTAAGGGTCCATCTAGTCCACTATCCTGTCTGCTGGCAGTGGCCAATGCCAAGTGCCCCAAAAGGAATTAAGAGAACAGGTCATCTTCAAGTGATCCATCCTCTGTTGCCCATTCTCAGCTTCTGACAGAGGGTAGGGACACCATGCCCGCCCATTCTGGCTAATAGCTATTGATGGACCTAACCTCCATGAATTTATTTAGCTCTTTACTGGCCTTTACAACATCATCTGGCAGAGAGTTCAAAAGCTGATTGTGAGTCGTGTGAAGAAGTCCTTCCTGCAACTATTAATTTCATTTGGTGACCCCTAGTTCTGTTGTTATGGGAACAGGTAAATAACTATTTCTTATTTACATTCTCCACACCAGTCATGATTATATAGACCTCTATCATAGACCCTCTAAGAATCAGGAGAGAGAGAAGTTAGGTTGAGAGCTACCTAAACCATAGCTTTCTCTGCCACATAATCACAAGCAACTTATCAGTCATCTAGCTATTTTTTGTTTGGTGGGCTGTCTCAGTTTGTTCACATTAAAGAAATTAAATTTAACTCATCCTCCTCCCCCTGTGACTGAAGTCCTGAGACACATATTGAAAATGAACTCAGGTAAAAGTTCCTCTCAAGGCAATGAGGCTATTCACGTAAGTAAGGAATACTTATCACAGAAAATTAGAGTTAAAGCTCAAAGCAGGACCAATCCTAACTAAATCATCCCAGCCAGGGCTTTGTCAAGCCAGGACTTAAAAACCTCTAGGGATGGAGATATTCCCCCACCACACATACACCACGGTAACCCATTTCAGTGCTTCACCAACCTCCTAGTGTAATAGGTTTTCCTAATATCCAACCTAGACCTCCCCCACTGCAACTTGAGACCATTGCTCCTTGTTCTGTCATCTGTCACCACTGAGAATAGCCTCTCTCCATCCTCTCTGGAACTTCCCTTCAGGTAGTTAACGGCTGCTATCAAATCCCCCCTCACTCTTCTCTTCTGCAGACTACATGAGTAAGAATTTGCAGGACTGGCCCATTAAATATACACTACATGACAGATACACAAATTAATAATGCTGAGAGTACCTGATTTTTTTTGTATTTCTACCATATTTTATTTTAAATGCACATCCTTAATACAATTTGGTCTGCATTTAATTTTATTGGGGTCAGTGTTATATTAAACAGATACTACTTTGACAAATCTCCCCCTAACCTCCATATTTGTACCTCACTAGTTTTCCATTACTTTTTTTAAAAATTCACAATAGTGGAAAGCTAATTAAAAACTTTTCCTAAAACCTTGTATTCTGTGTTGTCTAGGCACAGTGGTGTACATGAATTCAGTTTTTTAACTATTTTATTCTTGGCTGCTTAACAATAGTGCTTTTTTTTTCAAAGTGAGGTCTTCATTACTTCCTAGTTGTCCAAACATCTTTTCTTTAGTTTTCTTGTTAAAGACGGATGGAGTTCCGTATGCCAGTCATGATAAAGTCAGTAAGTCCTCCTATTTCTCTTCTCATTATTAAACAGATCTAAATTGTTTATTAGTGTTTCTTTTCCCCTACAAAATCCTTTTCATTCCCCATAGTCTCTTTGGCAATATTAACTGCAATATCATTCTGCATTTTGCAGACTCTGTCTTTTCCACTAACAGACTGAATAGTCTTGCTTGGGCACTTCCTTCCTTCATTTCTAACTGTTATTAATTTAACACTCAGACCTTTGATTTCTGAAGCCAGGTTAGGAATTTCTTGTTTACTTGTCTGTTTTGCTATGCTTGGAAGATGAAGTTGAGCATGCAGTCTTTGGTGTATGCATTACAATAGCTTTTAATTTGAAAAAAATAATGTGATTGTGCATTTTAAAAATACTTATATTCCATACAGAAAGCTTTGATAAAGAGCTCACCAAAGTTCTAAAGTGGAAAGCAACAGGCAGGAAATGCCAGGATGATGGACGCAAGCTGCTTTTTGTTCATTATAATGTAGTCTTTGATTATGTGACTATATACATTATCTTTGTGGCATCCTACTTTATTCAAGGACCGCTCCAAAGTCAGACTTGATTGAAGTCAATAGAAAGACTACCACAGATTTGAGCTGGCTTAAGTCCATCCCCATTTAGGGAAGCATTTAAGCACATTTCTGTCTCAAAAAGGATGGAATGTAAAAGCTATCCTTTTTACTCATATTTTTGTGAGTGTGTGTGTGTGTGTCCCTCCTCTCAAGATGTCTTAGTAGGTGCTATGTCTCTCTGGGGTCTCATATTTTAATTTTTTATGTATATTTATATTGCGTTTTAAAAAAAATTGTAAGCTGCCTCATATTTTAAATAGAGAGGCGGAGTAAAAATATTTTTAATAAATAATGTAACAACAGGACCTCAGAATACAGGATGGAAGGTGCATAATGAATGAGGCAGAGCCTTAAAAATCCCTGTCTCAACAGCATAAATTTGAAGTCAGTGAAATTTAGTATAAGTAAGAGCAGAAGTTATCCCTCAGTGCAGTGCTTAGATCAGTGTTTATTTGGCCACGGAACCGCTAGGGTTGCCTTAAAAAAAAAAAAAAAAAAAGGCCCTTGCCATGTTTCATCAAGGAATAAAAAAGGCGAGTCCCGCCGCAAAAAAATAAAGGCTCTGTCTCTTTAAGACAGGGCGGGAGAGCGGCTCCTTGTGGAACCCTTACTTTTGCTTCGTGGAACCCTGGAGTTCCACAGAGCACCACTTGGGAAACACTGGCCTAGACAATACACAAACCAAACCAAAAACAAGTAGTTGTTTGATTAAACAGCTTGTATGAGCTTCATCCTGGGATAACCCAAGAAGGGGGAGGGGAGGTGTGCAAAGAGTGCAGTTGTCTTGGGACTTGGCAATTTAAAAGGGCTCTGGGCTTTGAGCCACCCCTACTGCTACCATGGTAGCAGCAGCGGACTGCACCTGGGCCCTTTAACTCATCAACAGTACCTCCTGTTGCATAGTCCAGGCAGCACTAAAGGCTGTTTGGGGGAGGCTAGCCCCTGGTCCTGACCCTTCTGCCCATGGTTTCTCCCCCCCCCCCCAAACGCACCTTGTCCAGTCCTCCACAAACAGCTACGCTGACTCCTTCTTCCCAACTCAAAAAAAAATCCCAAAATATTCAGTTTCATTGTACCTAATTCAAGTGAGGACTCCTGTCAGCCTCCGGAAGGAGGAACTGACAGTATCAGGAGGCTCTGTGGGAAGTTGTTTCAGGAGATGCCATATTCCTAGGGATTTCTGTACCAAAAAAACCCGCAAAATTAAAATTGAGCACTCAATATTTTAATATTCTACAAAATTCTGCATATTTTAATTGTCAGATTAACACAATATTATCACAAGTTTCAATTATTTTCATAATTTATTTTGAAATATGTCAGCAAATATGTCTATAGCAATACAGACAACAAAATAGATTTAAGAAATAGATTCCTGACTAAGTATATTCATGCAGAAATCTGGTGATAATTAATGTAAGCCATAATACGAACCTGTATTTCCTCCTTCCCCAGAAGCAGTGCAAATGCTTGGGGCAACTGGAGGTAACAGAGTAGCTGAGGAGGAGGGTTGTTGGGTATGAGTGAGAAAAGTATGGAGCAGGGCTTTTTGGGGGGGTGGGAAGGGATTGTTAGAGAGCTACCCCCATGCAGACCCTTGCTGACCCCTAACTTCTCCCATTCAGTCAGGCCCGTGTCCCTCCATCCCTAGTCAGACACAGACCCCCTCGCCCCCAGCTCCCACCCCAGTTTGGCCCTGCATCCCTCCATCTGTCTACCTGTGTCTTTATGCCCCCAATCTCTATATCCCCATGTGGTCCTGTATCCCCTACTCTGTGCCCCCACTCAGCCACTGCCCTTCCTCCTGTAGCTCTGCACTCCATTCCCCTTGGCCCATGTGTCCCGCATTCCCTCCGCTGCCCCATGTATCTCAGTGCACGCACTCAGGCACCTCCCTATCCCTGCATAGCCCTGCACCCCCTTCCTCTGTGCCTAAACCTCATTCAGCCTCTGCCCCAGGCTGTCTTCCCTCACTAGTTCTTGTGAGCCCCCATCTGACTCCACTAGCAGCTCTGTGCTATCTCCCCATATCCCATCTCTTGACCTGGCTGGGGAGGTGCTGTGAAGAAGGCTCCACAGACTCTTTCTCTTATCTAATGGGAGTGGCTGTTCTATTGTCCTGTCACAGCACTCTCTGGTAGGCAACAGGCAGCACTGCAGCAGAAGCTATTTACTGAACCAAACTATGCACCACACATGCACAGTGGCGCAGAATTCCCCAGGAGTAATGCACTTTCAAAATAATAAGCATACCTCCTCTCTGAATGGGGAAGCTCTAAATCTGAAGCTCCATCAGCAGGGGTCACTCTAGCTACAAGCAAACTAGGCAGCGGCCTAGAGTGACAGATTTTAGGGCAAAGTCATTTCTGGGCTCCTCTGGACGGTGCTGCAGATTGGTCTACTGAAGTGTGAAGTGCTCTAACAAAAAGTAGCACTCTCACTGCCCCGTGTGGACACTGCTGGCATGATCTAAAAAGTATCTAGTCCAAGTGGATGCAATCCTCTTGCAAACAGGATTGCAGTTACACATACTGCTCCTGGTTCATGTCAGTAGGGTCTCCACAGACCAGTTAGAGTGCTCTGCAATTCTTCCTGCAGGGCCATGTAGGCAAGCAGGTAGGATGTTTTGATTA
Organism: Pelodiscus sinensis; assembly: GCF_052426305.1. Lineage (NCBI taxonomy): Eukaryota > Metazoa > Chordata > Testudines > Trionychidae > Pelodiscus > Pelodiscus sinensis. The sequence goes on along the minus strand of NC_143052.1, from coordinate 144,966,250 downwards.
GAGTGGCAGATTGTGGTGAGTGGCCTCAGTCCATGAAATTGTCTTGTAGTTTTCTGTCATATGATACTAACATGTTCCTCTTTTCAAGGTACCCAGTTACTGCTGGATACCTGTGTCCGCAATAATGTCCAGCACTTCATCTACACCAGTACTATAGAGGTGACAGGCCCAAACTGCAGAGGGGACCCCATATGCAATGCAGATGAAGATACGGCCTATTGGAGCTCACCAGGATTTCTTTATACCCAGTCTAAGAGACTGGCAGAGATGTCTGTGCTGAAGGCAAATGGCCAGGCACTGAAGGATGGTGGCATCTTCCTGACCTGTGCCTTGAGGCCCACGTACATCTTTGGAGAAGAAAGTCCATTTCTCCTGAATCACCTGGATCAAGGCCTCTTGAACAAAAATGTCTACCTGCGGCGGTCTAGGAAAGAAGCGCTGGTGAATCCTGTATATGTGGGGAACATTGCATGGGCTCACATTCTCGCAGCAAAAGCCCTGAGGAACCCAGAAAAGGTCCAGCAGATCAAAGGGAACTTCTACTACATCTCTGATGACACTCCTCACATGAGCTATGCTGACCTCAATTATGAGCTGTCCAAGGAGCTGGGGCTTGGGGTGGAGCCCCACTTGCCCATGCCGCTGACGATGTGGTATTACTTCGCGCTACTGCTGGAGATTGTGAGCTTCCTGCTTAGGCCCTTTGTCAAATACATCCCTTCCACCAACCGAAAGCTTGTGGTCTTGATGAACACACCATTCACTGTCTCCTATAGGAAGGCATGGAGGGATTTTGGTTACGTGCCCCGCTACAAATGGAAAGAGGCCAAGCAGCGCACCAGCCAGTGGATTGCCTCGGTGATTCCGCAAAGAAGGGAGTACCTGAAAATCAAGACTGCCTAAGCCTGAGAGAAACTGAGGCATGACAAGAGGAGCAGGCCCATGAGCTACAGATGAGGAGGATATATTGCAGAAATAGAAGACAACAAAGCATTGAAACGTGAAATCTGTGATGAAAAACAGAAATGAATAAAGAATATTACACTCTTCATTTGTTTGTGGTGGATGGGCTATCCTTATCTTCAGGGGGTAGCCGAGTTAGTCTGTTAGGGTATGTCTACACTACCACCCTAGTTCGAACTAGGGTGGTTAATGTAGGCAACCGGAGTTGCAAATAAAGCCCGGGATTTGAATTTCCCGGGCTTCATTTGCATATTGCCAGGCGCCGATATTTTTAAATGTCCGCTAGTTCTGACTCCGTGCCCACGGCTATACGCGGCACGAACTAGGTAGTTCAGATTAGGCTTCCTATTCCAAACTACCAGTACACCACGAGGAGTAACGGTAGTTCAGAATAGGAAGCCTAATTCGAACTACCTAGTTTGTGCCGCGTGTAGCCGCCGGCACAGAGTCCGAACTAGTGGATATTTAAAAATGGCGGCGCCCGGCAATATGCAAATGAAGCCCGGGAAATTCAAATCCCGGGCTTCATTTGCAACTCCGGTTGCCTACATTAACCACCCTAGTTCGAACTAGGGTGGAAGCGTAGATATACCCTTACAGAAAAGAACAACAAATGGTCAGTAGCACTTTCTAGACTAACGATCTACATGTTTTGTTAGTTTATAAAGTGCTACTGACCATTTGTTGTTCTATCCTTATCTTGTTATCATTGTTTCTGTATAATCCTCACCCACCTTTCCTCCACAGCACAGGCACTTACATTTGAATAGAGTCCCTTAAGAAGCATTCTCAATACTTACTTTTCTCCCCACTATACCTTAGAGTATGTTTATCCTACACAGTTTTGTCGGAAAACCAGCCATTTTTCTGTCAAAACCTGACTTACGTCCACCCTGCAATTGCATTCTTTCGAAAGAAAATCGAAAGAACAATGGGGTTTTCCCAACATTGGTAATCCTCTTTCTACGAGAAAGAAGCCTTTTTCCAAAAGAGCTCTTTCGCAAAAAGGCATGTGTGGACAGGGAAATGGGAGTTCTTTCAAAAGAAGAGGAAAAAGGAAAAAGCACAGGTCCCCTGGTGGCCACTCTGTCCATTGATCACAGCTTACATGCAAGATAGCTTTTGGCTACATCTACACTGGCACCCTTTTCTGGAAATGCTTAAAACGGAACAGTTTTCCGTTATAAGTATTTCCGGAAAAAGCGCGTCTACATTGGCAGGATGTTTTTCCGGAAGAGCACTTTTTCCAGAAAAGTGTCCGTGGCCAATGTAGACGCGCTTTTCCGCAAAAAAGCCCCGATCGTCATTTTCGCGATCAGGGCTTTTTTGCGGAAAAAAAGTTTTTCCGGAAAAGGACTTTTGCCCGAACGGGAGCAGCATAGTTTTTCTGGAAAAACAATGACAATTTTACATTAGATTGTCATTGTTTTTCTGGAAAAGCAAGCGGCCAATGTAGACAGCTGGCAAGTTATTTCGGAAAAGCGGCTGCTTTTCCGGAATAAGTGGCCAGTGTAGACACAGCCCTAGTGTGTGGACGCTCTCTTTTGGAAGCAGTTTTTTCAGAAGATCGCTTCTGAAAAAAGGTTCTTCGGAAAGAAGCCTGCAGTCTAGACATAGTTTGAGACTTTAGGAAAAGCAGTGAAGACTCCATTATTATCTTCCTCACCAGACACACACACAGAGATACCATGCTCCATCTACCATCACTTTACTATATATTTGGGAAATCTGCATCTCTGCCTATCTGTCTTTCTGTGAGTCTGCATATTTAACAACTCCTCCTAAAGGGTAAGAGCTAGGACCAGGAGAGGCTCTCGTTTTTTTGCTGCCCCAAGCAAAAAAATTTTACCCCCCCCCCTATTGGACAGGCACTGAGGAGGTAAGCGCCTCTTTGACTCCCACCATGCCCTACGTCCTGTCTCCCCTCCACACCCATCCCAACCCCCGCCCCCCACACACACACTCATGGAACCCAGTTTCCACCTTCTCTCCCCTCCCAGGCAAATCCGACCCCTCAGTGCCTGGACCCAGTCTGGCCCCCTTCTCTCCCCCACCTAACACATCCTGAGCCCTCTCTTTCCTCCCAGCCAAACCCCATCCCCACCCCTCCTCACCGGAGCCAGTGCGCCCCTCTCCCACCTCCCCCCACTGACTGAACTCCGTCTCCTTTCCCTCTCCCCGCCAAATCTTCGTGTCCCGTCCCCATAGCACGTGTGCAAACGTCGCAGCGCCCTGGGGGAGGGGTGAAAGTGGCCCGGGTCCCCCTACTTCCCTTTCTCTGCAGCTGCAAACACCGTTCCCCGGTGTGAAGCGGGGCACCGCGGGCTCCCCTCCGAGGCGCGAGAGGAGCCACGAGGCCAGGGCTCGCCTGCAGCCGCTGCGAGGGGCTCTGAGGCCAGCGGCTCCCGGGGGTGCTGCGGAAGAGGGAGGGGGAGCTGGCAAAAACGCAGCCCCCCCAAGTGCCCAGCCGCGGGCGCGCCCCGGCTCTGCCTGCCTGGCCCGACCCCCGGCGGAGGTGAGGGGGGAGCTGCTGCCTCGCCGCTCGGCGCAGTTCCCAGTGGCCACAGGCTTTGCGCGCCCCACGGACACGCCGTCCCAGCCCCCGCGCTTCCCCGGGGCAGTGGGAGCGCGACCCGCCGCGCCTGGCTGGCTGTCCCGAGCGGAAAGCCCCGCGCGCCCCGTGCCCACAGCGCGGCAAACCTGCACCGGGCGCGTTTCAGGAGCAGCCCCCCCCCAGCAATAGGCCGGGCCCCCCACCTCTGAGCGCTGCGGGCGTGGGGGGGGGGCGGGAGGATCCCTCGCTGAGGCCAAAGTGCCGCTGCTCTTGGGCTTGACAACTCAGCGGCCGCGTGTGCGCCGCGCGGGGAGGCAGGAGAGGGGCCGAGCGGGCTCCGGGCCGGGTGGTGCTGAGCCGGCAGGACGTTGCGTTTGAGGGGAGAGAGCTAGAGCGGGGGGCGAGGGGCCGGGGCTGCTTCTGCAGTCGGAGGGGGGAGTAGGGCTCCCTCCGCGCCCAGCACTGAGGCGCTGACCCGTCCTCCCAGGCTGCCGCGTGGGTCAGCAAGGGAGCGCGCTCCCCCTGCAGGCTCCACCCATTGCCCTGGTGAGTCTGGCCGAAATGCCGCCCCTGGCACTGTGCTGGGAGTGGGAGATGCGGTGGGAATTGTGCGTATCCATGACACAGTTTCCTATCACATATTCAGATGAGGGCTGCTTTTCATGCCATTTGGTTTTGCATATCTCCCTAAAATTCTTTGTAGGGATCTTACAAACCTGCTCTTAGTTTTTTAGCAAAACTGTTGCAGTTTGTGCAGGCCCTATTATGGATGATAATTCTGGGGCTGAATGCGCTATAAACGGATAGGCAAAGTATTGATTTAGCTGCATACAAATGGCACAAGCACAGTCTGCAGGCAGGGGACAAGGCTCTTCTGCTACCAAAGCCCACTTCAGAGTCATCAGAGTGAACAACCATAATCTTTGGACAACATAGTATGGAGTGACCAGGGCAAGCCAGAGGTAAATTGAAGTGTGAGGCTCCCTGCAGTACAACTCCAGAGAAGCTACAAGATACTTTCTGCCCTGGTTAGCTAACTGCAGAATGGACACAGCTCTCAGTGTGCACTAGACTCATCATCTTTGAGCAGTGATCATGAAGGCCCTGTATAGACTGGTAAGATGAGGTGTGCTTAGCAACGGTTTTTAGAAACACCAGTTAATTAATCTAGTCTAGATGGGGCCTAAAAGACTGTTTTGTTTCTTTGGGTGAAGCTGACTAAGCAATACAAAGCATTCGACTCTAGAAACAAGACTACAGGAGAGAAGATGGGAGAATACAGGGGTTTTTTTAAGTTTTATTTCAGAGGGGGAAACACTTAACACAGTTTAAAACTAGATCTTACAATATGTCCCAGAAAATGGGGACATTTTTGTTCAGGTTTCACTGAGCTCCTAAAATAGCAGCTATAAATAAATATAATCTAAAATGAGGAAGCAATTGCTGGAGACATAGCCAAAGAGAATAAGTGTCATTTTGTCTTCCACAGTTCAGTAAGTGAGGCATTTCCCAGGACATTGTATGAGCCAAGAATCTGAGAGCAAATATATAATTTTTTACTTCTTAATAAGACAATGATATTTCCCCTCTATTTGCTGTACTCCAAACAATGTTCCTTAGCACCAAATTCCCTCAACACCTTAATTTCTCCAGCCTATCAGTCCTCTGAATACCAAATAATCATTTCCCCTAGCTCCCTCTCTCTCTCCTTGTTCCCTCTGATGCCCATTGATTAATTCCTATCAACAGGGCTCAATAATCTATGTAATCTACTCGCCCATGGCAAGTAGATTACATCCCGGAAGAGCCGGATTCGGGCAATCTGCCTCTCAACATTAATCTCCTTCCCACCATTTATCTCTCAACCTTCCATCAATCCTAGAACAATCTATTTCAGCCCAACCCATTTAACAAAGAGTGTCGAAACAGCGGCAGAAAAAATGTGAAGAGCCACACCAGAATAGTTGAGCAAAAAACAAACAAAAAAAAGGAGACTGCCCCTTTAAGAAACAAGCGTAGGCTTTTTGGCCATATCAGGTTCCTATCGATGGCCACCATGTTGGGCACCATCTTGAATCGCTGCCCTGGTGAGCACAGGGGAGCCAGGGGCCAGAGGGGGACGGGGACCGTTGGGGGGGGGGGCAGAGCAGCTTTGTGAGCCAGACTTTTGGGGGAGAAGAGCTGCATGTGGCTCGTGAGCTGGCCACCCGATCTATTTGCTCTAAGAATGGAGGCACAAGCCTCCTCTCCTTGTGCTTCCTTCTTGATGTCATCAGACTGTATAAAAGTTTACGCATCGGTTTCTGTGGGCAGGACAGGGGCTCACATGGCTGTGCTTTCTATTCCATGTGGAGTTTATGGTGCTGGGCAAGGTGACTCTTGTATCGAAAACTTTTCCCACACTCCGCACATTTATACGGCTTCTCTCCCGTGTGGATTCTCCGGTGCCTAACAAGGTGTGAGCTCTGGATGAAGCTTTTCCCGCATTCGACACATACATAGGGTTTCTCACCCGTGTGGGTTCTCTGGTGCTGGATAAGTGTTGAGAAGTCACTGAAGCTCTTCCCACACTGAGCACATTCAAAGGGCTTTTCTCCAGTGTGGGTTCTATGGTGGTTAATAAGGTGAGAGTTCCGGCTGAAGCTTTTTCCACATTCGTTACAATGGAAGGGTCGCTCTCCTGTGTGGATTCTCTTGTGTGTGAAAAGGTGAGAGCTCACACTGAAATTTTCCCCACATTCACTACATATATAGGGTTTCTCGCCTGTGTGGGTTCTCTGATGTTTAATTAAGTCTGAGCGCCAACTGAAACTTTTGTTACATTCAGTACATTTATGAGGTTTCTCTCCTGTCTGTGTTATCTCATGCTGTGCAAGGTTTGAGTTTTGACTGAAGCCCTCCCCACATTCAGTATATCCATAGGGTCTCTCCCCTACAGGAATTCTCTGCTGGATGATACCTTGGAGAGCCTCCAAATCTCTTTCTGGATTAATGGAGTTACCCATTATCTTACCAGGAAGGTCTCCCTGCTGCGTTTCTGTCATGTACTGCCTCTCATAGGGCTCTTCCTCATCAGGGCTCTGGAAAACATTCTCTTCAAACCCCTCTGGTATCGTCCCATACTGTTCTACATTATCAAGACCATCTTCTTGGGGATTCTTCTTCTCATGTTCATTCACACTTTCACTGTCTCCTTGAATAAACAGAAGCCTGACATGAGTGTTTGGCAGAAAAGAAATCTAGGAAAGGGGAATTAAACAGAATATGAGTTAACTAAATAAAATGTACACCTGGATGTGAAAAGAAAAATCCCAGTCTCCATCCCACAAAAACACACACACAAACACATTTCCCAGTGAGGAAAGAAAAAAAAATGCTTCAAAAACTCACGTGAACTTTTAGATAAAAAATGAATTGTGGGTAGAGGAAGAAAGAGAGAAACAGGACTTTGGACAGAAGCTAGTCAGGATTAGTGGAAAACCATGAATGACGCCTGCCAGACATAACTGCTGGTTGCAATCCCAGCACAGAAGAGATGAGGCTCTATGGCAAGGTCTTTTTAAAAATGAAACAAAAAGTTGGATTTCCAGCCATTTCTGAATTGACTTAACTCATTCCTCACCTGTGGAGGCCCCAAGAAGAATTTCTCTTTCCTCAGAGTCCTGGTGAACGGGAGCACACAGCTCTTCCTCTCGTTCCATCCAGAAATGATGGCAGGTTTAGGGATCCTGCTCATGGCCATTACAGGAGTCAATATCACAACTGATTAAAGTGCCGTCATGTATTTCCTATCAACAACCCCCAAACAGGAATAACAAGAAAAACAAAAACTCATGAGATGAACTTAAAATTTTTTATGGATCCACCATCAAGCATTCCTGATTACAGCTGAACCCTTAAGGGTGCTATAAAAATAATGTATGTTGTATTTAAATTTCAGTCTGTTCTCTGATTTCAGAACAGGAAGACACCTGGCTGATATGAACATAAAACACACAAGGGTTGGCGGGTGGAGGGGCGGGAGGCACCCCCTTCTTCCTCCTGACAGATAGGAGGGGCTCTCCCCAGCATCCTCCTATGCCTGCTCTAGGAATCCCCTAGGGCAGTGGTCCCCAACCTTTTGGGGCTGCCGGGCACCCGAGGATGGTGCCGCAAATGCGCTGTGTGGCCGGGGCTGCGTATGCACCGCGCACCCAGAGTCCAGGGCGCAAGAATGGCTTGGGCCAGCCCTGGTCACTCGGCGGGAGCACATAAATGCCACGGTGGGTGCCCTGGCACCCGCGGGCACCACGTTGGGGACCACTTAGGGTCTGCCCTAGGGAGATCTTCCTAATTCCTTCCCATATACACCTGGGCTGTGTCTAGACGGGCAAGTTTTTCCGGAAAATCATCTGCTTTTCCGGAAAAACTTGCCAGCTGTCTACACTGGCCACTTGAATTTCCGGAAAAGCACTGACGATCTCATGTAAAATCATCAGTGCTTTTCCGGAAAAACTATGCTGCTCCTGTTTGGGAAAAAGTCTTTTTCTGAAAGACTTTTGCCCAAAAGGGCCAGTGTAGACAACATAGTACTGTTTTCCGCAAAAAAGCCCCAATCGCGAAAATGGCGATCGGGGCTTTTTTGCGGAAAACTGCGTATAGATTGGCCCCAGACGCTTTTCCGCGAAAAGTGCTTTTGCAGAAAAGCATCCTGCCAATCTAGACGTGCTTTTCCAAAAATGCTTTTAACGGAAAACTTTTCCATTAAAAGCATTTTCAGAAATTCCTGCCAGTGTAGACGTAGCCCTGGATTTGAGTGTGGATCCTTCTCCTATCACCTGCATCCCTTGGGCCCTCACACAGCTCTGCAACAGTGAGCTGGTGAGGCCAGCACATAGCCACTCTCATACTGAGGAGGCGGGAAGGGTCATTGCTATCACTTTTCTAACCCCCTCCTGGGCACTACCCTAAACTGTGGGGGAGCTGCTGCTTCTGCCTGGCCAGCTGGCAGCTCCCTTGGGGTTCACAAAAAGCAAGGAACAGGGCTCTGCAAGAAGCCTCAGGGAGCAACCAGAGCTCCAAAGCCAACTGCTTGGTTGCCAACAGCAGCCTCTCGTGGCCAGCGTCAGAACTACAAAGGTGAAGGGCAGAAGCTAGTAAGTTTGCAAGTGGCTGCTAAGATGAAGTTATAACTACAGGAATTTTACATGAACTTGCCACCGTGTTTGCTACAAAGCACGGCCCCTCAGTATTAACATCACTTAATCCTTCTGCTGGGGAGAGAAGTACCCTAGTAGAGAATATAGCACTGTGAGACTGCAGGCTCTCTTAGGCGGACACTGCCTCTTATTAGTTTATAGTACAGGAATGGGGAACCTTTTTTTGGGTCAGAGGCCACTGACCCACAGAAAAATCAGTTGGGGACCACACAAAAGTGAGAAGTAAAAAAAATCCCCACAAAACAAACTAAAGCCCCCCACCTCACTGACATGGCCCCAGCTGAGAAGCAGAAAGACACTTCCTTCATTCCCCTCACATACCAGAGCCTAATACATCCCAGGCTAGTAGATTTTGTGGGGCGTCCAAGGCTCTGAGCTGGGGCCAAAAATGAGAGGTTCAAGAAGCGGGCTCAAGGCAGGAGGGAGGATGCAGGAGCAGAGTGCAGGCGAGGAGTCTGGGTGGCAGGGGGGTGCAGAAGCAAAGTGGAGGTCTGGAGGCTGGGCATGAGGGATGGGTGCAGGAGCGGGTTGAGGGTAGGAGGGCTGGGTGGGAGGTAGGGTGCAAGAGCAGGCTGGTGTGGGGGTCTGGGAAGGAGGGGGTGCAGAAACAGGGTGGGGGTAGGGTCTGAGCAATGGGCACTTACCTGACATGGCTCCATGTCCCATGCTGCTCACAGGCATTGTCCTCCTGCTGCTCCTATTGGCCATGATTATGATTATAGCCAATTGGAGTGGCAGGGGAAAGCCTGCAAACAGTGCTTTGCTTTGCTGCCATTTCCCCAGCCAGGGGGAGCGAGAGGAGGCGGCACAACATGGAGCCACTTCCTCCCCATGCCGGGCAGAGCCCTTATGTCATATCCAGCTCCAGCTTGCTTGCCTGACTCCAGCCTGTGAGGCTTGGAGCTGCCCTCTCCCCCTCCACCTCCCACAGTGGGGAGTCAGTGTTGGCACCCCAGCCCAGCACTGGGGGCGGGGTGGGGCTGCAGAGCTGGAGCACCAGTTCCTCAATGCTGGGGGTGGGGGGATGACACCAAGCCTCGGAGGCCCCAATATAGCACCTAGAACAGCAGGACCCAAATTTCAGTTGGGTTCTTTCTCCAAAGATTCTACAGTAGAGGCTTCAATCACAATCCCATTCACGACTCACAGTACTTTTGCACAAACTGGCATGACCTGGACAGTTACATACACGCTAGGGGGCAGGAGTGCAGGAAGGATTCAAAATTCCAAAGACAGACTAAAAACACATTTGTATTTTTAAAAAAAAACCCACACACATCATTTTTGAGGCAGCCTGACTCATGATTTTTGAATGTCTGTAGTGGGCAATATTTAGTTACCCACTCATTTAGCTTTGATAGTAGAAAGCAAGTGTAAAATAGCTTGAGACCCCCTAAATGCTGCCAAAAGAGCATCCTGGCTCATTGGAAAGGATCCATCTATTCTCCTCTTTCCTCAACCATCTCAGTTGTCCGTCAACACTCTTTGTCTCTAAGAAAATTCCCTCACAGCTGGGCAAGGGAAAGAGAGAAGCAGCTGAGCAAGTTGTCTTTGCAGTTGAAAGCAGCTAGTTTACCATCTAAGTTCAGGTCAATTCAAAAGTGGCTTTGCACAGTATACTCAATCAGAATTTAATATAATTACAATCTAGACCATTCAGGAGTGTGTCTACAAGATTTCTAGTACTTGCTATATGACCTGGATATACCATCTCTATTAATTAACACCTAAGAAGGGGAGCTACTGGTATCAATAAAAATAAAATTTTTTTTGGTTATATCAAGAACAAAGAGCCAGCTTCACAAAGGTACTCAGGGGCTTAAGCTGCCTCTTTAGACACCGAAGTCCAACATTTAGGTGCTACTAACATTTTCAAAACCCCTGTTCAGATGCCACTTAACCTTGTAGGTATCTAAGGGTATGTCTACACTACAAAGTTAATTCGAACTAACAGCCGTTAGTTCAAATTAACTTTGATAGGCGCTACACATGCAAACCGCTAGTTCGAACTTAATTCGAACTAGCGGTGCGCTTAATTCGAACTAGGTAAACCTCATTCTACGAGGACTAACACCTAGTTCGAATTAATTAGTTCGAATTAAGGGCTGTGTAGCCACTTAATTCGAACTAGTGGGAGGCTAGCCCTCCCCAGCTTTCCCTGGTGGCCACTCTGGGCACCACCAGGGAAACTCGTCTGCCCCCTTCCCAGCCCCGGAGCCCTTAAAGGGGCACGGTCTGGCTAAGGTACCCGTGCCAGGTGCAAGCCTGCCAGCACCCAGCCAGCAGACCCTGCACCTGGCACGGGATGACCCAGCCACCCGCGGCCACCCAGCCCTCCGCCTCTTCCCGGGACCAGGCTGGCGGCTCCCGGGAGCCTGCCCAGGTCCATAAGAGGTGGGCGCCCGCCTGGTCTAGTGCAGACATTGTGGACCTCATCCACGACCACTGCACTAGGCACAGGAAAGTGGCCGTCTAGGGCAGGAGAGCTGCCAACCTGGTCACCCAGGAGCAGGTTTGCATGAAAATCAAGGTGGTCCACTGAGACCACCAACCCTGAGCCCTGAGCTTAGAATGGCCGTACTGGGTCAGACCAAAGGTCCATCTAGCCCAGTAGCCTGTCTGTCAACAGCGGCCAACACTAGGTACCCTGGAGGGGATGGACCGAAGACAATGACCAAGCCATTTGTCTCGTGCCATCCATCTCCAGCCTTCCACAACCAGAGGCCAGGGACACCATTTCTATCCCCTGGCTAATAGCACTCCATGGACCCAACCTCCATGACTTTATCTCACTTCTCTTTAAACTCTGTTCTAGTTCTAGCCTTCACAGCCTCCTGCAGCAAGGAGTTCCACAGGTTGACTATTTGCTTTGTGAAGAAGAACTTTCTGTTATTAGTTTGAAGCCTGCTACCCATTCATTTCATTTCGTGTCCTTTAGTCCTTATATTATAGGAACTAATGAAGAACTTTTCTTTATGCACCCTCTCCATACCACTCATGCTTTTATAGACCTCTATCATATCCCCCCTCAGTCTCCTCTTTTTTAAGCTGAGAAGTCCCAGTGTCTTTAGCCTCTCTTCATATGGGACCTGTTCCAAACCCCTGATCATTTTAGTTGCCCTCCCCTCTCCCATTCTCTCTCTTCCCCTCTCCCACCTCCTTTTCCTAGTCTCCCCCAGTTTTGTTCAATAAAGAGAGTTTCTATTTTTGAACACACGTGTCCTTTATTTTGTACATCAGGAAGGGGGCCTAGGGAGGGGTAAGTGGAAGGAGGTGAGGGAGGAATGGGGTACGAGCCCCCAATGGGGAGGACTGGGCTGGCTCTGCGGGCTCCTCAGGGTGGAAGCTCTCCTGAAGCCCCTTGATTGACCCCCCCCCTCCAGATGGCAGCCTGCGGCAAGTGCAGCCAGGCTGATGGCCGAGTGCTGTGTTGTGCTGAGTGTGGGCACTCAGGGCACTCCAAGCCAGGACTGCTTTGCAAGTGGGGAACCCCTGAGAACTGTCTGTCCAGGGTGGGGGTCGCGTCCCTTTAAGTAGAGCCCTCGGCTAGCCTGAGGCAGCAGCTCCACGCTCTAAGTCCTCATCTGATGCCCTGCCGGCACTGCTTCCGGCCATCCTTATCCCCGGTCCAGGGTCCACTTAATGTGGACATGCTAGTTCGAATTAGCAAAACGCTAATTCAAACTAGTTTTTAGTTCTAGATGCGTTAGTTCGAATTAGCTTAGTTCGAATTAACTAATTCGAACTAAGTTAGTTCGAATTAGCGCTGTAGTGTAGACATACCCTAAGTTTCTGCCACTAAGCAGAATGTATGCACAACCCAACCTAACTAAGATCTGATGCTGCCCCGTAGCTAGCCAGCTATTTGGTGCCTTCACTTACATCTAAGCCCCAGTGGGATTGTGGATAAAACCCTGTAATATTATCACTCTCATAACTATGTATTAAGATCTTGTCCTTTTAGATAAATCTTTGTTAAGTGTTCTTATAGAATCTCTGTAACATTTCTCCTATAACTTTGTATTAAGAAAAACTTTTTTTTGAGCTCTCCCCTTTCTTTGATTGTCCTGTTGAAATTAATGAGGTGTGAATGGAGAATGAAAGGTGAGCACCTCCAGCAGCAGTTGCAAGGGTGTAGAAGGTCTGGGAGTCAGATACAAGACAGAGGGAGGGGTAGCCATGTTAGTCTGAATCTGCAAAAGCGGGGGAGTCCTGTGGCATCTTATAGACTAACCGAAGTGTTGGAGCATAAGCTTTCATGGGCAAGGACCCACTTCGTCAGGTGCATGTCATGCATCTGACGAAGTGGGTCCTTGCCCATGAAAGCTTATGCTCCAACACTACGGTGAGTCTATAACGTGCCACAGGACTCCTCGCCGCTTTTGCAGATCCAAGACAATACCTGTAAAGTGAGCTCATTAAGAAGACTGGACATACAGACGCTTTGGGAGTAAAGCAGCAAGTGCAGGCCCTTGGAAGAACTCTCTTTGAAGCAGCACTAAGAAAGGCAAGGTGATGACTAACTGGCTGCATGAGAGGGATAAATATGAGGCATCTTGCACAGGAACCCTGGGTTTTCATCTTGTCAACATGGGAGCATTGATCCGGATTGGCAGAAGCCCGGCTCCACCCCTCCTCCATCCAACTCACCTGGCCAGTGCAGTTAGGGGGAGCAACTTTTGGTAACAACAAGACCGAGTGTGCTTATGTGTGTGTGAGAGAGCGCATGAGTGTCATGTATTATATGTGTATGATAAGGATTGATCTATGTATGTTCAATAAATGTGGCGTGTTGCCTTATCCCCCTGAAAAAGATCCCGGGTGCTTCTTTTAAGCACAACAGGATTTTCAAAATAGGCATTCCTCCCATATCACAAGCAGGGCCCAATTCACAAAGCATGCCTACAGAGTCAGGCATTACACAAAAGGCAGCAGAGAATGACCAGGTGAGGAATTGTTTTCAGGCTCAAGGTTGCAGGTAAAAATAGTTAATTATTCATTGGAACAGGATTCTGACGTCAACTCTTCCACATCCAGTACTTTCTCCCTGCCCCTATCAATATCTATATATTGATATTGAACAGCTCCAGTAAGATAGACTGAGAAAGCTTTACCTCAGAAGACTTGATAGCCTGCTGGTTAGGGGCAGTCATGAGGGACATAAAAGAGCTGGGTTTAAGTCCCATACCAGGTGGGAATGTCAGAGTGTGCATGTGCTCACATAGGTGTCAATGAGAGGTTGTGCATGTGTGTTTATCTGGATGTCAGAGAAAGGCATAAGTTGGTTTAGGTGCCTATCTCTGGAGGGGGGAGTCAAGGCTGAGAATCCTAAACAGAGGGAGGTGCCTCCCTCCAGCCCATCAACCATGAAGTGAAGGTCCAAATCAACAGAAGTTTGACCCTTTTGAGGATCTAGGCATTTCACTCCTGACTGCTTAGGCGGCTACTTACTCAGTTTGCCGGCATCTGAAAATCCTGTTCTTAGGTGCCTAACTCTCCTCATATGTCGTATAGGAAGCCTGCTATCTAACTCCAAGCTGAGAATTCCACCTGGCCGCAGAGCACCTGAGTTAGGCCCTGCAACACCTAAGTACCTCAGTGACTCTAGCCCTAAATTCCTAGGATCAATGTAGGGTTACTAGATGGATAAAGTCAAATTGCCAAGGAAGCAGAAAAGGCTGGAGTATTCAATGAATATTTTTTCTGTTCTGTATTTGTAAAGAACCTGGATGGCATACTTGTAGCTGACACTGATAAATGAAACACTTTCTACTCCGGGGTGACCACATTTATTGACATTCTGTGTTATATATGGCAATCTTCAGAACTTTAGAGAGCTGGAGTTGAATCCCTGAGACTGCCCCCTCCCCAGTGCCATAGACAATGCTTGGGGGGGTGGGGGGGGGAGGGTGGGCAGGAGTGGAGTTGTATGGCTCCCCAGATTTTTGCTGTTGTTTGCTGGCTCCACTTGGCCATATGGTGCCACCAGGCCCCATCCCACATGGTTGCTTGAGCCAGCAAACTGGGAGCTGCAGTCATGTTGAGAGGCAGCAACCAACAGCTGGGAGCTGCAGGGCTAGCTGATTGTTTTGCTTCTCTCTCTTCCCAAGCAGCTAACGCAGGGCTGGGCAAGTGGCTGTCAGTGAACCTGATCTGGCCCACCTAGCCTTTCATGTGGCCCTGGATCCGTCAAGGAGGTGTGAGCCCTTTCAACTCCTGCTATTAAAGGCCCACCCTTTCTGCCCAAGGCCCTGTCCATTTTTGGGGCAGGCTGCAACCACTTCAGAAATTTCTGAAGTGGCCTCCCTTCAAAAATTATTGCCCACCCCTGAGCTAATGCTTGGGAGCTGCAGTGAGGGGGTGCTAAGGAGAAGAGGCAGAGTATGTGTGACTCAAGCTGTTAAGGAGAATGAAGCTTTAAATCACAGGTGCTGACTTCCCCTCTAGAGGAGTGGGGGGAGGGATGTTTCAACAATAATCAATGAGCACATTAAGTACCATCTCCTAATATTAAATATTTAAAAATCTGCCAGACCAGATAATTTGCACCCCAAAGTTTTAAAAACGTTGGTCAAGGAGCTCTGTACCATTAATATTGACTTTTACTACATTTTGGAATACAGAGTATGTACATTGCTAAATAAGCCAGATATTGGTTTTCCAAGGATTACAAATTTTGTTGACAAAGGTAACTGCGTTCGCATAATGTGCTTAGATTTCTGGAAGGTGTTGACTTATTATTGCACAATAGTCTGACTTAAAGTTAGCATTTTATATAATGTAACATTTCATAGTTTAAAAGTGGCTGACCTCAAAAAGTAATTGCTAATTCTCTCACACTTGGGCTACGTCTAGACTGGCATGATTTTCTGGAAATGCTTTTAACGGAAAAGTTTTCCGTTAAAAGCATTTTCGGAAAAGAGCATCTACATTGGCATGGACGCTTTTCCGCAAAAGCACTTTTTGTGGAAAAGAGTCCGTGCCAATCTAGACGCACTTTTCCGCAAAAAAGCCCCGATCACCATTTTCGCTATCGGGACTTTTTTGCGGAAAACAAATCTCAGCTGTCTACACTGGCCCTTTTGCGCAAAAGTTTTGCACAAAACGGACTTTTGCCCGAACGGGAGCAGAATAGTATTTCCACAAAAAGCACTAATTTCTTACAGTAGGAAGTCAGTGCTTTTGCAGAAATTCAAGCGGCCAGTGTAGACAGCTGGCAAGTTTTTCCGGAAAAGCGGCTGATTTTCCGGAAAAACTAGCCAGTCTAGACACAGCCCCTAAGTCTGTATCCATGTCTAAAAGACATTCAGTAGCTCACCCAAAAGTTACAGGGTTGATACAAGGATCATTAGGTTATACTTTATGATCTGTGTCATACAGGGAACCAGATGAGACAATGATCCTTTAGGCCTTAAAATGTATTAATCTATCTATAAATATTTTATAACAGCTCCATCACCAAGATAGCTGGAAACTAATAATTTCAAAAGTGAAGTACTTTTGAAAGGGGGAGGTTAATTATAGCAAGAGTCATATACTAAATCAAACATAGAACTTCATATTTAATTCCAATCACTGTATATAAATAGCTGAGAGCTGATCTATGGAAAGAAACAGAAACAAAAATAAAGACAACAAAATTAAATTGTCTCCCTCTGGCTCTGCAGCCTAGTTGCCAGTGAATTTACCAGTCTGGGTTAGCTAGACAGTGCAATGGGTACTACACTGAGGCAAGCCAGAAGATTCCCCTCGTTTGGTCTGGCCTGACATATGTCAGCCATTTAAACAGGAGCTAAGGATCTGCTATCTCTCTGGAAGTTTTGGATGTTATATCACACTTTCTAACAAAGCATTTACCATGCTTTATAGGAGACCTGTAAGGGAAAAGAGGATTAGCTCTTCTTCATGATTCATAAAAATAGCCTTGAAGGTTTTTTGAAAAACAAACCCTCCCCCCCAAGAGTTCTTTTTGTTTTTAACATCAGAAATTGAGATTTACTCTGGAAGACTTTATTTTGAAGAATGGAAAACTAGCAGGCACCACAAAAGACTGAAATCTGAATAGAGAAAACGTTTTTTTTTTTTTTTTTGTTTGTTTCTTAGAGTCTGAATATTTTAAAACCTTTGTTTTTGTTAACAATTTAATTCCAGTAACTAATGTGGTCTCTGCAGTCATGCACCACCATTAAGAACCTACTGTGTGTCCTGGAATGTCCACTAAACTGGTCAGGTGTAATGAAAAGTCCTGAGAAAGATAACCGTAAAGGTGGGGATGCTGACTGGCTCTATGTACAACTCCAGCAGTACAGAAGCAAGTGAGAGAGCACTACTGGTCAGGACAAGTGACCCAGCTAGGCTCACCCCTTCGCTGATACTTCAGGGTCCCCCTATCACATGAACCACATGAGTTTTTGTCCCAAATGAAGTCAGTTCTCAGATCTTCAGAATTTGCTGATTCATCCCCTCCCCCCCTCTAGAATATTACCTTCACTATCAGTGCAGCAATGTGCAAAGGGTAGACCATCACTGTGAGGACTGTGGCCCCATCTCATTTATTAGAAGTGGGGCCATACAAAGCAGCATGCAGCACTGTCCAAATTCAAGGCCAAGCTTCCATAGGGCAATTTGTTGACATTGGTGAGTTCCGGGTTCCATGCCTTTCTCAGTCGCACTCCTGCTATGAGACCCTATCACTTTGGTTCCCTTGCCTCTATACCCTGCGTCTTGTCTTTCTAGATCAGAAGGGCTAGGCTAGAGAATACTTCTCAGGGCAGGGATAGGGAGGACTCTTAGTTACTATAGAGGTCTTTCTCAGGTATCTGTCTGGTGGAGCTTGCCACACGCTCCAGGTAGGGATGCCAGATGGTTTCAACAAAAATGTTGGATGCACTTGACATTACATCACACCACAATCTACATTACATTTTATTTAGAAAATACCAGACATTTCTATTTTCTCAATTTGCTTCCTGAACAGAAAGCTCAAATATAGACTGTTGGGTTCAAAACCAAACACCTGGCAAGCTTAGCTCCAGGTCTAACTGATCACCCACCACAGGAGAGGTCAGGAACTGTGACTCTAGGTCAGACTAGCAAAGACCCAGAGGAGGGGGATATGCCTTCCTCTGCTACACTGGGCAGGGGCCACTTGCATATTTAAACTAGTGTAAATGGTGAAGAAGCTGTAACTTAAGTCTTTAGAGCCCGACTGAAGACTTCAATGATTCAGCCAGAGGAGGGTGGCAGGGATGCGGGGCAGGGAGTTATGCAGAAGGGGAGCAATGCAGGAGCTGCATGGCAGGGAAGGGGGTTATGCAGAAGGGGAGCAATGCGGGGGCTGCATGGCAGGGAAGGGGGTTATGCAGAAGGGGAGCAATGCGGGGGCTGCATGGCAGGGAAGGGGAGTTATGCAGAAGGGGAGCAATGCGGGGGCTGCATGGCAGGGAAGGGGGTTATGCAGAAGGGGAGCAATGCGGGGGCTGCATGGCAGGGAAGGGGGTTATGCAGAAGGGGAGCAATGCGGGGGCTGCATGGCAGGGAAGGGGAGTTATGCAGAAGGGGAGCAATGCGGGGGCTGCATGGCAGGGAAGGGGAGTTATGCAGAAGGGGAGCAATGCGGGGGCTGCATGGCAGGGAAGGGGGTTATGCAGAAGGGGAGCAATGCGGGGGCTGCATGGCAGGGAAGGGGAGTTATGCAGAAGGGGAGCAATGCGGGGGCTGCATGGCAGGGAAGGGGGTTATGCAGAAGGGGAGCAATGCGGGGGCTGCATGGCAGGGAAGGGGGTTATGCAGAAGGGGAGCAATGCGGGGGCTGCATGGCAGGGAAGGGGAGTTATGCAGAAGGGGAGCAATGCGGGGGCTGCATGGCAGGGAAGGGGAGTTATGCAGAAGGGGAGCAATGCGGGGGCTGCATGGCAGGGAAGGGGAGTTATGCAGAAGGGGAGCAATGCGGGGGCTGCATGGCAGGGAAGGGGAGTTATGCAGAAGGGGAGCAATGCGGGGGCTGCATGGCAGGGAAGGGGGGTTATGCAGAAGGGGAGCAATGCGGGGGCTGCATGGCAGGGAAGGGGGTTATGCAGAAGGGGAGCAATGCGGGGGCTGCATGGCAGGGAAGGGGGTTATGCAGAAGGGGAGCAATGCGGGGGCTGCATGGCAGGGAAGGGGGGTTATGCAGAAGGGGAGCAATGCGGGGGCTGCATGGCAGGGAAGGGGGTTATGCAGAAGGGGAGCAATGCGGGGGCTGCATGGCAGGCGGGAGGGGAGTTATGCAGAAGGGGAGCAATGCAGGGGCTGCATGGCAGGCGGGAGGGGGTTGGGGGGGCTGGGGAGCTGCGCTGCAAATAGCGCCGGGCGGCCCCGCGCCCCCCCCCGCCCCGCCCGCCCAGCGGCCCCGCCCCGCCCCTCGCTGCTGCCCCGGCCACGCCCCCCTCGGCCGGCTGTGCTCGCTCCGCGCGCTCCTAACGGCCCCTACCCCTGGCCAGGCGGGGCACAGACACGTCACGCGCCGCCTGCGCTTGGGGCCCGCGGCTGTTCCCGCGGGCCGGGGGGAGGGGCGCTGCGCCGCGCGCCCCTTGCCAGCAGCCCCAGCACCTCCTGCGGGCGGGGGCGAGCCCGGCCGCGCCCCTCCCCCGCGCGCGTGCGGCTGCCCCGCCCCTACCTGCCGGGCCCACGCGCCGCCCCCTGAGCCACGTTGCTGCGGCCCGCAGGCCTCGCGCGCCCCTGGGCTGGGAGGGGTCCGGGCTGCGCCGCCCCGCGCCTGCTTCGGGCCCCCCCCCCCGCGCCGCGCCCCCCACAAACCTGCCCCGGCAGCGCCCCGCTTCTCCGCGCCGCCCCTGGGCAGGGCGCCTGGCGGCCGGGGGCTGCCGCGTGGCGGGCTCCTCAGCCGGGGCTGGAAACACGAGAAGCCCCAGCCCTGCAGCTGCCTCTCCGGGGAGCTGAGTCCGCAGCCCATAGAAACATCTGGCGCTGCGCGGCTGAGGCTGTGCGCGAGCCTGGGGGAGTCAGGGCCGTGGGCAAGGAAGAGAAGAGCGTGTAAAAAGCAAAGCCCCACAGGCGAGCTAAGAACAAGCCGCCCGGGCTCACAACACTTGAACAAAAACAACAACACCACGGCCCCGCGAGCGTTCAGAAATTCAGCGCAGTACAGCTGGGGCAGCCACTAACAAAGAGGCGCTCATTCGAGCTTCGTGAAATGTGCTTCTCTGCAGATGTCCCAGGGCGGGGCGGCGGGCAAATGAAATACAAGGGAAAGCAAGCATGGTCTCATATCTTAATTTAAAACATTGTGTCCTCTCCTCCCCCCTTTCCCTTACAAGCGTTTTTCTTTGTAAATCTTGAGGTGGGGCCTTAGTCCTGCAAATGTTGATACATGTTACATAGACAGGGAGCTGTACTGAACTCAGTAGGCTGGTTCTCCAACCTTACCACTTCAGATCCCTACAGGCTGTACTAGTAGCTGGCAGGACAAACAGGCAGGGTGGGGAGTCTGTGCACCCTAGGCATGCAATAAAGCTCATCTCCTCTGAGGGTCTAGCACAGAAAGTCAATTTGGATTTGGGGCCATAGATCCAGGGGCCTTAGCACCTAGAATAAAAGGTAATATAAATAATTCAAGAGTCATTAGAGCCGGAGGACTGGAACCAGAGGCTGTGGCTACACTGGCGCGCTCTTGCACAAAAACTTGCTGCCTGTCTACACTGTGTTCTTGTGCAAGTAAACTGACGTTCTACTGTATGAAATCAGGGCTTCTTGTGCCACAACTCTGACGCTCTTGCTCAGGAATAAGCCCTTTTGCACAACTGTTCTTGCGCAAGAGGCCAGTGTAGACAGGCAACATGAATTTCTTGCACAAGAAAGCCCTGTGGTTAAAATAGCCATCAGAGCTTTCTTGCGCAAAAGCACATGCCAGTGTAGACACTCTCTTCTGGAAGAGTTTTTGCAGAAGAACTCTTCAGCAAAAGAGTTTTTGCGTGAGAACGCGCCAGTGTAGAGGTAGCCAGAGTGTTATGTGGGTGCTCTTAACAATCAGGTTAGAGTTATTCCAGTTGTCTTGGTCTGGCACTCCCTCTCTCTGGTGCAATGAGTCAATATGTAAAAAGGCTCTGAAAAGTCAGGCCCTAGGCATCTGAAAAATGATCACCCAAAATGGCAAAATAAGTTGCCATTTACCAGTTTAAGATTAATTTTTCACATTTCCATTACTCATCTGTAAGATGGGAACTGTTATACTGAGCGCCCTACAAATCCACAGAAATCCACTTTACAGTCATGGGTATCTATATCCATGGATACGGATGTGAATATCTACTGCTCATTTTTTGCGAATGCAGATACAAATTTTGTATCCGCACCGGGGTCTAATCATATCTCATTGGGTTCTTGTAAAGATAAATTCATTAATATTTGTGAGGTACTGATATACTACAGTAATGGCTATCATAGCCAAGCCATGAGAAGACTGATAAATCTGTATTCCATGCAAGGTTTAAATTATATGCAATATTTAAGATATGCAAATTGAATCGTGAAGATGCTTCCTGTTCAGTGAGCATAATCCACCTTGAATAAGATCCCGGAGCAAAAATAGTATGTGCCAACCCCAAGGTGAAGCTGGAGATCATCAGACTTGAACCATGTACACTTAGGCAGAAAAAAAAAATGGGAAGCCAGCACAACCAAAAGAGAAGCAGCAGGACACAAACTGATCTGCAATTCAAATCACCTAACATTTTCTCCACAGTGATTTTAGTTCAGGGTAATCTCTCCTAGGCTTCCTGGAAAGTACAGACTACGTAGATCCACTGGATAACCCTTGTTCACACATTTGATGACTCCCTCAAATAATTCTAATACATTGGGGAGCCATGATTTCAGTTTACAAAAAGCTGGGTTGATTCCTACCCAACATTCACTTTTTATATAGCTGTCAATTCTGTAAATTATGTTTTTACTATATTTTCAATCAGTTTGCCTGGTACTGAAGTTAGGTTTCCTGGACTGTGATTGCCAGGCCTTTTAAAAAAAAATGTTACTGGTAAAACATTTATAATCCAATACAACCTACTGTGAGTTGGAGGCTTGGTAACTAAATCGGGTATTACAATAGCTATCTTCCAGTCATCTGTTAAAGAGGCTGATGAAAGTGTTAGGTTACATACCACAGAGAGTAGTTCTGCAGTAGGGATGTAAATGGTTAACTGATAAGCCTCACCCTTAACAGATAAGAGTTACCCTTTGTAGTTAACTACCGGATCAGGGCTCATTGCAGGCAGGAATAGCCCCCCTTCTGTTCTGTAATGTGATTTGTCCTTTTCATGTGTGTTTATTTTTTTTAAATTGTATCCTTTGGTATATATGGTTGTGACTATTTTCTTCCATTATTTGATCTGAGGAAGTGGGTCTGGCCCACGAAAGCTCATCATCTAATAAACCATCTTGTTAGTCTTTAAAGTGCTACATAGTCCTATATTTTGCTTCAGCTACACCAGACTAACACGGCTACATCTCTATCACTACTCTTCACGGCAGGCCTGGTCCCCCTGCCACAGGTTAACACACTGGCTTCTTGGGAGCTGGCTGCAGAGCCCACAGAAAGCCTCCTCCCGGGGAGGTTGCTTCGCTGAGGGCTCTGCTGCATAAAGCTTAAATAAGCTTATTTAAGCTGTCTGCGGCAGAGCCCACAGTGGCAGCACGTATAACCCCTAGGATTTTTAGTGGTTACATAGTCACATTTTTAAATGCCTGTTTACATCCCTCTTCTGCAGTTTTATATTTGAGTTGTGAAGTAAACATCTGATGTGGGTGACTAACTACAGTTTAATTTGCTGCAAAACTTCTTTTATTGATCCCTCAGCCTGGGGCCATTTCTCAGATTTTTCACCTAAAAAATAAATGGTTTGATCATGGGTATTTCCATCATATTCTCTTCATTGACGATTAATTCAAAATTTATTTAGCTTCCCCAAAACAGCCTGGTCTTCCTTACTTCCACCTTCATTACTTTGATTGTCCAGGAGGACCACTGAGTGACACACCTCCTGCTTTTGATGTTCTTAAAAAATTGCTGTTAGCTTTTGTGTTTCTTATTAGTTGCTCTTCAGATTCTTTTTTGGTCTGCCTAATACACTTGACAGGATTTATGTTCCTTTCTATTTTCCTCATTTTTATTTGATTTCCAATTTTAAAGGAAGCCTTTTTGGTCTGACCACCTCTTTTACTGAGTTGTGTAACTATTCTGACATTTCATTGTTTTTTTTTAAGCTCAGTGTTTATATTTAGTTTGAACCTGTACTATGGCAGCAGAGCCAAATGGATTTTCTCTTCTGTGGATATTATTTTGCATTCCACTGGGCATCTGGCATATGCCCTACCAATCCAGCAGAGGCATTCCTGGTTTAATGGTTGAGGACTCAACTTGCAATAGGTCATACTAGATTATGGGGTATCAGTAGCAGGCCAAACATACCCAACCTGACAACAAATGATTACCTACAGATTTAGTAACAGAGAGGTAGCCGTGTTAGTCTGATCTTGGTAAAACAAAAAAAAAGCAGTCATGGAGCACTTTTAAAGACTAACAAGATGGTTTATTATTAGGTGATGAGCTTTTGTGGGGCAGATCCACTTCTTCAAATCATAAGCTGAAAGTGAATTGGCATGACCATTATATAACCCTCTGTTACATAATATCATGCCAATTCACTTTCAGCATATGATCTGAAGAAGTAGGTCTGTCCCACGAAAGCTCATCACCTAATAAACCATCTTGTTAGTCTTTAAAAGTGCTCCATGACTGCTTTTTTTGTTCTACAGATTTAGAATATTCTGTGGTAGCACATTTCTGGACCCATACTCTCTTCCTTTTCCTTGTGTCTTGGCTCTCAAGGTGCTTCTCACACCATCTCAGATAGACGCTTGAATCTGGATCTCTCATATCCCAAGTGAGTGCCCTAATCACTAGTCTACTGGGTGCTCACTCTCCGTTGTCATTTGTCTGAGGCCTGATACCATAGGTATGTTCTGAGAATACCTACCAGATCAAACCCCAAAGGGGAGCCAACAGGGGGATCACCTTGACTGGGGCTTAGACACGAACAAGGGCTCAGAATAGCTTCCTAGCTGTGGGCAGCATCAGGATTTGGTGACTTCATGCACATGTACCTGTATCAATGGAAACATGGGCACCAACAGAGTAAAGCAGCACTTTGTAGTGGTTTGGAGGGTATCAGAGGTAACACACCAAAAGAGGCATTTATGCAGCTTGGTACCTTTGTGAATCTGGTCTGCAGTGCCTTTGGTCAGCCACAATGAAGAATTAATGCAGTAAAAACGTTTAGTCAGCCTTCATGTAAAGATCAGCTAGAAGTCATCTGCAATACCCAAGTGTCCTTTCCACACAATACAGGAACTAGACTGCATATCACTGCCATCCTGTCTATTATTAACTATTTGAATACAGACAGTTTTATCGTACTCTAGTTCATGGTCAACTTGTTGGCAGATATTTAGAGCAGGATAAGATTTGACTAAGAATTAAGACCCTCTAAATGAAAATATCAGCCTGTTTTGTCTATCCATCCTGGGAGGGATTTAGAGAAGTGTGATTTAATTGCACTGAATGACCGCTGGGTGGTGTCACTGCATAGCCTTTGCCTCATTTCAGCAATTTCCCTCAGCAGTTCCTAGCCCAGGGGGGAAATGCAACAGCAGAATACAGATCTAATCCTGTAAGGCATCCTTCAAGAGCAATCTTTGGGTGAGGAGGAAGGAGTTTTGCACTCAGAAATTTGACAGGATTGGTACTTGAGGAACCTTCTTGCTTTAAATAGTGCTTGCTGCTGGCTCCATCAGTCTCTTGTTCTATTTACTGCAGGAAATGCTTCAATCACTAGAATCCCCTCTCTTGATTTTTAAGAATTTTACTTTTAAAGCCAGTTCTGTAGTTCTTATTACAGGCAGTCCCCGGGTTACGTACAAGACAGGGACTGTAGGTTTGTTCTTAAGTTGAATCTGTATGTAAGTCGGAACTGGCGTCCAGATTCAGACACTGCTGAAACTGACCGCCAGTTCTGACTTACATACAGAATCAACTTAAGAACCCCAGGCGTCCCCAAGTCAGCTGCTGCTGAAACTGATCAGCAGCTGATTCCAGGAAGCCCGGGGCAGAGCAACTCTGCCTGGGGCTTCCCGTAGTCAGCACTGGTCAGTTTCAGCAGACTCTGACTTGGGGACGCCTGGGGCAGAGCAGCTGGGGTGCTGCTGGGTTGCTCCAGTAGCGCCGCTCCTGGGTGCTACTGGACCAACCTAGCAGCACCCCATCTGCTCTGCCCCAGGCGTCCTGATTCAGCTGCTGCTGAAACTGACCAGCAGCGGCTGAATCAGGACCTGGGGCAGAGCAGCTGGGGTGCTGCCGGGTTGGTCCAGTAGTGCCCAGAGCGGGCGCTGCAGGACCAATCGGCAGCGCCCCAGCTGCTCTGCCCCAGAGTCCAAAACAAAAGCCTGGTCTGCTGGGGGGGGGGGGAGCACACTAGCTGCCCCCCCCTCCCCAGCAGACCAGGGACACTGGGAGCAGAGCCTCTGAGGCTTTGCTCTGGCAAAGCCTCAGAGGCGCGGGACCCCCCCGCGGCTGCGGCTTCAGTCCGGGAGCCTGTGGTCTGCTGGGGACGGTCCCCAGCAGACCACAGGCACCCAGATTGAAGCGGCAGCAGCGGCGGTTCCCCGCGCCTCTGAGGCTTTGTTCTGGCAAAGCCTCAGAAGCGCGGGAACCCGCCCGGTGCCCCTGGTCTGCTGGAGACGGTCTCCAGCAGACCAGGGGCACCGGAGCAGCTTACGAACGGGGCTTTCTTGCCCCGACTTCCGGGGCGAGAAAGCCCCGTTTGTAAGTGCGGATCCGACGTAAGTCGGATCCGCGTAAGTCGGGGACTGCCTGTATTATGTTTCTGTATTGCCAGTATTTGCAGTTTGATTATAAGCTACACATTTTTGGCTGAGGTTACAGGCAGTCTTGTGAAGTGCAAGGCCATAGGCATTAGGCAAGCAAAATCAGAAAGGCAGAGGAGCATCACTTTACAACTCCCTGGTGCTCAGCTTACAGGGAACACTGTCCAGTGAGCATATGTACTTGGACTTTCCAGGAAGCCTAGGTGAGATTACCCTGAACCAAAATCACAGTAGAGAAAGCGTTAGATGATTAGCACTGAAATTCAGTTTGTGCTCCGTTGCTTCTCTTTTGGCTCTGCTGGTTTCCAAACATCTTGGTCTTTTACACCTTTGGGGTTGGTCAATACTGCTGTGACGGGGACCTTAGTCCTGCTTCCCCCTTTTTTTCTTGCCTAAATGTACAAATCTCATTCAAGTATGATGAGCTCCTGTTTCATCTTGGGGTTGGCACATACTATTTTTGCTCCAGAACCTTTGCCTCATTCAGGATGGATTATGCTCATTGAATCGGAAGTATCTTCAACAAAGTTGCACAAATAATCAAACAAAATGAAAATAAGGATTAATAAATGCTAAGGATTGCCCACTGGAAAAAATAATTCCAACTCTGCATACAAAATTATGGGGTCTAAATTATTTGTTACCACATGAAAAAAAGTTCTTGGTGTCCTTGTCCATAGTTCCCTGAAAACATCTGCTCAGTATGCAGTGGCAGCCAAAAAAAGCAAACAATGTTAGGATCCATGAGGGAAGGAGCAGATAATAAGACAGAAAATATTGTAATGCTATCATATGAATCCATGTTACTCCCATACCTAGAATAGTGTGCACAGGGAAGGTTACTCACCTCATGCAGTAGTAACTGGAGTTCTTTGAGATGGTTGTCCTGGTGGGTGCTCCACTTTTACATGCACTGGCGCTGCTGTGCCTCTGATTGGAGATTTGCATCAACAGTGCCCGTGGCCAGCTGCACATGCAGAGTGCAGCCATGTCCAATCTGAAGCAGCTACCGAGTACGTGCAGCCGGCCGCCTCCTCAGTTCCTTCTCAACAGCCACCTGCTTTGGTTGCAGCTCAGCAGTTGCCCTTTACCTCAATGACAAGTTATATAGTTAGCCAGTTTTTTTAGATAGTTATTACCTCAGAAAACCTTTCCTAGTTGTTACTCATTAAACTTTTTCTTAGATTATAGTGATAGTTCAAAAAAATCCATTTTCTATAGCCAAGTCCTACCATAGCTAGTTTTGTTGTGTTGTTGTTGTGGGGCTTTTTTAGATAAGCAGTTAAATGGATATAGCAGATCCATCCAAATTGGAGTGGTGTCTGGGACATGCCTGGTTCGCCCAGCTTCAAAAAGTGTACAGGCTGCAGGTTATCTATTTCAGTCTCAGATGGACACAAACAGTGCGTCTGCTGTCTGAGGGAAACGCACCCCACAGAACACTGTCCTCATTATCAGAAACTGACAGTATGTACCAGGAAATCAAGAGAATTACAACTAAAAATGCTCCAGCTGGAGAAAAAGGCTCGGTCGGCTTCTGACCCTGAGCAATCTACTCCTCCCTGACAGAAATCACCTTGGACAGGGTCAGAGAGAACAGCTCCCATCGGGTTGAGCCCAAGGACTAGGACAATACTCACCCAAAGAAAAGGTCCTATTCTTCCTCAGGGACTCTCTCCCCCCTTAGGAAGCATCCTCTCTACAAAAATGCTGCACCTCTACCCCCAGCACAAAAGGGGTCGGACAAGCAACCTACAAGTGGGGCCAGCAATGGAAGGAGCCGCGACCCCAAGCACAGACAGTGTGCCTCAGCTAAAGCACCAACAGAGGCAAAACACAAAGCCTCCTCATTGGCACCAGCTAAAATTCCCTCGGCACCAGCCGCGGCACATAACAAGCAGTGCTCACAAGTGGAAGCGAGCGCAAGCACTCTCCCTGCAGCAGCAGCAATACCAAAGCTAATGGAGAAAGTGAATAGGGAAGTGTTATTGCCTCTTCGCACAATTAGGCATCATCCAATGAAATTAATAAGCAGCATGCTTAAAGCTAAGATAAGGAACTACTTCACGTCACACACAGTCAACCAGTAGAATTCATTGTCAGGGGATGTTGTGAAGGCCAAAATCATAAATGGGTTGAAAAAAAAGAAATAGATCAATTCCTCAAAGATAGGTCAGAGACCCAACTCCATGCCCTGGGTGTCCCTAAACCTCTTACTACCAGAAGCTGGATCTGGACAGTAGGGAAGGGATCAGTCAGTAAATTGTCCTGTTCTGTTTGTTCCCTCTGATACAAGCCAGTTGGAAAACAAGCTACAGGGCTAGATGGGCCATTAGTCTGACCCAGTATGGTCATTTGCAGGTGCTTATGCAGGTGTGAAAATAAATTTCTTACATGTACTATCCTATCGCAACCTGCCCCCTCTCCCTCTACGGGTGCGTGTGTTTATTCTTAGGAAGTAGTTTTTAAAACTACTTTCTACTGTAAATTGTGTACCCGACATAACAGACTAATCTAATAAGGATGAGAGAGATCATTCCAATCTCTGTTCATATACTGAATATAAAATCGCTTTACTTCAGCAAGAGGATCCACCTTTACTGTCTACTTGGGTGAGGCCCTGACAATATGGTTATGGAGGCAAACCTATTCCACCTGACAAAAAGTAAAAACTGAAACCTGGAGGATTTGTAATGTAAAATATTATGAATGTAAAATATATATAATTAAAGCAATACTCTTATTTTCAGCTATTAATGCAGTTTTATTCCTATTGGAATGTGTGGGGGTATGGAGAGGTTCAGGGCAGGGGGTCGGAGCTGCCAGAGGTACAGAGCAGGAGGTTGGGTGTGTGAAGGGGACACTAAAAGGTGGGGATGCAGGTGGCTCAGGGCAGGTGGCTGTGGGGGGTGTGGGACATGCAGGAGTCGGGGTTGGGGAATTATTTTATATTGAAGGAAACAAAAAATAAAAGTAAAGTCTGCAGCAGACTGGAAGACAGCACGTTTCATGAAGTGCACTTTTGCTCATTTTAGTATTCCAAACCAACTAGTGATGGACAATGGACCACTATTAGCTGCAGCAGAATTTAAGTCATCTTGCAGGGAATATAATTCTGATCATGTCATTAGCACCCTACATTATCCACAAGTGAATCGAGAGACTGATATAGCTATTGAGACAGACAGAAATCCTACAGCCAGAAAATCCAGTCCTTGCTTTTCTAAGCTACTGATCAACACAAATGACAACTACTGGATACAGTCCAACACAACTCCTAATGAAAAGACAACGCAGAAAAAACAGTTATTAACCTTGCCTCTTGTTTTTCGAGTCATGTTGACAATGTTCATTCTAATGTAGGTGTGTGTTTGCCTAAATGTAGAATAGTGATAGAAATGTAGCCGTGTTAATCTGGGGTAGTTGAAGCAAAATGCAGGACAATGTAGCACTTTAAAGACTATGTGATTTGTCCTTTTCATATTTGTTCATTTTTTTAATTGTATCCTTTGGTATATATGGTTGTGACTACTTTCTTCCACTATTTGATCTGAGGAAGTGGGTCTGGCCCACGAAAGCTCATCATCTAATAAACCATCTTGTTAGTCTTTAAAGTGCTACATTGTCCTGCATTTTGTTTGCCTAAAGTACTGCTGCTGGAAAGTTTTCCCTCAGTGGTATCCATTGGGTTGGCTCTGGCATCCTTTGGACTCATGCACTCATAGTGCTGGTATAAAGAGGCCTGCCAACCTCTCAGTTCCTTATCAGCCTACTCCGACAGAGGTTAGGAGGATGGGTCATGGAATGGACACTTCTTGAAGAACAATAATTAAGGATGGTCAGTAACCATTTTTTCTTCTTTGAGAATGTCAGGGTTATTCCTCACTCTGGCACTCCAAGTGCAGAAAGTGAAGGCCCACAAGAGAGCTTCAAAACCATGCCTCTACAGGCACTGGTTACAAAAAACTTCCCCCCAGAATCATAATCCACAGATTTTGGGAATCGCTGCCACCATCAAGTGCTTTTTTTGTCCCTAAAAACCAGAGGTGAACACTTGAAATCACTCCAAGGGGTACCAAAAGAGCTTGAAAAAACGAGAAAAACAAGCTGCAGTCTCTGGTAGCTGACCCTGCAGTCGGAGGCATGCAGATACACACACACAGACAGACCTTCCAGGACACAAGAATCAAATTATTAACTTAAGAAAATTATTTTTATTACTAAACAAAAGAAACTTGAAAAAGCATACTTGGTTGCTAGATGTTACAGCACAACTACGGGAAACAAAAACACAGAGAAAAGTCTCTGGGCACGATGCAAGATAGCAAATGGGGAGGGGAGACACAGACTCACACTGACCAGTTCAAACCAAACCACAAAATAAAGAAAAATTCTCCTGAATGCGACTGGAGTCACTTTTCCCTTTTACTTCTAATTTTCTCTTGTCAGTCCACTCCCTTACCCTGAATTCCGTGGAGGCATGGCAATCCTTCCTGGGTTTAAATCATTCTGTGTGTCTCAACTCCTGGTTTCTCTCTCACACACAAAGCAGTTAAGGAATCTATAACCAATGCAAATTTCAACCCTCTATCTTGATTGGTTTCCTTGACCAACACCTTTGCTAGTTACCTGAGTTAACCCCTTAGTCACCAGGTGCTGGTCAGCACTTCTCCTGTCCATTACAGAGAACTTGCTCATATCCATTTCAATGTAGGTAACTCCCAAGCAGCTGCACAGGTATGCTGACCATAATGCCACCTGGTCAAACTCAGCATTGTCTCTAGCCTGTTGGGTGATGTGATAGTGTGAGCTGACGACCACATTGCCTCTCTGCAAATGTCCTGGATTGGAACTTGTGCCAGAAAGGCTGTAAAAGATGCTTGGGTCCTCGTGGACTTTGCAGTTAGACAAGAGGGAGTGGCGACCTTTGCAAGGCTGTAGCATGAGCAAATAGAAGAAATGATCCATGATGAAATTATCTGGTTCCATCCTGTAACAGGGTTCACTCACCACCACAGCGCCACCAGCCGTCGGTCCTGGGAATTAGCTCGGACGGCTGGTCATGGGGTCGTTTTCGGGACACTGCCCTCTGGCAGTGCCCACAACAGCCTCTAAGCTTCCCCCCTTCTGGGGGCTGGTTATAGGTCGGTACGCCTTTGGGAGGGGGTTCCTCCGCCTCTGGTGCAGTGGGCGGCCAGTCCGCCCCACTACACTATCCTAAATTAAAATAGTCCAAGTCAGGGAGTCTATAGCTGGCCTTGCTTCAGGTCGGGGTGAGAGGTAATAGTTCATGTGCCCGGCTTTGCTTCAGGTCTGGGCCTTGGGGTAAGAAGTTCAACATATACTCAAGTCTCTCAGCTCAGTTCCGGGCAGGACAGCGGTCCTAGTCCTGCCCCTTTAAGAGGTCCGGCCTGGATCCCGGCAGGGTACCAAAGCACAGTATGTAAGCCCAGGCCCTTGAGCAAGGCAGGGCGACAAACAGTGTGTAAGCCCAGGCCCTGGAGCAGGGCGGGGCAACACACACACAGGTTTGAGGAAGCTCCTGGTTCAGGAGCTGGGCAGGTAGCACACCTGCAGCGGTGGCAAGGGGGAGACTGCCACCCCGTAGGTGGGTGGCAGGGGGCGCAGGCCCACTCACTCTACTGCGCCCCAGCCCAGGGGCCCTGGATGCAGCAGTGCAGCTGCTACTGGCTCAGCAGGGGCTCCAGCCTGCAACGTGCTGGCCTCGGGCTGCTGTGGGCCTGTGCTACCCCCTGGGCCAATCCTCATCTTCCCCTTCGCAGGCACCTATGTCTCCCGCAGGTCAGGCAGGGAGTCGAGGGCGGTGTCGTCCCAGCAGGGTCCGGGCGGCCCAATCCAGGCGTCGGTGGGTCGGAACCCTGCAGCGTCCAGCGGGTTCGCAAGGCCCCAGGGTTCGGGCAGGCTTCAGGGTTCAAGCTGGTCCCTCAGCTCCAACAAGTCCTTGGGGTCCCTGGGTGTCCGCAGGCCTTGAGGCTCGAGCAGGATCTCTGGCTCAGGCAGGTCCTTAGACTCGCCAGGCACCAGCAGAGCCCCAGGCTCCTCTGGGTCAGAGGGTAGCTCTGCTGGCCGGCTTGGCCAGGCCTCGGCAGCCCAGGCAGGGCAGTCTTCGCCAGCCCTATGGAAGGTGGCTGTGGGAGGCCCAGGCCAGGTTTTGGCTTCATCAGCCAGGAGCTCTGGGCAGGCCTCTGTCTCCCTCAGAGGCTCAGCCCTGACTGAGCTCCCTGGCAGAGTTCTTATAGTCCTAGCCACGCCCCTTGGCTTCCTGTCAGGTGAGGGGGCAGGGCTAGGCTGTGCCCAAAATGGCTTTCAAAGGGGTATTTTCTCCCTTCTGGTAGTGGGGGACGTCTCCACCCCACTACACATCCTCACAATGGTAGGGAGGGACTGCCATGGGGTTAAGGTGCAGGATAGTGAGGTATGGGAGTTTACAAGGTTACATAAAATAGTGATTTTAAGCGTTAAATTAAGTGCTAAATGTTACCTGTTTTTATTGTGAAGTAGAATGAAGTAGAATCCAAAATGTGTTCAATGCACTACAGTTCAGACTGTGGTTGTGGTTCCAATGAAGTTGTGCTGTATTTCTGCAGAGGATGTGTGGGGAAATTAGACTAGGAGGCTTCTCTGTATCTGTTCCCCACATGCAAAACATTTTTTTCTTTTCAGACGTAAGTATTAAAATTTAAGACATGCCTGTGTAAAAGGACAACCCCAGCTGGCTGTATTCTTGATTGCATCCGGAACAGACTCCAAACTTTGAACTCATCCATTGACGGTAGCCATGAGGCTCACGGCAAACTTTAAGTTTGGAAATAACAGATCTTGAAGCATGTTTAGCACTGGAAAGGAAATGCCTGGCAAAGCTGGCTACAACACCAGCAGGACAACAAAATGAAGCCCACTCCACAGCCCAGTGTCATGACCTATTGCTATGGACAGAGAATAAGAACACAGCACATGCCCTTTTCACTTAAAGACATTCTTTATTTGATATTTTTATATACAATATTACCTTTCATCTGTAAAAAGTACATATGCAGGGTACCAGGTGGGAGGCAGCCAGAAGGTTCCCAAATCAGAAGGTTGTCTCTTGCCCCTTTATTTCAGAGGAAAAATAATCTGTGACCTTGAAGTGCGTAGAGGCAGAATGACAGTGATAATGACAACAGACTTTGACTGAAACCAGCTATGCAATATTCCCTCTAACTTGTATTGGTCCCCACCCTTGTGGGCAACTATACAGAAGTCAAAGCCAGTGCTTGTCCTCCTTATTAGAACGGGGCACATGCTAACCTGTAATGGAGCTCAGGTTGCTCTCAGTATGACAGCCCAACCTACGCTTTGAGGCAGAGTAATGTTTCCCAAAACATGGCATGTGAAGGACTAGTGAAAGGGTCATGGTGGGGGTGTAGTCAGATCACTCAGTTGTTCTCCAGATCATCAGCTTTCATTTCTTTAAAATAAAATCAATCTCTAGGTGTTATGGCTCTGGCAAAAACCTTAGAAACATGGGAGTAAGCCCTCGTCTACACAAGGAAATTAGGTCAATATAACTATATTGTTCAGGAGTGTGAAAAATCCATGCCCCAGTGATGCAGATAAATTTGACCTTTTCCCCATTGTTGACAGTGCTCAGTTGACAGGACAGTACTCCCATCAATCCAGCTACTGCCTCTCAGGAAGGTGGAGTAACTATGCCAGTGGTAGCTAACATGTTCACTTATGTGCTACAGCAGTGCTGCTGCGGTAGCTTACGCGTAGACATACCTCAAGTGTAATAAATGCCTGTCTGCCTGAGTTGGTAGAGAGCATGCATGAAAAGACAGCAGTGAAGGATAGCTTCATGCAGCCTACAAGGGCAAGGGGCCATTTAGAAACTGGGGAAGTCCCAGTCCTGAGGTGTGAACGGGGCTGGGCCAATGTGCAACACCAAGATGTCAGCTCGATCAGACAACCCTGCCAGTCCCCCTGGCAAGGAAGAGGCCCTGGTTAAACAAAAGCCACCATTATGGGAGTTATTAAAATTTGCTGGTGCCCATAAGGACACTTTTACTATGAAGGAGGTAATATTTTATATTGGCCAATATATTATGTCTGAACAATTATATGATGAAAAAGAGCAGCATATTATCAACTGTGCAAATTATCTTCTTGGAGATCTATTTGGGGTACTAAGCTTTTCAGCAAAAGAACCCAAGATAGTATATGCCATGATTTCCAGAAACTTGACAGCAGTCAGTCGACAAGAGAATGAGACCAGGATCAACTTGAAAAAGACAATGTTCTTAAGGAATCCATGCAAGATCAATTGATGAGAAACAGACATCCCTAAATTTGACTGGTAAGCCACCTAACTCTTCTAGGAGGATGCACAGTGAATCTAAAGAAAGTTCAAGATGCATGGAAAGTTCAAGATATATAGAAACTTTTCAAAGACACCATAATAGAGGCCCAACTGAAATGCATACCTCAAATTAAAAAACACAATAAGAGAACTAAAAAAGTGCCACCGTGGGTTAACCACCAGGTAAAAAAAGCAGTGTTAGATAAAAAGATATCTTTTTAAAAGTGGAAGTCAAATCCTAGTGAGGAAAATAGAAAGGACCACAGACATGGTCGAATTAAGTGTAAAAATATAATAGAAAAGCCAAAAAAGGAGTTTGAAGAACAGCTAGCCAAAAACTCAAAAAGTAATAGTAAAATGTTTTTTAAGGACATCAGAAGCAAGAAGCCGGCTAAACAACCAGTGGGACCCTTGGACGATCGAGATGCTAAAGGAGCCCTCAAAGATGATAATTTAGCTTCTCCTCTATGACTTTAATTCTTTGCTTCAGTCTTCATGGCTGAGAATATTGGGGAGATTCCCAAACCTGAGCCATTCTTTTTAGGTGACAAGTCTGAGGAATTGTCCCAGACTGAGGTGTCATTATAAGAGGTTTTGGAACAAATTGATAAACTTAACAGTAACAAGTCCCCGGGATCAGATGGCATTCACCCAAGAGTTCTGAAAACTCAAATGGGAAATTGCAGAACTATTAACTGTGGTTTGTAACCTATCCTATAGAAATCAGCTTCTATAGCGAATGATGGGAAGATAGCTAACATGACACCAATATTTAAAAAGGGCTCTAGAGGTGATCCTGGCAATTACAGACTGGTGAGTCTAATGTCAATACCGGACAAATTAGTTGAAACTATAGTAAAGAATAAAATTGTCAGACACATGGATGAATATAATTTGTTGGGGGAAGTCAACATGGTTTCTGTAAAGGGAAATCATGCCTTACTAATCTGCTAGAGTTCTTTGAGGGGGTCAAAAAATATGTGGCCAAGCGGGATCCAGTGGATGTAGTATACTTAGATTTCCAGAAAGCCTTTGACAAGGTCCCTCACCAAAGGCTCTTAAGTAAAGTAAGTTGTCATGAGATGAGAGGGAAGGTCCTTTCGTGGATTGATAATTGGTTAAGAGACAGGAAACAAAGGGTAGGAATAAATGGTAAGTTTTCTGAGTGGAGAGAGGTAACTAGTAAGGTCCCCTAAGGGTCTGTCCTGAGACCCATCCTATTCAATTTATTTATATATGATCTAGAGAAAGGGGTAAACAGTGAGATGGCAAAATTTGCAGATGATACCAAACTGCTCAAGATAGTTAAGACCAAAGCAGACTGTGAAGAGCTTCAAAAAGATCTCACCAAACTAAGTGATCGGGCAACAAAATGGCAAATGAAATTTAATGTTGATAAATGTAAAGTAATGGACATTGGAAAACATAATCCAAACTATATACACAATATGATGGGGACTAATTTGGAGACAACTAGTCAAGAGAGAGATCTTGGAGTTATTGTGGATAGTTCTCTGAAAACAACCACTTAGTGTGCAGCGGCAGTCAAAAAAGCAAATAGAATGTGAGGAGTCATTAAAGGGATAGAGAATAAGACAGAAAATATCTTATTGCCTCTGTATAAAACCATGGTATGCCCACATATTGAATACTGTGTACAGATGTGGTCCCCTCATCTCAAAAAAGATATATCAGCATTGGAAAAGGTTCAGAAAAGGGCAACAAAAATTATTAGGGGTATAGAATGGGTCCCATATGAGGAGAGATTAAAAAGACTTGGACTTTTCAGCTTAGAAAAGAGGAGAATAAGGGGGGATATAACAGAGGTCTATAAAATCATGACTGGTATGGAAAAAGTGAATAAGGAAAAGTTATTTACTTATTTCCACAATATAAGAAGTGGGGGTCACCAAATGAAATTAATAGGCAGCAGGTTTAAAACAAACAAAAGGAAGTTTTTATTCATGCAGTGCAGAGTCAATCTTTGGAACTCCTTGCCTGAGGATGCGGTGAAGGCTAGGGTTTTAACAGGGTTCAAAAAAGAGCTAGATAGAGTCATAGAGGTTAGGTCCATCAATGGCTATTAGCGAGGATGGGTAGGAATGGTGTCCCTGGCCTCTGTTTCTCTGGAAATGGAAGACAGGGAAGGAGTCACGTGAGGATTACCTGTTGTGATCCTTCCCTCTGAGGCATCTGGCATTGGCCACTGTCAACAGACGGGATACTGGGCTAGATGGACCTTTGGTCTGACCCAATATGGCCGTTCTTATGTTCTTCAGAGGAACAACCCAGTGAAAGAAGAAAATGGTGTAAGTCAGATAGCACTTCCCTTACATTCGATGAAAGCCCCTCTTGTGTGTTGTAAGTGCACTAGTCTGTGAAGCAAGCAATAACAGTGACTCAACATCAACAGACTCTGCAAATCTTGATCTTTATGCCAGTTCATTAAGCATGGTTTGACCAGAGTTCTGTTTCAGACCAGTTCAGAGTTGAGTTTGAAGTTGAGTCCATTTATTCAGAAGATTATAACCATAATGAAAGACAAGAACTCACAGATGAAAATGATGAGGTATAACAGGTAACTATGTATCAGACGAAAGAGTGATGCGGATTCATTTGATGAAGATCCTGAAATTTCACTAGCTGATTATTGGAAGTGCACTAAATGCAATTAAATGAACCCTCCCCCTCCACAATATTGCCCCAGATTCTGGGATCTTTGTGAGGATTGGCTTCCTGATGAAAAGGGACAAATCTGACAAGATAAAGTTGGAAAGTTCCATGCAGCTAAAGCACAGAGTTTTGTGTTCCCAACTATAAGAAAATGAATGAAAAAAGGAAAGAACCAAGAGTTCAAGAAAGTGAGGATACAACAGCCCAAACCTCTGAATCCCAGGGAAGTGAGGAATATTTGTACCCAGCTATATCCAGAAGCATCTTTTGTAGCAGCCAAGAAGATTGCAAAGAACCCGACAAAAAAGAGACAGAAAACAAAAAGGAAAGTATGGAATCCATTCTACCCCTTTTCTGCATAGATCCCTGTATCATATGTCAGAGCAGACCTACAAATGGTTGTATAGTTCATGACAAGATAGGGCATCATATATCATGTTTTACTTGTGCAAGGAAACTGAAAAAGTGGAATAAACCCTATCCAGTTTGCAGATAGCCAATTCAGACAATTGTGCTAAATTATTTTAGTTAGTTATAAGGGCCATAGCCTATGCTCCACTCCACCCTTTCAGACACATTGCAATTCCATTCCTGACCAGTGTAGAGCATTACCACTTTGTGGGGATATGTGAGGTAGTAAAGAACTTACTTGATAGCTGACTTATTTTGCATTGTATTGTGCAGTTGGTTATTTGCTTTTTGTTGGTGGGTGGGGTTTTTTTTGGAGGGGGGGTAGTGGTTGGCCTCTTCTTATGATGTAGAGGTAGAAGAGGTCCAATCTCCATTTGGGGCTCTTCCATGACACTAAGTTCCACCTCATACAGCCACATCTTATACTTACTGTATGCTTTGTCTAACACAACTATTAGGAGAAAAATCTGTCTACACTGGTCAGGAAAATCATGACTGCTCCCTTCATTTCAATGAGTGCTAAAATACAAAAAACAGGCCATTTGGGGAGTCTCCAGGCTTTTTCACAAGGGCATTTTGCCACAAGCGCACACTTTGTTTTCCATTCCTGTTTCTTCCTATAAGAACACACATGACTGTAGACATTGCCACCCAAGACAGCAGCTATCTGAATGAAAGCTAGAACTATGAGTCTGTGTTGTGAGAAGATATAGCCCAAGATCTGGAGACTGCTAACACAAAATGTCACTCTGTTAAAAAAAAATAAATCTCTCTACCTTCCAAAAAGTCCATAAAACAGTAGCAATATAATGAAAGTGACAGTGAGCTAGTGTGTCATGTGTACCCAAGAGAAAACAGAGTCTGAGCTCTTGCTTGCAGCTAACTCCATGCTGCAGGTCAGTATCCTAGGTCTGAAAAGAAGGGTATGTCTACATTGCCACTCTAGTTCAAACTAGGGTGGCTAATGTAGGCATTTGAACTTGCAAATGAAGCCCGGGATTTAAATATCCCAGGCTTTATTTGCATGTTCCCGGGCGCCGCCATTTTTAAATGCCCCGTAGTTCGAACTCCCTGCTCGCGGTGACACGCGGCACGGACTAGGTAGTTCGAATTAAAGCTCTTAATTTGAACTACTGTTACTCCTCTTCCAATGAGGCAATGTAGACATACCCACACTGAGGAACAGCCGTACTGCCTAAAGTCAGGAAAACAAGATGGATGCTTCAGCACCTATGTCAGACTGTTATGGACATCTGCTCAAAATTCACAGCAGCCAAATTCATTATGCTGTGGGAGCATCCCAGAATGCTGCAATGCATGAAGAGTACAACAATTAGTTCACAAAACATATTTCTCTAGAAGCAGGCAGCACCTTCATAGCTATAAGAGAGACGAGCAATTGCATTCTAAACTCGAATATAGTCAAAACTAGCAGATGCTGTGATAACTATTTAACAGGAAGGAAATATCCTTAATCTGGAACTTGTGACATGTTTAGACACAGGAGAAAAGGTAGTATTGTACATCTGCCTAGAGAAAATTATAATCTCCTTACTATGAAGTGGCTCAGGACCTAAATTCAAATACTTCTTGTGGCAGTGTGCAGTGAATTAGCCCCTGTGAGACTCACACAGGCAATTAATTTGAATGGTGGTTCTGTAAATCAAACCAGTGGGAAATGAAACTAGCGGGTGGGAAAAGAGTAAACATCAGTGAGAGGTTTGGTGTTTCTATTTTTGGGACTCTAGAATTCTGTCCTTGACCTTTCTCTGACGAGTCTGGCAGTCCTTCTGTGCTTCCCATGGCTGGAATATGGCTGGGCTGGAATAGAGCCTGTTACAAAAGTCTCCCTGTTTTTCCTCAGTCCCACTCCGACAGAGAGACAAAAACATGGAGGCAATGAAGGGCAGATTCAAACTGGGATGAAAAAAATCAATTTAAACTACAAAATATTTGAATGTTAAAATGGAAAAGCATTAGTTCTTCAATCAGTCATTAATTTCTAATTAGAAAATTACATTTTATGGCAGTAGTAAAAAGAATCAATTTATTTTAATTTGAAGTAAACAATTACTTGAATCAAAATTATCTCCTACATACATATGACTTTTTTCAAGTTTATTGAGTAATTAGTATTAAGGTAAAAACTCTTGAATTTGAGTGTTTTCTAAATTCTCTCTCAAAGTTGCAGTCTGGCAACAATCATCCAGATAACATTTGTTCCTAGAGTCCACCAACAGATGACAAGGGGATAGTTTTTAAATCTTTAATATCAAAGTGGAATATAGTAAAACTTAGCATTAAGATCAGACTCTCACCATGGGAGTCAGTGCTTCTACCCTTGTCTTTTCCAGGCATGGCTTTTGGTCTATGCATTAAGGCCACAGGCTTTTCTGTGAATTGGGGATTAAAAATAGAAAAACTAAAAGCTACGTGAGACATGCAAACTGGGGCAGCTTGCAGCCAGGCCACTCAGGACAAGATGGGCCATTGTGTATTGAAGGATACTTTTCTGCAGGACAGTGCTGTGCACCAATGGTGAGGGTGCCCATGGAGTTCATTGTAGCGCTCTGTAGGCTGCATTCTTTTGTCTCCATCCATCCTAGAGTTCCCATTGTGGTAATTTTCTCATTATAGAAAGTTCTTTTTCCGGGACTTAAAACTCAAAGAAAACCCCCAAACCTCTCCTTATGCTGACATGAGGGGAATGATGTACAGAGAGCCCAGAAAGGCTCCAATCATTACAAAGGTCAAAGGATTCAAAAGACAAAAGTGTTTTGTGGCTGGGAGTCTAGTGCTAGTGTTTCCATCTGCAGTGAACTGATTATAAAGCTACAGCAGGACTATTGTAAATGTGTGAAGAGAGCAGAAGCACCTCTAGATGTTCTACACCCAGCCCTTTCTCAGCTGAAGGGATAGGCTCCCTGGTGAAAGGATTTTAAACTCTGTGAAGAAGAGTTTAAAAAGGAGAACAATCCTTTTTAGCCCTCAAGGTGCCAGGACAGGGGTGACAAGATTTGCCTTTTGAAGATTAAAGTTTTTTAAATAAATATAGTCCACAATGGGGGTTCTTTGCCCTTTTGTTGTGTTTTGAGAAAACGCAAGATCTGGAAATTTGGCTTCTAGGACTGTACAAATAAATGACATACAATTCTATTCTACGCTCTGAGATGGGCTGATCCAATGGCCAATAGTGTGAACATTCTACGTATGTGTTTAACAGAATAAGCCATCTTCTAGAAGGTTGTCTTATTGCCAGCTGATTATAAACACTTAAAATACCTAACCAAAAATCTGATTCCAGTCTACACATACAATATGGACTTAAGACACTTCTGTAATAAGTTGTCAGCAAGACAGGATGCATGGTACAGAGTTACCCCCTTAGCAGAAAAAAATGAAAGAAATATTTAGAAATTAAAACAGCAAGTGAAATTCACTTTAAACAAACACCACTGATGTCAACAGGAGTTATTTCGGAGTGTATAGGATTCTATTCTAGTCTATAAATGAGAAGAGATTCTCAGTGATGGGAAACAAGATTCAGGACCCCTATGCTTTAAGTGAAGACAGAAATGCACGATCCCCTTACCTTACAGCACAATGAGGAAACAGATGGGAAAAGCTGTTGGAGCTAAACTAAGAACAGGGAGTTGCTTCAGCTAGTATTGTCCAGACAAAATCATAGAACGTAGCACTGGAAGAGACCTTGCAAAGTCTAGTCCAGTCAGGGCATGACTATTTAATAACTAGATCAAAGGTATAAAGGAATTTCTTCTTCCACTGGTGTGTAATTGATCTCAAGTAACCATGTTTCCACAAAGAATCTCATGTTGGCTTTACACGGGCCAGATAAAACTTGTTTTGCAACCAAAATCTGAAGACTTGGTCCCTTGCCATACACCTAAAAATCCCCAGGCAAGACTTTAGATTTACAAAGCAGGATTTTGAACACTGTTCAAAGTATAAACACAAGAGTAAAGGAAAACCACAGATTGTATGGTCAGATATAATGCAACAATATGAATTACTGCATCTCACCTAAAGGAACTGTCTCAGTGAACATGATGCAGTCTGCCATATAAACCAGGGTGGGTGATTTTTGTTATCTTTGTGGAAGGGACTGATATAAGGGAATGTGGCCTTTCCATAGGACATGATTGATGATAAAGGGAAACAGGACATTAAGCTGTGTCTTCCGTGTTCTGTGCCTATACCTTGTGCAGTGAACTAATAGCATAGTGCTGCCAATACATTACAAAAACAAATGCTTGGTAGCTGTTTGCTGGGTGTGATTGTGCTTCACGGGTCTTTGGACTTTGTCATGAAGGGGTAAATGAAAAGCAGGAAAAGGTCTGAGAGGCACTGGGAATGGCTGCTAGTCTGGGCAAACTGATGCAGATTAGAAAATTCAGATAGGTACAGAAAAAATTTCAAATCCTGGTGCTGCTGGTGCAGTGACGCTGATTTTTTATTGTTGCTTTGCTCATGCCATCTTCAAAATAGAAAGAAAAAACAAATGTCTCTGGAATACACCCCATCTGAGCAGGAGATGTGTGTGCAGTTTCTTGCAAAGGCCAGCAGCAACAAACTCCAGCCTCTGGCCAGGAAGCCTGTTGTTCCTTTGGCTGCTGGATTCTATCATTAATAACAGGCTCCACTCTGTCGTTCAGATTCAAAGCACACAAGGTCTCTGTCCTGCAAATGCCCCAGTAGCATGTTTTGGTCATGTATAAAAAGGAATTATTTCAGAGTTTTCTTATCTACAGGTTGAAGAGCTTTGAAGGCAGGGGTTGTTTCTCACCCTGCGTCTTAACTTAGATTAACCAGATGTCTGTCTCCTCTCCAGCCTAATGTCTCAAGTGGTCCATGTAAACAAAACACAGCTGAGTGCAGTCTCTCCTCCTCTTCCTGGGCCTGTTTTTATCGGTAAGCAGGGTTTCCTGAAAGTGTGGTGTTGGCTAAATGTAAAACAGGCAAGGGATGAGCTTCTGTGTTAAAAACCCAGTTGTCTAAAGGCAGGAGGTCATCATTGGAGAAAAGCAGATACAAATACCTGGACAACAAAAGAGAAAACAGGAGGTTAAGGAGGACAAGAACACATGGGTGAGGAGCCTGATACTGGCCCCAGGCTGACTTGCGCCTACACTCTCAATAGCCAGCTGCTCGATTCCTCCATATACCAGCTACTCAAATACCTTCCTTTCCCTCAGCACTCATCTGCCCCCAGGGATCTCCATGCCCAAAGAGCCCCATGAACTTTCTGTCCCTCTCAAGTTCCAGCAGCTCTCTATCCATCTACCCAGTCAGAGTCTGCCACCCAGCTACATCCCCAGAAACCTTGAGCACTCACCTACCCAGCCAGAGATAAAATGATTTGTGCATCCTCATTTCTTATCAGCATCAGTGCTCAGGACAGGCTGTGTCTCTATAAGTTTACAATTATCAGTGCAAATGGTATACCCACAAGCAATATATGCCTTTTACAGAATTAGTATGAACTGTCACATAGTGGCACAGAACTTGGCAGCTATGAAAACTCATCATCATCCCATTGCTATATTCACAAACTAATAATAAACTGCATCTACCGAGGAGACTCTATCAACACTGTTTGGCAATTTAGGCCTCATTTTTAGGTATGGCAAAATGAAACAGAGCTCCCACAAACTAAGAGTTTTTGCTTATCTGCTCTATATTTTGAAGAGTTTATTTGTGGAATTGTTTGTGCAAGATAAAGTCATACTTTGTGATTACCTACAGATACCAAATTTTGCATGAACAATCTTGCCACTCAAATTAGCTGAATGCACTACTTCTTACACAGGACTATGCTGGGTGAAAGGCTTAAATAATTATTTGTTTTTCATTGGAAAAATGTCATGACTATTATGATTACAGTTAAAAATATTTGCTAACAAAATTAAAATTGAGTCACCTATTCAACTATCATTTTAGTGCAAAGAAAATTTTTACTGTCACAAATCACAGAATAATTCAAATTAGCTATGGAAAGAGAAATAAAATTTAAAACTGTTCTTTTACTTCCTTTTTGCATGCACATTAATACAACATATTGTTTATTTCTTGAACCTTCCTGTAAGTGTAATCTATGCAAAAGGACTTTGCCCTGTCAACACCAGGCCTCACTTGCTAGTAAATTTATACTTTTAAATTTTAGCAGCAAGAAACATACCTGAGAAAACTAGAATAAATGTTTAATATATTGAAAGCTGATGCTCTTGAGGGGAAAATGTACATACCCTGCCTGTGATAACTTAGGAGCAGATGAGGCAAGGTGCTCAGCCCAGGAGGATAGATCTACACGTGCCACCCAGCAAGGAAAGACGGTGGCCAGTCTCTCCTTTGGCTAGTTCGGTTTTGCTGACCCTCTCTCTAAACTGCCATATTGTCCTTTTTCCCTAGGTCATCTCCAGAGCAAAGAGAGAAAACTAGTCTGTTGTGTTTTCTTCCTCATCATTAATTTTATTTTACTTACTATTAATATAAACTTTTCCTGAGTCTAAGGGCATGTCTATGCTGCAAATGAAGATATGAGTTTAGCACAGGTAGACATTCCTGCACTATCTTTAAGCCACATTCTGGGTGCACAGATTTCAAGAGTGGAATGGACATGTGCACTTATTCAAAGAAGAACAATTATTTAAAAAAAACAAATATTTAGGATTAATAATCATTTTGCCATTATTTTTCATAATCGAAATTTTGTCATTTTTCTTCAGCCTTTCCTGACAAAGGGGTTATCTCCGTTGTCCAGTTTTCTTTTACACGGCAAAGATTTGAAAAATATCAAAACTTCATTAACATTTTTCTTAATCAAAAAATTCCAACCTTGCAAGCTGTGTGAAAAAAACCCTCAATGTGGTTTTCCAAATATTTTTTGTTAATTTTTCATTGAAAACTAAATTTGATGAAAACATTTGCCAAAAATTCAATGTTTAGGAAAATTCTACCAGCTCTAGTTCCTAGTGAAAGTGAGATCAAAGGACTGTACACAGTTAAGATGGTCTCTTCCAAACTGCCTACTGCCTCCAATTGTTGCCAGCATGTGTGAAGCCAACATGTCTGGATGAAAGATTATGGTCCCTTCTTGAGAGGCTGAGAGGAGCACGGTGAGAAACCAATATACCGAGACAGAGGAAATTCTTTCTAAGGGCAGCGTGTGGCCTTGATCTCATTGAGAACAACAGGAGATGACAGCCATTTTTAAAGCTGGTACCAATGTGAGGAATTCTATGGAGTAGAACATCATTCTTTAATTTCTGCTGAAGGACAAATTTAAGTCAAGATGAAAAATGGCAAACAATGTCCATTAATTCTACACATTTTTCAGGGGCATCTATGCACAAGATTTCAGTTAATTTTAGTAACACAGGAAGACTGTGCTAGTTGTTTAAGATCAAACCAATCAAATAAATTAATCAATTTAATTTTAAATTCTCTGAATATTCATTCTGTACTTAAGAAGACGACACCTTATTTTTCATAAGTATAAAAAGCTGCCTTTAAGTGTAAAACTCAACT
The DNA here is from genome assembly GCF_052426305.1 of Pelodiscus sinensis. NCBI lineage: Eukaryota > Metazoa > Chordata > Testudines > Trionychidae > Pelodiscus > Pelodiscus sinensis. Next base: position 144,921,606 of record NC_143052.1, on the reverse strand, counting down.
CAGTCAACTACAAAGTGCTAGCAATGCCTCCATAATATATTATTATATTTCTATAGATTCCTATCATGGTATCCATCACAGAAGTTGCACTGGTGTGTTCTAGTTATTGCAGTTTCTAAGTTATTACATGGGAAAAAAAGACGGAGAAAGATCCATTACTTGGGACACTTAAAACTTGCCTGGATGAAATACCAGAAAACAGACTGCATTATCCTCTGGAAGATTGACTAGGTGTATATACTAGGTGAACCACTTTTAGTTAATAAATTTGACTAAACAAAAATAGTTACAGAGCTCTAAAATTTGAAAATGTGGAATCTGGCTTTCAATTAAAACTAACTTCCACTAAACCACCAGCAGATGAAATACAGAAAAAAAAATCCAATAAAGGTGTGGTGGATTTTTATATCATGCCGTATTTTTCCATTCACAGTCTTCGAGCTTGGTCACCGCAATATGCAGACAGAGTAGATTCCGCTCCTTTTCCCTGGCAGCTTGTGTTCTGACTAGAGATACAACAAATCAAATGGAGGCAGGAAGAACAATACACCCACACGTCTGTGTCTGGGGAGTCTTCCTGTGGTTACTCAGGACTGAAACAGTGGAACCAGGGGACTCCAAAATAAAATAAAAAAAAGAGAGTGAAACACTCCATGACGAACTAGAAAATCCATGTTAGTCTAATATATTTTAGGTATTGGATAATCATACAGTACTTGAGCTGAGCCAGGCTATTTTATGGATATATACAAAAAGAGAAGTCTGCTTACTTCAGAGTTTCAGCAAGGAAAAAGCTCTGTTGTACATCGTCATATGCAGGAGATGAAGAATAGACATCCTTGACCCCTGAAAATCCACCACTGACTCGGCAGTACTTATCAATAGCCTAGAGGGAGGAAGGAAGCACAGAAGAGGCATATTTTACTTGCACTTTAATATTTGAAAAGATACGGCAAAGCCAGGCTTGACCAATACTGACCAGAGTACATGGCAACATACTTTGGTAACAGTACTGAGAATTACTGCTGAAATAATGGGGGAAGAGGAAGGACAGGCATATTATTGAGCTTTGTAGCTAGGAGAGCTGAAAGAGTTTTAGAAGCTTGGAGGTAGATTGTCATGGGCTCCTGAAAAAGTTTATTTAGAGGGGGCCCAAAGGATTGTTCACATCACTGTGAGATGTCTGCTGACCCGTACAGCCTCCTCTATCTCCCTTTGTACAGCCATATGACCTGACCTCTTCCTTTCCTACTCAAACTGATTTTCAGTCCCAGCTGCACTGGTCTGAGCTGCCCCAGAAAAGCTTCTGGTCTTTGAAATGGTGCACTCCAAGTCCATGAGCATGCAAATACAAAGAGGAGTGGGGTTGGTGGATCCCAAATCCTTGAACCCTTGCATGTCACCCAAACTTCCCTGGAGGTCAACACCTAGCTATCTCTAATTACTACTGGAAAAAGATCAAGGGAAGAAAGTAGGAGTGGAAAGAAACACAGCTGCTCAAAGCACCCCTTGTATGAGCCTTGGTATTCTACTCACATTTCCAAACTTATGGCACATGAAAATGTCAGCCATTAAAACCATCCCCCAAGAAATTATTCTGCAATGATTCACAGATTACTTGTGCTTCCCTGCTGATTTGGCATTGCCCCCTCAGCAGACATTAGCTCTTCTAATAGGTTCACGTAGGAAAGGAGAAGGCACAAAGATCAGAGAAAGTGTTTGGCTTCTGATGTTAGTCAGGATCAGACTAGAGAACACAGCTACCTGTAGTTGAGTTATCTATGCTTTGGCCCATTAATCCATGAGAGTTTTTTGTCTGCAGGCTGTTGTAGGCTTTCTGCTAATTCTTATTTCTGTTTGTTATGCTCAACAGACACTGAGAAGACTCGAAGCAGGGGAACAAATGCAGTGTAGAAACAGATGTCTCTTTATATACAAAGAAAATGAATTCAGTCTAAATGTGCTGCTTGCAATCTATGACTGAACCATGAAGGGCTGCAAAATACTGGCAACAAAAGAGATTCTCTGCTGGAAATGTGTGTTTGTGAATGTCTCCAGATGCAGTCAGTGAAACATGCAGAGGAAGAAAAGGGGCTTCTCCTAAAACTGTAGGTTAAAACTGTCCATATATCAAGGGCTACAAAATTCATCAGGATCAGTCAAATACAGGAATAAGTGTGTGGCATATAAAAGTCTAGGATTGCAATAAAGAAACTTTAATTCATTCTGAGTCTTAAAAATGAGGGTAGTTGAGAGGGTGGGGAGGGGGAACAACAGGTCTCAGCATAAATGGCCTATCTTAACATCGTCACCAGGTCACAACACATGCCAGTGTCTATGCTTTCTTCAGAAAGCACCTCTACTCCAGACGACAGCAACTACTGAACAGTTTCGAAGGCTGGACTTGGTCATGTGGGCTGTTCCGGACAGATTTTAATTTCCATCAAGCTATTAAAAATGTTAATAGCAACATAAATACTATAGGTTCAAGGACACTTTGCTTTGAGAGGGTGTTACCTACACTAACTAATTAATTAATTAACACAGGACCCTATGGAGGTAAACATATTATTAAACAGCAAAAAAAGTCACTAATGCAGAGAGACGGTTGCCCAGTTATAGTTTGTGAGCATCTAGAATGTTAAGTTCAGCAAAATTCACATTTCTGAAAACCTCAACATTCATAGTTGGGGTAAATGCCAAGTTTAACTCTGCTCCCCTCAAGTGGGCAATAGTCACTAAGAATTATCTGCACTCATCCAGCTGCATTTGCTGGGTCAGGGGTCGCTGCGCTGGATGGCTGAGAAAACTTGGAAGAGCAGTTACTTCTAGAGCCCTGCTCAGATCCAAAATGTGTATCTTCAGCTGCATCCATATCCACAAAAAAAAGCTGTGGATATAAAGTACATATCTGTGAATTTTCAGGGCTCTAGTTATTTTGATAAGCGATTTGGGAATTAATTAAAGAAGCACCCCAGAGTTGCAATGGTGATATGAAGATATCTGGGTCTAAGTTCCTTCACATGTTGTCAAAGAAAGGAGGTACATTTGTACCTTGAGGTTCTAGTTCGTATCACTTCAATACACAGTTGTGTAGTTTGTATCAGACGGGGCAACAAAATGACAGACGGTATTTAATATTGATAAATATAAAACAATGCGCATTGGAGAACGTAACCCTAAACATACATACAAGATGAGGGTAGGGGATATGAATTAGCTGTTACCACATGAGAGAGATCTTGGCGTCATTATGGATAGTTCCCTGAAAACATCTGCTCAATGTGCAACAAAAGTGAAAAAACAAAACAGGATATTAGGAACATTATGAAAGGGAGAGATAATCAGACAAAAATATCATACTGCCTCTATATAAAGCCACGGTACACCCACATCTTGAATACTGTGTGCAGATCTGGTCCCCCATCTCAAAAAAGATAGAAAAGAGCAACACAAAAGATTTGGGGTATGGAAGAATTCCATATGGGGAGAGAGGTTAAAAAGATTGAGACAGTTCAGCTTGGAAAAAGAGACAACTAAGCAGTGATATGCCTATAAAATCATGAATAGGAGTACACTTGGCATTTGCAGGCAGTGCCTGTATATTACAGTGAAAAGGAAGAGCATGAATGGGGTCATTGCTCAAAAAGAGCAGAATTTAGATTGCATGGGCATTTAACTGAACTCCTGTTTTTCAGAAGCTGACCTTTGCTGAACTTGCCATTCTGCAAGGGCACAAGCCATCTCCTGGCAACCTTAACGGTGCACTAACAACGATTTTGTCATTTGATTACTTAGTTTTTTAAACTGAAAAGAGCTGTATGTGGTATGAGTTAGTGTTCAGGTGGACAGGTATAGTTCTCACCGAGGTTTGCAGTTGATGTAATACTGAAGGTAGGTACTAATCAATGGTCTTTTCACTAGGCCACAGAGTTACTATGTGATTCCACAATGCTCCTCCCCCGTCCTGTACATTTGGCTGTAGTAGAATAGGGATAGCGGTTATGCTTTGAAAGGTCTGCAATGTGCAGCTGCTAAAAGGGTCAGTGAGAGAAATGCTGGTGGTCTGTGGTCCAAAACATTGACAATTTTATCATATAGACAGGGTAGGGGGAGGTTAGAGGCGGTTACTCACCTATGAGGTAACGGACATACTTTGGAATAAGTGTTCCTGTGGATGCTCCACATCAGGTCGGTACGCTGCCACAGCACCAGGTATCCGAATCTTCAGAGCAACGTCCTTGGGGCCACATGTGCGCATATCTCTAGTTGCATTCTCCTGCTGTGCAGGCAACGCACATGCATGAGCCCTTCTCGTCCCCTCTCGCCCCCCCTCCCCCCCAGTTCCTTCTCTACCTCAAAGACAGACTGCTTGAAGAGGCCAGAACTCTTAAGCAGGAGGGAAGGAAGGGTAGATAATGGAGCACCCACTGGGACACTCATCTCGAAGAATGTCAGTCACTGCACAATTGAGTAGCCGCCTCTTCAAGAGATATGTCCCCCTGGGTGCTTCACATCAGGTGACTACAAAGCTATATGATTAAGACGGCAAGGACTTTGGATCTGCATGAAGGCAGTGGAGAGGACTGCCTTGGGAAATTTAAGATTTGACAGAGGTCTCTGAGTAAGTGCATAGCACTTTGTGAATGTCTGGTCCAAGTAGCGACCCTGCAAATATCTGCTATCGGAACCTTACGTAGGTATGCTATTGAGGTAGACATGGCTCCAGTGGAATGAGCTTGTATGCTCGTAGACAAAATATAACGGAGTCTGAGTACGAAATCCAGTGAGACAGTCTTTGGCCTGAAATGGGCTGACCTTTGTTGCAGAAATAAATAGTCTAGGAGAAGCTCTCAAAGGCTTGGTTTGGTGAGATAAAATGGAAGTGCTCTGCGTAGATCAAGCGTGTGCATCTTTGATTCCCAGGAGTTAGCTTGGGGTTTGGGAAAAAACATTGGGAGGTGTATGGTCTGACCGTATCTTGGGTAGGAATTTGGGGTGGGCGCATAACATCACTTTATCCTTGAAAAAGCTACTGTATAGCAGGTCTGCCATAAATGTGCAATTTTGCCTACCCATCTGGCCAACGTGATGGCTACGAGAAATGCTGTTCTCATAGATAAGTGCAATAAAGAACTGGTAGCCATTGGCTCAAATTGAGGACATGTAAATGCATTTAAAACAAGGTGCAGGTCCGAAGGATCTGCTGGTGGAACCACCTCTGGATAAACTCCATTCATCTGAAGAAGTGGGTTGTGCCCACAACAGCTCATGATACCATCTACATTTTTGTTAGTCTCTAACGTGCTGCAGGAATATTTGTTGGTTTTTAATCTTTTTCAGGTACAGACTAACACAGCTACCCCTCTGAAAAGATTGAAGAGTCATCTATCTTGAGGTGGAAGGTTGTTATAGCAGCCAAGTGGATCTTGATGGAATTTATAGCAAGGCCTGATTGTTTAAGGTGCAGAAGCCATAGATAGAGCAATCCAACAGTCTAAGCACCATATGGAGAATCTCTTCTATTTTGGGGTATGTGTCTTGCAGGTGCTCTGAGCCCTGCTGTGCAATAAAACATATTGTACCTGTTGTGAACATTCTAATTCTTGTGCAGAGAACTATCTAGGGGCCAAGACTTGAGGTGTAGCATGTGCAGATTGGGGTGGCTAGCCTGGGTTCCCAATTTGAAGAGGAGATTGGGGATGGGGGGTGGGTGTAGGAGAATTGGAGGTGTGTAGGACATCCTGGGCAGGAAGGGAAACCAACGTTTTCGTGGCCCAATGGGGCGATGAGAATTAGTCATGCACTGTCCATCCTTGCCTTGTGTATAAGCTTGTTTAGGTGGGTACTGGAGGAAAGGTGTAGAGGAGCTGATTAGGAAGACATTGCCCATGGAGCCTTTCCCCATTCCTGCTCTGAAAGAAAAAAGGTGGCACCTTTTGTTGGATTGAGTGGCAAAAAGATCTAGGGTGGGGTGACCCCACTGGTAAAAGGTCCATGACAGGATGTGCTCGGTGGGGAGGACCCTGCTGAGCATGTCAGCCACAGTACTGAGGCTGCTCGGAAGATGGAAGGCAGTAATCTTTACATTGTGCCTTAGCCACCAGTTCTAGAGGGTCATGGATTCTGTGCATAGGGCATGTGATCAGGCTCCATCTTGATGATTAATATAAAACATAGCCACTAGGTTGTGGGTATACACGCTGACATGATTGTTGGAAATAAAGGGAAGGAATCGCTTGCATGCGTATCTTACAGCTTGAAGTTCCAGAACATTTATGTGAAGATTTTTCTCCATACTGGACCACAGTCCCTGAGTTCTGTGGTGTTGCAGATATGCTCCCCACCCCATGAGGGAAGCATCTGTTGTCATGGAAACAGATGGCTCTGGTGCAAGGAATGGGACACCTGAACAGAGGCTCAGTGGGATTGTCCACCAGTGGAAGGATTGTTTTACTGTTGGGGGATTTGGATGGGTGTGTACGCTGGGCTTGTACATGCATCTGAGCCAACCCTGCAAACATCTCATGTACAGGCGTGCCTTGTTTACAATAAAATTGCAAGCAGCCGTGGGGCTCAGAAGCTGAAGGCAGTTGTGGGCTATGACCTTGGTGGATGGACTGCAACTGTTGTACCAGCTCCACTAGTTTGTAAAAACGTTCTGTAGGTAGTGAAGCAATGGTCATCATGGAGTCTAGGTAAGCTCCTATGAATTGTATTTTGTGTGTAGGGAGTACAGTTGATTTTATTTCGTTTATTTGCAGGCTGAGATATTGGAAGACGTGCCTGGTGATGGATGTAAGATTCAATTTCAGAGCATGCTTTGAGGAGACAATTGTCCAAGTAAGGAAATATGTTGACATTTTGTTTTCTCAAGTATGCTGTGACTACGGCCAGTAGCTTTGAGAACACTCTTGGAGTTGTGGATACTTCTAAATGGCAGGACCTTGTACTGCTAGTGTTGTGAACCTAAAAAGAACTGAAGAAAGCGTATATGAGCTGGATGAGAGAAAAGCGAAAATATGCATCTTGCAAGTTGAAGGACGAAAACCAGTCACACTTGTCCAATGCTGGGACGACGGTAGCAAACATCACCATCTTGAACTTCTGTTTTTTAAAAACGTATTCAGTGCTCGCAAATCTAGAATGGGTTGCCATCCTCCCGACTCCTTCTCAGAAGAAATAATGGGAATAAAAACCTTTTCCTGTAAAGTAGGGTGGGATTATTTCTATCGCCCCTAAATGTAAGTGGTGTTCAACTTCCTGTTGGAGAGGGATGAGGTAGAGAAATTGGAAGAGGATATAGACATAAAGGGGATAGTGTATCCAAGATTAATTATTTGGAACACCTTTCTATCTGATGTTATTCGTTGCCAGTTCTTATAGAATGGGAGTAGATAGTGCTGAAAGAGCTTGTGAGATGATGGTGGTATTGGGATAGGTGAGAGGCTCTCTCGATCCTCAACATGCTGCTCAAATTTGCTTACTGGGCTGTTGCAGCTACTGTGTATTATTAGAAGGTGGATGCCGTCTTTGAGATCTGTTTCTATCATGTTGTTATTACTGTTGGTCCTGTCCGGGGTAATGTTGGATATACTATGGGTATCTTGGTCTGGGATATGGCTGATAGTTGAAATGTCTTCTTCTAGTTCAGTGGTCTCCAACCTTTTTAAGCATGAGATCACTTTTTGAATTTAAGTGCAATCCAAGATCAACCTCAAACCCAAATACCCTTGCCACGCCTCCTTTGTGCCCCTCCTCTGAGGCCCCTCTCCTGCTCACTCCATCCCTCCCCCATCCTCCCTCACTTTCACCGGTCTGGGGCAAAAGGTTGGGGTGCAGGCTCTGGGCAGGCAGTTGGGGTGTCAGAAGGGGTTCTAGGCACACGGCATTTGGCTACAGGGGTGCTCGGGGCTAGGGCAAGGGCTTAGGGTGCAGGAGGGGGTTCATGACTGGCACAGGATTTCAGGATGTAGGCACCAGTTGGGCACGGATTACCTCAGGTGGCTCCTGGGTGGTGGTGCAGTGGGGCTAAGGCAGGCTCACTCCTGTCCTGGCCTTGCACCACTCCCAAAAGCAGCCAGCAAACTCCATCCCAAGTCCTGTTGTGCCCTCTCTCTGCTCTATGGAGATAGAATACAGGGTAGGAGAGGGGGCATCTTGACATCAGTGCCCCCTCCCTTGCCTCCCTTTTACTGCACAAAAGCAGGAGGCTCCCGAGGGGACAGCTCCAAGGCAAAGGGCAGGAGATGCACAGCAGTCTGGGGTAGGGGCAGCTGAAATGCTGGACTTGATAACTTCTTGGCCAAACCAGTTAGGATCCCCTGCCAGAGGCTCCAAGATCTACCAATAGATCCCGATCTACTGGTTGGTGACCACTGTTCTAGGTGTTGGGTTGTAGATGCCATGGGATATGAGGGTTGCCCTGGAATCTTTCACTGAATGCAGCACGTCGTTAGTATTGGCTGCAAAATTTCACATCATCAAAGGGTAATCCTCTACTGTGGATTGAATCTCCCTGAGGAAGGAGGATGAGTTGAACCAAGAGGCTCTTTTCATGACCACAGCAGTGGCTGTGGACCATGTGACCATATCTGTAGCATCTAAGGTTGCTTGTAGGGCTGTCCTAGAGATTGTATGTTCCTCCGCGATTACAGCTCTAAATTGTTGTTTCTTAGCCTCTGGAATGTCTGAAATAAAATAACTGAATTTGGAATAATTTCTGTGGTCGTATGTACATAGTAGAGCAGCATAGTTAGCAACTCGAAATTGCAGCACCGAAGACATGTTGACCTTGCAGCTAAATACATCCAACCTTTTGCTATCACAGTCCTTGGTTGTGGTTCTGAAGTGCTGCTGTTTGTTTTTCTGGTGTGCAGCTTCTACCACAAGAGAATTTGGTGCAGGATGAGTGATAAGGAATTCAGATCCTTTAGGCAGGATGCAATATTTTTTGCCCACTTTTCTGCATGTGGGAGTGTCTGCGGCAGGTGTTTGCCATATAGTTTTAGCTGGCTCCATGATTGCTGGGTTGATGCGTAGCGCTATCTTGGACGATGTCACTGACTGTAAAATGTCTATCAACTCATGTTGGTTCTCAATAACCTCCTGAAGCAGGATGTTCAGCTCTTTAGAGACCTGATTAGAAAGATCCTGAAAATGGGAAAAGTCATCAACAGTTCTCAGAGGAGGCAGCATTACTGCTTCATCAGGCTAAGAGGAATCATTTGTGTCCAGAGACATGTTGGGAGATGGGTCACTGTGGTTGTCCTCTGCAGCTTGTTGGCGCTGAAGAGATGGTGACTGTGGTGGAGGAGAGTGTTGGGAGTACACTCTGATGTTTCTTGGAATGTTGATATCTATGGCGGGACTGCCATGGGCTCCAGTATTGACAGTTTGGGTACGGCATCAGGGCTGGCATCTAGGGATTATCACACCACAGTGGCATGTCTGTGTGCTTGGCATATGGTGGATGGGTTCTAGCAGAATAAATGGAGTGGTCTATCAGAGGAGAATTGTGTGGGGAAAAAACAACATCCATAGGAGTCCTCATAGGAGTTGCTGAAAAATCTCTCCGGTGAGATGGTTGGCTGTGGTAACAAGGTACCTGGAGAGCAATCAGTGCCTAGAAAAGGCGAATTAAGTATCAATGCTATGAGCAGGTCTCTATGGTGCATATGTATTGCTGGGCTGGAGTTGACGGTGCTATGGTTGGCTGCACCAAGGCAATCTATGGTGCTGGATGTGTTCCTGGCAGTGAGTGCACTGGTGATGTTGTCAGTGCTGTTATGGTGCTGGAAGACAGTACGGAGGTCATGCTCAGCACCGGGGTTGGTTGCGGTGCCAGCAGAGTATTATCAGTGCTGGGTGGTGCCACAGAATGATAGGCAAGCAACTTAAAGTTTGTGGCTTTGGTGCGGGGTTTTGAAGGACCTACTCTTGTGGTGAGCCAGATATACCCAATGTGTCGTAGGTATTGAAGCGCAGAGCCACCACCGTTCTCAGCACTGAAGGGGTTGGTGAGTGTCTTTTGTGTGCCAAAGTGTCCTGAGGCAACGAAGAAGCTCACTTTTTTGTGGGCTTTTTGTCTTTATGTGCCTGTGGGATCTCAGATTCTTGCCCTGGGTCAGAGGCAGGGTGTAGGGATTTTTCAAGAAGTATGAGCTTGAGATTCAAGTTTCTATCTCAGTGAGCTCTAAATTTAAATTTGTGCAATGGGGGCACTTCTGTGACACACATGCCTTTCCTAGGCAGTGGACACATTGTGTGGGTCTGTCAGACACAGGGATAGGGTCACTGCACAAGGAACAGCGCTTAAATCTCAGTAAGCCAGGCAGGGTGCTACTAAAGGGAGTAACTGGAGCAAGGAAAAAAACTTTTTTTTTTTTTTAAGAGGAAAAACAATGAACTCTGAACTAACTAACCAGGGTAGAAAACAGGGTTCAATAAGAGAGTTAACTCATTCCATGTTTGGATAAGTAAGGAACACTGCCAAGCTCCATCTCTGGCTGGAGATGGTAGAGAAGGAACTAAGGAGAAGGGACAGGGGCTCATGCATGGGCAGCAGCTGCTCAGTAGGAGCATGTGGATAGAGACACGTGCATATGCGGCCCCAGGACACTGCTCTGAAGACTCCGATCCTTGGCATGGCAGTGGCGCACCAATCTGATGTGGAGCACACACTGGAACCTTTCTCTCTCAGAATGTCTTTTATTGGACCAGTTTCTCCTGGTGACAGAAAAGATTTTGAGTGTACCGTTTGACTGGGTTGGGTTTTTTTTTGAACCCAGAATTTCTGGGTCCAGTGCTATTCTCCCACATTGTCCAAGAGGTGGAGCGTGACCATTTTCTAGTCTGAGTGAAAACAAAAGAACCTGCTTGGAAGGTGTCATTCATCCAGGCATAAAGTCTCTTGCTGTGCCCATCTTTAAGCAGGATTAACTTGTTGTACGATGGATAGGGATTGAAGCCCACTGATTTGGAATCTACCATCTTATGATCCTGTATTTGTGTGTGTGGGGAGAGGATCTGTTTAGGGGGTGGAAGTTGTTCAGGGGAAGTTTGACTGAAAGATTTCAATCCAGACAAGGATTACTGAGTCCAAATGGTTGAAAATAAAGGAATGAAGTCTGGTCTGAAGAATTTCAGAAGTTTAGATTCAGATCGATCATGACGGAGTTGCTAGCAGATAGGATACTGCAGGGTCCCTCTCACTGCCAAGGGTGGTAGGCGGGAACTGAGGGAGAGTAAGAGCCACACACACTTTATGTCTTTCTGTGGAACAAATGCAGTGCCAAAGGACACTGCTAGCACAAGGAATCCAGTCACAACTCTTACAGTGGGATCCACATGGGCACATACTTGAACAGCATATCATTGAATCATAGAACCATAGAGCTGGAAGAGACTTTAGAAGGCCATCAAGTCCATCCCCCTGCCCAAGGCAGGACCAATTCCAATTAAATCAATCCAGCCGTGGCTTTGTCAAGCTGAGACTTAAACACCATATGAAGGAGCTGCCCTGAAAACTGGGGTAAGAGCTTGAGGAAGAGCTCTATATCTTCTCTCACGGAAAGGCACAGAAAAACCGTGAGGGCTTATCTCAGAGACACCGTTATTGGGACTGGGATTCTACTGCTTAGAATAGGGACTGGGCATCATGGCTACTGGGCTCTACTGCCAATTCTGATTTGTTGTGAAACCTTGAGCAGATCACTGGTCTGTGCATGCATTTCGTTGCCTGTTACACAGGAAAAAGAATAGTAATCACAACCACTGCCACCACGGTTCTATCTTCCAAGGGCTGGTGATGACTACTAATTGCTTGGAAAGTATTTGGGATGAAAAGAGAACACAGAAAAACAAAGCAGAACAATTCTATTGACTGAGCCAAACAGCAGTTACCTGTGCTGCTTCCCATCCCCACTGCCTGTACTTGGGATCATGTGTAAATCTCCACATATACCAATAGGTCTCTATCACCTCAGGCCGTAGAATGTAATATTTTTCATTCTGCCGCACTGCCACTGCCTCTAGGCCACCATCAAATTTGAATGCTTCAGGACCCAGCTTTAATGCTGAAGAGAGAAAAGAAAACAGGAAAACTTTATTCCTTTTCAACCTTTGGGGGGAGGGAGTTACACAAAGCATGTGAGTAAAACAGAAACTAAATCTAGCTTTTCTTTGAAACAATCTCATAAATATTTCCCATTGTCAAGGCTTGTCATATTTCTAATGAATAATGTATTCAATTCCCGTGTTAAATCTACCTATCTTGACAGGAGCATAGTAATCCCCTTAGAAACTAATAAAACACTAAGAACATAAGCATTTTAACACATTCAATTATAAGGTAAATTTTAAGTGAGACAGATTGGTTCTTGCTATGCATAAGCAAAAGAGAAAAATGGTCAGGAACTTTGATTTAATATGGCAGAGTGGGAAAAGGCCTTAGAAGGTGAATGAGGAATCAACATCGCAGTTCTCACAACAAGGCAGTAAATATTCCATTATATTTCAAAATCTGTAAACCTCAGGGAAGCACAGTCTTTGCCACAGAGGCATCTTGCTAAGATTTGGATAGTGCCTGCTTTAACACCAAGATGAAGCCACTGGAGACAACAGACCCAGGATACCGCATTGTGCCTTGATTCAAATGACTGAGCAGCAGGCTGTATGACAGAATACACCACTGTGCATGTGACCCATGACCTATACTCTGTCTACAGCTGATGTATAGGTAGGTTTTGCCAGAAAAGAATACAATATTTTAACATGTGCAGGAGACAAAATACAATTCAAACTTACTTCCACCCTCATGCATAAGCATTGTCAAACATCCAGTTTTAAATTATATCCTTACATAGTATTTCTCAAATACAATATAAAATTGGGAACTCTTTTCTATGACTGCATCTGCCCTGGAGTTGGTGCTTTGGTCTGGTGCCCATATAATGGTGAATGTTAAGTGTGAGGTCAGACTTTAAAAACGTCTCAAAAGATGTTAAGTCCTAATAGCCAGTAACACTGTAGGACACACATGGCTTCTTCTTATGTATTTGTATAGTGCCCAGGACATTGAAGCCCGGATCCTGATTAGAGCATCAGAGTTCAGAGTGTACTGTAACACAAATAGCCCCACTCCCACCCTAGTTGGTAGTATGCTGTGCATTAAATCTTCATGTACCCTTGTCATAGCATACTCTTTTATTGGACACCAAGAATTTTCACAACTCTTGACTTTTCTGATAATACATGGCTCCCCAATGGGGGAAGAGTACAACAACCCAAAGAGGCAATGCTTTTACAGACAGGCTATCTCTTGATGTTTTGCTGCTGCAGGAGAAACATGATAGCATCTGCTCCGTTGTCTGCTTCTGAAAGGATTCTTCCCAAATGAGACTTTTGCTGCATGGAGTATGTAGGCCCTTGTCTTGGATCAAGAGCACAGTGTCAGCAAATAGCTACTTCACCATCTTTTCTTTCTAGGCATCACTGGAGGAGAGGACATGCCTCCAAGAAATTGTTTCCTCTTATGGATCTAGATCTGCTCCATCTGTGCCTTACTTACAAAAACAGCATCACCTGAGTAGGAGGGATTCAGAGTGGAGCTACAATGGCTGCTGAATTTGAGACCGGGGTGTGAAGGGAGTGCTTTCGCTTTCCCAAGGAAGAGTGGGAGAGGGACTTGCACTTGTATCTGGAATCAAGGCAGCACATCTTTATAATAATTGAGGTGGCCTTAGTGTCAACTGGCTGGAGTTTTAATGCCTCTTTCATTAACGCTTCCAGGAGTTTGAACCACTGCTTCTAGTTAAGATGGGACGGAGGAGGAGAGACAATTTAAACTGAGTACCCTATAGGACAGCACCATTCTTCCATGCAAAGCAACATCTGGTGTGGGGGGCCATCATGGATATTTTACTATCGCGTAATACACTGTTCAAATCCAGATGTTTTATCAAGGTGTCCAGGAGATCGAGGGGCCTCAGTCTAGGCAATGAGGGCAAACGAAAAATGGCTTTGGATACACATAGAAGTGCAGAGTTAAAATATAACAGGCTTGACTCCTAAAGAGACTTTAGCCAAGGAAAGGTGATATTCATAGGAGCTGCGGATGTTCAACACTGCTAAAATTAGGGCACTTATTTCTGTGCTTAAATATTGATTTAGGAACCTAAATCTTGAGACTTTAGTCCTAATTTTGTCCTTTATTTTTATATATTTGTCATTATAAAACTACAGCTGGCCAAGAAACAAACTAGCTAGCAAAATGGTAAGAGAGTCAGAAAATCAAATGTTTCTTTGTTGTCAATTGCTTTCTAACCTCAGAGATAAAAACTGAGAAAGAGACCTTCAGCAGTTTGTAGCTCCTAAATCAGTCCATCAGTGCATAGTGTCATTTCACATATCCTAGGAGAACAACTGTCATATTCCTCCTCCCATGCTTCCTTTGTCTATCTGATTATAGACAGTCTTGGAAGAGGGCCAGTACCTGCTCTTACTTTGGCCAGCCTCAGCTGAAGTCATATTCATGCATTAATCACTTATGTAGTTTGTGCTGTTGGGAATGCAGGAATTACCACTACGGATAAAACCAGAAAATCCAGTGTCCAAGTCTCTGACAGTTGCCATCATCAGAAGCCTAAAGGTAAGGTTCAATAAACCTCCTCATGGACAGTCCACAGCCATTTTCATAAACTCTGTCATTTAATGGCTGGGGTATATTTGTAAGGGTAAAGGTTTAAGTCCTTTAGTAAGTATCTATACAAATCTGTGTGTTCTCAGTATCCATATATGTCTTCCCTTTTTTAGAATCTTGCTGTGCTTTTAATTTCTAGGGTATGATTCCGACAGTGCATCCTGCAGGCTGATTTCTTAGATTTCTGTTTGTTGCCTTTCAAATTTCATTGACTGTCCTCTTGCTCTTGTGTCATGTGACTAGATTACAAGGTATGGCCATGATACCCTCTCTTCACAATACCTTTTTTTATATACCTCTATCACTTACCAGTCTCACTATACTAAACAGAACTAACAATATGGGCACTCCCCAAGTTACAAACATTCAACTTTCGAACATCTGCACATACAAACAAAAGCTCACCTGCAGCCTCAGGCAGGGATGTCCTTAGGATTTATGAGGTCCTAGGCAGCATTATTAAACTGGTGCCTGTATGCTTAATGGCAGCTCGGGGGAGAGCGGGGATGACAGTTTTTTAGGGATGTGATTTTATAATCTTCAGCAGCACACTAAGGGAAGGTTACTCCCTTGGTGCAGTAATTGGAGTTCTTCGAGATGGTTGTCC
Organism: Pelodiscus sinensis; assembly: GCF_052426305.1. Classification (NCBI taxonomy): domain Eukaryota; kingdom Metazoa; phylum Chordata; order Testudines; family Trionychidae; genus Pelodiscus; species Pelodiscus sinensis. The sequence continues at coordinate 144,906,298 of NC_143052.1, read as the reverse complement.
CGGTGGGTGCTCTGCCTTAGGTGTCTGAGTGCCACTGCGCTTCTAATTGGAGATTTTAGGCAACAGTGCCCTCAGTTGGCTGTGCACGGCAGCATGTGACCTTTGAAACGGCTTTTCTGCATGCCACTGTCCCTTCAGCTCCTTCTCTGACCCAGACATAGATGACTCCGAAGCAGAGGGGAGGATGGAGGGTTGGTGGAGCATCCACAGGGACAAGCGTCCCGAAGAACTCCAGTTACTGCACTAGGTGAGTAACCTTCCCTTCTTCTCCTAGGTGTGTCCCTGTGGGTGCTTTCCAGCAGCCACCTGTTGGTGGTGATGGAACACCACACTGGATAGAATGCAGCCAGTCTGCTGCCAAATACTATGGAGAATCTGAATTGCTGCCATGGAAAAACTGGAGCTGTCACACCCTCGACTAGTACTTCAAACCACCTGGTGTGAAGTGAATAGCTGTAGGGCTGTTGTCTGGTGAGGCACTGCCTGTGACTACTTTGACGTAGTCAACACTTGTTATCATATTGCCTGGGATGTTGGTTGAACCGTGTTGGCCTGTGTAAATGACCTTCTTTGTTTTCTTTTTGACACAGGTACATGGGTGCCAAGCATCTTGAGTGTGGCTCGTGAATCTTTCAATGTGTGAAGTGAGGCGTTGGTTGATACAGCAAAGAGTTTCGTACCCTGAGCAGTGGTGTGCTCCTCAGCTAGGCAGCAGACACACTGTGAGTGCCTGGCTGAGATAGGAATGGACAGCCTGCAGGTTATACACCTTTTAAACATAGGTGAGCCAGGCATGTCCAAGCAGAAAAAATTCTAACAGTTGCAGGAAAAATAGCTCTGTAGAACAACACTTTCTAGGCTAACTATATTAAAAACAGAGGAAACCCCCCCCTTTTTTTTAAACACACTACGAATAAAAAGAGTAAAACCAGTACACTAATGATTAAATATGAAGAAAAACTGCTACAGTAAAACTCCATTGGTCCGGCATCTGATGGTCCGGCACTCCTGATGGTCCGGAACCATCAGGAACCCGGAAGTGCTCTGGGCAGCCGGAGCACTGGAGCTGCTCTGCCCCTGGCTTCCCCAATTCAGCCGCTGCTGAAACTGATCAGCAGCTGAATCGGGGAAGCCAGGGGCAGAGCAGCTGGAGTGCTGCTGGAGAGCTGTTCTGCCCCGGGCTTCCCGGAGTCAGCCGCTGGTCAGTTTCAGCAGCGGCTGACTTGGGGACGCCTGGGGCAGAGCAGCTGGGGTGCTGCCGCGTTGGTCTGGTAGCGCCGCCCCTTGGCGCTGTAGGACCAACCCGGCAGCACCCCACCTGCTCTGCCGCAGGCGTCCCGATTCAGCTGCTGCTGAAACTGACCAGCAGCGGCTGAATTGGGGACGCCTGGGGCAGAGCCGGACTATCGGAAGGGGGGGCTATGAGGGGTCTGGGGTGGCATCCCCCCACACCACCCTAGACCCCTCATAGCCCCCCTTCCGATAGTCTGGCATATCTGATAATCCGGCACCCTATGGGTCCTAAAGGTGCCAGATTATCGGAAGTTTACTGTACTAACAACTATCTAATGCTAATTCTAGCTAACAGATAAGGGCTACTGCTGAGCTGCGACCGAAGCCAGTGATGGTAGAGAAGGAATTGAAAGGATGGTTGGCTATGCATGTGGATTAGCTATTTCAAACGTTGTGTGCCAGCCGTTCGGCGTGCGCAGCCACCCATGGGCACGGCTACCTAAAATCTCCGATTAAAAGTGCAGAGGCGCTCAGACACCCAAGATGGATTACCCACAGGGACACTCCTCGAAGAATAAAATAGTTTTAAAGCAAATTTTAAATTAAGGCCGTGTAGACTAAGGTCACGCCTAGACTTCTGGGAAGATCGACACTACAATGGTCGATCTTACAGCATTTGATTTAACAGGTCTAGTTAAATCGAATGCTGAGGGTGGCCTCATCAGTACCAGTACTCCTTGCTGTTGACCTCCCAATGGGGGAAAGGTGCCAAAATTCGGCTTCAGGTACATCGACTTCAGCTACATTATTTACGTAGCTGGATTTGCATACCTTAAGACGACCATACCGTGTAATATAGACTTGGGCTCAGGCCACGTCTATACTAACGGGAAGATCAACTCTGTGGCGGTTGATCTTCTGGCGATTGATTTAGTGGGTCTAGTAAAGATCTGCTAAATTGAATGCTGAGGGAATCCCTGGAGGGCCAGAATACTCCTCGCTGTCGTGAGGAATAAGGGAAGTCAATGGGAGCATTTCTCCTGTTTTGCAACAGCACCAAAGTTCATAGAATCATAGAACCATAGAGCTGGAAGAGATCTCAGAAGGTCATCAAGTCCAGCCCCCTGCTCTAGACAGGACCAATCCCAACTAAATCAACCCAGACAGATCTTTGTCAAGCCGAGACTTAAGGTATGTTGACTCCAGCTATGTTATTTACATAGCTGGAATTGTGTACCTTAAACAGACCTTGCCCTGTAGTATAGACCTGGCCTAACACAGTAAATTCAGAAACTGACAGTATATGCCTGGGATTTGCAAATGCCTATTAAATGGCTTATTTGCCACTTGAATGACTTTTTCACAGGTTGAGTTTTCTGCTAATAGGTCTGACAGGCTTTTTCACTTTTACATTAACTAGATGCTCTCTTGAGGAAGCAGAGCCACTGAACAGGGATAGGAAGAGGTGAATGCACATTAAGACCCAATGGTGCCCCAAATTTTCAGATGTTCTACCAGCTGTATATTCTGCATCTGCGTAAAGATGGCCCTAGCCTCAGAGGAGCAGGCAAGAGACGCATATCATGGTGAGTAGCAAAACTGCTGGCTAGAGAACTCTGGCTCTGTGGAACAGTGCACTGGATCTAGGACCCAGGCCTACAATTTTGCACCATTTCTAAGGTATGATCCTTTAATATTGAGGGGACTAAGTTAAGGGAATATGCAACTGAGATTATGTAACTTCTGGTTGCCAGAGGTGTTTGCTATAAATAGAGACAGCCTACACTTATGAATGAGAGATTCAAGGTCAGGGAAACAGCTAACTTTATTTGGACTACCATGGTTGATAAATGTCCCTATCGGTGTACAATGATACAGTGCTACTGAGTCCCAGTGCCCTAAAGACTTCAAGTTTATTTTAATAGCCTTTTACACATTTCAGCATCTTTGTTTTCAAACTGATTCACAATTTCACCAAATAGTTGGAACTACTGCACAGCCTGCACCTGTTTGAGAACTTGTATGGCCAGCAAAAATGCATCAGTGTTCATTTCAGCCAGAGACTGAGGGAGGGCCCTGGCATGACAAGTGGAGCCACAGAAAACAGCAATGTACCAGAGTGACTTCAAATTGTTAACAGTTTCACACATTCATTTAGGTTACCAGAGGGTGAGGGTGAATAATAGTTATTACTATTCAAAATGGCTGGTGGTTTTCTGTGGAGTACATTCACAGTTATTATTGTGCTAAAAGTTGTGTAAATTGCACATATCAAATGCTACCCAATGTACCAGTGCTCTCAAATGTAGTTTTATCATCTGAGTGATACACATACAAAACTATATTTAGAAAAGTCAGGAATAGACGTAGATAACCATATATAAAGTCTTAAGGCCTGAGTCTACATTCACTTATATTGGTGCTTAAATCAGGAGTAATTCCAATTAAGTCAAGAAAGTTACATTGGCATAAAAGTTATATGAGTTAGAGGAGGATCAGGCTCATGCATTCATTTCAAATCTCTTGAACACTCTGACCACCTCTCTTTCCTATGTATTTCTACAGTGCAGAGTCCTGTTAAACTAACATATTTAGATTGATAATCTCTCTTACTTGTTCTGTCATATGATTCATGACATGTATGGGCAATCTCAGCTCCAAGTTGCAAATAATGTCCAGCTTTATCATCTCTGGAACCATCTGCTCCAAGTGCAAACATTCCCCCAGCAAAACAGGTGAGATGTCCCATCTTTCTCTCAAGGTGCCCATTCTTCCATTCCCCAATGAATGTCAGCCCTCCGTTAGACTTTCTGATAAGATGTCTTTCTATGGCCTGCAAGGAGATTGGAATAATCTTTGAATACTTGGAAACAGACAAGATTCTATTTTTATTATGCTTTAAACATTATCTATTTCTGACCACAGATCTTGTGCTATAAAATTAACATCACAGTCAAAACAAAAATATTTTCCCCTTCTTACCATATTTATCTACAAACACTTTAAAACACATTCAACACAGCCCCAAAAATAACCATAATACAATTCTATGGCTGAGAAATCAAACATGTAACAGTAACGAAATTCCAAAAAAAATCAAGTTTTCAACAACAACATTAACTGACACGTGACATACAATTTACATCTGATACATTTTATGATAGGACCTCTTCATCTAAAACCATATGACTCTACTATTGAAAATAATGGTCTGCAATCCATTAACCAGCAGCATTGGCAGCATTAGCAGCCTCACAAATTTCTTTGTGCACCAGACAACAGAGTAGGACAAAGACCCATACTGTGTTTGAGCTTTTATTATAGTTGTTTTATTAAAACCAGAACCCCATATAGCGTGCCAAATTCCCCCTTTTTTGCAGAACTGACCCACAAATTCTCCACTTAGATTAAATAAAATTGCTCTAGATCTTCAGGTTGCAGCAAAGCCCTGAGAATATAAACGGTGTGTAATAATGTACTGATTTAATAGTGTCTTCCCCAGTCCACAGCTAGCTAGAAACAACAGCTTCTGAGAGATGCAAACATCTCTAGTGGGGACTCTGATACTTCAGGATTCTTCAACTACAAAATGGGGTATTTTACCAAGGTGCTATAGAAGTTAGCACTTTTGCAGTGGAATTTGCTATTTTGCTGCAATCTGCTACCAAACATTTCACTTTCTGCATTCTTGCTCTGCCAAAATCTACACATAGCTGCCTTTTGCTCCCCAGCGTTTGCCACAAGTGGGAGCAGATTTGATTATAAAGCACACTCCCTGCACTGTTCCACTGAGTAAGGCAAGCTGAGGTCAAGGAGCCAGACCTGAAGTCCAGCTTGTAGCCAGGAAGCCAGTGTTGGCTGATGGGTTAGGCTGCCTGAGAACACTTCAACAGCCAAGAATTTTGAAAGCTGAGAAGACGAGTCAAGGAAATCAATTGCAGGCTCTCCCCTTCCCTAGCAAAAATGTGTCCATCTGTCTGGAAAGCATTATGAGAGCCTGAGTTTGGCAACCTGGACAGCAAAGCAAAAGAGCCCATCCTCAATAATAACTGTCAAAAATATCAACACTTTTTCCATTTGGAGCCACACTGAGGTTTGTATGGGGGTGGGGCGATGAGAATGAAAGGAATTTCATGGCAGCAGAATAAATCAACATTTTGGCGGAATGTAGCGACTGTTACCATGGAATTTGTTCCCATTCTGTTGTGAAGTACATGATTCTCTCATTAGGGCATTTCAATTCTGGGGGCTGGTTATATGTCTCATCTGCAGAACAGATTGTGTTCTCCTTTCTTCATAATCTCTGCAAGGAGAGAGGTGTTGCGGCCAGTCACAAATGGGAAGGTGAAGGTAGCAATGGTGTTCACTTCCCCACCCAGTGAGGGCTAGAGGAGCAAAGCACAGGTGAACCTGAAGTTAAGCTTAGGGAAATATTCAAGTCTACTCAAAGTTAAAGGCATAAACTAAACTTAAAAGTTTAAAAGAGCCTATGGCCCAGATTGACAAAAAATCCTTAGGGTTATGCCTCATCTGCTGTCTTGACTATGCAAGTGCCTCTTTATTTTGGGAAGTAGAGGGACTGCTTGACCCTGCTTAGAAGTAGGAGGCCAAGAAGGTAGCACAGGGCAGGGTCATGGTCCTCCCTACTCCACATTACCCCTCAGAACTGGGCCAAAACAGAGGAGTCAGCACTCTGTTCTATTCTAATGCTGGAACAGATTCTGCATGTCCCATGCATCTGGAACAGATGCACAGATACTGTTCACCACAGGCAGCCACTATTTCTCTGACACTCATGTCGTTGATTGATAGGGCTGTGCACTGACCCCTCCTCAAGGACGCATTCTAATATCCATTACTCCTAAATGATTAAGGCACCTAAGCTCTTAGAGAAGTTTAGCCAGTTTCTGAGCCACCTTGAACACTGAAATGAGCTCAGCGCTAAATATGGCCTTAAGGGCTTATTTGCCTTTAGTTCTTAAGCAGTAAGTACGAGCAGTACCAGTTCTAATAACCCCTGGCTTCACTTTGCTCTGAGAGCTCAGCCAGTAGTACCTCTGTGCACAAGAGCCAACATACTAACTCTGAAAATAGAGCTCATTCTTCTTCGCTCTCTGCACCGTGGGGGTCTTGTGGGGATTAGTTAATGTCTATACACAGCTTTGAGAACAGAAATTGCTTAAAAAATGCTAAATATAAATGATCATCAGCTGAATTATTTTTCCTCTCTCAGAACTATAAAACCAACTAGATTTTGAGTTCCTTCCTTAATCCATTTGTAAGTTCTGTGAACACATGCTCAAACTACTAGCATATGGAGAAGAAGTGTATTTTGTACTCTACCCTTCCACTTCCAAACAGCAACTCCTCGGTTTGAGAACCTAGGGCTCTGATGTGTGCACTACAGAACTGAGACCTGAGTTCAACCAATTGTATTCCAGACTTCCTAGCACTCTCCCAAAATGTGGTGACTTTACTTATGGTACAATTTTGGGCAAGCCTATTCTTTTGGAAACTGAACTTCACTGTATTGGCAGAGGGCCAATGTCAGACCCCAGAAGCTCTGGGGACATCACCAGGTTAATTCCAGTCAAAGAAATGCAGAGAGAATGGTGTATTTAAAAAAAATCATAGAATTATAGAACCATAGAGCTGGAAGAGACCTTAGAAGGCCATCAAGTCCAGCCCCTGCCCAAGGCAAGACCAATTAAATCAACTCAGCCAGGACTCTGTCAAGCTAAGATTTAAACACCTCTAGGGATGGAGACTCCACTACTTCCCTCGGTAACCCATTCCAGTGCTTCACCACCCTCCCAGTGAAATAGTTTTCCCTAAAATCCAACCTTTTCTACAGAACTGCAATTTAGCCAGTTGGTCATCAGCCTGTAACAATGCTTAGGATTCTTCCGTCCCAAGTGCAGGACTCTACACTTCTCCTTGTTGAACCTCATCAGATTTCTTGTGGCCCAATCCTCCAATTTGTCTAAGTCACTCTGGACCCTATCTCTGCCCTTAAGCGTATCTACCTCTCCCCCTACCTTAGGGTACGTCTACACTACAACATTAATTCGAACTAACTTAGTTCGAATTAGTTAATTCGAACTAAGCTAATTCGAACTAACGCGTCTAGAACTAAAAACTAGTTCGAATTAGCGTTTTGCTAATTCGAACTAGCATGTCCACATTAAGTGGACCCTGAACCGGGCTTAAGGATGGCCGGAAGCAGTGTCGGCAGGGCATCAGAGAGGGTATGTCTACACTACCCCGCTAGTTCGAACTAGTGGGGTAATGTATGCATACCGAACTTGCTAATGAAGCCCGGGATTTGAATTTCCCGGGCTTCATTAGCATAAAGCCGGCGCCGCCATTTTTAAAAGCCGGCTAGTGTGAACCCCGTGCCGCGCGGCTACACGCGGCACGGGCTAGATAGTTCGAACTACGTAGCCATTCCGAACTATCTGTACTCCTCGTTCCTGTATCTGTTCCACGAGGAGTACAGATAGTTCGGAATGGCTACGTAGTTCGAACTATCTAGCCTGTGCCGCGTGTAGCCGCGCGGCACGGGGTTCGCACTAGCCGGCTTTTAAAAATGGCAGCGCCGGCTTTATGCTAATGAAGCCCGGGAAATTCAAATCCCGGGTTTCATTAGCAAGTTCGGTATGCATACATTACCCCGCTAGTTCGAACTAGCGGGGTAGTGTAGACATACCCAGGAGGACTTAGAGTGTGGAGCTGCTGTCTCAGGCTAGCCGAGGGCTGTGCTTAAAGGGTCCCGACCCCCACCCTGGACAGACAGTTCTCAGGGGTGCCCCGCTTGAAAACCAGTCCTGGCTTGGAGTGCCCGGAGTGCCCACATTGGGCACATCACACCACTCGGCCATCAGCCCGGGTACACTTGCCGCAGGCTGCCATCTGGGGAGAGGAGGCAATCGGGGGGCTGCAGGAGAGCTTCCACCCCCAGAAGCCCACAGAGCCAGCCCAGTCCTCCCCATCGGGGGCTCGTACCCCATTCCTCCCTCACCTCCTTCCACTTACCCTTCCCTAGCCCCCCTTCTTATTGCTGTACAAAATAAAGATAACGTTTCTTCCAACATTGACTCTGTCTTTATTGAACAAAACTGGGGGAGACTGGGAAAAGGAGGTGGGAGAGGGGAAGAGAAAGGCTGGGAGAGGGGAGGGCAAGTAACATGATCAGGGGTTGGGAACAGGTCCCAGATGAAGAGAGGCTACAGAGACTGGGACTGTTCAGCTTAGAAAAGAGGAGATGGAGGGGGGACAGGATAGAGGTCTCTAAAAGCAGGGGTTGGGTGGAGAGGGTGCATTCAGAAAAGTTCTTCATGAGTTCCCATAAAGAAGGACGAGAGGACACCAAAGGAAAGGAATGGGTAGCAGTCTTGAAACTAGTAAGAGAAAGTTGTTGTTCTTCCCAAAGCAAATAGTTAACCTGTGGAACTCCTTGCTGCAGGAGGCTGTGAAGGCTACAACTAGAACAGAGTTTAAAGGGAAGTGAGATCAAGTCATGGAGGTTGGGTCCATGGAGTGCTATTAGCCAGGGGGTAGGAGTGGTGTCCCTGCCCAAAGTTTGTGGAAGGCTGGAGAGGGATGGCACGAGACAAATGGCTTGGTCACTGTCTTCGGTCCATCCCCTCCAGGGTCCCTAGGGTTGGCTGCTGTCGGCAGACAGGCTACTGGGCTAGATGGACCTTTGGTCTGACCCAGGACAGCCATTGTAAGCTCAGGGTCGGGGGTCTCAGTGGACCCCCTTGATTTTCATGCACACCTGCTCCTGGGTGGCCAGGCTGGCAGCTCTCCTGCCCTAGATGGCCACTTTCCTGTGCCTAGTACGGAGATCGTGGACGAGGTCCACATGTCCGCACTAGCCCAGGAAGGTGCCCGCCTCTTGCGGTCCAGGGCAAGCTCCCGGGAGCCACCAGCCTGGTCCCGGGAAGAGGGGGTGGGCTGGGGGACATCGGGTGGGTGGCTCTGTGCCGTGCCAGGTGCAGGGTCTGCTGGCTGGGTGCTGGCAGGCTTGCACCTGGCACGGGCACCGTAGCCAGCCCGTGCCCCTTTAAGGGGTCCGGGGCCGGGAGGGGGGCATAGAGTTTCCCTGGTGTTGGCCAGAGTGGCCACCAGGGAAACCTGGGGAGGGCTAGCCTCCCACTAGTTCGAATTAAGGGGCTACACACCCCTTAATTCGAACTAGTAAGTTCGAACTAGGCTTAATCCTCGTAAAATGAGGTTTTCCTAGTTCGAACTAAGCGCTCCGCTAGTTCGATTCAAATTCGAACTAGCGGAGCGCTAGTGTAGCGCCTATGAATGTTAGTTCGAACTAACGTCCGTTAGTTCGAACTAACATTGTAGTGTAGACATACCCTTAGTGTCATCCGCAGACTTGCTGAGGGTGCAATCCATCCCCTCATCCAGGTTATTAATAAAGATATTGAACAAAACTGGTCCCAGAACCGAACCTTGGGGCACTCCGCTAGAAACCGACTGCCATCCTGACATCGAGCCGTTGATCACTACACGCTGGGCTCGGCCTTCTAGCCAGCTTTCTATCCATCTTACCGTCAATTTATCCAATCCACATTCCCTTAACTTACTGGCAATGATATTGTGGGAGACTGTATCAAAAGCCTTGCTGAAGTCAAGGTATATATCACATTCACTGACTTCCCCATATCCACAGAGCCAGTTACCTGATCATAGAAGCTAATCAGATTGGTCAGGAAAGACTTGCCCTTCATGAATTTATGCTGACTATTCTTTATCACCTTCCCCTCTTCCAAGTGCTTAAAAATGGATTCCTTGAGGATCCCTTCCATGATTTTTCCAGGGACTGAGGTAAGACTGACCAAGACTGACCGGCCTATGGTTCCCTGGGTCATCCTTTTTCCCTTTCTTAAATATGCGCACTACATTTGTCTTTTTCCTGTAATCCAGGATCTCTCCCGATCTCCACGACTTTTCAAAGATAATGGCCAAAGGTTCCTCAATGACATTTGCCAACTCCCTCAGTACTCTCGGATGTATTAAGTCTGGACTCATGGATTTATGTACATTTAGCTTTTCTAAATAGTTCCTAACCTGTTCTTTCCCCACCAAGGACTGTCCACCTTCATCCCATATTGCGTCACTTAGCACATTAGTCTGGGAGCTGACCTTGTCCGTGAAGACAGAGGCAAAGAAAGCATTAAGTACATCAGCTTTCCCTACATCATCTGTCACTATGTCTACACTACCCTCCTAGTTCGAAGTAGGAGGGTAATGTAGGCATACCGCACTTGCAAATGAAGCCCGGGATTTGAATTTCCCGGGCTTCATTTGCATAAGCGGGGAGCCGCCATTTTTAAAACCCCGCTGGTTCGAACCCCGTGCAGAGCGGCTACACGGGGCTCGAACTAGGTAGTTCAGACTAGGCTTCCTATTCCGAACTACCGGTACACCTCGTTCAAATCCCGGGCTTCATTTGCAAGTGCGGTATGCCTACATTACCCCGCTAGTTCGAACTAGCGGGGTAGAGTAGACATACCCTCGGTTACCACCTTCATCCAGTAGGGACCCCACACCCTCTCCGATCACCTTCTTCTTGTTAACATGCCCGTAGAAACCTTTCTTGTTATCTTTCACATCCCTTGCGAGTCGCAATTCCAATTGTGGTTTCACCTTCCTTATAGCTCCCCTGCATTCTTAAGCTATACATTTATACCCTCGCTAGTCATCTGTCCAAGTTTCCACTTTTTGTAAGCTCCCCTTTTGTGCTTAAGATCACCAAGGATTTCCCTGGTATGCCAATCCGTTCTCCTACCATATTTGCCTCTCTTGCTACGAATTGGAATGGTTTCTTTCTGTGCCTTCAATAAGGCTTCTTTGAAATTCTGCCAGCTCTCCTGGGCTCCTTTTCCCTTCATGTTAGCATCCCAGGGGATTCTGCCCATCAGATTTCTGAGGGTGTCGAAGTCTGCTTTTCTGAAATTCACGGTGTATATTTTACTACTCTCTTTTCTTCCTTTGGTCAGGATCCTGAAATCTACCATCTCATGATCACTGCTTCCCAGGCTGTCACTCACTTCTACTTCCCCTATTAGTTCCTCCCTGTTTGTGAGCAGCAGGACAAGCTGCGCACAGCCTCTGGTCAGATCCTGCAGCACTTGTACCAAGAAATTATCCCCAATATTCTCCAAAAACTTCCTGGACTGCCTGTGTACTGCCGTATTGGTCTCCCAACAGATGTCAGGTTGATTAAAGTCCCCCATGAGAACTAGGGCCTACGATCTGGAAACTTCTCTCAGTTGTCCGAAGAAAGCCTCATCTACCTCATCCACCTGATTCGGTGGCCTGTAGTAGACACCAACCACAACATCACTGCTGTTGTTTGCACCTCTAAACTTGACACACAGACTCTCAACAGGTTTTTCTCCCTCTATATACTGGAGTTCTGAGCAATCATAGTGCTCTCTTATATATAGTGTAACTCCTCCTCCTTTTCTCTCCCCGCCTGTTCTCCCTGAACAGACTATACCCTTCCATGACAGCGCTCCAGTCATGCAAGTTGTCCTACCAAGTCTCTGTTATCCCAATCAAATTGTAGTTCTTGGACTGGGCCAGGGCCTCCAGTTCTGGGCCCTGGCCCAGTCCAAGAACTACGATTTGATTGTTACCAAGGCTTCTTGCATTGGTGTACAAACACCTCAGATAACCAGTTGATTACCCTATCTTCTCCATTCGAATCAGGGGTCCTCCTTTCTTGCTCGTTCCTCTTTGCATTTCTTCCCAGTATCCGACTTTCCCACTCCCCTCAGGGTTTTGGTCACTCTCCCACAACGGACCTAGTTTAAAGCCCTCCTCACTAGGTTTGCAAGCCTGCCCGTGAAGATGCTCCTTCCTCTCTTTGTTAGGTGGATCCCATCACTTCCTAACAATACTTGTGCCTGGAACAGAGTCCCATGGTCGAAGAAACCAAAGCTCTCTCTGCGACACCACCTGCAAAACCACGCATTTACTTCCTCAATTCGACGATCCCTACCCAGTTCTTTCCCTTCAACAGGGAGGATGGACAAGAACACCACTTGCCCTCCAAATTCTTTGATCCTTTCTCCCAACTCTACGTAATCTGCAATAACCTGCTCAAGGTCATTCTTGGCCATATCGTTAGTTCCCACATGGAGAAGCAGGGAGGTTTGATCAGTTTTGTAAGACTCTTAAGTCACGTCCTGAATTCGAGGCCCCAGTAAGCAGCACACCTCTCGAGATTCCAGGTCCGGATGGCAGATGGATGTCTCAGTCCTTCTTAGGAAGGAGTCCCCGACCACCACCACCCACCTTCTTCTTTTGGGGGTGGTGGTCGTGGAGCCTCCATCCCTAGGACTATTCATCCCATGCCTTCTGGTTGAAGTGGTTCCCTTCCAATTTCTTCCTTGTGAGGTCCCTTCCAAAGCATTCACCATTGCAGAGCCTGTGGAAAGAGCCTGAAAGCGATTACTTACCTCTGTAGGAATGGGGGATTCCTGTGCTGGCTTTTTTTTTCCTTCTAGAAGTTACATGCTGCCAGTTCTCTTCCTCATCCTGTACTGCCCTCTCTTGCTCTTCCACCTGCCTTGCTTGCAGGGTTAAACGCTGCCTTCTACTGAGGAAGTCTTCATCTTCTCTGATCAAGCGTAGGGTCATGACACTTGGGCCTCCAGTCCTCTAATTTATTCTTCCATAATGGCGACCAGCTTGCACTTAGTGCAGATGAAATCCCTTCTTTCTTCTGGGAGGAAGACAAACATGGCACATGCTGTGCAGGTAATAACAGCAGAACTATCACCATCCATATCTGGTGTCCTAAAAAGGGTTTAAAGGAAAGACAAGAGTACCTCTTCCCCTTTCCTCTCCCCTTCCAAACTCCCTTTCTAAAATCTCTGTTTGCAATCACCTGTTCACAAGCTCCCTGGTCGCTGACTCACTCCTTTATAAAGCCCTGGATTGCCTGATAGTCCCTCCCCCTATCAAGGCTCAGCCAATCAGCAGAAGCTTCTACAATTAAAATTTTAATTAGAAGCCAACAGTTTCCAGCTGCTAGTCACAGCACACAGCACATGGAGGGGGGGAGGAGGAAAGGGAAAAAAAACAACCACACCCTACACCCCACACACAAACACAAACAAACTCAGTACCCAGCCCCAAACACACACAACACACACTACGGACAGCCACTTCCCCCAAGAGTCCTGTAGTTACTTCTCCCTTACCTGGAGAACTCCATTTCTAAACTCCCTGTTTGGAATCACTTTCTTTTGGTTCAGGTTCTTCCATGAAATGGAGTTTGCAAGGATGTTAGTGGCCATGATACATAGTTTTTCTCTATCATTTCAGATTTTGCACATTTTGGAGGCTATAGCCGTTTTTGTGGTGCCCGACTGGCAAAAAGAGGTATCATTCCAAGCTGCTGGTGGGAAAATATGAATATAGCAGTGCTGGGAATATGGGTGCTTTGGTTCTACTGCATACCCAAAGTTTAAAGCAGTAATAACAGCCCCCCCAAAAAAACATGGTTTCCATTATCAGTACTCCTACTATACACATTTTTCTAGCACCTGTGAATGCATGATAAGTGAACAACACATAGACTGAAGTAGACTGGTGAGCTACCGAGCTGGCCTTGGAAAATATGACCTTCCCCAAAATGTGACAACCGACTCAGAGTTCTCACTGCAGGAAAAGTCTGCAGGAGCATGGGACTGGGTCAGAATTCATGAGGGACTCAACAGAATACTCTGGGTAGCTTTTTACTCTTCTGTTTCTGATACCAGTCCTGCAGTGGGCTGTTCCTTTGGTGGGCATCAAAAAGCTCCTCTGAGAACAGTCCAACGATGGGCTGCAGTGGCTCCTATAGCACAGCCTCCTTGACAATTGGTTTAAGTAGCAAGGTCATTTTATTTGCCACATTTGGTTTCTACTTGTATCCATCAGCATCCATGCTGGCATCTCAGGCCAGCAAGACATCAACCCAGCTGATCAGATGCACTGCTGGTGGCTCTGTGCTAGGCGCAGTCCCCAGCACCCAGTAAAACTCATCATAAAACCAGCATGGTGTCAGTGTGTTGCCAGAGATGTAGTTGTGGTCCCTGGTTTTCTACTACTTGGTCTTGAGCCACTGAATACGTTCTCTGCATTGGTCAAGGTCTGTTCCATTTCCATTGCTGACAGCTTCTTTTGCTGTTTGGTGGTCTGACTTCCTGGTACTCTAATTAAAATCCACTGTATAATCAAACGTTAGCTGTGTTCCCATTATCACGAAGCAACACACTTTGTAAAGGACTTCTTCTAGTTGGCACCCACTGCAAATGCTGAAGGCTTTTCTAATGTCCTTCTGAGGTCTCTTCCATCTCTATGGTTTTATAAGATGTATTTGCAGCTTAGTTGTCAGAATAAAATAGGAGGTTAAATATTCAGCTATTACACTTGGGCCAAAGGGCCTGCAGCCATTTTCCTGGAGCTGACTTGTGATTTTTGGAAGAGAAAGGGCAAAGGAAGCCACCTCATTGCATTGTGGGCTACTGTTGGAGGACTCCAAGGACCCTAAGTCTGTAGAACGGAGGAAGATTGCATTTACAATGCAACAAGTTAGGGCTTGAATTTTGGTTAGACCCTTCACTTGGGCTTGGATCTTTCAACCTCAGAGGATCCTGAGTCTGAGACTCGTTCAAGAGATGTGTGTGTAGATGGAACGAGGGTTAAGGCTTGAGCCTGAGTGTGAACTCACACATACACTGCAATGTAGATATGCCCAGGCACACATTACACTTACAAATTTATACTGTAAATCCATGCACTAGGGAACAACTCTGATTAATTATTTTATGGATTTAATAAAACCTCCAAAATGTAGATAGAGAAAACAAACAGCTATACTTATTGAACATTTGTCTGCACACACATTCCTGCTATATCTAGCAGAATTTCTGTTACAGAAATAGGCCCTGAAGCTGAAAGCTGTTCCATACGGGTGGACCACAGTGCACATTTGGACCCACCTTAAGTACCCTGTGTCACAGTAGTCTGTCTAGATGGGGAAGCTATAAAGGACTAGAAAAAAAGCTAACATTATGCAATCATTGGAAAAAAGGTTACAGGATGAACTGGGTAACTACAGACCAGATTACATCAGTTCCAGGCAAAAGGACGGAAAGGCTCAGATGGGATGCAATTAGTAAAGAGCTAGGAGACAGCGGCAAACTAATGCGAATCAGCATACCTTTATAAAATTAGGTCTTGTCAAAAATTTCATATCTTTTTAAAATTAAATCTCACGTTTGATAAAAGTAACTGTTGACATAATAGACTTCGGTAAGGCATTTGACTTACATATGTATGACATTCTGATTTAAAATATTACATCAAAATTACAGCATTACATCAAAACAGTGTACCACATAGTAAATCGATTAAAAACTGGGTAAGTGCCCCATCATAAAGCACAGTTACAAATGGGGGATTATTATCTAATGCATCATATTACCCGTCATTCCCTTTAGGAATCCTTAAAATAAGACTTCATGAGGGATCAAAACTTTTGCAGGACCAACCCCAACTAAATCATCCCAGCCAGAGCTTTGTCAAGCTGGGACTTAAAAACCTCTAGGGATGGAGATTCTACCACCTCCCTAGGTAACCCATTCCAGTACTTCACCGCCCTCCTAGGGAAATAGTTTTTCCTAATATCCAGGGCTCAACAAACTATAGAATCTACTCGCACGTGGCGAGTAGATTTCAGCCACGCGCCCCATTTACCGGCGGCACGCGCATGCACAATGCAGCTCTTGCGCATGCACAGTGCGGGGCTGGCGAGCGGCTTTTGCTGCCGTTTATCAAGCCCTGCATATCCAACCTAGACCTCTCCCACCCAACTTGAGACCCTCCTTGTTCTGCCATCTGTCTCTACTGAGACCTCTCTTCATCCTCTTTGGGTAGTTAAAGGCTGCTAACAAATCTCCCCTTACTCTTCTCTTCTGCAGACTAAGTAAACCCAAATCCCACAGCCTCTCCTTGTAGGTCAAGTGCTCCAGTCCCCTAATCATCACCATCCTGGCTCACTTCACTAGCTCTTGGAATTCCCAAATCCACTGTGACACTATTGAACTTTCAGCATTCTGGTCCTGAGAGATGTCTTGTCCACACCAGGTCAGAGAAAAAAAATCTCACAACATCACCAAGTCCACTGGTCCCAGGGGTTCCCACTGTCTTCCCTACCACGTGTCCTTTTCCTTCCCACACCTTATTTCTTCTCTTTCCTCCCTTTTTGCTTTCTGTTTAATAAGAACATGGCTTAGCTGGCCAAGACTGTATCTTTTGCAACACTGCTGAGAGCCAGTAATCAGAGAGGCAATGAAAGCAGGATCTTAAACAGCCCAATTCTGGTATGAATTTTCTAGGCCTTGGAGGGGCTGAGAAGACAGCGTGCTTTGCCTGTGTTTCTCCAGCTGGAAAGTTGCAAGTGAGAGAGTCTGCACCAGAGACAGAAGCAGCATTTTGTATCTTTGCTGTTCTTTTCTCTCCTTTTGTGTGTGTTTGCCTTGTCTTGTCGTCCCTCAAAAACAACATCTTTACCGTCTTTAATATCCTTTAAAAGACTATCAGACTGGGTGTTTTTTCCCTTGTAAAAACACTACATCTAAAGAGAAAGAGAGCAAGAACCATTTTTAGACCTTACTTATTACTTTACATTTCAAATGCTTTAACTGCTATTTCTTCTTTTTTGTAATGTAATAGTTAATAAGAGTAATAAGATTTTTAATGGAAAGTTTGTCATTGTAAGCAGTCTCTGTACTCAAAAACCTGAACCATGTTTAACTGACTGGAGTTATACAGTGAAAGGATAAAGCTGACCCCTGTGACTCTGAATTCACATTTAATTCCCTCAAAATTAACACAACAGATCCCACAGGAATCAGTTCTTGATTCAATGCTGTTCAGTATCACTGATCTGGAAAAAAATATAAAATTACTGTGGCAATGCTGTCAGGTGACACAAAAATTGGTACAGTTATTAACAATTATAAGGACAGGTCAGATGTACACAGAAGAGTAAAACAAACGATAAACTGGGCATATTTGAACAGCATGTGTTTTAATCAGAATTAAATAGAGTATCATATATATAGGAATCAAGAATATAGGTCACAACTGTAGTATAGGGGATTGTATTTTGGAAAGCAATGCCTAAAGTAAAAGACGTTGTGGATTTGGAGCATAACCAACTGATCATATTTTTAAAAAGACAGTGACAAATTGGAAAAGGTTTAAAAAAGAATAATTCAAGCTCTGGAAAATCTGCCTTACCATGAGAGACTGAAGAAGCTCAATCTATTTAGTATATACACTGGAAGGTTACAAGATAACTTGCTCACTGCCTGTAAATATCTATATGGGGAGAAGATTTCTGATAGTAGAGGGTGCCTTAATTTTGCCAAGGCTTAACAAGACTCAGTTGCTGGAAGCTGAAGCAAAAAGGAATTCAGAGTCCAACAAGATGTGTTTTGGTTTTCACAGTACTTTAAATACAGGACAAAGATTAGCAAAGAGTTTTTTGTGTTTGTTTCATTTTTAAAGCATTGCAGTAACCAAGAGCAGGCATTGCTTTAAAATGCTGACAGAAAATGAACACACACAGACCTTGGGGGGGAGGGGGGAAGAAGGAGGGGAAGCTTATAAAAACAGGTCACAGGTGGAAAATGAATGCTTTCCAGATAGAAAGTTTGCACTCCTGGCAGAAATATACTATGGGGACAGGTCAATCTAAGCTATGCAATTTGAGTTATGTTAGCATAACTCAAACTGGTGTAGCTTGGATCTACTTACCACGGGGTCCACAATATAGGGGTTTGACAGAAAAGCTCTCATCATCTCTCCTTACTCATTTCGTTCTGGTGGAGTGCCAGAGTCAATGGGAAACTGATAGTCAATCAATGTAGAGAGCCTTTTTTAGGCTGCAGTGTCGATTCACCCCATGCTAGAGACAATCCCTCAGAGGGTCTGAATAGATAGGGCCCTGGACTGGGATGCAGGAGGCCTACAAGTCTATTCTTTGCTACAGTATGGATCTTGTAACCATGAGCAAGTTACCTTTCTGCACTCTCCTTTCCATCTCATGCTTTGTCTATCTTGTCTCTTTAGGGGCAGCGATTATCTATTCCTATAGGTTTATATAGCGTGGACCATATTTTAGTTGGAGCCAAATATTAGTAATAAAAAATAATCAAGAATTTCCTTCAAGAAAATTCTCATTACATTAAAACTTTGCATATCAGGTACTGATACTGTGTATTAAACCTGGAAAACTGCACACTATCTATGTGCCTTTGTATTGTATGAGCCAAATTACTATTTAACAAAGACAATTGTGTTTGAAACATCTAATCACATGAACAAAGCTTATCATAGCATTAGTACACAGGTCCCAAAACTGTGGGGTGCACCCCCTAAGGGAACATGCAGAAATGTTTGGGGGTAGGGAGGAGGGTGCAGCTGGAGCCTGGATCAGGCCCCATAGAAGACGGGGAGCGAGCACCACCCAGCTCTGTTTCAGGTCACGGGTGCCAGCCTCCCACCCGGAGCTCAGGTGGGATCCCAGCTGCTAGCCCTACAACCTGGGCCCAAGCTACTGGCTCTGTGCTCGGGGTCCTGGCTGCCCACCCCATGCTGACACCACTCCACGGTAAGATCCAAGACGACTACATTTCAAGGGGGCATGACAATCACTTCACAGTGGGAGGAAATTGGTTTTTACCATATACATAATTACAAAGTAAATATTTTGTATAACATTTAAATGCTTTCAAAATAATTTAAGAAATAAAATCTTTCAGGATCCCAGTTCCCTGAATTATTACATGAACTTACCTGGCAAGAAAACTTTCCATTATGTCATGGGAAATTTTGCATATATTGGAGCTGTAGGGTCAGTCCCAATTAAACATCTCCTTGATTTGCTGTAGCTAAGCCTTTTGAAAGAACTGATAACTTTTAGTATGATAATCTGCACTAAAAAGATCCCACCGCAATATTTTTTTAAACTACACAAAAGGAAAGGTTGCTACTGTTCCCGTGGAGCCTTAAAAACAACCAAATTGTTTTCCCAGCAGACTAATAAAACAGGTAAAAGTCCTCTGTGCTTCCCAGTTATCAAGTGAATTTTTCCATGGCACTGTTTTTATCCAATATACAGAAAACTCAGTGGATTATAATCACCTCAACAGCATCGTCGTACATTTTCCTTGCTTCCGTGTCCATTTTGTCTGACATCAGCCAAGCTTTCAGTAAGTATTCATAAAAACTGTCTCCCAGCCCGCCCACAGATGTGTGATCTGTAACAGAAAAAGAGAATAAAATGTAGGGGATGTTAAAACTGTACCACCTTTTTTTTAATCCAGGGCCAAATTTTAGTTTGTTTAAGCCTCTGACATTTTTAAACCTTCATTATGTTTAATCCAGTTCAGCAAGACGCATAACAGCTATTTCCTCTCCAAATTTTTATTTCGTTTTGTGGAATCTTTCCCATAGCAGGCATCACAATTTCCCTACTGTGCATGTTCAGTAGTCTTCGTTCTGTGTCATTTACACAGTAAAGCTGCCCCTCCTGCCATGTCACAGCTTTAATTAAAGACTATTTTGGCTCCATTACACAGAATTTAATCATGTCACTGTTTGTTGTTGTTTTTAAATAAATAAGAATGTATTTATTTGATTCAATAGCAGGGATATAATCGGAACATGTAGCTGTATAAACTGTTAGAACCAATAGGGAGTCTGTTTTTTCAAGGACGTTTTTATTATTCACTATGAAATAGTAACTTTCAGAACCTGGAAAACGTGCCAAGGTAAATAATCATATCCACATTCTTTCACCATTAAACCTGTGACTAGTTTTCATTGCAGTATACAATGAAAAGCCGTGTTCTCTTAGCCAACTACAGTTCAACTGTACCTGCGGTAACTGAAAAAGGTGTGCACTGTTCACTACATTGTCAGCTGTGCTTTCTTGCATATCTATTAGAATCCAACACCAATGAAGGCTGGGTCTCCTTAAGTACGTACATGGTAATCCTTTCTGTCATGATTTTTATTGCATGGGCAGCTTATCCTCACAAGTCACATTCATTACATTCACATACATGTTCATATGTGCCCACAGACAGCACTGTGAGGACATCAGAGACCAGCCATGATGATTTGGGGAATCTATGCTCATGCTGCATTCTGTTTATACAGGGACTCTCCATCTGCACTCATGTCAGACTACAAATTTCACTTTCAATGAGGGGCTTATTTGCCTTCTCTGCTGTCCTTCAACTTCACAAGATAACTTTGTGCAGTGGCTCTCAACCTTTATGAGCATACAGAACCCTTTTTAAATCGATTAACATTTTACTGACACCCCCAAACGATATAGCTATTTTCAAACATTCCATTATTTGATAATCATTTGAAATATGTAATAGTTCATGTTATCTAAACAAATCTAGTACTATTGAGAGATTATACAGGGTGTCCACATTGAAGTGTAACAGTTTTGAGGTGTCATTTATTTTTATTGAATAATGTGAACTGAAGAATATGTACACAACTCATGGGTAATAAGCTTAAATTACATTTGGCATATGGGTACACATTATTAGGGTACATTAGGGTACACATTCGACATGTGCACCGTTTGTTGCACAGACTATGTCACATTGATCCTCAATATCCTTCCATACATTGTCTAACACCACAAGTTTCAATCTGAAACATAGAAGAACGTAAGGACAGAAATTTAGATATGCAATGTGGTTTCTGTGCAAGATTTAACATTCTCACATTCATACATAAAAAATGATAATGCTTCAAATGCATTTCAGTGAAAGAGCATGGATGTTTGGTTGGACTGATGATAATCTCAGCCTTAGATCTGATTCCACAGTCAGCCAGCTCTGGCACTTCCATTTTAATGCAACCAGTACAGAGAATCCATTCACACAAACATGAGTTGTTGGAAAAGGCATCAAGTATTTTGCAGCCTTGTAAGCAAGTTCTGGATATTCAGTAACAACTTGTAGATAAAAGATAGTCAGGGGTTTTTGTTTGAAGACAAGCTTCAATGAATTAATTCCTGATAGTTCAGCGAGGCTGTCTTGTTCTTGGGATGTCAAACTTGTGTTTATGTTGGTAGCAAGGTCCACAAATGGTTTTCTGATCCAGTTGTTGTTCGTGTTGGTAACAAGAAAGTACTTACACAGCTGTACTTTGAGGCTTTGCATGTGGTCTCTGATTTCACATTATCTGTGAGTTGCATTTCTGAGCTGGCCAAAGAAAAAAATCAGAGAGATTTGGGAAAGAATCATTGTTGGACTGATTAAGTCAAGATGTCCACAGGTCCAATTTCTTGATCATAGCATCAGTCTTGTCATGGACACGGAAGATGGTCACAGCTTTTCCCTGCAGACTTTGATTAAGCCCATTTAGGTAGCTGAAGATATCAGCTAAGTAAGCCAATTTAGCAAGTCAAGGAAACAAAGTGACGAGAGAGCTCAAAATGATGGTCCAGCAAAAAAAGCCTCACTTCATCATGCAATTCAAATGGGGTGAGAGAACCTTTCCTCTTGAAAGCCAGCGAACTTGTGTGTGAAGAAGTAGGCTGTGATCACTGCCCATCTCGTCACACAAAGCAGCAAACAGTCTTGAATTCAATGGACAGGAGTTGATTAAATTAACAATATTCATTAATTCATTGAAAATCGTTCTTAGGTCAGCAGGCATTTTTTGAACAGCTAGCGCTTCCCTGGGAATGCTGCAGTGAATTATTGTAGCTAATGGTGACACTGCTTTAACTCGAGAGACTACTCCAGTGTACTGGCCGGTCATTGCACAAGCCCATCAGTACTGATCCCCACACATTTTGACCAGTCAATATCATGATCCCTCAAAATCACTCAACACATCAAAAATAAGCTCGCCAGTTGAGCATGTGGGCAAAGATGTGCAAAAGAGAAAGTTCTCTTGACACCATCCATTGTTTTCATATCTGACGACTGACAGGAAGTTTGAATGATTTGCAGTATTCGTTGACTCATCAATTTGAAAAAAAAACAGAAGTGACTTTTCCGCACCCTCTCAGTCAGTTGTTCCTTAACATTCTGAGCCATTTAGCCAATTCTGTGCTGAACTGTGTTATTTGAGAGAGAAATTAAACCAATCTGTTTCCCAGCCTTGTCTCCGAGCTCTGCACTCACCATCTGCTTTGCTGTGGGTAATATCAATTACTTCCCAATGGTGCCTGGCTTTCCTGTCCTGGCTATGAGTTGAGCCACCCAATAAGAGGCTTGTACTGCCTTAGCATTGTCACTGCTTGTGGGCTATGTGCTCGATTAATTTCTCACTTTCCTTAAATTCTTTGTGTTTGTTCTCAAAAAATTCAGTTGGTTTAGAAACATAGTCGCCATGTTTCATTTCAATGTGACATTTAAGATTAGCTGGTTTTAATCTCTCATTTGACATTTATTGCTAGTCCATGTAAACCCTAACTCCAACTATACATCGCTACTTTTTCACATTTTCCCTTTACTTTGTGTTTGTTGTGAAGTAAAACTTGATGTTCCACAGTGATCTCTCAGTTCCTTTCTTTTCAGCATTCCTGTCTTGATCCAGTGATCCATTTTTGCTAGCCCAATTAAACCCTTCCCATCACTCCAATGGCTTTTGAATGGTTAGAGTGGGGTGATGTATTCACGTAACATAATCATAGAACTAAGTATTAATTTATATTTATAATTGCACAATATATGAATTTTAAAATACATAAGTGTTTTTATACACTGTACATTTATTTTAATTTCTATTTTAAACTTTTCACAGACTCTTTACAGTGTCATCGCCGACCACCAGGGGTCTTCAGACCACAGGTTGGGAACCACTGGCTTACTGTATTTATTTTATGGTAGCCTCATTTAAAATCAGATGAAGAGAACGCCAAGCTCGGCTTAATTAGATTCCTCCAGAAGCTAATTACCTATGTCAATAAACAATCCCGATGAGTTCTCATTTACACGAGATGTTGTCTCTGTTGCCAGAGTCACAATCAGGAATGCGAAATGACAGTACTTTGAAAAGACTTCAGACCTGGCATTGAGTCAAACATATTTGACTAAGAGCTTCCCTGCAATCAAGATGATACAAGATTCATAAAAGACCATCCATGTTAAAAGATCTGCAGTCGCAACTCAGCTCTGAAATAAAATCATTTCCTCTGCATCCTTCTGAATGTGTGGTCAAGTCTGGTTCTCCAGACACCTCCATCAGGAAACCTAACCATAAAGGTGAAAGCACTGGGAATGCAGTATGATAAGAAAATTAATAATAAGAATGGATGAAGGCAATATACCAGTCAGTTGTCATTTACAGAAAAAGCCGAACATTGCAGTTTTCAAATATGTGGCAATTAAGCAAGGACAGAACAAAAGGGTAGAAGTTAGACCAGTTAAGATAATCCCATGGTGCATGGGCAGCAAGTTATATGGGCTCGTGGTGTCCATACTCTAGCAAGATTCTGAGCCGGGAGCCCTGCTCCACCAATATTTGGAGCTGGGTCTCTCCCCCAGCCCTGCCTGGAGCGGGCCCCAGCCCCCACCTGCTGGCCTACCTGTGCGCCCTCCCACCCCGGCATCAGAGCGTCCCCCTCCCAGCCCCGGACCATCCCTGCTGTGCGTAGCTTTCAGTCTGGCTCCCCCTTGCCGGCGCGCGCTGCTGGCTGCTGCTCCATGCGCAGCGTTTACAGGTAAGCAGGGAGATGCCTGGGAGTGATGTGACATCACGGCCCGGGACTTTAAAACTGCTCGGTGCGGTGTTGCACCACGCGGCCTAGCTCTGGGGATTTCTGGGGCCCGAGCACAGACTCCGGCCCTGCAAAGTGGAAGGCAGAAGGTAGGGAAGGGAGGGGAAGGGGGAAAACTAGAGGGAAGGGGTGGGAGAAGAAGGGGCTTGTGTGGAGGGGGAGGGGGAAGAAAGGAGAAGGCACCAAGGGACAGCATGGAGGAGACACAAATGCCAGGGGACCAAGTGCAGACAGTGAGGAAAAGGGGAGGTGTCATTGGGAGGGGGGACAGGGTGATGCTGGGAGAGGAGAGGGTAAGGGCATTGGGGGCTAGAGCGGGGAGAGGGAGATGCTGGGAGAAGGCTTGAAAAAAGGGGTGGGCATGAGAAAGGTGGGGATGGAGCAAGTCATGTGTGAGGACACAGAGGGGCATGAGGAGAACAGGGGCAGAGGGTGGTGAGGAGGGGGGCATCAGGGAAAAAGAGGGAAAAGGGGGAAGGGCAGTAAGGGAAGGTGGAGGCACCAGGAAGGTGCAGGGGTAAGGGTAGGTGCAGGAGCCAGGGGATTCTGGGGGTAAGGCAGAAGGGCAGACACCTGCAGGGGAGGGACCAGCACCAGAGGAGAGAGGCAGGGCAGGTGTGTAAAGGGAGGTGTTAGAAGAGAGGATGAGGAGGGGTAGCTCACATGATCAGACTGGAGCTACTGGAGGAGTGGGCACAGGGGGGAGAGAAGGGCTGGTGGAGGGAAGCAGGTCGCAGGAGGGCTGAGGGCAGTGTGAAGCATAGGAGTCAGGACAGGAGAGGAGGGTGAGGAGTTGGGAGGCAGCAGGCACCAGGGGAGCTGATGGAGCAAAGGGAGGAGACATGGCAGCAGAGAGAAAAGGTAAAGGTTTATAAAATATTTATTAACAAGTTGGGTGCCACAGTGGCACATCCAAACAAGCCACATGAACTCAGTACTGGTGCACAACACAAAATTCATTCCGCTCATGGGAGGAAACTCTTAGGCTATGTCTACACTGGCGGCATCTTGTGCAAGGGTTCTTGTGCAAGAAGTCTTGTGCAAACACATATCCACACTACCATGTGTAAGCTGTGCTTTTGCAGAAGAGCATCCCTGCTGAGTATCCACACTGGCCATTTTAGCAATAGGGGTTTCTTGCGCAAGAAATCCCTGCCGAGCATCCACACTGCCTTCTTGAGCAAGAGAGCTTACACCTGTTAGAAAAGAGCATAGCTCTTGCTCAAGATGCCCTCTCTTACCACATGGTACTGTAAGTTTCCTTGCACAAGAGCAGGCGGGCAGTGTGGATATGCTGTGGGTTCTTGCACAAGAACAGCTGTACTTGCACAAGAAGCTACGGGTGTAGACATAGCCTTAGAGGGAACACTTCCCCCAGCCTCTCTGCCCCCAATTTAATGTCACATACATTGGGTTAATGCAACTGCAGGATAGTTTCATGAGGGAGGTTTGGTGGGGGCCAAACTAATCCCTGTTGATAGGATGGTGGGAAAAGTCCTTCGAGAGGGGTGACATGACACCTTTTACTTCTGGTCGTGTCCATCTTGCCTCAAGTATGTTACCTCTAGAGGCCTGGTTAATGGGGGTCAGTGGGCGTGGTTAATGAGGGTCAGGGGGTGTGTTTAATGGGGGTCGGGAGGTGGTTAACAGGGGTCAGGGGGAGTGGCTAATGAGACACCACCAAAAATTATACATACCTACTGCCCCTGCCATGGTGGTAATAAGATTGAGAGGATTGTGCAATGTAAGAAACTCCAGAATTCCTTAAAAATGTATGGTGGAATCAAATAATTGAAAGGTCTTGTTTTCCCAATGCCTAGAGGCAAATCAGAGTTTGAATGAATGTAGGTTCAGTCTGAATTAAGACACTACGGAAGAGATGCAATCAGGGAAGGGAAACATTTGAAATGTCTAAAGGGTGGTATGGTACCGTCTCATGAATGAGGTTGTAAGACTACCATTTGCCAAGAACAACAATGGTTGCAATCTGGAAGATATTCTGGGATCCCCCCGTTTCTGGAGTCCTAGATAGCACCAGTGGCCTCAAGACCCCTTTCACATGGGCTTGACCGCAGAGATAATTATGCCTCTATCCACACTCTGAAAACATTGTTACAAATGGCCTTTGTCACCTCCTGATAAGGTGATATGTCAACTCACAACAGGGGCTGCATCCCTTACCATGGACCTAGCCTCTATGAATTTTTCTCACTCTTTTTTCAACCCAGTTATACACCTTGCTGGAGCAGTACACCTAAACACATTCCCAAGAGATTATATAGGGACATGCTGACTAGGGATGTGACGATTTAAGTGGTTAGTTAACAATGGAGCTGGAGTAGCTCCCCACCTGCCATGGGCAGGGGGCTGCTCCAGCCCCGGGAGGGGGGGAAGGGAGGATGCGGAGAAGGCAGGGATTGCTCTGGCATCCCGGATGAAGAAGCATCTGTCAGTGGGGAGTCAGAGAGCCCCACAGGCAGGTGGAGGGGGAGGGCTGCTATAGTCAAGCTACAGCACCCCTCCCCCCACTCCTCCTTTAACCAGTTAGTCAATTAAACAGGATTTTATATCCCTAATGCCGACCCCCTGTAAGATAAGGATGGAATTACAACAATATTCCCTCTAAATTTTTCTATCCATATTCAGAATAAATTTTGTTATGTGCATCCATACATGTGCACCACCAATAGAAACATATGAATCTCTCCTGGTTGGCTGCCCAAGTGCTCAGCTTACAGGGAACATTAGATGACAGGATAATGGATGAGGATTTTTTGAACTATCAGGTATAAGGAAGGCAACTAACAATATCAGGAGCGTTATATATAACTTGTTTGTAGCAGTATTTAAAAGAAGTCACTGGAGGGGCATCTTTGCATAAGCCAAGTGGACAGCATCCTGTTATCTTGACTGAGCATTTATCTTGTCACATGCATCTGAAGAGGCAGTTTTTACCCATGAAAGTTTCTGCTCAAATAAATCTGTTAGTCTTTAAAGTGCCACAGGACTCCTGATGGTTTTTGCAGATACAGAGTAACATGGCTACCCCTCTGAGAATTACCTTGTCACAGGCAATAATGTATTTGTGTCCCTGTGACCTGTTTGACAAGGTGCTAGTACTGTGCGCTCTACTGTCAATAAACCTGGCCAAGTACCTTCTTCACTGAACTGAGTCTGTGGTCTTTCTTTATGAACATCATCAAGGTCTGCTGAATCAATATGCGGCACTCTCTGCTAGTGTAGCTAACACTGGGGCTCCATGAATAGCAGCACTAGGAGCATTAAACAACTCTGCGCCATCAGCAACACTGTACAGCACTAACAACTCTGGTTGTTGTTAGACAGACTTGCTGTTACACCTGATAGATTTGGCCTTCATAACGTTCTGGGGCAATGAGTTCCAGAACTTGAGTGTGTATTATGAGAAGCAGCAATGCCTTAGGTTTGTTTTAAAGCTATTGCCTATTAATTGTGTTGGATGATCCCTGGTTCCTGTGTTGTGTGAAGGGATAAATAACATTTCCCTGTTCACTTTCTCTATACTATTCATGGTTTTGTAGACCTCTATCATGCCCCCCACCCTTAGTTCTCTCTTTTCTAAACTGATCACTTCAGTCTTTTTTTAGTCTCTCCTCATGTGGAATCTCTCCCCAAACTCCTACACATTTTTGTTGTTCTTCTCTGTACCTTTTCAAATTTTAATACATATTTATGAGATAGGGTGACCACAACTGCAAAGTGTAGGTATATCACGGTTTTATATAAAGACATTATGGCATTTTCTATCTCTTCAGCTATCCCTTTCCTAACTGTTCTCAATATTGTCAGGTTTTTTTCAGTGCCATTGCACACTGAACAGATATTTTCAGAGAACTGTCCACAATGACTCCAAGATCTCTTTCCTGAATGGTAAAAGGTAATTTAGAACACCTCATTTCTCCTCCCTCTCAACTCAAGAGGCTGGTTTGATCTGGTCTGGACTGTGACTACATATTTTTGTGGAGGTGAAAGACTCAGTTATTTACTTTGTGGAGTTTAAGGTGCAGGTGGACCATCCCGAGCTGAATATTGATTTGACTTCTGTAAGATTAGGCATACTTGCATCTCAAGATATCCCTTCACCTGAGCCAGTGGGGAACAGTATATGCACTTCAGAACCCTCATTGTTGGACAAGACCTCATACCTTTACCTAGGAGGAAAGCAAATATCACTGACTCCTCAGGCTACAGATGAGTAATAAGAAGGTGCATAAGGTTACATCCAGCAGAGCAGGAAATAAAACCCCGGGGTGATCTCCTGGCCCTACAGAAGTCAAACAGGAGCTCTCCATTGACTTCAGTAGAAGGAGGATTTTGCCCAAGGTTTCTAATATGGATGAGATTTGGGTTTGCAATTAGCGACCCAAATTGCAAACATTTATTTTGAATGTGCCAAACCAATGTGCTTGGCTGTGCTGCTTGTAACCTCTGGATGAAACTCCTCTCCAGAATAGTACATAAAATCCAGGATTTCTGGGTCCTACCATTACTCTGCTACCTAGCAAATTGTTGTAGAAAACACAGGCACTGCATTTTTTTCACACCTTTTAGTGGCTAGTCTGTGGAGAGACAATATAGACTTGTGGATAGGGCACTTTTAGAATCTGGGTTCTTTTCTCAGCTCAACCACAGATTTGTTATGTGACCTCTGGCTGCATTCCACTCCCACTCTTGCCTACCTCATCTTAATGGATTGTGAACTCTTGTAGAAAGGATGGTCTCTTCCTGTGGTATGCGTACCCTGCTTTCCACAATATAGTTCTGATCTTGATCCAGGCCTTCAAGCATACCATAATACAAATAATAATAGAAGATAACCTATAATAGCTATTAGTTAGTAGTACTACTTTAGAGCATGTAGCAAAGACAGTGTTTATGAACAGAATACAGACCACAGAAATGTAATTTTGAATCATGCATGTTCCATTCTTCGATAATGGCCCTGCTCCCCAGCAAGACTGCATGTTCGATAATGTGCCACTGTCTCTCTCTGTGGCTGAGCCACAAGTCAAATGGATGCAGACTGTCAACTCAACCCAAAACAAATTGTATAATAGTATGTATAACACAGGCCATAGAACTGCCCCCAAATACTAATTGATCTTTAGAAGAACATCCAATCTTGATTTTAAAATTGACCAGTAATGGTAAAACAGGGCCTCAAGTTTGGGCACCCAGAAAATGAAGGACACACATAGAATCATAGAACCATAGAACTGGAAGAGACCTCAGAAGGTCATCAAGTCCAGCCCCCTGCTCTAGGCAGGACCAATCCCAACTAAATCAACACAGCCAGGGCTTTGTCGAACAGGTGAGTGCTAACAGGGAGTTTAGAGAGGGAGTTCTCCAGGTAAAGGAGAAGCAGATACAAGACTCTTGAGGGAAGTGGCTATCTGCAGTGTGTGTTGTGTTTGAGGCTTTCTTGCAGTGTGCTGAGTTTGTGTTTGTGAGTGACGGTTTTTTTCACCCTTTGTTTGTGAGTGAGGCTTTTTTTTCCCCTCCCTTCCCCTGCTCCCTCCCTTTCACGGAGTGTGTACTGTGACTGGCAGGTGGAAACTGTTGGCTTCTAATTAAAGTTTGAATTGTAGAAGTCTCTGTTGTATCTGAGCCTTGATAGGGGGAGGGACTTTCAGGCAGTCCAGGGCCTTATAAAGCAGTGAGCAAGTGACTAAGGAGCTTACAAAGAGGTGAGTGCTAACAGGGAGTTTAGAGAGGGAGTTGGAAAGGGGAGAGGGAAGGGTACGAGGTTCTTTTGCCTTTCTTTTAAATCCATTCTCCAGGACAGAAGGTATGGATAGTGAACGGTCTGCTGTTGTTACTTGCACAGTGTGTGCCATGTTTGTCTTCCTCCCAGAAGAAAGAATGGATTTCCTGAGTTTGCTTAAGTCTGCCTTCTTGAACTCCACTGTCTTTATTTTGCAGTTCTCCCTCCTACCATTCCTTAGAATCATGAACTCTGTCATTTCATGATCACTGTCACTCAAGCTATCTTCTTTCCCCTTTCAAATTCTCAACCAGGTCCTTCCTTTTTGTTACATTAAATCTAAAATCCCCTAATAGCTGTCTCCACCTTCTGAAAAAAAAACTGTCTCCAATACATTCCAAGAACTTGCTGGATAATCTGTGCCCTGCTGTGTTAGTTTCCCAACAAACATCTGAGTAGCTGAAGACCCCCCCAGCAACACCAACTCCTGTGCTTTGGATGATTTTGTTACAAGTTTAAAGAAGTCTCAGGCACCTCTTCTTCCTGGGTAGGAGGTCTATAGTAAACCTGTACAATGACATTACCCTAAATTTTTACCTTTATCCCTACCCTGTGACTTTCAACAAGTCTGTCTCCTTTGTCCTTTTCAGTGCAAGTATATACATTTTCAATACATAAGGCAACTCTCCTCCTCCTCCTCCCTTTTTCCCTGCCTGTCCTTCCTAAGTAAACTGTAATTCTTTTATACCAATATTCCAGCCATGTATATTATCCCACCAAGTCTCTGTGATAATTATTAATAGTTGCACAGCTACTAAGTTTGCAAATGAAGAAATTTTATCGAGTGAGGGAGATAGCAAGTTTGCAATGGGATTTTAATAAGTTCAGGAAATAGGCAAATAAGCTGAAAATGGGTTTTAAAATAAAAGAAATGCAGTGGATATATCTAGTTAAAAAGTGAAATACTCATTAAAGAGATAAGAAACCAAGGGGATTTTGAGGTGGTGCTAACTACTGAGAAATAGAGAAGAAAATCAGTAAGATGCTAGGTTGCATAAATAAGCGAAATATTTGACTAGAGAAAGAAATATAATTTTTACCTGTGCATAAACACTTCATACCTTTAAAAGTTGCAGGGCATGAGTCAAAGAATACATTTTCAGTTCCTAATCAAAGATGTATTTCTTTAACACAGTTGCCCTTGTCAGACACAATTTAGACCTTCAAGAGCCATAAATGGTTTCCAGGCCACAGGCCTAAACACTGGAAATGTATAATGATAAATTAGTACTTCTAGAATCTAGATCACATAATAAATTACACGGTGAGAAGAAAAACAGATTTAAGGCCTGATACAACACATTTCACACTGGAGATAATCAATCACTTGCTGCCAATACTACATTTCATCTAGAACAGCATATCAGGGACCTTGAGAAAAACTTGAGAAGAAATATGGTCACAGCTGAAATACTAAATGCTCAGTTTCCACAGAGCTATATGCAGCACTTTCAGAAGCTCAATTTAAAAAAAAGTTCCAGATATTATCTTTAGTAAGTTCTTCACATACAGACTTCTTCCAGGACCACACTTCATAGAAATGCAAGAAACATTATGCACTTTTAACTATCCAATGTTACAATCTTTAAAACAGAGTAAGCAGCCACTTCAGTTATTTAACCTTTTTAACATATATAAACTGAACTGACATCCGAGTCTGACTGTAATAATAGATTTCAAGTTCTTTTGTTTAACACACAAATACTGTTCAGTAATACACCTGAGACTCATCTACACTATAATATTCTGCACAGCATATTTCTAACTGCATTCTTTAAAGTGTCTGAAGCAGAAATTTTTAATGTGTTAAACATCCCCCAGCTTTCTAGAAATAGTTATGTATGCAAGTCAAATGTAAGGCCATATCTAAACTACAAACTCTGGTCAATGTAAATTACATCATTGTTAAGCTGCCAGTTAGCATATCACTTGTGCACATGTATTTGTGACACTGGCTATGTCTAGACTACAGGGTTTTTTGTTTTTTTAAAAAAAAGTGGCCTTTTTTCAAAAAAAATCACCTGCATCTAGACTGCCGCCATGTTCTTTTGAAATTAAATTGAAAGAAAGACGGTGGCATTTTTGACAGCGATAAACCTCATTTTATGAGGAAGAATGGCTTTTTCAAAAGAGAGCATCCAGATTGCCTGGGTGCTCTCTTTCAAAAAAGATCCGTTTTTCGAAAAAAAATGTGGCTATCTAGATAATCTCTTTCAAAAGAAGCTTTTTCGAAAGAAGCATGTAGTCTAGATGTACCCACTGTTTGCTCACCAGGAGTGCTTGTATCGTTCTGTCAGTGAACCCTGTGTAGACATTCCAGGGTGCAATCACCCTCATGTTTTGAGAAATTTGAGCAATGTACGGCAGGGCAGACACAAAGCACAGAAGTCAAGTTCCTATTATGCAACTTTCTCCATTCTATAATACCATCCACATCCCATAATTTTCGCAGCTTTTTTAGAAATCCTATAAACATGTGAGGCATTTTGGATCTAACAGAAACATGCACCCTTGTCCTGAGCGTTGCAAACACAGGATAAATGATCCGCCAGTATTTGCAGAGCCAAAAGAAGAACCACAGCAGCAGGGGACATGATGATTTCATGGTCAACAGATTGTGGAGGGACATAGTCAAAAGCAATTCAAATTTGTTGGTGGTGTTCATTGAGCAGCTGCAGATGGGGGAGTGTCTCCTCTGGGCCCAAGAGGTAAGCACTGACCAGTGGCATCGTATTGTAATAGAGTTTTAGAATGATAAGCAGTGGCTTTTGGATGCAAAGGATCATAATCCTGGATCTGTGTGCCATCTTGACCCAGCCCCCAGGTTAGGGACACCAGAAAAAGACCTGCGCTACCAGTGGAGAAATGAGTGGCAATTGTACTGTGGGAACTGAGATAAGCTTCCAGATCACAGGCCCTGGTTCTTGTGGGGGACTATAATCACCCTGAAATCTGTGGGGAAACCAATTTGGCAGTACACAGACAATCCAGGAAATTTTTGGAGAATGTTGGGGTTAACTTCTTGGTACAAGTGCTGAAGGATCCGACCAGGGGCTGTGCGCAGCTTGACCTTCTGCTCACAAACAGGGAGGACAAATGACATGGGAGGGGTTTAAATGTATAGCTCAAGAATGCCGGGGGGGTTATCAGGAAGGCGAAAGTGCAAATGGAATTACGACTGGCTAAGGATGTGAAGGATAACAAGAAAGGTTTCTACAGGCATGTTAACAAGAAGGTGGTGATCAGAGAGGGTGTGCGGCCCCTACTCGATGAAGGAGGTAACCTAGTGACAAATGATATAGGGAAAGCTAAAGTACTTAATGCTTTCTTTGCCTCTGTCTTCACGGACAAGGTGGACTCCACGAATAATGCGCTAAGTGACGCAAGATGGGAAGAAGATGGACAGCCCTTGGTGAGTAAAGAACAGGTTAGGAACTATTTAAAAAAGCTAAACGTACACAAATCCATGGGTCCGAACTTAATGCATCCGAGGGAGGGTACTGAGGGAGTTAGCAAATGTCATTGAGAAGTTATCTTTGAAAAGTCATGGAGATCAGGAGAGCCTTTGGCCATTATCTTTGAAAAGTCGTGGAGATCGGGAGAAATCCCAGATGATTGGAAAAAGGCAAATGTAGTGCCCATCTTCAAAAAAAGGAAGAAGGACGATTCAGGAAACTATAGGCCGGTCAGTCTCACCTCGGTTCCTGGAAAAATCCTGGAAGGGATCCTTAAGGAATCCATTTTGAGGCACTTGGAGGAGAAGAAAGTGATTAGGAATAGTCAGCATGGCTTCACAAAGGGCAAGTTGTGCCTGACCAATCTGGTTAGCTTCTATGATGAGGTAACTGGCTCTGTGGACGTGGGAAAGTCAGTGGATGTGATATACCTTGACTTTAGCAAGGCTTTTGATACGGTCTCCCACAATATCCTTGCCAGCAAGTTAAGGGAATGTGGATTGGATAAATGGACGGTAAGATGGATAGAAAGCTAGCTAGAAGGCAGGGCCCAGCGGGTAGTGATCAATGGCTCGATGTCAGGATGGCGGTCGGTTTCTAGCGGAGTGCCCCAAGGTTCGGTTCTAGGACCAGTTTTGTTCAATATCTTTATTAATTACCTGGATGAGGGGATGGATTGCACCCTCAGCAAGTTTGCGGATGACATTAAGCTAGGGGGAGAGGTAGATACGCTTGAGGGTAGAGATAAGGTCCAGAGTGACTTAGACAAATTGGAGGATTGGGCCACAAGAAATCTGATGAGGTTCAACAAGGACAAGTGCAGAATCCTGCACTTGGGACGGAAGAATCCCAAGTATAGTAGTAGTCCCCAGTTAAATAGTAGTCCTGCAGAAAAGGACCTGGGGGATACAGTGGATGAGAAGCTGGATATGAGTCAACAGTGTGCCCTTGTAGCCAAGAAGGCTAATGGCATATTAGGTTGCATTAAGAGGAGCATTGCCAGCAGATCCAGAGAAGTGACTATTCCCCTTTATTCGGCTCTAGTGAGGCCACATCTGGAGTATTGTGTCCAGTTCTGCCTCCCCCTCCCCCCACTACAAAAAGGATGTGGACGCATTGAAGAGGGTCCAGCGGAGGGCAACCAAAATGATTAGGGGGCTGGAGCATATGACTTATGAGGAGAGGCTAAGGGACTTGGGTCTATTTAATCTGCAGAAGCGAAGAGTGAGGGGGGATTTGATAGCAGCCTTCAACTTCCTGAAGGGAGGTTCCAAAGAGGATGGAGAGAGGCTGTTCTCAGTAGTGACAGATGGCAGAACAAGGAGCAATGGGCTCAAGTTGTGGTGGGAGAGGTCCAGGTTGGATATTAGGAAAAACTATTTCACTGGGAGGGTGGTGAAGCACTGGAATGGGTTACCTAGGGAAGTAGTGGAGTCTCCATCCCTAGAGGTGTTTAAGTCTCGGCTTGACAAAGCCCTGCCAGAATGATTTAGTTGGGATTAGTCCTGCCTAGAGCAAGGGGCTGGACTTGATGACCTTCTGAGGTCTCTTCCAGCTCTATGATTCTATAAGCTTACAATGCTGGAGTCTCAATTGTCACTGGGAAATCTCTTCAGTGCTAGAAAAATTCCCAGTGCCACTCCCGCACCACAACACCTGCTCTGTCCTTCTATTTTGTACCCTGCTATGACACTGTCCCATTGATTGTCCTCATTCCACCAAGTTTCTGTGATGCCTTGTATATCAATGTCCTCACTCAATATGAGGCACTGTAGTTTACCCATCTAGCACATGAAGCACAGCTGCTGGTAGCACCCCATGCTGCCTGGGCCCATATGCCCCTAGCTTGTTACTTCAATGGCGCTTGCTGAGGCGATCATGGAGGGTATGGGAAGTGTCCTACTGTGGTAGAAATAAGGCTGTCATCCCTAGAAACTTTGAGAGACCTGCTGAGTGCTTCCAGTTTTATCCAGATCTCTTAGGAGGATTCAGGGGACACCCCAGTGTACATAAGCAAACAACTCTGAATGCCTCCCCTCCTCTTTGCATGGCAGGGGCCTGTGTCTTGGTCTCATCAACGATATCCACAGTGCTTTATGGCACGCTGGTGGGGTATATACCAAGTGGTGTAGTGGCAGGCAGGTAGGAGTAAAAGCAGCAGGCATGTGGCTTGACACTGATTAGACTGTTGGCTTCTCCAACTTTTTGGAATACCGGCTGTAGCTCCTTCACTTTCACAAAGCATTGCTGCTGATCCCCATCATACCACTCTCCTGCATTCCCTGTACAGTCCTCTTAACGATTCCACATTTGTACAGCTGCTCTTGAACTGTACCTGCACAGCCTCTTCTCTCCACATGCCTAGGAGGTCCAATACCACCTCTCTATTCCAGGCTGGAGCACAACTGCAGCAGGTAGCTGGCATGACTGGTGAGGCAGTTGCATGCAACAAGGGAGAATTGGTAGGTGTGCTCACCAAGCTAAGCACATCAGGAAAAAGCCTTTCAAACATACACAGTGGGTTGTGCCCACGAAAGCTCATGATTTCCAGGTGTCCGGTATTCACCCGGACAGTCCAGTATTTTCGCCTCCTGTCCGGTAAAAAAAAATATCAGAAAATACCAGACACCTAATATGTCCGGTATTTTCTGATTTTTTTCCCTGGCCAGGAGATTAAAATGCTGGGCACCTGGCAACCCTACAAATACTCAGTGCCCAGCCTCTCCCCTCCTCCCCCCCGTAGTCCCCTGACCCGATGCTTACCTGGCTCTGCAAGGCTGCCGGCACAAAATGGCTGCCGGCAAAAAGACCAAGGGGAAGCAATGACTCCCCTGGGTCTTAGTGTTCAACCGCTACCCTGTTCCCATCTCTACTCACTCTTAAGGGGACATGCTGTTTTATATAATTTTTTTGGGGGGGGGGAGGGCTCAACAACTTTGGTCTCTCCCCCCCTCCCCTTTTTTTTCTTCAATAGAATTTTTTCCCGGTATTTGGGGGCGGCGGGTGGGGGAGGGGACGATTCAGTATTTTTGTTTCAATCATCTGGCAACCCTATATACCATCTACATGTTTTGTTAGCCTTTAAGGTGTTACTAATCTATTTGTTGTTTTTTATGCGTTTCCAGTTACAGACTAATTTGGCTACCCCTCTGAAGCTTTTGAGGTATTTTAATGGGAGGGTAGGGTACAGTCTAGTCTCCATGAATCCTGGATAGTGGAGTTCACAACTGTGACCAGAGAGGTCAGTGTCAGGCATTGCAGGACAACTGCTGGAAAACTGTTAGAGTCAACATAAGTCATGCAATATCTATATTCACATTGAATCAATTATACCATGTTGACCTGGCTAAATGCCATTGACGGAGCTGGTGTTTAATTATGCTGCCGTAATGGTGCACTTACATCAGTGAGAGATTAATTTGAATGTAGACATATACATAATTAGGTTGAGGCCAGGTACTGTGCATTTACCTAACTTTGTAGTATCAACCAGGTAGTTACATGTGATATGGTTATCTGTTGGCAAAAGTGTGTAAATGGCAGTAAATTTAAAAGTATGAATTTATAATGGACCTTGAGGCATGCTGTATTAGCACCAATGTCATCAACTAACCTGAAAAGCCCCAACACACAGAATGTCTTTGTATTAAGTGAATTATGTCTTATAAAATCAGTTACAAAGGGAAATGGAAGGAAGGGAGATATTAAATACACACAGGTTTCAAAGCAGCTTTTACATTTTTTTCTTTAAAGTGAATTTAGCACAGATGAAAGCTGCCACAAAAACAGACTCTGGTATTTTGCAAGAGGCAAAAGCAGTTCAAGCTTTCCACGCTCATGCTGTGACCAGCCAACATGCATCAGCAGAAATCTGAAAGGACTCATAAGAATGAAAAGGAAGGTCACTGTTGTGATAATTCAGCCTATACATTTACCCATGTTGTGAACTTCTGTGTAAAAAATATGGAAAAGGTCATAAAAATGTTAAAATGATCTCTAGTAACAAATAATTACGGGGAAAGATATGAAAGGGAGATAGAATAACTCAATCACTCTAAACAAAAAGGCCACGCTGATATGGTTCTAGGACTGTGATAAAATTATACTGGTTAAAAACAGGAGATATGGAGACAAACGTTAAAGAGCCAAAATTGATATATCAGATACTAGACCTACATGGTGGACAAAATGATGAAGTGATGGGCTATGCCACCCATCCCTCCCTTTGGGGTCCTTTAAAGAAGAGCTTTGGAGGGGAAAGTGCAAAAAACAACAGCAACAACAACAAAGAACAGACAGGAAGAACTGACAGAACCTACTGAAGTGAGCTTCACCATCATGGCTGCCTTGCCACTGTTCCTTTGGCCCCAAACCTTTATCATCCTGATCTTAAGAAATGTGTTGACCACCCCAGGCCAAAAAGAAGTACCCAG
The DNA here is from genome assembly GCF_052426305.1 of Pelodiscus sinensis. Classification (NCBI taxonomy): domain Eukaryota; kingdom Metazoa; phylum Chordata; order Testudines; family Trionychidae; genus Pelodiscus; species Pelodiscus sinensis. The sequence continues at coordinate 144,868,525 of NC_143052.1, read as the reverse complement.
ATGACACTGCCATGCTATCAGCTCCAGCTGAATCTCAAAAATCACATGGGATGAAAGGACTTTAATAGCAGACAAAAGCTACAACTTAACTTCTCTCCTTTTTTTAACATGACACTTATTACCAGGGCTTGCCGAACCATGGCAGCCCCGATCGCCAGCCGTGCTGTCTGGCGGAGGCTTTTTTATGCAACATTTAGGGCTAATCCTTGGACCCACTAAAATCTCCCATTGACTTCAAATTGGACCAGAATTCATTCTCTAAGTGACAAGCCAGACTGGACAGATGTTTATTTAAATGAAATACACTGGATTAACAAGCACTGGAGCAAAAGAACTCTCTTTGTGCAAGAACAAATACAATACCATAGCAGCACTAATGGCTTCAACTCTGCCCAGGAAGAATTAAGTCAAGGAATCATGTGTCTCTACAACTTACTTAATGTTTGGACTCTCTGCTTGCATTGCCATCAAGAGGTCCAATTTTAATGTCTTTTGTGAGGATGTTTTTATAATGCACACATTTGTCAGTTAGAAATTAGACTGATACCAATTCACATCACACAGGCCATTGAACAGAAACCAGCTGGCTATATATTTCTGTCACTACCAACCTGCAAGCTAGGGGTGAAGGGTCCGTTAGTCCACCACCAAATCCAGACAGCCAAGTTATAATTACCTCTAAATAGTACTCTCACAAACTGTGATATCTATTTGCCAGCTGGCTCTCAGAAATATGAAACCCTTCAAAAGTGGGAAGAACAAGTGAAAGAAAATCGAAGAAACTGTTTCCAGCTTGATAATTATTACTGAAATCTCTGCTGATCAACAGAAGTGAGGGAGAGAGAAGGAAATATGGAAAGTGCCTTTCAGAAAGTATAGTAAGAGTTGATCAAGAGAGCCAAATGATCACTGGAGAGGTAATAAATAAAAGACAATTCCATTAAACAACTTTATGTTCTGGAAACCCTTTTGATGTTCAAATACAAATAATGCTATATATTCTTTATACTCCTCAATTTTAGAATCTTTCTCACTCTCTTACATTCAAACTTATTTTTCCAATTAATTTTTCTGAATGTATAAGATAAAATTTAATTACACAAAAAAATGTCAAAAATACTCACGTTGACCCCAGCGCCCAGTTCTTGGGTTCAAATAATTTGGATAAAGCCCATTAGGACGGTCCATTTTTTGAAGTAACTTCCGAATGTGCATGACCTAAATTAAAGAAAAAGTCAGGATCACCAAAAATAACTTCGATTTACCTTCAACGACTGTTTAAATCTCAACTTTCTTCTTTAACAGCAATTTTTAATAATTTAATTAAACAGTCTTCTTGAGGGGTTTTCTAGATGGGCACCTTTTATTAGTAGCTACTCACTCAGAGGTATGTCATTAGTTCCAGTTCTAAATATGTGTACAAATAAAAAATACCTTGTTTTCACAAACTTCAGGTTTGGAAAACTATGTATTCTGGTAACATAAATGCAAAAAATGAAATAATTTGTCTGTTACCAAAAAGCATAATCGTAATCTATCAGACCCTGCCATTTCTAATCATTGTCACAGTACACAACCTTGAATCTTCTTATGTTCCTAGACACTGAGCACAAAACTAACCTTGTTGTAGTAAACAGGGTCCCCAGTCAGGTAGCTGAGGTGGACAAATTCCATGTGCAGAGTACCAAATTCAGCCAGGATACTGCTGCCTGCAGAAGCCCAGCCCCAGTTTCGACCCACACCACTGAGTTGCAGCAGATGTAAAGCAAAGAACAAGAGGGAGAAGGAGAAAACAAACACCTGATCAGTGAAAGGATACCATCCATATTCAGACAGTGTATGTAGTAATCACATCACATCAGACTGAATATTAGAAGAGTTACACACGGCAAGTTGATATCAGACCACATCTAACATGACAAGTGATTTCTTCTAAAAAGTGGGCTTCACAACTTGATGGTTCAAAACAAGCTTGTAGTTAAATAGCAAAAAGCTTTCCTTACAGCATGTGCTGGAGGTACAAACATGTAAGCTCTTTAAGTCCAGTCACAGGCAGAACCAACCAAAGCTCCAATTTAATACTTACAGTGGCATGTAACACCAAGCCTTAGGGTAGAAGTCAGGGTAGGTGGAGGGAGAGGTGGAGAGAAGGGGGCAATTGCCCTGTGCCCTTTAAATTGCTGCCTGGAGCACCATGCAGAGCACTCCAGATGACTCTAAAGGTGGGGGGACAGTGTGGCACACTCTGGGTGGCGCTGAGGGCTGGCTGCCTCTGGTGCTGCCACTTCCACCTGACGTAGAGGTCTGGGCTCGATGACCTCCTGAGGTCTCTTCCAGCCCTGGGATTCTATGATTCTATGATCCCTAGACCACTTTCTGCCGTACTTCTTCCTAAACAGACGCTTCCCATTCTGTATGTGTGAGACTGATTGTTCCTTCCTAAGTGAAATACTTTGCATTCATCCTTGCTGAATTTGGTGATGTCCTCTGTGGTAAACAAGTGTACAACAGCAGGTGCCCCCTGACACTATATGATGGCTTCCTGGCAAACAGGGAATTATTTTATTATTTGAATTATCATAATCCTTACAAGCTATAGTCATGGATCAGAATGTTACTATACTAGGGACTATAAACAGGGCTTGACAAATTAGCCAATCTACTCGCCTGTGGCAAGTAGATTTTAGGCGGGCGGGGGCACGCAGCACGGTCAACACATGCGCAGCACGGTCTGCGCATGTTCAGCGTGCGCTTCCGCGCGGCTGGCAAGCAGGACTCGCCACCGCTTGGTGAGTCCTGGCTATACAAATAAAGAACAAAAAGATGATCCCTGTCCCATGAAGCTCATAATCTAAGTATATAAAACAAAACAACACACGGATACAGAGAGGAAATTAAAAGGAAACAATGAAAAAATATTAGCCAGAATGATAGGCAGGCGTTGAATGCCTCCTTGTTCTTATATACAGTGTACTGTGACAGTGTTGTCCACTAGGATTTGCATGATGGAATTCTGCAGAACAGCCAGGAACATTATGCAGGCTGGTCTGAGAGCTCTCAACTGCAGGACACTCAGTCTCAGCTCCAGGACACTTTCAAGTTGATTGAGAATATGTCCCTTCAGGTGGGTAGGGCACCCCAGGTTGTCCCTGAAGCATCCATTATAGAAGCATTGTCAAGGTGTAAACACAGAATATTAGGGTAACTTACATGCTACAATAGTTCTCTGAAAAGGACTCTTCACATTCCCATTCTCAGTATGCACTGACCAATGCAGCTTGGATGGTGGAACCATCTGGTAGCAGCATCAGAGCACTCATATACCTCTTCTGCTCCTCCCCTCAGCGTTCAAGCACATACCGAGGATGTGGTTATAAAAGGGGGCAAGAGGCCAAATTCTGCCTCCATTCTTTCCATTGCTAAAGCAGAGACTACGGGAGTCCACAGGAGAGGAGAAGATGGGTAGGGAGTGTGAATATGCAGAGTCCATTTTGAAGAACTCGAGTTACATGCAAGTAATCTTACTTTCTCAAGTATCTGCTACATAGTCCTACCCATGATATACTTTGGCAAGCAGTATTCCTAGTATGAATGGAGAGAGGCAGAGCCCTAATTTAAAAGGAATAAAGTATCACTCTGCCAAACTGCACATCAGCTCTCACAAACATCTCTCACAAACAGCACAAACAGCTTTTCTGTTAAGTGAAAAGTGTGACTTGAACACCAAGTGGCAACTTTACCTATTTCAATAAGAGGAACAGATATTGCATCTGTCCTTGTAAAGTGAGCTCTTACACCTGCAGGATGAAAGTGGAATTAAATCTTATTCCTCCTCACACTGTTTGTCCCAAGGACCAAGAAGAACTTGCTTGACCCTTACTATACCCAGCAGAGGAAATAGAGAATATAGGAGAGGTACTAAAATCCTTAATCTTGTCCAGATAGCATGATAAAATTCCTTTATATCTACGTGCATGGGACTAGAAAAGAATATTGGCAAATTAATATGAAAATCTGAAGTTATTTCAGAAAGAAATCTTGGGATAAGGTCTAAAAACTACTTTGTTTTGTCCCTATGTTCTCTCCCCCCCTTTTTTCCCCTCCTCCACCCTTTCCTTATTTATTCTTGGATCTGGACTTCTAATACTCCAGCCATCTGAGGAAGTGGGTTGCGCTCATGAAAGCTCATGATACCATTTACATGTTTTGTTAGTCTTTAAGGTGCTTCTAGACTATTTGTTGTTTTTTAAAATTTTCCTGTTACAGACTAATTCGTCTACCCCTCTAAAGTATAAGGAGGGTCAGCTATCAAAGAATGTAGTTCACTAACCCTTGTGGCAGTTGTGGTTGCTATTATATTATGGACAGTTCACCTCAAGAGAGGTTCAATGGAGGAGACATAACTTAATATTAAGTTTAAGTCCCATGAAGGAAATGAGTTAGGTACTGGCAGGTACAAGTTTAATAAAACTCTTAACTCAGTTGCATGAAAATACAGATTAACTATCAATTGGCATATGAAACACCGTTATTGCTGCTAAGTGGATTTATTCTTGGATCTGGACTTCTAATACTCCAGCCATCTGAGGAAGTGGGTTGCGCTCATGAAAGTGGGTGACATTCAGACACCCACTTAACAAACCTTTTCCATATGAAAAAGCATGATATTTTCTAGTGGACTGTTTCCAAGAGTCAATTAAAATATATTGCACATCAACAGAATGAGACTTTTCTAAATCTGTTCAAATCTCCATCATTCTCTGCAGGGACAGTAGGATAGTATCTTGTATTTTCCTTTGGAGAGGAGAAGTAAGTTGGTGTACTACTTCTGTCTTGCCCACACCAGAGCAACTATAATCATCTTGGCCCAAGCACCCATTCACCAAATGAAAAGGACCATAGTTCTCCCCAACTGACCAACTGAGCCTGCTCTTAAATACCAACTGCTCAGTTTTGTTTAACACAAAAGAAGATCTATGTTCAGGAAGCTCCAAATGCTGAAAATGTTCTGCTCACTGAATCCTTTAGTGAGCACTTCTGCACCTCAATGGAGGATTACCAATCTGCAATCTGGTTGTGATTTCCCACTGAATGAAAGGGAACCAGATATTGTGTGGGAACAACCAAAGCTGAGATGAAGAGTCTTGCCTATGTATTTAATACATTGCTGACACATTTTTCTTGACAACCTGAATTACAGAGTTCTGCACATGTGGGAGGTACAAACATGGGGGTTATAAAGAAAATGGCATTCTTGAATAGTCCATAACACCTTCAATGAAAAAAATGTGGAGATGGCACCCAACAGGAAACCAGATGTAACTATGACAGTATGAAGAGAAGATCTGAATAAAACTTTTTTGAGAAGCTGGGGATTCATCAGTTAGAAGCGACAGAGGAGGAGACCCTTGGGTGTCTGGGTCAATGTCTATGAGCCACCAACATGATGTGAGTATGATTAAAGGAAATGCATTACTAGGATGTATTAGGCAAGGCATTTCAGCAGATTTATTACTGGCATGGTACGATGCACTGGTAACATCTAAACTGGAATAGTGTGGACAATTCTGGTCACTCATTAAAGAAATATTAATTTAAACTGGAAAAGGTGCAGTGAAGAGCTATTAGGTTGACAAGACAAATGGAAGGCTGATTTTATGAGAGGAGATTGGAAAAGCTTCACTAGGGAAAGTAAAGAGCAATTTAAGGTCAAGGAGAATGCTGGCACAAAAACAAATGGATATGAACTAGTCATAAACAAATTCAGGCTCAAAATCAGAAGGAAGTCTTTAACCACCAGAAATTACAATCTGGAACAGCCTCCCAATAGGAATTATGAGGGCAAATAATTTAATTTGCAGAATGATAATTAGCCAAACAAAATCCAGATCAGTAGTATGCTTTAAAAGGGGCAATGTCATAAAGGTGAAAACAATTATGAGTATGATAAGCTGGAAAGAAGAATGTAATCAGAAAAATATGAATGATAATTACAAATAATTTAAAAAAATCTTACTAGATGCTCAAAAAACCACAATCATGAAAGAAAGCTATACTGGTTAAAAAAATCAACTTGGTTTAGCGGGGCACTGAAGGCAGCTGTAATATATAATAAAAAACAGGTGGAAGAAATGGGAAGTTTCAGTAATTAATAAAAATCATAAGGTAAGAATTCTAAAAAAATGATTAGGAAAGCAAAGGGACACAGGGAAAAATCTGTAGCTAGCAGAAGTAAGGAAAATAAAAAGCAAACTTTAAAATATATTAGGAACAAAAAGAATCCTAACAATGGTCATGGTCCATGACTAGATGGAAAAGATAGCATTATCAATAATAACGCAGGAAGGAGAAGTGTTCCATACGTATTTCTGTTTTGTGTTTGGAGGAAAAAAACAGAGGATATATTCTCATCATTGGATTACACTAGTATCTCAGGATGATGTTAAACAGGAGCTACCAAAGAAATTTTAAATCAGCAGGTCCAAATAATTTGCCTCAAAGTTTTAAAAGAACTGTCTGAGGAGATCCTTTAGACTTTTGTAAGGTGTTTGACTTCGTACCCCTGACATTTTAATTACAACATTAGAAAAATATAAAATTAACATGGTATACTTTAAATGGATTAAAAACTAGATAAGAAATAGGTCTCAAAATATAACTATAAATGGGGAATTATCCTTGAAGTAGGTGTGTTGCCAGTGGGGTTCCACAGCAGTTGTTTTTGTCCCTACACTATTTAGCATTCTAACAGTGACTTGCAAGAAAACATAAAATCATCACTGATAAAATTTGCAGATGGAGCAGAATGAAGAGAACATGTCACTGATTCAGAGTGATCTGGATCAGGACTGCCAATAGGGGGGCAAAGAGGGTAGTTGCCCTGGTGATTCCAAAGGGCTCCTAGTCACTGCCCATACTACCGTGGGAGCGGCCGGAGCACCGAGCCCTTTAAATTGCTGCTGGAGCTCTATGCGGTGCACTTTAGGCAGCTTCGAGGGCTGCTGGGAGGAGGGGCGAGGGGCCACGGTGCTGCATGCTCCAGGGCAAGATAACGACATGGCTGTCACAGGATTCTATTAATGGAGATCAAAAGAAGGGTAATATAATTACTGCAAAGCAATATAGGTTTATAGAAAATAGATAATTTCAAACTAACAATATTTTTTTTGATGAAATACAAGTTTGATTGATGAAGGTAACAGTGTTGACTTGATATTCACAGTCTTCTGTAAGATGGCTGACTTGTCCCCCCACAGTGACATTTTGATTAAAACATAAGAACATTATCAAATTAATAAGGCACAAATTAAATGGCTTAAAACCTGGCTAATGGATAGTCTTGAAATGTTTGCAGAGTTCTTGTGACTATGTTGGTCCCAGGATATGAGCCCTCCATATACTAACTGCTGTTGGTAAAAGAGAGAAGCTTCTGAGCTCCACAAATACCTTTTTCAGTTCTCAAAAGGCAACTGTACCTGGGGAATCATCCTCAAGTGGGTTTGTTTCAAGCATTTAGGGCTTGTCTACGTAGGCAAGTTTTTTCCAACACAAGTTCTTCCACTATAATTATCTAGGTATAGCTATCCCAAAGGAGTGTGTTTATGCCATTTTGTGTATGTCATCTTAAGCTTCTTCTTGTGTCACTCATTGCATCCAAACTCCTCAGCACTTTTTCAAAATAACTGTAAATCATTTGGAGCTGATAGCCCATGGTATAGTGTTGTACCATTAGCTCAATTGCGGCTTGGATTTTTTGTGGAACATTGCAGGATACCCACTGGAATTCCGAGATCAAACAAACAAATTCCTGTAATTCATCTGGTTTAACCAAAGTAGGATAATTTTCAAACATCTGTCATGCATCAGGGAGGGCAGATTGCTGAGCACTGCTATCCCAACTATGATTAATATAAAAAGGCTGCTCCACATGTATCTCACAGATGGATGGCTATGAGTGACTTGGAAGATAGCCACAGTGATGCTGCAGGGAAGAAATCAAGCAATTACTTCTGCATGATGTTTTCCTGGAGTAGCTTCATTCAATAGAGCATGGCACTCAGCTGACCAGCACCAGCTGGTAGGTCAGGATAGTCATGCAGAACTGGGATGATGTTCAGGCTGAGGAAAGCTACTCTGCCAGAGGACTGTGCAGAGCTCACCTGGAGCAGCAGCACACCAGCCTGACACTTCCTCTCATCCTGGAGAACATGTGGCCATCACCATCTGGAAACTCATTACTTCGATTGCTGCCAGTTAGTTGCTAACCAGTTTGATGCTGCAAGATCAACTGTCATTGAGGTGTTGGCTGCTATCAAGATGCTGCTGTCCCTGAAGACATACAGCTTGGCAATCTATAGGAGGTCATTTCTGGATTTGCACAGCTGGGATTCCTGAATTGCACTGGGGTCATGGATCGGACCCATGTGTTCATGTGTTGCCCTCCTCACCATGCCTCCAAGTTCATCAACAAAAAAGGGGTATCTTTTCAGATTGCTGCAAAACCTGATTGATCAACATGGTAAGTTCATCAATCTTAATGTGGGGTAGGGATGCCAGGATCTTTAGAAACTCCAGCCACGAAAAACTATGCAATGAAAAATGGAACTTTTCCCTCGAGATAACACTGGATATGAATGTGTTTGCTAATATGGCTAGGCTGTGTACTACAATAGTACCTGCCAATGTTGTCACTGAGTGGTGTGGGAAGAAAAAAATAATGCTGCCATCCCTAGAACAATTTGGCAGAGGACTGCAGAGTACCTCTGTGAAAATTTAATTGAGATCTCTCAGGATTCAAATGACATCCCTGTGTATGCAAACAAACTGCTCTGCTTCCTCTGCCAACTCCCACCTTACTCTTGAGGGGACCAAAAAGAAGATAGCAACTTTATTTCTCCTGGTTGTACCACTAACTTTTCTCACATGAGTAAGTTAATAAAAAGTCAAAAATTGCGTCTTGCTACTCTGAGAGGGCTACCCCTGAAATGGAAAATTCACGTACACTCTTCTTGAGGTTCCTTCCCTTGCACTGGGTTTACCCATGCTCTATTGGCAGGACTCACTGGACTGCAGTGAAGTCAAAAACAGGTCTGAGCTCTCTGTGCAGCTGTATCCCCTGGTTCCTGTCCCTCCTTGCTGTTCACAGTAGAGTCCTATGACTTGGGCTCCTTGGAAATATTGGCTGTGTTGTGTGAGAGAGAGGGGAGGTGTTCTTCCACCAAGTATGGCATAATACAGTCCTCATAAAAGCAGCAACTCTGCAGCTCAGCATTAAACCAATTGTTGACCTCCCTGGCTTTCTGGTATGCCTGTTACAGCTCCTTGGCTTTTACCCAGCACTGTTCCTGATCTCGCCCATGATCTTTCTCAGATCTGCTTGCAGGGTCCATGTTTCCACAGCTGGACAATAGCTGTGCTTGCACAACTTCTTCTCCCCATAGGACCATGAATTCCAATATATCTTCTCTCTTCCAGGCTAGAGCACATTTGGAATGTGTGGCTGGCAGAGTCAGCTGGGCAGTTGCATACAACAACAGAGAGCTGCTAGGAGTGCTCTGCAAGCAGGGGAAACAGGAAAAGGAATTTCAAAATTTTGTGGGGTTCTATAAGAGAGAGGTAGCTTCCAGTCTAATTGACCCCTAGACAATTGACTTCACATTGCTGACCAGAGCAGTCAGTGTGGGGAATTGTGGGACAGGTACTGGAGTTCAGTGTCTACCTGCATGGCTAATTAACCTTTATACATTGACTTTTGCTCAACACCACTCTGAGAAGAGGTGCTACGATGTTGGAATAACAGGTCACTCATATCAGGAGTCACAGATTTAAGACAAACACACAACTGGATTGATGCAAGACACCTCACATCAGGGGTGAGCAATAATTTTTAAGGGGGGCCAGAGCCACTCCAAGATTTTGGTAAGTGGTCAAGGGCCGCACTTCTGTGGAAAGGACATGGGGTCTGGGATGGTGGGGAAGGTGTAGAAGAGAGCTTGGGATAGAAGATTGGGGAGCAGGAAAGAGTGTGGGGTCTGAGAGGAAGTTTGGGTTAAGGCTGGGGTTATGATCTGGCACGGGTCTTGGGGTGAAGGGTCCGGGAGGGGTTATGGGTGCAGGGGAAGATTCTGGCCTGGGAAAGGAGTATAGGAGGGGATGCAGGGTCTGGGAGGGGGTTTTGACCTGGGAGAAGGGGGGAAAAGATGTGCAGAGTGTTTGGGTGGTGATGTGGGGCAGGAGAATGGAGTGCAGGGTCAGGGAGGGATGTGTGTGCAGGAGAGGATTCTGGCCTGGGGGAGGAGTATAGGAGAGGGTGCAGGGTCTGGTAGAGAGTTGTGACCTGGAGGATGTGGGGAGAGGGGATGTGGGTGGTGGTCTGGGGCAGATAGTTGGGGGGAGAAAGGGGATGGGCTGCCAGAGGCAGGGCCTGGCTGGGAGCTGTTTACTTAGGTGGCTCCCAGCCAGCAGCTCTGCAGAACCTCTGCTTGTGTGCGAGGCAGCAGCTCCACGTGACTCTGCTCCAGCATGGAGGCAGGGGGCCAGGAAATAAGGGAATGAGGAGGCTTCATTCGCTGCACTGGCCTTTAGCAAAATTTCTCAGCTCCTGTTGGCAGGAAACCGGCCAATGGGAGCTGGGGGAATTTGCTAGGAGGCAGGGACAGCATGCGAAGCTTTCTCCTCCCTGCCCAGACTACATAGTAATTAGCAGCCTGCTGTTTAAAGCAGCTGCAGCTGCTCTGTAGTAAGGGCACTGGTGAGGTGGTCATGGGCCAAATCCAGCAGCTTGGCAGGCCAGAACCAACCTATTAGCCGCCTTTTGCCTTACATCAACATAACCTGCCATGTAGACTAAAGAGTTATGTTACTTCCTGAGCTAATGAATTAAAGTGGGATAAGATGGTAGCTAAACAAACAAAAAAAAAACCTTGCGTGTTGTGGATGTAAGGGAACTTTTCATGAAAAACGTGTGTGTGTGTGTGTGTGTGTGTGTGTGTGTGTGAGAGAGAGAACTTTCCCATGTAGACAAGTCCTTAGAATTTATAAATTAGTGAATTAGTTTATTAACTGAAATTAATTAAATATGGGTCCTTAAATACATTTATCATCAGTTGTCAGACTTATTTTTAATCTCTGGAATAATTCATAGATTTTAAGGCCAGAAGGGACAATTTTAATCATCTAGTCTGAGCTCCAGCAGAGCAGAGTGATAGAATGTCACCCAGTGACATTAAACCCATTACTTCTGGTTGAGCTAGCAATCATGGAAAAATTCAAACCTTTTCAAGTCTAAAATAGTTAAAATTAACTAAAATGTTGTGGCTGGCTGTATTTGAAAGCGATGTTTTTGGTGGTGGTTGGGGGGAGGGGGGATGGGAGATGGTTTGGTTGATCATTTTTTGCCATTATTTTCATTATTTTCTCTTTATACTTCAGAAAATTCCACTGTGACCTGCCCTCTCTCAGAATATCTGCTGTCTCCTACTGTTTTCAATGCAGTCGCTTTGCAACACATGCTGTGCTTAGCCAAAATAGCCACTTTCTTCATTCACTAGCTTATCATAGTCCACTCCTCCATTTCCTCGTAGCACAGGAAGACACTTTCTTCTGTAAGGACAGCTCAGTTTCACTCCTACAAGAAATAATGGGAGCCAATATTTTGCTAGAAGGCATCTTAATGGAATGTAACCTGGGAAATGGTAGCCATTTTGAAATCTGACTCATCAAATGTTTCTGTTAAGGAGATTTTAACTCTTGAGCCTCTAATGACAATTTTTTAGTTATGAAAATAACAGCTAAAATAACTATTAATCTTAAGTTATTTCTTTTCAAACTAACATCATCTGCACCGGATGTACTTAGCTGAGAGGACACAAGGAAGTAGAAATATGAGGTGTTGATATGATTCACTCAGATTGTACTGATTTATGTATTGATTATAATGAATTAACAGGGTAAGAATGAAGACGAATAAAGTGCGGATGTGGTATGATTGTGGAGTGGACAAAAGAGGCCGAAGGCAAAGAGGCAAAACATCAGGAGACCTGATTGCGCAAAGTGACTATGGGAGAAACAACATGAAAAAAGCAAGACTAAGGAGAATGACTGTTTGTGTGTGATACCCAGAGGAAAATCTTATGTAGCAGTTTCAGAGGAAAGTTTTACACCGCAGTCTCACAGTGAATCATCAAAAGAACTACTTATTAGAACTTTGTGCCAGGGCATCAGTGTAGACGAATCAACAGAGAAACTGAGGCAGTACATGCACCGCCAAATCTCCAGCCTCTTCCACTACTATCAGGGTTGGCCACCTGCTAAGTACCCCTGCGTGAGTATGCTTGAAAAGGGGAATAGAATATATCACAATTACATAAGCAATCTTAAGACTTTGTCTGTTGATATATATATGGAATAAAACTAATATAAGGATACTACTCTCGTTGTGCGTTCAATCGTTTGGCTCTCCTCTAGATCCCTGGAGTGGTCTCATCACCCACACCCAGAGGGGTCTCCTATTGACGTACACTGATGTTTCACTGCATAACAGGTGTAAAACTAGCTGAAATGTTCAGTATGATCTGATTGATGTTTGTTGCCAAAGCATACCAGTGATCAGACACTCACAATTACATATTTTCAATTATTTCTAGTTGATACAACATACCTACAAATCATTAGAGGACGCTCAGAGTGCCACTATCTTTGAATTTTTTGTTTAGTGTTCATATGTGAAATGTTTAATAATTTCCAAAAACACTCAGACACTCCAGTGGAAATTCCCAGACAACAACTGATATGAAGATGGACTTAAAGTTCACAATGCTTGACAGTAATTTAGGGTAAAACATGTTGTAAATTTTGGAAATTCAGCCCCAAACATGATAAATTTTGGAAATTCAGCATTAACAAGTTAAAAGACATTTTAAAATGGCAAGATATGAAAATGCACAGTTAGACATCCTAACAACCTTCACTTTGACCTGAAGAAATAAAGGAGGAAAGCAAAAACGAACAAAATCTAATGTGTCTTTCAAAATCAGTTTGATAGAGTCTGATTAAATATTAAATATTAAACCATAAATATTATAATGCTATCATCATATGATCATTGTGTAGTATCATGATGAGTAGAATTACAGTTATTTGGATTTCATTGTAAATAACAATTGTTCATATTCATACCTTAACATATTTGGATTTCAATGTAGTTTAATCTTAACCCTGAATTTTCTGGATTTATACTGCTTTGCTTTGGAATAATTACAAATATGTCTGTAATATTATTTTATCCTATATTAGTTACATGTGCTCTCAAACTTAACTCCCTCTCAATGTGGTCATTGCCTTGGAAAATATCAGTGAAAAGGCTTAGAATTTAGATTTTTTGCAGACTATACTGAACTGGAATCATGATTGTGAAACGCAGAGTGCTACACAAGCAACTAATAAAGTACATACTAAATTAATTAAAAATGTAACTGAAAAATATAAATGTGATATGACTGTAAGCCAAAGAAGAATAATATACATTACATGTAACCATCTTCTTCCAATTACACCAATGCAAATCAGGAGTAATGCCAAATCAATAGAATTGCATCAGTGTGAAACTAGTATGATTGAGTGGATAATCAATCCCTTCATCTTTACAAGTATTTTGAACCTCTGCTAAGGAAGGTGCGGCCAACAGAAGGTCCACACTCATGGAGTTTAACTATATTGTCTGTACTGTTTGCGACTTACTGTGACGGAAGGTCGCAGCATATAATTCTCAGGAGCCTATTCTGACTATAGGTTATGGGCCAAACACAGAGCCTATATAATGGACATGGAGCTATAGTGATCTGAACCTTCATATGTAAAGTCAGAGCAGTCACTAACTGCTAGAGTTAATGGTAATGTATATCAGGAAGAGTCCTCAGATGCCTAGTACATTAACTGTCAACTGGAATGTCATTTTGGCTGTATCTTCCATATTTCCTCTACCTAGAAAGGACAGATATCTGCCATTACAAGTTTTGGTTTAAAACTGTGACAAAAGAAAATCTGTTACCTTTTCAGATTCACCATTGCCCAGGGAATGCCTGTGGGTGTGTTAAAGGCCGGAAGAAGCTTTCCTGCCAGCTGCACTGCTTTGATCTTGAACACCTGTGACAGTAGACAGAAGAATGAATTTTCAAAAAACCTGCTTTTCTTTAGCTTACTATAAATTAAAGAGAGATTGCCACTCTAAATTCTTTAGATTATCAAAAACAAATATTTTTTTTCTGTTTATTTTAACATTTATGATTTAATTTTTACTAGAAACAACAGGAGTCCAGTGGCACTTTAAAGACTAAATAATTTATTAGCGTATTAGAGCATAAGCTTTTGTGAGCTACAACTCACTTTTTCAGATGAGAGCGAGAGAGAGAGAGAGGGAAAGAACAGAGATGGGAGTATGACGTCAGTGCTAAGAGAATGGATGTGACTCATCTCCAACAGCGGAGAGAAGCTTCAAAGGGGTAACCGAATTAGCCTTTAAAGTGCTGCAAGACTATTTGTTCTTTTTTAAGTTTTTCCAGTTACAGACTAACAAAACATGTAGTCTGCCAGAGAAGGTGAGAGTACCTGAATGGGAAATTGCCTATTGTAATGTGAGAACCATTCCATGTATTAATTCAGACCAGGAGTGAAGAACCTCAGGTCAGGGGCCAGATGCAGCCCCTGGCTTGCTTGGATCTGGCCCCCTGAGGCTCGGGGCTTTCCCCCAGTATTAGGGAGCCCGTACTGGCACTCCAGCTTCTTGCTGCCCCACCATGGGGCTAGCCCCCCCCCCCCCCCCCCCGCTCTGGTGTGCGAGGGGAATGTGGAGAGTGGGTTTTTTTGCTTCTCAGTCAGGGGCCACATCATTGAGGATTTTATTTTCTTCTCACTTGTGTGTGGCCCGAGTGATTTTTCTGTAGATCAGCAAGCACCCTGACCAAAAAAGGTTCCCCACCCCTGATTTAGACCTTATTGGTTCACTTTCCACAATTCAGTAAGATTTGAACATGAAATTCAAAGCAATTTTGTGATTTCATGCTCAGCAAAGCAGCTTCTTCGATACACACTGAAGAATCTGAAAAAAATACTGTTTTTTGATCCTAGGATATTAGACACACAGGGTGGATGAGGTAATAGTTTTTATTGGACAAACTTCAGTTGGTGAAAAGCAGAAGAGTTCAAGCTTACACAGAGTTCTTTTTTTCAGGTCTGTGAAAAATGCCAAGAATGTAGCAGCGATCTTTAATTTCACATTGAATTGTTTCTTCCAACATATATGAATTCTTTTTGTCTAACAATCTGTTTTACCTTCTATTTGGCTGCAACACTCCGAGTACCTTTCCCAGACCTGAAGAAGAGCTATGTGTAGGTTCAAAAGCTTGTGTCTTTCACCAACAAAACTTGGTGAAATAAAAGATATTATCCACTTTGTCTCAATTAATTCAAATTAGGTATTCAAAAAAACCTTTCAAAAATAACCTTGAAAAATTATTTTTTGGACCCAAAGCTATATGGTGTTAATGTAAATACTTTAGTAAGTAG
Organism: Pelodiscus sinensis; assembly: GCF_052426305.1. Classification (NCBI taxonomy): domain Eukaryota; kingdom Metazoa; phylum Chordata; order Testudines; family Trionychidae; genus Pelodiscus; species Pelodiscus sinensis. The sequence goes on along the minus strand of NC_143052.1, from coordinate 144,852,964 downwards.
CATAAGAAATTTTAAAAAACTGCCTATCTGTGCCATTACGTGTGTGAGCGGGAGTTCCCACCCTTCTCTGAGTAGGGTAGATACACACACTATCCATATTTGTTATGGAAATGTGTTTATGAAGATGCATAAATGGAACATGCTTTATGCAAAAACTTCTTGTGAGGTTATCATCTGAAAATGTATAATCTGCTGAATGTGTATATTCTGTGTGTGTGTTCCTGTATTAACAGTTAGAAACATGAAAAGTTAGCATGTCTACACCAGTAAAAGAGGTTAAGTGAGGGCCATACTAAGGGTAGTTCAGAAACTTAATTGTTTATTGATAAGGCCAATAATCTGTAAATGGGCTTGTTTCTTCCATGGACCAGTCCATAGGAGGGGTTGAGAATCCCCACATTGACGTGTGTTTAGGCCATCAGTTGCTGGGACCCATCTTGGACTTTGTACTTTTCCACTGAAAATTAGGAATGTAAATACTGCCTAAATTGGTTGAACAGTTAAACCATTTGTTTAACCAGTTAACCACCTCACACAGGGGGCTGGGGGGCTGCTTCGGCTTCAGCCCCAACCCCGGCACAGGCTGCTCCATTCCTGGCCCCAGCCGCGACACAGCTGTGAGCTGCAGAGGCTGCTCCAGTCCAGGACCTGCCGCAGTCAGTGAGGGGTGCTCCAGCCTCGTGTGCTGGGAACTGCTCCAGCCTTGCAAGCGTCCCATGACCAAGGTCCAGCCAGCCAGGCTGCATGGGCAGGGGTGTTGCTCCCTCCTGCCAGGCCCTCTGGTTAACCGGTTAACAAGCATGCCTAATGCTCATTGGGTAACTTGTTGAAATTTTACAATCCTACTGAAAATGTGAAAAAGTTTAAACTGAACACCAATATAGATTCCCGTTTTAGGCAAAATCTATATAAAGGTGGGATGCCAAACAATAGGGGCTACTGCCGGATGTCAGGATACCCTTGAGTACCACCCAAGATGCCTGCTAGAAATATCTAAGTTTGAACAGTGGAAGATTGTCTAGTCTGTGAAAGAAGCTGAGATATTTCATATAACCAGTTTCTTAGGTTTAGCTGGCATGTTTTGTTTTACTTTGCTTAGTACCTTAAATTTCTTCTGTGTGCAGTTACTTATAATCACTTAAATACCACTTTTTATACTTATAAAATCCCTTTTGTTTATTAATAACCCCACTGTAAGTAATTATTGGCCGGGGGGGGGGGGGGGGTTTTTCCAGTCCTGCTGGGGTTGTGCACCTGGGTGCTGCGGTAAGTCCCTTTAACTGAGATTTCCCTAAATTGAGTGGATCTCACTGTCTGTATCACTCTGCACAGGGTTGTGACCCCATCTTTGTGTCAGTGCTTCAGGAAACTGGAGGGCCTGGTCAGCCACACAGAGTAAACAAGGTGCCAAGGAAGGCAGGAAGGCTCAGTGGTATTTCAGCACATCAAGTGATAGTCACAAAGGGGATCTCTATGACTGAACCCATCACACACTTCATATAGTCCAAACTTAGCTGGTCTTGGGATTTGGGTTCACTGATAGCCTAAACAACAAAATCTAAGTCTCAGTCTAAAATTTCCCACTAACTCTGAGTATTTTTAGGATTTCCCTGACCAACTCATTCTTCCCAGTCTCTATATTAGATCCCTCTGCCTCAGAAAGAATGCTCCAAATTTCCTCTATGGCTGGACCTAACAAAACCCACCTATCAAGAGTCAACAGTACTTAAGCTGCATCTTTATGCAGCATTCTAGCATCTCAATTTTTGGTGGCTCACTTTTGCAGGGTTCTGTAACCTCTGAGCTAAATATAGTGGAGGCCTGCCAGGGGCTAACCTTGGTGAACCACTGCTGTTTTATTGCCCATCTAACACTATTAATGGGGGGGGGGGGGAGGCTTCTTATACAACTTTCTCTCTGCTTTTTCAATGGTGCCTCAAAATGCACACACTTACCTTTGCCCAGGACATTACAGGATTTAGTAGCTTACAGATCCCAGCATAACTCACACAATTCCCCAGAAAGAGTAACCAATTCCCCAGAAAGAGTACAATCTTAAAACCACTTCACAGGCTTTTACAAATTCCTTATACTTATTGATAGGATATTATCTGAACCTACGCTTTGCTTAACTATGACTAAAGCATTAGAATCCTCTCATATTCCTACTCACTGCTGACAATATCCTTTGTAATAAAAGGCGCTGATGCTGACAAATCCTACACAGTTCTGTACAGAAATAATGCATACTTGCATGCTTGTGATAACTTAGGAATTTTCTTTAATATTAGCAGGAGTCCAATCTGTGCCTTAGTTTCCCCTAAACTTTGCAATGTTACCCAGTGGGGAAAAAATTAAATTAAATTTGATCTCATGGCTGACTAAGAAACATAGGTGTATGTATCACCTCCCTGTCTGGGTGGAATCAATAGAGTGAGTAAGGAAATGGCTGAAATCAACTCAAATCAATAAGGGTCCAAGAAAAACAAGGAAAGCTCTAACAACTCGAATTGACACTCAACAGCAGGGAAGCTGAGCAGAGACCCTTCATTCAAGAACAAAGATCTGACAGAGTTGAGGTGGGAGGAATAAGCATTGGCTCAAGAAGCCAACTGTGGGCTCTCTCACCTGGGCACTGATGAGGGAAAGAAGTCAGAGAGAGAGCGAGCCTGAAAATGGAATTCACTACAGCTTGACTGATGAATTATGGCTTGATTAGAATGGACTATGCTTTAACCTTAGTTTGTCTATGCTAACCTAAGGACTTCCACAGCTGCATTCCAGTTGACTTAATAAAGCCTAATCTGTTTTGAACATGTTGTTTGGTGTGTCATTGCAGATACTTTGTGAGGCTATTAGTCCCTAAAAAATGCACAAGGCAGCAGTGAAGGAGGACAGGCAGAAGTTAGTACAATGGGAGAACGGGGGGCAACCAGCTTTTAAGAACGTAGTGGCTCCATGCAACTGCCTGCACATATCCACCCCTGGTGTCTCTGTATCAGAGGCAGCAGCACACTGCGGTGGGGGAAGCTGGTACACTTGGGGAACTGGTTTAAAAGCTCCCCTGGCAACTACCCCTCCCCCCCCCGCGCTGCTACCTCTCCCCTCTCCTGCATGTGCATTTGACCAAACACAAAAACGGTAGTAATCAGAGATTTCTAAAGATAAGTTCAGCATTCAATCCAAAATTTAAGAATCTGAAGTGCTTAAAAAAACTAAATGGAACTAGGTGTGGAACATACTGCCAGATATCTTAAGAGAGCAACACTGCAATGTGAAATCTATAGAACCCCCCCAAAAAAAACAAAAAAGAAAGATCAGCGTTCTTTTGGTGGCATGTGACTCAGGTAATAAGAGTGAACATGTGTTGGTCCCCTCTGGATCACTATTGATCAGAACCCACCATCAGCATGTAAATATCCTGTGGAAGGATAGTCAAAGGATGAAGGGGCATACAAATGTTTAGCATATCTGGCACATAAATACCTTGCAATGCCAGCTACCAAAATGCCAGTTTAATGCCTGTTCTCACTTTCTGGTGACAATGTAAATAAGAAGTGGATAGCATTATCTCCCATAAATGTAAATGAACTGGTTTGAGCATTTATCTGAACAAGAAGTAGGACTGGACTTGTAGGTAGGGATGTTAAATTGCAATTACCTAGATAACTGTATCAACTATACAATTAGTTGATAGGACCACTATATGCAGAGCATTGTTTTATTTTTTAATACAGTTATGTAAAAAAGATATATTTATAAATTGCACTTTCATAATAAGGAGATTGCACTACAGAATTCGTATGAGGCGAGTTAAAAATACTATTTCTTTTTATCTTTTTTACAGTGCAAACATCTGTAATCAAAATTATTAAGTGAGCACTGTACACTTTGTATTCAATATTGCAGTTGGAATCAATATGCTTCAAAATCTAAGAAAACAACCAAACACACTTAAATAAATTATATTCTATTATATAAGTGGGATTAAAGCTGCAATTACTTGTGACTATATTTTTCTCTCATGATAAATAGCAATTAATTTCTGTAATCATTTGACAGCCCTAATGTAAATGAATTCTCATTGTTTTTCAAATCTGTAGATGGAGAAATTGTATTCCTTTATTTAGGGTGAGGTAACTCCTGTTTCGCTGGAAAACTCATTTTAAGAATTATAATTTCAGTATATGTCCATAATTTTGCATCAGTTGCTTGCATCTATATTACATAATGATACTAATAATCAGTCACAAGCTTTCCAATGACATATTATATGACACCTTTTAGAGACAGATTATGATAACATAAGTTGGGGTACACTGGGCTGGGCAGGTCAGTAGAAACTCATTGCTAGATACCAAGTTGCCTTTGCACTGTGTCACAATTCCCGTTCGACCTTTCTTCTGACACACTAAACACCGCAAGCTCCTCAAGTCTCCTCACAGAAGATAGGCCCTCCATTCCTCTGACCATGGTAGTATCTCTTCTCTGTACTTGCTCCAGGTTGAATTCCCCTTTCTTGAACATGAGTGCCCAGACTTGCAAGACCTCCAAATAAGGTCTCACCTGGCGCCTTGTACAATACATTTGATTAATGCTTCTCTTGCTATAGAGGAAATGTCCTGCCTATTACATTCTAGGATGGCAATTGCCTGTTTTCATAGCCACAACACATGAGGAATTGCTCAGAATCTGTGAACTGACAACTCCGGCCAGCCCACACACTTCTTTTCCCACAGAGGTCAAAGTGTCTGTGTCGCCAGTTCCAAATGCTCTCTTTGGAAATATCACAGTCATCTGCACGGGGTCAGAAAGCAGCCACTTGCTCCTTCCTCCCCGCTGATTCTACCTCTTGAGGCTAGTAAAACAGATTTTCTCAAACATAATCCCAGGCCTGCCTACCAAACATCATTTCCTACCCCTCTGTAGCTTCCTGTCCCCCCACTTCCTACTCCTCCTAGTCATGTGCCCCCAGCTCCTGCCAAATCCCCACAATAAAACAAAACAATGTGGTAGACGGACCACTGACTATTCCGCTGTACTCATGGCAAACATCCCCATAAAATGACAAGTTAATGCCAGATGCAACTCATAGCAAGAAAGTGCAACAGAATTTCACCATCACTTTGGCAGCTCTTGTATGAGATGTGACAAAGGAAACAGAAGACACTGCCAAAGTGCTACCCTGTTCCAGATACTTTTAGGTTCTGAAACAATCCCTTGTTTAAGTGGTGTAGCCAGAAGGGTCCGCTTGGGGGGCAGAGGTGCAACTTTGAGCATGGGATAATGATGTGAACAAGAGTTAAGCCCCAGCATACAGGCCCCACTCCTTGGCTAGACCGCTGGGTAGATCAGGGTCAGCCCCCATGCCCGTTCCCTCGCAGGAGCGCCAGACAGAGCCCCCCTGCCCCAAATCTGCTCCCCAGCTGCAGTGCCAAGCGGAGCTGGGTTAAGCTCTGTGCTCCATCCTGTTCCCTGGCTACTGAACAGTGAGCTACTGAACTCTATTCCTATAAGGCATGTTTTCCACTCCTATAAATAAAGCACACCTTTTTTAACAGCCAGGGTAGTTAAACACTGGAACACTTTACCAAGGGTTGTGGTGCATTTCTTCCACCACTGGCAATTTTTCAAGCAAGATTGGGTGTTTTTCTAACAGATCTACTCTGGCAATTATTTGGGGGAAATTCTATGGCCTATGGTTTACAGGAAGTCAGATAAAGTGATCACAGAGGTCCCTTCTGACGTTGCAATATATAAATCCTTCTCAAGACTGCTCTGAATCCTCTCCAATTTATTAGCATGCTTCTTGAATTATGGATGCCTAAACTTGGCACAGTATTTTTGTAGCAGCTCCACCATTATCATGCACAGAGGTAATAGAATTTCACTACTTTTATTCAATATTCTCATTTATGAGAAATCAAGTACATATAAAGTGGATAAGGACTGGCATTACAATCTGTACTTGTTTGTGTGCATGTGTGCCAGGGGTCTGACATTTATGAAAAAATGTGAGATTGCCACTCGAGAGATGTCACATCAGAAAGTAAAAGAGCTCTCATGACCACTGAAGAACATAGAGCTCATTTCTCGGTAATACTGTGAAATCTAAGCTTTACAGGCAGTCCCCGGGTTACATGGATCCGACTTACATCGGATCCCTACTTACAAACGGGGTGAGGCAACCCCGCACTAGCTGCTTCCCCCTAGCAGACCAGGGAGACGCGAAGCTAGAACCCGCCCCCAGCAGACCAGGGAGACGCAGAGCGGCTTTTCTCAGCAGACACCTCAGCTTGAGAATAAAGGACTGAGGGAAGTGAGGTGTGGGAGAATAAAACTGAGCTCTGGAGAAATGTTTGGCTAGAGTTTCCCCTACAATATGTACCAGTTCCGACTTACATACAAATTCAACTTAAGAACAAACCTACAGTCCCTATCTTGTACGTAACCCGGGGACTGCCTGTATTTGATGAAATACCCAAAATGTGATTCCCTCCTCTTTATGTCAGCTTTTTGGCAAAATATTGGTACAGATAAGCCCCTTCTAAAGAAAGCCAGGCCTGCTGTCTGCAAACAGTTCACGAAGCATACTGTTTCACTGACAGAAGGGCTGCATTTTACATATTCAAGTTAGTTTTAGGACAAAAAGGTTTAGTGGCATGCATCACTATAAGCTTTGTTAACGAACCTGAATAAAAAAGACACTGCACATCAATCTTCTGGAAAAGGATTATTTTGATTATCTTTGAATAGCCTATCACTTGTTCCACAGCCCTGTTCCTTTATTCTCAATGACAGCTTTCAGAGTGGATTTATCCACATGAATTTTATTATCGTCTCACCCAGAAAAAGATGCCACTTTGATGATGGTTATCAAAATGAGAAAAGAATCACATAAAATAACTATTTTATATTTGAGGCCTGCAAAGGTAAATACAATAAATAATTGGGCTCTTTTATGCTCTGCATAGTTAATATAAGTAGTCCAGAGAAAGTAAAACAATAAATCATCCCTTTTATGATGTTAATTAAAAAAGCAGATGACAATACTTTGTTAGGGTTGCATATAACCCTTATCCTCCTACATTTATGCAAATACCATTACAATCAATTTTGCTTTGTTATTTTTACATAATATGTTTTTCAAACATAGCAGTATGCTATGGTATAAAATACATATGACACAAGCCTGAAATTATATGAAAAGACTGACTAGTACCAGAGTTCTATTATTCCAGGGCATTTTTTAGTATTTTACTTGTTTGATGCTGCTGGGGAATCCTTTATTCACTCTTAGCGAACAAATTTGGAGTTTATATGATCCACAAAGTTCTCCCTTGAAAGAAAGAAAAAAATTCTAGGTTGAGGGGGTTAGTGTGAACTAGGGATATGAATGTGTAGTCGAATACATGATTAACCAATATGCTTGGACTTAATGGTTAATTCTATTGACAACACACATGCCCTCCTCCCCTCCTTGCTGTAACAGAGGCAGCAAGGGCAGAGACAGGAGGTGGTGCCCATGGGGAGCCAGCGTTTAAGCCAGCTCCACACAAGCACCGGATCCCACAGACCTGCCTACTACCCCCATCCTCCGCTGCTGCCTCTGATAGACAGGCAGCAGCATGGAGGGTGACGTGGGCAGGGAGGAGCCGATACATCTCCATATGTGCCGGCACCAAGAAACTTCCCCCTCCCCCCCCGCCGCTGTTGTGGAGCAGTATCTGTCCACAGCAGGCCTAGGCTCACCATAAACAGAGGCTGCTTCATGGGATGCTGACAGACCCTATCTGCGGGGAAGTCAGGCCACCCACAGACAGGAGTTGCTGTTGCCTCTGATACAGAGGCAGCAGCAAGGAGTGTCGGGGGGCTCCCCAAGAGTGGGGCCAGGAGCGCACTAGCTGCTGCCCCACCTCCCAAAGACTTTCAAATAAACATGTAACTGCTAAGATTTGATGCAGTTACACAATTATTAAATAAATCAATAGCTAACATCCTTAGTGTGAGCAGTGTTTCTCTCTCAGGACAACTATCATAGAATCATAGAATACTAGGACTGGAAGGGACCTAGAGAGGTCATACAGTCCAGTCCCCTGCTCTCATGGCAGGACCAAATACTGTCTAGACCAGTGGTCCCCAAACTTTTGAGGTTGTCGGGCGCCAGGGAGCGTGGCCGTTCGCCCACCGGGCGCCAGGGGGCGGGGACACTTGCGCGCCCGGGGGCGGCCCCCCCCATAGCCGCATGCCCGGGGGCGCCCCCCCCATAGCCGCTTGCCCGGGGGCGGCCCCCCCCATAGCCGCTTGTCCGGGGCCGGGGCCCCCCCATAGCCACGTGCCCGGGAGGCCGGGGCCCCCCCCTGCAAGAACCCCGGAAGCGCCGCGCGCCCAGGGCCGGCGCTTCCCCCTCCTCCCTGCAAGCGCCGCGCGCCCGGGCCGACGCTCCCCGCAAGCGCCACGCCATGTGCCCGGGGCCAGGCCAGCCCCGAGCACCTGGCGGGCGCATGCAAGTGCCCCCGCGGGCGCCATGGCCCCCCGCGGGCACCGTGTTGGGGACCACGGGTCTAGACCATCCCTGATAGACATTTATCTAACCTACTGTTAAATATCTCCAGAGATGGGGATTCCACAATCTCCCTGGGCAATTTATTCCACTGTTTGACTACCCTGACAGTTAGGAACTTTTTCCTAATGTCCAACCTAAACCCCCCTTGCTGCAGTTTAAGCCCATTGCTTCTTGTTCTATCTTCAGAGGCCAAGATGAACAAGTTTTTTTCCCTTCTTCTTATGACACACTTTTAAATACCTGAAAACAGCTATTATGTCCCCCCTCAATCTTCTCTTTTCTAAACTAAACAAACCAAATTCTTTCAGCCTGATTTCATAGGTCATGTTCTCTAGACCTTTAATCATTCTTGTTGCTCTTCTCTAGACCCTTTCCAATTTTCCTACATCTTTTTTGAAATGCAGTGCCCAGAACTGGACACAATACTCCAACTGAGGCCTAACCAGCGCAGAGTAGAGCAGAAGAATGACTTCTCGTGTCTCCCTCACAACACACCTGTTAATGCATCCCAGAATCATGTTTGCTTTTTTTGTAACAGCATCACACTGCTGGCTCATATTCAGCTTGTGGTCCACTATAATCCCTAGATCTCTTTCTTCCGTACTCCTCCCTAGACAGTTGCTTCCCATTCTGTATGTGTGTGTGACAGGGCGCTTGCCCTGCACTGGCCCTTTAAGGGCAGACCCCGGCCTGAACCAGGGCCGGGGAGTTTAGCCCAGCTGAGGCTGTACTAGCCCATTAGGGCCCAGCTGGGCGCCATAATAGAGAATGGGCTGCTGCTGTGGAGAGGAGGCAGTGAGAACCTGGCTGCTGAGGGAGGAGGAGGCTCCCTGGAGCTAGGGCAGGGCTGGGGAGGCCAGGCAGGGCTAGGGGAGCTCTGGCCCGCAAATCCCCAGACTGCAGGGCTTGAAAGAAGGCCCGCTGGAGGAACATCAACCCCCGGAAGGGGGGCTCAGAGACAGACTTGGGCACTGCCGGAGGGCAGTGTGGCGAAGAGGACGCCGCAGCCGGGAGTGAAGAGGGGAGACACCACCCCAGAGAAGGCACCCCACCTGCCAAGGGAGCCAATTCGTGAGGACAGACGGCAGGGGGATACGGTGGTGAGTGCGAACCCCCTCACAGATGGTGGAGAATGTGGGCACGTGCGGTCCCCCCCTGATACAAGGGGGCTACTTTGGTGAACTCGGGCCATTGGGCCTGCTGCCCTGCGACCAAGGGGGCTGGTTTGGACCCGGGACATTACAGAAAGAGATGGACATTTATTGGAGGCCGTGGGTGGCCCAGCCTGCCGAGCAGCAGAAGAGGCTGGTCAGGCCGCTGCAAGGGTGGGCACCCAGACTCCAGGGACACACAGGCGCCAAGGGCTGGGAGCCCGGGCCTGGACTTCCAACTTGTTTCTCCTGCGGACATCGGGGCCACAGGAGGAGGGAGTGCTGCTACTGGGTCAGGGAAAGGAGGTCCCACCCAGATAGGATGGATGGTGGGAGAGTCCCCCCTGTGAAGGCAACAGGGGGGTTACGAAGGTGTTGGGCCTGTGGGGAACCTGGGCACCTAAAGAGGGAGTGCGCCAGGGAGACCTACAGGGCACCGGCTAGCCCGAGAGGAGGGGCTAAGCCACAAAGGGCCTGGCGGGGGGCCAGGACCCATGGGAGGCACAAACAGTGCTTTTATTGCCACGCAGAAGGCCATATTAAAAGGCACTGCCCCCAGGGAGGGGGGCGGATGGCCCAGAAAGAGAGCCAGCGTAAGGCGACTCCCCAGGAGGGAGTGGGGGAGATAAGAGCCTTTAGGAAGGGGAAGGCTGAGGCCCGAAGGCCTAGCGCAAAATGGGGAACCCGCCTCGGGATAGGCAGGGCCTCGGTGGGAACCCAGACTCCAGCTGTGGTCGAGAGGACCACAGTGGGAGTCCAGACCCTGGAAGAGGGGAGTAGGCTGCTCCTGAGAGTGGAGAGTCTGCGGGAAGAGAGGGACACCTTACGGGCCCAGCTAAGGCGTACATTGGGGCGTTAGGGTGCTTCCCTCCTCTTCCCCCCCCCGGGAGAGATACTTAAGGGGGAGGGTGTGTGACAGGGCGCTTGCCCTGCACTGGCCCTTTAAGGGCAGACCCCGGCCTGAACCAGGGCCGGGGAGTTTAGCCCAGCTGAGGCTGTACTAGCCCATTAGGGCCCAGCTGGGCGCCATAATAGAGAATGGGCTGCTGCTGTGGAGAGGAGGCAGTGAGAACCTGGCTGCTGAGGGAGGAGGAGGCTCCCTGGAGCTAGGGCAGGGCTGGGGAGGCCAGGCAGGGCTAGGGGAGCTCTGGCCCGCAAATCCCCAGACTGCAGGGCTTGAAAGAAGGCCCGCTGGAGGAACATCAACCCCCGGAAGGGGGGCTCAGAGACAGACTTGGGCACTGCCGGAGGGCAGTGTGGCGAAGAGGACGCCGCAGCCGGGAGTGAAGAGGGGAGACACCACCCCAGAGAAGGCACCCCACCTGCCAAGGGAGCCAATTCGTGAGGACAGACGGCAGGGGGATACGGTGGTGAGTGCGAACCCCCTCACAGTGTGAAACGGATTTTCCTTCCCAAGTGGAGCTCTTTGCATTTGTCTTTATTAAACTTCATCCTGTTTCCCTCAGACCATTTCTCCAATTTGTCCAGATCATTTTGAATTATGACCCTATCCTCCAGAGCAGTCGCAACCCCTCCCAGCTTGGTATCATTTGCAAACTTAATAAGTGTACTTTCTATGCCAATATCTAAATTGTTGATGAAGATATTGAACAGAGTCGGTCCCAAAACAGACCCCCGTTTAATCCCACTTGTTATACCTTTCCAGCAGGATTGTGAACCGTTAATAACTACTCTCTGAGTACGGTTATCCAGCCAGTTATGCACCCACCTTATAGTAGCCCCATCTAAATTGTATTTGCCTAGTTTATTGATATGAATATCATGCGAGACCGTATCAAACGCCTTACTAAAGTCTAGGTATACCACATCCACCGCTTCTCCCTTATCCACAAGACTCATTATCCTATCAAAGAAAGCTATCAGATTAATTTGACATGATTTGTTCTTTACAAATCCATGCTGGCTGTTCTCTATCACCTTGCCACCTTCCAAGTGTTTACAGATGATTTCCTTAATTACTTGCTCTATTATCTTCCCTGGCACAGAAGGTAAAATAACTGATCTGTAGTTTCCTGGGTTGTTCTTATTTCCCTTTTTATAAATGAGCACTATATTTGCCCTTTTCCAGTCTTCTGGAATCTCTCTTGTCTCCCATGATTTTCCAAAGATGATAGCTCAAATACCTCCTCTATCAGCTCCTTGAGTATTCTAGGATGCATTTCATCAGGCCCTGGTGACTTGCAGGCATCTAACTTTTCTAGGTGATTTTTAACTTGTTCTTTTTTTATTTTATCTTCTAAATCTACTCCCTTCCCACTAGCATTCACTATGTTAGGCATTCCTTCAGACTTCTCGGTGAAGACCGAAACAAACAAGTCAATAAGCATCTCTGCTGTTTCCAAGTTTCCTGTTACTGTTTCTCCCTCCTAACTGACCAGTGGGCCTATCCTGACCTTGGTCTTCCTCTTGCTTCTAATGTATTTATAAAAAGTCTTCTTGTTTCCTTTTATTCACGTAGCTAGTTTGAGCTCATTTTGTGCCTTTCTAATCTTACCCCAACTATTCTTTGCACCAGAGACAAAACAGACTTATTTATGAGTCTGGAAATTCTACATGAAGCTTTTCATTTAATAGTAATTCTGGAAATGTATATTCTGAAAGACTATCTATCTGTAACTTAGCAACACCCCTAAAATACAGTTATAATCAAAGGGGATTACAAAACTGCATTCAATGAAATTTCTAAAGGAAATACCTAGCAAACAATTTTCTAGCAGTTCAGAGCAGCGTATGCCAAAAAATCAAAGAAGGAATTTGTCAAACTGCAGAGGGAGAGGATTGAAGTTTCACGTATTCCATTTCTAGCAAAAAGTTTTTGAGGTTAAAACTCAAAATACAGGTTTAATTAGATAGAAATAGTCCTTGTAGTGATAAAAGAAAGTTATAAATTCTCACATGAACTGAAGGATTAAAACCCTGGGAGACAAGATTTCCCAGGAGAAGTGATGATGAGACAATGGAACAATGGGAACAACTTTCCAATATTTGTCTGCATTATGGAGCAGGACAGTAGACTCATCATAGTTAAGGCTATAACCCAGTTCCCTCATATAACCCCTCTACTTTTCATTTCCCTCTAAAATCTGCAAATAAAGAGTTACCAAGTTGAAAAGGAGGACTGTGCTTCAGTCGCAAATGTAGAAGTTTTCTATCATGTTTAATGCAAATCAAATGAGGGGTTCCTGAACTATGGATCTCCCAGAAATGACTGGCATTCTGTTTGCAAGTTCTTATGCTTTTTTTGTGTGCTCACTCTTAACTAAAAAAAATATATAGGGCACAGGCAAGAATACATCAGTGAACTCCTCTGGAGCTGCACTATGTCCTTCACTGGTTTTAGGAGCACCCAAGTACAGAAAATAACAGATTTGTGGTTCTTTTCTGGAACATCAGCTCCAATTCATCATTTTTAGATCATTGCAACACTAAGGAGAGTTACCACTGCCTGCTAATGAGCCACACAGAGTTCACCAACCAAACCAGATGCAATCAAGAATAGAGCTAATACTGAATCCCATGAGAGTGCTTTAGAGCAGTGTTTCTCAACCTTTTAAAAAATTGTAAGTACCCCCAGTACCTACATTTTTCAGACTTTTTTTTCGACTATTGCAACAACAATTTAATTGTAGCCAGGTGGGAGATGAAATTTTTGGGTGTAAAAAGTACAAAAATAATAAAGCACTGTAAAACTTAAAACAAAAATTCAGTTTTCTCCAAATTTCAGTTGTGTTGATGTACCCCCCAGGCTTCTCTCAAGTACCCCTGAGGGTACTCGTACCATTGGTTGAGAAACACTGCTTTAGACAGTGGCTCTCATCCACAATAGGTGATAGCAAAATTTGTCTCCAAAGGCAGATGATACGACCTGCCATACAACAGGCATAGCAGGACTTGTCTTCATGGGAAGGCCTGTCATAAAACAGGATGGAGACCCCCCTCACTGGGAGGAGGGAGGGGTTTGCTATGTAACAGACAGAGGGCGGGGCTCATCTCCATGGGGCCAAAGTTTATTATGCAATAAGTGGGGGAGTGGATGTCTCACCACAAGGAAAAAAGCTTCCTAGGTGACAGGGAGTGTGGTGAGAGAAGGCACCTGCAACCTGCAGAACCCAGGGAAGAAGATGACAATGCTGGTGTCCTGCTTCCTCCTGCTTCTTATTCCACATGTCCTTGGTCAGCACCTTGGAGTCGTCAGAGTCACCCCAGAGAAGGGAGGAGATTACTGCTTTCTCTTCCCTTCTCACTGGATGCAATCAGTGCAGGATACGAATAGCAAAACCAAATGGCTCCAGCCACATCAGGAACTAACATATGCAACGTTGTGTTGTCTTCCTTCCTCCTTCGGTGAGGATGACTGTGATGGTGGGGGCCACAGCACTAGAATTGCCTCAGTGAGGAAGGGTAATTGCAACTTATTTGAGAATGCCAGACTCCAGAGAATAAATGGAACCCACATTCAATTAATCCTTGGTGGAGATGCCCCAATATCCCTCAGAGGCGGCAGTGGATTGGGCGCCATCTGGGGTCACTGTGAGGAGACCATTATTCCTGTAAAACTACTCAGTGACATGGACATAATCTATTTATTCTTCAAATACTTGGGCAGGCTCTTGGGATACAACATGGGGATCATGTTTGTCCTTGCAGTAGGCACTGTCATCACTGGAGGCTACTGGGCAGGAAATACAGAAAAGAAAAGGCAGCAATACATGAAGTGGAGATGCAAAAATGAAGAAGATTTTGATGATGTAACAATTGACCCTGATGTCCTCTTTATCTGTGCAAGTGTAGTAATATCTTCCTTCATGCTGCTTGCTCTCTACTTCTTCTATGATCACTTAGCGAACATCATGATTGGATGTTTCAGCCTCTACGCATCCCTTGGGCTTTACAGTTGTTTGTCTCCCTGGGTGAACAAACTACCATTTGGAGAATACAAACTCCATTTCCCATATTTTCACAATGGACCACAAGTCAGAACATTTTTCCTGGCAGGATTTTCTGGCTCCATCAGTGTCACATGGATGATCTTCAGAAATGAGGATCAGTGGGCCTGGGTCCTACAAGACTTTCTAGGAATCTCGATCTGCCTCTATGTTCTAAAAACAGTCCGCATGCCTACACTGAAGAACTGCAGTTTGTTTCTAGCTGTTCTTTTGGTCTATGATGTGTTTTTTGTATTTATCACTCCTTTTTTAACCAAGTCTGGGGAGAGCATAATGAAAGTGGCAGCTCTTGGACCATCTGACATTGCCAATCATGAAAAGATCCCCTTTCTGTTGAAAGTTCCGATATTATCCTCTGCATCAACCTTTGATGAAAGCCCCTTTACTATCCTTGGTCTTGGTGACATTGTAATTCCTGGTTTCCTGATAGCCTACTGTCACAGATTTGATGTTCAGAAGCATTCCTCCAGAATCTACTTTGCATCTTCTACTATAGCCTATAGCTATGGTCTCCTGGTGACCTTTGTAGTGTCAGCATTAATGCAAAAGGGTCAGCCAGCTCTCCTCTACTTGGTGCCCTTTACGCTTACCACTAGCCTTGTTATTGCTCTTTTGCGCAAGGAACTCACAATTTTTTGGACAGGCACTGGTTTTACAAACGAATTATCTCGTTCTTCCTCAAGGATAGCTATCAGCTATCCAGATACCCCAAGAGATTCAAATATACAAGTATGTCAACAAGAAAGGGAAGAAAAACTGATCAATTTCACATTCAGTGAAGAACAGCTAGATAACTCCATTCTAGTGACAGAAAAATTGACTAATCTCAACATCTACATTGAACAGAATTCAGACTCCATACTATGTAAAGAAGAACAAATCAATCAACATGATGGCAAGCACAAGAGAGACATTCATAAAGCAGAAAAGAATCAGTTAGACTCTATGACAGAGAAAAAGGATCCAGAGATGTACCCAGAAAACCTCAACATGTAAGTGATGCTGGTTTTGCAATCATTGAAGAGTCCCTGGAAAATGGATCCAAAATGCAGGAACATTCAATCTCAGTGTGGTAATAAACCTATAAAATGTAAATCATCTTTGTGAAAAGCAGTGCTTTATTGTGTATGCATGCAACAGTTTTAACTAGATATTTGTACTATTTTGTTGCTGATGTCAGAAAGTGTCAAAGATATTTTTCAAGCCATTTTATTAATATTATTTTTAAAAGAAAAGGATAATCACAAAGGACAGTACCCACTTTTATATAATTAATTCTAGGTAAGAATGATATCAATGTAAATGAACACACTGAAATAGTGGATTTGTTGTACAACAATGCAACCGTAGCAAACAAAACAGGAATCAATTAATGAAATAATAAAAACACAACTATAAAGTAAAAAGGAAAGTGGGCTACTCAATATGGACACAATATGAAAGAATTTTCACAGGCTATGTCTAGACTACGCTGAAGTTTCGAAAGAAGATATGCAAATTCCAAATTTGCATATCTTCTTCCAATCTCACTTTCACTCTTGAAAGCTCAGCTTTTGAAAGTAGTTGGGATGCAGTTTTTTTTGGCACCCCCCCTTTTTCGAAAAGCCACTCTTCCTCAAAAAATGAGGTTTATGCAGCTTTTTGGAAAGGGGGTAGGGTTGCTGAAAAAAACGCGTCCCAGCTACTTTCACTTTAGAAAGCTCCGCTTTCAAAAGTGAGATCGGAAGAATATATACAAATTCCCACAGAATTTACATATCTTCTTTTGAAACTTCAGCATAGTCTAGACGAGCCATTAAGGTCCAGAAGTATTCATACTACCACACATAAACCAGTCCTTGTTTTCCATGTCAGAGTTCACTATTCAGCTCCCAGACTCATCTCACCCCATCCAAACGTTACCACAATATAAAATATATGGAGATCCACTTTAGTACACTGGAAGTCCAAACATTCAGGGAAGGTTCAGAAGAATATTTTAGTTATATTTAGGAATTTCAATTATGACTATCACCATAGTAACTGTGCCTCACAAACATTAATGAAAATAGGCTGTACCTGGGGTTATTGGCTTCATGAATAATCAATGGTGGTAGTTCTGTATCTTGTATTATGCAGGTCAGACTAAATGATCGTAACGGCCCTAAAATCTATGAATAATCCATATTCCCAGTTTCCTTTATTCCCAGTTTCTGTGCGCCTTAACCACAAAATCATCTTCTCTCCCAGTACAAATCAGATAGAGCAGAAAGTGAATTTGGCCTGATGCACTGAAAGAAACCTCTCTCCTCAAGCTACAGATACTGCAGAGCTCTGCATATATCTCCCCCACCCCCAAGAAAGCCTGGAAAGCATCCGGATGCGACAGATACAGCTACCCAAAATGTTATACAATGTCATTGTTCACCAAACAGGTACTTAATAAAAGTTGTGTGACCCAACAAAGGACTGTTCAAGAATGCGCAATTTTAAGCCAAGAATCCAATGGCAAAAAAGATACATATAAATCAAGTATGTTATTGTATCGTTCTCCCGTAGTACAAAATCCAAATTGGTAAACGTAGAACAAGTTTGACTGGAAGAAGGGATAGTTACAGATTTAATCACTGTTTAAATTATTTGAATTTCTACAGTACTCCATAATCAGGTTCCTCTATCACAAAAATAAGCATAGTTGATGCTAATTTTTCCTCCTATGAGAAATTATCAGCATAATCTCTAAAACCTGAAAAATACCAGGGAGACTACTATCCCATATCTAACGCAGAAAACAAATCTTCTATGAAAGCGTGTTAGCTAACCTGTTTTAAGTAACACATTATGTCAAGCAACTTAGTGCACAGTGTATACATGAACAAGCTATATTTAGAAATGTGCTTTGACCCCCTATACCAGATTAAACACAACTAGCCAACACCTCTTTAAATACAACAACCGTTCTTTTCAGTTAAAGCATGTTAGAAAACATGTTAGTTAATACATTTTCTAAACTTGGCACATTTTCCTACTGTATATTAGGCCTTAAAGGTGGTTGAACTACCATCACCAATAGGTGGGTAAACACCTTCACTCTCCATAGCTGTCAGTGCAACATCTTTTACCAGCACTACATTTGTTTTGATAACAACAACAACAACAACAACAAAACCAGAATAAGACACAGCATATAATCCCCCAAACAGGCAGCAAACAATAATAATTTTCAGACACTACTGACATAGGCAAGTCGTATGCATATGAGTTAACAATAAAAAATGAGAATCAATTCTGAGAATACTGTCCCATATAGCCAAGATACCTATATTTCAAGATACCATGCAGGCTATATAAACAAGTAGCTCTTCCAATCCTAAACTGGATATAGTAGTTTTTCTCAGCAATCTTCATGCGGGGAGGGGGGGAGGGGAGAGGGAGAGAAGAGAGAGAAGTCTAAATGTAACACTGACATAGAAGAGACATAGCTCACAATGACTTCAGTGGGAAATGTACTTGTGGAAAGAGTTTGGTCTTGTGTGTCTCAGTTTTATTCCATTGCTGTAGCAGGATTATGGCTCCCTACACAAATGATACCTGAGAAGACTGTCAAGGGTTTCTGCATTCAGATACCTGTGACTAGTGGGGAACAAGTGGCAGCTGAGAAAAATTCTCTTGAGAAATGTTGAATATCTTGAAACAAGGTATTTATATGTAACAGAGTCTAATAACTAGATAACTAGGGATGAGGTGACCACTTGTGACAACGAAGTTGAAATACCTTGATAAAAAAGCAAACTGTAGAAGGCACAGGTTGTTTCCAAGTCCTGACAACAGGACTTCGGCTAGCCCACAGATACTCTACAATAATTAGCTTTAGACAGAGATTCCATGATCCCTGTAGAGCTGGGTAACAGACCATCCCACTTGCTATATTATCTCAAAATACTGTGAACCCAACAACTCCAAACCTTCCAACTGTGCAGCTTTCATTTGACAGATTACTAATTTTTCCACACTTACTTATTGTTTCCTTACCTCCTGTCCTGACAGGTAATATGCTGCTAGTAAACCACCAATGAAGCGGATATTGACCTCAAAAACAGATACTTCTGAATTCTGGGAAAAGAGAAAGGCAAATGTTTATAAAGCTTCTCTACATAGCAATAAAGGCATCAGAAAAACTATTATTATTAGCGAAGGGATATACACAAATCCAAATGCACACAAGGACTTGTAGTTGCCAATATTTGGATTCACAAGAACAAACTGCTGGCTAATCTTCAGGACACCAGGCACTATGGCTGTCTGCAGCTCCCTCCTTTTGGTCATAACCCTCCTCCAACATTCTTTCAGAGGTGCCTACATCCCACCTACTGCCCACCCACACTGCCGAATGTGCTGCCTCCCATTCTTTCCCTTATACCTCCATCATTGATTGTCAGTATCTGTAGGATATTGAGAACCATGAATACCCCCTTGTCAGTTCCCTAAAAATGGAATTGCCCCATCCTAGTTCAGGATTCCAAGTAAAATGTATAACTTTTAGACCTAAATTAAGAGAGAAAATCCTTGCCGTTCATCCAATCACCCTTGTTTTCTTTGAGACAGCTGCACAAAAAAAGGAAAAAGGTGCAGCAGCATCAGGAGGGGAGCCAAAGGGAGGCTTTCCCCTTAGTTTGGGAGATGCCTCCCTTCCCCACGCTATACCTCCCAGACACCAGGAAGGGCCTGAGGCTGGGGTTCTCTCTGGTGCCATGCACCCCAGCAAGGGGAGGAAACTTTGCGCACTCCCCACCCCCCGAGTCAATCAGGGCCTGAGCGCACGAAGTTGCTCTCTCCCTGTCCCACTCTGCCAAGGGTGCATGGTTCCCTCCTGGCAGGGTAGGGAGAGACACACTTTGCGCACTCCCCCACCCCCAGGTCCTGATTGGCTTGGGGGCGGGGGGAGCATGCGAAGTCTCCTCCCCCCGCCGGGGAACACAGTTCCCTCTGGTGCCACACACTCTTGGAGGGGAGAGGAGACTTCATGCACTCCCCTGTCCCCAGGCCTCGACTAGCCTGGGGGCAGGGGAGCAGCAAGGCAGCCACAGGCTGGATCCAGCCCATGGAGGCCTCTTTGCCAACTCCTGCTCTAATGAGAACAGAACTATTTCTCTTGTTTAGCATTTTCATCTTCATACTATATATTACAGAAATGTGCATCTCCGTGAATCCATTAGTTAAAAAATTCCTCCAAAATGTTAAGAGCTAGGGCCACCAAATTTGGTAGGCAGCTTCCTCTTATCATAACTTTTAAAGCAAGGTAAGAGTTTGGTCGTGCCAGGACAATTGGATGTGCCCAGAATTTGATTGTTTCTCATAAAATGGAAAGGGTAGGAGGGACAGGTAGATTGACCACAGGGGGACAGTAACAGGCCAGAGATGGGGACCAGAAAAACTATAACCCCATTGGGCCAGCAGGAATGGAGAAAGGGACAGCTATCTACTATACATTTCAGAGAGTTTGTCTGTTTGTGTGTCTGTGCCCCCCCCCCAGCTGGGGGGCATGCATCCCTCCCCTGGTTGTGCCCACTGCAGCAGCCATGGACACACACTCCTCACCTGGGCCCAAATTGCTGCAATAAGAGAAGGCTGAGGGTATCCTCTCTCTCCCCAGGGCAGCCTGCGTACTGAACCCCTCATCCCTAGCCCCAACCCAGAACAATGATTTAAATGAAGAAAAACTAAACTTATGTAGTTAAGGACCCAAGCAGCACCACATAAAGCTTCTAGTGTTCTCCATATGAACAGAATTTCCTAAACCAAAGGAGCTGTAGCCAAGCTAGTATATCATTCTGTTGAATATGAAATTACATATAAACTGAAGCCACATAAAGGATCATTTTGGTTTAATGGTTAAAAAAAATTTCCAGGTGTTGTTAACTGTGGGATCCTAATCCAAAAAGGATGTGGGGATGGGATCACAAGGTTACTGTAGGAGAGTTACAGTATTCCCACCCTTACTGCTGGCTGTGGTGCTGTCTTCATAGCTGGGCAGCTGAAGAGCAGCAGCAGCAGGCCAGAAGCCCAGCTCTAAAGGTGGAGCCAATGATAGCAGTAGCCCTGAAGTAAAGCTGGCATACTATGGTACTGCCACCCTTACTTCTGCACTGCTGCTGGTAGAGTACTGCCTTCGGAGCTAGGCGCCTGGCCAGCAATCTCTGCCACTTTCTAGCCACACTGTGCTGAAGGCAGAGAAGAAGTAAGGGTGGCAACCTTACAATCCCCTTGCAACTGCCTTTTGGGTTGGGATCTTCAGTTTGAGAAATGCAGCCCTGGATTTGGTAGGGTCCTACGTATGTGATGTCTATTATGTGTGATGCCATCCTGCTTGATGCTCCTGTTTTGTTTCCTGTTCTAGGTCAAGGCTCTATGTGTGCAGTTATTTAGGGCACACCGCTATATATCTATTTGGACTGTTTATCTTATATGTACAGACTGACCTAACCAGTTTGTGGTTATTGCATGTTCTGTTTGACAATATTCCTGTGTATTTTGCTTTGATGTGGTTTTGGGTTTGGGGATTTTTTTATTGACTACTATTCTGGGGTGCATCGGAGTGTAACACTGCAGTGATGAATGTTTCTATTTTGCAACCCATGACACCTGGAGCACATCTTTCAGCTGATGATAATTTGGATGTTTTGAAACTATGTGCTAATTGTGGAACTCTTCAGTGCTACAAGGTTACCTTTGCTACAGAGGTACTTAGGCCATGATCACACTGATATTTATGATGGGCTCCAAGAGTCCAAGTCCTCCTTAGATGCAGATGAGTGGTACCTTAATGAACATTTCAGCACCAAAGAGTCTGTTCTGCTTAAGGAGGAAAATGTTTTTTGAAACTTGCCAGCAGCCCAACAAAACCAGATGTGCATTGGCACATCATCTGTGAAGGACAGCTCAGGAATATGAATGTCAAGGCATGATGATGACTGTGGTCAGGGCATTTATGCGATTGGCATAGCCCGTGACTGCATGGATGAATGGTTACTTGCTGAAGATAATCAGAACTCTAACTTTTTTTGCTACAATTGCTAAGAGTGAGGCATTTGAAAGGGCTTGGGCTAAAAGAGGTTCTATATCTCCGACTGCTCCTACTATTATGTCGGCACTTTAACAGTCAGTTGCTCCTTTTATTTACATAACCCACAATAATACAATGCTACCTACTCCTGCTCTGTGGCCTCAGCAGTGAAAGCTGCCGTCTCACTTTCTGGAGTGGTAATCTGACCAGCTACAACTATGGGTGCTGGGCTTATGGGAAGAAAGGACATTTTAAGTTAACATGTGCATATACAGGTTCATGAAGACAGGAGGCCTGCAGCACATACGGTGAACATGAAGCCCTTCGAGACCACCTTCTTCTCCCCCGACCTTTGTCTGGGGCAGACTGACAGTAGAAACCTGATATGGAAACAAAGGCCTCAATGGTTCCCCACATACAGTGATGCTGCCAGGGAACTGTAGCTGGACTCAGAAAGGACCTAGAAAGGATATTCTCATAGATCACAGCAGAAAATTGCAGTGGATTTTACTGGGCCTTGGTTGCACCACACTGACCGTTTCAAACTCTTACTCATAATTCTTAATTATGAATAATGCATTCATAATATCACAGGGCACCCCCAGAAGAGCTACTTTCCTGACTAACCACTTTATTTACTGTGTTCGGCTTACCAGAGAGTCTTGTTTTAGATAACAGGACATCTTATGTACCAAAAGAGTTTGAAGGCTTTCTGATGAGAACTGGTACATGCAATCTTTCCACTATCTCATTTCACTCACATATATAGAAGCTTTACAAAGTTGTACAGCCTTTACAAAGCTCTGTATATGCCAAGGAAACGAGACAGTGAAAAGATTGCACAAGACTGTCAAGTAATGTGTAGCTTACATATTAGCGCAACACTCAGCTATACCCTTGCAACTAAGCCCTGGTTATATATTATAGTTGGAGTACACTCCATGTAAGTACTGGAGTAACCCCATTCTATCACTTCTTCAGGCAACCTAGTAGGACCAAGTTGTTTATAATGCCAGAAAAGGATCACTCCACTCCTTCCCTGTCCGTGAAGCTAAGTGATGTGATTAGGAAATACATGAGTTGCAACAAGCGTAAAGACTCCAGGCATTCTATCCTGGTCAAGCAGTGTATGTTAGTTGGGGATCTGGAAGCATTTTGAGTGCTTCTGGTGTGATCTCCTGGGCTACTAGCCAAGGAGTACATCAAATGCATTTACCACAGTTCACCAGCAAGACATACTGCTTACTGATAGAGGAATACATACGAAAGAGGATGCACCTTCTGAGCATAATGGTGTCACGTAGCCAACTGGGAAAGTTGTACCACAGCAATAGCACCTACATGGTGAGCTGAATCAGCGGTACAGCCTATAGCCCTACTTGATGCTTCCCACTGAGCACTGCTGAACTTTTGAGGAGAAAGGAGAGAGAGTTTGTGTATGTATGTTCTATTCAGGAACCCTTGATATATATCTACTGTTCAGAATGTTATGTTTTGTTCCAACTGTCACTGACCTCACCAGTTCTTGATTATTACATGTCTGATTGACAACCCACATGTGAGTCTTCTTTTCAGTTGCTGTTTTGTGGTTTTGGATTGTTATTCCAAGGTGTATCAGAATATATGCATAATAAACAATTGAACTGAAATATTGTAAGTAGTTTATGCACCACCATTTGAAAAGTAAAATGCCTTCTTCCACAACTGAATACTCCGCTGGCTGTTGAAATGTGTTTATAATTTGATCTCTATTGGGGATAACTTTGTACTTATTTCTTCTGCAGAGATTTTAATGCTTCTCATGGAACATATAAGTATTATCCATGTTTTGGCAATCACTCTAACGTTCAAAAACATATTACATAGAAAGACATCCTTATTAGAGGGCCACAGACATTCATTTTTCAAAACGCAAAAAATAAAAGAAGTCCTTTGAAGTTTAGCCATAAACCTGAATTTCATGTTTTCCAAATAAATGTTTTTTGTCTCCTCAACCAGTTTTTTTTCGGTAGGGAAGATTACGATGTGTTTTCTCAAAACACTTTTAAAAGGACCAGTGAAATGCGAGGAGATGTTCTACTCACCACACTAAAATCAAGGTGTTTGTCAATCCAGTCTTGTCCTTCTCTGAATTCATCATGAAGCCCCATGATATAGAGAGTATCCAAAGCATCCACTATGGTAGCACCCATTTGCGAATTTCCTAAGGGCAAAAAATAAGATTTTTATTACAACTGATTATTTCATCAGAAAAAAATGTAAAAGAGAAAAATAAATAGTCAAAGTAGTCTAGACCTTGACCAGTGATGAGGCGATGGTACTAGGAGGCAATCTCAGTCAGACAGAAGTTAAAAGCAGCTTGAAAGCACATCCTTCCTCTTGTGTGGAGCTCAGGTTCATTGCTAAAGGCTACACTTTTGGGTTTTGGGAGAAATGGGAGAAGGAAACTTGAAAAAGACCATTTTTATCTGATTTGCTCACCAGAATATGAACAACCATACTCTCAGGCAGCTATAAGAACTGTAAGGACATTCAACTTCAAATACCTGTCACAGGATTCTTGGACAGGACTGGGGAAAGAGTTTGACTGAAGGAGCTACAGTAACTCCAAGTAGCTGTAGTAATTTTTGCCCATCCTGACAAACAGTGGAGGAATTAGACTGAATTTTGCAAAGTGATGTTAGTTAGTTGCTGTCAACTATTATCATTGTGTCATATTCCAAACAAAAGCCTATACTAAGATGCAGTTAAGGTTCCAGATATGTACCCGTATCCTGTAGTGATCCTGTGCAATAAGTATATAATTATGATTAAAGCATTTTGCGCTTCTAGTCCCAGATCAGACTGAGGTGATTTTTAAAGACACATTCAATCTTTATTTTCCCTCTTTCTTATGGAATCACTTCAAGGGAGAGACAAGGTTTGGGTGTTTGTGATTGTGTGTATAAGCCTCACAGTAAGGAACTAAAATGGTTAACAAGCAACTCTGGGCCCAAAAGGAAGTTACTGGGAATGCTCATAATGGAAGTAGAGCTCAAAAGACAGCTGCTAAATTTAGTTACAGTTACTGGAGCATGGGAGCAGCCCTACGCTACTAGCTTCTGTAGAGAGGCTGCAGGAACTCCAGAGTGCCTGCACCAGAGCCCATGGCTGAGTCACGGAAGGCTCCCATGGAGACTGGGAAGAGCAAGCCATGACCAAGGGAGAAGAGCTTCCATACAACGTCAGGTAGAGGCCAGGGTAGGAAACAACCTAGGAAGCAGGCAGGCTTCATGGTGTCAACTCCCAGACTGCTTCTCTGATTGCCAATCACAGGGCTCTGGGTTGAAACTTGCTGTAGCAAAGAGAGACCAGTGTAACAGTCTGTATCCCTATGATAACACTTTTTTTCAAGACTAGGACAAATTTTGTACAAAATATGCCTTGTGAGCTATCATTTAAAGCCCATGATTGTCCTGGTAAAATATGCCTGAAGACATTGTATGTAAAGTTGTAAGACTGTACTGTAGAACATTATTGAGATATAGTCCAAGTGTAGAAAAGCAGGCACAAAGTAGTTACTTGAAGACAAAAGGCAAACTGACACCTCAGACAGGTATCAAGAAAATCGGATGGACTATCACCTGGTTAAACAGCCAGCCATTCTTTGCCAGGAAAAGGGGTGTGAGAAATTTACATCCTAGCAAAGAAGCAGCTGGAAGTTCTCATCTTCAGCCAGTAAGAATTCCTGCCAGTAAGACTGCTAGACCATGTTGTGAGATAAAGTTTTCCTTTGAATTCACTCAGCTTGTGAGTTTAGGCATTAGTTGTGTTTTACCTTTTATTTCTTTGTAACCAATTCTGACTTTTATGCCTCATTATTTGTAATCACTTAAATCTATCATTCTGTGGTTAATAAACATGTTTTGTTGTTTTATCTAAACCAGAGTGCTAGGACTGGAGCGTTTGAAATACTTCATTTGAGATAAGATGTGTGCATATCATTTTCTGTTAATAAATCTCAGACTTTAGATGAGCTTGTGTTGTCCAGAAGAGAGCCAGGCAGTACAAGATGCTCATTTCTAAGTGTAAGTCTGGGAAAGGGAGTTTTCTGGTGTTGCCCTGCAGCAATTCAAGAGTGGCTGGCTATAGATTCGATATAACATAGCTCGGAGTGAGCCGATGATGAGTGGTTGTTTTCACAATGAACAAGCATCAGACGTACACAGGTTAGGGAACTGAAGTGGTACAGCTATCCTTCAGTCCAGATTATACTCTGGGAAATGTCATACCCAGGTTCCCCTACTATCAGCCACTGACCCTCACCACTGGGAGACACAGCAGAACTCGGATACAACCCCCAGGTTGTGTATTAATTGTGTATTTTTCAGCTTTATATTTCTGGATTTCTTTCAAGCTATAACTGAATTTCCTGGAGTTGTAGTGCTTAATTCTGGGAGAATCACAATATCCCTGTAATATTTTCCTACCCTAATTACTGATATAAAATTACAAACTGAACTCCATCTTAATTTTTTGTCTTGGAATAAAAATTATCTGCAACAATCTTTAATAGTTTAATTATAATACTAAACCTCTGACCAGAGAACATGGGTTGGACCACTTTATAAATATTCCTGTTTTGGTTACTGACTCTGAAGTGACTGGGACTGAGTATTGACAGAATACAAGTAAGCTTCTGCTTCACCCCAATCTAGGCACTTCCTCTCTGTTTTAGATGTTTGCAAACCAACTCTACTTTTGTCCTCTGATATACGTGCATTGTGCTAGGCTTTACTATGGGTTGAATAGTTTTAAAAGATTGTAAACAAAAATCAATATTTTGAAGCAGTATCTCTTCTGCTGTGCTCCCAGAAAGCACAAAGTGAGTGGAAAACACAAGCCCCCTGCTGGGGATTCTTTTAAGTAGAGGAGACCACACCAGGTGTAGCGCTCCTACATTTCCTTCTCAGTAGTCTGACACGCAGGAATGTTGCAGCTGGATTCAATCATTTAAGGATAAATGGGGGTGGGAGGTGGTCATGAAGAGGCCCCCAAATTATTCTACACTGCACTGAGAATCAGACAGCAGTAAATGAAGCATCTTCCCTTCTCCTCTCCTGGACTGCTCTCTCTGGCTACGTGGAAAGGAAAGCAGAACCGTCCTCTATTAGGTGCTCCCTTGGGCTCAGGCAGTGTCAGCCTGAACCTATTCTGTTCTCCCTGTTCTCCCAGCCTAGCAGGTAAACAGGCAATGGTGCAACCAGAATTACTCTTCCCACTTTTTCTGATTCAGCTCATTGCCAACAGAGAAGCTGCAGTAGGGAAGGGACAGCAACTGCTCAGAGCACTCCACAAACAACTGCTTCGGAAACGGTAGGGAGGCCAACTTTCTAATGACAGAAACCTGAACATCCTTGCCCTGCCCATACCTACAGCCTCACCCCACCTATTCTCTGAAGTCTGAGCGCCTCCCTATTCCATCCCTCATCTCTCCGTCACTTGCTCTCCCCCACCCTTGCTCATTGGCTCATTTTTACTGGGTTAGGGCCGCGGACTGGGGTATGAAAGGGATGAGGGCTCCACCTGAGGGTGAGGGGTTTGAGATGTAGGAGGGAGTTGCGGGCTGGAGGAGGGGCTGAGGGGTTTGGAGTGGGGAAGAGATCTCCAGGTTAAGGGAGGGGCTTGACGTGTGGAAGGGCATATGAGTTCTGGGCTGGGGGAACAGGATCCACAGTAGGACCAGAAAGGAGGAGTTTAGGAGGCGGGAGTGGGCTCCAGACGGGGGTAGGGGGTTCAAGAGCACGAAGGGGTAGGGACTCATGTTAGGAGCGGGGGCCCAGAGTTGGGGCTGAGGATGATGGGTTTGAGTTGCAGGAAGGGGGTCTAGGCTGAAATCACAGGGTTCGGCATATGGGAGAGGGCTCCAGGCTGGGGCAGGAGCTTGGGGGGTGGGAAGGGGATCGGGGTGGGACAGCGGGTCAGGGCATGCAAGGGAGTTTGGGATTTGGGCTCCAGGTGATGCAAACTTCAGACAGCTCCCAGAATGTGGCAATGTGTCCCTCCAGCTCCCGACCTAGACTGAGGGTGGCAGTCAGGGGGCTCTGCATGCAAAGCAGACAGAAGAGTTTGAGAGGGGATTTGAAAGAGAGAGCCCCAATACATGTGCCAGCACTGCTCCTGTAGCCAGCCAGACCATTGATGCCTCTATCCAGATCCTGGCCTGGTTTGCAGGGACTGTGGCTTGCAATTCCCACTTACTGAAATCCAGGCTTGGGGGGGGGGGGGGGGACCATCCAATGCAAAAGGCGCCTGCTGGTGGAATCTCTCAGGAAGCAAGTGCAAGAGCTACAGGAGGAGGTGGCTAGGCTGAGGAGCATCCAAGTCCATGAGGAATTCCTTGAGAGTATTCATGTGGATATTCCTAAGGAAGCTACCTCATTACAAGAGACTGCAGGCACACCACTGATGGAGGAGGAGATGGCTCCGTTTCAGGGGGGACACTGGCAGCTGGTCACTTCTGGCAGCAGGCAGCGCTCCACCCCTGCTCCCAACACTCCCACCCTGGTACTGGAGAACCATTATGCTGTTCTAGGTACAGGAGATAAGGAATCACCCCCTAAGGCAGGAGAGGAGAAGCCAGGTACCCCACCCGCAAGGCTCAGAGATCTGCTGCCACCACTGCGAGGAGGAAAAGTAGGGTAGTGGTGGTTGGAGACTCCCTTTTAAGGGGGGTGGAGGCATCCATCTGTTACCTTGACATAACATCTCAGGAGGCAGAGGCCCATATCCGAGATGTTATGGAGGCACTGTCAAGGATTATCTAGACCTCTGACTACTACTCCATGCTATTCATTAATGACACAAGAAGTCATTTTTCAACTCTATTCTGTGCTGATCAGGCCTCAACTGGAGTACTGGGTCCAGTTCTAGTCACCACATTTCAAGAAAGATGGAGAAATTGGAGACGGTCCAGAGAAGAGCAACAAAAATGACTAAATGGCTAGAAAATAATGACTTACTAGGAAAGACTGAAAGAACTGGGCTTGTTTAGAAAAGAGAAGACTGAGAGGAGACATGATAGCGTTTTTCAAGTATCTAAGGGTATGTCTACAGTACAGCGCTATTTCAAATTAACTTAATTTAAAATAGTTAATTCAAATTAAGCTAATTCGAAATAACACATCTACACACAAAATCTATTTTGAAATAGCATTTTGCTATTTCAAAATAGCATGTCCACACTGATTGGACGCTGGATCGCATTTAAGGGTAACAAACTGGTTCCAGTAGGGCATCAGGTCAGTAGTTGCTTTGTGTGGATGCTGTCTGAGGTTATCTGAGGCTCATGCTTAAAGGGATCCCCCTGGACAGCCGGTTCTCTGCTTTCCCGCTTACTTGCCTACCTCGCTGAGGGACAGCAAAGCGTTTTCCTCTCTGCGTGCTTTGATCACTCTCATTTGGGACACCACAGCACTCGGCACCATGGAGCCAGAGTTGCCCCTGGGCACTCTGGTGCTCATTCTGCATGTGTTGCGGCAAGCCTGGCACCAATTGCTGCAGGCCGCCTGGTACCATCTGCTGCAGGCCAGCACCCTGGCCCTCCTCCTGCCCCACCTGGGGGCCCTGGAGGAGCAGCAGCAGCTCCTGGACACCAGCGTGCCCCGCCGCATCTGGACACCAGCAGCGATTGTAGGACCACATCGTCCTGAAGCACTGGAGAGACCAACAGTGGACCCAGAACTTCAGGATGAAGGACACCTTCCTTGAGCTCTGCAAGTGGCTCGCCCCTGCTCTGCAGCGATGGGACACATGCATGAGGCCCGCCATTCCCCTCCACAAGCAGGTGGCCATCACCCTATGGAAGCTCTCCAAGCCGGATAGCTGCCGATCCATGGTGAACCAGTTCGGCGTGGGGAGATCCACCATCGAAACGGTGCTCATGCAGGTACGGCAGTCACCGGCCACTGGGCCAGAAGGGGGGGGGGGGCTTCAAGGAGGAGATGGGCTGCCCCAAGGAAAACGAGGGGGAGGTGGTGTAAGTGCCCTCCCCGGGAGGCTTCAGTCTGTCCCAACCGCGCTACAGACCGCCCGCTGTTGCCAGGATTGCAGCGGGGGTTGCTCCTGGGAGTGGGGCAGTAGCGGGGAACAAACACTCTCAGCCACCCAGGCACCCCAGTGACCCTTGGTTTTGTGTCTCTCTCTGCAGGTGGTCAAGGCCATCAACAGGTTGCTGCTCTGCAGAGTCATCCGCCTCACCGACCTAGATGCGGTCACCCAGGGGTTCGGCGCCCTGGGCTTCCCCAACTGCGGGGGGGAAATCGACGGGACGCACATCCCCATTCGTGCCCTGGAACACCAGGTCTCCCTCTACATTAACTGCAAGGGGTACTTCTCCGTGATTATGCAGGCCGAGTCTGACCACCGGGGCCAGTTCATGGACGTCAATGTGGGCTGGTCTGGCAAGGCACACGACGCGCGGGTGTACCGCAACTCCTCTGTGTGCCAGAGGCTGCATGCCGGGACTTTCTTCCCTGACCGCCGCATCAGGGTGAGGGACGTGGACATGCCAGTGTGCCTGGTGGGGGATGCGGCCTACCCCCGACAGCCCTGGCTGATGAAGCCCTACATGGGACACCTGAACCCCTCCCGGCAGGCCTTCAATGCCAGGCTCAGCAGGACCCGCATTGTGGTTGAGGGGGCCTTCGGCCGGCTGAAGGCCCAATTTAGATGCCTCCTCACCCGCCTTTCCGAGCATAATATTCCACACGTGGTGGCAACGTGCTGTGTGCTCCACAATTTATGTGAGAGGACGGGGGAGGCTTTCCTGCCAGGCTGGATGGCTGAGGCTGACTACTTGGCTGGCTAGTACACACAGGCCCACACGGCTGCCATCCAGGAGGCCCTTCGGGGGGCTGTCCACATCCGGGAAGCTCTGTGGGAAAGCTTCCAGGCGGAGGAGGAATAAAGTCCCCCTGGCGTGCCCCACTGGGGCCTTCTGCCTTACATTCCGCCCCCACCACCTGCCCCTTTCCCCTCCCTAAGCCCCCCTTCCTGATGTAAAATAAAAACACACGTGTTGCCACAAAAAATCTCTTTATTTAACATAACTGGGGTAGAATGAGGGCGGGAGAGGGGAGGGGGAAACCTAGGAGGAAAGAGCTGGAAGGGGGAGGCAAGGGGAGGGGAAACTCAGGGTTGGGGGTCTTGCCGGCCCTCCGGTCTCCCAGATCTGCAGGTGTGGGGGCCTCGGCATCCCCAGGGGGGAGTGGGTATGGAGGGTGAGGCAGGAGGGACCGGGGGCGGGGGGGTGGTGGTGGAAGGAGGAGCGATAGCTGGGGTGGCCAAAGGCGCTGGAGCAGCAGGAGGCAGCAATCGTTGCACCAGGGTCTGCAGGTGCTCGCGGAGGGCACGGCCCTGCTCCCTGAAACTCTCCCGCTGCAGCTGTAGGTCTTCTTGCACCCACTGCTCCTGGCTATGGACCTGCCTTCCCAGTAACCCCAGGTGCTGCTGCTGTTACTTCTCCCAGTTCTGAGTGCGCCTGCTGGCCTGGGTATGGGTGGATGTTCCAGGCGGGGTGGTGCGCCCTGCGCTTGCAGGTGGTGACACTGTGGTGAAACAAGAGAAGTGATCAGTTCTCCCAGGGGACACAGTGGGTGAAACCCAGCCCCCCTCTGCAAGGCGAGGACGGCAGGTCTCTGCACCATCACATCCTGCTATCCCCGGGAGTGTGAGCTGGCCCAGGACTGCACCCCAGCCCCTGTGCTGTCCATAGTGTGGTGTGGGGGGGGGGAGGAGATGTGCCCTGCCTCTTTATAGAGTGGGCGTCTGGAGGGAGGGCAGTGTGCAGTCTCTCTCCCTGGGGACAGGAGCCTGCCACGTGCCTTCACGCATAGACGCGTGTGGGGAACAGGCCAGGGCCCCTGCACGGCACCCAGCTGGGGCCACATGTCCCGGCTGGCACGGCAGATGCACAGGTTGCCGCCTGCTTCGTGGTCAGCAAGGCCCACGCGCACAGTTCCTGGGCTCTCCCTCCCCCCAGCCCTGCATAAGGGGACAGTGATGGCACTCACATGTGGAGGCCTCTCCAGCCTCAGATGAGACCGCAGACAGGCTCTCTGGGACGGCTTGGGGGTCCTGGGTGCAGGGCACGCTCCCTGAAGTCTCCTGCAGTTCCTGGCCATCGTCTTCCTCCTCTTCCCCTGTGTCATCCCCCCAGGATGCGGTCCAGGACCTCGTAGTGTGGGGAAGTGTCCGGGTCAGCCTCTGGTTGGGAGCCCCTGGCATAGGCCTGCGGCAGCTCCTTGATTTTTGTCTGTACCTGCTCCTGGGTCCGCATGTGGCCTCTGGTAGCCAGGCTGGCAGCCATGTGGCTGTAGACGGCTGCATTCCTGCACCTCGTGCGGAGATCATGGGCATTGGAGGGCTCCCCCCAAACCTCAATGAGGGCCATGATCTCCACACTAGGCCAGGCAGGTGCCCACCTTTTGCAGCCCTTGGCAGGCTCCTGAGAGCTGCCAGCCTAGTCCTGGGGAACGGTGTAGGGTTGGGTAGCAGCGGGTTGCTGGCTCATGCTGTGCCAGGTGCACAGTCTGCTGGCTGTGTGCTGGCAGGCTTGCAACTGGCACAGGCACTGTGGCCAGAGTCTGCCCCGTAAGGGCTCTGGGTTGGGTGGGAGGAAGGGGGGGCAGGGCAGCAGATGAGTTTGCCTGGTTGTGCCAAGAGTGGCCACCAAGGCTCCCTGGGAAGGGCTGGAGGCCCCCTATTTTGAATTAAGTGTCTACACAGCACTTAATTGGAAATAGCTATTTAAAATTTGGCGTTACTCCTCGTAGAATGAGGTTTACCAAATTCGAAATAAGCGCTCTGCTATTTCAAATTAAATTCGAAATAGTGGTTTGCATGTATAGACGCTATTGAAGTTAATTCGAAATAATGGCTGTTATTTCAAATTAACTTTGCAGTGTAGACATACCCAAAAGGGTGTTACAAAAAGGAGGGAGAAAAATTGTTCTCCTTGGCCTCTGAGGATAGGACAAGAAGCAATGGGCTTAAACTGCAGCAAGGGAGATTTAGGATGGACATTAGGAAAAACTTCCTACCTGTCAGGGTGGTTAAACACTGGAATAAATTACCTAGGGAGGTTGAGGAATCTCCATCACTGGAGATATTTAAGAGCAGGTTGGATAGACACCTGTCAGGGATACTCTACGTGGTGCTTGGACCTGCCATGAGGGCAGGGGACTGGGCTTGATGATCTCTCAAGGTCCCTCCAGTTCTAGTATTCGATAAATCTATGTTGCTCTGCCTCCTGCAGGCATCACCTCTGCAGCTCCCTGAGTGGGGACAGCACACAGAGCTCCCAGGGCTGCCCCTCCACCTAGAAGCTGGACATGAGAAGCCACGCAGATCCGGGCAGGGAGCCTGCCAGCCCTGCTGCGCCATCAATTGGATTTTTAATAGCCCAGTCAGAAGTGGTGACCAGAGCTGCCTGAGTCCCTTTTGAACAGGGTGTTCTAGTCAAAAACCAGACACCTCGCAACCCTATTGCAGGGAAATCAGTGGGATCTATCTAGGGAGGCAGTAATACCTTCTCCTCTATAGAAAGAGGACTGATTCAAACAAAAGGGATTGAAACAATGCTTTAACTGGAAAATTCAGTACTACAATTGTGGAAACACTAATGACTCTTTCAAAATAAGTCCTAATTATAAAAATTAAAATACTATTAAAATAGCAACATTTGCAACATGCTTATTTAATAAAGCCTCATCTACACAGACTGAGAAAGGTTTCACTAGTCTGGCTTTTCCAGAGATCAAAGCATAAAGTCTCTCTCTAGCTACATCTACATACCAAATTGGCACTTGGAGATCGATTCATGGCGATCAATTTAGCAGGTCTAGTTAAGACCCGCCTAATCAACCACAGATTGGTCTCCTGTCAACGTTACTACACCCTGATGAGAAGAGTATGGAAGTCAATAGTAGAGCTTCTCCCATCAACCCCTTCCCCCCCAGTGTAGAGCCCACAGTAACTCAAATAAAAGGTACATCAACTCCAGCTATGTTTGTAGCTTAAGTTGACTCTATTGTAATGTAGATGTAGCCTCTGACTTCTCCGAAAAGATAAACTTCAAACTCCTCTATTTACAGGAACAGGACCCTTAATATAAAACAAGCAAAAGAAGATGGCCCCAATAAAAAAAAATTATAACATGAATATTGAAACAAATTTTCCATCTCAGTTTCTTTTAATATCTCTGACAAGGTTTTGGCAATAAATCTGCCAATACTGAAAACACTTTCCATATAATATCTCTTAATGGTTCACAGTGAACAAGATAATGCTTATGAAAATGGATTAATATACAACTGAAGAATGAATTTTAATTCCAATCTGCAAATAAGCGGTTCAAAATAGGTTAATGAAAATATGCATTATATATAAAACTGCCACATACAATTTTATAGCTCTGCTGAAATTGTATAAACTGTTAAACCACAATGACAAAATTAATTGCCTTCAACATTTTAGACCCAATTTTAAAAAACAGAACTCAAAAAGAAAGGCTACTTACCTTACAGTAAGTGGAGTCCTTTGAGATGCGTAGTCCCTATGCATATTCCGCTCAAGGTATGCATGTGCTCTGCTCACCTGAGCCCAGGAGATGTTTCCATTAGCAGTGTCTGTTTTTCTGTGCCTTTGCTTCAAGGGCTTGGGGATGTCATGGACTGACTGACTTTCTAGTTCCTTTTCTACTACCAGTTACCTCAGGAAAGGATCCAAATCAAAGGAGAAGAAGGGAAAGTAACAGACTACATATAGGAACCACACATCTCAAATTACTCTTTACCATAAACCTTTCTTCTTGAGTGGCAGTCCCAGTATATATTCTACTCAAGCAGTACCCCTGAAGAGGAGGGTACAAGACACTGTGCCAACTACTGCAGTACTGCTGTGCCAAATGATACAACTGAAAAAGAGGCTTGTACCATTGTGTTATGTCTGTTAATTGTATGCACAAAAGTCCATGTTGCTGCTGTATAGATCTCCAGAAGGGAACACTTTGAAGATAAACCACTCAAATAGCCTGGGCTCTGGTAGAGTGCACACACAAACTTTGAGGGGGAGGTGTATAGTTTAGCTCAAAGCACAGCAGGATGAAACCTAAAATCCATTT
Source organism: Pelodiscus sinensis (assembly GCF_052426305.1). NCBI lineage: Eukaryota > Metazoa > Chordata > Testudines > Trionychidae > Pelodiscus > Pelodiscus sinensis. Next base: position 144,818,076 of record NC_143052.1, on the reverse strand, counting down.
AGAAAGCCTCTGAGGGGACTGCTTCTCCTTTCTTCACTCAAGAACAGAAACAAAGAGTCCCAGGGATTTCCTGAAGAGTTTTGTCCTTTGCAGTTAAAAGCCAAGGCTTGATGGACATTTGGACAATAGAGTTCCTGTCTTTTCTGAATTGGTGAGGTTTTGGATAGAAAACTGGTAGGTAGGTGTACAACCTGATTCAAGTGGAGTTCAGAGGAAGTCTTTGAAATAAATTTGGGATGAACCTTAAAAAAACTTCATCCTTCTGGAAGGCAGTATGGGGAAGGTCTGTGATAAGGTTCCCACACTCACCTACATTTCTGGTGGAAATGACTGCAGTCAGGATAGACACCTTTAGAAATAGATGAAGCATGCAATAAGAGGCTAACAGTTTGAATAGAGGATTGAGGTCCCAAGCCGGCATTGGTTTCAGTACTGGAATTAAGTTTCTGGAAAGGCCTTTCAGAAACACCACAGTTGTTTGGTAAGTCAAGACTAAACATTCTTCAGTGGAAGATGTAAGGCATTAATCACAGCAAATATGCATGTAGTGAGCTGACAGATGTCTTTAAAACAGGGGTTGTCAGAAATGGTAGGAATTAGTGAGAGCTCTGGAAGTGTCTGATAATATTGGGATCGGACAGAAAATGTCTTCCATTTTGCAACACAACATTTTCTCACAGAGCATCTCCCACCACTATTGAGGATGAAATATACTCCTTCTGAACAAGACCTCTCTCTAGGCTCATCATCCATCCAAATACTAGACTGTAAAATGAAAGGATGCTGAGCTGGTGGGAATACTGAGTCAGCAGGATGGAAAATAGCTGGATGTGTATGCACAGATAATACAAAGAATGCTGGACCAAAACTACCTTGGTTACCAGGGCACTACAAGGATTACTGATATCTGACCTGCTTCATTTTCCTCTGGATTTCCAGTAAGAGTGGAATGGGTCAGAAAGCATTATTAGTGGTTCAGAACATAGCACTAAGAATGCCTCCCCTTTGAAACGTCAAACTGCTTAAGAGCAGTAGGCCAGGCATCTCGAAGAGGCAGAGTAGGGAAAGAACCATCAACTGTATTGCCTGATATGACCAACCCGTGAGCAGCCAGTTGTTTAGGGAGAGAAATATTGAAGTGCCCTGGTGATGTAGCCATGCCACCTGTCAGAGTAGCCTGTTAATTAAGTATAGATTTCCAAATGCAAGTTATTTTATTTTATATGTAACTGTTTCCAAAACATACCTGATATCACATAAATCTCTGTGCTTGTTACATAAATGTAAATATGATTTCAATATACACCTACCTGAAATAATATAACCCAAGCTCAGAGTTAAGCAGTGCAGTGATCTGAGATGGAACAGGTTTGCTGGGGGTGAAAGCAGCGAGTCTGTGAACATTGAGACTGTGCAGTGGACCCAGAGCTGGTCTCTCCAGAGAGATATTCTGGGGGCTTGAGGGTTGCAATGCACCAACCACTAACTAATATAGGATGACAGCAGGGTCTATGAGGCCTCAAAGGGGATGCCTGAGTGACCACTGGCTAGGGACCTACCAAAGTCATGGTCCATTATGGTCAATTTCACAGTCAGAGGATTTTAAAAAATATAAATTCCATTAATTTCAGGTCTTTAAATTTGAAATATCAGAGTGTTCTAACTGTAGGGGTCCTAACCCAAAAAGGAGTTGGGGGGCATGGTTATTTTATGGGACATTGCAGGACTTCTACCCTCACTTCTAGTAGCTGGGCAGCTAAAGAGCAGTGGCCACCGGGCAGGAGTCCAAATGTGAAGGCAGAGCCACTCAGCAGCATTGCCCAAGTCAGGCTGGCGTGGTATGGTACTGCCACCCTTCTGAGCTGCTGTCAGGGTGCTGCACTCAAGCTGGGTGCTCGGCCAACAGCCAACACAATCTGCTACTCAGCTCTGAAGTCAGAATAGATGCAATGGTGGGAATATCATGATTTCCCCCCCCCTAAAATAACCTTGTGTGCCCTTTGCAACTTCTTTTTGAGTCACTATCCCTGGTGCCTAAACCATTCTTTGCAAAAAACACAATGATTAGACAGATGTTAGTACTACCGTCCACCTTAAAACTTTTAGCCCAGTGGGTAACAGCATTCATCTGGGATGTAGAAACTTTGGTTCAATTCATCCCTCTACTTATTGGGGAGAAAAAAATTAAATGGTGGTCCCTCACTTCTCAGGGAGTGTGTGCTAACAAGCAGGGTATGAAATAATACTCCCAAAGCTTCATTTGAAGAGGGTGCCACTAAGTATAAGTAAAGAGTCAGAGAAATGGGACTTGGGGTCTCCCATTTCCCAAGTAAGTGCTCTAACCACGATGCTAACAATTATAAAAGAGGCATCACATGCTCTTCCTTTGCCTGGATGTTAAATGGGACCTGATCTGGTAGGTACGCTCTGGCTCCACAGGCAAGACAAGCCTGCAGGTTTCCAGATCACTCTGGCGTGAGGCAGCAAGCCCAGATACACACATTTAGGGCTCCAGGAAATATTTACAGTGCAAATTTAGATGCCAAATGAGTTTAGACATCTACAAAATTATACAGGAGCAGAGAAAAAATTTGGTGAATTATAGTGGCACCTAAATCCCTTTACGCAGCTGGGCTAAGGTGACTGTCCCAAGTTCACAGTCATTTGGTGACAGCCTGGAATAGAACTCAGGTCTCCACACTTAGGCTAAGGACGTTAAATATTAATTGACTAGCCGAGTAACCTCATGAATTCTTATCACGTAGTAAACTATGCTATAGTCTCTGGGGGTGGGGCCAGCAGCCAGTACACTCAGGCCCCACTCCTGAGGAGTCCCCTGCAACTCTGTGCTGCTGCTTCTGTATCAGAGGCAGCAGCATGGGGTACCAGGCAGGAGCTGATATGCAAAGGAAGCCAGTTTAAAAACCAGTTCTCCTTGCAGACCGGCTATTGCCCTGTGGTGCTGCCTCTGATAAAGAGGCAACAGCATGGGGTGGCAACAGCCCATGTCTGGGGCAAAGGCATCTGAGCTCCTGGAACCAGCATGAGCTGGAGCTGGGCTGCCTGCCTGCCATGCTCCGAATACATGTTAAATGTAGAACTGCAGCAGAGAGAGGTCCTGGACCCACTGCAAGCCAGGACTGAGCCTTTGCTGCTGGCCAGCCTGCTGAAAAATTTGCTGGTGGGGGAGGAGAATGAAATGTGTGTAGTCTACAGCATTAACTGATAAGCTTTTGGTTATTGGTTAATCAACTACACCATTACATCCCCAGCTCAGGCTGCTACTCCAATCCACTGAGCATGCTGCTTCCCCTTCAGTGTACCCCAACCTGATCTCTGATCACAAGCACAAAGTTCAACTGAGACTTGTACTTAAAATATTAATGTATTTTAAGAATGTGGACTCAGAGGTTTCAGAAAAGATGACACTAGTTAGAATACAGAGATCAATACAGGGAAAACTGGGTGAAATTTAATGACCTATGATATACAGGAGCTCTGACTAGATGATCTAATGATCCCTTCTGGCCTTGAACTCTATAAAAAATACTAAAATTAATAGCAGTGGCTGGCGCTTAGCATATTTGATAATTAAAGCACCTATTTAAATGCTTAAATATGACCTTAGGAGTCAAACTTTTGGCATCTTTTGGAACAAATCTTAGCCAGAAAGTTTATACAACTATACTCAATAAAGTTAAATTTCCTATTCTCCCCTCTCCCTTCAATGACAGCAGGTTTGGCAGCTTCTTCTATATGCTCACAAGGCTGGTACTTGATATCAAATTTTCTGCAATTGGTAAGGTGAAATCACTTTGGGTTGCAATGCCAAGTATGCCTCAAAATTTGATTTGAAAAGTGTTTAGTTGTGCATTATCCCCAGCCCCTCTGGATTTTTTTTCTCTTCATCAATTCCATTTTCCTCTCAATTAAAAAAAAAACACAAGTAAGCAAAAACTGTAATGATACAAAACTACAAAACATTATCGTGACATTAAGGCTCAGACTTTATATCAGCAGGCATTAAAAAAAAAAAGCTATACAACTTTGCTGCATTGCACCTAAAATTCATGTTGCAATACTTCCTCAACACACTGTTTTCAGTTACTTGTAATATTAACCAAACTTTCACCATTCCAGCTGATATATTCCATGCTGTGTGTTGGCCTCAGAATGAATTTTTTTGGAAAGTTTCAGCAAAAGTGTGTTGGCAGTTTTTGAGAAAGAGATTAGACATTTTTTTCTGTGTGTTAAATTCACTATGATATTTTTTTCAAGAATCTGTAGTGCCTCCTTTCTTTGGAGCAGGGACTTGAAATTCAGCAGGATTATCATCTTGGTATCAAGCATATGCCTTCTGCTATATCTGGGGGGAAATGCCCAAATTTGGCAAGCTTTGTAAAAATGGAAGTTACTTCTCTATAACCAGAGTTCTTCTAGATGGACTGCATATTCACATTCATGGGATGCTCTCTCATAGGTGCAGAATGAATGGTAGAACTCTAGCTAGCAGTGCCTGCTGGATACTCACACAGCTCCCTCATCCTTCTTCTCAGCAACTGTTGAATATTCCACAGCAAGGGTGCAAAAGGAGCATGGCACTCCCACCATCTTAGTTCCTCCCAACGTGACCCCAACAAGAAAAACTCTCAGACTGTAGGAAAAGGTGAGTGGGGAGTGTGATTCTGCAGAGTTTACACCAGAGAATTCCAGTTACAGGTAAGTAACCTATACTGCTTCTGTGAGTGTCCTCTGCACATTCTGAACACACAGGATAGACTATCAAGCTGTAACTCAGACTCTGGTAGTGGGAGCCTGGTGTACTAATTAAATAATGACTTCAGGTCTGCCTTGCCAAGTTTTACATTTGACCTTGACTTCAAGTCTAATGAGTAGTGCTTAATAAATAGTCAATGGGAATATGAAAGTCCATGGACAAATTAATGATAGAAAGGTAAGGTAGGTATCATTTGATTCATAAAAATCTACAAAATTATAATTTCAGTGGTGACATCCTTGGCATGTGCAGGGGGGATTTTGTGTCTCCCTCAGCTCCCAGCTCTAGGTCCTACAGTTGATGGGCATCTGGATAATGTAATTTCATTGGAAATGAGCTGAGTATCATTCAAAAGTTCTCCCACAAACACAATAGTACCAAACATGACAAACCTAGACAATTAGATAGATATTTGAGAAAAGATTTAAAAAAATCAACTTTCTTCATTATACTTTAAAAACACAGACACATCAACTATGCAGACCTCACATAGTAAAATTGTGGCCCTCCACCGACAGTACTAAGTCATCAAGCAATGCTCTGAACATGATATCAGCTATATATATTTTTTTAACATTACAGGTTACTATAAATGGAAATAGTGCTTCAAATTGATTTGCTATCATCAGCAAAAAAGAAGCTTTTAGGGGGCACTAATTCTCATCTTTATTATGCCAAAAGAGTTGTAATGAGGTACTGGTTAAGATGCTAACACGCAGCCAGAAATCACTAGAATCCATCTCTAAAGACTAAACACCTAGTTTCAGAACACAATTATAATCCCAAAGTAATTCATTGCCAAATACTTGTTTTTGTGTTTGTCTTGATCTTATTTAGCCATCAGTGGGGAAACAAAGCACAATTGAAAAGCCAAATCTTTGGAGAATACCACATTAGACACACAATGCTCAGTGGCATTTTATAGGCCTTAAGAAGTGCACCCATAAGCTGAATTTGGCGGTGTGAGAGAATTTTATTAAACATCCGAAAAAAGTTGAAGATGCCGGACAAATATCACCTATGGGCGAGACTCACCTTATATTAGATCACATGTCTTGCATTTCTAAAACATCACCTACTTCTTCAGTAAGCTGGAAGCCCAAAGGCATCCATTAAGCACAGTTTCAACACATCAGACAGATGAAAAAAATGTCTGAAGTCATCATTCTTAGCAAGAGCATTGCATGGAGATTAAAGTTAAGTGAGTGCATTGACCCAAAAGACACCTCTGCATACAATACTACATATCACAGTGAGTGCCATACAAAGAATGTACATAATGTGTTGTGTCAAAAGGTAAAAGCAATAGAAACAAATACTTGACAGCCATAAATTGTGACACTCAGCTGGAGTTCACAAATGATCTCACAGAGACTCTGACCAATGGGAAATTGCTCACGAGGCAAAGGCTACGTATAGAAAAGCATGTACTTTAAATGGGACTGAAGAAGAATAAATGTTTAGCAGAAGGGCTCAAAGCACTTACTGAAAAAAACCTGTGGAATACAGATGTCGTTTTTAGCAATCTTATCTGCAGAAATAACGCACAGCACATATCGTTAAAAGCTGCTAAAGGCATAGTGCTATCAAGAGCAGTCAAAAGCACTGTCAACAGCAATATGAATAAGTGACTTACCTTGTGCACTAACAATGGTTCTTTGAGATGCGTGTCAGTGCATCCCTGTGCCAGTGATGGGAGATTTTTAACCTAGTAGTGCCTTCCTGCACCACATGTGCACAGTCATCGCTTTGTGCTATTCCGTTTGCTAGCTGTGTGTGCAGCACAGGTCCCTCCATTCCTTTTCTACCAGAAATCCATTAATGGACTCCAACCTAGCAAGGAGGAAGGAAGGGTAGTGGAGCCACAGGGACACACATCTCTAAGAACCATCATTACTGCACAAGGTGAGTAACTTCTCCTTCGAGTAGTGCCCCTGTGAGTGCTCCACTCAGGTGACTAAAGAGCAGTACCCCCGCGTTAGGCAGATGCAGGCTCTGAAGTCATGACGGAGAGGTGGCAAGGACAACCGTGCCCACAGAAGTTGATGGAATTGGTCCCTGTTGCAATGCGTAGTGTTGTGCAAAGCTATGATGGGAAGACCAGATAGCTGCCCTGCAGATATTGACAAGAGTCATGCATAAAAAGGCAGTAGAAACTAGAACCAATACCTTCATAGCCAAAGGCTGGAAGGAAGAAGTCGCTAATGGCTCAGAGGAAGGTCTCATCTGAGTGTTCAAAACGAGGATCAGGTCCCACAGTGGTACAGATAGTCATACATCTGGATGCATTTTGCATAATCCTGACAGGAATCGTTTTGTGATGGGATGAGCAAAGACCAACAAATCATCCACTAAGTCATGGACGACAGTGATTGCAGATAGATGGACTTTTATGGAATTGATGGAAAGCCCTGCCTCACTAAGGTCCATAAGATACTTCAAAACGGTAAGTATGGAGGTGATAGTGGCTTGTAATTGACATTGGTTACACAATTTCTGAAAACATTGCCATTTATGCTGATATGTATATCTTGTCAGGGGACGCCGGTTATTCAGGAGAACCTGCTTCTCCCTCTCAGAGCAGGTAAGTTTCTCATTTTGGAACAGTACCGGCCCACAACATTTTGGCGCCTGAGGCAGGGAACTCAAATGATGCCCCTATGCCCCCTCGTTTAGGCCAAAACTTTGAAAGGTCTCAATTCTGCCTTCTTCCTGTTCTACTCTAGAGCAGAGAGAATACATATGCACCAGCAGCAGACACAATTTTCTACACTCTGGGTCCTAGTGGTGCCCCCCCCCAGTCTGGCACCTGAAGCGGCCGGCTCAGTTCACCTTATGGTAAGGCCAGCCCTGTTTTGGAACCATAAAGGAGCCAAGCGGTGAGCTTGAGTGCTTGGGAGTTGGGGTGGTAAAGCCGTCCGTGATGCTTAGTCAGAATGTCAGGAATGAGAGGAAAGGGAATCAGTTCACAGATCGAAAGGTATTGGAGGTATGGAAAATATGGTTATCTGGGCCAGGACAGGGTGATCAGAATGATCGTTGCACGATCTGTATGCATTTTGTGGATTACCCTGGGAACCAAGGGAGTTGGGCTGGGGGGGGGGAGGGAAGAGGTGTACAAAAGTGGAGCAGTCCGTGTTAGGGTAAAAGTATCTCCCCGAGTGTCTTTGCCCTGGAGCAAGAGTGCAGACATTTGTGGTTGGTTCTGGTCGCAAAGAGATCTACTGATGGAAATCCCCATTGTTGGAATATCCAATGGAGGATCCGAGGGCTGAGCTCCCATTCATGCTGCTCCAAAAAGTGTCTGCTCAGGGTATCTGCCACAATGTCCTGCTGGCCTGGTAGGTACATTGAGGTTGGCATGATGTCATTTCTCATGCACCAGTTCCAAAACTGAACTGCCTCGGTACATAACAAGTGTGATCAAGTCCCCCCCCCTTGACGGTTGATCTAAAACATACAGGGGGTGTTGTCCAGGCCTGTAGACAATGCATGTGGAGTCTAGCAAGGTGTACTATGTACGTGGTGGCCGCGATATGTCCCAGAATTTGAAGACATGTCCGAATGTTGGTAAAGGGGGCGTGTAGCACCATATTTATGAGGTTACACATTATCTGGAACTGATGGACAGAGAGTGTAGCTCTGGTTCGATGGCATGTAGCAATGCTCCAATAAATTCTATCTTCTGGGTAGGTTCCAGAGTAGATGTTTGTAGGTTTATTAGGCGGCCTAGATGAGAAAAGAGCTCCCAAGTAATATTTGTCACAGTTAGGATTTGCTGTTATGAAGTACCTTTGATTAGACAATCATGTAGGTAGGGGAATATGATGACCCCCTGACACTTGAGAAATGCATTCATCACAGCTAGAATTTTTTAAAAACACCCATGGTATTTAAAAACACCCATGGTGCCACTGACAGTCCAAAGGCTAGGACACAGTACTGGTAACGAGTCTTGCCTATGGTAAACCTGAGAAACCTTCTGTGACAAGGGTGGATGGATATGTGGAAATAGGCATCTTGAAGGTCAAGGGCCAAGAACCTGTCTTCCTTGTCCAATGCAGGTGTGATCGTTCCCCAAGTCACCATTCTGAATTTGTAGTGGGGGGCAAACTTGTTGAATTTCCTGAGATCTAAGATGGACTCCAACCTCCTGTCTTCTTTCAGGTAAGGAAACAATTTAAGTAGAACCCTCTCACATGGAATTCTGGGGGAACCAGTTCCATGGCCCCCAAGTTGAGTAGTTTTTGTACCTCCACTTTTAGTAGGTACTTGTGAGAGGGGTCCCTGAAGAGGGATGGGGAAGGGAGTGAGTAGGGATCATAGAGATGAAGGGATTGGTATAGCCCACTGTGATGATCTTGAGGACCCACTGGTCCATGGTAATATGAACATATTGGTGACAGAAAGGCTTCAGACAGTGATAGTATATATGGAATACGTGCGTTGGTTCTAGGGGGAGGTCGCACAGACCCTCAACCACATCTTCAAAACTGCTGCTTTGAGGTTGCCGGCTAAGGTGTGTAGATTGGGTATGTTGACCTCCCCTTCTGTTGGATCGTTGTTTAGATCTTTGCTCAAAAAGTCTTTGCTGTTGTCTGTGAAAGGAGCTATCGTGAGGTCTTTGATAAGATGTGTGACATCTCCTCTTGTTAGGCGGGGTATATGTGCCTAATGTTCGGAGGGTTGTGCGAGAATCCTTCATTTGAATGAAGGACCTCGTCTGTTTTGACCACAAACAGTTGATTCCTCTCAAAAGGAAGGTCCTCAACCTTCGTCTGGAGCTTGTGAGGAATCTCTGATGACTGAAGCCATGAGATACAACACATAATATCTGTGAGTGTCGCTCTGGGTGCCATGTCCGCTACATCCATTGGAGCCTGTAACGCAGTCCAGGTGATGGACCAGCCCTCCTGCATGATCGACTGGAGATGTGGTCATTTTTAATAAGGGAGATCATTAACGAGCTCCTGCAATCTTGTGTAATTGGCATGGTCACAATTGGTGTGGAGGGCTGTATAATTAGAAATCTAAAACACCAAGGTTGCAGAGAAGTACCTTTTCCTTCTGAATAGGTCCAGTCATTTATGCTCCTTATCTTAAGGAGTGTTTTGAATTGCAGTTGTTTGGACAAACTACCTCGACAACCAATTAATTTAGCTGGGGATGGGAAAAGAGGAAGTCCATCCCCATAGCCAGTATGAAATATTTTCTATCTGCCCTTCAATTAGTAGGGGGAATTGAGGCCATTGTCTACAATAGGACTTCAGATGGTTCCATTACGGCTTCGGCAATTGGTAGGGTCATTTTGGAAGAGGAGGTACATTGCAGTATTTTGAGCAGTTTGTACTACTTTTCCTGCACTTCCTGTAAAGCAATTTTCTGTGACTGTGCCACCCTTTTAAACAAGCCCTTAAACTGTTTCAAGTCATCTGCCGGTGGGGAGGAATAAGGGAAAACAGCCTAATTCAGGGACAAAGATGACTGAGGAGGTGGAGAGCGATCCTCTGGTCTGACTGACGTCGGTTGTCATCTTCCTCGATTGGATCAGCCTGTGTCACTGCTAAGGATGATTGCGGGGCATGAGTTGATGACGACTGCATCGTAGTAGATGGGGAACGAGTCACTGTATGCACCAGGGTTACTGCTATAAACTCTCGTGCCCTGTGCCAGTAGGAAGAGCATGTCTGGCATTGGTTTCATAGTTCCCAGGGTGGCCACTGAGGTTGGTAAGGCTGGGGTGGATATGTCCAAGAGTGGTTAAACCAGGGGTACTGATGTTGATGATTAAATGATTGTTATCTGTTTGAATGCCAAAATGCTACTGAGCAGGTTGGGGAAGAATGCTGGGAGGAAAACCTGCTCCTGTGTCTGGTGCCAAGACCAGTGCCTAGGGAGGACAGTAAGTGAGAAAGAGATGTTCTCAGGTGAGTGATGGTGCAGACTAGTTTCTGAAAGTATAGGGGAGTGCAGCGGTGAATTATCTGTCTGCACCAGTGGTTGCATTCCAGAGACAAAAAATTACTGAGTACTGCTTCAGCTGTAGAGATAGAAAGTGTACCACAAAATGATCTGGAACCTAGGGCATTTCAGAAGACAGGTACATTCCACCATAGCTAACCTTTAACACAAGGTGCCAAAGTGAATAAACCAGGCATAGAAACTCCCAGTCAAAACTACTACTCCTGTTGCTTGCTTAGTTTACTCAGAAAAACTGCACTTTTATACTTGCTATCAAGATGTCAAATTATCAAGCAACGAAATGGCTCTGGGAAGACTAAGCTCACCCAAAAGTAGCCTCTCCTACTGAGCATGGATGGGTCTTGGAGGATGGACTGATCACATCAATTATGTATGAAATAACATCTGTTCCCAAAACAATCTTTCAGCTAATGAAATGCTTGTGTGCAAAGACCAGATGCTTGCTAACCTGCCAATTTTTGGCCAGCAGACAGTAAGAGATCACAGGCCTTACCAACCACGCCCTTGGCTTCCCAGACACTGCTCAGCATATGGCTGCCACTGAAAAGGGGATGAGCAAAAGGTCTAATAGAAAGGGTCCTGTGACTGGGGGAGATACACAACTGACTGGGAATTTCAACTTAAAACAGGAAGAGGCACAAGAAGCTGTTTGAGTAACCAGGTGAATACTTAGTTGGCTACTACTATGGTCCATGCCTACTTGCCCCCAACTCCCTAACCCCATCCCCTAGCCTATTCCTGTCCTTATCCCAGATCACCATCTGGTCCAATTTCCAGGTCCCTGCTCTTATGCCCTACCCTACAGCTGACTCCGGCTTCGACTCCTGACTGATTCTGGCTCTGTTTCTGGGCTACCAACTAACCACCTCTGATGCAGCCCTACCCAGCCTTTCAGTTTATTAGTGTTTTAACACATCGCAGTGTACTTGTAGAGATTGGTCCCAGGATATTAGATGGACAAAGTGGGTGAGATAATAGCTTTTGTTGGAATAGCTTATTGGAGAGTCAAGCTTTTGAGGTTATACTAGAGATGTACAATCCCATTTAACTAGTTAACCAGTTAAACAATATGGTTAACAGATTAAATTGGGGTGGGCTGGAACAGCCCCATCTGCCAGCTGCAGCCAGGCTGGAGTGGCCTCCCCAGTAGGGGCAGACAAGCCTGGGTGCACTGTAGGTGGGGGGCTGCTCCAGTTGCTGTTCCTTCTCCCCTACCCACAGCAGGCCCTGCAGGACTGGAGCAGCCCCCGCCCACAGAGGGCAAGGGATTTCTCCAGCCCCCACCAATTAACCATAACCATCATCCGGTAAGGCTGGTGTTTAATGTTTAACCATTCATATCCATATAGGGTTACCAGGTAGTCTCAAAAAAATACAGGACACACTTGATCGGGGGCAGGGAGCAGGAATGGCTGGGAAGAAGGGGGGAGGAGGACGGGAAGCAGAGCTGGCAGGAGGAGGGGGCAGTGGGACTGGCCAGGGGAGATCAGGGGAGGGGCAGCCAGTGGGAAGCAGAGCTAGTAGAGGGGGCAGCAGGACTGGCCGGGGAAGATCGGGGGAGGATCAGACGGAGCGGGGTTGGCGGGGGTGAATCCGCGGAGGGAGAGGGGGATCTGACCTGGGCATGTGCAGATTCCAGGGCGCTGCCCGTCCCGTGCACAGTCCCACTGAAGCAAGTCCGGCTGCGGCTCCACAACGCGCTTGACCAGCACTCAGGACCAGGAACAGGGCTTCCCCTTCTCCTCAAATGCAACCAGATGCTCCCAGCCACTCCCCCAACCCCTGCCAGGCTTTGTCCGGCGCCCCACCAGAAAACACCAGACATTGCATCTGTCCGGTATTTTCTAAAAATTTTTTACTGGACATAGGCCTCAAAAACCAGACTGTCCAGTAGAATACCTGGAAACCCTATATCCACAGCTCAGGGCTGCGGAACCTTTTCTGGGTCAGGGACCACTGACCCACAGAAAAATCAATCTAGAGGGCCCAGCCTAGTAGATTTGGTGTGCTCCAGCTTCATGGTGAGGTAGTGGGGGAGCTGGAGTGTCACTGGGGGCAATGCTGAAATGCCCACCTCTGCCCAAGCTTAAAAATCGCTCTTCTTCAGGTCTGATTTTGGTAAGCGTGTTTCTTTCACCAAAAACGTTGGTCAGATAAAAGATAACACCTCCTCCAGCTTGTCTCTTGAATACATAATATACAAACACTTTCCAGACGGGTTAAGGGCTAACAGTTCTACCCTTTTTCCTCTCTTCATAAAAGAAACAAGTTGAGAGATGGGAACAATAATTTCAAACAATCTAAATAAAAGGCTAACTCCTTTCTCACATCCAGTGTATTTACTCTAGTCTTCCCAACTTCAAGCTGCAAGCATATGATTTTCAAATGGAACAGCCTGTTGAAAAGGAATTCTGGTAGCTTTGGTTAGCACAGCTGACCAGGCCACTAAAAGTTTGGCGGCAATGGGGCAGGCAGGCTCCATGCCTGGCTCTGTGAGTGAGGATAGAGGACAGTGAGCAACTGAGGGACAGGGATGGAGTGAGAGGAGGCAGGGCCTTGGAGAAGGAGTGGGGCAGGGGTGGGGCCTCAGTGCAGGGATAGGGTAAGGATTTCAGGGTTTTCTGCAATCAGAAGAGGTTGGCAACCCGCCATCAACTTAAGTATGATGTTTGGTGGAGGGGGCGAGAAAAGGAAGCCAATAAATCAATATACTGATTTATGTGAAGACTAAAACCACTTTAGATACACACTTGGCTGAGTGCACGGTAATACTTTAGCTTTATGAGCACAGGGAATGACAGGTCAACCATTAACACTGTAAAATGCTTACACATTTAGCTGAAGTGATGGCTATAAAAAGAGTGTGTTAATGGATAAACAGAACAACATACAACTCCACATAGGTTCAAATGGACATTTCATTAACTGTGCAAGCAACATCTTCAAATCCCAAGATTGTGCAATATTTCTGACTGGAGGTATAGACTAAAAGCATTTTAAGAACCTCTCAACTGCATTATGAATAAAAACCAATTTGCTATCCATAGGCACATGAGCAGATACCACAGAAATATGAACCTTTATGGATGACAAAGAAAGCCACTCTTTTAAGATATAATAAATACTCTAGTATGTAACATAGATCCATCTCATTCATGGAAACACACAAAGTATTTTCCATTTAAAAATAACATTTTTATGTTGACACATTGAATGTATCAATATGATTTGCACCTCTAAAAAACAAGGAATCTTATCTCCTGTGCTGTAAGGTGAAGAGACTGAAGGTCTGGGTGATATACCATTCCTTGTTGTTGTGATAACAAGCCTGGCACTAACAGCAGGAATTCCTACAACTCTTTGGACAAATGGATTAAAGCCAATTACCCACTTCTGCTTGACCCAAGACAGCATTATCAAAACTACTCTGGCTTGTCTTATTTTATTGGTCTCTGAATGAGGGGAAATGAAGTGGATGAATTTATGAAACCATGACTTCAATTTCTCAGAAACAGATCTGAGAGAGTCCTTGTCCCTGCCAGTTCTCAAGCACAATCTGATGCTGCTGGTGATTACAAAAAAATCTATTACAGAATTTCTTCACAAACTGAAGAACTGTGTTGCCACTTCCTTTTTCAGAAACCACTTGTAAAACTGAGATATTGAACTAACAATATTTCCCCTAATACATAAATTGCTATTGGGTGAACAGAATATTTGATACACTGTCTCTGTGCAACATAGCTGGGAACATGCTGCCCCTTGTTTGTTCAGGTACAAGACTGTCATCATCAGTTACCACCAGAATCGCTCTGTGTCTGACCTGAGGCAGAAATGATTTAGGAGCCATTTGATTCCTCTCATGTAACAGTGACATGTAATTTCTCTTCCACTGGTGACCAATGCCCTCTTATCTTGTTCTCTAAATGGGTACCCCATCCTAGAGTAGATCCATCAGAAGTAATTATGAGTGACAACATAAGGGGACTGAATGAAATATCTGTTATCTCAGTTAGACCCATGTCTACCATATCCAGGCTGTTATACTTGCTGTGGAATTATCAGTTTGTAATGCACACTGTCTAAACCTGGATTATAATTGTTTAATAACAAGAGAAGTAGGTCTCTCATCAGGAGATGTGCAAATAGGGTCATGAACACGATTAAAGCCCAAAGACCTACTACTGATCCAAGAGAGTATCATCTGCTTTAGAGTACAGAAGCAGTAGTATGGACAAATTTATTTTTATAAACCTTTCTTCTGGAAGAAAGGCCTCAGCTACAGTGGCATTCAATGTGGCTCCTATAAAAGGGACTGTCTGCACTAGACTTAGGTGTGATTTTTCCCCAATTTATGCTTAACCCCTGATTGCCAAAATATATATTTGTTTTATATCTATCAGGATCTTTTCAGTCAATGGTGCTTTCATTAACCAATTATCTAGGTAAATGTATACAAATATCCCATTTTCTTAAATAAGTTACTACTATAGAGAGGCATGTAGTGATCTCAATGCCATGAATAGACCAAAAGGAAGGACCCAATAGTGGAAATAAACTTCCCCTACCATAAAATATGGACTTTTTAAAAAAATAAATTAGCCTTACGGAAATATGGAAATACACATCTTTTAAATCCAGACCTGGAAACCAACACTGAAGTGAAAAAGAAGGCATTCAAGAATCTAGAGAAAACATGCAGAAACTGAACTCTATTTAATTTGTTTTAATTTATTTAATTTTCTGAGACCCAGCTTGGATGAAGGCCTCTTTTTTTCCTGAATAAAGAAATAATGAGAACCTTGACCACGGATAGGAGGGCTGGGAGGAGGAAGGGATTTGAACATTACTGAATAACTGCATGAAATGTCTAGAATCCCCCTGTCTGATCCACCTGTTATTGATTGTCATTGATGACCAAAACAGGGCAGATGGTCCCCAAACGGAAGAGTAACAATGTCTCTCAGGAATGGTTTGTAGCTCACTTTCCTTATGTCAAATATGCAGTCTTGAACAAAATGAAGAAGATAACACAGACTCCCCTTTACTACAAGGTGTAAATGATCTCTTTTTGCTGCTATTGAGAGTGAGGGTTGAGGCTGATAATTCCTTCTCTATTAGGAGTAAAGAGCCAACTGTACTGTCTTTGGTATCTAAATAGTGTAATAAATCATCTTTTAATCATCTGAAAAATAAATGAAGATCTGTCCATATCATACTTCATTTTATCCAAAACTTCAACCATCTTAATAATAAATAGTTCATCTCCCTTAAAGGAAAGCAAAATGCAGGACAATGTAGCACTTTAAAGACTAACAAGATGGTTTATTAGATGATGAGCTTTCGTGGGCCAGACCCACTTCCTCAGATCAAATAGTGGAAGAAAGTAGTCACAACCATATATACCAAAGGAAAGAGCTTCAATTCTAATCCTTATCCCAAGGGGAAGACCCACCAATCTCAGCCAAGCATGATGCTTGAATGTCTTCATGGTGCCAAGCTGGTGAAGGTCTGTTACCATATGAAGGCAATATTGAAAGTCTACAGGAGAGTGCCAACGAGACCCCCTGAACCAAGGCAGTGATTGCTCATTCAGGTAGAACCTCACACTTAGTTCAGCTGAAACTATTTTTGGGCATATCAATCCACAATTAATTACTAGAAGTTGCTTTTTAAACCTTTCCTTCAGATCTGATTTTGGATCAGGTATCGTTCTCAGTTCTGAGGGAATTAGTGATACCAGCTATATAGACTGAATAATAACCCAAGTCAAGAAACTCTTATCCAGGGATCCCAAAAGAATCTTAGGTGGCAGAAGTTTTGGAGAAATACAATTTTTTCAACCCACCTTCTTTTCCCTAAAGGGCTAACTATTGGACTCAGCACCAATAAAGATTGGTTTACTGTCACAGAAGGGTTTATTACACACAATGATGGAGATAGCGATGGTTGATACCTTAATGGCTATACATTTCAGTACCAAGTTGACTCTGTCCACTGCATTCTTTGGGCTCTGTGCTAGCCTGATCTTTCATCTTAACTTGTGGGGAGAGGTTCTTTATTCTTTCCTTTCAGAACTAGCTCATTCAGAGCCAAAAATAATCAGATCCAAAAAATGTTCTCTGGTTCTATCATAAGATTCTTTGCCCAAGCCTGTTTTCTTAAACATCGCCAGATTATATGACTGTCTCACTGACTAACTCTTAAAAAAAGACTGACCCCAATGAGGACAAAGCATTTATGCTCATCATAATGATCCCAAGCTCTGGAAGCAGAGGCCAAGTTGTGGTTAGAAAGAACTGAAAGAGCTAGAGCACTGTGCCTCTTTTATATTCCCAATGTTCACCCAGGAGAGAAGGGAGACATGTGAATGTGTCAATGGGTACTAAAAATACAAGGAGTCCTGTGGCACCTTAAGGACTAACAGATTTATTAGGGCATAATCTTTCACGAGTAAAACCCACTTCATCATATGAATTGGAATAGAAATTACAGAAGCAGGAGTATATACAAGAGAAGCAACTTCCTTACATGTAGGATATATATACAGAATTCTGACTGTCTTTGTTCTTCTGCTGTCAATAGAAAGTTGTGGGTCAACAGAAAGGTGTGGGATATGGATGTATTAAAGAGAATTAAAGAGTGATCTCTGAAAGATATGGAAGAGGGAAATAGCACAAGACAGGGTTAGTGAGAGCTGTGGTATGGGAAGAGTGAAATGAGGAAAGGCACAAGGAGATGAAGGGGGGAGTATTGAAGAGGAAGTGAGAAATAAGCAGTGAGGATAAGAAATCACTTATGCACAACAAGGATCTAAATGAGATCTTCAGTGACTCAGGCCTAATCATACTAACCCCCTCTGTTGATCTAATCTATGTCACTTCAGCTAAGTTGACTACTTAATGCAGCATCTTGTGTGCAGTAAAGTTGGTGGGGACCACTCTCCCATCAAAACCAGCTACTCTTCTTGTCCTCGTGGAGTACTGGCAATGACGGGAGAGCGCTCAGAGATCGATTTATCGTGTGTAAGCAGACATGATACATTGACGTCTGGTGCAATAATCACCACAGTGTCGATCTCTGGCATAGTGGAGACAAGCCCTCAGTTCTGGAGTGGATAAATCCAGCAGAGAAAAAACAGTGGAGGAAGGAGTCAAGCTGTAAATAACCATTCAGTAACATACAGAGTTAAACAGGAACAATCAGTCAAACCTAGCACTGACAGGGCAGGGGAAGCTACAGGTAACCAGAGAGCAGAGTCTTACCATGTTCTAAGTAATGTCAGCAGCATAGTCAGAAAAAGGTGTATATCTTCTGAATTCTAGTCTATATATAAGATTTTACACTATGCGCATCTGAAAAGCTGCAGGGTCCCAGAACTGTTTTATTAAGTGCTGTTTTTCCAGGGAGGTAGCTATCCATATTACAATGTAGATAGATATCTATGCCTTTCTCAGCTACAAATGAGGAATGGTATCACAAAATGGGCCCCTTTAACAACTTGCATATGCTGCTCCATCTATAAAAGACCGCAGAAAAGGAGACATTCCTGATAGGTGTGGCATTCTGGTTTACAGATTGGTGAATTGAACCAATTTCAATGGCTCTGCCTGTCTACTTTACATTTTACTACACACTCCAGAGTTGAGAGGGCAAACACAATTTAATTTCCTCTTTTGCATCATCAATTTTAACCACTGTGTGGTGCTGTGCCCCCTATTGTTTATAGAAATGTTTTTGAATATGCACATGCATAACTCAAATATGCTTTATGCAAAACAGGGCACGTAACCTGTCATTCAAAAGCTCGTAATCCCTTGAATATGTATATTCTATTTGTGTGCATGTATTATTCTAATATGTGAAGTTAGAAATACAAAGTGCAAATCTGTTTATTAATCTAGGTTTCCTAGTGAAAGACATTAGTCATATGGGGAACTGAGTACCCTAGTGCTCAAAGCAATGGTCTGTAAATAGTCTGTTTCTCCCACAAGCCTGGACTGCGGGTGGTCCTACAAAGACAGTGACCATGCCAACCTGGTGTTGGAATCCATCCTGAATTTTGTACTTTTCCACAGAATGGAGAGAATTAAACAAAGACTTCCCACCCTGGCAAACTCTATTTAAGGAATGGAAAGCAAACTATAATGGTCTTCTGCTGACTTCACAGATAGCACCCCGCCTCAAGAGGACACATGAAAAGATTCAGAAACCAAAAGAACTCTAAGGACAAGGTTGGAGAGAATCTGATAGACCCAGGTCAGGAAAAATATCAGCACTGGCCTGAGAACTATACATAAAATAAAAACTATGATGAGAAATTATAATTTGTAACAACTTTTCTTAGTATATCAGGCTTAGTTGACATGTTTTGTTATATTTTAGTTTAGTAATTTACTGTTATAACTTACAACAATCCTACTTCAATCCTACTTTTTATACTTAATAAAATCACTTATCAAATCCAGAGTAAATAATTGTAATCTGAAAGAAGGGGGGGACAACAGCTGTACATATTTCTCTTTCATTGAAAAGGGGGCAAACATCTTATGAGCTTGCTCTATGTAAACTTTATACATAGTGAGACATTTATTTTGGGTTCTGGTCTAATTGGAGCTGCCCACCAAGGTGTCGTGTCTAGCCCCTGTGACTCAGCATCCCATAGCTGAGCTGTTCTCAGAGTCTGTGTTATTATGTTGGGGGCTGTAATCCCAATTCTGTGACTTTGCTGGGGGAGACCAGAGCTTCTGGATCAGCAGGACAGGGTGGTAGGGTGCCCCAAAGGACAAGTGGTATGTTCAGGTGACAGTTGCATGGTGATTGGTGTGATCCAACCCATCACACACTGTGCCATGCAAATCACTGTCCAGTACTTTAAAATCAGGAAAAGTAAAGATTCCAGGAGAGAATTAAACTAATTAGATCTATCCAGAAAATATCTTTTGGTGCAAAAGAGAGGGGCAGGAGATAAGAGAAAGAGAATCAAAATTCTTCTTGAGGAAAAATAAAGTAGATACCTGGTGCCTTCTTCAAACCTGACCATGTAGAGCTACAGTACTTAAATGGCTATCAAGAAACACAATTAAAATCTGAGCATATTGTTTTTGATATTTACAGCTCATTCTACCAGTCTGCATGCTTTTTCGCACATTATTGTTCTGCTGTGGGAAGTTGGAAGCTCTCTCTCTAACACAAAAACATATGTCACCTGTACAATATAGGCACACAGACTGTTAGTAAAGCTGGCGAGGTTCATTGCACAAGTTGCAGGAATTTTAATTATAAAAAAATTCTGTACTATATAGAATGAAAAGAAACTGATAAAAGGCAGGGAATTACGTGTCCAGAACTACACATAAAGGTATGGAAGGCACACAACACAGTTCAAGATGGTCACCTGGGGTACGTCTACACTTCAGAGAAAATTGAAGCTGCCACTGTTGATCTGTCAGAGTTCAAATTAACGGGTCTAAGGAAGACATGCTAATTCAAACAGAGGAGCACTCCGGGTGATGCCAGTAGTCCTGCTTCCATGAGAAGTAAGGGAAGTCAAAGGAAGAGTGTTCTTCCTTCGACTTCCTGCAGTGTGGACAGAGTAAAAGTCGAGTTAAGGTACTTCAACTTCATCTACGCAATTGCCTATCTCAATTCGACCTTATCCCATAGCGTAGACATACCCTTAGCTAGCTATGCATTTATCAACTTTGTTGACATCCCTGAACTACATCACTGGGCACATATGCATAGTTTCCATCAAAGAACATAGATTTTTGTCACCTGCTTATAAAAATGAGTATACATACACTTCATTATTGTTTCACATTCATGGTCACAAAGTAGTGTCAGAGAAACACAAAAAGAAGTTACTCACTCTGTGCAGTAAGGATGGTTCTTCGAGATGTTTGTCCCTGTGGGTCCCTGTGGACGAGTCACGGAGTGTGATCGCCCCCTGCCGGCTGGGCGGGGAAGAGGAGCGGACCCCTTCATCCGAATGCCAGCCCCCAGGCAGGACTCCCGACTCCGGGGCCGGTAAGTTGGGTGCAATCACCCCCTCTCAAGCAAGCCGGGGGGATTCAGCGAACCCGCTATCCGTCAGGTACATAGTCACATCTTCCCCAGGTTGTGGGAGTCATGAGGAAGGGGAGTAGGGGAGAGGGGAACCCGGGAGTGGGACCTGGGCCTGCCCTCTCTAACAGGTCCCAACCTGGGACCCTAAGTGCAGGTGCTCACTCCCAAAACGCATCTGTCCACAGGCGCCACAAGGTTCCCACAAGGTGGGGGTGGGCCACCAGATGAGGGTGGGCCATCTGCTGACCTCGGGAAGGTCCATCCTCGGCCTGGCCCTCCCCTGCCTGCAGCGGAGGAGGTTGTCCCCCTCCCTGCTGCCGGCGGGCCCTTTTGAACTGGCCCGCCAGTTGTGATGTGGCCCGAGAGTGCTGCCCCTCCCCGCCCCATGACAGGGTGGCTTCCCTCGCCATGTCCCCGCCATCACTCCTGGCCTCGGCTCCTCCCGGTTCCCAGCCGTGTATGTGTTGGGGCAGGTTCTGGCCCCGCTGCCATTCTCCAGTGGCGTTGGGGCGCTGTGGCGCTCCGCCTGCAGCCCCGCTCTCCTCCCGTCTCCCCTGGTGGTCTGGCGTGCAGGCCGTTGGCAGCCTGTCACAGTGCTCCACTCAGGTCTCGGTGCGTCCTTGCACCACTGATTGGAGGTTTTTGGTGAGCAGTGCCCTTCGCACTGCAACTGCGCACCCAGAGTCTCACGCTCCTGCTGCTTACTGAGTGTGTGCGCAGCGCGAGCCCCCTCTGTTCCTTTTCTACCTGAAGTCCTTTAAAGACTCCAAGGAGAGGGAAGGTAAATGGGGTAGTGGAGCACCCACAGGAACACACATCTCAAAGAACCATCGTTACTGCACAGGGTGAGTAACTTCTTCATCGAATGGTGTCCCTGTGGGTGCTGCACTCAGGTGACTCAGTAGTAGAACCTGCCAGATGGTGGTGAGCATTGGAATCATTTATGTAAAGGAAGGAAGGACTGCATCTGCCAGAGATGTGGAAGTTACTGGCCCTTTCTGTGGGGCATAATGTTGTGCAGAAGTGTGATAGGAGGACCGTGTAGCTGCTCTGCCAATGTCCACCAACAGTATGTTATTTAGGAAGACCGTTGTTGTGGCCATCACACACGTGGAGTGAGCCCTGATAATCTGTGGTGGCTGCTTCCCATGAAGTTCATAAGCTGTGTATATGCAGCTGGCAATTCATTTGGATAGATGCTGTGCTGAGACAGCTGTTCCTATATGTGGTCCAGAACAAGCGACAAAGAGTCTATCCAATTTTCTGGTTCCCCTAGTTCTATCCAGGTAGAATGCAATCGCTCGTCTCGCATCTAATGTATGCAATATGGTCTCCTTAGAGGAGGTATGAAGTTTAGGAAAATATGCAGGTAAGTAAATGGGTTCATTCAGGTGGAAGTTGGATATGATCTTTGGGAGGAACTTTGGGTGAGGCCTGAGTATAACTTTATCTTTCGTAAAGGTAGTGAAAGGTGGGATGGCCATGAGGGCTGCAATTTCACCTACCTGTCTTGCTGATGTTATTGCCACTATGAAGGCCACCTTCATGGACAGGTATTGTGGTAATGTACTGGCTCGTGGTTCAAAGGGTGAAGTCCCACAGTGGCCTCAGGGGGTGCAGGTTTGGGTGCATTTTTTGCAGGCCTGTGAGAAATCGCTTCACCATCGGATGTGCAAAGAGAGAAGTCGTCCACAGGTTCACGGAACACCATGACCGCTGCCAAGTGGACACAGATCGAGCTGATAGAGAGACCTGTATCACCGAGGTCCATGACATACTCCAGCACCGTAAGTATAGGGGTGGTACTGGGGTGTGAGTGGCTAGTTGTGCAGCTTTGTTGAAAACATGTCCATTTGTTCTGGTTGGTGCTTCTCATGGAGGGCCGTTGACTGTTCAGTAGGATGTGTTTGACCCTGTCCGAATAGTAAGTAGGAATAAGAGATCCTCCGGAAAAGGGCTTTATTCCGGAGGATCGCGCCAGCCTAGACGCTCTTTTCCGGCTTTTCCCCAAGCCGGAAAAAAAGCAGCGGCCATGTTTATTTAAATCCCGCGGGGGATATTTGAATCCCCCGCGGATTTCCCTATTCTGACTTGCCTGCTTTACATGCCTCTTCTGGAGAAGGGGCCAGTCTAGACGTAGCCAAATGGTTCTGCCCTTTATCGGGGAAAGGAGTGGGCGCATGCCTTGCGAATGGCCCTGAGCTCCAGGATGTTGATATGAAGGTGTCTCTTCCATTGGGACCATGTGCACTGTATTGTCCTTGCACCACAATGGATACCCAAGCCCATAAGCGATGCGTCCGTCATTATAGTTACTGACAGATCTGGGCAGTGGAAGGATATACTGGCAAGTAGGCAGGTTGGAGAAGTCCATGAGTTGAGAGATTGTAGTACTGGCAGAGGAAGTGTAAGACGCCTTGCAAGTCTGTGTCAGATTGGAATATAGGTGGTTGCGAGCCACTGCTGTAGGCAGAGCATGTGCGGCCTCGCAAATAGGACCACAAAGGTTGTGGTCACCTTGTGCCCCAACAATTGGAGGCATGTCCGGGCTTTGGAAAAGGGAGTATGCTTGATCTCCCAAATAAGGTCACAGAGTGCCTTGAATCTTTGTGGTGGCAGGCAGGCTCTTGGTGTCACTGAATCTAGAAGTGCTCTGATAAATTCTGTCTTTTGTGTGGGCTGCATGGTGGACCGGTGTATATTGATAAGCAGGCCAAGTCAGGAAAAACATTCCCTGGTAGCGGTTGTCATTGTTAGTTTGTTGACATGTGGCTCCCTTGATAAGACAATCGTCAAGTTTGGGGAAGACAATGATGTTCTGTCTTCTGAGAAAGACGCTAGCCATAGTCACAGCCTTCGAGAACACTAGAAGGACCATAGGAAGACCAAAGGAGAGGAGCCGGTATTGGTAATGGTTTTGACTTACAACGAATCCAATGGGAGAAGGGAGGTTTTTGTTGGTGGCAGTTTGGTTGGTGGTTTAAAAAAAATTAAATAGTGTAACCCAAAAAGTGTATCATTTAGGACTTTTATTCCCTGAAGTGGTTATGAGTTCTTGTGCTCTGCACTAAAGATTTATGTCTTGAGTGCAGACATGTCCCTGCAATGAAATTGCAACATTAGATACAATGGTCTTGCTTTCAAAATGTTGTCCAAGAAAAAACATTTCACATAAAATAGAATTAAAGAAACATATTAGTTATAGTCTAGGGAGCATAAACTGCTTTCAGTGGATACACATGCAGCTCCTGTTTGGAGCACTCAGCTCCATGACACTCTCACACAAGAACCCCTTGGTCCTTCCCCCAAGGTTCCTGGAGAGGCCTGTCTTACTCTGGCCTCTGTGGTGAAATACCTTCCCATGACAAGACACCAAAAGGAGGCTGGGGTCTTGGAACCACACAACAGTGCTGAACATGGCACAAGGTCATGCCCACACTCAGGCAGCATTTGCTCCCAGTCAAGCATGATGAAGAGGAGACTGATCCCGTGCATGGGAACCTGCCTGGGAGAGGAAGAGGAGCGGAACCCAGTAGCACTCTCTCAGGCAAATGGCATGTGCTGCTCACACACACCTACTCTAACAACTCCCTCCAGCAGATAATAAAAGTTCTCTCTCTGCAGGAAGCCCCCCATACCAGACCCGAAGTGTGTAGGACATAGAAGGAAGCCAAGTCACCCCATTCGCCCTCCCACGCACATGCTCCTGGCCTGGCCAGCACCCTCCCAAGCTTGATTGTCCCCAGGCCATGGGGGTAGCAATGCTCCCCTGAGATATCTGTGCCCTTGCTTGAAAATGACTGCTGTCTAGGCAACATATGACCTTGCTCGAAGTGCATCACTATCATCTGAACTGTGACCTTCAGTGTCAGCTGAGAGATTAGGGCTGGGCTTCACACATGGTGTCTCCTGAGATGACTGCTCTTAACTTTTCTTCATAGCTGAGCCAGCTGCGAGTTTGGCGTATCCCCACCTCTCATGCCATTTGCACGACTTCGTGGGATCTGAAGGAGAAAATGTACCCAGGAGGACCTCATGTGTGACCAAGTGGCCTGCCAGCACCCCCTCATCTGGGGGCTCGAGGACAAGCACCAGGAGTAGGCCGCCAACTGGGAGGAGTGCCAAGTTGACTGGGAACAAAGGAAGGCCACCTGGGAACAGATCGCAACCCAGCGTGAAGCCATCTGCTTCTCCCTCACCTCAGTGATGGAGCGCATGGTATCATGCATGGAGCAGGCCACCAGCCACCCCCGGCCCCCATGGCTTCCCCTCCAAGGGCTCCTAGGGCCCCAGAACACAGGCCAGTGGGACCTCTCAGGCAGCCAAAGCCTCCCGACCACCTGGAGGCAAGTGCCACTTGCAGCCTCATATGTGAGCCTCTCTCCCTCCTCCTCCCCCATTCCAGGTTCTTTCTCCAATCCCTCCCCTGTTCTATGTCCCCCCAATAAGCAGTCCTGCTGTTTCTCAAAAGGCTTTTTTATTTGCTCTGCAGGGGAAAGGAAGGCAGGGGAAGGCACACAGAGGGAATGGGGCCCTTTTGGAGAGGAATAAGGGAGAGTCTCACAACTGGCCTTGCATGAAACTCTCCCTTAAGGCGCCTCTGATGAGCACAGCCCCTTGTTGTGCTCTCTGAATACACTGACATCTGGCTGCTCAAATTTCCTGGCTAGACATTCAGCCTTAGCCTCCCACCCTGCCAGAAAAGTCTCCCCCTTTGCTTTCGCAAAGGTTGTGGAGCACACAGCAGGCTGTCACCAGAAAGGGGATGTTTGCGCTTGCTGAGGTCCCAGCCGGTGAGGAGACTCCTGAACCTCCCCTTTAAATAGCCAAATACACATTTGACAATCATGCGGTACCAGCTCAGCCTGGCATTAAAGTCTTCTTGCTGAGATCCAGGCTGTCCGTGTACAGCTTCATGAGCCAGGGGAGCAATGGATAGGCTATGTCGCCTGACTCTGATGATGCGGTCTGCATTTTTTGGAAGAGGCAACAGTTCCGGAAGATGTGGGCATCGTACACCTTTCCCAACCATCCCACACTGATGTCAGTGAAGCGTCCCTCATGACCCAGGAGGGCCTGCAGCACCATGGAGAAGTACCCCTTCCTGCTGATGTAATCCGAGGCCTGGTGGTCAGGGGTGAGGATGGGGATGTGTGTGCTGTCTATGCCCACCCTCCCCTTTGCAGTTGGGGAAGCCCATGGTGGCAAAGCTATACACAATGCTGTCCATGTTGCCAAGAGTGACAACCCTCTATAGCAGCATCTGGCTGTTGACCTTGGCTTCCCACAGGAGCATGGCCCCAACTCTGGGTTTCCCCACATCGAATTGGTCCCCCACAAAGCAGGTCCAGCATGGTGAGCTTCCAGAGTTCCATGGCCACGTGCTTCTGCACAGGGATGGCAGGTTGCATGCGAGTGTCCTGTGGCCTAAAGGCAGGGGCGAGCCACTTGCAGAGCTTGAGGAAGGTGGCCTTCCGCATGTGGAAGTTCTGCAGGTCATCCCATCCCTGCAGGACAATGCAGTCTCACCAGTCCAAGCTGGTCTCCTGCCGCCAGAAGTGGCGTTCTGCAGTGTCCAGTGGATCGAGGGGCATTTGCAGCAGTAGAACACCAGGACCTGGATGAGCAGGTCCTGCAGTCCACACTGGGGCTCGTCCTGCAGGTCCTGGTCCTCGTCCTGCTGGAGCAACACAAGGGCAGTATGGAAACACTGCACCATGAGGCGCAGCATGATGCTCATGAGCCTAGCACTTCTTTGCGGCAGCTCTGCGCCGTGCTGTGAATGCTGTGGGATCCGCAAAGGCAACCAGAGCACACTGCATCCCTTTTGTGTCCCCTGAGGGGAGAGGCGATAGAGGAATGGCATAAAAGACATGCCTACAGAGGGGAGCCCCTGAAAGCAAGCATCGCACTTGCCTGACCAAGCAGCCACAGAAGTATCCGCCCTCTTGGTGCCCTCCCCAGCGTGCTTCCAGGGGCTCTAAGTCTGAGGCAGCCTCCAATCAGTGTGGATGTGCTATTTCGGAATAATTCTAAATAATTTCAATGCTTCCTCGTAGTGGGGACACGCTATTTTGATTTTTTTGTTAAATTGGGAGTTATGATGTTGATTTTAGTTATTTCAAAATAATTTCTTAGTGTAGACATGCCCTGGCAGTTTTAATATTTCCTGTTTATTTCATGGAGGAAATAGAACAAAAGCAAATATAGTGTAAAGATGAGCAAACAACAGAAAAGGCAGAAGGCGCTAAGAAACACAAGCTGAGTTTACCAAGAAACAACTAGAAGAGCAGTATGTACAGCAAGGTCTACAAACAGTTGACCAGAAGTCAGAACTAGGGCCAATGTCGCACTCTTATGCCATGAGGCAGGATAGGGCACCTGCTCCAAAAATTGGCAGGCAGAAGGGGGTTCTTTCTTCTGGAGGGTATTCTGGATCCAAGCTTCCCAGAACATTCTGCAGAGATTATTATGATGGTAGAGACAAAAAGAGATGAAGGCTGCATATCAGAACAGCAATGGGCCACCTACGTTAGTGAGTGGGCTGCATCTGCACGAGTGGCTCAGCATCTCAGTGGGCCACAAGAATGTCGTAACCACAAGGGTTTACCAGAATAGGATAGTTTTGCTAATTGCACTTGCATACCTGGAATTTGTGGGATATACCACCTTAACCATAGCATCACTTTGAATGGCTGTAAAGGGAGTGACTGGTTCTCACAGTCAGTGTTGTGTGCAAGCACCTCATTTCACATGCCCTTGCTTCACATGTGTGTCTAATACTGGTAGGAAAAAAACGACATGTATGGAAACCTATAAAATCTGGCAACCCCGTACATTGCCAAATGTCTTGTGAGCCACACATAGAACACCAATGGCCGCAGGTTGCCCGTCAGTGTCAGTGTAAGAAAGCAGAGCTGGAGCAACAGAAGCTGCTGAGAAAAACAAATGGAGGAAGCACGAACAAAATAAGAGAGTCAAGTCACACCCAAGGGACTCAGGAGGAAAGACATACTTGTGTGCCTAGTCAGCGGCTAGCAGACAATCAGATGTGGGTATGATTGACCCCATCACTTTGCCTGTAGCCTGAATTACAGGTACAAGTCCACCATGGCTAAACTCAGTGACTAAAGAGACAAGCCCTCAGTGGGAAAAGGAGTCACTATGGATTCTGTCAAGAGTTGTGGCCCAGAATCTGCTTGGAGCGGTGGGACTCTATGAAGAAAGACTCCAATGACAGCAGGAAAAATAGCTGACTATGGAGACACACAGACACTAAGGGGATGTAAGTGAGTAGCTGACTAACTGATAATTTCATGAATTTCAAGAAAGATGTGGAGAAATTGGAAAGGGTACAGAGAAGAGCGACAAGAATGATTAAAGGTTTAGAGAACATGACCTATGAAGCCAGGCTTCATGAACTGGGCTTGTTTAGTTTGGAAAAAAGAAGATTAAGGGGGGACATGATAGCGGTTTTCAAATATCTAAAAGGGTGTCACAAGGAGGAAGGAGAAAATTTGTTCCTCTTGGTTACTGAGGACAGCACAAGGAGTAATGGGCTTAAAGTGCAGCAGGGGAGGTTTAGATTGGACATTAGGAAAAAATTCCTAACTGTCAGGGTGGTCAAATATTGGAATAAATTGCCAAGGGAGGTGGTGGAATCTTCCTCTCTGGAGATATTTAAGAACAGGTTAGATAGACATCTGTCAGGGATGGTGTAGACGGAGCTTGGTCCTGCCTTGAGGGCGGGGTGCTGGACTCAATGACCTCTCGAGGTCCCTTCCAGTCCTATGATTCTATGATAAGCCTAGGCTTATCAGTTAGTCGGATCGACTACTCGCATTTTTTCCCCCGCTTGCTGCCTCTGAATCAAAGGCAGCGGGGAGGAGGGATATAGGAGCTGGTGCCGGGGGAAACTGTCTTAAAAGCCAGTTGCCCCCAGCACTATCTCCACAATGCCACCTGACCCCCTCCCCCACACACACTACTGCCTCTATCAGAGGCAGCAGCACTGGGGAGGTGCAAAAGGAGGCTGCTGCAAAGCAGCCTCTGTCTGAGTCCAGCAAGGGCTGCTGCAAACAGGGGCTGCTCCGGCCATGCATGCAGCCTGGCTCAGTCCCAGCTCACGCCAGGTCCAGGACCTACTCCCACTGAGACTCTGCAGTTTAAATGTACTAAGAGCTGGGTGTTGGAAAGCAGGCTTTTTCTGTCCATGGCCTTCGCGTATCGCCCATCCTGCCACACAAGGCCCCTCACAGAAAACCCAGACTGTGAGATACTCAGAGAAGCATAGTAAGCACAATGCAGCTTTCTGTAAAATGGAATTTGGCCTTGTAGGCATCATAGAACAGGGAGGTGAGAATGAAAAAATAGAACACAAGCTGCAAGAGATAAATAAAACTCTCTTGACCAGTCCTTGAAAGCAGGGCGGTAGGCATAGGGAGATAAGACGCAACTGCCATGCACACAGACCATGCCCACACCCAGCACTGTCCACGGAGCCATCAGGCAGGCATCATGAAAAATCCTATAGGGCAGTATTTCACGTAACCTCATTACCAGCCTATCAGGCCCGGCCAAGGAACTAACCCTAATAAGGTACCGGATATCAAGTTATGTTATAAAAGACCCTCAACCCCTTTGTTCGACTGAGGTTCCGTGTATTGAGGGCACGTGTCTTTTTTTTTGCCTGGCTAAAGGATTGATTACCCTGAGGCTGCCTCCCCACCCTTCGAGTCAAATATAGGGGTGCACGAGTCCTGAGCATGCTCCGAGTTCTAACGTATCTTTGTGTTATTATCGATGCTGGATATGTAAGTATTGCTTAAATGTATTAGTTATTGGTTTAATTAATAGTTAAATTGTGTTAATTTCACTGTGTAATTCTGTAAAGTGTATCTAAATTCTGTTAACTACACTGTGTAAATCGTATAATTTTGTGTTGTGTAGTACTGTTGTATTTAGGTTAAGTGTAAGTGTTAGAAATAGAAGTTCAAGAGTTGTTACTAACTCCACCAGCTGCCTTAAAATAACTATAGAGAGGCTGGCTTTAGACGGAGTTTTCATTATCATTATATTGTCTTTGTTTTTGTATTTTTGTTAAGCGAATTAGAGATAGTGATTTAATATAAATAAATTGTAATCAGTTAGGTATAGTTGCGTTCAAGTTTTCTACCCTGTAAAAGCATTAGGCAATTGTTAGTTAAAAAGACCATTTTTTAATTGTTAGTTTTGATAAAAGAATCATTCCGCTTAATAAAAATCATTTGTTTTACACCATCATCTAGTAGTTTTCACTAGGTAATCGGCTTTAACCCTTGAGGCTTCCACCACATCACCGAACCAAGGTGTAACACTGGGCAGGAAGGCAGCCTGGCTCTTACTACATTTAAACTGCAGAGTCGCAGCAGGGGTAGCTCCTGGGCCTGGTGTGAGCCAGAAATGAGTGATTCTTCCCTTATCAGCTAATCATGTGGTCGATAAAAATTCTATCGACTACACGATTAGCGAATTACCCACATCTTAATATCCTTAACTGGCACAGCTAAGAATAGCTGAAGGCCCAAATTATACTGGGAGCAGGACAGACTCTTGGTAGCAAGAGGTCTAATTTCATGCCTTTAAGGATGCCTTTTACTGCCCTGGTAGATCCAGATGGGTGTGAAGCAATCATCAGGGGATGACACAGAAGCTCACTGAAGGTTCATGACTTTGTCAGTAACTCTTGTCAGGCAGGACATACTCCATACACCTCACACTCTAATATTGTGATATTTATTTTAAAAGTGACCTAATATATCATTTGATATCTAACAACAAACTGGTCATTAATAGCTGCATGAAATGTTTGTAACAACTCTGAAGGTGAAATTGTGGATATGCTCTGATATTATGTCTTAGAGACTGTAAAAAGACAAAATAAAACAATGTTGTATAGTCCAGGGCATGTCAAGAGAATTTTGATATGTTAAAGAAAATCTTGTCTGTAAAGCTGGGGTAGATGTTTCCTATTTTTCACCTTTGGATTTGCATTTGCTCCTAGAATATCCTGAGCATGTTATTTGTTATTTCAGGTTTGACGTCACAAGCAAGGCACACAAATCCTACAGTAGAAAGCTGCAGAGGTAATTTTGCAGAGATAATTTCACAGAGAAAGAACTAAGCCTTTCCTAATGATCATATCTGAATTCTGTATTAAAATGTGGCCTGACCTAAATTCATACCTCATGCCCCAAAGGCTAAAAAGCAGACTGCCTGAATGATGTGTGTCCCTAAAGCCACTTTGCATTTATACCTTTCATTACAAACAACTGCAAAACTCCAAAATTTCTCATCTGACTACTACTAACAAAGGTCAATTTTTAATGGCTACAGTGCAGTGACTTGAAATATATGCTACTGCAGGACTGTAATTTAAGATGGTGTGGGGGAATTAATAGGGAGCAGATGAAAGATATTTTTGATGAGATTTCAAATTGATTGGTAAAGGTAACAGTGATGAAGTAACAGACTTCTGTAATGTGTCTGACTTGGTACTGCATGACATTTTGATTAAACAAATAGAAAGATATACAACTACCATGGCACACACTAAATGGATTAAAAGCTAAGTGATAGGTCTCAAAATGAAATTGTAAAGGGGGAATAATCAAATAGGAGTGTTTCTAATGAGATCTCACAGGGACTGATTCTTGGCCCTATGCTATTTGGTATTTTTATTTAAAGCCTGGAGGAAATATACCATTATTCGTGATAAAGTTTGCAGTTGAGATATTGCAGCAGTAGTAAATAGAAAAGAGGATAGGTCACTGATACAGAGCGGTCTGGATCACTTGGTAAGGGCACAAGCAAACAATATGAATTTTAATATGGCTAACTGAATAAAAAATGTAAGCCATACTTACAGGAGGTGGAGAACTTCAGAGTAGGAAGTCATGGTTCTGAAAAAGATTTGGGAGTTGTGGTAGATAATCACAGGAACAAACTTCCAGTGCAACAGTGTGGCCAAAAAGACTCATGCAATTCATGATAATAAATATATGAAAACCTCAAGAAGGAATAGAAAAGCTATTTAACCTCTGGATTTGGTAATACTAGCACACTATGTGCAGTGTCAGTGTTCACAGTTCAAGATGAATGTTAATAAGTTGTGGAAGGTTGAGAGAAGATCAATGAGATGATTAAAGAATTAGAAAACATACTTATGGTGATAGACTCAAGCTCAATCTATTTAGCTTAAAGAGAAGGTGAAAAGGTAACTTGATTACAGTCTACAAGTACCCACACAGGAACCATGTATTTAATAATGAGCTTTTCGATCTAGCAGAAGAAAGTATAAGTGTGCAGCAATTCTGCGAAAAGGGCCATATTGTTGGAGTTTAATATACATCCTCATCATGTATTTCTTGAACATTTATGTATGTTTAAATTAAATGAAGTACAAAGGGGAGCTGTCAAATGGTGCTGTAAGCCTGCAGGCTATCTGTTAGGTGAAAGAATGGTACCCAAAATGAGGCGGTGTTATTGTTTTACAGTCAAAGAAACACTATAACATGACCACAACAGAGTTCCCTCTAAGCTGCTGGACAGCCTAACTTCACAGGTGATTAATCAGCCCTGCCAAGTCAAAGGCTCAAGGCTCTGTGCATGGAGCTGACTGAGTGGGCGGGGCTGATTAATCATGTGAAGCTGTGCTGCTGAGCAGCTTAGAGGGAACACTGTTGTGGTCATGTTATAGTATTTCTCTAACTGTAAAACAATACCACCACCTCATTCTGGATACCAACTGGGCTACAGCTATATTTTGTACTGATTGAATTAATTTCAACACTGTAATTTGTTGGTTTTTGGTCAAAGCTACCAAACTAATATATTAAAAGATTTTTATTAGTTTTGCACCGGCAAGCATTGTTTCAGAAATGGTGAAGCTGCTTAGCATGTATCAAAAATGGTGAACACCACCATTTTGGAATAAACTAACATGACATGTTTTCTTATCACATGATATGAGATACAAGTGAGTGATAAGTTACCTATATTTTCAACTGAAATTCCTGTCCAGATTAGTCTCACGCTGAAGTTTGTGCACGAGTAGCATCAGATTGCATGCTCAAAGTTTGTACGGTATAATGCGTAGATAAAAATATACATGAATTGCTAATGTAATGTGTTTCCATATATAAGCTTTTATACATACAATGAAGCATCTAGTTTTCCTGGTAGAAGATTTTAATTTGTAATTGCCTATGAGTTCAGTACCAAACTTTGAAATATTCTAGAAATTAGCTATTTAATTAGTGACACACATGTTCAGGTCAGTATTTAGTTTTACAGATGACAACAAACAGCTTCATATTATGAACATGCAAAAAGCTATGAGGAAAAAGTGACCTAACAAGTAATGAAGACAAAGTTCAGTAACAAGCCCTTGCTTTTGCACTGAAGAGGAATGTTACTGCTCTTTCTAGCCTTGCCATCAGAAAAGTGACAAACCTATTTGACTCTGAATCAAATCCAGAGGAGACTATTAACGTATCTACTATACTGCATGTAAAAGCAGGTGTACAAGAGTTTCTACTGAAAACAGCAGATGTTGGCAAAAAACAAATGGAGAAATTTATAATATGTGCATTTGATTCTGATGGGACATGTAGTATTTGGCATCAAAATGTTTGCTGACTTGGCCAAGTAGACCAAATATAAGTCTGGCAAGTGAGGGACAACCACCACAGTGGCTACCAGAAATTGTTTTGTGCAGAGCCCTGTCCTAAGCAAGATGCAGAGATGATGTTTCAACAACTGTTCTTAATCACCCGATAAGATCTGTGTGTATGTCCCTCCTCCACAGTGATGTAAGAGTAAGAACAGACAAAGTTGAATTAGGACATCAGCTGGGAGCTCAAGCTAAAAGACTCATTGAGCTAAGAGCATGCAACCAAGAAACCAAAGTACATCAGAGATGCCACATCTGTCACACAAGTGATGGCTGGAGTCAAATGCCACACATTCCGTTATTGGCTACAGAATAACTGTGACATGTCTTAAAATATTTGACAATGCTAATTCTGTAACTGAAGTCTTTGTCAGATAGGACAACAGTAACTCCAGAAGAACTATAGAAACAAAGCACTGGACAAGATATGAGATGGATACAAGAAATACTAGCTGATATCTGTATGTCCTCTGTTTCCATAGAAGTTTCTAAACATGGCACTCAAAAAGCAATCATTTGCAAAATTCCTCTGTGAATATATCTGCACCTAAGTGTTGCACACCCAACATAAATACTCCTTGTTGCTGAAGACTTTTCAAATGGTGAAGAAGTAAAGTCCATCATCACTACACGGGGTTAAAGAAACACAAGATTTGTACAGTACTCTAGAGGCAGTGGACATAAAAATGGTTACTCATCTTTCCGTAACGGTTGTTCTTCATGAAGTGTTGCACATGTCCATTTCACTGTAGGTGTTTGTACACTCCAGGGCACGGATGTTGGAGAGATTTTCCTTAGCAACATCTGTCAAGGTAGCACAAAAGCCCTCAGCTGCCTCTCACACCATGTACAGGCATAATGGACTAAGCCATCCCTAACCTTGCTCATTTCCTTCCTTCCTTCCACAAAGACTCAAAGAGGAGGGTGGGTCACGGAATGGGCAAGTGCAAAACATCTCAAAGAACAATGGTTATAGAACGAACTTAAACTACAAATAAGCTAGTAGCACCTTGAAGACTAACAGAACATGTGGATGGTGGTATGAGCTTTCGTGGTCAAAACACACTTCTACAGATGACTGGAGTATTAGAAGTCCAGGTCCAAAAACATAAATAAGGGAAGGGGAGAGGGAAAAAAAGAAGAAAAAAAAGACAGTGAATAGATTGTTCAAGTTACAAGACGCTGATAAGAACAATTAATACCTCCATTGTTTGGTTTGTTGGTTAAGTCATTAGGATGTGGAAGGTAGTGTGCGAGCCAGCAGATATCTCTGTTCATTCCAATCTAATAAGAATTAAACTTGTAAATGAAGTTAAGTTCCAACCCTTCTCTGTGTATTTGGCTTGTGGAATTGGCCTGAAACAACACAGAGATCCAATAATGAGTGTCTAGGCAGATTAAAGTGTTCTCCCACAGGTTTCTGTGTATTGCCTTTCGGATATCTGATTCATGTCCATTAATTCTTTCCCTTAGAGATTGTCCAGTTTGGTCAATATACATGGCAGTGGGGCATTGCTGTCATTTGATGGCACAGATCACATTAATGGATGTGCAGTTAAATGAGCTTCTGATGTAGTGGCTGATGTTGTTGGGTCCAGTGATGAAATAGTTTGCATAAATATTTGGGCAGGTTTGTAACCATTTTTTTCCCCTCAAGTGACTGCACATATCCATTCCACAAGCAATCCCAATGGGAAGTGGGTTCAGAGTCTATTTAACTTGTCCAAATTTAGCATCCTCTCTACATTGCTCAGAGATAGCACAGTGAGGCAAACATGTGACATGATGAGTTTGCTGGCACTTTACAGATATCCAATATAGATGTTAGCCAGAAATACCGTGAAGATTACTTGGAATCCAGTTGAATATTCTCCAATAGTCCATCCAACAGCTTCGCATTAGCCAAGTGATAACACAGGTGAGGAAAGCCAGTTATCCATGTTGAAATCCTTTGCATGGAAACAGAATTGCTCTTCATTCTGTCTGCAAATGCAAAACACTAGAGTGTGCAATCTTGCCTCTCTCTTATGACAGTGATACTTTGGAGAGAAGGTCAGTCAGAAAACTGATTTGATTATATGAAAGTGAAGATCACTTTTGCAAGAAAACTTGGATGGGATTAAAGATAGACTTTATCTGCACTAAAAAAATACCTGTAAAGGCAGATTCTGGTATTAGTATCTTCAACTCCCCCATGTCCCTGACTGATGCAGTGGCTACTAAAAATTCATTCCCTGAAAGGTGCAATAGAGAGCAGGTTCAAAGAGGACACCTGTCAGATTTGTTAAGACCAGATTTAGGCTCAATGGTGAAACAGGGTTCTGTACACACAGAAACAGTCTGCCCAAATCCTTTTTAAAAGCTACAGCCATCAGGTTGGAAAAAAGGGAGGTAGAATGCTGAAACAGTCATTAGGTATACCCTGATAGACATAATCCCTGATGTTTCACATACAAAAGAGTCAAGCACATACTGAATA
This sequence comes from Pelodiscus sinensis, assembly GCF_052426305.1. NCBI lineage: Eukaryota > Metazoa > Chordata > Testudines > Trionychidae > Pelodiscus > Pelodiscus sinensis. The sequence continues at coordinate 144,782,058 of NC_143052.1, read as the reverse complement.
GAAGCAAAGCCCATTTCATCCTTGACCAGACAGAAAACGTCTTCCATTTAGCAACATAACATGTCCAAGTTAATAGTTTTCTACTATTCAATAGCAGACTTCCTGCCATGAAGCCTTCAGGTAGTTAGATGAAGGTCCTGAAGATGGGCACAGAGAAGGCAGCTGCAATTCTGTGCAATTAGGTCTGAGTGAAGTGGGAGTGACAGTGAGGAACTAATACAGATATCCAAGAGCTATGAACAGTACCGTTGATAGGATCAAGCCAGGACGTTCAGTATAAGATGGACGTCGTCCTGCATGGACTTGCATAGAACTTTAGACAGAAGAGGGATGGGAGGAATGGTACACTGCTGACCCTCTGACCCTGGCATTAGAAATACATCTATCTATCAATGAACCCAGATTGTGTCCTGCTCCGATGGAGAACTGGTGACACTTTGTGTTGTCCTTTGTTGCAAACAGATCCACTTAGGGAGTTTCCCAGCACTGGAAAATGGATCTTGTCATGTTTTAGTGAAGGGAACACTTGTATTGATTGATAAATAATTTGCTCAAGTTATCTGCCAGAAAATTCTGAACCCCCAGGAGGTAAGCTGCTTTCAGAAATATACATTTGTTGATGCAGAATTCCCACAGTAGTATTGCTTCCTGACAGAGTGGTAAGGACTGGGCTTTCCACTGCTAGTTTACATAAATCATGGCAGTTGTATTGTCAGTCATCACAAATAATCCCCTTCTCCTAATGCATGGAAGGAATGCCATTCCAGCTGATCAGACCGCCTGAAGCTCCCCAATATTTATATGCAGACTGAGATCTTAGGGAGACCATCAGCAGAGGTTCCAGATGAATCCCGCAAACCAGGTCCAAGGCATCCATGACTAAGGCAAGACATAAACGTTAAGTCCAGAATTTGCATGAAACCTTGTCTGCAGAAGTAAAGTCCAGGACCATTCCAATTACATTTTCTGCACCGGAGTAAAGACTGATTAGTCTGAGATGATCAGCAGGCAGAGCACATCTGAAGTGGATTAGATTTTACCTATACTGAATACAGGCAGTCCCCGAGTTACGCGGATCCGACTTATGTCGGATCCGCAGTTACGAACGGGGCACTTCCTCTCCCTGGTCTCGAGCAGACCAGGGAGAGGAAGCAAAGCGGCGGCGGAAAACGCGGCCAGCTGACAGCCCAGACGCGTCTGGGCTGTCAGCTGGCCATGCGTTCTGCCGCTCTGCTCTGCTCCACTCTGCTCCCTCTCCCCCTGGTCTGCAAACCATGGGGGGGGGGGGAAGCAGAGCGGAGCACGCGGCCAGCTGACAGCCCAGATGCGTCTGGGCTGTCAGCTGGCCGCGCGTTCCGCCGCTCTGCTGAGCTCCGCTCTGCTCCCCCTCCCCCTGATCTGCAGGGGGGGGGGAGCAGAGCGGAGCACGCGGCCAGCTGACAGCCCAGATGCGTCTGGGCTGTCAGCTGGCCGCGCGTTCCGCCGCTCTGCTCTACTCTGCTCCCCCTCCCCCTGGTCTGCAGACCTGGGGGACGGGGAGCAGAGCAGAGCAAAGCCGCGGAGCCCGAGGGCAGCAGGATAGCCATGGCGCGTCTGGGCTGTCCCGCTGCCCGCGTGTTCCGCCGCTTTGCTCCCCGTCCCCCTGGTCTGCAGACCAGGGGGACGGGGAGCAAAGCAGAGCAAAGCCACGGAGCCCGAGGGCAGCAGGATAGCCACGGCGCGTCTGGGCTGTCCCGCTGCCCCCGTGCTCCACGGCTTTGCTCCGGACGCCTGTGGTACAGCAGCTGGGGCGCTGCCGGTTGGTCCCGTAGCGCCGCTCTGGGTGCCACTGGACCAACCCAGCAGCACCCCAGCTGCTCTGCCCCAGGTGTCCCCTAGTCAGCAGCTGCTGAAAATGACCAGTGGCTGACTACAGGAAGCCCCTGCCCCGGGCTTCCTGGAATCAGCCGCTGATCAGTTTCAGCAGCAGCTGACTTGGGGATGCCTGGGGTTCTTAAGTTGAATCTGTATGTAAGTCAGAACTGGCGTCCAGATTCAGCCACTGTTGAAACTGATCAGTTTCAGCAGCGGCTGAATCTGGACGCCAGTTCCGACTTACATACAGATTCAACTTAAGAACAAACCTACAGTCCCTATCTTGTACGTAACCCGGGGACTGCCTGTACTGTGACCTGGATGGAACTCTTATCAGCCAGATGTCCAAGTAAAGGACTGCATGGATCCTTGGCCTCTAAAACAGCCATTCATTTTGTAAAAACACATGATTGAGACAAGAGATCAAAGCAGAGGACAGTGAACTAAGAGCAACTGTTGAATCTCAGAAATTTTCTGTTGCTCTGAGGAACTGCTACATAAAAGTAGGCAAACTTCAAATTCCAGGGAAGGAATAATGGGAGTAGTGACCATTAGGAATTTCCATGTTTTCTGGAAATTGTGTAACTATCTTAGATCTAAAATAGGCATGAGACTGTTTTGCTTTCAGTATCAGGAAGTATCAGAAGTAAAACCCTTTCCCCTGAACAAAGGATGAATCTCCTGTATAGCTTCCACAAGAAGGACTGACTATCTCTTGCAGTAACACTTTCTCATGAGAGGAGTCCATGAAGACAAAGGAGGAGAGCTGCAGAGGAAGTGGGGTTGGTAAAAATAACTGGGGAATATATATCCCATTTCTATTGTGCTTAGAATTCACAAATCTATTCTGTTGTTCTTCAGGCCCATCATAAGTAGGACAGGTAGTCTGAAAAAAATTGGAAAAGTAACAAATGGCATTTTTAGAACTGGTGGTCTGCTCTCTACCTGCTCTTCAAAATGAGTTCTTGGAAGATGAAGCCTACCTTGATGAACAGGCAACTTCCAAAGAAAAGGATGGGAGCGGGTGTCTTTTGTAGCCTCTCCTATTTCTCCCTGACAGATCTTGAGCTCAAGGGGTAAGCCCCTCAAAACCCTGGGACTAGTGAGAAAGGAATGCCTTCTACCTCACTGCTGGGATGTAAATGCCCAGAAATTTCACGGCTGCTCTAGTGTCTTTGAGACTGCAAAGTCTCATCCATCTTCTCTGAGGAGAGTGGTTGTCCCTCAAAAGATAAGTCCTGGATTGTCTGTTGCTCTATTGGATAGAGGCCAGAAGAGTGTAACCAGGACAAGCACCTCATCATGATGGCAGAGACTATGCTTTAGTAATCTTATCAAATGGAGAAAGAGTGATGGACAAGCTGCAATTTCTGCAGCAAGGAAGATGGTACAATTGTGGTATGATCAGACCAAGAAAGGAGAGGAGACCCACAAAACTGAACTGCTTGCACCTCAATCTAGCCATCAAAAAGGAGAAGGCACTGGTCAAACCCCCACAACATGATAACATTTCTGAAACATGTCAAAAGAGCTTGTTGGCAAACAAAGATTTTGGTATCTCTGCACATAAGTGAATTAGCCATTGAATCACCACTGCAATATTGATGGGAAAATGTAGATGATTAACTACTTTCTGCATTCTACAAGAGCTCATTAGCATCTGAGCTTCTTCAAGAACTTATTTATTTTTGATCAGTAAGGGTGGCTGCACAATCAACTGTATCTATAGTCCAAACTCTCTTTCTTGCACAGAACTGTGTAAACGTCAAGGCAATGAAGAGTATGATAACCCATACATTCTCAACGTAAATCAAAATGATGAACAAGTCGATGACTAAAAATACCAGTATTACACATCAATGATACCTGTACAATTTTATTAGCTTTTGTTTTACCCTTTAGATTCTTGTTTTGATGCTTTCAAGTCACAATAAATCCAAATTTGTGTCTTGAAATAATATAGTCATTAAACAGAAAACAATGAAAACATTTCAACCTAGTCATTTTAATATGTTGATTGATGGTGTCATGGTTTATTCCCATTTCTATGTTAATGGCACCACTTAATGCCACATCATCTCTCATCTTGAAGTAGACATAGTAAGTTTTCAAATGGTGTATGTAGAGAGGATATAATACGTTGTCCAAATTGCTGGTGTCTGTCACTCTTCTATTGACATGAGCCAATGGCTAACTCTGGAACAATGCATCATGGATTATGGTGAACTGCCTATTGCTTATTTTCAAATCAAGACTGGATTTTTTTTTCTACATGACTACTCTAGGAACTATTCTGTGGCCTATGTCATTGAAGAGTTCAAATTAGAGGATCACAAAAGACCATTCTGGCCTTGGAATCCATTCTATTCATGTAAACTGGGACAATGGAGTGCTTGTGAAGTGGAACAGATGAAACAGGAACTGTACATGTTGAGCTTTACTTACTGTGCTATAACCAGTATTGCAATTTGGGGAAATACAAAGATTTTGTCATTCTTCATCTGTCATTACAGTAGCTTCCACTTTTAAGAGGTATTACAGCAGTTAAAAAAGAGACAGTTGCAGCCCATATCCTAGACCTCCTGAATTCACTGAAATAGATATATGTTCTTATTAAAGAGCATCTCTACAGCTGCAAGGCAAAGCCTGGTTTTCTTATATAGCCCTAAAACATGACACAATTTATCCCACATGGCAGCAACAACCATAGGTGTTGGCTCAGATGAAGACATCAAATAATTCATAATAATCAAAATTAACGTAGAAATAGATCATCAATAGCTGCATTAGGTACTTAGTGACAGCTGTTATTCCAGGATTTGTGTTACTGAAGAAAAACAGCATGTAGTCTATTTAAAATATTAATCCCGTGGAAATAACTAGTGATCAAAAATATCTCTTGATTCATTTCCCCACCATTTCACAGAGGATAATGCTGCATATGCAGATATTTCATACTTATTGCCCTCAGTAAAGTATGAATGCAAATCCCATTGCTTTAAGAAGAAAAAAAGTTCTTTGAATACAGATCTATCAGTTCACGTATATGATACGAGTTTGTAATTTTCACCATGGAGTTCTTTTGTCATTTTCTTTATCAGCAGGCACAGATAAAATTATTGCTTTCTTTTATTTGCCACAGAGAAACTTCAATGATGGATGGGCTGATTTTATATGCACAGCTCAGCTAAAATACCACTGCTTACTATATGCAACATTTTCACAAAAGGGATACAGAAAGAGAGAAATAATAATATTATATGAACAACCACTTCTTCTCTTCCCCTACTTACCTTATGCATGTACACACAGAGACTGAGTCTTAACTGACAAAAGGAGGGGGGACAAAAGTAGCTAACACACCACTTATCTCACTGTAAAATCCAAATGGAGACAAGACACCTATAGTTTTTTTCCTGCAATGTGGTCAGGTCAGCAATATATCCCCATCCATGATTGACCTCACCTAGTTTCTCTCATGGTAAAATTACAGTTCCTTGCCTCCGCTATTTTAACTATGTTAGTTACTGCTGAGTAAATTCCCCCTTTTATTTATCAGTGAAGACAAAGTCACACTCAACAATATCCACGATCTATCTTTCAAGTTATTATACCTCTCCAACAGCGCTTTCTGCATATTTTATAGTTCAAACTTAACATCTCAGCCTTTGTTGAGTAGTTCAGAATAACCAGGGAGAAATTTTGCAATGAAAGGAGAAATGAAGGAATAATATAGCTCAGAAGCATTGCACAGCTTTTTAGCTGAGTGATATTGCACCAGTTTACGTTGTTCAGTCTGGTCTGTTAAGAGAATAAAATGATTTTATTTCTAATATCAGCACGATGATAGATGAATAGAATAATTCAGATGACTATGATACATTTTTCTTCAATAATTTTGCTAACATATAGCTAATTTCCTTTATCATAAAATTATAATGCATCCAGCTCTGACTTTCCAAGGCTCGCAGTGGAAAAGAAAAAAGCACTACTCATCCAAGCAACACCCCAACAAAAATCTATATGAAACAAACATAAAAGGAGAGTCCCCTGGCCTCAGCTGATCCTCAGAGTGATCTGACACCCTCCCTCGGGGTTCTGTAGGGTAGTTGCTGCCCACTCCCACATCTGCCTTGTGGGGCCTGGCCCCCTGTTGCCCTGCTCTATGACTGCTCTCAGGTAGATAAGCAGAATGAATTGTTAGTTCTCTGTTGCCTAGCAACAAACACTGATGTGTAGCAATAACTAGAGCCATTTCATTTCCCACATTTTAAGGCAACAGCAAATAGTAGGCTCAGTGTAGCTGCCTAGCTCTCTCACACACTCTCTCACACCTTCTTAAAGCACAACTGTCTTCCTATTTCACAGCTCTGATTCACCAGTGATGCTGGTAATACAAACTGCAGAGAAGCAGCTAGGTAGCAAGACAGGTCCAGAAACAAAAACAAAATGATGGTTTGCTAAGCCAACAATATTGGCTCACCAAGGCAAGCCAATTTGAGACCTGGCCTCTTTTATTTCATATCTTACTTGCTAGTCTAAAATAGCTGCAACTCGTGTAAAAAAAAAAATCACCTCCATTGGGAAAGATCTTCATCATCACATTTTTTAAATCTACAAGAAACAAGCATCAATCATGCCACATGTTCTTAACATATCCATTGCCAAATACTGTGCACAGTAGGGATGTTAAAAAGTACTGGGTTTGGTTTTTGGTATGGTTTTGGGGGGTTTTGTTTGTTGTTTTGTTTTTTAAATGTGTAACCCCTAAAATTTTCAGTGATTACATGCGGGGGGAGGCAGCTCCCAGTATGTACCAGCTCCCGCCTGCCCCCATGCTGCTGCCTCTGATATAGAGGCAACCGGAAGGAGGGCTTCTGTGCAGTGTTCTTTGTAAGCTGAATGCTTGGGCAGCCACCCAGAAGAGATTCAAATGCCACCCCGCCAATTAGCAGAGAACCCACAACCTCCTACAGCCAACATGATGTGTTTCTATTAATGTTGCACATGCCTAGATGCACATAAAATTTATTCTGCTCATGGATGGAAAAAATTAGAGGGAACATTGCTTGCATGTAACCATGAAGGTTAACTGATGAGACAAGACTGGTTGACTGATTAACCATGTATACTGTCACAACCCAAGCACACACGCAAAGCCTGGAACTACATAAGACGCTTACTCACTGTTATGTTTTTAAATGTCATAACATTCTGTATCACTAAAGTGCATCACTTTTACTGATAAATTAATTTCCTTTCAGTAAAACACTGTTTAAAAGATAGATTATCACTCTGAAACCCAACAGCAGTCTCTGACCTACTCTTAGCAATTCATTTTATTCTTAGGTATGTACAGAACTGAAAAATCAGAAGACAAATTGATGAGGATTTAGAATTGTCAAGGCTCTTTAATTTCAGGAAATGCCAAGCAATATAGGTGTGCAAATCAATTATTTTATTAAGAGTGCTTCATGTTGTGCAAAAGCCTATACTCTAAGCTGTCCAAGATAAAGTGATACTGAACAAAGCCTGTTATATAAAGCTGTCTATAAAAACAAATGTTAGGGACTGTGATGGGGCATCTGCCCTGCACTGGCCCCACAAGAGTTAAAATCAGTCTAGGGAGGCCACATGATAGGCAGTCAAAGGTGAGGCTGCAGACAATTAAAGGCCAGCTGGGGCTATATAAATAAGGACTCCTGGAGAGGAGGAAACACTCACTCACTCCCCTCCTGCTCCATAACTGGAGCGTATTTGGCTGCCAGGGAAGCTGGAGGCTCCAAGAGACAGAGCAGAGCTGGGGAGCTCTGACCTGACCTTACTCCCAGGATACAAGGCCTGAGGGTACTAGGGCTGCAGGGAGGCAGCCTATGATGAGTGGCCTTTTCAGACTGCAGTTTGCTCCTGAGGCAGAGGCTAGATGACAGCTGGCAATGGGTCACTGAGATAAGATAGGTATAGGGATGTGGGGCCTGGTGGCAGGGTACTGTACTACTCAGTGGGAAGGGCGCTGCAGTCTGGAGGGACATGGATCCTAATGTAAGATTGCAGAACCATTAACGAGTAAACAGGTAATAGTAGGCCAGACATGGGTAGGAAGGAGGCATTCCAGAGCTAATTCCTATGTGATCAGCAGGAGGTGCCATGGCAGTGAATCACACTGTTATTGAAACAAATTAACTACCGTCTTTTAGTGTATATAACCCGTGGGTTACACATATTTTTACAAACCTGGGGGGGGGTATACATATCCGTGGGGGATACATGTTTATTTTTACTCACCTGCACTGCGGTCTCCGTTCCCACCACCTGGAGGTAGGTTGCACCTAGCTGCGGCTGCGCAGAGCCTGGGCACAAGTGTGGCTCCCCTCCTGGAGCCAGCCGGCCAGCTTGCCTGCGCTGTGATCTCCATTTCGCCCCATCCTCATTCCCCGCCTGGAAGAAGGTCAGTTGCACCTGGCTGCGGCTGCACGAAACCTGGGCACAAGTGCAGCTCCCTTCCTGCAGGCCGGCCGGCCTGCCAGCGCTCTCCGTTTCCCCAGCCCAGAGAAGGATGGGCTACGCTTGAACGGAGCCTGGGCACGAGTGCGGCTCCCCTCCTGCAGGCCGGCCAGCTTGCCTGCGCTGCACTCTACGTCCCCCTCTGGCAGCAGGTATGTGCAATTACCTTAAAGTAGCGTATATAACCCGCGGGTTATACACGTCCGCAGGTTATCAAACTTTTTTTACTCATTCAAGAAAAGCCGTGGATTATGCACAGGACTGTGTAGCACTTTAAGACTAACAAGATGGTTTATTAGGTGATGAGCTTTCATGGGCCAGACCCACTTACTCAGATATTAGACAGGATCACAAAGAAAAAACAGTTTCTTGCCATTTCAACCAGAAAGGACATTGTCTCAACAACTTGATTACCTGCATCCTGCTTAAAGGCTTTTTAAGACTACACTTGAAAGAATCTTCTGAACTGTCATTCATGCTTAAATTCGACACTTTATGCCTAAGTTTGAATAAAGACTCTAATTATCTTACCCATTACAAAGATAGCTTCCCCAATTATCACCTCTAATATCATTAGCTCACATTTACCTTTCCCCCACTCCCCCCATCTCCCTTCTGTTCTGAAATTTGATTTGTCCTTTTCATAGGTGTTCTTTTTTTAAATTGTATCCTTTGGTATATATGGTTGTGACCTCCACTATTTGATCTGAGGAAGTGGGTCTGGCCCACGAAAGCTCATCACCTAATAAACCATCTTGTTAGTCTTTAAAGTGCTACATAGTCCTGTTTTTTGTTTCAGCTACACCAGACTAACACAGCTACATTTCTATCACTAATCTTGATTATGCACAGGTGAGGGTTATACATGAGTGCGGGTTATACACACGCTAATTTATGGTAATACAAACTGGATTATTTAAATAAAATCTGGGATGTGTAGTCAAGGCTCCAGCTACAGTCATGTGTTACTATGATTAAGCTGAAAGTTACTAGAAATATTTACAGTAAAAATCATTGAACTGTGGATGGATAGGTTAATGTTAATGGTGTACACCTGCCACTTCTTCTTGGACACTGTTTGCGAGAGGGTCAACTAAATGCGAGGAGAGGGATGAGTGGGCTATTAGAAGCAAGCTTCACCAATTCATGGCTGCTACTCTCAGTCTCCTGGGATCACAGGATCCATCATGACACTGCTGGGCCTTCATTTTTCTGATCCTGAAAGATGTCCTGAAGTGGAATGTTATTACCCTCTACCCTGGCTTTAGCTCACAGCCCTAACTCCCAGTGTAGACAGCACTATTTTCACAAGAGGGCTTCTCCCATCAACATAGATACCACCTCTTAGAGAGGTGGATCACCCTATGTTGATCGGCGAAGTCTTCCTGTCACAGCACAGAGAGCATCCTCACTGAACCACTACAGCAGTGCTTTTGAAGCTGTTTTGGTACACCACTATTGCCATTTAAGTGCAGAGAACCCCTTAGGTTCCTGCTGTGGCACCTTCTTCCTCATACGTCATTTTCATTCCCAACTTTATTTTTCTCTTTCCTGTTTCTCATCTCCCATCATCTGTCTGATTTAGCAGTCAAAGGCACACCATCTTTGCAACAGTACTATAACCCTGTTAACCAAAGAAGAGTCAAAATGAACATGTAACTATCCAACTATCCAAAACTGATAAAGGTTTGCCAGAGTACATGGTAAGACCAAATCTTGGACCTGTGTTTCTCTAGCAGTGAAGCTACAAGTGAGGGTATGTCTACACTTCTTAGCTTTCAGCAACAAGGCTGTGTCCACACAGCCATGTTGCTAAAAGTCAGATTGCAGATAAAAATGACTATCCCTTATGAGCGGTGTTTGCTTTCTTGGCTGGAGAGCATTCCTCAAAGCACTGATTACACTAGAACAGCGGTCACCAACCAGTAGATTGAGATCTTGGAGCCTCTGACAGGGGACTCTGACTGGTTTAGCCAGGAAGCTATAAAGCACTAGCACTTCAGTTGCCACTCCACCTACTGTCATGATGCTCCTGCCCTCTGCCTTGGAACTGCCTCCCCTGGAAGCCTCCTGGCTTGCTGTAGAGGGTGTAGGAGGGAGAAGGGGGGGGCACGGATGTCAGCATTCCTCTTCCCCCCACTCCTGTAACCAAACTCCACACAGAGAGAAGGGGATGGAGGGAGCTTGGCAATGCAAATCTCTGTCACTCACACACACTGTGTGCGTGTGTCTGTCACTCTCACAAATACATATTGTCTTTCCTTCTCCTGATCCAACACACACATGGGCAGTTGTCATTTCTTTTACTACTTGCAAGTTATTTGGGGTTTTTTGACTGGTCTGTGTGTTTCATAATTTTCATTTCTCTCACACTTATATTTAATTCTTTGAGCAGTGAGTTCTAAAATGCTGAATCTGTCATGACTGGAGTAATCATCCCTGTGGTAACTGCTGCTTCTCGAAGTGGCTGGTATGTCCCTGTAGCCCCTGAGAAAGGCAAAGCAGGGGGTCACCACATGCTGTCCTTGCCTGCAGACACCACTCCTGCAGCTCCCATTGATCAATAATAGGGAGCCATGGCCATGGCCCATTGATCAATAATGGGGAGCCATCTGTGGGGTCAGTGCCTGTAGATGAGGGGCAGCACGTGGCGCCATAGGCCACTGCTGTACATGCCAGCTGCTTTCAGGAGTGGTGCAGGGCCAAGGCAGGAGTATGCCTGCCTTAACCCCACTGTTCCACCACCCAGAAACTATCTCAGTTAAATGGTGCCCAGCCAGAGCCTGCTTCCTGAATGTCCTCCTGCATCCAACCTCCTACCCCAGATGTGAGATCCCCTGCACCTAAACTCCTTCCCAGAGCTTGCACCCAAAAACTGTTCCTGGACCTCAATCCCCCACCCTGGGCCAAGCCCGGAGACCCTTCTACACTCCAAACCCCTTGGCCCAAGACCATAGCCTGCTCCCCAATGCCCTACCCCAGCCTGGTGAAAGTGAGTGAGAATGGAGGAGGAAGGGGGATGGAGTGAGCAGAGTGAGTCCTCAGGAAGGGTTGGAGCAGGGACAGGGCCTTAAAGAAAAAGCGGAAAGGAAGTGGGGCAAGGGTATTTGGGTTTGAGTTATATCTTACATTGCACTTAAATGGAAAAAGCAATCCTGTGGTTAAAAAGGTTGGTGATGCAAAGCTCTGGTCCTTCAGGGGAGGAGCAGTTTTAAGAACCTATTAATGCGAAAAGCTGTGTTGCTTAATTGCCAGTGTAGACAAAGCCTGACAAACAAAACCAGAGAAACTGAGAAAATTTTCTATCCTGTGTGTTATTTGTATATGTTTGTCTTGTTTTGTCTTAAAGGAAACATGATTAACTGTAACAATGATAGAGGGAGGGATAGCTCAGTGGTTTGAGCATTGGCCTGCTAAACCCAGGGTTGAGAGTTCAATCCTTGTGGAGGCCATTTAGGGATTTGGGGTAAAAATTCATCAGGGATGATACTTGGTCCTGCTGTGAAGGCAGGGGACTGGACTCCATGACCTTGCAAGGTCCCTTCCAGTTCTAGGAGATAGGCAATCTCCATTATTAGAGTAATAACTGCTACAGACCTTTTTGAAAAAAGCATTTTTAACCTTTTTCCTATTCTCTGTATCTTTAATACCAACTAACTGTCATACAAGAGTTTCTCCCTATATAGGCCTCTAAATAGTTAAAATGAAAGGGAATAAAATGGAAACTTAATACATTACATATTACTGGTGGTTGTTACAATGGAATTGATCAGCAATAGGATGATATGAAACCTAAAACTGCACTTAACTGTTAAACGCTGCAACAGTGAAAAGGGGTTTCATTAACATCTAATCCTTTATTGGGCTCAAGACATACTTAACACATCTGTCAAACCCTATTTCGATGAAGCACAAAAATTTTATAGCTAAAGAATTTCCACGGATTTTCAACACTACATCAATCAACAAACAGGAAATAGCAGCAGGTCAGCATCTTCACAGCTCTACCAATCTGAACTGGATTTTTTTAATCACTGCTATAAAAAAAGCTACGAGTCTAGATCATAAAAACACTTGATTAGATACTATACACATATATCTCTTGAAAGGTCCAAGAGATATCAATCCTTTGCTTCTTTTTTAAACTCGGCTTTACCCATGGCGGCACTATAGCACAGTTGCTTTTCCTCTCATATTAAATTGAAAAGAACAGATACTATATATCACAGATGGCAACCTACAGCCCACAGGCCAGATTCAGTCCGAGAGGCTTGAGGCTCTCTCTCCCCGCAGTAGAGAGCCAGCATTGGCACTCCAGCTATGTGGCAAGTCTCTGAGCCTCAGCACTTCCTATGTGGCTGATGTACCAGCTGCCAGGTACAAGGAGGCAAAGCACTGAGCCTCATGGATCAGATCCAGGGAAGCTGCAGGTCAGATGGCTCTGTCTTACAGGGATAAGGAAGCAACTTGGCACAGCAGCACAGGAAAGCTCTATCCCTGCGCTCACTTGCAGGCTCCACCCCCATTGCTCCCATTGGCCAGGAATGGCAGCCAATGGGATCAGCGGAGGGATGGTACTAGGGATGTTAAGTATCAGTTAATTGAATAGACGATTAACCTCATGAATTCTTATCAGTTGCTCAACTATTCTATAGGCCCCAGTGGTGGGGTCAGCAACCAGTACGCTCTGGCCCCACTCCCAAGGAGCCCCCTGCTCCATGCTACTGACTTTGTATCAGAGGCAGCAGTGTGGAGTGCCAGGCAGGAGATGGTCCACGAGGGGAGCCAGTTTGAAAACCAGCTCACCTCGCAGACTGGCTGCCTGTCACCCCGTGCTGCTGTCCAAGGGGACTGCTGAGCTCCCGTACCCAGCGTGAACAGGAACTGAGACAGCCTGCCTCCTAATATACTTTAGATGCAGAGCCGCAGTGGGGATAAGTCCCCAACCTGGTACAAGCCAGGACTGAGCCGGGCTGCTGGCCTGCCTGCTAAAAAATTTACTGGTGGGGGGGAAGGAATGCATGAAGTTTATAGAACTAACCTATAAGATTTTGCTTATCAGTTAATGATTAATCAGCTACGCTATTACATCCCTAGATGGTACCGGTAAGTGTAGGGCAGTGCAAAGCTAGGTAGATTCCTCAGTCCCTTGCCCCTCCACTCAGATGCCACAGTTTCAAACACTGCCCACTCCTGCACCCTATATCTTCTGCCCGGACTCTGCACCCCCAGACTGTTCTTGCACCTTAACTCCCACTCAGACCCCACAGCCCCACTCCAACCTGTTCCCCAGCACCCTACTACCAAACACCAAACCGCTCATTTTTGGCCCCACAAAAATCTACTATTCCTAGGTTCCCAGAAAAGTTAATCTAGCCCTGGAGGGAAGCCCTGAGCCTTGGCACTCTCTCCCCACCCTTGTGGAGCTAGAGCATGAGAAAATTGAGGTAAAACTTTCTCTTTTTTTTCCTTCTGCATCTCAATTGGGAGCTATGTCTGTGAGGGTTTTTTCCTCCTTCTCACTCGGGGGGGAGGAGGGGCCACATCCAGGAGGTTTTTTTGTTTTGCATCTCACTTGTGGGTGGCCCACCCGACTGATTTTTCAATGACCCTTAAAAGGTTCTCCACCTTTGTTATATATTATCTCAGTCAAACACTGATTACCCACTAATGCTTTTAGCGAACTTTGCTTTACTATTTAAAATTAAACACATTTTCAAACTAAATGTTAGCCACAGGTTCAGGGGAGGGCAGGTCCTCAACTGGATTTAAATAAATCCATACACTATAAATCCATGCAGGCCATGCTGCTTCTTGCTAAGCAAATGAAAATGTAGACAATGCCTTGGGAAATGGAAGGGAGAGAGGCAGAAGGGAGTGCACTTGTTAGGAACAACTGGTCTGTCATGTAGATTTAATTGTATCAACTTCACTTAAGTATACTTTGTAACTTGGTTTCTGGCAGTTCTGGGCATCCAGAGGAAGGATTTGCCTTCAACATGCAAGCCAGTGATACAATCGCTTTGGCTTACTCTACCTCGCCAATGAATGTAAAGTGAATAGTACAAGGAACAATGTTATGCAAAGGGATGATCTGGTTTTCAATTACACACAGATCTTATCCTAATCTACATGTTTTGTTAGTCTATAAAGTGCTACCAGACCTTTTGTTAATTTTTCATGAGTAAGTAGCCACCAAAAGACAGGAAAATCATCAATTTACACAGGAGATTCTGCTTTACTAAATAGATCATTCCACCAGGCCCCTTTCGCCGAGTACTGCAGCCCGAGGGAACTCATGGGCTAAATCTACACAGCTTCCTTCTTCCGCAAAAGCCTATGCAAATGAAGTGCAGATTAGCATATTGCTGGGCTTCATTTGCATAATTAATTAGGAGTTGTTTGCGCAAAAACCCCTTCTGGCACAAGAGTCGTTCTTCCTCAAAAAAATGAAGAAGAACGGTACTTGCACAAGAGGGCGGTTTTGAGCAAAAAGGAGCTGTGTAGACTGTGCCTTTTTGCACAAAAACCTCTTGCGCAAAAATGGCTCCTAATTAATTATGCAAATGAAGCACAGCAATATGCTAATCCGCGCATCATTGGCATAGGCTTTTGCGGAAGAGAGAAGCTGTGTAGACAGACTTGGAGGGGCCTGGCACTGGCAGCAGGAGTCGGGCCTGCCCCCATGCTCACTGGCAGTGGAAGGAAGTGAAGTGACATGGCCCCAGCCTATTTCATTCCCCCGGCTCCCAGCCACATTACTCTGATTCTGATTGCCAGTGAGTGCAGGGGATAGTTCCTCCCATTTTCCTAAGCTCCTTTCCCAACCTACATGGCTAGGAGTTGGGGAAGTAGAGCAGGCTGGGGCCAAACACTCTACTTCCCACTGCCCTAGGTGAGTGCAGGGGCAGGCCCACTCCCAGGTGCCAGCACCAGGTCCCACCACCAATGAGCAGCAATAGCTATGTCAGCGGGCAAACATCTGCCAACATAGCACTGTCCACACTAGTAAACCGTCAGTGTAACATGTCAGTTAAGGGTGTGTTCTTCCATACCCCGACAAAAGTGTTAGTGAAGACATAGCCTAGTACAGTGATCTAGGAGTGCACATTTCTACCTGGCATGGTGACACTTCATTATAAAATATACCACCAGTTTGGGGCATCTGTTCTATTTTTGGACACAGTGACCAGAGACAGGCACTCTTCGTTCTGAACCACTATGGACAGCGTGACAAGGGTATTTCTACACAGCCCCAGGTTCTCCTTTTAGCTCACTCACTACTCCTATGTCACCTTCTTGCATTTGTTACTCCGATGATTTCCTTCCATTCTCAGCTTTGTGCATGACCTCATACTCTACTCACTGGGTCACATCATTCAATTCCATTGGATTAACTACCAAGCCTAAGCCAAACAACTCCCTAAATCTACTTCACCTCTGATCTTTCATTCTAACTCCACTCTTACATCCTTGTTTTTCCAAAATCTCCTCTTCTTGGACACCCCCCCCTCATCCACTTCAGGAACATCCTATCAGATCATCCAGTCTCCCAAACCATCTCTTCTTTCCTTCCTTTCCATAACTCAGTCTTGCAATTAGGGATGTGAACATGTAGCCCTGTATCCCATGGAGCCACCTTCTCTCCTCCTCCCTCTTCCCTCCTTTCCCCCGCGGCTGCTTCCCACAGAGGCAGCAGTGCAGTGGGGGGAGGCGGGAGCTGGTGCTTAAAAGCCAGCTCCCCACAAGTACCATCTCCCGCCTGCTTCCCCTCCATCTACTGTGTAAATGTGTAACTGCTATAAATTTCAGCAGTTACACATTTACAAAATTAAACACCTTTTAACATCTCTACTTGTAATTCTGATCTCATGCTTGACACACCCAGGTTCATATCTAAAATCCACCCTTTCCACTCTTACCTTGTGTACTGAAACTTCTTCGCCTCTGACTTCCCCATATCTTCCTTTTCCCTGCTCGAGGCTAAAAATTCATTGCTAACTTCCATCTTCCTCTTGATGCAGCTATTCCAACATCATCACTCCTTTCCTTGAATTCCTTCACTGCTTTCTCTCTCCTACATCAAAATCAAACTCCTCATTCTTGCTTTCAAGCCTTTTCAAAATTTCAGACCTGCTTAAACCCCATAATCTTGTGCTCTGAGCTCTATTCTTTTTTTATTCGAGTCCTAAGTTTAGAATTGCTCCTAAATCCTGCATTTTCCTCCTGCAGCCCCACTTACTGCATACACTGATCTTACAAATAATTTTCTATGTGTCTACATTTACATTTTGAGAGTTTTACTTAAAGCATATGGAAAAGGCATGCTATCTTCACATTTCACAAGCAACATGGGAAACATATGACGCTTCTTAAATATCATTATCAAATTATTAATATTGGTATGCACATCAAAATACTGATAAGTGGGGATTATGAACAGCATTATAACTTTACCATTTTAAAATGTGTTTAAAAAGCATTTGCCATAAAAAATTCCATTAAACAATTTCTACATGGCTATGAATGGTCATTAAAGTGATGCATCAACAGCTCTCTCTCTCTCTGATTTACAATATTTTAAAATATTTACAATATCATTCTAAGAAAGTTCCTATGAAATTTCTAAAAGAGCAATATGAGAAGGAAGGAGAGAACGAAAGCACTAAA
This sequence comes from Pelodiscus sinensis, assembly GCF_052426305.1. NCBI lineage: Eukaryota > Metazoa > Chordata > Testudines > Trionychidae > Pelodiscus > Pelodiscus sinensis. Next base: position 144,765,030 of record NC_143052.1, on the reverse strand, counting down.
GTTACAGAAAGTTAACCTACCAAATATGTTGGTGGAATGTCCTTTCCTGGCAATGGGTTTGAGTTCGTTATGCCCCCATCCATATTGCCTGTAATTATCCCAGGCATGCTTCATCATCTGAGGAAAGGAAATACTAGATTCAGTTAATATGGATTATTCATGCATTGTTGTTTCATTTCTTTATCTGAAAATTTCTGTGCCTCACATCAACACAGCATATTGATGGTTATTCTGACTCTATTTCTATCACTTACAATAGGCAGTGAACAGTCTTTGATCCAAAAAAATCTCAACAGCATCTAAAATACTCCAATAAAGAGGAGCAATGCATTGTGCATGCTACAGCAGTGTCAACGGATATGAAACACTGTTTTTTAACCAGGACTTATTGAGAATATAAATAATAACTTAAGTCTATTTTATATCAGTGGGAGCTAATAGGTACGCAGCTTTTCTGAAATTCAGGCCACTGATTTCATTGCCTATATATTGACTTAGGAATGTAAGCATAACGTCCATTTTTAACATCTAAGCTTAAATCTGACTCACTTGGCTAAGCAATAACACAGCAACAATCTACAAATACCCAAAAGGTGTAAGCTTGAAGGACAGCGAGGAGAAAATATTTAGGGGCTGCTGACAGAGCAAGTTACTATGTGGGAAGGCCAGGTATGAGTCTACAGCATACCAGTTTGCCACACAGAGATTTCCATGAGCTCCAAAAGCTGGCTTCCCAGTAGGACAATACCTGAGAAACACTGCTAGAAAGTATTTTTGAGGGAACAATCCTTCACTGTCCCATGGGAAGTGGATTAGATGACCTATATCCATCCTTAGTTACATGAGTCCATGGTATGTATTCTAAAAACAGATCAACACTGCACCAAAGGTGAAGAGAAGAAAGCTCTAGAAAGCCTGCCATTTCATTACAGTTCTTAATTTATGTTAGACATAAATACTTTGCCTATGGCCACAGAGTGAGCCAATATGTAAATTCCTCTAACAGACCTTCTTAAAGCACTCAGGGGCACCACACAAATGAACTCAGTTTTCTACACTCATGCATAAAATTAGTTTTATCTACTTAAAATGGAACATACATCCTTCTTATTGTGTCTCCCACTTTCCATAGGTTTGTAATTCCTTGCTTTACCATTTGTTAAAAATCTAACTTTGTTTTTAAGTGGGCTGGGAATTTCTAAAGTGCCTAAGAAACTTAAATAATTCCTAACAGACATTTTCAAAAATCTCACCAATAATATATACTAATAAACACTATTATTAATTATTTATATTATGGTAGTACATAGGGCTCCAGTCATGGATTAGAGCCCTACGTATCAAGCATCAAGTACATCGGTTTTCTTTACTTTCCTTTGTTTGTGATAATTTTGTTCAAGTCACCTTAGCTTTAGGGAAGCGCTGATGTGGTATATTAGGATCTCTCTTCTGGCAGATAAATGCAATAAGAAAGTGTTACTTGCCACATACAGTAACTGTTGTTCTTCGAAATGTCCCTAGGGGTGTTCCACTTCAGGTGCAAATATGCCTGTCTAACTCTTGATTAGAGATTTTCTGTTAGCAGTGTCTGTTTGACTGGCATATGCATTCTACACTGCCTTGTGGTATGTTCTGAAGGTATTTAGGCACAGACATCTCAGCCTAAGTTCCTTCTCTACCCAAAACTTCAATAAAGAGCTGTCCAAAAGAAAGGGAAAGGAGGATGGGTATAGAATAACTAGAGGAACACACATCTCTTGCAAAAGCTGAGCAACACTTTCTTCCTTCTCAAGCAGCATTCCTGCAGGTGCTCACTCCACTAAGCATTAACCTCACAGGCAGGAAGGAGCTTTGGAATCAAGTCCAAAACTGAAGGCAGTATAGCAGAGCCAAGTGTCACATCAGATCTGGTGAAGTGAACCAAGGCAGAAGTGATGAGACCAGTGACTGAACCTTTTCCATTTCTGAAATAATTTGAGTTGACTCCCTTCTATTGTTTGTAATGCATGTGGTATTCCTATCAAGCAGGTTGATTCTAGGCCTGTAAACCACAGAAATGGAGGGCCCCCAGGTAGGGGTGAAGCATCCGACCTACATCCTGAGGGAGAGAAGAGGGACAGTCAGAAGTATGAATGCCCGTTTGACACAAAGGCGAAGCAGGTAAGAATATTAAGCTTACCTCAGCCAGGTTTGTACTGTGAGGATAGCCCTGAACTTGTGCTGCCTAATCTTCTTCATCACTCTTAGAATTAGTGGAGCTGAAGGGCATGTGTAATCCAGGGAAAGAGAAAAGCATCTCCTCCGTGAGGAAACCTAGGCCTTCTCTTGAGCAAAATGAGAGGCTCTTGTTGCTGAATGCAGCAAACAAATCCACCTGTGGGAAACCCACCTTTGGAATATCCCGTGAAGAATGAGAGTCCAACTCCTACTCATAGTCCTGGAAGAAGTGCCTGTGGTGCGTATCTGCTGTGAGATTCTAGGCTCCAGGAAAGTAAATTGCAGAGATCTGGATCAGATGCGTCATACATCAATTCCATAAATGTATAGCTTTGGTGCACAGGGAGAGGGATCTTGCTACTCCTTGTTGAAGAATAACATGCAAGCCACGTTGCCTATCATGATCCTAACTAATTCATCTTTCAGGAGGGTAGGAACTGAAGGGAAGCCTACTAATTGCCAACTACCTACAACAGACTGATTTGAAGACTTGTTTCCTAAAACTATCATCTGCCCTGATCTGTGAATGTATTAATCCCGTCCATGCATACATTGTCTCTCAGTTATTGTCATAGCTGAGCAGAGGAAAAGGATGCCAATGAAAATACTGCATCGATCCTTCCATCAATCCACGAAGTTCTTTACTTGAAAGGGAACTGTAACCAGTTTGTCCAGCCTGTCCCTAGTTGAGAAACAAGTTCTCCTGAACCAGCCCTGAGAACATTAGAGGTATAATCTTGCAAGCTCAGTCATGAAAACATGCTGTCCAGCATGGATAAAAGAAGATGATTTAAAAAAATTAATTAAAAAAATTAAAAATAATATTTGATTTAAATCAGATGTTATTTTTAAAGTTATCAATAAAATACTAAATCTTTCATTTAAAAATAATAGTTGCAATTTAATCTCATAACAAACATGCTGCACTTACAATAAAGTTCCATAAAAAATGAATTAATGGTTCTAGTCTGTCCATCTTAACGACTAGCCCTTGTTTCTTGTAAGTTTTGGACTTTCCATTTCTGTTTCTCATGCAGACTAAAAAGTAGCATGTATAAAGAAAGAAACAAGCTAGATAGGATTGTTTTAGTTCTGTTCTTATGTGGTGGTGGACATTGGCCAACCATGGCAGAAGAATTAAGGCACTTTCTTAAGACACAGAGACAATATATAGCAAAGGACAGAGGCAGCATAAAAAGAAACAGTGGAGTAGACTGGAAAGAAAAAGGGAAGCCATTATTCAGCACACACGGAGCTTCTTATATTCTCCCACAGTTTTGCCACAGAAAAGCTGTTATGGCTTCTGGGCATAAGACCAACCCAATCTGGGAATATCGTGAAGCAATTCGTTCCCTAGGTAAAAAAGGAAAACAAGTCAAGCAACACAAGAAGATGAGGCAGGGCCTAGCTCTAAGCCATAACGATTAATTAAACTAAACTTTTTTTTTCTAGCAACACCCAACATAGCAAACAGCTTAGGAATTTACTTGTCAAATCACAATTGCACTGAAAGGCAGAGAAAGATCCACTCAGTCATATCCACATCTTCATCCATATAATCCTTATGGCTTGTTTAATTAGTTAACTAAGTTTAGACTCTGTCACCCAAGTATACAATATAGAAAGCTACAGCAAGAGAAATCTAGAGTTGCCAACTTTCCCAAGGGAACCCAATTCTATATTTGTTTTCTCAAAAAACAGATGTGTCAGTGAATTCAATGGGGCTTACTCCACAATTAAGTGCACTCTAAGCACAGTCAGTCTTTGCTTTTTTGGTAACTTGGAATTGGATCTGCATCCCTGCTGAAAAAAATGTAAATGATTAACTGAATAATAGAGTGTGAGAAGAATAGAGAAGAATGACTATTCAAAATCATTTTTTAATTTTGTTTCAGGATCCCATTTAAGCATAAAGACTTAAAACTACCTATCTGCTACAACTTAACAGTCATCCATAAGTATTTTTAGCAGCAGTGCAGCAACTAAACATATTTCAGATAATAAAGTGTGAGTAGCATGCAAAAGATTTGAAACATCAAGGAAAATCACCACCATGAATAGGTTTGTAGTAAGGACCAGGTAATACGAACAAGACACCATAGATGAAGACTGCTCAGTTCATTAATGCCGCAAATTCTCCTTTTCATATTGTTAACAACAAACAGCTATATTGACATGATTGTGTCCTTATGATCACGCTACACTCCACCTGGTAGAGCAGACACTGGCAGAAGGAATATTAGAAGGAACAATGTGCAAGAAATACTGAGGGTATATTTGACAGTTTGATGAGTGGAGCAAGGTACACAATGGTCCAGTAATATGTGCCTGACACACAACAGAAGATGGGGTTGCATATCTTTCAGAAACAAGATACATTGGGAAATGCCTGAAAAAGAGAATATTTTTTAAAAATGGCAGTGCAAGCTGTAATCAACTGTGGACAAAACTTCAGTTGCCAAGTGCAGTTTTTTCCACAGGCAACGCTGCAAATTTAAGTATCATCCTTCCATTTCTTCTCTAAGTATCTTTGCCATATTTGCAACATTTTCTGTGGAAAACGATAACATATGGCTGCAGTGCCCATTTAATGCATCTTTTAGCCAAAAACTTAAATGTCTTTTCCAGGAATAAAAGAAAATGTTGAAGTCACAAAATTCTTCTGTAACAACCATTTTGCTTCAGCTTCACTGAAGAGAGGAGGAGGATCCAAACTAATTCTCCTGCAGAATGTTTGATGGAATTTTGTGGTTGATTGTTTTGAACGATTCTTCACAAATTGGCATATTGTCATAAAATTTTATGAAGAAACCCATGATTAATTGGTGGAAGTATTTCATCCCAAGTATCTAACACTGGATTAGAGATGAATGTAGATAATCAGTATGATGAAACCTATTATCCTTGGATTTAAACAACAGAGAAATTTCTGCTGTATTGCTGATTATTTGGAAGGCACTTCAAGAGACACCGGTGAAAGAAAAACCTCACCAGAAAATTAAACTGCAGGCAGTAAAAAAGCAAATGGATCAAACACTAACTCTGCCTCCTTTTCTTGTGAACATTCTTAACCCCGGATATAAAGGTAGTTGACAAACCTCTAAATATGATGATGATGATGATGCATGGGCAGCTCAAAATCATTCCTCAGTTATGTCAGTTTATAATCAGTAAATGTTTACTAATGATGTTTTGAACAAAGTCACTCCCCTGAATTGGAGGAATCATTAGCCAAGCATCTTAAAACAGAGTTCCTTCAGTTGCTAATAGGGATGTTAAAATGCATAGAAATAACTGTGTAACCACAGAAAATTTCAGCAATTACAGGTTTACACACGGGGTGGTGGTTGGCTCCTGCCTGCCCCTCACCGCGCTGCTGCCTCCTACAAGCAGTAGCAGGAGGTGGAGGCCCACAGGCAGCTCCCCAGGAACCAGTGTGCACCAGGAGCCAGCTTTTAAGCTATCCTCTTTCCCTCAGCCCCCTGATACTGCTGTCTCCGAGTATGTGGCTGGATTTCACGTACTTTGATTCAAGTTTCCCCACCATTCCCACAGTGGGAGGCCAATGGGAGAAAATGCTCCTGTCATCTTCCCTTACTCCTTGTAGGAGCAGGAGACCAGTCACCGACAGGGGCACCCTCTGAATTCCATTTAGCAGGTCTTAACTACACCCACAATCAAACTCTGGTAGATTGATCGCAGTAGGGTCGATCTTCCACTGAGTGAAGACATGAACCTAGACTGTTGTTGTCTCACTCTCCGGATCGTCATCTTGTTGAGATGAGTGGGCTTGCTCATTATCGAGTGACTGCCGAAAGACTGTTGTTCTTGGCTGCTCACGGTGATGGCGTCTTTGAAAACATTTTGTTCCTGGTTCTCCATCAAGACAGTAAAAAGTAGCTTAATGAACTCCTTTCAGAACTTCTCTATATCAAAGGTAGCAGTGCGGGGCAACAGGCAGCCTCTCTGCAAGGGGAGCTAGTTTTAAACTGGCTCCCCTCGCAGACCAGCTCCGCATGACACCCTGAGCTGCTGCCTCCGATAGAGAGGCAGCAGCATGGGCAGGCAGGAGGCTCCCCGGGAGTGAGGCCAGATTGCACTGGCTGCCAGCCCTGCCCTTAGGGACGATAGAATAGTTGAGTAAAGATTTCATACAGTTACTTCACTATTCAATTAAGCGATATCTAACATCTCTACCCTTCACCTCCATCTGCCCAAGACAGTGAGCCCAGTGTAGGGGCATAGGGAGGAAGGGGGAAGGAGGAAAGGTGAGGTCTGCCATGATGAAAAGTGGGAGGAACATGGCCCCCTGCTACTTCCACACCCTCCCTTGGTCCATGTGTTTTGGCACCACTGGCTTGAGATACTAAACTACTAATCTAGTGGGTATCCCTTGTCTTCATGGAAACACCTTAAACTTTTGTTAGTCTGTTGCAGATAAGTCACCTTGTACATCAATAACATCATTTACACTAATAACTTTGAGATGCAATATAATCAGAAATGTAATCTATTATACCCTCTGGCATAAATAATTTGCTTAATGAACATTATACATATATTCTGAGGGGCTGCTATGGGAGACATTGAAGAGAGTTTAGCAAAAGGTATGCAAACAACACTGGCACTTTGTGGCATTCCTGCAAACAAAAAAAACCTAACTATTGCTCTCCAGTAATGGTCTCAACTGGTAAATTTACACTGTACCTTAGTTCTCGATTGCATTAAACTATAAAAATCTATCCGTCTCTCTGTCCAACTCTGTTTTAAGGTTTTATGATGCCAGCCCTTGCCTTCGTATCTGAATACCCTCCACATAAAATATACAGTAATAGAATAGCCTCTACAGCAGGGGTGAGGAACCTTTTTGGGACAGGGGCCACACACAAGGAAGAAGCAAAAAAATAAAATTAAAAAAAACAAAAAAAGACAAACCTCAGTGACAAGGCCCCAATTGAGGAGAAAGACACTCCCCACGTTCTCCTTGCCCACCAGAGCCATGGGGGGGGGGGGAGTTCAACCTAGTAAATTTTCTGTGCTCCAGCCCCAAAGGGGAGAAGCGTGGGAGCTAGAGTGCAAGCATGGGTTCCCCAATGCTGAGGGGGACCCTGAGACTAGGGGACTGTATCCAGGAAAGCCGGGGACTGCAGCCAGCTCCCAGGCCTGAGGTTTCCCAACCTGGCTCTAGAGGACTTCATAAAATCTCTGGCTGTCTTGCTCTTGGGGAAATGGGTGTGGGGATATTTTGTATGTAGTTTGATATGGGTGGTGAAGGGGAGACTTTCCCCAGAAAATGTAGTTTCAAAAGATGGTGTATAATGTACATAACCATTTTGTTTTGTACAAAAGTCACATGCAGTGAATTTTACACATTGTAAATACTTAATAGGCCTGAGACTAGAAGGGATCCTTGCCATCACCTGATCTGTACAACACAAAGCTACAGGAGATTCCTGAATTAATCCCTGTTTAAACTAAGAGCATGCCTCTTAGAACAATATCCAGTCTTGCTATGATGGACAATCTACTACATCATTAAATAAGTTGTTTTAATGTTTAATTATTGTTAAAAATCTTTATCTTATTTCCAGTATTAACTTGTCTAGTTTCAACATCCAGCCACAGGATGTTTTTAATAATCTTCCCTGCTAGATTGAAGAACCCATTTTGTTTACCATGTAGCTACTTATAAACTGTGATCAAATCTCTCCTTAATTTATTTCTGAATAATAATACAACTGAAAGTTATTTCTTTTTATCGGGTTCTGTGTATTAAAAATTGACCCATGGACACTGATGGGCTTAGCAATATGTTGCAAGTGCAAGAGCATACAATCAATCTTCAAACAACCTAAGAGGGCTTGAGTTTTCTATAACTACAATTACTAACAACCTGAGTAAGTAATTTCACTTAAAAACTGCTCTCAGATAGACAGACTCACAATCCTCTTCAGATGTAGGTTCTCTCAGATACCAATCAAAGCAAAGTGTCTGGCAGCTCATTTCCCATACTGTGGGAAAACAACTCTTTTTTCCTTTTTCTGTACAAACAGAAATCAAAATGATCATTCAAGGTCACAGGGTTTTCCGTAGCTCTGGATGACAGATTGCCAATTACAAAGTATTTTGTTCAATAAGTTAGGAAATGTGTCTTTTAAATTGTCAGGTTTACATTAGCTCATATACCCACCCTTAGGCCAATAAAAATCTTCTACCTCTAGTACACGGTGTTACCTTTGTTAGCAAGAGAGCACTTTGGCTATACGTACTTGTATCAGGAGAATAAAGAATCTTTTGAGAGTTTGCAAATTTAAATTGATTCCTTCTCCTATGTTGCCTATGTGGGTTATGGATTTCTTATTTTTCATATTTAAAAATTGGAAAAAAAAATTACTATACTATGAGCTCAACGCTTCAATCTAAATGGAGGAGATACAAAGGGTAAGAGCTGGGGCAAACAAAATATGGCCTGCGGGCCAGATCCAGCCTACCACGCCTCTGGATCCTGCCTGCAGCTGCTGTGAGCCTCAATCAGGCTCCCTGCCTGCCGTAGCCTCAAGCCACTCAAAGGAGCCAATTGTTGGGGTCATATGCATCTAGGCGCAGCATGCCCTTTGTGGGGGGAGGAAGATTTGGCATGCTGCCCCCACCCCCAGCATAATCATTGCAGCACCCATGGGTCTGGGAGGGAGTTGTGACCTTGAGGAGGGAGACGTGTAGAGGGTGATGTGGGGCAGGAGGTGGGGTGCGTAGGAAGCATTTACATAGGCAGCTCCTGACCAGCAGTCCAGTGGGACTCTCAGGCAGGCTCCCTGCTACATTCCCTCCCCTAGGCCAGAATCCTCTCCTGCACCCATACCCTGTCCCAGACACTTCACCCCCTGGCTATACCTCCCTCCTCTACCCCACGTTATAACTCACACACTCTGTATCTCACCCATAAGAGCATAAGAATGGCCGTACTGTGTCAGACCAAAGGTCCAGCTAGCTCAGTATCCTGTCTTCCAACAGCAGCCAATGTGAAGTGCCCCAGAGGGAATGAACAGAACAGGCAATCAAGTGATCTATCCCATCATCCATTCTCATCTGCTGACAGAGGCTAGGGACTCCATTCCTACCCATCCTGGCCACTGATGGACCAATCCTTCATGAATTTATCTAAGTTCTTTTTTTAATGCTGTTGTATTTCTGGTCTTCACAACATCCTCTGGCAAGGAATTCCACAGGTTGACTGAGGTCACCTCTGTTAATGCCACCCTCAGGCTGCTGGGGAGGTAGGGAGACTGAAAGGGAGACTATCCTGCATTCACTCTGGGCAGCTGCAGCTCCTATGTTCAGCAAGACTAGGGCTACCTTTCACTCCCTCTCCACTCCACACATACTTGAGGAAGCAGTGGTTCCTGCATCTTGTGGTGCTGGATCTAGCTCTCTGTTCTAGGTCCACTCAGGTTTTAGCCTATCTACTCCTCCATAGACAGAGATTAACAATCCATCCACTTCCCATGGTAATCTTTTGTGACCCCCCTGGGAGTCTTGACACACATGTTGGGAACCACTAGTGTTAAAAAAGCACAAATTACCCAGAGGCGGCAAAAAGGCACTTTTTTTTTGCAGATATTCATTCCATCTCAGACCCCCTCAATCCTGGGATTTGAGTGAGCAACAAATTAACCACAGGTACACCTTTTTATCTTAGTTAGTATGTAAATACACTTGTCAATTATATCACCCTTTAAGCCCTAATTCAATAATGTGAACACCCATATACTGCATAATCATGAGTATGTGATGAATATAACCATACCCGCCCGTTTACCCAGCTTTTTAGTTGATGATGGCCATTTTCACATCACGAAACTCCTTGAATCAGTAACTTGCAAGGGGGAAAGGATAGGTGAGCCTGAATGTATACTTCAGAGCAAATGGGAATAGATAAGGGGGTAAGGAACATGGTTAACATATAGACGGTTCATGAAAAGTTTCATCCTGGATACAACTGTAGCTTATCTATCATAAGCAAACAGAAGAGGAAGTTTCCCACCCTGTGCAGTAATGATGCTTCTTCGAGGTGTGTCTCTCCCCCCCCCCCCGCATGGGTGCTCCACTTCAGCTGTTGGGCTCGTCCAGCACTACAGGTCAGAGAGTCGTCAGCTGTGGTTCAGCCGGACCGCGCATGCGCAGCAGCACGTGGTATTTGCACCGTTTGTGAGCTTGCACACAAACCGGCTCCCACCAGTTCCTCCGAATCAGATCACTCCTGAAAAACATAAAGAAGAGACTCCAAAGCAGGGAGGAGGGCGGGTCATGGAGTACCCACGGGCGGAGACACCTCAAAGAAGTGTCATTACTGCACAGGGTGAGTAACTTCCTCCTCTTCTTCAGGTAGTGTCCCCGCGGCTGCTCCACTTCAGGTGAGTACAGAGCAGTAGCTTCATCTGCGGAGGTGGGATTGGAGTCAAGAACGGGTTGCTGTGGACAGCACCGTGGAGGCCAGCGCTGATTCTCGGGCAATAGCGTCAACAGCATAGTGCTTAGCAAATGTTATGTCCGAAGACCACGTTGCTGTACAGCGAATGTCTTGAATTGAGACTCCTTTGAGAAATGCCAGTGAGGTGGATGTTGCTCTGGTGGAATAAGCAGTAATTGGTGTAGCTATGGGCCTATGGCGTAAAGAGTAGCATGTTGTAATACATTTCACAATTATCTTAGAAATATTCTGTAAAGACAACGATCAGCCCTTGTTTCTTCCCTCTGAACATAGGAGAAGTCATTGAGATCGATGAAAAGAGTGAGTTCATTCCAGGTAAAAAGCCAATGCTCTGCAGACGTCTAACGTATGCAAACGAGCTTCTTGGGCAGAGGTATGTGGTTTGGGATGGAATGTCAGGAGTATTATAGGCTTGTTTATATGGAACTCCAAATTCACCTTTGGTAAAAAGTTGGGGTGAGGTCGAAGTATTACCCCCTAGTTGGTAAAAAAGGCCGAGAGGGCTGCCAATTCCCCAACCCGTTGAGCTGAAGTTATAGCTAGGAGAAAGGCAACTTTCATGGTGAGAGTAGGAATGCCACATGTAGCTAAAGGCTCAAGTGATGGGTAAGTGAGGATGTCCAAAACTAACTCTAGATCCCATAGAGCAGGGGGCTTTCTGTGCAGGGGGGTGTAAGTTCGTTAGCCCTTTCAGGAAGCGTTTAGTCATCGGGTGAGCCATTATTGAAAAAACTCCAATGGATTGTCTGAATGCAGAAATCTCCAAGAGATGGACCCTGATGGACAAGAGCCCCACGTGGGAATGATATAAACAGAGAGCATAATCCAGGATACAATTAATTGGAATAGACATTGCATCTAGCTCATTGGCCAAGCACCACGAGTGGAAGCGACGCCATTTATAAAGAGTCTTTTGTGAGCAAAGGATTTCTGTGCTATAGAACTATCTAGGAGCCACGCCATGAGGTGCAGTCGGTCGATTTGGGATCGTGCCATAGACAGTCCCTGTTGCGTGAGCAAGTCGGGTCGTTTCAGTAAATGATATGGTGGTTGGCGAGACATTTGTAAGAGGAGAGGAAGACACATCTGTCTGGGTCAAAATGGGGCTATGAGTATCACCATGGCCCTGTCCTTGATTATCTTCTCTAATTCTCTCGGGAGAAGTGGAACTGGAGGAAAGGCGTAGAGGAGATTGTGAGTCCAGTTTATCAGAAATGCATCCCCCATGGATTTCGGCCCCAGGCTGGCTCTGGAACAGTATTTTGGGCATTTCACATTGAGATGTGTCGCAAATAAGTCTATAGTGGGGAGTCCCCACCGCTGAAATATGGAGTGGGTCACCTCTGAGTTGAGTTCCCACTCGTGTTGAGGAAAAAAATGTCTGCCCAAGGCATCTACAATTGAATTGTCCTTGCCTGGGAGGTATGTGCCCATAATGGTGATTCTGTGACTTATACACCAATTCCATAACTTCGTGGCCTCTTTGCAAAGGGATCTGGATCGGGCTCCACCCTGTAAACCGTGGTAGCGTTGTCGGTAAAGACTTGAACTGTCTGTCCACAAATCCTTGCACACGTTGAATACTGCCCTGAGTTCCAGGAAATTGATATGTTGGAGAACTTCTTGTGTATTCCATTGGCCTTGAATGAATTCGCCCTCACAGTGGGCTCCCCAACCTAGGAAAGAAGCGTCTGAAGTAACTTGAACAGTAGGATACAGATGGTGGAACAGGACCCCGGAGAGCATGTTGATTGGAGAAGTCCACCACATCAGGGATTGTCACACCATCAATGGCAACGGCACCTTTGGACTGACGGACAGTGTCTGCGTTAGGCTCTGTATTGTGTGGAATCTTTCTGAAAGAAGATAGGCCTTGGCCGTTATAGACTCTAATCGTGCCCCAATGAACATGAGGGATCTTTGTGGTATGAGTGAGGACTTCGGGAAATTCAGTACGAGGCCCAGATCCACAAATAAGTTTCTTGTGACTTCGGTGGCCCAAAGTGTGTGCTCGTAGGTATGGACCCTGGTAAGACAGTCATCCATGTATGGGAAGATCATGATGCCCTGGCGATGGAGATACGCTGCAACCACCGAGAGTATCTTGGAGAAGATCCTGGGCGCGGATGATAGGCTGAACGGGAGGACCTTGTATTGAAAGTGCTGCGTGCCTATGACGAACCTCAGGAAGTGTCTGTGAGCTGGGTGTATTGTCACGTGAAAATACGCATCTTGCAAATCGAGGGACATGAACCAATCTGCCTTGTTTAATACTGGGAAGATAGACGTTAGAGTCACCATCTTGAATTTGTTTCCTGAGGTACCATTTGAGATTTCGAAGGTCCAGGATCGGTCTCCATCCTCCCGATTTCTTCTAGGTGAGAAAATAATGGGAGTAGAATCCTTTGCTCTGGAACTGTTCAAGCACTGCTTCCACCGCCACAATCTCTAATGAGTCAGAGAACCTCTTGCATTAAGAGGGTCTCATGAGATGGGTCCCTGAAAAGGGACGAGGTTGGGGGAGGAGTGGTGGAGAAGGGGAATGGAGTATCCTAATGGTATTAATTCCAGGACCCAGCGAGCTGTGGTGATGGCAAACCCTCTGTTCTGGTAAGGTCTCAGTCAGAGGTGAAACAACTTCTGTGATTCTGGCAGATATGTTAACGGAATGGTTCGTAGTCCATCGATAGGACCATCAAACTTGCTGCCTGTTGTTCTGAGGATTTGAAGTTCTTCCAGTTTGCGGTCTACACTTTTGCTGTCGTGGTCTACCGCGTTGTTGCTGTTGGTCGTGTTGTCTATATCTGGGCGCCATATACGAGAGGGGCCTCTGCTTGAAGTAAGGTATGTAGTGTTTGCAACGATTAGGGATGTACACACCTCCCTAGTGTTCTTAGGGTAGATCTAGAGTCTCTTCTGGAGTGCAGCACTTGATCAGTTTTTTCCACAAAAAGACCTCGACCTTTGTTTGTAAGTCCTTAGGTACTGATGCCATCTGCAACCAGGAAGAATGCCTCATGACCACTGATGTTGCTGTGGCACGTGCCGCCGCATCAGCAATATCCAGGGAAATTTGCAAGGCCGTTGTTGAGGCTGTGTAGCCTTTCTGGACTACTGCTTTAACGAGCTGCCATTTGTCTTCAGGCAAGTGCTCTAATACTGCTACCATCTTCAAATAATTATCGAAACTATGGTTGGAGAGGTGTGCAATATAATTCGCCATTCTTAGCATAAGTGTGGCGGAGGAATAAGCCTTCCGTCCAAAAAGGTCTAATCGTTTGGACTCCTTGTCAATATTTCTGTGCTGTGATGTCTTGGATTTTTGTTGCGCTGCATCAACGACTAAAGAATTTGGCTGCGGGTGCGTGAACAAGAATTCCATCCCCTTCGGGGGGGACGAAATATTTCTTCTCTGCCCTCTTATGTGTGGGCTGGGATGACACAGGTGTTTGCCAAATATCATCCACAATCTCTAGGATTGCCTCAAAGAGTAGTGCCATTTTGGATTTCTGAGACTGTGGGAGGTTCTTCAGGAGACAATGCTGTTTCAGTTGAACTTCCGCCACATGTAGCTCCTGGTATTCCACCACTCTTCTGAAAAATTCATGAAATTGATGAATGTCGTCTACCGGGGAAGAATCTCCAGGGAAAACGGCATCGTCCAGTGAGGAAGAAGATTGGTCCATTGGAGATTGCACTTGCACCGTTAACATATAGACCGTAAACATATAGGGGCTATGTTTGTTCCAGTGCAGTTACCGGCACTGGTTCCGGTTGTCTCAGAGGAAGAAGAACATCTCCAGATGGTGTAGGTGGTCAAGTGGAAGCCTCTGGTGGCGTTGGTAGCCTGCAGCTGCCGTAAGAGTGACGCTGATGACAGCGTGGAGACCTAGAAGAAGAGTGTCCCGAGGAATATTGACATCAGTAATGGTAGTCTCGATGATGGCAATATTGGTCCTGATAATAACGTCTAGGTGAATAACCTGGTGAGTATCATCTTCTGGAGTCATGATGGCACGTAGAGGAGGAAGAGCATGTAGGTGACCTCGGAGAGCGAGATCGGTGCCTAGCATATGATGAACAGGAATGCCTGCAATATTGCTGAGGGGATGGTGAGTATTGTGGAGAACGCCTGTGATGTTGAGAGATAGGCGTGGTCCAGGTTTCTTGCTGAAGTGGCTTGGAAAATACAGAGGCTGGTGATAGTGGCTGGGGAGAGAAGACCACCGGGTTCTGGGCTTGGAGAGGGGGTTATTATCCTCTGATGCTTGTGCTTACCCTTTCCCTGAACCGGTGACTGGCTTGCCCCAGAACCACGATGACTCGGTGCCACAGCATGCCCTGTGAGAGGGTCTGGAGCGAGTCTGGTCGATGACTCAATTGCTCTTCGACGAGACTTGCTCGGTGCTGGCAGGATAGTCGGCGTCAATGATCCACTCAGCGATGGTGCCGAAGACGGTGCTGGGGACAACTGCTGTGAGCCTGGTGCCGGGGCAGTCGGTGCCGCAACCGCCAAAGCCGATGCCTGCGCCCCTGAGGCCGACAGAGGTGCGGACGGCACTGAGGAAGTCACAGTAGTCGGTGCCAAAGACTTTTCCTTGGCAGGAGCCGGGGCCAATTCAGGTCTTAGAAGCACCACCGGTGTCAATGCTGACCCCCTATGAAGGGAGGGGTTTGGCTCCGAGACACTATGGCTTGACTTATACCGTTCGGCATGCCGAAGTAACCTGATTCCTGAGGTACCTGGCTTATCACTCACACTCTTAGATGTAGACTATGAGCAGAGAGGCGACTTTTTGCCCATTGCTGGGGCCACAGACGTGGATGGCTTGGGCAACTCAGCGTCAGCAGGCTGGAGGGCTTTGCTGAAAAGGAGCAGTTTTAACCACACCTTGCAGTCCCGCCTGGCTCGGGCAGTCAGCTTTGTGCAGTATGGGCATTTTTGGGGGTATATGACCCTCGTCCAAGCACTTAATACACAGAGTGCCCGTTAGACGCTGGCATTGCGTCGCGGCACTGCGCACACTTTTTGAAGCTGGGGGAAGCCGGCATGATGAACTGAGGAGAAAAAAAATTTTTTTTTTTAAACTGACACGGGGTAACAAGTAATTAACTAACTAACTATGAACTATTAACTTACTAAACAAACTATTCTACAGATTTCGCTGAGAGGTTTGAGGAGAAAGAAGTTGCTCCGCCTGCGACCGTGAACAGTCAGGAGGAACTGGCAGAAGCCGGATTGCGCGCAAGCTCACAAACAGCATGAAAAGCACGTGCCGCCGCGCATGCGCAGTCCGACTGAACCACAGCTGATGACTCTCCAACCCGCGGCGCTGGGACCAGCCCGACACCTGCACCCTGGGGACACTACCGGAAGAAGAAAAGGAGGAATCAAAGTCTATAAATCAGTAAAAGCAGTGTCTGCCCAGGCTGTACACCTATCATCAGACCCCTTTTTTGACCCCTACACAGCACACCAACTAGGAACAAGTTTCTCTGATGGACAATTCCATTACTGTCCACCGTGGAGCTTTTTACACTTTCCTCTGAAGCAGATGGTTTTGGCTACTGTTAAGAGTCAGGACACAGGACTACGTGGACCAGTGTTCTGAAGCATAAGAAACATAAGTATCAATCACATGTTCATTATTTGACAGCATAGATGACCATATATGCATCCGTTCTGTTTGTCTGGTATCAAATGTTGCAGGAATCCTTTGCATCAGAGAGCCAGGGTACTGAGAAACAACTTAATGCACAATGCTGGCAATGTGCCACAAGACACCTATATTCCTTTGTTATTTCTGACAATATCAAATTCAATTCTTCCTTTCACACAGATGAATAGTTCTTGTGTGTTTGTTACTAAATGTGTTGGTTTTTTAAATATTTTTAAAGATTTATAATCATACTTATTTTTAAATAGGATTTAATAAAATGTTCAGAACAGCAATGGTTGAAAATCTAAGTAAAACAGTTCCCATCACAGCCTGCAACAACCACGATCACACTCTGCCCATTACCTCTTTAATTTTGTCTCGCTTCTCTCGGATGTCCTTATCAGTTGGGTCTGCACTGTTTATCCCTATGAGGTTTGGTACTGGTACAGGTGGGAGTGGCTTGCTGTCTTTCTTTTTCATCTCTTGGGCTACTTTGTTCTTTTCTGTTTGAATCTCCGCTCGAATCTCATCGCGAGATTTCTTCAGCTTCTCTTTTGCCTCCTCTAGAGCTTTTTCATGGTCTGCTCGGATCTTACTTCTCAGGCGTTCCTCTTCTTCTCTAAAGAAACAAATGCTAATCAGAGCCTGGTTTCATGAAGGAACCAACAATAGTGACAACCCTCCTTTAACAAGAAAAAGCCATATTCTGCACTGGCTTACTGTAGACAATTATATTGACTCAAACAGACTTTCACAGAAATATTTCAGTATAGAATTAGTCCCAGTTCTCAAACACATACTACACTGTATTTTGCCACAGCTCCAATAGTAAATCCAAGTCTTTCTTTACTGTAATATTTGTTCATGAACCATAAGAATGTTCATCTTTCTGGGGCAGTGACTGGTTATTGTAAATCATGTCTCAGTATTTTCCCTTGCCTTTTTATTCAACAATTTAAAAAGAAAAGGCCCATGTTCTCAATTTCATGTTCAGGCCTGACATGTTTTCATGAGTGCATCTCTCCTGATACACAGAACACACAGTTATGTTTAGGAATGACCAACTTTAAAAAAACACAGAACACACAGTTATGTTTAGGAATGACCAACTTTAAAAAAATACAAAGAGGGCTCTTCCCTTCCTTTTGCTCAACAAAGGGTTGAATCAACAATCTGTTTAATGAGCAACATAGCAAAACTACAGTCACCCAAGCCATTCAAGCAACATGGCCTGCACAAACTACAGCTCCCAGCACTGCACATCCCATCCTGATTTGAATGCCTTGTCATTAAAACCAAAGGTGGATCATTGTATCGTCAGAATTGTAGTTTTTGGAAGCAGCAAGGATACATTTGGACCTCTCACTTAAGGCCTTCCAGATTAGTTTTCATCCAACTATAAAGTGATTTAAAATTTTAAAGTCTCTATTTTGGTACTCTCTGGTCTGGAAAAACATCCATGGTCCAGCATGATTTTAGTTAAATCAGATGCCCAATTATTATGGGTGTGGCCAAGTTTCCCACAATCCGATAAAGTTTGTTTACAGCCAACAGTCCTGGTTCTCAGTGTTCTGTTATTTAGCTCTAATTTACTCCTAAATATTTTCTAAAAGCCCAGTAAGCAGTGGAAGTGTTAATAATGCTGCTAAACAACATTTACCTTCCATGTTTTGGCAAATTCTTTGGTTCGGCACCAGTCAGGTCCCAAGGTTGCCGGACTAGAGAGGCTGAACCTGTATTACAGTCTGCCTCCACTATCCAACAAATCACCTGCTTAGCCTTGTGAATAATCCAATCCTCCACAAATCCTGCCAAAATTAAATATAGATTCAGGTTGTTTACGTGCATACACTAGCAATAAAACCATAAAAATCCAGGATATCATTAGCCTAACCTTCACCCAACCTTTGCCACTAACAATCTTAATTTCACCTTCTTCCCATTACCTTACCTGCAGCCTACAATCCCACACAAAATGGGACAATGCAACATGTAGCATATAAAGCCTTGTCTCACTGTCTCCAACATCGGTCCCCCTAATTTATGCCACATTTTCCCTCATGCTTCCTCCACTCAATTCTGCTCTCTCATGCTCATCAACTCTAAGCTCCCTATGGTGCTGCTATTTGGTGTACTGAAAAATCAGAAATGGGATTAAATACAGGGTTTAGCTACATGGTGCAAGGTCACCATGCCAACCCCTGTATGACCACCAACAGCCACTGTCTTCATTCTTACTCACACACAGGTCAGGCACACAGATCAGGCACAAGATCATGCTGACTTCTGCACCTCTCCCCCTTCAGTTCTACCACTTTTAACGCTATGCCATTTTACTTTTCTACCCTGAGGGACTGCCACACTTCAGTCACCATTAGATACCTTCTAAAACCCTCTATTTTCCATCCCCCACATCTTAACCTATCCCAGATCTGACTTTTTCAAAGAGAAAAACCAACAAGAGCTAACACAACTCCCTACTTCCTGCCCCTTGCCGCCCCCCCCCCTTCCACTCCCCTCCTGCCACTAGTTTCAAGGTATCTTGTCGGACGTACTGTTCTGAACCATGCACCAGCCACAGTGACTATTCCATCCCAAATATATCTTCTCAGCATCAGTTAAAGTAGAACATTTTGGAAACAGCAGGAACAGATATTTTATATCCAAAAATATTAAAAGAATTCTCTGATAAACTCTCGAACCATTAAATATTGGGACACTGGTGAAAAGCATAGGCAAAAAACTAATGTTGTGCCAATATTTTAAAAGAGTAAATGGAATGATCCAGGAAACTACAGACCAGTTCATCTGACATAGGTTACAGGCAAAATCGTGGAAAGGTTAATATGAGACACAATTAGTAAACAAAAGACAGTAGCATAATTACTGCACGTCAACAAGGATTTATGGAAAACAGCTCTTGCCTAACATTTTTTGATGAAATTACAGGTTTTGTTTGATGAAGGTAACTGAATCCTGCAAACAGTTATAAGTAACAGGCTGAAGCTGGCAGCTAAGTGACAGACACAGTATTTGCTCTCAGTAAAAATCAATCATTGTGTCATGACAGTTAGAAATTAAAAGCAACACCAAACAGGCAGCTATGGAAAGATAGTTGTATGTCCATATGGTGTACAATCAAGCTATAGATAATTTAAGGAAAGGCACTCTCTTGCCCTCTCTGTACCTTTAGGAAGACAATAGCTAGCCTGATTCGCATTCCCACCCATCCACCAGCCATCTCACAGAAACAGTTTTGGGAAAATGCAGCCACTGATAATGTTAAATGATTAAACACCTCTCAAATTGTTTATTAAAAGTTTGCGCTAGTGTTAAGTCATAGAGAAGGTAAAACATAGTGCTGGATGCCACTCCACACCCAAATCCACAAACTTAACAGAATTCTCCTGCCAACCTACAGCTGGACTACTCCAAAGGTTAGGTTGATATATTGGTCTCTCTCGGGGTGTGGATTTTTCATTTCTCTGATAGACACAGCTATATGCAAGTAAATCCCTAATACAGACCAGACCAAAAGTAAAAAACTGGAACACTGGAAGTCCTGTGGTAAGTACCCAATATATCGCTGCACTCAAAAGTAGGGGAAAAAAGGCAAGCATAAAAATCTTCAAATACCTACGTAAAGTATTGGTATTGCATGATTTCTTTTAACATATTTAATAGTTTTTGTTTTGCTGCAGTAATTCAAGAAAAACAGGACAATGAATGAACTATAACAGTAATTAACTGTTAACAACTCAGGTTTTTTCTTCTTTGAGGCACTCACTTTTTATTCAGCTTATGTTTTTCCCTCAATAACCAATCCTGAAAACCTTTTCAGTATTTCTCACTCAGATTGATATGTTAAAGTGTTCATTTGCTGTTAGTGTTTTAGAATACTCTAGTTCAATTTGCCTAACCTTATTGTTTTTGTCCATATTGTTTATGTATGTTCAAAGTCACATGCCCATTTTTATTTTAACTCTCATTTGGCCTTTCCTTGTGTCACAGGAAAATTATTTTTGATCAGAACTATAATTATTTGTGATATTACACTTTGTTAAGTTTATTTTATGCTGTAATAACAATAAAGTAATTTTGTTTTAGATTTCAGGGGTAGCTTTGTTTGTAAATGC
Source organism: Pelodiscus sinensis (assembly GCF_052426305.1). Classification (NCBI taxonomy): domain Eukaryota; kingdom Metazoa; phylum Chordata; order Testudines; family Trionychidae; genus Pelodiscus; species Pelodiscus sinensis. Next base: position 144,744,529 of record NC_143052.1, on the reverse strand, counting down.
TCAAAATATGAGCGAACTCCACGCAGGGTAACATAATCCCTCTTTCCCAAAGGTTAAGTGTATGAATCCTCAGCCCTCGGACAAAGTCTAATCTTAGTTTATATACTTCTGGCAAAATTTACCAACTAAGGCATCAAAAATCTGAAAATTCATATTAAACAGTTAAAGAAAAGCCATAATATTACTAGTATTTTGCAAAATATTTTTGTTACTGGAATATTTTCTAAAAAATGTTAAATTAACAACTCAGAATTTCTAGGAATACAGATTTTCTCAGAAGTTTATACCTGAATAGACAGAAATATGCTTTACTTAAAAACAGCAGCTGAAAATTAATATGAAATGCACTATTGATTAAAGCGGTCATTTACTGAAACAGGCATTAACCTCAGATTGTACACTGTGCCAATCTGATTATTTGCAGCTACTGCAACAGGGACAGCACTGGCAACTGCTTTGGGTCAGCATAGGAATTCAAAAAACAGAACAATCGCTTATGCGTCTCAGGCATTAACTTCAGTAAAACAAATATTCTTGGACTGTTAAGCATTTTGCTCATACTGTGGGGCTGTCATCATAGATTATCAATATGCTACACAAACCAGTACCCAAGACTTGTTATTGCACAAGTATTAAGGAATACAGTAAAAAGAATGAATCAGTTAATTAATCAATACTAGTGGGCTATGCCCCCTGCTCGCTACGCTTGCCAACCCCCTTCTCATGGGGATAGGCAACCCCGGCTCTCGCCCTGGACACCGGGGAGGGCCAGGCTGCAGCCACGCCAATCTCAGGCCCTTTCTCCTCCCCCCCAAGCCCTGCCACTCCGGGCCTTTTTTCCTCTCTTGTCCCTTAACCCAAACCAACCCCGGGCCCTTTTTCCTCTCCCTCTACTCCAGCTGTGCTGGCCTGGGCGCTTTGTCTCCTCCCCCACCCATGGCCTAACAGGCCCTTTCTCTCCTCCATAACCCCATGCCAGGCCCAGCTCTCCACGTGACCACCAGAGAGGGCCAGGCTAGCAGTGGGTGGGGCTTGGCTCCATGTATGGGGCCTGAGAAGGGGCAGCACGCGCGGGGGTAGGGGGAGGCTTTATCCTCTCATGCCTACGCCCTCTGCCCCCCCACCAGTGGACACTGTGACTTGATGACATCACTTTGTAATCCCACAGGAAAAAATAACCAACTCCTGATTAGTTACTATACAGAAGTATATTTACAAGTATATTTTTCATTTTCCCTGCCAATAATTTTTTTGGGGGGGGGGGGGGGAGAACCTACATATATTAAACATATTAAAAGCTTACTCCACAGCGGCCCTTCAAAGTCTCTTTTTAAATGCCATGTCCAGGCATCTCAAATACTGGTAAAACTCACATGAATGATAGCAAGCCCCCATTATGGCTTGCTGCTTAGAAGTGCAAGCCAGACTGATCTAGCAATGTGATGCCATAGGGCCCATTAACACTGCCTGTGGAATAAATCAATGAACCAGAAAGCAAAAATGAAAGGTCACATCTAGGCTGCACAGTATGGTTGAGTATCTGGATTGTACATCAAATAAACACCATATACGTTGGAATTAGGGACATACATTTTTTTAAAAGCACTAACAGTGTAACTGATTGAAATTCAATGAGTTACACAGTTTAATGCTCTGCTGGCTGCCCACCAGACCGCTGGTGGCCCCATGGGAGTGTGCCAGGAGTTTAACTGGCAAAGTTAATCAATAAGCTAATGCTCATTGGTTAACCAGTTCAACTCTTTCATCCCTAGTGGGAAAGAGAGAATACTGTGTAGTTCAGAGGTGGGCAATAATTTTTGACTGGGGAGTCACTCCAAGAATTTGGGAAGAGGTTAAGGGCCGCCCTCTTCCATGATAATAATGGAGGGGGTGTAGAGTCTGGGATGGAGGTTAGATGCAGACGGGAGCTCGGGGTAAGGGAGGCAGTTGGGGTGAAGGAGGCAGTTGTGACCTGGGGCACTGGACTGGGTTGGACTGTGACCTAGGGCAGGGAATTGAGGTACAGGAGGGAGCAGGAGTTTGAGTTGTGGGCTAGAGCAGGTGGGGACTGTGATCTGGGGCAGGAGATTGGGGTGCAGGATCTGGGAAGGGCATGGGTGCAGGAGGAGGGCAGAGAATTTGGGTATGTGGAGCAGGGGGCAGAGTGGGAGAAGAGGGTTAAGGAAGGGAGGAGCTGGTTCCAGAAGCAGGCTCTGGCTAGGAGACTCACCAGCCAGCAGCCCGTTTCTGAATCAGCCTCCCTGCCTATCCACACAGGCTGCAGCCATGTGCTCTGAGAATAACTACAAGCCCCTTGTGTTTTGTGGCTGCCTGTTATTGAAATAGGCAGCAACCACTGGCCAATTTCTGGCCAGAAGCTGGCCAATGGGATTATCCTGGGAGCAGGAGCAACGCCTAAAGCTCTCTCCCCTCCAGGCTCAGTTTTTAAAGTGAAAAGGCCCCACAGCCACATTTGAGAGCTGCATGCAGGTGGGGCCTGCTTGGGGCTCCCCGCAGCATCTGCAGGCCAGATCCAGTAGCTTGGCAGGCCAGATCCAGCCCACAGATGGTATTTTGCCCAGGTCTGGTGTAGTTACACAATTATAACACAATTAGGGAGGGAAAGTATTCCCAAGTAATCCAGTTTAATTGGTGATTTATTCCTCAATTCAAAACTATAAATAGATTAATCAAAATCATACCCATACTCTAATGTGCGGAGCCCGTGATAATAAGTAACCCACGCTTTGGGTCAAAGCTATGTAATTATTCCCTAACTTTAAATATCTGTTGCTAAACTGAATCTACATTTATAAGTCTTTGTTAAAGCAAAATACAAAACATTTAATTCACAAGCAGGAAAAAACAATACAGCAGTTAATCGAATATAACACATTAAAACCATTTAGCTAGTGAAAGCAAATAAATGCAATTAGGAAACATCCAGCTGTGGCATTTAGATTTAAGATATTGTTGTAGATACAAACTTTGATAACTGTAGTAATGCTTATAATGTGTTGTAAGATAAAGTGTATATTAAAGGATTGGCAAAAGAAACAGGAAAGAAATAAGCACCGGAGGATTTACTCCACTATGTAATCAACACATTTGAAAATGATACATTTCCAAAGGTGTAAAGAGAGGGAACTGCAACTGGAGTACCTTAAAAATAGAAACCTGTAGGGCAGTGGTCTCCAACCTTTTTAACCACAAGATCACTTTTTCAATTTAAGTGCAATGTAAGATCTACCTCAAAGCCAAATATCTTTGCCCTGCTTCCTTCTCACCCCTTCTCTGAGGCCCCACACTGCTCCACCCCTTCTCCAAGGCCTCACCCTGATCACTCCATCCCCCTCAATTCACTGTCACCAGGCAGGGGTAAGCGGTTGGGATGCAGGCTCTGATCTTGGGCCAAAGGGTTCAGACTCTGGGAGGGGCTCCGAAGGCTTAGCCCAGGGCAGGGGGGATTGGAGTCTAGGAGAAGCGACGAGGAGTCCTGTGGCACCTTATAGACTAACTGAAGTGTAGGAGCATAAGCTTTCGTGGGCAAAGACCCACTTCGTCAGATGCATGTAGTGGAAATTTCCAGAGGCAGGAATAAATATGCAGGCCAGGATCAGGCTGGAGATGACCAGGTGGATCCAATCAAGGAGGATGAGGCCCACTTCTAGCAGCTGATCTGGAGGTGTGAATTCCAAGAGAATAGAAGCTGCTTTTGTAGTTAGCGAGCCATTCACAGTCTTTGTTTAATCCAGAGTTGATTGTGTCAAACTTAAAGATGAACTGTAGCTCAGCAGTTTCTCTTTGAAGTCTGGTCCTGAAGTTTTTTTGCTGCAGGATGGCTACTTTTAGATCTGCAATTGTGTGTCCAGGAAGATTGAAGTGTTCCCCTACAGGTTTTTGTATGTTGCCATTCCTAATATCAGATTTGTGTCCATTGATTCTTTTACGTAGGGACTGTCCTGTTTGGCCGATGTATATAGCAGTGGGGCATTGTTGGCACATGATGGCATATATTACGTTGGTGGATGTGCAGGAGAATGTACCAGTGACAGTATGGCTGATCTGGTTAGGTCCTGTGATGGTGTTGCTGGTGTATATATGTGGGCAGAGTTGGCACCGAGGTTTGTTGCAAGGATTGGTTCCTGAGTTCGAGTTATTATGGTGCGGTGTGTAGTTGCTGGTGAGAATATGCTTCAGGTTGGCGGGTTGTCTGTGGGCAAGGACCGGCCTACCTCCCAAGGCCTGTGAGAGCGAGGGATCATTGTCCAGGATGGGCTGAAGATCACTAATGATGCGTTGGAGAGGTTTTAGCTGGGGACTATAGGTGATGGCCAGTGGTGTTCTGTTGGTTTCTTTCTTGGGCTTGTCCACAGGACTCCTCGTCGCTTTTGCAGATTCAGACTAACACGGCTACCCCTCTGAGTCTAGGAGGGGTTTCAGAGTGTAAGCTCTGGCAAAGAGTTTGGATGCAGAGGCACTCATGTCTGGATCAGGAGGTTGGGTACAGGAGACATTTCAGGGCTGGGACAGGGGTTCAGGAAGCAGGCTCTGGCTGGGCACTACTTACCTGAGACAGTTTCCGGGTGGTGGAGCAGTGGAATTAAGGAAGGCTAACTCCTGCCCTCACCCTGCACCACTCCTAAAAGCAGCTGGCATGTACAGCAATGGCTCCGTGGCACCATGTGCTGCCCCTCATCTACAGGCACTGAGCCCACCGCTACTACTGGCCACAGTTTCCAGTTATTGATCAATGGGAGCTGCAGGAGTGGTGTCTGCAGGCAAGGACAGCATGTGGAGACCCCCTGCTCTTCCTTTCTCAGGGGCTGCAGGGACATGCCAGCCACTTCCAGGAGCAGCAATTACCACAGGGATAATTACAACAGCCATGACAGGTTAGGCTCCGTCCATATCCTTCTCTCTGTGTGGCGCGATAACATACAGAAATGGGGGGAGGAGGAACACCCTGACATCAGCGCCCCTCTCTTTTCCCTCCCACACCCTGCACAGCAAGCAGGAGACTCCCAAGGGGGGCAGCTCCAAGGCAGAGGGCAGGAGCAGCAGGACAGTGGGCAGAGAGGCAATTTAAGTGCCAGCACTTGATAGCTTCCCAGTCAAACAAGTCAGGATCACCTGTGAGAGACTCCAAGATCTATCGCTAGATCCTGATCTACTGGTTGGTGACTACTGCTGTAGGGGAACATTTTACCTTGCCTGGGCACTCAAACATAGATTTAAAAGTAGCCATTCTTCTACAAAGGAATTTCACCGACAGTTACAGAGAGTGTGGAATTGACATTCATGTGCAGATTTGACAGTTTCTCTGGGCTTGAAAATAAAACATGAACTGGATGTCATATTATAAAGCCAGTCTTTCCTCCATGTGACACCTCATTTTTACATCAAAAGCTAAGTATGGGACACTTCCAGCCCACTTAATTAGCTTTATTAGCACCAGTCCTACAGTTGACAGGGGGACTTTTCCCCCCTTTCTTTTTCTGTTATAAAATACGGGGTTTCTGTTATTCCTCTGCAGCTCATCATCTGATAAAGTGTTTTGAACACGAAAGCTCATGACACTATAGATATATATTTGTTAGTCTCTAAGATGCCACAGGACTACTAATTTTTGAAGTTGCAGACTAACATGGCTACCCCTCTGAGACTTAAAAACAATGCTTTAAGAAAGACAGACATGTGTGCAGCCTATTTATTTTAAAATATCCTTTTCTTTTTCTTATACTTTCTTCCTGCTTAAAAAAATGAACAAAGCATTCTGCAGGGAACAAAAAGACAGCAGAACTGTGTGCTGCCTTCCTGGAATGATAATACAGAACTCTAAAAAGCTGAATGGGATTATGAAAATGTCAGCAAGGCTCCACCAGTTATGATAGAGTGGGCGCAAATGATACTGCCGATGATGACACTCTGCAGATTACTGACAGACTCAAACATCCTTCTTGTCCCACAAAGCACAGAAGACGGACAACAGATTTAAAAAAAAAAAAGTTAAAACACAAGAGAAAAAGAACGAGAAACATATGTGAAAATGCAAGAACAGAACAGAAAACGTCAAAGAAGCATGGCAGAGGAAATTGTGGTTCTAAAAAGCATGTCACTTTTTTCAGGCAATAGGTGAATTTTTGAAGACAAATGCTGGTGTAAGTAGTAGTAGTGTGTTATAATTCTATTCATTTGTGCTTAAACACGTTAACAGTGAGTATTTCTTTGTTTTGGTGCTTGGTTTTTTGAAGCAAAAGGGCTATGTTAAGATTACTCCATTTTAAAAAAATGTTTAGTTTTAGAAATATAGGGTTCTCATGTATTTAATCCTCACTGAATCCTCATTACTGACCACATTCTTTCCTGTGATGAAGCCATGTTTAGAAATAACAAGTGTTTAACTTTTCATGACATTTTAAACTTGGGGTGCTAAACTATGGTACATAAGCTTGATGTTCCATCAATATTTTAAGATGGCACATAACCCAATAAAGTTTTTGAACCACTGATTAAAACTTAAGACTTCCACTCCTAGCTTTTTCATGGTGTTGAAAGAGAAGATAGCTAATGCACCACATTTACCTTAGGCACTGCATCACCGCTAGACCACTTAGAACAGGAAATATTATGCCACATTCCACCCTTCCTAAATTGAAGAAGGATTAATCAGCCCCATGTAAGAAGTCCTCACTAGAATCTGCTTTTCCAGGAAAGCCCAAGATTTTTTCAAAGAAAAGACAGTCAACTTGCAGGTCTCCCTAAGAAAACCATTGCTGACAAGAGACCTGCAATCTGAAGCTGTGCAAGTGTAGACTGGACATAAATAAAAGTTACTTACTTGCAACTGGAATTCTTTGAGATAACTCTGAAAATTAAAACATACACTGTGTTGCCTGATGGCAATTTATAATAGAACCTTCTGCAAGCCATGCTTGCTGGAGTACACATATGCCACCTCCTACTCTTCCTATCGGTGTCTGGAAATTATCTGAAGGTGAGGCGGCACTGGGCCATCTACCACCTCACTTTCTTCTACCAATAATCCAGAAGACCCTAACAGACCTCTTTGAAAGAAAAGAAGTATGAATATGCAATCATTTCAAATAACTTCAGTTACAATTAATCTTTCATTTTTATTTTGAGCTGTGAATATTCCTACTTATGGTTAGTTCAACAAGCAATGCTAAAAAAATCCCAGAGGTGGGAAGAGTCCTAATTAAATAATGATTGTAACACCGCTCTACCAAATTTGGCATCTGCTCTAGCAGTGTGATCCAACACATAATATTTAGCGAACATATGCATCAACTTCCAAGTAGCAGCCTTGCACATCTTTAATAAGCAATCTTTAAGTGAAACTAAAGATGCTTACAGATCCAAAAGAATAAGGCCATATAGCAGGCAGCTCAGGAAATTCAACTAACTCCTAACACTGCACAATGCACACAGGGGATAGGCGGGGCTGCTCCAGCCCAAACTGGCCAGTCATGCCGCAGGCTGCTCTGGCCAGGTCAGGCCAGGCCGAGCTTGCTGCACTGTGTCACAGGCTGGGTCCTACTTCAGATAGGCTAGGCCCACTGTACCACCGGCAGGTGCTGCTCCGACCGGGCCAGGTCACCAGTTAATCGGTTATGGAATGCTTACCAGGCAACCAGTTAACCGATTAACCCTTTACATTGCTAACTGTAACTGATAACACTTTCTGGTATATAGTTTTCTAAAACTGAGCAGTGCACTCTACAACAAAGGAGGAAATGACTGCTCAAGACTAGTCTGGCTTCCAACCCACCTAATGTGCTCCAACCTGGTGGCTGGCTCTGTGACTATGCCTGAGCAGCTAGGGTTGCCAGGTGTCCGGTTTTGAACCGGACAGTCCAGTATTTGAGCTTTCTATTCGGGAAACAAATTGAGAAAATATAAATAAGAAAATATAAATGTCTGGTATTTTCTAAATAAGATGTAATGTCGATTGTGATGTAATGTCAAGTGTGTCCGGTATTTTTGTTGAAACCATCTGGCAACCCTATGAGCAGCAGCAGAGCCCCTTGCAGCCGCAGGTCCCTCTGAGCTGCCAACCCCATGCCTAGGATTCTGGGCGGCAGAATCTCGGGAGTGGGGCCAGCAGCCAGAACCCCACATGTGCTGAAATGCCTGCTAGTGGCAAAATCTCAATTGCAGAGCTGAGGTAACTAGGGCCCCACATGTGCCAGGATGCCTGCCAGTGGTGGAGCCACAGATGCAGTGCTGGCCGCCAGGCCACCAAGACCCCAGACACCGAGGTACCTTGCAACCAGTGTTCCCTTCAAGCTGCCCGGCAGCTCAGCTTCACAGGTCATTAATCAGCCCTGCCCAGTCAGCCAGCTCCCTGTACAGAGCCCTGAGCCTCTTACTGGGCAGGGCTGATTAATCACCTGTGAAGCTGGGCTGCCACAGCTTGGAGGGAACACTGCCTGCCACCCTTCCATACCCATGAGTCCCTGGTAAACAATTAACCATGCAACTGATAGAACTTTGATTAATTATATTATTGTTTTTACATCCCTAAATAAATAAGCCACATCTGAGAAGAGGGGGACTGTAATCTTGAACAGTACATAGCCTCATTCTGAAGCCAATTCTCCAAAACAAAACAAAAATACCTTGTTTTCTTGGGTGCCCGCCCAACTACCACCAGAAGATATTTTGGGGAAAAAAATCTCGGTATTGACAACAATCCATACAGGAGCCATTTGTATTGGAAATGGTGCCCCACCAAAATGAACAAGTATTTTTGATAAGTGTGCCAGACAGCAATACGAAAATATGAATTCTTTAAAGTCAAGAATGGTGAACCAATCTAGCTGTAAGCAAGGAAACTACACAAACTAGAATTAACATACAAAACCGGATTTTTTCAAAGTTCTTAAATCTAAAATCAGATTAAAACCCACCATCTTTTTTCTTTATCAGAAAATATCATGAATAGAATCCATGATCCCTGAGATATTCAGGTACCTCCTCAACAGCTCCTGTCTGGAGCAGCTTGTTAACCTCCGTAAGAAAAATGAGAAGGGAACCTAAACAGACAAGTTGACGTGGAATTGAAAGAGGGCAGTTGTTCAACAGAACGGCATAATCCTGTTCAATTTTTTTTTCCAGTATCAGTGCATTTGCTGTGATTTGCTTCCACTAGCTGACCTGTCTCCAAACAGAGGAACCTGGCTGATCCATAACTCTCCATCCTCACATCAAATCTGACGCCTAGTATTTGCTGAAGATGAAAAACTGGGAGCAGGATGTTTTATTCTGGGCCTAGATCTGAAAGACCTTTTGTGCTGATTTTGAAATAAAGTCTAAGTTTGTTGGTACTGCTGCTGATGCTTCTGGCTAAAGCAAAAAGTCAACTGCAAGTAATACTGTCCATACGAGACAAAGGATGGAGTAGGAATAAGATCCTCCGGAAAAGGGCTTTTTTTTCCGGAGGATCGGGGTCAGTGTAAAAGCGGCGGACATTTTTATTTAAATGCCGCGGGGGATATTTAAATCCTCCGCGGATTTCCCTATTACGACCTGTGAAATTAACATGCCCCTTTCGGAAAAGGGGCCAGTGTAGACGTAGCCCTGTAGTTTCTGCAACAGCTTGTCTGTCTTCCAACTGAAAAGACCATCCTGTCACGACTGAAGTGCAGACCGTCTGACATAGTGGTCTGAGCAATAGCCAGGAGTCAGACCACGTCAAAGTCCAAACAGGCCATGGGAAAAGTCCAGCAAGACTCTATAGATGCAAATGTTGCTTGGTTTCATTTATGCAAAATATTCTCCCTTTCATCTTGCCTAGAACAACCAGTTCATCAATCTGGCTCAGTCATTACAACCCAGGCTACAATATACCAAGCAAAGCAGATGTTGCCAGGAGGCTGCTGGAGACAACGTTTGAGAAAAAAAATTGAATCGAGTGTACACAAAAAAAAAAAAAAAAAAAAAGAGAGAAATCCTACACACTTCTTCCAGGTGAGAATCCTCTTCTGCACCCATGCCCATACTCCCTCCCAGACTATGCATCCCACTCACCTGCCTCAAGTCACAATCCCCTCATTTGCCCAAACTTCCCCCACTCCAGGCCCTCTCCTGCACCCAACCTCCATCTCAGACCCCCATCTCCTCCATTAATATCATAGAAGAGTGCTGAATTTGACCACTTTCCAAATTCTTGGAGTGACCCTCCCCATCAAAAATTACTGCCAATCCCTGCCCTATCCTTCTGAGGAACTGAAAGAACTCATGTGGCAGCCCTGGGGAGGACACAAAGGCAAGGAAGACTGAGAAGAGTGGCCCAGCTTCCTCCTCTTTCTCCACTTGCCCATATGGTGTCCCCAGGGGTGACCATGAGACACTGAGGACATTTGCCCCATCAACAGATTACTAGAATTTTCCACGTATCAAGTAGAGTGTGCTGCTGCTGCAATGGTAGAGGCACCATCCAGCCTTAAAATGTTTGTGTCTAGTTATCACATGCTGCCAAAACGTTCCTGAGCACGTTGTTAAAGAAAAAGAAAGTGCCAAGTATCAGATTATGCTCCAGCAAAGGCTGATGGGAATTTTGAGAGATAAAGAAGTCATTTCTATACCTGAGGACATTCCACCAGTGCATCAAAGACCTGCTGTCACTAATGAAGGTGTGATTGCTTCTCAGAGACAAGGGCTCAAGAATCTGTTATAATGGAAAGCGTAAGACAAACTAAGGACACTTCCACACTTTAAACTTGTTACAGGTTTTGTATATCCACATTAAATGAGCAGCACACACCCCAATGTATTGTTAGCCCAGAATTAAGGGGACTCTACCTTGTATCATGGCTACTGGAGTGACCTGGGTTAGGCTAGGCTAAGTGTGAGGTAAGGAGAGGCAAAGGCAAACCAAGACAAAAAGGGTCATTTAAAGTTTTTAGAACCTTAAAAGAAAACCCCAAAATTTTAGCCAGACCAACTCACTACAGTAAAACTCCAATAGTCCAGCATCCAATAGTCCGGCACTCCTGATAGTCCGGCATCAAAATGGCAAGAACCTAGTGAGTGAGCTTCGGCAAAAAATGAGTCACAAGGTAACAGCAGCAGCAGCTGAACTGAAGGAAAAGGGTAAAAAGGGGTTAAAAAAATCTAAAACATTAGAGTATACTGTATACAGTATGTACAATAAAAAGGGTTAAGAACACTTTATATACAGTGCAGCCTGGTGCAGCTGTGTTGATTGTTTAGCTGCTCTGAGGGCAGCCAAGGCTTAGAGCTCACCCCCCCTGTGCTCTTCAGGTGAATGCCCTATCCCCTAGGGCACTCCAGAGCTGAGCTGGGCTGGGCTGGGAGGTACTATAAACTGGTTATGTATATACTCTGGCATATCTGATAATCCGGCACCACCTAGGTCCCATAGGTTCTGGATTATCGGAAGTCTACTGTACTTATAATAATTTAATCTATCTATATATAAATGTCTGTCTGTTTGTCCATCTGTGTGTTTATGCAAGAACAGGGCCACCAAATTTGGCAGACAGCTTCCTCTTACGCTTAAAGGTCAGGGTTTGGTTGTGTTGGGAACATGGGGAAGTGGCAGAAATAGGACTCCCTCCCCCCCCCAACATGGAAAGGGAGGGGCAGAAAGAAGAGGGACATGATCCTCACACTCACCACTGTGGACAATGAGCAGGGATGGGATACTGCAGAGTGAGCGCTGGGGACAGTCACACTAGCAGGAGAATGACTAGCTGGGGATGGGGCACTGCATGTTGCTGGCCAGGTCCCCTCCCATGCTATAGGGCCTATCCATTACCCTCCACCCCACCCTATCACGGAATCTGGGGATTTCCCCCCTCCATGGGAGCCTGCACACTCCCTCTCCCCTCCCACAGGTGTATGGAGATTCTCCCCCACCTTGCTGTGTGGCTCCTATGGGACCTAGCAATTTCTCCCTCCCCCTCTATCAGATCACCCATAGTGTGGGGATTCCCTCCCCACCTGTGCCAATTCACCCAGGGCCTGGGGATTCCCTTCCTCTCCCCCCACAGCTCCTCAAGAGGCCTAGGAATGCTTTTCTCCCCCACCCTCACTCCTCTTGGGGTCTGGGAGTTCCTCCCCACACCTTACGAGGCTAGGATGTGCCCTCATTCCCATTGGTCCTCCTCTTAGTTCCCAACACACCCCAACCAACCATTTCTCGACCTACACACCCGAGCAATGCCGGTTACATCTACTAAACTATAAATAACCAATACACTATCCTTTGTCATCTTGTATATGCCACTCCTCCTTAGATTGTGCATTTAACACCAGATGTATCATTATTAGCAGAGAAATTATACAGCAGTACATAGTGTCACTTCAGTGACTCAACTTTTCCTCTTCTTGGATGTAACACCAGCTCTAACCTCTTGCTCTCCTGTCATTTGCTTCTCTTCGGTTCCTTAGATTCAGTGATTGTGGCTATTCCCTCTTCACCAAGTTTATCCACAAAGAGGGTTTCAGTGATCCTCGCTTGGCTTTTAGGCACCTTCGTATGGTGTTCCTTCAATAGATGTTCAGTTATTCTCTTAGTTCATTTACGTTTTTTAAAAATCTATTTTTAATCTAACACTTTCAATCACTTCCTTCTTCACTAATTATATGTCCTGTGTATTTGAAGGAGGTTTAAATCAGGATTCCTATATACATATTAGCATATGTGCAGTGTAACAAAGCTTAGTTTTTATGACAAATGAAGGGGTTTCAGTATAGTTTGTGGTGATTTTGATTCATGTACAAAGGGATTTTATTATCGTGTCTATGGGCATGCAGTGGAAATAGGTATTTTCATGAGTTATCCCAGACAAAGTCATGGCTACAAAGACACACAGACTGTACTGTATTTTTATAAGGAATATACCAACTGCCTCTCCCGCCGACATCATCTGAGCGCCTCATCCAGCTTCAGCTACCCTCCTACTGGCTGATCCCTTCCCAAGCCAGCATTTTACACTTCTGCATTGTAGCTGCAGGCCCCCTGATAATACCTCAGTAACTCAAAACTGCAGCAAGTACTAGTTCTGGAGCCAGGCTTACTACACCACCATACATCAAAATGTTTTGAAATCAGCACTTACACAATCTGGTCAAACTTTTCATAGTGCATTTCGCTGTCACTGTGCTATCTGCATTCTGGGTGGGACTTTTCATGCTGCATATTGGGAGATACATACCAGAAGGTAACAGAATTCTAGGACCTGTGATCAAATTAATTAATTCCCATTATCGCTCTCCCTTCATCCCATCAGCCCTCTGGATTCTATATTCTAGCAGCATTTTCAATGCCCTGTCACATAGGATGGAGGAAGCATTGATGAGTGATGCAACCCTCCCCGTAATTAATATAAGCAAGTTGCAAAAATAATATCTACATTAATTAAGGAGCAGGCTGGTAACAATTTTCGAGCAGGAAGCAGTTGAAATAAAGCAGGCACATTTTGATCTTTTCCTGAGTCAGCTTCTCTCAATGGAGAGCTGCTTTTCAGCCTGGTCAAAACTTGTGGGACAGGATAGTGTTGGGAAGACCAACAGTGATGGCAGAACATCAGGGTACTGAAAGGCAATTTTTCTAGAAATGTGTGCAAAGCTTGAGCTATAGCAGCAGCAGCCGAACATTTGCATGAGAACTGCTCTCAGCATGGATAAGTGTATGGTCATCATTATCATTATCTTGCAGTTTACCAACTTGCCACCAGTTAGCAGCTAACCAATTAATTGGTGGCAGATAAAAAGTCAGGGCAACTGATAGGCTATGTTTACACTGAAGAGTTTTTGTGCAAAAACTCCAAGCGTCCACACTACAAGCACATTCTTGCACAAGAAAAAGTACAGTAGGTCATCAGAAGACAGGGCTTTTTGTGCAAGAGTTATTCCTCTTTCTACAAGGAATAAGCCTTTTTGCGCAAGAGATTTTGCTCAAAAAGGAGTGTGGGGACAGACAACAGGGGTTTCTTGCACAAGAAACCCCTATTGGAAAAAGCACAGGTGCTTTGACGGCTATTCTGTGAATGGCCATCAGAGCTCTCTTGTGCAAGAGCTTCCATGGCAGTGTGGACGCGCACTTCCACAAGAACTTTTTGTGAAAGATCTCTCCGCAAAAAGTAATTGCACAAGAAGCCTGCAGTGTGAATGTAGCTGTAGAGTTATGCACTACTGTTCCAAAAGTGCTTCTCCTTCCCCAGTTCCAAGACTGGGAAATATATAGAAACTTATTAATAGGTTTCCATTGATAGGGTCTCAAATTGCACTGGATCCATTAATGGAACCCACATGCCTATTCCTTGCACTTCTTCCCTCCAACCCCTCCCTGCACAGTTAATCCATAAACAGGTGGAAAGAGCTATAGTGCCAAGGTGTGTTTCTAAAACATTTGCTGCCATTGTTTCTATGATCATTGATGGTACTGCCATTCCTCCAGCCATTCTAAAAGACCCTGCTTATTCTCTGCTTCCGTGGCTTATGGACCCTTGTACTGGGTAAATATACTCTGAGCAGCTGTAGGATGATCATGGAACTTCCATTCAGGACCCTGAAAGGTAGATAGAGTAATCTAATTTTAGGCTGGAGGATGATTAGAGATATATGTGTCTTATGATAGCTGCTTGCTGTGTTCTGAACAAATGTTATGAAAGCAAGAGAGAGAGCGCCTTGCAGATGGTCAGGACATTCAGAAATTTGCTTAATATTTTAAACACCCAGAGAAGGTGCCTCTATTGCATGCCTCAACTACACAAAACCTTCAACTCAGGGATGCATTCTATGCTTTTATTTTGAGACTAGTAGGACACTTGTGATCCATGTTTATGCATTTGAATAAGTCATAAATCAGGATTACTATAAATATATTAGTATATATACACACACACACAATACAACTTTGTCTATGCCAAATGTAGGTTCCAGTATATTATTTTATTCATGTATGTATGGATTTTAGTACAGCCACTGTGAAAGTGCAGTAGAAATGGGTATTTTCATGAGTTGTTCCAGACACAAAGTCAGGACTATAAAGACACACAGAATGTAGTTTTATGAACAATACACAAATATAAACAGTTTGAATAATAAACACAGTCTTCGCTTAAAAAACATGCAACTATAGAACTAACAACCTTTAAAAGGCTGCATGTAATCAAGTTTGACAAGATCACATATGTATGTACCTAGAGTACTAAAAACTGTTCTCTATACTTTGAGATGTGGGATGGTGATACAACAGCATCTCTCGAGGGTGAAGGGAATTAAGGGGATCATCCACTGTCCGTTATTTTCTTTGCCATGGCAAAAGAATGCATTTCACTGTTATAGTAGTGAATGGTATGGTCCAGAAAGCAGACACTTCAGAGGTAGAGTGCTACTGGGGAATATACAGGACGTGGCATGATGCTTGAGCACAGAATTATCTCCATCAGCCTCAACAGCTGGACTCATGAGAACCTGTCCTTTTCTCTCTCCTCCTTGTCATGCCTCAGGAACCCTTCACTCTATTCCACCTTTTTATCCCTATCTTGGGACATGTCCAACAGTTATTTGACCATGTCAGCCCTTGAGCTCCTCCTCTACCTCCTACATAGATTGAACAGCTATTGGCCAAATGTTAACACCCATGTCCTTGTTCACCTTGTTCAGCTACCATGGGAAAATTAAAAAGAAAATGGACGACTAATCACTGTCAAAACTGAAGTCTCCATAACAGTGATAAAATGCTGGTTCCTCAATTTTGCAATTCCATCTCTTCCTAGTCTTGGGTAAGAATGGAGACAGGAAGACATTTTCACAATCTTTCCTGCTTAACTTGGATCTCTGGACTGTGCTATAAGGTGGGCAGGGGGAAGTTGTTAATGCCAGCCGGCAGAAAGGGGTAATTAATGCAAGGTGAGCTGCTAAGTATCAAAGATAGAGACTATTTAGAGACAGAACTGTACAAGGCAGGATACTAACACGTGTGCTCCTGTAGCTAGAATGGGGGTTAATGAGTGGATTGGCCTGCAAATGCAGGCTATTAAGACCTAGTTCTTATATAGTGTTTTTCATCAGCAGGTTAGTGTAACCACATGGACACTTCTCCAGGCTGCCCTTTAGAGAACACTGTGCTGATGCATACCCCCGAAAGGCAGAGAAGGAATCAGTTCAGAAAAGGCAACAGCCAAACTGAGAAGATATGCCACGCGGCTGTTGCCAGAAGCTGATGCCAGAGTGAAAGAGGAACACGAGTGATATAGGCCTTTCAGTGAGCTGCACTGCCCTGTAAGTTTGTGCTCAGGTAAAGCCCTGCTTTTGGCTTCAGTTCTTTTTTAACATATGTGAATGAGTTCACTGGAAAATTAATGTAATTCTGTAGTAGCTCAAAGAGAGGTTGATATCCTTAAAATGCCTGACAACTTCAGTTTGGAAAATATCATTCAATGTAACTCATAACATCTAACACTGACTTATTAGCTAAGGTCATTACTAAATCCACGAACCAGATAAATCCTTCTTGCTGTCATTTCTATATCTTCCCTTACAATAAAAGTGCCTTTACTTAAAATCACCTTCAGCCATTCAGTGATGCCAGTCAACTTTACATAAATCTACAATCAGTTTTTTTTAATTGCAGTGCTCTGTATTTTGCAAGAAGACCCTTTAATTACTTATGAAATCTTTAAATTATCTTTTTTATAGTAAGTCACAAATAAAGCAATGCAATTAACTAGTATGCCCAGATCATCAATTTGCATGTCAATATATCTGGTCTCAGGTTTCCAATATTTAAAAAAAAAAAAAAAAGCAGAGATTCAATAAATTGCTTTCTTTAAAACTGCCACTATTGATATTTTTTCAAAAAATGATTTATCTTTGTCAGTAATGAACAACTAACAAACTACCACATCTCTTTAAAATGCCAAATTGGAGGGGGGGGGGGGGAAGAGAGGGAAACAACATATTTGAGACATGAAAGCATTAAGACAGACACAGACTAAAAATGTGGACCATAACTTTAACTGGGACCATTCATGATCTTTAAAAGATTAATCCTTAGTCAGAATCCACTCTATAGTAGCCTACACTACTGCTAAGATAACCTTCTTTTCTATACATTAGCTTATTGATTGATACTGTATTCACAGAACTAATAATCAAAAGCAAAAATTAGCATCACTGTAAAGGTGAAATAGTAAGTACAGGCAGTCCCCGAGTTACGCGGATCCGACTTATGTCGGATCCGCAGTTACGAACGGGGCTTTTCTCGCCCCGGAGGACGGGAGCGGCGGGACGCCCAGATGCGCCGCGGTCCGTTGCCCCCATCCTCCGGGGCGAGAAAAGCTGCTCCCCGTCTCCCTGGTCTGCAGGGAGACGGGGAGCAAAGCCTTGGAGCACGCCCTCAGCGGGACAGCCCGGGCGCGCTTGAGCTGTCCCCCTGCGGGAGTGCTCCCCAGCTTTGCTCCCTGTCTCCCGACCAGCAGACCAGGGAAATGGGGAGCAAAGCCTCGGAGCACGCCCGCAGTGGGACAGCCGCGGCGCGCCTGGACTGTCCCGCTGACCGCATGCTCTGCGGCTTTGCTCCACGTCTCCCGGGTCAGCAGACCAGGGAGACGGAGCAAAGCCGTGGAGGACTTGGGCGGTCCTGCCACCCCGTCTCCCTGGTCTGGGGGGGGGGGGTGCCCCCCCCCCCAGCAGACCAGGCTTTTCTTGCCTTCCCCTGGGGTAGAGCAGCTGTGGGCTGCTGGGTTGGTCCCGCAGCGCCGCTCGGGACCAACCCGGCAGCACCCCAGCTGCTCTGCCCCAGGCGTCCTGATTCAGCCGCTGCTGGTCAGTTTCAGTAGCGGCTGAATCAGGACGCCTGGGGAAGAGCAGCTGGGGTGCTGCTGGGTTGCTCCAGTAGCGCCGAGGAGCCACGCTACTGGAGCAACCCAGCAGCACTCCAGCTGCTCTGCCCCAAGGTCCCCACGTCAGCCGCTTCTGAAACTGACCAGCGGCTGACTACAGGAAGCCTGAGGCAGAGTTGCTCTGCCCCAGGCTTCCTGGAATCAGCCTCTGATCAGTTTCAGCAGCAGCTGACTTGGGGACGCCTGGGGTTCTTAAGTTGAATCTGTATGTAAGTCAGAACTGGCGTCCAGATTCAGCCGCGGTTGAAACTGATCAGTTTCAGCAGCGGCTGACGCCAGTTCCGACTTACATAGGGTATGTCTACACTACAATGTTAGTTCGAACTAACAGACGTTAGTTCGAACTAACATTCATAGGCGCTACACTAGCGCTCCGCTAGTTCGAATTTAAATCGAACTAGCGGAGCGCTTAGTTCGAACTAGGAAAACCTCATTTTACGAGGACTAAGCCTAGTTCGAACTTACTAGTTCGAATTAAGGGGTGTGTAGCCCCTTAATTCAAACTAGTGGGAGGCTAGCCCTCCCCAGGTTTCCCTGGTGGCCACTCTGGCCAACACCAGGGAAACTCTATTGCCCTCCTCCCAGCCCCGGACCCTTTAAAGGGGCACGGGCTGGCCACGGTGCCCATGCCAGGTGCAAGCCTGCCAGCACCCAGCCAGCAGACCCTGCACCTGGCACGGATTGAGCCACCCACCCGATGTCCCCCAGCCCTCCCCCTCTTCCTGGGACCAGGCTGGCGGTTCCCGGGAGCTTGCCCAGGACCGCAAGAGGCGGGCACCTTCCTGGGCTAGTGCAGACATCGTGGACCTCGTCCACGATCTCCGCACTAGGCACAGGAAAGTGGCCGGCTAGGGCAGGAGAGCTGCCAGCCTGGCCACCCAGGAGCAGGTGTGCATGAAAATCAAGGGGGTCCACTGAGACCCCCCGACCCTGAGCTTACAATGGTCGTCCTGGGTCAGACCAAAGGTCCATCTAGCCCAGTAGCCTGTCTGCCGACAGCGGCCAACACTAGGGACCCTGGAGGGGATGGACCGAAGACAGTGACCAAACCATTTGTCTCGTGCCATCCCTCTCCAGCCTTCCACAAACTTTGGGCAGGGACACCACTCCTACCCCCTGGCTAATACCACTCCATGGACCCAACCTCCATGACTTGATCTCACTTCCCTTTAAACTCTGTTCTAGTTCTAGCCTTCACAGCCTCCTGCAGGAAGGAGTTCCACAGGTTAACTATTTGCTTTGGGAACAACAACTTTCTCTTACTAGTTTCAAGCCTGCTACCCATTCCTTTCCTTTGGTGTCCTCTAGTCCTTTAGGGGAACTCATGAAGAACTTTTCTGAATGCACCCTCTCCACCCAACCCCTGCTTTTAGAGACCTCTATCCTGTCCCCGCTCCGTCTCCTCTTTTCTAAGCTGAACAGTTCCAGTCTCTGTAGCCTCTCTTCATCTGGGACCTGTTCCCAACCCCTGATCATGTTAGTTGCCCTCCCCTCTCCCAACCTTTCTCTTCCCCTCTCCCACCTCCTTTTCCCAGTCTCCCCCAGTTTTGTTCAATCAAGACAGAGTCAATGTTGGAAGAAACGTTATCTTTATTTTGTACATCAGGAAGGGGGGCTAGGGAAGGGTAAGTGGAAGGAGGTGAGGGAGGAATGGGGTACGAGCCCCCAATGGGGAGGACTGGGCTGGCTCTGCGGGCTTCTGGGGGTGGAAGCTCTCCTGCAGCCCCCCGATTGCCCCCTCTCCCCAGATGGCAGCCTGCGGCAAGTGCAGCTGGGCTGATGGCCGAGTGCTGTGATGTGCCCAGTGTGGGCACTCCGGGCACTCCAAGCCAGGACTGGTTTTCAAGCGGGGCACCCCGAGAACTGTCTGTCCGGGGTGGGGGTTGGGTCCCTTTAAGCGCAGCCCTCGGCTAGCCTGAGAGAGCATCTCCACGCTCTAAGTCCTCCTCTGATGCCCTGCCGGCACTGCTTCCAGCCATCCTTAAGCCCTGTTCAGGGTCCACTTAATGTGGACATGCTAGTTCGAATTAGCAAAATGCTAATTCGAACTAGTTTTTAGTTCTAGAGGCGTTAGCTCGAATTAGCTTAGTTCGAATTAACTAATTCGAACTAAGTTAGTTCGAACTAACTCTGTAGTGTAGACATACCCATACAGATTCAACTTAAGAACAAACCTACAGTCCCTATCTTGTACGTAACCCGGGGACTACCTGTACAGCACTAGGGTAGTAGTTCCATATAACCCATTCCCAAGGAAGAGCTCTAATATTGTCCTTTATTTGTACTTTTCCACCAACAGTCACCAAGTGCTTTCATTAGTGACAAAGTATTTTACTCCAGGAAATCCAGACTCCTAGCATGAAGCACTTACTATTTAATTCTACTAGCACATTGATCCCACATTGCTCAGGTCCTTTACTCAATTAAGTTTGTGCACTTTCCCCTTGCTCCCTGAAAGTGACAGAGGGGGAACAGCCAGTGACCTCCCTCTAAGAATCTATGAAGAGGAGCTTTTGCCCTCCCTAAAGGGGGCCTGCAGAGTTGGAAGCGTGAGGCTAGGGTAGTCCCAGACAGAGGTGGTGATTCTGTGTCTTTTCTTTATAGTTTTAAAAGATGCAGTCCCATTCCAGGCACATCCTGTTTTCCTGGCAAAACCAAACCCTGACCTAGCTTTAAGTTATGACAAGAGGAAACTGTATACCAAATTTGGTGGCCCTAGCTCTTGCCATTTAGGAGGAGTTCTTGAACAAATGAATTTATCTTTAAAACTTAGCCCACACTTTTCACTCTAATCTCTTCAGGGCCATGCTCACCAACAGTCGATCGCAAGGCGTCCTGTCCGCCCCGCCCCCATTTCCCTCCCACTCCCCGAACTCTGTCCCCACTCCCCTGTCCCCAGCTACAGAACTCTGTCCCTACTCCCGTCCCCACTTCCTGAACTCTGTCCCCACTAGCACCCTGTCCCCACCTGCAGAAACCTGTCCCCACTGGCACTCTGGCCCCTGCTGCAGAACCCTGTTCTCTGCCCTTCAAGCACCCTGTTCCCTCTCCCCTGCCTCCAGCCGCAGAACTCTGTCCCCACAAAATGTATAATTTAAATCTAAAATGAAGCATTTATAATAGCATGAATAAAAACCAGACCATTTATTTCATAACTGTAAACACGTGATTTTAATTTTATATATTGCATAATTTAAAAATAAACTTTATCAGTGTGTGTAAGTAAGGGCTGGGGATAGCAAGTGATGGACAGGAGGAGAATAGAGAGGGTGGGGCTCAAGGAAGGGGTGGGGCTTTAGATCTTCACCTGTTCTGAGATTTAAAAAGTGATCTTGAGTGTAAAAAGGTTGGAGACCACTGCTGTAGCTACATCTGGGTCTACACTAAGGCAACTGGGGGCTCTAGGATCACAATGTAGGGTCTCCTAATACTCCATGGCCATAGCCCCTAGGGACGCTAAAAAATAGTTAAGGTAACCATTAAAAAGTCTTAGTGGTTACATGTTGTGGGCTCTGCAGTATAAAGCTTATACTGCAGAACCGACAGTACAGCTGGTTCCCTGGGAGCAGGGACCCGGCTGAGCTGTGAGCTCTGCCGTATAAAGCTTCCTGGGAGTAGGGCCAGCAGCTGGAGCCAGTATGCACCAAGAGCCAGTTTACTAGTGCACCAGCTCCCAGTTGCAGACACCACTTCGGGGAGCTGGCTGCTGCCCTGCACTGCACACTCTGATATGGAGCCAACAGTGCAGGACAGCCAGCTTCCTGGGAGCCAGTGTGCCCCAGGAGCTGGCTTATAAAATGGCTCCCGGTGCATACCATCATCCAGCCCCACTCACAGGGTGCCAGCTGCCACCCAGTGCTGTGGGCTCTAATACAGACCCTGCAGTGCGGCCAGGAATCAATGTGCAACTTTTACAGAAATTGTTAAGCTCTTACAACACTTGTGGCCCTATCCTTGGGCCACATGGCAATAGTCTCTCACCCCTCCCCAAGAGTCTCTGGTAGTGGCATTGAGGCCCATTACTGTAAGATATGTTTTCTGTAGGTTCCATGCAGGATATGCACATGCAAAGCTTCCCTACTACAGGTATAAACAGAGCACAGACCATGAGGCACAGCTTCAGCAAGTTAAGACATGCCTAAAGGGTGAGAATATGTACCCAATTACATAACTGCATGGCACTCTATTCGTCCATACTGTGCTTCCCCATCTATATAGCATCCTCCTCACTGCTGGAACCCTTCACTGACATGTGTAGTTATATACTGTAACATGCACACAGTCTGCTTTTTGCTGTGGTATATAGCTACAAGAAAGTAATTTACTGGCCTCAGAACTGCTTCAGGCTGACTTCACACTCAGGAATTCATCCCATCATTTGTGCTCAGATCATATATTCAAGCTTTCCTTCACAAAAAGCTCTGATGTCTCCATCACATGGCCCCAGAAATGAGTCCTTATGCATGGGTCTATAGCAGGAGTGGGCAGTAAGAACTTGCTAAATGATCACACTTTACTATATTAATGGAGATGTGAGGTCTGGGAAAGAGTTTTAGTGAAGGAGGGAGCTCCAGGCAGGGGCCAGAGGTGCAGAAGGGGGTTGTGACCTGGGCCATGGGATTGGCATGCAGAAGGGACTTGTGACCCGGGACAGGCTCTGGTTGGGAAATGCTTACCATCCGCAGCTCCTGACTAGTGGCCCAGCAGGGCACTCAAGCAGGTGGCATGCCTGTTGTGGCCCCAAATGCCACTCAAAGCAGCCAGCTGCTGGGGCAAGCATGAGGACAACAGCTTCCCCTGCAGCTCCCATTGGCAGGTTTCTGGACAACGGGAGCTGTGAGGATGGGCTGGGGGCAGGGACAGTGCATGCAGTTTAGCTGCCCCTCTTTCGTCAAGGGGCATGCAGAGACGCAACTGCCCCAGATATTGGCTGCTTTGAGCAACAGATTGGGCCACAGCAGGCAGCCTGCCTGAGCGCCCCACTGGGCCACAGGACATTGGCAGACCAGAAGGTCAGGGCAGGCTGGATCTGGCCCGAAGACCATATTTTTCCCATCCCTTGTCTACAGTGCCCATGGCTTACTCCTCCAGTCCTATGCATAACCAGTCAGTCTGAACAGAAACAAAATTATAATTATTACAGTTTGTGGCTATTGTGTAATCACAGAACACATGACACTAAAAAGGGACAAAAAACACACTTTTTAGTGAGAGTTACACATATGGTGCCCAGTGACTGTCACAGGGTTTACTAGTAGGGCACCCCATTCTTGGAGCAAGTAGGGGCACTTCACCTTTGCCCCTGGAACCTTCCTTCATCTGCAAGCATTGTTGCAGAGTTGGTCTGATGAGGTTTCCACCTATAGCTAATTAGGAACAGTTCAGCTCTCCTCCAATAATAGTTCAAGCAAACAAGGGCAAACTCCATGTGCATCATGAAGCAAAATGCAGGACAATGTAGCACTTTAAAGACTAACAAGATGGTTTATTAGATGATGAGCTTTCGTGGGCCAGACCCACTTCCTCAGATCAAATAGTGGAAGAAAGTAGTCACAACCATATATACCAAAGGATACAATTAAAAAAATGAACAAATATGAAAAGGACAAATCACATTGCAGAACAGGAGGGGGATGCGGGGGGGGGGGGGGAGGAAGGTAAGTGTCTGTGAATTGATGATATTAGAGGTAGGGAGAGTGGGATGTTTGTGAGTTAATGGTATTACAGGTGATAATTGGGGAAACTGTCTTGGTAATGGGTGAGATAGTTCAAATTCTTGTTAAGTCCTTGTTGGCAAGTGTCGAATTTTAACATGAATGACAGTTCAGAGGATTCCCTTTCAAGTGCAGATGTAAAAGGTCTTTGTAGCAGAATGCAGGTGGCTAAGTCATTGAGAGAGTGTCCTTTCTGGTTAAAGTGGCAAGAAACTGTTTTCTCTTTGTGATCTTGTCTGATATCTGTTTTGTGGGCATTAATCCTTTGGCGAAGTGTCTGAGATGTTTGTCCAATGTACATAGCAGACGGACACTTTCGGCACATGATAGCATAGATTATATTTCTGGATGCGCAGGAATATGTGTTCTTGATCTTATAACTCACTTGGTTAGGTCCAATAATGGTATCAGCAGAATGAATATGTGGACAAAGCTGGCAACGGGGTTTGTTGCAAGGGAAGGTACCAGGGTTGGTATTAGTGTGGTATGTCCTGTGGTGGTTGGTAAGAATCATCTTGAGGTTAGGTGGTTGTCTATAGGAGACTATGGGTCTGTCTCCCAGAGCCTCTTTGAGTATGGTATCCTGTTCCAATATAGGCTGTAGTTTATTGATAATGTGTTGGACAGGTTTAAGTTGGGGGTTGTAGGTGATGACAAGTGGTGTTCTATTGTTGGTTTTCTTGGGTCTGTCTTGAAGTAGATGGTTTCTAGGTATTCGTCTGGCTCTTTCAATTTGCTTTTTTATTTCTCTGGGTGGGTAGTTGAGATTTATTAATGCTTGGTAGAGATCCTGAAGCTTCTGGTCTCTGTCAGTGGGATTAGAGCAGATGCGGTTGTATCGAAGGGCTTGGCTATAGACGATGGATCGTGTGGTGTGTTCTGGATGGGAGCTGGATGCATGTAGGTAACTGTATGAGTCGGTGGGTTTTCTGTAGAGAGTGGTGTCTAATTTTCCATTGTTGATTTGTACGGTGGTGTCCAGGAAGTGGATCTCTCGTGTAGAATGGTCCAGGCTGAGGTTGATGGTGGGGTGTAGGTTGTTGAAATCTCTGTGGAATATCTCCAGTGTTTCTTGGCCATGCGTCCAGATCATAAAGATGTCATCGATGTACCGTAGGTAGAGGAGGAGTGAAAGGGGACGGGAGTTGAGGAAACGTTGTTCTAGGTCAGCCATAAAGATGTTAGCATACTGTGGGGCCATGCGTGTACCCATGGCTGTGCCGCTGATCTGGAGGTATAAGTTGTTCTCAAACTGGAAATAATTGTGTGTGCATCATGATTGCCTTCCTAAGCCAGGAAGTAAAGTCCCATCTGGAGTAAAAAACTACACCCTTCTTGCCAGTAACAAAGAAATCTTCTTTAAGGGAAGTGATTATTCCCCTTTATTCAGCACTAGTGAGCCACATCTGGAGTATTGGGCCCCCAATTTGGAAAGGATGTGGACTAGGGATGTTAAATATTGGTTTATTTAATAGTTGAGTAACCTCATGAATTTTTATCAGTCAACTATTCTATAGTCCCCAGGGGTGGGGTCAGCAGCCACTGTATCAGAGGTAGCAGTGCAGGGTGCCAGGCAGGAGCTGGTCCAAGAGGGGAGCCAGTTTAAAAACCAGCTCCCTTTCTGGACCAGCTGCCTGTCACCCAGTGCTGCTGCCTCTGATAAAAAGAGGCATTAGAATGGGAAGGCAGCAGCCCCTGTCTAAGGGGAGGCAGGGGTCTAAGCTCCTGGACCTGGCGCAAGCTGGTAGTGAGCCAGGCGGCCAGCCCATCTGGCCCCTAATACACTTTAAATGCAGAGCCACAGTAGGGGTAGGTTCTGGACCCGGCGGGAGCCAGAACTGACACGGGCTGCTGGCCAGCCTGCAAAAAATTTACTAGCAAGGGGGAGGGAGGGAAGAAATGTGCATAGTCTACAGCATTAACCTACAAGCTTTTGCTCATCAGTTAATAGGTTAATCAAGTATACTGTTACATCCCTAATGTGGGCACACTGGAGACAGTTCAGCAGAAGGCTGGAGCACATGACTTATGAGGAGAGGCTGAGGAATTTTGGCTTAGTTAGTCTACAGAAGAGAAGAGTGAGGGAGGATCTCATAGCAGTCTTCAACTATCTGAAGAAGGGGTTCCAGAAGAGGACAGAAAGAGGTTGTTCTTGGTGGTGACTGTTGACAGAATGAAGAGCAATGGCCACAAGTTAGTGGGGAAGGCTGAGGCTGGATATTAAACACTATTTCACTAGAAGAATGGTGAAGCACTGGAATACTTAGGGAGGTGGTAGAATCTCCATCCCTACAGGTTTTTAAGTCCTGTCTTGACAAACCTTGGCTCAGATGATTTAGTTGGGATTGGTGCTGCTTTTAGTAGAGGGTTAGACTTAATACCTCCAGAGGTTTCTTCTGATGATTCTATGAAATAGGTCACTAGTTGAGGTGAGGCTAGATGTTTAAAATGCTTTAAAACTCTGAAAGAGCCAGGCTGAACATTCTGGGCTCTAAGCAAGGAAAATAATTTAAAGAAAGTTCATGTCATTATTCACAGGACCCAGGTGGTAGAGAACATTCAGCAGCCTTCCTAGTCAGCATTCCCTGTTCTGTGGACTCACGGAGTACTAGCTCTGTTTTCCCTGTAAGTGCTACCCCTCATTCCGCTTGGTTCTTCTTTAAGGAGTCACCCTTCTCGAGGTGCAGCAGACTTCATAAATGTACCAGGCTGGTGCTGATTGTGCTGAGAGGAGCTCATTCACCTCTTCCTGACTGAGGTGGGTCAAGTCCCCATCACAAAAGCTCACTGCAAACTTTCAAGGTCCAAGCAGTTCAAGTCTCGCTACAGAGCGCAATTTTTAAATGACTTCACTGAAGTATCATCTACAGGGATTGAACAGACTTCTGGATCTAAAAGCAACAGCCTTTAATGTTTGAGCTGAAGGACCAGATTCACTGTGTCCCAAGGAGTGGGTGCCATGCTCTCTATTTCTGGTATTTATTCCCTGCATTGAATTTGAATGAGTCCTCTCACTTAGGTTCTGCTAATATCTGACAATGAAGTAAAAGGATCCTCACCAGATAGATCCTTCCAAAAAAAATCTCATTCTCTCAACTCGTTGAGAGAGCAGAGAACAGACAACAGCACCTTGACCTCTGGTATTTGTGAGTGGGTGAAATGCAAACAGGAATAATTGGCTAAGCCTCAAATGAACCCGTGTTCATTTAAAGCATGGAAATCCTGTTGTCATGGACAGAAAAAAGGCTTCAAAAAGAACTGCATTTTTCTCTGACATTAGTAATTTTCCATTTTGGTCACATTCCATCTTTTAGCATCCTTCTGATTGAGACTTAGTACCTAACAGAATTAATCCTCAGACTATACTTATGATCGACTCCTCTGTACTGGATGTCTGTGTTTATCATTAATCCAACATCATTATGTTTGTTTCAGCTCTGTAAAAAAATAGGAGTGACTTTCCTTTTTCATTAAGGCAAATATTACTACTACCACCATGGTGCTGGAAGAGACCCTTGGAAGACATGAAGTTTTAGGAATTGTATTAAATCTAGTTGATTTTATTAAATTAATTTATCACTGACTGCCTTAGCGTACATGAAATCTGCCATCAGCTACCACTGCTGTCGCATCTCCCAGATAACTGTGAAGTCTTATCAGTTACTCTATTATTCTATAGTCCTTGGCGTTGTGGCCAGCAGCTAGTACAATCCGGTTCCACTCCTGAGGAAACCCCTGCCACTCTGCACTGCTGCCTCTGTAACAGAAGCAGCAGTATGGGGTGGCAGCAGCTCCTATCCACGGGGTGGGAGGGGAGGAAGAGTCTGAGCTCTCGGACCCAGCGCAAGCCAGAACTGAGCAAGGCTGCTTGCCCACCCGGCTCCCAATACACTTTAAATGCAGAGTCGCAGAAGGGGTAGGTCCCAGACCTGGTGCAAGACAGGACTGAGCCAGGCTGCTGGCCAGCCTGCTAAAATGTTTACTGTGGAAGGGGGGGGGGGGGGAGGAAGGGAGGGAGATTGTGTGTAGTCCATAGCATTAACTGATTATCTGATAAGCAAAAGCTTATCAACTACACCATCACTTCCTTAATTGGGAGCAGGGTCTTAAAGTTTGGCACTACAGTGGTCTTTGTGCCAGGAATATATCTTTTGCCATATCCATGAAAGTTTGCCCAAATTTTAGCAAGTTGTTGGCTTTTGAAAAAATTAAATCACAGTTTACACATATTCAGTAGACACTTCCTGGATTTTAACAAATACATTCCTCAATTTTATCCTCACTGAGCAGGACTCTCCCTGCATTTACAGGTCTAAGCTACAAGTCTGTCCTATGCTCTCAAAAGTCTTCCTCATTGGGACTATAGAGAGGAAGGATGAAGCTGACTAATCTGAATGCAAAGGAAAGACTACGTGAACTGGAGGGTGGAACAGACTGGGACAATCTGGCTAGGAGCTGAGGGTAACAAGTAGGAGTATAGGGGAGAGAGAGATAGTTCTAGTTTAAGGGATGAGAAAGAATGATTTTTGATCCTTGATTGCTCTTACTTTTTCATAATTAGAAGTTAAACCCATCAGCTAAAAGCAAAAACACTTTTACAAATGACCAACTTTAAAACATCTGAATTCATCAGCATTAGTAACAATTTAGACTGATTGGTGTCAATGACAGTTTTAAAAATTTACTTTTTAGGGTCTATGTAATTAAAACAATTTTTTTAATGTATCCACCCCGACATCAATTTGAATCGGAGACCTGTACCTATGTGATTTTAAAAAGCTAGTGTCTCTCAAAATTAATTAGTTTATCTTCTTGTTGCCCCCCAGTAAAACCTTCGGGAGCTGGGGAAAAGAGCTGGGGGATAAACTACTATAGATTTATTGGATGCTTTTGATAGGTACAATTAGAATTAACCTAAATATTTGTAATTTTTTTCATAGAAACACGCTCCACCACATTCCCATCCTAACAAGCTGTCGTGCATAAGAATACCACTAGAGATCCAGATTATAACAGCATTGTCTATTGAACATAATTTTTACATATAATGTCTCCTCAAAAACTGCTAAGAGTAAAAAGTGCTGTATTCATCCATCGACCAAAATGTTAGTTCAAAATTCAATAATTATAATGAGATGAAATAATCAGTAATTTGGACACTTTCCATTTAGGGAGAGACTAACAGCAGCAGTACAGATGCCTTTATGAAAATAACACAATCACAGAGTAAGAGGAAAAGATACTTACATTAACTAAGATTACAGAATTGACATTGAAATAGTTAAGGCTGCTAGGCTTTCTATGATAAACCTGCTTAATGAGGGCTTAAAACCTCATCAGAAACTTGTCATGTTATCTCTCTGTCTAGCTAGTTACTTTAAAAAACTTTCAGTAAGATTGAATACACGTGAGGAATTACGAAACATAATGGGAACATAGATTTATCTATTTAAAATACGATTAACATTCTAGGTTATTTTAAAGAGGAGAGAGACTTAAAAATCTGCTTCACTTTTGATTATAAATCAATCACTTGCATTTCCAGGTCCTTGGTGTAACTATAAAAAAGCTACTAGCACTGTTGAAGGTCTTTAAAGAAGAAAACCTTCCAATTTTTGTATCCAAGATCCCCTAATTTCACCACCTAATACAGAACACATCCTGCCAATTCTACAACACAACTTTCCAGTGATTCTGGGGTATTCTGGTACGACACTACTTCAAAAGGACAGCAGAACACAGATATTGAAGGTTTATGCCAATTTTCTCCAACCAAGCCCCCAAATTTCACCACTCACACAAGATAAATTGAATTTTGTCAAGACTCTTTTTATCATTTTGATGGATAATAACAGTATATTTTAAGCATTTTTACAATTTTACAGTTAGAGAAAATTATGGGGAGATCAAACAATAAGAGAGGGAAGATTACAATTCATTCAGATAGATCTCTGTCAAAAATGTAAAGCTTTACAATAGATAAAACAAAAACTGTAAGCATCACATATGAAAATATAGAAAGTAAATATCTATAAATCAAACTCAGATCTCAAGAAGCATTTTTCTTATTTTACATTTTGATTGTTATGGATGTAAATATTTGTCCTTGCACGGCTATGGTTAAATCACTTAATAAATATCTAATCCTTCCAAGCACACAGAACATATCCCACCAACTCTATCTGCAGTGCTACCAACAACTTTGTGTAGTCAGAGCAGCTAAACATAATTCTGTATTTAAGGCATTGAATATTGGGAACTTGGATACAAAAACATTGGCAGGATTTTTGTGGTTCAGACATGATGGGATCCAGATTTTTTTTTTTTTTTGTGCATTATAAAGAGAATCATATCAAATTACTCCTAGTGCACCAAAAATTCCAGCACTTGCACATAAAACACATCAAGTTCTTGGGTTATGCATTTGTCAAGTAAAATGAAGCTAAGAATAAAAGCTATTGAAAATGACATTGCCAAATTCATCCAGCTAATCTTCATCCCCAATTTCAGATTTAATAACAAAAACATGGTCCAGAACATGGGAGCAGTCATGAGTATGAGGATGATTCCCAATATGGCAACCTTTTCAAGGGCATCTGGAGGAGTAGTGGAAAAAATGCACTATGAAACCAAGGATATACCTGAGATAAAATGGTAACATTTTCACCCTCAGCACAAACTAAACTCCATCAGATTTCCACCATAACTTCAATTTCCACTACCCATCCATTAAACTCTTTCTAGAACTCTCCCACTACAGCATCAACTTCCAAGAAAGCACACTCCAACAACGAAACCCTACAGAAAACAATATACAAGAAACCCACAGGTCACCACAGTTATTTCCAAAGATCCAGCAAACACCTCAGAGGCACCAAGACACCTATTATCTACAGCCAAGTAGTCAAATACCACAGAATCTGCACTCAACTAGGGTGGCCTGAGTTAAATTGCCTGGGTTTAAATCAATTAAAATCAGCAAGTAAAAAGCATTGATTTAAATCATTTAATGTAATCAACTTTTCCATCTATACATCATTCATTTTCTAAAAAAAGATGCCCATCTCATTGGTTGATATAATCATTGAAACATGTTGATTTACAACTAAAACGGAGCCTTTATTCTAGATTTGGTATGTATTTTTTTCAACTGCAGAGGGCACTATATAACATTTAAGCACTATATAGCTTTATATTCTCAGATTGTTATTAACTATACATTTTAATTTATCATTTGCCTTTTTCTTCTATATAATTTACTAGACAATTAACTGTTTGCTCATGATTTCTGTCAAACTGCATTAAAGGATGGCAATGAATTTAATTAGACGTAACAGCATTTAAATTTATTTTTATTAATAGCTTTAAATGTTTGGAATACAAGCTTTCATTATCAAAATATTTCTCACATTTTCAACAAAATGATTTATTAGAGCAATTAACTGTAGTCAGTAAATTAAAATGATTTCAGGTCAGCCTAGTAACATTTTCAAACATGCCTAAGTGAAAGTGATTGGAGTTTAAATTCCTAACCACCCAAGTCTCTTTAACATGAAACAGTCTTGTAAGTTATTTAGGATGTTCTTCAAACTTTTCAAACTAGTAAATTTCAAGGGGCCCACCCTCATTTTTATTCATTAACTGAAATAGAAGAAAAAGTAGGAAAACTCATCTAATTCTCAAATTGATTTCTGAACTCTGAATAAATAAGAGTAAATGAAGAAAATTGTCTGTGCCTGCAGAACAGGATACTGCTGTCAAAAGCTGATTTAGCGCTTCAACAAACTCTGGTTCCAGGAGCTTCGCTAGTGACCTCTATCAATTCCCTGGTGTAACTTCTATAAAACATCAACAAACATGTAATGCTTCACCCATAGCCTCAAAATTATGGCTGGCATGACTGACAGATTATTAGATGCCCATGTCATAGCAGCAGCATCTTCAACAATTAGGCATCTGCCCTTCCTACTCTGGGCTGAGAATACTGGTTAGAAAATGAGGTAAAGTAAGTGCTTGATCCATCTGCTGCTTTACAGCCTGCAATTTAAACTTTGTTGTCCCATATGATGTCTCAAAATATTTTCCAAAATTCACCAGCATCAACAATGCAGTAGCAATCTTTCTGCAGTTTTTCCAAAGCTATGGAAGTATGCTCACTATGCTGAAAATAATCTTCTACATTTCTCTTTAGTCCAATGTTGGCTACTTTAGATACATCCATATATAGTGTCATGATACTCTTCATAAATTGTCTTCAGAATAGGCCAGTTCTTAATACAGTAAATAGCTCAAAACAATCAACCTTTCCAACAGACGTCTTGGAGGAGAACGAGTTGTCTTCTCCACAGTCTACCTGAAGCAATGTGATGTTACAAAAGTATTCTGCAAATTCAACATTTTCCTTTACTCCTGAACTTGTATTTAAGTCTTTGGCTAGAAGATGTGACAAATGAACTTCACTCTTCTGTGTTATAAATTTCAGGTTCCCTTCATTATCCTCTTGTAGATTTCTTCTCATCTTTGCTACCTTTGCAGCCTTGTCTGTGAAAAAGCACACACAACTTTGTCAATGGGTTGTTATAGCTTTTACTGCTAGCTTTAAGTATTCTGGTATCTGCACATTTCCTGATATAGCAACTGCTGTAAGATCAACAGCTCCATCTTCTGTTGTCACGTAAATACACGTTATGAATCATGTACATTTCTCTACTCATCAAGACTCACATTAATGAATTTCCCAACCATTTTTTTGCACACTTTTCTCCTACGTGATAACCAGCAACTGTCCAGCAATGTCTACTTTGCCGAGTAGAAGGTAGCCTGGTTTTAATGACTGACATATGTTAATGAACTCTTTTTTCCCCCCAGGCAAGACGAAAGGTAGAACGTGTTGCATGTATGAATGAAGTAACCTTTGCTTCTCTACAGTCTTGCTGGAATTTGCTTGTCCTGATTATGAACTCATCCATTATTTTACAGAATTATGAAGCAAGCTTTTTTCTTTCTTTACACACACACACACACACACACACACACACACACACACACACAATTTACTGCCAGACATGTGGTTAGTTTCAGCGCTGCTGCCAATACTAACAAAAGACCCTGACATTGTAGATAATTCAGATGATATTCATAACCACTCATGGTTAAAACTGACAACTCAAAAAGTTGGAAAAAAGTCACTGAGTGTTAATGTGCTCATTTTAAAAAATAAGATTCTTCCTATTGCAGCTGTTTGTACTACTATTCAAACTATGTAAATTTGTTCTGAACATATTTTATAGGGAAACTAAGTAATAAGGATGATTGATACCTATTTAAACACTTATCTTTAGGTAAAATACCAAACAGCTTGAAAAAATAAATATTAAAATTCATAAAAGCCTAATAAAATTTTACTTTTATTCACAAAATTCATCTAGGATATTTAATTATATTAAGCAATAAAAAAAATCCCAAAAGTCCAGCAGTAACAGTAAAATGTAATTGATAACTACTTTTTGAACATATGAATTTCAAAACATGTAATTATACACCAAAAATACAAATTTAGAAGAATAATCTAAGTTATCATTTACAAGCATGGTAAATGTGGTAGGCAGTCCATAAGAATGGTGCAAAAAGTAAGTTCACTAACCTCCTGATAGATTGCTCAGACATGTCCACATCATCATCAGTATAGTCATTGCCTTCTGAAGAGCATTTTTCAGGTTGTTTCAGTCTGATAACTCTGTCTTTGATCTCTCTATTGCACTGTTTTCATTTGGCACATGTTTCTTTTTTACCCAGAGATACGGGAACTCCCTGCAAATATTCCGAAATAAGGTCTTTAAAAAAAAAAAAAAAAAAAAAAAAAAAAAAAAAACAGCCTGTAGCCACAGCAGGGTTTATTTGTTTTTTTCCTCTCCTTCTAGTTCCCATTTGTTGAAATCAATGGCTGCACTCTGAAGAATATTGTTCCTTCACAGTATCTTGCTTTGACATCGGTGTTCCTCCTTTCTGGCTACATACTCTGCTCCTTCTCCCTTGTTTTGTAACTCACTCAGTCCCCCATCCCAACAACACTCTTCTCTCCACTCCCAAAAAACAAAAGCCAACAATCCAAGACTTCTGTTCCTGTAACGCACGTGCTTTTTGCATTGCAATATCTCATTTGTTTAGAGACAGAGAGGATATCTGTTGAGAAATTCAGAGATTTCTGTTTGTATCTGTCTGTGCTCACACAAGGAAACAGAGAAGTCATTTACTTAAAAGTCACCAAAAGCAGCAGCTAAAAGTCACTGGGCAGACTAGTGTTTTTCCAGGAGGTGAAGTGTACATTTCCAGGGTAGATGCAGTCATAAATATCCATATTTTGAGAACTGAGCCAGAGATAAGATAGGGAGAAACTATAAAATAAGACGACCACCCAGAGAATTCAGTAGATGATTCTGATAAGATACATTAAGGTGACTCCTGAAGTTAGAGGCTGGGTCCCAATGCCTGTGATGACTTTGCAAACCTCTTGCAACCAGTCCCTGGGTCCCCCAAAAGATCAACCCTTTAATACATTACACAATATTGTTGTGCCACATTTATAAAATGTGAGCTCAAAAGTTAGAGTTTGAGGGGAAGGCAAGGGGAGGGACTATTTAGGAAAGCAGCATTTAATTCAGTTTTTGATAGAGGCTTATGGTTTCAGTACTTTTTTATTTAAATGAACTAAGACTTTATAAATAGTTTAGGCCTACATATGTTTAAAATGAAATCTGGATTTAATACAAAACAGGTGGTTTTTTTAAAATATATAAATCATGTAAATCATTAAAAAAATAAAAATTAGCTTTTTTTTTTAAACTTATCCACTCTACTCCAAAGAGAACTTTGAGGATACACACCTAAATAAAATTAAATAGTCTTCACTACACAAGGATTACACCAGAGAAGTAGAAGGGAATGTGAACGCCCTGAGAAAAACGGTCAATACAGATAAAACCCATTGACTGCATATCGCTAGCTATCACCTCTCAAGCCACACTAGAATGTACATGACATATCAAACCATTATAACACATACTTGATGGGGACCACATCTTGAAAAAAAATCCTTCCCAAATCCCTGTTTCTGCTCTCCAAATAACCACAAACCCCTCTAATCTCACTAAGTTTATCATGAGACGCAAGTTTCCCCACAAATACAGGGCACACCGACTCAATATAGAACCATATGCCATAACAGATGGAAAACCCTGTAAACATCTCTCCACCACCACAATGCTCAATAGTCCCACAACTCATCTTTCAAGATCCACCAGCCTTACACATGCCTATCTCCACAGGTGACATACTTCACCTAGTGCAGGGGTGAAGAAGCTCATGTCCGGATGCCGTATGCAGTCCCCGGCTTGCCTAGATCCAGCCCCCAAGGCTTTGGGCCTCCCTTGAATTAGGGAACCAGTGCTAGCACTCCAGCTCCCTCCCCCTCCCCCACACTGCCCCACCACAGGGCTGGAGCACACAAAATCTACTAGGATGGTATGCAAAGGAAATATGGGGAGTGTTTCTCCTTCTCAGTCGGGTGCCATGTCAATAAGGAATTTTTTTTGCTTCACACTTGTGTGAGACCCCCGACTGATTTTTCTGTGGGTCATTGGCCCGATGCCAAAAAGGTTCCCCATCCCTAATCTAGTGCATCATAAGCCACAACAACTATGTGGGTGAATTGACAGTTGCTATGGTCTCAAATGAACTCACACAGAAAAAAAAAAGAAAAACATGCTGTCTCCCAGGGGTGAATCACTCTGTATGTGACCCCTCAGTCCTTGGCCTCAAAGGAAACCTGCACAATATATTCAGAAGACTAGCCTGGGAACTTAAAATCCTAACTCTGATAGACCCTAAACTTAACAAATCCTGATTATTTAGCTCACTACAACCATTCAGTACACCCCCTACTGCCTGCTAATCTGAAATGCCCTCATTTCATTAAGTGGCCTCCTACAACATGTCTGAACCCCAAATGCTAAACAATCTGTCCCACCTTGTATTTAGCTTGGACACTCTGGTTACCATCCCCAGACCTGAGATTGAGCCCTTTCAAGCTAGAAAGCTTGTCCCTTCTATCAACAGAATTTAGTCCAAAAAAAGACATTACTTCACCTACTTATCTCGCTCTTCTAAAATGAGTTATGGGTAAACATGCAGTGTTGTTGTAACCGTGTCAGTCCCATGATATTAAAGAGCTCTGTGTAAACTCAAAAGCCTGTCTGTGACCATAACACCCTAGTCCAATAAAAGATGTATCCTACCCACCTTGCATCTGTATCTATGGGTAAAGTAACTCTTCCTAGCCAACAGAATTGATGTTTAACGAACTAAAGTTTCAATGTCTGAGAAATTCTATGAAACACAAACCTGGATGGAAACTAGTTTAATCTCATACCATAGTCTCCCAGGCTGTTAATGTCATACACTGTGTCACTTCAATGAATGAACACTGTGTCACTTCAATGAATGAATACTACAAATAGCTGATTTTAAACCGACAACTTTCAGTTGAATCTTATTTTCTATATAATAATCAGTAGTTCAAAGATAGCAAAAAATTCCTTTCACCATATGAATTTAAGAATGCAGTTTCTTTTTGTCTGTGTTACAAGGAGAGAAACTTTCCCTTATTTGTTCACATATATTTTGTTCTTATGTTACACTAAATAAAAAGCATTTTAATATTAAAAATTATGCTAATATGATAGATGTTTTCTTTAAAGAAAGATACCTCGGTGTTTAGTCCTAGAAACACTTACTTATTATGCCCCACTAACTTCAGTGAGGCTATGCACAAATAAGGATTTACAGCAGCACTAGTGACTATAATCAATATATCTTAGGTTTTTAAGCTACCAACCACCACAGTTGTACCTGAGTATCTTCAGTGTAAGACCAGTAAACAAGATGATTTATCTTATCTCTGTATAAGACACTTAAGACCAATTCTGTACTGAATAACTGCAGCCGATTATGGTGTCTACCTTTTTGAAAGAATTTTGAAAAAGCTGGTTGGGGTGAAGAGAATCATTGTCACAAAAATTAAAGGGCTGGAGAAAAGACCTTATAGTGAGAGACCTAAAAAGAATTCAATCTTTTTTTGAAAGGTGACTTCATTAAGTGGTTCCTCTAGGAGATAATATCAGCAGCTAATGGGTTAACATAGCAGAAAAAAGCATAACAAGCTCCCATGGATAGAAGCTCAAATTAGAAAAAAGATACATACTGAACAGTGAGAGTGATGAACAACTGCAACTACCAAAGGAACGGATGGATTGTCCATCTTCTGAAGTCTAAAAACAAGAGTTGGTATCTTTCGGGAAGATATACTTCAGTCAAATAAGTTATTCTGCTCAAGAAAGGGATAATTGTCCCGTGTTACATAGGAGTCCAAACTGGGTGATCTAATGGTCCCTTCTAGTCTTAAGAAACAATAGCAAAGTCACAGTAAATATGGGAACCTAATTGCCTACTCAAAAATTTGTAAGATTTTTCCTCCTTCCTTTTCTTAAAGCACAAACTTAGTTTGACAGTGAAATCACAAAACCAGACACTGCATTTTACATTCACACAAACAATATCAGCCTAGGAAATAATAAAAATCAGCTAATCATTCCAGTTTCAGGGACCACACAGCAGCAAGCAGCTGCTCCCCAGGACTGGCCAGGGTGCATGCTACCAGCCAGTAGCTGCTCCCTGGTGCTGGGGAGCTTGCTGCCCTCCCTGTGGTCATTTGAGAGTATAATTGTCCTTGCTCACACACCTCACCCTTCCCATCTGATGCAAAACAATTGCATACCAGACACATCCCATTATCCTGGCACAACCAAACCCTAACCTTGTTTTAAATAAGAGAATGCTGCATTCCAAATTTGGTGGTCCTAGCTCTTACTGTTTAGTAGGATTTCTTTGTACAAATGGACTCACGGACAGACACACAGACAGATGCACAAATTCTCTAAAACTGATAGTAGCACAGTGTTTCTCAACCTTTTTTTAATAAAGTACCCCTTTTTCAAAAAAAAAAGTTGTAAGTACCCCCGGAACCTACATTTTTCAGACACACACAATTTTTTTTTTTTTAACCATTGCAACACATTTGTTTAAACAACTTAATCGTAGCCAGGCAGGCAATAAAATGTTTGGGTGTAAAAAGCACAAAAATAATAAAGCACAGTAAAACTTAAAACAAAAATTAAGTTCTCTAAATTTCAGTTATGTTGGCACATCCCCCAGACTTCTCTCGAGTACCCGTAAGAGTACCCGTACCACTGGTTGAGATACACTGTAGTAGAAGATAAGAGCAAGCAAGATGAAGGCCATTCTGACAAATTCTCAACATAAAAAATCCTATTCAGATTCCTAAATTTGGAATGTAACTACAAACGTAAAAGGCATTTCCAATCATGTCTACTTTAGCCTTTTGCCTTGCTAGGTGTTATCGCTTTTAGTCATCTGGGTATATTTACTGAACTTAAATAGCTCACTTCAGCGTTATACTACTTCCGACACTGAAGTAATAGCTCAGCACACACAGTCCATCTATTGATTTCAGTTGAAAAATTCATCAAATTTTAAAGTCTCAACAGCAAGACCACCAAAAAGCCTTGTGTGTTTCCAGGTGATCCTGCCTTCCAACTTTTAGCAAAGCTAATGACATCATTTTCTGACTATACAAACATGGAGAGAGAGATCCTGACACACTGTGATGAACAGATGGTATTATCCTCACCCTGCCCATTTCTTAATTTTACACAATAGGTAAAAGGACACACAGATTAGAGAAACAAGATGGATAAGGTTACTAGAATAAGTAAAAAAAAATTTTTTTAAGATGAATGTTACTACAATAAGTAAAAATGCAGTTTTAAAGTTTTTGATAAACAAAGTAAAAAGTTCTTTACATGATGCCTAGAACAATGGAGACTCTAGATGCTAATATAATTCAAACAGCTCTCCGTCACCTTGCTCAATATTCTGTCATTTCAGGATAATAAGAGATGAAAATGGCTATTGACCCATAACTGTTCAGTGACTAATAAAGCAGTTATGAAACATACGACAAGGATGCTGACTTCTTGTGAACATAAAATGAACTAGGGACTCCATAGCTGAAAACATGGCTCTACAACTTCAGCTAGAGATTTGGGCTGTAACAGACATGCATCTTTTGGGGATCGGGCACAGCAGAGTGTTGAGTAGCACACTGTCATCCACGGGTTCCTCCCCACCAGGGCACTATCACACATTAGTGAACTTAAAAATCACTTTGCTCTAATGGATATTGCTGCATCCCCTGGACAAGCCCTTACAATACTTGCAATTTCAGTGCCACCCTGGTGCTTGGTTTGTCCTTTTATAATACATTTGTTTTTAATAATTATCCTACTCTCAATCTGTAAAGTGAATGTGTTTCTGAAAGGCTGCACTCTTGGCATAGTGATAGGCCAGCTGCTGCTCTGAAGTGGCTGTGAGATGTTGTGCTGGTGGGATTATACTCTTATTTGCATACACATATATTTCCTGCTGTAGTAATGACTTACCAGCTTTGAAAGACAAGATTGGTGAAAAAAAATCTTATTGAACCCAACCTCTGCTTGTGAAAGAGACAAGCTTTTGAGCCACAAAGAGTTTTGGTGAGGGGGCACATAGAGGAGACATTTGGTGTGTATATATATATTAAAAAAAAAAAAGAGTATGATTGATGTTCAAATTAGAGGGACCTTCAAGACATTTAATTAACACAAGAAGTCATAGGACAGCTCCAATATCAAAACAAGCCAACTTACTTACATTAGGTGACAGACATATCAATTAAAAAGTTAATAAAATGCCTCATTTTGTGGAAAGGAAAATTTAAATCAGTCTTGTAAAGGAATGAAGTGACCTTGTAACAGCTGTGAAGGAATTGGTAAGGAGCAGTCCAATAAGTAGCTATTTATAAACTATGGCATTGGAGATCAGCTGGTTGCTAAAGTCACACAGCTGTCACTCTTTCCTGAGTCCTCAGGTGTGCATTAAAGTTGGACTAGTCTATCTGGTATTTGCGTGCATGTCTCTCATTCCAGATGTCCTGTACCATTTCAACAGCCTTCTATCTGAACCTGTACTCTCTCAAAAGATAAGCTTCCCCCCCTCCCCCTCCCCCTCCCCCCATACACACACTCTTTTAAACCTATGCATGTTTTTAGGGTCTCTATTCTTGTCTCTGTACATGTCCAGTAACAGTATTTCCTGCTTTCTCTTTTCCTGGACCAAAGATTTATGCATCTTTCCAAGATTGTTAATTCAGTTCATTTAACCCTATGAATATTCTAAAACACCCATCCTGAGTAGCACTGAAATGAAGAACAAGAAATTAAAGTGTTAATAACCATAGCAACAGCTGATCCATTCTCTGATATACCAAAGAATGAGAATAACAGTACAATTACAGGTCTGTTTCAGATTCTAAATGTATTCTTGTTAACACATTTTCTCTGGACAAGAGACAAACAATTCACAAAAACACTGATAAAATTTCAGGTGAGCAGGGGATGCTATTTTAACTGATTAATAGGCTAAAGATAGGAAGCTCAGGAGACTGCAGCTGTAATTAACCTAACAAAGCACCCTCAATAACATCTTTGCTTTTCTTTCCCTGGCTGGGTCCATCAACAATCTCAGGAAAGCTTGAAGACCAATGAAGATAATTTGTACCTTTGATATCGAAGGACTGCCTCCATGAATATTGAGACTGTGCAAGTTTCCATCTTGGTGGAAAGAAATATGCACTGTCCCAAAATTTGATTACAATGTTGGAGGACTTGTTTAGTGAGTTACTCAGATACTGGAAGGAAAAGATTAATAGTAGCTCCATTGTATATGTAAGGCAGTTTTCTACATATGTAAGATCGGTAGCTTCTATCTTTTATGAATACCTATCATGATTCTTACAAAATATTCTTCCTTCAGCCACAAGGCCTCCAAAATCAATTACAACATTTTATAAGCTACATATCAGACAGAACTTTTCATTCTCTTTGGCTGAAGAAGGAAATCAGCTTGGTCACCAACTGAAGATCCAGGGTTTGTGAAAGGAGATTCCATCATGTCCAGTCTCGTAGTCCAGCTTGTAAAACAATCAATCCTCTCCTTTTCTACGTGGAAACTCAGTGCTTTCCAGAAGCACCTCCAGCAGGGTATAATTGACACCTGAGGAATCTGTCCAACTCACCACCAAAGGGGCAAGTGTCTACTACAAAATGAGGCTGATTCAAGATGTTCTGTCCCTTCAGGAAGCCAGTCATACTTAAGTATCATTTATGACTGAGTTTTGTGGTCTTTGTCCATACTGGTATGTCAAATCAAATGTAATCCAAAAGGAGGCTTTTTCATCGCTGAAAGTGTGTGAGTGTGTGCACGTGCACACACACACCTTAAAGTGCTGGGCACATCCAATGGTTAGCAGGCAAAGTTTCTCTATAGTGTGGACAGAAACTATGTAGACTGACTCAAGTCTACTTTGAACATAACAGAAAAGTTACCTCTATGTAAAGATACCCACAAATAATAATGCCAAAGTTGGCACAACCCTAATAA
This sequence comes from Pelodiscus sinensis, assembly GCF_052426305.1. Classification (NCBI taxonomy): domain Eukaryota; kingdom Metazoa; phylum Chordata; order Testudines; family Trionychidae; genus Pelodiscus; species Pelodiscus sinensis. Next base: position 144,703,299 of record NC_143052.1, on the reverse strand, counting down.
CCTCCTTTGCTATATCACTACTGAACTCATAGGTCTTCAAGTAGATATTTTCTATGACGGAGGGAAGAGGAGATCACACGCACAGGGATCTGGAATTCCAAAAGATACGTCAAAAATCTATTAGCTGTTAGCAGTTGCAAGTTCCTTTTCTTCTCCAAGGGTGAGCCACTAAAAGGTATCATACAATTCAAGAATATGTGAGAAATAGCTTTTTGTTTGACTTGTCTACTTTACAAATGCAGATCATGGTGCCTGAGAAAAGAATCATGAGACAAAACAGCATATGGCAAGCATAACTTGAGTTAATGGTTTGATTAAAAAAAAAGGAGCCACACTTGGGCTACGTCTGCACTGAAAGTTTTCGCAGCAGAAAATATGCTAATGAGGGACTCATTAGCATCAGTCTCGACATCATTAGTATATTTTCTGACAATTCTTTTTGCGCACGGGGTTTTTGTGCAAAAAGAAGCAGCGTAGCCGCTTCCATTTTGTGCAAAAAAAACCTTTTGCACAAGATACAAAGCCTTCTTGACAGATAGCTGAGAGAGAGGGTGTGATAAGATGGTATGCGTTCACTTCAACAAGGATGTTGAGCACTGTGATTTGGTGAACTCTGGGGAATGGAAGCCAACTGGATGGGGGAATGAGAGGACAGCCCTGCCTGAGGGGAGTGCAGGTGATTGATCTCCTGGCGGTCTCTCCTTGCCTGGTGTTTTACCTATCTTACCCTGAGGGGGGTTTGTGGAACTATTTTGCGAGAGAACCACTGGTCTCAGACTGAGAAGGCGCCAACACTGTGGGGACATTTTCCAAGGAGAACACCTCAGACTCAGACTTTAAGGTCAGAAGGGACCATTTTGATCATCTAGTCTGACCCCCTGCACAGTGCAGGCCACAGAATCTCACCCACCCGCTGCTAGAATAATCCTCTCACCTATCTCTCAGATATTGAAGTCCTTGAAACGATGGTTCAAAGACCCCAAGATGCAGAGAATCCTCCTGCTAGTGACCCGTGCCCCATGCTACAGAGGAAGGCGAAAAACCTCCAGGGCCTCTGCCAATCTACCCTGGAGGAAAATTCCCTCCCGACCCCAAATATGGCGATCAGCTGAACCCTGAGCATGTGGGCAAGACTCACAAGCCAGACACCCTGTCATTGCTGCTGCAGAGGTTAGCCCTCAGAACAAATGAGTACCCCTCTGCACCTCACCACACAAACAGCTTCAGGCCTGCAATGACTCAAGGTAAACTGACACCTCCACTTTACACTGCCCATTACTGTGGAATAAACTATACTCCCTGAATATGGGAAATTCACCCTAGGATTGTGCTACTTGCTCACTGTATGGATGTTACTAATGTACCCATGTCAAATCCATTTTTTCCTTCCCTTTGCTTCTGTACTTCCCTTATAAATGAATGTTGCAGACTTTTGATTCATCCATTTCAAAAGTGTTACAAGACTATATATACAGAGTACCAGGCAATCCATATGGGGCAAATATGAGTCAGGGCTCACTGAACCCACAAAGAGGGTATGGTGGTGTTCCTAGCTCCCTGGAAGTACCACCAGTTAGTACAGGGGTAGGCAATAAACTGGAGGCAATTTGCCAGGGTTAACCTCTGGCTGGCTGCCAGCACTTCATTTACCTGCCTGTTCATATGTATGGCTGCTTGCAGCTCCCATCAGGCCACTGGGAGCTGCAGGAAGAGGCACAGACTGGGACACCACTTCCCGTAGCTCCCATTGCCTGCGGATGGCGATCCACGGCCAAGGAAGCTGCAAGTGGCTGTACCTACAGAAAGGTAGGTAAAGCACCAGTGGCCTGCCGGGGTCTAAACCTGGCAAACCACATCCAACCAGTGGGCCACTTATTGCCTATTCCTGAGTTAACAGCTAATAACCCAGGCCACTGAAACTAACCCAGCCAAAGCAGAGGGACTCTGGCTCCTGTTGATGACTAGCTGCCAACAGAGGTCTACCAACCTATAATTAGGGATGTTAGGTATCAATGAATTCAATAATCATGTAGCCACACAAAATCTTAGCAGTTACATGATTATTCAGTAGTCCCCAGGGATCGGGCCAGCAGTCAGTGTGCTTCTGACCTCACCCCCGGGGAGCTCCCTGCCACCCCACGCTGCTACCTCTGTATCAGAGGCAGCAGTGCAGGGCAGCAGGCAGGAGCTGGACCACGAGTAGAGCCTTTTTAAAAACACAGATACAAAGGCAGCAGCCTCTGTCTGTCAGGGGCCTGAGCTTCGCACAGACAGGAGCTGCACTGGCTTTTAAACAGGCTCCCCCTGAGTACCAGCTCTCCCCTGCTCCCTCCTCCCTCTTCTGGCAGCAAGGGGAAGCAGGTGGTTCCGTGGGATACAGAGGCAGCAGGGGGAGGGGAGGGCATGTAGTCGACAGGATTAACGGATAAACCCAGGCTTATCAATCAATCGTTTACTCGACTAAAGGCTAACATCCCTACCTATAAGACCTCCTTACATAAGTAATTAGGAAGGTTTATTAGTTAGAATGTCTAGCACTGTTTTGTGTAGCATTAAACTGTAGAGGTTTAATTAACATTTTCTTTATAAAATATTCAGCACCTGTGCCCATTCAATTAAAGCATCAGATCTCATAAATGTACTCCAAGATGTCTAATAGGTCCTCCATGCATAATCACACTTAACATTGCTGAAATTTTTAATATAAAATACAAAGGTGGGAAATACCCCAATGTTCAGGTTGCCTTTATATACTCTACAGTAACAAAATAGGGCAACCCCATCTTTTAAAACCCAGCACATACCACCGTTTAAAAAAAAACTTACTGTCTGTAGAAGAGTCAACCTATTTCACATGACTCCAAAAGAAAAAAGCTTGAGTATTTTTTAAATTCCTTTACTGTTACTCATTTTTATTAACAAATTAAGTTCAGTGGTATCACTAATACACATGTTGGAGAATGAAAAGAGACTAGTAAAATTCACTTTTGTTTTTCTGCCACATTATGACTTATACACTAGAATTACATTATAAGTGTACTAAAAAATTCTTCACCTGCAACTTTCTGAGAATTTATTAAGCATAGTTTTTCTACAGAATTCAAGTCTGAGACTTAACGTGAGACAACCAAACCCTAAATTGCATAGACACCTGACTAGAGAGCCCACTAAGGCCACCTTGACCAGTGAGCACTAACAGTTCAGTTCTAGTGCTTAATTATAGTTCCCCTCCACCAGTGATCATTACTGGAAAAACTGCTATCACTACCACCTCAGTTTGTTCTCATAGCACCAGGTTCTCTCTCATGTTCCTGTTTTAGCTTCCTAGCCATCTCAGCAGAACAAGAAAAGTAAGAAAGTCAGCCACCTGTCTAAAACAGCAGCACAAGTTAGGGCCAAGGGTTGAGAGCCTGAATGAATCAGAATCATAGTGGACCAGGGTCCAAAAGCTAGGAGACCCCAGACAGCATCACAAGCAGCACCTTGAGGAAGGTATGGGAGAGGGCACAGAGAACACATAGGAAATATAGAGAAAAATTAATACTATGGACATCTGATGTTGGAGACATCAAGGCTACCTAAGCTGATTCTCCAGTTGTGGGCCCAATCCAAAATTACGCCCCTTGCATGACAGTACCACTTTTAGCAACAATTAAGCAATCATAATTTTTACATTTGTCAGAAGAAAATGCCATCTAGGTAGAGCTACATTTTCCTGGAAACTGAAGAAGGAAAAAAATCACCTTACACAGCTAGGCCAACTGCAGTCTCCTTTACTAGGTTTTCTTTGTGCCCAAACCGATTCCCATTTGCAGTCCCTTAAATGACAGCAAGATAGGGCATTTCTTTTTTATGTGAAACAAAACCCACGTGCATACATTATACCTGTGCCTGTGCTCATCGCGTCCTTGTCCATGGATCAAGTAGCCTCCAAGGTTTTTGCCCCCCTTGCTGGTATCCACGTGAGGAATTAACACATCCTCCAAACCCAGATCAAAGCGTTTGTGTTTGGAAGAATCCGGGAGGAAGAAGAACGCCCCGAAGCAGAGGGTGATGAAGGCACTAAGAATGAGGAGGAGGATAAATTTTTCGGACAGTCTCAAGGTAGCCCTGTGGTGCGGGAAGGAGGTCCCAAGGTTCAGGGGGGGGATCCTGCGCCCAGACAGGGGCAGCAGAGCGGGGGTGGTCATCGTCCCTCTCACGGCACGGCGGGGAGTTTATATCATCTCATGTCCGCCAGCCACGGCGCGGGCAGCCGGAGAGCAGCAAACCGGGGCGCTTCAGCCCTCGGCGAGCCGGGCGCGATCCAATGGCCGGCTCAGCAGGCGCCGTCCCCTGGCCGCTAGGTCCCGGCACAGCGCCCCGGCCCGGCCCTGCAGGGACCGGCTCAGCGGCTGCGCCGGCGCCCCCAGCACCCGCGGGGCCACATGCCGGGCGCCGTTCCCGGGCGGCGGTAACTACGGGGCGGCGGGAGCCCCGCGGCGGCAGGCGGGTCGCTGGGGCCGAGCCCGGCGGGTGGCGGCGGTTCCCCAGCGCGCGCGAGGCCGGGCCAAGCGAAGGCTCATTCCGCTCCCCCTCCCCCGCCCTGGCCGCCGAGCCAAGCGCCCGGCAGCAGCCAACGATTCTGTGCCTGACCCCGCTGCTACGCATGCGCTCCCGCCCCCCCCCCCCCGCGCGCAAACGCACACGTTCCGCGCCTGCGCGCTAGGGGAAGCGAGAGACTGAGCTGCCCCCACCTGTGGTGGGGTGGTGTAAGCGCGCGCGGGGTGAGGCAGGGAGGAGGGCGCTGCCCCGGGGTGGGGTCCTGCCCTGAGCGTGGCCCTGGGGAGTGGAAGGCGGGGCAGCAGCTTCCGCGCTGCACACATGCCACGAGCTCCACCTAGCATCCCCAAATAGCTCCAGCCACGCTCAGTCTCAACCCATCCTCCGCGGGCACCGCAGCCCTCCCCAGCTCTCCCCACCTTCGCCGCCGGACTTACCGCCTCACCTGCAGTTCATCGGCCTGGGGAGGGATGGATTTGTCACTTCCACACCAATTAGTTAATTGCCTGCATGTTACATAGATCTAAAGACTTGCAGTATTACCATAATAATCTGTTAAAAGTGAAGCAACCCCAATTAATACAAGTGATAAAACTCAAAATAAATTAACTCGATCAAAAAACCTAATCAGCTACGTCTAGACTGGCATGATTTTCCGCAAATGCTTTTAACGGAAAGCTTTTCCGTTAAAAGCATTTGCGGAAAAGAGTGTCTAGATTGGTACAGACGCTTTTCCGATGGCCATTTTCGTGAACGGGGCTTTTTTGCTCAAAACAAATCTGAGCTGTGTTCAGTGGCCCTTTTGTGCAAAAGCTTTGCGCAAAAGGACTTTTGCCCAAACGGGAGTAGCATAGTATTTCCGCAAGAAGCACTGATTTCAGACAGTAGGAAGTCAGTGTTCTTGTGGAAATTCAAGCGCCAGTGTAGACAGCTAGCAAGTTTTTCTGCAAAAGCAGATGCTTTTGAGGAAAAACTTGCCAGTCTAGACACAGCCATCATGATTAAGTGCCGTTTTTACTGCACTATTAAACAATAGAAGAACAACTGAAATTTATCATAAATATTTTGGATGTTTTCCTACATTTTCGAATACAATGATTTCTCTTACAACACAAAATACTAAGTTTAGAGTGCTCACCTCATATTATTTAATCACAAGTATTTGCATTGTAAAAAGGTAAACAAAAGAAATTGTATTTTTCAATTCACTTCATACAAGTACGGGTTGGATATCTCTGATCCAGCACCCGAGACCCAACCAGTCCCGCACCAGAGAATTTGTCGGACTAGAGATGGTTCCCTGCCAAAGCCCCCAGCCACTGACTCTGCCAGCTATGACGGAGGGAAGGGGAGGAAGGACTTCCTCCAATCCCTGCCAGGCTACCTGCTGGGTAACTGACCCCACTGCTGCCCCAGCCAGACTGCCTGCCAGGCTCCAGGAGCTCACACTGCCATAGGCAGGGCCGGCCTGAGTCATTCGTGTGCCCTGGGCACGGAACACATGTGCAGCCCCGCCCCAGGCGCACAGCACCCCCTGTCCCCAGGCACCCAGCGCATGCATGGCCCCATCCCAGGCACGTTGCGCATGCACGGTGCCATCCCCACCTGGCCTGGTAGCCCCGTGCAGCGCCACCTATAATGGGGCATCCCGGGCGGTAGCCCGGTCAGCCCATCGCTTGGGCCATCTCTGGCCATAGACTCCTGCCCCGTGCAACCATGAGTTGCCAGGGGCTGGCTCTGTCCCTGGTCCAGCTGCCAGGTGCTCAGGCTCCAGTCCCAGCCCAGCAGCAGCCTGAGGGCTCTGGCTCCACTTCTGCAGACTGTCTAGAACTCCGGCTCCTCCAGCCTCAGACTCGGTACCTCTGCCACAGGCTGCCAAGAGTGTGGGCTCCTGCCCCACAGCAGCCCACAGGCTCTGGTCCCGCTTCTTCAGGCTATACGGGGCTCCAGCCCCATACTACGGGGGCAGCCACCAGCCCCAGCATTGGTCCAAAGCTTCTCAGTCATGCTGTTTATTCAGCCAATTGTTAAGACAAAGAAGTTTTGTTTATTGGCTCCTGCCTTCCCCTTTCTTATTTACAATGTCACCTGAAAATGAGAGCAGGTGTTTGCACAGCACTTTTGTAGCCCATTTTGAGGGTTTTTAGTATGCCAGATGGCTTTGCCCATAGTTCCAGAGTATATGTTTCTCTTCTGTAATTGAAATCAATATATTTGAAAATGCAGAAAACATCAACAAATATTTAAACAAATGGGTTTCTATTATTGTTTAACAGTGCAGTTAAAACTGTGGTTAATGGCAATTAAGGTCTTTAATCATTTGACAGCCCTAGTTGCAAGTTTCTCTGCCCAACTAAAAATGCTACAGCAGAGGACTGCAACCTATGGCTCTAGAGCCAAATATGGCTCAGTATGGAACCAAATATGACTCTTTTGTCATTCCAAATATACACACAACTTTTTAAATTAAAATGAAAAATTCAGAATTTTAAAAAACACATAATTACTCTGTGAAAGCAGGCTCTTTGCTGGCCAGGCCTCTCGTGCGTATTGCCATCCAAGCAAAAGGTCAACTTCCCCTTGATGAAAACCCTTACACTATGTAACTTAAAGATCAGCGACGAACAGGAACCAAAACCAGACCTAAAAAGTTTATGTAAAGTTCGTGCTGGTTGTGCTGACTGTGCCATGCCCAATAAGGCAGAAAAGGAAGAACAGGAAACCATCTCACCCCCTTACTCCTGTCACTTAACAGACAGGGTCTGCTAGCCTATCACAAAAAGCGTGCAAAAGGTTTCTCTATAAAACAGCTTCCCCTCCTGTATCAAATTGAGGAATCCCGAATTAACATTGGATGGCGGAATATGAGCCAGGTCGAGGACTGATCACCCAAGGGCCACCTCCCGCTCACGGAACCAAACGAGTTCCTGTAGAGCGTAACGTATACCAAACATGTTGTTGTTGTAGTTTGTGTGTCTGTTAAATGTAAGTATTGTTATCTGAAATTGTTTAGAGGTATTGTTAAGTAGTAGTGTTAAGAGTTTTAGATAAATGATTAGTCTTATAAGTAACACTGATGTAAATGTAACTGTTAATAATCCCTGATCCCTTGTTAACAACTATTGGGATTTAGAAAAACCTCAGGGAATTTTCTTTACTGTATTGCATTTTGCTTATTGGACATTCTAATAATTATTTGGTGCCTACATATGAAAGAAATTGATAAAATAATAATTTATATGTAGAAGCCCTTGAATAAAGGTTTAAAAGATATTTAGTAATAGTTCACCTGTTTCTGCGCCTCCCTGGGACTAGCCACATTTCCGAACCTTTTACTTTAAACCACATATGTCAAGATGGTCTTTTGTCTATTTCACCTTTAGTTGTCCATTTTAACAACCATCCATCCTCTGAACTCATTGGGGATTGTGTATACTCTCTTTGATTGATCAAGAAATATTTCCATCATTATGCATGATGGTAAACTCTATGACCCCTTAACAATAAAAATGGCAAAGAAAAAGAGAGATGATGGGTACCAAAATTTTCAAAAAGAGTGGACAGACTTTTATGTGTTCAAGGAGAGGTCTGGATCTCCACAGTCTCATATGTAGAGAGACTGTCCTCAAACAAAAAAAAAATATCAAATTTAGAATGGCATTTCATGACAAAACATGCAGCATACACTACAAAATACCCCAAGAATGACATATGGGGGGGAAAGCCCATGAGGAGCTGCAGTGAAAAATGAACACTGGGCAAAATAATCTGCTGGCATGGTCAAAAAAAGGTGAGAGCTTAAACTCTGCAAGTTTTGCAGGCTCATACAGCATTATTTGGGAGGGAAAGCCTTTCACTGATGGGAATTACATGAAGAGACACAAACTAAAAATTGGTAATGAATTATTTGACAACATTTACAACAAGGACAAAAATCTTACAGAAAATTCAAGACATGCCATTGTCAGCAAAAACAGTTCATGACAGAGCTGTGAATCTGTCCCATCAAAATGTAAAATTTGAGTACAGCTAGTTATTTTTTGTTTTCTTTGGATGAGACAACCAACATATGTGATGTTAATTAGTTGTGTATTCTAGGGCAATATATTTGTGGAAATGCTGTGCAAGAAGAAATGATTGAGATATTACCAATGAAAAATCAAACAAGGGGCAAAGACATCCTTAAAACTGATGAACTTTGTAAACAAGAAAGAAATACAGTTGGATAATCTTGTGTCTGTCTGTATGGACAGTGCACCTAGCATGGTCAGCAAATACAGAAGATTCCTTACTCCTGTCAGAACAGTTGAACCGCCCACTTTTGAACTTTCATTTCATTGTGCATCAGGAGGCACTTTGTGCACAATCTTGTAGAACCAAACTCAGAAATATAATGGGATTGGTCGTTCGCATTGTCAACTGGATTCTTGCCCAAACCCTTAATCACCACCAATTTCAGTCACTTCTCAAGGTAGTAGATTCCAAATATCCAGATCTACTAATGCACAATTTTCACTAGTTGTCTTGTTTTTCCACCTGCATTAATTATATTAAGCCATGTTTAGATATCAAGGGTGACAAACACACCAACTTTCAGACTGACTCATTGCTCAAGTTTTACTATCTTGTGGACATTATCGGTCATTTGAATGAGTTGAGCCTTAAGCTACAAGGGCAAGGAAATCCAGTCCTGACTCTGCAGCAGGCACTGTTTGGATGTGAGTCAAAATTGACTGTCTTCATCAAAGATATCAAGATGGGCAGACTCACACATTTTGAAAGATTACGAATGTTTTGTGATTTGTATCAGAGAGAGAATCCAAACAACAGCCTTGATTTGCAGCAACTTGACAGGTTTATTTGAGGTCCTGATGGCATTCAAGTCTCGTTTTGTTGACTTTTGCAAACACAGTGCTCTGTTTATGATTCGTCCATAGAAAGCATCTGTTTAATAACTGGATTTGACAATCATTGTGGGTACCTCAGTCAGTGATTTGGAAATAGAAATACCTGATTTCAAGGAGTCAGGTATCTGGGCAGAAAAATTTGTCAAGCTGAATTCTGTTTTAGAATGCCTTGCTAAACAGTTGAAGCAAAATACAGGACTATGTAGCATTGTAAAGACTAACAAGATGGTTTATTAGATAAGCTTTCACCCACTTCCTCAGATCAAATAGTGGAAGAAAATAGTTACAACCATATATACCAAAGGATACAATTTTAAAAAAATGAACACATATGAAAAGGACAAATCAAATTTCAGAACAGAAGGGGGATGCAAGGGGGGGGGGAATGTCTGTGGGCTAATGATATTAGAGGTGATAATTGGGGAAGCTGTCTTTGTAATGGGTAAGATAACTAGAGTGTTTGTTGAGACCCACTTGTAAAGTGTCGAATTTTAGCATGAATGACAGTTCAGAGGATTCCCTTTCAAGTGCAGATTTAAAAGGCCTTTGGAGCAGGATGCAGGTAATTAAGTCGTTGAGACAATGTCCTTTCTGGTTGAAATGGCAAGAAACTGTTTTTTCTTTGTGATCCTGTCTAATATCTGTTTTGTGGGCACTGATCCTTTGGCGAAGTGTCTGAGACGTTTGTCCAATGTACATAGCAGACGGACACTTTCGGCAAATGATAGCATAGATTATATTTCTAGATGCGCAGGAATGTGTGTTCTTGATCTTATAACTCACTTGGTTAGGTCCAATAATGGTATCAGCAGAGTGAATATGTGGACAAAGCTGGCAACGGGGTTTGTTGCAAGGGAAGGTACCAGGGTTGGTATTAGTATGGTATGTCCTGTGGTTGTTGGTAAGAATCATCTTGAGGTTAGGTGGTTGTCTATAGGAGACTATGGGTCTGTCTCCCAGAGCCTCTTGGAGTTTGCTAAACTGTGCAGAATTGGCAAAACTGCACAAATCGGCTGACATGAAGAAATTGGAGCACAACGATAATCTGAATCTACAGACTTGGAAAGAACTTCCCGTCACATACAACACCATGCAGAATGACAGCTTGGCCTTACTCTCAGTCTGCTTCTAGACTGGCATGATTTTCCGCAAATGCTTTTAACGGAAAAGTTTTTCCGTTAAAAGCATTTGTGGAAAAGAGAGTCTAGATTGGCACGGATGCTTTTCCGCAAAAGCACTTTTTGCAGAAAAGCATCCGTGCCAATCTAGATGCAGTTTTGCGCAAGAAAGCCCTGATCGCCATTTTCGCAATTGGGGCTTTTTTGAGCAAAACAATACCGCATTGTCTACACTGGCTCTCTTGCGCAAAAGCATTTGCACAAGAGGGCTTTTGCCCGAATGGGAGCAGCATAGTATTTCTGCAAGAACACTGACAATCTTACATGAGATCGTCAGTGTTCTTGCGGAAATTCAAGCGGCCAGTTGTGACGGCGCGTTGGGGGTCCCCCGTCTCCTGCACCCCGAAATGGCACGAACAGACTTCACCAGCCAGTAGAATACAGGTAGTTTATTGCTTTTCCACGATATAGCACAGCACAGATGTAATCTAGTTACAGGAACTGGGGGCTAAGAGGCCTCAGCGCCCCCCTTGAGATAGGGGAATCCCAGCCCCCTCCCCAGTTCCTTCTCCCCTGCTTTCCAGCCAGGAACTAACTCCACCTCTCCAAGCCCTGCCCCCAGCCAGGGCAGCATTCCACCTCCCTTTGTTTCTCCCCATGGGGGGTTGGTTCAACTGGTATGGAGTCACCTTTGCATAATAAGGTTTTCCCTGCTGGGTCTTGCTCCAGACAGAAGAGGTCACCACAGCCCAGCAAGTACTCCCACTACATCACACCAGTGTAGACAGGTGGCAAGTTTTTCTGCAAAAGCAGCTGCTTTTGTGGAAAAACTTGCCAGTCTAGACGCAGCCTCAGTGTTTGGCTCCACCTATATGTGTGAGCAAGCTTTCTCTCACTTGAATTATATCAAAGGTAATTTGCACTCAAGATTGGCAGAAGACAGCCTGAACATGTGCATGAATCTGAATTTGACCAGTTATGATGTAAACTTCAAAGAAATGTGTGAAAGATACAGCTGCAGAAGACCCATTACATAAAGTCTGAATATAATGTTTCATTTATGCTATTACAGGCAGTCCCCGGGTTACGTACAAGATAGGGACTGTAGGTTTGTTCTTAAGTTGAATCTGTATGTAAGTCGGAACTGGCGTCCAGATTCAGACACTGCTGAAACTGACCGCCAGTTCTGACTTACATACAGAATCAACTTAAGAACCCCAGGCGTCCCCAAGTCAGCTGCTGCTGAAACTGATCAGCAGCTGATTCCAGGAAGCCCGGGGCAGAGCAACTCTGCCTGGGGCTTCCTGTAGTCAGCGCTGGTCAGTTTCAGCAGAAGCTGACTTGGGGACGCCTGGGGCAGAGCAGCTGGGGTGCTACTGGACCAACCCAGCAGCACCCCATCTGCTCTGCCCCAGACGTCCTGATTCAGCCACTGCTGAAACTGACCAGCAGCGGCTGAATCAGGACCTGGGGCAGAGCAGCTGGGGTGCTGCCGGGTTGGTCCAGTAGTGCCCACGGGCGCTGCAGGACCAATCGGCAGCGCCCCAGCTGCTCTGCCCCAGAGTCCAAAACAAAAGCCTGGTCTGCTGGGGGGGGGGGGGGAGCACACTAGCTGCGCCCCCCCCCCCCCAGCAGACCAGGGACACGGGGAGCAGAGCCGCAGCGGCAGCGGGGTGCCGCGCCTCTGAGGCTTTGCTCTGGCAAAGCCTCAGAGGCGAGGGACCCCGCCACGGCTGCGGCTTCAGTCTGGGTGCCTGTGGTCTGCTGGGGACGGTCCCCAGCAGACCACAGGCACCCTGACTGAAGCCGCAGCCGCGGGGGGGTCCCGCGCCTCTGAGGCTTTGCCAGAGCAAAGCCTCAGAGGCGCGGGGAACCGCCGCTGCTGCCGCTTCAGTCAAAGCAGCAGCAGCGGCGGTTCCCCGCGCCTCTGAGGCTTTGCTCTGGCAAAGCCTCAGAGGCGCGGGACCCCCCCGCGGCTGCGGCTTCAGTCCGGGGGCCTGTGGTCTGCTGGGGACCGTCCCCAGCAGACCACAGGCACCGGGTCTCAAGGGGCAGCAGCAGCGGTTCCCGCGCTTCTGAGGCTTTGCTCTGGCAAAGCCTCAGAAGCGCGGGAACCCGCCCGGTGCCCCTGGTCTGCTGGAGACGGTCTCCAGCAGACCAGGGGCACCGGAGCAGCTTACGAACGGGGCTTTCTCGCCCCGACTTCCGGGGCGAGAAAGCTCCGTTCGTAAGTGCGGATCCGATGTAAGTCGGATCCGCGTAAGTCGGGGACTGCCTGTATTAACCATTATGTCAATTATTGATAATATTAAGTTGTGAATTTTCAGTCATGCAAATGGATATTCTTATATTGGCTCTTTGTTGACCACTTGTTCTGAATTTTGATCTAGTTTGACTCCTTGGTTTGAAAAGGTTGCTGACTCCTGTGCTATAGTATTCCCACTTCTGCAGTTTCAGTAAGAAAATTATGTTATCTTTCTAGGTACTATGATAGCTTGTTCATCATAGACATGGGAAGTAGCAGCACTCTGGTTTTGAGTGTCCCGACCCTACAACCTGCCACCTGGGGCATGGCTGCCAGCTTTGTGCCCCTGATGACTGGGGTCATGGCTACCAGTCTTGCACCCCAACTTCCCAGGGTTCTGGACATTGGATCTGCTGCTGCCTGGGGGCTCTGCTTTCAGCCCCAGGACCTGCTCAACCACTGGCCCATGCCCACAGGGTTCCACCTGGGGTCCAGGCCTTTTAAGCTTTGAAGCTCATGTTTACACACAGTTGCTCCCCTCCCTGCGCTGCTGCCTCTGCCAGTGCTCACAGGAATCTGAGTTTTAAGCAGGCTCCCTGTAAGCACTGATTCCCAGTGAGCTCCCTCCCTCTGCCCCACGCTGCTGCCTCTGATACAGGAGGAGCTGTGCAGGGAGGGGGGAAGAGCTGTGTGTAACCGTGAGTTTAAAAGGTCAGGAATCTGCATGAATCTTCTCTCCTCTGTTGTACCCCTTAAGACAGATCTAACAGAAACATAAAATCAGGTCTAATACATTCACGAAGAGATCTAACATACACATATCACACACAAACGCACAGACCTACTCCTGCTAATACACACAAGTGTGACACATGGGGTATCGATTTTCATCTTTAACTAAAAAAAAAAAAAACTTAAAAAACAACAGTGGTCCTATAGCACTGTAGAGACTAACCAAAAATATATAGACAGTATCATGAGCTTTCATGTGCACAACCCAGTTCTTCCAATGACAAATATGGAGCAATGGGGACAGAGGTTGAATTATAAAGCCAAAAAAAAAAAAAGAGAAGGGGCGAAGGAAAAAAAAACCTGTCAATTAAAGTGTCCTTTCTAAATGAGGCTAATAGAGTAGATTGTAAGTGCCCAATACTTAGCTTATGATGTCATTTGGTTGTTGAATATAAAGGCCCATCCAGTTCATCTAACACACAAGTGCCTCTCAGTCATCCACTGGGGTTTCTTTTGTCACCCATGTCCATTGCACACTTTTGTCTGTTTATGATCCTCACTCAAACTCATAACCGTGTTGCACTGACACTATACTCTCTCAAACAGGGTTTTTCTTCTCTTATGAGGCACTGTTGTGGCGTATGCACACACTGTCTCTTGAGGGGAAGGTTCCCAGGGGTGCGGACATCACTTTGTCAGTTACTGGATTGTCAGCAGTCACTACTGGTCTCTACCCACTGCCCTCAGTCCAGGGCAGTACAGCCTAATGGCTAGAGTGAATAGCAACAAGAGACCATAAGGGTAGCCCTCAGTTCAGGACAGCACAGCCCAATGGCCAGTCAACAAAGGTTTGGGGAAACAGCCCCAGTAGAAGAGTGGACCCAAGCCCCCCACCAAGCCCCAACCCAGAGCCCTGTGAGTGGCAGAGTGCTGCACCACTCGTTCAGTGGGGAGTCAAACTGCAACACAGGTGGGAGATATCACTCCCGCACCTTCCCTGAGTGACTTCCTACCACTATTGGCATAGGGACATTCCACATCTCTCCGGGTCCTCTAGTTCCCCAGCAACAGCCTCTCCCTGGAGCTCCTGTGGTGCTGGCAGTTCGCGGTGGTCTTCCTGGGCTCTGGATCCCATCAGCCAGGCCTCTGGCTGAAGCAAGGGTGGGCAATAATTTTCATGGGGGGGTCCAGTTAATGAATTTAGGTATGTGGTCATGGGCTGGCTCCATCCCACCCCCACCCCCACCCCCAGAAGGGGCGGAGCCTGGGGCAGAAGGGGCAGGGCTGTGGACTAGCCTCCCCACAGAGCTGTCTGGGGCCAGAAGCTTTGAATTGAAAACACAGCTAAGGGCTCATGGCTCCAGCCCCTGCAGCTTCTGCATTGCCTAGCAGCCGCCTGGGGTTGCTGCAGCTATTTAAAGGGCTTGCCTCTCCAGCCCCTGCCAGGGTAGCACCATCATTTAAGTAAGATCCTGTGGAATGTGCACACCCTGTCACAGGTACCAAATATATTTTGACTTCTTGAAAGGCAAAAGCCTTGCACACAGGCCATCTTTTAAAGTTCAACTGGTCACAAAACCTAGAAAATCTATATAATAAGCAGGGATCCTAAATTTTTGTTTAAACCTGCTCAAAAAATTTTCTACGATAAAAAAACCATAAATAGGGTCCTACCAACTTCACAGTCATTCAAAACACCATGAAACCTGGTTTGTTCCTAGGAAATCTGGCCTTTTGTATGTTTTTACCCTATACTATACAGGGGAGACCAGCATTTCTCAAATTGGGAATCTTGACCCAAAAGTCAGTTGCAGGGGGAATCCCATTATTGTAGGAGGGTCACGGTATTGCCAGCCTTACTTTATGCTGCATTTAGAGCTAGACAACTGGAGAGCAGTGATTGTAATGTTGGCCGGATACTCAGCTCTGAAGGCAGCACCATACCAGCAGTAGTGCAGAAATAATGATGGCAATACCAAACCCATGTCACCCTTATTTCTGCAGTGCTACATCCCACCTACAACAACCTTGTAACCCTCACACAACACCTTTCTGGGTGAGGACCCCTACAATTTCAACACCATGAAATTTCAGATTCAAATGTAGTGCCCCCTCTCCACCTGGTTACCTTCTTTAAAGCCAATCTCCTTACAGGTTTTGATGGAGAGGTCTGGGTTCTTCTGGATCCTGCCACCCACACAACTTTATTTTTTCTGATGGATTTATTTGGTGGTGCCTCCACCCCCTCACTCTTTCCTGGCAGGGTCACCAGGGCAGCTTGGGAGGAAAATTCTAGCCCAGGGTAATCCCCACCTATTTGCCAGATAGTTGGAGATTCTCAGAAAATAGCACAAACACATACACTATAATAAACACAATTATATTAAACAGGAGACAACTAGAACACGGGAAAACACTATTTTTAGGGTCACCGGTGCCCAGCAACTGTAAGATCAGTGTCCCGTTGGTACACGTACTTTGTTGGGGCCCTTGATGACTGTTGACCACAAAATCCTTCTCTGCAGTGGTTCAGCAGTGGGGCTGACTAGGTCCAGTACAGCCCAAAGGACTCACAAATGGGAGAAGGCAGTAAATCCCTCCACAGGTTTAATATGCTTCAGGTAATAAAATCCCCAAACAAATTCCCTGACTTACTAACTAAAAATTGGTGCACTCACACACTCCATGAATGAGCCTCAGGTTGAGAGATGACTCAGTCACTGCAGAGGGGCTGCTCTCTTCTCACAGGGATCCTCTTCAGGCAGGAGTCAGGCTGCTTCCGTCCCAGAATTTCCCCTCACCGTGAAGGGGTGCCGGGCTCAAGGTGCAGGCCACACAACTGCACCAAAATTCAAACTATAACCTCCTAGCCCAGCATTCAGACCCACACAGCAGCCCTGAACTCGCAGCTAGAGCAGAGCTGACCATGCAGTGACTCTCTCACCCAGGGAGCTGGAGCCAACTCAGCCTGGCTGGGGAAGCCTCCCAGCAAACTCCACAAACTGGGAATCAACAGTGGAGACATAAAACCCAGCTGAGGGATCCTGCCTTCAGGTCCCTAGAGGCTAGTTCTCAGGGGGAACCCTGCATGCAGGCCTGGGGCTTACTAGCTCCCACACAGCCAGTCTTCCCCTTGCCCTGCTGGCTCCAGACTCCCCTCAACAATGGCCTCTCCTTCCCCCTGGGAGGGGCATCTCACTCCCCATGGGTTGCCGGGCAGACTCTGGCCCTGGTAGGGAGGGGGAGCCAAGGCAAACTCAGAGTGCCTCTCCCTGAGCTGCCAGCAGACAAGGCCCCGGGAATCTAAGTAATCTCCTTGGGGGTTACACAAATATCTGAAATAGTGATGTTTGCCATTTTTAAAATCCTATGACCATGAAATTGACCAAAATAGACTGTGAATTTGGTAGGGCTTACCCAACAAAATCCATGGTTTTCTATGATTAAAATTAGGGCTGTCAAACTATTAAAAAAATTAATCACGATTAATCGCGTGCGTCTCCCCTTTGAAATGCCACCATGTCATTTCAACAGGCCAACACTGCATGGAGCCTAGGATCAGCTAGATTCTCCAGCTGACCCTGGGTTCCACACAGCCCTGCCCCTTTGAAGTGCCGTGGTGGAATTTCAAAGGGGAGGCACACGCAATTAATCATGTGATTAATCGCGCAGATCAACCGTGCGGCCTCTGCCCCTTTAAAATGCCACCTCCACGCATGTTTCCGTGGAGCCCGGGGTCAGCTGGGGAGTCCCCAGCAGATTCCGGGTTCTGCGTTGCACTGCCCCTTGGAAGCACCACAGGAGCAACGTTAGTGCATGTCAATTGACAAGCCTAATTAAAATGAAATGGTAAATTTTAATTTCCCTTGCCACAATATATACACATAGGTATCAGTTGAACAGAATTTTATTGATATATTTACAGTTTTTAAGCAAGTTCAAAGCCTGACAGTGCCATCAGTCATTATAATTAAAATGTATAAAATTGCAAATTCTATTTCTTACGCATGCCAAATTCTTCTGTCTATATTTTCTAATTTTTTTTAAATAAACAAAATATAACACTCTTGCTGTCATGCTACCTGTTGAAATCTTATTAAAATATGTAGAATCTGATTGGCCCACACAAGATTGTGCTTAGGTCTGTGTGGCTCTTCTGAATAGTAAGCTTGTGCACCATTGGAATAAACGACCCTGGTACTTTCAGTAAAGTTTAGCTAATCGTTAATAATATTTTTTTCACAAAATGTAAGAACTAAAGATTCTCTGTAAAAATGCAATTTCTGCATTTTCCTGTGGCAAACAGATTTCTAGGATCCCCAATAAGATTTCAAGACTATTTTGTCTGCGTGTCACTGTGAAGCCTAGAGTGTCTGAGTCAGTGTGAAGAAATGGAAACAGTGACAGGCAAGGCTGAGAACTGTTAGGCAAACTGTCACCAGGTTCCATCATTGCGGGGCCCTGTGAGAAGCAGACGGGACGCTGGTGTCCAAAAGTTCTGTGATGGTTGGAGTGCGACGGTTGCTCAGAGAAGGTGGGAGGAAGCAGCCAGTGCCCTAGCAAACAGGAGCAGCTTACAGGGGAGCTTTGTGAGGGAGCTCAGAGGGGGAGTTTGAAGGGGTCTAAATGCACTTGGCATTCTTTAAAACTTCCTTAAACTGAACTAAAACTAAAACCACCTGATTTAAAAAAAAAACCAATCAAGAAAGGAATTAGCTCTAGGAGTAAAAAGATAATTCAGGCAGAAGCCCAGCAACAGAGTGGAGACTATCCAGTTTATTGCACCTGTTGAAGAAAAGTCAAGACGGAGGCCGGAGACCTGATGAACCGAACTTTATTACACAGCACTGTAGAGAAATCACAAGGGGATTTCTACTGGACACAGCCAGGTGAACTCTTTTATACAGTGCAGTAAACAACCACTACTTGTCATGCCCAAACTTGTTGCTGGGCAAGATACAGCAGCTACCATGCTTGGCTGAGAGCCAAACATATCACAGGGTTTTTTTTTTTTTTTTTTTTTTTTTCCTTTTCCTACCTAAACATGCTTATCCTGCCACCACTCAGTATTCCCCTTTGACCTGCCTCCACTTATGTTAACGGCCTGCTTCCACACACCAAATGTAGCATACATTGCCCAATAGACAGGTAGCATGTATGTGTATTCGGTGTAAGGAGCTCCTGGCCTTCAGAGACTGTGTACAGTCTTTGGACACCAGGGTAGCTGAAGTGCAAGAGCTCAGAAGGCAGACAGGAACATAGATGAGACTTCTTAGGACACAGTAGAACATTCCCACCCCGTCAGATAGCCTCCATGTTGATGAGGAAGAAAGTCTCAAGGAAGAAGACCATACTACTGGAGTAGAGGGAAATGATTCAATAGTTGGGACCCTCCTTCCAGATTATGTTGTAGTATCCTCTCGCACTGAGGATACCTCTATGGAGGAGGGAACCCCAATTATTAGGAAGAGAGATGTGAGTAATGGTGGGTTTAATCATTAAAAACAGACAGCTGGGTTTGCGATGACTGGGAGAACAACATGGTGACTTTCCCGCCTGGTGTGAAGGTTGTAGATCTTTCAAGACATCATATAATGCTGGGAAAGAGTCAGTGATCATGGTATATGCAGGTACCAATGAAATAGGGAGGGACAGCACTGCAGGGTCTCAATGTGTGGATGAGAAGATGATGTAGGGAGGATGAGTTAAGATTTATTAGGAACTGGGGAAACTTTTGAGAAAAGAAGTCTATAAAAGAAGGATGGGCTCCATCTAAACCAAAAGGGAGGTGGTGGAATCTCCCTCTCTGGAGATATTTAAGAACAAGTTAGATAGACATCTGTCAGGGATGGTGTAGACAGAGCTTGGTCCTGCCTTGAGGGCGGGGGGCTGGACTTGATGACCTCTTGAGGTCCCTTCCAGTCCTATTATTCTATGATTCTATGATTCTCCCAGAGCCAGCCAGTGTCAGGGGAGTTACATACACCTGCCCTCCAGCTTGTCCTCAGGGAGCTGGGCTGGATCAGGGGAAATCCAGGTAAGGGGGGGACACATAGACCAGCCCCACCAGTTCTTCCTGGTCCCCGTCACACAGGGAGGGGGTCTGCACAGGTTGGCCCTATTGCTCATATTGATTAGTGGCCTGTACCACTATCAAACCAGGTGGCGGATGGGAGAACAGGTGCTCACAACCCACCGGAGGGATAAATTACCGGCGCTCTGCCCTTTTGTCCATGGGCGGGATAGAAACTGTGATAGAGGCTCATACACCTGCACATCCACCAATGTGATCTATACCATCAAGTGCTACCAATGCCCCTCCACCATGGATATTGGCCAAACTGGACAGTCATAGAATCATAGAACTGGAAGAGACCTCAGAAGGTCATCAAGTCCAGCCCCCTGCTCTAGGCAGGACCAATTCCAACTAAATCAACCCAGCCAGGGCTTTGTCAAGCCGAGACTTAAACACCTCTAGGGATGGAGACTCCACTACTTCCCTAGGTAACCCATTGCAGTGCTTCACCACCCTCCTAGTGAAATAGTTTTTCCTAATATCCAACCTGGACCTCTCCCACCACAACTTGAGACCATTGCTCCTTGTTCTGCCATCTGTCACTACTGAGAAAAGCCTTTTCCCATCCTCTTTGGAACCTCCCTTCAGGACGTTGAAGGCTGCTATCAAATCCCTCCTCACTCTTCACTTCTGCAGACTAAACGGACCCAACTCCCTCAGCCTCTCCTCACAGGTCATATGCTCCAGCCCCCTAATCATTTTGGTTGCCCTCTGCTGGACCCTCTCCAATGTGTCCACATCCTTCCTGTAATTGGGGGCCCAGAACTGGGCATGATACTCCAGATGTGGCCTCACCAGAGCCAAATAAAGGGGAATAATGACATCTCTGGATCTGCTGGCAATGCTCCTCTTAATGCAGCCTAATATGCCATTAGCCTTCTTGGCTACCAGGGCACATTGTTGACTCATATCCAGCTTCTCATCTACATCCTTTTCTGCAGAACTACTACTTAGCTGGTTGGTCCCCAGCCTGTAACAATGCTTGGGATTCTTCCGTCCCAAGTGCAGGTATCTGCACTTGTCCTTGTTCAACCTCATCAGATTTCTTGTGGCCCAATCCTCCAATTTGTCTAAGTCACTCTGGACCTTATCTCTGCCCTCAAGTGTATCTACCTCTCCCCCTAGCTTAGTGTCATCTGCAAGCTTGCTGAGGGTGCAATCCATCCCCTCATCCAGGTAATTAATAAAGATATTGAACAAAACTGGTCCTAGAACCGAACCGTGGGGCACGCCGCTAGAAACCGACCGCCATCCTGACATTGAGCTGTTGTTCACTACCTGCTGGGCCCTGCCTTCTAGCCATCTTTCTATCCATCTTACCGTCCATTTATCCAATCTACATTCCCTTAACTTGCTGGCAAGAATATTGTGGGAGACCGTATCAAAAGCCTTGCTAAAGTCAAGGTATATCACATCAACTGACTTTCCCATATCTACAGAGCCAGTTACCTCATCATAGAAGCTAATCAGATTGGTCAGGCACGACTTGCCCTTTGTGAATCCATGCTGACTATTCCTGATCTCTTTCCTCTCTTCCAAGTGCCTCAAAATGTATTCCATGATTTTTCCAGGAACCGAGGTCCTTCTTCCCTTCCCTGGATCGTCCTTCTTCCCTTTTTTGAAGATGGGCACTACATTTTTCCTTTTCCAATCATCTGGAATCTCTCCCAATCTCCACGACTTTTCAAAGATAATGGCCAAAGGCTCCTCAATGACATTTGCCAACTCCCTCAGTACTCTCAGATGCATTAAGTCCGGACCCATGGATTTGTGTACGTTTAGCTTTTCTAAATAGATCCTAACATGTTCTTTACCCACCAAGGGCTGTCCATCTTCATCCCATATTGCGTCACTTAGCTCATTAGTCTGGGAGCCGACCCTGTCCGTGAATACAGAGGCAAAGAAAGCATTGAGTACTTCAGCTTTCCCCACATCATCTGTCACTAGGTTACCTGCTTCATTCAACAGGGGCACCACACCCTCTCTGATCACCTTCTTCTTGCTAACATGCCTATAGAAACCTTTCTTGTTTATCCTTCATATCCTTTGCCAGTCGCAATTCCGATTGCACTTTCACCTTCCTGGTAACCCCCCGGCATTCTCAAGCTATACATTTATACCCCTTCCTGGTCATTTGTCCAAGTTTCCACTTTTTGTAAGCTTCCTTTTTGTGCTTAAGTTCACCAAGGATTTCCCCTGTAAGCCAATCCGGTCTCCTACCATTTTTGCCTCTCTTGCTACGCGTCGGGATGGTTTCTTTCTGTGCCTTCAATAAGGCTTCTTTAAAATACTGTCAGCTGTCCCGGACTCCTTTCCCCTTCATGATAGTATCCCAGGGGATTTTGCCCATCACATCTGCTTTTCTGAAGTCCAAGGTGTGTATTTTACTACTCTCTTTTCTTCCTTTGGTCAGGAAGCAATCTACCATCTCATGATCACTGTTTCCGAGGTTGTCACCCACCTCTACTTCCCCTATTATTTCCTCCCTGTTTGTGAGCAGAAGATCAAGCTCCACACAGCTCCTGGTCGGATCCTTCAGCACTTGTACCAAGAAGTTATCCTCAACATTCTCCAAAAACTGCCTGGATTTGTTGCCCAGGCTTCTCACATTAGTGTACAAACACCTCAGATAACCAGTTGATTACCCTATCTTCTCCATTCGAATCAGGGGTCCTCCTTTCTTGCTCGTTCCTTTTTGAATTTCTTCCCAGTATCCAACTTTCCCCACTCCACCTCAGGGTTTTGGTCACCATCCCCCAACGAAACTAGTTTAAAGCTCTCCTCACTAGGTTTGCAAGCCTGCTCACGAAGATGCTCCTTCCTCTCTTGGTTAGGTGGATCCCATCTCTTCCTAACAATCCTTGTGCCTGGAACAGAGTCCCATGGTCGAAGAAACCATGCAACACCACCTATGCAACCACGCATTTACTTCCTCAATCCAATGATCCCTACCCAGTCTTTTCCCTTCAACAGGGAGAATGGATGAGAACACCAATTGCGCTCCAAATTCTTTGATCCTTCTTCCCGGTGCGTCATAATCCGCAGTAACCTGCTCAAGGTCATTCTTGACCGTATCGTTAGTTCCCACGTGGAGAAGCAGGAAGGGGTAGCGATCTGAAGGTTTGATCAATTTTGTAAGCCTCTCGGTCACATCCTGAATTCAAGCTCCCAGTAAGCAGCACACCTCTCAAGATTCCAGGTCCAAACAGCAGATGGATGGCTCAGTGCCCTCTTAGAAGGGAGTCCCCGACTACCACCACCTGTTGTCCTCTTTTGGGGGGGTTGGTCGTGGAACCCCCATCCCTAGGACTATGCATCCCATGCCTTCCAGTAGATAGTGTTCCCTTCTGGTTTCTTCCTTGTGAGGTCCCTTCCAAAGCATTCACCACCGCAGAGCCTGTGGAGAGAACCTGAAAGTGATTACTTACCTCTATAGCACTGGGGGATTCCTGTGCTGGCCTTTTTCCCCTTCTAGAAGTTACATGCTGCCAGTTTTCTTCCTGGTCTCATACTGCCCTCTCTGGCTCTTCTGCCTGCCGTGCTTGCAGGATTAAATGCTGCCTTCTATCGAGGAAGTCTTCATTCTCTCTGATCAAGCATAGGGTCGACACTTGGGCCTAATTTTTTCTTCTAAAATGGCAACCAGCTTGCACTTAGTGCAGATTAAATTCATTTCCTCTGGGAGGAAGACATACTTGGCACACGCTGTGCAGGTAACAGCAGACCGATCACCATCCATACCTGTTTTCATTTCTCCTGCTCCCAGCACATCTGGGGCCGGTTTCCCTCCACCACTGTCCTCCCAGCAGGGACCTCAGACACCCCGCAACCCGGTGTCGATGGGTCACGGGACTCAGGGAGGGGTCTGGCTCCAAGGCATTCGAAGGCCCGAGGCCCCGCTGCCAGATGCGCTGAAGGGCGAGATGCGTGATTTCTTGGAAGACATCCGAGGCTCCAAGAACAAAGTCACTCTCTTCCTTCAGCGCTGGGGAGATTTTCATCTCATCCTACAAATAGTAAGGGCCCTCCTGGGGGAGGGTAAAGGGACCGGGCGGCGGGAGGCCTTGGCTTACCAGCCGGTCTGCAGCTTCCGTGACGCCCTGCTCGCTTTTGGGCATGGTCACGGTTTGCTGCGAGGCCCAATGGGGGCCACTGGCACTCCTGCCAATAAGGATCTTCCCCAGCCCTCTCAATGCCGGCACTCATCATTGCCACTCTAAACACCCGGGGCTGCAGGTCCAGCCTCTGTAGGTGTCAGGTACTCTCCTTCCTTCGGAAGGGGAGGTACTCTGTCGTATTCCTCCAGGAGACCCACGCAGCTCTGGCTGCAGAGGCTAGATGGCAGCTGGAGTGGGGGGACAGAGTTTATTTCAGCCACCTGTTGGCCCGTCAAGCCAGGGTGGCTACCTTGTTCTCCCCGAACATGCAGCACAAGGTGCTGGGGACCGCCGAGGTCATGCAGGGTCACCTGCTGCATCTCTGGGTTCGGATAGAGGGGCTGATATTAAATCTTGTCAACATCTATGACCCGTCATCCGTCTCAGAGAGGCTCCACTTCTATCAGCAGGCGTCTGCCTTCCTCGGCTCTTTGGACCCTTGCGAGTGCCTGGTTTTGGGCGGGGACTTCAATTGCACCCTCGAGGACCGGGACCGTACGGGGCTCGAGCAGTTCACGGCCACCGTGGACGTCCTCAGGTAGATAATAGACCATCACTCCCTGGTGGACGTCTGGCATGACCTCCACCTGAGTGAGGAAACGGTATTTACCTACGTCCAGGTGGTGGGTCATCGGTCTTTCCACTCCCGGTTGGACCGCATTTATCTGTCTCGCCATCATCTCTTCCAGGCCCACTCCTCCAGCATTCGGCCGGCCCCGTTCTTGGACCACCATTTAGTGGCTGTGAAGGCCTCTCTTTCTTCCGAGAGGCCGGGGCCGGCGTACTGGCATTTCAATAACAGCCTGCTGGAGGATGTGGGCTTTATAGCGTCCTTCCGGGAGTTTTGGCTGGCCAGCCGGCGGAGGGATGCGGCCATAGAGCAGTTGGAATGGGAGGTTTTAGAGCTAGAGTGGCGTCTGGCCACCAGCCCCGAGGATCCGCCCCTCTGCGGAGCATACCGGGAGAAGCGGGAGGAACTCCAGGCCCTCGAGGACCTTCGAGCCCGGGGTGCCTTTGTTTGTTCTCGTATCCATCTCCTTCGGGAGATGGATCGAGGTTCCCGCTTCTTCTATGCCCTGGAGAAAAAGAGGGGGGCTAAAAGACACATCGTCTGCCTTCTGGCAGAGGACGGCACCCCCCTCACGGATCCAGTGGAGATGCGCGAGAGGGCTCGTGCCTTCTACGCCTCTCTTCTCCCCGGATCCGACCAACGCCGACGCCCGCAGGGTTCTCTGGAACGAACTCCCGATGGTCAGCGTGGGCGTCCGGGACCGGCTAGAGCTGCCTCTTTCCCTGGCTGAGTTCTTGGAATCCCTCCGTCTCATGCCCACCAATAAATCCCTGGGCATGGACGGGCTGACCGTGGAGTTCTACCGCGTGTTCTGGGATGTCCTCGGCCTGGACCTTGCTAGCGTCTGGGCTGAGTCCTTGGAGAGCGGGGTCCTCCCTTTATTGTGCAGGCGAGCCGTGCTTGCCTTGCTGCCCAAGAAGGGGGACCTCTGCGATCTGAGGAATTGACGTCCCGTCTCGCTCCTCAGCACGGACTATAAAATCGTTGCCAAAGCCATCTCCCTAAGGCTGAAGTCTGTGCTGGCGGACATGGCTCATCCAGACCAAACCTACACCGTCCCGGGCCGAACCATCTTCGACAACCTCTTTCTGGTCCAGGATCTTAGAGCTAGGGTGTAGGGATGGTCTGTCGTTCGCCTTCCTGTCCTTGGATCAGGAGAAGGCATTCAACCGGATGGACCACGGGTACCTCCTGGGCACCCTGCGGGCCTTCGGCTTCGGGCCCCATTTTGTGGGGTTTCTCCAGGTGCTGTATGCCTCCACAGAGTGCTTGGTCAAGCTCAACTGGACCCTGACCGCACCGGTCAACTTCAGGCGGGGAGTACGTCAAGGCTGTCCGCTGTCAGGCCAGCTCTACACTTTGGCCATGGAGCCCTTCCTCCGTCTCCTTCGCAAGAGGTTGACGGGGTTGGTGCTCCATGAGCCGGAGACGAGGCTGGTCCTGTCAGCATACGCTGACGACGTGCTCCTCATGGTCCAGGACCCGGGAGACCTGGCGCGGGTGGAGGCTTGCCAAGCCGTTTACTCGGCAGCCTCCTCCGCCCGGGTCAACTGGGTCAATAGCTCTTGCCTGGTGGTAGGGGCCGGGTGGCAGGCGGGCTCCCTCCCACCCGCGCTTCAAGCCATCAGGTGGAGCGTGGGTCCGCTGCTCTATCTTGGCATTTTTCTCTCTGCCACGCATCCCTCTCTGCCGGAGAACTGGCAAGGTTTAGAGGCCAGGGTGGTTGAGCGGTTGCAGAGGTGGATGGGATTGCTCCGGTGCCTCTCCCTGCGTGGGAGGGCACTAGTACTTAACCAATTGGTCCTGTCCATGCTCTGGCACCGTCTCAGCACCCTGGTCCCGCCCTCGGGTTTCCTGGCCTGTATCCAGCAGCTGATGCTGCGGTTCTTCTGGCCAGGACTGCATGGGGTCTCTGCAGGGGTTCTCCATCTCCCCCTGGAGGAGGGGGGGCAGGGCCTGACATGTTTGCGCACGCGGGTTCACATCCTCCGCCTCCAGGCCCTGCAGAGACTCCTATTTGATGCAGGTAGTCCGGCGTGGAGCACGTTTGCGCATGCCTTCCTTCGCCACTTCTGAGGGCTCCGATATGACCGGCAGCTCTTTTATTTGAGAAGTCTTCTGCGAGACCTCTCCGGGCTGCCGGCCTTCTACCAGGACCTCCTCCGCACCTGGAAGCTGCTTGCGGCGACCAGGTCCTTGGGAGCCACCTTGGGAACAGACCTCCTTGCAGAGCCCCTGCTACACAACCCCCATCTACGTGTGCAGGTGGCGGAGTCTCCCTCGGTGCGCCAGAGGTTGGTCCTGGCAGAAACCACCAGAGTCGGAGACCTCCTGGACTACCGCCGGGGAGACTGGGTGGATCCTTGGGCACTCGCCCAGTTCATGGGGCTCTCCACCCTACGTACTCCCTGGCGCGTACTTCAGGAGGTGAAGGACGCTTTGCCGCCCACTGCTCGGGTTTACCTCGAAAAGGTCCTGTGAGAGGGTGCACCCCACCCACCCCTCACCTCCAGCCCTCCTGATCTCTCCATCGGCCACAAGCCCCATGTACCTTCCCGACTGCCTCCCCCTCGTCATCTTAGCTGGCTGCACGCGGTGCAGCCGGTCCCCTTCCGAACTGCACCAAAGAGCCACCTGTACACGCTCGTGCTTCACACACTCCACTTCCCCACCCTCGTGTCCCGCCCAGACACCAAGTGGCGGGACCTCCTACCACCAATGGAGGGTGGGGAGCCCCGGTGGGCCAGCCTCTATTCGACCTTGGTTCCACAGCCCACCGGGGACATCTGCTGGAGAATCCTGCATGGCGCGGTGAGCACGGGCGTGTACTTGGCGCAGTTCAACCCCACCCCCGACAAGTGCCTCTTCTGTGGGGAGATGCTGGTGCATATCTACATCGAGTGCGCCAGGCTAAAACCCCTCTTTCGGCTCCTCCAGAACCTCCTGTTGCGGTTCTGGCTGCACTTTTCCCCCTACTTGTTATTTTATGCACATCCCATCCGTGGCACCACAAAGTCGCGGGACCTCCTGGTCAATCTCCTCCTGGCTATGGCCAAATGGGCAATCTACAAAACCAGGGAGAAGAGGTTGGCTGGGGGAGGGGCCTGCGACTGTGGGGCCTATTTCCGTTCCTGCATCCGCTCACGTATCCGGGCAGAGTTCCAATGGGCAGCATCCACTGGCTCTCTCGAGACCTTCGGGGGGCAGTGGGCACTGTCTGGGGTTCTCTGCTCGGTGTCCCCATCCGGTTCCCTCATTTTAACCCTTTGACCCTCACACCCATACCTGTTTTTTCATTATTTGTCCCCAGTAATTAGTTGGTTTTTCCAGATTCTGTGGACCCTCCCCTCAGGATGGGGGGAGGTCCTTTAGATGTGGGCGGGCTAATGCCCGCCCACCTCCTGGATACCAAATAGTACCATCCATACCTGCTGTCCTGGAGGAAGGATTTAAAAGAAAGGCAAGAGAACCTCGCCACCTTCCCGTTCCCCTTCCAAACTCCCTCTCTAAACTCCCTGTTAGCACTCACCTCTTTGCAAGCTCCTTGGTCGCTTGCTCACTGCTTTATAAAGCCCTGGACTGCCTGAAAGTCCCTCCTCCTACCAAGGCTCAGCCATCAGAGGCTTCTGCAATTCAGATTTTAATTAGAAGCCAACAGTTTCCACCTGCAAGTCACAGCACACACTCCGTGAAGGGGAAAGGGAAGGGGAAGCAAGAAAAGAAAACCCTCACTCACAAACACAAGCTCAGCACAAAGCAAGAAAGCCTCAAACATAACCCACACTGCAGACTGCCACTTCCCTCGAGAGTCCTATATCTTCTTCTCCTTTACCTGGAGACCTCCCTCTCTAAACTCCCTGTTAGCATTCACTTGGTTGCTTGCTCACTGATTTATAGAGCCCTGGACTGCCTGAAAGTTCCTCCCCCTACCAAGGCTCAGCCAATCAACAGAGGCTTCTTCAATTCAAACTTTAATTAGAAGCCAATAATTTCCACCTGCCAGTCACAGCACACACTCTGACTGCGTCTAGACTGGCATGATTTTCCACAAATGCTTTTAACGGAAAAGTTTTCTGTTAAAAGCATTTGTGAAAAAGAGCGTCTAGATTGGCACGGACACTTTTCCACAAAAGCACTTTTTCCGAAAAAGTGTCTGTGGCAATCTAGACGTGCTTTTGCGCAAAAAAGCCCCGATCTCCATTTTCGCAATCGGGGCTTTTTTGCGCAAAACAAATCTGAGCTGTCTACACTGGCCCTTTTGTGCAAAAGTTTTGTGCAAAAGGGAATTTTGCCCGAACAGGAGCAGCATAGTATTTCCGCAAGAAGCACTGATTTCAGACAGTAGGAAGTCAGTGTTCTTGCGGAAATTCAAGCGGCCAGTGTAGACAGCTGGCAAGTTTTTCTGCAAAAGCAGCTGCTTTTCTGGAAAAACTGGCCAGTCTAGACACAGCCTTTGTGAGGGGGAGTGGGAGAGGGAAAGGGAAGGGAGAAAAGAAAAAAAATCCCTTGCAATTCTCTTGTTTAGTTCCTTTGTGTCAGTACAGAGTCTCAGTCTGTCCCCTTTTCTCTCCACAGTTATTAGGGTCTATACCCCTTCTGTCCGCTCTTCTTGTCAGGAGCGAGGGCCTTCAGATTAATCTGAGGGCTGATCAGGCTGATGAAGGAGTTCAGCTGGGTTGCAGTAGAACAGCCTGATTGGCTAAAGAGAGCATGCAGGTTTGCTTTGTAGCTCAGCAGCTGGTTGCTCAATGCTTATGCTTGCGGCTGTAATCACTCAAGGGCTTGCCTTGTTCCCAGTTTTATTCCTTTCCTGCTTTAGCCCTGATTGCTCCTGACAAGTGTTCACCCTTGCCTAGTCTCCTGGTTCATGACCCTGCCTCTGACCCTTGACCAAACACTGACTCCTGCTCCAACCATCAGGCCCGAAGGCCCATACCCTCATCATGATACTTCTGGTCTATGAATGAGGCCCTCTTTTGTTGTATTTTGCAACTGTTCCCCTCTCCCTTTTTAAAAGCTTATATAACACGTAGGGCAGTGCATAAAATACAATTTCACATAATCTTATTTTGTGTATCTCTAGGTAATATACTTCTCCCATAAATCTAGTTTTATATAATATAATTAGCTAGTTTATAGCTAGTTCAGTTATAACAGTCCCACTAACGATATAGCACTGGCATGTAAGACCAATACTGGGTGATTTCCTTAGTATACTACCACAAATTTGTTTTACTGTTTGCCTTTTTACCTCATTGACAGGAGTAACTTCACTCTTATCCAGGACTGGAATATATCTTTCATTGTAGGATTTCAATCTCATCTATAATTTTTATAAAGCATCATACTTTCTTTTGAATCATTCTATTTCAGTTTCAGCTATTACATTCACTTGTGTTGTTCAGTTTTGCATCTCACGTACAAACCATTTGTCCCTGTTTATATTGGCCACTCTTTGGAATCTGCAGCTTGCTTTGTGTTTAAGAGGAGTTCTTCCCCCTCATTTGAAAAACGCTTCCATTTTATCTTAACCCATATATTATCCTGCTTTGTCTGCACATTTTTTAAATAAGTTGGGTTCATCACAATTGCTGCATTTTTGCTTGAATACTGAACGTTTTCTATACTCATACCAGCTGCCACATTGCTGACATTGTTTGGCCTATTTATTTCCTTTTCATTTTTGTATAGACTTATTTAATTTTAGAAATAGATTGTTTAGCATCATGTGATCTGTACTCTTTCAGGTCAGGTCCACAGACCTGAGTGGTCTTTCATATACTTATTTATTGAACTCCAAACCTACCTGGCATTTAACCAAGGGTTCTTATTATTCAAAACTGAAAAGATTAGCTTTTTAATATTAAATCAATGAAAAACTCTGGCTCCCTTCCTTCAGAATCCTTAATTAAAAAATGGTAGCATTTTTCCAATGAACATAACAATCCTAAATCTTTTTCAGCTGGTACTTTTATGATAAGTCATATGTGATTTCACATGACTTATCTTTGAGGGTGGCTCAGAATTGTTTACTTTCTGAACAAACACAGCTTGGACAGACAAGTCTCAGTTCCTACCTTCCCAAAGAATTATCCCTCAGTTGGTGGAAAGACCCTCCCCCCCGCAACATTTGCTCAGAACTATCCTTCACTCGACCCTCTTCAATGGTCATAATAATGGCAAATGCATCCCTGTTAGGCAGAGGAGCGCATCAGGACACTCACACTGCCCAGAGCAGGTGGTCATCTCGTGAGACAGCCCTACACATCAACTTATTGTGACTCAGAGCAGTCTGAAGCAGTGTTCCCTGTAAGTGGTGTGCTTCTGCAGCTGCTCAGAGGGTATTCAAATGCCAGGCAGCTCCTTAGAAAAAAACCTTAGCTGTGAGGCCTCTGCTATTGGTAGTGCACATTCACACATACCTCAGTGCACAGGAAAAAAACCTTATTCTGCACATGGATGGAAAAAATTAGAGTGGGGTGGGCAATAATTTTTGGTGGGGGGGCCACTCCAAAATTGTGGAAAGTGGTGAAGAGCCACACTTTTCTGTGGAGGGAGTGCAGGGTCTAGAATGGAGGTTGGGCACAGAAGGGTAAGCAACTGCAGAGCAGGAGAAGGTGGGAGGTCTGAGAGGAAGTTTGGGCAAAGGAGAGGACTATGACCTGGGTCAGGGTATGGGGTGTAGGGTCAGAGAGGGGGTATGGGTGAAGGAGAGGATTCTGGCCTGGGAGGTTATGTCTACACTGCATACCTCTTTCGAGAGAGGAATGCAAATGCAGCTGAGCTAAATTAAGCACGGATTTGAATTTCCCACACTTCATTTGCATAATTGCGTCCGGCTGCTATTTTGAAATACCCTATTCGAGAAAAAATGCCATTTAGATGTGGTTATTTTGAAAGAAACTCCTTTCAAAATAACCATTAAACCTCATTTTTTAAAGGAGTAAGGGTTATTTTGAAAGAAGGGTTTTCTTTCGAAATAACCGCATCTAGATGACATTTTTTTTATCTCAAAATAGAGTATTTCGAAGTAGCGGCTGGACCCAATTATGTAAATGAAGTGCAGAAAATTCAAATCCGGAAAGAGGAATGCAGTGTAGACATACCTGGAGAGGGGCTCTAGGAGGGGGTATAAAGTCTGGAAGGGAGCTGTGACCTGGGAGAAGGGGAAAAGAGGGACTACAGAGGGACTACATCTAGACTGGCATGATTTTCTGGAAATGCTTTTAACGGAAAAGTTTTCTGTTAAAAGCATTTGCAGAAAAGAGCATCTAGATTGGCACTGATGCTTTTCCGCAAAAGCACTTTTTGCGGAAAAGCATCCGTGGCCAATCTAGACGCGCTTTTGTGCAAAAAAGCCCCGATCGCCATTTTCACGATCAGGGCTTTTTTGCGCAAAACAAATCTCAGCTGTCTACACTGGCCCTTTTGCGCAAAAGTTTTGCGCAACAGGGACTTTTGCCTGAACGGGAGCAGCATAGTATTTCTGCAAAAAGCACTGATTTCTTACAGTAGGAAGTCAGTGCTTTTGCGGAAATTCAAGCGGCCAGTGTAGACACCAGAAAAGCAGCTGATTTTCCGGAAAAACTGGCCAGTCTAGACACAGCCAGGGTGTGGGTGGTGACTTGTGGCAGGAGAATGGGGTGCAGGGTATGGGAGGGAGTTTGGGTGCAAGAGAAGATTCTGGCCTGGGGAGGGGCATAAGAGGGGGTGCACGGTCTGGAATGGAGTTGTGACCAGGGGCAGGGGGATGCAGAGAGTTTGAATGGATTTCAGGAAGGCAGATTTTGATAAGCTCAGAGAACTTGTAGGTAAGGTCCCATGGGAAGCAAGACTGAAGGGAAAAACAACTGAGGAGAGTTGGAAGTATTTCAAAGGGACGTTGTTAAGGGCCCAAAAGCAAACAATTCCGCTGTGTAGGAAAGATAGAAAATATGGCAAAAGACCAGCTTGGCTTAACAAGGAGATCTTGCATGATCTCAAAATAAAAAAGGAGTCATATAAAAAATGGAAACTAGGACAACTAACAAAGGACGAATATAGGCAAGCAACACGGGAATGCAGGGGCAAGATTAGAAAGGCAAAGGCACAAAATGAGATCAAACTAGCTACAGGCATAAAGGGAAACAAGAAGACCTTTTATAAATACATTAAAAGCAAGAGGAAGACCAAGGACAGGGTAGGCCCACTGCTTAGTGAGGAGGGAGAAGCAGTAACAGGGAACTTGGAAATGGCGGAGATGCTCAATGACTTCTTTGTTTCGGTCTTCACCGAGAAGTCTGGAGGTGTGCCTAACGTAGTGAATACAAGCAGAGAGAGGGTAAGTTTAGAAGATAGGATACACAAAGAACAAGTTAAAAATCATGTAGGAAAGTTAGATGTCAGCAAGTCACCAGGTCCTGATGAAATGCATCCCAGGATACTCAAGGAGCTGATAGAGGAGGTATCTGAGCCTTTAGCTATGATCTTTGAAAAATCATGGCAGACAGGGGAGATTCCAGAAGACTGGAAAAGGGCAAATATTGTGCCCATCTATAAAAAGGGGAATAAAAACAACCCAGGAAACTACAGACCGGTCAGTTTAACATCTGTCCCAGGGAAGATAATGGAGCAGGTAATTAAGGAAATCATATGCAAACACTTGGAAGGTAATAAAGTGATAGGGAATAGCCAGCATGGGTTTGTGAAGAACAAGTCATGCCAAACTAATCTGATAGCTTTTTTTGATAAGATAACGAGCCTTGTGGATAAGGGAGAAGCGGTAGATGTCATATACCTAGACTTTAGTAAGGCATTTGATACGGTCTCGCATGATATTCTTATTGATAAACTAGGCAAATATAACTTGGATAGGGCCACGATAAGGTGGGTGCATAATTGGCTGGATAACCGTAGTCAGAGAATTGTTGTTAACGGTTCTAAATCCTGCTGGAAAGGGATAACAAGTGGAGTTCCTCAAGGGTCTGTTTTGGGACCCGTACTGTTCAATATCTTCATCAATGATGTAGATATCGGGATAGAGAGTACGCTTATTAAGTTTGCAGATGATACCAAACTGGGTGGGGTTGCAACTTCTTTGGAGGATAGGGACATAATTCAAAATGACCTTAGCAAGTTAGAGAAATGGTCAGAGGTAAACAGGATGAGGTTTAATAAAGAGAAATGCAAAGTGCTCCACTTAGGAAGGAACAATCAGTTCCATACATACAAGATGGGAAGCGACTGTCTAGGAAGGAGCATGGTGGAAAGGGATCTAGGGGTCATAGTGGACCACAAGTTGAATATGAGTCAACAGTGTGATGCTGTTGCCAAAAAAGCAAATATGATTCTAGGTTGTATCAACAGGTGTGTTGTAAGCAAAACTCGTGAAGTCATTCTGCCGCTCTACTCTGCACTAGTTAGGCCTCAGCTGGAGTACTGTGTCCAGTTCTGGGCACCACATTTCAAGAAAGATGTGGAGAAATTGGAAAGGGTACAGAGAAGAGCGACAAGAATGATTAAAGGTTTAGAGAACATGACCTATGAAGCCAGGCTTCATGAACTGGGCTTGTTTAGTTTGGAAAAAAGAAGATTAACGGGGGACATGATAGCGGTTTTCAAATATCTAAAAGGGTGTCACAAGGAGGAAGGCGAAAATTTGTTCCTCTTGGTTTCTGAGGACAGGACAAGGAGTAATGGGCTTAAAGTGCAGCAGGGGAGGTTTAGATTGGACATTAGGAAAAAATTCCTAACTGTCAGGGTGGTCAAATATTGGAATAAATTGCACAGGGAGGTGGTGGAATCTCCCTCTCTGGAGATATTTAAGAACAGGTTAGATAGACATCTGTCAGGGATGGTGTAGATGGAGCTTGATCCTGCCTTGAGGGCGGGGGGCTGGACTCGATGACCTCTCGAGGTCCCTTCCAGTCCTATGATTTCTATGAATGGTGACCTGGGGGTGGGAGTTGGGATGTGGGAGGGGCTTTGACTGGGAGGTGCTTACCTAAGCCTGCCTGCTGCAGCCCCACATCACTTAACTGCAGCTGCTCCCTCCATGTGGTTCTGAGCTCCGGGAGCAGAAAGTTCCTACTGGTTGGTTGTTTCCAGCCAATAGGCACTGAGAAATTGGCTGGGGTCAGTTCCTATTAGCCAGTTGTTTCTAGCAACTAGGAGCTGAGGATTGAGCTGGGGGTAGGGAGATCCCACAAAGCTTCCTTCTCCCTGTAGAGCAGAGAGACTTAGGGACTGAGCTTTAAACCAGCAGCATCTGCGTGCCTGAGAGTCCCGGCAGGGTGGTCCATGGGCTGGATCAGATGGCTTGGCGGGCCAAATCTGGCCTCTGGGCCGTATTTTGCCCAGCCCCAAATTAGAGGGAACATTGGTC
This sequence comes from Pelodiscus sinensis, assembly GCF_052426305.1. Classification (NCBI taxonomy): domain Eukaryota; kingdom Metazoa; phylum Chordata; order Testudines; family Trionychidae; genus Pelodiscus; species Pelodiscus sinensis. The sequence goes on along the minus strand of NC_143052.1, from coordinate 144,668,588 downwards.
AGGAAAGCCTTTGGTCCATTTTATGCCATTGATCAAGGGCAAATATATAAATATCATGACAGAAAATATGACAGGGTGGGGAATCTCACCCACTCTCGGGTTCCATGGCCCCGCCCCTGGGCCACTTCCTACCCCACCACCTTCGTTCCCCTCTCCCTATGTTGGGATCTGAGTTACCTCACTCAGTGTCAGGTCTCCCCTCCTGCGGGCCTCAGTCCTGCCTTTCCCCCCATCCTTCTTTGGGCCTCCATTTCAGGGCCCCCGCCATCCCAGTGGATGACATCGTTACCTGGCACCATCAGGCCTTTGCGCTCGGCCCTGACGTCTTTAGCTGGCCCCACGAGATTGGGACACCCAGCCGTGACATCATCCACCCGTGTCAGTCAGCTCTCCCAACCGGTGTTCTTGGTGTCAGGGTCTGGCTGGGCTTGGGATCCCCGTGGTTCCTGCACGGCAGCCCGTCACTTCCCCGCCAGCCTCCCTGCTCCCCAGTCTCCTCTCTTGAGGCCCCCCCTGGACCTCGCTGAGTGCAGAGTTGTGGTGCCCTGTCACACTTACCTACAGATATGGGTGAGATTCAGGCAATGGGAGACACTGTTCCTCTGCTTCCTCCCTGCTGCGAGGTCTCTTAGATTATGTAATACATTTGAAGAAAATATGGATGTGGGGGGGCTTTATTAGGGTACATTTGTGTCAGCCAATGGTCAGGGCAGTGTGTGTGTGTGTGTGTGTGTGTGTGTGTGTGTGTGTGTGTGTGTGTGAGAGAGAGAGAGACACCCAAGTCTTTAACTGCTAAGACAAGGTCCCGTCGCAGCGGGCAACCTAGGAGGCTGAAGGGCGCCCCAAAAGTTTAACATCTGTGCCTTTACTGCTAGAACCGGGGCCCCGTCGCATAGGGCAGCCAACAGGCTGACAGATGCCCAGAATTTATAGGAAGATCTTATTACATCTCAGATTTTAGCTGCTAGGATACAAGATCCCTTTGCAGCGGGCAGTCTAGGGAAGACTGAGAGATGCCCCAATGGATCTGTCATCTGGGAGTGGCATGATCCAAACACCCAAGCTCTTCCTATACCTGTCCCTTATGACCGGCTGAAGTTTTTAAAATTGTGCTTGGTTCTGTTACAGCAACTGAAGGAGTCAGGTTAAAGCTTAAACAGTTACAGGTTTATTAAAGAAGATTATAAATCATATGGTTACAATGGCTATTGCTCTATTTCTTAACTGTTAGCAAATATAGATCTTAAAAATGGTTACAAAGAAAATAAAGATAGAAAATAATGGTACCAAATGACAGCTTAATCTTTAAAGAGCTCTAACACTATATGTGTGTGTGTGTATGTATACACACACACACACACACATTTAAACAAAGGACCACATCCAGGTACAATTTTTACCCCCTTCTGTGCCTCTCGACTTCAGCGGGTCAGGCCAGGGTCGGTCCCTCAATTCCTTGGAAAGACGAATACGAGGTGGGTGTCCCCTATGGAACCTCGGGAGGTCAAACACCAAACCCAACCAGCAGATAGATGGTAGATTGACGCTCAGAGTAAATATGCTGCTGGACCCATCTTTATACCCCTGGGGGCCCGTATCCTCTTTCTTATCGTAAGATGCCAAATTGTACTGGTCCGTTTTGTGATGCCAGTTCTTACAAGGGAGTTTCAAATAATTTACACTTGTAAGAGAGGAAGATAGCTAAATTAGGAGTACCGGATATTCTTTGCTGGGTGGGAGATTCCTCCCCCCCAGATGAGTGTGTGATCGTATCAATATGGGTTAAGTCAAGGGCACTCCTCTTCAGCCTCTTGGTCAGCGATTAGTTTGACCACCCTCTTATCTCTGCTTACAGTTGTCCATGGTCACTGAGCCAGCATATCTGAACCTCCTGCTCCAAGGTTTTCAAAGATCATGCTGTTTTATTGCTCTGTGTGCCCTGCATGCTTTCAAGCAGACAAAGATGGATGTTAAAGTGGGGGTTCATGTCTGGCTACAATTTGACAGCCATTATGACCTTCCATTCTATTCCTTTTCAGTACCAGAGGACCATGAGATTTCTCAAGGCTTGGGGAGTCTTTCCTATCAAGTCAAATGTCCAACCCTTCTGAGACCCTAACTTAGCACACAAGTGCCTTATGAGATCCCTCTTTGAGGCAGTGGCAAACTGTTCTTATCTATGAAACTGCCTTCCTAGGAGCCATTACATCAGCCACTAGAGTTGCAGAAATTGGGGCAATGATTGCACACACCCTTTCCTGGCATTTTCTGAGGACAACGTTTCACAATGACCGCACACCAAACTCTTACCTAAGATATCTGAGTTCCATATTTACCAGATCATTCAGCTTCTAGTTTTTTTCTTTAAACCACAGCTGACTAGGGAGGGTGCTGTGCTGTACACACTCTATATCCGGTGGGCATTAGTCTTTCACCTGAACAGGACTAAACCATTTAAGGAATCTGTGAGACTGTTTCTGCTGCTAACAGATCTAAAGGTTCCATAATTGCCAATGAGACTCTTTAAGTGGCTATCAGGATGTACCATCTCTAGTTATCTAATCACCTTCAACCTTCTCTGAGGGTACTTGCCTATTCAACAAGATCTCTTTCTACTTCAGTGGGCTCTCTTAAGACTGTCCTCATTGCTGAGATCTATAGACCTGCATCTCCAACATCAAAACTTCTTTTTTCAAAACATTATGCAGTAAACCATAACTTCAGACACTGTTTTTGGCTCTACAATACTGTCTTCAGTTTTGGATATCACTTCAAAACTTCCTTCTCTCAAGGGTGTTGCTTAGTAATGAATGAGGGCCTGTATGGGGTCTGTCTTCCCTAATGGTCAAACTGCAAAGTCTTGGTCAGGATTCACAACAAAGGTCAGAGCTAGAGGCCGAAGCCATGCCAGGGAGCAAAGTGAAGTGGAACACAGAACAAGGCAGGGTAACAGAAAGGAGGAGTGGGAACCAGGCAAAGGATTAGGAACTTAGCATTAGGAGGTCAAGTCCAGCAACAGGCCTAGGAACTGATTGTTTAGATAGGGGGTATAACAGGAACCGGAAGCTTTATGCTGTTACTTAGTCGATACCACCAAAGCAGTGGATATAGTCTTTGTGGAGAATGATCTGTGATTTCCCTGTCTGGTATGGTGGAACAGAGTAGGGCTCCTGATAAGTGGAACCTCTTAAGGCCAGGACTTGAAGAAGGAAAGGTTACTCACCCTGTGCTGTAGTTAGTTATGCAAGATGGGTCCCCTGATGAGTGCTCCACAACCTCCGCTACTTCCCTCTGTCAGAGTTTCTGCTGTAGGACTTTGCAGCAGAGAAGGAACTGAGGGCGTTTTGCCCAGACAGCCCATGAGGCTAGGCAGAGCATGTGCATACCTGAGCGGGAACACCCACAGCTTAAACGAACAACAGTTACCATACAGGGTGAGTAACCGTTCCTTGACATTGAAGATATTTTTTTCTTCTGCATCATTAGTCTAAAATTCTCCAGTGACCCTCAGACAGTGCACTTCTTTTAATCATCTTACATTTAACTAGCCTTAATGGCTTTAATACACATCTCAAACTGTGGTCTGAGTTTTTTTTCAGGTCTCCTCAGCATGTGCTATCCCTTTTAAGGCTGGTAGGAGATTTAAGTCATGCAGTCACTGAGGCTTTGCAGCTGCCATTGTTATTTTAACTTTTGTCTTGACTGTGGCTAATGGCACTTTGTAACAAGGTCATGACAGCACCTCTTGCTGGCCACCCAGGGAGTCAGCTTTTCAGCCTCAGAGCATCTTCTGCTGGCCGGTGTCTTGCCCTCCTTTACCTGTTTCCTGCAGCGAGTGGTTCAGTCCCCATTTCCCTTCCTGCCCTTTCCTCCCAGTACTGCTCAGAGCAGTGCTGTGCATTCTGAAGTCCTCCCCTCCCAGAGAATCCCAGCCCCCTACACTCACCTTGCCTCAGTGACCCACTGCCAGTTGTCATCTAGCCCCTGCCCCAGGGGCAAACTGCATCTGAAACAGACACTCATCATAGGCAAGGGGGGTGGGTCTGCTGCCTTCCTGCAGCCCTAGTGTCAGGCCCTGCAGCCTGGGAGTGAAGTCAGGCCAGAGCTCCGCTCCCCACCTTTCCTCTGTCTCAGGAAGCCACTAGCTTCCCTGGTAGCCAAATCCCTCCTGCTCCACAGCTGAAGCAAGAGTGTGCTTGCCTCTACTCCAGGAGCCCTTATTTATACTACTCCAGCGGGACCTTAATTGGCTGCTACCTGCCCCAGCTGTGGGTGCAACAATCTCATCCCTCTCCCAGGGCTGGGTTTAACCTTTCCCAGGCCAATGCGGGGCAGCTGCCCCATCACACACATCTATCAAACATTGGCACCTGGTTGCTTTTTTACTGGATTGAGCAGCACTTGTGCTTTCCACTTGTAGGACCCTGCAGCCTTTCAGTGGTGAAAGAAATAAGGTTTGGTACAGTAAGACAGAACAGACAACAAGCCCAAAGCTACTGCTGCTGCCATCTCTCTCCACAGTGAAGTCTGTGGGAGTCAGTAGGAGCAATGGCACAGCAAAGTAACTTGCAGCATATGTGTCCACTTTAAACTTCCTCTGGAAGGGTAATTTCAGTGTGCCCTGGAATGTGGGAAATGGTCCCTGAGGGGTGCAAAGGGCTAGCAGTGTGGCATAGGTGTACAGATTAGTTCAGAGGGCCTTCACCTAAACATTGGGTAACCAGTAGCACCCTGCCCCCATAAGGTCTGCCACAACCCCAGTCCTGAATCTCAAGGCAACTCTGCATCCCTCCCCCCTTACAACAGCCTCTTACTGCATCTAGAATGAGAACAGACATTGGTAACATTACACATCTCCCTTTCGCATGACTCAGGCCTGCTCTTTCTCTCACACGGGCGGTGCACTTGCATGTTGGTAGGCGAACAGCTGCTGTATTTTCAACAGTTTTGATCTGTTCTCACTTAAACTGTGGCAGTGGGAACAGTGTGCAGCACAGAAACTTTTCACATTAGCTGTTCCAATGCATTGTGCTTATAACGCAAATCTTTAGACCCATGTTAAAAACTCATCAGATCAATTTATTTTTCTGGTGATGGGCCAATCCATAAAAGAACCTGGCTAGGCAGGTCAAATTCCCGTCAGGTGGCAAATGTATGGATACGTGCTGGAGTTAGGAGTATGTCACTGCCTTCTCTGGCTCTTTAAGGCAAGCTGGGCTCAGTCTGGCTCATGGCCCATCCTTACCTATGAGCAAGCCACGTAGGGGCAATTAGCAATTCCAGCTGAGTAAACTGGAATTCAGACCATAGCTGCAGAGGATGACAGCAACTGAGGAAAGATTGCAGAGGAGACAGGTCTCCCGGGGGAAGAGATGTTCTGGAGTAAGGTTTAACTGACAGGAAGCCATGCAGGAAGAGCTCTACAGAAACAGGTTAGGCCCCTCCAAGTGTGGCCTTGAAGTAGGGCCAATAACGATTATGTCTATGCAGTCCATGGCAGTGAGTATCCCACTCTAGGTCAACAGGCTTGGGCTTGTGACAGCCCCAGTGTGTTGGGTCAGGTGGGAAGGCTTGCTGCAGAGCTGTACCCCAGGGAACTACAGCAGAGCTTGAAAAGGTAGGGAGGGGTGTTGGCTTGAAGACTGGCTTGTACTTCTGTTTGAAACTTTGTCACCCGGGAAGGGATTGGGCTTTCAGGTCTCTTGGCTGGAGGGCTCAGCCTTTCGAAGATGCTAGATGGGGGGTCAGAAAAAGGTAAAGGCTGGGAAAGGGCATTGAAGAGCTGAGGGAGGGCTCCGTAGGAGGTGCCAGAGACAAGGCCCTCAGGGAGTGCTGTGACCAGAATCTCCGGGTGCCTTTAAGGTAAGGATGTGCTGTTACAGGGTTCCTTTTGTTTCATTTTCCCAAAACGGGGGAGGGGGGAAAGTTCCATTTTTCAAATGGTTTTGAAAAAAACCTTTTCTTTGTCAGGGGGATGGGAAGAAGTGTAGCTAATATCTTTCCTTTAGGGAAAATAGCTACTCACTGAAGAAGAGAGAATCACAGTGAAGAGAGATAATCACCTCTGAAATCCTGCTGCTAGCACTTCTACTACAGTGAGCCTTTAATTAGGACCTGGTTTAAAGCTCTTTCAGTTTCTTAAGGATTCATTTAGGAGAGGTCAGGAGCAGGCAGAGAAGGCGGGCGGATGGGCAGTGGGTTGCTGGATGTACTGGAGGCTTATGCAACCAAAGCTTATTTAAAAGGAAATTCCCCCCTCCCATTCTCTCAAATGGGGGTGGAAGAGAAATGGAGGAAAATGCTTTTTCCTTATCTCCTTTCAGTTTTACAATGAGCAGACATATATGTTGGGAAACTGGTGCAGAGCTGTATTGATGTCCACAAGGCCCGAGTGCCAAGTCATAATACGCTTTTGGAAAAACAATGCCTTGTCACTGTAAGCATGGTTACTGACATTGTGCACAACCCCTAGTGGACTGAGCATTGATGTGGGACTCAGGAATCCTGGGTGCTACCCCTGACTCAGCCCGTGGCCTACGGGATGACTTTGGGGAAGTTATTTAATCTCTCTGGCCCTCAGCTTCCCTATCTGTAAAAAAGGATAATGATAGGGACCTCCTTGTTAAAGTGCTTTGTCATTTAAGCTATGTCTAGACTGCAGACTTCTTTCTGAAGAAGCTTTTTTTGGAAGAGGGGTCTCTGCCCATGAAAGCTTATGCTCCAACACTTCGGTTAGTCTATAAGGTGCCACAGGACTCCTCGTCGCCTTTTTTGAAAGAGATCTTCCAAAAAAACTTCTTCCAAAAGAGCATGTCCACACTACAAAAGCGCATTGAAAAAGCGATCTGCTTTTTTGAAATATAGCGATCACACTGAATGGATGCTTTCTTGCATTTCAGCTGTGGTTATTATGGATGGAGTGGCCACCAGGGCACCTGTGTTTTTTCTTCCTTCCTCTTCTTTCGAAAGAACTCCCTCTTCCCCATCCACACACACCTTTTTCAGAAAGAGCTCTTTTGCAAAAAGGCTTCTTCCTTGTAGAATAAGGATTACCAATGTTGGAAAAACCTCTTTGTTCTTTTGATTTTCTTTTGGAAGAATGTGATTGCAGTGTGGACGTAATTGAATTTTTTTGGAAAAATGGCTGTTTTTTCCAAAAAAACCCCCTCTGTAGTGTAGACATACCCATACTGACATAAAGTGGTACAGAAGAACTTTATTATTATTTAGTCATACCAGAGACAAAGAAAGAGCTTCCAACTTTAACTTCAAGGCTTTCTGGTAGTCTTTTGAAGGAATTTGGATACGGTACTTAGAAGTCAGATGGTATGATCCCGCTAGGCACTTGGGTCCTTCTGAACAGCATTGAAGGCCTTCACTAATGTCAATGGCAGTTCAGGGGACTGATGAGCACCTTTCACAAGTGGCTCATAGGTAACTTCAGTGATTCCTTCAGGAATGTTCTTTGATTAATTGTTTGCCATTCAGTTATTTTGCTTTGCATGGCACCCGTCTACACTGCATTTCAGGAAGTAACTGGGCCTCGTCTTCTGGCACAGTGAAGGTAAATGTTCCTGTGTCTAATAGATGCCCACATTTCTAAGTGAACGCTTAAAGATTAACTTTTAAAGTAAGTAGTACACCTCATTCATAGAATCATAGAGTTATAGAAAACTAGAATTGGAAGGGACCTCGAGAGGTCATCGAGTCCAGTTCCCCCAGTACCACCTAGACCACCCCTGATAGATGTCTGTCTAAACTGCTCTTAAATATCTCTAGAGATGGAGATTCCACAACCTCCTTAGGCAACTTATTCCAGTGTTTAACCACCCTGACAGTTAGGAAGTTTTTCCTCAAGTCCAACCTAAACCTCCTTTGCTGCAGTTTAAGCCCATTGCTTCTTGTCCTGTCTTCAGAAGCCAAGAAAAACAATTTTCTCCCTCCTCCTTGTGACACCCTTTTACAGCCGCTCCCCAAGTTAAGAACCAACACGTAGTCCGTAACTCGAAATGTTCATAACTCAGATCCCATAGAGTTACATGGTGACTGCGCTGTTCGTAAGCACGGATCACCGTTCATAACTTGGATCTGCATTTACGACCGCTTTAGTCATACGTGCAGATGGTTGTAAGTGGAGGTGGTTGTAACTTGGGGAGCTGCTGTAGATACCTGAAAACTGCTATCATGTCCCCTCTCAGTCTTCTCCTTTCCAGACTAAACAAGACCAATTCTTTCAGTCTTCCTTCATAGGTCATGTTCTCTAATCCTGTCATCATTCTTGTTGCTCTTCTCTGGAACTTCTCCAATTTCTCCACATCTTTCTTGAAATGTGGTGCCCAGAACTGGAAACAATACTCCAACTGAGGCCTAAGCAACCCAGAGTAAAATGGAAGAATGACTTCTCATGTCTTGCTCACAACACTCCTGTTAATGAATTCAAAGAGATGATTGGCTCACTCCTACATACAGGGAAACAATAAGAAGGGATATCAATGTGTCATGCTGTGGGGGGTACTGCTATTTATGATGTGATCATCATCAAAGCTATACAACTTTATATGCTTGGAAAGTGTAAGCAGTGCTAAGTGATGCAGGTATATTACCAATATTGTAAGTGCTATAACAACTTCATTCTGTAGCAAATGAATCTCTGTGAAACAAAGGGGTGTAATATGATTGTACAGGCCTGTCTGCAGGCTCATCAGCTGAGGATGGAAAAATGAAATTGAGCTACTGGTCTTTTCTCATCCCTTTTGTTAGGGCTTACTTTGATTCTGGCTTTTGAGTGTGTTTTGGAAATAATCAGCTCAAATTACTGAGTGATAATTGCCTGAGGCCTTTGCAGCTTCAGCCAGCCAGGAGAGAAGACTCATGCTTCCTGAGGATTCTGAAGTCACCCACTAAAGCAACCTGATCCTGCCTAAGGCTGGGTCTGCACTAGAGACTTTTGTAAGTATAGTAATGTTGCCTACAAGAGTGTTTTTTAAATACTTCTATACTAGCACGGCCACTAGTCTAGATGCACGTACACAGGCAAAAGTAATTTTTTTGATGGTATAACTTATTTAATTTGATAACTGGTATAGCTGTATCTTCAAAAGCAGCCTTCTGCTGGTTAGGGCTTGGGGGGAGCAATACCTGTGACCTCTTGGTTTCTCTTTGAGCATTCCCCTCAAGTGACAGGCCTACATCTGCATGTATGTGAGTGGAATCCTGGGATTACCCCACATGTGACTGCACCACATTTGACAGCCCCCTGTTTCCCAACGGTATTATTGTCCAACAGAGGTTGGCCCGCACGCTAGCCCCTGAAGAGGATTCTGTAGTCTGCTGTGAGTGAAGTGACAGAGAATAGTGTGTTCAAACCAGTATGTTTGTTTAGCCATAGGCACATCACCTACAGAGAGAAGAGGGTACAACAACACTAGCCCCTAGACAGCTCACCTAACCCTTATTCTTTCCTTGCTTGTGTAGGTGGGTTCCACTTGTCCCTTTCTGGGGCTATGTCTAGACTGCAGGCTTCTTTCAGAAGAAGCTTTTCCAGAAGAGATCTTCTGAAAAAACTTCTTCCAAAAGAAAGCATCCACACTGCCAAAGCACATCAAGAAAACCATCTGCTTTTTCAAAAGATAGCGTCCACACTGAATGGACACTATCTTGCATGTAAGCTGTGATTACTATGGACGGAATGGCCACCAAGGCATCGGTGCTTTTTCCTCTTTCCTCTTCATGCTAAAGACCTCCCTTTTCCCCGTCCACACATACCTTCCCAAAAGAACTCTTTGGCTGCGTCTAGACTGGCATGATTTTGCGGAAATACTTTTAACGGAAAAGTTTTTCTGCAAAAGTATTTTCCGTTAAAAGTATTTCTGCAAAAGCGCGTCTAGATTGGCACGGATGCTTTTGCGCAAAAACATCCGTGGCCAGTCTAGACGTGATTCTGTGCAAGGAAGCCCCGATCGCCATTTTAGCCATCGGGGCTTTTTTCTGCAAAACAGTTCTTCCCTGTCTACACTGGCCCTCTTGCGCAAGTATTCTTGCTCAAGAGGGCTTTTTCCCGAGTGGGAGCGTGAAAGTATTTGCACAAGAAGCATTGATTTTGTACATTACAAAGTCAGTGCTCTTGCACAAATTCAAGCGGCCAGTGCAGACAGCTGGCAAGTCTAGACGCACCCTTTTGGAAAAGGGCTTCTTCCTTGTAGAAAGAAGATTATCAATGTTGGAAAACCCCCTCTATTCTTTCAATTTTTTTCAAAAGAACACGATTGCAGTGTGGATGTAAGTGAAATTTTTTCGGAAAAATGGTTGTGTGGTCATACCCTAAGTCTGCATCTCTGTAGAGCTGTTCTTGCTCCCCGTGTCTGAGTACACAGGATTTTTTTTATCCATTTAAAGTTCTTTGGCCTGAATTGGGTCCCCAAACTTCAATCCAAACTAATCCAGTATTGTATTTAAACTGAACAGTGTGGGTAACAGTTCGGCGCACTCGCCCTTCACCCCTTCCGCCAGCCCCCGTTCGTTGGCCGCTCCTACACTCTCCCCCTCATGCCTGCCTTGCTCGCCCGTACCTTCCTGCTCCAGGCGGCCCCCCCATCTGGCATCCCCCGTGGCTCTTAAGTGCCGCGCTTCCGGGTCGCCCTCCCCCGTGACGTGCCCGGGTGCGTCCGTGACGTAGGTGTCCCCTTCGGGTGCAGGTTGATGCCGCAGCGCGCTGCCGTGCAGCTGCGCGCCTGGCGTGGCTTGGCCCGCCGTGCCGTTTTCCTCCCCCCCTTCCTCGTCCTGCGCTAGTGGGGGGTGACAGGGTTGCTCCACCTCGTCACAGTCAGACTATAAATAGAGGCAGAGATTCTCTGGGGTTTCTCTTGGTTCTTCCCTAAAAAATGTCACATTAATTGACAAGATCTATGGTCACATGGATTAGTGGGAAAATGTGCCTTATCTCATTCTCCACTGTGTGGATGAGAGCAATTCAGTCCCCTCCCTCCTATGTCTAGTTCAGTCTTTGGCTTCTATGCCAACAGAGATTACTTTGTGGATTTTTTTAATAGTATGCTCTCCTATACATGAGGAACTGAGCGATGACCAACCAATTGCTATTTGCTGGTATCAATTAATCTAAAAAGCGGATGACATGCCCACTTTTAAAAAGTGTAATCCAGATGATCCAGGAAATTGCGAGCCTCGTAGCCTGGCATTGATCTTAGGCAAAATCAGGCTAAAGCTGATATGGGACACAGTAGAGAATTAAAGGATCAGAGTTTAATTAATGTCCACTAACATAATTGACAAGACCACTATTCCATACAATGAACTTGATATATTTTTTAATGACTTTACACATTTGGTAAGGATGACATAATATTCTCAGACTTCCCAATGGCATTTGATTTAGTCTTATATAACACTCTGATTAAAAATGAACATTATATAAAATCTATGTAGCCCATATTAAACGTAACTACAAAAATTAATTTTAACTAGGGCATTGTCATCCAATGGGGTTGTTTTTTGTGGGGTCCTACATAGACCTTTTCTTGTGTAAGTCAGTATCTTTATCAATGATCTGGAAGAAAATACAAAATCCCTGTGAGTGAACTTTAAAGATGACACACATATCAGTGGAGACTACTGAGGCTTGCTCATCTGAACAGTATTTTTAATACAGCTAAATGCAAGCTCGTATGCCTAGGAACAAAGAATGTAGGTCACACTTACAAGAGGGAGGGCTGTATTGTGGAAGGTATTTAGAGGTCATAAACTCAGGGTATGTCTACACTGCAGAGTTTTCCCAGAAAAACGGCTGTTTTTCCGGAAAAACTACACCTACGTCCACACTGCAATTGTGTTCTTTTGACAGAGAGTCGAAAGAACACAGGCGTTTTTCTGACAGCGGTAAACCTCTTTCTACAAGGAAGAAGCCTTTTTTCAAAAGAGCTCTTTTGGGAAAAGGTGTGTGTGGACAGGGAAGAGGCCTCCAGGAAGAAGTATAGATAGCTTTTTCGATGGCTTTTGCAGTGTGGATGCTCTTTCAGAAGAAGTTTTTTCGGAAGATCTCTTCCTCAAAAGCTTCTTCCGAAAGAAGCCTGCAGTCTAGACGTAGCCTTTGTGTGATGCTAAGGGTATATGTACACTGCCCAGTTCGTCCAGGCTTTTACTGGGAGTGCAGATTCCAGGGGAGGGTGGAGGGAGAAACCCTCTGACCTAGGCTTGAGGGATTTTTATGTCTGGCTATCTTACACAGACTAGAACCCAGATTTTGCTTTAATATAGGTTGGAATCCACCCCCTTTGCATGAGAAGACGGACAATGTTACTTGAGTGCTGGTAGTTCTCCGATGCCTTCCTACAATTTCCTCTGAAGGACAAATGAGTTTTCTCCTGGAATTGATGCATTTGATTTAGAAAGACTCCTAGAGCTTTTCTGTACAAAGACCCATGAGAGATACACCCATGCAGGTAAGTGCAAAACCAGTGAGGAGACAGTAACATAGGTGCAGCTTTGTAGTAGGTATGCTCATATCCAGGCCAGGCTAATCCAGGTGTGCGTATCCCAGTGCCATAGCTTATGAGAGTTCCTGCAATCATTGGCTCTCTAAGCCAGGGAATATCAAAGGAGAGTATGCAGGTGGCATTACCTCTCTATATGGCGCTGGGGGGATCGTTACTGGAACACTGTCCATTCTCAGGTCCACAGTTCAAAAAGGATATTGAAAAGTTAGAAAAAGTTTAGAAACAAAAGCTGTTACAGTGATTCAAGGTCTGGAAAAACCTGCTCTACATAAAGGTATGTCTACACTACCTAATGTTGTTGACCAACTTATGCTGACACCCAAAAATCAACAAAACAAAAATTGCGAGAGGGTGTTCACACTTGCTCGCTTTGTCAACAGATCATTTCCACACTGGGGGCACCATCACTGGCAGTGTGAGCAGTGCACTGTGGGTATGTATTCCACAGTGCAGTGTTGTGGGAAGGTAGAGCTGATACTGGGATTCCTTCTAATTCTCCCACAGCATCCTCAGCTACTGGGAGCAGCATCCTGAGTAGCTCTGTGAGCTCTCCATGCTGAGAAATGTCAAACCAGCACAGCAGTCTCTCTAGCCCTCCCCCTGCAGCAGCAGTCTGCCTGTCACTGTGTTCCTAGAGCAGGGCAGAACAGGAGCATTCTAATGATTTGCTCTTTGTTCGTTCCCCAAATAGAGCAACTCACTCAGCTGTCAGTTTCTGGAGCTCTGGAAGAGTAGGGAATGCATTCCTGCAGGGCAGCAGAGACTGAAACACTGAGCACAGCCATCAGGGCAAGCAGGCATTGTGGGATACTGGTGAAAGCCAGTTCTGTTGACAAAAAAAAACCAGCAGAGGCCACATTGGTTCTTTGTCAATAATAAAGGGAGGGTAAAAGAAAAGTCTCTGTGGGGTGGAAGTTTTTTGTTGCCAAAACTGGGTGTTTTTCTTGACAAAAGATGCATTGCAGCGTGAATGCTCTTGCTGTTTTGTTGACAAAAGGCAGTTTTTGGTAAATGTTATGTGCACTGAGGCATGTGCGGATGTACATCACCAGTAGAAATGCATGCAGCCAGTTGTGGGTGCTCTGCTAATTATCTGGGCATGTATTCAAATCTCTCCTGGGTGACCGCCCAAGTGCACAACTTATAGGGAGCCCTGGTTGGGAGTCTAGGCTCCCAAAACAATGAATGGAAAGAGAAAGGTACCTTAGACAGAGATCCACAAAAGCCAACTGGGAACTGCCAAAGCCAGCCAATGAGAGGGGTGTGTCCTAGGCACCAATTGCAGCCTGGAGTTATGTTTGCTAGTGATTTTCAGCTGGGAACCTATTGGCTTTTGGTACCTATGCTTTTTTTTTTTTAAGACCAAAAGGACGCACTGCACAGCTTTTTGCCTGGCAGATAGAGCAGGAGATGGTGAAGGAACCTGAACAGGACTCTACCACCTCCCCCAGAGTGCTCTAACCACTGAGCTATGGGATAGTGTCATACCCCCATCATACAGAGCAGACTCATAGGCCAGATGCCAGCTGCAAGTCTCAAGATAATTCACTTGTGTATGAATATCAGAGTGTGAAGTGCACTAATTCACTTGAGTGTTAATTTAGTTTGAGGATCTGTGAATGATACTGTCTTCATGTACCTATAACTTGTTTGCTATCAGATAATACACCCTGTGCCTGGATAACCCAGGATCAAAGTGTCTGTTAAGCTAAGATGAGAGGTTTGATGTGTAAACTACATGAAAACGAATGAAATGTTAGTTGTTTTTCACGCTATCGTTATTCTAGTGTAATGGAAGGCAATTGCATTATGTATATCACTGTAATTAAATGACTTGTGAATGCAAAAGGAATTAGAATGCTAACTTCAAAGCAAGGGTCTTTGTGAATTGCCACTGTTGAAGACTCAATCCGAAATTGCTACTCATCAAAACCCACATGGGTGAAGACACTGTCTTCTGTGTGCAGGATCTGTGAGGACTGGTTTAAAGCAATCATCCTGCAACTCTGGACAGTTTGTATTCCAACAGGATTGAATAACTAAACCGGAAGGTGGAGATCTTCAAGTTATCCTGGGAAGCCCTGCAACCTGCCAAATCGCTACCTCTTTGGAGTCACCACCTTAGACTTGCCTGCTGATATATTTTGCCTCCTTTAACCCATCTGTCACACTCTTCCTTAGCTAACAAACCTGTACTAGAGACGCGTACTACAGCAATTGGCTGCTTGTGTTGTCTCTCATGTAAGACTGAGAGCATCCACTGACCTGGAGTAAGTGACTGAACGTAAGGGGTTGGGAGTAACTTGAGGTGATAGTTACAGTGTGCGTGTTGGTGGGAGGGGAAGCATTTGCTCAGTCTTTCCTGCTGAAGCTGTTTCAGTGGAGTAAGAGAACAAGCCTACCATGAGCAATTCCAGGTCACAGGGCATAGTTGTCAGTGGGCCTCCATGCACGCACAAGCCGTGCCCGCATAGGCACACTCTGCCTGACATTTGGGTGGTGCTGTGCCTGCATGGCTGATGCCTAGCAAGCTATCGGCATAGCCGGGTCCTCCTTATGCCTCTCCAGTAGGGTTGCCATTGGGTTAATGAAACAAATCAAAGAGTCTTACTCCAACCTGTTCTGCTCCTTCTGCAAGGCCCTACCCCCTGCTCACTCCATCCCCTTTTCCTCTGTTCTTGCTCTCCCCTACCCTCACTCACTTTCACCAAGCTGGGGCAGAGGGTTAGGATACAGGATCTGGGAAGGTGTTTGGGTGCAGAGTGTAGGCTGGGGCAGAGGGGCTGGATGTGGGCTTACATTAGGTGGCTCCTGAAAGCCACTGGTAACCTCCTCTGTCGGTGGATGCAGCCACTGCCCCTGTAGTGCCCAGCCAATGGGAGTTGTGGAGTCACTGCTCGGGGACCCCTCCCTGCAGAGATGGCGCCTGCCACTTTCAGGAGTGGCATTCCACGAAGGTGGGCAGGAAGCCTGCCTCAGCCCCACTGCGCTGCCAGTGGCAATGGCAGCTGGGGGAGCTGGACCCTTGGGAAATTGCCCCCCCTTGCCAGGGGAGAAGGGGCAGTGGGCCTGCTGAGGAGAAGGAACAAGCATGAGTGACTTTATAGCACTGCTCCAATTATTTATTCACAGTACAACAGCTCCAACAGGAGAGACTAAGGGTTTGTCTACACAGCCGGGCTTAACTCGAAATAAGCTATGCAACTAGAGCTACCTCCATTGTGTAGCTTATTTTGAAATTGAGAAGGTCTACACAGCACTTATTTCAAAATAGAGCACCCTCCCTCCGACTTCCCTTACTCCTCATACAATGAGGGTCACAGGAGTCGGAGTAAGAAGTTCTCCAGCTGGACAGTATTTTGACATTATTTCGAAATAACTGCCTGCTGTATAGACGCGAGCTAAGGGATTTAGAAATAATGCTAGTTATTTCAAAACAATGTTGCTGCACAGTCATACCCTTAGGGGCCCCATATTTAAATCTTCTGTAGCTTTCTGAGAGATCACTTCTTAATGTTTCAAACCCTTCTTCCTCGCAAGTGGATGGGGGACTTGAACTGGGGATCTTGTGTACACACTAGGCTATGAGAGGGGCATCACCTTCTCCTCTGCCTACTTTGCTTGAACTTCCTGGGGGACTCTACCCAGCATTCCTGCTCACAGGGCACCTACTAACTCAGACTGGGCAGGTGATTCAAACCAGGAAAACTGCTCTTTCCAAGTTATTGAATCATGCTGGGATACAGATGGGGGGCAGGCATGTGGACTCTACCATGAGGTAGCACTGCGTAGTCAAAGGCAGAAATGTAGCTGGGCAGGGAACTTTTACTGCAAAATGTTAGGTGCTAGGTGAGGTTAGGTACCTATGAGGATTGGCAGCAGGCTTGTGAATCACAATGGAACCTAAAATTGGGAAAGGCACCTAATGTCTTCTGTGCATTCAAGCCTCAATCTATTACATTGTCCAAGGGAAGATTAAGAGGTGACTTGAGCATGGTTTTACAGGAGCCTCCATGGGTAAGAGATTTCTGATAGCAAATAGATCTTTAATCATGCAGAAAACCATAACAAGATCCAGTGGGTGGAAGGCAGAGCTAGAATAATTCAGACTATAAATAAAGCGCACATTTTTAACAGTGACAAGTAATTTAACTAGAGGAACAACTTGGGTATGTTATGGATTCATGCTCAAGTATATCAAGGACATCTTTCTAAAAGGTAACCTATGCTATTAAAAAAAGTTATGGGCTCGATGCAGAAATGACAGGGCGAGATGCTTGGTCCTCTTCTATGAAGAAGGTCCGACTAGATCATTGTAATTGTCCTTTCAGGCCATGACTTCTATCAATTTTCTGAACTTTCAGATGTGGGTAACTTACGCCACATTTGCATTAGCCATCTGGAGACTGTATAATGAAGCTGATTAATAATTCCCCAAAGCATTCAGTCCTCTACAAAAGTATCTTTGTCATCGTCTTTAAATACAGCTGAAAGTGAAAATTACCCTCCTAAATCTTTCAATAAGTAATCAGTTCACTTATTAAAAGTGTGCTTCTTTTGCCCCCTAGTGGTTCTTCGAAATCTCTTGCAAAAGAGTTATTTATGGAATCTGTTGCTTGAGGTAAACAGATTTGTGTGGCCTTTGCTGCACAACTGAAGGGTATACTATAGAGAATAAGTGGGCCAGAGATCATTGCTGGCTGGTTCCTTTACATCCAAGGAAGATACAAATTGGCTAATCTGAGTAAAATCAACTGATTTGACTAGGCCTGTTCGTAGCTTACAGATACTTTGTCTGATTCGGAGCTTTGTCCTTCTGCCTGATGCTGAACTGATCCTGCAATGCTGTGCGTGAAACAGGAATTCTCAGGTTCTTCCACAGTATGGACTATGTCTTATTATTAGAGAGTCCCATATGGACCTTCCTTCTCATTAGCCATTGATGGGATCCACGCAACCCCCATTACCACCTGGGATGGCTAATACTAGCTTATCTGAAGATGTGATAGTGGGAAGTTATTTATCCACCTTAGTCTGTCATTAGTTCTGTTCATCATTTTAATTACCCCTTCTGTTCTTTGCCACTGAGGAACCGCCAGACCAGCTTTTTGAATGTGTCACTCAGCTCAAGGTTTTTAGGTGAGGGCCCATCACCAGCTCCTCTGTCTATTTGGTGACTCTAGCCCTTTAAAAGTGCCCGAAACCAAAATGTTTCCGGTCAAATGGCATTTTTAATGCAAAACAGGCTGTTTGCATTTAGCTACTTTTCTGGATTTTGTCCAATTTTTCACAACAGCCAGCAAGATCATATCAATTTTTTGCTATTTCTTGTGTCAAACTACTGTGGATATGAATCTACATAGACTATGCTGGACCATCTATGCAGCTGTGATGGGGTTTGCAAACCTCATATTGCACATGGGCAAAAGTGGGAGAGGCATCTCTGCTTACAGGCAGCCAGGCTAACCACCCAGCAGCACAACAGTGGCCAAACTGTCTGTCCTTGAGGCAGATTCCCACAGCTGGGATTAATAATGAGAAGTAACCAAGCAATGAAGATGAACAGAGAAAGATGGGAGGCAGAAAACCTATTTCCCAGGCTAGAACCTCCTCTCCTTCACACCCCTGTCCTGTAAATATGGCTTATGTTCTTTGTTCCTGAACGTCTGGCTTTGCATTTGGCCATACTTCACTCAGCAAATAGTCAGCCTATGGAACTCCTTGCTAGAGGATGTGGGGAAGGCTAGAACTTTGGCAGGGTTCAAGGAAGAGCTAGACAGATTCATGGAGATTAGGTCCATCAATGCCTATTAACCAGGATGAGTAGGAACAGTATCCCTAGCCTCTGTTTCTCTGGAGGTGGGTGACAGGGAAGGGATCACATGAGGATTACTTGTTGTGATCCCTCCCTCTGGGCATTTGGTATTGGCCATTGTCGGCAGAGAGGATACTGGGCTAGATGGACCTTTGATCTGACCCAGTATGGCCGTTCTTATGTTCTTACGGTCATACTGAAACCCATATTGTTCGCTTGCGTGAAGTGGAACAAGCGATCCCAGACTGCTCTATATCAGTGATCTGTCTTCTCCATTATTTTGAATTTCCCCCCATTCTCTCTGTCACCTGGAAACTTTATCAGTCATTGTTTTATTGTCTTCATGGCCATGGTAGATAGCATCAAGCCAAAACCCTGCCCCTGGCAGGGCACCAGTACAAACTCACCTGCTCAGTGCTGAATGTCCATTTACAATTCTATTTTGAGATCTGCTATCCAGGCTTTAACTCATGCCATATTGATTGTGTGTTGTTGTACATAGAGCAAGACTGTGATTCAGGCAGCAGCGGAGAAAGTAAAAGCAGAGGTCGAGGGTGCGTGAGTAACTTCCACCTGAGCAGAAGTTCAAAGCATTCCTCCAACTGAGGACAACACAAATTCTGATTCTCAGTGGACGTGCCAATGTTTGATTGGGCTAACTGACATGCTAAGTGTTGAGACAATCTAAGGTGCTTGAGATGTTTATTTTAAACATCAGGAGTGGGGCAGACTCATCAGGCAGACGTGAATAGAGCTGGGATTTTGGCAGAGGTGGTGTGCTTTTGAACTATTTGCACTGAAAATTGTGATAAATTAATTGTGCAAATGCTCACTGGAATGTTGGGAATCTGGCATCACTTGTATGTTATCAGGGCTGCTGATGGGAGGGGGCAAAGGGGCAGTAGCTCTTGGGCCTGGCAATTTAAAAGGGCCAGAGGCTCCAGGCCTTTTAAATCTCTGCCAGAGCCCCACGTGGAGTGGTCCAGGCAGTTTTGAGGGCTGAGTGAGGGAAGTGTGGTGCGCTCCAGGCAATGTTGAGGCCGGATGGCCCCTGGCTCCGCCCTTTCTGGGGTGCTCTGTGCTGAGCCTCCCCCCCCCCCCCAACACACACACATCCCAGGGCCTAGCAAAATCTGTCACCAGCCCTATATGTTACAAAATGAAGTCATTCACATTAATTAAATAAAGCTGGGCTTATAGGACATTGAAAGTCCCCTGCTGTCTCAAAGATAGTTTCAAGAAATTTGCCTGCCCACTCGACTGTGTTCAGGACCCTCTGCACTTATAGAAGTGGCGAGCAAGATTTACTTCTTAATGAAAGATCCATGCTGCTGCTCTATGATGAACTCTAGTCCAGTGTTTTATTTTTAAAAAGAAGCTGGTTCTATCTTATTAGGTAAAATGTTTAAGTGCGCGTCCTGTTTTTAGAAAGCCCAAACATAATTTCTTGGATCTAAACAGAGTGGGAGAAATTTGTCACCTTCATGTCACATTGAAGAAGTCACGGGATCATCTGCAGTGTCTCTAATAAAAATGCAGCTCTACATCCTGGTGTCCAAAGACCCCCTACCTCTAACACTGTTCTCATGCAGCCAAAACCGCACAGGAAAACAAATAAATTAAGAATTTGAACTCAAATCTGGCCTTGGCACTATCTCCTGGCTGCATAGTCTCAGCTAGTTTCCCAAGATACTTTGTTATGGAAAAGACAGCATGTGAATGACCTTGAAATGGGGTCTTAGCCACAAGGAAAGACTGCTGAGAGGGGAAGCCACCTTGTGTGAGGGGAACAGCACAGTAACCTATTTAGGTCGTGTTTTCTTGCCCGTTCATTCTCCTTTAAGTAAAAGTCCATTTGATCTTCTCTGTACCAGTGAAAATGGGTTTGTAGTTCGATAGTCCTTTACCGCCATGATATACGTGCTATACCCACTGTATAGGAATGCCTCCACTCGCTACTGAAATGTAGCCAACTCTGGGATGGACAAGAGTAGATGTTTAACACCACATAGCAATACAAGAAAATGAAGAAGAGGGGGTAATTCATAGAAGTAACATTTAATTAACACGAGTTAGAAAATGGATAGGAACAATATTACCATATTTGTCCCTGTTAATAACAATCTGCCTTCTTGGGTTAGATACATACAACACAAACATTTGAGATTAGCCTGTTCTAATTCAAGCCCACCACCGCAGAGGAGAGTCAGTCCTCAGGGTGGAAGCTGGCAATGCCCTTGCCTGCCACGGAAGTTGACTGTAAGTCGTGCTTGAGGCTATGTATCTAGTTGCTTACATTGCTTTAATAACTGTGCATCTCGCAGCGAGACGGGAAAGTATCATGCCCTTCCACATTTGGTGAACTAGACACAGGGAAATGACTTGCTCAAAGTCCCACAGGAAGTCTTTGGAAGAGCCAGGAATGAAGCCCAGCTCTCCTGCATACCACCCCAATGCCTCAACTACAAATCCATCTTTTCACAGGAGCCCAGCACCAGGAGGCTGCTCAGTGACAAGCAAATCAGTACAACACACAGTCCCTCTGGCCATGTTTCTCTCTGGTCAGTACCATCTATTCTATTCTGTGCTGTGCAAAGACTGTGATTGTTTTCTACCCACATTGCCTTTGAACTGACTGGGGGGACGGGGACTTTTGGCTGTGGGGATAAAAGATGGAGTGAGCTAGGTCTAGGCAGTTTGGAAATAGTAGTCTGGTGACCAGGCTGGTGGCCAGAACAAATGATAAAGCTGGAAATTATATTCTCATCCATCCAGGTTAAGGATATCATTTGATCTCTCAGTACTTATTTCTTAACAACAGTCCTTTCTGGAGGCCATGAGCACTTCCCTGACTCATGGATACAGAAGCACTGTACCCAGGTACTCAATTTCTATTCAGTACTGAAAGGGGTTTAGCAAATTGCTGATGCACGTTAAACCTCTCGGCTGTGTCCAGATTGGCCAGTTTTTCCGGAAAATCAGCCGCTTTTCCGGAAAAACTTGCCAGCTGTCTACACTGGCTGCTTGAATTTCTGCAAAAGCACTGACTTCCTACCATAAGAAATCAGTGCTTTTTGCAGAAATACTATGCTGCTCCCGTTCGGGCAAAAGTCCCTTTTGCGCAAAACTTTTGCGCAAAAGGGCCAGTGCAGACAGCTGAGATTTATTTTGCGTAAAAAAGCCCCGTTCATGAAAATGGCCATCGGGGCTTTTTTGCGGAAAAGCGCATCTAGATTGGCCACGGACGCTTTTCCGCAAAAAGTGCTTTTGCGGAAAAGCATCCGTGCCAATCTAGATGCTCTTTTCTGAAAATGCTTTTAATGGAAAACTTTTCCATTAAAAGCATTTCCAGAAAATCATGCCAGTCTAGACGTAGCCCTCTAGTTTGGCACCTTCGGGATCTGACTGGTGCTGAACCAGAGAGTTTGCCAAACCATGGGAGGTCAATATTGTCTAGCAGTATTACCAGCACTTCCACTGCTTGCTACGCTCTTAGTCATTTAGGAGTCAATTAGAGCTAAATAACAGCACAGAATAGGACTGATGGCTGTAAACAAAGCTAGGAAACTTGGCCACACCCATGATAAGCGGACATCAAACTAACTAAAATCATGCCGGACCAGTGTGTGCTGGACTAGAGATGTTCAACCTGTAGTAATAGAATCATAGAATCATAGAGCTGGAAGAGACTTCAGGAGGTCATCAAGTCCAGCTCCCTGCCCAGGGCAGGACCAATCCCAAATATTTCTGTTGTTGTTTGGCTCCCACCCTTCCTTGCATCTGATTGAGATTCACTGCTTCAGGCATCAGCTGCTGGTCTATAGAGGACAACAAGCAAATATCCAAAGCTGGACAGGTGACAAGAGGTTGGTAATAGGTAGAAACAGGGCCTATCTTGTTTGGGGTTACACCAGCAATTCTCCAGCTTTATCTCATCAGGTGCCAATAGAAAGATGATCTCACAGACCATTTTCCATTTCACTAGCAGTTACACAGAATGGCTGTGTCTAGACTGGCCAGTTTTTCCGGAAAATCAGCCGCTTTTCCGGAAAAACTTGCCAGCTGTCTACACTGGCCGCTTGAATTTCCGCAAAAGCACTGACTTCCTACTGTAAGAAATCAGTGCTTCTTGCGGTAATACTATGCTGCTCCCATTCGGGCAAAAGTCCCTTTTGTGCAAAACTTTTGCGCAAAAGGGCCAGTGTAGACAGCTGAAATTTGTTTTGAGCAAAAAAGCCCAGATCGCGAAAATGGCGATCGGGGCTTTTTTGCGGAAAAGCGCGTCTAGATTGCCACAGACGCTTTTCCGCAAAAAGTGCTTTTTCGGAAAAGCGTCCTGCCAATCTAGACGCTCTGTTCCGAAAATGCTTTTGACGGAAAACTTTTCCGTTAAAAGCATTTCCGAAAAATCATGCCAGTCTAGACGTAGCCAATATGTCTCCTTAGACATTCATTTTTTTGCCGACAGCCGGCACAGATTGGTAGCCCTAATCCCTGAGAAAAAACTTCTGTTTAACAATTGCCTTCCTTCATATAGCAGAAGATCTGATTTGAAACAGCTATTATGGCTTAAGATCTTCCTTTAAATCCTCTGCTTTCGTCCAACAGGTATTCCTGCAGAAGCCCCTAAAAACAGGATAAAAATTGTCACTATGCCCTGGTCTACACAAGGGCGTTATTTTGAAATAACCCCCCATAGTACAAGTGTATACTCTGCATGTATAAGTGGGGTGTCCACATGACCCTTATTTTGAAATCACAGGCTGCTTATTTCAAAATCTGTACTCCTGCTTTCCTCAGGGAATAATGCTCGGTTTGAAATAATTATTTCGAAATAGCATTCGTGAGGATGCTTTGGCGCTGCTAATTCTAAATAAATTGGCCTCCTGAGGCCTCTCGCAGCTGCAGCCCTGGCCACACCTGGCATCTCCACTGCTCCCCTCCTTCTCCTGCGAAGCTTAAAAGTCCCAGCAGCAGGAGAAGGGTTTGTCTCACGTGGTGAGCTGTGAGTGCACTGTGCAAGACAGCAGCAACCGAGGCACGTAAGAGTGACCCCAATGCTCCCTCGGAGCCTCCCACAGCTGCCAGCACTCCAGCTACTCCCTTGGCTGCCACTGCCCAGGAACGCAGGAGAGCTCCAGCCTGGATGGGTGCGGAGATCCTGGACATCATCGAGGTCTTGGGGGGAGGAGATCAGTCTCCAGGATCTCCAATCCAGGAAGATGAATGCAGAAGTCTATGGCCACATCGCTGCCAGCCTGACTGAGAAAGGACACAGCCAGGCCCTCGACCAGCGCCAGGTGAAAATAAAAGAGCTCTGGCAGGCCTACCACAAGGTCAGGGAGCAGAGCAGATGCTCTGGGGCGGCACCACACAGCTGCCAGTACTACGACCAGCTGGATGCCATCCTGGTAAGGAGGCCAGTCACGTCCCCCACAGCCATCATGGAGTCCAGCCAAGACATGCTTGGTGTCCGCCCCCTAGAGGGCGGGGTAATGGAGGACAATGACGACAAGGAGGAGCAGGAGGCCAGCCAGGTGACTATGCCCCTTAGCCGGGAGTTGTTCCTCACTCCCCACCTCCCAAGATGTCTCCCAAGGTTTGGAGGAACCTAGGGTGAGTTCTATAATTTTCCCTATATACAAGTAGGGACAAGGGACTAGCTGCAAAAGGCTGCACACTTCTCTCTCAGACTACTCAGCCTGGGGGGGGGGTCACACAACTGCCTGTTCACATGGGTGCACATGGAGCACCAGTCTGGAGCATTCAGCCTCATGACGCTGTCACACAGGAACTCCTCACCCCTTCTCACAAGGTTCCTGGAGAGGCCTGCCTTACTCCTGCCTCCGTGGTGGTCATGGAACTTATGGTCAAGTTCAGTGGAATCTGCCAGGGGGAGGAAGTGGTGGGGAACCCAATGACACTCTTGCTGGCAACCAGCATTTGCTGCTCACACACACCTCCTCACAGCAACCTCTCCTCATCCAGCAGGCAAAGATAGAAGTTCTCTCTCTGCCTGCTTGTCCCTGAGCCGTGGGCGTAGTGATGCTCCCCTGGGATGTCCATGCACCTGCTGGAAAGTGCCCACTGTCTAGGCAACATATGGCCTTGCTTGAAGCACATCACCATCATCTGAACTGTGACCTTCAGTGTCTGCTTAGAGATTGGGGCTAGGCTTCATGCACAGTGTCTCCAGTGATGACTGCTCTAGTAACTTTTCTTCACAGCTAGGACAGCCATGAGCTGGACACATCCCCCACCTCCCACACCATCTACCCAACTCTGCAGAATCTGCAGGAGGAAATGTACCCGGGAGGACCTCATGAGGGAGCAGATAGCCTGCCTGCAGTCCCTCATCCAGGGGCTCAAGGACAAGTACCAGGAGCGGGCTGCCAACCGGGAGGAGGACTGGGCTGAGCAGGAGGAAGGGAAGGCTGCCTGGGACCAGCTGGTGCATGAGCACAATGCCATGTTCTCCTTTCTCACCTTGGTGATGGAGCACATGATGTTGTGCATGGAGCGGGCCACCAGCCACCTCCCCCCTCCTCCATGGCTTCCCCTCCTAGGCTCAATACAGGGCAATGGGACCTCTCAGGCAGTCAAAATCTCCTGCCCACTCTCAGCTCCCCCCCACATCCCAGGTTCTTTTCCCAGTCCCTCCCCTTTTCTATGTCCCCCAATAAAGAATCCTGTTTCTGCAACAAAAATGGTTCTGTTGTTTGCTCTGCAGGGGAGAGGGAAAGGTGGGAAGGGAGGGCGGGGGATGAAAGGCACCCACAGAGAATGCAGGGGCCCCTTGTGGAGAGGCACAGGGGATAATCCCATAACTGGCTTTGCCCAAAACTCTTCCTCAAGGCCTCTCTGATGAGCACAGCCCCTTGATGAGCTCTCCGTATGACACTGGTGTCTGGTTGCTCAAATTCCCTGGCCAGATGTTTAGCCTCAGCTCCCCTTGCTTTCACAAACGTTGTGGAGCACACAACAGGCCACAACCACAAAGGGGCTGTTGCTCTTGCTGAGGTCCAGGTGGGTGAGGAGACTTCTGAACCTCCCCTTGAAACAGCCAAATGCACATTTGACGATTATGTGGCACCTGCTCAGCCTGGCATTGAAGTTCTCATTGCTGAGATCCAGGCTGCCTGTGTACAATTTCATGAGCCAGGTGAGCAAGGGGCAGGCTGCATTGCCCAGGATCACAATGGGCATGTCCACCTCCCCAACTCTGAAGGTGCATTCTGGGAAAAAAGTGCCGGTGTGCATCTTTCGGAAGAGGCAGGAGTTCAGGAAGATGAGGGTGTTGTTCGCGTTTCCCAACCAGCTGACGTTGATGTCAGTGAAGCGTCTCTTGTGATACCTGAGGGCCTCTGGCACCAAGGAGAAGCATCCCATCCTATTGATAAAGTCCGAGGCATGGTGGTCAGGGGCAGGACAGAGATGTGCATGCCCACTATGGCTCCCCCACAGTAGGGAAATCCCATGGCAGAAAGTCATCCGTGACGGTGTCCACATTGCCCAGAGTGACAACCCTCTGTAGCAGCACGTGGTTGATGGCCTTTGCTACTTGTACAAGCATAGCCCAGACTGTGGATTTCCCTACCTCAAACTGGTTCCCAACGGAGCAGTAGCTGTCCAGCACGGTGAGCTTCCACAGGGCAATGGCCACACACTTCTGCATAGGGATGGTGGGTCCCATACGAGTGTCCTGTCACCTGAGGGCCAGGGAAGGTGGCCTTACACATGTGGAAGTTCTGCAGCCACTGCTGGTCATCCCACCCTTGCAGGATGATGCGGTCCCATCAGTCCAAGCTGGTCTCTTGCCACCAGAAGTGGCGTTCTGCAGTGGCCAGTGGATCGAGGGGCACGTGCAGCAGCAAAGTGCCACGACCTGGGTGAGCAGGGCCTACAGGCCATGCTGGGATTCCTCCTGCAGGTCCTGATTCTCATGCTGCTGGAGCAACACATGGGCAGTCTGGAAGTACTGCTCCACGAGGTGCAGCATGAGGCCTGTGAGCCTAGCACTGCTTTGCAGCAGCTCTGGCTCCATGCTGTGAGTGCTGTGGCATCCGCAAGGGCAACCAGAGCACACTGCATCCCTTTTGGGTCCCCTGATGGGAGAGGCAATGGAGACGCAGCTGTAGAGAGGAACCCCTGAAAGCACACATCACAGCTTGCCTGACCAAGCAGCCACAGGAAGTATCCGCCCTCCTGGTGCCCTTCCAGAGTGCTTCCGGGGGCTCTAAGTCCGAGACAGGCTCCAATCAGTGCGGACGCGCTAATTCAGACTAATTCCAACTAATTTCAATGCTTCCCTTTAGTGGGGACACACTATTTTGATTTTGTTAAATACTAAAATTGACCTACCTCTGGAATTTTGAAATGATTTCCTAGTGTAGACATGCCCTATGCAATTTGCAATATTTTTATTGACCCCGAGCAAGTTTTGCAAGGATCACAATTTAGGACTTGCTGGGCTAGCTACAGTATAAGATCTTCCTTATTGGTGGTAAGACATTTTCTGACATTTGTTTACAGCAGAAAATGAGGATTCATCAAAACTGAAATGGTTCATGAGAAAGAGTGGTTTTGATGCACCTCCCAAATCCAAAAAGTTTTTAAAACCTATGCCTTGACCCCTTACAAAAGGATGTATCATATGATCTGGGATGGTTTTAAGATAAACTGTTGCTTATGTTTACTCTGATGTAATTAAAATTACAAGCTTTGGCAAAACTGGCAAATTCTTTTGAACTCCACTGTCAAGGTCCTTTGTCAATGACATTTTTCATTTTGGGATCTTTAATTATGGCTCAGACTTCCTTTGGAAAAGAATCTACTAAGCATTCAAATCCTATTATCAGCAGGGTCTGAAATATTGCAAGAACAGCCTGGTCTAACTGAATGGTATTGTTGTTTGAAGTGCTGTTGTAGCTGTGTTGGTCCCTGGATATTGAGACTGATAAGGTGGTGAGCAAGATTATATCTTGTCCTGGACCAGCTTCTGTTGGTGAGCTTACACAGAGCTCTTCTTCAGGTACACAGAGTTTCCCAGTCCTGAAGAAGAGCTCTATGTAAGCTTGAAAGCTTGTTTTGCTCAGCAACAGAAGTTGGTACAAAGCTATTACATTGTCCACCTTGTCCAGCTGATATCATGGGGTCAACACAGGCCCATCATGCTGGAGGGAAAAATGTATTAACAAAGCTTATTGTCACATAATTTTCTTCATGGTGAAGAAATCAGTGGGGTAATGGGGGGGAGAAGAGATAACCCTTATTCCAGCTTCACCCACAGCCTCAAGTCCAGACACTTCAGGTGTCAAATGAAAAGTTGCCCCCAGGAGCTTTTGCAGATCAGTATATGGTCATGATAAAATTTTAATGCACGTGTTGGTCAGCAGCAAAATAGTGATACTTGGTTGGAATTTCTAAAATGTGGCTGTGCTCCTGACTCCTTTAAGCATTTTTTAAAATACCACCATTGACATTGAAGGGTCATTGCACACTCAACTTAACTACCTATTCTGAAGTGTTTCTTTACTGTCAAAAGGGTTAGAAACTTAGGCCAAAGTTATCTGCTGGCATAACTCCATTAGAGTCAATGGAGATTTGCTAGCAGAAAATTGGTGTGTTTTTTTTTCCTTGAATGAAATCTTAGATTCTGTGACAACAAAATAGCAGGCTCCAGCATAAAGAACTGGCTGAGCTACTGCCATCCAGCTTGATTTGCCTTGTTATTTTGGCCAGACCTTTAACTCTCTGACCTTCAGTTTCCCCATTTGTTGGATGAGGCAGTAGTTAATGCTCCCCCCATAAAAAGCACTTCCATATCATCAGAAGAAAGGCAACCCGGTAGTGCGGTGTATTATTATCATCACTGTTAACTAAGTTGAATTTTGAACCTTTGTTCTTGACGCTCTAGTTCACATCCTCACCATATGCTCCAAGACCTAATAGCTGCTGCTTTACCTTTTTCCTGTGGATGCACTCGTTGACTCGACAGCCCTGATGTTTTTAACTTGATGGTATCCAGGATGTTTCTTAGCTGACACCTTTCGCCAACAACCCACATTCCTTGTTTCCTGGGATCTGGGAGATTTGCTGCATTCCTTACTTTTCCACACCACTGTTTGAGGAAATTAACTGCTGAGAGAGGAAAAAAAACCCTCCTCAGGCAAACAAACAAGAAATCCCACAACCATCAGACGTTTGCAGCATGTTGGGAGCATATAGGGGTGGAAAAACAACTCTGAGGCTGTCAGCTGAACATGATCCAAATAACTTGATCTGTCCCTTGATCAAATCTGAGCAACAGAAGCCAAATAAATAATTTGACTTTGCTCTGTACAGAGACATTTAAGGTTGAATTGGACAGTCGTTCCCCATCTATAAAATTGAGATAATCACACTGCTCTACTTCAGAAGGGTGTTGTGAAAATGCACATGTGAAGGATTGTGAAGAGCTTTGAGACCTGCTGATGCAGCAGTTACTACAACGAGTTGTGAGCTTGATGGTGGGGGATGGCAATTGGGCACCGTAGCTGGGCCTCGGTCATATAGACTCTGCAGATGGCCCAGATGTGTTCCAGGTGCCTTCAGAGAATGGCTATGGGTGCAGGCTGGGATGGGGATCATAGGCCTTGTGGCTGGCACCTATTGGACTAGAGAAGCTTAAGTGGCCTATGAGACAGTAAATGATGATGAGGCCTGAGAGTGTGGGATGGGGCCATCCTGGACTGGGTGGGTCTGCCCACTAAAATGCTCAACTAGACGTTCTGAACTGTAAGGTGGACTGAGGTTTCACAGCTGTGAACCTCTGCCTAAAGGTTGATGGACTGGGCCACCTAAACTCTTAGAGAGATTGTTGTTACAGTGGGGGGCCAGGTGTTGTGTGGGGTGGGATTTTTGTTGTTGTTGGGTTGTTGGGTTTTTTTTAGCAGTTACTCTGGAGTCTCTGTGACAACATAAAAGTATGGAGCAAGTAGCGTCAGCCAGGTACCCCGGTTGCAGCAGTTGAGCTCATGGAATTTGCAGATGTGGATCTTCCCTTCCCAGTAAAAAAGGATCAGATCAGGGGATGAAGTCTAGGGAACCCATAATCAGGGAAGACATAGAGAAGAATCGGGAGGATCCCAGGGGTATTCTGACAGGAACTTGAAAAGGTAGTATTAGAGGAACTGGGTTACCCCATTCCCAGTGAGGAAAATAGAAAAGAGCATAAACTCTGACAAATTAAGTGTAAAAATATAAGAAGAAAAGCCAAAAAGGAGTTGGAAGAACAGCTAGCCAACAACTCAAAAAGGAATAGCAAACTGTTAAGTACCTCAGAAGCAGGAAGCTGGTTAAACAGCCAGTGGGGCCACTGGAAGATTGAGATGCTAAAGGAGCACTCTCAGACAATAAGGTCATTGCGGAGAAGCTAAATGAATTCTTTGCTTCTGTCTTCATGGCTGAGGATGTTAGGGAGAGTCCCAAACCTGAGTCATTCTTTTTAGGTGACAAATCTGAGAAAATTGACCCAGATTGATGTGTCATTAGAGGAGGTTTTGGAACAATTTGATAAACTTAACAGTAACAAGTCACTGAGACTAGATGGCATTCATCCAAGAGTTCTGAAAGAACTCAAATGTGAACGTATAGAACTATTAACTGTGGTTTGTAACTGATCCTTTAAATCAGCTTCCGTATCTAATGACTGGAAGATAGCTAATGTGATTCCAATATTTTAAAAGGGCTCCAGAGATGATCCTGGAAAAATCAACTTGGTTTCTATAAAGGGAAATTATGCTTCACTAATATACTAGAAAAACAACAAATAGTTTAGTAGCACTTTAAAGACTAACAAAACATGTAGATTGCATCATGAGCTTTCACGGGCACAGCCCACTTCTTCAGATGACCACGAAATTTCATGACGCCATCTACATGTTTTGTTAGTCTTTAAAGTGCTACTAAACTATTTGTTGTTTTTTAAGTTTTTCTTGTTACAGGGTAATTCAGCCACCCCTCTAAAATTTTTAATCTACTAGAGTTCTTTGAGGGAGTCAACAAACATGTGGACAAGGGGGATCCAGTGGATGTAGTATACTTAGATTTCCAGAAAGCCTTTGACAAAGTCCCTCACCAAAGGTTCTTAAGTAAAGTAAGTTGTCATGGGATAAGAGGGAAGGTCCTCTCATGGATTGATACCTGGTTAAAAGACAGGGAACAAAGGGTAGGAATAAATGGTAAATTTTCAGAGTGGAGTAACTAGTGGTGTCCCCCAAGGGTCTGTCCTGGAGCCAATCCTATTTAACCTATTTATAAATGATCTGGAGAAAGGGGGTAAACTGTGAGGTGGCAATCTTTGCAGTTTATACCAAACTGCTAAAAATAGTTAAGACCAAAGCAGATTGTGAAGAGCTTCAAAAGGATCTCACAAATGAGGTGACTGGGCAAAAAAATGGCAAATGAATTTTAATGTTGATAAATGCAAAGTAATGCACATTGGAAAAATAATCCCAACTATACATACAATATGATGGGGACTAAGTTAGGGTATGTCTACACTACCCCGCTAGTTCGAACTCGTGGAATGAGGAGTACAGCTAGTTCGGATTAGGAAGCCTAATCCGAACTAGCTACTCCATGCCGCGTGTAGCCGCGCGGCATGGGGTTCGAACTGCCGGCAATTAAAAATGGCGCCGGCCGGCTTCATGCAAATGAAGCCCGGGAAATTCAAATCCCGGGCTTCATTTGCAAGTGCGGTATGCCTACATTACCCTCCTAGTTCGAATTAGGAGGGTAGTATAGACATACCCTTGATGATTACTTGTTTCTGTTCACTCCCTCTGGAGCATCTGACATTAGCCACTGTCAGCAGACAGGATACCTTTGGTCTGAACAAGTATGGTCTTATGTGTTCTTATGGCCTTATGTGTTAGGTGTCAGGTGGAGCGTCTTCTATGCAGAAAAAGAATACTGGCACTAGGGAAGGGCAGCCAGTAAAAAAAATCAAGCCACAGTATAGGGAGTGATACCAAAGGGGAAAAGAAGTGACAAACTAGATATTCTGGACAAGAGGGAAAGGAAGAGCATTTCCCTTAGGGGTAAAAATAAAAACAAGATAGGAAACTTAGATACAGCTAGACAGGAGAATGCAAGGTACTATGTAAAGCAGGGATGGGCAATAATTTTTGATGGGGGGCTGCTCCAAGATTTTGGGAAGTGGTTGAGGGCTGCACTCTTCCATGATATTAATGGAGGAATTCCGGGGTCTGGGATGGAGGTTGGGTGCAGAAGGGAGCTTGGGATAAGGCACTGGGGTGCAGGAGGGAGACTGGAGTCTGGGAGGGAGTTTGGGTGAAGGAGGCGGTTGTGACCTAAGCTAGGGAACTGGAATGCAGAGGTTTGGGGATGTGACCTAGGATAGGAGGGGATTGTGATATGGGGCAGGAGATTGGGATGCCAGATCTGGGAGGGAGAATGGGGGCAGAAGGGGTGGATGGTTTGTGTATGTGGAGGGGGGCAGAAGGTTGGGGTGTGGGAGGAGCTGAGGTGCCAGAGGCAGGCTCTGGCTGGGAGGCGCTTACCAGCAGAAACCTGAGTCAGATTATCTGCTACAGGCTTCTCGCTCCTCCACGTGGCTCTATTCCGGGCATGAGAGGGAGGGGAAGGAGGCTGAGGAGAAAGGGGGAGAAGTCTTCCTACACTGCCCCTGCTCCCAGCAAAAGTTCTCAGCTCCTATTGCCAGAAACAGAAAGATTGGCCAATGGGAGCTAAGAAATTTTGCTGGGGGCAGGAACAGCATGAGACATCTCCCTCCTTACTCCCCAGCTGTCCGGAACAGAGAACAGCTGGCTTTTTAAAGTGTGAGCTGTTCTCTGCCTAAGGGTCCTGGCAAGGCAGCCGCTGGCCAGATCCAGCCCACTGGCAGCCTCTTGCCCACCCCTGGTGTAAAGGGAGGCACCCAAGAGACTGAGACGGAGGAAAATAGGGACTTAGGGCTAGTGGGTGAAGAGAATATAAGCTTATTAATGAGGGTTGGGTGGCCTCAGAACCCATGCCCCGCCAGTGCACTAAAAAGAAAAACCTGTGGTGTAGTTCGGAGGGCTGGGGCAGCCAGGAGCATCGTGGGAGATCACCACCCTTAGTACAGCCTCAAAAACCTGCGAATAGGAAATGGCACCTCCAGGGTGCCCTTGGTGGGAGGCCCTGTGGGACAAAACAGAACTGTGGTGGCAGCCTCCACCCACCACGTGTTATTTCTGTGGCTGGAGAACAGGAGAACCCACAAGGCAGCACCCCCAGTCACAGAGGGAGTGGCTGGTGTGAGGAGGAGAGACGTGCAGCAGGGCTGCAGCACTCTGATCACTGCATCCCCAATGAAATTGCTCTGGGAGGAAACCAGAGGGTGGGGAGAGGCTGTGAAACCAGGTCTCTTGCCATCTTGACTCTGCCCATTCCCAGAGGAGTTCTGGGTCACAGCTCTCCTAACCATGGCAGGGCCCCATCGCTCCCAACAGATACTGGGTTGCCAAACCTTTTTAGCTGTGCCAGCCATATTCTACCCTGGTTCAACTTCCCTGGTGACATTGTGCCACCTGCTTCACTCATCTCTCTTCTGCTGGCAACTTTTTCCACTCCAGCCTCCACAGCTTGAGGTGTCTTGCCATTGCTGCTAGTTCTGCCGGATTTTCCAAGAACTCTCGGCTTGGTCTCCTGCATACTTTGTAGGAGAAAAAGGGGACCCGTTCTGGTCCCCAGTTGTGAACAGGTGGCCTATCCTGCCTCATGGTATGAGAGTGCAGCATTGGCATGAGCTCTGATTTCTTTTGGGCCATTGTTGACAGACTTTGCTGTGCACGCTGCTCATGTAACTGCTTCTTGATGAGCTCAACGTATGTTTCTTTGTTTCTCCTGCCTTTCCTGCTGCTTGCTTGTCTTTATGCTATATTGTGCTTTGTTCTATTTCCTTCCTGAAATAAGCAAACAAAGTAATAAAACAGTAACCTTTCTATGACTGTTCCCAGCTTTTGCACTTGGGAATCACTAAAAGCAATTTCACCAGTGCTTAAAGGGTAAACCTCAGTTAAAATAGCAAGCTGTGCGTAAATCCTGTTGCGACTACACCAGCATGACACCATGGGGTTCATTCCAGGCCAGTAAGGCTAGGAAGGGGTTTGACATTTGTTCCAATCACAGCACTGCTCTGACTTATAAAAAAAAAAGTAAAACAAGCTGTTTATTTAACAGAATGATTTAGGCAGGGGTGGCTGGTACCTGAGGGGGCAGGCAGTGCAGGGAGAGCCACCCAGAGAGGCAGGAGGCATGTAGGGGCATCCCATTTAGCAATTAACATTTTGGCAAGGGCATAGGGGAGTGGTGCATCTCTCGAGTGCTACCATGAGTCACCTATGGATTTAGGATGACGTAATCTCAAGTACAAGGAATAAAGATGTTGAAATAAAGTTTCAAAAGCTCATTAGTGCTAACTTACAACCTTTGCCTAAGCAGGTTTCTCATCTAAGCATTGTCCCTCAAGTCTTCAGCCCCCCCATGGTTGATGGATACATTTTCAGATGTATAAGTGCTCTGGCCTCTTGTGTCTGCCCATACATGCATAACTATGGGCTTCTTTCACTCTCCATCCTTTTTTTTTCTATTGTTTAGTGGACCTTTAAAATGTCTTTGGGAAGGAAACCTAGACCATGATTTTCTCTCCAGTTGGGGTGTAGACACGATGCTGTCTTCCCAAAGTTCATTGATCCTGCTTCAAGAGTCAGGATAACTTCCTGGGGGTGCAGTTTCCATCCCTCATCTAGATTCAATATCAATCTTTCCCCACTTGCTCTCTAGCTCTCTGTTTGCACCTTACATGTGCTTTTCTTTGTCTTTGGTCACATCTTCCCTAAGGGCTTGTGTCATCACAGCAAGGCAATTTTGCTACTGCTAAGATGTGTGACAACTCCCTGACACACCAACTTGTCTGTCTTGACAGCAGACTCTTTAGGATCTGCCAGTTTATCAGACTATTTTGTTTTCCTCCTGGTCATTGATTAAAATGTTCAGTACCACAGGGCCAAGAACTAATCCCTGTGGGACCTCATTAGAAACACACTTGCTTGATGACTATTGCCCAATTACAGATACATTTTGGGACCCATCAGTTAGTCAATTTTTAACCCATTTAGTGTGTGCCATGTTGATTTCATATTCTAGTTTTTAATCAAATGTTGGGGTACCAAGTCAAATGCCTTACAGAAATCCATATTATATCAATACTATTACCTTTATCAATCAAATTTGTAACATCAAAATATCAACTCCGGTTGACAGGACTCATATTTCATAAAACCATGTTGATTTACAATAATTACATTACACTCCTTTAATATTTTGTGGATCAAGATACAGTCCATTATCTTGCCTGGGACTGATGTCAGTCTGACAAGCCTATAATTACCTGGGGCAGCCATTTACACTTTAAAAAAACCTGATATTTCTTTCAATCTTCTGACTCTTCCCTGGTTGCCCAAGACCTTTTGAAAATCAACTTTAATGTCCAGTGAATTCTGCAGCCAGCTCTCTTCAAAACACATGGGTGTAAGTTATCGGAATCTGCCGTTAAATGTATACCTTTAGTAGCTGCTATTTAACATTCTGAGAAACTAATGAAATGGAAAGAGTGTTATCATACTACATAGTATAATGACATCTATTTTTTCCCCAGATACAAAATAAAAATAGTTATTGGACAGCCTTTTTTCATTAATTAATATTCCTATTTTAATTTTACCAATTACATTTAGTAATGGATGAAAACCATTGTTAGATTTTTTTTTGCTGATATATATTAAAAATTCCTTGTTGTCCTTAACTCTCCTACACACAGAAGTCTCCTTCTGTCCCTTTGATTCCCTAATGCTAATTATCTCACCCATTACAAAGATAGCTTGCCCATTATCACCCCTAATGTCATTACCTCACAGACACCAACCTTCCCCCTTCACCTCCACTCTGTTCTAAAATTTGATTTGTCAGTTTTATATATGTTCACTTTTTTGATTGTATCACTTTGGTATATATGGTCGTGCCAATTTTCTTCCACAAATTGATCTGAGGAAGTGGGTCTGGCCCATGAAAGCTCATCGCCTAATAAACCATCTTGTTAGTCTTTAAGGCTACGTCTAGAGTGCAAGCCTCTTTCGAAAGAGGCTTTTTCGAAAGATACTTTTGAAAAAGCCTCTTTCAAAAAAAGAGCGTCTAGACTATAATACGCGGATTGGAAAATCGATCCGCTTTTTCGAAAAAGAGTGTCCTGACTGCTGGACGCTCTTTCGAAAGTAAAAGCCACCCGGAACTGCTTCTGCCAGGTTTTGGGGGCAGCATTTCCTTCCGGGTGCTGCTGTCTGCCCTTTGCAGAGACGCGTGGTTAAAGGGACGCCCCTGAACACCCGTTGCTCTGCTCCTGCAGCTGCCTTTGCTGTCCCTCTAGGAGGTAAGCAAGGTATTGCAGTGCTTGTTTGGAGTGCTCAGCTTCCTGGGAGACCCCAGCAGGTTTTTTGTTTGGAGGTTTTTCTGTTTTAGACCCTTTTTTTGGCATGGAGCCAGAGCTGCCCCTGGGCAGGCGATGGCCCCACACCATCATACTGCAAGTGTTGCTGCATCTGCATGACACAGTCATGAGGCTACTTCCCCATCTGGACCCAGACCAGAGGTACGAAGGGATCGTCCGTCATGCAGCCCCACTGCCCTTGCCTCCGAACTTCTTTGTGGACAGACGTTTTTGGAGGCTTGACACCAGCTCTGACTGGTGGGACCGGCTCGTTATGCAGCTCTGGGATGACCAAGACTGGCTACGCAACTTCCGGATGCGAAAGACCACTTTCCAGGAGCTGTGTACCTGGCTCGCCCTGGCTCTGCAACGGCAAGACACCCACCTGCGGCCCGCCATCCCCCTGGAAAAGAGGGTCGCTATTGCCCTCTGGAAGCTGGCCACCCCCGACAGCTACTGCTCCGTGGGACACCAATTTGGAGTGGGCAGGTCTACCGTTGGATCCATCCTGATGGAGGTTAGTCATTGTCTGGGGACAGTCGTAGTTTTTTTGGGGGGGGAGGGATACTGTCAGGAAAGAGCAAAGTGGAGTGGGAGTGGGAAGGAGCTCCTCCACTCACCGTGCACTGCTGGGGGGGGGGGAGTTCTGAGGGGATTCCCAGGGTGTTTGAGAGGGAAGGTGGATGGTGACTTCTCCTCCTAAGAGATAAGGCACCCCTTCTAACATTTTGTTGTCTGTCTCTTTCCTCAGGTGGTGAGGGCCATGAATTCCGAGCTGCTGAACAGGCTCGTCTGTCTAGCAGATCTGGACAGCGTCATGGCCGACTTTGCTGCCCTTGGGTTCCCAAATTGTTGAGGAGCGCTCTATGGGACACACATTCCAATCCGTGCACCGCCCCATCGAGCAGCCCAATTCATTAACAGAAAGGGCTACTTTTCAATGGTCCTCCAGGCCCTGGTTGACCATCGTGGCCAGTTTATTGACATTTGTGTTGGGTGGTCAGGGCGGGCACATGATGCCCGCATCTTCAGGAACTCGTACCTCTACCGGAGGCTTCAGGCAGGAACAGTTTTCCCACATCACGACTTTGCGGTTGGGGATGTGCACATGCCGGTGTGCATAGTGGCTGATGCCGCCTACCCCCTGATGCCATGGCTGATGAAGCCCTACACCGGCCACCTGGATGCGAGCAAGGAGCAGTTTAATGCTCACCTTAACCAGGCTCGCAATCAGGTGGAATGTGCGTTTGGACGTTTAAAAGGGAGATTCCGGTGCTTGCTCACACGGCTAGACATGGGGGAGTGCAACATCCCTGAGGTGGTGGCCACGTGTTGCGTTCTCCATAACCTGGTGGAGAGGAAAGGGGAGGCCTTCCTACCAGGGTGGGGTACAGTTGCTGATGGTCAGGAGAGGCACTTTGCCCAGCCCTGGACAGCTGCCATCTGCCAGGCTCACCAGTCTGCTGTTTGCATACAGGAGGCCCTACGGGAGCAATTCTCAATTGGAGGCCACTGACTCTACTGAGGGGCTTCTGCTTGGGGACTGGGCCCTGGCCCAATAAAAGCTTCCGTCCACAACCCATCTCCTGATCCTGTTTGTAGACATAATAAACACCAGGGTTTGTCTCAAAAGAATAAGTTCTGTTTTATTGTTATAAATATCAGTCACTGAAAAAATGTATAACTGTTGCAAACAGAAAAAAGCTTGTGTTGATTTTTGATGTAGAAAATATACTTTCATGACAAACTATGTACAATAAACATTTTGTTTAACACAATCCTTGTTATTTAAGTGGGGTGATGGGGGTGCTTGAAACCTGGAGGGGAGAAGGGGATCAGGTTGCATGGTGCTTGTCTGCTTGCAGTCTCCTGCTTGGGCCTCGTGTTCGGGGTCCACCATGGCCACAGGATCGGGTGGGGCGACTGTCCGTTGGCTGGACAACAGAGGGTAGGTGCTCTTGGGACTGGGAGACCTGGGGGAGAGGAGGGCCAGGGGGAGAAAGGGGCTCATTGACTGGGAGGGCTGGGGGAGAGGGAGGTACAAGGGGGGAAAGGGATGGTGAGGTGGAGGGGGGGGTTGGTGGGGCGGGGTTATGGGGTGCTGAAGGAGCAGGACGAGGCACAGGAGCAGGCAAGCCGCAGACCTCCCTGTGGGTATGTCTACACTACCCCGCTACTTCAAACTAGCGGGGTAATGTAGGCATACCGCACTTGCAAATGAAGCCCGGGATTTGAATTTCCCGGGCTTCATTTGCATAAACGGGGAGCCGCCATTTTTAAAACCCCGCTGCTTCGAACCCCGTGCAGCACGGCTACAGGGGGCTTGAACTAGGTAGTTCGAACTAGGCTTCCTATTCCGAACTACCAGTACACCTCGTTCCACTAGGAAGCCTAGTTCGAACTACCTAGTTCGAGCCCCGTGTAGCCGCGCTGCACGGGGTTCGAACCAGCAGGGTTTTAAAAATGGCGGCTCCCCGCTTATGCAAATGAAGCCCGGGAAATTCAAATCCCGGGCTTCATTTGCAAGTGTGGTATGCCTACATTACCCTCCTAGTTCGAACTAGGAGGGTAGTGTAGACATACCCTGAGAGTGGCACACAGGGACGTGCGCTGCTGGACAAGCTCCTCCATCAGCCGATCAAGCCACCGAGCCTCTGCCTCTGCAATTAGGTTTACCGCCGTCGAAAGAAAAGCCGCGTTCTTTCGATTTAATTTAGAAAGAACGCGGCTGAAGTCTAGACGCACGTGAAGTTTTTTCAAAAAAAGGCTACTTGAGTCTGGACACAGCCTTAAATGCTACATAGTTCTGTCTTTTGTTTCAGCTAGACCAGACTAACACAGCTGCATCTCTATCACCATTTTAATTAGTGAATCTTTTGTTCTTTAGCTTCCTCCATTATTGTGCCTCTTTGTTTGATGAACAAATTTTTGCACTAAATGCAGGCAATTTCCTGATTTCTCTGCACATTTTAGCATATTGATTGAGGTTATTACTGTTTCTACATATTTACCTGCATGCTGGGCGTTTCCTATGTTCATATTTGTCCCATTGCTGCCATTGTTTTCTGCTTTCTATTTTTCTGTCCCTGGCTATTCTAATTTATTTTCCCTTGCTGATATAACTATGGTCCTCAGTCATATGTTCTGAACTTTTCTCTAGTCTTTATTTGTGTGTCTGTTTGTTCTGCTGCTTGGTATATACGCATTTCCCTTCCGACTGACAGATCCATTTTCCTTAGTCTTTGTCTACATTGGCAATTAAACAACAAAGCTTTTATCATTCACAGGTGCGTAACTTCCCCACCTCCAAACAACAAAAGCTTTACCATGGCAAGTGCTAGTGTAAATAGTGCTTTATGGGCATGAGTGTTCTCCTGCCGACAAAGCAAATGCTGCTTATGGGAGGTGGATGTTTTTTGTCAGCAAAAGTGCCAAAAAAAAAAGCATTTATAATCAAAAGCTTCAGGGGGGTAGCTGAGTTTGTTGTTTTTTACGTTTTTCCTGTTACAGACTGTAACCGTTCTCTTAAAGGCCACCCCGAGTTCGGGTGGAACACTGTCCTAAGTGGGAGCTTTGCTCCCCGGCTGGCCTCCTTGGCCTTATCGTAGCACTCGTGCCGCAGGAGCGAGTCGAACCTATGTGTATCCCAAAGGGGACCGGGAAGGGGGCTCGAGCCCTCCCTCTCTCCGAGCCCCAACCAAGGGCCCTAAGAAAGGGGACATGCATCCCCTGTCAGTGGAGGGGATCAAGATTCCCCCAAACCCTCCACTCGCGGGGTTTCACGGCCCCGCCCTGGGTCCCTTCTTCCCGGTCTGTTCCTTTACCGATTCCTCCAGCGTGGGGACAAGCTTACCCTCTGTCCTCTGCTTCGGAGACCTCCTGGTCGTCTGGACTCCTCGGGGTCTGGGTCCTTCGCCAGGTCCTGGGGCTCCTCTCGAGGCGGAACACCCACCTCCTCCTGGCCGGGGCTGGGGCCTTTTTGGATACCCCGCACCCCGGCGCTTTGGCCTGACGTCACCCCCGCGCCCATGCCCCCGCCCTCCTTGGCGACTCGGCTGGTGCTTCTGCTGACGTCATCCCGAGGCGTCGGTTCGGGCCGTACACTCTCGGCTGCACCGACGCTCGGCATCGCCTCCTGGCTCTCGGCGGCGTAACCCCCGCCGCTCGATCCCCCTTCCCAGTCTTTGCCCCCCTCCTCAGGACTTATCTCAGTGCGGGGTCGGGCGGAGAGTCCGCCTGCCCCGTCACACAGACTAATAGCCTAGTAGCACCTTAAAGACTAAATAGTTATAAAGGCTGATAAGAACCGATAGCATCTTCAGTGGTTGGTTGGTTGGTTAAGATGTGGAAGATAAGGTGTGAGCCATCTGATATCCCGGTTCATACCATTTGCATAAGAATTAAACTTGTGAATGAGGTTAAGTTCCAACCCTTTGCTGTGTATTTGGCTTGTGGAATTGGTCTGAAACAAAACAGTGACTTGGAGATCCATTAATGAGTGTCCAGGGAGATTAAAGTGTTCCCCAACAGGTTTTTGTGTATTGGCCTTTTGGATATCTGATTTGTGTTCATTAATTCTTTCCCATAGAGACTGTCCAGTTTGGCCAATATACATGGCAGTGGGGCATAGCTGGCATTTGATGGCATAGATCCCATTAGTGGATGTGCAGTTAAGTGATCCTCTGATTCAGTGGCTGATGTGGTTGGGTCCAGTGATGAAATTGCTGGTGTAGAGGTGTGGACAGAGTTGGCACTAGGGCTAATTGCCTGGGGTGAGTTCCTGGATGATTATGATGGAGGTGTGTTATGTGGTTACTGGAAAGAATTTGTTTGAGGTTAGTGGGTTATCTGTAGGTGAGAATTGGCCTTTCCCCCAAGACCTCTGAGAGGGAAGGGTCATTTTCCAGGATAGGTTGTAGATTGTTGATAATGCATTGGAGGGGTTTAAGTTGTGGACCGTAGGTGATGACAAGTGGAATTCTGTTGTTTTCTCTTTTGGGCCTGTCTTGAAGTAGTCAATGTCTGGGTACTTTTTTGGCTCTGTCAATCTGTTTTCTTACTTCTCCTGGTGGGTATTTCAGTTTTAAGAATGTTCTATATTGATCCTTTAGGAAGTTTAGGTGTTTGTCTCTGTCTATGGGATTGGAGAAAATCCGGCCTGACTTTTAGCAATACGACCAGCCATCGTGCTAAAAGCTGTGTAGTGTAGATGAAGCCTCAGTAACCATTTATGTACTGTAGTGTTGCATCCCAGAACAAGCTGGCCTTTAATACGAGTTTTTAAATATTCTTTAATCACAGGATTGACTTTAGTTTTAAGTCTGTGATGAACTCCTGTTTCCCCTTCCTTCTGTATTCTCATCCTGGACACACACCTTTCAAAAGTAGCTTTTTTTTTTAAACAGTGACTCAGT
Source organism: Pelodiscus sinensis (assembly GCF_052426305.1). Lineage (NCBI taxonomy): Eukaryota > Metazoa > Chordata > Testudines > Trionychidae > Pelodiscus > Pelodiscus sinensis. The sequence continues at coordinate 144,627,320 of NC_143052.1, read as the reverse complement.
GATCCACAACCATTTTCAGTATTTCTGGAAAGCTTAAATATATCGAGGGCTTCTGGACTGCCAGTGTGAGAAGAGCAATTTATTTTCTCCCATCGCTTTCATGTTCAGCTCTAATTGTTTGAACCATTTCCGGGCATATTTAGCATTTCCCCTCATTCTCAGGGCTACTGGAGAGTTGCTAGCAGTCTTTGTAGCAATCATTGCAACCCTGTACTTCTTATACAAGTTTATGGAAATACAGAATGGGTTTGGTAATGATAAGAGGAAAAAAAGTAAAATCTTTACATGGCTTACTTGGTCTGCAAAGAAGCTTTAGAAAACACAGTGAACTGGTTTATCTTGTTTAAATGTATTAAAGATAAACCGATGTTTTGTAACTTCCTGCTTTAAGTAAAATACATTGCTAGCTAGGTGATCTAATAGTTCTCCTAACTTAATTTACAAGAGTACATTACAATGGCCAAACGGAAGCTATACTTAAAATACAATCTGTAAGTCAATAGTTCAATTTATCTGGCTCACCCTTTACAATTAATGATTACATTAGAGTGAGCGAGTTAAGGAGAACACTACTTTCTATGGTTTTACAGAAGGATTAGTGGGCAGATCCTTTGCTTCTAATAGATTCATTTATCTCAATCTCTGCTGAAGGCAGCAGCTATTCCTACATCTTGATTTTAAGGAAGTACAACTCTTAAAAAATTGGTAGTTTTTCTTTTGGTTACCTATCTCATTAATCTTTACTGTTCAAAGGTAATATTAAGCAGTAAACAAATTATATTTATCCACTTCAGAACTGCACTCTAGGCTGGTGTTGATGGGCCTTCTTGTAGGGTAGGACATAACACTTTATGTTGGAGATAAGCACTTTTATGTCTTTCTCCAGTCTGGTGACTTACACAGGAGAGGCAAATCACTCAAAGGTTATCTTCTATGTGACACAAATGTTAAAAACAAGATTTGTGTATGCAATAACTTACAAGCAGTGAACCACATCTTTATGTTGTGTAGACTCTGTGGGCCAGGAATTACTAGGCATAGGCAAAAGCCCTCCAAAGCTCAGCTTTGGTTAGTTCTCTGTCCTTTAGGGCTTGCAGAAACTTGTATTAACTTTTGAAACGTAAATTGAGCTATGATGATTGAACAATACTTAAATTATATTAAGCTCCTTCCTCATGTTCCACTATGCCTATAATTGTTCAACAGGCTCGCACAGAAACAAAATTATTTCTAAAACTCCTGACTTATAGCAGCTTTAAATTAACACAGCCTTTACCCAAAACCCATTATTGTTTCAATATCAAACTTAAGAGTTAACGTGTCTACACAGGCAAGTTTTGTTGAGGAAAAGTGCTGTTTGTTGACAAAACTTCATGAGTGTTCACACCCATTCCACCCATAATAATCACAGCTTAAATGCGAGAGAGCATCCATTCAGTGTGGACACTATCTTTCAAAAAAGTAGATCGCTTTTTCGATGCACTTTTGCAGTGTGGATGCTCTCTTTCGGAAGAAGTTTTACTGGAATATCGCTTCTGAAAAAGTTTCTTCCAAAAGAAGCCCGTAGTCTAGATGTAGCCCTAGTGACAGATTCTGTTGTCAGGTATGGTGAGATACATACCCACAGTGCATTGCTCCTGCTATTGACTGGGAAGCTAAAAATGTGGACACAACTGGTCAACAGCAATTACTTCAGCAGGCACCATTGCAGCACATAAATTAGCAGCATATGGCCTCTGCAGCCAGAAGCAAGCAGGAGGTGTTCTTTTTGCCTCTGTGACCCTCAGGAGGGAGATTAGCTACCCTTACCACCAGCTGTGGAAAATGGTGCCAATATTCAGTTCAGCTACCATATCTACATATGTTCATACCTGTGAGCTGAGCCCCAATTCTTTGTCCCAAATTCCACCCTCCCTCCCCATAAGACTGTGACTGCCACTGTGCTCTACAAATCCCAATGATAATGTCGTGCTTGCAACGTGTGTGGCCCAAGGGGAGTGAAAGCATCTCCATAGCACCTCTGTGCATTGCATGTTTGCAGCTGACAATTAGGCCATGACGGTCTCTCCATTCACACTAGCAGAGTGGCTCCTCCTGTTAAGGAGAATGAAGAGGAGGTGGGATGACTCTGCAAGAGATCCTGCAAGCCTCTGGTGCTTTGGAGGCCGAGCACAGGACCTGGTAGATCACCCCCATTGACAGGGACAGAGCAGAGGAGAAAAGAACAGGCGCAGAGGAGGACAGGCTGATGTATTGCAAAAAGCAAACAGACATGCCGGAGACTCTTGTTGCCCTTCAAGTTCAACAGACATGTGCTCACCTCCATCTGCAGCATATAGAGGACTGTATTCTGGGACCTCCTTACAACCCCACTCACGTTCCATATGGTATCAGAAGCTACTGCACTACCACTCCACTCCAGGGAGAATATAGACCACCATAGTTGCATAAATGCTAATTGCTGGGAGATGCATCTGGTGCATGTGTTTGTGAAATTTACTGTCCCTTCCCCTGCATTTATAACATTTCATTCCAATATAAAAGTCCGATTGGAATGAAAGTCGTGTCTATGGGAACTGAACTGATTTTTATTTAGTTCAGCCCCAGCCAGTGTATGCTGTGACAACATTCACAGTTAACAAGTGTGACGACGGAGTCGGGGTTCCCCCATTCCTGCACCCCCGTAGCCGCAAGAACAGCTGGTAGAATAGAGGGGTTTTATTGCTTCTCCAGGATACAGCACAGCATAGACGTGATGTGTTTACAGGAGTCTGGGCCAGGATATGTCAAACCCCTTGAGATGGGGTCCCTAGGCCCCTGGATTCCAGCCCTCTCCTCAGACTGGTTCCTCCATGATTCCAGGCCAAGACTGACTCTTCCCCCAACCCTCCAGTTCCTTCGTTCAGCCTCTTTCCTTAACTTGTAGAACTGGTTTTAGCTACTGCCCTGGGGTGGTAAGGCACCCCCTGCTGGGCTGTGCTTACAGACAGCTGCCAGTGGGGTCCCCCACAGCTCAAGTGTAGCAACCAGCAAGGAACTTACACTACAACACTACACCACAACAAGAATAGGTGCATTTACAAAAATAAATAAATCCATCAAAAAGCTCACCAACCAGTTACAAACTCCACCTCTGGCCCTCCTTCCCTCCCCCGATTATTAAGAAGTTGAAAAAACCCCACAACTACTTTATTGCATTCCAGTTCTCCGACTCCCAATAAACATATAGGTCCAGACAGTGAGAGGTTATTTAAAACTCTGCTTGCCATACAAAATGTTCTTCTGATCCCCAAAGAGTCAGACACATTACCAGATCAATATGAGTTTGGAGGTTACCCAAAAATACCATGCTGCCAGTATCTAAAACTAAAGGTTTATTAGAGAAGAAAACAACAAGAAGAGAGTTATTAAATGACCAAAGCAATTAGATGCATAAGAGTTCAGAGTTCCTATATCAAATTCTCAGCAGTTGAGTTTGCAGTCTTCAAAGACCATGGATCAAAGCTTGAAGTCTTTTGTGCAGAGCTTCAGTTTGTAAAGAAGTTTATTCCAGAGTTGAAAATTAGGACTGAAAACAAAATGGAGAAGATGCAGCTGCCTTTTACAGTTGCCATATGGCTTGTACTTCCTTTGCCCCAGAACAAGCTTCACAGCACATGGCCCAGAAAAGACAGAGGTCTCTTTTCACGGCCCTGCCCCTACCCAGCTTGTGACTCATACCATGTACCTCTGCCTTCTCTCAAAGGGCTAATTGTATCGCTTTGACAGGCCAGCATGCAGGCTGGACAGTGATGAAGTCAATCTGTCTGGGGGTGTCACTCAGACACAGCACACATTTGAAATACAGATATATCATACATAGGTGTCAGTCAAATCACCTTTGTATCATGAATATCTAAACAAGATATACTTGGCAAATCATAACTTTTCTATGGATACCTTGCATGATCTATCTTATAATTCATGTATCATATTATAAATGGTCACTCATATTCAGGGCGCACTAACCCACAGAGATATCAGTCAGGGGGCGCACAAAAATGAGAAGCGCAAAACAAACAAAAAAGCACACGCTCACACACACAAAAATTCCACAGAAGCCCTTGATGTGCTAAAGATGCTATTCTAAAAATGTTTAAAAAAACCCTTGAAGATACCCCAACCAAAGCAAAGCCTCTGGGGCTTGCCCAGCTGTGGCCACCCCTTCCTCCCTAAAGGCACCCCATGCAGGGAAGAGGCTGGGGGGATTCTCTTCCAGCCCACTCCTACAAGGGATTACCCCTCCCCGCTGCCTTCCCTCCAGTTCCGCATGCCTCCTCAATTGTTAAGGCTCCATTCTGCCAGAGACCGGCCAGCCTATTCAGGGAAGGGGACAGGGGGAAGAAGCTAGCCCTGCTGTGGCCTCCCCTTTTCCCAAAATGGCACCCCATGCAGGGAAAGGGCTCAGGGGCTTCTCTTCCCTCCCACTCTGGGAACAGATTCCGTCCCTCCTGCCCTCCCTCTTTCTCTCTCTCCTCTGGTCCTGCTCACAGCAAAAGGAGTTTTGCTGGCAGCCTCTGCAACCGCCCAGGCCTGGGAAGCAGCTGCACCCTCTTTTTCGCTGCTGCCTCCTGAAACACCACAGAACTCCAGCACATAGCACTTCTCCCTCCCGCCAGATCTCCTGTGAGTGCCTCTCCCATGACTAGGAAAGGAACCTGACGTATCCAGCCATGCTGCAGGGGAGGCTCAGAGAAGTTTTTTAAGTGGTCCCAGGACCCCCCAGAGGGCCACATTGTTTCATGGGCCAGAGGTTCCCCACCCCTGCCATATAGCATCACAGCAGCTTTCTGAACAGGATGCTGGCCTTACAGATGTGTGTATCACACCCCTTCCCTGAAGTATCTCTTGTTGGTAAAACATCACTCCACCAGCACTTACAATCCCAGAGAGAAGTCATCCTTTCTGTTGCTAAACTCGTTGGCAAGATGGTCTGGTGCCAAAATAGAGATACGTGTGCCACCCATCACTCCCACACATGGGAACTAGGTATGCTAAATATCGATTAATTAACTAATCGAATAGTCAATGGGATTTCTATCGACTATTTGATTAGTCAATAAGGACTAGTGCGCGTTCCGCCTTTGAAATGTACAAGAGTCCCAGCAGGAGCCCTTGTACATTTCATAGATTGAAATGCCACATGGAGCCCGGGGTCAGTGGGGGATTCAGAGTCCCCCCTTGCTGCAAAACCATCCGCTATATCCTGAGCATTCTCCAGTCACAGTCCTTGTAGCAAGACATGATTAATGGCCCTGTGCGTTTGCTCCACAGCAAGCCACACCACAGATTTCCCAACTTCGCAAGTCTGCATTGCAACTTTCCAACAGCTGCAGCTGCCCCATGAATACCAACAACCCTGACTTGTTTCTTTTGTGGCAAAGCTCTGGCAGTGCCTGTGGGTCCTGCACTTCTGGCCGAGAGAGTTCAGTCTCTGAGGCTCACTGGTCACACTACACAGCCTCTTCCTTTTTACTAGCGGCAGGGACACAGCCTACTGAGCCATACTCATCACAGGTTTCCATAATATGGCGGTGAAACCCCTCTGTAGTCCTGGTCTCCATATCTGGGAACAGATTCTGTAGTGGTGTGGGAAAGGCTGGGGGGAACCAGGCCCGCCAACTACTCTGGGATCTGGCCCAGGGACCCTTGGGCAGTCGGGTTTGTTCTACTCCCCATCTGGCAACTACTACCCTGGGCCACTTCCCCAAATGATCCCTCCCAGTACCTTTCCTCTAGTACCTGCTCCTCCAACACACTCCTCCTGCCTTGCAGCTCCCAGCTCTCACCCAAACTCCTCTCACTCTCAGCACTTTGGCTCCTTCCTTCCTCCTCGCATGCCACCTAGCTAACAGAAGAGGAGTCCTTTGAAACCAGTTTCAACTGGTTCTCAATTGGCCCCAGGTGGTCTGATTAGCCTGACTCCCTTGGCTCTGGAAGGCTCCTAATTAACTCCAGGTGTTTGTGTGGCCTGATTGTCCAGATTGCTTCTGGAAGGTTCCTGCTGGTTCCTGACAGTTTACCCAGGGAACAGAGACCTACTTAGTCTAAGGCTCACACACTTTCCTTCTAGCGCTGTTTTGTAACACGTTTACCTGGAGTGCTCCAGGTTATAGCCCCTCTTTCAGCTCCTCCTGAACCTATTGTTGAGGTTCTGGCTGCACTTCTCCCCTCACCTACTCATTTATGCACACCCCATCCGTGGCCCCACAAAGTCGCAGGACCTCTTGGTTTACCTCCTCCTGGCTATGGTCAAGATGGCAATTTATAAAACCAGGGAGCAGAGGTTGGCTGAGGGAGGAGTCTGTGACTATGGGGCCTATTTCTGTTCCTGCATCTTTTCCACGCACCCAGGCAGAGTTTCACTGGTTGGCGTCCGCTGGCTCTCTCGAGACCTTCGAGGGGCAGTGGGCACCATCTGGGGTTCTCTACTCAATGTCCCCAGCTGACTCCCTCGTTTTAGCCCTTTGACCCTCACACCCATCCCTGTTTTTCTTTTCTTTGTCCCCCGGAATCATTTGATTTCCAGGGCTCTTTGGATCCTCCCTATAGGCTGGGGGAGGATCCTTTAGATGTGAGCAGGCTAATGCCTGCCCACCTCCTGGACCTGAATAGGAGCACTCTTTTTTAACACTCTGACCTGACCCTGTCACACTTTCTATATCCCACAGCAAGCTAGCTTCCTAGGAATCATCATGCTCCCCATGACTCCTCTGGCAGCTCTGCAAACGCTGTGAAAATCAGGTGTCCTGTGCTCACCACGCTTGGCACAGCAGTGCTGACTGTGCAGAGTCCATGCTTCTCACACAGAAGGCTGACGAGTGGATTTGTGGGGCTTTCAAAAAGATACGCAAAACATTATGGGATGGAGCTAAAATTATGGGCTGGAGGAAAATGCTGGGGTGTTGAAATGAAATGTCACCCCTGCACAACTCATTTGCTACCATGAGATACTTCAAGCCCTTCCCAAAACACCCTGCAGTAGATGTTGGTGAGTTGCACAGTGGCACAGCTGGACCGATGCAAGTGTTGATAGTGAGGATACATGCCAATGACACAAATGAGCACTGTGCGGCTATGCAAAAGCAATTTCATTACTATGGTGGCTGTACATCAATGTAACATAGGCATATTACATTTTATAGTGTAGACCTGCCCTATGCATAAGCAAGGGATCCCCACACTGTTCAGTCTGGGTTAGTCCAAAAAACATAGAGCTAGTACACAGAGCAGCTACTATGACCTTTTGGAACCCAAGACTGTAACTCATTTGGGTGTGTATGTTTACTCGCTTTAAACTTGTATATAATTCTCTTTTTTTCTTAGCTAATAAATGCTTAGTTAGTTTATTACAGGATTGGCTAACAAATGTCTTTGAAAGATCTATGGTGAAACTGACCTGGGGTAAGTGACTGGCTCTTTGGGACTGGGAGAAACCTGAATATTGAGATATTTGGTACGGGCGACCCCTGACTTACAACCACCTAACTTACAACACCCTGCATTTACAACCATTTTTTTCATGCGAGATAACTCCTAAACGCTCCCAATTTACATCTGCAGCTCTCATTTATAACTGCGTATAATGCAGACTCCACACATCATCCCAAAGCAGGAAATGTACAAAGTCAGTCAAACTCATCAATCTGCAGCTACTGCTTGAACTGCACGCATCTCCACCACATTGGTCTTCACTTTTTCATTATTTTTGTGCATTATTTGAACTAATTAGTTTAGTTTTCCTCCATTTCTGTAGTTAATTTTGGTATTTTTAGGGTATGAAATGGATTTCCAGGAATGAAACCGCCATTTATAACATTGCGCCTATGGGAAATAAGGCTCGACTTACAACGGTTCTCCGGGAACCAATTAGGTCATAAGTATGGGGGTCACCTGTATAAGGGACCATCTATCATAATGGCAGGCTTGCCTAGGAGGCAATTTAGACTAGCATACCCTAGGGGAATCTCTGTGACGCCTTGTTAAGGGTGTTATGGTGCTTGAGGAGTTCACACATGTTACTTGGCTAGTGAAATGTAAATATAGAACCAACCACCAGTTTAGGGTTTGCGCCTGTTTCTTAACAGTCTGCCCAAAGGTTGGTACTCACAATCATGAGCTGCTCTAGACAGCTTGACAAGGTGTTCTTATCCAATTAGGGGTTACAGAATGTTGGAGTAGATCATTGGGGACCAATTACTCAACATTTAGCATGTGCATGCCGTAACCCTATTAATTATCAATCACAAACAGATGGCTCTTGAAAACAGAGTGAAAGAAAATACCATATGATGACAGCTGCCATTTTAAGCCCCAGACTCAAGAATCTTAATTGTTTAAATATAATTCATGACTTAGTCAAGGTTCACGCATTTACATACATTCTCATAACAAAGAGTTAACTATGATATGGGTAAAATACTTAAGTGTCAGGTAGTAGCTAGGGCAAATAGGTAACAAAAATGGTATAGAAAAAGCTGCTTTAAGCATTTCATTGCAATGCTACCATTTGTTAAACATTTGGCTAACCAAAGTCACTTAGGCCTAAATCAAGATATGGCCTAAATCCTTTAAACAATGTTGCCTCTCTCATTTGGTCTTCCAGCCTTGTAGCATGGGGAAGTTCCTGTTTATAACAGAGTTTATGTACAGGAAGGGGACAACAAAACATTCTAATTTTCTGTGTAGCTGCAGCCTGCAGCTGTCTTGTCCTTGTTTCCACCCCCAGTAGGAAGTATGATAGGAAAGTGAAGAGAGCATCTAGTAAACGTGCAGCATCTCTGTGCTTCCTGGAGGATGCACACTATATCACAGTCTTGATTAGACTTAAGCAATTGCTTTTTAGACCTTTTGTGGATGATATATCAACCTCAATCACTGCTGCCTTTAATAGTATTGGCAGTATTACCTACACTTTCCCTACACTTATTGCTTGTAGAGGCTGCAGACTCTACCTCTCAACACTACAGTGTTTTCCATACTTATCATTCTCTGTTTATATTATTGTAGCACCTGTGATGCTGGGAGACCAGGAATCAGTTCATGTCAAGGTTCCCATGCGTCAGGAGAACACTTACAAATATTTTGCTGCAATCAGTCTGGCTTACCTGTTATTGAGCTTCAGGGAGTAGCCAAGTTAGTCTGTTACAGAAAAAAAGAACAGCAAGCAAATGGTCTGGTAGCACATTATAGACTAACAAAACATGTAGATGGTATCATGAGCTTTCATGGGCACAGCCCACTTCTTCAAATGACCAGAGTTATGACTAGGGGATAAGAAAACTCGAAATAAATAGCTATTTATTTCAAGTTTTCTTATCCCCTAGTCATAACTCCCATCATCTGAAGAAGTGGGCTGTGCCCATGAAAGCTCATGATACCATCTACATGTTTTGTTAGTCTATAATGTGCTACCAGACCATTTGCTTGCTGTTTTTTTACCTGTTATTATTGGTGTAGTGGGGCAACTGCCCCACTCAAGCCAGAAGGGGCAAAAGCAGGCTGGAGGGAGCCTGTGCAGAGCCCCAGCCCATCAGGAAAGGGCTTATAGGGAACCAATGAGAAGGCAGCTTGCTAGGGCAGGCCTGATATAAAGAGCAGCTCAGCAGAGCAAAGACTAGTCTCTCTCTAAGAGGGTGAAGAACTGGCTCCTGGTGGAAGGAGTAGCACCCAGGGTAAGAGCAATGCTAGGCAAGGTAGCAAAGCAGTGGGAGTTCTGGCTGATCACTGCTAGACTGCAGCCATGGTGCAAAGGCTATGGGGAACTGGCTCAAGGAAAGAAGGCAGGAGAGAGGAGTGGAGGGGGTCAGTGAGAGGCTAATGATTGAGGGTCCCTGGGATGGGGCCTGTAGTAGGTGGGCTTGGCCCACCTTTGCCCCACTAACTGCTGGAGACACTGGCCAAATAAAGGACAGCAGCTTGTCCCTGAGGCAGGGGCCTAACCTTGGGACTGCAGTCTACCACTGTGGCACAGGGCCAGACTGAGCACTGCAGGTACCCCACAAAAAGAGGAGAGAATGGACCGGAGAGTACTACCAGAGGGCAGTATCCTGAAGAGAGCGACACAGGTCCAGAGACACAAAGTGGAGACACCACAGAGCAGACCACGGGCAAGACATGCCCTGCTGATGAACTGAGCTAATTTCCAGACTGACCTACAGGAGGTGCTGTGGTGGTGGCGAGTCCCAAATTTTATAACACGAATTATATAGATATATCTGTCCTTGTGAGTTGCTGCATTAATTTCACTTGCAATATCTGTATCCCATACTATAAGGTGATAATTGAGACTGCATTGTGAGCCTCTATGATCGAATAAATTATCAGACAGGAGAGAGGCACTAACTAAAGTTCTGATGTCCAGCGGAAGGCTGTGTCCTGCCTGACAAGAAAGGCCTACCAGCACCAGAAAGACTGGAGTGGAACATTAAAGACAAGACTTTGTTACTCTTCCTAGCCTTCAATGAAGATGTGTCTTGTAAGTGAATTCCTCCCATCAGCTGAGCTTGCAGCTTCAAGCAGAAGGGAGGGGGAAATGCCAACAAGGAATAAAGTGTATCTGAATGCTATTTGGACTCTTGGGGTATCGCTATGTTGCACAGTTATTTTGGAATAATCTATTTTGGAATAGTTATTGTAAAATAGCTTATTTCAAAATAGCACGTCTACACTGCAGGGAAGCCTCAAAATTAGTCCAAGGCAGACATCTCAAATGTAGACGTGTTATCTTGATTTAGAGCCCCAGGTTAGAATGGCCTTGGTGAGGGGCCTTTATTTCGAAATAGCTCTTTCAGAATAGACATTATTCCTCATAGAATGAGGTTTACAGAAGCTGGAATAAGGCATCCAGTATTTCAAAATAAATAACGGAATGTCTGTGTAGATGCTCGCATAGCTATTTTGGAATGTTATTTTCTTATGCCAAGATTACCAGGCATAAGAAAAATATCCCCAGTGTTTATCCTGTGTTGTCCCTGGAGGATACACAGAGTTTGCTTATTATGGAAGCTTTTATTACCTTTTTAAAACTTAAGATTGTAATTCATCTGTATATATGCCCCACCCTAGAACCTGCATCCCTCTCCTGCACCCCAAACCCCAGCGCATTGAGAGCGAAAATGGAGGAGAGCAAGTGATGGAGTGAGAGGAGGTGGGACTCTAGAAGGAACAGGGCCTTGCAAGGGTGCCTGATTTTGTGTGAAGAGAAAATAGGCAACTCTAGGGCTGGGTGGTGCCTCGTGAAGTCCACAGAGTCACTATACAGCTCGTGAGACAGCAAACACAAATGCTTCGAAGCATCATGTAGCACAATGCCCAAAATGTTGCACCCCAGGAGACATGGCTCTGCACAGCTGCTACCACATATCCAGGCCATTTCCTTTGCATCCTCCTTTCCTCCCTCGCCCACCAAGATGATACTATGGTGTGTCACACCATCCCTTCCCCTCCGTGGAAAACCAGAGAGAACTGCTGGGACTAGCCTTACCCAAACCTCTGACCAAAGCAGAAAAGCTCAGTACAAACCGTCTTCAATTGAAACGTGGTGGGTTTTTTGGTTGGATGATTTCTAGCTCCCTGTTTTATCTGTGGAAATTAAAGACTACCAAATCACAGACAACCAACCAGCATTGCCACACATCTTCCCCTCTGGGCAGGGGATTGGGATAGAGGATGGGGTGAGGGCTCTTATCAGGGATGCGGGCTTCGGGTGGGGCCATTTGGGGAGAGGGGTGAGGGCTTCAAGGAGCAGGAGAGGGCCATTGCTGGGACAGGAGGCTAGGGGGTAAGAGGCAATGAGAAACGAGGGCTCCAAGCAATACACTCACCTCATTCAGCTCCTAGGAAGCAGCCAGCATGTCCCTCCACCTCTTATGTGTAGGTGTGTTCAGGGAAATGTGTACCATCCCTGCAGTGCCTATTGGCTGCCGTTCCCAGCCAATGAGAGCTGCAGAGTTGGTAGTTAGGGCGGGGGCAACATGCGAAGCTCTCTGGCCGCCCCTATGTATGGTAGCTGAAGGGATATGCTGGCTACTTCCCAGGAGCCTGCCAGCCCTGCACCAACCACACTTTTAATAGCCTGGTCAGTGGTGCTGACCACAGTCACTAGGGTGCCTTTTGAACTGGATGTTCTGGCTGAAAATCAGACCTGTGGCAAGCCTATACAGACAGCAGCGGGTCAATGAAACCTTGGTTGAGCTGGACTTCATTTCATTGCCCTACTCTCATGCCTTAACCCCCAGTCCCCATGGAAAAGTAGCTGGAGACACAGAATTCAGTTTCTAAGCATTTTCAGCAAGGATTGCATCGGGTCAACCTCCCCACATTCAAATCCCAAAAGGAACTAAAGAAAGGAATTTAATTAAATAACTTTATAAAATCCCAAAGAAAAGCTTTAATTTTTAAAGCATAACGTAGCTATTTTATAACCCCCAGCCATTATCACCACAGTTACAATACACATCAATAAAAAAAGAACCAAAATTAAAATTTGAGCAGTTCAGTCCCCAGAGAACACAGTAAGAAGGAACTGAGATCCCCAAAACTTAGATTTAGATCCCCTAGGTCTCGGTTAGTGTCTTTCATCACGAAATCTGCACAACTGGCTGAGTCTGAAACATCTTCCCTCCACTTGGCTGTAGAAATCCCCCTTAGGAGTCCATGCAGGCCAGTGGTGGGCAGCCTGTGGGCCACACATGCAGCCCATCTGGGTTCTATGTGTGGCCCGCAAGACATTTTGTTTACCGTCGCCCACGTGCATGGTTGCTAGATTCCATGGTTTTCATCCAGGTAGATTTTTTCCTATCAGTATTAAAGTGACGTGTGTAAAGCCAGGGCACATGAAGCAAGATACATGTTGATAGCACACAACATTGACAGAGAGCCATGTACTCCTTCTGCAGCCAATCGTAGCACTGCTACAGTTCAGTTGGCACCCCCTGCAAATTCTAGGTACGCAAGTGCAGTTAGCAAAACTACTCTGCCCCCTGGGCTGTCTTGGGTAGGGTAATCTTGCTTTCCACTGCTCATAGTGCCCACTCACTCACCCAGGTTGCCCATCACTGGTGCGGCCTCTTCCTCCGCTGTGGATCACTGCTAGCTCAGTTAAGTAACAAGTATACAGGCTTAAAGATAATCTTGTTACAAGAAAATACAAAAACTGAGAACAAAAAATATATATAAATGATGCTTCCCCATTATGACATTTCAAAAATAGTTGCTAGTTGAGAGATAACTAGAACAGTGTGGATAAAATCAAAACAACATTCAAGGCACACCGTTAAACAGAAGTTATTTTTCCCACCCAGTTTCCCTTCGCTACAATTAATGTTGTCTATGTTTCTCTGTTAGAGAGTTAGCAATAGCACTAACCTGTTGCAAGTGCTACAGAATGAGGAACAACAACCTGCCTTCTGCTCCCGAGCTCAGTTTCTCCCAGTTCACACAGGGCGCATGAGCCTTAGTCAAGCAGCTGCCTTGACTGTTGCCCTCATGGAGTTTGACACCAGCAACAGAAAAGGAACCTACTGGAGCAGACCTCAGAACTACCACACCCAACTCCAGAAGCTTCTGGGTATGGAGTGCTAAATCTGCCCAGCAACCATGACTCAGGCCCAACTCATTCCTAGCTCCTCAATGGTTCTCTTAACAAGAGATCTCCCTGCTAGCTACATGGGTTACATCAGCTTCCCCTAAGGCTCAAAAAGAAGTAGGCAAATTTTAAAAGCCCCCCAAATGTATTGTACATTAAAAGCCCTATGTATTAATCCAATATCATAATTTTGAGGTCTCACCATGATTTTGAATGGCCTATTTTGCATGAATATGGTGAGTGTCAAGTATAGCACTACACTCATAATAATTGGCAGGCTCAGCAAAGATGCCAAGAACTTCAGGGTTGAGGTAGTCTGGCACAGCAGCATGTGTAGGAATCTTTCTTTCCTGCTGTCCTGTATGAAAATAGAGGATTTCATTTACAAGGGCTGTCAAGGCATTGCCTTGACCACAGCACCAAATCCATACAATTTTTGTGCATAAGTGTAGGGTTTCCTGGAAATTATTTGCAAATATGCAAGTTTGCTGTTTAAATAACTTGCATGAGGTCACACATGGAGCTGAAACAAACCTTGATAAATATGAAGATGAATACATGTGGTATGAGAATCAGGGGGGAAATAAGATTAAAAAGAAATATGCTGCAAAACTGAAGATGACTAAGGAAAAGACCAGGGAGTGAAGTAGGGATCCCATTTGGGGAAAAATAAGCAGTAGAACCTTTCCTAGACTCTACCCACAATTCAACTTCCATTCATTCATGACACTAAATTGAGATCACATATGCACAGGATTATCCTTTTCCTTTGTTTAATAGGCAGTGAAATAATTATCATTACTGATATTTAAACAGTCATTAGAAGGCTACAGAGTTTATATAAATAGAGCAATTCACAGCCCTCAGAGCTATTGTTTCAGGGAGTCTGAAGGATAAGGCAGATGTCACGGCATTTGTTACACCTGAGCTGTATTTGAGAGGGTTTTTTTTTCGCAATGATAAAAATTAGAGATTTCATTTTTATTTACATGAAAGCTCAGATGCTAAACCACAAAATGACCTGCAGCTGGAAAATCCCCCAACTCACTGAACTGCTACAAATTCACCCAATGTGGTTCCTGGAGTAAAGAAAGACAGAAGAAAAGAGCAATAAACAAAGAAGACATCATAGTAACATTTTTTGAATTTCTGTATGGACATGTGCATGTCAAAAATGTTACAGTAAAACACATATAGTTGTTAATTTTGTAATCTATGGAGACATGGCTATATAGGAGTACTGTGTTTGAGAAAGCTGATTGCAATTAATAGACAGACAATGGGCTTTTTCCCTTTCATTCAGCAAATAGCTTGCAATTTTTTAAATATTCCCCAGGGTATGTCTACACTACCCTCCTAGTTCGAACTAGGAGGGTAATGTATGCATACCGCACTTGCTAATGAAGCCCAGGATTTGAATTTCCCGGGCTTCATTAGCATAAGCAGGGAGCCGCCATTTTTAAATCCCCGCTGCTTCGAACCCCGTGTAGCGCGGCTACACGGGGCTCGAACTAGGTAGTTCGGACTAGGGTGCCTATTCCGAACTACCGGTACACCTCGTTTCACGAGGAGTAACGGTAGTTCGGAATAGGACCCTAGTCCGAACTACCTAGTTCGAGCCCCGTGTAGCCGCGCTACACGGGGTTCGAAGCAGCGGGGATTTAAAAATGGCGGCTCCCCGCTTATGCTAATGAAGCCCGGGAAATTCAAATCCCGGGCTTCATTAGCAAGTGCGGTATGCATACATTACCCCGCTAGTTCGAACTAGCGGGGTAGTGTAGACATACCCCCAGAGAGGATACCCCACTGATGTGCAACACATATCTGCTCTAACAACATTGATTTGGCTACTTTTATCTTCCAGACCAGAACTACCCACTTGTGCATGCCCATTAAGAATAAGTCTGCAAAAACGTTAGGGCTGTGTCTACATTGGCTACATGCCTTTCAAGTAGGAATAAGGGATCTTCCGGAAAAGGGTTTATTTTCCGCAAGATCCCGTCTAGACTGGCGCTTTTCTCCAGCAAAACCCCGGGCCGGAAAAAAGTGGCAGCCATGTTCATGCAAATGCCGCAGGGGATATTTAAATCCCCCGCGGCATTTGCAATTCCGACTGGTCTCATTAGCATCCCTTTTCCGGAAAAGGGTGCCAATGTAGACACAGCCCAGGAGTATAACCACCAAGGAGAGAGACAAATTATTGAGGGGGGACCAATGGAGAGGTGTGCGGAGCACAACAAAGAAGCATGAATGAAATTAAGCAAAGGAAAGATATGATGGATATTAGGAAATATTTCCAAGCAGTTGGATCTATTCAGTAGAGAGATACTCTCCCCAGGGAAGTGGAATGTTTCAAAACTAGTTTGGAGGAAATCCTGGAAAATGTACACCAGGGAGTAATGCTGCACTGGCAGCAGGAGGGTTAAACTGGATGTGACCTTACTGTGTCTCTTCCATTTCTGTTTCCTAGTACAACAATTACAGTTCTTTTGCAATCTGGTAAATATTTGAAAAAGCGTAGATACAAACTAAACATATGAAATAAAAAGTGGCGCCAAGTCAATCATGACTCTTCACCTTTATAAACTAAGACAGCAGGGATGAGGAGGGAATTAGGTTGAGCTTTTTAGTCCTCTTTGTTTAAGGCTAACTCACATAGGATACGCCTTCACAAGACTTGCTCAATAACATTTGTGGAGCTCAGCCTGGAGTTGTTGTTGGATTCTCCTCAGTCTTCAGAGTTGCTGATGTTATTGAATATATACTGGGTGTGAGCACTCACACTCTCTCTCTGCCAGGCCTAATGCAGACTCTGCCTGCCATGTTTTAGGCCTACCTTGGAGCTGTAGATGCAGTTTCTGTAGCATAATGGCAATGTGATTCTCCCCAGGCTACCTGGGATTGTGAGGCTCCTTGCCACTCCTGCCCTTAGTGTGAAACAGTCTCTTGTTTTTGTCTGTTGTGGATCAGATTCCTGAAACCAATAGCTTCTGACAGCACAAACACTGCTTTCCAGGCCCGTGGAGGCCTTATGTTCTCTGTACAGGTAGTTAGAGGCACACACCAACCCCCCCAATATTGGGAGCATTTCCTGCAGTGTGAATTCTCTTATCCACTGAACACTCACATAATTACTGGATTTTGTCACAAGAACAAAATTGACAGACACACCGAGGAATATAATTTGATGAGGATGAGTCAACACATTTTTTGTGAAGGGAAATCATGCCTCAGCAATCTACTAGAATTATTTGAAGGGGTCACCAAGCATTTGGACAAGGAGGATCCAAGTATCAGAGGGGTAGCCATGTTAGTCTGAATCTGCATAAACAATGAGAAGTCCTGTGGCATCTTATGAATCTGACGAAGTGCGTCTTTGCTCTCGAAAGCTTATGCTCCAATAAATCTATTGGTCTATAAGGTGCCACAGGACTTCTTATTGTTTAAGGGGGATCCAGTAGATATAGTATACTTAGATTTCCAGAAAGCCTTTGACAAAGTCCCTCACCAAAGGCTTGTAAACAAAATTAGTTGTCATGGGATAAGGGGGAAGATCCTCTCGTGGATTGGGAACTGGTTAAAAGATATGAAACAGGGTAGGAATAAATGGTCAGTTTCAAAATGCAGAGAGGTTTCCCAGGGGTCTATACTGGGACCAGTCCTATTCAGCATATTCATAAATGATCTGGAAAAAGGGATAAACAGTGAGGTGGCAAAATTTGCAGATGGTATAAAACTACTCAAGATGGTTAAATCTCAGGCAGATTGTGAAGAGCTACAAAAGGGTCTGTCAAAACTGGGTGGCTGGTCAGCAAAACAGCAAATGAAATTCAATGTTGATAAATGCAAAATAATGAACATTGGAAAACATAATATGCATACACATATGGAATTATAGCATCTAAATTAGCTGTTACCACTCAAGAAAGAGATCTTAGAGTCATTGTGAATAATTCCCTGAAAACTCAATGTGCTGTGGCAGTTAAAAAAGCAAACAGAATCTTGGGAATCATTAAGAAAGGAGTAGAGATTAAGACAGAAAATTCCTCTGTATAAATCCATGGTTCATCCACATCCTGTATACTACACGAGGTGTAACAGTTAACTCGAACTAAGAACTTAGTTCGAGTTAACGTTTGACTGCCATGTGTATCCGTGGGCAGTTAGTTCGGACTAGAGGGATTTAAAAATGGCACCTGGATGGGAAGATGCAAATAAAGCCCGGGATATTTAAATCCCAGGCTTCATTTGCAACTTCGAGTGCCTACATTAGCCTCCCTAGTTCGAACTAGGGAGCTAGTGTAGATGTACTCTGAGTGATCCGTGGACAGCAAGGCCCTCACACGCAGTCCCTGGTTTCCGTCTCCCCCCTCTCCCCACGCATAAGGGGACAATGATGGAACTCACATGTTGTTGCCTCCCTGGCCTGAGATGACACCAGCAATAGGTCTGCTGGGGCAGCTTGGGGGTCCTGGATTATCTGGGTGGTGATGATGGCTTCCTCTGGCTCCTGGCTCTCCTCCTTCTCCTCCTCGATGCCCTGGTCAGGGCCCTCTGCTCCAGGGCTGATGACCACCTGGGGGGCCCAGACTGTCCCACCCCCCAGGATACAGTCCAGGGCGTTGAAATAGGGGCACGTGTGTGGGTCTGCCCCTGGTTGGGAGCTTCCCCCTGTGGCCCTGGCATATGCCTGCCGAATCTCCTTTATTTTAATCCGCACTTGCTCCTGGGTGCAGATGTGGCCTTTTCTGGCCATGCTGGAAGCTATCCTGCCATAGATGGCTGCATTCCTCCGTCTAGTGTGGAGATCATGGACGTTGAGGGCATCTCCCCCCAAAACCTGAATAAGGTCCATGATCTCTACCCTGGACCAGGAAGGCGCCTGCCTTTTCCAGCCCCTGGCAGGCTCCTGGGAGCTGGGGGACTGGTGCTGGGGAGTAGTGCAGGGCTGGCTTCCGGTGGCTTGCTGGCTCATGTTTTGAGTCCACGGGGCCAGGAGCAGTGACTGCTGGCTCTGGGCTGGCAGGCTTGGAGCTGGCACAGGCACTGTGGCCAGACTCTACCCCTTTAAGGGCTCCAGGGATGGGGGGAGGGAGAGGAGTTTTCCTGATTGTGCCCAGAGTGGCCACCAGGGCACCCTGGGAAGGGCTAGAGGCCCCCTGTTTGGAAATAAGCGTCCACACAGCGCTTATTTCGAAATAGACATTTTGAAATTGGCGCTGTTCCTTGTGGAATGAGGTTTACCAATTCCAAAATAAGCCCTCCACTATTTTGATTTAATTTTGAAATAGTGGTTTGGCTTTGCAGATGCTAGGAAAGTTATTTTGAAATAACTTTGCTGTGTAGACCTACCCGCGGAAAAGAGATCACTAAAGGGTGATATGATAGAGGTCTGTAAAATCATGATTCGCGTGAAGAATATAAATAAGGAAGTGCTATTTACACCTTCTCATAACACAAGAACTACTGGTCACCAAATGAAATGAATAGGAAGCAAGTTTAAAATAAACAAAAGGAAGTATTTCTTCACACAATGCAGTTAAGCTGTGGAACTCTTTGCCAGAGGATGTTGTGAAGGCCAAGACTTACATGGTTCATAAAAGAACTAAATTCATGGTCCATAAATGGCTATGAGCCAGGATGGGTGGGAATGGTGTCTCTAGCCTCTGTTTACCAGAAGCTGAAAATGGGCAACAGGGGATGGATCAATGGATGATTCCATGTTCTGTTCATTCCTTTTGAGGCACCTCATGCTGGCCACTATTGGAAGACAGGATACTGAGCTAAATGGACCTTTGCTCTGACCCAACATGGCTATTCTTATGTTCTTATCTGTTGCTCCCAAAGGAACAAAACACAACAGTGTGTAAGAATCAAGTCAGGACCAGCACTTTGCTTAATACCACAACATTTAAACTTATTATTGTATTATTTATAAATATGTCTATTATGAAGCAGAGATTTGGGAGATAGTAAATGAAAATACTGGAAACATGGTTAGGTATGAAACTAAATCAGAGAGACTACTTTCTGCTTTGTAGATCCTACACTTCACAAACAAATTATTCTCTTTCCCAAACCCCTGACACTATCTTTATGGCCTTCAAACAATCCTCAACCTCATCAGCTTCCACATCAAGAAGCAAGTTCTCAACAGACCAGGCTAAAACTCAAAATGGCACCAAACCCTGACAGATAATAGGTGCAAAACTTGCAGCCATATATCCACTGTTATGATGATCAACCCTTCACACAACACATCTTTCAAGAGCTGTAGATCATACATGTGACTATCACAACATGTGGTATATCTCCTCCAGTGCATTAAGTGCTCCAATAACAACTATGTAGGTGAAACAACATTGTCACTATGCTCTTAAGTGAATTCCCACAAAAAAACAATCAAAGACAAAAACACCATATCACTTATTGGTGAACACTTTTCACAAAACAACTTAATGGATGACCTCTTATTCCTCATCCCTCATGGAAATGGCACAATCACCATACCTTCAAAAGATGAGCCTGGGATCTTAAATTTATAACTTTTCTAGACCCTACAAATCAGAGTCTTAATCCTCTAAGTCCCTTCTTTGTTCTATAATTACAGAAGTAGCAACTGGCCATTTTACTTTGAAGGGACTCTTATTATAATGTGTTAAGTATGTAAGCTAAACAATCTGATCCATCTTGTATTTAGATATGACACTGAGCACCTTCTCCAGATCTAAGGAAGAGTTTCCATGTAAGCTTGAAAATTGTCTCTTTAACCATCAGAAAAGTGGATTCAATAAAATATATTACCCCATCTGCCTTCTCTCTCTAATACAATAGGACCAACATGGCTATATCAACACTGTAAAGAAGTTATCCTCTTGTCTAAAAAAGCTCATCTCTCTTTAATTGCTTTCAGTTTATTTACTTCACATGTGCCAAAGTGCCATCTTTGCCCTTGAAATATAGTAAATCAAACCTTCTAGGTAAGTGCACTTCTAGGTAAGATTTCTTTCCTTGCAGTGTTTTCTATTTATGTCAGTTTCTTTTAGAAGTTTTTACAATCCTTCCTTTGCATTCAGTCAGACAGGTGATAGGAGATCCATTGAAAAATACACTCAATTTCCATATAAACAGATAGATGGATATACATCTCTTGTATGACAGAAATCCTGGTTTTAACCCGTGCTGGTGACCAACTTCCTGACACTGGGTTTTTATGTATTTTCTGTGCATATATAAAACTCTTTACGTAGCATGTGTCCCTATATTTCACAATGCTATTGATGATCATTGGGCCCCTGGCTTTCATTTGAGACCTCACATGACATTCTTTAGTGAATTAGAATGTATATGCCTGACTCAATCAACTCTGGTAACCCATCTGCAGCTGCTCTATGCACATTGCCGCTTGCCACTAAGAAGTTCCAGGATCATAGCCATTCTAGCTTTTAAAGTATACAGTCATCTTGAATGAATTGCTCTCATTTCCTACACCCATTGAAACAACATCAGTAGCCCCCACAATTGCAGATCTGTCCATCTGTAATGAATCTGTGTGTTGCAGCAGGAAAGAACATTTGGCTCAAGAAACATAGTCATCTGCTAGCTGAGCAAAAGGAGAATCTGTATAGTCCAGCAGTAATTTTGCATAACTTCTGTGGGGCAGCCATTGCATTATCACTGCCTGTGCTATAGTTATTCTACAGCCAGAACACTGCAGTCTGCAGAACTGTCAATACAACCCTTCATTAAAAATACATGAAGAGAAGTCTAGCATTTGAGGAAGCAGGTATCATATTTGCTTTGCTGTCTGCTATTATAAGAATTTGGACTAGAAAAAAATAACAGAGAACTCCAGATTTTGTAGTACTGGTTCAACAGGATTCTTCTCTGCATCTTAGGCAATGTGAGACCAAACTAGAGTTTACAATTTGGTTCTCTGGCTCTCAGCACCCCACTATACAAATTGTTCCAGCGCCCCTGCCAGTGGGTAGCAGTTAGGGTGACCAGACTTCCTGACATTAGGAGATTTGTCTTATATTACAAAACTATATACTTCCCCTCTCTCCTGAAAAAAAAAAGTGTCCTGATTTTTCACACTTGTTATCTGGTCACCCTTGTAGCAGCTTGAATTGTGCTATACTGTAAAATGGAGATGGAGAGTGTTGGAAACAGCAGCCATGGTGCAGTGAAACATTTTTCTTCTTTGCCTTTGGGTGCAGTTCTCAAATTAACCACAGCCTGGCTTTTCTTTGCATACAGTGATGGTGCTAACCCATCAAGGGCTCGAAGCAAGAATGTTTTTTCCCCTCAACATATAATAAAAGAGAATGCCTTCCCCCCCCCCACTCTCCACCTTGCCCTGGGGCCCCAGCACCATCTTCCTGCTGGAGAGGAGAGAAAGCCCCCAGGGGAATGGCAGAGCATGGACCCCACTGCCTGGAGGCTTTCCTCACTGCTTCCGTTGGCCAAATTGTGCTCAATGGGAGCATCAGGAAATGGTGCTTCCCCATCCCTCTCATGCCCAGACGCCCGTTGCTTAGTCTCTTTACGCTTTGCACTATCTCTGTATGTGCACTGTTGTATGGGTCAAATATTGTTGATAATTCCAAGCAGTCCTTAAACACATTTTTTGCTTGTCCCTGACATTCAAAGCATAAGCATCTTCACTTTACCTAGTCTGCATTCCACCTTTCCCCCCTTAATTGCAAACATTTCCTAAACTGAAAGGCTACGTCTAGACTACATCCCTTTTTCGGAAAAGGGATGTAAATTAGATGTATCGCAATTGCTAATGAAGCGGGGATTTAAATCTCCCCCGCTTCATTAGCATAAAAATGGCTGCCGCTTTTTCGGCTTTGCTGGAAAAAAGCGCCAGTCTAGACGCTGATCTTTTGGAAAATAAAGCCTTTTACGAAAGATCCCAAGGGATCAGGGATTTAAATCCCCACTTCATTAGCAATTACGATACGTCTAATTTACATCCCTTTTCCGAAAAAGGGATGTAGTCTAGACGTAGCCAAAGTGAACTACTGCTCAAGTTTATTTTGTATCATTTAATTCATATGCATCTGTATCCCAAATTACTGTCCTACATCAGTAGTGCAAAACATCAGACAATATACAGTATAGATGACAGGAAACAGATGGGGCATTAAATTAAAATAATACTGATATTAACTAAATAGGTTCAACATCACGTCTTCAGTTACATATTGAAGGCTTGTCCAGTTGTCTCTCTAGTGTTCCTGCTTTTTGGTGTAATCAGCTTGTGTTCTTTGTGTTATGATAACAGGGATTATTACAAGGTGATGGAACATGAGGTAATGGGAATTAATTATTCATTCGGAATATTCTAAAAAGAGTACACTCGTTACAGTACTACGTGAGATGTAAGTATGCCTGGAATTCTAGCCAATTTAATCTGTGGTGTACTTAATTGTAGCCTCAATATAGTTACATCAGTAATGAATATAGCTCATCATGTTTAATTCTAGGCCTCTCATAGCAAAAATTGGAGAGAATTTAGAAAACAACAATAAAACTGATCAAGGGGCTGCAGTGGTCGAAGAAAGATTAGAAGAGCTAATTTTGTTAAGTATAACACTTCTTGAGCTCTGAGTGGTACAGCAGTGTGTGTATATTGCAAGCCTGTGAGGACACAGACACGGACACACACACACACACACACACACACACACACACTATCACAAGCATCAGCTAATTTCCGAGAGTTAGCCATGTTAGTCTGTTTCAGCAAAAACAAGAGTCCTTTGGCATTTTAAAGATTAATAAATTTATTTGAGCATAAGCTTTTGTGGTCTGGGATCGACTTTGTCAGAAACATCAGCTAAACTGCAGGGATAAAACCCAGAATCTTCAGCTTCAACAGTTTTGTAGTATCTCTATTACCTATTCATAGTATTAGCTTAAATTGCCTCAGTTGTATGTGTGGCATACAAGAGTGGTAAATAGATGTTATTTTCTTATAGACTTTAAGCTCAGTAGGGAGCATCGTGATCATCTAGTCTGACCTGCACTTTGCAGACCACAGAACCTCACCCACCCTTTCCTGTAATAGACCCCTAACCTCTGGAAGAGTTACTGAAGTCCTCAAATCATGCTTTAAAGACTTTAAGTTACTCAGAATCCACCATTTGAACTAGTTTAAGCCTGCAAGGGTCCCATGCCCCATGCTGCAAAAGGAAGGTAAAAAAACTATTCCTTCCTGACTTCAAATGGGTGGTGATCAGTTAGATGCTGAGCATGTGGGCAAGACCCAGCAGCCATACACCTGAGAGAGAATTCTTTATTGTAACTCAGATTTCTCTCCCCTGCCGCCCACATCTTAAGTTCTGTCTCTAGCCATTGGCGATTTTTGCTACTAGAAGTCATTGGTGGGCCATGTGCCATTATATAAACTCTTATCATAGCATCTCCTCCATTTATCAGCTCAGTCTTGAAGCCAGTTAGGTTTTTTGCTCCCACTGCTTCCTTCAGAAGCCTGTTCCAGAACTTCACTGCTCTGATGGGCTGTGTCCAGACTCAAGGGTTTTTTCGAAAAAAGTAGCCTTTTTTCGAAAAAACTTCTCCTGCATCTAGACTACAGCCGCGTTCTTTCGAAATTAAATCGAAAGAACGCGGCTTTTCTTTCGACGGCGGAAAACCTCATTTCACGAGGAAGAACGCCTTTTTTCAAAAGTGCTCTTTCGAAAAAAGGCGTTCTTGAATGCAAACAGGGCTTTTTCGAAAGAGAGCATCCAGACTGCCTGGGTGCTTTCTTTCGAAAAAGTGGCTTGCTTTTTCGAAAGAACTGCTTGCAGTCTAGATGCTCTTTTTCGAAAGAGGCTTTTTTGAAAGTATCTTTCGAAAAAGCCTCTTTCGAAAGAGGCTTGCAGTCTAGACGTAGCCATGGTTAGAAACCTTTGTCTAATCTTTCAAGCCTAAACTTGTCAATGGCCAGTTTAGATCCAATTGTTCTTTTGTCCACATTGGCACTTAAATGACACCTCTCCCTCCTTGGTATTTATCCCTCTGATATATTTATAGAGAGCAATCATACCTCTCCTCAGCCTTCTTTTAGTTAGGATAAACAAGCCAAGCTCTTTGAGTCTCCCCTCATATCGTAGTTTTGCCTTTCCTCAAATCATCCTAGTAGCCCTTCTCTGTATTTGTTCCGGTTTGAATTCATCTTTCTTCAACATGGTGAGTCCAGAATTGCACCCAGTATTGCAGATGAGGTCCCACTAGTGCCTGGTATGATGCCACTAACACTTCCCATTATTAATCATATTAATATGAATATTATTAATATTAATATTAATATATATTTTCTTTTACTATATGTCAAATAACTTCAGTCAGGGTCTTGTAGTTACAGCAGTGAACTAGGATTCAGGTGATGTGGATGATTCCTGTATCTATTACAGGTTTCCCTGTCACTTGGGGGCAAGTCCCCATTCTCTACTCTGCCTCAGTTCATGTAAAATGAAAATAACACTTCCCCACCTCATAGGAATGCCTTGTGGATACATTCCTTGTTCCAGAGATTCTCAGACATTGTAAGGGTGACTGATAAATGCCATGGGGTCTGGGAAACTATTATAGAAGTGGTGCCAGAATGGCTGCAAAAGGGAGTGGGTGATGGGAAGGGGCTTTGCTGTTATGCCACCTGGCTCCAGTCAGGGGCTTAGAGAGGGAGATGCCCCCCTGTTGCACTGCTTCTGAGTTCATGTTCTCTCAAGTGGGTATGGGGTCAATGCTGGTGACACATGCAGAGCCAGAATCCCCATATATTACCCCTGGAATGTGAATTCAGTACGTTCCTAGTATAGGATGGTTGCATGGGTGTGCTGTGGTAATTGATATTTGTGTATGCTCTTTCTGTGCACCTGTGTAGTAGGTTTCAGAGGGGTAACCCTGTTAGTCTGTAACTAAAAAAACCCTTAAAATGCAACAAATGGTCCTGTAACACCTTAGGGCATGTCTACATTAGGAAATTATTTTGAAATAATAACTCCTGAAATAATAATTTTGAAATAGTGTGTCCACACTACAGGGAAGCCTCAAAAATAGTCTGTGGCAGGCTCCCTAAAGGTATGTCTAGACTGTGGCGCTATTTCAGGATACCGGAAATATCCTGAAATAGCAACACTGCATCTTTAAATGCGCCTGCTATTTCCCAAAATAGTGCTGGAATAATGCCTTATTTTGAAATTTGGCACTGTCTACACAGCGCTAAATTTCAAAGTAAGCTCTTTCAACCTAGACTCAGAATAAGCTACACCATTTGCATAGCACAAATGGGGTAGCTTATTCCAAAAGAAGGGTGCTGTCTAGACGCATCCTTAATACGGATGAGTGACCTCGACTTAGAGTCCAAGGAAGCACTGTGGAGTAATTAGTTTGAATGACTCAGGGGAGTAGTTATTTCAAAATACCAGCAGTGAAGCATCTACACTACCACTATTTCTAAATAACTATTTTAAAACAAGCATTAATCCTCCTGATAAGCAGGAATTATTATTTCGAAATAACCAGCCACTTATTTCAAAATAACAGGCTTGGTAGCAGTGTTCCCTCTAATTTTTTCCATCTATGGATGGAATAGACTTTGTTATGTGCACTAAGGCATATACAGATGTGCACCACCAGTAGAAATACACACCTCTGTGGGTGCTCTGCTAATCAGCTAGGGTACTCTAGACTACATGCCTCTGTCGCCAGAGGCATGTAGATTAGGCTAACAGGTATAGGAAAATGAAGCGGCGATTTAAATAATCGCGGCTTCATTTAAATTTACAAAGCTGCGGCGCTGAGCCGATCAGCTGTTTGGCGGCTCAGCGAGGTAGTCTGGACACGCGGGTGTCAACATCAAAGGCATTTGTCGACCACCCAGGTATGCCTCCTGGGATGAGGTTTACCTGGGTGGTCGACAAATGCCTTTGATGTCGACACCCACGCTGAGCCGACAAACAGCTGATTGGCTCAGCGTGGCATCCATGTAAATTTAAATGAAGTGGCGATTATTTAAATCGCCGCTTCATTTTCCTATACCTGGTAGCCTCATCTACATGCCTCTGGCGACAGAGGCATGTAGTCTAGACGTACCCCTAGATGGCACCTGAATCTCTCCTGGGAGGCTACCCAAGTGCCTAGCTTACAGCGAACATTGCTTGATAGCGTGGACTCCACTTCTTATTTCAAAATAAGGGGAGTTCTCGCAAAATACCTCCCTAGTGTAGACCAGGGCTCAGAAATTAACAAATATATATACAGGATCGTGAGCACAACCCACTTCTTCAGATGAGTGGAGCAAAAGGCACAGAAACCTCAACATCTGTGAAGTGGGTGTATTTCCCTCTCTGAACTTTTGTGTGTGGGTGAGGAGCTGGGGGGTGACTGATTTGTACACGGGGAGATAGGCACAGCACCCCGCCTGTGTGGGAGTCCACCCACCTATCTCCGGGCGCCTGTCCATGTGCGGAGCATGTGCCTGGGCGCCTGCCCACTTGCGGGGGGGAAGGGCGCGGAGAGCGGGAGCTGGCCAGCGGCGCCTTTCCCAGCTTCTCTTCCCGCTGGCTCCCGCGCGGCTGCAAGCGCCGCTGCTACCGCTGGGGGACCCGCGGGAGATGCTGCCGCCCTGGCCGGCGCCGGAGGAGGGGTAGGATCCGGGCGCAGCCCGAGCATCTCCGCAGCCGCAGCGCGCGAGCCGCTGCCTCCCCTCCCGCCGGGCAGCGAACCCGGAGCTGGCGAGGCAGCGAGCCGGCCCCCAGGCGGAGCGGGGCAGCAGGTGAGCGAGCCGGGCAGGGGCGGGGAGCCCGGGGCGCTGCTACCCCCTGGCTGCAGGCAGAGGGTGCCCCACAGAGGGGCCGCGCCGGCTCTCTGGGTGGGCTGGGACCCGCCGGGGGCCGCGCTCCCCCTGCGCCCGGACCCGAGCCTAGGCAAGCCCAGCCGCTCCTCGCAAGGTCAGCGCGGGCTCGGCGCCGCGGGCTGGCGGGCAGGGGGGTGCGCGGCTGAGGAGCGGGGCGTCGGGGCGCCAGGGGGCTCCGGGGAGCGCGGCGCGAGCCAGCAGCCCTGCTAAGCCTGGCTATGCTGCCGCCAGCGCCCTCACCCCACCCCACCCCACCCCCGGGGGGGCGCCGGGTTTTGCTGCCGCCGGCTGCGCGGTGCTCGCCCCAGTCCGGGACTTCGCCCACCTGCTCCGCTTTCCGAGCGCGGGCCCCGAAGGCTGGTGCGCCTAGCGGGACCTGGCAGGCTTTCACCCGGGTGCTGCGACTGGGGGGCGCGCGGGGCGAAGCGTAGGGGCTTGCCCAGACCCAGACGGGAGGGACTGGTGCCTCTGGCTCCGTGCGCCGTGGTGAGTGCCCCGCTGGAATGCATGGCTGGAAGGAACAGATTGTGGGAGCCCAAAATTCGGTGGTTTCGGGTTTTCCGGGGTCTCTAGCGTTGTCCTGGGGCGCTTTGGGACATGGGAGCTTTAGAGCATTTTGGGAAGGGGGATGGCAGCAAGGCCAATGACTAATGTGTCCAGGAGTGAAAGTAACTTAAATTCCTTGCAAGTGCCCTGGTGTTGCACCCCCTCCTGGGCGGACACTGGGGGTTGTGATATAACAGAACCTGTAGGAAATGTATGTGGGGGGCTCAGGGCAGGGGTTTCGGGTGTGTGTAGGGGGCGTGGACAGGGAGGGCAGAGTGGCTAAAGCTGTTTGCTCTTCCCCTTCCTGGCCCTGTCAGGGAGCAAGGCCAAAGTGCAGGGCTGCTCTGCCCCTGCTCATTCGCTGATAGCAAGGAAGGGGAACAGACAGCAGCTGCCCCATGCGAATATGAGGGGGAGATCTGCAGCCCTGGCCTCAAAGGGCGTCTAGGGAATGGGAGTCTCAGGGCTGAGGTGTGATGGCGGAGGGGGTGCCTCCAGCCAGCCCTGGTCACCTGCCTGACTGGCTGGTGCATAGTGCAGCATCCTGTAGAAACGACCCAAGAGCAGTTCTGGGAGCATCCACTGCCTCCTTCTGCAGCCAAGTGCCCCAGCCAGACAGCTCCTCTTATCAGAGCAGCACACCAGGGCACACAAGCTTACTTTCATCTCTGAGATAATAGAAATTAAAGAGCAATCTGCTGCACAATGTTGTTGTCCTTACGCAGGCAAAGCTTCCGTTAACGGCTGAATTGTAAAACCTGTGAATTTTACCCTAAAATATTTCATACATTTATCCATCCTAGTGAAAGAAAAGTCACTGGTAAGCAGTGCTACTCAGACATTTTTTTCAAGGTGAAGGTGTGTGGAAAAATTAGTGGGACTAAGACAGTTAACTAAAATTAAAACTATTCAGTCATATATTTTACAGAAATCACACAGGCTGCAAAAATTGTCTCAAATAATCTTGACAGAAGGTGAATAATACAAATA
This sequence comes from Pelodiscus sinensis, assembly GCF_052426305.1. Classification (NCBI taxonomy): domain Eukaryota; kingdom Metazoa; phylum Chordata; order Testudines; family Trionychidae; genus Pelodiscus; species Pelodiscus sinensis. The sequence goes on along the minus strand of NC_143052.1, from coordinate 144,598,287 downwards.
ATGTGAATGTCTCAGAAAATCTAGAATGTCTGTGGGTCAGATTTTCTGGTCTGCTAAATCAATTTTGCACTACCTACTTCACTCATATTGCGCATAGTGAGCTTCATTATGTGGGGATTCCTCTTGGAGAATTTCCCCTATATAGAGGCAATTTCTTCTAATGTAGAGACTCTGATTCCTCTTACACCAGCTCTAATACCTTCCAAAAGAGTAGGAGGGGCAAGTTTGGGGAGAATAGGGTGAGTGTGGCTGAGAGAGGCTTTCTTGTGGCTGATCCCTTGCCTCCCTGAGGTACCCATTGCTAACAACATAAATTAAAGCCGCCACTGTGTATTTTTAATTCATGCCAGGGCTGGGCAGCTAAGAATTAGCTAGGTGCTGTCACCTGCCTATCCTTCTCTTTCCATGGTACCCTAGCTCTGTTCAGATAGGGTATGTCTACACTACAAAGTTCGAACTAACTTTCATAGGCGCTACACTAGCGCTCCGTTAGTTCGAACTTAATTCGAACTAACGGAGCGCTTAGTTCGAACTAGGTAATCCTCATTCCACGAGGATTAAGCCTAGTTCGAATTTACTAGTTCGAATTAAGGGCTGTGTAGACCCTTAATTCGAACTAGTGGGAGGCTAGCCCTCCCCAGCTTTCCCTGGTGGCCACTCTGGCCAGCACCAGGGAAACTCTATGCCCCCCTCCCGGCCCCGGACCCCTTAAAGGGCCACGGGCTGGCTACGGTGCCCATGCCAGGTGCAAGCCTGCCAGCACCCAGCCAGCAGACCCTGCACCTGGCACGGATCGAGCCACCCAACTGATGCCCCCCAGCCCTCCCCCTCTTCCCGGGACCAGGCTGGCGGCTCCCGGGAGCTTGCCCGAGACCGCAAGAGGCGGGTAACCGCCTGGGCTAGTGCGGACATCGTGGACCACGACCTCCGCACTAGGCACAGGAAAGTGGCCGGCTAGGTCAGGATAGCTGCCAGCCTGGCCACCCAGGAGCAGGTGTGCAAGAGAATCAAGGGGGTCCAGTGAGACCCCCGACCCTGAGCCCTGAGCTTACAATGGCCGTCCTGGGTCAGACCAAAGGTCCATCTAGCCCAGTAGCCTGTCTGCCGACAGCGGCCAACCCTAGGGACCCTGGAGGGGATGGACCGAAGACAGTGACCAAGCCATTTGTCTCGTGCCATCCCTCTCCAGCCTTCCACAAACCTTGGGCAGGGACACCACTCCTACCCCCTGGCTAATAGCACTCCATGGACCCAACCTCCATGACTTGATCTCACTTCCCTTTAAACTCTGTTCTAGTTCTAGCCTTCACAGCCTCCTGCAGCAAGGAGTTCCACAGGTTGACTCTTTGCTTTGTGTAGAACAACTTTCTGTTACTAGTTTGAAGCCTGCTACCCATTCCTTTCCTTTGGTGTCCTCTAGTCCTTCTTTATGGGAACTAATGAAGAACTTTTCTGTATGAACCCTCTCCACCCCACTCCTGCTTTTAGAGACCTCTATCCTGTCCCTCCTGTCTCCTCTTTTCTAAGCTGAAAAGTCCCAGTCTCTTTAGCCTCTCTTCATATGGGACCTGTTCCCAACCCCTGATCATTTTAGTTGCCCTCCCCTCTCCCAGCCTTTCTCTTCCCCTCTCCCACCTCCTTTTCCCAGTCTCCCCCAGTTTTGTTCAATAAAGACAGATTCCATTTTTGAACACAATTGTCCTTTATTTTGTACATCAAGAAGAGGGGCCAGGGAAGGGTAAGTGGAAGGAGGTGAGGGAGGAATGGGGTACGCGCCCCCTATGGGGAGGACTGGGCTGGCTCTGCGGGCTTCTGGGGGTGGAAGCTCTCCTGCAGCCCCCCAATTGCCCCCTCTCCCCAGATGGCAGCTTGCGGCAAGTGCAGCCGGGCTGATGGCCGAGTGCTGTGATGTGCCCAGTGTGGGTACTTCGGGCAATCCAAGCCAGGACTGCTTTGCAAGTGGGGCACCCCTAAGAACTGTCTGTCCGGGGTGGGGTTCGGGACCCTTTAAGCACAGCCCTCGGCTAGCCTGAGACAGCATCTCCACGCTCTAAGTCCTCCTCTGATGCCCTGCCGGCACTGCTTCCGGCCATCCTTAAGCCTGGTTCAGGGTCCACTTAATGTGGACATGCTAGTTCGAATTAGCAAAATGCTAATTCGAACTAGTTTTTTAGTCTGGATCCGTTAGTTCGAATTAGCTTAGTTCGAATTAACGTTGCAGTGTAGACATACCCTGTCTTATTCTGTATCCCTTTTTTAATGATTCCCAACATTCTGTTTGCATTTTTGACTGCCACTGCACACTGAAATAAGAAATGCAAGCTTATTCTTTAAGGACAGAGAATCTAGTCCTGCTCTTATTGAATTCAATGGGAGTTCTGTCATTAACTTCAATTGGACTAGGATTGGATCCACATGTGTTTTCATTAGATTTATTGAAGTGGTAAAATGTGAGCGATATGATTATTAGAATATTTTAATGGGCATAAATGACTAGGTAGTGAAGTGACTGGATAATTGTTCAGCTTATATAAATGTTTTAGTAACTTATGTCCACTGGAATAAACTAAAAGCTGTTGCAGTGGCTATGCAGTGCAGGTTAGTGGAAAAATAGAGCAGTTTTAAGCAAACTGATGGATAACAAAGAGGATTATTACTAAAGTACAGAGCTAACTGTTCACCTCTGTGTCATCTTTCTCAGTCCAGCTCAGGCATGCAATGACTTGTGTTTGGTAGCCTATATGAATTGGCTTGGTTTCGGCTCACTTCAAAGTGGATAGATGGTCTCAGTATTCTCCACATGCAGGCCAAGGACTGAATGGAACATAAGGATAGCATGTCTGCACTGCAGTGTAAGCCAAGGGTTTAGTAGTAGAACTCAAGTTAGCACATCGTGGGTTTGTTAACCAAGAGCTTGAGCATCTACACTCATTTGTATCCTAGGTTAGCAATTGTTGACCCTTATGTCCCAACATGGGGCATCTGCATTTACGCTGCATTATATAGGCCTGAGTTCAACCACCCATATCCCAGACTTCCTAGTGCCCTTTCAAAATGTGGCGCCTATAGCCCTTTGTTCCTGATCCAACGTGGAAAAGCAGGACTGTTCACCAAACTTGACTTTCTAAAGGACAAAAATTTGGCCCGTGGGCAGGAGAGACGCATGAGGGGACAGAGAAGGGACATTTGATTCCTCGGACACTGTGGGCAGGAGGGGCAAGGAGTCAGAGCCTCTGGGCAGCCAAGGTCAGGCCCACTGACAGTGGGAGCTAAGAGGGCAGTTGCCCTGGGGTTTGGTGATTCAAAGGGGCCCAGGACTCCAGATGCTGCATCTGCTGCAATAGCAGTAGCGGCAGCGGCAGCGGCAGCTGGAACCCCGGGCCCCACAGAATTGCTGCCGGAGTGCCACACCGGGCACGCCACAGGGCTCTGGGGGAGGGGCAGTGCCACAGCCCAACGGCGCTGAGGGCTGGCTGCCTTGACCCTTCCGCCTAAAGCCCCACCCTGTCTGGGGATTCAGGGATGGGGCCCCTTCCACTCCTTGCCCCGGTGCTCGTGGGAGCTGTCGGTTCTGCTGCCCAGGGGACTAGTGGTAGGGTTGCCAGGTGTCCGGTTTTCTACCAGACAGTCCAGTATTTGCGCCCTCTGTGCAGTAGAAAAATTCAGAAAATACCGAACGCGTGCAATGTCCATTTTTTTCTGAATTTCCGGCTGGGCGCTGGACGGAAGCCTGGTGGGGGCGGGGGAGCTACTGGAAGGCGGGGCCGCGATTGGCGCTAGGAGCCCTGTGGTCACTCTGCCCGCCCAGCTTCTGCACACAACCAGAGGTGCCCAGCGCCAATCGCGGCCCCGCATCCCAGCTGGGAGCCCTGCAAACTGGAAGGCAGAAGCCAGGTAGGGGAGGGGAAAGGGCTTGTGCTGAGGGGAGGGAGGCAGGTCAAGAGAAAGGAGAAGGCACCAAGGGTCAGGGTGCAGGAGAGGATAAAATGGCAGGGGGCCAAGTGGAGACACGCATGGTTTTTTTTTTTTTTTTGGCTCGACAAAATTTTTAGCCGTCGTGTTCTGTATTTTTTGGGAGAGCATCCCTAGTTGTGGCCCGCAGCTGTTTTCTTTGAAGGACTATGTCCCTCGCCGCTTTCTGAGTTGTGCAGGCCTGAACTAGAGGGAGTGCCTGCTGGGGGCGCAGCCTGTTGGACTCTGGCTGCGGCCAATGGCTGCACCGGCCCCACAATTTCTGCTTCCTGCCCCCCTTCCTCCAGCCCCCCCTCCTCCCATCCAGTACCCCCGGCCCCCGATCCCACCCCCAGCTCTGCTTCCTGCCTCTCCCTTCCTCCTGGTCCCCCTTCCTCCTGGCCAGCCCTGTGGCCCCTGACCCCCTCCGCCAGCCCTGCCTCCTGCCCCTGTTCCCCCCTGCCGCCCCCGCCTCCTCCAGTCTGGTCCCTCCCCCCCGCCCACGATCAAGTGTGTCTGGTTTTTTTGGGGGGGTCTACCTGGTAACCCTAACTAGCGAGGGGAAGCTAGCACCCACATTAGGGTTTGGGCTCCTGGTCATGTCACTTGGGGACAGGTGGGACCCCCTACCTCCAGTCACCAGCAGGAAGCAGAGCGATGCAGCTGGGAGCCGGGGAAGTGGAGTGAGCTAAGGCTGTGTTGCTCTGCTGCCCCCTGCCACCAGGGGTGAGTGCAGGTGGCAGATCCCTGCTGCAGGCAGCAGGCACCTGCTGGTTCCCCGGGCTGTGTTGCTCAGGGGAGAGGGCTTGGGGAAAGAGACAGGGCAGGGATGGAACAGTGGGGGGGTGGGATAGGGGTGGCATAGGGGTGGGACAGAGTTGGAGAAGGGGCGGGGAGAGGCGGGGCAAGAGTGGGGCCTGAGGCAGAATGGTGGTTGGCCCACCTCTCTCCGGGGCTAGGAGTAGTGCAGGGAGGAATCAAGGGTGGATCATATGGCTGGTGCCCTCTCTGTGTCCTTTTTCACCAGTTGCCCCTGCCTGTGAGATGGTGGGGTACTTTTTGTAGACTCCTGGAGCATGAGTGAGTGGGGCTGTATCTACATAAACATTAGGTCTTGAACCCTGGATCCCAGCTTGACTCAGGCTCAGACCCTCCTGCCACGGGGGTCCTGCAACTCTGGATTAGCATGATTTGTATGTAGACTGAAGCAGGGGCAGGACTGAGCCTGCATTTTACAGAAGATTGGTGCCTTTCCATACTGCGAGGAGGGGGTGTGGGAAGCTAAAGGGGAGGAAGCTAAACAACCACATGTGTCTCCTCTCCGCCCCAAGCCTCCTTTCCCATGTTACCTGATATGGTGGGGAGTCATGCAGCTGCATCAGATTCCCCCCATCCTGGCATATTCAGCTGTTCTTCCTGGCAGCCGTGCCTGGGTGGGGAGCTGCTCCCAGTTGCTGCTTTGTGCAACATAGCCAGTTGCCTGGGGGAGAGCCTGACTGGCAGGGAGGGTGGCAGCAGCCTGCTGTCTGGCTGGGCTTGGCTTCTGGGGACAGGGACCGAGCATGCCAGGAGGGAGGAGGTGGGCAGACTTGCTTGGCCGCTGTCTCTGGAAGCTGAGCCTGGGTCAGGAGACAGCCCACCCCTCGCACAGGTTCCCTCCCGGGCAGCTGCAGTGCTGCACTGGGCAACAGCGTCCCAGCAGCCAGAAGAGGTTCCGGCCCTGCTCCTTCTGCTCTCCAGGCTGCTAGCGGTGTGGGGCACTTGACTCTGAATGTCCTGTGGTGTGTCACCTCTGCCTGAGCTTACGTTGCGAAGCATACATCCCTGAATGCCATCTTCCCTTCTAGGAAGGACAGAGGCATAATGCTGGGGCAGAGTGCTGCTGTTGCCCATGCTGTACTTCATGTTGTGCTGTGAGTATGAGTGTGTCTACACTAGGGATAAACTTAAAAAACAATGACTAGTCTAGAGTTTTTTAAGTGTTTCCAGTTACAGACTAACTTGACTACCCCTCTGAAGCTTTTACACTAGGGATGTCAACAAGTAGTCGACTAGACGATTAACTGAAAAGCCTAGACTTATCGGTTAATCTAGCTGACTACTTGCATTTCCTGCCCCCCAAGTGGCAAGTGGGGGGAAGCAGGAGCAGGTGCTGCGGGAAGCTGGCGTAAAAGCCGGTTCCCCCCAGCACCAGCTCTGTGGTGCCACTTGCCCCTCCCACCGCGCTGCTGCCTCTATCAGAGACAGCAGTGCAGGGGGAGGAGGAGGGCAGGCTGCCATGAAGCAGCCCCTGCCCACAGCGGACCCCGGCATTCCATGGAGCAGCCTCTGTTTGGGGCGAGCCAGGGCTCACTGCGAGCAGGGGCTGCTTTGCAGCAGGGGGTCCAAGCTCCCCGCACACAGGGGCTGCTGCTGGAGCAGCCTCTGTCCATGACCAGCCTGGGCCACCGCGGACAGAGGTTGCTTTGTGGCAGCCTCCCCCGCCCTCTCCCCGCAGTAGCCTCTGTCCGTGGGGAACTTTGATCTCCTGCAAACAGGGGCTGTTGCCTCTCTATCAGAGGCAGCAGTGCAGGATGGCAGGCAGCCAGTCTATTAGGGTTATTGGTTTTTAAACCAGCTCCCCTCGCAGACCTGCTGCCGCCTGACACCCCGTACTGCTGCCTCTGATACAGAGGCAGCAGTGTGGGGTATTAGGGGGCTCCCCGGGAATGGGAATGGATTGCACTGCCTGCCCGGGGGCTATGGAACAGTCAACTAACCACTACAAATTCATGCAGTTAGCTGACTATTTTACTACCCGCTATCTAACATCCCTGGTCTACACAGCAACATTCCTCCCTTCCCCTGCTCCGCAGCAGGTCTCGGAGCCTGATCAACTGACCTGGGCTCATATGTCTTGTGGCGTGAGGCTAAAAATAGCCCTATAAGCTTGGGCAAGAACCGGGACTCTGAGACCCTTCACCTTCACCGGTTTTCAGAGTGTAAGCTCCAGCCCAAACCTGGAAGGTCTACAGTGCTATTTTTAGCCCCTTAACATGAGCCCTGTGAGCCTGAGTCAGTTGACCTGGGCTCTAAGACGCTTTGCCGCAGGTCATTTTGTGCTGAGCAGACGTACTTGAAAGGGAGGACTTCAGACTGCAGGTCTATCACTCTGCTCCTTTGGCACCGTTTTCAAACATTAGTGCTTTTAAAAAATAATAATAAATTATTTTTATAATTGTTTTATTAAATCGACATACAACCTTCAGTGAGACTATGCGTTGCTTGGGAAAATGACAAAGCCTAGGCTGGCCATCGATAAACTCCCATTCTATCTGCATGTGTATGGCAGGTTGCAAACAGCTCCTACTGCACAAGTTGATATGCCTCTCAGTCACTTATTAACTGCAGGAGTGAGGAATGCTTTACCTATGCTAATTGTAGCCAAGCATTGTAATATCATCCTCCACCCAACTGTCTCTTAATAGAGTGGAGAGCTGACAGAGCTGGCAGCTTTACTGTGGAATTCTTTGCATCTGTCACATCCAGGGCTATTTCAAGTGTGATTGCCACATTTCCGTAGAGGAAGGAACTCTTGCCTGCTGAACTCGTTGGCATGCAAAATGCACTGTAATCAGTTCCCGCGTGGCTATAATAAACATGTAGTCTAGCGGGGGGATGGGCAAGATCCCGCTCATGGGCTGCAGTAGGGAGCCTGCCTTGAGGGTCCCTGTTGGGTTCCCAGCCACAGCATACCTCTGACACACACCCCCAACTCCTTGCCCCAGGTCACAGCCCAAATCCCCTTCATTCCCCCTTCCATAGGTCACTGCTCCCTCTCAGACCCTGCTCCCCTCCACCTCCTACATCCTTCTCCTAAGCCAGAATCCTTTCCCGCACCCATACTCCCTCCCTGACCTTGCACCCCAATCCTCTGCTCAAGGTTGCCACCCCTCCTTTACTCCCTCTCAGAACCTGCACTCCACTCCGTCACCTAGTCCTCTACACCGAGCTCCTTTCTGTCCCCAACCTCCATCCCAGACCCTGTACCTCCTGTGTAGTAGAGTGAGGCCCTTGACCACTCACCAAAATCTTGCTGCCCCCCTCCTCCATCAAAAATCATTGCCCATCCCTGGTCTAGTGGCTAACGTAGCAGACTGTATTCAGAAACCTTAATTCTGTTCTGGGGTTGACCCGTGACCCTTGGCACGCCACTACCTCTCAGTTTGCCTCTCTGTAAATAGGGGTACTACCATCTACTTTCCAGGGTTCTGTCTTGAAGATTAATTGAGCTTTGTAAGGCTTACTGAAATCCCCAAGTGAAAGGATCTACATTTGTACAAAGTAGTAGTATTACTATTAATTGTTGAGACCTTTTTCAGATGGTCTTTCAAAGGTGCCTTTTTGACCTGTTCAGAAGCACGCTCAATCCACTGTAAACTGGGGTTCTCAAATTTGCACATTTGAAAGTCTGTCCCATTATTACCTAAAGCTCTGGCTACACTACAGGGTTTATCGCCTTGCAGCTGCTGTTGCACTACTAGTGCAGATGCTCTAAGTAAGCCAACAGGGGAGAGCTCTCCTGTCTACTTAATTTTTCAAGCCACTGTGAACAGCGGTAGCTGTGTCACTGAGAGAAGCTGACATAGTGCAGTTCACACTAGCACTTAGGTTGGTGTAACTTATGTTGCTTGGGGGGTGACTTATTCATACCTCTGAGGCCATGTCTACACTACAGATAAAATCAAAGCAGCTGCAGTCGATCTTGCAGGGTTTGAATTAGTGGGTCTAATGAAGACACACTAATTCGAACTGAGAGGGCACTCTGTCGATGCCAGTAGTCCTGCTTCTATGAGGAGTATGGGAAGTCAAAGGGAAAGTGTGTTCCCTTCGACTTCCCGCAGTGTGGGTGGTGCCAAAATTTGAGTTAAGATACTTCAACTTAAGTGATGCAATTAACGTAGCTGAAGTTCTGGATCTTAATTCGAGCTTATCCTCTAGTGTAGACTAGCCCTGAGTGACGTAACTTTCTGGCACATCTACACAGCAGCATTATTTCAGAATAATGTCATAGTGTGTGTCTACATTGCGAGCCTTTATTTTGAAATAATGTTGAGCTGGAGGACTTCTTACTTTGGCTCCTGTAACCCTCATTTTATGAGGAGTAAGGGAAGTCAAAGGAAGTGTGTTCTTTCTTTGACTTCCTGGCTACTTCTAGAGTGCATCTCTCTGTCGACAGAGGGATGAAAATCAAGCATGTCGAAATTGCTAATGAAACAGGGATTTAAATATCCTGCACTCCATTAACATAAACATGGCCACCGCTCTTTTTCGACACAGAGCTTTTTGGGGAAAAAAAGGGCAATCTAGATGCAGATCTCTTGAAAATAAACTCTTTTTCCTCAAAAAACGAGGTTTACGGGATCTGTCGAAAAAGGGTTTATTTTTGACAGGTCCGCATCTAGACTGCTGGTTTTTTTTTCAAAAAAACTCTGTTTCGAAAAAAGCGGCGGCCATGTTTATGCTAATGAAGCGCAGGATATTTAAATCCCTGCTTCATTAGCAATTTCAACGTGCCTAATCTACATCTCTCTGTCGACAGAGAGGTGTAGTCCAGACACAACCCCTGAAGTGTAGACAGTGCCAAAAGCCAAACTAACCTATTTCATCTTCAGCTACGCAATTGATGCAGTTGAACTTGGATAGTGTAATTTGACTTTAGCCCTGCTGTGTAGACATGCCCTTATCGACTTAAGTAGTAGTGTCTACAGATTGCCTCAAAGTGTCTTGGAATTGTCAAGTTAAAAGATACTGCCAGGCTGGGAAGTTCAAAATTTGAACATTTAAAAAGATATCACTCTGCAATTCCTTATGATTATAATCACCCATCCTCCTGTCTATTATAGAATTGAATGTGGGGAGAGGTCCAGAGATCTCCTCTTCCTTTTCTCTGGCATCTTTGGGGGGGGGGGGGGGGGGCAAATGACTGCTGTGGCCCTTTTGGCCAACAAGCTAATTGTTTTCCCATTCTGAAAACTTCCCCTACCCTTTGACTGTTTTACCTATTTTGATTTTAAGTTCTTGGAAGAAGGGACTGTCTCTTACTATGTGTTTATATAACAGCTTGCTGAGTGGAGCTCTGGTTTCCATAGGTGCTATTGTGTCTAGGTGCAATTGTCATACAAATAAATAATGGATCTGAAAGCTACTTTTCTGGTCCCACTACTGACTTTTTAAACACTGTTTATACTACTGGCACCTATTAGAATGCACTGAACAGAATAGAGATCCATGTAAAGAGGGAGCCAAGTGTAAACTGAATGAAGCAGGCAATGCTCAGGGTTTCATAATACATCCAGTGTTGTGTAAAACATTTATTTATGACCTGGAAAGGAAGGTGAACAGTAAGGTGATAACACATGCAAATGATTCAAAACTATTTAAGTTACTCTTGTCCAGACAAGAGTGTGAGTAACTTCTGAGGACCTAAGTGAATGGAGGGCAACACAATGGCAACTGAAGTTAAATCTTGTAAAGCACTGCCGATGAGTGGGAAAATGTAAATGACTCTCATAACTTACAGGTTTCTAAATGAAAAGAAGAAGAAGAATACCTGGGCATCACTATGGTTCTATCAACAAAGAAATCTGCCTAAGGTTCATCTGTGATCAAAAAGCAAACAAGACGTAAACATGCATAAGGAATGAGATTGAGAATAATATGAAATGTATGATAATACTACTAGATAAATCTATGGTTCACTTTCTTTTGAAAGAATGGCTACGTCTACACTGGCCCCTTTTCCGGAAGGGGCATGTAAATTTCACCTATCGTAGTAGGGAAATCCGCGGGGGATTTAAATATCCCCCGCGGCATTTAAATAAAAATGTCCGCCGCTTTTTTCCGGCTTTTAAAAAAGCCGGAAAAGAGCGTCTACGCTGGCCCCGATCCTCCGGAAAAAGCCCTTTTCCGGAGGCTCTTATTCCTACTTCAAAGCGCTTTTCCGGAGGATCGGGGCCAGTAGACGCTCTTTTCCGGCTTTTTTAAAAGCCGGAAAAAAGCGGCGGACATTTTTATTTAAATGCCGCGGGGGATATTTAAATCCCCCGCGGATTTCCCTACTACGATAGGTGAAATTTACATGCCCCTTCCGGAAAAGGGGCCAGTGTAGACGTAGCCCACATGTCCAGCAAAAGTCTTTCTGTCACAAGATAAAACACTGCCAACTTAGAAGGGATTCAGAAAAGGGTGATGAAAATGGTGAGAGGTATTGAAAACCTCTTGTGTGAAGAGAAAGTGAAAGAACTGAGACTGCTTGCATTGGAGAAAAGAGAAATAAAAAGAAGAACCGTGATGAAAGTATAATAAGAGCAAATATGCTGAATGCTAAACAGACAGTAGATAGAGAGCTTCTGTACTCTGTATTGTAGCATAAGAACAAGGGGAAATGTAATAAAATTGAAAAGCAGCAAATTCAGAATTGATAGAAATATTTTGACATGTAACACGTAATAGGACTGTGGAATATATTACCACAAGATGCTGTTGATTAGCAATATTTAAAGAGGGACTAGACTTTCAGAGTTGTTAGTTAGTAATTTTTTTTAAAAAGGGGGTTTAGAAGGCAGATAAAACTTAATGATTCAGTGTTTTACTCAAATTTTAATTATTAGTTGCTATCATGAAAAGTTGATGAAGGCAAATTATCCCACATCTATCTACTCTATAGAGTTTCTTGCACCTTTTTCTGCAGTATCTGTTTCTGGTCATTGTGAAAGACACGATAGTGGACTACATGAATTTATAGAACTATAGATTTCATGGCCAGAAGGGAATGTTGTGATTATCCAGTTTGACCCGATATAACACAAGCCTTAGCACTTCCCTCAAATAACTCCCAGAGCATAATTTTTTTTAGAAAACATCCAATCTTGATTTGAAAATTGTCAGTGATGGAGAATCCACCAACTCTTGGTAAGCTGTTCCAGTGAATAATTACCCTTACTGTTAAATTTTATACCTTATTTCCAGTATGAATTTATCTTGCTTCAACTTTCAGCTATTGGCTCATGTTATATCTTTCTCTGTTAGACTGAAAATCCCATTATTAAATATTTGTTCCTCATGTAGGTACTTGGAGACTATAATCAAGCCACTCATTAATCTTCCCCTTGTTAAGCTAAATATATTGAGCTCCTTCATCTTATTACTTTAAAGCAGGTTTTCTAATCCTTTAATCATGCTCATGGTTCTTCTCCGAAAACTCTCTAATTTTATAAGCATCTGTCTTGAATTGTGGACACCTGAACTGGACACAATATTCCAACAGCAGTTACTCTACTGCCAAATACAGAGGTAGAATAACCATTTTTTGCTCTTCGAGAATTTCCTGTTTATGTATCCCAGGATCACATTTTCCCTTTTGGCTACAGCTGACAGGGAACTCATGTTTCCATCACAACACCCACATCTTTTTCAGAGTCACTGCTTCCCAGATATGAAGTTCCTCATTCTATAAGTAGGCCCTGCATTGTTTGTTCTGTTTACATTTACATTTAGCTGTATTAAAACTCATACTGTTTGCTTACTTCCAGTTTACCAAGTGATCCAGATACTTCTGGACCAGTTCTTTTCATTATTTACCACTCACTTCTCTAATTTGGGCTGTCTGCAAACTTCTATCGGTCATGGTTTTGTTTTCTTCCAGGTCATCTTAAATAGCTTCAGAGGGGGTAGCCGAGTTAGTCTGTAAGAGGAAAAACTTAAAAAACAACAAATAGTCTGGTAGCTCTTTAAAGACTAACAAAACATGTAGATAGTATCATGAGCTTTTGAGGGCACAGACCATTTCTTTAAACAGGTTATCTGAAGAAGTGGGCTGCTGTGCCCATGAAAGCTCATGATACCATCTACATGTTTTGTTAGTCTTTAAAGTGCTACCAGACTATTTATCTTCTTGGCACAAGGCCAAGAAGAAATCCCTGCAGTACTCTACTAGAAACATGCTTGTTTGATGATCATTCCCCGTTTATAATTACATTTTGAGACTTTTCAGCCATACAGAGGATAAAAAAGCAGGATGGTGAAAAGAAACAAAGTTATGGGAGGAATACAGAAAGAAGAATGAGCACTGATCTGAAAGATGAGAATATTTTTCAGTGAGTGGTGCTGAATGTGATTAAACAAATTTTAATTTACTATATAGATACCATATTCTGCCTTGAATCTCTGTAGTAACTTCCTATTGACATCTGTGGGTGAGCACTTGTGGATCACGAGGAGTATACGTTCTAAATTTATGCCCCAGCCCTCAGAACACAATTAAATATGGAATTCAACTTTCTCCAAAAATGAATTTGTAATTACGAATGAACCACAGACATAAGTTTGTTCACACAAACAGTTCTGAAACAAACTGACAAAAATCAGAGTCTGTTCATAGATCATTCAGAAACCAAACAGTGGCTAGATTATCTGAATAATATTGTATTCATTGTGAATTGTCATCTCAGCTTTAACAGCAACATAAGATAGTGGTGAAAATGTGTCAGCATCTATAGAGTTTTAAAATTAATTCAATAATATATATGTGCTTTGTTATATATATCACAATGAATGTTCTACTGATATTTAATACAGTTATCTAGAATATTTAGCAACTAGAAACACATTTACTGTTACATTTACTTGGAATATATTGATAACTTTTCAAATAAATAACAAATTGCACAATCAGCTGTTTCTTTAGTTATATGAAAGTAAAGAAACCGTTTTTAAAATATATTCATCATGTAGAAAAAGCAGTATCTGAACATTATTAAGAAACATGAGGGTAGGTGACATGAAATGTACAAATGAGACACATTTCTAATACCAGAACAAGAACAAGAACTCTGTTGTTATAACACAGATTTTACTGAGCACTCAAGGATTTTAGATATACATGTATGAATTTTTTAAATTAACAATCGCAGCATTGATTGTGGCCTTACAAGATAGGTGGGAAATCAAAATGTATTTAAATCTACAGTATTTGTACGGTGCTTATCACCATTGTATCAAAACACAATACAAGATATTTATTCACACAAAAACAGTTGTAAGGAAAAATCATAATTCTTAGTTAAGAATAATGCAGTTGTGACAGCTTCCACTGCCTAATGATACACATTTCCTCCTAAATTAAATATTTTAGGTGAGCGAGAGTTCACAGACTGTTAGGGAAGGGATTATGAGATGTTTGCTTGATAATTAAAAGAACAAAATTTTCACGAATAGAGGTGGCAGTGGGTTTTCACATTTATGACTGTAATCCTTTCCATGAGACCCTTATGTACTCAAGACTGATAGATATTAAAGATGGAAATGACTTGTTAGAGTAGGTATTTTGCCTATCTTCTCCAATGCATGCAACATTAACCTCGGGTAACCATTTTGGTGTATAAGACATATACATCTGTCTTGAGGCCTGATTCTACACCCCTGAAGCCATGTCAGTTCAGGCTTGAACACTAGGGAGCCAGTCTACAAAGGTGATTTAAACATTAGATATTCTTAAGACTAATTTTTCGGCCTCCTGTTACCCAGTGGTACTCACAGTCCTGTGGTAAGTGCCCAGGCTACTGTACAATGCATGGGGGGAGTTGGGGCATCAGAAGGAAATTCTTCAGAAGCCAGGAAGGAACATGAACATGGAACCATGTGAACGAGCCAGAAGGAAATGCTGTGGGGGAGCATAGTCTAAACACCATCCCTCAAAACAGGGGTGTCTCTTCTCACGCAGGATTTGCAGTGCCTAAGCTAGGTTAGCTCTTTCTCACAAAATAAATAAATGAGATGAATGCCCTAGCCAAGCTCCCTGTTTAGTGGGTGGGTAGGGACAAAGTAGGCAATTGCCCCAGGGCTAGCGATTCAAAGGAACCCAAGCCTCCCAGCTGCCAACAGTGTTGCTGTAGCAGCCCTATAAATTGCCACTGTAGCCCCCTGTGGCATGCTCCGGATGGTACTGGGGTGGGGGGGTGCAGTCCAGGTGGTGTCGAGGGCCATCTGCTTCAGCCCTGCCCCTTATCAGAGCACAGAGCCACCCCCCACACCTTGCCCAGGGACGTACCAAGGCTGTCAGCTTGCCTTGTCCTAACCACTGGTCTGTGGCCATTTTGGGCGGGGAGGGGGGGTTCTGTTAAATAGGTTCCACTCTGAATAAAATACGTAAATATTCATTGGGACGATAAATGAGAATGGCAATAGCTGGTGGTTAGGGCACTCACCTAGGAAGTTAGAGAACTCTATTTAATGTACAGTAGGTAAAGAGGGGCTTTAAAGCCACATCCCTAGTAAGATCCCTAAAAAGGGATCCATTGGATGTGGGGAGACAGTGATACACTACTCAGCCTCTGAGAGTCCCTATTAGATTGGACCTCATAGGCAAGATAGGCAGGGAAATGCCTCGCTTGAATATACTGCATGAGCTGAGCACTTGGCTTCAGGAACAGCCTGATGAAATTCATCCTACAGTACTTAAGGGAAAAGTGAAACAATGTCAGAATTATTAGCAATTGCCAAGAAGCAAGCATGGGGTCCCAGAGGACTGGAGAAGAACATAGTACTTACCTTTAAATGGGGGATAAAGAAGACCCAGGGAATTATAGACTCGTCAGCCTAACCTCAATACCTGGAAAGATACTGGAACAGACTTTTAAACAGGGCATTGCTGAGAAGCCAAATGATTTCTTTGCTTTAGTCTTCACTGACCAGTATGCTCAGGAGAGATATGAACCCAGGATTTTTTCTTTCCCAGTAATAATAGTGAAGTTGTCACAGTTTCAGGGCAACTGCGCTTGTGTTTCCCTTCTGTGGTACACTTAGGGCACTCACTTTAGTGTCTCATTTCCCAGCCATTACTTCTCCTGGGCAGAGACTAGGGAGTTTAAAGCTGTACAGCTTCCTGGATTACCTGCAATATCCACAATAGGACAGACTCCCTAAGCAGGCCACTGTCTGCACATCACTGTCTTTCTGAAGGCTGTGAGCAGTGCAATGATATGTTACCATGCAGTGCCTTCTAAGCAAGCACATTAATTCTTAAAGTAAAAGCATTAGAGAGAAAACATATAAAACAATAAAAGTTCATATACACTTGCTAAAAGCTTACCAGAGGTCATGCATCAGTCTTATGGGGCTCTTGTAGGCCATGTGCTTCCAACTCTTGCACAAGGATTGCCCCCTTCCTTTCTCAAGCGGAAGGCTCTGAGTCAGGCTATTTGTCTGAAAGTCCTTTCTTTGTCTCTAGCTTTCTGGAGAATCCAATTTGAAATAGTATGTGCCAGCATTCTGAAGAGGTGGTACATCTTGGAAGTTATAACTTGGATGGTTTGCTGTAATTATCATCCACTGGTTTTAGTTCCTGGAGGAGCTGTGATAACTCTCTCCCATTGAATAGAACATAATCATACATAAACTGGCTATTTAAAACAATGCACCCCAAATATACTGTCTGGGGTTGCATATCTCCCCCTTTGAGAAGTTATCTGCAGTCCCAGTCTGCTATACATAAACTTATTATATCAAGGTATTCCAAGAATATTGTAGGAAATTGCTATATTTATCATAGACATATTCTGAGAGTTAAAAGAAGAGATGCTAGAAGAGACGCACTCTTTATTTAAAGATACAGACTGTAAGTCTTATATGTGTATCTGGTAAATTTCAGGAAATGATAATTAAAAATCGAACAAGACATGGAATATTGAGTTATGATATGACCTAACCAGTATGATTTCTGCAAAGAAAAATAGTGTCTTCTTAATCTACTAGAATGCTTTGAATATCTTAATAAAATAAAGGAGACATTGTTTTAATTAGATTTTAAAAAGGCCTTTGACAAGCTCTCTGACAAGAGGCTACTAAAGAAACTAAGCAGTCATGTTGTGGAAGGCAGAGTATTGTCTTCTAAAATTGGCTAAGAGCCAAGAAGCAAAGAATAGAAATAATTGGTCAGTTTTTATCATGGGGAGAGGTTAACAGTGGAGAAGCCAGAAAGTTCTGACTTGGTCCCATGTTATGTAATAATATGTTTATTAGTGATCTGGAAAGGCAATTGAATGAAGTAACAAAATTTGCAGATGACACAAAGATATTTAAGTTAATCAGAACCAAAGAGGGATCTAAACAACCTAGGTGAATGGACAACAACCTGGTGAAAAATAAAGTTCAGTGTTGCTAAATGCAGTGTAATGAACATCGGAGAGAGACATGTAAACAAGTATTACATCTTAATGGGTCTAAATTAAAGGCAGGTATGTCTACACAGTATCCAGGAGGATTCTTCCCAGTGCAAATAGACAGAAACACAAAGCTTTGCTGCAGCCTAGCGCATTAAAAATGGCAATGTGACCATGACAGCATTAGTGGTGGCTTGGCACCTAAGTATATTCTCATTGGGTTGGGTAGGCTTGTAGTTAGGGTTCTAGCCCAAATCGCCACCCATGCTGCTGTGATCACATTGCTATTTATAACATGCTAGCTTAAGCAGAGCTGGTGTGAGTCTGCTAGCTAGTTCTGGGAAGTTCCATCTGAGCTGCCCTATAGACTTAGACTGTGTCTACATTGGCAAGATTTTGCGCAATAGTTTTTGCGTTAAAGTATTTGTGCAAGAGAACGTCTACACTGGCATGTGCCTTTGCACAAGAGATGTGCTTTTGTGCAAAAGCATCCGTGCCAGTGTAGACGCTTTCTTGCGCAAGAAAGCTCCAATGGCCATTTTAGTCATAGGGCTTTCTTGTGCAAGTAATTAACGTTGCCTGTCTACACTGGCCTCTTGCGCAAGAGGGCTTATCCCTGAGCGGGAGCGTCAGAGTATTTGCGCAAGAAGCACTGATTTCCTACATTAGAACGTTAGTGTTCTTGCGCAAGTACTTGTGGCCAGTGTAGACAGGTGGCAAAATTTTGCGCAAAAGCAAAATCATTATTTGGGGTCGGGAAGGAATTTTCCTCCAGGGTAGATTGGCAGAGGCCCTGGAGGTTTTTCGCCTTCCTCTGTAGCATGGGGTATAGATCACAGCTACAGGATTCTCTGCATCTTGGGGTCTTTAAAGTATTTGAAGGCTTCAATATCTGAGATATAGGTGAGAGGATTACTCTGGGAGGGGTGGGTGAGATTCTATGGCCTGCACTGTGCAGGGGGTCAGACTAGATGATCATAATGGTCCCTTCTGACCTTAAAGTCTATGAGTCTATGAAATCAGTGCTTCTTGCACAAATACTCTGACGCTCCCACTCAGGGATAAGCCCTCTTGCGCAACTGTTCTTGCGCAAGAGGCCAGTGTAGACAGGCAACGTTAATTACTTGCGCAAGAAAGCCCTGTGACTAAAATGGCCATCGGAGCTTTCTTGCGCAAGAAAGCGTCTACACTGGCACGGATGCTTTTGCACAAAAGCACATCTCTTGTGCAAAGGCACATGCCAGTGTAGACGCTCTCTTGCACAAATACTTTAACGCAAAAACTCTTGTGTTAAAGAGTATCTGCGCAAAATCTTGCCAATGTAGACACAGCCATACTCTAAATCAAGTCACAAAAAGGAATGTAAGTGTCATTATGGACAACTTAATAAGACCTTTGTTCCACATGAAGCTATCGTCATAAAAGCAAAGGTGATAAACATGTGAGTAATGGGATGAAAAGCATTGAAAATACAGTGCAACCTCATTTCAAATATGACATGCAGTTTTTGTCATTCATCTAAAAAAGACATTGTAGAATTAGAAGATGTTGAGATGAGAGCAATGAATCATGAGGGGCATGGAAAAACTCTCATACTAAGAAAGATTGAAAAAATTGAGCTTGATAAATTTAGGAAGGAAACAAAATAGAGGGGACATGATCAAATGTATTGAATAAATCATTGGTATAAGAAAGACCAGGAACTTCTGTTTTTCCTTCCTCATAAGGAGATTATCAAGGAGCATACCCTAGTAGTTGGGCATGACTATATGAAGCTGTCATGTCTCAAGAAACCCCTCTGGACATCCAGGTACCCTGGATTTCCTCTTCAGGAAATTTGGTCCTCTAGGACATAAAACCATAGACACAGGAATTCTATGATCTGCTCAGAGGGCCTCGATACCACAAGAGGAAAGAGGCCCTTGAATATCCAACAGGGGTGCTTGAGTGGTAGGAGACTTGGAGTAGTCACAACTGAAGGTTAGGGGATGCTGTAACTGCTGAGCTGTCCTTTGTGTTGCTAAGAAGAAGGGAAAACAGAAACTTTCCCTTTGGGGATATTCAATCTCATTCCTAAAGTGGATAAGAAAACACCTAAGGCTGTGTCTAGACAGGCAAGCTTTTCCGCAAAATCAGCTGCTTTTCTGGAAAAACTTGCCAGCTGTCTACACTGGCCGCTTGAATTTCCGGAAAAGCACTGACGCTCTCATGTAAGATCGTCAGTGCTTTTCCGGAAATACTATCCTGTTCCTGTTTGGGCAAAAGTTTTTTTCCAAAAGACTTTTGCGCAAAAGGGCCGGTGTAAACAGCACAGTAGTGTTTTCTGCAAAAAAGTCCCGATCGATAAAATGGCAATTGGGGCTTTTTTGCGGAAAACCGCGTCTAGATTGGCCACGGACGCTTTTCCGCAAAAAGTGCTTTTGCGGAAAAGCATCCTGCCAATCTAGACGTGCTTTTCCGAAAATGCTTTTAACGGAAAACTTTTCTGTTAAAAGCATTTTCGGAAAATCATGCCAGTGTAGATGTAGCCCTATAGTCACACTATCTGCAGGTCCTCCTTTGTTGCCCTACAACAAAAGGCACTCAATCAAAACTCTGACAAAGATGTGAGAGTTGCTGGCACACACCAAGGTGTAGGTGGTGCAATTTATTGGTCAGAGCAGGAGTCTAGCCTATTAGTTGGAGCACAATTGGAAGGCAGAACTGGAGGCACAGTCAGGAAACAGCCAGTGGTCAGAGGCAGGTGTTAGGGATTAGGAGTTCAGAGGTAGGTAGACACTTGTGTTGGAGCCAGGGCATGCAAGGGGTGGAACAAGGGCTGGGCAGACGGCTACAAGGCTTAAATAGTGATACATTGACTCTTCTGGACAATCAGGGAGTGCAGTCCTTTAGTGATGGTTTATTTGGCTTAGCTGTGCTCACTGGGTTGCCAAGCAACTGAGCTTGAGGCACTGAGTTCCTGACAATCAGCTAAACATGAGCTCCCAATGTGATGCTATGACCAAAAGAACAAATGCGATCCTGGGAGGCATAAATGTGAATTTTGAGTAGGAGCAAAGAGGTTATTTTACTACTATATTTGGCACCGGTGAGACCACTGCTGGAATACTGTGTTCAGTTCTGGTGTTCACAATTCAAGCAGAAGATTGATAAATTGTAGATTGTAAATTATAGGGTTCAGAAAAGAGCCACAAGAATGATGAAAGGACCAGAAAATGTGCCTTCTAGTGATCGATTCAAAATATATTTGACTTAGCAATGAGAAGGTTAAGGGCTGACTTGATTAAGCAGCATTCTAAGTGTAGACATACTCCCTTACAAGGCCCTGTGTTAGGCTCACCACAGTGAGTTTTTCCCCAGAACCTCTTTCCATCTCAGTCCCTTGTCGTCTTTTTATCCTCTCTAAGGTTTCCTACAACACCAGGAGTCCCAGCCTCCTGCCACTCAGGCCTCTCTAATTTTGGCTTGGCTCTCACACTTACCAGGATGCTGCAGGCTTTCTGTATAGACATCTTTCCCTGTATGAAGACAATCCCAATTATGGTCAGACTCGTCTTTCCCAGTGGACACAAAAGTGTCCTGATAAGACCTTGTCCATTTCATTAACACTTTCCTATGCCCTGTGCCTTCTTCCTAAATTCCCCTGAGGTGTTATCATTACAGACACAGGATCCTACACCAGCTCAATCATGAGGACATCATCCAATGAAATTGAAAGGCGGTAAATTCAAAACTGATATCAGGAAATACTTTTTCACAAAACACAAAATTAAATCATGGAACTCATTGCCACAGTATGTCACTGAAGTGGAGAACTCAGCAAAACCTAAAAAAGGGATTGGATATTTATATCAATAATAACAAGAATATCCAGAGTTAATGCTGAGTTACATTTAGGGAAAAAACACTCATATTAAAGAACATCAGCAAATCTCTAGCAGTGCGGGCAATAACTTTTGATGGGGGACCATTTCCAGAATTTGGTACGTGACAAAGGGCTGCACATTTCTCGTGATATTAACGGAGGATGTTTAGGATCTGGGATAGAAGCTGGGTGCAGAAGAAAGCTCTGAACAGGGGATAAAGGTGCAGGTGGGAATGTGGGGTCTGGGAGGGAGTTTGAGTGAAGGCGGGGGTAGTAACCTGGGGCAGGAGTGTTGGAGGGGGGCAGATGGTTGGAAGGAAGAGGGTACCATGTGTAGGTTCTGGCCAGGAGGTGCTCACCTTAGGCGACTCCTGGCTAAAGGCCCAGTGTGAATCTCAGGCAGGTTCCATGCCTGTCACACCCCCATGCTGCTTAGAGTGGCAACTGCAGGGGCCATGTGCTCTCTGCATACTGGACCCTTCTTGAGGGGGAGCCCTCCACATGCTGCCTGTGCCACAGGTATGGCCCCGGGCAGCTCCCATTGGCTGGTTTCTGGCCAATAGGAAGTGCAAGACTGTGCTGGGGATGGGGACAGACTGTGAAGCCTCCTTCCAGGAGCATGCGGTGCACAGAGATGCTCGTGGCCCCCACAGTGGGCTGCTTTGAATGGTGTGTGGGGTCACAGCGGGCAGGGAGCCTGCCTGAGGATCCTGCTGGGCCATTGGATACTCTAGGCCAGATCTGGACCATGGGCCATGCTCCTGTACTGGAGGGTAGTGTGAAACCCTGATGTAGGAGACACATTCTCCTACATCTGCATGTTGTAGGGAGTCTTGCACCTTCCTCTGAAATATCTAGTGCTGTTCACTGTCAGAGTCAGGATACAAGACTAGATGGGCGATGGGTCTGATCCACTCTGACAGTTCCAGTGTTTCTTATAGACTCTGTGGTGTGCTTGTTTGAATACTGCTGCATTGTTGTCCTTCCTTTAATTCTTTCTATCCCTCTGTGATCCTCATTTTGCTCTGTGTTCTTCAGTACATCCTGTGAGAACTCTTCTGCTTGTTGTCTTTCTTTTTATTTTCCACCCTTGTTCTAATGATTTTCCCTTCAGAAGTGCAGTAATTTGGTGAGATGAGCCTGGGACTGAGATGCAGAGAGTCCTGAGTGCCAGTACTGGCTCAGACACTGACTCTCTCTGAAGACTTGGCCAAGGCATATAATCTTTTGGTCTGAATTTCTCAATCTCCAAAATGAGAGCGCTAATGATTAATTATCAACTGCCTATGGCTTCTGGGAAAATGTAATATGTAATGTTTATAAAGTATCTTAATTAGTTCTGTGTGAATGCTAAAAAGTATTATTAGGCAATACAACAACTTTGTTTAGGTCTGTCCCTACAGGACATTATTTTCCTCTAGGTGAGCTCTCACAGAGGTGATATTTCCAGAATTTGTCTAATTCAGTATTGTGGAGAAGAATAGTGTTGAGAAAATGAAGGGCAGTTATATGCATTTAAAAAAAAAGTTTGGGGAAAGAACTAAATTTCAAATATGTCCAAGACACCAATAGAATAATCAGGACTGAGCCTTCAAACACAGACCTTAGATCTAAAGGCTCAGTTGTAGATGTGACATGAAGATCAATGGCTGGAGAAAGGCTCACATGAAATAACACATATTATTGTTCATTTAGCTCATGGGGAAATAAAAATTGCATATTTTAAAATCAAATTAAATGAGACTTGCAGGCAATAGCTTACTCATTATATACTCCTGGATGCCAACCATTGGAAAGATCTATTTATCTCCCAGTGGCATTTTGAGGTTTAATTTAATATTATTTGTACAGAGATTTGTGATTCTCAGAGGGAGGGATAAAGTACCATTATGATGTAATATTATTTTCCCACGATTTTGGTGATAATATTTTTCCGTTCCTGCAAAGTACTAACATTAATTAAAACTTCTTCTGTGATCTCCTGTCCCCACTGAGATATTTTCATAGATTGTAAAGCTAGAAGGGACCACTATGATTTTCTAGTGTGGCCTTCTGTATAACACAGGCCTTAGAACTTCCCTGAATTAAGTACAGTTTGGCAAAAGCATATCTTTGAATTAAAATCATAATTTGAAAATTTCCAGGGATGGGAAATCCACAGTGACCCTTGGTAACTTGTTTCAGTGGCTAAGTACTATGCCAGTTAAAAATCTGAACTTTAATTCCAGTCTAAGTTTTTCAACTTTCAGCCACTGGATCATATGATATCATTCTCTGCTTGCCTGATGAACTCATTTGGTCTTCATGGAGAGTGTCCACGAGGAGTAACGGTAGTTCGAACTAGGAAGCCTAGTTCGAACTACCTAGTTCGTGCCCCGTGTAGCCGCGCTGCACGGGGTTCGAACTCGCGGGGTTTTAAAAATGGCGGCGTCCCGCTTATGCAAATGAAGCCCGGGAAATTCAAATCCCGGGCTTCATTTGCAAGTGTGGTATGCCTACATTACCCTCCTAGTTCGAACTAGGAGGGTAGTGTAGACATACCCTTATAGACTATAATCAAGTCACTCTTAACCTTCTCTTTGTTAACTTACATAGATAGAGCTCCTTGAGTCTATCCCTGTAAAGCACTCTTACTAATCTGTTAATTATTCTTGTGGCCTTTCTCTGAACACTCTCCAGTTTATCATCTTTTTCTCAAATTTTGGAACCAAAATTGGACATAGTATTTCAGCAGCAGTTGCCCCAGTGCCAAAAAAAAGCTAACTCTTCTTATCTCAGTTTAATAGCTGGGAAAGTTAAGGTACCATGTGATTTTTTTGAGATCACACAAGTCAGTGCCTGAGCAAAAAACCAAAAATATATATTAGGGATGTCAACGTGCAGTCGACTAAACAATTAATCAATAAGCCTGGGCTTATTGGTTAATCCTGTCAACTATATGTCACTTCCCCCCTCCTGCTGCCTCTGTATCAGAGGGTATGTCTACACTACCACCCTAGTTCGAACTAGGGTGGTTAATGTAGTCATACGAACTTGCAAATGAAGCCCGGGATTTGAATTTCCTGGGCTTCATTTGCATGTTGCCGGGCGCCGCCATTTTTAAATGTCCTCTAGTGCGGACTCCGTGCCCGCGGCTACACGCGGCACGAACTAGATAGTTTGGACTAGGCTTCTTATTCCGAACAATCTGTACACCTCGTTCCATGAGGCATACAGATAGTTCGGAATAAGAAGCCTAGTCCGAACTATCTAGTTCGTGCCGCGTGTAGCCGCGGGCACGGAGTCCGCACTAGCGGACATTTAAAAATGGCGGCGCCCGGCAACATGCAAATGAAGCCCAGGAAATTCAAATCCCGGGCTTCATTTGCAAGTTCGTATGACTACATTAACCACCCTAGTTCGAACTAGGGTGGTAGTGTAGACATACCCAGAGGCAGTAAAGGGTGGGAGGCGAGAGCCAGTGCTCATGGAGCCACCTGCCCCCACCCATCCCCACACTGCTGCCTCTGATAGGCAGCAGCATGGAGCATGAGGGGAGCAGGCGAGAGCTGGTACGTTCGGAAAGCTGGCTTTCAAGAGCTGACTGCCCTCTCCTTGCTGCCTCCCACTTTTCCTCTTTTCATTAGAGTTGCCAAGTGCCCGATATTGACCCGGACAGTCCAGTATTTTCGCCTCCTGTCTGGTAAAAACATTCAGAAAATTTCAGACACCTATAATGTCCGTTATTTTCAGTTTTTTTTCTCCTGCCAGGAGGTGAAAATACTGGACACCTGGCAACCCTACGACATACTCAGCAACTGGGCCCAGCCCCCGGTCTCCGCCCCCGGCCCTTTTGCTCACCTGGTTCTGCAGGGAAGCTGCTTTCTGGCTCCCAAGAAAACAAGATGGCCGCCAGCAAAAAGCCTAAAGACCCCAAGCAAAGGGAAGCAATGCCGTAGTGCTCAACCTCTCATCTTCCTATTCTATTTTGACTCTGCACGCACTTAAATGGGCCATGCTGTTTTGTTTTATTTTTATTTATTTATTTATTTATTTATTTGCTTAATATCTCCCCCCTTTTTTCCCTTCAACAGAATTTTTCCCCCATTTTGGGGGGGGGGCAGGGTTCAGTATTTTTGGTTAAATCATCTGGCAACCCTGCTTTTTAACCTTAGAAATATCAGGAAAGTAAAGTGTGCTATTTCTTAGAGAATGTGTAGTGGGTCTGAGAGGTGTCATTTTTGTGCTCCTATACTTTAATTTTGTCTGAATAGTTATTGCAGCATCCTTTATAAAAATGGTAATTAGTCATTGAAATTAAATAGCTAGAAACAAAGTATAAAGAGTTTAGATAGTCTGGCAAAAAAAATCCTTTTCCTGTCTCAGTTACTAAATTTTAACTTTTGGGACTGTTGTGATGTCATCATTTCACTAGCCCTCCAGAATCTCCATAGCACTTTTCAGGACACACAGATTTTGGATTTTTAAAGTAAAATGCTGTCATGTATTTAGTTCTCCTTTCTACATCAGTAAAAAGGACTACAGAGGAGAAAGGCTTCCCTCTCCACCAAGTAGCTCAGTTTTAAGAGTGATTTTTGTTTAACTCATATGATACCTTCATTGCTACTAAATTCATTGGTCTTTGCTTCAGAACATGGCAGGGCTAGATTTGACATGTTATGTTCTGAGAATTTAGTCTCTGTAGTTAAACACAAAGGATGAAATACTGTAGAACCTTAATGGGAAGCCCTGGAATGGATGTCGAATCAGTTTTCAAAGCAATGGTTGCAGTTTCCATTTTTAAGTGTGGTAATAGCCAGAAAAATAAACTGTCAGTAAAATTACTACTTGTTATACCGTATTTATTCTCCTCGAGTGGAGCTACTCAGTTTACATGTCAAAACAAGATTTCTCACCATTGCTGACAGTGCAATTCAGACTTCTATCTGAAAATCAAGCGGGTTTGTTTTGCTTCACTATAGTATCACCCACAGTATCAGCATTCTAGAGTCTGAACTCATCTGGGTTTTTTGATTATGCTCAAGGCAAATATACGTGGAGCCTGGACTCAGTTCTCACTTTGCTGACTCTATAGGAAAAATGTCCTTTGTCAGTAAATTAAGTGGATGTGACCTAGTAAACAAAGGAAACAAATAGTAGTAATGTCCATTTTTTCACTTATTTTTCTGATCTCACTCCATTTCAAAAAGTTACTTAATCAGCTAAATGGTGTCTGTTCGGCTGTGAAATAAATTAGTCTCTCAGCAATTGAAATTTAATATCTGCAAGAAAAATTATGTCATTGCATTGCCATTTTATGATGAGACTTTGTCACATGCATGGTGACTTTATCTAATAAATCCTAAGTCATGGTTCCTGTTAGGGATGTCAAAAAACAGTTGATTAGATGATTAATCAATAAGCCTAGGTTTATCGGTTAATCTTGTCAACTACTCTCATTCTCCCCTCTTGCTGCTTAAAAGCCAGATCCCCCCAGCACCAGCTTTGCGGTGCCACCTGCCTTCCCCCTGCAGGGGGTGGAGGAGAGGTAGGCGAGGGTGCTGCAAAACAACCTCTGTCTGTGGAGGATCCAAGCTCCCTGCAGGCAGATGTTGTTCCATATCTTCAGACCCTCTGCGGACAGAGGCTGTTTCCATGAGAGACGAAGCAGCCTCTTTCTGGGGGGAGCTCAGACCCCCTGTGGACATGGGAGCGGCAGGCAACCAGTCTGTGTGGGGAGCTGGTTTTTAAACTGGCCCCCCTTGTGGACCAGCTCCCACCTGGCACCCTGCGCTTCTGTCTCTGATACAGAGGCAGCTGCGTGGAGTGACAGGGGGCTCTCTGGGAGTGGGGCCAGAGTGCACTAGCTGCAGGCCCTGCCCCTGGGGTCTATAGAATAGTCGAGTAACCACTAAGAATTCATGCAGTTACTTATCTGTTCTATTACCTGATATCTAACACCCCTAGTTCTTACCCCACAGTGCTTAAACTTAAACCTAGATTAGAGACAAACACAAAATGACAGCTAAGGTAAGGGAAGGTGTGTGAAGATCGTTATTGAGGAAAGACTTGTTGAATGACTGAGTTTGAAGACGGGAATTGAAGCATGAGGGAGCACTGAGGCTACGTCTAGACTGCAGGCCTCTTTCGAAAGAGAGCGTCTAGACTGCACGGAGAAATTTCGAAAAAGCGGCTTGCTTTTTCGAAAGAAAGCATCCAGTGAGTCTGGATGCTCTCTTTTGAAGAAGCCCTATTTACATTCAAGAACGCCTTCTTTCGAAAGAGGAACTTTCGAAAGAAGGCGTTCTTCCTTGTGAAATGAGGTTTACCGCCATCGAAAGAAAAGCCGCGTTCTTTCGAATTAATTTCGAAAGAACGCGGCTTGAGTCTGGACGCAGGGGAAGTTTTTTCGAAAAAAGGCTACTTTTTTCGAAAAAACCCCTGAGTCTGGACACAGCCTTAGAGAACAAGAAGAGGGAGACCTTTCAAGCAAAGAAAGCAGCATGATAGTGTGAAACCAAGAGTGGGAGAAGGAAATGAAGGGAGCAGTCAGGTCAGAGGACTAAGATGGGAGTAGGGAACAGAAGGGCGTGTAGGGGGAGATG
Organism: Pelodiscus sinensis; assembly: GCF_052426305.1. NCBI lineage: Eukaryota > Metazoa > Chordata > Testudines > Trionychidae > Pelodiscus > Pelodiscus sinensis. The sequence goes on along the minus strand of NC_143052.1, from coordinate 144,570,688 downwards.
AGAGCCATCATACAGGTAGAGAGGACATTTTAGTGCTATGTAGGGTCTCTTTCAAACATAATTTCTTATTCTGATGAGACAATCTGTGTTTTTTAAGGCCACTGTACCTTAAAATATCCCTATGGCTGCAACAGAATGGCAAAACAGTGTCACAATACAGCTATCAAAATACCCAAGTCCAACAACATTATCCCACAGGACAAAGGCTAAAGTGGCAGATCTATTTAGTTGCAAAAATAGAAAGAATATTCGAAGTACAATTGATCAAAACTCAAAAAAAAATCTCAATCTTTCAGTTTTCCCCCCCACTCATCAAAATTTGGATCATTCTGTGTTTTTCTGTTAGCTCTCCAGTGAAGACAGAAATACAGAAATATCAGGAGTGAAAGGGATTGAGAATGGTAGTGGCACTATCATGCAGCAGAACCGGGCTCACGTTCCATTCAGCTCCTTCAATCAAACCCAATAGGGAGACCTTCACACCCATACTTTGCCATACTAACATCGTCACTGCTAAAGCTTACTGTTGTGGCTGCCACTTTTCTGGGCAATAGGGAATGCATAGATCACTCACTCGGTCAGAGAAATCATTTTTAGGCCACTTCTATACTTACCAAGTTGGAGACCAATCTCTTGGCATTTGATTTAGTGAGTCTGGTAGAGACCAGCTAAATCGAATGCTGAGGGTGCCCCCTGTTGGCACCAGTACTCCTCGATTTGTGAGGAGTAAAAGACGTCTACAGGACCGTTTGCCTCCGGCTGTAGAGATAGCACCAACCTCGGCTTAAGGTACGTCGACTCCATCTATGTTATTTACATTGCTGAAGATGCGTACCTTAAGCTGACCTTCTGGGTCTAGTATAGACTTGGCCTTTTAGTGATTCAAAGCCTTCTTCAAGGCTTTCACAGCTCTGCCAGTCATTTGCAGACTCTGTAGTGGAAGTCGAGGTTTGGGAGTGAACTCAAAGGTGTTTCCCTTTGCTTTTTCATTAGAATCACATTGTGAGAATCTCTTTTTTAAAAAGAAGATAATTATTGATATGTGACACAGCTAAACATTTTCAATTGTAAATTGTGAAAATCTTTCTCCCTGCAAATGCAGCCTCTGGTTCCCAAGACATAGATATACTTCTCTCTTTCTTCTCCATATTTAGGCCTGGTCTATACTATGAGGTTAGGTCAATGTTAGACTCATTATATCGATTTTATAATGAATGAATCTACACCACGAAGCCCATTCAACCAACCTTAAGGGCTTTTAAAATCAACTTCAGTACTCCACCTTTACAAGTGGAGTAGTGCTAAATTCAAACGTCCAGGTTAAATTTGGAGTCATACAGACACAGTGCTGTTCAATTTGACATTCTTGGACTTTTGGAGAAGTCCCACAATGTCCCAGTGTGACCAATCTGGCCAGCACTTTCAACGCTGCTCCTCTCCCAGGTACACAGGAAAAGACCCAGGAACTTTTGAATTTCATTTCCTGTTTAGCCAGCACGGCGAGCCAAGCAGCAAGCACTCTGGACCATAAATGTCCAGGGTTGGAAACGAGCTCCAGCATGGTGCATGCAGGAGATACGAGATCTGACTGCTGTGTGGGGAGAAGAATATGTTCAGTGCTGTATAAAAATAAAGGAGCTCACGCAAGAGTAACAGAGACAATGGAGGAAAATGGTTGCTCCAGGTCAGAGCCTGAGACATGACTGCTTCTATGAGAAGCTGCATGGAATTCTAGGGGTGGAGCCAACGACTGTCCCAAAACTGTCCATGGGTACCTCCCATGTGACTCTTCAGGCAGCCACAGCCACAGACAACAGTGAGGACACTGTAGATGAGGAAGAGGAAGAGGAGGAGGAGAGTGCTTAGCTGGCAAGCATAGGAGCCAGTCTCACTGACAAGACCTGTTTCTAACTTTGGAGCCAATCTTCCCCCAGGAACTATTGCTGCTATACCCTGATGGTGGGGAGGGCACTTCTGTTGACTTAAATTTGTAGTCATGCAACAGTGGTTAAATGTTATTGGGTTTAACTTCTTTGATCTGCCCTTAGCAATTGGGATATAGTGGCGGCCAGTCTGCCTATACAGCAGGAGCTTCCTGGAAAAGTTTAACATGCCTTGATGGAAGAGAATAAAATATGGATAAGATCAGATGAGAAACAGTCAAATGAGAAATAGTGCCATTCAAACACATCAGGAAACGGCAGACAGCTAAATAGTGACAAATTTTAAAGTCTTCACGGCTGAGGATAGTGAGGAGTTTCCCAAACCTGAGCCATTCTTTTTGGATGACAAATCTGAGGAACTGTCCCCGATTGAGGTGTTGTTAGGGGAGGTTTTGAAACAAATTGATAAACTTAACAGTAACAAGTCACCAGGACCAGATGCCATTCACCCAAAAGTTCTGAAAGAACTGAAATGTGAAATTGCCGAACTATTAACTGGGGTTTGTAACCAATCCTTTAAACCAGCTTCCATACCTAATGACTGGAATATAGCTAATGTGATGCCAATATTTAAAAAGAACTCTAGAGGTGATCCTGGCAATTACAGACTGGTAAGTCTAACATTGGTACCAGGAAAATTAGTTGAAACTATAGTTAAGAATAGAATTGTCAGACACATAGATGAACATAATTTGTTGAGGGAAAGTCAACATGGTTTCTGTAAAGGGAAATCATGCCTTACTAATCTACTAGAGTTCTTTGAAGGTGGGGGAGGTGGGGCCAACAAACATGTGGACAAGGGGGATCCAGTGGATATAGTGTATTTAGTTTTTCAGAAAGCCTTTGACAAGGTCCCTCACCAAAGGCTCTTTGGTAAAGTAAGTTGTCATGGGATAAGAGGGATGGTCCTCTCATGGTTTGATAACTGGTTAAAAGACAGGAAACAAAGGGTAGGAATAAATAGTCAGTTTTCAGAATGGAGAGAGGTAACTAGTGGGGTCCCCCAAGGATCCGTACTGGGACCAGTCCTCTTCAACCTATTTATAAATGCTCTGGAGAAAGGGGTAAAGAGTGAGGCGGAAAAATCTGCAGATGTTACGAAACTGCTCAAGATAGTTAAGACTGTGAAGAGCTTCAAAAGGATCTGACAAAACTAGGTGATTGGGTAACAAAATGGAAAATGAATTTTAAAGTTGATATATGCAAAGTATTGCACATTGGAAAAAATAATCCCAACCAGTGTTCCCTCTACACTGTGCAGCAGCTTCACAGGTGATTTATCGGCCTCTCCCAGTTAGAGGCTCAGGGCTACATGCACAGAGCTGACTGTCTGGGCAGGGCTGATTAATCATGCGTGAAACTGTGCTGCCATGCAGCTTAAAGGGAACACTGATCCCAACTATTCATACAAAATAAATTAGCTACAACTATTCATACAAAATGAATTAGCTATCAAGGGAGAGATCCGGGAGTCATTGTGGGTAGTTCTCTGAAAGCATCCACTCAATGTGCAGCGGCAGTCAAAAAAGCAAACAGAATGTTAGGAATCATTAAAAAGGGATAGAGAATAAGACAGAGACTATCTTATTGCCTCTAGAAATCCATGGTACACCAACATCTTGAATACTATGTACAGATGTGGTCACCTCATCTCAAAAAAGATATTTTGACATTGGAAAAGGTTCAGAAAAGGGCAACAAAAATGATTAGGGTTTTTGAATGGGTGCCGTATGAAGAGAGATTAAAAAGACTGAGACTTTTCAACTTAGAAAAGAGACTAAGAGGGATATGATAGAGGTCTATAAAATCATGACAGGTATGGAGAAAGTGAATAAGGGTACGTCTAGACTACAAGAGTTTTTCCAGGGTACTGGAGGTATCCCGGAAAACCTCTTTCACATCCAGGGACACGTTAGCTCTTCCATTTTTTTTTCTGGAAAAAGAGCAAAAAAAGCAGCAGTGTAGCTGTAACCTAAGCAAAAGTTATTTATTTGTTCCCATAACATAAGAATTAGGGGTCACCACATGAAACTAATAGGTAGCTTGTTTAAAATCAACAAAAGGAGGTTTTTCTTCACATAACGCACAGTCAACCTGTGGAGCTCCTTGCCAGAGGATGTGGTGAAGACCAGGACTTTAACAGAGTTCAAGAAAAAACTAGATAAATTCTTGGAGGTTAGGTCCATCAATACTTATTAGCTAGGATGAGTAGAAATGGTGTCCCTAGCCTCTGTTTGTCAGGGAATGGAAATGGATGATAGCAGAAGGGTCACTTGATGATTGCCTGTTCTGTTCTCTCCCTCTGAAGCATCTGGCATTGGCCACTGTCAGAAAACAGGATATTAGGCTAGATTAACCTTTGGTCTGACCCATATGGCCGTTCTTATATTCTAATGGGTGGAGATGGAGTGGGAATTCTCCCTGCACATCTCTACAAAACTCTCATAGAGGTATTAGGTTTCTGGGGAAGCCTGCCTTATTCCATCCTCTCCAGTAGGACACCTTTCCACGCCAAGCCAGTAATAAGTGACCTGGTATCATTGCAACACAAAACAGTAATACAAAGTCCAGCTTTCTGGCCACATTTATTCACCATCCACTTCCTATTATGTTCTGTGATTCGGAGAAGACTGATATCGCACATGGCAACCTAGATGAAATAGGGGAGGTTCTGTAATTGATCGCATGGAGGCAATCCACTTCTTTTGCTTGTCCCCAACAAATCATAACCCCGGGTGTGCTGATGTATTTATGATGGGCTTGAAGGGCTCATCCCGGAGATCAGCCAGGCTGTATGGGAGGAGGGGCAACCACACGCTGACTGTGAGCCCCTACATCGCTGCCCCTGCCTTCCCATTCAGGTCAGTGTGGGAAAGGAGGGATGCAGTCTGCAAGCGTGCTGTGCAGGACTGGGGGGTGACTATGTACTATGAGACCCAACACTCCCACCTACTGTCCCCTCATTCAGGTAACTGGGGGAAAGGAGAGCTGCAGTCTGCAGCCATTCTATGCAGAAAGGGGGGCCTTGCAAATGCAGATGGCTACACAAGGAGGGCTGTAGTTTGCAAGCACTTTTCCCACATATTTTCAAAGTGAAAGTAAAAGAGCATCTCCAACTTGTTGCTTACCACACCTTCTAGCAAACCGAGTTCTCTTAAGCATCTCCCAATTATAATTCTTAATGTTTTGTTTAAAATCAGTTTTGATCGTGATTGTTTGACCTTTTAACGTACCACATTTATGTATGACTGGTCAGGATACAAGAACTAGAGGACACCAAATGAAATTAATGGGTAGCAGGTTTAAAACTAATAAAAGAAAGTTCTTCTTCACACAGCGTGTAGTCAACCTGTGGAACTCCTTGCCAGGGGAGGCTGTGAAGGCTAGAACTATAACAGAGTTTAAAGAGAAGCTAGATAATTTCATGGAGGTTAGGTCCATAACAGGCTATTAGCCAGGGGATAGAAATGGTGTCCTTGGCCTCTGTTTGTCAGAGGCTGTAGAGAGATGGCAGGAGACAAATTGCTTGATCATTGTCTTCGGTCCACCCTCTCTGGGGCACCTGGTGCTGGCCACTGTCGGCAGACAGGATACTGGGCTAGAAGGACCTTTGGTCTGACCCAGTACGGCCGTTCTTATGATACTACATATTCAACTTCCCTGGTGCAGCACACATGGGATGTTATTGGTCTAAAATCAGGGAATTTGCCAGACCAGGAGAAGTCAATACTGGCCCCTCTACCTCTGGCTACTGGCCCCCAGGGAACAGCCCCTCCACTCCTCAGAACACCAAGGAGCTGCTGCCAGCCCCCAGGGCACCGGGGCTCTGCTCCCCATGGGCACTAGAGCTTCTCTCTGCAGGTTGGGACTCCCCTCCACTCGGCCAACTGGGGTTCCCCTCTGCATGCTGGCTGGGGCTCTGCTGACAGTCCCCGGGATGCCAGGGCTTCACTCCCAGCTGCTAGCCCCAGAGTGCTGAGGTTCTGCTCCGCCTGTCTGGCCAGGCTCCTGCTCTTCCCTGGTCCCAACATACTCCTGGCCCAGACCACCAGTTTTTCCCATCAGCGATGCTAGATTAGGAGTGTTGCCAGACTAGGGAGGTTTAGTCTGTAGTTAATTTTCACATAACAAATACATCTAGATCATGATAATTTGCACTTGTGCAACCACTAAATATTACTGCAGCAATCAGTTCATTATTATCTATAAGAAGGAGCTATAATATAAAATAACCTTACGTCAGGTGTGCATTTTTATATTAGAGAGGCGTCATCTATAATTTTTAAAAAAGGTTTTACTTATGAAAGCATAGGGCCTCAAGTATACATCCCCCAGATTTAATTAATCCATGCTAATGCAGTTTTTTCTTTCACACTATAGATACTTAAGAAGTTGCTTATGCTGTTCCTTCTTCTCAGGGTCTATTGCAAACCCCCATCAGTGTCACATCTTGTACATTATCACTTAGAAGGCTGATCCATCTGCACTGCAAAATCGAATCTTCTGAATTGTCAATAATGCTAAAGCAGGATAGGGTATCTTTAATGTAAAATATCACCCCACCTCTCCTGCTCACCACTCTGTCCTTCCTGATTTTAAAATTCCAGTCATGTGAATCCTCCCATGAGGTTTCAGTAAAACCATTTCTATCAATATCTTCTCAGAAATGAGCACTCTTAATTCTTCCTGTTTATTACTTAGGATTTTAACATTGCATATATACAACTGAAGTATTTATTTTCTTACCTCACTTGATTCATTATATTACATTTTTTATCACACCTTGCAAATGTTTTTTATGGATATGTATTTGGACTATGTTTATCCCCTTAACACTCTCTTCTTTTGTTATTAGTTTTACACCCATTGCACTAGTCTAGTTAGTCTGTTATTAGGAGAGTGTTCCTTTTCTGCTGATAGGGGGGCTAAACCAGATATGCTCCAGTCTCCAAAACAGGTGGCTCAGTTTTTGTAACCAATATTATATTTTAATATCTTCTGTTATTTGTCTTCTCTTGCTCATGGGATAGAAAGGCTGTCCAAAATCACCAGTGCTTTCTTCTCCTTTAGCTCCCTTCTAAGCTCTCTGAACTTTTCAGTGATCTGTGAATTATCACCTGAAGCTATGTGATTCACGTTCTTATATTTCATCAGGAATGGATCCTTGCCTCCTGTCTTCGGAATCCTATCTAGTCTTGCTGGCACTTGACTCGTCTTCCCTCCAGGAAGACAGCACACTATTTTGTTTGTCCGTTAAGGCTTTGGAAAACCTAACATTAAATAGATCGAAGCAGGCCAAATGACAAACAAAGGAAAACATCATAACTGTTTCTAGGGATTGGAAGGATGTAAACACCATGGAGGAAAAGAGATTGTTTATGGGACTCTGAAAAATGTAACTGGGAACAGAAGGGCAGTGATTAAAAAGATATCAGTAAAGAATTTCCAATGGTGAGCTTTATCAAATTGCACTAGCAGTCTTTCAGAGGAAATGATGGGAGACTAATACTTGGGACTTTCCAATTAGACTAGAAAAAGGACAAGGGGGTGTCCTATGGGGAATAATCCTACACTGGCCCCCTTGGGGATAGTTTAAGTGAATAATGCTAGACTAGACACAAAGATGCATCAAAACAACTCATTTAGCTTTAATTCATCCTTCTGGTTATTTTAGCGTGAAGCTGTGTGCACACTTTTATCTTAGATTCAGAACATCCTGTTTTGATTTACTTTAAACTGGTTTAAAAAAATCCTCCGTCAAGAGAAAAGGAACCCAGCTGGAAATGGAGGAAAGTGCTTTTGGCTACTGCTGTCTGTGTCATGCACATATACATATCCCACACGACTCACTAGTTCCTCAGTCGCCGAGTATGAGTGGAGACAGAACCTCACACCAAAGAGCTCTTCAAGAAGATAAGCAGTGATCCAAAACAATCTTCTGGGGTCCTAACTTTACAATAGGTTTTGGAGTGGTAGCTGTGTTAGTCTGTTTCAGCAAAAACAACAAGGTGTCCATACGGTGATACTTTAAAGACTAACAAATTTATAATGGCATTAGGGCATAAACTTTTGTGAGTTGTAGCTCATGAAAGCTTATTCCCTAATAAATTTGTTAGCCTTTAAAGTGCCACCAGTCTCCTTTTTGTTTTAACTTTAAAATAATGGCCAGAGCCATAAAAAAAAAAAAAAAACAGGGGCCTTTCTGGGAGCCACTTTGCTCAACAGTTAAGGAAAAGTCTCCAGAATCCTCTGATGACTGGTATCAAAGACTTAAATAAAGCTTAAAATATGTCTAGCTGAACTTTGCCCATTGGTAGGAGTATAAATGCCAACATAACTATCTATGACTACGTCTAGACTACAGGCTTCTTTTGGAAGAAGCTTTTTTCGGAAGAAATTTTCCAAAAAAACTTCTTTTGAAAGAGAGAGTTCACACTGCAAAAGTGCATCAAAAAAGCAATCCGCTTTTACGAAAGAGAGCGTCCAGACTGAATGGATGCTCTCTCACATGTAAACTGTGATTGCTATGGATGTAGTGCCCACTAGGGCACCCATGCTTTTTCCTCTTTCCTCTTCTTGTGAAAGAACTCCCTCTTCCCTATCCACACACACCATTTTGTGAAAGAGCTCTTTCAGAAAAAGGCTTCTTCTTTGTAGAATAAGGATTACCAATGCTGGAAAAACCCCTCTGTTCCTTTGATTTTCTTGTGCAAGAACTCAATTGCAATGTGGATGTTCCTCAAGTTTTGTCATAAAAACGGCCGTTTTTCCGACAAAACTCTGTAGTGTAGACATACCCTATTTGTTGGGAGTTTTTTTGTTGTGTGTATGTGTGAGAGAGAGAGATTTGTGTGTGTGTGTGTGTGTCTAAACAGTTCATGCTGAGATCTCTCATCTTTTGGTATTTAGAAAAAGGCTGTCTCCTTTTTTTTCTTAGCTTGGTGTGTGTGTGCATTTTCTTAATTTCTGTATTTATGGAATAAAGGACAAATTATGGGAGGAGTTCTGAAAAGAACAGCATAGTGCCTCCTGTGAAGAGTTTTGTATAACCAACACACAGTATCTGTACTAGAGAAGGTATGCCTTGAGAAGAGAATGAAGTATAGAACTTTGGAATAGAAATGAAGGAACTTCTGGCTCACTATATGAGTAGTAGTATCTCTGGTTATTAGAATTCCCTTAGTTCTCCTCCTGCATATCTAATGAAATCATCCATTACCTCTGTGACTACTGGGAACCATTCAGGGGTGGAGTGAAAGCCTGTAGGTGACAGTGGGGGATATATTACTGTGGAAACCATTATAGGACATGAAACATACATGAAAGTTTCATGGCTTTGCCTCTTTCATGCTGACTCACTTGCTTGTGAAGTTAGCCCTGCCATTGGCAGCACCAGAATGAGCATAATTATAAACAGAGATACATGAAATACATGAATAAATGGCTCGTCAAAGTGGGAAATGTTCTTTTTTTCTTTTCTTTTTTTCCGATGGCTTAAATAAGCACAACAGAGCTGGTTTTTATCACGCTCCTGCTCCTGCATTTTTCCAACCCAATTAGGCCATTACCAGGGCTAAATGAGGCATGGAGCCTCCAAAAGTCACACCGTCGTCCTGGAGATGGAACGCGTATTGCTGCAGAATTGGCAGGCAGGTGAGTGGCTGGGAGTCACTGGAGTGTAACCACAGGTGTTTTTGTGTTCCAACTTATGCAGAAAGATCACCTTCACAATAAGAAAAAAAAGTCAAATTTCAATTTTGATTTTAAAATACACTGTCAGGTAATAAGATTGTTCCCTTGTCTTGAATACACTGTGAAAGTATGCATGGTTGTAGCTGGGAGTAGAGAGGACTGTACAGTTTTTATTGATTGTATTAGTCGTTGCACAATGTGTTGTCTGCCCTCATACATCTGCTGTCCCTGACTGCTTCAGGCCTATTAAATGTCCTATGACCATGCTATTCCTGGGTCCTCATGACTAATCCATTAGGCAGAATGTCATCCTACAATTCTCTGTCCACAGTCCCATCTGACTTCTGAGCGTCTCAGTGAGCCAGTAGGAATGGGTAAAGCTGTGAAAGCATTAACATATGTTTCACTCCCCGTAACTGCTTCCCACATTCATTTATCCCTGTTTCCCTTCACACCCAGATGCTGTCACACTGATCCTGAATGGTCTCTGGGATCCAAAAATTAATAGTTGATTCCACTCAGTGAGGGCAGAGGGGCCAATGGAATTCTAATGACAAGATGCACCTTTTAAGAGACATTGACCATGAGTTGTCATGATGGCTCATGTATTAATCCAGGGGATTACTTTATCATTTCCATGATCTAAACCCAGGCTCTATTCTCTTCCCAAACCCTTGAGCACCTTTTGTATTGGTTACAGAAATATGTCAAAGAGACTTTCCAGAGCTCCTTCCATAATGTCTCCTTTATAAATTAAAGCCAGAACTGGAAAAAAAAAAAATCATACAACACAGAAAGTTAAGAAAAAGACTCAATTTAAAATACCAAAGATATGAATCTTAGAAAAACGATCCATTGAGTGAAGATTTGGTATCCCATGCTTTCTTGTGAATGGGAAAGCCTGTGTCAGATGGGACGGTAGATCAGGCTTTGGTGAATAACTTGCTGTAATTTTATTGTCACATGCAGTGTTAGGCATCCATGTTTTCACATGTGGTGAAAGTATATTAGCACATACAGTTATATGCATGTAATATTTTATGATTAATAGACTTCAGCACACAAAAACTGCTCCGAATACTTCAAACAAATGATTTCATGAACTGAATAGCGCTTAGTCCTCTTTCTTTCCCTCCCCCCGCCACCAGGCCTGATTCTGCCACCTTTGCTCACAGTGATACCTTACACTGGAAGTAGACCGAATAGTACTAATTTCAGAGTAAAATACTGCTTAAGATAGTTGATTTAGGTCCAGTATAGACTGTTCTAGTTGAAATCAAGCCAGGAGCGAGTAGGATACAATTCTTACCTAGGACTAGAGTTGATTTCACTGATAGCTCTATTCCTGAACCTATTCTATTGCAAAACACCACATAGCCCAGGCCTGTTGAGCGTGAATGAAGACTAAAGGACCCCAGACTTTTTTCATCTGAAGAGAGGAGTGGGAGCTTGTAGCAAGTGGAGAACTGGGACCGTTCAAGTGTAAACTTTCCTGAGATGAAAACCAGCATTTGTAGGAGTTCATGCAGATCTTGTAAATACTGCAGGAATATAATTGATGCTCCTAATTTATGGAGAGAGAATGTAGCTTGAATATAATTAAGATTGCAACTGTGACATTATAGGGCCAGGAAGGAACTTTCCCTAGGGACGTTATTCCATAATTGTCCACTGTGGTGGTTTTTCACTTTCCTTTGAAGGATCTGTTTACTGGCCACTGTCAGATATAATCCTATGCTACATAGGATTATGTTCTGAATAAATACATCGATTCCTGTGGTCCTACACAGCCTATGCAGTGGTTAACAGGTACCTAAGAATTGTGGGAAGAGATATCATCAAAATGTGATTGTTAAGAAAACCTTTAACTTACTTTCCCTATCCTTTACATAGTAAAAAATAGTGAAGAAAAATTATTTTCACCAAAGAGTTAATAGTGTTGCAAGGCGACTGGTGTGGAAGCAGGGGAAAGTCTCTCCTCTGGCCCTCATGAATGTCACTCTACAAGTACACAAGTGTTTTCAGAGGTCTTCTTGGAACAAAAACCAATTCAGGATGTCTCTAAGGGTAGGTCTACAAAGCAAAGTTATTTCGAAATAACAGTTATTTCAAAATAACTTTCCTATCATCTACACAGCCAAACCGCTATTTCAAAATAAATTTGAAATAGCAGAGTGCTTATTTCGAATTTGGTAAACCTAATTCTATGAGGAATAATGCCAATTTCGAAATAGGGGGCCTCCAGCCTTCCCAGGGAGCCCTGGTGGCCGCTCCAGCCTCAACCAAGAACACTCCTTTCTCTCCCCCCTTCCCCAGACACATTGCTGCGAGCCTGGCTGCACTTTCTGAAAGTTGCCAGAGCCCTTAAAGGGGTTGACTCTGGCCACAGTGCCTGTGCCAGCTCCAAGCCTGCCAGCCCAGAGCCAGCAGTCACTGCCCCATACCCAGTGGCCCCAAAACATGAGCCAGCAAGCCACTGGCAGCCAGCCCTCCACCGCTCCCCAGGAGCAGTCTGCCAGCTCCCAGGAGCCTGCCAGGGCCCGGAGAGGTGGGCGCCTTCCTGGTCCAGGGTGGAGATCATGGACCTTATTTAGGTTTGGGGGGATGCCCCCAATGTCCATGAACTCTGCACTAGACAGAGGAACGCAGCCATCTATGGTAGGCTAGCTGCCATCCTGGCCACCAAAGGCCACATGCGAACCCAGGAGCAGGTTTGCATGAAAATCAAGTTGGTCTGGCGAGATCCCCACCCCTGAGCCCCACCCCTTCTTCCCCCTTCCAGCTCCTTCCTCCCAGGTTTCCCTCTCCCCTCCCCTCTCCCGCCGCCTTTCCCCAGTCTCACCAGAGTTTCATTCCCTCCCCCCCAGTTTTATTAAATAAAGAGAGTTTGTGTTCATGAAAATATGTGTATTTTATTTGACATCAGGAAGGGGGGTAGGGAGAGGTAAGTGGAAGGACGTGGGGGAGGAATGAGGCACAAGCCCCCATTAGGGCAGACCAGTGAGGCTCTTAGTACTTCTCAGGCTGGAAGCTCTCCCACAGGGCCTTCTGGATCCTGGTAGCCCCCCGATGGACCACCAGGATGGCAACTTGCAGAAAGTGCAGCCAGGCTCGCAGCAACGCGTCCAAGAGAAGCACCAGAGTGTCCAGGGGCAGCTCTGGCTCCATGTTGCAGAGTGCTGTGATGTCCTGAGTGAGGGCAATCAGAGCACGCAGAGACAAAATGCTTTGCTGACCCTCATCGAGGTAGATAAGCAAGCAAGGAAACCTGAGAACTGGCTGTTTGGGGGGGGGGTCCCTTTAAGCACAGACCTCAGATAGCCTCAGGAAGCAGCCCCACACAGTAAGTCCTGACCTGGTGCCCTGCTGGAACTGGTTCCGGCCAGCCTTAAATGCGATTCAGTATCCACTCAGTGTGGACACACTATTTTGAAATAGCAAAATGCTATTTCGAAATGCATTTTGTGTGTAGATGCGTTATTTTGAAATAACACTGTAGTGTAGACATACCCTAAGACTGTAACAATATTGTTGGTCCATATATTTGTGTCCCACTGTGCAGTCACCGAGCAGGCCAGAGACAATGCCAGTTTCATGAGTGTTGTGTAGCATGCCTTTGAACTCCTAGCCCACCTCCAGAGACACTGTTTGTGAGTCACCTGACAAGGCATAGATATGAGGAAGCACTCAAAGAATAAAAGATGGCTACTTACCTTTTGTGACTGGTTTTTTTTTGAGAAATGTTGCTCATACGCATTCCATTATCTGCCCTCCTACCCCGCCATCAGAGTTGATGGCATGAAGGAACTGAAAGCATGTAGAACTGGTGGCACCCCTTAAACCAGCGCATGAGCGTGGGTCTTCAGGAATTGCTAGTGCTTGTCTTACAGATAGCACTGGGGAAAAATCTCTGGCAACGGTGCATGCAGTGTGCAAGCACCCGACATGGGATAGACATGAGCAGCACATCATGAAGTTATGAAAGGTAGATAACCTCTTTTACTCAATTTAGAAAATAAAAATATGAGTAAATGGACACAGAAAAAAGGGCAAAGAGATATATCAAAATACTATGTAGAAAATATATAGTAATATAGAAAGGAAAGGGGAATAAAAAAGGACACATAATAAGATCCACAATCGTTTATTAATAAAACACACAGAATTAAACACAAAATTACAATGAACAACTCAACAAAAAGGACTTTAATAAGAGGGGCAAGCCAAAGTAAAGCAGTTAATGTGGGAGCTAATTTAGGCTCTGATTCAGCAAAGTATTTAATCAGCAATGGCTTTAAGCATCTGTGTAAGCTTCACTGAAGTCAAATCCCACTAAAATTGAGTACATTCTTAACTGTTTTGTTGAATTGGGGCCATGCTGAAATTGGCTCAGACCAGCTACATATTTGGGACTAACCCTGGGAGTAGCACTATTTTTTCAGCACTACTTTATGTAGTAGTCTTGCCTCCTCATATTTAGCCAGGACCTAAATAATTTTCCATCCGACTGCTGTTTTGTGACATTAGTGGGACACAATTCCAAATTTCTGAATGGGACCCTGACCATATTATAGGTGGGGAAACCAAGCATAGGCAAGTAAAGTGATTTGTCCAAAGCTACACATTGAGTCAATGGCAAAGCCAAGCGCATGATGTAGGCGCTACGCCACAATCCTCTTCTTTAATCAGTACAGAATGTTGCTTCCCATATCATATAACAGCATGTACAAACCTGCTACCAGAGCTCAGGTAGCATGTTTTTAAGCCCTTTTGTTTTAAATTTAAATCCATTTTCTTAACTAAAAAAAAAACACCTTGAGTTTTACAAAAAGTATTGTTCATTTTTTATTTTCACTCTACTTTTTATCATTCGAGTATATAAAAATAACTTGTTTTATTAGGGAACTATGAGCTAAATGTATTACAATAATTAATTAGCCTGTGTGTATATGCACAAGTGCCTGTTGAAGTATGTATTAGTCTAAAACAGTGTAACCCTTAAAAAAAAAAGGCCAGGGAAAACTGGTCAACCAAAAAAAAAAAAAAAAAAAAGGTGGGGTGGGGGAACTGTCAAGCAAAAAAGCCCCCACAAAAAGCTGGACTACCCCTAAGATCGCGGTGGCCAGTGGCCCCTTGAAAATGGCGGTGCTGGGCGACTGTCTGCCCCTAACACTGGCTCGAGGAGGGGAGGGTGATCGGGTTCTCGCAGAACCCTTACTTTCACTTCATGGAACCCTGGGGTTCTGCAGAGCACTGTTTGGGAAACATTGGTCTAAAAGGGTACGTCTAGACTACATGGCTCCATCGACAGAGCCATGTAGATCAGGTTTCTAGACATAGGAAAATGAAGCAGCGATTTAAATAATCGCCGCTTCATTTACATCAATATGGCTGCGGTGCTGTGCCGATCAGCTGTTTGGCAGCACAGTGCGGTAGTCTGAACTTTCCGCGGTCGACAAGGGAAGCCCTTGTCAACCACCCCGTTATGCCTCGTGGAATGAGGTTTACTGGGGTGGTTGACAAGGTCTTCCCTTGTCGACGGCGGAGCATCCAGACTACTGCGCTGTGCCGCCAAACAGCTAATCGGCACAGCACGGCAGCCATTTTGATGTAAATGAAGCGGCAATTATTTAAATTGCTGCTTCATTTTCCTATGTCTAGAAACTTTATCTACATGGCTCCATCGACAGAGCCATGTAGTCTAGACATACCCAAAGATACAGTAAACAAACAGGCATACCTACAAGCTCTGCTGCTTGTGCACATCTGAATGTACTGAGGAATCTCACTTCCACCACATATACATTTCAAGCTGTTAGCAGATAATGGTTTACAGATCTGACAAAATGGGAAGAAAATTAAAATCTGAATCAGAATACATTTTAGAACACCAGGAAGTATTCAAAACAAACAAACAAAAAACAGGAGAAAAGGATGAAGTTGAGTGTATGCACATTGAGTGGCCCAAATGTTAAATGTAAGTATTTATAGGCTAATGCTTCTAAGTCTATAACAGTAAATTACTTACTCAAAATTAAGAGCTTGTTTGGGGGTTAGAGATGTATTGTTTCCTTAAACTCAGAGGTGGCATTGTGTTATGAGTTCTGATTTAGTTTTGCAGCAAACCACACTGAATTCCATTAATCAAAACATTGATCTACTAAATACTTACCCCCATCCTTCTGTATGCCAAAATAAACCCCAATATTTATCCAGAAAAATCAATAGTTTCCACTAGTTTTCCCCCTTTTTTGTTGTTTTATTAATAAACACTAATAAATTCCTGGCAAAAATTAAATACAATATAAAATAAAGAACCATACATGTCTGCCACATCCCCAGCCAGACTGCTTTTCTAGGAACTCATAGATACTATGGTTTTAAAGAACAGTTGGTTCCTCATCTAAAGATTTGAAGAGGCAATTCTGCTGACACCATTTATTTTATGCATTTCTTAATTTACAAGAAAAGAGGATTTTGGTCATTCGCTCCCACTATTATTGCTGTAAAGTAGGAAACAATAAAATATCTGACAGTTAACCCCCTAGTACTGAATGCCCCCATATGCCTCTTCCAATCAATGGCCTTATCCTCTCACATGGCTCCCGCCTAGGTCAGATCCACCAGCCACAACTGCTTACATTGGTCCACTGGAAAGTGTAAGTTATATTTTGAATAACAATTGTATAAAATTATATAACTTGTTGTGTAACAGCTACTCTCTGCACTTCAGCCTCTTTTTCTGTATGCCTCAATCTCTCTTTCATTGCTCTGTGTCCCTCTCCCTTCATTCAAGTAGACCAAAAAGAAATTATTTAAACTGTCCTGAAAATTGTGTAATCTACTGATTATCCTCCTCCTGAGTCATCCCTGCACATCCCAGAAGGCTGAGGAAAAGAACTTTTAAAAAAGAAAGAGGAGGCTGAGTGGATCAGGGAACTGGTAATAATTCTCTCTGCTGTCTAGTTCTTGACAACCATTTCAAATCCAGCCTAGGTCAGTGATGCTGACAAGTTGCTGCCTTTTGGCGGTTCATTACCCTGCCTGAAATGAGTTGGAGAATCTTTCCATTTGCTAGTGGACACATGTCCACATTTAAAAAAATCACTGTCACAATACACATTAGTTGATATTTTGTTTGCAGTGTTAGCAAGGAGCAATGACTGAGACGGCTGTAGAGGCTGAACTCCTGTCTGATCTCTAGCACTGGTCTCTGCAAGACTGGACTCAGGGATGTTGGAGAAATGTTCCCGTGGCCTGTGCTGAACCTGCTCAGTAGGTAAATGGAGGATTAAATACCCAAAGGCTGTGTCTAGACGGGTCAGTTTTTCCAGAAAATCAGCCGCTTTTCTGGAAAAACTTGCCAGCTGTCTACACTGGCCGTTTGAATTTCCGCAAAAGCACTGACTTCCTACTATAAGAAATCAGTGCTTTTTGCGGAAATACTATGGTGCTCTCGTTCGGGCAAAAGTCTCTTTTGCGCAAAACTTTTGCACAAAAGAGCCAGTGCAGACAGCTGAGATTTGTTTTCCGCAAAAAAGCCCCAATCACGAAAATGGAAATCGGGGCTTTTTTGCACAAAAGCATGTCTAGATTGGCAGGGACGCTTTTCCGCAAAAAGTGCTTTTGCGGAAAAGCATCCGTGCCAATCTAGACTCTCTTTTCCGAAAATGCTTTTAACAGAAAACTTTTCCGTTAAAAGCATTTCTGGAAAATCATGCCAGTCTAGACGTAGCCTAGGGGTATAAATAATAGACAAAAATGATAAATACTGTACATTAGACAGTGAGAACAAGTCAGTTACGTGATTGTATAAACACTTGTTACTGGCAATGCGGCTGTAATACATGTAGGAGATGTGGTGTGTTTGAGATGCAAGAATGTATATACAACAGGCAGGAATGTATTAGATACTCTGAAAGGCACACATGTTGAATGCCTGTTTCGCCTCCAGGCAAAAGTCTAAACTAATCAAACTTTTGAAGCAGAGTTCCTTTCCAAATGGAATATGTTTGAACCCAATGTGTGTATCTCTGGTTCTCTTTAATCAGGGGTGGGCAAGTACTGGACCGCAGGCTGGATCCAGTTTGCGAGGGTTATTCTAAGTTGGATATAAATTCAACATATGAGTAAAAAATGCTCAATTCTATATTTTTCTGTTTATTTCCTTTCTACCAAATTGATAGTATTGTGTGTGTAGGGAGTTGTGCTCTCTCCTGCTTAATAAGTTTCTCCTTCTGCTTATGTGGGTCTTTTGTACAGCGAAAAGGAGAGGGGATATAAAAACAGGGCAGTATTTGTCAGGGACATTCAGAGACACGTATAGTACCCGAAACATCTTTTAATCCTTTGTACAAATTGACTACATTTCAAGGTACCAATCTTCTTTTGGTGGGGGTGTTCCTTCATGGAGGAGGAAAACATGCACTTTTGGGGGGGGGGGGGGATGGATAACAGAATGTGTAAGCCATGAAATAGGAAAGAGAGGCTGAAATTCTGTCCTCTGTTTCACAGAAGTTCAGTGTAGAAGGCACAGCTCAGATGGGAAGGGGGGCAAAGGTGGATTCATACCACATTTGCATTCTGGAAATTCTAGGTTACTCTGGATTAATAGAGTTCAAAACATAAATTAGGTCAGCCAGGAGCTGGCTGAATTTATGGCAGCTTCCCAAAGGTCACCTATAAGCTATTTTGTAGTCTGTAACTGCCTAGAATCACTTGTAGCTGTTTTCTTGTGGTGTTGTAGTCTGCTCTGCATTCATGACCATAGTGTCAGAGCACATTCTAGTACCGAACTGAGCAATGTGACTGTCTCTGTCGCACGTCACTTTTCAATCTCGGGGGAGAGCTGTGCCCCGTGGAGTGTTTTGTTTGGTTGGATTGTATAGATTGATCAATAGGAAGCTCTGTTAGAGAAGATAAGGTAAAAAATGCACCATGCACTTGGAGAAGGAAGTGATGAGATTTATGATGGTACTTAGTTCCTGGGGGAGTTCATTACACAGTCTGGGTACACTACACAATCATGTGTAGCTTGAAATAAGCTACGCACATTGCGTAGCTTATTTTGAGAGAACCTATTTTGAAATGTGGCGCGATTCCAGCACCAAATTTGAAATAGAGCACTATTCCAGCATCTTTCTTATTCCTTGTGCAACGACGTTTACGGGAAGCTGGAATAAGATGCCCGTTATTTTGAATGTATTTTGAAAATAACGGGCGTGCTGTTAAGATGCACACAATGCTATTTCAGGATAATGGACGTTATCCTGAAATAGAGCTGCTGTGTAGACGAACCTTCTCAGCCTGGACCCTGAGAAAGCTCTGCCCTGCACAGATAAGCTTTACCCTTATTGTAGTAAGGTCCAGTGACACCACAAGGATCGACATGGTCCACTGTTGCTTTCATCCTGGATCTTAAAGTGATTTTTTGGTGCTCAAAGCCCTACTCACTAGATGCCTTGAAGATACATTTGCTGGTGTCCACAAATTCTAGTTTTTGTTCTCTAATGGCAGCTGAAAAGAATATCTAGCCAGCACTGTATCAGCTAGTGGTGCTCCACGGCTACTTAGCAGTGTCTGCTCAGAACAGTGGTTCAGCACAGCAAGAGCAGTAGGGACAGGCAGATTTTCCTGCCTCCCCACAGGGAAAGAGAAGAGGCTTTTGTGGTGCTCAGTAAACACTAAGAGGCTTTATCTTGTGGCCAGTTGGGGCTAAACCCCTGGGTCCTGTACTTCCTGGCAGGGTTTTTTTGTGTGCCTCAGAGGCTCACGGTGTCCCTATCACTGCTGCAAAGGCAAGGGTACCCCACTATCAGAGCTCTTTCCATCACAGGCAAGTCCAAGGTATGGGAGGTCAGTCCCTCCGTTAGTCCACTGGGCCTCCTCTGTTTCTTGCTGGCAGCCCATTAGCCCGGAGGAGGATCGGGGAGAACCTTGTCCCATCCACTTGCTCCAGGTTACGGCCCAGAGCCCTATGTGGGAAGGGAGGGTAAACCCGAGTGGGTCAGGAGGCTTGGTCTTTGCCCCACTGAACAGTGGCCCCTCCCTGGGCCACTTCCACAACCCTTCCTGAGAACCTCTTCTCAATGCCTTGGGTCAGGCTTTGTTGCAGGCTACCTAGGGTCAGCCTATTGTGCTGGGCTGCTCTGTTCTCCTTTGCCTCTCCTCTGGTCCATCTAGGGTAGCCAGGTGTCCGGTATTCATCCGGACAGTCTGGTATTTTCACCTCTTGTCTGGTAAAAAAAATTCAGAGAATACCGGACACCTGAGATGTGGGGTATTCTCTGAATTTTTCCCTGGCCAGGTGGAGAA
The DNA here is from genome assembly GCF_052426305.1 of Pelodiscus sinensis. NCBI lineage: Eukaryota > Metazoa > Chordata > Testudines > Trionychidae > Pelodiscus > Pelodiscus sinensis. The sequence goes on along the minus strand of NC_143052.1, from coordinate 144,550,739 downwards.
AATGCCAGGCACCTAGCAACCGTACAAACACTCAGTGCCCAGCCTCCCCCCCCCCGACCCCCTCTGGCTCCCAACACCCCCAGCCCCCATGCTTAACTGGTTCCCCAAGGCTGCCGGCACAAAATGGCTGCCGGCCAAAAGACCTAGGGGAAGCAATGCTGTTCCTATCCCGCCACTCACTCTTAAAGGGGACATGCTGTTTTAATGCTGTTTTATTTTAATTTTTTTGGGGGGAGGGGGGGGTGTTAATAAGTCCTTGGAGATTTTTTTTTTTTTTTGCTCAATAACTTTGGTCCCCTCCCCTTTTTTTCCCCCTTCGACAGAATTTTTTCCCATTTTTTTGGGAGGGGGGCATTCAGTATTTTTGTTTCAACCAGCTGGCAAACCTAGGTCCATCCCTCCACCCCTTCCCCTCCAGCCTTGCCTCAGGGAGGGTTTTTATGGTGTGCCCATTAAGTTTAACTGGCCACAGGTGTTCTAAATAGCCTTCCTTTCAGGCTGATGACAAAGGGGTGTCAGGTGTTGAACTGGCTGGGCTGTGTCTGGCAGCCTATACCAGGAACATAAAACTGCATACCGAGCTCCCCACGTATCTGCCTTCCATTTGGCTTCTGCAGCTCCCTGTTCTCAGGGTGCCACAGTCTACACTACGGAGGTACCTCGAAAAAACTCTGCCACATCCAGGGAACGTGTCTGCTTTTTCAGATCAGTTTCCAAATAAGTGGGCACGCTCTTATGGAAGCCCTGTATTCCTCACAACATGGCCCCAAAAAGTGTTTTATCTTTGAAAACTTGTCATAAATGTGAGAAAAATAATCATTTTTGCAAAATGCTGTATACTGCAAATTCAAAAAAGTTAAGTCAGTTCAGTTGAAGACAACCTGCTTGAGTAGTTTTACATAGACATGCTGAGATCAAGCAAACCTGATGAGAAAGATGGAATACTGCCTGTGAAAGTGAATGAAACAATTATGCCACTCAAACTGGACAAAGCAGCTCAGATTAATATTCTAAGTATGAGGCACTGTAAATAACACCAAGAGTGGGAGCAATGAAATTAACAAGAACTGGCTCTTTTGAAACAGCAATACCATATTAGCATCTACTCTGCAAATACCATGTTCATTGTAGTACCAAAGAGGTGGTGCCAGTTTTAGGCCTGCTCGCCAGATTAAAACTTAATTTGGTAAATTGGGTTTTCTCATTACAAGATAATTCAGGAACATGATGATCTGTTTCAGATGAGCAACAGATTCCTCAAGTTATCCATCAATGTAGAAAGGTGCCATTTGAATTCTATAATAAATTCAAGGCTGATCATGAAGCAGGAAGGAAGCAATGTAAATAATGCCAAAAACTCAGGTGCCAATAGAACAGGTGAGCTGTGTTGTCATTGTAGAGAAAAATAATGGCCAGCTATTCATATGGTTGGATCCCAGAAACCTTAACAAGGTTGCAAAAAGAGAACATTTCAAAGAACCTGGGAATAGAATATGCTTCCATTTGTGAGTGCACATTGTTACTGTAAATTGGATGCCTTCCTGGGATTTTGGCACTAAAATTATATGAAGAAAGCTCAAAACCATGTACATTTAATATCCCATTTGGAAGATACAAAACTTATGTCTACCATTTAGCATAGTCTCAGCATCAGAAGTGGACCAGAAATTCATATATATGATCTATGAGCATATTAAAGTGTTGATACCTCAATAGATAATATATTCATATGGGGTTCACCTCAAGAGGAGCATGACTGTAGACTTTAGGAAGTCTTGGATGTAATTAGGACTGCAAACTTGAAATTAAACAGGAAGAAATATGTTTTATGGGTTCCAGAACTGACTTTTCTTGGAGATATTGTTTCCAGCAAAGGAGTAAACGTTATAAGAGGAAGATTACAGTCACTGAAACAATGCCATATCCCCATGAAAGAAAGATGTCTAGGGATTCCTGGTAGTGGTTAATTATCATGAAAAATTCATCTGTAGTCTAACTGCAACAGCAGCGGCTTTGAGGAACCTTCTAGAAAATAAAAATGAATGGTACTGGTATGTGGGGCAGGAGGAATCATGAGAAGTTTTGAAACGACTGAGACAAGAGCCAGTATTGAAGATCTGTACACAAGATATGGAGCTGGGAACTAAGGGTATGTCTACACTACCACTCAAGTTCGAACTAGGGTGGTTAATGTAGGCAACTGGAGTTGCAAATGAAGCCCGGGATTTGAATTTCCCGGGCTTCATTTGCATATTGCCAGGCGCCGCCATTTTTAAATGTCCGCTAGTTCGGACTCCGTGCCCGCGGCTACACGCGGCACGAACTAGGTAGTTCGGATTAGGCTTCCTATTCCGAGCTACCGTTACTCTTCGTGGAACAAGGTGTACCGGTAGTTCGGAATAGGAAGCCTAATCCGAACTACCTAGTTCATGCCGCGTGTAGCTGCGGGCACGGAGTTCGAACTAGCGGACATTTAAAAATGGCGGTGCCCGGCTATATGCAAATTAAGCCCAGGAAATTCAAATCCCGGGCTTCATTTGCAACTCTGGTTGCCTACATTAACCACCCTAGTTCGAACTAGGGTGGTAGAGTAGACATACCCTCTGGGAGTTGAGCAGGCTGGAGCTGGATTGCTCCGTTCCCTCCACTGCTAATAAGTGTGGAGGCAGGCCCAACCCTTGCTGCTGGTGCCAGCTTCCCCACCTCTTACTCCCTTAATCCTCTAGACTGCCCTGAGCCCCTCAGGCCCTCTAAGTGCAGGGCCTGGAGCAGTTGCCCTGAACGTCGAATGGAAGGGACAGCTCCACCACGCAGAGCCTAGGAACCTGACAGAGATCTGCTTCTCTGAGTTCTAACATGTCTACATGGTGGGCCATGTGCTTTTGGGTAATGTAAAAAAAGGACTACTAGTCAGGTGTTGCCCAGGGAACACATTGTGCCTATGCATGTGGCTACCAGCTGGCTTCCTAGCGAACAGCCCACGGGTGAGGAAAAGGAGGAGTGTATAGAAGGAATCTTTCATCATTAGGGACTTGAGTCTACTTTTCCACCATGTCTTTCATATTCCCCTGCTGTGATGTAGCAGAGATTGTATTGCTGTGTTGCTTTGTTGTGCTATGTGTGATTCCTACTGTCCTGGGCACTGCAACACTGTCTGGAGGAGGAGGGAGGATGACTCACTGCGTAAGTGTATTCAGCCTCTCACACCTGAGGGCCAGACATAGGAGATAACTCTCCTGCCCAGAAAGGGGAACAAAGGGTAGGCAGGGGTGACACCAGGCTGGGGACTAGGGCCTGGAGAAAGGGTCAGTCTTGGCTGGGTGAGGATGAGAGAAGGGGCTTAGAGCAAGAAGGGGGGAGAAGGGCCTGGGACCCCTTCTCCCTGAGAGGAATAATACTGTCTGCTCTGGGCCCCCCTGTAAACATTGATCCTGTGCTAGGCTGTGTCCCTGTCAACGAATAAACCTTCTGTTCTACCTGCTGGCTGAGAGTCACCTCTGGCTGCAGATGGGGTGCAAGGCCCAGGGACTCCCTCACGCTCTATGAAACCTGCTTGCTTTAAAACCTCCATATGGAGTGATTAGCCTGAGTTGCAACTTCACATCTGATGCCAGTCACACTCTGTTGTCATGGGAATATTGAACCACATTTTGAATAATGTCAGTTGGAGACCCATAGACAAGGCAGGGGTGGGGGAGGAGGGAGTGAGAAAGGCCATCACCACATCCCTTGTCCATCTTCCCTTCAGTGCCTGGCATAGCAAGTGGTGCACTGGGCTGAAGTGATTCAATGTACCACACACACAAGCTGCGGCTCCCACCTCTCCCCACCTCTCCCATTCATACTTTCTTCTCTTCCTGCCCCTTCACATGTCAAAGGTAGCACTTGAGGGGCAGGTTGAGTCCATCTGAATTATGGGTATATTTACTGTATGTGACTCGCAGTTCTCAGGACCATTCCCTGTAAATACAAAGGATAAAATGGAGTATAGAAGAACCATAGAATTGTAGGGCTGGAAGGGATGTTGAGAACTCATCAAGTCCAATGTCCTGCACTGAAACAGGAGCAAGTAAACCTAGATCATCCCAGTCCAATCTGTTTTTACAAACTCTCAATCATGGGGATTCCACAGCCTCCCTTGGACGCATAGTCCAGAACTTAACTCTCCTTATACAGTAGTTAGAAGGTTTTTCCTAATATCCAGTATGAGTCTCCCTTGCTGCACATTAAGGACATTACTTCTTGTCCTGCCTTCAGTGGACATGGAGAACAATCAATTACCATTCTCTTTATTATAGCACTTAACATATTTGAAGACTATTATTAGGTTTCCCCCTCAGTCCTCTTGTTTCCAGACTAAGTAGGCCCACATATTTTACTCTTTCCTCAGAGGTCAGCTCCTTCAAACCTTGTATCACTGTTGTTTTCCTTTGGACTCTCTTCAGTTTGTTCACATATTTCCTAAATATGGTGCCTAGTACTAGACACAGCTTTCTAGTCGAGGCCTCACCAGCGCCAAGTAGAGCAGGAGAGTTACCTCCCTTGTCTCACATACAACACTCCGTTAATAAACCCCAGGGCTACATCTACACTGGCACCCTTTTCCGGAAATGCTTAAAATGGAAGTTTTCCGTTATAAGTATTTCCGGAAAAAGCGCATCTACACTGGCAGGATGCTTTTCTGGAAAAGCATCCGTGCCAATGTAGACGTGCTTTTCTGCAAAAAAGCCCCAATCGTCATTTTCGCGATTGGGGCTTTTTTGGGGAAAAGAAATCTGTGCTGTCTACACCGGCCCTTTTCCGGAACAGTTTTCCGGAAAAGGACTTTTGCCCGAACAGGAGCAGCATAGTTTTTCCGGAAAAGCACTGATGATTTTACAGTAGATCGTCAGTGCTTTTGCGGAAATTCAAGGGGCCAGTGTAGACAGCTGGCAAGTTATTCCGGAAAAGCGGCTGATTTTCCGGAATAAGTGGCCAGTATAGACACAGCCCTGAATTATATCAGCCTTTGTGGCTGCTGCAGCACCTTGTTTCTCCTATTTCTCCATTATGTATTTGCACAATTGATTTTTCCTTTCTAAATGAAGCACTTTCCATTTGTCTTTTCTGAATTTCATTTTGTGGAATTCAGACCAATCTCCAAATTGTCACGATCAGTTTGAATTCTAATCCTGTTCCTCCAATGTACTTGCATCTCCTCCCAGGTTGCTATGAGCTGCAGATTTTATAAGCATGCACATCACTCCCGTATCCAAATCGTTAATGACAATAATGCATAGCACCAGACCAGGACTCATCCTTGTGGTGCCCCATTATACAAACCTTGCCATTTTCACTGCAAACCATTGGTAACTACTCTTTGAGTATGGTCTCTTAACCCAGTGGTTTTCAAACTTTTTTTCCCATGACCCAGCTGAAGAAAATTGTTGATGCCTGCGACCCAACGTAATTTGACTAGCCTGTGGGCTCCAGGGTGGGGCTGAGGATGGGAGCTTTGGGATGTAGAAAGGGGCTCTGGTTTTGGGGGGAGGATCAGAGCTGGGACAGGAGAGGCTTAACTTGAGCAACTCCCAGGCAGCAGTGTAATGGGAGGGCTAAGGCAGTTTCCTGCCTCTCCTGGCACCACAGAGCACGCTGCACCCCAGAAGCAACCAGCAGCAGGTTCCCAGCCAGTGTGTGGAGCTAAGAGTTCAAGGCAGGGGCAGGGTGTGGAGCCTTGTGAGCCTGCCTTCCCTCCCCCACCGAGGAGGGCAGGCACTTAGTTGCCTTAGCACCCCCACTAGTCGCCTGATCCCTGTGCGGCAATGAGACCCAGGGCCTGGCATTTCGTGCCCTAGCTCTGGGCCGTGGCCCATAGTTTGAAAACTGCTGTTTTAACCAGTTGTAGATGCAGCTTATAGTAATTCCAGCTACATTTATTTTCTGTAGTTTGCTTATGAAACTGTCATGTGGGTCTGGGTCAAAAGCCTTAGTGACTTCCCCTCTATTCACTAGGCCAGCAGTTCCCAACCACCGGTCTGCAGACGAGTGCAGGACCGTGAGCTGCTGGGCCACAGTGACTGCTGGAGCTGAAACTGGCTGTTTGCAGCAGCTCTAGGGGCCAGAACATATCCCTGCCCCCTGAGCCGCTGCACAGCAGCCAGCTTCAGCTCTGGCAGCCACCATTTGGCAGGTGGCTGCCACGGCTGAAGCCTGCTGTTCGTGGTGGCTCAGGGTGTGGGGCTGGCATATATATAGTGGACTGGTAACATTTTATTTGCATATTAATCATTTGCAAATGTGCAAATTAAATTTTACCAGTCTGCCAAAGGTTTGTGAATGAGTAAGGCCAGTAACCATGTCAAAGAGTAAAATTAGGTTGGTCTGGCATGCTTTGTTCTTGCTAAATCTAGATTGTTTGTTCCTTATAACCCTATAGGGGCTGTCAAGGGGTTCGTGCACCTCAGTGCCCCCTGACTGTCTTCATATAGCCCCTCTCAGGGCAAGTTACAGTCTGTATGGGTTGCTCATCACAGGCATCAGGGTTGTCTCAACTGCCCTGCTTACCTAGGCTGCATCCAGGCCCACCTCCAAACCAGGGCTTTGCCTCCAGCCCCTAGCCAGGGGAGTCTTGGCTGGCCCCCCTCCAGCTATTGCTGGCTATCCCCAGCTTGTCTCCCTCCAAGGAGCTCCTACCTCCTCTGCAATCAACTCTCCACTTGCTCCTTAAGCAAACTGTGCTTCTCTATTTATAGTTGGCAGCTGGGCTTTCACTTGCCCTAACAGCTTCAGCTGGGCTCTCCAAGCCAACCGGGCTTCTCTGTATAGCTGCCTGCTGGGCTCTCACTAGCCCTAACGACTTCAGCTGGCCTCCCACAAGCCAATTGTGCTGCCCTAGATAGTTGCCAGCTGGGCTCTCCCTGGCCCAAACAGCTCCAGGTGGCCTCTTTCTTTCTAGCCCTGGCTCAGGGCCTGAGTCCTGGTCTTAAAGGGCCAGTGCAGGGCAGGCGCCCTGTCACAGGGGCCAATAAATTGATAGTTTAATAATTTGTTCTAGTATCTTTCCAGGTATTACATTTAGGTTATATATAATTGTTGCTCTCTGAGGTGCCACAGGACTACTTGTTGTTTTTAAAGGTACAGACTAAAATGGGTACTCCTCTGAGACTAAACCTTTCTAGTTAAAGCAAAAGGTTGGTGAAACAAAGTAGGTATTAAACACCACAGCTATCTTGATATCATAAGTTATTAGAACGTAAGAGTGGCCATACTAGGTCCATCTAGTACAGTATTCTGTCTTCTGACAGAGGCCAATGCTAGTTTCATGCAGAAGGAATGAATAGAAGAACAAACGATTCACCCATTGTCAGCCTCTGACAAACAGAGGCTAGGGATACCATTCCTACCCATCCTGGCTAATAGCCATTGATAGACCTGTTCTCCATGGATTTATCTAGCTCTTTTCTGAACCCTGTTAAAGTGCTGGTCTTCACAACATCCTCTGGCAAGGAGTTCTACAGGTTGACTATGCATTGCATGAAGAAAAACTTCCTTTTGTTTGTTTTAAACCTGCTATCTATTAATTTAATTTGGTGACCCCTAGTTCTTACATTATGCAACAAGTAAATCAATTTTCCTTATTCACTTTCTCCATACCTGTCATGATTTTATAGACCTCTCTCATATCCCCCCTCACTCTCCTCTTTTCTATTAGCGCTCCTTCCCCACTAAGGAGAGAATTCGTACTTTCCCTCATATTATTCTTGCTTCTGTGTATTTAAAGAATGTCTTCTTATTGCCTTTTGATGTCCCTTGGTAGATGTAACTAATTTTGTACCTTAACCTTTCTGATTTTGTTTCTACATTTTTTATTCCTCCTCAGCATTTTTTTCCACTTTATGTGGGATTCCTTTTTGATTTTCATGTCATTAAAGGGCTACTAATGGAGCCATATTTGCTTGTCACTATTTTTCCTATCTTTCCTTTGCATCCTGATAGTTTGCTGTTGTGTCTTTATTGATGTCTGCTTGATGAATTGCCAGCTCTTGTGACCTCCTTTACCCCTTACATTTTCTTTCTATGGGAGTTCTCTGAGTTTGCTCAAGTCTCCTTTTTTGAAGGCTCTTGTCCTTATTCTACACGAATCCAAGAAACAATTACATTAGTATTAGTGGATGATTACTGGTTCAAAATTACTCAAACACACTTTTGGAGGACAGATGAACTTGAATAAGCAGGGAATGGAAATGAGTTGTTAAGTGCACATGCAATCTAAATTTACTAATGCATTTATGGAAAGAGGATTTTGTTTACTAGTAACTTTTTCTCTGTTATTGTGAAAGAGATAAGAATGACCTCTTCTTGATAACATTTCATGATTTTATATTTTGATATGTATGCTGAATAAATGTGAAAGCAGACATTAAAATGGAATTTTACAAGAAGATATATGCAGCATGACAAAGTTAAGGACATAGCCTAGGTATGTGCGCTATATATGTAGCATGGTTTCTGCAGAACGGATTAACAATGAGCTACAACGAGGGCTAGATCCACAGGATTAAGGCATTGCAACTCCTAGGACACCAACTACCTAACTGAATTCTCAGCCCCCAGTTAGGTGCACAGGCTCCTTAAACAGTGCCTGGGGAGAGTTAGGAAGGGGTTCTCGAAAGACAGCAGGCTGAGTGAGGAACCACCTAAGCTGGTCAGTAGGCAATACAGGCAGTCCCCGGGTTACGTACAAGATAGGGACTGTAGGTTTGTTCTTAAGTTGAATTTGTATGTAAGTCGGAACTGGCGTCCAGATTCAGCCGCTGTTGAAACTGACCAGCGGCTGACTACAGGAAGCCCGAGGCAGAGCTGCTCTGTCCCAGGCATCCTGATTCAGCTGCTGCTGGTCAGTTTCAGCAGCGGCTGAATCAGGACGCCTGGGGCAAAGCAGCTGGGGCGCTGCCGGGTTGGTCCCGCAGCGCCTCTCCCCGGCGCTACTGGACCAACCCGACAGCGCCCCAGCTGCTGTACCCCAGGTGTCGGCGAGAAAAGCCTGGTCTGCTGGGGGGGAGGGGGGCGCACTAGCTGCGCCCCCCCCCCCAGCAGACCAGGGAGACGCGGAGCGGCTTTTCTCGCCGCGAAGGACGCGGGTGGCGGGACCGCGGCGCGTCTGGGCGGTCCCGCCGCCCGCGTCCTCCACGGCGAAAAAAGCCCCATTTGCATGTAGGGATCCGACGTAAGTCGGATCCACGTAACCCGGGGACTGCCTGTACCAAGGAAAGGTGCAGGACTTATGGCCCAAATCTTCAAAGGTATTTGAGTGTGTGAGTCTCGTTGATGGGGGCATTGGGCATTGAACTCCAGAAACAGGCACCTCCCTCCATTTGAGATTCTCAGCTGTGAAGCCTCCCTTGAAGTAAGTCACCTAATCCAGGTCAGCTGTTGAGGTAGCCCATGCTCCTTCTCGTGAAACCCCAGAGAAAGAGAGAGAGAGAAAGAGAGAGAGAAACAGGTCAGCCCATTATACCCAGTAACCCAATGGTTAGGGAATGTGGGAAATCGAGGTGCAGATTTCTGTTCTGAATCAGGTAATGTGGGAATTTGAACCAGGGCCTTTTGTGCAATTTAAATTTAAATCCCGGCTTCATTTGCAGTTTCGATATGTCTAATTTACATCCCTTTTTCTAGAAAAGGGATGTAATCTAGACATACCCGTGCCTAACTCTTCCGTTGCGTTGCAGTGGGCTCCTGGGACCTGACTTGGGGCTAAGGATTTCACTGGGGGGAGTGCATGTTGTAGTTAGGTATGTGGACCAGCATGACTTGGTGTGCTGTACAGGCAGTGTGCTTGTGGAAGAAAGAAAATTGTTATCCCAAAAACAACTCATTGGTTATGTCTACACTATAGCCTCTTGCGCAAAAAATATGCAAATGAGGCAAAGCGTGGAATATTGCCACACCTCATTTGCATCATAGGGACCTTTTGGAGATGAATGTTTCTATTGCAAGGGCTTGTAGTGGTTACAAGAACCTCTGGGACTTTTGGGGAGGTAAGTTGTGGCCTTCCAGTCCCCATATCTGTGTGTAAAAGGTAGCTACAGGCAGCCTAGGCCCATGAGCATCTCCAAAGCATTTGGCTATGTCTACACTATGAGCAGGAGTGTGAGGCACACCTCACACACACATGCTAGCTCTCTGAGATCTAGTGTGAGTATAAATAGTAGCATAACAGCCGTAGCAAAGGCAGCAGTGGCAGTGGCATGGCAAACCCAGTGGATATATACTGGGCACAGCTAGGCCGTACTACCACTTTCCATGCTAGTGTGGCTACACAACTAGTTATCCTAGCACTAGCTTTTACCTTACCTGGGAATTGCACCTGTAGTTCATATGCACCTGTAGTCCATATGCCATCTGCTTAAGGCACTGGCATAATCTTGTTTGCACATACAATTTGTAAGGGGGGGGGGGGTGAGGGCCTTATTGTGACGTGAGGAGTAGAGAGGAAGATGCAGAGGGAGCAGAAGAAAGTGTGACTTACTGAGCCCACCCCTCTGACAGCAGAGCCTAGTTTTGGCATTGGGAGAATGACCAGGAGTAGATGGTGTGTCTCTTTTGGAGGCTAAAGTGGAGAAGCTGCTGGAGGCTGAGGCTGATACCGCTGGTGGAACTACAGGTCACAGCTGGCTTCTGTAGCAACCTCTGAACCCACAGCAATGGCACAAGCCTCATATGGCAGTGTGAGAAGTGCCTCTGAAGCACACTGGTCTCCTAAGACCACTGTTAGATATGTTTCTGGCCGCGGTGGGAAGTTACCCACTATTTATATATTTATTTATTTAAAATATTTTTACACACACACACACACACAAAATCCCAATAAAAGCATAGGTACAAAGGGTGGCTTTAGCCCAGCACTGAAACTGTACCAGCGTTGGCGCCAGGCAAATGACCCAGGGGAGAGAATTCTATAGCCTAAGGGCAAAAACCGGGAAGACCCTGCTCCACGTAGATGTCAGCCTGTAAACCTCGTTTTTTGAGGAATAAGGGATCTTGCGCAAAAGGGTTTTTTTCCAACAATATCGCAAAAACTTCTTCTGCTAAAAGGATCGGAAGAGGATATGCAAATGAGCATGTGAGATATGCAAATAAACACTCCATTTGCATATCTCCTGCAGAAAAAAACTCTCCATGTAGACATAGCCTCAGTGCAAGGCAGGTTTCCTGTATTATTCATGTAACTTTGTTCTGAACTCTTTCCAATTTGTCAACATCCTCTTTTAAAGCAGGGCCAGCAAAAATGGATGCTGTATTCCAGGAATGGTCTCACTGATGCCCTATAGACAGGAAATACCACCTCATGACTTTTACTTGCTTTTCCCTTACTAGTATGGCCAAAGATCACATTTGTCCTCTCAATCATTGCAGCACACCAGGAATTTAGGTTCAGTTGATTGTGCACCAAACCCCCTAAGGCCTTTCCTGAGTCACTACCTGCTTAAATTCTGAGTGTGACCTACATTCTTTGTTCCTAGACATATGACCTTGCCTTTGTATGTATTAAAATGATCTTTTAGCAAACCTAGATTACCACTCAATTCAGATTGCTTTTCAGAACTGACTGGCTGCAGCTATTCACTTCTCCAGTAATTTTTTTGTCATTTGCAAACTCTAGCAGCAATAATTTCATATTTTACTACATATTATTGATAAAGAATACATTGGCCCAAAAATGAGTGCCTGAGAGATCCCACTGTATAAAGTCCACTGGAGGACAATTCCCCTTTTACAATTTAAATATCAGTTATTCCATTAGATTTTTTTATAGTGCTATGTTTAATTAGAATGTCATCTGATACCTAGTCAAATGCCTTATAGAAATCTATTATGTTAACTTTAACTCAGCTAAATTCAGTACCCACTCTAAGTACCTTTTCTTATTAGCTTAATTTATCAGCTTAATTCACTCTTATTGACAATTTCTTACCCTTTTTTTCTTCTTTTTCCTCCTCTTCCCTCCCCCACCCCCATGCTGTTTATTTCAAAACTAGATCCCTTAAACACCATTCATCTGAAGAAGTGGGTTGTGCTCACGAAAGCTCATGACACCATCTACATGTTTGGTTAGTCTCTAAGGCAGGGCTACTCAACACGCAGCCTGTGGGCTGCATGTTGCCCGCCACCCGTTTGTTTGCAGCCCGCAGTACAGTTTGGGTTTATGCGGGGCTCAACACACAGCCCGCAGGTGGGAGCCAAAATGAAAAAGTAAACAATATAATGATCTTCTATTGATATGCGTTTTAGTAGTTAAATTCCTGGACTGTCGTTGCTCATTATGGGTGGAAATTGGGTAAATATTGCATTTTATTAATAACAGCAGAACTGACTTAAATGGGGCCTGTGTGTTGTGTAGTCTTGCCTTACTTAATCTTTGTATTCATGCCGGTCAGTGTGAAAGAAACTATTTGCATATATTTGCATATATTTGCATATCTGTGCAACCACACTTAAGTTGCGGCCCTCGGTATATGCTATGAGTATCATTGTGGCCCCCAGGGCTTCCAAAGTTGAGTAGGCCTTCTCTAAGGTTCTGTAAGACTATCTGTTGTTTTTTAAGTTATTCCAGTTACAGACTCACACGACTACCCCTCTGAAACTTTTTAGCTAAATTCATAATCCTATCAAGTAACTATTTCACACTTGTAAGACTTAATTTCCATAAAACCTTATAGATTGGCCTTAGTTTTGGTATCATCTTTTTATGCTTTACTGATTGCAACCTGGATCAGCTAATTGGCCTGTACTTCTCCAAACATCCTGTTTACCATGTTTGAATATTGGCACAATATGAGCTTTCCCCTGTACTTCTGGAATTTCCCCAGTATTTTGGGATTTGTTCACTATCAACATCAGTGGCCCTGAGAGCTCCTCGACCAATTATTTTAAAAGCTGTTTCACTTTAGTGGTTGCTGTTTAAAATCCTGTTTGATTATGAAATACTTTCTTTTCTATGTAAGATGTAAAAACATTAACCAACATCTTCCAAGTAGAGAACAAAAAATATTTATTGAACTTTTTGGCATCATTGTTAACCATTTTAGATGCTTTTTTCTAGTAAAAGAACTGTACCTTTCTTCCCTCTCTTCACTCCCCTGATTCTGTAGAATCTACCTGAATCAGACCTTCTTCAGCTCCCTCATCTGTTGCCCTTCATCTTGTCCTCACGCTGAAACCTCTTTAATTCCCTACACAGGAGTTCAGGTACAATGGCAGAGTCATTCTATTTCTGCTTCCTGTGGTATCCAACACCCCACAACTCTGGGTTTAAAAAACAGAAAAAATACTTTGATAAAAAATTCTCAGAAAACCCTTGAAAAATGAATAATCACACTGTTTCTCAATATGTGAATGGAAAACATTAAGAATTTGTTTGAATTCTTCACAAAAAATCATGACCAGTTCGGTGTACAAGGCAAACATGTAGAAAGACCAGACGAGTTTAAAAGAGCTTGCAATATAAATATTTGCTTTCTGTTACGGAATAAAGTTTAGAGTGTAACAAATATTTGCTAAAGAACGAAAGTAGAAATAGATAGAAAGCCTTCTGCTCAATTCAATCACTTGGTAATCCGATCTTTTAATTTGTGTGCTAAAACCAGAGGAACCAAATTATTTGTACCAACAGAACAATTTCCACCCTATCTTTGATAAAATTTGATGACTTCAGGCATGCATTAGTGGATAATTCTACCGCTGACTGTAAAAAGTTGTCATTAATAAGGAAGAGACCAATATTCTTAATGAAATTAAGGAAAATAGATCCCAAGCAAGATCTGTGATAACAAAAGATGATGGAGCGTGGAGGGGGGTGGCTAGTTCAGAGTGCTGGCAAGACTCAATAGAGTTTTGCATCTGCGCTTCAGTGTTTACAAACCTGCTCTGTGCAATGAGGCCAACAGCCTCTGAGGGGCCCCGGAAGACGTGAAGGAGAGGGCCCAGCTCTGCTCCCGGAAAGGCCAAGGCTGAGGGCAGCGAGCCCTCTGCACTGCCCGGAGCGCAGTGCAACCCTCTCCGCTACCCTTAGCATGGCCTGGAGCATGTGGTGTGGTGCTCCAGCAGCGATTTAAAGGGCTTGGTGCTCTGGCTGCTGCTGCTGCTGTTTCGGCAGCTGCCTCCTTTGCTGTGGCTCCCTCCCTGTCAGCGGGCCTGCCTCTGTCTGTGACTGGTAACATCTGATAACCGTTGTGAGTATATAAAGCTATTGGGGGGATCTCGGGGTCAGGTTTACACAGGCATTTAGGCACCGCATGATTCTGATAGGTGCCTAGTGAGGTGTTCAGTAGTGCTTAAGAAAGGAATGGGAGTTAGGGGCCTGCCCTGCTCAGGTGCTTCTGTAAATCCCACTGGGCACCTCTCTGCATCTCTAGGCATCTAAATACCTGTATAAATTTGGCCACCAGTCTATTTCCTCAGAAATATTTTATTTTCATAAACCACCTCTTTTAGACACAGTCCAGATCAGATGACTGCTGCACCTAGTCCAGTGTCTGATAGTGACCAGTCCAAGATTATACAGAGGCACATGCAGGAAACCCCATAGCGGGCATAGTACTCAACCTTTGCCATGACATGTATATTTTAACTCTATCTCCTGTTATCATGTTCTCATTATCTGTATTTAAGTGACATTCTTTAAAAACCTTGTCATGCTCAGGGGCTGAGCGAGAGGATGTGGCCATGTGTTCCCCATGCGTTGTTTTTCAAAAACACAAAAAGGGTTGCAGCCTGGTGCACTGAAGATAAGCAGGGGCCATAGTTTCCACAGTCGTTCTCACAATTTTGGCAGGTAGCAGGAGGATTTGTGAGTGTGCTAACAGTGTGCCCATATTCATGGCTCCATGAAGGAGCTACTGACTCTCATACCTGGCTCCTTGCAGGACAAGGCTAGAGCGTATGCTCTCCCAGTGAAGATTCTGGGCCTCAGATACTGCCACTTGGTGTCTGGTCAGGCCACAGGGGTGAGGGAGTGGACGGTATGAAGCACAAGCATGTACAGTTGTTCACTGAGGGGGCATCTGTCTACACTGCACCTTTTTCCAGAATAACGGCTGTTATTCCAGAAAAACAATACTAGCGTCCACACAGCGATTGCATTATTTCGAAAGAAAATCCAAATAACGGAGGGCATTTTCTGACGTTGGTAAACTTCATTCCATGAGGAACAACGCCTCTTCCGGAAAAGTTCTTTCGGAAGAGGGTGTGTGTAGAGCTCCACTGCTTCTATGTTGAAATAGCTCCTCCCCAGGGCCATTCTAAATTATCCCTCCCTGGTGCCTCCTGGGGCTCTAAATCGAGGTCACGCGTCCAGATTAGGGGGGCTTGCCCCGGAATAATTTTGAGGCTTCCCTGTAGCGTGGATGCTCTATTTCAAAATAAGCTATTCCAGAAGATCTCTTCTAGAATAGCTTTTTTCTGAAATAAGCTTGCAGTGTAGATGTACCCTGAGCAAGGCTGGAAGGCAAAATGACTGGGTAGGATGTGGCCTGTTCAGGTGGAGAATGAGAGCTATCTGAAAGGCCATCAAAACAGGGCTGTGCAGAAGGGGAAAGACCCTACCATGACCACAAAGACCTTCAAACACAGACCAGGCTTTCTAGGAATAATCCAGGACTTTTTTTCCAGAACAGTGTTTCAACCTCTTGGGGGGTTATGAAATACTGTCAGGGAAGCTGCAAGTTAGAGAGCTCAGCATTACAGTTTAAAGCAAAGAAAGCCAGTTCAGGTGTTTCCTGTCAACTTTTTAGAACATACACACACATTTAATAGGCTTATCGTTGTTATAATTGATACGTGTGTTACTCATACTTTTATAGCAAAAGTAAGGAGTCGTGAAAATGTTTTCCTTCGAATAAGGAGCCACCAGCCAGCGAAGATTGAGAAATACTACTTTAGAGATTAATCTGCGTATTTGTTTTCACCAGCATTTGGGTCCTAGGTTGCAATACTGATGTCATCAACACCCACTAATAACGCCATCTGTCTCTGTGAGCTCTGACATCATCAGTTTGATGAGGGCTTGATGGCAGTGGAGCAGTTGACTGGATAGGGGCATTCCTGAGGAACCTGATTGAAGATGCCAGTTTTGATCATGATGTGGTTGAACTTAAACAAGTAGCTACAGAGTGGAACCAGGCAAAGTGGATTCCAAAGCCAAACAGTGTTTCCAAAAGATAAACATGATCCATCCAGTAAGACATATTGTCCTAGTGAAGGACTAGACAACTGAGGCAAAGACTGTCCCTAGTTGTAGGCTGGAGCAGGTCTGAGACTAGTTGGAATAAATTGTCAAATACTTCTGCCTGGGACAGAGCAAGTCTGGTTGAGATATGTGACTGCCATCATAGATGTCTGCTGCAGCAAGATTGCCCTTCTTGTGAATTAGGGCATACGAACAATGTCAGTAACTCAGGGGGCCAAAAGCTCTTTTTCAAGCAGCGGTGCGAGCACAGTTTGGTGAGAAATGGGGGAGAACTCTGCTCCCCCATGACCTGGTCCACACGATGGGAAAGTCGGGACTGAGAATGTCTCCGAACACAAAATCCACAAAATGTAAGGCACTCAAGAGTCTGTCCTTTGGCGTTGAAGTAGGACCTAGATCATCCCTGATAGGTCTTTGGCCAACCTGTTCTTGAAAACCTATGAGAGGGATTCCACAACCACCCTAGGAAGGTTAAGCCGTTCTAGAGCTTAACTGCTCTTATGGGTAAGTTTTTTATAATATCTTACCTAAACATCTCTTGCTGAATATCAAGGGAATTGCTTCTTATCCTCCTTTCAGTGCACGTGGAGAACAATTTATCACTGTCATCCAGAACAGCCCTTAACATATTTGAAGACTGTTATTGGATCCTCACTCAGTCATCTTGCCTCAAGAATAAACATGCCCAGTATTTTTAACCTGTCCTCATAAGTCAGGTTTTCTAAACCTTCTATCATTTGTGTTGCTTTCCTTTGGACTCTCTCATATTTTCATACCTTTCCTGAAGCATAGCATCCAAAACTGGACATAGTATTCCATCAGAGACCTCACTAGTGCTGAGTATAGTGGGAGAGTTACCTCTTGTATTTTACTTCTGACATTTTATTAATAGACCCTAGAAAGGTATGCACCTGTTTCAGAATTGCATCACATTATTGGCTCATAGTTAATTTGTGGTCCACCATAATCCCCAGATTCTTTTCAGCAGTACTATTGCATAGCCAATTATCCCCCACTTTGTATCTCTGCACTTGATTTTTTTTCTTTCAAAGAGTAGTAATTCATTGAATTTCATCTTGTTGGTTTCAGACCAAGTCTCCAATTTGTCAAGATCATCTTGGATTCTAATTCTGATCTAACCCTCTCATCACTGTATCATCCTCAGATTTGAGAAGCACACTTTCCACTCCATTAGGCAGGTCATTAATGAAAATGTTGAATCATATTGGATCCAGGACAGACCCCCGGAGCACCCCATTAGAGACGCCCTCCCTTTTTGACAGCAAACCATTGACGACTGCTGTTCAAATACAATCTTTCAACCAGTTATGCATCCACCTTACAGTAATTTAGACCTTATAGACTATGTTTCCCTAAGAGAATGTCATGTGGGACTGTGTCCAAAAGCCTTTCTAAAATCAAGATATATCATGTCTACTGGTTCTCCCTGTCCAGTAGGCTAGTAACCTTATCAAAGAAGGAAATAAGTTAGTTAGGCATGATTTGTTCTTGACAAATCCATATGGTCTGTTCATTACAGTCCTATTATCATGTAGTTGTTTATAAACTGATTGTTTCGTGATTTGTTCTGGTGTCTTTCCAGGTATGAAATTTAAGCTGACTGTTCCCCTTTGTCCTCTTTGTTCCCCTTTTTAAAGGTAGGTGCTATGTTTGCCCTTCTCCAGTCTTCTGGCACCTCACTTGTCCTCTAGGAGAGCTCAAAAATAATCACTCATGCAGGGCTGGACAAGAGACAGTCTGGGGGCCAGACCCAGCCCACAGATTGCATCTGGCTGCTGTCTATTTATATGTTGCTGCCTATGCCACCAAATTTCCAGGCAGTGACTCAGGCAGCAAGATCCTATATAAATGGCTCACGGTTGTGGTGCTACTCTGGCACGGGCCAAATGGATGAGCCTTTTAAATAGCCACAGCAACCCCGGGTAGCTGCTAGGCGATGAGGTAGCGGTGGGGCCGTGAGCCCTTTGCTGGGTTTTTCAATTCAAAGCCTCTAGCCCCAGACAACTCTGCAGGGGAGGCTAGTCCCCAGTCCCACCTCTTCTGCTTGCTTTTGGAAGTGGAGCTGGCCTGTGACCACATAGCAAAATCCTTTGTGGCCCTCTTGCAAAAATTATTGCCCCCCTGCACTAATGGGTCTGAAATTGCTTCAGCTAGTTCCTTAAGTGCCCTAATATGAACTTTATCAGGCTTTGCTGACTTGAATACATCTAATTTACCTAATATTCTTTAATCTGTTCTTTCCTTACTCTGGATTGTGCTCTTGCCTCATTCTTGTTAATATTAACCGTGTTAAGCATCTGGTTACCATTAACCCTTTTAGTGAAGACTGAACCAAATTAGGTATTAAACACTTCAGCCTTTTTGATGTCATCAATCATTAGCACTTCTTGACTCCTTCATCTTTCTGTTGCTCCTAAAGTATTTATAGAACTTTTATTATTACCTTGTTTGTTTCGTGCTAGGTTCAATTCATTTTATACTGTAATCTTTGTGATTTTTTTCTCTGTGTGCTCACACTATTTTTTTTATAATCATCTTTAGCAACTTATCCATGTTTCCACTTTTTGTGGGATTCCTTATTAATTTTCATGTCATTAAAGAACTCTTGACAGACACTCTTTCACATAGTTTGCTTTTGTGCCTTTCATATTTTCTCTTTGGAAAAACTGTCAGTTTTCCTGCATGCCTTTTTCCCTTGGATTTTCTTCCCGTGTGATTTTACCTGCCAGTTCTATGAGTTTATGAAAATCTGTTTTTTTAAGTCAGTTGTCCTTATTCTGATGCTCCCTCGCCTTCCTTTCCTTAGCATCATGAAATGTATCATTTCATCACGCCTTTCTTTCAGATTGCCTTCAACCTTTGGACTGGCAGCAAAATTTCTTCCTGTTGGAATCAAGTCTAAAATGATCTCCCCAGGGTTACTTCTACCTTCTGAAACAGGAGAGTTGCCCTCAACACGTTCCAAGAATTTACTGGAAATTGTATGTGTTGCCATATACTTTTCCAGCCGGTTAGTTGTAGTTAAAATATCCCCCTCACCACCAGCGCTTTGTGTTTTTGGATGTTTCTGTTGTTTGTTTTAGAAATGCCTCATGCTCCTGCTCTTCCTGATTAGACCTAGTATATACTCCTCCTGTGATGATGCCCCTGTTTTTCCCCTGTTATCTTCACCCAGAGCCGTTTAGCTGGTGTGTCTCTCATTTCCTTCTGGGCCTCGTGGAGAGCGGGTGTCAGTTGGTATGTGGGCATACTCTCTCCATGTACCATCCCAGCTCTGCACAGGTAGCAGACCAGGAAGCCCACAGATTCAGTTCAGAGGTGAAGGTGCTCCACTAGGTTTATTGTCAATGAAGCAGGGTCCTGGTGCCTGGCAGACTCTAATGGGACACTAACACCTGTGTGCCTGTGATAGTGGTCTCAGGTCAGTGAGTAGTGTGACTTTCCACTGCCCTCTGGGCTGGACAAAGATGTCCCTCCTGTGATTTGTACACATTGATACAAACTAATTACACATTATACTTCTGACAGCTAATTACTGGCCCTCTCTCTTGTACCTGCTGCTTCAAACAAAACATTTCCATCCATCATCATGTTCTTCCGCCCTTGCCCTTATTTGGGATTGGTGTGCACCTGTACAGGATTGTCTCGGGATTGTGTTTATGCTGTGACTTTGTGTTGGGATGTACCTGGACTAGCCTTCTGGAATGTGTTTATATGAATACCATGTGCCTAGCACTTCTCAGGAGCGTCTGTGTTTTACAACATTCATCATGCTTTTGCCAAGTCTGTGTACCAGACAGGGAACTTGTAGGCAGGTGTTTCCTTTATGGCAGGTCCTGACTTTTGCTCATAGCCTGGCTTTTGCTGATTTTTAGGTCAGGCCTTCAGCCTACTGTTCCAGGCTCCCTCTTTCAACTATCCTCAGAACAAGTGTATACATGCTTGATGTACAATGCAACGCCTGTTCCCTTTCACCTGCTTGTCCTTTCAGAAAAAGCAAAACCCCAGATATGAGATGTATCCTCTCCAGTCTCAGTGATGCCATTTAAGTAGTAACTTACTGTGTATACTAATACTTTCAGTTCTTCCTGTTTATTTCCCGTTCTTCTTGCATTTGTGTGTAAACATCTAAAAATCTGAGCAGATTCCCCCACTGTTCTCCCTCTTATTGCTCCTACAAACATATTATCTTCCATTCCGCCCTTACCACCTCAACATCTAGCCCTTTGAAAAGGTCACCTTTTTAAATGGCAGCCTGTGAGTATTTATCACCTACTCCATTTGAACTTAGTTCAAAGCCTTCCTCATCCGGTTGGCAAGTCAGTGACTGAGGCTGCTCTTCCACTTCTTGGCCAAGATAGCCCCATCTGTTTCCAGTAGTCCTGTGTCCCAACCAGTATCCATGGTCAAAGAAGGCAAAGCGCTTCTATTGACCACAACCTGCACAGCCATGTGTTCATCTCCAGGGGACGTGTGTTCCTGCCTTGACAAGTGTGACTCAATGGTCAGTTCATAGATTTATAGGGATTTTCTGTTGCACATTAGATGGAGGGTTTCTGAGAACTAGGCCAGAGTGAGAACCTGTAACCACCCCCAGTTGCCTGTACTAACCACGGTACCACTGGGCATTCTTCTCTAAGTAGAGATGAGAATGGTTAACTGGTAAGCCTCACCCTTAACGGATGAGACTTACAAGTTCCAGTTAACTGGTAGGGGCCTGAGCAGCTGCCCTCCCTATGTTTAACCGGGTAACCAATTAAATGGGATTTTACATCCCTACTCCCAAGACCCACCATAAGAACTGGTTGATTTTTTTTCAAAATGAAATGTTTTTATTTTCAATTTGAAATGACTGTTTTGAATTTTACTTTTATTTAAAATTAAAAAGGTAAAAACAAACTTGACAATGAAATTAAACATTTCAACAAAAAAGTTAAAATGTGGCATTTCCCACTAAATGAAAATTCAACTTCATTTCAGAATTTGTGAAATTGTTTATAAAAAGTTTCATTTTGACAAAGTTGAAAGGCTTTGTTTCGAACTTACTATAGCAAGTGAAACAGGGACATTGAAATGAAGCACTTTGACCAAATTGAAATAGTGTTTTGATTTTTTTGTTAAAAACTTTAACAGAATCATTACCTTCCTGCAAAACATCTTGATTTTTTGAATACGAATGCAGTGGTGGGGAGTTTTATTACCAGATCTAACTAACAATGACCCACGTGCCCAGGAAATCAAATGCCTGCTGATAGAAAATCACCTGATCCAAGTCCTGTCTCAGGGTATAGGTGCAAAGAAGGTTTAGACCCAACCTCTTCATTCAGAGGTGCAGCAGGTTTCCTAGTGTGACTTCAGGCTCCTCAAGCAGCCTGATCTGGGGCCTTGGAGAACAGCCTGGCAACCTAACCATAAACATGGATGAGGCAGCTAAAGGAAACCCTTTCTCCCCATTCCAACCACCAACTAGTTTAAGAAGCCAGAATCACATGACTTTCCCCTCTGTGGGGAGTTGTGGCCTAGCCATGGTGGTTAGAAATGGGAGGAAAAATTACGGAAAAAAGCAATAGGGAGAAACCCAAAGCCATAGGGTGGGATAGAACATGATTTGCTAGTATATTAGGTTTGGCTTGTCGATCCTATGCAGTGACATGGAAGACCCAAGCCAAGCAATATACGAAAAGAAGGACAAATGAAGGGCATTTGGAGACCTGCGTGAGAAAACAGTGTGGGGAAAGCAAAAAATTGTGTGTGTGCCTGTGTCTGTGTATATGTGCATACCGAGAGTTCTCCCTCATGTACTTAAATACAAACCTAGAGTGAAAACTGAAATAGAGTAGGCATAACACAGCAAGCAGTGGGGTACTGAATAATTCTGTGTGTAGTTGGTCATTTTATACATTTATCTCTCTCATTCTTTTTCAGAAACTCTCAGAGATGGGCTCCACGTAACACTTCAGTTCTGAAAAACTAAGGACAGATGACTCAGT
The DNA here is from genome assembly GCF_052426305.1 of Pelodiscus sinensis. Lineage (NCBI taxonomy): Eukaryota > Metazoa > Chordata > Testudines > Trionychidae > Pelodiscus > Pelodiscus sinensis. Next base: position 144,528,497 of record NC_143052.1, on the reverse strand, counting down.
AGTGTGCAATGGAGAAAACAGCAGGAGAAATACCAGCCCTGAGGCTACCATTTTATGTCTTATTGTACTGCAGCCATGCACTCCCAACTCCCAGTGTGCTGCCTTAGGGAGAGAACACGCTTGTCAGACATTACTAGATCCATTTGTTGTCTTACAACTTTTTCACTTTTGCATTGTGCAATCCACTTGTGAGAAGAGGAATGATGACTTTTTATAGATGCTGTTTGATTCTCTTGGCATTTATCTGGAACACCTCTGCCTATGGACCAAACCAAAGGGCACAGAAGAAGGGAGACATTATTCTTGGGGGACTCTTCCCCATTCATTTTGGAGTGGCTGCCAAAGACCAGGATCTAAAATCTAGGCCAGAATCAGTAGAGTGTATAAGGTAAGCCAACAAGAATTGTAAAATAGACAATGCTGGAGTCTTTACACTGATCAGTTATAAGTGAGATGAATTACTGCATCAGTAGAATAGCTGTAGCTAAGAATCAAACAAGCTCCTCTTAGCTGTTTATAGTATCTTTAATACATTTTGTAACCCAAATGCTTTACAGAGTTAAATATTTTTCATTCTGTCTACATTATCTTCCTTTACCTTCTATCCCCACTTTATCTACTGGTGGGGAGCACTCTGTGAAGGCAATAGACTTGCTCTCCACAGATCTAGGTGATACAAAACCATGGAAGTGTGTGCTGATGGTGTAAAGACAATGAATGGTGCATAAGCTAATGTAAATGTTAAGAATGATTTGTTGGCTTACAGTGAGAAACGACATTCCAGGCTATAGTTCCCAATTCTACCAAATCACAAATCTATTCAGGCAATGAATAATGGATGTTTAAATAATATTTATATACATACATGTATACTTCACTTAGTCACAGCAAAAGCAATGAAAGGGTACCTCTACACAGCACCGCTATTTTGGGATAATGTCTGTTATCCTGAAATAGCATTCTATGCTGTTTACACAAGAAGCCCGTTATTTCGAAATACATTCAAAATAACGGGCTTGTTGTTCTGGCTTCCTGTAAACCTCATTGCAAGAGGATTAAGGAAGATGCTGGAATAGCAATTTATTTTGAAATTTAGCGCTGTGTAGACAGCGTCAAATTTAGAAATAAGCTATTTCTAAATCAGCTATGCAATTTACATAGCTCAAATTGCATAGCATATTTCGAGCTATGCTCTACTGAGTAGACATGCCACCAGTGACCAGAAAATTGTAAAATTGTCTGACTACAATCATGTATGGCAAATAAGGGTTTTGAAATAATAAATTCTTCTATTTTTATTGAACTTTTCATCCTTGCTAAACACTTCACTCAACATGAGGTAAATTTTTAAGTGTTTAGGTGTCTAACAATGCAGATTGGGTGAAATCAGATGTCTAGGTAATTTTGAAAATCCCGCTAGGCACCTATCTTCCTCCTTAGGTACCTCCTAAATACTTTTAAAAATCTGGCCCTACAGTCCCAAACCTGAATTCAGTAATCAGTCCTTCAAGCAAAATTCAGTTACTTTCACATAAATACCGCTTATAGACAGGTCAGTCTTTGGCATTAAACCCTGTATATATGGATGTGAATTGCTTCTTCCACTACTGAAATACAGCCAGTTTTGTGCTGAGACATGGCAGATGTTTAACCTTGCCCAGCAACACTACATAGCAATTTAAGATTGGAAATTATGACAAACTGAATTCAACTGAAACTTGATGAAGGCAAAATATAAGATATTCAGTTTGGAATTTGGTCACGAGAAAGAGGGAAACACGTGTGTTCCTGAGCAGTAAAGTGACATGGGGCTTTAATACCAACAAGAGGTCAGGGCATCTGTTTTACATCTTATCTGAAAACAGCCTGTTTAGAAGTACCCTGATTTCTAATACGAGGCTGGGGAATTAGTTCAGTGCAAATTTGGAATTATGATAACGAATTACTAACACCATTTCTGCTTCTCCTAGAGTGGTGGTTTTCAACCTGCAGTCTGCGAACCCTCTGGAGGCTCACAGACAATGTCTAGGGACCTGGGAAAGGTTATCAGTGTGATAGAACAGTGGTTTTTCAACACATGGTCAGAGGATCCCTCGGGGAACTGCAGACTGTCTCCACTACAAAGTGGATTAACACTGCTTCAGTGGATCCACTGGGGCTCATTCAGTGAGTCTAGTGAAGACTCGCTAAATTGACTGCTGATCACTCTCCTGTCGACTATGGTACTCCATCAGAACAAGATGAGTAAGGGGAATTGACAGGAGAGCTTCTTCTGTCGACCTAGCATGGCATGAACCCTGCAGTAAGTAGATCTAAGCTATGTTGATTTGAAGTATGCTACTAATGTAACTTAAAGTACATAGCTCAGATCTACCTGTCCCTGTAGTGTAGACCTGCCCTAAGATTTCCAAAGGGGTCTGCACCTCTGTCCATTTGAAATGTAAGGGACAATTCTGACCTAGGGTTTTTACTGGTTTCCTGTCCAAATAGCGAGCAGGTTCAATCCAATTAATTTGTAAGATCATAGTGGTTTGAATATAATGCATAACAGAGCAGAAGGAAAGAACTTCAGCAAAAGAATTCTGAAGCTGTTCTTGCTTTATTTAATGCACCTACCTACAAACTATAGATTAGATCTACACAATGGACTTTCAGTGGCTCTCAACCTGTTTACCGTTGTGGGCCACATCCAGTACTACCTGGATGGCCCTGAGGATGTCACATGGGCTCTGACTCTGGGCTGTGCTCTAAGCATCGCGCAGATTGAGAACCACTGACTTAGATTAAGTGGTGCAACCGCTAACTGTGAGGGGGTCCCTAGAGGGAGCCTAGGACTATGGGACTGCTGTGCCCCCTTAAGTCTCTCCAGCCTGGGCTGTATCTCTCAATGCCTTTCAGGGGAGAAGCAGCACCCTTTCCATGTTCTGTTATCACTCACCACGCCCAACTGAGCAGCCGCTCATCCAGCAACTAGATTGCACGAATGTTCCCAGAGCCACTTATTAATCTCTCAGCATAAGACACCAGCTGAATCCTCTACCTCCAGCTCCCAGTTCTGTATCTCAGAAATGTACCAACTGATTTATTAATTGATTCACCACTTGCATCAATGGAAAGTAGACATACACCAGTCTTTGTAAAACCCCTGGGCAAATTTACCAGACACTTCAGGCGAACTCACTGGATAAAGATAAACAGTAAACCAAGTTTATTATTAACTACAAAAGTGAGATTTTAAGCGACTATAAGTGATAGCCAAAAAGAGTAGTTACCAAAAGAAAAGAAAATATTAGCATGTTTCCATCTTAAATGCAATAAAACTGCATTTTAAATGTGCCAACTGACATGTTATAGATCCAGCCTTTTCTTGCTTAGATAAATCCTGATCTAAATGGGTCCATTGACTTCAACAGGGATTGGATCAGGCTGATATGGAAGCAAAGGAATTTAATCACTAAGGATATGTCTAGACTGCATCCCTCTGTCGGCAGAGAGATGCAGATTAGGCAGGTCGACATTGCAAATGAGGCAGGGATTTAAATATCCTGCACCTAATTTGCATAAAAATGGCCACTCTGTTTTGCCGACTCAGCACTTCGTTGGCAAAAAGCGGCAGTCTAGAAGGGGATCTGTCGAGAAAGAAAGCCTTTTTCAGATCCCTTATGCCTCCTGCAAGGAGGTTTACAGGATCTGTCGAAAAAGGCTTTCTTTCTCGACAGAAACCCCTCTAGCCTGCTGCTTTTTGCTGACAAAGTGCTAAGTCGGCAAAATGTGGTGGCCATTTTTAGGCAAATTAGGTGCGAGATATTTAAATCCCCGCCTCATTTGCAGTGTTGACCTGTCTAATCTATAGACATACCCTATATGCAGGGCTCGACAAATACACTTATCAACTCGCCCGTGGTGAGTAGATTTCAGCTGGTCGCCCTGTTCACCGGCAGTCCACACATGCGCAGTGCGGGTCTTGCGCATTTGCGGTGCAGGGCTGGCAAGTGGTTTTTGCCGTGATTGTCGAGCCCTGCCTACGTGTGTATCTACATAGACTGCTTTTAGATAAGCACACATTAATTGATCTAACGTGGAGAAAAGATGGTTTTGCTACTTGAATTGGGCTAACTATTGCTTGTGAATGGTTTACTTCTCAAATGTAACTGTTTTCTAGTTAAGAATTGTCTGCAAACATATCTTGACATCTATATATTTATTCATAGATCAAAACTAAATTTTTGATAAATGCAAAGTAATGCATGCTGGACAACATAATCCAAATCTACATACAAAATCGGCTCCTTAAAAAAGATCTTGGAATCACTGTGGATAGTTCTGTGAAAACATCCATTTCCAGGGGCAAAACAGCTACTAGAATGTTAAAACCCATTAGTAAAGTGATAGATAATAAGACAGGAAATATAATGTTACATAAATCCATGGTACATCCACACTTTCAGTACTGCATACAGTTCCAATCGCCCCATCTCAAAATAAGATATATTAAGAAATGGAAAAGGTACAGAGAAGGGCAATGATAATCATTAGGGGACTGGAACAGCTTCCATATAAGAAAAGATTGAAAGGGTTAGGACTGTTCCGCTTGGAGAAAAGTGACAGGGGCTAGGACAGAGGCCTATAAAATCATGAAGGGGGTGGAGTCTGTGTGCGTGTAGAACTTCACTGACAAAGAATGTTTGTAGGGACCAAAAGTATAACTAGGTTCAAAAAAGAATAAATGTTGTAATGGAGGTTCAGTTCATCAAAGGCTGTTATACATGATGGCCAGAAATGCAACTCCATGCTTTGGGTGTCCCTGCCCTTCTAACTTCAGGTGCTGAGACTGGATGACAGGGGATGGATCACTAGATAATTGGCTACATTGTCCTACATTTCTATCACTGGCCTGTCCTGTCCATTCCTTTTACATCTGGCATTGGCCACTGTTGGCAGACAGGATACTGGGCTGGACGGACCATTGGTCTGACCCACTTTGGCCGCTCCTATGTTCTTATATTTTAGTTTACAAGGTCACATAAAAGCTGCTTGCTGCCATTGTCGCTTTGCATCTAGTGAACATTCATAATCAGAAATGTTTTGGCTCTAAGGACCCAGATCTTGCCTTATGATAAGTGCTCAGTGTAGCTCAAGAGGCAAATGTGCAAAGGTGTCTTTAAGCCTTTGCGGTCTCCAACCCTAGCATCCTCCAGGGTGGTACCTGGTGTCATTACACTGGTTGTGAGCACAGTCTCCCAGCCCTTCCTCCTCCCCCCTCCCCGCCCTGTGCTGCTGCCTCTGTATCACAGGCATGGATCTGTATCACAGGCAGCTTTGCTAGGGCAGGTGGCTCTGTGGGAACTGCTGCTCATGGGGAGATGGTTTTCCCCCAGGAGCACCAGCTCCCACCTGCCCACACTCCATGCTGCTGCCTCTCTGGGAGGCAGCACCATGGGGGTGGGACATGCAGGAAGCCATCTTAAAAGCCAGCTCCCTGTCTATACCAGCTCCTGCCTGCCTCTCCCGGTGCTGCTGATTTTGTATCAGAGGCAGCAGCACAGGGGGTCAGGCGGTTCTGCAGCAGGCTTAAAAGCCAGCACCCTGTGTGCTCCAGCTGAGGCCTCCCATGCACCCTTACTGCTGTGTCTGATAGGGTATGTCTACACTACAAAGTTAGTTCGAACTAACTTTCATAGGCGCTACACTAGCGCTCCGCTAGTTCGAATTTAATTCGAACTAACGGAGCGCTTAGTTCAAACTAGGTAATCCTCATTCCACGACGATTAAGCCTAGTTCGAACTAGCTAGTTCGAATTAAGGGGTGTGTAGCCCCTTAATTCGAACTAGTGGGAGGCTAGCCCTCCCCAGCTTTCCCTGGTGACCACTCTGGCCAACACCAGGGAAACTCTACTGCCCCCCTCCCGGCCCCGGACCCCTTAAAGGGGCACGGGCTGGCTACGGTGCCTGTGCCAGGTGCAAGCCTGCCAGCACCCAGCCAGCAGACCCTGCACCTGGCAAGGATCGAGCCACCCACCCGATGTCCCCCAGCCCTCCCCCTCTTCCTGGGACCAGGCTAGCAGCTCCCGGGAGCTTGCCCGGGACAGCAAGAGGCGGGCACCCGCCTGGGCTAGTGCGGACATCGTGGACCTCGTCCACAATCTCCTCACTAGGCACAGGAAGGTGGCCGGCTTGGGCAAGAGAGCTGCCAGCCTGGCCACCCAGGAGCAGATGTGCAAGAGAATCAAGGGGGTCCACTGAGACCCCCGACCCTGAGCCCTGAGCTTACAATGGCCGTACTGAGTCAGACCAAAGGTCCATCTAGCCCAGTAGCCTGTCTGCCGACAGCGGCCAACCCTAGGGACCCTGGAGGGGATGGACCGAAGACAGTGACCAAGCCATTTGTCTCGTGCCATCCCTCTCCAGCCTTCCACAAACCTTGGGCAGGGACACAACTCCTACCCCCTGGCTAATAGCACTTCATGGACCCAACCTCCATGACTTGATCTCACTTCCCTTTAAACTCTGTTCCAGTTCTAGCCTTCACATCCTCCTGCAGCAAGGAGTTCCACAGGTTGACTCTTTGCTTTGTGAAGAACAACTTTCTGTTACTACTTTGAAGCCTGCTACCCATTCCTTTCCTTTGGTGTGCTCTAGTCCTTCTTTATGGGAACTAATGAAGAACTTTTCTGTATGCACCCTCTCCACCCCACTCCTGCTTTTAGAGACCTCTATCCTGTCCCTCCTCCGTCTCCTCTTTTCTAAGCTGAAAAGTCCCAGTCCCTTTAGCTTCTCTTCATATGGGACCTGTTCCCAACCCCTGATCATTTTAGTTGCCCTCCCCTCTCCCACCCTCTCTCTTCCCCTCTCCCACCTCCTTTTCCCAGTCTCCCCCAGTTTTGTTCAATAAAGACAGATTCCATTTTTGAACACAATTGTCCTTTATTTTGTACATCAAGAAAAGGGGCTAGGGAAGGGTAAGTGGAAGGAGGTGAGGGAGGAATGGGGTACGAGCCCCCGATGGGGAGGACTGGGCTGGCTCTGCGGGCTTCTGGGGGTGGAAGCTCTCCTGAAGCCCCCCAATTGCTCCCTCTCCCCAGATGGCAGCCTGCGGCAAGTGCAGCCGGGCTGATGGCCGAGTGCTGTGATGTGCCCAGTGTGGGCACTCAGGGCACTCCAAGCCAGGACTGCTTTACAAGCGGGGCACCCCTGAGAACTGTCTGTCCGGGGTGGGGGTCAGGACCCTTTAAGCACAGCCCTCGGCTAGCCTGATACAGCATCTCCACGCTCTAAGTCCTCCTCTGATGCCCTACCAGCACTGCTTCCGGCCATCCTTAATGTGGACGCGCTAGTTCGAATTAGCAAAACGCTAATTCGAACTAGTTTTTAGTTCTAGATGCGTTAGTTCGAATTAGCTTAGTTTGAATTAACTAATTCGAACTAAGTTAGTTCGAATTAGCGCTGTAGTGTAGACATACCCATACAGAGCCAGCGGGGGAGGGGTTGTATGTAGCCGTTCACATCCCTACTAGATATACCACATCTACCACTTCCCTCTTACCACAAGGCCTATTATCCTGTCAAAGAAAGCTATCAGGTTGTTCCTTGGCAAATCCATGCTGACTTACTTATCACCTTATTATTTTCTAGTTGTTTGCAAATGGATTCCTTATTTATTTGCTCCATTATCTTTCTGGTACAGAAGATAAGCTGACTGGTCTGTAGTTCCCTGGGTTGTCCTTATTTTCTTTTTTATAGATGGGCACTATATCTGTCCTTTTCCAGTCTTCTGGAGTCTCTCTCATCTTCCATGATTTTTCAGTTCACCAGGACCAGGTGGCTTGAAGCCATCTAATTTGTTTAAGTAATTTTTAATTCCCTGCCCCTACTTTCGCTTCTGACTCTACCTCATTTTCACTGGAATTCACTATGGTAGGAGTCAATGACGGCCAAGCTTCCTGGTGAAAATTGAAACAAAGAAGTTGTTAAGCACCTCTGCCATTTCCACATTTTCTGTTGTTATCCCTTCCACCACATATACACTGAGTAATAATGGTCCTGCCCTGTGCTTGGTCTTCCTCTTGCTTCTGAGGTATTTGTAGACTGTTTTCTTGATAGCCTTTATGTCTCTGGCTAGTTTGATCTCATGTTGTACCACGGCCTTCCTAATTTTTTTACTTGTGTTATTTGTTTATATCCATCTGTATTATATTCATTTGTAATTTGTCCTAGTTTTCCCCTTTTCTATAACTTATTCTATAGTCTGATATTAAATGTCCTAACTAATGAGACTTCCACCCCTTCTTTTTGTGACAATTACACCTGAAATGCAGTATTAGGATATTTTTTTCTAATATTCCGCCTTGAACAATTTCATCCTTTTTTACTCATCATATTTTCTCTGAACACACAAATAATTCTCTGCCCACTCCCCCGCATTTAAATACTTGTAGAATTGCCTCTTGTCGGTTTTTGTTTCGCTACCCAATGCCTCAGCGTATTCATTGAGTTCAATTTAATTTGTGTATCTTACATAAAATTATCTGGAAAATTTCTCATATTGAATATATGAGTTTTAAAAAAGAGAGTAAGAATTCCCCATTGCTCTTTCCATCCTGATCTTGCTAGCTTGAGGACTGAGTGCTAAAGCTTAAGGAAAAAAACCTGCCCACAATTTTCATCCTCATTGTAATGTAAGATGAGAGTATTTCAAGCCATGTGAATTGCATATTTGCAGCTTATGTTTTCAAAATATCTCTTACATTATAATTATTTGTTGAAGTGGTGCAAGTATTGAGAGTATTATGTAAAATTCATCTCCTGTTATATATTTGTCTGCAGCTCTACTGAGGCTGCTTCCCATCACATTTCTGATGTATACACTTTGCGTAGAAGGGTAACAAAGGCAGAATATATCACAGAATGAATCAGTCCCCAGTGGCCTTAGTCATATCCTAATCTCTCTGTCCTTGCTACATCTCAGGAACAGCATTCATTATTAATATATTTTTTGACATACCATAACACCGAGGTGCTCCAGTCACGAACTCTTCATAGCATAATGTGATTTTTTTGAAGTGACAATGAATCTTCACAAAAATTACAATACACCACTTCCATATGGGTACAAAATGGCATCCTACCCCCAAAATGCAGTATAACAATTCAATATTGTGATGCACATCTGCATAATATGATGGTCCATGCTACAACACATTTCCACACTGTAAAATTGTGTTTTTATGTCGGTGTACATTCCTGATTTCAGGACGTTTTAACATCTTTTGCACCCACATTAATGTAGTACTGTCCCGTTATAATCAGGACAGGAGACATCTTTTGTTCTGCCTTTTAAAGTTCTAACTTTCTCATGGAGATGTTCACGATCCGATCCCACCCAGTGAATTACATGACTGGCCTGCCATTTGGAGCTCCACTCCTGAAACCAAAATATTCAGGGATCGCTCTTCCCTGAGCCATCCATAATCTCCTAGTCTCCACAACCCTTTTAGACTCTCTTACTTGTAAGAAAGAACTTGCTTATGGGCTGGCCTCCTTACTGTCATGGTCAGGTAAAAGTGCAGAATTTCTGGCTGTTCTACATGCAAGGCAAAGCTGTATTTACAGTTTTCACTTAACTTTGTTGTTCCCTCTTTTCTTGATTTATTAGTTTTGTGCTTGTTGATTTTAAGTCTTGGTGGGTGCAGTTGACGATGGCTTGTTTTTGCACAGAGATCACTGGGTAAGACAAGGATGTTGAGTGTTTCTGTAGATCTCCGTCTCTCTTCTGGGTCCAGGCTCTGAGCGCTGTTCAAACCAAAAAATGTTTCTCTGCTTCCCTGTAAAAAATACACTGGCTTGTACATTGGAGGCCTTAGGAGCCATTGTGCGCAGAGCAAATCATCTGGCCCTGACCTGTTGGGCCCACAAATAAAGGTTTCCAAATGGGGCAGATTGAAGGGAAATAATTGTGGAGAATTAAGCTACAGAGAAGTCCATGTTACAGCTTGCTGAGCCTGCTGGATAAGGGTGAGGAGGCTTGTTGAAGTGGCACCTTTTTAAATCTCCTTCCATCTAAGGATCTAGTGCAGGGGAGGGCAATCATTTTTGACCGGGGGCCACTTCAGAAATTTTTTAAGTGGCTCTGGGACACCGAGGAAGGGGCGGGACCTCAGGTGGAAGGGGCGGGTCCCTGCTTCCCCACCCACAGACCCTGATTGGTCTGGGGCTGGGAGAGTATGCAAAGTCTTTACCTCCCCCCTCCCGAGAGAACCGCCAGCTGTTCAGAACAGCTGGTGGTTTCCTCTAGCTACCTGTGCCCTTGGCAGTGGGAGACTTTGCGTGCTCCCCCCTGCTGCCTGCAGGTCAGTCAGGGCCTGGGGAGGGGGAGCATGTGAAGTCTCTCACACCCTGCCCCTGCTTTGCAAGAGAGGGCAGTGCTTAGAGTTAGCTGCCAGCTGAGCAGCAGCTGGCAATTGACTTTAAGTGCTGACCCCTTGCAGGGTGGGAGGAGACTTTGCGCCCCCAAACCCCAATTGGCCTGGGTGCAGGAAGAGCGCGCAAAGTCTCTTCCCACCCTGCCGCCGTCCTGCCAGGAGTGCACAGTGCTTGGAAGCGCTGCACCCCTCGCAGGGCAGGAGGAGACGTTGCGCGCTCCGCTCCCAGTCAGAGCTTGGGGGCGGGGGAGCATGCAAAGTCTCCTCCCACCCTGCCAGGAGCGCATGGCACTTCTAAGCACCACACACTTCCTGCAGGGCGGGGGCAGGGCAGAGGAACATTCAGGCCCAATGAGGGCCTGGGGGTGGGGAAGTGACAGGGCCTCTGTGGGCCCCATCAACCTTATTAGCGGGCCAGATCCCTTTTGCCCACCCCTGCTCTAGTGGCACTGTTTGTCCTGTGTGGGCCCCCTTTAAAACTTGATTCTAGGCTGCTGCCAGTGTTGGGGGCAGCAGGGGAATTAGGCTCAAGGAAGCAGGAGGTGACTCCTCTTGAAGCCCCTTTCATCCATGCCTTTGCCTGACTTCTGATCCCAGCTGGGGGTGCCATTGTCTTGGCAGCCTTGTTAATTTGACTCTGCTTATGGGTCCACCCAGGGTTTGCAGCAGCTCCAGCCTCTGTGCTCCCCTGCCTGGTCGTAGAATTTAATATCCTGGTTCTGCCCTGTCTCTGAGCACTCTTCACCCTCCACCTGGACCTGCACCTGTCCGTGATAACTTGGGGGATGCTCTGGAGGGGAGGGAAATGGCCTGACATGGAAGCATAGAGGCAGGACCTCTGGTGAGGGCTTTCCATCTGGTCTGCCAGGAGTTAGCTATTCCTTCATATTGTATAGGCCACTAGCTCCCACTGGCCCCTGACTCCTGGTAGCTCTGACCCTTGTGCTCCCTGACCGTAGAACATCCTTCATGCAGGGGTGGCGGTGCTCGAAGGCAGGTCAACATGGGAGCGCTGCAGCTGCCCAAGAGAGGAAGAGGATTTAGTAGCTGAAGCTCAGTGGGCCAAACAGAAGACCCTCATGAGTGGCACTGCTTTCAGGGGGCTCCTCGCTGCCCCCTCCCTCCCGCCCCCTGCTCTTTTCTTAGTTGCATGGTACTTAATGTTGCAATGTTGAGGCTCTTCACAAGCTCTCTCAACCCCCTGTACAGCAGGAGAGTAGCACTGTTGTTGTCCTACAGCTAGAAATGAAAAGGAGAAGCAATTAATTTAGAAGCAAAACTAGAATAGATGGTTGGAGCCATGTCTACACGGGCCACCCTCCCTCCCAGGACGGGTTGAAAGATGGGGGGCTGGTGAAATTCACAGAAAGGAAGGAGTAGCTCTGAGTCTGTTCGCATGCACATCCATGTCACTCGGGGATCATTCAGTGCTTACAGAGCATGAAGAAATTCTGCCTTGTTCTGTGCCCACTTCCAACTGACAGCACATAATCACAAGTGCACCAGAGCATTTCACCTCACTACCGGTCTGGGAAGCTCAGCCTTTGAAGGCACAGCCCACAATGCCTCATGCCCTGCTATTTGCTGGTGCCTAACATGAGCTCTCATTAATAAAGATGACTTCAATAAGGACTGCATTCAGTGATCAAGTCTCACTCAAGCAATAACTACCCAAGTGAAAGGCATCTCCTAGGCTACGTCTACACTGCACAGTTATTTCAGAATAAGCTATTCTGCAAGGCTACGTCTACACTGGCCACAATTTCTGGAAAAGCCATGCAAATCAGGTAAGTCAGGATAGGGAAATCCGCGGGGGATTTAAATATCCCCCGCGGATTTAAATAAACATGTCCGCCGCTTTTTTTCCGGCTTGGGGAAAAGCCGGAAAAAAAGCGTCTAGACTGGCCCTTTTCCGGAGGATCTCTTATTCCTACTTTGAAGTAGGTACTTTGAATAAGTACTTTGAAGTAGGAATAAGAGATCCTCCGGAAAAGGGCTTTATTCTGGAGGATCGCGCCAGTCTAGACGCTTTTTTTCCGACTTTTGCCCAAGCCAGAAAAAAAGCGGCGGACATGTTTATTTAAATCCGCGGGGGATATTTAAATCCCCCGCGGATTTCCCTATCCTGACTTACCTGATTTGCATGGCTTTTCCGGAAATTGTGGCCAGTGTAGACGTAGCCCAATAGTTATTCTGAAAGGGTATGTCTACACAGCAAAGTTATTTCAAAATAACAGCCATTATTTCGAAATAACTATCCTAGCGTCTACACAGCCATTCCGTTATTTTGAAATTAATTCAAAATAGTGGAGGGCTTATTTCAAAATTGGTAAACCTCATTCCACGAGGAATAGCGCCTATTTCAAAATTGCTATTTCGAAATAAGCGCTATGTAGACGCTTATTTCGAAATAGGGGGCCTCCAGCCCTTCCCAAGATGCCCTGCTGGCCGCCCTGGCCACAAGGTAACTTCTGACCTGATGCCCTGCTGGAACCAGTTCCGGCTGGCCTTAAATGCGATTCAGTGTCCAATCAGTATGGATGTGCTATTTCAAAATAGCAAAAAGCTATTTCGAAATGCATTTTGTGTGTAGACACTTTATTTTGAAATAAGCTATTTCGAAATAACACTGTAGTGTAGACATATCCAAATAGCTTATTTCACAATAGCACGTCTACACTGCAGGGCAGCGTCAAAATTAGTCCGAGGCAGGCTTCCCTAATGGAGACATGTTAACTTGATTTAGAGCCCTGGGCGGAATCACTTAGAATGGCCCCCTGGTGAGGGGCTATTTCGAAATAGCACACGTGGACCATCTATACACGCCTTATTTCGAAATAGCTATTTTGGAATAGGCATTATTCTTCCTAGAATGAGGTTTACACAAGTCAGAATAAGCTGTCCATTATTTTGAAATTATTTCAAAATAACGGAATTCCTGTGTAAATGCTCGCATAGTTATTTTGGAACAACGGCCATTATTCTGAAATAACTTTGCTGTATAACCTCCCCCACCCTCCCCAGAGACTAGTGCACATCTGGGAAGTGTCTGTGGTGCAGAGGCTAAGCTATCTTCCAGGAATTAATGCACATCTTGGAAAAGACAGTGGCCAAAAACTCAGAGGTCAGAAATGTGATTGCTCTGTGCATCTCCAGATGGTCTAAGATTAGCTGGAAGCATCTCATAGTATACCTTTTTTATCAAAGGTTCTCACAACAAATGTTTTTGTGGCCTCAGCATGCAGCCACCATCTCTTGCTGGTGGCCGCTTTGATAATTTTTTCTAAATTACTTAAATATAGGAAAAATTAATACATAGGTAAGTGCAATCATAGTCATTTATGAATGTGGGAGTGTTTCTACAGCCTCAGTAACATACAGCTGTCTATATTTTTTATTGGACCCAAACAGACTAGAAACAGAAATAAGAACATTCAAAGCACCTTGTCTTTTTGCTGGTTGTTTACTTGTGGTATTTTTTAAGACTTGCTAGCTAGTACGTCTGCTGCTGTGAGAAGTGATATTTGTAGGTTTGTTAATATCACGTTTTACAGCAGAGACTTGTTAGCTAGCTGTAAGGCAGTGAAAAGTGATTGTAACAAAGATGCAAACATCACTTTTCACAGCAGACTTTCTCAGACGTGGCAAGCTGGGACACAAATTAAACCTTGGATGGGGACATGTGTAAGTAGGCAATAGGAGCCAGAGGGATGGGTAAGGGCCCAGGAATGGCAGTGGGGGCCAGAGGTGGAAAGGGAGGGTGAGCCCAAAGGCCAATGTCCGGGGGAACAGAGCCCATCATTATGCAGCCAAAACTCAGAGCCCAAAGCCCCAGTCAGAGCTGGTGGCTAGAGCCTGCTGCCATGTAGCCGGGGCCTACCACCTGCTACACCGGGGCTGAAGGTGGAAGCTTAAGTCCCATTGCCCCAGGAAGGTGGGGACCTTACACTGGCTGTCTGCTCCTCTGACATTGTGACTCAAGACGGGGGCAGGGCCCAACCCCTACTTGTTTTCCCCTCCACTGCCCAAGAGGCTGTGGTTGCAAAAAAAAAGTCCCTGGTGGCCGCATTCAGAAGTGCTGCTCTATCTAATATCACGTTCTAATCTGTCTCAGTCTAACTAACACCTTCTAAAACTCTAGTGCAGAGAGAACCATTCCACATTATAATGTGCTAGACGTTACCTTGGGCTGTCTAGCACATTCTGAAGTACAAGTGCTTCGCTTTGACTAGGATTTTGAAGGTATTAATTTGAAGCTGTTACTCATTACATTATTTCTCACAAGGTATGGCACAGGAAAGTCACATCATCACTTAGAGAGTCCTTAATGGAAACCACTGGCAGCTGCTTGTGCAATAAGTGCTCATATCTGTGATGCTTGCAGTGACATTCAGTGTGGTGCACGTCAGGCACCTATCCCACAGAGCATCTCTCCCTCTTCTGCTGCCAAGTATTGTGGGAAAGTGAAGGGGGTCATGGGACATCCTAGGGCCTGTCCCAGTGCCCCATGATGCACTGCTTCCCTTCCCAGCAATCCCAGTGTTTCCATCCACATTTGGCATCACCTTTCAATGGAGTGTGAACTTCATGCTCTGTCTCATTCTTGTGCAAGATTGACGCTGGCACTGTGGCCTAGTGCATTGCTCACTCTCACTGACACATCCTGAGTGGCACTGGAGCTATTCCTTATCCTGCAAAGGCGAGAGGTGTCCGACTCGGCTTGCGCCAGGCTCAGTATCTATGAGTTGCTGACCCCAGTGAAACACTGCTTTGGGGCTCACGGAGCAGTGGGATCGAATCATCATGCCCGTGTCGGATGATGAGTTGTGGCTGAGCTACTTGGAAGGAGGAAAGGCCCTTACAAGGAACTGTGTGGTGAGCTCGCCCCTGGCATGCTGCACGAGGACACAAGAACGAAAGCGGCCCTGTCACTGGAGAAGAGCGCAGTGATTGCATTGCAGAAGCTGGCCACTTGATTGCTGCCAATTGGTTGCTAACCAGTTCAGACTGGGAAAATCGACCATTAGACTCATGTTGGCAGACATGTGCAGGGCCATTAATTGCATCCTGCTGCGACGAACCATGTATCTGGTCAGTGTGAATGCCATTATGGATGGCTTTGCACAAATGGGCTTCTCTAACTGTGGTGAGGCAAGAGATGGCACCCATAGTCCAGCACCAGACTACCTCACCTCCAAGAACGTTCATCAGAAGGGGTATTTCTTCAAGGTTCTCCAAGTGTTTGTGAATCCCCAGGAGCGTTTCACGGCCGTTAATGCAGGCTGGTCCAGAAACATGCATGACACGCAGTTTATTCGACATTGAACTGCTCAGGAAGCTGCAAGCAGGGATCTGCTTCTCAAACCAGAAGTTCACCATTGAGGGAAGTCGAAATTCCCATTGTGATTCTAGGAGATCCTGCCTACCCCTAATGAAGCCATACACAGGAGCCTTGACAGCAGCTAGGAATAGTTCACCAACAGGCCAAGCAAGTGGAAAATGGCTGTTGAGTGTGCTTTTGGCCATTTAGAAGCCTCATGGCACTTCCTAAATGGGAAGCTGGACTTGGCTGATGACAATATTCCTATGTTTATAGCTGTATGCTGTATCCTCCATAATATTTGTGAAGGGTAGAATGAAAGCTTCACTTAGGGCTGGATGACTGAGTTTAGCTCCTGGTGATTGAATTTGAACGGCCAGAGACCAGAGCTATTAGAGAGGTGCAGCATGGGGCTATCTGGCTTAGGGATCCCTAGAGGCGGCAATTTGAAGCTGAAAGCCACTAATGTTTGTTGCTATGCTCAGGAGGTCAGTGCGTACAATCCTAGCAGGTAATTGCATTTGGTGCAGACGATGCACTGTGTCTGGGATGGTTTAAAAAAATGGTGTGTTGCTTTGTAGGGCTCTCTTTGCTTTCAGGGAGTGGAATAAAGATTGCTTTGAATCCAAAATAGCTCATTGGTTTTATAAAACAACCGCCGCTGGAGGGCAGAGATACAGAAACACATCAGCACTGCGGGGAATGCAGGAATTGAGGGGCCCAGGAGAAGGTGGGGTCCTTGGACAGTTGAAAATTTGAGTTTGTCCAGGCACCCTATGCAGCCTTTCCCATTGCAGTGGAGTGCAGCAGGTCCTGTGATTCAGCAGAGCTACTTTGCTGTGTGACAGGAAGAGCGCAGCAAGTCCTGGGACTCCTCAGGGCTGGACTGTAATGGGGCAGGTGGGGAATGCAGTGGGTAGTGACTACAGCCAGGATGTTAGGAGAGTGCTGACAGTGTCAGGAGGTGGACCTGGGAAACGGTTTTGTGACAGTGGCTGCAGGGGCGGGTGGGCACGGAGCTGCTCAGTTTGCAATCCGATGAGTACCTGGAACAGGCCGGCTTGGTGCTCTATAGCAGTGTTTCTCAACCTTTTTTTATAAAGTGCCCCTTTTTCAAAAAAATAAAATAAAATTAGAAGTACCCCCAGTACCTACAGTTTTCAGACACACACACATTTTTTCTACCATTGCAGCACATTTGTTTAAACAACTTAATTGTAGCTGGGCGGGTGATGAAATTTTTGGGTGTAAAAAGTACAAAAATAATAAAGCACTGTAAAACTTAAAACAAAAATTCAGTTCTCTCCAAATTTCTGTTGTGTTTACATCCCCCAGACTTCTCTTGAGTACCTCTACGGGTTTTCGTACCACTGGGTGAAAAACATTGCTTTATAGCGTTGATGAGCCTCTCCGGGGTTTTGTTTCGCTGCACCTCATTCTCCCTTAGGTCTCTCTTCTTGCGGCTCTGACACTCCTTTGGTTCTTGGGTTTTGGTCCCAGGCCACAGCTTAAAATCACCCAGGAATCCCTCCCTATTTTCTTAATAGCCACTGTGCAGCTGTTCAGCCAGCGATAAACCATGGGCAGGCTGGACTCCCAAGGTCATATCTGTGAAGACAAAATGCATCATTTTACAAAAGCACGATTGTTTGAGTCAGTGTGTTGCAGTGTTTAGAACACAACCACTGGTCACATACCTCTCATTGATTGGCTGGCCCCAGGCAAGCCCCCGTAAGCCACAAGATATCCAGAACGGTGAGTAACTGCAGTGGTGGGGGAATTCATTGTTCCAGGACAGTACTCTGCACTGTGGAGAGCCAGCGCTGTAGAAGAGGCATAAAAATCATTACTATCCCCACTTTTCTGCGGGTAGGGTTAGTTATGGAAGATCTCTTGTTGCTGAGGGTGAGCAGGGACTCCAGGGAGGGTCTCCTCTAACACTGCGACTTCCATCCTGGCCTTTAGGCAGCTCTCATGTGTAGCAATGGTCCTCTCCTCCCTTTCCCCAGTGATGCCTGAGTGCCACAGGAAAGTTATCGTATGGCACAAGAAACAAAGCAGCTCTGCCAAAGAGATGGTGGCAGCATATTGCCCAGTATCTTCATGAGAGTTTTGTGGTGCTCTCTGAGGCAGATGGCCATGAAGTGAATGAATGCATCGACACCCTGTTCTGCTGCTGTGCCAAGGCATGTGGTGGTACACGCATCACACAGATGCAAGACAGCCTTCTGCAAACTCCCCGCTACCCCTGCATGCGCTGCACACGGAAACAAGCCAGCCTTGTGCAGCCCCTCCCAGGGCCGGCCCACAACATTTTGGCACCTGAGGCGGGGAGCTCAAATGATGCCCCCATACCTTCTTTTCTCCTGCCTGCCTGTTATGTCTCTTGTGCCCTCCTTTCTCCAGCACAGCACTCCACCATCTCTGTGCATCTAGATCAGAGAGAATACATATGCACCAGAAGCAGGCACAATTTTCTACACTCTGGGTCCTAGTGGCACCCGTCCTCCCCCACAGTCTTTACCATGAGGCGATCTGAGGTGGCTGCCTCAGATCGCCTCATGGTAAAGCCAGCCCTGGCCCCTCCCACCAACAACTCGCTTCTTTGAGTCCTAAAATCAAAGCCCCTCGCCAGGGCTCTCCTCTGCTGTTTCTGCTTCACCACACTCAAACCCTGTGGCTGGCTAGTCTCCTCCTGGGGAGAGAAGAGCTCCTGGCTGCAGGCATCTCTGGTCCTCTACCTAAGGGTCACCCTTCCCCTCCTCGTCCCCGATTTCATCCTTCTGGCATGGGCAACTTTCCACTGGCCCCTGGGCTGCCTTACTATCCAAGGGGGTCTTTGCAGTGGAGGTGAGGTCACCAATCTCCTCCCGCTCTTTATGGAACCGGCAGCTCATGGGAGCAACATCAGAGCAGTGGTTTGCTCCACACACCTGGAGGTAGACTTTCCACAGCTCCTTCACTTTGACCCTGCACTGCAGTGTGTCCCGATCAGGGTTGCCAACCATCAGTAAATTTACGGACAGTCTGTAAAAAATTAGCCAAAATTGGACATGTCCGTAAAGTCCATAAAAAAATGTAGCTGTCTGTAAATTTCGTAAAAATGCAATAAAATTTTAAAAAACAGCAATTATTCTATAGCAATTAAATTTGTTCTGTGCTGCTTCTGCCATTTTACTGCAGAGGTTTTAGTTGTTTATTAAGCTCAATGGTTGAGGTGACGTAACGTGAAACACGTGATCCATGTGATGTTATCATCTACATGATCCCGCCGAGGACCATGACTAACTAAATGAAAGTGAGTTAAATAGCATATTGTTCTTGTGATGTATGAATGACAACAATTACTTTTCACTTTTGGCCATTTATGTTATCTTAATGCAGTATAAAAATTATGTCCGTAAAAAAATGTGTCTGTCCGTAAATTTTTCTCATTTTGTCTATAAATGAAATTTCTGTGGGTTGGCAACCCTGATCCAGATCATGGCTCTTTCCCCCCATGGAGTGTGAGATCTGTCCATAGGCATCATAATTCCTACAGCTGGAGCACAGCTGGGACAGGACAGTCTCCTCTCTCTAAAAGCTGATACGATCCAGCACCTCAGAATGGCTCCAAGTGAGGGATTGCCTGGGGCATGGAGCAGGCTTGGTCACCTGGAAGGATACACTGAGAACACTGCATGTGTGTAGCCTAGCAAACTAGAAGGGGACTTTCAAAATTCCCAAAGAACTTAAAGGGTGGGACTGATGGTTGGTCACCTGAGGGTAGGGTAGCAGAGGTCAAACCAATGGCCAGAGAGGTAAGAACAGGTGTTGTGGGATATCTCCGGAGGTCAGTTGTAACACTATAATAGACCAGGGTGTCTACGCGACCACTGCGGCCAGAGTGCAGCCCGTTGTATGCCCCTTGTGGTGTTTTTTTTTACAGCACTGCAACTGCATACAAAGTCACTCGGCAGTATGTACACCTCAGGAGTTGGAGAGCAAAAAGCTGCTTTATTGTGTAGAAGTTTGCCAGTGTAGATATAATCTCTACACTATAATCTCCAACCTGGGAGCCTCAGTCATAGACCAGGAATCCACTAGGCAAGGCATTGGGTAAACACTGAACAAAAAGATAGTTCCTGCCCCAAAGCACTAACACTCCACGGCTGTGTCTAGACTGGCAAGTTTTTCCGCAAAAGCAGCTGCTTTTGTGGAAAAACTTGCCAGCTGTCTACACTGGCCGCTTGAATTTCCGCAAGAACACTGACGATCTCATGTAAGAAATCAGTGCTTCTTGCGGAAATACTATGCTGCTCCCGTTCGGGCAAAAGTCCTTTTGCGCAAAAGCTTTTGCGCAAAAGGGCCAGTATAGATAGCTGAGATTTGTTTTGTGCAAAAAAGCCCCGATCGTGAAAATGGCGATCAGGGCTTTTTTGCGGAAAAGCGCGTCTAGATTGGCCACGGATGCTTTTGCGCAAAAAGTGCTTTTGTGGAAAAGCGTCCATGCCAATCTAGATGCTCTTTTGCACAAATGCTTTTAACGGAAAACTTTTCTGTTAAAAGCATTTGCGGAAAATCATGCTAGTCTAGACGTAGCCCATGTGTCACTGGGAGATAGTATCAGGAAACAAGGAGATAATATTGTTGAAGCAGCCAATACAGACATGTTAGGGAAGGGATAGAACATACTAGCAGAGTGAACGATGCGATGGCAGCCAATGCCATGTTAGCTCAATGATAGCAAGACAACTCAGTCTCCCCGCTTGAAACCTTTGGCTAGACAAAGTCCCAGTGCAACAGCTTCTCTTTGCCCCACTGACCCTTGCAGCTTTAATGCAGGGGTGCTCACACTGTTCCAGTTGCACACCCCTTCCCCCCCCAGGAACAGAATCTGCCCAGGCCCTGCCCCCACCCTTCTGTCATAGCACAGTTCGGTCAACAGAGGAGCTTGGGCTGAAAGCAGAGCTGGGGGCAGAGCTGCTGATGGAGGAGGAGCTGGGACTACAGATGGAGCTGGCCTGGGATGGAGAGGGAATGAGGGCAGTGCTGGGATGGGGGTAGAGCAGAGATGTGGCTGCAAGTGGTGTATGGAAGGGGGGTGCTCCCACATTCCCCTCCCTCCCATAGGGGCTGGCTCAGGCCCTGTTGTTCATCCTCCTCTCTCCCAGTGCTTCATAGGGGAATGCCCCATGGTTTGGGGTCCATTGCTTTAACGACTGCAGAATTGACAGAAATGTTGGGTCTTATATTAATATGATGAAATTCACTGACAAAATGGTTGAAACTCATCTTCCACATCAAGGGGCAGAACGGACTTGACTCCAAGCAGAACTAATGGGGCTCAGCAGGGCTCAGCGTGTGAAACATAGGTCGAAGAGTACTCTTTCTTTTTCAAAGAGAAAATGTGGCTGCATGGTTGAGGCACAAGATTAGGAGTCAGAAGATCAAAGTTCTGTTACTGAGTAGTATTGCTTTGGGCAAGTCATTGGGTTAAACACTCTGGCCAGGATCCACAAACAGACTTCTGCCATGTCTGTACTGCAAACTTTTGTTGACACAAGTTACACAGAATTAGTTTATTTTCATCTTGTTTCATTAATACAGTATTAATAAGGGCGCATTGAGACTGCAGGGTTTTTTCAGAAAAACAGCTGTTTTTCCAAAAAATGTCACATCCACACTGCTATTTCGTTCTTTTGAAAGAAAATTGAAGGAATGCAGGGGTTTTTCTGACACTGGTAAACCTCATTCTATGAGGAAGAACGTGCCTTTTCTGAAAGCTCTTTCAGAAAAAGGCGCGTGTGGATGCAGAAAAGGGAGTTCTTTCAAAAGAAGAGGAAAGAGGAGAAAACACAGGAGCCCTGGTGGCCACTCCATCCATAGCAATCACAGCTGAAATGCGAGATAGCATCCATTCCATGTGGATGCTCTCTTTCAAAAAAGCAGATTGCTTTTTTTGATGCACTTTGGCAATGTGGACGCTCTCTTTCGGAAGAAGATTTTTCGGAAGATCTCTTCCAGAAAAGCTTCTTTTGAAAGAAGCCTGCAGACCAGATATACCCATAGTTTGCATTAAATCCAGCAGGCTAGTGGCAGGAGGAAGATTTGGAGGGGAGATGTCTGTGGGTACCATGTACGCTGCAATGTAAGCCCAGACTCAAGTTTAGAATTGCTGAAACTAGTTCTCTCACCTGTGCTGAGGCATCCACACTGCACTACACAGACCTGAATCAAATCAGGCTGTCTCAGGCTTCCTAGCACCCCCTGTAGCCTCTGTAGCCCTTACATCATGGTGCCGAGTGGACAAACTTGACTGTCCACCCTGCACGTTACAGGAGGATGTCACTGCCTGCCAACCCAACTTGCTGAGCAGTCTTCTGGGTCTACCGAGTCCTGGCAACCAGAGCCAGCAGCACTGAAGAGCCAACATTTGAAGAAGATGTCTTGCTTGGACTTCCACTTGTGTTTCACGAACTAGGCAGAGCATCCACGAGGTGCTAGTGGATGTCTTGGTAGCCCAGGCATCTCTCGGAGGAGAAGGATACAGACATAGCACACTCCAACTGGTTGATGCTGATGGAGACTTTTGATACAGCCTCTGAAGCCTCCTATGTCTGTTTGTGCTTTTGGACCAGTGCCATAAGCACAGGCTGATGGGATCATGTTGTCATGCACACCGACGGTGACAGCATTAGGGCCAAAACTTTTGCATGAAGAAAAGTGCATCTCTGGATCTTTGTGAGCCCCTTGCCCTGATTCTCCAGCATCTATGATACATGCATGTGGATGGCCAAACTAGTCCAGATGCAAGGGTATGTCTACACTACAATGTTAGTTCGAACTAACAGATGTTAGTTCGAACTAACATTCATAGCCGCTACACTAGCGCTCCGCTAGTTCGAATTTGAATCGAACTAGCGGAGCGCTTAGTTCGAACTAGGAAAACGTCATTTTACGAGGATTAAGCCTAGTTCGAACTTACTAGTTCGAATTAAGGGGTGTGTAGCCCCTTAATTCAAACTAGTGGGAGGCTAGCCCTCCCCAGGTTTCCCTGGTGGCCACTCTGGCCAACACCAGGGAAACTCTATGCCCCCCTCCCGGCCCCGGACCCCTTAAAGGGGCTGGGCTGGCTACGGTGCCCGTGCCAGGTGCAAGCCTGCCAGCACCCAGCCAGCAGACCCTGCACCTGGCACGGCACAGAGCCACCCACCCGATGTCCCCCAGCCCACCCCCTCTTCCCGGGACCAGGCTGGCGGCTCCCGGGAGCTTGCCCGGGACCGCAAGAGGCGAGCACCTTCCTGGGCTAGTGCAGACATCGTGGACCTCGTCCACGATCTCCGCACTAGGCACAGGAAAGTGGCCGTCTAGGGCAGGAGAGCTGCCAGCCTGGCCACCCAGGAGCAGGTGTGCATGAAAATCAAGGGGGTCCACTGAGACCCCCGACCCTGAGCCCTGAGCTTACAATGGCCGTCCTGGGTCAGACGAAAGGTCCATCTAGCCCAGTAGCCTGTCTGCCGACAGTGGCCAACCCTAGGGACCCTGTAGGGGATGGACCGAAGACAGTGACCAAGCCATTTGTCTCGTGCCATCCCTCTCCAGCCTTCCACAAACTTTGGGCAGGGACACCACTCCTACCCCCTGGCTAAGACTACTCCATGGACCCAACCTCCATGACTTGATCTCACTTCCCTTTAAACTCTGTTCTAGTTCCAGCCTTCACAGCCTCCTGCAGCAAGGAGTTCCACCGGTTAACTATTTGCTTTGGGAAGAACAACTTTCTCTTACTAGTTTCAAGCCTGCTACCCATTCCTTTCCTTTGGTGTCCTCTAGTCCTTCTTTATGGGAACTCATGAAGAACTTTTCTGAATGCACCCTCTCCACCCAGCCTCTGCTTTTAGAGACCTCTATCCTGTCCCCGCTCCATCTCCTCTTTTCTAAGCTGAACAGTCCCAGTCTCTGTAGCCTCTCTTCATCTGGGACCTGTTCCCAACCCCTGATCATGTGAGTCGCCCTCCCCTCTCCCAGCCTTTCTCTTCCCCTCTCCCACCTCCTTTTCCCAGTCTCCCCCAGTTTTGTTCAATAAAGACAGAGTCAATGTTGGAAGAAATGTTATTTTTATTTTGTACATCAATAAGAAGGGGTGCTAGGGAAGGGTAAGTGGAAGGAGGTGAGGGAGGAATGGGGTACGAGCCCCTGATGGGGAGGACTGGGCTGGCTCTACGGGCTTCTGGGGGTGGAAGCTCTCCTGCAGCCCTCCGATTGCTCCCTCTCCCCAGATGGCAGCTTGCGGCAAGTGCAGCCGGGCTGATGGCCGAGTGGTGTGATGTGCCCAGTGTGGGTACTCCGGGCAATCCAAGCCAGGACTGCTTTGCAAGCGGGGCACCCCTTAGAACTGTCTGTCCGGGGTGGGGGTCGGGACCCTTTAAGCGCAGCCCTTGGCTAGCCTGAGACAGCATCTCCACGCTCTAAGTCCTCCTCTGATGCCCTGCCGGCACTGCTTCTGGCCATCCTTAAGCCCTGTTCAGGGTCCACTCAATGTGGACTTGCTAGTTCGAATTAGCAAAACGCTAATTCCAACTAGTTTTTAGTTCTAGACGCGTTAGTTCGAATTAGCTTAGTTCGAATTAACGTTGTAGTGTAGACATACCCCAAGTTACTAAAACTATTGGGAAGCTGACTACCTCAGGCTGCTCCAAGTCCATTACTGCGCAGTTTGGCAATGGAAAGTCAGCTGTGGATACAGAGGTGGCAGCGGTTTCAGGGACAGTCAAGTGTGTGCCAGTGAGGTGTGCCTCAGGAGGCAGGTGTAAACAACATTCCTAAAGTAGTGCTGGCTTGAGAGAATGAAATTTCCAGATTCTGCTGAGGCCTGTGATGGGTCTCCTGTGCTCATAGTTCTCTCTCTGCAAGGATCACACTAGTACATCAGCCACAAAGGATACTACTCCACTATGCAGGCTGATTTACGGATGCCAGTGTGGGCTGCACACATCATTCAAAAGCGGAGCACCACGGTTAAACAAGCATTTATGATTTACGTTTTTATTTGTGATACTCACACATTCCGTACAAATTGGCCATACACAGTATAATGAGCCACCTGTAAACAGTAAAGGGGCAGGTGCAAGGTAGTCCAGGGGTGATTGTATTCATGTTCAAAATACAGCTGGGTTTTTTTCTACAGTCCAGGGGGACAGGGAGTGGAATGACGATGTAGTTCTTTGAGAGTTGGTATTACTGTACATGTCTGCATGTCCATAGCTAGATGGAGTTCTGAGCAGGCTACATCAGAAGCTGTAGGAAGGCAGTACTCCATGTGAAAGCTAATGCAACATCCTGTTGATTACCTCATGAATTTTGACCCAGCCCCAGGTTCTGTATAGCGAAAATTTTTCCCATGACAGGTACTCCAGTTAAGTCTCGTTTTGAGAAGGAGTGTATTTTCTGGGCCACTAGCCCACTCTATTCATAATTGTGTTGATCAGTCACCATGAGTTTTAAAATCTCTGGCACACTTGCCACCAGCAGAAGAGAATGTCCCTTTACATTCAGAAACCTCCAGGATTGTTATTTCATGAGGCATTTCGAAAGGACAGAGATAAGCTGGTGCCCATATGAAGAGAGATTAAAAAGACTTGGAATTTTCAGCTTAGAAAATAGGAGACTAAGGGGGGATGTGATAGAGATCTATAAAATCATGACTGGTGTAGAAAAAGCGAATAAGGAAAAGTTATTTACTTATTCCCACTATATAAGAACTAGGGGTCACCAAATGAAACTAATAGGCAGCAGGTTTAAAACAAACAAAAGGAAGTTTTTCTTCACTCAGCACACAGTCAGCCTGTGGAACTCCTTGCCAGAGGATGTGGTGAAGGCTAGTGCTTTAACAGGGTTCAAAACAGAGCTAGATAGATTCATGGAAGTTAGGTCCATCAATGGCTATTAGCCAGAATGGGTAAGAATGGTATCCCTAGCCTCTGTTTGTCTGGAAATGAATGACAGAAGAGGGATCACGTGATGATTACTTGTTGAGTTGACTCCCTCTGAGGCATCTGGCATTGGCTACTGTTGGCAGACAGGATACTGGGCTAGATGGACCTTCGGTCTGACCCAGTATGGCCGTTCTTATGTTCTTATGAAATTTGTAAACATGTAGGCTACGTCTACACTGGCCACAATTTCCGGAAAAGCCATGCAAATCAGGTAAGTCAGGATAGGGAAATCCGCGGGGGATTTAAATATCCCCCGCGGATTTAAATAAACATGTCCGCCGCTTTTTTTCCGGCTTGGGGAAAAGCCGGAAAAAAAGCGTCTAGACTGGCCCGATCCTCCGGAATAAAGCCCTTTTCCGGAGGATCTCTTATTCCTACTTCAAAGGATAAATAAGTAGGAATAAGAGATCCTCCGGAAAAGGGCTTTATTCCGGAGGATCGGGCCAGTCTAGACGCTTTTTTTCCGGCTTTTCCCCAAGCCGGAAAAAAAGCGGCGGACGTGTTTATTTAAATCCGCGGGGGATATTTAAATCCCCCGCGGATTTCCCTATCCTGACTTACCTGATTTGCATGGCTTTTCCGGAAATTGTGGCCAGTGTAGACGTAGCCACAGAATGTGTAAATTTTACCTTACCATTATTAGTGCTTTTTCTCTCCAGCTCTCCAATTTTTGGGGGGAATGGCAATACCCAGAATATCCATCTATTCTTTCATTTAGCCTCACTGTCTGTGTGAGTCTTCCATTTGACTATAATGAGCTTTGAATCAGGTTACCAGTTAGGGCTGTATCTAATATATAAAGGAGAATGTTTGTATGTTTGTGCTCTAATAATTTGGACACTGTAAGACCTACCACAACCAAACTTTCCATGGGATAACCTTTCCTGCAGGAGAAGGTTTTAAGGTACTTTTGGACCCGATTGGGCCCAATCTCAACATGTAAAAATAAAAAATAACCCACCGTGCTGTGCTGCAGGGGCAACCCCACCCACCCTAGGTCATGTGGCCACCACTTGCGGCCCCCAGCACCATCCGGGACTCGCCCCACCCCCTATGTGCACAATGGCTCAGGCACCCGCCCTGCCCCCCCTTGCTGAGGTTACCAGTTAGTCTAAAAAAAAAAGAGAACATACTTGATCGAGGGCGGGGAAGGGGAAGGAACCTGCAGGGAGAGGAGCAGGGTTGGCTGGGAGGAAGGGGGTGGCCGGGAAGCAGAGCTGGCAGGGGAGGGCTGGGGGCAGCGGGGCACTTGATCGAGGGCGGGGAAGGGGAAGGAACCTGCAGGGAGAGGAGCAGGGTTGGCTGGGAGGAAGGGGGTGGCCGGGAAGCAGAGCTGGCAGGGGAGGGCTGGGGGCAGCGGGGCTGGCTGGGGAAGATCGGGGGAGGGGTGGCCGGCAGGAAGCAGAGCTGGTGGGGAGGAGGTTTGGGGGCAGCGGGGCTGGCCGGGGGAGATTGAGGGAGGGGCGGCTGGCAGGAAGCAGAGCTGGCGGGGGAGGGTCGGGGGCAGTGGGGCTGGCCGGGGGAGATTGGGAGAGGGGCAGCCGGCAGGAAGCAGAGCTGGTTGGAGGGAGGTCAGGGGCGCGGGGCTGGCCGGGGAAAATTGGGGGGGGGTGGCTGGTGGGAAGCAGAGCTGGTCAGGGGAGATTGGGGTGGGGGGCAGCTGACGGGAGTGTGGCTGGCTGGAGGAGATCGGGAGGAGAAGAACCAGCCAACAGGAAGTAGGGCTGGCGAGGTGGGGGGTGGGAGACGGAGTGAATCAGCCGGTGGGGAGCAGGACCGAGCAACGCCAGGTAACTCCAGCTAGTACTCTATTACATAGACATGCCGATTCCTCAGCAGGGTTGCAGTTGCACTTTTCAGTTCTAGGACTCTTTCCCAGAACACGTTTTAAGGAGCTGCTGGCCCTTTACATATGCAGATACAAACAAATGCTGCCCTAAGCAGGCAGCCATTTTAGAGCTGTGTATCTGCTGTGCTGTACGTCCTTCTCTTTCAACTGGTAAGTCTTCTTAACTCCTCTTTACTTACTCTTTAATATTTCTGAGGGTGGCAGTCACACAAACTCAAGTACCTCCATGACAGTGAATGTCATGAGGTACTCAGCTTGAGGTACTCAACATGAGGTACTGAACAAGTCATGAATAATGTCATGAGGTACTCAACAGGAGCACCTCCATGACACTGAATGTCATGGGGTATGTCTACACTACAAAGTTAGTTCGAACTAACGGACGTTAGTTCGAACTAACTTTAATAGGTGCTACACTAGCGCTCCGCTAGTTCGAATTTGAATCGAACTAGCGGAGCGCTTAGTTCGAACTAGGTAAACCTCATTTTACGAGGACTAAGCCTAGTTCGAACTAGCTAGTTCGAACTAAGGGCTGTGTAGCCCTTTAGTTCGAACTAGTGGGAGGCTAGCCCTCCCCAGGTTTCCCTGGTGGCCACTCTGGCCAACACCAGGGAAACTCTATGCCCCCCTCCCGGCCCCGGACCCCTTAAAGGGGCACGGGCTGGCTACGGTGCCCGTGCCAGGTGCAAGCCTGCCAGCACCCAGCTAGCAGACCCTGCACCTGGCACGGCACAGAGCCACCCACCCGATGCCCCCCAGCCCACCCCCTCTTCCCGGGACCAGGCTGGCGGCTCCCGGGAGTTTGCCCTGGACCGCAAGAGGCGGGCACCTTCCTGGGCTAGTGCGGACATCGTGGACCTCGTCCACGATCTCCGCACTAGGCACAGGAAAGTGGCCGTCTAGGGCAGGAGAGCTGCCAGCCTGGCCACCCAGGACCAGGTGTGCATGAAAATCAAGGGGGTCCACTGAGACCCCCGACACTGAGCCCTGAGCTTACAATGGCCGTCCTGGGTCAGACCAAAGGTCCATCTAGCCCAGTAGCCTGTCTGCCAACAGCGGCCAACCCTAGGGACCCTGGAGGGGATGGACCGAAGACAATGACCAAGCCATTTGTCTCGTGCCATCCCTCTCCAGCCTTCCACAAACTTTGGGCAGGGACACCACTCCTACCCTCTGGCTAATAGGACTCCATGGACCCAACCTCCATCACTTTATCTCACTTCCCTTTAAACTCTGTTCTAGTTCTAGCCTTCACAGCCTCCTGCAGCAAGGAGTTCCACAGGTTGACTCTTTGCTTTGTCAAGAAGAACAACTTTCTCTTACTAGTTTGAAGCCTGCTACCCATTCCTTTCCTTTGGTGTCCTCTAGTCCTTCTTTATGGGAACTCAGGAAGAACTTTTCTGAATGCACCCTCTCCACCCAACCCCTGCTTTTAGAGACCTCTATCCTGTCCCCCTCCGTCTCCTCTTTTCTAAGTTGAACAGTCCCAGTCTCTGTAGCCTCTCTTCATCTGGGACCTGTTCCCAACCCCTGATCATGTTAGTTGCCCTCCCCTCTCCCAGCCTTTCTCTTCCCCTCTCCCACCTCCTTTTCCCAGTCTCCCCCAGTTTTTTTTCAATAAAGACAGAGTCAATGTTGGAAGAAACGTTATCTTTATTTTGTACATCAATAAGAAGGGGGGCTAGGGAAGGGTAAGTGGAAGGAGGTGAGGGAGGAATGGGGTACGAGCCCCCGATGGGGAGGACTGGGCTGGCTCTGCGGGCTTCTGGGGGTGGAAGCTCTCCTGCAGCCCCCCAATTACTCCCTCTCCCCAGATGGCAGCCTGCGGCAAGTGCAGCCGGGCTGATGGCCGAGTGGTGTGATGTGCCCAGTGTGGGCACTCAGGGCACTCCAAGCCAGAACTTCTTTGCAAGCGGGGCACCCCTTAGAACTGTGTGTCCGGGGTGGGGGTCGGGACCCTTTAAGCGCAGCCCTCGGCTAGCCTGAGACAGTATCTCCATGCTCTAAGTCCTCCTTTTATGCCCTGCCGGCACTGCTTCCGGCCATCCTTAAGCCCTGTTCAGAGTCCACTCAATGTGGACTTACTAGTTCGAACTAGCAAAACGCTAGTTCGAACTAGTTTTTAGTTCTAGATGCGTTAGTTCGAACTAGCTTAGTTCGAATTAACTAATTCGAACTAAGTTAGTTCGAACTAGCGCTGTAGTGTAGACGTACCCATGGAGATGAATGTTACTCTCTCAAATCTGTACAGCAGCACACTAGGGACTTCCTTCCAGTCCTTTGTATTTATTCATGACTATTTGCATAACCCATTTGGTGCACATAAAGTCAAGATTTGGCTGACAAAATCTCTTTGTTCTAGGTCTATGCTGCTAACCTCCATCATTTAATTATATGCTTAGATAGTGGTTCTTTTTAAAGGCATAGACCAATGTGGTAATAAAAAATTGTTTAAAGAAATAGGTTGGGCTGCTGTTTTTTGTTTAAGTGACTGTGGACTATTGATTCAATAGAAATCTGGCAACTCTATTTTTGCTAATTTCAAACACCAGGTATACACTGGCAGAGAAAATTGATGTAAGACATGCAGTTGGGGATATAAGTGACTAAGGATACGTCTAGACTACAGCCTTTTGTCGACAGAAGCTTTGTCGACAACAAAGTTTCTGTCAACAAAGAGCGTCTAGACTACATTCAGTTCAGTCGACAAAGCAAGCCACTTTGTCGACATGACAGTATAGACGCAAAGGATAGTATAGATACAATAACGCCTTCTGTCGACAGAACTATGTCAACAAACGGTGTTATTCCTCATAGAATGAGGTTTACGGCCATCGACAAAACTGTTGAGTTCTGTTGATGTCATGTCACAGGTATAGTTTTGTTGACAAAAGTCCACTTTTGTCGACAAAACCCTGTAGTCTAGACATACCCTAATTGACTAGTAGACTATCCAGTAAGCAAGAGCTTATCGGATAGTCAATGCACTAGTTGACTAGTCGCTTCCCCTACTTGCTGCCTCTATAAGAAAGCAGCAGCAAGGTGGGGTGTGTGGAAGAGGACAGGATGCTGGGGGGAGCCGGCTTAAAAGCTGGTTCCCCCCAGCTCCAGGGCATTTCAATCTTTGAAATGCACAAGAGCCACAGCAGGGCTTGTACATTTCAATGGAGGAACAGTGCATGGCACTTCTACCTCTGAAATGTAGCAACAGCCGGTCAAGCTCTTGCTACATTTCACAGCCGAAGTGCCCTTATCAACTAATCAAATAGTCAATGGAAGTTCCTACACGCAATTCTAGCTAGAACAATTTCATAGCCGGAGCTGACATTCCTTACATTGATTTTCTGGGGTGGCCCCACAGCCAGAGGTCGATGGGAGAAACATTCCCCTCAACTTCATTTGCTTCTCATGACTGTGAGGAGTACCATGGTCAATGGGGGTGCCATCAACGTTCAGTTTAGTGGGTCTTTACTAGATCCACTAAATCAAACGCCAGAAGATCTCCACAGCATTGATCTCTGCATCAATGAAGATAAGCCCTAAATTAACACCTGCAAAAGAGCCAGGAGTTTTCCAGAGCTTAAATAACCCCTGGAATGGAATCATAGTTGAAACAGTCCCCCTCCCCCAAAATCTGAAATCCCTACCCTCCAACCCCGGTGGAGAATCCTTGGTAATTTGTTCCAATAGTTAATGACAATCACTGATAACATGTACAACTTATTTACAATCTGAATTTGTCTGGCTTCAGCCATAAGCCATTCCATTTTGTACATGTCTATCTGCTAGATTGAAGAGAGCCCATTTGTTCCCCACATAAATTCTTACAAACTGTGATCAAGTCACTCTTTAACTTTCTCTTTAAGATAAATAGATTGAACTCTTTAAATGCACCACTATAAGGCTTGTTTTCCAATTCTTTAATCATTCTTGTAGCTCATCTCTGTACCCTCTCCAATTTATCAACATCCTTCTTGAATTGTGGACACCAGAACTGGACACAGGATTCCAGCAGTGATCACACCCGTGCCAAACACAGAGGTAAAATGACCTCTCGGCTCCTGTTTGAGAATCCCATGTTATGTATCCAAGGATGGCATTAGCCTTTTTGGCCACAGTGTCGCACTAGGAACTCATTCTTAGCTAATTATACACCTTGACCACCAAATCTTTTTCAGAATCACCTCTTCCCAGGATAGAGTCCCCCATACTGTGAGTATGGACTATGTTCTTTGTTCCTAGATTAATACATTTACATCTAGCCATACTAAAATTCATATTGTTTGCATGTACCCAGCTTAACAAAGTGAGAATGATCGCTGTATATCAGTAACCTGTTTTCTTGATTATTTATTGCTCCCCCAATTTTTGTGTCATGTGCAAACTTGTTCAGTGATGTGTTTATGTTCTCTTCCAAGTCTTTAATAAAAATGTTTAATAGCCAAGGACAGATCCCTGCAGGGTCCCACTAGAAACACACACATTTGATGATGATTCCCTGCTTACCATTATATTTTAGACTGTTGGCCAGTTTTTAATTATTTTAATGTGTGTCATCTTAATTTCATATCATTCTAGGTTTTTAATTAAAATGTCATGCAGTACTAAGTCAGACATCTAACAGAAATCTGTTATGTCAATTCACATATCAATCCAATGTATCTCTTCAAAAATATATCAAGTTAGTTTAATAATATCTGTTTTCCCTAAACACCTGTTGATTGACTTTAATTTTAATATCATCCTTTATAAGTTGACAGCCATATCAGTTGCTCTGTTATCTTGCCTAAGGTCAATGTCAGTCTGATAGGACTATAATTACCCAGGCGATCCTTGTTATATATTCACACATTAGCTTTCCTCCAGTCTTCTGGAACTTCCAGTGTTCCTAGACATGTGAAAAACCAGCGCTAGCAGTCCAGCAGGCTCCTCAGCCAAAACTCTGGCATGAAAATTATCCAGACTTGCCAATTTTACAGTGTGTAACTTTCCTAGCTGCCTTTTGATAGCCTTATGCTATAATAATGGAATAGAAAGAGTGGCGTTAGCATCATGTGATGTGACTACATCATCTGCCTTTTTCCCAGTTACAGAACAGGTATACTTACTGAACATGCCTGCTTTCCTGTGTTGTTATTGACAGTTCTAACATTTCTATCGAGTATTGGGCCAATAGGATTCTTTTTGTTCTTAATATTCCTAAATATCTCCTTACTCTCCCTAACTCTGCTAGCAGTAGAGCTCTCACTACAATTCTAAGCTTCTGATTTATATTTACGATCAGCTTCCCCTTTCTTCCATTTGAGACTGCTTGTTTATTTATAGCTGCTTCACTTCATTTACTCAGGCCAGGCCTATACTATAGATTTGTACTGCTATCATTACATTGCTCAGGGGCCATCTTCCCTCCAAGTGGCAGGGCAGCTTCACAGGTGATTAATCAGACCTGCCCAGTCAGTGAGCTCCATGCACAGAGCCCTGAGCCTCTGACTGGCCAGGGCTCATTAATCACTTGTGAAGCTGTCCTGCCGTGCATCTTAAAGGGAACACTGCTCAGGGGTATGAAAAATCAACATCTTTGAGCGATGAAGTTATACCAGTGTTTCTCAAAGTGGGCCTGGGCGCTAGCAGGCCTGCGCCGCGTTGTTTATCTAGCGGGACCATAGCCAGGGAGCCTTGCAGTTCCTATTGGCTCCGGTTTATCATTTCCAGTCAAGGGGAGCCCCTGAAAGCGGCAGCCAGAGCCACGTCACTTCCCATAGCTCCCCTTGGCTGGAAATGGCGAAAAAGAGCTAATGTGAACTGCAAGACTCCATAGCTACAGTTCCTTTATGTAAACAAAGTGGCAAAGGCCTACTTGTGGCTTTCCAAAAGCGGGCCTGCAGCCCACTTTGAAGAACGGTGAGTTATGACAACCTAACCCTCAGTGTAGGCAGTGCTGTCAGCTGAAGAGCTTCTCCTGTCTACATAGCTACTGCCATTCGTTGAGGTGGATTAAATAAGCTAACAAAAGGTGCTCTCTCATTGGTGTGTAAGAGTGTCTTCACTTATGTGCTACAATGGTGCTATTGCATCAGTACAGCTGTGCTGAAGCAGCATTTTAATTTTAGATTTTCCCTCAGCCTTGCAAGCACCTCCCTCCAAGATCTTTGGACAAATCGTGTATGAAGCTTACCTTGGAGTCATGCAACCTGATCCAGCCAGGTTCACGTTGGGCCATTCACTCACATCAATTCTGGAAAAGTCCTGTTTAAAAATAATGTTTAAAAGTAATTTGAAAGGAAATCTTTGCCAGAGGATGCTGTGAAGGCCAAGATGTAAGAGTTCAAAAAAGAGCTAGATAAGTTCACGGAAGACAGGTCCCTCAGGGTACATCTACACTTGCACCCTAGCATAGGTGTGCGCAGCACATTTCATTAGGGTGTGCACCCAAAGATTTTTTTCTAAATGTGCTTTGACCCCCATTAGCCACACCCCGGCCACCACGCCTCTGACCCCCATTGGCCATATCCCGTGACTCCCATTGGCCACACCTCTGGAGGTAACACTCTGGGGCCAAGATGGGCACATAACCAGAATTAAATGGTGTCATGTGACCACCCTCTAAGGACTTTTTCCACCATCCTCCTACCAACAGGGATTAATTTGGCCCCCACCAAACCCCCTCATGCAACTATCCTGCAATTGCATTAACCCAATGTGTGTGACATTAACTTGGGGGCGGAGAAGCTGGGGGAAGTGTTCCCTCAGTTTCCTCCCATGACCAGAATGAATTTTGTGTTGTGCACCAGTACTGAGTTCATGTGGCTTGTTTGGATGTGCCATTGTGGCACCCATGTTATTAATAAATATCTCATAAACCTTTACCTTTTCTCCGCTGCCATGTCTCCTCCCCTTGCTCCATCAGCTCCCCTGGTGCCTGCTGCCCCCCAGCCCCTCATCCTCCTCTCCTGTCCTGACTCCTGCCCTTCTCACTGCCCTCAGCCTTCCTGAGACCAGCCCCCTTCCACCAGCCCTTCCCTCCCCCTGTACCCACTCCTCCAGTAGCCCCACTCTGATCATGTGAGCTACCCTTCCTCATCCCCTCTTCTAACACCTCCCTCTACACACCTGCCCTGCCTCTCTCCTCTGGTGCTGGTCCCTCCCCTGCAGGTGTCTGTTCTTCTGCTTCATCCTCAGAATCCCCTGGCACCTGCACCTTCCCTTAGCCCTGCACCCTCCTGGGGTGTGTCTAGACTACATGCCTCCTTCGACGGAGGCATGTAGATTAGCCAGATCGGAAGAGGGAAATGAAGCCGCGATTAAAATAATCGTGGCTTCATTTAAATTTAAATGGCTGCCCCGATCTGCCGATCAGCTGTTTGTCGGCAGATCGGGGCAGTCTGGACGCGATGCCCCGACAAAGAAGCCTTTCTTCATCGACACAGGTAAGCCTCGTGAAACCAGGTTTACCTGTGTCGATGAAGAAAGGCTTCTTTGTCGGGGCATCGCGTCCAGACTCCCCCGATCTGCCGACAAACAGCTGATCGGCAGATCGGGGCAGCCATTTAAATTTAAATGAAGCCGCGATTATTTTAATCGCGGCTTCATTTCCCTCTTCCGATCTGGCTAATCTACATGCCTCCGTCGAAGGAGGCATGTAGTCTAGACACACCCCTGGTGCCTCCCCCTTCCCTCACTCCCCCTGCCCCCTTTTTCCCTGGTGCCCACCCCCTCACCACCCTCTGCCCCCATTCCCCTCATGCTGGTGCCCTCACACATGCCTTGCTCCATCCCTTCCTTCCTCATGCCCACCCCTTCTTTCAAGCCTTCTCCCAGCACCTCTCCCTTCCCCCTCCAACACCCAATGCCTTTACCCTCTCCTCTCCCAGCATCACCCTGTCCCCCCTCCCACTGACACCTCCCCTCCTGCCTTTTTCCTCATTGTCTGCACTTGGCCCCCCTGGTATTTGTCTCTCCTCCATCCTGTCCCTTGGTGCCTTCCCCTTTCTTCTCCTGACCTGCCCCCTCCCCTCAGCACAAGCCCCTTCCTCTCCCACCCCTTCCTCTTTTTTCCCCCCTTCTCCTCCCATCCCCTCCCTTACCTTACCTTCAGCTTCTGCCTTCCTATTTGCGGGGCTGGAGTCAGAGCCGGCCCAAGCTACAGGCCGGCCGGGCCCTAGCCTGGGGCGCCTCAGGGGCACCTTGCTGTGCTGCTGGGCTGGGTGGGGATGCTCCTGGGCGCCTCAGGGGCGCCGTGCTGTGCTGCCGGGCCAGGGTGCTCCTGAGCACCTCAGGGGCATCACGCCGTGCTGCCAGGCCAGGCGGGGGCACCCCCAGACACCTCAGGGGTGCTGCGCGGTGCTACCATGCTGGGTGGGAGCGCTCCCTGGTGCCTCAAGGGCACTGTGCTGTGCTGTGCTGCTGTGCTGGGCGGGGGCGTACCTGGGCGCCTCAGGGGCGCCACACTGTGCTACTGGGTCGCACGGTGCTTCTGGGCCAGGTGGGGCCCAGGGTGCGAACATGACTCGGGCTAGCTGGCCCGAGATATTAGGGTGTGCCTGGGCACACCCTGTGCGCACGCCAGTGCACCCTAGTTTGAACTAGGGATGCAAATGTAGGCGACTGAAATTGCTAATGAAGCGGGGATTTAAATATCCCACGCTTCATTAGCATGATTTCGCCGGCGTGTTACTTTGCTGAACAGCTGTTTCGAAACTGAAAGTGCGCGCTGGGGCGTGTTAGCTCGAACCAAGGGGTTTGATTCGAACTAATGTGCACACTTTCACTTGCAAAACAGCTGTTCAGTGGAGTAATGCGTTGGCGAGATATTTAAATCCCCACTTCATTAGCAATTTCGGTTGCCTACATTTGCATCCCTAGTTCGAACTAGGGTGCAAGTGTAGATGTACCCTCAATGGCTATGAGCCAGGATAGGTAGGAATTGTGTCCCTAGCCTCTGCTTACCAGAAACAGGGAATGGGCAACAGGGGATGAATCACTTGATGATTGTCTGTTGTGTTCACTCCCTCTGGGGCACCTGGCATTGACCACTGTCGGCAGACAGGATACTGGGCTAGATGGACCTTTGCTCTGACCCAGTATGGCCATTCTTATGTTAATGTTCTCAGTGAGAAATTTTAGCAGGTAACAGGGATAATGCTCACCCCAGTCCCAGGTGACACTCTAGACTTGAGTTCCTAGTGCCCTGGTAGTCAGGCTGTGTCTACACTACAAAGAAAAGTCGGGAAAAAATAGGCAAATTCGAACCGCAATTTGCGTATATTTTTCCACTTTTCTTCCAAAAGAGAATTTTCCAACATTTGGTCCATCTACACAGGGCCAAATGTCATGAAAAAAACCTTCCTTCAGAACATCCCTTCTTCCTCATAAAACGAGGTTTACAGGGATGCCAAAAAAGTGTCTGCTTTTCTGAAATTATCTTCAGAAAAACTCTGTAGTCTAGATGTACCCACAATGACTGTCATTATGGAAGCACAATCTAGAGCTGAGAAGCAGTTCTGAAATACGGCTTTGCCATTCCAGAACAGAGTGGTAGCAGAGGTCTTATGACATCCTCTGACATCCATGAGGCATGGAGTTGCCTGTTAAAAACTGGTTGCAAGCTTCAAAGCTCCTACCAAAAGGCAACTTCCCTGACCATTAGGGAAGACCGTAGTTTAAGCATTGGGTTCGGACCTAGAACTTGGTTACATTTTTCAAAAGCATCGAAGTGATTTAGGAGCCTATGCCTGATTTTCAAAAGTCAGACACGTAGGTGTATAAGTCCTATTTGGGCACTTTTGAAAATTTACCCACAATTCTCATTTTATCTGTAGGCTTAAAAGTCACTTCCCCACATTGTGCATCCTTTTCTCCATTTGTAAAATAGGCATATTGATACTGACCTACTTCAAATGGGCATCGAGGGGCAATCCATTCAATGTTTGTGAGGTGAGTGCTTGCTAATAATTGCAGTGCTTACATGAGAGTTAGTGGATGTAACATTTACACAGATTTATAAAGATATAAAAAAGAGTGAGGTGCAGGAAATTCTGGCTGCCTCCCTGCACTTTGAGAACATTGTTCGTATGGAATACATCCCCCTGACCCCAAAGTGATCCCTGTTCAACACTTAATCAGGAAAAAAGCCACAGGCTCCTCCTGGTCAGGAAGGAAATTGATCTCATCCCAAGTGTGGAAGGCCTTTCAGTCCTGTCATTGTGAGCAAGGATCACCCTCTTGAGCCATCTCTTCCCGTATGTGCCCTGGGGACTAAGTAGTTGTTTTGTTTTCCTGGTAAGATCTCCAAGGTGCAAGAGAGGGGCCCAAACCCACAGTCCAGGCTTGATCTCCTTCATCTATCCCAGACTCTGTGGATGGGTTAGAAATCCACAGCCAGCTCTGGATCAGAACCAGGTCCTCAAATCCAACCTTCTGCCAAATATGAGCATTTGAATTTTTGATCCAAACCTTGCAGTTTAGTCCCTTCCTGAGACATTTCCCTGCACTCATTGAATTCAATAGCAAAACTTTCCATTAAATACAATAGAGTGTAAGACTGGGCTCTTCATACTATACTGTGCTTTTGATTTCGGTATCTAAAATCTCCAGTTCTCTCTCTTACACACACAGACACACAATCTCTCAATCTCTCTTTGGCTCACATGCTTTCTTGTTTGCTCCACTGTGCACTTGCTTTCTCTCTCTCTTTCACTTTCTCATCCTTGCACTGTCTCGCCTCTCTGTCTCTGCCTCCCACTCTCTCTCATTGTTATTTCTCTCTCATTTGTAGGTATAATTTCCGAGGTTTCCGGTGGCTGCAGGCCATGATTTTTGCCATAGAGGAAATAAACAGTAGCCCGACTCTGCTTCCCAACATGACCTTGGGATACAGGATATTTGACACCTGCAACACGGTCTCCAAAGCCCTGGAGGCTACGCTGAGTTTTGTGGCCCAGAACAAGATAGATTCCCTGAACCTGGATGAGTTCTGCAACTGCTCAGACCACATTCCTTCTACCATTGCAGTCGTGGGGGCAACCGGCTCTGGCATCTCCACCGCCGTGGCCAACCTGCTGGGACTCTTTTACATACCTCAGGTACTGCATATTTTTCCACTTGTTTAGCGGGTTACATCTTAGGGCCTGTCTGCTCTACAGGCTAACCCAGTCAGGGCACAATGCATTGAAATTATTTTATAAAATAGTGAATTGTTTGTGGTGTGGGCAGAAAAACAAATGTAATGAACCATGCTCGGGAATTGTAATGCGACCTGATAATCCAGTGTTAGCATGGAGGCTCTAACTATGAGCAGTTCTGGTAAGGTCTTACAGTACAAAGTGCTATGAGATACACAGCGCTGTTATGTAAGTCCCTGTGATGGGGCCTCCTGCCCTAAGACTCTCCCAAGGGGTGACACCCCACAAACTGACCTCTCCCCAGTAGTCTCTGGTGGCTTAGTCACTCCGGGTCAGGCCCAGTGGCCTACTCTTTCACGGGGTTGGTATACCCTGTCACAGTCCCCCAGCCATTTACAGTCACACACAACACTATCGGCTGGTCAATGTATATGCTGCAGTGCGACCTGTTCCATTCATTAATATGTTGTGTTGTGCGGGACTCAGTGTTGTGGCTGGATTTCACTCTCCAGAATTGCCAGGGCTGTGTGTACCGTCTGGAGAGGTGCAGCCTTAGGCAGTGGCAGTGTAAACTTCCATTTACCACTCTGCCAACCTCCTCTAGCCCTGCCTCAGCAGAAGCACCTTTAGAAGCACAAAGGAGTTCATTCCTTTGCTGCTCTATTGAGACTGCCAACACGAAGGTCATTTCGTACAAACTGCACTGTTATTTTGTGATGTGAACAATTGTGCTGCTGGGAATTGGATTGGAGATGCATCCAACATGTTTCCTAATGGCCACCCAGAAGCCATCAGATGGCAAGAGCTTCCAGCCACAAGGAACCTGGGTTCGACAGAGCCAGTGATGAACTGTTCATATCCCATTGTCATTCTCTTCAGTGACACAGCCCCCTGAATATCCTTAGTTCAAATAAAATGTTTGCAATTGCCAGACATTGTGACAGTTGGCTCATTGCTATAGCTGGACACATTTTTTGGTTCACTGGCAATTCTTAAAAATGAAAAAAGGTCAATTTTACGTGAAACCAAACAATACATTTTTCGTCTTTTTGGGCTCTTGGAAAACACAGGAAAAATTCACACAGAGTCCAAACAAAATATTTTGTTTCAACCCGACTCAAATGTTTTGGTTTTAGTGTTGGGTGTTTTAACAGAAGCAAGGGAAGATCAGCCTGGCAAGATGAATGGAGGAGCAGGAGGCGCCCTCTTTGTAACTTTTAGGGCACTGCTAGGGGATGTGGGAGATGTGGCTTTGATCCCCTCCCCCTTTCCTCCCATCCTCCGCCTGATGAGAGGAAAGGATTTGAATGTGAGTCTCCCACATGTTAGGAAAGTGCCTGAGCCACTGGGCTATGGGTAGAGGTACATTTGTATCATGGCGGGCATAGATCCTGTGACTGCCAGAGATTACTGTGACATTTTCTGTCTCAGGGCTGGTCACCTATCAGCAGGCAGCCCTGTGGCTCTCAGATGCTGCTGGCAGACTGGGGGAAATGGACAGAGATATGTGCCACTGGGACATCACTCAAGCTGGGCTCCTGTAGGGGTCCCCGCTGCACTAAGCATAAGGCATTTTTTTAACCTATTGGCTTCTGTGAAAGAAACAACACTGCTAGAAAATCACAGGACAATGCTGTGATCCACAGTGTCAAGTTAGGCACCTAGGCTCACTATGCAATGAGTGGGGAGAAACAGGCATCTTCCAATGGGATCCCACAAAAGTCAGCACGTTAGGTGGGAGCTTCCTGCACTAGCCAAGGAGAATCCTAAGGCCTGCCCCTTTCACAGAAAGGTGTGTTCCTCTCTGTGTGATTCACAGCAAGGCACCCCTCTCTTCGAATCACAGACATTAGTCATCTGCCTCCCTCCGCACAAAACAGTGCTCTCACTACGGGGCTAAAAGTTATAAGGTGGCTCTTAGACGGAAATTATAGTTGGCAGTGATCTTGCATGGAGATCGGCGAGCTCCTGATTAAGTCTGTGTAATGGGATGCAAGGAGGGCAGTGAGAGGGGAAAGACTTCAGGCAGCCAATGGTGTAGTAGAGGTTGGCGTGATAATGAAAGTCTGTCAGTGGCACATTTGGAGAGGAACAGTTTGTGTTTTATCTGACTTGATTTATACATTCTGAGTTTCCTCTAAGGACATGTTCTTGATTTTCCAGATTTGGCAAGAAGTGCAGAGCCTTGCTTGTGTGATCCACCGGTGGCACACACCATTTCCCCCAGAATGCATGCTACATGTTTCTGACTTATTTCCCCACATCTCTGACCCAAAGGATGTCTGGCCCGCTTACCTAGCTCTGGGGCATCTTGACTGCACCTGTTTCTGCGAGTCATTTGTAACCACAAGAACATGCACCAATTTCAGTTTCCAACTGAAAATGTAATTCAGGCACTGTAAATTCCCAAGTGCCAGTGGTGGGCTGAGCACCGCCATCTGAGACCACACATCCGTACCTGGGGAGGTGGTAAAATCTCCATCACTGGAGATTGTTAAGAGCAGGTGGGACAGACGTCTCTCAAGGATCTAGAGTGCTGGGTGCTGCCGTGAGGGCAGGGGACTGGACTTGATGACCTCTCAAGGTTCCTTCCAGTTCTAGTGTTCTGTGATTCTAGATGATGAAACTAAATAAGGCTAGACAATGTATCTCGACACAGCTAACTTAACGAGCCATACTGCTTGCTCCTTGTCCTCCTACAGGTCAGTTATGCCTCGTCCAGCCGACTTTTGAGCAACAAAAACCAGTTCAAGTCTTTCCTCCGTACCATCCCCAATGATGAGCACCAGGCCACTGCGATGGCAGATATCATTGAGTACTTTCGCTGGAACTGGGTGGGAACGATTGCAGCTGATGACGACTATGGGCGGCCAGGGATTGAGAAGTTCCGGGAGGAGGCAGAGGAAAGGGACATCTGCATTGATTTCAGTGAGCTCATCTCCCAGTACTCAGTTGAGGAGGAAATCCAGCAAGTGGTGGAGGTCATCCAGAACTCCACTGCTAAAGTGATTGTTGTCTTCTCCAGTGGACCAGACTTGGAACCCCTCATCAAGGAGATAGTCAAGCGTAATATAACTGGCAGGATCTGGCTGGCAAGCGAGGCTTGGGCCAGCTCTTCCCTGATAGCTATGCCAGAGTTCTTCCATGTTATTGGCGGTACCATTGGGTTTGCACTGAAGGCAGGACAGATCCCAGGCTTTCGTGAGTTTCTGCAGAAAGTACATCCCAAGAAATCCACCAACAATGGCTTTACCAAAGAGTTTTGGGAGGAGACTTTTAACTGCTACCTCCCAGAAG
This sequence comes from Pelodiscus sinensis, assembly GCF_052426305.1. Lineage (NCBI taxonomy): Eukaryota > Metazoa > Chordata > Testudines > Trionychidae > Pelodiscus > Pelodiscus sinensis. The sequence continues at coordinate 144,486,517 of NC_143052.1, read as the reverse complement.
GGTCCAAGAATCTACCAGCTCCAGCCTCCATCCACAAGGTTCATGAAGAAGAAAGTGGAGTTGGAAATAGCACAGCTGCCTTCCGGCCCCCTTGCACAGGGGAGGAGAACATCACCAATGTAGAGACGCCATACATGGACTACACACACCTGCGGATATCTTATAATGTGTATTTGGCAGTGTACTCCATTGCCCATGCTTTGCAGGATATATTCACCTGTACCCCTGGAAAAGGCCTCTTTACCAATGGGTCATGTGCAGACATTAAGAAGGTTGAGGCATGGCAGGTAAGTCTTCTTTTCTGTATAGAGTGCCTGTCTCTATGTCCATAGAACAGAGACCAAACAGGCCAGGCTCCCTCCATTGCTCTCCTGAGAAAGGGTGCCTTTGACAACCTGAAAGGGGAATCTGAGAAGAAAAAAAAGCAAGCAATACCATTTTTTAGAGTTCACTTTCTCAGTTAATTTCTGTGTCTTGTGCAATGCTAGAGCAATTTTGTCCATCAGCCTCAGGATTCATCTCTCCTGGAGGAAAAGAATTTCTGATTGGTTTGCAAATACTCAGTGTTTGTTTTGTTTTAACATTCAAGTCTCTTGGTATTTGTGAATTTACAAAACTTTAAAATGGATCTGAAAAATTTGGTCTAATTTACATTCTCAATAGATAAGAACATAAGAACATAAGAATGGCCGTACTGGGTCAGACCAAAGGTCCATCTAGCCCAGTATCCTGTCTGCCAACAGTGGCCAGCACCAGGTGCCCCAGAGAGGGTGGACCGAAGACAATGATCAAGCGATTTGTCTCCTGCCATCTCTCTCCAGCCTCTGACAGACAGAGGCCCAGGACACCATGTATTCTGCCCACTCTCATACTTGGCCAGTGGGCCCCAAACTTTTCACATCATACAGCTCTTTACCCCTTTCCACGCCCCCGCTCCCCATGAGCCATGGCTGGGGGTTGGGAGTGGAGCCGCAGCTTTGGGAGCAGGGCATGTGTGCACAGATGGGGTAAGAGAGCCGAGACTGGGGCTGGAACCATGGTGAGGGTGGGGGCCAGGAGCCAAGGCCAGGGCTGCAGGTGTGGGTAGGGCTGGGGCCAGGAGCAAAGCCACAGCCAGGAGCTGGGGAAGCAGCTGGGGGTGAGGCCAGAGCATAGTTGAGTGGTGCTCCCTCCTCATTCTGCATGGAGACTGGCCCTGGCCATCCCATGCCCCCTGACATTCCTCTGCTCCTCCCGAGGCGGGGCTGGCCCCATTGTTTCAAATGCTGCAGATGCTGCCGTGGGTTTGGCTGTGATGTTCAACAAATACTTTCTAATGACAAATATATTTCCAAAAATGATACTATGTTTTAAAAGCCCCCCTCCCCCCAATAAACTATGCCAGCATTTTTAGGTGGCAAATTATTCCCCTGAATGTAAGGAGACCGTCCCACTTCTCAAGATCCTAGAGCCCACATTCTAGCCCAAGCCTGAACATATACGCTGCATTAAACAGCCCTTTTGTCTGAGCCCTGTGAACCTGAGTCAACTGGCATAGGCCAGCCATGGGTTTTTAATTGCAGCGTAGACATAATCTCAGAGATTTCTGTTTCTCTGCTTTAAGCAAATTTACTGGCAGAGCTGCCAAATATGTCCACAAAAATGTCACAGAATTAATATATATTTGCAAATTATTCCATCAATTCTGTAAATGAGGAGAATAACAAAGTATGCATAAAATAATGAGTTCAGAAATGTTGTGATATTTGTCAAATAGATGATGGGAAAGAAGGCAATCGCTCCACTTTTGGAGGATTTGGCAGGTGCTGGAAAGTAGCCCTAGGACTTTGCAAAGGGTACCAGATCAGAATAGTGGGTACCAATGCTCACCAGGCAGGAGAGAGCTAGGAAGGAAGGAGTAGGTGGGGGTTAAAGCAGAGCATTCGGAAAGTGTGGAAGGATACAGCAATTGGCAGCAAGTGGGTGAAGCTGTCTATTAAAGTGCATTTCAAATGACAACCACTACATGGTGGTGCCAATTGGCATTTGATATTTGTACCTTTTAAAAAAATCTCTTTGTCCTCCGTGAATAGCTGTAAATGCCAGGTGTGTGCTGTGTGTACTCCTATTGCCTCAGCATCTCCCTGCAAGATTTCACACAGATACACCCAGAAGCATCTTTCAGATCCTCAGTGAGCATCACAGGTAATGAGCATCTCGAGAAGAGAGAACTTTGGACTTTACCCCAGAAATCAAATTTAATTTCCATGGAAAAAGTCAGGAGCTGTACTACCTTCTCCCAAAAATAATCGGTACACCCCTCAGCCGGACCAATTCTCAGCTCTGGCACAGGGTGCACAGAGCCAGGGTTAACCACTTGGCAAAGTTACTCTGAAAATGTCATACATGCTGTGGTGCTGGTGAAAAAAACCTCCTCCCCCCCGCCCCGCCCCCCCCGCACAGCCACAACATCAGATTCAAGAAAACTTTTATGTCAGAATCAGTCCATTTCACAGTGGTGCTTCAGCTGCCTCTAGCCATCCTCCTTGTCCAGCCACACACTGGGGCTACGTCTACACTGGCACCTTTTTCTGGAAATGCTTAAAACGGAACAGTTTTCCGTTATAAGTATTTCTGGAAAAAGAGCGTCTACATTGGCAAGATGCTTTTCCGGAAAAAGCCCCAATCGTCATTTTCGCGATCAGGGCTTTTTTGCGGAAAAGACTACTGGGCTGTCTACACTGGCCCTTTTCTGGAACAGTTTTTCCGGAAAAGGACTTTTGCCCGAGCGGGAGCAGCATAGTTTTTCTGGAAAAACACTGACAATTTTACAGTAGATCGTCTGTGCTTTTCCGGAAATTCAAGGGGCCAGTGTAGACAGCTCGCAGCTTATTCTGGAAAAGCGCCTGCTTTTCCGGAATAAGTGGCCCAGTGTAGACACAGCCTGGCTGTGTCTAGACTGGCAAGTTTTTCCACAAAATCATCTGATTTTGCGGAAAAACTTGCCAGCTGTCTACACTGGCCGCTTGAATTTCCAGAAAAGCACTGACGATCTCCTGTAAAATCATCGGTGCTTTTCCAGAAATACTATGCTGCTCCCATTCAGGCAAAAGTCTTTTTCCAGAAGACTTTTGCGCGAAAGGGCCAGTGTAGACAGCATAGTATTGTTTTCCGCAAAAAAGCCGTGATGGCGAAAATGGCGATCGGGACTTTTTTGCGGAAAACCGCGTCTAGATTGGCCACGGACGCTTTTCCGCAAAAAGTGCTTTTGCGGAAAAGCATCCTGCCAATCTAGACGTGCTTTTCCAAAAATGCTTTTAACTGAAAACTTTTCCATTAAAAGCATTTTCGGAAATTCATGCCAGTGTAGACGTAGCCACTTAGTTCAAGGTCTTTCTGAATCTGGGATGATAGAGTCAAGAAGGTGTTTAGGAGCCACTACACCAGTGGTTGAAGACGACAGATGATTATAAATTAGCCTCCCAAACCACTGGCGAAGTCATATGTTGGTAACACAGTGTTGTGCCTAAAAAGTCTTGTCTTCATTAAACTGAGCATAAACTTCTGGACTCAGTATCTTATGGCAGTGAACGATACAGTTTCATTTTGTACTGCGTAAAAAAAGTATTTACTTGCACCACTTTTAGTTGCTTTATATTACGTTTTCATTATTCCCTTTTTACTGTTAATTGTTATCCATTCAGTATCTTTTGGAGAAAATATTAGATACAGTTCTGACTCCCATAAATTGTACCTGAGATCATGGGCCTCATATAAATACAAGCATTAATTATAAATATGGTGGAAATACACAGATTAATCTAGTGCCTTCTCTGTTCCTGCCCCCACCGGCCTGACATGTGGCCATGAGGGAATAATAGAGAGAGAGGGACCAGTCAGTAGGAACCGCAGAAGTAGCAAAAAGCAGGGATCTGTAGATATTCTGAAAACTTTCTCTAGTTCTGGCTGGACTTTCTGAGTTCTCTAGGCTTGACTGTTTGCTCCAAGCCTCTCCATCCCACAATGTCTCTTCACCTTAGCATCACTCTATACCTGCCCATCCTACCTTCTTCTCCTGCCTCGCCCCTTCCCTACAGTGTTCCCTCTCCCTCATCCTTGCTTTTGATTTTAGCTTGTCCCCTCCTAACTTAACTCACTCAAAAAGCTGCAAACAAACAAAAAATTGTGGAATTAACGTGTTTGCTGCCATCACATGGTTCATGCAGCTTGTGTGTTATGCCCTTTCCCCCATCGTGTATCTGTCTTCTCCAACTAGAACAGATTGTAAGCTCATTAGAACTGGTGCTGTTAGTGCAATGGGACCCCCATCCTTGGTTGGTCCTTATTGACTATCATAGTAGTAACAGTACCACTAATAATGCATGTATTGATTTTTAGGGCCAAAAGGGATTATTATGATCAACCTGTTTGACTTTTTTGTTATTATTACTCCTTTCATCTCCTTAAAAGGGGTGGACTTTTAAGCTAAAAAGCCTTTCTTTGTGATTATGGAATTGTGAGTTTAAGGGCATGTAATAAAGCATTCTTAAATAACTCCCTATTATCACACATATTTTTATATTTACATATTTCCTCTGACTTGGTTTTGCTCATGATTTTTTCCAGCATTAGGAAATTAGCCTTTTTAAAGCACTAAGTACATATATCACTGGACAGCCCTATATTATATAAAGTAATAGATATGGATATAGATAAAAGCTATTTTGTTTGAATATATCAAATGAAATGATATTTTACTTCAGTGATCAGTTCATGTACATTGTCAGAATAAGGTCTAATACAGAATTATTTCAAGTTGGTTAGAAAGTTACCTATAATTTTTAGAAACCTCAAGTATTGTTTTCCCAGTGGAACATGAGAGCTCCAGCATGTGTTCCCTAGAACAGGGGTTTTCAAACTTCTTTTCTCATGGCCCAGTTGAAGAAAATGTTTATGTCCATGACTCAATGTGATTTTACAGGAATGTGGGCTCCTGGGGTAGGGCTGAGGATGACAGCCTCAGCTTTGGGGGTGGGTCAGGGCTGGGGCAGAAGGAGCTTACCTTGAGCAGCTCCCAGGCTGTTTCTACACTTCAGGTTTCTTGTGTGAGAAGCTTTTTGCAAAACTTCTTGCACAAGAGAGCATCTAAACCACATGGACACTCTCTCAAAAGAAAGCTCTGATTGCTATTTACAGAATAGCCACCAGAGCACCTATGCTTTTTTCAATTGGCTCGTTCTGCGCGAAACCCTCCTGCTGCCCGTCCACACACAACTTTTTGCGCAAGAACTCTTGTGCAAAAAGGAGTTATTCCTCATAGAAAAAAGGATAACTTCACCGCAAAAACCCCTGTGTCCCTTTGCTTTACTGTAAATTTACTTGTGCAAAAACGCACTTGAGATGTGGATGCTCAGCAGGCTTTGGTGAAAAAATGGCTGTTTTTGTGCAGAAATCCTGTAGTGTAGACGTAGCCTCAGTCAGCAGTGCAGCAGGGGCACTAAGGCCCACAAGCAGCCAGCAGAAAGTTCTAACCAATGGGAGTGAGGAGCTCACTCTCAGGGCAGGAGCAGTGCACAAAGCCCCATGCTATCAAATCTCCCCTCACTCTTCTCTTCTACAGACTAAACAAGCCCAAATCTCTCAGCCTCTCCTCATAAGTCATGTGCTCCAGCCCCCTAATCATTTTGGTCGCCCTGTGCTGGACCATCTTCAATGCGTCCACATCCTTCCTGTAGTTGGAGGCCCAGAACTGGACACAATACTCCAGATGTAGCCTCACCAGAGCCGGATAAAGGGGACTAATCACTTCTTTAGATCTGCTGGCAATGCTCCTCCTAATGCACCCTAATATGCCATTAGCCTTCTTGGCTACAAGGGCACCTGTTGACTCATATCCAGCTTCTCATCCATTGTAATCCCCAGGTCCTTTTCTGCCGAACTGCTACTTAGCCATTTGGTCCCCAGACTGTAACAACACTTGGGATTCTTCCTTCTTGTCTTTGTTGAACCTCATCAGATTTCTTTTGGCCCAATCCTCCAATTTGCCTACGTCACCCTGGACCCTATCTCTGCCCTCCAGCGTATCTACCTCTCCCCCTAGCTTAGTGTCATCTGCGAACTTGCTGAGGGTGCAAACCATCCCCTCATCCAGGGGATGTTGAACAAAACTGGCCATAGATCCGACTGCTGGGGCATTCCGTTGGAAACCAACCACCAACCTGACATCGAGCTGTTGATCACTACCTGCTGAGCCTGGCAATCTAGCCAACTTTTTATCCACCTCACTGCCCATGTATCCAGTCCATACTCCCTTAACTTGTGGCAAGAATACTGTGAGAGACAGTATCATAAGCTTTGCTAAAGTTATGCTATATCACGTCCACCACCTTCCCCCTGTCCCCAGAGCCAATTACCTCATCATAGAAGGTATGTTCACTTATTTTTCTGTTCCCTCCTTTGGTGGTCTCTAGCACATCTCCTTTAGTATCCCATCTTCTGCTTTATCATTTAGAACATTGAGTGACTTGGGAACTGAGAACCACATTTTAAATGTATTTAAGTGATTGAAGATGTAGCTAAGTGCCCTATCCCCTAGTCCACTCCAGAACCCACCCCACCACCTTACCTTCAGGGCATTCTTTATCCTTCCTTCCACCTGCTGGAGCCAGCTCTATCCTGGGGACAGCCTGTGTGTTGGCTGTCCTGCTACTCCCAGGGTGGCTGGGACTTGAACCCACTACCCTGCCCTCTCCTGGAGAGTGTCCTAGCCCCATGTCTACTCCAGAACCCAACCCACCACCCTACCTTCAGAGCGTCTCTTATCCTGTTTTGCATGTGCGGGAGCCAGCTCTATTCCGGGGTCAGCCTGTGTGTTGGCTGTTCCTCACTCCCAGGGTGTAGCGAGTCGCCTGATGGGATTCTGAATAGCACATAAGAGGTTGAGACACCTCACGCCCACTGAAAGTCCGAAAGATGTTATTGTATGTGGTATTCTTCAAACAGTTACTGTAATGCTGTTTCCAGTTCCTGGCATTCATTCTTTGGAAGGAATGTTGAAAATTTGTAAGTGGTTCAAAAAAGTGCTTCCAGAATTATTTGGAAAATCTGCCTTACAGTGTAAGACTAAAGCAAGTCAGTCTATTTAGTTTAAGATATGACTTCATGATGATCTCTAAGCATGTGTCTACACTAGGAAACTATTTCAAAATAACTAAATCCAAAATAATAACTCTCAAAATAGCAAAATTCCCAGCACTTTGCATTGTCCTGGCACAACCGAATCCTGACCTTGGCTTAAGTTAGGGGAAGAGGAAGCTGCCTACCAAATGTGGTGGTCCTAGCTCTTACAGTTTAGATCAGTGGTTCCCAAACATTTCACCATCACACCCCCTTTTTGATTTTTGAGAAATCTTCACATCCCCCGCCCCTCGCCATAGCAGCAAAACTTTTTGACGAAAAAAAAGGAACGGACTGGGGCTGAAAAACAAAAATAGAAGCAAAACTTGGGGGGGGGATTAAGGAGGGGTCTGGGTCACCTTGCGCCCCCCCCGAATTTCTTCATGCTCCCCCAGGGGGGCATGCCCCCCCAGTTTGGGAACCCGTGGTTTAGATAGATAGATAGATAGTAAACATGGATGTTGGAAACCATCTGTAGTCTTATGGTTACACCATATTACATTAGTGGTGTAACATATATGCTTTAAAACAGCGTTTCTCAACATGGTCTGTGAAACCACTTTGAGAAACCTGCTAATTGGCTGCTCCGGTGTGTGTATTTATCGGCGCAGTGGCCACAGAGCCTAGTGGCTCCCATTGGCTCTGGTTTGCTGTTTGCAGCCAAAGAAAGCTGCAGGAAGCGGCATGGGCCAAGTCGCCGCTTCCCACAGCTCCTCTTGGCTGCAGACGGGGAAACAGAGCCAATGGGAGCCATGAGACTCTGTGGCCACGGCGCCAATAAATACACACACTGGAGCCATGAAGCCAGTAAGTAAACACACAGCAGCAGCCAGTTAGCAGGTTTCTCAAAGTGATTTCACAGACCATGTTGAGAAACACTTTTAGAAGAAGGTTTAAAATATGTTTTAAAATAAACAAAACCACTGTTTCAAATGCGGTTACACAATGGTAAGCAGATTTGGTGGCTATGCTGCAGGTTTCCACATGCAAGAGTGGTTTTAAGCTTAACAGTGATAGACATTCTGTCCAAATATGTCTCTCTCATAGGCCTGAAAGGCAAGACAGGTGCTCAAGTATCTAAGGGCTTTAAAACTATTTTCAACGAAGTTCACATGCTGCAAAAATTACAAAGTGATGGTGAAAAAGAATTTTTGCACAAACTTTCAATCAAATTGTTATATCAACATAATGATCATAATTTTTTTACTTGTAATGCAATTAAAGCAGTGGTTTGTGGAGTGTTTTAACAAAACTTAAAAAACTGAGGTATGGTCATATTTTATAATCCATAACTCCTCTCACTACATTCATATGTTACCAGAATTTTTAAAGAGTTATAACAAAAGCTTTCACATAACTATACATGCCAGATTTATTGATGTTAATTCCTCTGAAAGTATGGGAAATGGTTTATGGAGACCATTTTAAAATGAAGAAACTTGTTGCCCTTTTTAGAAAAGATGATCATGTGACACTGTCTAAACACAAAAGCACCTTTGAAAAAAGTTTTGGATGAATATTTATCAATAAAATATTGATAGCGGATGAAGTTGTAACTGAAGGAGAGAACACTGTGTACTGATTAAAAGATTATTGTGGTAAGACAGTGTTACTGGATCTTCTTACCCTGAAGAAATACAGAAAGTTACCCCAAGCAGAACAGGATTTATAGGACTGAAAATGTTCTGTGAGAAAGGAAAGAGGAGAACAAAGCAGCTACTAGTGAAATGGTTCAAGAGGACTAGTAAGTTTAACAGGTGGATGGAAGCTCTCTGACATTGGCCTGGAGTGTCTAGGACAGCTCTCACAATCTTTATAAACCTTCTCCTCTGACAGTGATTAAGGATGGTATAAACTGAACTGTTTAGAATAAATTGCCTAACTCTTACTCTGCCAACATGGCATGCTGTTAGTTCTCTATCTAGTACACTTCTTAAAACCATATAGCTGCCATTCTCTTCATGTTTGATGTCCTCTTGAACAATTTGTTTTGGTGCTCTGATGCAACATTGTTCAAGGCCTCTAGAAATGTGTCATCAAGCTGTTGAAAGATTTTTAGAAAAGAAACAGGTGTAAATCCCATTTTAGATTACACAAACCCAGATTGGTTTCTACTGCAGTATAATCCCCTTGATCTCAATATTTTAGAATCTGTTTACCTAAGCAACATCTCCTCAGTTCTCCTTCTCCAATGGTATCTCTGAGGAGGCCTTGTCACCTTCCCCCACAGGTTCAGACATTGGAGAGTATCATGCTAGTCAGTATAACTCACACTCGCATGGGTGTCAGGTTCTGTTCTATTCAGCAATGGCTAGACCAAAGGGCCCTATTCAGCCTCCTCGGATGTGTGGTTAATATAGCACTTTGTAGGTGGCTGAGCACTCTCGGAGCTAAAACAAATTCTATAGTTCTTACAGGGCTGCAGTGGTTCCTTTCAGCATTTCCACAATTTCTGAAAACATGTTCTTGAAACATATGGTCTTTTCAACACAGCGAGGGGCTCCCAAGCTTGGCCTTGCTGAGCTTTCACCCACTCAGCTCCAATAGGCAGGGTTTCCAGCTAGACACTTGTGCTGTAGCTATTCTGATTGGTACACAGTTCCCATCTGGGACAGGACTAGAACCTGTGTTGATTGGTAGAGGGTGGTAGATGGAATCCTTACAGGGGACCTATAACCCTGCTCCGGATGGGTCATCCTACCTCTGAACTCTGACCCTTTTTCAGCTCTGTCAATTTGTATTGATTGATCAGCCCACTCTTGGGGAAGATCTAGGATGCTGACTGGTAGAGGTAGCAAGAGGAACTTTCAAAGGGGTCCTATGACATCCCTTGATTCTGGCCATATTCCATTTTCTACCCTGGAAGTAATACAATAGCGGGGATTCCATGAGGCAAAGTTGGGGCTTTGTGAGGTTGAAGGGTGGGGTCCAAGTCTGAGTGACATTATACCCTTACACTTCTACTATCTCTCATACATTGATTAGAACTGGAGGAGTATGTGATTATTGACAATATAACTGATTAGAAACATACAGCAGATTTACTAAGAGTAATGGAGTTAGTGCATAACCTGCTGCTTAGTTTAACAACTGCAAATAAACTAGAAGACCAGACATTTTCTGAGAATGTGGACATTTTAGAAAGTCACCTAGCTCTAAATGAAATCCATAACAGGGTCAAAACCACTGTGGCACTTCCTGCTGATCAACTGGGAATTAGCTCTGTCCTCAGCAGGGACACCCCTTCTGTCCAGTGTCTCACCTGTTGTCGCTCGATGCTCTGTTCTGGTCCTATGTCACTCCCCAGATCACAACATCCTCTTCAGGACACTGTCCTCTGGCAGCGCCCACCACATTAGTTTCTTACTCCCTTCTGGTGGTATGAGAAACATAAAGCACATAAAAGCAAAAAACTTTACTTGAGTAATTTTAAATGTTGCAAGTGCCTTTTGTGATACAGTAAAAGGCAGAGTTAGAACTTCAGCATTTACAAGACTCTGGAATTACATACAGAGCTAATTGGAGTGACTGGAGCAGCTGTATAGTGTTAAAAAGAATAGGGTTTTCTCTACCTGTGGTGGCATCAAAGTTACCATAAACCCGGTATTGCCTGAGTAAGGATGATGGAAAGAAAAAGGTTACATATAAACCAGAATCATAATTTGAGTTTTAGGGACTAAACAAGTTAGCCTTCTGTTTAAAGAAGTTTATCTCACCCAAATTTCCTTTGAATTGTTTTCAACCAAGCATGATTGAGATCCCACTTTCATGAAGGTAATTGTACTGCCAAATAACTTTGTAGGTGCAGGATAACATGGTGCTATTCCTGTTCCCCAGTTATGTCCAGTAAACCTGTGAAGTGCAATCTCCAAAAAGGCTCTTTTCCTCCTGCTGTTTTTCTCTTCCTGTTAAATTTCACAATCCTACATGTTCATTTAGCTCAGACTGGTGATTCTGAGTGAGACAATTTCTCGATTTATATTTCAACAGATGAATAAACATCTCTGGTTTGGAAGGAAATCAGTTTTTAAGTTGGAAGGAAATTAATTACCTCTGCTGGTAATTAATACCTTGACACAAACTATAAGACTATATATTTACAGTATAGAGACATACCTTCTTATCTAGCAGCAGCACATACATTCATACATTTTACACTGATATTCACAATCACTGTGGCACTGGCTGTTCTTTGATGCCTTACATGACATTCTGTGGTGAACCAAGATGTAGATACCAGAATTTTTTGTAATTCCTTTGCCATCTGGCACTGAGGGTTTCTTGGACCACAAGCAATGCAGAGGAAGTAGGGAGACAGTATAAAAAAGTTCTTGCTAGGCAAATTTAAGAGTCATTAACAGAGAGCATAGCCATGGTCTCGATACTTGCAGCATTGAGACTTAGTGAGTGGCACATTGGTAGGTTGGTTGTTTAACTGTTCTCTCTTGGTGTACAGAATGTATATCTGACCCCCTGAGCAATCAGCCACAGATCTGTTTGTTGGTGCCTTAGTAAGGACTGCAAAGCTTTGGACAGCTCTGCTGATTTATGTTTGAGCAGTTATTTACTCCCTGGTGACAAGGAGTGGAGGTGAACTGAGCTGAGCTTAGCAGGGAGGCTTGGCATAAAAAGCCTCTGCTAGTCAAATTGGAGAACTTCCAACAGAAGCAGCTAGCAGGAGAGTTTTGGAGGATCTCTTGAAAGAGAATGTGAGAGGCTGTTCTTTCCTATATACAATTTCAATATGGCCAGAAATGGAATAGTGGTGCAAGAGATGTGCCATGTTTTCCTTCCTGCCTCAGGCCGGAAGGAACTTTCTGTGCATGAAAATATGTGTTGGGTAGCTGGTAGCTTGGACTGGCAGAGATGCTACTGAGAATCAGAGAAGCTGAGGAGTTCCTGGACAGTGAGATTCAGAAAACAGCATTACCCCAGGTTCAAGGAAAGGAGCTGGCCATCAAGAAGTCAGAGAGAGTGAGAGAGAGAGAGAGAGAGAGAGAGAGAGAAAGTCAGAGAGGATTCTTGGAAGCTTATAATCGAAGCAAGAAGTCATGGCTGCAGTCTGTACAGCTAAAGACAGATGGGGATGGGCAGACTGTCACCACCAGAAATTAGAAGAGGAATTCTGCACAGCTAGATATTTCCAATCAAGACCTACGTTCTCAGTTTGGAATCTGTGGAAGAGAACTCTCAAGATCCATCTTGTCCAAGGGAATGGAGAGATATATGGGACATACCTGTGGATAGCTAACTGCTTAAACCTTTACATCCCTACTCTGAACTCTGTGTCATCACCGACTAAGGTTGAGAGGGGGATCTGTGGGAACTGTTCAGTAACAGCAACTATGTTATAATTACATTTAACATCCTATTTGTGGGGAGGGGATAGCAAACAAGCCCACCCCAGCAGCATTTAGCATCAGAAAGGGGAACTGAACAAAAATGAGGAAACAAGTTAAACAGAAATTAAAAGAATCCGTTGCAAAAGTGAAATGTCTGCAATTTGAATGGAAACTTTTTTAAAAACACCACAATAGAGGCTCAAATTAATGTACATCCCAAGCCAAAAAGCATGGCAAGAGAACCAAAAAAAGTGCTGCCATAATTTAACTACAAAGTAAAAGAAGAGATTAGCGGCAAAAAGGCATCCTTTAAGAATGGGGAGTCAAATCTTATTCCAGTACTGGCTTTTTCCTGAATTAGGACTTCTTTAACACTAAGGCAATTGGTATTGCTCAAAACCTTTATCTCAGATAAAAGCTAATTAGCCAATGGAACTAACTGATGCAAGAAACTACTGAGGCCAAGAATGCAGTAGGATGCAACTAAGTATTAGACATTGACAGTGATAATGAGAATATCAACAGTTGTGCTAGATAGAATTAAAAATAGAGCTATACACTCTGTCTCAGCTAACCACTAAAAGTTTCCTATGGACAGATTATTCTATAATTGGCAGCTGTGGGGTTTCTTGCACCGTCTGCTGATATACCAGATATTGGCCACTATCAGAAAGAAGATACTTTGAACTAGATTACCACTTGTCTAATCTAGTATGACAATTCTTAAGTTTCTAACGCCCACGCTCATGGTTTTTGCATGAGGCCAAATAGTAGTGTTCAGGAGTTTTTAATCAGTTCTTTGTAGTTCTCCAGAATAACAGGGTGTTTTCAGTAAAGTTGTTGGATTTTTATGTAGGCATCTAGTCTTAAGGCCACATTATCACATGCTCTGACCATTTGCAACCCGAATAAAGGAAGCAGGAAAGCATGTGCTATAAATCACCCTAGACATGGCCCTTAGACTTAGCCTATACTAGATGTAAAGAAATTAACTGTTGGGGTGTGGAATCATTTCCTAAGTAAGAGGAGAATCCCCATTCTTTAGGGCAGGCATGTCCAAAGTCCGGCCCGCGGGCCAATTGCGGCCCGTGTTCCAATTTAATACGGCCCCCGCTTCCTCCCCTCTCCTGGCTCCCCGGTGCTCTTTTGAACTAGCGCGCCCAGCGCGCCGCTTCCAGCCGCGCCGCCGCCGCCCATGGCCTCCGCGGTCCTAGAGCCTGCCCTGTAGGGCACGTCCGCAGCCCCGCTCCCCCGCTCGGCTGCGGTTTCGCCCTGCCCCCGGGCCGCCGTGAGGCCGGCGTGCCCTGCGCTCTCCGCCCGCCTCCGACCCTGCGGGCCCTCCGCCTTGGGGCTGAGAGTGCAGGGACGGCCCTCACGCATGTTCACTTCTTCAAATCTGGCCCTCTTTGAAAAAAGTTTGGACACCCCTGCTTTAGGGTATTTAACACTGACCTGGACTGAGCACTGGGTAGTATTGGGTAGGCAGTGATCTTGCCTACCCAATCTAGTCCTGACTGATGAGAGGATGGACTAGATGGGACCTAACAGGTCTTTTCCATGACTAATATTCTGGTACAAAGGCATCCAGTGGTCTGAAACAGAAAGTAGTGGAATCCATGGAGTTCTGTCTCCCTATAGCCTTGGGGAAAAGTCTGAAGGTAGCAGCTGGCAGAATCTTCTCTTCCCCAATGGCCTCTACCAGCATTCAGTGGTTCATTGGTCCCATGTATTCATCAAACCATCACTTTACTGCTCCAAAATGTCTCTTCCAGGATATGACACACATGCAGCCCTGACTGCAACAGGGTCTTTTCAATGTTAGTGGGTTGAGTGCTGAATATTTATGTTTCTATTTTTAGCTACGAAACATGTTTTTGACTGTGAAGGGTTTGGCTAATCATTGATAGGCTCTTGCCTATTTTTTAAAAAGCCCCATAATTGTACAATGAAAGAACACAGGCTACAGTTCGCTAGAGCTTAAACATTTCTGGCTTAGATGAGCCTCTCCTCTCACATTTCATAGTGAAAAAACCCAACAAATGGTCTGGTAGCACTTTATAGACTAACAAAACATGTAGATGAGATCATGAGCTTTCTTGGGCACAGCTCACTTCTTCAGATGACCAGAGTTTTGAGTTTAGGGTGTATAGACTCCAAATAAATAGGAGAGAAGTGGGGGAGGAAAAAAAGGAGAGGGGAGAAGACAGGGAGCAGAGGATATAGAAAATCAGGAAGTTAGAGGGAATCAGTAAGTATCTGAAGATTGGGCAGTTAAAATGAAGCAGATAAGAATCAAAGTCAATTGATAGTGTCCGTCCTGACATAAGAATCTACGCAAAGAGCTGTTTGCACCTTCATTGAATGTTAGGTTGATAGTGTCCCAACCATCCTTCATCACAATTGAGTCCATTAGCATGAGAATTAAATTTGTGGATGAACTCTAATTCCAGTGCTTCTCTGTGTATCTGGCTAGTGGAATTGGTTTGTGACAAGACAGCCACTTGAGGATCTTTTAAACAGTGATTAGGAAGATTAAAGTATTCCCCAAATGTATGTTACATTTTCGTATATCTGATTGATTCTTTCCCGAAGAGACTGTCCAGTATGTCCAATATATATAGCAGTGGGGCGTTGCTGGCATTTGATGGCATAGATCAAATTACTGGATGTGCAGTCAAATGACCTTTTGATTTGGTAGCTTATGTTGTTGTCTCCAGTGATGAATTCGACAGTATGGATATGTGGGCAGAGTTGGCATCGCTTTTGGTTGCAGGGCTGGGTTCCCACATGCTTATGATGTGGTTGTGTGGCATGGTTACCGGAAATAATTTGTTTCAGGTTGGGGGGTTGTCTGTAACTGAGAATAGGCTTTTCTCCCAAGGCCTCTGAGAGTGAGGGATCATTTTCCAAGATGGGTTGTAGATTGTGTATAATGTGCTGGAGTCCACAACTCAGACCCCTCTAGCGCATTATACACAATGCAGTCATTCAATGCAGGTCAATGTTTTTGTACAAATATCTCCCTGTAAATTAGAGGTATCGTTTCATACACGAGTTGGTTTGCAAATATCTACGGTCTGGTGATTCTAATCCTCCTTTGTGGTGTATGTGACCGAAGAAAATGTGCTGCTAGGGTAATCCTGTAAAACCAGCCCCCAGCCAGAGATAAATATTGATTTCTGGGGAGACTAATGTCAGGATGTGAGGCAGAAGAACAGATTAACTGAGATGAATACAATAAGATAAAGGAAAAGGGTTTCTAGGGAACCTAGACGTTTCTTGTTAATTCACCTCACTGGCGCTATTAATTACCACCATGCTGCATGCCCCTCTGTGGGATCTAAAGAGGCAACACTGCAGTGATGAGTCTGGGCAAGTGCTGTTGCAGAACCAAAAATCACTTCTGTGAATTTGTATCAACACAGCTAAGAGCTCTGTGCTTTATACACACAGCCCTGGTCTACAGAAGGGCCTTAGTTTGAAATGACCCGCCTTAGGTTGCATGTGTAAGCGAAGCATCCACACTACCAAGCCCCTTATTTCAAAATAACAGCCTGCTTATTTAGAAATCGGTACTCCTGCTCTTCTCGGGAAATAACGCTCAGTTTGAAATAATTATTTTGAAATAGTGTTAGTGTGGACGCTCTGGCGCTGCTAATTCGAAATAATTGGCCTCCAGAGGCCTCTTGCAACTGCAGCCCTGACCGCACCTGGAATCTCAACTGCTCCCCTCCTCCTCCAGTGGAACTTAAAAGTCCCGGCAGCAGGAGAAGGGTTTGTCCCACGTGGTGAGCTGCAAAAGCCCTGTGCGAGACAGCAGCAACTGAAGCAGGTGTGAGTGACCCCAATGCTCCCTCAGACCCTTCCGTGGCTGCCAGCACTCCAGCTACTCCCTTGGCTGCCACTGCCCAGGGGAGAGCTCCAGCCTGGACGGGTGCAGAGATCTTGGACTCATCAAGGTCTGGGAGGAGGAGACCAACCTCCAGGATCACCAAACCAGGAAGAGGAATGAAGTTTGCGGCCAGGTTGCTGCCAGAGAAAGGGCACAGCCAGTACTACAACCAGCTGGATGCCATCCTGGGAGGAGGACTGGTCACATCCTCCACTGTCATCATCGATTCCAGCTAGGACCCACATCTGGCATCACCCTCCAGGAGGGCAGGGTGAGGGAGGACAAGGATCGGGGGAGAAGGAGGCAACCATCCAGGAGACCATGCCCACCAGCCAGAAGCTGCTCCTGACCCTGAAGCCAGTCTCCCCCTCCTCCCAGGACATCTCCCAGGCTTTGGAGGAACCTGGGGAAGGTACTTCAGGTGAGTTCTATAATTTTCCCTATCTACATGTGGGGGCAGCTGAGGGGCTGCACACTCCTCTCTGAGCCTAGTCAGCCTGGAGGATCACATGTCAGCTTGTTCACATGGGTGCACATGGAGCGCCAGTCCGGAGCACTCAGCTCCATGACGCTCTCACACCGGAACCCTTCAGTCCTTCTCACAAGGTTCCTGGAGAGGCCTGCCTTACTCTGGCCTCCCTGAGGGGACACCTTCCCACGACAGCCACCACTAAGGAGGCTGAGGTTATGGAACTGCACAGCAGTGCTGCAGACGGCACAGGGTCATGCCCTCACTCAGTCAGCATCCACTCCCAGTCAAGCGTGGTGAGGCAGAGGAGACTGATATTGTTCATGGGAACCTGCCGGGAGGAGGATAAGGAGATGGGGAACCCAGTAGCACTCTCTCCAGCAAGTAGTGTCTGCAGCTCACACACACCTACTCTGGCAACACCTCCCCTCCCCCCGCCCCCACTTCCAGTGTGCAGGGATAGAAGTTCTCTCTTTGTGGGATGCCGCCAGTGCAGGACCTGGCATGTATGGGTCACAGAAGGATGCTGGGCCCCCCCCCACCAGACTAGGGAGATGCGGAGCAGCTTTTCTCATCCCGGAGGACGCGGGCGGTGGGACCTCGACGTGTCTGGGCAGTCCCGCCGCCCGCGTCCTCCGGGGCGAGAAAAGCCCCATTCGTAAGTACGGATCTGACATAAGTCGGATCCGCGTAACTCGGGGACTGCCTGTAATCAGAATGAATCGATCCATAGGTGATGTTACCTATTTATCCGGCATTGGTGAAACGGATACTGGAATACTGCACCCAGTCCCAGAGTCCTTGTTTTAAAAAGAACATTGAAAAATTGGACAGAGTGCAGGGAATAGACATAGCAATGATTTGAGTGCTGGAAAGAAAATGCCTTGCAGTGAGAAATGTAAGGAGCTCAGCAATCAGAAAGAAGATCAAGATGTGATATAACAGGCAGGCAATAAGGGATTGAATTAGATCATCTAGCCCAGGGTTTTTCATAGTCTAGGTCGCAGGTTGTAAGGATATGCTGCCGGCTGGCTGCAAGCTGCTTTGTCTGCCTGAACACACGGGTGAAAGTAAGCCAGTGCACTGCTTTGGCAAGAAGCCGGCTGGCTGGGGCGCTTGGCTGCAGGAAGAGGCAGGGCGTGCTCCAGGCCAAGCTCTGGGGCTTCCTGCAGGTTGCCCTGCTAAGCAGCAGGCATCCAGGCAGATGAAAGGGGCTGGCTGGGTTTGCCCCCCACCCCTGTCTGAGATTGCCCCAGCCCCCAGAGCCACCTCCACCGGGTGCCATTTTGAGAGGGCAGGGAAGTGCAACCGTACAATCCAGGATGCTACTGCTCTTCTTCCCCGTCCCTTGACAACCAGGCAATGAGGGGAAAGTGCACAACGTGTGTGAATTACTCCTCGGCCCCTCCCTGCAGCAGCCGGGAGTGAGAGGAATGCACACCAGCTGTGCCGTTTTCCCTCGCTCTCTAATCATAGAATCATAGAACACTAGGACTGGAAGGGACCTCCAGAGGTCACTGAGTCCAGTCCCCTGCCCTCAGTACCACTCTAGACCATCCCTGATAGGTGTCTGGCCAACCTGCTCTTAAATATCTTAATAGTCAGGGGAAGGGGAAGAAGAGCAGCAGCGTCCCGGTATGTGTGGCTGCAGCCCACTCCCCCGCCCCCATCCTCCAGAAATGGCACCCTTGCCCCCTCTCATATTCACCCCTCCACACCCCAGTCCCCTGCTCTGAGCCCCCCCACATTCCCAATCCCCTGCCCTGACTCCTGAATTGCTCCACTCCCAACCCTGACTCCTGCACCCCCCATACCTCTAACCTTCTACCCTGAGTCCCTCCTCACACCTCCAACCCTAACTCCTGCACCCCCACATAGCCCCCTACAACTCTAAACTCCTATCCTGATTCTTGCACCCCCCCAATTTGCTTGCCTAAGGCCCCCTCAGTAGGGGTGTGACACAACAGTACCTATAAGAAACTTAAGTTATTTTTATCCCTGTCTGAACGTCTGCAGGCATAGCTATTGCAGCTCCCAGTGAGAGCCTTAGAAAGTGGCACAGGTTAGGCCATTGTTTCCCACAGATCCCATTGACCAGGAATGAAGCTCCACAGCCAACAGGAGCGGCAAGTGGTCATATTTGCTGATGGGAGTAAGCAAAGCATCTTGCTGCCAGCCAGCGACTTACAAGCCACAACCCAGACTTTGAAAACCACTGATCTAGTCAGAACTTCTATATACACAGGATGTAGAATTAAATCTAGTCATCTGCTGAGCCCAGTAATTTCTGCTTGGCTAGTGCCTGTCTTCCAGAAAGGATCCACTCTTGATCTGAAGATTTCAAGAGGTGGAGAATTTATCACCTCCTTTGGTAGTTTGTTCCACTAGCTAATCATCTTCACTGTTAAAAATTTGCACCAGATTTCAAATTTGAATTTGACTGGGTTTAACTTACAGCCATTGGTTTTTCCTATGTCTTTCTCTGCTAAATTAAAGATCCCTTCAGTATATGCTATTTTCTTCCCCTTTAGGTACTTTATAAACCAGGAATGGGCAATAAGTGGTTCTCAGGATTAACCCTTGGTGGGCTGCCAGATGCGTTGTTACCTGTATATCCATAGCTATGGACACTTGCAGCTCTGATTGGCCGCAGTTCACCATTTTTGGCCAATGGAAGCTATGAGCAGCGGTTCAGGCTGGGACATGGCTTAACGCAGCTCCCATTGGTCGGGAACAGTGAACCGTGGCCAATGGGAGCTACAAGGTGCCATACCTACAAATGTGCAAGTAAACATTTGGCGACCTGCCAGAGGCTAACCCTGGTGAACCACATTCAGCCTGCAGACTGCTTCCTGCACGCTTCTGTTCTACACCTTGACCAAGTCACATCTTGAGCTTCTTTGTGATAGTTGAGTTCCTTACGTTTCTCGCTGCAAGGCATTTTCTTTCCAGCACTCACATCATAGTTACGGCTGTACTCTGCACCCTGGCCAGTTTTTCAATATTCTTTTTAAAACATGGGCACTGGATGCAGTATTCTAGTATCCATTTCACCAATGCTGGCTAAAGAGGTAAAATCATGTCTGTACTTCTCACTACTCTAGGAATGAAGAATGCAGGCAATACTTAGAGGCTATGTCTACACTGGCCCCTAAAAACGGAAAAGAGATGCAAATCAGGTAAGTCAGCACAGGGAAATCCGCGGGGGATTTAAATATCCCCCGCGGATTTAAATAAACATGTCCGCCGCTTTTTTTCCGGCTTGGGGAAAAGCCGGAAAAAAAGCGTCTAGACTGGCAAGATCCTCCGGAATAAAGCCCTTTTCCGGAGGATCTCTTATTCCTGAAGGTAGGAATAAGAGATCCTCCGGAAAAGGGCTTTATTCCGGAGGATCTTGCCAGTCTAGACGCTTTTTTTCCGGCTTTTCCCCAAGCCGGAAAAAAAGCGGCGGACATGTTTATTTAAATCCGCGGGGGATATTTAAATCCCCCGCGGATTTCCCTGTGCTGACTTACCTGATTTGCATCGCTTTCCCGTTTTTAGGGGCCAGTGTAGACGTAGCCAGAGGGTGGGGGAAGCAGTGACTCTGAAAAAGACTTGAAGAGTTAAGATGGTACGCACCTTAACATGAACCCTCAGTAAGACACTGTGGCCAAAAGGGCTAAGATAAAATCATAGAATCATAGAGCTGGAAGAAACCTCAGGAAGTCACCAAGTCCAGCCCTCTGCCCAAAGCAGGACTAATCCCAACTAAATTAACCCAGCCAGGGCTTTGTCAAGCCGAAACTTAAACACCTCTAGAGATGGAGATTTCACCGTCTCCTTAGGTAACCCATTGCAGTGCTTCACCACCCTCCTAGGGAAATAGTTTTCCCTAATATCCAACCTAGACCTCCCCACTGTAACTTGAGACTATTGCTCCTTGTTCTGCCATCTGTCACTACTGAGAACAGCCTTTCTCCATCCTCTTTGGAACTTCCTTTCAGGAATTTGAAGGGTGTTATCAAATTCCCCTCACTCTTCTCTTCTGCAAACTAAACAGACCCAAATTCCTCAGTCTCTCCTCATAGGTCATGTGCTCCAGCCCCCTAATCATTTTGGTCATCCTCTGCTGAACCCTCTCCAATGCATCCGCATCCTTTCTATAGTGAGGGGCCCAGAACTGGACACCGTACTCCAGAAGTGGCCTCTCCAGAGCTGAATAAAGGGGAAGAATCACTTCTCTAGGCAATGCTCCTCCTAATGCAACTTAATATGCCATTAGCTTTCTTGGCTACAAGGGCACACTGTTGACTCATATCCAGCTTCTCATCCACTGTAATTCCCAGGTTCTTTTCTGCAGAACTTCTTCTTAGCCAGTCGGTCTCTAGCCTGTAACAGTGCTTGGGATTCTTCTGTCCCAAATGCAGGACTCTACACTTGTCCTTGTTGAACCTCATCAGATTTCTTGTGGCCCAGTCCTCTAATCTGTCTAGGTCACTCTGTACCCTATCCCTGCCCTCCAGCATATCTACCTCTCCCCCTAGCTTAGTGTCATCTGCAAACTTGCTGAGGGTGCAATCCATCCCCTCATCCACGTCATTAATAAAGATATTGAACAAAACCAGTCCTAGAACTGATCCTTCGGGCACTCCGCTAGAAACCGACTGCCAACCTAACATCGAGCCATTGATCACTACCCATTGGGCCCAAAAGTCTAGCCAGGTTTCTAACCATCTTACCATCCACATATCCAATCCATATTCGCTTAACTTGCTGGCAAGAATATTGTGGGAGACGGTATCAAAAGCTTTGCTAAAGTCAAGGTATATCACATCCACTGACTTTCCCATGTCCACCGAGCCAGTTACCTCATCATAGAAGCTAATCAGATTGGTCAGGCACGACTTGCCCTGGGTGAATCCATGTTGACTGTTCCTGATCACTTTCCCGTCTTCCAAGTGCTTCAAAATGGATTCCTTGAGGATCCCCTCCATGATTTTTCTAGGGACTGAAATAAGGCTGACTGATCTGTAGTTCCCTGGATTGTCCTTCTTCCCTTTTTAAAAGATGGGCACTACATTTGCCTTTTTCCAATCATCCGGGATCTCTCCTGATCTCCACGAGTTTTCAAAGATAATGGCCAAAGGCTCTGCAATGACATTTTCCAACTCCCTCAGTACCCTCGGGTGCATTAAATCTGGACTCATGGATTTGTGTATGTTTAGCTTTTCTAAATAGTTCCTAACCTGTTCTTTCTTCAACAGGGGCTGCCTACCACCTTCCCATACTGCATTGCCTAGTGCATTAGTTTGGGAGCTGACTTTGTCTGTGAAGACAGAGGCAAAGAAAGCATTGAGTACTTCAGTTTTTCCCACATCATATGTCACTAGGTTACCTCCCTCATCCATTAAGGGCCCCACACCGTCTCTGATCACCCTCTTATTGCTAACATGCCTGTAGAAACCTTTCTTGTTACCCTTCACATCTCTTGCTAGCTGCAATTCCAGTTGCACTTTGGACTTCTTGATTACACCCCTGCATTCTCTAGCAATATATTTATGCCCCTCCCTAGTCATCTGTCCAAGTTTCCACTTCTTGTAAGCTTCCTCTTTGTGTTTAAGCTTATCAGAGATTTCCCCGGTAAACCAATCTGGTCGCCTACCATATTTGCTTTTCTTACTGCACATTGGGATGGTTTCTTCCTGTGCCTTTAATAAGGTTTTTTTAAAATACTGCAAGCTCTCCTGGACTCCTTTCCCCTTCATGTTAGCATCCCAGGGAATCCTGTCCATCAGTTCTCTGAGGGAGTCAAAGTCTGCTTTTCTGAAGTCCAGGGTGTGTATTTTGCTGCTCTCCTTTCTTCCTTTGGTCAGGATCCTGAACTCGACCATCTCATGATCACTGCTTCCCAGGTTGTCACCCACCTCTACTTCCCCTACTAGTTCCTCCCTGTTTGTGAGCAGCAGGTCAAGCTGCGCATGGCCCCATGTCAGTTCCTTCAGCACTTGTACGAAGCAGTTATTCCCAACATTCTCCAAAAACTTCCTGGATTGTCTGTGTACTGCTTTCCCAACAGATGTCAGGTGATAAACATGCAGAGGTAAGGAGGTAATACTGCCTCCGTATTTGGAACTGATGCAATCATTACTGAAACACTGGGTCCAGATCTAGAGTCCACAATTCATGAAGGATATTGATAAATTGGAGAAGGTGCAGAGAAGAGCCACAAAAATGACTAGCAGATTAGAAAACATGCTTATAGTGAGAAATTCCAAGTGTTAAATCTGTTTATATCAATCAAAAGAAAGTTACGGGGCAACTGCAGCATCAAGGGAGTGCCTGCCAGCACACTAGTAAGGAGCCCACCTGCCCCTAACCTGGAGCCTGCCTCCCTCGTGGAGAGCCTGCAGATTGCAGGTAAGGCAGAGGAGGGGGCAGCCCCCAGATCCTGACCCCTCCCCAGATATCCTGAAGGCCACAGGTGGGCTGCTGAAGTGGGGGTGATAGCTAGAGGGAAGAAACCCCCGGAGCCTTGCCCCACCCCAGACAGCCTGCATGCCACAAGAGTGGGAAATTGGGCAGGGAGCGCTGGCAGGGGAGCGCTGCCCCAGCCTCCTGCAGACCAGTGCCAACCTTGCTGTCATGTGTGGCCCTGGTAAGCCCACTCACCCACCTCCTAGCTCCCTGTCCTGAGCCCCTGCCCTGAATCCTGCACTTCCCACCTGCCTTAACTTCAGCACCCCCTGCCCTAAGCCCATTCTCTATGTCCATCCATCTTGTCTGTGAACCACTGATACCTACTCTCTGAAAACCGTTATCCAACTACACCCACCTTATAATAACTTCATCTAGGTTAAACAAAAAACCCCAGTCATGTAGCACTTTAAAGACTAACAAGATGGTTTATTAGCTGATGTGCTTTCGTGAAAGTGAATATGCTCTGAAAAAGTGGGTCTGCTCCATGAAAGCGCATCACCTAATAAACCATCTTGTTAGTCTTTAAAGTGCTACATGACTGGGGTTTTTTGTTTGTTTTACCAAAATCAGACTAACATGGCTATTTCTCTGTTACTTTTCATCTAGGTTGTATTTCCCCGGTTTGTTTATGAGAAGATCATGCAAGATAATATCAAAAGTCTTACTAAAGTCAAGATATACCACATCTACTGCTTTCCCCAATCTACATGGCTTGTTACCCTATCAAAGAGGGCTATTGTTTGGTTTAACATGACTTGTTTCTGATAAATCCATGCTTACTGTTATTTAATAAGGTGATCCTTATCATCTACTAGGTGTATACAATTATTAATAATTATTATTAATTATTTGCTCCATTATCTTTCTGGGTTCTGAAGTTAAGAGGACTGGCCTGAAACTCCCTGGGTTGTCCTTATTTCCCAAGTTATAGTTTGGCACTATATTTTCCAATAAAAATGTTCAGGCGCGGGCTTCTGTCTGACCTCTGAAACCCTCACACATTGCAGGCTCCAGCCAGAGTCTAAATGCCTACATCACAATACACGGCTACTTAGCTCAATCCTTGCCAGACCAGATCAGCTGGCATGATATGTTCAATTCATTACATGACAGTGTCGACATACACACAGAGTCTATTGCTGATCATTATTGTACCATGGCAGAAATCTTTGTAGCGCATGTCAGTGACTGAATAAGAAATACATGAGATTGTGCCTGTCATCAGTGTCGTATATTGGACACCTTCTAGCAGCAGCGGGCTGCTGTTCATGAAGCACAGCTAACAGGAGAGTTTGGAGAGGGAGTTCTCCAGGTAAAAGAGGAGTAAAAACGGGACCCTTGTGGTAAGTGGCTGTCTGAAGTGTGTGTTTGTGTGTGGAGGAGTTATTTGCTGTGTTCTGAGCTTGTGTTTGTCTGTTTGGTTTGTTTGTTTGATTGTTTGTTTGTTTGAAGGAGCTTCTAAAAAGTTTGAAACCCAGAAGCCTCTGTTAATTGGCTGAGCCTCAGTCAGGGGGAGGGGCTACCAGAGCTATATAAGCCTGTGACTCAGCGACCAGGGAGCTTGCAAACAGGAACAGCTAACAGGAGAGTTTGGAGAGGGAGTTTTGAGGGGGAGGTTAGAGGGCACTACTGACTTCGGACCTTTTTAAAAACATAACTCTTAAAATCTATATTCCAGAGGTTTAAAGAGAATCCCAGTTTACACTTAAACTTATTCATTAGAAAAATGGAGACAGAAGCCCAGCAGCAGAGTGGGGGCTATCCTGTTTATTGCGTCGAGTGTAATATGTATGATTACCTGCCCAGTGGGCGGGTGGCGTCTGTGTGCACTCGTTGCAAGGAGCTCCTGACCCTCAGAGACCGAGTTCGGGCTTTGGAGGCCAGGGTGGCTGAACTGGAGGAGCTAAGGGAGGCAGAGAGCTATGTTGATGAGACTTTCCGGGACACTGTAGTACTGTCCCACCTCCAGTCTGAGAGCCCCAGTGCTCTTAAGGAGGATGAAAGTCTCAAGGGAACAGAGCATTCAATGGGAGCAGAGGGAAATAATCCCGTAGTTGGGACCCTCCTCCTAGAGGATGTTGCGGTATCCTCTCGCACTGAGGATACCTCTGAGGGGGAGGGAGTGCCAGTTAGGAAGAGGCAGGTGTTAGTAGTGGGTGATTCGATCGTTAGAAACATAGGTAGTTGGGTTTGTGATGACCGGGAGAACCGTGTGGTCACTTGCCTGCCTAGTGCGAAGGTTGCGGATCTCTCGAGGCATCTAGATAGACTTATGTGTAGTGCTGGGGAGGAGCCGGTGGTCGTGGTACATGTTGGTACCAATGACATAGGGAAGGGTAGGAGAGATGTCCTGGAGGCTAAATTTAGGCTGCTAGGAAAGAGACTGAAATCCAGGACCTCTATGGTGGCATTCTCGGAAATGCTTCCAGTTCCACGCGCAGGGCCAGGTAGGCAGGCAGAGCTTCAGAGTCTCAATGCGTGGATGAGACAATGGTGTAGGGAAGAGGGGTTTAGATTTATTAGGAACTGGGGACACTTCTGGGAGAGGGGGAGCCTATACAGGAAGGATGGGCTCCACCTAAACCAGGGTGGAACCAGACTGCTGGCACTAAACATTAAAAAGGCCGTAGAGCAGTTTTTAAACTAAGAGATGGGGGAAAGCCGATTGGTGCGGAGAAGCACGTAAATCGGAGGGAGACTTCTCTTAGAGAAGAATCCATTGATAGAGATTCTCTAAGCTGTAGTCAGAAAGGGTATGTCTACACTACCCTCCTAATTCGAAATAGGAGGGTAATGTAGGCATACCGCAATTGCAAATGAAGCCCGGGATTTGAATTTCCCGGGCTTCATTTGCATAAGCGGGGCTCCGCCATTTTTAAATTCCCGCTCGTTCGAACCCTGTTCGAACTACCGTTACTCCTACAATGATGAGGGGTTTGGAACAGGTCCCATATGAGGAGAGGTTAAAGCGACTGGGACTTTTCAGTTTAGAAAAGAGGAGACTGAGGGGGGATATGATAGAGGTCTATAAAATCATGAGTGGTGTGGAGAGGGCCGATAAAGAAAAGTTATTTATTAGTTCCCTAAATAGAAGAACTAGAGGACACCAAATGAAATTAATGGGTAGCAGGTTTAAAACGAATAAAAGAAAGTTCTTCTTCACACAGCGTGTAGTCAACCTGTGGAACTCCTTGCTAGAGGAGGCTGTGAAGGCTAGGACTATAATAGAGTTTAAAGAGAAGCTAGATAATTTCATGGAGGTTAGGTCCATAAAAGGCTATTAGCCAGGGGATAAAATGATGTCTTTGGCCTCTGTTTTTCAGAGGCTGGAGAGAGATGGCAGGAGACAAATCGCTTGATCATTGTCTTCGGTCCACCCTCTCTGGGGCACCTTGTGCTGGCCACTGTCGGCAGACAGGATACTGGGCTAGAAGGACCTTTGGTCTGACCCAGTACGGCCGTTCTTATGTTCTTATGTAAGAAATACATGGGACTGTGCCTGTCATCAGTGTTGTATATTGGACACCTTCTAGCAGCAGGGGGCTGCTGTTCATGAAGCATGCAAGACATGCAGCACTTTATGGGATCTGCTCATTATCTATTCAACTTCCTGACATAACTTTTTCCAGATCAAAGGACCCCTTAAAGATGTAGGGTGGAAGTAGATATCCCAACAGCAGGATGGTTTCTAAGAAATTTAAGAATTAAGTGACTTAATCATCTAGTCATAGAATATGTGAAAGAATCTGTAACTATTCAGTGTGGTGCCATTGAATATGGATTCAGAGCAGCATGATTACAAGAGGATCAGCCAGTAATATGTGTTTTTAGAACACTCTTTGCTACAAAGTTAACTGTGCTCAAAGTGAGGAGGAATGCAGACTACTCTTTTTGCATACTGCAAGTTTGACTAGTATCTTGTGTGACATGTTCATATCCATGTGAACAGTGACCACAAATCTTTGGACACCACTTTCAAAAAAACCTTTGTTATCAACTCCACAATGTTTTCAAAGGAGATTTATGAAAATTCAAACATATCTCTTGGACATACAAGGAAAAAGAGTGTCCTTGATATTCATTGCAGACTTTTTATCCACAGCAGCAGTGCCCAAAAGATAGTGACTCTTGATTATGAAATTTTCAGAGTATATTCATGTAACAATATGTGTCTTCTGCACATATAGTGACCTATCCAAACTGACATTGCACTTACAATGGTCATTATGTCAGACCAGGCAAAGAGAGGGGAAGAGATGCCACTTACTATTCATCAATATTAAACAAATAGAGAAGAGCTGAACATGATTAATGGTGTTCTTTGTAAAGGCAGTAAATACCTAAAGACAGGCATCATGTAATGCTCACCTGCGTGACTCTATGACTTAAAGCAAAGCTGTTCAAATCACTGATTAATCATTATTTAAACTAGCAAGTAGAAAACCTTGATTTAAATAACTGATTTTAATCATGTTTTGCATTTGTCATTTTCCTGAAGAAGAGTTGATTCTCATTTGTTGGCAACTAGTAAAACACAGAATTTGCAACCAAATATAGCTTTTACACTAAAGTACATCTGTGGCACTATTTCAGGATACTTCCAGAATCCCAAAATACCATTATCTGCATCTTGACAATGCACTCATTATTTCAAAATGTAATTGAAATAATGAGCAGGCTGTTCTGATGTCCCGGTAAAACTCATTCCACAAGGATTAAGGGACTTGTTTGAATAGTGCTCTATTTCAAATTTCGAAATAGATTACAGGCAGTCCCCTGGTTACATACAAGATAGGGACTGTAGGTTTGTTCTTAAGTTGAATCTGTATGTAAGTCGGAACTGGCGTCTAGATTCAGCCGCTGCTGAAACTGACCAGCAGCTTACTACAGGAAGCCCGAGGCAGAGTTGCTCTGCCCCGGGCTTCCTGGAATCAGCCGCTGATCAGTTTCAACAGCGGCTGAATCTGGATGCCTGGGACAGAGCAGCTGGGGCGCTGCCGGGTAGGTCCACGCAGCGCCGAGGTGCGGCGCTGCGGGGACCTACCCGGCAGCGCCCCAGCTGCTCTACCCCAGGCGACCACAAGTCAGCTGCTGCTGAAATTGATCAGCAGCTGATTCCAGGAAGCCCAGGGCAGAGCAACTCTGCCTCGGGCTTCCTGTAGTCAGCCGCTGGTCAGTTTCAGCAGCGGCTGACTTGGGGACGCCTGGGGCAGTGTAGCTGGGGTGCTGCCCGGTTGGTCCACTAGCGCCAAGAGCGGCTCTGGGGGACCAACCAGCAGCGCCCCAGCTGCTCTACCACAGGCGTCCCGAGAAAAGCCTGGTCTGCTGGGGGGGGGGGGTGTTCACTAGCTGCGCCCCCCCCCCCCCCAGCAGACCAGGGAGACGCAGAGCAAAGCCGCAAAGGACCCGGGCGGGGAGACCGCTCACACTCGCCACAGTCCCACCGCCCGGATCCTCCACGGTTTTGCTACACATCTCCCTGGTCTGCTGTGGGCCCCCAGCAGACCAGGGAGACGCGGAGCAAAGCCGCGGACAACCCGGGCGGCAGGACCGCGGTGCGTCTGGGCAGTCCCCCCGCCCGGGTCCTCTGCAGGCGAGAAAACCTGCTCTGGGCCCCCAGCAGACCAGGGGGACATGGAGCAAAGCCGCGGAGGACCCGGGCAGCGGGACCACCCAGACGCGCCGCGGTCCCGCCGCCCGGGTCCGCCGCGGCTTTGCTCCGCGTCTCCCTGGTCTGCTGGGGGGGGCTCCCCCCAGCAGTCCAGGGAGACGCGGAGCAGCTTTTCTCGCCCCGGAGGATGAGGGCGGCGGGACAATTTTACATTTTACATTATTGTTAGAAAATGGTGAGTCGAGTATTTTTGTATTTAAATAGATTAGGATTCATGTTTTTTATTTGTGATTTGTGTCAAGTTTTATATGGATAGAAATTCAGATTTAATTTAAAAGTGTCAAAATAGTATTTTAAATTTGTTATTAACTACAACTACCTCAGCATTTATTTATTATGTGTAAGTCGTGAATTACAATACACTGTTTCTAGTTACCCACATCCTTCAGGATTTTAGAACTAAATGATCTTATCCTCTCTTGACTAGCTTTTAATTCATAAATTGGGATAGGAACACAAGCTACCCAAGACGGCTTTTTAGGTTTGAATAAACTGAATGAGTTGAATGAACTGAGTTGAATAAACTGACGCGAAGAAAATATTCTGTTTGCATTTACAGAAGAGGATGTTGCTATTGAAAGCTGGTTTAGCACATCAAAACCTCTGGTGCCCGATGCTTAGCCTTCAACTTTTACCAGTTCAGTGGCAAACTTGGCAGCAAACACATACTTCTTAATATTGTCTTCTGTTTGATTAAAATAATTTTAATTAATTATAATATGTTTAGGCATATGTTGTTAATTTCACATTTATTTTAGATAGGTTTATTTGTAAAGCCTTATATTTAAAATAAATGGAAAAAATCAATTTAAATACTTTAATCTATTTTTATTTATCCTTCACTCTTGCCATCTTGATGCTGTAGCATGTCTCTGTAAGGCCCAAAATGTTTCATGTGGTTAACTTAGAGGAAGATGATTCAATTCTTAGATAGACTGACTGATGCCAACCAAGATACTGAGTTAAAGGTTCTGATTCTTGGTAGTCATTGAAAAGAATATGATTAAGTATTCTTTTTATAAATTTTAATTTTATAAAGTTAATTAACAAACATAACACAAAAAAATCACTAAGGCTAAACTACTATAAACACTACTAAACTTATCTCAAAATTTAACAATGCAGTTTATCAAATCAAAGTCAACTAATCAGAATCAATATTGGATTGGAATTAAACTATCGGTTTAGTCAAATCATCAGATCAATGCAGCAGGTAATCAATCTCTCACAAATCTGAGGAGAGGAATCCAAGGAGGTTGCTGCCAGTTTAGTTACAAACCCCAATTAGAAAACTTAACTCTCACCAATTCAATCAGCTTAGCTAGCTAAATATTTTTGTACTGAAACCAAATGATAGTCTTAAGTCTCACAACCAGAAAGCCAATTAAAGTGTCCTCAGATTTCATTGTTATGTGTGCTAGCTAACCCTCTCCTTTCCCCATCCCCAACACAGATTCAGATGGATGATGTAAAAGCTGATCCGGTTACCACGCTGGAGATCAACATTCGGGTGTTTGATTTACTGGGTCTAATATAGACCCGTCAGTGGTACGCTGAGGGCAGCTCCAGCCAGTACCTGTACTCCTCACAGTTGCAAGGAGTAAAGGAAGTGATGGGAGCATTTGCTCTCATTGCTCTCCCACTGTGAGGATGCCGCCAAATTCGGCTTACGATAAGCCGACTCCAGCTACATATTCTGCATAGCTGGAGTTACATACCTTAAGCCCATCTTCCAACTCTAGTGTAGACCTGACCTTACACTGCTCAAGGCATCCTTGATCAGAGTAAGCTCATTAATTAATTAGTCAGTACAGCCAGTCCAGTGGCATAGTGTAGTGCGTCAGCATGGCCGCCTGCTGACCCAGAAGGGGAAGCCCTCCATAATACCCCTTGGTGGGTGGGGCCAGAGCCATCCAGCCCCTCCCACAGGAAGCGGAAGGGCGGGGTTGGAATTATAAGAGGAGCCTTGAGAGCTCAGTAAGATCCCACCGGGCAAGAAAGGCAGACACTCTCCCTGGCCTCTCCAGGAGGGAGGCCCAATGGCCACAACCCCGAAGGGATGACTAGATAGGGCCCCTGGGACCACTGCCCAACCCTGGAGAAGGGCCAACGCCACTCCGAACCCCACCAGGAACCAAGGAGGGACCGAGGGGACCAGAGCCCACACCAGGCCCCGGAGCTGGGGCTGCATTGCCAGGACCAGGGAGGGACCCAGACCCTGAGCCTATGGACACCCTGCCGGTGCTGACGCTCCCGGAGGTCCCTGAGAAGCAGCAGTCATGCTATGTAGGCCAGGGGAAATTAGGAAACGGCCCAGGGAAAGCCAACCCTGCACCAGCTGATGCCACCTCTCCAGTTGGGGTGGCAGGTTCCCCTTGAAGGGAAAAACCCCCCAGCTAGGAGAGCTGACCCCCGACTCAGCCTGCAGACAGGCCTGAGCCTCAAACTGCTATAGACTTCTCCATTTGTTTGCTGCCCCACCCTGACCCAAGGCCATGGCAACTGAACTATAAACTTATTTGTCTATTTGTTGCCCTTCCCTGCCAAACTGTATAACCGCCCGGCTGTTTGTCGGCCATCCTGACCCAGAAAGGAGAAGTTCCTATTATGCCTAGCCCATGTAGTGAGTCAGAACGACAGCCCACTGATCTGGATTGGTGCACATAGATAGAAGC
Organism: Pelodiscus sinensis; assembly: GCF_052426305.1. Lineage (NCBI taxonomy): Eukaryota > Metazoa > Chordata > Testudines > Trionychidae > Pelodiscus > Pelodiscus sinensis. Next base: position 144,454,854 of record NC_143052.1, on the reverse strand, counting down.
AGCTGTCAGGATTGCCAAGAAACTGGTATGAAAGCATATTAAGTTATAAAGACCCGTGCTCGGTGTTATGAGACTGGAGAAATATACTAACAGAAAGCTTGGGAATCTGCTCAGTGCAGGGTCTAGTATCACATCACACACAAACTCTACTGCCCACAACAAATCCATTCTAGAAGCTCTCAGTAGAGGAGAAGGTGACAGACCAACTGAAACAATGCCCCAGTTATCCAGAGCTCGCTATGAGAGAGGTGCAGCCAGAGCATGAGTGCCTAATGGCAGAAGAAAGATAGAGGGCAAAGATGGAGGCGGTCTACAAGAAGTAGCAACAGGGTAGAAGTACAGGACAGTTTATCACTAGAACCATTATTTCCCACTTTGCCACCTCCATTGCCACTCTCAGAAGACCAACCTTTAGCGGAGTGCCACAGTATTCCCTGCACCCCTGGGGACCGGCACCCATGCTTCCTTCCAGCCCCCTACAGCCACGTGCCTGGCCCAGCTATGTAGTGCCAGAGCTGTCATCTGCTTCCGTATCCACAGAGAACTCCCCAGCACTCCAGATGCAGAAAAGAAGCCCTGTTACTGCCTCCATCCTCCTGCTTGACTGGAGGGCTTAGATGGGCAGGCCTGGTTTTGATTTGATTTGCTGTGTGGGGTTGTGTGCACAGCAGTGGGGAGCGTGCTACTCGTTGGATTCTTTTGATTATATCATATATGTATATCTGATGTTCAGGAGGTGCCTAGGAGTCAAGTTGTGTGTCTTCTTTTAAATATATTATAGAAGTGTAATTTTCAAATAAATAATGGAAAAGTAAGAGCTATGAGAACATCTACAGTGACTGTAAATAGGAAAAAGTACTATAAGAGATATAAATGCCACGCTTGAGGGATAAAGCAGCAACTAACTGGCAGGGATTAGCAGAAGGCAAATTGTTCCTTTACTGTCAGTACAGGGTTTTTTGCTTTGATACATGAAAACTGGTACTAGGCACCGTCAGAGATAAGATATTAAATGGACAGCTGGTCCTATCTGCTATGGCAGCTTCTGTGTTCCTACGCTTGTTTAACTGTTCACATAAATAGCAAGTGAGAATTTAAGACAGGAAAGTGATAGAACTGTAACCGTGTTAGTCTGGTGTAGCTGAAACAAAAAACAGGACTATGTAGCACTTTAATGACTAACAAGATGGTTTATTAGGTGATGAGCTTTCGTGGGCCAGACCCACTTCCTCAGATCAAATAGTGGAAGAAAATTGGCACAACCATATATGTTATAACATATATGGTTGTGCCAATTTTCTTCCACTATTTGATCTGAGGAAGTGGGTCTGGCCCACGAAAGCTCATCACCTAATAAACCATCTTGTTAGTCTTTAAAGTGCTACATAGTCCTGTTTTTTGTTAAGACAGGAAGTGAAGGGTACTCTAGCTAAACTGCAGAGAGTATAGTATATACAGAGGCAGAATATAATTATCCATATTGCAATTTGACTAGGATGCCAGATCCACAGTTCTGGGGAAATGCCACAATTTTTAGGGCATATAAATGGGGAAGGTGTAAGTAGGAATAAGGGATCTTACCTGAAAGTAGGAATAAGGGATCTTGCGGAAAAGGGCTTGTTTTCCGCAAGATCCCGTCTAGACTGGCGCTTTTCTCCGGCAAAACCCCGAGCCGGAAAAAAGCGGCAGCCATGTTCATGCAAATGCCGCAGGGGGTATTTAAATCCCCGCGGTATTTGCAATTCCGAAGTGTCTCATTAGCATCCCTTTTACGGAAAAGGGTGCCAGTGTAGACACAGCCTAAGTGTGTAGGTTACAAAGGCACTTGGTTCAATGGTTCATCTGAAACACAGCATATTTTTTATAAAATAAAGAAAAAAAAGTGTTGAGTAATATCTCCATGTTAGTTAATAAACTGATTGTTCAGAGAAGATCCAAGCAAAGGTGTGGAGTGTGATTTGTATGCAACAGGCTGGCTAAGTGGTGTGATGTCCTCATTTAGTGACTGGTTTGTACAGAAAACAGGAGCCTGCTGGAGCTCTGAGCACCTCAAGAAGCAGATGTCTGGGGTATTGTGTTGAACGTACTGATGTTCAGAGAAGACCTGTGCCAAGGAAGAGCTGTTACATGCAGACATTCAAGGCATCTTTGTATATCTCTCTAGGTATTGAAGCATCTGCGTCATTTAAATTTCACCAGTAACATGGGGGAGCAAGTGGATTTTGATGAGTCTGGGGACCTAATAGGGAATTACTCGATAATCAATTGGCACCTGTCACCAGAGGACGGCTCTATCATGTTTGAGGAGGTCGGACACTACAATGTTTATGCCAGGAAGGGAGAGAGGCTCTTCATCAATGAAAACAAAATCCTGTGGAGTGGATTCTCCAGGGAGGTAAGTGCCATAGGTCACCTTTAACCCCTCACTGCAGCATTTCCCAAATCTTTAAAACCGAGTCTTCCTTCAAGATAGATCTCTCTCTCTCTCGCCACCATGTGGTATTAAGGGCTTATTCATCTTAATGTATTTATCTTCATGCTCCTCGGCTAGTGTTCTCTCTCTTTCTCTCTCTCTCTCTTTCATAATATGATTCTTCCTTACTTTCCTTACATGCTTTGTTGAGCACTGAAATAGTTAACAATGCTGACATTTAAAATAGCATTGCCCTGTTTTGCCCCCGTGGCTAGCCAAAATTCAGTGTGTTGCAGCATTGTTTTGGTTAGGAAGAGAAATGGATTATATGATTCAGGTATATTCCTGGATTTTGATTTTTTTTTCAACAAAGAATGTACACATAGTCCTGTTTCCTTGCGCACAGTAGAAACAAACAACAGCAGGTACTTTTTTTACTCTGAATTCCCCAGGACTGCCACACTAGTAAGCCCTGTGCCCAAGAAACTGTCCCATTGCTTCCTCCCAGGGAATATTTTCCTTTCAGGAGGCTGGAACGCCATCTGCTGACTTCCTGTCTCCAGTGCCCAGAATCTTTAATCTATATCCTGATCCAGCCCTGTTCATTTACTACAAGGGCAAACTTCCGTTTACCTCCCTAAAGTATCTCTGGCCTGCCTTGCCATCTGTTGTCTCAGGCAATAGCTTCCATTTTCTCAAATGCCTTTACTTTATATCTCAGTTCCTTCCGGTCACTCTGAGAGAGTACTTTATACACACATTGGTTTTAATGAGCTTTATGATTAAATTTGGATTTCAGGGCTTGTTTAGATGAGCACCGAGTGCACAGCAAACTGAGTGGCACTATTAATCTAGACAGGCTCCTAGAGCCACTGCTTGCAGCCATTAGCATCTTTCAGCCTAATAATATCATTGGCAGCAGAGTCAGCATCTGTTGAAATGAATGGGACAGTTCACCCCCCAAACAATTGCTTCAGTCTCCCTGAAGCTCAAGAAGATTCTGCATCAGTTTTGTTTGTTTCGCCTGTTGAAAGTTCTATTCACAACCAGAAATTTATACTTTTCTAAAATGAAACTTCATAATTGGTGAACAATTAAGACAGGGGCAAGGAACCTTTTTTTAGCTTGGGAAGCACTGAGCCACAAAAGCAGTTCCGGGCTTTCTCTTGCACCCCAGCCCCATGGGAGAGGCGCTGAGGCTCAGGGTTTCCCCAGAAACTCAGGTACCATGGATGTGACAGTTTGGGATCCTTGGGATGCCAGCTGAAGTGCTGCAATACCTCTGAGTCAGCCTATTCTGCCAGCCTGGGCCATCCTTAAACCTTGTCTTGCTGAGCCAGGCACAAAGTCTCCAGAAAAGCTCACAAGGAGGCCTCCCCTAGCTCCAGAACAACAGACACTGAGATCAGCTCTGGGAAGACTCAGCTTAAATGAAGGGACTTGTTCCAGCACCCAAATGTCCCCCCCCTCCGCAATGGGGTACAAAGCCAAAGTTATATGAAGTTCACTTCCTTTCTCAACATCTAGAGATGTCATTATTCCCCTTTACTCGGCTTTGGTGAGGCCACATCTGGAGTATTGTGTCCAGTTCTGGGCCCCCCACTACAAAAAGGATGTGGACGCATTGGAGAGGGTCCAGCGGAGGGCGACCAAAATGATTAGGGGGCTGGAGCATATGACTTATGAGGAGAGGCTGAGGGACTTGGGTCTGTTTAGTCTGCAGAAGCGAAGAGTGAGGGAGGATTTGATAGCAGCCTTCAACTTCCTGAAGGAAGGTTCCAAAGAGGATGGAGAAAGGCTGTTCTCAGTAGTGACAGATGGCAGAACAAGGAGCAATAGTCTCAAGTTGTGGTGGGAGAGGTCCAGGTTGGATAGTGGGAAAACTATTTCAGTAGGAGGGTAGTGACGCACTGGAATGGGTTACCTAGGGAAGTAGTGGAGTCTCCATCCCTAGAGGTGTTCAAGTCTCGGCTTGACAAAGCCCTGGCCGGGTTGATTTAGTTGGGATTGGTCCTGCCTAGAGCAGGGGGCTGGACTTGATGACCTTCTGAGGTCTCTTCCAGTTCTATGATTCTATGATTCTATGTGAAGGAGGATATGCACATCCTCCCACACCTTCCCCAGCTTGAAATTACATAAACTAGATTATATGATAAACCAGGAATACATTTATTAACTATGAAAAGGTGCATTTAAGTGGCGAAGGGGATAGCAAACAGAACAAGGCAAATTACTAAAAAAAAATGCAAAGTGCACAATCTAAACTATTGGCTAAAGAAACTGGTTACAACTAATAGACGAGTGGTTACACCTAGACATTATTTCAGAGAGAAGCCTTCAAAGGCCAAAGGTGCCCTGTCTGGCCTGGGTCCAGCAGTTCTTCCCCCACCCTTTTAGTTACATTCTTTTTTTTTTCTGATGTTTTCAAGTATCCCTTTGGGGAGGGAAGGCAGAGGTAAAGCCAGCTCAAAACAATAATTGTTTTCCTCCCCAACCTTATATTGAATTCCCATAAGGTGGGAAACCTTTGTTTCCTTCCCCCCAGTCGCCTGTGGAACTATTCAGCAGTCCAAGATGCAAGTTAGTATTAGGGATATGAATGGGTAACCACTTACCTGGGGGATGCTTATTGGGGGATGCTTAGCAATACTGGTTAACCAGTACCTGAGAGGAGCCCCCCGCCACAGACAGAGGTCTGCTCAAGCCCCACGGGAGTCAGGAGCCAGCCTAACCCGCATGCAGGGGAGCAAACAGCGGGAGCCTCACACATGATGGGGGGCGGTAGTGGCAGTTGGGAACCCCACATGTGGGGGGGAGGGGCTGCAGCAGCAGCCTGTTTAATCAGTTAACTGGTTAAATCTAAGATTTAACCAGTTAACTGATTAACTGGGACTTTACATCCCTAGTTAGTATCAGGTGACCTGACTCTCTAGCATCCATGGCTCAATAGTAGTGTGGTGTGTCCCCAAGAAGGCCAAGCCTGTTCACAGACCATTGTCCTCACTGATGGGCCAGCAGCTCTTTCTGGATTTCCTATTGTAGTACCTGAAGTGTCAGCTGAGGGAGTGACCCAAGCAGCCAATATGAAATATAGACACACAGGTCAATATTCCTAACTTCAGGCACAGACGTGATACAGGCACACAAATGGAATAATCATATTCAGCAATTCGTAACCTTTCCAATGGTACCTTATATGAGCCATCTTGCATAGAGTATATCTCATTTATGTTATAGTCATATCATAAGCATATTTCATAATGCATATGGAGAGCCCCATCACAATAGGACTTTAGGTACCAGCTGTTTTGAGGATCTCAATGGCAGTTAGGCACTGAAATCCCATTATGTCTCTAGCTTGTTTCCATTCATTTCATTTCCAGCAACTTCTGAAAATCCTCCCAAGTGCCTGTCTCCAATTTTAGGCAACTAAATACCTAAAAATCTAGCCCGTCTCCCTTTTGAGGGTTAAACCGTTTCTTGGGGTAGCATTTTTTTTATATTTAGTTAATTTATTTTATTTGGTACTAGAGGAAGTAGATTTGTGCAGGATGGGGGTCCTGGGTAAAAGTAAGTGCAAGAAATCATTCTACTTTTTTTAGTTACTAGTAATCATCCATGTAATATCAGGGGGGCAGGCTGTCTTAGCAGTTTGTTTCCTGGCAAGAAGAACCTTTCACCTCTAGGCTGCTAATTCAAAGTCAGGCCAATGGGAACTGGCTTTTGTTACTATCTGATGACATTTTGATATTATGAGTAACGTAAGTTGGGCTTCTGTTTCTCAGGGTTTAATAATTTCATTGTTAAGTATTTATTTTTAGTAATTTTTCAATTCTAGAGAGATGTCCAAAAATTGGAGATACACACACACACACACACACACACACACACACACACACACAGAGCTATTTGAAACAGTACTATGTTAGGGCAGGCTAGAGAACTTTTAGTGTGTGTCAACAGGTAGGTTATATACACAAAATATTAGTGCATTTTAGAAATCATACCCTGGGAATTTGCATTACTGCTCTGTGTAGAAAAGCCACTAGATACAAGCTAGAGAGCGTGGACATCACCTGTATAAATACAATACACTGTGAAAGGGAAATAGTAAGCATGAACTGAGTACACATTTCATTTAAACACTGATTTCATTTTTTTCTAATCGGGGATGTTCTATTGGGCTGTGTCTAGACTGCATCCCTTTTTCGTAAAAGGGATGCAAATTAGACATATCGCAATTGCAAATGAAGCGGGGATTTAAATCTCCCCCGCTTCGTTAGCATAAAAATGGCTGCCACTTTTTTCCGGTTTGGAGCTTTGCCGGAAAAAAGCGCCAGTCTAGACGCGGATCTTTCGGAAAATAAAGCCTCAGGGGTAAGGGATCTTTCAGAAAAGGCTTTATTTTCAGAAAGATCCGCGTCTAGACTGGCGCTTTTTTCCAGCAAAGCTCCAAGCCGGAAAAAAGTGGCAGCCATTTTTATGCTAATGAAACGGGGGAGATTTAAATCACCGCTTCATTTGCAATTGCAATATGTCTAATTTGCATCCCTTTTACGAAAAAGGGATGCAGTCTAGACACAGCCTTGAAGTTTTATGAGTTAAAAACCGAAAAACAGAACCCTAAATACGAGTTCCCAGTGTAATTTGTGTCCATTGTACAGTGTAGATTGCAAGGACGTACGGCCTACCTTCTCCTCTCTAGAAATGGTCCTTCAAACACTAAAGTGCAGGATACTGGTAAGGCTGGTTGCAGTTACACATGTTCTCTCAGCAGATTTCAGTCTCCCAGGCTGCCAGTCTGACACTTTCCACCAGCACGACTTTTATTTCCACCCTTGCTGTTTGGCTGCCACTTACAGAATTTACCTACGCCCATGTCACAATGTATCATTGTCATGCCCTAGCTAAACACAGGCCTCTCCTGCAATGCCCTGAGCAACAGGCCTGTAGGGGCAGAATCAGAGCCCCGATAGGAGAGCAATTCCAACATTCTGAGGCCAGAAGGGACCATTAGGATAATCTAGTCTGATCTCCTCTATTGCATAGGCCATAGAACTTTCTTCCCAAATAATTTCTAGAGTAGATATTCTAGGAAAACCTCTACTCTTGGTTTTAAAATTACCAGTAATGATGAATACTCATGGGGAATCAGCTTAAAAGCCAGCTTCTCACAGGCACCAGCTCCCACTTCCCTCCCTTGCTGCTTCTGATAGGGTATGTCTACACTAGCCACTCTAGTTCGAACTAGGGTGGCTAATGTAGTCAATTGAACTTGCAAATGAAGCCCAGGATTAAAATATCCCAGGCTTTATTTGCATGTTCCCAGGCGCCGCCATTCTTAAATGCCCGGTAGTTCGGACTCCCTGCTTGCGGCTACACGCAGCACGGACTAAGTAGTTCGAATTAAAGCTCCTAATTTGAACTACCGTTACTCCTCATTGCAGGGAGTCCGAACTACCGGGCATTTAAGAATGGCGGTGCCTGGGAACATGCAAATAAAGCCCGGGATATTTTAATCCCGGGCTTCATTTGCAAGTTCGAATGATTACATTAGCCACCCTAGTTCGAACTAGAGTGGCTAGTGTAGACATACCCATACGGAGGCAGCAGGGGGTGGGAATGTTTGTAGTCGATAAAATTAACCAATAAGCTACACATTGACATCCCCAGCTACCACAACTCCCACATCATTTGCAGAGTTCCTCCTTCCCACTACATAGTCCCCTTCCTGTAAGTATGGCCTACATTCTTTTGGGCCTAGATGTATACAGGCAGTCCCCGACTTACGCGGATCCGACTTATGTCGGATCCGCACTTACGAACGGGGCTTTCTCGCCCCGGAAGTCGGGGCGAGAAAGCCCCGTTCGTAAGCTGCTCCGGTGCCCCTGGTCTGCTGGAGACTGTCTCCAGCAGACCAGGGGCACCGGGCGGGTTCCCGCGCTTCTGAGGCTTTGCCAGAGCAAAGCCTCAGAGGCGCGGGGAACCGCCGCTGCTGCCGCTTCAATCTGGGTGCCTGTGGTCTGCTGGGGACCGTCCCCAGCAGACCACAGGCACCCAGATTGAAGCGGCAGCAGCGGCGGTCCCCGCGCCTCTGAGGCTTTGCTCTGGCAAAGCCTCAGAGGCGCGGGACCCCCCCGCGGCTGCGGCTTCAGTCCGGGAGCCTGTGGTCTGCTGGGGACGGTCCCCAGCAGACCACAGGCACCCAGATTGAAGCCGCAGCCGCGGCGGGGTCCCTCCCTCTGAGGCTTTGCCAGAGCAAAGCCTCAGAGGCTCTGCTCCCCGTGTCCCTGGTCTGCTGGGGGGGGGGCGCAGCTAGTGTGCTCCCCCCCCCCAGCAGACCAGGCTTTTGTTTTGGACTCTGGGGCAGAGCAGCTGGGGCGCTGCCGATTGGTCCTGCAGCGCCCGCTCTGGGCACTACTGGACCAACCCGGCAGCACCCCAGCTGCTCTGCCCCAGGTCCTGATTCAGCCGCTGCTGGTCAGTTTCAGCAGCGGCTGAATCAGGACCCTGGGGCAGAGCAGATGGGCAGAGCTGAATCAGGACCCAGGAGCGGCGCTACTGGAGCAACCCAGCAGCACCCCAGCTGCTCTGCCCCAGGCGTCCCCAAGTCAGCTTCTGCTGAAACTGACCAGCGCTGACTACAGGAAGCCCCAGGCAGAGTTGCTCTGCCCCGGGCTTCCTGGAATCAGCTGCTGATCAGTTTCAGCAGCAGCTGACTTGGGGACGCCTGGGGTTCTTAAGTTGATTCTGTATGTAAGTCAGAACTGGCGGTCAGTTTCAGCAGTGTCTGAATCTGGACGCCAGTTCCGACTTACATACAGATTCAACTTAAGAACAAACCTACAGTCCCTATCTTGTACGTAACCCGGGGACTGCCTGTACATTTACATTTAGCCATATTAAGCACATATTGTTAACTTGTGCCTCGTATCCCAAGATTCTGGCTGCTCTGAATCTCTAACCTGTCCTGTTCATTATCAGTTCCCCCAATTTTACCCCAGCAAAGTCATTGGCAAACTTAATCAGCAATGATTTTTTGGTTTTTTTCCTGGCGACTGATAAAAATTATAAATAGTCCAAGGCCCGGTCCCTGCAGAACTGCATTGGAAAAAGATGCATTTGGTGATAATTCCCCCTTTGCAATTACATTTTAAGACCTATCAGTTAGCCAGCTGATAATCCACTTAGTGTGTGCCATGTCAACATTATGTTGTTTCACTTTTGTAATTAAAATGTTCTGCAGCACCAAGGCAAAGGCTTTACAGAAGTCTAAGTAAATTAGTCCACACTATTGCCCTTATAACCAAACTTATCTCATAAAAAAAGTTATCAAGTCAGTCGGATATGATCTACGTTCCATAAATCCATGTTGATTTGCATTAATTTAATTCTTTATAAATCAAATCCAGTATCAATTATTCCCTTATTTTACCTGGGACAGATGTCAGGCTCACAGGCCTGTAATTACCCAGATTGATCCATTTATCCTTATTAAGAACTGGCACAGCATTAGCTTTCTTTCAGTCTTCTGGTACTTCCCCAGTACATCAAGTCTTATGGAAAATCAGCATTGATGGACCCCCGTGGACTTCAGCCAGCTCTTTTAAAACTCTTGGATGCAAACTATCCAGATCTGCTGATTTAATAATGTCTAATGTTAATAGCTTCTGTTTAACATTCTTCTCAGATTTTAGTAAAATTGAGAAAGTGTTATCACCACATGATGAGACTACATCAGCTGTTTTTCCTCAAACCCAGAACAGAAATATGTATTAAATAATTTTGCCTTTTCTGCATTATTATTGATAATTCTGTCTTTTCCACCTAGGAATGAACCAATAACATTTGTCAAGATTCTTTTAATTCCTAATATTTTTTAAATGCCCTATTATCTTTACCTCTATTGGCCACAGATTTCTCCATGTGTCCCTTGGTTTCTCTTCTCAATTTTCTTCAGTTCCTAACTTCTGATTGATATTCGTAACTGTCAGCTTCCCTTTCTTCCATTTGGTATCTCTGTGTGTATTTTATTTTTTACCGCTGCCATCACTTCCCCTCTGTAACTCAGATTGTTTTTTTAACTTGCACAGCCTCCGTTGTTGGATTGTGGCTTTGGGGGCACCTAGTCAGGTGTTCTTAAATTATTCCCAATTATCATTCATATTTCTCTGATTAAATTCTTCATCCCACTGATTTCACTCACAATTGTTTTCAGCCTTGTGATATTGGCCCTTAAAGCTGTCTGGGTGTGTCTGGGCATATGATCTAGATTTATTCTCCGTGCACAATATAAATGTGATCAAGTCATGGTTATGGCTGCGAGTTTCCCACAGAGGCCATGGAAGCCATGGGTCCTGTGACTCTCTGGGATCTCTCTGACTTTTGCTGTTGCCAGTGTGGATGGCCTGGGGGTCACCAGAGCATCTCAGGCAGCTCCTGGATCAGCTGTACCAGCCGCTGCTGGGGAGATCTCAGGCCACTGTGCCTTCCTCTCCCAGGAGCAGAAGGAATTTGTTGGGGAAGCACGAGGCTGGGATTTGGGATGCAGGAGGGAGTTCTAGGCAGTGCTTTCCTTAGGGGGCTCCCAAAAAGTGGCAACATGTTCAAGCTTCTAGGTGGAGGTCAGGCCAGGCAGCTTCACATACTGCCTCTATGCACAGGTGCCGCCGCTGCAGGTCCCATTTCTTGTAGTTCCTGGCTAATGAGAGCTGCAGAGCAGGTGCTTGGGGCAGAGGCAGTGTGCAGAGCCCCCTGGCTGCACCTCTCCCTACATGCCAAGGGACATGTTGCCACTTGCAGGGAGCATGTGGTCCCTTGCAGAACCAGGGAGGGAGCCTGCCAGCCCCACCAACCCCTCTACTCCTAGCACTAGCAGGAGTCCTGGGCTGCTCCCCCTAGAGCACTGGCAGCACACGCCCGAGGAGGTACCCCACTTGAACACTAACAGCACCCTGCAGGCATCCCATCCCAGCACCTGTGGCACCCCCAAGCTCTGCCCCCAAGATTTAATCAGGGATCATGGATATTTGTTTACTGCCTATGACCTGCATCAAAGGTTCATCCAGCCCAGTATCCTGCCTGCCAACACTGGCCAATGCCAGGTGCCCCAGAGGGAGAGATCACAACAGGTAATCCTCACGTGATCCCTCCCGTCACCCCTCTCCAGAGAAACAGAGGCCAGGGACACTGTTCCTACCCATCCTGGCTAATAGCCATCGATGGACCTAACCTGCATGAATCTATCTAGCTCTTTTTTTAACCCTGTTAAAGTCCTAGACTTTAGCACATCCTCTTGCAAGGAGTTCCATGATTTTTACTACAAATACCTGTGACTAAAACGTAGCCTTAGTCATTACCACGTGTACCTAAGTGACCCTTATCTTTTAATTTGGTGATCAGTCCTTGTTTATCTGTTAGGACAAGGTGTAACATAGAATTCCCCTGTGTTGGCTGTAGCGTTTTTTGGATTAGGAAATTAGAGGATACTGAGAGAGATAGGATAGGTATCTCTCAGAACTGTATACAGTATAAATCACCCTAGTATTTGACCTTAGCACGTTTTGTAATTTCTCAGCTCATAAAGGAAGTTTGTAGGAGCCTCTTCCCCAGCAAGATTCTGGTGCATGCATTCGAATGTTTAACCAGAATACTCTGTGTCTTGCAGGTGCCAGTCTCTAACTGCAGCACGGAGTGTCTCCCAGGTACCAGAAAAGGTATCATGGAGGGAGAGCCCACCTGTTGCTTTCAGTGCGTGAACTGCTCCGACGGGGAATACAATGATGAAACAGGTAAAAGAGAAAAAAAGGAGTGTGGTTTGCAAAGATTCCTGTGAGTGCCCCCCAATGGATCCTTTTTGTAAGTGCAATTAATTGGTAGCCATTGTTCTGGTCTGTGGAATAATGCGGTGCCAAAGGAGCAGAGAGCATTTCCCTTGGCACGTCCTGTGAGAGACCGTCACATGGGAAAGATGCATGAAGAATGATGAGCTCACTTTAAAGTGAATTGATGCTGGTGAATGCTGCCAGATTCATAAACCTGAAGAATGAACGTCTCAGTCTTCCCCAGAATAGGTACAGCACACACAGCAGCCTCACTTCAGACTGCCCCCAGGCACTCCCACTGGGCTTCACTGGGGCCTTCACTAAAGGGCAGAGGGGGATTCAGTTTCCATGGCCTATTCATTTCCTAACCTCTGCTAAAATAACTGCCCTCAGCCCCCCTGTATCAGAGGCAGCAGCATGAGGGGGCCAGGCAGGAGCTGCCCACTAGAGGAGCCAGTTTAAAAACCAAAATGGCTTGCAGAACGGCTGCCTGTCACCCCGCGCTGCTGCTTCTGATACAGACCCAGCATGAGCCAGAACTGAACCGGGCTGCCTGCCTGCCTGGCTCCTAATGCACTTTAATTGCAGAGCTGCCGTGGGAGTAGGTCCTGGGGCTGGCACGAACCAGGACTGAACTGGGCTGCTGGCCAGTCTGCTAAAAAATTTCCTGGCAAGCAGCAGGAGGGAAATGCGTATAGTTTATAACATTAACTTATAAGCTTTCGCTAATCGGTTAATCAACAATACAATTACATCCCTAGTTAGGGTTCCTAAGAAAGAGAGATGAGACAGAAATTGCTCAATGGCACCCAGGAAGCCCCCAGAAGAGCCAAGAATAGAATCCAGGAATCTGACATCAGTATTCCTACTACACCGCGGCCATACCCTGTGGTTCCCCAACAGGCTGTAGGTGAAATGCTCCATAACTCAATTCCAATTTGCATCCAACTTTTAATTTTTCCGTTTCCAGGATTTTATTCCCCATTTTATGAGGAAATAAAGTCCATTCTCTAGAGCATCCACTGTCATCAGACAATCCTGTATTCACCCTGCATAGATGAACATTTCCCTTAATTGAATCAGCTTCCATAGTTTCTGCAGGAAATTAATAAAGCAGATTGATATGACCTGTGGGCGCAATTCAACTCCTATTGAAGTGAGAGTTTGATTAAACCACACCATTCCACTATAGAGGGAAAATGTAATAAGAGTTTTAGAGCAAATTGTAATTTTTTGAATTTCCAATGCCTCTGTCAGACTGCTGCCTCAGGGTTGGACATCTCGGAAAATTAAAGCAAATTATTGTGTCAGCATATTTCTGCATCCAAAATCATGCTACACTCCAAAGTGCAGCCATTACTAAAATGAAAGTTTCAACAAGCTCTCAGCAGTATTTAAAATGTGCTGCCATGTGTATGAATCACATTCTCAAAATATCAGTTACCATTCTTTAAATACGGGTATATGGTACCATAAGTTTCTTGATTCAAATACTATAAGAAATATCTCTTCTTTATTACTATAATACTATCTCTTATTTTGAATAAGACTGCGGTTCTGACCTCTTTAAAGATCTGAAATAAAGAGCCCCTGCTACTTTCCCCAAGATTTCGGGAGCTGTTCCTGCTGCCCTAGTAAAATTTCAACCTGGGTGATTTAATTCTGCCTTTCTAAATCGTTTCTACTATTTCAGTTGGATAAATTACTCTTTTTCATTTCCTGTGCTTTACTGTTTTATGGTTTTGTTCTCATAGTTAAATTGCTGCCTTTCTTCAAAGGTGATATCAGGACCAAGCCATGCGCAGCCCATGCATACCATGCTAGTTACCACCTTGTGGTCAGGAGACAAGTGGTAGTTTTAGGCTATGTCTAGACAAAACTTGACTTACGTCCACATTGCAAGCACATTCTTTCGACAGTAAAACAAAAGAACAGAGGGCTTTTTGCGCAATTGGTAATCCTCATTCTACAAGGAAGAAGCCTTTTTGCAGAAGAGCTCTTTCGCAAAAAGGCGTGTGTGGACGGGGAAGAGGGAGTTTTTTCAGAAGAAGAGGGAAGAGGAAAAAGCACAGATGCCCTAGTAGCCATTCTGTCCATAGCAATCACTGCTTACATGCGAGATAGCGTCCAGGCAGTCTGGATGCTATCTTTCAAAAAAGCGCATTGCTTTTTTGATGTGCTTTGGCAGTGTAGATCTTTTCCAAAAAAGGTTCTTGCGCAAGAAGCCTTTAGTGTAGACGTAGCCTTAGTGTTGAGGAGGGCCTATTTGCCCGGTACTGAGATTAGTTTCATTGGCATGTAATTGCCAGGATCTCTTCTGGAGCCTTTTAAAAAACTGGCATTGCATTAACTCTCCTCCAGCTATTTGGTACAGAAGCTGATTTAAAGAATAGGTTACAAACCACAGTTTTCTGTTTTGCCTGGTAGAGGCAGTGATGGTGTTCAGTCATGGAAAAGGTTCTCACTACAGGGCTTCTGAAAGGAAATATAAAGTGTCAACCATGAGCCTTGGTCTGAAACTACGTGGTCTGGAAGTCCATGGAAACAAACCACATTTTGTGCCAAGAGATGGGAAGTAATCTTGGCGAAAGACAGGGGTTGCAAGGATGAAATTGGCCATTTTAGTCAGATGGTCTACAGCACTGAAGCTCCTCTGGGAGCTCCTCAATGATGTTTAGGCTGATGGCCAAAGAAGACCTAGTTGGACTCTGGGGTTACTAAGCAATTGAAGGATTCCATTCAAAACATCTTGGTACATACACAACACTTGCAGAAGTCCAGAAAAGCTTGGATTTTCAGCCTGACTGTAGGGCCACCTGAAAAAATGGGCAACCATGAAGGAAAATTTAAGATTCCAAAGGGATCCATCAGTGGAACACTCTGGCATGGTCATAGCACCTCCAGTTGGGGTGCTCCATAGGGACATATATGCACTTGCCAAAGTATGTTATCCCATCTCTCACAGGACAGTACTTAGCCCACAATGGCACAGATCGTGTTCCTTGGGTGGGTGGATCTTCTTTCCAGGCAGAATGGAGGGGGGAGACCAGGTTATGCTGAATTGTGACATTTACAACATTATTAGGCTTCAGGTGGTGGGGGGGGGGCTCAGAAGTAGGTTCCTTGTTCTCCTAGTAGGCTCTCCTGTTCCGCAGTAGAGCATTGCCTGTCCCATTTCAGTTTCCCAGGTGGCAGGTAATTATAAACTCACACTCAGAGAAAGAGAATAGCCCACCTTAACTGCTTCTGAATCAAAGCTTGGGCCTTCTAGAAGTACTCAAGGTTCTTATGGTAAGTTAAAAATCAATACTGGATGCCAAGCTCTCTCAAGATGGCGATGCCAATCTTCAAATGCAGTTTGGATTGTGATGAGCTAGGTGTCCAGTATTCCATAGTTCATCTCAGCAGGGACGAGTTCTTGAGAATAGAATGCACAAGGGTGCAGAACTGATTGGGCTCCAACTCCCGGGAAGAGAGCTGTCCCGACGGTCATGTTGGACATATCCTTCACCACCAGGAGCCACACAGGTCACGTCACTCCAGCCAAAGAATGCCAACAATTATTGGGAAGAATGGAGAGTGGATCCCATTAAAGTATATTGGTTCCGATGTCCTTCTACTATAAACGTTAAGGAAATGGTCTCTTGGGTCACCAGTCCTATAAAGTTGACAATGCCATCTATCTTCACCACTTGTGATGGGATTTGCTGTACCTGCCCAAAGACCCACAACCTGGGAAGCAGATAGAAATGCAGAGACCCCCTGGTTCCTAGGTCAGGTTCTACTTGAGAGGAGAGGGAGGTTCTAGAGCCCGGAGCTCTGGTGATGCCCAGACTGTACCCCCTACCAGGCCTAGATCGGTCTATTTCCCAAGCTCTTTGGAGCTGGACAGGAGAGATCTGGGACCTTATGTTGTGCATGATTAAAACAACATAAAGAAGACCTCAGCTAGTCAGGGTTCCCTTTCCCTGCCGTTCTAAAGTGAGAGCTTTAAGGCTTTGGGGAAATCAAGAGCACTGATTGTCTGCTTAAGATGAACAGTTTAAAAGCATCCAAGATTTACCTCCTTAGGATGTGAAGTGGGATTCCAGTGCAGCTAAAGAAGCTAGCATATTCTTTTGATTTCCATCATTTGTCATCAAGTCAGCCAGAGTGACTCAGATACCACCGTGATGACGGAGGAGGTAGGTATGTGAGGTGAGAAGATAGAAATTCAGAGGGAGAGAGTAAAGAGAGAGGTACATAGTGAAGACAACAAGAAACACAAAGCTGTCTAGCAGATACTACATATTCTAAAATGATTCCACGGAATTGGTCTGGAAAGCCAGAGTGCAGCTCCAAAACTATAAAGTGTGGCTAAGAAATAGCCTTCTTCTTTAATACAGACCCATGCATGGCTCCTGAGAGGCTAGAGGTCCCATCATGCAATGTTCCTTCTTGATCCAAGCACGCAGAGCATTTCTTATAGGAAGCACTTCTATATTTAGTATGGAAGGGCTAAACATTGCTCCATTTTATTTAGGGTGGCCATCTAGTCTAACAAACTGTTCACTCCGTCCTATTTATTTTGCAGATGCGAGTGCTTGTGCCAAGTGCCCTGAGGATTTCTGGTCCAACGAAAACCACACCTCTTGCATTCCGAAGCAAATCGAGTTCCTGTCCTGGACTGAGCCCTTTGGAATAGCTCTAACTCTCTTTGCTGTGCTAGGAATTTTCCTGACCTCATTCGTTCTGGGGGTCTTCACCAAATTCCGCAACACACCCATTGTCAAGGCCACTAACCGGGAGTTGTCCTACCTCCTCCTGTTCTCCCTGCTGTGCTGCTTCTCCAGCTCCCTGTTCTTCATTGGCAAGCCCCAGGACTGGACTTGCCGCTTGCGCCAGCCAGCCTTTGGCATCAGCTTTGTCCTCTGCATCTCCTGCATCCTGGTAAAGACAAATCGTGTCCTGCTGGTTTTTGAAGCCAAGATCCCTACAAGCCTCCATCGCAAATGGTGGGGCCTCAACCTGCAGTTTCTTCTGGTCTTCTTGTGCACTTTTGTGCAGATCATCATCTGTGTGATCTGGCTCTACACAGCTCCCCCCTCCAGCTACCGGAACCATGAGCTGGAGGACGAGATCATCTTCCTCACCTGCCATGAAGGCTCCCTGATGGCTCTGGGCTTCTTGATTGGTTATACTTGCCTTCTGGCTGCCATCTGCTTCTTCTTCGCTTTCAAGTCTCGGAAGCTGCCTGAGAACTTCAACGAAGCCAAGTTCATCACCTTCAGCATGCTGATCTTCTTCATTGTATGGATCTCCTTCATACCTGCCTATGCCAGTACCTATGGCAAGTTTGTCTCAGCTGTGGAGGTGATTGCCATACTGGCTGCCAGCTTTGGGCAGCTGGCCTGCATCTTCTTCAACAAAGTCTACATCATCCTCTTTAAGCCCTCCCGCAACACCATTGAGGAAGTGCGCTGCAGCACGGCTGCCCATGCCTTCAAAGTAGCAGCCAGGGCCACGCTGAGACGGAGCAACGTGTCACGCAAGAGGTCTAACAGTCTGGGTGGTTCCACAGGCTCTACCCCCTCATCCTCCATCAGTAGCAAGAGCAACTATGAAGACCCCTGCTCTCTGCCGACGTCCACGGAGCGGCAGCAGCAGAAGCGCGGATGCAAGCAAAAAGTCATCTTTGGAAGTGGGACTGTCACTCTCTCATTGAGCTTTGAGGAGCCCCAGAAGAACTCTGTGGCCAGCAAGAATTCCAAGTGCAGAAACTCCTTAGAAGTCCAAAACAGTGATGACAGCCTGATGCGGCACAGGGCCCTGCTTCCCCTACAGAACAGTGAACCCCTAGGTGTGGAGCCTGGCTTCCAGGCACCTTCAAGCCAAGAAACCAGCGTACAGGAGTCAGGAGTGGGAGAAACCAAACAAGAGGAGCAAAGCCCAGAAGAGCCACCTCTGCCATCAGCAAATTCCCAGAATTTTATCGGTAGCGGCAGTGGTTCGGTCATAGAGAACACAATACATTTTTAACAAACAAAAATGATAAAATCCACCACTGTTCCCCAGGGAAACCAGCACACCTTCTTGCTTCTTGGAGAAAGACACCAACGACACGGCTCAGATGTAGCCTCAACACCTTCTTGCTAATAAAGGCAAAGAGACACTCACCACCAAAGGACACACAGGAGGCAGACTGTCAGAGGCTACATCTAGGAACCATTGTACTGACACTGTGTTTGGTTTAAAGAAATCAGGATCCTGACATCTTGAAAGGACAAGTGAAAATCTTCCCCCAGCTGGGATTTGTCTACTGCCTTGCCATTGTCGGTCCTGCCTGCCAGACTGCAGCTCAGTGGGTGTAGCTAGGGGGTTAGGCAATTTCATTTTACTCTGCTTTTATGCTGATGTATAAAACCCCTCTTCCCCACTGTGTATAATAGTCCCTCTGTAGACTACATGTGAGATCTCTAACCATGTTAAGACCAAGGAAAGGACTCGGCTTTACTAAAACAGGATTTGCAGTTTGACCTGAGGAAAGGGGTCCTTTAAAAATACAACAAATAAAGACATAAATATTCCGAATGCGTGGCATAGCCAACAGTCTGAACATGTAAAGTATTTAATAGGACAGGCTATTTATATAAGATGTTCCAACCCCTGCTTCCCATGGCTGCCAGTGTGAGCGGTAGTGAATGCCGGACAGTGTTCTTCATAGACATCAGTGCATTAGATCAAGTCACAAGTGTCCTGTTGGTCTGTTCCAGTTAACACGTCACCTCCAAGCTGCCTTTTTTGGTGGAAAGGGGTGACAGCTTGCTCCTGGGGCAGAATGTTGTGAGAGCTCAGTGAGATGTATCCATGAGTTACTAGATCGCTATGCTCAATGAAGTGTCTCTCGCGCTCTCACACACTCTCACAAACACACACACACACACACTCATTCACAGTCCCACATTCACACAGTCACACTCACATACACACTCACTCACACAACAAACACTCACACACATACCACACTCACTCATATACACTCACTTACTCAAGCTAGTCAAGATGGGGAAACTGCCCCTCAAAAGTGTGCATGTTTGGGGATAGCTAAAGGAAAAATGAGCATTTGAGGGGCATACATAGACAAAAGGCTAGGTGGAGTATAATGGAAATGCATATGGGCAACCAGATGATTTGGGTTTTGTGCCAATTGAATATTTTGGAGCAACAAGGCTTTTGGAGGATTTATATAGTTGATGAGCCAGGGCAAGTGGCAAGTGTGGTCCATTTTGAAGGGGTGTCTGGTACGTGATGTGTCTCCTTTATCTGAAAGAGAAGCTTTAGGGTGTGGGAGGGGAGCAGAAAAGACTTCTAAAGACACTCTCTTTAACGGTCTTCTCAAGGTTGACCCAATTGCCACAGATTATTCATAAGACATGCCCATTTCTCTCCCACCCACTTTGAGAATAACTGAAATGAACTTGCATGTCCAGGGGTCAAAGAATCCGTGTTACTGTCTGACACACGGGTGACAATGGCGTTACATGAGGGATTTAGTGCTACATAGATTCCAAGGCCAGAAGAGACCACTGTGATCATCTAGTCTGACCTCCTGCATAATGTAATTCACAGAACTTCCCCCAAATAGTTCCTAGAGTACATCATTAGGAAAACATCCACTTAAAAGTTTAGACCCCTTTTTGCAACAGTTATCAGCCTGTGGGAATCTGGTTTAATCTTCTCTCAAAATACAATAAAATGCTCTTAGTCACTGCAGCAATACAAGATGGCCTTAGTCTTACTTGAACGGAGACAAACAAAGGTCTGTGGAAATGCGCTGGAAAAAACATTGCTATTGTTGTTGTTTGGTTGTCGTTTTGTTTTTTGTTTTGTTTTGTCAGGGCAGGAAAATAAAACTTCCCGGTGATATTGCCATGCAAGGGCTTGCTTTACAATCTGCACTGTTAGCTGAGGTGGAATATTGTGGGGAACAAAAGGGTAGTCAGAATTTGTAGAGATGCTTTTTCAAGCTACGGATTAATTAACCTTTTCTTTGCTGTGTGTCCATATGCCTGCGACTGGCAGAGCTTCTGCCTCTGTGTAGAAAAACACCAGCAAATTAAGTAAAATAACCATCATATTAAAATGACATTTGAGGAAAAACAAGGAAATAGCAGGGAGAAAACTTAAAAATACACATCATGGTACAATTTTTAAAAATAGCCTCTGCCATTGAAGCCAGTGGGAGCTTGGGGTACTCATAGTTTCTAAAAATTAGGCTATATAGAAGTGCTTACATGTGGATTTAGGAGCCCAACTTTAGGCACCCAATTTTGAAAATCTTGGTTTTGGGCTTTAATTGAGTGAAAAGAAATGGCCACTAGATGGCAGACGTAGCTAAAGAATAAGACAAGTGGATTCCAGCCAATACATGAGAATTAGTTCAAAAGATGGTCTACAAAGTGGTAACCCTCCCTGTGACTCCCCTGGCAGAGTCAGTCCTGCTGACTGCATTAAATGGCACAAATCCACAGAGTCATGGGCCAAGCCCCAGCTGCACCCAGTGAGGGAAAATAAAGTATAAACAGGAAAACAAACACAAACACATATCTCCGCACATACTGCAGGCAGGAGAATTGGAAAGTAACTTAGGGCTCCTTTCTGTCAAGATTCCTCATTTAACAGGCTGAAACAAGTGGGTTTGTTTCCCGTGGATAATTTCATGTTTATTTCCAAGTTTGGGGGGTTTATAAATTATTTATATTTACAAAAAGTGTGGTCCTGGTCTGAAAAGTGACTTTGCTATCACGAGGCCCTGTGGTGGGTCAGTTACCCCTCCCTACCCCCTCTAGGTCAGAGGGAGGTGACACTGCCTCACTGTGGCACTGCACTGCTAGGAGAATTAGAAGGCTAGGCACAGGGTCCCAGACTCAGCTCCCAGCAGCCAATAGCTCCTCGGCCCTCCGGCCAGGTGGAGCCAGTCAGCAGACCAGGCGCTCTAACCCCAGGCAGGGGAGCCCTGGCAAAGAGCCTGTAGTGCTCCGGTAGGGAGGCTGCCATTCCAGGGGAAGGTGGCAGAGACAGGGGAATGCAGGCCCGCCCAGCTCCGTTACGTTCAAGCCCAGGGCCCCTAACAGCGGCTGAGTGTCCTACGACTGGGTGAGCGGGACTCTTCCCCCAATACTGTCCCACTGTCAAGCCACAAACCATTTAACAAAATCCCTTAGGTGGCTTCCTTCCCGGGCTCTGGATCAGGTTCCTCCAGGTATTTGGCCACCCGTAGTCCCACCAGCTCTGGTCCTCCTGCGCCCCAGGCCTCACCAGCTCCAGGATGCTTCCTAGCTCAGCAGTAGGTCAGCGGACTGCAGCCAACAGGGCACGTCTGTCTCCTTCCCTTGTTCGGCTCCCATTGAGCTAGGTACTCTGCCTTTTGTACTCCTGCTCCACTTCCAGCGGGCAGGGTGAGCTCAGCCTGGCTCCGCTCAGCTGAGCTGGGCATGTGGCTCTTCCCCCTCTGGCTTACAGGGAGGCCACACTGCCTCTCTACAGGCCCCAAGGGGTCACCAGGGACTCCAGATCAAATGTCGTTAGTTTGTAGGTAAAGAAATTGTGGGAAGGGTGATTCCAATTGTCACCAGAACACATTTATCTTGGGCTTTGGGAGTCGTCCTGGGCTCTGTCTTTGTGCAGCTTTGCCAGCAACTCTGAGCTAGTACAGTAGGTGCAGTTTTGGTGCAACAGAAGTCCAGCCATTCAAGCTGTGTCACCAGCCACAATCATAAGCTCTTCACCTGGCATCTCCAAGATGGGGGGGAAGCTGTGATAGGCCCTGTGTCTAAAAACACCTGGCAGCACACACAGGTCGCTAAACCTAAAATCAACTTGGACACCCAGCAGTGTCTTGCTGCCAAAAATCTAAGCCAAACATCCACCATGGTGGCTGGAGCAGTCCCTCCTGGTAGCTTCGAGAGGATATAAACCCTGCTACAGTCCTGTGGCTGTGTGTGGGGTCTGCCTGTGGAGATGCAGTAAAAGAGGAGACAGAGAATGTTAACTTTGTATTTGAATTCTGGTATATCTGACTGGTGTTCTGGGAACAGTTCCAAGGAAAGACAGTCATCTGATCCACTGTCCTCTCTCATTCTGACCCCAGTGAAGCCCCTTCCATGCAGAGCCCCAACAAAGGTGTATCTGGGGTTCTCAGAGAGGCACAAGATGATGCTTCCAAAGTGAGATTCTTCCCCACATTTTACATTTCTCTTAGGAGTCTCTGGAGTAGAGTTACTGTCTCCTCCCCACCTGCATAATGAGTGGAAGGCCAAATTAGTTCACCAATCCCAGCGTGACGGTGAGTGTTACAAAATTAAGTAAGGGGAACCGGGGGAATTTATTTAAAGTTATAATTCTGTACAGGGCTGGTTAGGAAATTCAGACTGGGGAATGATGAGACATTTTGAGTGTAGGCAGAGGCCCTAGAAAGAATCAGAACAGTAATACTGGGTCAGATGAATGGACCATCTAGCCCAGTATCCTGCCTTGTGGCCAGTGCCTGATGCTTCAGAGGGAATGAATAAAACAAGGTAATTATTGAGTGATCTGCCTTCAGTGTCCAGTCCCAGCTTCCAGCCATCAGACACTGAGGGACACCCAGGGCACAAGGTTTTGTCCCTGACTAGGTTAGCTAATAGCCACTGAGGGATTTTCACTCCAAAATATCTAATTCTTTCTTTAACCAAATTGTACTTTCAGCCTTCACAACATACCCTGGCAATGAGTTCCACAGGTTTACTGAGTGTGGAATGAAGAAATACTTCCTTTTATTTGTTTAAATCCTGCTGCCTATTCATTTCATTGGGGATCCCTGGTTCCTGTGTTGTGTGAAGGGATAAATAATTCTCCCCTATTCATTTTCTCCACACTAATCTTGATTTTATAGACCTCTATCATATCGCCCATCTCTTTTAGATGTAGTCTCTTTTCTAAACTAAATAATCCCGGCCTTTTTAATCTCATGTGGAAGCTGTTCTTTCTCTGTACTTTTTCTAATTCTAATACATTTTTTTGGATGGAGTGACCAAAACTGTATGCAGTATTCAAGGTGTGGGCGTAGTAGCATAGATTTATAGAGTGGCATTATCATATTTTCTGTTTTAGCTGGCCCTTCCCTAATGGTTCCTAATATTTTGTTATCTTTTTGACTGTTGCTGCCCACTGAGCAGATGTTTTAAAGGAACTATTCATGATGAATCGAAGACCTCTTTCTTCAGTGGTAACAGCTAATTTAGATCCCCCTTATTTTGTATGTTTAGTCGGGATTTTTGCCAGTCTCAATGACTTTGCATTTATCAACATTGAATTTTATCTGTCATTTTGTTGCCCCGCTACAGAGTTTTATGAGTTCCCTTTGTAACTCTTTCCAGCCAGCTTTGGACTTAACTATCTTGAGTAATTTTGTATTAAATGTAAACATTGTCATCTCAATGTTTACAGTCCTTTTCTAGATCATTTATGAATATGTTGAACAGCACAAGTTTGTACAGATCTTTGGTGGACCCCAATTGTTACCTCTTCCCATTGTGAAAACTGACTATTTAATCCTACCCTTTGTTTCCTGTCTTTTAACCAGTTATCAATCCATGAGAGGACATTCCTTCTTATCCCATGACAACTTACTTTGTTTACGAGCCTTTGATGAGGGACCTTGTCAAAGGCTTTCTGGAAATCTAAGTATAGTATATCCTCTGGATCCCCCTTGTCCACATGTTTGTTGATCTCCCTCAAAGAACTCTAGTAGATTAGTACGGCATGATTTCCCTTTATAGAAACCATTTGGCTCTTCCCCAATATATCGTGCTCATCTATGTATCTGACAATTCTGTTCTTTATTGTAATTTCAATCAGTTTTTCTGGTACTAAAATGAGGCCTGCTAGCCTGCAATTGCCAAGACTGTCTGTGATAAAACTGAATAGGGCTTTTTCACTTGGCCTGTTTCTCTTTGTGGTTTAAAGTAAAAGGTTCGGAAATGTGGCTAGTCCCAGGGAGGCGCAGAAACAGGCAAACTATTACCAAATATCTTTTAAACTTTTATTAAAGGGCTTCTACGTATAAATTATTATTTTATCAATTTCTTACATACGCAGGCACCAAATAATTATTAGAATGACCAATAAGCAAAATGCAATACAGTAAAGAAAATTTCTTGAGGTTTCTCTAAATCCCAATAGTTGTTAACAAGGGACCAGGGATTATTAACAGTTACATTTACATCAGTCTTACTTATAAGACTAATCATTTATCTAAAACTTTTAACACTACTACTTAACAATACCTCTAAACAATTTCAGATAACAATACTTACATTTAACAGACACACAAACTACAACAACAACATATTTGGTATTCGTTATGTTTGGTATACGTTACGCTCTACAGGAACTCGTTTGGTTCGGTGAGCGGGAGGTGGCCCTCGGGTGATCAGTCCTCGGACCTGGCTCATATTCTGCCATCCAATGTTTATTCGGGATTCCTCAATTTGATATAGGAAGGGTAGCTGTTTTATAGAGAGCTTTTGCGCACTTTTTGTCATAGGCTAGCAGATCCTGTCTGTTAAGTGACAGGAGTAAGGGAGTGAGATGATTTCCTGTTTTTCCTTTTCTGCCTCATCGGGCATGGCACAGTCAGCACAACCAGCATGAACTTTACATGAACTTTTTAGGTCTGGTTTTGGTTCCTGTTCATCGCTGACCTTTAAGTTACATAGTGTAAGGGTTTTCATCAAGGGGAAGTTGACCTTTTGCTTGGATGGCAATACGCGCGAGAGGCCTGGCCAGCAAAGAGCCTGCTTTCACACTCTTCAGTTCCTATGTATACATCATGAACTTCTATTTTCTACCCTTTACTAGAATACAAAGTATCCAAACCATGGACTTCTTTGCGCCTATTGGCTTTCCCCCAGCCCTGAGTTTAAAAACTCCTCTCTGTGACCTTTTTACTTTTACACACCAATGAGACCCTGCAGGTCTGCTTGTCTAACTGGCCTTTGGGGTGGAACTAGAAGCATTTCAGGAAATGCTACTATGGAGATCTCAGTCTTTACTCTCTTAGGGTAGGTCTATACAGCAGAATTATTTCAAAATAACTTTACCAGCGTCTACAAAGCCAAACCGCTATTTCGAAATTAAATTGAAATAGCGGAGGGCTTATTTCGAAATTGGTAAACCTCATTCCATGAAGAATAACACCAATTTTGAAATTGCTATTTTGAAATAAGCGCTGTGTAGACGCTTATTTCGAAATAGGGGGCCCTGGTGGCCACTCTAGGCACAACCAAGAAAACTCCTCTCCGTCCCCCCCTCCCCAGAGTCCTTAAAGGGGTAGACTCTGGCCACAGTGCATTTGCCAGATCCAAGCCTGCCAGCCCAGAGCCAGCAGTCGCTGCACCTGACCCAGTGGCCCCAGCATGAGCCAGGCAGCCAGTGCCAGCCAGCCTTCCACCACTCCACAGGACCAGTCTACCAGCTCCCAGGAGTCTGCCAGAGGCTGGAGAAGGCGGGCACCTACCTGGTCCAGAGCGGAGATCGGGGACCTAATTCAGGTTTGGGGAGATGCCTCCAACGTCCATGATCTCCGCCCTAAACAGAGGAATGCAACTGTCTACAAGAGGATGGCTGCCAGCCTGGCCACCAAAGGCCACATGCGAACCCAGGAGCAGGTTCACATGAAGATAAAGGAGCTGCGGCAGGGATATGCCAGAGCCACAGGGGACAGCTCCCAACCAGGGGCAGACCCAGATCCCTGCCCCTATTTTGATTCTGTGGACCGCATCCTGGGGGGCAGGACGGTCCGTGCCCCCCAGGTGGTCATCGACCCTGGGGCAGAGCTTGCTGTCTCCTGCTGCTCCAGACCCTGCTGCCTCCCCAGCCACCTCTCCCTCCTCCCAGGTTTCCCCCTCCCCTCTCCCAACCTCCCTTTTCCCTTCTCCCACCTTCTTTCCCCAGTCTCACTTCAGTTTCATTCCCCCCTCCCACCCCAGTTTTGTTCAATAAAGAGGCTTTGTTGTAATGAACACGTGTCTTTTATTGTTCAGCAGGAAGGAGGGTTAGGGAGGGATAAGTGGAAGGACATGATGGAGGAATGAGGCACAAGCCCCCAGTGGGGCACACCAGGGAGACTGTTACTGCCTGCAGAACGTGCTGCCAGGCTCATAGCAACATATCCAGGAGAAGCGCCAGAGTGCCCAGGGGCGGCTCCAGCTCCATGCGGCAGAATGCTGTGGTGTCCTGAGTGAGGGCAACCAGAGCACGCAGAGAAAAAAATGCTTTGATGTCCCTCAGCAAGGTAGGCAAGCAAGCAGGGAAACCTTAGAACAGGCTGTCGGGGCGGGGGTGGGAGCAGGGGGTGCCTTTAAGCACAGACCTCAGATAGTCTCAAGAAGCAGCCACACAAGGTAACTCCTGACCTGATGCCCTGGCAGAACCAGTTCCGGACGGCCTTAAATGCGATTCAGTGTCCTATGAGTGTGGCTGCGCTATTTTGAAATGCATTTAGAGTCTAGACGCGTTATTTCGAAATAAGCTATTTCGAAATAATGCTGTAGTGTAGACATACCCTTACTTAGCAGCCTAAATTTGGCATCCAGCACATCTCTCTTACCTCTCCTTATGCCATTAGTAGTTATATGTACCACAGCCACCAGTTCTTCCCCAGCACTGCCAATAAGTCTGTTCGGATGTCTTATTGAGATCCACAACCTTTACACCTGGCAGGATATTTACCATGCAGTTCTCCTGATTATTTCAAACACAACTATGTTTCTAATAATCGAATTCCCCATTACTATTGTCTCTCTCTTCCTAATAACTCAGTGCAAGAGGTCTGGGATCATTTCCCTCCACTCCAGCATAACATTCTCCTTCCCTGAGACTTTCATTCTCCTCAACACAGAGACTGTATGACTGGGGAAGGAACTATTTTACTGTGTTCCTGAACACCTCCTTTATGTACCTGTCTCCCTTAGCTCCTCCAGTCCAATCATTCTGTTCTCAAGAGTCTGTACTCAGTCTCTGAACACCATGGATTGCTTACAGCAAATGCACACGTGTCTCCATTCACCACAGGAAAGTGGCTAGCTCCCACTCTCCTGCGCACTTTTTGCCTGCATTCCCTTTACTCCCTTAAGGGAGGGAGGTGTATGTTTGGTAGGTTCTCCACCTCGCTTCAAACAGAGTATGTTTGTTAGGTGTATCTGCCTGCCATGCTCCCTCTCTAAACACCTTCCCAGAACTTCCCTGTTGCTGCAGTTCCAGTCACTTAGAAGCTGTCTTTGTAAACTCCAGTTCTGTGTTAGTGTCTCCCCCTTCTCAAGGATCCCTGAATGGATTAGGGATGAAAGATGGCAAGTTAGTTTCACTAGTAAGCTCTCTCAGCCTAGCCTAGCACAGCATACAGTCCCCCAAACAGACCATACTATATGCTTCAAGCAAGCAAGCACAGAACACACAAATTAATTTGAGGATCTCAGGGTATGTCTACACTACAAAGTTAGTTCGAACTAACTTTAATAGGCGCTACACTAGCGCTCCGCTAGTTCGAATTTGAATCGAACTAGCGGAGCGCTTAGTTCGAACTAGGTAAACCTCATTTTACGAGGATTAAGCCTAGTTTGAACTAGCTAGTTCGAATTAAGGGGTATGTAGCCCCTTAATTCAAACTAGTGGGAGGCTAGCCCTCCCCAGGTTTCCCTGGTGGCCACTCTGGCCAACACCAGGGAAACTCTATGCCCCCTTCCCGGCCCCGGACCTCTTAAAGGGGCACAGGCTGGCTACGGTGCCCGTGCCAGGTGCAAGCCTGCCAGCACCCAGCCAGCAGACCCTGCACCTGGCACAGCTCGAGCCACCCACCCGATGTCCCCCAGCCCAGCCCCTCTTCCCGGGACCAGGCTGGCGGCTCCCGGGAGCTTGCCCTGGACCGCAAGAGGCAGGCACCTGCCTGGGCTAGTGCGGACATCGTGGACCTCGTCCACGATCTCCGCACTAGGCACAGGAAAGTGGCCGTCTAGGGCAGGAGAGCTGCCAGCCTGGCCACCCAGGAGCAGGTGTGCATGAAAATCAAGGGGGTCCACTGAGACCCCCGACCCTGAGCCCTGAGCTTACAATGGCCGTCCTGGGTCAGACCAAAGGTCCATCTAGCCCAGTAGCCTGTCTGCCGACAGTGGCCAACCCTAGGGACCCTGGAGGGGATGGACCGAAGACAGTGACCAAGCCATTTGTCTCGTGCCATCCCTCTTCAGCCTTCCACAAACTTTGGGCAGGGACACCACTTCTACCCCCTGGCTAAGACTACTCCATGGACCCAACCTCCATGACTTGATCTCACTTCCCTTTAAACTCTGTTCTAGTTGTAGCCTTCACAGCCTCCTGCAGCAAGGAGTTCCACAGATTAACTATTTGCTTTGGGAAGAAGAACAACTTTCTCTTACTAGTTTCAAGCCTGCTACCCATTCCTTTCCTTTGGTGTCCTCTAGTCCTTCTTTATGGGAACTCATGAAGAACTTTTCTGAATGCACCCTCTCCACCCAACCCCTGCTTTTAGAGACCTCTATTCTGTCCCCGCTCCATCTCCTCTTTTCTAAGCTGAACAGTCCCAGTCTCTGTAGCCTCTCTTCATCTGGGACCTGTTCCCAACCCCTGATCATGTTAGTTGCCCTCCCCTCTCCCAGCCTTTCTCTTCCCCTCTCCCACCTCCTTTTCCCAGTCTCCCCCAATTTTGTTCAATAAAGACAGAGTCAATGTTGGAAGAAATGTTATCTTTATTTTGTACATCAATATGAAGGGGGGCTAGGGAAGGGTAAGTGGAAGGAGGTGAGGGAGGAATGGGGTACGAGCCCCCGATGGGGAGGACTGGGCTGGCTCTGCGGGCTTCTGGGGGTGGAAGCTCTCCTGCAGCCCCCCGATTGCCCCCTCTCCCCAGATAGCAGCCTGCGGCAAGTGCAGCCGGGCTGATGGCCAAGTGGTGTGATGTGCCCAGTGTGGGTACTCCGGGCACTCCAAGCCAGAACTTCTTTGCAAGCGGGGCACCCCTTAGAACTGTGTGTCCGGGGTGGGGGTCGGGACCCTTTAAGCGCAGCCCTCGGCTAGCCTGAGACAGCATCTCCATGCTCTAAGTCCTCCTCTTATGCCCTGCCGGCACTGCTTCCGGCCATCCTTAAGCCCTGTTCAGAGTCCACTCAATGTGGACTTGCTAGTTCGAATTAGCAAAACGCTAATTCGAACTAGTTTTTAGTTCTAGACGCGTTAGTTCGAATTAGCTTAGTTCGAATTAACTAATTCGAACTAAGTTAGTTCGAACTAGCGCTGTAGTGTAGACGTACCCTTAAAGTGCTTTGTGAACATTCATTACAAAGGGGCCACGGTGTAATTTTATATAACCAAGTTTGACAGTTTTGACCATAATCTATGTGAGCCTGAATTTCCCCTTCTGTAAAATGGATTTAACATCTAAGAGGACTTGTCGCTATTACGTTTATAAAATTCATGGCTACGTCTACACTGGCCCCTTCTTTGGAATAGGCATGCTAATTTAGAACTTTGGAATAGGGAAATGCGCGGGGAATTTAAATATCCCCCACGGGATTTAAATAAACATGGCCGCTGCTTTTTTTCCAGCTTGGGGAAAAGCCGGAAAACAGCGTCCAGACTGGCGCGATCCTCCGGAATAAAGCCCTTTTCCGGAGGATCTCTTATTCCTACTTATTCCTACTTCGATAAGAGATCCTCCGGAAAAGGGCTTTATTCCGGAGGATCGTGCCAGTCTGGACGCTCTTTTCCGGCTTTTCCCCAAGCCGGAAAAAAAGCGGCGGCCATGTTTATTTAAATCCCGCAGGAGATATTTAAATCCCCCGCGCATTTCCCTATTCCAAAGTTCTAAATTAGCATGCCTATTCCAAAGAAGGGGCCAGTGTAGACACAGCCATCATGAGTATTACTACATCTTTTCAGAACAGACAAAACTTTCAGTGACCCCCAGCAAACCAGCAATTTTGACCAAGTGTCCCTTGCAAAATTTTTCCAGAAGTTGGCAGCAGAGTAGACCTCAGTGCAAAGTCCCCTTCTCCTGCAGCACAAAGTGAGAGGACATGGGCCTTAAAGCAAGCACCCCACGGGTATACACAATTGTATACACAACAGATTAAATTTAGGGTCAATGCCTAGGATCAGCTGTTTACCTGCCATATTGACCCTCTTCAGTACTATGTAGGGTTGCCAGATGGTTTCAACAAAAATACTGGATACACTTGACATTACATCACAATCTACATTACGTTTTATTTCCAAAATACTGGACATTTATATTTTCTCAATTTGTTTCCCAAATGGAAAGCTCAAATAGTGGACTGCTGGTTCAAAACCGAACACCTGGCAACCCATGGATGGGACAGTAGTTTTGCCCCAATCCGCATTTCTGTCAGTCTTCCCTGACTTATCTCGCCTCTTCCTCTTCGCCCCGCTTCCCCCTCAGGCGCCAGGCGCCAGGCCCCAGGCCCAGACCAGAAGGGAGGAATGCGCTGATGCCTGAAGCCACTTCTAGTGCTGCCTACACTCCCAGCTCTGCCCCGCCTCATTCAGTAATCAGCCGCAGCCATGAGCTAATTCTAAAGCCTTTGTCACCAACCCGTCGATCGTGATCAATTGGTCAATCGGGAGGGCTCAACCAGTTGATCGTGAGGCGTTCGGGGGCCCTCCTATTTCTCCCCACCCCCAAGAAGCCCCACTACCTACCTCCAGCGACAATGGAGGTAGTGCCGGCTTCCTGTGGGGTGGAAGGAAGTCCGGCAGCTGTGCGCCACTTCCGGGGTTTCAGGAAGTGCACTGGCTGCTCCCCCTCCCTCAAACAGCTGGCACGGTACCAGACCCAGATCTGTGGCATGCTGGGAACTTGCTGTGCGGAGTGGGGAAAGGAGGTAGGAGTCCCCTGAGGAGACGAGTGCCGGGGCTTCCCTTCTCTGGAGAGGGAGGGAGGAGTCCTGGGAGGACGTGCATGCCGAGGCTTCCCTCCTCTGCTGTGGGGGGCGGAGGGAGGAGAAGTCCCTGGACGAGGTGCACACCAGAGCTTCCATCCTCTGCAGGAGGGGGATGGAGTCCGGGGAGGAGGCACGTGCTGGGGCTTCCCTCCTCTGTGTGGGGGGAGGAGGTGGGAGGACTGGGGACTCCCTGTCACCTGCCCCCACCAACACCCTGCCCTCTGCCCCCACTGGCACCCTGACCCCTGCCCCAGCACCTACTGGCACCCTGTCCCTGCTGGCACCCTGTCCTCTGCCCCTGCTCCCATTGGCACCCTGTCCCCGCCCCGGCATCCTGTCCCCTGCCCCCACTGGCATCCTGTCCCCTACCCCAGCACCCACTGGCGCCCTTCCCCAGTACCATGTACTCTGCTCTCACCAGGACAGTTGGGGCCACATTAGTGAGGCTTGGGGGAGGGGGGTTGGAGGAGTCGTTTTTTTGCATCTCACTTGTGTGGGGCCAACTGACTTTTCTGTGGGTCAGTGACCCCTGACTCAAAACAGGTTCCCGTCCCTCTCATAAATAAAGACAATGCTGAAACTTTGTGTTTAACATAATATTTTATTTAAAAATGAAGCCTGGCCAACAAACCCCTAGTTGGGGCCAATCCCCCATCTTCCACCCTACCCCCCTTCCCCTTTCCCCTCCCTATCTACTGTACAATAAAGACACCTGTTTTTGAAACAAAAACGTCTGTTTATTGAACATAACTGGGGTGGGGGAAGGGAGGAATGAGGGTGAGAGAGGGGAGGGGGAAACCTGGGACGAGGGAGCTGGAAGGGGAGGGGAGGGAAGGGAGGAAGGGAAAGGAAAGCTCAGGGGTGGGAGTCCGGCTGCCTTTCCCGTCTCGCCACACTGCGGGTCTGGGGGCATCGGTGGGGAATGGTTGTGGAGGGGGGGGCAGGAGGGACAGGGGGTGTGGAGGAAGCAGGAGCTTAAGCAGGAGCGGGAGCAGGGGGAGCAGGGGGAGCAGAGGGAGGAAGAGGGGGAGCAGAGGGAGCAAGAGGGGGAGCAGGGGGAGGAGGAAATGGGAAGCGGTCCAGCAGGCTCTGGAGGTGGCCTCGCAGAGCACGGCCCTGCTCCTCCAGGGCCTCCAGACTCCTCCGGCGCAGCCTGAGGTCCTCCTGGACCCAGTGGTCCTGGAGACGGAGCTGTCGATCCAGGAACCGGAGGTGCCGCCTCTGGTAGTCCTCCTGGTTCCTGGCTGTCCTGCTTGCCCGGGTGCGGGCGGCTGCAGCAGGCGGGGTGGTGCGCCCTGCAGGCCCAGGTGCTGCGGCTGTGGTGCAAGAAGACCAGCGGTCAATTACCCCAGGGGCCCAGGTGTGTGAAACCCAGCTCCCCTCTGCAAGGCCAGGGCCCCTGCAGGATCCCCAGCTGCTGCTCCGTTGTGGGCAAGGCCCAGGCGCACGGTCCCGGGGCTCCCTCTCGCCCCAGCCCCCCGTACACATAAGGGGAACACGAGGGTACTCACAGGTGGACGCCTCCCCGGCCTCAGACGACGCAGGCGAGCGGCTCTGTGGCGTGCCTCGGGGGTCCCGGGTCCTGGGCAGGCTGGCGGCAGGCTCCTGGCTCTCAGAGCCCTCTTCCTCCTCCTCCGTGTCCAGGAGCGGTCCCTCTGCCCCGGGGTCAATCACGTCCCGGGGGGCAGGGACGGCATGAGGCCCCAGGATGCGGTCCAGGGCATGGAAGTGGGGGCAGGCCTCCGGGTCGGCCCCTGGCTGGCAGGCCCGGGAGTAGGACTGCCGCAAGTCCTTTATTTTGCAGTGCACCTGCTCCCGGCTGCGCTGGTGGCCCCTGGCGGCCAGGCTGGCAGCCATGCGTCTGTAGACGGCCGCGTTCCGGTGGCTAGTGCGGAGATCGTGGACATTGGAGGCTTCCCCCCAAACCTCGATGAGGTCCACGATCTCCGCACTTGACCAGGCGGGCGCCCGCCTTTTGCGCCCCCGGGCAGGCTCCTGGGAGCCGCCAGGCTGGTCCTGGGGAGCAGTGGAGGGCTGGGAGCCCTCGGATGGCTGGCTCATTGTGTGGCAGGTGCAGGCTGTGCAGGCACGGGTGCTTGCAGCCTTGCAACTGGCACAAAGTGAGTAGCCAGCCCGTGGCCCTTTAAGGGCTCCGGGGCCGGGAGGGGGGCAATAGCGTTTCCCTGGTGTTGGCCAGAGTGGCCACCAGGGAAACCTGGGAAGCCTTAGCCTCCCACTAGTTCAAATTAAGGGTCTACACAGCCCTTAATTCGAACTAGCTAGTTCGAACTAGGCTTAATCCTCGTGAAATGAGGTTTACCTAGTTCGAACTAAGCGCTCTGTTAGTTCGAATTAAGTTCGAACTAACAGAGCGCTAGTGTAGCGCCTATGAAAGTTAGTTCAAACTAACGGACGTTAGTTCGAACTAACTTTGTAGTGTAGACATACCCTTCGAGTCTAGTGACGTTCAGTTCACAGGCCCAAACACTTGTTCCAGCTGGAATCTACGTTTCAAGGGCCTGATTCTGACTCGCACTAAGGCTGCTCTGGCTCTTTCTAAAGCAGCCTCAGTGTCAGTAACTGTAGGGTAAACTGAGGCAGCCCTACATGTGGTAGTAGGCCTCTAAACAGCATGACTCCATCCTGGGATCAGGCCTGGGAACACCACAGTCAGGATAAGAGCTGCAGGCAGTAAAAAGACCCTGGGCACCATAGCAAACACATGCTAAGACACTCGACAGGATCTCAGTTGGTAACGTAACACATTTTGCTTAAGATAACATTCATAAAATTTGCTTAACTGTCTTGCTTCACTCCTAGATAATGAGCCTGAGAACCAAGCGCTGCACCAACTCAAGGCCATACCCGCCTGCTACAGAAATATCATTTATGCAGACTAAAATGTTATTACTGTTTTGCTGACATGTTTTGGCATTTGAACAGTAACTACCTGTATATTAATTAATGAGTTGTTACTTTGCAATGGCCGGAGATATTATGTAATCTTTAGTAGTTCTATTGGCTTATGTGCTCATTTCGTCTTGCTGCTAAACCTATCAAATCATTTTTCCTCTGTCCACCTGCTGACTATATAACCTATTGTATTGTGTTAATTAACCAGTGTCCAACAGTAGCGCTGCCAATATTAATGACTTTATGGGTCTCATGCACACAGGAGCAGCCAGGCTGCGTCAGACCACAGGCCCCTCTAGCCCGGTGTCCTGTTTGCCCACAGCGGCCAATGCGGGTGCCCCAGAGGAAATGACCTAATCGGGGAATCCCCAAGCGATCCATCCCCTGTGGCCCATTCCCACCCTCTGGCAACCAGATACCAGGGACACTTCAGTGTTCGGCTTTGCAGGATATTGGAGTGTCTGCTCCCTCCGAGTCCAGTGACGTTCAGTTCACAGGCCCAAACACTTGTTCCAGCTGGAATCCATGTTTCAAGGGCCTGATTCTGACTCACACTAAGGCTGCTCTGGCTCTTTCTAAAGGAGCCTCAGTGTCAGTAGCGCTGCCAATATTAATGACTTTACGGGTCTCATGCACACAGGAGCGGCCAGGCTGGGTCAGACCACAGGCCCCTTTAGCCCGGTGTCCTGTTTGCCCTCAGCGGCCAATGCGGGTGCCCCAGAGGAAATGACCCGATCGGGGAATCCCCAAGCGATCCATCCCCGGTGGCCCATTCCCACCCTCTGGCAACCAAAGACCAGGGACACTTCAGTGCTCGGCTTTGTCAGAGATTGGAGTGTCTGTCAAAGCACCCTGGGCTGAAGTGGGGGATTGTGGGGGGCTCACGGAGAGGTTGTGAGGAGGCACGTGGGTGGGACAGGGGCAATTGTGGGGTCTCCGAGGGGGGAGCTGCGGGGTGGTTGGCTCGCTGGTTGGCCCCCCCCCCCGCACGTGCCACGTGTCTCTGACCACGCGAAGTGACACGTTCTGGGACCCTGGGTGCTCTGGGCACAGCTGCCGGGTCTGTGCGCAGGGCGGGTCCCGAGCCTGGCCGAGCCCGCTGCTCCCACTGCAGGGACCCAAGCGGCAGGTCCGTGTCTTGTGCCGGAGGCGGGGCCCAGTGATGTTGCTGTGGGAGCTGCATGCGGGGCTGGGGCAGCCACTGGCCACAGCTGGAATCCAACAGGCTGCGCCCCTGGCAGGCACTCCTAGTTGAGAGCAGAAGCCGGGCAAGGGCAGGGGGAGTGGATGCAACTCCCAGCCACTCTCCCCGCCCAGCTGTTGCACGCAGCTACAGGCTCCCAGCTGGGAGGTGGGGCCGCGATCGGCGCTGGGAGCCTCTGGTTGTGTGCAGAAGCTGGGCAGGGGGAGTGATTGGGAGCCCCAGCCACTCCCCCCGCCCCTGCCAAGCTTTTCCATGCTACAACAGGCTCCCAGCACCGATCGCAGCCCCATCTCCCAGCCGCTCTCCTGCCCCCACCAGGCTTCCATCCCATGCCCAGCCGGAAAAACAGAAAATACCAGACATTGCACATTCTCTGAAATTTTTTACCAGACAGAGGGTGCGAAACCGGACTGTCCGGTAGAATACTGGACACCTGGCAACCCTGCCTAACACAGCAGCGCTGCCCCTGGCAAAGGCAACCGGGGCCACCGGTCAGATCAACCCTTTATTTCACGCTCTTCCACCTGTGTCTCTCTCCAACCCCACCCATCTGCAGTGCACCTTAGCGGGGGGCGAGGAAGCCAGCACAGTATGTTATGTGCCATTCCTTAGCTATGCACCAAGCTGTGGATGCCAGATCTAGGGCTGACAGTCTTGAGACAGACACCTGCTTAAGAGCAAAAACAGACTGTTTGAATGTGTTGGTGGAGCTGGTATTCCTGGAAGCAAGGTGCTGGTAAATAGCTCAGTGCAGTTTACATATTAACTTCTTACAGTACACGAAGCATCAAGTTGCACACTCACATAAGCTGCCAGTGTGATACTTGAGGTCACAAAAGAATGTATTTACTGCACTGATTCAGGGAATTTTTTCCTGGAAATGGGAGATATACATTAGAGCAAAAAGTCCCACAATTGCATTTGGGCACTTTGATCTTGTACATTACAAGCGACTGGGTCATCTTTTAATATGTGTTTGCAACCTTGGAGCCGTGTTGCTCCCAAGATGTAAGAGAGACCAAGTCAGTGAGGTAATATATTTTGTCTGGACCAAATTCTGCTGATGAAAGATACAGGCTTCTGAGCTAATGGGTCAATGGAGGGGAAAAAATCAGGGCATGTCTACACTAGGAAATTGTTTTGAAATAATAATAACTCCCAAAATAGCTATTTCAAAATATCGTGTCCACGCTACAGGGAAACCTTGAAATTAGTCTGAGGCAGGCTCCGTTAATGTGGATGTGCTACCTCGATTTAGAGCCACAGGAAACACTGAGGCGTAATGTGGATCCTCCGCTGGTTATTTTGAAATAACTCCCTAGTGTAGACCAGGACTTAGTGTGTTTGATCTAAATTCAAGTTGGGACAGACTATTAGGCGTAAGGAGTAATGTGTGTCTTAGGACACCACTTGCAGGGAGTGGACAATAAAGATTAAACTGTTATGTAAAAGGAGTTTGAAGTTGGCCATTAAGCGTTAGCAGATAGGTGCTATTACACATTACTGTAAAGACCATGAAACTAGCGCCCCTCTTAAATTCATGCTTTTTAGCATCTAGCGGTATTATAAATTTAATTTTCCAAGCTTGTTATTTGAAGGTGTTGTACAGGTTTCCTTTGAGAACAAATATTGACAGCTTCGACATAGAGTGTGAAAAGTGTTCACCTACTGGTGACATGGGTGGCTTTGTCTGCTCCAGAATATTAAAAATGCTGCACAAAGTATATTAAAATTCTGCATACGTTATATGTCAATATATGACACTATAATAATGCCAGTTTCAATTGTTTTGGTAATTTAGTTCAAAATACCTGTCAGCAAGTTTGTCTTATAGTATTTCCC
Source organism: Pelodiscus sinensis (assembly GCF_052426305.1). Taxonomy (NCBI): domain Eukaryota; kingdom Metazoa; phylum Chordata; order Testudines; family Trionychidae; genus Pelodiscus; species Pelodiscus sinensis. The sequence continues at coordinate 144,417,663 of NC_143052.1, read as the reverse complement.
ACACCCCTCAGACACAGTGAAAAGACTGGGGGAGTCTGAGAGAGAGGGAAGGAGCCTGGAAGTAAACCTGGAGGACTTTTAGGTGTGGGTAGGAGAAGTATGGACTCATTTCTTTGGAGGGGCTTGTTCAGGAGTTAGGAAGCCTTCCTCACGCAGACCCTGACTGACCCCAAGCCTCTCTCATCTGCCCGGTCCCCCTCCACCAACACTATTATTTGTTAGAAGAGTTGTTTGGGAAACAATTTGATTGTTTCTTTAAATTCCTGTGTGACTTCTAATGTGGGCTCCTTTTTTAGTTTTTGAGAGCAGGGCCTTTGGTGAGTTAGCAGCAGTTGCTTACTGCTGGAATGAACGTACCCTTCTGTTACAAGCAACATGGAAACACAAACTTTGGTTTGAAAATCAGATTCCTTTTATTTTCATTTTTGTATTGGCACGAGCATTATGAGCCGGGCCTCTGTAGAAAGAGCAGCAGACGAGCCCCTTCCATGCAGCTCAGTCAAAGTCGATCAGTTCATCACTTTTGGTTTTGCCAGTCTGATAGGCAAGAAGACTGATCTCACCGTCAAGGCTTTCGGACACCTTCAGGTGTACACACTCATCAGTGCTGTCGCTGACAGAGACCTGAAAGACAAAGAGAGTAGGACACCCATGGACTAAGCAGATTCCAAGGAAGGGATGTGTTGGGGAGATGCCGTGCCGAGCCATTGAATAGCTATAAAATAAAAATTAAATCCAACATGGAATACTCAAGCCCCACAACCTGGGCTGCGGAGACTGTCCCGTGTTAAACCACATGTGTGAACAGAAACAGGCCTTTGTGTCCAAACTAGGATGCTCCCGATGATCATCAAAAATCGAAATGTTATCCCTGCGCTCACAAGGTCAAATTCAGCCCTGCCCTAAGAAGCTGCTACTTCCATTGGTTGCCCTGGGAGTTGCACCTGTTTATGCCTGGGCTTAATTTAAGTCCCATTCTTCACACTCCAAAAATGATCCCACTCAACCCCTTATCTTCTGCACTTTGCACATCTCTGTGGGGATCCGGGCAGTCGGGGTGAGTTCGCGTTAGGAAAATCAGAGGGTTAAACCCAAAAGATTTCAATCCATTTTTCCTGAGGGAAAGTCTCATTGACTTCCGTCACATCCCATGGCTAGATTGGCCATGGAAGACTTAACCCCTTGTACCTAGAAGAGCCCATCGCAGTACAGACACTCCGGAGGGGCAAAGAAAGCTGGGGGAAAGGAGATGTTTTCTTCATCTTCTACATGAGAGTCAGTTGATGAAAGCCAGGTAAGAGGCAAGAGGGGAGTAATGGGAAGAAGCCCTTCTGTTGGACCCTCCAGGGACTAGCTGAGTTTACAGCAAGGGCTGACGTGTGTTTGGAATTTTGTTGGACGTCCGTTTGCTTGGCTAAAGGACCAAACCCAAAGCACCCCACCTCCAGAAAGGAAACGGAGAGCAGTGAGTCCTAGTGGAAGGTAAGCGAGTGCTCTCACATGGGCTGGGGAAGATTTTTCAGACAAATCTCTTATTCACCACAAATGCAGTTTCAGATCAAACAAAACTATGAGTTTTTATGAATTTGACTGTCACACATAAAAAAACCCACCCCTATTTCTTTGGAAATGGTGACAGGCTTTTTCAAGGTTTCCAAAATGATTCCTTTTGATTTTGGGGAAGAGAGATTTACAAAGTAGGCCAAGGGGGAGATGACACTTTCCACCTTGTAACCCTTAAGCCAGTGGCTGGAGTACTCCTAAGATGTGGGAGACCAGGGTTCAATGCTATCCTCATTTGATGTACATAAGGGAGTTGATTTTCGATCTCCCACTTCTTAGTGCTACCTTGGTGGCCAGGGCACTCAGCAAGGAGGTGGGACAGCCAAGGTCAGATCAAATCCTCTGTAACCTGTTTCCTGTTTGAAGAGCCTTTTTTAAAAATAATAAATCTCTCTCTTTTTTCTGGAACCAGCCATTTGTCCCGCTTGCTCTCTTCATTGGCTTTCTCTGGGTCCAGTTAATCTCAGGAGACCAGAATGAGGCCTGGGGCAGGAATGTTCAGAGAGCGTGTTCCACAGAAGGAGCAGCCTTGGCCTCTGGGTCCCAGGCAGCTTGTGACCAACCACAGGGCCCCGTTCTAGGGAAACATTTGGGAAAGGGGAAAATCTCATTAATAATCAATTTCTCATCCCTTCCCCTGAAGTGTGAGCCTTGGAACATGTAATTGGATCACGAGGACTGAAAGGAAAGAGGGGCTGGACTGCACTTCTGCAGCAAAAGGTTGTGGGGACCTAGAGATCTACCCTCCCCAACACACACTCGCTGTGTCTAGTATTGCTTAGAGGAGTCTGAGAGTGTACCGCTGAATCCTCTCAGTAACTCTCCCCAGACTCCTCCGGCTGGCCTTCTGCCTAGGGGGTGAGCATGGGGAACAGGATTCTGCTTCCTTTCAGGGCATGGGGGGAGAAGGGAGTATGGAAGGAAGGAAAAGCCATTGGGGTATGTCTACACTACAGCGTTATTTCAAACTATCTTATTTCGAAATAGTTCGAAATAAGTTATTTCGAAATAACGCATCCACACACAAAATGCATTTTGAAATAGCACGTCCACACTGAGTGGACACTGACTCGCATTTCAGGCTGGCCGGAACCAGGTCAGGCAGGGCATCAGGTCAGTGTCAGCCAATGGTCAGGGCAGTGTGTGTGTGTGTGTTATACTCCCGAGTCTTCAACTGCTAGGACACGAGGTCCTGTCACAGTGGGTAGCCTTAGGGGAGGCCGACGGGCACCCCGAGAGGTTTTACATCTGTGTCTTTAACCGCTAGGACCGAGGTCCTTTTGCAGCGGGCAACCAACAGGCTAACAGACGCCCCAGAGTTTTTGCAGGAGAGCTTATTACACCTGAGACTTTAACTGCTAGGCCACACAGTCCCTTTCACAGCGGACAGCCTAGGGAAGGCTGACAGGCGCCCCACGGATCTGTCCCCTGGAGGTGACAAGATCCAAATGCCCAGCTCTGCCTGCATCTGCTCCCTATGGGTATGTCTACACTACCACCCTAGTTTGAACTAGGGTGGTTAATGTAGTCAATCGAAGTTGCAAATGAAGCCTGGGATTTAAATATCCCAGGCTTCATTTGCATCTTGCTGGGCGCGGCCATTTTTAAATCCCCGGTAGTTCGGACTCCGTGCCTGCGGCTACATGCGGCACGGAGTAGGTAGTTTGAATTAGGCTACCTACTCCTCGTTACTCCTCGTTCCTGGGAACCGTTACTCCTCGTTCCTGGGAGGAGGGAGCTGGAAGGGGGAAGCAAGGGGAAGAAGGGAGAGGGGAAGCTCAGGGTTCAGGGTTGGCGGGGTCTCGCCGGACCAATTTGATTGTCATGCAAACCTGCTCCTGGGTTTGCATGTGGCCTTTGGTGGCCAGGCTGGCAGCTGTCCTGTCATAGACAGATGCATTCCTCCATCTAGTGTGGAGATCATGGAAGTTGGGGGCATCCCCCCGCAAACCTGGAAAAGGTCCACCCTGATCTCCGCTCTGGACCAGGAAGGCACCTGCCTTCTCCGGGCCCTGGCAGGCTCCTGGGAGCTGGCAGACTGCTCCTGGAGAGTGGTGGGGGAGCTGGCTGCCAGTGGCTTGCTGGCTCATGTTTTGGGGCCACTGGGTCAGGGGCAGTGACTGCTGGCTCTAGGCTGGCAGGCTTGGAGCTGGCACAGGCACTGTGGCCAGATTCTACCCCTTTGAGGGGTCTGGGGAGGGAGGGAGAGTGAGGAGAGTTCTTAGTTGAGGGTGGAGTGGCCACCAGGGCACCCTGGGAAGGGCTAGAGGCCCCCTATTTCAAAATAAGTGTCTACACAGCACTTATTTCGAAATAGCTATTTTGAATTTGGCATTATTCCTCGTAGAATGACGTTTACCAAATTCAAAATAAGCACTCCACTATTTCAAATTAAATTTGAAATAGCGGTTTGGCTATGTAGACGCTAGGAAAGTTATTTCGAAATAACTTTGCTGTGCAGACATATCCTTGTTGTGCTTACACAATAGCGAAGGCCAGTGCCGAAAGTGTCCGTCTGCTATGTACATTGGACAAACATCTCAGACACTTCGCCAAAGGATTAATGCCCACAAAACAGATAACAGACAAAATCACAAAGAAAAAACAGTTTCTTGCCATTTTAACCAGAAAGGACACTCTCTCAATGACTTAACCACCTGCATTCTGCTACAAAGACCTTTTATATCTGCACTTGAAAGGGAATCCTCTGAACTGTCATTCATGTTAAAATTTCACTCTCCAAAAAGGAATGAACAAACACTCGAACTATCTTACCCATTACCAAGATAGCTTCCCCAATTATCACCTCTAATACCATTAACTCACAAACATCCCACCATCCCTATGTGACGTAGTGGGGGTACTCTCCCCACTTCTAATATCATCAATTCACAGACACTTACCTTCCTTCCTTCCCCCCACCCCTGCATCCCCCTCCTGTTCTGAAATGTGATTTGTCCTTTTCATATGTGTTCATTTTTTTTAATTGTATCCTTTGGTATATATGGTTATGACTATTTTCTTCCATTATTTGATCTGAGGAAGTGGGTCTGGCCCATGAAAGCTCATCATCTAATAAACCATCTTGTTAGTCTTTAAAGTGCTACATTGTCCTGCATTTTGCTTCAGTGCCGGAGGGTGAGAGTTGTAAAAGCCATTGGAGAGTCTGGAATGGAGATTGCCCTCTTGGCAAGCCCAAAATGTGGCTATTTACAGCTGAACACGTGTGACACGTGCTTTATAAATACTTAGGTGGGATTCACAAAACCCCCTTCTTTTCTTTTCTACTCATGTAGAGAAATAGCAGCCAACAATCTCCTGTAGAGATGTTAGGTGGGCACTGAAAAAATCACGAGAGATAGTCTCTTCCTTCATTAAAAGTCATCTTGGACCTTTCCCTGCATTGTTTGCTCACTGTTTGAACATCTTGCTTCAAGCCACTCCAAATGACAGCTCCATTCTACTTAAAGTAGAACACTTGGCAAGGCTGGAAGAAGTGGGGGATTTTGTTGAGTACTGACCTTAATTAAGTAGATTTTTCCACCATCAGCAGCCTCCTGCATTCTAAATGAAATGGCTACAAAGACTTCATATGTCTTGTTCTCTTTCTCTTCCAGTTGTGACTTCACCTATAATGAAAAAGAAAGGGTTAGGATGTGCAAAAAGCTCAGCACACTCCTTCTCATCATATGTTTAATGCTTCAGCTTCCTGAAGAAGGTAGATCAACTTACATGCAGCAAACATTTCCCTTCTTTGGGCCTTGCTTCTTAACAAACAATTCAACTCACCTCAGAGCTTCCCGCCCTATTTCCTAAGCTCCACAGATCCTGCGACAGGCTTCACGTCCCAAAACTAGGATTGCTGCCTGGCCTTTCCTGAAAGCTTTTCCTTGAAGCTCCTGCTCTCTGCAAACATCTCCTCCTATACCCCCATCCATCCATTGATTTTGGAGTATGTCCACGTTTTCCCATCCCCTTTCCAGAGTACGCCCCATCCTCATTCCTCCCCATCCTCATTCCTCCCCATCCCCACTCTTCCCTCTCTCTCCTGGAGCCTTGACATTTCCAATTTGAGCTATTCCAGTGGCCTCAGGTCACATGATATATCAAGACTCTCATGATATATTGACTAAGGAGGCACCTTGATGAGCTCTGAGCCAGGGTACTCCAGGGGTCCTGGTTCCTTGGGGCTGGCAAGCACTGGTTAAAGACTGATTTGTGGGCTGGGAATATACTTTCTCAAAAGACAGAACTTGAAAGTAGGAATAAGGGATCTTCCGGAAAAGGGTTTATTTTCCGCAAGATCCCGTCTAGAATGGCGCTTTTCTCTGGCAAAACCCCGAGCCGGAAAAAAGCGGCAGCCATGTTCATGCAAATGCCGCGGGGGATATTTAAATCCCCCGTGGCATTTGCAATTCCGACTGGTCTCATTAGCATCCCTTTTCCAGAAAAGGGTGCCAATGTAGACACAGCCTAGGGCTACGTCTACACTGGCCCCTTTTACGAAAGGGGCATGCTAATTTTAAACTTCGTAATAGGGAAATCCGCGGGGGATTTAAATATCCCCCGCGGGATTTAAATAAAGATGTCCGCCGCTTTTTTCCGGCCTGGGGAAAAGCCGGAAAAAAGCGTCTAGACTGGCCCGATCCTCTGGAATAAAGCCCTTTTCCGGAGGATCTCTTATTCCTACTTTCAAAGGAAAAGGGCTTTATTCCGGAGGATCGGGCCAGTCTAGACGCTTTTTTCCGGCTTTTCCCCAGGCTGGAAAAAAGCGGCGGACATCTTTATTTAAATCCCGCGGGGGATATTTAAATCCCCCGCGGATTTCCCTATTACGAAGTTTAAAATTAGCATGCCCCTTTCGTAAAGGGGCCAGTGTAGACGTAGCCTTTGTGTGTTGGTTACATAGGCACAATCTGTGAGTATCATTGTAATCTTCCCCCGGGCTTTCAAAGTCAAATAGCCCCAGTCTAGGGCAACTGCACCTGTGTTTCCCCTTGAGGCCACCAAGGGCACCCACTCTAGGCCCACAGCTCCTCAGCCATCACCTCTCTTGGGCAAAGGCCCTTCTCTCTTTCTTTCCTGAGCAGGGAGTTCAGGCTGCACAGCTTCCTGAGCTACTGTGTGATCTCTCTAGCAAGCCAGCCTGCCTAAGCGGGCCAGCACCTGTACGGCTTTCTCTCCACAGGCTCTGAACAGTGCTGAGCCAGCAGCGACCGGTTATCACACCGCTCCTCCTAAGCCAGCACATTGATTGTGAAGGAAAAGCATTCCATGGAAACCATTCACACAATACATGCCCTACACACACGTTAGCTAGTTCACTAGAGATCACCCCAGCTCCAGCCTAGGGCTCCCGTAGGTTAGGCCCATCCAACCTTTCCCCAAAGGTTGGACACAAAGCCCTGCTCATTTGCAGGGTCAGAAAAAAGGCTCGATTCTGTTTAAACTATTTATCTAAAAATCCTTTTTGTCAGTTGGTCTCTGGAGAATCCAGTTGAAGCAGTAAATGCAAGTATCTCCCCAGGTGGTGGGATCTCTGCGGAGGTCTTACAATTTGAGTCAATTTGCCTGACCACGTCCCCTCTGCACTATTGTTAGTTCCTAGCCGGCTGTGGCTCCCCTCCCTCATGGAATTATATTGAATCCCTCAATAGAACAGAAACGATTGTAGTGACTTAAGTTTTTTCCTAGGACTGCTGTGATCACCCTCACCTGGTGGGGTCATTGGATTGCTGTGGCGCATCAGCCCTTCTCAGAGCATGCCAGCTGTACCGTGTCTCCTGTTCCGTGCAAGAGTGCTTGTGTAAAAGGTCTTGCGCAAGAGCATTAAAGAAACTGCAGCTGCAAGGCAGCCTGGGTTGCAACAGCTCTCAAAAACTCTGGGATACACAGCACCAATGAAATATTCATTTACTAGGGATGCCAGAAAAAGTTAAATGCCTTAGGGCCTAGGCTCATTCAACAAGCTAGAGAAGTTCCCACTGTAACCTTTGGGAGGCAGTTCCAATGCAGGGTAGGGTTCCTCAGGCCTCACTATCTTAATATTTCAATCCACTCGCATGGCAGAAGAAATTCAGAGTTCAGGTCTGTGTATAACGCAGTGTTGCTCTCCAAGTGGTACGAGTCCCCTTAGGGGTACTCAAGAGAAGTCTGGGGGGGTACATCAACACAACTGAAATTTGGAGAAAACTGAATTTTTGTTTTAAGTTTTACAGCGTTTTATTATTTTTGTACTTTTTACACCCAAAAATTTCATCACCCACCTGGCTACGATTAAGTTGTTTAAACAAATGTGTTGCAAAGGAAAAAAAAATTGTGTGTGTCTGAAAACTGTAGGCACTGGGGGTACTTATAATTTTTTTAAAGGGGGGTACTTTATTAAAAAAAAGGTTGAGGAACACTGGTGTATCGCATTGGAGGCCCCTCTGCATTGCTCTGCCACACGGGTGCAGCATCTTCTGCTTGAGTGTCAACTCAGGAGCAGCTGTTCCAGTGCTTCCCAGGCTGCCACTCTCACCCCAAATCAGAAGCAGTGGGTAGAAGAGGCAAGGGAAACCAATGCTTCCCCTGGGCCTTAGGGCCCAAACCCTTCTCTTTCTCTCCCTATTCTGACGCTTCCCCAACACTGAAACTCTTAAAAGAGCCATTAAGTGGTAATGACGCCATTTGCCAACCCTGAAGTATGAACTGTCCGTTTCTGACACAAACCGTGGTGCATGGCGTATTTACTCAGAACTAGGCCCTTAAATACAATATTTAAAGCAAACTGTAAATAGGGTTGCCAGGTGTCCGGTATTCTACTGGACAGTCTGGTTTTTGCACCCTCTGTCCGGTTAAAAACTTCAGAAAATACCGGAGAACCCTGCCCCCATACTTCAGCCACCACATGGGGAGGGATCTCTGCCCCCAGGCACCACATGGGGAGACCCCCCCAATCCCTTTGCTCCAGCTACCATCCCCACTAGTCCCCACTCTCAAGCCAGCACATGGCACAGCTCCCGCCCCCTTTTCCCCAGCCATTACAAATTTTTAGCCCGCGTGTTCAGTTTTTTTCGGGAGACCATCTGGCAACCCTAACTGTAAACGGTTGGTGAGAACTATAAAATCATATCTCTAAAAAACACTTGCATCGATTTTTAGATGCACAATTTAGGTATTCATCTTTAACCCTACGTGCTTGGATCGTCAGACATATCCGTTTTAAATACATTCTTCAAAAGACCACCCTGATCAAAAATATACATGTTCATTTTAATTACCATCATACAAAAAAACTTTCTTCCAAAGTCTTGCTGTCCTTTCTGTCCATCCCTGCTGTAATCTTTCTCCCTTCAGAGAAACAACTCCCCTTTTCTTACAGATAGTTGGACAACTGAAATTTTATCATTATTTCAAGCACACAGAAAACATTAGTGTTCCCTTTTCTGAACACACAAAACCACTCTGATTAATTTAAAATAATGTCTTTGTTCCCAGGTGTTCAATATGTATTGCTTGATGAAGGCTTAAGAGTACAAATATAAAGTCAGCTTAGAAATACCGATTAAGAAAATGTAAAACAGAGAAGAACTGCATCATGTATTGCATAATATTTACTGTTGTATTCAGCAGGACGACTGACTTACCCTTCTTACAAACTTTTGCAAATAACTCTAATTATTTGGTATATTTGGTATCTCAGGTATATATTATGGTATATCTTATTTGGTATATCAGGTTTTTCCAGGGTATATCAAAAAACCTGTGGCTGACATGTTTTCCCCAAATTTAGTGCTTTTATTTAGGTCCCAGTCTCGACAATCTGGCATGCAGTGCAAAACATACTCCATTTTCTTTAGAAATAAATAGTAGGAGAGGGTTTTTTCAGATGTCATTTGCTACATTTGGGTTCAGGCATTAGGCTGGAACAGGTTGAGCAGGGAGGGGGAGGGAATAGAGGAGGGTGACAGTGGGGAGGGGGCGGAGCAGGGGGGAGTATGGGCGGGGCCACAGGCGGGGGAGCTCTCCTCCCCAAGCAGCAGTTACACACACGGCCTAGGACCCAAATGCTGCAATCATGGCCCTGCGCCCAGAACCCCGACATCCCTGTTCTTGACTAAACATTCCTCTGGCTCCCATGGAACCTCCCCTTCTGCTGCTCTCAGGAGTTTCAGGGCGCTGCACCCAGGCTTTCTGCTTCTTTGGGTGTGGCAAGTTACACGTCCCCTCAGCCCGCTGCCCTTGTCTCAGACAAACAAGCTGCCCCCTCTCCCGGTTCACAACCCCCCAACCTCCAGCACCATTTACCCATCAGTTAGCTATTGGCCATCAAGGGAGGCCAAGCAGCCAGCTACCTAGTCCCCAGATACAGGCCAAGGAGATTTAAGAAGCAATCCATTCGGCTGGAGGTTGTTTCTGGACTTATCTAAGATTAGGAGAGGAAGGAAGGGAATGCTCGGGGGCCAACACGCTCCACAGATGGGTAGGGCCAGGGTGGTTGGGGCTAGATTGCACTTAGGACCTTTGGCGCCCTGCTGACCAGGAGAATTTTTAGCCCTGAGTTAACACCCAGGCTCCCCCTGCATTATGTGTGTGTAAGAAAGGGATTCTCAGCAGCCAGTATGCAGGGTGGGGAGCCAGTTAAACTAGCTAGGACTAAAATGGAGAAAAGAGGGGCAGAGCATAAGGCCCACATCTACAAAGGTACTTAGGCACCTGACTGTGTGGAGTATGGGTGGGACCACAGGCTGCTCTCTCCTCAGCACACACAGATCTTACGCAATGGCAGAGCCAGCAAGGGGAAGTCAGAACTGGTGAGTTCTTTCTGCTGCTCTAAGCACCAGGCAAGGGTTTCGTCTTTTGGAATGGATGAGAGATCAATGAATAATGTTGTTATATTTTTTTAGGTCAGGAGTTTCCAGTCTTCTTTCTGACTCCCCTCTGCTGCGCGTGGTGAATATTCTACAGCCCACCTGTGCCACAACAACTGGTTTTCTTCATTAGACAACTACATTAAAGCCAGGCCTGAGGCGGGTAGGCAAGGCAACTGCCTGGGGCCCTGCAGAGCTACACTGATCAAACTTTGCCTTCAGCCCCATGTGGGGGCTTGAACGCCGGTTGCCAGGGCTCCGGCTTCAGCTTTCTGCCCTGGGCCCCCAGAAGTCGAGCACTGGCCCTGCTCTCTGGTTTATTTTGGTGGGCCCCCTGAAACCTGCTTGTGCCCCCTGGTTGAGAACTGCTGCTTTAAATCATTCCAAGTGCATGGCCCTTTCCTGAAGTCGTCCAGGTCCCTACATCGCTGCCCTCCAGAGGCTGTCGTCTGCTCACAGTGAACGGGCAGGGACATTTGAAACCCTCTGCTGACCCTCATGGCAATGAAAGCAGAACCTGACTTGACGTTTCACCTTTGTGCCACATTTGTGTTCACTGAAAACCAAGTATTGTGGCCTCATTTCTGATACGTGCTGTCTGCAGATTTAAACTTGGCTTCTAAAAATTGGTTATTTTTTTTTGAGAGAGAGTCTGTTACATTTCTACAATGCGTGCACACAACACCACCAATGTCTTGTACTTCCATGCTGCCTTTTGAGGAAGACTCTCAATATGTCTTAGTAACATGAATTCAACTTTACGGTCCCCATTTCAGGAAGGGACGTGTCAGTCTCCCTCCTCCCCCTTCAGTCCTCCTTTTAGAGCTGAGGAAGTTGAAGCACAAAGAGGTAATGTGATTTGCCACCAGTCACATAGTGAGTCCACGGCTGAGCCAGGCAGTCCCAGGGTATTTCCCCTCCTCCAGACCCCCAAGCCCAAACAACCTTCAAGGGGCCTTAAATCATTATCGGAAAGGCCAACATTATAAATCACAGCAAGATCCTGACAAACTCTGAAAATCCAAGGTTTCCCAGGGATCTACCTAGCCCCTGGACTCCTAGAAGGCTATTTGTTTTTTTTAAATAGTGGAATCCAGGGTCTCTGAAATACCCACTCCCCTCTTGTACTCTCTCTCCCTCCCCCAGTAATGAGACTCTAGTTGCAACCCTGAACAAAAGCCTGACTCCCTGGGCTGCTCTGCATTTGGAAATGGCACCCCTAATGCACCAACCGTGCAGCTCCACTAGTCCAAGTACACAAGTGCCCATGTAGACAGAACACTGATATTTTTACTGCCCTGGCAGCCAGTTCTGTACAGGTCAAGCTTCGATGGCGACTTGTAAAACCCTGTCTCCACGGTTGTTTCTATCACTGCTATTATCAGTTGAACTGCACTGGCAGTTAATTGGCTGTGTAGATTCAATTTCTAGTATTATAAAGACCACTAGACCTTGCTGTCTTTCATCTGTTTCTGTACATGTCCCTAGAGCTTTGAGAAGACTGAAAATCAGGTCAGAAGATTGGAAGAAAGCTAATGTGTTACTATTTAAAGAGAATAAATGGGATAAGCCAGGCCAATTGGACATTGACCATAGGTAAAAAATTGAAGCAGCTGATATGGGTCTTGATTAATAAAGTATTAAAGGAAATTAGTATACTTAATGCCAATCAGTGTAAATTTATGGAACTTAGATCCTGCCAGATTAACTTGATAACTTTTTGATGAGAGTGTATAAGTGGTTGATAAAAGGTAATACCACTGCTGTAACAGACCACTGTACGGCATTATACTTGGTGCCACATGGCATTTTGATTAAAAACTAGCACAATACAAAATGAACATTGCCACAGTAAATTGATTAGAGATTGAAAAGTTCTATGCCTGTGTAAACCACGTGGTCAGACTAGCTAGTCCCTTCCAACCTAGGCATATCTAGAATTTCCTGGACTGCAGCCAGTATCATCTCTTCTTAAGCAATTTCTCCATGCCCCATGCTCTGAAGCTGTCTAGAGAGCTTTCATTGACAACGCTGGATGTTAGATTTTTAAAATAAATTCTAGCTTCAGTCCATAATCTCTCTGGAATTTGCTTTAAAGACATACCCTTTTTCGCTGTTAGTTTGTTTTACATCTTTCATTGGCTGTGACTCACCTGGTCAGCAATCTTTTGGATTTCTGGAGTTGCAGGCTCGGTCTCGGAGAAGTCTCCGGGAACACTCATAGTGGCAAATAACTTCTTAGGGTGTTTGCAAACACTGACAAGCAAAATCTAGAGCAAATGTGACCAAGAAAATTCAGACTTCCAACATTATATAGCCGCACAGTCACGTGATTTGTAGATGTGGATTTTACCATCATCAGGTTTGTAAGGGAAAAAGACAGAAGAAAGGAAAGCAATATAGTATTTTTAATAGTAAGGGAAAGAGCATTTTAAAGACCATAATGTGTATATTGCTTTCTGAAAACCAGAAAAGCAGAAAACAAATAAGTCCTGAACCCCTATTAATTACGGTACTTGGTTCAGGCTGGTGTGGCAATTTTTTTTTACTCAAAACCAGTTTCATCATATCTCATGAGGGTGTGATTCTTTGTGCTTAGGAAAGTGATTGTAAACACTGAACTACACCCCAATATTAACTTAAAAATTACCACACGTTCTCCCCAGGTTTCATTTACAGGAACAGCAATTCCTGTTTAACTTGAACCTTGGTTCTCCAAGTTACCCTAAGCGAGCAAAGGCAGCAGGCCTTTTATTTTTCCAACTGTTGAAAGGACATATAAGAATGCTGGCACAGGCTGCCTGCCACCCTTACCCCTTCTTTTGCTTGTATTTTAGTTTTCCATATGAAGAAATATGACCCGCCCTCCAAAAGAAGCATGCATGTACATTTCTTTATCAAACTTTTCCCAAACCTATGTGCATTTAGGAATTAGTCTTGTTTTAATTGTGCACCAGAAATAACATTTTCTTTTTCTACATTATCTCTTTAACATTTGTCTTTATACATTGGCACATAGACCCCCAAAGAAAGTAACATACTTCTCCACAGCCTTTTGTATTATTTCGGAATTAGCATCCATTGGATTGAATTGTATTAATTTTTAGTGAAGTTTTTGAATGACAGATACATTTTAAAGATTTAAAATATATACACAGATATACACTGCACAAATGGTCCAATGGCTGGAAAGCGAAGCTAGATGAATTCAGACAGTAAATAATGAATACAATTTAATAACGAGCAATTTACCACCGCAACAGTTTACCAAGGATCGTGGTGGGTTCTTCATTCCTGGTAATTTTTAAATCAAATTGGATGTTTTCCTAAGAGATCAACTCTGGGAATTTTTTATGGGAGTTTATACACAAGAGCGCAAACCAGATTGTCACTCTGGCCACTTCTAGCCCTGGAATGTCTGAATTTAAAGTATATCTAACAGTGTAGATGTGGTTTTGCACCCATTGCAGCTGGTCTCTAGATTATGTAGTAAGTGTATAGATTCCTTAAGAATTCCCAGTTATCATTTGCAGGATGGAGAGGGTGACCATCCGGCCCATTTTTAACAGGACAGTCCCATATTTAAACCCTTTTGCAGGTCTCCCGACTTTTTCTTAACAATGATCAGAGAGACCATGTTGGTCTGATCTTGGGAAAACAAAAACAGCAGTCATGTAGCACTTTAAAGACTAACAAGATAGTTTATTAGGTGATGAGCTTTCCTGGGGCGGACCCAAATTTTCAGCTCTGGCTCTCTCCCTACTGGTCAGTGGGCATCAGCTCAGCAGCAGCAGCCTCCTGTTTGTGGCTGGCAGGTGACTGCGGCAGGGGGTGGCCAGCAAGTGGTGCTCTTAGGCAGGGCGCGGAGACAGAAAGACAAGAAGCCAGTAGGAGGAGAGGCAGCCTGTGTGTGACAGGGGGTAATGGGGATGGGTGTGAGTGAGGGGTGTGTCGCCCCTCCCCATGAGCACCCTACAGCCAAGTGTCTCAAGGGGGGAGGGGTCTGACAGCCCTTTCAGGATGTGGGAGAGAAGCCATGATCCCCGGCACCTTCTGTGGGGCTGAAAACTTGATCCCTGTTGGCTCTTCCCACACGGAATTTCCAGCAACCTGAAGCTGATCCATGGGGCACCCCTTGAATTGCCAGCACCACTCAGGCTGCAGCCCCGGTCCTCAGTGCACCTCTCCCCTCCCCAGATAGCAGCTCCAAACCCCGGCATGCCCCTCCCCCCGAGTAGCAGCCCTGATCGCTGGCATGTCCCCCCCCCCAGCTGAAACCCTGAACCCCCACACTCCCCTCCCCCAAGGACCAAAGCCACAAGTCCTGGCAACCCCTGTAGGGCTGGAAGCAGGAGCTAAGGGCAAGTCCAGATCCCCACCCCTGAAAACTGAAGCCAGGAGTAAGTGCCAGGGCTGAATCCAGGACCCCAGCGCTCCCCGTGCAATAGAAGCCCCGAAGCCCATGGGCAGAGCTGGGCGACACTGAGCATGTTGCCCCTCCACACTTCAGGGGAAGTGCAGGACACAGTTTGGAGGCAGGAAGCCACAGCCGGGCTCCCACAACCAGTGAGAGCGGCAGGGGTGGGGAGCCCAGATCCATGGCTGGCAGAGCCCTAAGGGAACAGTGGGGACCACCGATCCCTTCTGGCACACAGCCTCCAGATACCCATTCTCTGAACCCTGAGGTATCCTCCTGTCTGCACACAAGCCCCTAGCTCCTCCGGCCATACACCCCCCAGTTGCACCCTCCCTGCCGCCTGAGTTACCCCCTGGCCACACACAGCCACCAGCTGCCCCCTCTCTGTCCCCTGAGTTACTCCCTAGCCACACACAGCCCCCAGCTGTCCCCTCCCTGCCCCCTGAGCTATCCCCCAGGTCACACACAGCACCCAGCTACCACCTCCCTGCCCCCTGAGTTACCTCCTGGCCGAACACAACCCCCAGCTGCCCCCTGAGCTACCCGCTGGCCACACACAGCCCCCAGCTGCCCCCGTCTCTGACCCGAGTTACTTCCTGGCCGAACACAGCCCCCAGCTGCCCCCTGAGCTACCCGCTGGCCACACACAGCCCCCAGCTGCCCCCGTCTCTGACCCGAGTTACCTCCTGGCCGCACACACAGCCCCCAGCTGCCCTCTCTGATGTGATATTCACAAACATTATTGAATGTTCTTTTCTACCACCTGAAACTTCTGCTGTGCAGTGTGGATTTCTATATCAAGGGATTGAAAATGTTCGTTGGGCTTTGTGCAGACAATGCCAGCACAAATAGTGGTGATGCTAACGGTGCTGGGAAAACAATGTCTGCTGAAAACCGCAAGTCAGATTAGGGGAAGAGATCTATGGTTTTGGATGTGGTGCTCACCTTGTTCGCAACGGCCTGCCAACAGCAGCTGACTGTCCTGCATTGGATTTGGAATCCTTTGCCGTGAAAGCTTATAAATACTGTCAAAGTTACACTGTTCCTGTGCAAGAACTGAAAGACTTTTTTGCCAATGTATCAGCCTTGAGTATCTCACATTGTTGGAGCATGGCAGCACACGCTCCACTTCTCTGGGACCAGCACTAGACAGAATGTTGTTGATTTTTTGATGGGCACAAGGCATATTTTCTCACTCAAGACACATGCCCAACGCTGTCCAAGAAAGTCTTCTGTGACCCTTGCACAAAACAGAGGCTTGTTTTGCCTAGAAGGCAAACAGCCACTTTTCCAAAGGCGGCAGAGGCAATGGAGGAAAACAACTGATCGGTGACAGAAGTTGCACTGCATATTCGTACCTTTCAAAATAATTTCACAAGGCTCAGAGAAAGATTTGTCACATCACCCACAAACACCCTCCTGCAGTCTGGTTGAGGCAAGGGTGGGGAAATGAAGGAACGGGAATTTTACAATGCAATTGAGAATTTTTATCCAACATCCTTGAAGTAGTTGGAGCACTGGAAACCTGCCTGTGAGTGCACGGAAAAGTTTGAGAGGGCCCTGTTGAGAAGCATGCCGGTGTGGGGTAATATACAAAGCAGTCTTGCCTTTGCCACACGAGTTCCCACTCCATGTTTGATAGCTGAGAATCAACTTTGTGATGCATGGACACGTGCAAAATCAATAGTAGCCTGTGACATCAAAAATCACCATTTCTGAACATGGGTGGGAGCATAACCGGCTGGATAACCGTACTCAAAGAGTAGTTATTAACGGTTTACAATCCTGCTGGAAAGGTATAACAAGTGGGGTTAGACGGGGGTCTGTTTTGGGACCGACTCTGTTCAATATCTTCATCAACAATTTAGATATTGCCATAGAAAGTACACTGATTAAGTTTGCAGATGATACAAAGCTGGGAGGGGTTGCGACTGCTCTGGAGGATAGGGTCATAATTCAAAATGATCTGGACAAATTGGAGAAATGGTCTGAGGTAAACAGGATGAAGTTTAATAAAGACAAATGCAAAGAGCTCCACTTGGGAAGGAACAATCAGTTTCACACATACAAAATGGGAAGTGACTGTCTAGGAAGGAGTACGGCAGAAAGGGATACAGGGGTTATAGTGGACCACAAGCTGAATATGAGTCAGCAGTGTGGTGCTGTGGCAAAAAAAGCAAACACGATTCTGGGATGCATTAACAGGTGTGTTGTGAGCAAGACACGAGAAGTGATTCTTCTGCTCTACTCTGCGCTGGTTAGGCCTCGGTTGGAGTATTGTGTCCAGTTCTGGGCATCGCATTTCAAGGAAGATGTGGAGAAATTGAAGAGGGTCCAGAGAAGAGCAACAAGAATGATTAAAGGTCTAGAGAACACGACCTATGAAGGAAGGCTGAAAGAATTGGGTTTGTTTAGCTTAGAAAAGAGAAGATTGAGGGGGTACCTGATAGCAGTTTTCAGGTATCTAAAAGGGTGTCCTAAGGAGGAGGGAGAAAACTTGTTCATCTTGGCCTCTGAGGATAGGACAAGAAGAAATGGGCTTAAACTGCAGCAAGGAAGATTTAGGTTGGACATTAGGAAAAAGCTCCTAACTGTCAGGATAGTCAAACACTGGAATAAATTGCCCAGGGAGGTTGTGGAATCCCCATCCGTGGAGATATTGAAGAGTAGGTTAGATAAATGTCTATCAGGGATGGTCTAGACAGTATTTGGTCCTGCCATGAGGGCAGGGGACTGGACTCGATGACCTCTCGAGGTCCCTTCCAGTTCTAGTATTCGATGAGTATTCTATGATCATACCGACCTACTTTAAGCAAAACCTACTTTGTTAAGGCTCACTTTTACATGTGTCAGTTGCCAACAATTCATCACCCACCAAAAATCTGTCCTTCCCTTCTTCAGGTAGGGTTTATCCTCATTAAACTCAGGCAGTGCCTAGCATCATACACCCTCCCCTCTGTTGATTACAGATAACCTAGATGAATCACATTCAGACATTTTCTGGAATTGGGTTATGACATTAACTTGAATAAACATGCTTTCAATGCAAGATTTCCCAATGAAAAGATCTGTAGGTGATCATTGCCTTACATCAGCTATAACTTCATGTTTAATAGGGTTCAATTCCAGATGGATTCTGGCTAAAGGCGCACTCTTAGCAAACTCATAGAGGGTTACAATATTCACACTCTTTTCTGGTAAATAATCTTCCTCTCTGGTAAGATCTGCTTAGTTGGTCAGATAAAAGGTCCAGCTAGCACAGTACCCTGCCTCCCAACAGATACCCCTGTCCCTGCCCCCGAGTTACTTCCTGGCCACACACACAGCCTCCAGCTGCCCTCTCTGATGTGATAATCACAAACATTATTGAATGTTCTTTTCTACCACCTGAAACTTCTGCTGTACAGTGTGGATTTCTATATCAAGGGATCGAAAACGCTTGTTGGGCTTTGTGCAAACAGTGCCAGTACAAATAGTAGTGGTGCTAACGGTGCTGGGAAAACAATGTCTGCCAAAAACTGCAAGTCAGATTAGGGGAAGAGATCCATGGTTTTGGTTGTGGTGCTCACCTTGTTCGCAACGGCCTGCCAACAGCAGCTGACTGTCTTCCATTGGATTTGGAGTCCTTTGCCAGGAAAGCTTATAAATACTTTCACAGTTACACTGTTCCTGTGGAAGAACTGAAAGACTTTTTTGCCAATGTATCAGCCTTGAGCAGTGTTTCCCAAATGGTGCTCCGCGGAACCCTGGGGTTCCATGAAGCGAACGTAAGGGTTCCGCGAGAACCCGAACGCTCCCCTCCCCCGCCCATAAAGAGACAGAGGAGCCCGGCGCGCAAAGACGCTGGCTCCTTCCCCGCTCCCCTTTCAGACATCTCCTGCGTCCCCCGCTGCCGCTTTGCTTTTACCACCGGACCTAGCAGCAGCAACAGCTGCTTGTCCCGCTTCTTCCCGATCAACCCAAGATCCCTTCCCATGTCCTACGCTGCCCCTCTGCTTTTACCACCGGAAAAAGCAGAGTGGCAGCGGGGGATGCGGGAGAGGGATCTTGGGTTGATCGGGAAGAAGCGGGACAAGCAGCTGTTGCTGCTGCTAGGTCCCTTGGTAAAAGCAGAGCGGCAGCGGGGGACGCAGGAGGGGGATTGTGGGTTGATCGGGCAGAAGCGGGACAAGCAGCTGTTGCTGCTGCTAGGTCCCTTGGTAAAGGCAGCATGTGTGTGTGTGGAGGGGGGGGAGCACTATCAGTGAGTGGAACACCGGAACTCCTACTCACGGTGAGGATCGGAACAAATCCCCATACACACTGTGAGGACACGTGGCTCCTGTGTGTGACTTTAAGTTTAAGAATTCAATCTAATATCAAAATTCCCCATGGATCGTTGGTTAAAAGAAGGAACTTTAAAGAGAAAAGTGAGTACTTCAAACGCCAATATTTTTACTGAAACCAGCAAGGAAAATACTGAGGCAGCTCAAGTTAATTATGAAAAATTTCAGCTGACTAATAAGAAACGCAGGTATTGTGAGGACTATTTGGCATTTGGATTCACAAGCAATGGAAATGAAGATGCTCCAGGTGCCCAGTGTGTAGTGTGCAACAAAATATTATCTAATAGTTGTTTTGTACCTGCTAAATTGCGAAGACATTTTGAAACAAATCATCCAGAATACAAAGATAAAGACATTAGTTTTTTTAAGCAAAAGCTTGAATCGCTTGAAAAAAGTAAACTCTTCATGTCAAAAATTGCCAAATCTGATAATGAAAATGCAGCAGAGGCATCTTACAAAGTAAGCTATCGTATATCGCTCGCCGAAGAAGCACACACTATTGGGGAATCACTCATAAAACCATGTGCAAAAGATATTGTGATGTGTATGTTGGATCAGGAGTCTAGTAAAAAAGTTGAGGCTGTGCCACTATCAAACAATACTGTCACACGTCGTATTCACGATCTTGCTGCTGACATCGAGAAGGAGCTTATTTTTCGGCTGCATTTATGTGATGCATATGCATTACAATTAGACGAGTCCACTGACATTGCAGGTCTTGCAGTTCTGCTTGTATTTGTCCGTTATGATTTTAATAGTTCTATTGAAGAAGACTTACTTTTATGTGAATTTTTGCAAACCAATACAACTGGTGAGAATATATTCAATTGTATCAATAACTATGAAAACACATCAAATAAGCTGGGAAAAATGTGTTGATGTGTGCAGTGATGGTGCCAAAGCAATGGTAGGAACAGTGGCTGGCGCTGTAACACGAATAAAAAATGTAGCACCAACCTGCACCAGCAGTCACTGCATTCTCCACAGACACACTCTGGTAGTTAAGAATATTTCTCCCTCTCTTAAAAATGTGTTGGACAAAGCAGTACAGATCATTAATTATATAAAAACTCGACCATTACAATCAAGACTGTTCAAAATTATGTGTGAAGATGTGGGTAGTCAGCACACAGCCCTGCTTCTACATACAGAAGTCAGGTGGCTATCATGAGGAAAAGTGCTGGTTAGATTATTTGAATTGCGTCATGAGCTCTCCGCAAATCTGATGAATCACAAATTCCAACTGTCTGATCATTTAACAGACTTTTTGTGGTTATCTAGAGCTGCGAATCTTGCAGACATCTTTACAAAACTAAATGAAGTAAATCTGTCGCTGCAAGGAAAGAATGTAAATATTTGTAATGCGAAAGACAAAATTTTGTCATTGTCACGGAAGCTACAGTTTTGGATCTCATCTGTAGGACGAAATGATTTGGATTGTTTACCAACTCTGAATGATTTCCTTGAAGAAAATGGATACAAACTTGATGAAGATATTTGCAGCGACATTGCAGATCATCTCTGTGATTTATACACGAACATCATTAAGTATTTTCCAAACATGAATGACAACAATAACTGGATTCGAAATCTATTAAGTTTAACAGAAAAGCCAGTCAGTTTTTCTATACAAGATTATGAAAACCTAATTGAAATTGCTTCAGATGGCCAATTAATACAAAAATTTAAAGAAGTTTCTCTAATTACATTTTGGAGTGACTTATGTCAAAGTCAAGAATATTCATCTTTATCAAGACGCGCAATTCGTCAGCTGTTACCCTTTGCCAGTACGTACTTGTGCAAAACTGGGTTCTCGAACTATGCAGCAATGAAAACGAAATACAGAAATCGACTGAATGCTGTGCCAGATATGCGAATCCAACTTTCTAGTATTAAACCAAATATAAAAAGAATTTGCCAAGAAAAGAAGAAAAACCACTCTTCGCATTGAAAACTATGAATATAATTAATATTATTTGATAGTATTATTTTTTGTACATATTTAATATGATTTTTGTTGAATATAAATGAATGGTGTTATATTCAATATGTTGAATTTAAATGGTGATCTCATGACCGTATTTAGCATCTTATTACTACCAATTGTGGTGTACTGGCAGTCTGTGTGTGTTTGGGGGTGTTTTTTTTTTTTTTGCTCGACAAACTTAATCCCTGACTAGGGGGTCCCTTGAAATTTTTCTGAGTTTGAAAGGGTTCCATGGTCAAAAAAATTGGGAAACACTGTCCTTGAGTATCTCACATTGTTAGAGAATGGCAGCACACGATCCCCTTCTCCGGGACCAGCACTAGACAGAATGTTGTTGATTTTTTGATGGGCACAAGGCATATTTTCTCACTCAAGACACATGCCCAACACTGTCCAAGAAAGTCTTCTGTGACCCTTGCACAAAACAGAGGCTTGTTTTGCCTAGAAGACAAACAGTCACTTTTCTGAAGGCGGCAGAGGCAATCGAGGAAAACAACTGATCGGTGACAGAAGTTTCACTGCATATACGTACCTTTCAAAATAATTTCACAAGGCTCAGAGAAAGATTTGTCACATCACCCACAAACACCCTCCTGCGGTCTGGTGGAGGCAAGGGTGGGGAAATGAAGGAACAGGAATTTTACAATGCAATTGAGAATTTTTATCCAACATCCTTGAAGTAGTTGGAGCACTGGAAACCTCCCTGTGAGTGCACGGAAAAGTTTGAGTGGGCCCTGTTGAGAAGCATGCCGGTGTGGGATAATATACAAAGCAGTCTTGCCTTTGCCACACAAGAATTCCCACCCCATGTTTGATAGCTGAGAATCAACTTTGTGATGCATGGACATGTGCAAAATCAATAGTAGCCTGTGACATCAAAAATCACCATTTCTGAACATGGGGAGGACGTTTACCCCAAGTCGGACAACAAGGCAGCAGAATACTCAGCTCTGGGAAAGGCAGGTGAGTTTGGCTTTTTTGCCAGGCACCGCAGCCTGTGTTTAATGTGTCTTTCAAATAATTAATGCAGTTTGGTCACTTGAAAAAGCCCGTCTCAGTGTTTTTCCCAAGAAGGCGATCTTGTTTGTGGGAGTGAATTTTGCCCTAGACTGTGCTGCATTTTTATGACAAGTTGCTGAAAAACAAGCAGATCCTTCAAAACATGGCTTCACCTGACAACACGAGAATGGCCACTCTGGGTCAGACCAAAGGTCCATCTAGCCCAGGATCCTGTGTGCTAAGAGAGGCCAAAGCCAGGTGCCCCAGAGGGCTAGGATCACCAAATTTGGAATGCAGCTTCCTAGTATCATAAACAACAATCCTTTCTTTTCACAGACAATGATTCAGGAAAAAAAAGAACATGTTAAAAATCACCTAGAAAAGTTAGATGCCTGCAAGTCACCGGGGCCTGATGAAATGCATCCTAGATACTCAAGGAGCTGATATCGGAGGTATTTGAGCTATCATCTTTGGAAAATCATGGGAGACAGGATAGATTCCAGAAGACTGGAAAAGGGAAATATAGTGCCCATTTATAAAAAGTGAAATAAGAACAACCCAGGAAACTACAGATCAGTTAGTTTAACTTCTGTGCCGGGGAAGATAATGGAGCAAGTAATTAAGGAAATCGTCTGTAAACACTTGGAAGGTGGCAAGGTGATAGGGAACAGCCAGCATGGATTTGTAAAGAACAAATCATGTCAAACCAATTTGATAGCTTTCTTTGATGGGATAACTAGTCTTGTGGATAAGGGAGAAGCGGTGGATGTGGTATACCTAGACTATAGTAAGGCGTTTGATATGGTCTAGCATGATATTCTTATCAATAAACTAGGCAAATACAACTTAGATGGGGCTACTATAAGGTGGGTGCATAACCGGCTGAATAACCATACTCAGAGAGTAGTTATTAACGGTTCACAATCCTGCTGGAAAGGTATAACAAGTGGGGTTAAACGGGGGTCTGTTTTGGGACCGACTCTGTTCAATATCTTCATCAACAATTTAGATATTGCCATAGAAAGTACACTGATTAAGTTTGCAAAAGCGACGAGGAGTCCTGTGGCACCTTATAGACTAACTGAAGTGTAGGAGCATAAGCTTTCGTGGGCAAAGACCCACTTCGTCAGATGCATGTGACGAAGTGGGACATGCATCTGACGAAGTGGGTCTTTGCCCACGAAAGCTTATGCTCCTACACTTCAGTTAGTCTATAAGGTGCCACAGGACTCCTCGTCGCTTTTGCAGATTCAGACTAACACGGCTACCCCTCTGATACTTATTAAGTTTGCAGATGATACAAAGCTGGGAGGGGTTGCGACTGCTCTGGAGGATAGGGTCATAATTCAAAATGATCTGGACAAATTGGAGAAATGGTCTGAGGTAAACAGGATGAAGTTTAATAAAGACAAATGCAAAGAGCTCCACTTGGGAAGGAACAATCAGTTTCACACATACAAAATAGGAAGCGACTGTCTAGGAAGGAGTACGGCAGAAAGGGATACAGGGGTTATAGTGGACCACAAGCTGAATATGAGTCAGCAGTGTGGTGCTGTGGCAAAAAAAGCAAACACGATTCTGGGATACATTAACAGATGTGTTGTGAGCAAGACACAAGAAGTGATTCTTCACTCTACTCTGCGCTGGTTAGGCCTCAGTTGGAGTAATGTGTCCAGTTCTGGGCATCGCATTTCAAGGAAGATGTGGAGAAATTGAAGAGGGTCCAGAGAAGAGCAACAAGAATGATTAAAGTTCTAGAGAACATGACCTATGAGGGAAGGCTGAAAGAATTGGGTTTGTTTAGCTTAGAAAAGAGAAGATTGAGGGGGTACCTGATAGCAGTTTTCAGGTATCTAAAAGGGTGTCCTAAGGAGGAGGGAGAAAACTTGTTCATCTTGGCCTCTGAAGATAGGACAAGAAGCAATGGGCTTAAACTGCAGCAAGGAAGGTTTAGGTTGGACATTAGGAAAAAGCTCCTAACTGTCAGGATAGTCAAACATTGGAATAAATTGCCCAGAGAGGTTGTGGAATCCCCATCTGTGGAGATATTGAAGAGTAGGTTAGATAAATGTCTATCAGGGATGGTCTAGACAGTATTTGGTCCTGCCATGAGGGCAGGGGACTGGACTCGATGATCTCTTGAGGTCCCTTCCAGTCCTATTATTCTATGAGTATTCTATGATCATACTGACCTACTTTAAGCAAAACCTACTTTGTTAAGGCTCACTTTTACATGGGTCAGTTGCCAACAATTCATCACCCACCAAAAATCTGTCCTTCCCTTCTTCAGGTAGGGCTTTACCCTCATTAAACACAGGCAGCGCCTAGCGTCATACACCCTCCCCTCTGTTGATTACAGATAACCTAGATGAATCACATTCAGACACTTTCTGGAATT
The DNA here is from genome assembly GCF_052426305.1 of Pelodiscus sinensis. Lineage (NCBI taxonomy): Eukaryota > Metazoa > Chordata > Testudines > Trionychidae > Pelodiscus > Pelodiscus sinensis. The sequence goes on along the minus strand of NC_143052.1, from coordinate 144,393,122 downwards.
GGGTTATGACATTAACTTGCAAGATTTCCCAATGAAAAGATCTGTAGGTGATCATTGCCTTACATCAGCTATAACTTCATGTTTAATAGGGTTCAATTCCAGATGGATTCTGGCTAAAGGCGCACTCTTAGCAAACTCATAGAGGGTTATAATATTCACACTCTTTTCTGGTAAATAATCTTCCTCTTTGGTAAGATCTGCTTAGTTGGTCAGATCAAAGGTCCAGCTATCACAGTACCAATGCCACGTGCCCCAGAGGAAGGGTGCAGAAGAGAGAATCTTTGACCTGCTGCTCAGAAACAGGGAGGAAGTGGTAGGGGAAATCAAGGTGGGTGACAACCTGGGAAGCAGTGGTCATGAGATGGTCGAGTTCAGGATCCTGACCAAAGGAAGAAGGGAGAGTAGCAAAATACACACCCTGGACTTCAGGAAAGCAGACTTTGACTCTGTCAAAGAACTGATGGACAGGCTCCCTGGGATGCTAACAGGAGGGGGAAAGAAGCCTTATTGAAGGCACAGGGAGAAACCATCCTGGCATACAGTAAGAAAAGCAAATATGGTAGATGACCAGATTGGCTTACCAGGGACATCCATGGTGAGCTTAAACACAAAAAGGAAGCTTACAAGAAGTGGAAACTTGGACAGATGACTACGGAGGAGTATAAATATGTTGCTCGAGGTGAAAGGTGAAAAGGTGAAAGTGCAACTGGAATTGCAGCTAGCAAGGAATGTGAAGAGTAACAAGAAAGATTTTTACAGGTATGTTAGCAATAGGAGGGTGATCAAAGGGAGTGTGGGGCCTTTACTGGATGAGGGAGGTAACCTAGTGACAGATGATGTGTGGAAAGCTGAAGCACTCAATGCTTTTTTTACCTCTGTCGTCACAGAAAAGTTCAGCTCCCAGACTAATGCACGAATGCATCCTATCCGCTAATGCTATAATCAATTGGGGGGACTTGCGGAAGGGCCTGGCCTTCTCTAAAAAAAGGCTAAAGTGCACCTCACATCAAGTGTGTGCAACGCCTGTTCCACCCCGGAGCTACGGGGCTTAGGGTAAAACACAGGGACAAAAATATCCTGCTGAACATGGAAGTAAGACACCACTTTGGACAAGAAAGCCGGGTAGAGGCACAGCCTGACCTTATCCTTAAAGAAGACCGTATAAGGGGGGTCCACTACTAGGGCCCTGCATTCTAGTACTCGCCTGGCTGAGGTAATGGCCACCAGGAAAGACACCTTCTAGGAAAGGTGTAGAAGGGAACACGGGCCAACGGCTCAAAGGAAGGACCCATGAGCCTTGAGAGGACCAAATTTAGGTCCCAGGAAGACACTGGCTCACGCACCTGGGGGTAAACCCTGTCTAAGCCCTTGAGGAACTGGTGCAGCATGAAGTGTGAGAAAATGGTCCTTCCCCCCGAACCAGAGTGGAAAGCCGAGATGGCTGCTAGGTGCACTTGCATGGAGAAGGAGCCAGGTCCTGGAGCCTGAGCCCCAGGAGGTAGTCTAAGATAGCTGGCACCGGGGCCTCCGTAGGGGGGGACCCTCTTGTCACCTGACCAGATTACAAACCATTTCCACTTCGCCAGGCAGAAAGACCTGCCAGGTAGAAGGCTTCCAGCCCCCTAGAAGGACTGCCTGGCCTGCTCCAAGCACTGCCTCTCTGAGGCCGTTAACCATGGAGCTTCCATGCCATGAGGTGCAGACAGTGGAGGTTCGGGTGTCTGAGCCTACCAAACTGCTGGGAGATTAGATTCGGGCACAGGGGGAAGGCCAGAGGCCACTCCACTGAAAGGGCGAGGTGGTCCAGGAACCAATGCTGGCGAGGCCAGGCTGGGGCTATCAAGATCACTGAGGCCCGGAATTCCCTGACTCTGAGGATTTCTCTGGGTATCAGCGGGAAAGGGGAAAGGCCTACAGCAGGCCAGGGGATCGTCAACGCTTCCCCCAGAGACCCCAGGCTGTGCCCAAACAGAGAGCAAAACCAGGGACACTTCCTGTTGAAGCAGATGGTGAACAGTTCCAGGTGGGGAAACCCCCACCTGTGGAAGATGGAAATGTGGAAAGAGGCGTCTTTGAGACGGAGAGCAGCGTACCAGTCTCGCGTGTCTATGGAAGGAATGAAGGAGGCCTGGGTAACCATCTCGAACTTGGACCTTACTACGAAGGTATTCAGATCCCTCAAATCCAGAATAGGACGCCAATGTCTATCCCGCCCATGGACAAAGGGGCAGAGCATAGCCCTGTGTCCTCAGGTGGGCCGTGAGCATCTGTTCTCCCATCCGCCACCTGGTTTGATAGTGGTACAGGATGCTAATCACCATGAGCAATAGGGCCAACCTGCTCATGGTGATTATCAGCCTGTACCACGTATCCGGAGAGAAGGACCATTTGACCTGAAGCATCTCTTTCCCTGCACCACAGCTTTTGATCTCAAGTGGCTGCATTCCAGCCCAAGAGCAGCAGACCTCGTGGTCGGTGGTAATACCATGTGGTATTAAGGGCTTATTCATCTTAATGTACGTATCTTCATGCTCCTCTGCTAGTGCTTCACTCCTCAATCTCTCTTTCTCTCTCCCACACGCTCATGTTGGAAAGAATCTTCATAATATGAGTCTTCCTCACCTTCCTTACATGCTTTGTTGAGCACTGAAATAGTTAACAAAGCTGACATTTAAAATAGCATTGCCCTTTTTGGCCCCAGTGGCTAGCCAGAATTCAGTGTGTTGCAGCGTTGTTTCTGTTAAAGAGAGAAATGGATTATATGATTCAGGTATATTCTTGGGTTTCAATTTTTTTTCAACAAAGAATGTACACATAGTCCTGTTTCCCTGCACACAGTAGAAACAAACAACAGCAGGTGCTCTCTGCAAGCCCTGTGCCCAAGAATCTCTGTCCCACTGCTTCCTCCCAGGGAATATTTTCCTTTCAGGAGGCTGGAACGCCATCTGCTGACTTCCTGTCTCCAGTGCCCAGAATCTTTAATCTATATCCTGATCCATCCCTGTGCATTTACTACAAGGGCAAACTTCCCTTTACCTCCCTAAAGTATCTCTGGCCTGCCTTGCCATCTGTTGTCTCGGGCAATAGCTTCCATTTTTTCAAGCTGCCTTTACTTTATATCGCAGTTCCTTCAGTTCACTCTGAGAGAGTACTTTATACACACATTGGTTTTAATGAGCTTTATGATTAAATTAGGATTTCAGGGCTTTTTTAGATGAGCACCGAGTGCACAGCAAACTGAGTGGCACTATTAATCTAGACAGGCTCCTAGAGCCACTGCTTGCAGTCATTAGCATCTTTCAGCATAACAATATCGTTGGCAGCAGAGTCAGCATCTGTTGAAATGATTGGGGCCTTACTTCTCTGTGTAGAAAAGCCACTAGATACAAGCTAGGGAGCGTGGACATCACCTGTATAAACACTGTGAAAGGGATATAGTAAGTATGAGTTGAGTACACATTTCATTTAAACATTGATTTCGTTTTTTTGTAATCGGGGATGTTCTATTGAAGTTTTATTAGTTAAAAACCGAAAAACAGAACCCTAAATACAAGTTCCCAGTGTAATTTGTGTCCATTGTACAGTGTAGATTGCAAGGACTTACGGCCTACCTTCTCCTCTCTAGAAATGGTCCTTCAAACACTAAAGTGCAGAATACTGGTAAGGCTGGTTGCAGTTACACATGTTCTCTCAGCAGATTTCAGTCTCCCGGGCTGCCAGTCTGACACTTTCCACCAGCACGACCTTTAATTCCACCCTTGCTGTTTGCTGATGATAATTCCACCTTTGCAATTACATTTTAAGACCTATCAGTTAGCCAACTGATTAATCCACTTAGTGTGCGCCATGTCAACGATATGTTCTTTCACTTTTGTAATTAAAATGTTCTGCAGCACCAAGACAAAGGCTTTACAGAAGTCTAAGTAAATTAGTCCACACTATTGCCTTTATAACCAAACTTATCTCATAAAAAAGTTATCAAGTCAGTCGGATATGATCTATGTTCCAAAATCCATGTTGATTTGCATTAATTTAATTCTTTATAAATCAAATCCAGTATCAGTTTTTCCCTTATTTTACCTGAGACAGATGTCAGGCTCACAGGCCTATAATTACCTAGATTGATCCATTTATCCTTAGTAAGAACTGGCACAGCATTAGCTTTCTTTCAGTCTTCAGGTACTTACCCAGTACACTAAGTCTTATGGAAAGTCAGCATTGATGGACCCCCGTGGACTTCAGCCAGCTCTTTTAAAACTCTTGGATGCAAACTATCCAGATCTGCTGATTTAATAATGTCTAACCTTAATAGCTTCAGTTTAACATCCTTCTCAAATTTTAGCAGAATTGAGAAAGTGTTATCATCACCACATGATGAGACTACATCAGCTGTTTTTCCTCAAATCCAGAACAGAATATGTATTACATAATTTTGCCTTTTCTGCATTATTATTGACAATTCTGTCTTTTCCACCTAGGAATGAACCAATAACATTTGTCAAGATTCTTTTAATTCCTAATATGTTTTTAAATGCCCTATTATCTTTACCTCTATTGGCCACAGATTTCTCCATGTGTCCCTTGGTTTCTCTTCTCAATTTTCTTCAGTTCCTAACTTCTGATTGATATTCATAACTGTCAGCTTCCCTTTCTTCCATTTGGTATCTCTGTGTGTATTTTATTTTTTACCGCTGCCATCACTTCCCCTCTGTAACTCAGATTGTTTTTTTAACTTGCACAGCCTCCGTTGTTGGATTATGGCTTTGGGGGCAATTTGGGTACGTCTAGACTGCATGCTTCTGGCGACAGAGGCATGTAGATTAGTCTACCTGGCATAGGAAAATGAAGCGGCGATTTAAATAATCGCAGTTTCATTTTAAATGGCTGCAGCGCTGAGCTGATCAGCGGTTTGTCTGCTCAGCACGATAGTCTGGACACCCTGCAGTCAACATCAAAGGCAATTGTTGACCTCCCAGGTATGCCTCCTGGGATGAGGTTTACCTGGGAGGTCGACAAATGCCTTTGATGTCGACCGCGGAGTGTCCAGACTACCACGCTGAGCCGACAAACAGCTGATCGGCTCAGCGCAGCACCCATTTAAATTTAAATGAAGCGGCGATTATTTAAATCGCCGCTTCATTTTCCTATGCCGGGTAGCCTAATCTACATGCCTCTGTCGCCAGAAGCATGTAGTCTAGACGTACCCTAAGTCAGGTGTTCTTAAATTATTCCCAATTACAATCCATATTTCCCTGATTAAATTCTTCATCCCACTGATTTCACTCACAATTGTTTTCAGCTTTGTGATATTGGCCCTTAAAGCTGTCTGGGTGTGTCTGGGCATACGAGCTAGATTTATTCTCTGTGCACAATATAAATGTGATCAAGTCATGGTTATGGCTCAGAGCCCATGTATCAGAGGCAGCAGCATGGGGTGCCAGGCAGGAGTTGTCCGCTAGGGGAGCCAGTTTAAAAACGAGAATGGCTTGCAGAATGGCTGCCTGTCACCCCGCGATGCTGCTTCTGATACAGACCCAGCATGAGCCAGAACTGAACCGGGCTGCCTGCCTCCCTGGCTTCTAATGCACTCGAAATGCAGAGCTGCCGTGGGAGTAGGTCCCAGGCCTGGCGTGAGCCAGGACTGAACTGGGCTGCTGGCCAGTCTACTAAAAAATGTCCTGACAAGCAGCGGGAGGGAAATGCGTGTAGTTTATAGCATTAACCTATAAGCTTTCACTAATCGGTTAATTGAAATACTATTACATCCCTAGTTAGGGTTTCTGAGAGAGAGATGGGACAGAAATTGCTCCAGGGCACCCAGGAAGCCCCCAGAATAGAACCCAGGAATATGACATCAGTATTCCTACTACACCGCGGCCATACCCTGTGGTTCCCCAACAGGCTGTAGGGCTATGTCTAGACTGCAAGCCTCTTTCGAAAGAGCCTCTTTCGAAAGAGAGTGTCTAGACTGCATGCGGAACTTTCGAAAAAGAGGAACTTTCGAAAGAAGGCGTTCTTCCTCGTGCAATGAGGTTTACCGCCGTCGAAAGAAAAGCCGCGTTCTTTCGATTTAATTTCGAAAGAACGCGGCTGCAGTCTAGACACAGGTGAAGTTTTTTCGAAAAAAGGCTACTTTTTTCGAAAAAACCCCTGAGTCTGGACACAGCCTAGGTGAAATGCTCCATAACTCAATTCCAATCTGCATCCAACTTTTAATGTTTCTGTTTTCAGGATTTTATTCCCCATTTTATGAGGAAATAAAGTCCATTCTCTAGAGCATCCACTGTCATCAGACAACCCTGAATTCACCCTGCACAGATGAACATTTCCTTTAATTGATTCAGCTACCATAGTTTCTGCAGGAAATTAATAAAGCAGATTGATATGACCTGTGGGCACAATTCAACTCCTATTGAAGTGGGGGTTTGATTAAACAACACCATTCCACTCTAGAGGGAAAACATAACAACAGTTTTAGAGCAAATTGAAAATTTTTGAATTTCCAATGCCTCTGTCAGACTGCTGCCTCAGGGTTGGACATCTCAGAAAATGAAAGCAAATTATTGTGTCAGCATATTTCTGCATCCAAAATCATGCTACACTCCAAAGTGCAGCCATTACTGAAATGAAAGTTTCAACAAGCTTTCAGTAATATTTAATATGTGCTGCTATGTGTGTGAATCACATTCTCAAAATATCATCATCAACTACCATTCTTTAAATTCGGGTATATGATACCATAAGTTTCTTGATTCTACAAGAAAGAAGCCTTTTTGCAAAAGAGCTCTTTCGCAAAAAGGCGTGTGTGGATGCGGAAGAGAGAGTTTTTTTGGAAAATGAGGGAAGAGGAAAAAGCACAGGTGCCCTAGTGGCCAATCTGTCCATAGAAATCACTGCTTACCTGCGAGATAGCATCCAGACTGCCTGGATGCTATCCTTCGAAAAAGCGCATTGCTTTTTTGATGTGCTTTGGCAGTGTGGACGCTCTCTTTCACAAGAAGTTTTTTCGGAAGATCTCTTCCAAAAAAAGCTTCTTGTGCGAGAAGCCTGTAGTGTAGACATAGTCTTAGAGTTGAGCAGGGCCAATTTTCCCAGAACTGAGATTAGTTTCATTGGCATGTAATTGCCAGGATCACTTCTGGAGCCTTTTTAAAAACTGGCATTGCATTAACTCTCCTCCAGCCATTTGGTACAGAAGCTGATTTAAAGGATAGGTTACAAACCACCGTTTTCTGTTTTGCCTGGTAGAGGCAGTGGTGGTGTTCAGTCATGGAAAAGGTTCTCAGTGCAGGGCTTCTGAAAGGAAATATGAAGAGTCAACCATGAGCCTTGGTCTGAAAGTCCATGGAGACAAACCACATTTTGTGCCAGGAGATGGGAAGTAGTCTCAGCAAAAGGAAGGGGTTGCAAGGATGAAATTGGCCATTTTAGTCAGATGGTCTACAGCCACCAGACACTGGGAGCTCCTCAATGACATTTAGGCTGATGGCCAAAGAAGGCCTAGTCAGACTCTGGGGTTATGAAGCAATTGAAGGATTCCATTCAAAACATCTTGGTACATACACAACACTTGCAGAAGTCCAGAAAAGCTTGGATTTTCAGCCTGACTGCAGGGCCTCCTGAAAAAATGGGCAACCATGAAGGACAATTTAAGATTCCAAAGTGATCCACTGTAGAGAATCAACAAGTATAGTGCTTTGGCCGCGTGACAGGGCATCCCAAGGACAAAACCAAGAAAAGCTGCAGACCTTGGAGGACGATCCAACAGTCAGCGGGAATGCACGTAATCAAGAGTCCCGAGCCAACAATAACAACATCTGCCTGTGAAAGTAGAAAGAATTATACTGTAAGAAAAAGATGAATTGTGCTGTAATAATTGAATAAGTTGAAGGAATTCTGTTTGTCTTTTTAAGAGGAAGAAGAAAAGTATGTTAATGTTGATTGTAGGTATGCAGATCAAGGTGCTAGCCAATTTGGGCCTGAGTTTAACAGGAAAAGAAACATTAAGTGTTAGACAGGAAACAATTCCAGATAATCAGGGAGATATAGCCAGGAGATTGCTGTGTGCTTAATATTGAAATGAAGATACTTGCCACACCCTTTGATCTTGTTAACTTGGCCTTTTGACTGTATAAAATCAAGGGGTTTGAACCTTGTATGGTACTCACATTTTCTCCATGCATTCTAGCAAAGCTTTGCAGAATAAACAGAGCAGTCTGCCAAATCTGTGAGTCCTGTCTGACTTTGACAATTTGGAGGTCCCACCGAGATGGCAACCGTCTTCGCTGAGGCTGTGTGATCCCTGACTGTCTTGCAGGACTACCGTGGCAGCCGGCACCTGGGCATTTGGCCCGAGCGGTCCTCTGCCAGAATGGAAAGGTGCACAACCACAGCGAAGTCTACGCCATTGAACCTGTTGGTTCCTGCTCTGTTCTGGTAGGGATCCCGGGATCTAACATCAGTACTCTGGTCAGGTAATTATTTTGTCCGGACTGAGGACTGTCTTGTCTCTGTGTCTATCCGTCTTCCCTGTGGTGTGAGTGAGTCTGGGAGCCATCCCTGTCCAGGGACTGGCCGACCAAGGGGCTCCTGTCCCCACGGTCTGTGTGACTGGAATCTGCACAATCGCAGCCGCACCACGCCTTGGATGAAATCCTTGGAGTGAACGCAAGGGCGATTGAGGCAGTAGCCTGTGGGCTTCTTTTGTGTGTTGCACCGGGCACCGCTCTGACGAACCCGAATTTCCTCCTTGTGTGATTGGTGTATGAAGTCCTCCTGTATGGGTAACTAGACGTCTAAGCAGGGATAGTTCCCTAAAGGGACCCTGGCTCAGTTTATATATTTTAGAAAGGGTCCGGACTCCTGTAAATTTCTGGAAAAATGATCTAGATTGACTCTGGGGGGATCCCAAAACTCAGTGGCCACTGTTAGGATCTTGGAACAAAGACCAAGTGGACGTCTTAAAAGACAAACTTGGCCTTCCCAAAAACTAAATTGGCTAGAGGAGAGGTAGATTGCTTCATGAAGTGGTGGGACGAGGCAAATCTTAAATGAACTGAATCGAAGCTCGCCTCCCTTAAAAATTCTAATTATAAGAAAAAAGCTTTATTGGAAACCTCCTCTTCCACCACCAGACCAAGCGCTTCCCTTTACCCCGTCCTCCAAGAAGACTCAGACCGGTCCCACTTGAAGCTATAAACCCTGGATCCACACGGAGCTCCACTCGATTTTAAAAGGTTTTCCAAAGCCCCAGGAAAACCGTACCAAATTTGCAGAGGAATTTTGCTAGTGTGCAATGCCTATGAACCCTCTGAAGCAGACCTCCTGCAACTGTATAAGCTACTTATAACCCCGTAAACAGCAACAAAGAAAAAAACCCGGGCAACTATCACACAGACTGACTGATGTTTTTTTTGCAACATTCTGGTATACAGCAACCAGGTGAAAATGGACAGGGCGCCCTGGCGCATGCGTTTGTTAATAGCCTCTTATCTGCTATTAGCAGTATGTTAAAGCAAATAAGTGTTGGATGGGAGGCCAAGACCATGGACAAATTGCAAGCAATGGCAGAGCATTGCCACTGCACTCTAAAAGGAAAGAGAAGCAGTCCTCACAAAAGTTGATAGCTCTGCAAATACAGCATTATTCAGGGCAGGGCAGACAGTACTGGGAATGGGGAGGGTACCAAGAATGGGGATAAGGTCAGAGAAGGGGTCGTGGCACCGGGTTTTTGGGATTTAGAGGTTTCAGCTCTGGTCATATCCACCCTGTGGGAACAAGGCATTATTGTCCCCTGTTCCAGCCCCTGTAACACCCCTATCCTCCCAGTTCGAAAAGCTGATAGTAAATCATGGCGGTTTGTTCAGGATCTTCAAGCTATTAACTGCATTGTTGTACCCACCTTTCCTGTAATCCCTAACCAAGCAACCAATCTGGCTTCTATCCTGCCAGATGCAACTCATTTTACTGTTGTTGATCTGTGTTCTGCTTTCTTTTCTGTCCCGGTTCACCCTAAGTCCCAGTATCTTTTTACCTTTTCTTACAAGGAGCAGCAGTATGCTTCCCAAGGGGTACACAGAAAGCCCGTCTTACTTTTCCCAAGCATTAGCCAAAGACCTCGTTGACCTGGTCTTCCCCTCTGGGTCCACATTGGTCCAATGTGTAAATGATTTACTCCTCTGTTCCCCTTCATTATCTGCCTCAGAAACCGACTCTCGAGTGCTTCTCACTGCCCCCACCTTAGGGTTACCTGACTACTGTAAACCTTTTACCCTTTTCTGCCATAAGCAATCTGGTTGTGCACTTCAGGTTCTTACTCGGGAGTATGGTGGCAAAAATCGTCCAGTAGCTTATTTCTCTGCCACCTTGGATCCTGTTGCCCAAGGTCTACCCCCCTGTCTGCGTGCTGTGGCTGCCGCGGCACGCCTAATTGAAATGTCTGAGTCCCTTGTCCTCCGCTCTCCTGTTTCTCTCATGGTCCCTCACTCTGTAGAAACTCTCCTGCTACAACGTAATACAGCTCACCTTTCCTCTGCCCGCCTCACTAGGTATGAACTTTTACTGCTTTCGGCTTCACATATCACCATAAAGCGCTGTTCTCAGTTGAACCCTGCCACTCTCCTTCCTCTGTCTAATGACGGTGAACCCCACGACTGCCTTGCAACTGTCTCTGCTGTCACCGTCCCGCGCCCCGACCTTTCTGATGTCCCTGTCTCTAACTCCGACCTTGTGTTATTCACTGACGGTTCCTGCTTTAGAGATAGCCAAGGTCGTCTCCTTGCAGGATACGCTGTGGTATCACTCTCTGAAACCCTAGAAGCTGCGCCTTTACCTTCTGTGACCTCAGCACAAGTTGCTGAACTAGTTGCCCTAACCCGCGCTTGCTTTCTGGCTGAGGGACGCTCCGCCACCATTTATACTGATTCTCGATATGCTTTTGGGGTTGTACATGACTTTGGCACCCTCTGGCAAGCTCGGGGTTTCCTTACCTCTGCTGGTACCCCTATCAAGAATGGCCCCTACATTGCTGCTCTCCTGTATGCACTCCCATCTGCATTAGCTATTGTTAAGTGCCCTGGTTACTCCACAGCAGATACTGATGTTGCTAAGGGTAATGCATTTGCTGATGCAGCTGCTAAACATGCTGCTGCCATAGAACCTTCCCCAGATGCGTTTCTCGGTTCCCTTTCTGTTTCTGTACCATCCCTTTCCGAACTCACCCTGCTCCAAGACTCTGCCCCAGAAACAGAAAAAGACTCCTGGGTCGCCCAGGGTTGCTCTCTACACCCTGATTCCCTTTGGCGCTCGCCTAGTGGTGCCTTTGTGGCCCCCTTTTCGCTCTACCCAGCTCTGGCCACCCTGCTACACGGCGTTTCGCATGTCGGAAAGGAGGGTATGATCTCTGCTGTAACTAAGGCAGGATGGTGGGCCCCCCATTTCAGCTCTTTTGCAGCTCACCACTGTGCCGCCTGTACCACTTGCCAAAGCTACAATGTTGGCAAACCTGTAAAGGTAGCTCAAGGGTTCCGGGGCCTGCCCCAAGCACCGTTCTTGCATTGGCAGCTTGATTTTGTACAAATGCCTAAGTGTCAACACTATGAATTCATTCTGGGTATGGTATGCTTATTTTCGGGCTGGATTGAAGCCTTTCCTTGTCACAAAGCTGATTCACTGTCTGTTGCCAAATGTTTGTTAAATCATATTATGCCTGCCAAAGGAATTCCTGCCACTTTGTCCAGTGACCGGGGTACACATTTTACTGGACAACTTGTTCAGCACCTGGATCGTGTATTACATGTTACGCACTTGCTGCACTGTCCCTACCACCCACAGAGCGCAGATGCAGTTGAAAGACGAAATGGCATGCTAAAAAAATAAGCTTGCAAAAATTTGTGACTCTACAGGGTTAAGCTGGCCAGCGGCCTTACCATTGGCCCTTATGGAAATTCGATCCACCCCATCCCAAAGACATAAATTAAGTCCTTTTGAAATTGTTATGGGACGCGCTATGCGAACAATGACTACCATTACTCCAGTCTCAGACTTGAACTTGACTCACAGTATACTCCTTCAGTACTGCAAGGGACTAATGCAAGCTGTAAGTCACTTCCATTCACAGGTTCAAGCCGCCTGGCCAACCGAACCCACCTCTGACGCCTGCCACACCCTCGAGACAAGTGATTGGGTCTACATACGACACCACCAACGAAAACACGCCTTGGAACCCCGGTGGAAGGGCCCACATCAGGTGCTGCTCACTACCCAGACGGCTGTTAAGCTATCCGGCATAGCAGCATGGATACATGCTTCTCAGTGTAAGAAGGCACCACCCCCAGCAGACCAGTCATCACCTCAGGACCACGCAGAGTCAATTTTGACTCCAGAAGAAGATGTAGAGGAACAGCCTGCAATACCTTACAACCAACGTTCGCGTAAGGGTTGCCTGAAGCAGACGACAACCAAATAGCAAGGCCCAAGAAGAAGCAGCAGTGAGCCTAGCGCCTGCTGCCTGATGGACATAAAACCGTGACTGCGGTTCCCTCAGCTGAGGTTGTCAGAACCAAAAGGGTCTTGCCTCCAGCATGTGCCTCTGGTGGGGCCTGTTCCTCGGCTACTGGTGTCTTAAGGTCTGGGGAATCCACAATGACAATGACAATTCTTTTATCCACCAGCAAGTATGGATCGCTCAGACCCTTAATATCTCTAATTGCTGGGTCTGCAGCCACATCCCAGCCCACTCACAAGCCGGTGTTCCTGTCTTGGCAATCCCACTTAATTCCCCAGGTCCTCACCGGAGGACCTCATCCATTTAACAAGACATGGAACAGTAATGACACTTGGGAAGCAGTAGGAATAAATGTATCTAAATGGATAAGCGTGGTGGAGGGAAAAGGTCACTGGTGTTGGGTGTGTAATGGGACGGGGCTGAATCTGGGGAGGAGCAGTTGTCTTCAGCATATTGTAACCAATGGTGTATGGGATTATTCAAACAAGATTGAAAAATGGAGGACCGGGTATGGGGATATGAATTTTTTCTCAACCTGGGATCAAACAGGGAAATCACTCTCCTGCTCCCGCTACAGCCACCCTAGTGAGAACAGTACAATCTTTCAATGCCATGCAAATAACACCACTCCCCGTAAGGAGAATCACCGTGTGCCCTTCGGGGGATATTACTCCTCCTTTGTAGACACCTATATGGCAAAGGGGTGCAACCGACCCTTCCCGGCTTTGATAGGGCATCATTGGGTCTGTGGGACAAAGGCCTATACCACATTACCAGTTAACTGGTCAGGTATCTGTTATCCCGCCCAACTCTTCCCACAATTCCGAGTGTTAGAGTCCTTCCCACGAGAACGCCTCCGTAATTTTAGGCAAAAAAGAAGGGACTTGTCGGATGCCCAATGGTATGTGAATCACATAAGCCCTTTAACTTGGGAAGAGGCTATTGGTGGTTCCTTTATCCCACTTGGGGGAGTAATACATCATGCAAAAAGGCTTCTGAGGTTACAAGCAGTAGTTGAAATCATGGCAAATGAAACTGGAGAAAGTTTAAGGGCCCTGGCCAAAGAAACGGGAGCGATCAGACAAGTGGTCCTCCAAAACCGTCAGGCATTGGATATAGTGCTGGCAGCAAAAGGAGGGACCTGTGCTCTCATTGGCAAAGAATGTTGTGTATATATACCAGACAACACCAATGATGTAATAGATCGCGCTAGCTACTTAGAAAAGATTGCATATCTTCCTCACGAAGAGCCAAGTTCCCTGTGGAAATGGCTGAGTAACTTGTTCAATTTCACTGGCATAGGAAACTGGTTGTTTCAGGGAGCCCTGACTATCCTATTTGGGATCTTAATGATTTTTGTATGTTTTCAGTTAATCTCCTGTTGTATCCAAAACTGTGCAAAACATATCACACAGCTAGCTACCCCTCACCAGAGTGCTAATCTGATGATTTTAAATATCACTGATGAACAGAGAGACAAAGAACGGTTAATGCAAGGAACTCAGTAATTGTTGGTCATAGGCGAGGCTTGACCAAAAGGAGGGATTGTGAAAGTAGAAAGAATTATACTGTAAGAAAAAGATGAATTGTGCTGTAATAATTGAATAAGTTGAAGGAATTCTGTTTGTCGTTTTAAGAGGAAGAAGAAAAGTATGTTAATGTTGATTGTAGGTATGCAGATCAAGGTGCTAGCCAATTTGGGCCTGAGTTTAACAGGAAAAGAAACATTAAGTGTTAGACAGGAAGCAATTCCAGATAATCAGGGAGATATAGCCAGGAGATTGCTGTGTGCTTAATATTGAAATGAAGATACTTAACCACACTAATAATGTGAAGTTTTGCCACACCCTTTGATCTTGTTAATTTGGCCTTTTTGACTGTATAAAATCAAGGGGTTTGAACCTTGTATGGTACTCACATTTTCTCCATGCATTCTAGCAAAGCTTTGCAGAATAAACAGAGCAGTCTGCCAAATCTGTGAGTCCTGTCTGACTTTGACAATTGCCTGAGTCAACGACCTTCGAGAATGCTGTGCTGGGGCTGTGAAAAAGCACAGTTTGTGAAAAGCAGGATGTGGACTTTTGGGAAGTTGAGAGGGTATAAAGATAGTTGTAATCTTGCAATAAAATGATTTTGTGCTTGCACCGGCCGGAGTCCGTGCCTTCATACACCACAATCCACCAGTGGAACACTCTGGCATGGTCATAGCACCTCCAGTTGGGGTGCTCCACAGGGATATATATGCACTTGCCAAAGTATGTTAGCCCACAATGGCACAGATCGTGTTCCTTGGGTGGGTTGATCTTTCCAGGCAGAATGGAGGGGGGAGACGAGGTCATGCTGAATTGTGACATTGACAACATTATTAGGCTTCAGTTGGTAGGAGGGTCTCAGAAGTAGGTTCCTTGTTCTCCTAACAGACTTTCCTGTTCCACAATAGAGCATTGGCTCTCCCCTTTCAGTTTCCCAGGTTGCAGGTCATTATAAACTCACACTCAGAGAAAGAGCAAAGCCCACCTTAACTGCTTCTGAATCAAAGCTTGGGCCCTCTAGAAGTACTCAAGGTTCTTATGGGAAAAGCGGCGAGGAGTCCTGTGGCACTTTATAGACTAACTGAAGTGTTGGAGCATAAGCTTTCGTGGGCAAAGACCCACTTCGTCAGATGCATGTAGTGGAAATTTCCAGAGGCAGGTATAAATATGCAGGCCAGAATCAGACTGGAGATGACAAGGTGGATCTAATCAGGGAGGATGAGGCCCACTTCTAGTAGCTGATCTGGAGGTGTGAATTCCAAGAGAGGAGAAGCTGCTTTTGTAGTTAGCGAGCCATTCACAGTCTTTGTTTAATCCAGAGTTGATTGTGTCAGACTTGAAGATGAACTGTAGCTCAGCAGTTTCTCTTTGAAGTCTGGTCCTGAAGTTTTTTGCTGCAGGATCTTTTGCTGCAGGTTCTTATGGTAAGCTAAAAATCAATACTGGATGCCAAGCTCTCTCAAGATGGCGATGCCAATCTTCAAATGCAGTTTGGATTGCGATGAGCTAGGTGTCCAGTATTCCATAGTTCATCTCAGCAGGGACGAGTTCTTGAGAACAGAATGCACAAGGGTGCAGAACTGATTGGGCTCCAACTCCCGGCAAGAGAGCTGTCCCGACGGTCATGTTGGACATATCCACTCCCACTTTTAATAGGCAAGCTGGGTCAGGGTGTGCCAGAATCAGGGCTGGGGTGAAGGTGATCTTGAGCTGGTCAGAAGGAAGCTAGGCTTCAAGTGACCAAGTAAACGAAATGGCTTTATGTGGGATTATCTGTTCAAGGAATTTGGCTGTCAATCACCTATAAAAATTTGCAAAGTTGAGGAAGCGCTGAAGTTCTCAGAGAAGACAGGGAGCTCTCCAGTCGTGTATGGTTTCCATCTGCTATAGGTCCATCTGAATATCCTCCAGGGAGATTATATGGAACCTAAAAGTTCAAAGGAGTCCTGGTCATTTCTCTGGTTTGGCAAACAAACCAGTCTCTCCAGGACGGAACAGGCAGTGCTGCGCTGGGTTGGCAGAAAACACCAATATCTCATTAGGATAAGATGGTCACACACAGTCCAAAATGTCTCTGAACGTTCTGTTTATGAACTATTCGAATGTTATGAAGATGCTAGTTAAGCCAAACAGCATTACTGAGCATTCTAAATACCCATATCAGGTACAAAAATCAGTCTTCTATTTGTCTCCTGGCCTTATGTGCTCTAGATTGTACATCTCCCTAAAACCTAAGGGTATATCTACACTACCACCCTAGTTCGAACTAGGGTGGTAATGTAGGCAACCGGAGTTGCAAATGAAGCCTGGGATTTGAATTTGCATAAAGCCGGGCACCGCCATTTTTAAATGTCCGCTAGTGCGGACTCCGTGCCCGCGGCTACACGCGGCACGGACTAGGTAGTTCGGACTAGGAGAGTTTATCAAGCGGCCCAGCAGTTCCAAGATGAGAGACAAGAGATACCAATTACAAACAGACACCTGATTCAATGCACGATAGTCTATGCAGAGGCACGGTAACCCATCATTTCCTTGCACAAAGAGGACCTGCTGAAGAGGTGGATCTCTGAATGACTCTCTTTCTGTGATTTTCCCAGATGTGCACGCATAGTGCCTCCATTTCCGATACAGGCACAGTGTATAGGTATCCATAGGGCACCAGTTGCAGTCCCTATAGGAGGGTAATGAATCCACATTTATATTTTCCGATACACCCACCTTTCTCGCTATTACCTGGGGAGGCTGAGTTTCTAGTCTGGAACTACTCCTGGAACTTGTTCACTCAGTCCTATTTATTTAGCAGATGCGAGTGCTTGTACCAAGTGCCCTGAGGATTTCTGGTCCAACGAAAACCACACCTCTTGCATTCCGAAGCAAATCGAGTTCCTGTCCTGGACTGAGCCCTTTGGAATAGCTCTGACTCTCTTTGCTGTGCTAGGAATTTTCCTGACCTCATTCGTTCTGGGGGTCTTCACCAAATTCCGCAACACACCCATTGTCAAGGCCACCAACCGGGAGTTGTCCTACCTCCTCCTGTTCTCCCTGCTGTGCTGCTTCTGCAGCTCCCTGTCCTTCATTGGCAAGCCCCAGGACTGGACTTGCTGCTTGTGCCAGCCAGCCTTTGGCATCAGCTTTGTCCTCTGCATCTCCTGCATCCTGGTAAAGACAAATCGTGTCCTGCTGGTTTTTGAAGCCAAGATCCCTACAAGCCTCCATCGCAAATGGTGGGGCCTCAACCTGCAGTTCCTTCTGGTCTTCTTGTGCACTTTTGTGCAGATCATCATCTGTGTGATCTGGCTCTACACAGCTCCCCCCTCCAGCTACCGGAACCATGAGCTGGAGGACGAGATCATCTTCCTCATCTGCCATGAAGGCTCCCTGATGGCTCTGGGCTTCTTGATTGGTTACACCTGCCTTCTGGCTGCCATCTGCTTCTTCTTCGCTTTCAAGTCTCGGAAGCTGCCTGAGAATTCAACGAAGCCAAGTTCATCACCTTCAGCATGCTGATCTTCTTCATTGTGTGGATCTCCTTCATACCTGCCTATGCCAGTACCTCTGGCAAGTTTGTCTCAGCTGTGGAGGTGATTGCCATACTGGCTGCCAGCTTTGGGCAGCTGGCCTGCATCTTCCTCAACAAAGTCTACATCATCTTCTTTAAGCCCTCCCGCAACACCATTGAGGAAGTGCGCTGCAGCACGGCTGCCCATACCTTCAAAGTACAGGCAGTCCCCGAGTTACGCGGATCCGACTTATGTCGGATCCGCACTTACGAACAGGGCTTTCTCGCCCCGGAGCTCGCAGGCAGCTGGACCGCCCAGAGTGCAGCGGTCCCGCCACCTCAACCTCTGGGGCGAGAAAAGCTGCTCCAGGTGCCCCTGGTCTGCTGGGGACCATCTCCAGCAGACCAGGGACACCGGGAGCAAAGCCGGGGAGGCGGAGGGGTCCCGTGCCTCTGAGGCTTTGCCAGAGCAAAGCCGGGGAGGCACGGCACCCCGCCATCGCTGCCACTTTGCTCCCGGTGCCTCTGGTCTGCTGGGGACCATCTCCAGCAGACCAGGGACACCGGGAACAAAGCCGGGGAGGCGGAGGGGTCCCGCGCCTCTGAGGCTTTGCTCTGGCAAAGCCTCAGATGCACGGAACTCCGCCTCCGCCGCCGCCGCTGCCGCTGCCGCTTTGCTCCCGGTGCCTCTGATCTGCTAAGGACCGTCTCCAGCAGACCAGGGACACCTGGAGCAAAGCTGGGAGGCAGAGGGGTCCCGCGCCTCTGAGGCTTTGCCAGAGCAAAGCCTCAGACGTGCGGCACCCCGCCGCCGCTGCGGCTTTGCTCCCCATGTCCCTGGTCTGTTGGGGGGGAGGGTGCAGCTAGTGCTCCCCTCCCCCCCAGCAGACCAGGGAGACATGGAACAAAGCCCCGGGCCTGTGGTAGAGCAGGTGGGGCGCTGCCGGTTGGTCCCGCAGCACCGCTCCTTGGCGCTACTGGACCAACCCAGCAGCACCCCAGCTGCTCTGCCCCAGGTGTCCCCAAGTCAGCCGCTGCTGAAACTGACCAGTGGCTGACTACAGGAAGCCCCTGCCCCGGGCTTCCTGGAATCAGCCGCTGATCAGTTTCAGCAGCAGCTGACTTGGGGATGCCTGGGGTTCTTAAGTTGAATCTGTATGTAAGTCAGAACTGGCATCCAGATTCAGCCGCTGTTGAAACTGATCAGTTTCAGCAGCGGCTGAATCTGGACGCCAGTTCCGACTTACATACAGATTCAACTTAAGAACAAACCTAAAGTCCCTATCTTGTACGTAACCCAGGGACTGCCTGTAGCAGCCAGGGCCACGCTGAGATGGAGCAACGTGTCACGCAAGAGGTCTAACAGTCTGGGTGGTTCCACAGGCTCCACCCCCTCATCCTCCATCAGTAGCAAGAGCAACTATGAAGACCCCTACTCTCTGCCGACCTCACCTTCTTGCTCCTTAGAGAAAAACACCAACGACACGGCTCAGATGAAGCCTCCACACCTTCTTGCTAATACAGGCAAGGAGACACTCACCACCAAAGGACACACAGGAGGCAACTGTCAGAGGCTACATCTAGGGACCCTTGTACTGACACTGTTTGGTTTAAAGAAATCAGGATTCGGACATCTTGAAAGGACAAGTGAAAATCTTCCCCCAGCTGGGATTTGTCTACTGCCTTGCCATTGTCGGTCCTGCCTGCCAGACTGCAGCTCAGTTGGTGTAGGTAGGGGGTTAGGCAATTTCATTTTACTCTGCTTTTATGCTGATGTATAAAACCCCTCTTCCCCACTGTGTATAATAGTCCTTCTGTAGACTACATAGCCAACAGTCTGAACATGTAAAGTATTTAATAGGACAGGTGGTGCTCCCTGCTATTTATATAAGAAGATGTTCCAACCCCTTCTGCCAGTGTGAGCGGTAGGGAATGCCAGACAGTGTTCTTCATAGACATCAGTGCATTAGATCAAGTCACAAGTGTCCTGTTGGTCTGTTCCTGTTAACACGTCACCTCCAAGCTGCCTTTTTTTAGTGGAAAGGGGTAACAGCTTGCTCCTGGGGCAGAATATTGTGAGAGCTCAGTGAGATGTATCCATGAGTTACTAGAACCCTATGCTCAATGAAGTGTCTCTAGCGCTCTCACGCACTCTCACAAACACACACACACACACTCATTCACAGTCACACATTCAGACAGGCACACACACACACACACACACACACACACACACTCACTCAAACTAGTCAAGATGGGGAAACTGCCCCTCAAAAGTGTGTATGTTTGAGGGTAGCTAAAGGAAAAATGAGCATTTGAGGGGCATACATAGACAAAAGGCTAGGTGGAGTATAATGGAAATGCATACAGGCAACCAGATGATTTGGGTTTTGTGCCAAGTGAATATTTTGGAGCAGCGAGGCTTTTGGAGGATTTATATGGTTGATGAGCCAGGGCAACTGTGGTCCATTTTCAAGGGGTGTCTGGTATGTGATATATTTCCTTTGTCTGAAAGAGAAGCTCTAAGGGTTGGGAGAGGAGTAGAAAAGACTTTTAAAGACACTCTTTAATGGGCTTCTCGAGGTTGACCCAATTGCCACAGATTATTTCTCTCCCACTCACTTTGAGAATGACTGAAATGAACTTGCATGTGCATGGATCAGAGAATCCGTGTTACTGTCTGACACACTGGTGACAATGGTGTTACATCAGGGATTTAGTGCTACATAGATTCCAAGGCCAGAAGAGACCACTATGATCATCTGACCTCCTGCGTAGTGTAATTCACAGAACTTCCCCCAAATAGTTCCTAGAGTACATCATTAGGAAAACATCCACTTTAAAGTTTAGACCGCTTTTTGCAACAGTTATCAGCCTGTGTGAATCGTTTTGTTTTTTGATTTGTTTTGTCAGGGCAGGAAAATAAAACTTCCCGGTGATATTGCCATGCAAGGGCTTGCTTTACAATCCGCACTGTTAACTGAGGTGGAATATTGTGGGGAACAAAAGGGTAGTCAGAATTTGTAGAGATACTTTTTCAAGCTACGGATTAATTAACCTTTTCTTTGCTGTGTGTGCATATGCCTATGAGTGGCAGAGGGTCTGTTTCTGTGTAGAAAAACACCAGCAAATTAATTAAAGTAACCATCATATTAAAATGACATTTGAGGAAAAACAAGGAAATAGCAGGGAGAAAACTTACAAATACACATCATGGTACAATTTTTAAAAATAGCCTCTGCCATTGAAGCCAGTGGGAGCTTCGGGTACTCGTAGCTTCTAAAAATTAGGCTACATAGAAGTGCTTATATGTGGGTTTAGGAGCCCAACTTTAGGCACCCAATTTTGAAAATCTTGGTCTTGGGCTTAATTGAGTGAAAAGAAATGGCCACTAGATGGCAGACGTAGCTAAAGAATAAGACAAGTGGATTCCAGCCTATACATGAGAATTAGTTCAAAAGATGAAACAAAAAACAGGACTATGTAGCACTTTAAAGACTAACAAGATGGTTTATTAGATGATGAGCTTTCGTGGGCCAGACCCACTTCACCAGATCAAATAGTGGAAGAAAATTGACACAACCATATGTACCAAAGGATACAATTAAAAAAAAACACGTATGAAAAGGACAAATCAAATTTCAGAACAGAAGGGGGATAGAGGGGGCTGGGGAAGGGAGGGAGGTAAATGTCTGTGAGCTAATGATATTAGAGGTGAAAATTGGGGAAGCTATCTTTGGAATGGGTAAGATAATTAGCATCTTTATTCAAATTTGCATGTAAAGTGTCGAATTTAAGCATGAATGACAGTACATCCGCCCGGCCAGAGCTCACGTGACAGAATCTGGTCACTCGCTGCCGAACGTTCGTTTCACTGGTTCGGGGTCTCCCAGGCGGCCGCCAGCTGCTGCGCTATGAAGTGCGGGGGGCTCACGGGCACCCAGGCGGCCACCCCGGAGACGCAGCAGATTGTGGATGAGGTGAGGGAGCGCGGGCGCGCCGGGGAGCTGCCGCCAGCACAGGGGGGGGAGTGGAGGAGCGGGGGGTTGGGCTCAGTGCCTGTACGGGGGAGGGAGGTGAGAGTGCACCACAAAATCAAAGCAGCGATTCTCTCGTGTGGAAACGGGGAGAGTAGAGCAGCCGGAGCCGCTGCTGCTGCTCGGGGCACGAGACGATGCCACAGACCCCACGCAGACCCCACGCACGTCTACACTACAGAGTTAGTTCGAACTAACATAATTAGAATTAGTTAATTCGAACTAACGCATCTAGAACTAAAAACTAGTTCGAATTAGCGTTTTGCTAATTCGAACTAGCATGTCCACATTAAGTGGACCCTGAACCAGGCTTAAGGATGGCCGGAAGCAGTGCCGGCAGGGCATCACAGGAGGAATTAGAGCGTGGAGATGCTGTCTCAGGCTAGCCAAGGGCTGCACTTAAAGGGTCCCGACCCCCACCCCGGACAGACAGTTCTCAGGGGTGCCCCGCTTGAAAACCAGTCCTGGCTTGGAGTGCCCGGAGTGCCCGCACTGGGCACATCACACCACTCGGCCATCAGACCGGCTGCACTTGCCGCAGGCTGCCATCTGGGGAGAGGGGGCAATTGGGGGGGCTGCAGGAGAGCTTCCACCCCCAGAAGCCCGCAGAGCCAGCCCAGTCCTCCCCATTGGGGGCTCGTGCCCCATTCCTCCCTCACCTCCTTCCACTTACCCTTCCCTAGCCCCTTTTCTTGATGTACAAAATAAAGGACAATTGTGTTCAAAAATGGAATCTGTCTTTATTGAACAAAACTGGGGGAGACTGGGAAAAGGAGGTGGGAGAGGGGAAGAGAGTGGCTGGAAGAGCGGAGGGCAACTAAAATGATCAGGGGTTGGGAACAGGTCCCATATGAAGAGAAGCTAAAGAGACTGGGACTTCTCATCTTAGAAAAGAGGAGACGGAGCGGGGAAAGGATAGAGGTCTCTAAAAGCAGGAGTTGGGTGGAGAGGGTGCATACAGAAAAGTTCTTCATTAGTTCCCATAAAGAAGAACTAGAGGACACCAAAGGAAAGGAATGGGTAGCAGGCTTGAAACTAGTAACAGAAAGTTGTTCTTCACAAAGCAAAGAGTCAACCTGTGGAACTCCTTGCTGCAGGAGGATGTGAAGGCTAGAACTGGAACAGAGTTTAAAGGGAAGTGAGATCAAGTCATGGAGGTTGGGTCCATGGAGTGCTATTAGCCAGGGGGTAGGAGTGGTGTCCCTGCCCAAGGTTTGTGGAAGTCTGGAGAGGGATGGCACGAGACAAATGGCTTGGTCACTGTCTTCGGTCCATCCCCTCCAGGGTCCCTAGGGTCGGCCGCTGTCGGCAGACAGGCTACTGGGCTAGATGGACCTTTGGTCTGACCTAGGACGGCCATTGTAAGCTCAGGGCTCAGGGTCGGGGGTCTCAGTGGACCCCCTTGATATTCATGCACACCTGCTCCTGGGTGGCCAGGCTGGCAGCTCTCCTGCCCAAGCCGGCCACTTTCCTGTGCCTAGTGCGGAGATCGTGGACAAGGTCCACGATGTCCGCACTAGCCCAGGCGGGTGCCCGCCTCTTGCGGTCCCGGGCAAGCTCCCGGGAGCCGCCAGCCTGGTCCCGGGAAGAGGGAGAGGCCTGGGGGGAATCAGGTGGCTGGCTCGATCCGTGCCAGGTGCAGGGTCTGCTGGCTGGGTGCTGGCAGGCTTGCACCTGGCATGGGCACCGTAGCCAGCCCGTGCCCCTTTAAGGGGTCCGGGGCCGGGAGGGGGGCATTGAGTTTCCCTGGTGTTGGCCAGAGTGGCCACCAGGGAAACCTGGGAAGCCTTAACCTCCCACTAGTTCGAATTAAGGGGCTACACACCCCTTAATTCGAACTAGCTAGTTCGAACTAGGCTTAATCCTCGTAGAATGAGGTTTACCTAGTTCGAACTAAGCGCTCCGCTAGTCCGTTAGTTCGGACTAACTCTGTAGTGTAGACATACCCTTGGTGCCTTCCACTTTCTGATGGTCAGCCCTCCCCGCACATGCACTTCCCCTGCAGCCTCCTTACCGACTGGCTCCGACTGGGGGGGGGAGCGTGCACCACAAAATCAAAGCAGCGATTCTCTCGTGGAAACGGGGGGAGCGGAGCGGCCGGAGGCGCTGCTGCTGCTGCTCGGGCACGAGACGATGCCGCAGACAGTGCGCTGACCCCACGCACGTACAATAACTCTCTTCGTGCCTTCCGCTTGCTGATGGGCATCCCCCCCCCCTCAGGCACTTCCCCTGCAGCCCCTTACCGACTGGCCCGCCTTTCCACCACTTGTCGGGTTCCTTGTGGATTGTCAGGTCAGAGGAACCGCCAGCTCCTCCAACTCCTTTTCCCCTACAGTTTTGTAACCGGGGTCCTTAACTATCAGTTCTCTGATTTTGCTAAAGTCTGCTTTTTGTAAAGTCCATTTGACTTATTTTGCTGATCTCACTCCTTCCTTTCCTTCCAGCACGAAATCCATCTTTTCCTACTCGCTGTCACTCAAGCTGCCTTTCACCTTCAGATTGGGCTCCCATGACCGCTGCTGGGCCCTGACGACTGGGTGGGGCTGCGGATACTGCTGCCAGGACCCTTGCCAAGCCCTGAAGAATGGACTGGACCCTTGCCGGGAAGTGCTACATGTGCACAGACGCCCCGGCAGGGTGACCTGTACTACTGGAAACACTGATCGTGGGGCGCCAGGGTTCCAGACTTTGCATCTGCCTAGACTGAGCACTAAAAACTCTTCTGTTTCCTTAAGGTGAAGCTTCAGGTGGAAGAAAAAGAAGGGAAGAAATTTGAGGTCTTTAATGCTGTGGAATTTAAAACACAGCTGGTTGCTGGAATAAACTACTTCATCAAGGTACAGGGCAGTGGGGAACAGAGTCTCAATTTCAATTTTATATGCATAGTAATTAGTTAATTACAAAGAGGTGCCTGTGGTTTGGCCCTTAGAATGAGTGTCTCAGAGTAAAAAGGGCTAAAAAGTACTAACTGTGTAAGCGATTACAGTTCCACCGCTTACGTGGTTAAACGGGCTCTGCGGGCTGCCAGCCCTGTGGGCTCCCAGCACCACCTACCTCATCGGCTACTGGCAGCTCCAACCCTGCAAGAGTTTAACCATTCACCGAAACCAATAAACATCAGCATATCAGACACCCAGTTAAACTGCTACATCCATATCCCAGAGGGACTGGGCCCTTTAAGAGGGAGTGGGGTGCGGCACACCTGTTACTCATCAGCCCTCCCTCGGTTGGGCTTAAAAGAGGGCCCTGTGCGGGGTGGGGGTGGGGGCATATTGGCAAGTGAGAACTGTTTGAGACCAGGAGAGAGCGAGAGACCTGGAGAGTCTAAGGGGATACGGAGAGGGACAGGAAGCAGCAAGGAAGATCTGACAGGAGCTGCTTGGCACAGAGCTGAGTTTAGAAGGAGACCAGTAGGTGTGAGCTGCTGGAGAGGAGCTGGGAACCCCCCAGACAAGCAGAGGTCTCAGGCAGCGTCCCCTTGTCCAAGGGGAAACGCTAGCTCAGTCTGGAGAAGCTGAGCCTGGAAGTTGAGGGTTTTGCAGGCGGGTAGATTCCCCTGACCTGGGTGGGGTAGGACGGGCAGGCGGGTGGGCCTGGGGGAGTGGAATGCTGGAAGAGAGGGAGCCCTGGGGAGAAGACCTGAGCCAAGGGCTGTGGGAAGACTCAGGTATCGAGCCCCTTGGATTAGGGCAAAAGGAGCTGGGAACAAAGCGTTCCCAGGTGGGGACTCGCTGGGAGTGCCCCAGAAGAGGGCGATGGGAAAACCCAATGTACGTTTGTCTGTTGTGACACCAAACGAGCCACTCTTCCCTAGCGTGGCACCGTGCAACAGCCATGTGATTAGAAGGCATTGTAGGGTTTGCAGTCCCAGCTTAGATTAGACTAGAGCATTTCCCTCCATTAATAAATGAACCCCACCCTGGGCAGGTAAACCAGTAGGATGATCCTCATATTACAGGTGGGAAACAACCTTTCTGTGCTTGAGTGACCTGCCCCAGGGCCACACAGTCGGTATGTGAAAGAGTCAGGAAGTGAGCTCACCTGTGCCCCAGTAAGAAGATGGCCCCTCCTCAGCGCCCCTTCCCCTATCCCCAAGCGCGCCCGTGCTAGAAAGCCCTGTCCCTGGAAGGCTTTTTTCCCATGGCATTTACTGTCCCTTTCTTCTTACCTTTCAGGTCCATGTTGGCAATGAGGAGTTCTTGCACTTGCGGGTGTTCAAAAGCCTTCCTCACGAGAACAAACCACTGAGCCTCGCCAGCTATCAGAGCAGCAAGACGACGCATGATGAGCTGGCTTACTTCTAGGGGGCTCTTTGAAAGAGCCCCTCTCATGCTTATAGGCCGCAAAGTGTTTCTGTACCAATGAAAATGTACTTAAAAATCTTGTCTGACAATTTTTCTACAGCTCTCTTCACATTTGTTCTCTGCATATTGTTGTTAGGGAGCTAAGGATAGAGGTCGGGGAGGGGAGCGATCAGCCCCAGCTGTGGGCAGAGTGGGCCTGAGGAGGGTTCAGGCCCAGCTACAGGTAGAGCGGGGCTTAGGCGGGGGAAAATCACCATCCAGCCGCAGATGTTGGGGTGTGTGACCCCACCATGGGCACTACAGAGCTCAGGGGCTGGGAGAGTGGGGCCCAGCTCTAGCAATGGGTGCCCACAGGAGTCAGAGTGGGAATCAGTCCCCAAGCTGGGGGGGTCAGCTCCAGCTCCGGGCATGATGGGGCTCAGGAGTCAGCCCCAGCTGTGGGCTTAGGGAGTGAAGGTCAGTCCCTGAGCTAGGGTAGGAGATCAGCCCCAGCAGGCACAGGAGGAGGAAGGGGGACGGAGGTGAGGTCGGCTGCAGGCTGCAAGGGGTGGGATGGGCATGGGGAGAGCCCCAGACGCACGGGGAGGGCAGCTCAGGTGAGCTGTCCAAGGGAGTTGCAGCTCCCGTTAGCCCCTGGCCACCCTGGTTTCACCTTTAAGAAATTCGGGACAGGGTGTGTGTCAAGCTCTCTACTTTGTTGGAGCCAGGATGGGAACCAAGCCCCTTCTCTTCCCATGCTTTGGGGGAGGCTTGAGTTGCTGCCATGCCTGGAGAGCAGTTCTGTGCACTCGCCGAGGCTGCCCGACCAACCGGAGCATCTGTGCTTAACAGGTTATTCTTCAAAAGGAAGGTGTTCATTGTGCTGTGCAGGAATCACACACATCCATGGCGATTAATTGCCAACCCTGCTAGAACTCCCAAAACTCTGTGTCTAGCGCCCAGAGCCTCAAAGGTTTTCAGGCCTTTAGCTCCCACTGTACCCTAAATACCTCTGAGGCTCTGGGCCTGGGGCCCTGACACTTCGGTTGCCAGACGGTCTCCCAAAAAAATACCGAACACGCGGGCTAAAAATTTGTCAAACAAACAAACAAAAAAGAAAACCCATGGAACACGCAGGTTAAACAAGCTCCCAGCTGGGAGGCGGAACCACGATCGGCACTGGGAGCCTCTGGTCCCAGCCGCTCCCCCGCCCCCGCCAGGTTTCCGTCTGATGCCCAGCCGGAAAAACAAAAAATACTGGACATTGCACGTGTCCGGTATTCTCTGAATTTTTTCCCAGAGAGAGGGCGCAAAAACCGGACTCTCTGGTAGAATCCCAGACACCTGGCAACCCTAGTTTTCACAGCAGTGGGAAATGACCCGGGCAGAGGCAGGCAATATTTGGCTCAGACAGTAGCTATGCAGTGACAACACTGAGATTCAAACAGCAAAAACTTAATTGTTAAACCACAAATGGTCAATGTGACTCTCACAATGGACAAAGTCCTAAGCGCTAAGTTCTCAAGCAGCCTGGTTCTCTCTGGGCCTGTGTGTAACTCTCAGTTGCTATGAATGGAAAGATTTTTGTCATCAGTCAGTGAATGGATGGTGCTATTGAGGTTTGCTGGCGTCTAAGGATAAGAGTCTGCTCCCTCCGAGTCCAGTGACGTTCAGTTCACAGGCCCAAACACTTCTTCCAGCTGGAATCCATGTTTCAAGGGCCTGATTCTGACTCACACTAAGGCTGCTCTGGCTCTTTCTAAAGGAGCCTCAGTGTCAGTAGCGCTGCCAATATTAATGACTTTACGGGTCTCATGCACACAGGAGCGGCCAGGCTGGGTCAGACCACAGGCCCCTTTAGCCCGGTGTCCTGTTTGCCCACAGCGGCCAATGCGGGTGCCCCAGAGGAAATGACCCGATCGGGGAATCCCCAAGCGATCCATCCCTTGTGGCCCATTCCCACCCTCTGGCAACCAGAGACCAGGGACACTTCAGTGCTCGGCTTTGCGGGAGATTGGAGTGTCTGTCAAAGCACCCTGGGCTGAAGTGGGGGATTGTGGGGGGTTCAGGGGAGGTTGTGAGGAGGCACGTGGGAGGGGACTGGGGCAATTGTGGGGTCTCCCAGGGGGGAGCTGTGGGGTGATTGGCTCACAGGAGCTGCCTGCCCAGGGTGAGGACCTGATGCACGTCCCTCCCACCCCCCCGCACGTGCCATGTGTCTCTGACCACGCGAAGTGACACGTTCTGGGACCCTGGGTGCTCTGGGCACAGCTGCCAGGTCTGTGCGCAGGGTGGGTCCCGAGCCTGGCCGAGCCCGCTGCTCCCACTGCAGGGACCCGAGCGGCAGGTCCGTGTCTCGTGCCGGGGGCGGGGCCCAGTGATGTTGCTGTGGGAGCTGCATGCGGGGCTGGGGCAGCCACTGGCCACAGCTGGAATCCAACAGGCTGCGCCCCTGGCAGGCACTCCTAGTTGAGAGCAGAAGCCGGGCAAGGGCGGGGGGAGTGGATGCAACTCCCAGCCACTCTCCCCGCCCAGCTGTTGCACGCAGCTACAGGCTCCCAGCTGGGAGGTGGGGCCGCGATCGGCGCTGGGAGCCTCTGGTCGTGTGCAGAAGCTGGGCAGGGGGAGTGATTGGGAGCCCCAGCCACTCCCCCCGCCCCTGCCAAGCTTTTCCACGCTACAACAGGCTCCCAGCACCGATCGCAGCCCCATCTTCCAGCCGCTCTCCCGCCCCCACCAGGCTTCCATCCCATGCCCAGCCGGAAAAACAGAAAATACCAGACATTGCACATATCCAGTATTATCTGAATTTTTTTTACCAGACAGAGGGTGCAAAAACCGGACTGTCCAGTATAATACTAGACACCTGGCAACCCTGCCTAACACAGCAGCACTGCCCCTGGCAAAGGCAACAGGGGTCTAAATTCAACCCTAAATTCAACCCTTTGTTTCACGCTCTTCCACCTGTGTCTCTCTCCAACCCCACCCATCTGCAATGCACCTTAGCAGGGGGCGAGGAAGCCAGCACAGTATGTTATGTGCCATTCCTTAGCTATGCACCAAACTTCAGATGCCAGATCTAGGGCTTATGGTCTTGAGACAGACACCTGCTTAAGAGCAAAAACAGACCGTTTGAATGTGTTGGTGGAGCTGGTATTCCTGGAAGCAAGGTGCTGGTAAATACCTCAGTGCAGTTTACATAATAAGGTATTGACTTCTTATAGTACATGAAGCATCAAGTTGCAGACTCACATAAGCTGCCAGTGTGATACTTGCGGTCACAAAGGAATGTATTTACTGCACTGATTCAGTGAATTTTTTCCTGGAAATGGGAAATTTACATTAGAGCAAAAAGTCCCACAATTGCATTTGGGCACTTTTATCTTGTACTGGGTCATCTTTTAATATGTGTTTGCAACCTTGGAGCCGTGTTGCTCCCAAGATGTAAGAGAGACCAAGTCAGTGAAGTAATATATTTTGTCTGGACCAAATTCTGCTGATGAAAGATACAGGCTTCTGAGCTAATGGGTCAACAGAGGGGAAAAAATCAGGGCATGTCTACACTAGGAAATTATTTTGAAATAATAATAACTCCCAAAATAGCTATTTCAAAATAGCGTGTCCACGCTACAGGGAAACCTTGATATTAGTCTGAGGCAGGCTCCGTTAATGTGGATGTGCTACCTCGATTTAGAGCCACAGGAAGCACTCAGGCGAAAATTACTTGGAATGACTCTGGGGAGTAGTTATTTCAAAATAGCAGCAGTGGAAAGTCCATACTACCGCCATTTCAAAATAACTATTTTGAAACAAGTGTCAGTCCTCCTGGAAAGCAGGAGTTATTATTTTGAAATAACCAGCTGCTTATTTTGAAATAACAGGCTTGGTAATGTGGATGCTCCGCTGGTTATTTTGAAATAACTCCCTAGTGTAGACCAGGACTTAGTGTGTTTGATCTAAATTCAAGTTGGGACAGACTATTAGGCGTAAGGAGTAATGTGTGTCTTAGGACACCACTTGCAGGGAGCAGACAATAAAGATTAAACTGTTATGTAAAAGGAGTTTGAAGTTGGCCATTAAGCGTTAGCAGATAGGTGCTATTACACATTACTGTAAAGACCATGAAACTAGTGTCCCTCTTAAATTCATGATTTTTAGCATCTAGTGGTATTATAAATTTAATTTTCCAAGCTTGTTATTTGAAGGTGTTGTACAGGTTTCCTTTGAGAACAAATATTGCCAGCTGGTGATGTGGGTGGCTTTGTCTGCTCCAGAATATTAAAAATGCTGCACAAAGTATATTAAATTTCTGCATGTGTTATATGTCAATATATGACACTATAATAATGCCAGTTTCAATTGTTTTGGTAATTTAGTTCAAAATACCTGTCAGCAAGTTTGTCTTATAGTATTTCCCACACCCCTCAGACAAGTGAAAAGACTGGGGGAGTCTGAGAGAAAGGGAAGGAGCCTGGAAGTGAACCTGGAGGACTTTTAGGTGTGGGTAGGAGAAGTATGGACTCATTTCTTTGGAGGGGCTTGTTCAGGAGTTAGGAAGCCTTCCTCATGCAGACTCTGACTGACCCCAAGCCTCTCTCATCTGCCCCCCTCCACCAACACTATTATTTGTTAGAAGAGTTGTTTGGGAAACAATTTGATTGTTTCTTTAAATTCCTGTGTGACTTATAATGTGGGCTCCTGTTTTAGTTTTTGAGAGTAGGGCCTTTGGTGAGTTAGCAGCAGTTGCTTACTGCTGGAATGAACGTACCCTTCTGATACAAGCAACATGGAAACACAAACTTTGGTTTGAAAATCAGATTCCTTTTATTTTCATTTGTGTATTGGCACGAGCATTATGAGCCGGGCCTCTGTAGAAAGAGCAGCAGACGAGCCCCTTCCATGCAGATCATTCAAAGTCGATCAGTTCATCACTTTTGGTTTTGCCAGTCTGATAGGCAATAAGACTGATCTCACCGGCAAGGCTTTCGGACACCTTCAGGTGTACACACTCATCAGTGCTGTCGCTGACAGAAACCTGAAAGACAAAGAGAGTAGGACACCCATGGACTAAGCAGATTCCAAGGAAGGGATGTGTTGGGGAGATGCCATGCTGAGCCATTGAATAGCTATAAAATAAAAATTAAATCCAACATGGAATACTCAAGCCCCACAACCTGGGCTGCGGAGACTGTCCCGTGTTAAACCACATGTGTGAACAGAAACAGGCCTTTGTGTCCAAACTAGGGTGCTCCTGATGATCAGCAAAAATTGAAATGTTATCCCTGCACTCACAAGGTCAAATTCAGCCCTGCTCTAAGAAGCTGCTAGTTCCATTGGTTGCCCTGGGAGTTGCACCTGTTTATACCTGTACTTAATTTAAGTCCCATTCTTCACACTCCAAAAATGATCCCACTCAATCCCTTATCTTCTGCACTTTGCACATCTCTGTGGGGATCCAGGCAGTTGGGGTGAGTTCGCGTTAGGAAAATCAGAGGGTTAAACCCAAAAGATTTCAATCCATTTTTCCTGAGGGAAAGTCTCATTGACTTCCCTCACATCCCATGGCTAGATTGGCCATGGAAGACTTAACCCCTTGTACCCTAGAAGAGCCCATCACAGTACAGACACTCTGGAGGGGCAAAGAAAGCCGGGGAAAGGAGATGTTTTCTTCATCTTCTACATGAGAGTCAGTTGACGAAAGCCAGGTAAGAGGCAAGAGGGGAGTAATGGGAAGAAGCCCTTCTGTTGGACCCTCCAGGGACTAGCTGAATTTACAGCAAGGGCTGACGTGCGTTTGCAATTTTGTTGGACATCCGTTTGCTTGGCTAAAGAACCAAACCCAAAGCACCCCACCTCCAGAAAGGAAACGGAGAGCAGTGAGTCCTAGTGGAAGGAAAGCGAGTGCTCTCACATGGGCTGGGGAAGATTTTTCAGACAAATCTCTTAGGGTATGTCTACACTACCACCCTAGTTCAAACTAGGGTGGTAATGTAGGCAACCAGAGTTGCAAATGAAGCCCAGGATTTGAATTTCCCGGGCTTCATTTGCATAAAGCCGGGAGCCACCATTTTTAAATGTCCACTAGTGCGGACTCCGTGCCGCGCGGCTACACGCAGCATGGACTAGGTAGTTTGGACTAGGCTTCCTATTCCGAACTACCGTTACTCCTCGTCTGCCCCCTATTTCGAAATAATTGTCTACACAGCACTTATTTCGAATTTGGCGTTATTATTCGTAGAATGACGTTTACCAAGTTTAAAATAAGCACTCCACTATTTCGAATTAAATTTGAAATAGCGGTTTGGCTGTGTAGACGCTAGGAAAGTTATTTCGAAATAACTTTGCTGTGCAGACATACCCTTATTGTGCTTACACAATAGCGAAGGCCAGTGCCAGAGGGTGAGAGTTGTAAAAGCCATTGGAGAGTCTGGAATGGAGATTGCCCTCTTGGCAAGCCCAAAATGTGACAATTTACAGCTGAACACGTGTGACACGTGCTTTATAAATACTTAGGTGGGATTCACAAAACCCCCTTCTTTTCTTTTCTACTCATGTAGAGAAATAGCAGCCAACTATCTCCTTTAGAGATGTTAGGTGGGCACTGAAAAAATCACGAGAGATAGTCTCTTCCTTCATTAAAAGTCATCTTGGACCTTTCCCTGCATTGTTTGCTCACTGTTTGAACATCTTGCCTCAAGCCACTCCAAATGACAGCTCCATTCTACTTAAAGTAGAACACTTGGCAAGGCTGGAAGAAGCGGGGGATTTTGTTGAGTACTGACCTTAATTAAGTAGATTTTTCCACCATCAGCAACCTCCTGCATTCTAAATGAAATGGCTACAAAGACTTCATATGTCTTGTTCTCTTTCTCTTCCAGTTGTGACTTCACCTATAATGAAAAAGAAAGGGTTAGGATGTGCAAAAAGCTCAGCACACTCCTTCTCATCATACGTTTAATGCTTCAGCTTCCCAAAGAAGGTACATCAACTTACATGCAGCAAACATTTCCCTTCTTTGAGCCTTGCTTCTTAACAAACAATTCAACTCACCTCAGAGCTTCCCACCCTATTTCCTAAGCTCCACAGATCCTGCGACAGGCTTCACGTCCCAAAACTAGGATTGCTGCCTGGCCTTTCCTGAAAGCTTTTACTTGAAGCTCCTGCTCTCTGCAAACATCTCCTCCTATACCCCCATCCATCCATTGATTTTGGAGTATGTCCACCTTTTCCCGTCCCCTTTCCAGAGTATGCCCCATCCTCGTTCCTCCCCATCCCTGCTCCTCCCTCTCCTTTCTGGAGCCTTGACATTTCCAGTGTGAGCTACCCCAGTGGCCTCAGGTCACATGATATATCAAGACTCTCATGATATATTGACTAAGGAGGCACCTTGATGAGCTCTGAGCAGGGGTGCTCCAGGGGTCCTGGTTCCTTGGGGCTGGCAAACTCTGGTTAAAGACTGATTTGTGGGCTGGGAATATACTTTATTAGTGTGGGAGAAAAATCAAATAACTCCAATTGTGCCTAAGGGGGACTGTGGAGGAAATCAAACTCTCTAAAAGGAAACTGCTGTAAGGGTTAAACATTTTCCAGGCCCCTCTCTCTGTAACAGAGAGAAATCATCTTAACTCTAATCAAGACCCTATAATGCCTCCTATATCAACTTTATGGAGACTCCTATGCTACGTCTAGACTGGCCTGATTTTGTGGAAATACTTTTAACGGAAAAGTTTTTCCGTTAAAAGTATTTCCGTAGAAGAGCGTCTAGATTGGCAAGGATGCTTTTGCGCAAAAGCATCCGTGGCCAGTCTAAATGCGATTTTGCGCAAGAAAGCCCCGATCACCATTTTAGCCATTAGGGCTTTTTTGCGCAAAACAATTCTTCCCTGTCTACATTGGCCCTCTTGCACAAGTATTCTTGCACAGGAGGGCTTTTTCCCGAGCGGGAAAAATCTTGCCAATCTAGATGCACCCCTAGTCTGTAACAATTTGTCATGTAAACTCTTATCATGTCACAGTGGATATGTCTTCACTACAGCACTAATACGAACTAACTTAATTTGAATTAGTTAATTCGAATTAAGCTAATTCGAACTAGTGCATCTAGACCTAAAAACTAGTTCGAATTAGAATTTTGCTAATTCGAACTAGCATGTCCACACTGAGCGGACCCTGAACCGATGTTAAGGATGGCCGGAAGCAGTGCTGGCAGGGCATCAGATTACGACTTAGAGCGTGGAGCTGCTGTCTCAGGCTAGCCGAGGGCTGTGCTTAAAGGGACCCAACCTCCACCCCGGACAGACAGTTCTCAGGGGTCCCCGCTCGCTTGTCTAACTCGATGAGGGACAGCAAAGCAGTCCTGACTTGGAGTGCCCTGAAAGCCCACACCCGGCACATCACAGCACTTGGCTATCAGCCCAGCTGCACTTGCCGCAGGCTGCCATCCGGGGGGGGGTCAATCAAGGGGGTTCAGGAGAGCTTCCACCCCGAGGAGCCCGCAGAGCCACCCCAGTCCTCCCCATCGGGGGCTCGTACCCCATTCCTCCCTCACTTCCTTCCACTTACCCCTCCCTAGCCCCCCTTCCTGATGTACAAAATAAAGGACACGTGTGTTCAAAAATAGAAACTCTCTTTATTGAACAAAACTCGGGGAGACTGGGAAAAGGAGGTGGGAGAGGGGAAGAGAGAGGGTGGGAGATGGGAGGGCAACTAAAATGATCAGGGGTTGGGAACAGGTCCCATATGAAGAGAAGCTAAAGAGACTGGGACTTTTCAGCTTAGAAAAGAGGAGACTGGGGGGGGATATGATAGAGGTCTATAAAAACACGGGTGGTGTGGAGAGGGTGCATAAAGAAAAGTTCTTCATTAGTTCCCATAATAGAAGGACTAGAGGACACCAAATGAAATGAATGGGTAGCAGGCTTCAAACTAATAACAGAAAGTTCTTCTTCACAAAGCAAATAGTCAACCTGTGGAACTCCTTGCTGCAGGAGGCTGTGAAGGCTAGAACTAGAAAAGAGTTTAAAGAGAAGTTAGATAAAGTCATGGAGGTTGGGTCCATGGAGTGGTATTAGCCAGGGGGTAGAAATGGTGTCTCTGGCCTCTGTTTGTGGAAGTCTGGAGATGGATGGTATGAAACAAATGGCTTGGTCATTGTCTTCGGTCCATCCCCTCCAGGGTACCTAGTTTGGCTGCTGTCCGCAGACAGGCTACTGGGCTAGATGGACCTTTGGTCTGACCCAGTATGGCTTGGTCACTGTCTTCGGTCCATCCCCTCCAGGTTCCCTAGGGTTGGCCGCTGTCGGCAGACAGGCTACTGGGCTAGATGGACCTTTGGTCTGACCCAGTATGGCCATTGTAAGCTCAGGGCTCAGGGTCGGGGGTTTCAGCGGACGCCCTTGATTCTCTTGCACACCTGCTCCTGGGTGGCCAGGCTGGCAGCTCTCCTGCCCTAGCCAGCCACTTTCCTGTGCCTAGTGCGGAGGTCGTGGATGAGGTCCATGATATCCGCAGTAGCCCAGGCGGGTGCTCGCCTCTTGCGGTCCTGGGCAAGCTCCCGGCAGCCGCCAGCCTGGTCCCGGGAAGAGGGGGAGGGCTGAGGGGCATCGGGTGGGTGGCTCGATCCGTGCCAGGTGCAGGGTCTGCTGGCTGGGTGCTGGCAGGCTTGCACCTGGCACAGGCACCGTAGCCAGCTTGTGCCCCTTTAAGAGGTCCGGGGCTGGGAGGGGGGCAGTAGAGTTTCCCTGGTGTTGGCCAGAGTGGCCACCAGGGAAACCTGGGGAGGGCTAGCCTCCCACTAGTTCGAATTAAGGGGTTGCACACCCCTTAATTCGAACTAGCTAGTTCGAACTAGGCTTAATCCTCGTGGAATGAGGTTTACCTAGTTCGAACTAAGCGCTCCGTTAGTTCGAATTAACGGAGCGCTAGTGTAGCGCCTATGAAAGTTAGTTCGAACTAACATCCTTTAGTTCGAACTAACTTTGTAGTGTAGACATACCCATACAGCTGAAGGGAAGGGAAGTTTGGGGCTCATTAGTGAGGTGACAGGCACATTATTAATGACCTTTACAAAGTCTAAGTGCCCACTGACGCAGTTTAGGGCAGGGCTACTCAATACGCAGCCCGTAGCCCGTTTGCTTGGGGCCTGCGGTGCAATTTCGGTTTACACAGGGCTCAACACACGGCCCGCGGGTGGGATCCTTAGAAATGGCGCCCACTGGGAACATGCTCCACAATGGCGAGGTGTCTCCCTGGCTGGGTGAGCACTGAAAGATGCAAGCGGATGGGCCAGCTGGGACAGACAGGTACAGGGTGTCAGTGTTTCTGGCCCCCATGGAGGAGGTGTCGGGAGCACCGGTGCATTGTGGGAAGTGCTGTCTGTTTAGTCTTGTGGGCAGAGCCTGAGAGGCTCACACGGACCACATTTGGGTCTGGTACCGCGGCTTAAGGCTTCATCTTTATATTCATGTCCCTCAGTGTGAAAGAAGCTATTTGCATATCTATACATGTCTATGCAACCACACTTAAGTTGCGGCCCTTGGTGTAACCACCAGTAGGCAGATTTGAACCTGGGATCTCTGAAGCTTAGTATGAGAGCCTCTACTGTTGCTGTGGTCTAGATACCACTTCCATTGGTCAGTAAGCACACTAGGTGTGTTGGTTACATAGGCACAATCTGTGAGTATCATTGTAACCTCCCCCCGTGCTTCCAAAGTCAAATAGCCCCGGCCTAGGGCAACTGCACCTGTATTTCCCCTTGAGGCCACCAAGGGCACCCACTCAAGGCCCACAGCTCCTCAGCCATCACCTCTCTTGGGCAAAGGCCCTTCTCTCTTTCTTTCCTGAGCAGGGAGTCCAGGCTGCACAGCTTCCTGAGCTACTGTGTGATCTCTCCAGCAAGCCAGCCTGCCTGAGCGGGCCAGCACCTGTACGGCTTTCTCTCCACAGGCTCTGAACAGTGCTGAGCCAGCAGCGACCGGTTATCACACCGCTCCTCCTAAGCCAGCACATTGATTGTGAAGGAAAAGCATTCCATGGAAACCATTCACACAATCCATGCCCTACACACACGCTAGCTAGTTTACTAGAGATCACCCCAGCTCCAGCCTAGGGCTCCCGTAGGTTAGACCCGTCCAGCCTTTCCCCAAAGGTTGGACACAAGGCCCCGCTCGTTTGCAGGGTCAGAAAAAAGGCTCGATTCCGTTTAAACTATTTATCTAAAAATCCTTTTTGTCAGTTGGTCTCTGGAGAATCCAGTTGAAGCAGTAAATGCAAGTATCTCCCCAGGTGGTGGGATCTCTGCGGAGGTCTTACAATTTGAGTCAATTTGCCTGACCACGCCCCCTCCGCACTATCATTAGTTCCTAGCCGACTGTGGCTCCCCTCCCCCAGGAAATTATATTGAATCCCTCAATAGAACAGAAACGATTGTAGTGACTTAAGTTTTTTCCTAGGACTGCTGTGATCACCCTCACCTGGTGGGGTCATTGGATTGCTGTGGCGCATCAGCCCTTCTCAGAGCATGCCAGCTGTACCGTGTCTCCTGTTCCGTGCAAGAGTGCTTGTGTAAAAGGTCTTGCGCAAGAGCATTAAAGAAACTGCAGCTGCAAGGCAGCCTGGGCTGCAACAGCTCTCAAAAACTCTGGGATACACAGCACCAATGAAATATTCATTTACTAGGGATGCCAGAAAAAGTTAAATGCCTTAGGGCCTAGGCTCATTCAACAAGCTAGAGAAGTTCCCACTGTAATCTTTGGGAGGCAGTTCCAATGCAGGGTAGGGTTCCTCAGGCCTCACTATCTTAATATTTCAATCCACTCGCATGGCAGAAGAAATTCAGAGTTCAGGTCTGTGTATAACGCAGTGTTGCTCTCCAAGTGGTACGAGTCCCCTTAGGGGTACTCAAGAGAAGTCTGGGGGGGTACATCAACACAACTGAAATTTGGAGAAAAATGAATTTTTGTTTTAAGTTTTACAGCGTTTTATTATTTTTGTACTTTTTACACCCAAAAATTTCATCACCCACCTGGCTACGATTAAGTTGTTTAAACAAATGTGTTGCAAAGGAAAAAAAATTGTGTGTGTCTGAAAACTGTAGGCACTGGGGGTACTTATAATTTTTTTAAAGGGGGGTACTTTATTAAAAAAAAGGTTGAGGAACACTGGTGTATCGCATTGGAGGCCCCTCTGCATTGCTCTGCCACACGGGTGCAGCATCCTCTGCTTGAGTGTCAACTCAGGAGCAGCTGTTCCAGTGCTTCCCAGGCTGCCACTCTCACCCCAAATCAGAAGCAGTGGGTAGAAGAGGCAAGGGAAACCAATGCTTCCCCTGGGTTTTAGGGCCCAAACCCTTCTCTTTCTGTCCCTATTCTGACGCTTCCCCAACATTGAAACTCTTAAAAGAGCCATTAAGTGGTAATGACGCCATTTGCCAAC
This sequence comes from Pelodiscus sinensis, assembly GCF_052426305.1. Taxonomy (NCBI): domain Eukaryota; kingdom Metazoa; phylum Chordata; order Testudines; family Trionychidae; genus Pelodiscus; species Pelodiscus sinensis. The sequence continues at coordinate 144,354,834 of NC_143052.1, read as the reverse complement.
CCTGAAGTATGAACTGTCCGTTTCTGACACAAACCGTGGTGCATGGCATATTTACTCAGAACTAGGCCCTTAAATACAATATTTAAAGCAAACTGTAAATAGGGTTGCCAGGTGTCCGGTATTCTACTGGACAGTCTGTTTTTTGCACCCTCTGTCCGGTTAAAAACTTCAGAAAATACCAGACATGTGCAATGTCCAGTATTTTCTGATTTTTCGGCTGCGTACTGGGCGGAAGCCTGGCGGGGGCAGGGGAGCAGCTGGGAGGTGGGGCCATGATCGGCGCTGGGAGCCTGTCGTTGCATACAGGGTGGGGGGAGTGGCTTGGACTCCCAGCCACTCTCCTCGCCCGCGCCCAGCTTCTGCTTGCAACCAGAGGGAGTCCCAGGCTGGGAGGCGGGGCCACGATCGGTGCTGGGAGCCTGTGGTCATGTGCAAAAGCCTGGCGGGGGTGGGGGGAGTGGCTGGGGCTCCCAGCTACTCCCCCGGCCGAGCTGGGAGTGACGAGATGAGAGTTCGGAGACCTACAACATCATGGTGGATGCAATAACCTTCTGCTTTAGAGCACTGGGGTTGCGCCGAAGTGGGATGATCTTCTATTGTTGGAAATGTAGCCAGCCTGGCAGCACCCGCCCCACAGGAGGGCATCTCGAAACTCAGAGTAGGTGTTAACTCTCCCATGGGGAAACCCTGCCCCCTCGCCCCAGCCAGCACATGGGGAGAGCCTCCATCCCCTCATCCCAGCCACCAAGAGAACCCTGCCCCCATACTTCAGCCACCACATGGGGAGGGATCTCTGCCCCCAGGCACCACATGGGGAGACCCACCCAATCCCTTTGCTCCAGCTACCATCCCCACCAGCCCCCACTCTCAAGCCACCACATGGCAGAGCTCCCGCCCCCTTTTCCCCAGCCATTACAGGATGGGATGCTTGACAAATTTTTAGCCCGCATGTTCAGTATTTTTTGGGAGACCATCTGGCAACCCTAACTGTAAACTGTTGGTGAGGACGATAAAATCATATCTCTAAAAAACACTTGCAATGACTCTTAGATGCACAATTTAGGTATTCATCTTTAACCCTACATGCTTGGATCTTCAGACATATCCGTTTTAAATACATTCTTCAAAAGACCACCCTGATCAAAAACATACATGTTCATTTTAATTACCATCGTACAAAAAAACTTGCTTCCAAAGTCTTGCTGTCCTTTCTGTCCATCCCTGCTGTAATCTTTCTCGCTTCAGAGAGACAACTCCCCTTTTCTTACAGATAGTTGGACAACTGAAATTCTATCATTATTTCAAGCACACAGAATACATTAGTGTTCCCTTTTCTGAACACACAAAACCACTCTGATTAATTTAAAATAATGTCTTTGTTCCCAGGTGTTAAATATGCATTGCTTGAGGAAGGCTTAAGAGTACAAATATAAAGTCAGCTTAGAAATACTGATTAAGAAAATGTAAAACAGAGAAGAACTGCATCATGTATTGCATAATATTTACTGTTGTATTCAGCAGGACGACTGACTTACCCTTCTTACAAAGTTTTGCAAATAACTGTAATTATTTGGTATATTTGGTATCTCAGGTATATATTATGGTATATCTTATTTGCTATATCAGGTTTTTCCAGGGTATATCAAAAAACCTGTGGCTGACATGTTTTCCCCAAATTTAGTGCTTTTATTTAGGTCCCAGTCTCGACAATCTGGCATGCAGTGCAAAACATACTCCATTTTCTTTAGAAATAAATTGTAGAAGAGGGTTTTTTCAGATGTCGTTTGCTACATTTGGGTTCAGGCATTAGGCTGGAACAGGTTGAGCAGGGAGGGGGAGGGAATAGAGGAGGGTGACAGTGGGGAGGGGGCGGAGCAGGGGGGAGTATGGGCGGGGCCACAGGCTGGGGAGCTCTCCTCCCCAAGCAGCAGTTACACACACGGCCTAGGACCCAAATGCTGCAATCATGGCCCTGCGCCCAGAACCCCGACATCCCTGTTCTTGACTAAACATTCCTCTGGCTCCCATGGAACCTCCCCTTCTGCTGCTCTCAGGAGTTTCAGGGCGCTGCACCCAGGCTTTCTGCTTCTTTGGGTGTGGCAAGTTACACGTCCCCTCAGCCCGCTGCCCTTGTCTCAGACAAACAAGCTGCCCCCTCTCCCGGTTCACAACCCCCCAACCTCCAGCACCATTTACCCATCAGTTAGCTATTGGCCATCAAGGGAGGCCAAGCAGCCAGCTACCTAGTCCCCAGATACAGGCCAAGGAGATTTAAGAAGCAATCCATTCGGCTGGAGGTTGTTTCTGGACTTATCTAAGATTAGGAGAGGAAGGAAGGGAATGCTCGGGGGCCAACACGCTCCACAGATGGGTAGGGCCAGGGTGGTTGGGGCTAGATTGCACTTAGGACCTTTGGCGCCCTGCTGACCAGGAGAATTTTTAGCCCTGAGTTAACACCCAGGCTCCCCCTGCATTATGTGTGTGTAAGAAAGGGATTCTCAGCAGCCAGTATGCAGGGTGGGGAGCCAGTTAAACTAGCTAGGACTAAAATGGAGAAAAGAGGGGCAGAGCATAAGGCCCACATCTACAAAGGTACTTAGGCACCTGACTGTGTGGAGTATGGGTGGGACCACAGGCTGCTCTCTCCTCAGCACACACAGATCTTACGCAATGGCAGAGCCAGCAAGGGGAAGTCAGAACTGGTGAGTTCTTTCTGCTGCTCTAAGCACCAGGCAAGGGTTTCGTCTTTTGGAATGGATGAGAGATCAATGAATAATGTTGTTATATTTTTTTAGGTCAGGAGTTTCCAGTCTTCTTTCTGACTCCCCTCTGCTGCGCGTGGTGAATATTCTACAGCCCACCTGTGCCACAACAACTGGTTTTCTTCATTAGACAACTACATTAAAGCCAGGCCTGAGGCGGGTAGGCAAGGCAACTGCCTGGGGCCCTGCAGAGCTACACTGATCAAACTTTGCCTTCAGCCCCATGTGGGGGCTTGAACGCCGGTTGCCAGGGCTCCGGCTTCAGCTTTCTGCCCTGGGCCCCCAGAAGTCGAGCACTGGCCCTGCTCTCTGGTTTATTTTGGTGGGCCCCCTGAAACCTGCTTGTGCCCCCTGGTTGAGAACTGCTGCTTTAAATCATTCCAAGTGCATGGCCCTTTCCTGAAGTCGTCCAGGTCCCTACATCGCTGCCCTCCAGAGGCTGTCGTCTGCTCACAGTGAACGGGCAGGGACATTTGAAACCCTCTGCTGACCCTCATGGCAATGAAAGCAGAACCTGACTTGACGTTTCACCTTTGTGCCACATTTGTGTTCACTGAAAACCAAGTATTGTGGCCTCATTTCTGATACGTGCTGTCTGCAGATTTAAACTTGGCTTCTAAAAATTGGTTATTTTTTTTTGAGAGAGAGTCTGTTACATTTCTACAATGCGTGCACACAACACCACCAATGTCTTGTACTTCCATGCTGCCTTTTGAGGAAGACTCTCAATATGTCTTAGTAACATGAATTCAACTTTACGGTCCCCATTTCAGGAATGGACGTGTCAGTCTCCCTCCTCCCCCTTCAGTCCTCCTTTTAGAGCTGAGGAAGTTGAAGCACAAAGAGGTAATGTGATTTGCCACCAGTCACATAGTGAGTCCACGGCTGAGCCAGGCAGTCCCAGGGTATTTCCCCTCCTCCAGACCCCCAAGCCCAAACAACCTTCAAGGGGCCTTAAATCATTATCGGAAAGGCCAACATTATAAATCACAGCAAGATCCTGACAAACTCTGAAAATCCAAGGTTTCCCAGGGATCTACCTAGCCCCTGGACTCCTAGAAGGCTATTTGTTTTTTTTTAAATAGTGGAATCCAGGGTCTCTGAAATACCCACTCCCCTCTTGTACTCTCTCTCCCTCCCCCAGTAATGAGACTCTAGTTGCAACCCTGAACAAAAGCCTGACTCCCTGGGCTGCTCTGCATTTGGAAATGGCACCCCTAATGCACCAACCGTGCAGCTCCACTAGTCCAAGTACACAAGTGCCCATGTAGACAGAACACTGATATTTTTACTGCCCTGGCAGCCAGTTCTGTACAGGTCAAGCTTCGATGGCGACTTGTAAAACCCTGTCTCCACGGTTGTTTCTATCACTGCTATTATCAGTTGAACTGCACTGGCAGTTAATTGGCTGTGTAGATTCAATTTCTAGTATTATAAAGACCACTAGACCTTGCTGTCTTTCATCTGTTTCTGTACATGTCCCTAGAGCTTTGAGAAGACTGAAAATCAGGTCAGAAGATTGGAAGAAAGCTAATGTGTTACTATTTAAAGAGAATAAATGGGATAAGCCAGGCCAATTGGACATTGACCATAGGTAAAAAATTGAAGCAGCTGATATGGGTCTTGATTAATAAAGTATTAAAGGAAATTAGTATACTTAATGCCAATCAGTGTAAATTTATGGAACTTAGATCCTGCCAGATTAACTTGATAACTTTTTGATGAGATTGTATAAGTGGTTGATAAAAGGTAATACCACTGATATAACAGACCACTGTACGGCATTATACTTGGTGCCACATGGCATTTTGATTAAAAACTAGCACAATACAAAATGAACATTGCCACAGTAAATTGATTGGAGATTGAAAAGTTCTATGCCTGTGTAAACCACGTGGTCAGACTAGCTAGTCCCTTCCAACCTAGGCATATCTAGAATTTCCTGGACTGCAGCCAGTATCATCTCTTCTTAAGCAATTTCTCCATGCCCCATGCTCTGAAGCTGTCTAGAGAGCTTTCATTGACAACGCTGGATGTTAGATTTTTAAAATAAATTCTAGCTTCAGTCCATAATCTCTCTGGAATTTGCTTTAAAGACATACCCTTTTTTTGCTGTTAGTTTGTTTCACATCTTTCATTGGCTGTGACTCACCTGGTCAGCAATCTTTTGGATTTCTGGAGTTGCAGGCTCTGTCTCTGAGAAGTCTCCGGGAACACTCATAGTGGCAAATAACTTCTTAGGGTGTTTGCAAACACTGACAAGTAAAATCTAGAGCAAATGTGACCAAGAAAACTCAGACTTCCAACATTATATAGCCGCACAGTCACGTGATTTGTAGATGTGGATTTTACCATCATCAGGTTTGTAAGGGAAAAAGACAGAAGAAAGGAAAGCAAAATATAGTATTTTTAATAGTAAGGGAAAGAGCATTTTAAAGACCATAATGTGTATATTGCTTTCTGAACCCCAGAAAAGCAGAAAACAAATAAGTCCCCAACCCCTATTAATTACGGTACTTGGTTCAGGCTGGTGTGGCAATTTTTTTTTACTCAAAACCAGTTTCATCATATCTCATGAGGGTGTGATTCTTTGTGCTTAGGAAAGTGATTGTAAACACTGAACTACACCCCAATATTAACTTAAAAATTACCACACATTCTCCCCAGGTTTCATTTACAGGAACAGCAATTCCTGTTTAACTTGAACCTTGGTTCTCCAAGTTACCCTAAGCGAGCAAAGGCAACAGGCCTTTTATTTTTAATTATTTTATTTCTCTATTGTTTGTTACAAAACTGAAAGGTTTTCCAACTGTTGAAAGGACATATAAGAATGCTGGCACATGCTGCCTGCCACCCTTACCCCTTCTTCTGCTTGTATTTTAGTTTTCCATATGACCCGCTCTCCAAAAGAAGAATGCACGTACATTTCTTTATCAAACTTTTCCCAAACCTATGTGCATTTAGGAATTAGTCTTGTTTTAATTGTGCACCAGAAATAACATTTTCTTTTTCTACATTCTCTCTTTAACATTTGTCTTTATACATTGGCACATAGACCCCAAAGAAAGTAATATACTTCTCCACAGCCTTTTGTATTATTTCGGAATTAGCATCCATTGGATTGAATTGTATTAATTTTTAGTGAAGTGTTTGAATGACAGATACATTTTAAAGATTTAAAATATACACACAGATATACACTGCACAAATGGTCCAATGGCTGGAAAGCGAAGCTAGATGAATTCAGACAGTAAATAATGCATACAATTTAATAATGAGCAAGTTACCACTGCAACAGTTTACCAAGGATCGTGGTGGGTTCTTCATCCCTGTCAATTTTTAAATCAAATTGGATGTTTTCCTAAGAGATCCACTCTGGGAATTTTTTGAGGGAATTTATACACAAGAGCGCAAACCAGATTGTCACTCTGGCCACTTGTAGCCCTGGAATGTCTGAATTTAAAGTATATCTAACAGTGTAGACGTGGTTATGCACCCATTGCAGCTGGTCTCTAGATTATGTAGTAAGTGTATAGATTCCTTAAGAATTCCCAGTTATCATTTGCAGTATGGAGAGGGTGACCATCCGGCCCATTTTTAACAGGACAGTCCCATATTTAAACCCTTTTGCAGCTCTCCCGACTTTTTCTTAACAATGGTCAAAGAGGCAGCCATGTTGGTCTGATCTTGGGAAAACAAAAACAGCAGTCATGTAGCACTTTCAAGACTAACAAGATAGTTTATTAGGTCATGAGCTTTCCTGGGGCGGACCCAAATTTTCAGCTCTGGCTCTCTCCCTACTGGTCAGTGGGCATCAGCTCAGCAGCAGCAGCCTCCTGTTTGTGGCTGGCAGGTGACTGTGGCAGGGGGTGGCCAGCAAGTGGCGCTCTTAGGCAGGGCGCGGAGACAGAAAGACAAGAAGCCAGTAGGAGGAGAGGCAGCCTGTGTGTGACAGGGGGTAATGGGGATGGGTGTGAGTGAGGGGTGTGTCGCCCCTCCCCATGAGCACCCTACAGCCAAGTGTCCCAAGGGGGAAAGGGTCTGACAGCCCTTTCAGGATGTGGGAGAGAAGCCATGATCCCCGGCACCTTCTGTGGGGCTGAAAACTTGATCCCTGTTGGCTCTTCCCACACGGAATTTCCAGCAACCTGAAGCTGATCCATGGGGCACCCCTTGAATTGCCAGCACCACTCAGGCTGCAGCCCCGGTCCTCAGTGCACCTCTCCCCTCCCCAGATAGCAGCTCCAAACCCCGGCATGCCCCTCCCCCCGAGTAGCAGCCCTGATCGCCGGCATGTCCCCCCCCCCCAGCTGAAACCCTGAACCCCCACACTCCCCTCCCCCAAGGACCAAAGCCACAAGCCCTGGCAACCCCTGTAGGGCTGGAAGCAGGAGCTAAGGGCAAGTCCAGATCCCCACCCCTGAAAACTGAAGCCAGGAGTAAGTGCCAGGGCTGAATCCAGGACCCCAGCGCTCCCCGTGCAATAGAAGCCCCGAAGCCCATGGGCAGAGCTGGGCGACACTGGGCATGCTGCCCCTCCACACTTCAGGGGAAGTGCAGGACACAGTTTGGAGGCAGGAAGCCACAGCCGGGCTCCCACAACCAGTGAGAGCGGCAGGGGTGGGGAGCCCAGATCCATGGCTGGCAGCGCCCGAAGGACCAGGGGAACCACCAATCCCTCCTGGCACACAGCCTCCAGAAACCCATTCTCTGAACCCTGGGGTATCCTCCTGTCTGCACACAAGCCCCTAGCTCCTCCAGCCGCACACAGCCTCCAACTGCCCTCGTCCCTGCCCCCGAGTTACCCTCTGGCAGCACACACAGCCCCCATCTGTGGAGATATTGAAGAGTAGGGGTATGTCTACACTACCCTCCTAGTTCGAACTAGGAGGGTAATGTATGCATACCGCACTTGCTAATGAAGCCCGGGATTTGAATTTCCCGGGCTTCATTAGCATAAGCGGGGAGCCGCCATTTTTAAATCCCCGCTGCTTCGAACCCCGTGCAGCGCGGCTACACGGGGCTCGAACTAGATAGTTCGGACTAGGGTGCCTATTCCGAACTACCGGTACACCTCGTTTCACGAGGAGTAACGGTAGTTCGGAATAGGAACCTAGTCCGAACTACCTAGTTCGAGCCCAGTGTAGCCGCGCTGCACGGGGTTCGAAGCAGCGGGGATTTAAAAATGGCGGCTCCCCGCTTATGCTAATGAAGCCCGGGAAATTCAAATCCCGGGCTTCATTAGCAAGTGCGGTATGCATACATTACCCCGCTAGTTCGAACTAGCGGGGTAGTGTAGACATACCCTAGGTTAGATAAATGTCTATCAGGGATGGTCTAGACAGTATTTGGTCCTGCCATGAGGGCAGGGGACTGGACACGATGACCTCTCGAGGTCCCTTCCAGTCCTAGTATTCTAGGAGTATTCTATGATCGTACTGACCTACTTTAAGCAAAACCTACTTTGTTAAGGCTCACTTTTACATGGGTCAGTTGCCAACATTTCATCACCCACCAAAAATCTGTCCTTCCCTTCTTAAGGTAGGGCTTTATCCTCATTAAACACAGGCTGCGCCTAGTGTCATACACCCTCCCCTCTATTGATTACAGATAACCTAGATGAATCACATTCAGACATTTTCTGGAATTGGGTTATGACATTAACTTGAATAAACATGCTTTCAATTCAAGATTTTGCAATGAAAAGATCTGTAGGTGATCATTGCCTTACATCAGCTATAACTTCATGTTTATTTAATAGGGTTCCATTCCAGCTGGATTCTGGCTAAAGGCACACTCTTAGCAAACTCATAGAGGGTTACCATATTCACACGCTTTTCTGGTAAATAATCTTCCTCTCTGGTAAGATCTGCTTAGTTGGTCAGATCAAAGGTCCAGCTAGCACAGTACCCTGCCTCCCAACAGCTGTCCCCGTCCCTGCCCCCGAGTTACCTCCTGGCCACACACACAGCCCCCAGCTGCCCTCTCTGATGTGATGATCACAAACATTATTCAATGTTCTTTTCTACCACCTGAAACGTCTGCTGTGCAGTGTGGATTTCTATATCATAGAATCATAGAACTGGAAGGGACCTCGAGAGGTCATCGAGTCCAGCCCCCCGCCCTCAAGTCAGGACCAAGGTCCGTCTACACCATCCCTGACAGATGTCTATCTAACCTGTTCTTAAATATCTCCAGAGAGGGAGATTCCACCACCTCCCTTGGTAATTTATTCCAATATTTGACCACTCTGACAGTTAGGAATTTTTTCCTAATGTCCAATCTAAACCTCCCTTGCTGCACTTTAAGCCCATTACTCCTTGTCCTGTCCTCAGAAACCAAGAGGAACAAATTTTCTCCTTCCTCCTTGTGACACCCTTTTAGATAGTTGAAAACCGCTATCATGTCCCCCCTTAATCTTCTTTTTTCCAAACTAAACAAGCCCAGTTCATGAAGCCTGGCTTCATAGGTCATGTTCTCTAGACCTTTAATCATTCTTGTCGCTCTTCTCTGTACCCTTTCCAATTTCTCCACATCTTTCTTGAAATGTGGCGCCCAGAACTGGACACAGTACTCCAGCTGAGGCCTAACTAGTGCAGAGTAGAGCGGCAGAATGACTTCACGAGTTTTGCTTACAACACACCTGTTGATACAACCTAGAATCATATTTGCTTTTTTTGCAACAGCATCACACTGTTGACTCATATTCAACTTGTGGTCCAATATGACCCCTTTCCGCCATGCTCCTTCCTAGACAGTCGCTTCCCATCTCGTATGTATGGAACTGATTGTTCCTTCCTAAGTGGAGCACTTTGCATTTCTCTTTATTAAACTTCATCCTGTTTACCTTTGACCATTTCTCTAACTTGCTAAGGTCATTTTGAATTATGTCCCTATCCTCCAAAGAAGTTGCAACCCCACCCAGTTTGGTATCATCTGCAAACTTAATAAGCGTACTCTCTATCCCAATATCTACATCATTGATGAAGATATTGAACAGTACGGGTCCCAAAACAGACCCTTGCGGAACTCCACTTGTTATCCCTTTCCAGCAGGATTTAGCACCGTTAACAACTCTCTGACTACGGTTATCCAGCCAATTATGCACCCACCTTATCGTGGCCCTATCTAAGTTATATTTGCCTAGTTTATCAATAGGAATATCATGTGAGACCGTATCAAATGCTTTACTAAAGTCTAGGTATATGACATCCACCGCTTCTCCCTTATCCACATGGCTCGTTAACCTATCAAAGAAAGCTATCAGATTAGTTTGGCATGACTTGTTCTTCACAAACCCATGCTGGCTATTCCCTATCACTTTATTACCTTCCAAGTGTTTGCGCATGATTTCCTTAATTACCTGCTCCATTATCTTCCCTGGGACAGACGTTAAACTGACCGGTCTGTAGTTTCCTGGGTTGTTCTTATTCCCCTTTTTATAGATGGGCACAATATTTGCCCTTTTTCAGTCTTCTGGAATCTCCCCTGTCTTCCATGATTTTTCAAAGATCATAGCTAAAGGCTCAGATACCTCCTCTATCAACTCCTTGAGTATCCTGGGATGCATTTCATCAGGACCTGGTGACTTGCTGACATCTAACTTTTCTAAGTGATTTTTAACTTGTTCTTTGTGTATCCTAACTTCTAAACTTACCCTCTCTCTGCTTGTATTCACTACGTTAGGCACACCTCCAGACTTCTCGGTGAAGACCGAAACAAAGAAGTCATTGAGCATCTCCGCCATTTCCAAGTTTCCTGTTACTGCTTCTCCCTCCTCACTGAGCAGTGGGCCTACCCTGTCCTTGGTCTTCCTTTTGCTTCTAATGTATTTATAAAAGGTCTTCTTGTTTCCCTTTATGACTGTAGCTAGTTTGATCTCATTTTGTGCCTTTGCCTTTCTAATCTTGCCCCTGCATTCCCGTGTTGCTTGCCTATATTCATCCTTTGTTAGTTGTCCTAGTTTCCATTTTTTATAGGATTCCTTTTTTATTTTGAGATCATGCAAGATCTCCTTGTTAAGCCAAGCTGGTCTTTTGCCATATTTTCTATCTTTCCTACACAGCGGAATTGTTTGCTTTTGGGCCCTTAACAACGTCCCTTTGAAATACTTCCAACTCTCCTCAGTTGTTTTTCCCTTCAGTCTTGCTTCCCATGGGACCTTACCTACAAGTTCTCTGAGCTTATCAAAATCTGCCTTCCTGAAATCCATTACCTCAATTGTGCTGGTCTCCCTTCTACCTTTCCTTAAGATCATGAACTCTATTATTTCATGATCACTGTCCCCTATACTGTCTTCCACTTTCAAGTTCTCAACTAGTTCCTCCCTATTTGTTAAAATCAAATCCAGAACAGCTTCTCCTCTGGTAGCTTTTTCAACCTTCTGAAACAGAAAGTTGTCTCCAATGCAGTCCAGAAACTTATTGGATAGCCTGTGCCCCGCTGTGTTAGTTTCCCAACATATGTCTGGATAGTTGAAGTCCCCCATCACCACCAAATCTTGGGCTTTGGATAGTTTTGTTAATTGTTTAAAAAAGGCCTCATCCACCTCTTCCACCTGGCTAGGTGGCCTGTAGTAGACTCCTAGCATGACATCACCCTCCTTTTTTACCCCTTTTAGCTTAACCCAGAGACTCTCTACACAGCTATCTCCTACGTTCATCTCCACTTCAGTCCAAGTGTGTACATTTTTAATATACAAGGCAACCCCTCCTCCCTTTTTTCCCTGTCTGTCCTTCCTGAGCAAGCCGTACCCTTCCATACCAACATTCCAATCATGCGTCCCATCCCACCAGGTTTCTGTAATACCAATGATATCATAGTTGTATTTATTGGTTAGCAATTCCAGTTCTTCCTGCTTATTACCCATACTTCTCACATTTGTATATAGGCATCTAAGATACTGATTTGATCTTGCCTCCCTGTTGTGCCCTGACCCTCCTTTCTCCTTGCCATTATAGGCTGTAGTCCCCCCCCATTTCCAACCCATTTCTCAGTCCCGTACATTCAGCACTTACCTCTGGGCTTTGCTCATCTGTCCCCATCGAACCTAGTTTAAAGCCCTCCTCACAAGTTTAGCGAGTCTGTGTCCAAACAAGGCCTTCCCGCACCTGGAAAGGTGAACTCCATCTCTGCCAAGCAGTCCTTCCTGGAAGAGCACCCCGTGGTCAAGGAAGCCGAAGCCCTCCTGGCGACACCATCCTTGCAGCCAGGCATTCACCTCCAGGATGCACCTCTCTCTCCCGGGCCCCTACCTTTGACAGGAAGGATATCAAGGGATTGAAAACACTCGTTGGGCTTTGTTCAAACAGTGCCAGTACAAATAGTGGTGGTGCTAACGGTGCTGGGAAAACAATGTCTGCTGAAAACTGCAAGTCTGATTAGGGGAAAAGATCTATGGTTTTGGTTGCGGTGCTCACCTTGTTAGTAATGCCCTGCCAACAGCAGCTGACTGTCTTCCATTGGATTTGGAGTCCTTGGCCGTGAAAGATTATAAATACTTTCACAGTTACACTGTTCCTGTGGAAGAACTGAAAGACTTTTTTGCCAATGTATCAGCCTTGAGTATCTCACATTGTTGGAAAATGGCAGCACACACTCCCCTTCTCTGGGACCTGCACTAGACAGAACGTTGTTGATTTTTTGATGGGCACAAGGCATATTTTCTCACTCAAGACACATGCCCAACACTGTCCAAGAAAGTCTTCTGTGACCCTTGCACAAAACAGAGGCTTGTTTTGCTTAGAAGGCAAACAGCCACTTTTCTGAAGACGGCAGAGGCAAGCGAGGAAAACAACTGATCAGTGACAGAAGTTGCACTGCATATTTGTACCTTTCAAAAGAATTTCACATGAGGCTCAGAGAAAGATTTGTCACATCACCCACAAACACCCTCCTGCGGTCTGGTTGAGGCAAGGGTGGGGAAATGAAGGAACAGGAATTTTACAATGCAATTGAGAATTTTTATCCAACATCCTTGAAGTAGTTGGAGCACTGGAAACCTCCCTGTGAGTGCACGGAAAAGTTTGAGCGGGCCCTGTTGAGAAGCATGCCGGTGTGGGATAATATACAAAGCAGTCTTGCCTTTGCCACACAAGAATTCCCACCCCATGTTTGATAGCTGAGAATCAACTTTGTGATGCATGGACACGTGCAAAATCAATAGTAGCCTGTGACATCAAAAATCACCATTTCTGTACATGGGGGGGGACGTTTTCCCCAAGACGGACAACAAGGCAGCAGAACACTCAGCTCTGGGAAAGGCAGGTGAGTTTGGCTTTTTTGCCAGGCACCGCAGCCTGTGTTTAATGTGTCTTTCAAATAATTAATGCAGTTTGGTCACTTGAAAAAGCCTGTCGTGGTGTTTTTCCCAAGAAGGCAATCTTGTTTGTGGGAGTGTATTTTGCCCTAGACTGTGCTGCATTTTTATGACAAGTTGCTGAAAAACAAGCAGATCCTTCAAAACATGGCTTCACCTGACAGCATAAGAATGGCCACGCTGGGTCAGACCAAAGGTCCATCTAGCCCAGGATCCTGTGTGCTGAGAGAGGCCAAAGCCAGGTGCCCCAGCAGGCTAGGATCACCAAATTTGGAATGCAGCTTCCTAGTATCATAAGCAACAATCGTTTCTTTTCACAGACAATGATTCAAGGAGCTGACAGAGGAGGTATTTGAGCTATCATCTTTGGAAAATCATGGGAGACAGGATAGATTGCAGAAGACTGGAAAAGGGCAAATATAGTGCCCATTTATAAAAAGGGAAATAAGAACAACCCAGGAAACTACAGACCAGTTAGTTTAACTTCTGTGCCAGGGAAGATAATGGAGCAAGTAATTAAGGAAATTGTCTGTAAACACTTGACAACCGTGTTGGGGACCACGGACCTAGATTATAGTAAGGCATTTGATACGGTCTAGCATGATATTCTTATCGATAAACTAGGCAAATACAACTTAGATGGGGCTACTATGAGGTGGGTGCATAACTGGCTGGATAACCATACTCAAAGAGTAGTTATTAACGGTTTACAATCCTGCTGGAAAGGTATAACAAGTGGGGTTAAACGGGGGTCTGTTTTGGGACCGACTCTGTTCAATATCTTCATCAACAATTTAGATATTGCCATAGAAAGTACACTGATTAAGTTTGCAGATGATACCAAGCTGGGCGGGGTTGCGACTGCTCTGGAGGATAGGGTCATAATTCAAAATCATCTGGACAAATTGGAGAAATGGTCTTAGGTAAACAGGATGAAGTTTAATAAAGACAAATGCAAAGAGCTCCACTTAGGAAGGAACAATCAGTTTCACACATACAAAATAGGAAGCGACTGTCTAGGAAGGAGTACGGCAGAAATGGATACAGAGGTTATAGCGGACCACAAGCTGAAAATGAGTCAGCAGTGTGGTGCTGTGGCAAATAAAGCAAACACAATTCTGGGATGCATTAACAGATGTGTTGTGAGCAAGACACAAGAAGTGATTCTTCGCTCTACTCTGCGCTGGTTAGGCCTCAGTTGGAGTAATGTGTCCAGTTCTGGGCATCGCATTTCAAGGAAGATGTGGAGAAATTGAAGAGAGTCCAGAGAAGAGCAACAAGAATGATTAAAGGTCTAGAGAACATGACCTATAAAGGAAGGCTGGAAGAATTGGGTTTGTTTAGCTTAGAAAAGAGAAGATTGAGGGGGTACCTGATCGCAGTTTTCAAATATTTAAAAGGGTGTCCTGAGGAGGAGGAAGAAAACTTGTTCATCTTGGCCTGTGAGGACAGAACAAGAAGCAATGGGCTTAAACTGCAGCAAGGAAGGTTGGACATTAGGAAAAAGCTCCTAACTGTCAGGATAGTCAAACACTAGAATAAATTGCCCAGGGAGGTTGTGGAATCCCCATTCGTGGAGATATTGAAGAGTAGGTTAGATAAATGTCTATCAGGGATGGTCTAGACAGTATTTGGTCCTGCCATGAGGGTAGGGGACTGGACTCGATGACCTCTTGAGGTCCCTTTCAGTCCTAGTATTCGATGAGTATTCTATGATCATACTGACCTACTTTAAGCAAAACCTACTTTGTTAAGGCTCACTTTTACATGGGTCAGTTGCCAACAATTCATCATCCACCAAAAATCTGTCCTTCCCTTCTTCAGGTAAGGCTTTACCCTGATTAAACACAGGCAGCGCCTAGCGTCATACACCCTTCCCTCTGTTGATTACAGATAACCTAGATGAATCACATTCAGACATTTTCTGGAATTGGGTTATGACATTAATTTGAATGAACATGCTTTCAATGCAAGATTTCCCAATGAAAAGATCTGTAGGTGATCATTGCCTTACATCAGCTATAACTTCATGTTTAATAGGGTTCAATTCCAGATGGATTCTGGCTAAAGGCGCACTCTTAGCAAACTCATAGAGGGTTACAATATTCACACTCTTTTCTGGTAAATAATCTTCCTCTCTGGTAAGATCTGCTTAGCTGGTTAGCTCAAAGGTCCAGCTATCACAGTACCCTACCTGCCAACAGTGGCCAATGCCCGGTGCCCCAGAAGGAGGGAACAGAACAGGGATCCTTGACCTGCTGCTCACAAACAGGGAGGAAGTAGTAGGGGAAGTAGAGGTGGGTGACGACCTGGGAAGCAGTGATCATGAGATGGTCGAATTCAGGATCCTGACCAAAGGAAGAAGGGAGAGTAGCAAAATACACACCCTGGACTCCAGTGAAGCAGACTTTGACTCTGTCAGAGAACTGATGGACAGGATCCCTGGGATGCTAACAGGAGGGGGAAAGAAGTCCAGGAGAGCTGGCCGTATTTTAAAGAAGCCTTATTGAAGGCACAGGGAGAAACGATCCAGGCGTGCAGTAAGAAAAGCAAATATGGTAGACAACCAGATTGGCTTACCGGGGACATCCATGATAAGCCTAAACACAAAAAGGAAGCTTACAAGAAGTGGAATCTTGGACAGATGACTACGGAGGAGTATAAATATGTTGCTCGAGAATGCAGGGGAGTTATCAGGAAGGTGAAAGCGCAACTGGAATTACAGTTAGCAAGGGATGTGAAGAGTAACAAGAAAGATTTTTACAGGCATGTTAGCAATAGGAGGGTGATGAGAGGGAGTGTGTGGCCGTTACTGGATGAGGGAGGTAACCTAGTGACAGATGATGCGGGAAAAGCTGAAGTACTCGATGCTTTTTTTAACCTCTGTCTTCACAGAAAAGGTCAGCTCTCAGACTAATGCACTAATGCATCCTATCCGCTAATGCTATAAACAACTGGGGGGATTTGCGGAAGGGCCTGGTCTTCTCTAAATAAAAAACTAAAGCACTCCTCACATCAAGAATAGTGATAGAGATGTAGCCGTGTTAGTCTGGGGTAGCTGAAGCAAAATGCAGGACAGTGTAGCACTTTAAAGACTAACAAGATGGTTTATTAGATGATGAGCTTTCGTGGGCCAGACCCACTTCCTCAGATCAAATAGTGGAAGAAAGTAGTCACAACCATATATACCAAAGGATACAATTAAAAAAAAAGAACAAATATGAAAAGGACAAATCACATTGCAGAACAGGAGGGGGATGCGGGGGGGGGGGGGAGGAAGGTAAGTGTCTGTGAATTGATGATATTAGAGGTAGGGAGAGTGGGATGTTTGTGAGTTAATGGTATTAGAGGTGATAATTGGGGAAACTATCTTGGTAATAGGTGAGATAGTTTCTTGCCATTTTAACCAGAAAGGACACTCTCTCAATGACTTAACCACCTGCATTCTGCTAAAGACCTTTTACATCTGCACTTGAAAGGGAATCCTCTGAACTGTCATTCATGTTAAAATTCGACACTTTCCAAAAAGGACTCAAAAAACATTTGAACTATCTCACCCATTACCAAGATAGTTTCCCCAATTATCACCTCTAATACCATTAACTCACAAACATCCCACCCTCCCTATGTGACGTAGTGGGGGTACCTGGCTGGTTTCTATGCTGCTGGCTCTGGGGTAACCCCCACTGGCTGCCGTGGGTACCACGACCCAGCAAAACAGGATGAGTCACTATGCAAACGAGTATGGCCAGACACCCCCCATGGAGAGGAACAAAGGAAGGTGGAATGCTGCCCTGGCTGGGGGGCAGGGCTGGAAGAGGGTTAGTGAGTTGCTGGCTGGAAGCATGGAGGAGACAGCCTAGGGAAAGGGACTGGAGTTTAGGGGTCCAGTCTCCCCCATCTCAAGGGGGCCTGAGGCATCCTAGCCCAGCTCTGTGACCAGATTACATCTATGCTGTGCTGTATCCTGGAGAGGCAATAAACTCCCTCTATTCCACCGGCTGGTGCAGTCTGTTTGTGCCATTTCGGGGTGCAGGAGACGGGGGAACCCCATCGCGCCGTCACACTGGTGTCAGAAGTGGGATGCACTGCACCCTGTGGATGGAGCTTCCAGCGGCGAGCGACAAGGCGCAGTAGAAGCAAGAGCCCTGGAGCCAGGCATGCTGGAGACAGAGCGAAGCGGTTCCTGGGGATCGTGGGGCGCTGCAGCACTAGACTGGTGAGTCTGCACCGAGGGGACCAGCGGGCAGATGGCCTACGCCTGACTCTTGAAGGCAGAGGTGGTGGGGCTGTGCAGAGAGAGGGGCTTGCCTGTGCGGAAAGCAACCAAGGCCCAGCTGATTGCCCAGCTGGAAGAGAATGACCAGCCACAGGGCCAGGATCTTGTCCCCAGGGGAAGCAGCCAGACCCCCCCTGAGAGTGTGTCAGGCTCAGAGAGGGGGAGGAGCGCTGGAACCCACCGGAGAGATGAGACAGCGTCTCCTGGGAGGCCTGCAAGCTGTAGCCCATCTAGGGCAGGGGCCAGCCCAGCGGAGCTGCGGCGGCTGGAGATCCAGCTGCGGATCAAGGAATTGGAAGCAGAGGACCGAGAGAGGGACCGCCAGGACCGAGAGAAGGAGCGCCAAGATCGAGAAAGGGACCGCCAGGACCGAGAGAGGCAGCGGCAGCATGAGCTGGCCATGGCAGAGCGGAGAACTGGCGGGGCACCGGCTGCGCCAAGTGCGGATGGGCCCCAGGGTCCCAGGACTACCAGACGCTTGGAGAGGCTCGTGGTGGCCCAATTGGAGGACATGGGTGACATAGACGGGTTCCTCAGTGCCTTTGAGAGGGCCTGTGGACTGCAACGAGTTCCCCCAGCTGACTGGCTGCAGGAGCTCGTCCCCGCACTGAGCCAGGAGGCAGCCGGAGTGCTCATTCAGCTGGAGGACCTACAGCCAGGGGATTACAACCGAGTCAAGGAGGCCCTGCTGCACAAGTTCGGGCTGACCCCCGAGATGTACAGGAAGAAGTTCCAGGGGGTACAGAAAGGGCCACGGGAGACCTATGTGGATCTGGCCTCCCGCCTATCGCAATACGGCCGCAAGTGGGTGTCTGGAGTCGGAGCCCAGACCGCAGAAGAGCTGCTCAAGCTGGTCCTGATGGAGCAGTTCTGTGAAGCGTGCCCACCCAAACTGAGGCTGTGGCTCAAGGACCGGAGACCAGAGAACCCCCAGGAGGCCGGGAGACTGGCGGATGAGTTCACGGAGAGCCAGTCCGGGTGTGAACGGGAGTCCCGGAAAGAAAGGGAACCGCGCAGAGACCGGATCTCGGCTGAGCGACGGAGGGAGTCAACTACGGGGCGAGACCAAGGAACAGGTCGTCTGCATCCCAGAGAACCAGCCAGGGCCTGGACAGAGACAGCCCAAAGCTTAACTTGCCATTGCTGTGGGCAAAAAGGCCACAAGAGGGCTCAGTGCACCAGGTCCCAGGACCAGGGACTTTCCAGGGTTAACTGGCTGGGGCGGGAGGAAGGGCAGGCTGCCCCAGAGGCAGGGGCTGGCAGGCAAACCTCAGCTCAGAGAGAGGGGAAGGATGCTCAGTGCACCTCCCCTGGGAGGTCAGATTCTCAGGAGGCGGATTTCTCCGTGTACCGGGTGGGGGCAGGGCGGCCCCTGCGGAGCGAGTGCCTCATACCCCTGGAGGTGGATGGTAGGAAGGTGACGGGCTTCTGGAACACGGGGGCGGAGGTGACTCTGGCCCGATCTGACATAGTGGCCCCAGAGCGGATACTACCCCACACCCAGCTGACCCTGAAGGGCATAGATGGGTCCCCATTTAAGGTGCCTGTAGCCCGGGTGCATCTGAAATGGGGGGCCAAGGAAGGCCTCAAGGAAGTGGGGGTGCACCCGCACTTGCCCACCGAGGTGCTGATGGGGAATGACCTAGAGGAGTGGCCCCATGAATCCCAGCGGGCTCTAGTCACTACCCGGAGCCAGAGCCATCAGGGGGCTGACAACGTGGGTCCAGGGAAGGACTCCTGGCAGCGTCCTCAGGGTCCCATCCCAGTGGACACGGGGTCCAGCCAGGCTGGGACTCCGGACCTAGGCAGAGGTGAGGAACAGGTCCCGATCCCTGCCTCAGCAGCTGAATTCCAGGCTGAGGTGCAGGCAGACCCCTCCTTGCAGAGGCTGAGGGACCAGGCTGGCCTTCGTGCAGCTCAGCCTCGGGGGAGAGGTGGCCAGGAGAGATTCCTGCAGGAGCGTGGACTCCTGTACCGTGAATGGCTTCCCCCCAGGAAGGTGAGGGCATGGGGGGTCCAGCGGCAGCTGGTCATCCCCCGAAAGTATCGCCTCAAGCTGCTGTATTTGGCCCACGACGTCCCCGTTGGGGGCCACCGGGGGATCCGGAGCACCCGGCTGAGGCTGCTCCAACACTTCTATTGGCCGGGAATCTTTACAGCTGTGCAGCGGTACTGCCGGTCCTGTGACTCCTGCCAGAGGGGCGGGAAGGCCCAAGACAGTAGGAAAGCGGCTTGGGGGTCTCTACCCCAGATAGAGGACCCTCTGGGCTTGCTGAGAGTGTTATGGAAGGGGAAGACCTCCCTGGATGGAGCATCGGGGGTGGAAGCCGCCCTGGCTGTCCAGAGAAGGCTCGCTGGGCTCATGGCCCCGGCCCGAGAGACCCTGGCCAGAGATCAAGGCCAGCCAAAGGGTGGGTGTGACCCCCGAGGACAGGCCTGTGCCAGTCGTCCTGGAGCGGGGCGGCGAGTGGACAGAAGGAAGCCAGCTCATGTGGGTCCTCGCCACGGCCGGCCCGAGTCAAGGGGAGCACCCATGTCCCCAGGGCGGGTTCCCGCGCAGAGGACCTGAACTTCCCTAGGTCACGAGCGGAGTGACCCTGCTCAGTTCGCTCTCGGAGGGGGGAGAACTGTGACGTAGTGGGGGTACCTGGCTGGTTTCTATGCTGCTGGCTCTGGGGTAACCCCCACTGGCTGCCGTGGGTACCACGACCCAGCAAAACAGGATGAGTCACTATGCAAACGAGTATGGCCACCACCCCCCATGGAGAGGAACAAAGGAAGGTGGAATGCTGCCCTGGCTGGGGGGCAGGGCTGGAAGAGGGTTAGTGAGTTGCTGGCTGGAAGCATGGAGGAGACAGCCTAAGGAAAGGGACTGGAGTTTAGGGGCCCAGTCTCCCCCATCTCAAGGGGGCCTGAGACATCCTAGCCCAGCTCTGTGACCAGATTACATCTGTGCTGTGCTGTATCCTGGAGAGGCAATAAACTTCCTCTATTCCACCGGCTGGTGCAGTCTGTTTGTGCCATTTCGGGGTGCAGGAGACGGGGGAACCCCATCGCGCCGTCACACCCTACCTCTAATATCATCAATTCACAGACACTTACCTTCCTTCCTCCCCCCACGCCCGCATCCCCCTCCTGTTCTGCAATGTGATTTGTCCTTTTCATATTTGTTCTTTTTTTTTTTAATTGTATCCTTTGGTATATATGGTTGTGACTACTTTCTTCCACTATTTGATCTGAGGAAGTGGGTCTGGCCCACGAAAGCTCATCATCTAATAAACCATCTTGTTAGTCTTTAAAGTGCTACATTGTCCTGCATTTTTCCTCACATCAAGTGTGTGCAATGCCTGTTCCACCCCGGATCTACGGGGCTTAGGGTGAAACACAGGGACACTAATATCCTGCTGAACATGGAAGTAAGACACCGCTTTGGACAAGAAAGCTGGGTAGGTGCACAGCCTGATCTTATCCTTAAAAAAGACCGTATAAGGGAGAAGCCTTTCCCCCTTCCCGCTGATCCCCAGAGAAATCCTCAGAGTCAGGGAATTCCGGGCCTCAGTGATCGTGATAGCCCCAGCCTGGCCTCGCCAGCATTGGTTCCTGGACCACCTCTCCCTTTCAGTGGAGCGGCCTCTGGCCTTCCCCCTGTGCCCGAACCTAATCTCCCAGCAGTTTGGCAGGCTCAGACACCCGAACCTCCACTGTCTGCACCTCATGGCATGGAAGCTCCACAGCTAACGGCCTCAGAGAGGCAGTGCTTGGAGCAGGCCAGGCAGTCCTCCTCGGGGGCTGGAAGCCTTCTACCTGGCAGGTCTTTCTGCCTGGCGAAGTGGAAATGGTTTGTAATCTGGTCAGGTGACAAGGGGGTCCCCCCTACGGAGGCCCCGGTGCCAGCTATCTTCGACTGCCTCCTGGGGCTCAGGCTCCAGGACCTGGCTCCTTCTCCATGCAAGTGCACCTAGCAGCCATCTCGGCTTTCCACTCTGGTTCGGGGGGAAGGACCATTTTCTCACACTTCATGCTGCACCAGTTCCTCAAGGGCTTAGACAGGGTTTACCCCCAGGTGCGTGAGCCAGTGTCTTCCTGGGACCTAAATTTGGTCCTCTTAAGGCTCATGGGTCCTTCCTTTGAGCCACTGGCTACGTGTTCCCTTCTACACCTTTCCTAGAAGGTGTCTTTCCTGGTGGCCATTACCTCAGCCAGGCGAGTACTAGAATGCAGGGCCCTAGTAGTGGACCCCCCTTATACGGTCTTCTTGGATGTCCCTGGTTAGCCAATCTGGTTGTCTACCATATTTGCTTTTCTTACTGCACACCAGGATGTTTTCTCCCACGTGGGCAGTGTGGGGTAGCAGTAGTGCCCAGAGGTTTGAGGTGTAGGGGGGCTCAAGGGTTAGGGCAGAGGTTGGGGTGCAGAAAGATGAGGGCTGTGCCTGAAGGTGCAGACTCTGGGGTGGGGACAAGGATTGGGGGTTCAGAATGCAGGCTAGGGGTAAGGGCTGTGGCAGAGGGATTGAGTGAGGTGAGGGCTCTGGGGTGGGATGGGCTAAAGAGTTTGGGGTGCAGGCTGCTCTGGGGAGAGAGGATGCCCCACAGTAGCTCAGCACCAGCTTAGAGGAGCTTCCCTAGTACTGCAGCAGTTCCAGCAGGCCTGACTGGTGGAGGGGCTCCTGTCCCTCGGAGTGGGCAGTTCTGGGTTAATCTGGGTGGGGACCTCTCCACATGCCTCCAAGTCCAGGGCAGCCCCATAAGGAGGCCGGTGGGCAGAGGCACCTCTCCCCCAGCCTCAGAAGCTCTGTGCCGATGTCAATGGGGAGAAGTGAGTCTGTCACCCAGTCATAGTAGCACATGATTGAGGCTAGCAGGGAGAAGCACCCCCACCCCAAAACTTCAGCTGGTTTGGGGGGGGAGGCAGCTCTCCCTGCTGTAATCTGGAGTCCCTGCAGGGGATGCTGGCATGCAGCTTAACAGAAGCCCAGGGACAGGCACACTGTAGATGGTGGACTGAGCCGGTCAGCGGTGGGATGTGCTGGAGCTTGTTGATGCCAGCCATGAGAAGGGCGTGGGGCTGGGTCCTGGCCTGTCAGAGTGGCAGGGAAGTTTGCTGTGTGATGGTGGATGATGATGAGGTAGTTGTAGACATCAACTGTGAAGCTGCAAATGATGTTTTTCACGGCAGGGGGAGGTGTTAATGGGTGTCCTGGGGAAGGGTGTGACTGAGTGACATGCTGCGTTTCTCTGCTGAAGATGCTGACCAGAAACCCCGTGTGCACAGCCTGAGTGATATGTGAATTCTGGGAAGGGGAGGGGAAGGGGACCAAACCTGCTCCATTACTGGCTGGGTTCATTTCTTCTACAGCCCACAATTCTGAGAGCAGTTAAATATCCCCCCCTCCAAAAAAAAAAAGACTCAAGACCGCACATGATTTAAAAATTAGCACTGTCAAGTGATTACTCAAAAAAATTGTATTGTTAAAACAATAGAATACCAGTTATGTAAATGTTTAGAATCCTTTCTACATTTTTGATATATTAATTTCAATTACATTACAGGATACAAAGTGTACGGTGCTTGCTATTTTTTACAGTGCAAATGTTTGTAATAAAAACTTCAATTCACCTCATTGGAGTACTGTTTTGCCATCTCTTCATCAGGAGAACTGAACTTATGAATGCAGAATTAACAAGAAAAGAATGTAACATTTCAGAGTTTACAAGTCCACTCAGTCCTACTGCTTGTTCAACCACTCTCGCAAACAGGCATTCAGTTGCTGAAGCAGGCAATGACTTGTGGAGGAGGATGGGGGAGAAGGGGTGTGTCTTGCTGCTGCTTCTGGAAGGGTGGTTTCTGACACTGGGCTCCCCTCCTTTATACTGAGCGGGGTGGGCTCCATTCGGCTAAGTGAGCCCTTCTTTGCAAGGGAAGGTGGATTTTACCTCAGGAACTCATCATCCTGCAGGGGAGGAGAGGCTGGTACACGCAGGCTGGGCTTGCCAGGTGCATGCTCTCTTTGGGGGTAGCACCGAAACTAGTGGTTTGCTTGGAGCAATGGGGCACTGTGCAGAGGGGTGGGTCCCAGGCATGAGGACCAATCGGGCATGGGCTGGCCAGTTCTTTCCCTTCCCGGCCCTCCCTACTTTTTCATTGCACCTGGCATGTGTCCCAGCTGCAAGACAGAGCAGAGTGGCAGCTCCTGCCTGGGGCTCAGCTGCAGGCCAGCGGAGACGTGCTGCTGGGGCCAGTGCTGGTTTCAGAGCTGGCCAAGCAGCAGTCAGCCTCAGCTGGGGGAGGTGCAGAGCTCGGGGAGGGGAGTGATCAGCCCCAGCTGTGGGCAGAGTGGGCCTGAGGAGGGCTCAGGCCCAGCTGCAGGTAGAGCGGGGCTTAGGCGGGGGGAAATCACCATCCAGACGCAGATGAGAGTGGCCCAAGGTTGGGGTGTGTGACCCTGCCATGGGCACTACAGAGCTCAGGGGCTGGGAGAGTGGGGCCCAGCCCCAGCACTGGGTGGCCACAGGAGTCAGAGTGGGAATCAGTCCCCAAGCTTGGGGGGGTCAGCTCCAGCCCCGGCATGATGGGGCTCAGGAGTCAGCCCCAGCTGTGAGCTTAGGGGATGGAGGACAGTCCCTGAGCTAGGGTAGGAGATCAGCCCCAGCAGGCACAGGAGGAGGAGGGGGGACGGAGGTGAGGTCGGCTGCAGGCTGCAAGGGGTGGGATGGGCATGGGGAGAGCCCCAGAGGCACGGGGAGGGCAGCTCAGGTGAGCTGTCCAAGGGAGTTGCAGCTCCCGTTAGCCCCTGGCCACCCTGGTTTCACCTTTAAGAAATTCGGGACAGGGTGTGTGTCAAGCTCTCTACCAAGCCCCTTCTCTTCCCATGCTCTGGGGTCTGAGCTTAACGGGTTATTCTTCACAAGGAAGGTGTTCATTGTGCTGTGCAGGAATCACTCGCATCCATGGCGATTCATTGCCAGCCCTGCTAGAACTCCCACAAGCTCTGTGTCTAGTGCCCAGAGCCTCAAAGGTTTTCAGGCCTTTAGATCCCACTGTACCCATAATACCTCTGAGGCTCTGGGCCTGGGGCCCTGACAGAGCAGCGCTGCCCCTGGCAATGGCAACAGGGGCCACCCCTCAGATCAACCCTTTGTTTCACGCTCTTCCACCTGTGTCTCTCTCCAACCCCACCCGTCTGCAACTCACCTTAGGGGGGCGAGGAAGCCAGCACAGTACGTTATGTGCCCTTCCTTACCTATGCACCAAGCTGTGGATGCCAGATCTAGGGCTGACGGTCTTGAGACAGACACCTGCTTAAGAGCAAAAACAGACCGTTTGAATGTTTTGGTGGTGCTGGTATTCCTGGAAGCAAGGTGCTGGTAAATACCTCAGTGCAGTTTACATAATAAGGGATTGACTTCTTACAATACACCAAGCATCAAGTTGCAAATTCCCATAAGCTGCCAGTGCGATACTCGAGGTTACTAAAGAATGTATTTACTGCACTGATTCAGGGAACTTTTTCATCCTGAAAATGGGAAATTTACAATATAGCAAAAAGTCCCACTATTGCATTTGGGCACTTTGATCTTGTACATTAGAAGCGACTGGATCGGCTTTTAATATGTGTTTGCAACCTTGGAGCTGTGTTGCTCCCAGGATGTAAGAGAGACAAAGTCAGTGAAGTAATATATTTTGTCTGGACCAAATTCTGCTGATGAAAGATACAGGCTTCTGAGCTAATAGGTCAACAGAAGGAAAAAAATCAGGGCATGTCTACACTGGGAAATTATTTTGAAATGAAATAATAATAACTCCCAAAATAGCTATTTCAAAATAGCATGTCCACACTACATGGAAGCCTTGAAATTAGCCCGAGGCAGACTCCTTTAACATGGATGCACCATCTTGACTTAGAGCCACAGGAAGCACTGGGGAGTAATTACTGGGAATGACTTGGGGGAGTAATTATTTTGAAATAGCAGCAGTGGAGAGTTGACAAGAATTGACAGCTCCAACACAGAGTGTGAAAAGTGTTCACCTACTAGTGACTTGGGTGGCTTTTCTGGGGGAATGCTGCTCCAGAATATTAAAAATGCTGCACAAAGTATATTAAAATTCTGCATACGTTATTTGTCAATATATGACACTATAAAAATGCCAGTTTCAATTGTTTTGGTAATTTAGTTCAAAATACCTGTCAGCAAGTTTGTCTTATAGTATTTCCCACACCCCTCAGACAAGTGAAAAGACTGGGGGAATCTGAGAGAGAGGGAAGGAGCCTGGAAGTGAACCTGGAGGACTTTTAGGTGTGGGTAGGAGAAGTATGGACTCATTTCTTTGGAGGGGATTGTTCAGGAGTTAGGGAGCCTTCCCCATGCAGACCCTGACTGACCCCAAGCCTGTCCCACTCATTCAGGCACATCTGCCCAGTCTGTGGGTGAATCTCTGTAACATTTCCATATAACCATGTATGATGCTCATATAACTTTGTATTAAGAGAAACTTTGTAAGTCCTTTGATATTTATAGATGTATCTTTGGCTACGTCTACACTGGCAGCTTCTTGCGCAAGAACTCTTTTATGGAAGCGTTCTTCTGCAAAAACTCTTCCACAAGAGAGCGTCTACACTGGCATGTGCTTTTGCGCAAGAGCATCCATGGCAGTGTAGATACTCTCTTCTGCAAGAAAGCTCTGATGGCCATTTTAACCATAGGGGCTTCTTGCGCAGGAAATTCACGTTGCCTGTCTACACTGGCCTCTTCTGGAAGAGCTCTTGCGCAAGAGGCTTCTTCCTGAGAGGGAGCGTCAGAGTTCTCACGCAAGAAGCCCTGATTTTCTACAGTACAATGTCAGTTTACTTGCACAAGAATGCACGGCCAGTGTAGACAGGTAGCAAGTTTTTGCACAAGAGCGGCCGTTTTCGCACAAGAACTCACCAGAGTAAACACAGCCTTTATATTAAGCCTTCTTATAGAATCACTTGTAGTAAGAGAAACCCTGTATCCTGTCTTTTCCATAGAAACTTTATATCAAGCTCTTTATGTTATAGGTCTTGTTCTCATGGGGAAGGCTTTGGAACACCCTCATGTGCACACACTCATCAGTGCTGTCGCTGACAGAAACCTGAAAGACAAAGAGCGTAGGACACCCATGGACTAAGCAGATTCCAAAGAAGGGATGTGTTGGGGAGATGCCGTGCTGAGCCCTTGAATAGCTATAAAATAAAAATAAAATCCAACATGGAATATTCAAGCCCCTCAACCTGTCCCATGTTACACCACATGTGTGAACAGAAACAGGCCTTTGTGTCCAAACTACGATGCTCCTGATGATCAGCAAAAATCAAAATGTTATCCCTGCACTCACAAGGTCAAATTCAGCCCTGCCCTAAGAAGCTGCTACTTCCATTGGTTGCCCTGGGAGTTGCACCTGTTTATGCCTGGACTTAATTTAAGTCCCATTCTTCACATTACAAAAATTACCCAACTCAACCCCTTATCTTCTGCACTTTGCACATCTCTGTGGGGATCGGTGCAGTCAGGGTGAGTTTGCATTAGGAAAATCAGAGGATTAAACCCAAAAGATTTCAATCCATTTTTCCTAAAGCAAAGTCTCATTGACTTCCCTCACATCCCATGGCTACATTGGCCATGGGAGACTTAACCCCTTGTGTCCTAGAAGGGCTTTCGCAGTACAGACACTCCGGAGGGGCAAAGAAAGCCGGGGAAAGGAGATGTTTTCTTCATCTTCTACATGAGAGTCAGTTGATGAAAGCCAGGTAAGAGGCAAGAGGGGAGTTATAGGAAGAAGCCCTTCTGTTGGACCCTCCAGGGACTAGCTGAGTTTACAGCAAGGGCTGACGTGCGTTTGGAATGTTTGTTGGACATCAGTTTGCTTGGCTAAAGGACCAAACCCAAAGCACCCCACCTCCAGAAAGGAACCAGAGAGCAGCGAGTCCTAGTGGAAGGGAAGCGAGTGCTCTAACATGGGCTGGGGAAGATTTTTCAGACAAATCTCTTACTCACCACAAATGCAGTTTCAAATCGAACAAAACTATGGCTACGTCTACACTTTTGGAAGCTTCTTGTACAAGAACTGTTTTGCAGAAGAGTTCTTGCACAAAAAGTCTTCCACAAGGGCGCATCTACACTGGCATGTGCTTTTGCGCAAGAGATGTGCTTTTCTCTTGCGCAAGAAAGCTCTGATGGCCATTTTAGCCATAGGGGTGTCTTGTGCAAGAAATTAATGTTGCTTGTCTACACTGCCCTCTTGCGCAAGAGCTCTTGTGCAAGAGGGCATATCCCTCATGGGGAGAGGAATAACTCTTCCAAAAGAAGCCCTCTTTTTCGAACCTAGACTGTAAATTTACTTGTGCAAGAACGTGCGTGCAGTGTAGACACCTGGCAAGTTTTTGCACAAGAAAAGCTGTTCTTGTGCAAGAAGCTGCCAGTGTAGATGTAGCATATGGGTTTTTGTGAATTTGGATTGTCACATGTCAAAAAAAACCAAACAAACTATTTCTCTAGTAATGGTGACAGGCTTTTTCAAGGTTTCCAATATGATTCCTTTTTATTTTGGGGGAAGAGAGATTTACAAAGTAGCCCAAGGAGGACATGGTGGTTTCCACCATGTAACCCTTAGGCCAGTGACTGGGGTACTCCTAAGATGTGGGAGACCAGGGTTCAATACTATCCTCATTTGATATACATAAGAGAGTTGATTCTGGGACTCCCACTTCTTAGTGCTACCTTGGTAGCTAGGGCACTCAGTAAGGAGGTGGGACGGCCAAGGTCAGATCAAATCCTCTGTAACTTGTTTCCTATTTGAAGAACCTTTTTTAAAAATAATAAATCTTTCTCTCTTTTATGGAACCAGCCATTTGTCCCACTTGCTCTCTTCATTGGCTTTCTCTGGGTCTGGTTAATTTCTGGCCTCTCTTTCAGTGCTCTCCTTCTGTTCAGAGGGGATTCAATGTATTTTCTGATGTAAGTAGCACCTAGTGTGGCCACTGATGCATCTCCAGAATACCCAGCAATCTGTCACTTCTGCATGACTCTGGTCATCTTGCACAGGTGATGCAGTACATGCCACCCCACCCCACCAGCATGATGTTGCATGTCACATCACACCAGTACGCTCTTCAAAATGGCATCGTCCATCCAGAGCAGCGCTATAATGGGAAAAAAACACATCCCTACGGGACAGGGGAGCAGGCCCTAAAAAACCCGGATTGTCTGGCTTAAAAGCAGAGAAAACTGGCCTAGCACCACAGCTGACCATTAGGTGAAATCTGAGCTGCTCAAAGGTTTATGTTGCACTCTGGTGGCTGGACACCCGCAGAGACTATCCTCCTGCAGTCTGCTCAGAACTTACAGTAACTGGCCTTGAATCCATGTGGTGGAGGCCTGTACTTTCAAAGCAGAGAAGCCCAGTTTTCGGTTCCCCGGGTCTGTGCACAAGTGTTCAAGGACTGCAATGGGGCAGCTGAGCAGTAACAGCCCTTCAGGCGCAGCTGTAGCCAGCCAATATGTTGTTCTTCAGTAACAAAGAGCCAAAGATATTGGACTGCAATAGGACATGCTGTGCCTTTGTTGGGGGACGCCATGTAAATCTGTTTCAGGAGCCAGCCTGGCCCAGAATGTGGGTAGCAAAAGTCCACATTTAATCCTCAAGTCTTAGGCCTAGATCTTCAAAAATGAGTGCCGCCTGTTAGGCTCCTGGAAAAGATTTTCAAAGAACCTACATGATTTTAGGGGCACCAGTTCCACAGTCAATTCTGAAAAGTCCCCTCCTCCTTACTTTGTGCTTTTGAAAATCCCACCCCTAAACACTTCCATCCCCTAGTGATGCAAGGCCAGGAGAGATCCCAGTCAATACCCTCTTGCGCAGGACAAGTCTTGGTCATGGGTTTTCTACTTGTCAGAGAAATGTCTGACGGCTGGGCTACAGGCTAGTCTGAGGTGGGACTCTGGCTCAGGAGACCAGAATGAGGCCTGGGGCAGGAATGTTCAGAGAGCGTGTTCCACAGAAGGAGCAGCCTTGGCCTCTGGGTCCCAGGCAGCTTGTGACCGACCACAGGGCCCCGTTTTAGGGAAACATTTGGGAAAGGGGAAAATCTCCTTAAGAATCACTTTCTCATCCCTTCCCCTGAAGTGCGAGCCTTGGAACGTGTAATTGGATCACGAGGACTGAAAGGAAAGAGGGGCTGGACTGCACTTCTGCAGCAGAAGGTTGTGGGGACCTAGAGATCTACCCTTCCCAGCACACACTCGCTGTGTCTAGTATTGCTTAGAGGAGTCTGAGAGTGTACCGCTGAATCCTCTCAGTAACTCTTCCCAGACTCCCCCGGCCGGCCTTCTGCCTAGGGGGTGAGCATGGGGAACAGGATTCTGCTTCCTCTCAGCGCACTGGGAGTGGGGGTGGGGATGTGGAAGGAAGGAAAAGCCATTGTTGTGCTTACACAATAGTGAAGGCCCGTGCCAGAGGGTGAGAGTTGTAAAAGCCATTGGAGAGTCTGGAATGGAGATTGCCCTCTTGGCAAGCCCAAAATGTGGCAATTTACAGCTGAACACGTGTGACATGTGCTTTATAAATACTTAGGTGGGATTCACCTAATTTGCGATTAACATGGAACCATTTGTTTCCATAACTCACACTTGTTCCTGTTTGAATCTGTCCATCCTTTAATAAATTCTCTTTTGTTTTACTGTAAGTGAACTCAAGTGCCGTGTGTGCTACAGGAGCAGCGATTTAAAGTAAAACTGGGTCCACTGTTCCTTTGGGAACGGAGGATCTGGGATTTCTGTGGCTGTGCAGGAATGAGGGGCTGGATACCACATGGGTGCACCTATTGTCAGTGTGCAGGGCAAAGGCAGGTTTGGTGCAGCCCAGAGGCGAGTGCCTCACAGGGATTAACACCCCTCTGGCACCCTCTGGCAAAGGCAGGACATGCTGGTGCAGGAGGCAGGTTTGGGTAGATGTGTGTGTGCCTGGGGGCAACTTCAAATGCTGCGGATTTTTAAAAACTTCTTCAGTGCCAGGACTTCAAAGCTGTGACATGGAATGAAGAGAGTTTCCCAGTGTAACATACAGCTGAGGGGAAGAGAAGTTTGGGGCTCATCAGTGAGGTGACAGGCACATTATTAATGACCTTTACAAAGGCTAAGTGCCCACTGGCGCAGTTTAGGGCAGGGCTACTCAACATGCAGCCCGTGGCCCATTTGTTTGCAGCCTGCAGTGCGGTTTCAGTTTACACGGGGCTCAACACACGGCCCACGGGTGGGATCCTTTGAAATGGCCTCCACTGGGAACACGCTCCAGAGCAGCGAGGCGTCTCCTAGGCGGGGTGAGCACTGAAAGATGCAAGCGGAGGGGCCCACAGGAACAGACGTGTACAGGGTGTCAGTGTTTCTAGCCCCCAGGGAGGAGGTGCCAGGAGCACCGGTGCATTGTGGGAAGTGCTGGCTGCTTAGCCTTGTGGGCAGAGCCTGAGAGGTGCTGACTGGCTCACACAGACCACATTTGGGTCTGGCACCGCGGCTTAAGGCTTCATCTTTATATCCATGCCCGTGAGTGCTATTTGCATATATTTGCATGTATATTTGCATGTCTATGCAACCACACTTAAGTTGCGGTCCTCGGCACATGCTTTGAGTATCATTGTCTCCCCCCCCACACACACCCCTCCAAGGCTTCTAAAGTCGAATAGCCCCGGCCTAGGACACCTGCACCTGTGTTTCCCCTTGAGGCCACCAAGGGCACCCACTCAAGGCCCACAGCTCCTCAGCCATCACCTCTCTTGGGCAAAGGCCCTTCTCTCTTTCTTTCCTGAGCAGGGAGTCCAGGCTGCACAGCTTCCTGAGCTAGTGTGTGATCTCTCCAGCAAGCCAGCCTGCCTCAGCGGGCCAGCACCTGTACGGCTTTCTCTCCACAGGCTCTGAACAGTGCTGAGCCAGCAGCGACCGGTTATCACACCGCTCCTCCTAAGCCAGCACATTGATTGTGAAGGAAAAGCATTCCATGGAAACCATTCACACAATACATGCCCTACACACACGCTAGCTAGTTCACTAGAGATCACCCCAGCTCCAGCCTAGGGCTCCCGTAGGTTAGGCCCGTCCAACCTTTCCCCAAAGGTTGGACACAAGCCCCCGCTCATTTGCAGGGTCAGAAAAATGGTTCGATTCCATTTAAACTATTTATCTAAAAATCCTTTTTGTCAGTTGGTCTCTGGAGATTCCAAACTGAATCAGTAAATGCAAGTATCTCCCCAGGTGGTGGGATCTCTGCGGAGGTCTTACAATTTGAGTCAATTTGCTTAACCACGCCCCCTCTGCACTATTGTTAGTTCCTAGCCGGCTGTGTCTCCCTCCCCCATGGAATTATATTGAATCCCTCAATAGAACAGAAACGAACTCCTAGTGAGGTAAATAAATAAAAAGGAGCATAAACACTGCCAAATTAAGTTTAAAAAATGTAATAAGAAAAGCCAAAAAGGAGTTTGAAGAACAGATAGCCAAAAACTCAAAAGATAATAACAAAATGGTTTTTAAGTACATCAGAAGCAGGAAGCCAGCTAAACAACCAGTGGGGCTTCTGGACGATCGAGATACTTAAGGAGCACTTAAAGACGATAAAGTCATTGTGGAGAAACTAAATGAATTCTTTGCTTCAGTCTTCATGGCTGGGGATGTTAAAGGAGATTCCCAAATCTGACCCATCCTTTGTTGGTGGCAAAGCTGAGGACTTGTCACAGATTGAATTGTCATTAGAGGAGGTTTTGGAATTAATTGATAAACTTAACGGTAACAAGTCCCCGGGACCAGATGGCATTCACCCAAGAGTTCTGAAAGAACTCAAATATGAAATTGCGGAACTTTTAACTATGTTTTCTAACCTATCCTTTAAATCAGCTTCTGTACCCAATGACTGGAAGATAGCTAGTGTAACGCCGATATTTAAAAAGGGCTGAACTAGGCAAATTAGTTGAAACAATAATAAAGAATAAAATTGTCAGACACATAGAAGAACATAATTTGTTGGGCAAAAGACAACATGGTTTCTGTAAAGATGTCTTAGGAATCTATTAGAGTTCTTTGGAGGGGTCAACAAACATGTGAACAAGGGGAATCCAGTGGATATAGTGTACTTAGATTTCCAGAAAGCCTTTGACAAGATCCCTCACCAAAAGCTCTTACATAAATTCAGTTGTCATGGGATAAGAGGGAAGATCCTTTAATGGACTGAGAACTGGTTAAAAGACAGGAAAAAAAAGGTAGAATGGAGAGGGGTAACTATTGGTGTTCCCCAAGGGTCAGTCCTAGGACCAATCCTATTCAACTTATTCATAAATGATCTGGAGAAAGGGGTAAACAGTGAGGTGGCAAAGTTTGCAGATGATACTAAATTGCTCAAGGTAGTTAAGACCAAAGTAGACTGTAAAGAACTTGAAAAAGATCTCACCAAACTGAGTGATTGGGCAACAAAATGGCAAATGAAATGTAATGTGGATAAGTGTTTAGTAATGCACGGTGGAAAAAATAACCCCAACTATACATATAATATGATGGGGGCTAATTTAGCTACAACTAATCAGAAAAGAGATCTTGGAGTCATCGTGGATAGTTCTCTGTAGAAATCCACGCAGTGTGCAGCGGCAGTCAAAAAAGCAAAAAGGATGTTAGGAATCATTAAAAATGGGATAGAGAATAAGACGGAGACTATCTTATTGCCTTTATATAAATCCATGATACACCCACATTTGAATACTGTGTACAGATGTGGTCTCCACATCTCAAAAAAGATAGACTGGCATTAGAAAAGGTTCAGAGAAGGGCAACTAAAATGATGAGGGGTTTGGAATGGATCCCATATGAAGTGAGATTAAAGAGACTGGGACTTTTCAGCTTGGAAAAGAGGAGACTAAGGGGGGGATATGATAGAGGTCTATAAAATCATGACTGGTGTGGACAAAGTGAATAAGGAAAAGTTATTTACTTGTTCCCATAATATAAGAACTAGGGGCCACCAAATGAAACTAATGGGCAGAAGGTTTAAAACAAATAAAAGGAAGTTCTTCTTCTTCAGCGCAGAGTCAATCTGTAGAACGCCTTGCTTGAGGACTTTAGGCTAGGACTATAACAGGGTTTAGAAGAGAACTAGATAAATTCATGGACGTTAAGTCCATAAATGGCTATTAGCCAGTATGGGTAAGGAATGGTGTTCTTGGCTTCTGTTTGTCAGAAGGTGGAGATGGGCGGCAGGAGAGAGATCGCTTGATCATCACTTGTTTGATTCACTCCTTCTGGGACATCTTGTGGTGTATGAAGGCACGGACTCCGGCCGGTGCAAGCACGAAATCATTTTATTGCAAGATTACAACTATCTTTATACCCTCTCAACTTCCCAAAAGTCCACATCCTGATTTTCACAAACTGTGCTTTTTCACAGTCCCAACACAGCATTCTCGAAGGTCGTTGACTCGGGCAGATGTTGTTATTGTTGGCTCAGGACTCTTGATTACGTGCATTCCCGCTGACTCTTGGATCGTCCTCCAAGGTCTGCAGCTTTTCTTGGTTTTGTCATTGGGATGCCCTGTCACGCAGCCAAAGCACTATACTTGTTGATTCTCGCCCACGCGAATGAAGTAGTGTTGCTAGCCTCTGCAACACCAATGCAAATAACATACAAACACAACAAGCCTTTCCCAAGGGTACCCCAGTATCCATTGGCTAGGGAGGCACAAGAGGGCATTAAGCCTGTAATCTCTTCCCTCCTTGAACAAGGGATACTTGTTTATACAACTTCACCCTGTAATACACCTATATACTACCTGTGAAAAAGGAGGGAAAATTTGACAGCCAAGGTAAGCAAATCTATAGATTTGTACAAGACCTAAGAGCCATTAACAAGTTTGTAATCCCTAGATTTCCAGTAGTACCTAACCCTGCTACTATTCTTTCCTCTATTCCACCCACTTCTAAATGGTTTTCTGTAATAGATTTATGTTCTGCCTTCTTTTCTATTCCAGTACATAAGAATCCCCAATTTCTCTTTGCCTTTTCATTTCAAGGTCATCAATTAACCTGGACCCGACTTCCCCAAGGTTATTGTGAAAGCCCTACTTTGTTTTCCCAGTTTTTGAAAGCTGACCTTGACTCTATCTCTCTTCCCTGCAGCTCTGTGTTGGTTCAGTATGTTGATGATGTGCTAATTGCTAGTGAAACCGAGGACGGATGTAAGACTGATACTCTGCATGTGCTAAAGTGTCTTGCTAATAAGGGTCACAAGGCTTCCAAAACCAAATTGCAATTTGTAAAACAAAGAGTTCAGTGGTCTGGCCCACGAAAGCTCATCATCTAATAAACCATCTTGTTAGTCTTTAAAGTGCTACATTGTCCTGCATTTTGCTTCTGCTACCCCAGACTAACACGGCTACATTTCTATCACTTCAGTACTTAGGACATTTACTTTCAGGAGATGGCTGCCAGTTAACACCTGAGCGAATCTCACAAGTTCTTTCCATTCCTCGCCCTTTAACCAAACGTCAGGTACGCAAATTTCTGGGTGCAGCAGGATATTGCAGACAATGGATTCCTAACTTTTCTGGACTCACAAGACCCCTTACTATTCTACTCTTAGACTTAGCTCCTGACCCAGTGACCTGGTCCCCAGAATGTGAATCTGCTTTCCTTTCCCTTAAAACTCTTCTCTCACAGCCACCTGCTGTAGGCTTACCTAATTATAGCAAGCCTTTTACTCTGTTTTATCATGAACAGGATGGAATTGCAGCTGGAGTTCTCTGTCAACCCCTTGAACCCACACCTCGTCCAGTAGCTTATTTTTCTGCAACACTGGACTCAGTAGCCCGTGGGTTCCCACCTTGTCTAAGGGCAGTTGCAGCTGCTGCTGAATTACTTGAAAAAGCCCAACCTGTCACATTAGGCCACAGCATTATCTTACAGGTCCCTCATGCTGTCTCTGCTCTCTTACAGCAACACTGCACTCAGCACCTGTCTGTTCAGAGACAAACCCGGTATGAGAATGTTATCCTCTCTTCCCCAAATGTGGTAATTCAAAGATGTAATGTACTTAACCCAGCTACTCTTTTTCCTTTACCCTCTGATGGTGAACCACACACCCATAACTGTGAAGAATTGCTTGAGCACTGTGTGAAGCCTCACCAAGATTTCTCTGATCAACCGCTGGAAAATGCAGATCTTGTATTGTACACTGATGGCTCATGTAAAAGAAATTCAGTTGGTAAACTAGAGGCTGGATATGCAGTGGTCTCAGATAATGATGTTTTAGAGGCCTTTTCTCTTCCAGGAATCAAATCAGCTCAGGCTTGCAAGCTCATCGCTTTAATTCATGCTTGCCTTTTAGCTTCCGGACAATCTGCTGCTATTTATACTGACTCAAAGTATGCTTTCTCTGTCTGTCATGCCACAGGACAAATTTGGAAACAACGAGGTTTCCTTACCTCCTCTGGCTCTGCTATCTCTCATGGTCCCCTTATCTCCCAACTCCTTGATGCTATTCAGCTACCCACATCCCTCTCTATTACCCATTGCCCAGCCCACACAGGTGCCACTGATCCTGTTTCTCTGGGTAATGGGAATGCTGATGCAGCGGCCAGACATGCAGCAGCACATGGACCTCTGGCTCCCTTTCAGATTCTGGTCTCTCTTTCTCTCCCTGTTTCTTTGCAGGACCTGATAGAACTACAGCAAGCTGCTCAACCTGCAGAGAAAACCCTTTGGGAGAAAGCAGGCTGCTCCTTATCCCCAGCTGGGATAATGGTTGCGCCTGATGGCCGCCCAGTCGCCTCAAGATCTCTCACACGGCAGCTTGCTCAGGTGTCTCATCAGATGACACACAGGAGCAGAAGGGGGGTGGCCTCACAGATCCTAAAACAATGGTACGCCCCAGGGGTGCACCTAGAAACTGCAAGGGTATCTAATTCATGTGTGATTTGTAAGCAGTTTAATGTTGCAGGAGGAGAAAAAACAGCTACAAGCGCCACCCCATGGCCAGAAGGACCATTTCAATTTTTGCAAGTAGACTTTATTGAGCTTCCCAAGTGTATGAACTATCAGTATTGTCTTGTTATAGTATGCTTGTTTAGTGGCTGGATTGAAAGTGTTCCTTGC
This sequence comes from Pelodiscus sinensis, assembly GCF_052426305.1. Lineage (NCBI taxonomy): Eukaryota > Metazoa > Chordata > Testudines > Trionychidae > Pelodiscus > Pelodiscus sinensis. The sequence goes on along the minus strand of NC_143052.1, from coordinate 144,318,333 downwards.
AGAAAAGCAGATGCTGTGACTGTAGCAAAGAAGTTACTAACTGAAATCGTTCCTAGGTTTGGAATACCCTTACGAATTGATTCTGACAGAGGGAGCCACTTTACTGCATCCCTTATGATGGCCATCTGCAAGGCTTTAAATATCTCTCAACAGTTCCATACCCCATACCACCCACAGGCTAGCGGCCACACGGAAAGAAGAAACCTAGACATAAAATGACGGTTAGGAAAGGTCTGCGCTGACACTGGACTGAAGTGGCCAGAGGCCCTACCTTTAGTACTAATGCATCTTAGAAATACACCTAACAGAAAACACAATCTCACACCTTATGAAATAGTCTTTGGCCGACCCATGGCAGTGGGGCTATCTCCCCCAAGAGTTGTAAAAAGCCTAAGTGAGGAGTTTGACTCCCTGACTGAGTATGTTATCCAACTAACTAAGCTTGCTTCTAGCTTGCACCTTCAGGTGAAGGAAGCCCTCCCAGTACCTACTGATGTAACGTGCCACAACATCCAATCAGGCGACTACGTGTTCGTGAAGGAACATCGCAGAAAGAATTGCTTGGCAGCCCGGTGGGAAGGACCGTTCCAAGTGCTGCTCATCACCCACACAGCAGTAAAGGTGAAGGAGCGCCCCTCGTGGATCCACGCAAGTCATGTACACCGAACTGCAGATCCAACAGAGCTGATTGACCCCGTCACCCAGGACCCCTTAGTAATATAAACCCATTAGTAGAACGGCCCACTCTTTTCCATTCCATTGTACGTGCTATACTTCCAGCCTTGGGTGTTAATGAATTGGAACGTGCCATTCGCAACATCTCTAGGGTATTGGAACAGAGCTTTAATGCTACCTCAGAAGCTATCCAATCCCTAGAAAGGGAAATAGATTCTGTAGCAAAACTAGCCATTCAAAATCGACAAGCACTAGACTTACTCCTGGCTCAGCAAGGAGGAGTGTGTGCCATTGTTAACACCTCCTGCTGTTTCTATGTTAATAAATCAGGCATTATAGAACAAGATCTTTTGAAAATAAAGTCAGCAATCAAGGTGTTAAAAAGGACCGGTGAAATCCAAGAATGGGATCCCTTGAACTGGCTCCCAAATATTGGAGGGTGGTTTGGAGGAACCTTAAAAGCCTTGCTGAAATATCTGATAATCATTATTGTCATATTTGTGATAATATATGTGCTCATTAACTGTTGCATTACCTGCACCAAAGGTACTTTGAGACAGTGCAATCACAAATCCCAAAGATCTGCTCACAACCAAACCAGAGAGGTATTGAGGATGGAAAATTTGGGAGATGGGGATGAGCTAAGCATCCTAGCAGAAGAAGAATACCTAAGAATGTCCAGGATAAACTATGAGTAATACTCCAATAGGAGTATTAAAGGGGGGAATTGTGGGGAAAATCAAATAACTCCAATTGTGTCTAAGGGGGGACACTGAAGGAAATCAAAACTCTCTAAAAGAAAACTGCTGTAAGGGTTAAAAGTTTTCCAGACCTCTCTCCCTGTATCAGAGTGAAATCAAATTAACTCTAATCAAAGACCCTTACAAATGCCTATCTCAAATTCATGGATACTCCTAGTCTGTCACAAATTATCATGTATACTCTTATCTTTGTCACAGTTTGCCTTGTAAGACCACTCACTCCACATTCTCATGTGCCTTTGTTTTGTAAAACTTACTTCTAGCACTCCTGGGGTGAACAGAAGTCTCAGAGTACTTCTGCTGAGACTTTGATATGTTAAAGAATAACAATTCACAACTGAACTGTCTAAGCATTCTGTATAAAGGATCAAAAAACCTGTAACTCAGGGCTGACTGCTACGGCTGCCAGCCTGCATGCATGCATAATAAAGTTTTCCCTTCTAGATTTCTCTCCTGCCTCACTGATTTGATTTGACCTCCGGCCTCGGACCCTTCTGGGGGCTCTGTACCCCAGGGGAACGAGATTTCCCCCTCACACCTGGCATTGGCCACTGTCGGCAGACAGAGTACTGGGCTGGATGGACATTTGGTCTGACCCAGTATGGCCGTTCTTATGTTTTTATGTTCCTATAGCACTTAAAGTGAATTCAGTATAGTTTGTCCAGGAGATTGTCTTATCTGGCACAATCAAGAGATGTGCTGTGATCACCCTCACCTGGTGGTCATTGGAGGGCTGTGGCGCATCAGCCCTTCTCAGCTACTGAAGTAGGCAGAGCATGCCAGCTGTACCTTGTCTCTGGGGAAAGCATTAAAGAAACTGCAGCTGCAAGGCATCCTGGGCTTCAAAAGCTCTCGGATACGCAGCACCACTGAAATACTCAGGGTATGTCTACACTACAAAGTTAATTCGAACCAGCAGATGTTAGTTTGAATTAACTTTAATAGGCACTACACATACAAACCGCTAGTTTGAACTTAATTCGAACTAGCGGAGCACTTAATTCGAACTAGGTAAACCTCATTCTATGAGGACTAATGCCTAGTTCGAAGCAAGTAGTTCCAATTAAGGGCTGTGTAGCCACTTAATTCAAACTAGTGGGAGGCTAGCCCTCCCCAGCTTGCCCTGGAGGCCACTCTGGGCACCACCAGGAAAACTTGTCTGCCCCCCTCCCGGCCCCGGAGCCCTTAAAGGGGCACGGTCTGGCTACGGTGCCCGTACCAGGTGCAAGCCTGCCAGCACCCAGCCAGCAGACCCTGCACCTGGCATGGAATGAGCCAGCCACCCGCTGCCACCCAGCCCTTCACCTCTTCCTAGGACCAGGCTGGCAGCTCCCGGGAGCCTGCCCGGGGCTGCAAGAGGCAGGCGCCCACCTGGTCTAGTGCGGACATCGTGGACCTCGTCGAGGTTTGGGGGGAATCCTCCAACGTCCATGACCTCCGCACTAGGCACAGGAAAGTGGCCGTCTAGGGCAGGATAGCTGCTAGCCTGGCCACCCAGGAGCAGGTTTGCATGAAAATCAAGGTAGTTGAGTGAGACCCCGACCCTGAGCCCTGATCTTAGAACATAAAAACGGCCGTACTGGGTCAGACCAAAGGTCCATCTAGCCCAGTAGGGGATGGACCGAAGACAATGACCAAGCCATTTGTCTCATGCCATCCATCTCCAGCCTTCCACAAACAGAGGCCAGGGACACATTTCTACCCCCTGGCTAATACCACTCCATGGACCCAGCCTCCATGAATTTATCTAACTTCTCTTTAAACTCTGTTATAGTTCTAGCCTTCACAGCCTCCTGCAGCAAGGAGTTCCATAGGTTGACTATTTGCTTTGTGAAGAACAACTTTCTGTTATTAGTTTGAAGCCTGCTACCAATTCATTTCATTTGATGTCCTCTAGTCCCTCTATTATGAGAACTAATGAAGAACTTTTCTTTATGCACCCTCTCCACACCACTCATGCTTTTATAGACCTCTGTCATATCCCCCATCAATCTCCTCTGTTCTAAGCTGAAAAGTCCCAGTCTCTTTAGCCTCTCTTCATATGGGACCTGTTCCAAACCCTGATCATTTTAGTTGCCCTCCCCTCTCCAACCCTCTTTCTTCCCCTCTCCCACCTCCTTTTCCCAGTCTCCCCGAGTTTTGTTCAATAAAAAGAGTTTCTATTTTTGAGCACACGTGTCCTTTATTTTGTACATCAGGAAGGGGGGCTAGAGAGGGGTAAGAGGAAGGACGTGAGGGAGGAATGGGATATGAGCCCCTGATGGGGAGGACTGGGCTGGCTCTGCGGGCTCCTCGGGGTGGAAGCTGTCCTGCAGCCCCCCGATTGACCCACCCCCCTCGGATGGCAGCCTGCGGCAAGTGCAGCCGGGCTGATGGCCGAGTGCTGTGATGTGCCGAGTGTGGGCACTCAGGGCACTCCAAGCCAGGACTGCTTTGCTGTCCCTCATCGAGTTAGACAAGCAAGACGGGAACCCCTGAAAACTGTCTGTCCGGGGTGGGGGTCGGGTCCCTTTAAGCACAGCCCTCGGCTAGCCTGAGACAGCAGCTCCACACTGTAAGTCCTAACCTGATACCCTGCTGGCACTGCTTCCGGCCATCCTTAACCTCGGTTCAGGGTCCACTCAATGTGGACATGCTAGTTCGAATTAGCAAAACTCTAATTCGAACTAGATTTTAGGTCTAGATGCACTAGTTCAAATTAGCTTACTTTGAATTATCTAATTCAAATTAAGATAGTTCGAATTAGTGCTGTAGTGTAGACATACCTCATTTACTAGGGCTGCCAAAAAGGGCAAATGCCTTAGGCTCACTCAACAGGCTAGAGAAGTTCCCACTGTAACCTTTGGAAGGCAGTTCCAATGCAGGGTAGGGATCCTCAGGCCTCACTATCTGAATATTTCAATCCACTCCCGCAGCAGAAGAAATTCAGAGTTCAGGTCTGTGTATAATGCAGTGTTTCTCACCCAGTGGTACGAGTCCCCTTAGGGGTACTCAAGAGAAGTCTGGGGACTACATCAATACAACTGATATTTGGAGAAAACAGAATTTTTGTTTTAAGTTTTACAGAGTTTTATTATTTTTGTACTTTTTACTCCCAAAAATGTTATTGTCCGCCCCGGCTATGATTAAGTTGTTTAAACAAATGTGTTGCAACGGTAGAAAAAAATTACATGTGTCTGAAAAGTGTAGGTACTGGGGGTACTTACAACATTTTTTAAAGGGGTACATTATAAAAAAAGGTTGGGAAACACTGGTATAACGTGTTGGAGGCCTCTCTGCATTGCTCTGCCACACGGATGCAGCATCTTCTGCTTGAAGGTGAACTCAGGAGAAGCTGTTCCAGTGCTTCCCAGGCTGCCACTCTCACCCCAAATCAGAAGCAGTGGGTATAAGAGGCAAAGGAAACCAATGCTTCCCCTGGGTCTTAGGGCCCAAACTCTTCTCTCTTTCTCTCTCTGTTCTGACTCTTCTCATGTCTCCCCACCACAGGCTGTTGCAGCCTAATGAGTCTTTGTCTGGAGCAGATCTACTCACTAAAAAGTGAAAGTCCTTCCAGTTCACCAGACCTAGTCACCTAACATTGAAACTCTTAAAAGAGCCATTAAGCGGTAATGACGCCATTTGCGAACCCTGAAATATGAACTGTCCGTTTCTGACACAAACCGTGGTGCATGGCATATTTACTCAGAACTAGGCCCTTAAATACAATATTTAAAGCAAACTGTAAATTGTTCGTTGGTGAGCATTATAAAATCAAATCTCTAAAAAACCTTTGCATTGATTTTTAGATGCACAAGTATTCATCTTTAAGCCTATATTCTTGGATCTTTAGACATGTAAGTTTTAAATAAATTCTTCAAAAGACCTCCCTGATCAAAAATACACATGTTCATTTTAATTACCATAGTACTAAAAATTTGCTTCCAGATTTTTCCTGTAATTACTGTCTATCCTTGCTGTAATCTTTCTCCCTTCAAAGAGAGAACTCCCCTTTTCTTACAGATAGTTGGACAAATGAGTTTCTATCATTATTTCAATCACACAAAATACATTAGTGTTCCCTTTTCTAAATGAACATTGTTATGAACACACAAAACCACTCTGATTAATTTAAAATAAATCTTTGTTCCCGAGTGTTCAATATGCATTGCTTGAGGAAGGCTTAAGAGTACAAATATAAAGTCAGCTTAGAAAAACTGATTGACAAAATGTAAACAGAGAAGAGCTGCATCATGTATTCCATAATATTTACTGTTGTATTCAGTAGGAAGACTCACCCTTATTACAAAGTTGTTGCAAATAACTCTAATAAATTCCAGGGTATATCAAATACCTGTGGATGACATGTTTTTAACCCTAAATTTAGTGCTTTTATTTAGGTCCCAGTCTCGACAATCTGGCATGCAGTGCAAAACATACTTCATTTTCTTTAGAAATAAATTGTAGAAGAGGGTTTTTTCAGATGTCATTTGCTACATTTGAGTTCAGGCATTTGGCTGGAACGGGTAGAGCTGGGGGGGGAATAGAGGAGGGTGACAGTGGGGAGGGGCAGAGCAGGGTGGAGTATGGGCGGGGCCACAGGCTGAGGAGCTCTCCTCCCCAAACAGCAGTTACACCCATGACCCAAATGCTGCAATCATGGCCCTGCTCCCAGAACCCCGACACCCTTGTTCTTGACTAGACGCTCCTCCGGCTCCCATGGAACCTCCCCTTCTGCTGCTCTCAGCAATTTCAGCGTGCTGCACCCAGGCTCCGTGCAGCTGGAGCGGGTTGCTCACCTCTCCTTGGGATTCCTGCTTTCAGATCCCCAAATGAAAAATGCAACGTGCCTTGTATCTGCTGAGGAAATCAGGGTTAAAATCCTTTGTCTTTGGCAAAACACCATTTCTATTTGCGGGGATTTTAATTGTTTTGAAGCCGCTTTTAGTAGCATTTGGCTACTGCAAATATGCCCCACATGGCATCAGCCTTACAATGGGGGAAACTGAGGCAGAAGTGCTGACATGACTTGCCCAAAGTCAGGCCACAGAGTGACTCTGTGGCTGACAGAGGAGTCACATCTGTCCCATGACAACCAGTCCCAGTGCACTAGCTGCTAATCCATTGTGCTTCATTCATTAGCTTATTGGGAACTTTGACCGTTTCTTTAAAAGCATGTATGCAGTAAAGGCAATTCACGTATTCAAGCCAATCAGCAATGGCATTTTTCTGCTGGCAGCTAGATTCCATTCCCATAAAAATGATCGCAAAGGCTGGGGTGGCACAAGTGTTTTAGTCAGCAGGCTGGTGGTCAGATGTCCTTGGCTGCTAAAGAATACCATGGAGTTCCCATTTGACTCTCAAATGCCAGAACCTAGTCAAAATCTGCCCTCTCCTCAGCACACACAGATCTTACGCAATGGCAGAGCCAGCAAGGGGAACTCAGAACTGGTGAGTTCTTTCTGCTGCTCTAAGCACCAGGCAAGTGTTTCGTCTTTTGGAATGGATGAGAGAGCAATGAATAATGTTGTTCTATTTTTTTAGGTCAGGAGTTTCCAGTCTTCTTTCTGACTCCCCCCTGCTGCGCGTGGTGAATATTCTACAGCCCACCTGTGCCACAACAACTGGTTTTCTTCACATTAGAAAACTAGATTAAAGCCAAGGCTGAGGCGGGTAGGCAAGGCAACTGCCTGGGGCCCTGCAAAGCTCCACTGCTCAGCCTTTGCCTTCAGCTGCTTGTGGGGGCTTCAACGCCGGGTGCCAGGGCTCCGGCTTCAGCTTTCTGCCCTGGGCCCCCAGAAGTCGAGCGCTGGCCCTGCTCTCTGGTTTATTTTGGTGGGTCCCCTGAAACCTGCTTGTGGCCCCTGGTTGAGAACTGCTGCTTTAAATCATTCCAAGTGCATGGCCCTTTCCTGAAGTCGTCCAGGTCCCTACATCGCTGCCCTCCAGAGGCTGTAGTCTGCTCACAGTGAACGGGCAGGGACATTTGAAACCCTCTGCTGACCCTCATGGCAATGAAAGCAGAACCTGACTTGACGTTTCACCTTTGTGCCACATTTGTGTTCACTGAAAACCAAGTATTGTGGCCTCATTTCTGATACGTGCTGTCTGCAGATATAAACTTGGCTTCTAAAAATTGGTTATTTATTTCAGAGAGAAAGAGTCTGTTACATTTCTACAATGTGTGCACACAACACCACCAATGTCTTGTACTTCCATGCTGCCTTTTGAGGAAGACTCTCAATATGTCTTAGTAACATGAATTCAACTTTACGGTCCCCATTTGAGGAAGGGAACTTTTAGTGTCCTCCACCACACCCCCTTCAGTCCTCCTTTTAGAGCTGAAGAAGTTGAAGCACAAAGAAGTAACGTGATTTGGCTCCGGTCACATAGCGAGTCCACCTGAGTTCATATAGCGGCAGGCAGGCCCAGGGTATTTCCCCTCCTCCGGACCCCCAAACCCAAACAACCTTCAAGGGACCTTAAATCATTATCGGAAAGGCCAACGTTATAAATCACAGCAAGATCCTGACAAACTCTGAAAATCCAAGGTTTCCCAGGGATCTACCTAGCCCCTGGACTCCTGGAAGGTTATTTGTTTTTTAAATAGTGGAATCCAGGGTCTCTGCAATACCCACTCCCCTCTTCTACTCTCTCTGTCCCTCCCCCAGTAATGAGACTCTAGTTGCAGCCCTGAACAAAAGCCTGACTCCCTGGGCTGCTCTGCATTAACAAATGGGACCCCTAATGCACCAACCGTGCAGCTCCACTAGTCCAAGTACACAAGTGCCCGTGTAGACAGAACACTGATATTTTTACTGCCCCGTCAGCCAGTTCTGTACAGGTCAAGCTTCGATGGCGACTTGTAAAACCCTGTCTCCACGGGTTTTCTATCACTGCTATTATCAGTTGAACTACACTGGCAGTTAATTGGCTGTGTAGATTCAATTTCTAGTGCTTATAAAGACCACTAGACCTTGCTGTCTTTCATCTATTTCTGTACATGTCCCTAGAGCTTTGAGAAGACTGAAAATCAGGTCAGAAGATTGGAAGAAAGCTAATGTGTTACTATTTAAAGAGAATAAATGGGATAATCCAGGCCAATTGGACATTGACCATAGGTAAAAACTGAAAGCAGCTGATATGGGTCTCGATTAATAAAGAATTAAAGGAAATTAGTATACTTAATGCCAATCAGTGTGAATTTATGGAAATTTGATCCAGTCAGACTATCCTGATAACTTTTTTGATGAGATTATAAAAGTGGTTGATAAAAGGTAATACCACTGCTGTAACAGACCACTGTACAGCATTATACTTGGTGCCACATGACATTTTGATTAAAAACTAGCACAATACAAAATGAACATTACCACAGTAAATTGATTAAGAGAATGAAAAGTTCTATGCCTGTGTAAACTACGTGGTCAGACTAGCTAGTCCCTTCCAACCTTGGCATATCTAGAATTTCCTGGACTGCAGTCAGTATCATCTCTTCTTAAGCAATTTCTCCATGCCCCATGCTCTGAAGCTGTCTAGAGAGCTTTCATTGACAACGCTGGATGTTAGATTTTTAAAATAAATTCTAGCTTCATTCCATAATCTCTCTGGAATTTGCTTTAAAGACATACCCTTTTTTGCTGTTAGTTTGTTTTACATCTTTCATTGGCTGTGACTCACCTGCTCAACAATCTTTTGGATTTCTGGAGTTGCAGGCTTGCTCTCAGTGTAACCTCCCGGAACACTCATAGTGGCAAATAACTTCTTAGGGTGTTTGCAAACACTGACAAGTAAAATCTAGAGAAAATGTGACCAAGAAAACTCAGATTTCCAATATTATGTAGCCGCACAGTCACGTGATTTGTAGATGTGGATTTTACCATCATCAGGTTTGTAAGGGAAAAGGAGAGAAGAAAGAAAAGCAAACTGTAGTATTTTTAATAGTAAGGGAAAGAGCACTTTAAAGACCATAATGTGTATATTGCTTTCTGGTCCCCAGAAAAGCAGAAAACAAATAAGTCCCCAACCCCTATTAATTATAGTATTTGGTTCAGGTTGGTGTGGCAATTTCTTGATTCAGCACCAGTTTCATCATATCTCATGAGGGGGTGATTCTTTGTGCTTAGGTAAGTGATTGTAAACACTGAACAACACCCAAATATTTCCCAATATTAACCTAAAAATTACCACCCATTCTCCCCAGGTTTCATTTACAGGAACAGCAATTCCTGTTTAACTTGAACCTTGGTCCTCCAAGTTACCCTAAGCGAGCAAAGGCAACAGGCCTTTTATTTTTAATTATTTTATTTCTCTATTGTTTGTTACAAACCTGAAAGGTTTTCCAAATGTTGAAAGGACATATAAGAATGCTGGCATATGCTGCCTGCCACCCTTACCCCTTCTTTTGCTTGTATTTTGGCTTTCAGTCAGAAGAAATATAACCCACCCTCCAAAAGAAGCGTGCATGTACATTTCTTTATCAAACTTTTTCCAAACCTATGTGCATTTAGCAATTAGTCTTGTTTTAATTGTGCACCAGAAATAACATTTTATTTTTCTACATTATCTCTTTAACATTTGTCTTTATAAATTGACAGATAGACCCCAAAGAAAGTAATATACTTCTCCACAAAGTCAGAAGCCTTTTGTATTCTTTGGATTAAATTTTATTTATTTTTAGTGAAGTTTTTGAATGACAGATACATTTTAAAGATTTAAAATATACGCACAAGTATACACTGCACAAATGGTCCAATGGCTGGAAAGCAAAGCTAGATGAATTCAGACAGTAAATAATGAATACAATTTAATAACGAGCAATTTACCACTGCAACAGTTTACCAAGGATTGTGGTGGGTTCTTCATCCCTGGCAATTTTAAATCAAATTGGATGTTTTCCTAAGAGATCCACTCTGGGAATTTTTTGAGGGAGTTTATGGCCTTTGTTACACAAGAGCGCAAACCAGAATGTCACTCTGGCCACTTCTAGCCCTGGAATGTCTGAATGTAAAGTATATCTAACAGTGTAGACGTGGTTAATGCACCCATTGCAGCTGGTCTCTGGATTATGTAGTAAGTGTATAGATGCCTTAAGAATTCCCAAGAAGCCAGTAGGAGGAGAGGCAGCCTGTGTGTGACAGAGGGGTAATGGGGATAGGTGTGAGTGAGGGGTGTGTCGCCCCTCCCCATGAGCACCCTACAGCCAAGTGTCCCAAGCGGGGAGGGGTCTGACAGCCCTTTCCGGATGTGGGAGAGAAGCCATGATCCCCGGCACCTTCTGTGGGGCTGAAAACTTGATCCCTGTTGGCTCTTCCCACACTGAATTCCCAGCAACCTGGAGCTGTAGCCCTGATCCATGGGGCACCCCCTGAATTGCCAGCACCACTCAGGCTGCAGCCCCGGTCCTCAGCGCACCTCTCCCCTCCCCAGATAGCAGCTCCAAACCCCGGCATGCCCCTCCCCCCTGAGTAGCAGCCCTGATCGCCGGCATGTCCCTCTCCCCCAGCTGAAGCCCTGAACCCCCACACTCCCCTCCCCCAAGGACCAAAGCCACAAGCCCTGGCAACCCCTGTAGGGCTGGAAGCAGGAGCTAAGTGGCCGAAGTCCTAATCCCCACCCCTGAAAACTGAAGCCAGGAGTAAGAGCCAGGGCTGAATCCTGGACCCCAGCGCTCCCCGTGCAGCAGAAGCCTCCAAGCCCATGGGCAGAGCTGGGCGACACTGGGCATGCTGCCCCTCCACACTTCAGGGGAAGTGCAGGACACAGTTTGGAGGCAGGAAGCCACAGCCGGGCTCCCACAACCAGTGAGAGCGGCAGGGGTGGGGAACCCAGATCCATGGCTGGCAGCGCCCAAAGGACCAGGGGAACCACCAATCCCTCCTGGCACACAGCCTCCAGATACCCATTCTCTGAACCCTGGGGTATCCTCCTGTCTGCACACAAGCCCCTAGCTCCTCCGGCCACACGCAGCCCGCAGCTGTCCCCTCCCTGCCCCAAGCTACCTCCTGGCCACACAGCCCCCAGCTACCTCCTCCCTGTCCCCTGAGCTACCCTCTGGTCACACACAGTCCCCAGCTGTCCCCTCCCTGCCCCAAGCTACCTCCTGGCCACACAGCCCCCAGCTACCTCCTCCCTGTCCCCTGAGCTACCCTCTGGTCACACACCGCCCCCAGCTACCCCCTCCCTGCCCTGAGCTATCCGCTGGCCACACACAGCCCCCAGCTGCCCCTTCTGATGTGGTAATCACAAACATTATTGAATGTTCTATTCTACCACGGTAGAGGCAATCGATAAAAAACAACTTATCGGTGACAGAAGTTGCCCTGCATATTCAAAACAATTTAGCATGAGGCTCAGAGGAAGATTTGTCACATCACACACAAACACCCTCCTGCAGTCTTTGGTTGAGGCAAGGGTGGGGAAATGAAGAAAGGGGAATTTTACAATACAGTTGAGAATTTTTATTCAACATCCCTAAAGTAGTTGGAGCACTGGAAACCTACCTTTGCGTGTACGGAAAAGTTGGAGAAGCTTCTCCCTGTTGAGTGGGCCCTGTTGAGAAGATGCTGATCTTTGCCTTTGCCACACAAGACTTCCCACCTCACGGTTGATAGCTGAGAATCATCTTTGTGATGCATGGACACAAGCAAAACCAATAGTAGCCTGTGACATCAAAAATCCCCATTTCTGAAAGGGGTGGAGGGGTGGAACATTTTCCCCAAGACTGACAACAAGGCTGCAGAATACTCAGCTCTTGGAAAAGCAGGTGAGTTTGGCATTTTTGCCAGGCACCGCAGCCTGTGTTTAATGTGTCTTTCAAATAATTAATGCAGTTTGGTCACTTGAAAAAGCCTATCTCAGTGTTTGTGGGAGTGAATTTTGCCCTAGACTGTGCTGCATTTTTATGACAAGTTGCTGGAAAACAAGCAGATCCTTCAAAACATGGCTTCACCTGACAACACGAGAATGGCCACTCTGGGTCAGACCAAAGGTCCATCTAGCCCAGGATCCTGTGTGCTAAGAGAGGCCAAAGCCAGGTGCCCCAGAGGGCTAGGATCACCAAATTTGGAATGCAGCTTCCTGTTATCACAAGCAACAATCACTTCTTTTCACAGGCAATGACTCATCATACTAAGCTACTTTAAGCAACACCTACTTTGTTAAGGCTCACTTTTACAGGTCAGTTGCCAGCAATTCATCACCCACCAAAAATCTGCCCTTCCCATCTTCAGGTAGGGCTTTACCCTGATTAAACCCAGGCAGCCCCTAGAGTCAAACACTTCCCCTTCATAAATCTCCCTGTTGATTACAGAGAACATAGATGAATCACATTCATTTCTGGGATTGGGTTATGACATTAACTTGAATGAACATGCTTTCAGTGCAAGATTTCCCAATAAAAAGATCTGTAGGTGATCATTTCCATACAGCAGCTATAACTTCATGTTTAACAGGGTTCCATTCCAGCTGGATTCTGGCTAAAGGCACATTCTCAGCAAACTCATAGAAGGTTACAATATTCGCAGCCTTTTCTGGTAAATAATCTTCCTCTCTGGTAAGATCTGCTTACTGGACCAGACCAAAGGTCCTTCTAGCCCAACATCCTGTCTGCCCACAGTGGCCAATGCCAGGTGCCCCAGAGGGAGGGGACAGAACAGGGAATCTTCAAGTCAGTGATCCCTCCCCTTTCACCCATTCCCAGCTTCTGACAAACAGAGGCCAGGGACCCCATTCCTGCCCATCCTGGCTAACAGCATTTATCCCAACTCTTTTTTGTCCCCTGAGGTGGGCCCACAGTAATATCTTGCTTGCTACTCCCTCTCCCCGTCCCCCACCGAAGAGCTAGTTGCGCCCCTGAGCCACATTAGCAAGTCGGGATAGGTCCGGAGTTTACCCAAAACGCCACAGCTGCCAGCCAGTCCTGTAGTGTAGAAAACTAAAGTTGAGAAAAAAGAACAAGAAGAGAGTTGTTAAATGGGAAAACAATCAGGTGCACACATGAGACTACAAAGTGCCTATGTCAGGTTATTGGCGGTCCTGGTAAGTTAGCTGGCTTGAAAGTCCCTCTGGAACACAGACAGCCACAGCATGGGCGTGTCCTTCAGTCCTTGGGTCAGAGCCTCCATTCCTAGAAAAGTCACTGCAGACTGAGCAGCGGGATTGCAGACAAAGTGGAGAAGATGCAGCTGCCTCGTTCCATCCACGTCCTACGACTTGTGCTCCCTTTGTCTCTCACACAGGGTTCATAGCACATAGCACAAAAGCCCTGGGGCTTGTCTGGTCACACTCAAGGGCCAGTGTTATCACCCCCTGAACACAGCAAGTTTCAGCGCTGTAAAGTGCCAGCTGGACACGCTCCTGGCACTGGCTCTGCGACCACGCAGTCGCATCAGAGCGCTGCTGCCCCGGCAGCACTTTTGTGTTCTGAGTGTAGACAAACCTGAGAGTGCTCTGTGCACAGGCCTACCACAAGCCTTGCTGACTTGGGGGGCCGTCCCTCGTGCCTTGCACTGCGTTCATTGTACCACTGACGGCCCCCGATGCACCATCAAACAAGCAACACCGTGCTGACGCCAATCTGTCTGGGGGGTGTCATTCAGAAACACAGCGCAAGTTTGGAAGTACAGATATTCCCACATCTCTATATCCCATGACACAAAGTTGATACAAACACATAAACAAGATTATCTTAAATGACAAACAGTGGGGTAACGAGGGGTAGGGGGGGCATTTGTTCCCGGGCGCCATGCTAGGAGGCCACCAATTTAGTCCCCCTCTGCTCTCCAATTATCCCTCAGCTCTCCTGCTCCTTCTCTGCACACAGCCGCCAGCTGGAGCCTCCTTCCCACCTCTCCACCCCCAGCCCCAACCTCCTCCGTCTCCACCAGCGGGTTAGTGTATGCGGGGGCCCAGCCCCAAACTGGAGGGAGGTGAGGGGAAGATGTGGTACAAGCCTTCCCTTCTCTCCCCCCCCCCCCCCCGGGTCAGGCTCAGCCATGCAGCAGGTTCAGGGCCCCACTGCACAGCAGCAGCAGAGGTTATGCATGCAAATTCTGCCTTTGCCCCAGGATGCATAACACTCTCGCTATACCTCTGATAACAAATTGTAACTTTTTTGCAGATACTGTCCATGGTGTACCTGGCATGATTCCTTGCAATACTATAATAATGGTGTCAACGCTATCATAAGGTGTCCCACATGTTCCACCAGTCACTGTCCTGGACAGACACAGAACCTCATGAGGGCAGTGATCAGTGCTCTCCCAACTCCTCCCAGTGCTCTGGCACTTCTCCAGTATCTGATGGTTTGTTAAATATGAACTTCAGGGGCTCAGAGAATGCTTTCCCCAATTCTGTGAAAAGTCTGGCAGCTAAGTGTACCTCTCCCCTCCTTTCCCCCTCCCCCCCCCCCCCCCCCCCCCCCCCCCCACTCCAAGACTACAGAACATTTTATGGGGAGTCAGTTTCTTTCATTTAACTATTTCTGTGGCCTGCCAAATGCACATCTTACACCGCAAACGTGACAGGACTGAGTAACCGACACAAGTGATGCCAATCCAGGGTTAAGTAAAGCCTTGCTATCTCTGCACACCAGCATGTGTTCTGTAAGGCACATATTAAAAACGGTTACTTACTTTTGTAACTGTTGCTCTTCAAGATGTGTTGCTCATGTCCATTCCACTTAGGTGTGCGCACGCCGCGTACGTGGATTGCTAGAGACCCTTTCCTCAGCGGAACCTGTCAGGCCAGCCGGGGAGCCCCCTGGAATGGCTCCACCTATATCGGTGCAAATATATCCCCGCTGGCCCTCCACCCCCTCAGCTCCTACTTCCCAGAATGCTCCGATGCAGGGGAGGCAGAGGGGGATGAGGAATGGACAGGAGCAACACATCTCGAAGAACAACAGTTACAAAAGTAACCAACCATTTTTTCTTCTTCAAGTGCTTGCTCATGTTCATTCCACTTAGGTGACTCCAAAGCCAACCCTCAGGTGGTGAGGTCAGAGCCTACGCAGAGACGGACTGTAGCACAGCCCTACCTCCAGCAGCATCCTCCCTGGCGAGCTGCGTGATGGCATAATGATCTACAAAAGTGTGCACTGAGGACCAGGTAGCTGTCTTGCAAATCTCCACAATGGGCACCTGGGCCACAAAGGCCATGGAAGAGGCTTGCACTCTCGTGAAGTGTGCCCTAATGGGTGGGGCCGGAGCCTGCGCTAGCTCGTAGCACGCCTCGATGCAATCTGAGATCCAGGAAGAGATACGCTGAGCCAACACCGGCCGACCCTTCATCCTATCCGCTAATGCTATAAACAATTGAGGGGAATTGCGGAAGGGCTCGGTCCTCTCTAAATAAAAGGCTAAAGTGCGCCTCGTGTCAAGTGTGTGTAAAGCCTGTTCTGTCCCAGAGCTACGGGGCTTAGGGTAAAATACAGGGAGAAAAATATCCTGGTGAACATGGAAGACAGACACCAACTTGGGCAAAAAAGCCAGGTGTGGATGCAGCCTGACCTTAATCTTAAAGACCATTGACGGGGGGTCCACAACTAGGGCCCTGAGTTCCAATACTCGCCTGGCTGAGGTAATGGCCACCAGGAAAGACACCTTCTAGGAAAGGTGTAGAAGGGAACACGTAGCCAGTGGCTCAAAGGGAGGACCCACGAGCCTTGAGCGGACCAAATTGAGGTCCCAGAGGTCACTGGCTCATGCACCTGGGGGTAAACCCTGTCTAAGCCCTTGAGGATCTCGTGCACCATGGTTCTCTTCCCCCCGAACCAGAGTGGAAAGCCGAGATGGCTGCTAGGTGCACTCGCACGGAGGAAGGAGCCAGGCCCTCGAGCCTGAGCCCCAGCAGGTAGACCAGGATAACTGGGACCGGGGCCTCTGTAGGGGGCCTTGTCACCTGACCAGATTACAAACCATTTCCACTTTTCCAGGAAGGAAGATCTGCCAGGTAGAAGGCTTCCAGCCCCCTAGAAGGACTGCCTGGACCTGCTCCAAGCACTGCCTCTCTGAGGCCGTTAGCCATACAGCTTCCACGCCATGAGGTGCAGACAGCGGAGGTTCAGGTGTCTGAGCCTGCCAAACTGCTGGGAGATTAGGTTCGGGCACAGGGGGAAGGCCAGAGGCCGCTCCACTGAAAGGGCGAGGTGGTCCAGGAACCAATGCTGACGAGGCCAGGCCGGGGCTATCAAGATCACTGAGGCCCGGAATTCCCTGACCCTGATGATTACTCAGGATCAGCGGGAAGGGGGAAAGGCCTACAGCAGGTCAGGGGATCGTCAACGCTTCCGCCAGAGACCCCAGGCTGTGCCCAAACAGAGAGCAAAACTGGGGACACTTCCTGTTGATGCAGGTGGCGAACAGGTCCAGGTGGGGAAATCCCCACCTGTGGAAGATGGAAATGTGGAAAGAGGCATCTCTGATATCGAGGGCAGCGTACCAGTCTCGCGTGTCTATGGAGGGAATGAAGGAGGCCAGGGAAACCATCTTGAACTTGGACCTTACTATGAAGGTATTCAGATCTCTCAGATCCAAAATAGGATGGAAACCGCCCTTGGCTTTTGCAACCAGGAAGTAGAGGGAGTATAAACCCCTTCCTCAGACAAGGCTCTGAGCTCCTGCTTCAAGTCTTGGGGCAGCAACTCCCCAAACTTGTCCATCGCTGCCCATGAGTTAAAGGCGTACCTACTCAGGAGGACTTGCTGGTTAGCTATGCTGAGTAGGAGACCCCGCGAGGCATAGGCCTTGCGACCCAACACGTCTGAGCACTTGGCTTAACTGTTCTTAGGGACGGAGCAGGTGGGCCCTATTGCTCATATTGATTAGTGGCCTGTACCACTATCAAACCAGGTGGCGGATGGGAGAACAGGTGCTCACAGCCCACCGGAGGGACAAATTACCAGCGCTCTGCCCTTTTGTCCATGGGCGGGATAGAAACTGTGATAGAGGCTCATACACCTGCACATCCACCAATGTGATCTATGCCATCAAGTGCCACCAATGCCCCTCCACCATGGATATTGGCCAAACTGGACAGTCATAGTATCATAGAATCATAGAACTGGAAGAGACCTCAGAAGGTCATCAAGTCCAGCCCCCTGCTCTAGGCAGGACCAATTCCAACTAAATCAACCCAGCCAGGGCTTTGTCAAGCTGAGACTTAAACACTTCTAGGGATGGAGACTTCACTACTTCCCTAGGTAACCCATTGCAGTGCTTCACCACCCTCCTAGTGAAATAGTCTTTCCTAATATCCAACCTGGACCTCTCCCACCACAACTTGAGACCATTGCTCCTTGTTCTGCCATCTGTCACTACTGAGAACAGCCTCTCTCCATCCTCTATGGAACCTCCCTTCAGGAAGTTGAAGGCTGCTATCAAATCCCCCCTCACTCTTCGCTTCTGCAGATTAAACAGACCCAAGTCCCTCAGCCTCTCCTCATAAGTCATATGCTCCAGCCCCCTAATCATTTTGGTTGCCCTCTGCTGGACCCTCTCCAATGCGTCCACATCCTTTTTGTAGTGGGGGGCCCAGAACTGGACACAGTACTCCAGATGTGGCCTCACCAATGCCGAATAAAGGGGAATGATGACATCTCTGGATCTGCTGGCAATGCTCCTCTTAATGCAACCTAATATGCCATTAGCCTTCTTGGCTACAAGGGCACACTGTTGACTCATATCTAGCTTCTCATCCACTGTAACCCCCAGGTCCTTTTCTGCAGAACTACTGCTTAACTGGTTGGTCCTCAGCTTGTAACTATGCTTGGGATTCTTCCGTGCCAAGTGCAGGACTCTACGCTTGTCCTTGTCGAACCTCATCAGATTTCTTGTGGCCCAATCCTCCAATTTGTCTGAGTCATTCTGTACCCTATCTCTGCCCTTAAGCGTATTTACCTCTCCCCCCAGCTTAGTGTCATCCGCAAACTTGCTGAGGGTGCAATCCATCCCCTCATCCAGATCATTAATAAAGATATTGAACAAAACCGGTCCTAGAACTGAACCTTGGGGCACTCTGCTAGAAACCGACCGCCATCCTGACATCGAGCCATTGAGCACTACCCGCTGGGCCCAGCCTTCTAGCCATCTTTCTATCCATCTTACCGTCCATTTATCCAATCCACAATCCCTTAACTTGCTGGCAAGAATATTGTGGGAGACCGTATCAAAAGCCTTGCTAAAGTCAAGGTATATCACATCCACTGACTTCCCCATGTCCACCGAGCCAGTTACCTCATCATAGAAGCTAATCAGATTGGTCAGGCATGACTTGCCCTTTGTGAATCCATGCTGACTATTCCTAATCACTTTCCTCTCATCCAAGTGCCTCAATATGGATTCCTTAAGGATCCCTTCCATGATTTTTCCAGGAACCGAGGTAAGACTGACCGGCCTATAGTTCCCTCGATCATCCTTCTTCCCATTTTTGAAGATGGGCACTACATTTGCCTTTTTCCAGTCATCTGGGATTTCTCCCGATCTCCATGACTTTTCAAAGATAATAGCCAAAGGCTCCACAATGACATTTGCCAACTCCCTCAATACCCTCGGATGCACTAAGTCCGGACCCATGGATTTATGGATGTTTCGCTTTTCTAAATAGTTCCTAACCTGTTCTTTACCCACCACGGGCTGTCCATCTTCATCCCATCTTGCGTCACTTGGCGCAGAAGTCCAGGAGCCGACCTTGTCCGTGAATACAGAGGCAAAGAAAGCATTGAGTACTAAAGCTTTCCCCACATCATCTGTCACTAGGTTACCTCCTTCATCCATTAGTGGCTGCACACCCTCTCTGATCACCTTCTTCTTGTTAACATGCCTGTAGAAACCTTTCT
This sequence comes from Pelodiscus sinensis, assembly GCF_052426305.1. Classification (NCBI taxonomy): domain Eukaryota; kingdom Metazoa; phylum Chordata; order Testudines; family Trionychidae; genus Pelodiscus; species Pelodiscus sinensis. The sequence continues at coordinate 144,299,082 of NC_143052.1, read as the reverse complement.
TGGATTGCCTGTGTACTGCCGTATAGATTTCCCAGCAGATGTCAGGGTGATTAAAGTCCCCCAGGAGAACCAGGGCCTGCGATCTGGAAGTTTCGCTCAGTTGTCCAAGGAAAGCCTCATCTACCTCATCCACCTGATTCGGTGGCCTGTAGCAAACACCAACCACAACATCAATGCTGTTGTTTGCTCCTTTAAACTTAACCCATAGACTCTCAACAGGTTTTTCTCCCTCTTTATACTGGAGTTCAGAGCAATCGTAGTGCTCTCTTACATATAGTGCAACTCCTCCTCCTTTTCTCCCCTGCCTGTTGTACCTGAACAGTCTATACCCTTCCATGACAGCGCTCCAGTCATGCGAGTCATCCCACCAAGTCTCTGTTATCCCAATTAAATCATATTTCTTGGTCTGGGCCAGGGCCTCCAGTTCTTCCTGTTTGTTGCCCAGGCTTCTCGCATTAGTGTACAAACACTTCAGGTAACCAGCTGATCATCCTATCTTCTCCATTGGAAACATGGGTCCTCCTTTCTTGCCCCTTCCTCTCTGCATTTCTTCCCGGTATCCGACTTTCCCACTTCCCTCAGGGTTTTGGTCACCGTCCCCCGACGAACCTAGTTTAAAGCCCTCCTCACTAGGTTTGCAAGCCTGCCCGCGAAGATGCTCCTTCCTCTCTTCATTAGGTGGATCCCATCTCTTCCTAACAATCCTTGCGCCCGGAACAGAGTCCCATGGTCGAAGAAACCAAAGCCCTCTCTGCGACACCATCTGCGCAACCACGCATTTACGTCCTCAATTCGACGATCCCTGCCCAGTCCTTTCCCTTCAACAGGGAGGATGGAGGAGAATACCGCTTGCGCTCCAAATTCTTGGATCCTTCTTCCTAGCGCTACATAATCCGCAGTAACACGCTCAAGATCATTCTTGGCCGTATCATTAGTTCCCACGTGGAGAAGCAGGAAGGGATAGCGATCCAAAGGTTTGATCAGCTTGGTAAGCCTCTCAGTGACATCCTGAATGCGAGCTCCTGGTAAGCAGCACACCTCTCGAGATTCCAGGTCCGGACGGCAGAGGAATGGCTCAGTCCCTCTTCGGAGGGAGTCTCCGACAACCACCACCCGTCATTTCCTTTTGGGCGTGGTGGCTGTGGAACCCCCATCCGTAGGACTACGCATCCCATGCCTTCCTGGAGATGGTGATCCCTTCTGGTTTCTTCCTTGTGAGGTCCCTTCCAGAGCTTTCAGCACTGCAGAGCCTGTGGAGAGAGCTTGAAAGCAATTGCTTTCCTCTATAGCATCGGGGGATTCCCGTGCTGGCCTTTTTCCCCCTCTACGACAAATATCACAAATCAGATATTCAAAAAGACAACGTACCGAAACCTGTTGGAGAACATTTTAACTTGCTCAGGCACTCACTAACGGATCTCAAAGTTACTATATTATTACAAGACAATTTAAAAAACCAGCTTGAAAGGGAAGCTGCAGAACTTAATTTCATGTACAAGTTTGATACCTGTGATAGAGGTTTGAACAAAGACCTTAACTGGATTACCCATTACATTCCACATTCTAATGACATAAAAACCCAAACACCAGGTATTTAAGGGTACGTCGAACCCACTCTATCAGCTTCTGTTAGCACGGACATCCTAACTGACTATTCTTTTCCCTTTATTTTCTTCTTCCCTTTCCCTCCCCATCCCCTCCCTTTCTTGTCTATTTATTTGGAACTTGGCCCCCTTTAACGCCATTCATCTGAGGAAGTGGGTGGTGCCCTCGAAAGCGCATGATCCCATCTACATGGTTTGTTAGTCTCTAAGGTGCTGCAGGACTATTTGTTGTTGTTTTTTTAATATGCAGTTTACCAGAGCTCAAATCCAATGTCCTAAAGGTGGTGGCAGTGATGTTGGCTGGCCAGGCACAAGTTAATGGCAAGGCCCCAGACTTCATGGAATACTTAAAAGTGCATTGCTGGAAACCGTCTTATTTACCAGTGTATTACCATTATCCAAATACATAATAGATTTTGAGTTGATAAGAATGCATTTAATGTTTTATAAAATGCTTGTAAAATACTGCATGTACTGTTCTCACTCAGCTGTGCCCCATCCCATAATGTAACAAGGAACATTTGTATTGTATATACCTCTTTAGCTAAGTAGCCTACTTAACAAGAAAGGAGCCTGGCAGAATGCAAATCATGGTCTTTTACAAGATGTTGTTAAGTCCTGTTCATTCAACACAGGTGAGCCATTGCACAAGATCGAGCATCTAAGACTTCATTAAGTGTTCCCTTCCTCTGCACCATCCCTGATACAGGGACTTGTGTGGGATCAGCTGTTGTCAGCTTAGGTTCTATAAGAAGCAGCTGTGACCATGGATTCAAGGCAGAATTCATCTCTGACCTGTTTAGATTCTAACAAGACAATAATTTAATTGAGAAGATGGAAATCCCAAAGTTATTCTGGGCAGCCCTTTTAGGAAATTGGTGGAGGACTTCATCTTTGGCACCTTTTGAAATTGTAGATTGTTACTCATCTGGATGTGTATTTTACCTGCTTTAACCTCTCAGTAACTCATTCCTTTTTCTTAACTAACTAGCCAATAGCCCGTCATAAGGCAAGATTTCCGGGTCTCTCCTCCACGTCCTATTCCCTTTCTATCTTGCTCTTCTCTCCTGAGCCTCAGGTCTCTCACTCTGTGTTTCTCTCTCTCTCATTCGCTCTCCTACTGCTTCCCCATCCCCCCCCCCAGCTCTCCTCTGCCTCCTGCCTCTCTCTCCAGCTCTCTCTTTCTCTTCTCCCACTCCTGCCTCTCACTCTCTCTCCTCTCTCCTCCGCTCTCCTCTGTCTCCGTCGGGGATGCACACTCGTCCAGGGCCCGCCCCCTAGCCTTCTACGTCACTGCCCCACTCCCCTTCCCCTCCCACCTTCACACTCAGCTGACTTCTGTGCCGCTCAGCCAGGCAGCCACAGGGGAGCAAGCGGCGCACGCGGCTGTTTGGGCCCTGCACTCCACATGCAGCACGGGCCGCCCAGAGGGAACAGCCAGCATTTCAGCGTTACAGACTCACAGACACTGGGCTACTATTTATATGATAAACCTTTCATTTAATATGGAGTTGGCTACTAGCATTCTTTGATATGAAATCCAGAATGCAAATCTGCCTCTGTGAGTGACTGATCTCTTGGGACTCAGTGCCCCCTGAATATTTTGTAATTTTTTGGTGTAAAAGACCATGTCACATAATCCAGCTTACCTAGGTGGCAAGATAGACTGGAGAGTCTAAAGGGACTGTCTCTGACTCTATTATCAGACTACTGTAGTACTTTGAGAATTCACATTGATTACTGGCTTAGGTAAATCCAGTGCTAGAGCATACCATCAGTCTGAGGCAGATGGCTTGAGGTAGGGTCTCATGGTTGTAAACAGTGAACTGGAGCCCATGGGAGCCACGAGGCTTCATGGCTGTAGACCTTTTAGATAAACAAAGTGGAAGGGGCCTGCAGAACACTTGGAGAAACACTGCTGTGTACTGGTAACATCAGATTTGTCCTCCATTTCAAAGCCAAGTTGTTTTTTTAGTCCCTGACTAAGGCTACATCTACACTACCTCTTTTCTGCGGAAGAGGCAATGCAAATGAAGCGCTCCATAGCAACTTCTCGTGCTTCATTTGCATATTCCCTTTCAATGCGTTTTGCGGAAGAGGTTTTTACGCCAAAAAAAAGCAGTGCAGATGCATCCGTTTTGCACAAAACCCCCCTTTTGTGCAAGATCCCTTATTCCTCAAAAAATGAGGTTTAGAGGTTCTTGCAAAAAAGGGGGTTTTGCGCAAAACAGACGCGTCTACACTGCTTTTTTGGCACAAAAACCTCTTCAGCAAAAAGCATCGGAAGAAAATATGCAAATGAAGCAGGAGAAGTAGCCAATGAGCACTTCATTTGCATTGGTTTTTCTGCAAAAAAGAGGCAGTGTAGACCATTGCTTACTGGGCAATGGTTAACCGTTCCCTCAGAATGCCCCTGTCCTCTGGCCTGCTACACATGGAAGGCCACTCCAGCCCATGGGACTGCCGGGTCATAGCCAGCATAGGCTGGCAGCCGACCACAGGGCCGGAATCAGCCAGGCTGAAGCAGCCCCTGCCCGCGGTGGTTATGACGAGCCATGGGGGATGGGTAAAGGGGTGTTGCTCCAGCCTGCCTGCCCCTGTTCAGTTAGTCAGCCAGTCAAACCTGATTAAACGGGATTTTACATCCTTAATATCTACCTAGTAAGTGGCTAAGCTTCTCACTGATGAGCCGACGCTTATCGGTGTCCTTCACACTCAGCAAAGCCTCCTCCCCAGGAGCCAGGCAGGCAGGGGCAGGTGGTCCCACAACCAGGGAGGCTTCGCTGTGGGCCCTGCAGTGTAAAGCTTAGGTTCACACGCAGAGCCCGCAGCACGGGGAACCGTGAGACCACTGAGAGTTTTGCAGCGGTTACCCTAACACATGATTTTTAACCTCCCTAGTGCCTACTACTGGATTCAGAGTTAACTTCCCATTGATACGAATGGGAATAATTCTTGCCTCCCTCAAAGATACTATTTCAGGCTGATAACAGACTAACGCGCAGCTCAACGTACTGGGTAGAATGGTTCAAAATACTCTGAATGAAGTTGACAAATTCAATTTTTTTTTTTAAGTAACAAAGTTGTTGTCAATAAAAAGATGGTATCAAAATGAGCCTGGTTACTTTCTACTTATCAAGAGCCTGGTTTGTAGGAAACAAAAATCCAACGACCATTTTGGTCATGTTTTTTGGCCAAAGGCATGAAAAACTTCTAAAAAAATATTTTCAAGTGACAACAATTTCACTTCAAACCCTGCACCCCCTTATTTTGCAACCATCTTGAAAAATACTTGTCAGTATTAGTCTGCATTTTGAAGTTTACATTTCTGTCATAAGGGCTGCGTACTTCTCTACAAAATTTAAAATGACAGTTTCAGTTCTGGTGCACCGCTGCTTACAAAACTGGGCAACTAAGCAGCAATTTGTAATACTGCACAACAGCATAACAGACTAATAGTCTCGAATACAATAAATGGGTTCAAAGCTTTTTACAGACGATTACTTTGATGTCCCAGAAAGATAAATGCGGAAAGAAATTCGATTTACTCGGTCGCACAGCCAGCCACCAGCAGCAGTGGAAATAAAATCCTAGAGTCCTGGTTTCTTATTCTTTACTCTCATCTGAACCAAACATAAGAAAACCCATATCCCTTGTATGTATTTTTGCTGTGCAGCCCTTTTTTTAACCTCTTCAGAGCATCAGAATTTAAAAATGAGATATAGCTGTTCCTGGCCAGAGCTTACTTAGACAGGGTGTAAGACCAAAATACAAGGGAGTCACTCCTTGTCCTAAGCATCCTCAACACAACACAAGCTGGCATGGCCTGGCTTCTGCCTTTCAGTTTGCGGGGTTGCCGGACCCTTTTAGAATCCAGCGGTCGCTGGCCGTGACGTCAGGACGCCACGTCACGCAAGCATCCTGGTGTCTGCCGGCGTCCTGCCCTCTGGCTTGCACCCCGCCTCCTCACGCTGGAGCTGCACACAGGCAGCCCAGCAGCAAGAATCGCCGCACTTCCCCCTTTCTGGCGGCACTCTGCTCCTCCACCGGACCAGTCCGCCCCTGCACTTGCTAGCTGGTAAAATATACTTGTAATGGGTGAGAGGGCGAGTGTATTTGTTGAGCCCCGTTGATGATTACTAAGTGCTCCACAGAATGCTCTTTTCCTCAGCGAACAGAATAAAAAACCCTCAGAGAACAACAATGTGTCAGGACAGATTTGAAGCACTTTCCCTATTGTGTATGGAAGTGGACATGCTTCGAGTCAGCTTCGATTAAATTATCCAGAATTTTACAATCAGAAAATCTAGAAAGAAGCTATTTTAATTTCAGCATACATGTCATTTCGAAAAATAAAATTTTATTTTAGGGTATAGTATTGTTTGTATTTTGAACTAGCCAATTAGGCTGTCATAAAACAGAATTTTCAGGTCTCTCCTCCACGTCCTATTCCCTTTCTATCTCGGTCTTCTCTCCTGAGCCTCTGGTCTCTCGCTCTGTCTCTCTCTCTCTCTCTCTCTCCTTCTTCTATTGCCTCCCCATCTCTCTCTCTCTCAGCTCTCCTCCATCTCCTGCCTCTCTCTCCATCTCTCTTTCTCTTCTCCTCCCCCTCCTGCCTCTTATTCTCTCTTCTCCTCCTCCTCCTGCATGGAGAGCACGGAGCCCAAATGGCTGTTTGCGCTGCTTACTCCTGTGCGGCAGCCCGGCTGAGCAGTGCAGAAGTCAGCCAAGTGCCAGGGTGGAAGACAAAGGACATCACAGAGGCAACCGCGCCGCCCAGAGGCAACACGAAGCATTACACCGTTACAGAGTCACAGACATTGGGCTACTATATATGCAGGCAGTCCCCGGGTTACATGGATCCGACTTACATCAGATCCCTACTTACAAACGGGGTGAGGCAACCCCGCACTATCTGCTTCCCCCCAGCAGACCAGGGAGACGTGAAGCTAACGCCCCCCCCCCCAGCAGACCAGGGAGATGTCGAGCAGCTTTTCTCAGCAGACACCTCAGCTTGAGAATAAAGGACTGAGGGAAGTGAGGTGTGGGAGAATAAAACTGAGCTCTGGAGAAATGTTTGGCTAGAGTTTCCCCTATAATATGTACCAGTTCCGACTTACATACAAATTCAACTTAAGAACAAACCTACAGTCCCTATCTTGTACGTAACCCGGGGACTGCCTGTATATATGATTACATATGGGGGGCACCATAATCTTTTCAGTTCTTAGGGCCTCTACAGGTCTTAATCCAGCCCTGCACAACAGCATAATAGACTAACATTCTCTAATTCAATCAATGGGTTCAAAGATTTTTAACAGAAGATTGCTTTGATGTCTCTGAAAGATAAATGCAGAAAGAAATTCGATTTACTCGGTCACACAGCCAGCCACCAGCAGCAGTGGGGATAAAAATCCTAGAGTCCTGCTTTCTTATTCCCTACTCTCATCTGAACCAAACATAAGGAAATCCATACCCTTTGTATGTATCTTGTGCTGTGCAGCCCTTTTTTATCCTCTTCAGAGCATCAGAATTTAAAAATGAGATATAGTTGTTCCTGGACAGAGCTTACTTAGACAGGGTGTAAGGAACTTGGCTCCAGAGTACCCGAGCAAAGAGCATAATTCAGCCTGGCCTGATGTCAGTATTCGCTGCCTTGAGAATATGTCTCCTTTCCACAGGGGACACTGGAACAAGGGAGGAGCCTGGATAACTTGACAAGAAAGCTTTCTGTGCTATTGGAAACAAGAAGAGAATTTCTGAGCAAGATGACCAGGCGTTCTAGTACTTGCCCATTTTCAAGAGTTCCAAGATTCTCTTTTGGGCTTTAAATTGATCTTTAAACTCAGCGGCAGTGTAGACGCAGGTACAGTTTTGTCGACAAAACCATGTAGTCTAGACGCACCCTAATTGTCCCCAAAGTGGCATAATATAAGCATCAGAACTTCTCTCCTACACAGTGCCTGGCTGCACCAGAAAGCCTCCATCCTGATATGCAGAAGCTTCCTCCAGAGGTAGGAGATAGTTCAGTCTTCTTGACCAACTCACTCGTAGGTGTCTCCAGGGAAGATGGTCCACAAGAAGGCCAAATAATGCCAAATGTGGTGCTGTTTGTTCCCCAAGAGCTCCCTGGCAGTATATTAATTCACATCCGAGACCACCAAACACAGGGCATTAACTTCTAGGGGGGGTCTACACTGCACCGTTTTTGTGGAATAATGGCTATAATTCCAGAAAAACAATACTAGCATCCATAAAGCAGTTGTGTTATTTTGAAAGAAAATTGAAATAATGGAGGGCTTTTTCCCATGTTGGCAAACCCCATTCCACGAAGAACAACGCCTCTTCCGAAAAAGCTCTTTCAGACAAGGGCGTGTGTAGATGCTCCACTGCTGCTGTTTCAAAATAGCTCCTCCCCAGTCCCTCCTGGGGCTCTAAAATGAGGCAGCGCCTACACATTAGGGGAGCCTGCCTCAGACTAATTTTGAGGCTTCCCTGTAGCGTGGAAGCTCTATTTTGAAACAAGCTGTTCCAGAAGATCTCTCCCAGAATAGCTTTTTCTGAAATAAGCTTGCAGTGTAGACGTACCTTCAGTCTTACAAATCTGAATGGGACTAGCAAACCTGCAGGTAATGTACTTTGAAGCCCTTCTCTTTCTCACATTCACCTTTAAGCCAGTTTTTATCTTTCCTTGGCAGTTTATTTGAAGGGTTCTTTATCTGTAAGACAATAACTGCTGAGAGGGGAGGCGAAGGTGTGGGAGTCAAACCAGTTCCCTAGAATAGCCCATCTTATTTCTCTCCCAGCATCCCCTGTTCAAAAGGAAGGTGTTAATCGTGCTGTGCAGGAATCACACGCATTAATGGCGATTAATTGCCAGCCCTACTGGAACTCCCAGAAACTCTGTGTCTAGTGCCCAGAGCCTCAAAGGTTTTCAGGCCTTTAGCTCCCACTGTACCCTAAATACCTCTGAGGCTCTGGGCCTGGGGCCCTGACTCAGCGGTGCTGCCCCTGGCAATGGCAACAGAGGCCACCCCTCAGATCAACCCTTTGTTTCACGCTCTTCCACCTGGGTCTCTCTCCAACCCCACCCACCTGCAATGCACCTTAGGGGGGCGAGGAAGCCAGCACGTTCCACACAACAAACATTTAGCACTATTTTAGTTCAACCACAATGCTGTCCTCGCTCAGAAATGCATGAATGGGCTCTGTTGCCAAAATACGAGCATGCAAATACTTTTCCGTTTCTTTTAATACGATCTCTACTCTTTCTGTTCTCTTTCCTGTTTGCGAAGTGCAGATTATCCCTTCTACTTCTTCAGATAATAGATATCCCTCTTTCTCTTGTGTGTCACCCTGCCCGTTGTCACATTTATGTTTTAGTGATAGTACTTTCCCTTAATGATCACCTCCTCCTTCCCCACCTGTTGCTTTGAATACTTTGTAAGCGGCATTCAGCTTCTGTACATCTTGTTGAGAATTCTTGTCCTTTGTAACTTCTTCCCCCATTTAGGTACTACATCTCCTCCCTGAGTCAGACATTTTATCTTTGTACTTTTCATAGGAATGCTCCGGTCCACATTTAACAACCTTGTTTTTCCTCTATATACATTTGTCATATATGCAAATTCTAAAATCTCCAAGGTTGTGGAATACAAGCTAGATCAAAACAACTGATAGTCTACTTTTATTGTGCCACATGAAACCCTTCGCTTTTGTGTTATTTGCACAGCTGTGGATGATTTATCCCCTCTAAAAATTAATCACTTATTGAACAACACTGGGTCCCCATCCATAGATTTATTTTTTTAATTTCATCTTCAGTCATTTCCAGAGGAACCCTATATACCCTTCTTGCTCCCATCACATATTTGGGTGGCTGGCAATCTACTTTTATTTTTCTTAGAATCGTAATGATCAGCAGTTTTTCAGCCATTTCTTGATTGGCACACCACTACATCTCCATTCTGTGATTGTCTGGCTGTAGGCATAGCCCCACTGTTTCTAATCCGTTCAAAGGTTTTCATAGGATTATCGCCGCCTGTGTTTCTTTCCTTCCTTCTTCGGCACTTTGGCAATGGCAATACTGTGGCTTTCCGCCCTACTCTTTGTTCCTTTTGTGCCTGCCGCTTCTCCAGATGGATCTGGTTTCTTCTAATTTGCATCCATTCTTCATTCCACATCTCCCTGCTTTTCCCATCTCCAGGGCACAGCCACTCTCCACCCAGGCTAGGCCAATTCAGGATAGGTCTGCCTGGAAGAGCCTCTAGGCAGCAACCACTCAACTTCCGGTACTTCCTTTGGGTTTAAATGGTGATTCGAGACAATCAGAGACTGAACATCTCCCATCAGGATAGTGACAGGGCCCATTTGCTCCTGCTGTGCTGAAGTCCATAAACAGCTCAGAGATCTTCATGCTGGTAAAACATCCAGGGCTGTTTGTTTGCAATATTGGTTCCCACCCCCTTGTATGCTACACAGTTGTAGGGAGCCCTCAGGCCCTGAGGCAAGCAAGGGTGCGGCTGGTTTCTCCCGAGGAGTACTGCAGCCCACTATAGCAAGAGCGGCCTGGCCAAACTTTTTTCTGCGGGGGGGCAGGTGTTTTCTCTAACAGAAGTCACTCTCTCGCTCTCAACCAATCCCATTGTGGGCAGGGATGCAGACCCATACTGGGTCATGTGCTTTGAATCAGAGTGTCCATGGCCCTTGAGGCTGGGCCTTAAGGTCCGGCCACCGGCTGCACTGCTCATTAAGGTTAATTAGCGTAGGCTGTAGGTGGAGATGCCAGCTCTTAAAGTCGCTTCCTTTCAAGGAAGCGTGGAGGGTAGTCTTTAGGAGCCCGATTTTACGCTCCGCCACACCATTACTTTGGGGATGATACTGCAGGAGGACGTGGTGAGCGATGTTAAACTCTAGGAAAAGCTGCTGTACTGCATTTGACTGGAACGGGGGGCCCCATCAGTTTGAACTTGTCTGGGCACTCCCCAGGCGGCCAAGAGCTCCAGCAAGGCATTAGTAAGTGTGCAGGCCATGGCGCGGCGTAAAGGCTTCCACCATGTTTGACGGGACCCAAGATCTCCAACCACATCACCCTTTGTATAGGGCTTGGCACCGGAAAGGGGTCCAATGAAATCAACTTGCCACACCTGACCCGGTACAAACTTTTCGGTGGAAAAGGCCCCCGCACAATGGGATACTGTACCCATGTGTTTATGCTCCTGGCATTTTGGACACTGGCGCGCCGCCTGCCTCCAGCTAGCGACTGTAAGATTGGGAGGACCTATACAAGCGCGATTATAACGGCGGTAGTTTTTGTCCGCGCTAAAGTGTCCCCACTCTTTCTGGAGCCAGATGGCCAGGGGTTCAGTGCCAGGAGTCTCGCCTTTGTCATCACTGCGGCTCGTAACACTGACAGTGCTTACGCTAGCCTCTTGCAACCTGGAATCTAAAAAAGCGTGGGCCCCATGAGTATCTGGTTTGTGTGAGGGGTAGTGGACTATAAAGCAGCGCTGATAACACTGACGGGCCATGGTAAGTAAGGGTTCCCAAAATTCAGGGTCTTTCTTGGGGGGTCCACCAGGCCATGAAGTCACTCTTTCGCTCTCAACCAATATTTAATTTTTATAGAGTGGAAAAGCACCTCCAGGGAAGACTGAGATGCCCACCCCAGGATACCCAATAGCCTCACTTGTGGGAATTCCGCTAGGTGTGAGTCACTGGCTTTCATTAGGACATTCCCTAATGAAAGGATGTTCGTCTTCCAAGCAAAGTTTTGGTACTATACACTATGGCCAGTTTGACTGATACCACAAATAAGCACATTTAAAGTCCACAGATGCACTGGCTCCTACTGCACTGTGCTCTCAAACTAGTTTCACATTAATACTTTCATCAGTGATCTCTGTTAAAATGTCCTAGGTGAAAAAGGGGTTGGATGTCTCATTCTTGCCCCCACAAGGCCATCGTGCAGTTGATTCCATTTAGCAGTGACTGCTCAAAAGGGGTGCCAGAACTGATCAGGAGCCATTAGAGAAACCAGTTGGGGCACACAGGCACAGAGGGTGCTGCAAGGCAGGACTGAAGTGTACTGGTAGTGCTGTGTCTGCGTATAACCTTATGGCACTAGCGTCTATGGTAACTAGTTCCAGACAAAATCTTTAGTCTCCTACTTTCATATCCACTAACCTCACTCAAACTATCACGTGTATATTTTTTGACCACATCAGTTTCACACCAAAGGGCAGATTAGATTAATCCCCTATGGTCAAGATGAAAGCAGTAATACAGGAAGACTTCATGGTGCAAGGACCGACGGAACAATTCTCTATTGCCACTTCCCTTCTAGGGCTGCTGCAGGTGGGGGTACGCAAGAAAGTGGCAGTGTCCCATTCCATCTGAAATTTTTAATAGCTATCAAATGTATTCGTTTTTCACATTTTGTACAAAATTGAAGTCGGTTTCTCTTAATTAGGAGAATCAGCTGAACGTGAGATTTTAAGTAGGTGAGTCTGAAAACAAAAGGAGACTGGCTTCTCCCGCTTCTGGAAAGGTCCCCCGGAGCTCGTCCCATGTCTCTTCAGCTTTGCTCTCATGATTGCAGAACACTGGCAGGGGAAGCACCCCTGCATCACTGGCTCTTTGGAGGTTTGTAGTGAATTCGGCAGCGCTCATTAAAAACCTAAGAGACCAAAATACAAGGGAGTCACTCCTTGTCATAAGCATCCTCAACACAACACAAGCTGGCACCAGCCTGGCAAGTCTCCCATTCGGCAGTGTAAGCTTTGAAACTAGGACTGATGGCTGGCCTTGCAGCCCTAATGCTCACTGGCACTCACGGAGCTCCTTGGCCTACTCACACTCCCGGCAGGCAGGTATCCAGCACTTGCAGCCTGGTGCCAAGCGACTGCATATTACTAGATGGGCTCATTTTTAGATGAAACAAAATTAAGACCCTAGCAATTTGCGGTCCCTACCCTGTGGCACGTTTCACGGGGAGAAAAGCACTGGCCCCAGTGTCTGAGCGTACTACGTTCTATCAGTCTCCATTCACTTGAGCATTTTAGCTGGATACAAATTAGTCTTTACTTTCTCAGCTAATCTGTTGTCTTGCATCACTGCGCTGCTCAACAGATACTCTGGTGCACACCAGAGGTGGAGCATTATAGTGGAGGGTGAAATGCAAATGACATACCAGTCTGTTCAAGCTTTGGAGAGCTACTCTATACAGTTTCCAATCAATGCAATGGTTTGGGATAAAACAATTTCAATTACTTGATAGTAACCGATCCTTCAGGTGTTCATACTAGCACCCCAGGCACCTGCAGCAGCCACCTTCAGCAACATGCTTGGCTAAAATCTGGTAAATCCAACCAGTAACTTCAGACGACCTTCCTGTCTTCTAACTGGAGGACTCATACTAAATTCACCTGGCTTGTGAAAGAAATTAACAAATCGGAACTCAGGGGGTTAAGCAACTATAGAAAACAGTTTAAATGAACTCAAAATAAAACACTCAATCTGAAATCATTCTTCTGCACCAAAATAACAAAAGAATGTACACTGATTCCGTTATTTTGATTCTAGTTTGTGTTCAGACAAGCCTTGAATACTGGGAAGAGCACCTCTTAAAATCAAGTCAAGACATCCGCTCAGTAGAGATTCACACTCAATCCCTCTGCCTGCGATAATAAGGTTTATTATGGAGATTTCTCAAGTAATAACCAGACCTTAACACTTTACCTGTTAAGCTCTGAAATGACAAGAGCTGCAATGCAGACTTCATGCCGATTCTTAACAACACCTACAAGGTCCGGGGTAGAGGTACTTAAAGCCATTTCAGAGTTTGCCTCTTTCCACAGTCCCAAACTCTCTGGATTGAGCTCCTAGCATTAGATGGGGCAGAAGGAAGCTTTAGAGCCTGTCCCCAACCTCAGTAAGCAATTGCCAGTTTGCAAGGTGCACAGTTCGGATTCTATTTTCAAAGATTTGTTCAAGCCCCCCTCCGCCTGATAAGAGATTTGAACCTGGGTCTCCAATTGTCGAAGCAAAAACACGCTCCTCTCTGTTTAGGCGGCTAACAACTGATTGCTTTATTGATCAGTAAAGCAAAGTGAGCCAAATGTGGTCCCAGCAAAGTTGGGCCCAGTAAGGCTGCTAATACAATCAATCCTAGTATCTTTATACCCTTAGCCAAACAGTCTGACGTCAGGGCATCCAATTACAGAAATAATCAATTAAACTAGGAAAAACAAAGCCTTATCAACAGGATGGCGGACAGGTACGAGAGAGTACCTCTCCTCTCTGAACCAGCCCAGTTAACACATTCCAATAGCACATCTGATTTGGCCTGGCGCATGGGGTGATAGAAAGTTCACTCTGGCCTACGTGCAAAGACAAAAAGCTGAAATGGTTTCTGTTATACAAGATGGCTTCTAGCTAAACATAAAATAGCTTCTACACCAGCCTCAGAGGTGAGTCTTTCCTCCCCTCCCATTTTGGGTGAAGTTCCGAGTGCTCTGAGAACACCTACCAGACTGTGCCCTGCAGGCAAGACAGGCAGAGCACTGCCTAGTTTCACTTGGTTTGAGGATCTTGCTGGGGATTCAGCATGAGAGGCGCGCGTGGGCACCAAGACTGAGGCAGCAGCGTGCATGCCCAGAGGAAGGAACTTTGAGTCTCTGATGCACCTAATGGCAGAAATGCAGGCGCTGAGTAATTTTTAGCTGACTGTAGGGTTAGGTGGCAGCTTAGCAAGGGTTTTGAGTGGCACTTTAATTTAGGACCTAGGCACCTACGTCTCTTTGTGAATCTATCTCCGACTGGCTAGATGGGTGATATAAAGGGCCGGATTAAGTGGTGCCCAGGGCACCAACCTATGGGGAGCGCCTGATTGAAGTGGTAGGGAGCGCTGCATCAGGCGCCCCCCGTGCACCCCGCGCCTCAGGGCGCGACGCCCAGTACATGTCAGTCAGGTGCCGATTGCCCACTGCCCAGAGCGCAAGAATGGCTCAGGCTGGCCCTGGTGATATAAACCAGATTCAGCTCTATTAGTAGGCACTCCCCTAAAACAGCCCCCTTTTCTGCTAAGTTACATCTACCTTCCAAGCTCCCCATTGACACCGTGATGCTTACCGGGCAATGGTTAACCGTTCCCTTAGAACGGCCCCCGGCCTGCTGCACGTGGAAGGCTGCTCCAGCCCATGGGACTGCCGGGTCATAGCCAGCATGGGCTGGCAGCTGGCAGCCTACCTCAAAGCCGGAATGGGAACAATTCCTGCCTCGCTCAAAGATACTATTTCAGGCTGATAACAGACTGACGCTCAGCTCAACGTACCGGGTAGAACGATTCGAAATACTCTGAATGAAGTTGACAAATTTAATTTTTTTTTTAAGTAACAAAGTTGTTGTCAATAAAAAGATGGTATCAAAATGAGCCTGGTTACTTACTACTTATCAAGAGCCTGGTTTGTAGGAAACAAAAATCCAACGACCATTTTGGTCCTGTTTTTTGGCCAAAGGTATGAAAACCTTCTAAAAAATATTTTGAAGTGACAACATTTCACTTCAAACCCTGCACCCTCTTATTTTGCAACCATCTTGAAAAATACTTGGCAGCATTAATTTGCATATTGAAGTTTACATTCCTGTCATAAGGGCTGCGTACTTCTCTATAACATTTAAAATAACAGCTTCAGTTCTGGTGCACCACTGCTTACAACACTGGGCAATTAAGCAGCAATTTGTAACACTGCACAACCGCATAATAGACTAACAGTCTCGAATAAAATCAATGGGTTCAAAGCTTTTTACAGAAGATTACTTTGATGTCCCAGAAAGATAAACTCAGAAAGAAATTCGATTTGCTCGGTCACACAGCCAGCCACCAGCAGCAGTGGGAATAAAATCCTAGAGTCCTGCTTTATTATTATTCTCTACTCTCATCTAAACCACACATAAGGAATCCATATCCTTTGTATGTATTTTGTGCTGTGCAGCCCTTTTTAAAACCTCTTCAGAGCATCAGAATTTAAAAATGAGATATAGTTGTTCCTGGCCAGAGCTTACTTAGACAGGGTGTAAGGAACTTGGCTCCAGCGTACAAGAGTAAAGATCATAATTCAGCCTGGTCTGATTTCAGCATTAGCTGCCTTGAGAATATATGTAGGGTAGGTCTACACTGCACCGTTTTTGCAGAATAATGGATATAATTCCAGAAAAACAATACTAGCAATTGTGTTATTTTGAAAGAAAATTGAAATAATGGAGGGCTTTTTCCGATGTTGGCAAACCTCATTCCACGAGGAACAACGCCTCTTCCAAAAAAGCTCTTTCAGAAGAGGGCGTGTATAGACGCTCCACTGCTGCTATTTCTAAATAGCTCCTCCCCAGTGCCTCCTGGGGCTCTAAAATGAGGTAACGCATCCACATTACAGGAGCCTGCCTCAGACTAATTTTGAGGCTTCCCTGTAGCGTGGAAGCTCTATTTTGAAACAAGCTATCCCAGAAGATCTCTTCCACAATAGCTTTTTCTGAAATAAGCTTGCAGTGTAGACGTATCTTCAGTCTTCCAAATCTGAATGGGACTAGCAAACCTGCAGGTGATGTACTTTGAAGCCCTTCTCTCTCTCACATTCACCTTTAAGCCAGTTTTTATCTTTCCTTCTCAGTTTATTGGAAGGGTTCTTTATCTGTAAGCCAATAACTGCAGAGAGGAGAGGTGAAGGAGAGGACATCAAACCAGTTCCCATCCCCTGTTCAAAAGGAAGGTGTTAATTGTGCTCTGCAGGAATCACACGCGTTCGTGGCGATTAATTGCCAGCCCTACTGGAACTCCCACAAGCTCTGTGTCTAGCGCCCAGAGCCTCAAAGGTTTTCAGGCCTTTAGCTCCCACTGTACCCTAAATACCTCTGAGGCTCTGGGCCTGGGGCCCTGACTCAGCAGCGCTGCCCCTGGCAAAGGCAACAGAAGCCACCCCTCAGATCAACCCTTTGTTTCACGCTCTTCCACCTGGGTCTCTCTCCAACCCCACCCATCTGCAACTCACCTTAGGGGGGCGAGGAAGCCAGCACAGTATGTTATGTGCCATTCCTTAGCTATGCACCAAGCTGTGGATGGAAGTTCTAAGGCTGACGGTCTTGAGACAGACACCTGCTTAAGAGCGAAAACAGACCGTTTGAATGTATTGGTGGCACTGGTATTCCTGGAAGCAAGGCGCTGGTAAATACCTCAGTGCAGTTTACATATTAAGGTATTGACTTCTTACAATACACCAAGCATCAAGTTGCACACTCACATAAGCTGCCAGTGTGATACTTGCGGTCACAAATGAATGTATTTACTGCACTGATTCAGGGAATTATTTCCTCCTGGAAACGGGAAATTTACATTATAGCAAAAAGTCCCACAATTGCATTTGATCTTGTATATTAAAAGTGACAGGGTCGATTTTGAATATGTGTTTGCAATCTTGGAGCTGTGTTGCTCCCAAGATGTAAGAGAGACAAAGTCAGTGAAGTAATATATTTTTCTAGACCAAATTCTGCTGATGAAAGATACAGGCTTCTGAGCTAATGGGTCAACAGAGGGGAAAAATCAGGGCATGTCTGCACGAGGAAATTATTTTGAAATAATTTATTTTGAAATAATAATAACATTCAAAATAGCTATTTCAAAATAGCATGTCCACACTGCAGGGAAGCCTTGAAATTAGTCTGAGGCAGGCTCCCTTAATGTGGATGCGCTACCTTGACTTAGAGCCACAGGAAGCACTGGGGCATAATTACTTGGAGTGACTCTGGTGAGTAATTATTTCAAATAGCAGCTGTGGAGAGTCCATTCTACTGCCATTTCAAAATAACTATTTTGAAACTAGGGTTAGTCCTCCTGAAAAGCAGGAGTTATTATTTTGAAATAACCAGCCGCTTATTTTGAAATAACAGGCTTGGTAATGTGGATGCTCTGTTTGTTATTTTGAAATAACTCCCTAAGGTAGACCAGGGCTTAGTGTGTTTGATCTAAATTCAAGTTAGGACAGACTATTAGGTTTAAGGAGTAATGCCTGTCTTAGAACACCACTTGCAGGGAGTGGAAAATAAAGATTAGACTGTTATGTAAAAGGAGTTTGAAGTAGGCTATTAAGCAAAAGGAGAGAGGTACTCTTACACATTGCTGTAATCAACCATGAAGCCTGTTCAATTCATGCTTTTTAGCATCTAGCGGTATTATTAATTTAATTTTCCAAGCTTGTTATTTGAAGGTGTTGTACAGGTTTCCTTTGAGACCAGCTCCAACACAGGGTGTGAAAAGTGTTCACCTACTGGTGACATGGGTGGCTTTGTCTGCGCCAGAATGTTAAAAATGCTGCACACAGTATATTAAAATTCTGCATATATTATTTGTCAATATATGACACTATAATAATGCCAGTTTCAATTGTTTTGCTAATTTAGTTCAAAATACCTGTCAGCAAGTTTGTCTTGTAGTATTTCCCACACCCCTCAGACACAGTGAGAAGACTGGGGGAGTCTGAGAGAAAGGGAAGGAGCCTGAAAGTGAACCTGGAGGACTTTTAGGTGTGGTTAGGGGAAGTATGGACTCATTTCTTTGCAGGGGATTGTTCGGGAGTTAGGAGCCTTCCTCATGCAGACCCTGACTGACCCCAAGCCTCTCTCATTCAGATAGGCACATCTGTCCAGTCCCCCACCACCAACACCATTATTTGTTAAAAGAGTTGCTTGGGAAACAATTTGATTGTTTCTTTAAATTCCTGCATGACTTCTAATGTGGGCTCCTGTTTTAGTTTTTGAGAGTAGGGCCTTTGGTGAGTTAGCAGCAGTTGCTTACTGCTGGAATGAACGTACCCTTCTGTTACAAGCAACATGGAAACACAAACTTTGGTTTGAAAATCAGATTCCTTTTATTTTCATTCGTGTATTGGCACGAGCATTATGAGCCGGGACTCTGTAGAAAGAGCAGCAGAAGAGCCCATTCCAAGTGGATCATTAAAAGGGGGTCAGTGGATCACGTTTGGTTTTGCCAGTCTGATAGGCAGTAAGACTGGGCTCCTTCTTCTCATAGGGAAGGCTTACGAACACCTTCAGGTGCACACACTCTTCAGTGCTGTTGCTGACAGAAACCTGAAAGACAAAGAGAGCAGGACTAAGCAGATTCCAAGGAAGGGATGTGCTGGGGATTTTCCTTGCTGAGCCATTGAATAGCTCTAAAATAAAAATTAAATCCAACATGGATTTACATAACCCATGTTACACCACATGTGTGAACAGAAACAGGCCTTTGTGGCCAAACTAGGATGCGCCTGATGATCAGCAAAAATTGATATCTTATCCCTGCACTCACAAAGTCAAATTCAGCCCTGCCCTAAGAAGCTGCTACTTCCATTGGTTGCCCTGAGAGTTGCACCTGTTTATGCCTGGGCTTAATTTAAGTCCCATTCTTCACACTTGTCCTCTTGGAAAGCCCAAAATGTGGCAATTTACAGTTGAACATGTGTGACACGTGCTTTATAAATACTTAGGTGAGATTCACAAAACCCACTTCTTTTCTTTTCTACTCATGTAGAGAAATAGCAGCCAACAGATGCTAGATGAGCATGGCAAAAATCAGTTGCCCTGGGAGTTGCACCTGTTTATGCCTGAGCTTAATTTAAGTCCCATTCTTCACACTCCAAAAATGATCCCACTCAACCCCTTATCTTCTGCACTTTGCACATCTCTGTGGGGATCCAGGCAGTCAGGGTGAGTTTGTGTTAGGAAAATCAAAAGATTTCAAACCTATTTTCCTAAGGCAAAGTCTCATTGACTTTCCTCACATCCCATGGCTAGATTGGCGGTGGAAGACTTAACCCCTTGCGCCCTAGAAGGGTATCGCAGTACAGACACTCCAGAGGGGCAAAGAAAGCTGGGGGAAAGGAGATGTTTTCTTCATCTTCTACATGAGAGTCAGTTGACGAAAGCCAGGTAAGAGGCAAAAAGGGAGTAATGGGAAGAAGCCCTTCTGTTGGACCCTCTAGGGACTAGCTGAGTTTACAGCAAGGGCTGACGTGCGTTTGGAATTTTGTTGGACGTCCGTTTGCTTGGCTAAAGAACCAAACCCAAAGCACCGCACCTCCAGAAAGGAAACGGAGAGCAGTGAGTCCTAGTGGAAGGTAAGCGAGTGCTCTCACGTGGGCTGGGTGAATATTTTACAGACAAATCTCTTATTCACCACAAATGCAGTTTCAGATCAAACAAAACTATGAGTTTTTGTGAATTTTGACTGTCACAGGTAAAAAAACCCACCCCTGTTTCTTTGGAAATGGTGACAGGCTTTTTCAAGGTTTCCAAAATTATTCTTTTTTATTTTGGGGGAAGAGAGATTTAGAAAGTAGCCCAAGGAGGACATAGTGGTTTCCACCATGTAATCCTTAGGCCAGTGGCTAGGGTTTCCTAAGATGTGGGAGACCAGGGTTCAATACTGTCCTCATTTGATGTACATAAGAGAGTTGATTTTGGGTCTCCTGGTTCCTAGCGCTAATTTGGTGGCTAGGGCACTCAGTAAGGAGGTGGGACAGCCAAGGTCAGATCAAATCCTCTGTAACCTGTTTCCTATTTGAAGAACCTTTTTTAAAAATAATAAATCTCTCTCTCTTTTATGAAACCAGCCATTTGTCCCACTTGCTCTCTTCATTGGCTTTCTCTGGGTCCAGTTAATCTCTGGCCTCTCTCTCGGCGCTCTCCTGCTGTTTTGAGGGGATGCAATGTATTTTCTGATGTAAGTGGCAATTAGAGTGGCAACTGATGCATCTCCAGAACATCCAGCAATCTGTCACTTCTAGGATCCCGTGGTCCATCCCACCTGCATGATTCTGGTCATCTTACACAGATGATGCCATTTTGAAGTACATGCCACCCCACCCCACCAGCATGACCTTGCATGTCACATCACACCAGTACGCTCTTCAAAATGGCATCCTCCATCCAGAGCAGCGCTATAATGGGAAAAAACACATCCCTACAGGACAGGAGAGCAGGTCCTAAAAAACCCTTGACTGGCTGGCTGTAGCCAGCCAATCTGTTGCTCTTCAGTAACAATGAGCCAAAGATATTGGACTGCACAAGGACATGCTGTGCCTTTGTTGGGGGACGCTGTGTAAATCTTGTTGGGGGATGCTGTAGCAAAAGTACACATTTAATCCTCAAGTCTTAGGCCTAGATCTTCAAAAATGAGTGCCTCCTGTTAGGGTCCTGGAAAAGATTTTCAAAGAACCTACATGATTCTAGGTGCACCAGTTCCATAGACAATTCGGAAAGTCCCCTCCTCCTTACTTTGTGCTTTTGAAAATCCCACCCCTAAACACTTCCATCCCCCAGTGATGCAAGGCCAGGAGAGATCCCAGTCAATACCCTCTTGTGCAGGACAAGTCTTGGTCATGGGTTTTCTACTTGTCAGAGAAATGTCTGACCGCTGGGCTACAGGCTAGTCTGAGGTGGGACTCTGGCTCAGGAGACCAGAATGAGGCCTGGGGCAGGAATGTTCAGAGAGCGTGTTCCACAGAAGGAGCAGCCTTGGCCTCTGGGTCCCAGGCAGCTTGTGACCGACCACAGGGCCCCGTTCTAGGAAAACATTTGGGAAAGGGGAAAATCTCCTTAATAATCAGTTTCTCATCCCTTCCCCTGAAGTGCGAGCCTTGGAACATGTAATTGGATCACGAGGACTGAAAGGAAAGAGGGGCTGGACTGCACTTCTGCAGCAGAAGGTTGTGGGGACCTAGAGATCTACCCTCCCCAACACACACTCGCTGTGTCTAGTATTGCTTAGAGGAGTTTGAGAGTGTACAGCTGAATCCTCTCAGTAACTCTCCCCAGACTCCCCCGGCCGGCCTTCTGCCTAGGGGGTGAGCATGGGGAACAGGATTCTGCTTCCTTTCAGGGCATGGGAGGAGAAGGGGCTATGGAAGGAAGGAAAAGCCATTGGGGTATGTCTACACCACAGCGTTATTTCAAACTATTTTATTTCGAAATAGTTAATTCGAAATAAGTTATTTCGAAATAGCACGTCCACACTGAGTGGACACTGAATCGCATTTCAGGCTGGCCGGAACCAGGTCAGGCAGAGCATCAGAGCTCTAAGTCTATGTGTACACTTAAGACAAAGGACACATCCAGGTACAATTTTTACCCCCTTCTTTGCCTCTCAACTCCAGCGTATCAGGCCAGGACCAGTCCCTCAATTACTAGGAAAGACAAATACGAGATGGGCGTCCCCGTGGAACCTCAGGAGGCCAATCACCTAACCCGACCAGCAGATAGATGGTAGATTGACGATCAGAGTAAGTGTGCTGCTGGACCCATCTTTATACCCAAATAGGGGCCAGTATCTTCTTTCTTATCTACGATGCCAAATTGTGTTGGTCTGTCTTTGTGACGCCAGTTCTTACAAGGGAGTTTCAACTTAATTTACACTTGCAAGAGAGATAACTAAATTATGAGTACTGGACATTCTTTACTGGGCGGAAGATCCCTCCCACTGCGGACGGCTGTGTGTTCGTATCAATATAGGTGCCAGCCAAGGCAGTTCTCCCGGCCTCGAAGTCAACAATTGGCGTATCTCTATTTACAGCCATCCAGGGTCACTGTGAGCTAGCATATCCGGGCCTCCTGTCAAGGCTTCACAGACTATGCTGATTTTACTGCTCTGTGTGCCCTGTATGCTTCCAGGCAAGCAAAGATGGATGTTACAGGGGGGGTTCCTGACTGGCTACAGTCAGGAGTGTCTTTGTGTGGCTGTTGCCTGAGGCTATCTGAAGTTTGTGCTTAAAGGGACACCCCGCCTACGCCTGGGCAGCTGGTTCTCAGGTTCCCTGCTTGCTTGCCTATCTCGATGAGGGACAGCAGAGCATTTTTGCCACTGCATGCTCTGGTTGCCCTCACTTGGGACACCCTGCACTCTGCAACATGGAGCCAGAGGTGCCCCTGGACTCTCTGGTGCTTCTCCTGGACGCATTGCTGCGAGCCTGGCTGCACTTTCAGCAGCCTGCCATCCAGGAGGTCCATCTGGGGGCTGTCAGTATCCAGGAGGCCCTGCGGGAGAGCTTTCACCCTGAAGAGCACTAAGAGCCTCCCTGGTCTGCTCCACTGGGGACTTGTGCCTCATTCCTCCTTCACGTCCTTCCATTTACCCCTCCCTAACCCCCTTCCTGATGTCAAATAAAATACACATAGTGTCATGAACACAAACTCTCTTTATTTAACAAAACTGGGGGGGAGCAAATGAGACTCTGGTGGGAGAGAGGAGGGGGAACCTGGGAGGAGGGAGCTGGAAGGGGGAAGCAAGGGGAAGAAGGGGGAGGGGAAGCTCAGGGTTCAGGGTTGGGGGGTCTCGCCGGACCAACTTGATTGTCATGCAAACCTGCTCCTGGGTTCGCATGTGGCCTTTGGTGGCCAGGCTGGCAGCTATCCTGTCAGACAGGAGCGTTCCTCCATCTAGTGCAGAGATCATGGAAGTTGGGGGCATCCCCCCCCAAACCTGGATAAGGTCCACCCTGATCTCTGCCCTGGACCAGGAAGGCACCTGCCTTCTCTGGGTCCTGGCAGGCTCCTGGGGAGCGGTGGAGGGCTGGCTGCCAGTGCCTTGCTGGCTCATGTTTTGGGGCCACTGGGTCAGGGCAGTGACTGCTGGCTCTAGGCTGGCAGGCTTGGAGCTGGCAGAGGCACTGTGGCCAGACTCTACCCCTTTGAGGGCTCTGGGGAGGGTGGGAGAGAGAGGAGAGTTCTTAGTTGAGGCTGGAGTGGCCACCAGGGCACCCTGGGAAGGGCTAGAGGCCCCCTATTTCGAAATAAGTGTCTACACAGCTATTTCAAATTTGGCCAGCCTGTTTGAGTGAGGCTTTAGAGAGGGAGTTCTCCAGGTAAAGGAGAAGCAGATACAGGAGTCTTGAGGGAAGTGGGTGTTGTGTTTTGGGCTTTATTGCTGTGTGCTGAGCTTGTGTTTGTGAGTGAGGGTTGGTGTGTGTTCTTTTTTGTTTTTTTGTTTATTTATTTATTTTCCCCTGTGTTTGAGAATGAGGCTTTTTTTTTCCACCTCCCCTCTGCCCTCCCCCTCCCCTTGATTGGCTGTGATTGGCAGGTGGCAACTGTTGGCTTCTAATTAAAGTTTGAATTCTAGAAGCCTCTGCTGATTGGCTGAGCCTTGGTAGGGGGAGGGACTTTATAAGGGAGTCGGCAAGCGACCAAGGAGCTTGCAAACAGGTGATTGCTAACAGGGAGTTTTGAGAGGGAGTTCGGAAGGGGAGAGGGAAGGAAGGGTGGGAGATTCTCTTGCCTTTATTTTTAAATCCCTTTTCCAGGACAGCAGCGATGGTTGGTGATGGGTCTGCTGTTGTTACCTGCACAGCGTGTGCCATGTTTGTCTTCCTCCCGGAAGAAAGAACGGATTTCATCTGCATGAAGTGCAAGCTGGTTGACATTTTGGAAGGAAAAATTAGAGGACTGGAGGCCCAATTGTCGACCCTACACTTGATCAGAGAGGATGAAGACTTCCTCGATAGAAGGCAGCATTTAATCCTTCAAGCACAGCAGGCAGAAGAGCCACTGAGGGCAGTACGAGACCAAGAAGAGAACTGGCAGCATGTAACTTCTAGAAGGGGAAAAAGGCCAGCACAGGAATCCCCCGATGCTATAGAGGTAAGCAATCGCTTTCAAGCTCTCTCCACAGGCTCTGCAGTGCTGAAAGCTCTGGAAGGGACCTCACAAGGAAGAAACCAGAAGGGATCACCATCTACTGGAAGGCATGGGATGCATAGTCCTACGGATGGGAGTTCCACAGCCACCACGCCCAAAAGGAAACGACGGGTGGTGGTGGTCGGGGACTCCCTTCTAAGAGGGACTGAGCCATCCCTCTGCCGTCCGGACCTGGAATCTCGAGAGGTGTGCTGCTTACCGGGAGCTCGCATTCAGGATGTCACTGAGACGCTTACCAAGCTGATCAAACCTTCGGATTGCTATCCCTTCCTGCTTTTCCAGGTGGGAACTAATGATACAGCCAAGAATGATCTTGAGCGTGTTACTGAGGATTATGTAGCACTAGGAAGAAGGATCCAAGAATTTGGAGCACAAGTGGTATTCTCCTCCATCCTCCCTGTTGAAGGGAAAGGACTGGGCAGGGATCGTCGAATTGAGGACGTAAATGCGTGGTTGCGCAGATGGTGTCGCAGAGAGGGCTTTGGTTTCTTCTACCATGGGACTCTGTTCCGGGCGCAAGGATTGTTAGGAAGAGATGGGATCCACCTAACGAAGAGAGGAAGGAGCATCTTCGCGGGCAGGCTTGCGAACCTAGTGAGGAGGGCTTTAAACTAGGTTCGTCGGGGGACGGTGACCAAAACCCTGAGGGAAGTGGGAAAGTCGGATACCGGGAAGAAATGCAGAGAGGAAGGGGCAAGAAAAGAGGACCCATGTTTCGAATGGAGAAGATAGGACGATCAACTGGTTACCTGAAGTGTTTGTACACTAATGCGAGAAGCCTGGGCAACAAACAGGAAGAACTGGCCCAGACCAAGAAATATGATTTAATTGGGATAACAGAGACTTGGTGGGATGACTTGCATGACTGGAACGCTGTCATGGAAGGGTATAGACTATTCAGGAACAACAGGCAGGGGAGAAAAGGAGGAGGAGTTGCACTATATGTAAGAGAGCACTACGATTGCTCTGAACTCCAGTATAAAGAGGGAGGAAAAACCTGTTGAGAGTCTATGGGTTAAGTTTAAAGGAGCAAACAACAGCATTGATGTTGTGGTTGGTGTTTGCTACAGGCCACCGAATCAGGTGGATGAGGTAGATGAGGCTTTCTTCGGACAACTGAGCGAAGCTTCCAGATCGCAGGCCCTGGTTCTCGTGGGGGACTTTAATCACCCTGACATCTGCTGGGAAACCTGTACGGCAGTACACAGGCAATCCAGGAAGTTTTTGGAGAATGTTGGGGATAACTTCTTGACACAGGTGCTGAAGGATCCGACCAGGGGCCGTGCGCAGCTTGACCTTCTGCTCACAAACACTAATAGGGGAAGTGGAGGTGGGTGACAACCTGGGAAGCAGTGATCATGAGATGGTAGATTTCAGGAGCCTGACGAAAGGAAGAAAAGAGAGTAGTAAAGTACACACCTTGGACTTCAAAAAAGCAGATTTTGACTCCCTCCGAGATCTGATGGGCAGAATCCCCTGGGATGTTAACATGAAGGGGAAAGGAGTCCAGGAGAGCTGGCAGTATTTTAAAGAAGCCTTATTGAAGGCACAGAAAGAAACCATCCCGAAGCGTAGCAAGAGAGGCAAACATGGTAGGAGACCGGACTGGCTTACAGGGGAAATCCTTGGTGAACTTAAGCACAAAAAGGAAGCTTACAAAGAGTGGAAACTTGGACAAATGACCGGGGAGGAGTTTAAAGGTATAGCTCAAGAATGCCGGGGGGTTATCAGGAAGGCGAAAGCACAAATGGAATTGCGACTGGCTAAGGATGTGAAGGACAACAAGAAAGGTTCTACAGGCATGTTAACAAGAAGAAGGTGATCAGAGAGGGTGTGTGGCCCCTAATGGATGAAGGAGGTAACCTAGGCTGTGTCCAGACTCCATGCCTCCGTCGACGGAGGCATGTAGATTAGCCAGATCGGAAGAGGGAAATGAAGCCGCGATTAAAATAATCGCGGCTTCATTTAAATTTAAATGGCTGCCCCGATCTGCCGATCAGCTGTTTGTCGGCAGATCGGGAGAGTCTGGACGCGATGCCCCGACAAAGAAGCCTTTCTTCATCGACACAGGTAAACCTGGTTTCACGAGGCTTACCTGTGTCGATGAAGAAAGGCTTCTTTGTCGGGGCATCGCGTCCAGACTCTCCCGATCTGCCGACAAACAGCTGATCGGCAGATCGGGGCAGCCATTTAAATTTAAATGAAGCCGCGATTATTTTAATCGCGGCTTCATTTCCCTCTTCCGATCTGGCTAATCTACATGCCTCCGTCGACGGAGGCATGGAGTCTGGACACAGCCCTAGTGACAGATGATGTGGGGAAAGCTGAAGTACTCAATGCTTTCTTTGCCTCTGTATTCATGGACAAGGTCGGCTCCTGGACTTCTGCGCCAAGTGATGCAAGATGGGATGAAGATGGACAGCCCGTGGTGGGTAAAGAACAGGTTAGGAACTATTTAGTAAAGCGAAACGTCCATAAATCCATGGGTCCGGACTTAGTGCATCCGAGGGTAATGAGGGAGTTGGCAAATATCATTGTGGAGCCTTTGGCTATTATCTTTGAAAAGTCGTGGAGATCGGGAGAAATCCCAGATGACTGGAAAAAGGTAAATGTAGTGCCCATCTTCAAAAAAGGGAAGAAGGATGATCCAGGGAACTATAGGCCGGTCAGTCTTACCTCGGTTCCTGGAAAAATCATGGAAGGGATCCTTAAGGAATCCATATTGAGGCACTTGGATGAGAGGAAAGTGATTAGGAATAGTCAGCATGGATTCACAAAGGGCAAGTCGTGCCTGACCAATCTGATTAGCTTCTATGATGAGGTAACTGGCTCGGTGTCAGTGGATGTTATATACCTTGACTTTAGCAAGGCTTTTGATACAGTCTCCCACAATATTCTTGCCAGCAAGTTAAGGGATTGTGGATTGGATAAATGGACGGTAAGATGGCTAGAAAGATGGCTAGAAGGCCGGGCCCAGCGGGTAGTGATCAACGGCTCGATGTCAGGATGGCGGTCGGTTTCTAGAGCAGTGCCCCAAGGTTCGGTTCTAGGACCGGTTTTGTTCAATATCTTTATTAATGATCTGGATGAGGGGATGGATTGCACCCTCAGCAAGTTTGCGGATGACACTAAGCTGGGGGGAGAGGTAGATACGCTTAAGGGCAGAGATAGGGTACAGAATGACTCAGACAAATTGGAGGATTGGGCCACAAGAAATATGATGAGGTTCAACAAGGACAAGTGTAGAGTCCTGCACTTGGGACGGAAGAATCCCAAGCATAGTTACAAGCTGGGGACCAACCAGTTAAGTAGTAGTTCTGCAGAAAAGGACCTGGGGGTTACAGTGGATGAGAAGCTAGATATGAGTCAACAGTGTGCCCTTGTAGCCAAGAAGGCTAATGGCATATTAGGTTGCATTAAGAGGAGCATTGCCAGCAGATCCAGAGATGTCATTATTCCCCTTTATTCGGCTTTGGTGAGGCCGCATCTGGAGTATTGTGTCTAGTTCTGGGCCCCCCACTACAAAAAGGATGTGGACGCATTGGAGAGGGTCCAGCGGAGGGCAACCAAAATGATTAGGGGGCTGGAGCATATGACTTATGAGGAGAGGCTGAGGGACTTGGGTCTGTTTAATCTGCAGAAGCAAGAGTGAGGGGGGATTTGATAGCAGCCTTCAACTTCCTGAAGGGAGGTTCCATAGAGGATGGAGAGAGGCTGTTCTCAGTAGTGACAGATGGCAGAACAAGGAGCAATGGTCTCAAGTTGCGGTGGGAGAGGTCCAGGTTGGATATTAGGAAAAACTATTTCACTAGGAGGGTGGTGAAGCACTGGAATGGGTTACCTAGGGAAGTAGTGGAGTCTCCATCCCTAGAGGTGTTTAAGTCTCAGCTTGACAAAGCCCTGGCTGGGTTGATTTAGTTGGAATTGGTCCTGCCTAGAGCAGGGGGCTGGACTTGATGACCTTCTGAGGTCTCTTCCAGTTCTATGATTCTATGATTCTATGATTATTTCTCGTAGAATGACGTTTACCAAGTTTAAAATAAGCGCTCCTCTATTTTGAATTAAATTTGAAATAGCGGTTTGGCTGTGGAGACTCTAGGAAAGTTATTTCGAAATAACTTTGCTGTGCAGACATACCCTTGTGCTTACACAATAGCAAAGGCCAGTGCCGGCGGGTGAGAGTTGTAAAAGCCATTGGAGAGTCTGGAATGGATATTGCCCTCTTGGCAAGCCCAAAATGTGGCAATTTACAGCTGAACTCGTGTGACGTGTGCTTTATAAATACTTAGGTGGGATTCACAAAACCCCCTTCTTTTCTTTTCTACTTCTGTAGAGAAATAGCAGCCAACTATCACGAAAGATTGTCTCTTCCTTACTGAAAAGTCATCTTGGACCTTTCCCTGCATTGTTTGCTCACTGTTTGAACATCTTGCCTCAAGCCACTCCAAATGACAGCTCCATTCTACGTAAAGTAGAACACTTGTCAAGGCTGGAAGAAGTGGGGGATTTTGTTGAGTACTGACCTTAATTAAGTAGTTTGTTCCTGCAACTATCTGTGTTCTAAATTCAATGGCTTCAAAGTATTCATATTTCACGTCCACTTTCTCTTCCAGTTGTGGTTGCACCTATAATGAAAAAGAAAGGATTAGGATGTGCAAAAAGCTCAGCACACTCCTTCTCATCATACGTTTAATGCTTCAGCTTTCTGAAAAAGGTACATCAACTTACATGCAGCAGACATTTCGCTTCTTTGGGACTTGCTTCTTAACAAACAATTCAACTCAGCTCAGAGCTTCCCACCCTATTTCCTGAGCTCCACAAATCCTGCAACAGGCTTCACGTCCCAAAACTAGGATTGCTGCCTGGCCTTTCCTGAAAGCTTTTACTTGATTCTGTGAGTATCATTGTAACCTCCCCCCGGGCTTCTAAAGTCCAGGCCCACAGCTCCTCAGCCATCACCTCTCTTGGGCAAAGGCCCTTCTCTCTTTCTTTCCTGAGCAGGGAGTTCAGGCTGCACAGCTTCCTGAGCTACTGTGTGATCTCTCCAGCAAGCCAGCCTGCCTCAGCGGGCCAGCACCTGTACGGCTTTCTCTCCACAGGCTCTGAACAGTGCAGAGCCAGCAGCGACCGGTTATCACACCGCTCCTCCTAAGCCAGCACATTGATTGTGAAGGAAAAGCATTCCATGGAAACCATTCACACAATACATGCCCTACACACACGCTAGCTAGTTTACTAGGGATAACCCCAGCTGCAGCCTAGGGCTCCCGTAGGTTAGGCCCGTCCAACCTTTCCCCAAAGGTTGGACACAAGGCCCTGCTCATTTGCAGGCTCAGAAAAAAGACTCGATTCCGTTTAAACTATTTATCTATCTGCATTGCTTGATGAAGGCTTAGGAGTACAAATATAAAGTCAGCTTAGAAATACCGATTAAGAAAATGTAAAACAGAGAAGAGCTGCATCATGTATTGCATAATATTTACTGTTGTATTCAGCAAGACGACTGACTTACCCTTCTTACAAACTTTTGCAAATAACTCTAATTATTTGGTATATTTGGTATCTCAGGTATATATTATGGTATATCTTATTTGCTATATCAGGTTTTTCCAGGGTATATCAAAAAACCTGTGGCTGACATGTTTTCCCCAAATTTAGTGCTTTTATTTAGGTCCCAGTCTCGACAATCTGGCATGCAGTGCAAAACATACTTCATTTTCTTTAGAAATAAATTGTAGAAGAGGGTTTTTTCAGATGTCATTTGCTACATTTGGGTTCAGGCATTAGGCTGGAACAGGTTGAGCAGGGAGGGGGAGGGAATAGAGGAGGGTGACAGTGGGGAGGGGGCGGAGCAGGGTGGAGTATGGGCGGGGCCACAGGCTGTGGAGCTCTCCTCCCCAAGCAGCAGTGACACACACGGCCTAGGACCCAAATGCTGCAATCATGGCCCTGCGCCCAGAACCCCGACACCCCTGTTCTTGACTAAACATTCCTCCGGCTCCCATGGAACCTCCCCTTCTGCTGCTCTCAGGAGTTTCAGGGCGCTGCACCCAGGCTTTCTGCTTCTTTGGGTGTGGCAAGTTACGCGTCCCCTCAGCCCGCTGCCCTTGTCTCAGACAAACAAGCTGTCCCCTCTCCCTGTTCACAACCCCCCAACCTCCAGCACCATTTACCCATCAGTTAGCTATTGGCCATCAAGGGAGGCCAAGCAGCCAGCTGCCTAGTCCCCAGATTCAGGCCAAGGAGATTTAAGAAGCAATCCATTCGGCTGGAGGTTGTTTCTGGACTTATCTAAGACTCGGGGGCCAACACGTTCCACAGATGGGTAGGGCCAGGGTGGTTGGGGCTAGATTGCACTTAGGACCTTTGGCGCCCTGCTGACCAGGAGAATTTTGAGCCCTGAGTTAACACCCAGGCTTCCCCGAGGCGGGTAGGCAAGGCAACTGCCTGGGGCCCTGCAAAGCTCCACGGCTCAGCCTTTGCCTTCAGCCCCATGTGGGGGCTTCAACGCCGGGTACCAGGGCTCTGGCTTCAGCTTTCTGCCCTGGGCCCCCAGAAGTCGAGCGCTGGCCCTGCTCTCTGGTTTATTTTGGGGCCCCCTGAAACCTGCTTGTGGCCCCTGGTTGAGAACTGCTGCTTTAAATCATTCCAAGTGCATGGTCCTATCCTGAAGTCGTCCAGGTCCCTACATCGCTGCCCTCCAGAGGCTATCGTCTGCTCTCAGTGAACGGGCAGGGACATTGGAAACCCTCTGCTGACCCTCATGGCAATGAAAGCAGAACCTGACTTGACATTTCACCTTTGTGCCACATTTGTGTTCACTGAAAACCGAGTATTGTGGCCTCATTTCTGATACGTGCTGTCTGCAGATTTAAACTTGGCTTCTAAAAATTGGTTATTTTTTTTGAGAGAGAGAGTCTGTTACATTTCTACAATGCGTGCACACAACACCACCAATGTCTCGTACTTCCATGTTGCCTTTTGAGGAAGGCTCTCAATATGTCTTAGTAACATGAATTCAACTTTACGGTCCCCATTTGAGGAAGGGAAGTGTCAGTCTCCCTCCTCCCCCTTCAGTCCTCCTTTTAGAGCTGAGGAAGAAGAAGCACAAAGAGGTAACGTGATTTGCCTTTGGTCACATAGTGAGTCCACGGCTGAGCCAGGCAGGCCCAGGGTATTTCCCTCCTCCAGACCCCCAAGCCCAAACAACCTTCAAGGGGCCTTAAATCATTATCGGAAAGGCCAACGTTATAAATCACAGCAAGATCCTGAGACACTCTGAAAATCCAAGGTTTCCCGGGGATCTACCTAGCCCCTGGGCTCCTAGAAGGTTATTTGTTTTTTTAAATAGTGGATTCCAGGGTCTCTGCAATACCCACTCCCCTCTTCTATCCTCTCTCCCTCCCCCAGTCATGGGACTCTAGTTGCAACCCTGAACAAAAGCCTGACTCTGCATTAGGAAATGGGACCCCTAATGCACCAACCGTGCAGCTCCACTAGTCCAAGTACACAAGTGCCCGTGTAGACAGAACACTGATATTTTTACTGCCCCGTCAGCCAGTTCTGTACAGGTCGAGCTTCGATGGCGACTTGTAAAACCCTGTCTCCACGGGTGTTTCTATCACTGCTATTATCAGTTGAACTGCACTGGCAGTTAATTGGCTGTGTAGATTCAATGTCTAGTGCTTATAAAGACCACTAGACCTTGCTGTCTTTCATCTGTTTCTGTACATGTCCCTAGAGCTTTGAGAAGACTGAAAATCAGGTCAGAATACTGGAAGAAAGCTAACGTGTTACTATGTAAAGAGAATAAATGGGATAAGCCAGGCCAATTGGACATTGACCATAGGTAAAAAATTGAAGCAGCTGCTATGGGTCTTGATTAATAAAGAATTAAAGGAAATTAGTATACTTAATGCCAATCAGTCTGAATTTATGGAACTTAGATCCTGTCAGATTAACTTGATAACATTTTTGATGAGATTATAAAAGTGGCTGATAAAACAGACCACTGTATGGCATTATACTTGGTGCCACATGACATTTTGATTAAAAACTAGCACAATACAAAATGAACATTGCCACAGTAAATTGATTAAGAGATTGAAAAGTTCTATGCCTGTGTAAACCACGTGGTCAGACTAGCTAGTCCCTTCCAACCTTGGCATATCTAGAATTTCCTGGACTGCAGTCAGTATCATGTCTTCTTAAGCAATTTCTCCATGCCCCATGCTCTGAAGCTGTCTAGAGAACTTTCATTGACAACGCTGGATGTTAGATTTTTAAAATAAATTCTAGCTTCATTCCATAATCTCTCTGGAATTTGCTTTAAAGACATACACTTTTTTGCTGTTAGTTTGTTTTACATCTTTCATTGGCTGTGACTCACCTCGTCAACAATCTTTTGGATTTCTGGAGTTGCAGGCTTGGGTCCAAAGAAGCCTCCGGGGAAGTGTCTCAGAGCGTCTGTCACTCATAGTGGCAAATAACTTCTTAGGGTATTTGCAAACACTGACAAGCAAAATCTAGAGCAAATGTGACCAAGAAAACTCAGTCTTCCGATGTGATATAGTCGCATAGTCACGTGATTTGTAGATGTGGATTTTACCATCATCAGGTTTGTAAGGGAAAAGGAGAGAAGAAAGGAAAGCAATATATAGTATTTTTAATAGTAAGCGAAAGAGCATTTTAAAGACCATTATGTGTATATTGCTTTCTGGACCCCAGAAAAGAAGAAAACAAATAAGTCCCCAACCCCTATTAATTACAGTACTTGGTTCAGGCTGGTGTGGCAATTTTTTTGACTCAAAACCAGTTTCATCATATCTCATGAGGGTGTGATTCTTTGTGATTAGAAAAGTGATTGTAAACACTGAACTACACCCAAATATTTCCCAATATTAACTTCAAAATTACCACACGTTCTCCCCAGGTTTCATTTACAGGAACAGCAATTCCTGTTTAACTTGAACCTTGGTTCTCCAAGTTACCCTAAGCTAGCAAAGGAAGCAGGCCTTTTATTTTTAATTATTTTATTTCTCTATTACTTGTTACAAAACTGAAAGTTTTTTCAACTGTTGAAAGGACATATAAGAATGCTGGCACATGCTGCCTGCCACCCTTACCCCTTCTTTTCCTTGTATTTTAGCTTTCTATAGGAAATAATATGACCCGCTCTCCAAAAGAAGCATGCATGAACATTTCTTTATCAAACTTTTTCCAAACCTATGTGCATTTAGGAATTAGTCATTTTCTTTTTCTACATGATCTCTTTAGCATTTGTCTTTATAAATTGGCAGATAGACCCGAAAGAAAGTAATATACTTCTCCACAGCCTTTTGTATTATTTCGGAATTAGCAACCATTGGATTGAATTGTATTCATTTTTGAATGACAGATACATTTTAAAGATTTAAAATATACACACAGATATACACTGCACAAATGGTCCAATGGCTGCAAAGCGAAGCTAGATGAATTCAGACAGTAAATAATGCATACAATTTAATAATGAGCAATTTACCACTGCAACAGTTTTCCAAGGATCATGGTGGGTTCTTCATCCCTGGCAATTTTAAATCAAATTGGATGTTTTCCTAAGAGATCCACTCTGAAAATTTTTTGAGGGAGTTTATGGCCTTTGTTACACAAGAGCGCAAACCAGATTGTCACTCTGGCCACTTGTAGCCCTGGAATGTCTGAATTTAAAGTATATCTAACAGTGTAGATGTGGTTTTGCACCCATTGCAGCTGGTCTCTAGATTATGTAGTAAGTGTATAGATTCCTTAAGAATTCCCAGTTATCATTTGCAGGATGGCGAGGGTGACCATCCGGCCCATTTTTAACAGGACAGTCCCATATTTAAACCCTTTTGCAGCTCTCCCGACTTTTTCTTAACAATGGTCAGAGAGGCAGCCATGTTGGTCTGATCTTGGTAAAACAAAAACAAAAACAGCAGTCATGTAGCACTTTCAAGACTAACAAGATAGTTTATTAGGTCATAAGCTTTCCTGGGGCAGACCCAAATTTTCAGCTCTGGCTCTCCCCCTACTGGTCAGTGGCCATCCGCTCAGCTGCGGCAGCCTCATGTTTGTGGCTGGCAGGTGACTGCGGCAGGGGGTGGCCAGCAAGTGGCGCTCTCAGGCAGGGCGCAGACACAGAAAGACAAGAAGCCAGTAGGAGGAGAAGCAGCCTGTGTGTGACAGAGCGGTAATGGGGATGGGTGTGAGTGAGGGGTGTGTCCCAAGCAGGGAGGGGTCTGACAGCCCTTTTAGAATGTGAGAGAGAAGCCATGATCCCCGGGACCTTCTGTGGGGCTGAAAACTTGATCCCTGTTGGCTTTTCCCACACTGAATTCCCAGCAACCTGGAGCTGTAGCCCTGATCCATGGGGCATCCCCTGAATTGCCAGCACCACTCAGGCTCTTTTGCCACACAAGACTTCCCACCTCACGCTTGATAGCTGAGAATCATCTTTGTGATGCATGGACACATGCAAAACCAATAGTAGCCTGTGACATCAAAAATCCCCATTTCTGAAAGAGGTGGAGGGGTTGAATGTTTTCACAAAGACAGGCAACAAGGCAGCACAATACTAAGGTCTGGGAAAGGCAGGTGAGTTTGGCTTTTTTGCCAAGCTAATAGAGGCCAAAGCCAAGTGCCCCAGAGGGCTAGGATGCTTGCAAGTCAGCAGAGCCTGATGAAATGCATCCTAGAATACTCAAGGAGCTGATAGAGGAGGTATTTGAGCTATCATCTTTGGAAAATCATGGGAGACAGGATAGATTCCAGAAGACTGGAAAAGGGCAAATATAGTGCTCATTTATAAAAAGGGAAATAAGAACAACCCAGGAAACTACAGACCACTTAGTTTAACTTCTGTGCCAGGGAAGATAATGGAGCAAGTAACTAAGGAAATCGTATCTAAACACTTGGAAGGTGGCAAGATGATAGGGAACAGCCAGCATGGATTTGTAAAGAACAAATCACGTCAAACCAATGTGATAGCTTTCTTTGATGGGATAACTAGTCTTGTGGATAAGGGAGAAGCGATGGATGTGGTATACCTAGACTATAGTAAGGCGTTTGATACGGTCTAGCATGATATTCCTATCAATAAACTAGGCAAATACAACTTAGATGGGGCTACTATAAGGTGGGGGCATAACCGGCTGGATAACCGTACTCAGAGAGTAGTTATTAACAGTTCACAATCCTGCTGGAAAGGTATAACAAGCGGGGTTCAACGGGGGTCTGTTTTGGGACCGACTCTGTTCAATATCTTCATCAACGATTTAGATATTGGCATAGAAAGAACACTTATTAAGTTTGCAGATGATACAAAGCTGGGAGGGTTTGCGACTGCTCTGGAGGAT
Source organism: Pelodiscus sinensis (assembly GCF_052426305.1). NCBI lineage: Eukaryota > Metazoa > Chordata > Testudines > Trionychidae > Pelodiscus > Pelodiscus sinensis. The sequence continues at coordinate 144,263,366 of NC_143052.1, read as the reverse complement.
AGGGTCAGAATTAAAAATGATCTGGACAAATTGGAGAAATGGTCTGAGGTAAACAGGATAAAATTTAATAAAGACAAATGCAAAGAGCTCCACTTGGGAAGGAACAATCAGTTTCACCCATACAAAATGGGAAGCGACTGTCTAGGAAGGAGTACGGCAGAAAGGGATCTAGGGGTTAGAGCGGACCACAAGCTGAATATGAGTCAGCAGTGTGGTGCTGTGGCAAAAAAAGCAAACACGATTCTGGGAGGCATTAACAGATGTGTTGTGAGCAAGACACAAGAAGTGATTCTTTGCTCTACTCTGCGCTGGTTAGGCCTCAGCTGGAGTAATGTGTCCAGTTCTGGGCACTGCATTTCAAAGAAGATGTGGAGAAATTGAAGAGCAACAAGAATGATTAAAGGTCTAGAGAACATGACCTATGAAGGAAGGCTGAAAGAACTGGCTTTGTCCTTCCTTTCTTCAGGTAGGGCTTTATCCTGATTAAACACAGGCAGCGCCTAGTGTCAAACACCCTCCCCTCTGTTGATTACAGATAACATAGATGAATCACTTTCAGACATTTTCTGGAATTGGGTTATGACATTCACTTGAATAAACATGCTTTCAATGCAAGATTTCCCAATGAAAAGATCTGTAGGTGATCATTGCCTTACATCAGCTATAACTTCATGTTTAATAGGGTTCCATTCCAGCTGGATTCTGGCTAAAGGTGCACTCTTAGCAAACTCATAGAGGGTTACCATATTCACACTCCTTTCTGGTAAATAATCTTCCCCTCTGGTAAGATATGCTTAGTTGGTCAGATCAATGGTCCAGCTAGCACAGTACTCTGCCTGCCAACAGTCGCCAATGCCAGTTGCCCCAGAGGAAGGGTGCAGAACAGAGAATCCTTGACCTGCTGCTCACAAACAGGGAGGGTATGTCTACACTAGAAAGTTAGTTCGAACTAACGTCCGTTAGTTCGAACTAACTTTCCTAGGCGCTACACTAGCGCTCCGTTAGTTCGAACTTAATTCGAACTAACGGAGCGCTTAGTTCGAACTAGGTAAACCTCATTTTACGAGGACTAACGCCTAGTTCGAACTAGCTAGTTCGAACTAAGGGCTGTGTAGCCCTTTAGTTCGAACTAGTGGGAGGCTAAGGCTTCCCAGGTTTCCCTGGTGGCCACTCTGGCCAACACCAGGGAAACTCTATTGCCCCCCTCCCGGCCCCGGAGCCCTTAAAGGGCCACGGGCTGGCTACTCACTTTGTGCCAGTTGCAAGGCTGCAAGCACCCGTGCCTGCACAGCCTGCACCTGCCACACAATGAGCCAGCCATCCGAGGGCTCCCAGCCCTCCACTGCTCCCCACGACCAGCCTGGCGGCTCCCGGGAGCCTGCCCGGGGGTGCAAAAGGCGGGCGCCCGCCTGGTCAAGTGCGGAGATTGTGGACCTCATCGAGGTTTGGGGGGAAGCCTCCAATGTCCACGATCTCCGCACTAGCCACCGGAACGCGGCCATCTACAGACGCATGGCTGCCAGCCTGGCCGCCAGGGGCCACCAGCGCAGCCGGGAGCAGGTGCGCTGCAAAATTAAGGACTTGCGGCAGTCCTACTCCCGGGCCTGCCTGCCAGGGGCCGACCCGGAGGCCTGCCCGCACTTCCATGCCCTGGACCGCATCCTGGGGGCTCATGCCGTCCCTGCCCCCCGGGACGTGATTGACCCCGGGGCAGAGGGACCGCTCCTGGACACCGAGGAGGAGGAGGAAGAGGGCTCTGAGAGCCAGGAGCCTGCCGCCAGCCTTCCCAGGACCCGGGACCCCCGAGGCACCCAACAGAGCCGCTCGCCTACATCGTCAGAGGCCGGGGAGGCGTCCATCTGTGAGTACCCTCGTGTTCCCCTTATGTGTACGGGGGGCTGGGGCGAGAGGGAGCCCCGGGACCGTGCGCCTGGGCCTTGCCCACCACGGAGCAGCAGCTGGGGATCCTGCAGGGGCCCTGGCCTTGCAGAGGGGAGCTGGGTTTCACACACCTGGGCCCCTGGGGTAATTGACCGCTGGTCTTCTTGCACCACAGCTGCAGCACCGGGGCCTGCAGGGCGCACCACACTGCCTGCAGCAGCCGCCCGCGCCCGGGCAAGCAGGACAGCCAGGAACCAGGAGGACTACCAGAGGCGGCATCTCCGGTTCCTGGACCGACAGCTCCGTCTCCAGGACCACTGGGTCCAGGAGGACCTCAGGCTGCGCCAGAGGAGTCTGGAGGCCCTGGAGGAGCAGGGCCGTGCCCTGCGAGGCCACCTTCAGAGCCTGCTGGACCGCTTTCCATTTCCTCCTCCCCCTGCTCCCCCTCTTGCTCCCCCTCTTGCTCCCCCTGCTCCCCCTGCTCCTCCTGCTTCCGCTCCTGCTTCCACTCCTGCTTCCTCCACACCCCCTGTCCTCTCTGCCCCCCCCTCCACAACCATTCCCCACCGACGCCCCCGGACCCGCAGTGTGGCGAGACGGGAGAGGCAGCCGGACTCCCACCCCTGAGCTTTCCTTTCCCTTCCTCCCTTCCCTCCCCTCCCCTTCCAGCTCCCTCGTCCCAGGATTCCCCCTCCCTTCTCCCACCTTCATTCCTCCCTCCCCCACCCCAGTTCTGTGAAATAAACAGATGTTTTTGTTTGAAAAACAGGTGTCTTTATTTGACAGTAGGTAGGGAGGGGAAAGGGGAAGGGGTGGGGGTAGGGTGGAAGAAGGCCCCGGTGGGGCATGCAGGGAGAGGTCAGTCCTCCTCCTCCTCCACCTGGAAGCTCTCCCGCAGGGCTTCCCGGATCCGGATGGCCCCCCGCTGGGCTTCCCGGACAGCGGCGGTGCGGGGCTGACTGTAGTGTCCAGCCATGCGGTCAGCCTCAGCCATCCAGGCTGGCAGGAAAGCCTCCCCCTTCCGCTCACACAAATTGTGGAGCACACAACATGCCGCCACCACGGGAGGGATGTTGTGCTCGGCCAGGTCCAGACGTTTGAGGAGGCATCGAAAGCGGGCTTTCAGTCGCCCGAAGGCCCCTCCACCATGATGCGGGCCCTGCTCAGCCTGTTATTGAAGGCCTGGCGGGAGGGATTGAGGTGCCCCGTGTAGGGCTTCATGAGCCACGGCTGCAGTGGGTAGGCGGCATCCCCCACCAGGCAGACGGGCATGTCCACGTCCCCGACCCTGATGTGGTGGTCGGGGAAGAAGGTCCCGTCCTGCAGCCGCTGGCACACGGAGGAGTTCCGGTACACCCCTGCGTCGTGTGCTTTGCCGGACCAGCCCACATTTATGTCCGTGAACTGTCCCCGGTGGTCACACACGGCCTGCAGGATGACGGAGAAGTACCCCTTGCGGTTCACGTACCGGGACGCCTGGTGTTCCGGGGCACGGATGGGGATGTGCGTCCCGTCGATGGCCCCCCCGCAGTTGGGGAAGCCGAGGGCGCCGAATCCCCGGATGACGGCATCCAGGTCGGCGAGGCGGACCACCCTGCGGAGCAGCACCCGGTTGATGGCCTTGACCACCTGCGGAGAGAGACACAGCAAAGCGTCAATCAGTGGGGCGCCCGGGTGGCTGGGAGCGTGCATGTCCTGGCAGTGCCCCGCGCCCCACTCCCGGAAGCAACCCCCCTGGCGGCGTGTAGTACGGCCGGGACAGCCCGACCCCTCCGGTGCGGGGTGCCTTCGCCTCCTCCCGCCCCCCCCTTTGTCCCTGGGGCGGCCCATCCCCTCCTCGCAGCCCCCCTCCCCGCCGGCTCGGTGGCCGACGAGCGCCGTACCTGCATGAGCACTGCTCCGACAGTGGATCTCCCCACGCCGAACTGGTTCCCGACGGATCGGTAGCTGTCCGGCGTGGAGAGCTTCCAGAGGGCGATGGCCACCCGCTTCTGGAGGGGGATGGCGGGTCTCATGCGAGTGTCCCTTCTTTGCAGGGCAGGGGCGAGCCACTCGCAGAGCTCCAGGAAGGTGTCCCTCCTCATCCTAAAGTTCTGGGTCCACTGTCGGTCGTCCCAGCGCTCCAGGACGATGCGGTCCCACCAGTCGCTGCTGGTGTCCAGACGCCAGATGCGGCGGGGCACGCCGGTGCCGGGGCGCCGCCGCGGCTCCTCCACGGCCCCCAGGGCGGCCAGGCGGAGAGGCAGGGGTCTGACGTTCCCCAGGTGGTGCCAGGCAGCCTCGAGCCATTGCTGGCAGGCTTGCAGCAGCAAGTCCAGAAAGTGCACCACAAGGTGCAGGGCGAGCCGTGGCTCCATGTTGCCACCTGTGGCGGTCCCCCCCGAAGGGAAGCACCGACACAGACGGGCACAGAGACTGACGCTTTGCTGTCCCTCGGCGAGGTTGGCAAGCAAGCAGGAAAAGCTGAGAACCGGCTGTCCAGGGGGGGTCCCTTTAAGCACGAGCCTCAGATAGCCTCAGACAGCAGCCACACAAAGCAACTGCTGACCTGATGCCCTGCCAGAACCGGTTTCAGCTGCCCTTAAATGCCCCCCTGCGTCCAATCAGTGTGGACGCGCTAGTTCGAACTAGCAAAACGCTAGTTCGAACTAGTTTTTAGTTCAAGATGCGCTAGTTCGAATTAGCTTAGTTCGAATTAACTAATTCGAACTAAGTTAGTTCGAACTAGCGCTGTAGTGTAGACGTACCCGGAGGAAGTAGTAGGGGAAGTCGAGGTGGGTGACATCCTGGGAAGTAGTGATCATGAGGTGGTCGAATTCAGGATCCTGACCAAAGGAAGAAGGGAGAATAGCAAAATACACACCCTGGTCTTCAGGAAAGCAGACTTTGACTCTGTCAGGGAACTGATGGGCAGGATCCCTGGGATGCTGACAGGAGGGAGAAAGAAGTCCCGGAGAGCTGGCCGTATTTTAAAGAAGGCACAGGTAGAAACCATTCAGGCATGCAGTAAGAAAAGCAAATATGGTAGATGACCAGATTGGCTTACATGGATGGTAGACATCCATGGTGAGCTTAAACACAAATAGGAATCTTACAAGAAATGGAAACTTGGACAGATGACTACGGAGGAGTATAAATATATTGCTCGAGAATGCAGGGGAGCTATCAGGAAGGTGAAAGTGCAACTGGAATTGCAGCTAGCAAGGAATGTGAAGAGTAACAAGAAAGATTTTTACAGGCATGTTAGCAATAGGAGGGTGATCAGAGGGAGTGTGGGGCCTTTACTGGATGAGGGAGGTAACCTGGTGAGAGAAGATGCGGGAAAAGCTGAAGTACTCCATGCTTTTTTACCTCTGTCTTCACAGAAAAGGTCAGCTCCCAGACTAATGCACTAATGCATCCTATCTGCTAATGCTATAAACAATTGGGGGGACTTGCGGAAGGGTCTGGTCTTCTAAATAAAAAACTAAAGCACTCCTCACATCAAGTGTGTGCAACGCCTGTTCCATCCCAGAGCTACGGGGCTTAGGGTAATACACAGGGACACTAATATTCTGCTGAACATGGAAGTAAGACACCGGTTTGGGCAAGAAAGCCGTGTAGAGGCACAGCCTGATCTTATCCTTAAAGAAGACCATATAAGGGGGGTCCACTACTAGGGCCCTGCATTCTAGTACTCGCCTGGTTGAGGTAATGGCCACCAGGAAAGACACCTTCTAGGAAAGCTGTAGCAGAGAACACGTAGCCAGTGACTCAAAGGAAGGACCCATGAGCCTTAAGAGGACCAAATTTAGGTCCCAGGAGGAAACTGGCTTACACACCTGGGGGTAAACCCTGTCTAAGCCCTTGAGGAACTGATGCAGCATGAAGTGTGAGAAAATGGTCCTTCACCCGAACCAGAGTGGAAAGCCGAGATGGCTGCTAGGTGCACTTGCATGGAGAAGGAGCCAGGTCCTGGAGCCTGAGCCCCAGGAGTTAGTCCAAGATATCTGGTACCAGGGCCTCCGTAGGGGGGACCCCCTTGTCACCTGACCATATTACAAACCATTTCCACTTCGCCAGGCAGAAAGACCTGACAGGTAGAAGGCTTCCAGCTCCCTACGAGGACTGCCTGACCTGCTCCAAGCACTGCCTCTCTGAGGCCGTTAGCCATGGAGCTTCCATGCCTTGAGGTGCAGACAGTGGAGGTTCGGGTGTCTGAGCCTGCCAAACTGCTGGGAGATTAGGTTCGGGCACAGGGGGAGGGCCAGAGGCCGCTCCACTGAAAGGGCGAGGTGGTCCAGGAACCAATGCTGACGAGGCCAGGCTGGGGCTGTCAAGATCACTGAGGCCCGGAATTCCCTGACTCTGAGGATTTCTCTGGAGATCAGCAGGAAGGGGGAAAGGCCTACAGCAGGCCAGGGGATCGTCAACGCTTCCCCCAGAGACCCCAGGCTGTGCCCGAACAGAGAGCAATACCGGGGACACTTCCTGTTGAAGATGGTGAACAGGTCCAGGTGGGGAAACCCCCACCTGCGGAAGATGGAAATGTGGAAAGAGGCGTCTTTGAGACCAAGAGCAGCGTACCAGTCTCGCGTGTCTATGGAAGGAATGAAGGAGGCCTGGGTTTCCATCTTGAACTTGGACCTTACTACGAAGTTATTCAGATCCCTCAAATCCAGAATAGGACGCCAATGTCTATGCCTCCCACTGACAAACGGGCAGAGTATAGCACTTTATCCTCATGTGTGCCATGAGCATCTGTTCTCCCATCCGCCACCTGGTTTGATAGTGGTCCAAGATGCTAATCACCATGAGCAATAGGGCCAACCTGCTCATGGTGATTATCAGCCTGTACCACGTATCCGGAGAGAAGGGCCATTTGACCTGAAGCATCTCTTTCCCTGCACCACAGCTTCTGGTCTCAAGTGGCTGCATTCCAGCCCAAGAGCATCAGACCTCGTGGTCGGTGGTAATACCATGTGGTATTAAGGGCTTATTCATCTTAATGTGTGTATCTTCATGCTCCTCTGCTAGTTCTTCACTCCTCAATCTCTCTTTCTCTCTTCCACATGCTCATGTTGGGAAGTATCTTCATAATATGATTCTTCCTCACCTTCCTTACATGCTTTGTTGAGCACTGAAATAGTTAACAAAGCTGACATTTAAAATAGCTTTGCCCTTTTTGGCCCCACTGGCTAGCCAGAATTCAGTGTGTTGCAGCGTTGTTTCTGTTAAAGAGAGAAATGGATTATATGATTCAGGTATATTCTTGGGTTTCAATTTCTTTTTCAACAAAGAATGTTCACATAGTCCTGGTTCCCTGCGCACAGTAGAAACAAACACGAGCAGGTGCTCTCTGCAAGCCCTGTGCCCAAGAAACTGTCCCATTGCTTCCTCCCAGGGAATATTTTCCCTTCAGGAGGCTGGAACGCCATCTGCTGACTTCCTGTCTCCAATGCCCAGAATCTTTAATCTATATCCTGATTCATCCCTGTGCATTTACTACAAGGGCAAATTTCCGTTTACCTCCCTAAAGAATCTCGGGCCTGCCTTGCCATCTGTTGCTCGGGCAATAGCTTCCATTTTCTCAAATGCCTTTACTTTATATCCCAGTTCCTTCCGTTCACTCTGAGAGAGTACTTTATACACACATTGGTTTTAATGAGCTTTATGATTAAATTTGGATTTCAGGGCTTGTTTAGATGAGCACCGAGTGCACAGCAAACTGAGTGGCACTATTAATCTAGACAGGCTCCTAGAGCCACTGCTTGCAGCCATTAGCATCTTTCAGCATAATAATATCATTTGCAGCAGAGACAGCATCTGTTGAAATGATTGGGGCAGTTCACCCCCCAAGCTATTGTTTCCGTCTCCCTGAAGCTCACGAAGATTCTGCATCAGTTTGGTTTGTTTTGCCTGTTGAAAGTTCTATTCACAACCAGAAATTTACACTTTTCTAAAATGAAACTTCATAATTGGTGAACAATTAAGCCAGGGCAGGGAACCTTTTTTTTTAGCCACAGAAAAATCAGAAGTGGCCTGACTCCAGATAAGATGGAGAAAAACCCCTCATTGACATGGCCCCCGACTGAGATGTGTGGAAGAAAGAGAGACACTCACCTCACTCATGCAGCTCCGGGCGGTAGGATTTCGCTTACACCCCAGCCCCATGGGAGAGGCGCTGAGGCTGAGGGTTTCCTCAGAAACTCAGGTACCATGGATGTGACAGTTTGGGATCCTTGGGATGCCATCTGAAGTGCTGTGATACCTCTGAGTCAGCCTATTCTGCCAGCCTGCGCCATCCTTAAACCTTGTCTTGCTGAGCCAGGCACAAAGTCTCCAGCAAAGCTCACAAGGAGACCTCCCCTAGCTCCAGAACAATGGACACTGAGATCAGCTCTGGGAAGACTCAGATTAAGGGAAGGGACTTGCTCCAGCACCCAAATGTCCGCCCCTTCCCCCCCCCCCCCCGCCATGCGGTACTAAGCCAAAGTTGTATGAAGTTCGCTTCCTTTCTCAACATGAAGGAAGATATGCACATCCTCCCACACCTCCCCCAGCTTGAAATTATATAAACTAGATTATATTTTAAACCAGGAATGCGTTTATTAACTATGAAAAGGTGCATTTAAGTGGCGGAGGGGATAGCAAACAGAACAAGGCAAATTACTAAATTAAATGGAAAGTGCAAAATTTAAACTACTGGCTAAAGAAACTGTTATAACTAATAGACGAGTGGTTACAACTAGACATTATTTCGGGTTATGTCTACACTACAGCACTAATTCGAACTAACTTAATTCGAATTAGTTAATTCGAACTAAGCTAATTCGAACTAGTGCATCTAGACCTAAAAATTAGTTCGAATTAGCATTTTGTTAATTCGAACTAGCATGTCCACATTGAGTGGACCCTGAACCCAAGTTAAGACTGGCCGGAAGCAGTGCCAGCAGGGCATCAGGTTAGGACTTAGAGCGTGGAGCTGCTGTCTCAGGCTAGTCCAGGGCTGTGCTTAAAGGGACCCAGCCCCCATCCCGGACATACAGGTCTCAGGGTTCCCTGCTTGCTTGTCTACCTCGATGAGGGACAGCAAAGCAGTCCTGGCTTGGAGTGCCCTGAGTGCCCACACTCGGCACATCACAGCACTCGGCCATCAGCCCGGCTGCACTTGCCGCAGACTGCATTTCGGGGGAATCAATCAGGGGGCTGCAGGAGAGCTTTCACCCTGAGGAGCCCGCAGAGCCAGCCCAGTCGTCCCCATCGGTGGCTCGTACTCCATTTCTCCCTCACCTCCTTCCACTTACCCCTTCCTAGCCCCCTTCCTAATGTAAAAAATAAAGGACACGTGTGTTCAAAATTAGAAACTCTCTTTATTTAACGAAACTGGGAGTGGGGGGGATTAACCTCCGGGGAGACTGGGAAAAGGAGATGGGAGAGGAGAAGGGAGAGGGGAGGGGGAAACCTGGGAGGAGGGAGCTGGAAGGCGGAAGCCAGGGGAAGAAGGAGGAGGGGAAGTATAAAACGATGGTATGCCATATCTTCAGTACAGTGTACAGACGTGGTCTCATCATCTCAAAAAAGATGTTTTGGCCTTTGAAAACACTAAATGAAATGAATGGGTGGCAGGCATCAAACTAATAAGCGAAAGTTCTTCTTCACAAAGCAAATAGTCAACCTGTGGAACTCCTTGCCACAGGAGGCTGTAAACGCTATAACTATAACATAGTTTAAAGAGAAGTTGGATAAAGTCATGGAGGTTGGGTCCATGGAGTGCTGTTAGCCAGGGGGTAGGAACGGTGTCCCTGGCCTCTGTTTGTGGAATGTTGGAGATGGATGGCACGAGACAAATAGCTTGGTCATTTTCTTCGGTCCATCCCCTCCAGGGTAGCTGGTGTTGGCCGCTTGTCGGCAGACAGGCTACTGGGCTAGATGGACCTTTGGTCTGACCCAGTACGGCTGTTCTTATGTTCTTATGTTCTAAGTTCAGGGCTCAGGTTTGGAGGTCTCACTTGACCACCTTGATTTTCATGCAAACCTGCTCCTGGGTTTGCATGTGGCCTTTGGTGGCCAGGCTGGCATCTATCTTGCCCTAGACAGCAGCGTTACTGTGCCTAGTGTGGGGGTCGTGGAAGTTGGAGGCTTCCCCCCAAACCTCAATGAGGTCCACGATCTCCACACTAGACCAGGTGGGCACCCGCCTTTTGCAGCCCTGGGCAGGCTCCTGGGAGCCACCAGCCTGGTCCTGGGAAGAGGCGGAGGGCTGGGTGGCAGTGGGTGGCTGGCTCGTGCCGTGCCAGGTGCAGGGTCTGCTGGCTGGGTGCTGCTGGCAGGCTTGCACCTGGCACGGGCACCGTAGGCAGACCGTGCCCCTTTAAGGGCTCCGGGGCCGGGAGGAGAGCAGACAAATTTCCCTGGTTGTGCTTAGAGTGGCCACCAGGGCAAGCTGGGAAGGGCTAGCTTCCCACTAGTTCGAATTAAGTGGCTACACAACCCTTCATTCGAACTACTTAATTCGAACTAGGCGTTAGTCCTCGTAGAATGAGGTTTACCTAGTTCGAATTAAGCGCTCCGCTAGTTCGAATTAAGTTTGAACTAGCAGTTTGCCTGTGTAGCGCCTATGAAAGTTAATTCGAACTAACGGCTGTTAGTTCAAATTAACTTTGTAGTGTAGACATGCCCTCAGAGTGAAGCCTTCAAAGGCCAAAGGTGCCCTGTCTGGCCTGGGTCCAGCAGTTCTTCCCCCACCCTTTTAGATACATTCCTTTCTTTTTCCTGATGTTTTCAAGTTTCCCTTTGGAGAGGGGAGGCAGAAGTCAAGCCAGCTGAAAACAATAATTGTTTTCCTCCCCAACCTTGTACTGAATTCCCATAAGGCGGGAAACTTTTTTTTCCTTCCCCCAGTCCCCTGTGGAACTGTTCAGCAGTCCAAGATGCAGGTTAGTGTTAGGGATGTGAATGGGTAACCACTTACCCGGTAAGCATCACCCTTATTGGGTGACATTAACCAATACTGGTTAACCAGTACCCAGGAGCAGCTCCCCGCCCATGGCCCGCCTTAGACAGAGGTCTGCTCAAGCCCCATAGGGATCAGGAGCCAGCCCAACCCCTGTTGTACCAATAAAAGCAAGCAGGATCTTATGAGGGGGATAAGGCAAAAAGCCACATTTATTGTAAAGATAATAATAAAGAATAAAGAAAAGATAGAAGCAAACAACGTTGTTTAACTACTTAACCCTTATACATATAAACATTCATTCATCCATTCATTCAGGTTCTGTGTATTGTTATAGTTACCAGCCTGGAAGTTGCTTGTGACAGAATACTGGCCAGGTATTCTGTACACAAGTGATGGGAGTGGGGAGCGAAGTCCTGATCAGATGCGCATCTGAAGCTCCTGGTAGGCTGGCAGCAGAACCTTGGACTCTGATTCCATAGTCTTTTAGTCCAGTTCTTATAGGAATTTCTTCCTAGGCCAGTTTATGGAAATTGCTGCATCATGCTGATGTCTCCAGGGTGGCTGCCAGGTGCTCGTCAGTGATCTCATCGGGTGGACCTCCAGTACTTGGTTTTCTCCACTTGACACCTTTTGGTTGCACTGGCACCTGACACCTTCTTCAGCCCTTTGTTGCTGTATTCTCAGGCTGGCACCTCTCAGAACCATTCATTCATCATCCAAGCACTCTCTCTCTTACATACATTCCCTAATTAATGTTTCCCATACAGTATTTGTATAATAATAAAAGTTGTAGTTACAAAAGTTTCTGGGTGGTATTGCTTAAAACATTCTGAGTGCTGAGTAAAGTTACATGACCTAATACATTATATTCTAAAGGGGCAATAATAATAATAAATCTAAACATTTAACAATCTTAACAAATAATAATAATTAGAAGAAGAAGAAGAAGAAGAAGAAGAAGAAGAAGAAGAAGAATTAATAATAAATCTAAACACTTTAAGTTGTGGGGAACAAATTATGGGGAGTCACTTCCATTTGGGGGAATCATTTTAAATACATTAATATGTTATCCCTACACCCCCAAGCAGGGGAGTCAACAGTGGGAGCCTCACACATGATGGGGGGCAGCAGTGGCAGCAGGGACTCCACAGGGGTTCTCAAACTTTGTGATACCGCAACCCCCCTCTAAGTTGCTCGTGACCCCCCAGGGTCAACTGATTAACTGATTAACTGGGACTTTACATCCCTAGTTAGTATCAGGTGACCTGACTATCTAACATCCATGGCTCAATAGTAGTGTGGTTGAAGCAAAATGCAGGACAATGAAGCACTTTAAAGACTAACAAGATGGTTTATTAGATGATGAGCTTTCGTGGGCCAGACCCACTTCCTCAGATCAAATAGTGGAAGAAAGTAGTCACAACCATATATACCAAAGGATACAATTAAAAAAAATGAACAAATATGAAAAGGACAAATCACATTTCAGAACAGGAGGGGGATGCGGTGGGGGGGGAAGGAAGGAAGGTAAGTGTCTGTGAATTGATGATATTAGAGGTAGGGAGAGTGGGATGTTTGTGAGTTAATGGTATTAGAGGTGATAATTGGGGAAACTGTCTTGGTAATGGGTGAGATAGTTCAAATGTTTGTTAAGTCCTTGTTGGAAAGTGTCGAATTTTAACATGAATGACAGTTCAGAGGATTCCCTTTCAAGTGCAGATGTAAAAGGTCTTTGTAGCAGAATGCAGGTGGTTAAGTCATTGAGAGAGTGTCCTTTCTGGTTAAAATGGCAAGAAACTGTTTTTTCTTTGTGATCTTGTCTGATATCTGTTTTGTGGGCATTAATCCTTTGGCGAAGTGTCTGAGATGTTTGTCCAATGTACATAGCAGACGGACACTTTCGGCACATGATAGCGTAGATTATATTTCTAGATGCGCAGGAATATGTGTTCTTGATCTTATAACTCACTTGGTTAGGTCCAATAATGGTATCAGCAGAATGAATATGTGGACAAAACTGGCAACGGGGTTTGTTGCAAGGGAAGGTACCAGGGTTGGTATTAGTGTGGTATGTCCTGTGGTGGTTGGTAAGAATCATCTTGAGGTTAGGTGGTTGTCTATAGGAGACTATGGGTCTGTCTCCCAGAGCCTCTTTGAGTATGGTATCCTGTTCCAATATAGGCTGTAGTTTATTGATAATGTGTTGGACAGGTTTAAGTTGGGGGTTGTAGGTGATGACAAGTGGTGTTCTATTGTTGGTTTTCTTGGGTCTGTCTTGAAGTAGATGGTTTCTAGGTATTCGTCTGGCTCTTTCAATTTGCTTTTTTATTTCTCTGGGTGGGTAGTTGAGATTTATAAATGCTTGGTAGAGATCCTGAAGCTTCTGGTCTCTGTCAGTGGGATTAGAGCAGATGCGGTTGTATCGAAGGGCTTGGCTATAGACGATGGATCGTGTGGTGTGTTCTGGATGGGAGCTGGATGCATGTAGGTAACTGTATGAGTCGGTGGGTTTTCTGTAGAGAGTGGTGTCTAATTTTCCATTGTTGATTTGTACGGTGGTGTCCAGGAAGTGGATCTCTCGTGTAGAATGGTCCAGGCTGAGGTTGATGGTGGGGTGTAGGTTGTTGAAATCTCTGTGGAATATCTCCAGTGTTTCTTGGCCATGCATCCAGATCATAAAGATGTCATCGATGTACCGTAGGTAGAGGAGGGGTGAAAGGGGACGGGAGTTGAGGAAACATTGTTCTAGGTCAGCCATAAAGATGACAGACCCATAGTCTCCTATAGACAACCACCTAACCTAAAGATGATTCTTACCAACCACCACAGGACATACCACACTAATACCAACCCTGGTACCTTCCCTTGCAACAAACCCCGTTGCCAGCTTTGTCCACATATTCATTCTGTTGATACCATTATTGGACCTAACCAAGTGAGTTATAAGATCAAAAACACATATTCCTGCGCATCCAGAAATATAATCTATGCTATCATGTGCCGAAAGTGTCCGTCTGCTATGTACATTGGACAAACATCTCAGACACTTCGCCAAAGGATTAATGCCCACAAAACAGATATCAGACAAGATCACAAAGAAAAAACAGTTTCTTGCCATTTTAACCAGAAAGGACACTCTCTCAATGACTTAACCACCTGCATTCTGCTACAAAGACCTTTTACATCTGCACTTGAAAGGGAATCCTCTGAACTGTCATTCATGTTAAAATTCGACACTTTCCAACAAGGACTTAACAAACATTTGAACTATCTCACCCATTACCAAGACAGTTTCCCCAATTATCACCTCTAATATCATTAACTCACAAACATCCCACTCTCCCTACCTCTAATATCATCAATTCACAGACACTTACCTTCCTTCCTTCCCCCCCCCCCCCCGCATCTCCCTCCTGTTCTGCAATGTGATTTGTCCTTTTCATATTTGTTCATTTTTTTTAATTGTATCCTTTGGTATATATGGTTGTGACTACTTTCTTCCACTATTTGATCTGAGGAAGTGAGTCTGGCCCACGAAAGCTCATCATCTAATAAACCATCTTGTTAGTCTTTAAAGTGCTACATTGTCCTGCATTTTGCTTCAACTACCCCAGACTAACACGGCTACATTTCTATCACTAGTAGTGTGGTGTGTCCCCAGGAAGGCCAAGCCTGTTCACAGACCATTGTCCTCACTGATGGGCCAGCAGCTCTTTCTGGATTTCCTATTGTAGTACCTGAAGTGTCAGCTGAGGGAGTGACCCAAGCAGCCAATATGAAATATAGACACACAGGTCAATATTCCTGACTTCAGGCACAGACGTGATACAGACACACAAATGGAATAATCATATTCAGCAATTCATAACCTTTTCAATGATACCTTATATGAGCCATCTTGCATAGAGTATATCTCATTTATGTCAGTCATATCATAAGCATATTTCATAATGCATATGGAGAGCCCCATCACAATAGGACTTTAGGTACCAGGTGTTTTGAGGATCTCAATGGCAGTTAGGCACTGAAATCCCATTATGTGTCTAGCCTATTTCTATTCATTTCATTTCTAGCAGTTTTTGAAAATCCTCCCAAGTGCCTGTCTCCAATTTTAGGCAACTAAATACCTAAAAATCTAGCCCGTTTCCCTTTTGAGGGTTAAACCGTTTCTTGAACATAAGAACATAAGAACGGATATACTGTGTCAGACCAAAGGTCCGTCTAGCCCAGTAGCCTGTCTGCCGACAGTGGCCAGCACCAGGTGCCCCAGAGAGGGTGGACCGAAGACAATGATCAAGTAATTTGTCTCCTGCCATCCTTCTCCAGCCTCTGACAAACAGAGGCCAAGAACACCATTTTATCTCCTGGCTAATAGCCTTTTATGGACCTAACCTCCATGAAATTATCTAGCTTCTCTTTAAACTCTATTATAGTCCTAGCCTTCACAGCCGCCTCTGGCAAGGAGTTCCACAGGTTGACTACACGCTGTGTGAAGAACTTTCTTTTATTATTTTTAAACCTGCTACCCATTAATTTCATTTGGTGTCCTCTAGTTCTTCTATTTAGGGAACTAATAAATAACTTTTCTTTATCGGCCCTCTCCACACCACTCATGATTTTATATACCTCTATCATATCCCCCCTCAGTCTCCTTTTTTCTAAACTGAAAAGTCCCAGACACTTTAACCTCTCCTCATATGGGACCCGTGCCAAACCCCTAATCATTTTAGTTGCCCTTTTCTGAACCCTTTCCAAGGCCAAAATATCTTTTTTGCAGTGAGGATACCATATCTGTACACAGTATTCAAGATGTGGGCGTACCATAGTTTTATTCAGGGGCAGTAAGATATGCTGGGTCTTATTTTCTATCCCTTTCCTAATAATTCCTAGCATCCTATTTGCCTTTTTGACCGCCGCTGCACACTGTGTGGAAGTTTTCAGAGAACTGTCCACGATAACTCCAAGATCTCTTTCCTGATTTGTCGTAGCCAAATTAGCCCCCATCAGACTGTACATATAGTTGGGGTTATTTTTCCTGATGTGCATTACTTTACACTTATCCACATTAAATTTAATTTGCCATTTTGTTGCCCAATCACTCAGTTTGGTGAGATCTTCTTGGAGTCCCTCACAGTCTGCTTCTGTCTTGACTATCCTAAACAGTTTTGTATCATCTGCAAACTTTACTACCTCACTGCTTACCCCTTTCTCCAGATCATTTATGAATAAGTTGAAAAGGATTGGTCCCAGGACTGACCCTTGGGGGACACCACTAGTTACCTCTCTCCAATCTGAAATTTTACCATTTATTCCTACCCTTTGTTTCCTGTCTTTTAACCAGTTCTCAATCCAAGAAAGGACCTTCCCTCTTATCCCATGGCCATGTAATTTACACAAGAGCCTTTGGTGAGGGACCTTGTCAAAGGCTTTCTGAAAATCCAAGTATACTATATCTACTGGATCCCCCTTGACCGCATGTTTGTTAACCCCTTCAAAGAACTCTAAGGGTATGTCTACTCTACAGCACTAATTCGAACTAACTTAATTTGAATTAGTTAATTCGAACTAAGCTAATTCGAACTAGTGAATCTAGACCTAAAAATTAGTTCGAATTAGCATTTTGCTAATTCGAACTAGCATGTCCACATTGAGTAGACCCTAAACTGAGGTTAAGGATGGCCGGAAGCAGTGCCGGCAGGGCATCAGATTAGGACTTAGAGCGTGGAGCTGCAGTCTCAGGCTAGTCGAGGGCTGTGCTTAAAGGGACCCGACCCCCACCCCAGACAGACAGTTCTCAGGGTTCCCTGCTTGCTTGTCTATCTTGATGAGGGACAGCAAAGCAGTCCTGGCTTGGAGTGCCCTGAATGCCCACACTCGGCACATCACAGCACTCGGCCATCAGCCCAGCTGCACTTGCCGCAGGTTGCCATCGGGGGGGGGGTTAATCGGGGGGCTGCAGGAGAGCTTCCACCCTGAGGAGCCCGCAGAGCCACCCCAGTCCTCCCCATCGGGGGCTCGTACCCCATTCCTTCCTCACCTCCTTCCACTTACCCCTCCCTAGCCCCCCTTCCTGATGTACAAAATAAAGGACATGTGTGTTCAAAAATAGAAACTCTCTTTATTGAACGAAACTGGGGAAGACCGGGAAAAGGAGGTGGGAGAGGGGAAGAGAGAGGGTGGGAGAGGGGAGGGCAACTAAAATGATCAGGAGTTTGTAACAGGTCCCATATGAAGAGAGGCTAAAGAGACTGGGACTTTTCAGCTTAGAAAAGAGGAGACTGATGGGGGATATGATAGAGGTCTATAAAAGCATGAGTGGTGTGGAGAGGGTGCATAAAGAAAAGTTCTTCATTAGTTCCCATAATAGAAGGACTAGAGGACACCAAATGAAATGAATGGGTAGCAGGCTTCAAACTAATAACAGAAAGTTCTTCTTCACAAAGCAAATAGTCAACCTGTGGAACTCCTTGCTGCAGGAGGCTGTGAAGGCTAGAACTAGAACAGAGTTTAAAGAGAAGGTAGATAAAGTCATGGAGGTTGGGTCCATGGAGTGGTATTAGCCAGGGGGTAGAAATGGTGTCCGTGGCCTCTGTTTGTGGAAGGCTGGAGATGGATGGCACGAGACAAATGGCTTGGTCATTGTCTGCAGTCCATCCCCTCCAGGGTACTTAGTGTGGGCCGCTGTTGGCAGACAGGCTACTGGGCTAGAAGGACCTTTGGTCTAACCCAAAACAGCCCTTCTTATGTTTTTATGTTCTAGGATAAGGGCTCAGGGTCTGGGTCTCACTCGACCACCTTGATTTTCATGCAAACCTGCTCCTGGGTGGCTAGGCTGGCAGATATCCTGCCCAGACTGCCACTTTCCTGTGCCTAGTGCAGAGGTCGTGGACGTTGGAGGCTTCCCCCCAAACCTCGATGAGGTCCACAATGTCCACGCTAGACCAGGCGGGCGCCTGCCTCTTGCGGCATCGGGCAGGCTCCTGGGAGCCACCAGCATGGTCCCGGGAAGAGGCGTAGGGCTGGGTGGCAGCGGGTAGCTGGCTTGTGCCGTGCCAGGTGCAGGGTCCACTGGCTGGGTGCTGGCAGGCTTGCACCCGGCACAGGCACCATAGCCAGACCGTGCCCCTTTAAGGACTCCGGGGCCGGGAGGGGGGCAGACAAGTTTTCCTGGTGTTGGCCAGAGTGGCCACCAGGGCAAGTTAGGGAGGGCTAGCCTCCCACTAGTTCAAATTAAGTGGATACACAGCCCTTAATTCAAACTTCTTAATTCGAACTAGGCATTAGTCCTCGTAGAATGAGGTTTACCTAGTTCGAATTAAGCGCTTTGCTAGTTCAAATTAAGTTTGAACTAGCGGTTTGTATGTGTAGTGCCTATCAAAGTTAATTCGAACTAACGTCTGTTAGTTCAAATTAACTTTGTAGTGTAGCCATACCCTAATAGATTAGTAAGACAGGATTTCCCTTTATGGAAACCATGTTGACTTTTGTCCAACAAATTATGTTCTTCTACATGCTTCACAATTTTATTCTTCACTATTGTTTCGACTAATTTGCTCGGTACTGAAGTTAGACTTACCGGTCTGTAACTGCCAGGATCGCCTCTAGAGCCCTTTTTTAATATTGGTGTCACGTTGGCTACCTTCCAGTCATTAGGTACGGAAGCCGACTTAAAGGATAGGTTACAAACCACAGATAATAGCTCAGCAATTTCCCATTTGAGTTCTTTTAGAACCCTTGGATGAATGCCACCCGGTCCTGGAGATTTGTTAACATTAAGTTTTTCTATTTGTTCCAAAACCTCCTCTAATGACACTTCAATCCGGGACAGTTCCTCAGATTCATCACCCACAAAGGACGGTGAAGATTTGGGAATCTCCCCAACGTCCTCAGCCGTGAAGACTGAAGCAAAGAAATCATTTAGTTTCTCCGCAATGGCTTTATCGTCCTTGATTGCTCCTTTTATAGCTCGATCATCTAGGGCATTGGGGTAGCATTTTTTTTATAGTTAGTTAATTTATTTTATTTGGTGTTGGAGGAAGTAGATTTGTGCAGGATGGGGGCACTGGGTAAAAGTAAGTGCAAGAAATCATTTTACTTCTTTTTAGTTACTAGTACTCACCCATGTAATATCAGGGGGGCAGGCTGTCTGAGTGGTTTGTTTCCTAGCAAGAAGAAACTTACACCTATAGGCAGCTAATTCAAAGTCAGGCCAATGAGAACTGGTTTTTGTTACTATCTGATGACATTTTGATATTATGAGTAACTTAAGTTGGGCTTCTGTTTCTCAGGGTTTAATAATTTCATTGTTAAGTATTTATTTTTAGTAATGTTTGAATTCTAGAGAGATTACATTTGAAGACCTATCAGTTAGCCAACTGATTAATCTACTTAGTGCGTGCCTTGTCAACGATATATTGTTTCACGTTTGTAATTAAGATGTTCTGCAGCACCAAGACAAAGGCTTTACAGAAGTCTAAGTAAGTAAGTCCACACTATTGCTTTTATAACCAAACTTATCTCATCGAAAAGTTATCAAGTCAGTCGGATATGATCTACTTTCCATAAATCCATGTTGATTTGCATTAATTTAATTCTTTATAAATCAAATCCGTTATCAGTTTTTCCCTTATTTTACCTGGGGCAGATGTCAAGCTCACAGGCCTATAATTACCCAGATTGATCCATTTATCCTTATTAAGAATTGGCTGCTTCTGATACAGACCCAGCATGAGCCAGAACTGAACCGGGCTGCCTGCCTGCCTAGCTCCTAAAGCACTTTAAATGCAGAGCTGCCATGGGAGTAGGTCCCGGTCCTGGCGATGCTGGCCAGTCTACTAAAAAATTTCCTGGCAAGCGGGGGGAGGGAAATGCATGTAGTTTATAGCATTAACCTATCAGCTTTCGCTAATCGATTAATTGACATATTATTACATCCCTAGTTAGGGTTTCTGAGAGAGAGATGGGACAGAAATTGCTCCAAGGCACCCAGGAAACCCCCAGAATAGAACCCAGGAATCTGACATCAGTATTCCTACTACACCGCGGCCATACCCTGTGGTTCCCCAACAGGCTGTAGGTGAAATGCTCCATACCTCAGTTCCAATCTGCATCCAACTTTTAATTTTTCTATTTTCAGGATTTTATTCCCCATTTTATGAGGAAATAAAGTCCATTCTCTAGAGCATCCACTGTCATCAGACAACCCTGTATTCACCCTGAACAGATGAACATTTCCTTTAATTGAATCAGCTACCATAGTTTCTGCAGGAAATTAATAAAGCAGATTGATATGACCGGTGGGCACAATACAACTCCTATTGAAGTGCGAGTTTGATTAAACCACACCATTCCACTCTAGAGGAAAACATAACAACAGTTTTAGAGCAAATTGTAAATTTTTGAATTTCCAATGCTTCTGTCAGACCGCTGCCTCAGTATTGGACATCTCAGAAAATGAAAGCAAATTATTGTGTCAACATATTTCTGCATCCAAAATCGTCCTACCCTCCAAAGTGCAGCCATTGCTGAAATGAAAGTTTCAACAAGCTCTCAGTAGTATTTAAAATGTGCTGCTATGTGTGTGAATCACATTCTCAAAAGATCACCCTCAATTACCATTCTTTAAATACAGGTATATGATACCATAAGTTTCTTGATTCAAATACTATAACAAATATTTCTTATTTTGAATGTCAGAAAACAGCAGTTCTGACCTCTTTAAAGATCTGAAATAAAGAGCCTCTGCTATTTTTCTTAAGATTTAGAAAGCCATTCCTGCTGCCCTAGTAAAATTTCAACCTAGGTGATTTCATTCTGCCTTTCTAAATCATTTCTCCTATTTCAGTTGGATAAATTACTCTTTTTCATTTCCTGTGCTTTCATTTTCCTGTTTTATAGTTTTGTTCACACAGTTAAATTACTGCCTTTCTTCAAAGGCAGTATCAGGACCAAGCCATGGGCCCCCATGCGTTCCTTGCTAGTTACCACCTTGTGGTCAGGAGACAAGTGGTAGTTTTAGGCTGTGTCTAGACAGAACTTGACTTACGTGGATCTCCTTCATACCTGCCTATGCCAGTACCTATGGCAAGTTTGTCTCAGCTGTGGAGGTGATTGCCATACTGGCTGCCAGCTTTGGGCAGCTGGCCTGCATCTTCTTCAACAAAGTCTACATCATCCTCTTTAAGCCCTCCCGCAACACCATTGAGGAAGTGCGCTGCAGCACGGCTGCCCATGCCTTCAAAGTAGCAGCCAGGGCCACGCTGAGATGGAGCAACGGTTCCACAGGCTCCACCCCCTCATCCTCCATCAGTAGCAAGAGCAACTATGAAGATCCCTGCCCTCTGCCGACCTCACCTTCTTGCTTCTTAGAGAAAAACACCAACGACACGGCTCAGATGAAGCCTCCACACCTTCTTGCTAATACAGGCAAAGAGACACTCACCACCAAAGGACACACAGGAGGCAGACTGTCAGAGGCTACATCTAGGGACCCTTGCACTGACACTGTTTGGTGTAAAGAAATCAGGATCCTGACATCTTGAAAGAACAAGTGAAAATCTTCCCACAGCTGGGATTTATCTACTGCCTTGCCATTGTCGGTCCTGCCTGCCAGACTGCAGCTCAGTGGGTGTAGCTAGGGGGTTAGGCAATTTCATTTTACTCTGCTTTTATGCTGATGTATAAAACCCCTCTTCCCCACTGTGTATAATAGTCCCTCTGTAGACTACATGTGAGATCTCTAACCGTGTTAAGACCAAGGAAAGGACTCGGCTTTACTAAAACAGGATTTGCAGTTTGACCTGAGGAAAGGGGTCCTTTAAAAATACAACAAATAAAGACATAAATATTCTGAATGCTTCGTATAGCCAACAGTCTGAACAAGTAAAGTATTTAATAGGACAGGTGGTGCTCCCTGCTATGTATATGTAAGCGGGGGAATGATCCCGCTCTTGTGGGGAACTTTCCTGGCTTCTATACCACCCCGGTGAAATGAACCAGCGAAAGGATCTGAGTCCCCGCTCCCACTTCCTTTACCCCACGGCTCCCTGATCCTGAGGGCTCCCCCTTCACTCTCCTGAGTAGCAGAGCCCTCGAAACCCCAACAAGGCTGGGCCCAGGTTTCCTGGGGCTTAATCCCCGACCTTGTAGTCACTAGGGGCAGGAGTTAGGGTGTCCCCACTCCGAGGTGCTCTCTTTACACTGCAGGCCTTCTTGGCCCAGTGATCACTTCATAAGGTTCAAAGCAAATACAATTTATTAAACATTAACTGATTAAAGAGAATAGAATAAGAAACAATGAGAATGGTTAAATGAGAACACACAGCCCTGCTCTGTAGCACAGGGACATCAACACAGCAGTCTGCAGAGTGTAAGGACAGTTCACAGTCTCTTCCTTAGAAGCCCTGGAAGTGCTGCAAGGGGCTGCAGGCTGGACACGCTTGCACTGGCAGTGACCACACAGCCTCAATCTCTAAGTGGCCAGACCCCTCTCCCAGTCCAGAGCCTTTCCCCACACTTTGCAGGTCCCAGTAGCTCACCACATCCAGCTGCAGGCTGTGCAGCTTGGCCAATTCCAGCTCCTTGTGTGGCTTCTCTGTTCCTTTTGGCTTTCTGAGCACTGCCAGTCTGCTGCTCAACACAGGGTCTGAACTGCTTGGCCTGTCTGTGTCTGGTTCTGTCGCTGCAGGACTTCTTCTTGTACTCCTCTTTCAGCTCTCTGTCTTTGCAGGTCCTCTTCTGCACACAGCTTGTTCTGCTCTTTCAGCTCCCTGTTTTCTCAGACACAGAGCCAGAACAATCCCAGCTCACAGGGAGGACGGGGCCTGGCCTCTCACTGTCCTCACTGGCCTGTCCAACCTGTCAATCAGGCTGAGCTGGAGTGTTGGCTGCTTTCCATTGTCTTTGGGGTCAGTCAGTCTCATGAACTCTTCCCCTTCAGATACTGTGAGCTGGCAAACCAAAAGCTCCCACAGAGTTTTAGTAAGGGGTAACAGTCCCCTTACATATATAAGAAGATGTTCCAACCCCTGCTTCCCATGGCTGCCAATGTGAGCGGTAGTGAATGCCGGACAGTGTTCTTCATAGACGTCAGTGCATTAGATCAAGTCACAAGTGTCCTGTTGGTCTGTTCCAGTTAACACGTCACCTCCAAGCTGCTTTTTTTAGTGGAAAGGGGTAACAGCTTGATCCTGGGGCAGAATGTTGTGAGAGCTCAGTGAGATGTATCCAATTGTTACAAGATCCCTATGCTCAATGAAGTGTCTCTTGCGCTCTCACACACTCTCAGAAACACACACACACACACACACTCATTCACAGCCACACATTCAGACAGGCGCATACACACACCCTCACTTACTCAAGCTAGTCAAGATGGGGAAACTGCGCCTCAAAAGTGTGTATGTTTGAGGGTAGCTAAAGGAAAAATGAGCATTTGAGGGGCATACATAGACAAAAGGCTCGATGGAGTATAATAGAAATGCATATGGGCAACCAGATGATTTGGGTTTTGTGCCATTTGAATATTTAGGAGCAGCAAGGCTTTTGGAGGATTTATATGGTTGATGAGCCAGGGCAAGTGTGGTCCATTTTGAAGGGGTGTCTGGTACGTGATGTGTGTCCTTTATCTGAAAGAGAAGCTTTAGAGTGTGGGAGGGGAGCAGAAAAGACTTTTAAAGACACTCTTTAATGGTCTTCTCAAGGTTGACCCAATTGTCACAGATTATTCATAAGACATGCCCATTTGTCTCCCACCCACTTTGAGAATGACTGAAATGAACTTGCATGTGTATGGATCAGAGAATCCGTGTTACTGTCTGACACACTGGTGACAATGGTGTTACATCAGGGATTTAGTGCTACATAGATTCCAAGGCCAGAAGAGTCCACTGTGATCATCTAGTCTGACCTCCTGCATAATGTAATTCACAGAACTTCCCCCAAATAGTTCCTAGAGTACATCATTAGGAAAACATCCACTTTAAAGTTTAGACCCCTTTTTGCAACAGTTATCAGCCTGTGTGAATCTGGTTTAATCTTCTCTCAAAACACAATAAAATGCTCTTAGTCACTGCAGCAATACAAGATGGCCTTAGGCTTATGGTGAACACAGACAAACAAAGGTCTGTGGAAATGTGCTATTGTTGGTTGGTTGGTTGGTTGGCATTTTGTTTTTTGTTTTGTTTTGTCAGGGAAGGAAAATAAAACTTCCTGGTGATATTGCCATGCAAGGGCTTGCTTTACAATCTGCACTGTTAGCTGAGGTGGAATATTGTGGGGAACAAAAGGGTAATCAGAATTTGTAGAGATGCTTTTTCAAGTTACGGATTAATTAACATTTTCTTTGCTGTGTGTGCATATGCCTGCGACTGGCAGAGCTTCTGTTTCTGTGTAGAAAAACACCAGCAAATTAATTACAGTAACCATCATATTAAAATGACATTTGAGGAAAAACAAGGAAACAGCAGGGAGAAAACTTAAAAATACACATCATGGTACAATTTTTAAAAATAGCCTCTGCCATTGAAGCCAGTGGGAGCTTCGGGTACTCATAGCTTCTAAAAATTAGGCTATATAGAAGTGCTTATATGTGTGTTTAGGAGCCCAACTTTAGGCACCCAGTTTTGAAAATCTTGGTTCTTGGGCTTTAATTGAGTGAAAAGAAATGGCCACTAGATGGCAGACTTAGCTAAACAATAAGACAAATGGATTCCAGCTGATACATGAGAATTAGTTCAAAAGATGGTCTACAAAGTGGTAACCCTCCCTGTGACTCACCTGGCAGAGTCAGTCCTGCTGACTGCATTAAATGGCACAAATCTGCAGAGTCATGGGCCAAGACCCAGCTGCACCCTGTGAGGGAAAATAAAGTATAAACAGGAAAACAAACACAAACACGTATCTCCGCACATACTGCAGGCAGGAGAATTGGAAAGTAACTTAGGGCTCCTTTCTGTCAAGATTCCTCTCTTAACAGGCTGAAACAAGTGGTTTTGTTTCCCGTGGATAATTTCATGTTTATTTCCAAGTTTTGGGGGTTTATAAATTATTTATATTTACAAAACGTGTGGTCCTGGTCTGAAAAGTGACTTTGCTATCACGAGGCCCTGTGGTGGGTCAGTTACCCCTCCCTACCCCCTCTAGGTCAGAGGGAGGTCGCACTGCCTCACTGTGGCACTGCACTGCTAGGAGAATTAGAAGGCTAGGCACAGGGTCCCAGGCTCAGCTCCCAGCAGCCAATAGCTCCTCGGCCCTCCGGCCAGGTGGAGCCAGTCAGCAGACCAGGCGCTCTAACCCCAGGCAGGGGAGCGCTGGCAAAGAGCCTGTAGTGCTCCGGTAGGGAGGCTGCCATCCCAGGGGAAGGTGGCAGAGACAGGGGAATGCAGGCCCGCCCAGCTCCGTTACGTTCAAGCCCTGGGCCCCTAACAGCGGCTGAGTGTCCTACGACTGGGTGAGCGGGACTCTTCCCCCAATACTGTCCCACTGTCAAGCCACAACACCGTTAAACAAAAGCCCTTAGGTGGCTTCCTTCCCGGGCTCTGGATCAGGTTCCTCCAGGTATTTGGCCACCCGTAGTCCCACCAGCTCTGGTCCTCCTGCGCACCAGGCCTCACCAGCTCCAGGACGCTTCCCGGCTCAGCAGTAGGTCAGCGGACTGCAGCCAACAGGGCACGTCTGTCTCCTTCCCTTGTTCGGTTCCCATTGAGGTGGGTACTCTGCCTTTTGTACTCCTGCTCCACCGCTCCACTTCCAGAGGGCAGGGTGAGCTCAGCCTGGCTCCGCTCAGCTGAGCTGGGCGTGTGGCTCTTCCCCCTCTGGCTTACAGGGAGGCCACACTGCCTCACTACAGGCCCCAAGGGGTCACCAGGGACTCCAGATCAAATGTCGTTAGTTTGTAGGTAAAGAAATTGTGGGAAGGGTGATTCCAATTGTCACCAGCACACATCCATCTTGGGCTCTGGAGTCATCCTGGGCTCTGTCTTTGTGCAGCTTTGCCAGCAACTCTGAGCTAGTACAGTAGGTGCAGTTTTGGTGCAACAGAAGTCCTGCCATTCAAGCTGTGTCACCAGCCACGACCATAAGCTCTTCACCTGGCATCTCCAAGATGGGGGGGAAGCTGTGATAGGCCCTGTGTCTAAAAACGACCGGCAGCAAACACAGGATGCTAAACCTAAAATCAACTTGGACACCCAGTCGGCCACCCTGGAGACACAGCAGACTGTGGATGAGGTGAGGGAGCGCGGGCGCACCAGGGAGCTGCCGCCGGCACAAGGGGGGGAGCGGGGGGTTGCACTCAATGCCTGTACGGGGGAGGGATCGGGGGGTCGGGCTCAATGCCTGTACGGGGGGGGCAGGGGGAGCGTGCACCACAAAATCAAAGCAGCGATTCTCTCGTGTGGAAACGGGGAGAGAGAGCGGACAGAGGCGCTGCTGCTGCTGCTCAGGGCATGAGACGATGCCACAGACAGTGGCTGACCCCACACACGTACAATAACTCTCTTTGTGCCTTCCGCTTGCTGATGGGCATCCCGCCCCCTCAGGCACTTCCCCTGCAGCCTCCTTACCAATGGGCCCGTGTTTTCACCACTTGTCGGATTCCTTGTGGATTGTCAGGTCAGAGGAACCGTCAGCTCCTTCAACTCCTTTTCCCCTACTGTTTTCTGCCCTGGGCCCTTAACTGTCAGTTCTCTGATTTTGCTAAAGTTTGCTTTTTGTAAAGTCCATTTGACTTACTTTGCTGATCTCGCTCCTTCCTTTCCTTCCATCACGAAATCCATCTTTTCCTACTCACTGTCACTCAAGCTGCCTTTCACCTTCAGATTCGGTACCGATTCCTCCCTCTTGTACAGCATCATGTGTAAAATGGCTGTGTCCCCCCCCCCTTTACTTTCTTTTCTTTCCTAGACCAAAACTTGTTCCCAGTACATACAAAGAACTTTGTGGAGATTTTGCCTTTTACTTCATTACTTTACCAACAGATGTCTGATTAAAGTCCCCCATTATTGCCAGGTCCTGTGTTTTGGTTATTTGTTTTTGGAATGATTGGGTGGTCCATAGTAGCCCCCCCCCCACACACACACATCAGTCTTATTTGTAGCCCTTGTATCTTTACACAGAAACTCTCAACTTGTCTGCCTCTCACTTCCTAGACCACGGAACCCTTATCCCTGTGAGTACACCTTCTTTCCAGGAGTGGAGATGCCTGTCAGTCACATGCTTTTGTGAGTCAGTGTTTCTGTGGGTATGTCTACACTAGAAAGTTAGTTCGAACTAACAGATGTTAGTTCGAACTAACTTTCCTAGGCGCTACACTAGCGCTCCGTTAGTTCGAACTTAATTCGAACTAACGGAGAGCTTAGTTCGAACTAAGTAAACCTCATTTTACGAGGACTAACGCCTAGTTCGAACTAGCTAGTTCGAACTAAGGGCTGTGTAGCCCTTTAGTTCGAACTAGTGGGAGCCTAAGGCTTCCCAGGTTTCCCTGGTGGCCACTCTGGACAACACCAGGGAAACTCTATTGCCCCCCTCCCGGCCCCGGAGCCCTTAAAGGGGCACGGGCTGGCTACTCACTTTGTGCCAGTTGCACGGCTGCAAGCACCTGTGCCTGCACAGCCTGCACCTGCCACAGGATGAGCCAGCCATCCGAGGGCTCCCAGCCCTCCACTGCTCCCCAGGACCAGCCTGGCGGCTCCCGGGAGCCTGCCCGGGGGTGCAAAAGGCGGGCGCCAGCCTGGTCAAGTGCGGAGATCGTGGACCTCATCGAGGTTTGGGGGGAAGCCTCCAATGTCCACGATCTCCGCACAAGCCACCGGAACGCGGCCGTCTACGGACGCATGGCTGCCAGCCTGGCCGCCAGGGGCCACCAGCGCAGCCGGGAGCAGGTGCGCTGCAAAATTAAGGACTTGCGGCAGTCCTACTCCCAGGCCTGCCTGCCAGGGGCCGACCCGGAGGCCTGCCCGCACTTCCATGCCCTGGACCGCATCCTGGGGGCTCATGCCGTCCCTGCCCCCCGGGACGTGATTGACCCCGGGGCAGAGGGACTGCTCCTGGACACCGAGGAGGAGGAGGAAGAGGGCTCTGAGAGCCAGGAGCCTGCCGCCAGCCTCCCCAGGACCCGGGACCCCCGAGGCACCCCACAGAGCCGCTCGCCTGCATCATCAGAGGCCAGGGAGGCGTCCACCTGTGAGTACCCTCGTGTTCCCCTTAGGTGTATGGGGGGCTGGGGCGAGAGGGAGCCCCGGAACCGTGCGCCTGGGCCTTGCCCACCACGGAGCAGCAGCTGGGGATCCTGCAGGGGCCCTGGCCTTGCAGAGGGGAGCTGGGTTTCACACACCTGGGCCCCTGGGGAAATTGACCGCTGGTCTTCTTGCACCACAGCTGCAGCACCTGGGCCTGCAGGGCGCACCACACCGCCTGCAGCAGCCGCCCGCGCCCGGGCAAGCAGGACAGCCAGGAACCAGGAGGACTACCAGAGGCGGCATCTCCGGTTCCTGGACCGACAGCTCCGTCTCCAGGACCACTGGGTCCAGGAGGACCTCAGGCTGCGCCGGAGGAGTCTGGAGGCCCTGGAGGAGCAGGGCCGTGCCCTGTGAGGCCACCTCCAGAGCCTGCTGGACCGCTTTCCATTTCCTCCTCCCCCTGCTCCCCCTCTTGCTCCCTCTCTTGCTCCCCCTCTTGCTCCCCCTGCTCCTCCTGCTTCTCCTGCTTCCGCTCCTGCTTCCTCCACACCCCCTGTCCCCTCTGCCCCCCCCTCCACAACCATTCCCCACCGACGCCCCCGGACCCGCAGTGTGGCGAGACGGGAGAGGCAGCCAGACTCCCACCCCTGAGCTTTCCTTTCCCTTCCTCCCTTCCCTCCCCTCCCCTTCCAGCTCCCTCGTCCCAGGTTTCCCCCTCCCTTCTCCCACCTTCATTCCTCCCTCCCCCCACCCCAGTTCTGTGAAATAAACAGATGTTTTTGTTTGAAAAACAGGTGTCTTTATTTGACAGTAGGTAGGGAGGGGAAAGAGGAAGGGGGGGTAGGGTGGAAGAAGGCCCCAGTGGGGCATGCAAGGGAGAGGTCAGTCCTCCTCCTCCTCCACCTGGAAGCTCTCCCGCAGGGCTTCCCGGATCCGGATGGCCCCCCGCTGGGCTTCCCGGACGGCGGCGGTGCGGGGCTGACCGTAGTGTCCAGCCATGCGGTCAGCCTCAGCCATCCAGGCTGGCAGGAAAGCCTCCCCCTTCCGCTCACACAAATTGTGGAGCACACAACATGCCGCCACCACAGGAGGGATGTTGTGCTCGGCCAGGTCCAGACGTTTGAGGAGGCATCGAAAGTGGGCTTTCAGTCGCCCGAAGGCCCCCTCCACCACGATGCGGGCCCTGGTCAGCCTGGCATTGAAGGCCTGGCGGGAGGGATTGAGGTGCCCCGTGTAGGGCTTCATGAGCCACGGCTGCAGTGGGTAGGCGGCATCCCCCACCAGGCAGACGGGCATGTCCACGTCCCCGACCCTGATGTGGCAGTCGGGGAAGAAGGTCCCGTCCTGCAGCCGCTGGCACACGGAGGAGTTCTGGTACACCCGTGCGTCGTGTGCTTTGCCGGACCAGCCCACATTTATGTCCCCAGCGGTCACACACGGCCTGTAGGATGACGGAGAAGTACCCCTTGCGGTTGACGTACCGGGACGCCTGGTGTTCCGGGGCAGGGATGGGGATGTGCGTCCCGTCGATGGCCCCCCCGCAGTTGGGGAAGCCGAGGGCGCCGAATCCCCGGATGACGGCGTCCGGGTCGGCGAGGCGGACCACCCTGCGGAGCAGCACCCGGTTGATGGCCTTGACCACCTGCGGAGAGAAACACAGCAAAGCGCCAATCAGTGGGGCGCCCGGGTGGCTGGGAGCGTGCGTGTCCTGGCAGTGCCCCGCGGCCCACTCCCGGAAGCAACCCCCCTGGCGGCGTGTAGTATGGCCGGGACAGCCCGACTCCTCCGGTGCGGGGCGCTTTCGCCTCCTCCCGCCCCCCCCTTTGTCCCTGGGGCGGCCCATCCCCTCCTCGCAGCCCCCCTCCCTCCCGGCTCGGTGGCCAATGAGCGCCGTACCTGCATGAGCACCGCTCCGACGGTGGATCTCCCCATGCCGAACTGGTTCCCGATGGATCGGTAGCTGTCCGGCATGGAGAGCTTCCATAGGGCGATGGCCACCCGCTTCTGGAGAGGGATGGCGGGTCTCATGCGAGTGTCCCTTCTTTGCAGGGCAGGGGCGAGCCACTCGCAGAGCTCCAGGAAGGTGTCCCTCCTCATCCTGAAGTTCTGGGTCCACTGTCGGTCCTCCCAGCGCTCCAGGACGATGCGGTCCCACCAGTCGGTGCTGGTGTCCAGACGCCAGATGCGGCGGGGCACGCCAGTGCCAGGGCGCTGCCGCGGCTCCTCCACGGCCCCCAGGGCGGCCAGGCGGAGAGGCAGGGGGCTGACGTTCCCCAGGTGGTGCCAGGCAGCCTCGAGCCATTGCTGGCAGGCTTGCAGCAGCAAGTCCAGAAAGTGCACCACAAGGTGCAGGGCGAGCCGTGGCTCCATGTTGCCACCTGCGGCGGTCCCCCCCGAAGGGAAGCACCGACACAGACGGGCACAGAGACCGACACTTTGCTGTCCCTCGGCGAGGTTGGCAAGCAAGCAGGAAAAGCTGAGAACGAGCCTCAGATAGCCTCAGACAGCAGCCACACAAAGCAACTGCTGACCTGATGCCCTGCCAGAACCGGTTTCAGCTGCCCTTAAATGCCCCCCTGCATCCAATCAGTGTGGACGCGCTAGTTCGAACTAGCAAAACGCTAGTTCGAACTAGCTTTTAGTTCTAGATGCGTTAGTTCGAACTAGCTTAGTTGGAATTAACTAATTCGAACTAAGGGTATGTCTACACTACCCCGCTAGTTCGAACTAGCGGGGTAATGTATGCATACCGCACTTGCTAATGAAGCCCGGGATTTGAATTTCCCGGGCTTCATTAGCATAAGCGGGGAGCCGCCATTTTTAAATCCCCGCTGCTTCGAACCCCGTGTAGCGCGGCTACACGGGGCTCGAACTAGGTAGTTCGGACTAGGGTCCTATTCCGAACTACCGTTACTCCTCGTGAAACGAGGTGTACCGGTAGTTCGGAATAGGCACCCTAGTCCGAACTACCTAGTTCGAGCCCCGTGTAGCCGCGCTACACGGGGTTCGAAGCAGCGGGGATTTAAAAATGGCGGCTCCCCGCTTATGCTAATGAAGCCCGGGAAATTCAAATCCCGGGCTTCATTAGCAAGTGCGGTATGCATACATTACCCTCCTAGTTCGAACTAGGAGGGTAGTGTAGACATACCCTCAGTTAGTTCGAACTAGCGCTGTAGTGTAGACGTACCCCCAGGTAATAAAATCAGCTCCAGGGCTGCATGAGACTCTAGCTCATCTGTGTCTGCAGCGGGGAGCTGTTGTGCTTTAGGGTGGAAAAATAAAATATGCCGAAAATGTTGCAGCATTTTCTTTTTATTTGACTTCATATTAAATGAACACTTAAAAGTCATGCACCGTGTTAATTATCCCTTCCATAACATTTTACACAAAATATATGATACTTGTTAACATCCAAACCAGCTGTTACAGTTTATTATCAACCTCCCCCTCCAAGGGTCTCATTCCACCCTGTGCACCCTTAGTCTCTCTGTGCTTGACCACAGTCCCTTCGCTGTCCTTTCTGCTAGTCCGCGGACACTCGGGCCGCAAGAGGGAAGAGAGTCCTGGTCTTCCCTCACTCCAGGTCTCAGCCCAGGACCCTAAGAACAGGCACAATAGCGACCTGTTCGGCCGGTGGGGGCCATGCTGCAACTCACCAGCCCACGGGCCTAATTCTGCCCTGTCCTGGGCTGCTTCCTTCCCTCTTGTTCCACTCACCTCACCGCCTCCATCGTGGCTCCATCGCTGGTGGACTTTCTCTC
Source organism: Pelodiscus sinensis (assembly GCF_052426305.1). Taxonomy (NCBI): domain Eukaryota; kingdom Metazoa; phylum Chordata; order Testudines; family Trionychidae; genus Pelodiscus; species Pelodiscus sinensis. The sequence continues at coordinate 144,231,609 of NC_143052.1, read as the reverse complement.
TCTCCTTCCTCCTCGGCGGCGCTCCTCCTCTCATCCCGCTCGCCTGCCTCCTTTGCCTAGCTTGCCTCACCGCTCCCTCCTCTCCTTCGCCCGGGCGTTCCCTTTTTAAAACTGACGCTCTCTCCTGTACAGTGGCATGCGCTGTCCCGTGGCCCAGCATGGCAGCCCAGGGGATCCCTGTGCATGTGTGTGCCACGGCCTCCGAGCACACCTGGCATAGCCACTTGTCTCCCGCGGTGCTGGGGCTAAACACCCTTTCAGTGCGGGGAGCGGGGTTTTCCCTGTCAAGCCCCATCACACAGGACCTCAATAGTGGTGCACAAGACAAAACTCCCTCCACTAATGGGTGGAATGGAGGTTGGGTGCAGAAGGGAGTTTGGGGTAAGGGAGACAGATGTGACCTGGGGCACTGGGCTGGGGCATTAAGGGGGTTGGATTGTGAGCTAGGGCACGGAATTGGGGTAGAGGAGGGGGTGCAGGGGTTTGGCTTGTGAGCTAGGGCAGGAGGGGACTGTGACAGGAGATTGGGGTGCCGGATCTGGGAGCAGATATGGGTACAGGAGGGGGGTAGAGGATTTGGGTGTTATGAAGTGGGGGGCAGAGGGCTGGGGAAGGGAGGGTCTCGGGTGCTGGAGGTTGGCTCTTCCAGGAGACTTACCAGCCAGCAGCTATTCCTGAATCTGCCTCCGTGCCTGCCCTGTCCCCGCACTGCCTGCAGCCTTGTGTTCTGTAGCCCTTTGTGCTTTGTGGCTGTCTGATTTTGAAACAGGCAGCTCCCACTGGCCAGTTTCTGGCCAGAAACCAGCTGATGAAATTGTTCTGGGGGCAGGAGCAGCTCCTAAATTTTCGCTCCTCCCCTCCAGACTCTCAGTTTTTAAAGAAGAACCTACCCCACAGCCACGTTTCCGAGCAGCGTGCGGGTGGGATGAGGCAAGTGGGAAGCCTGCCTGGGACTCCCTGCAGTGTCCACGGGCTAGATCCAGTGGCTTGGTGGGGTGGATGCAGCCCGCAGGCTGTATTTTGCCCAGGCCTGGCCTACAGTGTAGCTAGTCTGCTTACGTGATCGGAGCACAGAAAGACAACCAGTAATTTGTGACTTCTCTCAGGTTCTGTCACTGTCTGTGATGTTAGAAAAGTCATTTCCTCGCTCTGTGACTCAGTTTCCCATTCAGTAAAATGTGACTAATAATATCTAGCTCACAAGAGGCTGGCAGCCTCAGTGAAAGATTGAAGAAGTTATGAAATGCAAAACGCTTAATACTTCATAACACTTTTTTATTATTGTCATCAGTCACAAGCAGGTATCGTACTCTGAAAGAACCATTCAACAGAAACTATGTAGGCACCTACATCCCTGACACCAGGCAAAGGGTTCCTGTTTGTGCATCACTGGACACAGAGAGGCGCCTCGCCTGCAGCCCAGACTTAGGCACCTGTATCCGCTGGAGGGGTGGAGATGGGCATAACTCTTCTGTCCGCATCAGCTCCTAGAATGCTGCCTCTTCGTGGCTCTCCGTCTGAGACGCCTGCTCCTCCCGAATCATTGTAACGGGAACTTGGGTGCCTAGGTCAGGCTCTGTGGATCAGAGTGAGATGCCGTAAAAATCACAAATGCACCGTAGCAAATGCATGGAGCGTGGCAATGCCTAAGGCCTTCAGTGCATCCATGCCAGCTTTTAATTTTGAAAAGGACACGGGGTCCAAAGTGGACTCGTGTTGCCCAGGAGTGGTTTTGTCGGCTTATCACACCCCTGGTTTTCAGCCGTCAACTTCAAAGCATTTTGCATGGGTGGGTCGACATGCTTTTCCCACAGCACAGAAGGGGAAACAGACTCAGAGACCGTAACTTGCCGAAGGTCACAAAGGAAGGTGGCTGGTTAGCTGGATGTAGAATCCAAACCTCCTGACTTCCAGCCTCCTACCCTGGCTGCTGAGCCATGCTGCTTCCCCAGCTCACTGCCTGGCTGGAGCTACGACCAACTGATGAGCCTGATTCACAGCTCGTTTCTCCAGTGCGCTCCCTGACGGGCACCCGCTCTAGGCTCCCCGCTTCTCCGCCGTCACTTCCTTGGCTGGTGACATGTCCCGTTCCCTCCTTTTTTCCAGGGCTGTTTTCCAGGCTGCAGAGTTCCTTGCCCAGCAAGCCAGGTGCCTAAGCAGGCCAGTGTCTGGCTCTCACTTTCCCTCCAGGGCTCTGAAGAGCTGCAACGGCCAGCAGCGACAGTCATCACACAGCTCCTTCTAAGCCAGCACCTCTGTTCTTCAGGTGGAAGCAACACAGAGAAAACATTACAAACAAGAAAAGAACCTGCCCACCCTTGTGCACTTACCAGAGGTCACCCTGTCTCCAGACAGGGCTCTGGTAGGAGTCGGCCCTTCGAATCTCAAAGGGGGATTTCTGTGGTGACGAGTTCAGGACAGTCTTGGCTCAGGACTAGCAGGCCCACCAACAGGCCAAACCTCTGAGCACAAGACTGGCCGTACTGGGTTGGACCAAGTGTCCATCTCGCCCAGTGTCCTGTCTTCTGACAGTGGCCAATGCCAGGTGCCCCAGAGGGAAAGAACAGAACATGTGATCCTCAAGTGATCCATCCTCTGTTGCCCATTCCCAACTTCTGACAGAGGCAAGAGGCTCCATTCCTGGCCAGCCTGGCTAATAGCCATTAATGGACCTATGCTCCATGAATTTATCTAGCTCTTTTCTGAACCCTGTTAAAGATCTGGCATTCACAACATCCTCTGGCAAGGAGTTCCACTGGTTGGAGCCCTGCTGCAACCACCAGGTCTGGCAATTTCTTGGCCTTTCTGGCTATTATCAGCATTTTGTTCCCCAATCCGCAGCCATTGCAGCCTCCCTTGCCTCGCTCCGGAAGAAGGACAGCCCCTGACAAATCAGCAGCACTGCTGAGCGTGAAGAGGCCTTTGGCACCCTGAAGAGGATTCTGTCGCAGGACCCAGTGCTTTTTAGTCTGGATTTTGATAAGGGATTTGTGCTACAGACAGAAGCCTCTGAAGTACGGTTGGGGGTGTTCCTCTCACAAGAGGGGGAGGGAGACGAACTCCTTGCCTTGTATTTGAGTAGGAAGCTGTTCCGCGGGAGTGCACGTACTCCACGATTAAAAAGGAAGCCCATTGAGGCTCCATTATTATTTATTAGGTGCTCCCTTTGTCCTCGCGACGGACCATGCCCCTCTGCAGTGGCTACAGCGGATGAAAGACACCAATGCCCGCCTCACGCTGATACCTAACACTGCACCAATACGCCCACCCCGGGGAAGAGCCAGAATCCAGCCCCGGAGACCCAAGACTGTGTTTGCAGGAGGAGATTAAAGTGAATCAGTGCGGCCACCCGGCCCCACCCACAGGAAGCAGAAGGGCGGGGCCAGAAGTATAAAAGGAGGACCTCCCGCCTCAGTAGAAGCCCGGCTGTTGAGCAGGCCAGACACTCGGCCCAAGTTCCCTAGGAGGAAGGCCCCACTGAGCTGCCCTCGGCGGGAGGACTGGTCCGGGCTGCCATGACCGCTGCTGGGCCCTGACAACTGGGTGGGGCTGCAGAGACTGCTGCCAGGGCCTGAGGGTTTCCCTGGACCCAGAGCCCATGGACACGCTGCCAGCCCCTTTGCCCTGCAGCAGACCCTGCGGAGCTGAGTTGGAGCCAGGTAGGACCCCAGGAGGAATCGGGAAGCAGCCCAGGGGCAGCCAGCATGAGTCCGGCAGAGGAGACGGAGGTCAGCTGGGCGGCACGTTGTGGCCAGGATCCCCGCTGACCTGTGCCCTGGTTGGTGTGTTGCAGCCAGGATCCCCGCCAAGCAGCCCGCATGGCCACTGTTAGGGCCCTGGGCTGGGACGCAGTGGAGCAGCTGGGCCTGCGTCCCCCCTGCCACCCCTCACCTTGGGTGTCAGGATCCCCCAGTCGGGAGAAAACCCCCTCGCCTGTCGGCCCTCTGCCTGCAGGAAGACCTGACCCCTGCTTGTCTGCTGCTCCGCCCGGACCCAGGGCCTGGGCTCATAAACTGCTACTGGGCCTGTAGTCTGGCCCGAGATCCGGACTTCTGCTCCTGGAAGAGAGTCAGCCTGGTCTCCCGCTGACTGGAACCATTACCCCAAACTGGGTTGGACCAAGGGTCCATCTAGCCCAGTATCCTGACTTCTGGCAATGGCCAGTGCTAGGTGCCCCAAAGGGAATGAACAGAACGGGTCATCAGCAAGTGATCCATTCCCAGCTTCTGACACAGACTAGGGGCTCCATTCCTACCCGGCCTGGCTTAATAGCCATTGGTGGACCTATCTTCCATGAATCTATCTTGCTCTTTTTTGAACCCTGTTAAAGTCCTGGCCTTCACCCCATCCTCTGGCAAGGAGTTCCACAGGCTGACTGTGTGTTGTGTGTGAGGAAAAACTTCCTTTGTTTGTCTTAAACCTTCTACCTTTTAATTTCATTTGGTGACCCCGGTCGTTCTTCTGTTATCTCTTTCATACAAAATTGGCCTTTAATCTTGAGACTCTGGGGTGATCAGCAGACAATGGCCCTCTCCTCAGGGTATAGCTTCAAAAGACTGAGTTTGGGGCATCACTGGAAGTAGGGAATTTGCTTTCAGCTCCTCCTGAAGAGACGCCAGCCAAACCACTTGATACTCTGTCCCAAAAGCCCCTTGTTCTCTGGCACAGTATGCAGTACAGTCGGGAAGTTCTACTTCCCAGGCTTGATATCACATCTCCCCGTGTAGAGAGAAAATACAGTCCCAGCCCACAGTACTGTGTAGCCTTTGGGTTTAATACACTGGATTCCAAAGATACTCACACTTCATTCAGTGAGGCTTTTTGGGGAGAAGGCACGAAATTGCCATCTGTTAAAATCAGTGGTGGGCAACTTGTGGCCCATTGGAATTCTACGTGTGGCCCCTGAGACAGTTTGGTTCCTGGTGCGCACACAGGGTTGCCCGATTCTGCTGGGTTTTGTCCACATTGGTTTTTTCTTACTGGCATTACTGGAGTGACCACACGTACAGCAAGGGCACGTGAAGTGAGGTGCAGGCCGATCGCACACAACACTGATTGTAATTGCCAAGCGCTCCCTGTGCCGCCAGTTAAAGAGGGGCTGCTTTGCAGGAGGTACGGTCAGTGTACCCCTCAAATTCCAAGTGCCCAAGCGCAGACCACAACACTGCCCTAGCCCAAGAGAACATCTCGGTTAGCACAATCTTGTGGCTTGCTGGGCGGAAGGAGGGCCGCTCATGCAGCCACTCACGAGCCTAGGTTGCCCATCGCTCTGTTACGTCCTGCTGTATGGAACATCTCCTACTTCAGCCATTCTGTTTTGGAGACGCGGGAAGTGCTACATGTGCTCAGACGCCCCGGCAGGGTGACCTGTACTGATGGAAACACTGATCGTGGGGCGCCTGGGTTCCAGACTTTGCATCTGCCTAGACTGAGCACTAAAAACTCTTCTGTTTCCTTAAGGTGAAGCTTCAGGTGGAAGAAAAAGAAGGGAAGAAATTTGAGGTCTTTAATGCTGTGGAATTTAAAACACAGCTGGTTGCTGGAATAAACTACTTCATCAAGGTACAGGGCAGTGGGGAACAGGGTCTCAATTTGAATCTTATCTGCATAGTAATTAGTTAATTACAAAGAGCTGCCTGTGATTTGGCCCTTAGAATGAGTGCCGCAGGGTAAAAAGGGCTAAAAAGTACTAACTGTGTAAGCGATTACAGTTCCACCGCTTACTTGGTTAAACGGGCTCTGCGGGCTGCCAGCCCTGTGGGCTCCCAGCACCACCTACCTCACCAGCTGCTGGCAGCTCCAACACTGCAAGAGTTTAACCATTAACCAAAACTGATAAACATCAGCATATCAGACACCCAGTTAAACTGCTACATCCATATCCCAGAGGGACTGGGCTCTTTAAGAGGGAGTGGGGTGCAGCACACCTGTTACTCATCAGCCCTCCCTCAGTTGGGCTTAAAAGAGGGCCCTGTGCGGGATGGGGGTGGGGGCATATTGGCAAGTGAGAACTGTTTGAGACCAGGAGAGGGAGAGACCTGGAGAGTCTAAGGGGATACGGAGAGGGACAGGAAGCAGCAAGGAAGATCTGACAGGAGCTGCTTGGCAGAGAGCCGAGTTTAGAAGGAGACCAGTAGCTGTGAGCTGCTGGAGAGGAGCTGGGAACCCCCCAGACAAGCAGAAGTCTCAGGCAGCGTCCCCTTGTCCAAGGGGAAGAGCTAGCTCAGTCTGGGGAAGCTGAGCCTGGAAGGAGGTGAGGTCGGCTGCAGGCTGCCAGGGGTGGGATGGGCATGGGGAGAGCCCCAGGGGCACGGGGAGGGCAGCTCAGGTGAGCTGTCCAAGGGAGTTGCAGCTCCCGTTAGCCCCTGGCCATCCTGGTTTCACCTTTAAGAAATTCGGGACAGGGTGTGTGTCAAGCTCTCTACTTTGCTGGAGCCAGGATGAGAACCAAGCCCCTTCTCTTCCCATGCTCTGGGGGAGGCTTGAGTCACTGCCATGCCTGGAGAGCAGTTCTGTGCACCCGCCGAGGCTGCCCGCCCAGCCGGAGCATCTGTGGTTAACAGGGGTTATTCTTCAAAAAGAAGGTGTTTGTTGTGCTGTGCAGGAATCACACACATCCATGGCGATTCATTGCCAACCCTACTAGAACTCCCACAAACTCTGTGTCTAGCGCCCAAAGCCTCAAAGGTTTTCCGGCCTTTAGCTCCCACTGTACCCTAAATACCTCTGAGGCTCTGGGCCTGGGGCCCTGACACTTGGGTTGCCAGATGGTCTCCCAAAAAATACCGAACACGCGGGCTAAAAATTTGTCAAACAAACAAAAAAAAAACCCATCCGATGCCCAGCCGGAAAAACAAAAAGTACTGGACATTGCACGTGTCCGGTATTCTCTGAATTTTTTACCAGACAGAGGGTGCAAAAACCGGACTGTCTGGTAGAATCCCAACACCTGGCAACCCTAGTTTTCACAGCAGTGGGAAATGATACAGGCAGAGGCAGGCAATATTTGACTCAGGGTACGTCTACACTACAGCGCTAGTTCGAACTAACTTAGTTTGAATTAGTTAATTCGAACTAAGCTAGTTCGAACTAACGCATCTAGAACTAAAAACTAGTTCGAACTAGCGTTTTGCTAGTTCGAACTAGTAAGTCCACATTGAGTGGACTCTGAACAGGGCTTAAGGATGGCCGGAAGCAGTGCCGGCAGGGCATAAAAGGAGGACTTAGAGCATGGAGATGCTGTCTCAGGCTAGCCGAGGGCTGCGCTTAAAGGGTCCCGACCCCCACCCCGGACACACGGTTCTAAGGCGTGCCCCGCTTGCAAAGAAGTTCTGGCTTGGAGTGCCCTGAGTGCCCACACTGGGCACATCACACCACTCGGCCATCAGCCCGGCTGCACTTGCCGCAGGCTGCCATCTGGGGAGAGGGAGTAATTGGGGGGCTGCAGGAGAGCTTCCACCCCCAGAAGCCCGCAGAGCCAGCCCAGTCCTCCCCATCGGGGGCTCGTACCCCATTCCTCCCTCACCTCCTTCCACTTACCCCTCCCTAGCCCCCCTTCTTATTGATGTACAAAATAAAGATAACGTTTCTTCCAACATTGACTCTGTCTTTATTGAAAAAAACTGGGGGAGACTGGGAAAAGGAGGTGGGAGAGGGGAAGAGAAAGGCTGGGAGAGGGGAGGGCAACTAACATGATCAGGGGTTGGGAACAGGTCCCAGATGAAGAAAGGCTACAGAGACTGGGACTGTTCAGCTTAGAAAAGAGGAGACGGAGGGGGGACAGGATAGAGGTCTCTAAAAGCAGGGGTTGGGTGGAGAGGGTGCATTCAGAAAAGTTCTTCCTGAGTTCCCATAAAGAAGGACTAGAGGACACCAAAGGAAAGGAATGGGTAGCAGGCTTGAAACTAGTAAGAGAAAGTTGTTCTTCTTGACAAAGCAAATAGTTAACCTGTGGAACTCCTTGCTGCAGGAGGCTGTGAAGGCTAGAACTAGAACAGAGTTTAAAGAGAAGTTAGATAAATTCATGGAGGCTGGGTCCATGGAGTGGTATTAGCCAGGGGGTAGAAATGTGTCCCTGGCCTCTCTTTGTGGAAGGCTGGAGATGGATGGCACGAGACAAATGGCTTGGTCATTGTCTTCGGTCCATCCCCTCCAGGGTCCCTAGGGTTGGCCGCTGTTGGCAGACAGGCTACTGGGCTAGATGGACCTTTGGTCTGACCCAGTACGGCCATTGTAAGCTCAGGGCTCAGTGTCGGGGGTCTCAGTGGACCCCCTTGATTTTCATGCACACCTGGTCCTGGGTGGCCAGGCTGGCAGCTCTCCTGCCCTAGACGGCCACTTTCCTGTGCCTAGTGCGGAGATCGTGGACGAGGTCCACGATGTCCGCACTAGCCCAGGAAGGTGCCCGCCTCTTGCGGTCCAGGGCAAGCTCCCGGGAGCCGCCAGCCTGGTCCCGGCAAGAGGGGGTGGGCTGGGGGGCATCGGGTGGGTGGCTCTGTGCCGTGCCAGGTGCAGGGTCTGCTAGCTGGGTGCTGGCAGGCTTGCACCTGGCACGGGCACCGTAGCCAGCCCGTGCCCCTTTAAGGGGTCCGGGGCCGGGAGGGGGGCATAGAGTTTCCCTGGTGTTGGCCAGAGTGGCCACCAGGGAAACCTGGGGAGGGCTAGCCTCCCACTAGTTCGAACTAAAGGGCTACACCGCCCCTAGTTCGAACTAGCTAGTTCGAACTAGGCGTTAGTCCTCGTAAAATGAGGTTTACCTAGTTCGAACTAAGCGCTCCGCTAGTTCGATTCAAATTCGAACTAGCGGAGCGCTAGTGTAGCACCTATTAAAGTTAGTTCGAACTAACGTCCGTTAGTTCGAACTAACTTTGTAGTGTAGACATACCCTCAGACAGTAGCTATGCAGTGACAAACACTGAGATTCAAACAGTAAAAACTTCATTGTTAAACCACAAATGGTCAATGTGACTCTCACAATGGACAAAGTCCTAAACGCTAAGTTCTCAAGCACCCTGGTTCTCTCTGGGCCTGTGTGTAACTCAGTTGCTATGAATGGAAAGATTTTTGTCATCAGTCAGTGAATGGACAGTGCTATTGAGGTTTGCTGGCGTCTAAGGATAAGAGTCTGCTCCCTCCGAGTCCAGTGACGTTCAGCTCACAGGCCCAAACACTTGTTCCAGCTGGAATCCATGTTTCAAGGGCCTGATTCTGACTCGCACTAAGGCTGCTCTGGCTCTTTCTAACGCAGCCTCAGTGTCAGTAGCGCTGCCAATACTAATGACTTTATGGGTCTCATGCACACAGGAGCGGCCAGGCTGGGTCAGACCACAGGCCCCTCTAGCCCGGTGTCCTGTTTGCCCTCAGCGGCCAATGCGGGTGCCCCAGAGGAAATGACCTGATCGGGGAATCCCCAAGTGATCCATCCCCTGTGGCCCATTCCCACCCTCTGGCAACCAGAGACCAGGGACACTTCAGTGTTCGGCTTTGCAGGATATTGGAGTGTCTGTCAAAGCACCCTGGGGTGAAGTGGGAGATTGTGGGGGGCTCAGGGGAGGTTGTGAGGAGGCACGTGGGAGGGGACTGGGGCAATTGTCGGGTGTCCGAGGGGGGAGCTGTGGGGTGGTTGGCTCACAGGAGCTGCCTGCCCAGGGTGAGGACCCGATGCATGTCCCTCCCACTCCCCCGCACGTGCCACGTGTCTCTGACCATGCAAAGTGACGTGTTCTGGGACCCCGGGTGCTCTGGGCACAGATGCCAGATCTGTGCGCAGGGCGGGTCCCGAGCCTGGCCGAGCCCACCGCTCCCACTGCAGGGACCCGAATGGCAGGTCCGTGTCTCGTGCCGGAGGCAGGGCCCAGTGATGTTGCTGTGGGAGCTGTGTGCGGGGCCAGGGCAGCCACTGGCCCCAGCTGGAATCCAACAGGCTGCGCCTCTGGCAGGCACTCCTGGTTGAGAGCAGAAGCTGGGCAAGGGTGGGAAGAGTGGATGCAACTCCCAGCCACTCCCCCCGCCCAGCTGTTGCACGCAGCCACAGGCTCCCAGGGGGGAGGTGGGGCCGCGATCGGCGCTGGGAGCCTCTGGTCGTGTGCAGAAGCTGGGCAGGGGGAGTGACTGGGAGCCCCAGCCACTCTCCCCCGCCCTCTTCCCCGCCAAGCTTTTGTACGCTACAACAGGCTCCCAGCACCGATCTCTGCCCCATCTCCCAGCTGTTCTCCCGCCCCCACCAGGCTTCCATCCGATGCCCAGCCGGAAAAACAGAAAATACCAGACATTGCACATATCCAGTATTCTCTGAATTTTTTTTACCAGACAGAGGGTGCAAAATCGGACTGTCCGGTATAATACTGGACACGTGGCAACCCTGCCTAACACAGCAGCGCTGCCCCTGGCAAAGGCAACAGGGGCCTAAATTCAACCCTTTGTTTCACGCTCTTCCACCTGTGTCTCTCTCCAACCTCACCCATCAGCACTGCACTTTAGCGGGGGGCAAGGAAGCCAGCACAGTATGTTGTGTGCCAATCCTTACCTATGCACCAAGCTGTGGATGCCAGATCTAGGGCTGACGGTCTTGAGACAGACACCTGCTTAAGAGCAAAACCAGACCATTTGAATGTGTTGGTGGAGCTGGTATTCCTGGAAGCAAGGTGCTGGTAAATACCTCAGTGCAGTTTACATAATAAGGGATTGACTTCTTACAGTACACGAAGCATCAAGTTGCACACTCACATAAGCTGCCAGTGTGATACTTGAGGTCACAAAAGAATGTATTTACTGCACTGATTAAGGGAATTTTTTCCTGGAAATGGGAAATTTACATTAGAGCAAAAAGTCCCACCATTGCATTTGGGCACTTTGATCTTGTACATTACAAGCGACTGGGTCATCTTTTAATATGTGTTTGCAACCTTGGAGCCATGTTGCTCCCAAGATGTAAGAGAGACCAAGTCAGTGAGGTAATATATTTTGTCTGGACCAAATTCTGCTGATGAAAGATACAGTCTTCTGAGCTAATGGGTCAACAGAGGGAAAAAAATCAGGGCATGTCTACACTAGGAAATTATTTTGAAATAATAATAACTCCCAAAATAGCTATTTCAAAATAGCGGGTCTACGCTACAGGGAAACCTTTAAATTAGTCTGAGGCAGGCTCCGTTAATGTGGATGTGCTACCTCGATTTACAGCCACAGGAAGCACTGAGGCGTAATTACTTGGTATGACTCTGGGGAGTAGTTATTTCAAAATAGCAGCAGTGGAAAGTCCATACTATCGCCATTTCAAAATAATTATTTTGAAACAAGTGTTAGTCCTCCTGGAAAGCAGGAGTTATTATTTTGAAATAACCAGCCGCTTATTTTGAAATAACAGGCTTGGTAATGTGGATGCTCCGCTTGTTATTTTGAAATAACTCCCTAGTGTAGACCGGGACTTAGTGTGTTTGATCTAAATTCAAGTTGGGACAGACTATTAGGTGTAAGGAGTAATGTCTGTCTTAGGACACCACTTGCAGGGTTAAACTGTTATGTAAAAGGAGTTTGAAGTTGGCCATTAAGCATTAGCAGATAGGTGCTATTACACATTACTGTAAAGACCATGAAACTAGCATCCCTCTTAAATTCATGCTTTTTAGTGTCTAGCGGTATTATAAATTTAATTTTCCAAACTTGTTATTTGAAGGTGTTGTACAGGTTACCTTTGAGAACAAATATTGACAGCTTCGACATAGAGTGTGAAAAGTGTTCGCCTACTGGTGACATGGGTGGCTTTGTCTGCTCCAGAATATTAAAAATGCTGCACAAAGTGTATTAAAATTCTGCATACATTATATGTCAATATATGACACTATAATAATGCCAGTTTCAATTGTTTTGGTAATTTAGTTCAAAATACCTGTCAGCAAGTTTGTCTTATAGTATTTCCCACACCCCTCAGACACAGTGAAAAGACTAGGGGAGTCTGAGAGAGAGGGAAGGAGCCTGGAAGTGAACCTGGAGGACTTTTAGGTGTGGGTGGGAGAAGTATGGACTCATGTCTTTGGAGGGGCTTGTTCAGGAGTTAGGGAGCCTTCCTCATGCAGACTCTGACTGACCCCAAGCCTCTCTCATCTGCCCGGTCCCCCTCCACCAACACTATTATTTGTTAGAAGAGTTGTTTGGGAAACAATTTGATTGTTTCTTTAAATTCCTGGGTGAGATAATGTGGGCTCCTTTTTTAGTTTTTGAGAGCAGGGCCCTTGGTGAGTTAGCAGCAGTTGCTTACTGCTGGAATGAACGTACCCTTCTGTTACAAGCAACATGGAAACACAAACTTTGGTTTGAAAATCAGATTCCTTTTATTTTCATTTGTGTATTGGCACGAGCATTATGAGCCGGGACTCTGTAGAAAGAGCAGCAGAAGAGCCCATTCCAAGCAGCTCAGTCAAAGTCGTCCAGTTCATCACTTTCGGTTTTTCCAGTCTGATAGGCAGTAAGACTGACCTCACTGTCAAGACCTTCGTACACCTTCAGGTGTACACACTCATCAGCGCTGTCGCTGACAGAGACCTGAAAGACAAAGAGAGCAGGACACCCATGGACTAAGCAGATTCCAAGGAAGGGATGTGTTGGGGCGATGCCGTGCTGAGCCATTGAATAGCTATAAAATAAAAATTAAATCCAACATGGAATACTCAAGCCCCACAACCTGGGCTGCGTAGACTGTCCCGTGTTAAACCACATGTGTGAACAGAAACAGGCCTTTGTGTCCAAACTAGGGTGCTCCCAATGATCAGCAAAAATCGAAATGTTATCCCTGAAATCACAAGGTCAAATTCAGCCCTGCCCTAACAAGCTGCTACTTCCATTGGTCGGCCTGGGAGTTGCACCTGCTTATGCCTGAGCTTAATTTAAGTCCCATTCTTCACACTCCAAAAATGATCCCACTCAACCCCTTATCTTCTTCACTTTGCACATGTCTGTGGGGATCCAGGCAGTCAGGGTGAGTTTGCGTTAGGAAAATCAAAAGATTTCAAACCTATTTTCCTAAGGCAAAGTATCATTGACTTCCGTAACATCCCATGGCTAGATTGCAGTGGAAGACTTAATCCCTTGCGCCCTAGAAGGGGAACGCAGTAAAGACACTCCAGAAGGGCAAAGAAAGCCACGGAAAGGAGATGTTTTCTTCATCTTCTACATGAGAGTCAGTTGACGAAAGCCAGGTAAGAGGCAAGAGGGGAGTTATGGGAAGAAGCCCTTCTTTTGAACCCTCCAGGGACTAGCTGAGTTTATAGCAAGGGCTGACGTCCGTTTGCAATTTTGTTGGACATCCGTTTGCATGGCTAAAGGACCAAACCCAAAGCACCCCACCTCCAGAAAGGAAACGGAGAGCAGTGAGTCCTAGTGGAAGTCAGTGCTTTTGCCGAAATTCAAGTGGCCAGTGTAGACAGCTGGCAAGCTTTTCCGGAAAAGCGGCTGATTTTCCGGAAAAACTGGCCAGTCTAGACACAGCCTTACAAATTTATTAAAGAAGCTCATAAATCATATGGTTGCAATGGCTATTGCTCTATTTTTTAACTGCTAGCAAATATAGATCTTAAAAAAATGGTTACAAAGAAAATGAAGATAGAAAATAGAAATAATGGTACCACGTGACAGCTTAATCTTTAAAGAGCTCTAGTCTATGTGTACACTTAAGAAAAAGGACACATCCAGGTACAATTTTGACCCCCTTCTGTGCCTCTCAACTCCACCATTTCAGGCCAGGGCCGGTCCCTCAATTCCTAGGAAAGACGAATACGAGGTGGGCGTCCCCGTGGAACCTCGGGAGGCCAATCACCTAACCTGACCAGCAGATAGATGGTAGATTGATGATCAGAGTAAGTGTGCTGCTGGACCCATCTTTATACCCATAGGGGCCCGTATCTTCTTTCTTATCTAAGATGCCAAATTGTGTTGGTCCATCTTTGTGACACCAGTTCTTACAAGGGAGTTTCAACTTAATTTACACTTGCAAGAGAGATAACTAAATTGTGAGTACTGGACATTCTTTACTGGGTGGGAGATCCCTCCCCCCACGGACAGCTGTGTGTTCGTATCAATATAGGTGCCAGCCAAGGCAGTTGTCCCGGCCTCGAGGTCAACAATTGGCGTATCTGTTTACAGCCATCCAGGGTCACTGTGAGCTAGCATATCCAGGCCTCCTGTCAAGGCTTCACAGACTATGCTGATTTTACTGCTCTGTGTGCCCTGTATGCTTCCAGGCAAGCAAAGATGGATGTTACAAGGGGGCTTCCTGACGGGCTACAGTCAGGAGTGTCTTTGTGTGGCTGTTGCCTGAGGCTATCTGAGGCTTGTGCTTAAAGAGACACCCTGCCTATACCTGGGCAGCCGGTTCTCAGGTTTCCCTGCTTGCTTGCCAATCTCGATGAGGGACAGCAGAGCATTTTTGCCACTGCATGCTCCGGTTGCCCACACTTGGGACACCCTGCACTCTGCAACATGGAGCCAGAGCTGCCCCTGGACACTCTGGTGCTTCTCCTGGACTCATTGCTGCGAGCCTGGCTGCACTTTCAGCAGGCTGCCATCCAGGAGGTCCATCCAGGGGCTGTCAGTATCCAGGAGGCCCTGCGGGAGAGCTTCCACCCTGAGGAGCACTAAGAGCCTCCCTGGTCTCCTCCACTGGGGACTTGTGCCTCATTCCTCCTTCACGTCCTTCCACTTACCCCTCCCTAACACTCTTCGGGTATGTCTACACTACCCCGCTAGTTCGAACTAGTGGGGTAATGTATGCATACCGCACTTGCTAATGAAGCCCGGGATTTGAATTTCCCGGGCTTCATTAGCATAAGCGGGGAGCCGCCATTTTTAAATCCCCACTGCTTCGAACCCCGTGTAGCCGCGGTTCCTATTCCGAACTACCGTTACTCCTCGTGAAATAAAATACACATATTGTCATAACACAAACTCTCTTTATTTAACAAAACTGGGGGGGAGCGAATGAAACTCTGATGGGAGAGAGGAGGGGGAAACCTGGGAGGAGGGAGCTGGAAGGGGGAAGCAAGGGGAAGAAGGGGGAGAGGAAGCTCAGGGTTCAGGGTTGGGGGGTCTCGCCGGACCAACTTGATTGTCATGCAAACCTGCTCCTGGGTTCGCATGTGGCCTTTGGTGGCCAGGCTGGCAGCTATCCTGTCAGACAGACGCGTTCCTCCATCTAGTGCGGAGATCATGGAAGTTGGGGGCATCACCTCCCAAACCTGGATAAGGTCCACGCTGATCTCTGCCCTGGACCAGGAAGGCACCTGCCTTCTCCGGGCCCTGGCATGCTCCTGGGAGCTGGCGGACTGTTCCTGGGGAGCGGTGGGGGGTGGGGAGCTGGCTGCCAGTGGCTTGCTGGCTCATTTTTTGGGGCCACTGGGTCAAGGGCAGTGACTTCTGGCTCTAGGCTGGCAGGCTTGGAGCTGGCAGAGGCACTGTGGCCAGAGTCAACCCCTTTGAAGGCTCTGGGGAGGGTGGGAGAGAGAGGACAGTTCTTAGTTGAGGCTGGAGTGGCCACCAGGGCACCCTGGGAAGGGCTAGAGGCCCCCTATTTCGAAATAAGTGTCTACACAGCACTTATTTCGAAACAGCTATTTCGAATTTGGCGTTATTCCTCGTAGAATGACGTTTACCAAGTTTAAAATAAGCGCTCCGCTATTTCAAATTAAATTTGAAATAGCGGTTTGGCTGTGTAGACGCTAGGAAAGTTATTGCTGTGCAGACATACCCTTGTTGTGCTTACACAATAGCGAAGGCCAGTGCCGGAGGGTGAGAGTTGTAAAAGCCATTGGAGAGTCTGGAATGGAGATTGCCCTCTTGGCAAGCCCAAAATGTGGCAATTTACAGCTGAACACGTGTGACACGTGCTTTATAAATACTTAGGTGGGATTCACAAAACCCCCTTCTTTTCTTTTCAACTCGTGTAGAGAAATAGCAGCCAACTATCTCGTGTAGAGATGTTAGGTGGGCACTGAAAAAATCACGAGAGATAGTCTCTTCCTTCATTAAAAGTCATCTTGGACCTTTCCCTGCATTGTTTGCTCACCGTTGAACATCTTGCCTCAAGCCACTCCAAATGACAGCTCCATTCTACTTAAAGTAGAACACTTGGCAAGGCTGGAAGAAGTGGGGGATTTTGTTGAGTACTGACCTTAATTAAGTAGTTTCTTCCTGCAACTATCTGCGTTCTAAATGTAATGGCTTTAAAGACTTCGTATGTCACGTTCACTTTCTCTTCCAGTTCTTGCTTCACCTATAATGAAAAAGAAAGGGTTAGGATGTGCAAAAAGCTCAGCACACTCCTTCTCATCATACGTTTAATGCTTCAGCTTCCCGAAGAAGGTACATCAACTTACATGCAGCAGACATTTCGCTTCTTTGGGCCTTGCTTCTTAACAAACAATTCAACTCACCTCAGAGCTTCCTGCCCTATTTCCTAAGCTCCACAGATCCTGCAACAGGCTTCACGTCCCAAAGTTAGGATTGCTGCCTGGCCTTTCCTGAAAGCTTTTACCCGAAGCTCCTGATCTCTGCAAACATCTCCTCCTATACACCCATCCATCCATTGATTTTGGAGTTTGTCCACCTTTTCCCATCCCCATCCTCATTCCTCCCCATCCCCGCTCCTCCCTCTCCCTTCTGGAGCCTTGACATTTCCAGCATAAGCTACCCCAGTGGCCTCAGGTCACATGATATATTAAGACTCTCATGATATATTGACGAAGGAGGCACCTTGATGAACTCTGAGCCAGGGTACTCCAGGAGTCCTGGTTCCTTGTGGCTGGCAAACACTGGTTAAAGACTAATCTGTGGGCTGGGAATATACTTTATTAGTGTGGGAGAAAAATCAAATAACTCCAATTGTGTCTAAGGGGGACTGAGGAGGAAATCAAACTCTCTAAAAGGAAACTGCTGTAAGGGTTAAACGTTTTCCAGGCCCCTCTCTCTGTAACAGAGAGAAATCATCTTAACTCTAATCAAGACCCTTATAATGCCTCCTATCTCAACTTCACGGAGACTCCTAGGCTACGTCTAGACTGGCATGATTTTGCGGAAATACTTTTAACGGAAAAGTTTTTCCGTTAAAAGTATTTCTGCAAAAGAGCGTCTAGATTGGCAAGGATGCTTTGCGCATCCGTGGCCAGTCTAGACGCGATTTTGTGCAAGAAAGCCCCGATCGCCATTTTAGCCATTAGGGCTTTTTTGCGCAAAACAATTCTTCCCTGTCTACATTGGCCCTCTTGCACAAGTATTCTTGCGCAAGAGGGCTTTTTCCCGAGCGGGAGCGTGAAAGTATTTGCACAAAAAGCACTGATTTTGTACATTACAAAGTCAGTGCTCTTGCACAAATTCAAGTGGCCAGTGTAGACAGCTGGCAAGTTTTTGTGCGCGCTTTTGCACAAAATCTTGCCAATCTAGACGCACCCCTAGTCTGTAACAATTTGTCATGTAAACTCTTATCAAGTCACAGTTTGTCTTGCAGACTCCTCACTCAGGTTATCATGTGCCTTGGTACTGTAAAACTGACTTCTGGCACAGCTGGTGTGAACAGAAACATCTCACAGTACTTCTGCTGAGACTTTGATATGTTAAAAAAAAATAATCAACAACTAAACTGTCTGAACGTATTGTATAAAGGACCCCTGAAACTGTCTCTCAGGGCAGCTGCTTTCACTCTTGTAGCTGGCAGCCTGCATGCATGCATAATAAAGTTTCCTTTTAGAACTCTCTCCTGCCTCACCGCTTTGACCTCCAGCCTCGGTCCCTTCTGGGGACTCTGTACCCCAGGGGAGTGAGATTTCCCTGACATTAGCCAGGACAGGTAATTTATGTGCATGCCTAATTCGTGATTAACATGGAACCATTTGTTTCCATAACTCACACTTGTTCCTGTTTGAATCTGTCCATCCTTAAATAAATTCCCTTTTGTTTTACTGATAGAGATGCAGCCATGTTAGTCTGGACTAGCTGAAACAAAAGACAGAACTGATGGATTTCCATGTCTTTTGTTTTAATATAAGTGAACTCAAGTGCCGTGTGTGCTAGAGGAGCAGCGCTTTAAGGTAAAATTGGGTCCATTGTTCCTTTGGGAACGGAGGATCTGGGATTTCTGTGGGTGTGCAGGAATGAGGGGCTGGATTGGATACCACATGGGTTCACCTAGTGTCTGTGTGCAGGGCAAAGGCAGGGCTGGTGCAGCCCAGAGGCGAGTGCCCCACAGACTGGTTGTGTGAGGGAGCTAACACCCCTCTGGCAAAGGCAGGACGTGCTGGTGCGGGAGGCAGGTTTGGGTAGATGTGTGTGTGCCCGGGGACACTTCAAATGCTGCGGATTTTTAAAAACTTATTCAGTGCCAGGACTTCAAAACTGTGACATGGAATGAAGAGAGATTCCCATTGTAACATACAGCTGAGTGGAAGGGAAATTTGGGGCTCATCAGTGAGGTGACAGGCACATTATTAATGACCTTTACAAAGGCTAAGTGCCCACTGGCGCAGTTTAGGGCAGGGCTACTCAACACGCGGCCCATAGCCCGTTTGTTTGCAGCGGGCAGTGTGGTTTGGGTTTACACGGGGCTCAACACACGGCCCTCAGGTGGGATCCTTTGAAATGGCCTCCACTGGGAACACGCTCCACAATTTGGTGGGGTGAGCACTGAAAGGTGCAATCGGAGGTGCTAGCTGGGACACACGGGTACAGGGTGTCAGTGTTTCTAGCCACCAGGGAGGAGGTGCCGGGAGCACCAGGGCCTTGTGGGAAGTGCTGGCTGCTTAGCCTTGTGGGCAGAGCCTGAGAGGTGCTGACTGGCTCACACGGGCCACATTTGGGTCTGGCACCACGGCTTAAGGCTTCATCTTTGTATTCATGCCCCTCAGTGTGAAAGAAGCTATTTGCATATATTTGCATGTCTATGCAACCACACTTAAGTTGCGGACCATGGTGTAACCGCCCGTAGGCAGATTTGAACCTGGGATCTCTGAAGCTTAGTATAAGAGCCTCTACTATTAGTATGAGAGCCTCTACTGTTGCTGTGGTCTAGATACCACTTCCATTGGTCAGTAAGCACACGAGGTGTGTTGGTTACATAGGCACAATCTGTGAGTATCATTGTAACCTCCCCCTGGGCTTCCAAAGTCGAATAGCCTCGGTCTAGGGCAACTGCACCTGTGTTTCCCCTTGAGGCCACCAAGGACACCCACTCGAGGCCCACAGCTCCTCAGCCATCACCTCTCTTGGGCAAAGGCCCTTCTCTCTTTCTTTCCTGAGCAGGGAGTTCAGGCTGCACAGCTTCCTGAGCTACTGTGTGATCTCTCCAGCAAGCCAGCCTGCCTAAGCGGGCCAGCACCTGTACGGCTTTCTCTCCATGGGCTCTGAACAGTGCAGAGCCAGCAGCGACCAGTTATCACAACGCTCCTCCTAAGCCAGCACATTGATTGTGAAGGAAAAGCATTCCATGGAAACCATTCACACAATACATGCCCTACACACACGCTAGCTAGTTCACTAGAGATCACCCCAGCTCCAGCCTAGGGCTCCCGTAGGTTAGGCCCGTCCAGCCTTTCCCCAAAGGTTGGACACAAGGTCCCGCTCGTTTGCAGGCTCAGAAAAAAGGCTCGATTCTGTTTAAACTATTTTTCTAAAAATCCTTTTTGTCAGTTGGTCTCTGGAGAATCCAGTTGAAGCAGTAAATGCAAGTATCTCCCCAGGTCGTGGGATCTCTGCGGACGTCTTATAATTTGAGTCAATTTGCCTGACCACGTCCCCTCTGCACTATTGTTAGTTCCTAGCCAACTGTGGCTCCCCTCCCCCATGGAATAATATTGAATCCCTCAATAGAACAGAAACGATTGTAGTGACTTAAGTTTTTCCCTAGGACTGCTGTGATCACCCTCACCTGGTGGGGTCATTGGATTGCTGTGGCGCATCAGCCCTTCTCAGAGCGTACCAGCTGTTCCGTGTCTCCTGTTCCGTGCAAGAGTGCTTGTGTAAAAGGTCTTGCGCAAGAGCATTAAAGAAACTGCAGCTGCAAGGCAGCCTGGGTTGCAACAGCTCTCAAAAGCTCTGGGATACACAGCACCAATGAAATACTCATTTACTAGGGCTGCTAGAAAAGGTCAAATGCCTTAGGGCCTAGGCTCACTCCACAGGCTGGAGAAGTTCCCACAGTAACCTTTGGGAGGTGGTTCCAATGCAGGGTACGATCCTCAGGCCTCACTATCTGAATATTTCAATCCACTCCCGCAGCAGAAGAAATCAGAATTCAGGTCTGTGTATAACGCAGTGTTTCTCACCCGGTGGTACGAGTCCCCTTAGGGGTACTCAAGAGAAGTCTGGGGGGATACGTCAACACAACTGAAATTTGGAGAATACTGAATTTTTGTTTTAAGTTTTACAGCGTTTTATTATTTTTGTACTTTTTACACAACTGAAAATTGGAGAAAACTGAATTTTTGTTTTAAGTTTTACAGCGTTTTATTGTTTTTGTTCTTTTTACACCCAAATATTTCATCACCCACCTGGCTACGATTAAGTTGTTTAAACAAATGTGTTGCAAAGGAAAATAAAATTGTGTGTGTCTGAAAACTGTAGACACTGGGGGTACTTATAATTTTTTCAAAGGGGGGTACTTTATTAAAAAAAAGGTTAAGGAACACTGGTGTAACGCATTGGAGGCCCCTCTGCATTGCTCTGCCACACGGGTGCAGCATCTTCTGCTTGAGTGTCAATTCATGAGCAGCTGTTCCAGTGCTTCACAGGCTGCCATTCTCACCCCAAATCAGAAGCAGTGGGTATACAAGGCAAGGGAAACCAATGCTTCCCCTGGGCGTTAGGGCCCAAACGCTTCTCTTACTCTCTCTGTTCTGTCGCTTCCCTGACACTGAAACTCTTAAAAGAGCCATTAAGTGGTAATGACGCCATTTGCCAACCCTGAAGTATGCCAACCCGTTTCTGACACAAACCGTGGTGCATGGAGTATTTACTCAGAACTAGGCCCTTAAATACAATATTTAAAGCAAACTGTAAATAGGGTTGCCAGGTGTCTGGAATTCTACCAGACAGTCAATTTTAATCTGTCCGGTTAAAAAATTCAGAAAATACCGGACATGTGCAATATCCGGTATTTTCTGGTTTTTCGGCTGGGTACTGGGCGGAAGCCTGGCAGGGGAGCAGCTGGGAGGCGGGGCCATGATCGGCACTGGGAGCCTGTCGTTGCATACAGAAGCATGGCGGGGGGGGGGGGGGAGAGGCTAGGACTCCCAGCCACTCCCCCTGCCCTGTCCTTGCACGTGACCAGAGGCTCCCAGTGCTGATCGTGGTCCTGCCTCCCAGCTGGGAGCCTGTGGTTACGTGCAGAAGCTGGGGAGGGGGTGAGAGTGGCTAGGAACCCCCCAGCCACTCCCTCTGCCTGGCTTCTGCTTGCAACCAGAGGGAGTCCCAGGCTGGGAGGCGGGGCCGCAATCGGTGCTGGGAGCCTCTGGTCACGTGCAGAAGCCTGGCGGGGGAGGGGGACATGTTTGGGATTCTCAGCTACTCCCCCTGCCGGGCTGGGAGTGACGAGATGAGAGTTCGGAGACCTACAACATCGTGGTGGTCGCAATAACCTTCTGCTTTTGAGCACTGGGGTTGCGCCGAAGCGGGATGATCTTCTACTGCCGGAAATGTAGCCAGCCTGGCAGCACCCGCCCCTCAGGAGGGCATCTCGAAACTCAGAGTAGGTGTTAACTCTCCCATGGGGAAACCCTGCCCCCTCGCCCCAGCCAGCACATGGGGAGAGCCTCCATCCCCTCATCCCAGCCACCAAGAGAACCCTGCCCCCATACTTCAACCACCACATGGGGAGGGATCTCTGCCCCCAGGCACCACATGGGGAGACCCCCCCAATCCCTTTGCTCCAGTTACCATCCCCGCCATCCCCCACTCTCAAGCCACCACATGACAGAGCTCCTGCCTCCTTTTCCCCAGCCATTAAAGGACGGGATGCTCGACAAATTTTTCGCCTGCGTGTCCAGTATATTTTGGGAACTGTATTTAACTGTAAACTATTGGTGAGGACGTTAAAATCATATCTCTAAAAAACACTTGCATCAATTTTTAGATTCATCTTTAACGCTACATTCTTGGATCTTCAGACATATCCATTTTAAATACATTCTCCAAAAGACCACCCTGATCAAAAATATACATGTTCATTTTAATTACCATCGAACAAAAAAGCTTTTGCTTCCAAAGTCTTGCTGTCCTTTCTGTCCATCCCTGCTGTAATCTTTCTCCCTTCAGAGAGACAACTCCCCTTTTCTTACAGATAGTTTGACAAATGAGATTCTATCATTATTTCAAGCACACAGAATACATTAGTATTCCCTTCTCTGAACACACAAAACCACTCTAATTAATTTAAAATAATGTCTTTGTTCCCAGGTGTTAAATATGCATTGCTTGATGAAGGCTTAAGAGTACAAATATAAAGTCAGCTTAGAAATACTGGTTAAGAAAATGTAAAACAGAGAAGAGCTGCATCATGTGTTCCATAATATTTACTGTTGTATTCAGCAAGACGACTGACTTACCCTTCTTACAAATTTTTGCAAATAACTCTAATTATTTGGTATATTTGGTATGTCAGGTATATATTATGGTTTATCTTATTTGGTATATCAGGTTTTTCCAGGGTATATCAAAAAACCTGTGGCTGACATGTTTTCCCCAAATTTAGTGCTTTTATTTAGGTCCCAGTCTCGACAATCTGGCAAGCAGTGCAAAACATACTCCATTTTCTTTAGAAATAAATTGTAGAAGAGGGTTTTTTCAGATGTCATTTGCTACATTTGGGTTCAGGCATTAGGCTGGAACAGGTTGAGCAGGGAGGGGGAGGGAATAGAGGAGGGTGACAGTGGGGAGGGGGCGGAGCAGGGTGGAGTATGGGCAGGGCCACAGGCTGGGGAGCTCTCCTCCCCAAGCAGCAGTGACACACACGGCCTAGGACCCAAATGCTGCAATCATGGCCCTGCGCCCAGAACCCCGACACCCCTGTTCTTGACTAAACATTCCTCCGGCTCCCATGGAACCTCCCCTTCTGCTGCTCTCAGGAGTTTCAGGGCACTACACCCAGGCTTTCTGCTTCTTTGGGTGTGGCAAGTTACGCGTCCCCTCAGCCCGCTGCCCTTGTCTCAGACAAACAAGCTGTCCCCTCTCCCCGTTCACAACCCCCCAACCTCCAGCACCATTTACCCATCAGTTAGCTATTGGCCATCAAGGGAGGCCAAGCAGCCAGCTGCCTAGTCCCCAGATCCAGGCCAAGGAGATTTAAGAAGCAATCCATTCGGCTGGAGGTTGTTTCTGGACTTTTCTAAGATTAGGAGAGAAAGGAAGGGAATGCTCGGGGGTCAACATGCTCCACAGATGGTTAGGGCCAGGGTGGTTGGGGCTAGATTGCACTCAGGACCTTTGGCACCCTGCTGACCAGTAGAATTTTTAGCCCTGAGTTAACACCCAGGCTCCCCTGCATTAAGTGTGTGTAAGAAAGGGATTCTCAGCAGCCAGTGTGCAGGGTGGGGAGCCAGTTAAACTAGCTAGGACTAAAATGGAGAAAAGAGGGGCAGAGCGTAAGGCCCACATCTACAAAGGTACTTAGGCACCTGACTGTGTGCAGTATGGGTGGGACCACAGGCTGCCCTCTCCTCAGCACACACAGATCTTACGCAATGGCAGAGCCAGCAAGGGGAAATCAGGACTCATGAGTTCTTTCTGCTGCTCTAAGCACCAGGCAAGGGTTTTGTCTTTTGGAATGGATGAGAGAGCAATGAATAATGTTGTTGTATTTTTTTAGGTCAGGAGTGTCCAGTCTTCTTTCTGACTCCCCCCTGCTGCGCGTGGTGAATATTCTACAGCCCACCTGTGCCATAACAACTGGTTTTCTTCACATTAGACAACTAGATTAAAGCCAGGGCCGAGGCGGGTAGGCAAGGCAACTGCCTGGGGCCCTGCAAAGCTCCACGGCTCAGCCTTTGCCTTCAGCCCCATGTGGGGGCTTCAACGCCGGATACCAGGGCTCTGGTTTCAGCTTTCTGCCCTGGGCCCCCAGAAGTCGAGTGCTGGCCCTGCTCTCTGGTTTATTTTGGGGCCCCCTGAAACCTGCTTGTGGCCCCTGGTTGAGAACTGCTGCTTTAAATCATTCCAAGTGCAAGGTCCTTTCCTGAAGTCGTCCAGGTCCCTACATCGCTGCCCTCCAGAGGCTGTCGTCTGCTCTCAGTGAACGGGCAGGGACATTTGAAACCCTCTGCTGACCCTCATGGCAATGAAAGCAGAACCTGACTTGACGTTTCACCTTTGTGCCACATTTGTGTTCACTGAAAACCAAGTATTGTGGCCTCATTTCTGATACGTGCTGTCTGCAGCTAAACTTGGCTTCTAAAAATTGGTTATTTATTTGAGAGAGAGAGAGTCTGTTACATTTCTACAATGCGTGCACACAACACCACCAATGTCTCGTACTTCCATGTTGCCTTTTGAGGAAGACTCTCAATATGTCTTATTAACATAAATTCAACTTTACGGTCCCCATTTGAGGAAGGGAAGTGTCAGTCTCCCTCCTCCCCCTTCAGTCCTCCTTTTAGAGCTGAGGAAGTTGAAGCACAAAGAGGTAACTTGATTTGCCTTTGGTCACATAGGGTATGTCTACACTACAGCGCTAGTTCGAACTAACTTAGTTCGAATTAGTTAATTCGAACTAAGCTAGTTCGAACTAACGCATCTAGAACTAAAAACTAGTTCGAACTAGCGTTTTGCTAGTTCGAACTAGTAAGTCCACATTGAGTGGACTCTGAACAGGGCTTAAGGATGGCCGGAAGCAGTGCCGGCAGGGCATAAAAGGAGGACTTAGAGCATGGAGATGCTGTCTCAGGCTAGCCGAGGGCTGCGCTTAAAGGGTCCCGACCCCCACCCCGGACACACAGTTCTAAGGGGTGCCCCGCTTGCAAAGAAGTTCTGGCTTGGAGTGCCCTGAGTGCCCACACTGGGCACATCACACCACTCGGCCATCAGCCCGGCTGCACTTGCCGCAGGCTGCCATCTGGGGAGAGGGAGTAATTGGGGGGGCTGCAGGAGAGCTTCCACCCCCAGAAGCCCGCAGAGCCAGCCCAGTCCTCCCCATCGGGGGCTCGTACCCCATTCCTCCCTCACCTCCTTCCACTTACCCTTCCCTAGCCCCCCTTCTTATTGATGTACAAAATAAAGATAACGTTTCTTCCAACATTGACTCTGTCTTTATTGAACAAAACTGGGGGAGACTGGGAAAAGGAGGTGGGAGAGGGGAAGAGAAAGGCTGGGAGAGGGGAGGGCAACTAACATGATCAGGGGTTGGGAACAGGTCCCAGATGAAGAAAGGCTACAGAGACTGGGACTGTTCAGCTTAGAAAAGAGGAGACGGAGGGGGGACAGGATAGAGGTCTCTAAAAGCAGGGGTTGGGTGGAGAGGGTGCATTCAGAAAAGTTCTTCCTGAGTTCCCATAAAGAAGGACTAGAGGACACCAAAGGAAAGGAATGGGTATCAGGCTTGAAACTAGTAAGAGAAAGTTGTTGTTCTTCCCAAAGCAAATAGTTAACCTGCGGAACTCCTTGCTGCAGGAGGCTGTGAAGGCTACAACTTAGAACAGAGTTGAAAGGGAAGTGAGATCAAGTCATGGAGGTTGGGTCCATGGAGTCCTATTAGCCAGAGGGTGGTGTCCCTGCCCAAAGTTTGTGGAAGGCTGGAGAGGGATGGCACGAAACAAATGGCTTGGTCACTGTCTTCGGTCCATCCCCTCCAGGGTCCCTAGGGTTGGCCGCTGTCAGCAGACAGGCTACTGGGCTAGATGGACCTTTGGTGTGACCCAGGACGGCCATTGTAAGCTCAGGGCTCAGGCTCGGGGGTCTCAGTGGACCCCCTTGATTTTCATGCACACCTGCTCCTGGGTGGCCAGGCTGGCAGCTCTCCTGCCCTAGACGGCCACTTTCCTGTGCCTAGTGCGGAGATCGTGGACGAGGTCCACGATGTCCGCACTAGCCCAGGAAGGTGCCCGCCTCTTGCAGTCCAGGGCAAGCTCCCGGGAGCCGCCAGCCTGGTCCCGGCAAGAGGGGGTGGGCTGGGGGACATCGGGTGGGTGGCTCTGTGCCGTGCCAGGTGCAGGGTCTGCTAGCTGGGTGCTGGCAGGCTTGCACCTGGCACGGGCACCGTAGCCAGCCCGTGCCCCTTTAAGGGGTCCGGGGCCGGGAGGGGGGCATAGAGTTTCCCTGGTGTTGGCCAGAGTGGCCACCAGGGAAACCTGGGGAGGGCTAGCCTCCCACTAGTTCGAACTAAAGGGCTACACAGCCCTTAGTTCGAACTAGCTAGTTCGAACTAGGCGTTAGTCCTCGTAAAATGAGGTTTACCTAGTTCGAACTAAGCGCTCCGCTAGTTCGAATTAAGTTCGAACTAGCGGAGCGCTAGTGTAGCGCCTAGGAAAGTTAGTTCGAACTAACGGACGTTAGTTCGAACTAACTTTCTAGTGTAGACATACCCATAGTGAGTCCACGGCTGAGCCAGGCAGGCCCAGGGTATTTCCCTCCTCCAGACCCCCAAACCCATACAACCTTCAAGAGGCCTTAAATCATTATCGGGAAGGCCAACAATCATTATCCTGAACAGCAAGATCCTGACAAACTCTGAAAATCCAAGGTTTCCCAGGGATTTAACTAGCCCCTGGACTCCCTGGGCTGCTCTGCATTAACAAATGGGACCCCTAATGCACCAACCGTGCAGCTCCACTAGTCCAAGTACACAAGTGCCCATGTAGACAGAACACTGATATTTTTACTGCCCCATCAGCCAGTTCTGTACAGGTCAGGCTTCGATGGCGACTTGTAAAACCCTGTCTCCACGGGTGTTTCTATCACTGCTATTATCAGTTGAACTGCACTGGCAGTTAATTGGCTGTGTAGATTCAATTTCTAATGCTTATAAAGACCACTAGACCTTGCTTTCTTTCATCTATTTCTGTATATGTCCCTAGAGCTTTGAGAAGACTGAAAATCAGGTCAGAAGCTTGGAAGAAAGCTAATGTGTTACTATTTAAAGAGAATAAATGGGATAATCCAGGCCAATTGGACATTGACCATAGGTAAAAAATTGAAGCAGCTGATATGGGATTCGATTAATAAAGAATTAAAGGAAATTAGTATACTTAATGCCAATCAGTGTGAATTTATGGAACTTAGATCCTGTCAGATTAACTTGATAACATTTTTGATGAGATTATAAAAGTGGCTGATAAAAGGTAATACCACTGATGTAACAGACCACTGTACGACATTACACTTGGTGCCACATGACATTTGATGAAAAACTAGCACAATAGAAAATGAACATTGCCACAGTAGATTGATTAAGAGATTGAAAAGTTCTATGCCTGTGTAAACCACGTGGTCAGACTAGCTAACCCCTTCCAACCTTGGCATATCTAGAATTTCCTGGACTGCAGTCAGCATCATCTCTTCTTAAGAAATTTCTCCATGTCCCATGCTCTGAAGCTGTCTAGAGAGCTTTCACTGACCACGCTGGATGTTAGATTTTTAAAATAAATTCTAGCTTCATTCCATAATCTCTCTGGAATTTGCTTTAAAGACATACCCTTTTTCGCTGTTAGTTTGTTTTACATCATTCATTGGCTGTGACTCACCTGCTCAACAATCGTTTGGATTTCTTCGTTTGCAGGCTCGGGGTCGGAGAAGCCTCCAGGACGTCTGTCACTCATAGTGGCAAATAACTTCTTAGGGTGTTTGCAAACACTGACAAGCAAAATCTAGAGCAAATGTGACCAAGAAAACTCAGACTTCCAATATTATATAGCCACACAGTCACGTGATTTGTAGATGTGGATTTTACCATCATCAGGTTTGTAAGAGAAAAGGAGAAAAGAAAGGAAAGCAAAATATAGTATTTTTAATAGTAAGGGAAAGAGCATTTTAAAGACCATTATGTGTATATTGCTTTCTGGACCCCAGAAAAGCAGAAAACAAATAAGTCTCCAACCCCTATTAATTACGGTACTTGGTTCAGGCTGGTGTGGCAATTTGTTTGACTCAGAACCAGTTTCATCATATCTCATGAGGGTGTGATTCTTTGTGATTAGAAAAGTGATTGTAAACACCGAACTACACCCAAATATTTCCCAATATTAACTTAAAAATTACCACACGTTCTCCCCAGGTTTCATTTACGGGAACAGCAATTCCTGTTTAACTTGAACCTTGGTTCTCCAAGTTACCCTAAGCGAGCAAAGGCAGCAGGCCTTTTAGTTTTAATTATTTTATTTCTCTATTGTTTGTTACAAAACTGAAAGAATGTTTGTTACAAAACTGAATGCACATGCTGCCTGCCTCCCTTACCCCTTCTTTTGCTTGTATTATAGCTTTCTATAGGAAGAAATATGACCCGCCCTCCAAAAGAAGCATTCATGTACATTTCTTTATCAAACTTTTTCTAAACCTATGTGCATTTAGGAATTAGTCTTGTTTTAATTGTGCGCCAGAAATAACATTTTCTTTTTCTATATTATCTCTTTAACATTTGTCTTTATAAATTGGCAGATAGACCCCAAAGAAAGTAATATACTTCTCCACAGCCTTTTGTATTATTTCGGAATTAGCATCCATTGAATTGAATTGTATTAATTTTTAGTGACGTTTTTGAATGACAGATACATTTTAAAGATTTAAAATATACACACAGATATACACTGCACAAATGGTCCAATGGCTGGAAAGCAAAGCTAGATGAATTCAGACAGTAAATAATTTATACAATTTAATAACGAGCAATTTACCACTGCAACAGTTTACCAAAGATCGTGGTGGGTTCTTCATCCCTGTCAATTTTTAAATCAAATTGGATGTTTTCCTTAGAGATCAACTCTGGGAATTTTTTGAGGGAATTTATGGCCTTTGTTACACAAGAGCGCAAACCAGATTGTCACTCTGGCCACTTCTAGCCCTGGAATGTCTGAATTTAAAGTATATCTAACAGTGTAGACGTGGTTAATGCACCCATTGCAGCTGGTCTCTAGGGGTATGTCTACACTACAGCGCTAATTCGAACTAACTTAGTTCGAATTAGTTAATTCGAACTAAGCTCATTCAAACTAACGCGTCTAGAACTAAAAACTAGTTCGAATTAGCGTTTTGCTAATTCGAACTAGCATGTCAACATTAAGTGGACCCTGAACAGGGCTTAAGAATGGCCAGAAGCAGTGCCGGCAGGGCATCAGAGGAGGACTTAGAGCGTGGAGATGCTGTCTCAGGCTAGCCGAGGGCTGCGCTTAAAGGGACCCGACCCCCACCCCGGACAGACAGTTCTCAGGGGTGCCCCGCTTGAAAACCAGTCCTGGCTTGGAGTGCCCGGAGTGCCCACACTTGGCACATCACACCATTCAGCCATCAGCCCGGCTGCACTTGCCGCAGGCTGCCATCTGGGGAGAGGGGGCAATTGGGGGGCTGCAGGAGAGCTTCCACCCCCAGAAGCCCGCAGAGCCAGCCCAGTCCTCCCCATCGGGGGCTCGTGCCCCGTTCCTCCCTCACCTCCTTCCACTTACCCTTCCCTAGCCTCTTTTCTTGATGTACAAAATAAAGGACAATTGTGTTAAAAAATGGAATCTGTCTTTATTGAACAAAACTGGGGGAGACTGGGAAAAGGAGGTGGGAGAGGGGAAGAGAGAGGCTGGGGTAGGGGAGGGCAACTAAAATGATCAGGGGTTGGGAACAGGTCCCATATGAAGAGAGGCTAAAGAGACCGGGACTTCTCAGCTTAGAAAAGAGGAGACGGAGGGGGGACAGGATAGAGGTCTCTAAAAGCAGGAGTTGGGTGGAGAGGGTGCATACAGAAAAGTTCTTCATTAATTCCCATAAAGAAGGACTAAGGACACCAAAGGAAAGGAATGGGTAGCAGGCTTCAAACTAGTAACAGAAAATTGTTCTTCACAAAGCAAAGAGTCAACCTGTGGAACTCCTTGCTGTAGGAGGCTGTGAAGGCTACAACTAGAACAGAGTTTAAAGGGAAGTGAGATCAAGTCATGGAGGTTGGGTCCATGGAGTGGTATTAGCCAGGGGGTAGGAGTGGTGTCCCCGCCCAAAGTTTATGGAAGGCTGGAGAGGGATGGCACGAAACAAATGGCTTGGTCACTGTCTCTGGTCCATCCCTAGGGTTGGCCGCTGTCAGCAGACAGGCTACTGGGCTAGATGGACCTTTGGTCTGAACCAGGATGACCATTGTAAGCTCAAGGCTCAGGGTCGGGGGTCTCAGTGGACCCCCTTGATTTTCATGCACACCTGCTCCTGGGTGGCCAGGCTGGCAGCTCTCCTGCCCAAGCCGGCCACTTTCCTGTGCCTAGTGCGGAGATCATGGACACAATTTGGAGGCAGGAAGCCACAG
Source organism: Pelodiscus sinensis (assembly GCF_052426305.1). NCBI lineage: Eukaryota > Metazoa > Chordata > Testudines > Trionychidae > Pelodiscus > Pelodiscus sinensis. Next base: position 144,201,161 of record NC_143052.1, on the reverse strand, counting down.
CCGGGCTCCCACAACCAGTGAGAGCGGCAGGGCTGGGGAGTCCTGATCCATGGCTGGCAGAGCCCTAAGGGAACAGGGGACCTCCAATCCCTCCTGGCACACAGCCTCCAGATACCCATTCTCTAAACCCTGAGGTATCCTCCTGTCTGCACACAAGCCCCTAGCTCCTCCAGCCACACACCCCCAGTTGCCCCCTCCCTGCCTCCTGAGTTACCTCCTGGCCACACACGCCCCCAGCTACCTCCTCCCTGCGCCCTGAGTTACCCCCTGGCCGCACACAGCCTGCAGCTGCCCCCTCCCTGCCCCCTGAGTTACCCCCTGGCCGCACACAGCCTGCAGCTGCCCCCTCCCTGCCCCCTGAGTTACCCCCTGGCCGCAAACAGCCCCCAACTGCCCCCTGAGCTACCCGCTGGCCACACACAGCCCCCAGCTGCCCCCGTCCCTGCCCCGAGTTACCCTCTGGCCGCACACACAGCCCCGATCTGTGGAGATATTGAAGAGTAGGTTAGATAAATGTCTATCAGGGATGGTCTAGACAGTATTTGGTCCTGCCATGAGGGCAGGGGACTGGACTCGATGACCTCTCGGGGTCCCTTCCAGTCCTAGTATTCTATGAGTATTCTATGATCGTACTGACCTTCTTTAAGCAAAACCTACTTTGTTAAGGCTCACTTTTACATGGGTCAGTTGCCAACAATTCATCACCCACAAAAATCTGTACTTCCCTTCTTCAGGTAGGGCTTTATCCTCATTAAACACAGGCAGCGCCTAGCATCATACACCCTCCCCTCTGTTGATTACAGATAACCTAGATGAATCACATTCAGACACTTTCTGGAATTGGGTTATGACATTAACTTGAATAAACATGCTTTCAATGCAAGATTTCCCAATGAAAAGATCTGTAGGTGATCATTGCCTTACATCAGCTATAACTTCATGTTTAATAGGGTTCCATTCCAGCTGGATTCTGGCTAAAGGCACACTCTTAGCAAACTCATAGAGGGTTACCATATTCACACTCCTTTCTGGTAAATAATCTTCCTCTCTGGTAAGATCTGCTTAGTTGGTTAGATCAAAGGTCCAGCTAACACAGTACCCTGCCTGCCAACAGTGGCCAATGCCAGGTGCCCCAGAAGGAGGGAACAGAACAGGGAATCCTTGACCTGCTGCTCACAAACAGGGACAAAATAGTAGGGGAAATAGAGGTGGGTGATGCCCTGGGAAGCAGTGATCATGAGATGGTCGAGTTCAGGATCCTGACCAAAGGAAGAAGGGAGAGTAGCAAAATACACACCCTGGACTTCAGGAAAGCAGACTTTGACTCTGTCAGGGAACTGATGGACAGGATCCCTGGGATGCTGACAGGAGGGGGAAAGAAGTCCAGGAGAGCTGGCTGTATTTTAAAGAAGCCTTATTGAAGGCACAGGGAGAAACCATCCTGGTGTTCAGTAAGAAAAGCAAATATGGTAGACAACGAGATTGGCTAACCAGGGACATCCAAGAAGACCGTATAAGGGGGGTCCATTACGAGGGCCCTGCATTCTAGTACTCGCCTGGCTGAGGTAATGGCCACCAGGAAAGACACCTTCTAGGAAAGCTGTAGCAGAGAACACGTAGCCAGTGGCTCAAAGGAAGGACCCATGAGTCTTAAGAGGACCAAATTTAGGTCCCAGGAGGACATTGTCTTACACACCTGGGGGTAAACCCTGTCTAAGCCCTTGAGGAACTGATGCAGCATGAAGTGTGAGAAAATGGTCCTTCACCCGAACCAGAGTGGAAAGCCGAGATGGCTGCTAGGTGCACTTGCATGGAGAAGGAGCCAGGTCCTGGAGCCTAAGCCCCAGGAGGTAGTCCAAGATAGCTGGCAACGGGGCCTCCGTAGGGGGGACCCCCTTGTCACCTGACCAGATTACAAACCATTTCCACTTCTCCAGGCAGAAAGACCTGCCAGGTAGAAGGCTTCCAGCCCCTAGGAGGACTGCCTGGCCTGCTCCAAGCACTGCCTCGCTGAGGCCGTTAGCCATGGAGCTTCCATGCCATGAGGTGCAGACAGTGGAGGTTCGGGTGTCTGAGCCTGCCAAACTGCTGGGAGATTAGGTTTGGGCACAGGGGAAGGCCAGAGGCTGCTCCACTGAAAGGATGAGGTGGTCCAGGAACCAGTGCTGATGAGGCCAGGCCGGGGCTACCAAGATCACCGAGGCCCGGAATTCCCTGACTCTGAGGATTTCTCTGGGGATCAGCAGGAAGGGGGAAAGGCCTACAGCAGGCCAGGGGATCGTCAACAGAGACCCCAGGCTGTGCCCAAACAGAGAGCAAAACCAGGGACACTTCCTGTTGAAGCAGATGGTGAACAGGTCCAGGTGGGGAAACCCCCACCTATGGAAGATGGAAATGTGGAAAGAGGCGTCTTTGAGACCGAGAGCAGCGTACCAGTCTCGCGTGTCTATGGAAGGAATGAAGGAGGCCAGGGTAACCATCTTGAACTTGGATCTTACTACGAAGGTATTCAGATCCCTCAAATCCAGAATAGGACGCCAACGTCTATCCTGCCCACGGACAAAGGGGCAGAGCATAGCACTTTATTCTCATGTGGGCCGTGAGCATCTGTTCTCCCATCCGCCACCTGGTTTGATAGTGGTACAGGATGCTAATCACCATGAGCAATAGGGCCAACCTGCTCATGGTGATTATCAGCCTGTACCACGTATCGGGAGAGAAGGACCATTTGACCTGAAGCATCTCTTTCCCTGCACCACAGCTTTTGGTCTCAAGTGGCTGCATTCCGGCCCAAGGGCAGCAGACCTTATGGTCGGTGGTAATACCATGTGGTATTAAGGGCTTATTCATCTTAATGTGTGTATCTTCATGCTCCTCTGCTAGTGTTCTCTCTCTTTCTCTCTCTCTCTTTCGTTATATGATTCTTCCTTACTTTCCTTACATGCTTTGTTGAGCACTAAAATAGTTAACAATGCTGACATTCAAAATAGCGTTGCCCTTTTTGGCCCCACTGGCTAGCCAAAATTCAGTGTGTTGCAGCGTTGTTTCTGTTAAAGAGAGAAATGGATTATATGATTCAGGTATATTCTTGGGTTTCAATTTTTTTAAACAAAGAATGTTCACATAGTCCTGGTTCCCTGCGCACAGTAGAAACAAACAACAGCAGGTGCTCTCTGCAAGCCCTGTGCCCAAGAATCTCTGTCCCACTGCTTCCTCCCAGGGAATATTTTCCTTTCAGGAGGCTGGAACGCCATCTGCTGACTTCCTGTCTCCAGTGCCCAGAATCTTTAATCTATATCCTGATCCAGCCCTGTGCATTTACTACAAGGGCAAACTTCCCTAAAGTATCTCTGGCCTGCCTTGCCATCTGTTGTCTCAGGCAATAGCTTCCATTTTCTCAAATGCTTTTACTTTATATCCCAGGTCCTTCCCTTCACTCTGAGAGAGTACTTTATACACACATTGGTTTTAACGAGCTTTATGATTAAATATGGATTTCAGGGCTTGTTTAGATGAGCACCGAGTGCACAGCAAACTGAGTGGCACTATTAATCTAGACAGGCTCCTAGAGCCACTGCTTGCAGCCATTAGCATCTTTCAGCATAACAATATCGTTGGCAGCAGAGTCAGCATCTGTTGAAATGATTGGGGCCTTACTGCTCTGTGTAGAAAAGCCACTGGATACAAGCTAGGGAGCGTGGACATCACCTGTATAAATACAATACACTGTGAAAGGGATATAGTCAGTATGAGTTGAGTACACATTTCATTTAAACATTGATTTTGTTTTTTTGTAATCGGGGATGTTCTATTGAAGTTTTATTAGTTAAAAACCGAAAAACAGAACCCTAAATACGAGTTCCCAGTGTAATTTGTGTCCATTGTACAGTGTAGATTGCAAGGACTTACGGCCTACCTTCTCCTCTCTAGAAATGGTTCTTCAAACACTAAAGTGCAGAATACTGGTAAGGCTGGTTGTAGTTACACATGTTCTCTCAGCAGATGTCAGTCTCCCGGGCTGCCAGTCTGACACTTTCCACCAGCACGACCTTCAATTCCACCCTTGCTGTTTGATGATAATTCCCCCTTTGCAGTTACATTTTAAGAACTATCAGCCAACTGATAATCCACTTAGCGTGCGCCATGTCAACGATATGTTCTTTCACTTTTGTAATTAAAATGTTCTGCAGCACCAAGACAAAGGCTTTACAGAAGTCTAAGTAAATTAGTCCACACTATTGCCTTTAGAACCAAACTTATCTTATCCCTCATGGGGAGAGGAATAACTCTTCCAAAAGAAGCCCTCTTTTTCAAACCTAGACTGTAAATTTACTTGTGCAAGAACGTGCGTGCAATGTAGACACCTGGCAAGTTATGGCACAAGAAAAGCTGTTCTTGTGCAAGAAGCTGCCAGTGTAGATGTAGCATATGGGTTTTTGTGAATTTGGATTGTCACATGTCAAAAAAAACCCAAACAAACTATTTATCTAGTAATGGTGACAGGCTTTTTCAAGGTTTCCAAAATGATTCCTTTTTATTTTGGGGCAAGAGAGATTTACAAAGTAGCCCAAGGAGGACATGGTGGTTTCCACCATGTAACTCTTAGGCCAGTGGCTGGGGTACTCCTAAGATGTGGGAGACCAGGGTTCAATACTATCCTCATTTGATTCTGGGACTCCCACTTCTTAGTGCTAGCTTGGTGGCCAGGGCACTCAGTAAGGAGGTGGGACGGCCAAGGTCAGATCAAATCCTCTGTAAGTTGTTTCCTATTTGAAGAACCTTTTTTAAAAATAATAAATCTCTCTCTCTTTTATGGAACCAGCCATTTGTCCCACTTGCTCTCTTCATTGGCTTTCTCTGGGTCTGGTTAATTTCTGGCCTCTCTTTCAGTGCTCTCCTTCTGTTCAGGGGGAATTCAATGTATTTTCTGATGTAAGTAGCACCTAGTGTGGCCACTGATGCATCTCCAGAATACCCAGCAATCTGTCACTTCTGCATGACTCTGGTCATCTTGCACAGGTGATGCAGTATGCCACCCCACCCCACCAGCATGACGTTGCATGTCACTTCACACTAGTACGCTCTTCAAAATGGCATCGTCCATCCAGAGCAGCGCTATAATGGGAAAAAACACATCCCTACGGGACAGGGGAGCAGGCCCTAAAAAACCCGGATTGTCTGGCTTAAAAGCAGAGAAAACTGGCCTAGCACCACAGCTGACCATTAGGTGAAATCTGAGCTGCTCAAAGGTTTATGTTGCACTCTGGTGGCTGGACACCCGCAGAGACTATCCTCCTGCAGTCTGCTCAGAACTTACAGTAACTGGCCTTGAATCCATGTGGTGGAGGCCTGTACTTTCAAAGCAGAGAAGCCCAGTTTTCGGTTCCCCGGGTCTGTGCACAAGTGTTCAAGTACTGCAATGAGGCAGCTGAGCAGTAACAGCCCTTCAGGCGCAGCTGTAGCCAGCCAATACGTTGTTCTTCAGTAACAAAGAGTCAAAGATATTGGACTGCAAAAGGACATGCTGTGCCTTTGTTGGGGGACGCCATGTAAATCTGTTTCAGGAGCCAGCCTGGCCCAGAATGTGGGTAGCAAAAGTACACATTTAATCCTCAAGTCTTAGGCCTAGATCTTCAAAAATGAGTGCCTCCTGTTAGGCTCCTGGAACAGATTTTCAAAAGAACCTACATGATTTTAGGTGCACCAGTTCCACAGACAATTCGGAAAGTCCCCTCCTCCTTACTTTGTGCTTTTGAAAATCCCACCCCTAAACACTTCCATCCCCTAGTGATGCAAGGCCAGGAGAGATCCCAGTCAATACCCTCTTGCGCAGGACAAGTCTTGGTCATGGGTTTTCTACTTGTCAGAGAAATGTCTGACCGCTGGGCTACAGGCTAGTCTGAGGTGGGACTCTGGCTCAGGAGGCCAGAATGAGGCCTGGGGCAGGAATGTTCAGAGAGCGTGTTCCACAGAAGGAGCAGCCTTGGCCTCTGGGTCTCAGGCAGCTTGTGACCGACCACAGGGCCCCGTTCTAGGAAAACATTTGGGAAAGGGGAAAATCTCATTAATAATCAGTTTCTCATCCCTTCCCCTGAAGTGCGAGCCTTGGAACGTGTAATTGGATCACGAGGACTGAAAGAAAAGAGGGGCTGGACTGCACTTCTGCAGCAGAAGGTTGTGGGGACCTAGAGATCTACCCTTCCCAGCACACACTCGCTGTGTCTACTATTTCTTAGAGGAGTTTGAGAGTGTACCGCTGAATCCTCTCAGTAACTCTCCCCAGACTCCCCCGGCCGGCCTTCTGCCTAGGGGGTGAGCATGGGGAACAGGATTCTGCTTCCTCTCAGGGCACTGGGAGTGGGGGTGGGGATGTGGAAGGAAGGAAAAGCCATTGTTGTGCTTACACAATAGCGAAGGCCAGTGCCGGAGGGTGAGCGTTGTAAAAGCCATTGGAGAGTCTGGAATGGAGATTGCCCTCTTGGCAAGCCCAAAATGTGGCAATTTACAGCTGAACTCGTGTGACACGTGCTTTATAACTACCAAGGTGGGATTCACAAAACCCCCTTCTTTTCTTTTCAACTCATGTAGAGAAATAGCAGCCAACACATGCTAGATGAGCATGGCAAAAATCACACGAGAGATAGTCTCTTCCTTAATTAAAAGTCATCTTGGACCTTTCCCTGCATTGTTTGCTCACTGTTTGAACATCTTGCCTCAAGCCACTCCAGATGACAGCTCCATTCTACTTAAAGTAGAACACTGGCCAAGGCTGGAAGAAGCAGGGGATTTTGTTGAATACAGGCAGTCCCCGGGTTACATGGATCCGACTTACATCGGATCCCTACTTACAAACGGGGTGAGGCAACCCCGCACTAATTGCTTCCCCCCAGCAGACCAGGGAGACGCGAAGCTAGCGCTCCTCCTTTCCCCCCCTCCAGCATACCAGGGAGACGCTGAGCGGCTTTTCTCAGCAGACCCCTCAGCTTGAGAATAAAGGACTGAGGGAAGTGAGGTGTGGGAGAATAAAACTGAGCTCTGGAGAAATGTTTGGCTAGAGTTTCCCCTACAATATGTACCAGTTCCGACTTACATACAAATTCAACTTAAGAACAGACCTATAGTCCCTATCTTGTACATAACCCGGGGACTGCCTGTACTGACCTTAATTAAGTTGTTTGTTCTAGCAACCACCTGCCTTCTAAATTCCACTGCTTTAAAGACTTTGTATGTCTTGTTCTCTTTCTCTTCCAGTTGTGGCTTCACCTATAATGAAAAAGAAAGGGTTAGGATGTGCAAAAAGCTCAGCACACTCGTTCTCATCATATGTTTAATGCCTCAGTTTCCCAGAAAAGGTACATCAACTTACATGCAGCAGACATTTCGCTTCTTTGGGCCTTGCTTCTTAACAAACAATTCAACTCAGGTCAGAGCTCCCCCCCCCCCCCCCCCATTTCCTGAGATCCACAGATCCTGCAACAGGCTTCCCATACCAAAACTAGGATTGCTGCCTGGCCTTTCCTGAAAGCATTTATCTGAAGCTCCTGCTCTCTGCAAACATCTCCTCCTATACCCCCATCCATCCATCCATCCATGGATTTCAGAGTTTGTCCAGCTTTTCCCATCCCCTTTCCAGAGTACACCCTATCCCCACTCCTCTTCATCCCCGCTCCTCCCTACCCCTCGTAGAGCCCTGACATTTTCAGTGTGAGCTACCCCAGTGGTCTCAGGTCACATGATATATCAAGACTCTCATGATATGTTGACTAAGGAGGCACCTTGATGAGCTCTGAGCAGGGGTGCTCCAGGGGTCCTGGTTCCTTGGGGCTGGCAAACGCTGGTTAAAGACTGATTTGTGGGCTGGGAATATACTTTATTAGATAGGACAGGTAATTTACGTGTATGCCTAATTTGCGATTAACGTGGAACCATTTGTTTCCATAACTCACACTTGTTCCTGTTTGATTCTGTCCATCCTTTAATAAATTCTCTTTTGTTTTACTGTAAGTGAACTCAAGTGCCGTGTGTGCTAGAGGAGCAGCGATTTAAAGTAAAACTGGGTCCACTGTTCCTTTGGGAACGGAGGATCTGGGATTTCTGTGGGTGTGCAGGAATGAGGGGCTGGATACCACATGGGTGCACCTATTGTCAGTGTGTAGGGCAAAGGCAGGTTTGGTGCAGCCCAGAGGTGAGTGCCTCACAGGGATTAACACCCCTCTGGCACCCTCTGGCAAAGGCAGGACGTGCTGGTGCAGGAGGCAGGTTTGGGTAGATGTGTGTGTGCCTGGGGGCAACTTCAAATGCTGCGGATTTTTAAAAACTTCTTCAGTGCCAGGACTTCAAGACTATGACATGGAATGAAGAGAGATTCCCATTGTAACATACAGCTGAGGGGAAGGGAAGTTTGGGGCTCATCATTGAGGTGACAGGAACATTATTAATGACCTTTACAAAGGCTAAGTGCCCACTGGCGCAGTTTAGGGCAGGGATACTCAACATGCAGCCCGTGGCCCATTTGTTTGCAGCCTGCGGTGCAGTTTGGGTTCATACGGGGCTCAACACAGGGCCCACGGGTGGGATCCTTTGAAATGGCCTCCACTAGGAACACGCTCCACAGCGGCGAGGCGTCTCCTAGGCGGGGTGAGCACTGAAAGATGCAAGCGGAGGGGCCCACAGGAATAGACAGGTACAGGGTGTCAGTGTTTCTAGCCCCCAGAGAGGAGGTGCCGGGAGCACCGGTGCATTGTGGGAAGTGCTGGCTTCTTAGCCTTGTGGGCAGAGCCTGAGAGGTGCTGACCGGCTCACACAGACCACATTTGGGTCTGGCATCGCGACTTAAGTCTTAATCTTTATATTCATGCCCGTGAGTGCTATTTGCATGTATATTTGCATGTCTATGCAACCACACTTAAGTTGTGGCCCTCGGCACATGCTGTGAGTATCATTGTCCCCCCCCCCCCCCACACACACACACACACACACACACACCCTTCCAAGGCTTCTAAAGTCGAATAGCCCCGGCCTAGGGCACCTACACCTGTGTTTCCCCTTGAGGCCACCAAGGGCACCCACTCAAGGCCCACAGCTCCTCAGCCATCACCTGTCTTGGGCAAAGGCCCTTCTCTCTTTCTTTCCTGAGCAGGGAGTCCAGGTTGCACAGCTTCCTGAGCTACTGTGTGATCTCTCCAGCAAGCCAGCCTGCCCAGCACCTGTACGGCTTTCTCTCCACAGGCTCTGAACAGTGCAGAGCCAGCAGCGACCAGTTATCACACCGCTCCTCCTAAGCCAGCACATTGATTGTGAAGGAAAAGCATTCCATGGAAACCATTCACACAATACATGCCCTACACACACGCTAGCTAGTTCACTAGAGATCACCCCAGCTCCAGCCTAGGGCTCCCGTAGGTTAGGCCCGTCCAACCTTTCCCCAAAGGTTGGACACAAGGGCCCCGCTCATTTGCAGGGTCAGAAAAATGGTTCAATTCCATTTAAACTGTTTATCTAAAAATCCTTTGGTCTCTGGAGAATCCAAACTGAATCAGTAAATGCAAGTATCTCCCCAGGTGGTGGGATCTCTGCGGAGGTCTTACAATTTGAGTCAATTTGCTTAACCACGCCCCCTCTGCACTATTGTTAGTTCCTAGAGGGCTTTGTCTCCCTCCCGCATGGAATTATATTGAATCCTTCAATAGAACAGAAACGAACTCCTAGTGAGGTAAATAGATAGAAAGGAGCATAAACACTGCCAAATTAAGTCTAAAAATGTAATAAGAAAAGCCAAAAAGGAGTTTGAAGAACAGCTAGCCAAAAACTCAAAAGATAATAACAAAATGTTTTTTAAGTACATCAGAAGCAGGAAGCCAGCTAAACAAACAGTGGGGCTTCTAGACGATCGAGATACCAAAGGAGCACTTAAAGACGATAAAGTCATTGTGGAGAAACTAAATGAATTCTTTGCTTCAGTCTTCATGGCTGGGGATGTTAAAGGAGATTCCCAAATCTGACCCATCCTTTGTTGGTGGCAAAGCTGAGGACTTGGCACAGATTGAATTGTCATTAGAGGAGGTTTTGGAATTAAATGATAAACTTAACGGTAACAAGTCCCCGGGACCAGATGGCATTCACCCAAGAGTTCTGAAATAACTCAAATATGAAATTGTGGAACTTTTAACTATGTTTTCAAACCTATCCTTTAAATCAGCTTCTGTACCCAATGACTGGAAGATAGCTAGTATAACGCCGATATTTAAAAAGGGCTGTAGAGGCAATCCTGGCAATTACAGACCGGTAAGTCTAACATCAGAACTAGGCAAATTAGTTGAAACAATAATAAAGAATTTTCAGACACATAGAAGAACATAATTTGTTGGGCAAAAGACAACATGGTTTCTGTAAAGATGTCTTAGGAATCTATTAGAGTTCTTTGAAGGGGTCAACAAACATGTGAACAAGGGGAATCCAGTGGATATAGTGTACTTAGATTTCCAGAAAGCCTTTGACAAGGTCCCTCACCAAAAGCTCTTACATAAATTCAGTTGTCATGGGATAAGAGGGAAGATCCTTTAATGGACTGAGAACTGGTTAAAAGACAGGGGAAAAAAGGTAGAATGGAGAGGGGTAACTATTGGTGTTCCCCAAGGATCAGTCCTAGGACCAATCCTATTCAACTTATTCATAAATGATCTGGAGAAAGGGATAAACAATGAGGTGGCAAAGTTTGCAGATGATACTAAATTGCTCAAGGTAGTTAAGACCAAAGTAGACTGTGAAGAACTTCCAAAAGATCTCACCAAACTGAGTGATTGGGCAACAAAATGGCAAATGAAATGTAATGTGGATAAGTGTTTAGTAATGCATGGTGGAAAAAATAACCCCGACTATACATATAATCTGATGGGGGCTAATTTAGCTACAACTAATCAGAAAAGAGATCTTGGAGTCATTGTGGATAGTTCTCTGTAGAAATCCTGCAGCGGCAGTCAAAAAAGCAAAAAGGATGTTAGGAATCATTAAAAATGGGATAGAGAATAAGACAGAGACTATCTTATTGACTTTATATAAATCCATGATATGCCCACATTTGAATACTGTGTACAGATGTGGTCTCCACATCTCAAAAAAGGTAGACTGGCATTAGAAAAGGTTCAGAGAAGGGCAACTAAAATGATTAGGGGTTTGGAATGGGTCCCATATGAAGTGAGATTAAAGAGACTGGGACTTTTCAGCTTGGAAAAGAGGAGACTAAGGGGGGATATGATAGAAGTCTATAAAATCATGACTGGTGTGGACAAAGTGAATAAGGAAAAGTTATTTACTTGTTCCCATAATATAAGAACTAGGGGCCACCAAATGAAACTAATGGGCAGAAGGTTTAAAACAAATTAAAGGAAGTTCTTCTTCACACAGCGCAGAGTCAATCTGTAGAACGCCTTGCTTGAGAAGCTTATGAAGGCTAGGACTATAACAGGGTTTAAAAGAGAACTAGATAAATTCATGGAGGTCCATAAATGGCTATTAGCCAGTATGGGTAAGGAATGGTGATCTTGGCCTCTGTTTGTCAGAGGGTGCAGATGGGCGGCAGGAGAGAGATCGCTTGATCATCACCTGTTTGATTCACTCCCTCTGGGACACCTTGTGGTGTATGAAGGCACGGACTCTGGCCGGTGCAAGCACGAAATCATTTTATTGCAAGATTACAACTATCGTTATACCCTCTCAACTTCCCAAAAGTCTACATCCTGCTTTTCACAAACTATGCTCTTTCACAGTCCCAACACAGCATTCTCAAAGGTCGTTGACTCGGGCAGATGTTGTTATTGTTGGCTCAGGACTCTTGATTACGCGCGTTCCCGCTGACTCTTGACTCTTGGATTGTCCTCCAAGGTCTGCAGCTTTTCTTGATTTTGTCCTTGGGATGCCCTGTCGCGCGGCCAAAGCACTATACTTGTTGATTCTCTACACACCTGGCATTGGCCACTGTCGGCAGACAGAGTACTGGGCTGTATGGACATTTGGTCTGACCCAGTATGGCTGTTCTTATGTTTTTATGTTCCTATAACACTAAAAGTGAATTCAGTATAGTTTGTCCAGGAGATCTGGCACAATCAAGTGATGTGCTGTGATCTCCCTCACCTGGTGGGGTCATTGGAGGGCTGTGGCGCATCAGCCCTTCTCGGCTACAGAAGTAGGCAGAGCATGCCAGCTGTACCTTGGTTCTGGGGAAAGCATTAAAGAAACTGCAGCTGCAAGGCATCCTGGGCTTCAAAAGCTCTCAGATACGCAGCACCACTGAAATACTAATGGTATGTCTACACTACAAAGTTAATTCGAACTAGCAGACGTTAGTTTGAATTAACTTTGATAGGCGCTACACATACAAACCGCTAGTTCAAACTTAATTCGAACTAGAGGAGCATTTAATTCGAACTAGGTAAACCTCATTCTATGAGGACTAACGCCTACTTCGAAGCAAGTAGTTTGAATTAAGGGCTGTGTAGCCACTTAATTCGAACTAGTGGGAGGCTAGCCCTCCCCAGCTTGCCCTGGAGGCCACTATGGGCACCACCAGGAAAACTTGTCTGCCCACCTCCCGGCCCCGGAGCTCTTAAAGGGGTGCCCGTACCAGTTGCAAGCCAGCCAGCACCCAGCCATCAGACCCTGCACCTAGCACGGCACAGGCCAGCCACCCGCTGCCACCCAGCCCTTCGCCTCTTCCTAGGACCAGGCTGGCGCCTCCCGGGAGCCTGCCCGGGGCCGCAAGAGGCGGGCGCCCACCTGGTCTAGTGTGGACATCGTGGACCTCGTCGAGGTTTGGGGGGAATCCTCCAACGTCCACGACCTCCGCACTAGGCACAAGAAAGTGGCCGTCTAGGGCAGGAGAGCTGCTAGCCTGGCCACCCAGGAGCAGGTTTGCATGAAAATCAAGGTGGTCGAGTGAGACCCCGACCCTGAGCCCTGATCTTAGAACATAAAAACGGCCGTACTGGGTCAGACCAAAGGTCCATCTAGCCCAGTAGCCTGTCTGCCGACTGCAGCCAACACTAGATACCCTGCAGGGATGGACCGAAGACAATGACCAAGCCATTTGTCTCGTGCCATCCATCTCCAGCCTTCCACAAAGAGAGGCCAGGGACACATTTCTACCCCCTGGCTAATACCACTCCATGGACCCAGCCTCCATGAATTTATCTAACTTCTCTTTAAACTCTGTTCTAGTTCTAGCCTTCACAGCCTCCTGCAGCAAGGAGTTCCACAGGTTGACTAATTGCTTTGTGAAGAAGAACTTTCTGTTATTAGTTTGAAGCCTGCTACCCATTCATTTCATTTGATGTCCTCTAGTCCTTCTGTTATGAGAACTAATGAAAAACTTTTCTTTATGCACCCTCTCCACACCACTCATGCTTTTATAGACCTCTATCATATCCCCCATCAGTCTCCTCTTTTCTTAGCTGAAAAGTCCGAGTCTCTTTAGCCTCTCTTCATATGGGACCTGTTCCAAACCCCTGATCATTTTAGTTGCCCTCCCGTCTCCCACCCTCTCTCTTCCCCTCTCCCACCTCCTTTTCCCAGTCTCCCCGAGTTTTGTTCAATAAAGAGAGTTTCTATTTTTGAACACACGTGTCCTTTATTTTGTACATCAGGAAGGGGGGCTAGAGAGGGGTAAGAGGAAGGAGGTGAGGGAGGAATGGGATATGAGCCCCTGATGGGGAGGACTGGGGTGGCTCTGCGGGCTCCTCGGGGTGGAAGCTCTCCTGCAGCCCCCCGATTGACCCACCCCCCTCGGATGGCAGCCTGCGGCAAGTGCAGCCGGGCTGATGGCCGAGTGTTGTGATATGCTGAGTGTGGGCACTGAGGGCACTCCAAGCCAGGACTGCTTTGCTGTCCCTCATCGAGTTAGACAAGCAAGATGGGAACCCCTGAAAACTGTCTGTCCGGGGTGGGGGTCAGGTCCCTTTAAGCACAGCCCTCGACTAGCCTGAGACAGCAGCTCCACACTCTAAGTCCTAACCTGATACCCTGCCGGCACTGCTTCCGGCCATCCTTAACCTCGGTTCAGGGTCCACTCAATGTGGACATGCTAGTTCGAATTAGCAAAACGCTAATTCGAACTAGATTTTATGTCTAGATGCACTAGTTCGAATTAGCTTACTTTGAATTATCTAATTCAAATTAAGATAGTTCGAATTAGTGCTGTAGTGTAGACATACCTCATTTACTAGGGCTGCCAAAAAGGTCAAATGCCTTAGGCTCACTCAACAGGCTAGAGAAGTTCCCACTGTAACCTTTGGGAGGCAGTTCCAATGCAGGGCAGGGATCCTCAGGCCTCACTATCTTAATATTTCAATCCACTCCCGCAGCAGAAGAAATTCAGAGTTCAGGTCTGTGTATAACACAGTGTTTCTCACCCAGTGGTACGAGTCCCCTTAGGGGTACTCAAGAGAAGTCTGGGGACTACATCAACACAACTGATATTTGGAGAAAACAGAATTTTTGTTTTAGGTTTTACAGAGTTTTATTATTTTTGTACTTTTTACACCCAAAAATGTTATTGTCTGCCTGGCTACGATTAAGTTGTTTAAACAAGTGTTGCAACGGTAGAAAAAAATTACATGTGTCTGAAAAGTATAGGTACTGGGGGTACTAACAACATTTTTTAAAGGGGTACATTATAAAAAAAGGTTGGGAAACACTGGTATAACGTGTTGGAGGCCTCTCTTCATTGCTCTGCCACACGGATGCAGCATCTTCTGCTTGAAGGTGAACTCAGTAGCAGCTGTGCCTCCCAGGCTGCCACTCTCACCCCAAATCAGAAGCAGTGGGTATAAGAGGCAAAGGAAACCAATGCTTCCCCTGGGTCTTAGGGCCCAAACTCTTCTCTCTTTCTCTCTCTGTTCTGACTCTTCCCCAAGTCTCCCCACCGCAGGCTGTTGCAGCCTAATGAGTCTTTGTCTGGAGCAGATCTACTCACTAAAAAGTGAAAGTCCTTCCAGTTCACCAGACCTAGTCACCTAACATTGAAACTCTTAAAAGAGCCATTAAGTGGTAATGACACCATTTGCGAACCCTAAAGTATGAACTGTCCGTTTCTTACACAAACCGTGGTGCATGGCATATTTACTCAGAACTAGGCCCTTAAATACAATATTTAAAGCAAACTGTAAATTTTTCGTTGGTGAGGATTATAAAATCTCATCTCTTAAAAACCCTTGCATTGATTTTTAGATGCACAAGTATTCATCTTTAAGCCTATATTCTTGGATCTTTAAACATGTACGTTTTAAATAAATTCTTCAAAAGACCTCCCTGATCAAAAATACACATGTTCATTTTAATTACCATAGTACTAAAAATTTGCTTCCAGATTTTTCCTGTAATTACTGTCTATCCTTGCTGTAATCTTTCTCCCTTCAAAGAGAGAACTCCCCTTTTCTTACAGATAGTTGGACAAATGAGTTTCTATCATTATTTCAATCACACAAAATACATTAGTGTTCCCTTTTCTAAATGAACACTGTTATGAACACACAAAACCACTCTGATTAATTTAAAATAATGTCTTTGTTCCCGAGTGTTAAATATGCATTGCTTGAGGAAGGCTTAAGAGTACAAATATAAAGTCAGCTTAGAAATACTGATTGACAAATTGTAAACAGAGAAGAGCTGCATCATGTATTCCATAATATTTACTGTTGTATTCAGTAGGAAGACTGACTCACCCTTATTACATAGTTGTTGCAAATAACTCTAATAAATTCCAGGGTATATCAAATACCTGTGGCTGACATGTTTTTAACCCTAAATTTAGTGCTTTTATTTAGGTCCCAGTCTCGACAATCTGGCATGCAGTGCAAAACATACTCCATTTACTTTAGAAATAAATTGTAGAAGAGGGTTTATTCAGATGTCATTTGCTACATTTGAGTTCAGGCATTTGGCTGGAACGGGTAGAGCGGGGGGGGGAAGAGAGGAGGGCGACAGTGGGGAGGGGCAGATCAGGGTGGAGTATGGGCGGGGCCACAGGCTGAGGAGCTCTCCTCCCCAAGCAGCAATTACACCCATGACCCAAATGCTGCAATCATGGCCCTGCTCCCAGAACCCCGACACCCTTGTTCTTGACTAGACGCTCCTCCGGCTCCCATGGAACCACCCCTTCTGCTGCTCTCAGCAATTTCAGCATGCTGCACCCAGGCTCCGTGCAGCTGGAGCGGGTTGCCCACCTCTCCTTGGGATTCCTGCTTTCAGATCCCCAAATGAAAAATGCAACGTGCCTTGTATCTGCTGAGGAAATCAGGGTTAAAATCCTTTGTCTGGCAAAACACCATTTCTATTTGCGGGGATTTTAATTGTTTTGAAGCCGCTTTTAGTAGCATTTGGCTACTGCAAATATGCCCCGCATGGCATCAGCCTTACAATGGGGGAAACTGAGGCAGAAGTGCTGACATGACTTGCCCAAAGTCAGGCCACAGAGTGACTCTGTGGCTGACAGAGGAGTCACATCTGTCCCATGACAACCAGTCCCAGTGCACTAGCTGCTAATCCATTGTGCTTCATTCATTAGCTTATTGGGAACTTTGACTGTTTCTTTAAAAGCACGTATGCAGTAAAGGCAATTCACGTATTGAAGCCAATCAGCAACGGCATTTTTCTGCTTGCAGGTAGTTTCCCTTCCCATAAAAATGATCGCTAAGGCTGGGGTGGCACAAGTGTTTTAGTCAGCAGGCTGGTGGTCAGATGTCCTTGGCTGCTAAAGAATACCATGGAGTTCCCATTTGACTCTCAAATGCCAGAACCTAGTCAAAATCTGCCCTCTCCTCAGCACACACAGATCTTACGCAATGGCAGAGCCAGCAAGGGGAACTCAGGACTGGTGAGTTCTTTCTGCTGCTCTAAGCACCAGGCAAGAGTTTCATCTTTTGGAATGGATGAGAGAGCAATGAATAATGTTGTTCTATTTTTAGGTCAGGAGTGTCCAGTCTTCTTTCTGACTCCCCTCTGCTACGCGTGGTGAATATTCTACAGCCCACCTGTGCCACAACAACTGGTTTTCTTCACATTAGAAAACTAGATTAAAGCCAGGGCCGAGGCGGGCAGGCAAGGCAACTGCCTGGGGCCCTGCAAAGCTCCACTGCTCAGCCTTTGCCTTCAGCCCCATGTGGGGGCTTCAACGCCGGGTACCAGGGCTCCGGCTTGAGCTTTCTGCCCTGGCCCCCAGAAGTCGAGCGCTGGCCCTGCTCTCTGGTTTATTTTGGTGGGGCCCCCTGAAACCTGCTTGTGGCCCCTGGTTGAGAACTGCTGCTTTAAATCATTCCAAGTGCATGGTCCTTTCCTGAAGTCGTCCAGGTCCCTACATCGCTGCCCTCCAGAGGCTATCGTCTGCTCTCAGTGAACGGGCAGGGACATTGGAAACCCTCTGCTGACCCTCATGGCAATGAAAGCAGAACCTGACTTGACGTTTCACCTTTGTGCCACATTTGTGTTCAATGAAAACCAAGTATTGTGGCCTCATTTCTGATACGTGCTGTCTGCAGATTTAAACTTTCTACAATGCCAATGTCTTGTACTTCCATGGTGCCTTTTGAGGAAGGCTCTCAATATGTCTTCTTCACATGAATTCAACTTTACGGTCCCCATTTGAGGAAGGGAACTTTTAGTGTCCTCCACCCCACCCCCTTCAGTCCTCCTTTTAGAGCTGAAGAAGTTGAAGCACAAAGAAGTAACGTGATTTGGCTCCGGTCACATAGCGAGTCCACCTGAGTTCATATAGCGGCAGGCAGGCCCAGGGTATTTCCCCTCCTCCAGACCCCCAAACCCAAACAACGTTCAAGGGACCTTAAATCATTATTGGAAAGGCCAACGTTATAAATCACAGCAAGATCCTGACAGACTTTGAAAATCCAATGTTTCCCAGGGATCTACCTAGCCCCTGGACTCCTAGAAGGCTATTTATTTTTTTAAATAGTGGAATCCAGGGTCTCTGAAATACCCACTCTCCTCTTCTAACCTCTCTCCCTCCCCCAGTAATGGGACTCTAGTTGCAGCCCTGAACAAAAGCCTGACTCCCTGGGCTGCTCTGCATTAACAAATGGGACCCCTAATGCACCAACCGTGCAGCTCCACTAGTCCAAGTACACAAGTGCCCGTGTAGACAGAACACTGATATTTTTACTGCCCCGTCAGCCAGTTCTGTACAGGTCGAGCTTCGATGGCGACTTGTAAAAGCCTGTCTCCACAGGTGTTTCTATCACTGCTATTATCAGTTGAACTGCACTGGCAGTTAATTTGCTGTGTAGATTCAATTTCTAGTGCTTATAAAGACCACTAGACGTTGCTGTCTTTCATCTATTTCTGTACATGTCCCTAGAGCTTTGAGAAGACTGAAAATCAGGTCAGAAGATTGGAAGAAAGCTAATGGGTTACTATTTAAAGAGAATAAATGGGATAATCCAGGCCAATTGGACATTGACCATAGGTAAAAACTGAAAGCAGCTGATATGGGTCTCGATTAATAAAGAATTAAAGGAAATTAGTATACTTAATACCAATCAGTGTGAATTTATGGAAATTTGATCCAGTCAGACTAACCTGATAACTTTTTTGATGAGATTATAAAAGTGGTTGATAAAATGTAATACCACTGCTGTAACAGACCATTGTACGGCATTATATTTGGTGCCACATGACATTTTGATTAAAAACTAGCACAATACAAAATGAACATTGCCAGAGTAAATTGATTAAGAGAATGAAAAGTTCTATGCCTGTGTAAACTACGTGGTCAGACTAGCTAGTCCCTTCCAACCTTGGCATATCTAGAATTTCCTGGACTGCAGTCAGTATCATCTCTTCTTAAGCAATTTCTCCATGCCCCATGCTCTGAAGCTGTCTAGAGAGCTTTCACTGACCACGCTGGATTTTTAAAATAAATTCTAGCTTCATTCCATAATCTCTCTGGAATTTGCTTTAAAGACATACCCTTTTTTGCTGTTTGTTTGTTTTACATCTTTCATTGGCTGTGACTCACCTGCTCAACAATCTTTTGGATTTCTGGAGTTGCAGGCTTGCTCTCAGTGTAACCTCCCGGAACACTCATAGTGGCAAATAACTTCTTAGGGTGTTTGCAAACACTGACAAGTAAAATCTAGAGAAAATGTGACCAAGAAAACTCAGATTTCCAATATTATGTAGCCGCACAGTCACATGATTTGTAGATGTGGATTTTACCATCATCAGGTTTGTAAGGGAAAAGGAGAGAAGAAAGAAAAGCAAACTGTAGTATTTTTAGTAGTAAGGGAAAGAGCACTTTAAAGACCATAATGTGTATATTGCTTTCTGGTCCCCAGAAAAGCAGAAAACAAATAAGTCCCCAACCCCTATTAATTATAGTATTTGGTTCAGGTTGGTGTGGCAATTTCTTGATTCAGCACCAGTTTCATCATATCTCATGAGGGTGTGATTCTTTGTGCTTAGGTAAGTGATTGTAAACACTGAACAACACCCAAATATTTCCCAATATTAACCTAAAAATTCCCACCCATTCTCCCCAGGTTTCATTTACAGGAACAGCAATTCCTGTTTAACTTGAACCTTGATCCTCCAAGTTACCCTAAGCGAGCAAAGGCAACAGGCCTTTTATTTTTAATTATTTTATTTCTCTATTGCTTGTTACAAACCTGAAAGGTTTTCCAAATGTTGAAAGGACATATAAGAATGCTGGCATATGCTGCCTGCCACCCTTACCCCTTCTTTTGCTTGTATTTTGGCTTTCAGTCAGAAGAAATATAACCCGCCCTCCAAAAGAAGCGTGCATGTACATTTCTTTATCAAACTTTTTCCAAACCTATGTGCATTTAGCAATTAGTCTTGTTTTAATTGTGCACCAGAAATAACATTTTCTTTTTCTACATTATCTCTTTAACATTTGTCTTTATAAATTGACAGATAGACCCCAAAGAAAGTAATATACTTCTCCACAAAGTCAGAAGCCTTTTGTATTCTTTGGATTAAATTTTATTTATTTTTAGTGAAGTTTTTGAATGACAGATACATTTTAAAGATTTAAAATATACGCACAAATATACACTGCACAAATGGTCCAATGGCTGGAAAGCAAAGCTAGATGAATTCAGACAGTAAATAATGAATACAATTTAATAACGAGCAATTTACCACTGCAACAGTTTACCAAGGATTGTGGTGGGTTCTTCATCCCTGGCAATTTTAAATCAAACTGGATGTTTTCCTAAGAGATCCACTCTGGGAATTTTTTGAGGGAGTTTATGGCCTTTGTTACACAAGAGCGCAAA
This sequence comes from Pelodiscus sinensis, assembly GCF_052426305.1. Lineage (NCBI taxonomy): Eukaryota > Metazoa > Chordata > Testudines > Trionychidae > Pelodiscus > Pelodiscus sinensis. The sequence goes on along the minus strand of NC_143052.1, from coordinate 144,180,861 downwards.
CCAGAATGTCACTCTGGCCACTTCTAGCCCTGGAATGTCTGAATGTAAAGTATATCTAACAGTGTAGACGTGGTTAATGCACCCATTGCAGCTGGTCTCTAGATTATGTAGTAAGTGTATAGATTCCTTAAGAATTCCCAAGAAGCCAGTAGGAGGAGAGGCAGCCTGTGTGTGACAGAGGGGTAATGGGGATGGGTGTGAGTGAGGGGTGTGTCCCCCCTCCCCATGAGCACCCTACAGCCAAGTGTCCCAAGGGGGAAGGGGTCTGACAGCCCTTTCCGGATGTGGGAGAGAAGCCATGATCCCCGGAACCTTCTGTGGGGCTGAAAACTTGATCCCTGTTGGCTCTTCCCACACTGAATTCCCAGCAGCCTGGAGCTGTAGCCCTGATCCATGGGGCACCCCCTGAATTGCCAGCACCACTCAGGCTGCATCCCCGGTCCTCAGCGCACCTCTCCCCTCCCCAGATAGCAACTCCAAACCCTGGTATGCCCCTCCCCCCTGAGTAGCAGCCCTGATCGCCGGCATGTCCCTCTCCCCCAGCTGAAGCCCTGAACCCCCACACTCCCCTCCCACAAGGACCAAAGCCACAAGCCCTGGCAACCCCTGTAGGGTTGGAAGCAGGAGCTAAGTGGCCGAAGTCCTAATCCCCACCCCTGAAAACTGAAGCCAGGAGTAAGTGCCAGGGCTGAATCCTGGACCCCAGCGCTCCCCGTGCAGCAGAAGCCTCCAAGCCCATGGGCAGAGCTGGGCGACACTGAGCATGCTGCCCCTCCACACTTCAGGGGAAGTGCAGGACACAGTTTGGAGGCAGGAAGCCACAGCCGGGCTCCCACAACCAGTGAGAGCGGCAGGGGTGGGGAACCCAGATCCATGGCTGGCAGCGCCCAAAGGACCAGGGGAACCACCAATCCCTTCTGGCACACAGCCTCCAGATACCCATTCTCTGAACCCTGAGATATCCTCCTGTCTGCACACAAGCCCCTAGCTCCTCCGGCCACACGCAGCCCCCAGCTGCCCCCTCCCTGCACTCTGAGCTACCCTCTGGTCACACATAGTCCCCAGCTGTCCCCTCCCTGCCCCAAGCTACCTCCTGGTCACACACAGCCCCCAGCTGCCCTCTCCCTGCCCTGAGCTACTCCCTGGCCACACAGCCCCCAGCTACCTCCTCCCTGTCCCCTGAGCTACTCCCTGGTCACACACCGCCCCCAGCTACCCCCTCCCTGCCCTGAGCTATCCGCTGGCCACACACAGCCCCCAGCTGCCCCTTCTGATGTGGTAATCACAAACATTATTGAATATTCTATTCTACCACGGTAGAGGCAATCGATAAAAAACAACTTATCGGTGACAGAAGTTGCCCTGCATATTCAAAACAATTTAGCATGAGGCTCAGAGGAAGATTTGACACAACACACACAAACACCCTCCTGCAGTCTTTGGTTGAGGCAAGGGTGGGGAAATGAAGAAAGGGGAATTTTACAATACAGTTGAGAATTTTTATTCAACATCCCTAAAGTAGTTGGAGCACTGGAAACCTACCTTTGAGTGCACGGAAAAGTTGGAGAAGCTTCTCCCTGTTGAGTGGGCCCTGTTGAGAAGTATGCTGATCTTTGCCTTTGCCACACAAGACTTCCCACCTCACGCTTGATAGCTGAGAATCATCTTTGTGATGCATGGACACAAGCAAAACCAATAGTAGCCTGTGACATCAAAAATCCCCATTTCTGAAAGGGGTGGAGGGGTGGAACATTTTCCCCAAGACTGACAACAAGGCTGCAGAATATTCAGCTCTTGGAAAAGCAGGTGAGTTTGGCATTTTTGCCAGGCACCACAGCCTGTGTTTAATGTGTCTTTCAAATAATTAATGCAGTTTGGTCACTTGAAAAAGCCTGTCTCAGTGTTTGTGGGAGTGAATTTTGCCCTAGACTGTGCTGCATTTTTACGACAAGTTGCTGGAAAACAAGCAGATCCTTCAAAACATGGCTTCATCTGACAACACGAGAATGGCCACTCTGGGTCAGACCAAAGGTCCATCTAGCCCAGGATCCTGTGTGCTGAGAGAGGCCAAAGCCAGGTGCCCCACAGGGCTAGGATCACCAAATTTGGAATGCAGCTTCCTATTATCACAAGCAACAATCACTTATTTTCACAGGCAATGACTCATCATACTAAGCTACTGTAAGCAACACCTACTTTGTTAAGGCTCACTTTTACATGTCAGTAGCCAACAATTCATCACCCACCAAAAATCTGTCCTTCCCATCTTCAGGTAGGGCTTTACCCTGATTAAACCCAGGCAGCTCCTAGAGTCAAACACTCCCCCTTCATAAATCTCCATGTTGATTACAGAGAACATAGATGAATCACATTCATTTCTGGAATTGGGTTATGACATTAACTTGAATGAACATGCTTTCAGTGCAAGATTTCCCAATGAAGAGATCTGTAGGTGATAATTTCCATACAGCAGCTATAACTTCATGTTTAACAGGGTTCCATTCCAGCTGGATTCTGGCTAAAGGCACATTCTCAGCAAACTCATAGAAGGTTACAATATTCACAGCCTTTTCTGGTAAATAATCTTCCTCTCTGGTAAGATCTGCTTACTGGACCGGACCAAAGGTCCTTCTAGCCCAACATCCTGTCTGCCCACAGTGGCCAATGCCAGGTGCCCCAGAGGGAGGGGACGGAACAGGGAATCTTCAAGTCAGTGATCCCTCCCCTTTCACCCATTCCCAGCTTCTGACAAACAGAGGCCAGGGACCCCATTCCTGCCCATCCTGGCTAACAGCATTTATCCCAACTCTTTTTTGTCCCCTGAGGTGGGCCCACAGTAATATCTTGCTTGCCGCTCCCTCTCCCCGCCCCTCACGGAAGAGCTAGTTGCGCCCCAGAGCCACATTAGCAAGTTGGTATAGGTCTGGAGTTTACCCAAAACGCCACAGCTGCCAGCCAGTCCTGTAGTGTAGAAAACTAAAGTTGAGAAAAAAGAACAAGAAGAGAGTTGTTAAATGGGAAAACAATCAGGTGCACACATGAGACTACAAAGTGCCTATGTCAGGTTATTGGCGGTCCTGGTAAGTTTGCTGGCTTGAAAGTCCCTCTGGAACACAGACAGCCACAGCATGGGCGTGTCCTTCAGTCCTTGGGTCAGAGCCTCCGTTCCTAGAAAAGTCACTGCAAACTGAGCAGCGGGATTGCAGACAAAGTGGAGAAGATGCAGCTGCCTTGTTCCATCCACGTCCTACGACTTGTGCTCCCTTTGTCTCACACAGGGTTCATGGCACATAGCACAAAAGCCCTGGGGCTTGTCTGGTCACACTCAAGGGCCAGTGTAATCACCCCCTGAACACAGCAAGTTTCAGCGCTGTAAAGTGCCAGCTGGACACGCTCCTGGCACTGGCTCTGCGACCACGCAGTCGCATCAGAGCGCTGCTGCCCCGGCAGCACTTTGTGTCCTGAGTGTAGACAAACCTGAGAGTGCTCTGTGCACAGGCCTACCACAAGCCTTGCTGACTTGGGGGGCCGTCCCTCGTGCCTTGCACTGTGTTCATTGTACCACTGATGGCCCTTGATGCACCATCAAACAAGCAACACTGCGCTGACACCAATCTGTCTGGGGGGGTGTCATTGAGAAACACAGCGCAAGTTTGGAAGTACAGATATTCCCACATCTCTATAGCCCATGACACAAAGTTGATACAAACACATAAACAAGATTATCTTAAATGACAAACAGTGGGGTAACGAGGAGGACGGGGGGCATTTGTTCCCGGGCGCCATGCTAGGAGGCCACCAATTTAGTCCCCCTCTGCTCTCCAATCTTCCCTCAGCTCTCCTGCTCCTTCTCTGCACACCGCTGCCAGCTGGAGCCTCCTCCGCACCTCTCCGCCCCCAGCCCCACCCTCCTCCGTCTCCACCAGCGGGTTAGTGAATGCGGGGGCCCAGCCCCAAACTGGAGGAAGGTGAGGGGAAGATGTGGTACAAGCCTTCCCTTCTCTCCCCCCTCCCCCCCCCCCCCCGGTCAGGCTCAGCCATGCAGCAGGTTCAGGGCTCCACTGCACAGCAGCAGCAGAGGTTATGCGTGCAAATTTTGCCTTTGCCCCAGGATGCATAACACCCTCGCTATACTTCTGATGACAAATTGTAACTTTTTTGCAGATACTGTCCATGGTGTACCTAGCATGATTCCTTGCAATTTTATAATAATGGTGTCAACGCTATCATAAGGTGTCCCACATATTCCACCAGTCACTGTCCTGGACAGACACAGAACCTCATGAGGGCAGTGATCAGTGCTCTCCCAACTCCTCCCAGTGCTCTGGCACTTCTCCAGTATCTGATGGTTTGTTAAATATGAACTTCAGTAGCTCAGAGAATGCTTTCCCCAATTCTGTGAAAAGTCTGGTAGGTAAGTGCACCTCTCCCCTCCTCTTCCCCCCTCCCCCTACACCAAGACTACAGAACATTTTATGGGGAGTCAGTTTCTTTCATTTAACTATTTCTGCGGCCTGCCATATGCACGTCTTACACCACAAACGTGACAGGACTGAGTAACCGACACAAGTGATGCCAATCCGGGGTCAAGTAAAACCTTGTTATCTCTGCACACCAGCATGTGTTCTGTAAGGCACATATTAAAAACGGTTACTTACTTTTGTAACTGTTGCTCTTCGAGATGTGTTGCTCATGTCCATTCCACTTAGGTGTGCGCACGCCGCATACATGGATTGCTGGAGAGTATTTCATTAGCGGAACCTGTCAGGCCAGCTGGGGAGCCCCCTGGAATGGCACCGCCTATATCGGTGCATATATATCCCCGCTGGCCCTCCACCCCCTCAGTTCCTACTTCCCAGAATGCTCCGATGCAGGGAAGGTGGGGGGATGTGGAATGGACAGGAGCAACACATCTCGAAGAACAACAGTTACGAAAGTAACTAACCATTTTTTCTTCAAGTGCTTGCTCATGTCCATTCCACTTAGATGACTCCAAAGCCAACCCCCAGGAGGCGAGGTCAGAGCCTACGCAGAGACGGACTGTAGCACAGCCCTACCTCCAGCAGCATCCTCCCTGGCGAGCTGCGTGATGGCATATGATCTGCAAAAGTGTGCACTGAGGACCAGGTAGCTGTCCTGAAAATCTCCACAATGGGCACCTGGGCCACAAAGGCCGTGGAAGAGGCTTGCGCTCTCATGAAGTGTGCCCTAATGGGTGGGGCCAGAGCCTGAGCTAGCTCGTAGCATGCCTTGATGCAATCTGAGATCCAGGAAGAGATACGCTGAGCCAACACCGGCCGACCCTTCATCCCACCTGCTAACGCTGTAAACAATTGGGGGGACTTGCGGAAGGGCTCGGTCCTCTCTAAATAAAAGGCTAAAGCGCACCTCACGTGGTGAACATGGAAGACAGACACCACCTTGGGCAAAAAAGCCAGGTGGGGATGCAGCCTGACCTTATCCTTAAAGACCATTTACGGGGGTTCCACAACTAGGGCCCTGAGTTCCAATACTCACCTGGCTGAGGTAATGGCCACAAGGAAAGACACCTTCTAGGAAAGGTGTAGAAGGGAACACGTAGCCAGTGGCTCAAAGGGAGGACCCATGAGCCTTGAGAGGACCAAACTGAGATCCCATGAGGGCACTGGCTCATGAACCTGGGGGTAAGCCCTGTCTAAGCCCTTGAGAATCTGGTGCACCATGGGGTGCAAGAAAATGGTTCTTCCCCCCGAACCAGAGTGGAAAGCCGAGATGGCTGCTAGGTGCACTCGCACGGAGGAAGGAGCCAGGCCCTCGAGCCTGAGCCCCAGCAGGTAGACCAGGGCCTCTGTAGGGGGCCTTGTCACCTGACCAGATTACAAACCATTTCCACTTCACCAGGTAGGAAGGCTTCCAGCCCCCTAGAAGGACTGCCTGGCCTGCTCCAAGCACTGCCTCTCTGAGACCGTTAGCCATGGAGCTTCCACGTCATGAGGTGCAGACAGTGGAGGTTCGGGTGTCTGAGCCTGCCAAACTGCTGGGAGATTAGGTTCGGGCACAGGGGGAAGGCCAGAGGCCGCTCCACTGAAAGGGCGAGGAGGTCCAGGAACCAATGCTGACGAGGTCAGGCCAGGGCTATCACGATCACTGAGGCCCGGAATTCCCTGACCCTGATGATTACTCAGGATCAGCGGGAAAGGGGAAAGGCCTACAGCAGGGCAGGGGATTGTCAACAATTCCGCCAGAGAACTCAGGCTGTGCCCAAACAGAGAGCAAAATTGGGGACACTTCCTGTTGATGCAGGTGGCGAACAGGTCCAGGTGGGGAAATCCCCACCTGTGGAAGATGGAAATGTGGAAAGAGGCATCTCTGATATCGAGGGCAGCGTACCAGTCTCGCGTGTCTATGGAGGGAATGAAGGAGGCCAGGGTAACCATCTTGAACTTGGACCTTACTATGAAGGTATTCAGATCCCTCAGATCCAAAATAGGATGGAAACCGCCCTTGGCTTTTGCAACCAGGAAGTAGAGGGAGTAGAAACCCCTTCCTCAGACAAGGCTCTGAGCTCCTGCTTCAAGTCTTGGGGCAGCAACTCCTCAAACTTGTCCATAGCTGCCCATGAGTTAAAGGCGTACCTACTCAGGAGGACTTGCTGGTTAGCTATGCTGAGTAGGAGACCCCGCGAGGCATAGGCCTTGTGACCCAACACGTCTGAGCACTTGGCTTAACTGTTCTTAGGGACGGGGCAGGTTGGCCCTATTGCTCATATTGATTAGTGGCCTGTACCACTATCAAACCAGGTGGCGGATGGGAGAACAGGTGCTCACAGCCCACCGGAGAGATAAATTACCGGCGCTCTGCCCTTTTGTCCATGGGCGGGATAGAAACTGTGATAGAGGCTCATACACCTGCATATCCACCAATGTGATCTATGCCATCAAGTGCCACCAATGCCCCTCCACCATGGATATTGGCCAAACTGGACAGTCATAGAATCATAGAATCATAGAACTGGAAGAGACCTCAGAAGGTCATCAAGTCCAGCCCCCTGCTCTAGGCAGGACCAATTCCAACTAAATCAACCCAGCCAGGGCTTTGTCAAGCCGAGACTTAAACACCTCTAGGGATGGAGACTCCACTACTTCCCTAGGTAACCCATTCCAGTGTTTCACCACCCTCCTAGTGAAATAGTTTTTCCTAATATCCAACTTAGACCACCCCCAGTGTAACTTGAGACCATTGCTCCTTGTTCTGCCATCTGTCACTACTGAGAACAGCCTCTCTCCATCCTCTTTGGAACCTCCCTTCAGGAAGTTGAAGGCTGCTATCAAATCCCCCCTCACTCTTCGCTTTTGCAGACTAAACAGACCCAAGTCCCTCAGCCTCTCCTCATAAGTCATATGCTCCAGCCCCCTAATCATTTTGGTTGCCCTCCGCTGGACTCTCTCCAATGCGTCCACATCCTTTTTGTAGTGGGGGGCCCAGAACTGGACACAATACTCCAGATGTGGCCTCACCAAAGCCGAATAAAGGGGAATGATGACATCTCTGGATCTGCTGGCAATGCACCTCTTAATGCAACCTAATATGCCATTAGCCTTCTTGGTTACAAGGGCACACTGTTGACTCATATCTAGCTTCTCATCCACTGTAACCCCCAGGTCCTTTTCTGCAGAACTACTACTTAACTGGTTGGTCCTCAGCTTGTAACTATGCTTGGGATTCTTCCGTCCCAAGTGCAGGACTCTACGCTTGTCCTTGTTGAACCTCATCAGATTTCTTGTGGCCCAATCCTCCAATTTGTCTGAGTCATTCTGTACCCTATCTCTGCCCTTAAGCGTATCTACCTCTCCCCCCAGCTTAGTGTCATCCGCAAACTTGCTGAGGGTGCAATCCATCCCCTCATCCAGATCATTAATAAAGATATTGAACAAAACCAGTCCTAGAACTGAAACTTGGGGCACTCTGCTAGAAACTGACTGCCATCCTGACATCGATCCATTGATCACTACCCGCTGGGCCCGGCCTTCTAGCCATCTTTCTAGCCATCTTACCGTCCATTTATCCAATCCACAATCCCTTAACTTGCTGGCAAGAATATTGTGGGAGACCATATCAAAAGCCTTGCTAAAGTCAAGGTATATAACATCCACTGACTTCCCCATGTCCACCGAGCCAGTTACCTCATCATAGAAGCTAATCAGATTGGTCAGGCACGACTTGCCCTTTGTGAATCCATGCTGACTATTCCTAATCACTTTCCTCTCATCCAAGTGCCTCAATATGGATTCCTTAAGGATCCCTTCCATGATTTTTCCAGGAACCGAGGTAAGACTGACCGGCCTATAGTTCCCTGGATCATCCTTCTTCCCTTTTTTGAAGATGGGCACTACATTTGCCTTTTTCCAGTCATCCGGGATTTCTCCCGATCTCCACGACTTTTCAAAGATAATAGCCAAAGGCTCCACAATGACATTTGCCAACTCCCTCATTACCCTCGGATGCACTAAATCTGGACCCATGGATTTATGGACGTTTAGCTTTTCTAAATAGTTCCTAACCTGTTCTTTACCCACCACGGGCTGTCCATCCTCATCCCATCTTGCATCACTTGGCGCAGAAGTCCAGGAGCCGACCTTGTCCGTGAATACAGAGGCAAAGAAAGCATTGAGTACTTCAGCTTTCCCCACATCATCTGTCACTAGGTTACCTCCTTCATCCATTAGGGGCTGCACACCCTCTCTGATCACCTTCTCCTTGTTAACATGCCTGTAGAAACCTTTCTTGTTATCCTTCACATCCTTAGCCAGTCGCAATTCCATTTGTGCTTTCGCCTTCCTGATAACCCCCCGGCATTCTCAAGCTATACCTTTAAACTCCTCCCTGGTCATTTGTCCAAGTTTCCACTCTTTGTAAGCTTCCTTTTTGTGCTTAAGTTCACCAAGGATTTCCCCTGTAAGCCAGTCCGGTCTCCTACCATGTTTGCCTCTCTTGCTACGCGTCGGGATGGTTTCTTTCTGTGCCTTCAATAAGGCTTCCTTAAAATACTGCCAGCTGTCCTGGACTCCTTTCCCCTTCATGTTAACATCCCAGGGGATTCTGCCCGTCAGATCTCGGAGGGAGTCAAAATCTGCTTTTTTGAAGTCCAAGGTGTGTACTTTACTACTCTCTTTTCTTCCTTTGGTCAGGATCCTGAAATCTACCATCTCCTGATCACTGCTTCCCAGGTTGTCACCCACCTCCACTTCCCCTATTAGTTCCTCCCTGTTTGTGAGCAGAAGGTCAAGCTGCGCACGGCCCCTGGTCGGATCCTTCAGCACCTGTGTCAAGAAGTTATCCCCAACATTCTCCAAAAACTTCCCGGATTGCCTGTGTACTGCCGTATAGGTTTCCCAGCAGATGTCAGGGTGATTAAAGTCCCCCCCGAGAACCAGGGCCTGCGATCTGGAAGCTTCTCTCAGTTGTCCGAGGAAAGCCTCATCTACCTCATCCACCTGATTCGGTGGCCTGTAGCAAACACCAGCCACAACATCAATGCTGTTGTTTGCTCCTTTAAACTTAACCCATAGACTCTCAACAGGTTTTTCTCCCTCTTTATACTGGAGTTCAGAGCAATCGTAGTGCTCTCTTACATAAGTGCAACTCCTCCTCCTTTTCTCCCCTGCCTGTTGTACCTGAACAGTCTATACCCTTCCATGACAGCGTTCCAGTCATGCGAGTCATCCCACCAAGTCTCTGTTATCCCAATTAAATCATATTTCTTGGTCTGGGCCAGGGCCTCCAGTTCTTCCTGTTTGTTGCCCAGGCTTCTCGCATTAGTGTACAAACACTTCAGGTAACCAGCTGATCATCCTATCTTCTCCATTGGAAACATGGGTCCTCCTTTCTTGCCCCTTCCTCTCTGCATTTCTTCCCGGTATCCGACTTTCCCACTCCCCTCAGGGTTTTGGTCACCGTCCCCCGACGAACCTAGTTTAAAGCCCTCCTCACTAGGTTCGCAAGCCTGCCCGCGAAGATGCTCCTTCCTCTCTTCGTTAGGTGGATCCCATCTCTTCCTAACAATCCATGCACCCGGAACAGAGTCCCATGGTCGAAGAAACCAAAGCCCTCTCTGCGACACCATCTGCGCAACCACGCATTTACGTCCTCAATTTGACGATCCCTGCCCAGTCCTTTCCCTTCAACAGGGAGGATGGAGGAGAATACCACTTGCGCTCCAAATTCTTGGATCCTTCTTTCTAGCGCTACATAATCCGCAGTAACACGCTCAAGATCATTCTTGGCCGTATCATTAGTTCCCACGTGGAGAAGCAGGAAGGGATAGCGATCCGAAGGTTTGATCAGCTTGGTAAGCATCTCAGTGACATCCTGAATGTGAGCTCCTGGTAAGCAGCACACCTCTCGAGATTCCAGGTCCGGACGGCAGAGGGATGGCTCAGTCCCTCTTCGGAGGGAGTCCCCGACCACCACCACCCGTCGTTTCCTTTTGGGCGTGGTAGCCGTGGAACCCCCATCCGTAGGACTACGCATCCCATGCCTTCCAGTAGATGGTGATCCCTTCTGGTTTCTTCCTTGTGAGGTCCCTTCCAGAGCTTCCTGCACTGCAGAGCCTGTGGAGAGAGCTTGAAAGCAATCGCTTTCCTCTATAGCATCGGGGGATTCCCGTGCTGGCCTTTTTCCCCCTCTACGACAAAAATCACAAATCAGATATTCAAAAAGACAATGTACAGAAACCTGTTGGGGAACATTTTAACTTGCCGAGGCACTCACTAACGGATCTCAAAGTTACTATATTATTACAAGCCAATTTAAAAAACCAGCTTGAAAGGGAAGCTGCAGAACTTAATTTCATGTACAAGTTTGATACCTGTGATAGAGGTTTGAACAAAGACCTTAACTGGATTACCTATTACATTCCACATTCTAATGACATAAAAACCCAAACACCAGGTATTTAAGGGTACGTCGAACCCACTCTATCAGCTTCTGTTAGCACGGACACCCTAACTGACTATTCTTTTCCTGTTATTTCCTTCTTCCTTTTCCCTCCCCATCCCCTCCCTTTCTTGTCTATTTATTTGGAACTTGGCCCCCTTTAACGCCATTCATCTGAGGAAGTGGGTTGTGAAAGCACATGATCCCATCTACATGGTTTGTTAGTCTCTAAGGTGCTGCAGGACTATTTGTTGTTGGTTTTTTAATACGCAGTTTACCAGAGTTCAAATCCAGTGTCCTAGGTCTTTCTAAAGGTGGTGGCAGTGATGCTGGCTGGCCAGGCACAAGTTTATGGCAAGGCTCCAGACTTCATGGAATACTTAAAAGTGCATTGCTGGAAACCATCTTACTTACCAGTGTATTACCATTATCCAAATACATAATAGATTTTGAGTTGATAAGAATGCATTTAATGGTTTATAAAATGCTTGTAAAATACTACATGTACTGTTCTCACTCAGCTGTGCCCCATCCCATAATGTAACAAGGAACATTTGCATTGTATATACCTCTTTAGCGAAGTAGCCTACTTAATAAGAAAGTAGCCTGGCAGAATGCAAATCATGGTCTTTTACAAGATGTTGTTAAGTCCTGTTCATTAAACACAGGTGAGCCATTGCACAAGATCAAGGAAGAGGCAATGCAAATGAAGCGCTCCATAGCAACTTCTCGTGCTTCATTTGCATATTCCCTTTCAATGCGTTTTGCGGAAGAGATTTTTACGCCAAAAAAAGCAGTGCAGATGCATCCGTTTTGCACAAAACCCCCCTTTTGTGCAAGATCCCTTATTCCTCAAAAAATGAGGTTTAGAGGTTCTTGCAAAAAAGGGGGTTTTGCGCAAAACAGACGTGTCTACACTGCTTTTTTGGCACAAAAACCTCTTCAGCAAAAAGCATCCGAAGAAAATATGCAAATGAAGCAGGAGAAGTAGCCAATGAGCACTTCATTTGCATTGGTTTTTCTGCAAAAAAGAGGCAGTGTAGACCATTGCTTACTGGACAATGGTTAACCGTTCCCTCAGAACGCCCCTGTCCTCTGGCCTGCTACACATGGAAGGCCACTCCAGCCCATGGGACTGCCGGGTCATAGCCAGCATAGGCTGGCAGCCGACCACAGGGCCGGAATCAGCCAGGCTGAAGCAGCCCCTGCCCGCGGTGATTATGACGAGCCATGGGGGATGGGTAAAGGGGTGTTGCTCCAGCCTGCCTGCCCCTGTTCAGTTAGTCAGCCAGTCAAACCTGATTAAATGGGATTTTACATCCTTAATATCTATCTAGTAAGTGGCTAAGCTTCTCACTGATGAGCCGACGCTTATCGGTGTCCTTCACACTCAGCAAAGCCTCCTCCCCAGGAGCCAGGCAGGCAGGGGCAGGTGGTCCCACAACCAGGGAGGCTTCGCTGTGGGCCCTGCAGTGTAAAGCTTACGTTCACACGCAGAGCCCGCAGCACGGGGAACCGTGAGACCACTGAGAGTTTTGCAGCGGTTACCCTAACACATGATTTTTAACCTCCCTAGTGCCTACTACTGGATTCAGAGTTAACTTCCCATTGATACGAATGGGAACAATTCTTGCCTCCCTCATCCCCCTTCTGTTCTGCAATGTGATTTGTCCTTTTCATATTTGTTAATTTTTTGTAAATTGTATCCTTTGGTATATATGGTTGTGACTACTTTCTTCCACTATTTGATCTGAGGAAGTGGGTCTGGCCCACGAAAGCTCATCATCTAATAAACCATCTTGTTAGTCTTTAAAGTGCTACATTGTCCTGCATTTTGCCTCCCTCAAAGATACTATTTCAGGCTGATATCAGACTGACGCTCAGCTCAACGTACTGGGTAGAACGGTTCGAAATACTCTGAATGAAGTTGACAAATTCAAATTTTTTTTTAAGTAACAAAGTTGTTGTCAATAAAAAGATGGTATCAAAATGAGCCTGGTTACTTTCTACTTATCAAGAGCCTGGTTTGTAGGAAACAAAAATCCAACGACCATTTTGGTCATGTTTTTTGGCCAAAGGCATGAAAAACTTCTAAAAAAATATTTTCAAGTGACAACAATTTCACTTCAAACCCTGCACCCCCTTATTTTGCAACCATCTTGAAAAATACTTGTCAGTATTAGTCTGCATTTTGAAGTTTACATTTCTGTCATAAGGGCTGCCTACTTCTCTACAAAATTTAAAATGACAGTTTCAGTTCTGGTGCACCGCTGCTTTCAAAACTGGGCAACTAAGCAGCAATTTGTAATACTGCACAACAGCATAATAGACTAATAGTCTCGAATACAATAAATGGGTTCAAAGCTTTTTACAGACGATTACTTTGATGTCCCAGAAAGATAAATGCGGAAAGAAATTCGATTTACTCGGTCGCACAGCCAGCCACCAGCAGCAGTGGAAATAAAATCCTAGAGTCCTGGTTTCTTATTCTTTACTCTCATCTGAACCAAACATAAGAAAACCCATATCCCTTGTATGTATTTTTGCTGTGCAGCCCTTTTTTTAACCTCTTCAGAGCATCAGAATTTAAAAATGAGATATAGCTGTTCCTGGCCAGAGCTTACTTAGACAGGGTGTAAGACCAAAATACAAGGGAGTCACTCCTTGTCCTAAGCATCCTCAACACAACACAAGCTGGCATGGCCTGGCTTCTGCCTTTCAGTTTGCGGGGTTGCCGGACCCTTTTAGAATCCAGCGGTCGCTGGCCGTGACGTCAGGACGCCATGTCACGCAAGCATCCTGGTTTCTGCCGGCGTCCTGCCCTCTGGCTTGCACCCCGCCTCCTCACGCTGGAGCTGCACACAGGCAGCCCAGCAGCAAGAATCACTGCACTTCCCCCTTTCTGGCGGCACTCTGCTCCTCCACCGGACCAGTCCACCCCTGCACTTGCTAGCTGGTAAAATATACTTGTAATGGGTGAGAGGGTGAGTGTATTTGTTGAGCCCCGTTGATGATTACTAAGTGCTCCACAGAATGCTCTTTTCCTCAGCGAACAGAATAAAAAAGCCTCAGAGAACAACAATGTGTCAGGACAGACTTGAATCACTTTCCCTATTGTGTATGGAAGTGGACATGCTTCGAGTCAGCTTCGATTAAATTATCCAGAATTTTACAATCAGAAAATCTAGAAAGAAGCTATTTTAATTTCAGCATACATGTCATTTCGAAAAATAAAATTTTATTTTAGGGTATAGTATTGTTTGTATTTTGAACTAGCCAATTAGGCTGTCATAAAACAGAATTTTCAGGTCTCTCCTCCACGTCCTATTCCCTTTCTATCTCGGTCTTCTCTCCTGAGCCTCTGGTCTCTCGCTCTGTCTCTCTCTCTCTCTCTCTCTCCTTCTTCTATTGCCTCCCCGTCTCTCTCTCTCTCAGCTCTCCTCCATCTCCTGCCTCTCTCTCCATCTCTCTTTCTCTTCTCCTCCCCCTCCTGCCTCTTATTCTCTCTTCTCCTCCTCCTCCTGCATGGAGAGCACGGACCCCAAATGGCTGTTTGCGCTGCTTACTCCTGTGCGGCAGCCCGGCTGAGAAGTGCAGAAGTCAGCCAAGTGCCAGGGTGGAAGGCAAAGGACATTACAGAGGCAACCGTGCCGCCCAGAGGCAACACAAAGCGTTACACCGTTACAGAGTCACAGACATTGGGCTAGTATATATATATATATATGATTACATATGGGGGGCACCATAATCTTTTCAGTTCTTAGGGCCTCTACAGGTCTTAATCCGGCCCTGCACAACAGCATAATAGACTAACATTCTCTAATTCAATCAATGGGTTCAAAGATTTTTAACAGAAGATTGCTTTGATGTCCCAGAAAGATAAATGCAGAAAGAAATTAGATTTACTCGGTCACACAGCCAGCCACCAGCAGCAGTGGGGATAAAAATCCTAGAGTCCTGCTTTCTTATTCCCTACTCTCATCTGAACCAAACATAAGGAAATCCATACCCTTTGTATGTATCTTGTGCTGTGCAGCCCTTTTTTATCCTCTTCAGAGCATCAGAATTTAAAAATGAGATATAGTTGTTCCTGGACAGAGCTTACTTAGACAGGGTGTAAGGAACTTGGCTCCAGAGTACCAGAGCAAAGAGCATAATTCAGCCTGGTCTGATGTCAGTATTCGCTGCCTTGAGAATATGTCTCCTTTCCACAGGGGACAGTGGAACAAGGGAGGAGGCTGGATAACTTGACAAGAAAGCTTTACGTGCTATTGGAAACAAGAAGAGAATTTCTGAGCAAGATGACCGGGCGTTCTAGTACTTGCCCATTTTCAAGAGTTCCAAGATTCTCTTTTAGGCTTTAAATTGATCTTTAAACTCAGCGGCAGTGTAGACGCAGGTACAGTTTTGTCGACAAAACCCTGTAGTCTAGACGCACCCTAATTGTCCCCAAAGTGGCATAATATTAGCATCAGAACTTCTCTCCTACACAGTGCCTGGCTGCACCAGAAAGCCTCCATCCTGATATGCAGAAGCTTCCTCCAGAGGTAGGAGATAGTTCAGTCTTCTTGACCAACTCACTCGTAGGTGTCTCCAGGGAAGAGGGTCCACAAGAAGGCCAAATAATGCCAAATGTGGTGCTGTTTGTTCCCCAAGAGCTCCTGTGTTTCTTTCCTTCCTTCTTCGGCACTTTGGCAATGGCAATACTGTGGCTTTCCACCCTACTCTTTGTTCCTTTTGTGCCTGCCGCTTCTCCAGATGGATCTGGTTTCTTCTAATTTGCATCCATTCTTCATTCCACATCTCCCTGCTTTTCCCATCTCCAGGGCACAGCCATTCTCCACCCAGGCTAGGCCAATTCAGGATAGATCTGCCTGGAAGAGCCTCAAGGCAGCAACCACTCAACTTCCGGTACTTCCTTGGGGTTTAAATGGTGATTCGAGACAATCAGAGACTGAACATCTCCCAACAGGATAGTGACAGGGCCCATTTGCTCCTGCTGTGCTGACGTCCATAAACAGCTCAGAGCTCTTTATGCTGGTAAAACATGCAGGGAAGTATGTTTGCAATATCGGTTCCCACCACCCTTGTATGCTACACAGTTGTAGGGAACCCTCAGGCCCTGAGGCAAGCAAGGGTGCGGCTGGTTTCTCCCAAGGAGTACTGCAGCCCACTATAGCAAGAGCGGCCTGGCCAAACTTTTTTCTGCGGGGGGGCAGGTGTTTTCTCTAACAGAAATCACTTTCTCGCTCTCAACCAATCCCATTGTGGGCAGGGATGCAGACCCATACTGGGTCATCTGCTTTGAATCGGAGTGTCCATGGCCCTAGAGGCTGGGCCTTAAAGTCCGGCCACCGGCTGCACTGCTCATTAAGGTTAATTAGCGTAGGCAGTAGGTGGAGATGCCAGCTCTTAAAGTCTCTTCCTTTCAAGGAAGTGTAGAGGGTAGTCTTTAGGTGCCCGATTTTACGCTCTGCCACACCATTACTTTCGGGATGATACTGCAAGTGGACGTGGTGAGCGATGTTAAACTCTAGGAAAAGCTGCTGTACTGCATTTGACTGGAACGGGGGGCCCCATCAGTTTGAACTTGTCTGGGCACTCCCCAGGCAGCCAAGAGCTCCAGCAAGGCATTAGTAAGCGTGCTGCCGTGGCGCAGTGTAAAGGCTTCCACCATGTTTGACGGGACCCAAGATCTACAACCACATCACCCTTTGTATAGGGCTTGGCACCGGAAAGGGGTCCAATGAAATCAACTTGCCACACCTGACCCGGTACAAACTTTTTGGTGGAAAAGGCCCCCGCACAATGGGATACTGTACCCATGTGTTTATGCTCCTGGCATTTTGGACACTGGCGCGCCGCCTGCCTCCAGCTAGCGACTGTAAGATTGGGAGGACTTATACAAGCGCGATTATAACGGCGGTAGTTTTTGTCCGGGCTAAAGTGTCCCCACTCTTTCTGGAGCCAGATGGCCAGGGGTTCAGTGCCAGGAGTCTCGCCTCTGTCATCACTGCGGCTTGTAACACTGACAGTGCTTACGCTAGCCTCTTGCAACCTGGAATCTAAAAAAGCATGGGCCCCATGAGTATCTGGTTTGTGTGAGGGGTAGTGGACTATAAAGCAGCGCTGATAACACTGACGGGCCATGGTAAGTAAGGGTTCCCAAAATTCTGGGTCTTTCTGGGGGGGTCCACCAGGCCATGAAGTCACTCTTTCGCTCTCAACCAATATTAAATTTTTAGAGAGTGGAAAAGCACCACCAGGGAAGACAGAGATGCCCACCCCAGGATACCCAATAGCCTCACTTGTGGGAATTCTGCTAGGTGTGAGTCACTGGCTTTCATTAGGACATTCCCTAATGAAAGGATGCTCGTCTTCCAAGCAAAGTTTTGGTACTATACACTATGGCCAGTTTGACTGATACCACAAATAAGCACATTTAAAGTCCACAGATGCACTGGCTCCTACTGCACTGTGCTCTCAAACTAGTTTGACATTAATACTTTCATCAGTGATTTCTGTTAAAATGTCCTAGGTGAAAAAGGGGTTGGATGTCTCGTTCTTGTCCCCACAAGGCCATCGTGCCATTGATTCCATTTAGCAGTGACTGTTCAAAAGGGGTGCCAGAACTGATCAGGAGCTATTAGAGAACTGGGCTGGAGCATGCAGGCACAGAGGGTGCTGCAAGGCAGGACTGAAGCGTACTGGTAGTGCTGTGTCTGCCTATAACCTTACAGCACCAGCATCTGTGGTAACTGGTTCAAGACAAAGTCTTTAGCCTCCTACTTTCATAACCACTAACCTCACTCAAACTATCACGTGTATATTTTTTGACCACATCAGTTTCACACTCAAGGGCAGATTAGATTTATCCCCCATGGTCAAGATGAAAGCAGTAATACAGGAAGACTTCATGGTGCAAGGACCGATGGAGCGATTCTCTATTACCACTTCCCTTCTAGGGCTGCTGCAGGTGGGGGTACGCAAGAAAGTGGCAGTGTCCCATTCCATCTGAAATTTTTAATAGCTATCAAATGTATTAGTTTTTCACATTTTGTAAAAATTGAAGTCGGTTTCTCTTAATTAGGAGAATCAGCTGAACGTGAGATTTTAAGTAGGTGAGTCTGAAAACAAAAGGAGACTGGCTTCTCCCACTTCTGGAAAGGTCCCCCGGAGCTCGTCCCATGTCTCTTCAGCTTTGCTCTCATGATTGCAGAACACTGGCAGGGGAAGCACCCCTGCATCACTGGCTCTTTGGAGGTTTGTAGTGAATTCGGCAGCGCTCATTAAAAACCTAAGAGACCAAAATACAAGGGAGTCACTCCTTGTCATAAGCATCCTCAACACAACACAAGCTGGCACCAGCCTGGCAAGTCTCCCATTCGACAGTGCAAGTTTTCAAACTAGGACAGATGGCTGGCCTTTCAGCCC
The DNA here is from genome assembly GCF_052426305.1 of Pelodiscus sinensis. Lineage (NCBI taxonomy): Eukaryota > Metazoa > Chordata > Testudines > Trionychidae > Pelodiscus > Pelodiscus sinensis. Next base: position 144,162,513 of record NC_143052.1, on the reverse strand, counting down.
TAATGCTCATTGCCACTCACGGAGCTCCTTGGCCTACTCACACTCCTGGCAGGCGGGTATCCAGCACTTGCAGCCTGGTACCAAGCGACTGCATATTACTAGATGGGCTCATTTTTAGATGAAACAAAATTAAGACCCTAACAATTTGTGGTCCCTACTCTGTGGCACGTTTCACGGGGAGAAAAGCACTGGCCCCAGTGTCTGAGCGTACTACGTTCTATCAGTCTCCATTCACTTGAGCATTTTAGCTGGATACAAATTAGTCTTTACTTTCTGAGCTAATCTGTTGTCTTGCATCACTGCGCTGCTCAACAGATGCTCTGGTGCACACCAGAAATGGAGCATTATAGTGGAGGGTGAAATGCAAATGACATACCAGTCTGTTCAAGCTTTGGAGAGCTACTCTATACAGTTTCCAATCAATGCAATGGTTTGGGATAAAACAATTTCAATTACTTGATAGTAACCGATCCTTCAGGTGCTCATACTAGCACCCCAGGCACCTGCAGCAGCCACCTTCAGCCACATGGTTGGCTAAAATCAGGTAAATCCAACCAGTAACTTCAGACGACCTTCCTGTCTTCTAACTGGAGGACTCATACTAAATTCACCTGGCTTGTGAAAGAAATTAACAAATCGGAACTCAGGGGGTTAAGCAACTATAGAAAACAGTTTAAATGAACTCAAAATAAAACACTCAGTCTGTAATCATTCTTCTGCACCAAAATAACAAAAGAATGTACACTGATTCAGTTATTTTGATTCTAGTTTGTGTTCAGACAAGCCTTGAATAATGGGAAGAGCACCTCTTAAAATCAAGTCAGGACATCCACTCAGTAGAGATTCACACTCTATCCCTCTGCCTGCGATAATAAGGTTTATTATGGAGATTTCTCAAGTAATAACCAGACCTTAACACTTTATCTGTTAAGCTCTGAACTGACAAGAGCTGCAGTGCAGACTTCATGCCGATTCTTAACATCACCTACAAGGTCCGGGGTAGAGGTACTTAAAGCCATTTCAGAGTTTGCCTCTTTCCACAGTCCCAAACTCTCTGGATTGAGCTCCTAGCATTAGACGGGGCAGGGGGAAGCTTTAGAGCCTGTCCCCAACCTCAGTAAGCAATTGCCAGTTTGCAAGGTGCACAGTTCGGATTCTATTTTCAAAGATTTGTTCAAGCCCCCCTCCACCTGATAAGAGATTTGAACCTGGGTCTCCAATTGTCGAAGCAAAAACACGCTCCTCTCTGTTTAGGCGGCTAACAACTGATTGCTTTATTGATCAGTAAAGCAAAGTGAGCCAAACGTGGTCCCAGCAAAGTCGGGCCCAGTAAGGCTGCTAATGCAATCAATCCTAGTATCTTTATACCCTTAGCCAAACAGTCTGACGTCAGGGCATCCAATTACAGAAATAATCAATTAAACTAGGAAAAACAAAGCCTTATCAACAAGATGGCGGACAGGTATGAGAGAATACCTCTCCTCTCTGAACCAGCCCAGTTAACACATTCCAATAGCACATCTGTTTTGGCCTGGCGCATGGGGTGATAGAAAGTTCACTCTGGCCTACGTGCAAAGACAAAAAGCTGAAATGGTTTCTGTTATACAAGATGGCTTCTAGCTAAACATAAAATAGCTTCTACAACTCCCCCCTTTTAGCCTTTTAAAGGCTAACCTTGAAACCATTTTACATCTCTATTTCCATTAAAGTATTTATATACATTTCTTGTTCCTTTCTCTGCTCATCCTATTTTAACATCATGAGTTCCACATTCCCTTTGGTAAGGGTCTGTCTTGTGTTTTCCAGAATACAAGAAATAAAGCAATTGATTAACAAGAAACAGCAATAAACACAAAAGAATATAACCAATACTAAAACTACTCTTTGCAAAATCCAAGTTCCCACATGTCCAAACCAGCCTCCTAACCAATCCCAGAGGGTCCAGTCTTCCCTCTGCCTTAGGCGTTTCACAGTTCTTTCAATCTCTGAGGCATCTTCCTTCACTTCCTTGCTGGTGTCAGTGATATACACACAGCGTTCTTTACCCACTAAGGCACAAACCCCGCCCTTACTAGCTAGGACATAGTCTAGGGCCATTTGGTTTTGGCTTTTTCTCACCCTGGCTCTTGAACCATTACATGTCCAGCAGTACTTTCCAATTGGGGTCAAGGCTAGGCAGATATACCCTGGGTTAGTAAACCTTTTATCCTGCCAAGTATCATTTGGCTTAGTTCACTAAACAGTGTGCCATTCATTTGAGTGTTGTTTTGTGGGACTGGAATCATTGGGATACCTCTTTCTGAATGTACAGGACTTTGAGCACATATCCAGCAACCTGTGGAATTAAATTCTTGGGAAACTTGGTTCATTAAAAGCATAAATACATTTGAACCATATAGGTTATAACTGCTAGGTATTAAAAACAAGATTAAGCATAAGCTTAACATGAATTGTTTGTCCAGCCTCATGCTGGCTGTTCTTCAGGACTTCCTAGTTTGCTTCACCTATCGCTGGCAGGTTCTTCTGGGTCGCAGCTGGTACCTTAGCCTTGGTCTCTCAGGATCGTCTGCTTCTGGGCCTGGATTGCCGGTACCAAGCCTGCACTGATCCTCGTCTACTTCTGGACCTGGGTTTCTGGTACCGGGTCTGCGGTGCTCCTTGTCTGCTTCTGGACCTGGGTCTCTGGTACCAGGTCTGCGGTGCTCCTTGTTGGGGCCTTTCGGTAACCGTTTTTGGTTCTTTAAAGGATTTGAAACCACAGAGAGAGGAATACTTCTTTTTAGGGTCAAACAAAGATTATTTATTTTTTCTATTTACTTTATAATCAATTTTCCATTTAAATCAATTCATTATTTTTGATTCTTTTAAGACAATATAATATACAAAGAAAAAATAGAAAAACAGTACAGTTAAAAAAAACAAGAAATAATAACTTCTCCTACTGATATACCCTCCTGAGTTACCTTTAAAAAATTTATGGAATTAACAAATATATAATATGTTAAGAAAGATAGAAGCATTGCTTAGATTCAGGAGATAGTCTTTTCTTTATGTTTTTCCTTTCTTTGGATTTTTCGTTGCAACTTACGACCGGTATTCGTTCCCCTTTCGGAGCTTATTTGTTCCCCTTTCGGAGCTTATGTGCGGCAGCGAGATTCAGCGCCGGGGAGGGAGCCCTGGTTGATCAGACCTGGCTTTTTGGATTCACAACCCGTCCGCTCTTGCGTACTTTTCCACTCGCCTGACAATTGCTGACATTAGATTTTTGTTGTCTCATTCTGCCCTTACAAAAAACTTTCGTCTGCTCCATTTGGGGTAATCAGCACTTTGTTGCATACTGCTGTCTGAGTTACTTACTTCCCTAAAAGCGGGGTTATTGTTGGTCAACCAATCAAATTTTGTTTTTATTTTTATCTCCTGTATCTGAGAGTGCTGCCTTTCCTTTCCACTTACAATTAAACTGGTGCTCATTTGACATATTCTGGGTAGGCCTCAATACCTTCCTTTCACAGGGCCAACCTCTGTAGGCGCTGGAACCAGTTTGCAGTGAGAGGCGTGAATCCAAGTGGGCAATTCCTCACACTTTACAGCAGTATGGGTGGTCAGAAGGACTTGGTAGGGACCCTTTCACCTGGGTTCCAGGGCAGTCTTTCGCTGGTGAATCTTCACACAAACCCAGTCTCCTGGTTGTAGTTTAAGGCACGGCTCAGTCGGGGCCTCCTGGAAGGCGTCCTTAACCTGTGAATGATAAGACTGTACACACCTCATACGTTCCTGACAATACTTGACTATGCTTCCTTTAACAAGTGTGGCATCAGCCAGGTTAATTTCTGGGCTGCTTAACAGTCTCATAGGTCGGCCACATGCAATTGCACGTGGACTGAGTCCAGTTTTCTGATTAGGAGTGGCTCTCATGCTCATTAGGGCAATCGGGAGTGCTACTATCTATGTTAAGCCAGAGTTCTCACATATTTTAGCAAGTTTCTTCTTTAAAATCCTGTTTCATCTTTCTACTGCTTCTGCGCTTTCCAGGTGTCGTGCACAGTGCAGTGCTTGTCTGGTAGAGTAGTACTTTTCCAGGTTTTTTTTGAACAATTTGCCCAGTAAAGTGGGTACCTTTATCACTGGAGATCACAAGGTGTATTCCCCATGATGGGATGTAATGATTTAGAAGTTTCTTAGCTACTGTGATGGCATCAGCTTTCCTGCAGGAATAAGCTTCTACTCATCTCAAAAACAAGCAAACAATAACCAGCACATTATTCAAAAGATTGACATTTAAGCAATTGAATAAAGTCCATTTGTAAATTCAGAAATGGTCCCAAAGGCGGAGGTCTGGTTGCCGGAACTGTCTTTACAGGTTTACCCACGTTGTGGGCTTGGCAGACAGGGCAAGCCAGACAGTAATCTTTGGCTGCTTGGGAGAATTTGGGAGCAAACCAATTTTGTTTTAAGGATTGCTACCATCCCCCCCTTTGCCAACGTGCGACAATCCATGGAACACGGAGGCAAGGTGAGGTAGCAAGACCACTGGGGCAACATTGTGGCCATCAAAGCTGCACCACAAGTGGTCTGGGTGCAAGGTGCACCCTGCCAGTCTCCACTCCTGCTTTTCCGATTCTGGGGCTTGGTCTCGCAGGAGGGCCAGTTCTGAAAGAGACGGCGTAGGAGCTGGCGATGGTAGGAGAGAAGGGAAAAACAGCAGGTAGAGGAGCAGATACATTCCAGACAGTACAAACTGCATAGCCTGCTACTAAAACTTCACTAGAATTATAAAAGCAAAAAAAGCCATCTGTGTAAAGCACAAAGTTAAGATTATTCAAGGGACTTAAATTATTCTTTCATTAAAACAACAATACTGTACACACAACAATGTTTGAAATACATATATCACAATTAAGACACACACAAGACAAATCTGGACAGAACACAGAACACAAACTTATTATGTCATGACACAGAACCATGTTTTTTTTTTCTTCAGTTAATTTTCAGATGATATTAGCACTTCTTGATGATCTGAAAGACAAAGAAAACATTTCTACCCACATTGGGGTGGTGCATTATATTTTAGAACACTTTTTCTTTACAGATTTTTGCTACTTTTTGATCAGCCTGCTGTTACCCAATGGTATGCTTTTATTTTGAACACTAGCTTCAGAGGGTTTGAGTAAATTACTTCATTGTTTAATTATTTAGTTAAAGGTGGCATGCCTCAGTTTCCCTCTTGTACTGCAGACCAGGCTTTATTTTTTACTGCTACAGAAACTCTCTTAGAACAAGGTGCTTGCTAGTTACTATTCCAGCAAGCAAAAAGGTTTTCCTTTCCTGAAAAGAATCACATGCAATGTAAGGGTATGTCTACATTACCCTCCTAGTTCGAACTAGGAGGGTAATGTAGGCATACCGCACTTGCAAATGAAGCCCGGGATTTGAATTTCCTGGGCTTCATTTGCATAAGCGGGGAGCCGCCATTTTTAAAACCCCACTGGTTCGAACCCCGTGCAGCGCGGCTACACGGGGCACGAACTAGGTAGTTCGAACTAGGCTTCCTAGTTCGAACTACCATTACTCCTCATTCCACGAGGAGTAATGGTAGTTCGAACTAGGAAGCCTAGTTCGAACTACCTAGTTCGTGCCCCGTGTAGCTGCGCTGCACGGGGTTCGAACCAGCGGGGTTTTAAAAATGGCAGCTCCCCGCTTATGCAAATGAAGCCCGGGAAATTTAAATCCCGGGCTTCATTTGCAAGTGCGGTATGCCTACATTACCCTCCTAGTTCGAACTAGGAGGGTAGTGTAGACATACCCTTACAGACTTACTTATGGGGGACAGTGCTCCCTCCCTTCCAGAACAGACAGGCAGTTTGCAGACACACACAACCTTGGATCTGAAAGCAAGCCAAAAGTGCTATCAGCTCAGCCTTGAACAGAAACACTCTGAAGTTTCTGGGCTTGGATTTTTTTAAACAATAATTAGGTTCCTTGGAAGACACATTTAACCCTTAGGGTACAGGTTTTACAAATTTACAATGTATAGTTCTATTCTTTTATGCGGTTAACCAATTAAGTTTCAGTGGAATTCCTTATTTTCTCTTTAATAGATTTAACAAAGTGTCTGTAGCCAAATGTTTAACTTGACTGTTTCATTGCTAAGATGATTAAAAGAGGCTGCAAGAAACAAGGAGTCATTTCTTAAAGCAGGTTTTTTTTTTCTTTTCTTTTCCTCCCCCTTAGGATTTGGAGGAACACTTTCCTTAAACTGTTAAACTTATTTTAAACTTTGTGTTTTGCTTTGGATCGGGCAAGTTTGTTACAGGAGCCCGTGTTTTCAACGGGAAGAGCTAATTCCTTTCAGTTATTTTTCATGTTTCCTCTCTACCTGTGTATGCGTTATAAAGAGGGATAGAGGGGTGATGTGCCAAATTTTCCCCCCAAGCTTGGCTGATATGGGTGTGCCAACTGAGAAATCTTTCTTTTTTTTTTCTTCCACTTCTTGTGTATTATTTTGGCACAGAGGTGCTGCAGCAACTTTTAAGTTACCTATCTTAATGCAGGGCGGATTTTTGCTTTTCTGAGCTTTACTTTCATCCCTCAGGGCTTTAATTTTTCCTCTTTTCCAATTTGTTAAATGCTTACAGGTCCTTGGACCATTATGCATGTACATGTAGTACACAGGGGTGCCTTTCGGCAGAGTGGGGGGTGTTTAGACTAACCCCCACTTAAACTAACTTTACACACTCCAAAGAAAGAGTCTGCCAGGTCTAGAGTGTCAGACCTTAGCAGCTCATGAAATAAGGGGAGTCGTCACTCCCTCACATATCCGCTGAGTCTCGAGGTTCAGCTGACCCCCCTCCTTGCGTTCAGAGCTCCCTCGTGGGAGAGCCCTGGTGCAGCTGGGATCAGCTCAAGTCTCAGACCTATGCAGAGGCATTCATTCTTCACTCATTACATTCATACTCATTTTTCACACACATTTTTTTCTCACAAATTTTTTTTCTCCTTTTTCACATTTTTCCTACAGTTTCCACATTTAGATGCATCTTTCTTTATTGTCCAATTCTCATGGGTGTTTCTATTAAGTGGCGCTGCCCTAAGACATCAGGTACTTAATATCAGACTTCATTAGGATCCTATACCAGAAGGCTCTTATCATAAAGGCACTGGCATTCCTGTAGACTGACCTACCCCCATTTCCTGCGCACGCTTAAACAGATTCTGTAAGACACCGAACTAAAAGTCCGCCTGCTTACACCTTCTTCTGCAAGTCACCGAATCAGAATCCGCCTGCTCGCTCTGCGAGTCACGGAATCAGAATCCGCCTGCTTGCTCTGCGAGTCACCGAATCAGGATCCGCCTGCTCGCTCTGCAAGTCACTGAATCAAGAATTCACCTGCTCGCACTGGTCCCCCCCATTTTTGTTGTGAGGCACTGGACTCAAGGTCCACCTGGCTCGCAAGGGTTTCCGGCACCCGTCCCAGCCTGGCAGAACACCACGTCCTGGCGCATGGAGACAGCCTGGCGGAATGGGGTACTATGGCCTGGGGTTAGCCTCAGAGGTCAGTACTACGCCCACAAATAACAGAGAGAGACAACAAAGCTTCCCCACAGTTCCGTGTGCCGAGAGAGTAATGGCACCACATCAGCTTTTAGCGTCCGAACACAGAGGGTCCAGCGCGTGGCTGCCTCACTAGAGACACCGGTGTGCACTTTTGGAACTGTGACACATAAGACACGCCTGATAGACAAAAACAGACACAGACAAACAAAATGTTAGCCGCTCTACAAAATTGAATTCCGTAGCCCCCCTTACCCCAATGGCCGGCCGTCACTCCAAATCCCAAGCCCTCACCAGGAGATTTCGTAACAGGTATCTCCTTACCTTCCCTTGAGCGCTCTGAGAGGTTTGGAAGTGGAGTGCCGGTCTGTCCATACAGGCAAGTGGCGCGTTAGGAATCTCGGTGGAACCTCCAAATTGTCGAAGCAAAAACACGCTCCTCTCTGTTTAGGCGGCTAACAACTGATTGCTTTATTGATCAGTAAAGCAAAGTGAGCCAAATGTGGTCCCAGAAAAGTCGGGCCCAGTAAGGCTGCTAATACAATCAATCCTAGTATCTTTATACCCTTAGCCAAACAGTCTGACGTCAGGGCATCCAATTACAGAAATAATCAATTAAACTAGGAAAAACAAAGCCTTATCAACAAGATGGCGGACAGGTATGAGAGAATACCTCTCCTCTCTGAACCAGCCCAGTTAACACATTCCAATAGCACATCTGTCTTGGCCTGGCGCATGGGGTGATAGAAAGTTCACTCTGGCCTACGTGCAAAGACAAAAAGCTGAAATGGTTTCTGTTATACAAGATGGCTTCTAGCTAAACATAAAATAGCTTCTACACCAGCCTCAGAGGTGAGTCTTTCCTCCCCTCCCATTTTGGGTGAAGTTCCGAGTGCTCTGAGAACACCTACCAAACTGTGCCCTGCAGGCAAGACAGGCAGAGCACTGCCTAGTTTCACTTGGTTTGAGGATCCTGCTGGGGATTCAGCATGAGAGGCGCGCGTGGGCACCAAGACTGAGGCAGCAGCGTGCATGCCCAGAGGAAGGAACTTTGAGTCTCTGATGCACCTAATGGCAGAAATGCAGGCGCTGAGTAATTTTTAGCTGACTGTAGGGTTAGGTGGCAGCTTAGCAAGGGTTTTGAGTGGCACTTTAATTTAGGACCTAGGCACCTACGTCTCTTTGTGAATCTATCTCCAACTGGCTAGATGGGTGATATAAAGGGCCGGATTAAGTGGTGCCCAGGGCACCAACCTATGGGGAGCGCCTGATTGAAGTGGTAGGGAGTGCTGCATCAGGCGCCCCCCGTGCACTCCGCACCTCGGGGCGCGACGCCCAGTACATGTCAGTCAGGTGCCGATTGCCCACTGCCCAGAGCGCAAGAATGGCTCAGGCTGGCCCTGGTGATATAAACCAGATTCAGCTCTATTAGTAGGCACTCCCCTAAAACAGCCCCCTTTTCTGCTAAGTTACATCTACCTTCCAAGCTCCCCATTGACACCGTGATGCTTACCGGGCAATGGTTAACCGTTCCCTCAGAACGGCCCCCGGCCTGCTGCACGTGGAAGGCTGCTCCAGCCCATGGGACTGCCGGGTCATAGCCAGCATGGGCTGGCAGCTGGCAGCCTACCTCAAAGCCGGAATGGGAACAATTCCTGCCTCGCTCAAAGATACTATTTCAGGCTGATATCAGACTGACGCTCAGCTCAACGTACTGGGTAGAACGGTTCGAAATACTCTGAATGAAGTTGACAAATTCAATTTTTTATTTTAAGTAACAAAGTTGTTGTCAATAAAAAGATGGTATAAAAATGAGCCTGGTTACTTACTACTTATCAAGAGCCTGGTTTGTAGGAAACAAAAATCCAACGACCATTTTGGTCCTGTTTTTTGGCCAAAGGTATGAAAACCTTCTAAAAAATATTTTGAAGTGACAACATTTCACTTCAAACCCTGCACCCCCTTATTTTGCAACCATCTTGAAAAATACTTGGCAGCATTAATTTGCATATTGAAGTTTACATTCCTGTCATAAGGGCTGCGTACTTCTTTATAACATTTAAAATAACAGCTTCAGTTCTGGTGCACCACTGCTTACAACACTGGGCAATTAAGCAGCAATTTGTAACACTGCACAACCGCATAATAGACTAACAGTCTCGAATACAATCAATGGGTTCAAAGCTTTTTACAGAAGATTACTTTGATGTCCCAGAAAGATAAACTCAGAAAAAAAATCGATTTGCTCGGTCACACAGCCAGCCACCAGCAGCAGTGGGAATAAAATTCTAGAGTCCTGCTTTCTTATTATTCTCTACTCTCATCTAAACCACACATAAGGAATCCATATCCTTTGTATGTATTTTGTGCTGTGCAGCCCTTTTTAAAACCTCTTCAGAGCATCAGAATTTAAAAATGAGATATAGTTGTTCCTGGCCAGAGCTTACTTAGGGTGAAAGGCACTTGGCTCCAGCGTACAAGAGTAAAGATCATAATTCAGCCTTGTCTGATGTCAGCATTAGCTGCCTTGAGAATATATGTAGGGTGGGTCTACACTGCACCGTTTTTGCAGAATAATGGCTATAATTCCAGAAAAACAATACTAGCAATTGTGTTATTTTGAAAGAAAATTGAAATAATGGAGGGCTTTTTCCGATGTTGGCAAACCTCATTCCATGAGAAACAACGCCTCTTCCAAAAAAGCTCTTTCAGAAGAGGGCGTGTGTAGACGCTCCACTGCTGCTATTTCTAAATAGCTCCTCCCCAGTGCCTCCTGGGGATCTAAAATGAGGTAACACGTCCACATTACAGGAGCCTGCCTCAGACTAATTTTGAGGCTTCCCTGTAGCGTGGAAGCTCTATTTTGAAACAAGCTATCCCAGAAGATCTCTTCCACAATAGCTTTTTCCGAAATAAGCTTGCAGTGTAGACGTACCTTCAGTCTTACAAATCTGAATGGGACTAGCAAACCTGCAGGTGATGTACTTTGAAGCCCTTCTCTCTCTCACATTCACCTTTAAGCCAGTTTTTATCTTTCCTTCTCAGTTTATTGGAAGGGTTCTTTATCTGTAAGCCAATAACTGCAGAGAGGAGAGGTGAAGGAGAGGACATCAAACCAGTTCCCATCCCCTGTTCAAAAGGAAGGTGTTAATTGTGCTCTGCAGGAATCACACGCGTTCATGGCGATTCATTGCCAGCCCTACTGGAACTCCCACAAGCTCTGTGTCTAGCGCCCAGAGCCTCAAAGGTTTTCAGGCCTTTAGCTGCCACTGTACCCTAAATACCTCTGAGGCTCTGGGCCTGGGGCCCTGACTCAGCAGCGCTGCCCCTGGCAAAGGCAACAGAAGCCACCCCTCAGATCAACCCTTTGTTTCACGCTCTTCCACCTGGGTCTCTCTCCAACCCCACCCACCTGCAACTCACCTTAGGGGGGCGAGGAAGCCAGCACAGTATGTTATGTGCCATTCCTTAGCTATGCACCAAGCTGTGGATGCCAGATCTAGGGCTGACGGTCTTGAGACAGACACTTGCTTAAGAGCGAAAACAGACCATTTGAATGTGTCGGTGGCACTGGTATTCCTGGAAGCAAGGTGCTGGTAAATACCTCAGTGCAGTTTACATATTAAGGTATTGACTTCTTACAATACACCAAGCATCAAGTTGCACACTCACATAAGCTGCCAGTGTGATACTTGCGGTCACAAATGAATGTATTTACTGCACTGATTCAGGGAATTTTTTCCTCCTGGAAACGGGAAATTTACATTATACAAAAAGTCCCACAATTGCATTTGATCTTGTATATTAAAAGTGACAGGGTCAATTTTTAATATGTGTTTGCAATCTTGGAGCTGTGTTGCTCCCAAGATGTAAGAGAGACAAAGTCAGTGAAGTTGTATATTTTTCTGGACCAAATTCTGCTGATGAAAGATACAGGCTTCAGAGCTAATGGGTCAACAGAGGGGAAATATCAGGGCATGTCTGCACGAGGAAATTATTTTGAAATAATTTATTTTGAAATAATAATAACATCCAAAATAGCTATTTCAAAATAGCATGTCCACACTGCAGGGAAGCCTTGAAATTAGTCTGAGGCAGGCTCCCTTAATGTGGATGCGCTACCTTGACTTAGAGCCACAGGAAGCACTGGGGCATAATTACTTGGAGTGAATCTGGGGAGTAATTATTTCAAATAGCAGCTGTGGAGAGTCCATACTACTGCCATTTCAAAATAACTATTTTGAAACTAGTGTTAGTCCTCCTGGAAAGCAGGAGTTATTATTTTGAAATAACCAGCCGCTTATTTTGAAACAACAGGCTTGGTAATGTGGATGCTCTGTTTGTTATTTTGAAATAACTCCCTAAGGTAGACCAGGGCTTAGTGTGTTTGATCTAAATTCAAGTTGGGACAGACTATTAGGTTTAAGGAGTAATGCCTGTCTTAGAACACCACTTGCAGGGAGTGGAAAATAAAGATTAGACTGTTATGTAAAAGAAGTTTGAAGTAGGCTATTAAGCAAAAGGAGAGAGGTACTCTTACACATTGCTGTAATCAACCATGAAGCCTGTTCAATTCATGCTTTTTAGCATCTAGCGGTATTATTAATTTAATTTTCCAAGCTTGTTATTTGAAGGTGTTGTACAGGTTTCCTTTGAGACCAGCTCCAACACAGGGTGTGAAAAGTGTTCACCTACTGGTGACATGGGTGGCTTTGTCTGCGCCAGAATGTTAAAAATGCTGCACACAGTATATTAAAATTCTGCATATATTATATGTCAATATATGACACTATAATAATGCCAGTTTCAATTGTTTTGCTAATTTAGTTCAAAATACCTGTCAGCAAGTTTGTCTTATAGTATTTCCCACACCCCTCAGACAAGTGAAAAGACTGGGGGAGTCTGAGAGAGAGGGAAGGAGCCTGAAAGTGAACCTGGAGGACTTTTAGGTGTGGTTAGGAGAAGTGTGGACTCATTTCTTTGCAGGGGATTGTTCGGGAGTTAGGAGCCTTCCTCATGCAGACCCTGACTGACCCCAAGCCTCTCTCATTCAGTCAGGCACATCTGTCCAGTCCCCCAGCACCAACACCATTATTTGTTAAAAGAATTGCTTGGGAAACAATTTGATTGTTTCTTTAAATTCCTGCATGACTTCTAATGTGGGCTCCGGTTTTAGTTTTTGAGAGTAGGGCCTTTGGTGAGTTAGCAGCAGTTGCTTACTGCTGGAATGAACGTACCCTTCTGTTACAAGCAACATGGAAACACAAACTTTGGTTTGAAAATCAGATTCCTTTTATTTTCATTCATGTATTGGCACGAGCATTATGAGCCGGGACTCTGTAGAAAGAGCAGTAAAAGAGCCCATTCCAAGCAGATCATTAAAAGGGGGTCAGTGGATCACGTTTGGTTTTGCCAGTCTGATAGGCAGTAAGACTGGGCTCCTTCTTCTCATAGGGAAGGCTTACGAACACCTTCAGGTGCACACACTCTTCAGTGCTGTTGCTGACAGAAACCTGAAAGACAAAGAGAGCAGGACTAAGCAGATTCCAAGGAAGGGATGTGCTGGGGATTTTCCTTGCTGAGCCATTGAATAGCTCTAAAATAAAAATTAAATCCAACATGGAATATTCAAGCCCCTCAACCTGGGCTGCGGAGACTGTCCCGTGTTAAACCACATGTGTGAACAGAAACAGGCCTTTGTGTCCAAACTAGGGTTCTCCCGATGATCAGCAAAAATCAAAATATTATCCCTGAAATCACAAGGTCAAATTCAGCCCTGCCCTAACAAGCTGCTACTTCCATTGGTTGCCCTGGGAGTTGCACCTGTTTATGCCTGAGCTTAATTTAAGTCCCATTCTTCACACTCCAAAAATGATCCCACTCAACCCCTTATCTTCTGCACTTTGCACATCTCTGTGGGGATCCAGGCAGTCAGGGTGAGTTTGTGTTAGGAAAATCAAAAGATCCCTACAGGGAAAAAACACATCCCTACAGGACAGGAGAGCAGGCCCTAAAAAACCCTTGACTGGCTGGCTGTAGCCAGCCAATCTGTTGCTCTTCAGTAACAAAGAGCCAAAGATATTGGACTGCACAAGGACATGCTGTGCCTTTGTTGGGGGACGCTCTGTAAATCTTGTTGGGGGATGCTGTAGCAAAAGTCCACATTTAATCCTCAAGTCTTAGGCCTAGAGCTTCAAAAATGAGTGCCTCCTGTTAGGGTCCTGGAAAAGATTTTCAAAGAACCTACATGATTTTAGGGGCACCAGTTCCACAGACAATTCTGAAAAGTCCCCTCCTCCTTACTTTGTGCTTTTAAAAATCCCACCCCTAAACACTTCCATGCCCTAGTGATACAAGGCCAGGAGAGATCCCAGTCAATACCCTCTTGTGCAGGACAAGTCTTGGTCATGGGTTTTCTACTTGTCAGAGAAATGTCTGACCGCTGGGCTACAGACTAGTCTGAGGTGGGACTCTGGCTCAGGAGACCAGAATGAGGCCTGGGGCAGGAATGCTCAGAGACCATGTTCCACAGAAGGAGCAGCCTTGGCCTCTGGGTCCCAGGCAGCTTGTGACCGACCACAGGGCCCCGTTCTAGGAAAACATTTGGGAAAGGGGAAAATCTCCTTAATAATCAATTTCTCATCCCTTCCCCTGAAGTGCGAGCCTTGGAACGTGTAATTTGATCACGAGGACTGAAAGGAAAGAGGGGATGGACTATCTGATTTTGAAATAGTTAATTCGAAATAAGTTATTTCGAAATAGCACGTCCACACTGAGTGGACACTGAATCGCATTTCAGGCTGGCCGGAACCAGGTCAGGCAGAGCATCAGAGCTCTAAGTCTATGTGTACACTTAAGACAAAGGACACATCCAGGTACAATTTTTACCCCCTTCTTTGCCTCTCAACTCCAGCGTATCAGGCCAGGACCAGTCCCTCAATTACTAGGAAAGACAAATACGAGATGGGCGTCCCCGTGGAACCTCAGGAGGCCAATCACCTAACCTGACCAGCAGATAGATGGTAGATTGACGATGAGAGTAAATGTGCTGCTGGACCCATCTTTATACCCATAGGGGCCAGTATCTTCTTTCTTATCTACGATGCCAAATTGTGTTGGTCTGTCTTTGTGACGCCAGTTCTTACAAGGGAGTTTCAACTTAATTTACACTTGCAAGAGAGATAACTAAATTATGAGTACTGGACATTCTTTACTGGGCGGAAGATCCCTCCCACTGCGGACGGCTGTGTGTTCGTATCAATATAGGTGCCAGCCAAGGCAGTTCTCCCGGCCTCGAAGTCAACAATTGGCATATCTCTATTTACAGCCATCCAGGGTCACTGTGAGCTAGCATATCCGGGCCTCCTGTCAAGGCTTCACAGACTATGCTGATTTTACTGCTCTGTGTGCCCTGTATGCTTCCAGGCAAGCAAAGATGGATGTTACAGGGGGGGTTCCTGACTGGCTACAGTCAGGAGTGTCTTTGTGTGGCTGTTGCCTGAGGCTATCTGAAGTTTGTGCTTAAAGGGACACCCCGCCTACCGCTGGGCAGCTGGTTCTCAGGTTTCCCTGCTTGCTTGCCTATCTCGATGAGGGACAGCAGAGCATTTTTGCCACTGCATGCTCTGGTTGCCCTCACTTGGGACACCCTGCACTCTGCAACATGGAGCCAGAGGTGCCCCTGGACTCTCTGGTGCTTCTCCTGGACTCATTGCTGCGAGCCTGGCTGCACTTTCAGCAGCCTGCCATCCAGGAGGTCCATCTGGGGGCTGTCAGTATCCAGGAGGCCCTGCGGGAGAGCTTTCACCCTGAAGAGCACTAAGAGCCTCCCTGGTCTGCTCCACTGGGGACTTGTGCCTCATTCCTCCTTCACGTCCTTCCATTTACCCCTCCCTAACTCCGCTTCCTGATGTCAAATAAAATACACATAGTGTCATGAACACAAACTCTCTTTATTTAACAAAACTGGGGGGGAGGAAATGAGACTCTGGTGGGAGAGAGGAGGGGGAAACCTGGGAGGAGGGAGCTGGAAGGGGGAAGCAAGGGGAAGAAGGGGGAGGGGAAGCTCAGGGTTCAGGGTTGGGGGGTCTCGCCGGACCAACTTGATTGTCATGCAAACCTGCTCCTGGGTTCGCATGTGGCCTTTGGTGGCCAGGCTGGCAGCTATCCTGTCAGACAGGAGCGTTCCTCCATCTAGTGCAGAGATCATGGAAGTTGGGGGCATCCCCCCCCAAACCTGGATAAGGTCCACCCTGATCTCTGCCCTGGACCAGGAAGGCACCTGCCTTCTCTGGGTCCTGGCAGGCTCCTGGGGAGCGGTGGGGGGGCTGGCTGCCAGTGGCTTGCTGGCTCATGTTTTGGGGCCACTGGGTCAAGGGCAGTGACTGCTGGCTCTAGACTGGCAGGCTTGGAGCTGGCACAGGCACTGTGGCCAGAGTCAACCCCTTTGAGGGCTCTGGGGAGGGAGGGAGAGAGAGGACAGATCTTAGTTGAGGCTGGAGTGGCCACCAGGGCACCCTGGGAAGGGCTAGAGGCCCCCTATTTCGAAATAAGTGTCTACACAGCTATTTCAAATTTGGCCAGCCTGTTTGAGTGAGGCTTTAGAGAGGGAGTTCTCCAGGTAGAGGAGAAGCAGATACAGGAGTCTTGAGGGAAGTGGGTGTTGTGTTTGGGGCTTTCTTGCTGTGTGCTGAGCTTGTGTTTCTGAGTGAGGGTTGGTGTGTGTTCTTTTTTGTTTTTTTGTTTATTTATTTATTTTCCCCTGTGTTTGAGAATGAGGCTTTTTTTTTTCCACCTCCCCTCTGCCCTCCCCCTCCCCTTGATTGGCTGTGATTGGCAGGTGGCAACTGTTGGCTTCTAATTAAAGTTTGAATTCTAGAAGCCTCTGCTGATTGGCTGAGCCTTGGTAGGGGGAGGGGCTTTATAAGGGAGTTGGCAAGCGACCAAGGAGCTTGCAAACAGGTGATTGCTAACAGGGAGTTTTGAGAGGGAGTTCGGAAGGGGAGAGGGAAGGGTGGGAGATTCTCTTGCCTTTATTTTTAAATCCCTTTTCCAGGACAGCAGCGATGGTTGGTGATGGGTCTGCTGTTGTTACCTGCACAGCGTGTGCCATGTTTGTCTTCCTCCCGGAAGAAAGAACGGATTTCATCTGCATGAAGTGCAAGCTGGTTGACATTTTGGAAGGAAAAATTAGAGGACTGGAGGCCCAAGTGTCGACCCTACGCTTGATCAGAGAGGATGAAGACTTCCTCGATAGAAGGCAGCATTTAATCCTTCAAGCACAGCAGGCAGAAGAGCCACTGAGGGCAGTACGTGACCAAGAAGAGAACTGGCAGCATGTAACTTCTAGAAGGGGAAAAAGGCCAGCACGGGAATGCTATAGAGGTAAGCAATCGCTTTCAAGCTCTCTCCACAGGCTCTGCAGTGCTGAAAGCTCTGGAAGGAACCTCACAAGGAAGAAACCAGAAGGGATCACCATCTACTGGAAGGCATGGGATGCATAGTCCTACGGATGGGAGTTCCACGGCCACCACGCCCAAAAGGAAACGACGGGTGGTGGTGGTCGGGGACTCCCTCCGAAGAGGGACTGAGCCATCCCTCTGCCGTCCGGACCTGGAATCTCGAGAGGTGTGCTGCTTACCAGGAGCTCGCATTCAGGATGTCACTGAGATGCTTACCAAGCTGATCAAACCTTCGGATTGCTATCCCTTCCTGCTATTCCAGGTGGGAACTAATGATACGGCCAAGAATGATCTTGAGCGTGTTACTGCGGATTATGTAGCACTAGGAAGAAGGATCCAAGAATTTGGAGCACAAGTGGTATTCTCCTCCATCCTCCCTGTTGAAGGGAAAGGACTGGGCAGGGATCGTCGAATTGAGGACGTAAATGCGTGGTTGCACAGATGGTGTCGCAGAGAGGGCTTTGGTTTCTTCTACCATGGGACTCTGTTCCGGGCGCAAGGATTGTTAGGAAGAGATGGGATCCACCTAACGAAGAGAGGAAGGAGCATCTTCGCGGGCAGGCTTGCGAACCTAGTGAGGAGGGCTTTAAACTAGGTTCATCGGGGGACGGTGACCAAAACCCTGAGGGAAGTGGGAAAGTCGGATACCAGGAAGAAATGCAGAGAGGAAGGGGCAAGAAAAGAGGACCCATGTTTCGAATGGAGAAGATAGGACGATCAACTGGTTACCTGAAGTGTTTGTACACTAATGCGAGAAGCCTGGGCAACAAACAGGAAGAACTGGAGGCCCTGGCCCAGACCAAGAAATATGATTTAATTGGGATAACAGAGACTTGGTGGGATGACTCGCATGACTGGAACGCTGTCATGGAAGGGTATAGACTGTTCAGGAACAACAGGCAGGGGAGAAAAGGAGGAGGAGTTGCACTATATGTAAGAGAGCACTACGATTGCTCTGAACTCCAGTATAAAGAGGGAGAAAAACCTGTTGAAAGTCTATGGGTTAAGTTTAAAGGAGCAAACAACAACATTGATGTTGTGGTTGGTGTTTGCTACAGGCCACCGAATCAGGTGGATGAGGTAGATGAGGCTTTCCTCGGACAACTGAGCGAAGCTTCCAGATCGCAGGCCCTGGTTCTCGTGGGGGACTTTAATCACCCTGACATCTGCTGGGAAACCTATACGGCAGTACACAGGCAATCCAGGAAGTTTTTGGAGACTGTTGGGGATAACTTCTTGACACAGGTGCTGAAGGATCCGACCAGGGGCCGTGCGCAGCTTGACCTTCTGCTCACAAACACTAATAGGGGAAGTGGAGGTGGGTGACAACCCGGGAAGCAGTGATCATGAGATGGTAGATTTCAGGAGCCTGACGAAAGGAAGAAAAGAGAGTAGTAAAGTACACACCTTGGACTTCAAAAAAGCAGATTTTGACTCCCTCCGAGATCTGATGGGCAGAATCCCCTGGGATGTTAACTTGAAGGGGAAAGGAGTCCAGGACTGCTGGCACCATTTTAAAGAAGCCTTATTGAAGGCACAGAAAGAAACCATCCCGAAGCGTAGCAAGAGAGGCAAACATGGTAGGAGACCGGACTGGCTTACAGGGGAAATCCTTGGTGAACTTAAGCACAAAAAGGAAGCTTACAAAGAGTGGAAACTTGGACAAATGACCAGGGAGAAGTTTAAAGGTATAGCTCAAGAATGCCGGGGGGTTATCAGGAAGGCGAAAGCACAAATGGAATTGCAACTGGCTAAGGATGTGAAGGATAACAAGAAAGGTTCTACAGGCATGTTAACAAGAAGAAGGTGATCAGAGAGGGTGTGTGGCCCCTAATGGATGAAGGAGGTAACCTAGTGACAGATGATGTGGGGAAAGCTGAAGTACTCAATGCTTTCTTTGCCTCTGTATTCATGGACAAGGTCGGCTCCTGGACTTCTGCGCCAAGTGATGCAAGATGGGATGAAGATGGACAGCCCGTGGTGGGTAAAGAACAGGTTAGGAACTATTTAGAAAAGCGAAACGTACATAAATCCATGGGTCCGGACTTAGTGCATCCGAGGGTAATGAGGGAGTTGGCAAATATCATTGTGGAGCCTTTGGCTATTATCTTTGAAAAGTCGTGGAGATCGGGAGAAATCCCAGATGACTGGAAAAAGGCAAATGTAGTGCCCATCTTCAAAAAAGGGAAGAAGGATGATCCAGGGAACTATAGGCCGGTCAGTCTTACCTCGGTTCCTGGAAAAATCATGGAAGGGATCCTTAAGGAATCCATATTGAGGCACTTGGATGGGAGGAAAGTGATTAGGAATAGTCAGCATGGATTCACAAAGGGCAAGTCGTGCCTGACCAATCTGATTAGCTTCTATGATGAGGTAACTGGCTCGGTGGACATGAGGAAGTCAGTGGATGTTATATACCTTGACTTTAGCAAGGCTTTTGATACGGTCTCCCACAATATTCTTGCCAGCAAGTTAAGGGATTGTGGATTGGATAAATGGACGGTAAGATGGCTAGAAAGATGGCTAGAAGGCCGGGCCCAGCGGGTAGTGATCAATGGCTCGATGTCAGGATGGCGGTCGGTTTCTAGAGGAGTGCCCCAAGGTTCGGTTCTAGGACCGGTTTTGTTCAATATCTTTATTAATGATCTGGATGAGGGGATGGATTGCACCCTCAGCAAGTTTGCGGATGACACTAAGCTGGGGGGAGAGGTAGATACGCTTAAGGGCAGAGATAGGGTACAGAATGACTCAGACAAATTGGAGGATTGGGCCACAAGAAATATGATGAGGTTCAACAAGGACAAGTGTAGAGTCCTGCACTTGGGACGGAAGAATCCCAAGCATAGTTACAAGCTGGGGACCAACTGGTTAAGTAGTAGTTCTGCAGAAAAGGACCTGGGGGTTACAGTGGATGAGAAGCTAGATATGAGTCAACAGTGTGCCCTTGTAGCCAAGAAGGCTAATGGCATATTAGGTTGCATTAAGAGGAGCATTGCCAGCAGATCCAGAGATGTCATTATTCCCCTTTATTCGGCTTTGGTGAGGCCGCATCTGGAGTATTGTGTCTAGTTCTGGGCCCCCCACTACAAAAAGGATGTGGACGCATTGGAGAGGGTCCAGCGGAGGGCAACCAATATGATTAGGGGGCTGGAGCATATGACTTATGAGGAGAAGCTGAGGGACTTGGGTCTGTTTAATCTGCAGAAGCAAGAGTGAGGGGGGATTTGATAGCAGCCTTCAACTTCCTGAAGGGAGGTTCCAAAGAGGATGGAGAGAGGCTGTTCTCAGTAGTGACAGATGGCAGAACAAGGAACAATGGTCTCAAGTTGCGGTGGGAGAGGTCCAGGTTGGATATTAGGAAAAACTATTTCACTAGGAGGGTGGTGAAGCACTGCAATGGGTTACCTAGGGAAGTAGTGGAGTCTCCATCCCTAGAGGTGTTTAAGTCTCAGCTTGACAAAGCCCTGGCCGGGTTGATTTAGTTGGAATTGGTCCTGCCTAGAGCAGGGGGCTGGACTTGATGACCTTCTGAGGTCTCTTCCAGTTCTATGATTCTATGATTCTATGATTATTTCTCGTAGAATGACGTTTACCAAGTTTAAAATAAGCGCTCCTCTATTTTGAATTAAATTTGAAATAGCAGTTTGGCTGTGGAGACTCTAGGAAAGTTATTTCGAAATAACTTTGCTGTGCAGACATACCCTTGTGCTTACACAATAGCAAAGGCCAGTGCCGGAGGGTGAGAGTTGTAAAAGCCATTGGAGAGTCTGGAATGGATATTGCCCTCTTGGCAAGCCCAAAATGTGGCAATTTTAAGCTGAACTCGTGTGACGTGTGCTTTATAAATACTTAGGTGGGATTCACAAAACCCCCTTCTTTTCTTTTCTACTCCTGTAGAGAAACAGCAGCCAGCTATCTCGTGTAGAGATGTTAGGTGGGCACTGAAAAAATCACGAGAGATTGTCTCTTCCTTACTGAAAAGTCATCTTGGACCTTTCCCTGCATTGTTTGCTCACTGTTTGAACATCTTGCCTCAAGCCACTCCAAATGACAGCTCCATTCTACGTAAAGTAGAACACTTGCCAAGGCTGGAAGAAGTGGGGGATTTTGTTGAGTACTGACCTTAATTAAGTAGTTTGTTCCTGCAACTATCTGCGTTCTAAATTCAATGGCTTCAAAGTATTCATATTTCACGTCCACTTTCTCTTCCAGTTGTGGTTGCACCTATAATGAAAAAGAAAGGATTAGGATGTGCAAAAAGCTCAGCACACTCCTTCTTATCATACGTTTAATGCTTCAGCTTTCCGAAAAAGGTACATCAACTTACATGCAGCAGACATTTCGCTTCTTTGGAACTTGCTTCTTAACAAACAATTCAACTCAGCTCAGAGCTTCCCACCCTATTTCCTGAGCTCCACAAATCCTGCAACAGGCTTCACGTCCCAAAACTAGGATTGCTGCCTGGCCTTTCCTGAAAGCTTTTACTTGATTCTGTGAGTATCATTGTAACCTCCCCCCGGGCTTCTAAAGTCAAATAGCCCCGGTCTAGGGCAAGTGCACCTGTGCTTCCCCTTGAGGCCACCAAGGGCACCCACTCCAGGCCCACAGCTCCTCAGCCATCACCTCTCTTGGGCAAAGGCCCTTCTCTCTTTCTTTCCTGAGAAGGGAGTTCAGGCTGCACAGCTTCCTGAGCTACTGTGTGATCTCTCCAGCAAGCCAGCCTGCCTCAGCGGGCCAGCACCTGTACGGCTTTCTCTCCACAGGCTCTGAACAGTGCAGAGCCAGCAGCGACAGGTTATCACACCGCTCCTCCTAAGCCAGCACATTGATTGTGAAGGAAAAGCATTCCATGGAAACCATTCACACAATACATGCCCTACACACACGCTAGCTAGTTTACTAGGGATAACCCCAGCTGCAGCCTAGGGCTCCCGTAGGTTAGGCCCGTCCAACCTTTCCCTAAAGGTTGGACACAAGGCCCTGCTCATTTGCAGGCTCAGAAAAAAGACTCGATTCCGTTTAAACTATTTATCTATCTGCATTGCTTGATGAAGGCTTAGGAGTACAAATATAAAGTCAGCTTAGAAATACCAATTAAGAAAATGTAAAACAGAGAAGAGCTGCATCATGTATTGCATAATATTTACTGTTGTATTCAGCAGGACGACTGACTTACCCTTCTTACAAACTTTTGCAAATAACTCTAATTATTTGGTATATTTGGTATCTCAGGTATATATTATGGTATATCTTATTTGGTATATCAGGTTTTTCCAGGGTATATCAAAAAACCTGTGGCTGACATGTTTTCCCCAAATTTAGTGCTTTTATTTAGGTCCCAGTCTCGACAATCTGGCATGCAGTGCAATCCATACTCCATTTTCTTTAGAAATAAATAGTAGGAGAGGGTTTTTTCAGATGTCATTTGCTACATTTGGGTTCAGGCATTAGGCTGGAACAGGTTGAGCAGGGAGGGGGAGGGAATAGAGGAGGGTGACAGTGGGGAGGGGGCGGAGCAGGGGGGAGTATGGGCGGGGCCACAGGCGGGGGAGCTCTCCTCCCCAAGCAGCAGTTACACACACGGCCTAGGACCCAAATGCTGCAATCATGGCCCTGCGCCCAGAACCCCGACACCCCTGTTCTTGACTAAACATTCCTCCGGCTCCCATGGAACCTCCCCTTCTGCTGCTCTCAGGAGTTTCAGGGCGCTGCACCCAGGCTTTGTGCTTCTTTGGGTGTGGCAAGTTACACGTCCCCTCAGCCCGCTGCCCTTGTCTCAGACAAACAAGCTGTCCCCTCTCCCCGTTCACAACCCCCCAACCTCCAGCACCATTTACCCATCAGTTAGCTATTGGCCATCAAGGGAGGCCAAGCTGCCAGCTGCCTAGTCCCCAGATTCAGGCCAAGGAGATTTAAGGAGCAATCCATTCGGCTGGAGGTTGTTTCTGGACTTATCTAAGATTAGGAGAGGAAGGAAGGGAATGCTCGGGGGCCAACACGCTCCACAGATGGATAGGGCCAGGGTGGTTGGGGCTAGATTGCACTGAGGACCTTTGGCACCCTGCTGACCAGGAGAATTTTTAGCCCTGAGTTAACACCCAGGCTCCCCCTGCATTAAGTGTGTGTAAGAAAGGGATTCTCAGCAGCCAGTATTCAGGGTGGGGAGCCAGTTAAACTAGCTAGGACTAAAATGGAGAAAAGAGGGGCAGAGCGCAAGGCCCACATCTACAAAGGTACTTAGGCACCTGACTGTGTGGACTATGGGTGGGACCACAGGCTGCCCTCTCCTCAGCACACACAGATCTTACGCAATGGCAGAGCCAGCAAGGGGAAGTCAGGACTGGTGAGTTCTTTCTGCTGCTCTAAGCACCAGGCAAGGGTTTCGTCTTTTGGAATGGATGAGAGAGCAATGAATAATGTTGTTATATTTTTTTAGGTCAGGAGTGTCCAGTCTTCTTTCTGACTCCCCCCTGCTGCGCGTGGTGAATATTCTACAGCCCACCTGTGCCACAACAACTGGTTCTCTTCACATTAGACAACTAGATTAAAGCCAGGGCCGAGGTGGGTAAGCAAGGCAACTGCCTGGGGCCCTGCAAAGCTCCACTGCTCAGCCTTTGCCTTCAGCCCCATGTGGGGGCTTCAACGCCGGGTGCCAGGGCTCCGGCTTCAGCTTTCTGCCCTGGGCCCCCAGAAGTCGAGCGCTGGCCCTGCTCTCTGGTTTATTTTGGGGCCCCCTGAAACCTGCTTGTGGCCCCTGGTTGAGAACTGCTGCTTTAAATCATTCCAAGTGCATGGTCCTTTCCTGAAGTCGTCCAGGTCCCTACATCGCTGCCCTCCAGAGGCTGTCGTCTGCTCTCAGTGAACGGGCAGGGACATTGGAAACCCTCTGCTGACCCTCATGGCAATGAAAGCAAAACCTGACTTGACGTTTCACCTTTGTGCCACATTTGTGTTCACTGAAAGCCAAGTATTGTGGCCTCATTTCTGATACGTGCTGTCTGCAGCTAAACTTGGCTTCTAAAAATTGGTTATTTATTTGAGAGAGAATGAGTCTGTTACATTTCTACAATGCGTGCACACAACACCACCAATGTCTTGTACTTCCATGCTGCCTTTTGAGGAAGACTCTCAATATATCTTAGTAACATGAATTCAACTTTACGGTCCCCATTTGAGGAAGGGACGTGTCAGTCTCCCTCCTCCCCCTTCAGTCCTCCTTT
Source organism: Pelodiscus sinensis (assembly GCF_052426305.1). Lineage (NCBI taxonomy): Eukaryota > Metazoa > Chordata > Testudines > Trionychidae > Pelodiscus > Pelodiscus sinensis. The sequence continues at coordinate 144,138,277 of NC_143052.1, read as the reverse complement.
TAGAGCTGAGGAAGTTGAAGCACAAAGAGATAACGTGATCTGCCTTTGGTCACATAGTGAGTCCACGGCTGAGCCAGGCAGTCCCAGGGTATTTCCCCTCCTCCAGACCCCCAAGCCCAAACAACCTTCAAGGGGCCTTAAATCATTATCGGAAAGGCCAACGTTATAAATCACAGCAAGGTCCTGACAAACTCTGAAAATCCATGGTTTCCCAGGGATCTACCTAGCCCCTGGGCTCCTAGAAGGTTATTTGTTTTTTTAAATAGTGGAATCCAGGGTCTCTGCAATACCCACTCCCCTCTTCTATCCTCTCTCCCTCCCCCAGTAATGGGACTCTAGTTGCAGCCCTGAACAAAAGCCTGTCTCCCTGGGCTGCTCTGCATTAACAAATGCGACCTCTAATGCACCAACCATGCAGCTCCACTAGTCCAAGTACACAAGTGCCCGTGTAGACAGAACACTGATATTTTTACTGCCCCGTCAGCCAGTTCTGTACAGGTCAAGCTTCGATGGCAACTTGTAAAACCCTGTGTCCACAGGTGTTTCTATCGCTGCTACTATCAGTTGAACTGCACTGGCAGTTAATTGGCTGTGTAGATTCAATTTCTAGCGCTTATAAAGACCACTAGACCTTGCTGTCTTTCATCTATTTCTGTACATGTCCCTAGAGCTTTGAGAAGACTGAAAATCAGGTCAGAAGCTTGGAAGAAAGCTAATGTGTTACTATTTAAAGAGAATAAATGGGATAATCCAGGCCAATTGGACATTGACCATAGGTAAAAAATTGAAGCAGCTGATATGGGTCTCGATTAATAAAGAATTAAAGGAAATTAGTATACTTAATGCCAATCAGTGTGAATTTATGGAACTTAGATCCTGTCAGATTAACTTGATAACATTTTTGATGAGCTTATAAAAGTGGCTGATAAAAGGTAATACCACTGATGTAACAGACCACTGTACGGCATTATACTTGGTGCCACATGACATTTGATGAAAAACTAGCACAACAGAAAATGAACATTGCCACAGTAAATTGATTAAGAGATTGAAAAGTTCTATGCCTGTGTAAACCACGTGGTCAGACTAGCTAACCCCTTCCAACCTTGGCATATCTAGAATTTCCTGGACTGCAGTCAGCATCATCTCTTCTTAAGCAATTTCTCCATGTCCCATGCTCTGAAGCTGTCTAGAGAGCTTTCATTGACAACGCTGGATGTTAGATTTTTAAAATAAATTCTAGCTTCATTCCATAATCTCTCTGGAATTTGCTTTAAAGACATACCCTTTTTCGCTGTTAGTTTGTTTTACATCATTCATTGGCTGTGACTCACCTGCTCAACAATCTTTCGGATTTCTTCGTTTGCAGGCTCGGGGTCGGAGAAGCCTCCGACAGTTGGCGGAGGGTCTCTTTCACTCATAGTGGCAAATAACTTCTTAGGGTGTTTGCAAACACTGACAAGCAAAATCTAGAGCAAATGTGACCAAGAAAACTCAGACTTCCAATATTATATAGCCACACAGTCACGTGATTTGTAGATGTGGATTTTACCATCATCAGGTTTGTAAGGGAAAAGGAGAGAAGAAAGGAAAGCAAAATATAGTATTTTTAATAGTAAGGGAAAGAGCATTTTAAAGACCATAATGTGTATATTGCTTTCTGGACCCCAGAAAAGCAGAAAACAAATAAGTCTCCAACACCTATTAATTACGGTACTTGGTTCAGGCTGGTGTGGCAATTTTTTTGACTCAAAACCAGTTTCATCATATCTCATGAGGGTGTGATTCTTTGTGATTAGAAAAGTGATTGTAAACACTGAAGAACACCCAAATATTTCCCAATATTAACTTTAAAATTACCACACGTTCTTCCCAGGTCTCATTTACAGGAACAGCAATTCCTGTTTACCTTGAACCTTGGTTCTCCAAGTTACCCTAAGCGAGCAAAGGCAGCAAGCCTTTTATTTTTAACTATTTTATTTCTCTATTTTTTGTTACAAAAGTGAAAGGTTTTCCAACTGTTGAAAGGACATATAAGAATGCTGGCACATGCTGCCTGCTACCCTTACCCCTTCTTTTAGCTTTCTATATGAAGGAATATGACCCGCCCTCCAAAAGAAACATGCATGAACATTTCTTTATCAAACTTTTTCCCAACCTATGTGCATTTAGCAATTAGTCTTGTTTTAATTGTGCACCAGGAATAACATTTTCTTTTTCTACATTATCTCTTTAACATTTGTCTTTATAAATTGGCAGATCGACCCCAAAGAAAGTAATATACTTCTCCACAGCCTTTCGTATTATCTCAGAATTAGCATCCATTGGATTGAATTGTATTAATTTTTGAATGACAGATACATTTTAAAGATTTAAAATATACACACAAATATACACTGCACAAATGGTCCAATGGCTGGAAAGCAAAGCTAGATGAATTCAGACAGTAAATAATGCATACAATTTAATAATGAGCAATTTACCACTGCAACAGTTTACCAAGGATCGTGGTGGGTTCTTCATCCCTGGCAATTTTAAATCAAATTGGATGTTTTCCTAAGAGATCCACTCTGGGAATTTTTTATGGGAGTTTATGGCCTTTGTTACACAAGAGCGCAAACCAGATTGTCACGCTGGCCACTTCTAGCCCTGGAATGTCTGAATTTAAAGTATATCTAACAGTGTAGACGTGGTTTTGCACCCATTGCAGCTGGTCTCTGGATTATGTAGTAAGTGTATAGATTCCTTAAGAATTCCCAGTTATCATTTGCAGGATGGCGAGGGTGACCATCCGGCCCATTTTTAACAGAACAGTCCCATATTTAAACACTTTTGCAGCTCTCCCGACTTTTTCTTAACAATGGTCAGAAAGGCAGCCGTGTTGGTCTGATCTTGGTAAAACAAAAACAAAAACAGCAGTCATGTAGCACTTTCAAGACTAACAAGATAGTTTATTAGGTGATGAGCTTTCCTGGGGAGGACCCATATTTTCAGTTCTGGCTCTCCCCCTACTGGTCAGTGGGCATCAGCTCAGCAGCAGCAGCCTCCTCTTTGTGGCTGGCAGGTGACTGCGGCAGGGGGTGGCCAGCAAGTGGCGCTCTTAGGCAGGGCGCGGAGACAGAAAGACAAGAAGCCAGTAGGAGGAGAGGCAGCCTGTGTGTGACAGGGGGTAATGGGGATGGGTGTGAGTGAGGGGTGTGTCGCCCCTCCCCATGAGCACCCTACAGCCAAGTGTCCCAAGCGGGGAGGGGTCTGACAGCCCTTTCCGGATGTGGGAGAGAAGCCATGATCCCCGGCACCTTCTGTGGGGCTGAAAACTTGATCCCTGTTGGCTCTTCCCACACTGAATTCCCAGCAGCCTGGAGCTGTAGCCCTGATCCATGGGGCACCCCCTGAATTGCCAGCACCACTCAGGCTGCAGCCCCGGTCCTCAGTGCACCTCTCCCCTCCCCAGACAGCAGCTCCAAACCCCGGTATGCCCCTCCCCCCGAGTAGCAGCCCTGATCGCTGGCATGTCCCCCCCCCCCAGCTGAAACCCTGAACCCCCACACTCCCCTCCCCCAAGGACCAAAGCCACAAGCCCTGGCAACCCCTGTAGGGCTGGAAGCAGGAGCTAAGGGCAAGTCCAGATCCCCACCCCTGAAAACTGAAGCCAGGAGTAAGTGCCAGGGCTGAATCCAGGACCCCAGCGCTCCCCGTGCAATAGAAGCCCCGAAGCCCATGGGCAGAGCTGGGCGACACTGGGCATGCTGCCCCTCCACACTTCAGGGGAAGTGCAGGACACAGTTTGGAGGCAGGAAGCCACAGCCGGGCTCCCACAACCAGTGAGAGCGGCAGGGGTGGGGAGCCCAGATCCACGGCTGGCAGAGCCCTAAGGGAACAGTGGGGACCACCGATCCCTCCTGGCACAAAGCCTCCAGATACCCATTCTCTGAACCCTGAGGTATCCTCCTGTCTGCACACAAGCCCCTAGCTCCTCCGGCCACACGCAGCCCGCAGCTGCCCCCTCCCTGCCCCCTGAGTTACTCCCTAGCCACACACAGCCCCCAGCTGTCCCCTCCCTGCCCTGAGCTACCCCCAGGTCACACAAAGCCCCGGGCTACCCTCTCCCTGCCCCCTGAGTTACCTCCTGGCCGCATACAGCCCCCAGCTTCCCCCTCCCTGCCCCCTGAGTTATTCCCTAGCCACACACAGCCCCCAGCTGTCCCCTCCCTGCCCCCTGAGCTACCCCCAGGTCACACACAGCCCCCAGCTACCCCTACTCTACCTCCTGAGCTACCCCTTGGCCACACACACAACCCCCAGCTGCCCTCTCTGATGTGGTAATCACAAACACTATTGAATGTTCTTTTCTACCGCCTGAAACTTCTGCTGTGCAGTGTGGATTTCTATATCAAGGGATTGAAAATGCTCGTTGGGTTTTGTGCAGACAGTGCCAGTACAAATAGTGGAGGTGCTAACGGTGCCAGGAAAAGAATGTCTGCCAAAAACTGCAAATCAGATTAGGGGAGGAGATCAGATTCTATGATTTTGGTTGTGGTGCTCACCTTGTTCATAACGGCCGGCCAACAGCAGCTGACTGTCTTCCATTGGATTTGGAGTTCTTTGCCGTGAAAGCTTATAAATACTTTCCAGTTACACGGTTTCTGTGGAAGAACTGAAAGACTTTTTTGCCAATGTATTAGCCTTGAGTATCTCACATTGTTGGAAAATGGCAGTACACGATCCCCTTCTCTGCGACCAGCACTAGACAGAATGTTGTTGATTTTTTGATGGGCACAAGGCATATTTTTTCACTCAAGACACATGCCCAACGCTGTCCAAGAAAGTCTTCTGTGACCTTTGCACAAAATAGAGGCTTGTTTTGCCTAGAAGGCAAACAGCCACTTTTCCAAAGACGGCAGAGGCAATCGAGAAAAACAACTGATTGGTGACAGAAGTTGCACTGCATATTCGTACCTTTCCAAATAATTTCACGAGGCTCAGAGAAAGATTTGTCACATCACCCACAAACACCCTCCTGCGGTCTGGTTGAGGCAAGGGTGGGGAAATGAAGGAACAGGAATTTTACAATGCAATTGAGAATTTTTATCCAACATCCTTGAAGTAGTTGGAGCACTGGAAACCTGCCTTTGAGTGCACGGAAAAGTTGGAGCGGGCCCTGTTGAGAAGCATGCCGGTGTGGGATAATATACAAAGCAGTCTTGCCTTTGCCACACAAGAATTCCCACCCCATGTTTGATAGTTGAGAATCAACTTTGTGATGCATGGACACATGCAAAACAACAGTAGCCTGTGACATCAAAAATCCCCATTTCTGAACATGGGGGGGGGGGGGGGACGTTTTCCCCAAGACGGACAACAAGGCAGCAGAATACTCAGGTGAGTTTGGCTTTTTTGCCAGCCACCACAGCCTGTGTTTAATGTGTCTTTCAAATAATTAATCAGTTTGGTCACTTGAAAAAGCCTGTCTCAGTGTTTTTCCCAAGAAGGCGATCTTGTTTGTGGGAGTGAATTTTTCCCTAGACTGTGCTGCATTTTTACGACAAGTTGCTGGAAAACAAGCAGATCCTTCAAAACATGGCTTCACCTGGCAACATAAGAATGGCCACCCTGGGTCAGACCAAAGGTCCATCTAGCCCAGGATCCTGTGTGCTGAGGGAGGCCAAAGCCAGGTGCCCCAAAGGGCGAGGATCACCAAATTTGGAATACAACTTCCTATTATCATAAGCAACAATCGTTTCTTTTCATAGACAATGATTCAGGAAAAAAAAGAACAAGTTAAAAATCACCTAGAAAAGTTAGATGCCTGCAAGTCAGCAGGGCCTGATGAAATGCATTCTAGAATACTCAAGGAGCACCTAGAGGAGGTATTTGAGCTATCATCTTTGTAAAATCATGGGAGACAGGATAGATTCCAGAAGACTGGAAAAGGGCAAATATAGTGCCCATTTATAAAAAGGGAAATAAGAACAACCCAGGAAACTACAGACCAGTTAGTTTAACTTCTGTGCCAGGGAAGAAAATGGAGCAAGTAATTAAGGAAATCGTCTGTAAACACTTGGAAGGTGGCAAGGTGATAGGGAACAGCCAGCATGGATTTGTAAAGAACAAATCATGTCAAATCAATTTGATAGCTTTCTTTGATGGGATAACTAGTCTTGTGGATAAGGGAGAAGTGGTAGATGTGGTATACCTAAACTATAGTAAGGCGTTTGATACGGTCTAGCATGACATTCTTATCAATAAACTAGGCAAATACAATTTAGATGGGGCTACTATAAGGTGGGTGCATAACTGGCTGGATAACCGTACTCAGAGAGTAGTTATTAACGGTTCACAATCCTGCTGGAAAGGTATAACAAGTGGGGTTAAACAGGGGTGTGTTTTGGGACTGACTCTATTCAATATCTTCATCAACGATTTAGATATTGGCATAGAAAGTACACTTATTAAGTTTGCAGATGATACAAAGCTGGGAGGGGTTGCGACTGCTCTGGAGGATAGGGTCATAATTCCAAATGATCTGGACAAATTGGAGAAATGGTCTGAGGTAAACAGGATGAAGTTTAATAAAGAGAAATGCAAAGAGCTCCACTTGGGAAGGAACAATCAGTTTCACACATACAAAATGGGAAGTGACTGTCTAGGAAGGAGTACGGAAGAAAGGTATCTAGGGCTTAGAGTAGACCACAAGCTGAATATGAGTCAGCAGTGTGATGCTGTGGCAAAAAAAGCAAACACGATTCTGGGATACATTAACAGATGTGTTGTGAGCAAGACACAAGAAGTGATTTTTCGCTCTACTCTGCGCTGGTTAGGCCTCAGTTGGAGTACTGTGTCCAGTTCTGGGCACCACATTTCAAGGAAGATGTGGAGAAATTGAAGAGGGTCTAGAGAAGAGCAACAAGAATGATTAAAGGTCTAGAGAACATGACCTATGAAGGAAGGCTGGAAGAATTGGGTTTGTTTAGCTTAGAAAAGAGAAGATTGAGGGGGTACCTGATCGCAGTTTTCAGATATTTAAAAGGGTGTCCTAAGGAGGAGGAAGAAAACTTGTTCATCTTGGCCTCTGAGGATAGAACAAGAAGCAATGGGCTTAAACTGCAGCAAGGGAGGTTTAGGTTGGACATTAGGAAAAATCTCCTGTCAGGATAGTCAAACACTGGAATAAATTGCCCAGGGTGGTTGTGGAATCTCCATCTTTGGAGATATTGAAGAGTAGGTTAGATAAATGTCTATCAGGGATGGTCTAGACAGTATTTGGTCCTGCCATGAGGGCAGGGGACTGGACTCGATGATCTCTTGAGGTCCCTTCCAGTCCTAGTATTCTATGAGTATTCTATGATCATACTGACCTACTTTAAGCAAAACCTACTTTGTTAAGGCTCACTTTTACATGTGTCAGTTGCCAACAATTCATCACCCACAAAAATCTGTCCTTCCCTTCTTCAGGTAGGGCTTTATCCTGATTAAACACAGGCAGCGCCTAGCATCATACACCCTTCCCTCTGTTGATTACAGATAACATAGATGAATCACATTCAGACTTTTTCTGGAATTGGGTTATGACATTAACTTGAATAAACATGCTTTCAATGCAAGATTTCCCAATGAAAAGATCTGTAGGTGATCATTTCCTTCCATCAGCTATAACTTTATGTTTAATAGGGTTCCATTCCAGCTGGATTCTGGCTAAAGGCGCACTCTTAGCAAACTCATAGAGGGTTACAATATTCACACTCTTTTCTGGTAAATAATCTTCCTGTCTGGTAAGATCTGCTTAGTTGGTCAGATCAAAGGTCCAGCTAGCACAGTACCCTGCCTGCCAACAGTGGCCAATGCCCGGTGCCCCAGAGGGAGGGAACAGAACAGTGAATGCTTGACCTGCTGCTCACAAACAGGGAGGAAGTATTTGGGGAAGTCGAGGTGGGTGACAACCTGGGAAGCAGTGATCATGAGATGGTCGAATTCAGGATCCTGACCAAAGGAAGAAGGGAGAGTAGCAAAATACACACCCTGGACTTCAGGAAAGCAGACTTTGACTCTGTCAGAGAACTGATGGACAGGCTCCCTGGGATGCTGATAGGAGGGGGAAAGAAGTCCAGGAGATCTGGCCGTATTTTAAAGAAGCCTTATTGAAGGCACAGGGAGAAACCATCCAGGCATGCAGTAAGAAAAGCAAATATGGTAGACGACCAGATTGGCTTACCGGGGACATCCATGGTAAGCTTAAACACAAAAAGGAAGCTTACAAGAAGTGGAATCTTGGACAGATGACTACGGAGGAGTATAAATATGTTGCTCGAGAATGCAAGGGAGTTATCAGGAAGGTGAAAGCACAACTGGAATTACAGTTAGCAAGGGATGTGAAGAGTAACAAGAAAAATTTTTACAGGCATGTTAGCAATAGGAGGGTGATCAGAGGGAGTGTAGGGCCGTTACTGGATGAAGGAGGTAACCTAGTGACAGATGATGCGGGAAAAGCTGAAGTACTCAATGCTTTTTTTAACCTCTGTCTTCACAGAAAAGGTCAGCTCCCAGACTAATGCACTAATGCATCCTATCTGCTAATGCTATAAACAATTGGGGGGACTTGCGGAAGGGCCTGGTCTTCTCTAAATAAAAAACTAAAGCACATCTCACATCAAGTGTGTGCAACGCCTGTTCCATCCCGGAGCTACGGGGCTTAGGGTAAAACACAGGGACACTAATATCCTGCTGAACATGGAAGTAAGACACCGCTTTGGACAAGAAAGCCGGGTAGGGGCACAGCCTGATCTTATCCTTAAAGAAGACCATATAAGGGGGCCAATACTAGGGCCCTGAGTTCCAATACTCACCTGGTTGAGGTAATGGTCACCAGGAAAGACACCTTCCAGGAAAGGTGTAGAAAGGGAACACGGGCCAACGGCTCAAAGGAAGCCTTGAGAGGACCAAATTTAGGTCCCAGGAGGGCACTGGCTCACGCACCTGGGGGTAAATCCTGTCTAAGCCCTTGAGGAACTGGTGCATCATGGGGTGCGAGAAAATGGTCCTTCCCCTGAACCAGAGTGGAAAGTCGAGATGGCTGCTAGGTGCACTTGCATGGAGAAGGAGCCAGGTCCTGAAGCCTAAGCCCCAGGAGGTAGTCCAAGATAGCTGGAACCGGGGCCTCCATAGGGGGGACCCCCTTGTCACCTGAACAGATTACAAACCATTTCCACTTTGCCAGGTAGAAAGACTTGTCAGGTAGAAGGCTTCCAGCCCCCTAGGAGGGCTGCCTTGTGACGGACCCGGCGGGGTCTGCACTGGCCGCGGGGGAGAGACCGCCCCGGCCCTCGGTAGAGCGGCTGCCGCGGGTGCCGGCAGCCAGCTGAACGGCACATCGCCAGCACGGCCCCACCAGAGGCCGGACCAAACGACCCTGGGGATGCATCAGATTGCCACGGAGCAAGGCCGGTTTGTACGGGAACCACTACGCCCCCTTCCCCAGAAAGCCTGGGACACCGTAAGGCGGGAGGTCCAGTTAATGCGACAGTGGGGGGTAATAGAAGAATCAGCAAGCGAGTGGTGCAGTCCCATTGTGCTGGTCCCCAAAGCCGACGGATCAACTCGATTTTGCATCGATTTCCGGAAGGTGAACGCTGTGTCCCGGTTCAACGCGTACCCAATGCCGAGAGTAGATCAGCTACTGGAACGCCTTGGACAGGCGGTCTATATAACGACGTTAGACCTGTCGAAGGGGTATTGGCAAATACCGTTAGACCCAAAGGCCCAAGAGGAGACCACATTCTCGACCCCATTCGGTCTATTCCATTTTCAGATCATGCCTTTCGGTCTCCATGGGGAGGCAGCGACCTTCCAACGAGTGATGGACCGGGTATTGGCCCCCTATTACGAGTTCGCCGCCGCCTACATAGATGACATTGTCATCTATAGCCGGACGTGGGACACCTACGAACGGTACTCTCGGCCTTAGGTAAGGCAGGCCTCACAGCCAACCCTAAAAAGTGCCGCTTTGCACAGTGTGAGGTCTCCTACCTAGGGTACACCGTGGGTCGGGGGAAACTAAATCCCATTTACAGCAAAGTGCAGGCCCTAAAGGAATATCCAACCCCGATAACCAAGAGGCAGGTACGCCAGTTTCTGAGCCTCGCGGGGTATTATAGAAAATTCGTACCACAGTTCACTTCACTGGCGACCCCCCCTGACTGACTTGGTAAGAAATTCGGAACCCACCAAAGTAAGATGGAACCCGCAGGCCGAACGTGCCTTTCAGGTACTGAAGGAGAAACTGGCCTCAGCCCCAGTATTGATGCAGCCAAACTTTGACAAACCCTTTATCCTCTATACAGATGCCTCAGAGGTGGGACTCGGTGCTGTATTGACACAGGAGGGAAAAGATGGGGACCACCCCATCCTATACCTTAGCCGTAAGCTGTTGCCACGCGAAAGGGCCTACGCAACCGTCGAGAAGGAGGCATTGGCGGTAAAATGGGCAGTGGACACCTAACGGTATTATCTATGGGGAAATAAATTTAAGTTGGTGACGGACCATGCCCCGCTAGTCTGGCTAAATTCGATGAAAGACACTAACGCCCATATAATGCGGTGGTACCTGGCCCTACAGCCCTACTGTTTCGAAATAACCCATCGACCTGGGGCCACACACCTTAACGCAGACTTTTTTTCACGCATAGGGGATCCCACCCCCACCCTGACCCAGCCACCCCAAAGGGGGGAGGTGTGTGACAGACCCGGCGGGGTCCGCACTGGCCGCAGGGGAGAGACCCCCCCCCCCGGCCCTCGGTAGAGCGGCTGCTGCGGGCGCCGGCAGCCAGCTGAACGGCGCGTCACCAGCACGGCCCCGCTGGAGAGGGCGGGCGGGCGCGCGCCGCGGGACAAGGACAGGGGCTCGAGTCGCGGGGATGCGCTCGGCCAGGGCGCCGCGGTTCGCCTCGTGGAGCGGGGCCGCGGACGCACGGTGGGAGGAGGGGCGCGGACAGGACGCCGGGGAGGCAGGGCTTACCCCCCCGACGTCATCCGCCCGCGACCATAAAGGCAGCGGTGGGCCGCCCAGAGGGGGGGAGGTCAGGGAGCAGCCACCCTGGCTTCCAGGGGCGTCAGACCCCCGGCACCCCGGGCGACGAGGAAGGACGGCGCAAGCAGCTGGCGACTCGCCTTGGGGAGGACTCGGCGTCTTCGGCGGGGTAAGTGATCCGACACCGGTCCGGCCGCTGGGGCCAGCTGGCGGGGAGTGGAAGGGGCCCGAAGCGGGGCCTTTCTGGCGCCCGTGGGCAGGCGAGGGCCGAATAGCGGCCCCGCCGGCCGTGGAGAGCTGCGCGTGAGCACCGACTCCACTTAGGGCCTCGGGCTGGGACCCGGAGGAGAGGGCGGGCCCGGGTCCCCCACTCCCCACACACCCCACCCTGAAGCAATTCCCCGAAGCGACGACCCGGGCAGCAGGGGTTGGGGGGGAACAGAAGCCGCACCCCAGCCCCACGAACGTACTGCCTAATCACCCCCCCCCCGAGGCTCCGAGGGGGAGAGGGCCAAGGACCGAGGAGCAGGTCAAGCACCCAGGCTGAGCCCCGTTGGGGGTACCGCCCAGAGAGACATGGGGAAGGGTCCGCCGAACCCCCTCGGCCGTCAGAGGCAAGGGGTGATCGCACCCTACCCTGGCCCCCTGAACCGATTCCTGCGGGGGACCGGACAAACTGAGCAAGGCGGTGGGTCCGCGGAGCCCCCCCCCTTTTTCCCTGCTTGGGGGAGCAGGGGTGCAGGGCTTGCACCCATTAAACCCGCCACACTGGTGGAGAATGTGGGCATCGAGGAAATTTCCTCCCACAGACGAGCGCAAACAGGCCAATCGGCCCGTGGACCCCGCGGCGGGTGGAGAAATGGCAGCCAAGCCGATGGAGCCCAGACAGTTCCTCGAGTGGTTCATCGAGACCCAGCGACAACAACATCAAGTCCAGCAGGAGCAACAGACACAATTGGTCCAGCAGCTGACCACTCAATTTCAGGAACATCAGAGGCTGCTGGTCCAGGAGTTGGCCGCCCAGCAGGACCAGTGGCGACAGACCGTAGAAAGGTGATGGGGGGAGGCAACTGGAGGGCAAGGAGCAGGGGGGGAAGGACCCAATCTGCCCCTGCGTCTCACGAAGCTGGGCCCCCAGGACGACCCCGAAGAGTTTCTCACCACCTCTGAGAGGGTGGCAACGGCAGCCCGGTGGCCGCCGGAACAATGGGCAACCCTACTGGCCCCCTACTTGAGCGGGCCAGCCCAACTCGCTTACTGCAGCCTGGAGGTTGCAGAAGCTTTAAATTACCACAAGGTACGAGAGGCGATCCTAGATCAGCTGGGCCACTCCCCTGAGACCTGCCGGCAGAAGTTTCGCCAGGAGGCGTTTAAGGGGGAGGACCGCCCCCGAGCAGTGGCTCAGCGACTGAAGGAATGGGCCAACCGCTGGTTAGAACCAGAGCACAAAACGGGTGACCAAGTCGTCGAAATGGTGGTGATGGAACAATTCATCCATATCCTGCCAAGGGAAGGGCAAAGGTGGGTCCGCCGAAACCAGCCCACAACGCTCAACGAGGCGGTCAAGTTAATGGAGGCCCACCTCCTTGCGGAATGAGAAGAGGGTGGCGGCGGAAGAGTTGCCCTACCCAGCCCGAAGGTAGGGGGGCCCCGGCCCCAGGGAAGACCCCCGGGGAGAGAACCCCCACTGGGGATGCAACGAGGGCGGGACATTGCCCCATGGCTAGCGCCCGTCTGGTCCCACCCCACCCCGGAGTGGGCCGAAGTCGAGGGACGGCCAGAGGGAGGGCCGCGGGAGACCCGACCCGGACCCCGGGGACCCTGCTTCCAGTGTGGGCAGGACGGACATTTCAAGCGGGAATGTCCCCTAATGGACTGCATCCTGACCCAAGGGAAAGCGGCCGGCCTTAGGGGGGATGGCGGGGGCAGGGGCAGCCCCGTGGTGCGGAGCGTATTGATGGAGGGCCGCCCCGTTCAGGCTCTGGTGGATTCCGGCTCGTCAGTAACACTCGTAAGGGCTGACCTAGTCCCCCCCAGGCGTCCGGAAGGTGAACCCGTATGGATGAGGTGCGTCCACGGAGACGTGAGGGAGTACCCCACCTTCCAACTCCGCCTGACCAGGGGCGGACAAGACCGAGTTTGGCCGGTGGGAAAAGCCAAGACCCTGCCATACCCTGTGTTCATCGGCAGAGACTGGCCGGGGTTTGAGCTATTCCTGAAGGGCCAGGACCCTCCAACGGCCGGAAAAGGCACAGGGGGGCCCGATGCCGGAACATCAGCAATGAGCCCGACATAGGGGGCGATTTGCCTGGAACTCGAGGCGGAGCCGGACTTCATGACCGAGCAGAGGATGGATCCCACCCTCCAACACGCCTGGGACCAGGTCGTCGCTCCAGACGACGCGGGACAGGACTTGGCGAGGCCGCCACAAGGGCCACAGTTCCAGGTATGGGGTGACTGCCTGTATAGGGTGACGGAGGAGACAGAAGGGGGGGTGCGGAAACAACTAGTGGTTCCCGCCCGGTTCCGCTGGGAGGTACTGGAGTTGGGGCATGCCAATCCCTGGTCGGGGCACCTCGGGCGGGAGAGGACATTGAATCGGGTCCTCCAACAATTTTACTGGCCAGGGGTTTTCCGGGCAGTGCGGGATTTTTGTGACTCATGCCCCGAGTGCCAAAGGACGGCCCCAGCACGCGTACCCTTCGAGCGGATAGCCATGGATCTGGTCGGGCCCTTAGAACCCTCGGGGCGGGGGCACCGCTACATTATGGTGGTCGTAGATTACGCCACCCGTTACCCCGAAGCCGTCCTGCTGAGGAACACAAAAGCCCCAACACTAGTGCGGGAGCTACTCCGGATTTTCTCGAGAACGGGCCTGCCCCAAGCGATCCTCACGGATCAGGGCCCAAATGTAACCTCCCGGGTCATCAAAGAGCTGTGCAAGATGCTGAAAATCCGGCGGCTACGAACCTCGGTTTATCACCCGCAAACCAACGGTTTAGTCTAACGGTTTAATCAGACACTTAAAGGGATGCTGCAACGGTTCGTACAGGACGATCCAAGAGGGTGGGATCTGATGTTGCCTAGTCTTCTGTTTGCGGTGAGAGAAGTCCCGCAGTCTTCCACAGGTTTTTCCCCCTTCGAGCTGCTGTACGGACGCCGCCCCCGAGGAATCCTCGACCTCCTGAAGGAGGGATGGGAATGCCAACCGACCACCGGGCGGGTGACGATACAGTATATTGTGCAGCTCTGAGAGAAATTAAGTCACCTGGGCGAGTACGCTCGACTGAACCTCGAGGACGCCCAACACCGGCAAGCGAAGTATTATGACATCAACGCACGTCGGCGGGAGTTCCAGCCGGGTGACCGGGTCATGCTGCTCCTGCTCACAAAAAAATCAAAACTCCTGGCACAATGGCAGGGACCTTTCGAGGTCATCAAGAAGATAGGGGAGGTCGATTATGAGGTCAAGCTATCAGTCCGACGCCAAGGGACCCAACTTTTCCATGTTAACCTACTGAAGAAGTGGGTACCCCGGGACGCCCTGCTAATCGCCCCACCATCAGGAGAAGACGATTTGGGACCATGGGGCAGGGCGGAAACAAAGCAGCCGGAGATTAGCCTGAACCCCGACCTGACCCCAAAACAACAGGAACAACTGCGGGACATCCTCCAGCGGTATCAAGAGATCCTCATGTCGCGGCCGGACCGAACGACCCTGGGGATGCATCAGATTGCCACGGAGCAAGGCCGGATTGTACGGGAACCACTACGCCCCCTTCCCAGGAAAACCTGGGACACCGTAAGGCGGGAGATCCAGTTAATGCGACAGTGGGGGGTAATAGAAGAATCAGCAAGCGAGTGGCGCAGTCCCATTGTGCTGGTCCTCAAAGCCGACGGATCAACTCGATTTTGCAACTCGACCGGACAAACTGAGCAAGGCAGTGGGTCTGCGGAGCCCCCCCTTTTTCCCTGCTTGGGGGAGCTAGGGTGCGGGGCTCGCACCCATTAAACCCGCCACATGCCTGACCTGCTCCAAGCACTGCCTCTCTGAGGCTGTTAGCCATGGAGCTTCCATGCCATGAGGGGCAGACAGTGGAGGTTCGGGTGTCTGAGCCTGCCAAACTGCTGGGAGATTAGGTTCGGGCACAGGGGGAAGGCCAGAGGCCGCTCCACTGAAAGGGCGAGGTGGTCCAGGAACCAGTGCTGATGAGGCCAGGCCGGGGCTATCAAGATCACTGAGGCCCGGAATTCCCTGACTCTGAGGATTTCTCTGGGGATCAGCGGGAAAGGGGAAAGACCTACAGCAGGCCAGGGGATCGTCAACGCTTCCCCCAGAGAACCCAGGCTGTGCCCAAACAGAGAGCAAAATCGGGGACACTTCCTGTTGAAGCAGATGGTGAACAGGTCCAGGTGGGGAAACCCCCACCTTTGGAAGATGGAAATGTGGAAAGAGGCGTCTTTGAGACCGAGAACAGCGTACCAGTCTCACTTGTTTATGGAAGGAATGAAGGAGGCCAGGGTAACCATCTTGAACTTGGACCTTACTACGAAGATATTCAGATCCCTCAAATCCAGACTAGGATGCCAACATCTATCCCGCTCACGGACAAAGGGGCAGAGCATAGCCCTGTGTCCTCAGGTGGTCCGTGAGCATCTGTTCTTCCATCCGCCACCTGGTTTGATAGTGGTACAGGATGCTAATCACCATGAGCAATAGGGTCCACCTGCTCATGGTGATTATTAGCCTGTACCACGTATCCGGAGAGAAGGGCCATTTGACCTGAAGCATCTCTTTCCCTGCACCACAGCTTTTGATCTCAAGTGGCTGCATTCCGGCCCAAGAGCAGCAGACCAGGGGTTCTTAAACTTTGTGATATCGCAACCCCCCTCTAAGTTGCTCGTGACCCCCCCAGGGTCAACTGATTAACTGATTAACTGGGACTTTGCATACCTAATTAATATCAGGTGACCTGATTCTCTAGCATCCATGGCTCAATAGTAGTGTGGTGTGTCCCCAGGAAGGCCAAGCCTGTTCACAGACCATTGTCCTCACTGATGGACCAGCAGCTCTTTCTGGATTTCCTATTGTAGTATCTGAAGTGTCAGCTGAAGGAGTGACCCAAGCAGCCAATATGAAATATAGATACACAGGTCAATATTCCTAACTTCAGGCACAGACGTGATACAGGCACACAAATGGAATAATCATATTCAGCAATTCATAACCTTTTCAATGATACCTTATATGAGCCATCTTGCATAGAGTATATCTCATTTACGTCATAGTCATATCATAAGCATATTTCATAATGCATATGGAGAGCCCCATCACAATAGGACTTTAGGCACCAGGTGTTTTGAGGATCTCAATGGCAATTAGGCACTGAAATCCCATTATGTGTCTAGCCTATTTCTACTCATTTCATATCTAGCAGTTTTTGAAAATCCTCCCAAGTGCCTGTCTAAATACCTAAATACCTAAAAATACCTAAAAACTAAATACCTAAAAATCTAGCCCGTCTCCCTTTTGAGGGTTATATCGTTTCTTGGGGTAGCATTTTTTTATAGTTAGTTAATTTATTTTATTCGGTGTTGGAGGAAGGAGATTTGTGTAGGATGGGGGCACTGGGTAAAAGTAAGTGCAAGAAATCATTCTACTTTTTTTTAGTTACTAGTAATAACCCATGTAATAGCAGAGGGGCAGGCTGTCTTAGCAGTCTGTTTCTTGGCAAGAAGAACCTTTCACCTCTAGGCTGCTAATTCAAAGTCAGGCCAATGGGAACTGGCTTTTGTTACTATCTTATGACATTTTGATATTATGAGTAACATAAGTTGGACTTCTGTTTCTCAGGGTTTAATAATTTCAGTGTTAAGTATTTATTTTTTGTAATGTTTGAATTCGAGAGATGTCCAAAAATTGGAGACACACACACACACACACACGTAGGTTGTATACACAAAATATTAGTGCATTTTAGAAATCATACCCTGGGAGTTTGCATTACTGCTCTGTGTAGAAAAGCCACTAGATACGAGCTAGGGAGCATGGACATCACCTGTATAAATACTGGAAAAGGGATATAGTAAGCATGAGTTGAGTACACATTTCATTTAAACATTGATTTCATTTTTTTCTAATCGGGGATGTTCTATTGAAGTTTTATTAGTTAAAAACTGAAAAACAGAACCCTAAATACGAGTTCCCAGTGTAATTTGTGTCCATTGTACAGTGTAGATTGCAAAGACTTACGGCCTACCTTCTCCTCTCTAGAAATGGTCCTTCAAACACTAAAGTGCAGAATACTGGTAAAGCTGGTTGCAGTTACACATTCTCTCAGCAGATGTCAGTCTTCCGGGCTGCCAGTCTGACACTTTCCACCAGTACGACCTTTAATTCCACCCTTACTGTTTGATGATAATTCCCCCTTTGCAATTACATTTTAAGACCTATCAGTTACCCAACTGATAATCCAGTTAGCGTGTGCCATGTCAACGATATGTTGTTTCACTTTTGTAATTAAAATGTTCTGCAGCACCAAGACAAAGGCTTTACAGAAGTCTAAGTAAATTAGTCCACACTATTGCCTTTATAACCAAACTTATCTCATCAAAAAGTTATCAAGTCAGTCGGATATGATCTACTTTCCATAAATCCATGTTGATTTGCATGAATTTAATTCTTTATAAATCAAATCCAGTATCAGTTTTTCCCTTATTTTACCTGGGACAGATGTCAGGCTCACAGGCCTATAATTACCCAGATTGATCCATTTATCCTTATTAAGAACTGGCACAGCATTAGCTTTCTTTCAGTCTTCCGGTACTTCCCCAGTACACCAAGTCTTATCGAAAGTCAGCATTGATGGACCCCCGTGGTCTTCAGCCACCTCTTTTAAAACTCTTGGATGCAAACTATCCAGATCTCCTGATTTAATAATGTCTAACTTTGATAGCTTCTGTTTCACATCCTTCTCAGATTTTAGTAGAATTGAGAAAGTGTTATCATCACCACATGATGAGACTACATCAACTGTTTTTCCTCAAATCCAGAACAGAAATATGTATTAAATATTTTTGTCTTTTCTGCATTATTATTGATAATTCTGTCTTTTCCACCTAGGAATGAACCAATAACATTTGTCAAGATTCTTTTAATTCCTAATATGTTTTTAAATGCCCTATTATCTTTACCTCTATTGGCCACAGATTTCTCCATGTGTCCCTTGGTTTCTCTTAATTTTCTTCAGTTCCTAACTTCTGATTGATATTCATAACTGTCAGCTTCCCTTTCTTCCATTTGGTATCTCTGTGTATTTTATTTTTTACCGCTGCCATCACTTCCCCTCTGTAACTCAGATTGTTTTTTTAACTTGCACAGCCTCCGTTGTTGGATTGTGGCTTTCAGGGCACTTGGGTACGTCTAGACTACATGCGTATAGACTGAGGCATGTAGATTAGTCTACCCAGCAGAGAAAAATGAAGCGGCAATTTAAATAATCGCCGTTTCATTTAAATTTAAATGGCTGCCGCGCTGAGCCAATCAGCTGTTTGTCGGCTCAGCACGGTAGTCTGGACGCCCTGCAGTCGACATCAAAGGCAATTGTCGACCTCCCAGGTACGCCTCCTGGGATGAAGTTTACCTGGGAGGTCGGAAATGCCTTTGATGTCGACCACGGAGTGTCCAGACTACCACGCTGAGCCGACAAACAGCTGATCTGCTCAGTGCAGCACCCACTTAAATGTAAATGAAACGGCGATTATTTAAATTGCCGCTTCATTTTTCTCTGCTGGGTAGACTAATCTACATGCCTCTGTCGCAAGAAGCATGTAGTCTAGACGTACCCTAAGTCAGGTGTTCTTAAATGATTCCCAATTACAATCCATATTTCCCTGATTAAATTCTTCATCCCACTGATTTCACTCACAATTGTTTTCAGCTTTGTGATACTGGCCCTTAAAGTTGTCTGGGTGTGTCTGGGCATATGAGCTAGATTTATTCTCTGTGCACAATATAAATGTGATCAAGTCATGGTTAAGGCTGCGAGTTTCCCACAGAGGCCATGGATCCTGTGACTTTCTGGGATCTCTCTGACTTTTGCCACCACCAGTATGGATGGCCTGGGGGTCACCAGAGCATCTCAGGCAGCTCCTGGATCAGTTGTACCAGCCGCTGCTGGGGAAATAGGTACAGCACATGCAGCAGCCTCCCCTCCAACTGCCCCCAGGCGCTCCCACTGGGCTTCACTGGGGCCTTCACTAAAGGGCAGAGGGGGATTCAGTTTCCATGGCCTATTCATTTCCTAACCTCTGCTAAAATAACTGCCCTCAGCCCCCTCAGAGCCCAAGTATCAGAGGCAGCAGCATGAGGGGGCCAGGCAGGAGCTGCCCACTAGGGGAGCCAGTTTAAAAACCAGAATGGCTTGCAGAAAGGCTGCCTGTCACCCCGCGCTGCTGCTTCTGATACAGACCCAGCATGAGCCAGAACTGAACCGGGCTGCCTGCCTGCCTGGCTCCTAATGCACTTTAAATGCAGAGCTGCCGTGGGAGTAGGTCCCGGGCCTGGCGCAAGCCAGGACTGAACTGGGCGGCTGACCAGTCTACTAAAAAATTTCCTGGCAAGCAGCGGGAGGGAAATGCGTGTAGTTTATAGCATTAACCTATAAGCTTTCGCTAATCGGTTAATCGAAATACTATTACATCCCTAGTTAGGGTTTCTAGGAGACAGATGGGACAGAAATTGCTCCAGGGCACCGAGAAAACCCCCAGAATAGAACCCAGGAATCTGACATCAGTATTCCTACTACACCGCGGCCATACCCTGTGGTTCCCCCACAGGCTATAGGTGAAATGCTCCATAACTCAATTCCAATCTGCATCCTACTTTTAATTTTTCTATTTTCAGGATTTTATTCCCCATTTTATGAGGAAATAAAGTCCATTCTCTAGAGCATCCACTGTCATCAGACAACCCTGTATTCATCCTGCACAGATGAACATTTCCCTTAATTGAATCAGCTACCATAGTTTCTGCAGGAAATTAATAAAGCAGATTGATATGACCCATGGGCACAATTCAACTCCTATTGAAGTGGGAGTTTGATTAAACCACACCATTCCACTATAGAGGGAAAACAGAACAACAGTTTTAGAGCAAATTGTAAATTTTTGAATTTCCAATGCCTCTGTCAGACTGCTGCCTCAGGGTTGGACATATCTCAGAAAATGAAAGCAAATTATTGTGTCAGCGTATTTCTGCATCCAAAATCGTGCTACACTCCAAAGTGCAACCATTACTGAAATGAAAGTTTCAACAAGCTCTCAGCAGTATTTAAAATGTGCTGCCATGTGTGTGAATCACATTCTCAAAATATCAGTTACCATTCTTTAAATGCGGGTATATGGTACCATAAGTTTCTTGATTCAAATACTATAAGAAATACTATAAGAAACAACTCTTTTGCAAAAAGGTGTGTGTGGATGCGGAAGAGAGTGTTTTTTCAGAAAATGAGGGAAGAGGAAAAAGCACAGGTGCCCTGGTGGCCAATCTGTCCATAGAAATCACTGCTTACATGCGAGATAGCATCCAGACTGCCTGGATGCTATCTTTTGAAAAAGCGCATTGCTTTTTTGATGTGCTTTGGCAGTGTGGACGCTCTCTTGCACAAGAAGTTTTTTCGGAAGATCTCTTCCAAAAAAAGCTTCTTATACAAGAAGTCTGTAGTGTAGATATAGTCTTAGAGTTAAGCAGGGCCAATTTTCCCAGAACTGAGATTAGTTTCATTGGCATGTAATTGCCCGGATCACTTCTGGAGCCTTTTTAAAAACTGGCATTGCATTAACTCTCCTCCAGCCATTTGGTACAGAAGCTGATTTAAAGGATAGGTTACAAACCACCGCTTTCTGTTTTGCCTGGTAGAGGCAGTGGTGGTGTTCAGTCATGGAAAAGGTTCTCACTACAGGGCTTCTGAAAGGAAATATGAAGTGTCAACCATGAGCCTTGGTCTGAAAGTCCATGGAGACAAACCACATTTTGTGCCAGGAGATGGGAAGTAGTCTCAGCAAAAGGCAGGGGTTGCAAGGATGAAATTGGCCATTTTAGTCAGATGGTCTACAGCCACCAGACACTGGGAGCTCCTCAATGACGTTTAGGCTGATGGCCAAAGAAGGACTAGTTGGACTCTGGGGTTATGAAGCAATTGAAGGATTCCATTCAAAACATCTTGGTACATACACAACACTTGCAGAAGTCCAGAAAAGCTTGGATTTTCAGCCTGACTAGAGGGCCACCTGAAAAAATGGGCAACCATGAAGGACAATTTAAGATTCCAAAGCGATCCACCAGTTGTGACATTGACAACACTCTGGCATGGTCATAGCACCTCCAGTTGGTGTGCTCCATAGGGACATATATGCACTTGCCAAAGTATGTTATCCCATCTCTCACAGAACAGTACTTAGCCCACAATGGCACAGATCGTGTTCCTTGGGTGGGTAGATCTTTCCAGGCAGAATGGAGGGGGGAGACGAGGTCATGCTGAATTGTGACATTGACAACATTATTAGGCTTCAGTTGGTAGGAAGGGTCTCAGAAGTAGGTTCCTTGTTCTCCTAACAGACTTTCCTGTTCCACAGTAGAGCATTGGCTCTCCCCTTTCAGTTTCCCAGGTGGCAGGTAACTATAAACTCACACTCAGAGAAAGAGCAAAGCCCACCTTAACTGCTTCTGAATCAAAGCTTGGGCCTTCTAGAAGTACTCAAGGTTCTTATGGGAAAAGAAGCGAGGAGTCCTGTGGCACCTTATAGACTAACTGAAGTGTTGGAGCATAAGCTTTTGTGGGCAAAGACCCACTTCGTCAGATGCATGTAGTGGAAATTTCCAGAGGCAGGTATAAATATGCAGGCCAGAATCAGGCTGGAGATGACAAGGTGGATCCAATCAGGGAGGATGAGGCCCACTTCTAGTAGCTGATCTGGAGGTGTGAATTCCAAGAGAGGAGAAGCTGCTTTTGTAGTTAGCTAGCCATTCACAGTCTTTGTTTAATCCAGAGTTGATTGTGTCAAACTTGAAGATGAACTGTAGCTCAGCAGTTTCTCTTTGAAGTCTTGTCCTGAAGTTTTTTGCTGCAGGATCTTTTGCTGCAGGTTCTTATGGTAAGTTAAAAATCAATACTGGATGCCAAGCTCTCTCAAGATGGCGATGCCAATCTTCAAATGCAGTTTGGATTGCGATGAGCTAGGTGTCCAGTATTCCATAGTTCATCTCAGCAGGGACGAGTTCTTGAGAATAGAATGCACAAGGGTACAGAACTGATTGGGTCAGGGTGTGCCAGAATCAGGGCTGGGGTGAAGGTGATCTTGAGCTGGTCAGAAGGAAGCTAGGCTTCAAGTGACCAAGTAAACGAAATGGCTTTATGGGGGGATTATCTGTTCAAGGAAGTTGGCTGTCAGTCACCTATAAAAATTTGCAGAGTTGAGGAAGCGCTGAAGTTCTCAGAGAAGACAGGGAGCTCTCCAGTCATGCATGGTTTCCATCTGCTATAGGTCCATCTGAATATCCTCCAGGGAGATTATATGGAACCTAAAAGTTCAAAGGTGTCCTGGTCAAAGGTACATTTCTCTGGTTTGGCAAACAAACCAGTCTCTCCAGGACAGAACAGGCAGTGCTGCGCCGGGTTGGCAGAAAACACCAATATCTCACTAGGATAAGATGGTCACACACAGTCCAAAATGTCTCTGAACGTTCTGTTTATGAACTATTCGAATGTTATGAAGATGCTAGTTAAGCCAAACAGCATTACTGAGCATTCTAAATACCCATATTAGGTACAAAAATCAGTCTTCTATTTGTCCCCTGGCCTTATGTGCTCTAGATGGTACATCTCCCTAAAACCTAAGTGAGTTCATCAAGCGGCCCAGCAGTTCCAAGATGAGAGACAAGAGATACCAATTACAAATAGACACCTGATTCAATGCACGATAGTCTATGCAGAGGCACGGTAACCCATCCTTTCCTTGCACAAAGAGGACTTGTGTCCCTGCTGAAGAGGTGGATCACTGAATGACTCTCTTTGTGAGCTTTTCCAAGATATGCACGCATAGTGCCTCCATTTCCGATTCAGGCACAGTGTAGATGTATCCATAGGGCACCAGTTGCAAACCCTATAGGAGGGTAATGAATCCACATTCATATTTTCCAATACACCCACCTTTCTCGCTATTACCTGGGTTGCATGTCACCTCCGGGGGAGCAGGTCAATTTCTTGGAGGTACATTTTCTGGCAATATTTAGGGGAAAAGCTAATGTTCCTTCACCACCAGGAGCCACACAGGTCACGTCACTCCAGCCAAAGAATGCCAACAATTATTGGGAAGAATGGAAATTGGATCCTATTAAAGTATATTGGTTCCGATGCCCTTCTACTATAAACGTTAAGGAAATGGTCTCTTGGGTCACCAGTCCTATAAAGTTGACAATGCCATCTATCTTCACCACTTGTGATGGGATTTGCTGTACCTGCCCAAAGACCCACAACCTGGGCAGCAGATAGAAATGCAGAGACCCCTGGTTTCTAGGTCAGGTTCTACTTGAGAGGTGAGGGAGGTTCTAGAGCCCGGAGCTCCGGTGATGCCCAGACTGTACCCCCTACCAGGCCTAGATCGGTCCATTTCCCAAGCTCTTTGGAGCTGGACAGGAGAGATCTGGGACCTTATGTTGTGCATGATTAAAACAACGTAAAGAAGATCTCAGCTAGTCAGGGTTCCCTTTCCCTGCCATTCTAAAGTGAGAGCTTTAAGGCTTTGGGGAAATCAAGAGCACTGATTGTCTGCTTAAGATGAACAGTTTAAATGCATCCAAGATTTACCTCCTTAGGATGTGAAGTGGGATCCCACTGCAGCTAAAGAAGCTAGCATATTCTTTTGATTTCCATCATTTGTCATCAAGTCAGCCAGAATGACTCAGATACCACCGTGATGTGATGACGGAGGAGGTAGGTATGTGAGGTGAGAAGATAAAATTCAGAGGGAGAGAGTAAAGAGAGAGGTACATAGTGAAGACAACAAGAAACACAGAGCTGTCTAGCAGATACTACATATTCTAAAATGATTCCACGGAATTGGTCTGGAAAGCCAGAGTGCAGCTCCAAAACTATAAAGTGTGGCTCAGAAATAGCCTTCTTCTTTAATACAGACCCATGGCTCCTGAGGGTATGTCTACACTAGAAAGTTAGTTCGAACTAACGGACGTTAGTTCGAACTAACTTTCCTATGCGCTACACTAGCGCTCCGCTAGTTCGAATTTGAATCGAACTAGCGGAGCGCTTAGTTCGAACTAGGTAAACCTCATTTTACGAGGACTAACGCCTAGTTCGAACTAGCTAGTTCGAACTAAGGGCTGTGTAGCCCTTTAGTTCGAACTAGTGGGAGGCTAGCCCTCCCCAGGTTTCCCTGGTGGCCACTCTGGCCAACACCAGGGAAACTCTATGCCCCCCTCCCGGCCCCGGACCCCTTAAAGGGGCACGGGCTGGCTACGGTGCCCGTGCCAGGTGCAAGCCTGCCAGCACCCAGCTATCAGACCCTGCACCTGGCACGGCACAGAGCCACCCACCCGATGCCCCCCAGCCCACCCCCTCTTGCCGGGACCAGGCTGGCGGCTCCCGGGAGCTTGCCCTGGACCGCAAGAGGCGGGCACCTTCCTGGGCTAGTGCGGACATCGTGGACCTCGTCCACGATCTCCGCACTAGGCACAGGAAAGTGGCCGGCTAGGGCAGGAGAGCTGCCAGCCTGGCCACCCAGGACCAGGTGTGCATGAAAATCAAGGGGGTCCACTGAGACCCCCGACCCTGAGCCCTGAGCTTACAATGGCCGTCCTGGGTCAGACCAAAGGTCCATCTAGCCCAGTAGCCTGTCTGCCGACAGTGGCCAACCCTAGGGACCCTGGAGGGGATGGACCGAAGACAATGACCAAGCCATTTGTCTCGTGCCATCCCTCTCCAGCCTTCCACAAACTTTGGGCAGGGACACCACTCCTACCCTCTGGCTAATAGGACTCCATGGACCCAACCTCCATCACTTGATCTCACTTCCCTTTCAACTCTGTTCTAGTTCTAGCCTTCACAACCTCCTGCAGCAAGGAGTTCCACAGGTTAACTATTTGCCTTGTCAAGAACAACTTTCTCTTACTAGTTTGAAGCCTGCTACCCATTCCTTTCCTTTGGTGTCCTCTAGTCCTTCTTTATGGGAACTCATGAAGAACTTTTCTGAATGCACCCTCTCCACCCAACCCCTGCTTTTAGAGACCTCTATCCTGTCCCCCCTCCGTCTCCTCTTTTCTAAGCTGAACAGTCCCAGTCTCTGTAGCCTCTCTTCATCTGGGACCTGTTCCCAACCCCTGATCATGTTAGTTGCCCTCCCCTCTCCCAGCCTTTCTCTTCCCCTCTCCCACCTCCTTTTCCCAGTCTCCCCCAGTTTTTTTCAATAAAGACAGAGTCAATGTTGGAAGAAACGTTATCTTTATTTTGTACATCAATAAGAAGGGGGGCTAGGGAAGGGCAAGTGGAAGGAGGTGAGGGAGGAATGGGGTACGAGCCCCCGATGGGGAGGACTGGGCTGGCTCTGCGGGCTTCTGGGGGTGGAAGCTCTCCTGCAGCCCCCCAATTACTCCCTCTCCCCAGATGGCAGCCTGCGGCAAGTGCAGCCGGGCTGATGGCCGAGTGGTGTGATGTGCCCAGTGTGGGCACTCAGGGCACTCCAAGCCAGAACTTCTTTGCAAGCGGGGCACCCCTTAGAACTGTGTGTCCGGGGTGGGGGTCGGGACCCTTTAAGCACAGCCCTCGGCTAGCCTGAGACAGTATCTCCATGCTCTAAGTCCTCCTTTTATGCCCTGCCGGCACTGCTTCCGGCCATCATTAAGCCCTGTTCAGAGTCCACTCAATGTGGACTTACTAGTTCGAACTAGCAAAACGCTAGTTCGAACTAGTTTTTAGTTCTAGATGCGTTAGTTCGAACTAGCTTAGTTCGAATTAACTAATTCGAACTAAGTTAGTTCGAACTAGCGCTGTAGTGTAGACATACCCTGAGAGACTAAGCAGTGGTCCCCAACGCAATCTGGGCTGGCCCCGCTCCCGGGTGTGCGGCAGGTGCCAGTCCCGGGCACATGGGAGACGCTGCCCCGGGGTCGCAGCACATGCCGGTGCCGGCCCTGCCCCCGGGTGCGCGACACATGCTGGTGCCGGCCCCGGGCGCATAGTGCCTGGGCAGCCCCTGCCTGGGGTCACGGCACATGCCGGTGCCGGCCCCAGGTGCGGCGCATGCTTGGCCCTTCCCCCAGGCCCGTGAGTGGCCCCGGCCCCAGGCGCCTGGCAGCCCCAAAATGTTGGGGACCACTGGACTAGAGGTCCCATCATGCAATGTTCCTTCTTGATCCAAGCACGCAGAGCATTTCCTATAGGAAGCACTTCTATATTTAGTATGGAAGGACTAAACATTGCTCCATTTTATTTAGGGTGGCCATCTAGTCTAACAAACTGTTCACTCAGTCCTATTTATTTTGCAGATGCGAGTGCTTGTGCCAAGTGCCCTGAGGATTTCTGGTCCAACGAAAACCACACCTCTTGCATTCCGAAGCAAATCGAGTTCCTGTCCTGGACTGAGCCCTTTGGAATAGCTCTGACTCTCTTTGCTGTGCTTGGAATTTTCCTGACCTCATTTGTTCTGGGGGTCTTCACCAAATTCCGCAACACACCCATTGTCAAGGCCACCAACCGGGAGTTGTCCTACCTCCTCCTGTTCTCCCTGCTGTGCTGCTTCTCCAGCTCACTGTTCTTCATTGGCAAGCCCCAGGACTGGACTTGCCGCTTGCGCCAGCCAGCCTTTGGCATCAGCTTTGTCCTCTGCATCTCCTGCATCCTGGTAAAGACAAATCGTGTCCTGCTGGTTTTTGAAGCCAAGATCCCTACAAGCCTCCATCGCAAATGGTGGGGCCTCAACCTGCAGTTTCTTCTGGTCTTCTTGTGCACTTTTGTGCAGATCATCATCTGTGTGATCTGGCTCTACACAGCTCCCCCCTCCAGCTACCGGAACCATGAGCTGGAGGACGAGATCATCTTCCTCACCTGCCATGAAGGCTCCCTGATGGCTCTGGGCTTCTTGATTGGTTATACCTGCCTTCTGGCTGCCATCTGCTTCTTCTTCGCTTTCAAGTCTCGGAAGCTGCCTGAGAACTTCAACGAAGCCAAGTTCATCACCTTCAGCATGCTGATCTTCTTCATTGTGTGGATCTCCTTCATACCTGCCTATGCCAGTACCTCTGGCAAGTTTGTCTCAGCTGTGGAGGTGATTGCCATACTGGCTGCCAGCTTTGGGCAGCTGGCCTGCATCTTCTTCAACAAAGTCTACATCATCTTCTTTAAGCCCTCCCGCAACACCATTGAGGAAGTGCGCTGCAGCACGGCTGCCCATGCCTTCAAAGTAGCAGCCAGGGCCACGCTGAGACGGAGCAACGTGTCACGCAAGAGGTCTAACAGTCTGGGTAGTTCCACAGGCTCCACCCCCTCAACCTCCATCAGTAGCAAGAGCAACTACGAAGACCCCTGCTCTCTGCCGACTTCACTTGCTCCTTAGAGAAAAACACCAACGACACGGCTCAGATGAAGCCTCCACACCTTCTTGCTAATGCAGGCAAAGAGACACTCACCACCAAAGGTCACACAGGAGGCAGATTGTCAGAGGCTACATCTAGGGACCCTTGTACTGACACTGTGTTTGGTTTAAAGAAATCAGGATCCGGACATCTTGAAAGGACAAGTGAAAATCTTCCCCCAGCTGGGATTTGTCTACTGCCTTGCCATTGTCAGTCCTGCCTGCAGACTGCAGCTCAGTTGGTGTAGGTAGGGGGTTAGGCAATTTCATTTTACTCTGCTTTTATGCTGATGTATAAAACCCCTCTTCCCCACTGTGTATAATAGTCCCTCTGTAGACTACATGTGAGATCTCTAACCGTGTTAAGACCAAGGAAAGGACTTGGCTTTACTAAAACAGGATTTGCAGTTTGACCTGAGGAAAGGGGTCCTTTAAAAATACAACAAATAAAGACATAAATATTCCGAATGCTTCGTATAGCCAACAGTCTGAACATGTAAAGTATTTAATAGGACAGGTGGTCCTCCCTGGTATGTATATAAGAAGATGTTCCAACCCCTGCTTCCCGTGGCTGCCAATGTGAGCGGTAGTGAATGCCGGACAGTGTTCTTCACAGACATCAGTGCATTAGATCAAGTCACAAGTGTCCTGTTGGTCTATGTCTGTTAATACATCACCTCCAAGTTGCCTTTTTTAGTGGAAAGGGGTAACAGCTTGCTCCTGGGGCAGAATGTTGTAAGAGCTCAGTGAGATGTATCCTTGAGTTACTAGATCCCTATGCTCAATGAAGTGTCTCTCGCGCTCTCACACACTCTCCCAAACACACACACACACTCATTCACAGCCACGCATTCAGACAGGCGCACACACACACACACACACACACTCACTCACTCACTCAAGCTAATCAAGATGGGGAAACTGCCCCTCAAAAGTGTGTATGTTTGAGGGTAGCTAAAGGAAAAATGAGCATTTGAGGGGCATACATAGACAAAAGGCTCGGTGGAGTATAATGGAAATGCATATGGTCAACCAGATGATTTGGGTTTTGTGCCAAGTGAATATTTTGGAGCAGCGAGGCTTTTGGAGGATTTATATGGTTGATGAGCCAGGGCAAGTGTGGTCCATTTTCAAGGGGTGTCTGGCATGTGATATATTTCCTTTGTCTGAAAGAGAAGCTTTAAGAGTTGGGAGAGGAGTAGAAAAGACTTTTAAAGACACTCTTTAATGGGCTTCTCAAGGTTGACCCAATTGCTGCAGATTATTCATAAGACATGCCCATTTCTCTCCCATTTGAGAATGACTGAAATGAACTTGCATGTGCATGGATCAGAGAATCCGTTTTACTGTCTGACACACGGGTGACAATGGCGTTACATGAGGGATTTAGTGCTACATAGATTCTAAGGCTAGAAGAGACCACTGTGATCATCTAGTCTGACCTCCTGCGTGGTGTAATTCACAGAACTTCCCCCAAATAGTTCCTAGAGTACATCATTAGGAAAACATCCACTTTAAAGTTTAGACCCCTTTTTGCAACAGTTATCAGCCTGTGTGAATCTGGTTTAATCTTCTCTCAAAACGCTATAAAATGCTCTTAGTCACTGCAGCAATACAAGATGGCCTTAGGCTTACGGTGAACACAGACAAACAAAGGTCCGTGGAAATGTGCTGGAAAAAACATTGCTACTGTTGTTGGTTGGTTGTCGTTTTGTTTTGTTTTGCCGGGGCAGGAAAATAAAACTTCCCGGTGATATTGCCATGCAAGGGCTTGCTTTACAATCTGCACTGTTAGCTGAGGTGGAATATTGTGGGGAACAAAAGGGTAATCAGAATTGTAGAGATGCTTTTTCAAGCTACGGATTAATTAACCTTTTCTTTGCTGTGTCCCCATATGCCTGTGACTGGCAGAGCTTCTGCTTCTGTGTAGAAAAACACCAGCAAATTAATTAAAGTAACCATCATATTAAAATGACATTTGAGGAAAAACAAGTAAATAGCAGGGAGAAAACTTAAAAATACACATCATGGTACAATTTTTAAAAATAGCCTCTGCCATTGAAGCCAGTGGGAGCTTCAGGTACTCATAGCTTCTCAAAATTAGGCTATATAGAAGTGCTTACATGTGGATTTAGGAGCCCAACTTTAGGCACCCAATTTTGAAAATCTTGGTCTTGGGCTTTAATTGAGTGAAAAGAAATGGCCACTAGATGGCAGACGTAGCTAAAGAATAAGACAAATGGATTCCAGCCTATACATGAGAATTAGTTCAAAAGATGGTCTACAAAGTGGTAACCCTCCCTGTGACTCCCCTGGCAGAGTCAGTCCTGCTGACTGCATTAAATGGCACAAATCCGCAGAGTCATGGGCCAAGCCCCAGCTGCACCCTGTGAGGGAAAATAAAGTATAAACAGGAAAACAAACACAAACACATATCTCCGCACATACTGCAGGCAGGAGAATTGGAAAGTAACTTAGGGCTCCTTTCTGTCAAGATTCCTCATTTAACAGACTGAAATGAGTGGGTTTCTTTCCCTGGGATAATTTCATGTTTATTTCCAAGTTTGGGGGCTTTGTAAATTATTTATATTTACAAAACGTGTGGTCCTGGTCTGAAAAGTGACTTTGCTATCACGAGGCCCTGTGGTGGGTCAGTTACCCCTCCCTACCCCCTCTACGTCAGCGGGAGGTCACACTGCCTCACTGTATCACTGCACTGCTAGGAGAATTAGAAGGCTAGGCACAGGGTCCCAGGCTTAGCTCCCAGCAGTCAATAGCTCCTCGGCCCATGGAGCCAGTAAGCAGACTAGGCGCTCTAACCCCAGGCAGGGGAGCCCTGGCAAAGAGCCTGTAGTGCTCCGGTAGGGAGGCTGCCATCCCATGAGGAAGGTGGCAGAGACAGGGGAATGCAGGCCCGCCCAGCTCCGTTACGTTCAAGCTCAGAGCCCCTGAGTGTCCTACGACTGGTTCAGTGGGACTCTTCCCCCACAACACCGTTAAACAAAAGCCCTTAGGTGGCTTCCTTCCCGGCTCTGGATCAGGTTCCTCCAGGTATTTGGCCACCCGTAGTCCCACCAGCTCTGGTCCTCCTGCGCACCAGGCCTTGCCAGCTCCAGGATGCTTCCTGGCTCAGCAGTAGGTCAGCGGACTGCAGCCAACAGGGCACGTCTGTTTCCTTCCCTTGTTCGGCTCCCATTGAGCTGGGTACTCTGCCTTTTGTACTCCTGCTCCACTGCTCCACTTCCAGCGGGCAGGGTGAGCTCAGCTTGGCTCTGCTCACCTGAGCTGAGCGTGTGGCTCTTCCCCCTCTGGCTTACAGGGAGGCCACACTGCCTCACTACAGGCCCCAAGGGGTCACCAGGGACTCCAGATCAAATGTCGTTAGTTTGTAGGTAAAGAAATTGTGGGAAGGGTGATTCCAATTGTCACCAGCTCACATTCATCTTGGGCTCTGGGAGTCGTCCTGGGCTCAGTCTTTGTGCAGCTTTGCCAGCAACTCTGAGCTAGTACAGTAGGTGCAGTTTTGGTGCAACAGAAGTCCTACCATTCAAGCTGACAATTCTGTTCTTTACTGTAATTACAATCAATTTGTCTGGCACTAAAATGAGGCCTGCTAGCCTGCAATTGCCAAGACTGTCTGTGATAAAACTGAATAGGACTTTTTTGTGGTGTATGAAGGCACGGACTCCAGCCGGTACAAGCATGAAATCATTTTATTGCAAGATTACAACTATCTTTATACCCTCTCAACTTCCCAAAAGTCCACATCCTGCTTTTTCACAAACTGCTTTTTCCCAGCCCCAAACACAGCATTCTCGAAGGCGTTGGCTCAAGCAGATGTGATTATTGTTGGCTCAGGACTCTTGATTACACGCGTTCCCGCTGACTCTCAGATCGTCCTCCACGGTCTGCAGCTTTTCTTGGTTTTGTCCTTGGGATGCCCTGTCATGCGGCCAAAGCACTATACTTGTAGATTCTCTACACTTTTTCACTTGACCTGTTTCTCTTCAGTTCCTATGTATATTTCATGAACTTCTATTTTCTACCCTTTACTAGAATACAAATTATGAAAACCGTGGACTCCTTTACTCCTATTGGCTTTCCCCCAGCCCTGAGTTTAAAAACTCCTCTCTGAGACCTTTTTACTTTTACACACCAATGAGACCCTGCAAGTCTGCTTGTCTAACTGGCCTTTGGGGTGGAACTAGAAGCATTTCATGGAATGCTACTGTGGAGATCTCCGACTTTACTCTTACTTAGCAGCCTAAATTTGGCATCCAGCACATCTCTCTAACCTCTCCTTACTTACATGTACCACAGCCACCAGTTCTTCCCCAGCACTGCCGATAAGACTGTTCCGATGTCTCATTGAGAGCCACAATCTTTGCACCTGGCAGGCTATTTACCATGCAATTCTCCTGATTATCACAAACACAAATATGTTTCTAATAATCAAACTCCCCATTACAATTGTCTCTCTCTTCCTAATAACTCAGTGCAAGAGGATACCATGACATCCAACTCTGGGGTCATTTCCCTCCACTCCAGCTTAACATTCTCCTTCCCTGAGACTTTCATTCTCCTCAACACAGAGACTGTATGACTGGGGAAGGAACTATTTTACTGTGTTCCTGAACATCTCCTTTATGTATCTGTCTCCCTTAGTTCCCCCAGTCCAATCATTCTGTTCTCAAGAGTCTGTACTCAGTCTCTGAACACCATGGAGTGCTTACAGCTAATGCACACGTGTCTCCATTCACCACCCTAAAGTGGCTAGTTCCCATTCTTCTGCACACTTTTTGCCTGCATTCCCTTTACTCCCTTAAGGGAGGGAGGTGTATGTTTGGTAGGTTCTCCACCTCGCTTCAAACAGAGTATGTTTGTTAGGTGTATCTGCCTGCCATGCTCCCTCTCTAAACACCTTCCCAGAACTTCCCTGTTGCTGCAGTTCCAGTCACTTAGAAGCTGTCTTTGTAAACTCCAGTTCTGTGTTAGTGTCTCCCCCTTCTCAAGTACCCTGAATGGATTAGGGATGAAAGATGGCAAGCTAGTTTCACTAGTAAACTCTCAGCCTAGCCTAGCACAGCACACAGTCCCCCAAACAGACCATACTATGTGCTTCAAGCAAGCAAGCACAGAACACACAAATTAATCCCTTTTGAGGATCTTAAAGTGCTTTGTGAACATTCATTACAAAGGGGCCACAGTGTAATTTGATATACCCAAGTTTGATAGTTTTGACCATAATCTATGTGAGCCTGAACTTCTCCCTCTGTAAAATGGATTTAACATCTAAGAGGACTTGTGGCTATTACGTTTATAAAGTTCATGAGTATTACTACATCTTTTCAGAATAGACAAAACTTTCAGTGGCCCCCAGCAAACCAGCATATTTGACCAAGTGTCCCTTGCAACATGTTTCCAGAAGTTGGCAACAGAGTAGACCTCAGTGCAAAGTCCCCTTCTCCTGCAGCACAAGGGGAGAGGACTCGGGCCTTAAAGCTTGCACCCCACGGGCATACACAATTGCACACACAACAGACTAAATGTAGGGTCAGTGCCTAGGATCAGCCTGCCACATGGACCCGCTTCAGTACTGGGATCGGGGATGGGACAGCAGCTCTGCCCCTAACGCCCATTTCTGTCCCCCCCCGGCTTATCTCCCCGCCCCCCAGGCCAGGCCAGGAGGCGGGAACGCGCTGATGCCTGGAGCCATTTCCAGCGCCTCCCACGCGCCCGGCTCTGCCCCGCCCCCTTCAGCGATCGGCAGCGGCCGCGAGCTAATTCTAAAGGTTCTTTTCAAAGCCTCCCGCGGGCGCCATGGAACGTGCCGCTGCGTGTGCCCGAGCCCCGCGCTCGCCCCGCCCCTCCCAGGGCTCGAGAGTCCCCCCCCGGCCGGGCACAGACTGAACCAATGGGGCGGGGGGAGCCACACACAGACCAGCGCTGGGGCCTGAGGCTGCGCGAGGTTCCTGCTGCCAACAGCTCTCCCTGTCCGGCGAACAGCTGCCGGGGAGAGGAAATGAATCGGTGTCACGTGGCCCAACCCGCCCGGCCAGAGCTCACGTGACAGAATCTTTGTCACTCGCTGCCGAACGTTCGCTCTCGCTGGTTCGGGGTCTCCCAGGCGGCCCCAGCTGCTGCGCTATGAAGTGCGGGGGGCTCACGGGCGCCCAGGCGGCCACCCCGGAGACGCAGCAGATTGTGGATGAGGTGAGGGAGCGCGGGCGCGCCGGGGAGCTGCCGCCGGCACAAGGGGGGGGGGCTGGGCTCAGTGCCTGGGGGGGGGGGGAGCGTGCACCGCAAAATCAAAGCAGCGATTCTCTCGTGGAAACGGGGGGAGCGGAGCGGCCGGAGGCGCAGCTGCTGCTGCTCGGGCACGGGACGATGCCGCAGACAGTGCGCTGACCCCACGCACGTACAATAACTCTCTTCGTGCCTTCCGCTTGCTGATGGGCATCCCCCCCCTCAGGCACTTCCCCTGCAGCCTCCTTACCGACGGGCCCCCCTTTCCACCACTTGTCGCGTTCCTTGTGGATTGTCAGGTCAGAGGAACCGCCAGCTCCTCCAACTCCTTTTCCCTACAGTTTTGTAACCCGGGGGCCTTAACTGTCAGTTCTCTGATTTTGCTAAAGTCTGCTTCTTGTAAAGTCCATTTGACTGACTTTGCTGATCTCGCTCCTTCTGGCACAAAATCCATCTTTTCCTACTCGCTGCCACTCAAGCTGCCTGTCACCTTCAGTTTCGGTACCGATTTCTCCTTCTTGGGCAGCATCATGTGTAAAATGGCTGTGTCCCCCCCCCTTTACTTTCTTTTCTTTCCTGGACCAAAACTTGTTCCCAGTACAGAGAAAGAACTTCGTGGAGATTTTGCCGTTTACTTCATTACTTTACCACAGGTGTATGTGATTAAAGTCCCCCATTGTTGCCAGGTCCTGTGTTTCGGCTATTATTTGTTTTAGAAATGATTGGATGGTCCATAGCAGCTCTCACTCCCCCGCCCCCACACACACACATCAGTCTTATTTGTAACCCTTGTATCTTTACACAGAGACTCTCAACTTGTCTGCCTCTCACTTCCTAGACCACAGAACCCTTATCCCTGTGAGCACATCTTCCTCCCAGGAGTGGAGATGCCTGTCAGTCACATGATTTTGTGAGTCAGTGTTTCTCTGGTAATAAAATCAGCCCCAGAGCTTCATGTGACTAGCTCATCTGTGTCTGTGGAGCCGGGAGCTGTGTTGTGCTTTAGGGTGGAAAAATAAAATATGCCAAAAATGTTGCAGCATTTTCTTTTTATTTGACTTCATATTAAATGAACACTTGTAAGTAATGCACCCTGTTAATTACCCCACAATTTAGTATTCTTCAATAACATTTTACACAATATGTATAAGATATTTGTTAATAACATCCGAACCAGCGCACAGGACCTCGACACTGGTGCACAAAACAAAACTCCCTCCACTCCTGGCTGGGAAATCTTAGAGGGAACCTTGACCAGAGACTGTGATAGGTTGAGGGATACATACCCATGCACCACAAAGAAGTGAGACCAGCTGTTGTAGGCAGGGCCTACAAGGCTGCATTAGTGTTAGTATAATTAATTTGTCTTGTCCCTAAAAATGAAGTTTGAATTCATCAGTCTCATCAACCTAATGCCTACAACGGGGGTGGAGAATAATTTTTGATGGGGAGCCACTCCAAGAATTTGGAAAAGTGGTCAAGGGCCACACTCTTCCATGAGATTAATGGAGGAGGTCTAGGATGGAGGTTGGGTGCAGAAGGGAGCTTGGGGAAAGGGGAGGCAGTTGTAACCTGGGGCACTGGGCTGGGGCATTAGGAGGGTTGGATTGTGACCAAGGGCAGGGAATTGGGATAGAGAAGGGGGTGCAGGGGTTTGGGTTGCGAGCTAGGGCGGGGGGGACTGTGAACTGGGGCAGGAGATTGGGGTGCCAGCTCTGAGAGGAGATATGGGTACAGGAGGGGGGTAGAGGATTTGGGTTATGTGAAGTGGGGGGCAGAGGGTTGGGGACGGGAGGGACTGGGGTGCTGGAGGTAGGCTCTAGCAGGAGACTTATCAGCCATTCCTGAATCTGCCTCCCTGTCGTCCCGCCCCCGCACTGTCGACAGCCTTGTGTTCTATAGCCCCTTGTGCTTTGTGGCTGCCTGTTTTTGAAACAGGCAGCTCCTACTGGCCAGTTTTTGTCCAGAAACCAGCCAATGGGATTGTGCTGGGGTGGGAGCAGCTCCTAAAGCTTTCTCCCCGCCTCCCCTCCAGACTCTCAGTTTTTAAAGAAGAACCCACCCCACAGCCACGTTTCCGAGCGGCGTGTGGGTGGGATGAGGCAAGTGGGGAGCCTGCCTGGGACACCCTGCAGTGTCCACGGGCTAGATCCGCTGCCTTGGTGGGGTGGATGCTGCCCGCAGTCTGTATTTTGCCCAGGCTAGTCTGCTTACGTGATCAGAGCACAGAAAGACAACCAGTAATTTGTGACTTCTCTCAGGTTCTCTCACTGTCTGTGATGTGAGAAAAGTCATTTCCTCGCTGTGTGCCTCAGTTTCCCAGTCAGTAAAACGGGACTAAAGATACCTAGCTCACAAGGGGCTGGCAGCCTCAAAGAAAGATTGAAGAAGTTATGAAATGCAAAATGCTTTTTACTTTTTTTATTATTATCATCAGTCACAAGCAGGTATCATACTCTGAAAGAACCATTCAACAGACTTCCTCGCACATTGCGCTTAACATGCCTTCAGTTACACGTGTTCTACTCCCATAGGAAACGGGATCCTTGTTCCACAGGAGACTTTTAAGAGGATTTAAACAAGGGTCTCCCTGCGCCCCCTTAAGCAGAGGAGGGAATTGAACCTAGGTCTCCATCATGAGTGCTCTGAATGTTGAACTGAAAAAGCTTGATCCCTCCTCCGTCTGCCTCACAATCATGCCCCTTGTTTTGTGTGAACAAGGCAGGCAGGTACCTATCTTGTTCTCATGAGAAACTATGTAGGCACCTAAATCCCTGACACCAGGCAGAGGGTTCCTGTTTGTGCATCACTGGACACAGAGAGGTGCCTCGCCTGCAGCCCAGACTTAGGCACCTGTATCCGCTGGAGGGGTGGAGATGGGCATAACTCTTCTGTCCGCATCAGCTCCTAGAATGCTGCCTCTTCGTGGCTCTCCGTCTGAGATGACTACTCCTCCCGAATCATTGTAACGGGAACCTGGGTGCCTAGCTCAGGCTCTGTGGATCAGAGTGAGATGCTGTAAAAATCACAAATGCACCGTAGCACCTGTCTCCAGCCAGGGCTCTGGTAGGAGTCGGCCCTTCGAATCTCAAAGGGGGATTTCTGTGGTGACGAGTTCAGGACAGCCTTGGCTCAGGACTAGCAGGCCCACCAACAGGCCAAACCTCTCAGCACAAGACTGGCCGTACTGGGTTGGACCAAGTGTCCATCTCGCCCAATTTCTTGGCCTGTCTGGCTATTATCGGCATTTTGTTCCCCAATCCGTAGCCATTGCAGCCCCCTGGCCTCGCTCCGGAAGAAGGACAGCCCCTGACAAATCAGCAGCGCTGCTGAGTGTGAAGAGGCCTTTGGCACCCTGAAGAGGATTCTGTCGCAGGACCCAGTGCTTTTTAGTCTGGATTTTGATAAGGGATTTGTGCTACAGACGGAAGCCTCCGGAGTACGGTTGGGGGTGTTCCTCTCACAAGACGGGGAGGGAGACGAACTCCCTGCCTTGTATATGAGTAGGAAACTGTTCCCACAAGAGTGCAAATACTCCACGATTGAAAAGGAAGCCCTCACCATCAAAGGGGCCATTGAGGCTCCGTTATTATTTATTAGGTGCTCCCTTTGTCCTTGCGACGGACCATGCCCCTCTGCAGTGGCTACAGCAGATGAAAGACACCAATGCCTGCTCACGCTGGTACTTAACACTGCAGCTATACGCCTTCTCGGTCTGACACCAACCCAGTAAGGAACATCTAAATGCTGACTTTTTCTCCCACCCAGGGAAAGAGCCAGAATCCAGCCCCGGAGACCCAAGACTGGGTTTGCAGGAGGGGGAGTACAGTGAATCAGCGTGGCCACCCGGCCCCACCACAGGAAGCAGAAGGGCGGAGCCAGAAGTATAAAAGGAGGACCTCCCGCCTCAGTTGAAGCCCGGCTGTTAAGCAGGCCAGACGCTCGGCCCAAGTTCCCTAGGAGGAAGGCCCCACTGCGCTGCCCTCGGCGGGAGGACTGGTCCGGGCTGCCATGATTACTGTTGAGCCCTGACGACTGGGTGGGGCTGCAGAGACTGCTTCCAGGACCCTTGTCAAGCCCTGAAGAATGGACTGGACTCTTGCCTGCCCTGGACCCAGAGCCCATGGACACGCTGTCAGCCCCTTTGCCCTGCAGCAGACCCTGCGGAGCTGAGTTGGAGCCAGGTAGGACCCCAGGAGGAATCAGGAAGCAGCCCAGGGGCAGCCAGCATGAGTCCGGCAGAGGAGACGGAGGTCAGCTGGGCGGCACGTTGTGGCCAGGATCCCCGCTGACCTGTGACCTGGTTGGTGTGTTGCCGCCAGGATCCCCGCCAAGCAGCCCGCACTGCCACTGTTAGGGCTCTGGGCTGGGACGCAGTGGAGCGGCTGGGCCTGCGTCCCCCCTGCCACACCTCACCTTGGGTGGCAGGATCCCCCAGTAGGGAGAAAACTCCCTCGCCTGTCGGCCCTCTGCCTGCAGGAAGACCTGACCCCTGCTTGGCCTGCAGACAGGCCTGAGTGTTGAACTGCTTAACTGTTTGTCTGCTGCTCTGCCCGGACCCAGGGCCTGGGCTCATAAACTGCTACTGGGCCTGTAGTCAGGCCCGAGATCCGGACTTCTGCTCCTGGAAGAGAGTCAGCCTGGCCTCCCGCTGACTGGAACCATTACCCCAAACTGGGTTGGACCAAGGGTCCATCTAGCCCAGTATCCTGACTTCTGGCAATGGCCAGTGCTAGGTGCCCCAAAGAGAATGAACAGAACGGGTCATCATCAAGTGATCCATTCCCAGCTTCTGACACAGACTAGGGGCTCCATTCCTACCCGGCCTGGCTTAATAGCCATTGGTGGATGTATCTTCCATGAATCTATCTTGCTCTTTTTTGAACCCTGTTAAAGTCCTGGCCTTCACCCCATCCTCTGGCAAGGAGTTCCACAGGCTGACTGTGTGTTGTGTGTGAGGAAAAACTTCCTTTGTCTTAAACCTTCTACCTTTTAATTTCATTTGGTGACCCCCCGTCGTTCTTCTGTTATCTCCTTCATATAAAATTGGCCTTTAATCTTGAGACTCGGGGGTGATCAGCAGACAATCGTCCTCTCCTCAGGGTATAGCTTCAAAAGACTGAGTTTGGGGCATCACTGGAAGTAGGGAATTTGCTTTCAGCTCCCCCTGAAGAGACGCCAGCCAAACCACTTGATACTCTGTCCCAAAAGCCCCTTGTTCTCTGGCACAGTATGCAGTATAATCGGGAAGTTCTACTTCCCAGGCTTGATATCACATCTCCCCGTGTAGAGAGAAAATACAGTCCCAGCCCACAGTACTGTGTAGCCTTTGGGTTTAATACACTGGATTCCAAAGATACTCACACTTCATTCAGTGAGGCTTTTTGGGGAGAAGGCACGAAATTGCCATCTGTTAAAATCAGTGGTAGGTGACTTGTGCCCCATTGGAATTCTACATGTGGCCCGTGAGACATTTTGGTTCCTTCTGCGCACACACAGGGTTGCCCGATTCTGCTGGGTTTTGTCCACATTGGTTTTTTCTTACTGGTATTACTGGAGTGACCACACGTACAGCAAGGGCACGTGAAGTGAGGTGCAGGCCGATCGCACACAACACTGATTGTAATTGCCGAGCGCTCCCTCTGTCACCAGTTAAAGAGGGGCTGCTTTGCGGGAGGTTCAGTCAGTGCAACCCTCAAATTCCAAGTGCCCAAGCGCAGACCACAACACTGCCCTAGCCCAAGAGAACATCTCAGTTAGGACAATCTTGTGGCTCGCTGAGGGCCGCTTATGCAGCCACTCACGAGCCTAGGTTGCCCATCGCTCTGTTACATCCTGCTGTATGGAACATCTCCTACTTCAGCCATTCTGTTTTGGAGACGCGGGAAGTGCTACATGTGCACAGATGCCCCGGCAGTGTGACCTGTACTGATGGAAACACTGATCGTGGGGCGCCTGGGTTCCAGACTTTGCATCTGCCTAGACTGAGCACTAAAAACTCTTCTGTTTCCTTAAGGTGAAGCTTCAGGTGGAAGAAAAAGAAGGGAAGAAATTTGAGGTCTTTAATGCTGTGGAATTTAAAACACAGCTGGTTGCTGGAATAAACTACTTCATCAAGGTACAGGGCAGTGGGGAACAGGGTCTCAATTTGAATCTTATATGCATAGTAATTAGTTAATTACAAAGAGCTGCCTGTGATTTGGCCCTTAGAATGAGTGCCGCAGGGTAAAAAGGGCTAAAAAGTATTAACTGTGTAAGCGATTACAGTTCCACCGCTTACGTGGTTAAACGGGCTCTGCGGGCTGCCAGTCCTGTGGGCTCCCAGCACCACCTACCTCACCAGCTGCTGGCAGCTCCAACACTGCAAGAGTTTAACCATTAACCAAAACCGATAAACATCAGCAGATCAGACACCCAGTTAAACTGCTACATCCATATCCCAGAGGGACTGGGCCCTTTAAGAGGGAGTGGGGTGCGGCACACCTGTTACTCATCAGCCCTCCCTCGGTTGGGCTTAAAAGAGGGCCCTGTGCGGGGTGGGGGTGGGGGCATATTGGCAAGTGAGAACTGTTTGAGACCAGGAGAGAGCGAGAGACCTGGAGAGTCTAAGGGGATACGGAGAGGGACAGGAAGCAGCAAGGAAGATCTGACAGGAGCTGCTTGGCAGAGAGCCGAGTTTAGAAGGAGACCAGTAGGTGTGAGCTGCTGGAGAGGAGCTGGGAACCCCCCAGACAAGCAGAGGTCTCAGGCAGCGTCCCCTTGTCCAAGGGGAAGAGCTAGCTCAGTCTGGGGAAGCTGAGCCTGGAAGTTGAGGGTTTTGCTGGAGGGTGGATTCCCCTGAGCAGGGTGGGGTAGGACGGGCAAGCGGGTGGGCCTGGGGGAGTGCAATGCTGGAAGAGAGGGAGCCCTGGGGAGAAGACCTGAGCCAAGGGCTGTGGGAAGACTCAGGTATCGAGCCCCTTGGATTAGGGCAAAAGGAGCTGGGAACAAAGCGTTCCCAGGTGGGGACTCACTGGGAGTGCCCCAGAAGAGGGCGATGGGAAAACCCAATGTACGTTTGTCTGTTGTGACCCCAAACGAGCCACTCTTCCCTAGCGTGGCACCGTGCAACAGCCATGTGATTAGAAGGCATTGTAGGGTTTGCAGTCCCAGCTTAGATTAGACTAGAGCATTTCCTTCCATTAATAAATGAACCCCACCCTGGGCAGGTAAACCAGTAGGATGATCCTCATATTACAGGTGGGAAACAACCTTTCTGTGCTTGAGTGACCTGCCCCAGGGCCACACAGTCAGTATGTGAAAGAGTCAGGAAGTGAGCTCACCTGTGCCCCAGTAAGAAGATGGCCCCTCCTCAGCGCCCCTTCCCCTATCCCCAAGCGCGCCCGTTCTAGAATGCCCTGTCCCTGGAAGGCTTTTTTCCCATGGCATACACTGTCCCTTTCTTCTTACCTTTCAGGTCCATGTTGGCAATGAGGAGTTCTTGCACTTGCGGGTGTTCAAAAGCCTTCCTCACGAGAACAAACCACTGAGCCTCGCCAGCTATCAGAGCAGCAAGACGATGCATGATGAGCTGGCTTACTTCTAGGGGGCTCTTTGAAAGAGCCCCTCTCATGCTTATAGGATGCAAAGTGTTTCTATACCGATGAAAATGTACTTAAAAATCTTGTCTGACAAATTTTCTACAGCTTTCTTCCTTCCTCGCCATCCCTAACTCTCCTCTCACACTCGTGTAAAACAGATGTAGTTCCATTGAAATCAGTAGAGTTATGCTGGTGTAAATTCCATATAAGTGACTGGAGAAGTGAGCGAAAGAGGAAGGGAGTGTAACCAGTACAGCTGTGACGTGGGGCAGAATATGAATTAAAATTTCTCCTAACCCTATGACAGAAACGGGATGTTCCTCAGTAAATCACACTTGTTCTCTGCATATTGTTGTTAGAGAGCTAAGGATGGAGGTTTACAACACCAGAGCAAACTTGAAAAAGTAAAAAGAAATAGGATCACAGTAATTTGAAATAGAAACTCTTCCTAGGCGATCAGATCCATCCCCCTGAATTGGTAGAAGATAGCTCCTAATACAGGACATGTCAAGTATAAATACAAGTGTTTCTTCACCAGATCTGAATCAAAAATCCTTATAAGGCATTAAAACCATATAGGCACTTCTAAACAAATAACATTTCAATGGAAGTTACATGATCTATTTAACGGGTATTTCACTCTGGGTACGTCTACACTACAGCGCTAGTTCGAACTAACTTAGTTCGAATTAGTTAATTCGAACTAAGCTAGTTCGAACTAACGCATCTAGAACTAAAAACTAGTTCGAACTAGCGTTTTGCTAGTTCGAACTAGCAAGTCCACATTGAGTGGACTCTGAACAGGGCTTAAGGATGGCCGGAAGCCGTGCCGGCAGGGCATAAAAGGAGGACTTAGAGCATGGAGATGCTGTCTCAGGCTAGTCGAGGGCTGCGCTTAAAGGGTCCCGACCCCCACCCCGGACACACAGTTCTAAGGGGTGCCCCGCTTGCAAAGAAGTTCTGGCTTGGAGTGCCCTGAGTGCCCACACTGGGCACATCACACCACTCGGCCATCAGCCCGGCTGCACTTGCCGCAGGCTGCCATCTGGGGAGAGGGGGCAATCGGGGGGCTGCAGGAGAGCTTCCACCCCCAGAAGCCCGCAGAGCCAGCCCAGTCCTCCCCATCGGGGGCTCGTACCCCATTCCTCCCTCACCTCCTTCCACTTACCCTTCCCTAGCCCCCCTTCTTATTGATGTACAAAATAAAGATAACGTTTCTTCCAACATTGACTCTGTCTTTATTGAACAAAACTGGGGGAGACTGGGAAAAGGAGGTGGGAGAGGGGAAGAGAAAGGTTGGGAGAGGGGAGGGCAACTAACATGATCAGGGGTTGGGAACAGGTCCCAGATGAAGAGAGGCTACAGAGACTGGGACTGTCCAGCTTAGAAAAGAGGAGATGGAGCGGGGACAGGATAGAGGTCTCTAAAAGTAGGGGTTGGGTGGAGAGGGTGCACTCAGAAAAGTTCTTCCTGAGTTCCCATAAAGAAGGACTAGAGGACACCAAAGGAAAGGAATGGGTAGCAGGCGTCAAAC
The DNA here is from genome assembly GCF_052426305.1 of Pelodiscus sinensis. Lineage (NCBI taxonomy): Eukaryota > Metazoa > Chordata > Testudines > Trionychidae > Pelodiscus > Pelodiscus sinensis. Next base: position 144,095,253 of record NC_143052.1, on the reverse strand, counting down.
TAGTAAGAGAAAGTTGTTGTTCTTCACAAAGCAAATAGTTAACCTGCGGAACTCCTTGCTGCAGGAGGCTGTGAAGGCTACAACTAGAACAGAGTTGAAAGAGAAGTTAGATCAAGTGATGGAGGTTGGGTCCATGGAGTGCTATTAGCCAGGGGGTAGGAGTGGTGTCCCTGCCCAAAGTTTGTGGAAGGCTGGAGAGGGATGGCACGAGACAAATGGCTTGGTCACTGTCTTCGGTCCATCCCCTCCAGGGTCCCTAGGGTTGGCCGCTGTCGGCAGACAGGCTACTGGGCTAGATGGACCTTTGGTCTGACCCATTGTAAGCTCAGGGCTCAGGGTCGGGGGTCTCAGTGGACCCCCTTGATTTTCATGTACACCTGCTCCTGGGTGGCCAGGCTGGCAGCTCTCCTGCCCTAGACGGCCACTTTCCTGTGCCTAGTGCGGAGATCGTGGACGAGGTCCACGATGTCCGCACTAGCCCAGGAAGGTGCCCGCCTCTTGCGGTCCGGGGCAAGCTCCCGGGAGCCGCCAGCCTGGTCCCGGCAAGAGGGGGTGGGCTGGGGGGCATCGGGTGGGTGGCTCTGTGCCGTGCCAGGTGCAGGGTCTGCTAGCTGGGTGCTGGCAGGCTTGCACCTGGCACGGGCACCGTAGCCAGCCCGTGCCCCTTTAAGGGGTTCGGGGCCGGGAGGGGAGCATAGAGTTTCCCTGGTGTTGGCCAGAGTGGCCACCAGGGAAACCTGGGGAGGGCTAGCCTCCCACTAGTTCGAACTAAAGGGCTACACAGCCCTTAGTTCGAACTAGCTAGTTCGAACTAGGCGTTAGTCCTCGTAAAATGAGGTTTACCTAGTTCGAACTAAGCGCTCCACTAGTTCGATTCAAATTCGAACTAGCGGAGCGCTAGTGTAGCACCTATGAAAGTTAGTTCGAACTAACGTCCGTTAGTTCGAACTAACTTTGTAGTGTAGACATACCCTCGGTTTTCTTAGCTGTTATGGCATGGCCCTGGTCAGCTTTCCACAACACTTGGGAGGGGGCACTGTGCATCCTTTCTAGAATACTCCTCATGTTCTTGATTCATTTCAGGACTATAGTATCAATGCATTTTTTTACAACCAGCTGCCAATCCTCCTTTTCAACTGGGCTTGGAATGGGCTAGTGCAGGGGAAAAGTATTCCCGTGAAGTGCTTGAATCTGGAAAAAGCTATTGACTGAATTCCAGGGGTAGCCATCTGGTTGTGTGTGAGGGGGAAAATTGTGTGGGACTTTGTGCAGGTTGTTGAAGCCTTATATGTAGGTGCAACAGCACCTGAAGTTCCGACTGGTGGTGAAGCAGATGAGCTATCATTAAAGTTGGAGAGCATAAGGCATCAGCACAGAACCCTTTCTACCTGTCCTAAATACTCTCACGAGACACATCCAGAAAGAGGCACTTCGGTGTGTGCTGTATGAAAATGGCGTTCTCTGCAGTGAGATGAGGATCTTGCTCAAGGGAGAGATGTTTGGAGAGACATGAGCTCAAAATATGCACACAAAGTACAAGGGTGTGTAGTTCCAGTAATGTGAACTCTGGAGAATTGTCCTTGAAACTAGATTAGCAGACAGGACTGAAATTTCCAGAGTCTAGGGCAAAATCTCCAGAATTTGGGTTCCAGAGACTTGGGCAATGGAAGACAAAAGTAGAGCTAGGATAATAAATCCCTGCTTCTAATGGGAAAATATAGGTGGTGCAGAATGTGCCAGGAAGATCTTGATAAGGTTAAAAGGGAAAGTCTACAAAACGGTACCTCTTTCGGTTTCAATGGATGGCACTGAGTGTTGGACCACAAAGAAGGAACATGAGCAGGTGATCTGTCTCACAGAAATGTGAATGTTGAGATGGATGAGTGGCCTAAGCAAGAAAGACTAAATATATGTTAGAGACATGCTCAAAATAACATCCTTAAATAAAAAAATGAGGCAGTGGAGGCCCAGATGGTTTGATGGTGTACATCACAGTCCTGGCAACTATATGGGTAAGAGAGTCCACCTGACCAAGATTGACCAAAAAAAGACAGAGGCTGACCCAACAAGAAGCGGTGAGATGTCAACATAAAGGAAGGCTTGTTAGCCAATAGTGTGATAAGAGGATATGATACTGAACAGGACTGTGGAGGAAGAGAACTTATAGACTGGACCCCATTTGATGGGATTAAAACAAGGAAGAAAAGTGTTCTTCATTTGTTAGTTTAATGAGATCTTGAGTAAGGCTGAACTAATGTGTAGCTCCAATTTTGAGGATGTTCCATGAGGAACCCCAAGAGGCTGGATCACCTGTTCTTCAGAAAATGACAGTAAAAGCGTTCAGACCATGTTCCGTGTTGTGTTTGCGTGTATTGTGCTCTGAACTGTATATTCATGAGAAGGAGAAATTATATTAATATAATCCTGGCCTGGTAACATGGTATTCAATATTATAGAAATATTTTTACATACACAAGACAAATTCCAGAACCTGTCTGGTGAACTTGTCGGCTATGTCTACACTCGCGGCTTCTTGTGCAAGTAATATGCAAATGAGGCTCGGCGATAGTCCACACTTAGCCTCATTTGCATATTACTCGCACAAGAAGCCGCGAGTGTAGACATAGCCCTGATGGGTAAAACTGGTGATGCTTATCTGTCAGCACCCTGGCTGCAGCTGAGGTCAGAGAAAATTACTTCTGCTGAGTCATTCAGGCAGAGGAGACTAATTGGTACATGATGTCCCTTTGACTGTTCTTTGTGAGTGGCCCATTGTATTTCTTTTTCGGGATCCTTAACTTGATTTATGTTCTAGATTTGTTTAACGTCTTGAAAAGCTGGTATGAAAGTGCCCCATTGTGCTGATGTAATATAATGTGACACATGAATCAGAAAAATTCTGGAAACAGACATAGGAAGCAATATATGCTGGCATCCATATGCACCAACCATCACGTTAGTTAAAATCAGCTCCTGGAAGGCCATTTCTTAGCCCTATGAAGATTATGGAAAATCAATCATTGTGACTCAAATGAACTATGAGAAGCTGTGATATACAATGTAGCTTGAGACATTTCCACTGTGACTTTCTCCTCTGTTCTGGGAGATGCTCTTAGGTGAAACTGGATGATATCAGTCTCAAAAAATGTTATGGGGAATTTACAATACTCTGGATGCAGAGAAAGAAATTATTCCTGGATCAGTGTTGCTACACAGTAGCATACACCTTACCTGCCCTTGCTCATGCAAGTCTTTGTCAAAATCTGGGATGTTGAGGTCAAGGAAAAGTACAATAAAAATGATACATGAAATATGGTGTGACAGTTAACCACAATGGATTTAAACAAGGGCTGCTGCTAAACTTCCTTAGCTATGGAGTCCCAGAAGAAGGCTGTATCCATTATTGATTTTGTACTTTTTGAATTTAAGGAACTTCCCTTCTAATGAATTAATGCAAGAGCCAGATTCCAGAGACTGGTTAAAGAGGAATCAGCTAGATCGATATCACTAAATTTAGTGAGTCATAGGGTATGTCTACACTACAGAGTTAGTTCGAACTAACGGACGTTAGTTCGAACTAACTTTCATAGGCGCTACAGTAGCGCTCCGCTAGTTCGAATTTAATTCGAACTAGCGGAGCGCTTAGTTCGAACTAGGTAAACCTCATTCTACGAGGACTAAGCCTAGTTCGAACTTACTAGTTCGAATTAAGGGGTGTGTAGCCCCTTAATTCGAACTAGTGGGAGGCTAAGGCTTCCCAGGTTTCCCTGGTGGCCACTCTGGCCAACACCAGGGAAACTCTATGCCCCCCTCCCGGCCCCTGACCCCTTAAAGGGGCACGGGCTGGCTACGGTGCCTGTGCCAGGTGCAAGCCTGCCAGCACCCAGCCAGCAGACCCTGCACCTGGCACGGATCGAGCCACCCACCCGATGCCCCCCAGCCCTCCCCCTCTTCCCAGGACCAGGCTGGCGGCTCCCGGGAGCTTGCCCGGGACCGCAAGAGGCGGGCACCCGCCTGGGCTACTGCGGACATCGTGGACCTTGTCCACGATCTCTGAACTAGGCATAGGAAGGTGGCCGTCTAGGGCAGGAGAGCTGCCAGCCTGGCCACCCAGGAGCAGGTGTGCATGAAAATCAAGGTGGTCCACTGAGACCCCCGACCCTGAGCCCTGAGCTTACAATGGCCGTCCTGGGTCAGACCAAAGGTTCATCTAGCCCAGTAGCCTGTCTGCCGACAGTGGCCAACCCTAGGGACCCTGGAGGGGATGGACCGGAGACAGTGAGCAAGCCATTTGTCTCGTGCCATCCCTCTCCAGCCTTCCACAAACTTTGGCCAGGGACACCACTCCTACCCCCTGGCTAATACCACTCCATGGACCCAACCTCCATCACTTGATCTCATTTCCCTTTCAACTCTGTTCTAGTTCTAGCCTTCACAGCCTCCTGCAGCAAGGAGTTCCACAGGTTGACTCTTTGCTTTGTGAAGAACAACTTTCTTTTACTAGTTTGAAGCCTGCTGCCCATTCCTTTCCTTTGGTGTCCTCTAGTCCTTCTTTGTGGGAACTAATGAAGAACTTTTCTGTATGCACCCTCTCCACCCCACTCATGCTTTTAGAGACCTCTATCCTGTCCCCCCTCCGTCTCCTCTTTTCTAAGATGAAAAGTCCCAGTCTCTTTAGCCTCTTTTCATATGGGACCTGTTCCCAACCCCTGAACATTGTAGTTGCCCTCCCCTCTCCCAGCCTCTCTCTTCCCCTCTCCCACCTCCTTTTCCCAGTCTCCCCCAGTTTTGTTCAATAAAGACAGATTCCATTTTGGAAGACACGTTATCTTTATTTTGTACATCAGGAAGGGGGGCTAGGGAAGGGTAAGTGGAAGGAGGTGAGGGAGGAATGGGGCACGAGCCCCCGATGGGGAGGACTGGGCTGGCTCTGCGGGCTTCTGTGGGCGGAAGCTCTCCTGCAGCCCCCCCAATTGCCTCCTCTCCCCAGATGGCAGCCTGCGGCAAGTGCAGCCGGGCTGATGGCCGAGTGGTGTGATGTGCCCAGTGTGGGCACTCAGGGCACTCCAAGCCAGGACTGGTTTTCAAGCGGGGCACCCCTGAGAACTGTCTGTCCGGGGTGGGGGTCGGGACCCTTTAAGCGCAGCCCTTGGCTAGCCTGAGACAGCATCTCCACACTCTAAGTCCTCCTCTGATGCCCTGCCTGCACTGCTTCCGGCCATCCTTAAGCCCTGTTCAGGGTCCACTTAATGTGGACATGCTAGTTCGAATTAGCAAAACGCTAATTCGAACTAGTTTTTATCTCTAGACGCGTTAGTTCGAATTAGCTTAGTTCAAATTAACTAATAATTAATTAACTAAGTTAGTTCGAATTAGCGCTGTAGTGTAGACATACCCATAAGGACTTATTTTCCATAATCTTGATAGGGCTAAGAAATGGCCTTTTTTCAGGAGCTGATTTTAACTAATGTGATGGTTGGAGCATATGGATGCCAGCATATATTGCTTCCTATATCTGTTTTCTGAATTTTTCTGATTCATTTGTGTGTCACATTATATTACATCAGCACACTGGGGCACTTTCATATCAGCTTTTCACTAAATGTCGTGGGAGGTGTGCAAAGCACGGGTGCAGAAGGTATTGAGAAGGGTGAGTGCAACAGAGATCCCTTACCTGGCTCTTTCGGGGGACAGAGGGACACATACCTAGCAGATTTGCACCCTAGCAAAACTGAGTAAGCTGCAAATTGCAAGGCTCAACCCCAGCTTTCTGAAACAGTCTGGGAAGGTGCCATCAGATTGTGAGAAGGCCCTGCATCTGCTGGTCCGTTCCGGCCTTATAGCCAAGGCTGAGATGCCTGCTCCATCCTACTGTGAATGTAATTGCTCATGTGAGCCTTGCGGAGCATTGGCTCCTTGTGCCCCGGCACATTTGGGAGCTCTCTTGCATGCTCCCGCGTCCCATACCAGGGCCTTGTTCTGACAAGGAGTGTGAAGCAATGCTGGGGTTCTGGTGGAGGCCTGCCTCGTCGGCAGAACTTGGCCTGGGGCAGGCTCACTTAGCATCTTGGCTCCAGCGGTGGTGTGGGACAAAGTGCCCTCTCTTTTTTTTATGTCCATGTGCAACAATAAAAAGGTGAGCATATAAGAAAAGGCATTCTGCACACGGGCAGTGTGGGGTAGCAGTAGTGCCCAGAGGTTTGAGGTGTAGGGGGGCTCAAGGGTTAGGGCAGAGGTTGGGGTGCAGAAAGATGAGGGCTGTGCCTGAAGGTGCAGACTCTGGGGTGGGGACAAGGATTGGGGGTTCAGAATGCAGGCTAGGGGTAAGGGCTGTGACAGAGGGATTGAGGGCTCTGGGGTGGGATGGGCTAAAGAGTTTGGGGTGCAGGCTGCCCCGGGGGGAGAGGATGCCCCACAGTAGCTCAGCACCAGCTTAGAGGAGCTTCCCTAGTACTGCAGCAGTTCTAGCAGGCCTGACTGGTGGAGAGGCTCCTGTCCCCCAGAGCGGGCAGTTCTGGGTTAATCTGGGCGGGGACCTCTCCACATGCCTCCAAGTCCAGGGCAGCCCCATAAGGAGGCCGGTGGGCAGAGGCACCTCTCCCCCAGCCTCAGAAGCTCTGTGCCGATGTCAATGGGGAGAAGTGAGTCTGTCACCCAGTCACAGTAGCTCAGGATTGAGGCTAGCAGGGAGAAGCACCCCCCCCCTCAAAACTGCAGCCGGTTTTGGGGGGGAGGCAGCTCTCCCTGCTGCAGTCTGGAGTCCCTGCAGGGGATGCTGGCACGCAGCTTAACAGAAGCCCAGGGACAGGCACACTGTAGATGGTGGACTGAGCCAGTCAGTGGTGGGATGTGCTGGTGCTTGTTGTTGCCAGCCATGAGAAGGGCGTGGGGCTGGGTCCTGGCCTGTCAGAGTGGCAGGGAAGTTTGCTGTGTGATGGTGGATGATGATGAGGTAGTTGTAGACATCAACTGTGAAGCTGCAAATGATATTTTTCACGGCAGGGGGCGGTGTTAATGGGTGTCCTGGGGAAGGGTGTGACTGGGTGACATGCTCGTTTCTCTGCTGAAGATGCTGACCAGAAACCCCGTGTGCACAGCCTGAGTGATATGTGAATTCTGGGAAGGGGAGGGGAAGGGGACCAGACCTGCTCCATTACTGGCTGGGTTCATTTCTTCTACAGCCCACAATTCTGAGAGCAGTTAAATATCCCCCCCCCCAAAAAAAGACTCAAGACTGCACATGATTTAAAAATTAGCACTGTCAAGTGATTACTCAAAAAAATTGTGGTGTTAAAACAATAGAATACCAGTTATGTAAATGTTTAGAATCCTTTCTACATTTTTTATATATTAATTTAAATTACATTACAGGATACAAAGTGTACGGTGCTTGCTATTTTTTACAGTGCAAATGTTTGTAATAAAAACTTCAATTCACCTCATTGGGGTACTGTTTTGCCATCTCTTCATCAGGAGAACTGAACTTATGAATGCAGAATTAACAAGAAAAGAATGTAACATTTCAGAGTTTACAAGTCCACTCAGTCCTACTGCTTGTTCAACCCCTCTCGCAAACAGGCATTCAGTTGCTGAAGCAGGCGATGACTTGTGGAGGAGGATGGGGGAGGGGGTGTGTGTCTTGCTGCTGCTTCTGGAAGGGTGGTTTCTGACACTGGGCTCCCCTCCTTTATACTGAGCGGGGTGGGCTCCATTCGGCTAAGTGAGCCCTTCTTTGCAAGGGAAGGTGGATTTTACCTCAGGAACTCATCATCCTGCAGGGGAGGAGAGGCTGGTACAGGCAGGCTGAGCTTGCCAGGTGCATGTTCTCTTTGGGGGTAGCACCGAAACTAGTGGTTTGCTAGGAGCAATGGGGCACTGTGCAGAGGGGTAGGTCCCAGGCATGAGGACCAATCGGGCATGGGCTGGCCAGTTCTTTCCCTGCCCGGCCCTCCCTACTTTTTCATTGCACCTGGCATGTGTCCTAGCTGCAAGACAGAGCAGAGTGGCAGCTCCTGCCCGGGGCTCAGCTGCAGGCCAGCGGAGACGTGCTGCTGGGGCCAGTGCTGGTTTCAGAGCTGGCCAAGCAGCAGTGGGGTGCAAAGCTGGCCAAGCAGCAGTCAGCCTCAGCTGGGGGAGGTGCAGAGCTCGGGGAGGGGAGCGATCAGCCCCAGCTGTGGGCAGAGTGGGCCTGAGGAGGGCTCAGGCCCAGCTGCAGGTAGAGCGGGGCTTAGGCGGGGGAAAATCACCATCTAGCCACAGATGAGAGTGGCCCAAGGTTGGGGTGTGTGACCCCGCCATGGGCACTACCGAGCTCAGGGGCTGGGAGAGTGGGGCCCCCCTAGCAGTGGGTGGCCACAGGAGTCAGAGTGGGAATCAGTCCCCAAGCTTGGGGGGTCAGCTCCAGCCCCGGCATGATGGGGCTCAGGAGTCAGCCCCAGCTGTGGGCTTAGGGGATAGAGGACAGTCCCTGAGCTAGGGTAGGAGATCAGCCCCGGCAGGCACAGGAGGAGGAGGGGGGACGGAGGTGAGGTCGGCTGCAGGCTGCAAGGGGTGGGATGGGCATGGGGAGAGCCCCAGGGGCACGGGGAGGGCAGCTCAGGTGAGCTGTCCAAGGGAGTTGCAGCTCCCGTTAGCCCCTGGCCACCCTGGTTTCACCTTTAAGAAATTCAGGACAGGGTGTGTGTCAAGCTCTCTACTTTGCTGGAGCCAGGATGAGAACCAAGCCCCTTCTCTTCCCATGCTCTGGGGTCTGAGCTTAACAGGGGTTATTCTTCAAAAGGAAGGTGTTCATTGTGCTGTGCAGGAATCACACGCATCCATGGCGATTAACTGCCAGCCCTGCTAGAACTCCCACAAACTCTGTGTCTAGCGCCCAGAACCTCAAAGGTTTTCAGGCCTTTAGCTCCCACTGTACCCTAAATACCTCTGAGGCTCTGGGCCTGGGGCCCTGACAGAGCAGCGCTGCCCCTGGCAATGGCAACAGGGGCCACCCCTCAGATCAACCCTTTGTTTCACGCTCTTCCACCTGGGTCTCCCTCTAACCCCACCCATCTGCAACTCACCTTAGGGGGGTGAGGAAGCCAGCACAGTACGTTATGTGCCCTTCCTTACCTATGCACCAAGCTGTGGATGCCAGATCTAGGGCTGACGGTCTTGAGACAGACACCTGCTTAAGAGCGAAACCAGACCGTTTGAATGTGTTGGTGGCGCTGGTATTCCTGGAAGCAAGGTGCTGGTAAATACCTCAGTGCAGTTTACATAATAAGGTATTGACTTCTTACAATACACCAAGCATCAAGTTACAAATTCCCATAAGCTGCCAGTGCGATACTCGAGGTTACTAAAGAATGTATTTACTGCACTGATTCAGGGAACTTTTTCATCCTGAAAATGGGAAATTTACAATATAGCAAAAAGTCCCACTATTGCATTTGGGCACTTTGATCTTGTACATTAGAAGCGACTGGATCGGCTTTTAATATGTGTTTGCAACCTTGGAGCCATGTTGCTCCCAGGATGTAAGAGAGACAAAGTCAGTGAAGTAATATATTTTGTCTGGACCAAATTCTGCTGATGAAAGATACAGGCTTCTGAGCTAATAGGTCAACAGAAGGAAAAAAATCAGGGCAAGTCTACACGGAAATTATTTTGAAATGAAATAATAATAACTCCCAAAATAGCTATTTCAAAATAGCATGTCCACACTACATGGAAGCCTTGAAATTAGCCCGAGGCAGACTCCTTTAACATGGATGCACCACCTTGACTTAGAGCCACAGGAAGCACTGGGGAGTAATTACTGGGAATGACTTGGGTGGCTTTCTCTGTTAGACTCCTGGGGGAATTCTGCTCCAGAATATTAAAAATGCTGCACAAAGTATATTAAAATTCTGCATACGTTATTTGTCAAAATATGACAATATAAAAATGCCAGTTTCAATTGTTTTGGTAATTTAGTTCAAAATACCTGTCAGCAAGTTTGTCTTATAGTATTTCCCACACCCCTCAGACAAGTGAAAAGACTGGGGGAGTCTGAGAGACAGAGAAGGAGCCTGGAAGTGAACCTGGAGGACTTTTAGGTGTGGGTGGGAGAAGTATGGACTCATTTCTTTGGAGGGGATTGTTCAAGAGTTAGGGAGCCTTCCCCATGCAGACCCTGACTGACCCCAAGCCTGTCCCACTCATTCAAGCACATCTGCCCAGTGTGTGCATGAATCTCTGTAACATTTCCATATAACCAATGTCAGTTTACTTGCACAAGAATGCACGGCCAGTGTAGATAGGCAGCAAGTTTTTGCACAAGAGTGGCCGTTTTTGCACAAGAATGCACCAGTGTAGACACAGCCTTTCTATTAAGCCTTCTTATAGAATCACTTGTATTAAGAGAAACCCTGTATCCTGTCTTTTCCATAGAAACTTTATATCAAGCTCTTTATGTTATAGGTCTTAGGAATAGTTAAGGTAAAGAAAAATGTCTTTTGCTAGGAGTAGAATAGATCTTTCCCCTTTCATTGATGGTCCTGTTGAAATGAAGGAGGTGTGAATGGAGAATGAAAGGAGATCACCTCCAGCAGCAGTTGCAAGGGTGGAGAGGGGCTGGGAGCCAGATCCAAGACAATACCTGTGAAGTGAGCTCATTGAAAAGAAGACTGGGCATATAGATGCTTAAGCAGCAAGTGCCTGCACTTGGAAGGACTCTCTTTGAAGCAGCATTAAAAAAGGCGAGGTGATAACTAACTGGCTGCATGAGAGGGATAAATATGAGGCATCTTGCAGAAGGACCCCAGGTTTTTGTCTTGTCAGCATCGGAGCATCGATCCGGATCTGCAGAAACCCGGCTCTACCCTCCCCCCATCTAACTCACCTGCCCAGTGCAGTTAGGGGGAGCAACTATTGGTAACAACAAAACCGAGTGTGCTTGTGTGTATGAGTGCATGAGTGTCATGTATCATATGCATCTGATAAAGTATTGATTGATCTACGTATGTTCAATATATGTGGCGTGCTGCCTTTGTGAGTTAGCAGCAGTTGCTTACTGCTGGAATGAACGTACCCTTCTGTTACAAGCAACATGGAAACACAAACTTTGGTTTGAAGATCAGATTCCTTTTATTTTCATTCGTGTATGGGCATGAGCATTATGAGCCGGGACTCTGTAGAAAGAGCAGCAGAAGAGCCCATTCCAAGCAGATCATTAAAAGGGGGTCAGTGGATCATGTTTGGTTTTGCCAGTCTGATAGGCAGTAAGACTGGGCCCCTTGTTCTCATGGGGAAGGCTTTCGAACACCCTCAGGTGTACACACTCATCAGTGCTGTCGCTGACAGAGACCTGAAAGACAAAGAGCATAGGACACCCATGGACTAAGCAGATTCCAAGGAAGGGATGTGTTGGGGAGATGCCGTGCTGAGCCATTGAATAGCTATAAAATAAAAATTAAATCCAACATGGAATATTCAAGCCCCTCAACCTGTCCCATGTTACACCACATGTGTGAACAGAAACAGGCCTTTGTGTCCAAACTAGGATGCTCCTGATGATCAGCAAAAATCAAAATGTTATTCCTGCACTCAAAAGGTCAAATTCAACCCTGCCCTAAGAAGCTGCTACTTACATTGGTTGCCCTGGGAGTTGCACCTGTTTATGCCTGGGCTTAATTTAAGTCTCATTCTTCACATTCCAAAAATGATCCCACTCAACCCCTTATCTTCTGAACTTTGCACATCTCTGTGGGGATTGGTGAAGTCAGGGTGAGTTTGCATTAGGAAAATCACAGGGTTAAACCCAAAAGATTTCAATCCATTTTTCCTGAGGGAAAGTCTCATTGACTTCCGTCACATCCCATGGCTACATTGGCCATGGAAGACTTAACCCCTTGTGCCCTAGAAGGGCCTTCGCAGTACAGACACTCCGGAGGGGCAAAGAAAGCCGGGGAAAGGAGATGTTTTCTTCATCTTCTACATGAGAGTCAGTTGATGAAAGCCAGGTAAGAGGCAAGAGGGGAGTAATGGGAAGAAGCCCTTCTGTTGGACCCTCCAGGGACTAGCTGAGTTTACAGCAAGGGCTGATGTGCATTTGGAATATTTGTTGGACATTTGTTTGCTTGGCTAAAGGACCAAACCCAAAGCACCCCACCACCATAAAGGAACCAGAGAGCAGTGAGTCCTAGTGGAAGGTAAGTGAGTGCTCTAACATGGGCTGGGGAAGATTTTTCAGACAAATCTCTTATTCACCACAAATGCAGTTTCAAATCGAACAAAACTATGGCTACGTCTACACTTGGCAGCTTCTTGCACAAGAACTGTTTTGCAGAAGAGTTCTTGCACAAAAAGTCTTCCACAAGGGCACATCTACACTGGCATGTGCTTTTGCGCAAGAGATGTGCTTTTGTGCAAGAGCATCCATGGCAGTGTGGATGCTCTCTTGCGCAAGAAAGCTCTGATGGCCATTTTAGCTATAGGGGTTTCTTGTGCAAGAAATTAATGTTGCTTGTCTACACTGCCCTCTTGCGCAAGAGCTCTTGTGCAAGAGGGCATATCCCTCATGGGGAGAGGAATAACTCTTCCAAAAGAAGCCCTCTTTTTCGAACCTAGACTGTAAATTTACTTGTGCAAGAATGTGCGTGCAGGGTAGACACCCGGCAAGTTTTTGCACAAGAAAAGCTGTTCTTGTGCAAGAAACTGCCAGTGTAGACGTAGCATATGGGGTTTTGTGAATTTGGATTGTCACATGTCAAAAAAAAACACAAACTATTTCTCTAGTAATGGTGACAGGCTTTTTCAAGGTTTCCAAAATTATTCTTTTTTATTTTGTGGGAAGAGAGATTTACAAAGTAGCCCAAGGAGGACATGGTGGTTTCCACCATGTAACCCTTACGTCAGTGGCTGGGGTACTCCTAAGATGTGGGAGACCAGGGTTCAATACTATCCTCATTTGATATACATAAGAGAGTTGATTCTGGGACTCCCACTTCTTAGTGATACCTTGGTAGCTAGGGCACTCAGTAAGGAGGTGGGACGGCCAAGGTCAGATCAAATCCTCTGTTTCCTATTTGAAGAACCTTTTTTAAAAATAATAAATCTCTCTCTCTTTTATGGAACCAGCCATTTGTCCCACTTGCTCTCTTCATTGGCTTTCTCTGGGTCTGGTTAATCTCTGGCCTCTCTCTCAGTGCTCTCCTTCTGTTCAGAGGGGATTCAATGTATTTTCTGATGTAAGTAGCACCTAGTGTGGCCACTGATGCATCTCCAGAATACCCAGCAATCTGTCACTTCTGCATGATTCTGGTCATCTTGCACAGGTGATGCAGTACATGCCACCCCACCCCACCAGCATGATGTTGCATGTCACATCACACTAGTACGCTCTTCAAAATGGCATCCTCCATCCAGAGCAGTGCTATAATGGGAAAAAACACATCCCTACAGGACAGGGGAGCAGGCCCTAAAAAACCCGGATTGTCTGGCTTAAAAGCAGAGAAAACTGGCCTAGCACCACAGCTGACCATTAGGTGAAATCTGAGCTGCTCAAAGGTTTATGTTGCACTCTGGTGGCTGGACACCCGCAGAGACTATCCTCTTGCAATCTGCTCAGAACTTACAGTAACTGGCCTTGAATCCATGTGGTGGAGGCCTGTACTTTCAAAGCAGAGAAGCCCAGTTTTCGGTTCCCCGGGTCTGTGCACAAGTGTTCAAGGACTGCAATGGGGCAGCTGAGCAGTAACAGCCCTTCAGGCGCAGCTGTAGCCAGCCAATCTGTTGTTCTTCAGTAACAAAGAGCCAAAGATATTGGACTGCAAAAGGACATGCTGTGCCTTTCTTGGGGGACGCCATGTAAATCTGTTTCAGGAGCCAGCCTGGCCCAGAATGTGGGTAGCAAATGTACACATTTAATCCTCAAGTCTTAGACCTAGATCTTCAAAAATGAGTGCCTCCTGTTAGGCTCATGGAAAAGATTTTCAAAAGAACCTGCATGATTTTAGGGGCACCAGTTCCACAGACAATTCGGAAAGTCCCCTCCTCCTTACTTTGTGCTTTTGAAAATCCCACCCCTAAACACTTCCATCCCCTAGCGACGCAAGGCCAGGAGAGATCCCAGTCAATACCCTCTTGTGCAGGACAAGTCTTGGTCATGGGTTTTCTACTTGTCAGAGAAATGTCTGACCGCTGGGCTACAGGCTAGTCTGAGGTGGGACTCTGGCTCAGGAGACCAGAATGAGGCCTGGGGCAGGAATGTTCAGAGAGCGTGTTCCACAGAAGGAGCAGCCTTGGCCTCTGGGTCCCAGGCAGCTTGTGACCAACCACAGGGCCCCGTTCTAGGGAAACATTTGGGAAAGGGGAAAATCTCCTTAATAATCAGATTCTCATCCCTTCCCCTGAAGTGCGAGCCTTGGAACGTGTAATTGGATCACGAGGACTGAAAGGAAAATGGGCTGGACTGTACTTCTGCAGCTAGAGATCTACCCTCCCCAACACACACTCGCTGTGTCTAGTATTGATTAGAGGAGTTTGAGAGTGTACCGCTGAATCCTCTCAGTAACTCTCCCCAGACTCCCCTGGCCGGCCTTCTGCCTAGGGGGTGAACATGGGGAACAGGATTCTGCTTCCTCTCAGGGCACTGGGAGTGGGGGTGGGGATGTGGAAGGAAGGAAAAGCCATTGTTGTGCTTACACAATAGCGAAGGCCAGTGCCGGAGGGTGAGAGTTGTAAAAGCCATTGGAGAGTCTGGAATGGAGATTGCCCTCTTGGCAAGCCCAAAATGTGGCAATTTACAGCTGAACTCGTGTGACACGTGCTTTATAAATACTTAGGTGGGATTCACAAAACCCCCTTCTTTTCTTTTCAACTTGTGTAGAGAAATAGCAGCCAACACATGCTAGCTAGACAATGCAAAAATCATATGAGAGATAGTCTCTTCCTTAATTAAAAGTCATCTTGGACCTTTCCCTGCATTGTTTGCTCACTGTTTGAACATCTTGCCTCAAGCCACTCCAAATGACAGATCCATTCTACGTAAAGTAGAACACTGGCCAAGGCTGGAAGAAACGGGGGATTTTGTTGAGTACTGACCTTAATTAAGTAGTTTGTTCCAGCAACCACCTGCCTTCTAAATTCCACGGCTTTAAAGAATTCGTATGTCTTGTTCTCTTTCTCTTCCAGTTGTGACTTCACCTATAATGAAAAAGAAAGGGTTAGGATGTGCAAAAAGCTCAGCACACTCCTTCTCATCATATGTTTAATGCCTCAGTTTCCCAGAAAAGGTACATCAACTTACATGCAGCAAACATTTCGCTTCTTTGGGCCTTGCTTCTTAACAAACAATTCAACTCAGCTCAGAGCTTCCCACGGTATTTCCTTAGATCCACAGATTCTGCAACAGGCTTCACATCCCAAAACTAGGATTCCTGCCTGGCCTTTCCTGAAAGCATTTATCTGAAGCTCCTGCTCTCTGCAAACATCTCCTCCTATACCCCCATCCATCCATCCATCGATTTCAGAGTTTGTCCACCTTTTCCCATCCCCTTTCCAGAGTACACCCTATCCCCGCTCCTCTTCATCCCCGCTCCTCCCTACCCCTGCTAGAGCCCTGACATTTTCAGTGTGAGCTACCTCAGTGGTCTCAGGTCACATGATATATCAAGACTCTCATGATATGTTGACTAAGGAGGCACCTTGATGAGCTCTGAGCAGGGGTGCTCCAGGGGTCCTGGTTCCTTGGGGCTGGCAAACGCTGATTAAAGACTGATTTGTGGGCTGGGAATATACTTGATTAGATAGGACAGGTAATTTACGTGTATGCGATTAACATGGAACCATTTGTTTCCATACTTCACACTTGTTCCTGTTTGAATCTGTCCATCCTTTAATAAATTCTCTTTTGTTTTACTGTAAGTGAACTCAAGTGCTGTGTGTGCTACAGGAGCAGTGATTTAAAGTAAAACTGGGTCCACTGTTCCTTTGGGAATGGAGGATCTGGGATTTCTGTGGCTGTGCAGGAATGAGGGGCTGGATACCACATGGGTGCACCTATTGTCAGTGTGCAGGGCAAAGGCAGGTTTGGTGCAGCCCAGAGGCGAGTGCCTCACAGGGATTAACACCCCTCTGGCACCCTCTGGCAAAGGCAGGACGTGCTGGTGCAGGAGGCAGGTTTGGGTAGATGTGTGTGTGCCTGGGGGCAACTTCAAATGCTGCGGATTTTTAAAAACTTCTTCAGTGCCAGGACTTCAAGACTATGACATGGAATGAAGAGACTTTCCCATTGTAACATACAGCTGAGGGGAAGGGAAGTTTGGGGCTCATCTTTGAGGTGACAGGAACATTATTAATGACCTTTACAAAGGCTAAGTGCCCACTGGCGCAGTTTAGGGCAGGGCTACTCAACATACAGCCCGTGGCCCATTTGTTTGCAGCCTGCGGTGCAGTTTGGGTTTACACGGGGCTCAACACAGGGCCCACGTGTGGGATCCTTTGAAATGGCTTCCACTGGGAACACGCTCCACAGCAGCAAGGCGTCTCCTAGGCGGGGTGAGCACTGAAAGATGCAAGCAGAGGGGCCCACAGGAACAGACGGGTACAGGGTGTCAGTGTTTCTAGCCCCCAGGGAGGAGGTGCCGGGAGCACCGGTACATTGTGGGAAGTGCTGGCTGCTTAGCCATGTGGGCAGAGCCTGAGAGGTGCTGACTGGCTCACACAGACCACATTTGGGTCTGGCACTGCAGCTTAAGGCTTCATCTTTATATTCATGCCCGTGAGTGCTATTTGCATATATTTGCATGTATATTTGCATGTCTATGCAACCACACTTAAGTTGCAGCCCTCGGCACATGCTGTGAGTATCATTGTCTCCCCCCCCACACACACACACCCAAGGCTTCTAAAGTTGAATAGCCCCGGCCTAGGGCAACTGCACCTGTGTTTCCCCTTGAGGCCACCAAGGGCACCACTTGAGGCCCACAGCTCCTCAGCCATCACCTCTCTTGGGCAAAGGCCCTTCTCTCTTTCTTTCCTGAGCAGGGAGTCCAGGCTGCACAGCTTCCTGAGCTACTGTGTGATCTCTCCAGCAAGCCAGCCTGCCTCAGCGGGCCAGCACCTGTACGGCTTTCTCTCCACAGGCTCTGAACAGTGCTGAGCCAGCAGCGACCGGTTATCACAACGCTCCTCCTAAGCCAGCACATTGATTGTGAAGGAAAAGCATTCCATGGAAACCATTCACACAATCCATGCCCTACACACACGCTAGCTAGTTCACTAGAGATCACCCCAGCTCCAGCCTAGGGCTCCCGTAGGTTAGGCCCATCCAACCTTTCCCCAAAGGTTGGACACAAGGCCCCGCTCATTTGCAGGGTCAGAAAAAAGGTTCGATTCCATTTAAACTATTTATCTAAAAATCATTTTTGTCAGTTGGTCTCTGGAGATTCCAGACTGAAGCAGTAAATGCAAGTATCTCCCCAGGTGGTGGCATCTCTGCGGAGGTCTTACAATTTGAGTCAATTTGCTTAACCACGCCCCCTCTGCACTATTGTTAGTTCCTAGCCAACTGTGGCTCCCCTCCCCCATGGAATAATATTGAATCCCTCAATAGAACAGAAACGAACTCCTAGTGAGGTAAATAGATAGAAAGGAGCATAAACACTGCCAAATTAAGTGTAAAAATATAATAAGAAAAGCCAAAAAGGAGTTTGAAGAACAGATAGCCAAAAACTCAAAAGATAATAATAAAATGGTTTTTAAGTACATCAGAAGCAGGAAGCCAGCTAAACAACCAGTGGGGCCTCTGGACGATCGAGATACCAAAGGAGCACTTAAAGACAATGAAGTCATTGCGGAGAAACTAAATGAATTCTTTGCTTCAGTCTTCATGGCTGGGGATGTTAAAGGAGATTCCCAAATCTGACCCATCCTTTGTTGGTGACAAATCTGAGGACTTGTCACAGATTGAATTGTCATTAATTTTGGAATTAATTGATAAACTTAACGGTAACAAGTCCCCGGGACCAGATGGAATTCACCCAAGAGTTCTGAAATAACTCAAATATGAAATTGCAGAACTATTAACTATGTTTTCTAATCTGTCCTTTAAATCAGCTTCTGTACCCAATGACTGGAATATAGCTAGTGTAACGCCGATATTTAAAAAGGGCTGTAGAAGCAATCCTGGCAATTACAGACCGGTAACATCTAACATCAGTACTAGGCAAATTAGTTGAAACAATAGTAAAGAATAAAATTGTCAGACACATAGAAGAACATAATTTGTTGGGCAAAAGACAACATGGTTTCTGTAAAGATGTCTTAGGAATCTATTAGAGTTCTTTGAAGGGGTCAACAAACATGTGAACAAGGGGAACCCAGTAGATATAGTGTACTTAGATTTCCAGAAAGCCTTTGACAAGGTCCCTCACCAAAACCTCTTACATAAATTAAGTTGTCATGGGATAAGAAGGAAGATCCTTTAATGCACTGAGAACTGGTTACAAGACAGGAAACAAAGGGTAGGAATAAATGGTAAAGTTTCACAATGGAGAGGAGTAACTAGTGGTGTTCTCCAGGGGTCAGTCCGAGGACAAATGCTATTCAACTTATTCATAAATGATCTGGAGAAAGGGGTAAACAGTGAGGTGGCAAAGTTTGCAAATGATACTAAATTGCTCAAGGTAGTTAAGACCAAAGCAGACTGTGAATAACTTCAAAAAGATCTCACCAAACTGAGTGATTGGGCAACAAAATGGCAAATGAAATGTAATGTGGATAAGTGTTTAGTAATGCACGGTGGAAAAAATAACCCCAACTATACGTATAATATGATGGGGGCTAATTTAGCCACAACTAATCAGAAAAGAGATCTTGGAGTCATCGTGGATAGTTCTCTGTAGAAATCCACGCAGTGTGCAGCGGCAGTCAAAAAAGCAAAAAGGATGTTAGGAATCATTAAAAATGGGATAGAGAATAAGACGGAGAATGTCTTATTGCCTTTATATAAATCCATGATTCGCCCACATCTTGAATACTGTGTACAGATGAGGCCTCCACATCTCAAAAAAGATATACTGGCATTAGAAAAGGTTTAGAGAAGGGCAACTAAAATGATGAGGGGTTTGGAACAGGTCCCATATGAAGTGAGATTAAAGAGACTGGGACTTTTCAGCTTGGAAAAGAGGAGACTAAGTGGGGGATATGATAGAGGTCTATAAAATCATGACTGGTGTGGACAAAGTGAATAAGGAAAAGTTATTTACTTCTTCCCATAATACAAGAACTAGGGGCCACCAAATGAAACTAATGGGCAGAAGGTTTAAAACAAATAAAAGGAAGTTCTTCTTCACACAGCGCAGAGTCAATCTGTAGAACGCCTTGCTTGAGGAGCTTATGAAGGCTAGGACTATAAAGGGTTTAAAAGAGAACTAGATAAATTCATGGAGGTTAAGTCCATAAATGACTATTAGCCAGTATGGGTAAGGAATGGTGTCTTTGGCCTCTGTTTGTCAGAAGGTGGAGATGGATGGCGGGAGAGAGATCGCTTGATCATTACCTGTTTGATTCACTCCCTCTGGGACATCTGGCATTGGCCACTGTCGGCAGACAGGATATTGGGCTAGATGGACCTTTGGTCTGACCCAATACGGCCATTCTTATGTTCTTATGTTCCTATAACACTTAAAGGGAATTCAGTATAGTTTGTCCAGGAGATTGTCTTATCTGGCACAATCAAGAGACGTAAAGATTTTGTCTAGGACTTCTATGATCACCCACAGCTGGTGGGGTCATTGGAGGGCTGTGGCATATCAGCCCTTCTCAGCTACAGAACTAGGCAGAGCATGCCAGCTGTACCTTGTCTCTGAGGAAAGCATTAAAGAAACTGCAGCGGCAAGGCAGCCTGGGCTGCAACAGCTCTCAAAAGCTCTGGGATACACGGCACCAATGAAATACAGGCAGTCCCCGGGTTACGTACAAGATAGGGACTGTAGGTTTGTTCTTAAGTTGAATCTGTATGTAAGCCGGAACTGGCGTCAGCCGCTGCTGAAACTGATCAGTTTCAACCGCGGCTGAATCTAGACGCCAGTTCTCACTTACATACGGATTCAACTTAAGAAACCCAGGCGTCCCCAAGTCAGCTGCTGCTGAAACTGATCAGCAGCTGATTCCAGGAAGCCCGGTGCAGAGCAACTCTGCCTCGGGCTTCCTGTAGTCAGCCCCTGGTCAGTTTCAGCAGCGGCTGACTTGGGGACGCCTGGGGCAGAGCAGCTGGGGTGCTGCTGGGTTGCTCCAGTAGCGCCGCTCCTCGGCGCTACTGGAGCAACCCAGCAGCACCCCAGCTGCTCTGCCCCAGGTGTCCTGATTCAGCCACTGCTGAAACTGACCAGCAGCGGCTGAATCAGGACGCCTGGGGCAGAGCAGCTGGGGTGCTGCCGGGTTGGTACAGTAGCGCCGAGTAGCGGCGCTGCGGGACCAACCCAGCAGCGCCCCAGCTGCTCTACCCCAGGTGTAGGCAAGAAAAGCCTGGTCTGCTGGGCGGGGGAGGGGGAGCACTAGCTGCACCCCCCCCCCCCCCAGCAGACTAGGGAGACGCGGGTGGCGGGACCGCTCGCATCCTCCACGGCTTTGCTCCGTCTCGCTGGTCTCCTGACCAGGGAGACGGGGAGCAAAGCCTTGGAGCACGCCCGCAGCGGGACAGCCCAGGCATGCCCGGGCTGTCCCTCTGCGGGCGTGCTCCGCGGGTTTGCTCCCCGTCTCCCTGGTTTGCGGGCGTGCTCCAAGGCTTTGCTCCGCGTCTCCCTGGTCTGCTGGGGGGGGGGCTCCCCCCCCCCAGCAGACCAGGGAGACGTGGAGCAGCTTTTCTCACCCCGGAGGACGGGGGCGGCGGGACTGCAGCGCATCTGGGCGTCCCGCTGCTCCAGTTCTCCGGGGCGAGAAAAGCCCCGTTTGTAACTGCGGATCCGACATAAGTCGGATCCGCGTAACTCGGGGACTGCCTGTACTCATTTACTAGGGCTGCCAAAAAGGTCAAATGCCTTAGGCTCACTCAACAGGCTAGAGAAGTTCCCACTGTAACCTTTGGGAGGCAGTTCCAATGCAGGGTAGGGATCCTCAGGCCTCACTATCTTAATATTTCAATCCACTCGCGCAGCAGAAGAAATTCAGAGTTCAGATCTGTGTATAACACAGTGTTTCTCACCCAGTGGTACGAGTCCCCTTAGGGGTACTCAAGAGAAGTCTGGAGACTACGTCAACACAACTGCAATTTGGAGAAAACAGAATTTTTGTTTTAAGTTTTACATAGTTTTATTATTTTTGTACTTTTTACACGCAAAAATGTTATTGTCTGCCTGGCTACGATTAAGTTGTTTAAACAAATGTGTTGCAATGGTAGAAAAAAATTACAGGTGTCTGAAAAGTGTAAGTACTGGGGTACTTACAACATTTTTTAAAGGGGTACTGTTACAGTTTTAAATAAATTCTTCAAAAGACCTCCCTGATCAAAAATACACATGTTCAATTTAATTACAATAGTACAAAAAATTTGCTTCCAGATTTTTCCTATCCTTACTGTCTATCCTTGCTGTAATCTTTCTCCCTTCAAAGAGAGAACTGCCCTTTTCTTACAGATAGTTGGACAAATGAGTTTCTATCATTATTTCAATCATACAAAATACATTCATGTTCCCTTTTCTAAATGAACATTGTTATGAACACCCAAACCACTCTGAATAATTTAAAATAATATCTTTGTTCCCGAGTGTTCAATATGCTTTGCTTGAGGAAGGCTTAAGAGTACAAATATAAAGTCAGCTTAGAAATACCGATTGTAAAAGAGAGACGAGCTGCATCATGTATTGCATAATATTTACTGTTGTATTCAGCAGGAAGACTGACTCACCCTTATTACAAAGTTGTTGCAAATAACTCTAATAAATTCCAGGGTATATCAAAAAACCTGTGGCTGACATGTTTTTATCTCCAAATTTAGTGCTTTTCTTTAGGTCCCAGTCTCGACAATCTGGCAAGCAGTGCAAAACATACTCCATTTTCTTTAGCAATAAATTGTAGAAGAGGGTTTTTTCAGATGTCGTTTGCTGCATTTGAGTTCAGGCATTTGGCTGGATCGGATCGAGCTGGGGGGGAATAGAGGAGGGTGACAGTGGGGAGGGGGCAGTGTAGGGATAACATATTAATGTATTGAAAATGATTCCACCAAATGGAAGTGACTCCCCATAATTTGTTCCCCACAACTTAAAGTATTTAGATTTATTATTAATTCTTCTTATTATTATTATTTGTTAAGATTGTTAAATGTTTAGATTTATTATTATTATTGCCCCTTTAGAATATAATGTATTAGGTCATGTAACTTAGAACTGTTAAGAATATAATCCTATGTAACCAGAAACAGCCCCCCCCCCCCCCCCCCCGTGCTCCAGGGCATGCTCAAGTTTGTGCAAGGGGCTGCTTGAAATTGACATTGCAAAGATACATTGTAACAATGCATTGTCAAACCACTAACTCTGCTATGGGAGCCAAGCCCTGTAATTGACTAAGGGCATTGTTACTTAATTGACGCCTGTTCTCTTTAAAACATTGTAACTTTACTCAGCACTCAGAGAATGTTTTAAGCAATACCATCCAGAAACTTTTTGTAACTACAACTCTGATATATGTAAAGTTATTATTATACAAAAATATTGTATGGGAAACATTAATTAAGGAATGTGTGTAAGAGAGAGCGAGTGCTTGGATGATGAGTGAATGGTTCTGAGAGGTGCCAGCCTGAGAATACAGCAACAAAGGGCTGAAGAAGGCGTCAGGTGCCAGTGCAACCAAAAGGTGTCAAGTGGAGAAAACCAAATACTAGAGGTCCACCCGATGAGATCACTGACGAGCACCTGGCAGCCACCCTGGAGACATCAGCATGATGCAGCAATTTCCATAGACTGGCATAGGAAAAAATTCCTATAAGAACTGGACTAAAAAACTATGGAGTCAGAGTCCAAGGTTCTGATGCCAGCCTACCAGGAGCTTCAGATGCGCATCTGATCAGGACTTCGCTCCCCACTACCATCACTTGTGTACAGAATACCTGGCCAGTATTCTGTCACAAGCAACTTCCAGGCTGGTAACTATACACAGAACTTGAATGAATGGTTATATATATATATATATATATATATATATATATATATATATATATATATATATATATATATATATATATATATATATATATATATATATATATATATAAAAGGGTATAAGGGTTAAGTAGTGTTAGGAATAAGTATTTAAACAACGTTGTTTGCTTCTATCTTTTCTTTATTTTTTTTATTATTATCTTTACAATAAATGTGGCTTTTTGCCTTATCCCCCTAATAAGATCCTGCTTGCTTTTATTGGTACAACAGCAGAGCAGGGTGGAGTATGGGCGGGGCCACAAGCTGAGGAGCTCTCCTCCCCAAGCAGCAGTTACACCCATGACCCAAATGCTGCAATCATGGCCCTGCTCCCAGAACCCCGACACCCCTGTTCTTGACTAAACCTTCCTCTGGCTCCCATGGAACCTCCCCTTCTGCTGCTCTCAGCAATTTCAGCATGCTGCACCCAGGCTCCGTGCAGCTGGAGCGGGTTGCCCACCTCTCCTTGGGATTCCTGCTTTCAGCTCCCTAAATGAAAAGTGCAACGTGCCTTGTATCTGCTGAGGAAATCAGGGTTAAAATCCTTTGTCTTTGGCAAAACACCATTTCTATTTGCTGAGATTTTAATTGTTTTGAAGCCGCTTTTAGGAGCATTTGTCTACTGCAAATATGCCCCGCATGGCATCAGGGGGAAACTGAGGCAGAAGTGCTGACATGACTTCCCCAAAGTCAGCCCACAGAGTGACACCGTGGCTGACAGAGGAGTCACATCTGTCCCATTATAACCAGTCCCACTGCACTAGCCGCTAATCCATTGTGCTTCATTCATTAGCTTATTGGGAACTTTGACCGTTTCTTTAAAAGCACGTATGCAGTAAAGGCAATTCTCGTATTCAAGCCAATCAGCAATGGCATTTTTCTGCTGGCAGCTAGTTTCCCTTCCCAAAAAAATGATCACGAAGGCTGGGGTGGCACAAGTGTTTCATCTTTTGGAATGGATGAGAGAGCAATGAATAATGTTGTTATATTTTTTTAGGTCAGGAGTTTCCAGTCTTCTTTCTGACTCCCCCCTGCTGCGCGTGGTGAATATTCTACAGCCCACCTGTGCCACAACAACTGGTTTTCTTCACATTAGACAACTAGATTAAAGCCAGGGCCGAGGTGGGTAGGCAAGGCAACTGCCTGGGGCCCTGCAAAGCTCCACGGCTCAGCCTTTGCCTTCAGCCCCATGTGGGGGCGTCAACGCCAGATGCCAGGGCTCCGGCTTCAGCTTTCTGCCCTGGGCCCCCAGAAGTCGAGCGCTGGCCCTGCTCTCTGGTTTATTTTGGTGGGGCCCCCTGAAACCTGCTTGTGGCCCCTGGTTGAGAACTGCTGCTTTAAATCATTCCAAGTGCAAGGTCCTTTCCTGAAGTCGTCCAGGTCCCTACATCGCTGCCCTCCAGAGGCTATCGTCTGCTCTCAGTGAACGGGCAGGGACATTTGAAACCCTCTGCTGACCCTCATGGCAATGAAAGCAGAACCTGACTTGACGTTTCACCTTTTTGCCACATTTGTGTTCACTGAAAACCGAGTATTGTGGCCTCATTTCTGATACGTGCTGTCTGCAGATTTAAACTTTCTACAATGCGTGCACACAACACCATGCTGCCTTTTGAGGAAGACTCTCAATATGTCTTATTAACATGAATTCAACTTTACGGTCCCCATTAGAGGAAGGGACCTGTTAGGGTATGTCTACTCTACCACCCTAGTTCGAACTAGTCAACCGGAGATGCAAATGAAGCCCGGGATTTGAATTTCCCGGGCTTCATTTGCATGTTGCTGAGCGCCGCCATTTTTAAATGTCCGCTAGTTTGGACTCCATGCCCTGCGCACGACTACACGCGACACGAACTAGGTAGTTCGGACTAGGCTTCCTAGTCTGAACTACCGTTACTCCTCCACCCCACCCATTTCAGTCCTCCTTTTAGAGCTGAAGAAGTTGAAGCAAAAAGAGGTAACGTGATTTGGCTCCAGTCACATAGCGAGTTCATATAGCAGCAGGCAGGCCCAGGGTATTTCCCTCCTCCAGACCCCCAAACGCAAACAACCTTCAAGGGACCTTAAATCATTATCAGAAAGGCCAACGTTATAAATCACAGACAAACTCTGAAAATCCAAGGTTTCCCTCGGATCTAACTAGCCCCTGGGCTCCTAGAAGGCTATTTGTTTTTTTAACTAGTGGAATCCAGGGTCTCTGAAATACCCACTCTCCTCTTCTACTCTCTCTCCCTCCCCCAGTAATGGGACTCTAGTTGCAGCCCTGAACCAAAGCCTGACTCCCTGGGCTGCTCTGCGTTAGCAAATGGGACCCCTAATGCACCAACCGTGCAGCTCCACTAGTCCAAGTACACAAGTGCCCGTGTAGACAGAACACTGATATTTTTACTGCCCCGTCAGCCAGTTCTGTACAGGTCAAGCTTCGATGGCGACTTGTAAAACCCTGTCTCCACGGGTGTTTCTATCACTGCTACTATCAGTTGAACTGCACTGGCAGTTAATTGGCTGTGTAGATTCAATTTCTAGTGCTTATAAAGACCACTAGACCTTGCTGTCTTTCATCTATTTCTGTACATGTCCCTAGAGCTTCGAGAAGACTGAAAATCAGGTCAGAAGATTGGAAGAAACTAATGTGTTACTATTTAAAGAGAATAAATGGGATAAGCCAGGCCAATCGGACATTGACCATAGGTAAAAACTGAAAGCAGCTGATATGGGTCTTGAGTAATGAAGAATTAACGGAAATTAGTATACTTAATGCCAATCAGTGTGAATTTATGGAAATTTGATCCACTCAGACTAATCTGATAACTTTTTTAATGAGATTATAAAAGGTAATACCATTGATATAACAGACCACTGTACGGAATTATACTTGGTGCCACATGACATTTTGATTAAAAACTAGCACAATACAAAATGAACATTGCCACAGTAAATTGATTAAGAGATTGAAAAGTTCTATGCCTGTGTAAACCACGTGGTCAGACTAGCTAGTCCCTTCCAACCTTGGCATATCTAGAATTTCCTGGACTGCAGTCAGTATCATCTCTTCTTAAGCAATTTCTCCATGCCTCATGCTCTGAAGCTGTCTAGAGAACTTTCATTGACAACGCTGGATGTTAGATTTTTAAAATAAATTCTAGCTTCATTCCATAATCTCTCTGGAATTTGCTTTAAAGACATACCCTTTTTTGCTGTTAGTTTGTTTTACATCTTTCATTGGCTGTCACTCACCTGGTCAACAATCTTTTGGATTTCTTCGTTTGTAGGCTCGGGGTCAGAGAAGCCTCCGACTCTCACATCATCTTTCCTTCTCATAGTGGCAAATAACTTCTTAGGGTGTTTGCAAACACTGACAAGCAAAATCTAGAGCAAAGGTGACCAAGAAAACTCAGACTTCCAATATTATATAGCCGCACAGTCACGTGATTTGTAGATGTGGATTTTACCATCATCAGGTTTGTAAGGGAAAAGGAGAGAAGAAAGGAAAGCAAAATATAGTATTTTTAATAGTAAGGGAAAGAGCATTTTAAAGACCATAATGTGTATATTGCTTTCTGGACCCCAGAAAAACAGAAAACAAATAAGTTCCCAACCCCTATTAATTACAATATTTGGTTCAGGCTGGTGTGGCAATTTCTTGATTCAGCACCAGTTTCAACACATCTCATGAGGGTGTGATTCTTTGTGCTTAGAAAAGTGATTGTAAACACTGAACAACACCCAAATGTTTCCCAATATTAACTTAAAAATTACCACACAGACACGTTCTCCCCAGGTTTCATTTACAGGAACAGCAATTCCTGTTTAACTTGAACCTTGGTTCTCCAAGTTACCCTAAGCGAGCAAAGGCAGCAGGCCTTTTATTTTTAATTATTTTATTTCTCTATTGCTTGTTACAAAACTTAAAGGTTTTCCAACTGTTGAAAGGACATATAAGAATGCTGGCACATGCTGCCTGCCACCCTTGCCCCTTCTTTTGCATGTATTTTAGCTTTTAGTCTGAAGAAATATGACCCGCCCTCCAAAAGAAGCATACATGTACATTTCTTTATCAAAATTTTCCAAACTTATGTGCATTTAGCAATTAATCTTGTTATAATTGTGCACCAGGAATAACATTTTCTTTTTCTACATTATCTCTTTATCATTTGTCATTATAAATTGTCAGACTGACCCCAAAGAAAGTAATATACTTCTCCATAGCTTTTTGTATTCTTTGGATTATATTTTATTAATTTTTAGTGACGTTTTTGAATGACAGATACATTTTAAAGATTTAAAATATACGCACAAATATCCACTGCACAAATGGTCAAATGGCTGGAAAGCGAAGCTAGATGAATTCAGACAGTAAATAATCCATACAATTTAATAATGAGCAATTTACCACTGCAGCAGTTTACCAAGGATCATGGTGGGTTCTTCATCCCTGGTAATTTTAAATCAAATTGGATGTTTTCCTACGAGATCCACTCTGGGAATTTTTTGAGGGAGTTTATGGCCTTTGTTACACAAGAGCGCAAACCAGATTGTTACTCTGGCCACTTCTAGCCCTGGAATGTCTGAATTTAAAGTGTAGACGTGGTTATGCACCCATTGCAGCTGGTCTCTAGATTATGTAGTAAGTGTATAGATTCCTTAAGAATTCCCAGTTATCATTTGCAGGATGGCGAGGGTGACCATCCGGCCCATTTTTCTTGACAGAAAGACAAGAAGCCAGTAGGAGGAGAGGCAGCCTGAGTGTGACAGAGGGATAATGGGGATGGATGTGAGTGAGGGGTGTGTCACCCCTCCCCATGAGCACCCTGAAGCCAGGTGTCCCAAAGCAGGAGGGGTCTGACAGCCCTTTCAGGATGCGGGAGAGAAGCCATGATCCCTGGCACTTTCTGTGGGGCTGAAAAATTGATCCCTGTTGGCTCTTCCCACACTGAATTCCCAGCAACCTGAAGCTGTAGCCCTGATCCATGGGGCACCCCCTGAATTGCCAGCACCATTCAGGCTGCAGCCCCGGTCCTCAGCGCACCTCTCCCCTCCCCAGATAGCAGCTCCAAACCCCGGCATGTCCCTCCCCCCGAGTAGCAGCCCCTTCCGTGTCCCCTGAGCTACCCCGTGGCCACACACAGCCCCCAGCTGCCCCTTCTGATGTGGTAATCACAAACATTATTGAATGTTCTTTTCTACCACGGTAGAAGCAATCGATAAAAAACAACTTATCGGTGACAGAAATTGCACTGCATATTCAAAACAATTTAGCATGAGGCTCAGAGAAAGATTTGTCACATCACACACAAACACCCTCCTGCAGTCTTTGGTTGAGGCAAGGGTGAGGAAATGAATTTTACAATACAGTTGAGAATTTTTATTCAACATCCCTAAAGTAGTTGGAGAACTGGAAACCTGCCTTTGAGTGCATGGAAAAGTTGGAGAAGCTTCTCCCTGTTGAGTGGGCCCTGTTGAGAAGTATGCTGATCTTTGCCTTTGCCACACAAAACTTCCCACCTCACGTTTGATAGCTGAGAATCATCTTTGTGATGCGTGGACACATGCAAAACCAATAGTAGCCTGTGACATCAAAAATCCCCATTTCTGAAAGGGGGGAGGGGGAGAACATTTTCCCCAAGACAGACAACAAGGAAGCAGAATACTCAGCTCTGGGAAAGGCAGGTGAGTTTGGCATTTTTGCCAGGCACCGCAGCCTGTGTTTAATACGTCTTTTAAATAATTAATGCAGTTTGGTCACTTGAAAAAGCCTGTCTCGGTGTTTTTCCCAAGAAGGCGATCTTGTTTGTGGGAGTGAATTTTGCCCTAGACTGTGCTGCATTTTTACGACAAGTTGCTGGAAAACAAGCAGATCCTTCAAAACATGGCTTCACCTGGCAACAGAAGAATAGCCACTCTGGGTCAGACCAAAGGTCCATCTAGCCCAGGATCCTGTGTGCTGAGAGAGGCCAAAGCCAGGTGCGCCAGAGGGCGAGGATCACCAAATTTGGAATGCAGCTTCCTGTTATCACAAGAAACAATCACTTCTTTTCACAGACAATGACTCATCATACTAAGCTACTTTAAGCAACACCTACTTTGTTAAGGCTCACTTTTACACATCAGTAGCCAACAATTCATCACCCACCAAAAATCTGCCCTTCCCATCTTCAGGTAGGGCTTTACCCTGATTAAACCCAGGCAGCGCCTAGAGTCAAACACTCCCCCTTCATAAATCTCCCTGTTGATTACAGAGAACATAGAAGAATCACATTCAGACACTTTCTGGGATTGGGTTATGACATTAACTTGAATGAACATGCTTTCAGTGCAAGATTTCCCAATAAAAAGATCTGTAGGTGATAATTTCCATACAGCAGCTATAACTTCATGTTTAACAGGGTTTCATTCCAGCTGGATTCTGGCTAAAGGCACATTCTCGGCAAACTCTTAGAAGGTTACAATATTCGCAGCCTTTTCTGGTAAATAATCTTCCTCTCTGGTAAGATCTGCTTACTGGACCAGACCAAAGGTCCTTCTAGCCCAACATCCTGTCTGCCCACAGTGGCCACTGCCAGGTGCCACAGAGGGAGGGGACAGAGCAGGGAACCCTCAAGTGATCCCTCCCCTTTCACCCATTCCCAGCTTCTGACAAACAGAGGCCAGGGACCCCATTCCTGCCCATCCTGGCTAACAGCCATTGATGGACCCAACCTCCATGCATTTATCCCCTGAGGTTGGCCCACAGTAATATCTTGCTTGCTGCTCCCTCTCCCCGCCCCCACCCGAAGAGCTAGTTGCGCCCCTGAGCCACATTAGCAAGTCGGGATAGGTCTGGAGTTTACCCAAAACGCCACAGCTGCCAGCCAGTCCTGTAGTGTAGAAAACTAAAGTTGAGAAAAAAGAACAAGAAGAGAGTTGTTAAATGGGAAAACAATCAGGTGCACACATGAGACTACAAAGTGCCTATGTCAGGTTATTGGCGGTCCTGGTAAGTTAGCTGGCTTGAAAGTCCCTCTGGAACACAGACAGCCACAGCATGGGCATGTCCTTCAGTCCTTGGGTCAGAGCCTCCATTCCTAGAAAAGTCACTGCAGACTGAGCAGCGGGATTGCAGACAAAGTGGAGAAGATGCAGCTGCCTCGTTCCATCCACGTCCTACGACTTGTGCTCCCTTTGTCTCACACAGGGTTCATGGCACATAGCACAAAAGCCCTGGGGCTTGTCTGGTCACACTCAAGGGCCAGTGTAATCACCCCCTGAACACAGCAAGTTTCAGCGCTGTAAAGTGCCAGCTGGACACGCTCCTGGCACTGGCTCTGCGACCACGCAGTCGCATCAGAGCGCTCCTGCCCCGGCAGCACTTTTGTGTCCTGAGTGTAGACAAACCTGAGAGTGCTCTGTGCACAGGCCTACCACAAGCCTTGCTGACTTGGGGGGCCGTCCCTCGTGCCTTGCACTGCGTTCATTGTACCACTGATGGCCCCTGATGCGCCATCAAACAAGCAACACCGCGCTGACGCCAATCTGTCTGGGGGGTGTCATTGAGAAACACAGCGCAAGTTTGGAACTACATCTCTATAGCCCATGACACAAAGTTGATACAAACACATAAACAAGATTATCTTAAATGACAAACAGTGGGGTAACGAGGAGGACGGGGGGCATTTGTTCCCGGGTGCCATGCTAGGAGGCCACCAATTTAGTCCCCCTCTGCTCTCCAATCATCCCTCAGCTCTCCTGCTCCTTCTCTGCACACCGCTGCCAGCTTGGAGCCTCCTCCGCACCTCTCCGCCCCCAGCCCCACCCTCCTCCGTCTCCACCAGCGGGTTAGTGCATGCGGGGGCCCAGCCCCAAACTGGAGGAAGGTGAGGGGAAGATGTGGTACAAGCCTTCCCTTCTCTCCCCCCCCCCCCCCCCGGGTCAGGCTAAGCCATGCAGCAGGTTCAGGGCCCCACTGCACAGCAGCAGCAGAGGTTATGCATGCAAATTTTGCCTTTGCCCCAGGGTTCATAACACCCTCGCTATACCTCTGATGACAAATTGTAACTTTTTTGCAGATACTGTCCATGGTGTACCTAGCATGATTCCTTGCAATACTATAATAATGGTGTCAACGCTATCATAAGGTGTCCCACATATTCCACCAGTCACTGTCCTGGACAGACACAGAACCTCATGAGGGCAGTGATCAGTGCTCTCCCCACTCCTCCCAGTCCGCTGGCACTTCTCCAGTATCTGATGGTTTGTTAAATATGAACGTCAATGGCTCAGAGAATGCTTTCCCCAAATCTGTGAAAAGTCTGGCAGGTAAGTGCACCTCCCCCCTCCTTCCCCCCCCCCCCCCCCACTCCAAGACTACAGAACATTTTATGGGGAGTCAGTTTCTTTCATTTAACTATTTCTGCGGCCTGCCATATGCACGTCTTACACCGCAAACGTGACAGGACTGAGTAACCGACACAAGTGATGCCAATCCAGGGTTAAGTAAAACTTTGCTATCTCTGCACACCAGCATGTGTTCTGTAAGGCACATATTAAAAACGGTTACAGTACTTACTTTTGTAACTGTTGCTCTTCGAGATGTGTTGCTCATGTCCATTCCACTTAGGTGTGCGCATGCCGCGTACGTGGATTGCTAGAGACCCTTTCCTCAGCAGAACCCATCAGGCCAGCCGGGGAGCCCCCTGGAATGGCGCCGCCTATATCGGTGCATATATATCCCCACTGGCCCTCCACCCCCTCAGCTCCTACTTCCCAGAACGCTCCGATGCAGGGGAGGCGGGGGGGATGTGGAATGGACAGGAGCAACACATCTCAAAGAACAACAGTTACAAAAGTAACCAACCATTTTTTCTTCTTCAAGTGCTTATTCATGTCCATTTCACTTAGGTGATTCCAAAGCCAACCCTCAGGTGGCAAGGTCAGAGCCTACGCAGAGACGGACTGTAGCACAGCCCTACCTCCAGCAGCATCCTCCCTGGCGAGCATGGCATAATGATCTGCAAAAGTGTGCACTGAGGACCAGGTAGCTGTCCTGCAAATCTCCACAATGGGCACCTGGGCCACAAAAGCCGTGGAAGATGCTTGCATTCTCATGAAGTGCGCCCTAATTGGCGGGGCCGGAGCCTGCGCTAGCTCGTAGCACGCCTTGATGCAATCTGAGATCCAGGAAGAGATAGGCTGAGCCAACACCGGCCGACCCTTCATCCTACCCGCTAACGCTATAAACAATTGAGGGGACTTGCGGAAGGGCTCGGTCCTCTCTAAATAAAAGGCTAAAGTGCGCCTCGTGTCAAGTGTGTGTAAAGCCTGTTCTGTCCCAGAGCTAGGGGGCTTAGGGTAAAACACAGGGAGAAAAATATCCTAGTGAACATAGAAGACAGATACCACCTTGGGCAAAAAAGCCGGGCGGGGATGCAGCCTGACCTTATCCTTAAAGACCATTTACGGGGGGTCCACTACTAGGGCCCTGAGTTCCAATACTCACCTGGCTGAGGTAATGGCCACAAGGAAAGACACCTTCTAGGAAAGGTGTAGAAGGGAACACGTTGGGAACAGTGGCTCAAAGGAAGGACCCACGAGCCTTGAGAGGACCATATTGAGGTCCCAGAGGGCACTGGCTCACGAACCTAGGGGTAAGCCCTGTCTAAGCCCTTGAGGATCTCGTGCACCATGGGGTGCGAGAAAATGGTCCATCCCCCGAACCAGAGTGGAAAGCTGAGATGGCTGCTAGGGGCACGCGCACGGAGGAGGGAGCCAGGCCCTGGAGCCTGAGCCCCAGGAGGTAGACCTGGAGGGTGGGCCTTGTCACCTGACCAGATTACAAACCATTTCCACTTCTCCAGGTAGGAAGACCTGCCAGGTAGAAGGCTTCCAGCCCCTAGGAGGACTGCCTTGACCTGCTCTGAGCATTGCCTCACTGAGGCCGTTAGCCATGGAGCTTCCATGCCTTGAGGTGCAGACAGTGGAGGTTCGGGTGTCTGAGCCTGCCAAACTGCTGGGAGATTAGGTTCGGGCACAGGGGGAAGGCCAGAGGCCGCTCCACTGAAAGGGCGAGGAGGTCCAGGAACCAGTGCTGACGAGGCCAGGCCGGGGCTGTCAAGATCACTCAGGCCCGGAATTCCCTGACTCTAAGGATTTCTCTGGGGATCAGCGGGAAAGGGGAAAGGCCTACAGCAGGCCAGGGGATCATCAACGCTTCCCCCAGAGACCCCAGGCTGTGCCCAAACAGAGAGCAATACCGGGGACACTTCCTGTTGATGCAGGTGGCGAACAGGGCCAGGTGCAGAAATCCCCACCTGTGGAAGATGGAAATGTGGAAAGAGGCATCTCTGATATCGAGGGCAGCGTACCAGTCTCGCGTGTCTATGGAAGGAATGAAGGAGGCCAGGGTAACCATCTTGAACTTGGACCTGACTATGAAGGTATTCAGATCCCTCAAATCCAGAATAGGACGGAAACTGCCCTTGGCTTTTGTGACCAGGAAGTAGAGGGAGTAGAAACCCCTTCCTCAGACAAGACTCTGAGGTCCTGCTTCAAGTCTTGGGGCAGCAATTCCTCAACTTGTCCATAGCTGCCCATGAGTTAAAGGAGTACCTACTTAGGAGGACTTGCTGGTTAGCTATGCTGAGTAGGAGACCCCGCGAGGCATAGGCCTTGCGACCCAAAACATCTGAGCACTTGGCTTACCTGTTCTTAGGGACGGAGCAGGTTGGCCCTATTGCTCATAGTGATTAGTGGTCTGTACCACTATCAAACCAGGTGGTGGATGGGAGAACAGATGCTCACAGCCCACCGGAGGGACAAATTACCGGCGCTCTGCCCTTTTGTCCATGGGTGGGATAGAAACTGTGATAGAGGCTCATACAGCTGCACATCCACCAATGTGATATATGCCATCAAGTGCCACCAGAGCCCCTCAGCCATGAATACTGGCCAAACTGGACAGTCTCTATGACAAAGAACACAAATCAGATATTCAAAAAGGCAACGTACAGAAACCTGTTGGGAACATTTTAACTTGCCCAGGCACTCACTAATGAATCTCTATATTATTACAAGCCAATTTCAAAAACCAACTTCAAAGGGACACTGCAGAACTTATTTTCATGTACAAGTTTGATACCTGTGATAGAGGTTTGAACAAAGACCTTAACTGGATTACCCAAGCCAAACAGCAGGTATTTAAGGGTACTTAGAACCCACTCTATCAGCTTCTGTTAGCATGGACACTCTAAGGGTATGTCTACACTACAGAGTTAGTTCGAACTAACGGACGTTAGTTCGAACTAACTTTCATAGGCGCTACACTAGCGCTCCGCTAGCTTGAACTTAAATCGAACTAGCGGAGCGCTTAGTTCGAACTAGGTAATCCTCATTTTACGAGGATTAAGCCTAGTTCGAACTAGCTAGTTCGAATTAAGGGGTGTGTAGCCCCTTAATTCGAACTAGTGGGAGGCTAGCCCTCCCCAGGTTTCCCTGGTGGCCACTCTGGCCAACACCAGGGAAACTCTATTGCCCCCCTCCCAGCCCCAAACCCCTTAAAGGGGCACGGGCTGGCTACGGTGCCCATGCCAGGTGCAAGCCTGCCAGCACCCAGCCAGCAGACCCTGCACCTGGCACGGATCGAGCCACCCACCCAATGCCCCCCAACCCTCCCCCTCTTCCCGGGACCAGGCTGGCAGCTCCCGGGAGCTTGCCCAGGACCGCAAGAGGTGGGCACCCGCCTGAGCTAGTGCAGACATCGTGGACTTCGTCCACGATCTCCGCACTAGGCACAGGAAAGTGGCCGTCTAGGTCAGGATAGCTGCCAGCCTGGCCACCCAGGAGCAGGTGTACATGAAAATCAAGGGGGTCCACTGAGACCCCCGACCCTGAGCCCTGAGCTTACAATGGCCGTCCTGGGTCAGACCAAAGGTCCATCTAGCCCAGTAGCCTGTCTGCCGACAGCGGCCAACCCTAGGGACCTTGGAGGGGATGGACCGAAGACAGTGACCAAGCCATTTGTCTCGTGCCATCCCTCTCCAGTCTTCCACAAACCTTGGGCAGGGACACCACTCCTACCCCCTGGTTAATACCACTCCATGGACCCAACCTCCATCACTTGATCTCACGTCCCTTTAAACTCTGTTCCAGTTCTAGCCTTCACAGCCTCCTGCAGCAAGGAGTTCCACAGGTTGACTCTTTGCTTTGTGAAGAACAACTTTCTGTTACTAGTTTGAAGCCTGCTACCCATTCCTTTCCTTTGGTGTCTTCTAGTCCTTCTTTATGGGAACTAATGAGAACTTTTCTGTATGCACCCTCTCCACCCAACTCCTACTTTTAGAGACCTCTATCCTGTCCCCCCTCCGTCTCCTCTTTTCTAAGCTGAAAAGTCCCAGTCTCTTTAGCCTCTCTTCATATGGGACCTGTTCCCAACCCCTGATCATTGTAGTTGCCCTCCCCTCTCCCAGCCTCTCTCTTCCCCTCTCCCACCTCCTTTTCCCAGTCTCCCCCAGTTTTGTTCAATAAAGACAGATTCCATTTTGGAACACAATTGTCCTTTATTTTGTACATCAGGAAGGGGTGCTAGGGAAGGGTAAGTGGAAGGAGGTGAGGGAGGAATGGGGTACGAGCCCCCAATGGGGAGGACTGGGCTGGCTCTGCGGGCTTCTGGGGGTGGAAGCTCTCCTGCAGCCCCCCAATTGCCTCCTCTCCCCAGATGGCAGCCTGCGGCAAGTGCAGCCGGGCTGATGGCCGAGTGGTGTGATGTGCCCAGTGTGGGAACTCCGGGCAATCCAAGCCAGGACTGCTTTGCAAGCAGGGCACCCCTGAGAACTGTCTGTCCGGGGTGGGGGTCGGGTCCCTTTAAGCACAGCCGTCGGCTAGCCTGAGACAGCATCTCCACGCTCTAAGTCCTCCTCTGATGCCCTGCCGGCACTGCTTCCGGCCATCCTTAACCCCGGTTCAGGGTCCACTCAATGTGGCCATGCTAGTTCGAATTAGCAAAACGCTAATTTGAACTAGTTTTTAGTTCTAGACACGTTAGTTCGAATTAGCTTAGTTCGAATTAACTAATTCGAACTAAGTTAGTTCGAATTAGCGCTGTAGTGTAGACATACCCTATTTGATTATTCTTTTCCAATTTTGTTTTCTCCTTCCATTTCCCTCCCCATCTCTTTCTCGGCTATTTATTTGGAACTTGGCCCTCTTAAATGCCATTCATCTGAGGAAGTGGGTTGTGCCCATGGAAGCGCATGATCCCATCTACATGGTTTGTTAGTCTCTAAGGTGCTGCAGGACTATGTGTTGTTGTTTTTTTTTAATATGCAGTTTACCAGAGCTCAAAACCAGTGCCGTAAGTTGTTGTAAAGGTGGTGGCAGCGATGCTTGCTGGCTAGCACACGTTTATGGCAAGGCTCCAGACTTCACTGAATACTTACAAGTGCATTGCTGCAAACCCCTCTTACTTACCAGTGTATTACAATTATCCAAATAAATAATAGATTTTGAGTTGATAAGAATGCAGAGAATGTTTTACAAAATGCTTGTAAAATACTACATGTACTGTTCTCACTCAGCTGTGCCCCATCTCATAATGTAACAAGGAACATTTGCATTGTATATACCTCTTTAGCTAAGTAGCCTACTTTACAAGAAAGAAGCCTGGTGTAATGCAAATGACAGTCTTTTACAAGATGTTAAGTCCTGTTCATTAAACACAAATGAGCCATTGCACAAGATCTAAGACTTCATTAAGTGTTCCCTTCCTCTACACCATCCTTGATACAGGGACTTGTGTGGGAACAGCTGCTGTCAGCTTGAGTTGCCGCTGTGAACATGGATTCAAGGAAGAATTCATCTCCGAATTGTTGAGATTCTAACAAGACAATAATTTAATTGAGAAGACGGAAATCCCAATGTTATTCTGGGCAGCCCTTTTAGGACATTAGTGGAGGACTTCATCTCTGGCACCTTTTGAAATTATACATTGTTACTCACCTGGATGTATTTTTTACCTGCTTTAACCTCTCGGCAACTCATTCCTTTTTCTTAACTAATAAACCTTTC
This sequence comes from Pelodiscus sinensis, assembly GCF_052426305.1. NCBI lineage: Eukaryota > Metazoa > Chordata > Testudines > Trionychidae > Pelodiscus > Pelodiscus sinensis. Next base: position 144,058,057 of record NC_143052.1, on the reverse strand, counting down.
AACTACTATGGTATTGTCTACTAGCATTCTTTGATGTGAAATCCAGAATGCAAATCTGCCTTGCTGAGTGACTCATCTCTTGGGACTCCGTACCACCTGAATATTTTGTAATTTTTTGGTGTGAAAGTCCATGTCACATAGTCCGGCTTACCTAGGTGGCAAGATAGACTGGAGAGTCTAAAGGGACTCTCTGTGACTCCATTATGAGACTACTGTAATACTTTGAGAATTCACATTGATTACTGGCTTAGGTAAATCCAGTGCTAGAGCATACCATCAGTCTGAGGCAGATGGCTTGAGGTAGGCTCTCATGGTTGTAAACAGTGAACTGGAGCCCATGGGAGCCGCGAGGCTTCATGGCTATGGACCTTTTAGATAAACAAAGTGGCAGGGGCCTGCAAAACACTTGGGGTACGTCTAGATTAAACGCCTCTGCTGACAGAGGCATGTAAAATAGGATACCTAACATAGTAAATGAAGCAGGGATTGAAATATCCCCAGCTTCATTAAAATAAAATGGCCACCGCGCTTTGCCGGTTCGGCTTATTGTCGGCACAGCGCGCGAGTCAAGACGCGGATCGTTCAACAAGGAAAGCCTTTGTCGACCGCTCCTGTAAACCTCGTTTCACGAGGCATACGGGAGAAGTCAACAAAGTCTTCCTTTGACCGATCCGCTTCTTGACTCGTGCGCTGTGCCGACGATCAGCTGAGCCACCACAGCACGGCGGCCATTTTTATTTTAATGAAGCTGGAGATATTTAAATCCCCACTTCACTGACTATGTCGGGTAGTCTATTTTACATGCCTTTGTCGGCAGAGGCATGTAATCTAGATGTACCCTTGGAGAAACACTGCTGTGTACTGGTAACATCAGATTTGTCCTCCATTTCAATACCAAGTTGTTTTTTTAGTTCCTGACTATGGCTATGTCTACACTACCTCTTTTCTGCAGAAGAGACAATGCAAATGAAGAGCTCATTAGCAACCTCTCATGCTTCATTTGCATATTCTCTTTCAATGGTTTTTGCAGAAGAGGTTTTTGCACCAAAAAAAGCAGTGGAGACGTGTCCGTTTTGTGCGAAACCCCCCTTTTGTGCAAAAACCCTTATTCCTCAAAAAATAAGGTTTACAGGTTCTTGTGCAAAAGGGGTTTTTTGCTCATAACAGACGTGTCTACACTGCTTTTTTTGGCACAAAAGCCTCTTCCGCAAAAAGCATTGGAAGAGGATATGCAAATGAAGCGCGAGAAGTAGCTAGAGTGCTTCATTTGCATTGCCTCTTCTGCAAAAAAGAGGCAGTGTAGACATAGCCTGAGGGTTATTAGGCCTTGCACATTCCAACAACAAGCATTTAGCACTATTTTAGTTAAACCTCAATGTTGTCCTCCCTCAGAAATGCATGAATGGGCTCTGTTGCCAAAATACTAGCATGCAAATGCTTTTCTATTACTTTTAATACAATCTTTGCTCTTTCCTGTTTGCGAAGTGCAGTTTATCACTTCTACTGCTTCAGATAATAGATATCCCTCTTTCTCTTGTGTGTCATCCTGCCCTTTGTCACATTTGCAAACAGGAGCAGCAAACAGGGAGTTTTGAGAGGGAGTTCTCCAGGTAAAGGAGGAGTAAATATGGGACCCTTGAGGTAAGTGGCTGTCTGTAGTGTGTATTTATGGGGGGGGGGAAAGCGGGGGGGTGTTACTTGCTGTGTGCTGAGCTTGTGTTTGTTTGTTTGTTTGTTTGTTTGTTTGTTTGTTTGTTTGTTTGTTTGTTTGAAGGAGTGTGTGCTGTGGCCGGCAGCTGGAAGCTGAGAGCTTCTAAAGGTTTAAAATCTAGAAGCCTCTGTTAACTGGCTGTGCCTTAGTCAGGGGGCAGGGCAACCAGGGCTTTATAAAGCTGTGAGTCAGTGACCAGGGAGCTTGTGAACAGGAGCAGCAAACAGGGAGTTTTGAGAGGGGGAGGTTAAAGGGCACTAGTTACTTCTGACCTTCTTTAGACATAACTTTTATAATAATCTATATTCCAGCCATTCAAAAAGAAGCCCAGTTTAATTATAAACTTATTCATAAGAAAAATGGAGACAGAAGCCCAGAAGCAGAGTGGGGGCTATCCTGTTTATTGTGTCAAGTGTAACATGTATGATTATCAGACCTATGGGCGGGTAGTGTCTGTGTGCACCCGTTGCAAGAAGCTCCTGACCCTCAGAGACCGAGTTCGGGGTTTGGAGGCCAGGGTGGCTGAACTGGAGGAATCAAGAGAGGCAGAGAGCTATGTTGATGAGACTTTCCGGGACACTATAGTACTGTTCCCACCTCCAGTCTGAGAGCCCCAGTGCTCTTAAGGAGGATGAAAGTCTCAGGGGAACAGAGCATTCAATGGGAGTAGAGAGAAACCATCCCGTAGTTGGGACCCTCCTTCCAAAGGATGTTGCGGTATCCTCTCACAATGAGGATACCTCTGAGGGGGAGGGAATGCCTGTTGTTAGGAAGAGGCAGATGTTAGTAGTGGGTGATTAGATCGTTAGAAACATAGGTAGTTGGGTTTGTGATAATCAGGAGAACCGTATAGTCACTTGCCTGCCTGGTGCGAAGGTTGCGGATCTCTCAAGGCATCTAGATAGGCTTATGTGTAGTGCTGGGGAGGAGCCGGTGGTTGTACATGTAGGTACCAATGACACAGGGAAGGGTAGGAGAGATGTCCTGAAGGCCAAATTTAGGTTGCTAGGAAAGAGACTGAAATCCAGGAAATCCAGGACCTCTATGGTGGCATTCTCGGAAATGCTTCCAGTTCCACACGCAGGGCCAGGTAGGCAGGCAGAGCTTCAGAATCTCAATGCGTGGATGGTGTAGGGAGGAGGGGTCTAGATTTATTAGGAACTGGGGACACTTTTGGAAGAGGGGGAGCCTGTACAGGAAGGATGGGCTCCACCTAAACCAGGGTGGAAGCAGACTGCTGGCACTCAACCTTAAAAAGGCCATAGAGCAGTTTTTAAACTAAGAGATGGGGGAAAGCCGATTAGTGCGGAGAAGCACGTAAATCGGAGGGAGACTTCTCTTAGAGGAGAATCCATTGATAGAGATTCTCTAAGCTGTAGTCAGAAAGAGAGGAGGGGAGAAGACAAACCATGGGCCAGAGCAGACAAACAACTGCATATAAAGGAATCCAATGCATCATGGAAGCACAGACAAATAAACAGTGGCAATTTTTTAAAGTGCTTCTACACAAATGCTAGGAGTCTGACGAATAAGATGGGTGAACTAGTATACCTTGTATTAAAGGAGGAGATTGACATAATATGCATCACTGAAACCTGGTGGAATGAAGAAATCTGTGGGACACAATCATACCGGGATATAAAATATATCGGAAAGATAGAGCAGGCCGTGTGGGTGGCGGAGTGGCACTGTATGTGAAAAATAATGTAGAATCAAATTAAATAAAAATCTTAAATGAATCAACATATTCAATAGAATCACTATGGATAGTAATTCCATGCTCCAATAATAAGAAATTAGCAGTAGGGATATATTATCAACCACCTGACCAGGACAGTGATACTGACATTGAAATGCTGAGGGAGATTAGAGAGACTACCAAAATAAAAAACTCTATAATAATGGGGGATTTTAATTATCCCCATATAGACTAGGTACATGTCACCTCAGGAAGAGAAGCAGAGATAAAATTTCTCAATGGCTTAAATGACTGCTTCTTGGAGGAGCTGGTACAGGAACCCACAAGGGGAGAGGCAATTCTCGATTTAGTCCGAGTGGAGCGCAGGATCAGGTCCAGGATATAACCGTTACAGGACCGCTCGGGAATAGTGACCATAACATAATAACATTTAACATTCCTGTGGTGAGAAGAACACCTCAGCAGTCCAGCACTCTGGCATTTAATTTCAAAAAGGGGAATTACACAAAAATGAGGAGGTTCGTTAAACAGAAATTAAAAGGCACAGTGACTAGAGCCAAATCCCTACAAGCTGCATGGAAACTTTCTAATGACACCATGTCACGGGACAGACTGCCCCTCAGGCTTACAGCCCTGTCGTCATGGGGCTACCTGCGCGCACACCCTTCCCCCACTCGTGCCTCACTAACGTATTCTACCAGTTCGGCAAACAAAACTAAAGGTCCGAGGCCCGTTTAAGAGCCCCCTGAGTCTCGGTCTCCCTGGGCGCTATGGGACGACCATGAGGGAGGAGGGGGACTCGGGCCCGCCCTCACTCCAAGTCCCGACCCAGGACCCTAAAGGCAGCGGAGTACAGTCGCTGCCTGGTTGGTGGGGATTCCCCCGTAACTCACCAACCCTTGGGATGTGGTTAAGGCGCTGCCGCTGCCTGCTGTCCCCATCCAGGGTCACTTCCTCCTCCTCACCGGGCTCGTCTCTCTGGCGACGAACTCCACCGTCTCCGCGGCCGCTGATCGCTGCTCCCTCCGCACTGGGCTCCTCTCCCCCGGTCAGAGCATCTCCTCCTCGTTCCGCTCTCCCCGGGCGTCTTTTGAAGGGGCCACCTTCCCTGGCTCCACCCTCCATGCCCGGGTGCCAACTGATGACATTACCCGGGGAAGGGAGTCCCCTCCAGGTGTAGCCAGACAGCCACCCCCCATATTATCCATCTTATTTGCCTTTCTGAAGCATACAGGGCAGAGAAGGTGCAGTAAAATCAGCATAGTCTATGCTGGCTCATCTGATCCTGAGAAGCTGAAAAAACAGATATGTGGAGAGAGAGCGATTAAGTCAATAAGCTGGCCTCGAGGCTGCGAGAACGGCCCCGGCTGGCACCCATGTTGATTCGAACACACACACAGTCCCTGGAAGAGGAATTTCCCACTGAGAAAAGAATCCCCAGTAATTCCAATTTAGTTATCTCTCTTACAAGTGTAAATTAAGTTCACAACTCCCTTGTAAGAACTGGTCTCACAAAAGACAGACCAGCCCCATTTGGCATGACAGACAAGAAAGAGCAATACGTGACCCCATGAGTATAAAAGATAGGTCCAGCACACACTCACTTTGAGTGTCATTCTACCCTCTACCTGCTGGTCGGGTTAGGTGTTTGACCTCCCGAGGTTCTATGGGGACTCCCACCTCGTATTTTCATCTTTCCTAGGAATTGAGGGACCGGCCCTGGCCTGACATGCTGGAGTCGAGAGGCACAGAAGGGGGTAAAAATTGTACCTGGATGTGGTCCTCTGTCTTAAGTGTACACATAGAAAGAGTAAGCTGTTACTTGGTACCATTATTTCTATTTTTTCTATCTTTATCTTCTTTGTAACCATTTTTAAGATCTATATTTTTCTAGTAGTTAAGAAATAGAACAATAGCCATTGCAACCATATGATTTATAAGCTTCCTCAATAAACCTGTAACTGTTTAAGTTTTAACCTGACTCCTTCAGTTGCTGTAATAGAACCAAGCACAATTTAAAAGAACTTCAGCCGGTCATAAAGGGACAGTTATAGGAAGAGCTTGGGCGTTTGGATTTGTGTCACACCCAGGTGGCACAATCCACTGGGGCACCTTTCAGTCTTTCCCCAAGGCTGCCCGCTGCAAAGGAATTACGAATTCTAGCAGCTGAAATCTAAGGTGTAATAAGCTCTTCCTATAAACTCGGGGCGTCTGAGAGCCTGTTGGCTGCCCTCTGCGACGGGACCCCGGTCCTAGCAGTAAAGTCACAGACGTTAAACTATTTTTTGGAGCGCCCTCCAGCCTCCTAGGCTGCCCACTGCAATGAGACTTTGTGTCTCAGCAGTTGAAGACTTGGGTGTAACACACACACACACACTGCCCTGACCGTCGGCTGACACCGGGTGACATCTACGTCCCCGTCTTTCCCCGTACAGGCGGGGCACGTGAGCCGGGGTGCCGCCCACAAGCGGCCGCGCTTCCAACTTTTGGGGCCATTTGACACCACAGCTTGTGCCCTGCCAGTATCTCTTTTGCCCATCTCAGGCTCAGGAGTGCGGCGCCCCGTCACACATCATAATAGAGACCCAAATTAAATGGATACCCCAAATTAAAAAACATAGTAAGAGACCTAAAAAAGAGTCATTGTTGCTTAACCACCATGCAAAAGAAGCAGTGAGGGACAAAAAGGCATTTTTCAAGAAGTGGAAGTCCAATCCTAGTGAGATAAATAGAATGGAACATAAACACTGTCAAATCAAGTGTAAAAATGTAATAAGAAAAGCAAAGAAAGATTTTGAGGAACAGCTAGCCAAAAACTTAAAAAGAAATAGCAAAATGTTTTTAAAGTACATTAGAAGCAGGAAGCCTGCTAAAAAAACAGATATTGTTCCCTAGACAATTCAGATATAAAAGGAGCAATCAAGGACGATAAAGCCATTGCAGAAAAACTAAATGATTTCTTTGCTTCAGTCTTCACGGCTGAGGAAGTTAGAAAGATTTCCAAATCTGCACCGTCCTTTGTGGGTGATGAATCTGAGGAGCTGACCTGGATCGAAGTGTCATTAGAGGAGATTTTGGAACAAATAGAAAAACTCAACGTTAACAAATCACCGCGACCGGATGGCATTCATCCAAGAGTTCTAAAAGAACTCAAATGGGAAATTGCTGAACTATTATCTGTGGTTTGTAACCTATCCTTTAAATCGGCTTCCGTACCTAATGACTGGAAGCTAGCTAACGTGACACCAATATTTAAAAAGGGCTCTAGAGGCGATCCTGGCAATTACAGACCAGTAAGACTAACTTCAGTACCGGGCAAATTAGTCAAAGCAATAGTAAAGAATAAAATTGTCAGGCATGTAGAAGAACATAATTTGTTGGACAAAAGTCAACATGGTTTCTGTAAAGAGAAATCATGTCTTACTAATCTATTTGGGTTCTTTGAAGGGGTTAACAAACATGCAGACAAGGGGGATCCAGTAGATATAGTATACTTAGATTTTCAGAAAGCCTTTGACAAGGTCCCTCACCAAAGGCTCTTGTGTAAATTACATGGTCATGGGATAAGAGGGAAGGTCCTTTCTTGGATTGAGAACTGGTTAAAAGACAGGAAACAAAGGGTAGGAATAAATGGTAAATTTTCAGAATGGAGAGGGGTAACTAGTGTGGAAGAAAACATTGTCCTCACTCTGAGTTTGTAAGCAACAAGTAGCTAGAGGCAGTTTTATTATAAGCTGCAGCAAGGGAAAAACTGGTTCGGACAGGGGGGAAGCCCCCTCCCTCCGAGGCAGATCTTCAAATACAGGCAATTATGAAGCAGTTTATATACTGTCTATTAAATATAATAACAATAACAATTAGTCTCCTTCCCATTACAAACACCAATGGTTAACAGTTATTTAGTTCCACCCAGATGCTCCTTATCTCAAGGTCTCTACCAGAGTCAGCATTCTACCCTTATCTCCGTATGGAGGCGAGAGGCAAAGGCAGCGTCTAATTACAGATCTCGCGTTGTCAGGCCACAGACTTAGCCTGACTCTTGCTCTCTTGTTAACAAGACCAAGATGGCTGCACACAAATTCCCTTATTCCCTTTTCCTGCCTACACACTAGTGGTGTCCCCCATGGATCAGTCCTGGGACCAATCCTGTTCAACTTATTCATAAATGAACTGGAGAAAGGGGTAAGCAGTAAGGTGGTAAAGTTTGCAGATGATACTAAACTGTTTAGGATAGTCAAAACAGAAGCAGACTGTGAAGAACTTCAAAAAGATCTCACCAAACTGAGTGATTGGGCAACAAAATGGCAAATGAAATTTAATGTGGATAAGTATAAAGTAATGGACGGTGGAAAATATAACCCCAACTATACGTACAGTATGATCGGGGCTAATTTTGCTATGACAAATCAGGAAAGAGATCTTGGAGTTATCGTGGACAGTTCTCTGAAAATTTCCACACAGTGTGCAGCGGCGGTCAAAAAGGCAAATAGGATGTTAGGAATTAAAGAAAGAAAGGGATAGAAAATAAGACCCAGAATATCTTACTGCCCCTGTATAAAACTAAGGTACGCCCACATCTTGAATACTGTGTACAGATGTGGTATCCTCACCTCAAAAAAGATATTTTGGCCTTGGAAAGGGTTCAGGGAAAGGCAACTAAAATGATTAGGGGTTTGGAATGGGTCCCATATGAAGAGAGACTAAAGCAACTGGGAGTTTTCAGTTTAGAAAAGAGGAGACTGAGGGGGGATATGATAAGGGTATATAAAATCATAAGTGGTGTGGCAAGGGTGAATAAAGAAAAGTTATTTATTAGTTCCTATAATAGAAGAACTAGAGGACATCAAATTAAATTAATGGATAGCAGGTTTAAAACTAATAAAAGAAAGTTCTTCTTCACACAGCACATAGTCAACCTGTGGAACTCCTTGCCAGAGGAGGCTGTGAAGGCTAGGACTATAACAGAGTTTAAAGAGAAACTAGATAATTTCATGGAGGTTAGGTCCATAAAAGGCTATTAGCTAAGGGATAGAAATGATGTCCGTGGCCTCTGTCAGAGGCTGGCGATGGATGGCACAAGACAAATCACTTGATCATTGTCTTCAGTCCACCCCCTCTGGGGCACCTGGTGCTGGCCACTGTTGGCAGACAGGCTACTGGGCTAGATGGACCTTTGGTCTGACCCAGTACGGCCGTTCTTATGTTCTTATTTATGTTTTAGTGATAGCACTTTCCTTTAATGATCTCCTCCTCCTTCCCCACCTGTTGCTTTGAATACTTTTTAAGCAGCATTCAGCTTCTGTATATCTTGTTGAGAATTCTTGTCCTTTGTAACTTCTTCGCCTGTTTAGGTACCACATCTCCTCCCTGATTCAGACATTTTAGCTTTGTTCTTTTCATAGGAATGCTCCCGCCCACATTTAGCAACCTTCTTTTTCCTCTACATACATTTGTCATATGTGCAAATTCTAAACTCTCCAGGGGTGTGGAATACAAGTTAGATCAAAACAGCTGATAGTCTAGCTTTATTGTGCCACATAAAGCCCTTTGCTTCCATGTTATTTGCACAGCTGTGGATGGTTTCTCCCCTCTACAAATCAATCACTATGGCTATGTCTAGACTGCAGGCTTCTTTCGAAAGAGGCTCTTTTGAAAGATCGCGTCTAGACTGCAGGCGGATCTTTCAAAAGAGAAATCCGCTTTTTCGAAAGAGAGCACCCAGCGAGTCTGGTTGCTCTCTTTCGAAGACGGCCTCTTTACATTGAAGAACGCCTTCCTTCGAAAGAGGAACTTTCGAAAGAAGGCGTTCTTCCTCGTGAAACGAGGTTTACCGCCATCGAAAGAAAAGCCGCGTTCTTTCGAAATAATTTCGAAAGAACGCGGCTTGAGTCTGGACGCAGGGGAAGTTTTTTCGGGAAAAGGCTACTTTTCCCGAAAAAAACCCTGAGTCTGGACACGGCCTTATTGCACAAAACTGGGTCCACATCCATAGATTTTTTTTAAAAAAAATTTTCATCTTCGGTCATTTCCAGAAGAACCCTACATACCCTTCTTGCTCCCATCATACATTTGGGTGGCTGGCAATCTACTTTTATTTTTCTTAGAATTGTAATGATCAGCAGTTTTTCAGCCATCTCTTTACTGTCACTCCACTAAATCTCCATTCTGTGATTGTCTGGCTGTAGGCATAGCCCCACTGTTTCTAATCAGTTCAAAGGTTTTCATAGGATTATCACCACCTGTCTATCTTTCCTTCCCTCCTCAGCTCTTTGGCAATGGCAATACTGTGGCTTTCCACCCCACTCTTTGTTCCTTTTGTGCCTTCTGCTTCTCCAGATGGATCTGACGAAGTGGGTCTTTGCCCATGAAAGCTTATACTCCAATACATCTGTTAGTCTATAAGGTGCCACAGGACTCCTTGTCGCAGATGTATCTGGTTTCTTCTAATTTGCATCCATTCTTCATTCCACATCTCCCTGCTTTTCCCATGACCACTCTCCGCCCAGGCTAGGCCAATTCAAGATAGGTCTGCCTGGAAGACCCTCAAGGCAGCAACCACTGAACTTAGTGTACTTCCTTTGGGCTTAAATGGTGATTCGAGACAATCAGAGACTGAACATCTCCCATCAGGATAGTGACAGGGCTCACTTGCTGCTGCCTGTGCTGAAGTCCATAAACTGTTCAGAGATCTTCATGCTGGTAAAACATCCAGTGCCGTTTCTTTACAATATTGATTCCCACCACCCTTGTACACTATACAGTAGAGGGGAGCCCTTAGGCACTGAGGCAAGCAAGGAAGCACAATTCCTCCCCCTCAGTCTGCTTCTCCCCTCCAATTCCTTCCTGTGCCTTTTAAGTTAGGCACAGCTCTTCTTACCCAGCCTGATTCTCCAGTCTTTAATTGAAGCAAATGACCAGACTTTCATGAGCACTGTGCTCTCAAACTAGTTTGACATTAATACTTTCTTCAGTGATCTCTGTTAAAATGTCCTAGGTGAAAAAGGGGTTGGATGTCTCATTCTTGTCCCCACAAGGCCATCGTGCAGTTGATTCCATTTAGCAGTGACTGCTCAAAAGGGGTGCCAGAACTGATCAGGAGCCATTAGAGAAACCAGCTGGGGCACACAGGCACAGAGGGTGCTGCAAAGCAGGACTGAAGTGTACTGGTAGTGCTGTGTCTGCGTATAACTTTACGGCACCAGCGTCTGTGGTAATTGGTTCCAGACAAAGTCTTTAGCCTCCTACTTTCATATCCACTAACCTCACCCAAACTATCACGTGTATATTTTTTGACCTCATCAGTTTCACACTCAAGGGCAGATTAGATTAATCCCCTAAGGTCAAGATGAAAGCAATAATACAGGAAGACTTCATGGTGCAAGGACCGACGGAGCAATTCTCTATTGCCACTTCCCTTCTAGGGCTGCTGCAGGAGGGGGTACGCAAGAAAGTGGCAGTGTCCCATTCCATCTGAAATTTTTAATAGCTATCAAATGTATTAGTTTTTCACATTTTGTACAAAATTGAAGTCGGTTTCTCTTAATTAGGAGAATCAGCTGAACGTGAGATTTTAAGTAGGTGAGTCTGAAAACAAAAGGAGACTGGCTTCTCCCACTTCTGGAAAGGTCCCCCGGAGCTCGTCCCATGTCTCTTCAGCTTTGCTCTCATGATTGCAGAACACTGTCAGCGGAAGCACCCCTGCATCACTGGCTCTTTGGAGGTTTGTAGTGAATTCGGCAGCGATCATTAAAAACCTAAAAGACCAAAATACAAGGGAGTCACTCCTTGTCATAAGCATCCTCAACACAACACAAGCTGGCACCAGCCTGGCAAGTCTCCCATTCGACAGTGCAAGTTTTCAAACTAGGACTGATGGCTGGCCTTGCAGCCCTAATGCTCACTGGCACTCACGGAGCTCCTTGGCCTACTCACATTCCCGGCAGGTCGGTATCCAGCACTTGCAGCCTGGTGCCAAGCGACTGCATATTACTAAATGGGCTCATTTTTAGATGAAACAAAATTAAGACCCTAGCAATTTGCGGTCCCTACCCTGTGGCACGTTTCACGGGGAGAAAAGCACTGGCCCCAGTGTCTGAGCGTACTACGTTCTATCAGTCTCCATTCACTTGAGCATTTTAGCTGGATACAAATTAGTCTTTACTTTCTGAGCTAATCTGTTGTCTTGCATCACTGCGCTGCTCAACAGATGCTCTGGTGCACACCTGAGGTGCAGCATTACAGTGGAGGGTGAAATGCAAATGACATACCAGTCTGTTCAAGCTTTGGAGAGCTACTGTATACAGTTTCCAATCAATGCAATGGTTCGGGATAAAACAATTTCAGTTACTTGACAGCAACCTATCCTTCAGGTGCTCACACTAGCACCCCAGGCACCTGCAGCAGCCACCTTCAGCAACATGCTTGGCTAAAATCTGGTAAATCAACCAGTAACTTCAGACGACCTTCCTGTCTCCTAATTGGAGGGCTCATACTAAATACAACTGGCTTGTGGAAGAAATTAACAAATCGGAACTCGTGGGTTTAAGCAACTACAGAAAACAATTTATATGAAATCGAAATAGAACACTCAATCTGAAATCATTCTTATGCACCAAAATAACAAAAGAATTTACACTGATTTCGTTATTTTGATTATAGTTTGTGTTCAGACAAGGCTTGAATAATGGCAAGAGCACCTCTTAAAATCAAGTCAGAACAATGGCTCAGTAGTGATTCAGACTTAATCTCTCTGCCTGCAATAATAAGGTTTATCGTGGAGATTTCTCAAGTAATAACCAAACCTAACAATTACATTTTAATCTCTGAAATGGCAAGAGCAGCAATGCAGGCTTCATACCAATTCTTAACATCAGCTACAAGGTAGAGGTACTTAAAGCTGTTTCAAAGGTTGCCCCTTTCCACAGTCCCATGCTCTTTGGATTGAGCTCCTAGCACTGGAAGGGGCTGTGGGAACCTTTAGAGCCTGACCCCAACCTCAGCAAGCAATTTCTAGTTTGCAAGGTGCACAGGTTCAGATTTTACTTTCAAAGATTTGTTCAAGCCCCCTTCTGCATTGTAAGACATTTGAACCTGAGTCTCTCACCTCAGAGGTGAATCTCTCCTTCCTTCTCATTTTGCGTGACGTTCAGAGTGCTCCGACTATACCTACCAGGCTGTGCCCTGCAGGCAAGACAGGCAGAGCAATGCCTAGTTTCACTTGCATGCCCAGAGGAAGGAACTTCTAGTCCCTGATGGACCTAATGGCAGAAATGCAGGCTCTGAGTTATTTTTAGTTGACTGCAGGGTTAGGTGGCAGCTTAGCAAGAGTTTTGAGTGGCACTTTAATTTAGGACCTAGGCACCTACATCTCTTTGTGAATCTAGCCCCGACTGGCTAGATGGGTGATATAAACCAGATTCTGCTCTATTAGTAGGCACTCCCCTAAAACAGCCCCCTTTTCTGCTAAGTTACACCTACCTTCCAAGTTACCCATTGACACCGTGATGCTTACTGGGCAATGGTTAACCGTTCCCTCAGAACGGCCCCCGGCCTGCTGCACATGGAAGGCCGCTCCATCCCATGGGACTGTTGGGCCATAACCAGCATGGGCTGGGAGCTGGTAGCCTGCCACAGGGCCGGAAGCAGCCAGGCGGGAGCAGCCCCTGCCCACGGTGTGTATGGGTGTGTGGGGGGGGTGTCGGTCCAGCCTGCCTGCCCCTGTTCAATTAGTCAACCAGTCAAACATGACGTTTAACCGGTTAACTAATTAAACTGGATTTTACACCCTTAGCATCTACTAGGGTTGTGTGAGTAAGTGGCTAAGCTTCTCACTGATAAGCCGATGCTTATCGGTTTCCTTCACACTCAGCAAAGCCTCCTCCCCAGGAGCCAGGCGGGCAGGGGCAGGTGGTCCCACAACCAGGGAGGCTTTGCTGTGGACCCTGCAGTATAAAGTTTAGGTTCACACGCAGAGCCCGCAGCACGGGGAAGCGTGAGACCACTGAGAGTTTTGCAGTGGTTACCTTAACACATGATTTTTAACCTCCCTAGTGTCTACAGGTAGTCCCCGGGTTACGTACAAGATAGGGACTGTAGGTTTGTTCTTAAGTTGAATTTGTATGTAAGTCGGAACTGGTACATATTGTAGGGGAAACTCTAGCCAAACATTTCTCCAGAGCTCAGTTTTATTTTCCCACACCTCACTTCCCTCAGTCCTTTATTCTCAAGCTGAGGTGTCTGCTGAGAAAAGCCGCTCCGTGTCTCCCTGGTCTGCTGGGGGGGGCGGGGCGCTAGCTTCACGACTCCCTGGTATGCTGGGGGGAAGCAGCTAGTGCGGGGTTGCCTCACCCCGTTTGTAAGTAGGGATCCGATGTAAGTCGGATCCATGTAACCTGGGGACTGCCTATACTACTGGATTCAGAGTTAACTTCCCATTGATACGAATGGGAACAATTCCTGCCTCCCTCAAAGATACTATTTCAGGCTGATATCAGACTGACGCGCAGCTCAACGTACTGGGTAGAACTGTCCGAAATACTCTGAATGAAGTTGACAAATTCAATTTTTTTCTAAATAATAAAGCTGTCGTCAATAAAAAGATGGTATAAAAATGAGCCTGGTTACTTACTACAGGCAGTCCCCGGGTTACGTACAAGATAGGGACTGTAGGTTTGTTCTTAAGTTGAATCTGTATGTAAGTCGGAACTGGCGTCCAGATTCAGCCGCTGCTGAAACTGACCGCCAGTTCTGACTTAAATACAGATTCAACTTAAGAACCCCAGGTGTCCCCAAGTCAGCTGCTGCTGAAACTGATCAGCACTGATTCCAGGAAGCCTGGGGCAGAGCAACTCTGCCTCAGGCTTCCTGTAGTCAGCGCTGGTCAGTTTCAGCAGCAGCTGACTTGCGGACGCCTGGGGCAGAGCAGCTGGGGTGCTGCTGGGTTGCTCCAGTAGCACCGCTCCTCGGCGCTACTGGACCAACCCAGCAGCACCCCAGCTGCTCTGCCCCAGGCGTCCTGATTCAGCCACTGCTGAAACTGACCAGCAGCGGCTGAATCAGGACCTGGGGCAGAGCAGCTGGGGTGCTGCCGGGTTGGTCCAGTAGTGCCCAGAGCGGGTGCTGCAGGACCAATCGGCAGCGCCCCAGCTGCTCTGCCCCAGGGTCCAAAAAAAAAGCCTGGTCTGCTGGGGGGGGGGGCATACTAGCCGTGGCCCCCCTCCCCCCAGCAGACCAGGAACACGGAGCAGAGCCGCAGCGGAAGCGGGGTGCCGCACCTCTGAGGCTTTGCTCTGGCAAAGTCTCAGAGGCGCGGGACCCCCCGCGGCTGCGGCTTCAGTCCCGGTGCCTGTGGTCTGCTGGGGACTGTCCCCAGCAGACCACAGGCACCCGGACTCAAGCGGTAGCAGCGGCGGTTCCGCGCGCTTCTGAGGCTTTGCTCTGGCAAAGCCTCAGAAGCGCGGGAACCCGCCCGGTGCCCCTGGTCTGCTGGAGACGGTCTCCAGCAGACCAGGGGCACCCGAGCAGCTTACGAAGGGGGCTTTCTCCCCCGGAGCTCGCAGGTAGCAATCCGCTACCTCGTCCTCCGGGCGAGAAAGCCCCGTTCGTAAGTGAGGATCCGACATAAGTCGGATCCGCGTAAGTCGGGGACTGCCTGTACTTACTAAGAGCCTGGTTTGTAGGAAACAAAAATCCAACAACCATTTTGGTCATGTTTTTTGGCCAAAGACATGAAAAACTTCTAAAAAATATTTTGAAGTAACTACAATTGCACTTCAAACCCTGCACCCCCTTATTTTGCAACCATGTTGAAAAATACTTATCAGCATTAGTTTGCATTTTGAAGTTTTCATTCCTGTCATAAGGGCTGCGTACTTCTTTACAAAATTTAAAATGACAGTTTCAATTCTGGTGCACCGCTGCTTACAAAACTGGGCAACTAAGCTGCAATTTGTAACACTGCACAACAGCATAACAGACTAATAGTCTCGAATACAATCAATGGGTTCAAAGCTTTTTACAGAAGATTACTTCGATGTCCCAGAAAAATAAACCCAGAAAGAAATTTGATTTACTCGGTCGCACAGCCAGCCACCAGCAGCAGTGGGAATAAAATCCTAAAGTCCTGCTTTCTTATTCTCTACTTTCATCTGAACCAAACATAAGGAAACCCATATCCTTTGTATGTATCTTGTGCTGTGCAGCCCTTTTTTTAACCTCTTCAGAGCATCAGAATTTAAAAATGAGATAAAGCTGTTCCTGGCCAGAGCTTACTTAGACAGGGTGTAAGGCTCTTGGCTCCAGAGTACCAGAGCAAAGGGCATAATTCAGCCTGGTCTGATGTCAGCATTAGCTGCCTTGAGAATGTATCCCCTTCCGATAGGGGACACTGGAATGAGGGAGGAGGCTGGATAACTTGACAAAGAAAGCTTTCTGTGCTATTGGAAACTACAAGAGGATTTCAGGGAAAGATGACCGGGCATTCTAGTACTTGCCCATTTTCAAGAGTTCCAAGATTCTCTTTTGGGCTTTAAATTGATCTTTGTGCTAGATTAACAGCCCCGGAAACTGAAGAATTATCTGTCCCCAAATTGGCATAATATAAGCATCAGAACTTCTCTCCTACACAGTGCCTCGCCACACCAGAATGCCTCCATCCTGATATGCAGAAACTCCCTCTAGAGGTAGGAGATAGTTCAGTCTTCTTGGCCAATTCACTCACTCAGAGACCACCAAACACAGGGCATTGACTTCTAGGGTGGGTCTACACTGCACCGTTTTTGCGGAATAATGGCTATAATTCCAGAAAAACAATACTAGCATCCATACCGCAATTGTGTTATTTTGAAAGAAAATCAAAATAATGGAGGGCTTCTTCCGATGTTGGCAAACCTCATTCCATGAGGAACAACGCCTCTTCCAAAAAAGCTCTTTCAGAAGAGGGCGTGTGTAGACGCTCCACAGCTGCTATTTCTAAATAGCTCCCCCCCAGTGCTTCCTGGAGCTCTAAAATGACCTAGCGCCTACACATTAGGGGAGCCTGCCTCAGACTAATTTTGAGGCTTCAGTGTAGTGTGGAAGCTCTATTTTGAGATAAATTATCCCAGAAGATCTCTTCCAGAATACCTTTTTCCAAAATAAGTTTGCAGTGTAGACGTACCTTCAGTTTTACAAATCTGAATGGGACTAGGAAACCTGCAGGTGATGTACTTTGAAGGTCATCTCACTCACACATACACCTTTAAGCCAGTTTTTATCTTTCCTTCCCAGTTTATTTGAAGGGTTCTTTATCTGTAAGCTAATAACTGCAGAGAGGAGAGGTGAAGGTGTGGGAGTCAAACCAGCTCCCGTCCCCTATTCAAAAGGAAGGTGTTAATTGTGCTGTGCAGGAATCACATGCTTTCATGGCAATTAATTGCTAGAACTCCCACAAACTCTGTGTCTAGCGCCCAGAGCCTCAAAGGTTTTCAGGCCTTTAGCTCTCACTGCTTCCTAAATACCTCTGAGGATCTGGGCCTGAGGCCCTGACAGAGCGGCGCTGCCACTGGCAATGACAACAGGGGCCACCCCTCTGATCAACCCTTCATTTTGTGCTCTTCCACCTGTGTCTCTCTCCAACCCCACCCATCTGCAACTCACCTTACGGGGGCGAGGAAGCCAGCACAGTATGTTATGTGCCATTCCTTAGCTATGCACCAAGCTGTGGATGCCAGATCTAGGGCTGACGGTCTTGAGACAGACACCTGCTTAAGAGCAAAAGCAGACAGTTTGAATGTGTTGGTGGAGCTGGTATTCCTGGAAGCAAGGCGCTGGTAAATAGCTCAGTGCAGTTTACTTATTAAGGTACTGACTTCTTACAATACACCAAGCATCAAGTTGCACAGTCACATAAGCTGCCAGTGTGATACCTGAGGTCACAAAAGAATGTATTTACTGCACTGATTCAGGGAATTTTTTTCCTCCTGGAAATGGTAAATTTACATTATAGCAAAAAGTCCCACAATTGCATTTGATCTTCTATATTAAAAGTGACAGGGTCGACTTTTAATATGTGTTTGCAACCTTGGAGCTGTGTTGCTCCCAAGATGTAAGAGAGACAAAGTCAGTGAAGTAATATATTTTACTGGACCAAATTCTGCTGACGAAAGATACAGGCTTCTGAGCTAAGGGGTCAACAGAGAAGAAAAAATCAGGGCATGTCTACACTAGGAAATTATTTTGAAATCACTTATTTTGAAATAATAATAACATCCAAAATAGCTATTTCAAAATAGCATGTCCACACAGCAGGGAAGCCTTGAACTTAGTCTGAGGCACGCTCCCTTAATGTGGCTGCGCTACCTTGACTTACAGCCACAGGAAGCACGGGGGCATAATTACTTAGAATGACTCTGGGGAGTAGTTATTTCAAATAGCAGCAGTGGAGAGTCCATACTACTGCCATTTCAAAATAACTATTTTGAAACTAGTGTTAGTCCTCCTGGAAAGCAGGAGTTATTATCTTGAAATAACCAGCCACTCATTTTGAAATAACAGGCGTGCTCTGGATGCTCTGTTTGTTATTTTGAAATAACTCCCTAGTGTAGACTAGGGCTTAGTGTGTTTGATCTAAATTCAAGTTGGGATAGCCTATTAGGGTAAGGAGTAATGTGTGTCTTAGGACACCACTTGCAGGGAGTGGACAATAAAGATTAAACTGTTATGTAAAAGGAGTTTGAAGTTGGCCATTAAGCGTTAGCAGATAAGTGCTATTACACATTGCTGTAAAGACCCTCTTAAATTCATGCTTTTTAGCAGCTAGCGGTATTATAAATTTAATTTTCCAAGCTTGTTATTTGAAGGTGTTGTACAGGTGACCTTTGAGAACAAGTATTGACAGCTCCAACACAGGGGCTGTGTCTACACTGGCAAGTTATTCCAGAAAATCAGCTGTTTTTCCGGAAAAACTTGCCAGCTGTCTATACTGGCCTCTTGAAGTTCCGGGAAAGGACTGACGATCTAATGTAAAATCATCAGTGCTTTTCTGGAAAAACTATGCTGCTCCCATTTGGGCAAAAGTCTTTTTCCGGAAAACTGTTCCGGAAAAGGGCCAGTGTAGACAGCACAGTAGCGTTTTCTGCAAAAAAGCCCCGATCGCGAAAATGACAATCGGGGCTTTTTTGAGGAAAAGAGCGTCTAGATTGGCCATGAACGTTTTTCTGGAAAAAGTGCTTTTCCGGAAAAGCATCCTGCCAATCTAGACATGCTTTTCTGAAAATGCTTATAACGGAAAACTTTTACGTTAAAAGCATTTCCGGAAAATCATGCCAGTGTAGACGTAGCCAGGGTGTGAAAAGTGTTCACCTACTGGTGCCATGGGTGGCTTTGTCTGCTCCAGAATATTAAAAATGCTGCACAAAGTATATTAAAATTCTGCATACGTTATTTGTCAAAATATGACACTATAATAATGCCAGTTTCAATTGTTTTGGTAATTTAGTTCAAAATACCTGTCAGCACGTTTGTCTTATAGTATTTCCCACACCCCTCAGACAAGTGAAAAGACTGGGGGAGTCTAGTGATAGAAATGTAGCCGTGTTAGTCTGGGGTAGCTGAAGCAAAATGCAGGACAATGTAGCACTTTAAAGACTAACAAGATGTTTTATTAGATGATGAGATTTCGTTGGCCAGACCCACTTCCTCAGATCAAATAGTCTGAGAGAGAGAGAAGGAGCCTGGAAGTGAACCTGGAGGACTTTTAGGTGTGGGTGGGAGAAGTATGGACTCATTTCTTTGGAGGGGCTTGTTCAGGAGTTAGGGAGCCTTCCCCATGCAGACCCTGACTGACCCCAAGCCTGTCCCACTCATTCAGGCACATCTGCCCAGTCTGTGGATGAATCTCTGTAACATTTCCATATAACCATGTATCATTCTCATATAACTTTCTATTAAGAGAAACTTTGTAAGTCCTTTGATATTTATAGATGTATCTTTGGCTACGTCTACACTGGCAGCTTCTTGCACAAGAACTCTTTTATGGAAGCGTTCTTCTGCAAAAACTCTTCCACAAGAGAGCGTCTACACTGGCATGTGCTTTTGCGCAAGAGCATCCATGGCAGTTAGATGCTCTTTTCCGCAAGAAAGCTCTGATGGCCATTTTAACCATAGGGGCTTCTTGCGCAGGAAATTCACGTTGCCTGTCTACACTGGCCTCTTCTGGAAGAGCTCTTGCGCAAGAGGGCTTCTTCCTGAGAGGGAGCTTCAGAGTTCTCACGCAAGAAGCCCTGATTTTCTACAGTACAATGTCAGTTTACTTGAGCAAGAATGCACGGCCAGTGTAGACAGGCAGCAAGTTTTTGCACAAGAGTGGCCGTTTTCGCACAAGAACGCACCAGTGTAGACACAGCCAAATTTATATTAAGACTTCTTATAGAATCACTTGTATTAAGAGAAACCCTGTATCCTGTCTTTTCCATAGAAACTTTGTATCAAGCTCTTTATGTTATAGGTCTTAGGAATAGTTAAGGTAAAGAAAAATGTCTTTTGCTAGGAGTAGAATAGATCTTTCCCCTTTCATTGATTGTCCTGTTGAAATGAAGGAGGTGTGAATGGAGAATGAAAGGAGATCACCTCCAGCAGCAGTTGCAAGGGTGGAGAAGGCTGGGAGACAGATCCAAGACAATACCTGTGAAGTGAGCTCATTGAAAAGAAGACTGGGCATATAGATGCTTTGGGAGTCAAGCAGCAAGTGCCTGCATTTGGAAGGACTCTCTTTGAAGCAGCATTAAAAAAGGCGAGGTGATAACTAACTAGCTGCATGAGAGGGATAAATATGAGGCATCTTGCAGAAGGACCCCTGGTTTTCATCTTGTCAGCATCGGAGCATCGATCCGGATCTGCAGAAACCCGGCTCCACCCCTCCCCCATCTAACTCACCTGCCCAGTGCAGTTAGGGGGAGCAACTATTGGTAACAACAAGACCGAGTGTGCTTGTGTGTATGAGTGCATGAGTGTCATGTATCATATGCATCTGATAAAGTATTGATTGATCTACGTATGTTCAATAAATGTGGCGTGCTGCCTTATCCCCCTGAAAAAGATGCCGGGTGCTTCTTTTAAGCACAACAGGTCCCCTAACACTAACACTATTATTTGTTAGAAGAGTTGCTTGGGAAACGATTTGATTGTTTTTTTAAATTCCTGGGTGACATAATGTGGGCTCCTTCTTTAGTTTTTGAGAGTAGGGCCTTTGGTGAGTTAGCAGCAGGTGCTTACTGCTGGAATGAACGTACCTTTCTGTTACAAGCAACATGGAAACACAAACTTTGGTTTGAAAACCAGATTCCTTTTATTTTCATTCGTGTATTGGCATGAACATTATGAGCCGGGCCTCTGTAGAAAGAGCAGCAGAAGAGCCCATTCCAAGCAGCTCATTCAAAGTAGGTAAGTTCATCACATTTGGTTTTGCCAGTCTGATAGGCAGTAAGACTGGGCTCCTTCTTCTCATGGGGAAGGCTTTTGAACACCCTCAGGTGCACACACTCTTCAGTGCTGTCGCTGACAGAAACCTGAAAAACAAAGAGCATAGGATACCCATGGACTAAGCAGATTCCAAAGAAAGGATGTTTTGGGGAGATGCCGTGCTGAGCCATTGAATAGCTATAAAATAAAAATTAAATCCAACATGGATTTACATAACCCATGTTACACCCCATGTGTGAACAGAAACAGGCCTTTGTGTCCAAACTAGGATGCGCCTGATGATCAGCAAAAATTGATAGCTTATCCCTGCACTCACAAGGTCAAATTCAGCCCTGCCCTAAGACGCTGCTACTTCCATTGGTTGCCCTGGGAGTTGCACCTGTTTATGCCTGGGCTTAATTTAAGTCCCATTCTTCACACTTGTCCTCTTGGAAAGCCCAAACTGTGGCAATTTACAGCTGAACATGTGTGACGTGTGCTTTATAAATATTTAGGTGAGATTCACAAAACCCACTTCTTTCCTTTTCTACTCGTGTAGAGAAATAGCAGCCAACACATGCTAGCTAGACATCTTGGACCTTTCCCAACATTGTTTGATCACTGTTTGAACGTCTCGCCTCAAGCCACTACAAATGACAGCTCCATTCTACTTAAAGTAGAACACTTAGCAAGGCTGGAAGAAGTAGGGGATTTTGTTGATTGCTGACCTTAATGAAGTAGTTTGTTCCAGCAACCACCTGACTTTTATATTCAATGGCTTCAAAGGTTGTATATCTCTTATTCTCTTTCTGTTCCAGCTGTGACTTCACCTATAATGAAAAAGAATGGGTTAGGATGTGCAAAAAGCTCAGCACACTCCTTCTCATCATATGTTTAATGCCTCAGTTTCCCAGAAAAGGTACATCAACTTACATGCAGCAGACATTTCGCTTCTTTGGGCCTTGCTTCTTAACAAACAATTCAACTCACCTCAGAGCTTCCCATCCTATTTCCTAAGCTCCACAGATCCTGCAACAGGCTTCACGTCCCAAAACTAGGATTCCTGCCTGGCCTTTCCTGAAAGCTTTTACCTGAAGCTCCTGCTCTCTGCAAACATCTCCTCCTATACCCCCATCCATCCATCCATTGATTTTGGAATTTGTCCACCTTTTCCCATCCCCTTTCCAGAGTACGCCCCATACTCGTTCCTTCCCATCCCCGCTCCTCCCTCACTCTCCTGGAGCCTTGACATTTCCAGTGTGAGCTACCCCAGTGGCCTCAGGTCACATGATATATCAAGACTCTCATGATATATTAACTAAAGAGGCATCTTGATGAGCTCTGAGCCAGGGTACTCCAGAGGTCCTGGTTCCTTGGGTCTGGCAAACACTGGTTAAAGACTGATTTGTGGGCTGGGAATATACTTTATTAGCTAGGAAAGGTAATGTAAGTGTATATCCAATTTAAGAATATCTTGGAACAATTTGTTTCCATAACTCACTCTTGTTCCTGTTTGAACCTGTCCATCCTTAAATAAATTCCCTTTTGTTTTACATGAACTCAAGTACCGTGTGTGCTAGAGGAACAGCGACTTAAAGTAAAACTGGGTCCACTGTTCCTTTGGGAATGGAGGATCTGGGATTTCTATGGGTGTGCAGGAATGAGGGGCTGGATACCACATGGGCGCACCTATTGTCAGTGTGCAGGGCAAAGGCAGGTTTGGTGCAGCCCAGAGGCGAGTGCCTCACAGGGATTAACACCCCTCTGGCAAAGGCAGGACGTGCTGGTGCAGGAGGCAGGTTTGGGTAGATGTGTGTCTCCCTGAGGACACTTCAAATGCTGCGGATTTTTAAAAGCTTATTCAGTGCCAGGACTTCAAAACTGTGACATGGAATGAAGAGAGTTTCCCATTGTAACATACAGCTGAGGGGAAGGGAAGTTTGGGGCTCATCAATGAGGTGACAGGCACATTATTAACGACCTTTACAAAGGCTAAGTGCCCACTGGCGCAGTTTAGGGCAGGGATACTCAACATGCAGCCCGTAGCCTGTTTGTTTGCGGCCTGCGGTGCGATTTGGGTTTACACGGGGCTCAAAAACGGCCCGCAGGTGGGATCCTTTGAAATGGCCTCCACTGGGAACACGCTCCACAGCGGCGAGGCGTCTCCTAGGCAGGGTGAGCACTGAAAGGTGCAAGCGGACGGGCTGGCGGGAACAGATGGGTACAGAGTGGCGGCGTTTCTAGCCCCCAGGGAGGAGGTGCCGGGAGCACCGGTGCATTGTGGGAAGTGCTGGCTGCTTAGCCTTGTGGGCAGAGCCTGAGAGGTGCTGACTGGCTCACACAGACCAAATTGGGATCTGGAACCGCGGCTTAAGGCTTCATCTTTATATTCATGTCCCTCAGTGTGAAAGAAGCTATTTGCATGTATATTTGCATGTCTATGGAACCACACTTAAGTTGCGGCCCTCCGCACATGCTGTGAGTATCATTGTTCCCCCCCCAAAACACACACCCAAGGCTTCTAAAGTTGAGTAGCCCCGGTCTAGGGCAAGTGCACCTGTGCTTCCCCTTGAAGCCACCAAGGGCACCCACTTGAGGCCCACAGCTCCTCAGCCATCACCTCTCTTGGGCAAAGGCCCTTCTCTCTTTCTTTCCTGAGCAGGGAATCCAGGCTGCACAGCTTCCTGAGCTACTGTGTGATCTCTCCAGCAAGCCAGCCTGCCTCAGCGGGCCAGCACCTGTACGGCTTTCTCTCCACAGGCTCTGAACAATGCTGAGCCAGCAGCGACCAGTTATCACAACGCTCCTCCTAAGCCAGCACATTGATTGTGAAGGAAAAGCATTCCATGGAAACCATTCACACAATACATGCCCTACACACACGCTAGCTAGTTCACTAGAGATCACCCCAGCTCCAGCCTAGGGCTCCTGTAGGTTAGGCCCGTCCAACTTTTCCCCAAAGGTTGGACACAAGGCCCCGCTCGTTTGCAGGGTGAGAAAAAAGGCTCGATTCTGTTTAAACTATTTATCTAAAAATCCTTTTTGTCAGTTGGTCTCTGGAGAATCCAGTTGAAGCAGTAAATGCAAGTATCTCCCCAGGTCGTGGGATCTCTGCGGAGGTCTTACAATTTGAGTCAATTTGCCTAACCACGCCCCCTCTGCACTATTCCTAGCCGGCTGTGGCTCCCCTCCCCCATGTAATTATATTGAATCCCTCAATAGAACAGAAACGATTGTACTTTTAATCAATGAACTCCTATAACACTTACAGTGAATTCAAGATGGTTTGTCCAGGAGATTGTCGTATCTGGCACAATCAAGTGACTTAGTTTTTCCCTAGGACTGCTGTGATCACCCTAACCTGGTGGTGTCATTGGATTGCTGTGGCGCATCAGCCCTTCTCAGAGTGTGCCAGCTGTACTGTGTCTCCTGTTTTGTGCAAGAGTGCTTGTGCAAAAGGTCTTGCGCAAGAGCATTAAAGAAACTTCAGCTGCAAGGCAGCCTGGGTTGCAACAGCTCTCAAAAGCTCTGGGATACACAGCACCAATGAAATACTCATTTATTAGGGCTGCCAGAAAAGGTCAAATGCCTTAGGGCCTAGGCTCACTCAACAGGCTGGAGAAGTTCCCACTGTAACCTTTGGGAGGCAGTTCCAATGCAGGGTAGGGATCCTCAGGCCTCACTATCTTAATATTTCAATCCACTCGCGCAGCAGAAGAAATTCAGAGTTCAGGTCTGTGTATAATGCAGTGTTTCTCTCCCAGTGGTACGAGTCCCCTTAGGGGTACTCTAGAGAAGTCTGGGGGGATACGTCAACACCACTGAAATTTGGAGAAAACTGAATTTTTGTTTTACGTTTGTAAGCCGGGGCTGAATTACAGCATGCTATCAGACAGCTAGAAGGAGGGAGCTGCCCTGGGGGTGGGTGTGCTCACTCCAGTTGTTTAGCCCTGCAAGATAATTAACTGTTAACCGTTGATATGTAAATCCAGCTCATGCCAGGAGGGGGAAGGAATCCGAGGTGTGGCTATGTAAATCCAATTCAGCCAGGGCGGATGGAGGATCAGTGTTGGAATGGAATGTGGTGTATTGTAACTAATTTGGGACTGTTGTAGGGGTCAGAAATCATGCTACCCCTAAATGTGGGAACTGTAAAATATGACACCAGTGGGTGCAGGAGAGACACCATCATTGTAAGAGGTCTCAGAGGAACAAGTGTTTTACAGCGTTTTATTATTTTTTTACTTCTTACACCCAAACATTTCATCGCCCACCTGGCTATGATTAAGTTCTTTAAACAAATGTATTGCAATGGTAGAAAAAAATTGCATGTGTCTGAAAAGTGTAGTACTGGGGGTCTTTATAATTTTTTTAAAGGAGTACTTTATAAAAAAAGGTTGAGAAACACTGGTGTAACGCATTGGAGGCTCCACACAGGTGCAGCATCTTCTGCTTGAGTGTCAACTCAGGAGCAGCTGTTCCAGTGCTTCCCAGGCTGACACTCTCACCCCAAATCAGGAGCAGTCAGTGTAAGAGGCAAGGGAAACCAATGCTCCCCCTGGGTTTTAGTGCCCAAACCCTTCTCTCTTCCTCTCCCCATTCTGACTCTTCCACAAGTCTCCCCACCACAGGCTGTTGCAGCCTAATGAGTCTTTCTCTGGAGCAGATCTAGTCACTAAAAAGTGAAAGGTCTTCCAGCTCTCCAGACCTAGTACCCTAACATCAAAACGCTTAAAAGAACCATTAAGCGGTAATGACGCCATTTGCCAACCCTGAAGTATGAACTGTCCGTTTCTGACACAAACCGTGGAGCATGGCATATTTACTCAGAACTAGGCCCTTAAATTAAATATTTAAAGCAAACTGTAAATATCAACCCTTGCATTGATTTTTAGATGCACAATTTAGGTATTCATCTTTAACCCCCACATGCTTGGATCTTCAGACATATGCGTTTTAAATAAATCCTTCAAAAGACCACCCGGATCGAAAATACACATGTTCATTTTAATTACCATCGTACAAAAAACTTGCTTCCAAAGTCTTCCTGTCCTTTCTGTTCATCCCTGCAGTAATGTTTCTCCCTTCAAAGACACAACTCTCCTTTTCTTACAGATAGTTGGACAAATGAATTTCTATCATTATTTCAATCACACAAAATACATTCGTGTTCCCTTTTCTAAAAGAAATGAACATTGTTATGAACACGCAAAACCACTCTGATTAATTTAAAATAATGTCTTTGTTCCCAGGTGTTCAATATGTATTGCTTGAGGAAGGCTTAGGAGTACAAATATAAAGTCAGCTTAGAAATACCAATTAACAAAATGTAAAACAGAGGAGAGCTGCATCATGTATTGCATAATATTTACTGTTGTATTCAGCAGGACGACTGACTTACCCTTCTTACAAATTTTTGCAAATAACTCTAATTATTTGGTATATTTGGTATATCAGGTATATATTATGGTATATATTATTCGGTATATCAGGTTTTTCCAGGGTATATCAAAAAACCTGTGGCTGACATGCTTTTAGTGCTTTTCTTTAGGTACCAGTTTTGACAATCTGGCATGCAGTGCAAAATATACTCCATTTTCTTTAGGGGTTTTTTCAGATGTTATTTGCTGCATTTGAGTTCATGCATTTGGCTGGAATGGGTCGAGCTGGGGGGGAATAGAGGAGGGTGACAGTGGGGAGGGGCAGAGCAGGGTGGAGTATGGGCAGGGCCACAGGCTGAGGAGCTCTCCTCCCCAAGCAGCAGTTACACCCATGACCCAAATGCTGCAATCATGGCCCTGCTCCCAGAACCCCGACACCCTTGTTCTTGACTAGACGCTCCTCCGGCTCCCATAGAACCTCCCCTTCTGCTGCTCTCAGCAATTTCAGCATGCTGCACCCAGGCTCCGTGCAGCTAGAGAGGGTTGCCCACCTCTCCTTGGGATTCCTGCTTTCAGCTCCCCAAATGAAAAGTGCAAAGTGATTTGTATCTGCTGAGGAAATCAGGGTTAAAATCCTTTGTCTTTGGCAAAACACCATTTCTATTTGCTGAGATTTAATTGTTTTGAAGCCTCTTTTAGGAGCATTTGTCTACTGCAAATATGCCCCGCATGGCATCGGGGGAAACTGAGGCAGAAGTGCTGACATGACTTCCCCAAAGTCAGCCCACAGAGTCACATCTGTCCCGTGACAACCAGTCCCACTGCACTAGCAGCTAATCCATTGTGCTTCATTCATTAGCTAATTGGGAACTTTGACCGTTTCTTTAAAAGCACGTATGCAGTAAAGGCAATTCTCGTATTCAAGCCAATCAGCAATGGCATTTTTCTGCTTGCAGCTAGATTCCATTCCCATAAAAATGATCATGATGGCTGGGGTGGCACAAGTGTTTTAGTCAGCAGGCTGGTGGTCAGATGTCCTTGGCTGCTAAAGAATACCATGGAGTTGCCATTTGACTCTCAAATGCCAGAACCTAGTCAAAATCTGCCCTCTCCTCAGCACACACAGATCTTACGCAATGGCAGAGCCAGCAAGGGGAAGTCAGAACTCGTGAGTTCTTTCTGCTGCTCTAAGCACCAGGCAAGGGTTTCGTCTTTTGGAATGGATGAGAGAGCAATGAATAATGTTGTTATATTTTTTTAGGTCAGGAGTGTCCAGTCTTCTTTCTGACTCCCCCCTGCTGCGCGTGGTGAATATTCTACAGCCCACCTGTGCCACAACAACTGGTTTTCTTCACATTAGAAAACTAGATTAAAGCCAGGGCCGAGGCGGGTAGGCAAGGCAACTGCCTGGGGCCCTGCAAAGCTCCACGGCTCAGCCTTTGCCTTCAGCCCCATGTGGGGGCTTGAACGCCGGGTGCCAGGGCTCTGGCTTCAGCTTTCTGCCCTGGGCCCTCAGAAGTCGAGCGCTGGCCCTGCTCTCTGGTTTATTTTGGGGCCCCCTGAAACCTGCTTGTGCCCCCTGGTTGAGAACTGCTGCTTTAAATCATTCCAAGTGCATGGTCCTTTCCTGAAGTCGTCCAGGTCCCTACATCGCTGCCCTCCAGAGGCTATCGTCTGCTCTCAGTGAACGGGCAGGGACATTTGAAACCCTCTGCTGACCTCATGGCAATGAAAGCAGAACCTGACTTGACGTTTCACCTTTGTGACACATTTGTGTTCACTGAAAACCAAGTATTGTGGCCTCATTTCTGATACGTGCTGTCTGCAGATTTAAACTTGGCTTCTAAAAATTGGTTATTTTTTTTGAGAGAAAGTGTCTGTTACATTTCTACAATGCGTGCACACAACACCACCAATGTCTTGTACTTCCATGTTGCCTTTTGAGGAAGACTCTCAATATGTCTTAGTAACATGAATTCAACTTTACGGTCCCCATTTGAGGAAGGGAAGTGTCAGTCTCCCTCCTCCCCCTTCAGTCCTCCTTTTAGAGCTGAGGAAGTTGAAGCACAAAGAGGTAACGTGATTTGCCTTTGGTCACATAGGCAGGCCCAGGGTATTTCCCTCCTCCAGACCCCCAAGCCCAAGCAACCTTCAAGGGGCCTTAAATCATTATCGGAAAGGCCAACGTTATAAATCACAGCAAGATCCTGACAAACTCTGAAAATCCAAGGTTTCCCAGGGATCTACCTAGTCCATGGACTCCTAGAAGGCTATTTGTTTATTAAATAGAGGAATCCAGGGTCTCTGCAATACCCACTCCCCTCTTCTATCCTCTCTCCCTCCCCCAGTAATGAGACTCTAGTTGCAGCCCTGAACCAAAGCCTGACTCCCTGGGCTGCTCTGCATTAGCAAATGGGACCCCTAATGCACCAACCGTGCAGCTCCACTAGTCCAAGTACACAAGTGCCCGTGTAGACAGAACACTGATATTTTTACTGCCCCGTCAGCCAGTTCTGTACAGGTCAAGCTTCAATGGCGACTTGTAAAACCCTGTCTCCACGGGTGTTTCTATCACTGCTACTATCAGTTGAACTTCACTGGCAGTTAATTGGCTGTGTAGATTCAATTTCTAGTGCTTATAAAGACCACTAGACCTTGCTGTCTTTCATCTATTTCTGTACATGTCCCTAGAGCTTTGAGAAGACTGAAAATCAGGTCAGAAGATTGGAAGAAAGCTAATGTGTTACTATTTCAAGAGTATAAATGGGATAATCCAGGCCAATCTGACTGGACCATAGTTACAAAATTGAAGCAGCTGATATGGGTCTTAATTAATAAAGAATTAAAGGAAATTAGCATACGTAATGCCAATCAGTGTAAATTTATGGAAATTTGATCCTATCAGATAAGCTTGATAACTTTTTTGATGAGATTAAAAAGTGGTTGATAAAAGGTAATACCACTGATATAACAGACCACTGTATGGCATTATACTTAGTGCTGCATGACATTTTGATTAAAAAACTAGCCCAATTTAAAATGAACAGTAAATTGCCACAGTAAATTGATTAGAGATTGAAAAGTTCTATGCCTGTGTAAACCACGTGGTCAGACTAGCTAGTCCCTTCCAACCTTGGCATATCTAGGAATTTCCTGGACTGCAGTCAGTATCATCTCTTCTTAAGCAATTTCTCCATGCCCCATGCTTTGAAGCTGTCTAGAGAGCTTTCATTGACTATGCTGGATGTTAGATTTTTAAAATAAATTCTAGCTTCAGTCCATAATCTCTCTGGAATTTGCTTTAAAGACATACCCTTTTTCGCTGTTAGTTTGTTTTACATCTTTCATTGGCTGTGACTCACCTGGTCAGCAATCTTTTGGATTTCTGGAGTTGCAGGCTTACTCTCGCTTAAGCCTCCAGTCATCATAGTGGCAAATAACTTCTTAGAGTGTTTGCAAACTCTGACAAGCAAAATCTAGAGCAAATGTGACCAAGAAAACTCAGACTGTTGGTATTATATAGTCCCACAGTCATGTGATTTGTAGATGTGGAGTTTACCATCATCAGGTTTGTAAGGGAAAAGGAGAAAAGAAAGGAACAAAGCAAACTGTAGTATTTTTAATAGTAAGGGAACGAGTACTTTAAAGACCATTATGTGTATATTGCTTTCTGGACCCCAGAAAAGCAGAAAACAAATAAGTCCCCAACCCCTATTATTTATGGTACTTGGTTCAGGCTGGTGTGGCAATTTCTTGACTCAGCACCAGTTTCAAGACATCGGATGAGGATGTGACTCTTTGTGCTTAGGAAAGTGAATGTAAACACTGAACTACACCCATATATTAACCTTAAAATTCCTGTTTAACTTGAAACTTGGTTCTCTAAGTTACCCTAAGCGAGCAAAGGCAGCAGGCCTTTTATTTTTAATTATTTTATTTCTCTATTGTTTGTTACAAAACTGAAAGGTTTTCCAACTGTTGAAAGGACATATAAGAATGCTGGCACATGCTGCCTGCCACCTGTGAAAGTAGACTAAAATATATTGTCAATGAAGAATTGTGTTGAGGAAGTGTATGGCCTGTATTACACAAGAGCTCAGACCAGATTGTCACTCTGGCCCCTTCTAGCCCTGGAATGTCTGAATTTAATTTAAAATATATGTAGCAGTGTAGACGTGGCTAATGCACCTATTGCAGCTGATCTTGTCATGAGGGGGAGCTGTGATCTGATTGATCAAGCCATAGCACACTACCAATTTGGTTTAGCATTCACAGAACAAAAGAGTCTTTCACAGTATCTTAAACATACCTTTAACAAGTTTTATTTCACTCAATTCAGGAGCAGTTTGAAAAGCTCTCTCTATATATGTATATTTAGTACTAAGCAATTAAGACAGCATTAAAAGGCATCACAAGCATTAAAAGGCATTAAAAGCAATATTTAAATGGAATAACTAACAATCTACATCTAAGCCTTAACCCAATCGAATACACACACACACA
Source organism: Pelodiscus sinensis (assembly GCF_052426305.1). Lineage (NCBI taxonomy): Eukaryota > Metazoa > Chordata > Testudines > Trionychidae > Pelodiscus > Pelodiscus sinensis. The sequence continues at coordinate 144,027,327 of NC_143052.1, read as the reverse complement.
CTACCCCTCTGAGGCTGGCCAAACCCCAGGTAATATTGGTTAATTTGGTTGAGATGGAAGTCCGATGTGCACGTCACCCCAATATGCCGAATCAATGGACTCCAATTTGTGGGGGGAAATGGTGTGGTATATATCCCCTTGGCAGGAGCCAGTCCAGACAGATGCCATTCACTAATTGCACACAGTTCAGGTGGGGTGATGTCCATTAGTGACACCCCCTTCTTTTTACTGGTGTGTTCACGACTGATCCAGAAATATCTGGTTTTTGAACTGCTTGCCTCACCACAAGTCAATGTCCTTGGCTAGAGTCTTCCCTTGTTACTTTTTCTTATCTGGAAGTGCTGGAAACGCTGCCTGAGCACACATACACTGTTCTTTTATTTCACAGTTGTAAACAAGTCCATAAACCTCTGGGGCTCTTGCCTGGACCTCAGCATAGCCACTCTTCAGCTCATTGTCTGTAGATTCACTCATGCTAACCATTCACACTACCCATGACAATCTCTAGATTATGTAGTAAGTGTAGTAAGTTGTCATTTGCAGGATAGAGAGGGTGACCATCTGGCCAATTTTTAACAGGACAGACCCGTATTTTAACCCTCTTGCCGCTCTCCTGACTTTTTAAAAAAAATGGTCACAGAGAGACCATGTTGGTCTGATCTTGGTAAAACAAAAACAAAAACAGCAGTCATGTAGCACTTTAAAGACTAACAAGATAGTTTATTAGGTGATGAGCTTTCCTGGGGCAGACCCATATTTTCAGCTCTGGCTCTCCCCTTGCTGGTCAGTGGGCATCAGCTCAGCAGCAGCAGCCTCCTGTTTGTGGCTGGCAGGTGACTGCGGCAGGGGGTGGCCAGCAAGTGGCGCTCTCAGGCAGGGCACAGACACAGAAAGACAAGAAGCCAGTAGGAGGAGAGGCAGCCTGTGTGTGACAGGGGGTAATGGGGATGGGTGTGAGTGAGGGGTGTGTCGCCCCTCCCCATGAGCACCCTACAGCCAGGTGTCCCAAGGGGGGAGGGGTCTGACAGCCCTTTCCGGATGTGGGAGAGAAGCCAAGATCCCCGGCACCTTCTGTGGGGCTGAAAACTTGATCCCTGTTGGCTCTTCCCACACAGAATTCCCAGCAACCTGGAGCTGTAGCCCTGATCCATGGGGCACCCCCTGAATTGCCAACACCACTCAGGCTGCAGCCCCGGTCCTCAGCGCACCTCTCCCCTCCCCAGATAGCAACTCCAAACCCCGGCATGCCCCTCCCCCCGAGTAACAGCCCTAATTGCTGGAATGTCCCCCCCCCCAGCAGAAGCCCTGAACCCCCACACTCCCCTCCCCCAAGGACCAAAGCCACAAGCCCTGGCAACCCCTATAAGGCTGGAAGCAGGAGCTAAGGGCAAGTCCAGATCCCCACCCCTGAAAACTGAAGCCAGGAGTGCCAGGGCTGAATCCTGGACCCTAGCGCATACAGGCGCAGCTGCCCCCTCCCTGCCCCCGAGCTACCACGTGGCCGCACACAGCCCCCAGCTACCCTCTCCCTCATCTTAAGTTACCCCCTGACCACACACACAGCCCCAAGCTGCCCCCTCTCATGTGGTAATCACAAACATTATTGAATGTTCTTTTCTACCACATGAAACTTCTGCTGTGCAGTGTGGATTTCTGTATCAAAGGACTGGAAAAGCTTGTTGGGCTTTGTGCAGACAGTGCCAGTACAAATACTTGTGGTGCTAACGGTGCTGGGAAAACAATGTCTGACGAAAACTGCAAGTCAGATTAGGGGAAGAGCTCTATGGTTTTGGTGCTCACATTGTTCATAATAGCTTGCCAACAGCAGCTGACTGTCTTCCACTGGATTTGGAGTCCTTTGCAGTGAAAGCTTATAAATACTGTCACAGTTACACTGTTCCCGTGGAAGAACTGAAAGACTTCTGCCAATGTATCAGCCTTGAGTATCTCACATTGCTAGAGAACGGCAGTACATGATCCCCTTCTCTGGGACCAGCACTAGAGAGAATGTGTTGAAGTCTTCAGTGACCATCACACAAAACAGAGGCTTGTTTTGCCTTGAAGGCAAACAACTACTTTTCCGAAAATGCAATCGAGGAAAACAACTTATCGGTGACAGAAGTTGCACTGCATATTCGTACCTTTCCAAATAATTTAGCATGAGACTCAGTGAAAGATTTGTCACATCACACACATACACCCTCCTGCAGTCTTTGAGGCAAGGGTGGGAAAATGAAGGAATAGGAATTTTACAATGCAATCGAGAATTTTTATTCAACATTCTTGAAGTAGTTGAAACACTGGAAACCTGCCTTTGAGTGCACGGAAATGTTGGAGTGGGCCCTGTTGAGAAGCATGCTGGTCTTTGCCTTTGCAACACAAGAAAAGCAGTCTTGCCTTTGCCACACTTTGCAGAGAGAAAAGGTAAAGGTTTATAAAATATTTATTAATAATGGGTGCCACAGTGGCACATCCAAACAAGCCACATGAACTCAGCACTGGTGCACAACACAATTCATTCTGCTCATGGGAGGAAAGTCTAAGGCTATGTCTACACTGGCGGCTTCTTGCGCAAGAACATCTTGTGCAAGGGTTCTTGTGCAAAAACACGTCCACACTGCCATGTGCGAGCTGTGCTTTTGTGCAAGAGCATCCATGGCAGTGTGGACACTTAGCCATAGGGGTTTTTTGTGCAAGAAATCCCTGCCAAGCATCCACACTGCCCTCTTGTGAAGGAGAGCTTACACCTGTTAGAAAAGAGCGTAGTTTTTGCACAAGATGCCCTCTCTTACCACACTGTACTGTAACTTTACTTGCGCAAGAGCAGGCAGGCAGTGTAGCTGCTCTGTGGGTTCTTGCACAAGAACGGCTGTACTTGCACAAGAAGCTGCGAGTGTAGACATAGCCTTACAGGGAACACTTCCCCCAGCCTCTCTGCCCCCGAGTTAATGTCACACACATTGGGTTAATGCACCTGCAGGATAGTTGCACGAGGGGGGTTTAGTGGGAGCCAAACTAATCCCTGTTGGTAGGAGGATGGTGGGAAAAGTCCTTCGAGAGGGGCAACATGACACTTTATTTCTGGTCATGTGTCCATCTTGCCCCAAGCGTGTTACCTCCAGAGGCCTGGTTGATGGGAGCTAGGGGGCATGGCTAATGGGACACCACCAAAAATTATACAAACCTACCGACCCTGCCTGTCGCTCACGGTGATTAGTGGCCTGTATCATTATCGAACCAGGTGGCGGATGGGAGAACAGATGCTCATGGCCCACCCGAGGGACAAAGTACCAGCTATCTTCCCTTTTGTCCATGGGTGGGATAGATGCTGGCATCTGCCAGAGGGCCTTCATGATTTTGCCCACTGTTTTATTTAGGGTCCGGGCCATGCGAGATGGCACCTCTGCATTGAGAATGTTGACTGTGAGGTCTGAGTCCTCGGAGGTTTGCTTTAGCTGGATCCCAAGGCTTTGGGGTCAGTCTCTGAAGGAGCTCTTGTTGAGCCTGGGAGTCCATGGCTGGTGCTGACAAAGAAGCCAATCCCAGGGCCTCGTCAGGGGAGGATGAAGAATACTCCTGAACTGTCGAGTCCTCCATCTCTTGCGGCTACTCTGATGCTTGAGAGACTGCTCCGATGGCCCAAGACCCCTGCCCTCTTCCAACTTCGGTTCAGGGGACTTCCCCTGTACTGCCAAGACCTGCGGTGCCGGAGCACTGGGCAGTGGAATGGCTGAAGACGGGGCCTGGATCCCCAAATGTGCAGATCCTGCTGTAGAGGGAATGCGCTCCTGGGCCTGGTGGTATGATCGCGTTCTGGCCCAAGACCAGCAGACCTCATGGTCGGTGCGGGTGCACCACGGTGCCCCGGGATTGGGGGGGCACCTCGGGCGCATGACGAGGCGGAGATCTGTCCCGCTCCACTCTCCTCTTCTTGCTTTGCATCGGCAACTGAGAGCAGTGCCACTCCGTAGGGCGCCTTGATGCCGACGAGGCCCCTGAGAACCCAGGCGTCTCCCGCACCGAAAGTGGTGCACTGAGGGATTCCATGCCGAGTCCAAAGAAGGTGCCTCCATCAGGAGTATCTTCAAGTGCAAGTCCCTCTCGTGCTGAGTCCTGGGCTTAAAGCTGCAGCAGATTCTGCAGTTTGCTGGGACGTGGGCCTCGCCCGAGCACTTCAAGCACAAATTGCGCAGGTGAGCACAGGGCATATGCCTGGAACAGTCAGTGCAGGGCTTAAAACTATGACGCCCTGGCATGCCCCGTGGGCCAGGCGGGAAGGGGACTCAACGGGCAAGCCCCAACCCGAACAACTTATCTGACTCTATCTAACAGTGAAAGTAACTTGGAAAGAACAAAAGGGTTTAAATAGGTGCTAGCTACTTAGAATGCTACAAATACTGCTGAGATTGCACTTGCAGGCAAGCGAGAAAGGAGCTCCAACCACCATCACAGGCAGTAAGAAGGAACTGATGGGATGGAGGGCCAGCGGGGTCTATATGCACCGATATAGCGGCGCCATTCCAGGGGGCTCCCCAGCTGGCCAGATGGGTAGCGCTAAGGGAAAGCTCTCCAGCAAACCATGCATGTGGTGCGCACACAGGTAAGTGGAATGGACATGAGCAAGCACTCGAAGAACAGAAAAACTATTTTAGAAATGTTTGCGACAATTAACACTTATATTGTCACTACTTTTCATGATCCTTCTTCTATTAAGTCATGATTTTTAATTTACTCTAATAAAGATTTTCAGAAATGGATGCCTAAAATCAGGTTGCTAAATCCATATGAAGGCACCTAAATTAGTGACTGAAATTCATGTCAAGGTGATCTTTCAAGTGCTTAGCAGTTTTGAAAAATCAGGCTACTTATTCAGGTATCTAATTTTAATTAGATTCAAAATATTAAATGATTGCCTAAATCTGGCTCATGAGTTCAACTGTTGCAACAAGGAGGAGAAAGTTTACAAGTTTTTCAGTTTTTTTAAAGATGGTTTCCACAGATAATTCTTGGTGGAGTGACTGATCTCTTAGCACTCAGTGCTACCTGAAGAGTTTGTAATTTTTTGTGTAAAAGACCATGTTACATAGTCCAGCTTGCCTACATGGCAAGATAGACTGGAAAGTAAAGGGACTGTCTGTGATTTATATCTTCAAGTCAGCGGCACAGCTATGGACACCTTCATGGCCCCACAATATGCTAACACCTTTATGGCTGACCTTGAACGACGTTTCCTCAGCTCTCGTCCCCTAACACTCTTACTCTACTTATATGCATTAATGACATTTTCATCATATGGACTCATGGAAAGGAGACCCTGGAAGAATTCCACAGGGATTTCAACAACTTCCACCCCATCATCAACCTCAGCCTGGATCAGTTCAGACAAGAGATCCACTTCCTTGATGCTACAAAGCAATTACACAACGGACACATTTCCACCACCTTATACCAGAAACCTACTGACCGCTACACTTACCTACATGCCTCTAGCTTCCATCCCAGACACATTTCTCAATCTACTGTTTATAGCCAAGCCCTAAGATACAACAGAATTTGCTCCAATCCCACAGTCAGAGAGAAACACCAACAGGATCTATAGCAATCATTCTTAAAACTAAAATACACACCTGGAGAAATGAAAAAAACAAATTGGCAGAGCCAGACAAGTACCCAGGCATCATCTCCTTCGAGACAGGCCCTACAAAGAAAACAACAGGACACCAATGGTCATCACCTAAAGCCCTCAACTTAAACCCCTCCAGCGCATTATCAGCAATCTACAGCCTATCCTGCAAGATGACCCCTCACTCTCACAGGCCTTGGGGGTCAGGCCAATCCTCGCCTATAGACAACCCCCTAACCTCAACCAAATTATTTCCAGTAACCAGGCAGCATACCTCCATCATACTCATTCAGGAACCCACTCCTGCTATCAGCCCTGGTGCCAACTCTGTCCACACATCTACACAGGCAATAACCTCACAGGAACTAACCATCTAAGCCACCACATCAGAGGCTCACACAGCTGCACATCCACCAATGTGATCTATGCTATCAAGTGCCAGCAATGTCCCTCCGCCATGGATACTGGCCAAACTGGACAGTCTCTATGACAAAAATCACAAATCAGATATTCAAAAAGACAATGTACAGAAACCTGTTGGGGAACATTTTAACTTGCCCAGGCACTCACTAATGGATCTCAAAGTTACTATATTATTACAAGCCAATTTCAAAAACCAGCTTGAAAGGGAAGCTGCAGACTTAATTTCATGTACAAGTTTGATACCTGTGATAGAAGTTTAACAAAGACCTTAACTGGATTACCCATTACATTCCACATTCTAATGACATAAAAACCCAAACATCAGGTATTTAAGGGTAGAACCCACTCTATCAGCCTCTGTTAGCATAGACACTTTGACTATTCTTTTCCAATTTTTTTCTCCTTCCCTTTTCCTCCCCATCCCCTCTCTTTCTCGGCTATTTATTTGGAACTTGGCGCCCTTAAACGCCATTCATCTGAAGAAGTGAGTTGTGCCCAAGAAAGCGCATGATCCCATCTACATGGTTTGTTAGTCTCTAAGGTCATCACCTACAGCCCTCAACTTAAACCCCTATTTGTTGTTTTTTAATATGCAGTTTACCAGAGCTAAAAACCAGTGTCTTCGGTCTTTGTAAATGTGGTGGCAGTGATGCTGGCTGGCCAGACACAAGTTTATGGCAAGGCTCCAGACTTCACTGAATACTTACAAGTGCATTGCTGGAAACCAGTCTTATTTACCAGTGTATTACCATTATCCAAATAAATAATAGATTTTGAGTTGATAAGAATGCATTTAACATTTTATAAAATGCTTGTAAAATACTGCATGTACTGTTCTCACTCAACTGTGCTCCATCTCATAAGGTAACATGGAACATTTGCATTATAAATACCTCTGTAGCTAAATAGCCTACTTAACAAGAAAGAAGCCTGGCAGAATGCAAATGACGGTCTTTTACAAGATGTTAAGTCCTGCTCATTAAACACAAATGAGCCATTGCACAAGATCAAGAATCTAAGACTTCATTCAGTGTTCCCTTCCTCTGCACCATCCCTGAAACAGGGACTTGTGTGGGAACAACTGCTTTAACCTTTGGTTCTGTAAGAAGGAGCTGTGAACATGGATTCAAGGAAGAATTCATCTCTGAACTGTTTAGATTCTAACAAGACAATTTAATTGAGAAGACGGAAATCCCTAAGGGTATGTCTACACTACCCTCCTAGTTCGCACTAGGAGGGTAATGTAGGCATACCGCACTTGCAAATGAAGCCCGGTACTTCGTGTACCGGTAGTTCGGAATAGGAATCCTAGTCCGAACTACCTAGTTCGAGCCCCGTGTAGCCGCGCTGCACGGGGTTCGAACCAGCGGGGTTTTAAAAATGGCAGCTCCCCGCTTATGCAAATGAAGCCCGGGAAATTCAAATCCTGGGCTTCATTTGCAAGTGCGGTATGCCTACATTACCCTCCTAGTGCGAACTAGGAGGGTAGTGTAGACATACCCAAAGTTATTCTGAGCAGCCTTTTTAAGAAATTGGTGGAGGACTTCATCTCTGCACCTTTTGAAATTATAGATTGTTACTCACCTGGATGTATATTTTACCTGCTTTAACCTCTCAGTAACTCATTCCTTTTTGTTAACTGATAAACCTTTAATTTACTATAGAATTGGCTACTAGCATTCTTTGATGTGAAATCCAGAATGCAAATGTGCCTCAGTGAGTGACTGATCTCTTGAGACTCAGTACCACCTGTATACTTTGTAATTTTTTGGTGTAAAAGACCATGTCACATAGTCCGGCTTACATAGGGGGCAAGATAGACTGGAGACTCTAAAGGGACTGTGACTCCATTATCAGATTACTGTAGTACTTTGAGAGTTCATATTGATTACTGGCTTAGTGAAATCCAATACTAGAGCATACCATCAATCTGAGGCAGATGGCTTGAGGTAGGCTCTCATGATTGTAAACAGTGAACTGGAGCCTATGGGAGCCACGAGGCTTCATGGCTATGGATCTTTTAGATAAACAAAGTGACAGGGGCCTGCGGAACACTTGGAGAAACACTGCTGTGTACTGGTAACATCAGATTTGTCCTCCATTTCCAAACCAAGTTGTTTTTTTAGTTCCTGACTATGGCTACGTCCACACTACCTCTTTTCTGCAGAAGAGGCAATGCAAATGAAGAGCCCATTAGCAACTTCTTACACTTCATTTGCATATTCTCTTCCGATGCTTTTTGCAGAAGACATTTTTGCACCAGAAGAAGCAGTGTAGATGCGTCCATTTTGCGCAAAACCCCATTTTGGGCAAGAACCCTTATTCCTCAAAAAATGAGGTTTACAGGTTCTTGGGCAAAAGCGTTTCTTCATGCAAAACAGACGCGTCTACACTGCTTTTTTGGCACAAAAACCTCTTCTGCAAAAAGCATCGGAAGAGAATATGCAAACGAAGCACAAGAAGTAACTAATGAGCGCTTTATTTGCATTGCCTCTTCTGCAAAAAAGAAGCAGTGTAGACGTAGCCTGAGTGTTATTAGGGCTTGCACACTCCAACAACAAACATTTAGCACTATTTTAGTTAAACCTCAATGTTGTCCTCGCTCAGAAATGCATGAATGGGCTCTGTTGCCAAAATACGAGCATGCAAATGCTTTTCTATTACTTTTAATACAATCTTTGCTCTTTCTGTTCTTTTTCCTGTTTGCGAAGTGCAGTTTATCACGTCTACTTCTTCAGATAATAGATATCCCTCTTTCTCTTGTGTGTCACCCTGCCCTTTGTCACATTTATGTTTTAGTGATAGTACTTTCCCTTAATGATCACCTCCTCCTCCACCTATTGCTTTGAATATTTTTTAAGCAGCATTCAGCATCTGTGAATCTTGTTAATAATTCTCCTCTCTGATTCATACATTTTAGCTTTGTACTTTTCATAGGAATGCTCCCGCCCACATTTAGAAACCTTGTTTTTCCTCTACATATATTTGTCATATGTGCAAATTCTAAACTCTCCAAGGGTGTGGAATACAAGTTAGATCAAAACAACTGATATTCTAGCTTTATTGTGCGACATAAAGCCCTTTGCTGCTGTGTTATTTGCAAATGATTTCTCCTCTCTACAAATTAATCACTTATTGAACAACACTGGTGTGGAAGCAGGCTCTTTGCTGGCCAGGCCTCTCGCGCATATTGCCATCCAAGCAAAAGGTCAACTTCCCCTTGATGAAAAATCCTTACACTATGTAACAAAGATCAGCAACGAACAGGAACCAAAACCAGACCCAAAAAGTTCATGTAAAGTTCATGCTGGTTGTGCTGACTGTGCCATGCCCAATAAGGCAGAAAAGGAAAAACAGGAAACCATCTCACCCCCTTACTCCTGTCAGGCTAGCAGACCCTGTCTGTTAAGTATCACAAAAAGCGTGCAAAAGCTCTCCCTATAAAACAGCTACCCCGCCTGTATCAAATTAAAGAATCCCGAATAAACATTGGATGGTGGAATATGAGCCAGGTCTGAGGACTGATCACCCGAGGGCCACCTCCCGCTCACCGAACCAAACGAGTTCCTGTAGAGCGTAACGTATACCAAACATAACGAATACCAAATAAGTTGTTATTGTTGTAGTTTGTGTGACTGTTAAATGCAAGTATTATCTGAAATTGTTTAGAGGTATTGTTAAGCAGTGGTGTTAAAAGTTTTAGATAACTGTTTAGTCTTACAAGACCGATGTAAATGTAACTGTTAATAATCCCTAGTCCCTTGTTAACAACTATTGGGATTTAGAGAAACCTCAGGGAATTTTCTTTACTGTATTGCATTTTGCTTATTGGTCATTCTAATAATTATTTGGTGCCTACGTATGTAAGAAACTGATAAAATCATAATTTATACGTAGAAGCCCTTTAATAAGTTTAAAAGATATTTAGTAATAGTTTGCCTGTTTCAGTGCCTCCCTGGGACTAGCCACATTTCCAAACCTTTTACTTTAAACCACAACTGGGTCCACATCTATAGATTTTTTTTTTATTTCATCTTCAGTCATTTCCAGAGGAACCCTAAATACCCTTCTTCCTCCCATCATACAATTGGGTGGCTGGCAATCTACTTTTATTTTTCTTAGAATTATAATGATCTGCAGTTTTTCAGACTTTACTTTATTGGCACACCACTACATCTCCATACTGTGATTCTCTGGATAGCCCCACTGTTTCTAATCAATACAAAGGTTTTCATAGGATTAACATCACCGGTGTTTCTTTCCTTCCTTTCTCAGCACTTTGGCAATGGCAATACTGTGGCTTTCCACCCTACTCTTTGTTCCTTTTGTGCCTGCTGCTTCTCCAGATGGATCTGGTTTCTTCTAATTTGCATCCATTCTTCATTCCACATCTCCCTCCTTTTCCCATCTCTAGGGCACAGTCACTCTCCGATCAGGCTAAGCCAATGCAAGATAGGTCTGCCTGGAAGAGCCTCAAGGCAGCAACCACTCAACTTCCGGTACTTCCTTTTGTCTTGAATCACCATTTAAGCCCAATCAGAGACTGAACATCTCCCATCAGGATAGTGACAGGGCCCACCTACTCCTGCCTGTGCTGAAGTCCATAAACAGCTCAGAGATCTTCATGCTGGTAAAACATCCAGGGCAGTTTGTTTGCAATATCGGTTCCCACCACCCTTGTACCCTACAGAGTCGTAGGGAGCCCTCAGGCCCTGAGACAAGCAAGGAAGAACAATTCCTCTCCCTCAGTCTGCTTCTCCCCTCCAATTCCTTCCTGTGCCTTTTTTGTAATCTCTGCTTATGGCTTAATTAGCCTTCCAGCTCCCTCCCCGCCCGTTAGGCACGGCTCTTCTTACCAGCCTGATTCTCCAGTCTTTAATTGAAGCAAATGACCAGTCTAGTGGCTCAGCTGGTTATGACAGTGATCTAGGCAAGGACTTTCCTGAGCACTTCCTCTCCTAGGGTCTGCCAGCCCACCCTCCCCGCTGGTCTCAGCGAGCTAGTGGGATGGGGCAGTCTGAGGCTTGCCTGGTGACCCACCTGTGGGCATGGCTTCAACACCCTTCAAGTTTCACCTCATTATGGTGCCCTCCAGGCATCAGTGGGCTGGGTTTTCCCCAGGCACATTCTTCAGGTGCATGGACCTTTCCTACAGGCACCCAGGGACACTCTTCAGCAGAGCCACATCTGCCCCCTCAGCCAGGCAGAACCACAGTGCACTGGGGCTAGTGGCCCTGGGATGCAGCCTCCTAAAGCCCCTTTCATAATCCGGCCCTGCCTGTAGGGCTCAATCTTGAAGGTGTATTCTGAGCACACCACCTAGCCCAGGCCCTGCCCTAAAGACAAGTGGGGGCATTCTGAGGGCTGGCTGGTCTGCATGTCCCAGATCCCCAGTAACTCAGTGGTGAGCATGCTCAGCCTGCATGTAATAGGCCCGACATAATCCTTACTTTGCCAGACTTGTACAGGGATTTGAACCCAAGTCTTTCATAACTCAGGGGAGTGAGAGCACCACTAGGCTATGAAGTCACTCTTTCACGCTCAACCAATATATACTTTTTATAGAGTGGAAAAGATGCCCATCCCAGAATGCCCAATAGCCTCATTTGTGGGAATTCCACCAGGTATGAGTCACTGGCTTTCATTAGGACATTCCCTAATGAAAGGATGTTCATCTTCCAAGCAAAGTTTTGGTACTATACACTATGGCCAATTTGACATTGACCACAAATAAGCACATTTAAAGTCCACAGATGCACTGGCTCCTACTGCACTGTGCTCTCAAACTAGTTTGACATTAATACTTTCATCAGTGATCTCTGTTAAAATGTCCTAGGTGAAAAAGGGTTGGATGTCTCATTCTTGTCCCCACAAGGCCATCGTGCAGTTGATTCCATTTAGCAGTGACTGCTCAAAAGGGGTGCCAGAACTGATCAGGAGCTATTAGAGAAACCGGCTGGGGCACACAGGGTGCTGCAAGGCAGGACTGAAGTGTACTGGTAGTGCTGTGTCTGCGTATAACCTTATGGCACCAGCGTCTATGGTAACTGGTTCCAGACAAAATCTTTAGCCTCCTACTTTCATATCCACTAACCTCACTCAAACTATCACGTGTATATTTTTTGACCACATCAGTTTCACACCCAAGGGCAGATTAGATTAATCCCCTATGGTCAAGATGAAAGCAGTAATACAGGAAGACTTCATGGTGCAAGGACCGACGGAGCAATTCTCTATTGCCACTTCCCTTCTAGGGCTGCTGCAGGAGGAGGAACGCAAGAAAGTGGCAGTGTCCCATTCCATCTGAAATTTTTAATAGCTATCAAATGTATTAGTTTTTCACATTTTGTACAAAATTGAAGTCGGTTTCTCTTAATTAGGAGAATCAGCTGAACATGAGATTTTAAGTAGGTGAGTCTGAAAACAAAAGGAGACTGGCTTCTCCCGCTTCTGGAAAGGTCCCCCGGAGCTCGTCCCATGTCTCTTCAGCTTTGCTCTCATGATTGCAGAACACTGTCAGCGGAAGCACCCCTGCATCACTGGCTCTTTGGAGGTTTGTAGTGAATTCGGCAGCGCTCATTAAAAACCTAAGAGACCAAAATACAAGGGAGTCACTCCTTGTCATAAGCATCCTCAACACAACACAAGCTGGCACCAGCCTGGCAAGTCTCCCATTCGACAGTGCAAGTTTTCAAACTAGGACTGATGGCTGGCCTTGCAGCCCTAATGCTCACTGGCACTCACGGAGCTCCTTGGCCTACTCACACTCCCGGCAGGCAGGTAACCAGCACTTGCAGCCTGGTGCCAAGTGACTGCCTATTACTAGATGGGCTCATTTTTAGATGAAACAAAATTAAGACCCTAGCAATTTGCGGTCACTCCCCTGTGGCACGTTTCACGGGGAGAAAAGCACTGGCCCCAGTGTCTGAGCGTACTACGTTCTATCAGTCTCCATTCACTTGAGTATTTTAGCTGGATACAAATTAGTCTTTACTTTCTGAGCTAATCTGTTGTCTTGCATCACTGCGCTGCTCAACAGATGCTCTGGTGCACACCTGAGGTGGAGCATTATAGTGGAGGATGAAATGCAAATGACATACCAGTCTGTTCAAGCTTTGGAGAGCTACTGTATACAGTTTCCAATCAATGCAATGGTTTGGGATAAAACAATTTCAATTACTTGACAGCAACCTATCCTTCAGGTGCTCATACTAGCACTCCAGGCACCTGCAGCAGCCACCTTCAGCAACATGTTTGGCTAAAATCAGGTAAATCCAACCACTAACCTCAGACGACCTTCCTGTCTCCTAATTGGAGGACTCATACTAAATACAACTGGCTTGTGGATAAATTAACAAATCACAACTCATGGGATTAAGCAACTATAGAAAACAATTTAAATGAACTCGAACTAGAACACTCAATCTGAAATCATTCTTCTGCACCAAAATAACAAAAGAATTTACACTGATTTAGTTATTTTGATTCTAGTTTGTGTTTGGACAAGTATGAATAATGGCAAGAGCATCTCTTAGAATCAAGTCAGAACATCGGCTCAGCAGCAATTCACACTCAATCCCTCTGCCTGCGATAATAAGGTTTATCATGGAGATTTCTCAAGTAATAACCAGACCTTAACACTTACCTTTTAAGCTCTGAAACGGCAAGAGCGGCAATGCAGGCTTCATACCGATTCATAACATCAATTACAAGGTCCGGGGTAGAGGTACTCTATAGAGGTACTTAAGGCTGTTTCAAAGTTTGCCCCTTTCCACAGTCCCATGCTCTTTGGATTGAGCTCCTAGCACTGGAAGGGGAAGGGGGAATCTTTAGAGTCTGTCCCCAACCTCAGTAAGCAATTGCCAGTTTGCAAGGTGCACAGTTCAGATTCTACTTTAAAAGATTTGTTCAAGCCCCCTTCTGCCTGAGAAGAGATTTGAACCTGGGTCTCCTGCCTCAAAGGTGAGTCTCTCCTCCCCTCCCATTTTGCATGAAGTTCAGAGTGCTCTGAGAACACCTACCAGACTGTGCCCTGCAGGCAAGACAGGCAGAGCACTGCCTAGTTTCACTTGGTTTGAGGATCCTGCTGGGGATTCAGCATGAGAGGCGCGCATGGGCACCAAGACTGAGGCAGCAGCGTGCATGCCCAGAGGAAGGAACTTCAAGTCCCTGATGGACCTAATGGCAGAAATGCAGGCTCTGAGTAATTTTTAGTTGACTGCAGGGTTAGGTGGCAGCTTAGCAAACGTTTTGAGTGGCACTTAAATTTAGGACCTAGGCACCTACGTCTCTTTGTGAATCTAGCCGACTGGCTAGATGGGTGATATAAACCAGATTCAGCTCTATTCATAGGCACTCCCCTAAAACAACCCCCTTTTCTGCTAAGTTACATCTACCTTCCAAGTTACCCATTGACACCGTGATGCTTACTGGGCAATGGTTAACCGTTCCCTCAGAACTGCCCCCGGCCTGCTGCACATGGAAGGCTACTCCATCCCATGGGACTGTTGGGTCATAACCAGCATGGACTGGGACCTGGCAGCCTGCCACAGGGCCAGAAGCAGCCAGGCGGGAGCAGCCCCTGCCCACGGTGTGTATGGGTGTGGGGGGGTGTCGGTCCAGCCTGCCTGCCCCTGTTCAATTAGTCAACCAGTCAAACATGATGTTTAACCAGTTAACTAATTAAACGGGATTTTACACCCTTAGCATCTACTAGGGAGGTGTAAGTAAGTGGCTAAGCTTCTCACTGATAAGCCAATGCTTATCGGTGTCCTTCACACTCAGCAAAGCCTCTTCCCCAGGAGCCAAGCAGGCAGGGGCAGGTGGTCTCACAACCAGGGAGGCTTCGCTGTGGGCCCTGCAGTATAAAGCTTAGGTTCACACGCAGAGCCCGCAGCACGGGGAACCGTGAGACCACTGAGAGTTTTGCAGCGGTTACCCTCACACATGATTTTTAACCTCCCTAGTGTCTACTACTGGATTCAGAGTTAACTTCCCATTGATACGAATGGGAACAATTCCTGCCTCCCTCAAAGATACTATTTCAGGCTGATAGACTCAACGTACTGGGTAGAATTGTTCGAAATACTCTGAATGAAGATGACAAATTCAATTTTTTTCTAAATAATAAAGCTGTTGTCAATAAAAAGATGGTATAAAAACGAGCCTGGTTACTTACTATTTACTAAGAGCCTGGTTTGTAGGAAACAAAAATCCAACGACCATTTTGGTCATGTTTTTTAGCCAAAGGCATGAAAATCTTCTGAAAAATATTCTGAAGTGACAACAATTTCACTTCAAACCCTCCACCCCCTTATTTTGCAACCATCTTGCAAAATACTTGTCAGCATTAGTTTGCATTTTTAAGTTTACGTTTCTGTCATAAGGGCTGCGTACTTTTCTACAAAATTTAAAATGACAGTTTCAGTTCTGGTGCACCACTGCTTACAAAATTGGGCAATTAAGCAGCAATTTGTAACACTGCACAACAGCATAATAGACTAACTGTCTCTAATTCAATCAATGGGTTCAAAGCTTTTTACTTTGATGTCCCAGAAAGATAAACATAGAAAGAAATTCTATTTACTCCGTCACACAGCCAGCCACCAGCAGCAGTGGGAATAAAATCCTAGAGTCCTAGTTTCTTATTCTCTACTCTCATCTGAACCAAATATAAGGAAATCCATATCCTTTGTATGTATTTTGTGCTGTGCAGCCCTTTTTTTAACCTCTTCAGAGCATCAGAATTTAAAAATGAGATATAGTTGTTTCTGGCCAGAGCTTACTTAGACAGGGTGTAAGGAACTTGGCTCCAGAGTACCAGAGCAAAGATCATAATTCAGCCTGGCCTGATGTCAGTATTCGCTGCCTTGAGAACATATCCCCTTTCCACAGGGGACACTGGAATGAGGGAGGAGGCTGGATAACTTGACAAAGAAAGCTTTCTGTGCTATTGGAAACTACAAGAGGATTTCAGGGCAAGATGACCAGGAGTTCTATTACTTGCCCATTTTCAAGAGTTCCAAGATTCTCTTTTGGGCTTTAAATTGATCTTTGTGCTAGATTAACAGCCCCGGAAACTGAAGAACGAACTGTTCCCAAACTGGCATAATATAAGCACCAGAACTTCTCTCCTACACAGTGCCTCGCTACACCAGAAAGCCTCCATCCTGATATGCAGAAGCTCCCTCCAGAGGTAGGAGATAGTTCAGTCTTCTTAGCCAACTCATTCGTAGGTGTCTCCAATGAAGATGGTCCACAAGAAGGCCAAATAATGACAAATGTGGTGCTGTTTGTTCCACAAGTGCTCCTCTGCAGTATACCAATTCACATCAGAGACCACCAAACACACAGAGCATTAACTTCTAGGGTGGGTCTACACTGAACCATTTTTGCGGAATAATGGTCATAATTCCAGAAAAACAATACTAGCATCCATACAGCAGTTGTGTTATTTTGAAAGAAAAATTGAAATAATGGAGGGCTTTTTCTGATGTTGGCAAACTTCATTCCATGAAGAACAACACTTCTTCCGAAAAAGCTCTTTCAGAAGAGGGCGTGTGTAGATGCTCCACTGCTGCTGTTTCAAAATAGCTCCTCCCCAGAGCCTCCTGGGGCTCTAAAATGAGGTAGCGCATCCACATTAGGGGAGCCTGCCTCAGACCAAATTTGAGGCTTCCCTGTAGCTTGGAAGCTCTATTTTGAAACAAGCTATCCCAGAAGATCTCTTCCAGAATAGCTTTTTCCGAAATAAGCTTGCAGTGTAGACGTACCTTCAGTCTTACAAATCTGAATGGGACTAGGAAACGTGCAGGTGATGTACTTTGAAGCCCTTCTCTCTCTCACATTCACCTTTAAGCCAGTTTTTATCTTTCCTTGGCAGTTTATTGGAAGGGTTCTTTATCTGTAAGCCAATAACTGCTGAGAGGGGAGGCGAAGGTGTGGGAGTCAAACCAGTTCCCTAGAACTGCCCATCTTATTTTTCCCCAGCATCGCCTATCCATCCCCTCCATTTGTTTCACATCTCTGCATTGTGATTACATGTCAGTTTCCACAGATAACATTATGGACTTTAAAAAACAATGATTTGCTTCTGTACCTTCCAGCTTCTGTCGTTTACTACTTCTTCCACATTCAGTTCAGACTGCATCAGCTTCAGCTGCAAGTAGGGTGAGAGAAGACAGAGACCGTTCAGAGTCAGATATTAACAACAGGCCTACCCAGGCTTGCCAATTCACATAATGTGACCCTAAAAAGGCCTCAATGCCAACTGGCAAAGAGATCACTGTTCTTTAACAGTCACTCCTGACAAACACTGCACCTAGCACACTGCTTTCAAAGTACCTACCTCTAAAACATGCATGTGATGTCTTCGGTATAAAAGCTGGGGTCATATTGGTCTTCAGTATTAGTGTGAGGTGTATGTATGAATACTGTGTATGTGTCTACACACCCCCAAACTACCTATAAACACACACAGAGACATTTTCAGTATGTTCCTAACAATGTCTGAGTCAAGGTCAGGTTGGCAAACAAGGCTGCATATTCAACTATGTGCTTCTCAGTTCATGGGTACAGTGAGCACTGTAAACTAGGGATGTTAGGAAGCGAGTAACTAATCGTGTAAGTCGATATCAATTCTGTCGACTATACAATTAGTCAATAAGGGAGGAAGCCTCAGTCCTGGCTTGCACTGGGTCCAGGAGCTACTCCCCTCCACTGCAGCTCTGCAGCTTAAATGTAAGAGCTGGGCGGGCAAGCGGGCAGCCTGGCTACTACTATATTTAAACTGCAGAGCCACAGCAGGGGGTAGGTCTCAGACCTGGCGCAAGCAACCCCAGGGACCCCCCCCACGGCACTGTGTTTGTGGCCAGTCCTGGCTGCTGCGGACAAGGGCTGCTGCCGCGGGATGTGGAGCAGCCTCTGCCTGCAGCAAGCCTGGGCCCTCTGTCGGCAGAGACTACTTCGTGGCAGCCTCCCCTGCTCCCCCGCAGGGTAGAAGTGCAAGTGGGGGCAGGTGGCAACATGGAGACTGTTCTGGGGGGAACTGGCTTTTAAGCCTAGGCTTTTTCGGTAGTCGACTGCTTGCTTACATCCCCACTGCAAACCAACACAACAGAAGTCCTGTTTTCAGACAGACAATGTGCACATGAGGCTGTAAGTCAATAAGAAATCAGCACACCTAGGAATAAAACCTGGGGGTGGGGGAGTCAACCTGACTCCGGGGACAAAGGATGAATTCTGGGGGATACAAAGAGAAGGCAAAAAGATTGTTCTTTTTCCTGCACCTGAGGAAGTAATTAGTGTGATTACATTCATGAAAATGAAATCCCAACCTGCCCTGATTGGAAGCACTGCAAATGACATTTAGGCAAGATAAGATGGCTTTTAGGCAGATGGTTATACCATTAAAGTTAAGTTTAATCACTAAGGCTAGGTCTACACTACACCTTTTTTTGATTTTTTTTTCAGAAGAGACTTTTCTGAAACTTGGCCCATCTACACTGGGCTAAATTTTGGAAAATCCCCCTCTTTTGGAAGATCCCTTCTTCCTCCTAGAACAGGGAAGACAAGGCTTCTGAAAGAATGTGTTTGCTCTTCCGCAAAAAGAGGAGCAAATGCATTCCCTGGACATGGTGGAGTTTTTCTGGGATACCTCTGATATCCCGAAAAAATCCTGAAGTCTAGACATACCCTAAAACATGTGCACGAATTCTTTTATATGTAACTTTCTCTTTCCATTAGTTCTTAATGCTTTGACAATAAACTTGATTGTTTTCATAATCAATTTCTCAGTACTGTGACCTTATGACTCAAAGAAGTTGGTGTGTACACTGGCCCTTGGGGACAGCAAAGCTGGTATTCCTGTAAGGAGCAAGAAGGGCATATGAATCTTTAGCACATCTGGTACATAAATATATTGTGATGTCAGCTAGCATAGTGCCACGTTGTCACGTGGCTGGATCTTGAGGGGAGCAGCCAGATCACTGATGCACCCATAGGTGGGGGTGTTGGCCCCAAAAATGGTATAGGAGGGGGCCATGTGAGGTATTGAATAGAAGCTGATTATCTGATAATCCTACGTATGCTGTTCTGGTGTTTGTATAATGTCTGTGTGTGCAATTATTAGCATGTACTTGTATGGACACTGAAGATTTCCCTGCATGTGGTTGAGCATTGGGCAGGGCCGAGCCTGTGGACATGCTAATTACCGAGGCCCTGTGGAACAATGGCTCTCAATGGGCTATGGACACACCTAAAGAATGGGGGCTGTCACCTGAGAGCAGCCAGCAGGAAACACAGAGATTGGCCTCTGTCCAGGTGACCTGCTACATACTAGAAAAGGCCAGGAAGGAGGTATAAAGAGGCCATGCGGTCGATGCCATTTTTGTTCTCAGCTCAGCACTTCATCCCAGAGGCAGCATTGCAGGGGTCGAAGAGCCTGGAAGACCTGTGAACCCATCCTGATGCTGGGATGTGCAACAAGAACTTTTAAACCAGCAGCTGTAACATCTCTGCTAGAGCCTGTATCGAGGACTGGGAGATTCGGTGCATGTAACATACTATTCTTTAACAACCTTACTCTCATGCTTTTCTTTCTTGTGATAATAAACCTTTAGATTTAGATTCTAAAGGATTGGCCCAGCGTGATTTGTGGGTAAATTGACCAGGGATCTGTGGCTGGTTTCTTGGAACCAGACAGAATTTGTACGGGGTAGGTGGGATTGGGTGTTAGGACCCCCCACCTGTGTATGAGGCCCGGGGCCATCTGGGGCACAGATATTGCTGGGGTGTCGGAGGGGTTTTGCTCGGGAGGCTTCAGGCAGGCTGCTGAAGCGCTCTGTGGGACTGGTTTGTGGCCGGTTTGGAAAGGTCACCAGTCTGGGGGCTGTAAGGAGCCCCGGATTTGAGCAATTCGCCCTGAGCGGACGCCCTCAGCTGTGCCCAGACACGGCCGGGTCCGTCACACACGTGAACACCTTTTCTCGCTTTAAGGTGATATCAAATAAGAAGTGAGCAGCTTCATCTCCCGTAAATGTAAACAAACTTGTCTGTCTCTACAATTGCCTGAACTAGAAGTAGGACCTAGTGGGCTTGTAGGCACTAAAGTTTTATTTTTGAAGGCAGGGATTTTCTGTACATAATTCTACATTTGTAAAGTTCAACTTTCATGATAAAGAGATTGCACAATGATATCTCTGTTAAGTGCTGAAAAATACAAATATTTGCACTGTAATAAAAAATGAGTAACAAAAATTAAGTGAACAAGGTACACTTTGTATTCTGTTACAACTAAAATCAATATATTTGAACACAGAAAACAGCCAACATATTTAAATAAATGGTATTCTATTATTAGCAGTGATTAAAACTGTGGCTAATCACACGATTAAAAAATTAATCTCAATTAATTGCACAATTAAAATAATTGCTTGGCAGCCCTATTTTAAATCCTTAACTAAACAAGATCACGGAGTTTTTAAGGGAACATTCAGGCTGTGCAGAATTTTTCAGAGGGAAATGAGTGACAAATTTGTTCTTTCATTTGCTTTCAAGCATAAGGCCATAAGTACAAATGTACAACCACAAAAGATGCAGGCTAGAAAATTGCGGGAATTTTCTGATGTATGAATTCATACAGGCAAATCATCTCAAGGAGCTACAGTTAAGACTAGGGATGTAAAGTGTTAACCTGTTACCTGGTAAGCATGCCCAATACCGGCTCTCTCCACCCAGCAGTGCAGTCCTGGAGCTGGGGAGAGTCGTATCTCTCTCCAGCCACTGCAGCCCTGCACATTCAAAATTCCCACACTTCTGCACCTCACTCCATACTTCCTATGCCCGCCAAGGCCACCATCTCTTCTTACATGTGTGTCCTCGCCAGGGTTCAAGCACCTAACTAGACAAGCCACAGCTGCATGGCTCTACTAATTAGGTGTGCAGTCCTTCATTCCCTCATGCCCAGCTGCTCAGGCACACACCCTAGAGGGAACTACAGTGAGGACATTATACAAGAGCTGGTCATACCAAATAATCCTGGATTGAGTGTTCACAAAACGGGTCAGTTTCACGAAAGTGGAAGGATAATCAAAATGAGGATGGCTATTAGGATTTTTTTTTTCCTAAAGAGCCATTAAAGGAATTAATTCAAAAAGTCAGAGGGACTGAAGTGCTCAAGGACCAGTATTCAGGACACTTGGAATTTCTTTTAAGTCAGAGGGGCAAAATAAGTTATTTCAAAATAGATTTGAAAAATTGCTTATCTTGTTTCAAGTTTAGGGTGCTTTGTAGACGCACCCTACGAGTCCTGGCTAAGATAAATCAGTTCTGGGCCAAACAAGGCTCAATGACCTCCTGCTGAGCAGCGCAAGGAACAACAGACCCAGCTTGCCTAAGGAACTCACACGTACACTCGGTGCATGCCACAAGCGCACTGTACAGAAAATGGAGTAGGGAACGGAGAGGGGCATGCTCTGTGCAGGTCACAGGCACATGGCACTGAGATGGGGCAAGTGGGGAAGAGAATGCCCATTGACATCAATAAGGCACTTCTCTCCTCTGCAAGCTTTGTATGCCATACATAGGTATGAAAACCCATTCCCCGACATGCTAGGCTCTGACACGGGGTAGGGACTCGGGAGGTCGCCTTCCCTTCTCCTAGGCTACCTTCAAGCTGGTATACGTGCTCCCTCACAGCTGATAAGTAAACTTTTCTCCACTCTATGGCCCCTCCAATGCTACTGATTGCAAGAGGGGATTGGAGGAAGGCACTGTTGGTACCAGAAGGGCAGTGATGTGTGACCCCAAAGCCCTCCCATCATACCCTGCCACCACCTACCTCTTCTAAAAACAAGGACTATTCATACAAGCTTGATAAAGGGGGAGTTAGAATTGCCTTGCAGTGCCTCAGACCCTGCAAACTGATGTGCGAGTACATTAGAAAATAAATTGCATAGTTAGAGTAATGTTATCCATACCACACAGCACCTCAACTGTGCCCCTAAGGGGATAGCAATAGGAATATAACATTACTTTACCTGGTCTAATAAAAACTGCCACTTTCTCAGTGTTTATACAAAGCCCGATATCAGTACTCCAGTTCAGACCTGTACTCTTGAGCACCATTGACACAGCAACCCAGACATAGGTTGGCCAACCTCACTGGAGACAACAGTTTAAGCTCTCATTCACAAGGGCAAGGGGTTGGTAGGGCCATCTCCCTGAAGCACTCCTTGTGTCAGACATCAGAGAAGGCAGACTTAAGATTCTAGGAAATGTTAACTAAACTGTGCATTGCCCTATATACTAGTGTTTGCATTTTGTTTATTTTCCAAGATGTTACTTTTCAGCAGGCACAAGCTTTGAAAAGGTATGAGGTCCTGCCAGGATACCTTTAACAAAGATTTGCTTCTCTTCTTTTTTTAAACAAGGAACATTCACTGTATGTAAATGGATGTTATTTGGTTAAGACCCTACTCTACGATTTGGTGAGTAAACTGTTTATTTTGTATGTTGTCGCAACAAATTATAGATTAAAAGTGTGGACAGTTTTCATCTCGTGGACTGAAGGCTGTCCTCTTGCCAACCAACTCAACAAGTAGCCAGACTTGAGTTGTATGAGCTAGAATTCAGGACGGGCTGACAGATCTTCACAATGAAAATAGTAAGTTAGCTGAGACACCAACCCTCTTTATCCCTGAATGAATTCCAGGAAGTGTCACCACTCACCTTTGTCTGCTCCTGCCTCAGATGCTTTAATAATACTATGTCATCCTGGGCCTTCTCCCTCTCTTCTCGGAGAGTTTTTACTACATTTGAAGTCTGAGCAATACAGCTTTTGATTATTTTCTCTCTGCTGGCATGAGCCTCCATCAACTAATTGGAGAAGAAGAGAGTCAGATTAACTCATTCAATTGCCTGTTGGAAGAAACAACCTATACATTACAAAAATGTTGTGTCTATATTGGTGTGATCTTGCGCAAAAGCAACCGCTTTTGCACCAAAACTTGCTGCCTGTCTACACTGGCCATGAGTTCTTGTGCAAGTACACTGACGTTCTAATGTATGAAATCAGGGCTTCTTGTGCCACAACTCTGACGCTCCCACTCAGGAATAAACTGATCTTGTGCAAGAGGCCAGTGTAGACAGTCAACATGAATTTCTTGAGCAAGAAAGCCCTATGATTAAAATGGCCATTAGAGCTTTCTTGCGCAAGAGCACGTCTACACTGGCACGAATGCTCTTGCGAAAAAGCACATCTCTTGCGCAAAGGCACATGCCAGTGTAGACACTCTTCTGGAAGAGTTTTTGCACAAGAACTCTTCCGCAAAAGTTCTTGCGCAAAATCATGCCAGTGTAGACATAGCCAAACAGGTTAAAAAACAGGCTGTGTTTAGTTTTGCAGTGCAGCTGCAATAGCAGCTCTCCTTGTTAGTCTAGCAATCTTGCCACAACTGCTCTTCTGTACTTCTGTTTATGGGACAGGTCACCATTTCCCTAGACCACAAGAAGAGAATAACCATTCCCTCTCTCAGAAGTGGAGTTCACTCTCCACAAACTGGCAGCTGCACAGAATTGGAAATAAAATATTGTAAGGAGGGTGGAGAAACTGAATTGCAATAATATAACTACAGGAAGAAACTGAAATCAAGTAAATTGAGGGCAAGACAAGATACAGGTGAGCTACTACACCATTACACTAAGGTGACAGGTCACACCTTTCCCAAAGCTGCTTCTCATCAACACTAGGGATGTTAAATTTGGTTTAATCAACTAATCGATTAGTCAGTAAGCAGGAGAACGGCAGCAGGGTTAGCTCCTGGCCCAGGAGCTAATCCCACTGTGGCTCTGCTTTTAAATGTATAAAGAGCTTGTCAGCTCTTAATACATTTAAAAGGCTAAACTGCAGTAGGAGGGATCCAGTGTGAGCTGGGACAGCTGAATCCCAGCTCATGCTGGGTCACTCCTGCTGCGCTTTAGCCTTTTAAAAGGCTGGTGTGCAGTGGGGAAACCCAGCACAAGCTGGGAATCAGCTGTTCCGGGTCGTGCTGGGTCCCCCCCGCTATGCTTTAAATGTATTAAGAGCTTTTAAATGTATTAAGAGCTGACAGGCTCTTTACGCATTTAAAAGGCAGAGCCGCAGTGGGGTTAGCTCCTGGGCCAGGAGCTAACCCCGCTGCAGCTCCTGCACTTAAAGACTCTTAATCCATTTAAAAGGCTAAAGCACAGTGGGGCAGACCCGGCACAAGCCAGGAATCAGCAGAGGCACAGCGTCTGGGACTGGGCACGAGCTGGGAATCAGCTGATTCCCTGCTCGCACATGGTCCCTGCTACCCCTCTACCTTCCATGGAGATGGTGCTGGGGGGAGAACCAGCTTTTAAACCGGCTCCCCCCAGCTCCAGCTCCCGCCCCTTGCTGCCTCTGATAGGGGCACACCCCACTGCTCTGTTGTTTCCTTAAGTCAGATCTATGCTATAAACTTACATTGGTTATGTCAATCAAGGTGTAAAAAAATCCATGCTTCTGAGCAACACAGTTATACCGACCTAACCCCCAGTACAGACAGCTCTGTATCTAAGGCAGAGCTTCTTTTATTGACCTAGCTACTTCCTCTCAGGGAGGTGGATTAACAACTCTGGCAGCAAAAGCTCTCCCATCAGCATAGTAAAATCTTCTCTGATGTGCTAGTGGTACTGCTTGTATATAGCACAAAGTAAGCACTTGTGTACAAGACTATATTCCCACCCACATCCTACCATTTTATAGGATCAACAGCTCCAGGGAAGAGTTTCTATGACATAAAAGTTTCATGTCTGGTGGCTCCTATTATCTTTAGAATCCACTGTCTATGCTCCCATTAGAATCAGTTTTGACTCTTTAATCTACATCCTGGTAAGCAGTGTTGCTCAGAATACCAAGTAAATTAATTTAGCAAGTAGTATCTGTACCTTAGCTTTATAGATTGTTTTGAAAGTACTGCAGAAATGTATTAGGCTTGGTATTTAGACAGGTCATGGATGAGAACCTGATAAGATCCACAGTATTTCCTGCAGGCATGCTACTGTGCAGCAAGAGGAATTCTGCATATGGCATTTGTTGTAAAATAGCTATACAGGCAGTCCCCGACTTACACGGATCCGACTTATGTCGGATCCGCACTTACGAACGGGGCTCTCTCGACCCGGAGCTCGCAGGCAGCGGTCCCGCCATCTCGACCTCCGGGGCGAGAAAAGCTGCTCCCGGTGCCCCTGGTCTGCTGGGGACCATGTCCAGCAGACCAGGGGCACTGGGAGCAAAGCCGCAGCAGCGGCGGGTTCCTGCGCTTCTGAGGCTTTGCGCTGGCAAAGCCTCAGAGGCGCGGGACCGCGCCATGGCTGCAGCTTTGCTCCCGGTACCCCTGGTATGCTGGGGGGGGGAGGGGGGCGCAGCTAGTGTGCCCCTCCCCCCCCCAAGCAGACCAGGCTTTTGTTGTGGACCCTGGGGCAGAGCAGCTGGGGCGCTGCCGGTTGGTCCCACAGCGCCGCTCTGGGCACTACTGGACCAATCCGGCAGCACCCCAGCTGCTCTGCCCTAGGCGTCCTGATTCAGCCGCTACTGGTCAGTTTCAGCAGCGGCTGAATCAGGACGCCTGGGGCAGAGCAGCTGGGGTGCTGCTGGGTTGGTCCAGTAGCACCGAGGAGCGACGCTACTGGAGCAACCCAGCAGCACCCCAGCTGCTCTGCCCCAGGTGTCCCCAAGTCAGCCGCTGCTGAAACTGACCAGCGCTGACTACAGGAAGCCCAAGGCAGAGTTGCTCTGCCCCGGGCTTCCTGGAATCAGCCGCTGATCAGTTTCAGCAGCAGCTGACTTGGGGTTCTTAAGTTGAATCTGTATGTAAGTCAGAACTGGCGGTCAGTTTCAGCAGCGGCTGAATCTGGACGCCAGTTCCAACTTACATACAGATTCAACTTAAGAACAAACCTACAGTCCCTATCTTGTACGTAACCCGGGGACTGCCTGTATATGCATGAGGAGTGGCTACATAAAGAAAATTAAGGGGGTCAGTTGTGGATGTATATTGGACTATTTACTGTGCCAGCAATTTGTAACCAGCCGAGGAATGGGTGAGATTGTTTTCTGGACACTATATTTAATGAAGCATCAGGTATTGGGAGAAAAAGACCATAAGAGAACAGATAAACTTACAGACTGGTAGAGCTCTTTACAGGTTTGGCTTGCATCAACTTTCCCTACAAAGGAAGCTGTTGGAAGCGTAGTGTTTAATTCATGAACTATTCTGTCATCAATTGTCCGCATCACCCTGAGCAATTCCTGAATATAAAAATAAAAACCCTTGTTTATACCTGAATGAGAGGGAATTTAGAGAAACCGTTCAATTAAGCATTTTTTGTTGTAATAGCTGTATTGTCTGGAGAATATAGAAAAAAACCAACCAACCAAAAACCCGAAATTTGCCATCCATGAAACAGTGTTTGCTGAATTTTTTTGTGGGTGAATATTGTTCCAAATCTGGGCCACAGCCTCTGAGTATTTCCACTTTGTTCTCTAAGCTACTGCGTTCCACTCCCCTGCTCTCCAGGTAGCTTGCATAAGACCCTCTTTCCCTCAGTGAGTACGCCAGGGAGGTGCTTTCAGCTGGTTTCAACAGAGCCTCATCTTTCCAGAATCAACTATTGTGCTATCCCTGGCTATGTCTAGACTGCATCTCTATGTCGGCAGAGGGATGCAGATTAGGCAGGTCGACATTGCAAATGAGGCAGGGATTTAAATATTCCATGCTTAATTTGCATAAAAATGGCCACCGCGTTTTGCAGACTCAGCACTTTGTCGGCAAAAAGCAGCAGTCTAGAGGGGGATCTGTCGAGAAAAAGCCTTTTTCAACAGATCCTCTAAACCTCCTTCCAGGAGGCATAAGGCATAACGTGGCGGCCACTTTTGCAAATTAGGCAAGGGATATTTAAATCCCTGCCTCATTTGCAATGTCAACCTGCCTAATCTGCATCCCTCTGCTGACAGAGGGATGCAGTCTAGACATACCCCCCGAGGCAACTCAAGGTGGCTGGTGTATTTCAGCAATATTAGGGTATGTCTACACTACAACGTTAATTCGAACTAACTTAGTTCGAATTAGTTAATTCGAACTAAGCTAATTTGAACTAACGGATCCAGACTAAAAAACTAGTTCAAATCAGCGTTTTGCTAATTCGAACTAGCATGTCCACATTAAGTGGTCCCTGAACCGGACTTAAGGATGGCTGGAAGCAGTGCCGGCACGGCATCAGAGGAGGACTTAGAGCGTGGAGATGCTGTCTCAGGCTACCCGAGGGCTGCGCTTAAAGGGTCCCGACCCCCACCCCGGACAGACAGTTCTCAGGGGTGCCCCGCTTGCAAAGCAGTCCTGGCTTGGATTGCCCGGACTACCCACACTGGGCACATCACACCACTCAGCCATCAGACCAGCTGCACTTGCCGCAGGCTGCCATCTGGGGAGAGGGGGCAATTGGGGGGCTGCAGGAGAGCTTCCACCCCCAGAAGCCCGCAGAGCCAGCCCAGTCCTCTCCATCGGGGGCTCGTGCCCCATTCTTCCCTCACCTCCTTCCACTTACCCTTCCCTAGCCCCTCTTCTTGATGTACAAAATAAAGATAACGTGTCTTCCAAAATGGAATCTGTCTTTATTGAACAAAACTGGGGGAGACTGGGAAAAGGAGGTGGGAGAGGGGAAGAGAGAGGCTGGGAGAGGGGAGGGCAACTAAAATGATCAGGGGTTGGGAACAGGTCCCATATGAAGAGAGGCTAAAGAGACTGGGACTTTTCAGCGTAGAAAAGAGGAGACGGAGGGGGGACAGGATAGAGGTCTCTAAAAGCAGGAGTGGGGTGGAGCGGGTGCATACAGAAAAGTTCTTCATTAGTTCCCATAAAGAAGACTAGAGGACACCAAAGGAAAGGAATGGGTAGCAGGCTTCAAACTAGTAACAGAAAGTTGTTCTTCACAAAGCAAAGAGTCAACCTGTGGAACTCCTTGCTGCCTGTGAAGGCTAGAACTGGAACAGAGTTTAAAGGGAAGTGAGATCAAGTCATGGAGGTTGGGTCCATGGAGTGGTATTAGCCAGGGGGTAGGAGTGGTGTCCCTGCCCAAGGTTTGTGGAAGGATGGAGAGGGATGGCACGAGACAAATGGCTTGGTCACTGTCTTCGGTCCATCCCCTCCAGGGTCCCTAGGGTTGGCCACTGTCAGCAGACAGGCTACTGGGCTAGATGGACCTTTGGTCTGACCCAGGACGGCCATTGTAAGCTCAGGGTCTCAGTGGACCCCCTTGATTTTCATTCACACCTGCTCCTGGGTGGCCAGGCTGGCAGCTCTCCTGCCCTAGCTGGCCACTTTCCTGTGCATAGTGCGGAGATCGTGGACGAGGTCCACGATGTCTGCACTAGCCCAGGCGGGTGCCCGCCTCTTGCGGTCCCAGGCAAGCTCCCGGGAGCCGCCAGCCTGGTCCCGGGAAGAGGGTGAGGACTGGGGGGCATCGGGTGGGTGGCTCGATCCGTGCCAGGTGCAGGGTCTGCTGGCTGGGTGCTGGCAGGCTTGCACCTGGCATGGGCACCGTAGCCAGCCCGTGCCCCTTTAAGGGGTCCGGGGCCGGGAGGGGGGCAGACGAGTTTCCCTGGTGTTGGCCAGAGTGGCCACCAGGGAAACCTGAGGAGGGCTAGTCTCCCACTAGTTCGAATTAAGGGTGTACACAGCCCTTAATTCGAACTAGCTAGTTCGAACTAGGCTTAATCCTCGTAAAATGAGGTTTTGCTAGTTCGAATTAAGTTCGAACTAGCGGAGCGCTAGTGTAGTGCCTATGAAAGTTAATTCGAACTAACGTCCGTTAGTTCGAATTAACTTTGTAGTGTAGACATACCCTTAGATACAAAGTTGACTTAATTCTTCCCTGTAATACTACTGCATTAGTGCACTTCTATGATACCTGCCATCACATGAAATCTAAAAATTGGGTTACATTTAACTTCTCAAATATCCATTTATATCCATTGACATGGAATGGGGGAATTCTGAATATTTTGCTAAAAACTATAAATAGCCTGCATACAAATTCTAGTTTCAGGCATGCGAACATGAATGCCAAACCACGCATGTTATTTAGCAAGGGATATAAAAACATAAAGCCAGATAAACAACTAACTATCTGTCAATGAACAGCAAGCATCAGAAAGGGAACAATTAATCTCGGCCTTTGGGTGCTATGTCAATTGAACAGGAGTTAAATGAAGCATCACATTAGAGAGACAAGATGGGTGAGTCAGCGACCAAGCAGCTTTGCGAACAAGGGTTGCAAACAGGGAGTTGGGAAGGGGGCGAGGGACACTCGCCATTCTTAAAAACCTTTACATTAAAGTATAATCAATACTTCCTGAGCTCAGGTGATCCTTCAGGAGTTGACTGCATCAGAGGCAAGGCTTTGAGCTGGGCCTAGCCTCAGCCTTATACAAAAGGCAGTCAGAGCGAACGCAGAGAGCAGCGAACAAGGCAGCAGCCAACAAGCAAGTCTGCCTGGGAAATGCCCCAGAGGAGCTCAGGAGGCATTTAAAAACATCTCAAGAATCTCTCAGAAGGAAGGCAGGTATGGATAGCGATAGATCTGCTGTTGTTACCTGCACAGCATGTGCCGTGTTTGTCTTCCTCCCAGAAGATAGAAGGGATTTCATCTGCACTAAGTGCAAGCTGGTCATCATTTTGGAAGAAAAAGTTAGAGGACTTGAGGCCCAAGTATCAACCCTACGTCCCATCAGAGAGGATGAAGACTTTCTTCACAGAAGGCAGCATTTAATCCTGCAGGCACAGCAGGCTGAAGAGCCAGTGAGGGCAGTACAAGACAAGGAAGAGAACTGGCAGCATGTGACCTCTAGGAGAAGGCAGCCAACTCGGGTTCCTGTAGAGGTAAGTAACCGCTTTCAGGCTTTCTCCATGGCACTGTGGTGGAGAATGCTTTGGCAGAGACCTCTCAGGAAGAAATCAGAAGGGAACACCATCCACTGGAAAGCATGGGATGCGTCCTAAGGATGGGGGTTCCACGACCACCACCCCCAAAAGACAAAGATGAGTGGTGGTCAGGGACTCCCTCCTAAGAAGGACTGAGTCATCCATCTGCCATCCAGACCTGGAATCTCGAGCAGTGTGCTGCTTACCGGGAGCTTGAATTCAGGATGTGACCAAGACTCTTCCAAAACTGATCAAACCTTTGGATTGCTACCCCTTCCTGCTTCTTCATGTGGGAACTAACAATACAGCCAAGAATGACCTTGAGCGGGTCACTGCGGATTACGTAGCGCTGGGAAGAAGGATCAAGAAATTTGAAGCGCAAGTGTTCTCATCCACCCTCCCTGTTGAAGGAAAAGGTCTGGGTAGGGGTCGATGAATTGAGGAAGTAAATGAGTGGTTGCGCAGGTGGTGTCGCAGAGAGGGCTTTGGTTTCTTTAACCATGGGACTCTGTTCCGAGCACAAGGCTTGTTAGGAAGAGATGGGATCTACCTAACGAAGAGAGGAAAGAGCATCTTCGTGGGCAGGCTTGCAAACCTAGCGAGGAGGACTTTAAACTAGGTTTGTTGGGGGACGGTGACCAAAGCCCTGATGTAGAGTGAGGAAGTCAGATACCAGGAAGAAACACAAGGAGGAGCGAGCAACGAAGGAGGACCCCTAACTCTAATGGAGAAGGCAGGGTGATCAACTGGTTATCTAAGGTGTTTGTATACCAATGCAAGAAGCCTGGGTAACAAACAAGAAGAATTAGAAGCCCTGGCCCAGTCAAAGAACAATGATTTGATTGGAATCACGGAGACTTGGTGAGATGACTCGCATGACTGGAGCACTGCCGCAGAAGGGAATAAACTGTTCAGCAAGAACAGGCGAGGGAAAAAAGGAGGAGGAGTTGCACTGTATGTAAGAGCGGCGAGGAGTCCTGTGGCACCTTATAGACTAACTGAAGTGTAGGAGCATAAGCATTCGTGGGCAAAGACCCACTTCGTCAGATGCATGTGTGGGATGTTTGTGTAGAGAGCCTCTACATCCATGGTGGCTAGGATGGTGTTTTCTGGAAGATCACCTATGCATTGTAGTTTTCTCAGGAAATCCGTAGTGTCACAGAGGTAACTGGGAGTGCTGGTGGCGTAGGGTCTCAGCAGAGAGTCCACATAGCCAGACAGTCCTTCAGTGAGAGTGCCAATGCCCGAGATGATGGGGCGTCTGGGATTTCCAGGTTTGTGGATCTTGGGTAATAGATAGAACAACCCTGGTCGGGGCTCTAAGGGTGTGTCAATTTGTTCCTGTGCTTGTGTAGGGAGTGTCCTGAGCAGATGGTACAGTTTCTTAGTGTATTCCTTAGTGGGATCTGAGGAAAGAGGACTGTAGAATTTGGTATTGGAGAGTTGTCTGGCAGCCTCCTTTAGGTAGTCAGGCCTGTTCACGATGACAACAGCACCTCCTTTGTCAGCCTCTTTGATAATGACATGCATCTGACGAAGTGGGTCTTTGCCCACGAAAGCTTATGCTCCTACACTTCAGTTAGTCTATAAGGTGCCACAGGACTCCTCACCGCTTTTGCAGATTCAGACTAACACGGCTACCCCTCTGTTACTTGACTGTATGTAAGAGAGCAGTACGACTGCTCGGAGCTCCAGTTTATAGAGGGAGAAAAGCCTGTTGAGAGTCTATGGGTTAAGTTTAGAGATGGAAGCAACAGGGGTGTTATAGAATCATAGGGTATGTCTAGATTGCATGGCTCCGTTGATGGAGCCATATAAAATAGTTTACTTGGCACAGTCAAAGAAGCAGGGATTTAATTAATCCCTGCTTTATTACAATAAAAATGGCTGCCACACTGTGCCGACGATCAGCTGATCCAGCATAGCGCAGCAGTCTAGATATGGCACGGTCGACAAGGGAAGCCTTTGTTGACCGCTCCGGTATGCCGAGGTTTACCGAAGCGGTCAACAAAGGCTTCCCTTGTCGACCACGCCGTACCTAGACTGCTGCGCTGTGCCGGATCAGCTGATCGTCGGCACAGCCCAGCAGCCATTTTTATTAAATGGAGATTATTTAAATCCCCGCTTCTTTGACTATGCTGAGTAAACTATTTTACATGGCTCCATCGACGGAGCCATGTAGTCTAAACGTATCCATAGAGCTGGCAGAGACCTCAGGAGGTCATCAAGTTCAGCCCCCTGCCCAAGGCAGGGCCAATCCCAACTAAATCAAACCAGCCAGGGCTTTGTCAAGCCAAGTCTTAAAAACCTCTAAGGATGGAGATTCCACCACTTCCCTAGTTGGTGTTGTGGTTTGTGTCTGCTATAGTCCATCGGATCAGGTGGATGAAGTAGACGAGGCTTTCTTCAGACAACTGAGAGAAACTTCCAGATCACAGGCCCTGGTTCTGATGGGGGACTTTAATCACCCTGACATCTGTTGGGAGACCAATACAGCAGGACACAGACAATCCAGGACATTTTTGGAGAATGCTGGGGATAACTTCTTGGTAAAAGTGCTGAAGAAACTGATTAGGGGACACAGGCAGCTTGACCTGCTGCTCACAAACAGGGAGGAACTAGTAGGGGAAATAGAGGTGGGTGACAACCTGAGAAGCAGTGATCATGAGATAGTAGATTTCAGGATCCTGATCACAGGAAGAAAGCAGATTAGCAAAATATACACCCTGGACTTCAGAAGAGCAGACTTTGACTCCCTCAGAGTACTGATGGGCAGGATTCCCTAGGATGCTAACATGAAGGGGAAAGAAGTCCAGGAGAGCTGGCAGTATTTTAAAGAAGCTTTATTGAAGGCATAGGAAGAAGCCATCCTGATGCGCAGTAAGAAAAACAAATATGGGAGGCAACCAGATTGGCTTACCGGGGAAATCCTTTGTGAGCTTAAACACAAAAAGGAAGCTTACAAGAAGTGGAAACTTGGACAGATGACTAGGGAAGAGTATAAATATATTGCTCAAGAATGCAGGAGAGTTATCAGGAAGGTGAAAGTGCAATTGGAATTGCAGCTAGCAAGGGATGTGAAGGGTAACAAGAAAGGCATGTTATCAATAAGAGGGTGATCAGAGAGGGTGTGGGGCCCTTACTGGATGAGGGAGGAAACCTAGTGACACATGATGTGGGAAAAGCTGAAGTACTCGACGCTTTCTTTGCCTCTATCTTCACGGACAAGGTCAGCTCCCAGACACATGCACTAGGCAACACAGTAGGGGAAGAAAGTAGGCAGCCCTTGGTGGGGAAAGAAAAAGTTAGGAACTATTTAAAAAAAGCTAAACGTACATAAATCCATGGGTCCAAATTAATGCATCCGAGGGTACTGAGGGAGTTGGCAAATGTCATTGCAGAGCATTTGGCCATTATCTTTGAAAACTCGTGGAGATCAGGAAAGATCCCAGATGATTGGAAAAGGCAAATGTAGTGCCCATCTTTAAGAAAGGGAAGGAGGATGATCCAGGAAACTACAGATGTGTCAGCCTTACCTCAGTCCCTGGAAAAATCATGGAGGGGGATCCTCAAGTGATCCATTCTGAAGCACTTTGAAGAGGGGAAAGTGATCAGGAATAGTTAACATGGATTCACCGAGCGCAAGCTGTGCCTGACCAATCTGATTAGCTTCTATGATGAGGTAACTGACTTTGTGGATATGAGGAAGTCAGTGGATGTGATATACCATAAAGGGGTATTAGCCAGGGGATAGACATGGTGTCCCTGGCCTCTGTTTGTCAGAGAATGGAGAAGGATGGCAGGAGACAAATCGCTTGATCATTGTCTTCGGTCCACCCTTTCTGGGGCACCTGGTATTGGCCACAGTCGGCAGATGGACCTTTGGTCTGACCCAGTACGGCCGTTCTTATGTTCTTATGTTAGCAAAGCTTTTGATACGGTCTACCACAATATTCTTGCCAGCAAGTGAAGGGACTATGGATTGGATAAATGGCCTGTAAGGTGGATAGAAAGCTGGCTAGAATGTCAGGCCCAGCGGGTAGTGATCAATACCGCAATGTCAGGTTGGCGGTCGGTTTCTAGCGGAGTGCCCCAAACATTGATTCTAGGGCCAGTTTTGTTCAATATCTTTATTAATGACCTGGATGAGGGGATGGATTGCACCCTCAGCAAGTTTGCAGAAGACACTAAGCTAGGGGGAGAGGTAGATACGCTGGAGGGCAGGGATAGGGTCCAGAGTGATCTAGACAGATTAGAGGATTGGGACAAAAGAAATCTGATGAGGTTCAACAAGGACAAGTGTAGAGTCCTGCACTTGGGATGGAAGAATCCCAAACATTGGTACAGGCTGGGGACCAAATGGCTAAGTAGCAGTTCTGCAGAAAAGGACCTGGGGGTTACAGTGGATGAGAAGCTGGATATGAGTCAACAATGTGCCCTTGTAGCCAAGAAGGCTAATGGCATATTAGGTTGCATTAGGAGGAGCATTGTCAGCAGATCTAGAGAAGTGATTCCCCTTTATTCAGGTCTGGTGAGGCCACATCTGGAGTATTGTGTCCAGTTTTGGGCCCCCCACTATAGAAAGGATGTGGAGGCATTGGAGAGGGTCCAGCTTAGGGCAACCAAAATGATTAGGGGGCTTGGAGCACATGACCTATGAGGAGAGACTGAGGGACTTGGGTCTGTTTAGTCTGCAGAAGTGAAGAGTGAGGGGGGATTTGAAAGCAGCCTTCAACTTCCTGAAGGAAGGTTCCAAAGAGGATGGAGAAAGGCTGCTCACAGTAGTGACTGATGGCAGAACAAGGAGCAATGGTCTCAAGTTACACTGGGGGTGGTCTAAGTTGGATATTAGGAAAAACTATTTCCCTAGGAGGGTGGTGAAGCACTGGAATGGGTTATCTAGGGAGGTGGAGGAATCTCCATCCCTAGAAGTTTTTAAATCTCAGCTTGACAAAGCCTTGGCTGGGTTGATTTAGTTGGGATTGGTCCTGCCTTGGGCAGAGGGCTGGACTTGATGACCTCCTGAGATCTCTTCCAGCTCTATGATTATGATTACAAAATATATTACTTCCAATATCTTCAGGTCCTAGAGCTGTGTGTGGCTCAAAAGCTTGTCTCTGTTACCAAACAAAAGTTGGACCAATAAAAGACTTCATCTCTCCAATACCTTGGAACCAACAGGGCTTCAACTACAGGGATACATGAAACAATATAGTGTCCATATCTTCTGAGGACTGCTCAACTTTGCTTAGATCCTGTCTACTTATAAGAGTCTACATTTAAGAGTTTTGCTGGATCGTAAAATTGATTAGCTGGCCAAGAGGGGTGAGGTTAGCAACATTTCCAGAGCAGCAAAACCGCTAACAGAGATGCTTTACACCAGAAAAAAATGTTTTAGCCAGCACTGCTTGTTTGCTTAGTGCACTGGCACAGCAGTTCCCAACCACTGGCTGCTGGAGATCAAGCCAGCTGTTCACAGCAGATCTGGGGGCCAGGCTCACCCCAGCCCCCTGAGCTATCACACAGCAGCTGGCTTCACCTTGGCAGCCATGGTGGCTGATTTTGCCTGGCAGCGGTGCTGGAGCTGAGGCGGCAGCAGGAAGAGGTAAAGCAGGAGGTGCCTTCCTCCCTAGTAAGATGGCAGCCCAGCCAGGGCTCTGCACTTCCGCCCCACGCAACTCTGCCCATGAGGGCACAAGACATGCTTGGGGAGGGAGGGGACACATAGGAGGAAGCGTCCGCACCACCAACATCCACTCCCCCTGACTGCACAGGTTGCTTCCCAGGCCACGTTCCCTAGAGGGGGCAGCCTCTCCTTGGGGACAGCGAGGGTGAGATGAGGTTAAAGGGGTGTTTGGTGAGGGCATGGTGGGGTCATGGGGCAAGAGGGTGCTGTAATGGACTGTAGGGGTCAGAGGTTAAAAGGTCAATAGGTACAGGGGTGGTGGGGGGTCAAAGGGTGTTAGGCACTGGGGAGGAAGGGGCTGGGTTGGGGCTAGAGGTTAAGAGGGTAGGGCTGGGGCTGAGGGAGGGCAGGGGTTAGAGGTCAAAGGGCAAGAGGGGGCGGGTTGCAATGGGCCAGTGGTTATGGAGCCAGGAGCGGCACAGTTCATGCTTCTGTCTCAGGAGGCAGCAGATCTGAGGGTGTCTGAGCAGGATCGGGGGCTTATAGAACGGGCAGGGTCAGTGGGGCTGGATCAGGGTTTTGCACAACAGACAGTTGTGGAGTAAGTGGCACTGGAGGTAGTTGGGCAGGATCCTGGAGCACAGGGAATGGATGGCAGGATCTGGGAGTGGTGGGGCAGGAGTCAGGGAAATGGTAGGTTGTCAATTTAAGTTAGGGGTCACCGGGATACAGCGCACCAAGGTTGGTAATGAGATTGGATGCAGGATGGGCTCCAGGTAAGATAGAGCTGGTTGGCAAAAGGAAGTTGGCAGCAGGGGGTGTGAACCGGGGTGACAGGCTTGACAAGACAGACTTGTGAGGTAATGGGGTTAGTGGGATATAGGGGATATCAGATGATGGGTTTGGAAGGTTTACTAATACAGACACGCGGAGTATAGTTGGACATCCCTGGTCCAGCACCCTCGGGACCAGGGCGGGCCTGGATGAGGGAATTTGCCAGACCATGGAAGGTCCCGTCATCTTCCACCTGCCACCCTTCCTCGCTGCCAGCGCCTTCAGCCCTTTTGCCAGCCAGGTGACAAGGCTGTTCCAGACCCTCTGCCAGAGCTGCTGTCTCAGCCCCACTGCCAGCACATGGCACCAGCACTGCTGCTGGGTGGCACATGGCCCTGACTGAGCTGCCCTGGTCCAAGCTGGGTTGCTGCTGGCCCTCCTGCCCCGGGGCTTTCTTGTTCAGGAACAGCTGTGGTTCTGCCGAACCATGGGTGTTGCCAGATGAGAGAGTCCCGGTTTTGGGAGGCGCAACCTGTACCAGTGCTGGCTTGCTGGCGTCAGAAGGTCCTGGGATTGGAGATAGAGGGATGCGCAGTGACAAGACGGGGTCAATGGGTGAGTGGGTTTGTGGACATGTAACAATATTTGCATATTCACTATTTGCATTATAAATATGCAAATAAAATATTATCAGTCCACCAAAAGTGTGTGAATGGGTTTGCTGGTCACAATATTAAGAAGTTGGGAACCACTAGACTCATATAAGCTACACTAGCAAAGCAACCTTTTTGCAGGCATAAATTGCAACTACACTAGGAGAAGTAAGCGCGGACAATGCCCCACGCATGACTTCAACTGAGACTCTGCTGCCTCATGCTCTTTCCTTAGCGCCTCCCACTCCCAGTGCAACTGTCACTACCCGGGAATCCCCTGACACACACACACACAGGAAGACTCCTAGACAGGGCCGGATTAAGGCATGGGCTAGCCGGGCAGCTGCCGAGGACACCAACCTATGGGGGGGGTGTCTGATGGCAGCTGTAAGGGTCACGCTGCAGCAACTGCCAGCAGCCACCCTGCAGTGGCCACCTGGGGCGGAGGCCGCGTTAACCCCCGCAGCACCAGCCAGCAGCGCCCTTCCCCCTGCGGCTGCGGGGCCATGCATGGCCAGGCTCAGCCTGCCCCAGGTGGCGCGCCAGCGGTGGTAGCTGGGCCGGGCACGTGCGTCCTGCCGCCGCCAGCTGCGCATGACCTCCCCATGCACCAGCGCAGGTGCGGGGCCGCGCATGTGCCCTCCCCCAACCCGGGGTGCAATTAAACTGCCCGGTGCGCCGGAATGGCTCCGTCTGGCCCTGCTCCTAGACCCCCCCGCCGCCCGGACACTCGTCTCCCCCGAGAAACGCGCCCTGCTCCTGTCTGGCTGTAGGCGGGGGCTGGGGGGCACCTTGGCGCCCACGCTCCGGGTTGGGGAGAGGGGCGCTCGCCTGCCTTGTCCCCCCCTGCGCGGGGGAGGGAACTCGCGCCCCGCTGTCAGTCAGGGCCCCCTGGGGCCCGCGCCGGGGCGAGGCCCTTTGACCCCGGCTCCGCGTGGGGCACAGCCGGCCGCTCCCGCCCGCTCCCGTGACCCCCCGGCTGGGGCAGGTTCGCTCCCGCCGCCCCCGGCCCTGCTGCCCGCGGGCGCAGCGCCCGGCGCCAGAGGGGCCCCGCCGGTACCTGGAACTCGGCAAAGTCCTCGCAAGTGCGGGCTGCGCTGGGCGCCGCCATATTGGAGAGGCCGCGGAGCCCGACGCCGGCCAATCCGCGGGCAGCGGGGGGAGGAGCCGCCGGCAGCGTCCGAGGGGATTGGCTGGAGCGCCCCGGGCCGGGCTTCGCTGGGCGCTCAGCGGGAGCGGCCCCCGCCTGGGCATTCAGCTCCGCGGCCGTAGCCGCGCCAGGGGCCGGGAGCAGCGCTTCGCTGGGGGCTGCGCGAGCCGCCGCACCCGTGGGAAACTTCAGCCAGTTAGTCCCAGGGGGCGCGCCTGGAAACTGCTCCGCTCCGACGAGAGCCCTGCCTGACAGCGGCTATTGCTGAGAGCAGCGGAGCCCTCGCGCCTCACCCGTGCGTGCGCTCCCCTGCTCAGTCTAAGGCCCCTGGCCCTGCCAACCCTGGCACCCAAGGTCCTGCCCTCACCCCGCCTTTTCCTGTCCCAGTCTGCTGCTTTTCCAAGGCTCTGTCCCCTCTCCAGGTTTCCAGATCCACCCTTGCTCTGCCTGCCTTCATCCCCAAGCACCTCCTCCCCAGCCAGCCCCGAACAGCTGCTCAGCTACAGCCTATGGCTGGTGGGTACTGAGCACCCATTGTAGTTTTTCCTATGGGTGCTTGAGCTTCTGAGCACCAAAGAACTGGCACGTATGCTTCACACAGCCTTTCAGTAGTACCTTGTTCCATGTGTCTGCCATTCCAACACAACACAAGAATTGAGTGCATTGGAGAAAAGGGTGGGAGGTTGGGGAGAATGCAAACTTCTACCCCACCCCTGAGGTCTTGACACAGCTCTTCATGCTTTTCTACAGACTGATATATATATAAGCTTAAACCTCTTTGATGCTTCAGTGGGTCCCGTCTACACTCCTGATCCTTCAAGTAGGTTGGTGCAGATGGTTACTCTTCTTGAAGCCTTTTGTCTTTGTAGGGGGCATGATATAAAATGCAGTGCAACTCAGCAGAGAAACCTTACACAGCACAAAGGGAATTTGCACAGACCAGGGCAAGCAGTGCTTGGAGAGGTAGGAAAGGGTGAGTTTTGGAAAAAATAAAATGTGTGAAAGAAAGTCTCTCCTGAGCTGGCAGGGGGTGGAGGGAGAATTGGTTTCTCTGTCAGTTTGGTGCCAGCAGCTGGACTGCAGCAGGTTTGTTTAGTGCAGTAGTTTTCAACCTTTTTTCATTTGTGAACCCCTGAAAATTGTAAAATCCTTTGGAAATCTTAGCCATGGTCTGTATATCCTGAGGGTCCTTGGACTACAAATGAAAAATTAGAGGTTTAGGCTATGTCTACACTACAGGTTATGTCAGTATATCTTACATTGCGCAGGGACATACGGTTGGGGGAGAAAGGTGACTGGGTTATAGCAGGGAGGGGAGGTGTTTGGCTCTGGGAAAGAGAAGGGAAGGACAGGGGAGGAGGCTTGCAGCCGGGTTTTCCCAGCTGGCCAGTCACCAGCAGCTGCGCGGGGCTTACCCTGCCTCCAGAGGTTCACCACTCGCGCACCATTCCCCGGTGACCCCCGCTGTCTGGATGCCTCACTCCCTCTCCTCTGCCCCCCGCTTGCAGCTGACGGCTGGGTTTCCCCAGCTCGCCAGTCACTGGCAGCTGCGCGGGGCTTCGTCTGCCTCCTTGCAAAGTGGTGGAGGTTCTCCGCTCACCACGCAGTTCCCTGGTGATCCCCTGTGGCCGGACACAAAGCATCCGGCCAGAGGGGGTCACCAGGGAACTGTGCAGCGAGCAGCAAACCTCTGCTGCTTTGTAAGGAGGCAGACAAAGACCTGCGCAGCTGCCCGGGGCTTCCTCTGCCTCCCCTCCTTACAAAGCGGCAGAGGTTTGGCCGCTTACCGCGCAGTTCCCTGGTGACCCCCCTCTGGCCGGACACAAGGCATCCCTTATGCCTCAAAAAAGGAGGTCTACAGGATCCTGTGCAAAAGGGGTTTTTTTGCACCAAATGGCCCCATCCACACTGCTTTTTTTTTGCGCAAAAACCTCTTCTGCAAAATGGATTGGAAGAGATTATGCAAATGAAAGTGTGAGAAATGCTAATTAGTGTTTCATTTGCATTGACTTTGCTGACAAATCATGGATGTAGCCTCACTGTGTTTTTTAATTTAGGGTATACATTTAAGTTGGGCCTCTATTATGGTGTCTTTGAAAAGTCACCATGCATCTTGCAGGGATTTTATTTTTGTCACTGTATCTTTTAATTTATGTTTAAGTAACCTCTTCATTTTTATGTAGTTCCCCTTTGTGAAATTAAATGCCACAATGTTGGGCTTCATACAATGTTCCCTTCTTTTAAAAGCAATGAACATTGTTATGAACACACTAACCCATTCTGACTGATTAACTTAAAATAATGCCTTTGTTAAATATGTAGTAGTTTGGAATGATAACTTCATGAAGATGTAAGAGTACATTTAAAATATAAAATAAACTTAGAAATACAGATTAAGAAAAAGTTAACAAAGATGAGCTGCATCATGTATCCTATAATATTTACTGTTATGGTCAGCAGGACATCTGACTTGCAAATAAATATCTCATATATCAACTTCAAGGTATATTAAAAAACCATGTGACTGACGTATTTTTATTCCCAAATTTAGTGCTTTTAATTGGGTACTGAACGTATCCAGTCTTCACAATCTGACATTCAGCCAAAACATACTCCATTGTCTTCAGAAACAAATTGTAGAAGAGGGTTTTTTTCAAATGTCATTTGCTACATTTGGATTCAGGCATTTGTCTGGAAAGGGGTGAGCAGAGATGAGGAGGGAAGAGAGGAGGGAGACTGTGTGGAGGGGGCGGGGCCTGGATATAGTGGGGATGGTGGATATAGAGTGGAATATGGGTGGGGCCAAAGGTTGGGAAGATTATCTCCTTAAACAGCAGTTTCACCCAATGCCCATGTTCAAAACACAACTCAGTGTTGACAGCCAGGCCCACCAATGGTGGGATGGGGCAAAGGAGCCAACTACTCTGAGGCCTGGTGATACAAAAGGGCATGCGGATCCTGTCCATGGCTGGAGCCCCGGGTCCTTTAAATCGCAGTAGAAGACCCATGTAGTGTGCTTTGGGTAGCACTGAAGGGCTGGCAGGGGAAAGCTAGCCCTAGCTCTACCCCCTCTACCTCAGGTCCTGCCCCTTCTGGGAATGCAGAGCCAGCCCCCTCACCAGCAGACATGTGCATGCTTTTGCATGATATCACAGGGCTGTCCTAAGCAGATATATTGATATTAGCAGGGCTCGACAAACTGCGATGAGATCTACTCGCCAGCCCTGCACCGCGCATGCGCCAGACTTGTTGCATAAATTGCTGGTTTCGTCCCCTTGGAGGCTAGTCTGATTTACCCCAAGAAGAGAGTCACACTTTCAGGCTGGGTCCAACTCAAGTTTATTGGTTGCAACCAAGGTACGGCTAAGGAACTCAATGTTCAAATCAGAGCCGACGACCAACATCTCATAGGCAGGGGTTTTTATAGGGTTCACATCTTTCCTGGTTTAGGTGCCTTAACATGATAGGTTACTTCATCTTTGACATTTAGCATTCCTATAGGTCAGGTTAATTTTCCAAATGAGGTTAAATACAGTGCCTACTTGCTGAACAATGGGCAAGCCATACTTCCCTTTTTCCTTTCCTGCTTGAGCCGGTCACAAGTTTAAAGGATGTGGAATCTATCCATATCTCTACTTAACAGAAGACTGGTTTCACTTCCCCTCGTCTCCTTATTATAAGTTATTACCTGTGACAGGCCTTGACCTTTGTCATGTCTTACTCCTATACAAATAGCAAATATATCTAAGCATTAGCAATGTATGTATATTGTACGTGCCCCTCATAGGGGAATCAATGGCTCCGGGGGATTTGACTTCCCTTTTACACATCAATTCCCCCCTCAAGAGGCTTTCTCTTTCTTATACCTCATCAGTTTCTTCTTTGGCTAATCTTTGGTAATGTACAAGCATTTCACGGTTGACAGTAGTCAATACAGTGCGACATATAGAGGCAATTATACAAGGTATAAAACAGGGCATTAAGCATAATATAAGCACAACAAAACAAAACTAAACAGGAATGTGTACCAACATAGCACAACAAGAGTTTTCCTCTTTTTCTTTGAAACAGTCGTAGTTCAGCATCATGCAGGGGAGAGGTTACTAGCACATCACCCTGTAATATTTCGATTCTTCTGGTGTCCAACAGGTGGGAAAGCAGGACCAGAAGAGAGAGGCTTATCAGCAGTCGGGGTAGGATCATTTTGCAATGGGAAACATTGGCTAACAGTCAGTTCTTGGCACTTCACAGCGCTGATGGACATAAGAGTCTTTATTCTCTGAGCCAAAAGCCAGCTAGCTCTTTTGGAACCAAGGTTATTTCCTAGGAATAAAGCAAACCATAAAAACAATCCCACGCGGTTGCTTGATACCGGCCTTATCAAAGTGAGGCCTTTTTGGCATGTGGTTGCCAGGGGAACCAGGGTCGCAGTTACTGCTGTAGCATACGCTTCTCAGGCTGACTTAATTATTTGAGTTTGTCAGTCCTTAGCAAGATACCATGGACTGCCTCAGTTTACTCCTATAGTTCTTTTCTCTTGACTTTGGGGTTCTTCTTAATCTACTAGGTTAAATACAACAATTTAAGGGATTTTAATTTACTCTGGAAGTGCTGGTACAGCACTATCATTATTATAAATGTTAACATTTAAACTCTCTACATAGTTTGGCAAACACTATTCAAATCCATCCCCAAGATATTTCGTCGCCTTACTGGCACTGCCCATGATTATAGGTTTGACCTCTACTGCCTGGTTGAGTGCTGCAGAGATAGGTGTTTGGCATGGTCCACGGTGTTTCCCTATCTGTGTGTACCTCAGACGGCTAGCCCCAATATATCTTTGGGCATTGGCCACCAACTTCTTGATCTTTGCCTGCAGGGCCAGTAAACCCTCCTCTTGGTACTTACTTCCGCCATGCCACTCAGCATCTCATGTGTAGTTATCTCCACTACCAAAGTGCGATATGTCCACATTCTATTGACGGTTAGGCCGCTTGATGAGGGACCGTTATGCACACAGACGGATATACAGAGGGGCAGGATGGAGTGATCTGTCTGGGTAGTCAAACACCAGTAGGTACCGTTCATTTGGACCAGCTCGATATTCATTTGTTTTTCTATGACAGCCACATCAAACCTAGGCAGATTCGTCATGATGTTAAATGGGCAGGTACATAAAATTTCCTTATCAAAGTGGGTGCAACAATCCCTGGGTATAGGGAGGCTCCCACACCTTCAGAATAAGCAATGCCTTCTATTCTATCTATATGCCCTTGCTTTGGTACAAGCAGGGAGGTTACCATTCTGATCTGATCTGAGTGAGGAATCCTCAGAGGGACCAAAAACAAATGGTTGTACTATGCCCTGTCCAGGTGGGCCTTTGGGTCCTCATGGATTCTCTCTTTCCCTACTCCCATGGGTAGGCACAGGGGAGATTGGGGACTCACCACCATAAGAACTAAGTGGTAGTGGCTAAAGCTTACCTTATTCTTCAATACTGGCCTTCTAATTTCTTTATTTTACTTCCAATCCAATTAGCTTCTGGTCCAAACATCAGGTTAGATCTACAGAGCTGGACAGATCCTTCAAACTATTTAGGATCAATTGATTAGCTTGGCTGGTGTGTAGGCCTTTACGGGCACTGGATATTACTGCATTTACAAGTCTGGATTCTCATACAATTTCTGGGCTATGACATAAGTGTTGCTGATAGGGTTACCTGGCTCAAACCAATCTGCGATGGTATCTGCTAAGCCTTGTCATTGCCTAATCAGGCATTTGCCAATTTGATTAACCAGTCTAGCACACAGCTGGTCTGTACCAGTGTGGAACATCATCAAGGTAAGGATCAGTGACAGTTGTCCTTGTTCTGGAACAGGGGCCTGTTCAGGGCATGATGCACAACTGGGAGGCTCCATTTTGTCCTTAAAGTCCTTGTTGATGATATCCAAATGAGGGCAAGTTAGCAATGGCCATTAAAACAAAACTAGTCTGGTGGGAAGGAGCTAGTACTGTCTCCCATCCTTCTGTTCACGTGATGTACTCCTTGCTTCCTTCCAGTTCTTTTTGTTCACCTGTGGAGACATTGTTAACATTCTCCTAGCCTAAACAATTTTCTATTCACAACATTTGCAATACGTATTACAATTAAGACACACAAGACAAACTTGGACAGAACACAAACACATGTCATGACAGAACCATGGCATTTTGTTGTTGTTTTTCTTCAACTGGCGCCAGCGCTTTCTGATGATCTGAAAGACAAGAAAACATTTCTCCCCCACCATCGGGGTGGCCTATTATAACTTAAAATACTGCCTAAGATCTGCTAGGGGAACAGGTTACAGCTAGTTCCTTACCATTTTCATGT
This sequence comes from Pelodiscus sinensis, assembly GCF_052426305.1. Taxonomy (NCBI): domain Eukaryota; kingdom Metazoa; phylum Chordata; order Testudines; family Trionychidae; genus Pelodiscus; species Pelodiscus sinensis. The sequence continues at coordinate 143,982,727 of NC_143052.1, read as the reverse complement.
GCGAGTGAGCTGCAACTTTCTGAGAACAAGAGCGCTTCATCGGTACTCGTGACCTTCCACTCCCTTGAATTACCTTAGAGTTGCTAGCCCTCCCCAACAGTGGCATGGTTCAGTTTCCCTCTCGTATTGCAGACCGGGCTCTTTTTTTTTCCTCTTATGATCTGTCTTGATCCTGCTAATTTACTTTTCTTAATTACACAGATTTGTCTAGCATTAATTTGGTAAGGAGAGTGGGCTTTCTAATTAGCCCCCACACTTCCTAATTCTTTTCAGTATATGATTTTCATAACATCCAGGCTGCAGCAGTTGTTATGCTGCTGGCTCTGGGGTGAATCACTTGCTCATGTTCTGTAAGGAGATTTATGTTGCAGAATGTGTCCCCTTGTTAGGGCAGATTTAGTTTTTAGTGATTACATCTTCACATTCAATTTCTACTGGTTGACATTTGGGTGGCTTTTAAGTTACCTTCCCCCACGCCCTCAAGCCAATTATAACGGCGTGTGAGGGAAAGGTTTTAACTGTTTGTTATGTTTTTTCCTCTGGATGGCCCCCACTCATATGTTGTGAAACATCTTTGGGTTGCCTGCGTTTCTAGCCGTAGAGGCTGTCATTTTCTATTTGCTAAGAAGGGCTTGAGAATTTCCTGAAGTTGCTTGGATTCGATCCTTGCTCAAAGCCCGCATTCCCTTTTCAATCTCATAGCTTAGGAAGGTGCATATTTGGGCCTTCTCTTGTGAAACTTTATATCCCTTCTTCCCTAAGGCATTCAACAGGGGCTCCGTTGCCCTTTTTCCCTTTTGCATATCAGGACTGGTAATCAACAAATCATCAATATACTGGAGGAGAGCTACCTCAGGGTGCTGCCCCCTCCAGTCTTCTAAGTCTTTTTGCAATGTCGTCCCAAAAATATGGGGGGATGACACAAAACCCTGGGGCAACACAGTCCACAACAGCTGGGTTTTGTGATGGGTGTCCGGGTCTTCCCATTCAAAAACAAATAATTTCCAACTATTTTTGTGTAAAGGTATAGAAAAGAAAGCATCTTTCAAGTCTAATACCATAAACACTGTTGTGTCTGCTGGAATTTGTGTTAAGATAGTGTGTGGGTTGGGGACCATAGGATGGTCTACAAGAACTTTCTTATTTATTGCCCGTAAGTCTTGCACGAGTCTATAAGAGACGCTATCCGGTTTTGGCATCCCTAAAATAGGGGTGTTGAAGGGAGAGGAACTTTCTACTACCTAGCCATATCTTTTGAATTGTTCGATTAATGGCTTTAAGCCTATCCAGGTGGCTCTTTTTTCTCTCTCAGGGGATATTGCTTTACACCCACAGAGCCTTCTCCTTCAATGAGAGGAATTCTTACTGGAGTCACAAACTTTGCTCGGGCAGGGGTCTCATCTGCCCATACACATGGATTGACTCCTTCTAAGACCTCAGTCCCTTTTGTCTCTAACAGCATCTCAGCTGCACAGAGAGCCATCTGGTAATTTGAGCCCTGTTTCACCGGCAGCTGCACTACATTCTGATCACTACGGAAGAAAATTTCAGCTTGCAGCTTAATTAGCATATCTTGCCCTAGCAGGGCAACTGGGCATGCAGATGAAACAACAAAGGCATGCTCTAACATAATTTTTTTCTAATCTTCGTGAGGAGGGGTCTACATACGGGTAGCCTGCTTCTCTTTCCCTCAATTCCTTCTATCGTCACATGCTTTCCACTTTCTTTAGCTGAAGGGGGTTTTATGGGGATCATAGAGAACGTAGCTCCAATATCCACCAGAGCCTCATAGTCCCTGCCACCCACCCTTATTTTTACCATGGGATCCTTTCGAGCTTTAGCTCGTAGGGTGGTGGCCTTAGATCCCGGTCCCTTTCAACTAGATTCTTCTCCGGAGGATTCTGCCCGCATCTGGCGGTTCTCCGGTTGTCTTTTCTTCCCCTTTGCCTTCTATTTTTGGGCAGTCTCTCTTCCAATGTCCTTTTTCCCGTCAGTGCACACATCCATCAACTGCTACCTGTCCCTTTCCTTTCTGAGGGGGCCCCTTATGGTCCGGCCTCTGGTTGCTGGAGAGTGCTGCAGCCAGCACTGCCATCTGCTTCTGCGCTCTCTTATCTTCCCTCCTCTATTACTTCTCTAAGGGGGTACTGATGGTATGATGATCCCGGATCTGATGGGCCTTTTCGCAAGAAGTATTTTTTTTGCCCGAATTGAGTAGTCCACCCTGTTGGCTCAGCCCCCCTCACTTCAGCCTTTGCAAGGGGGGGCTGAAGTGAATCCAGGACCAGCAGGAGTCTGATAAGGGGGGGTAACTTTTCAGATGTAAGTTCACTTATGATTTCAGAGTTACTGTTTCCTCCTGAAGTGGCAGGAGAGGAACAATTCTCATTCTCTCTAATAGGGCTAGACCCTCCTGAAGAAGAAGGGGGTTTCCTCTTCTTTCCATAGGACTCAAATTCCTCATCACTAGAGGGAGCCAGTATTTCAGGGCTTTTACCTCCCAAGGTCTTTGCCTTTGCAGCCATGACCTTACACACACCCATACTACATTTTAATATCCATTTTGGTCGATCTGGACGTGGAATAACCAACAATCAATATATGGGAAGTGATCCCACTGTCCGTCCCGCGTCACAACGCTATGTGTTAGGGATACCAGGTTTACATCAAAGGAGCCCGTATCTGGCCATCCGACACCAAAAGTAGGCCACTCAAGTTGACAAAATTTAATTAACTCATCTTTTGCCATTTTTACTCTATAGTCACTTTTAAAATTACTAAAATTCTGTAACATGCATCCCAATGGGGTTGCGGAGTTTTCTATCCGGGAACTTCCCGAACCCATAGCTATCTATTTATATATATTGCGCGCGCACACACACACACAGTCAACAAGCTTTTATCACGGCTCCGTGTGTCGATGGAATGACACCACACCAGCTTTTAGCGTCCGAACTCAGAGAGGGGTCCAGCGCTTGGCTGCCTCACTAGAGACACCGGTGTGCCCTTATGGAGCCGTGACACTTAAGATGGGCCTATCAAACAGTAACAAATATAGACAAACAGGGGGCTTAGAGACTCGCTGGGTCACGAGGTTCGGCTGACCCCCCTTGCAATCAAGAAATCCTGGTCATCGGGTTTCCCCTTGCAGGATTCTTGGGGCGGCTGGAGTCAGCTTAAGTCTCAGACCTGGTCAGCGACAGTCATGCTTACACACAAACCTGTGGTTTCACAATTTAGGTTTCCAACAAATCATTAAAACAAAGAACAAGAGTACTCCTACTAAAAACAAAAGCAATCCACTGGAGTTTTCCTAACTCCTCATAACTTCCCCACGCAACCCACGGGTTCATGGTGTTCCTTCTGGGGCTTACAGAGGTTTCTACCATTTGGGAGCGACCCAATTCCACAATATTGTGTTCTTTCCAATGTTCAGACCTATGTGCTGAACGCAATGCCCCCGGGGGACAAACAAATACTCAGACCTATATGCTGAGTGCAAACTTACAGATCAATATCTGCTAGAATACAGGAATAGGTATACTCACTCCGTCTATACCCCGGCGCCTTCCTCTTTTCTTCGGACCTGACAGCCTCGTGTGACTCATTCAATAGAGACTCCTTTAACTTTCCGGATGTCCCGACTCACGCTTTCGGTGCCGTGACGGACTCAAACAGTCCGGTGCGCACTTCACGGTCACCTACGGCGAATCTTGTCGTCCGACTCCGGAGTAGTCCAAGGGATGTCCCATCTGGGGTGCCAATTTGTTGCATAAATTGCTGGTTTCGTCCCCTTGGAGGCTAGTCTGATTTACCCCAAGAAGAGAGTCACACTTTCAGGCTGGGTCCAACTCAAGTTTATTGGTTGCAACCAAGGTACGGCTAAGGAACTCAATGTTCAAATCAGAGCCGACGACCAACATCTCATAGGCAGGGGTTTTTATAGGGTTCACATCTTTCCTGGTTTAGGTGCCTTAACATGATAGGTTACTTCATCTTTGACATTTAGCATTCCTATAGGTCAGGTTAATTTTCCAAATGAGGTTAAATACAGTGCCTACTTGCTGAACAATGGGCAAGCCATACTTCCCTTTTTCCTTTCCTGCTTGAGCCGGTCACAAGTTTAAAGGATGTGGAATCTATCCATATCTCTACTTAACAGAAGACTGGTTTCACTTCCCCTCGTCTCCTTATTATAAGTTATTACCTGTGACAGGCCTTGACCTTTGTCATGTCTTACTCCTATACAAATAGCAAATATATCTAAGCATTAGCAATGTATGTATATTGTACGTGCCCCTCATAGGGGAATCAATGGCTCCGGGGGATTTGACTTCCCTTTTACACATCAGACTGGGGTGAATGGAGCGATCAGCTGAAATCTACTCGCCATGGGCGAGTAGAAACAGCGATTTGTCGAGCCCTGGATATTAGGATTACCAGGTGGCTTCAAAAAAAATACCGGACACACTTGGTCTCAGATTGCAGAGGGAGGTGGCAGGCTGGCCAGGAGGAGGTGGGGAGAGGAACTGGCCGGCGGGAAGCAGGGCTGGCAGAGGGGACGGTCAGGAGCAGGAGAGCTGGCCAGGGAAGATTGGGAGGAGGAGCGGGGGGGAGAACCAGTCGGCGGAAAGGAGGGCTGGCTGGGAGGGGACTGGGGGGAGAGAATTGGCTCGCGGGAAGCGGGACTGACCCGGGCGCATGCAGATCCCAAGGCACTGCCAGTCCTGCGCACGGTCCTGATGAAGCACGAGCGAGTCCAGCCCCCGGGATTCCCTCCTCCCCCCTCCCCGGGTATAATTGCATATTGCCTGGCTGGTAGAGCGTGAGCGTGTCTACCCGCCAGGCAGTTCGCAACTAGGTACTGATACTCCAAATAATAATAAAACTAGGTATTAGAAAATACCAGACATTTCATATGTCTGGTATTTTCTCAATTTATTTCCCGGACAGAAACCTAAAATACCGGACTTTTCGGTTCAAAACCAGACACCTCAGAGCCCTAATTGATATTTTCCTCCCCTTAAGGCCTAACTGAGCTATCAATAAACAGGATATGACTGTCTGGCTTTGTCTAGACTGGCAAGTTTTTCCGCAAAAGCAAAAGAAAAACTTGCCAGCTGTCTACACTGGCTGCATGAATTTCCACAAGAACACTGACTTCCTACTGTCTGAAATCAGTGCTTCTTGCGGAAATGCTATGCTGCTCCCGTTCGGGCAAAAGTCCTTTTGCGCAAAAGGGCCAGTGTAGACAGCTCAGATTTGTTTTGTGCAAAAAAGCCCCGATAGCGAAAATGGCGATCGGGGCTTTTTTGCGCAAAAGCGCGTCTAGATTGGCACGGACGCTTTTCCGCAAAAACTGCTTTTGCGGAAAAGCGTCCGTGCCAATCTAGACGCTCTTTTCTGCAAATGCTTTTAACAGAAACCTTTTCCGTTAAAAACATTTGCAGAAAATCATGCCAGTCTGGACTTAGCCACCATGTGGCTTGTCTGCATTGAAAAGTTTCAGAAGTAAATACAGAACAAGTCTAAAGCAAAATGCAGGACAATGTAGCACTTTAAAGACTAACAAGATGGTTTATTAGATGATGAGCTTTCGTGGGCCAGACCCACTTCCTCAGATCAAAGATGATTTGATCTGAGGAAGTGGGTCTGGCCCACGAAAGCTCATCATCTAATAAACCATCTTGTTAGTCTTTAAAGTGCTACATTGTCCTGCATTTTGCTTCAGCTACCCCAGACTAACACGGCTACATTTCTATCACTATTCTAAGAACAAGTCTAGTATCTGTTACACCCTATTTCTGGATGTTTCTGGGTCAGGTGATTAGCTACACACTTTGCACATGTGCTCAGACTCACCATCTCAGTATTTTAAGTTAGCTGAAAATACTTTTGTTACAGTCTATTAGGCTGTGTCCTCACACCTTTCTGTATAATGCAATCATGGAGTTATGCATATTTCCATCATAATGTTGTAAGGTGTAAGAGACAATGCTGTGCTTCTAAATTAAATTTTCCTGCAAATACACAGTAAACTATCTGGTTTATGTCACATGTGGTCAACAAGCAGGTAGCAGTTGAGATTAGAGGAATCTTTACAGTTTAAAGCATCAAAATGGGGATCAGTTGGTTAATTCTAACAGGACAAGAGTGCCACTACTCTATGTACATTGTTCATAGGGAGAATCACTGTACAGGAAGCCAACACCTTGCATGGGTCCAGCAGGATCTACCAAAATACTTATCAGGCCTTCACTCTCTTAATCATGAAAAATGCCTTAACCAGTGCAGGCCTGAGAAAAGGAGTAAGATTACCTTAAATTTGTGACTGAAATAAACCAACCATCTGGGGTTTGCAGCTGACCAAAAGCAAAATGGAAAACCCCAATTTGAAAAGTCCTTACAGTGCTACCTGCTGCAGGTTAGTTACGAGATGAGAATGGACTTTATTAAAAATTGTGAAACTATTATAAATAAGATATACTGCCCTCAGAAATAAAATCATTAATAAGGAATGTAAATACTTTTATGCTAACTAATAGAAAATAAATATATTCCGCTCACAAGCAAAATGTGCTAATCAAATAATAAATGTGTTTTAAAAGGAGATGTTCTGTAACCAGAACCAGAATGTACTAGTAATGGATAAGTACAGTACATTGTATTTAGAATTCTTTACATTCATGCTGAAGCTATTCTAATTAAGTGCTGTACTTTTGCATGACTCTTGCTCTGCATACCTCAGGAGAGTACAGTGCTTGAGAAATACACACAACCTTTCAGTCTTTAAGTATGCTACTGTGTTTGGCTGCTCTAGACCTTTTATCTTGCAAATATGTGTGGAGTCAGATAAAGTCTATAAGCTTTAGAGTGTTAGCCAGAATAATATACAATATCACAAGTTTTTTGTATACCTCCTAATTTTATTAATGTTAAGCCCTTCTAATATGCTCTTTTTTTGCTTACATTAAACTGTGTAACCATGAGAATATGTGAAGAATTGTCCTCTAAGAGTTAGTTATAAAAACATTCCAAAGGACAATACAATGTTGCTGATGCTTAGCTACCATATCTGTACCAAGCTATCATCGATGAAGCATGTCTCGTGTTTTGCTAACTTCTGGAGTGTGATCAAAAACAGGATAATAATTTAGATACAAACTGTCCTGTCTACTGCGGGGGATGTGAAAACCTAGCAAAAAGTCTTCAAAATATGTCAAAAGTAATAGATAAGAAGGATAAGAAATAATGCAAAGGAAGGGTGAAAAACTCAGCACTAGTATACATGAACTAAGATTGAATCAGATGGCCAGCCACACAACTGTCTCCCAGATTAGTGGTAACATATTGTTCTTTCTTTCTCCATGCATTTTTAATCTTTCACTAATTATCTTTTATTGATAAAGTTGATTAGGCCTAGATATTTGACAACTCTTGTTATCAAATTAACTCAGTGCATTAACAAATTTTAACCTTATACCATGTATTGAAAAACTATTTCCGTAGGAGGGTGGTGAAGCACTGGAATGGGTTACCTAGGGAGGGGGTGGAATCTCCATCCCTAGAAGTGTTTAAGTCTTGGCTTGACAAAGCCCTGGTTGGGTCAGTTTAGTTGGGATTGGTCCTGCCTTGCGCAGGGGGCTGGACTTGATTACCTCCTGAGGTCTCTTCCAGCTCTATGATTCTATGAAATAATGAGTAGTCCTGTGGCACCTTAGACACTAACAAAAAAAATAGTATCATGAGCTTCAGATGAGATGATCTTGAGAGAAGATCTAGATGTTCTCATCTCTAGGAGTGATAGGACTACTCATTTTTAATGTTGTCATTTCAAAATTGATGCCTGGGAAATGTTGCAAAGGGTTTTTTGCTCAGGGCAACGTTCAGGAAAGTTGAGTACTCCACTTTCTTCCCTCTCTTTGGATCTAAATAAATCAAATGTAAGTTACTATTGGAAGGTACAAAAATGTTCAAAACAGGTCATAAGCTGTTTTGGGATAGGATTCCTGCATTCTTCTGTGATTGCCCTCACTGCCATTATTAAAAGGAAGCCATGTATTTCTGAATGAGAGCATCCATATGGGCTTTAGGAGTTGTAATTTATGTGCAATAGCTTCACACATATGCCTATCCAGGCAGCCCTTAGCAAAGAAAGGGAAAGGAATCAGGGAAACTGGGGGAGGAGGAAAACCTCTATTAGTAACTAAAACATTTTCCAGGTCACCCACACAAATGGGGGGCTGTAGAGCCTCAGATGCAAATAACTCTGATGGCAAGGGGGAGCAGTGTTACTACTGACACAATTAGTGATCATGAATAAATACGTTGCATTTAGCTTCTGTATCATTACAGTCTGTGTCCTCAACGCTGAGAGTATGTGTGGTGTTGTTACTATGGGGTAACTAAGGCCTAATCTACACTAGGGATATTAGAGTTTAACCAACTAATCATTTAACTGATAAACCATCTTGTTAGTCTTTAAAGTGCTACATAGTTCTGTATTTTGTTTTAACTGATAAGGTGAGGCTTACTGGTTAATGACATCAGTTAAACTCAGCCCACTCCTAGGGAGGTGGCTTTGCTGCACAGGGCAGCAAATTCTCCTCCCCGGAGCCCAGGCAGAGTAGGGGCTGATGGCCGCACTCCTGGGAAGACTTCACAGCAGGCTATGCAATATAAAGTTAGTTTTATACTGCAGAGCCCACAGCACATGTAACTGCTAAGACCTCCCTTGGTTATCTAAGATACATAACTTAAGCAACATGAGCTTCAGCGGGTAGCTGAGTTAGTCTGTTACAGAAAAAAAACAGCAAGCAGATGGTCTGGTAGCACTTTATAGACTAGCTCTAAAACTTGTAGATGGTATCATGAGGTTTCATGGGCACAGCCCACTTCTTCAGATGACCGGAGTTATGATTAGAGGATAATGAAACTCGAAATAAATAGGAGAAGGGGGGAGAAGGGAAAGATGTTCTATTGCCCACCCCCCTACCTCTATGCATAAAGTATCAGGAGAAAGGGTGCTAAACTTTAGTAGATAAAGATCAAAATCAGTGGATGGATAAGGCAGGAAGGTTACCATTCAGAAGGTAGTTAGCACCTTCATTGATAAAGGTTCCACCACCCCATATCTTGATTAAGTCCATAATTAATTGAATTTAATGTGCATATGTATTGTGATTCCAAACTTTCAGCGTAGCTGAAGTTGACATACTTACTGCAATGTCTTCTATGTGGTATGGTTTGTAGCTGATGGTCTTCCTTCAACTCCACCTTCTCTTCTGTCCAGGTGGATGGAGTACCAAGACAGGAGAGCCCTGCAGTGTGGATCCACCATATAGTGGAAACAAGCCCTAACAGGCATTACCTCTCCCACTGTAAAACCACAGTGGGGATAAAATCAGGTACTTTAGTTTACTTAAAAGGCAAAGGAGGTGAGGTCAGTACTATGTCTGCCCCCTCCCTGATCAATGCAAAGGACTAACAGAATAATTTGTTTAAAAAAAATCTGTGATTTTGCCCATGTAAAACAATAAGCTTGTCCAAATGTGAATAACATGGTTCATCATCATCATCATCAACAACCATGGGCTCAATGCCTGTTGGTGTCCGATGCCTCCCTCACGATTTCCTTCCATCTTTCCCTGTCCAGTGCGGAGTGACTTAGTTTCTGTAGACTAGCTCCGCACCAAACTACTATATCATCTACCCATTCGCTGGGGGGGGTCTGCCTCTCCTATTGGACCATCCATTATGCCAAATATCAGGGGCTTAACTTTTTGCTTGTCATTCATTCTGCAGATATGCCGGAATGGCTGTAACTTCTGTTGTATAACCTTCTGCAGTAGGTTCTCTTTCGCCTATATCTTACTATGTAATTCCTCATTGGTGACCTTCTGCATCCATCCTATTCTCAGGATCTTTCTATAACAACTCCTCTGGAACGCCAATATCCTTCTCTTCACATGGCTGAACTGTATTATATCAAAACAGGTATCATACAAAAAACCCTCTAAAAGTAAAATATGGAAAGAGGCGCTAAACTATTCAGTAGGAAAACCAACCAAACCCCCAGAAGTGGAGGAACAGGAAGGTAAACTGGGCTTCAGTCTTTGCAGGCAGCAGATTAGAGAAACGAGGCTTTTGAATACAACTGGCATTAAAAGGCGGCTCTGCCAAGCCCCGCCAGCCCATGGCAACGAGATGCTGGTTGCCAGCGGTGCCCGCAGAGCCCGTCTCTATTGCCAGCCCACGGAGAAGCGAAGCGGGGTGCGGGGGCTTTTGCCACCCAGCGCTGGGAAGCGGGCGCTAAGATGCACCCTCGGGACGGGGATCCCCTCTGCCGCCCGCAGCCCGGCGCAGCAACAGCGCCCGCCATGGCCACAGGGGCAGAAGCCGCGGCGCGCGGGCAGCGGTTCCCAACGGACACAGGGCTACAGTTGGGCTCAGCTGCTCTCAACCCACCGTTGTACCCGCTCCTCCCACCCCCCTGATTGGGCCCCACTCCAGCCCCTGCCTCCAATCAGTGGCCTGACTCCCCTGTCACTCGGCGCCCCCCATACCAGCCCCGACCCGCCCCGCGAGGCAGTGACGGGCGTGCTACTGCGCATGCTCGAGCTCGGTGGGCGCAGCTAGTCCTGGGACTCGGCGCAGATTGACCCTTTCCCCGACCCGTCGCGGCTGGCGGTGACATTGCCCCGGCTCCGCTCGAGACTCGGCCCCGCAGGGAGGCTGCTTGGACATGTGGGCCGCCGCCGGTGAGTTTGCGCGGGGGAGGGGCTGGTCTCAGGCCGGGCAGCAGGAGGGTACAGCTCTACCCCCCCTCCGGGCACGGGCCAGGAACCCGCCCGATCGGCCCCTGTGGCTTCTCCGCTGCTGCGCAGCCCGGCAGCCGGCTCCTTGCCCGGCTCCCCGCTCGCCCTGGCGCTGCGCGCAGCGGGAGGCGCAGGCCGGTGCGCGGGACCTGCTTCCCTGTGGCGTGAGCGCGCGGGCAGGCTCCGCTCCAACCGTGCCGTGATGTCACAATCGCTCCTCCGTCACTCTCTGCTGTCCCTCGAGTTCTCCCCCCGGCGGTGACGGGAACTCACGTGTCTGTCTCGCAGGCGCTGCCCTGCCAGCTCTTCCTACAGCTCCCTGCTGCCCTTCGCCGCTGCTCAGCCAGCTCCTGTCACCCCCGCTCCCACCTTACACACTAGAGTTTCATTTATTTAGTTTTCGAATTTCCTCATATAAATACGCACTTGCATGTGTGTTCATACATTTCAAAAAACCTCAGTGTGAGCATAACCAGGTCTGTTGTAATTAAAGTTTAGAACAATTTTCTGTTTAAGGCACAACTTTTCTAAGAGCGCTACATTCTGCACAGTCACTCAGATTGCTTTGAAATGTTTGGTGTTACTTTTGAATTCCGTTATCGCCCCTTCTGTTTTTTAGGCAGAGCTATTGGGATATTGGAAAGAAATGTCCCCTCATTTCTGAGGCCAACTAAACAAATAAATCTGAAGGCCCAGAGAAGTTTTTGCAGTAAATCACAGGAGGGGAGCAAACATAAACATGAAGGTGGAGGTAAGCTTTTTGCTCTGAGATTCAAAAGTATCAGTGTTACTGTTCGTGCAAGCACCAGAGTGAGGAATAGGTATGAAGAACTGCTAAACAATTGTAAAATCAAGAGCAGGAGCAGGGAGCCTTTTTGGATCAGGGGCTCTGGCCCACAGAAAAATCAGTGAAAAACAAAAGAGAGTGAGAGAGAGAAATCTGAACCCTCACTGATGTGACCCCTGACTTGAGAAGGTGAAAGACACATGCCTTTAGTGGCAAAGTATTTTAGTCTCTGGTGGGCCCCCATCTTCTGCACTCAAAATGCCAGAGTGGGGAACAGCTTTGATAGCTGGTAACCTTTAAAACATATTCATTTGTGACCAGATTTGCACTAGATTTGATGCTGCTTTTTGTTAGTCAGGAAGATGCATTAGATTTATACACATTTAAACAATTAGCTTAACATCTAGTTATTCAGTTATTCATTTTTACTTTTTTAGGTTGCATTTCTTAAAAATTAAGCATCTCCTACTAAATATCTGTGATTTTGTGTCAAGCTCTATTTGGATGGAAATTCAAATTCAGTTAAATGCACAAAACAGCATTTTACCCTCACCTTTCATTTAATAATTTTAAAAAATACTATCTTAAATATTATCTCTTCCCCCATTAGGTATCCAGCATACTGATATGGTATACTTTTTGTTTTAAATTAAATGTTTAATAAGTAGTTCAGTTTACTAACCAGAGATAAAATTAATTTTTTTTCTGGTTACTATGTCCTTTGAGATTTTAGAAGTAGTAGACAAGTATCAGAGTTCTTGCGCAAGAAGCTGCCAGTATAGACGTAGCTATACTGTTTTTTTTAGTAGCTATTGCAAAATATTTACAGTAAGTTTAAAACTTATATATAATTGATAAGTTGTTAATTTTAAATAGCTTTACTTTTTTTTTTTGTTTTTACAATTAACGCTTATTTAAATTATTAAAAATTCAATTTAAATAATCATTTAAAAAAACCCTGTTAATTCACCTTGGGTCGTTTGTAGCTGTGGGATTTTTCCATCCCTCTAATGTTCATGTTACCAGCAATTTCACTGCTAATTGTGAGATAATAATAGTTAGCAACTCATTGCGATAAATGTGGGCAGCTCTCATGTCTGAGATAATAGTCTGTGGCTGATTGAGGATGACAGAATGCATTAGTTATTCCTGGTTCATGTTTCCAAGGTTTTCTTCACAAATATGAGGCTAGAAACACAAGATTTGATTCTCTACTTTTTCACATTCTTTCATAGTAATTTCTAGCTGTGCAAAGTAGATGTAAAATGCTCCCAGGTTACAGTGTGTAACTCTTAGCTGGTATGTTACAGTAGTGCAGTATTTCTTAGACTCTTGAAAGCTGAGCCTGCCTTCAGGAAAATAAAACCAATCTCATCCTCTTCACTCCCACCATATGTTGCTAAAATTGAAAACATTGGTAGGTCATTAACAATATACTTTCTCTCCTTCCATGTTTGGAAAAAACTCTAAATAGTTAACCAACAGTTGGCATCTAAGTTGTCATTAGCATGTGAGCACCTGTTGAATTGACTAAAGCGGATTGCATATTATAGGGATGTAAGCGACTATCTGATAAACATATGCTTATTGGATAGTCCACTCGACCAGTTGCTTCCTTCCCCCCACTTGCTGCCTCTCTCAAAGAGAGGCATCAATGAGGGGAGTAGGAGCTGGTGCCATCTCCGTGAGAGGGGCTGGAGGTACAGCTGTTCTTGCTACATTTGAAAGGCGGAGGTGCCCTTACCGACTAATTGAATAGTCGATGCAGTTTGCATTGACTATTGGATTAGTTGATTAATCTAAATTTAACATCCTTAGCATATTGTGTTTTCTACAAACTCAGGTAGATGTTTCTGCAGTGGTTACATTTGAATTACATTTTAAAAGGTTTTCTTCTCAACCGTAGCAATTGGAGACTTATTTTAAATGAAAGCTGAATCTCTGTAGCCCTGTTGCCCTAGCTAGTCCTTTGTACCCAGCATAATGAGAAATGCTACCCTAGTGTAAAGGTAGCTAATGCTATGTACAGGTGTAAATTTTGATACAAAGTGCAAGGAAGTGGAGAACCAGCACCACAATATTTTTAAATGAATACTTTGATTCTGGAGAATGAAAGGTCTGGGTTCTGAGGCACATTCTCTGCCTTGAGAATTGCAGAATACATGGGGTCATAGCCCATGGGTAAAGTACTCTCACCTGAAGCTCAGTTCAGTTCCACATGCCCTTACTGCTGCTCAAAGACTGCTCCTCTGATATTTCTGCTCCCCTTTTGGTTACAACAGCAGATTTGTGTTGCTCACCCTGACAGTTTCATTAAGCTGTGATTATTCTCCATATTGTATCTTTTCTTCCATATTTACTATAGGGCAATCCATCTTCAGAGTGCCAGGACACAAGCCCACAGACTGGGAAAAGAAGGTTCTGATGTGGTCAGGCCGTTTCAAAAAAGTAGATGATATACCAGAGACGGTCTCGTAAGTATCAGTCCTGAATTTGGAAGTACACTACTGTACGCTTTCCAAGGAATAAATTAATGGTTGAAAGTATACAGGACTGAGTATCCGTTCTGCAGAAGGGTGATGTCAGATAATCTAGGCAACAGGATATGGAAATTACAGCAGTTAACTCCCTCATACTTCTCCCAAAGTAAAAGAGAGAAAGTAGCAGTCATTTCAATAAAGGAGACCTTGAACCAACTAGTTTTCATCCTAGCTTTTTTGAAGAAGTTTTGCAAACCGTAATATGGATAGAAATGTTTTCTTGGTTGTTTTTTTAATTTCCATGAAAAGTGTATTATTTATTTCATGAAAAGTACATTATTCAATGGAGGTTGAACCTTTTTAGTCTGGCACTCTCTGGTCCAGCAACATCCATGGTTCAGCATAATTTTACTTGGCCACGCCCATGATAAGTAGACATTTGGCTAAGTTTCCTGCAGTCCCATTAAATTTCTTTACAGCTGCCAGTCCTGGCTCTCAGTGTTCTGTGCTGTAGATTTACCCCCAGATGTCTTTGAAGAGTCTAGCAAGCAGTGAAAGTGTTGGTAATGCTGCTAAGTGTAAGCCTGTTTTTTTATTCTTTATCTACTTATTTCCTTGTGCCAATACTGTAAAAATTGTGTAACAGCATTAACCCTTTGATATGAAGAGAACTGATAAAGCTTTGTCTAGGCATAGGCTCCTATAGAATATATCAGTACAGTCACACTTTACTAAGCAGCATTGTTCTGTTTATTCACCTTGATGAAATAAAAGTAGACACCCCCTCTCACTACAATATTGACCTGTAGTTCAGCACTCATTAGATCCAGAGTGTGCCACACTAGAGAGGTTCAACCTGTAATTATTGAAATGACACTCAATATAAACCATGTGATAATAAATAATATTTAACATAGGCCTTGAGAAAGAGAGAAAGAGAACTCAATCTCCCTTGGGATTTAAACAAAGCAAATAGTAGACTAGGCCTCTAATGAAAATAGTGTGTCAAAATTTCGCTGCAGCAATCCGAGCCCCAGTGAGAATACTGTGCTAGTCTGTGAGAACCAAAAAAAAAATAATTAAAAAACTGACAATTTTACACTGTCCAAGCAAGATGAAATGTAAATCATACTTAAACAATTCTCTTTGAATAATTACACATGACATTAATAATGTAGATAAGGCCTTCTCTTTTTAAATGAATTATGTTGATAGTGTCTGTTTAAAAACTTTTTGTTAAAGTGACTCCTATATGAATTAAACTTTTCACCATTTCAGGAAGATAAACGCATCTGAGGGTTCCCTCTAAAACAGGGAATCTATCCTGTGTAAATACATGATGCAGAGTCAGAACACCCTCTAATTCTTACTGTTTTAAGGTGCAGATCTGCATGGTCTCTGTGTGGTAAATGGTTTTATTGGGCCTCACGTGTATGTCCAATAAAGAGCGGAACAGAAAAGCTTAGCTGATTGGAGGGCTTCACTACTCTCCTGTTTTAAGCCAGCTGAAGAACTGAACAGCCTTATGCCCAGGAATATGTAGCCAAGAAGTGGAATGCTTAACTGACACTCCGCCAGTTTCATTTTATATTTATTACCTGATGAGTGACTGAAGTCATAGTGGAAATTCTGCCACATGGAGGCTCTAGTATGGCATACCTGATGAGTTTCTGCAATCTCCAATCCAAAGGGTTTTACAAGAGCAGTTGGTAACATAAAATCATACTATAGATGGAATGTTAACTATTGTATATAATCTCTCTGGAACTAAGGCAGCATTAAGGCTACCAATATAAGATAGACTTTGCTACTTTTAAACCAATCAACCTGAAATTCTAAAGGCATGAACTTATACCAGGGATAGAATTTGTGAGGCAACATTAGTCAAATTGGAGAAAACAATTGACACTCAAAAATGTGGTGACTTCATTTTTCTAATTTTGTAAAGTTTTTGAAACACAACAATGTAGCACAAAATAGGTTGGCCCAGAACTTTGATATGAATTATTGTGTTGTTCTATGGCAGAATGGATCCATCAATAAATTCTGGACAGTAGGATGTAGGCATTATTATTTTGAGTAGCGTTCTTACAAATTATGAACATTACAATTTTCCTAACACACAGTGGCTTATAAGCAGTTTTCTATACATGTACCTCCTAAACAATGCACAAGTGTCATGTGCTGTCTAACAGACATAGAGGTGGTATGCTATTTATAATTAAGTACACTATATCAACCTGATCACCTTTGTGCAGGTACTTATTGACACCTTCAGAGAATTCTAATAGAGTTCCTCATATTTCTCAGTAGGGATGTAAGCAACTAATTGACTACCTCATAAGCAAATGCTTATGGGGTAGTGGAGTAAAAACTCGACTACTCGATTCCCCCGCCCACCCTTAATGCCTCTATTAGAGGCAGCAAGGCGGGTGGAGCAGGAGCTGGCTTAAAAGCTGGTTCTTCCTCCAGCACTGTCTCTGCAGGAGGTAGTGGGGAAACAGTGCGAGCAGGGATTGAAACAGTCCCACTCACACTGGTCCTACTGTTGCTCCTCTCCCTTTGGAATGTACAAGAGCCACCTGCAACTCTTGTACATTTCCAAGGAAATGGCACAGAGGAGAACCCGTGCAGGCAGGGACTGCTTTGGTCCCCACTGGCATGGGTTCCCGCTGCCTCTCTACCTTTGAAATGGGTGGCTTTTGTATATTTCAAAGAGAGAGGTGCAGTGGGATAGCAAGTGCCCCCCTTATCAACTAATCTAGTAGTTGATGGAAATTCCATTGACTACTCAATTAGCTGATTAATCAAAATTTAACATCCCTATTTCTCAGTGCAAAACAAATTCTCCACCTTCAGTTCCTGTTATTAGTTGAAGTATTTACAACCCAAATCATTTAATTCTTTACTCTGCCCTTCATGGAGGGCATTTGGAAGATCAAGATTACTGAAGCTGACCTTGTAGGGGACTTGTCTTCCCAGGAGTTAAATGCTGCAAATATCTAGAAGCAAGTGATATAGCTGCAAATGTTGGGAGTATTTAGATAATAAGAGGTACTAAAATTTGCAAGAGTCTCTCCAGGGCAAAACTTACATGGCATAGCCATAAACAGTCCTCCATCTTTAATTAAACTCTCGTGAGAACTGTTCCAGGAAAAAAATCAGAAGCTAAATTTTAAACTTCTACAAAGAGCTACAAAAATTTTCGTAGGGATATAAATTGCTAGAGCACATACTGGAAACAGCTGATATGAAGGCTGTACTGTAAAACTGTTTCTATTTGCAGCTAGCATTTCCAAATCCAGTGTTGGAGGAAGCCAGCTTGCTGAAAAGTTTAATTTATGGTGCATAGCATTATTACCCAATAGGAAAAAAACCATGAACCAGTTTTGATTTCCCCCCCCCCCCCAAAAAAAAAAACCCTCTATTCTTCCACAGATTAATCTTTCTTTATACCCTGCAAACTTTCAGGATGTGCCAAAACTAGAAAAAAATGTAGTCTTACCATGTGTTAACATGATAAAATCCTAACATGAAGAAGGCAGCTTGTTGTTTGTATGCAGTTTAACAAGTTGAGGTAAGCACTGGGGGGGGGCGGGAAACTAGTGGTAAGAAAACACTATGGTAAGAGCTCACTACTTTTCTGCCTATTCTCTCCTTACTGAAGACAAGACTGTAGGCAGAGCAAAAAGGGGTACACGGTTCCAGTGATCTGAAATGGAAGCACTGACTTGTGATTAGAGCAATGGGCTGAGTGTTAGGAGACCTGGGTTCTGTTCTCAGTTTTGCTAATGACTCATTCTGTGGTCTTGGGCAAGCTGCCTCCTCATCTGTAGAGTGGGGATAGTGCTTTTGGAGGCACTGTTGAAAGGCCGTTTACAGATGATAGTTTCTTGACAGTAGATTGTATGGATTCTTGTTTATCAGCACAACAAGACATATCAATAGATACAGCTATGGTCTCTGATAATGATTGTGGTTTCCCTTTGCTTCATGAGGTTTGAGATGATCGATGCTGCACGAAATAAATTGCGTGTGAAGATCAGCTATCTGATGATTGCCCTGACCATACTGGGCTGCATTGTGATGGTCATTGAAGGAAAGCGGGTGAGTACAATATTGGATAGTTGACTGGAGCTGGACCTTGACTCTCAATCTTCAAATCTCTCAAGATCAGGAACGAAGGAACAACAAATACTAACTAAGGCAATAAACAAAAATTGAAACGAAGACTCTGCCACTCCCTTAAAACTTACCCAACCCTAAAATGTACCTTTCTGGGCAAGAGAGAGCTGTACTTCTTAATACAGCGTGGGGTCTTCCTGGGAATGTGTACACTCCTTCATTCCTTCACTTGTGCTTGTACCGTGCTGAGGTAGTGCTCCTGGAAGTGCACACGTAGGAGGTGAGATGCTGTGCAACTTCTGTTATTTCAACATAGCTGGGATTGGGGAATGCCTGTTGCTTCCTGGTAGTGGATTCATAATAAGAGGCACTGCAGTGTGCTCTCAGGTACCTCCAAGAAGTCATCTTGAGAGAAGTTTTGGGATGAGAACCCTCCCAGTAAATAAGTGGGACTGGAGGCAGTGGTGTTTCCTCTCGCAGTCATTTAGATGCTGCAGTGATTAGGCAGGTTCTTTATAATGCATCTAAGAAGGGTGGGGTATCTCCGGCATGCCAGCGGCATGTGGGTCATCAGGGTTAGCTGCTGGCGAGCCATTAGATGCTTTGTTTACCTGAATGTCTTCAGGCACAGGGCCCCTCTAGGAATCATATATATATAGTAGCCCAATGTCTGTGACTCTAACGTTGAAATGCTGGCTGTTCCCTCTGGACGGCACTGTTGTCTCCTGCCGTGGCGCTCAGCTGACTTCTGTGCGGGAGGCAACAGCGCCGCCCAGAGGGAACAGCCAGGGAGCGTGGGGCTCAAATGGCTGCTTGCACTGCTTGCTCCCACGCAGCGGCCCGGCTGAGTGGCACAGAAGTCAGCTAAGCGCCACAGCGGGAGGCAAAGGGGGTGGGACTGTGACGTACATGCCCAAGAGGTGTGGCCTGGGCATGCATGCATATATATATATATATGAAGAGAGAGAGAGAGAGCACTAAACACTTCAGCAGCTAGCAGAATGTTGATGGAATGACAAACTTGAGCAAGCACAACTCAAAGAAGGACAAGGGGTGCACCACAGAGGGACTTAGGGACAGCCACTTGGGGCAATAAGTTGATTACCAAAGCAAACTAGTCAGTGATAAATGTATGTTCCAAGATACTTGTCTTATGCAAGCTGGACTGACAAAATGTGTTGAACAAAAGGACTAGAAAAATCCAGCTCCAGTTGCAAGAACTCAAAAGTTGGTGTCTTGGACCCTGATAGGATGGAGAGAGAGGAGTCTCATTTTAATTGGATATATTCAGTGCTTATTTTGTGACGGTACTGCCCGGTACACAGTACCAGCACCTCCAGTCAGAGCTCACCAACTTTCCCCTGGAGTACTGGCACCTTTTTTTTTTTTTTTTAACAAAAAAAAAAAAAAAGCTCTAGATATATTGAATCTTTGGAAGAAGTATTGATCACCATCTGACTGGTCCATGCCAGGACCTCCAAGAAGGTAAATTAAGTTGGGCTACCCAGTAGAAATAGGATAAAACTGTCTGTTTTCTTCAGTGTAACACTTTCTAAAAAGCCATAGTGACAAAGAAAGGAGAAGACTGAGGTCTTTGGCTGGCCAGCTGAGAGTCCTCCCAATGACATCAACCATTTCAGAGAGGCATCTTGAAATGTCTCTTTCCCAGAAATTTGGAATTTGGGCTACCTGCTAGGGCACCAGAAAACACTAGGGTTGTTGCCATACTTCACTCAGCTTGTGATTGCTCAGCCAAGAGCTTAGTTACTAATCTCAGCAGAGTTCTGATAATAAGTTAATTTACCACTGCTTGAACCTGGGTACCTAATTACTGAGGCGGTATATGTGTTTTTGTATGTGACTTAAAGATTGCCATAGTGTATATCCTTGTTTTGTAACAGGTTCCAATCAAGGTTGTTATAAAATAGATTTGATACTGAATAAGTTATTGTTAACTAAGATTGTAGTACACTATACACATGTCTATCGTATTTAATGGTTTCATACTACCTTTCACCTTTAGGTGCATACAGACATAAAACAGACCAGCGTACAAGCTTCTTAAACTGCACTAAATCTATACAGTCTTCACAAATTTAGTGTGTTATGTATTTAGGAGTGTTAGTCAGATCCTGGGACTAATCACTGGTAAGTAGGCTAAAAGGGCTGGCTACCAATAGATCTATTGGGAAGGAGACCTTGGAGAATTGGCATGGAAGTAAATAACCAAATTACCTTTCCCTTTAGCTTTAGATTGTATTTTCTCCATCCCCCCACCATGTTTGCAACAGTGGAGTTGACAACCTTTTGGCATACGTGAGGCCCTATTCTGAGGGGTTCTTTTTCAAAAATCTAACCAAAGTCACCTTCCCATGAGAGAACATAACACGTACACTCACTATTGTGGTTGTGTGATTTTAATTTTGGAATCCTAAATGGTTATTTTCACCAGTTTTCTAGCTTTATTAGCTAATTCATAGTTCAATATTTTTGTTATCTCTTATTCTATCCTATTGGTTGCTTTTGTTAACAATACTCAAGTAAAATTCTCAAATTAAAATTCAGCTCAAGCCAGCTTCTTCAGTTAAGTAACTGAAATTGAAGGACCCTTTAGATGGGTGGCACACATCTGCTTATGCCAACCAAATGGAGATTTAACCTTAAAGGCCAATGTTTTGTAGAGTTCTGAGTGGGTGGGGATGGGGATTAGAATGGAAGCAGTTCTTAATTATAGCAGCATTGGCTACTGGAGTATGGTACATCTGCCTACACTTTTCTTTTCAAATTCTCCTGGTTTTTGAGGAAGAGAAAAATATTATCACTGACTAGAAGGTGGGAGAGCATCTGTAGAAGCCGCCAGTATATTGGCTTAATTCAGCCCTAAGCAAAGAATGACCTGAAAGCATTCCAGGATTTTGTGCCTCTGGAATGTATTTTAACCTCTATGTCTTCCTAGCATTAAAGCAGGCATGTTACAAAAGTGCAACTAAGCATGGGAGCGGTTTCTCAGTAAGGGAACATTCTTGAGATGTATAGGTCAGACCCCCTGATGGTTTGTTCACTGCTACTTCAAACTTCATTTCTACAGTATGGTAAGGAACATGTTGGCTCTCTTATCATATAATTGCAGGCTGTCAGAAGGCATGAATCCCTTACAACCCAAAACTTGGAAAGAAAAGCTCGCTGGAGAGAGGAGATTGCTCAGAGTGCATCTGCCAAACCCTAGGAGAGGCGAGACCTGGGAAGGAGGATACAAAGCTGATGCTTTCTTTGTTGTTGAGTGTGGTAGATCTTTGTGTATTACACTTGTATGTTATGTTCCTCTGCTCTTACACTTTAGAAAAGAGAAATAAATTATTTTGTAGTAATACTGAAAATGTCTTGACTCCTCTGTATTGGGCTATCATCAAAATGCCTTTTTTGAAGAGTTTAGAAGAGCGAGGAGAGTGCAAGGGAAGGGCCTCTTACTGGATCAGTAACTGGTTAAAAGATAGGAAATAAAGTGTTAGGAATAAATGGTCAATTTTCAGAATGGAGAGAGGTGAATAGTAATGTCCCCCAAGAATCTGTACTGGGACCAATCCTATTCAACATTCATAAATAGTCTGGAAAAGGGGTAAACTGTGGCAATTTGCAAATGATAAACTACTTGAGCATTAAGTCCAAAGCAGACCGAGAAGAGTTATAAGGCGATCTTGCAAAAGTGGATGAGTAGGTAACAAAATGGCAGATGAAATACAGTGTTGATAAATGCAAAGTAATGCACCTTGGAAAACAATCCCAAATGTACATACAAAATGATGGGATCTAAATTAGCTGTTACCACTCAAGGGGGCAATCTTGGAATCACTATGTATAGTGACAGAGCTTACAGCTGGGCTTAGAGGCCACTAGATTTTGTTTTTTCTTCTGATTTTTCTATTCATCGCAAAAGGGGAAAGGACTGAGATGAGACCTGATTGTAGGATTAGGCCATGGAAATGATGAACCATATTCCGGAATGTGGATGGACAAGAGAGCAGTAGTGAGAGAAGTCCTGCACTGCTATGTTTGTGACATGGGGGGGGGGCTCAGTAGGATGCATGCCGTAACAGAGGCCTTTCAGAATAGGGCCTGGTCTGTACAATTACTGATGGCATGGTCTTTCTCCTATTCCCAGCTGCCTTGGAGTGTTGGGGGGCACAGCAGGGAAGCATCCTCCACCAAGACAGTCAGCAATTCCAATACCTTTAAACACAACATTTATCTAGCATACGAATTAAGAAGGAAAAAAGCAGTATTTAAAGAGTACATCTACACTGCACAGCTACATTGAGATACTGGAGGTATCCCAAAATAGCTACCCTGAGTCTACACAAGCCAATCGGTATTTCAAAGTATTTTTCAAAACAACAGGTGCACTATTTCAGCAACCCGGTAAACTTCATTGCATGAAGGATAAGGGATAGCTTGAAATAGCATGTTATTTTGAAATTTGGTGCTGTGTAGACGTGTCAAATTTCAAAATAAGCTATTTCAAAATAGATTTGAAATAAGATATGCACTTTGCGTAGTGCAAATTCGAGTTTAGGGTGCTGTGTAGACACACCCAAAGATGACATAACAGAGGATGTTGGGGGGAAAGGACACTGAAAGAGGAAAGGCTTTTGTGGCAGAACTCTCAGTGGTCCCTCTAAGATTTTCCATCTACGAGCAGAGGGAACCCTGCTCTCAAACCCTATGTCTGTCCCAGCCTATTTCTCCAGAGTTCTCCTTCATAACAGCCATGGTCAAACCAAAGGTCCATCCAGCCCAGTGTCCTGTCTGCCAACAGTGGCCAATGCCAGGTGCCCAGAGGGACTGAACAGAACTAGGAATCAAGTGATCCCTCCCCTGTCATCTGTTCCCAGCCTCAGATACTGCATGCATACATTCCACTGTAGGTATCCACATGCCTAATGCACTGGAGTTGGCAACTGTTGCCAGCAGTACCAGTAGGTGGCACATGAACCCTTGCTATGCTTGTGCTCTCAGGTGAGGGCGTAAAAAGAGTGTATCTGCTGCCTCCCTCTCTGGTCCCTTTCTCTACCATATAGCCTTCGCCTCATTCAACCCACTTTAGTTGTTGCAGTTCTGTGTCATGTTGTATAGTTACACAGATAGAGCTTTCTAGTAGCTGGAGGATTTATTATAAAATCCCTATGTTTTAAACAATGTGCCACCTGCACAGTCATTATCCCCCTTAAAGATGGACACAAGAATTGTCTCGTTAGTTTGTGTTGAGGGATAAATGCCCTGTTTGTGCATCCTTTCCCACGCAAAGTGAGGGCATTTTTTCAGTGAAGATACTACTATGCTGATGGGAAGACCTCTGCCATGGGTGTAGTTAATCTGCCTTGGTGAGAGGCAGTAATGATGCCGATAGGAGAAGCCTTCCCATGGCCATAGCACCATCTGCAGCAGGGATTAAGGCGTGTAGATTTTTCACATCCCATGGTTCTTGATGTCTGTGTAGAATCTGGTGTTGGTCATCTTCCTTTCCAAGTGCAAGCTAATGGTTCTTATCAGCTTCTTGTAACTATTTAGTCTTTAAGGTGCTACTGGACTGTTGTTTTTTAAGTCTTTCCTGTTACAGACTATCTACTTACTGTCTTTTTTTCTTCCTCCCCTCCATTTTTTTCCTTCTCCCTCTCTCTCCTCCCCTTACTTATTCTTGGATCTGGATTTCTAACTCTCTACTCATCTGAAGAAGTGGGGTGTGCCTATGAAAGCTCATACCACAGTCTACATATTTTGTTAGTCTTTAAGGTGCTACTAGACTATTGGTTCTTTTTTACATTTTTCCTGTTACAGACTAACTTGGCTACCCCTCTGAAGCTTTTGAATGATACTGATGTAAGTTCCTACTGTAGATCACACATCTCTCCACCTTAGTGCATGAATGATTGCTAGTTGAACACTCGTGAGAAAATATGTTCCCAAGAGGTCCAAGTCATCTCTGAGAGTGGCAGGAGTTCACAAATACCATGTCCAAATAAAAATGGAAGAGATTTTTCTCTTTGGGCATATACCCATAAATTAGTACTCTGTCACACTGAAGTTACACATGCATTGGACTATCTCCCTCTGAAGTTATCTGGGATCTCATAGTTCTTTGAGTTCACCTGGTTTCTATTTTAGTATTTAATTTGCCAAGCAATGGATTTTCCATTTTCTCTTATCTGCTTGTTTCTAGATTTTTGAAATGTCTGGTTAACAATCTCCTGTGTCTGCTTTGGTGCTAGTATAGAATTTAACTTTTGTTCTGTGTTGATTCATAGGTCTCCCTTTTGAGCCTATGTCAACAGCTTCACTGTCTAATCTATGAAGAGGGCATGTTAGTTACAAACACTTCCGTGAGGAAGGTTTCATAATTTCAAGCTGTTCTTGCTGATCCTCCTTTTGTGGCTTTCACAAGGACATGCTGTTCCTTAGGCCACATCCTTAGTTTATGCCTAAAATAGTGTCAGGCCTGCTTTTGAAACCAAACCTATAACTTTCTGACATTTTTCATGAAACCCCATTTGTTTAAGACTAAGGAAGCACTTCTAGAGATTTCATATTTTATTGAGACCACTCAAGTTTTAGAGCAGTGGTGAGCAACTTGCAGCCCACAGGGGTTCTATGTGTGGTCCACGAGACATTTTG
This sequence comes from Pelodiscus sinensis, assembly GCF_052426305.1. NCBI lineage: Eukaryota > Metazoa > Chordata > Testudines > Trionychidae > Pelodiscus > Pelodiscus sinensis. Next base: position 143,957,852 of record NC_143052.1, on the reverse strand, counting down.
TTTATGGTTGCCCATGCACAGGGCTGTCAGATTCTGCTGGTTTTCAGCTGTGTATTTCTCCCGCCCTCTTCCCATGGTATTAAAGTGACACACACAAAGCAAGAGCCCGTGAAGTGAGGTGCATGGTGATGGCACACAATATTGGCTGTAAGAGCCGTGTGCTCCCAATCACAGTGCTGCTACGGTTCAATCAGCACAGCCTGCACATTCTAGATGCGCAAGTGCAGTTAGCAAAACTACCCTATCCCAGGAAATCATCTTGGTTACAATGATCTTGTGGCCCACTGCGATGAAGGGCCAGTCATGCAGCCCACTCACTAGCCAATGCTACTCCTCACTGCTTTAGAGCGTTCCCAAGAGTCTTTGTAGCCTTTGCTCCAAGAGCTAAGTATCAACTTGTGCCATCTCTCACTGGAATCCTGCCTGTGTTGTTTAGATGATACAAAGTCCCTTTATCCCATCACTCTGGAATCTTCCACTAGTTCCCATTGGTAACTTCATCAAATCATCATTATAAATATGTCCCTTCATCCTTACATTCCTTTGCTGAACTTCATATGGCTCCCTGCACACACTGCTCCACAGGTGTTGCCTTGTGCTCCCTCTTGTTTTTCAGCATCTTGAACAATCTCCTCCATGGCGCTCTCTATACTGCTCAAACTCATACAGAGTCCACGAGGAGTGAGTTGGTGGGGGATATCTACTTTTTCACAAAGAAACAGCTTGAGGTTCCCATCCACATGGACTTTTTCTCTGTCCTGAGCCTCAGTTGAGATGCCTCTTGAAGAGGAGAAAGGAGAACAGATTCCTCAAATTCTCTCTCCCTTTCTCCCTATCCACAGCACCTGAAGAACGAAGGAAGCAGTACTAGACAGAAGGGATCCTGGTTGGGTGAGAGCAGACCAGGTATGCTTGCCGTCACAGTGAAGCAATGGAAAAGGCACCCCAAGACTGAATCACCAACACCCTCCACTAAAGGATGGAGCAGCGCCATCCACCTCTGCAGCTGGTCAAAATATCCCAGCCCCGGATCAATCCAACTGTCCCACAGGAAGGATTTGCTGGCAGAAAAATACTCAAGATTGCCACGAGCATGGATAGGAGGGAGGCCACTTGCCATCCATCCCCATCAGGCTAGAGCTTTTGACCCAGTTGACTTGAGAAGCCTCCACTCACACCAGGACTCCCAGGTCCTGAGTCACAAGGAGCAGATCGCTGGCAAATGCCAACAGGAGCACCTGCACATATGGTTCTCGAAGCACCAAGCGTCTCCTCTTCTGGGGGAGATGAAGGAAGGGCTCAGCGGCAGTGGCATACAGCTTGCCACACAGTGAGCAGCCCACACGCTCTTCTTAACTGAGGGCAACAAGTTTGGTCATGGCCCAGGTAAGCTCATGCAGAAACCTCAAAGGCTGCACTGAAGCTGAACACTTGCACACTGCCCAGGAGAGATGCCTGCGATCCATTCTGTCAAATGCTTCTCCTCATCTTGGGGCAGGATGGCAAATGACAGACCATCTTACCATGCTATCTGGAGAAGACCTGGGACTGATAAGCAGATTGTCCCATTATAGTCCATGCTTGAGGGATGATACTGGGTGCTAATCCCTTCGGCTGCAGCAGCCCCCCTTTTTGAGCAGTAACGTAAGCACAGCCAGCCTGCATAACAGGGGAAGCACTCTGTTCCCCCCAGACACAGCCTCAGTGATGGTGAGAGTAAGGCTAAGAAGATCCTAGAACGTGGCAGAATATCACACTCAGAGACTTCTTGGTGGCCTTCAGGAGCGCTTCTGAGAACTTGGCCAGAGTAAGATGATTCTTGTAGCTAGCCTTGGGTGCCCATGCTGAATATAGGGAACTCATCTCACAGAACCCCAGTGTCAGTCAGGTCCAGGGTTAAGTAGCTGGTGTAGAAAGCCTTGGCCCTTCCTTACTTCTCTGCTGGATTCCTAAGACGGGTGCTGGTCTTTGCCAGGAGGCATGGAACAAGTAGGAATTGCGATCTGTCTCTTAAAGGAACTGGATGTAGGAACAAACAAAAATGCCCAGAGCATGAACATTATTGATGCTCATCCCACTTCTCCTGCTAGTCTCTAAAGGATGACAGATCCCTGGAGTGAGTGGCCAAGTACCTCTCCCTCTCCCAAAACTCGTATTCCCATTGCTCCATAACTTCATTCATCTATTGAGTGTCCCGTGTGCAATCACAGCAGGAGAGTTGGACACATGATTTCCCCGCAACCCACCACCTCCGCCCCCAAGGGCATGTCTCTGCCCCCTACTGTGCCAGCCAGAAATCATAGAAGGATGCCATGAAGCCCACATCCAACAGGCTGTTACTGAAATGCCTCTCAAGTACCAATGAGACCATGGTCACCAGGTGGTCTGAGCATAGTGCAGGCCTGATGCTGAAGGAGTGGGCCTGTAAGATGTTAAACTTGGAAACATAAAAGCAGTTCAGCTGGGAATGGCACAACCAAGTGTACTCCACGTGGACAGAGGTAAAGGTAATAGAGTTGTCTGGATGCTGTTCCTGGCAGACGTCCACCAGAGAGTGACGGTCAATGGCCTGACACTTCTCTTTCCCAAGGCAGTCCCCATGTCTAGGGCAGGGCTAAAATTTTCCACCCAGGACAATACACTTGTGAGGATCCAAGATGCTGAGGAAGATGGAGATCTGCAGATAGAACCATAGAACAGTGGACCTGGTATCATGGCACAGATGTAAACAAAGATGAGGGTCAGCCTCTTCTCACAGAGTTGGAGGTTTCTAAATGAGGGACTCTGACAGCGTCTCTTCAACAGGGACTTTGATTGTTTGCTTTGCATAATTAGTTTAACATTTAAACTGATTTATAGCTTGTGTTCACTTCTTTTTGTTCATGTATCTTAAGTTTGTTAGTTTCATGGCAAATTTGTAACTAAGTCTCTATATAACATGCCAAACGTTCTTTAAAATGATTTAATGTTGGACAGTTTCAGAGTCATGTTAATACCTTTAACTCTTCGGGCTAACATTTCATGTATATTAATACATTTTGGTGTCCCTGGGGCGGGGGAGGGGGGGAAGCTTAAAGACTTAAAGTATACTCAACGGTCAGTTTACTGGGCAAACAGAATAGGTGGATGATATCAGATTTGGCTTGAAGAAATAAGAGTTAAAAATTATTAGGATTTCAGAGTGACATTATTTCCTGCCAGTATTACAGGAATGTACCGTATTTTCCGGCGTATAGGGCGACTGGGTGTATAAGACGACCCCCTATCTTTTTAATTAAAAGATAGGGTTTCATCTTATACCCCAGCGCCCCTCCACCTCCTTTGCTCCCGGTGTCCCTGGTCTGCTGGAGATGGTCCCCAGCAGACCAGAGGCACCGGGAGCAAAGCCGCCAGGAGCGCCTGGGCTGCCCCCCCCCCCCCCCGCCGGAGCCCCTCCGCAGCTTTGAAAGCCTCGGGGGAAGCCGGCGGCGGGGCATCCCAGGCGCGCATGGGCTGCCCCCCCTCCGGAGCCCCTCCGCGGTGGCGGGGCATCCGGCGTACAAGACGACCCCCGATTTTGGGGGGATGTTTTTTAACATCAGAGGTCGTCTTGTACGCCGGAATATACGGTACTTGGATTTTGTTTGATACTCTGAGATTTTCTTATTTAAATGGTTTGATTCCCTCTTCCCCTTTTTATTTATAATCTATGGATTTTTTTTCTATTTGTGTTTTGACTTTGTTGTTGTGCCCTGTTTGATTTCTTGAAATTTGTAATATTTGCAATCCAGTGTCTTTTCCAGAAAGACCTCTCAAAAGAGACAAGTTAATGCTGGAATTCTTCCTGTTGCTCAGAAGTCCAGGGAGATATGATTTCTTTACCATCAAGTGTAACTCCCTTTAAACAGTTTGAGGGGTCACCATGTTAGTCTGTAACTGAAAAAGACAATGAATAGTCCTGCCATACTTTAGAGACTAAAAAAAGTAAGATGATGATCTCATGAGCTTTTGTGGGTACAACCCACTTTTGTGTTTGCTCATGGAGTTTTAGTTCTGAGACGTTCACCTGAATTAGCTACTATATGGATGATGAAAAAATAGGGATTTCTTGGAGGAGTAGTTGGAAATGTTTGTCTTGGGTATATATGAGAGTGTATTCAAAGGTGCAGATTCAGTTAAAGTCTGGCTTGCAGATAAATAAGTTGGGTTTGTTTGGGCGTGATTTTGCACATTTTGAAAAGTACTGGTTGTGTAAAAAAGAAAGTTGATAGCTGTGCAAGGTTTGGCAGCTAATACCTGTTTATCAACCTGTTGCATAGAGGTCAGTTAGGGTATGTCTACACTACAAAGTTAGTTTGAACTAACAGACGTTAGTTCGAACTAACTTTCATAGGCGCTACACTAGCGCTCCGCTAGTTCGAATTTAATTCGAACTAATGGAGCGCTTAGTTCGAACTAGGTAATCCTCATTCCACGAGGATTAAGCCTAGTTCGAACTAGCTAGTTCGAATTAAGGGGTGTGTAGCCCCTTAATTTGAACTAGTGGGAGGCTAGCCCTCCCCAGGTTTCCCTGGTGGCCACTCTGGCCAACACCAGGGAAACTCGTCTACCCCCCTCCTGGCCCCAGACCCCTTAAAGGGGCACGGGCTGGCTATGGTGCCCGTGCCAGGTGCAAGCCTGCCAGCACCCAGCCAGCAGACCCTGCACCTGGCACGGCTCGAGCCACCCACCCAATGCCCCCCAGTCCTCCCCCTCTTCCCAGGACCAGGCTGGCGGCTCCCGGGAACTTGCCCGGGACCGCAAGAGGCGGGCACCCACCTGGGCTAGTGCAGACATCGTGGACCTCGTCCACGACCTCCGCACTAGGCACAGGAAAGTGGCCAGCTAGGGCAGGAGAGCTGCCAGCCTGGCCACCCAGGAGCAGGTGTGCATGAAAATCAAGGTGGTCCACTGAGACCCCAGCCCTGAGCTTACAATGGCCATACTGGGTCAGACCAAAGGTCCATCTAGCCCAGTAGCCTGTCTGCCAACAGCGGCCAACCCTAGGGACCCTGGAGGGGATGGACCGAAGACAGTGACCAAGCCATTTGTCTCGTGCCATCCCTCTCCATCCTTCCACAAACCTTGGGCAGGGACACCACTCCTACCCCCTGGATAATACCACTCCATGGACCCAACCTCCATGACTTGAACTCACTTCCCTTTAAACTCTGATCTAGTTCTAGCCTTCACAGCCTCCTGCAGCAAGGAGTTCCACAGGTTGACTCTTTGCTTTGTGAAGAACAACTTTCTCTTACTAGTTTGAAGCCTGCTACCCATTCCTTTCCTTTGGTGTCCTCTAGTCCTTCTTTATGGGAACTAATGAAGAACTTTTCTGTATGCACCGTCTCCACCCAACTCCTGCTTTTTAGGGGCTGGTTAATCACCTATGAAGCTGGGCTGCTGCAAAGCTCAGAGGGAACACTGCAATGCCTGCCCAGACCCCTACAGGCTGCAGCCATGTGCTCTGAAGCCCCTTGTGCTTTGTGTCTGCCTGTCATTGAAATAGGCAGCTCCCACTGGCTGGCTTCTGGCCAGAAACCGGCCAATGGGATTGTGCTGGGGATGGGAGCAGCTCCTAAAACTTTCTCTACTCCAGACTCAATTTTTAAACAAAAACTGCCCTGCAGGTGCATTTCTGAGCAGCGTGTGGGTGGGGCTCCCTGCACATCCACAAGTTGGATCCAGTGGCTTTGCAAGCTGGATTCGGCCTGCAGACCATATTTTGCCCAGGCCTGGGTTATGGAGTTCCCACTCACCGCTAGTGCGCTTTCTTGTGTCTTGGTCTGGGAGGTAGCTCTCATTGCATCAAATACCCCCTTGGTGCTCGTTGCTTGCTCTGTGAATAGTTGTTCTTCTGGCAAGGTCATTAGTTATTCCACCCTTGCTGGGGTTACAAAGTCAAATACAACAAATGTCCACGTGCTGTCTCCAGACCATGTTCTGTCCCAGTTAGGAAGTCTGTGCCCCAACACACCAGACTCCAAGCCCAGGGATCCCACAATCAGCAATCCAGGTCGGCTCAATTCCAGTCATGTTGCTGTTTCCCAGGACTTCTTCCTATTCAGCCTCTAGCCTCTCTCTCATCTTGTTTCTGATTCACCACTGGAGCTTACTCTGCTCCCTATGACTACTTCAATCTTTCTAGCTTCTTGCCAAACTCCTATGAAAGGGCAGGATCCCAAGGCTTACTTTCCCCCTGGACCTCCTATCCCTTCCTGGTGGTCTCCCTTTAGGGAGTGACTGTAGCCTCCTCCAACTTCAGCTGCAGCTGCTTTCAACCTCCTGACTTTACAGTACTGTCCCATCCCATTTCCAGCTGGGCTTCACTTTCAGTTAATTCAGCCCTCCCTCTTTCAGGTGACAGCAGGCAATGTCCCCTTGGCCTTGCGTGCTTTTGTTAACTCTGATTGTCAGCATTTCTTTTTATCGGCTGCAAACAGATTTGTCAAAGGCCTTTTCAATCAAAGTCCAGTTTTATTTGTGTTTCATTACAAAAACAACTGGCCTGAAGAAGAGTATTGTGCAGCTCAAAATCTCAGCTCATTCACCAGCAGAAGCTGGTCCACTGAAAGCTATTAGCTCATTCATCTTGTTTCCATTACGAAAAATGTAATTAAAATGTGTGTCATGTTTTGAAGGATGCCTCAATTTTAGGGCTTTAATATTCAATTGTTTTTAAATGTATCCCACAAGGTGGATTGGATTGGACCCATGCCAACATTCAACCAGGAAAACAAAGAGCAGTGGTGATTTGTCTTTTTACAAAATGGGTGGAGTGCTTTGCAGTCCCCTAATGAAACTATTGTCATCTCAGCATTTCTTTGGGAGAATAACATTTTTACCAAGTGGCGATTGCCCTTGACATAGGTGCCTACACTATGGGTGCTGTGCACCTACAGAAAAAAAATAAGGTGGGTGCTCAGCACCCCCCCAGTAGCCCACCTGATCAGCTCCTCCCCCAGTGCCTCCCACCCATCAGCAGTGCCTACATGCCAGTGATGAGCTGTTCACCAGCATTTAGGAAGTGCTGTGGGGGGGAGAATGAGGGTGGAGTGTGTCAGGGGGAGGAAAGGGGTGGGAAGGAAGAGGTGGGGTGGATTGGGAGTAGGAAGATGCAAGGCAGGGGTGCAGCCTTGGGGGAAGGAGTGGGGACTGGGGCAGAGCTAGGGGAAGCACCCCCAGCATATTAGAAAAGTTGGTGCCTCTGGCCCTTGGGAATGGAATCTGACAGTGGTTCCAGTTTCACCTCAGAGATGAACTTGCAGATGTACAAAATACTTGGAACTGAAAGGAAATTGCATATTTCTTATAATCTGAGTCCTCAGGAGTGGGTGAGTGAGAATAAAAGGATTATTGCCATGCTACATAAAAGTTTGCAAGATGATCCAAGAAAGATTAAATTACTCTGGATTTTATGAGCTATCCACTAAATACCTATCTGACCTAAGCACATCCCAATGAATGGATGGTACTAGCAACTCACTTTTTGCATCAGGATTTAGCACAAAATTATTCATTTCCAGCCTTACAAGTGGCTGAGTGCATAAAAAAATTAACATACCTGCAAAAGACTTTTTTCATTTGTACAAATTAAACAGCTAATAGCAGCCACAGGAGGAAATGTGCATGACTGAGCTACAGGCAGAAGCTGTGTTCCAGGATAAGCTTTGGGGAGGGTGACAGAGTTACCAGCTGTGACATCTGAAAGCCCCGTGTTCTTCCATCTGTGAAGTGGGGCTCCGCACAGACTGTTAGAAGGTAAGCTACAGTGGCGAGGCCAAAGAGTGAGGCCAAGCTGAAATAAGACCATACGCTAATGAAGGTACTCAGATGAGGATCTCAAACGCGAGTTATTACCTCCATTTCTAGATGGATAAAGAAACATGCAAACAGATCAAGTATTGCGAACAGAACCCAAGAGAACTGACTCAGTCCCAGCCTCCCTGCATGGGACTATACTGCCACCCAATTAAAAATAGATCCCTTTCTGCTCTGAATTCACATACCCACCTGCATAAGTAACACAAACACTAGCCAGGTTCTTTACACAGAAAGACAAGCCACTCTGTTTAAATTGACTTTTGTTTAATTCACTTATTTAAAGGAAACTGTCATTTCCTTAGGGAGGGTATACAACAATGCACCACATTGTTTTTACTAGCCTGGGGGAGAAAACACACACTGTGTGTGTGTATGTGTGTGTGTGTATATATACAGAATAATACATCTATATATACACAATATGTATACACACACACTTTTCCTAGATTTGTTTACAAAATATGTAGCATTTTCATACCATCCAAGAAAAGGTACATGATTTTAAACAAATTCTATAGAGATGACATGTTATTGTTAATTTACACTTAAAATCTAGCACATGAAGTCCAAATAACAAAAGATTTTGCTACTAATCAGTGCTTCTAGAAAGAGAAACAGTTCAAGTTACTCTTCAAGAAAGAGAAACAGTTATTATTTATCAGATGATGTAAAGGCAACATTGAGGGTTTTTGTTTTGTTTTTAAATTAATCACCTAATTTAATCTCTGAAGTTACAAAGAATTAAAGTCAATTTACAGGTCAAGTTCAGTAAACTAAATGTTCTTTGAGCACACAGCAGCACTAGAGAAAGTAACACAGAAGATGGAGGTTGAGTGGATTAGAAAGGGAGGCAAGAGGCAGCTTTCTTCCATGCCCACATAGGGTCAGTTCCATCCAAAAGCATAGGCTCAAATGAAGACTGTGTGTAAAGAAAGGGTCTCACAAAGCTGATGCTTAGGCCCTTTAGCAGTTTGATAAACACTTTTTTAAGCCTATGTCCTGTGACTAGTTGAAGCTCTTGCAGTGATTTGTCAGTGAATGAAGCTATAAGATCTTGTCGATAGTTCTGCCAATAGGAATTACCATAGATAGATGACACTGTAGTAGGGACAACTTTTGAAATATTTACTTTGGGGTAAATATGTATTCCAAAGGTCCGAGATGGCTTGAGAGCATGTAGCCCAACGCAGGAGGGAGCAGATAGCCCGAAGAATCCATTACATTCAGAAACTGAATTTGTGTCAGATGCATCGTGGTCCAAGCAGGTTGTGGAGCAGCTGTCTCACTCTCAGCAATGCTTTACAAACGTGGCCTGCAGGAACCATTTATTCCATGCTAATTCATCTGGGGTCATTAGACCAGTGAGGGGGAAATGGAAGGCTGGAATGGAATATCACAGTATATTTGTTAACCAGACCTTGATCAGGAGGGCTCTATTTTGCAAGGTGGGCCGACAGGAAGCTCTCTTTCATGTGGTTGAAAGTAGTCAGGAGAGCTAACACTACAGAGTCCTCCTCGTGCTCACAGTTTAGCACACTCAAGTTTTACATCAAAAAGTGATTTACAGAACAGAAACCAGTTCAAGTTAAGCTGCATAGAAAAATGTAAAAGTGTGTGTGTGTGTATGTGGGAGCAGGGATAGATCACCTGTGACTAAGCTAGTGAGGACCAGACTCAGGCGTATGAAGTCAGGAAGGGTTCGACTTCATTTCAATGAAGAGGCCACATTGTGAAAGGGATGGGGCAGCGTGGTAGTTTTTTTCATTCTAGAAGCCAGATACAAAAGTGGCTTTTGGAGAGGTGACCTGCTCAGGTCCTTTTTGGGTGGAGAGTTCAAATCTCTGAAGTGGTTTGTGGAGTCCAGTTTGGGAGCTCAGTTTTTTAATGGACAGGTTCAGTTGCATTCAGTGTACCTAGTAACTAGAAAGCTTGTCCTTTAGAAGCTGTAGATGCAGGGGACAGAGTTTACTCCAATATCTGTGATGTGTTCCATATGCCAATGGCCCAGGCTGGCGCATAAAGCAAAATAATCAGATATATTATGTGTTAGGACTGAACACAGCTCACAAAGGCATCCAAGGAGGCACCCAGGGAAGCATGTGGGAAGGGAAGGTAGACAGGATCAGTCGTGGCTATGGAAAACATTGAAATCACTCCACGGGTGACTGAAGGCTTTACATGAGGACTGTCTGGGTAGAGAAATAGGTAGCATGGGGCACCTCAGAGCTGGAAGCCTTCCATGGGAGCCTCACGCTGCTGGAAGATGTATTGTTGCTGGCTGAGATCCACTTGTGGGACAATACTGCTGTCTTCATCCTCTGACCCAAAGTAGTGCTCAATCAAATCAAAGGCCTTCTGATAGATATCCTGGTTCTCGTGACTCTGCAAGAATTCAATCTTATCCAGGCCTACAGAGGAAAGAAACAAACAAAAAGCACGGCTAAGTCCTGGGCAGGCAGACATGCTCTCCTCATGCCACCCACTACACAGAACAAGTTTCCCCACCCCGAGAATGACTTGGCTCCATTGAAAAAGTGCTTCTCTCTCCCACCACAACCAAAGTGATCATATTCTGTTACATAGGTTATTTGTCTCCCAATGCACCACCAGATCACAAGGTGACACTCTGAAGGCCTGAATAGCAAGGCTTTGAAACGTTCTGATTAGACTGTGTCCGAGTATGTTTGCTGTATAGATTGAATCTCTCTAGGTTGACACCCTCAGGACCTGATAGGTGCCAAACTAGAGAATTTGCTGGACCACAGGTCGTCAATAATGTGTATTTTTATTTTGCTGAGACAAAAAAAATGGAACAAGGCTTCTTAATAATGCATAACTGTACTAATACACCCTACATAAGCCTATGGCTAGATCATGGGTTCCCAAACTGGGGGGGCGTGAAGAAATTCCAGGGGGGGCATGAGGCATCTCAGCCACACACACACACACGCACACACACACACCCATCAATCCCACCCCAAGTTTTGCTGCTTTTTTTTGGGAGGGGAGGCATGAGGATTTCTCAAGAATCAAAAAGGGGGGCGTGATGCCACGATAAGGTGGGTGCATAATTGGCTGGATAACCGTAGTCAGAGAGTTGTTGTTAACGGTTCTAAATCCTGCTGGAAAGGGATAACAAGTGGAGTTCCTCAAGGGTCTGTTTTGGGACCCGTACTGTTCAATATCTTCATCAATGATGTAGATATTGGGATAGAGAGTACGCTTATTAAGTTTGCAGATGATACCAAACTGGGTGGAGTTGCAACTTCTTTGGAGGATAGGGACATAATTCAAAATGACCTTAGCAAGTTAGAGAAATGGTCAGAGGTAAACAGGATGAGGTTTAATAAAGAGAAATGCAAAGTGCTCCACTTAGGAAGGAACAATCAGTTCCATACATACAAGATGGGAAGCGACTGTCTAGGAAGGAGCATGGCGGAAAGGGATCTAGGGGTCATAGTGGACCACAAGTTGAATATGAGTCAACAGTGTGATGCTGTTGCAAAAAAAGCAAATATGATTCTAGGTTGTATCAACAGGTGTGTTGTAAGCAAAACTCGTGAAGTCATTCTGCCGCTCTACTCTGCACTAGTTAGGCCTCAGCTGGAGTACTGTGTCCAGTTCTGGGTGCCACATTTCAAGAAAGATGTGGAGAAATTGGAAAGGGTACAGAGAAGAGCGACAAGAATGATTAAAGGTTTAGAGAACATGACCTATGAAGCCAGGCTTCATGAACTGGGCTTGTTTAGTTTGGAAAAAAGAAGATTAAGGGGGGACATGATAGCGGTTTTCAAATATCTAAAAGGGTGTCACAAGGAAGAAGGCAAAAATTTGTTCCTCTTGGTTTCTGAGGACAGGACAAGGAGTAATGGGCTTAAAGTGCAGCAGGGGAGGTTTAGATTGGACATTAGGAAAAAATTCCTAACTGTCAGGGTGGTCAAATATTGGAATAAATTGCCAAGGGAGGTGGTGGAATCTCCCTCTCTGGAGATATTTAAGAACAGGTTAGATAGACATCTGTCAGGGATGGTGTAGGTGGAGCTTGGTCCTGCCTTGAGGGTGGGGGGCTGGACTCGATGACCTCTTGAGGTCCCTTCCAGTCCTATTATTCTATGATTCTAAGTCCCACTGACTCAGAGCTGCATGCGGGCGTGCCAGATTTGAAATGTACAAGAGTCTCCAGCAGGGGCTCTTGTGCATTTCAAAGCGGAAGCGCACTCATAGAGCCCGGGGTCGGTGGGGGATTCAGAGTCCCCCGCTGGTCCTGGACTCCATGTTGCACTGCCGATTTGAAATGCCACATGGAGCCCAGGGTCATTTGGGGACTCCCCAGCTGATCCCGGGCTCCAGGTGGTGCTGCCGCTTTGAAATGCTGCCTCCGCATTTCAAAGGGGCAATACCGCACAGCTGAGCCGGACTGAGGTGACATTCAACGTGGCAGTGCTGCACAGCTGAGCCAGGCTCAGCTGTAGGGTGCTGCCCTTTGAAGTGCCCTCTCTTCCCCCCACTTGCTGCTTCTATTGATAGAGCCAGCAATGGGGGTGGGGGAATAATCAACTAGTCAACTGACTATCCGATAAGCATTTGCTTATCAGATAGTTGACTAGTCTTTAATATCCTTAGCCTAGACAAAGCTTATCAGCTCTTTTCATAACAAAGAGTTAGTGTTGTTACCCAGTTTTACTGTACTGGCACAAGGAAGTAAGTAGATAAAGTATAAAAACCAGGCTTCCTTGGAGCGGCATTACCAACACATGCACTGCTTGCTGGGCTGTTACACATTTAAGGGTAAATTAGTGTTAAACAACAGCACAGAACACAGAGGAGGACAAACATAATGGGAAAGTGGAATACTTGGCCACAGCCATGATCAAATGACATCCAGTTAATAACTCATGCCAGATATTGGGTGTTGCCAAACCAGAATGTGCTGGACTAGAAAGGTTCAACCTGTAGTAGCTTTCATTATGCTTCTGTGTGCTGGACATGTACAATGCATCTGAACTACTATAAACAGTGTTTAAAACAAGTGATCTGAAAATGAGTGTGTGAGAGACTCTCATCTGCCTGTCTCCCAATTAATTCTGCTAACCAACCCCCAAAGCTATGCTGTTCTCACATCAATTCTGCTCCTCCATTCCCCCAATCCAACAATTCTACCTCCAACAGCCCCTGAAGTACTTAATTTCCCTCTCCCAGCCATGGGACAATGGCAGCCATGTGCCCTTCTCTCACTTTCAGAGCAGGACAAGAACAAAGGAAGTGTCCCATCATTCACAGGAGGGGAGAAGAGAGGAGGGAGCAGAGTTGCTGGGCTTTGTCTGGGCTCAGCCTCTCCTGTGAGAACAGCACTGGTTCCAGAGGAACATTCTGGCTGCTTTCTGTGGTAGATCAGATTAGCTGTTCTTCTCCAGGAATTGGGCAGATGGGGTAAAGCAGAAGCACAGCTCTCTGAGCAGAATTAAAAATGTGCATCCCTTAGCCACCCAGCTAATTTTTTCAAAATTTGTATTTCCTGGATCTGGGGCATTTTAAACAATGAAAACAGGCTTTGCACATGACAAGATCAGGTCTTGGGAGTCTGGAAGCCACTATAGCATTTTCAGAAGCGCTGTCTGCATCTTATCTGTAAAGTCAAGTGAGCAGAAGAGAATACTAAATATGAAAGTCTGGGACCAGTGCCGCATAGTTAGTGTAGGGGTTATCTTTGCACACTGAGAAGATTGCTTTCATGAAGGTGCATGCTAGTACATTCTGTGGATGTTTTTGAAGCACTCAAACTTTTCATTATTGGGTGAGGAGAAACTGATCTATTTTTGTTCTTGGTCAACTTGAGCTGGTTACTCTGCATTTCTGTGCAATATCACTCAGCACTTAAATGAGTTGATGAAAGGCAAGAATAAGACCATGGACACCACTATCAACATTCTGTCAAACTGCAGTTACTACATAAGGCAAAATCTGATGCTGCCTCTGAGCCAAAAGCAGTTCTGTGATGTACAGGGTAAGCTGGGTGAGAATTTTGATGTCAGATTCAGTGGTTTGAAGAATTACAACTAACTTTTGCTTCCAGTGGACAATGCATTTCTCACGGACTTGGGTGAAATGGAAGAAATCTCACAGCTCGGAGATGTGGCTCTGGTGATGGAGTTTGTGGAACTGAAGAGCTCTGGTGAACTGGCACATCAATTCCATCAAAATACAGATGTACCATTTTGTACTGACACATTTACCTCCACTACTGGCATTTTCCATTACAGCCGCTCCCCAAGTTTCGACCACCTCCAATCACTACCATTCGCACTTACGACCACAGCAGTCGTAAACGCAGATCCGAGTTACGAATGGTGATCCACGCTTACAAACAGCGCAGTCGCCATGTAACTCTGTGGGATCCGAGATACGAACACTTCGAGTTACGGATCAACTCTTGGTCCGTAACTTGTTTGTAACTCGGGGAGCGGCTGTACTACATTTTCAAATACATTGATTTGAATTACAACACAACAAAAAGTGTATAGTGCTTACTTCATATCTATATTTGATTACAAACACTTGCACTTTAAAACAAAAACAGTCTTTCAATTCACCTAATACCAGGAATGCAGTACACAGTCTCACCATGGAAGCTGAACTTACAAATGTAGAATTTGTACAAATAATAACCGTTCAAAAATAAAACAATGTAAAACTTTAAAGTATTATCTCCTATAAATTTAAATAAACTTGTTTATCTTAGTGATTGGCTGTGCGAGAAGGACTAAATGGACTTATAAACAAACCAGTGTAAAACTTTAGGGCCTATTAAGTACAGTTATGTATCAAAAACATTTGTAAGTTACATTTTCACAATCAAGAGTACTTGTATGAGGTGAACTGAAAAATGTTTTTTTTTTACAGTGCAAATATTTGTAATAAAATATAAAGTGAGCACATATACTCTAACTGAAATCAATGTATTTAAAAATGTAGGAAAATATACAAAATATGTAATACATTTCAGTTGGTATTCTATTAACAGTCCGATTAATTTTTTAAGTCATGATTCATTTGAATAAACTGTGTCAGTTAACTGCAATTGACAGCCCTAATACTATCATATTCCAGGGATCACAGTGCCCATCTCAATCTAAGCAAATCTATGGTTCTGTCCAGAATGGGTCCTATCATGCAGACCTGAGATGACAAGTAATGGATCCAGAACTTTTGCATGCAGAATTAGTCATTCCTGGAGGTATGTGATCAGCTTTCCCTAGATTTTCAGGGTCAGGAAACCCACACCAGTCCAGAAGCAGGTCACTACAGCCCTCTGGAAGCTGGCTATAGGCCTGAGGTTAACCAGTATGGAGTTGGCAAATCAACCATGAGGACTGTTCAGAGTCAATCAGAGGTGTATTTTACCCAAAGGCAGAGAACATAAGAAATGTTCTTGAAATAATTGCTGGTTTTCAGAGAATAGCATTTCCAAATTGCAGGGGCTACTGATGGGATTCACGTGCCTAGTTTGCAAACTGCAAAGAGCACTACTCCACAAAGGATATTTCACCACCATTATGCAGGTTGACCACAGAGGCAGATTCATGGCCGCTAATGGGATGCACCAATAGGGTGTATCATGCTAGGTGTTCCAGAGATTAGAACTTTACCTTAATGGAGAAACATTATTCCCACCAAATAACATGGTGGTAAACAAAATGACCATCCCCACTGTTACAGTAGGGAACCTTATTTGCCCTTGGTGTGATGGATTATAAAATCAGGCCCTGACTTCAGAGGACGTAGCAAAAGGTTTGATTACACACATTATTGCTGTAAAATGTGCATTTGACAGACAAATCCCACTGGCAATGCCTTCAAAATTGTTTGGGTACCAGTGTCATTAACATAATTCATGTCATTGTGGCTTGCTGTGCCCTACACTGTTGGAAGGTGGGATATTGGGCTAAATGGCACAGTGGCCTGACCCCAGTATGGCTGTTCTTATATTTGTGGGGAGAAGGGGGAATCTTTTTGCTTGGAGTGGACTCAGGATATTATTGGGTATCTGAACTATTACATACAGCCAGACAATGCACCTACCATGAACATTTGTGCACCCACATAATGCATGAGGGGGAATGAAATGGTATGTGAATTTGTCATCTGTGCAATATTTTTGTAAATATGTGTCTGTGCATCGTGAATTCTGTAAACACTTGCATGAAGTGTATGAAGGTATGTTATGTTTTTTAATCAAACTGACAATGTACTGCCATACACAGTTTATGAATTACTGTAATGACAATTTATACATTTTTATTATAAAACTTTGACACGGGGTCTAAGAATACATTCATTAATGTTTATGCTCCAGTTGTTACATTTAATAAAACTTGTCCTGGTCAGCTTGCATGCAAATCCAACATTTTATTTTACACAGGTATTCACATGTTGCAACAATCATTAATGTCAACCTGCTGTCATGGTGTGCAGCACAACAGTATAACCTAACTTTGACCCAAAAAACCCTATCAAAAGGTCCATGTTCTCCTTGGCCTTTCTGGCATGTTTTGGGTATGCAGGATGTTCCTGGACAGGAAAGGATGAGTGCATAGGATGCATCTGTCTCTTCCATGTGCCAGTGTTTGCTTTTGAACATGGTCCAGTCGCCCCTGAACTGTCCAAAGGATGGGTGCTTTGCAGGGCTCAATAGCGGTAAGGAGACTCATGTTGTGGGTCTGGAGCAGACTACACTGGTTGTACTGAAGCCTGATAGCCAACAGCTGCAGCAAGTACTTGAACAGCTCCTTCCGCTGAGCTCTATCTTCGTTCCACAACTGGCTAACGTGCTCCATGAGAATCTGTCTGCCATTCTCTCCTGGTATGGTGCAGCGCCTCTCTCATCCTACAAGCATCCTCCTCTTTTTGGTAGCTGAGCTGGATTTCCAGACCTGGATCTTTTGATTCTTTTTGTATTGGGCAGCTCTCTTATCAGCTCATCTTAGGCTCTTTTCCTCTGGAGTACATGGTCTGCAGACCCAGGCTCCTGGTTCCATGTGTTATTCCTGTGAAAGAGACAGAGAACATTTTCTGAACATGGTAAAAAAAATACATTTCACTGTTTATTAAAGGGATTATTACTTTCATTCATGGTCAAAAGATGCATGATTTTTAATCAATGGGCTGTATTCTATTTTATTCACACAAAACATCATCCATTCCAGACCATGCATTTCACTGAAACTGCAATGAAAACCAAAAGACATGTCATGAGAAACATTACTCAAAACTCAACTGCAAGAAGCATAAAACTCAATTTTAATAGATTCTGCATCCTCTTTTTCTTGGGTGGAGGTAGGAAGAGACATATGAGTGATCTAATTACAAGCAATGATTGCTCAACCCTGTCAGGCAGGGCAAGCTCTGGACAAAACTGACAACCATCTGTACTAAGAAGCTATTTCAGCATCTAGTGATGAATACTACATTTAACAAGAAACTGAATGTGAGTGGAGATGCAGTAGAACAGTGGTCACCAACCAGTAGTTTGGGATCTACTGGTGGATCTTGGAGCCTCTGACAGGTGATCCTGACTGGTTTGGCCAAGAGGCGATCAAGTGCCAGCACTTCAACTGCCCCTCTCCCTACTGCTACACATTTCTTGCCCTTTGCCTTGGAGCTGCCTCCCTCCACTTCTGGGAGCCTCCTGCTTGTTAGGCAGGGCAGGGCAGGGCAGGGAGAAGAGAAGCACTGATATCAAGGTGCCCCCTCTCCTACCCTGTATCCTATGTCCACAGAACAGAGAGGGGGCACAACAGGGCTTGGGATGAAGGGGGTTTGCTGGCTGCTTTTGAGAGTGGTGCAGGGGGGCCAGGGCAGGGGTGAGCCTGCCTTAGCCCCACTGCACCACCACCCAGGAACAGCCTGAGGTAAGCAGTGGCCAGCTGGAGCTCACATCCTGAAACCCTACCCCAGTCATGAACCCCCCCTGCACCCCAAGCCCCTGCTCTAGCTCTGAGCACCCCTGCATCCAAGCACCATCCCAGAGCCTGCACCTAGAACCCCCTCTGGCACTCCAACTGCCTGTCCCAGGCTCAGCTCAGAGCCCCTCTCGCACTCAAAATCCCTTAGCCCAACACCAGAACCTGCACCCCAACCCTCTGCCCCAACATGCTGAAAGAGAGGGAGGATGGAGGGAAGATGGAGTGAGCAGGGGCAAGGCCTCGGAAAAGGGGCACAAATGAGGCAGGACAAGGGTGTTTGGGTTGAGGTAGATCTTGGATTGCACTTAAATTAAAAAAGCAATCTTGTGCTTAAAAAGGTTGGAGACCACTGCAGTAGAGCTTCCCTGTTAGCACCTTTCATCCATGCAAACACACCTGACTCATTGCCACTCATTGGGAGTCACAAGACTGACTCATTTTGCTGCATTTTGGACTCTCATGTTAAAGCCAGCAATGGACCAAACACACACACTGCCTAAGATTTTGTTTGGACTCTCAGTAGCCAAGTTGTTTGGGAATTGACTCAAAGGCATTAGGGAACAGTTTGTGTACAGCTCATCTGTAAGATGCACTGTATTACATGTGAGGCTGTCAATTGTTGAGCACCATCCCAATACATATACCAGTCAGTGAGTAAAAATGTAATAACTGGTTAATAATTTTTCCTCATTTGACTGTGTCCATTTTGAATCCAATGTGGCAATGTGAATAAGGCAGGATGTGGGAGGAGGGCCCTGAGTAGAATGGTTTAGGTCTCTCCCTAAATGAAACACATAGAAATCTTGGGTTGCATTAATTTAATAGGCTCATAAGCTGGAAATCCTTTCCATCCATATGCAAATAAAAACAAACATGGCAGCAGAAACTTACCAGGCTTTGGTGCTTGTTCTGATGCCAGTTCTGCAGAAGACTGCTCCCACAGGGCTGTCCCTGAAGAAGTCCTCCGAGTACACAATGTGCTGTAGCTGCTGCACCATGGCCTCTTCAGTTATTGGCCTCACTGCCAGTGTGACTTCTTGCCCTTTATCTGGCAGCTGGCTCTCCTCCGCTGGTGCCTGTAACAGGAGTTATAAGGTCGCCATTGTCACTCAGCAGTGTCATGCACCACTGGGGCTCAGTGTAATTCCTAGTACATAGCCACAGTCCTTGTAAAGGAGACAGGAAGACAGGAGAGTTCCCAGAGGTGCAATTAGCATTCTTGACTTTCTGGTAGTTTGTCTCAGCCTCTTGATCCACCCTCTGCATTGATCTGCCATCCAGTTGATCTCCAAGGCTGCCAGTAGCTCATATATTGTTTTATACCCATGATTATTTCTTATGCTTTTACTGAAGTCAAATGTCTTGCTTGCCTCACGTCAGAGGTTAATTAGAATATGTCTGTGTTCCTCTGGCCGGCTAGTCATGCAGGACTTCATCTTGCTGCTGGCCACAGCAAATATACACGAGTTCTGACTGTGTGTTGTTTCCAGGTGAGCAGTTGAGATGGAAATGAAAGTTTAATCATCACACAGCTATTTTTAAACAAGGAGGTTGTTTCCAGTTCCTGGGAAGCAAGTTTGAAAGTGGCAGGCTGGGAAGCACAGCACCTGGGGATTCAGGGTTACTGTGGCAGACTTTCCAGACACAAGTCTGATGACCCAGACTTGAGCTATGTCCATACTGCAAAATATTTGGGCTCTGAATCATATCACAGAAGGATACAGGCTTTGACCAACCCCAGCTGCAAAGTCCGCTGGTCTGAGTAAGAGAGTTGGCTCAAGCCGAACTAACTTTTGCATAAGTGAAAGTGGGATTTGATGTCAAATCTAAATCTGAGACAAAGCTTAGCATGCTATGTAGACATACCGATAACAGACCGCACAGAATAAAAATACATTTGCATATACTAGCATGATAGACTATACCCATGTCCATACCCTATACAACACTGTATTAATATTTACATAAGATAGGTCTTGTAAGGTATCATTTGAAAATTGAAATTTGCTGACCAATATTGTCCTGATAAAATGTGTGGCAACAGTCTATGTGAAGTTTTTCCTGTACAATATTATCAACACATATGCCAAAGTAAGGCTGGCAAACAGGTCTGCCTCAAACAAAAGAACATGTGTTCTGCTTAATTTGTATTTAAGCAGTAAAGATTCATCAAGCAGGAAGGGAGTTCAAACACGTGGGAAAATTGGCAGGGAATATCTTTACACACAGTTTTCTGAATCTCAGCTGAAAATGGTTTTTCAAAAGGGGGGAATGACACTATAACAAGAAGGAATAAACACCCCAACAGCCCTCTCTTCCCTTTCTATCCATCAGTTCATCACATGAGAAGGGTCAAAGAAAGCAGCCATTAAACAGAAGACAAGGTCCTGCTCTATGAAGTTTGGCCTGTAAGACTGCCAAGAAAAACTTTGCTTTAAATTTAATAGCTAGGCACTACCTTTATTATGCTTGTGACTATTTCCAAATTTTGCCTCATTATTTATATTCCATTCAAATCTCTCTTGTAGTTAATAAAACTTATTTTACTGTTTTATATGATCCAGTGTGCTTAAACTGAAGTGTCAGATGAACTATTTGAAATAATAAATTGGCACATTATCTTAAAGTAGTAACAAATGTAACATACTTGTATTGCCTAGGTCATAGGAGAAGGCTGGGCAATGTAAGACAGATTTCTGGGAGAAAATCTAAGATTGGGAGCGAGTTGAGGTCACCCTACGCTATACCCAAATCTGGTAAGAGCTATCATGTGGCTTGCTGGATGCAGCTCACACACAAACAGAGCTGGAAGTGACTTACATGCTGGATACTGTGTACATCACTCCACATTGGAAGCTGCAGCAACAAAGCAATGTAAAGAGCACTCTGGGCAAGAAGGCCAGAGCTACTCATTAGTATAGATTGTACTACAGCTCCAGCTGCCGCCAAACTGTAAATGGGTAGAGTTAAACCAGGAGAGGGAGCACACTGATGGATGGACACTTGTCTAGGAACAGTTCTTTTTCACCTACTTATGATGGGTGACAATAAAAAAGTACTCAAGAGCACAGCTCCTGGGCTCCTGAATACCCAAAGACCTTCTGATCACTGCCGGCTAATACTTGTCCTCTACTGAGATTTTGCTCTTACCGTATGCTTCTTCAATAAGAGCACAGTAGGGGTTAATGCCAGTGCCACTGCGCTTGGCTTCCTGCTCTCCAAGCCTCAGGATGTTCTCCAGTCCATTCAATGCCACTTGTACAATCTTTGAGTCCATCACTGTAAGGAGGTCACACAGCGGTTTGATACATCCTAGGTCTACCAAATATCTGAAAAACACCACACACAAATATGGTCAAACATTTGGATTAAGAATGAGTAGTCCTGTGGCACCTTAGGGTACATCTACACAGCAATGTTATTTCAGAACAACATAGTCTGCGTCTACACTACAAGCAGTTATTTCAACAATGTCAAAATAATGTTGAGCTGGAGGACTTCTTACTCCGATTCCTGTAACCCTCATTTTACGAAGAGCAAGGGAAGTTGGAGGAAGAGTGCTCTTCCTTCAACGTCCTGGTGTGTAGACAGCACCAAATGCAGCTATTTTAACTTCAGCTATGCAACTAACATAGCTCAAGTTGTGTAGCTGATTTCAGCTTTTGCCTGCTGCTTAGACATGACCTTAGAAATTAACATATATATATATATATATATATATATATATATATATATATATATATATATATAAGGTTACCACTGGACTATTCATTTTTAAAATTATAGATTAACACAGCTACTCCTCTGAGACAAATTACACAGGTTACCTTATCCATACAAGTGCAGAGGATTGAACAAAAACAGCTAGGTAGGACACTAACTCGGGTATAGTCTATTCTATGTGTGCCTCCACCGACTCAGCTTTAAAAACAGACTGTATTTGAATGAGGTTTTAAGCCAGTAATGTACCAAGACTGTATACTGTACAATGTACTGGCTGACATGGAGGATTGGAAATGAGCCTTAAAACCATTCTCCCCCAGTTGGCCTCTGTGTAATGAGTTGGAAGGAGAAAGTGAAAACACCAGCCTCACATCTGGTTTGACGGTGGACACTCAGCCAAGGCCAAGGATTGAATGGATTATTCATAACTGAACTCAACTCTAAAAGTGGCCTCAAACCACTCCAGAGACGTGAGATGCAAGAAAAGAGACAGCATAGGGAAACTGGGCACTTCAGCTGCCTGCTCTCAAGAAAGTCGTGTTCCAGCCTCTAGGCTCAGTGTGTACCACCTTTCACATAAGCATTACATTCATTCAAACTCGTACAGCAGTTTTCATTGCTACTTACTTGATCTGTTCAGCAGACCCTCCAGATGTTGCATTTGTTATTGCCCAAGCAGCTTCTTTCCTTGTCCGAAATTCAGCTGTTTGCAAAATATTTATGAGGGCTGGGAAAATGTGGGCATCTATGACAGTCTGCAAAAGGAAATGTTCAGAGTATCAACTACAAATAGAAATACAGTTTCTTGCCATGATTTGTTTACTTCCAAACCTCAGTACAATGTAGTAAAGTAAGATGCCTCCTTAGGGTGTCCATCAGCAATCTTTAGCTTTATAGTCATAACCCGCTTTATTGTTCCAATAGATGTTCATTCTATCAGCTTTTCAAAACCAATGCAACTGAAAATAACTATATTAGCTTCTCTCAATGAATCAGGCCTTATTAGCGATGGGATTTTGTATTTTACATTATTTTTCAAGGTGGCAAGCCATTCAATTTTAACATCACTATACCAAAAACATACAGCAGAAAGATTAATCAATCTCTGAGTCACACAAAACTCAGCCTTAGCTGTGACTTTTCTGTCTGGAACCCTTCATATCAGAAAGGCTTTCCAGTGGAAATATTTCCCATCCCTACTGCAGCTGGAGGCAGACCAGATTTTTAGCTCTGACCATGGGCTTAGGAGTGTCCCTCAGGAAGAACTCTCTGGAAGGATCTCTTTCAAAGAAGAAAATAGTAACCACATACAAGTTATAAAATCCTGTTCAACTGAAGCCATTTGTTGTATGGCCTTGACAATATATTTAAGTATTTCCCTCTAGAAATACATATTTCCCTTTCAAAACTATTTAACAAGTGAGCAATAATCAGATAAACAGAAGACATAATGCAGTCCTGCAAGGGAGGCTGAGAAAAGATTCCAGAAAGAAAATTCACAAAGAAAGACTAATATTTTTCATTCTCCGTCCCTGTCACATCAGACAATCTTCATAGTAGATGTCAGAAACCAGTAACATCATACTTTTGGGATAAGCAGGAGAGATTTAACGTAACCATGCAGAAAAAGAAAAGGAACTTAAAGGCACCACATTCCACAACACCCTACTACCAATCCCTGCATCTGTAAAGGAGATTTTGAGCATTTTGGGGAAATGGGGATCTCCTTGTAAGATCTCTATGCCCATGGTCTTCTCATGGAAAGAGTGACAACATTATTGAAAATGTTTTGAATTAATATTGATGCAAAAATGGTTAGGAATAATAACATTTCATACATTATAAATTTGCCTTCACTGAATTTTATGATACTTTCAATTCACTTCAATCTTGTCGGAGACCACAGTATTGTATTCTCTGTGGCTATGCTTACTTTTAGTGCAGTAGCTCAATCAGGACTAGTGTGAGTATGTCTACTTGTGCTGAGAATTACAACAAATTTGAAGGGTAGACAAATCCAGACTAGGGATGTTAAATAGTGGTTAATTGAAAAGTCGAGTAACCTCATGAATTCTTATTGGTTAGTCGACTATTCTATAGTCCCCAGGGGCGGGGCTGGCAGCAGCATGAGGTGTCAAGCAGGAGCTAGTCCGCAAGGGGAGCCAGTTTAAAAACCAGCTCCCCTTGCAGACCAGTTGCTTGTCGCCCTTTGCTGCTGCCTCTGATAAAGAGGCCGCAATGCAGGGTGGCAGCAGTCCCTGTCTAGTGGAGGTCTGGGCTCCTGGATCTGGTGCCAACTGGAACTGAGCCAGGTTGCCTGCCCACCCGACTCCTAATACATTTTAAATGCAGAGCCACAGCGGGGGTAGGTCCCCAACCCAGTGAGAGCCAGAACTGTGACCTCCAAATGCAGTTCTACAACTTCAGTGTTGCTTCTAACATATATTATATTTTAAAAACCCATATATATAAATAATGGTAATTTGTACCTGGCACAGAATATTTGATAGAAGTCTTTAATTGCAAACTTTAAAGTTAATTACTACAAATAGTATGGTGTACATAAGAACAAGTGGGTAAAAAAAGATCTAAAAAGCAGGACACATATTCTCTACTTAAAGACTTTCAGGTTACCAGGTACACAATCTCTACTTCAAGAAAATACTCTAAAATATTTATGCTTTAGAGATCTGAATGTGAAAATTAGGCAAAGATTTTTTGTATTTTATTTTAAGGTATCCCAGAAGGGACTGGTGTGTTGGATACATTACTAAAGCCATAAAACAAATTCTAAGGGCCTCTATTGCCTCAAACTCTCCATCCCCTTCCTTCCTCTCTACAAAGAAAAAAAACTTAGTTTTGTTATAACAGCTCACTAACAAATACCCCTAGGAATCCTTATTAAAATTAACTTTTTATAAATAGTCAATAATTAAAAGAATAAAGACTTTAAGGAGAACAATTCTAGTTGGGAAATGTTTAACAGAAGTTATTACTTAACTCATGATTCCATTTAAAGGTGAAAACATCTCTTTATTCTCCAAATGTTTAACACAGAGTAAGCTTTTAAGTTATTTGCAAATATCCTGTATTTAGATGCAAGCATTTTATATGATAGTTCCCTAATATCACTGCTAAGTGAACAGTGAAATGTAAAAATATAGAATCAAATGACCTTGTTGTAACTACTTACTTATATAAAATACCATTTGAATATGACTCATATTAAATAGGAAATAAGTTATGGAGAATCCTTAAGTTAATTTCTTTCCAAAACTCAGAAACCACTACTCCCTCTTCAAGGAACATTTCTTCTTCAAGACTACTAACCATGTAAGTTTAAAGACTGTGGCTTTTCTATACTTAACTGCACTGTTACAGTTGAGCCACAATAGTGCTTCAAGGACCACGCTACCTAGAGTGACAAAAAAAACCCTTCCATCTGCGAAGGTTCTCCATCTCATTCTCCCACCAATCTAGTGCTGTTTATACAAGAGGTTAGGCTGGTTTTCCAAGTAGCTAACTCCCAGATTAAGGGACTGCCCTGAAACTCACCTCTTAAAAAAAGGTCTCTTCAGAACTTTGTGAAAACCACACACTAACAGGATGTAATTCTGTATAATGCCTATTTGGTACTGGGGGGAAAAAAATCTTTATTTAATGTTGTCAAAACAAAGGGAACTTATTACTTCAGAGATCTTGTCCAATTTGGAGATAGTGATGTAAAAGCTGCAATTTCTGCAGCATAGAAGTTGGTAGAATTGCATAGTGTTGCCAACTACATATCATTGATATTGTTGAAATCAGCACAATAAGCATGTTTCTATAGAGCATTCTATATGCTTTTAGAAAAAAAGGGAAAATGTGCACAAAGTCAAACCCATCACATATAAACACATCTGCCACAGTGCAAATCATCTGCCATCACTGAGAAATAGAGGTTCAAGACAGAAGCTTAGCTTTTCTTGGGCTGGGATAGGAAAAAAGAGTTCATATCTCAGTTTTTCTAATTGCTATTTATCTGTCATTTACAAACCTGCCACCCAGTGACCTGACATAGGATGGACCTCCCAGGTCCAGCACCCTTGGGGCCTGACTGGTCCCGAAAGAGGGAATTTGACAGAACTGGAGAGGTCAGCCCCTTTGCTGACAGGGGCCCCTCTGCTCAGGGCTCTCCCAGGATCCATCAGCAAATCGCCAGGCTCCCTAGCCCT
The DNA here is from genome assembly GCF_052426305.1 of Pelodiscus sinensis. Classification (NCBI taxonomy): domain Eukaryota; kingdom Metazoa; phylum Chordata; order Testudines; family Trionychidae; genus Pelodiscus; species Pelodiscus sinensis. Next base: position 143,932,111 of record NC_143052.1, on the reverse strand, counting down.
GCTGGTGCCCCACTGCCCCAAGGCTGCCAGACTCTGCAGCACCAGGGCCACTGAGGCTCTGCTGCCCATTGGCCACCAGCACTCAGTTGCTCCAGGGCCACTAGAGCTCCATGGCCAGCTGCAGGGCCACCTGGGCTCTTCTTCCCTGGGCCACGGGAGCTTTGCGGCAAGCCCCAGGACCACCAGCATTCCACAGACCCAAGGCTGCCCAGGGGTGGGGCTCTCTGGTCCAGCAACATCCATGGTCCTGCCACACCATGGATGCTGCTGGACCAGAAAGGTTCAACCTGCAATTTTCATTAGAATGGGAGATAGATTCCAACAGAGTATCCCAGCCTTACAATACAGTTGGCAAAATGTGGGCGGTGTTTATTGGTTCACAGCTTCTACACAAACCATGCAGGACACAAAGATGCCCATATAACTTGGTCTCTGCTTCAGACTGCATCCTCACTGATACCTTGGCCTATTTCTTGCTGCTGATTTTCTTGGTAACCTGACCCTGCCTTATCTTCCTAACACAGAATGACTTGGGTTTGCCCTTTGGCCTGTCTCGGGCTCTGATCTCTTGGTAACCTGGCTCTTTTCCTCACAGGCCCCAGACACCTTTTCCATCAGTACTAGTAAAAGGCCATGAGAAATGCATGATTCACCAAATCCTGGACTCTAAACATAAATATGATAGGCTCTTGTACCTTGTTGACATGGAGGTACATGGTCCCGAGGAGCAAAACTTCAGAAATGACCTTATACTCATACAAATAGCCCATAGGAAGCACTCCAAAAAAACAGGCCCAGAGAGTGCCTCTTGAGGAAGGGATAATGTTAAGGACTGAAAGTCTTGAACCCTGGTCGATAGGACTCTTTGGAACTAGTAAGTTCCAAACTGCCACCCAGTAACCTGCTAACTGTTGTTCCCATTCCTGGAATCCAACAGGCGGAATACTGGAGGTCCTGATTGGTTCATAGCTACTATATAAACCCAATACAGAAACACAGTTGTTCACACAGCTGGGTTCTCCCTGCTTCAGACTGCATCCCTTATATTATTTGCTCCTAATGTCTGCTGCTGATCTTCTGGTAACCTGATCTTGCCTGCCTCTCTGACCTCCTGATATAGGACTCAGTCTGATCCAGCTCCGACGGCTAGGTCGGACCGCCCACATCCCTGTCATGACCCCTTATTATTTATTAAGCCTATAAATCCCATTTTAAGAGGTAAATTACTAGAGAACATATGCAAGATCACTACAAGTGGCCAGGAATAGAACCAGACTTGTAATCAGAACAAACAGCATCATTGCACTATACTTCTTTCAGACTGAATGAACCAGTTTTTAGTTATCACATGTCAAGCCACATGAAATCATACTCCTGTTCAGGAGCAAGGGATAGTATCCAGGATTCCTGATCATCAGTATCCCACCACTATTAGAAAAAAAGTTGTGTAACCCACTGAGAAGGTACATATCAAATGCTCCAATGACGGTCTACAAAGGGCAAGCTAGTTCAAGTAGTAAGTCTGTGCAATACAAGTTAGTTCAAGTAGTAAGTCTGTGCTAGGGAACTGAAATAAGTTACTCACCTTGTATAGTAACAATCGTTCGAGATGTGTGTTCCTGTAGATGCTCCACTTCAGGTGCGAGGACACACTGGCGATTTACTTCAGGTGCTGGTGTGTCCTCCCACCTGAAGTGGAGCACCGACAGGGACAGCGCTTGAAGTAGCAGTAAATGGATTCAGACCCTGAAACTCACTTTTATGGGGTTTTATGGTTCCATGTGATTCACACAGTGAGAAGGCCTCACACAGGTTTTGTACGCGGCTTTGCTGCTCACATGTGATTTCATATTAAGCATGACTGAGGGTTGGCAAGTGTTTGTGCATTGTACTGGGTGATGTGTGTTGTGTCTGGTGGTGGCAGTAGGGTTGTGTTGGGAAATTTATACTGAATTGCATGGGTGAATTGCATAAAGGATATGCCGCTCTGGGAGGCTAAATGTATTTGGAATTATTGTGTCTGCTTGTTGCATGGGTGGTTGTGCTGATTTGTTTCCATCGGGGCGGGGAGGAGTAAGGTTCTCTGATTCTTGTTTTGTTTTGTGTGGGCAACCATTGTAGGTGTGTCAGTTGGGTTATCTATCATCAGTGAAAACTTTTGGCATAGCACAGATTTATGCCTTACTGTAACTGCACACTTCGTAAGTGTAATCTGTCAAGTCAAAATGGTGGAAAACTTAAAATTAGAATGGTAATAAAGCACAAAACCCATTGACAATTCAACCTAGTGAGATCCTTAACAGAAAGAGCCCTCAAACATTTTTGTCCTTGTTTCCATGCTGAACACTGACTCGATAAGCATAACTGTGTTCAGTAAGACTCAGACTTACATTCCTGGAATCTTCCTGTACAGTATTATCTGTAAATTATGGTGAAAGAAACCCCTAAATACCCACTTTTTCAGTCATTCGTTACACATTTTGCTTGTGTAACCCACTGGTCAATGTATATGGTGTGTTGCTCATCCCCATGCCCAATTCAGAAAATGAGACTCCTGGATTGATAGTCTTGTTCTTTAGCACAACTGAAAACATCATCCTTTCACATTCTGGTAGTCCTTGGTCCAAGGCCCAAGACTGAACAAGGTGACACTTGACTCACTTACACATATCACATCACACACTGAAGGCTAACAGGCAAGCTTTCCTGGTGACAGGGATGGAGCACCTAGAAGAAGGGGGAACAGAGTAGGTAGACCTGCTGGCCGAATGCAGGTACTCTGCTGCTGCAGCCTCACCTAGCTATGTCCAGTTTGCATAAGTCCAGAGAGAAGCTATAGTGTGTTTCGGGTGTGTTTGATGACAGAGTGACAAATTATGTCATCACTGCTAAATATGGATGGTTGCTCTTGGTATACTTACTTTCAGTAATTTTTAAATGGGAAGAAAGGTTTATAGAAACAAGATTTATTCGCGACATGTTACAGCCTCTCATACCCTTCAGAAGGGTCGACAGTCAGGATTGGCTTCAGCAGCGCAGTTTCTCCTTCTGATTCCCAGGCAGGTCCTGCTCCCCTCCTCCCTGACTCTGGGGAGCTATCCACTGAGGTATACCTAAAGCTGCATAAAAATTAAGAAATTAACAAACAAAAACTATGTTTAATGACAGATAATGTTGCATCTGGACACACCGCATACGCTGAAAACTTAAAAGCATAGATATAAAAAGGGGAAAGATCCTTGCATTCTTTTCCATCTTCATACTGTCAAGAACACATCTGAACACTCCAAAAGGCATTTACTTCCCATCTCAACATAAGACTTAACTGTGACCTCATATGCTGTTATATCATTTATACAGATAGGTACACATGATTGTCAAGATTGGAAGTTTAACTCTGCTGAAGTCACTGTTAAGTTTTTTGACAAGAGTGTTAGTTGCATCAGTTTAGGATAGGTATTGGTTTTTAGTATTTTTTTCAAGTTGGGAAGTGAATCCTTTGGAGTGTTATTGACAGTATTGAAGGCAACATCAAAGTGGACATGAATGCATAAGTCCTTTCCTCTTCATATTTTCATGCTTTAAAGAGTTTTGGTTAATGGGCTGTGTCCTGATGTCATCTTAACTGTCAGTAAATTTTGGTTTTGTTTGTTAATTAATATGGTTGAGACAAAGCTGCTGGCTGATGGGTTTACTGATAGATTTAATTCTCTAACCCGGTGTGCAACAGCAAAAATATTGCTAAAATATCCTGTTTTGCACTGACAGGGTTTTACTCTGAGTGCGCTAGCAAAAGTTTAATTAAGGGGTGCCTAAATGTTTCTAAGGCCTTGTCCATACTTGAGCTATTAGCCATTAGTTAAATCACATATAAATGTGTGCCAGTGCAACTTAACCTGGCACACTGGAAACAAAGAATTCCAGCATGACAAACATGCATTGAGATACTCAACTTTATGAAAAATAAGAATGTTTAGCCTAAAAACTTCTATGTCTGGTTTCTGTCCAAGGATAAATTTTAGCAAAGTTTCCCCAACACTCAATTCCCATTCAGAGCAAAGAAAATGAACAGGAACACAGTTACAATCTTTTCTTTAAAAATCATGCCAGCAGTGTTTATCTGAAACCCCCCATCTGTCTCAGCAAATATTCTTGATGAAAAAGAGTTATAAGAGTTTTGTTAAATGGTGTAGATGGCTCAGGGTATAAACAGAGGTTGGAATAGCTGTAGGATGGACCCACTTCGTAGGCTGAGCAACTGTGTGAAAGGAAGCATTTGAATAGGAAAACTTGGAGGGCAATAAAGGAGGAGGTCTAGATAGGATTTTGTGTTTCACTGTGTTCTTTTCGTGAATAAAACCAAATCCCAGGAAAGGAATAGTTTTAACTCACCACAAGTTATAAGAGCTATTTAAATTAGGGATGTAAAATTCTGAATATCTGGCTAATCGAATAGTCGATGCAATTTGCATCTATTCAATTAGTTGATAAGGGTACTTTTGCCTTTGAAGTGTAGCAACAGCCCAGGGCTGTTGTTACACTTCAAAGGTGAAAGTGCTGTGGGGAGCACAGGGCCAGCAGGGGCCCCGGCCTGCATGCAGCGTTTCAAAGCAGCAGCGCTGCATGGAGCTCACAGTCTGGCCCCAGGCTCCATGCAGTGCTGCTACTTCAAAGCACACACACTTTTCCCCTCCCTTGCTGCCTCCTTCTAATAGTGGGGGTGGGGAGAAGTGACTAGTCAACTAGCCTGTCAACTAGTCATTCAAATCCCTAATTTAAATTAAGCTGGAAAAGGGACAATTCTGTCTTATCTTTGAATTTTTATTTTAGGACTCTGTCAGACACAGCCTTCACAATAGGATATTTCCTGGCTCCATGGCAACCCAGAGACAGCCCAGATCTTTGCCTGGAGCCTGGTCTATGGCTGCCCCTCAGTAAGACCTCTCCAGAACGACAGCCTCCAAAGCTAAAAAATATTTACTACAATAAAAATGATACTCAACTGAAACCATTTGCAGCAAAGCCTTGAGATGAAAATTAGGGATTTAGTAAGGGAAAAAAAACCCCACAACCACCACACTTGTCCTTTTCAAACTAACAAGTGAGCAATAGCCAAAAAAAACCCAAAACCAATCAACCAACCAAAAAACCCTTCTCACTCTGGACTTAATGCTGTTTCCCGAGGAAGGCTTAGACTGACAGAAGGTCTTAGAATGAGTCAAGAAAAACAGAATTTTTGCTCTCTCGGTCCCCTCCATATAAGACAGTCTTCACAGTGGGATATAAAAAGCAGCAAGTCTTTGTGGAAGGATTAAATGTACACCTATAGAACTGAAAAGCAATTTAAGGGTTATTGGGGTCTCTGTGCCCTAACATCCTTCTACCAAATAATGGGTGACGATGTAGAAGAGTGAGTTTGAATATGGAAGACCTGGAAGTAGCCCTCCTAATAAAATGTGTGCAAGCACTCCACACCACTCCTTCCCCCCAAACCTGCTGCTTTTTGCATAACACATAATACAGTAAAACCTGTGTTATCCAGCACGCTCAGGGATTAGGGCATTCCAGTTATCTAAAAATTCTGGTTATCTGAGGGTCCCATCAACCTCAGAAAAACCAATGGACAATAATAGTAAAACTCAAATTTTTAACATTGGTAGTTTTGTAGTGTGGGGCCATTTGTCTCCTTTTGAGTTAAAGATGATTAGTACTTCTTAAATAAAAAAGTGTTAAGCCAATCATGGTAAACCAAGCCAGGCTTGTGTGCCTGTAGATGTGACAGTATTGTGGCTGGGGGCAATGCCAGTTAAAGTTTTCTGGTTAACAGAGTGTTGGATAACAAAGGTTCCACGGTAATGTGAATGAGACTCTGAATACCTCTGCTATATACACCTTTATTCCTCTGCAGACTCTGTTCACATCTATGCATTTCTACTTCCTTCGGATGTTTGACTTCAAGCAGACGGGCAGCATCACACTTCCTATTATAGGAGGAAGACTATGGCAAAGGAGGCCTAGCTAGTTCAGAGAACTATCATGTTCAATAGAATACGTAGCTGAAGATTCAATGAGAGCATGTGGGACAAAGATGTCAACTAGGCACGATGCCTTCACTGAGAAGAGGAGATTTGCCAACTGTGAAGCTGAAAGGTGGATATTAGAAGATGTAGATCAAAATCATGTAAAAAATCTGCACATTGCCCAAGGACCAATGTGTGTGACAAAACTCATGATTCTGTTATGTGACAGTTATGAGTCTCATGGGTTTCTTACAATGCAGTATGCCTGCAGTCACTGACTTGTCTTTCCAAAACGTACTGAGCATCATGCTCAAACCATCCTGTAAAAATAACAGAATGTCCTTTTTCCTGATGTGCATTCCCTATAACATCGAAACTCAAGTGATACACGGACATTATTTGTGAATGTCCTCAAAGATGCTAGGAAAGTGTTTATCATCTTAAAGTAAGTGACCGTGGTTCCTTACTCTTAGCTTCCCTGATCGCGGATTGTACAACAGTGGATATTGGCTTAGGATATGCCCCTGTGGTTTTTGGTTATGTGTTGAGAGTTTGAGAAGGAGGTTCCAAGTTACACTTAGTTCAGATTGAGCACATCAATAGGTTTTCAGTCTGGTCTGGGAGTCACCTAAAGGATAGATGATCTACCATGCATTCCCTTATGTCTTGCTGAGCCAGGTGAACTTGTCCTTTCTTCTTGATGTAAAACCCTATCTAATCAATGATGAGCTTTCCGCCAAGACATGAACAAGGCAGTGCAGAAGGTTTTTGACTTTAACAGCAACATACACACCAGCATTCTGAAGAATCATCTGGAAATGGAGACATGAACTTGATGGTCCACATTATGAGACAAATTATACTCAAACTTGAGTACAGTAATTCCTCATTTAACACGGTAGATACGTTTCAGAAAATGATCGTGCTAAGTGAAAACGTGTTATGCGGAGTCAATTTTCCCACTGAAAATAATGGAAAAGGTGGGGGTTGCGTTTCAAGCGCACATGCGCTCGCAGCTCCAGCCTGCACTTGTTAGCAGCTGGGATCAGGACATAAGGTTGGGGGAGAAAGGGGACTGGGTTATAGCAGGGAGGGGAGGTGTTTGGCTCTGGAGGAGGGAAGGGAAGGTCAGGGGAGGGGCTTGCAGTCAGCGCCTGGGTTTCCCCAGCTGGCCAGTCACCAACAGCTGCGCGGGGCTTCCTCTGCCTCCTTACGAAGAAGCAGAGGTTTGCCGCTCGCCACGCAGTTCCCCAGTGACCCCCTCTGGCCAGATGCCTTGCGTCTGGCCAGAGGGGGTCACTGGGGAACAGCACTGCGAGCGGCAAACCTCTGCCGCTTTTCAGGGAGGCAGGGGAAGCCTCGCGCAGCTGCCGACCACCAGCCAGCCCTAGGGGAAATCGTGTTATTGCAGGGACGGGGTATTGTTGTTTGAAAAATGTTCCCTAAAAAAAAAAAAATTGTGCTATCGTGAAAACGTGTTAAGCGGGCACGTGTTAAGTGAAGAATTACTGTACATGTCTAATCTGCACTGTAATTGGCCCTTCCACTTACTCAAAGCCATATATATCTCTGAAGATTTTTAAATAATGCCTGCTGGACCCAGCATAACATGAGAAGGTTGCCCAAACAAGGGAAGATATGTATCCATTTCATTTGAAGGGAGGAACAAAAGGGCAATATGTGAATATTCATGTAGAAGTGGAGTACCTCCTTTTTGAGCTTGGATCAAAAATGCTTCTTGTAACATGTAACAAAAGCTTAAGTATCTATGATGACTCCCTGATCAGATGCTTAGTTGCTCTCCAGGTGGCGTATTTTCATATTCTTATTGCTGTAATAATGGATTTAAATATCTCCATCTACAATATTGATTTCTTTAAGAACATGTTGAAATCTGAGATCTAAAGTTGACTGCATTGCCAGTTTCTCTCTGTCCCACAGAAAATCTTGTGCATTGTCCAAAATACCTGTCTCTGCACGTAACTGGTTGTTTCAATGTGTAGGAGATGGATTACTGCACCCTTCATCCTGTGGTAATATGAACAGTTTTGTTAATGTGCTGGTTTATTTTAAACTTACTTTGGGAAAAAGGTAAACTTGTCCCTGGAACAGTAAGCCAGCTTTACTGAATATATTTCCTGATTATCCTAAGTAGCTGGGGTGGTTTCTACCAGATGAGGGCCTACCCCACAGTGCCCTTCATGAGGCACAGGGACAGGAAACATGCACATCCTGGGAAACCTGAAACAAAAAAAGCTTTTGGGGTTGGACGGTTTTCCAGAGAATCAGACACTTGCTCTTACTACCAGGAAAGGCAGCAATGGCATCCTTCTATCATGTAATCTCTGTGTTATACCTTGGAGGAGCAGTGGCTTCAAATACCTGCTGAAATAGAGAGAACTTTCTGGGTGTCTGGCTGATGAGTCTTGCCCACATGCTCAGGGTTTAGCTGATCGCCATATTTGGGGTCGGGAAGGAATTTTCCTCCAGGGTAGATTGGCAGAGGCCCTGGAGGTTTTTCGCCTTCCTCTGCAGCATGGGATACAGATCACAGCTGGAGGATTCTCTGCATCTTGGGGTTTTCAAAGTATTTGAAGGCTTCAATATCTGAGATATAGGTGAGAGGATTATTCTAGGAGGGGTGGGTGAGATTTTGTGGCCTGCACTGTGCAGGGGGTCAGACTACATGATCATAATGGTCCCTTCTGACCTTAAAGTCTATGAGTCTATGAAATAAGTCAGTCTGAAGATTCTCTCATTGGAAGGACACACAGATTTTATTCCCTTGTCTCAAGCCTCAGTGTCTGCATTGTCTCTCTTGTCTTCTCAAAGAGCTCACCAAGAAAACACTGATTTTAGTTTGCTATTCTAGTTTCTTCAGGTGGAACCAAGGGTCCCTAAGAGGTATCTTTCGTAATTTTGAATGTATAGCAAACTGGAGTAAGGTAAAATGTTGCTAGGAAAATCCATCCTAAAACTGATTTTATGTAAGGTGGGTGTGTGGGTTTTGGTTTTGGTTTTTTTTGTTGATGCACAATGGGCTCCCTGTTGAATACAGACCTGCTCAATAGGAAAAATGTAACCAAAAATCTCAGGACTCAAACTATAGCATAATCTTATTCTCCTCTACAGGTTGGCAGGAATGTTCCTTCAACTGATCTGACTATGGAGGCAATAGCAGGTTTCTGGCCTGGTTTCAGTGGAGGGAGCTTCCACACAGCCTGCTCAACTGTCTCAGCATGACCTCATCCGCATGCCACCTATGATCTGGTGTCACCACTTCCTGCTGTCAGTCCCCCCCCCCCCCCCCCATGGCAAAGTATTGTCTTTCAAATCATCCTCAAAAAGAAAGATTGTTCCCAGGGCAACTGCACCTGTATTTCCCCTTACTGATTCAAGCAAGGACACCCATTCTCAGGATCCCCTGGCTGCCACCTGTCATAGGTGGAGATTCACATTTCTCCCTTCTGGCCAGAGTATTCCCAGGCTTAATAGTTTCCTGCTTTTTCTTTATAAAAAAAAGAACAAAGAGTCCAGTGGCACCTTAAAGACTAACAATTTTATCATGGCATAAGCTTTTGAGAGTTGCAACTCACTTCATCAGATGCATGAAGTGAAAGAAAAATAAATAGTAGGATACAGAGATAGGCATGTTACATCAGAGCTAATTCAATCAAACTGGTTTGTGTCTATTTATTCTGTTGCATAGAGACAGTCTGGTCTGTCCAACGTCCATGGCAGAGGGGCACTGTTGGTATATATCACATTAGTAGAGGTGCAAGTGAATGAGCCTTTCTACACAACAAAATAAATGGACACAAATCAGACATCAAGAACAGTAACATACAAAAACCAGTGGGAGAATGTTTTAACCTCCCTGGACACACAGTTACAGATATGAAAGTTGCCATTCTCAAGCAAAAAAACCTTCAAAAATAGGCTGAAATTGCTGAGCTGGAATTTATATGCAAATTTGACACCATCAGAAATGGGTCTGAAAAAAGCATGGGAACTGCTATCATTACAATAAGCAATTTTTCACACTGATTGAATTAGCTCTAACGTAACACTCCCACCTCTGTATCCATATTGTTTTTTTTCCTTTCACTTCATGCATCTGACGAAGTGAATTGCAACTCACAAAAGTTTATGCCATGATAAAATTGTTAGTCTTTAAGGTGCCACTGGACTCCTTGTTGTTTTTGCCAAAACAGATTAACGTGGTTGCTTCTGAAACCTGCCTTCTCTTGGTTATTCCCCAGCAAAAGATAGTCTGCCTAAACAGTCCTGCTTGCTTCTCCCCTCAGAGATGATATACAGTTATAAATTACCACCCAGCACTTCCTATGCAAGCCTATTTCATTAAAGTAAAAACCATTAAATAGAGGAAAAACATTAAAATAATAAAAACCTACATGCATACTAATAAAAAAATCACTAATTGCTACCAAAATAGGCTATGCCAGGTGAGTTTTTCAAACCCATGAAAGGAGATAGCTTTTGTGGTCAACAAGTCCAGAACAGACTCAGCTTAAAACTAGCACACCCTTGAAATATTTAGTCCACCCTTTATCCAGTTCAGAAATCTCTAATCTGGAGTTTCCAGGAACAGGTTGTATACAATGGGTTTTTCTCCTTAGGGTATAGCTTCAAAAGGCCTCTCAAGTCCCCACTTCACAAATATTGATCCAAACGGTCTTCTGAAACATGTGCCTAAAAGGTTGCATACAAACCCATAACACAAACAATTGTATTTAATACAATGGATCCCAGTGGTATTAAACCTAATTCAATAGGTGTAATTTAATTCAAAAAAGTTTATGCAGGATATTGCAGGAAATTGCCACCTGTCGCAGGCAACTTTAAGACAAAAACCTCAAAACCAATTATGAGACTTAAGGTGTTTAGTTTAAAGTATTTTTAAAATCCTGTGAAAACACTGCCACAAAGCAAGACCAGCAGTCGGTCACATGTGCAGATTGGAGGCAGACAATTCTAGAGAGTTATTCCTGAGGTATATTCCTAACCCCATGCTCAAAATCACCAGCATAGACATAATTATGCAGACAAGAGAGAGCATGTATCACCATAGCTGATGTAATGTGAGGAGGTAGTACTATTGTGCCAACAGAACTTACCCTCCTATTGGTATATGCTGCAATTATAGGGGAGGGGCTATACCAGCATAGCTATGCTGATATTGCTTTGCCAGCACAGGCTCTGTAGTATAGACATGGCCTTCAAATTACATTTGTTCCTACACTGTAGTACTGAAGACAGCATGGTAATACAAACAGAGGGATGGGATATCTTCAGCTTGAGGATCCGTGCTTTTTAATATACCTGTAAAAACTGTTTTATCTTGTCTGAACTGGATAGGCTAAAATGAGGTATAATGGCCAATGGTATACATTTTGAGGGAATATTGACAAGAAGAATATAAGGAAGTATTTGACAGAGGAGACTTCCAGCTAAGATGGTAAAGTCAAGAAGTGTTTATGTGTTTTCCTAACATGTGACTGTTTACCTCAGATTGATTATATTAATTTGCTTAGGAGTACTTAACAACACTATATGTTGAAGGGATGAGAGCATGAGGAATTGGTGCTTTTGATTTTGATTGTTTGCTGGGCTTTTCCCCAGACCGCTTTTAGCAATGTTGTTTTCTTGCATTTAATTGCATTTTGATTTCTTCTGGCATAACTTCTCCTTCCCTCTCGAGTATCTGAATTAAAAAAAAGTTTAAAAAAGCTTAAGCTAGCAAATTCTATAGCAGAAATGGCAGTGTTCTTAAAGCTTTCCATAAACATAGGATGCCTATGACCCTGCTTCAACACATGTGTAAACTAGAAGTGCAATGCCCCCTGATGAACAGTCCTCTTAGAGTGAAGAACAAAGATCACTAACGGAACGTAGTTAGGTCGGTTACCTGGATCTGGGCTCTGTTTCCAGCTGTAATGTTGGATATTGTCCAGCATGACTCCTTTTTGATAGATTCCTTAGGGCTGCTCAGCAAGTGTAATAAACTCTGCAGAGCTGAGCAATTCAGAATTACCTGAAAGTGGGGATGGGGATGGGGATGGGGAGGGGGAGGGGGAGGGAGAGAGAGACCTTAAGACTGTGTCTAGAATAGACAGCCATTTGAAACACAGGTAACCCTTAAAAGGAAAAGATCACCACCAACACTTATCTAGTACTTTTCACCAGATGCTCCCAAAATGTTTCACAAAATAGTAATTAATCCCCTTAAGTGAGTGAACATTGTCTTTATTTTATGGACAAGGAAACTGACGCACAGAGAAATTAAGTGATTCAGTACAGGAACCACGTGTTCATTATGTGAGGTTCTGGATTCAAATGTGGTCCTAATGAACATGAAGGAAATTTTGGTTTTCTTTACAGACTGAGGTGCCTTAGACAGGTTCTGCATTCTTTGGCTTTTTAGTTTCCTGCCTTGCCGTCATAGCCTATGAAGCCTGGTACCACACTATAAACAGACTCCTGGATTCCAGTTGTGAAAACCAAGATTTATCCCAATATGCATTTCAGTGCTTAGTTATATACCAAAGAAGTTGGTTGTTCAATACAGAAAAGTTAACATAACCCTCAGATATAGGGTATAAACAATGCACTATAACAATCAGAAAAATTACAACTGTCTATAGCACAACTTATGCTAAACTGAAGCAGAGTGTTTCTGGTTGCTATTAAGTCATCTTCCTATCTGAATTCAGGGTTATGAGATTGAAGAAAACGTATCAAAATGTGAACTAATCTTTGGGTTAGGAACCTGGGTTTTAGCTTTGGCACAGCCCATAACGAAAGGGAAATTTCGTTCTCTCAACCTAGAATTTGGAGGACATTAGACCACATCATGGAACCACCACAAAATTCAGTATGTTTTTGCTTGGGACACACCCAAAGAAGGAATACTCAGAGGGCACTGCAGGTCAAGACTGACCAGCAGCTGTATACCTGTATGGGAACCCAAGATTCAGTCTTGACCATGCTGTTTGAATGCAACGATGGAGGTTTGCATGAAAGCTTGAAAAAAACACATGTTCCACTGCAATCAGTACCAACCAGTTCCCTTTCTGAGCTCCAAAAATGACAGTTTTTAATAAATGGAAATCTTAGGAGACTCGTGACTATATCAATTACCCATGCTAACTAAGAGAAAAGAAAATGGTTTTTATAAGACAGTAGCAGCAGAAACCATACCTGGGTCTGGATATCATCCCCTGTTACAATGTTCCCAACTGCTCGTAAGGCAGGAGATACCACTTTGTAGTCACTGTGCCTATAATTCAAAGCAGACTTAGATGAATCAGTCCAAAAGCATTTCCACTTCCACCCTTTAATCAGGACCCTCTGTCACCTTGCTAGTCATGAAGAATTTTCATGCCAAGTTTGACTGAAATTACTGATTTAGTTTTAGAGTTAGAGGCAACCTAACCATGCATTTTCATTTGAAAACTAGTAACTTTTAAATGTTTGACACTTAACTAAAGCTCAGGCTTAAAAAAAAAATAAGGAAAAAACACCACAACCAACACATAAGATATGATTTTACAAAGTAAGTGCCACAACTTAGACTCTTAATTCTAAATAATAAAGGCACCTGAGTAAGTGGCCAGGTTTTCAAAGAGCAGCAAGCACAGAGATTCCCAGGTCAATAACAGGAGCCTAACTTTAGGTGCCTGGAAACTACTGTCTAATCCATTGAAATCCAGGAATATGATGATTAAACATAGGTCTCACAGGTCATAATCAATTATCTAGAAGTTTGATGAAAAATAATTTGCTATGATGGGGTACCACTATTTTTCCTTGACAATTTTATCAAAACTAAAAGGAAACTTCAGGATAAACTGTTAAGGAATATTAACATGAAATCAAATATACACATATATATGTGTATGTATGTATGTATGTATGTCTCAAAAATTGTTAGCTTGTGAACTGATTTTCAGAAGTGCTGCACATCCACAGTTTTATTGGATAGGAGTTGCTCGGAAGTGCTGAAAAATCAGTCATCTTAAATCTAGTTAATTTTAAAAATTTAATTGAAGTGGTTATCAATGTTCCCTCTAATCTTTTCCATCCATGCATGGAATAAGTTTGTATGTGCAATGAAGCACATATGAATGTGCACCACCAGGAAAACATAAACCTAGCTCTGGGCACTATGCTAATTAGATGGGCAGTATTTGACTTTCTCATGAGCAGCCACACTAGCGCACAGCTTACAGGGAATGTAATATAAGTCAATAGGGTAACATGTTTGCTTTTTTTGCAACCATCATTCTGAGATGTATTACGAGTATTGAAGCAAGCCCCAACTGGAGTATTGTGTCCATTTTTAGATGCCACATATAAGGAAAGATGTGGACAAACTGGAGAAAATCTAGAGAAGAGCAACAAAAATAAGTAAAGCTCTAGAAAGCATGACCTATGAGGGAAGACTGGAAAAACTGGCTTTGTTCAGGCTGGAGAAAAGAAAACAAAGGGGAAATGCTAAATGTTTTCAATACATAAAAGTCTGTTTAAAGGAGGAGGGAGAAAAATTAGTCTCCTTAACCTCCGAGGATAGGATAAAACACTACGAGTTTATATTGAAGAAAGCGCGATTTTGGCTGGACATTAGAAAAAAATGCCTAACCATCCAGGAGGTTAAGCACTGGTATAAATTGCTCAGACAGTTTGTAGATTCTCCATTAGGGACATTAGATAGCAGGTAATAGAACAGTCGACTAACCTAATGAATTCTTAGCGGTTAGTCAACTATTCTATAGTCTGTGGGGGCAGGGCAGACAGCCACTGTGCTCCAGCCCCACTCCCGGGGAGCCCCCTGCTACTCTATGCTGCTACCTTTGTGCCAGAGGCAGCAGCGTGGGGTGTCAGGTGGGAGCCAGTCTGCAAGGGGAGCCAGTTTAAAAACCAGTGCACCCCTTCCAGACCGGCTGCCTGTCGCCCCACGCTGCTACCTCTGATACAGAGGCAACAGCATGGGGTGGAAGCAACTCCTGTGTGCAGGGGTCTGAGCTCCCTTCAGGGGAGAGAATGAGGGAACCTGGGGAGAGGACGAGGGAGGCTGCCACAAAGCAGTCTCTGTTCATGGTGGCCAGGGCTGGCTGCAGCCCTTGTCCGAGGTGGGTCCAAGCTCCCTGCTGACAGCGGCTGCTACTGAAAGAGAGGCAGCAGTGCAGGGAAGAAACACAGGCGGCACTGTGGAGCCAGTGCTGGGGGGAACTGGCTTTTAAGCCGACTTTCGCTTCCCCCATGACCCTGCTTACTGTCTCTGATACAGAGGCAGCAAGGAGGGGGAGGGGGCCGGAATGTGAGTAGATGACTAAATTAGCCAATAAGCCTAGGTGTAGTGGGCTCTGCCTGGCTCAGCTGGAACAGCTCCCTGCCGATGATGCTCTGAGATGGACCCTAACTGGCCCAGCTAGTCCACCATGCCATAGGCTACTTCAGCCAAGCCACTGTACCTCAAGTGGGAGGGCTGCTCCAGTCCAGCCAGGCAGGGCCTGCTGCTCTACGCCACAGACAGGGAGCTGCTCAAGCCAAGCTGGGCCACCATTTAAATGATTACCTCGGTAAGCATGCCAGTAAGGCAAATACTTACTGGGTAATGGGTTAATTGGTTAATCCTTTACATTACTACCAAAAGCACAAAAACTAATTACAAAAAAGAAAAATCTAATCTCTAAGGACAACTTTAGTACACAGAATTATTTTGATCATTAGTTCCTTAGTTCTATTTTAATTGTTAGGATTTTATTTCTGCTTTTATTAGTCACTAAGGGTGTCTACACAGTACCCTAAACTCGAAATAAGATACTCAATTTGCACTATGCAAATTGCATATCTTATTTCAAATCTATTCTGAAATAACTTACTTTGAAATCTGGCACGTCTACACAGTGCCAAATTTCGCAATAATGCGCTATTTCAGGCCATCCCTTATCCCTCATGCAACGAGGTTTACCGGGATTGCAAAATAGCATGCCTGTTTGTGTAAACCAGGCAGCTTGTGTAGACGCGAGGTAACTATTTCGGGGTTCCTCTGGTATCCTAAAATAGTCGTGCAGTGTAGAAATACCCTGAGTGTAAATTAGAATTTCTTTTTAATAGGAAACTGAATATCTCTCCTCAACACCAGACAAAAATTCCTCAGAATAGACAAAAAATAAATGACTTGTGACTATATCTTTGAGTGGATGGCATTCTGGCAAGCAAAATGTCCTCTTATGAATAACATCTCTATTGGAGTAACAACGGCCTTACACAATTATCTACATGTAAATCACCAGAACCTGTCACTTCTGATAAAGTTTAATTAATTCTGAAATTGCCGTATCTTTTCTCATTCTTAGTGATTCCATCATTACAGGATGGCAATATGATCCTTAACAGGATTGAGAAAATTCTAGGAAATGTACAATAAGATGCTGATATTCAAAATTGGTATCCTTTCTGTGAGATAAAGTAACTAGTATATATTACACATTCACAGGCTGCGCTACCTGCTGTTATTCCTGGCCATTGTATGTGTCTGCTCAATATAAAAAGGTCAGGAAAATAATTTGGAGTACAGCTTGGGCCTCCATGGTACAGCACCCTCAGGACCTGACCAGTCCCGAATGAGGGAATTTGCCAGATCAGAGGAGGTCCCTTGCCACCAACCTCCCAGGACTCTGCCCCTTCCTCCTGCTGGCTCCACTCCAGCCCCGCTGCTACAGGGCTTGGGGTTTCGTTCTGGCCCACTTCTACCAGCTGGCTGGAGCTCTCTGGGGATGGAGCTCCCCAGCTGCTGTGATACCACTTCTGCCCCACCTGGCTGGAATTTCCCAAGGACAGGGCTCCATGGCTGTCCCGCTTCTGTACTGCATGGCTAGGGCTTCCCGGGGACTGGGCTCCATGGCTGCTTTGCTAGGTTGGAGCTCCATGGCTGTCAGGCTGCTGTCACACCAAGTCAGGGCTCCGCAGTTGCCACGGCCAGCTGGGGCTCTCTGGGATGGGGCTCTCTGGGATGGGGCTCTCCAGTCCCAATGGTAGGGCTCTCCCATTGCTGGACTCCCGACCGGCTCACACTCCCGAATGCTGGGGTTCTCTGGTCCAGCAACATCCATGAGATCCTGCCAGACCACGGATATTCCCAGACCAAAGAGTCCCTGATTTAGGAAGTTCAACCTGTATTTAAATCTGTGTATTATCAGCTGCTATATATTTATTTGTAGAGAAGTGAGTTGAAAATACTTAAGTATTTGAGAAAATTTTAGAAATAGATGAGAACTGCAATAAAAACATTTTAAAAGTGGTTTAAAATTAGTTATTCTTTACCATAAATTTAATGCATCTATTGCTTCCCAAAGGAGATTTTGCTTTTGTTTCTTTTCTTGAACCACATGTTCCTTTTCAAAGACACACTATTGTCATATACCATGACTGGATAATCAGTTTACCAGGTCAACATTTAGATCAGCCTTAAGGAACAAGATAAATGTATGGAAAAATAAGCATCTCAGACTATTTCTTCTATTTATGATTGATCAATGGTATCATTTTACTGAACTCCAAACGGAGAAAAAAAATAAAAGTGGTACTGTTTCCTGTTATGACAGACATCAGAAAGAAATGTAGTAGCATCTTTTTCATTATTTTCTCTCATGATGCACTTTTAATAAGTGATCATTAGGTTTTATTTATTTATGGTTACCCTCTAACCGTTTTAGCTAGATAATTATACATTTTATTTAATTTCTTTGCTGCTCTTTCTTCACACATTTGGTAAGTATTTGTATTTACACAGGCATGTCTTGAAAGTTACAGAGAAGTCTAAGATGTGTACAGACTGAACTGGTTTAAGTCCCATTTTTGTAACATCAATAAAAGATAATCTGCTACAGTTTAGTTTTATGGGGACCTTAAAAAGCTATTTTGAAAAAGAACTTGATTTTGAAAGTATTGTTTTATACTCTAGAATAATAATTCTAGACAAGCATTTTTTCTAAAACTGTCAGCATAAATTTTAAAATTGTGCACCTATCATCAGGTTACTAAGCTGATATTTAGGTATAAAAAAAATAAAAGGTCAAAATGATTAGAAGTGCTGATCACGTGCACCTCCCAAAGCCAAAGGTAGTGGCAGAGAGTCTGCATTTCAGAATCTATCAGTCCACGTTTTCTTAGGGGTCTAAACATGTTTTAGATGTCTAACTTTGGGCACCAACGATTGAAAATATTGTCCCCAAATTTTAACCCCTTTGTTCTGAAGCTGATTTCAAATCCCAGTCCCTCCAATTCTCCCATGTCCAGTGTTTCCCTCTAAGATGTGCAGCAGCACAGGTCCACAGGTGATTAATCAGCCCCACCCATTCAGTCAGTCCTGAGCTGCTGACTGGGTGAAGAGGATTAATCACCTGTGAAGCTGAGATGCCCCGCAGCTCAGGGGTAACACTACCTATGCCCCTACTTTCTTGCACAGGAAAAGTAGCAACCAAGTCTGAGAATTGCTCTTGGTCTATAGTCCTCATTCACCTACTTGCTATTGACGGCTCTTCTACAGCAGCCTTGGAGAAAATCAAGGACTGTACAAGAGGTGAATAAGCTGGCTTTAAGCCAGGAAATAAAGGGTTTAACCCTACTATTGAAGAAATTCTACCTAATATTACTACTGCAGGAAGTTGGGTTGAGAGAAAGATGCGAAGAGGTAACAGTAATACATTTGTTTAAAGTGAAGTTCTTACATCAGCAGCTCCACAAGTCTTCTGCACACTCCTGCATCAATCACAGCTTGGATTTTATCATTAGGCCCATCAGACAAATACGACAGGGCCCAGCAGGCATCAGCTAGTACATCTGTGTCATTGACAAATAGCAGCCAGGACAGCACACTCAGACAGGGTGCAACCTATACCAAGTAGAAAAAGCAGATGTCTGAATAGTGGAATTCAAAGGGCCAAGAATATCAGCTAACCCTGCTTTTGACTGATCAGTAAAATATACAGGTACTCACGCTAGAATGCTTAAAGAACCTAAACAATACTTCTGTGTTCAATTTACATGGGGAAACAGAAATGAATCCTGCTTCAACCTCAGAAGTGTAGACATGGTCAGACATATAGCAGTACATATCACCACATGAGGAAATGGAACCATCAGTGTGACATTCAAAATAAATCTGTTATCCAGCAACACATTTTCAGACTTGTGCCAGTTTGAGTGACCATAAGTAAAATGGCAGCAGCTCAAGGTGGTGTGGTATTAGTGAGAAGTCTTAATACATCTATGCAGAGCCCCACAATTTCCTGCTGCTACAGACCCTGTCCCCGTGGGAGTGACTATTTCTTGGCCATTCATTGTTACTGAACAACATTAGACTATGTAACTCAGCAACCGTCCTGCCTGTGTCACTTGTGGCAGTGCCCTATGAAGACTTGCCAATACTGATTATTCCTCCTGGTTCCAACTAGATCAGGGTGGACAATAATTTTTAATGGGGGGAGGGGGCACTCCAAGATTTTGGTAAGTGGTCAAGGGCTGCACGTCTGTGGAGGCGGGGTGGGATCTGGGACAGCTGGTGGGGTGTTAAAGGGAGCTTGAGAGACACAACTAGGGTGCAGAAGGGAGTACAGTGTCTGAGAGGGAGTTTAGGTGAAGGAAGGGGTTATAATCTGGGGCACAGGCTTGAGGTGCAGGGTCCAGGAGGGGTTATTATGGGGGCAAGAGAGGATTCTGGCCTGGGGGAGGGATGTATGAGGAGGTCCAGTGTCTGGGAGGGAGTTGTGACCTGGGGGGGAAGGGGATATAGCAGGTTTGGGTGGTGGCCTGGGGCAGGTAGTTGGGGGGAAGAGGTGGGTGGAGTCCCAGAGGCAGGCGCTGTCTGGAAGGTGTTTACCTAAGCAGTTCCCAGCCAGAAGCTCTGCAGACTCTGTAGCTATCTGCTGGGTTGGCTGTCCCACACGGCTCTGCTCCAGCACAGGAACAGAGGGAGGGGAGGGAGAAGACTTCATTCGTTGCCCGGCTTCAGCACAATTTCTTAGCTCCTATTGGCCAGAAACTAGCCAAAGGGAACTTGGGGATTTTGCTAGGGGATGGGAACAGCACACAACGCTTTCTCCTCCCTGCCCAGATTGCAGACCAATTAGCAGCCTGCTGTTTAAAGCAGGTGCTCCTGCTCTTGCTCTCTAGTAAGGGTGTCGGTGAGGTGACCACGGGCTGGATTCATTTCTCTAGCCACCTCCCGCCCACCCCTGAACTAGATGCATGCTGTGTACACATCACTTTGTACTATGAATCAGTGCCAGAATGCATAATAAAGGCCAGGCTTTGCTCAGCGCAAATAGGTATGACACAGCATTGAAGACATAATGGATAAGATTGCTGGCAGTTTGATTCATACTTCCCAAGTCCTTCCCCACGCCACATGTATCAGATATTTATTGGGGCTCTGCCTGAGAAATGAGACTCAAGTTTAAGGAATTCGTGGGTTGCTTCCAGACTCCACAGGGTTGACTGTCACAGGGTTCTGTGAGGAGAATTCACAAAGTGTATGGAAGGACGAACATTCTTCCACTCCAATTCTTCTGATGAAGTAGGTTTTACCCATGAAAGCTCATGACCTAATAAATGTGTTAGTCTTTAAGGTGCCACAGGACTGTTCATTGTTTTTAATCATTCTTTCTGCACGTTAAGTCTTCATTCCACATACAAGGTCAGCAAGACTAGTTTGGAAACTGAGTTTTTCATCAAATATCTTTCTCCAAAAAATACTAGCCATTCAAAAACCCCATTTCTACCAGTTGCCCATGAGGTAGAGTTAGAGATCTCATTTTAGTTCCTTGTGGAGAGCTGTCTACATCAGTGTTTAACAACTTTTTTTTTTTTAAATAAAGTATCCCTTTTAAAGAAAGAAATTATAAGTACCCCCAGTGCCTATAGTTTTCAGACACACAAACTTTTTTTCTACCACTTCAACACATTTGTTTAAACAACTCAATTGTAGCCAGGCGGGTGATGAAATTTTTGGGTGTAAAAAGTGCAAAAATAATAAAGCGCTGTAAAACAAAAATTCAGTTTTCTCCAAATTTCAGTTGTGTCGACGTATCCCCCAGACTTCTCTCAAGTACCCTTGAGGGTACTCGTACCACTGGTTGAGAAACATTGGTCTATAACATAAAAACACCATCTCAGCTGGTGCTAAGACACTCCCCTCCTTGTTGGTCTCAATAGATGGGGCAAAGAGTAACTGGATCACGAAAAGTGAACTCACTCATTTCTAGAGGTGGTGTCCATGGTAGAGGTAAGACATATTGGCAAAGGCAGTACATAGGAGAAACTTGCACTGCAGCTGACTATATCCTATTCTTGATTCATAGAATCAGGTACTTTACTTCCCAAACTAACAGATTTATTGGAGCATAAGCTTTCGAGGGCAAAACCCACTTCGTCAGATGCATATCACAGTATCTGACAAAGTGGGTCTTTGCCCATGAAAGCTTATGCTCCAGTAAAGAACTGTTAGTCTATAAGGTGCCATTGGACTTCTCGTTGTTTATGCAGATTCAGACTAACACGGATACCCCTCTGATACTTCCCAAGCTGTTAATCTATACACCTTTCAACAACACTATGCACACTCACAAACAAGCCTGATTTGTAAGAAGTCTGTTCAAATGGAAATTTTGTAAGTCCCAAACATTTCTGCTGCTTCGTACTAAATATCACAATCACTCTCTTTCTTCCTTAGTCACAGCCATCATCTCACTACCTCTCCAATCCCTGAATTCTTGAACACATTTCCTACCTTGGCAAACTCTGGAGGAGGATTCTTCCCTCTGCAGAGGTTCGACAAAGCCCACACAGCATTTCGGGTCATGGTGAGACGGTTCTGTTTTGAAAGTAATCTGAACATGAAAAACAAAACAAACAAAAAAACACCAGTCTTTACTTCTAAACTCAGTCTAAGAACACTTTTGTGCTATTATTCCAGGTGCATGAAGTATTTAAAGTGGCCCAAAGTGCAGCTTAGAAAGTTTACATTAAACCTGTGTCATTTATGAAATAAAAATCAATCATACATGCTCTCAGCCTGCAGACCCAACCCCTGTGGATCATGCTAGTCCAGTAGCATTTGTGATGTCCCAGAAATAATGTTTGAGCTGGGGAAGGGTTCAGATTTGACTGGAGGCTCAGCTGGGGGGAGTTTCAGTGGGTGCTGGGCAGCTGCCCGGCTCTCAGGAGCTCTGGAGGCAGCTGGGGCCTTGCTGTCCACCTGGCTCTTGGACACTCGGGCAAACTTGAGCTCCAGGGCTGAGAAGCAAGGGCTTGAGGCCACAATGAGGTAAAGGGGGGGCTGAGGCCTGAGGGTGCAGAAAAGGTGGGGCTCTGGGCAGAAGGGGCAGGGCTGAGGGACTAGCCATAACCTGCCTCCCCAAGCTAGGGGTTCTTTTATTCAAGGGCTACTTTTATTCAAGATTCCCCTGTTTATGCATTCCAGGGTCACATTAGCTCTATTGGCCACAGTATCACACTGGAAGTTTAACCATCCTGACCCTAAGGCTTTTCAGAGAGTGTTCCCCATGCTGTAAATACAGCCTACCTTCATTACTCCTAAATGTGTACATCTGCACGTAGCTGTATTTAAACACATATTGCTTGTGCCTAGTTTACCAAGTTATCCAGATTGCTCTGAACCACTGATCTGTCCTCTTCATTATTTTCCACTTTCCGGGTTTTGGGTCATCTGCAAACTTTCTTAATTAAAATGTTATGTCCAGGTAATTGATAAAACATATTAAACAACACTGGAACTCCACTGGAAACTTCAGCTTGATGACAAATCCCCACTGATAATTACATTTTGAGACTTGGACAATGAGTTAATATCTTTTATTGGACCAACCTGCCTACAACACTATCAGCCAGTTTTTAATCCATGTAATGTGTAATATGTTAATTTTATATTGTTCTAGATTTATAGTCAAAATGTAGTATGGTACCAGTCAAAAGCCTTACAGAAGTTTAAGTCTTTTACATGAACAATCATCTTTATCAACCAATTTTGCAATCACATAAAAATAAATCAAGTTAGTTCAACAAAACCAACTTTCCATACACCCATGTTTGACTTTCACTACGTCATTTGCTATTAATTGGTCCCTAATTGGCTGCTCCATTATCTTGCACAGGATCAATGTCACACTAACAGGCCTTTAATTTACTATTTCTGGAACTTCTCCAGAACACTATGACTTACTTAAAATCAATAATGATCCAGCAAGCACTGCAGCCACCTCTTTCAAAGCATCTCAGGGAAACAATTACTGCAAGGTAAATAAATTCTGGGTTTTTTTTTTTTTATTGATTGTTCAAATATTCTGTTCCTGGTGACTAAAATAGAGTATCCCTAACAAGTAGTATGAAAGTGACAGGAAGGTTACATGAAGAGTAAGAGGAGGAATGCTCTGCAAAAAAAGTGTCCAACCTGCATGCTTGTACCAGGGAACAATAAGTGTCGAAGATGCGGATCTGTCCTACACAACTCTGATGTGGGGATGTTATCTAAGCAGGCCATAAAGACTGCCTGAGCCTACAGAAGGAACTTCAACATGTTCGGGTGGATCTCTCAAACAAAACACTGACAGGTCAGACACCAGAAGTTATTCCTTAACCCTTTCAACAATGGCCACAAAGAATCTAGGTGTACATCTGAATAACTTAGTCCTAGACAAGTAAAATGACTATGCTTTCATAAAATCCTACATGTGAAGTTTAGCCTGGGGGCGGAATACAGTTTGGAGGGGGGGAAAGGAATGAATCAACTGATTGATGCAGAAGTGGGAAACCACATTAGTATTAGGCAGAAACTGCAGGTGAGATCTGAGAATATGACTTTGTCCTCATGAAAGACAGCATATAGAGGTCCCATCATGAGGTCCTGAATATCTTGCTAGCTGATGTGACAGCCACCAAAAAGGCCATCAACAGATGTTAAATAGAACATGTAATCAGTGACTCAAAGGGAGGACCTTCAGTAAATGCCAGACTGATATTCCAGGACAGAGGGTGAGTGGCTGCTGGGTAAGCAGAAAAACACATGAACCCCTAAAGGAAGCACTGCAGTCTGCAAGACAACAACATAAGTTTGTACAGAAGAATGATTTACAGATATAGATCATTTTGGAGAAATTAAATAGTCTAGAATAGCAGAAACCAGGACCAATGTCCCCTCTAATTTTTTGCATTCATGTGCAAAATAGATTTTTAGTGTGCACCACCAATAAAAACACAAAATCAAGCTGGGGGAGCTCTGCTAATCATCTGGGCAGCATTTTAATTTCTCCTGAGTGGCCAAGTGCACAGCTTACTGGGAACACTGACCAGGCCTGCTATAAGCAGTGCAATGCCTAGACTGAAAATCTCTCCACTTGATTCTAAATGTCAGTCTGGTTGAGAACTTCTTGCTTAGGACAAAGAGGTCTTGAATCTTAGCAGCTTCTTTCTGTAGACATCAGTCAGCTAGAATTCAGACTGTCATGTGCAAAGAACATGAGATCTGGTTGCAAAATCTGGCTGTTATTCTGCAAGATCACATCTGGTTGGACCATCAAAGTGATGAATCATTGTACTGACAGGTTCACAATGGACTAGTACAGTGTTTCTCAACCCTTTTTTATAAAGTGCCCCCTTTAAAAAAATATATAAGAACCCTCAGTACCTATAGTTTTCAGACACACAAACTTTTTTTCTACCATTGCAATACATTTGTTTAAACAACTTAATCGTAGCCGGGCAGGCGATTAAATTTTTGGGTGTAAAAAGTACAAAAATAATACAACGCTGTAAAACTTAAAACAAAAATTCAGTTTTCTCCAAATTTCTGTTATGTTGACCCCCCAGACTTCTCTCAAGTACCCTTACGGATATTCGTACCACTGGTTGAGAAACACTGGACTAGTCCACCAAAACTATCTGGCCCATACTGGGTCTATCCTAATTCACCCCAATTTCCTGCGTCAGTTTCCTCAAAACCCAGTGTACCATGGAACCCTTGAAAATGTGTGCACAGCACGAGTCCATGGATAATTAAGGTGTCTGAGAAGGAGCTCACGCTCATGCAACCACTGGAGCAGAATCTCAGGCCACAAACAGGTCCTCATGTGGGAAAGCGAAGTTACTCACCTTCGGTGCAGTAACTGTCGTTCCTCGAGGTGGTGTCCCTGCGGGTGCTTCACTATGGGTGCTGGGCTTGCCCCAGCGCTGCATACGGAAGCTTGTGATGAGCAGAGTTCGGCCGGACTGCGCATGTGCCACAGGCTCGCGGCTTTTGCGCTCTTTTCTCTCGCGCGCAGTCCAGCCCCCCGCCAGTTCCTCGAGACTGCCTCGAAGTCTGTAAGAGACAAGAGCAGAGGGGGGGGGGGGGGGACGACTCTGAAGCGGGGAGGAAGGTGGGTAGTGGCGCACCCATGGGGATACCACCTCGAAGAACGACAGTTACTGCACCAAAGGTGAGTAACTTCGCTTTCTTCTTCGGAGATGTCCCCGTGGGTGCTCCACTATGGGTGACTGCGTAGCAGTAGTCACCAGAATGGAAGGAGAGCAAGGAGTCCCTATTTATCCGCTGTGGAGAGCACCGCAGTCGCCACTGCCCCATCTAAACGAGTGCCTAGAGAAATAGAATAGTGTTTGGTGAAGGTCTCATGTGAGGACCAAGTCACCGTCCTGCAGATGTCCTTCAGGGATACCCCTCTATGAAACACTGTAGCTGTGGCCATGGCTCTAGTGGAGTGGGCACGTGGTTGGGATGGGAGGGGTAAACATTTCGCTGCGTAAGATTGCGTTATGCATGAGGTTACGAGATCGGAAATCCTCTGGGAAGATAGGTGTTGACCTTTCAACCTCCGTGCCAAGGAGACAAATAAGTGGTCCATACGCCTGAAAGGTTTAGTGCGATCTATGTAGAATGTTAAGGCCCTCCGAGTGTCCAAGGAGTGTAGGGCCGCTTCTCATAGTGAGGTATGGGGCTTCGGGAAAAAGGTTGGCAGAATCACTAGTTCATTGACATGGAAATGGGAGACGATTTTGGATATGAATCTTGGGTGTAGTCTCAAGACTACTCCATCCTTACGGAAAATTGTATATGGTGGTGTGGCCATCATGGCAGAAAGCTCACTCACTCTGCGTGCCAATGTTATGGCAAGCAGGAAAACAGTTTTTAAAGTGAGGAAATGCAAGGATACAGTCGCCAGAGGCTCGAATGGCAGCCTCATTAGGGCATCGAGGACTACATCCAGGCTCCACACCGGTGGGACTGGGTCGTGCGGTGGGACCATGTTGGTAAGGCCCTTGAGAAATCTCTTAGTAGTAGGATGGGCGAAGACAGAAACACCATCTATCGGTGATGTGAATGCTGATATTGCTGTGAGGTGCACACTGATGGAGACAAATACGAGGCCTTTGTCCTTTAGGTGCAACGTGTAGTCCAGTACGGAGGGGATCGATGGACGTCTTGGATCATGGTGGTTCAAGGTACACCAGGAAGAGAATCTGCGCCACTTGTGAAGGTAAGTTTTTCTCGTGGTTTGTCGTCTGCTGTGTACTAGGATGTGTTGGACTGGAACGGAGCAGAGGAATTCAAATTGAGTCAGCCAGTTAGGAACCATGCTGTTAGGTTCAGGGCTTGTATCTGGGGTGTTTCAGGCGTCCTCAGTCTTATGTAAGGAGATTGTGGAGAGGCGGAAGGAGGATCGGTGTCCGCACGGAGAGACGGTGGAGGAAGGGAAACCAGTGCTAGCGAGACCAGTCCGGGGTTATGAGGATTAGCGTTGCCCTGTCCGCCTTCAGCTTCTGGAGGACTTTGGGGATCAGAGGTATGGGGGGGGGGGAGTGCATGGAGGAGGGGTCCACATCAAGTCGTAAGGAAGGCGTCCCCCAGGGATGCGCAGCCTAGGCCCGCCCTGGTGCAGTACTTGTGGCATTTTGTATTGGTGGCAGTTGCAAAGAGGTCCACTCGGGGAGTACCCCAACGTTGGAAGATCTCGCGTAGGACGCCATCGTGCATTTCCCATTCATGTTTCACATGGAAGGGTCTGCTCAGGAAATCTGCCGTCACATTTGTGGTGCCAGGTAAGTAGGATGCCGAAGGTGTTATTCTGTGGCGAACGCATCAGTTTCAAAAGCAGATGGCGTCCGTGCATAGGGAACGGGACCGAGCGACGTCCTGGCGATTCACGTAATACATGGCTGTGATGTTGTCCATGAGTATCCTCACCATGGTGTTTCAAATGTAGGTGAGGAGGGATTTGCATGTGTTGAAAATGGCGCGTAGCTCTAGAAGGTTTACGTGCAGGCATGCTTCTTGTGGGGACCATTGGCCTTGGACTGAGAAGGAGCCCATGTGAATCCCCCAACTTAGTAGGGAGGCTTCCGTTGTGATTTGGTGGAGTGGCTCCTGCCAATGGAAAGATATACCTGACAGCAGGTTTCTGTGGCTGGTCCACCATAGGAGTGATTGGAGAACGCCAGGTGGCGGCATTACCGGCCTGTGGAGATCGTATCTGGTGTGGTCGTATACGAGAATCAGCCAGTACTGAAGGGCGCGCAGATGTAATCTGGCGTATTTCACCACGTATGTTTTGGCGGCCATATGGCCCATCAGTCTGAGGTATGTGATGAGTGGAACAGTAGGGCTGACGGTGATGGTGTGAATGAGGTCTTGGATGGCTTGAAACCTCTGTATGGGTAGGAATGCTCTGTCGGCAAGTAAGTCCAGGCAGGCCCCAATGAACTCGATGTTCTGAGTGGGGTGCAAAACGGACTTTTGCTCGTTGAGGAGTTGTCCAAGTGATTGAAAGACTTGCCTCGTGAGGTGAACCATCTGGGAGACCTCGTGTGCAGAAGGGCCCTTGAGTAAGCAATCATCCAAGTAAGGGAAGATGAGTACCCCCTTGGTGCCAGAGGAAGGCCGTGACCACGGATAGAACCTTTGAAAACACCCTGGGGGATGACGATAGCCCGAAGGGGAGGACCTTGTACTGGAAGTGGTCCTTTGCCATGACGAAGCGTAAGAACCTCCTGTGGGCTAGATGGATAGGGACGTGGAAATAGGCATCCTGGAGGTCGAGGGCGGCAAACCAGTCCTGTGGATCTAACGCAGGGATTATGGCAGCTAAAGGCGTCATTTTGAATCATTGTTTCTTGAGATATTTGTTCAAAAGACGGAGATTTAGGATGGAGCGCCAACCTCCGGACCTCTTCTGGGTGAGGAAACAACGTGAGTAAAAGCCCCTGTTCCTGAAATCCTTTGGGACTGGCTCTATGGCATCCAGAGAGAAAAGACGGTTGACTTCTAGTCAGAGGAGGGTCTTGTGAAAGGG
Organism: Pelodiscus sinensis; assembly: GCF_052426305.1. NCBI lineage: Eukaryota > Metazoa > Chordata > Testudines > Trionychidae > Pelodiscus > Pelodiscus sinensis. Next base: position 143,903,706 of record NC_143052.1, on the reverse strand, counting down.
GTCCCTGAAGAGGGATGGGATGGGAGGGGTGGTTGGTGGGATGGCTATGAAAGGGATAGGGTAGCCAGTTTGAACAATCTTGAAGACCCATCTGTCCATAGTGATTTTTGCCCATTGATGTAGAAAGGGCCTCAACCGGTGGTGAAAGAGCTGGGTTGTACGATTCGTGGTGCTGCCTGTGACGGTCTGCTCGCTCCCGACCAATGCATCAAACCTGTTGCTTCTTGTTTGGAGGCATGTTCGTCCTGCCGTTTGGGTTTGGCATCGCTGAGGCCTCTGGCAAGAGCGTTGGTTGTTGAAGGGCCTCTGTTGCTGGTGTTGCTGCTGTCACTGATGTCTGATGTTGGAGTAGTCATATCTGCGCTGGTATGGTGAGTACCGGCGTCTCTTAAAGGGGGGAGTGTACATCCCCAGAGTTCGCAAGGTTGTTTGGGAATCTTTAGAGGAGTGTAAGATTGAGTCCATGGTCTCTGCAAAGAGCTTATCCTTGTCAAAGGGAAAGTCCTCGACTTTTGCCTATAGTTCCTTCAGAATTCCCGCCACTTGAAGGAAAGAAGTTCTGTGCATAAGGATGGCAGTAGCAGTGGAGCGAGCAGCTGTGTCAGTGACGTCCATGGCTATTTGGAGGGACATTCTTGCTGATGTGTAGCCCTCTTGGATTACTGACCTCAGGATCGATTTCTTAGAATCAGGGATATGATCCATGAGGGGGGTGAGGCGTGAAAAGGTGTCAAAGGTGTGGTTGGAGAGATGCTCCGAGTAATTGGCGATTCTGAGTAGTAGCATTGCTGAAGTGTAGACCTTCCTGCCCAAGAGGTCAAGTCTCTTTACGTCCTTATCGGAGCCCTGTTGTTTGAGATGTGGGGCTCTAGCCCGCTGTTGAGCTTCATCGACTACTAGGGAGTTAGGTTGTGGATGGGCAAAGAGGAATTCCATGCCCTTCGGTGGTACGAAATATTTCCTGTCGGCCTGTTTGTTGGTTGGAAGAGCCGACGCTGGAGCATGCCACACTTCATCAGCCAGTTCCAGGATGCCTTCATCAAGAGGAATGGCCAAGCGTGACCTATGCTGCAGTTGGAGGTTCCTGAAAAGCTTGTTTTGCTCGTCCTTGAGTTCCTGCAGTGGGATCTCTCGTGTGATAGCTACTCACTTAAACAACTCTTGGAACTGACGGAGGTCATCTGGTGGCGGTCGCCACGATTATATTTGTTGTGTCGCAGTGAGCGGTCGTCGTGATAGTTGGAATGGGTGTAATATCGGTAACGGTACGGAGAGCAGGGCTAACAGGAGCGGAAGTCTGATACCCTGGAAGAAGCAGAAGATGCAGAGAGCTGCCTGTAGTGGTGTCTGAGGTGGGAAGGTGCAGCAACCAGGAATGGTGAAGGCAGCCTGGAGGAGGCATGGGGGGGGGGGACCCATGCCAATGGGTATAGCGGTGTGGAGAACGAGGCACCGGGAGAGGCGAGGACGGTGCCGACAAGAGAAAGCGGGAGCGGGAGCAGCCCCGGCACGGGAAGATCAAAGGAGCAGGATTCAGAGCTCTTGATCTGCCGGCATGTGCTGAAGAGACAGCTGGCGCGGTGTTAATCAGCGCCAGAGGCTCAGAGGCAGAAGCAGCAGCCGGTGCCATGCTGGCAGGGAGGTGGATCGGCACCACATAGTGCCAGTGCCATGATGGTCAGCTCCGGGTCCGATCTTGGAGCCGGCTCAGCACTCTGCAAGGGAGGCAGAGGCGGCAGCTGAGGCAATGCTTCCTAGGAAGCCTGCATATACAAAGGCTCTTGCAGTCGCTTCGGCTTTGGAGCCGCTGAGATGGGGGACCTGGCTTAGCTGAGCCAGAAGTCCCCAGTCTTTCAGGCTGGCTTTCCCTGGTGTTCAGGGCAGCTGATAGGGATCTTGTGGGACAGATCCTGGGCTTTTTCTGAAGCCCCGTAGTCGGGGAGGAAGCCCGGCACTTGTGGAGCTGTTGGTCCGCATCTGTTTGCTGGGGCTGCAGAGCTCTGTCAAAGAAGCATCCGAAGACGCCTCTCTCTGTCCTTCCTGACCCTGGAGGTAAGTCTGGTGCAGTGGTAATAGAAATGTAGCCGTGTTAGTCTGGTGTAGGTACATTTCTGGGGGACATGTGATTCCCCCAGACACTGGATACATTCAGAATGGCCATCGGAGGCTGGCATTGCCTTCTGGCAAGAGCCGCATTTTTTGAAGCCGGCAGCTGACATTTTGCCGGTTGTTTGTAGTTGAGTCTTATCTCTAGGTAGAGGTAATGTGGTGATAATGTCTCTATTATGTTGTCTTTATCACCTGTTTTTTTTGTTTGTTTGTTTGTTTTTTATGCAACTATGTACAAAGGAGAGGAAGGGAGAACAGCTAAGAGGCGGGAGATAAGAACAAGGGGCTTTTATTCTTAATCCTGTTCAACTCTTGTTATTCTGTGGTGGTGGTGGTGGGTTGTGGTGTTGTGTGGGTTTTTTTTTTGTTTTTGTTTTTTTAAAGAAATGAGAGAAATAAAGGAGAAAGAGAAATAAAGGTGTATGTACAAGGGGGAAAACTAGAAATAGTCTAGTTTAGGGAGGAAGTGAAGAGTGCAGTTCCAAGCGTCTACAGCCTGAGGCGGTGAAGAGGAACTGGCGGGGGTCCGGACCGCGTGATACAGAAAAGAGCACGAAAGCCGTGAGCCCGCGGCACATGCGCGGTCCGGCCGAACACTGCTCATCACAAGCTTCCATCTGCGGCACCGAGGCAAGCCCAGCACTCATAGTGGAGCACCAGCAGGGACATCCCTGAAGAACTGCCATTTGTTACTAACTCTTAGAAGATGAAATCTAAAGGGACCACTCAACGTTTTTAGTAAGTCTCTACAGCATTTCTGGAGTAATGGTGAGCAACCTGAGGTCACAGGGCTACATGTGGCCTGCCAACGTTCTGTGTATGGCCCATGAGGCATTTTGTTTACCATTGCTCATGTGCTGAATTGCCAAATACTGCTGGTTTCTATCTTTTTTCCCCCTACCAGTATTACTGAAATGACACGCACAAAGAGGAAGAGAATGTGAAGTGAGAGGTGTGCTGATTGCACAACACTGACTGTAAAGAGCCGTGTGTTCTCTCTGCAGCCAATCAGTGCACACTGCAGATTCTAGGTATGCAAGCACAGTTAGTAAAACTACCTTTTCCTGGGAGACCATCTTGGTTACAACAGTCTTGCAGTCCACTGAGATGAAGAAGGGCCACTTATGTAGCTTGTTCACTAGCCTAGGTTGCCCATCGCTGTTCTGGAGGCTGGAAAGGTGTATATCCAGCAAAGTGACATGATGATGGATGCACTAATCCCAAAAAAGCACAGCTCTCTGACTGAGGAGAGAGAAATCTGGTTCCCCCTTGCCTGTTGATGCAATGCACTGCTGTGGAGTTGTCAGTAAACTCTCACATAATCACATCCTGGAGGAGGAGGAAAGTTCTGCATGCTGATTATACAGCCTTAAGTTCCCGAACGTTTAAGTGTAGAGTAGCCTCCTAGGGAGACCACTTCTCTTGAATCTTCAGGTGGTTGAAATGCACTCCATACCCCTAGGTAGATACATCCATAACTAGTCTTTGTTGGTAGAAGCTCTAAAAAAAGATCCTCTGCTGTGCACCTGGGATGGACCTATACAGTAGGTCTGCTGGTTAATCGCCTTCAGTGGAATACAGTAGGGACTACCCCTGGAAGAAGAGGTTACTTACCTGTAACTGGAGGTTTTTGAGCTGTGATTCTTACCTGTATTCTACTTCCCACCCTCTTTCCCCTCTGTTATGGATCTGTTCAATTTGTGGTGAAAAGGGAACTGGAGATGAGGTACTATCCAGTCATCTAAGTAGGTATTCATCTGGGTTCCTTGTCTTCTCAGAGAAGGCCACCATAATTATGACACTGGTGAACACCTGCGGGAGCCATGGAGAAACCAAAGAGCATAACCCTGGTGGTAGTCTGATGTTCTTGTGAGGAACTTCAGATACTTTCTGGGGCTGGATGTGTTGAGATGTAAAACTAGGTGGAGTCTGAAGATGAAGAGCCAGGGAACCAGACAACAGAATCCAGAGAGAGGATCCTATTTAGAAGCAAGGATATCCACAGGGAATATGAAGAACTGAAAAAGGGAGTGAAGACAACTGAGACAGAAGATGGATCTCCACCCTACTTTCTCTTTTTGGATTGAGAAGGTTACTTACCTATAACTGAAGGTTCTTTGAAATGTGTGGTCCCTATCTGTATTTTACTTAGAGTTATGCATGCATGCCATGTGTGTGGAGCCAGAGAATTTAAAAGAAGTAGTGTTCATTGGTCTACGCATGTATCCCTGCTGTGTCTGATGGTTTTGCCTCTCCAGTTCCCCTTTCACTGCAAATTGAACAGATCCATAATAGAGGGGAAGGAGAGTAGGAAGTAGAATACAGGTAAGAATCACATCTTGAAAACTTCGTTAGGTTTAACCTCTTCTTTCAGGGATAGTCCTACTGTATTGCACTGAAGGCAATTACCCAGTAGTACCTAATTTGGAGGAAAGTGCAAGGAAGTGAAATGATTGAGTAGAGGATCTCCACACTGAATGAAGCACGTGGTAGAGTCCTGTGCAGTGAAGGTATGAATTGAACCTTGACCTACACACCCAGAAGTGGCAGATTGTGGAGAGCGGCCACAACTGACATCTGGGCTCTTATAGGATGGGCTCTCACCCCAAGAGGTGGAGGCAGTCCCAAAAAGTCATAGCATAGAATCATAGGGGTGAAAGAGACCTCACCAGGCCATTGAATCCAACCCCTTGCCCAAAGCAGAACCAACCCCAACTAAATCATCCCAGCCAGGGCTTTGTCAAGCTGGGACTTTAAAACCTCTAGGGATGGAGATTCCACCACATCCCCAGGTAACCCATCCCAGTGCTTCACCACTGCCCTAGTGAAATAGTTTTTCCTAATATCCAACCTAGACCTCCCCCACTGCAACTTGAGACCATTGCTCCTTGTTCTGCCATCTGTTACTATTGAGAACAGCCTGTCTCCAACCTCTTTGGAACCTCCCTTCAGGTAGTTGAAAGCTGCTAACAAATCCCCCCTCACTCTTCTCTTCTGCAGACTAAAGAAGCCCAAATCGTCAGCCTCGCCTCACAAGTCATGTGCTCCAGCCCCTTAAGCATTTTAGTTGCCTTCCTTTGGACTCTCTCCAATGCATCCACATCCTTTCTGTAGTGGAGGGCCCAGAACTGGATGCAATACTCCATATGTGGCCTCATTACTCCTGAATAAAAGGGAATAAACACTAGATCTGCTCCTACCATTGCATCCTAATATGTCATTAGCCTTCTTAGGCACACCACTGACTCACTACCAGCTTCTCTTCCATTGTAATCCCCAAGCCATTTTCTGCAGAAAATCTGCTGCTTTGCCAGTTGGTCCCCAGCCTATAACAGTGCTTGGGACTCTTCCATCCCAAATGCAGAACTCTGCACTTGTCCTTGTTGAACCCCCATCAGATTTCTTTTGGCCCACTCCTCCAATTTGTCTAGGTCACTCTGGACCCTATTTCTACTCTACAGCGTATCTACATCCCCCTCAGCTTAAGGTCACACGCGAATGTGCTGAGGGTGCAATCCATCCCTGCATCCAGGTCATTAATAAGACTCCACCTTAATTAGACTCTACCATACGACTTTGAGAGGAGTGAGTTTAGTACAGTCACTCTGTCCCCTTTCTGGAGAAGAAGCACCAAATGGTAGAAAATACAGCAGCATGTGTTAAGCAAAACAGATCAGCTCTTGCTGTGGCCTCTGAATTGGCTGTCCACCAAATACAATTCAATTCATTTTAAATCTCATTCCTGCAATCCAGTGTAAAAAGAACTGCTCAAACAAGCCAGTCACATGAGAACATTTACAGAAGCTAAACCTACCATCTGGTACCAAGAAGGATAAAAAAATAAAAATGAAAATCTAATTTTTTACTGAAAGAAGATGTTTTTAAATGGCTTATTTAAAAAAGTTACATAAATAATTTAACTTGAAATTATGTCTACCTATGCCAAGGCCTAAGCTACTTATGTGTAGCTGCAAGGTTACACATACTATATACAATTGTTGTCCTGTAACGTCTGGCCAACTTAAGTCTTCAGTACTATTGTCAGTATCATGAGCAGGAATCGATGAAAACAAAACAGACTTACTGCAACAGAGTGGGTAGGATGTTGCAGTCCAACACATAGTCTCTGCACATGGTACTGTCTCCAGCAATATTGCCAAGCGCCCAGACTGCCTGTGAAGAAAAAACAAACAAAATACTTGTAACTCAAGAAGTTTTCCTTTATAGTGCATGTCAGAATGAGAGCGATACCATGCTAATGAAGACATCTTAAGCTGACTTATAGGAGTGAAATATAGTTCACTTGTGAATTATGGTTATACAACCAGGCTCACTAGCTGGCTCTTCGGAAATACCAACAAAGGGAAATTCTCACTAGCAAGAGCCAGAACAATATTAGCATTTCCTAAAAGTAGCGGAGTGAGTAGGAAAAAAGAATCAAGATGAAAATACACAAAATCCAAATGGAAAGCCAAACTAATATTTAGAGTCCAAGCCTCAAGAAATGTATAGCTCCCCTGCAATATACTCTTGAAAAGAAAGCCACGGGAGGCAGAACCCAAATATTGTCTACAAGCTGAACAATGGACATATATGGTAGGAAAGTCAGGACAAACTGTCTAGCAAGTCCTTAGTGGGACAACTTTTTGTATTCGAAGCAAGAGGATGTAACAATAGGGTGGCTATTTTAGATTGGATTCTGACTAATGGGGTGGTAACTGTTGAGAGTCTGAAGGCAACTTGGGTAAAAGTGAAAATGAATTAGAGTTCCTGATTCAGAAAAGCAGATGTGAGAGCAGCAAAATAGAGATTTCAAAATAGCAGACTTCAACAAGCTTAAGGAACTCATAATTATAGCTCCAAAGGAAGGAAATCTTAGTGAAATCGAAGTTCAGGAGAGCTGACAGTTTATAAAAATACAATATTAAAGGCACAACAACAGAGTAACCTGATCTGGAGGAAAGATGGCAAGAGTAGCAAGAGCCCAATATGGCTGCATAAGGCACTCTTTAAAGAACTAAACCAGTGGTTCCCAAACTTTTTGGCATCACACCCCCTTTTTGATTTTTGAGAAACCCTCACATGCCACTCCCCCCACCCCATAGCAGCAAAACTTGGGGGGGGGGGGAAGAACTGACCGGGGCCAAAAAACAAAAATAGCAGCAAAACTTGGGAGGGATTGACCGGGGTGGGGGGGGAGGAGTGTCACCTTACCTCCCCCTCCCCCCGGAATTTCTTCACACCTCCCCGGGGGGCATACACCCCAGTTTGAGAACCCATGAACTAAACATTCAACAAGGAATCATGCAAAAAGTAGAAACAAGCAAATTGCTAAGGATGAGTATAAAAGAATAGACAAAAACAGAAAGGCAGAAGCACAAAATAAATTATAACTATCAAGGGACGTAAAATCCAGTAACAACAGGTTCTATCAATGTGTTAGAAGCAAAAGAGAAATACAGAACTTTGTAAGTTCATTACTTAGAGAAGAAGAGCAAATAATGGATGACAGAGAAGGCTGAAGTGTTAACTTTTTAAGCTGAAGTTTTAAAGTAACAGACACCAGATGATTAAAACAATATTAACAATGGGGAACAACAGGTTAAAGAATATGCTTAGATAACTTAAATGTATTCAAGTCAGCAGGACCCGATGAAAATAATGTAGTACTTAAATTAGCCAAACCAATCTTTGAATCATTAGATATCATCTTTGAAAGTCATGGAGAATGAGAGATCCCAGAGGACTGAAAAGAGAACATAATATTTAACAAAAAAGAGGGGAAAGAGGAACTGTAGATCAGTCAGTCTTACTTAATACCTGAAAAGATACTTGAACAAATTATTAAACAATCAATTTGTTCAGTCCTGAAGTAATAGCTAATATAGATTTGTCAAGAACAAATCATACTGAACTAATCTCATCTCCTTTAACAGGGTAACCAGCATAGTGGTTGTGGAGAGGAAGAAGCAGACATGATATATCTGGAATTTAGTGAGTCTTTTGCAACTGCCATTTGATATCTTTATAAGCAAACTAGGAAATATTACCTAGACAATTTCCTGGAAGGATTTAAAATCATCTCACACTGTGGGTGGGGAGGGCATAATGGTATCATCTGGTGAGGATCATGATAAATGGGCGGGTGCAGGCAAATCTATATTCCTCCAAAACATTTGCCTCCTCTTTGGGTCCACAATGATCTGTGGAGCTGAAGGAGCTGCAATGGAGCTGTCTGTTGGGCACGTGGAGGTTTCTGGGATCTATACATAGTCCAGCGTTCCCAGTAAGGCCAGCTGGGTGGCATGGGCATTGGTAGAGTTAGCCATTGGGTGAGCTGCCACTGCGGTGGTTGCTAGGTTGGACTGGGCTAGAAGTGTCACAGTACGTAGACCAGAGAATGTATCTTCCTCCTCATAACTAGACAGTGGAGGGAATGAAGCAGTTGGAGTAGCTGGCAGACTAAATCTAGACATTGTTGGGGTGCCATCAGTACCAAAGAGTAGAGTCCCTAGTTGAAGTAACTGACAAATCTGCTTGGCAAGAGAAATGTTGTAGTGCCAAGATGATCAGTACATACCAGTATTGGTGCCAGAGAAGCAACAGGCGGCTGCTTCTGTACCGTCGGTCAAGGTTTCCTCTAAGCTGTGTGGCAGCATGGCCCTGCAGCAGCTTAATGAGGCCTCCCAGCCAGGGGCTCGGGGATCCACAAACGGAGCTGCCTGGCTGAGGGAGGGGCACTTCTCCCTCAGCTACAGCAGTAGCTCTCTGCTGAGGACAGAGCAGTGAGTCTCTCCCAGCCAGCAGGGACATGTCCCTCAGTGCTCAGTATCTGACGCCGGACGGACTGATTTCTCCATGAGTAATCACCTTTAGTTGAAGCTCTCTGGCCTTCCTGATTCTGGCTGTGAGTTTCTTGCTGGTATTATGGTCCTCACCCAAGCAGTAAACACAATGGGAGTGTCCAGGGCTTGACAAATAATACAATCTATTCGCCCGAGGCGAGTGGATTGCAACCCGGAAGAGCTGGGTTTGGGCAATCTGTGCATGCGCAGAACGATCTGCGCGTGCGCAGATTGCCGGACAGAGCGGCTGGCGAACGGGGCTCGCCACAGTTCGGCGAGCCCTGAGAATGTCTGCCAAACAGGAATATACAGTCTGCAAGTAATGCAGCATTTGAAACCCGGGGAGCCAGGCATATCCCTTTGTGGGGAGACAAGTCACGAAAGTAGCAACTAAAAGCATTTTTTTTTTTTTTTAAAGAAAAGAAAAACTAGTTGGAAAACCGGAAGAAAGAAAAGAACAAAAACCAAAAAGGAATGGATTTCAACAGCAGGTATGAGGACGACTGCTAAGTTCCAACCAAGGCCAACGGCGGTCGAGAAGGAACTGAAGGGTCAGTTGGCTGCGCATGCAGATTAGTGGTTTCACTGAGCACAAGCCAGGTTCCCACATGCGCAGCCACCAAGGACACTGCTACCACAGTTCTCAGACTTGGGGCTCAGGGACATGCAGACATCTAAAGTGGAGTATCCACAGGGACACACCTCAAAGAAGGGGAGAGTGGTAGGGGGCTTCAAGAGTTGACACCCCTCAGTTCTGCTAGTGCATCCCAACCCCACCCTCCTTAAACTGTCAGTGCACCCCAGTCCCTTGAATTTCTTAGCTCTTCCAATGCACCCAAACAACCTGCACCCCATCTCTCTGCCAGTCCATCCAAAATCCCCAGCAGCTCAATTGCTACCAGTGCATCCTAATCCATACACAAACCCTGCACACATGCATCAACTGACAGAGTCTGTGAACTCTCTGGGGCTGAAACTGACTCTTATTATTACGGTGTTACAGCAGCACCACTATAGTGAAGGTTCTATCACAATTTCTATCTCTGTGTCAACCCTTTTACAGTCCTAGATGCTGAGTCAGATTCTTTTGAATGTGGTGTGTCTCAGGAGAGTGCAGGAAGAATAGATTTTGGCACATTTGAGATAGGATCTGCAGAGATAGAAGACATGCTACATATATAGTGATAGATAAAACTCAGGTTGCTTGCTACAGGTTGTCTCTGTTACAAATCTCTCCTCCCCCCTGCCCTTGCCTTTTTGTCCTTTGATAGTGATAGACGGAATCTTGTAGATAAGAGTAAATGGGTTGTAAAAGGAGGTCAGGAGCTTATACATTTCAGCAACTATGGGGTTGGCAGAGTAAAGGCATATATGTTATGGGAATTTATTGTGGAATTGCTGAAGTTTGAGTTTTGCTCAATTCAATGCTCTGCATGGAGATGACATACCACCAAGCAACTTTAATTCCGTGCTAACCGTTTATTAGTAATAATTAATTCCAGCCAACAGGGGTTTATGGAATTAACTTGATATATTTTCTGATAAGATTACTAATCAGACTGATAAAGAGAATACAGAATTCTGTTGCACAAACAGTAAGACAGCTGACTTGGTAACAAATAAAACATGTAGATGGTATCACGAGCTTTCGTGGATGCAACCCACTTCTTCAGATGGCTGGAGTATTATACTCCAGCCATCTGAAGAACTGGGTTGTGTCCATGAAAGCTGATGATACCATCTACATGTTCTGTTAGTCTACTATATAGGTATAGCACTCCGGTACTACTGGACTATTCGTTTAAGTTTTTCTAGTTACAGACTAACTCAGCTACCCTTCTGAAGCTTTTGGTAACAAATAGTCTGATTTAAAAAATAGAAATAAAATCAGTGCAGATGAAAACTACCTAACCGATAAGTTTCACAGTGAAACTGTAATTGGGGAATAATCTGCAAGCATGTGTGTTTATTAGTGGGGTCCCTCAGATTGGCTCTTCATTCCACATGGTTTAAGACAATGATTAGGAAGGGTAGTACTGTAGCCAAAATGCAAATATGATGCCTGGATGTATAAACAGGTGAATCTTGAGTTAAAAGATTGTGTTACTTCTTGTTTGGTGCTAGTGCAGCTGTTATTGGAACACACTGTCCAGGTTTTGGTTGGCAGTTTTCTTATTATGTGGTAGGCTGGGGTGGGAGAAGGGTTTGTTCGGGATTTTCGGTGTGTTTTTCAGTAATCTGAATCCCACAACCAAAAGTTCAACTATGAGGACATTGTGGATAATTCTCTGAAAACATCTGTTCAATATGCAATGGCAGTCAAAAAAAAAAACCCCTAATAGAATGTTAGAAAGGGAGAGATCATAAGACAGGAAATATTATGACACTATATACATCCATGGTACACCCACTTCTGGAATATTGTGTATAGTTCTGGTTACCTCATCTCAAAAAAGATACTAGAATTGTAAAAATTATAGAGAAGGGCAACAAAATGGTTAAGGATATGGAACAGATTCTATGAGGAGAGATTAAATAAACATGTATATCTTGGAGAAGAGATGACTAAAGGGGGGATACTGTAGAGACCTATAAAATTACGAATGGTATAGGAAAAATGAATAGGGAATAGGAAAGTGTTATTTATCCCTTTATGTAATGCAAAGTAGGGGCCACTCAATGAAATTAATAGGTGGCAGGTTTAAAACAAAACAGAAGGAAGTGCTTCTTTACATATCACACAGTCAACATATGAAACTTGTTGACAGGAGATGTTAGGGTGGTGAAAACTATAACTGAGTTAAAAAAAATGAGCTAAGTTATTGATGGGCCTGTCCTCCACTGTCTATTAGCCAACATGGTCAGGAATACAACCCCACGTTCGGAGTATCTCTAAGCTTCTGACAAACATTCCTTGTAAGCTGTGCGCCTATGCAGCTGCTCAGGAAAGATTCAAATGCTTCCCAGCTGATTAGCAGAGCAGCTACCCTAGTTTTTTTTGTTCATTCATTTATTCAGTCACACATGCCTGGAGCACATAAAAATGTATTCCATATATGGATGGAAAAAATCTGTACATGAATGGAAAAGACTAGATGGAACACTGCCTCTGACTGACAGATGCTTGGACTGGAGGACAGAGGATGGATCATTCAATCACTACCCTGCTCTGTTCATTCACTCTGAAACACAGGCCACTGTCAGAATAATAGAAACAGAGCTGGAAGGGACCTTAGAAGACCATCAAGTCCAGCCCCTGCCCAAGGCAAGACCAATCCCAATTAAATCAACCCAGCCAGGGCTTTGTCAAGCCAAGACTTAAACACCTCTAGGAATGGAGATTCCACCCCCTCCCTAGGTAACTCATTCCAGTGCTTCACCACCCTCTCAGTGAAATAGTTTTTCCTAATATTCAACGTGGACCTCTCTCACTGCAACTTGAGACCATTGCTCCTTGTTCTGCCATCCCTCACTACTGTGAACAGCCTCTCTCCAGCCTCTTTGGAACCTCCCTTCAGGAAGTTGAAGGCTGCTATCAGATCCCCCCACTCTTCTCTTCTGCAGACTAAATAGACCCAACTCCCTCAGCCTCTCCTCATAGGTCATATGCTCCAGCCCCCTAATCATTTTGGTTGCTCTCCACTGGACCCTCTCCAATGCATCCACATCCTTTCTGTAATTGGGAGCCAATTACACTTGACACAATACTCCAGATATGGCCTCATCAGAGCCGAGTAAAAAAAAAAAATCATATCTCTAGATCAACTGGCAATGCTCCTCTTAATGCACCCTAATATGCCATTAGCCTTCTTGGCTACAAGGGCACACTGTTGACTCATAGCCAGCTTTTCATCCACTGTAATCCGCAGGTCCTTTTCTACAGAACTGCTACTTAGCCAGTTGGTCCCCAGCCTGTAACAATGCTAGGGATTCTTCCTTCCCAAGTGCAGGACTCTACACTTCTCCTTGTTGAAGCTCATTAGATTTCTTGTGGCCCAATCCTCCAATTTGTCTAAGTCACTCTGGACTCTATCCCTGCCCTCCCCTTAGCTTAGCCCTCCCCTTAGCGCATCTACCTCTCCCCTTAGCTTAGTCCAGTCAGGATACTGGACTGGATGAACCATTAGTCTGATCCAATATGGCCGCTCTTACATTCTCGTGTTCAGAGAAATGCAGAAATTCAAAATTCCTGGGTTGAACTCCAAGTTCTGGGTGGGTGTTTTCTCTAGTGGCTATAAACCATATTGTCCCATACAGTACTTCTCTGCTCTAATACCACTTCCCCAACAGCTTCTGTCACACACACTGCTCCCTACAGTCCTCTAGTTCATGCCCATAAGCCTCCCATCCCCGCTCATGCATTATCCCCACTTGCTCATCTCTTTGCATGTGAATCAGCCTAATTCCTTTCCCTTCGTGTTGCCTGACTGCCAGAAGGGGTGGCACTGAAAGAACAGAAGGTAATCTCCCTAGTCTGAATTTCAGTGTTCAATATCAAAGAACAATTGCAGGGAAGATTCTGCTCAGCTGATAGGTCTGGGATGCTGTATGCTAAACTGCTCTCTGGGGGTGGTGCAGGGTAGTGAAGATGGAATTTTGGAGAAGCCTATAAGCAGCCACTGAGCATGTGAAAACTTATTTTGAAAGGCTTACAACTTAGCCAAATGTGGGTAGATTTTCACAGGGACAGCAGAAAGCACAGGCCTGATATTAGGGCCAACTCCCTAGTATTTCCAGTTATTTGAAGTATTTCAAATTTCCAGTCCCTCTCAAAAAACAGCTAGCACTGAAGTTTTCTAATGAAATGGTTATAAGGATTTTTAACATAACATTTTCTTTAATCTTGTTATCTGAATCAGCTACATTGTTTTATCTGAAATTTTGAAGAATTCAGCTGGAGTTAGACTTTAGCATGTTTTTAAAGCACAAACAGCTTAAGTCTCGTAAAGCTGTAAGCAACTGGAAACAGGGTCTTCTAATGGAAAATGTAAGGCAACCTTAAATATAGGCAATGCTAGTCACACCATCTAGAACAACAACAAAAATCATAAAGTGATCTAGTATCATTGGACAAAATGGGTTCATTACAACATATACCTTAATACAGTCAAATGTAATGTCACTCATCTATGAACATAGAAAGTAGGTATCACAGAATGGAGAACTGTCTCATGGAAAAATGTCATTTTGAAAAGAACAATGGGTCATGGTGGATAAACAGCTAAAAATCAGAGTTTCCCATAAGATACTGCAACTGACAGGCTTAATTCAATTCTTGGCTATAATAAGCAGACATATATCAAGTATAAAAAGGAAGGTGACATCACCTATGTATACAGAATTGGTGAGGGACCATTACTTCAATTGTGCCCAAGTCTTATGATCTCAAATCACAAAGTATGTTGAAAAATTAGAACAGGTTCAGAAGAGGGACTAATAATTTGAGAATGAGAATACATATTGTACAGTGAAAGAGTTCTGAAAGTTTGATCTACATAGTTTATCCAAGAGACAGTTTAGAGGTTATTTGATTGCTATCTATAAGTAGCTACATGAGAAGATAAAAGACTCTTTAATTGTATAGTCAAAGAAACAACATCCTGTGTCTGGAAGCTGAAGTTTGATAAACTCAGACGCGAGATAAGATGCACATTTTAAAAACAGAATAACTATTGGCACAACCTATCAAGAGATGTGGTGGATTCACTGGGCTTCACAGTGCTGCCGCTTTGAAAAGCTAGGAGGAGTCTGATGCCAGGCTCCTGTGGCAGCATTTCAAAGAGGCAGCCCAGCGTGGAACTCTTTGAAGTACCACTTTCTTTCCTGCCCCCTTGCTGCCTCATTCTGATAGAGGGAGCAAAGGAGGTGGGAGCGACTATCCGATAAGCATTTGTCGACTATCCGACAAGCTTGTTGACTATCCGATAAGCATTTGCTCATCAGATAGTTGACTAATCGACTAGCCCTTCACATCCCTAATCAAAACTGGATGTCTAAGATATAAGGTCTGGCTCAAATACAAGTTATGGGATTGATGCAGAAGTTACTGAGTGAAATTTTTGGATAATGTTATGCATGAAGTCAAGCTAGATTATCGTAACGGCTAATTATATCTTTAAAATACATTAATTTAACCTGCAGAATACTTAACTGCACACAATAAAGATTGAATGCAATATTTTTACATTTTAGTCTCATCCGACCATGAGCACTCTTTGCTCCTTAAAGTTGTATTCTGTTTCAGAATGTTTCTCCTAAGACATAATAAACAGTAAACATTTCTTTAATGTTAACGTGCTTTCCTATTCAAGAGAACAAGCAATAATTCTCATTCATGCTTTACCTCATTCAATAACCGTCATTTCTGAAGTACCTTTTTAAAAACAAATAAAGTAATACAACCTCCTTGGAACATAGAAAAGTGTTATTAATTGCTATAGATGACATTGACAATGGGTATATCACTATCAAATATACCATTCTGAAAAGCACTGGAAGACATTGGATTCTCTTGCTAGGTTAACTCCTGTGCCCTTGCCTAGGAAGAATCAAAAGATATCACTCTTGATTTTTACCTGCTCTTGTACATCTTCAAATTCTGAGCTGAGAAGCTCTATAAAGATAGGAACAGCTCCTGCTTGAATCACAATTTGAGTTTGAAGGGAATTTCCCGAGGCAATGTTTGTCAGCACCCAAGCAGCTTCAAACTAGAACATGAAATACAGAAGTGATATTCATTAGATGCATTCAGTAGCATACACAAGTAAAAGGAAGTTTAAACATCTTCTATAAAAAGACAGCATTACAGAAAATAATGGTGTAGCTAAATGAATTAACTAGGGGGGAAATTGCCAACATTTTCAAAAACAAGAATGTACATTTAAAAGATGATTTATAGAAATAATATCAAATTTTCTAGAGCATCTCAGCCACCATTTATTTTTATGAAACTTCACAGAAACTTTTACTTTTTTCTATCCCATTACCTCTTTGACAAAGGGACTAGTATGCACAAATGAAATCCTAATATATGAGTTTTCACACAGGTATAATTCTGAGGCTAGGTCTACGCTGCAATGTTAAATTGGAAAAAGAAATGCAATTTGAGGTTTGCAAATTGTGTATCTTTTTTCCCCGATTTTCTTTCGAAAGAGGCTTTTCCAAAATTTGATGCGTCTACACAGTACCAAATTTCAGAAAAAAAGTGCTCTTTTGACACATCCCTTATTCCTCATAAAACAAGGTTTACAGGGATGGCAAAAGAATCATCCACTTTTCCGAAAAAAATTCAAAACAACAGACGCATTCCTTGGCATGGCATTCCGGAAAAACAATGCAGTCTAGACGTAGCCTGAGACTCTTAATCAACCTGTTCAATGCACTGCTCAGCTATCTACGTGAATATGCATTAAGGGCCGGAGATGGATGAATAGTTTGAGTGACACAAGCGACTGATACATCGAAAAAAGAGGTGTCATTTTAGAATAAATAGGAATGAAGACTGAGGTTTTCCTAACCTTTTTACAAGAAGTTTCCTTCTAATTATGACCTAATATTATTCTACAATAAAGAGTACTATATTTCTTCAGTTACCCCTACGTTCTATATCACTGTTAGGATTTATTAGCGCATGATGTATATTTACACACACACACACACACACACACACACACACACACACACACACACTTTAGTTAAATTAAGATCTTGAATTAACAATCAATCCACATAATCATTTAAAAATTACAAATATTTTAAACAAAAAACAATGTCATTATTAGTCAAATTTATGGGTTTTTTTTAAACATATCAGACATTTTTACCGTGAGTATCAATCATTTACACACTCTAATTTGATTGGATTGCCCAAGGCATATGGAAAGCCAAATATTCCTATAATGTGTTGGCAGAGGAGTCAGAATAAGATTATCTAGAAATCAATTTATAGTACAATGAATTAAATCTGAAATGCAAAAACAAAAAACAAAACAAAACAAAAAAAAGAAATAGCACCAATAGATGGAAAGTAAACTAGATATTATAAATTGTTCCAAACTTAATATCAGTAATGAATTTTTAAATATATAAATTATTCTTTATCCAACTATATCCCTTTAAAAGATTAAATTTACTTTAATTTACTCTCCTGGAAGAGTCACTAACTTCTAAAGTGCAGTAGGGAACTACACATAGGAATTAATGATTAAATCAAATATAATAAAAGTCATACACAGATCCTTAAGGGGATGAAAATCAGGACTCAACAGGTATGAGGGAGGTGTTTTCAAACTCCAAGTTTAAATTTTATTAATAATATGCATTTAAAACTTGTCCCCCATCCCTGGAAATAAATCTTCTTGGAACTTGCTGGTTTCACTGACATATATCAGAATGCATTGTTCTGTGACAAGACAAACAGGATATGCTGCAATGAGATTTCTGGTATTTGTGATGTCAGACTGCAATAGGTATCTTCAGTGAACAAGGAAGTAATCAGCAATGTTTCACAGAACAGAGGGAAAACTCTTTAAAAAGACAATTAAGACTGAAATTTACTATCTTCCTGTAATTTTTCTTCTCTGAAGCAAGCACCTGGTGCTCCATGACCTACTAAAACTGGGTTATTTTTCCTCATCTTCCAAACGCACATTCCTCTTTTAAAATAAAATAAAACAAAACAAAAAACAAAACATTGCACACATCCCACTCTCTAGTTTTACAATGTATAAAAGCTTCAGAGGGATAGCCGAGTTAATTTGTAACAGGAAAAACTCAAAAAAAAACAACAAATAGTCTAGAATCATAGAACTGGAAGAGTATCAGAGGGGTAGCCGTGTTAGTCTGAATCTGCAAAAGCGACGAGGAGTCCTGTGGCACCTTATAGACTAACTGAAGTGTAGGAGCATAAGCTTTCGTGGGCAAAGACCCACTTCGTCAGATGCATCTGACGAAGTGGGTCTTTGCCCACGAAAGCTTATGCTCCTACACTTCAGTTAGTCTATAAGGTGCCACAGGACTCCTCGTCGCTTTTGCAGAACTGGAAGAGACTTCAGGAGGTCATCTAGTCCAGCCCCTACCCAAAGCAGGACCAAGCCCAACTAAATCAACCCAGCCAGGCCTTTGTCAAGCCAAGTCTTAAAAACCTCTAGGGATGAAGATTCTACCTCCGTAGGTAACCCATTCCAGTGCTTCACCACCCTGCTACTGAAATAGTTTTACCTAATATCCAACCTAGACCTCTCCCATTGTAACTGGAGACCACTGCGCCTTGTTCTGCCAGCCATCACTACTGTGAGCAGCCTTTCTCCATCCTTTTTGGAACCTCCCTTCAGGAAGTTGAAGGCTGCTTTCAAATCCCCCCTGACTCTTCACTTCTGCACACTAAACAAACCCAAATCCCTCAGTCTCTCCTCATAGGTCATGTGCTCCAGCCCCCTATTCATTTTGGTCGCCCTTCGCTCCAATCCTTTCTATAGTGGGGGGCCCCAGAATTGGACACAATATTTAGGGTTGACAGAGAATTTAACCAAAAATACCACCCCACCCCCCCAAAAGGACCCTGACAGTTATTAAGCAAAAAACAAAACAAAAAAAATTACAAAAAAAACAGCATGGCCCCTTTAAGGTCTTTGTGGCTTTTTTTGGGCCGGTGGCCATCTTTTTTTCTTACTCTGTGCCAGAAGAGAGCTCCCCTGCAGAACCAGGTAAGCAGGGGAAAGGAGAGGCTGGGGGGACCCCCAGGGGCTGGGCCCAGTTGCTGAGTGTGGTAGAGTTGCCAGGCGTCTGGTATTTTTGCCTCCTGGCTGGGCGGGGGGGAAGGGGAGGAGAAAATACCGGACATTTTAGGTGTCCAGCATTTTCTAATTTTTTTTTTTTAAACCAGACAGGAGGCGAAAATACTGGACACCAGGCAACCCTAATAATATTCCAGATGTGGCCTCACCAGACCTGAATAAAGGGGAATAATCATATCTCTGGATCTGCTGGCAATGCTCCTCCTAACGCACCCTAATATGCCATTAGCCTTCTTGGCTACAAGGGCACACTGCTGATTCATATCCAGCTTCTCATCCATTGTAATCCCCAGGTCCCTGTCTGCTGAACTGCTAATTAAACAGTCGATCCCCAGCCTATATCAATGCTTGGGATTCTTCCATCCCAAGTGCAGGACTCTACACTTGTCCTTGTTGAACCTCATCAGATTTCTTTTGGCCCGATTCTCCAATCTGTCCAGGTCTAGTAGCACCTTCAAGACTAACAAAACATGTAGATAGTATCATGAGCTTTTTTTTTTGTGAGCACGAAAGCTCATGATTCTATGTGTTTTGTTAGTTTTTAATGTGCTTACTAAACCAGTGGTCTCCAACCTTTTTAACCTCAAGATCACTTTTTCAAAGTAAGTGCAACGTAAGATCTACCTCAACCCAAATATCTTTGCCCCACTTCCTTCCCCCCATTCTCTGAGGCTCTGCCCCTGCTCTACCCCTTCTCCGAGGCCTCATCCTGCTCACTCCAACCCCTTTCCTCCCCGAATCTCATTCACTTTCACCAGGCTGGGGTAGCGGGCAGGGGTCCAGGCTCTAGTCTTGGGCCAAGGGTTAAAGAATGTGGGAGGGGAAGTCCTGAAGGTAGGGAGGTCGGGTGGGTTCTGGAATGGCCTAGAGCAGTGTTTCTCAAACTGTGCTCTGCGGAGCCCCAGGGCTCTGCAAGACATCTCCAGGTGCTCCGTGAGGTTGACAAACTGGAAATATCGATAGGTACAATTAGTGGACCGCTGGGCCTCCGCATACATTTTTATGCATGTGAAGGGCTCCGGAGCCCAAAAAGTTTGAGAAATGCTGGCCTAGAGGATTACCCTGGGGAGTGCAGGGTGGTGGGTTTGAGTCTCGCTAGGGTTACTAGATAGTTTAAAAAAATACCAGACACTTGATCTCAGATCCAAGGGGGGAGCAGGGCACGGGGTTGGCCTGGTGGGGGGAGCGGAGCTGGCCACGAGGGAGTTGGGGGAGCGGGGCTGGCCAGGGGGGAACCGGCCACCGAGGAGTGGGGTTGGCGGGGGAGGGGGCGCAACCAGCCATCAGGGAGCAGGGCTGGCTGTGAGGGGATTATGGAGTGCGGGGCTGGCTGGGGGTGGGGAGTGGGGAACTGGCCGGCAGGGAGCAGGACTGGCTTTATGAAAACTGGTAGTAGTGACAGGTAGTGTGTACAAAGGGCAGAGGCAAGGACTTAAAAGCCAGCTCCCAGCATGTACTGGCTCCAGCTTACCCACCTCACCCTCCATGCTGCTGCCTCTCTGTCGGAGGCAACAACAGTGGGGGAGGGAAAGTATGTAATTGACAAGATTAACTAATAAACTTGGGTTTATCGGTTAATCGTGCACTCATCTACACAATGACACCCTTAAATTGGTGCATGCATCATTCTTGTATGAAGTTAGAAATATGAAGTACAAGACTGTTTATAGTTTTAAATGTGCTAATGAGAGCCATTACTGGTTCCCTTCCCACAAAGCCTTAACTTATGAACAGCCTTTTTTCTGTAAATCTAAGTAGTGGTTGGTGACCATACCACCTGGTTCTGGGATTCCATTTTTCCATAAAGAAGGGGGGAATATAGAACGAGGGGTTCACGCCCTGTGGAAAGATCTATTTAAGCAATGGAAAACTATCAGCCCTTTATCTTTGGCTGGCCTGGAAAACCCTGAAAGGATACAAAAAGAGCTGGAGACCCAGTCAGGGTAAAGAATTAGTCTCTGATTTGAAGATTATGCCTGAAATAAGATCAGCTCTTTAGGGTAAGAATCTGGATAAAATAAGTTTTATTTAGTGAATTAGAACTAGCTAGGAGTTTTCTTTTGATTTAGTAACTTACTTTGATATGTTTTGGCTTGCAACCACTTAAAAATCCTACTCTTTTCATTTAATAAAAATACTTATTTTTTAATCAGACCCAGGGTAAATAATTGTTACCTAGCTGGGTAGGTGGAGGGATGACCAGTTTGCCTATCTCTCTCTAATGAAGAAGGAAAACATACTCATGAACTTTCCCTGTCTAAAACTTTTACAGAGAAAGAATTATTTAATTTGAGGGTTGAATTCCTGGATGTTGTGCCCTAGAATTACATCCTCCCAAAGCTGACAAGTTTCAGTGTCTGCACTGCTCTTAAGGGAGACGGTAACTCCAACTCTGTGACTTGTCTGGGAGAGCCCAGAGAATCTGGTCCAGCAGGACAAGGTGGTAGGAAGCCCTAGAAAACAAGGCAGCGGATATCCTTGGCATGATCAGCAAACCGGAGAACAATCAATCCCAAGGGGATTTCTGTGCCCATCACAGGCACTTGATCCAAAAAAGCTCCAATAGCTGCTTGAGCTTTGGTATAGTAGGCACTACCATGTCAGTTGCAAGGATATATCAGCAATGTCAAAGCACAGATGTAATGCAGGATGAAATCCTCTGCACTGAGACTGTAAAGCCTTTCATCTGGTCTGCCACTGACACAAACAGCAGTGATGAAGACCTGAAAGACCTCATTCCAGGTGTAAAGCCAAAGCCCTTATAACATTCAAGGAATGCAGTCTCTCCTCATCTTTATGAAAATAGGTCTTAGGAAAGAAAGTTCATAAGTATACGGCTTGAATGAGGTGGAATTACAATATTACTTTAGGCAGGAATTATGAAGTAGATGAAGGTATAACTCTTCCTTATTAAAAAAACTGTGCTAAGAACTTCCAAAGCTTTTAACTCTGCCATTCTTTCCACAGCAGCAACAGCTGCCAAAAAACCTACTTTCATGGCCAGATGCAGCAAATAGCAAGTAACCCTGGTTTCAAAGGGAGGACACTAACTGACTTAGCACCACTCTAAGTGACAGGAAGAAATGGGATCTATGATGTAGAGATGTAACCTGTCCAGATCCTATCTGAATCAAATTGGTACAGGATTAGAAGATACCGAATAGGCTACAGTTGGACATAAAGTAAAAATAAGCTGCCAGGTGAATGCTGTTTAAACTAATCAATAGGCCTTCTTGTTTTAGGTGGAACAAACAGTCAAAAACATGTTCATTAGAGGCCAGGACAGACAAAATACTCTTCTGTTTTGACCATAAGGAGATTCATTTCCACATCAACCTCTAAGCTTCTCTAGTGGATGGCTTTCTGCTAGGTAGGAGAATGCTTTGCACAGTCACTGAACACTCTGCCTACCAAAGCATTACCTCTCGATCATCGAGATGAAGAGCAAGTACTCCTGCAGGTCCTATCACTGCATGACAAGCCCAAAGTAACTTAAACCTGCCCGGAAACTCTGAGATGAAGTCTGGCATGTTGAACCACATATCCCAGTGTTTCTTAAACTTTTTAAGACCGAGGAATACCAAATAATTTTTTTTATGGGGAACACCAAGAATTTTTTGTTGAGAAAAAAAGTGGGGGAGG
The DNA here is from genome assembly GCF_052426305.1 of Pelodiscus sinensis. Lineage (NCBI taxonomy): Eukaryota > Metazoa > Chordata > Testudines > Trionychidae > Pelodiscus > Pelodiscus sinensis. The sequence goes on along the minus strand of NC_143052.1, from coordinate 143,881,316 downwards.
AAAAAGGGCTAGGGGGAAAGTTATTGAGCCAAAAAAAATTGCCTGTCCCTTTAAAGGGCAGCCATTTTGAATTCTGTTCTTCGTGGCACACCTCTGACTGCCTCACGCCGGTGTACCACGGAACACAGTTTAAGAAACATTTACATTCGTAAGAGGCCATGTGTCCCAGTAGTCCAAGACTTTCTTTTACTACTGTAAGCAGATGAGCGTTTATATCTATGGCCGTGGTTTCCAACACACTAGCCACATGTGGCTATTTGGCCGGTTGACTGTGTCTAGTTGGCTTGAACAATGTGGATACAGGGCATTCCCACTATAAGTCGCCCTTGTATGCATCCATTCCGCACTGAAGTCATTGACGCTTGTAGGAACTGATGCGTTATAAAGCCTCCCATTCCCCACTCAAGTTGCACAAAAAAAAAAAAAAAAAAAAAAAAAAAAAAATTTGCACAAATGGAAGTCAGTCATGGGGAAAAAAATTCCCCGCTTTAAGTTGTTTTGCTATAAGTCCAAGGTTTTTGGAACGTGTCTTGGACTTACATCAAAGACAGCCTGTATTTGGCTGGTTGAGTGGGGCTAGCTCGCTATAGCAGTAGCCACTATCGTGACTACTGCTTCAGAACTGGTTGGACACCATGAATCTATGGAAATGTTTAATGCCAGAAATCTGGCTTGAGGTTAAGAATGCCCTAGCTACTGCAGAATCCAGGATTGCTCCTATACATTCTGTTCTCCGAACTAGGAAGAAGATTGACTTGTCCTCATTAATCAACAAATTCAGCAGTCCAAAGAGGGAACAGATCCTGGATAGATCTCATAACAGCCAGTCATCTAGGTGACGAAATATTTGCCCACCTTGTTTCCTTAGGAATCCTGCAACCAAGGTTGTGCATTTTGTAAATACTAGCAGAGCAATAGACAGGTCAAAGTGGAAGACTGTAAACTGATGCTGGATATTGTTGAGCAGAAGTCTTAAGAATTTCTGGAGGCTTGGATGGATTGCCAAATAGAAACAGGAATCCTTCAAGTCAAGGGCAGCATACCAATCATGAGGACCCAGAAAGTGATCCAGACAAAAACTTATTTACTTAATATTTTTGTTCATACTTCCCATGGAGGATGGCCTGAGACTCTTTTTGCCTTTGGAACCAGGAATAGGACTAAAAACCTTTCCTTTAATGGAGGTTGGGGAAACCACTGCTGGAGCTCCCAGCAGAGAAGAGACTGCATTTTTCAGAGAAGGTCTTTAGGGACAATAGTCCCTAAAGAGAGCAGGGAGAGAAAGAGATGGAAATAAACTGCTAGGTATATCCCCATTCCACAGTTCTTAGGAGCCAGCAATCTGTGGTAATAAGACCACACAGACAGGAAGCAGGATTCCCTGTTTTTTCCAACAGGTTAAGGAGAAACTAGACTGATGTGATCTGGCACTTTGTGCTTGACAAGACCATCCAACAAATGGGGTCTGCTGACTGCCTAGAAGAACTTGCTAAAGAATAAAACTAATAAGGAATTGGTCTTCTCCCATGGTTCTTTCCTTGTTTTCTAGATTGGTTAGGTTGCTTGGTGGAAAAGGCAGGTCTGCATTATTTTAAGGAATGGTGTGTAAATTCCCTATAATTCCAAAATGGCCCTCAAACATTAAGACTGTGGAGCATTTCCTGCTGCATTTACAAGAACATAGGACCATCAGGAGAGAGATTCTGTGTCCTCTGCTGGACCTCCTGTGAAACACCCAAGGATTGAAGCCATAAACATCTGTGCAGAGATACAGCAGATGCCATGTCTTTAGCCATTGAATATGCCCCACTTAAAGCCTGAGGCCTGAGCCACTATCTTGCTCTTATTTTAACAGAGTCTGGAATTCCTGTTTCACATCCTTTGGCAACTTATCTGAGAACTTCTACATATTATCCCAGATGGAGAAGTCATTATCTGGCCAACAATGCTTGTTGGTTAGCAATGTGAAATTGTAGACCAGATGTGGAATAATTTTTCCTACCAAAAATGTCAAATTCCTTTGCGTCATTGTCTTTTGGGGACAAAGAACTAACCTGACACACACTCATTTACTGCCAAGAAACTAAGGAACCTGACCAGGGATGTGCATAAACATGATCCTGGTCTTGAGAAAGAATGGGATGGCTTCTTTCTGTTCTCTTGGCTGTTGGAGGCAGTGAGGATGGCATATGACAAGGATTATGTAGGCTCTACAATGGCTTCATTGATAGGGAGAGCCTCTCTAGAATGTCCTGCTAACTTCAGAATGTCCACAAGCTTATGAGGACTCTCCTGGACTACCTTAACAGGGGTATCAAGAAAAGTCTCTTTAAAAGGTCTTGGTAAGCTTTGTAGTCATCTCAGACTAGTGACATATCTCCAAGAGCAATAATCTCATCAGGCAATGAGAAAGACAAATGCAAATCCTGCTGAACTGCAGTGAATGGATGTTCCATAGCTCAGAGGCTTTGGGGGCTTAGCTCAATAGCAAAGACATATACCTGGACCTCATTACATGAGTCAGCACATTGCCTGGCAGGAGATCTAAAAAGGGAGGCTCTGGATGAAGATGACTTGCCCCAAGGGGTTCTAATAAGGCCAAGTGCTCCAAGGTTCCCTTAACTTGGACCATATTGGGACAGAGTGGGCATTAGTAACAAAACTCCTTCAATGAAGAAGGGAATGTCATTATCTGTGAACCAGTTGAGAAAATGCTGGATATTCAGTATACTGCGATACCGCAGACTGACCTCAAGCCTGAGGTAAGTCTGTCCCTAAGGCCTGAGGTTAGCTCACCTGGAACCAAAGTATCTCCTGTACAACAGGGGATTCTGGTATTGAAAGGCAACGTAGATCTTGTACTGCTGTGTAGACATCCAGCATCATCAGTACTAAGACACTTTCTTATTGCTGCTGATGTTACACAGAAGTAGTCAAAATGCTAGTACTAGAGAACATCTCTTGCCAAAGGACATACTTCCCCATCCACCTGATTACTTACCAGAGATTTCAATCATCTAGTGCAGCTAATTCTCAGCACCATGAGGCTACGTCTACACTGCAAGCTATTTTGGGATAAGTCTTAAAGCAGCCTATTATTTTGAAATAATGGACGCGCTATTCCGGCACCCCTGTAACGCTCATTCCATGAGGGTTAAGGAATGTTTTGGATAGCACAAATTGCGTAGCTAATTTCAAGGTAAGGGTGCAGTGTAGACGCAGCCTGGGTGATTTAACCTCTTAGGCTTCTTCCGTCTCACCAGAACAGGGGGTTGCGTGCAGGCATTCTGAAGCAATATCTACCTGATGCTAAAGTTCATGATGCATGCTAGGGATATGAAGGACTAGTCGACTAGTCACTCCCCACCCCCCCCACCCCGCTTCCTGCCTCTATCAGAGAGAGGAAGCAAGGGTGGGGGAGAAAAGAGGGAACTTCAAAGAGGCAGAGCCGCTTGAAGCCTGGGGCCAGGCTCTGGGCTCCATGCAGCGATGCTGCTTTGAAACACCTCATGAAGTCTGAGGCCTGCTGGGGTGTCCCCAGGCTGCACGCGGCGTTTCTAAGCAGCAGCGCTGCATGGAGCCCAAAATCAGCTGGGGACTCCCCCGCTGGCCCCAACCTCCATACACTGCTGGCACTTTGAAACACTGCAGGGAGACCAGCATCAGGCTTCTTGTGGTGTTTCAAAGTGGCAGCATGGCATGGAGGCCAGGGTCAGCAGGGAAGTCTCTGGCTGACCCTGAGCTCCATGCAGAGCTTTCACCTTTGAAGTGTAACAACAGCCCTAGAATGCATTGACTATTTCAGCCATGGCCAACCTGCAGCTCGTGAGCCGCATGCAGCTGGCTCTCTCCCCTGCCCCCCCCCCACCCCGGTGCATCTCGTATCTCGTGAAGCTACCCCTGTGGCTTGTGAAACAGCCCCTGCCTCCCGGCAACCTGTGCTCTCTGGGGTAGGGGAGCCATCAGGTGCAGCCATTAAAAATGGTGTCTTCAAGATGGTGTCAGCTGGGTGGAAGCCTGATGTGGCCAAAAAGCCTCTAAACATGTTGCTTAAAGCGGCAGGCTTTTTTTTTTTTTTTTTTTTTGCTAGACAACTTCCCCCCTCACCTCCCAACCCTTTGTGCTATATTCACAACTATTTTGGCTCTTTTCCTGTAATGGGTTGGCCATCCCTGGAGTATTCGATTAGTCAATTAGTCGATATTTAACATCATTAGTGCATGCCCTAAGAAGGTGGGCTCAGAAGGTTGATGCATAGTGGCCTTCATAATGATGTGGTGTATTCTTGCCTCTGTCTGTTTGTACGGTGCTTAAAGCCTCTGCAAATCTGTCAGTAGTCTCTGAATGAGGATTGCTCACCAGCATCAATTTTTTGCAACCAGCTCAAAGTTTAAACATTGGAAACAAAGGCATATCTTGGCACAGTGCACCAGCACCCCATAACAATAGTGAAGCAATGCAAAAGAAAATAAAGAAAAACAACAAATGAATTTTAAATTAACTATCTAAGTAGTACCATTAAACTTGAAGAAGCAAGCTGACATGCTCCATCTAGTTATCAAAGGTGGTAAGAAGGAACTCAGGGGACCTAAGGAGGACCTCTGTCTTGTATAGGATTGTGCAGAAACACAAGACAACAGAAGTTGCATGCGCCCCCTTAACAGGGCATGCCAAAGGGAAAACATTCAACTCTGGAACTTGGGCATGCATATACCTGAAGCGGAACTGATATGTGCAATCACACAAAGAAAAACAAAACAGGGTGGGACAATTCACTGATATTTCACCTGACCAAACCTGCATTCAAATCTTGCTTCTGATACATCAGAAAGCCAATGTGGTGGTCCTATCCTAGCCTCTGCCACACACAGCCTCTTTCCAGGAGGCTAAAATTCAAATCACAGGAATCTTTTTGAGTTAAGATTTTGTTTCATTTTCATAACCTTGGAGGAGGGTAGTTTGCTTAATGTGTACCTGCTTTAGATATTAACATCCTGACATTAACTTTCATGATCACCAAATCCATTCATAAAATAAAGGGAAAAAATTGTGCACCTGTAATGTACAATTTTCTTTTCGTTTGAGGAACTCCACAAACCTGGCCACCACTCCTGGTGTGCTGATCACTTCATCTATTGGGGGATTAGGTTCTGTTTAAAATAGAATGTGGAATTAGATTCAAGACTCTCTTTGCAGAATTCCCTACACCAAAATTCCATTATGATAATTACTTTTTTGTCAAACAAAATTACATTTTACACCAACATTACTTTGCCCTTTTCAGGGACAAGGATTTATATCAGTGATAAAAAATAGATTCCAACATCATGATTCCAGAGATATGTATGTGTGGGTACACACGCACACATGAAAAGAAGCTGGCTAATTAAACCAAGAAGTTAATTTATGAAAAAGAAAGACTACTACCTATTAACAGCATTTTCATGATACTGCCTCTGTAGATTCATACTTTGAAACGGGTGCACATGTGGACCAGCTGTCTTAGAACTGTCCAGGAAGCACCATGTTTGGGCCACACAAGCATCACCTAGGTCCAAAAATTTGTTGTTTCCTATTGTGAGGACACGAAAGCCAAAACCATCTCCTTGTCATTTAACAGTAAGAAATTAAATGTCACAAGGGACTATTACAATAACTAAGTCTGACTTCCTGCCTAAAATGGACCATAAAACCTCCCATAGGAATTTCTGCATCAAACCCGTAACTTCTTTGCCATTTAATTTAGATTTTATAAAAGATCTGCTCTTTTGATTTAAACACTTCAAGTGACAGCATCCACCACATCCATAAGAAAGTTGTTCCAATGGCTGTTTACCCTTATTTTTAAACAAGGTGCAAAATTTCAAAGTCAATTTCTCTCACTTTACTATTTCTTCTAGATAAATGAGATCAAATAGTTGAAAGCTAGAGGGCTCTTTATGCCATCAGAAATCATTTATTTATGTTACCAAGCACAAAGCACTTCCAGCCCATAGTCAAGTCACTTTCTCTTGGTAAACTAAAATAGACTGAGTTTCTTAGATCTCTCACAATAAGGCAGATATTCCACATCTCAAATCATTCTTATAGCATCGTCTGAATTTTTTCCAAATTTTCAACATCCATTAAAAGTGCTGCTACCAGTAGTGATCAGACTATTCTATGGCAGTAGTCCAATGCCACATACAGAGATAATATCACTTTCCTGCTTCTACTTGACATTCCAAGACTTACATATCCAAGAAAGTTTGCCCTTGTAGATACACCATGATATCAGTAGCTCATGTTCCGCTGGTAATCTACCATTATCCTCAAGTCCTTTTCAGTGCCACTGTCTTCCAGGATGCTGTCTTCCACCTTCTAAGTGTGACCTATATTCTTTGCTCCTAAATTCCTTTGGCAGCTTTTAAATGCACGTTGTTCAAATGAGTCCGCTTTACCAAGTGATCTAAATTGGTCTATATAACTTATTTATCCCTATCATTGACCATTCCACCACTTTTTGTATTTACAAATCTTACCAACAATGCTTTTATTTTCTCTCAAATCATTCATAAAGATATTGAATAGCACTGGACAAAAATATATTCCTACAGCAACCCTCAAGAGACAGCCACATTATTCCCCTTCTATGGTTTTTTTGATTAGTTAACACTTTTTAATCTACTTACTATAGCCTACACTGATATTTCATCTTTTTTTTTTTTAATTAAAATATCACGAGATGTCAAATGCCACTTCAAATGTCAGTTCCTTTTGTCAACCAGATTTATAATCTAATTTTAAAATCTTGTTTGATAAAACCTACCAATCAATGTAGTTTTAATCATGTTACCATACACGCTCCTCCCTCCCCCCAATATGGAATGCCCTGACCAAATTCCAAATCAGCCATTACAAGATGTTGCCCCAGATCAGTTACTCGGATCATTCTTCTCCCTCTCTTGAAATATTGCACAACGTTAACTTTTTCAAGTCCTTTGGAACTCTCTCAATATTCCAAAATGTGTTTAACAATAACACTAGGAGCTCAGTGAGCTTCTTGGCCAAATATTTTTTCTGCGAGTTATCCAGTTCTGTTGAATCAGATATTTGATTTTTGGCAGTTGCTGTTCAGCATCCTCCTTAGTTACTGATGGAATAGAAAGTATTTCCTTATTCCTAGATATGAATACACCACCTTTACAAATGCAGATGGAAAAGCTTGATGAAACTTGTGCCTTTCCTATCAATGATTTCCACCTACTTGAAGCTCCAAAATAAGATTCCAAGGAAGGCAGATTCTGTGGCTATCGAATGGCTACCAGCTCCAATGTAAGTAATCCTTCTGTGTCCTTTAATAACTGCCTGTTATAGAACAGACAATGACAACAGTTCCTCCTGGTCTTAAAAACCTATGATTCTAGGATACTCTTATGGGCCCTCCTGACCACCACAGCTAAGATCCAAACGTTAATTACAATTGTGACTGTTATTGTTTCACTTTTTACCTTGCCTCTCCAACTCCCTCCATTTCTTTATTTTAGTCACCTGTTCTCTATCTTAGATTATAAACTCTTTGGGTCAGGCATTATTCTGTCACATGTGCCTAGCCTAATGGAGCCTTGATCAGGGCTTTTATCGGGGGTGTCCCACCAGTTCTGAAGCAGTAGCCACTATAATGGCTGCTGCTATAGAGAACTAGTTACACTCAACCGACCAAATAGCTACATTGTTTAAGCCAACTAGCAACATGTGGCTAGTGTATTGGGCACCACAGTTCTAGTTGCTACCACAATAATAAATGAATGATTTACCCCCACAGAACCTTGTAAAATAAGGAAGTATTATTCCTATTTTACAGATGGGGAGTCAAGATCCAGATTGAAGAGTTCACCCACATATTATACAAGAAAGCCAATGGCACATCCACAAGTTGAACTATAAGACTATCCATTCTTGACAATACTCCCTCTGCTTCAGACAGGGCACCAGAAGCCCCAGAACATGGAAAACCCATATCTAAACTATTTGGATCTGAGGACTGAGAGTATACTACAGAGTACTTGGACGTGAACATCTCTTTCTTCTGGCTCAAAGAATAAAGTTGGTACAGGTGGATTTCTATCTCAAAGAACGACCTGTTCCAAGAACAAAAGGCATACCAGTTGATAACCAACATTTTAGCCTTATAAAAGAGGTAAAAAATTTAAACTCCAACTTCCTATGGGACTCTGAGTCCCAGAGGTCAGAAGCCCCTTAGGTGTCGGTACGAAGCTGACCATGACACTGAAATAGGCTCGTGCCTGAAAAGCACAAAACACTGGTTACTGTGAAGATCTGCACCAGTAATACAATGAAACAGAACAAGCCACACAGTAAGGAGGAACTAGAAATAAAAAACCCTTTCTTTTAAAGTAATAAATAACTAGCACAACAAATGAAAATAAAAAGAAGGAAGAGTACAACAGATTCCAAATAGGATGAGACTGCGGCAAGACAGAAACAGTCAGAGCCACAGATACTTTTAACCCATCACACTGAAAATTTGGTTCTAAGCTGAGAGATTCAATTAGTCTTAATAATCAGTTAAGAGTGTTTTCCAAAAGGCTTTGACCCAGCACTTCCTGATGGGCATGATGAAATGGGAATCTGCACAGGCAATTGCTCAAGATATAGCAAATTTGATTTTGAATAAACATGGTCAGGAAAGTTCCTAAAGTGTCTTGATGCTAGAATATGTAGTTAGAATGGCAAGGGTTTAAAGAGTGTGATGCTAAGAAACATCATATCACAAAGACAATTCACCACCTTGTTAATATCTCAATTATAAAATGTATACTCCACCTCAGTATTATGTTTCAGTGCTCACCTTTTGAAAGTAACTTCCGGAATTTCTGAGTGGCTGAGAGCTGCTGTTCTGGGCTATTGGAGAAAATCATCTCAATCATATCAGAGGTGATGACGGCACTCTGGGATGACAGAAAGCAAACTAGTAAATTTGGGACTGAATTCAGAGGGAAAATATTAGAATAACATTTGACAAACCGTGCTATTGAGTTTATTACTGTGTAAGAAGCCAGACAATAAAAAGTGATATTGACTGCTAGTGTTATCATTCAAAGGGCTTTAAATGGTAGTGTGCTAATTTCATTTCCAGAACCCCAATTTTGTTTCATAAGCTATATGAGCAAAATTAACAGACATTTTCCACATCACAAAACCGCCATATAATTAGCAGTCTTATCAGCAGAATGAAGTGGAGGATCAAAATAGAAAAAGTTGTTGATTTATGGGTGTTTGTGGGTATAAGGGATCAGTTTCTCTTGGCTAGGATAAGTTATTGTCTAGACTTGGCCACTATGTTTGCTTCAAGCCATTTTTGAAGCATCACAATTCACACAACCTATTTTTCCTTAATAAAGTATAAATGATTGTAGTTCTGGTGAAAGACAACCTTGAAGACTAAATTCCTGAGCACAATCATCAAAACAGAACTTCTAGCATTGGTTAACAATAGGTGTACCCCTGTCCTGAAGCCCTTTTGAAGGGTTCCCTGCAGTATCCAGCTCCGTATCCACTGCATATTCACAGAAAAAAACAGATCAGTCATTTCTAAGAGAGCAGTGAACACACCAGCTTGGAGAAAGCAACTCAGGATCAGCCCCTAGTTTAATATCACTTACATATTATTACAGTGAAAACAACACGTGAGGATAATGAAAACAAAAGGTTACATATACAATAAAATCATAACATGATTTCTAGAGTCTAAACAGACTAACCTTCTGTCTAAAGTTTATCTAACCCCAAACATCCTTTGTATATTTTAACCAAGTTTTCATTTATGTAAACTGCATTGCCCAATTACTTCTAAATGCAAAATGATGGAGGGTCTTTTTTGCCTTGTCCATAAATCCCTCAAGCTTTATAATTTATGCCTAGAATCAAGATAATGCTACGTGTGGCTTATCTTCTAGTATGCTGCATCCCTGCTGATTTCACAACCCCATGATGGCTTCATATGCAAATAACTCTCCATTGTGTTAGCTTGCAATGATTAATTAACAGACAGGTGAATAAATATGCTTTGTCTAACAAGACACTGTTTGTCAACTCTGCCTTGATACAGAGATTAAAAGTGTATTTTCAGTAGACATACATAACTCCTTACGCAGTATCTGTACACATTTCACAATATTAGCAACCAGTATGATCCTGGCTTTCATGTACAATCTCAGGTGACACTCTTTGGTGAACTAGGGCATACATACCAGGATCAGGATATTTCTGTAACTTTTTTGCCTGCTGGCAGAAGCAGCCCGAGGCAGGCTGCGGCAGCTGGAACCCCAGGAGAATGCACGATCGGCGCTCCCGCCTGCACGGCCATCAATAGAGTGACGTCATCATCGGGCACCGTGACATCATCATCAGGCGCCATGGGCGCCCTGTTAAAGGCGGCACTATAGGCAACGGCTGAGTCAGCCTATAGTCACAGGCCACCCACCACTTCTGCCTGCTGGCATTGAGGAGTTCATGAGTCACAACTAGCAAAACCTAATTTTCACTAAAATCACTGTTTGGTCACTCAGTACACAAGAGTATGGCAGTAATTTTAGTGGTAGGCTTTAGGAGAGAGTGAGGTTAGGATTAATGTACCTCTGACCGAATTCTAGACAGACCTTCCTAGAGTGACGTGCAAGGGATGCTGATGGACTAGAAGTCAAAGACAGGCTAGCTATAAAGCTCAGCCTACACAAACAACTAAGTATGCAACACACTGTTTTAAAGAGATGATGCCACTTGAAAATGTGCCCAAGGTACAGTTTTCTTACAGTTCCCTCTCCTGGTATTAATATTAAACTCAGCAATCTGTTTCTGAATCATGTTCTTGTTTTAAGCAGTCTTAACTTCAATGCTGCCACATTATGTGCTATTCTAGATATCTCCAAAAATGACATTATAAAGTTCATATAAGTGTGAGGTCAACCTAATACCTTAATTATTTAAAGACATACTAGTGTATAGATGTCAAGTCTTCTCTCTGCTCCTCAAATGCTATCATTTATTACAAGGTATCCATACTATAAATCACCCTGGTATACATGCGCTCTGTACTAAAATTGTTGACACTTGTAGAAACTGATGCATTGTCAGTCCGCCCATTCCCTGCTCTTAACTTGCATAAAAAAACCTACAATCTACGCAAATGGAAGTCAGCCGTGGGGGAAAAATTCCCTACTTTAAGTTGTTTTGCTCTAAGTCCAAGTTTTTGGAATGTGTCTTGGACTGATAGAGACGATGGCCTGAAATGCTAACTCTCAGTGGCAGAAAAGCAAACTGGTAACTACAAGTATTAAAGTAAGGGTTGCAACCCTTGGACAAATATAAAAATACTCTGTTATTTACAGTTAAATCTGGTCTCAGTTCAGTACGCTGTACCACCAGCTTCTCCCAGTCTTTACACTGCAATTAAATCCAACTTGATTTATGCCAGTAAATTTCCAGGCAAGAAGGTAACTAGTGGGTTCTGTACCAAACAAAACAAACTGCAATTTTTAACCACATATTGGCAAGTTTCTCTGCATCACTCAGCCTCAAGAACAAAGTCCACGAGGAGCTGTTTCAGGTAGCATGTTTTACACCCAGAGTTTTCTTGGAAAACAAACCACCAACCCATCTTCCACAATGTTGGAGCAATTTGACATTACCATATAAGTTGTATACCATATAAGTTGTATTTCAGAATATTAGCTCTTTATAAATTGATGGACAGTTCCCAAAGTGCCATATTTGCCTATGGCATTATTTACCACTATATACCTACCTAATATCCATTTTATTGACACACAAAGAATGTAGAGATTCTCAAAGCATCACGCTTACTTACAGAAGACATCTCCATGTTGTTCAGTTGAGATTCATGAAAAACTCCATCTGACATCACTTCTTCCTCTGCTTCTTCTTCAGCTGTAGCAACATTTCTGCGCTTAAATAACTAAAGAGGAAAAGACACAACGTTAGTAGCAATAGTACAGAATCCCAGGTTAACTTATGTTCAGAACAGCACATTAGGCTATTAAACGGAGATGTGACAGATGCTATGGAACCCTAGAACATTCAAAGACACTGTGTTAGTGAATTTATTGGCTTGCCACTAATTGTATTCCTGGTTCAATATGTGAGCTCAAGGATGCTTTTTGTAGCAACTAAAAGCTCTAATGAATAATTAATGCAAAATCTTAATGCTGAATCAATGCAGGTAATAAACCTTTGGAAGAGTGACCTGGTGCAAAACAAACACACAGATTAATGTGTCTTGGCCTTAACAGACAACACAGCTGAACCTTCATAAATTATCAGCCCTGACCAAAAGACTTGTTCACTCATGAGACTGTGACCAAGAATGGCAGGCCCTATGGAAAAAAGCTGCAGCACTTTAAATCTACCAGAATGTCCAGGTGGAAAGATGAACTGTCATTTAGTAAACAAAGCATGCATATAGTCTGTTTTTCAAGATGCTCTCTCTAAAATGCTTACGTTCTGAATAAATAATAACTTAATTTATGAGAGCTGGTTGTCAGAGAATAATTCTGTCATTGTCCCTGGGAGAACATAACTGCAAGTCAAATTGGCTGAGGTAATCACAGTGAATTACAGGAGTTTTCAGCCTAAACTGAAAGGAAAGGATCATGGGATTCTGGTCCAAGAATGATAATAACTATAGATCTAAGACTAAAAGGGATGCCCTCCAGAGATCAAAAGGAGACAGAGGTGCACAGTTAACTCAGGAATGACAATAAATAATTGCTAAAAGTTTGTGTTTCCAGAAGAACACTGAATCAAGTCAATGGATGTCTAGGTAGTTGGAGGAAACAGTCAAACTCAATTTAAGACCAAAGTTTCATAGTAGATTAAAATATAATTTAAGAATACATAATAATTCTAAACACACTTTCATTTAAATTAAAATAAAACCTCTTCACCTGAGGTGCTAGAAATGCAAACCCAACAGGATGATTGTAACAGGAAATACATCCAAATTGTTCTAATCAGAAAACTGATCAGAAACAAAGTCAAACACAAAAGAAAATAAGCACATTATGATGAACAAATTATATTCTAAACTGTTATTTATATGAACCATCTAAGGTCTTGTTTAGGCTACAAACTTATATCAACTCACATCATGTCAGCACACAGCTGCCAGATATCACTTGGGCCAAGTGTACATGTGCAACTTGTATCAGTGGTGCTTACTCTCACCAGGAGCACTTGTATTGATACAATGTGGTGCGTCATGGAAAGGTAGCCCATCATGCAATTCACCAGCATCCAGAGCACACTCTTTTGGGAAGTTTTGGCAATGCATGATGGGGCTGAAATGAGTCGTGCAGGGATGACTGGGAGCATATGATCAGCCTCCCAGTTTGCAATGGTCTCCAATGTCATCTGTATTCCATAATTTTTGTAATGTCTTTTAATCCCACCATCCCACAATACCCTCCTCTCTGTCTTCCATCTCCGACAGAAGCATGGAGCCTGCACAGCTCTGCACCAATTTTATGAGTGTTGCAAACATACAGTGCGCGATGCTGTAGTATCTGTAGAACCTCAGGAAGAGCCACAGGAAACTTGACAATTCCCTGGAGGACAGATCATTGTAGGTCATGACGAGAAACAATTCAAAGCTGTTGGTGGAATTCATAGAGCAGCTGCAGATGGTGCACCACTTGTGGGTTCAAGAAACATATAGTGGCTGATGTGAATGCATCTTATTGCAGGTTTGAGATGACAAGCACTGGTGGCAATTCACATTCCTGGATTTCTGTGCCAAGCTTGCCCTTGCCCTCCAGAGCAGGCAAACCAAAATGAGAACTGCACTGAAAGAAGAGGATAATGATAGCACCGTGGAAAGTTGCAATGCCAGATTACTACCAGTCATTTGAGAATAAATTTGGAGTCAGGAAATCCACTGTGGGAGGGTCTTTTTCATGCAAGCGTGCAGGGCAATTAATCATCTCTTACTATGCGGGAGTGTGACTCTCAACAACATATAACGGATGTGCAATAATGGGATTCTCAAAATGAGGTGACGCAATAAATGACATGCACATCTCTATTTTAGCACTAGCCCATCTTGCCAAAGTACATCAGTAGTAAAGATCACTCTTCTATGATTATCAAAGTGCTGGTGAATCCCCAGGGATGCCTCACTGACATCAACATGGGCTGTTCAGGGAAAACACACATCTTTAAGAACACAGCAGTGTTCAAAAATCTGCAAGCTGGGACTTTCCTTCCTAACTAGGGGGTTATCATCGGCAAGCCTCAAGTGATCCTGTGTGACCTAACCTACCCCCTGCTCCCATGGTCCATAAAGCTATAGACTGGCCACATCAGCAACATGAGGGAAAGTTTTAACTACTGGCTCAGTAACAGCTACCGGCTCAGTAACAGCAAAATTACAGTTAAATTTGCCTTTGGTCATCTGAAGGAATGTTGATGCTTACTCACAAGATTGGACCTTAGTGAGAAAAATATCCTACAGGTTATAGCTGTCTGCCGTGTTAGACATATCATCTGTAAAGCAAAGAAGGAAATTGTCCACCTGCGTAGAGGTAAAGCAGCTGCTCAATGTGCTCAATTTTAACAGCCAGACACAAGGGCTACTAGAAAAGCTCAATGTGGAGCCATATGGCTTGAAAGACTGTGAAAAACTATTTTAATAGTGAGCCAAGATTAGCAGGTGGTGGTATGTGCTCTACCTGGCCCTGCTCTGTCTTGCTTCTTGGTATGAACTGTGTACTGTCTGCTGTACCTGTAGGCATATAAGATTGTCAACACGCTATTCAATTTTTTTTTTTTAAATTGTGACACTGTAGAAACTAATGTTGTAAAAACTTGGTTAAATAAATAACCCTGTAACTGATGCAAATATCAGCAGTTACACAGTTATATGCACTGCAGGCTCTGCAATATAGAACTTAAGGTTTATACTGTAGAACCCGCAGAGAAGCCTCCCCAGGAGCAGGGCCACCAGCCCCTGCTATCTACACTCCTGGGGAGGCAGCTTTGCTGCCGTCGTAAAGCCACTTCCCCAGGAGTGGAGTCAGCAAGAGCTGCCAACCCCGCTCTCACAGTGAAACCTCTTCCCCAGGAACGGAGCCGGCAAGAGCCACTGGCACCACTCTCGAGGGAGGAGGTTTTGCTACAGGCTCTGCAGCGGACTTCCTGGAAGCAAGCCTAGCAGCCCCTGCTAGCTCTGCTCCTGGGGAGCCAACCTGTAGCAGGGGGGCCAGGCTGGGCCTGTCATGTACAGCGTTTGCTCCAGCTAGCCGGAGCAGCTCCTGCCTGCGGTGGGCCCCATGGGACTGGAGCAATCCCCAGCCTGGAGCAAGCAGGGAGCTGCTCCAGCTCCAGCTGTTAACCAAAACTGGTAAGCATTACCCATTTAGGGTGATGCTTACCGGTTAGCCGGTTAAACTTTCACATCCCTAGCTGAAACAGTTCGTTTTCAGGACAACTGAGTACCAGCAAGAATATGTTGTAAACTAATAAAGATGAATTATATTCCAAATAAGAATTTTATTTTGTAACAAAAATCTGTGAAACCAAAACCAAAACCAAACCTCTGGGTAGGTAGTTTAAAAACAAATACATTAAAAATGAATAAAAGCTTAATAAATTAAAAACCAGAACTAATGAAGGCAAAAGAACATTCATGTGCATCTCAGCTAAACCGGCAGTAATTGTGACTTTCACCGGCCTGCGTATGCGATGCTGTGATTTTCTTTAGTGTCCTCTGGAGTGGGGTGACAGCAATGATACCATGGTCCCAAATGTTATATGGAATGTTGGGAAGGGATGGAAAAGGGGAGGTTCTGATATTGAGTCCTCAGTGGGCTGAAGAGGGAGGCAAGCATGGGATTGTTGAGAACCTGCATGTTCAAAGTCTGCAGTATCTCTATTGGCTGTCTGAGAAACCCTATGGTGCAGCTCACTCTCCTTTTCCTGTACTTTTCACCTCTCTTCTCTTCCCTTCTTTAGGTTGTCCCCAGTGTTCATCCTGCAGGCTCCTTGCTCATTGTTTGTAGCAGCACTGGTTTGCAGGATCTCCTGGAACATGTCATCCTGAGTCCTCTTCTTTCTCCTCCGTATCTGGTTCAGACAGTGAGGCTATGAAGACTGCAATGGCAGCACCTGCAAATAAAACACAGAAGTACTACTGTCAATGTACTCACCACGGAAAATGTAACTCCCCTTAAGTTTTAAGTACTAACTACATTCTCATGTCTGCTTGGATTTGCCTGTGCACAGTGCCAACCACAGCATCAGTTACAATACGGCCAGTTAGGAATTGGAGAAATGGGGAGGAAATTGTTCAGCTGTATAATTCTAGAAATACAAGTAGGAGCCTTCATTTTCAGTTTTTAATCCCCCCCCCCCCACCATGAATTATCAGTATGTATTACCACAACAAAAACAGGTGAAAATAAGTGAAAAACTCAATTTTTCTGGGTAAACATTGGGTTTTATTTTAGTGGATGGAAAGACAGGGGAAAATAGCATTTAACAGAGTAATGCTTTGAATTCCTTTTAGCAATGTGGTTTTGTTGCAGAACTAAAACAGAATTCAATATGCAATGCCATCTCTGAGTTTAAGGAAACAATACATCTTTAATCTCAAAATAAAATTTTTCATGTGAATAACTTACTATTGTAGACGTAGAGGTATAGTGTATACATATTTACATTTAATATTTGGGTCACACCACTTGCAGCACATACACTCAACTTCATTCTTTTTTTCCTGTTTCTGTTTAAACTTTTGAATATTTTGTTGTGTTCTGTAATGTATTTTGAAACAGATGTTATGTTTTTCTTCCCATTTTAGGATGTCCAATTATTAATCAGTTATTTTCTCTCAGCTTGAAATGCGTACATGTAAGCATGAGATTCATCAGTATGTTCAGATGTGCACACATTTCAGAACTTCCATGTATGACTGATTTTTTATTGTGAGTAGCTTCTAGACTAATACAGTCTTATTTCAATAGGCAGCTTTGCATATATACACACGCACACAGCAATGTATTGCCAAAATACATATAACTCATGCAATGTATTATATTTTCCTAATAACAAATATTTGTATACATTTGAATGATACAAAAGTAGGGTGAAAAAAATAGAAAAAAGTAAACTTCTTCTAAAATAAACATGGGAAATGTTTGGTAAAAGTCAGTTTAAACAGAAAAGGAAGGGGCTTAAGTATATGGCAATGCCAAAAAAAAAAAAAAAATACTGGCACTGTTTTCAACAGGTAGTGGTGATTTTTAACTCGTGCCTCACTACTGAGCATAAACGCAGTGAGAGAACAGCTCCTGTGGGTATCACAAAGAACATGTCCAGGACTACATGCTGCTAGTCTGTGTACAGCAAAAGTGCCTGATGAAATTATTGCTGACTGTCATGGGAAAGAGGAAGAAATACAGCTGCCATCACTAGAAACCTTCAGGAAAGGATTCCATAAAAGTTTCACTGACATCTTTCAAGAGGATTCATCAGACATATTCAAGACAAAATGCTCTACAGCCCTCCAAACCCCGCATTCCAACCTAATTCTAGAGGGGAATGAAAAGAAGATTGCTCTGCCTCTCTTGGTTGTAATACTACCTCTTCTACGAGTAAATTAATGGTAACTCAACAATGTCCTGCTATTTTGGGAGTACCACCCTTCCAATTAAAAATTAAATTATAAACTTACCTGAGGTTTCTTCCTCTGCAGCAGGCTCACCCATGCTCATCCGACAGGACTGGCTAGACTGCTGTAGAATAAAAACAGGTCCTGGCTCAGTGCACAGCTGGATCCTTCAGTCACCTGTCCAACATAATCCTCTTCTTCCTCATTCACAACTTCCTCTGTGCTGTTCACAGCGGAGGCCTGTGACTCTTTGCTCCTCACAGCTATCCATGGTGCTGTGGTAGGCAGTGGTGTGAGGAGTATGGTATAAGGCTCTGTGTAAAAGCAGTAGGTCTGAAGCTCAGTACTGGATCAATTCATGGCCTCCCTGGCCACGTGCTGCATGCAGGTCTTCAACTTTCATGCAGGGTTATTGCTGATCCCTGTCATGCCCCTTCTTCAGCATCCCCCAAGCAAGTTTCTTCGGCTGGTTCTAAACAATACTTGCACAGCATCTTCTACCCACAGTATCTCCTGTCTACTCCATAGTCAGCTGGGCAGTTGCCTTCAACAATGGAGAGCTGGTAGGTGTGCCCGTGATGCCAAGCAGTCAGGAAAATTAGTTTAAAAAAATGGCACTTACATGTTGATAAGTGCCAAATTGAAATGTAGACTTATGCTCAACTATGTCAACATGAGTTACCCTGCATTTATCTGTATCTTTGTCGTGTAGACCAAGCCTAAAATGTTAGCATACTTTTTAACATACGGAATTTTAATTACTGTAGGGAAAACCTACCACACTGGATTTTAATAAATAGGAAAATTATAGGAGAACAAAAATGTCTCAAATTAATAAAGATTTTTATTTTTGTTTACTAATATATCTCTGGGTCAAAAAATGTGGGGGACCTGAATAGTTTAAAAATGTACACTACCACCTGCTCTTCAGCTACTACACTGCTGGCTTCTTGTGCAAGAAGCCTGTGCAAGGTTTTTTGCGCAAAAACTTCTTGCACAAGAGCACGTCCACACCTCAAAGCGCATCGCAAAAGTGATGTGCTTTTGCGCAAGAGTGTCCACACCGCATGGATGCTCTTGCACAAGAAAGTTCTGAGCACCTGTGCTTTTTCCCATAGGGAAACCTCTGGAGCGTCCACACTTGCCTTTTTGCGCAATAGCTACAGCGCAAAAGAGTTATGCCTCATAGAAGGAGGTTTACCTACACCAGCAAAAGCCCTCTATTCTGCCATTTTACTGCTGATTTACTTGCGCAAAAGCACTTTTGAGGTGTGGACGTTCCACAGGTTTTTGCACAAAAACGGCCATTTTTGCACAAAAACTTTGCGGTGTAGACATAGCCTCAAGGAATAATTCTATGCTGATTTATGCTGGGTAAGACATTTCTTGAGTGAAAGCTCTGAGATGAGTATTGGTCTAGCAGAAATGTTTACATTTTAATTATGAACCCTTCAGAAATGGAATTTGCTAGCAGAACCTGAAAAACATTGAATTGAACTTCTCTAATCTGGCACACACTGATCTGGCAACATCCACTGTCCAGCATGATTTCAGTTAGCCAGATGCCCACTTTTGGGTGTGGCCAAGTTTCCCATGGTCACAAAGTTTGTTTACAGCCACCAGTCCTGACTCTCAGTGTTCTGTGCTGTTCTTTAGCTCTAAGTTACCCCTCAATGTCTTCTAAGAGCCCAGTAAGCAGTGGAAATGTTGGCAATGCTTCTGGACAATACCTGTAATTTTAGCAATATGTGCCACTAGCACTGCACTATTGTGTTACACAATATTCATTAATAGTAGAACAAGTGGTCACAAAGTGAATCCAGTCAGTCCATTTAAAATCAAAAGGAAATTGTACTACATAGTGTCTGACTGCCACAGGTTGACTAATCCCTAAAGAGATTAAAACTTAGCCCACACTTTTCACTCTAAAGATAAATTCATTTGTTTTCTGATTCAGTATCTTTAGTAGTATGTCCTATGATCTAGGAATGAGATAGTCATTGTCAAGTGGTAGAGATCAGGAAAGACTTTCTCTTCCCAATCTCTCGTGAACAGAAAACAAGTAAGTACATTTACATGAATTCCCATCCCCAGCCTCTGCTCCGTGACCCTCAATTTCCTTTGAAGCATCTAATAGAGGCACTTCCAGTATTCTTTCTCTGGTCTTAATGGATTGATTTTGTACTACTGGATCAGGTCATCAATGTGCTACTTTCAGCCCTTAATCTAGCTCCAAAAGTTTCAATCACCTGAAGTGCAGTTTCATTTGGCTTTAATCCATCTCAAAGTGTCCAGTTTCTCCAACAGGTGCAAAGAAGGACTACTAAGAAAGTCATAGGAATGGAGAGCCTATCTTACAAGAGACTTAAGGAGCTTGGATTGTTTAGCTTAACTAAACAAAGGCTGAAGGGAGATATTACTCTCTATGAATATATCAGAGGGATAAACACCAGGAAGCAAGAGGAGCAGTGTTCCCTGTAAGCTGTGCACTTGTGTGGCCAGTCAGGAGAAATTCAAATGCTGGCCAGCTAATTAGCAGAGTGTCCACAGCTAGGTTTTGTGTTTCTATTGGTGGTGCACAGTCACACATGCCCTGGTGCACATACAAATTATTCTGCATGTGGCTGGGAAAAAATCTGCACATGGATGGAAAAGATTAGAGGGAACACTGGAGAGGAGTTATTTTGGCTTAGGAACACATGGACATAAATTGGCAATCAAAAAATTTAGGTTTGAAATTAGATGAAGATTTCTAACCATCATAGTGATGTTCTGAAACAGTCTTCCTAGCCAAGCAGTGGAGACAAAAACATAACTAATATCTATATGGTGAAATTGCCTACAATGGAATGTGGCCCATCTGGGACTGCTAATAGCAAATACCTCCAATGTCTGGAGATGGATTCCAGATGTGGAAGGCTCTGAGTTACTATAGTGAATTCTTTCCTAGGTGTCTGGCAGATGAGTCTCACAGCACGCTCAGGCTCTAACTGACCACCATATTTGGGGTCAGAAAGGAATTTTCCCCTAGGTTATATTGAAACCATTCCCTCCCTCTCCCCCCCTCCCTCCCACACACAGAGAGTCTCTGCCATCTCTTCTGCAGGTTTGACAGCTAGAACTAGAATAAATGGTAAAGTCTCTGTAACTTGGAATCTGTAAAATATGATTTGAGGACTACAGTGACACAGCTAGAGATTATAGATCCATTACTGGAGTCAGCTGTTGAGATTCTATGTTCTGTGACATGCAGGACCATAGACCAAATGATTACAATGATCTCTTTTAGCTTTTCGACTATTAGTTTATAATAGGGGACACCCCCCATCTTACAGGTGGAAAGACTAAAACATTCCTGTAAGCAAGCACTGCCATTTACGTGCACAAGTGGAATATACTTTACCTGAAGAAATGCAATTTAAAAGAAAGATTGGCCACAGAAAGGAGAGGGAGTTTTCCCTAAAGGCGTGAGGCTGCCAGGGACTGCTAATGAGCACCACTGCCAAGGGGGGCTCAGCCCGGGGTAGGGATGTAAGCAACTAGTCGCTAGAAGAAGCCGGCTTAAAAGCACCATCTCTGCATGGGGACAGAGGAGGCAGAAGCACAGTGGGGTTCCGTGCTGTGCCTCTGGCCTTTTAAATTTAATAAGAGCTAGGTGGCTCTTACTACATTTAGAAGGTGGAGATGCAGTGGGGCTAGCTCATGAGACCGGGCGCTAATTCCCACTTCAGCTCTGCAGTTTCCCTCCATCGATTAATTTCCATCGACTACTCAAGTAGCTGTTTTAAATGCAATTTAACATCCTTAGCCTGAGGCAGTTGCTAACTTCTTCCTTCCCCACTGATTTGGGGCAGACAAACTAGAAACTTGATATAAGCCAAGTTCCTAAAAGGCTGTTTCCAGCCAGCAACCTGCAATGGAATCAAGAGCTGGGAGGTCATTAGGGGTAAAATGATTGTAAGCTGGGTTCTGAGAAGACCCCAAAAGCAGAATTCCTGCTGAGGACAGTAAGATTACACAGGAATTGGAGCTCTTATAGAGGATCCAGAGGCAAGAGACTTAAAGACACTGTGGTTGAGCCAAAGCTGAGGGTTGGCAAACTACACCAAGCAACATCCCAAGGGTAAAAACCTCTACTTCTACTCAAGACACTGCTCCTGGTA
This sequence comes from Pelodiscus sinensis, assembly GCF_052426305.1. NCBI lineage: Eukaryota > Metazoa > Chordata > Testudines > Trionychidae > Pelodiscus > Pelodiscus sinensis. The sequence continues at coordinate 143,859,467 of NC_143052.1, read as the reverse complement.
AGAAAATTCTCTCAGCACTGTCCCTATTTGCAGGCTCCCTTCTTCTGAGGTAACAGGAAACCAATAATCCAATGGTTGTTTTCAGCAAATTGTAGGCACAAAAAAAATGTTCAATTCCCTGTTCAACATATCAGTCTCAAAAGCAGGACTGGTATATGAACGTATCCCATAGTCATGGCAGAACCAAGGCTCTATCTCGTGTGATTTCAATATATCAAAGAGCAACCAGGCAACAGTATAACTGGCTCCCACTATCAAGGAAATCTTCTCTTTAATCACCAGAATTCTAGCATGCACAAACTTATGACAGGGATAACCAGTGGAGCAGACTTTTTCAAGAAAAGTCTTTTAAGGACTAGCTATAGTTACAAGAGAAGAGTTCTGCAGTACCTGTTCTTCCCGTTTCTGCTTCCGCAGCTGAAGGCCCTCTTCCTCCCGTCTACGACGCATCTCATCAGGATTTAGAGACTTGTTCTTGTAGCTCTTCAATCGAAAGTTCTCTTTTCCTGAGGTTGTCATGATTTCTAGAATACTGCAATTAAAAAGGTTTGTCATATGAAGAATTTCTCTTCAGGAACACACTGCTTCCAGTTCTATCTTTATTATTGCTATTGCTAGCTATACCTCCAAGCACTGTTCCCATCCTGACTAGTGTTTCTCAGAGGAGAGACTATTAAGAGAAGATAGAGTTTACAGTACTGATACACAGTTCACGTGTCAGATTCCAACAGCATGAAAGTACTAGTACAGGAGATGCTGGAGATATTCCAGGCTAGCAGTTCCCAACCCCTGGTCTGAGGACCAGTGCCAGATCGCAAACCACTGGCTGCCAGGTCACAGCAGGTCTGGGAGCTGAGGCTGCAGTACACCACCCAACACATCCCCTCCTGCTGTGGCTGTTGGGAGAGGTGTGTCCTGCCCCACCTCTCAGCCAACCAGTACCAAGCAGGGGTGGGTTCTCCTCCTGGACATAGAAAAGTAGTTCACTGCACAGTGGGAGGGCTGCGCAGAGCCTGGGAGGCAGCGCAGGGCTAGGTAAGGGGGGCAGGGCAGGCACTAGGGGCTTCGGGGGCAGAGCTACTGCTAGAGGGCTCTGGGGGTGAGGTGCTCTGAGAAGCAGAGCTGGCTCTGTGGGCAAAACAAATACTGGGGGCAGGGCTAGTACATTCTAAGGGGTGGGGGAGTTGACACTGGCATCTGGAGTAGGGAGCTGGCACTGGATTGTCTTACTTTTGGGTGCAGGTTAAAATGGATCCTTATTGGATATTGGGGCTTATTTGTTTAATTGCTCACAGGTAAGTAAAAGATGGCCAACCTCAATAATGACTGCAGGACAGCTCTATCAAAATTAGCAATAGGGAAGAGCAAGCACTAATTGTGATTCTCTAGTTCCGTGTAGCTGTTCTACAGCAGGGATATTAGCAAACTATTTTTGTAAATGTGTAATGGAGACCAGATCCCGCAGAGCAGCCTGCCCCCCACACTGCTGCCTCTGATAACACCGTCCTTTTGACAGTATGTGAAATCTGCCATGAGAGCTTGAAAAAGCTAGTCTCCTCCCTGGGCAAAGGAGATAAGCACTACAAGTCTGAGGCTACATTTAGACTGCAGCACTCCCGTATCCCGAAAAGCAATGCTGTGTCCAAGGAATGCGTCCGCTTTTCCAAAAAAAATTTTGGACAAGCGGGCATGTTCTTTCGCCATCCCTGTAAACCTCATTGTACGAGAAAGAAGGGATGGCTTGAAAGAGCAGGCTTTTCCAAAAGGCATAGCAAAACCATTACTTCTATTAATATGGACTTGATTTTAACCACATCTACTCCACGCTAAACTAAAGGCTCTCTCATGCTATATTCCAGATGACTAATCACTATTACCTGCTTTGAAAAGGCTGCCCTGTGGCATTGCAAATACTTACTGGGTGGCATTCCTCCCTAAGAAGGAAAAGGTGATTCCATAGGCAACTGTAATAAGGCAGACACGATATAAGACCTCACTGTGGGAAAATGGCAGGGCTGGCTTAAGCGGGTGGGGAGCTAGCCAGCCATCTGCCCAGGGCACCAACCTATGGGGGGGTGCCTGATTGTAAATTGGAGGGGCATCATGCATCCAGGGACGGAGGCCGCGCATGTGCCACAAGCCCAGGGGCAGGGCCGCACATGCGCCACACGCCCGCGGCACAAGAATGGCTCAGGTCGGCACTGGAAAATAGGGAGTACTGGAGCCCCAATCTCCAGTCTCAGAGTTGTTGAGACCATATACAAGCCACTTTCAGACATGCAGACCATTGGGATCCAGCACATTAAAGACTAAGTCAGGCAAACCTGCAGCCAATCCAGAATGCTCACACAGGCACCCCTCCAACAGAGCTGCAGTGAATCATCACTCAAACATGCATCAACAACCCAGCTACACTGATTTACCTTACCAACAGAGCCTGGAAGCAAGTGGCAGCAGCCTAGCCCTGAGATGGACATGGGTCAGATACCTAAGCTTGGGGGTTATCTCCCCAATCTGCTAATCAGTCTGTGCAACAGCACTACCCAGCCAAACCTTCCTGTTGTCTTGAAACATATCGGACTCTTGAGACTCACAGCCTGTTTTTTATTCAATTCCTGTCCCAGCCTTGCTTGAGCCCGGATCCAGTCTCATTCTTGCCCTACTCTAATTAGGGATGTGAATGGTTAACAGATGGGGGCTAGAGCAGTCCCTGTCCACAGAGGGTGAGCTGCTCCAGCCCCCTCCCCTGCTTACTTCCACTTTAATCTGTTTACTGGTTAAACATTTAACCAGTTAACCAATTAAATGGGATTTTACATCCCTCCCTCTAATCTCACTTCACTCTGTTTACTGACCAACTTCAGCCTTGCTTCCACTTCCTGACCCTCCCTGGACCATTGGACTACTCAGTTTGCATATTTGGCTATATCTGGATTTTGTTCCAGGGCCACCTATGGTGGCCCAACCCTGACTCTACATCTAACGTCTATCTCCACGCCAACCGCTAGGCTGACTGCCAGGACACAGTGCCTCTCCAAATCCATTACTTTCTTGTAGTTGATCTAAAGGCCAACAAAAACAAAACCTTTGTTCATTGGTAAGTGGTAAAGGGAGCAAGGTAAAGTGTAAAAAGTTTCCATCAATCCAATTAGAATTATATCAGGGTCCCAGAAAAGTGGGGGCTCCATATTTGAGGATGATGGGAGGAGGGAGAACACACCAATCCCTTTGAATTTTGCCCCTGTAAGGTTATAAAATATAGTTTGGCCCTACATAAGGAAGTAATTTGCAGATACTGCTGCCAGGCTAACACTTACTGAACAGCTAGAAAATCCCCAGTGCTTCAGAGCTAGAAGAGATCAGCTAACACTGCTCAGGCTGGTGCTGCCAGTGGAGAAAACAGGCTAAAATGTCCAGACAGCAGACCTCTTCTCCATTTAGCTCTTTAGATAACCTTTAACAGATGCACTATGTTTTCTTTCATGCCTGAAGACAGAAAGGATTTTACGTATATGATGTGCAAGGTGGTGGATGTGCTGGAAAACAAGACTCTTGGATTGGCGGGGAAAGTTGAGAAGCTACTGATAATCAACCTGAGGGAGTTCCTACACAGTCAGACTGAGGAAAAAAATCAGTACCATAAGTTCAAGGGAAAAAAAAGTAGCTGACCAGTAGAAATCATAGAGAAAATAATTTGACAGAAGCCTGGTGGTTTGTAACCACCAGAGGCAGGAAGACACAGTAGCTTTTTACACAGTTGGAGACAGAAAAGGATGGAGAGGCTGTGGCCACCAAAGAGAAGAGTAGAAAGAATTCCACACTGCTAGAAGTTTCAAATCAATTTCAGATATTCAACCTGGGAACTCTGGAAGATACCCCTCAAAATCCAACAGCTCCAAAGGAATAGAGGAATGCACAGGATACATACATGGATGGCAGTTCAGCCCATTTGTAAGGAAATCAAGCTTGCACACAGAGTTCTCCAGGTATTCATGGAAGACAGACAATCCTTGATGAAGATTCAATACTCAGAAGAACTGAGAGAACATTCTGCAAGGGAAAGGTGAACACACAGATGACAGTAAAGAATGATAGAACCCAATCCAGTGCTGGGAGTTGAAGAAATTCAGAAATGGACTGGAAGTAAGAGAAAATATATATTTTCCCAAGGACCGACCTTAACGCACACTAGGAACCTTTTAGTTAGTATCTACAGCATCCACACAAAGAAGTCACAGAGCAGCACTTTTCACACTGCTTATTCACATCCCAAATAGTCTGAACAGTGGACCAGTGTAGACAATCCTTCAGTTATCTGAGGCCTGGTCTACTCTAGGAGGTTAGGATGATATTAATCATGTTAGGCCGATTTTCTAAACAATCTACATCACAAAGCCCATTCTGACAACTTTAAGGGCGGTTAAACTTGATTTCTATACTCCTCCTTGATGAGAGGAGTAGTGCTAAATTTAATCTTGCATGGTTGACTTTGCGATTGTAGTCTGCACTAACATAAAAAAAACATAGAAAAACATGAACCATCTAACCCGTTGGTTACACAGTTAAATGTTTTAGGAGATACAGTGGTAGGGAGAGAAGGGTTTTGCCCTGGTCCAGCTGTTGGCCCTACTCTTTGGGGGAGCCATGAAAGCTGGCTCCAGTGCCAGCTGGCTCTGGGCTGCTGATAGGGTCCCAGTGAGTTTAACCATTTAAGGTGGTTTTCCCAGGGTAAAGTTCACCCATTGCACTGCGAGTGTGCTGACTTCTGCGATTTCCCCAAATTTGGGAAACTAGACTGCATAATTTGTGGCAGTGGGGGACTGTGTTTGTGCTTTCCCCTAGGGGGAAAAAAGTAACTAATAAGTATCAGTTATCTGTTAAATGGTTGAGCTTTAACATCCCTAGTGCAGACACAACACAGTTAAAAGTCAATGTTCTTGGACTCCAGGAAGTGTCCCACCAAGCTCCAATGTGACCAATCTGGCCAGCACTTTCAACTCCGCTGCTCTCCCAGGTACACAAAGAAAAGCCCCAAGAAACTTTGAATTCTACTTCCTGTTTGGCCGGCGTAGAAAGCCCAGCAGCACATCTTAGCAGTACACCTGACCATGAATGCTCAAGGCCCCAAACAAGCTCCAGCATGAAGTATGCAGGAGATCTTTTACCATCCTAACTGATGTGTAGGGAGAGGATTCTATGCAGGAAGAACTCCAAAGCAACAGAAGAAATGCTGATATCTATGCCAAAAATTGCACAAAGCATGGTGGAAAAAGTTTCCACCAGGGACACCCAGCAGTCCCATATCAAAATAAAGGTGCTCAGGCAGGCATACCAGAAGACAAAGGAAACAAAAGGTAAGTCTGAGTCAGATCCACAGACATGCCGCTTCGATATCACCGAGTATCTTCATCACACATCTAGAGAGAGCGATGGACAAGATCAAGGAAGAGGTAGAAGGGATATCGGTACTCGGTATGAGAATTAACAACTTGAGGTTCGCAGATGATATAGTTATCATTGTGGAAGATGAAGAGAAGTTAGCGAGAATGGTGCAGGTGCTAAATGAGGAAGGGGAGCAGTATGGGCTGATTATGAATATCAATAAAACGAAGACAATGGTATTTGGAGATACGGAAATAGGAAGGAAGATCAGCATAGCTGGGATTAACTAGAGAACGTAGAGAAATCACGTATTTGGGGAGCAACACAATGTATGATCTAGATTGTAAGGAGGAAATAGTGACTAGAATAGCAAAAGCAAGAGCGAGTTTGAAGGCGATAGATAAGATTTGGAAAAGTAAAGCAATTAGCTTAGGAACAAAGCTGAGTGTCTTGAAAATGTGTGTATTTAGCAGCATGTTGTACGGATGCGAAGATTAGAAGGGAAGGATATTGGTGTTCCAGAGGAGTTGTTATAGAAAGATCTTGAGAATAAGATGGATGCAGAAGGTTACCAATGAGGAATTATATAGGAAGATACAGCCGAAAGAGAACCTACTGCAGAAGGTTATACAACGAAAGTTTCAGTTATTCGGGCATATCCACAGAATGAATGAAGAGCGAAAAGTTAAGACCCTGGTATTCAGCATAATAGATGGTCTGAATAGGAGAGGCAGACCCCACAGAGAATAGGTAGATGATATAGTTAATAGTAGACTGGTGCGCAGCTAGTCTACAGAAACTAAGTCATTCCGCACTGGACAGGGAAAGATGGAAAGAAATAGTGAGGGAGGCATCAGACACCAACGGGCACTGGGTCCATGGTTGTTTATGATAATGATATGATGGGATTCTAGGGGGGCACGCAGTGTCCCAAAGCTGTCCGTGATACCTCCCAAGCTACTCTTCAGATAGCCTCAGGTAACAACAGGGAGGACACTGCAGATGAGGAAGGTAGATGAGGAGGAGAAGAATGCTCACCAGGCAGGCAGAGCATTTGACCCTACAGACAGCCAGAAGCATTTTTTTAAAACTTTGGAACCAATCCCCTCCACCCAAGATGTATTGCTACTGGACTCTGAAGGAAGGGAGAGCACTTCTAGTGAGTTCACATTTGTATTCCTACTACAAGTGGGTGAAGGGAATTTGGTTTTATCTGTGGTGGCCATTCTGTCTACACAGAGGGGGCTCTCTGGAACAGTTTAACAACATGTCTGGAGATGGAATGGGAATCCTACCTACACATCTGTACAAAGCTCTCAGAGATACTAGATTTCTGGGAAGGCCTGCCTTATTCCGTTCTCCCCGGAAGGATGGCATCATTGCAGCACAAAGAACCACAGCATACCTCCCAGATATCTGGGCACAATCAGTGAGTCCAGAATGCAATTTTGTGATTAGGACAAAACTGTCATCATGCATAGCAACCTGGATGAAGAAGGGGAACTTCTGTAACTGATATCACTGGCAATCCACCTCTGTTTGCTCATCCCCAACAAATCAAGATTCCTGGTTTGCTAGCTCCTCCTTCCCAGTTCCCCCCCCCCTCTTGGCAGGCCCACATGGGAAGGGAGAGTTATACTCTGCAGGTGCACAGCGGGTGGGGGTGGCAAACACACACTGATCACATGAGCCCATGCAAATCCCACCCCCTCTTGCAGGGTCCCTCACAAATGCGGGCCCCCCTTTTGCAAATGCAATGGACACCTGGTAGGTATGGAAGCGGGTAGTGGAGTCACTTCTCGACTAGTCACTCCCTCCACTTGCTGCTTCTTGTACATTTCAAAAGGAAAGGCACAGTTGTCAGGACCCTGTGCAAATGGATTTCCCCACTGCGCCTCTTCCTTTGAAATGTAGCAAAGCCGCAGGTGGCTCTTGTACATTTCAAAGGCAGAGGTGCAGTGGGATAGCGAGCACCCCCCTTACTGACTAATCGAGTAGTCGATGAAAATTCCATTGACTACTCAATTAGCTGATAAATTGAAATTTAACATCCCTAATGCCTGGCCAAGAGAGCTGCACTTTGCAGCCACTTTGTCACATGTTTTCAAAGCCAAATACCAAGAATCCCAAATTGCTGATTACCAAGTCTGTGGCCAAACAGATATAACTGCAACGTGCAGGGCTTGTGTGTCTTGTACCTGCCTAGTAGGCACTTAAAAACATCTCTTTGGCCTTGTACAAAACACATGCCTTTGTATACCCCAGAGCTTCATTCAAGGTAAAAGACTAGCTTCTGCATTCTACAAGGTATTGTCTCTAAAGCCTGTCCTTCATTTTTTCCCCTCGATGCAGCTGCAACAGTGAGTCTGTTACCCACTTCCCCTAAGTCCTGCAGCACTTCAGCTATCATAGATCAGACAGCTAAAAAACATGACATAGGATAACATGTTTCATGAGCAAATGCTATTCACCCACATCAACGGGGCACAACTAAATATAAGAAGACAAACAGGTTGCTACACAGGGGGATTGTAATAAACCACTTGCCATTGTGCCCTCCACCTCCTCCCTGCAAGACTCACACACTGACCTCCTTTTCTTTCTCTTTTGCCTGGGTTTCATAAATAGAAACTAATGATTTTTGAACAGGAGCTTTATTGCTTGTGTCAACTGCATGTGGGTGTGAGTGAGGGGAGGGTTAACAGACCTGCACATGTAATGCAGGGGGTACCTGGTTAAAAACAATACATAACTGTCACATCACTGTCTGGTCATTCACGAAACCAAAGAATGGTATTGGAGAAATGAGTAGGAAAGTTTTTATCCCTTCAAACAACAAAAACCAGAAGTCAGATAATGAAATTATTAGACAACAGGTTTAAAAAAAACATAAGGGATATTACTTCAACACAGTCAATCTGTGCATCTCATTGCCAGGTGATGTTGTGAAGGTCAAAACTATACTGGGTTGAAAAAACAATCAGATAAATTCCTGTAGAATATGTCAGTCAATGGCTATTAGCCCAGAATGTCAGGGACTCAACCCTATGCCCTGTATGTCCCTCAACCTCTGACTGCCAGAAGCTGGGACTAGACAACAAGGATGGATCAGACAATAATTACTCTTTTCTGTTCTTTCCCTCTGAATCATCTGGTATCATTCACTGTCTAAAGACAGGATACTTGGCTATATGGGCCACTGTTTTAATCCAGTATTGCCACTGTTAAGTTACTGTGAAAAAAATTACCATCAACACTTCAGCAAGCTCCTCAGCCAGTTCTTTTAAAATTTTATCTGAAGCCTTCGATTTATAAATATCTAATTTAACATCCTCCAGAGTAGGGATGTAAAATCCTGTTTAACTGGTTAACCAGTTAACTGATTAAATGTAATGTTTAATAATGTTTACCTGATTAAGGGGGGGTGGTTAGACTGGCAGGGGTACTGGAGCACCCCCTCCTTTCTCTCCTCCATCCGCTCCCCACAGAGGCTGCCACAGCCAGCCAGAAAGCCCTTGTGTACAATGCGCATGTGCTGGGCCCACCACAGATAGGCATTGCTCTGGTCGGTCTGGAGTGCTCCAGCCCACAGAAGCCCCCACTAGTAAACCAAAACTGATAAAACTCACACATTAAACCTTATCAGTTAACTGATTAACCATTCACATCCCTTCTCCAGAGATACCAATGGAAGGGAAAAAAATGTTATCACTGTCCAACTACATTTGGGGTAAAACAGAAGATAGAACAGAAATATTTATTGAGCACTTATACTTTTTCCACATTACTATTCTACCTCTTCCATCTAGTAATGGACCAACACCATTGTCATGATTATTTTTGTTCCTAATATATTTTAAGTACTTACTTAACTCTGCAGGCCAAAGGATTCTCCTTGCATTCCTTGGCATTTTCTACAATTCCTCTCAGCTTCTCATACCTTCCATTTGTTATATATAATTTTTGTATCATAGCCTTCACTTCCATTCTATTGTATTTTTAACCAAAACAACCTTCTCTCTCAATTGTGGGACTGTGGGTTTTGGGAATCTCAACTCAAGACTACTTCTACTGTATTATGGCTCCAGCTAAGACTAACTTCCTAAAGTGTTTTGCATGATTAACAACGACAAAAGCAAAAGAAGTGATGTTCACTATGAAAGTTGCCAGGAAACTGAAGTCTGAGCAAAGAAACTATCAGCTGTGAAGGCTGAAGAATATTGCTCCAAATATTTATGTTCTGTGTCATATTTTTATCTTTCTATTCATTTAATGCACTCTCACTGTTGTGCTTAAAATCCTCAATGCAACCTTGTTTCTCTCTATGGTGAGTTCTGAAACCAACATGCAAACCTAACTCTGAAGGGTGAATTATCAAGGTGAGAGGTGTGTGATTCTCAAAACCATCTTAACGTGAGCCACATATGGTGGCTATTTTTCCTTAACAATCCAGAAAGAGTTTGAACATGTCAACAAATATATGGACAAAAAACGTTATACACATATTGCATTTTTTTAAAAAGCTGCACCACTTCATTCTGTAAAAGCAGATTTCCTTCACTTTCACCAAAATAATTCATCTTTTCAAAGTTAAACTATTTGAAAGTAAAAAACCTAGAGTTTTTGGCATTAAATGGCAGCAGGGAATTGAGACCTATCCTTCAGTGCCCAAGCTAACAGCCTGTAACTCAAAAGAAGCTAAAGGAAACTTCTTCACATTTAGGAAAACTGCTTCTCTTGAAGCAGAAGTGTAAATCTGGAAATGTTACATCCTTAACAGTCTGCCAAGCCAATGCCGTGCGGGAGCTAAACACAAACTTTACCACAGGATACTGCTGAAACCCCAACGACTGCCCCCCCCTCCCCCCAACAATGCCAGGTCTCGTTTATCACGGCTCCACCCACACACGGCACGGGGCACGCGAGGCCGAACCGCGACTGCTGCACGCGGTACCTGACAGCGGCACGAGCACCCGCCCCAGGGCCCGCTCAGCAGGGCACTGCCCCTACTCACGCGCGCGCCGCCGGGAACGGTCCCGCCACGGGCAGGGTGACAGCGCGTGCAACGGCTCTCGAACTGCTCCAGCAGCGCCCGGCCCAGGCCCCGCTCCCCAGCGGCTGCCGCACCAGCCCCGAGACCCCCACACGCCCGTCGCTCGGCTCTTCCGGGCCACTACAGCCCTGCCGGGCAGTGGCAGCTGCGGCGCCCGGTCCCTCCGCTCTGGTACCTTAGGCCCGGCCTGCGGCTTCTCCTCTCGGGCCCGAGGCGCGCGGGCGCCCCTCCCCTCTCGCCCGCCTGCCCAGATCTGGCCGCTGCAGCACTCACTGCGGCTGCGCGCGCGCGCGCGTGTGTGTGTGTGTGTGTGTGTGTCCTCTCGAAGCGTCGTTTCCGGCCCCGCCGCACAGGCCCCTGGGAGATAGAGTCCCCGCAAGCCGCCAAGCGTGGGGCTCGGATACTCTCCGATCGTTCCACGCGACAGGCAACGTCCGGGCCGAGAGGACTAGCTTCCCAGAATGCAACGCGTCGCCTCTGTGCGGCCACGCGCTAGCGGCTAGTGGATGAACGGCAGTGGAAGGCGCTGTGGCCGGGGGCGGGGGCCGGCCGGGCGCGAGGACTGGGCTGCGTCATTGTGCCGCGCCTCGTCTCGCCGCTGGTGGCGCGCGCCGCCTGCTATCCCAGAATCACAGGGGGGGGGGGCGGCGCCGAGCTGCTCCTAGGAAGCCTGCGCGAGTCGCCGGCCCGGGCTGCGCCTGGTGCCAGAACCTGCACCCCTCCCCCGCGCAAGGAGAACTGGAGCCTACGCGCGTTTCCTGGCCCCGCAGCCGGCAGAGCTTGGGAACTAGCTGCAGCGGGTTGGGAAAGAGGCTCCAGCCCTGCGGTGTTGTGACAATAACCACACCCGACCCGCAGCGCACACAGCTGGAGGAAGAGGCTGAGGCTGTAGTGCAGTGAATAGGCTGAACCGTTTATTTATAGGAGGCCTGTGTTGTCTGAAATTGACCATTAACTGCTATCATATTCCAGAATGCAATCCAGGGCAGTGAGTGATTGTGTCGTTGCCTGTCCTGCAACCTAAGGTGCCTCCTAGGGCTTTGCTGTTGTAGCTCACAACCTGGATCACTCGTGAACAGCCTGCAAGCATGTCTCTGTATCTGCTGCCTGCCCCCAACCCTCTTACACTCTGGCTTCCACTATCCTTGGTTATTACTTGCAGTGTAACCCCAACACACTCCTTGCCTTGGATTTTCCCAAAAATGTAAGCTATGCAGTGTCCAACCTTCTCCAGACAGTCCAGATAGTAGAGGTCTGTTCTTAGTATTCAAATCTGCTACTTTAAGTGGAGTTACCACACTGTTTAGTTTGACATAGCACTGGATTTGTTTAGATTAAAATAGATTTTATGTAACTACAAGTACAAGGTGAGTACAAGTATGTGACATTAAAGACAGAAACGTTTACAAGAGAAATAAAGATGAAATGCTTTCTAGTAACTAAAACTTAAACTAGACTTAGTTCAAGGTAAGATCCTTATCACATGTTGCCAGTAATATGTGTGATCAAATTCTCTAGTCTGGATCCTTCCTCTCACACGTGCACCTCCATTAAGTCCCAGGTATGGTTCTTTTGTCTTCTAAAGCAAAAGAGAGGGACAAATGTACTGGGGGACTTTTTGCCTCTCACTTTTATAGTCCAGTTGCCCTTTGAAATGGGATTCTTCTGAGAATTAACCCTGAAAGCAAAGTTTATGCAAAAGGTAAAGAACGAAACCTGGAGTCTGGGGATTCCATGAAGGAAGTTTCATGCTGTTTCTCCTCTTTATATAATGAAATATAGATTTGCCTTGTCTGCTGCTATTTCCCCTTCAAGCAGTCTCAATAACCATGTTTACTACATATATACAAATTGAGGTAAACACATTCTTTTGTTTAGTTTAGACCGGTTAAACAACTTTTGTGGTAATATCATACAGGGTTAGGGTTAGGGTTAGGGTTAGGGAAATTCATAATGCTACATATAATGTTGCTACATACATTTCACCATAATATTGACCAGCAAGTTATTAATTTTCAAATGATACTTCACAAGGCATATCTTTCATAACAGTTGTTGCAGTAGGATGCTGAGTGTGTCAACAAGAGTGCATTCAGTCATAATCACTTACTGCCATTGCCAAAAGAAGCCTGGCAAACACCCCAGCCTCCAAGAGTACACAGATTCTTTTTGCAACTACACATGTATAATTTACAAATTATATACAAAGCTGGGAGAGATTTGGTGCCTGCAGAAATTAACTAAAGCATTTGACTAAAAGGGGTGCAAAATACAAAGCTAGATTTTTGAACTACTCAACCCTATTTCTTTAAAAAACTGCCCCGTCTCAGACAAAATGTAGACTGTGATTGCCAGAGCTGCTGTTCAGGATGAGACCCTGCAGAAAGTAAATAATATCCCAGGTTGCTAGGGCAGCATATTATTAATTATTAATTTTAGCAAGCAGCATTCAAGAATACAAGGAATTTTGTTTAAAGTTGCGAGGATGGTACAAAATATGTTTTTCTTTTTATATTAACTAACCACTGGCCAGTTTTTCTTCCACTATTTGATCTGAGGAAGTGGGTCTGGCCCACGAAAGCTCATCACCTAATAAACCACCTTGTTAGTCTTTAAAGTGCTACATAGTCCTATTTTTTGTTTCAGCTACACCAGACTAACACGGCTACATTTCTATCACTATTCTATTATGACCCAGGAATCCTTTGGTGCCAACTGGCAAAGGGCAACAGGAGACACACAGGCTATGTCTACACTGGCAGCTTCTTGCACAAGAACAGCCCTTCTTGCACAAAAACTTGCCTGCTGTCTACACTGTAAATTTACAGTACAGTGTCAGAAAACAGGACTTCTTCTAGAAGAGTTATTCCTCTCCCCAAGAGGAATAAGCCCTCTTGTGCAAGAGCTCTTCCACAAGAGGGCAGTGTAGACAGTCAACATAAATTTCTTGATCAAGAAACCCCTATGGCAGTGGTCCCCAAGCATTTGAAGCTGCCGGGTGCCAGGGGGCGTGGCCATTCGCCTGCCAGGTGCCAGAGGGCAGGGACACTTGCACACCCGGGGGCGGGGCCGTGCATATGCCACACCCCCATGAGCCACGTGCCTGGGGCCAGCAACCCTATGCGCCGTGTGGCCACAGGCTCTGTCCTTCCCCCCTTGGGTATTCATTATCAGACCTGTGATTCTCGCGACACGCTGCAAAGTCATAAGGTGAGCTGTATTTATTACGTGAGGGTGTCTTTGTAATCGATTTCTAAGTTCTAGAATGTGCATTATGATTTAATTTACTCATTTGTTTCCAGTACTTTCACTTGCTACAATTTGAATCCTTTGTTAAATAAGCTTCTTGTTTTCATTCTACATATATCTGAGCACTATATGCTAAGCAGAGCATTGATCTGATGTGAAAGTGGTAAATTGAGGAGTTCTGTTCCTTTGGAAACAGTGAATCTGAATGTCATCAGTGTCCAGCGGCTCTAGAGCTGGACTCTCCAATCCAAGGGGATGCTTAGAGGATTTGAAGATTGGAGTGTACCTATCACTAACCTGTAAAGGGACAGTGGGGCCTGTGAGGCCTAGAAGAGAGTATATGTGTTGTCCATAACAGGATTTGGGGAGCTGATTCCTGGCAGGCTCAGTCAAAACTTTCTCACACAAATGACAGGTGATAGTGAGGTGCTTCACAATTCTGAGTACCCTTAGGGTGCATCACACCTGCACTAGAGCAACACTGGTGTTCAGAGCATTCCCTGGGATCAGTGCACATGAACATGCCTTGGTGCACATAAACATGTATTTTGCACCTGGATGGAACAAAATCTGCACATCAATGGAAAAGATTAGGGAGAACATTGCCTGGATTAAAGTCCCTGCTCCAGATCAGGGATCTGAATTTGGAATTTCAGTAATGCATATGTGAGTCCTATTGAAGCAATACATACCCAGATTTCTTGTCCTCACCCATATTTTATGCAGAGCCCCAATCCTGTAAACTGACTCTGAGTATACTTACAGGATTGAGCTCCACTGGTGAAACAGACAAGGGAATTAGGATTGCCAGGTGTCCGGTATTGCCCCAGACAGTCCGGTATTTTCACCTTCTGTCCAGTAAAAAAATTTCGGAAAATACCGGACGCCTAAAATGTCCGGTATTTTCTGATTTTTTTCCTGGCCAGGAGGCAAAAATACCGAGTGCACCTGGTTCCGCAGGGGAGCTGTCTGGCCCGGAGAAGGAAGACAAGATGGTAGATGGCTGTTGGCAGCCTGCTAGAGCCAAAAAGCCTTAAATGCGTTTCTTAAAGGGGCCATGCTTTTTTTTTTTTTTTTTTTTTTTATAATTAACAACTCTCGGGGTCCTTTTTTTTTCTCAACAACTTTGGTCTCTCCCTTTTTTTTCCTCAACAGAATTTTTTCCCCGGTTTTTTTTTTGGGTGGGGGATGTTTCAGTATTTTTGGTTAAGCCATCTGGCAACCCTAAAGGGAATGTCTTGGCTTTGGCTTCAGCTAGAGCTCTGAATAGCTCATTTAACTCTGGCAGGGCGGATTAATGTTTTGAAGGACTTAAGGCTAATGGGAAGGAAGGGCCTAAGTATGTTGCAAAAAATTATGAAGTCATCAAACATTTATCTATATACATATTTACATAAACTTAACACATGTATTCTACCCTCACTACACTTAAACATTTTTTCCACCTGTAACTATGGCAAAGTCATGAATGATTTCATCTTAATTCAAAGACTTGACAATTTCATTCTCAGTGCTCAAGAAGGACAAAGCACTGAGATGCTCTTGCATTGTGGTGGATCAGAGGACATTTTTTACCCTGGTGAGAAGAGAAATGGAACATTCTCCAGAACAGTTAGTGATTATTGGTGACAAATACAGCTATAATGCAGTTACAACAATTAGGAAACATTCTGTCAAACTGGATTCTGTGATAAGCTTTCATCATCTTTTCTTTCTATATCTGAGGCTATGTCTAAACTACACTTCTTTTTTCGAAAAAGGTACACAAAGTGTGCTCCGATTCTTTTTTCAGAAGAGGCTTTTCCGAAATTTGGCCCGTCTACACTGGGCCAAATTTCAGAAAAACCTTCTCTTTTGGAGGAGCCCTTCTTCCTCGTGAAATGAGGTTTACAGGGCTTTCGAAAGAGCGCATCTGCTCTTCCGAAAAAAATTTCAGAAGAGCAGGTGCATTCCCTGGATGTAATGGAGTTTTCTGGGATACCTGAGAGCTGTAGCTTGAGAGTTATAAGAATCCAACAAATTGAGGAAATTCTTTACGCCGATTACTTTTCAGGAATAAGGGCATTGCACAAGAGGTTTTTTCTTGCGCAGGAAGGGGCAGTGTAGACAGCTCCTTCTGGCACAAGAGCCTCATCTGCAAAAATGGCAGCTCATTAGGTATGCAAATGAGGCTCAGCGATATTCCATGCTTAGCCTCATTTGCATATTTCTGGCGCAAGAAGCCGCAAGTGTAGACATAGCCCTGGAGCGCTCCTGCAGGCCGCTGTACTAAGCAGCAGGCCAATGAAAGGGGTTGGCTGGGGGTGCGTCCCACACCAGTCCAGGGAATGCGTTTGCTCTTCCGTTTTTTTTGTGTTTTTTTTTTGCAGAAGAGCAAATGCACTCTTTCGGAAGCCCCCGCATTTCTCGTTCCACGAGAAAGAAGAGGGCTTTCGACAGAGGTGGGGGTTTCTGAAATGTGGTCCAATCTATATGGGCCAAATTTCAGAAAAGCCCCTTCCAACAAAAGTAACGGAAAAAGATACGCAAAATGTGGAGCGCATTTTGCGTATTTTTTTTTCAATAGATCCTCGCAGTCTAGACATACTCCTAGAGTCCCCAGCTGACCCTGGGCTCCATGCAGCGCTGCCCCTTTGAAGCATCACGGTGGCGCATCAAAGGGGCAGTGCAACACAGGGCCCAGGATCAGCTGGAGTGCCCAGCTGATCCCAGGTTCCGTGTTGCACTGCCCTTTGGAAACGCCGCGCCAGCACCTCAAAGGGGCAGCACGTTCGGAGCAGCGCAACATGGAGCTGGGGATCTGCTGGGCACTCCAGCTGATCCCCGGTAGGGAAGTTAAAGACTAGTGGACTAGTCAACTATCCGATAAGCAAATGCTTATCGGCTAGTCAGTCGACTAGTCGATTCCCACCTCTCTTTGCTGCCTCTATCAGATAAAGGTAGCAAAGGGGCGGGGAGAGAAGGGGTACTTCAAAGTGGCAGCACCACGTGGCATTTCCCCAGAACCGGGGGTCAGTTCTGGGGAAATGCCACACAGAGCTTGGGATCAGCTGAGGAGTCCCCAGCTGACCCCAGGCTCCACTGCCCCTTTGAAACACATGGAGGCAGCATTTCTAAGGGGTAGCCACCACACAGCTGATCCCCAGCTCAACTGTGAGGCTGCTGCCCCTTTGAAACGCCGCCTTTGAACATTTCAAAGGGGCAGTAGAGCCCGCGGTCAGCTGAGTGATCCCGGGCTCCGCGCTGTGCTGCACTTCGAAGGGGCAGCTCAGCATTAATGCATGTGATTAACGAGTTAAAAAACGTAACGTGTTAATCCTGGACTGCATTAATCGCAAGCATTAATGCATGTCAATTGACAGTCCTAGATACTATATATATATATTTGTTTGTTAGTCTCTAAGGGTATGTCTGTACAGTGCCATGTAGCTTGAAATAAGCTACACAATTAGAGCTACACAAATTGCCTAGCTTATTTCAAGATAGTCTATTTCGAAATTTGGCGCTATCTAACAATGCCAAATTTCGAAATAGACCACTATTCCAACAAGTCACTTTATCCTTGTGGAACGAGGTTTACTGGGATGTTGGAATAGCAAGCCTATTATTTCAAATATATTTCAAAATAACAGGCTTGTTGCTAAGACACGGAAAATGCTATTTTGGGATACCGGACGTATCCCGATATAGTGCCACTGTCTAGACCCTAAGATGCCACAGGACTACGTGTTGTTTTTAAAGTTACAAACGTACACAGCTATCCCTCTGAGAGAGTTTTGCTTACTCTAGAAAAACATCCTGCTTATGAGAGGTATTTTAAAGCTTTTTAATGAAAGACAAAATACTGATTTGAACATTCTAAAGGTCAGATGTGTGAATTTGGTGAGTTACGTAGCTCCCTGAGACAGGATAGTCTGTGACATTTTTTGAATTAACCCAGATATCCAAGATAAATTGCTGCCACATGCTTACAGGATGAGGAAGTGTTGTCTGTAACACATAAGGGCTACGTCTACACTGGCCCCTTTTCCAGAAGGGGCTTGTTAATTTCAGAGATCGCAATAGGGAAATGCGCGGGGGATTTAAATATCCCCCGCGGCATTTAAATAAAAATGTCCGCCACTTTTTATTTAAAGAGCGTCTACACTGGCCCCGATCCTCCAGAAAAAGCGTCCTTTTCCGGAGGATCTTATTCCTACTTCAAAGTAGGAATAAGATCCTCCGGAAAAGGGCGCTTTTTCCGGAGGATCGGGGCCAGTGTAGACGCTCTTTTCCGGCTTTTCTAAAAGCCGGAAAAAAGCGGCGGACATTTTTATTTAAATGCCGCGGGGGATATTTAAATCCCCCGCGCATTTCCCTATTGCGATCTCTGAAATTAACAAGCCCCTTCCGGAAAAGGGGCCAATGTAGACGAGCCCAAGGAGTTCTCCCAAAGTTACTGTCTGCAGGCAACATAAGCAGTGTACTCCAGGCTACTGCGAACTCACTCTTTCCCTTTGTAGGCTATCAATTTATATTCCTTGCTTTGTCACACTCAACTGCTTAGCTCCTTGTCTTCTGATCAGCCACTACGTACACCAGTCCACTGCCTTTGGGGAAGCAGTACACCCTCATTCATTAATTTTGCTTCAGTTCAATATTCTTCTTAGCACAAGGTTCTTAGATAGAGATATCGTAAAATCAAGTAAAAAGTTTATTTAACAGAGTCTGAGATAAAAATTCAGATAAAATAAGTGTAAGACTTTGGAAATGAGATTACAGGTAAAAGAAATACAAACTCTAGCTATAGCCTGTATTTACTAACAAGTTATTTTCCTGTCTAATAAGGTATTTCTTGCCCAATGGTCAGTCCATGTAGTGCTTATCCATGATACCTCTGGAGTGCCGGCACCTACTCCCCACTGTTGGGGGTGAGCCCTCTCCCACCCTGGTCCCCCATCCCAGCTCACTTCTTTACCTCCCTTCTGCCCAAACCCTACACCCTGTGTCCTCCTGCACCCTCCCTCCTAAACTCTGTACCCCCAGTCTGCTCCTGTGCCCTACCCACACACCCTACCTCCAATCTGCTCCTGCACCCTACCCCCAGACTGCACCCTTTCTCCTGTGCATACCACCCACTCCCATCCCAATCTACTCCCTGCTAGACCCCTCTCACACACTGAACCCCTCATTGTTGGCCCCACCCCAGAGCCCAGGGGGAACCCACACAATCTACTAGCCCGGCCCCCTGAAGACTTAATCTGGAAGCCCTGAGTCTTGGTGTCTCCTAACGCCCCCACAGGGCTGCATTGTGTGGGGAACATGGTGCCCTAAGTTGCATGAGTGAGATGAGTGTCTCTCTTTTTTTTCTACTTATCAGTTGGGGGCCACATCCATGAAGTGGGGGGAGTTGCTTCTTACTTGCATGTGGCCCCCAACTGATTTTTCTGGGGGTCAGTGGCTCCCAAGCCTAAAAAGGTTCCTGTGATGCATAGGAGGAGTGCTGGTCAGCACCTAGTGGCTAAAGGGTTAAACTCAGGTTGCTAAGAGTGTTGGCAAGGGACCAGAAGAACCAATGGGATAGAGTGCTGAAATCTGAATTGTATATGGATACCTTGCCTGCTCTCTTTTTGTGAGAGTTTAAGCCAGGAGTTGGGAGGCAGAGAATGATTTAAACCCAGGCAGGACTACCATGCCTCCAAGGAATTTGGGGCATGGAAGTGGACTGAGCCATGAAGGGATTGTGAGTAAATAAGGGGACAATGTGTATCTAATCATGATCAGGATATTTTTCTTTGTTTGGTTGTTTGGGTAAACTTCTCTGTGTGAATCTATGCCTTCCCTCCCACACTCACCATATTCAAGCTACAGCCCAAAGTGCTATGATTCTTTGTCTGTGTCTAGACTACATCCCTTTTTCGGTAAAGGGATGTAAATTAGGCATGTCGATATTGAAAATGAAGCCGGGATTTGAATTTCCCGCACTTCATTTGCATAATGGCAGCCACCGCTTTTTTTTGAAACAGGGCTTTTTCAGGGAAAAAAGGCAGTTTAGACAAGGTATTTTCGACAGAAATGTCCCGTTTCAAAAGATCCTGTACGCCTCAAAAAATGAGAGGTATAGTTGAGACACACCCTTTGTGTTTTGATCTGTTCTTTTCTTAGTTGCTCTGTAATACTTAGCAACAGAGTATGCTTTATCAAGTGTATCTTTTTGTTTTATTAATAAAATTGCCTTTTTAAGGCAATGACTTGATTCTTGTGTCATGGAAGATAATAGAAGGTCAGTGTGTGTGTCTGCTTAGCCTGAAAGGTCAGCTATGAGAGAGACAATTTATTTTCTGTGCTTTTTGGTTCATTTTTCAAGCTCTCTTGTGGCAAAAGAGCTTCGGGTAGCCCTGGGCAAGAAATTAAAGTGTTTCTTCCTATTTTTTCAAGGTTAAAATCACTTGATGGGGGCAGCCTATTTTCCAGAGTCAGTGCATCTGTGACTCTGGGATGGTTTTTTTTTTTAGTAGAACCTATAGAGGCAAGGCATTTCAGGTCTTTTGCGGGGCTCCACCTGCCGCACTCTGACAATTCCCTGCCTCTGTTGTAAATGCTGGAACAGCATGCATCTGATCCAGACTGTAAACATAGGACTGGGTTTGGCCTACATATGTCAATTGTTCTCAGGGTTGATTGAATCAGCTAATGTTCACTAAGGATGTTAAAATGAGGCTATTTTACTAATTGAACAGTTGTTAGAATTTTTATCAACTATTAGATTAGTCAGTAGGGGAAGGCAGCTGCATCAGTCCCGGCTCATGCCAGGTCCAACCCCACTGCAGTTCTGCAATTTAAAAGGCAATAGGAGCCAAGCAGCTGAGCTGGAATGCCATTGAGAAGCAAAATTGGAAAAGTAACAGGAATACTTCTGATTGTATCTACTGAGGAACAACCTATCCTGAATGCTCAATTACAGAGGGACAATCTACTCTCATTGCTATTTGTTTTCCATAACTAACTCTTAGAATAAACTTTTATATATGATAGAATTCAACTATTTGGAAGGTTTTTTTAAAACAAGACTTTATACTTTGGGATAATTTAAGCACTGAATCCAGATGTGCAGACACTCTTTCCTTAACCTATATATGATATAATTTCAACTTTAGCTTTAATAAAAAATCTTTATACCTGCCTAAGCGTGTCAATATCACACTTGTGTGTGTAGAATGAGAAAGCCCCAGCCCTCCAAAAACACATCTGAGCAGTCTCCTTGAATTTAATAGGACTAGACCTGTAGTGTTGCTGTGTCTCATGAATTTTTTTCGTACAGAACCAGTTCCTGAACTACAGGAAAATCTTAGCTTTCATCTTTAAAAAAGTTTCTAGCCTTCAAAATCTAAAATACATTAACTTTGCAGGGTCTAAAAGGAGAAGTTAAATGAAAACTCCACATTTTTAGAAGTTCTTAGGTTTTATAAATGAATGGCTGGAATGCCATTGAGAGGCGAAGTTGGAGAAGCATTTGGAATACTTTTGAGCATATTTTGAGGTCTAACTGGTTCTGTGGCTGAGGGAAGTTGGGTGAAAGATGAGGGAACATGAGTTTGCAAGGATATCAGGGGAGTAGCTGAGGAAGCTAGGTTTTGGGGGGGTGTCATGGCTCCTTCCCCACTCTGGCATGATAAATGCAGGAGTGGGGGCAAGCAAAAGTACCCCAAAACCTTATCTACCAGGCTTTGGTATAAAACTTCCCCCTCAAAATTGTAACAACCTAGATTTTGGGGATAAAATTTCTGCTGCCACAACCCAAATATTAATAAAGCAACCAGGGAGTGACTACTTGGGAAATCTCACCCCTAAAGTACAAAGTAGGACACAAAAATTAACCAATACCAGGTTAATAAAAAGAAAAGAGAAAGAACTTTTATTATCACCACAATATTCCTGTTGCAAGCATAATGACTAGATGGAACAGTAACAAAATAATATACTTATGGAGTAGAAATTTATCATGGGCCAGGAACTTAGTTATAAAGGAGAGCAAAACCCATTTTTAAATGCACAGACACTAGATCCTATTTTCCAAACCATAAAACAATAAAACCTAATGGATTTTTCTAAACTTTATCTTACTTACAGACTGTGAAGACTATTTTCTTGTAGGGAGACATCCTGTCCCCTTCAATAGCTGGAGAGTAACTACCCCCAGGACCAAGGAGGGAAAAAATAAAAAAATTCCTTTGTCCCAGTTTGAAATTCCTACCTATGTTTCCATTGGCCACTCCACCTGGCTAGGTGTAGTTAACCCCTTAGTTTCCAGGCTGCTGGCCATCTCTCATGATCATGACAGGGTGTGTGTGTGGAAATTGGAAGTAACTGAGCTATCAGAGAGGCTGAGTGTATGGATGTCTGTGGGGATGGCTGGGGGAAAGCTACATTTGTGGGATGCCCATGAGGTAGTCAGGGGAGGAACAAGATTTGTGGGGGTGTCTAAGGGAGAAGGGGCCATGGTTAGATGCTGGCTTTGCACACAAGTCCAGTGGGGCAGCTGGAGGATGCCTACATGACTAAGTGTGTGGATATGTCCAAGTATAGCTGGGTGGCTTTGGGGACAAGCTAGGACAGCTGAGTTTGGAGATTGTCCAGGAGAAGATGCACATAGGGACAAATCTATGATAGCAGCTAGATGGAAGTTCCTTGGCAGCTGAGACTGTGGTGGTGCTGGGATTGTTGGACAGGCGGGAGTGTCTTGGGGATGAGCTAGTCACTGGCGGGGGGAGCCAGGATCATGAAGGGGGTAAAAAATGGTTTTCCTATCTCAGGAAAATGTTTGATACTGTGAAAAATTGTTCCTGTCTGCACTGACACTAAAGTAAAAATCTTGAAAAATTTCACAACCAATCTAAAAAAAGTTAGATTCAAGTTCATTGAAACATTTGTTTAGATTTTGACTTTTTATATCTTTTTATTTACTATATTAGCTGCTTACATATCTAAAAAAAAGTCATTTCAAACCAAAAATGGGTGATTTGAAGACTAGTGGACTGCCTGGACTGTTGGAAACACAGCGGTCTCTGGTGGCTGTGAACTACAATTGCAGATCATTTCTGCAGTGCCAATGATCACCTGACATTACAGTCTGCAGAGAATCATGAGGAGTGGCTTGTGTGCATGAGTATGCCATATAGCAAACCTATGTGCTTGAAAATCATGAGTCAAACCCTCACATTAAGTTGTTTTAAAATTAGATTTAAAATTAAATATTGATATTTGTATTTGCTTTCTAATGTTCGCATGCTTGAAATTCACATTTTCTCTCCAATCATAAGGGCTAAAAACTTTTGATTTTTAAACTAAAGCTGAAACTCTCAGGGAGTAACATATGTCCAATGGTGCTCAGTTACCACACAGTGCATTTAAAGTACTTGCAAAGACACTCCTTTATTCTGAGTCAGACTGCAGCTAGCTGTGTGTAACAACAAGAGCTTCACAGCATCCGCTCAGGCTCCCTGACTGAAAAGCTCAGCCTTTAAAGCAACGGTCCCCAATATCACATCTCTTGCCATACAAAATTTAACAACCATAAAACTTTTAAAAATCAATATAACATACACAAATACTTAGTGCCAACTTAATAGCTAAGCTTATTAACATATTCAAGTGGTCCTTGAAGGCGCACTGTCATTTCGCTCTGTAGGGCTCCTCAAGAGCATCAGCACTACTGCTGTCAGGATGTGGCAAATCTCTTTGTGGTAGTTATTCCATGATCCAGGACTGGTTTTTCAGAGTGGTGCAATTGTTAACTTGTCTGAGACTGTCTCAGACAAAACAGCTGACTCATTGCCCCTTAGCTTCCTTCCATTCTGGGATTTGTCACCTGTTCTTCCTTTGCATATGTCAGTCTAGGGATGATAACCTCATACGACCACATGGCTATCTTTTCTAACATTACTGCTGTTTGTTTCCCCTCAGAGATACACAGCATCGTATTCTTGAAGTAGTGGCAGCCCTGAGGACACCAAATTATTATTATTGTTTGCCTTGTCTGTCTCTTTATACATCTGTAAGTCCCACACATCATTGGTGCCATTTCATAATTCCACTGAGCTAAATATAGATCAGAGTCTAGCTCTGCAGTCTTTTGTAGCAGATACTTCATTGTCACACTGGTTTTCACCAGCTGCTTGGATTGGGGATAATGGAGACTGACAAATTACCTGCTTAAACCCGTACTCCACTGCAAAATGCTTAGATTCATGCCCACTAAATTGTGGCCTATGAGTACGCATTGTTATGTCAGATACGTTATGTGTAGCAACAACTGATTACCTGTAGCTATTGCTGTGTGTAGCTATAGCTGTAAATAAGGCTATTTTAAGCAAGTGAGAATAATAATATAGGATAAATACATAAACCTATCTATGCCTACTTTGCTACACAGCTTATTTTTTCTGTCACCAACATGAGCTATTTTGCTCAATTCGGCCTGCATGTTTGGCACATGCAACAAGCCTTTCCAGCTTCCTGAATGTCACTGTTCATTTGAGGCCAGTGTGAAATGTCTTTGGCCCATCTGAGATTTTCCAGTCCCCAAATAACCTTTGTACGTCCTCACCATACTTTTCTATAACCCTTTTGGGGCTTTCTGCAACTGCATTTTTTCTTTCTATTTTCTGTATTTTAGTTACAATACCTTTGTGAATATCGCTCTCCCCTTCCAGCCAAGGCCTCACCCCTTCTGGAAGCAGAGAGCCAGGCTCCCGCACACACATTGCTCAGCGGCTCAGAGAGCCTGTCGGCTCCTGCTTGTACTTGTGCTATGCTCAAACACTGAGGTTTAGTCTGCACACAAAAGTTAGGCTGGCACAGCTATGCCCGTCAGGTGTCTTTTTTCACTAACCTTACCCCATTCCTCCATGAAGCAATCCACATTTCAAGGCCAGTTGAATAACAGTATGGATTTTACAGCATTTAGAGATGTCCTTTAAACAGAAAGGGCTTTTCAACCTTACCTACAGGGGAGTGTCCAAGACAACGTTTCTTTCAAAGACTGTACACTACCTCCAATCTAAGAAAAAGATTCAGGGGTAGCCGAGTTAGTCTGTACAGGATAAACATAAAAAACAACAAATGGTCTGGTAGCACTTTAGAGACTAACAAAACATGTAGATGAGATCATGAGCTTTCGTGGGCACAGCTCACTTCTTCACATGACATTCCTCGATGTGCAGTTAAATAAACCTCTGATTTGGTTCATTTCAGAGGTTCATTTAACTGCACATCCAGGAATGTAATCCATGCCCTCAAATGCCAGCAATGCCCCACTGAAATATATAGGACAAACTGGACAGTCCCTACGGGAAAGAATTAATGGACACAAATCAGATATCCGTAAAGGGAACATACAAAAACCTGTTTGTTGGGGGACACTTCAGTCTACCAGCGCATTCATTAACAGATCTTCAAGTGGCTGTTTTGTTACAGACCAATTCCACAAGCCAAATACACAGGGAAGGACTGGAACTCCAATTCATTCACAAGTTGGATACTCATGTAATGGATTAAATAAAGATACCAGATGGCTGGGACATTATCAATCCACCAAACAATAAAGGTGCCAATGATTCTTTGGCTGTATAGTATCTGGTGTTAGTACTCTTCCTCTCTATTGCCTACTAATGGTTCTTATCTGCCTCTTTTGACTATCCAGTCTTTAAGTGTTTATAGACTATTTGTTTTCCTGTTACATTCCAGCTCAGCTTTCCCCTTGATATTTTTTATACCCACTACCTCTTCTTGTTTCCCAGCCTCCCTCCCCTGTTTATTTTAGTTCTGGACATCCAACAATCTGGTCATCTGAAGGAGTGGGTTGTGCCCATGAAAGCTCATGATCCCATCTACATGTTTTGTTAGTCTCTAAAGTGCTACCAGACCATTTATTGTTTTTTATGTTTATCCTTAGAAAAAGAATTTGTTCATAAAAGTGTCACCTGGTGGCTCCCAGCATAACAATACTGGAAATCAATCTACAGTTGTAACTCTCTTAGCCACTGAGAGACTGGCCCAATGTCACTCATCTCGGGTGACATTCATGCACGCCAGCCATACATCGTGCCTTCCAGCAGACCCCACTGACTGCATTCAGCGGGGCTGAGAAATAACTTGCAGTTGCAGTTCATGGCCACCAGAAGCCACCATGGAGCTTGCTGAGCTGATGGACAGGTGGTCTCTGTTTCCCCTTCAACTTTGCATCCTTGCTTACTCACTGAAGTGAGCTATCATTGACACCCCTCCCCCCCCCGAGGAAAATGGTGGCAGAATGTACAGTATTGTCCCTAGTCACCGTACAGATCCCCTTAAAAAGCCACCTAGATGCCTTGACCCTTCTTGAGCATCCAACCCTCCTTCCCCAGGCCGAACTCACCATGTTTAGAGTGTTTCACCCAGGAGCACGCTTGCCAAAGGACAGTGAGAAAGCGATTTGCAGATGTTAAAAGGTATATTTTACTGTAATGATTCAATGTGTGTGTGGACTAACAAAACCATGCTTCTGTTTCTTGTACTTCTGCAGATGCGGCCTTCAGGGGATCCCCCTACACATGGCTGCAGCATCTCTAGCAGATAAGGAAGTGTTAGAGCAAGGAGTGCATGTTCTGAGAGGTGTTCCAGTTCTCAGAGGCTGAAAAAAGAGAATGCCTGGAGCGCAGAAAGACCCCGAAGGAAAGGGTTTAAAATAGGCAGTTCAGAAAGAGAGCGAGGAGAGCGTTGTAAAGGGCCAGGAGCAGATGATAAAAGTGATGGAGGAACAAACAGTGATGTTGAAGTCCCTAATCAAGCTCAAGGCAGAACACTTGCATGCTCACTCCCAGCCCCTACGCAATACAAAACTGCTTTCCATGTCTTCCCCAAACTCCTCCCGCACATTCCTTGCAGCTCTCCGGAATGTCTTGGTACCCACTCACTCCAACCCTCCAGCCAGCTTCCAAAACGATAGCTTGACTTATGGAAGTTTACACTTCCCTGCACTCTTACCTCCCTTCCCACTAAGCCTTCTCGCTGTGTTAATATTAGAACTTAAAAAAGAGCTCTCTGAAAGATAACCAGACTTTGTCTCCCACACATGGTGATTGCTGCTGACAGTAGTACATAGTAGCGATCTGATCG
The DNA here is from genome assembly GCF_052426305.1 of Pelodiscus sinensis. NCBI lineage: Eukaryota > Metazoa > Chordata > Testudines > Trionychidae > Pelodiscus > Pelodiscus sinensis. Next base: position 143,832,649 of record NC_143052.1, on the reverse strand, counting down.
TTTGCTGGCTACAAATCCCAGTCAGGAATAATTTTTTCATGCTGCGCTGGGCAAACTCCTCACAAAGTTTCAGAAAGACATTTTTCCACCGTGGCACAGGAACTAATTTTGGGGTCAGAGTGATGATGTGCACCTCCTCTTTAGACCTATTGAGATCAGGTTGCCAACTCTCCCAGACTGGACGGCTCAGACTCCATTGATGTAAATGGTGTTTGGTCCATCCAGTCTGGAAGAGTTGGCAACCCTCACCGCTCCAGGCTGGGGCCACAGAGACATCAGACAGGGGGACCCCAAGGACCGGCAGCGTTCACAAGGCTGGTGGCTGACAGGATCCCAGGGGCTGTCAAGGCTGGCAGGACCCTGGGGGCCCAGCAAAGCTCATGGCAGAAGGAACCCAGGGAGCCAGCAAAGCGCATGGGGGGCTGGCAGGATCCTGCAGGGCAATCCAGAGGCCAGGAACCAGAGCTGGTGAAGCCAGAAGTGGAGATGGCCCCCAGGCATGGGGACACCAGGTAAAAAAACTGGAGGTGTTGCAGCAGCTCCCACATCTTTCCTGTGCCTATGGCTTTCCACAGGTCAGAGTTCTGCAGCCACTGCTCATCATCCCAGACCTCATGTGATCACACCACTCAGTGTTTGTTTCCTGAAACAAGCCTAAATCCGAGGAGCCACCATGTTCAACTGCTCTCTGGATGCCAAAAGTAATCCAGTGGTGTTCCCTTCCATGATATACTGCACGGCCCTCCACAATGTGTCATGACAACGACCATAACAGCAGTGAGCAGCACGGGATCCATCCTTTCAAACAGAGACGGTGGGCACACAGTAAGCAAGGGCCATTGAAAAAAAGCTGCTAAATGCAGTCAGAAGCCCATGGAATGATGGGACGGAAAACTGCATTATGGGACATTGATGGTGTGCTGCAATATGCTCCCCCTTTCCCCAATTCCTAGCTGCTGATGGTGGTGAGTAGCACAGTGGGAAAACTACTCACGGTGCAGCATTCTCACTGACCATGCTGGAGCACCTACCAAGTGTGCATGTGCTCTGCCAACAGAAGCACTATGTGAATGTGAACATGCACAGAAAATATAATTATACAGGTTTTTTAATCAATTATGTAATTTGCATCAACAAAAAATTGCATAGTGTAGATAAGCCCATAGGGCACATCTACACAGCAGCATTATTTTGGAATAACTGACGTTATTTCAAAATAACAAAACATGCATCTACACTGCAAGCCATTATTTCAAAATAATGTCGAGCTGGAGGACTTCTTACTCGGACTCTGAATAACCCTCATTTCACAAGGAGTAAGGGAAGTGAAATGTGTGTTCTTCCTTTAGCTTCCTGCAGTGTAGACAGTGCCAAAAGCCGAGTTAAGCTATTTTGACTTCAGCTATGCAACTGATGTAGCTGAAGTTGTGCAGCTCAATTCAACTTTAGCCCTGCTATGTAGACGTGCCCTTAGTGTCTATTACTGGAGTTAACAGCTACAGGATCAGTGGATACAGTGATAAGTGGGCCACTAAAAGACACCATCTGATATGGACAATAAGAAGAGTCAAGTTCTAAAGGTGCAGGAATAAGGAGTTTTACTGGAGGATTCCAAGGAAGCTTGAAACAGTTACAATACAGAACGCTAGGAAACTCAGAAAATGTAATTGTGCATTTCTCTAATCACCCATTGCTGAAGAAATGAGTCAGCTCTATTGTTTTCTTTATTAACTATCACCCCAGCAGTGACACTGTTAATAAATGCAGTGGACGGACGTCTCTGTAAGCTGAGCCGTGTGGTCACATTGCTCAGTGTGCTGGTTTTATTTTTAACATCCAAAAGCACTGGATAGATCTTCCTACTTGGGCTTGCTCTTTCTCCCTGCATTCTCGTCTCCTGCTTAGCCCTAATCACCTCACCTCAGCCCCACTCAGCAAAACCAGGAGAACCAGTGTCTTGGACACAATCACAGCGACTGCATGATCAAGGTAAGGCTTTGCAAACAAGAAACAGTCTTTTTTGTTAATCAAAACTTATGCTACTCCTACACAGCCAAGCCTATATCAAGGCTGAAATCCACAAGACAGTCTCAGGGTCTGAGTACAAAAACAAACAAAAAACCCTCACAGCCACATGTTACAAAAGGGTTCACTAACACCAGGTGGCCCACTTTGGGCATGCTTTCCTTTGAGGCACTTTGGGCTAGATCCACAAAGTCTAGGCACTGCAAAGCTCAGTGGTGCTAAGACTTTTGGATAACCTGCCGGCCAGTGAACTCCACACCCTGCATTAAGGGCACAGCCCCCCTACACGAGGGAGTGTTTAACAGTTAGGTTCACAGAAATCAGCAAACTGAGTGGGGAGCTACATCAGGCAGACAGTAGGAAATGCTGAGGAGAGGGGTTAGGTCTAACCAGTCTTTAGGTGCCTATCTCTGCTCAGGATTCACAACCATGAACCCTCTCCTGAAGCTAGGCGTCTTAGCCAGTACATCCCTGTCTCAAGAGTAACTAGACCCCTGTGCTACCACCACCAGAAGCCCAGTGCTTAATGCACTCACACCCTAGTTTCAAATATTTGCTTTACTTGATTTGGAGCAGAGAGTTGAACTTAGGTTTCTGATACCTTCAGTGAGTGCCCAGCCCACCCGACGTTCTGAGGTGCTAGACTCTCACTATCTCCTGTTCAAGCTGTTCCACTTTGCATAAATAATTTAATATTAATTGGAGCTTAAGTCTCCTATGTCCTATGTGAGCACCTTAAGCCTGAGCTTTTGGGTAGTGTAGGACACACACATGCTCACCATATTTCTGATCTAGCTACCTCAAGATATCTTTGGTGTGGGGCTTAAACCAGTAAGAATGTTCTGAGACCCACCTGTGGAAATGTAGGCACTCAGGGAACTTTACTGTAGCTAAGGTAGCACGTAGGGAATTTAGATGCCTCCCAGATGAAATGTAGGTGCCTCCAAATGTAGGTGGCAGCTGAGCAGGACGATGGGGATCTCAGAGTGCCTAAATGTTAGATGTAGGCATCCCTTTGTGGATCTAGCCCTTTGTGCCTGATTTCTTATCATCTCTGCATAGTCAGGTATGAGATGTTTTAAGATGGATACCACATAACAGTGGCAGTATGAGTGAACATTTCTGAAAACGATGGTCCTGTGCGTGATTGGTTTCTTCTCATAAGCTGTAGAAATGTTGACTACTTTTTGTTGCAAGGGGATGTGGATTGCAACTGCTTTAAACACTAAGGAGACGGGATCACCACATAGGAGTGTAAAGGGTTTGTTTATTCAACTAAAACTGGGAAGGGAGGGGAATCTCACTCATACACTCAATCACACTTACAATCCCAGGCAGGATGATAAGGCGAGCAGAAGGCAGTTCATATTGTTTGATCTTCCCAAGTTGACTCCTACGCTGGTCCACTGGCCGGGCGATCCGAGCAGAGGGCGTTCTGGGAGGCTCCACTTGATGGTCAACCACTACTGTGTGTCTGTCCCTCTCTCCTTTAAGGATCAGCCACATGCAGCCTCTGAGTCTGGGCCTCTTGGGGCCATATGCACTCCCTGCTGGGGCCGTGTGCATTGTTGTTTACTCCTGCTGTTTACCTCAGACATTATTCTGCACTCACTCAGGGAAGGGATAGGGGGTTAACAGACAACACTCCAACAGTTTAGGGAACCAAATAACATTAACAGGAGAGAAAGAACAACCACCATTTTAACTCTCCCCTTGCTCCTCCTTTGCCTCCAACACTTTTAAGGGATCAGAACAATTGCACCATTTCTTGAGATGTGCTAGGTAAGTGATGCGTGTGAGACAGAACACTCTCCTTTTTAAAGGGTCAGATTCTGAATTCAGCTTCCTTGGTGTACATTGAGATTACCTCAGTTTAAATCAGTAGAGTCACAACATTGATTGAGATTTTTGTAAAAGCCAAGTTTTCTGTATGCTGGCATCTTCATCACGAGCTTGCAGGAGAAGAGTAAGGTAGACATTTCAAACACTGTAATTTTCAAATGGTTTTTAAAAGGAATTTTAGAAAACATCCAGATATACGAGGCACTGGGGAAGCATCAGGAATATTATTTATGTTGTGTATTAGTGCAGTGCTTAGGAGTGGCCCAGGACCCCACTGTGCTGTGCTCTGTACACCCAGAACAGAATGATGGACCAAAGCACTCGCAGTCCAAGTGTGCTGACTGATGGTGTAGTGCAAAGAAAGTGAGATGATAGTTTTTAAATAGACCAGATAGACACAGGATGAGAGAAGGGTCTAAACCACAAGTAGAGTGAGCAATGTGATGGCAGCAAAGAGCATGCCTGTTCCATGATTTTGGGGGGATGGGGCAGTATTATTTAGGAAGGGCTCAGCTAAATAGGGAGGGAAAGGTGTGGAGTGAAACCTATCTTTTTCTTTGCTTTTGACAGACATTGTTAGAGGATTAAGTGGACAAAGAGAAGCAGCCTTTGACAGAATAAATTCACATGCTGGTTTTGCATGAAGCAAGTATTTGGAAAAAAAGATGGTGAAAAGGAAGGAGTCTGGCCAACAGACTGTTAAAGATGACATTACAGTTGCTATTATTATGGCTGTTGTAGTAAAACCATTTCCCACTGCTTGAAGGGTCAGCTCTTTGATAACTGTGAAGCCTGTGTGATAGATGAACCCAGTCAACACCACCATGATTGTATGTGGTAAAGGCATGCAGAAATGTGCAACCGGATGAGATGCATTTCCTCTCACTTGCATGGAGCACGGATCCTAAATATATTTGTGGCCTCAGGCTATAAACTGCAGGGTTTTGACAACTGAAACTGTAACTGAGATTGTCAATATGATCTGAGAGGCAGAAGCTTCTGTAAATCTGTTGTCTTTGCTGGGAGATATTCGGAACAAGGTGCCCCAGAAAATTGGCCAGATGGTATATTGGAGGGTTTGTTAAATATGTTAACACTTTTTACATGCAAGAACCTCACACTAAGGGGCCAAAAAGAATAAAACTCAATATTGATAGCATGCAAACAGCCTACATTTCATAAACAAGAAAATAAATGTGTATAGTTGCTTCATATATTACTCTGCTTTTAAGAATATAATGTGAAATATGCTGGTTTGCTCTATATTATATAGAGCAGCAACAAAACCCAAGTCTGCTTTTTTACATATACTTAAGTCTTAGAGTAAGAAAATGTATTACTGTCCTGGGGAGGTTGAGGTTGAGGTTGGGGATGCATCCACTTTATTTCAGGCTAAAAATGTGGTAAAATGGAATATGGCTGAAGCGGTGCTGGTGAAGCATGTTGAAAGCAGTTTAATAAGGACTGTTTTAAAATATAATGGCCACAAGCTTTTTTGAAGATAGATACCCTCACATGATCTAATCACAAGGAGCTTTTGTTAAGGGATATCAGGAAATCTTTGCAGATGAAATATTTATTGTGTCTGAGGTTTCACCAGGATGGTGTACACACTAACTAAAAGATAACAGAGAAGAGGAAATCATAGGGCCTTTTGTCTCTGAAAAATTACAAAAAGTAAACCCTAAACAGGACCATGTGTATAGAGTAGAAAAGATTCAAGCAAAAAGAGGATGGGTGAGAAACAAGTATTTTCTAGTGAAACAGAGGATGGACTGAAAAATTTAACAGTTGAGTTGAAGCATTTCCAGTTCAAAACTTCTGAAAAGGGGAAAAGTGGTTGAATAGGGTTTTATGTCACCGTACCTAGCAATGCATCTGTGGCAGCTTTTCCTCAAAATTCTAGTTCAAAATTTACAAAACAGCAGTCTAAAGTAATCCCAATCTCCTCATAATTGGGATGTTGCTTTATCTAAAATTCATTATGGTCACTCATAGAACACAATCTCTCATGATTTACAAGTCACGATAGCACCAAAAATAGAGAAAGTACTGCCATGTAGAAGCAGGTTACTACTCAAACATTCAGCATTTGGTAGATAACATTAACAAAATCATCAGCAATGATCCGAAGAGACCAGACGTCAGAATCATTTAGGATGCATGACCAGAATGGTTCACGTAAAACCAAAAACAAACAAATGTGTGTGCGGAAGGGGAAGCGGGAGGGAATTGGAAACAGTGGATGTAATCCAGAATCAGAGTTGCAAGGTAGTCCTGTAATTTGCGGACATTACATGGTTTAATTCTTTATACATACAGATGTAGTGGAACACCAGTTACGCTATGTCTACACTACAAGGTTATTTCATTTCAAAATAGGTTTATTCTTCTTCACAAGCAGGAGTTATTATTTTAAAATAATAGGCTTCATAATGTACATGCTCACCTCATTATTTCAAAATAAGGGGAATTATTTTGAAATAATTCCGCAGTGTAGACATGCCCCTAGTGAGAGACTATTATGTGCCACTGTAGCTATAACTACTCAAGAGAGAGATCATGGAGTCATTGTGGAAAACATTCTCTGACTGTGCACCAGCAGTCAAAAAAGCAAATATAACCACCACCAAGGTGGATTTGAACCTGGGTAGACTACGTCTAGACTGGGATGATTTTCCACAAATGCTTTTAATGGAAAAGTTTTTCCGTTAAAAGCATTTGCAGAAAAGAGCGTCTAGATTGGCAGGGACGCTTTTCTGCAAAAGTGCTTTTTGCAGAAAAGCGTCCCTGCCAATCTAGACCGCTTTTGCACAAGAAAGCCTCAATCACCATTTTCGCCATCAGGGCTTTTTTGTACAAAACAGTTTTTAGCTGTCTACACTGGCCCTCTTCCGCAAAAACATTTCCAAAAAAGGGCTTTTGCCCGAATGGGAACGTCAAAGCATTTGCACAAGAAGCACTGATTTCAGACAGTAGAACGTCAGTGCTTTTGCGCAAAATCAAGCAGCCAGGGTAGACAGCTGGCAAGTTTTTGCTCAAAATCGGCTGCTTTTGTGGAAAAACTTGCCAGTCTAGATGCAGCAAGGTGTGTGGGTTACACAAACAGAATGGAAACAATTTAAAAAGGGATAGAGAATAAGACAGAGAATATCTTAGGGTATGTCTACACTACAAAGTTAATTCGAACTAACGGAGTGCTTAGTTCGAACTAGGTAAACCTCATTCTACGAGGACTAAGCCTAGTTTGAACTTACTAGTTCGAATTAAGGGGTGTGTAGCCCCTTAATTCGAACTAGTGGGAGGCTAGCCCTCCCCAGCTTTCCCTGGTGGCCACTCTACTGCCCCCCCTCCCAGGGAAACTCTACAGGGAAACTCTACTGCCCCCCCTCCCAGCCCCGGACCCCTTAAAGGGGCACGGGCTGGCTACGGTGCCCGTGCCAGATGCAAGCCTGCCAGCACCCAGCCAGCAGACCCTGCACCTGGCACGGCTCGAGCCAGCCACCCGATGCCCCCCAACCCTCCCCCTCTTCCCGGGACCAGGCTGGCGGCTCCCGGGAGCTTGCCCGGGACCGCAAGAGGCGGGCACCCGCCTGGTCTAGTGCAGACATCATGGACCTTGTCCACGACCTCCGCACTAGGCACAGGAAAGTGGCCGTCTAGGGCAGGAGAGCTGCCAGCCTGGCCACCCAGGAACAGGTGTGCATGAAAATCAAGGTGGTCCACTGAGACCCCCGACCCTGAGCCCTGAGCTTAGAATGGCCGTCCTGGGTCAGACCAAAGGTCCATCTAGTCCAGCAGCGTGTCTGCTAACAGTGGCCAACCCTAGGGACCCTGGAGGGGATGGACCGAAGACAGTGACCAAGCCATTTGTCTCGTGCCATCCCTCTCCAGCCTTCCACAAACCTTGGCCAGGGACACCACTCCTACCCCCTGGCTAATAGCACTCCGTGGACCCAACCTCCATCACTTTATCTCACTTCTCTTTAAATTCTGTTCTAGTTGTAGCCTTCACAGCCTCCTGCAGCAAGGAGTTCCATAGGTTGACTCTTTGCTTTGTGAAGAACAACTTTCTGTTACTAGTTTGAAGCCTGCTACCCATTCCTTTACTTTGGTGTCCTCTAGTCCTTCTATTATGGGAACTAATGAAGAACTTTTCTTGATGCACCCTCTCCACCCCAGTCATGCTTTTATAGACCTCTATCCTATCCCCCCTCAATCTCCTCTTTTTTAAACTGAAAAGTCCCAGTCTCTTTAGCCTCTCTTCATATGGGACCTGTTCCAAACCTCTGATCATTTTAGTTGCCCTCCCCTCTCCCACCCTCTCTCTTCCCCTCTCCCACCTCCTTTTCCCAGTCTCCCCGAGTTTTGTTCAATAAAGAGAGATTCTATTTTTGACCACACATTTTCTTTATTTTGTACATCAGGAAGGGGGGCTAGGGAAGGGTAAGTGGAAGGAGGTGAGGGAGGAATGGGGTATGAGCCCCCGATGGGGAGGACTGGGCTGGCTCTGCGGGCTTCTGGGGGTGGAAGCTCTCCTGCAGCCCCCCAATTACCCCCTCTCCCCAGATGGCAGCCTGAGGCAAGTGCAGCCGGTCTGATGGCCGAGTGCTGTGATGTGCCCAGTGTGGGTAGTCCGGGCAATCCAAGCCAGGACTGCTTTGCAAGTGGGGCACCCCTGAGAACTGTCTGTCCGGGGTGGGGGTCGGGTCCCTTTAAGCACAGCCCTCGGCTAGCCTGAGGCAGCAGTTCCATGCTCTAAGTCCTATTCTGATGCCCTGCCGGCACTGCTTCCGGCCATCCTTAACCCCGGTTCAGGGTCCACTTAATGTGGACATGCTAGTTTGAATTAGCAAAACGCTAATTCGAACTAGTTTTTTAGTCTGGATCCGTTAGTTCGAATTAGCTTAGTTTGAATTAACTAATTCGAACTAAGTTAGTTCGAATTAGCGCTGTAGTGTAGACATACCTTTATTGCCTCTATATAAAACCATAGTATGCCCACATCTTGAATACAGTGTACAAATGTGGAAAAACAAGTAACAAACTAGATGTGATTCTGCATAATAAATACTCTTACAACAAGGTTGTAAAACCGGCCTCCGGTTTTTCTATCATAAATGACTTTGTTTTTGTTTTGGTTTGAAAATAGTTCTTGTCTGTGGCTATGTCTACACTGCAAGTTATTTTTGGAAAAAGGTACTGTACATTTAAAATGCAGAGCTGCAGTGGTGGTAGCCAGCACGCTCCCCCTCTCCCCGACGGAGTAATCAAGTAGTCGATGGAATTTCCATCAACTTCTTGATTAGCTAATTAACTGTTACTTAACATGCCTAATCAACCCCCTAGCAGAGACAGATACAGACCAAGCGACAAAGCTGAGTGATTAGAGACGGAGGATGCAGAGGCCAGGGTGGAGCAAGGTCAGAGTAGGGCAAGAAACTAGGTGAGGGCCAGGGTGGAGCAAGGTCAGAGTAGGGCAAGAAACTAGGTGAGGGTCAAGAGCCGACATAGTTGTGACCGTGGGGATACACTGAGAGGCAGCAGGAGGTTCCTGGCCAGGCAAGTGCACAGCCTGATCTGTGGCTCTGGCTGGGTTGGAGCCTGGGACTCCTCAGGCATAGGCTGCTGCCACATGCCTGCCAGCTGAGTCACTGCTGTAGGGGAAGGGTTTGTTAGCACAGCTGAGCAAGCAGCTCTATCTGCCTCACAGCTGTGGGACAATCCACAGAATAATAAGGCTCAACAACAATTCTGACTAGTTACTGTTCAGGGAGCACTGTCCATGCTGTGCATAGGGTTGCCAGGTATCTGGTATTCACCCGGACAGTCCAGTATTTTGGGCTCCTGTCAGGTAAAGAAATTCAGAGAATACCGGACACCTAAAATGTCCAGTATTTTCTGAATTTTTCCCCGGCCAGGAGGCAAAAATGCCGGGTGCCTGGCAACCATAAAAACACTCAGCACCCGGCCTCCTCCCGCACCCTCCTCTTGGTGGGGTGTAAACCTGCTCTCTTTTCTCTCAGCTTGTATGGTAACAAGGCCAATCATTGTGCCCTGGCTGGGGCTGCAGACCTGACTCTGGGCTCAGTTCTCCACTCCTTCTGGGCTGGCTTTAAGTCCTTCCTTACCCTGGAATGGAACAGGGCCCCTCAGGGCTTTCGCCATGGAGACGCTTTGCCCTATCAGTTCCCCCCCCCCCCCAGCACTCCAGCCACATTACTCCTCCTCCTCCTTCAGCCCCCCTTTCAGGGTAACAAAACTCCAACAAATTGTTGACCCTCTGCAGGGTCTTCAGCCCCATCCCTGAGTCCTTCAAACTCCAGCCCTGTGCTTGGGCTTCTAAATGAAACCAGCCCCCTTCTCAGAGCTTTGGCCACTCTGCCAGTGGGGAGAGCCAGGCTTACCCACTTCTCTGGGTACCAGACCTGGGCCCGACAAATAGCATCCCTAAGCTGTTTCCCCTTCCTACTTGGCTGCTCCCTGTCACCCTTACCTAAACATCTCTCCCATACCACTTTCCCTGCAGCATTTCAGCACCTTCTTCCCACCTCAGGTGCTAGGCAGCAACTGATCTGCATCCACTCAGGCCCAGCAGCCCCTTTTAACTCAGCCTGATATGCTCTGATTGGTTGCTTCCCTGGAAGGCCCACCTCCGCTGCTTCTTTTCTGGGGTGGGGTGTGGTTGAACCAAGAGGCTTACAGCACAGGGCCTCAAAGCACTTGGTACACCCTGTCACACAATCTTTCTTGTGACTTCAGAATTGATGATCATGCATAGGAAAAAGGTTCCTCACCTAGACCTATCAGGAGCCAGTGACCCACAGAAAAAAAACCTCACAGGCCACATACAGCCCCACTACTAAGGGGCAGTGCCTTGGGCCAAAAATGAGGGGTTCAGGATTCAGAAGAGAACTCCAGGCTGGGACAGAGGATTAGGGTGCAGCAGGAGAGGGTTCTAATTGGGGGTGCAGACTCTGGAGTGGGGGTGTGGATGAGAGGTTTGGGATGGTTGAGGGGGCTCTGGGGTATGGATGCAGGCCCTGTGAGGGAGTTTGGGTTCAGGAGGAGGCTCTAGGCTAGGGTAGAAGGCTGGGGTGCAGGAGGGAGTAAAGGGCACTTGGGCAGCTCCCATTTGGTGGCACACAAGGGCTAAGGCAGGTAGCTGCAGCTGGCATGCCCCTGTAGCCCTTGAGGTCAGGAGAGCAGGTAGCTCCGCAAGCTGCCCTCACCTGCAGGCATCGCCCACACAGTTCCCATTGGTTGCAGTCCCCAGCCAATGGGAGCTGTGGAAGTGGTGCCTACAAGCAGAATGTTGAGCTTCTCTGATCATGACTAGCTGGCAGCTCTAGACTAGTGAGGCAGGAACCAAGGCTCAGAGCTTCTGGCCCACGGTGCAGAGACTTGCCATGGGCCGGGTGATATTAAGCAGGGGGCCAGATCTGGCCCATGGGCCAGAAGTTCCCCACCACTGCTGCTATAGATTTTTGGAAGGATCATTTTCTCTTAATTTGCAAACAAATTTCAGATGATAGTGCTACCCAGTTATTCTAGAGAGAATTTTCATGAGACTTTACAGTAATATTTTGGATTTGACATATGAGCTCAATGTCTTCAGTTATCAGCTATCCGCACATATCTACCATAGCAAACAAATGTACCGCTTTTGGTGCATTAACTAAAGATGATTTAATTCAGGATAAACTCAGTGAAAAATAAATTATAATTAATTTACAAATTATGAGTTATAGACACCAAATAGACCTGTCCCAGAGACTGGCAGCCTGGCTGCTAAAAGAAGAGCTGTATATTTTTAAACCCTTCTTGGTTTGCTGTCATGACAATCTAGAAATAGACATTATTTACCAAAGTGGACAGAACACGGCCACATCCTCTCACTCGATTTTAGTTGGAGCACAGTTCAAGTAAACGTTTCACTTTTTATTCAGTTCTTCTGTAACTCTTTGCCAGTTGGAGGGAACCTGAGAAATAAAGTTCATTTTACATTTTAAGTATGGTTAGGGTTCATATGTTTGTTTTTATTAGTGTATATCAACACCAGCCCTCAGGTGACCTTGTGCAAGTCATGGCTGAGACTATTTGTAGAAATTACAGTTGCAGCAAAATACGACAAGAATCAGGGCAGCAGTGCTGCTGCCAGTGCGAAATAAATGGGTTGGTGACTGGCTCCTCTGAGCACTTCAAATGCAGATCAAACTAAATTCCAAGAGAGGCAGATCTTATCCTCTATAGTATGTGAATATAGGAACAGCACACTGGATCAGATCAGCAGTCCACTTACTCCAGTACAAGATGCTTCCCAGGAAGGTGGAGGAAACTCCATAATGGAAAATTAGGCCATGTCTACACTAGGAAACTATTTCAAAATTACTAAATTCAACTTAATTACTCCATATTTAACAAATTTGAACTATTGTATTCTCACAACGGGGAAGCCTCGAAATTAGTCAGAGACAGGCTCTGTTAATGTGGATGTGCTATGTTGAACTTAGATGCCTGGGAAACACTGGGAGTAATTTGTTCGAATTACCCTGGGAAGTAATTGCTTCAAAATAGCGGCACCGAAGCGTGCACGCTGCTGTTATTTCAAAATAAGTATTTTGGAATTAGTGTTACTCCTGATGAAAAGCAGGAATGCAGATTTCGAATTCCACAGCCCCTTATTTTGAAATAACAGGCTTGGTAGTGTGAACGCTCCGCTTATAAATTTGACCTTCGGGGAGGTTATTTTGAAATAAAGTCCTAGTATAGACCAGAGCTCACAGAATATTCTTTTGTAAAGTGGTCTACACAGTACCTGTAGCACTCCCTTGTGTCAGGATGCGATGTTACAAGGGGTTCTTGTCTCTAGTATCCTAGAGGCCATCTCTCTCTCACCAGGTGTTTTGGGACTCAGCCCTCCAGCCAAGTCACATAAAGTTCAGTCTCCTTCCAGGTTAATAGAGATGTCCTAACAAATACAATGATTTTTCAGCCCCTCTCTGGCCAGTCCCCGGGTTACGTACAAGATAGGGACTGTAGGTTTGTTCTTAAGTTGAATTTGTATGTAAGTCGGAACTGGTACATATTGTAGGGGAAACTCTAGCCAAACATTTCTCCAGAGCTCAGTTTTATTCTCCCACACCTCACTTCCCTCACTCCTTTATTCTCAAGCTGAGGTGTCTGCTGAGAAAAGCCGCTCTGCATCTCCCTGGTCTGCTGGGGGGGGGGGGGAGGCGCTAGCTTCGCGTCTCCCTGGTCTGCTGGGGGGAAGCAGCTAGTGCGGGGTTGCCTCATCCTGTTTGTAAGTAGGGATCCGATGTAAGTCAGATCCATGTAACCCGGGGACTGCCTGTAATTGCTAGTTCTTTCCCAGCAGGATTCTCCACTCTGCTTCCCTGCTCCAGGCATTCTGGCAGTTTGGTCTAGGAGGATCTGCCTGTTCCCACTTGCACACATTTTCCCAAGACGTCTCTCTGCAGGAAATTAACATGGTCCCTGTGGGTTTCTTCTATCCATCATGGGTCCTCATTCAAGGTTTCCTCCAGAGTTTACTCCTGGGGTATGTCTAAACTACATGGCTCCGTCGACAGAGCCATGTAGATTAGGCAGGACGGCAAAGGGAAATGAAGTGGTGATTTAAATAATCGCCGCTTCATTTCAATCCAAATGGCTGCCATGCTGTGCCGATCAGCTGATTGTCGGCACTGCGCGGCAGTCTAGACGGAGATCTGCTGACCCCAGAACCCTTCGTTGGCAGATCCTTTATGTCACGACGCTTACAGGATCTGCCGACAAAGGGCTCTGGGGTCGGCAGATCCCTGTCTAGACTGCCGCGCTGTGCCAACAATCAGCTGATCGGCACAGCGCAGCGGCCATTTTGATTTAAATGAAGCAGCGATTATTTAATCGCCGCTTCATTTCCCTTTGTGGAGTAAACTAATCTACGTGGCTCCCTCGATGGAGCCATGTAGTTTAGACGTACCCCTGGGAGTTACTTTCTCAGATTTTTCTTTATCCTTCTTGCTCCCTTCAAGCAGGATTGTGAACCATTAATAACTACTCTCTGAGAACAGTTATCCAGCCAGTTATACACCCAGGGAGCAGGTCAGTGCTGGGAGAACTGCAGCTACCAGAGCCAGAGGGGCCAGAAGTAGGCCAGAGAGCTGGAGGCAGAACAGCAGCAGTGCTGAGGCAGGAGCTAGGTCCAGAAAAGTGCAGAGCCACATGTGGAGAGCATCTGGGGAAAGTGAGGGGAGTTCTGGGTAGCAGGCCCAACACATGAAGACACCCCAAACCAATATGCCCTTGCAGACCAGACTTGGAGGGGAATAGTAACCCTGATAAGGGGATGATGCTGGGAAGAAGACTCCTGCCCCTAAACCCTGAGAGTGTATGGCCACCACCAAGTTTCTGACCTACAGCAGCGCCAGGGCCTGGGAGAGAGGCCTGGCACCTAGAAGGAGCAGACTCTGACCTGCCCCGCTGCCCGGACGTTCCAGAGAGGCTGTGTGTGATGCCGTCTGCGACAAAGTGGGATGATGTGTTTTCCTTTCACCTTGTTTCCTTATTCTTTCTTTAAATGGATTTCTGTTTAATACAATGTACTCACTGTGAGCTACATGCAGTGATCAGTGACTCGAGAAAGTGTCCTGTGCAGTGTCCCGTGCCCTGGAGGAGGGTCCCCTCCTATGTGACCACAACACTTAGGAGATTAGGGGTCAAGCCCCTCAGGAATCCTGGGGCCAGCCTTGTTGGGGTACGAGGACTCTGCCACACAGGAAGGTGGATGGGGAGCCCTCGAGGTCAGGGAAGGCTCTGGGTAAAGGACATGGTAGCAGGGACTCAGATCCTTTCACTGGCTCATTTCACTAGGGTAATTTATAAGCAAAAAAAGTTCCCCACAGTAGTGGGGCCATCCCCCCATGTACATAATGGTTCCTTTCTACCCGCACTGCAGTGCTCCTCTCAACAGAGCTCCTTTCTCTCCCCCTTTCCTTTCCTCAGCCTCTGCCCCTGCTGCTAGCTCAGTTGCTCCATTACTACTCCTAGGGGGGCACCTCTTGGAGCATCTCATGGCTTCCACTAGCAGCCCACAGGGTTGTCAATGGCCACTTAGGCCCTAATTCTCCTGATGGGCCAGTGGCCCCATGACAGCTGCCAACGAGAGGAATATTTTGTCTTCTCTTTTGTAGGACGGAAAAGATATCAATAATCTACACCTACATTTATAAATCTGCTAAACTGGCTCTGTCCCCATGCGCAGACACAGTCTGGGTAAGCAAGCCTAATGATTCAGCGTGTGAGCAGAGCAGAAAGTAGAGGGTCAGGAAGGAAATTTACCCCTAGCATGTAGGGATGTGAATGTTTAACTGGTTACCCAGTAAGCCCCACTCTTAACGGGCGAGGCTCACAGGTTAAGGTTAACCAGTGGGGTTGGAGCAGCTTCCCTCCTGCTGCAAGCAGGGGCTACTCTGGTGTCCCAGCTAGAGAAGCCTCTGTCTGCGGTGGGCCCGGATGACTGCAGGCAAAGACTGCCCCAGGGGTGGGGAGTGGGGGGGTCTCCTAAAACATTTTCCACCCAGGACAGCCAAATAGCTAGCGCTGCTCCTGAGGGGCTCTGGCATCAATGTATTTGTTTAGTTTACTGAAATCCAGAAGTCTTGATTATTTGCCTAATTATTTGCTTTTTTTTCCTCAGAGACAAACAAGACAGTCTGCTGGAATTATGGTAGGTGCTTTTGGGAAGGAAGTGTGATTTCCTTGTAAAATCCCACCCGTAAAATTGTCCATCTCCTTTTCTTCATCTTGATAGCTTAAAAGGTCCCCTACCTTTGTACCTTTTTGTCGTGTATTCAATGAAAAGGAGAAGGGAATTGCTTAGAGATTTAACTACAGTCCTTCATCAAGTGCTTGTTCATGTGCACAGGTGGTGAGTTGTATGGGCCCTGATGCTCCAGCACCAGGAATATTCCTGGCCCAGGGCCAGGTTGGGAGCCAGGTCTTTCCCTGCCTCTACCTGCTGCTCTCAAGTGCGCCCCCTGCTTGTGTGTCTGCCAACCCCCCATGCTGCCCTTGGGCGATTTAAAATGCCCCAGGGGCTCCTGCTGCCATCACCAGCAATACAGCAGCGCTAACGTAGCATCCTGCCACTCACTCCCCATGGCCGCTGTGCTTCCCTGTGGCCCCTGGGCATGGCGGAGTGCCTGTGTCTCTGTGCAGTTGTCCCAGCAGCTGGAGTAGCGCACGGACACCCTCCAAACCTCCCCAGCCACAGGGATGCATGTGCCAGAGGCCACCCTAGCCTCACTGAGCTGCTGGTGTTGAGCAGGAGATGGGCTGGGGGATGCACAGGAAGCACTGTGTGGCAGGCGGGCAGCAATGTTTGGAGACCCTCGCCCCATGGGAGCTGTTGCCAGAGAGGGGATGCATCAGGTAAGCATGGCACTCCCCACCAGTCTCTCCACAGCCTACACCCTTCTCCCCCAGCCCCATATCCTGTCCCCAAACTCCTGCACCCCCTGCAGACCACAAATTTCTTCCAAGAGCCTGCCCCCAGAACCCTTCCTGCACCCCACCCCCTCTGGCCCAGGCTGGAAACTGTACCCAGACTCTATCCCGGAGTCTGCACCCCTCACCCCTTCTGCATCCACATTCCTGCCAGAGCTTGCAGCCTGTACCCCAGTTCCATTCCTAAGCCTGCATCCTGCACCCAAACTCCCTTCCAGAGTCTTAGGGTGCTGCTGCACTGCACCTGCAGCTCAAAATAAGAGGAGCAATTTAAGCTATGCAAATTGGGTAGCTTATTTCAAGTGTATTTTGAAATAGCTAATTTTGAAAGTTGGCTCTGCCTAAATGGTCCCAAATTTTGAAACAGAGTGCTATTCTGAACTGTCCCTTAGTCCTTGTGGAATGAGGTTTACAGGGACACTGGAATAGTGCATCCGTTATTTTGAAAGCTATTTGAAAGCAATTTCAAAATAACAGGCATGCTGTCAAGACACAGAATATGCTATTTTGGGATACCGGAAATATCCTGAAATAGCGCCGCCCGCAGCGTAGACATACCTTTACACGCGGTGCAGGCTCTGGGCATTCTGGGCACCCCCAAAATATCTGCAAACCTGCTACCCCTGTTCATGTGCATTGCAATCAGGTGTGTGTGCATGCACATGCACAGTAGCCAGGAGAATTTTCTCTGAGCAGCTAGCTTCAGGGTCAGCCTGGGTGCCCCCTGGAGTCACACTTCCATGGCACACAGGATAGAGCCCTGCTGACATGCCCCCTCCTCACTGCCAGTGACTGTTTGCTGGAACTTCCCTGGGCTCTAGCTTGACCAGCACAGCAGCCATTCATTGACACAATTCTATTAGTTCTTCAATAGTTAGTAGTTAATAGGGGAGGTTTCCCTCCTGTGCTCCTCTGGCACCAGAGCATGCTGGGTCTCCCAACTTCAAAGTCTGCAAGCGCAGGCCCAGAAGCAACCCTCACCACACATCTAGTTTGAAGTGCTCAGGCGAGCACCATCCAAAGGATCGTGGTGCCATCTTCGAGAACTTTCAGCCCCAGACGGAACGATAGGGATCAGCGCCTCCAGGGCTTGCTAGCGGAAACTGTGCTTCGTCCCCAGCCAGATCCTGCACTGAGGGACCCGGCATCGAGTCTTTCATTGGTGCACAGTGCTCAGGCTCCAGCATTGTGAGTGCTGGTGCCAAGACTAAGGATTTACGACACCACATGGGCTCCACTCGCAGCTCACATGCTGCCCTCAGGCACCAGCCATAAGCACCAGTGCCACAGAGAAAGAAGAGGCCAGGCAGGATGCTCTCCTGCTACTAGGCCTAAGGACAGGGCCGCTGTGAGCACCAAGCTGGGCTGCACTGATGTGGTTCTACCACTGGTGCTGGTTGAGTCAGCTCCTGCCCATGGGGAAGGGCAGTGGAATCCAGACCCGCCCCCTTACTCGCCAGCACCCGACTGAGCTCCGCCGTCACGTTTAACCAGTTAACGGATTAAACGGAGGGAGCATGGGGGCTGCTCCAGCCTGGCTGCGTCCAGCCCAGTGTTGGGCTGGGACTCAGCAGCTACACGCAGGGCCACAAACTCTGCCTCCCCACAGCCACTCCCTGCAGTGTCACTCCCAGCTGAATACATGAGTGCTACTCATCCAGCCAGCCATGACTCAATGATAGAATGACTCCCACATAGTCCAAGCCACATACTTTGCATCCTAAAAACGGTGCCCCCTACGTTGTTTGGCACACGAGTGAACAACATAAGCGCCTAGCTAGTCTGCCAGTCCAACAAAGGGTAACATTTATGCACCAGCCTTGTTGTTTCAGATGGAAGTTTCCCGAACACTTCAATCAAGCACACTGGTTTAGATGAAACAGTAAGACGAGTTTATCACAAGAGAGAGAGATTGCAAGTGATCAGGCATAACCATCAGAACTTTTAACAAAGGAAATAAAAAGATAAAACTGCAATCTTTTACCAAGGCTAATAGTTCTAAAAGCAAAATAGGTTGTCTTACCATTAGCTGCAACACACTTCATGGGCTCAAAGCACTTCCCCACTTAGTTCAGAGTTCTTCAGGTATTCACTGATGTCAGGGGAGGTGGAGAGGCAAGGGGGCCAGAGGCCTTTTTCCCTTTCTACTCTGACCCTTTGTATTGGAAAAGGCTTCTCTTGGTCACGGGGTCAGGAAGTTCCACTGCATACTTCAGCTACCAAATCCTTCAGGCTATGTCTACACTATGGGGCTTTATCAGAAAAAGGTATGCAAATTTATGTATCTTTTTGTGATAGTTTTTTTGGAAAAGGCTTTCTGGAAATTGCCTGTCTACACAGGCCAAATTTTGGAAAAACCTCCTCTTTCAGAAGAGCCCTTCTTCCTCATGGGAGGAGAAAGACGGGGCTTCCAAAAGAGCACATCTGCTCTTCCACACAAAAAAGCAGAAGAGCAGACGCATTCCCTGTGGGCCTCATCCTCCCTGACTGAATTAACCTCATTATTTCTAGCCTTACTCTTGATTGGAACTTTTTTCTTATGCCTGTATATTTATACCTGCCTCTGGAATTTCCACTACATGCATCTGATAAAGTGGGTCTTTGCCCATGAAAGCTTATGCTCCAATAAATCTGTTAGTCTATAAAATGCCACAGGACTTCTCGTTATTCCCTGGATGCAGCGGAGTTTTTCCAGGATATTTCTTGTATCGCCGAAAAACCCCATAGTCTAGACATAGCCTCAGATGACATACTTCATTTATACATTCTCTCTGCTGAGGACATCCAATTAAACCAGGTAATGGCGCTTTAGCACTTTGCTGGAGAGTTCCTGTGCCTTTGTTTCTGAGCAATTGACTTGTGGGTGTTACCCAGAATTATAACATATGTCAGGAACATTGATACAGCAAAATCTCATAATTTTACATGCAGTGTTGTTACACACATCTTAATAGAATAATAATATTCAGCAGAGTCTGAGGACAGATCATTGATACAGAACAATTTGGATTGCAAAGTAAATTGAGCACAACCAAACAATATGTATTTTAATAAGACTAAACGTATACATCTAGGGAAAAAAGGATGTAAACCATATTTACAGGGTGGGGGGGCTCTATCTTGGGAAGCAGTGACCCTGAAACTAATTTGGGGGTCATGAATAATCATCTGGATATGAACTCCCAGTGCAAACCTTCCAAAGTTCAATTTAGAGGGTCTAGTATAGACCCACTAAATCGAACTCAGAGAGTGCCCCCATTAGCGCCGATACACCTGGTCCTCATGAGGAGTAAAGGAAGCTGATAGGAGCATTTGCTCCCATCGGCCTCTTGCTGTGTGGATGGCACAGAAACATGGTGTAAGATACATCGACTCCAGCTACATAATTTACGTATCTGGAATTGAGTATCTGACTTCGTCCTTCTGCTGTAGTGTAAGAACAGAAATCTAATAATGGATTCTTCAGTTTAGCATAGAAAAGTATAAGATAAACCAATGGCTGGAAGTTGGAGTTAGACAAATTCAAACTGGAAATAAAATGTAAATTGTGAACAGTGAAAGGGTAATCAGGAGACCAGGTTAAATTAATGATGGCTGAATAAACCTTAACTTAAACAGTTTTACACACTAAGGACAACAAAGAAGCCCATGTGAGCATGCTATGCATCTGGAGAAAGAAGCAGGTTTAGCTGTGCAGCATCCGTATAGCTGTAAGGGAGCAACAAGCTCTGTTGGTTAAACCATTTGTTGGAATTTCCTTCTCCTCCCCAGGAAAAGCTATGCCACCTGACAGAACAATATGTAGTAAACTTTGTGAATATCAATTCCTGTTCTTGTTATGGGAACAATCTACATAGGTGACCAAAAGACTGTTGTGTGCTCAGTTACATCCTTGCAGTCACATTTCCTCTAGTTAGTTAGAATTTAGCAAACAACTCTGTAAGGGTATGTCTACACTACCCTCCTAGTTCGAAATAGGAGGGTAATGTAGGCATACCGCACTTGCAAATGAAGCCTGGGATTTGAATTTCCCGGGCTTCCTTTGCATAAGCGGGGCACCGCCATTTTTAAATCCCCGCTGGTTCGAACCCCGTGCAGCTGGAGGAGTAACATTCCACGAGGAGTAACGGTAGTTCGAACTAGGAACGCTAGTTCGAACTACCTAGTTCGTGCCCTGTGTAGCCGCGCTGCACGGGGTTTGAACCAGCGGGTATTTTAAAATGGCGGCGCCCCGCTTATGCAAATGAAGCCCGGGCTATTCAAATCCCAGGCTTCATTTGCAACCGCGGTATGCCTACATTACCCCGCTAGTTAGAACTAGCGGGGTAGTGTAGACATACCCTAACGGATGCACCAGGAAAACTAAAATCCAGTTTTCCGAGCTGTGTTGTTCTGCTGGACTAGCAAGAGCAAAGAGCAGTAATGTCTTATTTAAATCACCATTATTAACAGGTATGATTCTGATACCCACAGGAACCTGATCTGATATGTAAGTGGGGTGTTATTTTTATGTAATTACTTTTCAGACTAGAACAACGTCTTAAGATTTGGCCTGTAGGAGTCAAGCAACTTCTGTCTTTGGCCAGTCCTGCTTCTCTAGCTAATAACTGTGCTTTCTTTTTGTCTTCTCCTATCTGTGATGTTCGTAGGGCAGAGCTCAGAAAACTGCTCCAGGGCAGCACAGACACTGTGAGAAATGTTTCAACCGACAATGCCAAGTCCCAGTTGAGCTCACTGTCTCCTGCTTAGTGATCAATTGCCATTCTCGCTGTGGGGCTGCCTTTCACATGTGTAAACAGGAAGAACACCAACTCCTATGTCCCCTAGAGCAGGTCCCATGCCTCAACTCAGCTTATGGCTGCCCTTCCTCCATGGCCCGCTTTAAGCTGGCAAAGCATCTTCAGGTTTGTCCAGCCAGTGTGGTCCACTGCTCTATGGAATGGAATCGGTGGCCAAATGTAGACTCAGAAACCATTCTACATAAGAACATTATGAAGCATCCACATAATGAGCAGAGTCTAGATACTGCTCTGGCCCTCAGAGATCAGAAGATTCTTTTTAGGACTCTGAAAATGGCTGAGCTGTTTCCAGAATGGAGAGAAGATGATGAAATGGAAGAACCTGGAGCTGCAGGTTTGGATGAAGGAGCTGTTGGAGGAATAACAGGTGATTCTAGAGAAGCTGATGGCCAAGTGGCTGAGCTTACCCAGCAGGAGCGTGAGAACTTGGCAAAGGATAAGGAGGGGATGGATCTAGCAAGTTACAAAACCTGGGAGAACATGTTTAGCAAAGAGCTTTCAGCATTGAAGGCAACAGGATTGTCAGCAAATTCAGAAAAAAAGGAGGGTGATAGCTACAAGAAAACAGGACAGACTCTTTGTGGTGGCAACCCCACAGAGAAGACAAAGGAAGCAGCTATTGTGGAAGACCCAAAAGAAAGCAAAAATAATCAAGTGATGGCTGGTGCAGAAAAGACAGGCCTAGCTCCTTGGCAAGACGGGATCCTGGAGAGGTTGAAAAAAGAAGTTAACATAGGGGATTATAACATGTACCTGGTGCATCATGGGAGAATGCTCATTCATTTTGGTCAGCTAGCTGCTTGCACACCAAGAGAGAAAGACTTTGTGTATGGGAACCTGGAGGCTCATGAGGTGAAGACTGTCTGCACCTTCAAAGTGCCAGTTAGCTATCATGGCAAAAGAGCACGACTTGCAGACACCCAGGCATACAAGGTAGTAACCATGGATAAGTCAGTGGATACCTCAGACTTGCAGATGAGCCTGGAGGAATGTCCTCAGCTAGATATAGCCAGAACTACACTGCTGTGTGCATTGGAAAAGGAACTGAAAGGTCATGAGATCTCAGAAGCAAAGAATATTGATGGACTGTTCATGGATTTTGGGACACAGACATACAACTTTCAGGTGGAACCCTTCTCCTCTAGAGATGTCCTAGCAGATGTTCTGGATATAAAAAGCTCACCGGGACTCCATGTAGAGCTGCACACTGAGTGTGTGACTAGAAGACATAACAAAAGCTGCTCAGCCTTCACATTCACTTGCAATCACTTCTTCAGAAGGGATGAGTTTCCTTCACATTTCAAGAACGTCCATACTGATATCCAGTCCTGCTTAAACGGATGGTTCCAACAACGCTGTCCACTTGCCTACTTAGGATGTACCTTTGTTCAAAACCGCTTCTATCCTGCCACTCAGAAAGCAACGTTTATCTACAGCCAGCATCTTGATACGTTAGCTATTCAACCAGAAGTTGACGATGCACTCTCTAAAATACAGAAATGCAATTTTACTGCAAGTAATGAAGGAAAAAATAAAGACTCCCTGAGCAGCCTTCCACTGGAACTTTTACAGTATATTGCTGGCTTCTTGGACAACTTCAGCTTGTCTCAGCTGTCCCAAGTGTCTGTACTGATGAGGGATATCTGTGCCACTCTCCTTCAAGAGAGAGGGATGGTCTTCCTGCTGTGGGAAAAAAAAAGATATTCCCATGGAGGCACATCATGGAGAGCTCGCAAAAAGGCAAGTGTTTGGGACACAAAAGGTGTTTACAGGAAAGGCTCATCAAAAATATAACACAACACACTCTTTTTTTGGTGTGAACTGAGTTTTCCTGACACTTAAAGGTCACACAGAACTTTTTAGAAATTGGGCTTCTGCCTCCTTTGGGTTCTGTGCAGTGTTTACAGATAGCCTGAAACTACCACAGCCTATTGGTAAGGCAAAAGTGAAATATTTGCAAGGAACTGTGATTGTGAAGGGAACCTAGATTTTCATATCAACGCCTACTGTTTTCACTGATTGGTAATTTATAGGGTTTTCATGAAATTGTGCTTTGTTGGGACTTGGCCACTAAGGTATCAGGCATGGGACAGGACGCCCTTTATCTTTAAGTTTAAAACGAGCCCAGCTTGATAATGATTGAAAATTAATACCACCTGCTGGCCACTTGGTGGTCTAAGTGAAAGGTGTTGGCACATCTTACTTCATCCCTCAGTCAGTGTCAGCATCACACATTCAACATCCCAGCTGACACTTGTGAGAGTAACAGCAAAATGAGAGGTCAAGGACTGAACAGTTCTGGAGACTTTGGGCTTTTCTACATGGTATGTGAGTGCATTGGGATGTCAATTATAACGTGCACCAGCTGGTGTGCGCTAAAGGTTCCCTCGTGTGTGTTAACATATTACTGTTTGAAACAGGACTACATCAGTGCACCCTAGGGAACTTTTGTGTGTGTCCCAGAAGGGTCCACATAAGCCAGTTAGTGTGCAAACATGTGGGTGCACATTAGAATTTATGCTCCTCTGGCAGTGTTCTCTCTAGCTGTGGGGCAGCACAGCCCCACAGCTGGTTACTGAGCCCAGCCCAGCCAGGGGCTCAGGGCTCCATGCATGGAACTGCCTGGCTGGGGGAGGGGCACTTCTCCCTCAGCTTTAGCAGCAGCTCCCTGCTCAGGACAGAGCAGTGAGACTCTCCCAGCCAGCAGAGAGGGGACGTGTCCCTACCGCTTGGGAGAGATTCATTGCTTGGTCCTCAGCAGGGATTTGCTGCTGTGGCTGAGGGAGAAGTGCCCCTCCCCCAGCCAGACAGCTCCATGCACAGAGCCTTGAGCCCCTGTCTGAGCTGGGCTCAGTAAGCAGCTGCAGGGCCATGCTGCTGCACAGCTGAGAGGGAACACTGCCCTCTGGTGCACGCTAACCTTGTATTATGTAGACAAGCTCTTCATTACGACTACATGTACCAGATCATACCTGTAGAGACAAAGACTTTGAGTCACACAAAATGGAGAACTGTATCTTGAATAGCAGTGACTCTGAAAAGGACTTAGGATAAGAGTAGATAATCAAATGAACATGAGCTCTCAGTTTAAAGCTCTGGCCAGAATGCTAATGTGAATCTTGAATGTGTAAAAAAACAAGTCTATCTATTGAGTAGGAATAGGGATGTTATATTACCTATGTATATGACAGGGGACTATCATCACCTCACCTGCTACTGGCTCACCTCATCCATCTTCACTCCCCCACCAGCTACAAGACCCCACTCCCTACCCACCTTTTCACCCCTTCTGCCTGCCTGTTACTTACCTCCTCACACACCCCCTCCTCCCCAACCCTTCCTATCCACCACCAGACACCACCCCTGCCTGCTGGCTTGCCACTTGCCTCCTCACTTTCCTGCCAGACCCCCTTGCTTGCCACTGGCTCGCTATGCCCCTCCTCGCTCCCCTGCCCCCACAGGGATAGAGGGTAAGGAGCAATGCAGTGAGTGGCAGGGATGAGGGGTGGAGTGGAGGAGAGGAGAGGTATAAGATTCATTAGGCGGCAGCAGGCAGTGGGGGCCTCACAGAGACGGGACAGAACAGGGAAGAGGCAGGGCCACGTGACCCAGGTATCCAGCAGCAAGTCAGTAGCAGCTGTGCCAGGGGAGACTTCCCTCCCTGTTATACCTGCTGCCCATGGGGCATGGGTCACTTGCTGGTTAGAACTAGAGTAAATGGCGGATTCCCTGTAAATTGAAGTCTTTAACTCATGCTTTGAAGATGTTCGTAATTCAGCCAAAGGTTGTGGGCCTGTTATAGGAGTGGGGCAGGAGATGAGGTTCTGAGGCCTACAACATGCAGGTCATCAGACTAGATGCTCATGATGGTCCCTTTTGGCCTTAGAATCTGGGTCTATAAACTCCAGAACACCGAAATGGATGCCCTAGGACAGAGCAATGGACTGCTCCATCTAGTATCCCATCTCCTTGCCTCAGGGAACAGAACTGATTCAATAGGATAATAGTTTGGTGTTTACTCTTCTCCATTCATTTCAAAAGTTTCTGCTGCCATCATATCTAGGGATTTATACAGTGAGAAATGCCCAAAAAGACAAAATCATTTTTCAACACTCCTCTCGATATAATCCTGGGCTGCTGACTTTTAGTCCAGTGTAAGTTCACTGTCCTACTTTTGGATTTACTTTCACGAGAGCGATGTCAGTCTTCCCTTGTTGTGGTTCTTTAGGAAATGCTGTGGCAAAAAGATGTTTTACAGTATGAGCTGACGGTGATAAGAGTTAGGCTCTTCATGTCCTCTTTTGAGAGCATTTCTCAGAGCCCTCTCCTGCTCTCTCAAGTCTCTCTCTGGACTTCAATGTATATAACGTGCTAGGTCAATGCTGCTCTTGTAGATCGTCCTGGGAGAGAAAACATTTCTGGCTTATCCACTGGGAATGTTGTGCCAAAATTGATCTGCACCGAATGCAAAAAATAAGAGCAGTGTGTCTCCGATACTGTATCTCACATTTAAACATATCAACCAGCTACTTAGTGTGCAATTCCATTTTGCACTTAAAGCATGAGTGTGTTTGGTATGAAGGATACAGTTTTCCCAAATGTAGAGCACTGACTCTTTGAATAACAAAATTTGCATTGGCTGGTGAAAATGGACTAAGCAGATGGGAGAGCTCTGCAAAGCATTGTGAGGTATTTGGCATGGGTTAAAAGAATTGTGGAAAGGTGTTAGCTGGTGGCCGGGGCAGTGAGTGGTCTGTGAACCCTATCACACACCCGAGTCTTCAACTGCTAGGAAGTTCCTAGAGTCCCTTCGCAGCGGGCAGCCAGGGAGACTGACGGGTGCCTCAAAGAGTCTGCCCCGTGGAGGTGGCTCGACTCAACACTCAGCTCTTACTGCGTTTACCCCTGACCAGCTATGGTTCTTTTTTATTGTGTTTGGTTCTGTTATAGCAACAGGAGGAGTCAGGTTAAAAGCTTAAACAGTTACTATTTTATTGTTACAAGGCAAGCTTAGCTGTCAAATGTTACTGCTGTGTTACAGATGACACAGCCACTACAAAAGGACAAGACAGAAAATTACAATAAAAAGTCACTTACAGGTACCATGAAACCCTTTTGGTTCTCTGAGCTCCTATTAAATCCGTGCAAAAACAGACACCTAGCAGATATATTCTCACCCCTGTGATCTTTACTCCAGCGAAGCCAGCGTTTCTCTCAATCCCAATGGGAAGCAGTCAGTACAAGAGTGTGTAGGTGTATCAATACTGGTACCAGCCATAGGTAGCCCAAGGCCCCCGACCGCCTGCTGGCCCAATTGTCACTGTTATCTGGTTCCTGTCTAGCATCCAGGGCCATGGTTATTCCAGCACCTCTGGAGGCCCTGGAGCCTTTGAAGACAGAGTTTCTCTCTCAAGGATTCCCTCTCCCAAGGATGTCGGAGGGAGGGAGGGGGGCGGCTACAGAAGGGTATGACATATTCAGTTAGCATAATTTCCCAATGCCTCTGTGTATGTGTGTGTGTGTGTGTGTGTGTGTGTGTGTACTATTACTATCATGTGAGTATTGGTTAATACATATTAGGACTTACACCTAACTAACTGTGAAGATACTGTACTAGATTTATAATGCTTTGTTTTGGAATAATTGTAAGTCTAATGTTTTTTCCCTCTAAGTTCCTCATGCACACTCTTAACTTTGCTTCCATGTTAATGTACTTTTTGTTTAAGATAAATACGTATGTATTTACACAAAGGGAGATGTTATGACAGTGCACATAAAGAAACGGAACCTGATTTTCTACTGTTATACCAATCCTGTGCTATCATGACTCCACTAGTCAGGCCAGTTAATTAAGAGTAATGAAAGTCCATTGTAATATCTGAACATAAATGTATTTGTAAAGCCTCTGCATTTTCATTAACATTCCTATCTTCTCTCCTTTATTCCCACATATTAGATCTGGCAGTTTAGCAGCCTGTTCGCCCCTGTTAACAACTGGCAGTTCAGTGACATTCCCTCCATGTCAGAACACCTGAAGATCTGTCCGTTCTATGATGTGGAGCATAAGAAGGACCCATTCTTGCTGGTCAGCATGAGTGGACCCCAAAAGCAGGCTCAAAATCGCTTGGTCTCAACCTTCAAGCATAGATCCTGAATACATCTCCCAGGTCACTCAGGGAGTATTGGGATCTGGGTTGGAGAGATTATTATGTAGGCACTCCACAAGACAATTCCCTTTGGAAACTCAAAAATCAACCTTTTGCTGATCTGTTTGGAATATGGTGAATCATTTTCTTTCAGTATTTTAGCAATGCTAAAAATGAATTACTTCATTCAGCTGAGGGCTAATATCACAAGTTTTCTATTTTTGTGTTTCATGCCTGCTCATTAGTAGAGCCACCTGGAAAAAGCAATGAGAGGAATACTGGGTTATAGCACCCAGCTTGGCAGTCTAGAAGTCAGAGAACAGCTATCGTCCCCGTGCTTTTTCCCTAAGGGAGGAAAGAGCAGGTTTAGTGCCTAGTTTGGGTAGATCTAATCCTCGTAGAATCATCAAAAACTACTAGCACACGGAGAAATTGCTGGAGTGTGAGCATGCTAGATCACTTCAGTACTGACAGATGTAGAGACAGCAAGGAGAGCTGAGTGCATAAGCACAGGAGAGCAAGTTCAAACTGGTGGATGAGTTACAGCAGTTAGATGGGAGTTGAGCCCACGAAAGCTCATGATACTCTCTATATGTTTTAAACTTAAAAACAACAAATGGTCTGGTAGCACTTTATAGACTAACAAAACATGTAGATGGTATCATGAGCTTTCGTGGGCACAGCTCACTTCTTCAGATGACCAGAGTTTAATATGTTTTGTGAGTCTCGAAGGGTAATGTAGGCATACCGCACTTGCAAATGAAGCCCGGAATTTGAATTTCCTGGGCTTCATTTGCATGAAGCCGGCCGGCGCCATTTTTAAATGCCGGCAGTTCGAACCCCGGGCCGCGCGGCTACACGCGGCACGGAGTAGCTAGTTCGGATTAGGCTTCCTAATCCGAACTAGCTGTACTCCTCGTGGAATGAGGTTCGAACTGCCGGCATGCGGTATGCCTACATTACCCTCCTAGTGCGAATTAGGTGGGTAGTGTAGACATACCCGAAGGTGCTACAGGACTGCTTGTTTTTTATGTTTTTTAGTTACAGACTAACACTGCTCTCCCTCTGAAGCTGTTTGATGTTTTGTCAAGGGGTATATCTAGACTACACACCTCTGCCAGCAGAGGCATGTAAATTAGACTACCCGACATAGTCAATGAAGCAGAGATTTAAATATCCCCCACTTCATTAAAATAAATATGGCCGCCGCATTGTGCTGGCTCAGCTGATCGTCGGCACAATGCGGCCGTCACGATGCAGATTGGTCGGCAAGGAAAGCCTTTGCTGACTGATCCCTTATGTCTCCTGAAACGAGGTTTACAGGATCGGTGGTGGCCATTTTTATTTTAATGAAGCGGGGGATATTTAAATCCCCACTTCATTGACTATGTTGGGTAGTCTATTTTACATGCCTCTGCTGGCAGAGGCATGTAGTCTAGACATACCCAAGGAGACAGGAATTCATCAATCAGTAATAAGCAGCAGTTTGAGGAAGAAAGATTTTAGGCTTTGTGTCAGGACAGCGTCCCGATTCTGGACTGCATTTTAAGTGCGTGCTTAAAGTAAAAAAATTGTCAAAAATGAGAGTCAAAATTAAAGACTTGATACATAAATTCCAGGCTTCTGTGCTCAAACTTCTAAACAATTCTCATTTGGCCAGCTGATCCAAAGTGATATAGGACTATGAAAATCAGTGTATACCTTTTGAGGATCTGACCAAATTTACTATTAGTATCGGTCCCAATGGTGTTGATATTATTCCAGCTTTGGTCTGCTTGCGTCAAGTCTAGAGAACATTGCTCCTGTAACTCCCTTCATACAGAAAGAATCTGACATAAGTGTCACCCTCCCGCCCCAAACCTGTGATCTTGACTCTTCCTTTATTCTGCCCATGAAAGCCAATCCTGGAGTCAGACTGGGGAGAAAAGGCAACATTTGCAATTTTGGCAACTCAGGATATGAGTTAGAGAAGAAAACATCTTTCCCTTCTCTTTCCCTTCCTTTCATTTGATACTGCAGGATGGTGCCCCCATTCACTGGTGGCCAGGCACTAGCTGGGATTGAATTAATCAGAAGAGGTATGCTGGGTTGTTCTAACCTGGAAGCCTCCTTGGTTTGGTTGATCTGATACGAACTTTTACCCAAGAGTACATCTACACAGCAGTAACACAATAACATCTTCACAATAACTTTGTCCACATCTACACTGGAAGCCGTTATTTCGATATAATGTCAAAAAAACATCGAGCTGGAGGACTCCTTACTCTGACTCCTGTGACCCTCATTGTGCAAGGAGTAAGGGAAGTCGGAGGAAGAGTGCTCTATTTCCAAATAAGTGCTGTGTAGGCGTGCCCAAATTCAAAAGAAGCTATTTTGACGGAAGCTATGCAATTAGAGTCACTCAACTTACGGAGCTTATTTTGAGTTTAGCCCTGCTGTGTAGACGCACCCTTAGTGAGCACAACATGGACACATTTTAAAGATGGATACTTAGCAGGGTTGGCTATGAGAAGCTGGGCACCTGTTGCTTTTGTAAACAACTTGTCTGCAATAGAGAGGTTCAAACTGGGAGACTGAATCCAAATCTTGGATTTCGTGGCCTAGGCCCATTTTAGTCGCCTGCATTATTTCCAAAGAGTAAAAGTCACAGTCCACTCTGGGTCTTGACTGAGACTGTGTGTCAGTCCCAGTGCCCTACACTGAAGCTATGGCAGAGGTGAGACCTGGGAAGAATAAGGAATGCATTTAAATGCATGAGACAAGCATGGGCTTTTGGTACAATAAGTGCTAAGTGGGTTTCCTGAGAAATCCCTGGAGAGTGGTTAATGTAAATTCCACTATGGAAAACCCTAGTCTTCTCAAGCAATGCCCTGAGGAGTGGCCAATCAACTTGCCTGTCACAAATGGGCTCATTTAGATTACACGGAAAATTTGAAAGACGATATGCAAATTCCGCAGGAATTTGAATATCTTCTTCCAATCTCACTTTTGAAAGCGGAGCTTTTGAAAGTGAAATTAGTCTAGACGTGGGTTTTTTTACAACCCCCCCCTTTTCAAAAAGCTGCTTAAACCTCATTTTTTTGAGGAAAAGCGGCTTTTCAAAAAAGGGGGGGTTGCCAAAAAACGGGTCGAGACTACTTTCACTTTCGAAGTGAGATCTTCTTTCGAATCTTCCGCGTAGTCTAGACCTACATAGCCTCTGTTCTCAGAGACTGGAGAGCAAAGGCTGAAAATTCCAGTTGGGGCTCTGGTGCCTGATCTAAAAAATGACATGAACATGTAACCCATGGGGCAAATCCAGCTGCGAGGTTTGAGTAACTGACCCCCACACCAGAACCCTAAATTGGAATTAGGATGACCACTAATAGGCTATTTGTATGCACGTAGGTACTTTTATTTTGTATAGGTTTTCTCTGTAATGCCTTTTACTTTAACAATAAATGTGCTTGCTTAGAAAGAGCTGTGTGGTGACTTGCAATCACTGCAATGCAGATTCAGGCACTAAAACAGCACAGGTGCTACATCTGTGCTACTGTAGTGTCTGGTATAGATATTCACTACAGCCATAAAAAAAATTTTTTTCCATTGTTACAACAAACTTACCTCTCCGAGAGGTGTCAACTAGAAGTGGTTAATGTAAATTCAAGTATGGCAGTTATGCACAAATCCAGCCATGCCCTGAGGAGAGGGCCATCAACTGATAATTACCTATTCTCCCAGACTAGCAATCAAAGGCCCAGATCTGTATAAAGAATCAGCTGAATTGTGCAATTAGGGTTCTGGTGCTTGATCTAAAAATTGACATGAACTTGTAACCCAGAGGGCAAATCCAATTGTGAAGTCTGAAGGAATGACTTTTACCAGAGTCCTGGGGATGACCTCTGATACACTTTTAGGGTACGTCTACACTGCATCCCTAGTTCGAACTAGGGATGCAAATGGAGACGACCGAAGTAGTTAATGAAGCGGGGATTTAAATATCATTTTTTGAGGAGTAACATTAGTTCGGACTAAGGGCTTTAGTCCGAACTAGCGCGTCCCAGTGCACACTTCCTGGTTCGAATCAGCCGTGATTCGAACTAGCGCACCGGCGAGATCATGTTAATGGAGCACGGGATATTTAAATCCCCGCTTCATTAACTACTTCGGTCGTCTCCATTTGCATCCCTAGTTCGAACTAGGGATGCAGTGTAGACGTACCCTTAGTATGTATATACACTCTTTTACTGTTTTATGTAAGTGCTGGAAATACCGCAGTGGTTCTCAAACATTTTCCCTACATGATCCCATCTTCACATGTGTTGCTTTTCCTGGTCCAAGATAGCATGGAGGATGCCATTTAAAAATGCTTTACAAAATGGAGTCTTCTGCACAGCATGCACTTGTACATGTATGGTGTAGGTCAGGTCACACTGTGTGGATGGCACCATTTTGTGGAACAAAGTAGCATCCTGTATGTGGCTTGACTTCACACATCTGATGTGTGCACGCACTATTTTGTTGTGCGGAGCATGCCTTTTTGTAAAATGGCGTCCTCTGCACACTCAGGACCGTCACAATCCCATCTGTTAATGGTGCTACTCCCCTTTGGGAACCACTGCAATACAGGCTATATCTTCACTACAAATGCTATTGCTACAGTGCTGCAGCTATGTCATGGTAACATCTAGTGTAAACACTCACTGCAGCAATGGATGGGTTTTTCCATTGCAATAGTCATGGGTGGCGGGTGAAGGCCCAGCTGGGGAAGGTAAGCTCCAGTGCTGCCCCTTCCATCTGAGGATCCACGCTTTCCACCAGAGACCTCGTCTCTTCTGCAACCTCACTCTGTAGAGCCAAGCTCCCCCCAGCCCTGAGGCCCAGTCCTTTCTGTCCAGCCAGAAGGCCAGGCTGCCACATCACGGTCCCAGCCCTCCCGGGCAGCCAGTGGACCAGGCTGTCATACGGTAGCCCCTGCCTTCCTGGGTGGCTGGGGATTGTTGGCAATTTTGGGAAGGCAATGCCCTCCCTTGCATGCATTACCCATCGCCCATGGCAACATTAGATCCACTAAGATATAGAGGGGTAGCTATGTCAATAGGGCTTAGGTAAGCTTAACAACATCTCTGAGGGGTGTGAATTTCTCACACTGCTGAGTGATGTAGTACAGTCTACTTAAGTATTAGGTACAGCCCAGGTCACACTCAGACATAGCTCTGAGAGAGAAAGCAAAGCACAAGCACTGACCTTTAGACAAACTGGCTTGCTGGAGATATCACAGGGCAAGGCAGGGAACCATGCAGCCTTAAAAACAGGGTTCGCAGAGTGTGGGACAAGGGTCTCTCCCCAGAAACGGGTAATGACAGGAGACTTGGGAACTGACTGGGAACTCCTGGTGTTTATCATGGAGAGATGGGAAGATGGATGTAGTTGTCCTGAAAATGTGACAGAAGTTTCTTCTCCCTGGGAAATGGGACTTAGTAGGTGTGAAATAATGGAACCGAGGAAAGGTGGAAGGATAGAAGTCGGGGTGGGGAGCAGGAAAGGTGGAGGGGACTGGAATCAGGAAAGGTAAGTGTGTACACCAAAGCAGAAAGTATGGACTGGAGAGAGGCAAGTGGGGACTGAGGTTAGGAAAGAGGTGTGAGAATGAGGGTTTGGGAGAGGTAATTTGAATGGAGATGAGGTCAGGAGAAAAAAAGTAGGTGGGGTGAGTGAGTAGTAAATGCTTGACCCTTCCATAACCATATCATTCTGGCAAGTTTCAACCCCTCTCTCCATACCGCATAGTCAGAGAGAACCCATGTGAGTCCTTCTCCTTTGGTCCTTCTTCTTATTTTCTCCATTGAGTAGTCTACATCCCTTAGGAAGCTCCCTCTCCCCTTTGCTCTGTTTCCAGGGCTGTTAGAGAACATTTTTGACCACAAGCACACTTATGGTGCTGGCGCTCTTCGGCTTTTACTCCAGTCCCTTCAACATTCTTGCATACAACTTCCCTGGGACAAGTCTTCGTGTGACCCTCCAGTTAAATCACTCAGGGTCTCTTGGTCAGGGTCCAGAGTGGCAAACAAATCCTGAGTCCGTAGTCTGTTCTCAGGCTTCTCCTGTGCACTGGGCTTGTGACCTCACCCAGCAGCAGTTATCCCCATGGCTTTGTTCCTACTGTCTCGACTGCCAGCTGCCAGGGATATCTTTATTTCCTCGGTTCCCAAAATGGGACCCATGGAATGAGGTTTAACTGTTAATTCGAACTAAGGGGTTTATCTCAGAATCGCGCTTCTCTGCCACGTGTAGATGCAGGCAGTTACTTTGGGTTAGTCAGTTTCCAAAATGGCGACCAGCCAGGAATATGCTAATCAGGTGTGGGATATTTAAATCCTGCGCTTCATTAGCAATTTCGGTCACCCTCATTAGCCTCCCTAGTTCAAATGAGGGGGCTAGTGTAGACATACCCCCAAGCACTTCCATCTTTAACTAACAGTCCGGTTCATCTTTTATACAGTGGCTGCACAATTCTTTCTTAATCAATAGTGTAGGGACAACACTTAAAAAACGTGTTGGTCTCCCACTCTAGATAAAGAAGACAGCTTGTTTGGGGCATAGTAGGAAAGGCATGGTTGACAAAATGAAAGGCGGTATTATGAAGACATTTCTGCACTCAGTTTGGTATTATTTTTATAGCTAGTACTCAGAATGTTATAGTTTGTGAACAATAAAACTGCTCCTCTGACAACGGCCCCATATTCTTTCGTGTGTGTGTGTGTGTGTGTGTGTGTGTGTGTGTGTGTGTGTGTTAGGAATAGGGATGCAAGGTATCTGAAGCATCACAAAGTATCCCTTAACCCTTCAACTCTCCCATTTCCTCAAATCTCCTCTTAAACCACAAATTCTTCCACCCACACATGTGAAAGCTAATGGCACTGCAGGTGCTGCCATCTCCTCTGGCAGTAACAACCCAAATACATGCTTTCCGCCGTCAGCATCCCCACTAAAAAAATTGTTTCAGCACCACTGCTTCCACTTACTCTATGCCTTTTAATTTCCCCCAGGTTCCTGTGCACTGGGGCTTTAGTCATCACAATGCCTATACTTTCACTAATTTGTCAGGTCTCTCATCTGCTGACTTCTGCTATTTAATAAGGTGATGTATCTAGAACAGTGATTCCCAACCTGTGGTCCGCAGACTGCTGATGATCCGCAACGGTACTACAGAGAATCTGTGGAAAGTTTTCTTTTCTTTTTCTTTTCCAGGGAAGGGGGTCTATGAAATTTTAATAGATTGAAAAGAGGTCTGTATGCTCAAAAAGGTTGGGAACCACTAATCTAGGGTTATACGAATTCTTTCCCCATGAGGGATAATTTGTTTATCTATTTATTTTTACAGGAGATAATGTTTATTTATTTATAGTTACTTTTTTAAAGAAGGGGAAACGTATATTTCTTTTACATTAGAGAAAAATAATTTTATTTTTACAGGGGATATTTCTTTAACACACAGGAAAATATTTTTATACAACATATTCTTTTTCATTATAAATAAATTATTTTTACACAATAAAAAAATTACACAATGGAAATTGACAAAGAGAATTTTGTTAACAATATTTTTACATGATACAAAATTTTGTTTTCATGATTTTTTTGTTGTGTTTGTTTTTGAACACAAGGAAAAATTGTTTTGTTTTCACATGAGGGGAAAATAAATTTATTCTTGATGTGGAAAAAAATTTGTTATACATTAGAATTTTTTTACAAAAGAGGAAAAATATATACATAGGAAGGAAAAATATATTTTATACCAAGGAAAAAAAAGTTTTTTTAAATGGGAGGAAAAATATTTTTTATATAATGGGAAAAAAATTCTTTTACAAGAAAAAACTACTTTTAAACCAAGTAGAACTTCTTTTAAGTGACAGATTTTTTAAAAAATTAATTGTTTTACATAATGTAATTTTGTTTGGATGGACATTTATTTTATAACTTGAGAAACAAAAACATATTTATAAATATGAAATAATATTTTATTTACTTTGTACATGAGGGGAAAATATTTTTGCACGAGGGATAATTTTTTTCAGAATAAGAGAAAAAATATTTTTTCCTTTACATGAGGAGAAACTATTATGTAAAATAAAATATTGAGAAAATATTGTTCAACTACAGAAGTTTTTTTAACGTGAATTTTATTTTTAACACAAACAGGAAACTTTTTTTAAACACAAAGGGTAATTTTTTTAATATGCCAAAAATTGTTTTCTTTGCTGGAATTTTTTTTAACTGATTGAATTTTTATAAGATGGTAGCATCTTATAAATTTTTTTTTCTTTTACGTGAGTAAAAAAACTTTTTCAAAATAAGGGACAAAGTATTTTAATATAAATAGGAAAAACATTTTTAGATGGAAAGATTTTTCTATGAGAGCATTTTTTTTTCCTTTTAAATGAGAGGATTTTTATTTTTACACACATTTGATTTTTCCCATATTTGTAACTTATTTGTTCAGTGTTTTTTAAATAAAATTGATAATGCAGAAATTGTTTCAATTTTTTTAAATTTGTCAATTTTATGAAGAATCTCTTATTTCAAAAATACTTCTTTCTTATGGCTTCTAACAGAAATCCGTTTTATATCAAAATATATGTATTTATTTTATTCTAAAAGTTTTGTTTTAAATAGTTCTCTCAAAAGTCCCAATTTCTCTATCTTTTTCGCACAAAAAAATCTTTTTCTTTTTAAATTTTTGATTGTATACACTGTAAATTGTTAAAAAAAAGTCCTTTTTTATGTAGAAATTGATTTCCTTTGGGGCTTTTTACTAAGAACAGCTGATCTATTCAGGGAAAGGGGGACTTACGGATTTAGTCTCTTGACAAACACATCCAGGGAGTAAAGAGATAGTTTTTCTTTCTATACCATACGGTGCCATATCTGACTTCCCTCCTTGGATTGAGACTCCAACTTCATATCCTGAGCTTCCTTCAGCAAGTCCATCGGAGGTGGGCCTCTGAGAGAGACCTGTACCCCCAAAGGGAGCAATGCACACACATCCGGACCTTCTCAGTCTGCAGCGGCTTTCAGCCAGTGTTGGTTAGAACACAGAGAACAGAAGATTGCCAGGGAGTGAGGAGCTTAGTGATCCCAAGTTTCTCCACATCTATGTCTACACTGCAGGCTTCTTGTGCAAGAACTTTTTGAGTTATTCTGCAAAAAGTTCTTGCGCAAGAGCGCATCCACACTGCCATGTGCTTTTGTGCAAGAGCGTCCATGGCAGTGTGGACGTTCTCTTGCGCAAGAAATCCCTGTCATCGATCCACACATGCCTTTATGCGCAAGAGCGCTTATTCCTCATAGAAAGAGGAATAACTCTTGTGCAAAAAGCCCTCTGTTCTTATGATTCACTGCACTTTTTCTTGTGCAAAAATGCACTTGTAGTGTGGATGCTTCACAAGTTTTTGCACAAAAACTCTGCAGTGTAGACATAGCCCATGTGTCATCCTTCTTGGCTGTCACTGGGGGTGTCCTTCCCCCTAGGATGGAACAGGGAGTGATCCTGTGGACACCGGCAAGTCACATCCCGGGGGCTCTGGTTCCTAGAATCTGGCAAGGGATGCAGGATCTGACAGGCCCCCTCTGGAGTTGGGTCCCACCCCAATGCTGTACACAAGCAAGAAGCCTATCTCCCAGCCAGGGGTCAACCTGTTGCCCTCACCCGCAGGGCAGAGTCACCTCCCAGCCCGCTCTCCTAGAGGGCTGCGCCAGAGGGGTGGTGATAAAGCGCAGTCCCCACTCTGAGCCGGTGTGTCTGTTACAATCAGTGACCTTCCAGCTGCTTCACCCTGCCCTGGGCCTCTGTCACTGTCGGACAAGACAAGCATGTTTGGCAGCTTTCCTCAGGGATGGATTAAGAAAGAGGCTTTAGGGATGCAGCCCAGGGCCCCAGGCAGAGGGGGCCCCACAAAAATATCTCTGGGCCTCCAAAACTGCAGCTCTTTTTGTGGGGCCCCCTTAGCCCTGGGCCCTACACTGCAGCCACTGCAGCTATTGAAGCCCATCAATTCTGGCCCTGCCCGGAGTGTGGGAGGGAATATGACTCCACTTGCTGCCATTCCACCCTCCACCCCCTCATCAAGCGCTAGACAGCTCTAGGGATGCACTTACCCCACCTGCCTGCTCTGCCCCTGCAGCTCCCAGGAACTGCAGCCAATGACCCACACTCCTACCCAGCTCTGAGCCCCTTCCTGTACCCTAACTCCCACCCAGACCCTGCACCCTACCCAGCCTCTTTCCCTGCGTTCTCCCCACACCATAACTCCCTTACAGATCCCACATCACAGCCCCTGCTCTGAGCCCCCTCCCACACCATGCCTCAACCCATAGCCCTTGCCCACTCTGAGCCAATATTCCCTTTAATTTTTTCCATGCATGGGTGGAATGCATTGTGTTATGTGCACTCAAGCATGTGCGGATGTGCACCACCAGTGGAAACACATGTTTACGGTGGTGTGGGGGCTATGTTAATCAGCTGGATGGCATTTGAATCTCCTGGCTGACCACCCAAGAGCTCGACTTACAGAGAACACAACAAGCCCCTAATTTTTGGCCCCATCCTGAAGCCCAGTAGGGTTACCAGATGATTTGAAAAAAATACCGGACACACTTGATCTCAGATGGGGGAGCAGGACTAGCTGGGAGGGGAGCGGGGCTGGCCGGGAGGGGGTTGGGAGGATCGGGGCTGGCAGGGGAGAACGGGGCTAGCCAGGCAGGACCAGTTGCCAGGGAAGCAGGGCTGACCAGGAGCGGGTTGGGGGGAGCAAGGCTGGCAGGGGGTAGCAGGGCTCGCTGGGGGGAACTGGCTGTCGGGGAGTGGGGCTGGCTGGGGGTGGGCCCATCTACCAGCCAGGCAGTACGCAACTACATACCGATACTCACGATAATAATAAAAACTTCATTAGAAAATACCGGACATTTATATTTTCTCAATTTGTTTCCCAGACAGAAACCTCAAATACCAGAGTGTTTGGTTCAAAACCGGACACCTGGCAACTCTAAGCCTAGCATGCCCCCACATCATCTACTAGCTCCAGGCCACCAGAAGAGTTAATCCAGCTCTGGTTGTCCTGTCTTTCCTGGGTTTCCCCAACTCAGCTCCCTGAGCACTGTGCTCAGATTTGCTTTTGCTTTCCCAGTGAGCACTTGCTGCCTTGATCACAGCATCAAAGCCCGTGTGAGTCATCTTGTGTGTGGATATGGGTGGGGACCATCCCTCTGTCCCCTTTGGCTACAGGTGTGTTTACAGACAGATGTCCTAGGCTCACCAGCCAGCCTATTTGCATAATCACTGAGGCTGTCATGCTAAGCCTTCTGGTTTCCTGGATTCAAACAGGAGCAGGGCGAGGGTCCTGTCCTAACATGACAAATGCAGGGTAGTTGTTGCCCTGTCAGTCCCAGGATATTAGAGAGACGAGGTGGGTGAGTTTTTACTGGATCAGCTTCTGTTGGCAAAAGAGACACTGCCAGGACAATAGATTCAAAGTCTGTCTTTGTCTCACTATAGGCCACTCACCACGGCCCGGGGGAAAAGCATCCAATTTTTCACACTCGCTCTCTGTTTATTCTACTTTCAAGGCCCATGAACCCTACACATGCCCTATTTCACACCATACAGTGTGTCTCATCCAGTGCATTAAATACCTTCATACCAATCACTGCAGTCTCAAATGAAACTTGCACAATGAGTTCAAAACACAATGGTGCTCAAAATCATAATGGCTAGAAATTAACAATCAGGGATTTCACGTTTTCTTGTCCTTGGCCAATACAAATAAATAATCATATTAGAGAGTGGTTTCTGGCCGGGGTGGGCAATAATTTTTAATGGGGGCCACTCCAAGATTTTAGGAAGTAGTCTAGGAGGTCAAGAACTTTTGTGGAGGGGATATGGGGTCCGGGATGGTGGGTGGGGTGTAGAAGGGATAGAGGGGTACAGGAGAGAGTGTGGGGTCTGAGAGGGAGTTTGGGTGCAGGAGGGGGTTATGATCTGGGCCAGGAGCTTAGGGAGCAGGATCCAGGTGGGGTTATGAGTGCAGGAGA
The DNA here is from genome assembly GCF_052426305.1 of Pelodiscus sinensis. Classification (NCBI taxonomy): domain Eukaryota; kingdom Metazoa; phylum Chordata; order Testudines; family Trionychidae; genus Pelodiscus; species Pelodiscus sinensis. The sequence goes on along the minus strand of NC_143052.1, from coordinate 143,793,258 downwards.
GGATTCTGGCCTGGGGGAGGGGTGCAGGAGAGGGTACAGAGTCTGGGAGGGAGTTGTAGCCTGGAGGAGGTAGGGAGAGGAAATACAGAGGGTTTGGGTAGTAGCCTGGAGTGGCCTGCAGCTGGCAGCTGTCTTATTTTGTAACCCATTAACACCCAGATTAGCAGGGGGGGGGGGAATAGGATGACTGCAGAGGTGTTAACAGGCCACGCTACCTTGAATTATCCCTTACAAAACGTGCTAACTACTTATGCTAAAGAGTCTGTTCCACTTGGCATTTTGCTATGATGCTGGGGAGTACCTTTCCCTGGCTTGAAAAAGAACTTGGTGTGGCTTGAAAGCTTGTCTGGTTTACCAAACAGTAACTGGAAAAACTTAAAAAAACAACACATAGTCTTGCAGCACCTTAGACACTAACACAACATGTCAATGGGATCATGAGTTTTCGTGTTCCAGTCATCTGAAGAAGTGGGCTGTGCTCATGATCCCATTGATGTTTTGTTAGTCTCTAAAGTGCTACCAGACTATCTGTTGTTTTTTAAGTTTTTCTTACAGTGATAATCATTTCCCCAAAGCATTTCAAAGCAGATGTTCTGGAGAACCCTCAGCCACCCTGTTCCTTGCAGAGGCAGCACAGGGATCTGAGCCAGAGGTAGGCCAATTGTCTTCATATTTGGCACTTTCACCCATGTTACATCCCCCTTCAGCATTTGATTGGGGGGGAGGGGGAGGTTGTACCACACACAAGGGTTCTGTCTCTCAGATCTCTCCCACTGCTTGGATGTCCTCCTTTGAGCCTTCTGCTCCACGGGGGATCAGCTACATCTGAGCCCAGCAGAGTTTACAGGATATGTGCACTAATACCTGGGGTGGGAGTCCCTCTGGCTACACCTACACAGCACCTAGACACCCCTGGCTTGTCTGTGCCAGCTGACTCGGGCCCACGGGGCTCAGGCTGTCCACTTACGTTCTGGCCACCTACAGATATTATAGCTTAGGTCTCCAAGTCCCCTGCAAAGAGGCCTTCCCCCTCAGCCACGCCCCCAGCTTTGGTGTCCCTAAGTTCCACTTCTGTGATACTGCCATGGAGTGGCCTCTTTCCTGGGCTGCATGCTTAGGCCCATCCCCTTTGGGGCTCTGCAAACCAGCACCTGCTGGCTACAAACTCATCCACCAACGAGCCTGTACTGGGCAGTTCTATGGGCTTCCTATCCACCAACAATGTTTTAAGATCCTTAGGACAGACCTCATAAAGTTGCTCCAACCCAACCCAGTTATACAAATCCAACAGGGTAGTGACCCTTGCTCCTTTATACCATCTGCGGAAGTATTTATTTGTTGCCATGGTGATGTCCATGTAGATCACACCCCACGTCTTTTGCACCTCCCCAAACCTTCACCCATATGCCAGGACTGGGAGTCAGCTCAACTGTAGGCAGCAATGCCTTTCTGAGTAGCTCATAGCCTCCACTAGACTTCCACTCACCTTCCTGTAAGCCCCTGACTTGGAGACCATATGAAACAAAGGAACTGGCATGCTGGGCCTTTCCCTACTTACCCCTCAGTAGGTCCTCTTGCTTCTCCATCTTCAGTTCATGGTGTGCAAATTGCGTATTTTATTTCGATCTGCTTTCGAAATAGCTTATACACAGTGCCAAATTTTGAAATAAAGTGCGATTCTGAAACACCCCTTAACCCTCGTGGAACGAGGCTTACAGGGAAGCTAGAATAGTACGCCCGTTATTTCGAAATAACGAGCGCATTTAAAGATGGTGTGGAATAGCTATTTCAGGATACTTCTGGTTTCCCAAAATAACATTGCTGTCTAGATGTAGCCTGGCTGCTCTTCTATGTGTGTTTCCTGCTTTTCATAGCCCTCCAGTTCCTTCATCCTGGTCACATTGCTTCAGACCTGTCAGTGGGGAGCCATCCTACAAAGACCTCCTGCTGGACAGGGAGCAGAGGTTTGTGGTCTCCCTGCTGCTGCCTGTCCTGCTTTTGGGCCTTCTTGACGTCCCATTTGGGGGTTACAACCTGCTTCTCGGAGGAGTCAGTTGGCTTATCAGCTGCTCTTTGCTGGGCTTTACAACGCTTCGTTTTTTCTCTGCATAGGCTTGCAATGTGCTTTATGGGAAACTGGTTGCATGCCAGGTTCTGGGTGCTTCCTGTAACCACCCTAATTCTACTGCTGCTAATCATGTTTTGAGAAACGCTCGTGCGTTCAGCATCCGACCAATCCTCCTCTTGGTGCATTTGGGACCCCTCCACAGCTACCACCTGCCCTGGATCCACAGGTCAGATGCTTGAGCAGCTTTAGACCAGTCTTTGGAAGGATCCCTTCAGCCTGCCACGCCCTTTAAGGTCCCCCCACTTCACTAGGGTAAGCCCCTCAGCTTCTCAGCTCCTGGCACTGAACATCTCAGCTTCTAGCAGTGCAGAGTCCACCCGAGATGGGCACCTAAGGGAACAACGCACACTCTTCCCTCAACCTTCACTAATGGCAGTGACTCTTAGCCAGCATGCTGTAGCAGCAGGGTTTATTAGACGTCTGGAACACAGCCTAGAACGGGGGTGGACAATTATTTTCACCAGCAGTGGGGGGGGGGAGGCGGAGACACTTCATGAATTTTGCTATGTGGTCATGGGCTGGCTCCACCCCTGGAAGGGGCAGGGGCTGGGATAGAAGGGGCAGAGCTAGGGACTAGCCTTCCCCCAGAGTTGTCTGGGCCTGGAGGCTTTTAAAAACACAGCAGCTTGTGACTCCTGATCCCACTGCCGCAGTGTTGCCTGGCAGCCTCCCTGGGTTGCTGCAGCTATTTAAAAGTTTTACAGCTCCAGTCTTTCCTGGGTAGTGCCGCAACCATGAGCCATTTAAATAGGATTCTGTTGCCTGAGCCACCACCTGGAAATTCGGGTAGCAGGATATAAATAGAAAGCAGCCAGATGCAATCCGTGGGCTGGATCAAACTGTTAGACGGGCTGGATTCAGCCCCTGGGCCGTATTTTGCCCAGTTCTGGCGTAGAAAGTCATTGGTTAGCATAGTGACAGCAGAATCCATTCTGGCCAGTTCAGAACTCCAGCCAAGTGGTGCCTCCCTTGGCTCCTTCCTCTGTCTCTCTGTGCCCCTCAGGTTTGCCAGGTATCTGGTATTCACCCAGACAGTCCAGTATTTGTGGGCTCCGTCCGGTAAAAAGAAACCCAGGAAATACCGGACATGTTCACTTCTGGTATTTCTTCTTTCCCTGGGAGGGAAGCCTGGCGGGGACAATTTTCCCGGCGGGAGTGAGGAGTGCGGCAGAATCACAGTGAAGGATGGCAGGAAGGGGCACTTGCTGGGCGCCGGGCTGCGATGGGAGCGGAGCACATGCTGCTTTGGACCATGTGACCAACAGAGACCCGGGAGCTGGCCACGTAATATCTCCCGCTGCACCAGCCAAGATGGTGGTTGTCTTAAAGAGGCAGCCTCCTTTTTTAAAAAAAAATCTGTTCTGGGCGGCTTTTTTTTTTTTTTGCGTAACAACTTTGGTCTCCCCCTCCCCCCCTTTTTTTTTCCTCAACAGAATTTTTTTCCTGGTGGTTTATTTTTTTGGGAGGGGTGGTATTTGGAATTTTTTATTAAACCATCTGGCAACTCTACCCTTTGTCCAAATTCCCAGGTGAGTTACACCAGCCACTCTTAGTCTTTTGCACCCAGCAGGTCAAACAGGGCTCCTGGGGAGAGGTGGGCCATTCATGGGCATTAGTTGCTAGGCACCAGATGTCCCACTGATAGCATTTTCCACTGTCTTCATGGACCCTCCATTGACCTGGGGCTGTGAGTGCCATTTACACCTTTGTCATAGCCTGCTTGAGAGCAAGCTGCCTTTTTCCACCATCTAGTTAACAATGCAGCACACAAGGGAAACAGGCATGCACAGTATTCATGCAAAATATTACAGGGTTGCCCTTTGAGGGGTAGAGGAGTGAATATGGTGCCCTGCCCAATAGGGTATGTCCACATTAAAAAGTGGGTGGGCCACTTTCAAAAACAGAAGGGGCTCAGGATCTTCCTAGGCCTCCCAGTTCCAGCGTCCCTGCTTAGAACCCAAACCCTAAGCCAGCAGGCCTTACCACCCACAACCCTAACCATAGTATCAGGTGCCCAGCCTCCCACAACCTTAACCCAAAGTCAGGGGACCCTATGTGCCCTAACAACCCTAACCTTGACCAGGGTGTGTGATGGAATGGGAATTCTCTGTAAAGTCTGTGTGTGCCTCAGTTTCCCCAAGGACTACATTGTCACCTAGGGGTTGAAAAGAACTGTTTATTCTCAGCAAAAGCCCAGAGATTCAGGTGTGAGCTATCTTGGGGTTGGGGCCCAGATCTGTGGTGAGTCCCTGAAGACAATGGCAAATCCAATCACCGTGACATTTGGAACCTAGCAACTAACAATCGTGAATGGCCCATCCTACCACAGGCAGCTAGGCATGTTTGACTAGCTAGACAACAAAGGACCCAGGAGGGTGCAAGACTGACGTGGGCATTTGAACAAAGAGGACTCAGGGAGGCACAGTAAGAGATTAATGCGGGGGAGAACATAGCTTGAGTGGGGGGACTTGGCTAACCAGAATGGATCACGCTGTAACTTGCTTTTCTCATAGCTCCCCATGGACGTGCTATGCTGCTTTCCCCATGTCTGAATAACCCCCGGTATTATAGCGTGGGCTGAGACACTGCAGATGCTGAATGTGGGGCATATTGCTTTCTTTGGGGGGCTAGTCTTCTTCTGGTGCCCATAGCAGGTGGGCTCTCTGAAGGGAGCGCAGGTGTGAAGGGGGGTGCTGAAGGCGCCAACTTCAATCCAGTGCCGGCCTGGGCAAAATACGCCCTGGATCCAGCCCGCCAACCACCAGATCCAGCCAGCGGACACAGCAGGGAGCCCCAGGCAGGCTCCCCACCTGCCTCACCCACCTGCACGCTGCTCAGAAACACGGCTGCTGGGCAGTTTCACTTTAAAATCTGTGAGCCCAGAGGGGATGGGGGAAGGCTTTAGGAGCTGCTCCCCCCTCCCTCCAGTACAATCCCATTGGCTCATTTTTGGCCCTCTCCCTCTTAGTTATTCACAGACCACATGGCTGCAATCATATGGGAACAGGGCAGGCAGGGAGGCTGCTTCAGGAAAGTGCTGGGCTGCTGGCCAGTAAGTCTCCTGACCTGAGCTTGCCTCTGGCACCCCAGCCCCTTCCTCCCCCAACCCTCTGTCCCCTACTCCACATACCATCCCCCTCCTTCATCCATACCCCCTCCCAGATCTGGCACCCCAATCCTCTGCCCCAGATCATAGTCCCCTCCTGCCCTAGCCCACAACCTATTCCCTTGCACCTCGATTCTCTGCACACCCTCCTGTACCCCACTTCCCTGCCCTAAGTCACAACGCAACCCCCGCACCCCAATCCAGTGCTCCAGCTCACAACTGCCTTCTACACCCAACCTCCATCCCAGACCCCGCACCTCCTCCATTAATATCATGGAAGAGTGCAGCTCTCGACTGCTTTCCAAATTCTTGGAGTGACCCTCCATCAAAAATTATTGCCACCCCTGCTCCAAGGAGTGGTGAGATCTGAGTGAAAGAGTAAGACCGTAGTGGTATCTGGCACAGTGAGGAGTCCTCCCAGGGACTGTTCCAGAACCCCAGGCATATAAATCTGTGATAAAGAGTGGCTGCCTCTCACAGCCCTAACCCTAGCACCAGGTGCCCTACCTCCCCTAATCCAGGGCACCCTACGTCCTCTCATTCTAACCCAAGTCAGGGAGCCCCTTCTGCAACAACCTTATCCCTAATGCCCTAGGTTTCACTGTAGGTTTGGGATACCTATCTGCCCTAAACCTCACATGAATAAGGGTGCTCTCTCTCTCTCCTAACCTGAATCCTACAAGGACTCCATCTGCCCAATCCCAAGCCTAGCACTGGTTGCCCTTCCTTTCCTCACCTAACCCTAAATGAGGGTAACCTCCATGCCCAGCCCTAAGAAGGGGAGCCCTACCTGCCCCATTCTTACTCCTCCTCACATAGTGTCTCATATCCAGCTGTTCATCACTCCACAGAGGACAGGAGTCCTGTGGTAGTGCTGCAGGAACTCTAGGTCACCAAGAGCTGGAATGGGGAAAGGAGATAACTAAAAAGCTCTTCTGGTGTTGGAAGGAAATCCCATCACTGTTTATTTAAGGTCCCAGGCCAGGAGCCTTGCAGAGAGGGCATGGCAAACCTCTCATTCAACCAACCCACATGAGCGCTAAAGAAGGGGACCAGCACAAAGGCTGCCTCCATGCTGTCCACACACGACTTCAGCCTGCTGGGCCCTAATTGGAGAAAAGGAGCCTGCCTGGGAGCCTGGTAAGAGGTTCTGTCCCCATCTGCCCTGTCACTTCAAGGAGTCTTGGTACCAGGCAGCTGTTGTTCAGATACCTCAAGCCAGCAGCCAGCCCACAGTCCTCAAGTCTCACCTTGGCTCTCACCAGCCGGATCACTTACGATGACACCAACCACCCCTCCAGTTCCAAGTCTCCCTAAATCCGTCCTCCCGGAGTTCTTAAACCGACTGTGCCCATCATGTCTGTCAGCGCCAGTGTTGCAAACCCATGCACCCAGTGTTCAGTTCATTTCGCCATTCACAGGCTACATGCCGTAGAGCAGTGGTCCCCAACCTTTTCAGGTTGGCGGGCGCCAGGGGGCGTGGCCATTCGCCCGCCGGGCGCCAGGGAGCGGGGACACTTGCCCGCCCGGGGGCGGCCCCCCCAGCCGCATGCCCGGGGGCGGGGCCCCCCCATAGCCATGCGCCTGGGGCCCCCCCATAGCCACTTGCCCGGGGAAGGCACCCCCCGGCAAGTGCCGCGCACCTGGGGCCAGCGCTCCCCCCGTAAGCGCCGCGGGGCCAAGACCGGCGCCGGAGCTGGCAAGGGTACACGCAGCGCCCCCGGGGCCGGGACCGGCCATGCGCCCGGGGCTGGCACCTGCCAGCCCAGATTGCTCCGCGGGCGCATGTAAAGAGCCCGGCGGGCGCCATGGCGCCCGTGGGCACCGGGTTGGGGACCATGGCCGTAGAGACTGCTTGGGAAGGGAAAGCAAATACTATGCAAGTTACACAGGAAATAGACACCAACTCAGGCATTACACTCCACATTAGATACAAATCCTTTGTGTAACACTAGTTACCTACTACTGCCTTTGAACAGTTTCCCTAACCCAGTGGTCACCAACCAGTCGATCAGGATCTACTTGTAGCTCTTGGAGCCTCTGACGGGGATCCTGACTGGTTTGGCCAAGAGGCGATCAAGTGCCAGCACTTCAGCTGCCCCTGCAATCACTGCTGCTCATCTCCTGCCCTTTGCCTTGGAGCTGCCTCCCCACCACCACTCGCTGCCTCCTGCTTGCTGTGCAGGGGAGGGAGAGGAGGGAGAGGAGGGCACTGATGTCAGGGTGCCCCCCTTACACCTTGTATCCTAATTCGAACTAGCGCGTCCACATTAAGTGGACCCTGAACCGGGGTTAAGGATGGCGGGAAGCAGTGCCGGCAGGGCATCAGAGAAGAACTTAGAGCGTGGAGATGCTGTCTCAGGCTAGCCGAGGGCTGTGCTTAAAGGGTCCTGACCCCCACCCCAGACAGACAGTTCTCAGGGGTGCCCCGCTTGCAAAGCAGTCCTGGCTTGGATTGCCCGGACTACCCACACTGGGCACATCACACCACTCGGCCATCAGCCCGGCTGCACTTGCCGCAGGCTGCCATCTGGGGAGAGGGAGCAATTGGGGGGCTGCAGGAGAGGTTCCACCCCCAGAAGCCCGCAGAGCCAGCCCAGTCCTCCCCATCGGGGGCTCGTGCCCCATTCCTCCCTCACCTCCTTCCACTTACCCTTCCCTAGCCCCTCTTCTTGATGTACAAAATAAAGATAACGTGTCTTCCAAAATGGAATCTGTCTTTATTGAACAAAACTGAGGGAGACTGGGAAAAGGAGGTGGGAGAGGGGAAGAGAGAGGCTGGGAGAGGGGAGGGCAACTAAAATGATCAGGGGTTGGGGGCAGGTCCCATATAAAGAGAGGCAAAAGAGACTGGGACTTTTCAGCTTAGAAAAGAGGAGACGGAGGGGGGACAGGATAGAGGTCTCTAAAAGCATGAGTGGGGTGGAGAGGGTGCATACAGAAAAGTTCTTCATTAGTTCCCATAAAGAAGGACTAGAGGACACCAAAGGAAAGGAATGGGTAGCAGGCTTCAAACTAGTAACAGAAAGTTGTTCTTCACAAAGCAAAGAGTCAACCTGTGGAACTCCTTGCTGCAGGAGGCTGTGAAGGCTACAACTAGAACAGAGTTTAAAGGGAAGTGAGATCAAGTCATGGAGGCTGGGTCCATGGAGTGGTATTAGCCAGGGGGTAGGAGTGGTGTCCCTGCCCAAGGTTTGTGGAAGGCTGGAGAGGGATGGCATGAGACAAATGGCTTGGTCACTGTCTTCGGTCCATCCCCTCCAGGGTCCCTAGGGTTGGCCGCTGTCCGCTGTCCGCAGACAGGCTACTGGGCTAGATGGACCTTTGGTCTGACCCAGGACGGCCATTGTAAGCTCAGGGCTCAGGGGTCTCACTGGACCCCCTTGATTCTCTTGCACACCTGCTCCTGGGTGGCCAGGCTGGCAGCTCTCCTGCCCTAGACGGCCACTTTCCTGTGCCTAGTGCGGAGATCGTGGACGAGGTCCACGATGTCTGCACTAGCCCAGGTGGGTGCCCGTCTCTTGCGGTCCCGGGCAAGCTCCCGGGAGCCGCCAGCCTGGTCCCGGGAAGAGAGGGAGGGCTGGGGGGCATCGGGTGGGTGGCTCGATCCGTGCCAGGTGCAGGGTCTGCTGGCTGGGTGCTGGCAGGCTTGTACCTGGCACGGGCACCGTAGCCAGCCCGTGCCCCTTTAAGGGCTCCGGGGCCGGGAGGGGGGCAGAAGAGTTTCCCTGGTGGTGGCCAGAGTGGCCACCATGGAAAGCTGGGGAGGGCTAGCCTCCCACTAGTTCGAATTAAGGGGCTACACACCCCTTAATTCGAACTAGCTAGTTCGAACTAGGCTTAATCCTCGTAAAATGAGGTTTTCCTAGTTCGAACTAAGCGCTCCGTTAGTTCGAATTAAATTCGAACTAACGGAGCGCTAGTGTAGCGCCTATGAAAGTTAGTTCGAACTAACGTCTGTTAGTTCTAACTAACTTTGTTGTGTAGACATACCCTTACAGAGCCTATACCCTGAACCCCCTCCTGCATCCCAACCCCTACCCCAGGCTCAGCTCAAGACCAGAGCCTGCGCCCCAACCCTTTGCCCCTGCCTGGTGAAAGGGAGGGAGAATGGGGGAGAGGATGGAATGAGAAGGGCGGGGTCTCAGAGAAGGGGCAAGAAGGAGGCAGGGCAAGGGTTTGGGTTTGAGGTAGAGCCTGGATTGCACTTCAATTCAAAAAGTGATCTCCTGCTTAAGAAGGTCAGAGACCACTGCCCTAACCACAGCAGTGGACCCAGGGTTACAATCCCTCATTTAGAATGGGAGAGTTTCTTTTTTGACTTAATGACTCAGTGTCTTCAATTAACCCTTCAATTAACCATCATTGTCTGTCATCCCCCCCCCTCCCCCCTCAGGCTGCACAATGGTTAGTTAATTGGAGCCAGTTGTGTATACATACCCGGCTTGGGAGATGCTCTCTCCTGCTGTAAAGTCTAGTCAAGTGGAAGCTGCAGTAAGGTTAAAAGCACTGTACTGTACGCACAAAGAAAAATTCATAACCCCTGTCTAATTACACAAGCTTTCATAAAGGATCCTAGTACTCCCGTGTAAGGCAATAATACAGTATGCAGTCAGTTGGTTCAAGTGCTCATTTTTCAGGTCAAAACCTCAGGGTGTCTGGAGCCTGATTGTCACAGGGCCACCTAAAAAAGAAGCTAGCTAAGGTCCCTACAGTGAGCTAAATTACAGTGAGCTAAATTACAACCCTTTGCTAAGGGGGAGAGCTGCGGACTCTTGTTTCTATGGTTTGAAGGATGATTTGAAGGTAGAACCCAAGGGAGCTCTTAAACAGGGCAAGAAAACTGACCCTGACTCTAATATGGCCCCAGAATGGGTGAGAACAGGAGTGACAAAGTGAGTGACACTTTGTAGAAAGTCTTAATAAATCAAATGCTATGAAAGGGTACCTGGCTCTGGGGGAGAGGGAGGACATTGGGTTAGAGCAGGGGTGAGGACTGGGAGTGCCTGGCTCTGGGGGAGTGGAGAGATATGGGGGGGGGGGGGCTGAAGCACCTTAAACTCAAAGTCTTTGGGGCTACAGAATAAGGCAGCCAACACAGATGTCATATTTAAATTCCAGGGCAAAAAAAGAATCAGCATGTACCTGGTTTACACTGTGTTTCTTTCAAGAAAATTCAAAGGCTACTGCTTGCCAGGCTGAAGCAATTGTTCTGAGATATGAGTCCCTTATTGTTTTTGAACCTCTCATATTTTCAGTCTGGGACAGGCACTTCAAATTATTCTAATTTACTTCTCGGTTCAGTTTTAATTTTAAAAACCTCACAGGATATAATAGGGCAGTAGTGTTAAATTTAAAATACATGCTGGAGATGCTTTTTTTTTTTTTTTAGTGTGAGAATATTACTGTATTTAAAAAAAAAATTTTTTTAATTTGATTTGTTCCTTGTCGAGTTCTCTGAAGATCTATGGACTAGCCATGAATTTTTTAAGTGACTAGAGACTTTTTTATTGGTTCTTGTCCGAAATGTCCTGTAATGTTATTTGTATCACTACATTTTGTGTACTATATCTATCTTTCTATATATAGAAATATGCAAATAAATATATAATATGTGGCTCTTCACACTCTATCCACCGCTATTTTGGCTCTTTGGCTCTAACTGGTTGGCCACCCTGATCTAATGTATTAATTGGTACACCACTTCATCAATGGAAAGTGGATGTACAAACACCAGCTTTTGTAAAACCGAAGTAGACTTGCCAGACACTTTATATAAATGCAGTGGTGAGGGTAAACAGTAAACTAAGTTTAATGAGTACAATTTAAGTGACTGTAAGTGTTGGGTTAAAAGAGTAGTTACCAAAAGAAAATGCAAACACACAGTCTAAACTCTCAATCCTATTAGACTGGGCAACGTCTAGAAAAAGCAAGTTTGTTTACCCCACTGCATAGTGCAGTACATAGTATCACAGAATTCTAGAGCTGGAAGAGACCTCAGGAGGTCATCGAGTCCAGCCCCCTGCCCAAAACAGGACGAACCCCAACTAAATCATCCCAGCCAGGGCTTTCTCAAGCAAGGACTTAAAAACCTCTGGGGATGGAGATTCTACCATCTCCCTAGGTAACCCATTCCAGTGCTTCACCACCCTCCTAGTGAAATAGTTTTTCCTAATATCCAACCTAGACCTCCCCCACTGTAACTTGAGACCATTGGTCCTTGTTCTGCCACCCGTCACTACTGAGAACAGCCTCTCTCCATCCTCTTTGGAACCTCCCTTCAGGTAATTGAAGGCTGCTATCAAATCTCCTCTCACTTTTCTCTTCTGTAGACTAAATAAGCCCAAATCCTTCAGCCTCTTCTCATAGGTCATGTGCTCCAGCACCCTAATCATTTTGGTTGCCCTCCTCTGGATCCTTTCTATAGTGAGCGAAGCGGACAGGGGACTGCAGACAGGGGAGTTGAAGAGGGAGAGCAAAGCGACCCCACCGCCGAAGAGGCTACCCGGTGAGAGTACAAGCTGTGGTGTGAGTGTGTGTGTGTGCCTGACTGTTTGAATTTTACAGTTTGAAGTGTGAATTGAGAGTCTGATTCCAGGTGAGTGCTAGCAGTTTCAGTTTCAGCTTCTGTGGCAGTTGGGACTGAGAGCCTGCCATTGTTCCCTTGATTGCCTCTGATTAGCCTCAGGCTCAGCCTTCCCCTGTGTGACTCAGAAGGGGGCAGGCCTGACCTAGGCAAGCAGGCTTTAAAAAGCCAGAGCAGTGCGACCAGGGGACTGCAGACAGAGGAGTTGAAGAGGGAGTTGAGCAGAGGGAGTGACTGATGGTGATGAAGACCCGTAGCGCTTGTGCCAGTACTTCTCCTGTCTCCTCCACCTGTGCCTGTATCCAGACAGAGAACCTGAGCATGGATGCCTCTACCCAGGTCCTGGTGTGGTCTTGCTGTATTTGTGGCTTGCAATTCCCACTGAGTGATCTCCAGGCTGGGGGAGACAACCGTTGTGAAAGGTGCCTGCTGGTGGAATCTCTCAGGCAGCAGGTGGGAGAGCTACAGGAGGAGGTGGCCAGGCTGAGGAGCATTCGAAGCCATGAGGAGTTCCTGGACAGTATTCCTGTGGAGTCCACGGAGGTCACTGTCCTAGGATGTGGGACTGTTGACCAGCCACTTATGGAGGAGGCAGTGGTGCAGGGTGAGAACTGGCAGCTGGTTACTTCCGGCAGCAGGCAGTGTTCCACCCCTGCTCCTAACCCTCCCACTGTGTTGTTACATAACCGTTACACTTTACTTTCAGCAGGAGACAAGGAGTCACCCCCCACAGTGGAGGAGACCAGGCCTTGCACCACCAAGGTTGAGCAGTCTCCTGCCACCACTGCAAGGAGGAAACGTAGGGTAGTGGTGGTTGGAGACTCTCTTCTGAGGGGAACGGAGGCGCCCATCTGTCGCCCTGACAGCTCATCTCGAGAGGTATGCTGTCTGCCAGGGGCCCGTATCCGAGATGTTACGGAGGCATTGTCGAGGATTATCCGGCCCTCTGACTACTACCCCATGCTACTTATCCACGTGGGCACAAATGATACTGCCAGGTGTGACACTGAGCGGATCAAGTGTGACTACAGGGCTTTGGGAGTACGGGTGAAGGAGTTTGGAGCGCAGGTGGTATTCTCTTCTATCCTTCCTGTCAAAGGTAGGGGCCCGGGCAGAGAGAGGTGCATCCTGGAGGTGAATGCCTGGCTGCGACGATGGTGTCGCCAGGAGGGCTTCGGCTTCCTTGACCACGGGGTGCTCTTCCAGGAAGGACTGCTTGGCGGAGATGGAGTTCACCTTTCCAGGAGCGGGAAGGCCTTGTTTGGATACAGACTGGCTAACCTTGTGAGGAGGGCTTTAAACTAGGTTTGTTGGGGGCAGGTGAGCAAAGCCCACAGGTAAGTGCTGCATGTGCGGGACTGGCAGATGGGCTGGAAATGGGGGGGACTACGGCCTATAATGGCAAGGAGAAAGGAGGGTCAGGGCACAACAGGGAGGCAAGATCAAATCAGTATCTTAGATGCCTATATACAAATGCGAGAAGTATGGGTAATAAGCAGGAAGAACTGGAATTGCTAACCAATAAATACAACTATGATATCATTGGTATTACAGAAACCTGGTGGGATGGGACGCATGATTGGAATGTTGGTATGGAAGGGTACGGCTTGCTCAGGAAGGACAGACAGGGAAAAAAGGGAGGAGGGGTTGCCTTGTATATTAAAAATGTACACACTTGGACTGAAGTGGAGATGAACGTAGGAGATAGCTGTGTAGAGAGTCTCTGGGTTAAGCTAAAAGGGATAAAAAACGAGGGTGATATCATGCTAGGAGTCTACTTCAGGCCACCTAGCCAGGTGGAAGAGGTGGATGAGGCCTTTTTTAAACAATTAACAAAACTATCCAAAGCCCAAGATTTGGTGGTGATGGGGGACTTCAACTATCCAGACATATGTTGGGACACTAACACAGCGAGGCACAGGCTATCCAATAAGTTTCTGGACTGCATTGGAGACAACTTTCTGTTTCAGAAGGTTGAAAAAGCTACCAGAGGAGAAGCTGTTCTGGATTTGGTTTTAACAAATAGGGAGGAACTAGTTGAGAACTTGAAAGTGGAAGACAGTATAGGGGACAGTGATCACGAAATAATAGAATTCATGATCTTAAGGAAAGGTAGAAGGGAGACCAGCACAATTGAGGTAATGGATTTCAGGAAGGCAGATTTTGATAAGCTCAGAGAACTTGTAGGTAAGGTCCCATGGGAAGTAAGACTGAAGGGAAAAACAACTGAGGAGAGTTGGAAGTATTTCAAAGGGACGTTGTTAAGGGCCCAAAAGCAAACAATTCCGCTGTGTAGGAAAGATAGAAAATATGGCAAAAGACCAGCTTGGCTTAACAAGGAGATCTTGCACGATCTCAAAATAAAAAAGGAGTCATATAAAAAATGGAAACTAGGACAACTAACAAAGGATGAATATAGGCAAGCAACACGGGAATGCAGGGGCAAGATTAGAAAGGCAAAGGCACAAAATGAGATCAAACTAGCTACAGGCATAAAGGGAAACAAGAAGACTTTTTATAAATACATTAAAAGCAAGAGGAAGACCAAGGACAGGGTAGGCCCACTGCTTAGTGAGGAGGGAGAAGCAGTAACAGGAAACTTGGAAATGGCGGAGATGCTCAATGACTTCTTTGTTTCGGTCTTCACCGAGAAGTCTGGAGGTGTGCCTAACGTAGTGAATACAAGCAGAGAGAGGGTAAGTTTAGAAGATAGGATACACAAAGAACAAGTTAAAAGTCACTTAGGAAAGTTAGATGTCAGCAAGTCACCAGGTCCTGATGAAATGCATCCCAGGATACTCAAGGAGCTGATAGAGGAGGTATCTGAGCCTTTAGCTATGATCTTTGAAAAATCATGGCAGACAGGGGAGATTCCAGAAGACTGGAAAAGGGCAAATATTGTGCCCATCTATAAAAAGGGGAATAAGAACAACCCAGGAAACTATAGACCGGTCAGTTTAACGTCTGTCCCAGGGAAGATAATGGAGCAGGTAATTAAGGAAATCCTATGCAAACACTTGGAAGGTAATAAAGTGATAGGGAATAGCCAGCATGGGTTTGTGAAGAACAAGTCATGCCAAACTAATCTGATAGCTTTCTTTGATAAGATAACGAGCCTTGTGGATAAGGGAGAAGCGGTGGATGTCATATACCTAGACTTTAGTAAGGCATTTGATACGGTCTCGCATGATATTCTTATTGATAAACTAGGCAAATATAACTTAGATAGGGCCACGATAAGGTGGGTGCATAATTGCCTGGATAACCGTAGTCAGAGAGTTGTTGTTAACGGTTCTAAATCCTGCTGGAAAGGGATAACAAGTGGAGTTCCTCAAGGGTCTGTTTTGGGACCCGTACTGTTTAATATCTTCATCAATGATGTAGATATTGGGATAGAGAGTACGCTTATTAGGTTTGCAGATGATACCAAACTGGGTGGGGTTGCGACTTCTTTGGAGGATAGGGACATAATTCAAAATGACCTTAGCAAGTTAGAGAAATGGTCAGAGGTAAACAGGATGAGGTTTAATAAAGAGAAATGCAAAGTGCTCCACTTAGGAAGGAACAATCAGTTCCATACATACAAGATGGGAAGCGACTGTCTAGGAAGGAGCATGGCGGAAAGGGATGTAGGGGTCATAGTGGACCACAAGTTGAATATGAGTCAACAGTGTGATGCTGTTGCAAAAAAAGCAAATATGATTCTAGGTTGTATCAACAGGTGTGTTGTAAGCAAAACTCGTGAAGTCATTCTGCCGCTCTACTCTGCACTAGTTAGGCCTCAGCTGGAGTACTGTGTCCAGTTCTGGGCGCCACATTTCAAGAAAGATGTGGAGAAATTGGAAAGGGTACAGAGAAGAGCGACAAGAATGATTAAAGGTCTAGAGAACATGACCTATGAAGCCAGGCTTCATGAACTGGGCTTGTTTAGTTTGGAAAAAAGAAGATTAAGGGGGGACATGATAGCGGTTTTCAAATATCTAAAAGGGTGTCACAAGGAGGAAGGAGAAAATTTGTTCCTCTTGGTTTCTGAGGACAGGACAAGGAGTAATGGGCTTAAAGTGCAGCAGGGGAGGTTTAGATTGGACATTAGGAAAAAATTCCTAACTGTCAGGGTGGTCAAATATTGGAATAAATTGCCAAGGGAGGTGGTGGAATCTCCCTCTCTGGAGATATTTAAGAACAGGTTAGATAGACATCTGTCAGGGATGGTGTAGGTGGAGCTTGGTCCTGCCTTGAGGGCGGGGGGCTGGACTCGATGACCTCTTGAGGTTCCTTCCAGTCCTATTATTCTATGATTCTATGTGGGGCCCGGAACTGAACACAGTACTCCATATGTGGCCTCACCAGAGCCAAATAAAGAGGAATAATCACTTATCTAGATCTGCTGGCAATGCTCCTTCTAATGCACCCAATATGCCATTAGCCTTCTTGGCTACAAGGGCACAATGTTGACTCATATCCAGCTGAGAAAGCCACTGTAATCCCCAGGTCCTTTTCTGTCAAACTGCTACTTAGCCATTCAGTCCCCTGCCTGTAACAATGCTTGGGATTCTTCCATCCCAAGTGGAGGACTCTTCATGTGTCCTTGTTGAACCTCATCAGATTTCTTTTGGCCCAATCCTCCTATTTGTCTAGGTCACTCTGGACCCTATTCCTACCCTCCAACATATCTACCTCTCCCCCATTGTAGGTACATCTAGATAGTGGGCTTTATCTGGGATACTGTCCACCGCATCCAGGGAACGTGTTTGCTCTTCCACTTTTTTTTGCAGAAGAGCAAACGCGCTCTTTCAGGGAGCCCTGTATACCTCATTTAATTTGCGTAGCTTTTTCTGAAAAAAGGCGATAGTGTAGACCTAGTATTAGTGTCATCTGCGAGCTTGCTAAGGGTGCAATCCATTCCCTCATCCAGGTCATTAATAAAGATGGGAGATTTCCCAGTACACTGATTTCACCCTTGAAATCAGGGCCAGTTGGAGTCTTCAGAGAGTCCTTAGTGCTTGCAGCATGGTGGGGCAGGAAAAAGGCCAAGTATGGGCCATGTGTTTATTTTTTATATCCTCAGTCCATGTGCTTGGGGAGCATAACTCCAGTCATGTCAGGGGCATTGCTGAGTTTCCAGGCAAAGTTGGGCAGTTCCTCTAGCTGGGCCTCATACAAGAGAGACATTGCCTTGTAGCTCCATTGCTGGACAATGGCCTGGGAGTTGGCTACTCTTCTTGCTCCTGTTTCTGGGGATCTAATATCTCGCTGATTCCCCAATTTACAGCATGTTTTAATGACAGCCATACAACACCGTCTCATAACTTCATAAACATTGATGATACACATATTCAAATTAGGGTTGCCAGATGTCTGGTTTTTTGCAGCTCTGTCCAGTAAAAAAAATCCAGAAAATACCGGACATGTGCAATATCTGGTATTTTCTGGTTTTCTGACTGGGCGCCTGGAAGCCTGGAAGGAGGAGTGGCTGGGAGATGGGGCACAATCAGTGCTGGGAGCCCTGGTAGCGTGTGAGGAGGTGGGGCAGCCCGGTCAGTGCTCCTGTGCGCTGGTCAAGCATGTGGTAGAGCCGCAGCCGGACTGACTCGTGCTTCACATGGACCATGCGGGGGATGGGAGCATCCTGAGATCTGCACTGCCCGGGTCAGTCCCACTCCCCGCCAGCTGATACACTCCTCCCCCCATCCTGGCTGGCCAATTGGTTCTCCCCCACTTCTCCTCCTGATCTTCCCTGGCCAGCCCCGCTGCACCCGCCGTCAGCCCTGCTTCCAGTGGCCAGTTCTCCTCTCCTCTCCCAATCTCCCCCGGCCAGTCCTGCTGTATCCAACCTCCACCCCCGCCGCCAGCTCTACCTCCTGCCAGCCGGTTCCTCCTCCCGATCTTCCCCAGCCAGCCCCACTGCACCCTCCCGCCAGCGCTGCTTCCGGCGGTCAGTTCTCTCCTCCTCCTGAGCTCTCCCAGCCAGTCCCGCTCCCACTGGCCACCCCCCCATTTCCCCCGATATCCCCCGGCCAGCTCTGCTCTGCCCGACCCCCAACCCCCACCGAACAGTTATACTTCCTATTGCCCCCTCCCCGATCTCCCCCAGCCAGCCCCCAACCCACCTCCCCACCAGCTCTGCTTGCCAGCCCCTCCCCCTTCTGCCCAGCCAGCCCCGCTCTCCTCCCGGCCGGTCCCTCCCCCGCCCCCATGCAGATGTCCGGTATTTTTTTTAAGATGACCTGGTAACCCTAGTTCAAATAGATATCAGAGGGGTAGCCATATTAGTCTGTAACTTTAAAAACAAGGAGTGGTCCTATGGCACCTTACAGAATTCATCTGATGAAGGGGATTTGCCCACAAAAGCTCATGAATCTACATATTTTGGTTAGCCTCTAAGGTGTCACAGCACCACTCCTTATATTCTCCTCATACCTTTCTATACAGGATCATGATACAAAATTGCGGAATATGTGGGTTACAAGGTACTCCCCCAAGATATAGAACCTCACAACAGCCAAATAAAAAATTATACTTGTAGGAAGAAAAAAGGCCAGCCCTGCTTATGGAGATGGGGACTGGATTCTAGACAGCAGTGACTGATAAAGACTTAGGAGTCATAGGAGAAAAACAGTGGACCATGATCTCCCAATGTGATGCTGTAGCAAAAAGAACGAATGACGTTCTCGGCTGTACTAGCAGGGGAGCAGTGTTTTGGAGGAGGGAAGTGATTTTACCTCTGTTTCTGGGATCGGAGAGTCTGGTACTGAAATGCTGCATCCGGTTCTGTATTTAAAGGGTGCTGAAAAACTGGAAAGGGTGCAGAGAAGAGCCAAGACAATGATTTACAGGCTGGAGAAACTGCTGTTCTGTGAGCGAGTACAGGCATGTCTACAGGGCAATCGGTTGGATGCTTCCAGGGTGGGTGGACAGACGCACTAGCTCTGCTCTAGCTAGTATTGTAAAAATAGCAGTTCAGCTGCAGCAGTACAGTGACGACTTGAGCTAGCTCCCCACATAGAATCACCCCAACCCACAGGTTATGTGCCTGTGCTTCTGTGCCCACCACACTGCTAGGGTATGTCTACACCCTACAGTGGAACGAGGTGTACAGATAGTTCGGATTAGGAAGCCTAATCCGAACTATCTAATCCGTGCCGCGTGTAGCCGCGCGGCACGGGGTTCGCACTAGCCGGCTTTTAAAAATGGCGGCGCCGGCTTTATGCTAATGAAGCCCGGGAAATTCAAATCCCGGGCTTCATTAGCAAGTTCGGTATGCATACATTACCCCCCTAGTTCGAACTAGGGGGGTAGTGTAGACATACCCCTATTTTTAATGTACCAGCTTTAGCAGAGCTAGCAAGTTTGCCTGCCCCCATCAGGAAGAAAGCTTCCAGCTGCAGTGTAGACACTCTCCTTAAGAGCACAACCAATTTATGAGAAAGAATACTGGGATGTGGCATAGTTAAGGTATATGAGTACTTTCTTAGGGTATGTCTACACTACAAAGTTAATTCGAACTAACAGCCGTTAGTTCAAATTAACTTTGATAGGCGCTACACATGCAAACCGCTAGTTCGAACTTAATTCAAACTAGCGGAGCGCTTAATTCGAACTAGGTAAACCTCATTCTACAAGGACTAACACCTAGTTCGAATTAACTAGTTCGAATTAAGGGGTGTGTAGCCACTTAATTCGAACTAGTGGGAGGCTAGCCCTCCCCAGCTTGCCCTGGTGGCCACTCTGGGCACCACCAGGGAAACTCTTCTGCCCCCCTCCCGGCCCCGGAGCCCTTAAAGGGGCACGGGCTGGCTATGGTGCCCGTGCCAGGTGCAAGCCTGCCAGCACCCAGCCAGCAGACCCTGCACCTGGCACAGCTCGAGCCGGCCACCCGCTGCCACCCAGCCCTCCGCCTCTTCCCGGGACCAGGCTGGCGGCTCCCGGGAGCCTGCCCGGGTCCGCAAGAGGCGGGCGCCCACCTGGTCTAGTGCAGACATCGTGGACCTCATCCACGACCTCCGCACTAGGCACAGGAAAGTGGCCGTCTAGGGCAGGAGAGCTGCCAGCCTGGCCACCCAGGAGCAGGTGTGCAAGAGAATCAAGGGGGTCCAGTGAGACCCCTGAGCCCTGAGCTTACAATGGCCGTCCTGGGTCAGACCAAAGGTCCATCTAGCCCAGTAGCCTGTCTGCCGACAGCGGCCAACACTAGGTACCCCGAGGGGATGGACCGAAGACAACGACCAAGCCATTTGTCTCGTGCCATCCATCTCCAGCCTTCCACAAACAGAGGCCAGGGACACCATTTCTACCCCCTGGCTAATAGCACTCCATGGACCCAACCTCCATGACTTTATGTAACTTCTCTTTAAACTCTATTATAGTTCTAGCCTTCACAGCCTCCTGCAGCAAGGAGTTCCACAGGTTGACTATTTGCTTTGTGAAGAAGAACTTTCTGGTATTAGTTTGAAGCCTGCTACCCATTCCTTTCCTTTGGTGTCCTCTAGTCCTTCTATTATGGGAACTAATGAAGAACTTTTCTTTATGCACCCTCTCCACACCACTCATGCTTTTAGAGACCTCTATCATATCCCCCCTCAGTCTCCTCTTTTCTAAGCTGAAAAGTCCCAGTCTCTTTAGCCTCTCTTCATATGGGACCTGTTCCAAACCCCTGATCATTTTAGTTGCCCTTCCCTCTCCCACCCTCTCTCTTCCCCTCTCCCACCTCCTTTTCCCAGTCTCCCCGAGTTTTGTTCAATAAAGAGAGTTTCTATTTTTGAACACACGTGTCCGTTATTTTGTACATCAGGAAGGGGGGCTAGGGAGGGGTAAGTGGAAGGAGGTGAGGGAGGAATGGGGTATGAGCCCCTGATGGGGAGGACTGGGCTGGCTCTGCAGGCTCCTCAGGGTGGAAACTCTCCTGAAGCCCCTTGATTGACCCCCCCTCTGGATGGCAGCCTGCGGCAAGTGCAGCCGGGCTGATGGCCGAGTGCTGTGATGTGCCGAGTGTGGGTACTCAGGGCACTCCAAGCTAGGACTGCTTTGCAAGCGGGGAACCCCTGAGAACTGTCTGTCCGGGGGGGGGGTCGGGTCCCTTTAAGCACAGCCCTCGGCTAGCCTGAGGCAGCAGCTCCACACTCTAAGTCCTAATCTGATGCCCTGTGGGCACTGCTTCCGGCCATCCTTAACCTCAGTTCAGGGTCCACTCAGTGTGGACATGCTAGTTCGAATTAGCAAAACGCTAATTCGAACTAATTTTTAAGTCTAGATGCACTAGTTCGAATTAGTTAGTTCGAATTAGTACTGTAGTGTAGACATACTCCTAGGGAGAAGTTACCCAGTGCCAAAGAGCTGTTTCAATCAAGCAAAGAGAAGCGGAACAGGATCCTACGGGTGGAAGGTGAAGCCAGAAAAATTCAAATGAGAAATACAGCACAAATTGCAAAGGGCCAGGGAAAGTGCTGGATTCTCCCTCTCTTGGTATCTTCAAATCAGAATTGGATGTCTTTGAGGAACATGCACTAGAGTTATACAAGTTATTGGACTCAACTTAGGGGAAGCCAGGTGACATTTGATTGCCTGCACTATGCAGATCTTATGGTCTAGAATCTTATGGTCCCTTCTAGCCTTAAAACTTCCTGAATCAACCAGTAAAATCCAACCTGCAGCCACTGTCCTACAAATGGCCTATGTCCCATTCTCTAGCAGCCCGCTAAGCCAGCCCATCCTGTTTCCTGCTCTCCAACCTCAGGCAGTGTTGGAACAGTGCTATAGAGATGAAAGGCTGCCTGTGCCATTTTTAACCCTTAGCAGCTGAGGAAATGCTCCATAAATTAGTCTGAAATTTTCCAACCACATCTCTTTTCTGCTGTGCTAATCAAGGGGGCTACAGCTCTAAAGGGAAAAAGTAGAAACTGGGGGTTTACAGTTGAATTGCCCCTTTAAGATGGAATTCCTGTGGATATTTCCTTTTTCACTCTCTGTCTACCTGATGATCTATGTCTGGCCTGTATCTCCATAGAATGAGAACTGAACCTACTGCAGAGCTGAGCAAATGAGAGGTAAAATGCACAGCCTTTCCTGGGCCCATTGCCCAGGCATTTGCAATTACCAAAGAGGGTGGGACATGCCTCAGCTGGAGATTTAGCACTGCATTGTCAAAGCACTCAGTTACACATTAACTACATTGTTTTAACCCCATCCCAGATAGGAAGAAGTTGGCATCTACCCCAGTATGCAAAGGATTCAAATAAACTTAATTGGGTGGGGCTTTTTTCTTTCTGGGCACTTGCTACTTAATCCTTCTGCATAAGTGTGTGCCAACATGGCCAGGAGCAGTGAAAGAGGAACTGAAAACTGGCTCTAGGTGGCTGTATCTACCCTAGATTTCCAGGGAAGGAGGAATCACATAATAAGAGAAGTCTGTAAGGCACTTTTTAAGAGTATCTGAATGGACTGATCCAAAAAGCACAAGTTTCGAATAGCAAGAGAATGTTTTTAAAGTTATTAAAAACTTCAGAGGGGGAGCCAAGTTAGTCTGTGACAGGAAAAACTTAAAAAACAACAAATAGACTAGCAGCACCTTAAAGACTAATAAACATGTAGATGGTATCATGAGCTTTTGTGGGCACAGCCATCTGAAGAAGTGGGCTGTACCCACGAAAGCTCATGATGCCATCTACAAGTTTTGTTAGTCTTTAAGGTGCTACTAGTCTGGGGTTTTTTTTAAGTGTTTCCTTAAAATTATTGTTTACGATTTGTTAGGCTATCTTGCTTGGACTGAGAAGGGAGTTAAAATCCAAAATATGTCTACTTGAGGTTTCACAAGAAAGTGCCGAGAAGGAACAGTAAGATAGCTTACCTATAGGAACGTTAGTTACAGAAAGAGAGGTTCACTGGTGCTGGTTTCCTCTGGGCCTCAGGGGGGACTCAAACCTCTGCTCTACCTGCTTGGTGGGCCAAAACTGGCCCACAGAGGCCCTTTTGCCCACCCCTGCCCCATAGGAACACACCTCAAAGAACCCCAGTTATTATGGCACATGCAACCTCTCCTTGTTCTCTGAGTAGCATCCCTATCTGTACTCCACGTCAGATGACTCCCAAGCAGTGTGCCTACTGGGCGAAGAAAGCTTCAGAGCAGAGTCTAATATGAAGACAGAACAGCCCTGCAACCTGCAGCATCTGCTCTAGACTTATGAACTAAAGTTCAGTGCTTAAAGACACTATGTACTCAGATCCAGATTGTAGCTGTGCCAACTTCCTTCATGGCAGATTCTTGACTAATGCCACAGAAGCAGCTGACTCACCAAGATCTCATTCTAGCACTCTAAGAAGAAGGTTGCTTGTAGGCATGACTCAAGAGAATACACCTAATCTACCTTAAGAGTCTTTGGGTGGAGACTGTGGATTCTTTGGATCTGTCAGCAATTGAAATCAAGAGACTGGGAGACTTTCTGAATAGTTTGGTTATGTCCAGATAGAACGTTAACACCCTTATTACATCAAAGCTATGGAACAGCTTCTAGCCTAGTCTGATATGGCTTGGCGGGGGGGACGGTAAGATGGATGATTTGGTTAATATGAAATTCAGAAGACACCTTAGGCATAAATTTAGGTTGTGGGTCATAATGTGGGTTTTTCCTGGAAAACCTTTTAAAGGTTTGAAAATTGCTATTAAAGCCCCCAATTCTCCAAGCATCCCTGCAGAAGTGACGACCATCATGAAAGATGTTTTCATGGACCCAATGCAGCAATGAACATGTAGCTAATGGTTCAAAAGGCTGTTCATAAGGCATTTAAGCACAGAGTTCAAGTCCCACACTTGAGCAGATTCTCTGATCTGTGGAAAAAGATTCATCAGTCCTCCAAGGAATCCTGACACTGTAGGGTGGAAAACAAAGTCTTACCAGATCAATAAAAAGCTGTTATAGCTGCTAAGTGCCCCTTGACAGAGCTTGTGGTGATAGCGGGATAGGCATGAACAAATTCTGGAGGGGTCCTTTAACTAACTGACCGGAACCCTAAAGAGAACCGACACCGCTTTGCCCAGATTGCACTTGTTTGGTACAGAAACTGTGCCGAGTCTCCCTGGAAGCTCTGAAGATGTAATCTGGTGAGCTGGGTTGTGAAGATGCAAGTTGCTTTATGACACAGCACTCAAAGACAATTTCTTGCCTAGATTTGAAGACTTATCTCCTGCTACCCCACCTCAGGGCTGGAGCACCCCAAATCTACTAAAGGTCTGGTATGCAAAGGGAATATGAGGAGTGTCTTTCTTCTTCTTAGTTGGGGGCCTCATAGGTGAGAGTGTGGCTTCCCTTCCCCCCCCCTTCTCACCTGTGTGTGGCCCTGACTGATTTTTCTGTGGGCCAGTGACCCCTAAGCCAAAAAAGGTTCCCCACCCCTGACTTATCTGAATCCTTAAAATTAGATTTCTTAGGTTCACAACTATACTTGCAGGCAGATAAGTCTTGGTTGTCACACCATCCAGAGGAGTCCCTGTAAAAACTGGGTCAAAGCAGATTTTTCAAGATTGAGTTAGAGGCCTAAATTGTGGAACAGAGATCTTGTCACTTGTACGGCCAATAGGATGACTTAGTAAGATTGGCCTCTGAATACCTAATTGTCACGATAAAGGACAGCAATTGTTCCTAGCTTTTATAGGTGGGCAAGTATGACTGACATGATCTGTGAGAATGTCCTTGGGGCACAGGAGATGCCAAAAGGGAGCCGCAGTACTAAAAGTGATCCTGGTCAATGGCAAAACACAGAAATCTCTTGTAAAGAAGGAAGATTCATGACATAAAAATATATGTCCTAAAGGTTGAGAGGCACAGACAAAGCTCCAGACCATAGGGAAGGAATTATAGCTACAAGGGTCATCACCCTGAATATCTGTGTTTCACAAAGTTACTTAGATGTCTGGGATCTAATATTGGTCTCCATCCCCTGTTCATTTTGGGGACCAAAAATGACATGGGATTGAGACCCTCCTTTTCTGGGGCATAAGGATCTTGAGGAAAAAGGGGTCTTTGCGCAAAAAGAAAAAGTCCTCAGTGCTTGTTTTTGCACAAAAACCCCAGCGCAAAAACAGATCAGCAGAAAATATGCAAATGATATCGTGACTCATGCAAATGAGCCCCTCATTAGTATATTTTTTGCTGAGAAAACTCATAGTGTAGATGTAACCTAGCTGATGGGACACAACAAAAACCTCTGAATAACCAAACACAAATGGGACTGCTATGTACATGGGAGCTGGGTGCAATTCTGGGAATGCCCGTGTCAGTAACAGAGGCGGAACTATGCCTATTACCCCTAAAGAAAATCATCCCGATGCTTCCTTTAAGATTACCGTAGAATTTCATTCATCAGCATTGCCACACCAACACCTTTCAGCAGCACTAAATACTGTACACACAAGCCCCAGCCCTCACTGTCATACCTTTTCAATGTTTGTTTCTCTGAACAGTACTCATTATCAGGGCTTGACAATCGTTGTAAACTACTCGCCCGTGGGGAGTAGATTACAACTCAGAAAAGCCGGGTTCTGGTGATCTGCGCATGCGCAGAACGATCTGCACATGCGAAGAATGCTGGACAGCGCAGCTGGAGAGCAGGGCTCACCACAGCTCGACAAGCCCTGCTCATTATAGTTCCCAAAGAATCTCCTTTCCATACAAATTTCATGTCCCTTCACTTCTGTTGTCAGAAACAAAGTGGAATACATGAGAAATCCAAACACACAAAACTGGGATTATAGAAAGGGCATGTCTACGCAGCAGAGCTAACGTTGAATTAAGCTACACAACTTGAGCTATATCAATTGCGTAGCTTAAGTTGAAATATCTTACTTCAGCTTTTGGTGCTGTCTACATAGCAGGAAGTCAAAGGAAGAGCACCCTTCCTTCAACTTCCCTTACATCTTGTGAAATGAGGGATACTATGACTCGGAATGAGAAGTCTTCCAGATTGACATTATTTTGAAATAATGGCTTGTAGTGTAGACACGTTCTTTGTTATTTCGGAATAATGTCAGTTATTCTGAAATAATGATGCTGTGTAGACAGCTGTGTTTTCACTGAAGGAAGAAATTCCAGAGTACTTGAAATTTCCTTCATGAATGATTTTTTTGTATCCCAAAACCTGGTGTGTTTTGCAATGACCCTCATTATTCTCAGCTATGACAGAACTCCTAGTGAGACATAAACAGTAACTTGTTAACCCTCACAGCTTCCTAGGAAGAGAAGATTAGATAGATGGGGAAACTGAGGTACAGAGAGAATGAGGGTTTTGCTCAAAGCCCTGGGCTATGCCTAGACTACAGACTTCTTTCGGAAGAAGCTTTTCCAGAAGAGATCTTCCGAAAAAAAATTCTTCTGAAAGAGAGCGTCCATATTACCAAAGTGCACAGAAAAAACTATCTGCTTTTTCAAAAGAGAGCGTCCACACTGAATGGATGCTATCTCACATTTCAGCTGAGATTACTATGGATGGAGTGGCTACCAGGGCACCCGTGCTTTTTCCTCTTTCCTCTTCTTGCGAAAGAACTCCCTCTTCCCTGTCCACACGCGCCTTTTTCTGAAAGAGCTCTTTCGGAAAAGGCATTCTTCCTCGTAGGAAAAGGTTTACCAATGTCAGAAAAACTCCTCTGTTCTTTCGATTTTTTTCCAAAAGAACGTGATTGCAGTGTGGATGTAAGTGAAATTTTGTCAGAAAAATGGCCGTTTTTCTGAAAAAACTCTGTAGACATAGCCTGGTGAGTTAGGGTTTGTCTATGTAGGAAAGCTCTACTGATTATAACAATATAGTTATACAGGTGTAACGTTTCCATCACCTTTCCCTGGTGGGGACAAGCTCATGATGTAAGATAGGGATGTAATAGTGTAGTCGATTAACCAATAAGCAAAAACTTATGAGTTAATGCTATGGACTATACACATCCTCCACCCCACACCCCTGCCAGTAAATTTTTTAGCAGGCTGGCCAGCAGCCCGGCTCAGTCCTGGCTCACGCCTGGTATGGGACCTACCACTGTTGCAGCTCTGCATTTAAAGTGTATTAGGAGCCAGGCAGGCAGGCAGCCCAGCTCAGTTCCAGCTTGTGCCAGGTCTGGTAGCTCAGCCCCACCCCTGGACAGGGGCTGCTGCCTCCCCACGCCACTGCCTCTGTATCAAGAGCAGCAGTGCAGGGCGACAGGCATCCAGTCTACTAGGGGAGCTGGCTTTTAAACTGGCTCCCTTCATGGACCAGCTCCCGCCTGGCACCCAGAGCCGTCCTGAGCTACGGGCTGACCGGGCTACCGCCCGGGGTGCCCCATTGTAGGGAGCGCCGCGCGGGGCTGCCGGACCGGGCCAGGGAGGGGCCGTGCATGCGCCGGGTGCCCAGGAGCACCGCGTGCCCAGGGGTGGGGCCGCACATGCACCGCACTCCTGGGGGCAGCACCGTGCTCCCAGGGCCCAGAGCGCACGAATGGCTTGGGCTGGCCTTGCTGGCACCCGTAGTGGAGGAGTCTCCTTGGGAGTGGGGCTGGAGCGCTCTGGTTACTGGCCCCACCCCTGGGGATTATAGAATAGTGGAGTAACTGATAAGAATTCAGGAGGTTAATTTTAATCGACTATTCAATTAACCAATATTTAACATCCCTAGTGTAAGAGGCATTTTCCTGTAGAGCTTAAATCCTTCACAGATATAAACTAAATTGAAAAACAGGCAGCAGTATAATAGTGTCAACACCAAGAATTATACCCACATAGCTATATAAATTTAAATTCACACCTTGGAATATAATGAAAAAAACTTTCCTGTCTAGAGAAGGCCTTAGTGGTAAAGCTGCAAATGGTATCTAAGGCTTGTCTACATTGCATTTTTGTCAGTAAAACTTTTTTGTGTAACAAATCCACGCTCCTGACAAACAAAAGTTTTATGATGAAAAGTGTTGGTGTGGACAGCGCTTTGTTGGCAGGAAATGCTACCACACCTCATTGGGCACAGTTTTATTTTCTTGGCCAGAAAGCTCTGCTGAAAAACACCAGCTACACAGTGTACCTTACAGTGGCATGGCTGTGGCTGCATAGCTGTGCTCTGTAAGGTACAAAGTGTAAACCTAGTGAGTCCCCAAATCCAAATCTGCCTGCTTCTAGCTAGATGTTTCCCCCAGCTGGGATTAGAAGGCAATGCTTTTTGAGAGGAAAGATCTGTTTATGGTTAAAACACTGCACTAGGATTTAGATTAGGTCCCAGAGCTGCTCCAGACTCGCTGTATGATCTTTGGCACAAGAGTCAATCTCTCTGTGCCTCAAGTCCCCATCTGCAAAATGCTGGAAATAATTCTGTCTTCTCCACTTTAACTGTAATCTCTCCAAGTGCTTCTGAAGCGTTTGTACAGGGGCTAGCACTAGGCTGCAGTTCCAGCTAGGATGGTTATTAGAATACTCCTGCCTTGCAGGCCCGTGTGAAATGACAGTCAGTGTTGGGTTCCTGGGGCTTCAGGGGCCCTTCCTTTGGGCTGCTGGTTCCCACAGGCAATGGCTGCTTGTCCTGGAGCTGAGCAGCACTGAAGAGGCTGAAGGCGCCATAGAGACAGGCTTGGCACTCCGGCCCCTGGGGGTGGTCTGGAACTGAGACCAGTACAGTACCCGGACGTCTACACTGCAGCGCTACGGGTACCCGAGTATCCTGAAATAGCTATTCAGTGTCTTCCCAGCGCTCGCTATGCCAACATCCCTGCAAACCTCAGCCCAGGAGGAGCCGGGCACGTTTCTGACCAGCGCTCTACTTCAAAACGTGCTGCTGTGGAAATGAGGAAAGAAGCGATTTCGAAATAAGATACATTACGGTGCCGTGTAGACGCACCCGCACTGAGCCAAGGCCTTCGCCCCGCTCGGGGGGCACAGGAGAGTGGGCCCAGCCCAGGGAGTTGCAGCTGCAGCACCTTGAGTGTCCCCGTGCCCTTGAGACACGGCTGCCAACATTTGTTCTGCCTTTCTCCTCTTGCCGGGACACTGTGTTCCCAGCTCGCGGGGCGGCGGCGATGGGGAGGGACCGGCGCGACGAACCAAACTCCACCCGCCTGCGGGGAGCCGGCCAGCCCGGGGGGGTCCGTACCGGTTTGCTGCAGCCCGGGGAGCCAGCTGCACGGGTGGGGAGTGCGCGTAGCCAGGCTGGAACGGCCCGGCCCCGCCCGGCTGCTGCAGCGCAGAGCGGCCCCCGGGGCTGCACACTTGTGTGGCTGGAGCCGCCGCCGCCCACGGCCAGAGGCAGCCCCCGACCACAGCAAACGTCTTCTCCCTCGCGCGGCTCGCAGCCCACACGAGCCCGTCCCGGGGGCTGCTCGAGCCTGTTCGGCCCCGCTTCGCTTTGTGGCGCTGGCCCGCCCCCCCCGGGTTTCCCGCCTTTGCTCGCCCCCACCCTGCCCACCTCCCTGTTCGCCAGGGCCCGAGGGACTGAGATGTTAATGAGGCTTTTCTCCCCCCGCCCCACAGCTGCGGGGGCGGGGAGCTGCAGGAGCAGGACAGGTTGCTAGATCGAGCTGGAAAGGAACCAGTCTAATCCCAACCACCAAGGCAGAGCAGCTGCCAGGAGGCAGAGCCGGGAGCCGGCGCCCAGAGCTCGTCTAGCAGCCAGAGAGCCGCTCTCGCAGAGACAGCGCCGCGGGAGCCTCCCTTCCCCGGAGAGCCCCGCCGAAGCCGCCTCGGGGGCCACCATGCACCAAGTTAGTGTCTGTCTGCTCCGCTGCCTCTGACCTTGCCTAGAAACACGAGCCTCCCGCGAAAGCTGTGGGGCTTCTACAGAGCGGACGCTGGGCCGGGAGGGAACATCAGGGCTTGGGTGTGGGGGAGGATAAGTGTGTCTATGTGTGTGTAAGTAAAGGCTGCTACATGGGGGAGGATGCATGTATAGATGGGCGGGGGGGGGGGGGAGTTAGCGGGGGGTGCAGAAGGGCCAGGGCACTGGAGAGCATGTGTGTGTGAGGGGGGGTATTTCTGTAGAGGGACCACAGTGGAGAGAGAGGGAGAGGAAGGAAGGAAGGAAAGCAGGTGTGTATCAAGGGGCCGGGGAATAGAGGAGGAAAGCGAATGTCTGTGGAGGGGTCAGGGCATGGGGAAGAATAGGGGGGCTTGTGTGGACAGGCTGGAATCTGGGGGATGACAGGGAGTGTGTGTGGAGGGGATGAAGGGTTCCAGCGGGCAGAAGCTTCCTGAGTTAGGTGGATCCTGGTAGACATAACTGGTATCTATATTGCCTGATTCCACACTTATTGTGTCATAGGTTGTAACTGTGAAGGCAGAGAAGGTGCCCATGGGGAAGAGGCTGAGGAGGTGTAAGCAGGAAGCAGAGAATCAGCAGAAAGTGGAGGAAGTGGCAGAGAAGCTGGAGAAGGAGCATGAGGGTCTCATTGAGTTCCACAAGTCATACCATGAACTCTTCCAGTTCTTCTGTAACAACACAACCATTCATGGAGCTATCCGCCTAGTCTGCTCCAAGAGGAATAAAATGAAGACAGCCTTCTGGTCCGTGCTCTTCTTCCTCACCTTTGGCCTAATGTACTGGCAATTTGGGATCCTTTACAGAGAATACTTCAGCTTCCCTGTCAACCTGAACCTTAACCTCAACTCCGACAAGCTGACCTTCCCTGCTGTCACACTGTGCACCCTCAACCCCTACAGGTATGAGACAAACTCCCAGGGCCTCCAGGGATAAATATTTGGCATTATTGTACTCCTGTTGGATCAGGAGAAACTCTCGGTGCCCCTACAGGTGATATTGAGAAACTAAGGGCTTGTCAACATGGGTAGACTTCCCTGCATAGCTATACTGTTTGGAAACAGTAATTATACCTGAAAAATGTCACTTATTCCAGGGACATATACATGTATAGTGATAGCAAAATAACTCCAAGTCTAAGTATAGCTATGGTGGGAAATTTCCCAATATAGAAAAGCCCTAACTGGTATCTATTCTCCGCATCTCACAGATATAGTGCTGTCCGGAAGGAGCTGGATGAACTGGATCGTATCACCCATCAGACACTAATGGACCTGTATAACTACAGCATGTCTCAAGTACAAAGCAACGGGGCAGCCCAGTCCAGCCAGAAACGTAGCCAAAGAAGCCTGTCCCACCATGTCCAGCGCCACCCACTGAGGAGACGCAAGCGTAATGAACCAGTCAGCCTGAAAGGGAACAGTCCTCCAGTGGACAAAAGTGACTGGAAAATTGGCTTCATTCTGGTGAGAATAGATCCCTCTCTCTCTCCTGTATCCTATAGACTCTGCCTAGCTCCTTTAGTCTCATTAGGTCCCCTAGTACCAGTTCTGGTTCCACCTATACTGTATGATAAAGTTGTTGCTGCTACTAATGAAAACTGTTAAGAGCTGAAAAAAGTCTTTCAAGCTTCTCTCTAAGGCTACACCTTCACTGCGAGTCCCATCCCCCCCCCCCCCCGCCGACAGAAAATATGCTAATGAGGGACTCATTAGCATATTTTCTGCCATTTCTTTTTGCACACGGAGTTTTTGCACAAAAAGAAGCAGTGTGGACGTGGTTTTTTTGTGCAAAAACCCCATTTTAAGCAAGATTCTTATGCCTGATCTTGCGCAAAACCCGTTTTGCGCAAAAAAAGTCCACACTACTTCTTTTTGCACTAAAACCCCTTGCGCAAAAAGAAACTTCAGAACATATGCTAATGATGTTGCAACTTATGCTAATAATTCCCTCATTAGCATATTTTCTGCTGGAGAGGGAGGGGGGAAAGAGTCGCAGTGAAGACATAGCCCAAGAGTCTAACTCTAAACATTCTAGGGAAGGACTGTCTCCCTTCTTTGTCCATTTTGTAGCATGCACTAAACCAGGGCTGCGCAAGAGGCAGTCTGGGGGCTGGATCCGGCCAATCTAACACTTTGATCTGGCCCATGAGCTGCATCTAGCTTCTTTTTATTTATATTCTGCTGCCAGTGCCACCGAATTACCAGGCGGTGGTTCAGGCTGCAGAATCCTGTTTAAACTGCTTACGGCTCCTGGTTGTGGCTTTACCCCGGTAGGAGCCGGAGCTGTAAGTTTTTTAAATAGCTGCAGCAACCCCAGGCAGCTGCCAGGCAATACAGTAGTGGCGGGACCACAAGCCCCAAGCCCTTTAAATTGCTGCTGTTTAAAGGGCTCGCAGCTCCTGGTCCCATAGCTACAGTGTTGACTGGCAGCCGCCCAGGCGGCCCAGAGTTACTGTGGCTATTTAAAGGGATCCTGGTCACAGCGCTACCCCGGCAGGGGCCAGAGCTTCGAGCCCTTTGCTGTTTTTACTTCAAAGCCTCTAGGCCCCAGGCCATTCTGGGGAAAGGCTAGTCCCTAGCCCTACCCCTTCCCCCTCAGGCACCGCCCCTTCTGGATGGGGTGGAGCTGGCCCGTGACCAGTACCATGGCTTT
Organism: Pelodiscus sinensis; assembly: GCF_052426305.1. Lineage (NCBI taxonomy): Eukaryota > Metazoa > Chordata > Testudines > Trionychidae > Pelodiscus > Pelodiscus sinensis. The sequence continues at coordinate 143,761,035 of NC_143052.1, read as the reverse complement.
CGTGTGAAAATTATTGCCCACCCATGTACTAAACTGTCAATGGGTTAACTAGAGTTCCAGCAGGAGTAAAAATTCTAGGCTAGGGCACGTCTACAAAGGGAATGGCACAAGTGCACTGTGCTGCTGTAGCACCATACTATAGAAACCTCCTACCTCAATGGAAGGGGTTTTCCTGTTGATATAGGTAGTTGCCCTCCCTGAGTGATGGCAGCTATGTCTGTGGAAGAATTCTTCACTCAACCTAGCTGTGAGCACACTGGGGCTAGTTTCAACTGATCTATAGCACTCAGGGTTTGAATTTTTTGCACCTCTGAGTGATGTAATTAGTTTGATCACATTTTTAAGTTTAGACCAGGGCCTACATACACCCCCAGAGAGGGGCTTCCTGTTCCAGAATTGAAAGCTCCTGTGTATACTCCACAATCTCCTTTGCTGCACAGCCCATTGCAATAATGCCACTGATTTGCAGCAGTTTCTCAGTCATTCTCCAGCCCAGTAGTTTCCATCCCAATCAGGATCTGGAGTTGGGAGGGGGGTGGAGTGTTCCCCTTATGTCTGTTAGCTGCACTTCTCAAGTATAATCTGAATGTATTTCCTGTCCATGTTCAGGGGGCAGAGGGTGGCAGGTATACCCCTCACTCCTCCTCATGGACTTGCGTTCCTCCAGACGACTGATGTTTCTCTTGCAGTGCAACGAGACCAATGAGGATTGTTTCCACCAGACATATTCGTCAGGTGTAGATGCTGTGCGCGAGTGGTATAGTTTCCACTACATCAACATCTTGGCACGGATGCCTGACACAAAGGCCCTGGACGAGTCCAATTTTGAGAGCTTCATCTATGCTTGCCGCTTCAATGAGGTTACCTGTGACAAGGCGTGAGTGCTGAGGGGGCTCCAGTATCTCTCCTTAACAGCCTCTGCATTCCTTGCTGGGTGCAAGGAGAAGTCAAGATGCTCCTGCTGGAGAACACTATTATGCCCACTGACCGAGGTTGGGGAATCTCTGGGGCTCCTGGATCCCATATTCTCCTTCCTTGGGGTCTCGGATCCTCAGGTTCACTGACCCCTGAGTGCCATGGGGTAGTTCCCTTTGCCTCAAATAACTGATAACATGGGTAACTGATAAGCAGGAAAGCTGACAGCCTCGCTGGTCCACTGGGCAAGCCCCAGGGCAGATGCCTCGTTTGCCCCCCACTCCTCGCAATGGCAACCCTGCTGATAACACGGGTAACCCCGGTACATATACCAGAGTAGGTTCATTTATACTCGTGTAAATGGGTCCCCACTATGGGCAAAATTGCATTAACTATACTGGCATAGTTAAAGTGGATGAAAGCGAGTACCTGGTGTTACAGTTTCCATTCAAATGATCCTAAAGAGGCAATCAAATTAATAACTTATCCAAGAGGCAGGAGAATTTAAAGCCAAGCCTACATTAAGGAGATTTTATTTTTAAAAAAATCCACTGCTGCTCACACCAGTTCTGCCCCTCCTGAGTTAGCACTGTGAGGAATCTAGCCAGAAGTCATTTTCAGCATCTTGCTCAGGGCTTGTTTACCTTACAGACACTTCTCTTTTGTATCACTATTAGTTTTCCTCTGGGTAGTGGTAAAAAGAATGGTTCCTGTTAGAATACCCATCTCTCATAATTTCTTGGGGATTTTGTCCCACATGCCTAGATACCCTTATGTGAATGTTTTCATTTTTCTCCCAGGAATTACACCCATTTCCATCACCCTCTTTATGGCAACTGCTACACATTCAATGATCGCAACAACAGCCTATGGACGTCATCATTGCCTGGGATCAATAATGGTGAGGATCCCCAGAGCAGGGGAAGGAAACATACGCAGCTGTATATATAGAATAGGAGGGTCTGGGAGGTAGGAGAAAACTATGAGCACTAAGATCCTGCTCTGCTTATTCCTCTTTGTGATGGTGGATTACATCCTCCATCCTGACCCATGTGAGTTTGGACTGCTGGAAGTTCATGCTTCCCCTGAGTCTGCTTTCTTGAGGCATGGCTTTGCAATCCCAGTTCTCTGCAGCCTCCAGCAACTCCAGCCCTGATCCTCAGCTCTCTGCCTCCCCCAGGCCTGGCCCCCTTACTGTGTGCTCAGTTCGGGCCCAGCCATGATTCCATTTTCTGGCTCATCTCTGAGTCTCCTCTTCCCTTCCACTAGCTCAGTTGTTATCTCTGTCTCCCTCGCCCCAGTGACTGGCCCTGATCCCCTCCCACTCTGAAACCTCTACAGGTCTCTCCCTGCTAGTGCGCACAGAGCAGAACGACTATATCCCACTGCTGTCCACTGTGACGGGAGCCCGGGTGATGGTCCATGAGCAGAATGAACCAGCTTTCATGGACGATGGGGGCTTCAATGTGCGCCCGGGTATAGAGACCTCCATCAGCATGAGAAAGGTGAGGGGGGAATGGCTTGTGGGGAGAGGTGGCATGGGCTTCATTGTGCACTTGGGGGAAGATGTGTATCAGTACAAGAGTGGCAAGGATGGGCGCAGAAGGGTTGCCATGGAACTAGGATGTGGGGAGCAGAAAAATTAACTGTGGGGAAGAGCAACACTGGGTGGGAGTGAGGGGAAGGACAGTCCCTTGGGAGCCCTTACTAATCAGGGATGGGCTGATAGAGGGCGATAGCAGGGAGGAGTTGGTGGCTTGAGACAGGAGTGAGGAGTGGGAGGTTGTTACCGTTGTATCTGTTACTAACTGGGGTGGATGGAGCTAGAGGATGGCAAGTGGAAATGGGGGAGGCACTAGGGGATGAGTATGTGTCAGTTCATCAGTTCCTCTGCCATTGGAGGGGCCTCAGACATTGGTGCACTTGGGTCCCTGCTATCTGTTCCTGAGGCACATCATAGCTCAGTCTCCTGAGCGCTGTCATGCCCTAGTGCAGGGGTGGTCAAACCATGGCTCACGAGCTGCATGTGGCTCTTCACCGCAGAAAATGCAGCTTGCGAAGCATCCCCCACAGCTTGTAATGCCACCCCTGCGCCCCTACAAAGGGCCCCCAGTTTCCTGTGCTCACTGGGTGTTGGTGAGCTGTCTGGTGTGGTGAAGGAAATGGTATCCTTTTTTTTTTTTTATTGCTTGACAACTTTTTTCCCCTCAGCTTTTTGCACTATGGCCACCACTATTTTGGCTCTTTGCCTGTAATGGGTTGGCCACCCCTGCCCTAGTGCAACATCAGTTGTTGGGTTCAGTGTGTGGGTGCTGGACGGTGTTCAGTGGCCTGTGCTACACAGGCAGATGGTGATCTCGTGGTCCTGTCTGCCCTTAAATTCTATGGGTATGTCTACACTACCCCCCTAGTTCGAACTAGGAGGGTAATGTAGGCATACCGCACTTGCAAATGAAGCCTGGGATTTGAATTTCCCAGGCTTTATTTGCATAAGCGGGGAGCCGCCATTTTTAAATCCCCGCTGGTTCGAACCCCGTGCAGCGCGGCTACACGGGGCTCGAACTAGGTAGTTCGGACTAGGATGCCTATTCCGAACTACCGGTACACCTCGTGTACCATCCTAGTCCGAACTACCTAGTTCGAGCCCCGTGTAGCCGCGTTGCATGGGGTTCGAACCAGCGGGGATTTAAAAATGGCGGCTCCCCGCTTATGCAAATGAAGCCCGGGAAATTCAAATCCCGGGCTTCATTTGCAAGTGCGGTATGCCTACATTACCCTCCTAGTTCGAACTAGCGGGGTCGTGTAGACATACCCTATGACTCGACGACTGACAAGCTGCCGTTTGTTACCAGGAGACCACGATGCTTCTTGGGGGCAGCTATAGTGACTGCACTGAAGATGGCAGTGATGTGCCAGTGCAGAACCTGTACTCATCCCGTTACACTGAGCAGGTAATCCATCACCACTGGTACAAACGCAGTCTGGTCCCTGCCCTCCTTGGGAGACAATCACAACCATGAGTGGCTCCCCGCTGCGTTTTCTGGACCTTGTTACGCTGAGATGTGAGGTTGCCCTTACTGAGATCTCTCCTCTCATGTCTCCCAGGTCTGCATTCGTTCCTGTTTTCAGATCCATATGGTGAAGCGCTGTGGCTGTGCATATTACTTCTACCCCTTGCCCCCTGGAGCGGAGTACTGTGACTACACTAAGCATATAGCATGGGGTAAGCACCGATGGGGCAGAGGGAATTGTGTAGTGATCCCCCAAGCCTTCCCGAGCCTACCCATTCCAACCCCCTAACATTAAAACCCTCCACATCATCCCTGGCTGTCAGCTCCCCAAGCCGCCTGTTTAAATCCTCCTGAGAATTCCTTCTCTGGAGCTCTCAGGCCCTGTGAGGATGCTGCAGTACCCATGCACGTGCCCCAGAGAGTATCTTCTCTGCACAGACAGGTTGAGCTTACTTTGGATCTCTCTCCCCTGTTTAGGTTACTGTTACTACAAACTCCAGGTCGAATTCAAATCCAACATTCTGGGCTGTTTCAGCAAATGTCGGAAACCTTGCGAGTAAGTCTCAGCGGGATAAAAAGTAGGGTTTTATGAACACCAGCATATGGCATAGTTGTCTGAGATATCAGGGAACTGGACTTGATAATCCAGTAGCTCACTTCCAGTCCCATGTGCCTGTGAGTGTCTCATTCCTACAGCTGACGAAGTAGCTGAGAATTTGATTTCCCAAAGTATTTTCAATTCTCTGGGGCAAATAGTGTTTGAGCAACTAAACATCCCACTAGATGCTTCCATCTTGTCTCTCCTTGCAAGAAGCAACACTGGTAGTGGGCAAAAATGTTGGCTGTGGGGTAGGCTCCTCAACATGCAGTCTGGCTCCTTTCAGGAGGCAACCTTGTAAGGAATAGGGCAGATGTGCTAGATATGGAGAAAGTTCCCACTATTGAGATTGCCATGCTGAGACTGGGCCTTGTGGATCCCACAGCCCTTCTGGTTAAGAATAGCTCTTTTTTTCTCTAGGGTTACCAAGTATCAGCTGTCAGCTGGATACTCCCACTGGCCTTCTGCTGTCTCCGAGGTAAGGATATGATTTTCCGTGGTAATCCCGCCAGCCCCAGGATGCAGACAGAACCCTCCAGATATTAACCCCCAAGAAGGGGAGGCTGGGACCACAGAGCAGTGTATATCTATGATGTGTTTTCTGTTCTCCTTTCAGAATTGGGTTTTCCACATTCTGTCCCAACAGAACAAGTACAACATCACATCCAAGAGGTGAGAGCTCCAGAATTGGCACTCAGAATCTGAGAGGGGGCCCAGTGATCTGTTACTGGGTCAATGGGTTGGGTCCTTGTTCCAGATGAACCAACGATGGATAGAAATTGGGAGAGGGGACAATCCAAGGCCTAGGGCCAGGTGGGGGAACTGCGGGTTTAGAGGGTGAAAGGTTTGGTAAGAGTGCAGGATGAGGTGTGTACATTGCAATACAGGGAGTGTGGGATTAGTCACTCATGTCTGTCTTTTATTAACAGGAATGGAGTGGCCAAAGTGAACATATTTTTTGAAGAATGGAAGTATAAAACCAATGGGGAGTCTCCTGCCTTCACGGTATACACCTCATCCTCCCCACTGGCCTTCCCTCACCATGCCCCTCTGCCTGCCAGCAGCATCCCTCCCTCCTGCATTTCTCCTCCCGTGGCAGGATGGGATGAGAATGAAGCCCCAGCTGTGAGTGCTCCTTGCAGCCAGGGGGAATACGAGCGTCCTCTCGCAGATTCAATTTCACTGCCTCCATCTCTCCGTTGCAGGTGGTGACGTTGCTCTCCCAGCTGGGGAATCAGTGGAGTCTCTGGTTTGGCTCCTCTGTTCTTTCTGTGGTGGAGCTTGCTGAGCTGATTTTGGATTTCATTGCCATCACCATTATCCTGTCCTTCAAGAGGTTCCGCTCTCGGCAGGTCCCAGCCCCAGGTGTGCCTCCCCCAGGTGCTCATGACAACACCGCCTTCCAGTCTGAGCCTGCTGACCCCAGTGCTCCACACCGCTTCACTGTCGAAGCTGTGGTAACCACACTGCCCTCCTACAACAGCCTGGAGCCGTGCAGGCGGGATGGGGAAGCCGTGATTGGACTGGAGTGAGATCTATGGAGGAACAGCGCATTGGGGTCTAGGAGTTTCATGGACCACACCGCAGCTCATCTTCTGGGGCGTGAAGGCATGCAGACATGGAGCAGGGACTGGTTTCCAGTTCGGTGCTATAGCACTTGCAGCTCAGTGCAGAGCTTCCATCGCCTCGACCATGGCACTCCGTCGGGAGGCAGGTGACAGCAGTGTCATTTGGTGGGGGGAGCGTTAGTTTATATTTGGTAAACCCTCCAGTCGTCTCCCACAATATAGACGTCAGTGCCTTAGCCACATTTTTTGTGGCATGATGGGAAGAGACAGCTTATGTGAGTGATATTGACTGAACCCCCTTCCACATATACACCCAAACTTCTCTGCACCTAGGAACTTGACCACTCTGGTCCAAGCTGTTTGAAAATACAAGCTAATTAAAGAGGCTTTGCTGTATGACTAGGAAAACCGAGGTTCCGTATGGGCCTGGCAGCAGACAGGGGTGGGCTGTATAGAGGGTACTATCATGCACAAATCCCTCTCCCTCTGCAGGATACATTTTCGGCCAGGAGACTGATTGCTGCTTCCCCACTCTGGGTCACTGTCCCTGAGGCCAAACTCGGGCTGGAAATATTCCCTTTTGCACATGACTCTGAGGAGGAGGCAAGGAGAGCCTATTTGGAAGGAGACTTCCATGGCTTGGAGACCAGGCAGGAGACTCAGCTGCAGAAGAGGTGTTGAGCTAAAAGGTGCAGGGCTTGGGGAGTTTTCTTTAGGATCCTCACCCTGGACTGAGGTCTGGGATATTCTCATGCTCTCCACAGGCTGCCTGCAACTCTTTGTAACATGTGCCTCACTCCGACTCTCCGTGCAGCCTCTCATCTCTTTAAAAGCGGCGGCCATGTTTATTTAAATCCCGCGGGGGAATATTTAAATCCCCCGCGGATTTCTCTATTCTGACTTACCTGCTTTGCATGCCTATTCCGTCTTATGTGGCCAGTCTAGACGTAGCCCTCGAGAAAATACCAGTCATATAACATGTCTGGTATTTTCTCAGTAGGTAAGTTGTTGTATTACTGGATGTATCAGTTTGTAGTTTCGAACTGCCTGGCTGGTAAATGTGCTCAGGCTGCATGAGTGTGTCTACCAGCCAGATAGTTCGCAACTACTCGAGGGGTTTGTGTGTGGGGGGTGGGGGGGAGGGGATGACACAGTAGAATCCCTGTGCCAGACTAACTCGTGCTTTGTGGGTGGGGGGGAGAGAGGAACGGGGTCTGGTCAGTTCCACTGCCTGCAGGCCGATTCATTCCTCCCCCCTGCTCCCCTTGCTGCGCCTCTGGCCAGCCCCACTTCCCCCAGCCCGCTCCCTGGCAGCCAGTTCTCCCCCGCTTCTCTTCCCAGTCTCCCTTGGCCAGCCCCGCTGCCTGCGTCCAGCCCTCTTTCCAGCGGCCACTTCTCCCACCCCGCCCACATCTTCCCTGGCCAGCTCCCTGCCCGCAACCTCGCACTCCCTGGCAGCCCTGCTTCCACCAGCCCCCCAATCTCCCCAGCCTGCCCTGATTCCCCTGTCCAGTTCTGCTTCCGGTTGCCAGCTCTCCCCTCCTCCTCACCCCAGAATCCCCTGGCACCTGCACCTTCCCTTAGCCCTGCACCCTCCTGGTGCCTCCTTTTCCCCTCTTTTTCCCTAATACCCCCCCTCACTAGTCTCTGCCCCATTCCCCTCCTACCCGTCTGTGCCCTCACACACAATTTGTTCCATCCTGACTTTCCTCATGCCCACCCCTTCTTTCAAGCCTTCTCCCAGAACCTCCCCCTCCAGCCCCCAGTGCCCTTCCCTTCACCTCTCCTCTCCCAGCATCACCTTGTCCCCCCTTCCCCTAACACCTCCCCTCCTGCCCTTTCCCTCATGGTCTGCACTTGGCCCCCTGGCATTTGTCTCTCTCTCCCGCACCCCTGTCCCTTGGTGCCTTCCCCCTCTCCTTTCCTCGCCGCCGCCACCGCACGAGCCGGTTCCCACCTTCTCCTTCCACGCTGCAGGGCCGGGGGCCGCACTCAGGCCCCGGAGGCCGAACCCGGAGCCAGCCAGGCCCCGCCACGTGCCTCCCGCAGGTTTCGAAACCCCGGGCCGATATGTCACGTCACACCCGGGTGTCCTCCCTGCCCATGTGCAACGCCACGCACGGGCGGCAGGCGGCAAGGAGGAGCTGCGCGCGGCAGAGATGTCCGAGGCCGAGGGGGCGGGGTGGGAGGATGCGTGGGGGCGGGGCCTGCTCCAGGCAGAGCCGGGGAGAGACCCAGCTCCACACAGCGCTGGAGCAGGGCCCAGCTCGTCACTCGCCGGCACTTCCGGGTGCAGGGGCGCGGGGCCCGATTCGACCAAATGGGTTGAATCGGCCTTAGGGCCGGCAGCCACTAGGCACACTGAGGCCCAGCATTTTTTTTCCGCGGCCCGGTACCGGGCCACGGACCATAGTTTGGGAAACGCTGCCCTAAGACATGAGAGGAAGCAAACTGCCCCAGAACTGCCAATAGCCAGACAGTAAGAGCACTTACTTGGAAGGTGAGACCCTGCTTCTACTCCCTGCTCGGCCTGATTCAGAGCACAGCCCTAACCCCTCAGGTCACAGTGTCTCTTGCTCACAATCCTGCAGGAGGAGCTGTTCTAGCTGGTGTAAATAATTACATATTCCTGGGGCTAGAGAGAAACTGGCTCCACCTTGAGCAATTCACTGTTTTGGAGTGGCTTGTTCTCCATCCTGGCCCTGAGGAAAACATGGTTGCTTGCCTCTCACAACTGTTCTTCTAAATGTGTTACTCATGTCCAGGGCTCGACAAATGCACTTATCTACTCGCCCATAGTGAGTAGATTTCAGCCGGTCACCCCGTTCATCGGCGGTCCGCGCATGCGCAGTGCGAGTCTCGCGCATGCGTGGTGTGGGGCTGGCAAGTGGCTTTCTCCGCGATTGTCGAGCTCTGTTCAGGTCTATTCCAAGTACCGGTGTGTGTGCGGCCTGCACAGCTGTCAGAAGGTTTTCCCCTAGCGGTACCCATCGGGTCATCTGTGGAGCCCTCTTGAGTTGCACCTTCATGGTGGTGTGTCCATGCCAACCTATGGCCTGCTCACTTCCTTCTTGGTGGAGCATTCCAGCTGAGGGGTAGGTGGGTGACTGCTGGAATGGACACGAACAAGTTATAAGAAGCAGGTAACCGTTTTTCTTCTTTGAGTGTTTGCTCGGATTGATGCCAAGTAGGTGATTCCCAAGCAGTTCCTAGGAGGAGGGGTCAGAGTTCACTGAGCCACAGGCTGGGGCACTGCTCTGTCAAACGCAGCTTTGTCTCTAGCCTCTTGAGTAAACGTGTAGCACCACATGGAGGTAGGGCTCATGGACCCACCTCGCTGCCCCTGCAGATGTCTTGAATGGGGACCTGTGCTAGGAGCGCTGCTGAGGAAGACTGCGCTCTTCTGGAGTATGCTGTTAGTGCTGGGGTGGGTGTGCTAGGCCAGTGTTTCTCAACCAGTGGTACAAGTACCCGTACGGGTTCTTGAGAGAAGTCGGGGGGGGGGGGGGGATCAACACAACTGAAATTTGGAGAAAACTGAATTTTTGTTTTAAGTTTTTCAGCGCTTTATTATTTTTGTACTTTTTACACCCAAAAATGTCATCGCCCACCCAGCTACAATGAAGTTGTTTAAACAAATGTGTTGCAGTAGTAGAAAAAAATTGTGTGTCTGAAAACTGTAGGTACTGGGGGTACTTACAATTTTTTTTTTTTTTGGAAAAAGGGGTATTTCATAAAAAAAGGTTGAGAAACACTGTGCTAGGTCACAGCCATGATCCACGAAGAGACCCCTCGAGGTGACTCCGGAAGTCCCTGCATCCACCCAGTAACTGCAATGAAGAACTGTGTTATTTTCGAAACAGCTTTGTCCCCTCAGAGTAAAAAGCTAATGCTCGTCTGGCATCCAGGGAGGGGAGCATTCATTTCTGGTTACTAGCATGCAGCTCAGGGAAGAACACTGGGAGACATTTCATGTAGAATTGAAAAACTCTCTTTGGGAGGAAAGCAGGTGTGGCCGCAACTGTACCTTGTCCTTACAAAAATCAGTATAAGGGGGTTTGGATGTCAGGGCCTTAAGATCAGACTCCCTCCTTGTTGAGTAGTGATAGAAATGTAGCCGTGTTAGTCTGGGGTAGTTGAAGCAAAATGCAGGACAATGTAGCACTTTAAAGACTAACAAGATGGTTTATTAGATGATGAGCTTTTGTGGGCCAGACCCACTTTTGATCTGAGGAAGTGGGTCTGGCCCACAAAAGCTCATCATCTAATAAACCATCTTGTTAGTCTTTAAAGTGCTACATTGTCCTGCATTTTCCTTGTTGAGGTTATAGCCACCAGGAATGGCACTTTCCAGGAAAGACAGAGGAGACTGCATGCTGCTAGGGTTCAAAAGGAAGGCCCACAAACTTCGAGAGCACCAGACTGAGATCCCATGGGGGGACTGGCTGTCTTACTTGGGTACAATCTATCTAGCCACTTGAGGAAGCAGCCAACCCCAGGGTTAGCAAAAACTGACCAGCTGGCAGAACCAGGATGGAAAGCTGTGAGAGCAGCCAGTTGCACTGTTATGGAACAAACTGCCAGGCTTTGCTAGTTGAAGTGCAGTAAATAGTACAGAATGGAGGGACTCAGTGACTGTAATGGTGGGTCTCCTTTTGCAGTGACCAGGTAAGTGGCTCTAGTGGATGGTTTTCTGCTGCTAAGGGAAATCTCCCTAATAAAGTCTGAGTATGTGAACTCCATAGGGTTTAGCCATGGAGTTTCCATGCCGTGAGATGGAGAGACTTGACTAGGAAGCTGGAGATGGTCGAGGTCCTGCGTGATGAAGTCCAGGCAGTGTTATCGATGTGTCCACCAACAGGCCTAGAAGTGTAGTGAACCAGTGTTGACATGGCTGTGCCACTGCTATCAAGATCATTGATGCTCCCTTTCCTTGGACTTTCAGTAGAACCTTATAACTGGAGGAGTGAGTCTAACCAGTTTGTCAGGGTGGTCTCAGTTTGGCCTGTATACTGAGTCTAGTCAAACTGGAAGTGCTCATAGCCATAGCCTGGCCTGCTGTACTACATACGGTCATAGAGCCGAGCAGCTTCAGGCAATTTTGCGCCATAATAGTGGGGAATTGCCTGAGCTCCTTTATGGTGGTACCCCTGGTGAGAAAGGAAGGAACACCCTGTCCTGACTAGTGTCTAGGAGAGCTCTGACAAATTCTGCCCTTTAAGCAAGGGGTAGAGCTGGTTTGCCATGTACAGTATCAGGCTGTGCCTGTTAAACATCACCTGAATTAGGCTCCCATGATCCTTTACTTGAGCCCTGGACTGACCCTTGATTAGCCAGTCACCTAGGTATGGGAATACTTGAACCCGCCATTTCCAAAGGAAGGTGGCTACGACTTACATGTACTTCATGAACACCTGAGGGACTGCCAAGGGGCTGAAGGGGGGAACCAAAAACTGATAATGGGTGTTATAGACCATTAAGTGGAGGAACCACCTGTGGACAGGCTTATGGACACGTGAAAGTATGTGTCCTTCAAGCTGAGGGTGACATGTCAGTATTTCAAATCCAGGTAGGGGATACTGGCAGCCAGGAAAACCAAACAGAACTTCAACTTCTTTGAGAATGTGTTGGGATATTGCAGGTCTAAAATAGGTCTGAGCCCATCCTTGGGCTTCAGGGTTAGGAAAAACCAGGAAAAGAACCCCTTTCCCATGTATTCTGGAGTGTTTGCACTTCCTACATGAAACACTGCTTGTGAGAAGGGTCTCTGAAGACGAATAGGAAAAGTGGCTGGGAAGGCAGGAGCGAACAGAATCAGAGAGACTACCTCAATTCTACTGTGCTCAGGATACTCCTTAGAAAATGTGCTGCTGCGCGTGTACACGAGCAATGCATATTTTTAATTTTTGGTGCAGCAAAAAGTTTCTGCTGAAAAGTTGCTACAGTTCTGCCTTTTGCTCATCAGAGGGTGATGTGGTGCAAGAACAGCAGGCAGCCTCTCCAAGTCAGCTAGGAAAGAGAAAAAGAGCTCAAGCCTGTGCCTTGCCTCTCAGGCCTGGGCAGGAGACAGGGGTTATGAGGAGATAAACAGTGTGGGCTGCTGTTGGGAGGGGAGGGGAGGCAGAGAGGGGCTCATAAGGGCTTGTGGAGAACAGACTGGGGCAAGGGCTAAATGGGAGTGGAAGTGCAGAGCCATATGATGATGGGGAAGGAGGTTCAGGGCCACATGGGCAGAGGGGGAGCAGAGCTACAGGAGGAAAGGGCATGATGGGGGGGGCACAGATACATTGGGACAAAGGGAGGGAGTGCAGGGTCACACGGGGATGGGGTGGCTGAGTGCACGTGAATGGACACATGGCTAGGGAGTGCAAGGACACATGGGGATGGAGGAAGTGGATGTCAAAATGGCATTTGTGGAACACATGGCCACGGGGGCATAAGGACACAACAAGGGCAGAGACGCATGGGGATAGTGGCAGCTGTGCCAGATTGATCCTTGACTGGGCTAGGGGTCAACCAGAGTCTGCAATGGAGAAGCTAATAGTTCTCCTCACCCCCCAAAAAAACGGTTTTATACTTTTCCCACCCATACTTCACAATCCTTCCAGCTCAGACCTTGGCTCCTTCCCAGCAATTCCTTCCTTCCCTCCCGCTCAGATCCTCTGCTATCCCTGACTTTCCCAAGCATTAGCTCTGGTTCTGAGAGATGCAGGAAATACAGTTCTGTAGTTGAAATGAATTACTACTCAGAATTCTGCATTAATATGCCTAGCGAGGAATCTATTTATAAAAAAAAAAATCCTGAATCTTTTTTGTTGCCTATATTGTTACAGACTTCCTTGCTGACAAGTATTTTGAAATAAATGACTCAACATAATTGAAACTAGTATGATTATATTGTATTATTTTGACAAATAAAAATGTGAAGAATTTGAAAATATTGTGCATAGAATTTTTAATTTTTTTGGTGCAGATTTGCCAGGGAGTATCAAGATCCATTAGTCTGAGGTGCTTTGTGCTCAGGCATGGCAAAAATGGGATAGGCAATTCACAGAGGAAGAGGAAGCATCTGGGATTTGTACTGTTGTGTCATCCTCAGGCACACGCTCAAAAGTTGGCCTGGGGGCTGAAGCTGCCTTGCTGAGCCATAGCCCTGGAGGAGGACTGGGAACATCACAGGCTACGTCTACACTATAAAGAAAAGTCGGAAAAAGATACACAAATTTCAAACTCGTAATTTGTGTATCTTTTTCCACTTTTCTTTCGAAAGAGGCTTTTCCAAAATTTGGCCCATCTACATGGTGCCAAATTTCAGATAAAATTCCTCTTTTGAGCCATCCCTTCTTCCTCATAGAATGAAGATTACAAGGATGGCAAAAGAACGCGTCGGCTTTTTCGGAAATTGTTCAGAAAAAGTGGACATGTTCCTTGGAGACAGCACTGCTTTTCTGGATACCTCTGGAATCCTGGGAAAACTTTGCAGTCTAGACATAGCCTCAGTCTATTATACCTGCCTCGCTTCCTTCTATAGTCCTATCTGTGGGGAGCAGGACAGAAGTGAGGGGTAGGCTGTGGCTGGTGAGTGAAACTCCATGAGTTGCCCATGAGTCTTTAAGCTTGTGAAACTTAGAGTCTTTTTCCATCAAGAAAAGCCCTGAGCCATCAAAAGGCACGTCCTGCATTGTCTGTTGAATTTTGTGTGGGCGTTCGAATGCCTGATGCTCTTTCTCATAGTTATGGTTAGAATCATAGGATCACAGGGTTGGAAGAGGCCTCAGGTCATCAAGTCCAACCCCTTGCCTAAAGCAGGACCAACCCAACTAAATCATCCCAGCCAGGGCTTTGTCAAACCAGGACTTAAAAACCTCTAGCGATGGAGATTCCACCACTTCCCTAGGTAACCCATTCCAGTGCTTTACCACCTTCCTAGGGAAATAGTTTTTCCTAATATCCAAGCTAGACCTCCTCCACTTGAGACCATTGCAATTTGAGACCATTGCTTCCTCCTTCTGCTGTCACTACTGAGAAAAGCCTTCCTCCATCCTCTCTGGAACCTCCCTTCAGGTAGTTGAAGGCTGCTATCAAATTTCCCCTTACTCATCTGCAGACTAAATAAAACCAAATCCCTCAGCCACTCCTTGTAGTTCAGTCAAAACTGATCTGTTCACACAAAAAGTTTCAATGAACTGGCATTTTCTGACCAAAAAAATCATTTAATTGAAAACTGCCAACCATCTGTGGCATTAAAAATCTACTCAACCTGCTCTAGGGATAGCAAATGAACACTGAAACTCTAGGCACACGGGTTATGGCCCACAGAACTACCTTAATGCGTGCTGTGGTTTTATTGAAGTGGAATACCCAACAATTACCAAACAAGTAAGTAAAAAAGAGCTGCTGCAGAGGGGTCATCATGCAGATGAAAGTTTAACTGGGAGGGGAGGGGGAGGCCTCTATGTTAGAGCTGATCAGGAATTTGAGGGAAATGATGTTTTTTGCCCAGAAAATGGTAGTTCATCAGAACAGAAACTTTTTGGTTTCTAGAACCTACTAGCCTCTATTTTCCCTCAGGTCCAAGACTAGAACTAAAGAGTTCTTACTCCAAATAATAAAAAGGCATGTCCTGATATTGCTTTGTGACTGAAGGAAAGGAACTGTCAGTGAGATTAAAATGGATTCTTTGGATATTCTGTGAATTACTTAAGCAGAACACACAATCTTTGCTGTCTCACTTTTCCTTTCATGGATTCCTATTCTAGGATCCCTCTTGTGTACAGAAGCCTCAACTGCATGCACTCTTTTTTCCATTGAAATAGGATAGAAACACATTGACTAATTATTGATTATAATGGGATGGAACAGCACCAGTATACTTAAATAGTTAAGCCAGTCTCAACATTCACAGCCAATTTTTCTAAGAGCTCTGAAACCCAGAATCTGACTTGGATTGCTGTACCTCAGAGGGAGCTAGGATAACACCTAAATAATCCAAATTTTGAGGTCGTATAAACAACGATTCATAAGGTAAAGCCCTCTTAATAAAATTGTTACATCAAAATTTAATGGTTCTCCTAACTTTCCTGCGCCCATGTGCGGTTAACATGGCTTCTGATATGTCGATGCTTGTGCTTCCCAAACTATCATCACCTTCTTGGGTTTGGTCTCAGCTACTGTTCCAGAGCCCACTACCTCTGTGGAAAGGAAATGTTTAAAAAATATTCAAGGTAAAAATTGGATCTACAATGTGACTTGAGATCCTAAGAATCCTGCCCATGGCCAGCTCTGCTCCTCTGCTTGCCCTGTAACAGAACAAGAGGCTTGGAGGCAGAACTCAGGAGAACAGCTCCCAGTGAACTCTCTTGTGCTATCTGAGGTGCTGCGTTTGCACCTGGACTCAAAACAAGCTTCTAGGACATGCTGCTTCTCTCCGGCCCTGCATGAAGGCAGGGAGAAAGGAGACTTGGCCCTAAAGAGGCCTCAGGAGCTGAGGCACCAGCCAGCACTATGCAGAGGAGCATAGCTACTAACTCCACTTCTCTTAAATCTGGGGTTGCCAGGTGTCCGGTATTGATCCAGACAGTCCATTATTTTTGGCTCCTGTCCGGTAAAAAAAAAATCTGAAAATACTGGACACCTAAAATGTCCGGTACTTTCTGATTCTTTCCCAGCCACGAGGCAAAAATCTGGGGCTGTCCAGCTCAATACGGAGGCAGCCTGGAAACCCTAGTGCTTACCAGTGAGCTGTCTGGCCCAGTGCAGGGAGGAAAGATGGCAGGTGGCCGCTGGCTGCCTGTTTTTAATTTTTTTTTTTTTGCTCAACAAACTTTTTCCTGGCATGTTTTTGTTGGGTATCTTTTCTGAAACCATCTGGCAACCCTACCTAAATCAGTCACACCCACTTTCTCTGAAATGGCTTTCCAACAATGACTAGGCCAGAGTGACCATATTTCCCAAAGGGAAAATAGCTTTCTGTGTGGGGCTATCCCAAGCCCTCTCCTCCACTCCTGGAATATGGTTAGCCCTGTCCTTCCCCACACCTGAGATCCAAACTGTCAGGCTGCATGGTACCCTTGCATAACTTTCTGCCCATTCTGTCACGACAAGCTATGCAATGCCAGGCAGTCGGGCATTAGAAGCAGCTGCCAAAGAATATGTTTTTCTCCATAACCCACAAAGTGCATTGTGGGCAGTAATTGGTGTTGTCTGGAAAACAACAATTCTGTTTTGCAAACACCTGCAAGGTTATGACGTTTGTTTTTATTCCATTGCCGAAGGAAAATGAGGCTTTTTGAAATTGACTCGTCAGTGTTTTTTCTCAGAATAAAAGAACTCAAAATAACCAGTAGCTGAGCCGTCTTCTCAGTTGTGAGAGAACCCCAGCAAAAGCCCCTGAACTGCATCAGCCTGTGCAGGGACTTGGCTCTCAGGATCCTACCCATCAGGCTATAAAGTCAGTCTTTGTTTCTGACTCCATGAATATTTATACAACCTGGAGCAGCTCCAAGAAGAGAGATTGGTAGCGAATTAATCCCGCATTCTAGACTTTTAGTTGGATTGTATAAAGCAAATGGCCAGGGCATAGGCACTGACTTCAAGGGTGCTCTGGGGTTGGAGCACCCACAGGGAAAAAGTGGTGGCCGCTTAGCAGCAGCCACCCTGCCCCTTTTGCCTCTCTCTGCTCCATGCCACTGGCCAGCTGATAGCCCCACTTACCAACTCCTCCCTCGCCCTCCCAGAGTGCTGCCAACAGCTGATTCATGGTGTTCAGGAAGCTCTGGGAAGGAGGGGGAGGAGCAAGAATGCTGTGTGCCTGGGGGAAGTAGTGGAATGGGGGCAGAGTGAGGATGGAGCAGAGTCACTAAAAGGACAGGTGGAGATTTGGGAGAAGGGGTAAACTAGGAGTGGGGCCTGGAGTGGGGAGTGGTTGGTGGGGATCAAGCACCCTCATCTATTGGGTAAGATGGTGTCTATGGGCCAGAGGTCACCTTGGAGCTCACAGTTGAGGTCAGAGTTTTCATTAGGGTTGCCCTATGGTTTAACCAAAAATACCAAACACCCCCGCCTCCAAAAAAAAAGGGGGAAACAAAAGTTGTTGAGCAATAAATAAATAAATAAAAAGGACCCCGACAATTATTAGGCAAAAACAAATAAAAAAACAAAAAACTAGCTTTTGCCACTAGAGGGCACCGCTGCCCCACGCTTCACAGGGAAGCCAGAGATCCTGGGAGTGGGTGGGACCCGGGCAGAGAGATGCCAGAGCGCGCAGGCAGTGCTCTCAGGGCCCTGTCCCACAGAGCATCCCCCAGCGTCTGCAGTTCTGTCTCTAGAGCAGCCCGGCCGGCCCGCAGACGCTCTGGGGGGGGGGTCTCTGCTGGCGGGTGGGTACAGTGATGCGCCTTTCCCCAGCTCCGCAGACACAGACACGAGACCAACTCTTTGAAAGAGTAAATAAGAATAAAGTGGCAGCTTCTGCAGCCTGGCCCTGGGGGCGACTCTCCTAAGAGACACAAGAGCCTGCAACGCAGCGCTGTGCCTAGCCCCGCTCCACCCCACATCTCCTGCCCTCCAGCTGCCGCTGGATCCTGAAGCCAGAGTCCTCTGCCCCAGCATGCTAAGGGGTGGTCTCGGTGTGGGGGAGCCCCGTGAACCCCACATTAGCTGGTCTGTGCCTGTGCAGGCGCTGGGCATCGGGGGCTGTTCCGTTCCTGCCCCCAGCACCCAGTCCTAGAGCAATGTGTTAGGCCATAGAAAATTGGGCCTAGGGTAGTTATGCTAAGACAGACTGAGAAGAGTCCAGCAAAGGGTTCTGGATAGTCCCTGAACAAAATTTGAAACATGAGTTGAGCAAGGGCATAAGATAAGCGAACAGCTGCATTTTTGTACTTGCTGAGCTGAACAGCTTGCTTAAGAAACTGATAAGAAAACTCCCTGTCTCCTCATTGCCTGGTACTTGCTTTCTGTCTTAATAAGAAAGTTGCTAATGTATCAAGGCCACCTTGTATAGTTGGCAAGGTATGCACCCATGCTAGAAGTTTCTAACTAACAAAGAGGGGTGGGTTGCTTAAGTGAATAGTCTATAACGCGACGGAACTGTTTATATAACCCCACTTGTTATAGAAATCGGAAGCTGGTTCCTGGTAGAGACGGGCTGCTCTCTATTGTCGTGTGCACTCTTCAATAAAAAGCTTTGTGATTAGACCTTGCTGGTGTTGCCTGTCTCTTTGCAGTCAGACAACGAACTGAAGCCGTCTGGGTTCGAGTCCCCGACAAATGCACCGGAGCAGCCGGGCACCGGGGGCCCACACAGCTGCCTTGGTGCGAATACAGGGCGACTGAGCCACGCGGTTGCCCCCAACCAGAAGGGAGCCAGCGTGCAAGCTGAGCAGCATCAGGCTGGCAGAGCAGTCTACACGGGCCACTCCTTGGGGTGGGGGCTCCAAGTGAAGGCATCACCCCCCATTACTCCCACTGGCCCCAGTTCCTGGCCAATAGGAGCTGCAGAGCTGGCAGAGCACAGAGCTAAGCTCAGGGAGGGACATGTCACTGCTTCTGAAAAGCCAGCTAGGGAGCCTGCCAGCATCGCCAACACCCTCCCTCCTCCCCAGCGGCACTCCCTGTACCATCTGACCAGGGACTCATAGCACTCACCAGACAGCACCTGTTGACCCCCCTATGCCTCTGTGGCTCCCCTGAGCCTCTCCCTTAAGTACTTGTGGTGCTATAGCCACCATGATGCTCACCAATGATTGTGTCTGCCCAGTGTGCTCGCAAGGAAGTGCACCAGTCTTTGGACTTCAGAGTCATGAAAATATCACTGTCAAACCGACAGATGTTCTCAACCAGAATATCCCCCACATCTGAGCACACACCTGGAAAGGGAAAATGTGGGTCTGCCAGGTGCCCCTATCCCTTGTTCTTCCTCAGTCCTTCTATCACTCAGCCCCATCTTCCCACTTTCTTGTCACCCCCTATTCCTATCTCTGAGGGTATGTCTACACTAGATGTCAGAGGCCCTGGAGAGCTTAAATTCAAGAGTCCAAGATGGAGTTTAGCATATAGTTTACAAGTTCATGAGCCTTTCTAAGTAGATTTGCAGAGAGTCACAAGTTGATGAATCTAGAGTTTGAGACATTTTCTCAAAGCCCCCCTCTCAGCACAGAGCTCTACTTTCCTACCATTTGTTTTGTAACTCCTGCACAGAACAAGGGTTTTGGAGAAAGAACAGAGCAGAAGATGGGAACTTGGTCAAAACATACACACAGGATGTAGGTGCGCAGCTATTTAGGCAAAGAATCCTCCCCAACCCCTTGGTCACTCCACACAACAGAGCAAGAGGCACATAGCTTGGTGAATTGAGGGGGGGGGGGAATCCAGAATTCCTACTTTCTCCCTCTACCAGTTCTGTTCCCTCCACACCCCCGGACTTCCTTAGGTTAAGGTGCATGCCAGTAGCTAACCAAGGTGACAGCCTGCCAAGTCTGGACCAGTGACAAGAATACAAACCCCTGATACAAGCACTGCTGCCATGCTTGTGGTGTAGGAAAAAGGATCACCAACCTTTCAGTTGCATTCCTATGAAGCTGAGAGCTGTCTCGTCATGAGCAAGGGACAGCCCACCACTGTCTGTAGGGAGGCTCAAGGTCAAGTGACCACCATAAACTAGTTTAAGCTTTAGCAGGTAATGGGAAACTCTGTGGCTACGTATAGAATGGCATGATTTTCCGGAAATGCTTTTAATGGAAAAAGTTTTCCGTTAAAAGCATTTTCAGAGAAGAGCATCTAGATTGGCCACGGACACTCTTCCGCAAAAGCACTTTTTGCGGAAAAGCGTCCGTGGCCAATCTAGACGCGCTTTTGCGCAAAAAAGCCCCGATCTCCATTTTTGCGATCGGGGATTTTTTGTGTAAAACAAATCTCAACTGTTTACACTGGCCCTTTTGCGCAAAAGTTTTGCAAAAAAGGGACTTTTGCCTGAACAGGAGCAGCATAATATTTCCGCAAAAAGCACTCATTTTACACAGTAGGAAGAATTTCCGCAAAAGCACTGACAAGTGTAGACAGCTGGCAAGTTTTTCCAGAAAAGCGGCTGATTTTCCAGAAAAACTGGCCAATCTAGACACAGCCTGTGAGAACAGAAGCCAGAATGCCTTCTGGCGTGAAGCACTACTCTAATGAATTTCACATGGGAGCCCTCCTTCCTCTCTGGCTCATCACAGCCAAGGAACTGCTCGGAGAAGCTCACAGTGCTGGAGTGCTTTCCCCGGGAGGTATCAAGTAACTGCTGTGATAAAATTGACATCTAATCTACACCTCACTCAAACTGTGGATCTAAATAACCACCCACAAAAACAGAAGAAAGAGTAATGTTTTCCCTTTCCCTCACAATTAAGCTGGCCCTCTTTGGGGCTGCAGGTTTCACCCCTTCATGACCTAAGTCCAAGAAAGTTATTTCAGAATCACACACAGAAGACAAACACAACCAAGAGAAAGAACAGACGGTGAAGCAGCCATGTGGAGGGGAAGCATGGGCTAGGAAGGAGACAGGAAGAAGGGAAGGTGGACTGCAGACTGAGGGACAATGTTCAAGTATAAAAGTAAACTGGAGACAGAAGGCAGCAGAAGGAAAAGAAAAAGGAGAGAACAAGAGGGCAAGTTACACCAAGTTCCCTGCAGTAAGCAACTGAGACCTCCAAACCCCTAGGACTGCCCAACCCTTCTGTTCCCGTCTCTGTCATACTTTGAGAAGGCCTCCTCTGTCATAGTAGAGTGAAGATCCATTTCTTCACACCCTTCAAGTACAAAGAGCTCTCTTATGGGTCCTTTAGATGCTATTTGGGATATACCATTTCCCTGTGGAGTTTCCCAGAGACTACCTGCCAAATGCCTAGTGAAGGATGGAGTTTCCCCCTTCACCACCAGAGAAATGCTACCATTTGAACAAGCAGACTACTCCCAGACCTTAAGGCACTTAACCAAAAGGGAAGGGGCATCATTTACCAAGAGTCTGGGGCTCCCTTGGACCTCTAAGATTGAGATTCCATATGGTACTTACGTACAATGGCCATCACAATGGCACAGATCACTCCAAGCATGATCATCATCTGCGGAGAAAGATTGTGAAGGGTTAATACTCTCGGAAGGAGTTGAGATGCCTTGGGAGACCCCACCTTATAACACATCTGCACTCTAAGAGACCAAACAGCTCAGAATTCCAGTCTTTGCAGCAGGCCATGCAGTACGGAAAGTAGCATTACCTTTTTCCAGCCCCCAGAGTCATGAACCTGCTTCCACAGCCAAGAGATGAATGTTCAGCTTGAATCAGGAATCCCCTGAAGCAGGGGCATCAGCAAGTCCTAATTAGCAGCACTGCAAATTTTCATCAAATCTGAGGTGTGGTGCTGCCCATCTCTAGCCCCCCTCCGTCCCCCCATCAATCCCCAAGGTCACTAATGCTCAGCAGTAAGGAAGGAGTGGGGATCCAGTGGAAGGATGCACTCTTCCACCCCTCGGGGAGGGTATGCAAAGATTAAGGTAACTCTCTTTCCTGTGCACCTTACCTTCCAAAAGAGGGCTTGAGGCAGCTTCATGCTGAAACCACAGCCCTAACTGTACGAAGTACAACTGTCTTATAAACCCCAGCTTCACTTGGATGCAGCCACAGACTATCCACACCTGCTGACATGGGAGGGAAAGGCACAACCTTGGAAGAAACTGGACACCCCCACCCCCAAAGCAGCAGTGTCTCAGAGAACCTCCCAGCTGTTTCACCATACCTGACTTGCAGGCTCAGCTCTTACACAGCGGTGGGGGGAGGGAGGGAGGGAGAGAGGGGGAAAGCACTCCATCATGTGACTGGCATGTGATCATGCATGTACCACCTCCCCATGTGTGGCCTACAGATGCAGCCCAGGGAGACATGAACAACTTCAGATCTGGCCTCACTGGAGGGTAATGAGGCTCACCTTACAGTTTTTCCACCAGTACTTCCTCTTTAGCCGTCCTGCACTAGTTTTAAACACTGAGGCATCAGCCTCTAGTGCATCTGCCTTGCTATCCATCTCTGTCAGTCTGATGTCTCGATCCAGCACTTTGTCCACATTCACACGCATTATGCTCACCACCTGCAAAAGAAAAAGAGATGTTATACAAGCGTAGCCCTCTTACTTAAAGGGCCTCTGACCTTCTGGGAGAATCCTGTGTGCTGCAGACTACAACTCCCATGAGCCTTTGAGGAAAGAGGGGGAAGTAGGGCTTGTCCGGGCATGTTCTAGAGTGGGCTCTCCATTTTGAGACAGAGGAGCCAGGCTGCTGTGGAGGAGCCTTATCCAGTTGCAGCTAAAGCCTGGGACTGAGAGCCTCCAGGGCTTGGACCTAGCAGGCTGCTTCAGAGGCTGCTGATTGTTCTAGAGGGGAGAGAGTCTGGCTGTGCCTGTGGCAGAGAAGGACTACAGAAACTGGCACACAGGAGGAGGCTGTAAGTAAACAGGTTCTTTAGGAAAATGCTGCCTGGGACAGACCTCAGAGATATAGACTCTGGGTCCAAAGAGAGGCAGAGTGTCCAGCCCAGTGAACCAGAGCTGCTGACATTTGGTGGAGCCTGCTCCAGTAGCAGAGGGAGTTTGCAGCTGGCTGCTCAGCTTGGACCAACACACACAAAACCTGCTCAGTGCTGCCTCCACTCCAGCTGCAAACCTTCAAGCATGCCTACCCAAGCATCTGGGACTCTGACTCCAGAAGAGTGCACACTCTGGGGTGGGATAAATGGTGACAGTACAAATGCTACATAGCTAAGTTCCTTTGATTTCTGTGTGCTGTTAAAATTGATTTTATTCACGTTTAATCTGTTAAACCCCATGTCTTTACATTGTAAAGTAAAGGTGTGAATTCTAATGTAATCAATTAGATGTATATATTTATAGTTGTTGTCCTGGAGTTAGATCCAGACTATTGCTGGAATATTTTTATTCCTGGAGGCTCCCAAGACACTCCATTAAGTGTGTACAGGACCAGCCAGGTGGAGGCACCACCACTGTATATTCTTTACGAGCAAGGAACTGCAGCAAGGGGGTGGATAGGGAATCCCCAACTAACCACCACCACTGGAGTACTCAGGATCTCCTTTTATGTTAAAAATCAGCAGGCACCTAGGCATACCTGTGAGTGTGACCTGCTCCCAAATAACCTAGGGAGGAAAAAGAGACTAAGCCCAGCAGACACTGACTTACCTCTTCCATCTGGGCCTGGGACTGCTGCAGCCAAAGATTACTAGTCACATTAGGGAGAGGCCCAGAGGGACCGCCATCAAGAGCCCCCTGTTCTGGTGCCTGAGAAGTAGGTTGTTGAGCTGGATCACACCTGATGAAACAAAGAGACATATCCAACAGAGAACACAGAATAATACAGATCCATTTATGAACCTCAGATTTAAGAGAAAAGCAGAATTCAGGAGCCAAGTCCTAAACTGAAAAGCCCAGAGAAAGTTCAAGAACTGATACAGGATCTCGAACCGGGAGAGGGTATGTAGTGAGGTCCCATGAGGGGAAGGGTGGTTGTGGTGGCGGCAATTGTGGGTCCAGCACTATTCAATATTTTCATTAATTTAGGTAATGGCACTAAAGTTGTGCTTAGGAGCTGGGAGGGGTTGTGACGTGAGCAATTTTGATGATCGGTTTAAGGACAGGTTTAGAATTGAGAATTACCTTAAATTAGAAAGCCAGAAATGGATACAGTAGATTACACTTCGTACACAACTCCAAATGCACAGGTATGAGGTGGGGAATAACTGGCTAGAAGTAGGACTGCTGAAAAGATTCTAGGAGTTTTAATTACAAATTGAAAAGTAAACATGTCGAGCTGCAAAATATTCTGTGCTATATTAACAAGAGCATTATATGTAAGACATAGGCGATAACTGTCCCTCTCTGCTCAGCACTTAGCTGGAATCCTGGGTCCAATTCTGGATGCAAGAGGTGGACAAACTAAAGAATCCAAAAGGACAACACAAAAGGTGACATTTAGAAGACTGAACTTATATGGAAAGCAAAAAAAATAAGAAAAAAGTTTAATTTTGATAGAAGAATGAAGGGGATCCGGATTACTGTCCTCAACATACTGGAAGACTTATCAATTGTTCTCAAGGTTCACTGAAGATCAGAAAAGTAGTAATGGGCTTCCTCTGATGCAAGGGAGATTTAGATTAGTCATCAAGAATTTTTTTTCTAATTATAAGTGTAGTTAAACTTCAGAATAGGCTTTCAGTGGAGGATGTGGAGACCCCCAGCACTGGAGGAGGTTGTTTTTTGTTTTTTGTTTTTTTTAAGGTGGTGTTATTGTTTGTTTGTCGCAGCTCCCGTGTAGGGGGCTAAACTTGACCTTGAGATCCCTTCCTGCCCTCCACTGCTAGCATTCTATGGCAGACAGGTACCTACTGCCGTACAACAAATAAAGGCCAACTTGAAAGAAACTGAAGCTAGGGCAGGAAATTGAGTCTAACAGATGCATCAGTTAACCTGAACACGTACATGCAGGATTAAAGTCACAGGCAAACTGTGGAGAGTGACTCTGCTAAAACAAAAGATGCTGCCACCCAGCATTGCCTTTAAATGACTTTGGTCAATTATCAAAGGGGTAGCCCTGTTAGTCTGAATCTGCAAAAGTGATGAGGAGTCCTGTGGCACCTTACAGACTAACAGATTTATTGGAGCATAAGTTTGAGGGCAAAGACCCACTTCAGCAAGATGCATATTATACACGAGTCTTTGCCCACTTAAGCTTATGTTCCAATACATCTGTTAGTCTGTAAGGTGCTACAGGACTTCTCCTTGTTTCTGTCAATTAGGCATTAAAGCTGCATTTCCCATTCAGGGAAACAGAGCAGAGGAACAGCCCCACTTGAAGTATTCATGGGACTAGGCTACTACAAAACAGGTGGTTTATAAGTTCCCCTCGCCCAACATGTAAGGGGCTAGCCAGCACCACCCTACTACTTGCGCAGGAACATCTAAGATCCAGATTTTGGAGGGGGGAGGGAGAGAAAGGAGTTTACTACTCCCGGTCGAGGCAAGCCCATTCCAAGCTCCAGGAGACTCCCCAGCGCACGCCGCTTCCTTTAGGCGGCAGAGAGCCAGAGCCCCCTGGTGCGCTGCGGGCAGGCACCGCTGACGCGCACGGGTGCCCAGAGCACGAGCCCCCTAGGACATGGGACTGTGTGACAGAGCTTCTGCCTATAGCTGCCCGCTGCTTGGCACCCACCTAAGCTCGGGGAGGGGGGGGGGGAGCAGAGGGAAGGCTGCGGCGAGCGAGGCACCACACCAGCTAGGCGGGTGGGAGCCCAGCTGCTACCTTGTTGGAACGCGCTACCGGTAGCGCTCTCGCATCGGTAGCGCCTGACACACCGCCGGCAGGGAGCGCTCCGGTGGAGAGGGGCAGAGGCCGCTGCGGGGCACGCAGGAGGGGCAGAGAGAAGTGCAGGAAGGGTCAGTCGGTGCCAGCAGTGACTCCCACCATCGAGATGGGGGTCCAGTCCTGGGACTGCAGGGAGCCGCGCAGGGGCGCTGGAGCAATTTGCATAAGAGGGGAGAGGCTAGGTGCCACTGACCCCCCTGCAACCCTTCTACAGGGTAGAAGCCACCCCCAGCTGCGAGGGCTGCAGCCCCCACCTCTGGTCCCAGCTCCTGTGGCCGGTAGCAGCACGCAGGCTGCCCAGAGGGGGGCGGACAGCTCACCCCGCTAGCTGCACCTGCTCCGCGCGCAAGACTCCCATGGCTGCGAACGCGCCCCCAGCTCGCGCTGTCTTCAAATCCAGCCCCGCCCAACTCCTACTAGTCTGGTGTGACCACGCCCACCGCCTCCGGTATATCTATGTCATCAGAGCACACGGCCACGGCCACGCCCCCCGTTTTCTGGCACTGTCCCTTCGCAGCGTTGGTCTGGTCTCTGGTGCTTCCTGAAGGGCCTGCGCGGGCAGCCTGTGGGTCTGCCCACGGCCTCAGATAGAACCCGCGCAACCAATCAGCTTCATCCTGGCACCGCTAGCCGCCCTTTGATGGTTCCAGCCAGCTGTTATCTTCAGCCTCTGTCCTGGTACCGCCCCCAAGGATGGTACTAGCCCAATCAGAAGTTTCGTTACCCCTTTCCCTAAACCAATCGCTGCGTCCTCCCGGCCTCGCGCTTAGACCACCCCCGCCAGCTGCAATGATTTATTATGAAGCCCCCTGCCCGGGATGGGCGGAGGCGGGCAAAGGGCGTGGACGTGGGAGAGGAGGGAAACAAAGAAAATCCGGCTGGGGGCCGCCGCAGACCTGGCACCATCAAGCGGCCCTAGGGCTTCATGGGCACAGCGGAGCGGAGCGCATCAGACCGAAAAATCTAATCCCCATGGTGACATCACAGCCTGGAGCTCACCGCCCCACCCCAGTGCGGGGAACTGACTCATCCTATCTGCAGCCTGACTCAGAGAGCCGCAGCTGCAGGTGGCAGTAGCCAAAGTTCTGCATCAGACAGGTCACCTCCCCTGCACTAGCCATGATTGCTGAATCATTTGTCTCTCTGCTCTACAGATCCAGATATTCTCCTTGCCATACCACCTTGCCGTTCCCTCCACAGCTGTTATGAAGAGATTCAGAAAAAAAAATAAAAAACAAATCTTGAGCTATATCACAGAACTGAAAGCAGTAATGTTTTGGGCAGAACATGTTCTTTATTTTACCTATTTCCTTTAAAAGGTTCTCTAACAGGTAATTTAACTAAAATTCAATTTATTCAAGAATTGTTCAGTGTGTTTATAGAGCTATAGTCTCACTAAAGTGGGAATCAAGAGGCAACGTCAACTATGATGCTTCCACAGATTTAGAAGGCACACATGGACTGCGTCTATACTGGCAAGTTTTTCTGCAAAAGCGGCCACTTTTGCACAAAAACTTGCCAGCTGTCTACACTGGCCACTTGATTTTGCGCAAAAGCACTGACATTCTACTGTCTGAAATCAGTGCTTCTTGCGCAAATGCTTTGACGTTCCCGTTTGGGCAAAAGCCCTTTTCCGGAATGTTTTTGCAGAAGAGGGCCAGTGTAGACAGCTAAAAACCGTTTTGCGCAAAAAAGCCCTGATGGCGAAAATGGCATTTTGCAGAAAAGCATCTGTGCCAATCTAGATGCTCTTTTCCGCAAATGCTTTTAACGGAAAAACTTTTCCATTAAAAGCATTTGCGGAAAATCATGCCAGTCTAGATGTAGCAATGAAGTACTTGCACTCATCTCTTATATGAAGCCTGGCTGCCCGCCCAGTCCCTAACAGTCAACTATCATACTGGATTGAGATCCTAGTGCCTTTGCAACAGCCCTAAGAACATCTGTGATTAATGTAGCTGTAGCTCAAGTGTTTTTTACTATCAGCCCTTCAAAGAATCTCAAGACTAAATCTGAGCTAGGGTACATTCAATGTACCCCATGTCAACGAGATGAGAATAATAGACTAAGGTTCAGTGGTTCTTTCTATATCCCACCACAGGTTGAGAGCATATGTAGCATGTTCATAGCTTAACCCACAAACACACCATTTATTAGAATGGTAAGACATGAATTAATAAAATGAGGCTAAAAAGTTTGAAAAACAAGATAGGACCTGAAGGGGAAAGCAAGAGATGTGAACTAGAAGGAAGACAAATGATATGGGGAAGCAAAAAGTGAGTAGAACAAGCAATACATTGCTAGAGCCATATTTTGTATAGCAGAATCTGATAGTTCAATTTATCTGATGAAATGGGTTTTACCTATGCAGGCTTATGCCAAAATAAATCTGTTAGTTTAAATTGCCACAGGACTCCTCACTGATTTTTTTCTCACCAATGTAAGTTTCACTGACAAGTGCTAGTGTGGACAGCACTATGTCAGCAGGAGAGCTCTCTCTTGTCAGCACAGAGCAGCTACATAGGAAACCATGTAGTTGTGCCACTTATGGTATGTAGTGTACATGTAGCCTCTGGAGCACTAAAAAGATTTGTAGCCTCCCTAGCAGCAGTACTTTCAAGCTCTTCAATCAAGGCATTAAGAAAAATAAGTGGAATGAGCTCCTGCAGGGCCTCTTCCTGGAGCATACACTTGTTCAGGAAAGGGGCAATGTTATAGACAGGTCGTAAGAGACAATCCTCAGTCATCTGACTAGAGAACTATTGGCAACCCTACTAGGGGCCAGAATGCCTGCATTCTGGCCTCAGGCAAGGGGCTCAGCGATGTTCTATGCTGGGGTACTTATTATCCAAGCAGCAAATGTTTCCAACTTCTGCCACCCACTGGATCAGAATGGAAACTACTCATCTCTGCCAGGTCAGCTGCTAAAACTTGCTACTCCAGTTTAAATTCCCCAGTCACAATGACTGCCATCACCACCAGAGGAATAAAGGAAGGAACTCAGTTTGTCACAGTTCCTTTAGTAGAACATTAAAATTGGAAGGGACCTTGAGAGATCATCAAATCCAGTCCTCTGGACTCAGGGCAGGACCAAAAATCATTCCTGAGAAATGTTTGTCTAACCTGCTCTAAAAAAATCTCCAACGATGGAGATTCTACAACCACCATAGGCAATGTATTCCAGTGTTTAACCACCCTGAGGCTATGTCTAAACTGATGGCTTCTTGCACAAGAACATATTGCACAAGGGTACAGGAAGAACTCTTGCACAATAACACATCCACACTGCCATGAAATTTTGTGCAAGAGCATCCATGGCAGTGCGGACACTCTTTTGCACAAGAAAGCTCTGATGGCCATTTTAGCCTTAGGGCTTTCTTCCGCAAGAAACCCCTGCTGCACGTCCACACTGACCTCTCACGCAAGAGAGCTTACACATGTTAGAAAAGAGCGTAGCTCTTGTGCAAGAAGCCCTCTCTTCCCACACATCTTCTTGCAAGAGTGGGCAGGCAGTGTGGATGCTCTGCGGAAGAACGCCCATTCTTGAGTAAGAACCTGCCAATGTAGACATAGTCCAAGAGTTAGAAAGTTTTTCCTAACATCTGGTGTAAACGTTAGCCCCTTACTGAGGCTAACCATTGATGCAGTAACATCTCAGTACAACACTGCTCCTGTTGGACACTATGGAATCTCTCATTCAGCTCTGTCTCTCTACATTGAGGCCTTACTACGCTTGGGGAGACTTAAAACAGAAACCAATGAAGTGCTGATGCTTCATTACAGAAATACTAGTATATCCTCCAGCCCAAGTAAAGATCTCATCCACAATTCTCTTTTCCTTTCCTACCCCAAATCTGCCTCAGTCTCTTATTGTGTATACTGTAGCTGTATCAGTTCCAGAAGTCGGTTCAATAAAAGACATAACTTCACCCCATTCTCTCATTTCTCCTCTTATCTCTCCAGAGCTGCCAGAAGATGCACCTAAGGAAAGAACTGAGTAGAAGGGGGATGGAAATTTAGCAATATTCAGAGACATACTAGATTAACAATTTTTGCAAGGGCAATTAAATCTTATGCTTGGTTTCAGCCCATTCCCTTATCATGAGAGATCAATCAGGATGTGAACTTGTGTTGGTTGAAGGGGATCAGAGGTGGTTGTGGAAGAGAAATTGAATTTATTGTGATTTTACAAGATTCCATTCTGTGCACAGCTCCAGGTGCTTAAACACCTGTTGCCCCAGGATGCCATTCCTTCCAGGATGCACATGGCTGGTTCCCACAAGTCTACTCTTAGCGGTGCTTTCCAGTGCGATTGAAGCGTCTGTACAGGAAACTGATCCTTTTGCTAAGGTTCTTGAAATCCTGGTCAAACATTCGATCGCCTACCATTTTCTTCTTCCGGATACATCTCTGCAGTTCATTTCCCTTCCAGCCTCGCAGCCATTTAGGCCCTATGATCAAGTCCTTGGGGTGAACCTGAAAGTCTCCTGAAGGTAAAGTGGGAAACAGATACAGTACCAGGAAAACAAACCCAGAACAGCAGAAAGGTTAGCCCCAGGTCCCATCAATTCATTCTGACCCCATTAAATTTTCCCATGTTGAGGGTAGGATTAATCTCTGCACACACACACACACACACACACACACACACACACTTCCTCTCTCCCATAGTATCCTCAGACCCATCCTCTCTCACTTACCTAAAATTCCTATATTGTCATAAACCCCAAATAAGGCTCGTTTCTCTGTCCAGCGATCAACCTCCTTAGGCTCAGACGGCTTTTTCACGTGGATCATGCTGGTCGCCCCTTGAAACAGAAAAGGCAGCTGAAGAACCATTTACTCAGCAGAAGGGCCCGACGCTTTCCCGGGCGGGAGGGCAAGACAATGGCAGGGGAGGGGGGGGGGGGAGTGCCCGGGACTGTACCCGGCTCTGCTCACCACAGTGGAGGCTCCTGGCGGCGTGGACCAGAGGGAGGCTACGGCTCAACAGGCCCCATCTTGCCAGCTGCGGCAGAGTCCCCATCACTGTCCCACCCGGCAGACACAGCCCCGGTCCCACAGCGCCCTGGCAGCAGGGGCGGCACCACCGCGCACGCGCTTCCACTCCCGCCCCTCAGAAGCCGCCTGAAGCGGGGGCGCTACAAGCCCCGCCGGGCCACCGTCATCTTAACTAGCTGCTTCCCAGAATGCAGCGCTCCCCGCGCCGCCTGTCGTGACGCGCCTGGCAGCCCTGCTGCCGCCCACAGGTCAACCCAAAGCAAGAGCTGCCTTCCCCCCCGCTGACTATAAACGCGAGCGGGGCTCTGAGAGGCGGAAGGAGCCTCTGGGTTCTGATTGGTTGCTGTGTCCCAGCCGCCCTCTGATTGGTGCCAAGAACAAGGCGGCGGATTAGAACGCTGGAGGAGTGGGCGCAAACCTGGCCATTCGGAGAGAGGTGGGCCTGCACATGGCTGGGGCGGTGACGAAATCGGTCCGTGCTTTGATTGGCTGCGCGGTGTTCCGCGCGCGCTGATAGGCCGAAGCGGATACTTTGTCGTGTTTGCTCGCGCGCGGCGGACCGTTTGGAGGAGGCTGTTCGGGACCAGCCCCGGGCGTGGGGCCGCTGAATCGCTGGCGACGTGACCCTGCTCGCGGGCAGCCAGGAGATGCCGGCACCGCCCTCCTGGGAGTTCCACCTGCCCCTGTCCCCGGGCGATCTGCTCCGGAGCGGGGGCCCCGCGCAGTACGTGGTGCAGGAGGTGCTGCCGATAGCCCAGGTTGCTGCGCAGCTGGCGGGTAAGAGGCGCGGCTCTGCCCCCCCCCCCACCCTCCCGGCGGCCTGGCGTGGCGCGGGTCATAGCGGCGGCGCCGCCTCCCGCCGTAGGGCTGTGGCTGACCATGGGGGCGGGAGGGGGGCAGGTCTCATGAACTGGGCTTCTCCCTTATTTAAAATGGCCGCCGCCTCGCTTTGCTGTGGTCGGTGCTGAAGCCAGCACGATGGGCGCCGTTTCCCGGCCCTGGAGGCGAGTGGGAGTCGGGCTGCGCGGGGCTCTGGCCGCTGGCGGGAGAGACCGGATGTGTTTTCGGGTGGGGGTCGGGAGCGCGACAGGCGTGGGGGTCCCAGCTCCCTCCTCCCCACAAACGGGGGCCGCGGGCATTTGTCTTCCTGCGGAGGTGCTAGTCTTGCTCTGAAATCTAGAAATGGCGGGGGCGGTAGGGCCCTTGTTTGTGGTGAGGAGGGAGTTGGTGCCTGCCACGCCTGCCGTGCTTCTGATTCCCAACCAAAAATACCGACGGGGGAAAGCGAAGCTCAGTCCTGAGACAGGTACCCCACGATCACCGAGGGTCCTTAATTAGGTTGGCCAGTCCCAGACGTTGACCTCCTTCCAGGGATCATGCGCCTTTTCTCTCGTGTCCCCTTCCCCTTCTTCTCTTCTGCTGTCACGGTCTCCTCTAGCTTCTTCCCCACCGATTGCACAGCGAGAGGCTGAGAAGAGAAGTTGCAGTGCTTTTATTGGTGCCTGGGGTGCTGGGTGTTGTGAACATAAGAATGGCGAGACTGGCTCAGGAGGCGCCCCGTGCCTGGGGCCAGAGTGCACTGTGGGCTGGCCCTACCCCAGGGACTATAGAATAGTTGAGTAACCAATAAGAATTCATGCGGATACTTAACTATTGTGTTACCTGATATCTAGCACTTCTTCTCTAAACACTGCTGGTGAGTGCATTAACTTAGCCCAGTAGGGTCTACAAGGCAGGGGGGCAGACAAAGCACAGCGTTAGCCTCTGTGGTGAACCTAGGAGTGCTCCAGCTCTTTCAGAATTGCTGAGTCTTGCTTTCTAGCCGACTCTTAACTGCATTGTCTACCTTGTGCCCTAAGGGCAGAGGAGAATGCTGCTCTGCAGCCTCAATACTATTTGCTGTATGTGTTTGTGTGTCTGAGAGTCCATTTGTTTTAAGAATGCCTCCTGAATAGTAAGAGCTAGGACCACCAAATTTGGTATACAGCTTCCTTTTATCATAATTTGAAGCAAGGTCAGCGTTTAATTGTTCTAGGACAATGGGGTGTGTCTGGAATCTGACTGTTTCTTATTAAATGGTAAGAGAGGGCTGATATAGCCTGGATAGTTATACTCACAATTGACCACAGAGGGATAGCAAGTATGGCTCCTGCAACTTCAGTCATTCCCAGGGACAGTGTGGCTCCTGCTGCCAGCCCAATTCCCTGCTCTGAGTGTGCCCCCCTGCCCTGACTTCTGCACCCCGCCCCCTACAAGGACCTGAGAAACACCAGGTAAATTCTTGAGTACAAAACGTTTGTGCTTACAAGATTAGTAATTCTGTAAATACATGTAAAAAGTTGGGAGGATTGGCACCTCAGCTTTATGTATGGTTCTATAGCAGCGAGAGAGGGTCCTGGGGCAACAGAAGTCTGGGGGGGTGGGGATTAGGGAAATGTTGTTGGACCTTGAACAACGCTAACCTCCTCTAACTGCCTTGGGATTTCTCTACTTGCTATTCTAACAGAAGAAAAGCCTTTGGGGGCTAGAAAGTCAAAAAGTTGTTGCTGTTGAGCCCGGGAAAGTGGAGAACACTTCCGGGATTCAGGCAAGTGACATGAGGAGTCTAGACAATGGAGGACTGTTCCCCAATCTTAGCAGGGGGAAGAAAAGTGGAGTCTCTTCATCCAAGTGGCTAGAGTGTGACATTCATTTTGTGTTTATTTAAGTCTGAAATTATTGCATTTAACTGGAAGACTACAGGGAGATGAAAAGTTTGATAGGTGGTGGGTTTCTTTGTGTGTGTGCGTGCGCACGCGCTCATAATTTTTGATCTATTGCCATTGACAATGCTGTTAATTGTGTCTTGCTGTCTCCTTAGAATTCCGGGGAGCATTCCGGGTGCAGGGGCCTCTGGCCATTCTGCAGCACTTCGACACCCTCTACAGTCTGCTCCAGTGAGTATATCCCACCCTGCGGGGGGTGGGAGTGACTTGGTCATAATGAGTGGTAGTGTGCATTACTGCTCTTGCTCCTCCTACTGATTCAGGAGCCCAGAGTCCTGAATATGTGTCTGCACAGTTCTCCAAATGGGTAGGCCAGTGAGGTACTGCTGGGTCTGCACAACTGTACCCATTTGCAGGGCTCAAGAAATAATGCAGTCTACTCGCCTGTGGCGAGTAGATTGCAACCTGGAAGAGCCGGATTCGGGCGATCTGCGCATGCGCAGATCATTGGACAGTGCGGTTGGTGAGTGGGGCTCACCGTGGTTCAGCGAGCCTTACCCATTTGACTAAGTTGGATACCCTGTATGCTTCTCGTCCACAGGCTTCTGAGCTCCTGGCCAGGTCCTGAGTGCAGAAGGGCCTCATGCTGTGTGGCATTAACCTGGGATGCTAGTTAGTGATGCAATAATATAAGCATTGCCTTTTTCACTGATTATTGCAGCCATCTCAAGGAGGAGAGGCTGTTAAGCTGTGGTGGAGTTGGGAATTGGGAGTTCCTTGGAGGGAAGGGAATGTTACAGCTGGGTAGAAAATAGATTTCTCATCTCTCAAATACTTTAGGTAGGTGCCCTCTCTCCCTTTCCACGTCAGGGCAAAACTGACATCTTTTGGTGTATGTGACATCTAGATGTTGTTGTTTTTTTAATTTTACGGGGCAACATTTGGTTTGTTTGGGTGGCAGGCTGACAAATAGCACTGAGTGATGGTTTGTTTGTATGAATTCGGTATTAGGCAATTTTCACTCCAGCCTTCTGTAAGCTTTGCTGGTGGTTTCCATAGCTTGTAGTGGGAAACATGCCTTGGTTTGTACTAGGGATGTAAGTGACTAATCGACTAGTTGGCTATCCGATAAGCAAAAGCTTATTGGATAGTTGACACAGTAGTCAACTAGTTGTCATTCCCCCACCCTCCCTGCCTCTTGCTGCCTCTATCAGAAAGTGGGGCGCAGGAGGAAAAGGAGGGCTTGCTGGGGGGAGTCTGCTTAAAAGCTAGTTCCCTCCAGCTCCATGGGTGGGGGCGGAGCGCAGTGACAGTGTTACACCTTTGAAAAGTACAAGAGTTCTGCTGGGGTTCTTGTACATTTCAAAGCGGAAGTTCTGCGTGGAGCTTGGGGCCTGTGGGGGACTCAGTGGCAATGCTCCATGTGGCATTGCCAAGGCAGAACACCCTGTGGCACTTCTGCCTTTGAAACGTAGCAACAGCTGGGTGGGCTCTTGCTACATTTCATAGAATTGCCCTAATTGAATAGTTGATTAGTTGATTAATGTTAACATCCCTCGTTTGTACTAGTGCATGTCTACAAGATTTTTGGTGGCCTGCCTATTTCAATAAGGGGTATGTAATGGTGTCTATTATAGTTTTTCCCAGTATAGCTGTACTAGCAGCTATTTTAAGTATGGTAACTAAGTCCTTGTGTTTACTACAACTTCTTGCATTGCCGTTGTCTGTCTTTTGTAACTTTTTGTATTTGTACGATACACAACTCACTATTTCCTATGATTTGCATTTCCATACTATAGCTAAGTGTTTGCTTCTCAAGAGTGGTGTTTGCTTAATAAGTGGATTCAGTTAGCAATAAATTCTGATCGCTCACTCACCAGCTCGCCTAGATCCACTTTTGCATTTTGTTCATAACATTTCAAAATACTCCTATTTGAAATCTTTGTATACCTTTAGAGCAGGAGTGGGGAACCTCAAGCCCAGGGTTGTCTTCAGCCCCCGGCTTGCCTGGATGCAGCCCCGAAGGCTCAGGCCTCTCTCTCTCTCTCTCTCCTTCCCTCCCCCCTCCATTTGGTACTCAATCTGTTACCTGAGGAAGAATATAGCTTATACTCCCAAAACTGTAGAACGTGCATTTTTGAGTACAGAATTTTCTGAGAAACTTAAAGGTAAATTTATCAATGAGTACAGATTCTCCAGTGAAATCTCTGATGGACCTATTTAAACCTTCTCATATGTGGCTGGAGGGATCAGTTTATGTGGGCAAGTTGGGAGAGAGCTGGCTTTAGAAGAAAAGTCTAGAGTTGCTCCTGAAGACTCCTATGTGACAGCTTTGTAGTAGGCCTACTACCAGTAGTCATCCTATATTTTGTTCTCTGTTGTCTGCTTCTCAGTCACTTCCGATCTGTAAATGCTGCAGTCAAGGAGGATGCCCTGGAGCTCATGACAAAAGGTAGGTATGAGGAGCCTTCTTCTCATGGTGAGATATTTGCTTCTTCCTTGCAGCTCTATGATGATATGAAGGCAAATGTGATCTCATTGGCTGGGCTGCACCCTCAACCCGTCCCTGATATAGGTCTGTAATCTTGGCAGGCAGTGCAGAGTTTGTGTGCGTTTGCTGTAAGGGCAGACCGACATAAAGTCCCATTTTCCATTTCATTCCTCGAAGGGAGTATGCCTGCCCTTAGCAAGTGGTCCTAGGGGCTGGACTGAGCAGGGCATGGGGACAGAATGAACTTGGTGTCTTTGGGTCCTGGGTCTCAGGGTGTAGTCCAGATTATGGCCAGTGAGGCATGAGCACAGTTCTTTGGTAATCTGAGGGCTGCTGTGAGTTTGTTGCAAAGGAAGCGGGTGCTTGAGTATGTATGGGTAGCGATCCTTTTGCCTTCTCACCTTCCTGCAGTGGTATCCCGTTACTCCAGTGACCTCTCCTCCATCTTGGATGATCTTGATCTGAGCCCTTCGGAACGCACCACTCACCTCAATGCTCTTAAAATGAACTGCTATGTGCTGACTCACCTAGTAGAGGCCTTCGAGATAGACTGCAAGAGTGGCTTGGCAGGGCTGGATCCCAGTGGAAAGGTATGTATGCGAGGCAGGTGGGAGTGGATTTTTTTTGAAAATGGACATGCATAAATTTACTGGACTCTGCAACTTTGTTCCTGCACTTTGATGCTCTAGCTGGAATTTCCCATATGGATGCTGTGATGGGATCCCCAGGATACAGCCTGGAATTGTGGGATTGCTGTGCCCCATCAACTCTCCAGGCTCAGTTGGAGAGTTGATGGTTTTCTAGCAACAAGCAGCAAACCCTTCCAGGTGCTGTGATCACTCAGCATTACAGCATGTGGAACCCCACATCCAGCTGGATGACGGGAATGCTCCCAGAGCCATTCATGAATCTTTCAAGAGTAAGACACCAGCTAAATCCCCTCAACTCCCAGCCTTGCACTTTAGGGGAAAAAATGTATTCATTGGTTCACCACTTTATTAATGGAAAGTGGATATGCACCATTGTTCCCTCCAATTGTTTTATGTCCATGTGTGGAATGACTCTTGTGTGCACTAATGTGATCCATCATTTCCATATCACAGAAAAGTCATTCTGCACATGAACAGTGTGTGGTTGGGGTGCAGGAAGGGACTGGGGCAGAGAATTGAGGTGCAGGAGAGTGAGGGATCCTGATGAAGGTATGGGTTCCGGGGTGGGAGCAGGGATGAGGGGGTTGGAATGCAGGAGGGTTTCTGGCTGGGGGGGTGGGCTCTGTGTGGGGCTAAGGATGATGGATTTGGGATGCAGGCTTCTCTAGGGAGAGAGGACTATGCCCCTCGTCCCCCAGCCTCCTCTCACTGCATCAGCTTGGTGCCAGGTGAGAAGTACCTCTCCATGGCTGTCAGGAGCTCCAGCAGGCACAGCTGAGAGAATGGAGCCTGTCCCCCAGCTGGGGTAGGTGGAGGCGAGGCTGGGTGGAGGCCAGGGACGAAGCGCCTGTCCCTAGGCTGTGGTAACTCTAGATGGGAGAGGGGGGAGGAAGGGGTGTCAGGGAAGGGACCACACTCCAAAGAAGCCAGCAAACTTCCTCCATCCCAAGCCCTGCTGTGCTCTCGCCCTCCATTCTGTGGAGATAGAATACAGGATGAGAAAGGGGGCACCCTGACATCAGCACCTCCTCCTCCTCTTCCTTCGTACTCTGCACTGCAAGCAGGAGGCTCTCAGGGAGGGGCAACTCTAAGGCAAAGGACAGGAGATGTGCAGCAGTAGGGGGAGGGACAGCTGAAGTGCTGTTCTTGATAGCCTCTTGGCCAAACCAGTCAAGATCACCTGTCAAAGGCTCCAGTATCTACCAGTAGATCCTGATCTACTGGTTGGTGACCACTGCCTTACATGATATACTGTATATGCAAGACCACAATTGTCTATAAATGAGTATGGAGGTCACAGGGCACTCCCCCGAGGTATATCTGTCCCAGATGCTGATCAGGTCACTATGACCTGAGGAAAGCCAGGCTGTGGTATGTGCATCTTTGAGTTACTTGTGGGTGGCAGCTTTAGGAGACAGGACAGAACACAGCAGGCAAGGTTTGCTGATACCTAAATGCCAAGGCTATTCGGTGTGGTGCCTCCTATTGTTGCAGTTCCAGTATTCCAGCATTTCCTCCCAAGCGCATGGCCCTTTCCATATAAGAGGAAAGCCATCACAGCTGGTTCCTTTTGCTGTGGCCATTTGGCTCTTGGCAGATTGAAACTTGAGGATCACCTCCAGCTTTAAAAGGGCATGCTGCCAATGTGAATATTTATCCTCTCAGAACAAGAAGAATCATGCCACAGGCTCAGGCTTCTGCTGGGAAGATGAGAGGCAGCCACTTATACAGCTGCTGACACAACTGCTGCAACTGGATCTCCGTCGACTGTGGTGTGGTTTGGTGGTGGAGGAGGAATTCATCAGGTAACGGTCCAAGTGGATACTAGGGAGAGGAAGGCAGAATGGAATGGCTGCAAGGGAGTAAGCTAGATGTGGAGGATGCTGGGAAGGGCTAAAAGAACAGATAAGATCATCTATAGGGCTACGGCTACACTACAAACTTTTTCCAGAAGAGGAAATGCAAATGGGGCACTCATTTGCATATTTTCTTCCGATTCTTCTTGCAGAAGAGGTTCTTGCGCAAAAAAACTCTGTGTAGACTGCACCTTTTTGCGCCAAAACCCTTCTTCCTCATTTTAAGGGATCTTGCGAAAAGAGGGTTTTGGTGCAAAAAGGTGCTGTCTACACAGCACTCTTTTGCACAAAAACTTCTGCAAAAAGGATTAGAAGAGAAAATGCAAATTGAGTGCTCCATTTGCATTTCCTCTTCTGGAAAAAGTTCATAGCTGTAGCCTAGGTGTAAACCTCACGGGAGTAGGGAGATACACTGAGAAGACATTTGAGAGAGCAAGGTAAGACTGAACCAAGGGAGAGATGTTTAGGAGACCTTTGCAATGCTGAGGGACCTATGAGCTTGGGCACATTATTGCTAAGGCCATGAGAAAAAGTGTGTGTGTGTGTGTGTGTGTGTGTGTGTGTGGGCCATGAGAAAAAGTGTGTGTGTGTGTGTGTTTTTAATTTACTGCAGTCATGGGTAAATTTAGAATTTGAGATATGCGTGGCCCCTGAGTCTCTTACCTCCTTTTCAAATTGCTCGGATTGTTTTCTAACATGAGGTATTCTCTATGCCGCTCTCTCTGCTGCAGTGGTGGCCTAGGGTGGAGTGAGTTCGGCTGAGCCAGACCACCTGCTACAATGTGTTGAGATACCACTACCTACTCCTGCTCAAGATCAGGGTGGGCAAAATACAGTCTGCGAGTTGGACCTGGCTTGCTAAGCTTCTGGATCCAGTCCGGGGACCAGCGGGAGCCTCAGCTAAGCTGCTTGCCCTGCCTCCGCATGATGCTCAGAGCAGTTTGCTGAGGGGCCATATGTGTCTGACTACTATGAGCTTGGGTGAAGGGAGCAGAGGCTTCACATGTTGCCCCCAGCACAGTATTGCAGCTCCCACTGGTCAGTTTCCAGCCAGTGGAGCTGCGTCTTTGAAGAACAGAGAGTGAATGAACTCCCCTCCCCCCTTTTCCTCTGGCTTGTAGCATTCAGAACAGCCGTATGGCCCCTGCAGCCAACTCTGAGCAGCGTGCAGAAGCATGGAATGCAGGGAGCCTGGTTGAGGAAACTGCTAGGTTACCAGTTGGGAGTCCAGGGAAGCGTCTCCTGGCCAGAGCCTGCCTCTGGCACTCCAACACCTCTGTCGAACATCCGACCCTTTGCCCCTGCTTCTGCACCCTATACCCATGAAACCCTCTGCATCCTTGCTTCTGCACCTATACTCCTCCCAGACTTTGCACACCCACCCCCTGCACACCCTGCTGCATGCATTCCCTAGGTCACAACTTCCTCCTTCACCTAAATTCCTTTTCCGATCCTGCTTTCCAATCCCAGCTTACATCAAGCTCCCTTCTACACCCAGCCTCTGTCCTAACCCCCGCACCTCCTCCATACCTAAATGCCAGGATTTTAGGAACTTGGAGCCTGGGAAACAACTCTGCCTCCCCTCCCCCCCCCCCCCCCCCCCCCCCCCCCCCCCCCGGAAAGTGGAAACTGAGGCTCTACCAGTTCATACCTTGTGGCTGGGGTTGTCAGATTGCCGTGCCAGGTCTCCTTATCTCTCCCTATTTTCCTTTCAGCTTAGTGACTAGCAACTGTTACCGCATTCTGGAGAAGCCCAGCATCAGCCACCAAAAGCATCGGGCCACACGGGAGGCAGTAATGCATTTGCTTGCTGTGGCTCTGACTCACTATGACCACATGCTCAGTGAGTCCATCACCTCCCCTTCCTGATGTGGGTCCTTCTTATGTATCCTCTGACCCTTTTCCCCCCTCCTTTGGTTTGGCAGGTGCAACTCTGAAGATCACACAGATGTTGCAGCACTTTGAACATGTAGCCCCAGTATTTGCAGGGGCTGTCAGCCTGTGGGCCACAGAGTATGGCATGAAGAGCATGGTGGGAGAGCTGTTGAGGTGAGACATTCTCCAAACCCCTGTCCCCTCCAGTCTCACTAGCTTTTGACACCAAGTCTTTCTTTATGTAGGGAGATTGGACAAAAGTGTCCCCAGGATCTGGCTCGGGATGCTTCCGGAGTGAAGGGCTATGCTACCTTTCTCTCAGAACTAGCTGAACAAATCCCAGCAATAGTGCTGTCAAACATGAGTGTCCTACTGCATCACTTGGATGGAGAGGTACTGCTTGGGAAGGGGCAAAGCTCTGTTTCCAGGGAAAACAATGTATAGTGCAGTGGTATCTAATCTTTTTGGCTTGAAAATCGGCTTGTATTTCAGCAAGATCAAGGGATTGCAAACAGTATTTGGGGGCAGGTTTTCTGCCTTGCTCCACTCTTTGCATGCTCTGGTGATGCGAATGGAGAAGGAACCACTGCAGAAAGTACTATGCTGGGAATTCACTCAGCTTAGGAAATATCCAATGGCAGAGAACTGGGGTGGGTGGGGGGGTGTCACTGTCTGTTGGCTTTCTGCCCTTTTTGCCCACCTCTGTGTGAGGAGAAGACCCATCCTTTGCTGTATGTTTCCCCTAGGCTCAGGCAGAGCTAGCTTAATCTATGCTTCTCTCTCTGGAACTATTCCAGCTTGGTAAGGAAGCAGCCAGTTGCAGGGGTAGCATAAGTCTTTACCAGAGGTGGCTTTACCTGGTAAAATCATGGTTTGCACAACCACAGCAAAAAATAGTTTAGTACTAATTTAAGGCATTTTCTGTTTTTAAGACTGTTTCATTAATGCACACCACAGTGCGCTTAGCTATGTATTCAAGTTGTGGTTTGCAAATGAAATTAGATTTGTACAAATAAAAAATAAAATTGCAGTAGGCATAATACTTGTATGTAATTAAATACTGAACATCAGAATGTTACTCAGACATTCTGGTTTGGTATTTTTATTGAAGGCCGTTGTACATGTTATGACTCACTTCAGTTTTCTAGTTTTTGTTCATATAATATTGAAATCAGTTAGATTCTTTTTCCAGTGCTTGTTCATATCTGTTCCAAGCAGGTGTGCGCGCTGCATGCACGGGTGTTGGGAACTGTTTGCCCTTAGCGGTCTCTGTTGGGCCCAGCTGGGCAGCCTCTGGAGTGGCACCTTCAAGACACTCACTATACGACCCTATCAACCTGACACCTCCCGCCTCCTGCCCCCACACACACTTCAGTTCCTTTTTGCTGGCCATGGTGGCATTGGAACAGTGTTCACTTGCATGCAATTGCTCCCTTAGTTATTGCAATTTTATTTTATTTTTTCAGTTCCCAGGTGTAGTTAGTTGTTGTGTTCTGGATTATCGTCCCATCCACCTGCCTGGGGCTGCAGGACATGCCACAAGCATAGGGGTTTACAGTTTGCCTGACTGCCATAAGCCTATATCAAATAGTGACTGACCCCCACCCCCACTACTGCTGCCTGAGGTGTCTGGGGGAAACCCATCCATGTGAGTGCTGTAGGATTTGCAAGGCTTTTCAGCTGCACATTAAAAAAGAGAATCCCACCTGGAAGCAGCTCCTGGTGGAGGCTGTGCTAAAACCTGCGGCACTGGACCGCCTGGTCTTGAGCTTGGTCTGGAGCATCTGTCATCAATGCCCAAGACTGTGCAATGGAAGGACTCTGCTAAAGAACCCTGGTACTGGAAGTCTGTCACCAGCGTGAGAGGGAGAGCCATGACATTGCTCTTCTCCAGTGCCACTCAAAAGGCACAGAGCATTGGGGAGTAGGGATGTTAAGGACTAGTCAACTAGTTGATTACTCTCTTGCTGCCTCTGAGATGGAAAGGAGAGAGGGGAGGGGGTACTTCAAAGTGGCAGTGCTGCATAGATAAGCAGGGGACTCCCCAGCTAACCCCAGGCTCTGAGCGGCATTTCCCCAGAAAATAAATAAATAAATAAATAAATAAATAATATATATATATATATATATATTTTTTTTTTTTTTTTTTACTGACCCTGGGTTCTGGGGAAATGCTGCGCGGAACCGGGATCTGCTGGGGAATCCCCTGCTGACCCCAGGCTCCACAGCTGCCCCTTTGAAACATGGAGGCAGCATTTCAAAGGGGGCAGCACTGTGGAGCCCGGGGTCAGCTAGGGACTCCAGCTGATCCTGGGTGGCTCTGCGCAGCATTTCCCCAGAACCCCAGGTCATCTGTGGAGTCCATCGCTAATCCCAGGCTCCATGGCTTTGAAATGTACCTGTGCGTGCAGCCCAGAGTCAGAGGGACGTCCCTGGTTCTGGCCTAGTCAGGCATGCCAGACTGAGGCTCACACCCCTACAATCGTGACTAGTCCTCCCCCATACACTTCAGGACAGCTTGGACCTTGTAGTTCAGAGAACCGTAGAGCTGGAAGGAGACCTCAGAAGGTCATCAAGTCCAGTCCCCTCCCCAAGGCAGGACCAATCCCAACTAAATCAACCCAGCCAGGGCTTTGTCAAGCCGATACTTAAACACCTCTAGGGATGGAGACTCCACTACTTCTCTAGGTAACCCATTCCAGTGCTTTACCACCCTACTAGTGAAATAGTTTTTCCTACTATCCAACCTAGACCTCTCCCACTGGAACTTCAGACCATTGCTTCTTGTTCTGCCATCCGTCATGATTGCGAACAGCCTCTCTCCATCTTTTTTGGAACCTCCCTTTAGGAATTAGAAGGCTGCTATTAAACCCCCCTCACTCTTCTCTTCTGCAGACTAAACAAATCCATCAGTCTCTCCTTATAGGTCATGCGCTTCAGCCCCCTAAACATTTTCGTTGCCCTCCGCTGGACCCTCTCCAGTGCGTCCACATCCTTTCTATAGTGGGGGGCCCAGAACTGGAAACAATACTCCAGATGTGGCCTCACCAGAGCCAAATAAAGGGGAATAATCATTTCTCTAGATCTGCTGGCAATGCTCCTCCTAATGCAACCCAATATGCCATTAGCCCTCTTGGCTACAAGGGCACACAGTTGACTCCTCTCCAGCTTCTCAACCACTGTAACCCCCAGGTCCTTTTCTGCAGAACTGCTACTTAGCCATTCGGTCCCCAGCCTATAACAATGCTTGGGACTCTTCTGTCCCAAGTGTAGTACTCTATACCTGTCCTCATTGAACCTCATCAGATTTCTTTTGGCCCAATCCTCTAATCTGTCCAGGTCACTCTGGACCCTATCCCTGCCCTCCAGCATATCTACCTCTCCCCCTAGGTTAGTGTCATCTGCAAACTTGCTGAGGGTGCAATCCATCTCCTTATCCAGGTCATTAATAAAGATGTTGACCAAAATTGGCCCTAGAACTGACCCCTGGCGCATTCCACTAGAAACAAACCGTCAACCTGACATCAAGCTGTTGATCACTACCTGTTGAGCCTGTCAATTTAGCCAGCTTTCTCTCCACCTTAGTCTATGTATCCGATCCATACTTCCTTAACTTGCAGGCAAGAATATCAAAAGCTTTGCTAAAGTCAAGGTATATCACATCCACTGAC
Organism: Pelodiscus sinensis; assembly: GCF_052426305.1. NCBI lineage: Eukaryota > Metazoa > Chordata > Testudines > Trionychidae > Pelodiscus > Pelodiscus sinensis. Next base: position 143,717,290 of record NC_143052.1, on the reverse strand, counting down.
TTTCCCATATCTACAGAGCCAGTTATCTCCTCATAGAAGCTAACCAGATTGGTCAGGCACGACTTGCCCTGGGTGAATCCATGTTGACTATTCCTGATCACTTCCCCTCTTCCAAGTGCTTCAAAATGGATTCCTTGAAGATCCCCTCCATGATTTTTCTGGGGACTGAGGTAAGGCTGACTGGTCTGTAGTTCCCTGCATTGTCCTTCCCTTTTTTAAAGATGGGCACTACACTTGTCTCTTTCCAATCATCTGGGATCTCTCCCGATCTCCACGAGTTTTCAAACATAATGGCCGAAGACTCCGCAATGACATTTACCAACTTCCTTGGTACCCTCGGATGCATTAAATCCAGGCCCATGGATTTATATACTTTTAGGTTTTCTAAATAGTTTCTAACCTGTTCGTTCTTCAACAAGGGCTGCCCATCTCCTTCACATACTGTGTTGCCTAGTGCATTAGTCTGGGAGCTGACCATGTCTGTGAAGACAGAGGTGAAGACAGAGGCAAAGAAAGCATTGAGTACTTCAGCTTTTTCCATATCTGTCACTAGGTTACCTCCCTCATCCAGTAATGTCCCCATGCCTTTCCTGTTACCCTTCACGTCCCTTGCTAGCTGCAATTCCAATTGCGCTTTCACCTTCCTGATAAGTCACCAGCATAGTTCTCCCTAAGGTGCTAGGCTGTGCTCAGTTCTGGGCCCTCCCATCTCATTTGTAGAGCTGCACAGCAACACTCACCACTCACTTACCTGCTGGAAGGTGAGTAGCGGGTTCCTGCTCAGCAGAACACCATGCGGCCTGGCTGCCCTGTGTGCTGTAGCTGGAGCCAGACCATGGTGAGGCTGTCCCTGCTGGGGCAGCGTCACCACAGTCCCAATTCCTGCTCTGTGGGGCTGTTCAGGGGGGCGAGCCATGTGGCGGAGCGAGGCTGTTCCCTGCCCAGGGCTGCTGGAGCAAGCCACATGTCGGGTGGTGGTGGCCAGGGCTGCAGCCACATGTCAGGCAGTAGCGGCCCCGGCTGGGAAAGGCATTCTGCTAACTGAAGTGGGGCAAGCTGCACTCTTGGGGCTGGGAAGGCACCAGCCTGCAGCGCCTGGCTCAGGAGTGGGGCAGGTTAAGGGAGAGGCAGGCACTGACCTGCTGGGCCAGGGTTCCCTTAATGAATGTTACTGATGTTAAATGAAAGAAATCCCATGTTCAGATTTAGATCAGACCTGCTTTGCTGGCGATTGCTGTTCGTAAAAATGCAAGTCTTATTAAAAACATTTTAAAATCAGAATACTATCAAGCCTGTTTATTACGCAGACCGCTAAATGCAGTCTTTAAATTTTATAGAACAAATGGCCTTTCATTAAGCCATTCAAAAGTGTGTTCCTCAAGGGGCATTGTTTCAAGGAGAAATGGAGAGAGTACAGTTTAGTGGGTAGAACAAAATACTGGAAGTCGGCCATTAATTTTTTAGTTTGCTCTTTGTATTCTTGTGTATGTACAGTAAAACCTATGTTATCTGGCATGCTCGGGGATGAGGGCATTCTGTTTATCTAAAACCTCTGGTTCACTGCTCTGCAGCCAAAATGCTTCTGAAATAAATGCAGTCAAACTTTAATAATTCTGGGTCACTGACAATGAAAATGATGCTTAACATTGTTTATTGACTCTAGCTTTCAAGATATGCTATTGGGTCAGTATATATGACCCTTGACTTGCAAATGGCGAAGGATAAGTGAGTTATAAAGGGAAGGGATCTCCATTTAAACCAGAAATGACTAAAATACATCTATGAATAAATCTATAACTGGGTTTGGACAGTACAGGCAGTCCCTGGGTTACGTACAAGATAGGGACTGTAGGTTTGTTCTTAAGTTGAATCTGCATGTAAGTCAGAACTGGCGTCCAGATTCAGCTGCTGCTGTAACTGACCAGCGGCTGACTACAGGAAGCCTGAGGCAGAGTTGCTCTGCCCCAGGCTTCCTGGAATCAGCCTCTGATCAGTTTCAACAGGTTGAATCTGGACGCTAGTTCCGACTTGCATACAGATTCAACTTAAGAACCGCAGGCGTCCCCAAGTCAGCTGCTGCTGAAACTGATCAGCGGCTGATTCCAGGAAGCCCAGGGCAGAGCAACTCTGCCTCAGGCTTCCTGTAGACAGCGCTGGTCAGTTTCAGCAGCAGCTGACTTGGGGACGCCTGCGGTTCTTAAGTTGAACAGTCGTTGGAGCCTGGGAGGGAAAAGTGTTCAGCATCCACTACTTGTTGAATCAAGGAAGATTTTGTTACCACCCTTACACATCAAGCGGGGTCTGATGAAGAACTTTGTCAAGGTCATGGACAAAACACAAGCAGCTTTCAAGTACCTCCATGGAAAATTTTCAAGGTTAAGTGAAGTTAAGATAAAGGAAGGTGTCTTTGTTGGTCCTCAGATTCATGAACTTCTTTGAGATGATGCATTGACCATGCACTGCGTGGCAAGGAAAAGGCGGCATGGAAAGCCTTTCAGTTAGTGGCAATAAATTTTCTCAGAAACAACAAGGCAGACAACTACAGGTTGTTGGTGGAAAACCTCCTCAAGGCATACAAAAGCCTTGGTTGCAACATGTCACAAAAGATACATTTTTTTGCACTCTCATCTAGAGAGTGCTCATGTGAGCAACTTTTGGTCACCAGGACATTGCAACAATGGAGAAACACTATCAGGGAAAATGGAGCCCTTCAATGCTTGCAGACTATTGCTGGACAGACACAAGAGATGCTCCATTTAATGAATACAAGAGACAAGCCAAGAAGCACTGAGTAGACACTGAATAGGACTAAACTATGTACATAATGGTTTTTTGCCTTTTGTTTCATAATTTTTATTTATATAACTCTTTTGCTGATTAAGAGTTACATAAACAGGACAGGTGAAATATTATCATGTAAAGCAACCATAAACACATGAAAAGACCTAGGTTTACAATTTATGATTAAAACTCTATCTACACAATATACATAGATGTAAAAACTTAAATATCTTGGAAACAGTACCCAATCAGTAGTTTTATTTGTCATATTTGAATTCAGAACATCGAAATACATAATAATTAGCACATTTTATCTCTGATGCAGATGACTTCTAAATTGTAGACTAGTATTATCTGAGGGTCCTATCAACCTAGGAAAAACTATTGAACAATAATAGTAAAACTCAAGTTTTTAATATTGGTAATTTTGTAGTGAGGGGCAGTTGGTCTCATTTTGAGTTAAAGACGATTAGTACTTCTTAAATAAAAAATTGTTAAGCCAATCATGGTAAACCAACCTGAGTCTGTGCCCCTGAAGGTATGGCTGAGGGTAATGCCAGTTAAAGTTTTCTTGTTAACAGAGTGCTGGATAACAAAGGTTTCACTGTATATATGATACTTGTTAGTAACTGGTAGGTGCCAAGCACACATGACCTCACGAGTGGTGCATAAGACACAACACACTCTGCGCAGGGACATTGGCCACTAATACCTTCACAAGTCTACCACTCCCTGCGCTGGTGGTTGAACCTTCATTTAGTTTGCAAGGGCATTGCTGGTAGCTCCACTAGCATTGGTATACAATGCTGATAGTTATTTGTGGATATGCCACTTCTCCAGGACTCACACAGGATGGTGGGCGTCTTCTGGGTGCGGGCTTCATGATGTGGGGCTTTGTGGCTAAATTGACTAGCGCTCCAGTGCTTGTAGGCAGTTGGGGAGATGCTACTGGGAATTAGGGAGGCTGCCACTAAAGCCATTTAACTGACAAGTGGGAAAGGTTCTTGTGCTGGTGCGATGAATGGTGCCTTCAATACCCTCCCTGGCCCCTGTTTCTCTCATCCTGGACTGGTGCTGGTCTTGAAACAAAAGAGTCTTTCTCTCCCATTAGGGTCTGCCTGGCAACTATTTTGGCCTTTCACCCAGGGGACTCGGGGCAATCTGTTTTCATGAACCTCATGGTAGTTCATTTAAGGCGATAGAGAGACTCTCTCTACCTGCAGTTGCGACCATCCATACCTACGTGGGACCTGAATTTGATGCTCTCTAGGCTCCTGTGCCTCTCATATGCTCCTTCCTTTCCCTTTCATGGAAGGTAGCATTCCTGGTGGCCACAACATCAGCTAGACGGGTGTCAGACCTGAGGGCCCGGACACCAAAATTCCTGCATACAGTCTTTCATAAAGACAAAGCTCAGCTTAGATCACCCAGCATTTCTGCCATGGGTATTGTCCCAATTTCAACGGGGACAGGACATTTTCCTTCTGGCGTTTTTTCCTAAAGAAACACACCACTTCCAGGCAGCAGAGACTGCACTCTGTCTGGATGGCCACAGAGTCCTTGCTGCTACATCACATGCACAAAGCCATCCTAGAGATTGACACAGTTGTTTGGAATAGCTGCAGCCCGGATGAAAGTCTCCTGGTTTCATCACCGCAAATCTGTTTGTGGCTCACAATCTGCATCCATACCTGCTACAATCACAGCTCCAGCTAACACCCCTCATTCCACAGGGGCATGTACTACTTCATCTGCCTTCCTTACTCAGGGTATGTCTAGACTACAGGGTTTTGTCAACAGAAGTTTTGTTGACAGATACTGTCAACAAAGCTTCTGTCGACAAAGAGCGTCTAGACTACATCCAGTTCTGTCGACAAAGCAAGCCGTTTTGTCAACGTAACAGTGTGGACGCAAAGGACAGTGCAGATGCAATAATGCCTTCTATCGACAGAACTCTGTCAACAAAAGGCGTTATTCCTCATAGAATGAGGTTTACATACGTCAACAAAACTGCTGAGTTTTGTCGACGTTATGTTGACATAACTCAAAGGCAGTGTGGACGCAGGTATAGTTTTGTCGACAAAAGTCCAGTTTTGTTGACAAAACCCTGTAGTCTAGACACACCCTCAGGTGCAGATGCAAGAGATTTGTAGAGTGGCAGCCTGGTTGTCTGTTCATTCACTCATGACATTGATCAGCAAGCTAGGAGTGACGCAGTAGTCAGCAGAGTGGATTTCCAGTCAGTGATTCCATAGCTCCAACCCCACTTCCAGGGAAGAGCTTGGGAGTCACCCCATTGGAATCCCCATGAACTGACACACGTTTGAGATGCGTTCGTGTTCACTAGCCACCCTCCTGCTTATCTATGGGAGTTGCGGGCAAAAAGGAACTGAAGGGACAGGTCGGATCGACAGGGTCGTATATTGAACTCCAGGAAGGCATCTTTCCAGAGGGTTCCCCAGTTGACCTGATGGGCTGCTAAGGGAAAAAGGTTCCTGGCACTCATGCACTTGATGTTCACACACCTGGTTGGAATGATTGCTAACAAAACATCTTGAAGAACAATTGAGAGTTGAGCAACTGCTTTTTATGTGGAATTGCTGGTGATGCAGAGCTGAAGCATTAAGGAAACAAGACTGCAGAATTGCAGACTACAATCCTAATCCCATTTGGCTGTAGAGGATTCTGTAAGGATGTTAGATAGCGTGTAATTGAATAATGATGTAACTGTGCCAAATTTTAGAGGTTACATGATTGTTCGGTAGTCCCCCAGGAGCGGGGCCGGCAGCCAGTGGGGAGCCCCCTACCACTCTGCGCTCTGCCTTTCTATCAGGCAGCCGTGCAGGGTGGCAGGTAGGAACCAGTCTATGAGAGGAGCCTCTGCCGACAGAGGGTGTGCTGGCATCCTATGGAGCAGCCTCCCCAGAGGCAGCGAAGAGGGGTCAAGTGGCTCCCCACATGTATTGGCTCCTGCCTGCTCTCCCCCTCCTCCCATGCTGATGCCTGTGATAGAGAGACAGCAAGCATGGGGTTGAGGGCAGGTAGCACCATGGGAGCAGACATTCATAGGGAGCTAGCTTAAAAGCCAGCTTTGTTTCTGCTGCATACTGATGCAGTTATTTTTTCTGGTTTAATCTGGCCTTAAAATGGGATTTTCCTGGGAAATTGCCAATCCTGACCAATAGAGCAGCCATAATTCCTGTCTTTCTTCCTTATGATGTAGCATTTGGCCAACGGGAGCTGCTGAGCAAATGCTTCAGGAGCAGAATTGCAGTTATTTTGGGGCCTCAGGGGGCATGGTGCTCCTCACTATGGGGAGCCCCTCTGTTAAGTTGCAGGGGTGGCTTGCCTTCAACTCAGAATCATGTGAAGTCATCCTCAAAGTCCACAAATGGCACTCCAGTCAGCCTGAGTGCTGCAGGCCTAAGTGCATCGGAGCTCTGGGAGATGCAGCCTCCAGGGGCCAGCCACATTTTCCTGTTGTCACACAGGAATTCTGTGGTAAAGCAGAGAATTGAATTTGGGTTTCCCAAACATAAGCACTGGACCATCCTTGCTGTCTTAGCATGAGTCCTGGTTGGATAGGTGCTGTGGAAATTCCCCTCCTTCTGATCCTGGTACAGTGGAGTCATTTTCTCTCTGCAGAGCTATGTAATGAGAAATGCCATCCTGACAGCCATGGCAGAGATGTTGCTGAAGGTGCTGAGTGGGGATCAGCTAGAGGAAGCTGCAAGGGGTACACGGGACCAGTTTCTGGATACGCTGCAGGCCCATTTGTGTGATGTCAACGGGTTTGTGCGCAGCCGTGTGCTGCAACTCTTCACCCGGATTGTCCAGCAGAAGGTGAATCTTTGTGAAGGAAATCGGGGGAAGGAGGCGTTCTCCTCAGATTGCTCTCCTGTTTAGGAAGGGGTGAGGGAGAACATGAGGCCTCTTGCTGGGCTCTGAGGAAACATGGCTGTGGAACTTTCCTAGAGGGAGGAATGCAAGTCTACATCTAATGTCTCCAGGGCTTCTGGGTAACCTCTTCAATCCACTCTTTGCTGCAGGCCTTGCCCTTGGCTCGGTTCCAGGCAGTGGTGTCTCTGGCTGTGGGCCGCCTCCAAGACAAATCAGTACTTGTGGTTAAGAATGCCATCCAACTTCTGGCTGCATTTCTGTCAAACAACCCCTTCTCCTGCAAGGTAAACTGCTCTACCATTCTGGAATTTCTGTGCCTTCCTGGGGCAGGAGCTCCCAGGAAGAGGTTGGTCACTAGTCTTTGGCTGTGGCTCAGGGTCAATATTGGAAGTTTCCTTGTTTTTCCTCTGATTCAGGTACCCTAACTAATATCTGGGCTTTCCATTCCATTGTTCAGCTTGCTTGTATGCAGGGTATGTGGTGCATGCCTGGTATACGGCTCTTAACTCTGCTGAAAGCCTTTCCTGGTTTGGTTTGAGTCTGCGGTGGGACTGTTCTTTGGGATTTTGGTTTAGACTTCAGAATCTTGCTCCACTGCACCCCCTAGGTCATGGAGCTTGTGCTCTTGCACACCCTTCACTTAGACCTTGTCGCAAACTACGTGGCTTCACAGCTAGACCTCCTCCTATGCTCCCCTTGTGGGAAGTGGTCTAGAAGCAGCTACTCTAGCTTCCAAAAGCAGGTGCCTTTTACAGGTCCTGGGGTACTTCAAGGGGGAGCTGAAAGAAGGCTTATGTGGGAGAAAGCAGGAGCTTAAGTAGGATTTAAGGGTATGGAGAACAGCGTGAAACATTCCAATTTTCCCCTCGCATCCCCAGCTAAGCTGCACTGACCTGGCTGAGCCACTCAAGAAAGAGATGCAGAAACTGCAAGAAATGAGGGACGAACGTACAACAGCAGCTGGTAATCTCTGCTTTTGTCCATCCGAGTGGGTATCCTGAGTCCTCCCAGCAGGAATTCCTGTGCATTTCTCATTCTTCTTCCTGTCTTGCATCCATACTCAGCCTGTATTGCAGTGCCCCAATCTTTTATCCTTTTGAGCTTCTGTGACCTGAGCGGTCCTGTCTGCATGGCCCAGAGTATCAGAAGCTTTCCATATGGAATGGAGAGGGAAGATCAGGAGGGGGCAAGCAAAGGGAATGGTGTCTCTGGGGGACCTAGAGAGGAGAGTGCAGGACTCCAACCCTATCTCCATCTAAGCTGTTTCCCACACTTTAGGATAATGGGTTTGGTTAGCTGTATCATTCCTGTTCTCTTCCCTTTTTTCATAGCTGCACTAATTACCCCAGAGGAGGAGTGGGAGGCCATGCTGCCAGAGCTCAGGGCCACCATACATCAGCTCCTTCACGCGTTGCAAGGAGACGAGGAGGAAGAGGAGACGGCACTAGAGGTTGAGGAGACTGCACTGAGTACAGCTGAGCGCATCATCCAGTTGCTGAGGAAGCTAAACTACAAGTGAGTGGGACCCTTCAATGGGCTGCGGTTGTGTGTGTGGGGGGGGGCAGTGGGGGAGGGATCTGCAATATGGGGAAGAGTTACCGTGGGGACGCCCATCTGTAATCCTTTTATTGGGTGAGGTCTGAGCCTTGGGGAAGGGGTAACACCTTGTGGGAGATTGAAGACTCATTTTTTGTGTGGAAAGAGCTTACTGTCCATGGTAGTCTGGAGGTGTTGACGAGATCCCTATCCCATAGGTTCAGGCACAAAGCCAAGTGATGGAGTGCTTCACTGACTGGCTCCTGTCCAGTGGATGATTTCTTATTGTGCATCCTCTCTGTCCAGGGATGCTATCCGCCTAACACAGAGGGCCGTGTGCCACTTTGATGGGGAGGAGCCCTTCACCAGCAGTTCAGTGTTGGAGAATGACAAGGAAGCCATGACCCTGGCCATTCTGAGGACACTGTACACAGGTAGCTTTTCTGAGACCACCAGTTTCTTGTCTTGGGGGTCATATTGGTACCAACACTATAGAGGTGAAACATGTTCTGTCCCTTTCCTCAGCCCTGTCTCTGCTTGCATTGCATCATGCCATGGAAGTGAGACTTGACTGGCTGTGTGCTGAGAATCTAGGTCTAAATCCCCCTTTTTGGCTGCCTGACTGAGCTGCTGTTAAGTTGTGGTGTTGGGAGCTGATTCTTGGTTTAGGTCACCAGGGATGAATAGGGAGAGGACAAAAAACATTTTCTCCTGCCCCAAGCACTGTTCATGGATAAGTTATTTTTGTTATGTAGATTTCCACCTGGAAAACGATATCCAACAGCTTTCGCATAGCAATGGAGAAGACCCTGTAATAGAAGAGCAGCCACCCCCCGAGCTGGTCAAGCAGGAGATGCTTGTGCAGTATCTGCAAGATGCACACAACTTCTCTATGAAGATCACTGAAGCCTTGAGCATGGTCAGCAGGATGATGTATGAAAGCTCTGTCTCTGGTAAGTGGGGTAGCCCCAGATCATCCTATCCATTAAGATTACCAGGGTCCTCAGCTTGGTGGATGAGAGCTCTATCTTGGATATGTGGAAGAGGCCAGGACTGGAATGCCCTGAAGAGGTGCCTTGGGGACTTGCCTGCCTTGTTAACATTGGGCTCACAGAGCCAGTCAAGAGGGTTGTCTTGGGTGGGGTATTCTCTGGTATTTAAAAGCCTCAGTAAACTTTTCAGGTAAATGTAGTGGATCCAGCCTCTGAGGCCTGCAGATTCTTCAGAATATCAGGTGGCCTCAATCAATTCTTCAGGGCAGATTCTCTTGTCCTTTTCTGCTTTGGGGATGCAAGAGTAATGGAAGCCCTTGGCAGCTCTCTTAGTGGGTATTTCCCCGATAGACAGAGCCAGCAGAGCTGACTTCTCTGTTGCCACACTGCACCATTTCCATGAGTGCAGAAGAGAGAGGCAAGTGGCTGGCAGTACATTCTATGTTGTGGCTAATCCCAAATGGCATATGGTCCCTGAGGTGGGCCTCGGACCGCTCTGACCTGTAGAAGAGGCGGGGAGGAGAATTGGAAGGCTCGAAATACTTTCCTAAATCCTCCTCTTTCCTCTCCCTTCTGCTTTGCTGGGCAGCAGCAGAGGACCATGGGAACCACATTTGCTTCCAGGTCTCTGACTCCTTGTACTAAGCTTGGGGTTCCTGTAGCCTGATGGGCAGAGGGGCTATGGATTAATTGGATCAGTTATTTCCTATTCTTGCGCTGCTGAGTAGTTTAGTAGGGAAGAAACGGCAGCGGTTATAAAACAATTTGCTTCTTCATAGCAAGTGATCGGATTCAAACTGCTTTTATCCAGAAGTTGCATGACGTGGCTCTGGAAACATGTTCTCAGTTCATAATCAACTGCGAGTTTTGCTGGGGCTTTTGGTCATCGTTTGGGCACTGCTGAAAGTGCTGTGGCAGCCACCTCTCTACTCCCCAGGGGACAGGACTGTAGCGTGTCGGGGGGCCTGTTGTACGTGGGCTAAGGGTTTGCTGGGAAAACAATGGGTACATAGCTTATTGCTTAATGATGCACTGGACCCATCTCTTTCATAGACTAGAAGGGACTGGATTGTTGTAAAGCTAGACTGACTCTTCTCTACTCTCCTAGTGGTGCAGGAGGCCATTGAGTTCTTTGTGACAGTCTCGCAGTTCGGTGTTCCCCAGGCACTGCTTGGAGTTCGAAGGATGCTTCCTCTTGTCTGGTCTAAGGAGCCAGGTATCAGAGAAACTGTGCTAAGTGCCTACAGGAGGCTCTACTTAAGCCCCAGCGGGGACTCCGAAAGGTATGGGATCCCCTGATCCGTGTCAGTATCTCTCAGGAGGTGCTGTTGGAAAGGGAGTATGGACTGCGCACCAGTGGGTGCGGTGCGGTAGGCAGGGTGTGGGTGGGTGGTTTTAGGGTGCAATCCAAACCACTGAGGGGTTGTTGCAGGGTGGGCAGTGACCTGGACTACTTTGTAATGTTTTGAGCTTGTAGGTCTCAGGCTAGGCTGCTTGCAAACAGCTTACCAATACGCAGGTCATATCCTGGGTGTCTGTGTACAGCCACAGCCCTGCTCTAGCACAGCGGTTTCCAACTGTTGGGCTGCAGACCTCTGACAGCTGGGCCACGGCAGGTCTGGGGGTCAGGGCTGGAGTACACTGCCCAGTGTCCTACCATACAGGAAAGTGTTCTTCTGTCTTGGGGGAGACCTTGCCCCTTCCTGCTGTTGGCTGGCTGAGAGGCGGGGCAGGACACGCCTCTCCCAACCGCTGCAGCAGGAGGGGGAGGTGCTGGGTGGTATGCCCTTGCCCCCAGAGCTACTGGCATGCAGGCAGCAGCGCAGGGCTAGGTGAGGGAGGTGGGGCAAGCACTGGGGGCTGCAGGGGCAGGGCTATTGCTGCTGGGGGGTTCTGGAGGCTGAGCTAGTACTGTGAGGGGGAGCTACAAGGGCAGGACTGGCATTGGGAGGGCTCTTGGGATGGGGCTAATATTGGGGACTGGCACTGGGAGGCATTCTGGGGGGGTTGAGTGCAGTTGGGCTCTGGAACCAGGAGATTGGTGCTGTGGGGGCTCTAAGGGGCAGGGGGCTGGCACTAAGGAGGTTGGGTGCAGGAGACTCTGGGGTCAGTGGCTGGCACTGGGGGGGTAGTGGAGTTACAGCTGGGACTGAGGGCTCTGGGAGCTGGGCTTTTGGTGGACAAGGAATGTTTTATTTTCACATTTGCATATTCAAATGCATAATGAATATGCAAATGTTGCTGGTTTCCCAAAAGTTTGTGAATGGGTTTGCCAGTCCCCAGTATCAAAAAGGTTGGGAAACACTGGTCTGGCAGATGGTCAGCTTTCACCAGTCTTGATTATTACTTGCTGGATGACCCCAACCCACTCCAAGTCCTGAAAACATGTTCTGCATTATCTGGCCCTCTCTGCAGGTACATCTAGACTACATGGCTCCGTCGATGGAGCCATGTAGATTTGTTTGTTCGGCAAAGGGAAATGAAGCCATGATTTAAATAATCGCGGCTTCATTTAAATTTTAAATGGCTGCCCCGCTCTGCCGATCAGCTGTTTGTCGGCAGATCAGGGCAGTCTGGACGCTCCCCTGTCGACATGAAAGCCCTTTATCGACCTCCCCATTATACCTCGTAGGATGAGGTTTACCAGGGAGGTCGATAAAGGGCTTTCAGGTCGGCGCGGGAGCGTCCAGACTAGCACGTTGAGCCAACAAACAGCTGATCAGCTGTTTATCGGCTCAGTGCGGCAGCCATTTAAATTTAAATGAAGCCGCGATTACTTAAATCACGGCTTCATTTCCCTTTGCTGATCAGCCTAATCTACATGGCTCCATTGACGGAGCCATGTAGTTTAGACACACCCTGCCAGTTCAGATATTAAAGGTCCATTGCTCCTGTAAAGGGTCAGTATTCAAGTCCATTACTTTACCTGGAGTTACCAGACACTGGCTTGAATTTTAGATTAAAGAAAGTAGGATTTTAAGTGAGTTCTGGTATGAAGTATTCAGGTCAGAAATGGTTGCAAGAGAATTAGAGCTGGGTAAATGGAGGTTAGGTCCTTCAATGGCTATTAGCCAGGATGGGCAGGAATGGGGTCCCCCTAGCCTGTTTGTCAGAAGCTGGGAATAGGTGACAGGGGAGGGATCACTTGATGGTTTCCTGTTCTGTTCATTCCCTCGGGGGCACCTGGCATTGGCTTCTCTCGGCAGACAGGATATTGGGCTGGATGGACCTTTGGTCTGACCTATTATGGCTGTTCTTGCATTGTTAAGTTCGTTACCATGTGTTACCACCAACTTGGCTAACCAAATTCTCAGGTCAGGGTCCCCCTCCTTTTCTTCCCCCCCAAGTCAAAGTTTGATTTCTTTGTTTTCTCAGATGAAAGAAAGGGCTTGCCATTTTCTGCCCCCTTTTTATAGTCCAGTTACCCCGCAAAATGAAATTTATTCAAACAGTAAAGAGGTAACATTAAGGTCTGGTATTAAAGGAAGCTCCCATGGTTTTTCTTCTCATTGCATTTACTGAAATGCAAATTTGCTTTTGTCTTTTGTCGTCTTTTTATCTGCTCACTTGAGGACCCTTACTGCTTATGTGCATTAAGCTGAAATTTACATACTACTTTGATCAGGGTACAGCTATGTAGTTTTGAACCTCATTCACAACTTTACAAAGTGCTTCATACATTTCATCATGATGTTATTGAACAGTTTTATTTTTCAAATGATACCTTACAAGGCTTACTTTGTACAAAGATGATTACGTTATTGTATCATCTGTGAATACAGTTCTGCTTTTGGTCACAGAGTCACTAAGGAATGCTTTTCCTTAATGACTACTGACCCTTAAATAATGCTGGGGGCCAGGAGGAAACATGCTTGGTGACCTCTCTCCCTGGATGCACTGTGCTGCTGGACATCTTTCTATTCCCATGGGAACTAAAAGAAGAGGTTTTGCCGCCTCATGAAATCACTGCATGCTTTCTGATGCTTTTTCTGAACCTTACTGTTGTGATTATAGTCTCTGTTCTGAGAACAGCTTTCATGTGAGCAACTTTTGGTCCCTTATTTCAACATGTTTGTTTGAAGAGCCTACTAGGGGAAGGGGCTGCATGCATGCCTCATTTCAGGGACTGGATTGCTCTATTTGGCATCTGGTTCTGGGAAGTAGTTGCATATAAATTGCCTTTTTGTCTGTTTATCTCCTATACAGGGCCAGGGCCCAAAGCCTGGTGCAGTCTTTTTCCCTTCTCATGGTAGATGCATCTCTAGGGACCATTCAGTGCTTGGAGGAAATAGTAAGTACTAGTCCCACCATGTATCTTGATTCTGTCCAAGATTTTGAGCTTTTTGTCCTGCTTTTTGACTTGCTGCTGGTGTGTCCTTGTGACTGACCTTGGCATAGTAGCTTTCTCCCAGGGTTGCTCTGCCTGTGTTCTGACCTGCTTCTACTTTGGCCTTCTGGCCAAGCTTCTTTAAAGTCTCTTCTTCCTGGGCAGTCCATGAACAAGATGTAAGTGGAATGAACACAAATAAGCTCCGTTAACAAGAAATACATGAGTAATTTCCTCTTGGTATGCATCAGACTCTGGCCCTCAGAGAGAGAGGCCTTCAGACCATTGTCCTCTGGGAAGCTCCCCTGTTGCCAGGTGTAGGGTGTATATACCCTGTCACATCTGTCATCTAGCCATCCCAATAAGATCTCGTGATGGTGTGAAACATCCCACACTGTGTTCGTGCATCCCTAGTTAATGATTTCCTCTCTCTCTCCAGATCTCGGAGTTTGTGCAGAAAGATGAAATAAAGCCATCTGTGGTCCACCTGCTCTGGGAGCAGTTCACAGAGAAAGCGCAGCGGTCGTCACTGGAGCGCTGTGCTGCTGTCATGCTGCTGGGGATGATGGCACGGTGAGGCCATAGATCAGATCTTTGTATCCTTATTGACCCTATGAAAGCAGGGAGTCTTCCCAGAGTTAATTAGGTACAAGGCCTCGGTGGGCTGCAGTTTCTTGCTCTAGATTCTGTGGTCCCTGATTTCTGCAGAGATTCAGAAATGAATTGCATATAGAAATACTGGGTCCCAGTAACCCCAGTTTCTCTAGGTTGTTAGCATGCTACTAAATTCCGTGTTCTGAGCTAAGCTACCTCACCTTTTTCATGTTTTATTACAGTTCTGGGTACCTAGTTTATTAGTTCCATTGTATAGAGGAGAAGTTACTGAATATAGGGGTATTTGAAGACTTTGGGATTGCAGAGTAGTTGTTTCCTTGCCCACTTTGGTCAGAGTAGGGGATGGCTTTGTTTTCTGGGACATGAGGGTTTCAGTTCCTTATCTCCCAATCCAGTGACCCTTGAGACCACATACCTGCCCCCATTAGTTCCCACATCTACTACTGTAACAGTCAGTGAGGCACCTGATGGGTGTTTCCAGCACTCTTGATATTAGAGATGGGAGTCTCCCCAGTATGGCCCAGGTAAATACATCTTCCATCCCAGGGGTTGCAGCCAGATCATATATTACTGCTGCACAGACCTATCATACTTTCAGCAGCATTTGCAAAGCAAACTGACCCATTTTTGGAGGGGAGGAGGGAGCAGAACTACCCTTAGCTGCTGGACTCTGTTCTGCTCCTGCTGCAAGAATGTCAGTTGCTGCCTCTTCCCCCTTCCTTACCAAAAAAGTCTTTTCTGCTCTTGAGCCCTGGGGAGAATAGCTGAAACAATGTTGCCAGTTTTAGTGATGTATTGTCTGGTTTATCTTGTTTGTAATTGCTGCTGCCTCCTCCCCCACCAAAGCATGTGCAACATCCACCTCTCTAGAATTTGGTTGACTGCCTTTCACCTGAGTCAGGGATCAGTTGGCAGCTGTTTCTTCAGGCTCATGTCCCTCTTCGGCCGTCTTCGCATATTTCATGTAAGATTTCAGAACAATCCTACCTAATCATGTGCATTTTCCCCCTAACCACTGCCACTCAGGGGAAAGCCAGAGATTGTGGGTAGTAACCTGGATGTTCTGGTGAAGACTGGGCTAGATGAGAAGGTAATTGAAGACTATCGCCTCGCCCAAGAAGTGTGCAATGCCATCTCCAAGCTTGCCAATAGCAACAAGGTAAGGCATGTGAGCTCCCCCAAATGTTGGGCATTTCTTTGAACTGCCGTTGTTAAATCCTCTATCCTGAGCAGCTAAAAAATAGGAAAATAGGTATTTATCAAGTCTAGGTCCACCCATCCACAGTGTAGACTAGAAGATGTAAATGGAACCATTTCTGTCCATCACTGGCAAGGCTAACTTCATTTGGGAAAACTAGGTCAATAGATTTTCCCATCCATGAACTTCCAGAGTGACAATTATGATCAGGGCTCAACAAATCATGTAATCTACTCGCCCATGGTGAGTAAATTACAAGTTGGCATCGCATGATCTGCGCATGCGCAGCTCACAGAACTGCACGGCTGGCGAGTGGGGCTCGCTGCCGTTTGGCAAGCCCCGATTATGATGCATGTCAGCTTGGCCAACTGGAGAGTCTTTTCTGTTAAACCATGTTCCCTAAACTCTCGTAGCATCAGGTTTGGAGGTTTTGTTTATATTGGTGGAAGAATTACATTTAAACTTTACATGTAAAAGGAAGGTTGAATAGTCTAATTGGTTCAATCCCCAAAAAACCTAGCAGGTGAGAAGTGATCCTTGCACTTCTAGTTGTCTACAGCCATAGTCTCAAGAATTGGGACACAACAAAGCTTTTTGCTCTCCAGACCAGTATTGTCTCCCAGAATGCTATCTAGTACCATTGCTGGAGAAGGTGATGCAATGGGAGAGACCGTGTCAGACATGGCCAACCACATCCATGAAGATTTAGAAAGGGTTTCAATACCATTAAACTCCCTCTGCTGACGGAAAGGAGGCCTTGATTTTCTTTTTTCGGATCCAGTCAGTCTAACATCAAGTCCACGGATATTCTGTCGTGTGGAATCTACCCCCCTGACCTAAGCCCTTATTTTGCATTCAGACCTAACAGGCTCAGACTGGCTGCTAGGCCTTTGAAAACAAATGCTTGAAAAAAGAAAAGCTAATTCCCTGGAATTGTGAATTAGGGCTGTCCTTTACAAGAGCTCATTCAGACACTGGGATAGGCAGAAAAAGAATATGGTTAGCCTTGCCATTGGCCAATAAAGAAATATAGTATGGGTCTGTGGACTTGAAGTGAGGAGACGTTTATGCACTAGCAGGATAAATCTGGATCTTCATGTGGCTCTATATAATTCCTACTTTGTGGATAATGCACTGACCCAGGTGACTGACTATTGCAGCCCACATTGCACTTCCTCCTGCCCATCTCCTTAGTGTCTGTGGGCTTTCTGAGTTGAAGGATATATAAAGGATCAGTGTACCTTCCCTCATCTCCTTTCCTCCCAACTGCAAGCACGAGATGGAAGTGAATTGCTCCAGTCCTTTGGATCCAGGATTCTTTCCTACCTTGGTGCCTTCTCAGCTACAGTGTTAGAGTAGTTTGACCTTTTTTTAGGTTTGGTTCTATGGGATGGCAGATCTGAATATAAGCAGGCTTCAAGGGATTTTGCTTCCTGCCTAAAGGACTCTGTGACCCCATGAAATGCCTTAAGTGCATCCAGGAAAGCCACTCTTCTGGATGTTCAGTCTGTTGGATCTTCATGTGTAGAGCATATAAGGAGAAGCAGAACTTACTGTAGGTGCAACTGATAAACTTTCTGGTTTTGGCTGGGATGTTTTCAGATCCCAAGTTTTAAAGGGTCTGTGCTGGCACAGGTAAGGCTAATGTGCCTAAGTAGTATTAGGGGTCCTTGTCCAAATTTGTTAGTTCCACATTCTGGAGCTGCTTCATTGACTTGTGGTAGGACTTTCAAATCCACACCATCCCTGAACTCTTTCAGGGATGAGGAAGCTAAGAAAGGGCCCATTAGTGGTATTAGACCACAAATAAGGGGCTTAAGTTGGAGAAGCAACCCCTGATTGGCAGATGAAGCCCAGCTGGGCTGGTGTCGGGAAGCTGGCAATAGAAATGAAGGCAGTGAAGAAGTCTGCAATCACTCTTCCCATTAGAAGGGGATTGAGGGAATCCAGGGGAAGAGTAGAACCTTGAGATCCTGGTCTCAAGGGAAGGATGTACCCAGAAAAGAGAACCTTTGGGAAGTGGGTAGGAAGTAGGACAGGAAGAGAGCTGCAGGATTGGGGACTGAGCAAAAATTGGCTGCATGTTATAGGGTTCCTGGTCTGGAACTCAGAGTAGTGAGCATGACTGGATTCCCCTACCAGCCACTGACCGCATGGCAGTACTTGGACAGCAGGTCCCATGAAACTAGTCATGAAGGGGAAATCCCACAGTGCTTGGCTGGCTGAGGAAGCTATGTCACAAAGAGAAAGCTGCAGGCCCTAGAGTGAGAGGACAATGGTTGAGGGAGCAATGGGAGGCGTTGGACCTTGAAGAGAGCTATTCCTCAGAGCAGCCAAGAGGAGGTGCCGCCTGTGTGGAGAAACTGTGGTACAGACCCTTCTATGAAAGCTGCCAAGGCACCATCTGTTCAGTTTGCAGCTGGGGACGCTATATTAAAGTTGTTGGTTCTAACGAATTTTGATTCCAAAGAAGGAGGCAAGGTAGAAAATGTTCAGTGTTAGCAGTGACCAATCCTGTGGATCAGATGTGTTGGATCCTTAAAATTCTAATCTGTTTTCTATAGTTGTGGTTTATAAGAGCAGAGGTGGTTCTACAATCCGCATTCAAATACTGCAGACAGGGCCTTTCCCCAGATCCAGTGACATGTTTTTATTGACCCCAACACTAAAGTTGGATCCAAAGAGGACACTTCAGTGTGCTGTGCCTGATCATTCATCTGGTATGAGTGAGATTTTGCTTGGGGAGGGGAAGAAAAGGACTTAAATGGTTGCAAGATCTAAACTGCCTGTTCTTGAGAAGGGGATTTGAGAGGATACTTTGAGGTTTTTTTTTCCCCCAGAGCAGTCTCTCTTATTTGTCTCCTCCTTTTCCTAAGACTCTCCTGGGTCACCAGACAGATCTTGCCTTTGATTTATCATCTTTGCTACTCCCTCCCCCACAGTGCTCTTATCCCTGGTAAAATCCAATGTAGTTATCATAAGCATTGCTCCTTGTTATTTAATATGAAATCAAATAAAAACATCACCAACACCAGCTTTCTACTTCTCAATCTCAACAAATGAAGTCCTAGGACCAGGCTGAAGTTGAAGCAATCTGCTTTCTCATCTTCTTTGAATAATACAATAGTTGTAGATATGAGGTTAGGGATTTTAGGACCAACTAACAAAGGGTAAAAAGGAATTTTGTTTGGAGACTGTCGAGACCTTTTTGCAAGCAATTGCAGACTTACTTCATTGGACAAATGGATGCTAGAAATAGTAGGAAAGGATTATACAGTACAGTTCAAAACGCTTATTTCCTTTCAATTCTTCCAACCTTCCCCTTTTCAGGGAACTGTCTCAGAGTTCTTCTGTCAGAAGTTCAGGTACTGTTAGTGATAAGTGCAGAAAAATGATGGAGCTATTTGTTCAGTTTTCAATAGGAAGCTGAAGATATTCACCTGGAAGTTTCGGTTCCAAAACTTCAGCCTCCATCATTACCTCTCTCAAGCATAGGTTGTTTTAAAGCACTCTAGGATACATATTTCTGTTCAGCTCACTCTTCAGAAATACCTCTATTCTGTTGTGGGGCTAAATTCTGCCATATGAGGTCCTTCCCTGTTCTTTCTCTATGGCCCTAATGGTCCTTACCAACACCTTTGAAAGGCACTTTGTATATCTTTGCTGCCCCATACATTCAGCAGTTTGGCTGGTACAGTAAGCTTTGCGTGAAGAGCTGTTGACTCTTATTCAGTTTAAAACTTCTTCTCTTCTTACAGATTTAACACTACTTATAAATATCAAGAAATCTAGTCTCTGTCCAACTCAGAAAATCATCTTTTATGGGAGCTGTAAGAATTTAACACTGAAGGGTTTTCCTTTTGAAGGAAAGATTTCTGAATATTTGTAGTTCTCAAACCAAGATATTAACTTTCACTTTGGATCTGATGGGTCACATGGCAGTGACCATATTACTCATAAGTATGAATATATAGTCACCTTGAACTCCAGTGACAAGTAAGCAATGTTCATTTAGAGAAATGATCTATCCATGGGGAAGGCTGTTTCCTCTACCTCCATTTACAAGCTGACCTATGCCCTGAAATATAAGACCCTTATCCCAACTTAAGCTCTTGGCAGAGAGGAGTGTTTAATCTTTTAGAACTAGTATTCAGAAACAAGCTATAGAAAAATGTCTGATCCTTTGGCTTCAATATAGTGCAGCAATAAATTAAAGCAACATATTTTAAAAGCTTATCTGAATGTTGGCTTGCTCCTACCTTGAAGAGTGAATAGAAATATTTAATTTTTCTACTTTCTGCTATATAGTATCCTCTGCTCTGGTTACTGACTGACTGGGTTACCTAGGCCACAAACAAAGCCTTGAGAAATTCAATGTCATGCCAGACTTTCCTCACTCTAGCCTCGCAGCCACAGCTGACTATTTCTGCACCACAGTGCACAGCTTTCTCTTGGTATCTCAGCTTTATGGAAGGAACTAGTGCTGCAGATGGTTGAATGCTGCTAGTAACCCTTCCTTTCCTCTCTCATTGATACTCCAGACCTGGATTGTGACTGTAGGGATAGTATTGTAGCTAACTGTGCCTCCATTTCCCACCTTTGGAAGACGATTTTCTTAGTTTCCACACCCCAAACAATATGCTTATGTTTGTTCAGCCCAAACATCTAGGTAGTTCAGATGTGCCCACGCTATTCTGGTCATACTTGGTTGTCCAAGTATGTCAGACTTCCAGCCCAGCAGTAACTCCTCTTCCCCTGCTTCTTCAGCTCCAGGTTCCATACATACAGAATGGGCATTTGGCTTCACTTGCCCAGCTTCTGTGTTGCTGTTCGTGAAAACTGCTTCTCTTAAGCTCACAAAATGGCAAGGGTATACGATCACCTTTTAATAAGGTGACCTGGACTGGTCACAGTACTCAGGTGAAAGCATTCTATTGATTAATATAATAGCATTATAATATTTTCACTATTTCCATGTCTTGTACCCTTGTTCACCTGATAGGAAAGCAGTATCAAATGACACTCCAAGGTAATAACTGCCAGCACAAGCTGAAACAGTAGGATTGCCCATCTTGTCTTTGAAGCTTCCTTTGTTGGCCTAAAACTACAATCTTTCTGCATGATGCAGAGTCACCATTGTACCTTGAAAGTGGTTTCTGCCCCTTTTCTGGTCTGCATTGTTTGGGGTCTTGAGTGACTCTAGTATTGCTCCTCAAAAACATTCAGGATGGCTCTAGCATAAGTATAACACATTTTGTATCTAGTAGGATGTGTATCAAAAGCATTGAGCCCCTGAGCAACATTGCAGGGAGGAGGAGGTTATTGGTGAGCTCATGGTTATCCATCTGTCTGGGGTTCTTTCTGCAGCCAGCTGAGGGAAAGAACCTTGCTCCCTTTCGACTGCCACAGACACACCTGCTGTTTGGATGTCTGAGTGAGGCTGTGACCAAAGGTAAGGTCAGAAAAGCTTCAGGGAAGAGGGATAGGCCTTGGTACATCTGACCTGTCTAACGTGATTCTCTTTCTACTCACTAGGCTTTGCCCAGCCAAGCACACTCTGGATCCCCTTCACGGAGACAGCAGTGACCCTCACTTACCAGTTGGCAGAAGGGCCTGAGGAGATATGTGCCCAAATCCTGCGGTGTTGTATCCAGCAGGCTCTGGAGAAGCTTCAGGAGCCACCAGGGGTGGCAACAGGTGAGGGCAGAGAAGGGGGGAGAAGATCTGCACCCGTAGCCTGCAGCATTGTAACTGGCTATCCCTGGGATAGGTAGATGAAGTGGCTCTGGAAGAAGCTAGATTAGAAGGGGCTGAGGGTGCAGTGAGAAGGATATCCAAAGAGCTGTAGAGTCATTGAGACTCGCTGATGAATTGGAAGTTCTGTGAATGTTGACTCCCTCCTTTCCTTCCGTCAGAAGCAGGGACTTCTCCGAGCAGTGTCCATGGCAGTACCAAAATGCTCCCTACCTTCCTGCTGACACACCTGATTTCCCTCATGGGAAATGTGGCCCTACAGCAGGTTGTGCATCTGGAGCGGGCAGTGAGTGCAGAGCTCCGTAGGCGCCGTGTTCTTGGGGAGGAACAGGAGGCCAAGAAGCATGTTGGCAACAGCATCAAGGAGCAGAATGCCAAGGTGAGAATTGAGCTCCTTCATGTGTAGACCATTCCTTGTTAGTGACTGCCCCAGCAAGTGCTTAGGGAGAACTGTTCTGTAAGGAGTGGTTTGCAAAACCGGCATGGATTGATTTTAAATCCCTGATTCAAAACACTTTAAACCAGCAAGTGGGAAACCTTGGATTACAAAACAAGACTGAAGTCAGTAGTTATATGAACTTTTTAATTTTCATAGAGGGCTAATTATCATTGGCAGTTGGTAATGATTACAACATGTTGATATAATGTCTGCACTGCATGTAGTGCTTCTTTTTTCTACCTAAGAGGATATGTTTAAAATATGGTGATTTCAGTTATTTACTTTTTTTATGATTTGTGTCATGCTCTGTTTGACTGGAAATTCATATTTAATTGCACAAAAATAACATTGTAAATTATTTTTCTGTTAAATCTACTTTATGCTAGATACATATACAAAACTTTATTGGGAGAAAGATTATTAAAAGATTAGCATTTAAATGTAATTGAGTAAACAAATGAAATATTATCTGTTGGTGAATGGAGGTAACTGTTTCTGCTCACCATATTCTAAGATTTTAAAATTGGTAGATCTCATCTCACCTAATTCTCAATCATTTTCTGAAAGAGAAAAACATGGTTTCCTATCTTTTCAACTCCCATTGACTTAACTTTGAATGAGCTAGTCCTTGAACTGAGTTATAATAAACTGAAACAAAAATATATTCTCTCTGAATAGGTTATTGTCAAAAATTCTGATTTTTAGTATGTCAGCAAATTTTGTTCCAAGTGATGATTGAATGACGTCCTCTAGTTCAGTGATTTGATTATCTCTTAAGCTTGGCAGTGAAGCAGAGACCTCTTACATTCACTAAAGATCCCATTATGCCTTTGTGGGGAGAGGGAGAGGAGAATAAACCCCTATGTTCTGACCATGCTCCCCCGTTCTCTTCTTGTGCCTATGTAATACCTGTCACTTGCTCTCCCCAGCACATTTTGGTCTTTTGGCTTTTATGCGTTCTCCTTGTGCAATACGGGTTGGACCTCACTGGTCCGGCACCCTTGGGACTTGACTGGTCCCAAACAAGGGCTTTGCTAGACCCTTAAAGGTCCCTCCCCTCATGGCCCGTGCTGAGGGCTCCAGCCTGCCTCTGCTGCTGGCCGAGCCCTGCCTCTCCTCCTGGGGCTCTCTAGATGCCCCCAGCCATGCTACTGCCAGGGCTGGAGCACCAACCATGGTCAGAGTTGCACAACCTGGGCAGAGCTCTGCAGCCTCCTGGATCTGGGCCTGGGACAGAGGGATGAGGCTGGAGTTCCGTGACCCAGGCCAGAGCTCCCTGGCTGCTGCTGGGGTCAGAGCTCTACAGCTGCTGCTAGGCTAGAGCTGTGTGACCAGGGAGCGCTGCTGGGGCCAGAACTCTCCCCTATGCTGCCTATTGTTCCCCTCCACCATCCCCCCCCCCCCCCCCACACACACAGGGCTCCTGACTGAGTCACTAGTGGCCCCTACAGCACTCCTGCCCTGCTGCCAGATCTCCCTGTTCCTGGGCTCTGTGGTCCAGGAACATCTGTGGTCGTCGCTGGACCAGGGAGTCCCAGTTAAGGGAGGTACAGCCTGTATACTTGAGTGGTAGAGGTCTTCTGCATGTGCCTTGTCTGATCAAGATTAAGTAGTGGAAGAGGTGCCTAAGGTTGAAAGAGAGTTTCTAGAACCTCTCTGAGGTTGAGGGATTTTTGTGTCTATGGAACAGCCTGTGGAATTATACATGTAACAGTAGTTTTCTTAAGCAAGCTATATTAAAATGGTGGTATAACAAAAACGGTTCTTATTATTGCCACAGCCGCCCCCCCCCCCCCCCTTCAGAAGCCTTCACTATGCTGTGCCAGAAAATTCTTTTCTTCATCCCTCACGTACCCTGTTTATACTGTCTGTACCTCTCCAGTCTAGCACTCTCAGGACCTGACTGGTGTTGAACCAGAGAATTTGCTGAGCCATAGGAGGTCATTCTTGTCTAGCAGCATTACCAACTAGCGCTAAATAACAGCACAGAACATTGAGAGCCAGGACTGGTTGCTGCCAACAAACTTTATGGGATCGCAGGAAACTTGGGCACGCCCATGATGAGCAGACATCCAGCTAACTAAAATCATGCTGGATCATGGATGTTTCCAAACCAGAGTGTGCTGGACTAGAGAGGTTCAACCTGTAGTTTATCATCATGTCAAGTAACACTGATGCTTCTCCAGGAGTGTTTAATCCAGAGTACCATTTGGAGGAAGTGGTAAAGTGTGTCTTCCATATAAAGCAAGACCAGGTAGACTCATTTTTGTAAGCTGCTTTGGCTGATGAGGAACTAACTGGCTTTTTGGATTTGCATAGTCGTTGTTGTTTATAGATGTTAAATCAGGCCCTCCTGCTGGCTATTGCCAATTAGTCTTGGCTGATCAGAAGTAGCATGGACTTGTTGCTTTAAATCTCATCGATGTTGCCATGCCATGGAAATACAAACTGACAGATCTCAGGCCTGGTATTCTAATTCCATTCAAACTAGAGGGCAGAAAGGAGTTGAACCTAGATGGAAGATACTAGTAAGATGCAAACTTTTTTTCTGTAACTTCTGTTCAGTAACTTCTTTCCTCTTCACAGAACATTGAGAATGAGACTACTATGGAGGAGGATCTGGGCCTAGTTGGTGCCTCTGCTGATGACACTGAGGCAGAACTCATTCGCAGTATCTGTGAGACAGAGCTGCTGGATGGTGAGTGTGCGGGCGCGCGTGTCTCCCCCCCCCCCCCCCCTCCGCCCACTCCATTGGACTGTCCTCCAGACCATTCCTTTTTATCTGCCATGCCCTAAAGAGCAGACAGTGTGAGAACCAGAAGGAAGCACATATATTCCTTCTGGAAACTTAAAATGCTATGGAAACTTCCTTTTCATGTGGATTTCTTAGAACATCAGTTTTGTGATTCTCAATTTTGGGTGGCACTTGTCCAGTTATAAAGGTAAGGACACCAAATCTGTGGGGACTCCTAACGTAATTTGTGATTTAAGTGATCTCCTGAAATAAGGTACGTTTTGGAGACTGCTCTCTGAGATCTGACAGTGTTTCCCCCCACTGTACAGGGAAACAGTTGCTCTCTGCCTTTGTTCCGCTGGTGCTGAAGATCTGCAATAATCCAGGGATCTACAATGATCCAGCACTCTCAGCTGCTGCAGCACTGGCCCTTGGTAAACTCTGCATGATCAGGTAAGAGCTAGTCTTATGGCCATAATCCTCTCTTCTTCCCAGCCTAATCTACTAGAGCAATAGCTGTCACAACTGACTTTGTCCACATGTTATAGCACCCTTCTCTGGAGAGAAGAGAATGACAGTTCCCTTGGCTCTGTTCTCACTGGACCACTTAATCTGATTTTTGCTTTTGTTGTCTTGGTTTCCTCAGTGCCCAGTTCTGTGAGTCTCACTTGCGCCTCCTGTTCACCATGATGGAGAAATCCACCCTCTCAGGTGTGAGATCAAACCTCATGATTGCAGCAGGAGACCTAGCTATCCGCTTCCCCAATCTGGTAGAGCCTTGGACCCCCCATCTGTATGCCAGGTAAAGCCTCTCATCTCGGAAAGTGGAGAGTTTAGAGAACTGAATGGGAATTTATAGGAGGGTGAGGGAGCTGTAGTAACCCAAGTTTGAGGAAATGGAATGGACATCTGTGCAGATTAGGGAATTTTAAGAGCTCAGGTTGTGGAAGGGAGGTCTGAAAGATCTCAAAGTTGGCTCAGAGCTAAATGACCTATTGGCTCCCTGTGTGAATTAATCTGTTTCTCTTAGGCTGCGGGACCCCTGTCAAGGTGTCAGGCAGACAGCTGGGCTGGTGATGACGCACCTGATTCTCAAAGATATGGTGAAAGTCAAGGGGCAAGTGAGCGAGATGGCAGCTCTGCTCATTGACCCTGAAGAGGAAATTGTGGGTCTTGCTCGGAATTTTTTCAGCGAACTTTCCAGTAAGGTGAGGGACGGTAAGGGGCTCTAGGGAGGATTCTGTTGAGGAGGTGTGGAGATGGAGAGGCGATTGTGAGGATCTAAGCCAAGAGCTAGACGCTCTTGAAAAGGCTGTTGGTTTCCAAGCTGTCATGCACAAGGTCAAGAAGACAGTGTCTGTTCTGGATTCCCTCTTGTTCTTTGACTGTGGATGAATCCAGAAGGAGACACACACAGAACATCCTTGTATCAATCCTGATATTGTTGAAAGTGACTCCATCCACAGCAGAGTATGTTGACTTTGCAGGGCCTGTGTTCTACAGAAGGTCAGACTTGGATGATCACAATGGTCTTTTCTGGCCTTGGAATTGCTGAATCTTAGGGTACGTCTAGATTGCATGCCTCTGCCGACAGAGGCATGTAAAATAGGCTACCCAACATAGTCAATGCAGTAGGGATTTAAATATCCCCAGCTTCATTAAAATAAAAACGGCTGCTGCACTGTGCCGGCTCTGCTGATCGTTGGCACAGTGCATGAGTCAAGATGCAGATCAGTCGACAAGGGAAGCCTTTGTTGACTGCTCCCTTATGCCTCGTGAAACAAGGTTTACAGCAGCGGTCGACAAAGGCTTCCCTGTCGACCGATCCGTGTCTTGACTCGCGCGCTGTGCCGACGATCAGCTGAGCCGGCACAGCGCAGCGGCTGTTGTTATTTTAATGAAGCCAGGATATTTAAACCCCAGCTTCACTGACTATGTTGGGTAGCCTATTTTACATGCTTCTGTCAGCAGAAGCATGTAATCGAGATGTACCCTTAGAGCCTTTGTCACCATAACATGTAACTGCTACCACCAGCCTGGTGCTTCATCTCTGCCCGTGCTCTTCCTTGT
Organism: Pelodiscus sinensis; assembly: GCF_052426305.1. Taxonomy (NCBI): domain Eukaryota; kingdom Metazoa; phylum Chordata; order Testudines; family Trionychidae; genus Pelodiscus; species Pelodiscus sinensis. Next base: position 143,690,944 of record NC_143052.1, on the reverse strand, counting down.
GATTTTTTTTCCATCTCCTTCAACCATATTCCTTGTATGCTCCAGCATCTAGCCTTTGATTCTTAAGCAACCTTGGTGGCTGTCATTCACATCGGACTTCTGCCAACCACACATACAGGGGATAGCATACAGGGCTCCAGTAGTCCACCCCTTAAGTTCACATCTGTGCAGCTTTGCTCACCACTGAAGGGATCGTGCTGCCAGCATTCATCCTCTGAGAGCTACTGCACTGTACATACGGAGTTGTGTGCGCTTGGAACCATCTCCTGAAGCTGATAGTCATAAACCAGGCAAAAAATCACTGGGACTGGTGAAGGGCTATTTAATTGGAAAACTGTTCTCTAGCTTGGTCCAAACTGTACCTTTTTTTCCCCTTTATTAGTATACTAGCCAATTAGCCCGTCATAAAACGGGATTTTCAGGTCTCTCCTCCATATCGGTCTTCTCTCCTGAGCCTCCGGCCAATCTCTCCTCCTACTGCCTCCCTCCCCCCCCCCCCAGCTCTCCTCCACCTTCTGCCTCTATCTCCCTCTCTCTTCTCCCCCTCCCGCCTCTCACTCTGTGTTTCTCTCCTCCTCCTGCTGCATCTCTCTCTCTCTCTCTCTCGCTGTCCGCCATCGCCTCTGTTCTCCTCTGTCTCCTCCCCATCCTCTGTGTCTGCTCCGCTTTCCTCCTTTTGAATCTGGCGCTCTTTCCTGATGTCAGAGACACACGCTTGTCCAGGCCCTGCCCCCTGGCTGTTCGCTCTGGGCGACACTGTTGCCTCCCGCTGTGGCACTTGGCTGACTTCTGCGCCACTCAGCCAGGCTGCCACGCGGGAGCAAGCGGTTGTTTGGGGTCTGTGCTCCCCATGTAGCATGGGGAGCGCAGACCCCAAAAGGCTGCTTGCATCGCTTGCTCCCATGCAGCATCCCTGCTGAGCAGTGCAGAAGTCAGCCAAGCGCCACAGTGGGAGGCAACAGCGCCACCCAGAGAGAATAGCCAGCATTTCAGCGTTAGTCACAGACATTGGGCTACTATATATATGATGCCATGTGATCATTTTGTGTGCCTCGTGCAGGGTAATGCCATCTACAACTTGCTTCCGGATATTATCAGCCGCCTCTCAGACCCAGACTGTGGTGTAGAAGAAGAAGCCTTCCGTACCATTATGAGGTATTCTGGGGAAAAGCATGTTGTCTTATAACTTTGTCTAATTTGGTATCCATCATGTATAAATATCTAGAGAAAAGAAATGGCAGTGGCACGTAAAATACCTTCCAGTCACTGTTCCCCAACTGTTGACTTGTTTCATACTCAGTAGTTGAACTAGGAAGTGCAGTAGAAGAGGGGATCTGCTTTGTAGTTTTGGCCTTAGGAGTGTTGTAGCTGCTCATCCACAATGTGGAGTCACACCTTTTGAGGGCCATTCTTGGGACTACAGGTACCAGTCTTTGACATACAAGTGCAGCCACTTGCCCTGACACAGAACCCCTTTGTCCGAGTGCCACTCAGTCCTGTTCCTGCTCACAGCACGGCTCACCAAGCATTTAGCATAGAGTGCCTGAATACAGATTTACGTCCACCAAATGCTGTCCCAATCACTGGGATCATGGCATAGTGGGCTGTCCCCGACATACAGATGCCGTGCAGCCCACAGTGATGAAGGTAGCAGAGACCAAGACACTTGGTCTGCCTCAGTACAGTCTCAATCTACCGAACTTGGGCTCCCATCCCAGTCTTTGGCGTCTGACCAGGAGCTGTTGCAAGCTGGTCAAGGTCCTTGTCCCACACCCACTGCCTATCCCTGTGGTACCCCAACCTTCCTCTGACCCCAAGGGTAATGGTTGGTGCCATAGGTTACTTATCCTGTGGGGATTCTTGCAACAGCCCCTAGGATACCAGCCATTATCTGGGCAATTGGCCAAGCTCTTGGCAACCCATCTTTCCTCACTCCCTCAATGGCTGGAGCCCTCCCCTACTTTCTCTCAGATGACCCAACCAGGGGAAGAGGGCCCAGCTAAGCAGACCAGAGGCAGTTCCTATCATGGCAGCAGCATCATCTTCTTCCTCGGACAAAGCATAGATCCCCAGAATGACCCCAAAGTTCATCAGGAGCTGTTGTAGAGGATTGCCTCTAGCCTGGTCATGGCGAAAAAGGAGCTGGACGAGCTCTTGGATAAGTTGTTTAATGTCCTGGGTGTGGCAGCACCAGCCAGAATTGCACTGCCATTGTAAATTTAGCAAACCCCCTAATCGTTTTCCCTGATCTATAAATGGACAGAACAGAAATGTTACGTGCCCACCAGTGGGTCGGGGTGGTTAGATCACAGGGGTCCCCTGGTGACTGTCACCCAGTGCGATCATGACACTGATCCCACTGCTGTCTGGAGTGCCCCACCATCCTGCCCTAGACTCCCCTAGCCAAGGCACGGAGTTGGGGCAACAGCCCCCCAGCACAACAACATAGACATTGAACCAGCTCTGCTCTGGGAGGGCTCATCTGTAAGGTTGTTGACAGCACCCAGGAATAGAGCCCCAAAGAGGACCGAAACACCACATAAATCCATCTTTGTACAAGGAAAATTTTACACAGAGAAGGCTCAGAAAGTTAGCCTCCTATTTGGGCTTGACTCAGGGTGTGTCTGCCTCTGGCCTCTTATTCCCTATTCCGCTTACCATGGAACCTACTGGAGCTCATGTGCATTTCAAAATTGGAACTTCACATGCATCGCTTTAGTTCAAGACCTCTTTTGGGAGTTTGGTCTGCTCCTGAATGTGTCCAAATTGACCCTTGTACCCTCCCAAGTGATAGTTTGTGGGCACCAATCTGGATTCCACATCGGCCAGGGCTTCCCATCCTGGTTCCTGCTTCCTGGTAATCAGATGGCCAGGACATGTAGGCGTTCCCAATGACCATGACCAGGGCCTGTATGCGCCTACTAGGTCTAATAATCTATGTCACCCAGCACACCAGGCTCCTCATACGTCCTATGCAAATGTGGCTTGTGTGGACCCACAACCCATCCTTTCACCTGTGGGACAGTGGTGTTAGTTCCCTGTGATGTCCTTCACTCCCTGGATTGGTGGTCCTTGGAGGAGATGGTCTGCAACAGAGTCCCATTCTCCAGGCCTCTGCCGACCCTCTGGCTCGTGACGGATGCATCAGACACCGGTTGAGGGGCCTATCTCGGAGACATGCAGATGCACGGTATGTGGTCCTGGGATGACCTGTCCCTGCACATCCGTGTCAGGGAGCTGTGGGCAGTCCATCTTGCCTGTGCGGCCTTCCTCCCTCAGTTCAGGGGCCAGTCAGTTCTCATCCTATCTGACAACACATCGGTGGTCTCATATATCAATGGGCAGGGCCCACTCTTCTCACCTTTTGTCAGGAGCCGTTCAGCTGTGGGAACTGTGCATCCGGGCAGATATTCACCTGGTGGCCTCCTATCTCCCAGGTTCCCAGAACACTTTGGCGGACTGGCTGAGCAGGTCCTCCTCTGGCCACAAGTGGTCCCTCAGAGATGTGGCCCTCTGGGTTTTCCGCAAGAGGAGATTTCCCCTTCTGGACCTCTTCGTCACCTGTCAGAACAGGAAGTGCTTGAGTTTCTGCTCTCTCATGGGGCCAGGGCAGGGCGGGGCTCCCAGGGAGCCGTGCTACTTATCCTGTGGCCCATGGGACTACTCTACACGTTCCTGCTGGTCCACAGGGTGCTCCTGAGGGTGCAGGAATTCAGGGCATCCCTGATTCTCATCACTCAAGCGTGTCCCAGGCAGCACTGGTTCTCGATCCTCCTGAGCCTATCGTGCAAGAGGCCAGCCTCTCTCCTGCTGGTCTTGGACCTGTTCATGCAGGACTTCGGCAGGCTTTGCCAGCCGGACCTGCAATCCCTGCGCCTTGTGGCTTGGAAGCTCTGTGGCTGACAGTGGCAGAGCTACAGTGCTTGGTACGTGTGCAGGAGGTACTGCTGGGGAGTAGGAAACCTACTAGGGCTACATATCTGGCTAAGTGGAAGCACTTCCATGTCTGGACTACGTAGGGAGGATATTGCCCATGGATGCCCTGGCCCTGGACTATCTTCTGGATCTGAGGCTACAGGGGTTATCCTTCTCAGTTAAGGTTCACCTGGTGGCTATCTCCGCTTTTTACCTGGGTGCCTGGGGTAAGACCCTCATTGTGGCCCCGATGGTAAACAGATTTTTGAAGAGCCTGGATAGACTTTATCTACACATTCAGCAGCCTGTCCCCCAGTGGGACCTCAGCCTGGTACGGTCTAAATTTATAGGACCTCCCTTTGAACCCCTGGCTCATTGCTGCATCTGTCCTATAAGGTATCCTTTCTGTTGGCAATCACATCGGCCAGGTGCGTGTCCAAACTGAGGGCTCTAACTTATACCCTCCCCACACGATTTTCTTCAAGAATAAAGTCAGATTGTGCCCCCACTACCTTTCCTTCCAAAGGTGGTGTCTAACTTCCATATGTCGCAGGACATCTTCCTGTCAGTCTTTTATCCCAAGCCCCACACATCGGGTAAGGAACAGGCGTGGCATGCTTTGGATGTCAGAAGGGCCTTAGCCTTTTATTTAGGGAGAACAAAGCCCTTGTGTAGGTCTCCTCAGTTCTTTGTTGCCATTGCAGAGCGGCTGAAGGGCCAGCTGGTCTCTGCAAAGGATCTTCTCCTGGATCACAGCCTGTATTAGGGAGAGCTATGGGCTGACTGGGGTTCCAGCCCCCTCCTTAATGGCCCACTCTGCTGGATCTCAGGCCTCCTGCAGCTTTTGTGGCTCAGGTCCTGACCCTGGACGTCTGCAGGGCTGCCACATGGTCCTCTGTTCACACCTTTGCCAATCTCTACACATCAGGCAAGGGAGGATGTAGTCTTGGGTAGGGCTGCCCTCCATTCAGTGGAAGGGTAAAACTCCGAGCCCACCTCTTAGGGTTTCTGCTTTGGAGTCACCTACATGGAATGGACATGAACAATCACTCAAAGAAAGAACAGTTACTTACCTTGTAAGTGGTCTTCTTCAAGACGTGTTGCTCATGTCCATTCCAAATCTCACCCGCCTCCCCTTTTTAGGAGTGGCCTGATAAGAAGGGACCGAGGAGGTGGAGGGCCAGCAAAGGTATATATTGGCCAGTATAGCAGTGCCACTCCAGGGAGCTTCCCTGCTGGCCCAATAGGAATTGCTAAGGGAAACATTTCCACCGATGTGTACAGGTTGCATGCATACACCTACATGGAATGGACATGAGCAACACATCTTGAAGAACCACAGTTATGAGGTAAGTAACCGTTCTTTCAGCAGTCTTCCAGTACATCTACCTCTCCAGGATATCCGAGGAGCCGTAATGTGTTTGTCCATCCATACATTCGATGGCTGCGTCTAGACTGGCATGATTTTCCGCAAATGCTTTTAATGGAAAAGTTTTTCCGTTAAAAGCATTTGTGGACAAGAGCATCTAGATTGGCATGGATGCTTTTGCACAAAAGCACTTTTTGTGGAAAAGCGTCTATGCCAATCTAGACGCGGTTTTGCGCAAGAAAGCCCCGATCGCCATTTTCACCATCGGGGCTTTTTTGCGGAGAACAGTTTTTACCTGTCTATACTGGCCCTCTTGCGCAAAAGCATTTTGCATCATAATATTTGCGCAAGAACACTGACAATCTTACATTAGATCGTCAGTGTTCTTGCCAGTCTAGACGCAGCCATAGTGTATTATGCCAGCACCCAGCAAGCCAAAGAAGATTCTGGGTGCAGTAGAGTGATGCTTTAAGAGCGTGATACATCTTAGGAGTCACTTCATTTACACTAGACCATGAGCAGGCACTTGAAGAAAGACCGTTACTTTTCCATAACTAGTGTTTGAGATGTGTTGCTCATATTCATTCCTTGACCCTCCCTCTGTCCCCACTGTCAGTGTTCTGGCAAGAAGGAACTGAGGACAAGGGGAGCCAGCAGCATCACTTATATTGTACTCTATGGACACTGTCACAGAGGGCACTGGGGCCACTTGCCTATGGATATTGTTAAGGGATAAACTTCCAGCACTGATGCATGTGGCAAGCACAAACCCCTAACGTGGCATGGACATGAGCAACAAATCTTGAAGAACACCATGAAAAGTAACTTTTTTCTGTAAATTGGATGCTTATTTAATGGCTTTTTTAATGTAATGTACTTGCAATATATGGGATGCAGTGTTGCAGGAGTTATAAAATAGGGTCTGTTGGTACATGTTTGGCATCCTTAACTCTTCACTTACAGTGTGAGTTCTGAGTAAATTGTAAGAAGGGATACGGGAAGCAGACCAGTGTTTGGGCCACAACTTTAATTTTAAATGTAAAGTTGTGTCAGTTTATTGTAATGACTGCTCTCTCCCGGGTTAGTTAGCCAAACTCCCAGTGCTACTCTGAGTAGCTGAGCTGTGCTAGTGGCTTCTTCCCTCAGCTTTGCAGTATCCCAAAAGACCCCTTTTGTGACTTGGCGTGGAAAACTACCCTTGAGCAGAGAGCTGCATATGGCTGGAATTCAGTCTTGTACTTATTCTCTCTAATCCGTTTTTGTTCCCTACAGACAGCTTTTCTCATATATCACAAAGGAGAAGCAGACAGAGAGTCTGGTGGAGAAACTGTGCCAGCGATTCCGGACTGCCAGGTGAGATGCATTCTAACTCTCCAGGACCAAACAGTATTGTGTGGGTTCTCTTGACTGTCAGAGTAAGCCTGCTCCTATGGGAATGATCTTATGCTTCCGTTATGCAGCACACATGGCAGGATAGTCCTATAGACCCTGCTCTAGGTTAGTATCTTCCTTTTCCCACATCCCTTTAAAACAACAAAAAAAGACTGTTGAGACTTTTTGTTATTATGTGGCCTTTGGAACAGGCAGATGATTTCAGCAGGGCCTCACTGCATAGATTCCAAACTGAAGATTTTAAATCCTGTATGCCATGTGATGGTCTTATGCCCCTTAAGCTGGGAAACTTACCCCAGGGAAAGCATTGGCTAAGTCTACCAGTGCTCACTCTGTTTCAGTGGCCTTAGCAACATGGTCTTCATTTCACACATTTGCCAAGTATTCTGCACTAGGTCTGGTTCCAAAGTTATGAAGCTTGGCAGGAATTGGATAGCATCCAAGGAGGATGAAGCTGGAAGTAACATTGACATTTTTTGTCTGATGATGAATCACCCGTGAAGTTAACTCCTGTTGACCTTCATGGGACTTCAATATTGCCCTCCTAGGGCACTGTATAAAAGCACAGCCCTTCTGTGTTTGCATCCACTGTGTCATCTATGTTGAGGTCTTTTTGGTGGCCATCACCTTGGGCAAAAGTGAGTGTGTTCTCTGGCACACATGGCTAAACTTCTATTGATCTAGTTTCATTAAGAGTATTCATGTAAGAATACTCAGATCACCTGTGAGATTTCCAAGATAGAGTTCCACTTAAACCAAGCAATGAGCTTATCTGTGTTCTTTCCAAATTCTCACACTGCACATGGGATCTATCCAGAGCTCTGACTGACACTGCTACAAAGTTTCTGAGCTCGGGTATGTTAGGTATATGCGCACCCTGACTTCAACATCTCAGACCACAGTAAGTAACTATTCTGAAGCTAATAGAGATGGAGATCAAATCCAGACTGGATGCCTTTAGTCAAACAGAAGCTGCTGGGCTAAATATGGTAAAACTTAATAGGTTGTGTTACACAGGAGGTCAGACTAGATCAGTGGTTTTTAACTTTTTCATTTGCAGACCCCTAAAAATGGCAAATGGCAAAGCCAGACCCCTTTGGAAATCTTAGACATGGTCTGTGGACTCTCACAATGCACAGACCATAGGGTTAGGTTATCTAATTGTTCTTTCTGGCCTTAAAATTGTGTGACTCCTCTAATCAAATGTATATGATTACACCTAATAGAGAACAACTCTGCTTAGTATGTTGTTTTCTATTCTGAAACTGAAGGCAATCTCTTTTGTTTTTTTCCCCAGAACAGAGCGTCAGTATCGAGACCTTTCTCACTGTCTCACTTTGCTTCCTCTCTCTGAACGAGGCCTCCGCAAGATGCAAGATAATTTTGATTGTTTTGCTGACAAGCTTCACGACCTGGCTGTCTATAACAGTTTCATAGCTGCGCTGAACAGACTCCGCAGGTCGGTCACCAAACTGGAGACCAAGGTGAGAATCGGGTAACTACTTCTGAGACTGGAAAAGAACTTTTGCATCCAGATTATCCTGGACTAGACTGCAAATATGGACAAAATTAAGGTGACTGTTCGTGAGCTGCAATACTAGATAGAGCAGTTTCTTAGGCCATGATGAAGGGTCACAAAGCTTGAGATGTAGGGAACTCCCAAGGTGGGTTTGAGCTTAGTTTTGGGCGGGGTAGGAGGAAAGCAGCATGGGCAATCTGGGCTGCAGCATGGTATCTTCCCCCCCCCCTCGCCCCCCTTACCAGCTTCTGTCTCTCCTTGCATCAGGCTCTGATAGAAGAGATGGAGCAGAAACTCCGTGCATGCCACACCCGTGGTATGGATTCCACAGAGGTTCCCAGGGAGATTCTCTGCCAGGAGGAAGGCAAGACCCCCCTACCAGGAAAGAAGAGTCAAGTAGCTGGTATGTTCCTAAGGCAGCATCATCCCGGCCCCTCTCTCCCTCCTAGCCTGCAATCCAGGCAGAGAAGCTGTAGGTTTCTCACACCTTCTAGGCAGCCTGGCCCCTCACCTTTCTGCTTCTCCTGCAGGCTCCTGTCGCCGCCGGCGCCGCCGCCCCATGAGCATAGCCAACAACGATGCAGACTCTTCCTTTGTCACACCCGAGCCTCGTGTGCCCAGGCGTTGCCGGGGTACTGCGCCGCGCCGTGCAGCTAAGAAACCTACTGTCACCTTCTCTAGCGATGAGGAGAACAGTCCTGAGGCCGGTAAGGAATCCAGGCATGCTTAGAATTGCGTGCAAGGCCAGAGCTGCCCTTTCATGGAATCTCCTGGGCAGCTGCTAAGACTTGGCATGCTGTACTCATGTTCTAATGAGACCTGGCATATTTTTTGGATCCTCTGAGACGATTTACGAATGTGGGTCAAATTTGGCAAATGTCAGCTGTGGGCAAGTGTAGAATGTTGGCATACATGGAAATGACACTTTCAAAATATTTCACATTGAAAATGTCAGCACTTTATTCATGCTGGCTATTCATTTTTGTGTGTTTCTTCAAGAAAAACACATTCAATTCAGTTCAAAATAAGCAGAATGTGGGGGGAATTTTCCATTAAGGGGCTACCAAACTGAAAAATTATTCACTCAGCTATTATAAGAAGAAGAAGAAGAAAGCTTCTCCCAGGCATTCTTTGTATGTCCCTCTTAAGTTCACTGTCCCAAATGGACCGATCATTTGGGGGTGTAATGTATTCACAGCTCTCCATCCTCCATCTGCCCCTTTGCTACAAGTCCTCAAGGAGGACAGAGTTTGGGGTGGGCGGTGAATTAAGCACCAAGGTTTCTGCCACTCAGCGGGGTTGAGCAGTAATGTGTGTACGCCCCAGTGCTTGGATAGGGCAGCATGCAGTTAGGGGCTCTGGCCTGAAATCCAGGAAGAGCAATAATGCGTGGATACCCCTGTATCATCAGGCAGAGCAGCAAAGTCCGTATCTCAAGCCATGAGGCGCAGGGCAGGACAACTAATAGTAGGGGTTCCTGGCTCTGGCAAATCACCGATATAAGCAGGTCTCTTGGCCTGTGGCGGGGAGAGGCTGCACCCCAGTGGTAGGGTGGCAGTGGTAGGAGATCACAGGCCCACCTGACTCCACTGCATCCCCACCCAAGATTGTAACAATAGCAGAGTGGTCCACCACTGGGTCAGCAGGGAAATCTTGCCACAACATGCTGGCTGGCTGTTAGTCAGTAGCACAGCTCTGACAGTTCCTCCAGACCTTGAGCACTGCAGCATTTGCTGTAGGATCTTGGTTCCAGCAGGGGATTAGAGTCCTGTTCCAGTAGCTCCTTTCCAGCTGTGCTGGAGGGCCTTCCTTTTACAGGAAACCCTGGCAATTCACAGAATTGCTATTTGTGATTTCGCATGTACAGGAGCATCTCCCGTTGCACCTCATAGCCCGGCCTGAGGGGAGGGACGTGGCCTTGGGGGAGGCCTGTTGCTGGACAGCAGCAGTGGCCAGGGCCCCCCTTTTCATTCACCATGGTGCTGGGAGCCACAGGGAGTTTGGGAACTGCCATCCCCAGTATTTGCAGATTTCACCACTTGCAGTGGTGCCAGGAATGCATCCATCGCGGATGGTGAGGGATAACTGTCTCTTCAGATTCCTATCCTGCTTCTCTTTCTGGCAGGGCAGACATGGGTGTCCCAGCTTTGCCATCCAGGAAGTGGTACCAGCTCTCCCTCCCTCTGCCTGGGAGGGAAGCCATGCCCCCTCACTACAGGGCTGTAAATGACATTCTGGATTACCTTGTTTGTCCTCTGGTACTGTGGGTATATGGGGATGCTGTCTCCTCAGTGACTGACCCTTTTTCTCCCTCTTAGGACTCTATGCTGAATTGACAGATGATGAAACACCAAGCAAGGTGACTCCCATTGCCCGAGCTTCTGCCTGTCGTGATCTGTGACATGATATTTCAATGTGTCTTAGCAAATAAAACCAGTTTTATTTTCTCTGCTGTCTCATGAGTTACAATCAAACTACTACACGGTTGATGTATAAGAAGGAAATGGCAGAGCTGAGATTTTCAGGGGTACTGTCTCTGGGGTCCTACATCACACTGCTGACGGCCTGAGTAGAAATCCTGTGTCCACAGATTCTATGGCCAGAGTCCCAGGGCTTGAGCCACATCTCCTGACCTCATATGTTCAGCATGATCAATGAGCATCAACGTAGCCTCTATTGGCTGAGAGGTGCACTTCTCTCTCAAGGGCAGCATTTGCCATCTGTTTCCTCCATGAACCTGCAAGGCTCATGAATTCCAGCTAAGAAAGCGTATTGAGAAGGCTCAGGGATCTCAGAACTGGGCTAGAGAGACTCCCTCTTCCCCACCACAGCACGTCACCCTCAGCTGGTTGACTAGCAGTGCTCCTTCAAGATCAGGAGTAGAAGTGACAGCTGCCAAGACCAAGGAAGAATTACTTGGATGTCTCATGAGAGTAAGAGGCACACACAAGTGAGAGGACAGCTCTTCCAGGTCTGCTTCCAAAGAAAAGGGAATCCTCCGCGACTGTCGGGGTGCCCTTGTGAATGGGTTCTAAAGCCTCAAAGCTTCCTGTCATGAGGGTAAGGAGTAAAAGGGAGAGGAACTGCCAGTATCAACATCTACACTGATTCCCAACCCTAATAGTCACTCAATGACCTCATCTGTAAGCTCCTTAGTAGACTGATGGTACCAACCCATTGCCATAAGGACCTACTTACTGTCCAGTAGTCTCATGAATGTGCTGGATCCATCAGTCTCCACTGTTGGAATATGTCTAATTCTGGGATGAACCAAATCTTGCAGCTCATGTGAGTATTTTCACTTTCACCTCTGTCCTTAGTTGTCTTGTCTTTACGGTCCAACCCTTTTGCTTGAGAACCGCAGAGGAGGAAGATTCTAGGGGACAAGAGTGTTCCCTCCTCAGTCTTTAGTCAGGAGTTTTCTCAGATCCCCACAGCTCTGCAAGAAAGAAAAGCTGGCCTTAGAGGCTCCAGACAGTTCTTTATCCCAAGAGAGGTGAATTAGATATGGGATCTGTCCACCTCCTGTTTCTATGCAATTGCCCTCAACTAGTTGGCTCTTCACAGTGGCCCTCTTGTGCTCTAAGGGATCTCTACAGTAGATGCCCTAGAGCTGTCCATGAGACCTACCGTATCTTTCCTGGGGACACCTACTGACTTACTAGAAGATTTACCTGGCATTGCTTGGGTCCTTAACTAAATTAACTTTCTTTGCTTAATTTAAATCATTGCTCTTGGGAGGTGGGGTTCACTTTGCTGAGTTTCCCACGGAGAGAAGACAACCCCAGGCCTCTCACCACAGCAGCTTGGGGCCAGGTGAGAAATGCTGCTACCACAGGCATGACCAGGGAAAGGGTGCATGTCCTGCATCTGGGGCAGGTCAAAGTTTGTCTGCCCTGCACTTGCCAGCCAGACTGAGTAATGGAGCAAACTGCACTTTCTTTGTGCCTCCCTGACAAAGGGGAACAGCCAGAAATGTTCCCATACAAATGGGGAGGGTGAGGCTCAGCTAAGTTCAGTCCCGGACAGAGTGATACATGGCCCCAGCCAGCCCTTGTCAAGTGTCATTGGAAGGTTTTTCCCTTAGTTGTACCTGTTGGGCCAGCTAGGGAGCCCCTTGGAGTTGTGCCCCTGTATCGCCCCTTATATACCCCAGCTGGCCCTCCACCCCTTCGGATCCTTCTTACCGCTTGTGATGGTCATTGAAACGTGCTTGGCCTGCTCTTAGTGGGTCTCCTTTGAGTTTACTGGTTTTTATCGTTGTGGTTCATTGTTAGTTATCTGGGGTAAATACTTGGTATCTAGTGTAAATAGTTTAGTCAGATAGGGGCTCACTTTGCATCCCGTGTGCTTCCTGTGGGGCATGCCTGGGCTCCAAGGCTTCAAGCCCTGTGCCAACTGTCTGAAGCCCATGCCCTCTCACAAAGCCTGTTTAAAGTGCCTCAGTGAGGCACATCTATTGGACTTGTCTAAGATCTGCAGGGGCTTCAAGCCATGAACCAAGTGAGAAGGGGAGTCCCCCTTGAAGGTACTTATGGAGGTGGCTCTTTGCCTGGCACCAGCTTTGGATGTGGTACCAGCAATGCAGAGTGCTCCAGCCTCAGTGCATGAGGCACTGAGTCATTCACGTGCCTCTCTAGCACAACGATGGCCTGCGCTACACTGGTCACAGTCTCCCGAGCCTCAGAAGATGTGGAGGCCTAACAGGGGCAGGTCTCTGAGGCATGGGCCTAGAGTGGCCATCAGTCGGAGCACTTGGCATTGGTGGGTTCAACACCCAGGGCCTCCATGTCTAGCAGGTACCAGCCCAGTCCACGCTGTGATCCCAGCTAAGAAGATCTCACTGAGGCAGATCCTTGGACACTTTAGAGGCCGCAAGAGAACTCATCAAGCTCACTTCGTCTCCTGCCTCTTTGTCCAGCACCAGGAGGAAGCAGGACTAAATAGCGTCTTTATTCAAATTTGAGTTTAAGACTTCACTTCAAAGAGAATCCTCTGAACTGTCATTCATGCTTAAATTTGACACTTTACACTCAAATTTGAATAAAGACGCTAATTATCTTACCCATTACAAAGATGGCTTCCCCAATTATCACCTCTAATATCATTAGCTCACAGACATTTACCTCCGCTCCTTCCTCCCCCCATTCTCCTTCTGTTCTGAAATTTGATTTGTCCTTTTCATATTTGTTCATTTTTTTTAATTGTATCCTTTGGTACATATGGTTGTGACAATTTTCTTCCACTATTTGATCTGAGGAAGTGGGTCCGGCCCACAAAAGCTCATCACTTATTAAACCATCTTGTTAGTCTTTAAAGTGCTACACAGTCCTGTTTTTTGTTTCATAGTTAGGTTAGTTGCTCAGTTTCTAGTCTTTTTTTTTTAATTAGTGTTATTCTTGTTGGTTAGGGGGTTCATCGGTTGTGCCCCTCTATTCTCCCTGGGTCATGCCCAGGCCCCAGGGGTTCAAGCCCTGCTTGGACTGCCTCCAGCCTATGCCCTGTGAGGACTCACGCAACTTGTGCCTCAAGTGCTTGGGTGAGGCCCACATTTCTGCAAACTGCAAGATTTTGTCTCAGTTTTAAGCCCTATTACCCAGAGGGAGAGAGACTCATGCCTCAAGATTTTATTAATGGAGTCGGCGCTCTGCCTTGGACTCGCCACTCACTCAGTGCCCACCTCCCACAGTGCACCGTCTTCGGTGAGAGAAAATCTAGGCCCATCAACACTGCCCCGGTACCAAGATGACTGGCTGCTTGGCACTGCTCCCAGTTGCCAGTGCCCCAAAAGGAGAGAGCAAGTAGAGGCCAGTCTCCGATGCAGTGCACGTTCAGAGTGCGTCCTCATTCAGGACACTCTGAGGCTTCGACCTTGCGAATGGCCGGGCAGCAAACACGAGCTACCCAGGGATGGAGCTGGCTCCTGTATTAGTAAGGCAGGATAAGGGACCTGCTGAAGGTACAGAGGTGGGGCGGGCTCTGGAGTGGCTCTCAGGGGATAGGGCATTCACCTGGATCTGGCTCCGTAAAATCACAAAGACTTTGTGCAAATGCCAGCCTCCATCCCCCCTCGACAGGCGTGTGGAGCAAAGATACTTTGTCTCCCAGGCTGGCCATAAGCATCTCTTTTCTCACCTGCCCCCAGCACGCTCGTGGTGCAGGTAGCTAACCACCAGGAGTAGTAGGGAGAACCTGGCCCTACCCATACCCCTAAGAACAGGGAGGCCAAAAAGCTGGACCTCCTAGGCCATAAGGCCTTTACTTCAGGAGGATTGCAGGTCAGGATCACCAACCATCTGGTGCTCCTGAACAGATACACTCAATTCCTGGGTGGCCATGGACCATTCAAAGAGCTGTTACCCTAAGCCTCACAGCTGGAGCTGTGTGCTGTCTGAAGAGGGCAAGGTTGTTTCCCGTGCAGTCGTTCAGGTGGCCCTCAACTCAACTGATGTCGCAGCCTGCACCATGGCTCCAGGCCTGGTGCTGCAGCACAGCTCTTGGCTGAAAGTTTTGTCGAAGCAAAAACACGCTCCTCTCTGTTTAGGCGGCTAACAACTGATTTGCTTTATTGATCAGTAAAGCAAAGTGAGCCAAACGTGGTCCCAGCAAAGCCGGGCCCAGTAAGGCTGCTAATACAATCAATCCTAATATCTTTATACCCTTAGCCAAACAGTCTGACGTCAGGGCATCCAATTACAGAAATCCTCAATTAAATTTGGAAAAACAAAGCCTTATCAACAAGATGGCAGACAGGTACGAGGGAGTACATCTCCTGTCCCAACCAGCCCAATTAACACATACCAATAGCCCATCCTGTAGGCCTCTTCTCGTGAGGGTGACAGAAGGTTCACTCTGGTCTACGTGCTTGAGAGAAAAGCTGAAATGGTTTCTGATATACAAGATGGCTTCTAGCTAACCATAAAATAGCTTCTACAGTTTCAAGCATCCCTCTTGTGGTCCAGACAATCATCCAGGACCGGCTGTTTGAGGGAATGGGCCTGTTTTCAGACTGGACTGATACCCACTTGCACAGGTTAAAGGATTCTACGGCGACTCAAGTCCTGGGGGATCCTCACCCCAGCCCCTCAGAGATGCTCACTCCACCTGAGGGGCCCCCCTCATTCGTTCCAACAGGGCCCAAGGCCTGAGTTGCCCATGCACAGAGGCAGAAACAGTAGGAATGGTAGAGATGTCCTGCTCCTCCTCTGACCAGGGAGCAGACCCTCGAACGAGTCCAAGCCCCAGGCCATGCCTTTGAAGGTTTGCCCAGGGACCGTGTGCCAGCCAGTTTTCCAACACAACCCTTTGTCAGCTGTCCCTCCCTTTCCTCTGCGCCTGCTTGGGCGTTACAATGGACCATTGGGTCCCAAGGACAGTGGAAAATGGATATTCAATCCCGTTCCTTTCCCAGCCCCTGCCCCCAGCCCTCTTCAGGGATCCCTCTCACAAGCATCTCTTGTGACTAGGGGTGTAGCAGCTCCTCCAGTTGGGAGCTATAGAAGAGGTTTCTCTAGGCCTATGGGGCAGGGATTTCTACTCCTGGTATTTTTTTTAGAGCCAAAAGCCAAGGGAAGGTTCTGTCCCATCTTGAACCTCAGGGGTCTCAACATATTCATAGCAAAGTCAAAGTTTGAGATGGTGATCCTAGCTTCTAATATCCCTTCGCTCTCCATGGGAGACTGGTACACTGCCCTCAATTGAACCGGATGACTGGTTTATAAGGAGAACGTCCTCTCCCGAGGTGTTAGACCATATCTCCCTGGTCAGGCACTTTTCTCCAGCTGGGCCTCATTTTGAACAAAGCCAAATCCACCCTTATCCCCACTCTAACAGTGTTTGTGGGAACCTGTCTGGATTCTACGACGGCCACAGCCTCCCTGCTGACAGCTCGGTTCCTCACCATAAGGGAGGCCATTCTGAGGCTTTGTCTCCCCTATCACCACGGCCAGGAGCTGCCTGAGGCTTCTGGGGTTCATGGCAGCTTGCACGTATGTGTGCAGCACACCAGGCTCAGGCTCTGCCCACTACAACCCTGGCTGGCGTGGGTTCACAATCCTTTCCAGCCCATGGACATGGCTCTGACTGTGCCTGAGGACGTCATGAGGTCCCTCAACTGGTGGCTGCAGGAGGATGTGGTCTGCGCCCGGGTGCCATTCAACAGACCTCTTCTGCCGACCCGGTCGGTGACGGATGCCTCTAATGGTATGGGGAGCCTGGCGATCTGAGGACTCAAGGTATGTGGTTCCCCTCAGAGCCTGCCCTGCATATAAATGTCAGAGCTAAGGGCCATTCGCCTCGCTTGCCAGGTGTTTCTCCCATGGCTTCGAAACAGGTGTGTTTCGATCCTGACGGACAGCACGGCAGTGATGTTTTATATCCACAGACAGGGTGGCGCTCAATCCTAACCCCTGTGTCAGGAAGCCCCCATCCTTTGGGAGTTCTGCATTGCTCATGCTGTTCACCCGGTAGCTTCCGACCTCCCGGGAACTCAGAATGCAATGGCAGACTGGCTCAGCAGGTCCTTTGAGGGTAACGAGTGGTCCCTCAGGGTGGATGTGGCCTTGGACATCTTCCACAGGTTGTGAGTTCCCCTCCTAGACCTGTTCATGACTCGCAGCAGCAGGAAGTGTCCTCAGTCCTGCTCCTTCCTCAACCACAGTCCAGGGTTCTCGTTCCCTGGTCCCCAGTCGTTCTGTATGCCTTCCCTCTGTTCCCGTTGATTCACAAGGTGGTGGTCAGGGAGTTCAGGTCCTCCCTGATTGTGATAGCACCATCTTGGCCTCAACAGCCCTGATTCTCGACTCCACTCGATCTGTCGGTGGACCAGCCCACCGCGCTCCCAGTGTACCCGGAACTGATAATGCAGGCCTTTGGCAGGCTTCACCATCTGAACCGCCAGTCCCTGCACTCTTGGCTAACCGCCTTGGAGAGAGAGTGCTCAGAATGAGTTCAGAGGGTTCTGTTTGGTAAGTGTGAAGGTTTTCAACTAGCTAAGTGGAAGTCCTCTGTACTTTGGGTGGCCCAGAAGGGACTTTCCCCTGCAGAAGCCCCCATCCCAGCTATCCTTGACTACCTTTTGGACCTTACGATTCAGGGGCTTGCCACCTCCTAGGTCAGGGTTCACCTTGTGGCCATCTTGGCCTTCCACTTGGGTCCCGGGGGAAAGTCTGTCTTCGCTGACCCCATGGTACACTGGTTTGTGAAAGGGCTGGACAGGTTATATCCACATGTACGTCAGCCTCTCCAACTGTGGAACCTTAAGCTGATGCTTATAAAGGTGGGTGATGGCACCCATCTTTTGAGCCAATGGCAACGTGCTGTCTTTTGCATCTTTCCTGGAAGGTCCCCTTCCTAGTGGCCACTACTTCTGCTAGGAGGATGCCTTAGCCCTGAGCTTTAACCTCCAATCCCCATTACACTGTTTTCTTTAAAGATAAAGTTAGGCTCCGCCCACAGTCTGCCCTTTTGTCCAAGGTGGAGTCTGTTTCATGTCAATCAGGACATATTTTTGCCCACGTTTTACCCCAAGCCACACAAGTCTGGAACAGAGCAGGCTCTAAAAACTTAAGATGTTAGACGTGCCTTGGCTTTTTATTTAGATAGGACAAAACCTTCCTGCAAGTCCCTGCAGCTGTTTATTTCGATAGCTGACAGGATGAAGGATCTCTCCGATTTGGCCCAGCCTATCTCCTCCTGAATTACATCCTGCATCAGGACTTGTTACAAGCTGGCCCATTTGCCAACTTCCCCATTACGGCCCACTCCGCTAGGGCCCACACCTTGTCAGCTGCCTTTGTGGGACAGGTACCCATCCTAGATATTTGCAGGGCAGCCCCTAGTCCTTGCTGCATACTTTCGCAACCCATGACACCATAGCGCAGCAGACCGGAGATGATGCAGCTGTTGGTCGAGTGGTGTTGCAGTCCATTTCCAGATAGGCCCCAGCCTCGTCTCCTTGGGTTTGGCTTGGGAGTTACCTACCTCAAATGGAAATGAGCAATCATTGGAAGAAAAACCAGTTACTTACCTCTCATAGCTGCTGTTCTTTGAGATGCACTGCTCATGTCCATTCCAACTCCCACCCGTCTTCCCTTCATCAGAAAGTTTCGGCAAGAAGGAACTGAGGGGATGGAGGGCTGGCAGGGGTATATGTGCTGCCATGGAGGCGCCACTCCAGGGAGCTCTCTGCTGGCCCAACAGGTACCGCTGAGGGAAAAACCTTCTGATGAGCCCAGTGCATTCACTCCTATATGGAATGGGCATGAGTAACACATCTTGAAGAACAGTTATGAGATGGTAAGTAACCATTTTTTACCCTTTTCAGGGTAGCTGTAACTTCAGCTCAACTGAGAATAATGGTTCATGACCGCTGTACTTTCAGCATGAAAATTAACACACACAAAAAAAAGTATCTTAAATTAGAGACAAAGTGGGTAAGAAGCATATCTCTGGACACTAGGGTTGCAGGGTGTGCTGCAGCACTCCCAGCTTTTGCATCCAGCTTCCCTGCACCCCAGCTGCGGCTCCAACCTGGGATGGAGAGAGGATAGGGCTGCCAAGTCTCCCAGACTGGATGCCACTGCTGCAAATGGCATCTGGTCAACCCAGTCAGGAGAGTTGTCAACCATCAGAGGGACAGGAAGAAGCATAAGGGGGTCTTTGTCTGTTTCTGTAAGTGAAAGACAGACACTTAGTATCCCCACTCTAAAAATTGCCCTGCCCCCGGGAAAGAGCAAGCTTTAATTGGACTGACATGCCTACAGCTACACTGCATATGGGCTGTGCCCACAAAAGCTCATGATCCCATCTACATGTTTTGTTAGTCTATAAAGGGCTACCAGACCATTTGTTGTTTAACTTAAATATCAAGTCACCCATTGTATGAGAACCACTGAGCAGGTAGGCCAGGAGCAAAGGGAGGGGGGTGAGTGCATGCATGGTAACATAAGGAGGTCTAGGGAGTGTATGCATAGGATAAGCAGTAGGGAGGTTCAAGAAACACATTTTGGAGGACGAAGAGGAGGAAAATAGGATATATGCTCCATCTGTGTTGTGGTGTTCTGGCAAAAACAGTCCTATAAGCCCATTTTACCTTGCTCTGGTTATTTAAATTGGCTTGTTAAAGTAGTTAGAAAGTATGGAAGAATTAACAGTTAAAATTTAAGTAATTTGATGTAGAATTTAAATAATTTGTCAATCATTTGAAATACTGCATCTGAAGATTTTTTTTACTGTTTATTAATGTAGTTTAACAAACACATTCAAATTAAGTTAAAGTAGGTATATATCAGTCATTTACAGCAAAGAGGAATGTTGTAATATTCTCAAAACTAAATGTTAACCTGTTAATAACTGGAGTTTAAATTTCAAAGAAAGCCAAACAAGCAAATGTATGTCATGCAAACAACCTTTGTCCTATACTCATGCCAGAAGGGGAGAAAGTAGTGAAAAACAATCTAGTGTGTTCGAAAACTCAGTTTAATCTAATCTGAATCCACATACACTCATTGGGGCAGAGGGCAAAGTTCTTGTTCCCTATGATGCTGTTTCACCAGATTGGAGGCACCAGTTCCTTTTCTCCACATTCCTCTCAAGTATGGCTCTGTTGGAAGCCGGGTTGGGTTAGTGTGGATTTGCACAGATGGGCACTGACACTGTTAGCCCTTGATGGGATGGAGCAGGGTAATCACCTGGCTACAGGGCAGGGAAGACAAGGAGGTGAATCAGGATGGAGTAGGATACTCTGGATCTCAACCTGTCTCCTTTCGGTCTGTGTGTCTGTCTCCCTTTCTTAGAGACATTCCTTTCCCACCTGCTGCTCTTGGAGTCTGAATCCATGCGGGCCAGAGGTAACATGAGGGAGAGGTCCACTTTTGAGCCTCAGTTGCTCCCCTTAGCCCCACACTGCTCCTTCCATACAGAGCAGATACTGGCTGGGTATCCTTTGGGTGTCAGATGCTGGCCAATCACAGGTGGGCATTTGTCTGAGGAGTGTTCACGGAAGGCAATGCCCAGGGGCTGATTTGAGCTAAAGTTGGATCAGATTGGCATATCCAGTCATCTTGGATGCTAGTTCTGGAATGGGACAAAGGAACAAGCATTGAAATCAGGGGAATAGGCAGGTGAGGGGAGTCTTGCAGAGGGGGGATACCAGAAGTGGGATCTGGGATGCATGAAGGTGGGTGAGTCCAAAGGCCAAGGGGCTCATGAAGGACACAAGTGCTGGGGGGAAGGGAGAGGGGGAAAGCAGAGGAATAAGGAATTATGGAGCTAGGCTCTCTTTATGGGCTATGGAGGCGAGAGATGTGAGGCTGAGCCTTGTGCAGGTAGGTCATTTTAAAATTTATTATGGCAAGCTGGCTCGTTTGCTGTGTGACTGGTACATATTTTTTCCCTAGACATAGGGGTTACAGGCACTCAGCCTGTCCTTTGGGACAATTCAAAATGAACTGCTTAGTGTCCTTCAACTCTTTTGTCTTGTGCTCCAAACTGGGGCAGGGGGGCTGAAACTGGTAAAGATGGCTGAACATAACTGCCGCCTAACAGTGCAGTGCCTGCTTAGTGTAGGCAGAGCCCCCTTCTTGCACAGTTGTGCACCTGTATCAATACCTCTCACTCACCTGCGGTGCAGCTCTGCCAGTGCTCCTCAAGTCTGACCTTAAACAAATCCTCATGGCCTTTGTTCTTCTGTTTGAAGTTCTGAATGTTTTAGTGTTGGTGGTAGTTTTTGTGCATAAGGATATGTTTGTAAATAAACAATGTAATTAATTTGCCTATAGAGTTAAATTAGTCCAACACCAGTTGTAATAAAACCTCTGCAACAGCCCTTTTTGGACTGGTGGTATTTGTGGAAAAAGAGATATCCTGTAGAAAGAAATGAGGGTGACAGAAACCAGAGAGGTGAAAAAGTGTATTATGTTCCTCAAGCCTCTGAGACAAACACCTCCTCTGCCCTGGAGTCAGACTGGAACTGGACTCTTACCCTCAAAGTAAAAATTCTTCTAGTCCCTGGGAGCCTCCTATCTATTTGTATTCTGCTCTATGAATAAAGCATGTGTGTTGGTTGGTGTGTTTTTGTCAGCAGGTGGCAGCAGCATCTTAGGCATGGTGCAGCCCCTTGGAGTTAGTTTACTGACCTGATCTTTTATGCTCCAGTTTCCCATTTCAGTCTAGGTGTTCAGTGTGTACTAATCTGGACAATCTCCTGTCATCCTACAGCTAGTGAGAGAGAGTGGCTGAATCCAGACAGGTTCCTTGCTGGGGAAAGACTTTGTCCTGTATTGCCCTAGAACGTCTTTCTCTTTCATTCTCTCCTGTCTGACTGTTCGCCTCAGTAGACACTGTTCTGCTGTGTTCATCTTACCAGCTGTCCCAGCCTGACCTAATACTTATGTAACAGCCATTCAACTTGCATTCCTTTGTCTCCCCTTTGCCAAACTCCACAGCTGAAGCTGCCATCCTACCTCCCCTTTCACGATGGCAGCACAGTCACAGAAAAGCCAGAGACTTACAGTATGGTTGCTAATGCACTGGCTGCTGAGCAGGCTTTTCCCTTGGTAGACTCTCATGCCTAGGTCCCTGTTATCTCCTAATGGGGCAGCCTGGGCCCTCTTCCTTCCACTTCCTGTGCTAATCTGTTAGCTTCACAGTCAACTTCTCTCTCCTGCTAACCATAGGAGAAACTGCTTTCCAGGCCCAGAGGCCATGGTACAGAGCCATGGGCAGGCATGTTGTAAACTATATGTACCACCCTGTGTTTTCTACTCCTGGTCTTTCTTGTAGTGGGGAGCAGGACCATTGGTGGGAGTGGTTCTTAGCTACTTCAGTGCTGGTTTCCCCCAACAAGAGGCACTATAGTGGTGGTTGCTAGGATCAGGGTGTAGCAGTTTGCAGCTGTTTGGTTGGCCTGTCTTCCTTCTGCACAGAGTCCTCAGCAATGTGTTTCTCCAGCCAACACAGGCCCTTTTGTTAGTGCAAATGCTCAAGTAGCTCAGGAGAGAACGTCCATCCCCTCCTCTTCCTGACTTCTCTATGGCATTTTGCCCAGGATCTGCCCCATGTCCTGGTGGGTCAGAAGTACCAAACTGTCCCCACTCCTCTGGTGTGGTATAGACCATCCCTGTGGCCTTTAATTAAAGGTCATAACTTCAATTCGAGCTAAACTTAGCTCCCTCCCACTTTCCCAGCCCTGGGAATAGCATCTGGATGAGGGGAGTTGGATTACTTCTTAACCAGTTGACCTGTCTCTGCTCCTCTTGGTATCTGCTCTGCTACCCATTCCTATCTGTGCTTTGCTTTCTCCTACTGTCTCCTCTCCCTACGGCGCCTATGCTGCTGTCCCCCCAGTCCTGGTAGGCAGGGCCAGGGCCAGGGCGGAGGAAGGGTTTACTCCTTTACTATCCGCACGCATTTCCATAGCTCACCCGGTCTCACGAAAGGGAGACTCCTTAGAGCTCTCCAACGTGTTGTTTGAAACACGCTCCAGCTCTCACCCTTCCCGCGGCTCCAGGGGAGGGGGGATCTGTTCTGCACCAGGGATTTTTGTCCCCGGCTGGGCACTGCCACTCCTAGCCGAGCTGACTGGGGGGCGGGCATCCCAGCTCGGGCAGGGCGTCGCCGGGGCACTGCTGTGAGAAAGCTCATCCTGCAAGGCTCCCACCCGGGGCTGCACGGGTGAGGTGAGGTCGGCCTGTGAGCCAGGCAGGGCCCGGCCCAGGAGCAGCTCCTGCCGCGGGTGCTCCCCCTCCCGCGCACAAGGCCCCGAGCCACGGAAACGCCCTGTCCCCCCCCGCGAGCGGGCGAGTCAGGTGGTAGGCAGGATGTCCGCAGTCACGTCCCGCGGGTAGCAGCCTCCCTGCCTTACTGAATGTTCCTCACGCTGGGGAGCGCGGCCTGCTGGAGCCGGGCCCGAGGGCGGGACGCCAGGCCGGCCAGCGCCTGGGAACCGCGCTCCCAGGCTGAGCACGTCGGGCCGGGGCAAGGCGGGGGCGCCGAGCCAGAGAAAGGCCCAGGGAGCTGTGGCGGGGCGGCAGCGCCGGGCCGGGCCGGGCCGAGGGAGAGGGGCCCGCAGGGTGCGGATCCTCCCAGGCTCGCCCCGGCGGTGCCAGGCTGCTGCGGGGGCGGCTCGGGGAAGTTGTTCCCGCAGGCGCCGGTGCAGCGACCGAAACACTTAACTTCTCAGGATTTGTGACTTTGGGTGCACTGAGCATGCGCACCCGAACTGAGCAAACTCAGAGATTTTTCTACCCAAAAACAGTTTCTCTGAATTTGCAAGCAGCCAGCAAAGGGAGCAAGTCCTGAGCAGTTGCACCGATTGTCATGTGTGCGTGACAGAAACTGTGACGGTCACAAAAACGGAGCGGTTTCACTTTTTGCCTATACACCGGCCCGAGCCCCTTCTTGCTCAGCCCACGTGACAATTGTGCCCCGTTCCTTCCGCGCCCGGGGGCTTGTGCAACTCCCGCCCAGCCCCCATCGCAGAGCCTGTGGCCAGGTTACCGTACTGTGTGTGGTAGAGGCGCACTCGCTCTCCTGCCAGTCTTCCGAGCGCGAGCTAGAATGAAGCGCCAGGTGTAACTCAGGCTGAGTGGAGACGGCTCGCCTGCTCCCACCGGGGAAGAGCCCTGGGGCCCATCCCCCATGCACGGCTCTTTGAGGGGGAGGGGCTTCCAGACCCCTCGTCCTCTCTCTGGGGAAGACCGACGGAGCCCCTGAAGACAGGCGCCCCCATCGAGGGATCCCGCAGACACGTGTGCGCGTCCCCTCCGGCCCCCTCCTCGCCACTGTGCTCCGATTGCTGTGCGAGTCCTTCCCCTGCCCACCGCACAGCGGCGGGGCTCCGGCAGGGAGTTCACTGGAGCCAACCAACCGAAAGAATAAACCCCACTGAGAAAGGGGATAATCGCCCGCCCCACCGGTCTGCGCTAGCCCTTCAGTGCCGGGCTGTACTCTGCTGCTCTTCCAGTCCTGGCCTTCTCACGCACCTTATCTACCCTCCACTTGTAATCTGCTCCCCTGCTGCGCTTTCAACTCACCCCTCCCCATACCCAGGCGCGCAGGGGACGCCGCTTAGTGCCCCTGGCATTACAATAGCATCTAAGCCGTGGGCCCTTGTGCTGGGGCCCTAACATCCCCACAGTTCCCTGTCCCAGCCACCCCTGCCTCACAAGGCACTTCAAGCTTCGATGGCTGGGCCTGTGCCCATCTGAGTTTCTGGTTACAGAAAAGAGGTAGCGGGCGAACCCCAGTGCATGCCTGGTCTCACCGCCTTGCACGGGAAGCTACATTGGATTTCCCCTCTGCACAGCAAGTGGGCGCATCGGAGGGATCTGTACATGTGACTCGCTTGTGTGGGGCCTGCAAGAGGGAGGGGGAGCCCCCTGAGTCTCCTTTGTAAGGCGAGGGAGTGCGAGAGAAGGGCCAAAAATGGGCGTGGGAAGAGGAGGCGCGTAACCCCTCAGCATTAGGGCTGCACGTAGCCCTCCGCCTCTGATTTGCCGCTTGCTCGAAAGGCTGGGCCCAGCGATTACCATACGGGAATCTATAAAGGTCGGGGCAGCCAGAGTCCCTCCCTTCACCTTCCCCCTACTGCAGGCGCGTGGCTGAGAGGCAGGGCCCAGGTAAGGGCTCTCAGCCGCAGCGGGGAGTCGGCACTTGGCCGCGCCGGGGTGGCTCAGGCCGGAGCGCGAGTCTCGGGATACTGGTGGGAGTGGGGCGCGGGCCGCATCTCGCCGCCCTACTGGGCAAGGAGGCCGCGGGGGGCCGGGCATGTGGGGCTCTGCGTCCGGAGTCTCTTTGTGCTCCGGCGGGGCGAGCGAGGTGGAGGCTGCGGGGCGGTTGCGCTGGGGGGCGCGGGGCTGAGGCTGCCGGTGCTCGGCGACGCAAGCCCTGGGGAGAAGGAGGCGACAAAGCCCTGGGGGGCGGGCGCTGGCCGGGGAGGAAGTAGCCTGGAGGCTCCGGCGGGCGCTGGGTCCCGCCCGTCCAGCCGCACGGGGGGCGGGGCGGGCCCGGCGGCTCAAGGCCCTCGGGCCAGTTCTCTGAAGCCGGGGGCGGTGCCGCTGCCGTCTGACCCCTGCTCTCTCCGCAGGCGCATCCCGGCAGAAGCGCGATGGTGAAGATCGGAGTGAACGGGTGAGCGGGGGGGGCCGGCCACGGGGGGGCGCCAAGGGCGTGGCAAGGGCACCGGGCTGGGCAGCTGAGTCATTTCTCCCGCCGCTGCCGGGGGTGGGGGGGGGGGTGAGTCACCCCGAGCGGGAAGCGCCGGGCGGCCGCATGCGGCCCGGGACGGGCGCCGGGGTATCGCGTGTCCCGCCGGGCCCGGGGAATGTGACCTTCTCCTGCCGCGCCGTAACCGGACCCGGGCCGCGGGGTAAATTTAGCGCCCGGTCGGCGGGGGCGGAGCAAGCAGCGGGGGGCGCGGGGCTCCAGACGCCGCTGTGTGCTGCCCGGCTCCCGGCCCCTGCTGCCCCGGCTGGCTGGGTGGGAGGAGTGTAGGGCGGGGGCCTCCTTTGCATCGGGGCAGCCGCTGGGGCTAAAGCCCAGTCTGAGTGGCCAGCACCCATCGGCACAGGGCTCCCCTGCTCTGCCTGAGGCCCGCCTCTTCTCTGCCTTGCCTAGATTTGGCCGCATCGGCCGCCTGGTCACCAGAGCTGCCTTCACCTGTGACAAAGTCCAGATTGTAGCAATCAATGACCCATTCATTGACCTCAACTACATGGTGAGTGGAACCCTGGTCTATAACTTGGAGCATTCTGGGGATGGCCTGGGAATGTGGCTATCAGTGATACCATTTCCCTGTGAACCCTGCCAGTGCCCATGGCTACACATTGGGATTGAGGGGCCCAGAGTTAATGCCTGGGCTGTGGGAGTTGAAACACAATGCAGCCAGCACTCAACTTCAGTCTGTTACTCCTAGGTTTACATGTTCAAATATGACTCCACGCATGGTCGCTTTCATGGCACTGTCAAGGCTGAGAATGGAAAACTTGTGATTAATGGACAGGCAATTACCATTTTCCAGGAGTGAGTATGACTCTTCCTCCCCTTTCCCTTGGAGCTAGGGGACAGGGCATTTGACAGCCTTGCAGTTTCTAAATACTCTGGTGTCGTCCTCAGGCGTGATCCTGCTAACATCAAGTGGGGAGATGCTGGAGCAGAGTATGTTGTAGAATCCACTGGAGTCTTCACCACCACAGAGAAGGCCAGCGTGAGTGATGGGTTACATCTGGCTTGGAAGTGGGAAGGAAAGGGTGTAGGGATGAGACTCTTGGCTGCATGTGGAAGTGGGTGTGGACAGAGTTCTCTCTGCCCTGGGGCTGTATTGCAGTGTGATTATTTGGGGAGGTGTCCTAAATGTGCTGCTGTATTGGAGCGATATAGGACTTTGTTAATGTTGGTCTGTCTCCCTCAGGCTCACCTGAAGGGGGGTGCTAAGCGTGTCGTCATTTCTGCCCCCTCAGCCGATGCACCCATGTTTGTGATGGGCGTCAACCATGAGAAATACGACAATTCTCTGAAAGTTGTCAGGTGAGGAGGGGGACAGTTTGCAGGAGTCTTCTCAGGGTTGAACCTGAGGTGCATAGCTGACTATTGCCCTCTCTTGTGAGTTGTGGGGAGGGAGC
The DNA here is from genome assembly GCF_052426305.1 of Pelodiscus sinensis. Lineage (NCBI taxonomy): Eukaryota > Metazoa > Chordata > Testudines > Trionychidae > Pelodiscus > Pelodiscus sinensis. The sequence goes on along the minus strand of NC_143052.1, from coordinate 143,664,129 downwards.
TGAGAGGTGAGCCCTGACTAACTGCCTCTGGCTAATGTGTCCCTCTTGACTCTTCCAGCAATGCCTCCTGCACCACCAATTGCCTGGCTCCTTTGGCCAAGGTCATCCATGACAACTATGGCATCGTGGAAGGTCTCATGGTAGGTAATCTGGAGGCGCAAAAACCCACACCAGCTCTGTCAGTGGGACAGAACCATGGAGCTTTTGGGGGGGGGGTGTCTCTGCACACTCAAGCTGGGACTCCTCAACCCACAGTTTTGGGTGTAGAGGAAGGAGGATTGGGAACCCACAGAGCAGGAGTGTCTCCCTATACTGCCTGGACTAGAGGAAAGTTGAGGAAGGCTGGGGGAGGAATGCTCTAGGTCAGCAGGGTGAGGCTCTAGAGAAATTCAGTTAACCCTTCCCCCTTTTTCCCCCAACTTCCAGACCACTGTCCATGCCATCACAGCCACGCAGAAGACTGTGGATGGCCCCTCTGGGAAGTTATGGCGAGATGGCAGAGGTGCTGCCCAGAACATCATTCCAGCATCCACTGGAGCTGCTAAGGCTGTGGGCAAGGTCATTCCTGAGCTGAACGGGTGAGTGTCAGTTCCTTCTCCCAGTGCCCCAAAGCAGGGGATTCATCAGAAGGGGTAGTGAACCTTCAGCTGGCCGGTCTTGCCCTTTCCTCAGCAGGATGTGCAGAAACCCTGTTTGGGGGCAAGCAGGAGTCTATTCTGATCTGTTTCCCTCACAGGAAACTCACCGGAATGGCTTTCCGTGTTCCAACTCCCAATGTGTCTGTTGTGGACCTGACTTGCCGCCTGCAGAAACCAGTGAGTATCACAAAAAGGGACTTGGAGCAACTTCCCTTTACCCCTAAGTTTCTATCCATTCCTCAACGTGTGGGACTGGGTGCAGCTGTTCTGAAGCCCCCATTCCATTTAGAACTGTTGTTGTTGTTTCTTGTGATTTAAGAGATTGTGCAAGGGGTACAGTCAGGCCTGTGGGGAGCTGCCCCTGTCTGGTATAGTACCAGACATAACTGGGTCCTAACTATACTCTTAGCAGTGCAGTCTCAAAGCTGGCAGCAACCTTCCCTGGGGAGCAGCTGCCATGCCATGGGGTCTGGGATGCTCTGACTTCCTGTGTCTCTCTCCCTCAGGCCAAGTATGACGACATTAAGAAGGTGATGAAGGCTGCCTCTGAGGGGCCTCTCAAGGGCATTCTGGGATACACGGAGGACCAGGTAAACTCCCATGTCCTTTCAACAGCGGGGGAGGGGGAATGTAATGAATGTCTTCATGGATGTGGGGAGAAGCAGCCTTATGGAACACCAAATCTTCAGTACACCCTTCTCTTCTTGGGGGTGTTCATGAAGGAAGGTGCCGATTAACATCTCTTTGTGGGGTGGGGGAAGGAGTTGAGGCCAGAAGGGGGTGTGAGTCACCGTGTCTCCTCTTTACCCACTTCCAGGTTGTCTCTTCTGACTTCAACGGTGACAGCCGCTCCTCTATCTTCGATGCGGCTGCTGGCATTGCTCTCAATGACAACTTTGTCAAACTGGTCTCCTGGTACGGAGAGAGGGGATCTGAGGAATTTGGAGGGTTGTTTCTGTGCAATAGGTTGGAAGATTTGGGAGGCACTTGGGGTGCTGGCAAGGATCCTATTACGGCAAGCTTTACATGCTCTCCCTCTGCTGCCTCCATCTAAAATTAACACTTGGCAGCCAGCAGCAGTTTGCTTGGCAAAGAGGCAGTTACCTGGGTAGAACAGGGGTGGGCAATAATTTTTTGCTGGGAGCCATTTTAGAAATTTTTGAAGTGGCCCTGGGGTGCACCGGAAGGGGCTGGGCCAGGATGCTTCCCCTCCCACAAGCCATGATTGGTCTGAGGGTGGGGGAGCGTGTGAAGTCCTTCTCTTCCTCCCCTCCCCCCAGATTCCACAGTGGTGAGAGGAGACTTAGCGCTCCCCCTTCTGCCCCCAGGCCAATCAAGACTTGGGGGCAGGGCAGCGCCCACATCAGAAGCGCAGGGCGGAGGGCTAGAAAGACCTCTCAGCATGAAGTTGACCCTTAGTATCCGAACAAACTTCAGCCTCCAATTTTTCCCTGCTTTAGGGAAGGGGGCTGTTCTGGGACCTGGCTTGGGGGTGAGGAGGCTCCTGTTGTGGATGTAGAGGTTTGTCCATTCCTAACTGCTCTTTCTCTGCTTCTGTCACCAGGTATGACAATGAGTTTGGATACAGCAACCGTGTTGTGGACTTGTTAGTTCACATGGCATCGAAGGAATAAACCAGGCACATGGATCAGTCTCTGCCTGGGGAAGGAGGTGTGGGAGAATCATACCGGAGACCTTTGTTCCTCCCACCCCTCTCTCCCCACCATGCAGCTCTGTAGCCTTAAGTGAGAATCCAGTTCTGTTTCATCCTCTCTTCCCCATTCCTCTGCCTTGTGCCTGAAGCGTGAGGGAGAGGGGGAAGCCAACAGACGCTGGCCTGTGTATCACATTTTCTCAAATAAAGTAATAGCTGTTCTGAAGTGTTCCTGTTTCTCTCAAGAGGAGGAGAGGCCACAAAGGGTTCCTAGCATGTTGCTGTGGCCATTGACATAGGCTGGGATTTTTCCACCACTCCAATGGGCTACGGGTTAGGAAATGCAGCTATTGTATATGACATTTTTAGTTTACAAGACTAAAGCTAAGATTCTAAAGCCAAAAAAATCAACCTGGGACATGCCAACAGAAAGGTTGTTAAGGGAGCCTTAAATCTGCCTGGTGAGGCAATCAAGCTATATGATCATATACACTGCTTTTTTCCTAAAACCTATAGGGCATGTGTGTAAGTAGCTAGCATTCAGGTGTGGCCACTAATTGTGTTGTCACAATTAACAACTAAAGCCAACTTTCACAAGTGCTGATTGACTGCAGTTACAGATCAGATTAGCAAGGGCTTAGCAACTCTGGAAAATATCAGATTATAGGTCTGCCAAGATGGGCACTTTTCCACACTTTTTTTTAGGCTTTCTTTTTCCTAAGTTGCCTTTTAGCATTAAGGTACATGAATGGTGTGAGGTACTTAGGCACTGTGGGTGTCATGGCAATAAAACCTGCTCAGTGTACAGATGGGATGGTGTACAAGTAAGGGTGTAAGGCCCATGACTGTAATGGAAACAACCAGCTACTAAATATTTCATGCTCTGTCCCTGATCATGCTCGACTTTGTGTAAGAAATGAAGTGTATCATGTAACTTACTAGGCTAGTGTTTTTGTTTGCAGCTGTTAAGTCAGTCACCCATTCTAGGAAAAGTTGCCTTTGTAATATATAGGTTAGGACCCAATTATTACAGTAGCTGTAGGTGTATGTACAAGTGGCTTCTGGGTAGTCTTCCTCCCCCATTTCCCCCTTGATAGCTCAAGGGCTTGCTGTCTATTATCTAAACCCTGCCCTGAAAATGGTTTATTTTCGCAACCCCCTTGTGTGCTGAGATGCATTGCTAAGCTCATGCTACAGAGAGGGGCAGCACCGTGAGGCCCAGCTTCAGGAGTAATCTCATTCACTTGAGTCTTGAATCTTCAGAATACTTGGATGTCTTTCACGATGGCTGTGTCTAGACTGGCCAGTTTTTCCGGAAAAATCAGCCGCTTTTCTGGAAAAATTTGCCAGCTGTCTACACTGGCCGCTTGAGTTTCTGAAAAAGCACTGACTTCTACTGTAAGAAATAAGTGCTTCTTGCGGAAATAGTATTCTGCTCCCCATTCAGGCAAAAGTCCCTTTTGCGTAAAAGGGCCATTGTAGACAGCTCAGATTTGTTTTCTGCAAAAAAGCCCTGATTGCGAAAATGGCGATCGGGGCTTTTTTGCGGAAAAGCGCGTCTAGATTGGCCACGGACGCTTTTCCGCAAAAAGTGCTTTTGCGGAAAAGCGTCCGTGCCAATCTAGACGCTCTGTTCTGAAAATGCTTAACAGAAAAGTTTCGGGAACATCATGCCAGTCTAGACATAGCCTATGTGCCTGCTTAATCTCTTATGCACATCCATGATTCATTCTCCAATGACTGTTCCCTTAATGAGTGCATACCTGTAGCATTTAATTAAAGCCTTTATCATAAACGTGGGGGTGGGGAGAGACTCTTGTATCTTCATATTTTGCCATTTCCTGCCATCTGAGGGTGTGGCTGTACTGAAGAGGGGGGGCTGTAATTTCACTAGGCTTTCTCAGCTTGTGCTGATGTTGCAGTTGATGTGATTCATTAGTGGGGAAGAATCAACTGTGAGGTAGCGCAGTGAGCAAATGCTGGTAGAGGCATAGGTGTTCTATAGCGGAGGAATAAAGAAAGTGGCACACTGGCTTTCCCCTTCAACTAGGTGGAAGAGCAGGTTCTGCGCCTGCCCAGTGCTTCCCAGCCTCTTATGCTGTAGACCGAACCCATTCACAAACTGTTTGGTGGCCTGGTAACATAGTTGCTTATTATCCAAGGAATGGATATGTAAATAAAATGTTACCCTCTGCCTAGACCTGCCCCAGCCCCTTGCTCTGCAGTGCTTAATACCCTCTGTCCCCCACAGCCCATGCCACCATCCTCTTGCCCTGTGACCCCAACTCTCCTTTGCCACACCTCACCTTCCTAGAGTGAGGCTGCCCCCTCTAGGGAATGTGGCTGTTACTGCTGTGCAGGCAGGGGAGCAGCCCTCCATTACCCCCCCCCCCCTTCCCAAGTATGTCTTGTGCCCCCATAGGTAGAGATGGGGAGCCTTGCCATTACCAAGGGTAGAGGAAGATGCCTTCTACCACTGGCCGCGCAGGCATGGGGAAAGGCCATTGGTGGGGTGTGTGCCCCCTCTCTCCTCTGCCCCCTGCCCCACAAGTGTGGAGGGAGATGCCTCCTCTTGCTGCCTTAGCCACCATGGCTGCCAGAGCTGAGCTGCTGTGAACAGTTGGCTTGAGCTCTGACAGCTGCTGCCACCCAGCAGCCAGGGCAGTTGGCAACTGCTGCTTCTGCCCATTCTAGCTTCTGCTCCTTCCTACAACTGTTCAGTCTTGCCCGGTTCTCCTTAGCCACTTTCAGTTTCCTGCCTAAGCCTTGATCTGCATTCCACTCTACACCCACCCCTCAAGTTTAGCCTATTTTATGCTCCGCCCCATACTCTACTCAGCCAGTTCCAACTCTTTCTTGCAGGGGTTGGGAACCTCAGGCCCAGGGACCAAATGCAGTCCCTTGCTAGCCTGCTGGATCCAGCCCCTGAGGCTCAGGGCTCTACTCCAGTGCTGCGGGAGCCCTCTGCCCCGCTGTGGCAATGTGGGGAGTGGCTATTTCCTCAAGGAACATGTCTGAAGGGGGGTTGATTTTTTGGGGGGGGCTTCTCACTTGTGTGCAGCCCCTGACCCAAAAAAGGTTCCCAACCCCTGCTCTGATGCAACCTTTTCCCCCAATCCTGGCACTTTGTCCTAGGGTTTACCTGTGTTCTCCAGGTGGCTGGGTGCTGGTGTAGGGCAGTGGTCACCAACAGGGGTGGCCCAAGGCGGGCTGTGGCAGCTGGTGCCCCAGGCGGAACATGCAATTGTTGCCCCCACCTGCATGGCCTTCAATGGTGTGATGTCATCATTGGATGCCCCATTGAAGACGGCACCCTAGGCGACGGCCGAGTTGGCCTAGACTCATGGGCTGCCCCTGGTCACCAACCAGTAGATCGGGATCTACTGGTAGATCTTGGAGCCTCTGACTGGTTTGGCCAAGAGGCTACCAAGTGCCAGCACATCAGCTGCCCCTTCCCCCTACTGCTGTGCATCTCCTGCTCTTTGCCTTGGAGCTGCCTCCTCCCACCCCCAGGCCCAGGAGCCTCCTGCTTGCTATGCAGAGCAGAAGAGGGAGACGAGGTCTTGGATTGCACTTAAATTCAAAAAGTGATCTCGTGCTTAAAAAGGTTGGAGACCACTGGTGTAAGGGAAGCCATGCAGGCCCAGACTGCCCACTCTGGTGGCTTGGGTGCACAAAGTCCTGCTTGTGTCTTGCTGTGCTGTGGTGGGGCATGCCTAAAACAGCCACTGCCACGGGATAAATTACTGACAATAATTCTCTCTTCTGAGCTTCTGTGAACAAATTTTTCAGGCGTTTGGAACTTGGTCCCATACAAGTGATTTTTCTTGGAAACAGCACAACTCATAGACTTTAAGGTCAGAAGGGACCATTATGATCATCTAGTCTGACCCCCTGCACAGTGCAGGCCACAGAATCTCACCCACCCCTCCCAGAATAATCCTCTCACCTAGATCTCAGATATTGAAGACTTCAAATACTTTGAAGACCCCAAGATGCAGAGAATCCTCTAGCTGTGATCTGTATCCCATGCTACAGAGGAAGGCGAAAAACCTCCAGGGCCTCTGCCAACCCTGGGCTTATCCCTTCCCCAGATTCACACCTTCAGTCGAAAGCAGTGTGGCTTTTGAGCAGGGGTGGGGAACCATTTCTGATGCACAGAAAAATCAGTTGGGGGGCCACCCAAGTGAGAAGCCAAAAAAAACCCACCCTGATGGATGCGGCCTCCCACTGAGAAGTAGATGGGGGGAAAGACTCCACCCTTCACTCTGTAAGCCCATGGGCAGGGGGTGCGGAAGCTCAGGGCTTATCCCCAGAGCCAGATGAACTCTTCTAGGGGCCTGGAGATAGTAAAATTGGGGGTGGGGGGGCCTAGGCCTATTGGCCCTTTTCCTGCAGTCCCTGTGTAATCTAGTCACGGCCACATTGCTACAGGAGGTCTGTAGTGGCGCCTGCACTGCCTTGTCCCCTCAGGAAATGGATAGGGTTGCCAGGTGTCCTGTTTTGAACTGGACAGTCTGGTATTTGAGCTTTCTGTTCGGGAAACAAATTGAAAAAATAGAAATGTCCGGTATTTTCTAAATAATGTAGATTGTGCTGTAATGTCAAATGTGACCAGTATTTTTGTTGAACCCATCTGGCAACCCTAGAGATGGTGTGACAAGTGCTTGGTGCCAGCACATTGGGCACAAGGGCGAGCTGCTAGGTTTGCTCGCCAAATTAACCAATCAGGAACAGGCATTTCTAAAATCCGCAGAATGCAGGCACTTGGTTTCCAGTCTCTGTGACTCTTGGCTAATGAAGTTTGCAATTGTGAAGTCACTGTTGCAAGGAATGCAGGCCCATACATGGGAGAGGGGCGTGTGGCCAGGGGAAGACAGGAATGGCACACTGCCCAAGCCTCCCTCCCGCATGCTCTGGCTGGTGGGGGAAGGCTGGGGCCAATTTCCCTGCTTACTTGGGGTGCAATCACACTGTTGTGGTCCACGTTTACAAAAAAGCGCGCGCGCACACACGCACACACAAAATTCCTGCGTAGGGGCCTGGAACGGGGCATTGTGAGATAGCTGCTGGAGGATTCCTAGGGTTGATGCAGGTCATGCAGTGGCTAGGTGTCTACTGTATCGCACTCATTAGGCTAACCATGGCTCTGGGCCATCTGAGGAGACCTTTTACTTTCTCATTATAATGGTCAGTTGGAGACAAATTTGCATACAGGCACATGCCAAAGCAGGTCACAGTGGCCTAAATGTGCTGCTGGACTTAGTCCTGGTCCACACATTTAGGCACCATTGCCATTCAAACCATTGTCAGCCGCCACCTATGCACATAGGCAATTGCTGCTGGTGGATGTGATGCTGGTGGCTGTGCATAGAACTTGGTAAGCCCGGATACCACTCCACAGCTCTTGGGCTGCTTGCAGCACTTGCTCACAGCTAAAGCCTGTCAGGATTTTCAAACTAGGCATTTCTCTATCTAGCTCCCCAGGGCTATGTCTACACTCGTGGCTTCTTGCGCAAGTAATATGCAAATGAGGCTAAGCATGGAATATCGCCGAGCCTCATTTGCATACCTAATGAGCCACCATTTTTTTCAGAAGAGGCTCTTGCGCAAGAAGGAGCATCTACACTGCCCCTTCTTGCGCAAGAAAAACCCTCTTGAGCAATGCCGTTACACCTATTACTTTTCAGGAATAACGGCATTGCGCAGGAGGGTTTTTCTTGCACAAGAAGGGGCAGTGTAGACACTTCTTGCGCAAGAGCCTCTTCTAAAAAAAATGGTGGCTCATTAGGTATGCAAATGAGGCTCGGCGATATTCCACGCTTAGGCTTATTTGCATATTACTTGCACAAGAAGCCGCGAGTGTAGACATAGCCCAGGTGTTTTGCCTTAGACAAACATGGAGGACCCAGCTTCAAATTCTTGCTCCAATGACTAGTTATAAGTTGAACTGATTCAGCCCAACAGCCTGGTAGTTAGGGCATTTTGTGGGCCCCCAACCTAAAACAGACCAAACTGGGAGCCGAATCTGAGGGTACGTCTAGACTACCGCGTTTTGTCGACGGAAGTTTTGTCGACAGATACTGTCGACAAAACTTCCGTCGACAAAGAGCGTCCAGACACATTGAGTTCTGTTGACAAAGCAAGCTGCTTTGTCGACAGAACTCCGTAGTCTGGACGCAGTGTTACAGGCAATAACACCTTCTGTCGACAGAAGGTGTTATGCCTCGTAAAATGAGGTATACGAGCATCGACAAAACTGCTGAGTTCTGTCGACGTTATGTCGACAGAACTCAGCAGTAGTGTAGATGCTGGTATAGTTTTGTCGACAAAAGTCCACTTTTGTCGACAAAACTAGGTAGTCTAGACACACCCTGAGTATCCCATGTGAGGGTCCTAACTGCTGTCTCGCTCTGGTCTGGCTTAGTGCCTAACTCTGTGAGAGGGCTCATGGCTGAGAATCCAAAGTGGAGCCAGGTGCCTAGAGGCCCAGTTCAATGGGACTTAGGGGCCTCATTACTTTGTGAACCTGGACCCTAGTCCCTCTGCCCCACTTCTGGGAACTTTCTGTTGGCTCATTTAGGTGGCTCCCTGCTCTGCTTGCTGGCATCTGAGAATCCTTATGTGCCCAACTCTCCCCATGTGCCTGATGCAGGCCTAAGCTTCCATAAGGCAAGAGGATGCCTAGGTGTTAGGCACCACACTCCCCATACAGGGAGTGTCAGGATCCTAAGAACAGGATTCTCAGAAGCAGCAGGGCTGGTCAGCTTATAACCTACAGATCAAGCCTGTACCCCTCAGCCTCTTGCAGATTTCCCATGATGCTCTCTTCCCCTTGCTGAGCTTGGGTATACTTTTTATCATCAGCTTTCCTGTACTTGGCACCCTGAATGTTTCCGTAGCTCTTCTCTGAGTGCCTCAACTTTGTCAGTAGTACAGAGGTGCTGATGGGGCTACATAGTAATGAGTGCACCAGAATTTTCCTTTTAGGGAAACATTTGCAATCCTCTAGTTATGTCTTACCTAGTTTTAAAGTACTTAACATTATTTTGATTTTTCTAAGTCCTTTTGGAAACATGTCATTTTAAAATTGTAGTGTTTCAAAAGTCACTTTTTTCAGGTGAGGCTTAAAAAAATATTTGAAAGTCCATGGTGAGAAGACCCTCAGAAAATTTATACAGGCAGTCCCCGGGTTACATGGATCCGACTTACATCAGATCCCTACTTACAAACGGGGTGAGGCAACCCCGCACTAGCTGCTTCTCCCCAGCAGACCAGGGAGTCGTGAAGCTAGCGCCCCGCCCCCCCCCAGCAGACCAGGGAGTCGTGAAGCTAGCACCCCCCCCCCAGCAGACCAGGGAGACGTGAAGCTAGCGCCCCCCCCCCCCCCAGCAGACCAGGGAGATGCAGAGCAGCTTTTCTCAGCAGACACCTCAGCTTGAGAATAAGGACTGAGGGAAGTGAGGTGTGGGAGAATAAAACTGAGCTCTGGAGAAATGTTTGGCTAGAGTTTCCCCTACAATATGTACCAGTTCTGACTTACATACAGATTCAACTTAAGAACAAACCTACAGTCCCTATCTTGTACGGAACCCGGGGACTGCCTGTATACAGCAAAGAATTCACAGCAGTTAATAAAACTATTGCCTAGTGTAACAACACTAAATTAGCAGGGGAAGCCAGTAAGCATCACTGAGTGGTGACAGATTCTGGGTTTAGAACAGCTAGGAATTATTCCACAATGTTTCATGGCCAGGAGTTACTGCCACAGAGTTTTCATAGGTAATATGACACAATGTTTCAAGCCTTTTACTCTGCCTGACGTTCTTTGAAAATGCTACAACACTCTGACCAAACCAGTATCTCAACAAGGTTTAAAAAACCAAACCAAAACACACAGACACCCCCAAACCAAAGGACAGTTTAGTGCAGCCCTAAACCAGAGACACCACAAGAAGCCCTTTCACAGAGGGAATGGCCACTCAGCTTTGGTCACTGACGCTCCTGGAAGGCAGCTCTTTCCTTAGACCATTACGTTCAGGGCTGTAGGAAAATGTGTGACCTTGCACAGGGACCCCTCACGCCCGCTACGCACATTTGAAACAACCACACCAAAATTGCAGCTTGAACAAACTGTGACCTCAACATTTGACCCAAAGCACAGGCTAGAGGCCTTTGTCTTAAATAGTGACAGCCTTGTTCCTGTAGATGGCACCAGAGCAGGGCTGATAGCCCACAGGCTCTTCAACAAAGGCCAAAGCAGTTTTAGCTCCCTCCAGTGCTGCCAAAGAACTGCTCGTTGTCACAGAACCAGGGCTATTACTGGTGTTGACATCTGAGCAGAGCTGTGAACTGTGCTTCCTCCCTGCTTTGCCTGCCCTTCAGAGCTTTTCCTGACGCCCTGGAGCGCTGGCTTTGTTCTTTGCAGAGAAAAGCAATGGGACTGCGGGAGCAGAGGACCCTGCATCAGGGTTCCTAGCTTAGCCCAGGAATTGACCAGGGTTTGTGCCTGTGCTCTGCTGGGGCTGCTGACTTGGCCCTCAGAGCAGCTGATCAGCAGAGGGCTGCCAGAATGTGCTCCCAGGCCTGTGATAGCAGTGGGACCGCACTCAAGTGCAGCTCTGCTTTGGCCTCCACACAGCCTGCTGCCTGAGCACAGCCTAGGGCAGGGAATGTGGTAGGCGTGCCTAGTGCTGCCAGCAGCATCACTGGTGCACAGGGACCACAGAGGACCTGGCCTGCATAGGCGCCATAGACTCTGGTAAACTAAGAATGTGTCCCTGAGGTGAATGATCAGCGGTGTCACATTTGAGGGCCAGGAAGAAATCAGACTGGTCTTTGGGCTTGATACAAGGGAGGCAGGGTGAAACTGAATGGCTTGTGATACACAGGTGCTAAGATTACATGATCTCAATATCTGTATTTATTTTAACTTGGGGACAATCAAACAAACAAAACGTTGGGGGTGAAAGCCTGCAAAGCAAGCTGGAAGATGGTAACGCCACTTTGTGACAGTTTAAAATTTGTTTTTGTTCCATCTTGGCTCTGGCTCGCCCATGTACTTCAACAGTGACCAGCAATCTCAGGCCCCGAAATTCATTCCCAACAAAGTACCTTGCCATAAAATGCTTCAACAAAAAGTCATTTAGTCAATAATGTACCGCCTAGCATGAGCCAAAAATCCAACAAACGCGTATGTTCGATCACACACTTTCCATCGCCATAACAAAGCTGCCCTCTCAGCCACAGAGCACATACTCAGATGGCCTGAGCTCTGTGACCCCATTGGGGTGCAGGCAGGGTCACCATTTTCCTACCTGTGCCAAACTGAACATCCTTGTCCTGCCCCTGCCCCACCCTTCTCTGAGGCCCTGTCCCTGCTCATGCCACCCGTTGCTCACTCTCCTCACCCTCATTCACTGTTCATTGTCACTGGGCTGGCTCAGGGTTGGCATGCAGGACATGAGGGCTTTGGTGTGTGTGTTGGGGGGGGGGGAGGTACAAGCTCCAGACTGTGGCCGGAAATGAGGAGTTTGGGAGGGGGCTCCAGGCTGAGACAGTGGGTTGGGATGAGAGAGGTGGGTGAGGGCTCTGGCTGCGGAGGGTGGGCTCTAGGGTAGGCTACAGATGTGAGGTTTGGGGTACAGAATGGGGCTCTCGGCTGAGGGAGGTGGAGCTGAGGGTATTAGAGTTTGGGAGGGGGCTCCAGGCTGAGGGAGGAGGTTGGGTGTGAGAGGGGGAATGGGCTCTGGGCTGGGAGTGTGGGTTCAGTGGAGGGGGCCAGAAATGAAGGGTTCAGGGTGGAGGGGTGTCAGGAATTAGAGGGTTGGAATTAGCAGGGTAAGGGCTCTGGCTGGAGGGATGGGGTCATGGGCTTGGAGTGTAGGAGGATGCTCCAGGCTGGGTTCAAGGGGTTCAGAGGGCAGGAGAGGAAATGGGTGGGGCAGGGAATTGGAGCCTGAGTGTGAGGACTCCATCTGGAGGAGCTCTGAGGTAGGGCTGGAGATGAGAGGAGGGGGAGCCAGAGGCTTTGGAGGGCAGGGGGTTGAGGCATGGGAGGGGGTGCAGGGTGCAAGCCAATGGGAGCTGCAGGGGTGTAACCAGAAAACCAGATACCTGGCAACTCAAGGTGATGTCTGGGACCCCTGGAACCTGCTTTGCCCCCTAACCATTCAGCTGGTCTGGTGTCTCTCACTAGTCTGCTGGTGGTTCAGTTGGCTGCTCCAGGTTGTTATCACTCAACATGACAGCAGGTGGCACCATACACCCAGCTGAGCTGCCTGAGTGCTTTTCCTAAGCAGAGATCACAGCCCATTTCCCAGCTCCCCAGCCTTGCACCCATGCTGGAGTATAAAGCCAGTATTATACTGGCTTCACTGCACAGGGATTTGTACAATGCAAGCTCATTAATATAGTTCACTTTCCCCACAGTGCATTCCTTGCACTAGTTTACAGGGCTGTTTATATCCACCAGAGCTACATTCTTTCTGTTGAGAGGAAAACCTGCTTTTCAGCATTATAACACCTTAGAGAGTATTTGCATATATATTTCACAATTATATTAATGATCACAGCTTTCATTTAATCACTCACATGCGATTCCTTGGTGACCCAGAATGGACATACCAGAATTAGGACATTCCTGTAACCACCTCACCAGAATGCATTAATAGGTTTTTTTCATCTCACACAAACCCATTTAATAATGCTTTTCCCATGAGACCGGTAAGTTAGTCAGTTTTTAGTGCTTTTACTTGTGCTATCTTTATTTTGTATAATTCTAGTTTTTTAATCAAAATATGATACTGTGCCAAGTCAAATGCCTTAAAGAAGTCTACAGATATTTCATCAGTACTATTACTTTTGTTACCTAAGCTTGAATCTCCTCAACATGTATTGTTAAAACAAAAAACAGGAGTGTGTAACACTTTAAAGACTAACAAGATGGTTTATTAGGTGATGAGCTTTCGTGGGTCAGACCCACTTCCTCAAATCAAATTGTAGAAGAAAATTGGCACAACCATATATACCAAAGGATACGAAAGTGCTACATAGTCCTGTTTTTTGTTTCGGCTACACCAGACTAACACGGCTACATATCTATTACTATTCTACATGTATTGTTAGTTTGACAGGATCTATTTTCTATAAACCCATGTTAATGGGTATTACTTATATTAACCTCCGCTCATTCTTTATTAAATATTGCGTCAGCCACTCCATTGCTTTGCCCAGGGTTAAGGTCACAAACAGAGGAGAACAAAGATGAATTCTTCAGGAACATTAACACCCGGTAGAGGGGAAGTTTAAAAGCATTTGGCTGTTATCTGGATGACTATTTTTTCTAGGCTTTGGCTGCGTCTAAACTGGCCAGTTTTTCCGGAAAAATCAGCCGCTTTTCTGGAAAAACTTGCTAGCTGTCTACACTGGCCGCTTGAATTTCTGCAAAAGCACTGACTTCCTACTGTAAGAAATCAGTGCTTCTTGCGGAAATACTATTCTGCTCCCCATTCAGGAAAAAGTCCCTTTTGCGCAAAGCTTTTGCACAAAAGGGCCAGTGTAGACAGCTCAGATTTGTTTTCCACAAAAAAGCCCTGATTGCGAAAATGGCGATCGGGGCTTTTTTGCGGAAAAGCGCGTCTAGATTGGCACGGACGCTTTTCCGCAAAAAGTGCTTTTGCAGAAAAGCGTCCGTGCCAATCTAGACGCTCTGTTCCGCAAATGCTTTTAATGGAAAACTTTTCTGTTAAAAGCATTTCAGGAAAATCATGCCAGTCTAGACGCAGCCAAGATGTATAAGAAGACTGAATGGACAACGTGGTGAGTAATAGACTTTAAGGGACAGAAGGGACCATTACCATATCTAGTCTGACCTGCACATTAGAGGCCATTACATTTTATTCTCTTACCTCTGTATTGAACCCAATAACTGTGTCTGACTAAACCAGATCTTCCAGCAAAGGATCCAGTCTTGATTTGAAGATATCAAGAGTCAGAGAAGCCACATCTGCCCTTGGTACTTTGTTCCAATTTTTTTATTTCTAGTTTCAATGTATCTGGTTTCAGCTTGCCATCCATTGGTTTTTTATTATGTCTTTCTTTGTTAGATTAAAGGGCTGTTTAATACCCTGTATTTTATCTCCATGAAGGTGCCTATATACTGTAATCAAGTCACCATTCAATCTTCTTTTTGATTGATCTCTTTTCCTGTCTAAATGGCACCTCACAATCAATTTCTGTCATAATTTTCTTCAGCTTTGAGAAATTAGCACCAAGTATATATGTTATTGGTGAGGACTGTCCTGTGTTTGTTCATATTGAATTACTCATATCATGATCACTGCACCCTAGGCAACCTCCAATTTTCGACTCAGGGATTAATTCCTCTTTAGTTGCCATAATGATGTATAAAATGAGGTGGACCCTGCGCTGCATGCAATACCTTATGCATTAGAGCAGTGGTCTCCAACCTTTTTACACCCAAGATCACTTTTTAAGTCTCAGAACAGGCAAAGATCTACCTGCCCGCCCTCTCTATTCTCTTGTCCATCACTTGCTATCCCCAGCCCTTATACATGCTGTTAAACAGTTTATTTTTAAATTATGCAATATATAAAATAAAAATCACGTTTATAGTTATGAAATAAATGGTCTGTTTTTAATTCATGCTATTTAAATGTCAAATGAAGCATTTACAATTATACATTTTGTTCTCTGCTATTTTGTAAATCTAAAATCAAGTATTGATAATTATATATTTTTCTTCCAATAACAAAGTCTCAGTGTGACACCTGTGACTGAACGGTATCTGCCAGTGTCTTGAAGTCTGGGTGATAGTCTGAGATTGCTAGTCGTATACAGTCCATCAGATGGGCATCTGTGATCCTGCGCTCAGCCTGGGAAGCTTGCTCCAGCACAGCTGGAGCTAGACGCAGCCTCCCTGGGCTGAGCGCAGGGCATCCGGGCTGGAGGGAAGAGAAGTAGCTGCCCAGCCAGCTGGCCATGGCGCTCAGCCGGGGTGCACCAAGCTCCACCTGGGCAGGCGCAGAGGAGAAGCCGCCAATCAGCTGGAGTGTGGGGCAGCCTCTTTCAGCTGAAAGCCAGTCAGCTGGCTGGGGTGTTTCAGCCCTCCAGACCTCCCAGCTCCCACCATTCCTTGCAGCTACTCACCTGTGTTGTTGATCAGTGAGTAGCTGCTCCTCAAATGAGGAAATCTAATGTAAATGTACTGCGCAGGTGCGCAGTTCAGAGAGGGCTCAAGAGCTACTCTTAGAGCCCCTGAGATCTACCGGTAGATCGCGATCTACTGGTTGGTGACCACAGCATTAGAGCATCAGCTATTAACTTTTAGAAATTCTAATGGATGTTTTACTACTGGTTGCCTGAAAACTCCAGCATGTGTCTCACAAATTGAAGTCCCCATATCACACTTTTTCTTTCCATTCATACAGACAGGTATTCTCTGATTTGAGTTGATCTGTAACAGATCCCCACCAGTGTTCTCTTCTCAGGGTTTGTCTGTTAGCACATTGAACCATGTGGCTGTGTCTAGATTGGCAAGATTTAGCGCAAAAGCAACTGCTTTTGCGCAAAATCTTGCCACCTGTCTACACTGGCCACGAGTATTTGCGCAAGAACACTGACGTTCTACTGTATGAAATCAGTGCTTCTTGCACAAACACTCTGGCGCTCCCGCTCAGGGATAAGTCCTCTTGCGCAAGTGTTCTTGCGCAAGAGGCCAGTGTAGACAGGTAACAACTTGCGCAAGAAAGCCCAATCGCGAAAATGGCCATCGGAGCTTTCTTGCGCAAGAGAGCGTCTACACCGGCACGGATTCTTTTGCGCAAAGGCACATACCAGTGTAGACGCTCTCTTACTCAAATACACTAACGCAAAAACTCTTGCGTTTAGAGTATTTGCGCTAAATTTTGCCAGCCTAAACGTAGCCTATGTGTTCAAGATTCTGCAGCTCTGAATGATCAATAATTCTAGAAGTAAAACTAATATAGTGTGCAACCCCCCCATTATCATTCCCGCTCTCTATCCTTCCATGATCATTTGTAACTAACATTTTAAACATTCTAAGCATACAAATCACTCTCACGTTTCAGTAATAGCAATTATATATCCAATTTTTTTCATCAGTGAAAATTCCCAAGTCCTCTTGTTGGGTACATAGAATCATAGAACCATAGAACTGGAAGAGACCTCAGAAGGTCATCAAGTCCAGCCCTCTGCTCTAGGCAGGACCAATTCCAACTAAATCAACCCGGCCAGGGCTTTGTCAAGCCGAGTCTTAAACACCTCTAGGGATGGGGACTCCACTACTTCCCTAGGTAACCCATTCCAGTGCTTCACCACCCTCCTAGTGAAATAGTTTTTCCTAATATCCAACCTGGACCTCTCCCACCACAACTTGAGACCATTGCTCCTTGTTCTGCCATCTGTCACTACTGAGAACAGCCTCTCTCCATCCTCTTTGGAACCTCCCTTCAGGAAGTTGAAGGCTGCTATCAAATCCCCCCTCACTCTTCGTTTCTGCAGACTAAACAGACCCAAGTCCCTCAGCCTCTCCTCATAGACACACAACATTGAAAGCAATTGAAAAAATGTCTTCTCTTCACATTCCTTGTTACTTTGGTTCAATTTTACATGACATTGAGTTTGAATTGTATGTGGCTCCATAGTACCTTGCTATTGGATTGTTCCTGGCTACTCCAGCAAGTGTCTGTCTAAGATTAGCTCCCCTACGCATGAGATGCAGGCTGTGCCATTTCCCCACTAGAGCACTGACCAGTGTTGTACCCAACCTAAACCTTTAGCAGCATGCCTGCTGTTCAGCCAATGGTTCACCTCCAATATTTTCTCCCTTCTCTCACTCTCAGGACCAGAAGAATCTCCACTTCATCCTCCAAGATCTCTCATCTCCTCTGCTGTGTAGTTCCATGGGAAGCCATTTCATTGATTAGAATTATGTAATATGTCATAATTGTGATAATGCAAGAAATTGCCCTGCCTATCCTGGCCAAGCCTTACTGAATTATGTTTTGGATTGGCAGCTCTCCTGGTCTGGATGGACCAGATGCCATTTGCTGCAGTGGCATCCAGTCTGAGCAAAATGGCAACCCTAATTACGTTTCAGTCCCATAGGCACTCGTGTTACAGTGCAAAGGTTTATGCACTCTTGTGGGATTGTTGGTAACATGTCTGGGAGAAATGACTAATGTAAATATTGGGAAGTGTTACAAGATTCAAAAAAACTCTTTTAAACAATGGGCAAGGACAAGAATGAATTGTTGAGTAGGGAAACACAAATGCCCACCTTCACACCTGATCTTTTGAAGCTTCCTAGCGCTGAGGGGCCTCTGCCTACTCCCAGGATCAAAAGGCCCAAATGAGCAATGCACAGATTTATGGGAGTGGTGGTTCTGAACCAAAGTAGATATGAACTATAGCCACTGAAAAATCCTCAGAGTTTGAAGAGCTGTTCACTGCTGAAGGTAGGGGGCCTCTGGTAAGCTTGTTAGCACACATGTAGGTCCTTTTATTATTTTAATAGGTTTTCTCTGTAATGCTTTTACCTTATAAATAAATGTGCTTGCTTAGAAAGTGGGGTGTGGTAACTTGACTGTAGCAATTACACTGTTTACCATATATGAGGAGAAAAGCAAAGCAAACCTGCTTAGAAAAATTTGGCCCTGCTAGGAAAATCACGGAGGCAGAGAACTGTGCAGCCTGGAAATATCCCAGTCAAGAGGGAGAGAAGTTATGGCTGGGGAGCTGAAAGTCTAATCGTGGGTGCCTTTGGCAGGCTATAGAAAGGGAATGCAGGGGCAGTTGTCCTGAACTGTGACAATAATAATGGAGACTTGCCAGAGAACCTCATAATACATCCAATCTTAGAATCATAGGGTGGAGTCAAGTCCAACACTCTGCCCAAAGCAGGACCAATCCTAACTAAATCATCCCAGCCAGGGCTTTGTCAAGCTAGGACTTAAAAACCTTGAGGGATGGTTTTTAACGCAATTACACATTGGACCCAGAGAGGCGGCACTCTCTTGTGCAGTCTTGCTGAATTCTCTGTCTATTGCTTTCTTAATACAGAGTCTCTGTCGCAGGCTGGTTGAAGAATTTCTCTTGGTAGCTGCTTACTTCCTACCATAAGGATACCCATTAAGTGCGTCCCCTGTTTTGATCCTCCAGAAACAGTTCCTCAGTAGCTTACTCCCTGAGGGACTGATAGCAATTCAATTCTTCTAACCAGATCAATTGGCTTCTCATTCTGTTTCCTTTCTTAGTCACAAATCATTTCATTTCTTCAGTTTTTATGCATTCTCTATTGTCTTACTGCAAACCTTTCTCTTGTGGTATCCATGGCAAGGATTTCTGAATTGGATTGTCCAAGAAGTGTCAATTTTCTCAGCTGCTGCTCACTATTGAAACTTGTACTTCCAGTCCATGTATCTTCTCTTACAGCATAGCTCCCAGCTGGCATGTCCTACACCAGCTCTCTTGTCTATCTTCCAGCAGAACGGAAAACAGCATTGAAAAGGGCAGGTGACAACAGGTGAGTGCAGAACTATATGTAAACAGAAGGATGATCCATAATGTCGATGAAAATTCCATTTGCAACTCCTAACCAAAGGTTCCCTTGACAATTGATTTATATACAAAGTCGCCCTGCACAGAGACTGTCAGGACAACTGGACAGGACAACATTCCCTGCTCGGTGGTCCAGCAAGGGCAGCCGCTCTAGATTCTTGCTGCCAGCCATCAACTCTCTTGGTTGCAGACAAGCATCTTTCTCCCTTTTAACCAGGGATTTCCCAGGCTGAACAGTTCAATGTATACACTGTGCATTCCCTAGCCAAGCAGACTGCCTCAGTCGGCCTGCTTTGCTTTTCTCCTCTGAGGCTATACCTCGTATAATTGCCCAGGTATACGGTACCATGAGGCTTCTCCAAAGCACGCACATTTATTCTTAAAGTGAAAGCATGACAGAAGAAACCTTTATAAACAATAATTGAACATACACATATACCAATGAGCTCACTACAGATCATTCCAGCAAAATCATGTGACGAGCCCTTCAAACACCATCAAAGTGTTTTTGTGTGTGGGGTTTAAGTTCATAATCACTTTGGCTCAGAACAAGCACCATCATGAACTGGAGAGACTTCTTTGGACAGCTGAACTTCTGATCTTGTCCTCAAGTAACAGCTGACAAAAGGCAAAGTTTCAAAAGGCTGAGTTCTTCAATAACTGGAGGGGGGATATTTGCATACATCTCCCCTTACAGACTTCCTGGGAAAGGAAGGACATAATTGTGGCGTGGTGTGTAACATCTCTAGGGGAGAAACATAACTCATAACCCCTGGGAAGTATATGAGCTTCAGAGGACTATTTGAAATTATGTCCTTTTTTAACAGAATGAACTCCTAAAATGCTTAAACATTATTCAATAAGGCTTATCCATGCTATTGCGGGAAACTATCATACCTGTTACACCCTTCTGCAGTGAAGTGCCTGCCCCACTCTGGCCAGAAGGGGCTAAAGTTAGAGGGAGCATGCACAGAGCCTTGGACAATCAAGAAGAGTCTTTTAAGAAGCCAATCAGAGGGCAGTTTGCTGGGGCAGCCCTGTATATAAAGAGCAGCTCAACAGAGCAGAGGGCAGTTGGGTGATAAGCAGGAAAGGTGCAGGACTTGCTTGCAGGTGGACACACCATAGCGGGAGCAGTGCTGGGCAGGCTCAAGGGAACAACTCCAGACTAACACCAGTGATGACAGAAACTAGGGTTTCCTGCTTGGTAACTGAATCACGACTGGAATTGGTAAATCGTTCTGTGCAGCCTGCTCCCACCGAAGGGAGAGCGCTCTGCCACGCAGCACACGCGAGACCAGTTTCTTAGGGTGGGATGGGTTCCTGAGGCAGAGTCCTCCTATCCCATCCTAGGCAAGGGAGCGTGTGCTTGCTGTTGTCCTGCCGCCACATTTCAGTGTGTGTTTGCAAGGAGATGGGAATGAATTCTCAGGTTATGTGTGCCTGACAGACAAGTTGCTGCCAGGGATGTAGCAGGCTCAGAAATCACCCCGTGAGTAGGGCGATAGGGACTCCCATTGCCACTAGTAGAGAAGTACATGGTGAGCACGTGGGCTGGGAGGGGTGACAAATTGCAGAGTAACAAGGCTCCATGAGGGGCCTTGCTTAGAATGGAAGCTCAGCAAAGCAGGGCCCATGTTGACTTTGTTATTTTAAAAACGGAGCCTAGCCCTTTGGACCACTCAAAATACCAAGCGCGGTCCCTGGAGGGTGGCGTGGCCCCACCGTGTTCCCACTCATGGTGGCAGCCTGATCGAGGGGTGGAAGCCCCAATACCTGCCCTCAGAGTCCAGCAGACGCCGCAGCAGTGCCGGCTCAGGGCTGCCTACAGAAGATTTCCTCTCAGCAGTGCCCTCCACCTCCCACACCAGCCCAATTAAACCCCACACAGCTGTAGAAAAGGGCACGACTGTCCCATTTAATGAGTCCTTGTTTCCAACACAAACACAGACACACACGTCATCACACCACAGATGCGCAGCAAAGCAAAGTGCATGGAGGGGGCGGGGGGGCAGGAGCCAGTGGCCCTTTCCCTGCCCCCAAGGAGAGAAGAAGCTCTCAGTACCTTGCGCAGGAACCACGTGAGTGTTCAGTGAGCACAGAGGGCAGAGAGAGTCCAGCATTCGGTCCAGTTGGCACCAATGTTTGAGAGAGGCACAGCTCCCACTCTACCTCTGAGCAGCACAAGGGGTACAGGGGGAGACAGGTCAAGTATACCAGGATGGGACGGAGGCAGTGGACCTGGGAGGTCCCCAGGAGATAGGTCCCAGGCAATGCTATAATAAGGTTGGCTCCTTCCTATCTGACCCCAGTTAGAGCCAAGTGGAGGGAGGGAACACAGAGGTGGGGAGAGGGAAGGGACCCTATGTGAGGGCTCTCAGCTCTAGCTAACTGTTCTCATTTTCAGCATGTCCTTTTTGGGTAAGTTCCCCACCTCCACCCACATGAGGAGGGATTAGATGACAGAGTTTTGATGGTGGCTCCCTGTCGTCTCTCCCAGCCACAGTTCAGACACCCCTGCTCTCTGCCTTGCCAGGAGGGGGCAGGGCCTCTCGAATTATCTGATAGAGGCATCAGTTGGGAGGTCAGGACTGGACTCCTCCGCTTCCTCATTCAGGGCCGGCTCACTGTTTGAGGGAGGTGTGAAAGCAGGAGACTTTCTGAAAGAGAACAAAGGGCAGGGGTCATGTGGGCACCACAGTGGGGGGGGGGGAGCCGAGCTATTATAACTGGCACCCTCTGGGGTGCTTTGGGGGCCAGAGGGACTCCTCAGGTAGTGGAAGGGGTGCAGTTAACACAGGCGGCATTAGTTGGGTGCCATAGGTCACCACTGACATGGCAGGGGAGTCAGATGGAGCCTACGTAAGTGCTGGGGACGGCAATGGGGGCTTTGCTCAGAACAATGCCCTGGTAGCACCCAGCAGAGCTCATTCCAGCAGTGCCCAGCCCAGAGCTGCACGGACTTCATTCTCCCACAGGCCCGCAGAAAGTCCCAGCAGATCGGTGATACTGTTCCAGGTTCTCTTTAGACAGTAACATCACCTGTCAAAGCTGACACCTGAGCACGATTCATCTTCCATAGGCACATGGCACCAAATTCAACTCCTGCCAGGAGTCTGCAAGGTGGTTACAGCTGATCACTCAGAGTGCAAACCAGGTGTGACTGCCAGCCCAGCCCCCACCCATCCATTCACTAGTGCCCACTCCTCTCCCAGTGCTGGGAGGGCTTGGAGCACCTAGTTTGTGTGGGAGTGGAACAAACCTCCCCCCTTCTGCTCCAAGTACAAGGCACATTCCTTTGACTTTGCCTTCTCTAAGGCAAGATACAGAGCAACATATCAATTCAGAACAACGTGCTCCCACCCCCCGTACACCCAAGCATGGTGCGTGCCCATTTCCCTCCCTGGGGGAGGAGGAGCAAGCAAACCGCCTGTGACAAACCCTCCCAGAGCTGCAGGAACCCTGGAACTCACCGGTCTCCAGATTGGGTGATGAGCCGGCGGCAGGTCTCCATCTGCACATCCAGCCCACGCTTCATGCTGCACATTTCCATGTATTCGTGCAGGTGCCGGTTCATGTCATTCTTTGCTGTTGCAAGTTCCAGCTACACAAAGGGGAGCAATGGGGCACTGAAACAGCTGGCCTGTTCCCATGCCACATGGAGACACTGCACACTCCCTCCAGCCCCTCCCACTAGGGGACAATGCCCAGCTTCACCAACCAGTCACAGGGGACATCTACAATGATCAACTCTCTCATCCCTCCTGGGGGTCACCATCTATCCTTAGATCCCCCATCTCCTTACCCAACCCCCATCTTCACCACTATGTCCTTGGCCCACCTCTATCTGGTCGATGGTTTCCTGATATTCCTTCTCGCGGCTCTTGAAGAGGGACTCCGTGTCCTTAATCACTTTCTCCAGACAGTCATCCTGCTGCTGCGGGAGAAGAGGGGGCCATGATGTTTGGAAACAGGGCAGTCACCAGACACCAAAAAACCAGAGGGAGAGATCCGAGAAGGAGAGACAGCACCAGAAGGAGTGAGGAAAGGGTAGGGAACAGAGACACGGGGGGGGGGGTCCCCAACTCACACCGATCCCATTTCACAAACCACAACTATAGCATGACCCCATGTCTGCTTGTAGAGCTACATCTATAGACCCTTGATCCGCCAAGGTGCTCTCATCTAGCAGCAGGGAAGGGATGTGAGCTTAAGGCCTGGGACCATGGGCAGTGTGAAGTTTTGTCCAGCAAAAGCACAGCATTGCAGATTATGGCAGACACACAACAGCTCTCCTGAGATGCCAAAACTGTTAACCCACCAGGGTCAAGACATGCAACTGGAGTGCTGGCTACGTAGGGGCCTCAGCCAGTTGGATTTTCAGGCCTCATCTTTAAGCAGTGAAGAATGGGTTTCCTTTCCACTCAAGGGACTGAATCCTGAGTCTTGCTGGCTGGTTGAAGGGACACAATGAGGGGCTGCTGGAGCACAGAGCAGCTAGAGATGGTACCTTCCCAGCTGGGTCAGACTCTTCTATGCTTAATGGCTTTGGCAAGCAGCAGAGAAAAGGCCTTAGGCCAGTCTGAAAAGGAGATCCGGGTGCATTCTACAGGGGCAGGATGGTGCATCTAACTGGAAGGGGTAGGCCGTGAAGGGCCTAGCCAGGGGTGTTTTGAATAATCTGCCTTTGAATAAGAATTTCATGGGTGACAAGAATGTCTGGCAGCAAGGAACTGTCCAATCCCACGTGGGGAGTTGTGTAGGAATTAGCATAAATAGGGTTGAGGGACCCATGTTGTACAGGGGAGGGGGGGAGCTGGAGATGGGGTATGACTGGAGCATGAAGCTATGTTACCTCCCCCTGCACCTCTGCAGCAGCAATGGCATATCCAGAGAAATCCTCCCAGAGCAACAACGTTTCCTCCGTCTCCTCCCACGTAAGGCTGTCAGTGTCATCCTCAAAATCATACTCCCTCCTGCGGACAAGGAAAATGCATGTCAGCACAGAGAGGGGCACTCTCCCAGCAGGAAGCACTACAAAGGTGAGGCCTGAATGTTAATGGGGAGTAGGGGGGTGGTGGCTCCCAATCTTGGCCCAGGAAGGTGCTGCCATGGACACAGCAGGGCCCGTGGCTGTGGGGTTTCAGCTACTCCACTGCCAGCCTCTCCCAACAGTGGGAAGAGCTGTAGGGAACAGGGCAGGAGCGCTGGCTGTGACAGACCTCATAGCAACTCCAACCCCTGCCTGTCTCAGCAGGTGGGGGGCACTGTAAGGCCTGGGCGGCACTCACAGCTGGTTCAGCATCCTCTGCATCTCCTCATTGATGCTCATGGCTGTGGTCTCTTCATCTTCCTCCTCCACAGGCTTTTTGGAGGCATCGCTCTCAGACAGTGAAGTGTCCTCGTCACTGATGAGCTTCCGCTCCCGCTTCCGCCCCGCTGTGGCTGGGACCTTAATGGGAGACAAGTGCAGAGACTACAGAAACAAGGCCGGGTCCGAGGTCCAGGGGGGGTTGTTGAGAGGAGATGGAGGGAAAGGAATGGCACAGGGGGAGAGGGAGAGTTGAAAGAGAGAAGGAAGAAGAGAGCGAGAGAGGGGCTCATTATGACCAGGTTAAAGATGGTGCAATGGCTAAAATGTGATCTTAGAATACTTAAAAATTAAAAGCTATGCAACTACGGGTGAAATCTGTGACCCTGATGAGAAGGTGGTGGTTTAACAAAGAACTCAACCCTCCCCCGGAGCAAGGGAAAGAGAAAGGTAGAGAGAGGAAAAGGAGAAAGTCTAGGTGAAATAGGTCAGTATTCACAGTCAAACCTTAGCTTACAGAAAGTGTCTAAACAGTTCATTTTCTTAACTGTATGAAACTAACCAGCTGCTTCTGTAGGGGCAGGGAGAGAGAGTGAGACAGGGACAGATTGAGCGAGATTGAGAGAGAGAGAGAGAGAGAGGGGGACAGGGACAGAGAGAAAGGCAGAGACAGAGAGAAGGGAGGGGTGGAGAGAGAAGGGGTTAGAGACGGACACATTGCACCATGTCTCCCTCTTCTGCACCTGATCCCCTATTGTTCAGGAGTCCCAGGGCCCAATGTCCCTGGATCACCGGTTAGGTGGGCACTCCTAATGCCTCGAGTAATGTTGAGCTCTCAGCCTCCTCCTCTTGCCTCTCTTGCCTGCTGCTCCCCACCCCACTGCACGCAGCTCAATGTGAAGAGCAGGTGAACCCCTGGAACAAGGCTCATGGTGCCCGAGCTCCTCTGCAGGAGTGCTTTGGGCTCTCCCCTGAGTGGGAAGCCCCTTCCCCAGGGCTGGCTGTTTCACCCCAGCAGCAGCAGGCGCATCTCACCTGAAACATTTTGATCATGTCCTCGCAGTTGCGCTGCTGCGCCACGTCACACAGTTTGGCTGTGATGTCGATGCGCCGGCAGATATCCATATCCACTTTCATGGCCTTCTCTTGGATCTTGGTATCCAGCTCCGTGAGGTTCTGACCCAGTGAGAACAAGCCCAGCCCAGGGTGGCAAGGGGACAGAGGAAAAGGGACAGTTAGCACATGGAGCCCTGGCTCTGGCACAGCGTCCTGGCAGAATGTGGTGTGAGGGAGATCACAGGCCCTGTCAGGGCCCTGCTGAGGGAGCTCCCCCATGCACTCAGGTGGGGCACTGCTGCATCTCCCTGCAGACGTTCCCTTTGGCATCGCTATGAGGAAAGGCACAGCGGGCTGAGGGTGTGCACGGGGCAGATGGGGAAACTCACATTGCTCATCAATCCCTTGAAGACGACCAACTCTGCCTTCAGCTGCTTCACCTTCATGGCCAGCTCCTCCTGGCATGCTTCAGCTTCCTGGGCCTCCTGAGCATGGGGGGAAACGCTGGAATAAGTGCCAGGGAAATGAGGCTGGAGCGCAAGTTGAGGGGGAGGGTGGGAAGGGCCCCTCACCTCATGCAGCTCGGCCACTTGGTCCTGCAGCTGGACACGCACAGTGTACTCCTCTTCCCACCTAGAGACACAAACATGCCAGTCACCCCCTGCCTCCTCCATAGCACCCTTCCCTGGGGAGGGCAGGGCTGGCAGCTGTAGGTTGCCTTCCTCACCACTGACCTGTGCATGAGACCAGGGCTTTGCTCTAGCCATGCAAGGAGTGCTGGGAGTAGGAGGGAGGGATTTGCTTGGGAATTTGCTGCCCTTCCTTTCTGGACAGCTACAGCTGTTAGATGCCTTCTGTCATGCCTTCTGACCATGAGCCGCTCCCTGCCACAGATGCTACTGATCTCACTCAGAAGTCACCAACCACCTGTCATTTCACAGTGTGCGTGGGGGTGAGGGGGGTGCTCAGGACACCCACCACAAGCTGTACCGAGCAGCTGAAACACGGTCCCCCAGGACCAGATTAGCCTGATTGGCAGATCTAGCCCATTGTCCTCTGTCCCTTCCCCCACCCCCGCTCAGCAGACTGGCCTCTTGCCTGGGCTACATGGGGTTTTGCTCTACTGGCAGTAACAGGCACTGGGCTGTACTGGGCCCGAGAGGCTGAAACAGTCTGTGCTGTGCTCCTGTTGCCTTTGTATCTAGGTCTGCTCAGTAATTACACTGGGCCAGTGAAGGGTGAAGCTCTGCAAAGGCACCACTGCCGAGGGCTGGACCGTGTGGTGACACGCTGTGCAGTGCTACAATCCCATGTTGCACAATGTGCTGAGGAGCACTGCACTATTTTATGCTGGGTTGCATTGGTTACTCGGGGGTTCCGTTACACCAGGTTGCACAACATGGCACCTGGGCTACAAAGGGCAGTTGTGTCCTGGCTATGTTGGGTTTGACTGGTTGCTCGGTGCTGAGGCTGGTTTGTGTGGCAATAGAATGCTGTATTAAGCTGTATTGCACTGCGGCACGCTGGCCATGCTGCAGCTATGGCACGATGACTGGCAGTTTTATGCTGGTTGTGTTGTGCTGTAATGGGCTACAATACTCCAAGCTGTTTTTCATCACCGTGTATTGTGCCATTCTGTGCTCTATTGCATTGCATGGTGCATTTTTGTTTTGCAATACATTGAGCCATGTTTTGTTATGTTCTGCTGGGCTGTATTTCAATTTGCTAATTAACTGTATCCCCCCAGGTATAACTCATATGGGTGGGTCGCATTCTGCATTGGCCCCTGCTTGATTGTGCTGCACAGAGCAGCACTAGGCCGGGTTGCTATTCCACCTCCAGATACTCTTGGGGAGTGGAATTTTCTCATTGGGGGGACGCTCAACAGAGGTGCCAGCCAACTCTTGCAATTTTATTGTGCTGCTTGCAATTTCTGGTGTTTTTCTTAAAGCCACAGCCCCTTGGTTGTATAACTGCATGAGACGCTCTGCTTTCAGTGCCAGCAAAGCACATTTCTAGTGCTGATGGCTGGGCAGAACAGTCTGAAAAGTATGAATCTTAAAAGCTCAGAAACCAGACAGCAAATAAACAAAACCCCCCCACCCTCTTCATTATCTCCTGATGTCTGGTGCCTGACTCATAACGTTGGAACACTTCAGGTTGGCAATACTGCTCACTCGGTTAGAAAATGTCGGGCCCTAAAACTGCATGCTAGCTTTTGAGATACCTCAGACCACTCTCCTAACCAGGCAGGCAGCCCATTCTCCAGCTGCAGGATAAGGGGCCATGAGGGTTCCTCCTACCTTGATGGGGAGCACACAGGCAGGCTGGATGTACCTCACGGATCAAACTAGATTTCTGTTTCTGAGCAAAAAACGTGTTTCCCTGCCACCGAATACTTCCAAATCTTTCTTTGGTATCTCTTCTCCCTCCAGAGCCCCCTCCTAGCAGTGTTCTCTCCGTCTTCCCATTGCTCCCTTGCCTCTCTAGCCCTGTCTATATGAGGAAAATGACGTATCACTGAACTGCCTGTAAGCCGTGATCCCACAGCACCATTCCGGAAAACGGGTTAAGTACTTGTTAGAACAGACAGCGATTTCAACACTAGGTCATAAAAAGACAGCGATACTTAGGGGAAGCAACACTCCTGTGAGCCTTTTCCATCCTTCACCCCCCTGCATACTCTTCCCCGGCTCCCTCACTCTCTCCATTGCTCTCCTTCGCTCAGCTACTCCATCATTCCCATCTGCAATGCACCACTCCTAAGAATAACCTCCCTGAGCCACTTCCCTCATAGCCCAGAACAGCAAGAGGCTCCAGTCAGCATCCTGGATACTCCCGCTGACTATGAGCAAAGCTCCCTGCTGTAACCTCTTCTCACCACCTCAAATCCCCACAGGGAGCCAAGAGCCTCCCTTGTATGCAATGCAATACACACCTCGCTCCAGCACTGCAACGTCAGGTAACCTGCCAGAGGTTCAGAGAAAGCAAGGGGAGGACGACAGAAGGCCTTGGAGACTCGCTGCCCCATAAGGCCACTCACTAGGCAACTCAGGTCAGCATTTCCAATCATCCCCTCCCAGGCCAAGGAAAGACCCAGCCCCCTTCCCCTCCCCAGCCTCATGGTACCATGAGGAAAGCAACATGAAACCATCTATCTGTCTAAAAATCTGTTTCCACCATCAAAATGCCTTAATTATCACCACATGGTTATTGTACAGTGTCATTAGCAGGAAGAGTTACAGTTGTGTGGGAGCTCTAGACTGTATTTCCAACCTTAACATGCTTGGGTGACACTTTTACGTTAGTGAAACTGGATTTCCAGTTTCTAATACTGTACAAGGCTTGGAGAGCATCTCCTCTGTGGTGCCGTGTATGCCGAATTAGTGATGTAGACACTTTACCTTAACCACATCTTAGCCTAGCCTGTGTCTGGGGATGTGTGTATGTACATGGGGGAAGGGAAGAAGAGAGCAGACCTGACTGGGTTCCCACCCGCCTGACCCTTCTCAATCAGCACATGTTCCTTCCCCCTACAATCATTCACTCATTTAATTCTACCCGCCCCAAATGTGGCTCCCGCCCACCCAATTTCTTGTTGCCACATCTCCTCCTGTCACACTCCCGCTCCCCTGCAAGCTCTGTTCTGCTCCACAGCCCTGCACATTTGGAGAGAGACTTTTCTCATCCCTCGGGTGGTGGCTTCAGCAGCAGCTGGCCAAGCTGCAGATATTCAGCCTCCTGCCTTTCCAGAATTCAAGTTTCAATCTCACAACTTAAATGATTCAAAATCCAGGAAATACGACGTCAGTGCGCCTAAAGCACAACTGTAGCCTATCAGTGCCAGGATGGCAATGGGAACAAGGAATATCCTGGGTTCGCAGCATGGAAGGTTAGGCAGCTCAACTCTAATTGCAGGAGGATGAGCGGGCCCCAGGACTGTGGTGTGCACCTGCAACCTTCACTCCAGGGCCTTCCACTTTGGCATGTGAACTCCCCCTGTTTTGGAGAAAGCGAGGGGCCATGACTGAAGGGAAATTTTACAGTAGGGAATGGGGATGTCTTCTTGGACACCCCTTGCCACTCCTCAGGCACGAGCTCACACCTCCTCTTAGCTGCCAGCAGCGCTAGAAATCCAGTGAGAGGAAGAAAGCCAGTAGTGGAGAGCCCTTGAGGAAGTCAGCTATGAGCTAGAGACTGCATAGGGTGTGGTGGGAATCCCCAGAACCCAAGCCTCATAGGAAGGATCTCTTCACGCCTCTTACCCCCAGGATCAGGAAGTGGGGAATCTCAGAGGGTCCTCCCTTGGTGTGGGAGAACTGTTTGGGAAAGGGGAGCCCCCCCCAACATCCTTCTCCTCTCTATCAGGGCCATAGGAGGTTCCCAGCTGCAGATCTCAGAAGGTTCGTAATGTGGAAAAGGGGTTGTGGGGCTCCTCTTTTTCCCATTCCTGCTATTCCTGGCAAAACAATGTAAAAATGTGTTACACTAAGCACAGCACTGGCCCCCAGGCCTGCAGCATCTCTAACCCATCTCCTCCCAAGGTACCCACTGAATTGCCTGCACAATGTCTCTCCCCACTAGGGTGAATATGGGACCCTTCCAAAGCCTCCTAAGTTCATCAGCATCAAACCAGCTACAACAGACTTGAACTGTGAACTAGCCAACACATGCTGGTTAGACTCCTGAGGAGCATAAATAGTTCTTGGATTTGGAAGCTGCCAGTCACAGAGATTAAAGTCTAGATCCTCAAAGGTAGTGATACACTTAACTCCCACTGAGACTTATGGGCCCGAGTGACTTGGCTAAGGAAACTCAGAAGGGCCGTAGCAAAGCTCAGAACTGAACACTGGGTTTCCTGCTCTCCCTTCTGCGCTTCAGGGGTGGGCTGGCTCTCCACGAGACCTCAGAAAGGTGGACAGCTCCAGACTCTTGATCAAAGTGACTGCCAGTCTGTGGAGGGGCTTCAAGATCAGAAGCCAGGTCTCCTGGGTCCTACTCTCCATTCCCTTAGCTATAAAACCATTTTGTTTATACCTGCAATTTGTGCATCCTCCATTACCACAGCTCTCACACGGACATTCCAGCCTGTGCGACTGCAGCCCTAGGAGGGGCATACCCTTTTCAAAGGGATGAGTGGCTGATACTTGAGCTTACTATATTAGAGACCTGGGTTCTACTAGCTCTGATCGCAATGACACTGGGCAGCCTCCCTGTTACCTGCTCTCCAACAAGGGGCTGCCGGCCCCTAGGAAAGGCTCTAAGCCTGTGCTGCTTAACGATACTATGTATGAAATGCACTGACAGTAGCAGGCCACAGAAGAGGAGACATACTCCTGAGCATCTGTTTCCTAGTCTGGTGCTCCTTCCCCTGAGTATCAGTCTCCTCCCTCTCCTGTTCCACACACAGCTCACAGCACTTCAGTTTCCTGCTCCACAGAGTTAAAAAGAAAGCCTAACTATTTGGCTCTTGGCAACTGACAACTAGTGGTTAACAGGGGCAGTTCAGAGCAATATGTTTATGTGGATACTGCCCATCATTTTTTCAATTGATTAAAGAATGCCCCAAAAGCATCACAAGCAAGAGCTTTTTTTTTTTTTAATTCACAAGTCATTTGGCTGTGGGGGAGGAGGGGAAGAGATTAATATTCCTACAGTCCTTTTAAAGGATATTAAGTATAGACTAATTGACTAATCAAATAGTCCATGAATTTTGCATGGACCATTCGATTAGTCAATAGGGCACCTCAGCCTTTGAGTGTAGCAACAGCGCTAGAGCTGTTGTTACACTTCAAAGGTAAAAGCGCTGCATGGAGCCCAGGGTCAGCTGGGGACTCCCTCACTGATCACAAACTCTGTGCAACGCTGCTCTTTGAAACACCGTGAGGAGCCCGACGCTGGGCTCCCTGTGGCGTTTCAAAGTGGCAGCACCACACAGAGCCCGGAGTCAGTGGGGAAATCCCCAGCTAATCCTGGGCTTCATGTGGCGCTGCCGCTTTGAAATGCTGCATGCAGCCTGGGGCCACCCCAGCTGGCCCCTGGCTGCATGTGGTGCTTCAAAGCGGCAGCGCTGCATGGAGCCTGGGGTCTGGCCCCAGGCTTCAAGCAGCACTGCCACTTTGAAGTACCCTCTCTTCTCCCCCCATTGCTGCCTCTTTCTGATAGAGGCAGCAAAGGGGGGGGGGGGGGAGTGACTAGTCGACTAGCCTGTCGACAATCCAATAAGCATTGGCTTATCGGATAATTGACTAGTCCTTCACATCCCTAGTCCTTTAGCCAAGTTACTCCAAGTTTGCATCCAATTCTCCTATGCCCTGAACTAAAACCAGCTTGTTTTCAGGCTGATCTTATTAAAGAGGTAGATTTTAGAGCAGTTTAAAACTTGGTTTTAAATAGAAATGTCGTTGCCACTTTGTAAAGTAAGGACTTCCCAATAATATTAAAAGGCTCCCCGAGAACTCTGTGCACAAGCCAACCACTCGCTCTAGGGGGGCAGGAGGAATGTTTCCCTGGGACAGGTTATCCCATCACTGCCTTCTGCAGGGTTTCCTGCACCTGCCTCAGAGACAGCTGGTGCTAGATCATGGACTAGATATGCTACAGGACTATGTTCTGATATGAGGTTTGGGGAGAAAGGATGGGGAGAAATGGGGTAAAGTGGACAGTTTGTCACGTGTGGTCCCTTGTCTTTGACACTGAATTGCCATGGTCTTGGGCTCTTTGTCGTCACCTTTAAACTGCCTCTCCTCTCTGACTCCTCCTCAGCCCATCTCCCTGCTCCCCATTGCCCTTGCAAGCCCAATCTCCTTACCTGCGGTATCATCTCTCACACAGTTGCTAACTCTGTTTTTTTCTTAAAGCCCCAGCTCCTGGAGTCATTCAGAAGCTTCCATTAAAGCAACAAAAAGTTTCAGCCCCTCATCGCTGGAGTTAAAAGCTGGAGAATGTGGCCTAAATGCACCATGGAGCTAAACAAAAGGAGCCCAGCTTTGATCATTTTTCAAGTTTTCATGATCTATTTCTTGATCTCATGAATGTGGGGACCGGATTCGTGACTCTGGGGGCTTGAGTGTGAAATCTACACCCCCCTTCTCCCTTTGCCACCTCACTGCCCAGACTCTCCCACCTGTGCCAGGAGTCCCTTGCCCACCGCCTCTGGGCACTGCCCTGCAAGTCTCCCCGTCAGCGGCAACCTTGCCTCTGCGCGATCTCCCCGCGCATCCCTGGCTCCCAGGTGTCCCGACCTGCCCCCGCCCTTGCCCGGGACTCTCCCTGCGCCTCTCACCTGCGTTTGTACTCGTCGCGCTCCCGCTTCACCTTGGCCAGCACATTGTAGAGGGCCCGGATCTCCGGGGTGATGGTGTCGATCTGGACGCCTACCCCGTCGGGGTGAACCCACGAGAGGCCGGGCCCCTGCACCAGGGTGGTCTCGGGCCCCGGGCCCAGCCGCCGGGCTTGCGAGAAGGACCAGATGGTGCCGGGCATGAAGCGGGAGGAGGCTGAGAAGGGGCCGGCGGCGGCGGGCTGGGACGAAGGGGCGAAGGGCAGCCCGGGGTGGCAGCTGGGGGAGCCCACCCCCCTGGAGGGGGCGCTGAGCCCGGCCGGCCGGGCGCTGCCCAGGGCCAGGCCCAGCGGGCGGATGGGGCTGACGACGCTGGTCTGCACAGCCTGGTCCCGGCGCGGGACGCCCCGCGAGCGGCCGCCCCCCTCCTCCAGCGCCTGCTGCAGCTGCTTCTCCAGCTGCCGGTTCCTGCGCTCCAGCTCGTGCACCTTGGCCAGGAAGCAGCGGAAGCGCAGGTTGAGGGTCTTCAGCACGCTGATGTTGGAGCCCAGGTCGTTGCGCAGGGCCATGGCGGCGGGGGGCGCCGCGAACGGGGGCGCCGCGGGAGCGGGGCCCAGCTCGCCGCCGAAGAAGTCCCCCAGGGGCGGCGGCTCCGGCTCGGCCAGGCCCTGCTGCTCCTGCTGCAGCAGGAAGAGGTTGGGGCCGAACAGCGGGTTCATGGCGGCGGCGAGCCCGGCCGAAGAGAGGGGCCGGGGGCCAATCAGGGCTGCCGCGGCCAGGCGAGCGCAGGGAGGGGGCTGCGCAGGGAGCGGGGGGCGGGCTGCGCTGCGGAGGGGCGGGGAGCGGGACTGCAGCAGCAGCAGCGGCGCTGCGGGCCGGGCTGGCACCGTACGTGGAAGTCGGAGACGGGAGGGGAGGGCCACAACATTTTGGCACGTGAGGCAGGGAGCTCAAATGACGCCCCATGATGCCCCCTCGCTTGGGCCAACACTTTGAAAGGTCTCAGTGCTGCCTGTTCTACTCCTCGCATGGGGCTGCTCTGCTACCTACGTCTGCACCATCAGCAGACACAATTTTCTACACTCTGGGTCCTAGTGGCTTCCCCCACCCCCCACAGTCTGGCACCTGAGGCTGCCCCCTCAGTTTGCCTCACGGTAAGGCCAGCACTGGGAGGGGAGCGCAAAACCAGGCAGCAGAGTGGAGAGATGGACTTCTTCTCCTTGGGGTGCTTCATGCACAGTGCCCTGCTCGAGACAGGCCTGTCCTCTTCCTTGCACAGGGGCTCTTCAGCCCCTCAGGGCTCGGGCAGATCTAGCCTAGCTTATATTCCAGGATCAGAGGAACTGGGTGGCTGTGTCCAGCTTTGACACTGGCTGGCTGGGTGACCTTTGGAAAGTCACTTAATCCGTGCCTCAGTTTCCCCAGTTGCAAACTAGGGCTTCAGTCACTAATGACATGATCACAGGCTATCCCCCCCCCCCCAAAGGACCCCATCTCACACAGTGCACCACTCGGACTGTGTTCATTAAATGAGCCGGATAATAGATTTACTCCATGTCATTATACAGACACAGGCCTCATTCACTACATGCTAGGGATGTAAAATCTCACTCAATCAGTTAAATGGTTCATCAGGATCCCACTGGTGGGGAGCTGTTCCAGCCAGTTGGGGCCCACTGCACCCTACCCCGGCTCAGCCAGAATAGAGCACCCCCAGCTTGTGGCACAGGGGACTTGGCTGTGCTGAAGCAGCCCCTCAGTTACTGGTAAGGGTGATGCTTACTGGTTAGATCCTGATTACATGCTGTTCAAACCCTTTTCTTAGGGCAAAAATTATTTATTTCCTCATAGTTTTTTTTGCAGCACTTATCACTACAGTATCTAAATGATTCACCAACTTTATCTTTACAAGGCCCTGTCGGATGAAGGGGTTTGCAGATAGGGGACTAAGACACAGAATTTTAAGTGCCAGATTTGAGATACTTAGGGACTGATTTTTCAGAGTACTTAAAAGTCGGGCACTTCTGCAAATGAGTCCCAGGACATGAGGAGCACACAATTAGCAACCACCTGGGAAAAGTCTGATTACTATGACTTACTCAGTAGCACACAGAAGCTAGACTAGAACTCCCCAAGGTAGTGTTCAGCTGCCTTAAGTTACCATGAGACCAACCTCTCTCTTCTTGCAGTCCTTCACCTTTGTGTCACACCTATTTTCTGAAACAAATGAAATGGGGTTCTGCAGACAGTCTCCTTCACCACACAGAACAGAAACAAGTTATTCAGCAGATGCATCTGACACAGTGGGTCTTTGCCCACAAAAGCATATGCCCAAATAAATCTGTTAGCCTTCAAGGTGCTACAGGACTCATTGTTTTTGCAGATACAGACTTACTTGGATACCTGTCTCATGGAACAGGTCCATCATATACACTAAATAAGGCAGTGAATCCACATAATAGTATGTGATCACATAATTACAAGACTGTACCATAATGCATGTGCTTAAAGAGCAGGGTTAAAGTCATACAGACAGTCTTAAATATGGCACTTTCTAACATGTATTCTTGGCTCTGCAGCCTTAAAAATATTCTTTTATCAGCTGCTTCTGTTGACTACTTGCTCATTAATTTGTCAGTTTGCTACAAAAAAATTTTTTTTTTGCAGTCTCAAGCTTTGACATCTTTAGCATTATTACCACAGAACAGAAGGTATCTCGCAACATCCGCTGTGGTGAAGCCTTAGCCAAGGAAATCACATGCATCCCTGTACGGTCGCAGCTGGCCCCTGAAAATGACACAAATCCACACCCTCATGCCAGGCAGAACAAGTACAATTAAGAGAGCAGGGTAGCAGCTGTGGACTATGAAGGACCAGGGAAAACCTACAAGGTGGGAGACCTGGTGAAATAGGGCTGGAAGAGTTTATCAGTCTCTGCAGTCCCTCTTGGATAAAGGGGAATTTCTCAGGAAACCAGGAGAGGGGCTAGCCTGTAAGAGCGAAGGTCAGTGCCAGGAGGCTGAAAAGGGCTGCAGCTTAGGAAGCCAGCGAAACGAATATCATCCCTAATAGATAGACCAACTTGACTTTATAGCATAAAGCAGCACTTAGACATTTAAGCTGAATTCTTTAATGCCGTGGTACTGAATTCACAAGGGCAAGTCTGTATGATGTAAAAAGAGGATCAGGAACCAAACAAGCAAGCCAAGGCTTGAGCAGAACCCCGCCCTTGCACCATGTGGGCCTGACTGCAGCTAGGGACCTACGGCAGGAAGGCCTGCAGAGAAGAAGTTCCAGCAGGGACTCGACCAAATTACCAGTGCTGAGGGGTGTATTATGCTGGGGAATGGGTCAGGTCTCAGAGGAAGGTCCCAGAGGGCCCCCCCGCTTAGGGCACTCACAGGATGATCCAAC
The DNA here is from genome assembly GCF_052426305.1 of Pelodiscus sinensis. NCBI lineage: Eukaryota > Metazoa > Chordata > Testudines > Trionychidae > Pelodiscus > Pelodiscus sinensis. Next base: position 143,628,172 of record NC_143052.1, on the reverse strand, counting down.
ATGGAAAACTGGTTTGTCTAAGGCAGTGCTTCCCAACATTTTTTATATCACGAACCAGCAAACCCATTCACAAACTTTTGGTGGACTGGTAACATGTTATTTGCATATTCATTATGCAGATAATGAATATGCAAATAATGTTACTTAGAGGTCATCAAGTTCAGCTCCCTGCCCAAGGCAGGACCAATCCCAACTAAATCAACTTAGCCAGGGCTTTGTCAAGCCGAGACTTTCTTGTCCACCAACCCACTCACCCGGTTTTGTCACTGCACATCCCTCTGCCTCCAATCCCAGAACCCTCTGACCCCATCCAGCCAAGCCTGGTATTCTGTGACTATCATTAAACCTGCCAAACCCATCATCTGATATCCCTTATATCCCACTAACGGTAACCCCATTACCTCACAAGTCTGCCTTGCCAAACCTGTCACCCCAGTGCCCACCATCTCCCACTTCCCAGAAACCCCTGCTGCCAACTTCCTTTGGTCAAGCAGCTCTGTCTTGCCTGGAGCCCGTCCTGCCGTCATTACCATTCTTGGTGCGCTGTGTCCCAGCAATCCCTGACCAACAGACAACCTCCCATTTCCCTGGCTCCCAGATCCTGCCCCCACTACCCCTGGTGCCCCTCGCTCCACAAACCCCGACCGCCCGTTCTGCCAAACCCTGATCCTGCCCCACTGACCCTGCAACTGCCTGTTGCACAAGCTCGGAGGCCCCCAACCCTGCTCAGACTCCCTCAGATCTGCTGCCCCCTGAAACAGGAGCATGAACTGCACTGCACCTGGCTCCATAGCCATTGACCTATTGCAACCTACCCCCTCTTGCCCTCTGACCTGTAACCCCTGACCTCCCTCAGCCCCAACCCAGCCCCTTGCTCCCCAGTGCCTAACACCCTTTAACCTCCGACTCCTACAGCCCATGCCATCAACCTCTTGCCCCACGACCCCACCACACCCTCACCCAATACCCCTTTGGCCCCACCCTCACTCCCCAGAGTGAGGCTGCCCCCTCCAGGAAGCATGGCTGTTACTGCTGCATGGGCAGAGGGAGCGGCTGTTGGCAGTGCACCCCCTCCTTCCCCAAGCACGTGTTGTGCCACCATGGGTAGAGGCAGATGGGGGGGGAGAAGACAGCAGAGCCCCTGCTGGGCCACCACCTTACTCGGATGAGAGAGAGGGGAGGGAGGCGGCTCCTACTCTGCCTCTTCCTGCTGCCACCTCAGCACTGCTGGGCAAAATCAGCTGCCAGAGCTGAAGCTGGCTGCTGTGCGGCGGTGAGCCACAACAAACAGCCGGCTTCAGCTCTGGCAGCCACTGTGGCCCAGCAGCGCAGCCTTGGTCTATGGCCTGGCAGCTGGGAACCTCTAGTCTAAGGCTCAGTATGTGGGGAAGGGGAGGAAGAAACTTTAGATATTGATGGATTTTATTTCATCACCCACTGTCAGGTCAGTCCTTCCCACTAGATGGAGACTTGGGCAGGGACTCACCAAAAGCTGCACAGCTAGGCAGTCGCAGAGCTAGGAATTAAGTACAGGGCTCCTGGACACTAGACCCAGGCAGGAGAGAGACTTCACTACAGCTGTGCAAGAGAGGGGCCTCGCAGCCTTCTCTATGCTCATCAATGCAGAAAAAAAAGTTTATTAGTAAAGCTGCCTCCAAAACAAGGCCTGCTCATTGCTCAACTGGGAGAAACTGGCTCCTCTCCCCTCCTCAGGCACAAGCTCATTGCAGGGCTACTTGCAGAAAAGGTTGACAGGCACTTGGAGGAGGACAGCTGCCTGGCTCTATGCTCAACTGGGAGAAACTGGCTCCTCTCCCCTCCTCAGGCACAAGCTCATTGCAGGGCTACTTGCAGAAAAGGTTGACAGGCACTTGGAGGAGGACAGCTGCCTGGCTCTATGCAAAGGTGAGTAGTTGTCCAGCAGAAGCATCTCCCTCCCATCCTTTGCTGGCCCTACAGCAGTGGGGGAGCGGAGGAGGCAAACGAACCAAGCTGTCCAACACGGACTACAGGGTAGCCCCACCGCTGGCCCAGGAGAGAAAGGGGCACGAGGAAAGGATTTGGGGTGGGCAACAGCCAATGGGAAGCGGGAAGAGTGTTAGAATAAGGGCAGGACACCAAGCAAAGAGGCACAGGAGGGAGACTGAGGTGGGGACAGAACAATAGAAGGCAAATGGGGAGGGAGAGGCCACAGTGGCCTCTACTGCAGCACAAGAACAAGTGGCAACTGCTGAACATTTGCGGCTGGATCCAGCTACAGGCATTGAGCTGAAATAAATCTCTGCCTTAGATGCACACAGGGTGGGAGAGATTTTGATCAAGTTTAAAATCTTTAATGAATCAGCATCTATCAATCCAGTCCCCCAACCAAAGGGGGGCGGGAGGGGCACAGTGAATTGCCAGAATAAAACACAGCTCCCTCACAAGGGGCAATGGCAGTCCCAGACACACGCTGCTGAAGCAGTCATCTGCATGAGATGGGGGCAACAACACTCCAGGGATGGAAGCAGGAGAGTCCCTCGCCTTTGGCTTTCCAGGAGAACAGCCCGTCCCTACAATTCTCACGGAACCAGACAGCAAAGCCCAGAGAGCCAGTCCATCTTAGTGTCCACTCCGGGGCTGCTTTCTGGCACGTGGCCGAGCTCCGAGACGCCGCACTGAGGGCCTCTTGTGCCTTTGCACAGAAGCTCCCTTGGAAGGGGGATGCTGCTTCTTACGCCCTGTGGTGACTTTCAACCTCTCAAGCTTCTTCCTTTTAAGCGGTGGCTCTGCAGCGACTTCTGGAGCAGACTCTGGCCTTGCTGTTTCCACAGGAGACTCCTCATCTAGAAGAAGAAAAGAGTCAGACAGGAAAGAGCAGAAGATGCTGTGGTGAGCTGCGTGGATGGGGAGGACCAGCCAGCAGTGCACACGAGCAAGGTAGTGTAGTGCAGCTCTGGAAGTAGGTTACCCTTTAGCATTTTGGGGATCACATTGGAGAACTTCTTGAGTTTGGCAATGAAAAACCCATCCATGTTGTGGGTGTGCGGGTAGAAACGCCGTGTGAGTTTGAGGGATGGGTGGAAGCGACGATCCTTGAACCTGGGGGTGAGAAAAGAGGAAATACGAGTTTCCCTAAATTCAGAGGCTATAATCAGAACAAGCTTCCCCCCTCCCCAGAAACTCAACACACCTGGTGAATCCTTCCTTGCCAAAGTCCAGCCCCGTGGGCACCAAGCGAACATTGCGTTTCTTCAGTGCATAATCCACAACCCACTCGTTCTCTTCCACCTGCCATGGACCAAGCAATACTGCGTGACTCTGTGCAGACGCCAACTGAGCTCATGCTGCACCTGGGCGAGCACTCACAGGGAACTCACCAGGATGGAGCAGGTACAGTACACAACGTAGCCCCCTGTCTCCGAGGCAGCATTGACCGAGTCGATAGCACTGAGAAGCAGCTCCTTCTGCAGATGAGCACAACGCAGCATGTCCTTCTCGTCCTGAGACAGACAGACAGAGGGGTTAGCACGCTAGAGTGGGGCTGGCCCACTTCTTCCCCAGACCTAGCCCCCGGCATCCTCTGTGCTTGCTGTGAACGGAGGTGGGATCAGAGCAAGAGCCGCCAGTGGGAAGATGGCAGGACTCAGGGGAGCTTCTACCTCTTAAATCTGGTCCCAGAGAGCATGTGTGATGGAAGCAGGTATCTCTATTCCAGGCAACTTGGTGCAAGGACAAGAGTCCAGAAGCCCTTCTCCTCCAGGATCTGCAGGCAAGCTGGCTTCTCGTGCCGTGCTGTGCCCTAAGCCACGTGTCACCCAACCTCCTACTCACCGTCTCCCAAGCTGCCCTGCCCAGGCTGCTCACCTTGTTGGTTTTGACAGCGGGGTCCTTGGAGATGACACCAGTGCCACTGCAGGGAGCATCAAGCAGGACACGGTCAAACCCACCCAGCACCTAGAAGAGGGAGGAGAAAGATGTCTTGGCCTCCATTTCATGGACACGACAGCAGGACCTCAGAAAAGGAGGTTGGGGGGAGGGCAGAAAAATGCGCCCCCACATGTATTCCTTTCTTGTGAGTCACCACCCACTGCGCCCAGTCAAAGAGAGAGTCGCCGGAGTCCATAAAGCCTCGTGGCACTCAGAGAAAGCATGAAACTCCCCCTGCTGCAGACCTTGGGGAACTGGCGTCCATCGCAGTGGCTCAAGACAGCGTTGGTGACCCCCAGACGGTGCAGGTTCCCCACCACGCTGCGTAGCCGCTCAGCATTGCTGTCATTGGCCAGGATCACACCTGTGTTCTTCATCAGCTGAGCTGCCAGGGCACAAAGCAGTCACATCAAGACCCAGAGAACATGCAGCACCCCCACTGCCAATTAGCAGGACGAATAAAATCCCCCCCTCCCTTCTACCAGGCAACCATCCCCCATGTCCTCCTATTTCCCTGCCCCCCAGGCATCCCCACAGATCTCTTTCACCCAGGCTCTCTTCCCAAACTCCAGAGCTTTCGTCTCTCCTGCTCATTCCCCCCACTCCCAAGCCTCCAGCGAGGTACCTATGTAGCTGGTTTTGCCTCCTGGGGCACAGCACATGTCCAGGACGCGTTCGTTTTCTTGGGGGGCCAGAGCCATGACAGGGAGGAGGCTGGAAGCTCCTTGTAGCATGTAGTGTCCAGCCAGGTACTCAGGGGTGGCACCTTGGAGGGGTGGGGGGGGATGAAGAACAGAACCATGAGAAGAGAAGCAGCTAAGCAAATGAGTCAGTCAGCTCAAGCCTGTGAAGCCAGAGTCAGTGTCTCACCGATGGGCACAGAGGAGTCGTAGACAACAAGCCCAGTTTTCGACCATTTCCCCAGGGGGTCGAGATTCACACCACGGTTAATCAGAGCCTGAAAGATGAAGTGACAGGGTCAGACTGTTGCTCCCTAACTGGGACAGAGGTTGAGGGGAGAGATGTAAAATCCTGTTTAATTAGCTAACCGGTTAAATGTAACCTTCAAGATTAAATGGGGATGGCCAGGGGCTGCTCCAGCCCCCGTGCAGAGCTGCTAGCTCTGTCTGCATGGGGGTCAGCAGAGCCGGCAGTCCCATGTGGAGGCCCAGGGGGGCTGCTCCCCCAGGACTGGTTAACCATTACTCATTAACATCCCTGGTTGAAGGACCACGATGCTTTGCTCACCTGTGCTAGGTCTCGTCGCCGTGTTTTCAACGTGTTGGTACGAAGCGTCATAGGGCGAGGAACTTCATTAGATTCCAAGAAGTTGACAAGCTGGAGACGGAATCAGAACTTAGGGCCGGAAGGCATATTCAGAAGATCACCTAGTCTGTTTTCCTGTACATCTCAGGCCACCAGCACCTCCTAGGGCTGGCACGCTACACCCAACAGCCAAAGTTAGAGTGAAGTCCTACAATTCTCAGGAAACTAGGCTACTCCGTGGTACAGGCAGAGAACAGGAGGGACCAAGAGGCACTAATGCTGGAGGATTGTGCAACAGCAGTGAAACAATTAGGGGAGACATACCCAGATAAACCCAGCAAATGACCGGCACCCACATGCTGCAGAGGAAGGCAACCCTGCCCCCACGGTGCAGGGCACTGCCAATCTGACCTGGGGAAAAACTCCCTCCCAAACTTCCATAAGGTGAGACCAAGAGTATGTAGCAAGAACCAATCAGTTAAGCACCAGAGACAATATCGATGTCACCTCTGAGCCCTAGCACATCCCAGCCACAGCTGCAGCTCTCGGATGTTTCAGAGGAAGGCAAGAGAACCCAGAATACATTGCCAGGAGGGCAGCCCTCCCTGATCCCTGCACGTGGCCAGCTGAAATCCTGAAGTATGAGAGTTTAGAAATATCTGTCACGAACCAGGAGGTCCCTCCAAGACTTCTGAGCTTTACACTGCACCATTATCATTCCAGGGATCAATTTCTCTCCCATTTCCCCCCACATCTTCTAGAGTCTGTTGCAGAACCTCCCTCCTCTAATGGTTAGAAACCTCCTTCTAACTTCCGCCTGAATCTGTTCATGGCCAGTTTCTATCCATTTGTTCTTGGGCTAACACTGTTTTTCAGCTTACATAGTTCTGCACCCTCCCTGGGGTCTACCACCATGTACCTGTACAGTGCAATCAGGTCGCCTCTAGGCCTTTGCTAACAAGCCAAACTCTTCAGCTCTCCCCTCCTAAGACAGGCCCCTTCTTAAACTCTTCTTTTCAGAACACAGGTGACCAGAACGGAACACAATGTGCCAGACGAGGTCTCACCAGTTCCTTGTATAAGGGCATTACCATTTCTCTGTCGTCACTGGAAGTGCCTTACCAGACACACTGGGATTGCATTTGCCTTTTTTCACAGCCACAGCACACTGGCAGTTCAGTCACTGGCGAGCTACCCTACTGTCTCTCCACTCCTCTATTGCTTTCCAGCCCCCAGCTTGTAGCCAAAATTCATATTCAACCATATGTGCATGAACTTGCATTCTGTATTAAAGTTCATCCTACTTCTAGGACTCCAGTTTTTAAGGTCATCCCGTTCCTGTAAAATATTCTGACCCTCCTCTGTGGTGACCATATCTCCCATCTTTATCTTCAGCAAATGTCATTGGCACTCTGTGCCCCTACCAGTTAACCAGAACCTGTAGGCAAGTGATGCCTGGCAGTTAACTTTCCCATCCCTAGTACTTCCCTTATTTTAAAAGGAAAATCAGTTCTCTTCTCAAAGAAGGAAAATTGGGCTAGGCTGGCATGATCTGCCTTTGCTAAGCTCAATGTTGCATTAAATCCCTTTGACCATTTCCCACCAGTTTTAATTGTTTTCTTCACAGTTTGCTCTAGTCTAGAGCCCTGCGTGCTACTGAGGTCAGACTACAAGGTCTGTAATCACCCAGCTCTCTCTCTCCCCCCTTTCTAACCACACGAGTGGTAGCTATTCTCCAGGAGAAGCAGCAGAGAAAAGAGAATGTGATAGAGAGCATGATAGAGAACAGGGGAAGGAGGCAAGGAATGGGGTCCATATCTGGGACGCGGGCAGGCAGATGGGTGAACACCGAGCAACCGCTGTGGATGTAGCCTGGGTGAATGCAGAGGCAGACCTAGGCGGGGCTCATACCTCAGGGAGAGGGAAGAGATCCATGAGTTTCTTAAGCAAGAAGTCACTGTAGGAATAGTAGGCAGCAAGGTCATGGCGCAGCAGCGCAAGGTACTCCTGCCGGGCGCGCCCCACCTCCCGCTTCGCCTTGAAGTCCTGCAGCACCTCCACATTGTCCTTGATACGCTGATGAATGAGTTGCAGGTCAGGCAGCTCAGCAGGTAAAGGGACAGTTAAGGAATCAGGAAAAAGTCTCACAACCCTAGGCATTGCTCAAATGTGAATAGCGTGTGTATACCATGGCATGCAATGCACAGGCACCTCTGCTGCATGGTTTTCAGGCTGCATGTACGGAGTCACAAATGCCTCTTCTGCACAAGTGTCTAACCGGTGACACGCTGGAGTGTTCTAGGCCAGTGTTTCTCAACCAGTGGTACGAGTTCCCTTAGGGTTACTCAAGAGAAGTTGGTGGGGAGGGGCCGGGGACGGGACGTCGACAACTGAAATTTGGAGAAAACTGAATTTTTGTTTTAAGTTTTTCCGCACTTTATAATTTTTGTACTTTTTACGCCCAAAAATTTCATCACCCACCCGGCTACAATTAAGTTGTTTAAACAAATGTGTTGCAATGGTAGAAAAAAAAAATTGTCTGAAAACTGTAGGTACTGGGGGTATTTATAATTTTTGTTCTTTTGAAAAAGGGATACTTTATAAAAGAAGGTTGAGAAACCCTGTAATCTAGTCCAACGCAGTGCGATCTAACGCATGTGGGTGGTAAGGCTCCTGTGATACACTAGTGCAGCCTATCAAAACCAATACACCTCTGCTGCGCAACACGGTTCCGTGCAAGAGTGAGAGCTCAGATATGCCATGGAGACAGCCCATGTGCACCATACACAGCAGAAGGATATTCTCTCTCTCCACTTCTTCACCACTGGGCAACACAAACTGCTCATCTGGCTCCATATTGAGCTGAAGGTCCGCATCCTCCTCTTCCTTCTGCCCCTTGCTTGGGCTGCTCACCCGCTCCTCCTCCTCCTCTTCACTGTCATCCTCGCTAAGACTGTCCCTGAGCCCAAGAGAGGGAAGAGTTAGTACAGAAACCTCCCATGCTCTCCCTCCCCCCATGCAAGGAGAGAAGTGCCACAGCTGGAATCCTGTGGCCACTTCTGGTACCCACAATTCGAGAAGGATGGTGATAAATTGTAGAGGACTCAGAGAAGAGCCATGAGAATGGGAAGGGTTAGAGAGACCCATGGTCTAGTGATTGGTAAGCTAAATACATAGACCCAAGAGCTCAAAGAGAAAGCTAATGGGTGACTTGAGTCTATACACACCTACAGGTGGAACAAATATTTGACAATGGGCTCTTCAACCTAGCCGAGAAAGGCATAACACAATCCAATGGCTGAGATTTGAGGCCAGACAAATCGAGGTTGGAAATAAGGAGTACATTTTCCAATGGTGAAAATAATTACCCATTGGAACAATGTACCAAGGGTCCTGCCAGATTCTTCCCTACCAGCAAGATTGGATTTTTGTCTAAGGAACATGCTCTAAGAATTATTTGGGAGAAGGTCTCTGACCTGTGTTAGCACAGGCCAGTGGGCTAGATCAGTGGTCACCAACCAGTAGATCTACTGGTAGATCTTGGGAGTCTGACATGCGATCCTGACTGGTTTGGCCCAGAGGCTATCAAATGCCAGCACAGCAGCTGCCCATCCCCCACTGCTGTGCACCTCCTGCCCTTTGCCTTGGAACTGACCCCCACCCCTTCTTGCTGGGCAGGGCAGGATGAGGAGGGAGCACTGGGGGGGGGGGGGGAGAACCCTGACCTGCAGTCTGCCTCCAAAGAACGTGTGTGTGTGTGTGGGGGGGGGGCACAACAGAGCTTAGGATGGAGGGAGTTTGCTGGCTACTTTTGAGAGCAGTGCAGGGCTAGATCGGGGTGAGCCTGCCTTAGCCCCACTACACCCCCTGTGGTAAGCAGTGTCCAGCTGGAGCCTGCATCCTGAACCTTTACCCCAGACATAAACCCCCTCCTGCAGCCCAAGCCCCTGCCCCAGGCTCATAGCCCCTCACACTCAAAATCTCTTAACCCAAGACTGGAAACTGCACCTCAATCCTCTGACCCTGCCTGATGAAAGGGAAGGATGGGGGAGGGAGGGAGGATGGAGTGGGCAGGGGTGGGTACTCAGAGAAGGGACACACAGGAAGTGGGACAAGGGTATTTGGGTTTGAGGTAGATCCTGGACTGCGCTTAAATTCAAAAAAGTGATCTAGTGCTTAAAAAGGTTGGAGACCACGGGGCTAGATGATCACAGTGGTCCTTCCTGGCTCTGGAATCCAGGCAGAGTAGAAATGTGGTGGCATGGAAGACACAGCCTCACCCCAGCCCAGGAGAGAATCTGCTGGCCTCCAGCTTCCGAAACCCTCACCTGCCAGACTTCTGCTTCCGGGCAGCTTGTTCGATGGGCAGCAGCTAAAAGTCATGGGAGAGTTAAGAGATACTGGCATCATATGGCAACTCTCTGCCACCCCCATCTATGCCCCTGTAAAACCCACTAACTCTGGGAGATAACACAAGCCCGGGTCCAGGTATAGAAAACACCTCCATTCTTGGGGTCTCTCTCCCATGGGAATAAAGCCTCAACTTTTTCCATACACCCCAGGTCTCCTCCATTTGCAGGATTAGGACCTGGTACCTGAGCCCCACACAATCCCCAGCTGGGGATATCTCCAGTGTTTACTAGCCATGGAAGTCAAGGGTTCCTACCTCCTCTTCCTCAGAGGACGAGGCTCCATAATCATCCACCATCTCCTCATCGCTCCCGTCATCTCCCATGCTCTCCCAGGCATCCGCACCCCCCTCTCCCTCACTGCCACTGGACTCCAAATGCTCCTCTTCATAATCCTCAGCAGGCTGTGATCGCTTGGCAGGAGTCAGTGGGAGTGAGCTGCTGTCACTGCCGCCAAGCTGAGGGTATCCAGAGGCTCTTGCCCCTGGCCTCCTTAGTTTTCCTCCCTCCTGTGGGGATGGCTGCTCTGCAGCTACAGGTGGAAGAAAAGGTTAATGATTCACAACCCTCAAAACCACCTCGTCCTGTCCCATGCAAAAGGAGATGGCTGGAAATTATGCACCCTAACTTCTAGCTTCCTGTAGCTAACACTGGTTACATGTTGTTGCCTTCTCCCTTTTTCTAAGAGGAGAAAGCCTTTTTGTAACATACAGCATGGTGAGAGTTTTAGTAGTGAAGGCTGGTCACAGAAGCATGTTTTACACTTGCAATGGAAAACGGTGCAGCTTACAGTAGTTAAAGAAAGACAGGCGGCACTGGATTGAGACTCTGCAGATCTGGGTTCAATTCCTCACACCATCATACACTGTGTCTGGGAACCTGTCTCATTGCCAAGATGAGCGGTGTCAGTATTTACGTTCTTCTCATCTGCCTGGCTTGCAATGTCGGAGTCAGGGAGCGCCTTTCACACTTTGTGATGCGTTAAACATAACAAGCTTGTGATTTTGCTTAGGTCTTTTAGGTAGGTTTAAGCTGCACCTAGTGTTCCTGCCAGCCCAGTGTCAAGTAACAATAGCCGTGTGTATACTGCTGCAGCACTAGTAGAGACTCAGACCCACATTCCAGTATGTACCCAGGAGGGCGGGCAGGCAGACTCTTGGGGGGCTAACCTGAGCCACTGCCTGTGCTGCAATGTTTGTACCGTTATTACTGACAAGCAAGACTAACTCTAGCCTGTCTTCCTGGGCTGGGAGGTTCACTTGCAGCTGCAGGATAGATACAGGCATTCCCATAAATACAATCTTCTTATTCTCATTATTAAGTGGTTCTCAGAGTCTGTGAAAATCTCTCTTCACTTTTGAACTAGGCCCTCCAAAATTTCCAGATCCTTCAGTGATCTTTTAAGTATCCCGAGCCCAGGTTATTGTGCATCCTGAGGTCCAGGATGGCGACCGCTGCATTGGAAGCTGTATACTATGGAGAATCAGGATAGAAAGCAGAAAAGAGTCTGATACTGTCCCAGTGGCCAGGATTACTGAAGAGACGCAATTTTAAACATTTAGGTTTTACAAATTTAATTTGAGCCAAGTCCCTTCTTAGTCCTGTGCAACGCATGCGTTGGAAGCCCTAGCTAGGATGCCCACAGTACGCTGGATGTCAGGTGAGGGCAGCAGAAAGAGAGGTCCATTCTTTGACAGGACACAAGCTATGCCAGACTCCTACTCTGCTCACAGCTGGGGATGAAAGTGAGGAGAATGGTATTAAAACACTCCGAGAAGAATTAGAGCAAAAAGCGTAGACCAACCAGAACTCTTCCACTAGGGAAATAATGAGCAGACAACTTGTTAAACACACACCCAGGCTGGTGCCATCCATCTCCCCCTCATCTGTTGCCTTTTTTAGCTGAAGCAGATTCCTCCTTGCTTGGGCTTTTCCTGATCCCATTCGCCTCTTTGCAGCCCTGAAAACACATGGAAAAAACGAACACAAGAATAAATGAACTGATAAACCCTTTTACACCAGAAAGCCTAACAACTCCCTCTGACTTGGACCTGCCAGATTGCAACTAGTGTCCTGAATTTTATCCTCTTTAGAGCAGAATTCACTGGTGTACTTGTACACTCACCTTTTTCGTGCATGGCTGGATAATTTTTTCCCACTGCTATCAGTAGCTAGAAACAAAGATGACACAAAATCAAGGAACTGGTACCAGAAGGACAAAGAACAGGATGAGGTCCCTATTTAGGAGCCCATCCAGGTGTGATTGTATATGTAGGTGGGGGGTAGAGAGAGAAGTGCAGAAAATGGTAAAGAAACAAACACACTTACTTGGGGGAAGAAATTTGGCTAATTCTACCTCTGCTCCCTTCTGTTTGCGGGCTTTGCGCCCCGGGCCACGTTTCTCCTTCCTCAGTACATCAAGTTTGCGCCCCATGTTCACCCTGTGGGGTAAGTAATGGAAGAAGAATGAGGAAAACAAACAGAACAGACCTTCCTCCCACACACATTGCAAACTAGGGGGTGATTCCTTTAGGCAGGGGTAGGGTTAGGCCTGGGAGCTAGATCTGGCCCCCAGCTTGCCTTGATTCAGCTCCTGAGGCTCAAAGGTCCCTGCCAGCACTGGGGAGCTGGCATCTGTGCTCCAGCCCTGTGGCTGCCCAGTGGTCTCCCCATGGGGCTGGAGTGCCAGCATCGGCTTCTCCTGTGTGGAGGGAGCGCTTAGCCTCACGGGTTGCAGTCAGACAAGCCAGGGCTGGATTTGAACCACAGACTCTATCTGATGGGCAGGGGAGGGGAAGGAGGAAGTGGCAGCACAGCAAGGCACTGACTGAAGGCTTCTTCCCCACCAGGCTGACTGGCCGTAACTGTGGCCAATAGGAACAGCAGGGAGCGGGCGCATCCCTATGTGCATCCCCAGGGAGCTGCAGTAAGTAAGCGAACCCATCGCCAAGCCCTTCCAACCCTATTTCGCTCTTGCACCCTACCTCCTTCCCAGAACCCCACCCCATCTTCTGCCCAGACCTCATACTCCTCTCTGCTCCTGCACCTCACTTTCTCACCCAGCCCATTCTTACACCCTACCACCTTCCCAGACGCATCAATCCCCAGCCCACTCCTACACCATCCCTCCTGTCTAAACAGCATATCCCAAGCCTGCTTCCCACACATTGAACCCATTTTTGGCCCCACCCCAGAGCCTGGGAAGTCCTCAAAATCTACTAGCCCCAGAATGTGGAGAGTGTCTTTCTGCTTTTCAGTTGGGGGCCATGTCAATGAGGTGGTTTTTTCCCCTTGTTTCTCACTTTTGTGCAGCCTCTGACAGATGTCTCTGTGGTTCAGTGGTCTCTAACCCAAAGGGTTCCCCACTACTGCTTTAGGGCAGCAATTCTTCAGCCTGCCTGCCTCTGTGTCTAACACAATGGTTGTCAACCAGGGCTATGTTTCTCCCTGGGGGATACTTCAATTCATCTAGGTATTTGCCTAGTTTTACAACAGGCTACATAAAATCACTAGTGAAGTCAGTATAAATTAAGAATCCACAGTTATTTATTTATACTTCTTTATGGACTGTACACAGACATACAAGTATCAATGTTACATTCCCATTTTAACGCTAGATGATACAATGACAAATAGGGATGTGAAGGACTAGTTGACTATCCAATAAGCAAATGCTTATTTTGGATAGTTGACTAGTCACGTCCCCCATCTCACCCCTTGCTGCTTCTATCAGATAGAGGCAGGAAGGGGCAGGGGAAGAAGAGGGTACTTCAAAGCAGCAGTACCACTTGTAGCCTGGGGCCAGACCCAGGGGTCCACACAGCGCTGCTGCTTTGAAACGCTGCATGTAAGCCCACGGCCAGCTGGGATGTCCCCAATCTGCAGGTGGCATTTTCAAAGAGGGGAAGTTCCCAGTTGACCCCGTGTTCCCCATGGGGCTTTTGCCTCTGCGGGTAGCAACAGCCCCACACTTCAAAGGCCAAGGCGCCCTATCGACTAATCAAATGGTCGGTGCAAAAGGGACGGGCTATTCGCCTCGCCAGTTCTCACCATTTAACACCCTCCACACGCGGGCACCCTGGCTCGGACTTGGCCGGGAAGCCGCTTTTCAGTGCGGGGAGACTGGAGGGAGGCGGCAAACGAGCCCGCTGAAGGGGGCAGAGACCTACCCCCCCCCCCGGCGCGTTTCTGAGACCGCCGCTCGCCCCCCCCCGCGAGCGCCCCCCGGCGTAGCCCGCGCCTCGCGCCCTTCCTGCCGCCGCTGCCGCCTTCACCCGCCCGGCTCCAGGCCGCGGCCCGCCACCTACCTTCCGGCCCCACGTGCGCGCCGACAGCTCCTTCCGGGGACAGCTCCGCCTCGCAGTGCGCAGGCTCAGCCCCCCCCCCGCGCTGCGATTGGCCAGGCACCGCCCCTCCTGCCTCCCGCTCTTCGCACCGCCCCGCGCGCTGCCCCTGGCGGCGGCCCCCGCCCGTCCAGCTTGGGGCCGAGGCGAGCGCGAGCCGTTCCAGAGGGCCTCGGCCGGGCACTAGCGCGCGCCCCGGGCCCTGCAGCGGCGGGGAGGCGCTGTGCTTAGCCCCACGCAGCGCAGCAGCGGCGCTTACAGCTGCCCCAGGGCGATACAGACCAGGCCGGCGGGCAGGGCCCCCCCCCCCCGCTGTTCGATCATGGCACAAGCTCGCTTCAAGGCAGCCCTCAGCTTTCCCCAGGCTGCAGCGCTAAAGTCAATGACAGCGGCCTGTGGATACTCACGCCTGCTCCTCCCCTTAAGTGTAATGGAGGAGTAGCAGGCGTGTCTGCCACACACCCGGTTTGGCCCCGCAGCTGTTCTGAGTGCACACAAAGTAGCCCTTAGCTAGCTCACAGCACACAGCCCCTTCCGTTCCCACATTGGAAAGATAAGGAGTTAACCTAAAAATGTAGCCACGTTAGAAACAGAGCCAAGGTGATGCTGGCTAGGCCTATACTGACAACAGCATGTGACTTACACCCGGTTTCCTACACACTAGGATGAAAATAACCAGAGAGGGATGTAGGTGCAAGGCTTTCTGTGCCAATTTTCTTGCTGGCATTTTGGACAGTTCTACACTGCACTGAGACACCTGACTGAGGCTGCAGTGGTGTGGAAGCTAAGCTTTGGCACTCTCTTCCCTCCCTACCTCCTAGAGCAGCCAAACCCTCCACAGTGCAATGAAACAGGCTCTTAGGTTAGCAGATTCAGGCTAGGAGAGCAACAGGTTTTTAACTGCAGTTTAGACATTACCAATGCTGAGCTGTATGAATAGCTTCTTACCACCAGCTGATAAGTCAAAAAAAAAAAAAAAAATCAGGCAGCTTATTGACCTGAACTAGTGCTCAGGAATAACAGACCTCCACTAGAGAGGAGGTAGCAGCTCATCACCCATGCAAGGATTGGATAACTTCTCTTCAGTGCTCCACAAAGCCAAAGCTTATGCTAAAGGATAGGCCTTACCATAGTGCTACCATTTCTGCCTTTCCAGCAGACATGCTTACTTATCCTCTAGTATTTCCTCTCCCTGTTACTTGGCACAGCTAACTGCAGACAGCAGAATAAAATACAAGGAAACCTTTATTTTTCAGTTTTATCAAGATTTTTTCCGGTCTTTTCAGCTGTTTTATTAGTGGACAAGTCCAGTCAGTTTTTGTATTAAAAACGATCTTGATGGAGGTAGCTGTGTCTCTGTCCTGGCTTTTGCTTGGTCTCATCTGTACACTCATCTCAGTAAACAAACTCAAAATAAGATTAAAACAAAACATGGAACTCCAGGCTGAAGCAGCAAGCAGTGCAGCCAGGATTCTGTGTAACAGGACGTGGCTCTGTGGCCTCCAGTCACTATGTACAGAGTCCGTCATATCCCCTCTTGCCCTGGCACGCTCCTAGCTGGTGCAGGCTGGCGCCACAGAGTTTCCTCTCCCACAGGGAGGCCTGTGCAGCAACGTCCGCCAAGGGGAACAGCACCCTCTCAGGAACATCAGGCAGAGGGATAATTTCAGCTTGGTTGAGAAGTCAACAGTACCAAGCCAAGGTCTCATTGCTGCTGGGCCACCTGGAGGGGGGGGGGGGGTGAAAAAACATGCATTAGGAGCCTTTACCAAAAGCACCCACCCTGCTGGTACATGCCCTCCTACTAATGAACAGACTAGAGTGAAGCAAAGTTCTATCAACTAGGGCAGTGTTTCCCAATTGTATTTGGCCAAGGAACCCTTTTCAGAATTTCAAGGAACCCCTACGTTAGTCAAGAAAAAAAAAAGGGGGTGGCAAAAGGGACCCACCAAATGCATGCAAATCACATTTCCTTCCTCAAGACCTCCACCCCCGTTCCTTGAGGCCTCATCTGCTTTGTTCCCCTCCTCTCCATCACTTGCCATCTCCAGCCCTTATACACTCACTAGGTTGAGACAAGAGGTCTGGGGTGGGAATGAGGGATTTGGGTGTGGGAAGGGGTGAGAAGTACAAGCTCTGGGAGGGAATTTGGATGCAGGAGAAGGGGATGTTGGCTCGGGGAGGGGGCTCCAGGCTCAGGAGTGTTGGGTTCAGGTGGAAGGTTGGGGTGCTGAGTGAGCCCTGGGCTTATGGATGTGGGGGTGCTGGGGTTTGGGCTGGATATGTGAGGGACTCAGGACACAGATTTGCCATGTGTGATGGTGCAGGAGTGTGGTGGCAGAAGACTAAGGATGTGGGGCTGCAGGAGTTTGGGGATGTAAGAGGCTCAGGCCCGGGGGTTCCAGTGTATGATAGGCTCAGATTTGGGGTCAGGTGGTGCAGGAGTGTTATGATGCTGCAGTGAGATGGGGATTTGGCCCCAATTGGGGGTTTGTTGGCCAGCCTTCATTTTTAAAAACCCAACAACCCTCCAAAGACCCCCAAGCCTCACTAATGTGGTCCCAAATGTGCTGGTGGGAGCAGGGGACAGAGTGAAAGTGGGTGCTGGGGCTGGGGAAAGGGTGCTGCTGGGTGGAAGGATGCTGGCTCAGGTGACGGGGTGCTGGGGCAGGCAGGTGGTGGGAGTCAGGGACATGGTTCTGCTGGGCACTAGGGTGACTGGCAGGGTGCTGGGACAAGAAACAGGGTGCTGCTGGGTGCTAGCGTGGATGGCAGGGTGCTGGGGCCAGGGAGGTACTGAGTCCTGGGGTGTGAGGCAGGGGGTTGGGGCCAGGGACAGGGTGGTGCTAGGGTGGATGGCAGGGCTGCCAAGGAGCAGGATAGAGATGGGGTGCAAGATCTGAGAGGGAGGTGGGGGGGCAGAAGGGGGCAAGGTCTGGGTGGGAGGTAGGGTGCAGAAGCAGGCTGGATGTAGGGTGTCTGGCCAGGGGGAGGAAGCAGGAGCAGACTGGGGGTAGGGTGTCTGGCTATGAGGGAGGGTGCAAGGAGGGGACTTGGGAAGGAATTGGATCTCTCTGAACCGGCACCCTCTGGACCTGACTGGTCCCAGATGAGGGATTTTTGGACCAGGGAGGTCATTTCAGGGCTCCTGGTTCCCGCCCCTCCCTCCTCCCCACTAAGCTTCTTTGCACCTCTATCCCCTGCAACCCAACTGAGCTGCCTACCCCTGCTGGTTCCCTGCACCTCTCCCAAAACCATCCCCCACAATCCAAGGGAGCACAGCACCAGTTCCCTGCAGCCCCCACAGCCCAGCTGAGCTGCCCATCTGTTCCGTATGCCCTCCCCCATCCACCTCAACCCAGCTGAGCCCTGCACTGGTTCCCTGCATGCCTCCCCCCACAGGACTGCTGAGCCCTGTTTCCCTGCACCTCCCCCAAACCCTGCAAAACTGCTGAGTCAAGCGCCAATTCCCTGCCCCTCCCTCCACTTGAGTCTAGCCCCAGTTCCCAGCACCTCCATCCTCCTGCAGCCAAACTGAGCTCTGAGCGTGCCACACACACACACCCACCCTGCAGCCCAGCCCAACTTCCTGGACCTCCCCACTCTGCAACCCAGCTGAGCTCAATTTCCCTGCACCTTCCCCCAAACCATGCAGACATGCTGAGCCAGCACTGATTCCCTGCCCCCCTCCCCTTGGCTGTCTACACACTGGTGCGATGTTGCGCCAAAGTGGCCACTCTTGCGCAAAAACATGCTTCCTGTCTACACTGGCCATGTGTTCTTGCGCAAGTACGCTGACATTCTCATGTATGAAATCAGGGCTTCTGGCACAAGAACTATGATGCTCCCGCTCAGGAATAAGACCTTTTGTGCAACTGTTCTTGCGCAAGAGGCCAGTGTAGACAGGCAACATGAATTTCTTGTGCAAGAAAGCCCTATGGCTAAAATGGCCATCGGCACTTTCTCGGGCAAGAGAGCGTTCACATTGCCATAGATGCTCTTGTGCAAAAGCACAGCTTGCACATGGCAGTGTGGACGTGTTCTTGCACAAGAACTCTTGCGCAAGATGTTCTTGCACAAGAAACCGCCAGTGTAGACATAGCCTAAGTTTCCTCACATGAGCAAAATGAATTGTGTTGTGCACCAGTACTGAGTTCATGTGGCTTGTCTGGATGTGCCACTGTGGCACCCAAGTTATTAATAAATATTTTTAAACCTTTACAGTCTCTCTCTGCTGCCATGTCTCCTCTCCTTGTTCCATCAGCTCCCTTGGTGCCTGCTGCCTCCCAACTCCTCACCCTCCTCTGCTGTCCTGACTCCTGCCCTTCTCACTGCCCTCGGCCCTCCTGCGATCTGCCCCCCTCCACCAGCCCTTCTCTCCCCCCTGTGCCCACTCCTCCAGGAGCCCCACTCTGATCATGTGAGCTATCCCTCTTCATCCTCTCTTCTAACACCTCCCTCTACAAACCCGCCCTGCATCTCTCCTCTGGTGCTGGTCTCTCCCCTGCAGGTGTCTGCCCTTCTGCTTCACACCCAGAATCCTCTGGCACCTGCACCTTCCCTTAGCCCTGCACCCTCCTGGTGCCTCCCCCTTCCCTCACTGCCCCCACCTCCTTTTCCCTTATGCTCACCCCCTCACCATCCTCTGCCCCCATTCCCCTCATGCCCCTCTGTATCCTCTCACATGACTTGCTCCTTCCTCATGCCCACCCCTTCTTTCAAGCATTCTCCCAGCACCTCCCCATCCCCCCTCTAGTCCCTCAATGCCCTTACCTTCTCCCCTCCCAGCATCACCCTGTCCCCCTCCCACTGACACCTCCCCTCCTGCCTTTTTCCTCATTGTCTACACTTGGCCCCCTGGCATTTGTCTCTCCTCTACCCTGCCCCTTTGGTGCCTTCCCATCTCTCCCCTCCCCCCCCAACTCCGCACAAGCCCCTTTCTCTCCCAGCCCTTCCCCTTCCCCTACCTTCAGCCCCACAAAGTGGAAGGCAGGAGTCTGCACTCTGTCCCCGGACTCCGAACCCGCAACTCAGCCATACGGCACAACGCAGCACCCAGCAGTTTTAAAATCCTGGGCCGTGATGTTACGTCACACCTGGGCATCTCCCCACCTACCAGTTTGAGCACGCCATGCAGGGCAGCAGCAGCAGCCGCCGCCGCCGCTGCCGCCAGTAAGGGGGAGCTCAGTGTAGGTTGTGCATGGCAGGGACAGGGACGGGGACGGGGGAGAGACGCTCTGGGACCGGGGTGGGAGGATGCTTGGGGTAGGCTGGGGCTTGCTCCAGTTCCAAATATTGGTGGAGCATGGGCATCATGAGCCCATACATCTCGCTGCCCATGCCTCTGCTGGCTAGCTGTCTCTCTTTCAGAGGGGGCAGTGGAGCGCCAGCTCCTCGTGGAACCCCTAGTTTTGCTTTGCGGAACCCCAGGGTTCCCCAGAGCACCAATTGGGAAACACAGCTAGGGAAAGGGAGATTTACCTGCTGGGGAGGTGGTGGAGGCGGTGGTTCACTGCTGCGGTTGGCCAGACGGCTGAGGATATTGCGCTCAGACATCTGGAGGCGCACAGCCACAGGTGGGATGCGGGCAATGGTGGCAGGTAGCCGAGTGACATCTGCCTTCATGTCACTCAGAAGCTCCTCCAGCTGCTTCAAAACTGAAAGAGATAGGCGTGTGTGTTTAGAGGGAAGGAAGGGATTGGGGTGAACACAGCATGACACACAAACAGCAAAACCTACTCCAGGGCTGGGGAATATTTTTTGGGTTGGGGCTGCTGACCCACAAAGAGTCAGGCAAGAGACAGGGGGCCCTGGAGTACCAGCACGGGCTTACTACTCCTAGGAGGAGGAGCCCTGAGCCCCGGGGGCTGGATCCTGGCAAACTAGGGACCTCATCTGGAACCTGGGCCTTAAGTTCCACATCCTGATAACTCCCCTCACCTTTGTGAAGAACAGCATTGGCTGGCTTGTTCCCAGCCATTGACTCCTTGGACAGGTGCTGGTGGCTCTCTGCCAGACATTCCACCTCAGCAAAACGTGTGTTCAGGGCCATAGAGGGGTGCGATGGATCTTCCGACATGTTAAGATAGGCAGCTCGCCGCAGCTGCTCCTCAATCACAAGAGCCTGTTCCAACAGCTGAGAAAGATGAGAAGAATTAGAGCCTTGCCATGCTTCCTGCAGACCAGCCTACCAATCACATCTTCCTACTTCCTCACAGGCTAAGATTTACCAACTCCCCCCCAGCCTCTCAGGCCTGAGCTTCTGCAGCTCCTTTCTCTGAGCCCCACAGTGCGTGTTCCCTGAAGGAAGATCTGGACCTTCAGGCCATTTCTTCCCTCTTTCCCCTATCTCCTAGTAACAAGCACGCTTAGAAAAAGAACAGTGGCCATTTTGCTGTTTTCCAGACTGCTGAATGGGGGCAGGTTTTCCTAGTAATTCAGTAGGCAGAGCAAAGAAACATGCTAATGAAAAACCCAACCCACTCCCCCTCCCAGTTCTTGTGTAGTCTCCAAAGGCATGGTTAGACAAAGAAAAATAGTGGGTGTCTGAAGCAGTCAGCTTGTTTTGGACCCCTACTGTAGTGCATGTTGTAGTAACACTGCTATCTATGCTGGGAATCTAGAATATGTTCAAATAGGTCTTAAAGTAACCTTGTTAACTATCTAGAATCTAGACACTAATAGTGGGCTGTAACACTTAGAAACTTGACAGAGGGGTTAGCCCTCCAGCCTCACACCTACTGGGCACCAGTTGCTCAGGAAACACTGGGGGGGGCGGGGGAGAAGAAGGAGAACTCTACCCCTTTGATGCCAGAGCACTCCCAATCTGCTTCATAGGTTCCCCTGCAATCAGGGAATATAGAAGAAGTCGACAGTCATGAAAGACTGCCCTCTTTCCACCAAAAATCATCTGAGGCAGACAGCCTCAATTTTCCTTCTGCAACTCCCACCTTGAACCTCCTGGCCAGAAACTTGTTCTTGATCTCCAGGAAGTTGCCCCTGTTCATCTCACCCTTGAAGGGTTCATTGAGGATGGCATAACGTGGATCGTTCTGAATGTCCTGCCAGCGGGCATAGCCATGACTGAGATAGAGGAGTTCAGGCAAACAAAGATAATGAAAGCAAGGAAACATTCCATGCAAATATTTGGGGGGGGGGGGGGGGGGAGGGGTGTTGAAGAGAAGAGACCATCTTGCTCACTGCATCCTCGCTGCTGAGATCCCAAGAAAGAGCTATGATTTTGGCAGGGGGTGTGTAAACATGGGGCCATCTCACTAATTGTGTTCCAGACCATGTGTGATAAGTTCACTTTAAATGGGGATGGGGGGGGGGGGGGGAGGGGAGATTTATCTGTCAGGGGAAGGATACTTGATGATTCCAGCCAGGAGCCAATAGTCATGGCGCCGGTGCCAGATCTCATAGGTTTTCTTGGTGACAGTTGCTGCTCGTTCTTCATTTTGCCACAGAGAATGCAACTCTGAGAACGGAAGAAAAAAAAAAAAGTCAAAGAAATTTCACCAAGATGAGTAGAGAGAGTAGTAGCTGCACTTAAGTCCCTCCTACCAGTGAAGCCACCATCAGCTATATTGAACATGAAGCGCTGTTTCACTGCCTTCTTGTGCCTTTCATCAATAGAGTCCTTCAGCATCTCCCCGTTCTGGAGCATCACCACATCCCTCTTGTCATCATCCTTCTTCTCCTCTGTAGACAAAGGGACCAGTCAGAGAGAGCAGAGCACCAAAGCACCTGCATTTGTGAACTCAATCTTTCCCCCTCATCCCCCCCCCCCCCGGAAGGTAGAGCATGAAGAGGGCTGGCAGGACCCTGCCACACTCACCCTTCTCATCCAGGTTGATAGTTGGAGGTTCAGCAGAGGGCTCAACAGACCCTCTATCTTCAACCTTCTCCACATCAGCTACATGAAAAAAAGACACACGATCAAGTCTGACAGCTATAGAGGGTTCACGGTTCAGTCTAAAGCCTGGCCTGTTTCCCTAGCCACAGTCCCATGATCCTCATCCACGCCTAAAGCCTCACCCTGACCCAGAGAGGAACGTCTCTGTACAGGTCTGGGAACATGCTAACTGGGGTCTTCTTACAACTGCCAACTAATACCTTTGCTCTCCATTTCCATTGGCTCCTCTGGTCTCTCCTTCACCTCTAGTTCCTCTGGCTTTTTCTCCTCTGTGTCTGGGGGGTTCACCGGGGACTTTGCCTCTTGTGGGGGTGTCTCCACAGGTTGGGCACACTGCTGATGAGAGAAAGCCTGTTACTGGAGGAGCAGCAGCCAATAAAACAAAGCTTATGAAACCCACCCATCATCAGAAGCTGAAAACAGATGAATGGCATCTGGGAATGCCTCAGAAGATAGCTGTGGGAGAACAGATTGCTGGAGACCACAAAAATAAGACTTGTTTCATATCTCTACATCTCAAAAGAAATGCAGTCTTCCTAGGAATCCTCAGAGTAACTTTCCCAGGCACTGGGAAAAGAAATGGAACAGGGGAAGCAAAAGCAGAAGAGATACTACAAATACATGAAACAAGCACCCACTAACTCACCTCCATGGGGATCTCTGCTTCAGCAGCAGCAGCAAGGCTGGGTTCCTTCTCAGACTCCATGGCCTCCCCTTGCTCCCTAGTACTGGCTCCTTCTTCCACCTTCACTCCTTCCTCTGTACTCCCCCCACACCAGATCAGCATATTTTTATATAAATAAAACAAAAACAGAGATCAGTAAGCTCTGCTCCTCATTGCAACATGATGCACTTCTCCCTTAGTTTCCACAAAACAGGCCTCCGTTCCAAGCCAAACCACAACTGGACCAGAGCCCTCAAACCCCACAGGAAGATGCAGGAGTGGTCTATTAGCTTCAACCCATCCAGGGAAAGGTAAATGTTCTCTCGTGCCTTTAAGGGCATGCACATCGCTTTGGGGCAGCCCTCCTAATCTGAGAGGCAGTTTGATCTGCGTCCACCCCAACGTCCACCCCACCACAGCACTGGTGAGGGGAAAAGCATTGGTAGGGGCAGGACGCGGGGCTATGCAAGGGGAAGATTCTCACCAGTTGGAGGGGCAGGGGCAGGTGTGTTAGGCTGCGTGTCCCCTGGTGTGGAGGGTGTGGGAGTCTTGGGGGAGGGCGAGCCTGGCTGCAAAAGCTTCTTGTTCTCCTCTATCTCTGCCAGTTCTGGCATACTCCAGCGCCCATTCACATGCTCAAATTCCTGCACCTGGTGGGGAAAGTGGAGAAACATATGCATGATAGGATAGATTACACTAAGATGCCCCTCTAAGTAGGGAAGAGAGGGACCTCCTTCAAGAGATCAGACTAGGGAGACTCCTGTCACAAAGATGAAGAAAAGAAGAGATAAACAATTGGTTTTGGTCATGGTATACAAGAGCTCAGGGCTCTTGTGCTAACAGGTCTTCTGGAGAGAGGGGGATGATGTGGGGTAGGGGGAGAATTCAGCATTGCTCCACTAAGCACCCACCTTTTTGCGTATGAGGGACATGACCCCAATGCGGGTGAGGACATGCTGGCGGGACAGCCCCTCCCGTGGGACCCCATCTGCGAAGGTCTCCGCACCATCTGCTCCTGGCTCACAGAGGTGACGCATGAACAGCGAAACATAGGCCCTGTAGCAGTATTAGATCAGCCTTAAAGTCCAACATACATGGGAGAAGTTGCCCTGGGGCACTACATCCCCCATGACCCAAGCAACAAGCTCCTGGGTCAGGCCCATAAGTACTGTGGGATGATTCCTGAGCTCCTTTCCCTCGGCTGTTTCCCCTTTGGTTTTCCCTCCTCAGCCTCCCCAGATAGGTTCCTTGCGATTGCAGTGTGCAACCCCTTTGGCCCCTTGAGCTTTCTGCCACCATTTACAGCCTTTCCCAGTGGGTTCAGATGTTGCCTCCTCCCTTCCCTTGCTCAATGCAGACTCACTTGAACTCCTTCTCAGATTTGCCACGCAGGTCCCGGACAAGCCACTGGGTAGTGAAGGCATCCTGGGGTGGCATCCCATAGCGCATAATGGCATTAAGGAAGGCCTTGCGCTGGCGAGCATTGAAGCCCAACACCTGGAAAAAAAAGGCCGACAAGTATAGCAAGAGCCCCAGGCACCAACACACTGGCTCAAAGGCCCTTCCCACTGGACCACTTACTTCAATATTCCCTCCCACACGGGCAAGAAGAGGAGGCAAGGGCTTGTCCTTGTCATTTCTCAGGCCTTTGCGACTGGGCCGGCGAGCAGCTGGAAGGAGGAGACACTCAGGTAAGAAAGTTACGCAAGCTACCATAGTGAGAATATTCACCCATGGAGTCCTGTGCTACATGGAGATGTACAGACACCTCCCAAAGAGAATACTACCCAGGCTCCTGGGGGCCTACCTTCAGATCGCTCATCGAAATCCTCATCTCCTTCCTCAGAGGCCACTGAATAATCTGACTGATTATCCGACTGGTCATCCTGCCAATCTGGAAAGGGGGGGGGGGGGGGGGAAGAGGGAGAAAAAAAAAGTGAGCCTGACAGATCCTATCCTTGCAGGTTCTGTTATCCCCAACCCCACAAAAAAACTAACCCTTTGTACCTCTGTCCTCCTGGGAGCCATCGTTGTAGTTAACCTGCTTGCGGATACGTTTTCCCTTGCCCAGATTCCTAGCCAGGTCCTCCTGCTGCTGCTCATAGTGGTGACGCAGCAACTTCTCCCAGTAATCGGGGTCCACTGACTCTTCTTGCTTAATGATTTCCCGTTCCACCTCCTCTTCCTCCTGCTCCAGGGAGAGAGGGATAAGAGAATCATCTTACCATCAATATGTCCAGCCTCACAGGGGCAGAATACTGCTGCTAACCTCCCTCACCTCCAACTTTACAGAGGAAACTCTACCTGTATCTACACCCTACTCACTTCTGATCCTGCTCTACTCCTGCACCCTAGAATAGAAGGGGCTAGACACTCACCCCCATCTCTTCTTCCCGAACCACATACTGGGCCACCTTGAAGGAGCTGAGATACTCATTCATGCCCTGCAGCTCAGTGTCTTCAGTCTCATCCTGATTTCGGTCCAACAGCCGCTCGATTGCCTTGTCATCATAGTGGATGACACTGCTGTCCTCACCCTCTTTGCTATCACCTGAAGGAGGGGAACACAGTCAGTTGGTGCTGAGACTCAGGGCTTTTGGAAGAGTGCCACACACTGTCTCCAAGAGGCAGCATTCAGCTTCTTTGTCATTCACTAAGGGCAAACAGTCTCATTCCCACCTATTGAGCAACATTCTACAAACACCAATGCACTCACCACCTTCAGTGGCCTCATCTTTGAAGAGCTCCTCAGTGCCAAACTTCAGGATGTCATCAAGCTCCTGCTTGGACATGGAGCCTGTCTTAGAGCCCAACCCTGGTCTCACCACCAGATGTGTTAGCATCATCTTCTTCTTGGCCACCTGCGTGATCCGCTCTTCTACTGAAGCCCGTGTCACAAAACGGTAAATCATCACTTTCTTGTTCTGCCCAATTCTGTGTGCACGGCTAAAAGCCTGAGGGAAAGAAGATGTGGTGATGTTCTCAACACATAATCCATCTGACCTTTTTTATACAACCCTGACCTTCCTGGGGTCTTTCCCTCTGCCCTTCTAGGGTATGTCTACACTACCCCCCTAGTTCGAACAAGGGGGGTAATGTATGCATACCGAACTTGCTAATGAAGCCCGGGATTTGAATTTCCCGGGCTTCATTAGCATAAAGCCGGCACCGCCATTTTTAAAAGCCGGCTAATACGAACCCCGTGCCGCACGGCTACACGCGGCAAGGACTAGATTAGTTCGGATTAGGCTTCCTAATCCGAACTATCTAGTCCTTGCCGCGTGTAGCCGTGCGGCACGGGGTTCGTACTAGCCGGCTTTTAAAAATGGCGGTGCCGGCTTTATGCTAATGAAGCCCGGGAAATTCAAATCCCGGGCTTCATTAGCAAGTTCGGTATGCATACATTACCCCCCCTAGTTCGAACTAGGGGGGTAGTGTAGACATACCCCTAGTTCCTGCAGGTTACCCCCGGGAACAGCATTCACTGCTAAATCCCTTCCAATCACCCCCACCCCCGAGTTAGTGCTTTGTTTCTCTACAGTGGAGTGTCTCCTCCCCCTGCCCAATCACATGCATACTTCACTCTGCCCTCCCTTCACTTTCTCTTTCACCAACCTTCATTCCAAAAGATCACTCATTACCACTGGTGACTAGTGCTACCTACAGCCTCACCTGGATGTCATTGTGTGGGTTCCAATCTGAATCATAGATGATCACTGTGTCTGCTGTGGCCAGGTTGATACCAAGCCCCCCTGCTCGAGTGGAAAGCAGGAAGCAGAACTGCTGAGCACCAGGAGCTTCAGAGGAAGAGGAGCAAAGAGGAAGGGCATTAGATTCAGTTCCACAGACTCACCACATCCAGCCCCACATGCTGGGAAGTAGCATTAACCCAGGTGCCTAAGAACGGCATAGCAGGGCATGCTGCAGATCAACACTTAGGGTTAGCAGCAGATGTGTGGGGTCTCAAGCCTTTGTGAGGTGAGAGAAGGTTCTCATTTTATATGGGGTGCATAGGGTTCCATACCATTGAAACGATCAATAGCTTCTTGGCGCATGTTCCCTGTGATCCCACCATCAATTCGTTCATATTTATACCCTTCATGTTCCAGAAAATCCTCCAAGAGATCCAACATCTTAGTCATCTGAGGACAAGGAGACAGGAAAGCTGAGTAAGATACCACCACCTGAATTGCCTCCCCTCTCACACAGGAACTCCATCCTCTCAAGACACTGCCCTATTACCTGTGAGAAGATAAGCACCCTGTGGCCTCCTTCCTTGAGGTTTTTCAGCATCTTCTGGAGTAGCAGCAGCTTCCCAGATGCCCGGATCAGGGCACTACCATCATACATCCCATTTGGCATCTTTGGAGCTTCCTGGGGAAGGAATTGAAGAGGTACGTTTTCCCTTAGATGACTGACTCATACCACTCTGGTGCTCAGCACAATCATCCTTTGTGGAACAGATATCTTCCAGTTTGGCTCCTATACTCCCATTCCATGTATCGTGCAGCAAGGTGAAGAAAGCTCATGCACTTATTGTGTGCCTTCCTCTCTCATGGTTCCCTTGCCACACTCTGCTTGCCACATGGAAGGGACTGCAGAAGGGCCTACAAAGCATTTCAACCCCCAAATTAAGGGTAAGGATAGCTGCTGCAGGTACAAGGAAGCCAAGACTCACCCCCAAATGAGTGGCAAGGGACCTTGCACAGAGGATGACGCAGGGGCTAGAACATACCATAGCAGCAACAGGAAAGAGGTAGGGGTGATTACAGCATTTCTTCAAATCCATGACCACATTGAGCAGGGAGACCTGGTTGCCACCACCTCTTGCATTCAGAGCCTCAAAGTTCCTTGTCAAAATGTATTTATAGTATTTCCTGTGGAGAAAAACTCGAGTCACTAAGCCCCCACCACAAAAGACCATTAGAATTAGCCCAGCTCCTAGCACTACCTGGGAAATTCTTCCGTGCTAGCACTGCATATACTCTGCCAATGTCAGGTCATTATCCCTCCATCTCCTACATGGAGTGTATAAGATTGTGTCTCCCTGGTATTGACAGCAAAAGTTTATGATCCCACCCAGGATGTCCAAAGAAAATGGACCCAGAGAAGGCATAAGCTGGTCTCAAGTAGCTCCTCCACTTTCTCATGCTCACTTCTGCATGGGGCTCAACTCCACCCGGACAATGAGTTCTGTCTTGGAGGGCATGTTCTTAAAGACGTCGGCCTTGAGGCGCCTCAGCATGTGTGGGCCCAGCATGTCATGTAACTTCTTGATCTGATCTTCCTTGGCAATGTCTGCAAACTCTTCTAGGAAGCCTTCTAAGTTACTGCAAAACAAACGAACACTCAGGGCAGGAACCACAAGGGAAGAAGCAGCAAGTCCAAGGGGAAACAAATAGGGTAAGGAACAAGGGAAGCACTCAGTCTGGGCCTGTATTACAAGACGTACTGGAATCTTTCAGGTGTTAGGAAGTTCAGCAGGTGGAACAGTTCTTCCAGGTTGTTCTGCAGAGGAGTTCCTGTGAGCAGTAGCTTGTGCTGGAGGGAATATCCATTCAGCACCCGGAAAAACTGGGGAAGAAAGGAAGGAAGAGTCCATGAACTCATTTAGGTAGTCTGCTGGTTCCACTTCCCAAGACAAGATATTGTGCTAGAGAAGAAAATTCCTTCCAAAAATCAACCCTTTGAGCCAGAGTTCAACTGAGACTAGACAGGGACAGATTCAACAAGAATCCTAAGTATGGACTCTCTTGGCCATCATAAGAGGCACCCAGAAAAACTGGGGCACCAGTTACACACCTTGCCTAACCTAACCCTCACTTCTCAGCCCTGCCTGGCTGAGACCCTGATGCACCAAATTCCCACCAGTCAGATGCTGCACACTTGCTTTATACCTTTTAAAACTGCAGACTCTTCCAGCCAACCAGCCCCCTCCAGACTGGCATATTTCAGCCTTTAACTCCTTTTAAACTGGAATCATATACTTTCAGCCTCCCTCCCTCTGAGTTTAAGAAACCTGGCCAAGTAACTTTTCTAACTATTACTGGCAATTTTTAATTAACTGCACACACTAGGGAAGTCCCAGAAAACTGAGAAAAAAATTAAGATTGTGCCAGTAAGTATAAGCAGTAAAAATGGGATGGCCCAACTAACAGGCTGGTTAACTCAAATGTGTCCCAGGCAAAGCATGGAAATGCTGATTCAGGTGTAATTTGGAGTGTTGTATCTATGTCAGTCGACAGAATTCTATGAAACTATCAGATACACCTGGTACTGAGAGATTTAGTCAAAGATAATGAAAGTGTGCTGTGTCATTTGAGTACCACACAGCACCGATTACAGACCGGGCGGTCATTATCCATATGCAGAGTATACAGCTGCGTAGGGTACCTGACAATTTGGAGCACCATTGGGTCTTAATGTCCACTTACCTACCTCTTCCCATCCCTACTCCAGGGCTTCACTTCCCCCATTAAATTTAAGTGAAAAAGCTTGCCAGGACTATTACAAAAAGAGCCATTCAGGAGGCAATGAAGCCATTTAACAGGCATTTGCCAACCCTAGGTATACACGGTCAGTTTGACTTTACTGTGTTAGTCTACAGGACCCCACAGGGATCTGTTGATGATTCACTTACTAAATAGCTTTATTAGTTGGGAAAAAATAGGAAATTGCTGATTAAGTTTGGTGGAGTGATAAATGACAGAAGTGTCATTTATACAGAACAATGTGGCTTGCTTGATCAACTGGGCTCACAACATGCATTCTAATATAGCCAAAGGGGAAATCACACGTAGGAACAGAGAATACAGACCCCTCCCCCATCCTGTAAGCATGACTAGTCTTAGGTAAGGTGACCAATAGAGACTTGTAATCCACTATGACCTCCAAGCCAACCAAATGCAGTGATTAAGAGGTCTAACATGACACTTTGCATAAACAAGGATATTGATCAGATATGTTCTATACGCAACATTGGAGAGAAGTAACTATAGTTGTCTCTAGATTCTGTTCACACTTTGAGAAGGCTTTAGTTAAAAAAAAGTCAAAAGGCATAACAAAACCCAATGGCTGGATGTTTAAGTATGAATAAACTAGCTTTAAAAAAGGCACTTCTAAAAACAATGAGCCTATTAGATTCGTTTAACACATCCCTTGTAAGATGTTCTATAACATGAATTCCTTAACTCAAGATTGTCTAAGACATTATGCAGCTCCTCTGAGAATTACGGGCTTGATAAGGAATTACTGGGTGACTGACTTGTTATGCAGGAGATTAGGCTAAAACAATGGTCTGGCCTTTAAAAAAAAAATAAAAAAATAAAAAGGGCTATAAATTCCACCACCTTCAATCTCTTGCCATCACTCCTTTTGTACCTTAGACTGGTTGTTCTTGAGCCGGTGAGCTTCATCCACAATGAGACAGGCCCAGTCAATGGAACCCAGAATGGCCATGTCAATTGTGATCAGCTCATAGGAGGTGAGCAGCACATGGAACTTCACAGATGCTTCCTTCTGCAAAGAAAAAAAGTGGGAGGAGTTTAGCCAGAGTCAAACAGAATGGTCAGGCCAGACAGTATGTATCATTCCATGCTTCCAAGAGTGAAGGCATTAATATTAGAAACTGAGGCAGTTCCAGCTTGGACAAATCCATATTATCTCCTTAGCCGCCACATTGTTACATACAGGATTAATAGTTAAGGTGGCTGCTGACTACTTGCCAAGCCTCATCAAGAAGAGTTTACAGTTTAGAAATGGGTGAAGAGAGGGAAGGAGAACTTTTGGGAAATGGACAATTACAGCTGCAGAAACTAAGAGCTGTGGCAAGGAAGATTCTTTGCCTATAGGCAAAGAGGGCAAAGCGGGGTGGGGGTGGGGGTAGGGAGAAGAGTTTCAAGCCCTCTAGTGAGGTGGTACAAATGTCAAGAACTATGACAAACTGGTCTTTCAAAGGCTTCTAAAAAGAGAAGAGACTTAAAGTCACACAGTGAATCAGTAATAGAGCTATGAAGCTCTAGTCACAACTTCCTTTATTTACTACTGACCCGGGAGTAGAAACAAGATGGCTAGTACCTGCCCTACCAGGAATCTGATGTAGAATGTATTTCACAGTGGTTGCTAAATGATATTGGGCAGTCCTCTTTCACTTAGTAAGGCCCAGATCAAGACCAATTTCTAGAGGTTGAGGTCCTCAAATCCCTGAAGACATTCTGCTGAAACTGGGGCTTAACTGGAATGAATTTTAGGCTCTATACCTTCATCCTGGATGCCTTCTTGCCCCCACGTATGGCATTGTCCTCGAAGGAGAACTCATTTTCCCGGATGATGGCCCGGCTGTCCTTGTCCCCAACATAGGTCACCACGTACATGTCTGGAGCCCACATCTCAAACTCCCGCTCCCAGTTGATAATGGTGGAGAGAGGGGCACTCACCAGAAAGGGTCCCTTTGAATGGCCCTGGAGACAGAATCAGGAGTTACATAGTTACAGACTGCCAGAGTAGGAGAGCATTCCCATGGATAAGTGGCATCCTCAGGCACTTCTGCCCCTCACCTCTTTGTACAGAGAATACAGGAACACAGCTGTCTGCACAGTCTTGCCCAGCCCCATTTCATCAGCCAATATTGTGTCTGTGCCCTGGGCCCAAGAGAAGCGCAACCAGTTCAGCCCCTCTAGCTGATAGGGGTGCAAGGTTCCTCCTGTTACATCAAGGTAGTCTGGCTGCCGGTCATACTTCACTGTTGGCTATAGAAGGAGAAAAATGGTTGAGTCCTTTTGCACCAATCACACAAGAACAGCCACCAAGACCTTCCGTTTCCCACACATCAGATTCCAGCTTATGCCTCCTAAGTTCAGGCACGGTAGGGAGCTTGTCCTGCCACTGTCCCAGTCTCCCATACCACGTGTCTCAACTGGTCCTGAACAGCATCCTATCCAAAGAGCTCAGCTATGGAAACCAAAGCCTCCGTATAACAAGCCAGCCACTCCCCTCTCCAAAGGCAAGGTAAAACAGAGTTTGAAAGTTCTGTATCTTCTTCCCTTCAACACAATAAGAGGACTTTCTGGAGATGGTCTCCTTCTGCCTTCATCTTAACAATGTACTGACCTGCACGAGTCAGATGCACCAGATGGCATTGATAGTGGTAGTAAGAGAAATATGCTTCCCACTCAGCCCTGAAGATGCAGGTATCCCACACACATCACAGAATCCACTTGCCTCCCTAGGAGGAAGCAGTAACTTACATCCACTGTGGGGGTGTCCGGGGGCCTTTCCAGCTTTCTCATCTTCACCTTCTTTATCTTCTTCCCAGGCCGACCTTCTTCACCTCTCATCAGCTCCCTGTACAAAGATAGTATCTGGGAGTGGGAGGGGCTTCATGATTTTAGAGGAATTTGCAGGAGACACTAAATGGGGAAGGGCTGCAAATAGCAGGGAGGACAAGGAAATCATCCAGAGTGGCCAAGAGATGAGCCAACTGAAAAGTTGCATTGCAGGCAGAGCTTCTGCAAAGGGATGAGTGGGTAGGAGCAGAATAACTCCTTAACACCCCCTCATCCTACCAGGAGTGGCCTGAGGCCAGCTGGTGCCCTAGGCAGAGTGATCAGCGCCGCCACCTGCACGGCTGTCAATGGCCGTGACATCATCACAGGGTGCCCCGGTGCCCTGTGACGTCATCATTGGGTGCTTGGGCCAGCAGCGCCCTAGGCAACTGCCTAGGCTCACGGTCCACCCCTGCATCCTACCAATACCTCTATCCCTACCTTGCCTGCAGTTCAGGTAGATTTCCCCCCTACCCTCTTACCTGTGATTCCAATAGGCCTGTTTGTAGAGATCATAGTCCTGAACCTCCACATCTTCACTCTCCCAGGATGCCTGGTCATAGGGCAGATCTCTCCATTTAATCAGATAGTGGACGTTCCCCTTCTTATCCACACTAGACACACACAACAACAAATCTCAAGTGTGGGAACCAGTTTTGTCCAGCTAGTCCCTTGCACAGGGGCGAGGGAAGGCAGGAAACAGAAAGTGTAAAAAAAGCAGCCATGTCCATAATTCCAAGCATAACTGAAGTCTGAGCTGCAATCCCATCATATTAGAAACCCTGCCTGTATCAGTAATGGATGATACACCTTCAGACACACGAGTGATCTCTGTTAAGGATTTGATAGATTTTAATCACAATGGGTCCCCCTCTTGTGACTGAATTCAGTGGATCCTATTCCCTTCATTTAGCCATGGTTGAAACTAGAAAGCCCCCTCCCTCCTATGCTATCTTTGTAGTCTGGAATCCACTGGATCTTGCTATGACAGATTCTTGCTCCTTTGCTCACCTATGGTTGAGGATTCTGTGGATCATCATCCACTCAGGCTTGATCCCATAGCGATAGAAACGCTCCTCCATCTCAGCGAACTTGGGGTCCTTGTTCTTTCGTTTGCGGCTCTTCTCTTCCTCACCTCCAAAATCCCCTGAGGGCGGCTCATCCATATCATTTTTGCGCTGGTAATTTCGGAACATCACTTGGCAGTGCAGCTCCAGCTGGAGCCAGGACAGACATATATGGTTAGAGCGTAATCACACATCCATCCCTCCCACACAGTGGCAGCAGTCCACCCCCTCGGCAAGCCAAGAGCCCACTAACCTGAAGCTCAGACACCCATGAACAATGCCAATAGGACATGCCCTGCCATTTAACAAAGAACTGTCGCTCAGGTCGGCCTTCCAGAGGCTTGGGGGAAGGAGTGTTAGGATCTGCATCAGCTGGTCGGGGCACCGGTGTGGGTAGTGGGGGCTGGCCCCACTTCCAGATCAAGATCTTCTGCACCTTCCCCTTCAAAGATGGGCACTGGAGAACGGAGAGAGTGGTTATGCCAGAATTTACTATAACAATTCCTGCTGTCCTCCTGCATTTGTGCCCTTGAGATGCATGCCAATAATTTTCACATTCTCCTCAGTCATGGCTTCACTGAGCCAGATGGATTTTTGCTTTCAGTCTCCTCAAAGCCTCTAGTGCTTGAGTGGATCTGTGGCTTCTCTGAACTTCTGCCAAATCTGTCATTTTTCCAGTGCTGAGGAGCCCTTAGAGTACAGTGTTTCTGGGATAGTGGGGGATCTCTTAGCAGAGCCATACAAATCTATGTAGAGTCTATATGGAACAAACTATTAGACTGGATCAGTTCAGTCTGCTTAATCAGTATCCTGCCTGATGGATACAGGACAATTATGGAAAAACCTATGCATTAAGGAAGTTTCTTCCTAACCTGTCAAGAGGTTGGAATACGCACTGAAGCAGGAGAACTTGAGAACTTCTCACTGTGGAAGGTCTCAATACCCACATATGCATTCAACACTATTTTAAATTCTTTCCTTAATGATATCTTGTGGCAGTAACTCTATTCCCATTTTGTTCTGGGATGCAAGACTTCTGCATATGCCACCAAATCTGCAGCCCACATAGTAACTCACACCCCACTGCAGAAGTGCCAGAACAATTTGTATAGTAGGGGTGATGAGAACCATTGAATCTAACTGTAAACCCTGGCTAAAATGGAAACCACTTCAAGCCAGAGTGTGCTGCGGCACACCGACCCCCATGCCCCTAGGTTCCTGCACCTCTGTCCCCCTCCCCTGATAATGAACTTAGTTAAAAGAGCAGGTTGTGTCAGTGCTAACACTTTACGACTGAACAGTTTTAACCATGGCCTCTGTTCTCAGACATGCTCAAAGTCCAGAAATATTGGGGCTTGAAGTCCCTGGAACCATTTTGCACAGGGCAGAGCAAGTCCGCGATCACAGAGCTCCTCTGAAGCTACATAAGGAAACCAAGCTATGAGGCACTGTAAGGCTGCAGGAGAGAACCCCCGAAACAAACAAAAAGAGAAACTATGAAATGGGCAGTTAGATGTCACTGCTCTTCTGAGACAGAGGAATATTATGTCCTGTGTAGGTGGGGCAACCAGGGGTAGCAGAGACTCACAGTGCAGCGAGGGCACAGCCACTCCCCATTAGGAATCTCTGGCAGCGGGGGATTTAGGCAGTGGATGTGGTAGGAAGAGGGACAGGCATCACAGCAGAGCAGCTCCCCTCCATCCTTGCAGACCCGGCAGAACTCCATGTGGTGATCATCCTCCTCCTCAGGGTCTCCCACAACATCTTCCAGGATCTCCTCACCTTCTGAGTTATCTTCCTTTGCCTCCCACTGGATCCCCTCCTTCTCCTACAGCAGAGAAAACTACTAGTTCAGGATATACAAAACCCCCACCCCTCCTGATGCCTCCAGCCTATCATCTCCCATTAGCCTTTCCCAGAAATAAAGAAGAAGAGCTCCTCTTTCCCCTCTCCCCTCAACAATTCTCTGAGCATATAAGATCTGGTACTCACACAGTGTGGGCAGCTCCATTTGCCCTCTGGGGCTTTCTCCATGTCTGGGTCCAGGCAAACCATGTGGTAGGCACGGGGACAAGTGTCACACAGGATGATTTCTCCTCCCTGCTGACACACCTCACAGTAGTCCTGATGATCTGTCTCATAGCCATCCACAGGAACTGTGGAGTCATCCTCACCTAGAGAGGGTGGTGGTAACAGTTACACATCATTGCAAGCCTTTGGCACCAGAAACTCTTCCTGCAGCAGTGGGGATACCTCATCACACCAAAAGGCTACATAAGGAGAAACACAGTGCTCCAGATCCAGACAAAAGAGGTTTGGGGCAGGCAACTCTTGTTCCACAGCAGCCAAGGTTGGAAAAAAAACAGAAGTCATGGATAGGGCAATAAGGCAGCTGTTATTCTACCTAGCAGACTCAGGGCAGGCTTGATTCTCACAGTCCCTTCCTCAGTGCTAACTATGGGTGAGATCACAACTTCTTTTCCCCTTCAGCAGTCTTATGATGTTCCAACAGTTCTCTCTAAACAAATTTCCTATCTAGGGGGTTATAGTTCTTAGACGACAATTGTCATAGCTCTGCCCTCAGCCCCTTAGTTCTGCTCCATCGGAAACTGAGCACTGTACTTCGGTACCTTTCTTTTTCCTTTTCCCAGCCTTGAGTTTCTTGCGACTGCGGCTACTGCGGCTGGTGGATCCATCTGAAACAGAGTAGCTATTGATGCTAGCATCATCAAAGTCTGATTCCACATCCAGATCCTCATCTTCACTCTGGGGAAAGCAGGAACAAAGCATGGTGAGTCAAGCAGCGATGGTTTACCAGCCTCCTGCATCTTCAGACTGTCCTCCTGCATTACACGTTGGAAAGCATGGAGCTTGTCAACTGCAAGTTCCTGCCACCACTAGTATATCAGTACCCCCTAATGGAGTGAAAAGCAAGGGGGGGGGGGGAGGAGAAAAAAAAAGGCACTCACTGATGATCTCTTACGCTTGGAACTAAATCCTCCCAGTTTGATTTTCAGAGGCGCCACCTTCTTAGTTTTGGGTTTCTTGATGTCAGGAACACGAGGACTGGCTTTGGGCTTCCGCCGGGCATTGGGACCTATGAGTAAGACATTGAGAGAGACAGGATCACAATTTCTAGCTACCAAATTGTACTTCTCATCCCGGTTTTTCAGCTCACCTTTGCCCTCCTTGGTCTTGGCCTTACGGAGTGGCACATCAGCAGGGGGCTGAGGCAGGACAGCATCCACATTAGCCACCATGCTCTCTACCACAGCCACAGCTGCAGCTGCAGCAGCTGCCACTGAGGCCCCCGAACTGCCCTTGAAGGGGTTGTTAGTGCTAAACTCCCGCCACTTCGCCCCCAGCACCATCATCATCTTCGAAACAGCTATCTTGGGGTTCTTGGCAGCTATGAGTGGCCTGTGTGGGGGCAAAGAGGAAGTGTTACTGAACAGACATGGACACTGGGCCCCCACCCTTCATCTCTAGAACTATAATCCAGCCTAACCCCAGGGACATTCCCGGGAGGGAGGGGGAGCGTGGAGAAACAGTTTTGGCTCTGGAAGAGGAATGAGTAGAAGGGGGGTCTAAAAATACAGATGTTCCCCAGCTTTACCACTGACAGCAAAACCATGAGACTAATCACTTTACTGCTGTCTCCATTTCCCCTGTCCTAGGGGTAATCGTCACCAAATGGGGCAATTTGATGTCTAAAATGCTTTACGGTCCTGGGAACAAGGATATTTTGCCCTGCCCCCCTCCCCCACCCTTCTGTTCCAGGGGCCCTAAAGACCCATCAACTCAAGACCTTACCTGACAAATTGGCTGAAAGCCTTGTAGTTGGTGAGAGTGCGATAATCCTCCTCTGTGAAGATATGATCAATGTCCTCCATACCCCAGTCTTCCAGGAGCTGAGCAGATGATTTGGGTTCCTGTGCGAAGAGGGACAGGCAACAAGTCCCACCATAATCAGGCAACGGAAAAAGGTTTAGCCTCTATACCACAGGTGAGTCCATCAGTCTGGCAGGGGTAGGAACTCTGGGTCAAGGAACTCCCCCTCAAGGTGAGGGAAAGTAATTTGAGAATATGACCCACATGGGCCAAGTCTAGAGGAATGAGGGAAGAACAGGGCAGCTCCTCTGTGCCATTGTAAGGAGACAGCGTGATGTTCTCTAAGTCAGATCTGGGGAGATGGAGTGGGGCAATGGGGCAGCCTCTCACCTTTGAGTCATCATCTTCCTCTTCT
The DNA here is from genome assembly GCF_052426305.1 of Pelodiscus sinensis. Classification (NCBI taxonomy): domain Eukaryota; kingdom Metazoa; phylum Chordata; order Testudines; family Trionychidae; genus Pelodiscus; species Pelodiscus sinensis. Next base: position 143,591,030 of record NC_143052.1, on the reverse strand, counting down.
TCCTCCTCTTCCTCCTTGCGCTTGGCTTTGTTTTTCTTCTCTTTTTTGGGCCCTAGTTTTTTCTTCTTCTTCCTCCCAGGGGTATAATCACTGCCTTCACTGTCTGAGTGCAACACCTCTTCCTCCTCCTCCACAAATTCATTCCCCTCACCAGAGCTGTCTCCCAGCTGGGGAAAGGAAAAAGAGAGACGATCAGATGGCTGAGAGAAGAGACCAAGAGGAGCACTCACCACACACTCCAGCATACACCGGGAGGTGTCAAACCAGGCTATCCAGCAACAGGAGTCACTTCCTATGTGCCCACTAGGGATGTAAAATCCCATTTAACTATTTAAGTGTTCAAACGGGGCAAGTCAGGAGGCTGCTCCACCCTCACCAGTTAAATGTAACCAGTAAGCATCACCCATTAAGGGTGACACTTACTAGCTGACCATTTACATCTCTAGTGTCCACTTTTCAGAACCTGTTCCATGGTAGACTCTCCCCTCACACTCAGCCCTCCATTCCTTACCTCTTTTTTCTGGCGCTTGCTAAGCTTGGGCACTTTTGGTTCTTTCAGCTTCTTGGGCTTCTTCTTCTTCTTGATTTTGGGAGTTTCAGCCTCTGATAGAAGTTCTTCCTCTGGCTCTTCTTCAGGCTCTGAGGAGAACCGAAGAGTTACAAAGCACTGATAGATACCCAAGCCCCAACAGCATGTCCTGTGGACCATACTGAACAATCCCACTCCTCACCCTGCCCCCAAGTGCCTCCTCAATTCCTTGCCACACTTTCAAATCCACACATTCATCTTAGCCCTAACTGCATTAAGTAACTGACTGATCATGCCATGCTGAAGAGGGGAAAATCAGGAGACCAGGGGTGGACAATAATTTTTGGTGGGGGGGGGAAGGGGCACGCCAAGATTTTGGAAAGTGGCCTGGGACCATACTTTTCTATGGAGGGGACATGGGGTCTGGAACAGAGGTTGGGTGGAGGGGGTTTGCTGCACTCAAAACTTCTGCCTACACAGAGAGGCAAATAGAGGAGCCAGCTGCTCTGAGCCCTGGGGCTGTTACCTGCCCGTGGGACCAGTGGGGTGGGCCATAGGCCAGACCATAGGCCAGACAAAGGCTTAACGGGCTGGATCCGGCTCTTGGGCCATATCTTGCCCCTCCCTGCCTTAGATCATCATACCTCCTACACTACCATCAACTCCCCCCCCCCACTTCCAGTATCTCATTGAGTCTTTTCCAAGCAGAACCACATGTTAACAACAGGTTAGGAATTTCTTTATCCTAGCGAGCATCACAAAAAATGAGTTAGAAGTTATTGACCGCATGCAGAGGACTCAGGAGCCAGAGTACGAGTAGCCCCAACTGGCAAGGAAGGAAGCTCTCAGCTAGTCTTTAGGCTAGGAAGCCTGAGAGTATAGCAGAAATCTCAGGAGAACCAGCTGATCAAGGGTAAGGCTCTATCCCAGGGTCCCTAGAAGAAAACTACAGTAGAGGGGCCCTACAGTGTCAAGCAAGGAACAAAACAGTCAGCTGCAACTTAATCTTCCCCTCCCACCTGGGCAGTTTCTACATAGGGCTGCTCGCTCACTAGATCCCTGCTTCAACAGCTAGCCCAATCACCTCTTTCCCTGCACCACTGCCAGCACACTCAGTCCCTCATTGCTGTAATACATGCCAACTCTCCCCCACCCACAAACACACTCCCATCTGTGTTCCCTCCCCCTCCCTCCCTCCCTCCCTCCCACACAAAGCCCAGAGAGGAATGGACAGCCAGAAAGGCCTTTCCTTTGTGACAGGATCCACAGCAGCTCAACCACTCACTCTCCCCCCCCCCCCCCCCAAACACCCCACCCATTACAGAATGAGTTACTCATTCTCCCTCCAGGGGAAAATGGCCTCCAGACCACAGAAGCAAGGCAGGCTGGGAAAAGCCACAGCTCACAGCAGATGCAGCCACCGGAAAACAAGGGTACAGGGGAACATGCTCAGGACGGGGTCCACATTCCCAATGGACACAAACAGACCCCCTTCCAGCAATATTTACCTGTATCTAATCTACCAGGACAGGCCCTACATCCTTTCCTTCCAAACAGTTCTGATTTGGGACTCTGTCAGGTCCCATCCTAGAGTCTTAAATTCCCTGGAATTTAAGCATAGAGCATTCCCTGGAGTCTTAAATTCCCAGTGACTTGAGTCAGTGGCTCTCAACCATTCCGGATTACTGTATCCCTGTCATGAATTTGGTTTGTCCTTTCCACCCCCAACTTATACCTCACTTAAACTATGTGCGCGCGCACACACACACACACACACACACACACACACACACACACACACACACACACACACGTACTAAAAATTGCTCTAATTTTTAGTGCAATTATATACTTCAATTCATTTGTTTTAAATAGTGTACTTACAAAAACTTGGCAACTGTCTTAAGTCGGGGTTGAGAACCTTTTTTGGGCCAAGGGCAACTGACCCACAGGAAAAAAAAAATCAGTTGGGGGCTGCACACAAGTGCGAATCAAAAAAACCCAAAACACCTTCTCTGATATGGCCCCTAACTAAGACGGAGAAAAACATTCCCCACATCCTCCTCACACACCAGAGTCTTTGGGGGCCCAGGCTAGTAGATGGTGTGTGCTCCAGCTCTGCAGGAGGCCTACAGCATCAGCATGGGCTCCCCAATGCTGGGAGGGAGCCTTAGGCCTCGGGCCTTAATCTCCCCACCTCTGATCTAAGTGAGCTAACATATTGCATAGAAGACCTTAGCATACCCCTAGGAGTATGCATACCCTGGGCATAGCCCTGGTTAAGAGCCAGGGACCTAAGTGACTTCCCTGCCCCAGACTCAGACGCCTATGTACGAGGTAGGGATGATTTTAGAGTTCCTTTCTCAAACTCCTATTTTACACTGTTGCAAAATGAATTGTACATCCATATAAGTCAGCAACGGATCTGGGAATAGAACCTGAAAACTGACTTTCAGCATCCAGGGCTCTAACCTGAGTCAGATTCTCAGACAGAGACTGCAGTTACAGTGAAAGCCAGGTATGAGGCCTGAAGAGGCAAATACTAAGGCAGGGATTTTTAACTTTTTTCTTTGGAGTGTCCATCCCCCCCCCCCCCACACACACACACCATGCTATAAAAGCTCCACCCATGCCACAACCTATTTTTAACATATAAAGCCAAGGGCAGAATTAGGGGGTAGAAAGTTGGGCAACTGTCAAGGGCCCTGTGCTAGAGGGGGCCACCATGAAATTAAGATGGCTTGGCTTCAGTCCCAAATGGTAGGGTCCATGGCCCAGGCTTTTGCCCCATACAGTGGGGCTTTGCCTTTCCATCCTGGATCTCAGCAAATCTGGTGCCAGCCCTGCTTAGTAAACTCCCTGAAACCTACTCACAGCCCCCCAGGGGTCCCTGGATCCCTGATTGAGAGCAGTTGTACTAAGTGAAGTGCACAGGCAAGCTACTGATACAAAACACAAAAACAGGGGCTAAGGTGAACAGTGTAGAATGATCCATGGGAAGCTTGGAGAGTAGGGTGTGGTGAACAAAAAGTGGGTCATGCAATAGCCCAAGGCAGTTTCCTCTGGACTGTCAGCAGGTCTGAGCTCCCAGATGGATGAGAGGAAAGCCAGACACCTTGCCCTCCCACATACTGGTTCCAGTCCCAGCCATGGTACATACACCTTGCTGGCAACACACATGCCCCATTAAAACCAGACTCCCTGTCAGATGGATTGCCAACAGCCTGCACTAGCTTTGAATAAAATAATTTCTACTTCACCAAGGTGTGCAGACCACAGGTTTTAAAAAGGCCACAATAAAGAAACCAAAATATTCTAATCACCTGGGCTCTTAATAAAACAAAACTTATCCCTACATATCATTTACATGCATCACCCATTCAATAAAACTGATAGACCCACTACCACTCCTTTTTACAACGGTAGCCCTGGGCATCCTACCTATACCTTGGTGCTGGGCAATGCTGTTATTCAGCAGGATCTCCATCTCCTCATCATCACTGCCAGCAGAACAAGGGGACGGGGAGCCAATGCCCGATGCCATGTCCTCCAAACTGGGGTACCCGGGCTCCAACAGCTTCTGCAGCCTTGTCTCCTCCTTGCCAGTCAGGCCAGTAACTTAGCATAAAAAAGTTAACTTTGATAGTCAGCACGAACCCACGTTCCCATACAATAATGTTACCCAATGGATGACCTACATTAGAAGGCTTTAAAAAACATCAGTATGGAATTTAGAACTGCTCGCCCCCCAAATAAGGGAGGAGTAGAGAAGAATGGAAATGCTGAGATTGGGCACTAGTTGAGGGTCCTGATGGGGGCAGTTTTGTGTCTACTGGGAATTAAACTGTCAGGAACGGACTGCAGGCAAAGGGCCACCAAATGGCAGTCCGATGATAGTTTCCAAACCCTTTCTGACATGACGCCAGACTAGCCCCTGTGCAGTAGAGCATGGCTACATGGAGTTCGGGGGCTTTTAAGTCAATCGGTCACCATTTAATTCGAGGCAGTTAACACCTTCGTCAAAGCTACTCTTGATGACCCCTCACCCCAACTTTTGTGGCTTTACTACTCCAGGGAGTCAGCCCCGGCTGAGCTACCGGCGGGTGCAGCAGGGAACAAGTGTTTGAGGAACAGCCAAACTCGCTTTTGCAAAGTCTTCCCTGCCTCGAGCTGGCGATCAATGGACGGGAGGGAAAGCTCCAAGGAAGACCGGCTCCTAGCGGTGCGAGAGACCCGCGTCGCAGCCGCCCCCTTCCCCACCGGGCCCCCACCAAAACCCTTTCTAGTGCCGGGGGCCCACGTGCCCCCGCCCCACGGACCCGGCGAGGCAGGACAAGCCACAGCCGCGCGGTCCAGGGGCCCCACCACGCCCCCGGGAGCCGCCCCCCGCCCGCTTTCACGCAGGCAAAACAAAGGCGAGCCCGTGGCAGGCGCCGCGCGGGCTCCCGGCGAGCCCGCCCCCCCGCGCACAAGGAAGGGGGCGGCAGCAGCACGCGGCCAGCCGGGCTCCTGGCGGGGGGCGGGCGCAGCTGCGGCTCGGGGCGCGCGGCCAGTCCCGGGGGGCGGGCGGGGCGGCCCCGGGCAGCGCGAGGCGGCGGCGGGAGCGGGGCCGTTCCCCGGGCGGGGCGAGGTAGCGCCGGGGAAGGAGGGTCCCCGGGCGCCGCGGCCGCTCCGTGCCCAGCGGGGACACAAGGCGGCCGGGCCGAGGTCGGCGCCCCCGGGAGCCGGGGGGAAGGGCAGCTCCCGGGGCCAGGGGGCGCCGCCACGAGGGGGCAGCGCCGCGTCCTGCCCTTTGAAGCGATGTCGGGGGTTGTGTCCGGTCCCTGCCCCTCTCCTCACCCAGCTCGCCCCCGGCTCCTCGCTCTCGCTGCCGCCGCTGAAGGGAAAATGGCCCCCGCTCCAGCACCACCTCTTAAAGGGGAAAAAACCCGACCAGGCCCCTCCCCGCTCCCGCTTCCAGCCCATAATATGTCCCGACACCTCGGCAATGGGTCCGCCCCCGTCACCCTGGCAACCCCCTAACTGAGACATCCCATAATACTTGCCCTCCCTTTAGAACTCCCTACTCACTGGCCGGCCCAGCATCCCATAATAATCACCCCTCCCAGCAGGAACATCCCATAATACACCCCTCCCTCTGAGAAACATCCCATAATATTCCTCACACTTCACCCCCTCACTCAAACATCCCATAATATTACTCCTTTGCTAAAACATGCCATAATAGTCCCCTTCCCTCTCCCTCACAGAGACATCCCATAATAATTGTACTCTCCCCACACACTCTGACATCCACTCTCACCCCCAGTATCCCATAATATCTCTCCTCCCCATACCATTCCCCCCTCCCTCGTCCAAACATCCTACCATAATCCCCCTGCCTTGTTAAAATATCCCCTAATACCACACACTCACTGTCCAACCTGGCATCCCATAATAAGCACTACTCCCTCTACAACTCCCCCCCCAGACATTCCATAACAGCCCCCATAGCATCCCATAATAGTCATACCCCAGACAGATATCCCATAATAATAGTCGCCCTTCTCATCCTCCCCTCTCAGCCAGACATCCCATAATAGTTGCCAGGAGCCACTGTCCAGCCAGACATCCCATAATACTCTCAGCGATTCTTAGCCACAACCCACAATACTCCCACTGACTGCTTGCTCCCCCACTCCAGCCAGGCAGCCCATAATAATCACATTCATGTATTTCCCCCCCCACTCTACCCAGACAGACCAGAAGGCACCGGGTGCCATCTGAATAGCCCACAGTACTCAAGCATGGAGACAAGCATCCTGTAGTACTACCTACCAATCCCTCCTCAGAAAATCTAATAATAATACTCACGATACATACTCACCATTCGCCCCACCCCCACTTCCCATCTACGCAGACCATAATAACCACTGGGGGCACAGGGCCAGCCATGCATCCCATAATACTCTGGCACAGACTGCCAGGCTTCTTTGTTCCTCCAGATGATACACTCAATCTATCCCATAATGATCAACACCCCCCTCCCAAACACACACTCAGGCAGGTAGCCCATAATATTCACTGGAATCAGCCTCTAGCCAGACATCCCATAATAATGATGTTCACCCCACTTTTAAAAGTGAATCAAGCATTCAATCCTACATATAAACCCCATTAAGGAATGCCATCCTACAGAACAGAAGAACAATCCATGTGAACAACTCTGAGACTCAAACATCCTACCAAGGTCAGGCATTATCCACCTCCCACTCCCAGATACTAGACATGTCCATCTCTTAATGATATACATCTTCATGGTATAAACTTAATAGTATCTTTATCCCTTCCATTTTATACATGGACTTCCCCTAATGGTATTTGTCCTTCTTTATAAAACACACAGCTATTCTATAACTGTGTCCTTCCCATTGTGTGTATATGTATATATGGACATCCCATAAGATTATTCACATCATTATATATACAGACATCCCATATTACAATCCTTGCATGCCCTAATAATATCTATTCTATCCCATTACACACATTAATATATTATCTAACCATTCCTTTATACACATGGATATCCCATAGTATTGTCCTCCCCTTTGTTGAACACACCAACATCCCATAATACAATCACTAATAATCCCTTACTATACACATGTAAATCCCATAATAGCACCCATCCCTATTTATGTGCACACAGAGACCATAACACTATCCACCCTTCCATTAGAGGTATCCATATCCCAGTTATATACAGACTTCCATATGACTATCCGTTCTTTTCATTATCCATATGGACATCTTACAGTATATACACACCCCATTGTAACCACAGGCATCTCATGTCCTTCCCTTAATACTGTATTTCAGTGGTCCCCAACCTTTAGAGGCTCCCGGGCGCCTGGGGGGGGGCCACTCACGCTCCGGGCACCCGGGGGGGTGGAGCCATTCACGCACCAGGCGCCCGGGGGCGGGGCCGCGCGTCCTGGGGCACGCCAGGGGCGGGGATGCCCTTGCACCCGGCGCCGGCATGTGCCCCGGGGCCGGGGCCGGGGCCGCCCAAGCGCCTTGTGCTCAAGCTCCCCCACTGCCTCATCGTGGGCTGGAACATACAAAATCTGCTAGCCTGCATCCCTCTAGGCTCTGGCATGCAATGGTAATGTGGGGAGTATCTTTCACCTTCTTAGTCTGGGGCCATGTGAGTGAGGGGTTTTTGTTTTGTTTTGTTTTTTTGGGGGGGGGTTGCTTTTCATTTGTGTGCAGCCCCCGATTGATTTTTCTGTGGGTCAGTGGTCCCTGGCTCAAAAAAGTTTCCTCACCTCTGTCCTACACTGTCCATTCCTCCCAGTAGACACATGAACATCACTTAATACTACTCATTTTCTATTATACATGGATATTCTATAATGCTATCCAAACCCCTTGTTACATACACACACCTCCCACAACAGTATCCATCTATTGTTATAAACACAGCTACCTCATGATCAGGGCCGAACGAAGGCATGGGCGAGCCGGGCAGCTGCACAGGGCGCCAACCGATGAGGAGCGCCTGATGGCAGCTGTAAGAGGCGCGCGGCGTCCCTTACAGCTGACAACAGGCGCCGTGTGCCCGGCTTCCGCAGTGCCAGCCCCACGGTGCTGGCCAGCAGTGCCCTTGCCCTCACGGCTGTGGGGCCCTGCACAGCCCGGCACACGCGCCAGCAGCACACACCAGGCTGGGCTGGGCAGCGCATGCGCCATGCGCCCGGGGAGGGGGGTGTCGCGCGCCCAGGCCCAGAGTGCCAAAAGGGCTCGGGCCGGCCCTGGTCATGATACCACTGAAGCCTCTCTAGTACACATAGCCATCTCATAATACGATCTTTTCTTTGTTATAGTCATCCTACAATTCTGTCTATTCCCCCTTCCCCTGTGAAATAGTTACCCCATACTGCTATCCATTTCTCTTCACTCTGGCTATGTCTACCCTACACTTTTTTTCCAATTCTTTTTTCGGAAGAGGCTTTTCCAAAATTTGGCCCATCTACACTGGGCCAAATTTCGGAAAAACCTCCTCTTTCGGAAGTGCCCTTATTCCTCATAAAATGAGGAATACAGGGCTTCCGAAAGAGCGCATCTGCTCTTCCGAAAAAGAATTCAGAAGAGCAGACGCGTTCCCTGGATGTGGCGGAGTTTTTCTGGGATCCCGGAAAAATTCCATAGTGTAGACATGAGCCATGAGCATACATCCCATAATACACCTCTCATTATACACATCAGCATCCCATAATACTATCCATCTTATACACACATGGACGATTGACATCCTCCAAATTCAGTGTATGTATTTACACTACTATCCAAACCAGACTATCCACCTTAAAATACTTTTTACTACTCACAGTAGTACTTTTACTACTCACAGTAGTACTTTTACTACTCACAGTAGTAAAAATACTTTTTACTACTCACCATCACTTTCCACCCACCTGTACACACACACACAATACATCTCTTCACCTCATTGCTTCAGTTTTTCAACTGTAAAGTGGAGAAAATGATACTGTCCTTCCTTTATGTGAGACGTATAGACAAAAATGCTGCGTAAGAAGTGAAAGATGTTACTCTTACAAATATTACTGGCAAGCGCCCAGTCTATCCACTGTAATACACTCTATCACCTATTATAGACATGTACATCTTATCTTCATCCTCACTATACATGCAAATGTTCCATAAAGCTGTCCATTCCCTCTTTACACACTGATATCCCGTAATGCTATCAGGGTTGTGGTTGTTTGGGAAGAACCATAAAGCTTCATGATAAACAGGTCAACTGTCTACATACACAGCTGGTTATTACAGAGTTCTAGATATATCCCATACAAATTTCATCTTTATGGGTGTGATCAAGTTATTAAAGGTAACACAAGGCAGAATCTCTGGAACCAGGCCAAGTATCAAAGTTCTGTCTCTGTATACCCTATACTACTTTTCCATTTAGGGTTATGATCTTGGGAGGACTACATGCTACCATGGTATAACACAGGCCTGTTTTGCAACATATATTTGTTTGGATGTCATGATTAATGTTAATCCTCTCCCTCTCCCTCATTATTCTTCATAAATGAAAGTTTCTCATTCAGCAGAAACCTTAATTCTGACCTGTAGTAATGCCATGCAAAAACATGCTTGGTTTAGAAAATTGTTCGTTCCCTGATACTAATTGGCTGGTCATTGGTCTTTGCTCCGGTGTCCATTTTGACTTGAGAGGAACTTCCTTTATTTTTAGGTAACAAATCATCCATCATGGTAGGTTGAGGCCTGCTTGGAGTTGAAACAGGTCTCCAGCCCTGTGATTAGACTGTTCATATCCATCTCTCATGCTAGGAGTTTTCTGTCCCCTTTGTTAGACTTGGGTTCAGCCTACACTTAATCTGCATAGTGGTTTTAACTACCAAGCTTCTGAAAAATCTTTTCATACTGCTGAGCAGCTTCCTGGATTGTGCATGCAGCCACACCTTAGAACAATTTGAACAAGCCCATTTCATCTCTCTAAGCTTGTTTTGATTTCTTAACTTTTTGGGGTTGAGAACCCTTGCAGAGCAGTTTCTCAATTTAGGCTGTGTCCAGACTCAAGGGTTTTTTCAAAAAAAGTAGCCTTTTTTTGAAAAAACTTCACCTGCGTCTAGACTACAGCCGCGTTCTTTCAAAATTAAATCGAAAGAACGCGGCTTTTCTTTCGATGGCAGAAAACCTCATTTCACGAGGAAGAACGCCTTTTTTCGAAAGTGCTCTTTCGAAAAAAGGCGTTCTTGAATGCAAACAGGGCTTTTTCGAAAGACAGCATCCAGACTGCCTGGGTGCTTTCTTTCGAAAAAGCAGCTTGCTTTTTCGAAAGTACTGCTTGCAGTCTAGACGCTCTTTTTCGAAAGAGGCTTGCAGTCTAGACGTAGCCTTAGTTACCATGTAATTCCTTCTCCATTGTATTGGCTCTTGTCATGACCTAGAGTTAAACTTTTGTTGCTTCTGCTGTGCAGCACCTCTTCTTGAAATGTGAGGTCAGTCTCTTTTCATCTTTCATCTGTAACACAGAAGATAATTTTATTCTAGATAATTCATGATGAGCCAAATTCACACTTATTTTTACCTCAAGATCAATAAAAACATATTCTATAATTTTTCCTTTATTTGTTTCTAATCCCAGAATTTATGTCTTTTGAACATTTTTATCATATTTAATACATTTTGCTATGCTCCCTGGGCTGTCACCACTAGTGAAAAAAATACCAAATATTTCACAGGCTTCTTCCCAAATACTATGCAATATTATTTCTACTTTCATTTTATGGAGCTTTGCTTCTTCCAAGTAGACATAAAGCATTGCTCCCTCCACTTCCAGTTTTCTGCAAGGTTTCCACCTTAGACCAGTGATTTGAGGGATTTGATTCATTTTATTTGTTTCTCTGTTACTGTCTTCCTTCCCTTTCCCCCCTTTTTTTTTTCTCGGGGAGGCATTTTTAATACTGTATTAAATGTCATTTTAATATCATTGTTTAGCATTGGGCATAGCCTACTCTTGTGGAGAAAAGATGTGAGCACCTTAGGTCATATCAAGTGTTTATTGCTGCAGGAAACAGATCCCACTAGAACAGGGGTCTACAACCTTTTTAACAACAAGATCACTCTTTCAATTTAAGTGCAATGTAAGATCTACCTCAAACCCAAATACCCTTGCCCGGCTTCCTTCCCCCGCTTCTCTGAGGTCTCACCCTGCTCACTCCATCCCCCTTCTTCTCTGAATCTCATTCACTTTCACCAGGCTGGGCTAAGGGGTTGAGGTGCAGGCTCTGGTCTTAGGCCAAGGGGTTCGGCGTGTGGGAGGGGGTGCCCTGAAGGTGGGGAGGTGGGGTGGGTTCTGGAGTGGACTAGGGGATAGAGCATTCCCCTGGGGGGCACAGGGTGGTAGACTCAAGTTGTTCCCATTCCACCCACCAATGTATCGGCCTGGCAGCCAACAGCAGTAGCCCAAGGGATGGAGCTGGCTTCCGCATTAGGAAGGGAGGATAAGGGATGCCCTGAAGACAGGAAGGTGCAGTGGGTTCTTGAGTGTGCAAGGGGGATACAGCATTTGCCTGGGGAGTGCAGGGTGCTTGAGTCCTGCTCACCCTGCTAGCTGGGCAGCCAACACAGACTGCCCCAGGGATGGAGCTGGCTCCTGCATTAAGAAGGCAGGATAAGGGACCCGCTGAAGGCAGGAATGTGGGGTGGGTTTGGAGTGGCTTAGGACAGTGTTTCTCAACCCATGGTACACATACCCTTGGGGTACTTGAGAGAAGTCTGGGGGGGTATGTCAATACATGTGCCTGTCAAATTGAATGTTTAATCCTGGACATTAACAGCAGCTCTGTGCAGGTACCCCAGCTCCTGGAGGGAGAAGCGTGTGGCTGCAGCAGCGGTGACAGACATGGTGAGACCCGGGGACTGGGGGGGGGCTTGGCTCTGCCGCAGTGGCTTAGTGAGGGGGGGTTGGGAGGGCAGTTGCCCATGGGTGCCACTCTAGGGGAGGTGCCAGGCTGGGGTGGGAGGGCACAGCCCCACGCGGTGAGCCTGGCGTTGATGGACCACTTGCTCCTTAGGGCCAGGCAGCGGGAGCGGGCACTTCAAAGGCCTGCTGGGAGCCCAGCGCCCCTGGCTCGGAATCTGCTGCTGCCCCTGCTGCGCAGTTCGGTGCCTGGACTGGACAGGACTGCTCTGCCTTTCTCAGGGACATGCTAGCCCCCTCCAGGAGCACAATTACCATAAGGATAATTTCTCCAGCCATGACAGGTTAGGCATTTTAGAACTTACAACTCATAGAATTAAATTTAAGCATAAGAGCAAAATGAAAGTTATGAAATGCACATAGTCAAAGACCAAAACTTTGCAAGCAATAAAAGTAGTAACAACTCCCTCACATACGTGTTGGGTCAGGAGATGAGAGTGAAGGACAGGGTGTGTTTGTGAGACTGACAGAGACACATACACACTGTGTGAGAGTGACAGAGATTTGCGTTGCCAAGTTCCCTCCATCCTCTTCTCTCTGTGTGGAGACAGGGTACAGAAGTGGGGTGAGGAAAGACACCCTGTCATCAGCCCCCCCCCCATCTTCTCCCTCCCATACCTTGCACAGCAAGCAGGAGGCTCCCAAGGGGTAGCTCCAAGGCAGAGGGCAGGAGCAGCATGACAGCGGGTGCAGGGACAACTGAAGTGCCAGCACATGATAGATTCCCCGCCAAACCAGTCAAGATCACCTGTTAGAGGCTCCAAGATCTACTGGTAGATCCTGTGACTGGTAGATCTTGTGATCTACTGGTGACCACTGCACTAGAACAAGAGATATTTGAAGTGTGACACATACAGAATATGCAAAGGTGCAACCAAGAACCACCTTGTGGTCCAGACAATGCCTTGAAGGGAGAGATTTCTGGGAATAATGTGCTAATTGAGGCACAGAATCCCGTGACTCAAACAATTTCTCCTGTGTAGCTATTTATTTGCCAGCATGACTGTGGGTCTAATATGCAAGAAAGGGACAGTGGTAAAAACTGCTCCGGATGGTGGATAATGAGGTGGTAACCTCTGACCTCATATGTATTATTTGTTGAGTTATATGTTTGAAAGTTTAATTGAACATTATAAAATATACTAGAAGATTTACCCCATGTTGCTTGGGTCCTTAACTCAATTAATATTTGTTTTTCTTCATTTAAATAATTTCTCAGGGTGAGGCTGGTAATAAGGGGTTCAGTATATAGGCTGCTCTGGGGAGAGAGTACTAACCCAGCCCCCTCTACAGAAAGTAGCTTGGGGCAAGGTGAGAAGTGACTCTCTATGGCCACTGCTGCTCCAGTGGACACAGCTGGGGGACAGGCACACATCCCCTGGCTAGGGCAGGTCCAGATTCATCTGCCCTTCTTCTTATGGAGCCATACCTATATCATAGAGCTGGAAGGGACCTCGAGAGGTCATCAAGTCCAGTCCCCTGCCCTCACAGCAGGAACAAGTACCATCCCAGACAGATTTGCCCCAGATCCCTAAATGTCCCCCTCAAGGATTAACCTCACAACCCTGGGTTTAGCAGGCCAGTGCTCAAGCCACTGAGTTATCCCTCCTCCCTACGCACCCAGCCAGATTAAGGAATTGAACAAACTGTGCACTTTCCCCTTGCTCCATGACAAAGGGGAACAGCCATCAGTGTTCCCGTATGAATCGGGAGTTGGGAGGGGTCAGCTGTGCTTCAATCTGTCAGCCTTCCCTAAAGGGCACCTGGGGGGTGGGAGGCTTGGGGCTAGGGCAGTCTTGGAGTGGGGAAGGTGGTGTGCCCCCAGCCAGCCCCTTTCACCTGCCTGCTGATTCTGTCTCTTTTCTGTATGGTTTTCTGAGATGAAATCCCATTTTGGGCATATCCCATTTTCCTGGGACAACCAAACCCTTAACTTGATTTAAGCTATGATAAGAGGAAGCTGTGTACCAAATGTGGTGTTTCTAGCGCTTAACGTTTAGGAGACATTCTTGAACAACTAGACAGATGGACAGATAGACTCATTGACAAACTTTCTCAGATATATAGTAGATTACAGGTATTGCTGGCAGCAACTCATGTAGTTAAAATTGACAGATGCTTTCCTTTATAACACTCTGTTTTTAGTTGCTTATAACTTTGCCAAACTCTGACCCCTTGGGCTGGAATTTTGTATGCCTAGCGTGTCTATCTCTGGCTGTGTTTTTTATATATATGGAAAATTCGGCAAACATTGTTCAACCATTTCAGAGAATGAGATTAAGGAAAAGTATACATTTTTGCCAGTGTTAGAGAATACTTACAGCCATTTCATTGAAAAGCTTTAGCAACCAGAGGGCTTGAACTTTGGCAAGAGGCTTGCTATAGGGTCATAGGTATATTTTGCTGTCCTTGTGAAAATCCAAGCATATATGTAGTCCTATATCTTGTTTACCATACCCAACACTAACAGAAACTTTTGATCATTTTGGCCTTAATCTCTTTGTACCCGTTCCCCCATCTGTAAAATGGAAATTATAATACTATGCTATGAAGATAAAATCATTAATTTTGTAAAGAACTCATAAACATGGGTGATAAACACTATAAAAAGCCATTGAGGAAACTAATTCTGTATTCGGTGCTGGGTTTGGATGATGGGCAATAAATATTGTACAGGGCCATACGTTACATGATAAGTGATGTTGAATAGCTACCTGTTCAGTGAGCACTATCCATCCTGCATTGAATGAGGCAGGGGAGGAGTTGTGGAAAAATTAGTATGTAATCATGTAATCAGAGTTGTCCCATCCATTGCATGGTTTGGGGAGGTCACCTCGGGCCCCACACTTTGAGGAGGCTCTGCACTTCAGGGGGATGCGGGACCTGGATGACCTGGGGCAGTTGAGTGACCTGCCCCCCTCCACTCTGCCCTGCCCCCTGCTTCAGGGAACATGGGCCCTGGGTGGCGCAAGGATCGCTGGCAGTGCTACTAGTCTGCTCTGCCCCACCTCGCTGGCAGTGTTGCTCAGGAGAGGAAGAGTTAGGTCTTGGGGGAAGGGATAGTATGGGGCCAGGACGGAGCAGGGGCGGGGATTTGGAGGAAGGAGTAGAGTATTGGTGGGAGGGGGGCACAGTAGAGCTGGAGGAGGCTTGGCTTGGGGCAGAGTGAGAGTTGTTCTGGGTCCCGGGTATCACATTCCCATAGGGATAGTCCTGAATGTAATTAAGACTATATCTTAATGCATATACACAAGGGTGGTGAATTAAGGTTCCACAGGCAAGCTTAATTCTGTTTTTTCTAACTTTCAAGTGCTCAACTTTGCAGTGTTAAGTCTTTTATTGTAATTTGTTGTATGTAATTATCAGCAAGCTGCCAGCAAGACCAATGGTTTTGGTTGGTTAACACTTTCCATTACAATGTCCTACTTTCAAATAGTGACAAGTGTCTTTAGCAGACCTAGCAGTTATGCACACCAGCAAGTAAACCAATTGGATTTGGTTGTGGTGCAGGCAGTGTGCCCTCAGAATCAGAGGCTGTAATGAAGGCTTGTTTGTTTGACCCATTAGGATAGTCCCACTGCATTACCTATCTCTGTGTCCTATACTAAACCGAGGACATGACATACACTGAAATGCAGTCCTTCTGACAGCTGATTAACAGTGATATTGTCTTTTAGTTTGTAGTTGCACAGTGCCTAGCACAATGGGATCCTGATTCATGACTGGAACGACTAGGTGCTACAGTAATACAAATAATAATACACAACACATTAAGACAGGAAGTGAAAAAGAAATCTACATCAAGCTGGAACTATGTGTGTATGTGGAGGGGGAGGTTTGCTGCAGGGAATGGCATAGATGACTCTGTATGGAGTATGCTCCTATTGGAGTCTGCACTGATCCCAGTACTGAGGGTTGTTCTGTTAGGTCTCTTAGAAGTCCGAAGTCCTCCTGACCAATCCCAGGCATTAAAGTCTCCTTAACATTTTGGTGAGGGTGGTTAATCGCAGGATGCTGGTTATTTTTTCCCACTCTGAGTAATTTCTGCTGTTTCTGACCAACCAGTCCTAGCTCACAGGTCAGGGCACAAACTGCCAGAGTTTTGTAAATGCTTCCATCGGACAATAGTGTCAGGAGGGTGTTTTCTCATGTATCTTTGTAGATAACAAACCAGGTGCATGGGGAAGTAGGTGGGGACACACATGCACACATTTTCACTGAAACATAAAGAACTGACCACTCTCATAAAGATCTCGTGCTTTATGGCATAAACTGGAGAAAATGAGCATGTCCTGCTACTAAATGGGACATGGGGAACGACTGCTGGTGCGTCTCCCTGGGTATTTGTCTCTCTATAGACACAGACACACACACACAATACTTCTGCCTTTTGGTGTTCCTACATCTCACAATTTTATTAAAAGTCTTCTGATATTTGACATTTTTCTTAAAGTCTCAGCTTATGGGATTCTTACAATGTGCACCTAGTTAGATGGAATAATCTAACTAGGTGAACATTGTGAGAATCCCAGCTTTTTTTTATTAAGTAAGTTTCTAGCGCTCATGGTTGTAGAGAAAAGCTTGAAAACACAACCCCACTGCATCCTACAGGTTCAAAACCAAAAGACAAATAACCCACACCCTCAAAAATGATCTTTTTTTCCCTTTATTCTCTTGACTTTTGGGGGCCTGACCCATGATTTTTGAATAGTTGGGGTGGCAACACTGAGTCTTTCTCTATATGCCTGTCTCTTTCTCTGTGCCTATCTGCTTGTCTGTGTGTATCTGTCAAATATATGTCAGTGTGTTTGCATGTTGCTCTCTCTCCCTCTCTTTCCCATTCCTCTCCCCTCCCCCTTACCAGAAGCACTGTTAAGGTCCCCGAACAACCCTCCTGGGCAGCCCCACCCTGCAGAGCCAGGCACATCCCATAATAGTCCACAAAGGCGAGTCCATCCCATAATAGCCACCCACAGGAAACGTTCCTTAGCAACCACCCCCACCCCCACACTGTGGAGCAGCCATCCCATAATATCATGCCTGCTGTATTGGTTATGACTGTTGAGAAACCGGAGGGAGAGCAGGGGAGAGGGGCCCTATGGTGGATGGGAGCAGGCAGCTGTAATAAAGGGACACTGGTAAGGCAGGGAAAGTACCAAACCAGCAGAGAGAGCGAGCCAGGCAGCAGCTCAGAGAGGGTCCCAACAGGCACAGCCAGGGAGCATGGATCTGGCTGTATTCTGCCCATCTGCACTGATATCCCATAATAATTCTTTCCCTCCTCCCATCCACAACATCCCATAATATTTCACAGGGAGGCAACCCACATTAGGTACAGAGAGACATCCCATAATAATCTCCCATGTGTCACATGCATTGAGAATTGTGCCATCCCATAATATTACTCCCTCTCGCACACATACACCTCACTGGCCACAGAAGGCCTTGCCATCCCATAATACTTTCCCCTTCTTACGGGGCATCATCATCCCATAATACTCTCCCTGCTGTAGAAGGATTTAGCATCCCATAATAGTCTCTGCCACCCACCTGCCCCCCTCTGGTCACATAAGGCCTTGCTATCCCATAATATTCATTGCTGTCCCTCCCCCGCCACAGAAGGCCTCACCATCCCATAATACTTCTCTTCTTCCCCTCCCCCCCCCCCAAGGTCTCGCTATCCCATAATAACAGCAGCAGAGGCCTGACCCCGTGGGCCGAACCCTCGCCAGCTTAGCTCAGATATTTCCTAAGTGGCTGAGTCTGCCTCCAAGCATTAAACCCTCCCGACACTGGCCAGGCTACATCACTCCACGGTTCCATCTGTTTATATCTTTCCCCTCTGTCTTCTTTCTGCCTCTCTCACTCTCTCTCTCACCCACACACACATTTTCTTTGTCTCCCTTTTTCTGCGCTCTCTGTCTCCTTTTCTTTTTCTCTGTTTTTCACTTTGGATCTGTTCTTTTAGTGATGGGATATGGATTATTTGATACACACCATCTCCATAACATTTCAATCACATCAGTTCCATAAGGTGCTAAAGTTTTGATATAGATAAATTAATGTATTTGAATTTATTGTGATATTCTTCCCCGAAAGCTCTAGATAAAGCTCTAGTAAGTCTGAACTTAAAGTTAGAGTTATCATGTGCTTATTGTCTATACATTCCTCCTGCATGTATTGTACAGACTCCATTTCTTGTCACTGCCAAATGGGTGCATTTTGTTCAGATTGCAATACATCCATAACTTGATCAGCACCTCTGACCTTGCAAAAGGCCTGCTACCCTTATATTTACTTGTAGTATTTTGTCTTCTCACATCAGTGTAGTTGAAGTACTGTCTGCTGGGTCACTATAGCTTTACTAGAAGTTTGCTATCTGCATGCATCTTTATTATCATGTTTCTGCTAGAAAAGATTACTCCAATCTTACTATCTGCTCAATGAGTATTTTCATATTTCTATATAGGGATTTTGCTTAATATTTAGTCTCTACACATGTCAGTGCTTTTATGCTTCTTTACAGGGTTACTGTAGTTCTCTAAGATGTTTGCTATCTGCTTTGTTTGCTTCTATATAGTTTTATGAGACGTATACTACTAGTTGAGGTCAGTATGTCTCTGCTTCTATAAATTTTCTTTCCTTCTTCCCTTCCTTCCTTAGGTTCTGTAGACTTGAATGTACAGATCAGACTAGATCAGTGTTTCTCAACCTTTTTTTTTTATAAAGTACCCTTTAAAATAATTATAAGTTTTCAGACACACAATTCAGACACAATTTTTTTTCTACCATTGCAATACATTTGTTTAAACAACTTAATCATAGCCGGGCGGGCAATGAAATTTTTGGGTGTAAAAAGTACAAAAATAAAGCGCTGTAAAGCTTAAGACAAAAATTCTGTTTTCTCCAAATTTCAGTTGTGTTGACGTACCCCCAGACTTTTCTCAAGTACCCCAAGGGTACTCATACCACTGGTTGAGAAACACTAGACTAGATGATCTTTGATGGTCCTTTTTGACCTGAAGCCTGATCTAAGCTACAGAGTTAGCTCCACAAAAGGCAGTGTACATTGACCTAACTATGGAAGTGTTTTAAATAATACTCCCACTGACACAACTGTCCCACGACACTGACTTAATAGCTCTACCTACACAAGCAGCATAGAGTGAAGGTCAATGCAGTTTGGTCGACACAGCGTCAGTGTAAACACTGCGTTACATATGTCAACTGTTTTGGCCTCCAGGAGGTGTCCCACAATGCCCCAATTTGATCCTTCTGGTTACCAGCATCTGGTCAAGGAACCGCCCCTTTCATTCAAAGCCCTGCCAATTTCTGAAATTCTATTTCTTGGTTACCTGGCTTGAAGAGCACACCTAGCAACTCGAGAGCATGGTCAGCTACCCCGCTGATCACAACTGCTCCATGCTGCAGACATGCTTCTGTCTGGAATAGACAGGAGGTGTTGGATCTATTGGATCTGTAGGGAGAAAAGGCTGTGCTAGAATAGCTTCAATTCAGCTGTGGAAACTTGTCATCTGCAAGCAGATTGCTTGGGTCATGGTGGAGAACAAGACAGCAGCAGCAGCAGCAGCAGCGCTGCATAAAAGCTAAGGCTGCAAATAGATGTACCAGGAGGTAAGGGAGGCTAACTCTGCCACAAAGCCTAGGTTTGCGGACTTTCTGATTATGGAAAACTGAATGCTTTTGCCCCATCCCTTTCTCCGAGGCCTCACCCCTGCCCTGTCCCTTCTTACACTTACTCTCACCCCTTCCTCCATCACTCATTCTCCCCACCCTTGCACACACATTCATTTTCACTAGGCTGGGGTTGGGATGCAGGAGGGGGTGAGGGCTCCTGCTGGGAATGCAGTATCTGGGATGGGGCCAGAAATGAATAGTTCAAGGCGCAGGAAGAGGCTCCAGGCTGTGGCAGGAGATTGGGTGCAGGAGCTGGGCTTTGGGAGGGATTTTGAGTGTAGGAAGGGGCTCAGTGCTGTGGGAGGGGTTTCAAAGTGTGGGGCAGGCTCCAGGTGGCACTTACCTGCAGCGGCTTCTAAAAGCAGTGACATGTCCTCTGGTGCCTCGCAATGTTCCCTCTAATCTTTTCCATCCATGTGCAGAATACATTTTTAATGTGCATCAAGGAATGTGCAAATGTGCACCATCAATAAAAACACAAAACCTAGCTGTGGGTAATCTGCTAATCAGCTGAGTGGCCACAAAAGTGCACAACTTACAGAGAACACTGGCTTCTACACACGGGAGCAGACAGGGAAGGTTTGCCTGTGCTGCCCTTGCTCATAGGTGCTGCACCTACAGCTCCTATTGGCTGAGAACCACAGCATGCAGATGTCAATAAAGTGTTCCCTAGCAGTAAAGTGTTCCCCCAGCACTTGCATTATCATAGAAAAGTAGCCTTTTCTGTGGCAAGGTAGTTTGGTGCCAAAATGGCGAGATGCGGCCCATTTTTTGTTTGCTCTGCTCAGGTTGGGAACCTCAGTGCTGCAAACCATTTGCTATGTGTTGCACATTGTCCAGTGTCACAGTATTGTGCAGCATGAGGTGACTAATGGCTCTGTGCATGAGCATTAAAGAGCCCCTACAGTGGATTTCCCATCTCCAAATTGATTCCTGATTGATCGGGTATTGCAAGAATCTACAGAATGGTTGACACTCGTTTCTCTGTTGTGCATGTGGATCATATTTTGGTGTGACTGCATTTGGAAGACTGGGATGAGTTCTGCACACAGATCCAAGCATGTGTTCTTGAGCGCCAATCTCAACTTCATCAACTGCTCATCATTCCAACCCTGCATGACAATATGATCAACCCAGTCAATGTTTGTTTCTTGTGCCTAGAAGGACTGGTACCCACTGCCTTTTAGCTGCTCCATGAATGTTGCCAACAACCTTGAATTGTTTCTTTCTATGTACCACAGTAATCTAAGCCTCCAAGGAATTATCATGTCTCCGGGGCTCCTCTTGAGGCTCTATTATGAGGATCAGGCTGCCAGTGCTCATAATGCTCATCACAATAGTGCAGAACTCTGCGGACTCCATGCATCTGTCAGAGATGGTGAACAGTGAGACGAGACATGCAGGTTTGTGGGATTTTGAAAAGTGGGGTGAAATATTATGAGGTACAGATTCAATTATGGGATGCAGAACATGGCACTATGGGAAGTTGAACCCATGGTCCCAGACTCCCCTGCATGACTCATTTAAGGTTTGTGACCCATTGTGAAAACTTTCCCAAACTCCCACCACTGGATGGTGGTGAATTGCACAGTGGGATAGCTACTCATGGTGCACTGCACTCTATATTGACACAAGAACTCTTAGCCATGAGGACACGTATTACTGACACAAGGAGCATAGTTTGGAAATGCAGAAGCAATGTAATAACTGCAGCTGCTGTATAACAATGTAAGTTAAGTCAACTTAATTTTGAAGCCTAGGCCAGGTCTACACTAGCAGAGAAAATTGATATAAGATGCACAATTCCAGCTATGACAATTGCGTAGCTGGAGTTGACAAACCTCACATCAATTTTCTTGGGGCAGCTCCACAGCAAGAGGTCAATGGGAGAAGCTCTCCCATCAATTTCCCTTACTCTGAATGACTGCAAGGAGTACTGCGGTCGATGGGGTCTCCCTCAGTGTTTGGTTGAGCAGGTCTTTACTAGACCCTCTAAATTAAATACCGGAAGATTTATCACCAGAGTGTTGATCCGGTAAGTATAGACAAGTCCATAGACACGGCCTTAAAGTCTGTGAGTCTAAGGACTTGTTTACATTTACAGCACCGTAGTAGTGGCACCCACTGTAGTGCTAAGTGATAAGACTACCTATACCAACAGGAGAGCTTTTCCCATGTGTGTAGATACTCCACCTCTCCTAGGCTATGTCTATACTGCACCCGTTTTGTGCAATATGCAAATGAGGCTTAGCGTGGACTATCACTGAGCCTCATTTGCATAATTAATGAGCACCTGCTTTTTGCACAAGAGGCTTTTGTGCAAAAAGAAGCTGTGTATACTTCTCCTTTTTTGCGCAAAAACCCCTTCTTGCACAAGAGCCGTTCTTCTGCTAATTAATTATGCAAATGAAGCTCAGTGATATTCCACGCTTAGCCTTATTTGCATATTTCTTGCGCAAAACGGGTACAGTACAGACATAGAGAGAGATTGGGGCTAGCAACCAGCAAGAGTGGTAACACTTTTTTCCCATATAACCCCTGCCTCATTCAGTGTACAGGATGGACATAAGGTTCTTAGGCTGAGGGCTCTGGAAAAATTGTTGCTGTTATTTTATATCAGAAATCAATGTATTTAAAACATAATTTTGATACTGCAATAAGATTTGTTTTATTGTTGTATTTTTTCTGTTTGTATTTGGTTAATGGGAGCAGCTCCTTTAAGACACATTACTGAAGAAACAAACTAAATGTAGAATGTGATTGAGGGGAGTCTGAGAATAGTGCATGGGAGATTTTCACTCTGCCCCCAGAAAGTAGAAGACCCTGCCTGTGTAAGCTTCAAAAAAGGCCAGAATTTCATTTAATAAACTTTTTTTCCCCCCAGAAAGCAGGCCTAATTCTTGAACCTGTAACATTACTGCTTGTGAGACTGGATGCTTCATGGCATTTCTAATGGCTTACATCAGTAGATCACCAATTTGAATCCAGTACAGCTCAGTAGAGATTAAAAGCTGTTCCCATTTAACGGATGCTTAGTGGCTCCAGTATGAAAGTTTGATGAGTCCTATTTCAAGCTTTGCCATTTCTAATATAATGGGACTTCGATCTTGATTGGGTTTTCTAGGGAGAGTCACTACAGCTAGGGCCATTTGTTCTCACAGGGCAGGGCAGGGCAGGGCAGGGCAGGGCAGGGCAGGGGAGTATAAAAATCAGAAGACAAAAATAAAGAAGTTTGGTTTAAACTTTCCTTAAAAAAATAATACTTTTAAGCTGATCTCTCATTTAAATGGTGTCGTCTCATGAATTTTCATCTCTTGCGATTGGCTATACAGCTCATGCAGTGGGGTTGTCAATCCCCCAGGATTGGCCAGAAGGCTCCTGGAATTGGCACTGATCTTCTGGTGACAGTGGAAAGTGATCCTGGAGATTTCAATAGGCTATTTTAAGAAAATGACATTACACCATATTGGGGAAAAAATCTCCTGGAATAGCTTCAGTTGGGGTTGGCAGCCCTATGTTGTACAGAGACCTGGAAGACAGAGAAAGATTCTGAGGCTAAAAACTCAGCTTCTGAAACTAATCCTCCCTTTCTCAAAATGGAGGAGGATCAGGTAGTTACTGCCAAGTAGGACCCGTCTTCCCAACCCAAGTGTATATGGCAGGTGAATTACTGGAGGATCAGCCCTGTGGGATTAGATATGTCACCCTGGCCTGCCACCTTGTCTCCCATTCTTCACTCTTTCTTCCTTCCATCCCTGCTGCTCTTATGTCCCCATGAGTCCTAGTGAGGGACAAAGTTCCCTCTAAGCTGTGCAGTAGCACAGCTCCACAGCTACTTAATCAGCCCCACCCAGCCAGGCAGTTCAGTGCAGGGAGCCCTGAGCCCCTGGCTGGATGGGGCTGATTAAGCAGCTGTGGGGCTGTGCTGCTGCGCAGCTTAAAGGGAACCTAAGTCAGGGAAGTGATAGCCCCATGAATGATCCTGCTTTTGCCAACCCCTCACCCTGACAGATCTTGGCCCAATGCAGACCACAGACAGATCACTGGCTAGGCCTGCTGTCAGAGGAACACAACTGGGAGCTTTGCTCTTCACATTCACTTTTGAGGTCATTTCCCATCCCTGCCCCTCCAAACATCAAGCAGTCCTAGAAGCAGCAGTGGGGGAGGATAACTGAGGGTGGCACTGGTAGGTGAGCTAACCACACGCACTCCTCTGGTAACAGCCCCAGTTGTCAAACCATGTCTAGTTTATTTGCTAAAATTCTCAGTCTCATGGACCCTAGAGGATTTGTCAGATCAAGGCTTGTGGCAGAGATGGTATGGACATGGGAGCAGCTTCTGTGAACAATGTTATGATTGGCTCCTGCATCTGCTTTACAGCATCTACACATTTGGAAATGACAATCAAATTAAGCATAAAATCCCCAGGGAACTTCAAGCACACAACCAGAACTTCTGCCTCACTTCCAGCCCTCCAAGGTAATTCCTTTGCACTTGTAAAGCAGGGGCCTCTTGTAGAGTCATGTAGGCTAGCTCCTCTGTGATTCCCTGCTCCCCTATCAGCATAGCTGCTTCCATGAGTGCTCCAACTCTTCTTGGCACTGAGGAACTTGGGTGCCCAAAGAGGGAAGCAGCTGGAAACAATAGGGAGGTACCAGCTCCATCTGACCAGCCAGCTGTACCACTATTCTAGCATATCAAAGGCAGGAACTTCAGGTGGATTTGGTACTGGACTTCTGCAGAAAGTATGATATGAGACCCTCCTGTCAGTATGTTACACTCCTCTCTATCTGCAAGGTGGCCTTCAGACTTGGATAAAAGCAAATCTAATCTCAGATTCCAAACACTTGGATCATTCTGACTGGATATGTATCCATGTCGCCAGGGCCAGGGCTCCTTGCATTTCTGGCCACTGCCACGTACCAGCTGTCCCTGTACAGAGAGGACAATCCTGCCCTCTTTAGAGTGTCACAATTCCTGCTGGATTCTCTGACTGTTCACCCCCCCTGAGCAACATCCTCTCCGCTTTGCCTAGGAACTTTGAGTCTGTTTCCCTCAGGTGCTAGGCTGGAAGGGGACTTTGCTTGAATAGCAATGTCAGGCTGTGTCTACATTGGCGCGATCTTGTGCAAAAGTGGCTACTTTTGCGCAAAAACTTGCTGCCTGTCTACACTGGCCGCAAGTTCTTACGCAAGTAAACTGACGTTCTAATGTATGAAATCAGGGCTTCTTGCGCAAGAACTATGATGCTCCCACTCAGAAATAAGCCCTTTTGCGCAACTGTTCTTGTGCAAGAGGCCAGTGTAGACAGGCAACATGAATTTCTTGCACAAGAAAACCCTATGGTTAAAATGGCCATCAGAGCTTTCTTGCGCAAGAGAGCGTCTACATCGACATGGATGCTCTTGCGCATACGCACATGCCAGTGTAGACGCTCTCTTCTGGGAGAGTTCTTGCGCAAGATCATGCCAGTGTAGAAGTAGCCTCAATGTTCAGCCTTTGCTGAGTAGAAGGTGGAGAGAAGGGAATAGTTTCCTCATCTATCCTAGTGTAAGCAGGAGCTGAACAACTGCTTGCTATCAGCCTGCTAACAGGAGGGAGCTGCCCTGGGGGTGGGTGTGCTCACTCCAATTGTTTAGCTCTGCAAGATAATTAACTGTTAACTGTGAATATGTAAATACAACTCATGCCAGGAGGGGGAAGGAATCTGAGGCATGGTTATGTAAATCCAATTGAACCAGGGCTGAGGGAGGGTCAGTGTTAGAATGGAATGTGATGTATTGTAACTAATTTGGGGCTGTTGTGGGGGTCACAAATCATGCTACCCCTAAATGTGGGAACTGTAAAACATGACACCAGTGCTTGCAGGAGAGACACCATCACTGTAAGAGGTCTCTGAGGAACAAGCCTCTCCCCCCCTTCCAGAGTTGAGTGAACAGAGTTGGCGGAGGGGGGGGGGAAGGCTTAAGTTAGCCTGCTTCACGCCTGCCAGGTGTGAGCTGTAAGACTGGCCCAACCTGCCTCTTTCCCCCTTTTGTTTTAAGGACAGACCTGAAGTAGACTTCATGGCCGCGTCTACACACGGCCGTTCTTGCGCAAGATTCTTCAGAGCATCCACACTCCCCGCCTGCTCTTGCGCAAGGAAATTTACAGTATGGCGTGGTAAGAGAGGGCTTCTTGTGCAAGCACTACGCTCTTTTTTATCAGGTGTAAGCCCTCTTGCGCAGGAGCTCTTGCACAAGAGGGCAGTGTGGACACTCGGCAGGGATTTCTTGCGCAAGAAAGCCCTATGGCTAAAATGGCCATCAGAGCTTTCTTGCGCAAGAGAGCGTCCACACTGCCATGGGCGCTCTTACACAAAAGCACAGCTCGTGCATAGCAGTGTGGACGTTTTCTTGCGCAAGACTTCTTGCACAAGAAACTTTGTGCAAGATGTTCTTGTGCAAGAAGCCACCAGTGTAGATATAGCTCATGGGCTGTGTTTACACTGGTGGGTTATTGCACAAGAATGGCCGTTCTTCCGGAAAGCGTCCACACTGCCCACCCACTCTTGCGCAAGAAGATTTACAGTACGGTGTGGTAAGAGAGTGCTTCTTGCGCTCTTTTTTAGCTCTTTTTTAACAGGTGTAAGCCCTCTTGCACAGGAGCTTTTGCATAAGAGGGCAGTGTGGACCCTCTGCAGGGGTTTCTTGTGCAAGAAAGCCCTATGGCTAAAATGGCCATTGGAGCTTTCTTGCACAAGAGAGCGTCCACACTGCCATGGGCACTCTGGCACAAAAGCACATCTCACACATGGCAAGAGCTCCTGCACAAGAGGGTTTACACCTGTTAAAAAAGAGCGTAACTCTTGCACAAGAAGCCCTCTCTTATCATGCTGTACTGTAAATCTTCTTGCGCAAGAGCGGGTGGGCAGCGTAGACGCTTTCTGGAAGAACGGCCATTCTTGCTCAATAATCCGCCAGTGTAGACATAGCCCATGAAGAGTCTTTTTGCTAGTCCAGTGGAAGCTGGAATCTTTTGCCAGTCTAGGTGATGGCTAAAGAGTTGAAGTCCAAAGCACTTTTTGCGGAAAAGCGTCCGTGGCCAATCTAGACGCGGTTTTCCGCAAAAAAGCCCCGATTGCCATTTTTGTGATTGGGGCTTTTTTGTGGAAAACAATACTATGCTGTCTACACTGGCCCTTTTGCACAAAAGTCTTTCGCAAAAAGACTTTTGCCCGAACGGGAGCAGCATAGTATTTCCGGAAAAGCACTGACAATCTTACATGAGATCATCAGTGCTTTTCCGGAAATTCAAGCGGCCAGTGTAGACAGCTGGCAAGTTTTTCCGCAAAAGCAGATGATTTTGCGGAAAAACTTGTCAGTCTAGACACAACCCATAGGCTCTTAGGAGGCTGTTTAGCAGCTGTCCCAACACTGTCTTCATGCTAAATCTAGGCTGGAAGGCCTCTGAGATGACGTGGAGGCCTCCCTACTCAGGATAATGGAATCCAGGAAGGAAGAGCAGGGACCAGCTGGTGAAATCTGAAGGCATGGTCACTGCATACCATGTTTTAGGGTACTTGGGAAGTTGTTCTTCCAGGCCATCAGTCTTCAGGGAACAGATGTCCTCTTTGGGGCTTCCAGAATCTCTGTACCTATGAGCATGACTTGATCTAAGTGCTGATGGAGAAAGGGATCTACTTCCATGGAGCTAGTTAGATTATCCCAGAATGCAGATCTATCCCTGACGAGAAGAGTAAGAGAAGTAGACAGGAAAATAACTTCCTTGTGGTAACTCAACCTAAGGTACATTGATTCCAGCAACATTATTCACATAGCTGGAGCTGGGCAGCTTAGATTGACTTTCTGCTGTGGTGTTACTGTTAAGCAGACCCATACTTGGATTTCTGCCTTTGCCTCCCCATCCCATATGAACCAAAGTAACGTGTGGAGACAGAGGAGTCAGCGAGTCAATGACTGCAGCCAGCAGTGTTTTGTAAGAGCCCACAACTCCATTCTCCTCCAGGGAGTTCTGGTCCAAAGCCAAAAGCTCCCTTGCTGGTTAGCTCAGTGTAATGTTCACAGCATACACTCCAGCGAATTAGATACAACATAAGTACCCTTGCTGGAAGGCTAGAATTCAGAACAATGACACACCAAAGCCCCATAATACTTGCGGTTATTCAGAAGGGGTCAGGATTTACTGCCAAGGTGTCCTCACAGGTCTCTGACTCCATTGATGATGATAACCAGAAGGCTGCTTGCATGTGTGCTCAATGATGTGTGCCGAGTTGACTTGTGCGCTTAGTCTCCACAGACTGCAGATCCCAAGAGAGCCCCCAAAGGCCACAAATTGGATAAGGATCAAAGGTGCAAGACTAGGCTTATTGTTAAGCGAAATACAGTAACAGTTGTCAGTAGACTCCACTGAACCACTATGCATATGTACTTGCCACTGTTCCTCCAAGACACCACCTTATATACAGGTACAAACAAATCACACTTCACTGCTGGTATCAGGATGCCACCTCTAATGCTGTCAGGTTACCACCCTCTGATGCTACTGAGGTACCATCCATCACCCTGTACCTCGTGGTTTGATTAGAACATTTCTATCTCTATCCACCTGGGCCTATTATCAATTAGTGTTTTGCTCTCTCAGCCCTGTTCCTGCCAAGTTCTGTGAGCAGGGGCCTGCCTCTTGCTCACAGCTTAGCTTTGCTTTATGTTTTGTCCATTGTTAGCTAGGCCTCAGGCCTCTAACCAGGCCTATGCTACATGGGCTTATGTTTTAGGCCTCCATCTTACTACAATGCTCTGTGCCACAAGGCAGTGAGACACAGCTCATCTGCCTTCTTTTAAACTGACTCTTTCCAGTGTGACTCTGAGGTGCTGGAATGCTTTGTACAGAACCCCGGAGGCTGCAAGGAGATCTCAGCACTAAGCCTGCCCACACTGAGCCACACATTCTTAAAGTGACCGTGTACAATTCCAACCTAGCCCTCAATTACCAAGCTCCAAGCTGAAACATGTAACTGACCATGGAAAGTCCACACCACGGTCAATATGTTAGCTCCCCAAAGGCTACCAAGGTTCATGACAGTTGTGATGCTCAAACGTCCATGGTGCCCAGTGCAGAGTGTCAAGGGCAATGCTTCTCATAGGCAGAGTTAGTAGTACCAGCTATAATTCAGTCCACAGATAATAGATTTGATGTGCAGGTGCTAGATGGTGGTGGTGGTGGCATGTGATATACAGGAAGTCCAACTAGATGCTCTAGTGGCCCCTTCTGGCCTTAAATTCGGGGACTTGCTTTGCAGTTTGTCCTCCTAGCTGCTGGCGGGATGCTGTGGTGTTGGTCAGGGAGAGAGTGCTCTCAGTTCTCCCCCTGCTAGTTCCCAGGAAGTAAGAAATGGGAAGCCATCTGATGGAGGGCAGGGGGAGGGGATAGAGACCAGCAGAGAGAGTAGATTGGAACAAGGACTGGATGAGGAGTCTGGAAGAGGGAGGGAGAGAGGGAGAGAGACAGACAGACAAAGGCTGAGGTGAGAGGAAGAGACAGGACCGAGATGGTAGATCTAGACAATTGTCACTGCACCAGTTGCACTCAGGCCCTCCCAGAGAATGACAGAGGCTCGGGCCACTTTGAGTTTAGAGGCCCCAGCCCAGCCCCAGTCCCACGCCTCCGATGTACCTAACTTCTCATCCACAGGGTCACGCTAAAACCAAAAGAATATATGACAATGAACACCAGAGATATTTATTTATTAACAATTAAGTCATTATACCAATAGCATGCATATTAAAAACGTAACTTTAATTGTGAGTTTCCACACCAAGCAAAACTCTTCATTTTAGGAATGCTTTTCTGGCTTTGTGGTGTGCAAACTTATTTATAATTGAAGAAAACTAAAATTTACATACAACATCACCGTTAATGTTAAGCATTGCAAGCCCATTCAAACGCTCTTGTCCCATTGTAGAACAATGATAGTTCTCTATGGCTACGTCTACACTGGCATGATTTTGCGCAAATATTTTTAACGGAAAAGTTTTTCCGTTGAAAGTATTTGTGCAAGGGAGCGTCTATACTGGCATGTGCCTTTGCGCAAAAGATTTGCTTTTGCGCAAACGCATCCGTGCCAGTGTAGATGCTCTCTTGCGCAAGAAAGCTCTGATGGCCATTTTAGCCATCAGGCTTTCTTGCGCAAGAAATTGATGTTACCTGTCTACACTGGTACAAGAGGACTTATCCCTGAGTGGGAGCATCAGAGTAGTTGCGCAAGAAGCACTGATTTCATACAGTAGAACATCAGTGTTCTTGCGCAAATACTCGTGGCCAGTGTAGACAGGCGGCAAGATTTGCTTTTGCGCAAAATCTTGCCAGGGTAGACACAGCCTACATGTTTTAACATGTTGAATGTGTATTCACCTGAAGCCACTGATAAAGGGAGTCTGACAAAAATACATAATGCAATTCTGATATTAGGAAATACAGTCTACAGGCAGAGATTGAATGTTTCCTGAAGCAGTTCTTTTGGAAGTGTCACTGTCTAATGGCTGACATCTTTTCTATAAGAAATGATGTTATAGACTTAAAATTCTTAACTGCTGCTTTACTCTGTTACTTTCTCTGTCTCTTACTTGCCCCACTTTCAAATCTTTGCTTCATTTTTATCAAGGGGGTCTTTTAAAACACAATAACATAAAATAAATAAATTTGCTAAAGGCTAGTGGTTATACAAAATTTTAATTGTATATACTTCACAATGAATATTATATAGTAATGATTATGGGATGTTACTACAGCCCTTGTAGCTTTATTTCAAATTCTTGAAATTTCATCTGCTAACATGTTCCCGTTATTAAATTCCTCTAATAACTGGTGAATTATTATGAATATGAACACAGGGTGATTGCCAGATTAGATATAAAGTTTATTAAACAACTAGAATTAAAAGTTTATTAACACAAAAAAGTATTTAAAGGTAAATCTAACACTGGACGAAGAGGTAGCTTATAGCTGAGCCTGATATGGTTATTGTATATGAAGACACATAAGAAAAACAGAAATACGAACATCTCCTATGCAGAGATAAACCTCTAATTTAAGGGTTAAACTCACCCTCAGACCAAGCAAAATCACTTTACAGTGACAGAATTAATTACAACTTTCAAAACCTCTTAACTATGCAGAGACTGTATACAGCGTTTCATAACATAGAATCACTAATCACAGAAGCCAGTCCAGTCTCTAGTCAAATAGATTTGTTGTGGGTATATGTTGCCTCTTTTGTTGTCTGTGTTTTAACTGCAAGGTGTATAATAAATGAAGATGACTTAGTAGAAAAATGTCAAAATGTGAGGTCCGGGCCAAATGGCACTCCTGGTCTCCCCTCTGATAGGGCCTGATTGCACTGGCTCATTTTGAAGGTTTCTTCATATACATATGTAGTCCCCTTACTAAAGAGGCATCTAACTTTTTCCGGGAGGATCCTTTGTGCTGTAATCTAGCTCTAGAGATTACAACTCCCATGAGCCCTTGAGGAAAAAGGAGGAAGCGGGGGCAGTCTGGGCATTTTGGGAGAGAGAAAGGCTCTCCATTTTGGGACAGAGGAGCCAGGCTACAGTGGAGGAGCCTTTGTTCAGGCCAGGAGCTGTTGTGTTGCAGCTACAGCCTGGGACCAAGAGCCTGCAGGGCTTGATCTAGCAGGCTGCTTCAGAGGCTGCTGATTGCTCCTAGAGGGGAGAGACTCTATCTGTGCCTGTTTCTGAGAAGGGCTATATATATCTGCACACAGGAGGAAACTGTGAGTAACTGGGCTCTTTGGGACAGACCTCAGAGATATAGACTAACTCTGGGTCCAAAGA
Source organism: Pelodiscus sinensis (assembly GCF_052426305.1). Classification (NCBI taxonomy): domain Eukaryota; kingdom Metazoa; phylum Chordata; order Testudines; family Trionychidae; genus Pelodiscus; species Pelodiscus sinensis. The sequence continues at coordinate 143,559,436 of NC_143052.1, read as the reverse complement.
GAGGCAGAGTGACCAGCCCAGTGAACCAGAGCTGCTGGCATTTGGTGGAGCCTGCTCCAGTGACAGAAGGATTCTGCATTTGGCTGCTCAGCTTGGACTAACACACAGGAACTGCTCAGCACTGTCTCCACTCCAGCTGCACTGCACTCCACTTCAAGCGCATCTACGCAAACAAGTGTCTGGGACTCTGACTCCAGAGGAGTGCACACTCTGGGGAGGGATAAATGGGGGCAGTGCAAATGCCAGATAGATAAGTTCCTTTGATTTCTGTGTGCTTTGTTAATTGATTTTATTCACTTTTAATCTGTTAAACCCTGTTTCTTTATGTTGTAAAGTAAAGGTGTGTTAATTCTAATGTAATCAATTAGATGTATATTATTTATAATTGTTGTCCTGGAGTTAGATCCAGACTATTGCTGGAATAAGTTTATTCCTGGAGGCTCCCAAGGCACTCCATTAAGTGTGTACAGGGCCAGCCAGGTGGAGACACCACTATTGTATATTCTTTAAGAGCAAGGGGGTGGATAGGGAATCCCCAACTAAACAACATCACCACTGGGGTACTCAGGATCTTCTTTTATGTTAAAACCATCAGGCACCCAGGCACACCTGTGCGTGTGACCTGCTCCCGAGTAACCCGGGGAGGAAAAAGGGGGTTACACATTAAAGATAGAAACTTAATTGTTTTTAATGCAAACTGACATTATGGAGAACAAGATGGAATCCTTTAAAACAAAACAAAACAAAACAAAACAAAATTGTTGGCCAACCAATCGCAATGCAGCTCAATTCAACACCTGGAGGAAAGGCTATGCTGCTATAGAATAGAATTTAACAGGTTGCTTTGAAGTTTGGCCACTAGAGGTCATTTTGCTCCTGTAAAGCTCACAAGCAACACATGCAAAAGACACGTAGCGGCTCCTGTTTCCCAAAGTTCCTTCTCCAGTGTAGCAGGCCTGTATGCAGGGGGCATGTGAAGATGCAAACACACCCCTCCCCCCATGGTGGCCCAGGGGGCCCCCCATAATGGTTTAGCGGGGTCTGGGACTCCCCAACGCAGGGGGAGAAATCAGAGTTTTAAGGAGGGAAGGGAAGGCACCTTCCGTACATAGAGACACCTGCCACATTGGGACTCCCAAGCCCACCAGTAGCTCACGGACACTGGGTTTGCCAGTTAACTAACTAACCATGTGGGGCCAGGGAGCAGTGGCCGAGCATGAGAAGTGCAGCTCTAGGGGAAAGGAGATTCAGGCAGCGGGGGTTTGCTCTGCGCTCCGAAGAGAGCAGCCAGTTCCTTCGCCAGGTGGAGGCACGCCCTGAGCCACTGAAGCGGCCTCGTAGATGGGCCCAGGGAAAAGCAAAGCCCCCGCCAGCCAGTCTCTGGGGCACCACACATCCCGCCCCCCCTTTCCCCTCCTGCTTGCTACGTGGTCAGGGAGGGAGGCAGCAAGTGCTGCAGGTCCCAGGCTCTGGCTGCCCCCTGAAATGCACGTGGCCAGACATCTTAGTTTGGCTCCTCCAGGAAGGTAGAGCCCCGGTGGGCACTTCAGTGCTCGCCAGCAAGCAGGACCCGCGTTCCCACAGCCATTGTCTGGGGGGAGGCACATTCCCCCCTGCCCGTCCCAGCATGCTTATTCTCTTGGAGCTCCCCAGCAAGCCCCTGGGGCCGGAATTAGCATGAGGGGCAATTTCCCTTCACACCATGATGCTGGTTAAAGGCACTTTGTGGGGTTGAGGGCATCCTGGGCGCAGCCCTGCAAAGCAAGTCGGGCTGGAGCAGCAGAAGTAAGTTTGGGCATAAAAAGTGTCACTGCCAAGATGGGTGCCTGGCGGGGGAATGTGGAATTTCCTAGGGTGGGAGTGAGCTTGGGCTCGCCGCTCTCTGGGCAGTGGCTGCTTCCCTGGGGCAGGCGGCTAAATGGTTCCCTGGGGTCACTGTGAGGCAGCAACCTGCTGGGCCTTCATTTGGCTTTGTGCGCCACCTTAAACCTTGTACACACGTCCCTCAGTGAGCTACACCCTGTGGGAGTGTCTAGACTACATCCCTTTTTCTCTGAGATTTGAATTTCCCACGCTTCATTTCCATAATCGCATCATGGCACTCTTTCAAAAAAGCGTTATTTTGAAAGTAAAACCGCAGTCTAGACACAGTTCTTTCAAAAATAGAAGCCTTTTTCGAAAGAGCGCCATGCCGCAATTATGCAAATGAAGTGTGGGAAATTCAAATCCTGGCTTCATTTGCAATTTCAAAGTGTCTAATTTTACATTTACATTCCTCTGTTGAAAGAGAGATGTAATCTAAACACACCCTGTGTGTGAGAGAGAATAACAAAATCATTTCACCAACCACTGTTTCCACTCACATTTTTCATTAACCTCTCTAATGCACACTCATTGCTTGACTATTTAGAACTCCTTTATATTTAAAAAAACTGTGGTCCATGTTTACAAAAAAAGTCGTTCCCCCCCCCCAGAAATTCCTGTGTATGGGCCCGTGTGCAGAGGTGGGCCGAGGAGAAGAAAATCACCTTTCCCTTGTTCTATTTAGGATATAAGCAGCAAAAGATTCTGCATTAGGAATAAAGGATTCTGGGCTGTGTACTTAGCATGCTGAGCAGAAAGTCGCTTTTGAGGAGGACGAGAGAAGTAATGGCCTTATGCCACTTTTTCACTTCCCTGATTCTGGAGACACTAAGGGGGCTGACACACATTGATGGGACCTACAGCACCCCATACTGACCAGTTCAGATTGGCTAGTACACTGAGAGCTCCAAATCCAAACCTGCCTGTCCTGAGATACCCATGCTCCCTTGTTGCATGCTGTTATGTGGAGAAGACAGTACTTTAGAGCTGACTGCACTTTGTTTTTCACAACCCAGGGAGTCCCTTACATCGGCATCTGGAATAGAGGCCATAGATCTGCCTGTTTATGAGGAGGGTTTGTATGTAGGAAACCTTTCTCTTGCGCTGCCTGTCTTTGTTTCTGTTTGTACCACTAGTCCCTGTCATACAGCTAGGTCAGGATAGGACAGAAAAAAAGAGTCTCATCCTCGGAAGGAAAAACATACAAATATTAACATTAAATTGTATCTTCCCACCCACTTAGTTTCTTGGGACATGTCAATGTCTCTTTTCTCTTGTAATCACGGGGGCTGTCTGTATGGCAATGGAGGACATGACCAAAAATGCCCATGACTTTTGCCACAGAAAATTGATAATTTTCACCTTTTTCAAAGTTACTCATGAAAATACATCTCCACTTTTTAAAAACCACAGCCAGATGTTTTAAATAAACCACCTTTTCTGACTCCACATTTCAGGGCCACATTGCTAGTATCCTGTCAACGGAGCAAAGCATTGTGGGTAAGCACCCCACAGTGCAGTGTTGTGGAAAAGTAGAGCTGATCCCTGTGCTTCTCGGGATTTCCTCATAGCTCTGTGAGCTCTCTGTGCTGAGGAACATCAAAACAGCACAGCCATCTCTCCAGGCTCCCCCCGCCCCTGCCCCCGCCCCCCCCCCCCCCCCAGCAGCAGCAGAACAGAAGCACTGCTATGATTTGTTCTTTGTTTGTTCCCCAAACAGAGCAGCTCACTCAGCTGTCAAATACTTCTGGGAGCTTTGAAAGGGGAAGGGTGCATGCCTGCAGGGCAGCAGAGATCAAAAAACTGAGCACATCCATCATTGTGGTTTACTGGTGGAAGCCAGTTCTCTCTACACAACAAACAGCAGAGTCCGTACTAGCTTTTTGTTGACAGTACAAGGAGGGGAAAAGACAAAAGTCTCACACAGGAGAGGAAGGTTTTTTTGTCACCAAAAGTGGGTGTTTTTCTTGAAAAAAGTCACATTGTAGTGTGAACACTCACTATTTTGTTGCCAAAAGGCAGGTTTTGGCAATGAAACACACTAGTGTACACAAGGCCTAAGAGTCTGGCTCTCAGATACAAAAATCACTTTCCACTCCAGTCTCTGAAATACGAGGGATCAAGAAAGTGTCTGTCTTACTTGCTTCTGTCACCTGATGGTTTCAGATTTGGGCTGTTATTTCCCAGTTTCCATTTCTAGCTAAGAAACTTTGTTAGCTTTGCACATTGCAATGTAGTAAAGCAGTGGTCCCCAACGCAGGCACCCTGGCGCCCGCTGGGCCATTTCTGTGTGCCCGCCGAGTGATTGGGGCCAGCCCCGCCCCCTAGGCACGTGGTGCATGGGAAGTGCTGGCCCCTGGGTGCGCAGCGTATGGGCAGCCCCGCCCCCGGGTGCACAGCACAAGGGCTGTGCCGGCACCGGGCACGTGGCGTATGGGCAGTGCTGGCCCCTGGATGGCACAGGCGTGGCGCTGGCCCCAGGTATGCAGAACAGGGGTGGCACCAGCCCCGGGCGTCCAGCACATGGGCGGCCTCGCCCCCAGGTGCGTGGTGCATAGGCTGCGCTGGCCTCGGGCACGCGGTGTATGGGTGTCCCCGGCCCTGGGCACACAGCGCAGGAGCGGCGCTGGCCCCAAGCGCACAGCACGTGGGTGATGCCAGCTCCTGGGCATGCGGCACAGGAGCGGTGCCAGCCCCAGGAGTGCAGCGCATGGGTGGCCCCGCCCCCGGGCACGTGCGCGGCCCCACCCACGGGTGCCTGGCAGCCCTAAAAGGTTGGGGACCACTGTAGTAAAGTATCTTCGCTCATGGTAGTTCTGTGCAGGGATCTAAGCCATTTTATTTTTGTTGTTGAGATTTTTTTTTCTTCCCAATGACTCATATTGGTGTTTTAGGTGGAGGCATGTTAGTTGCTTTGACTGAGTTGACACCAAGATGAGTCTCATATATTTATTAGCAGGGGCATGCTACCCAGTTCTGTTCTGTTATTGTCAAGGTTCCTGAGAACAGGTGCAGTAAATTGAAGAACTACAGCCCTAGGCTTTCTATTGGGGTTTTGTTCCAATCAGTATCAATGCCCCCATATCCCACTCTCGTATGGTAGAATTGGTTGCACCCTACTGCTGAATAGTTTCATTGGAAAGTATATAGTGCAAGGGTGTCACATTTATGCTGTGAGGAGGATTCAGTTCCATATTTAATTATGGTCAATGGACCAAGATGTAATTTTAGGATCACACGCTCCTCTCAAATCCACAGGGCCCATTGCGGTCAGTGGAAGGCTTGTATAAAGATCAAGGGCAGAATATGACGTTAGGTGCTATTTTTAAAAACGTATGCATTGCACATAGCAAAACCCAGTATAATCAGCTCCCCTTTAGGACCACTATTGATTCTCCCCACCCTCTTTCTTGCTTTCCCATTCTCCTTTGTCTTCTCTCCCTCCCCCATCTAACCTGCTAAAATGATCAATTCAATGCAGTTAATGCTGACATATAAAGCATCATTAGTGCTCTCATATTCTTATGAGGGTGATGGGAGAATGGGCAGCTCGCACCTCTCATTGTTTTAGCTGCCCACCCACTCCAGAAGACAGAGCAGCATAGCTTTCCATCGCTTGACTTTTGGAAAGTTAAATCTACAACCAGGAGGGTTAGAAACGTACTTAAAAAAATCCAAAGTAACTGACTTTGCATCGTCTGAAAATGCTACGTGGGCATCATCACAGTGTTAAATTGGCTGGACAACCCTTGTGGCCAATATGAAGTTCTCTGATGTGTGTGATGAGGGCTGAGTAGAGCACCGCAACTCTGCGACAGCTGCTAGCTTTATATCCATGGACCCTCATTGTGGACCAGATGCAGACACAAATTTGGTATCCACGCAGGACGCTAAGCATCAATTGTTTGCAAATTCTACGTTGCTGTAATACAATGTTAAACCCCAGTGCTATGGCTTGTTCTATGCAGATGGATCCCTTTGCCTATGGGGAGCCAAGTTTAGGGGCAGTGCTAAGGGCTGGGCGGGGCGGGGAGGGGGCGGGCTGTGCCATGATCCAGGCAGTGCTGAAGGCTGACTGCCCTTGGCCCCACCCTTTTTGGGAGCGCAAAGCCAGCTCCACTCCCACCTTTGCCAGGGGCCCGCGGAGGCTGTCAGTGCTGCTGATCATAAGGAAGTACTTCCTCATGCGGTGCAAACTTTGGACCTCGTTGCCAGCAGCCGTTGAGAAGGTCAAGATTATAACTGGGTTAAAAAAAAAAAAAAAAGAATGAGCTAAGTTCCTGGAGGACTGGCCTGTCACGGAGTCGTGGGAGTAATGTTCTGAGACTGTTCTGTCTGAAGCCAGGCAGGACTCTGGGGCAGGACACTGCCTCCCCCTGAACACACTTTTCCAGGGCCAGAAGCCCACACTGGTTTGATCTTCCTGGGTCTGAACTCAGACATTCAGCATCCCCTGCTGCACCATGCACTTCCCGCAACAAGGGCCCTTTGGCGGCTCCTGGGGAAGCCAGAAGCCCCATACCCCAGTTCCACAGCAGCTCATCCAGCGGTGTAAAACGGAAGGGTTATTAGTCGGGAAGGACACCGCGAAGAACAGAGCTTGTTAGCACAGGCAACAGGAGCATGCAGCAAAGTCCAGTCTGGGGCGGGGAGAGAGGAGCCCGGAGAACGGGTCTTTGCCCTTCTCCTGGCACCAGATGAGCATTTCCCCTGCTTGCTCCAGCAAAAGCTTTCATAGTTGTAAGCGCTTCTTGGGGCTCAGGTTGCAAAGGGCATCAATCACTGTTTACATGCAGAAAGCTGGGCAGCCTACCCTGCCCCAAGGGGCTCAGTAAAAGTCGCACGCCCATTTCATATCACCATCTAGGCCAGGGTGGGCAAACTTCATGGTCTGAGGGCCTCATTGGGTATGGACATTGTATGGAGGGCTGGGTAGGGAAGGCTAGAAGAGGCCGGGCCTTTCCAAACAGCCAGGTCTGGCCTCGCTCCCGCCCCATCCAACCCCCCTGCTCTCTGGTCCTGACCATTTATTGGGGATCCCCACTGCCTATCCAACGCCCTAGCTCTCTGGCCCCTGCTCCCTGACAACCCCCACCCCCCAGGACAGCCACTCCTACCAACTCCCCCTGCTCCCTTCCCTTGACCACCCTCCCCGGGGACTATTGCTGCACCACACCCCTGACGGCGCTGCCTGGAGCACCGGGACTGCTGGCACTACAGCTGCACTGCCCAGATGGAGTCTACCCCCATGCTGCTTAGGGCGGGGGGGGGGCTGCTGACACAGCTAGCATGCTGCCCAGGTGCTGGGGAAGCCGAGGCTGTGGGGTAGAGGGATAAGAGGAGTGAGGCCAGGGGCTAACTTCCCCAGGTGGGAGCTTAGGGTCCTGGACAGAAGGTTTTCACACGAGGACGCTAGCGACATACTCCTCTGGGCCTCCCCACAAGGGGCCTGTACATTGCCCCTCTTTGCCTTTTCCCTGCACAGACAACAGACTACCCTTTTTGTTTGGAACAAGAAACTCTGCTTTTTTATTTGGGGTAAATGTAACTGGGGAGGGACTGGGGAATTAACCTGGGAGGGGAGAGAGGGGAGTTGGAAGGGGGAGGAGGGCAGAGGAGATGCTTGGGGCTGGGAGTGCCACCACCTCTTGTGTGGGGCCCTCGGCAACCCCAGGGGGAGGGCTTAGGAAGAGAAGACAAAGGGGTGGGAGCTGGCATGGGAGTGGCCACCAGGTGGTTCATAGCCATGTGGAAGGCTGCGCAAATGCTTCAGCTCTGCTGCATCAGCTCCAACCAGGCATTGCAGCACAGCTGGAGATCCTGCTCCAGTCTCCAGTCCTGCCAGTCCATACAGTGCTACGGGGCTCGCAGGACAGTGCCATGCTCCCTCTGGAGGTCCTCGTGGGCTCTCCTGTGTCAGCAGGTAACGCGGGGTCTGGAGGACAGCACGGGAAGTGTTGACTGCTCCCCACTCGCAGCTGGTCCAGCTGTGGGGAACAGAGAGCAGGGTGGTCATCCTGCGGGACAATGTGCATGAAGCCCGGCTCTCATCTCTGAGTCGACACAGAAAGGCCACGGGTCAGCCAAAGGCGATGTGCTTCCAGCAAGGCCATCTGTGGCCTAGCCAGTGGGCCCTTTCCTGCAGGAGCACAGATGTCCCAGGGGAAGCTCACCACCCCCACGTCCTGGGGACAAGCAGGCATGGGATGGTACTGGCCAGACCAGGAGCCTGTGGACGGGAAGGACACTGCAGGCTGGGTCCAGCAGTGGTGGCATCCTATGGGGAGAGAGAACTCATCTCCCTGGCTTCTGGAGGAGGGGGGGCAGGGCAGGCATTTGTGTGTGTGTGTGTGTGTGTCCAGCCTCCTTCTAGTTGTGTGTGTGTGGGGGGGGGGTCGAGGGGCAGGCTTCTCCAGACACCCTGTGAGCCAGAGCATAAGGGTCCTCTGGTGCAGCCTCCTGGGGCTACGTGCCCAGACTGGTGCTCCACATGCACAGGCTGCTGTGCGATGCCTAGACCGAGAAGGCCGAGGGAGGAACGCGCAGCTGCCCCTCACCGCCCCCTGCCTCCACCCATGTGCGTCTAGGGACAGTAACGGCACTCACCTGAGGGGTCTTCCCCGGCCTCAGATGATGCCCGGGAGACAATGTGGGTGGGGGGTGCTGGCTCCAGGGTGAGCATGACCTCCTGGCTGGCAGGCATTGAGCTAGTGCTGACTAGGGTAGCCAGGTGTCCAGAATTCACCCGGCCAGTCCGGTATTTTCACCTTCTGTCCGGTAAAAATATTCAGAGCGCACCGGACACCGGAGATGTGGGGTATTCGCTGAATTTTTCCCTGGCCAGGAGGCGAAAATGCCGGGCACCTGGCAACCCTACAAACACTCAGCGCCCAGCCTCCCCGCCCCCAACTCCCAGTCCCAGCCCCCATCCTTACCTGGTTCCACAAGGCTGCCGGCACAAAATGGCTGCTGAGCAAGGGGAAGCAATGCTCCCCCGGGTCTTAGTGCTCAACCTCTCCCTGTTCCTAGCCCTGCACTCACTCTTAAAGGGGACATGCTGTTTTATTTATTTTATTGTTCCCGGTGGGGTTTTTTTGGGTGGGGGGGTTGTTTGGTATTTTTGTTTCAACCATCTGGCAACCCCAGTGCTGGCCTCATCAAGCTCCTCCTCCTCACCAGCTGTGCCCCACTGGAGCAGCCGACAACAAGCCTTTCCAGCCCTGAGTCCATAATGGAGGGAGGGGCAAGGGACTGACCCATCCCCCTAGGATGTGTGTAGTATGGACAGGCCTGTGGTGCCACTCCGGAGCAGGACCTGCACTCCTTGGCCTTGGCATAGGCCTGCCTTAGCTCCTTGACCTTCATGTGCACCTGTTCCTGGATGTGCATGTGGTCCCTTGTGGCCAGGCTGTTGGCCATCCAGCCATAAATGTCAGCATTCCTGTGCCTGATGCAGAGATCCTGGAAGTTTGCCTCCTCTCCCCAGATCTCAGTGAAGTCCAGGATCTCTGCATCAGACCAGGAAGGCGCATGCCTCTTCCGTCCCCTGGCAGGGTTCTTGGAGCAGGGGGGCCCATCCATATAGGCGAACTAGGAGGTCGCCTAGGGTGCCAAGTTAAATGGGGTGCAATGGGACGCCGAATGGTGGCGCAATATCATTGAGGGGTTTGGAGGTGGGGGCGCCTAGGGTGCCAGTTTATGGCAGCTAGTCTAGGGCTGCTCCTGTCTGGGAGCTGGCTGTTGGCTCCCTTGCAGCCACGAAGGTCTGGGCTGGCAGCTGCTGAATGGTTCAGGGCTGTCAGGGCCTGCCATGAACCATAAGCTATTTCAGAATAGGTGTTATTCCTCATACAGTGAGGGTTACGGAATCCAGAATAAGATGCCCGTAATTGCAAAATTATTTTGAAATAAGGGGCTAGCTGTGTAGATGCTCACAAAGTTATTTTGGAATAACGTCCATTATTCCAAAATAACACTGCTTTGTAGTCATAGCATTTGATTTTTAACTTAGCAGCAGTAAGTTCATTTCAAACAGGAGTGGAGAAACAAAAAGGAGGGAGAAAACCTGAGTTCAATTTCCCTTATGTGGAAAAGTTGCTGGAGGAAATGAGGACAAATGCAATAATGTCTGTGAAGCACACACGTAGTACAGTAATAACAGCACAAAAATGTTCCTCAGAAAATGGGTAAGTCTACATTCAGTGCCGTGTTTGGATGGTGGGCCCTTGGCAGTACAATACCACATGAGGCCAAACACAGAACGATAAAAATAAAATTAAACGGTGACTAGATACCCATTCGGTAAGCACTCGCCACTCTGTTTGTCATCTGAAGAAGTGGGTTCTGCTCGTGAAAGCCCATGACACTGTCCATATATATTTTTTGATTAATTTCTAAGGTGCTACAGGACCATTCATTGTTTCTTAAGTTTCAGACTAACATAGCTACCACTCTGAAACTCTCCACTATGTGCACTGAATGGGATGGAGATCTGGGGGGGGGAATACTATATGATCGTGTAATTAAAGAGTGTATCCTACACACAAGGGGGCTGAATTAAGGTGTCACAGGCAACCACAATACAGGTATTTTCTGATTTTACTTAAGGGCTACAATGTATTTTATATGGTGCTTAAACAACTCACTCAACCCACCCAGGAAGCCCTTTCAAGGTTATTGAACTTAACCCTCCAAAATAGTCATGTTTCTGCAATGGTGATACAAGGACAGAGATACTCTCAACCACAACAACTACAGAATTACTGGGATTTGCAGCCACACCAGCAAACTATTACGCAACCTCCCGACTCAAAGAGTAATGCCCTTTCTGACCCAAGCTAGCATATGCACATGTGTTGTGTTTCTTTCCCCCGGCCTCCACCTGGCCTCCAATGAGGGTGGCTCATACTCAGCAGAGGAGACTCTAGTCTTCCCTCAGCCCTTTTGCTCTTTCCCTGGTCTTTCAAGCACTAGCAATCCTGCTCCAGCTGCAGAGCAGGGTGGGTTGTTGTGGATGTGTGTGCTGAGAGAAGAGAGATTTATGTGGCTCCCAAGGACACTCTTGGGAACCACCTGTATGTTCTGGACATCATGGCACAGCTACGGTTGCCAGATACTTTCACAAAAAATCCTAAACATGGCAGGAAAAAAATTGGTTGATCAAAAAGCAAACAAACAAACAAACAAAAAAAGGAGGACCAAAGTCATTGAGGCAAAAAAAAAAAAGGGGGGGGGGATACTGCACCTTTAAAAATCCCCATGTTCCTTGCTCCCCTCCCCCGCCAGCTTTCCATCCAACAAAACCAGAAAATACTGGACATTTTACATGTCCAGTATTTTCTGTTTTTTTTTAAACCGGACAGGGGCCATGAATAATGGACTGTCCGGGCAAAAACCGGACACCTGGCAACCCTAGGCACAGCACAGGGGTCTTTCTCCAAGGAGAAGTTCAGCATCCACATCCCAGCAACTACAATCTCCTGCGATAAAAACAAGAGCTTCTGGGAGGGAGGCAGAGGGGGTTAGAGGAGAGGTGGATTGGGTTGCTTCAGTTTCTGTAACTGTTCAGCACAATGCCCCTGCCTCACAACAACTGTGCCTTGGTGTCCCATTAGGCAGTGGCTCAGGTCTGGTACTAGCTGTAAAAAACTATCTTTGCTGTTCTAGAAGCAGCTCAGGGATTTAGGGTTTGTTCTGAGTTCCTCCTTGGACATTCCCAGTGCTTTTACACTCTTAGCTGCTCTCGATTCTCCTGAGCAGCAGTAGGCCAACAGAAAGCAATGTCACGCATTTGACCAGGGCAAACCTACTGCTGCTCTTCTTCTGACTTCTTCCGCTGTGGGAAAGGGATGGTGGGAAAACTGGTGTTAGTGCAAGAGAGGCAGCTGTTCCTGGTGGCTGGCACTTATTAAGGAGAAGTTTCTGAAATTGCTTAGGTGTGCTGTGTCTGTCTTAGTGTGAGGTCTTGTACATAGTGTAAATACAAACATGGTCCCAGTGCAAATAAACAGATTGCACCATAACAGGATTCTGTGACATCACTTTCTTCCAACAATGGAAATTTGCCTGTTGCAAGGTACCAAAAACCAACCCCCACACAGATAAATGCAATGAGCACCCATACAATGTAAAACACATTTTATGCATTCTTCATAGTGTAGTGTTAATATTTGATTTCCAAGCACTGTGATCATTATGCATTCTCTGTTGCAAAATACATCAATACCTGTTGTATAGTGAGTCTTCATCTGTGAACATTACATACGCTCAGGGTGTATCCCAGTCCATCTTCTGGTATGCATGTCCTATGTATACCCAGACAAAGAATACACTTTTGCATGTATTACACTCCAGGCCTGATTCCAAGTTACATTAAGACCACTTTACATCACTCAGGCAGTGTAAAGGGGCCTTAAAGTGGGGTAAATATTACAGATACGCAGGCTGAGTACTGTAGAGGGGCCTACTGGTATGTCTAGACTCTGAGTGGGGTTATAAATTCCATCTTGAGGCGACATACTCTAGCTCAACCAGAGCTAGCCCAGGTGCTAAAAATAGTGGTGTGAAGAAGGGGCTAGTTGTTTGAGCACAATCCCAGCTGAGATGCTAGGCACCTCTTGGGACAGCTAGCCCATCGTGCTACTCTGGCTACCCTTTATTTTCAGCATACTAGCTCGATCAGAGCAAGCCTGAGTAGCCGTCCTCATGCTGGGATTTACACCTCCTTCTCAAAGAGAAGATTTACACTTAGCAAAAATGCAAATCAGGCTCACTGTGGTCTACAGATACCCACAACCAGCTCTCACTGTCTCTGGCATCTGCACATTGACTACCACTAAATGGGTCAAGCATGTTCTGGGTAAATGTATAACTACTGCACCTACCGAGTGTGTGTGCTCATATGCACATGCATGCACTACGCACATCTACAATCACTGTGCGTTCTTTCACAGAAGGCTTCTCTATGCAGTTCACAGTCTGGGTGGTGAATCTAGCCAGCGTTGCACTGCAACAGAATAACTATCCATGAAACCCTGCCCGCACACATTAACATTTGTTTAATGAGCTTTGATCTACTGCTTTTACAAAGAGGACTAAACCAAAGTGCATTAATGAACTGTTAATTCGTTAATGAAGAGTGGTCATTTTATCCTCAATAGCCCAGTGGTTACAGCACTCACCCAAGATACAGGGGACATGAGTTCCAAATCCCATTTTGCCTGATGTGGAGCAGGGGCTTGAGGACAGTTTCCCCACCTCTCAGGCAATATATAGGATGTGTCACACAGTTAAATATTCACTGAAGCAGGGATTGGAACCCAGAACTCCCAGGTGAGTGTGCTAACCACTAGGCTATGGACTCACTCACACTCTCTGTGGCCTTATTTATATTTTAGTGTATAGAATCATGAGCTTTTGGGATCAAACCCCACTTCATCAGATGAATAGGAGTGGAAATTTTTCCTGCCTTTAATAGCTGCATTTAACACATCAAAAGCTACGTATGGGACACATCCAGCCCCACTTAATTAATGTCATTAACACAGGTGCAACAATTGGCAGGTACTACTTCTGCTGTTTTATATACATCTTAGTTTCTTGTTATGGCCACTCCAATTCATCTGATGAAGTGGATTTGCCCATGAAAGCTCATGATACTATATATTTTGGTTAGTTTCTAAGGTGCCACAGGACTACTCACTGTTTTTAAAGTTACAGACTACCCCGGCCACCACTCCCAGATTTTATATTTTAGTGTTTAGCTTTAGCAGAGTAGATTCAGAAGGACCCACCCCAGAGGTTAGGACACTTACCTGGGAGTTGGGAGACATATTCGAGTCCCTGCTCAACATCCAGGCCTCTCACCTCCTGGGCAGGTGCTCTAACCACTGAGCTGAAGATTTGAAGAGGGGACCCCTCTGTCACCCTCCTCCCCCTCCAGATGTGTTCTGTGTTGGGGTATGAGCAGAGCACGCACATCAGAGTGGGCACTGAAGACAAATTAGTGGGGGCCTCCTAATTTAAGCGTCCCCTGAGGGGGAGCTAGGTGCTGGACGTCACAACTGTGGTAGCTTTGTGCATGCCCAGCAGCGTTAATATAGACATCTTGGGGACTTTACCAGTGGAAACTTGGCTGTCCAGGGCAGTGTTTCTCAACCTTTTTTTTTTTTTTTTAAATAAGGTACCCCTTTTTCAAAAAAAATTTGTAAGTGCCCCCAGTACCTACAGTTTTCAGATGCACATAATTTTTTTCTACCATTGCAACACATTTGTTTAAACAACTTAATTGTAGCCGGGTGGGTGATGAAATTTTTGAGCAGAAAAAGTACATAGTGCCGTAAAACTTTAAAACAAAAATTCAGTTTTCTCCAAATTTCAGTTGTGCTGATGTACCTCCGACTTCTCTCGAGTACCCTTGAGGGTTCTCATACCACTGGTTGAGAAACACTGGTCTAGGGTACTGAGGCACCAGCAGGGCTAGGTAGCAATTGGGGGAGGGAAGGAGGCTGAGGATCTAAATCCCATTTTGGAAAATCTTGCAGTCAGATACTACAGTGATGAGCACAGCATAAGAACCTCTGTAAAGAACAAAATAAAAACTGCAGCATGTGTGCGCGCAGGAGGGAGGGGGGTGCGCTAGGGACATATTCCCCACAGTACTCAGTGTTTTAGAAACATTTCACCACCATATCTCATTTTGTTGTAAAAGATTTTTCATCGTTTATTTTTGCCTCATTAAGTTTGCCATCCTCCAGTGGCTTCTCCTTACCACCCTCTTGAACCATTCCACTTCTCCCACAATTTTCCTGACATCTTGTAGCCACCCTAAAACTCAGCAACCCCAGGACTTTCCCATCATCATATTTCTGAGTCCTGGATGGGGTCTTTCAAAAATATCTTGGGGGTAGCCAGTGGCAAATCCTCCTTGGGGAGAATGAAGTTTTGGCCTGTGTACCGCTTTGCTGCTGGACTGGAGCATGCACTGTAGGGCTTTTTCTCCAGGATCTGAATCTTGGCTGTCCCCATCTCGGAGTCCCATGCCTGTCCCCGCCGCAGCTTCTTGAAGGTGTTACGGAAGCCCTCCGTGTTGAAGTAGTAAATGAGGGGGTCTAGAGAGCAGTTCATGCTGGCCAACAGGACTGTGACAATAAGCACCTGGCGCACCGAGTCCCGCACAGGCGGCTCAGCTTGGATCACATGGGCCTTTATCATCCCGTAGGCTGCCAACGTGGTGTTGTAGGGCACAAAGCAGATGATGAAGATGACCAGATTGACCACAAGCAAGCGGATGGTCTTCTTCTGGCGCAGACTCTGTGTCCCGCTTGTCTGGCACAGCGTCCAGAAGATCCGAATGGAGCAGTACGTCACTGAGCTCAGTGGCAAGAGGAAGCCCAGGAGTTCAGCCAGGATAATCAGTGGGAAGATTCTCTTCTGCCACAGGACATCGGTGAAGCTCTCAAAGCACAGTGAGACGGTCTGGTTCCCCTTCCTGCAGGAGCTTGACCCGTGGACGAGAGCAGCCGGAATAGAGCCCAACAGGATAAGCACCCACACCACCAGGCAGAGCAACCGAGCCAGCTTGGGGCGCCGCAGGTGGCGCCAGCGGAGCGGGTGGACAATGGCAATGTAGCGGTCTAGGTTGATGCACATGAGGAAGAGGCAGCTGCCGTACATGTTGATCTGAAAGAGGGAGCCGGACACCTGGCAAAGGAAGTTGCCAAAGGGCCAGTGCTGGTAGGAGTAGTAGTAAAGCCGCAGCGGAAGCGAGAGCGTAAGGAGCAGGTCGCTCATGGCTAGGTTGAACATGTAGATGCTCACCACAGACTTGAGGTGCAGGTAGCGCAGGAAGACCCAGAGTGCCATAGCGTTGAGCATCAAGCCTGCCACAAAGATCAGGCTGTAGCCAACCAGGTGCAGCCGGTGGTTGGCGCTGTAATCTTTGCATTGCTCCAGGCTGAGAGAGACGTTGTCATTTGACATGCCCGGCAGCAACCTGGAGAGGGTCTCAGGGATGTAGTTCAGGCCAGTGACAGGCAAATGGAGCAGAGCAAAGGGTACAGAGGAAGATCATTACCCTCAGGGGATGACAGGGCATGTCACTCCCCTCATCTCCCCCAGGAAATGGATGGGTGTCTCCCTCTGTGCTGATTCTGTCACCAGCTGTTCAGTGGGTCTCCTGGTTTGGTGGCTTAGAGATCAACCACTGGTTCCTTTTCACAGACTCTTCCCAGCAGCAGTGGTGATGTGGATGCAGTGCTAGGTTCTTGCCAGACGTGGAACAACAACATGGGCCCTAATCAGAGTGAAAAATCAAGGATGAGTCTAGTTTATAAGTAGTAAAAGCTCCAGGGAGTTGGCTTTTGCCCTTAGTACACTCATCAGAGGAAGAAAAGAGACTAAGAAATAAGTGTTCCGGAAGACAGAGTGGAGGAGAGAAAGAGGAGGGGTGGGGGAAGCAAGGGAAGGAGCGGAAAGCTAGTAAAAGGGGACAGGACAGGATGGTGCGGTGAAGCAGGGAGGGCAGAGTCTAAGGGTGAATGATAAACTATTTCAGGCTGAATTTCTGCACTGTCCTGCTCACTGAAAACAAGCCTGAGCTTCAGAGAAGCACAAGGTTTGTGCAGATTAGAGACCGCTCCTGTCCAATGTGAGTTAATTGGCACAACCACAAGTGTTCAGTTAGGTGCTCCAGGGGCATTTGTTCCAGGACACAAATGTTAGCAGTTCACTGTAGTCCTGACAACGTCCCCAGGCAAACACCAACACAAATCCCCCCCTCTCCTCTGTGCAGACATGCAGGTTATTTAACAGTGACTCTGCACCGATACACTGGCATGCAGGGTCTGGGCAGAAAAACCATCTCACTGGAGCTGTTGGGTGTGATAGCCATCTGCCAGTCACACCAAACGAGGGAACAGTTTAATATCCCCTTTGTTGGGTGATAGCTGACACAATGAAAGTCACTTACCAAGGACTAAAGTGCCTGCATGCCTGTGCAGTCCAAGGGCTGCTAAAAATCCAGGAGTGGGAGATGGTTTAGATGGCAGCAAATTGTGGGTGAACATAAGAACATCAGAACGGCCATACTGGGTCAGACCAAAAGTCCATCCAGCCCAGTAACTTGTCTGCCAACAGTGGCCAATGCCAGCTGCCCCAGAGGGAGGGATCACAACAGGTAATCCTCATGTGATCCCTCTCCTGTCATCCATTTCCAGCCCCTGGCATCTTGGCTAACCCTGACCTAACCTCCATGAATTTATCAAGCTCTTTTTTTAACCCTGTTGAAGTCCTGGTCTTCACAACATCCTCTGGCAAGGAGTTCCACAGGCTGACTGTGCGCTGGGCGAAGAAAAACTTCCTTTTGTTTGTTTTAAACCCGCTGCCTATGAATTTCATTTAGGTTGAGCGCTGGCTAGAAAGAGGCTTAGAACTTGGGGCAAAGACATTGCCACCTACTGTTTGATTCCCACTGTGGTCAGGGAAACAGAACTTTCTACATTCTTGGTAAATTGATGGGATTTCATCACAGAAGTACCTGGTTGTCTTTAATTGCTCTTCCTAATAGAAATAGTCCACAAGATCCTGAAGGCTGGCTAACCACTCAGGTCAAAAATGAGACCACTCCGCAAGCACTCCCTGGTGTGGCATCTGTATGTCCCCCCCAGGAGTTCTCAGTGTCTGAGAACACAGAGGGGATAGGGAACCCACACATCTTGGGTCTGTCCACGGGAATCTCAGGGCCTGGTGAGCAGCAGGACTCTGAGGAGGAGGGGAAGTGGGCAGCCAGTGGGACTGTGCAATGGCCGCTCTCAAGGACATTCATTTACTGGCAGATAAAGAGGCGCTGCATCTTACAGCAGGGGGAGTTCTCCGAGAGGCTGTGCCATGCGCATCCCACTGTGGGCTGATGCTCCTGAGCTCACAATGTTTTCAGCCAGCAGCATCTACTGAGTCTGTAAACATGCCCTGTACACCCTCACGTGCCCCTCCCAAAGGTGTAGGAATGCACCTGCTGCACTCGGCTCCTTCACAGCTACATAACACTCCGCTGGCTAAAGGAGGGCAACTCACGGGATCCATGTGGACAGAAGCATCCCGTTCCTGAGGGTAAGTAGTCTCACTTTCTTCTGCAGGCCCTTGTCTGCACAGATCCCGCTGCAGGCACAGGGGGTCCCGAGTCTCAAACGCAGGTCCCCAGCTAATCCTCAGCCTGCAGCTCCCATCTGGCAGCTCCTTGGCACTCACAGGGAATATGGCCTCCTGGACCCTAGTTCTCCCTAGGCACTGCCCACAAAGCTCCCAACTGGAGGAGATGTCTGGCCTCCGACGGACTCAAACACACAAGATAAAGCACAAAAATGTGTCTGAGCAGCTATGTGCATCCCTGGCTGGCTGCTACACTGGGCCCTGCCTTCTTGCCTCACTCCCGAGTCCTGCCTTGTTCCTGGTTCCGGCCTGTCAGAGCAGCCCCTACACTCCTGCCTTGTTTGAGATCCATGAATTCCAGTTCCTGGCGTCTGACTCCTGCTCTCACCAGTGGGCATGACCACCATTCCTCAAACCATGAGTCCCAATTGCCTACATTCCAGCCTACAGCAGTTTGCTCAGCCCACCCCATCCCCAAGTGGGGTCCGGCCAGGAGGGGGCCCAGCAGAGCTCCCCGCTCCCCGCAGGGTGCTTGTGCTCTATGACTAGGTGTCACATCTCTACAGACAGGCAAGCCATGCACACCCAGATGGCAGAGCTGGTCAGTGAAAACCAGGCACTTCAGGGCAGGCCCATTACCTCTGTGCAGAAAGCAATGCACCTTGGGCCCTACTGACCACATCCTGACCTGAGCGAGGCCTGTTGCCCCACTCCTGGAGTGCTTCAGTGGGGATAAGCCCCAGTTTTAAGGCTTCGTGAGCCAGTGCTGCCTATCTTCCTTGCTTGGCCCGCAGATAATACTCATCCAAGCAGGCCAAGGTAGGCTTGACGGTCAGCCTGGTGACTGGGGAGGTGCTGGGCTGGGCTCATCCCCGCTGCAGGCCAGTGCTTGGTGCTGGGTAGCTGGGATGCTTTCCAGCAGGCGCTGTCAGCCATCTTTGATGAGCCAAACTGCTCTCTCTGCCAAGCAAAAGCTCTGGCGGCACACGTCTGCTGTCGCACCCTCGCCACGGAGCAGGGTCGCTCTCCCAGTGTCAGTGGGGCCTGCTGGACAAGTTAAAGGATGAGTTGGCGAGAGCTGAGCCCCTGGGGGATCTGGGTGCTGTTCTCTCTCCTGTCTTCCAGATCCACCGCTGGCTGCAGGACAGCAGGAAGAAAGATGGCGGGTGGCTTCGGAGTCTAGTTTATAATGGCTCCTGAGGAATCCAGACCAAGAGAACTGGGAAAGTGAGCCAGCCCGGGCCCGGGAAAGCCTGGGGCTAGCCCAAGCCCCGTGGCAAGGGTTCCTGAGTCTCGAGCCAGCGCCATGTCTGGAGCTCATGCTGAATGCCAGCGACCAGCACCATGCTGGCAAGCACCCGATGAGCTGTGCCCGCAATGCTCCTTTCCAGCCTCTCTGCAGCAGGGCAGAGCCACCTTAGGCACAGGGGACGACTTCATTGATCTGGGAGCAGCCCAGCCCTACAGATTTCCCAAAGGCCCAAGCCTGCTCCAGACTTAACAGAGGTCACCAGGCAAGAGGCACCACGAGCTGCTGCAATTCAGTGTCATTCACTCCCTCCCTTCCCCCTGATCCTGGGAACTTCTTGGCTCACCCTCCACAATGGGGTGGGCACACTAGGCCCCACAGGCTGCATCTGGCCCACCAGAGTCTTTCATCCGGCCCTTGAGCTCCATTGCCCTGTTCTGGTGCTCCAGCCAGGGAGCGAGGCTGGGCACTTGCCAGGAGCATTCATGGCCTGCCATACAGTTTCTGCACACAGATGTGGGCCTCAGGCCAAAAAGCATTCCCACCCCTGTGCTAGTACCTCCTGCCGAAGGAGGGCCTGATGCTGGCTGGCTGGTCTGCTTGCCTATGGAGGAAAGGACTGATAGGCAGACAAATGAGATGGGCGTTTGCCTCCCCAAGGCATGCTGGGCACCACGGGTGCATCCTTGGTAGAAAAGGCCTCTGAACAAGATGCAGAGCATTGGAACGTGGCTTCCTTCACCATGGAGTCTGTTGTTCTGTATCCTGCTGGAAATGTAAGTCACAGGTGCAGGGAATTTCACAAATTCCTAGAAGTTGAGTAAAATGTGACTAAATTACTATCCTCTAACCTCAAATATCTAGTACTTGTTGCAAAAACATTTTCAATAAAGTCAGCGGAATAGTGGGCTGTGATTGAGTGGGGCAGGTGAAAGGAACTGACACACATGGGCCACATCTAGACTGGAATGATTTTCCGGAAATGCTTTTAATGGAAAAGTTTTCCGTTAAAAGCATTTTCGGAAAAGAGCGTCCGTGCCAATCTAGATGCGCTTTTGCGCAAAAAAGCCCCGATCGCCATTTTAGCCATCGGGGCTTTTTTGCGCAAAACAGTACTGTGCTGTCTACACTGGCCCTCTTGCCAAATGATTTGTGCAAGAGGGCTTTTTCCCGAACGGGAGCAGCATAGTATTTCTGCAAGAACACTGACAATCTTACATGAGATCATCAGTGTTGCGGAAATTCAAGCGGCCAGTGTAGACAGCTGGCAAGTTTTTCCGCAAAAGCAGCTGATTTTGCAGAAAAACCGGCCAGTCTAGACACAGCCATGGAGCGCACAACCCGGTTTGATACCCTGGCTTCCTCAGAGCTGTGAGGGAGAGGGTGAAGAGGCTCCCCCATGGGCAATATTTCCAGAAGATACCACTAGACCACGGCACTTGGGGTGGATCTCCAAGGATGAATGTGCAGAAGCCACCCCACAAAGACTGATCATCAGTGATGTAAGTGGCTGCTTTCTCAAGGCACTCAAAGAACTTCACAAAGAGCTAATTAACAGAGCCTCACGAGGAGAGAAGAAATCCCGCAACCCATTCAAAGCACAGGGAATTTAGGGAGGCAAACTGGAAGCAGTCTAGATGTGTTTTTGACCAGGATAGCAAAGCATAGTTAATGTCCACAAAGGGTGCAGGTAGTAAGCTAAAACAGATTACAGGTATTTCCAGACACTTAGTAATCTCTGGCCTCCTACTGAGACCGGTTCTGATTCCTCCACACCAATCACTGCCGAATGGTATCCTATCAGAGCTCCAACCACAGCAACCCTGTTTAGCTTGTGAAAATAAATAGGGCTTACAGGCCCCGTACACACTGCATGCACCTACTGATACACTTATATCTACCAAAACACAGTGCCAGGAGGAACAACAAACTACAGGCTGAACCTCTCTAGACCAGCACCCTCAGGACCTGACCGGTTCCGAATGACAGAATTTTCTGGACCACAGGAAATCAATATTGTCTAGCAGCATTACCAGCACTTCCACTGTTGAGCGGGCTGTTAGAAAACACATAAGGGTCAATTAGGGCTAAATAACAGCACAGAACACTGAGAACCAGGACTGGTGGCTGTAAACAAACTTTATGGGGTTCTCAACCTTTCCAGATGACTGTAGTCCTTTCAGGAATCAGATTTGTCTTTTGCCTTGATTACAAAAACCAAACATAAAAATACAAACATGTCACAGTGCACTAGCACTGAAACATTGCTGACTCACATTTTCATAATATAATTTTAAAATAAGTCAGTTGGACTATAAATAGTGTACTCCCAGATCAGTGCATAAAATATAGATCAGCATAAACAACTCATTGTTTGCAAGCCATTTTAGTTTGGAACTGATTTTGCTAATTTTTGTTACGTAGCCTGTTATAAAACTAGGCAACTCTCTCAATGACTTGATGTCTCCCTAAGAACTACTGCCCTAAATCACCAGGGCAGCACACAGTATTTCTAGGACCAAAGGGTAGTTTCAGGTCCCATGCTCAGAGAGCTGTTAATTTCCCAAACACTCACTTCCTGGCTCCTAACCTGGCGTGGCACAGAGCTGAAAGCAGGTGAATGCCCTTATCCTGATGACCACAGCCACTGTGATTACTTCAACCAATCAATCAAAACTGAAAGGAGAACAGAAGCAAAGTGCACAGAGAGAGGCGTGTAGAAACTTGGCTCCGGCACTTTCCTCTCTATCCCAACATAGAGCCAGAAGGGACTTGCTGGGTCCCTGAGTCCAGTCTGCCGCTCTCACAGGCAAACCTGTCACATAACTACATTCCTAAATGTATCCAGACCCATCTTAATCCCAGTCAGGTTTCTTTCTCCTTTTCCTCCTGTTGGGAGGCTTTCCCAGAATCTCACTCCTCTCTGATTAGAAACTGTCTTGCGATTTCCAGCCTGAACATAGTCACAGCCGGTTCATACACAAGGGTTCTTGTGGCAGCATTATGTGTTTGGCTCTCACAGCTCCTCTCCCTCCCTTTAGCCCCCCTGAAAGGCATTTACTGAGAGCAAGCCTATCTGCTCTCGTCTAACAAAACGAGGTCTGAAGCAAGCCAAGCTCGTCCAGACTGCTCTGGGAAGATCTGGCGCTTCATTTCCCAGTCAGCCTGATGGCTCATTGCTGCCCCTGCTCCAGCAGAGATTGCTCTTTTGTGAACACTGGGGAGCAGTGCCGCACGCCGTGTTCCAGCTGAGCCGCTGAAGCCTAGGCCCTTTGGAAAGCGCTACGGCCCCCTCGCTGCTTTTGCTTTACCAGGCTCCCCCAGCCGCCCCTCTGAAAGCGGGCAACGCAGGAAAAGGTGGGTCAGGACACTTCCACTTTGACCCATTGCTTCTTTCCATTCGCC
Organism: Pelodiscus sinensis; assembly: GCF_052426305.1. NCBI lineage: Eukaryota > Metazoa > Chordata > Testudines > Trionychidae > Pelodiscus > Pelodiscus sinensis. Next base: position 143,536,773 of record NC_143052.1, on the reverse strand, counting down.
CACCCCCGCGTGGCTCATGGGCAGTAGGGGAAGCATTGCCTCTAGCAGATGAGGGGAACAAATGGGGAGGAACTGAGCTAGAGGAGAGATTAATCATTAGCCAGAAATTGCTGCACAGAGGCCCAAGCCTCCAGAGGCTTACTGGGGAATTATGGCACTGAAGAACGAAACCCCAGGAGAGCAGAGCCACCTGCAGCTCCCTGGGATGGGGCTGCTGCAGAGGAAGAAGGGCAGAGGAGAGGTGCAGCGAGGGTGAGGACTGGGCTGAGGAGGAGCAAAGAACAGCTGGTGTACATCCCAGTGACCCTGCAGTTCGGTGCTGTGTCACTAACTGCCCGCCAGACGGGCACCAGGCTGGGTGGCTTGCAGGGGGCAAAAGACTCTAGGTAATGCTTGCATGGAGGTAGGGTAGGGTCATGGGAAGCCAGAGAAGGGAGAGCAGGAGGTTTCTGCCTCTTTCCCAGCCTCTGCAGTATCCCTGTTATCTCATTCCCTGTGGTCTGCGCCCCCTTCACCTCGGAAGCTGTTGGGACCAGGGAGATAACACCCTTCTGCACTGAGCCCTCGGCTCTCTTCCCATGCCTCCTGCCTTTGGGAGACCCCCCCCCAGGGCTGTGAACCTGTTCCCACCCCCTGCCAGCTCATCACCCCCGGCCCCTTTCCCCACTGCTCTGGTCCAGCTCCCCTGCCTTTGGGGTGTTCTTCCTTGTGTTTGCCTCTCATTCTGGCTGGGCCATATCCACCGCCATTGCCTCCTGACACAGGGTCACGCTCCAGGGGCACATGTCTGGGGCTCATAAATCCTGCGCGGAGACAATAGCAGCCCAGCCACTGAGCTCATCCAGCTTCATTTTAGTGCTTGTCTTCTTGAGCCAAGCCCCCTTCTGGCTTTCTTGTTGCTGGGAGCCTTGTGCTTACGATATTTTGTGGCTCTTGAATTTCCACTGAGAGTCCAGGGGAGGCTTGCAATGCACGAGAGAGACTGGGGAGGAGTCTGCCCCCCCCCCTCAGTACAGGGCAGAGAGAGTCTTTAACCCCTCTATGGGAACAAATACTCCTCTCCCACTCCCAGATATCCCAGCCTAGCACTGCAGCCCTGGACCACCATGTGTATTCCTGGGAGTGGAGTCTTTGTGGAGCCCTAACTCTAGCCCCTAGTTCTCTGCTGTCCCTGTTGGAAAGTTTTACCCACCTCTGTGACTTTCTGACACGTCAGCCCAGGAGCTGCCATTCTTGTGTTGTCTCAGGCAGGGTCCGGAAGCACCAAGGGAAGCCTCTGAGATGTGCCATTGACCCTCAGCTCGCCAGGGAAAACAGCATAGCCACCTGCATTTCCTCACCTCCCTGCCCTGCCTGAGTCGGCAGCAGGTAAGACCTGCTTCCTGGGGGCGTGTTGCAGGCTCCACCTGGCAGCTGCAGATCCCAACATGTCTTTGGCCTGGGAGCTCAGTCTTGAAAAAGATAAAACCAAGACTGGGAGGAGGGAAGAGAGACCGGCAGAGACGGAGACATGCAAGTTGGGGGGAGGAGGGGAAAGGGGCTGCAGGAGGGAATATGGGGCATCACCCAGCTCAGTCTGCATGGTGGGCAATTCCAGTGACACCTGGGACAAAAAGAGGAATTTGTATGTGCGAGATGAGATAAGCACAAGGGGCAGCATTTCACCTCATAGGTGCTTCGTGCCCCAGCTGAGCCAGAGCCAGGTGTAGCTAACTACACACAGCTTTAAACCTTCCTTAGCCTATAGAGGGGGGTGTTTCCTAGGCTGCTTAGAGGAACCCTTCCTCTCCCATGTTCTTGCTCCCAGCACGCAAGGGTTACATTTGCCTCATCCCCCAGTGGTCCCACAGGGAGGGTGCTTTGGGGTTTGGTTTGTTTTTTGAGAGGGGGCATATTTACCAACCGAGCCAATGTCAGTTTGCACAGATAGCCCTCCCAGGGAGAGGTGTTACCTCCGCCCCATTCCCAGGGCTGTCCCTACACTCAGTCCTGCAATGGAGGCGTGGGAGAGAGCGAGCTGCCAGGGAAAGAGTTAAGGGAGCCAGAAAGCAGCAGCCTGAGCTGTCTGTTTGCTGTAACCATGCGGGTTGCAGAACAGAAAAGAGGAATCTCTAGTCTGAAGAATCCGAGAAGAGAAAGTCACCAAGAAAGGGAGGTGAGGGAGGCCCAGACCAGCACCGACTCTCCTCGGGTGCTTCCCTTGGAACCACTGCTCGACTCACCTTGGCTTCCCAAAAGAACTGGTGGGGGCAGAAAAAGATACTGGGGAACTGAGTCCTCCCATGACAGCAGATTGGTATTACTGGGACTTCCCTGCCTAGAGGAGCCTATTAGTTACCAGCCGGTCTCACTCTGTTGTCTTGCGGGCTGTGTGATCTGCAGGGAAAAGAGAGAGACTCTAACGCATTAACCCCAGGAGTGGACTCAAAGAATCTGCATGTGGCACTGTGGGCCTGCTTGCTGTTCACCCTGAACTGCGCCATGTAAACCCCCTTTCTGGGACAGCTGCTGTGGAGCCCCGGCCCTGTGTTCATGACCCTCCAGTGATGCCTCCCAGTCCCCAGAGGACTGTGGCACCGTGGATGTCCCTGCAGTGCTAACCTGGGAGATTGCTTCATTTCCTGGGGCTCCTGTGCTGCCAGGCCTCCAGAGACGGCTCCTGGTGTTAGGGAGAGCGGAGGTACCTGCTCTCTACAGCACTGGACAGGGACTGCCTGAGGAGTGACTCTCTGGCACCAGGCGCTGGGGAGGAGGGAAAGGCACTGGTGCAGCTACGGCAGAGGGGCTGTGGCTAAGATCTCTCCAGGGAGAAGATGAAGATTGTCCAGCTGTACGTTGTGCTGATTTCAGTGCGGTATGTCCCTGCCGTGACCTGGCTGTAAGTATGGCGCAGGCTGGATCTTGTCTGACTGAAAGGTCCCCTAGGGAGGTTGAGGGACCCTAACCCCCACCACAGAGATGAAAGACAGATCTCCCGGGCAAGGGCAGGAGTGGGAGACCTCAGCATGCCAAAGGGAGTCTGGAGTTCCCCTGGGCTGGAAAATCTTGTGGGGAGTCTGAGAATATCTCCCTGGTTTTCCTCAGAGTGAGGCTATGAAGAGGGATTTTCCCCTTTGGGCAGTTAGCATCTCCACAGCCTCTCTCTGAGCACAGCTCTCTCCCCCTCCTCTTCTGTGCAGGTACCTGGCAAAGCAGCCCTCCCTGAGAGGGACTCTACGAGATTCCCGTGCCTGTGAGGGCTTGAAGGGCCTGGCAGAGGAGCAAGTGCGGATCTGCCAGCGGCAAGTGGAAGCCATGGACTCAGTGAAGCGCGGAGCAGAGCTGGCCATAGAGGAGTGTCAGCACCAGTTTTACAACCGCCGGTGGAATTGTTCCACGCTGCAGGGACTACAGGTTTTTGGCAAGGTTGCCATACAAGGTCAGAGGTCAAGAGTTAGGCAGATCTGGGCAGTGCATGGAACATTTGCCATCAGTGTCCAACTTTTTGGCTTATTTCCAAACCCCACCCTAAAGCTGACACGTACCCAGTGGTGCGGCGGGAGGGGGGGGGGGGGCTGGGAGTTGCCTCGGGCGCCACGCTGGGGGGTGCCAATTTAGCTGCCAAAAGTTATGTTGACAGCTGGACAGTGGTGGGAAGGACCCCAGGAGCACTGGCCAGACAGCAAAGGGAAGGACTGTGCTAGGACCCTGCGGCCGCCAGCTGCTTCCACACCTGCAGGAAATCAAAACTGAGTGTGATGCGCCCAGCAGAGGCAGCGCACAGGGTGGGGTTCAGGCTGAGCATGCGCAGAACACAGCTAGCGCACAGGCCCCCTCTGCAACTACAACCCCAGAATCCCCTTCACTGCCAGTTGTTCCAAGGCACAACCCATTGGGCCTCAGCATCCAGGTCTCACCTGTAGCTCACCCCCGAGAAACCGCAGCTGCTGATTGGCCAGAGGGCGCATCAGTCTGGCTGGAAGTGGAACAGCCCCATGTGTCAGAGGGAGCCCCACATGGTAGTGGGGGTCCAGCTGGGGGATTGTTCTTTTTTTTATTTACATTTTTATTTTTGCTGACTTAGAAATAAATAACATATACATAGTAACAAATGATTGGGGGGCACAAATTTTGCCTGTGCCCCCGGGTGAATAATACCCTCGCTATGCCACTGCAAGTACCCTAACTTTTAAACTTTCTCCCTAGTCCCAAACCAAGGCCTAACCTTACCCACTTATCCTAATTCTAATAGCAAGTAGAACACTAAACTGTACACACCTGCTGTAACTAATATGCGTACTCTGGCTATCCCTCACCCCAAGTCACCCCAGTCCTCACCCTGATTCTAATGTCAACCAGATGTTGATCCTAATGCTTACCTAGATTATTCCTCTTAATGATCATGCAGCCTATTAAACCTAATGCTCACCAAGCCCACAGAGTGTGTTTGTGTTTGGAAAGCAGATTCAGGTAAACTGAAAGATTCAATGTGGTGTTGATTTTGGCCTCCCCATAACCCTGATTAGATTAGCTGGAATGGGGAAGAGCCAGGTTCAGAACACAGCTCAGGGACTTGGCCCTAGCTATCCTTTCCCCATGAGCACCCTGACCATTAGGATGGTCTGATATGGGGCACTCTCAGTCCTTGTTGTTGAAGATTCTGCTGTGGATAAATAGCACTGCAATAATATATATATATATATATAAAATTGAAAATAACTGATTTGCACAGGGAGTGGAAGCCAGATGCCCGACTTCTCAGGGTTGTGTCGGAGCTAGCCACTGCGCTAGAGAGTGTTTCTCACTGTCTCTCACTGGCCCAATGACTGTTCAAGTATTTAATACCCAGCTTTAGTAGGAGAGCTCAAGACCGCTCCACTCCAGAATAGCTTGATGGTTAGAGCATGCACCTGGGAACCTTCCCTTCTCATAAGTGCCCCAACGGCTAAGCTAGAGGTTGAATGTGTGTGTGTATGGTGGGGACCTTCTCTTTAAAAAGGGTTAAAATTCCCCCAAATTAAACAACATATTTTGTTTGACCCAAAATTATTCTTCCCCCAATCTGATTGACCAAAAATGCCAAAATATGTTACAGTTTCAGTTTGATTCAAACCTTTTTTTATTAGTTTGCAGAAGTACTAGCAAACCAAAAAAAAAAAAAAAAAAGTTCTCTGCCATGCGTTAGTCCCGAGAAATGAGGCTCCAGGCCCTTCACTTGGATGGACAACTTCCCAGGTCCATGGACTAGGGTTGCCAGATGGTTTCAACAAAAATACCGGACACACTTGACATCACATCACAATCGACATTACATCTTATTTAGAAAATACCGGACATTTCTATTTTCTCATTTCTATTTTCTCAATTTGTTTCCCGAACAGAAAGCTTAAATACTGGACTGTCCGGTTCAAAACCAGACACCTGGCAACCCTACCATGGACATCCTCAGAGCTGCAGGATGGTTCCTGTGCTCAGCCTCACTGCATGCTGTCTTGTTCTCCACTCTCCCCCCAGTTCTTTCCCTCTTGCATCCCCTTCCCTCTCTGCTGGGGACATGAGACTTCTGGGAGTGGGGAGCCCAGAGCTGAGTGCATGTCATGTGGGATCTCCCTAGTGCCCTACCAAGACAGGCTTTCCTCTCCTGGCTGTGGGCTCATCTCCCAGGCTACCTCTGGCATGTAACCCAGATAAAGCTGCAGCACCTCCCCTCTTTGCCAAGGAACTGAAGGAGAACTTTGACTGACAACTCTGAAAGAAATTGTTCCTTCCAACGCTTACTTCTCTGCCTTCTGCAGGCACACGAGAATCCGCCTTCATTCATGCCCTGTCCTCAGCGGGCTTGGCATTCGCCGTAACCCGGGCCTGCAGCCGTGGGGAGCTGGAGAAGTGCGGGTGTGATCGTAAAATCCGTGGGGTCAGCTCGGAAGGTAACAGAAAGCGGTTGGTGCAGGAGAGAGACGCCTCCTGCCCCTTTGACATGGAGACAGAGGGAAGGAGGCTCAGGAACAGAGCACAAAGCCTGCTAGGTACCACTGGGAAGGGGGCAGCAGAGGAGAGAGGGAAAAAAAGATGGGGATGGACAGTGCTGCCCTGTGTGTCCCAGGGAAGGGAACCATGCGTGGGCAGGGGAGGGGGTAAGGGAGAGATGAGCAGAGTGTTCTGCTTTTCCTGCTAATGCATGAACAACCCTGCACCTGCCCCACACCTGGGGCAGCCTTTTTGCCTATGAATGCTCCCTCTCTCTCCCAGGCTTCCAGTGGTCAGGCTGCTCTGACAACCTACCCTATGGAATTGCCTTTTCTCAAGCCTTCGTGGATAACCCCGAGCGGAGCCGGGGTGTCTCCTCCAGCCGAGCGCTCATGAATCTGCACAACAATGAGGCTGGGAGGAAGGTGAGCTTTGCGCCTTGTGTGGGGGCGGGGTCACACCCAGATGTCTGGGCCCTGGGCCAGATTAAGAAAGGGGCTTGACGGGCTGCAGCCCAGAGCCTGGGGAAAGGGGCTGCGCAAGGATATCCAGCTTACAAATGTGCAGATCTTTGCTCAGGGCCTCCTAAGCCCGGGGCCCTGGACTACAGCCACTAGCACGCCTGCGTTCCAGCCCTGCCTGGCGTGGGGGAGACATGGCTGTGCACTGCCGCCCCGCACACACGCTGGCCTGGAGCTGTGAGCACCAGGAAGCTCCATCCCATCGCTTCCCTCACCTGCAGGCTTCGCCCCTGAAGTTCCCATGGACCCAGAGCTGCAGGGGAGTGTAGGGTAGCCCGCAAAGCCACCTGGCCACCAAAGGGGAGCTGCCCCACACAAGCACCCTACTCTCAAGCCCTCTGCCCCAACCATGAGTCCCTTCCCACACTATAACCCCCCAGACCCCTCCCACCCCAAGCTCCTACCCTGAGCCCCCTCTCACATCCTAGTCCAGACACCACTCCCTACCCTGAGCCTCCTCCCACACCCTAGCCCAGACCCTACACCTCCGCTTCCTGCCTTGAGCCCCCTCCAGTATTACAACCCCCTTGGCTACAGCCTGGAGCCCCCTTCTGCACCCCAAACACAATCTCCAGTCCCACACTGGAGCCTGCAACCCCATAGGGAGCCCTCAGCACCTAACCCCCTAGCACAACCCATAGTCTCCTCCTGCGCGCTGGGGCTCCTAAGGGCCCCACAAAATGTAATTGCTCCAGGTCCCCAGAAGAGCTAATCCAGCCCTGTTGGGCCATTGATTGGGTACCAGAGCCTGTCCCATCCCCCACTCCCTTTGTCCAGATTAGAATGCCCCCCAAGGTGGTTCTCTCTGAGGAGAGCCCGTCTCCTCCCGTCTCTTTGCCTTTCCGCGAGGCTATCATTGCTCAGCCTCTGTTCCCTCTATGCCTTGGATGGATCCTAATTCCTCCACCTGCTGCAGAGCAGCTTTCTTTCCCTCCGATAGCCTAGATGGAGCCCCTTCCTCTGCCTCTAAGTGGATTCACTTCCTTCTCTCTGTCTTCATGCCAGTCCTCCCTCCCTCCCCTCTTTCTACATGAATGGCTTCCTCTCCCCTCACCTGCTCCGGGGCTTCCCTTTGCTTTGTGGCGAGTAGACACCTTTCCCTAGTGCCTCAGAGTGGGCCCTTTTCTCACGTGGAGACGGCCTGCTCATAGCCCTCTGCAAAGGGATCTCTCTGTCCGGGGTGGGGCCCTTCCCCTCAAACTGGGCCCTCCAGCTGAGGAGCGGATCCGTTACTTGTGCTTCATATTCCTGGGAGCGGCCGCCATTCGTTTTCTGATCCCGATCACAACACAGGGAGACACCTTTCCCCAGGCTGCCCTCCCCTGCCTCTGTAGGTCACACGCCTCACATGCAGCACCCCCTGGGAGGCAAAGAGAAGCTCCACTTCTCACTGGCACCCTCGGGTGAGGCGTGGTGGGGTAGGGGCTGCATGAGGCCTTCCATCGCCTCTGACAGCTGCTTTCTGCTCGCCAGGCCATCCTGTCCCACATGAAGGTCGAGTGCAAGTGTCATGGAGTGTCAGGTTCCTGTGAGGTCCGCACCTGCTGGAAGGTGATGCCCCCCTTCCACAAGGTGGGAAGTGTCCTGAAAGAAAAATTTGAGGGGGCCACAGAGGTGCAGCCCAAGCGGGTTGGTTCCCGCAAGCTCCTGGTGCCCAAGAGCTCCCGCTTCAAACCCTACACAGCTCACGATCTGGTCTACTTGATGGCCAGCCCAGATTTCTGTGTCCGGGATCCCCGCAGTGGGGTTCCTGGCACCACTGGACGCCAGTGCAACCGGACATCCCATGCCACGGACGGCTGCGAGCTGCTGTGCTGTGGGCGGGGCTTCCGCACGGCCCAGGCCGAGGTGGTGCAGAGATGCAGCTGCAAGTTCCACTGGTGCTGCTCTGTCACGTGCAAGCAGTGCCGCCACCTGCTGGAGGTGCACACCTGCCAGTGACGGGCAGGGGCGAGTGCTGGGCCAGCATGCCAGCACCCAGAGGCAGGGGAAGACCTGGGGAAAGGGGGTTCAGTGAGAGGGACTGAGAGCTCCAGAGAGGAATATACAAAGTAGGGGGAGGGAGGGACGGGGCTGTCTTTACTGCCCCAATAAAGAGGGAGCTGATGGCTCCAGAGGGGGCATCTGTGGGGGGTGCCCAGAGGTTGCTGCCCTGTTACAAAGGGGTTTGCCGGGCTGTGGCGCGAGGGCTTTGGGCTGGGGCCGGTGAGCTCTGTATTCATCTTTGGACGGGTGAACACACAAAGTGCCATAAACCCTTAAATATGAGGAATAAAAGTCCTGTATCAGCAGGAGAGGCAAGCGTGAGCTCCTGTGTGTGTGAGCCCTGGCGGCCCTTCTGGTGGGCACTTCCACACGTGGCCGGGGGGTGCTCAGTCCATTCCGGAGGCTCAGGACGCCAGTGCCCTTTGTCGGCAGCTCGCTGAGCGGGTGCTGGGGAAAGCGCAGGGGGAACCAGTGAGAGTCCCAGAGACACTGCTGGTGCAGCGAGTGTGGAGGGAGGGGCTGCTGGGAGAGGAGCCACGCGGCTGAGAAGGAACAGAGACAGTGATGTGCGTGGGCTGTCCGGGCCCTTTATAAAACCAAACATCATAGAGAGGAAGCGCCCACGGGTGATGCCATGACAGGATACTGGAGGGTAAAAGACACGGCAGGTTTGGGGCAGGAACCTGGAAACGGGAAGAGGCTTCAGTTGAATCACCCCAGGCCTGATGCCTCTCCTGTTGCTGGAATCTCTTTTCCTAGCTGCTGAGCCTTGGAGGCACCTGGAGGACAGTGAAACCGTACAGTGAATATGACCCCGCCCCCAGTCATTGGTTCCCCAGTGAATTATGGGTTGCGGTCAATCCCACTGCTGTCTAGGGCAGAAAGGTGGCAGTGGCACGTGGACGAAAGGGGCTGGGCACTGGACATTATTACTGGGGACAGAGAGACAGACAGAGGTAGGGGAAAGTTGCTTCAGATCCTATCAAGTGTCTCCTCATCTCTCTGCCTCCACAGAGTCCATTCAGTGCCCTATTCCCCTTTTAGCCTTCCTCCCTGGGGATCTCCCTCTGTCCTGTCTCCTCCACTCATCCCTCCGTGAAGCTGAAGAATTTCTGGCTCCAGCGTAGCACCTCCTCCTCGCCTTTCTCGTCGCTCAGCACTTGGTAGGTCTCATTCCTGTGGCAACCATGGCGAAGCACCTGAGCAGAGAATGATAACCTTATCCCCAGAGTCTGGCGTGGGTCCCTCTCCCCACACCCCACCCGGACATCTAGGGGCCCAAAGGGACTTCAGGGAGTAAGAAGCAGCTGTCTCCTGTTAACATGAGTCCTGAAAATGTGAGTGCCTGTCCCTTGATCAGAGGAGGGCCTGGAAGTGAGGGTGGAGAGTGTAGACCCTGCATGGGGAGCAGCAGCCAATGGTGCCAGAGGGGAAAGCCTTCCTGGAAAAACGATTAGAGAAGAGAGCAGAACATGGAGTGATTTGAGCTGGCCTGCACTAGCTTGGTGACCTATGGTTGGCTGGTTAGTTATTTAGCTTCCATTTTGTTCTCCATAATCTCACATTTCATTACAAACAACAGTGTGAAGGGTAAGGGCCTGTGACATACAGGGGGTCAGGTGAGGTGACCTAACGGTCCCTTCTGGCCCCAAATTCTATGAATCTATTAAATGAGTGTCTAGCCCTGATGGCTGTGAAGAAACCTCCAGAGCAGGCATTTGTGACACTGGCGTAAGTCTTCAGGCAGCCTGGAATAAGGGCTCCGAGAGACCCGGCCGTACCGGCCACATTTACTTCAGTGGGGCTAGCTTACCTGTCCAGTTATGCTGATTTAAAATGTCAGCCCTGTGATCTGAGAGACAAGGTGGGGGAAGTAATTTCTATCCCCTTGTGTCTCTACTCTCCTGGGACTGACACTGCTATCTGCTTTACATCTAATTAGAGCTGTGGATAAGGAGGAGGGATCAATCTATGGAAATCTGCTTAATCTACAGTGAGTGACCTTTCAGTCTGTGCCCCTGGCGCCCAGTGCCTGGATGTGGCACAGCTTTTTGGTGCCCAGTCTGAGAAGCCAAAGGTCTTAGAGAAGGGGAGAAGCCTGGGGGGTCAGGTTGACTCTGGTGGGGAGTCTGGAGCCAACCTTGTCTGTAGTGGTTGGTACTCCTTCCTGTCCTGCAGCCTCCCCACAGGTTCCATTGCAACCATCACACTCAGGTTTGTCTTCAAAAGGCTGGGAAAATTTCCTGCTGGATGCTGACATTTTAATGTTCTCACATGAGCTGGGGGCCGGGGCACATGGTGTGTGCCTGGCTCTATGTATAACCAAATCCCACTGAGGAGTCGTCGAACCTGTGAGCCCAGCAGAGGATGCTGGGTCATGTTCTGCATACCCACATGGTCTACAGTAAGTGGCATTTCCTTTTGGAAACCCAAGGGCGTGGAGCTTGATTTTGGGGTGGAGCTCAGAAGAGTCCCGCCACTTCCTCCTCCCCATTCCACTCAAGGAGGGGAAAGTCCCGGGGCAGGGAAGGAGCCGGATGGAGCCAAGGAGGAAGGTGGAGCTGGGCAGACTCCTGGCGAGTGGGGCTGGTCCTCACCTGCTGGCTGTTGAGGCTGCGCTGCAGGCACTGGTGGCTCTTGAAAGCACAGTAATTAGGGTGCTGAACTCTGTCTGAGTCACAGATCTGCAGAGAGAGGGGGAAATGTTAGAGAGAAAACACAGGTGAGGAGGGATGAAGGGACAACAGAGGTTCAGCACCTACTTTGCTTGGAAAGTCTCCTTCTTGGAAGAAAGCATATTCCACCTGCAGCCAAAGGGTCACGCGGGGGTCATCACAGCCGTGCATGGCCAGGCGGCCACACCAGTAATCTGCACGCAGCCCTCCATACGCTTCCATCCCATAATATCCCACCGCCTCCAGGGACCCGACCTGCAAATGGAGGGGATGGTCAGAGATGGGCGAGCTTCCCCTCCAGCTGGGTTTACTCCAAGACCTTGCCGCAGTGCCTTGGGTACCTTATTGCCCACAGCCTGATACTGGGCAGAGATCTCAGGGTTGATGTAGGTGGCGAAAGTGCCAGCATCACAGTGAACACGTCTCAGATTCGACACCCCTTGGCACTGCTCCCGCTTCAGTGAGCAGAAGGCGCAGTCAGGACACAGATCCACGTGGCGCCTCCCGGTACTGTCACACACCTAGAGAAGGCGACAATGGCAAGGCGAAGGGCCTCTGGTGGCTGAACAGGGCAGCTGGGGAGAGCACAGGAAGACCCAGAGCTGGACTCAAAGGCCTCCTATGCTCTGGGACCAGACACTGTACATCCCACCCAATTTATAATCTAGCCACTCGGGACTCAGCCTCTTCCAGCAGAAGGGACTGGAGAGCAGAGCCAGAGCATGGACTTTTGGGGGAGTTTCCAGATGCTACCGGCAGGAAGAGTAGGGAAGGTTGTCATGGAGGCCAAACAGTTGATCCTTACTGAATCGCCAAATCCAAGGGCTCTTGCCTCCATTCGCTTCCAAGCCTGGGTAATGGCTGAAGATAGGCAGATGCCCTCCAGCATTGCATAGCAGAGAATCACTAGGGCCTCATCCCTCTCCAGCGCAAGGAGGCTAATGCAGAGAAAGAAACAGCCAAAGGAACAAGTCAGTTTTGGGGATCTGTCGTTTCCTGCTGGTTCTTTACCGGAGGAGTGGAGAGTGCCACACTGGGTCATAGTCCAGATCCCAGAAGGTCTCTCTTCACAAGTGTAAGAGCAAGAAATTGTAAAACATACATATAGAGCATTAGACCCTTCAGCCAAATTGCACCTGTGTGATTGTCCGAGTGGCAGGCACATGTGCAGGGTTTGTATGTGCATGTATAATGTATATGGGGGCTTGCTTTGTGTGCACTTATCAATATGTGAAGGGAAATTTGTACAAAGAATAGCATTACAGAGCTTTATCAGGTGGCATTACTCCAGTTGTTCTTGCTAATTTTGTTTATTTGAAAACCCAGGAACTAGATCTTGGAGAACTGCTTATTGTTAGCTGTGGTGCAATTCCATTTAGATTCTGAGGCTATCACTTTAAAAGTCTCTTCTCCCCAGCCTGAATCAATAAATAGCAAATAGAAAAGGAGGGAATATGAGCAATAAATGAGCAATTATGAAATAAAATATGAATGAATAAGGGAAGCTAAAGATATGAGCAAAAAATCTGTGGTCAGTAGGATTAAAGACAGTGAGGAACGTATATCACGAACAAAAGAAATCCAATGGTATAGACCTATTACCAGAAAGGATTGGTTTAAAAGGTTGATAATGATGCAGAAAAAGCAGAAATATTCAATAAATATGTCTGTTCTATATTTGGAAATAAGCTGGAAGACATTCATAGCTTGCAGCAATAACAAAATACCTTCTATTCTAACAATACGTAGGAAGTAAGCAACAGCTAAAGTACATCACTCGAATGCAGGATGGGATAAATTTCACCCTAGAGTTTTAAAAGAATTAGCTGAGGTGTTCTTTCAGACACTGATAATGGCATTCCACAAATCTTAGAACATAGCATCCTGTCTGCTGACAGTGGCCAATGCCAGATGCCCCAGGGGGAGGGAACACAACAGGGAATCATCATGTGACCCCTCTCCTGTCATCCATTTCCAGACAGAGGCTAGGGACACCAATCCTATCCTTCATGGCTAATAGCCATTGATGGACCTAACCTCCATGAATTTATCTAGTTCTTTTTTGAACCCTGTTAAAGTCTTGGTCTTCATAACATCCTCAGGCAAGGAGTTCCACAGGTTGATTGTGGAATAACAGGGAAGCGTCAAGGGGATAGGAAAAATGTGAAGGGTCAATTTAATAAAGGGTAAATGAGATTACTTAAATTCCCTCCAAGCTGTGCGGCCATGCAGCAGGCTATCAAAGGCCAGGCAGGCACGTAGCCACAGGGGCCTGGAGAGGAGAGAGGTAGAGGACCTGAAGGGCTGCACCATGGAGAGGTGCCACTCTCCCACCCCTGTTCTCCTGCAGTGGGGAGAAGCACCTCTTCCCGAGCCCTGGACTGCTGTGGCAAGAGCGAGCTGGGAGGAGTCCTTTTTCTTTGCCACAGCCCTGGGGCAACCTGCACCCCAAGTTCTTGATCCACAGCACCACCCCAGAGCCCTCACCCCCAGTTGCAGCCCTCATTCCTCTGCACCCCAATCTTCTGACCCAGCCCTGAGCCCTCTCCCACACACCAAACTGCTCTGCCCATCCCATGACACAGCATCACCTCCATATTGATGCACAGAACAAAATTCATTCCACATTCGGATGGAGCTTGACCTCCAGTCTGGGCAAAATCACGGAAATACTGATGTGAGATGCAATCAATAAAGCATTAAGAGGTGGCAGCATCGTTAATACGAGTCAACATGGTTTTATGGAAAATCTTGACAAACAAGTTATATCCTTTTTATGAGTTTGGTTAAAAGGTGGCTATGTTAACATACTATATTTAGACTTCAGCAAGGTATTTGATTTAGCTCAGTATGACATTCTGATTAAAAAATTAGCACTATAATAAAACAATGCATCCCATATTATTAAATACATTAAAATGGCTAATAGCTCTAAAAGAGTAATTATACATGGGAACTCATTATGGTATGGGGGTGATTCTAGTGGGGTCCCACTGGGATATAATCTCAGCCCAATGCTTTTCAATATCTTTAGCAATGAACTGGAAGAAAACATTAAGTCATTTCTGGCCAAGATTGCAGATGGCACACAAATGAGAGAAGTGCTCAATAATAAATAAATACATAATAATAATATAATAATGAATCCTTTGTTCGGAGTGACGACTACCAGATGACTGGAGGTCTGGAGGACCTGCCTTATAGTGACTGACTAAAGCAGCTCAATTAGTTTAATCTGTCAAAGATCAGGTTAAATTGTGACTAGATGAGAGCCTGGACACTTCTGTGTGGGGAGATTTCTGCTAGTCTACCAAGACATAGCGAGATCTAGTGATTGCAAGTTGACAATAGACAAATTCAGATAACAAATAAGGGGCAGATTTTTAACACTGCGAGTAATTCATCATTGGAACAACTTGCCAAGGGACATGTTAGATTTGCTATCACAGGAGATCTTTAAATAAAGTTTTAGGTGTTTTTCTAAAATAAATGTGCTAGCTTAAGCTGACATTATGGACTTGACTCTGTGAGCTTCTGTGGCCTGTGCTCTGCAGCAAGTTGGAATAGATGATCATAATGATCCCTTCTGGAATTAAAAATCTCTGACTCTCTCTGCCAGAATCTCCCAGATAAGATAAGAGTATCTTTTAGGTGGAGCTGCTGACTGCAGGATATATCCAGATAAGGAAACAAACTGTTAAAATGATGCTAAAAAATTACAAAAAAAATTGTGTCTCTCTGTAGGTTCTATGTGTGCCTAAACAGGACAGTCTCCCATACTGAGATTAACCCATTGGACCAAGTGCACCCTGAAGGATTACCTAGGAGGCCTGGGGCCAGAAGCAGGGATCAGGGCCTCTTGCAATCACTGCATCCAGCAGAGATGAAGCCTGCTCCGCTTGGCCACCATCTCCCAGCCAGGTCATTCTACTTCCCAGCAGTGGTGAGGCCACATCTGGAGTACTGCATCCAGTTCTGGGCCCCCCACTATAGAAAGGATGTGGACGCATTGGAGAGAGTCCAGTGGAGGGCAACCAAAATGATTAGGGGGCTGGAGCACATGACCTATGAGTAGAGGCTGAGGGATTTGGGCTTGTTTAGTCTGCAGAAGACAAGAGTGAGGGGGGATTTGATAGCAGCCTTCAACTACCTGAAGGGAGGTTCCAAAGAGGATGGAGAGAGGCTGTTCTCAGTAGTGACAAATGGCAGAACAAGGAGCAATGGTCTCAAGTTACAGTGGGGGTTGGATATTGGGAAAAGCTAATTCCCTAAAAAGGTGGTGAAGCACTGCAATGTGTTCCCTAGGGAAGTGGTGGAATCTCCATCCCTAGAGATTTTTAAGTCCCTGCTTGACAAAGCCCTGGCTGGGATGATTTAGTTGGGATTGGTCCTGCTTTTAGGAAGGGGCTGGACTCGATGACTCCTGAGGTCTCTTCCAGCCCTAGGATTCTATGCATGTACACATACATGAAAGTGTGGGAAGGTATGGCCAGTATCAGTGTGCACTGAACAAGGAAGTTTCACGCATTTTTAGTATGCACATAACTGTGACCGTGTATGTTTGAAAGGAGCTCACTAGACATGTGTCTGAGAGGGTGTGTGAGGAACATACTGCGCATGTGCATGGGGATATTTACGTGAGCATAAGAAGACCTCAATCATGCATATACAAGGGTATAGGTGTGAGAAGCTCCTAGACATGTCCACAAAGTTGTGTTTGGAGAACTCACAATACAGCTACAGAAAGGTGGGGGTGTGAGAGGCTCATAGTATGTATGCATGTGTGTGAGTGTTATCAGACCATAGTGGACTGCCCTATATCTAAATAAATCCTACTGAATAACAGGAGACAATAATATGCTGCAGACCCTCTGCAGATTTTCAGGAAAGCCATCTGGAGACAAAAATAGAAAGAAAAATATGAGTGTGCCCTGAAAACTTCAAAAACCTAATTAATGTGTATCCAACAAACACACACTTTGTCCAAACAGCAAATGACATTAACACTGCCACAGAAGACTATGACGGAGTCTTTACCAGGGCAGCACAGCAATCCCTAAACATACAACCACACAATCTTAATCACACAAAACAGAGAGAAAATCATTACTTAGACTCTGCCATACACTCAGGAATAAAGTGAGGAACTGTTCAGCTTAAAACAGAGACGTACATGTCACTGATGTAGGCACAGCTCACAGATGTGTAACAAATTAGTGCTCTAGCAAAAAACTGTAGCACCTGAAGGAAAAATTATCATGGGTTGAAGTTATGATGTACACCCAGTGCTTCTAGCAAATCTGGAAAGAATTTAAGATAACCAATGGGGAACGGGGAGGGCCTATCCAAGATGGTAGAATCTGAACAGAACACTTCTAGGACCTATACAAAGGTATCAAACACCTAAAGACACATTAAAACAATCTGCTCATAACAAGAAAATGAAATGTTTGGAAACTCAAACCAAGGAAATCATGTGGTCTCAACAATAGATGCTGAAACACAACACGGAACCCATCCAGAAACGCAACTTAAACTAACCATCCAGTCTGCACACCTCTCTGGGATATGGTCGGTGGACAAATTACCTGACTACAAAAGCCAAGAGATCCTACATTCTAAACAACTATAAAAGCTCTGTTTGAGCAGTAACGGGTGGCCAATTATCATGTAGTAGTATCTTCAGCAACAGAATAATCTAGGAGTGGGCAAATACTGGCCTGCAGGCCAGATCTGGTTTGCCAAGGGTCGCTGCTATATTCACCTACAACTCTGCAGGTATGGGCACTTGCACCTTCCATTGGCCGTGGATTGCCATTCCTGGTCAATGGGAGCTGCGGGAAGCAGTGTCCCAGTCTGCACCACGTCCTACAGCTCCCATTGGCCAGGAACAGTGATACACAGCCAACAGAAGTTGTAAGCACCTGTATCTGTGGAGGCTCAGATCAATACAGCAGCATACCAGGACTAACTCTGGCAACCACCACCGTCTCATCACCTGCCCCTGGAATAATGCATTACCAGACCAGTTACAACATAGTCTAGGCACGTCAAATAGTATATCCTTGAGAAATGAGCTACAGCCCATATTTTTAGCCTACAGGTGCTACCATGGTTACAGGGGACCCCTTTTCAGTCCCTCTTGGGTCCACCTCTCAGGTGAGAGTTTTCATCCCTGCCTGTGTGGAACTGCCATTTTACCTCTTTTAGACTAGATGTCTGGGGGTGTGTCTAGACTACATGCCTCCTTCGACGGAGGCATGTAGATTAACCAGATCGGAAGAGGGAAATGAAGCCGCGATTAAAATAATCGCGGCTTCATTTAAATTTAAATGGCTGCCCCGATCTGCCGATCAGCTGTTTGTCGGCAGATCGGGGGAGTCTGGACGCGATGCCCCGACAAAGAAGCCTTTCTTCATCGACACAGGTAAGCCTGGTTTCACGAGGCTTACCTGTGTCGATGAAGAAAGGCTTCTTTGTCGGGGCATCGCGTCCAGACTCCCCCGATCTGCCGACAAACAGCTGATCGGCAGATCGGGGCAGCCATTTAAATTTAAATGAAGCCGCGATTATTTTAATCGCGGCTTCATTTCCCTCTTCCGATCTGGCTAATCTACATGCCTCCGTCGAAGGAGGCATGTAGTCTAGACACACCCTGGCAGTGGCTGTAGCCACCTGTGATATCTTGACAGGCCCGGGTGATTTTGGTACTTGAAAGACACATCTCCCTGGGGCCTGTGCCCTGCAGCAGATCGAAGTGACTCAAACCAGGTTCTTCAAAACAAATGCATTATGTATTCACCCAAAGGTACATTGCAACAGAAAAGAGAGTTCAACTAACCAAAGGCATGCACACCTGGGGCTCACCTAAGGTTTATGCTTTCCCTCAACCTCAGTCAAGCCCCGCTGCCTAAGAGCTATCCCGCAGGGCCTGCATCTCACTCTGGATATCCTACTCAGACAATCCCCTGCTGACCAAAGTTCTCTTTTCCTTTGTAGAGAGTTTTCACCTGTCCAGTACCCTTTTGATCTTAGGCCCTCAGCCTTGTCAAATCAGCTGTAATTTTGACTAGTGGCTGGAAATAGCATCTTCCCAATTAATGGCCCAGAAGCGGCTTTGCTCTGTCCATTGTTTTGTTTCCTGTTTGTTCTTCTTAACAGGTCCCTTGGATTTAACTCTCTGTAGTCAGACAGCAGAACATCATGCAGGTGAACCGCAGTGGTCTGGAGATCTCCCATAATCTCCACAGATGTGATTATCAAGTATAAAAGACAAGAAACAGAGGGAAAGATGTGGGCTGGTCATAGGCTTAAAAGCCTTTTGATTCAACCTGACATCTAGGACTGAACAGTAAATTGGTACTGGAGAGACTACATGATATTAAAGTGATGCCCCCGTCCATCCAAGGCAGGATAAAAGTTGAACAATATGCAAACAAAAGATTCCAACCAAGAAAGGGAAGTCAAACAGATGGAATTTCTACTCAGCTCTTTTAAAAACTAATACTAATGTTGCTCTGGAAAAATCTCCAAACCAGGGACTTCCAATAAGTAACTCCAAGTAGAATACACAATGCTGAGTTATGCCACGGTGCTGTAGCCATGTTGAGCTAGCCCTGAGAACTGAGCACCAATGGATGGAACTCACAGACAGGGGCGTCCCTAGACTAGCTGCCAGCAACTGGCGCCCTAGGCAAACCATGCAATTGGTGCCCCCACCTCCAAACCCCTCAATGATATTGCACCACCATTTGGCGCCCCATTTAACTTGGCACCGTAGGCGACCGCCTAGTTTGCCTATATGGACGGGCCGCCCCTGCTCACAGAAGCCAGCCTACTGAGCCGGGAGCTGCCTAAGCTGGCCTGCAGGAAATGTCACGGTGAATGGCACCTAGCTATAAGCCAGAAGGAGCCTTCTAGCACCCTCACAATTCAGAGCTGTGAGTCCTTCCCCTGAATTAGGCACCTATGCTACGTCTGGTCAACTCTTTCTCATGAGAAAGAAGAGAGTGGGACCATTCTAGCCAATAATGCAGTGATCAGGGCTCTCCCCCAGAAGCCCTGTTTTACAACGCTATACTGTAACTTTACTTGTGCAAGAACACGTGTGCAGTGTAGACAGCAGACTAGTTTTTGTGCAAGAACAGCTGTTCTTGCGCAAGAACAGCTGTTCTTGTGCAAGAAGCTCCCAGTGTAGACATAGCCATTATGTGTTTATGAATTAACAAATCCCACAAATTGCTGTATGCCTTGCACATTTGTGGAGAAGGACTGCCCAGAATGGCTTGGGTCTTCTCAGAGCTGTGCTGTTAGAAGGTGTCTGCTGACAGGCATGATATCATCCTTTTCTCACTTAGTTTGAGATTCACTGACATGTACTATAAAGCAGTACACGAGCATGATCAGCATTAATTTCTTCGAGGGAGTCTTTACAACCACACACTAAGGCGTCATCTGCAATTACATCAACCCCCTCAAATCCCTCTAGCACTTCATGCTGACATCTCTGGTACACTTCTGGCCTTCACAGCCATCTGGATCTGCCCAGAAGGGATCAGAAAGCCATCAAATGGGCGCTTTCTTCACCAGGTGTTGCCAGCCAGAAGTCATCTTTGGCACAGAAAAGATCTTTGTTTTTTGTGGGATCCCTTGAATTGCTGGTAAAAGATAACAGGAGCATTGTGGAATTTTCTTGAGGAGTAAACTGTCAAGTGCAGAGTTTGCTCATTATGTATAGAGGTACCACGTCTGTCAGTCACATAACTCTCTTTCAGACTCCTGCTCCATGAGTCTGTCAGGCTCTTCTTAAAGTATCTTCAGTGGAATTGCTGCCCTGTGCCATGTTCACTGTTGCAGTTTCACCCAGATTTGATTTCCAAGTGCCATTCTCCAGGAAGACATCCAAGGCCTGTAAAAACACCTAAATGGCAGGGACTCTTTAATCCATTGCTTCCTTTGTCACTGGCAAAAGCCCACTGGTTCTGCCGCAGGGCCTGTGGCATTTCAATTACAGCAGAACCCTCCTATTGGAACTATTTGGCATCCGAGCTGGATCTGATCATCACAAATTGGAATACAGAAATCGGAAGGATGGGAAAGTGAGACTGCAGTGCCATCTAGTGGCCACTGGAGAGATCACCTGCTTCTGGATCAGCCTGAGCTGATCGGTTTGGTCACTACAGCGAGCCAGATAATTGTGGCGGGGAGGGCTCTACTGTATTTCAAATACGGATCATCCCAGGGAATAAAGTGATGTGCCATTAAAGGAATTTAGCTTGGAGGTGTTTGTTTTCCAGTAGTGTGAGTGATTTATTGTGTGCAGTTTTACAGTAAGTAATCTTTGGGAATGTCATGCCTGATATGAGGTTACCAGTTTTGATTGGATGTATTCCCGTAGAGTTCATCACATGACATGATCTTCATTTCAAGTTTAATTTTTAATCCCTGGAGACTCCAAGCTAGGGAGGTAATAAAATAGACAATTAATCGATTAACCAATAAGCAAAAGCTTGTAAGTTAATGCTATGGACTGCATGCATTCTGCCCCCTCCACTTGCCAGTACATTTTTTAGCAGGCTGGCCAGCAGCCCAGCTCAGTCCTGTCTTGCACTGGGTCCTGGACCTACCTCCGCAACAGCTCTGCATTTTAAGTGTATTAGAAGCCAGGCAGGCAGCTCAGTTCTGGCTCATGCTGGGTCTGCAAGCTCAGACCTCTCCCGTACCCCGGACAGGGGCTGCCACGGGACTATAGAATAGTTGACTAACCAATAAGAATTCATGAGGTTAATTGACTATTCAGTTAACCGATCTTTAACATCCCTACTCCAGGCCAGTCCTGGAGGGCTGCCAATCTTATGCCTGAAGTTTTAGTTTTGCAAATCATTTTTCCTTCCTACTTCATGGCTTCAGTGGAGTGACTGACAGTGAAGACAGAGCTGTACTTTGGATTACTTTTGGTCACTCCTGAATTCATCCTTCTGATGGTTGGGCCTGGCTTCCTTCCCCTCTCTTTGCGGAAACCAGCCATTGAACCCCTCTGGGGCTGGGTCTCTTGGCTGCAGCCCCGTTTACCATTTGTGTCCATACAACAGGTCCAGCTGCATTTGGCACCTCTCAGTCCCTTTTCCCCAGGCAGCTGTGACAACAGGTGATTAAAGTAGCATTTAAGTGCCAAATGGAACCCAGCATTTAGGAGAATGGCCTAACAGCAGAGAACCCTAGGATGCATAAGCACTGCTCAGAGAGCTCCAGCTTACTGCTCTCTCTAGACTGGGAAAGCCAGCCTACTTGCTGCAGTGCCTGGGTCTCTCTATTAGTCTGGATGCCAACCTCAGTCTGCTGCCAACTCATTCAAGTCTCTTCCTTCCTGATGCCTAGGGCTGGCCCCACCACATAGGCAAACTAGGCAGTTGCCCGGGGTACAAGGCTATAAGCAGTGCCCAATTAGATGGAAGGGAATTTTTTTCTCTATATACAAATATATTGGCAGGTTATCTCCTATAAACGAAAGACTCAAATGCTGTGCTTGTAAAGCAGGGCCCCAGGGCCAAGTCAGAAACTGAGCTATGTTATCTATGTCAAGGCAGAGCACGGCTGGGCTTGCAAATGCCGTTCAGATGTGTCATGGCGGAGCTTCCAAAGAGCGCTGCCTGTGCTTGCTGCCTGGGGGCGGCTCTGGCACTTCAGTCACGCTCAGCAGCTCAGTGTTAAGTCAGTGCTGCTCCCCGTTTAGTGACGGCCAGTCAGCGACTCACAACAGCTGTTCTGTTGTGTTCTGAACTGCGACCCCGAAGGCACTGTGCCCACAAAGAATTTGTCTTGTGCTGATCTTGAAAAATTTGACAAAGTTTGCAGCGGACACAACCATTGTGGGAGTGATACATACTGGAAAGACAAGGCCACTGGTACAGAGTCGTCTGGATCACTTAGTAAGCTGAGTGCAAGCAAACAATGTATACTTTCATGTGGCCAAATGAAAATGTATGCACCCAGCAAGAAAGAACGTAGGCCCGACCTATGAGAAGCAGTGGCTGAAAAAGATTGGTGATGGTGGTAAATCAGCTGAATGTGAGCTGCAGTGTAACGCTTTGGCCAAAAGAGCTATTGCAGTCCTGGGATGCATGAACAAGTGAGTTGTGTGCAGGGTCAGAGAAGTTACTTTACCCCAGTTTCTGGCACTGATGCAACTGATGCTGGAATGCTGTGTCCAGGAATGGTGCTCATCATTCAAGAAGGATGTTGACAAATTTGAGTGAGTTCAGAGAAGAGCCACAAGAATAATTAACGAATGAAAAACCCTGCCTTATAGACTCAACAAACTCTATGTGTTTATATTAAAGAATAAAGGGTTATTTTATCACAATCTTTAAGTACATAAATGGGGGAAACAAATAATTAATAATGGGGTCTTTGTATGCTCTATACCTAGCAGAGACAGATATAATATGATCCAATAGTTAAAGGAAGGTAATACATTGAAGCTAAACAAATTCAGACTGGAAATAAAGTGTATATTTTTAACAGAGAACGTAACAAATCAGTGTAACAATTTACCCACACCACCATGGAGGGGCCCATGCTTGAAGCTGTAAGTTCCCTAGTGACAGGGAGCTCCGGGGTACGTCCTTGGAGCTGCAGTGGTCCCCCTGCCTGTGTCAGTTCAGATTTCTGGGAGTCCTGCTGCCTATGGTGACCGAAGCTGCAGGGGCCTTTTCCACCCGTCGTGGCTCAGAGCACTCCACAGTTCCCAGCCATTGCAGGTGGTGGGGGTGAGAGGAGACCCTGCAGGCTAAAGTTACAGAGGTCTCTGGAAGTCATGAAGTCCACTATTTTCACAACCTCTGTGAGAAAATCGTATCCTTACTCACAGGCAATTTTTAAATCCAATTTGGATACTTTTCTAAAATATGGGCTCTAGGAATGATTTAGGGGCAGTTCTCCAGACAGCTTTAGACAGGAGGCTAGACTAGATGAGCACAACAGTCCCCTTCGGCCTAGGAATCTTTAAAATATACCTCCCATATACACTATTGCCAACCCCAAGCATTTAAAAGTCACAAGTATTTAGACATTTCACTTGCACTGATTTCAATGGAGGATCTGGACCTCAGTGCCTCAGATCAGTCCCCAACAGAGAATTAAAGTAATGAAAATATTTTACTTCTGACGCCATGTGAAAAGCTGCTTTAATGAATTGCACACAAAAAGCCATTTTCACTGCAGGGAAAGAAGTCTTGTTGCTCCAGGAACAAATGCTGTATCTTCTTGAGCACCATCTATACTAGCACCTTCCCTATTTACATAGATAAAGCCATGGAGCACTCTTGTAACTCTGGTCATATAAGACGATTGATTAAAAAATGTGCACCTCTCATAAATCTACTGCAATACAGTGTCCCACAGATCAGCTTGGAAAAAACAATTCATGATATTTTCGATACAGTCCTAAAACATCTAAAATAGTCATATTTTATTACAAAAATACTAGGGGGCTGTGCCCCCTGCTCACTATGCTCGCCAACCTCCCTCTCTCTGGGAGTAGGTGTCTGCCTGGGAGGGAAGGGTGCAGGAGCAGGCTGGGGATATGGGGTCATGGTGGAAGGGATGTATGAGGGGACTTGGTGATGCAGGGACTTGGTGGAGGAAGTATGTGAGGGGACTGGTGGTGCGAGGTCTCAGCAGGGTGGTGAGTGAGGGAGCTGAGGTGCCAGAGAGTGTGTGTGAGGGGGCCGGAGGTGCAGGGTTTCGGCAGAGTGGTGAGTGAGGGGTCTGGGTGTGTGGGATCTCAGCAGGGCAGCAAGTGAAGAGGGTAGGGGTGCAGGGTCTTGGCAGGGTACTGAGTTAGTGGGCTGAGGCCATGTTGGCACTCCATCCTGCCCCTTCCCCCAGCTGGAACCCCACCCCCCTCACTCAGAGCCCTGACAAGCAGCAGAAAGGCCTCCCTGGGTGTCCCTGTGCTGCTGTTTCCCCAGCTGGGGGAAGGGGAGGGAAGAGGCAGCGTGCAGGGAGCCTTGGGGTTTTCTCCCCTTCCCCCGCAGGAAGCTGGCGCCTGCCATATGAGCTCTGCCCTGCCTCTTCAGCCCCCGAGCTGCCCCTCACTCCTCACCCCCACGCCCCAGGCCTGTCTACACAGACTCGTGAGAAGGTTGCGCAGCCAAAGGGGTGTGGTGGGACTGGCTCCGAGGGGAAATGCTAGGTCCTGCCACCTCGGCCTTGGCAGCAGGAAGCAGCAGGCGGAATTGACAGGAGCCTGCCCCTCCTCTTCCTCCCTGGGGCAGCCTTCGTCCCTCCTCTTGGGCTTTTTTTTTTTAAATTTGATTTTACTTTGCTCATGTCAAGGCCCTGAGGTCTCTGGGCCCCGCAGGCCCAGCAGCCGCTCCGCATTCCTGGCATTCCAGTGCTGTGACTCCACACACAGTAGCAGTGCCAGTCCCACGCTGCACAATGTGACTCCCGGACGCCCTGACTCTCTCTTGGGACAACCACCCCCACCCCCGCAGGCTGATGCAGGAGCCCACGGCTCCCCTCCCTGCTGAAACTTCCTGCCTCCGCCTCCCCAAACTCCTTCAAACTTTCCCTGCCGCAGCAGGAACAAGATTAGTTAGCCGGGGTGGAGCCTGCGGATGCAGAGTGACATGATGACATCACTCTGTTGTCCCACAGGAAAAAAAAATTATATATATAAAGAGAGGAGAGATGCCCATTGAACACACTCCAAGTTACACATAACTTACTCTTGTAATAAATGCACCACGGAAGTTCCAAAAGGCTAGAAAGGCTTTTTGTGAAGAAACTACTAGGTAGATACAACACACCATTAAAACCACCAATCTGATCCAATCCATTCTACTATTTGGGAATGAAATCAGGGGCCCAACTTGAATCACTGATTACAGCGACTTGAATAAAACTGTGCAGCTCATCAAACAAACCCTCCATGTGCCAGCAACTCCAGCAACCAGAGCTGCAGGGCTGAACTGATCTGCCCTTCCCATTGATGGACATAGAGATAATCACTGACCTTCTGCTGCCACCTCAGTCAAAGCAGCAAAAACTTACTAGAGGATCCAAAATTAAATCCAAGTGAAAACATGATCCACTTGTGTGTGTCAGCATCCTCCTCACTCAGCAACCTCAGCTTCCTGAGCAGAGGGGCTAACAGAGCTAGTCAAAAATGACAAGTACTAGACCCACACTTAAAATACCAGCATATGAGTCACTAGGAAAAAGATAATAAATAGGAGGAAAAAGTGAGACTGCTACAGATTCCTGTATAGAAATATCATTTGAGCCTCAATACTGTGAACTGGGCCAAACAAATGCAGACTCCCACCAAACACAGAGTAAGTGATGGTAAGGCAGCTATGGAAATGGGGAGGTGCAAGGCAGAATCTAAGCCCAGGGAGGAAGTGACAGTGCACCCTATGTGAGAGGAGCCACTGAGGAGTCCCCAAAAAGAGGAAATGCAAGAAAGGTGTTTCCACAAATCATCAGGCACCAGAACACACTTCTCAGCCAAAAGCGACAAGGAAAAACTGTGCTTGACCCAGCAGGGAGAAAAGAGAGGAATGGTGAAGATGGCAGCACAGGATGTAGCAACTTGCCACTAGATCAGGAAATAAAGGCCCACAGAAGCAAGCCCCTGACTCAGCATGGAACACCATCCTGCATGTACCTTATCTGTAGAGCCCTGCACATCTGCAGGTACCTGCTTTATATCTAGGGATCATTTATGCAGCTAGTGCAGATATGGCTACACATTTTGTATTTGGGCAGGGCTCTGATGGTAAGAACTGGGTGGGCAGCTGTGAGGAACTGCTGCATGGACCCTCCACCTGCCTGAGCAGGGAGCCTGAGCAGACCCTGGGCAGCTCCTCTGGTCGTACATCACCCCCCAGGCAGGCTAGCATGGACCCAGCCAGCAGGTGAGCTGTGGAAAGTTCCCCACTCACAGAATCATAGAACTGGAAGAGACCTCAGAAGGTCATCAAGTCCAGCCCCCTGCTCTAGGCAGGACCAATTACTTCCCTAGGTAACCCATTCCAGTGCTTCACCACCTTCCTAGTGAAATAGTTTTTCCTAATATCCAACCTGGACCTCTCCCACCACAACTTGAGACCATTGCTCCTTGTTCTACCATCTGTCACTACTGAGAACAGCCTCTCTCCATCCTCTTTGGAACCTCCCTTCAGGAAGTTGAAGGCTGCTATCAAATCCCCCCTCACTCTTCGTTTCTGCAGACTAAACAGACCCAAGTCCCTCAGCCTCTCCTCATAAGTCATATGCTCCAGCCCCCTAATCATTTTGGTTGCCCTCTGCTGGACCCTCTCCAATGCGTCCACATCCTTTTTGTAGTGGGGGGCCCAGAACTGGACACAATACTCCAGATGCGGCCTCACCAAAGCCAAATAAAGGGGAATGATGATATCTCTGGATCTGCTGGCAATGCTCCTCTTAATGCAACCTAATATGCCATTAGCCTTCTTGGCTACAAGGGCACACTGTTGACTCATATCTAACTTCTCATCCACTGTAACCCCCAGGTCCTTTTCTGCAGAACTACTACTTAACCGGTTGGTCCCCAGCTTGTAACTATGCTTGGGATTCTTCCATCCCAAGTGCAGGACTCTACACTTGTCCTTGTTGAACCTCATCAGATTTCTTGTGGCCCAATCCTCCAATTTGTCTAAGTCATTCTGTACCCTATCTCTGCCCTTAAGCGTATCTACCTCTCCCCCCGGCTTAGTGTCATCCGCAAACTTGCTGAGGGTGCAATCCATCCCTTCATCCAGATCATTAATAAAGATATTGAACAAAACTGGTCCTAGAACCGAACCTTGGGGCACTCCGCTAGAAACTGACCGCCATCCTGACATCGAGCCATTGATCACTACCCGCTGGGCCCGGCCTTCTAGCCATCTTTCTATCCATCTTACTGTCCATTTATCCAATCCACAATCCCTTAACTTGCTGGCAAGAATATTGTGGGAGACTGTATCAAAAGCCTTGCTAAAGTCAAGGTATATCACATCCACTGACTTCCCCATGTCCACCGAGCCAGTTACCTCATCATAGAAGCTAATCAGATTGGTCAGGCACGACTTGCCCTTTGTGAATCCATGCTGACTATTCCTAATCACTTTCCTCTCATCCAAGTGCCTCAGTATGGATTCCTTAAGGATCCCTTCCATGATTTTTCCAGGAACCGAGGTAAGACTGACCGGCCTATAGTTCCCTGGATCATCCTTCTTCCCTTTTTTGAAGATGGGCACTACATTTGCCTTTTTCCAGTCATCCGGGATTTCTCCCGATCTCCACAACTTTTCAAAGATAATAGCCAAAGGCTCCACAATGACATTTGCCAACTCCCTCAGTACCCTCGGATGCACTAAGTCCGGACCCATGGATTTATGTACGTTTAGCTTTTCTAAATAGTTCCTAACCTGTTCTTTACCCACCACGGGCTGTCCATCCTCATCCCATCTTGCGTCACTTGGCGCAGAAGTCCAGGAGCCGACCTTGTCCGTGAATACAGAGGCAAAGAAAGCATTGAGTACTTCAGCTTTCCCCACATCATCTGTCACTAGGTTACCTCCTTCATCCATTAGGGGCCGCACACCCTCTCTGATCACCTTCTTCTTGTTAACATGCCTGTAGAAACCTTTCTTGTTATCCTTCACATCCTTAGCCAGTCGCAATTCCATTTGCGTTTTCGCCTTCCTGATAACCTCCCGGCATTCTCGAGCTATACCTTTAAACTCCTCCCTGGTCATTTGTCCAAGTTTCCACTCTTTGTAAGCTTCCTTTTTGTGCTTAAGTTCACCAAGGATTTCCCCTGTAAGCCAGACCGGTCTCCTATCATGTTTGCCTCTCTTGCTACGCGTCGGGATGGCTTCTTTCTGTGCCTTCAATAAGGCGTCTTTAAAATACTGCCAGCTCTCCTGGACTCCTTTCCCCTTCATGTTAACATCCCAGGGGATTCTGCCCATCAGATCTCGGAGGGAGTCAAAATCTGCTTTTTTGAAGTCCAAGGTGTGTATTTTACTACTCTCTTTTCTTCCTTTGGTCAGGATCCTGAAATCAACCATCTCATGATTACTGCTTCCCAGGTTGTCACCCACCTCCACTTCCCCTATTAGTTCCTCCCTGTTTGTGAGCAGAAGGTCAAGCTGCGCACGGCCCCTGGTCCGATCCTTCAGCACTTGTGTCAAGAAGTTATCCCCAACATTCTCCAAAAACTTCCTGGATTGCCTGTGTACTGCCGTATAGGTTTTCCAGCAGATGTCAGGGTGATTAAAGTCCCCCACGAGAACCAGGGCCTGCGATCTGGAAGCTTCTCTCAGTTGTCCGAAGAAAGCCTCATCTACCTCATCCACCTGATTCGGTGGCCTGTAGCAAACACCAACCACAACATCAATGCTGTTGTTTGCTCCTTTAAACTTAACCCATAGACTCGCCTGCAGTGCATAGAAGGTGGGGGGGGGGGAGGGGGCTGAGAGCTGCTCCTAGCTGTGTCCCTGTCCCCCAGGCTCCCATCCAGGCCAAGGGTAGATGGACAGTCCACAGTTCCACATGGGCTCCCCACAGCTGCCAGTGTGGCTCTTCCCAACCAGGCTCCAGTGCCAAGGGAAGGTACCTCAGAGCCTTAGCCAGGCCCTGGTATAGAGCCCTGCAAATCTGCAGATAATGTTTGCAATCGTGACTCGATTGCAGATGCATATTTTTGTATCTGCGCCGGACTCTACTTACCTGCCAGACTGTCTCTTTTTTACATGTTGACCACAATTGTATAGCTTGTTCTGCCAGGCAGGTCTCACTGAACTGAACTGAACTGAACAATTGATCTGTGTAAGTGAGGAAGTGTGTGTCGGGGGAGCAGTTGTGTGGGGAGTTCACTGTGCATGTGCATGACAGACTGTGTGTGGGGAGCTCACCAGGCACTTGCACAATGGAGTGTATGTGTCACTGTGGAGGGGATTGTATGGAGCTCAATGTGCCTGACAGTGTGGGAAAATGTTTGTGGGGACTCTACCATGCCTATGCATCACTGGGGGAGGCATGTTTGTGGGGAGGTCATTGTGCATTGCCTTCTATGATGAGATAACAGGCTCTGTGGATATGGTAAAGTCAGTGGATGTGATATACCTTGACTTTAGCAAAGCTTTTGATATGGTCTCCCACAATATTCTTGCATGGTGTCAAGTATCAGAGGGGTAGCCGTGTTAGTCTGAATCTGCAAAAGCGGCGAGGAGTCCTGTGGCACCTTATAGACTAACCGAAGTGTCGGAGCATAAGCTTTCATGGGCAAAAACCCACTTCGTCACATGCATCTGACGAACTGGGTCTTTGCCCACGAAAGCTTATGCTCTGATACTTCGGTTAGTCTATAAGGTGCCACAGGACTCCTCGTCGCTTTCACAATATTCTTGCCAGCAAGTTAAGAGAGTATGGATGGGATAAATGGACTATAAGATGGATAGAAAGCTGGCTAAACTGTCGGGCCCACCGGGTAGTGATCAATGGCTTGATGTCTGGTCAGTGGTTGATTTCAAGCAGGGTGTCCCAAGGGTTGATTCTAGGGTCGGTTTTGTTCATAATCTTTATTAATTACGTGGATGAGGGGATGGATTGCACCCTCAGCAAGTCTGCAGATGACACTAAGCTGGGGGAGAAGTAGATACATTGGAGGGCAGGGATAGGGTCCAGAGTGACCTACACAATTGGCATATTAGGCCAAAAGAAATCTGATGAGGTTCAACAAGGACAGAATCCCAAGCACTGCTACGGTCTGGGGTCCGACTGGCTAAGTAGCAGTTCTGCAGAAAAGGACCTGGGGATTCCAGTGGGTGAGAAGCTGGATATGAGTCAGAGTGCCCTTGTAGCCAAGAAGGCTAACAGCATATTGGGGTGCATTAGGAGGAGCATTGCCAGCAGATCTAGAGAAGTGATTATTCCCCTTATTCAACACTGGTGAGGCCACATCTGGAATATTGTGTCCAGTTCTAGGCCTCCCACTACAGAAAGGATGTGGATGCATTAGCGAGGATCCAGCAGAGTGCAACGAAAATGATTAGGGAGCTGGAGCACATGACCTATGAGGAGAGACTGAGGGATTTGGGCATATTTAGTCTGCAGAAGAGAAGAGTGAGGGGGGATTTGATAGCAGCCTTCAACTTCCTGAAGGGAGGTTCCAAAGAGGCTGGAGAAAGGCTGTTCTCAGTAGTGACAGATGGCAGAACAAGGAGCAATGGTCTCAAGTTACAGTGGGGGAGGTCTAGGTTGGATATTAGGAAAAACTATTTCCCTAGGAGGGTGATGAAGCACTGGAATGGGTTCCCTAGGGAGGTGGTGGAATCTCCATCCCTAGAGGTTTTGAAGTCTCGGCTTGACAAAGCCCTGGCTGGGATGATTTAGTTGTGTTGGTCCTGCTTTGGGCAGGGGGCTGGACTCGATGACCTCCTGAGGTTTCTTCCAGCCCTGGGATTCTGATTCTGTGAGTGTGGGCCGTGGGGAAAAGCTTTGTGTATGTTTCTGCTCTGCCCCACTTGTGGGCTGTTTTTTACTTTACCTGCCACTGCTGCTTGCATCTGGGATCCCTGTCTGGGCACCACTGAATGAGCCCTTGTCATCTGGTGCAGTGCCTGCAGGCACTTGAGTAGTTTCCATCTCTGGAGAGCCCTCCAAGGAGAGAGCGGAGTTGATCAGCTGTTGGATGCTCTCCTGCATGTGCGGCTCTCTGGCCCTTTCAGTTGTGGTACTGGGTCTCATGACTGATGGGGAAGTTTCAGGGGTGGCTGCGATTGGCTGATCTTGCAGGGAGCCTGTTAGCTCTGGGCCCTCTCCAGGCTCAAGACTTTTCTGGGCCACCAGCAGGTCTGAGATGGGCTTCCTGGTCAATGGTTCCTGGCCCGAGACAGCATAGGCATATTTCAGAATGGTGTTGACATTGGAGTGGAGACGGATGTCTGGATGCAGCAGGGAAGCCTGACTCATTTGCCTAGGGTGCCCATGGAGCAGCGCTGGGGGAAGAGAGGACAGAGCACCTGAAGTAGGGGCTGAGCCTCATCTGCATTCCTTGGAAGAGTTACTGTATGAGGAAACACCCTCCTCCCCCGCATGCACACAGACCCACACACCCCATCCAGCGGGGTCTCTTTCAGATTCA
Source organism: Pelodiscus sinensis (assembly GCF_052426305.1). Taxonomy (NCBI): domain Eukaryota; kingdom Metazoa; phylum Chordata; order Testudines; family Trionychidae; genus Pelodiscus; species Pelodiscus sinensis. Next base: position 143,505,481 of record NC_143052.1, on the reverse strand, counting down.
TGTTCCCTGGCTTTGCACTCTTGCATCCCCACTGGCTGCTGAGCTGCACACACTTCTGTGACATGACATTTGATATTCTTTATGAAAATATGCTTCTGATAAGGAGAGGAGAGAACTGAGATGTACTTTAGGCAAGATAATGCATGTAAAGTGTCATTGGAAAGATTAGGATTTACTGAATATGATGATTCTATTTGTGTGCATGTATCATTTCTGTATCTGAAGTTAGGATCCAGCCTTTCCACCCAAAGAGTTGCTTGAAAAGATCTGGATCTGGAAACAAAAGGACTCAAACAGATTTGGGGGTGGGAAGAACTAGTGAATCCAGCCTAAAAAGGTATCTGAAATAATTTTGTAACCAATTTCTTTAGTGAAATTAAGCTTAGTTTGCATACTTTGTATTATTAGTAATCTGCTTTGTTCTGTTTGCTATCGCTTTAACTACTTTAAATCTACTGTTTGCAGTCAATAAACATATCTCTTGTTTATAATATAACCCAGTTTATGTAATTTCTACCTGGGGCGTGTGGGCAATTTGTGCATGCCTTCCTCCACATTAAGGGAGAAGGTGAATTTCATTTAATTTTGGGTTTGTACCCCACTAGAGATGAACACCTGGAGCTGGGGGAAGTCCCTTAAGCCAGATCTTTCCAGAGCTGATCTTAGTGTCCAAATCATTTTTCAGCTGGTAGTGGCCCCACCTATGTGCTTGGCTAGAAGAGGCTTGTGAGCATGGCCCAGCAAGAACAGGTAAAGGGGACCCAAGCTGGCAGAGTAGGCTGACCCAGTGGTATCTCAGCTCATCAGGGGCCATCTCAATTGGTCCCAACCCATCACAACTTCTTGTGATATAAGTGTGCGCACCAATGTGTCCATAAACTTCACACATACAACCTTTGTTCCACACTGCCAGGGATTCACTCTTACACCCACTTTATGACATGTTGGCCTGCTCCACCATGCACACCTATATGGTTCTCTTATCTCCCATCATGCCCAAACCCTGTAGAGAGGTTCTCAAAGAATCCGGGCATGGAGAAGAGACAGGATGAGAAGGGTACATGGAGAAAGAACCAGAAATGGAAACAGAATTCATCCAGCACTATGGTACCTGCTTCGCTAGTGGACCCAGCACGGGAAGACCAGTTGCTTTTTTCCCAAGATCCCGTGGTATCAGATCCCTCCCCTTGGGCACGAGGTTCTTTGGGGGGAGCCATATCAGGACATAGGATCCGCTGAATGGGGGAAAAGAACCGTGAATCTACAGATCCCATGGCAACCATCCTCCTGAAGCCCACATCTCCACTGCATTACACCCAGTGAAACCCTCCCCTACCGCAGCAATCCTCCTGACTGAGATAATCCTAACAAATGCCTCACCTCTACTGCTGTAATCCCCCTGATTCCCTCTCCTCCCCTGCGATGATCCTCTCAATGCCCTTCCCTCACAACACAACCACTGCTGGAAACACCTCCCCTCACCTATGACACCCCACTTCTCCTCTCTATAGCAACCATGCCCTCTACAGCCCTCCCTTCCACTGCCTTAATCATCGCCACATCCCTGACTGCTCCACTTCAGCTACCCCTCCAAAACCCCTCCTCCTTTACTCTTGTAATCTGACAACCCTTTCCTGTGACACTCTGCCCCATAGTCTTCATAGAGCCCTTGTTATGATAGGAGCATGGAGTAACTGAGATATGTTTTATGCAAGACGAATCATTGGAAAGGTTACAATGTACTATGATTATTGTATTTCTCGGCATGCATCATTTTTGTATCTGAAGTTAGGAATATTGTCAACATACCTATTATAGCTGTGTTTACACCTGGGGAATGCCTACCAGACACAATGCCATCAGCCTGGATGGGCCATTAGGGGGAACAACAGGACTTTGAAGATGCTAATCTCCTGCTTTCCTGGCATGCAAGATTGGTGCTTCGCTGCTTTGACACTGCAGGGTCATGTGATCATGTCACCTGGTACAGATTCCATCTTCGACTACCTAGTATTTTGCTATTAATAGGGTATGGGGATCAAACTGGGAAACAAAGGATTCCTGTGATATGTCAATCCTATTTAAGGCAGGGAAGTGAGTTAACACAGGCTCTTTCTTTACTGAATCCCCAGGTGACTGCTGAAAACTTCTAGGAAATCAAGACAAAAAAGGTGGAGGGAGAAGACCTGAGCCCAGGCTGGAAATGCTGCCTGGCCTATGAAAGAAATGCCTAAACCAACAATTAGGGTGAGAAATTGCCACATGTAACCAATTTCCTTAGTGTGTTAAGCCTAGTTTTCCTGTTTGCTTTATTTGCTCAGTAATCTGCTTTGATTTGTTTACTATCCCTTATAGTCACTTAAAATCTGGTTTTTTATAAACTTGTTTTTGTTTTTTCTAAAGCCAGTTTGTGACCTTCATACTGGGGGGAGGAGGGGAAGAATTGCATATCTTCCTCTACAAAGAGGGAGGAGACACATTTCATGAGCTTATGTGGGACAGTTCTCGGCGCAATGCAAGGCAATACAATTTTGGGCTTGCACCCCAGAGGGGGTATGCATGTGAGTACTGGGCAATTTCCTCGCTGAGTCTTTCCATGGAGATCTGATTTCAGTGTCTATGTCTTTCTGCAGCTGGGTGTGTGTTAGAGGAGGCTTGAGGGCCTGGCTCAGTAGGACAGGGTGAAGGAGTCCAAGCTGGTGGGACAGGAAGGCTTACTGGTGCCCCAGTACACCTCTCCCTAGTAACCTGTCAGACCTCCCATGCATTGCAGTAACCCACCCTCCCAAATGTTTCCCTTCAATAATCTCCTGCAAAATCCTCTTGTGCACCATGATGATCTTATTAAAATCCCTCCCCTGCACTGAGAAATGCACCACACACATCCTCCTCTTTACTGTGATAATCTCCTACAAAACCACAGCCGTTTTTCCAGAAAAACTACACTTATGTCCACACTGCAATTGCATTCTTTTGACAAAAAGTCAAAAGAACAGAGGGGTTTTTCTGACAGTGACAAACCTCTTTCTACAAGGAAGAAGCCTTTTTCAAAAAGAACTCTTTGAAAAAAGGCATGTGTGGATGGGGGAAGAGGACTTTTTTTTTTGAAAGAAGAGGCCTCCAGGAAAAAGCACAGGTGCCCTGGTGGCCACTCTGTCCATAGTAATTACAACTTAAATGTGAGATAGCATCCAATCAATATGGACACTATCATTCAAAAAAGCAGATCGCTTTTTCAATGCGCTTTTGCTGTGTGGACACTCTCTTTCGAAGAAGATTTTTCAGAAGATCTCTTCCAGAAAAGCTTCTTCCAAAAGTGTAGACATAGCCTACCTGATAATCCACCCAAACCCCTATGCACACCCTCCAGGGGGAAAATCCCCCCAGAAACCCTGTTCCTTCACTGCAATAATTACCTTCACAACCCTCCTTTCCAATGCAATAACTTCCCAAATCCCTCCCCATATCTGCCAAAGCCCCTCAGCCCTCTTCCTTCTGTTGGAGTTATCCCAAGAAATGCCTCCCTCTCACTGTGAAAATCTCCATGAACCCTCACCCCTCTCCCGCTATGACAATCCCTCCCCCAAGCCCCAACCATCGACTGTGCTAATCCCCGGAAGCTCCTCTGTGACAGAATACACTCTGTATTCACATGCTACACCCTGCTATAATAACCTTAGTACAAAGTATGCCTTGTAACACACTTTTTTAAAAGCCTAAGAATCTGCTGGTTAGTATTGTCTTTTAACAAGCCAAATGTAAAATTTGTGTGACAACATTGGATGTGAAGTTATAAGATTCTGTTCTATGATGTTCTTAGCTCATGTTCCAGTTCCCAGACAGAAGTCAGATCTGTCCCAAACAAAGAAAGGATTGTGTGCTTGCCTTAATTTGCATTTAAACAGCAGAGTCATCCGTACAAGTGAAAAAACCAGCAGCAAATGCCCTTTCACACAGACTCTCAAATTTTTTTCAAGGAGGGACAAACACACTAAGGTACCATCCTCCTCTCCCTTTGCCCATCACATTCACTGCCCCTGAAGAGAAAAAGGAAGCAACGGTTGCACTCTGAAGGAGGGGTTTTCACCTGCAGAGACTGGGTGGTATGACCGCTGAAAGCAAGTGATGTGAAAATGTTGCTTTAAATCTAATATAGTTTGATAAACTAGACGCTAGAACACATTTTATCTTAATTTTTCTTGTAGCCAGTTCTGACTTTTAAGCCTCATTACTTGTACTTATTTACAATCTCTCTCTGTAGTTAATGAACTTGTTTTAGTGTTTCATCTCATGTATTCAAGATGAAGTGCGTGGGTAACTCCATTTGGGGAAACACGTTGTGCGCCTATTACTCCCTCAAAGAAATAGCAGACGCAATATATTGGTGCTATCCAGGTGAGGGTTGGGTAGTATAGGACATACATCTTTGGGGGAATAGTGATAGAAATGTAGCCATGTTAGTCTGGTGTAGCTGAAACAAAAAACAGGACTATGTAGCACTTTAAAGACTAACAAGATGGTTTATTAGGTGATGAGCTTTCGTGGGCCAAACCCACTTCCTCAGATCAAATAGTGGAAGAAAATTGTCACAACCATATATACCAAAGGAATCCTCTGAACTGTCATTCATGCTTAAATTCAACACTTTACACCTAAGCTTAAACAAAGACATTAATTATCTTACCCATTACAAAGATAGCTTCCCCAATTATCACCTCTAATATCATTAACTCACAGACATTTACCTTCCCCCCCATCCCTCTTCTGTTCTGAAATTTGATTTGTCCTTTTCATATGTGTTCACTTTTTTTTAATTGTATCCTTTGGTATATATGGTTGTGACAATTATCTTCCACTATTTGACCTGAGGAAGTGGGTCTGGCCCACGAAAGCTCATCATCTAATAAACCATCTTGTTAGTCTTTAAAGTGCTACATAGCCCTGTATTTTATCTTTGGGGGAGAATCTGAGTCTGGGTCTGTGTAACCCAGGTAAGAGCCAAGGCAGGTAAGAGCCAAGGTCTGGCTGGCTGGCTGGTTGCAACACAGACAGAGCTGGGAGTAATTTACATGCTGGAGACTGTGAGCAGTCTGGGTTGGAGGCTGCAGCAGCAGCAAGGCATTGTAAAGGTCACCCTAGGAGTTATGGGACAGAGGTGACAAAGCCCCTACCCCAGTATACCCCTGGCATGTCTCACCTTCCCTCCCCATACAATAACCATGGCCTCACCATCTCTCCATTGCAACAATCCCTTCAAAACCCAGCTCTCCTCCAAGATAATCCATCCCTGGACCCGCCCCTCTGCTGCAATCTCCCTGAAACCGCTACCCTCCAGTGCAACAATCCCCTTTCAACTCCTGCCTTCCATTGTGCTAATCCTTTTGAAGCCCCTGCCCTGCACTGAGATATCCCCCTGAGCAGCCTCCCCTCACTGCAACAATCTCTGCAGACATGGCAACCCTCCAGCGCAATAATGCCCAGAAATACCTGCCACCCTCTGAGCTAACCCTGTCGCCTCTGCACTGGGCTAGTCCCCTTGTAGCCCCAACCCTTCACTGCCATAATTCACTCCCGAATTCTACCACTCCACTGCAATAACCTCCACAAACGTCATCCCCTCCATTGTGATAATGCCCTTGAATCCCTCCCCTCCATTGCAATAATTTGCCCCAAATCCCTCCCCTCCAATAACCCTCCCAGAAGCCCCTCTCTTCCACTGTGATGCAGTTCACAGATGCCCTCGCTTTTCACTGTGATATTCCTTTTGAAACCCCCCATTACAAATCCTCCTGAGCCCCTCTGCCCTACACAGCAGTAACCCTCCCCACCACTGTGATCTCTCCCTCACCTGCTCTCCTCTACAAGGATAACCCCCACCCCATGTGTTCACTCCACTGCAACAATCCCCCTGCAACCACTCCCCTTCACTGCAATAATTCCATGGAGTCCCCTCCCCCAGACTGTTATAATCCCCTCAGAATCCCTCCCCTCTGCTACAATGATCCTACTGATACCCCTCCCCGTGCTGAGATGAGCACCCCAAAACACCCCTCCCTTTTCTGCCTTAATGCCCCACAAACCACTCCTCTCCTCTGCTGCAGTTCTCCCCAAACCTCTCCCCTCCACTCCAATAATGCCTTGAAATTCCTTCACTCTGCTGAAAAACCCCTCCTGTATACGCTCCCTCACACTGCAATAACAGGTCCCCACACTCCTCCTCTCCACTGCAATGATCTTCCCAAATCCCCCCTCCACTGCAACAACCCCCAAGTCTCTTTGCTCCACTGGGATAAGTCCCCCAAAAGCCATCCCCACCACTGTTCTCACCCCCCCCCCCTCACCTTGTTGTAGTACTTGTGGTTGGAGCAGCGATACTGTGCAAACTGGCAGAAGGTTTGAAACCACGAGGCATCAAGAAGGTCAGAACAGACAGGGCCTAGAAAGGGGGTGAGAAGGGGTGTTAGTATTAACAGGGAACTCACTCCCCTACCCAGGGGTACGTAAACCAGATTAAGGCAAGGGCACCTGTCTGTTTGGTGGGGAAGAAAATGCTAAATGGAGACCCCAAGCACCCCACTGGAGTGGAGCTGCAGCACTCTGTGTTTTATACACACTCCCTGTATGCAGTTTGTACATCAGGGGTGGGGAGCCTTTTTTGGGTCTGGGGTTGCTGACTCACAGAAAAATCAGTCAGGGGCCGCACACAAGTGAGAAGCAAAAACAAAAAACAAAAAACAAAAAAAAACAAAAAACCCCTGGGCCTTGGTTTCCCCACCCCTGCTAGACGTGCTTCAGTTTCCCTTATGTGTTACCTAAAGGGGGGAGAGGGCTGTTTGCCCTTGGGGCAAGCAGAGAAACATCTATCTATATATTTTAGAAATGTCTGACTGTCTGTCCATGAGTCCGTTTGTTTATGAACTCTTAAATGGTAAGAGCTAGGACCACCAAATCTGCTTCCTCTTATCTTAACTTAAAGCAAGGTCAGGGTTTGTGCCAGCAAAATGGGATGTGCCTGGAATCCAACTGTTTTCCATCACATGAAAAGGGAGGGAGTTGATCGGAGGGACAGCTGTTCTGCACAGTGACCACAGTGGGGCAGCCCCACCAGCAAGACGGTGGCCAGCTGGGGCCGGGACTTGTCATCTTGCCAGCCACTGGACCCAATAAGTGACCCTTCTCCCCAAATCCTTCCCCCCAGCCCTCGGCCGCAGTGCCAGATGGGTAAAGAGTTCCACCAGCTACTGGCCCCACCACTGCGGCCATTCCGGACCACACTGGGACTAGGCAGCGTAGCTCCACTCCCAGGAGCCACTGGGAGGGCCAGAAACTGTGGCCTGCCCCCCTCTCCTCCTGGAGACACCAGGAGGTGGGAACTGCTGCCTGGCCCTGCCCCGCCATGAGTAGAAGCCAGGGGGATGGAAACCAAAGGCCGTCCCCATCCCTCCTTACGAAGAGGCCCTCCTCCAGAAACTACTGGCAGGGGAGCAGGGAGCTGGATAATGCAGCCCTGGCCACCAGGAGGAGCCACCGTCCCCCCATCCCTCCCTGAAGGAGCCACCTGGGCAGAGAAAGCTCAGCCTCCCGGGAGGAGCCAGTAAGTAAGCCCCTCACCTCCCAGCCCCCTACCCTCAGACCCCCTGCCCTGATTCCTGCACCCCAACCCCTGCCCTCAGCTCCTCCACACCCTCACAGCCCTGGCCTGAGCCCCCCCTCCACCCAACCCCCCATCCCTGACTACCTTGCTTTTCCCACCTTCTACCCTGATCCCCCACTAGGACCTAGGCAATGCCAGTTAAATCTTTTAGTGAATATATATATATACACACACACACATATAGAGCCCCAGATAGCGACCCATGATGCAGCGCTCTGTTGGTGCAAAAGCTCAGACTGTAGACACATGCAGCTGAGTGTGGAGTGGGAATGCACAACCGATGTAATTAGAGCAGCTTAAGATCAGTGGCATCACATCAGCCAACGTAACTCTGTATTGTAGACAAGGCTTTAATAAAGCTATGAATAAGGGCTGCTTCTTAGAGCTTCTGACACGGGGCAATTGACTGGTACAATTGCACAGCGAGAGCCTGGCGTGGAGCTGCTCTTGGCTTTGCTGCATTGGGCTGTGTCTACTCTACGCAGCTGTTGACAACCAGGCTGTGTCGATGCAGTTGTGAGGGCAAACACCATCGGCCATTTTGCCAACAAAAATACTTCAAGCACCCATGAGCAGATTTCACGTAGTCAGCAAGAGAGTGTTTGCGTTCACCACAGAAAATCTTTTGTTGTTCAAGGGTCACCCTTCTGCCCCACTGCCATGGCCATGGGAGCAAGAGCGGCCTGGCAGCCTGCGCCACTGTCCCCCGCCTCACCACCTCTCCTGGCCTGCTGCGCCCCACTCCTCTGTGGTGGTGGGAAGCGGAGCACCCTGGGGCTGTGGAGCAGGGAGGGCAGTGGAGTGGGGTGGAGCTCAGCAGGCTGCCAGGCCATGGCGGCTCCCACCACCACAGTGGGGGGGGGGGGGTGACTCCTGCTGCCGCCCTGCACCAGACCCCTGTAATCTGTTGGGTCTCTCCCATCCTTAGCATGCTTGGGGGGGGGGGGCACCACAGGGCTCCAAAGTGTGGAGCAGCCCCCCAAATCATCCTATGAATGGAATGGCGCTGCTCTTAAGTGTGGCGCTTGTTCCTGGAGCTGGCTGGCTGACACATCCCAGGAAGAAGGGTCAATTGTTTGTGCTGAGGCACATGGCTGGGACCTGGGAGCCCCCCACCTTAACACTTACATCACTTTGGAAGTGGCAGAAACTAAACCAGAAAAAGGCAGTCTTGTTCCGGGAAAACAAGATCCACACCATGAGTTATATCAGTATAACTATAGTGATATAATTATACTGCTAAAAATTTCCCAAGCAGACTTAATTTGTCAGTATCTGCAGATCGCAGATGCAGGAAAAGAATATAGAGCTGGATGCTTTGTCAAAATCACTCCTCTATCCTCTAAGAAAATATCACGTGCCTAAAAGAAATGTAAAGTATTTTCAGTACATGGAAGCAAAATCAAACAGAAACCATAGATCTGTATGCAGCCAGGCTGCTGCAATTGGTTATTTTCATAATGCATGTTGTGTATTGGGTTGTTATAGATATAGATCTTGTTGCTGTTATAGTAACTGAGTTAGGTCATTAGGGGTTAGCCCAGCTGCTTTGGGCTGGTTCTAGCTAGTTCTGTGTTGTGGAATAAATTGGAAACTTGCAGCTGCTGCAACTCTCTGTTTCAAGTGATTTCTTCCTAAGCTCTGTAACTCCTAACGATACAACAAAGTGGCGATAAGGATGGGCTACCTGTGCTGCCTTTAGCAACAGAAGAAGTAGAGGTCAGTGTGAGAAAACAAACCTTGTTGTTGCTCAGGAAGGTGGCGGTGAGAAAACACTGTTACACTGACCGTGCAAACTGAAACTAAAACCAGTGAAGCCCAGAGTCTGGGAGGAAAAAGGAGAAAGAAAGGTGGTGCAGCAGCATGGCTACACTTACGGGGCTGCTGAGACCTCTTAAGGAGACTGTAGATCAATGGCACATATATATGAGCATTTTGAGCTTTTTGTTTTTGCAAATGACATTAACGAAGGGAAGAAGGTTCCAATATTCTTAAGTGTTGTAGGGCAGTGGTCCCCAACGCGGTGCCCGCGGGCGCCATGGCGCCCGCCGGGGCATTTGTATGCGCCCGCCGACAACCCGGGCTGGCCCCGCCCCCCGGCACGCGGCGCACTGGAGGCACCGGCCCCAGGCGCGCGACACTCACCGGTGCCTGGTGCGTGGCGCTCGGGCGGCCCTAGCCCCGGGGCACATGCGGGCGCGCGGCGCCGGTGCCGGCCCCAGGCGCGCAGCTCAGGCGGCAGCGCCAGCCCCGGGCCCACGGCACAAGGGGCTAGGGCAGCCCCGGCCCTGGCGTGCCCCCAGGCGCCTGGCATGAATGGCCCCGCCCCCGGGCGCCCAGCGTGTGAGTGGCCCCGCCCCCGGGCGCCCGGGAGCCCATAAAGGTTGGGGACCACTGTTGTAGGGGCTAGGACCTACATTCTGCTGCAGTTTACTGCTCTCTGTTAAGCCAGAGACCAAATCTTACACAGACACTGTGGAAATCCTGCGGTCACATTATGCTCCAAAACCACTGGTAATTGCAGAAAGGTAGAGGCTCCACAACAGAGACCCAAAAGAAAGTGAAACAGTTGTCCAATTTGTAGTAAATTTGAAAAAGCTCATGGAACACTGTGAATTGAAGATGTTAAATGACACCATACAGGACAGGTTAGTGTGTGGCCGGCACAGTGAAGTTATACGGAAGTGCCTATTAACAGAGGCCCGGCTCACCCTACAAAAGGCTGTTGATATTGCGGGCTCCATGGAGCTGGCCACAGAGCAGGTGCAAATATCTCAGTGCACCCCTAAGGTGCATAAAGTGTCCCAAGAACTAACCCCCAAAACAGTGGGGAGCCAGGAATGTTACTGCTGTGGTAAGCTGGGTCACCATGCATCAAAATGATGGTGTAAGGACCTAGTGTGTCAATAGTGAGGCAAAAACGGACACGTTGAGCGTGCCTGCAAACAAAAGAAAAAAGGTCTGTGGTCTGGCAGACCAAAAAGGAAAATCTGCATCTCATCGAGCAGACTCAGGATGATCAAGGTGACACTCCATCTGAAGAAGAAATGCCACTCTACGTTAAGTCTTTGGCAGCGGGCTCCCTTAAATACTTGGTAACCCCCTTGTCGGACAGCAAACCTGTATGCCTGGAACTGCACACCAGTGCAGCAGTTTCACTGGTCTCAGACACTATATAAGGAAAAGCTAAAGCACCTTCTGCTTAAGGCAACAAAGATTGTTCTGAAGACATATATGGGAGAAGCGGTAACCCTGTTGGGCACTACTGATATTAAGGTGGTGCTCAATGGACAATCTGCTGAATTGGCACTGTTTGTGGGGAAAGTCCATTACCCAGCCTTAATGGGTAGATCGCGGCTTAGGAAGAGCCAGCTGAACTGGGCAGAAGTGCACCAGATGACTAAAGAAGAAACAGGTCTGACTGATGTATTAAAAGAACATGCTGCTATTTTTGGAGAGAATCTGGGAAGCATGAAGGGAATCACTATGAAACTGAACATTAAACCTGACAGCCAGCCAAAATATCTGAAGGACATAACTGTGCCATATGCCATATGGCCAAAAGTTGAAGCGGACCTGGAGCACCTAGTCAAAAATGGAGTCCTAATACCAGTTATCCATAGCTCATGGACAACTCAGATTGTTCCAATATTGAAGAAAGACGGTTCCATTCGGATTTGCAGAGATTTTAAGGTCACTGTTAACCCAGTGGTATGTGCAGAGCAATACCCTCTTCCCTGCCTCGATGACCTCTTTGAGGGCCTGGCTGGGGAACAAAAATTCAGCAAGATTGATCTGAGTCATGCATATTAACAGATGCACATTGATGAGAAGTCCCAAGAGCTGTTGACTATTGTGACACATAAAGGACTTTATTGTTACTGTCGCTTACCCTTCAGAATAACTTCTGGCCCAGCTTTGTCCCAGAGGGCTATGGACCAGATTTTGTGTGGCTGGCCAGGAGTCCAGTGCTATCTTGACAACATCTTGTTCATGGGCAGAAATGAGAAGGATCCCCTGAAGAACTTAGAGGCTACCCTACAAAGACTGGAAGAGTATGGCCTACAAGTACACAAAGACAAGTGTGCATTCCTTCAGACCTCTGTTGAATATATGGGACACATCATTGATACTATCAGCCTTTGTAAGCCCTCTTCAAAAGTTAAAGGTGTTGTGGAAGCTCCACCCCCTCAAAATGTTAGTCAGCTTTGCTCGTTTCAAGGACTATTGAACTACTATGGAAAGTTTATTTCACACTTTGCCACACTGTTAAAACCACTTCATGAGCTCTTTGGCCAGAACAAGGTCTGGAAGTGGACTGAAGCCTGAGATGTTGCATTTAACAAGGCTAAATGTGCATTGCTAAACTTGGAGGTCCTGACGCATTTTGATCCATCCTTACTTTTACAGTTGGCCTGTGATGCCTCCCTGTATGGAGTGGAAGTGGTCTTGTCATACATTATACCTTTGGGAGAAGAGAAACCAATTGCTTTTGCTTCACGCACCTTAAGCAAGGCTGAAACTAACTATGCATAAATCGAGTGTGAAGCATTGGGAATCATTTTCAGGATTCGGAAATTTCACCAGTACCTGTTTGAATGGAAGTTTACACTTCTCACTGACCATTGACCTCTGACGGCAATTTTCGGTCCACACACAGGTATTCCACCATTGGCTGCTAGTCTTATGCAAGGATGGGCATTGTGGCTCTCGGGACACACATACGAGAGCAGATATCGGAAAGCCCCTCTGCATGGCAATGCAGATGGTCTCTCTAGGCTGCCTTTGCCAGTCAAACATCAAGATAGTGGTCAGCAGGAAATATACTTTGAACAGGTAGAGAACACGCCCATCACTGTTGCACAAGTTAAGAGAGCATGTTGACCCGGTACTGTCCCAAGTTATGTACCTAGTGATGCATGGAACATCTCTATGGGACTCTCAGGTCTCACCCGACCTTGTTCCCTATGTGTCCAGGAGGATGGAGTTATCAATCCATTCTGGGTACTTGTTGTGGGGAATGTGTGTCATTATTTCGAAGATACTGAGACAACAGATGTTAGAACAGCTGCATTCAGGTCGCTGTGGAATGGTATGCATGAAAGAAATTGCAGGAAGCTATTTTTGGGGGCCTGGCTTGGACGGGTCCATTGAAGAGAAGGCAAGAGCTTGTATTTCATGCCAGGGTGTGAGGAATGCACCTCAGTTGGCACCTCAACAACCATGGGACTGGCCTGAAAAACCGTGGCAATGTATTCACATTGATTTTGCTGGCCCATTTGAAAGTAGCATGTTCTTGGTGGTAGTAGATCTCATTCCAAATGGCCAGAAGACTCTATGATGCCTTCCACTACTGCTGAGAGTACTATCCAAAAACTGTGGGGAATCTTTTGTCGTTTTGAACAATTTGAGAGTGACAACGGTCCACAGTTTGTCTCTCAGGAGTTTGGAAATTTTATGAAAGCAAACGGGATCCATCACATCACTTTAGCACTGTATCACCCATCCATGAATGAACTGGCTGAAAGGTTTGTGCAGACAATGAGACAAGCTTTGCAATCAGCTAGAGGACATTCACTCATGCAAAAGTGTCTGGACAGCTTCTTACTATCCTACAGAAACATTCCTCATGCTACAACCAAAATGTCTCTGGCTTTTCTAATGATGGGACAGCAGCTGCACACTTGCTTTGATTTGCTGAAACCTTCTGTGCAATGTCAACAGCAAGATCAAGTCCTCAGACGTCCGTCCAGAGCAAAAGATTGAATCTTTAGTCCTGGAGAGCCGGTTTTGGCTCGGAACTATGCTCCTGGAGCTAAATGGGTCCCTGCCACTATTATTGCTCAAACAGGACCTATTTCAGGACTGCTGAGGATCTAATCTGGCAGCGGCATGTAGATCAGTTATTGCCAGGTTATTCCTGCCCCCAGCATCTCCAGTTGAGTTGCCCATCCTCTCCACTGCTGGTGAGTTACCGCATCAAGAATCACCTGTTCCTGACTTTCCTCCTCCACCACTGCTTGCGGCAAACATAAACCCCTCCCTGAGCAGGCTGATCCAACAGCCTCACCTGTTTGCACTTCAAGTTTCCAGCCCATTGTCAGGCCCGCACCCACAACACCTTTGGGTGCAAGAATGCCAGACGTACACCATAGTCCACCTAGAGAAAGAAGGCCTTCTCAACAGCTGGACCTTTAGTTGAGGTCAGCGGCGGATTTAGGGCAGGGTGAGCGGGGCGGCTGCCCTGGGCCCCGCGCTTCCTGGGGCCCCGCGGCACTCTCATCCACCCCTGGTTGAGGTTAACTCACAGACGGGGAAAAATAATCCATGGGTTTAGCTAGGAACTTGAGGCAGTCTATCCTCATTCCATTCTGTCCCCCAGCTGAGAGATGTGCACCCGTCCCCCAGATGTGCCCACTACAGATGAGATGGGGATGGATAGGTGCTTCTCATCTGGCCCCAAGCTGGTGCAGTGAGAGACGGCTGGGGTTGTCCTCTCTCCCTGGGGCAGCCTGCATAGTGACCCCCTCATCCCACCAGAGAGCAATGTTTGAAATGAAGAAAACCAAACTTATTTGAATTACAGACCCGAGCAACGCCGGGTAAATCTCCTAGTAAAACATAAAGCAGAAGTGAGCCTAGGTACTGCCAAGCTCAATCCCCTGCCACACTAGCAATCCCATCATGCAATCACACTCATAAATTTGTTCAGCTCCCTCTTAAAACTCATTGTTTGCTTCCACACCTTCTATTGGGAGGCTGTTCCACCTTCCCTGACACCCTGACGGCGAGAAGCCTTCTGATTCCACCCAGAGTGTGTTCCCTGCTAGTTTTTATCCACTTGTTCTTGGACCAACACTGTTCTTTAGCTTAAGTAGCTCTTCACCCTCCTTGGTGTCTACCCAATGTATTCACAGAGCACAATCATACCCCCTCTCAGCCTTCTTTCTGCTAAGCTATGCAAAAAGTCCCTTCTCATAAGACAGGCCCTCCAGCCCTCTGGTCACCACAGTAACTCCTCTCTGCTCCTCTTCACGTTTAAATTCATCTATCTTGAACATGGCTGCCCAGAACTGCACCCAATAGTCCAGGTGAGGGCTGACTAGTGCCTTTCACAATCACATTTATCAGGCCAGCCTTAGTGAAAATGGTGCCCAGGGTGAACTTGTATTGTGGCATCCCCGTGGTCACCCCACCCCAGCCCCCTGGCTCCCACAACTCCCCCCATCATCTCCAGGCCCCGCTGCCTCCCCCCACAGCTTCATTTGTACTGGAAGAGTTGCCAGGGCTCAGCCCCAACAGAAATGAAGCACTCGCTGGTGGGCAGTGCTAGCCGGGCACCCCGCTCTGAGTTTGGTGGGGGAGATGCAGTGTGTGCTGGGAGGGAGTGTCAGAGTGAAAGAGAAGGGGCATGTGCATTGGGAGGAGTGTGAGTGTGCGAGTGAGACAGGGAGCATGCGTGTGTGCCTATGTGGTGGTGCCAGAGCACTGGCTCTAAAGGAAGAACCATCCAGGAGCCTGGACAGCAGCAGTGGGAGCTCCCACGCCGGACCCAGAGGCACCAGTAGCTCACCTTTCGCAATGCATTGCCTTCTTCCATTTAGCTAATGCTTTAGCCACCTTGCAGTACTTGCACTGATCTCCATTTCCCTTAATTTAACTGGGATATGGTGTCAAATGCTGTACTGAAGCCCAAGTATATTAGATCTACTGGACTTATCTAAAAACCAATCAGTTATCTTGCTTAGGAAGGAAATCAGGCTAGGCTGGCATGATCTGCCTTTGCTACACCCAGGTTGCATTAAATCCCCTGTGACCATTTACCTCCATTAGCTTACCTAGTCTTTCCTTACAATTTGTTCTGAAGTCTTGCATACTACCGAGGTCAGACTAGCACAAGGGTGGGCAAGAGGCAGCTAGCAGTGGGCTGGGTCCTGCCCGCCAAACCACCGGATCCAGCCCGCAGCCACCTCACCAGCACCCTTACTACAGAGCAGCTGCAGCTGCTTTAAACTGCAGGCTGCTGATTGCTATGCAGTGTGAGCAGGGAGGAGAAAGCTTTCCACGCTGTCTCCACCCCCTAGCAAAATCTCTCCGCTTCCATGGGCCAGTTTCCAGTCAATAGAAGCTGAGAAATTTTGCTGATGGCAGAGGCAGCAAATTAAGCCCCCCCCATGCTGGAGCAGAGCCACATGGAATAGCCCACCCAGCACATAGGCAGGGAGCCTGTCTCAGGTTCCTGCAGAGCTGTTGGCTGAGAACAACCTAGGTAAGCACCTTCTGGCCACACTCCCTCTTTCTGCCCAGCTACCTGCCCCAGGCCACCACCCAAACCCTCTGCACCCTTTCCCGCACTTCTCCCAGGTCACAACTCCCTCCTAGACCCTGCACCCCTTCCTTCACCTCTGCCCCAGGCCAGAATCCTCTCCTGTACTCATAACTCTCCTGCACCCTGCACCCCAATCCTCTGTCCCAGATCATAACCCCTTCCTTCACCCAAACTCTCTCTCAGACCCGACAGTGCCTCCTGCACCCCCATCCTCTATCCCAAGCTCCCTTCTACACGCATCCCAGATCCCATACCCCCTCCACAGAAGTGCAGCCCTTGACCACTTACCAAAATCTTGGAGTAGCCTCCCATTAAAAATTATTGCCCATCTCTGGGCTAACATGTCTGTGGTTGTCCGGATGACTGTCCCCCCCCTTCTTAACTATGGTTACAATATTAGCTACTCTCTAGTCATGTGGTACTATCCTGAGTAGATAGATTTATTTAAAACCTTGCTCTTAGACTCACTTTTGTATGAGTCAGTTCTTTAAATATTTTGGGATGGGAATTAACCAGCCCCACAGATTTGTGAGCATGCAGAAGGGGTTTCATGATGAACCTGGACACTTCAACAACCTTTAGGTGACAGATAATTGACTTCTGCAAACACAGAGACTGAAACAAACCCAGTGCTTCACACACTCATAGGATCATGGTCATGCAGGGGACCTCAGGTGGCTCATCAAGGCCAGCGCTCTGCGGGCAGGATCATGTAAACTAGCTCATCCTAGTCAAGTGTTTATCCAGTCTGTTTTTATAACAACCTTCAGTGGCAGCGATTCCACAAATTCCCTTGCAGGCCTGTTCCACAGCTTACCTACCCTTATGGATATAAAGATTTCTCTAGCATCTAATCTAAATCTCACCTGTTGCAGATTAACCCCTTACTTCTTGTCCTACCTTCAGCAGACATGGAGAACAATTGATCGCAGTCCTCTGTATAACAGCACAAAACATATAGGAGGACTCATCAGGTCTTTTCTCAAGACTCAAATTCTAGTTGTTTAATCTTTCCTCACAGGGCAGGTTTTCTAAATCTCTGATAATTGTTGTTGCTTTCCTCTGTACTCTCCAATTTGTCTGCATCTTCCTAAAGTGTGGCCCCTAGCACAGGACACAGTACTCCAGCTGAGGCCACACAAGTAGACTCATAGACTCATAGACTTTAAGGTCAGAAGGGACCATTATGATCATCTAGTCTGACCCCCTGCACAGTGCAGGCCACAGAATCTCGCCCACCCCTCTTAGAATAATCCTCTCACCTATGTCTCAGATATTGAAGCCTTCCAATACTTTGAAGGCCCCAACATGCAGAGAGTCCTTCAGCTGTGATCTGTGCCCAATGCTACAGAGGAAGGCGAAAAACCTCCAGGGCCTCTGCCAATCTACCCTGGAGGAAAATTCCTTCCCGACCCCAAATATGGCGATCAGCTAAACCCTGAGCATGTGGGCAAGACTCATCAGCCAGACACCCAGAAAGTTCCCTATAATGAATGGTCAATCAATGGTCAAGTAGAGCTGAGTAGAGCAGGACAATTACCTCCCCTGCTTCTAACTCTCCCGTGCATACATCCCCGAAAGATATTAGCCTTTTTTTATAACTGTATCTCATTGGCTCATCTCCAGTCTGCAATCCACAATAATTCCCAGATCCTTTTCAGCAGTATTGCCATCAGGCCAGTTATTCCCCACTCATGGACACTGTGATGCTACCTCCATCTTGGACTGCTGAACGGTTCCACTGGGAGGTGGGTGAATCAATGGATTCCCACCTTATAGAAATCCTATATAAGGCGGGGGAGGAAAACAATCAAGATCTTCAGTTTGCTTCTCCTCCACATCCCAACCCAAAGAGATACTTGAAACATCTGAAAACAGAAGGACTGAACTGGGAGGAAGGGGAGAGAAGAAGTGCTGGACGCAGGCTGTAAAGGAAGACCTGGCCTGTGAAGGAATCTACCTAAAACAATATGTAGGGTGAGGAATTATTATTGGAAAGCAATTTCTTTAGTGAATCAAGCATGCTATGCTTTATTTTCTTATTAATCCATGTTGTTCTGTGTTCTACCTCTTTAGCCACTTAAAATACACCTTTGGAGATAATAAACTTATTTCTTGTTAATATAACCAAGTTTATGCAACCCCTGGGTGAGGGGCAGCAAAAAGTTGTGCATACCCCCCCCCCACGAGGGAGGAAGTGAATTGCATAGAACATTGGGTTTGCACTCCAAGGGAAGTAGACATTGCTGAGCTGTGGCACGTTCCTTAAGCTGGGCCTTCCCAGAGCAGTTCTCAGTGTTTGTAGCACTCTACAGAAGCTCTACTAATGTGCATGTGCTGGAGGAGGGTTAAGGGCTTGACTCAGCAGGATAAGATTCAGTGATGCCTAGGCTGGCAGAAAAGGCAGGCTCAGTGACATTTCAGCATCTTCAACTCATCAGGTAACATCCCAAGGGGTCTAAGCTATCACCCTTTTGATTCTTCCTGCCTTGGTAGAGTAGTTTGCACTTGTCTTTACTGAATTGCATCTTGCTGAATTCAGACCAATTCTCCCAATTTGTAACGGTCATTTTGAATTCTAATTCTGTTCTCCAAAGCCTGGCCAGCATCCTGTCCAAAACCCAGGCTCTAGGTGAAAATAGCCAAGTTGTCAGGCTGGAAATATCAAGCCAGGTTAGTAACTGAACTGTCTGTAAGAGCAGCCCAGCAGCCTAAAAAGCTGTGCTGGAGCAGAATAGGTTACATGCTGACTCAGGCTTGGCTGGAGTTGCCTCTCTGTCTGGGCCATATGGGTGGGAGCCAAACTTCTCAGCTGAGTCAGTAGAAGTAATGCTGAGTTTGTTTCTGTGTAAGCAGGGTCTGAATCACTGCTTCTATTACAGCCAGCTGGAATGGGAAAGAAATCCTGGGTGTGATTATGTAAATAAAATTCACTCGGTTTGCTTAGGCCTGCTAGATATTCAACTGATACAATGGTGTTTTGCCCCTTGTAACCAATTTGGCTGTTGCGGGGTCACATACTGTAAGATATGACCACCAATGCTTGCAGAAAAGTCAGACTGTGTTTAACTCAGCTCAAAGGAGAGAAACTGTCAGTGAAAAGAATCTTGCATGGACAAGGATTCCTCTGCCAAAACTCTGTGAAGTCAATAGGGGGAAGGGTAGGAGATTGAGTCAACAGGCTGCAGGCCCTCCAGGTGTGAGCTATAAGACTAGCTCATCCTATTTCTCTCCCCTCTCTGTTCTAATGCTAGAACTAGAGTAGACTCCATAAGGAGTCTTTTTTTATTATTTACATCAGTAGATGCTGGAATCTCTTGTGGCTGGATTGTGCTTTGGGCCAAGAGCTGAAATCAGTAGATTTGCCCAGAACCAAATCCACCACAAGCCAGCGAAAGATGTGACGAGTGGTGGCAGCTTGAAGAGCAGCCAGCAAAGTGGCAGCAGCGAGGGGAGACAGCAGCAGTGAGCAAGAGACCAGCAGAGTGAATGTGATGCCTCCTTGCCTCCTCCACACTCTTGACGGCAGGTGAATGCTGAGGATGCGCTTCTGAACTCTGGGTCAGCACTGACCAAGGGCAGCAACTGTGAGTGGGGGTCAGAGAAGGGCATGTGAGGGGACATTTACATTGCTGGACTTAAGAACCAGAGAGGAGATGGACACTGCCCAACCTACTTGGGGTGGGACTGTTACTCGTGGCTTTGGTTACGAGCTCTCGCTGGGGTGTTTTCCCAAGTTAATGCCACGATACTTCCCTCCCCTTTATTAAAGGTTTTGTTTCTATGCTCAGACTCTGTGCTTGAGAGTGGGGATGCATTGTCTCCTAGAGGCACCCGGGGTGTGTGAATTTCCCAGGCTACTGGGTGGGGGCTTGAGCTAGTTCTGTGTTGGATGGATGGAAAGGAACCCCTAGATATTGATCCCAGCCCCGGCTGAGGCTGGTGCTACCTGGCAGAAGGGTTACATCTGCGTGGCACTGACAACACACAGTTGTTACAACCCTATGATGCCCATGCTCTCTGTACCCTCTGGGATCCAGCCGTGGTTCTCAAACTGGTCCAGCCGGATGATTTTAGGGTCATGGCACCCTTGGGTACGTCGGATCTGGCAGGCCACTCCTGCCTTCCACGAGGGCTTCAGGGCAGAGAAGAAGACCTGGTACTCGTCATCAGACAGTGGGCTGCCTGAAACTGGAGATGGCACGCTGCAGACAGGCTGCACCATGGGGAACAGAAGTCCTACAGAGAAAGCGGGACAGGGATGAGTATAGCCATTGGGGCCAAGGGCATAAGGAAGCAGTTCATAGACCTGTCAGTCCCCATTTCCTTCCACAACCCCTAGGTCAGCCCAGCAGGCCCATCCAGTCTGAGGTTCCCACCTGTCCCCCATGTTGGCTGGACCTCAGTAGAAATGGTGCCTTAAAAATGAAACACAAACACCTCAACCCAGCCATTTCCCTCAGCTCTAAGTGGGTCTGGTCTGGAACTGGTCCCTTTGAGGTAAACAGGCTTCATATAAAACATTCCATAAATCCCCAATCCACAAGACCTGGGGCTGCAGTGCAACAAATACCTTCTTATCCCATTCCTTAATGTCCCTGACTCAGCCAGTTCTTTTAACCCATTTTTCACCAGCTGTGCCTCAGCAATCTAGTCCCTGCACGCTGCAGGCCTCTGGGTTCATGCTGAGCAATACAGGCTCTGGGCCTGTAGAATTTACTCCCCATTCCTTAGTCACATGTCCCATTCTAAAAGTGTTGAGACTTGCTAACAGTAAGAAAACAGAGGTCACAGTACAGGTGTAGCAATGGGGCCATCTTGTGCCTAGTAGAGGAAAGTGCCATTCAAGAACCAATGTCTTGAAGCTACCCTCCCATGGCGATGGGGGAGGGATCCCAGGAGAGTATACCCTGTGGGGAGAGATGGCAGAGGTACGTTCTCTCTGGGGATATGCAGAGACAACACAGTTTCCTAGTCTCAGGAATCATCTTACAGGGAAGGGGCAGCTATCAGAGGTGAGGAGTTCTTGGGAGGAGCAAACACAGGTCTCTTACCCATCAGAAAGGCCCAAGGCAGAGACTGGAACCTCAGCATTTTGTTCTCCAACTCCAGCGCCTACAACTCCCACCAACTCCTCCCATTTCAAAGGCCAACATGGAGGCTGTCAGAATGAGAATACGATGACCTCATAGTCAGAACCTTGGAGGATCCACAGGTAGACGGCAAAGGGAACAAGAGCAATGGAGAAATCAGGAGGGATGGTCAGGAAAGGGGGCCAAGCGGCAGAGATGAGAAGAACAGAAGAGACAATAAAGAGTAGGGAAAATCCAGGAGGGGAAAGGGCTTGGCCACATGGAAGAGAAGAGGGAAAGGGTGAGAATTTCTGTTGGGCATGAAAGTTGGAGGCTCTATGGGGGACGAGAGCTAAGGGAGGAGTGGGAATGGAAGGGAAATAAACTAGGGACATGGAGGAAGAGAGGGAAACAGGCATGTGAGATGAAGAATCCAGGATGAGCAGAAGGCAATGGGGAATAAGGAGGAGAGACACAGGGAATAGGGAGAGCTGGGGAGAACAGTGGAGAGAGGGCATGGGAACAGAGGTGGTGGCTAGAGAACAAACCAGGAGGCAGCATACAGACACGAGAGCTACCCTTCTTCCCACACTCCCATCCTAGCAATTGGCATATAATAAACTACGGATCCATTTTGCGCAAAAAACCCCTTATGTCTCAAAAAAGGAGGTATACAGATCTTGCGCAAAAGGGTATTTTTTGCACAAAATGGATCCATCTACACTGCTAGTTTTTGCGCAAAAAGCCTCGGGAGAGATTATGCAAATGAAGCACGAGAAGTTGCTAATGAGCACTTCATTAGCATACTCTCTGCTGGCAAAAGCCAGCAGTGTAGGCATAGCCCAAATGTTTGTAGCCAGGAACAACATTTGAGGAGAGTCCTCACTAGCAGGCTACACGACATTGTTAACTACCTTAGGTTAATTAAACTCTAGGTAAAAAATCCTACAGAAAACAAGGCCTGTAGACACCTAATTCCCGAGGTACCTAAGTTTCCACTGAAAGTTCCCATGATGCATAAAGTTCTCCTGGCAGGCATGTGCAATCCTGCCCCAGTCTTCATGCTACTGAGCACAGTCAATGTCTAACCCACATCCAAGCCCCAGTGAGAGCCCCTTTGGAGCACCCACAGGACGACTGAGCTCTTCCACAGTCCATTGTCTTTGCTGATGGGCCACCAGCCCGGTCTGACATTTGCATTGTTGTATCTGAAGGCTAGTAGTGGGTGACACCCGAAGTAGCACATTAGAAACACAGATCTGTGGTCAGTATTCCTAACGTCAGGTACAGAAATGATCCAGACATACAAATGAGATAATCACATTCAGTTAATCACAGCCTTTCCAAATGTAGTAAGTGGAGGGTTTGAAACATAAGCCCAGATACCACAGGCTGGGCATGAGGCCCGAGGCCTGAGGCCACAATGGGCAAGACTTTGCTAATATAAAGCAGAGTTAAGCTGTGAGCAAGAGGCAAGCCCTGCTCACAGAAGTTGGCAAGAACAGGGCTGACAGTGCAGACGCTCTCAGACCTAAGCAGTACTAGACACAGGCTGTGAGCACATGCCAGAGGGGTCGTAACAGAAAACCTCATGGAGAAGCATCTTGATACCAACACCCCCTCCCCCCAGACAATAGGAACATATGAACCCAGGTTCAGGGCAGTATACAGACATGAGAGCATGATAATGATTTAACCCCCACGTAAAAGAAAATGGGTGGATCTAGGTAACATCAAGAGGGTGGCAATCTCATACATCAGGAGTGACGTGTAACTTGTTTGTACCTCTGTGTAAAAGTGTACCCTAAAGAGCTGTCTTTGTTCGTCCAAGGGGCCAGTGTCTCATTCCTGGCACTGACTGAGTCGTGTCCATTATTACAGGCACAATGTTAGCCTACCTGTAGCCATCTGATCTGGGAAAGCTATTCCTGTGCTTCATTTACAATAAATCTGGCTTGGTGCCTTTGGTCTTTATCTGATTTGTGGACTTTGGAGGCTCTCTTGGAGTCTGCTGTGGTGGCTATTTGCACAAGCCAGCACAACACACAGAGACGCATACACATGTAGCCTAATGGTGGTTATCACCAACAGAGCATGAGACCTATCAGGACACTTCACCAGTGATGCCTGACTACTACACCAATGATATTTTACATGAGCCATTGTGCATGAAGTACTCTCAGTTCTGTCATATCAGTATCATAAGCCTATCTTCTTAAAGAACATGGTGTGCAACGTCACACCTTCCCCCTCAAGACTACTACCAGAGGGTTGGTCACTGACCATTGAGGAGGCAGTATGCCTAAATCCCCTTTTGACTTTGGTTAAACAACCTGCAAGTTGCAAAGTTCTGGCTTTCTGTTTCCAGTTGCCTGAAAACATTTGGGCGTGTAGCATTGCTAACATAATGCAGATATCAATATATTTTAAAGTGCAAGTGTCTTGGCATTTAGCCACCAATGCCATGAGGTGATGTGCCTCAGTTTCCCCATCCACATAGCAGTCTAGATTGATTATGCTTTTAACTCGTAGAATGTGTAAAAAAAGGGACATAAAATTACCAGCAAATTCAAAACAGGGAGGCACTTCCAATTATGATTATCATGCCACGCCTCCCATCTACACCGAGCAGTCTGTTCAGCATTCATTGTGTTCCTCCACGACGTCTTCATGCCACAGAAGATGACGCTGCCATGACTGATCTTCTGGAGTTTGATTTAATGAGTCTAATTAAGACTTACTAAATCCAACTCAGAGGGCACCCCCACTGGTAATACAGTATTTTTGCTTTTGCCAGAAGCAAGGAATGCTGATGGGAGCACTGTGCGGATGCTGCAAAGGTCGGGTTAAGGTAAGCAACTCCAGATATATATTTTACATAGCTGAAGTTGCGTACCTTAAGCCAAGCTATCAGATCTAGTGTAGACCTGGCCTCAGTAAAGGTTCTTAGTTCAGTACTGCTTTGGGGACTTTATATGTTACTGGTCCACCCCCTCTGGAGTTGCATTTCCTCTCTAGCCCATGAAAAGACTCCAGCCCCCACTCCTGGGATTCCTTTTAGTTGCCCACCTCCATCACTTTGCCTGATGCTAAACTATCAGGAGGGATTTACCTGCTCAAGTGGCTGTCTCCACCCCTTTACCAGATGGTTCATTAGCATATTCAGACACCAGAATGTTTGGAAGAACCTCCCCTGCCCCCTTAAAGAGATAAAGCTAGTTTTCACAAATACCATAGGAAAAGCATTTTGCAATAATGGGACCTGGATTACAGTACCCTTGGTCACCCCTCTCTTTATTCCCAATAGGTCAGCTGTATGGCTGCTCCTCTCAGGGAGGTCAGATACACAGAGTCACAGGTGAGGTGCCTGAGATTACAGAGGCAGATCAAGCACATTTCTCCTGGGCACACTCTAAGCCAGCAGTTTCCAACCTTTTTACGCCCAAGACCACTTTATAAATGCCAAGGCCCCGCCCTCTCTGTTCTCCTCCTCTCCATCACTTGCTATCCCCAGCCCTTATACACTCTCAGGATACAGCTACACGGACACTTTTTTTTTTTTCTATTCTTCTGTAGGAAGAGGTTTTCCCAACATTTGGCCAGTCTAGACTGGGCCAAATGTCAGAAAACCCCCTTCTTTTGGAAGCCCCCTTATTCCTTGTGAAACGTGGAATACAGGGGTTGCCGAAAGAGCATGTTCGCTCTTCCGCTAAAAAAAGCAGAACAACAAACATGTTCCTAGACATGGAAGAGTTTTCCTGGGATATCTCTGGAATCCCAGAAAAACTCCTGCAGTCTAGCCATACCCTCACTGGGTTGAGACAGGCTCTCAGGTGGGAATGAGGGATTTAAGTGTGAGAAGGGGTGAGAGGTGCAAGCTCTGGGAGGGATTTGGATACAGGAGGAGGTGGAGGAGATCCTGGCTCGGGGAGGGAGCTCCAGGCTGGGGAGTGTCGGGGTCAGGCGGAGGGTTGGGGTGTTGAGCAAGCCACAGGCTTGTGGATGTGAGGGTGGAGTTTGGGTTGGGGTATGTGAGGGGCTCAGGGCAGGGAGGTTGGGAGTATGATGAGCTGAGAACACAGTTTTACAGTGTGTGGATGGTGCAGGAGTATTGTGGCAGAAGACTGAGGATGTTGGGGGTGCAGGCATTTGGGGATGTGAGAAGCTCAGGACAGGGGGTTCCAGTGTATGATAGGCTCAGATTTGGGGTTGGGGGAGGTACAGGAGTGTTATATACCAGAAGGGGCTTGGTCCCAATTAGGGTTTTTTTGGCAAGACTTCATTTTTTAATAAAGTATTATGTCAAACAAACAGTTTCAGCATTGTCTTTATTTATGAGAAGGGCAGGGAACCTGTTTTGAGTCAGGGGTCACTGACCCACAGAAAAGTCAGTTGGGGCCACACAAGTAAGATGCAAAAAAATAACACCTCCAAAACCCCACAAGTCTCACTAATGTGGCCTCAACTGTGCTGGTGGGAGCAGGGGACATGGTACAGGCAGTCCTCGGGTTACGTACAAGATAGGGACTGTAGGTTTGTTCTTAAGTTGAATCTGTATGTAAGTCGGAACTGGCGTCCAGATTCAGCCGCTGCTGAAACTGACCGCCAGTACTGACTTACATACAGAATCAACTTAAGAACCCCAGGCATCCCCAAGTCAGCTGCTGCTGAAACTGATCAGCAGCTGATTCCAGGAAGCCCGGGACAGAGCAACTCTGCCTCGGGCTTCCTGTAGTCAGCGCTGGTCAGTTTCAGCAGAAGCTGACTTGGGGACGCCTGGGGCAGAGCAGCTGGGGTGCTGCTGGGTTGCTCCAGTAGCGCCGCTCCTCGGAGCTACTGGACCAACCCAGCAGCACCCCATCTGCTCTGCCCCAGGCGTCCTGATTCAGCTGCTGCTGAAACTGACCAGCAGCGGCTGAATCAGGACCTGGGGCAGAGCAGCTGGGGTGCTGCCGGGTTGGTCCAGTAGTGCCCAGAGCGGCGCTGCAGGACCAATCAGCAGCGCCCCAGCTGCTCTGCCCCAGGGTCCAAAACAAAAGCCTGGTCTGCTGGGGGAGGGGCACACTAGCTGCGCCCCCACCTCCCCCCAGCAGACCAGGGACACGGGGAGCAGAGCCGCAGCGGCAGCGGGGTGCCGCGCCTCTGAGGCTTTGCTCTGGCAAAGTCTGAGGCACGGGACCCCGCCGCGGCTGCAGCTTCAGTCCCGGTGCCTGTGGTCTGCTGGGGACGGTCCCCAGCAGACCACAGGCATCCGGACTGAAGCCGCAGCCGCGGGGGCCGGGGGGGGGGCTGGGGGGGGGGCCCCCGCGCCTCTGAGGCTTTGCTCAGAGAACAGTTCCTGAAAGGAATAGGGAGGGACGAAGGAAAATTGCAGAGTGTACCCAGAATGAACATCCAGCAGTCCGAAGTAATTTGAAACCATACAGTAAAACAAGGGAATAAACAATTGAAAAAAACAGGGGTGAAGGGCTGGAGCCAGTAAGTCTGGTGCTTCATCCTCAGGCACACACTCAAAATGCCAGTCTTGAGGCATCTGAGCAATGCAGAGTCTAATTGGGCTTGAGGATGAAGGGATGGAACGACAGCATTTGAAGCCCTTGTTGCTGTCTCTTCTCCTGTAAGGGCCTTGTCTCAAGGAGTCAAAAACCTTCAGTGGTAGGGGAGAATGCCAGAATGACTTCCTGGAGGTCTATGGTATGTAAAGCCCCAGGGAGCAGAGTATGGCACAGGAGTCTTTCAGGTTGTGCAGCCTGGCATCTACTTGCACTCAGAACAGAGCACTGCCCTCAGCTAGGAGGTCCTGGATGGACTGTTGTTCCTCCAGAGAGAGTCTAAGGACTGCGGCCACGAATTCCACCAACACAGCCATAGCCATGGACTTGCTGCAGAGTCCACTATATCCAAATCAGTCTGAAGGAGGCCCTTCACTCCTGACCTAGGTCCTATAGCAGGGAACCTTCACATTTTGCCAGTAAGTCCCACAAGTTGTAATTGTACCTATGCAGCAGTCTCTGCTGGTTAGATATCCTCATCGGGAGGCTTGCAGTCGAATTTTCCGTCCAAAGAGGTCCAACTTTTTTGCATCCTTAATTTTAGGCATGGCTCTTACAATTCTCTTGTTTGCCACTGATACAAGAGAATGGGAGAGTATAGGTATGCATATACCCTTTGATGGGCACATATTTTTTCTTCTCTTTGATATAGGTGGCAGAGGATGGGGCTTGCAAAAGTGCCTTTACATTAGGCACCCTTTCATGTGCAGGTAGTGCCACCTTAGTAGGTGCTGTGATAGCCAAGATGTCAAATAGACAACATGCTTGTTCTGCAAGCTCCTCAACCTGTAGGCCCAGATTTGCTGCCACACTGTTAAGCAGTTCTTGGTGGCCCCTAAAATCATTGGAAGACAATGGGTGATATGGATCCATGTCTGCCTAATCAGGGGACAACGGGGAGGAGAGTATAACTGGGGGAGGGTCTGGGCCACACACACATGTTGTCTGGTGCCAGAGTCAGAATCCATTTCCGGGTCCAGTCCCAGTGCCAATAATACCACAGACCACTTCTTGGAGGGCCCTACCAGGAAATGCTGTGAGGATGGCCTTGGCATCATGGGGTGACCCCATGGATTCTAATAAAATCACTAGATTGGCCAGGCACTTAAGTGCAGAGCCTATCATGTCCGGTGCTCCCAGTGAATGGTTCCCCAAAGGGCTGAAGGTCATGCCCCGCTTCAGATTCTGGGAAAGACTCATGCAGGTGATGTCAGAGCCTCCCTCTGCCACCCATACCTCAAGGCTGGAGAACGGTGCCAAGTTAATGGTGATTCGCAGTGACATGGGGACAGGTACCACGGAGGCAGAGCGCGATGGCAGGATGGTGGTGAGTCAGTGGGCTGCAGACAGATGTGGGTAATGTTCACATCAGTTACCCGTGCTGAGGCAATGGCAACTGCTGTCTGTAAGATGCAGGTCAATGCTGAGGAGACTGAAGCTTCGCTCGTGATGAATCACATCCTCTGAGAACACAAACCTTGACAGACTGGTGCCAAATCTTCAGGGATTAATGGCACCTGAGTGGCCAATGGGGTGGGCCCATGATACGCTTCCCCCTAGAAGGCAGAACTTCTGTCATCGCCAATGAGTGGAAGTCCCATGGTGTAGACCAGTCTCTCTCAACCAGTGGTACAAGTACCCTCAGGAGTACTGGAGAGAAGTCATCAACCACCCGGCTACAATTAAGTTGTTTAAACAAATGTGTTGCAATGGCAGAAAAAAATTGTGCGTGTCTGAAAACTGTAGGTACTGGGGGTACTTTTTTTTTTTTTTTTTTAAGAGGGGGTACTTTATAAAAAAAGGTTGAGAAACGCTAGTGTAGGCAGTACCATGGGGTCCTTCACCACCTCTGGCATCAAATGCACCATCAACTGTGCCCCCATCACTCCCAGAAGTCAGCCCAGGAACTTCCTCTGAGCTAGAGGCTCTAGAGGTGGCCACTCCTTGGCTTTCAAGTACAGACAGGTGGCCAGCTATGGGTCCTTTGCCTGCTAATAGTGCCTTGTCCTTATTAGAAGTTGGGCAGTACCCCCTCTGCTTCTTGCACTTCATGGACACCGGTGATGGCAAGTGATGCCATGGGGAGTCCGGCACCAGACGTGCTCAGTCAGACCAGAAGGACTCTGACACCGGTCTAAGAGTTGTCTACATTAATAATGCCTTTAAGTTCCTGTTCTTTTGGATCCTCGGCTTAAGGTTTTTACAAATTCAGCAATTGTCTTTTATATGCTCTTCCCCCGGCTCTTCAAATAGCTTGAATGGAGGGTCATTAACCAGCATTAGCTTATTACAAACAGAGTATGGCTTGAAATCCAGGAGTTGGGGCATGTCCCATCCCGGGAATAACATCCTAACAGGGACTGTAACTGATTACCCTAACCATTAACAATACTAACTATCAAAAAACTATAATACACAGTTTGAAGAGACCACTAAAACACTTCCTGAGCAAGAAAGAGTGTTCCAGCAACTAACAAGGAACTGAAATGGTACAGGGCCCATGGTGCCTAATATATTGGTGAATGAGCACTCTAGCACGCATCAGAGCTGGTCCTACCGTTAACACTAAAGAAAAAGTCTGACAGCTGTGCACATGGGTGGGCACACACATATCTAGCATAGAATCAGCATAAGCAAGCACTTGAAGAGGAACAAATCTTAAAATGTTTTCTTTAAACTTTGTTTGATAGCATTCTGTCTGGCCAGAAATCAGTTATCAACTGTTGTGATTATGAAATCTATACTTCTTTGTTGGTTTGCCTTTATGGTCACAACTTCGTTATTATTTATATGTACAGACTCTGATTCTTTAACTGTATCTCTTGAGTAACTAATGTTGCAAGATTTAAATTAACTAAGTTGGTAAAGTAGGACTGATTAAAAGAACTGTTTTATAATGGGCTAGGATTGATGAGAAATACTGTTTTGTATACTTTCCTTTTAAATTATGTTACAGTATAGCTAAGCAGGGCTTAGAGTCTGACTATACAATTAGGGTCCAGAAGGAATGACATGCCCAAGACTAGAGTTGCCAGACCTCAATAACCTGCCACCCATATTGTGCAGGAGCCCCAGATGACTTGATCCTGACTGGCCACCTGGAAAAGTTTGTCTGCCTTATTGGGAATGGTGAGCAATGCATGTTTAGCATGTGAATTCTGTTTTGATAACTGTTAATAAACAAACATAGGTTAAAAGATATGACTGTGTAAGGCTCTTTCTGTGGTAAAGGCCTCCCAAACCTGCAGAAGATCATGCCCTAATCCCTAGTAACTGGATAAGCATGAATGCCTTTAGCCCCGAGCCCTAGGAACTGGAAAAAGATGAAGATGGTGTTCCCTAGCATGTATGGAAAAATGGAATTTTTTCATTTTCAGTTTGACCCAAGACAACACTTATTTGATTTTTTTTTAATTGCCAGCAAACCAAAAAAGATTCACCTAGGTTATCAGTAACTTTAACATCGTTTTTTTTTTTTTTGGTAATGCAGAATGCAACTCTATCTTCCACCAACACCTCTTTTACCCATGGAGGGAATCTTCAGAAGTTTCCCACGTCATCCTCCACAAGTCAGAGCCAAGACACATAATCACAGATCCTGGCAAATGCTGGGGTGTTTGTTTCAATGGGTTTTTATTTAATTCCATATTTTACAAGGGGGATTTTGGACAACAAAAGGAATGGGGACTCTAGGGGAGAAGCACAAGTGGTACATAGGCAACACCGCTTGAGCTCACAAATGTTTCCTCTTTCCTGCAAGACACAGTATGCTACTCATTCCTGAGATACTCCCTCAGAAGGGGAATAAATGAGACTCAGGTTATCACCAAACCTCCTCCTCTCCCACATACAACAGAGATCACTTGATACTGAAGGTAATAGTGGAATGTAAGGTAGGGCAGTGAAGGACTAAGGGATCCGTCTTTTCAGCCAACTGTCAAATGAAGAGGTGGCTTGCTTACCACCACACCCAGGAGAGATCTAGTAAAATTAGGAACCTATGACATTTCGGGAGACTTACCTCCTGCCCACGGGCATTCAGGTAATTCCTCAATCTGGCTTCCCCAAGAAGAGATGCAGGCAACAGACTCTAAGTGGGGTGAAGGGTGAACAAGGAAAATGGGGCCATCCTACCCCTGAAAGTCTGGGGGCCACCTAGCTATCCTCCTTCCCTCTGGGATTCAGAGACATGTTCTAGAGCAGCACTCAAAAAGGACCGCCAAGGGGAATTTGAAGGTAGAAGGGGATACAGAACACACTTGAACTGTCATGAGGGCACAGGCCATTCAAAGGTCACCCGAACCACAAACAGGACAAGACTCCCCCCAACCTCAAGACCCCAGGGGCTAGGAGATCCTTGATGATGCCCTGGCAGAAGAGATGGGACTTTGGCCACTGCACAAGGGATTTTATTTCTTCTTCCTCTCCTGGGAGCAGCGAGGACAGAACCTGGAGTGAAAGGAGAGAGAAGGAGAAGTTCATGGGTGGGAGGGCCTATCAATACACAAAGCCTATGGGACCCTCCTTAGTACCCCCCAAATACAACCACACACACAGAAGACCCACAAAAGCCAATCCCCAATAACTCTTCATTGAGATGCAATCCCAACACTTCCTAACATCCATAGTCACCCCACCGCAGAACATCTCTCCAGGAACTCATGGGACTTCCCAGTGATGCATAGCCCACTGAAACCTCTGAAGGCCTTATTTCAGCACCCACTCACCATTTCCCTCTTGGCTTTGTCGTCAGGCCCACACAGGCAAAATGGAACCACTCGATGGAACACTAATGTGGAATGGAGAATACAGAGTCAGTTGTACAGTCGAGTTTCCTCCCCTGCTGAGTCTTTTGGGAGCTACCCCGCCCCCAGTGGGCAATCACATAGTCTCCTCATAAGTGACAACATCAATATACAGGATTGGAGAAGTGGATTGAGAAACTCGTTGAATTCCTATTCTGTTTTAAGACTTCCCTCCTCATGGATCCCAGACGTACCTAAAGTCTGTCCCCTAAGGGTCTCTCTAAAATGAGAATCCCCCACATAAGCAGGGCCCACATGAACAGAATTAGACTCCCAGTAGGAGTGCCTCTCCCCCGTTCTCTCTAAGCCCAGTCTCTTACATCAGGGTTATCACAGCCAATCATCTCCCCATAGGAGACCTGGTGGCACAGGCAGTAGGTGGGTTCGTTGGGATCCACAGGCATATCCAGCACGTCTGAAGGGTGCACATTTCCAAAGGTCACTGAAGGCATCCCATACTCTGTGCTGCTGCAGGGGAAAAGGAGGAATAAGGTCAGCAAAATCCCCAAGGCAGGGGCACCCCTCACTTCACCCTGGGGAAGCTCCTTATGCTGTCGCCTCTAGCATGACAGACACAGAAACAGACCCTTCTTCATGTACGACACATGCAGAACCCACTATCCCAGGTCCTGTCCTCCCAGCAAGGACCTGACCTTTCGAGGCATTTACCTGCCTGTGGAGGGACGGATATTTCACTCCCTAGGAGTCCCCGACATGATACCCAAGCTCTTGCTCTCACTGTTCCAAGGCACAACAGGGACAAATGGGACAGAGGAACCAATTGGCCTGATCTGGGTGGAGCCAGGGGAACAAAGGATGGGATTTGACTTGTGGTTTGATTCTCATTAAGGGGAACTTTGATGGATCCACTGGTCTTCCCCATTCCCTAAGTCTCCCTGTCACTCACGTGCGGACGAGTTTCAGCTTCTTTTGAGCCATCTTTGGTGCCTCCTCATCAGAGTTTTTCCCCTTAGAGCGAGCACGGGCAGCTTTCTTCTCCTTTTGGGCCCGGCCCTCTGATGGGATGGGGGAAAATAAATGAGCATTAAACTCTTCCACTCATCAAGACAGATATATGACCTATATTATATATGACCTATATATGAGCCCCCTTTACAGAACTAACACAACCTGCCTCCACACCTTCATAGTCTTTGGTCTACATACATCCATCATCGCCTCTGTGACACCCCAGCACAATTCTCCATCATTCCTGGATCACTTCCTTGTCACTTGCTGGGCTTCTAGCTCCTTCTCAAACCCCAACTTCAGTGTCTTTGGGTCATCTCCTGCCATCCTCATCTCCTGCTCCCTTCCAGCTCCATCACTTCCATGCTCCCTGGGCCCCTCCATATCAGTTTGTGGCTGGACTCTGGGACTCACTCTTTTTGCCCTTGCTGGAGGAACTGTCATAGTCACTTGACTCAATCTGCTTCTCCTTCAAGTCGGCTTCAAAACGGGCAAGGTCTGTGTCTAGCCGGCGGATGTGCTTATCCACCTGCAAATATGACAGTAAGCCAGAGTATTATTATGGGATGGAACCTTGAAAGTCCTAGAAAGAACAGGGGAAAGGGTTTCAGCAGAGAGACAACTGTAGGTGGTGTCTACACAGGAGACAGGCATCCATGCTGGGGCTGGAGCAAAGGATTTCCAAATGCATTAAAACCCCACCCAGCACTATGAATAGGTTGTGACTAGTGAGTCATGACTCCCAGCCCTTCATGCTATAACCCCTAGACACTACTCTGCTCCCTCTCTCTTCTTCGTACCATCTCATAGGTCTGCATGGCCAGCTGCACCTTGTCATCCCCGAACTCCTTGCATTTCCCATAGGCCTCCTGAATTTGCTTGAGAAGCCCCAGTTTTTCCTCCGAAGACAGAGTCCGTGCATTGCTGATATACTCCGTGGCCAGTTTATCAATCTCTGATTTGAGGTCTGAAACAAGACCAGATTCATGGTCAAAAATATCCCAGTGCCCTCTGGTAGGAAAGGCAGATTCAGGTAGCTGTAGGCTCCCAGCTCTGCCTTGTTGTCATAACACCACCTGCAAGGGAAGGAAAACCTGGCCAGCTCCAGGCTCCCCATCTACGCAAGCAGATTACTTCGGGCCTCATTCTTGACACTCACCTTCTGTTCGCTGGTCCAGATCTCGCATGAGTTGGAAATTTCTCTGCAATTCAAACGGCAGGTTCTCAATGCCTGGAGAGAGAGGGGGAGGGGGGGGGAGATCAGGTCCCTGTTCACCCAATAAGTATTTATAGTAACCAGATCTAGTATTTAACAACCTCTTAATTCTCTGTCAGTTTGACTCTGGTGTAATTCAGCAGGTATTCTTTAAGATGCCAATTCAGTCATGAGACCATGGGAAGCCTAGAGTCTGGTGGGCTCACAAGATCGGGTTGTTATTTTGGTAAATCTTACCGCAGTCCACTAAATTGGCACAATTTCCAACTGCCCATCAGTGAAGACATCATTATGTAGCTAATTTCTTGCAGGTCTCATGGAAAAGGTGGGTCAGGAGCAAGAGTAGTGGCTGGGACAGTATCTCTCTCTCTCTCTCTTTTTTAGAGTGCATCTGTCTGGCTCCAAGTCCATTTGTTCAAGAACTCCTCCTAAAGGACAAAAGCTAGGACCACCAAATTTGCTATGCAGCTTCCTCTTAGCCTAACTTAAAGAAAAGTCAGTTTGGTTGTGCCAGGAAAATCAGATGTGCCTGAAATGGGACTGTTTTCCATAACATGGAAAGGGAGGAGGCTAATCAGAGGACAGCAATACTGGAGAGTGACCACTGGGGACAACTTACCATCAGGAGAATGGCCAGCTGGGGACAGGACTCCACATTGGCCTGCCACCAGACCAGGTAAGTGGCCCCAAACAATGTTGGAACGGGAAAAGCGGGAAGCTAGGAAGCCAGGGCTGCAAGGGTCAGCTACAGCGTGTCCAGGTGGAGGTTTTGGTGCTTGGGGGGGAGTTGGAGGCTAAGCCCCAAAACCTCCACCTGGACACGCTGTAGCTGACCCTTGCAGCCCTGGCTTCCTGGGAGGAGCTGCTGGCCGGGGAGTGCAACCCCAGTCCTCTGGGAAAAGCTGCCCCTGGAATAGTCATGATCAGCCCCAGTAAGCTCCCCCCCATCCCCAACCCCTTAGCCTCCTTCCCCGACTATTGTACCCCCATTCTCTGCCCTGTGTCCCCTATCCTCTGCTCTCACTCTAGCACCTTCCAACCTCCTGCCCTGAGCCCCAATCACACACCCAACCCCCTCTCTGAGGTCCCCACCCCCAGCCCTGACTCCGGCATCTCCATTCAAAGCCCCCCACACCTCCCAGTCTCCTGCCCTGACTCCCATTTTGCATGTGTGCAATTGACTATTCCTTCCTAAGTGGAGTACTTTGCATTTGTTTGTATTGAATTTCATCCTCGTTATTTCAGACCATTTCTCCAATTTGTTCAGATCATTTTGGATGTTAATCCTATCCTCCAATTCTACCGAGTATCCAGTCTCATAAAAGTCAAGATATAACACATCTGCCACATCCACCCTATTCATAAGGCTTACTATTCTTACAACTATTAGGGTTTGTTTGACATGATTTGTTTTTGACAAATCCATGCTGACTTATCGCAATATTTTCTAGGAGTTTACACACTGATTGTTTTATTATTTGTTCCATTATCTTTCCAGATACTGAAGATAAATGGCCTGTAAATACTCCTTGGTTGTCCTTATTTTTCTTTTTTGTATGGATTGGCACTATATCTGCCCTCTTCCAGTCCTCTGGAATCTCCCGTTTTCAAAGATAATCACTATCAGCTGAATAGTGATTATTCAGTCTCCTTAATCAGTGCCTTCAGTATTCCGGGATGTATTTCATCAGTCCAACTTGATGAAATTTAGCTTGTCTAAACTATTTAACATGCCAATCCTAAAATGATTTTATATTAAATAAATAATTTTAAAAATAGTACTTTTCATGTAACCAACTCAAAGCACTGAAGTACTCAAAGTGCCACAAAAAAGGATTGGTATTAATTTCTCCATTTTACAGATGGTTAAAGGTCAAGCTGGGAAGATACTTGTCCAAGTTCACAGAGCAAATCAGCGTAAACCTGGAACTAGAATACATGAACCTTGAGTCTAAGATTCCTGTTCTTCAGTCTATTCTGCCTGCTACGTTATGCTCTAATTCCATAGTCTCTGTTCAGCTCCTGGAAGTTTTGAAGCACAACATATATCCTAACTACCAAATGTTATTACCATATCAGACATGCTGTGAAACTCAGTATTCCATTATGTTCTTTTTAATCATCACTTCTTGTTAGTTAACCCACAGTCACAGAGATTCTCTTGGACTCCTAACTTGTTGCCCAGAGACACATATTCAGGTGAAAAATGCCCACTTTCTTCTGTAACTGGACTGTACCACATATATGTAATAAAACTCTAAATTTGCACCAGTGACTCTGGGACTCACGACCTACAAGTTTGATTATTGCTTTCTATAGTAAGGGATGAAATCACATGATCTGAAAAAGCTCTATTTGGTATGAAATGCAGCATCTTGTGTGCACAGCAACACAGGAGACCACAAAAACATTTCCATTCTCTGCACTGGCTCTCCACTGAATTCAGAATCTGAATCAAGGTCTGAGTTCTGATATTCAAAGCCTTCTGTAGGACTGGTCACAGCAACATGACAAACCAACCCTCCTTCCATGGCCATGCATTCCCAGAACAGAAACAATCACAACTCGAACAATTAAGCTGCCAACTGTTGGGGAAGGATTGTGAATGCAGAAGACAGAACTCTCAAAAAAGTTAAACTATAAATCTGCAACTCACTCTGGCAAGAGATAAGTATGACTACCGCTGACTTGGGCTTGCAGGGCAGTAACTCCCACTAGAGTTAGTGTCTAGTGGGAAAGTGGGCTCTGGATCGTCTCCACTCACATGGTCCCAGAACTTGGGCCCAAGCCCAAACCAGCTATACAACAATTTTGCAGCCCTGCAAGCTGATCTGGCCCAACCATGGGTTATTAATTGCTGTATAGACATACCCACTGTGTTCAGAACCTGTTTCTTCAACCTCAATTTAATTATGCAGACACAAACAATCATTTGCACACAAGCAAAGTCCTTATGAACAGAGCAAAACATCTCTTCAATATGCTGGGAAGGAACAGAGAGAATGTGTCAAACAGCTAGCAGTAGCTCAGTTACTATAGGCCATTTAAGTGTACAGATAGAAAGAAAAGTTGTCATGATATTATACCATACATTACATATAAATAAGGGGGAAAGGACAACATTAAAAGAAAGGTAACAGTGGACAGTCAAGCATTAAAAAATTAGGAAAAGCTAGCCTAGATTGCCTCTGTAACCTCAATCTTTACGCCACAGCCTTTAATTACATGATCACATATTATTTATTGCACAAGATGCTTGCCTCATTCAGTGCACAGGATGGACAGTGCTCAATGATGGGTAGTTATTCAATAATTATTTTCATCCTCATTTAATGTGTGGTCCCAGGCCTTATTTACTGCACATTAGTCAAACTATGTTCCAAATACAGAATTCTTAATTTCCATATGGGCTTTTCTATAGCTCTCATTACTATCTGAATGCTTCACAGTGTATCTTCACCACACTGCAATCAGGTAGGGAGTTATTATTACTGCCATTCAACAGATCAGGAACTGAGGTTCAGAAAGTACAAAAGGTATCTGCTCGTGCCGGGTGCTCAACTTAAGACACCCAAGGCCTGGTACATCAATCACAGTACTTAATATTTTTATAGAACTTCATATGTTCAAAACACAGCTCCCAATGACTTCAGCTGCGAGCGCTTACCACATGCGCAAATTCTCAAGTTGGGCACCTAGAAAATGAAGGACACATAATTAGTGACCACCTTTGAAAAGTCTTATTTTTATTACACAGGAACTCCATGGCAGAGAAAGGAACAAAATCCACTGACTAAACCGTAAGACCACCCTTTCTTCATTCTGCAATCCCCTACCTCATTCTCTACACACCAACTTCTGCAACAATTAAGGGATCATATAGACAACAATCTAATTCACTACACGATCATGGGTCCACTCCCAGAGCAGGCTCTGCCTGTGCTATGAATGATAAAGATACCCTATGGAAAAAATAGCATGATTCTGTAATTAAAGACTATATCATAATGCACACATACACAAAAGGTGGAATTAAGACTAAGACTGCATGAACAACCTTAGTTCTGACATTTGTTAGAGGGTGTGACTTTGCAACCTTTGTATTTGTTAATTAATATTAATAGAATTTTTTTAAACACTGAAAACTTCAAAAGTAAAATTTTCATAACGAGAAACTATGCTGATTCCTCAAGTGCATCTTCAGAAAGGTTGGTACCTTTAAAGCCACAATACAGACACTTTATCACTGGAGCTAAAGCAATGATTGGCGGCAGCAGTAAGAGTTTATGCCATGTGTGAACCAATGATTACAGAGTACTATACACCCTTTGCTAGTAGGTTTCACAGCTATTTGCTAAGTTGAGAATCAAAACTCCTGGATTCTACCCAAGGTCTAATGAGGGCCCTCAACACCTTTATTTCCCAGTGTTCCTGCCACATGCCCTCTTCTGTCCCCAATCTTAGCACATATCCCTTTGCAGAATGTCTCTTCCCCCAGCCACCTCTGGGCTTCAGCATGCTTGGCACAAACGGAACCTGCAGATCATTTAATTGTCAAACTCCAATAAACAAGCATCAAGGGAAAGTTAGTCACCCTGTGCGGAAACAATGGTTCAAGACGCCCCTCCCGGTGGGTATCTATCTGTAGGTATGCTTGTGTCCCTTCGCTACTAATCAGAGAACTTCGGCAGCACTTTCAGTTTGGCCTGCACATGTGCTGTCCCACCTCAAGGTTAACCAGTGCATGCAGGCAAACCACCTCAGTTACTTCGCTACCACAGTGTCCTTGAAAGAACTCCAAAGTAGAGAGGAGGAGGGTGGGTTGTGGAGAACCCACAAGAGGACACATCTCAAAAAAACATCATTACTACGTAAGGTGAGCAACTCTTCTTCTTCAAGTAGCCTCTCTATGGGGTGTTTCAGTGCAGGTGACGCTTGAGCTGTATCCTCAATGGTGGGCAGGGGCTTCTACTTGAGTCAGTTACGGGTGAAAATACTGTGGAACCAAAGATGGCATCAGAAGCCGATTCTCCAGTAATTGTATAATATTCTGCATATATATGGAAACACAACTATGTTGCCAGTTCAGCAGCAACTGAGAAGCAGACCAACCTCATGGAGTGAGTGTGAATATTGGATAGAGGTGTTATGTTGCAAACCTGACAGCATATTTTAATACCGTTTTAGAGCCATTTGGAGAGTCCCTAAGTTGATACTACTGAGACCTTGGATCTCTCTGCCATAGAAATAAAACGCTTGGGAGACTTTCTAAATGCCTCTGGTCTATCCAAGTAAAAGGGTTCAGGCTCTCATAACATCTAGTGTGTAGTAGTTCAGACTCCCTGTTATCACAGTGAGGCTAGAGTAGAAGGTAAGAAGGTTTGTGTGAAGGTTCAGTTGATTTCTGTGAAAACAACAGGTCACCTTGGGGGTGAACTGCAGATGTGATCCGAGTGTGACCGTGTCTGGAAAGAATATTGTATGAGGGAATGTGCCATCAGAGCTGCTATTTCCCCTATTCTCCTTCCAGGATGGCCACTCTCATTGACAGATTTGGGAGCAAACAAATAGTCACAGGCTCAAAGGGAAGTCTAGTCAGGCCTTTCAACACTAGACTTAGTTCCCATGTAGGAGTGGGATGGCAGGATTGGGAGAAAAGATTTACTATACTCCTATATAAAAAGATTTCCTATACTATACAACTGTTTTGTGGTTGGCATGAGAGCATTGAGAATCCCACAACTTGTTGATGAAAGTTGCTACTGCTGCTAGGTGAGCTCTGAGTGAACCCTGAATTTCTGAGAATTAGTACATAGTCTAGGTCCACTGGCAGAGCAGTGTATGTTGGGGAAATTTGTTGTGAAATACACCAAACCTGAGTATACAAGAATGACATGTAGTGGATCTTCTACTGTGTAGGAATACTTCTTGCGTCTCCCTTCAGCAGGAGCTTTCTATGATCCAGAATAAAAGAGCTTGATGGAAAAGTATCCTCAGCTTGGGATGTAGAGTGCATCCTTTGTTCTGCAACAGATGGAGTGGGCTGAAGAGAGATTGAGCATGCTAGGTGAGGATATCAAATCTGTTTTATACAGGTGGAAGCAATCAGTATGATGTATAATTACTTTTAATAGGACTCCTGAGAGCAGGGGAAACTGGGGTAAGGCATAGAAAAGGTCCCTGTCTCATGGGGAAAAAAGAGCATTTCCCAAGCATTCCCCTATTTCTGCTCCGCAGCAGTAGTGTTGGCATTTCTTGTTCAGGTAAGTGGCAAACATTCCTGCACTTGGTGCCCCCCACTGCCTAAATAGGTCATGAAGCACTGCTGGGTTTAACTTCTATTCATGATCATGGGGGAATTTGCAATTGCAACTGTCCATTGAGTTTTGTACTCCCAGAAGGTAGATGTGGGAACTGCACCAGTTTTATAACTTTAGTACTTCTGAGTAGAGAGAGCACCTGGTTCCTCCCTGCCAATTTATGCATGCTATCATAGAATCATAGAATAATAGGACTGGAAGGGACCTCAAGAGGTCATCGAGTCCAGCCCCCCGCTCTCAAGGCAGGACCAAGCTCCATCTACACCATCCCTGACAGATGTCTATCTAACCTGTTCTTAAATATCTCCAGAGAGGGAGATTCCACCACCTCCCTTGGCAGTTTATTCCAATATTTGACCACCCTTACAGTTAGGAATTTTTTCCTAATGTCCAATCTAAACCTCCCCTGCTGCACTTTAAGCCCATTACTCCTTGTCCTGTCCTATGTTGTCTGTTAAGGTTATTGTGTGTGTTCCTTGGTCAGTGGGATGATGGATATAGGTATTTCTGACTGCCCTGAATTCAAGGAGGTCCATATGGAAGAACATTTTTGGGGCTAACCATTTGCTCAGTGTTTTTAGTTTGGATGGAGTGCACAGCCAAACTACGAGGCATGATTTTGGTGGTAACATCAGAGAAGTCTGAGGAAAGGGAATCATCTTGCAAATGTTCATTGGATTTTTCCACCAGTCTAGAGTTTTTTATCTTAGGGTGTGTCTAGACTACATGCCTCCTTCGACGGAGGCATGTAGATTAGCCAGATCGGAAGAGGGAAATGAAGCCGCGATTAAAATAATCGCGGCTTCATTTAAATTTAAATGGCTGCCCCGATCTGCCGATCAGCTGTTTGTCGGCAGATCGGGGGAGTCTGGACGCGATGCCCCGACAAAGAAGCCTTTCTTCATCGACACAGGTAAGCCTCGTGAAACCATTTCCCTCTTCCGATCTGGCTAATCTACATGCCTCCGTCGAAGGAGGCATGTAGTCTAGACACACCCTTAGTGGGTAGTGGCAGTCTAATCTATGTCTAGTCAGTCTTTAGACTGAGCTGAATCACATCTGGGGGCACTGCAGTTGAAGTCTGGAATGAGGTATCACATCTGTGCCTGTTGCCATGTGCCCTAGACGGAAGCAGCATTTGGCTGATATTTGAGGGCTGTCTCTATAAGCATGGCCAAGGTGTGGAACCTGTGTTGCAGCATGGGATGCTCTGGCCTTTATCAAGCTGAGGTTGGCCATACAGAGGAAAAGATTGATTTTTGTATGTTGATCTGTAAACTCAGTTCCATGAACAGGTTTACTGCAGTGCTGAAAACAGTAGAGTTTAATCAAAGGAGAAAGCCCCTTGGAGAGTAGATTTCAGCCCAGTGCCCCATTTACCGGCAACGCGTGCATGCAAAATGCGGCTCTTACACATGCGCAGTGCGGGGCTGGCAAGCGGCTTTCACCGCGGTTCATTAAGCCCTGCACATTACAGTATCCTTCTTTCAGCTGAGAAAACAGGACCTGTTTTGAAAGTTGCTGACGGATGATTATTGCCTCAGTAGTGGTGGTCTTTACCTCTTCCAAAACACTGAGATTAGTGTGCCTGTCTTCCCATTTGATCTTCAAGATCTTGCAAAGGCAGCATTGGTACCTGGAATGAGGAATGTGGTGTATGCAGGGGGAAAATAATTAACTTCCAATATAAATTTACCAATGACACCCCAGGTAATAAAAGCATATACCTCAACCCAGATAGATGCTACCAAATTTAGAGGAAATAGAGGAAATGATAAAGATTAAGACATGGAAATACAACATACTTGCGAACACTAAATCAGAACAGACAACAAATCTTCTAATAAGTATAAAAAGTGCACTTGCTTGAAAATACAAGATGATTGAAAAAGCTGTAAAAGATATAGATTCTCAAATAAGTACCCAGTATGACACTTTGTGTCATGTAATGAGTGGTGTGGGAATCAATGGATAATTGTATTTTTGACTCCTGGAATAACAGTGTTGTTTTTCCTGTGCATCAAATATGTAAACAGTATAAGAAAAAGCAAACGTTACAGGGACCCTTTAAAAATTTAATTGCCAAATTATACAACTGAAGACTGCAAAATGTCATTTTAACTTAAAAAGGAGACACATGGCCCAAAAATAATAGGTATAATTGGTGTTGTTGTTGTAATATCAAAATCACTGTTAGTAACTGGATATTGAGAAGGGACTGTTGGGATGGTGCTGGGTATTATGAATTGCTGTGGTTGACTCAAGGCTGGCAAATCTCAATTTACTTGAGGATTCTGGGAGCAGGATTCTCTGCCTCAGACAGGATATATGGAAATTTACTGAGAGTACTGATAGTACACTTGAACGCTAGTACAACTATGTACTCTGGATGTTTAATCAAGGGCCGTGTGTGTATTTGTACTTCTCAGAGAACTATGGACATCATGGACTGTCATGTTCACCAAACATATCTCATAAAAACATGTAAATGGTGACCTTAGAGGAGACAGTTCAGGGTCAAATGACATTCTAAGACAGCACAACAGCTAGAGCTCAGGTGAATGATTGATGAGAAAGTAAATGTCAATCTATCCCTACTGTCCCTTCCAAACACATCAGAGAAACAAGTTATGAAATGCCAGTGTGGCATATTTCAGGAACATGTGACTCCTTTGAAAAAGGATACAAGTATGGGAAAATATCCTATGCTCATTCTCCATACAATTTAACATTTAAAAAGAGACTGGTGACATGATAAAACAAGAAGCCCCAGATCAACCAACACCCTTGTATCAGGTAAGTTTGAGCTAGAGGGCTTCAGGGTAGCTACCACTCTGTCCTAGGAAATACCTGACAGATGAAGTGTTTCAGAAGAAACAGAAGCCCACAGCTGCTTTGTTTGCCATTTAGGATACTAGCCCAGGAGCTAGTGAGGGCTTCTGCTTGGGGACCTAGGACTTATTAGCCTTTTGCATAGCCTTTTGTTGCCTGCCTGTGATTCTTTCAAATGAAAAACATCTTTGAAAGAATACAAAGCTTTGCTTTAAGGAAAACGGAATCCGTGTTTTTACTGACACTAATACTATAAGTTCTGCCCAGATGTGGGCCAATAAAGATCTCAGCTTTTAAGTTGGTTTCAAAAATCACTGACATCTTGTGTAGAGAAAGCCTGTTAGAGATAATGCTGGTGGATGATGCATAGAAAACTTAGAACTCCATCTAGAGGCTTCTGCTGATAATAGGGTTTATACTGCTTTTGGGACTTACACTGCTTACTTTTTGTTATAGGGCATCTCTGCTATAAGTCACCCTGGTATATGTTGGTTCCGCATTAGCTTTGTTGATGCTTGTGGGAACGGTTTCATTTTCAGTGCTCCCATTCCCCGCTCTTCCGTTGCACAAAAAACCCAAACCCAATCACGCAAACAGAAGTCAAGCATGGGGAAAAAATTCCCTGCTCTATGTCCTTTCACTATACATCCACTTTTTTTAAAAGTATCTTGGACATATAGTGGGGACACTCTGCACTAGGATGTACACACCAAGCAAACAAAGAGCTCCGCAAGAGTTGGTGTTCTGGGAGAACAGTTTAGTATCCTCAAATGGTAAAACTTCCCCTGTATTTTGAAGCTCTTTTTGAATACTGGAGGCCTGATACCAAGAAGAATGTTTCATAGAAATGGCTATAGCCAACTATGAAGATCAATGGGACTAGAACAGAGGCGGGCAATAATTTTTGATTGGGGGGGCACTTCAAGAATTTGGTAAGTGGTCAAGGGCCACATTTTTCCATGACACTAATGGAGGCAGTACTTGGGTGCAGAAAGGAACTCGGGATAGGGGGTAGAAGATTCTGACATTGAGACGTGCAGGAGAGGTTGCAGGGTCTAGAAGGGGGTTGTGATCTGGACTGGGGAATGGAGTGAAGGAGGGGGAGCAGAGGGTCTAAGGAGTCAGATACAGGCTCTGGCCAGGAGGCACTTACCTAGGCAGCTCCTGGCAAGCATCCCAGTGGGACTCTCAGGCTCCTTGCCTTCTGTACCCCTGCATGCTGCTCGAAGTGGTTGGCTGTGGGGGTCATGTGCTCTCTGAATGCTGTAAGCACCGAGGGGGAGCAAAGGACCTGCGCACTGCTCCTGTCCCGAGCACAATCTTGCAGCTCCCATTGGTCAAAAACTGGCTAATGGGAGCTGCCTGGGCCATACTTGTGGTGCAGGCAATGTGCGAGGGCCCCTCCCCCCTTCCCTGGCTCATGTTACACAGAGAGCATATGGCTCCTGCAGCCAGCCACCCTGAGCGGCATATGGGGGCAGGGAGCCTACCTGAGGGGCCTGCCAAGCTACAAGATGGTGCCTGGCTGAAGCCAGCCCATGAGACAGATTTTTCCCACTCCTGGGCTAGAACCAAGGTCTGTGAAGTCTATTACAGCTGGTGTTCTCACACAAATACAGGGAGACCATGCAGAGCCATATACAATCAGCCCTGTAGAGATTAGGCACCATGAGACATATCCCATAAAAGGTCCAGAGTAAGAGCATCCTGCAGACTTCTGACTGGCTCATGCTCACTATTTAACCATGGAGAGTGTCCTAGGAAGTTGTCAGGAAGTCACACAGATTTCTGACCAGGTGCAACTCAAGGCTTCACCTTGTTTTCCGATCTCCAGTCTCTAACTCCT
Organism: Pelodiscus sinensis; assembly: GCF_052426305.1. Lineage (NCBI taxonomy): Eukaryota > Metazoa > Chordata > Testudines > Trionychidae > Pelodiscus > Pelodiscus sinensis. The sequence goes on along the minus strand of NC_143052.1, from coordinate 143,460,886 downwards.
ACAACTCTGACCCCGACTCCCAATTCCAGTGTCATGACCACCATTTCTGATCTCTGACCCAAGCTGACTCTTAACCGGACTCCTGCCTATTAATTCCAGCTCTAGTAATTACTGCAGTCCCTGCTTGCTGACCGCCATCTTGTGGCTGTCCTTGACTTGAGGACACCCACCCAGCTGTAACCATTAAGCCAGACCACGTATGCCCCTATGTCTTACTCTGTCTGATGCATAAATCGCTAGGGCTTTGACTACACTGCAGGGTTTTCACGCAAAAAGCCTTTTGTGGAAGAGGTCTTCAGCAAAAACTTCTTGTGCAAAAACATGTCCAGACATCAAAGCGCATCACAAAAGTGATGTGCTTTTGCTCGGGAGAGCATCCACACTGCATAGACACTCTTGCGCAAGAAAGTTCTGATGACCATTCACAGAATGGCCATCAGAGCACGTGTGCTTTTTCCCATAAGGGTCCACACCTGCCTTTTTGCAAAAGAGATGTAGCGCAAAAAGGAGTTATTCCTCGTGGAAGCAAAAGCCCTCTGTTCCGTTGATTTTCTTGTGCAAAAAATGCACTTCAGGTGTGGATACTCTGCTGGTTTCTGTGCAAAAATAGCTGGTTTTGCGCAAAAACTTTGTTGTGTAGACATAGCTTAGATGGAGAGATGTACAAGTCATGAGATGACATTACAAAACTACGGTCAAGAATTGCTCGGGCAGTTTGACCAAAATTTTTGAAATTGCTGATAAGTTAATAAAGTATATTTAGACAGTGACAAATAATTTGACACACTCATTTGAAGGCTCACAATCATATATGCCTTCTTCCCACAAAGATCCAGTCTCCTATTGGGTTGAAGTTGCCTCAAACATTCATCTGCTGCTGTGATCATTGAGTCTGTAATGGGACAGTTAAAGAAATACCTGAAGTCTTGTTGAGGAACACAAAGCCTGTCTGTTTGGCAATGGGTGGGCTACAGCAAGTTGTCTGCTAAAAGGTCTTCAGAGGTTCCAGTGAGGCTTTATTAATGGCAAGGGCAATCCAAATCAACAGTCTGCACAAACTGTCTTGCACAAGTTCTCTTTTTATCATCAAGGATGAGGCTAGTCTCCTAATGGAGTTCTTGAAAAACTTTAAAAGTCATCAGAAGGACACAATGCTGACTCTGAAGTGATAACCTCATTTAAGGAAGAAGAGATATTGGGGCAGAGGGAGTATCTAGAGGTTCTTCTCCAGTCTCCTTTTCTTCAATGGGTTCCAGTAACAATGGAGGCAGTGGGCCAAGATGTGGAATGTATCTAGACACTACGGGGGGGGGGGGGGGAGGAGGAACCATCTGAGACTGAGCCACTGACACACACATGCACGCACTTGGGGGAACATTTCTTGGTTGCTATGTGTTACCAAGCAACTTTAAAAAAAGGATTAAAACACACAAAATTGCTTCTCTAAGATTCAGTTTTTGAAAAGTTATAATGTAAGGGATAGTTACATGTGCTCAACACAAGTCCAACAAACCTGAAAATAACCAGATTGCATCTGACTAAACATTTCCTGTTTTACTCACATATCTGTGATTTCCAGATCTAGTCCTTCCTCAGAAATGGATGTTGCTGGATTCTCCACATTGGGTTTTCTGCCTTATAGCAACAGGAAGGTCACGGCTCCCAAGGTAAAAGCCTACACTCAGTTTCCATTGGCTCTCCTGCTAACACACTTCCTGCTTCCTTAGCATTCTTGGGGACTCTCTAGGACCCACCATTTATGGCAGGGATGGGGAACTTTTTTGGGGTTGGAGACCACTGTCCCACGGAAAAATCAGTTGAGGGCCAGACAAGTGAGAAGTGGGGGAAAAACCCTCACTGCGGCCCCCAACTGAGGAGAAAAACTCCCCACATTCCCCTTGCACACCAGAGACTAAGGGGGCCCAGCCTAGTAGATTTTGTGCACCAGTGCAGGCTCCCCAATGCTGGTGGGGGGGAGCTGAGCCTCAGGGGCGAAATCTGGCAAGTCGAGGGCCACATCTGGCCCCCGGACCTGAGGTTCCCCACCCATGATTTATGGTTTTAACCCTTACAAGCAAGGTAATTAGGGTTGGATCTCAAGATTGTGAAAAGACTTCTGTTAAGTGTATGATTGGAATGACCAGAAAAGGGTGTTACCACCTTTCCTACCCTATTCATCACACTGGGCTTGGTGCAGGAAAATAGTGTGTGAAATTTTATGTCCCGTGTTATTCTGACACGATCATAATAGCCCCTTCTGGCCCTAAAATTCCCCCAATCAGCACATTTTATTTGATTAAAAAACCCATTAGGCAATAAAACATCACAAATTATATAAAGTAAAAAGCTTTTTAAAAGTATCTCCCTTGCATCTTTCTCCTTTGCCTTCTCCATTAACTTTTTTGTACCTATAGCATGTGCCTTATCTTTCCCTGCCTTGCATCTATACCATACAACATTAAAACAAAATTAGAAACTCTTCACTTCTTCCTCCATCCCCTTCATTTTTATTTTTCTATATTGCTTTACTTTCTTACTTAACCACATTATCAACCTCCAGTTTTACCTATCTTTCTTTTCCTCTTGTTTCCAGTTTCCTGTACTTCCCCCACTTTCTTCTCTTGCACAATCCCCTCTTGTTTCCCCTAACAGGAGCCTCATATTCTTTAGCCTAGACAGGATCTCTCTCTACTTACATCACTACGTAGAGTATATATGCTGCTCACCATCCAAATTCAGGTAAGAACAACAGCGGAGCACTCAACGAGGTATTGCATTGGCGAGAAAAGACACGCCAAACCTTAAAGTATATATCCTACATAGCTCTCTACACACTCATTATTGTATCTTGTGTTACATTATGACTTGTCTACACATAAAAATTCCATTAGTGTATCTTACATTGATTGCATATGCCCACACTGTTATAGCTGCTTTGGGGTAAGATATACAGCTATTGAGACTTATATTCATAGAGCAGTGCTGTGCTGCTTCCATCCCAGTGCAGTGCAGTGCGATAGATAGATAGGCAGGCCAGGGTTCCTTGCACTTCTCTTAAGTATGTGGTATCCCAAGTAATTTTTGCTTCAGATTGTGAGATACTTCCAGGAGGCCAGAGAAATTGTGGGAAGAAAGGCCTAATTTCTACAATCTTCTCACTGTCTCCTGGAGTTTAGCTGATGGAAGTCCCATTTCTAAACAACTGTCATAGTGAAATGGCTTAGGAGATACACTGTGCCCCTGTCAATTACTGAGACTGAAAAGCAGGTCCTGGAATATCTGAAAGTGTTCAGTACAGTACCAATTCTGATGACTGAGAATTATTGAAATTGTTTGAGAAGTTCAGAGAAAGACCCAGAAATTGAATGTGCACAGACCAACAAAAATCTAGTGTTCTTTGATCAACTGCCTTTGATGGGATGCTAGTGTATTCTCCAGCCAACAAGCATGGGTAACCTGGAGATTTAGGATGATTAAAGCTTCAAATCTTCACACTGTATTGAGGGCACTGATGAAGCAAGGCCACGGACAAAAATGTGTGCACCTCTCAGCATAGAAAAATGAGTCAAGAATCACTATTTGGAAGCTGGCACTATTTGGAGTCAAAATCACAATTGCTACCAGTTAGTGGAAAACCAATTCAATGATGTAAGATCCACAGTTGGAGCTGTAGTGTAAAATGTATATAAAACTATTCAGCACTTGATACTGCATCATGTAATCAAGGTAGGTTATACAGGAGCTCACTATTGTGTATGAAAATATCCTAATTGTGAAAGGACCCATGTGCCCATTCTGTTTGCTTCATCAGCTCTTGCCATTCAGTTACTGAAAGGGGAATTCTCCACGTAAATCTTGTCTGAAGACCCTGGGAGTTCATGAGCATTAATACTGGTTGGGGCTAGATAAATCCAGGATACCGGAATCTTCAGATATTCAGTGTTACAAATATGAAACAAGAAGTTCTCTTCCCTTACTGGGCTACAGATATGAATGAAGAAATGGACCCATCTTATTCTGGATGAACCTGCACAACCTTGCTTCTCTGTCTTATAAAACTACTGTAAATCCTAACAGGAACACAAGAGATTAGTTAACTATAACCTAAGCCACAGAAAAATGGTTGTAGAGAGTGCATTTGGTAGGCTGAAGGGGAAGTGGAAAAGTCTAACAGATATACTGGTCTGGGATGCCTCTCGTACTATTGCTGTATGTTGTTTTTACACCAACAGAGACTAAAGGAGTAATTGCTGATGACTGGACACAAGACATGCAAAAGCTACTTATCAAATCTGAACAGCCCAACCTGCAATCCACTGTTCAAAATGCTGCCAGCAGAAGTGCCATGGTCAAAAAGGCTCTGTGCCTACACTTTGAGAACAACATATTATGTTCCGGTACAAGATATACTGAATTATCTGTATAGCAGAAGTGCCTATGGTCCCAAGTAAACAGTTCAGGTGTCATTGTTCTAGGCACTATACAAATGCATAACAAAAAGATGGTGCCTATCTTGAAATCCCCATTTTCTGGTTTATATGTATTTCAATGCTATTAAATAAACCTGAGTACCTGTATTTTAAAACCAAGAACACCACTACTGCTTTATTAAATAGCACAAATTTTATTAAACACAATCAGGACTTCAAGCACACAGTGCATTCACATACATTTAAAGATAATTTCTGACAGATAAGCCACAGATTAAGTGGTTCTCCTTGTTCTGAGCATTGAACTGGTGGAAGAACGACTGGGACCTAGTGGGGAAAGTAAAACGGCCCTCACAATAGCTCCAATCTCCATATTCTATAGCACAAAATGAGGTGCAGCTTGCCTGAGTAATGATGATCTCCAGCAACTGTGTGCTTCCTAACTGAGGTGAGCATTTCTTCTTACATTCTCTTCTCTCCCCCCTTCCTCACCCCCAGCTTAGATCAGCTTCAAAGAACTGTCTTTTTCCTGTCCCACACACTCTCAATTAATTGCTCATCTCCACACAGCCAAGTCCTCTGTGTGGTTTGTTGCAACTCCACCATGAGTTTTTTAATCTCTCTTTGTTACTTATGCAGCCCTCATTACCATACCAGACACCATACAATTGTTAGTGGGCTTTATCTTCAAAACACTGGTGGGGAAGATTTATCCCTAACTTACAAATAGGGAACTGAGGCACAAAGTATATTTATCAACTTGCCAAGGATCACAAAAGAAGTCTGTAGCTGAGCCAGATATCCTGAGTCCCAGGCCAGTATCATTTCACATTGGTTCTTTCTCTTGTGCTCCAATTTGTAAGGCAGCAAGCATCAGTGGAACTTTCTAGTAAGGTATGTCTATTGAAGGTACTGTCCAAAAAAACAGAGATCAGTCAGTAACCATTGTGAATGCAATAGCTATGGAAACCCAGCATTCCTCTTTCCCCCTCCTCCCCCCCCCTTTTTTGGGGGGAGGGGGAAAGGCATTTTCACATTAGTTTACCATAATCCCCAAACAACTTGGCACCCAGATCAAGGTGGAAAGCAGCCTTTATATGCTTCCTGGAAAAAGAATGTTTATCCCCATGTCAATGCCAATCTTTACTTTAAAGAGTTGGTCGAGTGCGGGAACATGATGCATTGTATGTGACTTGCAATCCTGGCCTTGGAAGACATTAATTACCCTGATGCAAAGTCCCAAAAGGCAAAGAAGATACTATTCAAGATGGGTACGGGCCAGCCAGGGAGAATGCGAGGTTTTCTGTTGAGGTGGTTTTGCCAGATTTTTTGCTTGATAAGTGAGAAAATCTATCCTACTACAGAATGGAAGGGATGGGGGAAACACGCACTATCTAGGATTATGCATACCAAATTAGAACTCCTCTTGTATTAGAAATTCTCTGATATGCCAAGAGACATGAGAAAAATCAGGATTACATTAATCATCTCTTAACACGTATGATGCACTGCACTAACAGGTTTATTAAGTGACTTCCTCTAATACAATAACCAATAATGCCCATTGAACCCTTATTTTTTTGCACAGAAGTACTGTCATTTCATGGATTTTCTCTATTAAATTTTTATGCATACAGTTAAACCACAGGCTTGAGACCACAAATGATATTGCTTATGATGCTGTATTAACATGATGTTTTAATATAACTCAAAAGATGCAATTATATTACAGTATTTTTAGCTTTGTATGAATTGCTGGACAGTAGATAGGCTGGCAGGTACTGTGTGTTTAATCTTTGTACTCTCAAAATTGCTTCTATATTTAGGTTATGACACATCATGGGCCATTTATACTGGAATTATTTTTTTTGCTGCCACTGTTTGCCATTTTTGTACCCAATCACCTGGGCACTGGCAGATAAAAAATGAAAAGTGTCAGGAATCGAAAAGAAGTAGTGTAGGAAGGGATGGGTGTGCATGGAGAAAGGAGGACAGGCTGGGACAATTTGTCTCAGCAGCATTTTGGAAGGTGTAGGATAGAGGATGGAGCAGAGCAGGGAGGAAGAAAAATGGAACAGTTTCCAAATGGCATAGCTATGTTTATCTATTTCAAAAGCAGAAAATGGCAAAGCAAACCTGGGATAAAATTCAAAGCCCTGCCTTCACTCTCCCTCCCAACACAAAAAAGCTACATTTATACATTACGATAAAAACTTACTGGCTGTGGGCCCCTCATCTCCCTAGTATGCTGTCTTCGTTGTTATCTCTGAGGTAGATGTATCCCAGTATCTGCATCTGGAGTAGGTCCTGACTGATGGCATTGTCCTGGAGACCATGAGTATCAAGCGGCTTTTGAGTAGACAGGTCAGTGCTAGCCTTCTACTGCTCTACCTCATGAGGCCTCTCAGCACTCTTCTGTGGAGCCTCCAGACAGGGTCAGCACTGTTTGCAAGCAACCTATACTGAATGGATAGGCGTCTTGCAGATTGTGTGGGCATTTCCAGAGTTGCCAATGGGATCTTTTTTATGGCTCTGTCACAGCTCCTTACCCTTCACTCTACACTGTTCAGAAAGTAGCCCAGTTCTACAGTCTGTCAAGGCAGGGGCTTGGATGTATTTGCATTCTGGTGCGATTTTCCCAGATGGCACAATCCATGCTCCATATCCCTAATAGCATTTAAAACATCTCATGGTTCCAGACAGATATGCAAAGTATAATGACCAAAGAAGGCTGAATTTGGTTGTGAAAGTGCTTTCAAAAGCAGCATATGAATGGGAGCTGTACATTAGCAAGTGCTGTCAGAACAGGGTGTCTTCAAGGGTGACCTCTAGTTGAGATGACCTCAGAATATAAAAGTGTAGAAAGGTAGGACAAATCTATCTTGACAGCTGTAGTACAAGACAGCAGCAGGACTATTTGCCATGAAAGTGAAATTGCTGTATTACACAGCTGTAATTCCCACTAATGCAGAAAAATGGGTAATTTTCATCAATGGGCATCCAGAGAAGCATGGGTAGGAGGAAATGTCATCAGTGGAACTTTCATGTGTACTTGAGGCTTGCATGGCAGGGATCATATTTTATCATACATGTTTGTACAGTGCCTAGCACAGGGGTGGGTAAAAGGGCCTCCACGGGCTGGATCCAGCCCACCAAGTGAGTTGATCTGATCCATGGAGGCCCTGCTGCTCCCCCTGCCTCCAAGCCAATCAGGGCCTGTGGGGAGGCGTGTGAAGTCTCCTCCCCCCTATGCGAGGGGTACAGCACTTCTAGGCATTGCATGCTCCTTGCAGGATGGGGGCAGGGTAGGAGGAGATTTTGCATGCTCTCCTAGTCCAATAAGGGTTTAGGGGCATGGTGGGAGTGCATGAAGTCTCCTCCAGCACTGCAAGGGGCTCAGCTCTTGAAGTCAATTGCCAGCTGCTGCTCAGCTGGTGGCTGACTAAGCACAGGTGCTCCCTTGCAGGGCAGGGAGCAAGAGACTTCACGTGCTCCTCCTCCCCAGGCTCTGATTGACCTGGAGGTGGTGGGGGGAGCATGTGAAGTCTCCTCCCACCGCCAGGGGCAGGGGTACCTAGAGGGAACCACCAGCAGTTCAATACAGCTGGCAGTTCTCTCTGGGGAGGGGTCAAATATTGTGTGTGCTTCCCCACCCCCAAACTAATCAGGGTCTGTAGACGGGGAAGCCCAGAAGTGTCCTGGCCCCACCCCTTCCGCCTGAAGCTCTGCCCCAGGGCAGCCAGGGGCCACTTCAAAAATTTCTGAAGTGACCCTCAATGAAAAATCATTGCCCGCCCCTCACCTAACACACTGAGGACCCAGTCTTCAAGAGTCTTTTGGTTACTACAAAAAAAATAATTCTTTTGCATCCCTTTCCACACGATTACATGTTCATCTGTCACTTCTAACAGTCACTTTTCTCATGCACCCCAGTCAAAAAAAAGTCATGTTCTCTGGCCTTCCTATACTCCCATCCCTGCCAAATCAAGAAAACACAAACAGCACACACACAGACTACCTCTACACATAAGGGACCTGTCACACAGGCTCTTCCAAGAATTCACTTACATGTACAACAGTTCCACTTCACAGAACAAGAAGCTCTTTTCTCCTCCCCCAGCTTTCTCTCTTCCCACAGTCACCCAGACTCTTCCCTTCCTAAATTCTTTCTCTAATCTCCCTTGTTTTTTCTCCCTTTCTTTTACCATCCACTATTTCCTTAGTGTGGGGGAGAAAAAAGTGTTTCAGGATCTATCTTCCTCCTCCCACTGCAGGATCTGACAGTAAATGAGCCGCCATTGTGACATGGTCGTGAAAAAGGCAAATACGGTCTTGGGATGTATTAGGCAAGGTATTTCCAGTAGGGATAAGCAGGTGTTAGTGCCATTTTACAAGGCACTGGTGAGACCCTATTTGGAATACTGTGTGCAGTTCTGGTCTCCCATCTTTAAGAAGGATGAATTCAAACTGGAACAGGTACAAAGAAGGGCCACTAGGATGATCCGAGGAATGGAAAACCTGTCTTATGAAAGGAGACTCAAGGAGCTTGGCTTGTTTACCTTAACCAAAAGAAGGCTGAGGGGGGACATGATTGCACTTTTTAAATATATTAGAGGGATAAATACCAGGGAGGGAGAGGAATTATTTAAGCTTAATACCAATGGACACAAGAACAAATGGATATAAGCTGGCTAGTAGGAAGTTTAGACTTGAGATTAGACGAAGGTTTCTAACCATTAGAGGAATGAGGTTCTGGAATGGCCTCCTAAGGGAAGTAGTGGGGGCAAAAGATCTATCTGGCTTCAAGATTAAACTAGATGGGTTTATGAAGGGGATGGTTTGATGAGATAACATGATCTTGGTAACTAATTGACCATTCACTATCAGTGGGAAATAGGTCAATGGAGGGATGATAGGAATTACTAGAGAACTTTCTGGGTGTCTGGCTGATGAGTCTTGCCCACATGCTCAGGGTTTAGCTGATCGCCATATTTGGGGTCAGGAAGGAATTTTCCTCCAGGGTAGATTGGCAGAGGCCCTGGAGGTTTTTCGCCTTCCTCTGTAGCATGGGGTACAGATCACAGCTAGAGGATTCTCTGCATCTTGGGGTCTTCGAAGTATTTGAAGGCTTCAATATCTGAGATATAGGTGAGAGGATTATTCTGGGAGGGGTGGGTGAGATTCTGTGGCCTGCACTGTGCAGGGGGTCAGACTAGATGATCATAATGGTCCCTTCTGACCTTAAAGTCTATGAATCTAGTAAGGATGTAAGATCCTGTTTAATCTGTTAACCAGTTAAATATTAGGTTTAACTGGTTAACCAATTAAGTGGGATCCAGGTGAGGGACCATTCCAGCGCAGCTAGAGTAAGGATGCTAAATTGCATTTAATCAGCTAATCAAGTAGTTGATGGAATTTCCGTCAAATACTCAATAAAGGGGGAAACTGCAGAGCCATGGAGGGGTTAGCTTGCAGCCCCGGGAGCTAACCCCACTGTGGCTCTGACTTTTAAAATGTAATAAGAGCTGGGCAGCTCTTAATACATTTAAAAAGCAGAGGAGCAGCATCTGGGACCAGGCTGGGGCAGCTGAGTCCTGGCTAGTGTCTGGTCCCCTGTTGTGCCTCTGCCTTCCCTACCCCCCCTCCCTTGCAGAGATGGTGCTGAGGGGAACTGGCTTTTAAGCCGGCTCCCCCCAGGACCAGCTCCTGCTCCCCCCAACTTCCTGCCTGTGATAGAGGCAGGAAGGGGGAGAAGCGGACTAGTTGAGTAGTGACTTGACCACCTGATAATCCTACGCTTATTGGGTAGTTGACTACTCTGTTACATTCCTAAACTGGAGCAGCCCCCAGCCAGCCCATGGAGCTTCTGGCTTTGCAGGGCCCACCTGGGGCTCCTGGCCCATAATTTGGTGGGCCCAGTGGGGATAGACCAGCCCTTCATCTGCAATGGGCCAAGGGAGAGGGCTGCTCGGGTGTGCTGGTTAACTGTTATCTGGTAAGCATCACCCACTAAGGCTTACTATGGATGTGAATAGGTAACTGGTTATTTGGTACCTGAAGCAGCCTCCTACCTGCAGCCCAGCTGGGGGCAAAGGGCTGCTCCAGCCCCACTGGGCCACCCACATGGGGCTGCCAGCTCCCAGTCCGTGTGGGAACTGGGGGGGGGGGGGGGGGTCCAGAGGTGCCATGGGCTAGAGCTCAAGCTGTCCTCCCCCCACCAACTCTATTTAATCATTTAAACAACTAAATGCTCAATGCAGACACATTAAACATCAAGCCTAGCATACTCTGCGGAGTGTAATACAATTGGAAAATGAAGAGGTTTTATAGTTTTATAACCTTTTTTGATTTCATGGGGACAGCAAGGCACAAGTGTCTGACCCTAAAACCATCTTGATAAACTTAAGTCACTGCTGCAAATCAGAGGTGTTAGCTGAAAAATATTTTCACAGTGGGAAGTGTTAGACAACCCACATTATTTCACACAAAACTGCTTTAAAAGAACTGTACGTGGATTAACACAAGAGGGGTAACAAGAAACTTTGCCAGTGGGTTTCACAGTTATTTGCTGACAGCATACAAATGGTAAGGCTCAGGAATCTTGAGTTCCAGTCCAGGTTCTGGAAGAGAGTGTGCACTCCAATGGTCACAGACCCTTTTGTTCCTGTTCCCTCCAACCAGTCCTCGTCTAGTCCTCTTTCATTGTTCCAGTGCCAGTCAGTCCTAATCCTTTCCTCTGAGCTCCCGGTCTGAGCTAGGGATGTAAGCGACTAGTCCGTAAGCCTAGGCTTATTGGGTAGTTCAGTGACTACTCAACTAGTAGCTTCCCCCCCCCTTGCTGCCTCTGTATCTGAAGCAGCAAGGGGGGGGGGGGAGAAGAGCAGGAGCCTTGAGGGGCAGGGAGCAGGAGAGGCAGAGGCGCAGCAGGGGAAACAGTAAAACAGGGAGGGCTGAGGCACAGTGGAATAGCAAGCACCCCCTTTGTCAACTAACTGAGTAGTCAATAGAAATTCAATTAGCTGATTAATTGAAATTTAACACCCCAATCTGTGTAACCCTGTCAAATCAATTTCTTTCCCTCTTCACTAAATCTCCAGTCTCATCTTATCTTCATACTAGTTCCCAGTCTTCTTCCCTGGGCTCATGGAGTCTCAGTTCCCGCCACATACTTCAGTCTTCCCTTTCCTACTAAAAGTAGCTGGACTATCTGGACCCTCATGTGGTCTGTCTTTTCTGCTACCTGCTCAATATCTGCAACTAATCCCAATTTTCCTGCCAGATCTACTCTCCACTAGTCTGGCTATTGTCCTGTTTGCTTTAAATTCAGGGAGCTTCACCACCACAGTGCCTTTGCCTAGCAGGGAGAGAAGTGCAACCCCAGGGGAGAGAGAGTCACACTGGGGTGTTAAATTTCTTAGATCCAGTGCCACACTGGCCTAGAGCAAGTGGAAACTGCAAAGAAGTGCCAGTAGCACCCTATAACTCCAAGCTATACCATACTCAGCACTGACAGAATTTTCAGAAAATTTAGCTGTTAAGTTCCAACAAGTTTATATCATGCACCTCTGAACAGACCCCCCTCCTCTCCAAAGGCTTGTAACTTGGCACATTTGGATGAATTTTATCCAGGCTTGCAAAAGGCATAATTCTAGTAACCAGGGCAATTCCCAACCCTAACACTTTCTAAAAATAGGATGCTAATTTATCTTTTTTAAAATTAAAAAAAAATTTCTCCTAGACTTGTTCTCTGAAGCAACTGGGCTATTTTAGCTTAAATTAAAAAGAAAAAAAATCAGCTCAAGAATTTTCCTCAAAAATGGATCAAGTTTAGTAAACTTATAAGCAATTGAAAAGGACAGTCTTTTAAATAGCAAGTATCAGGCAATCTTAAAGATGGTACTACCAGCTTCACCTGTAACCACTTTCCCTATAACAAAAAACAAGCAAGAAAAATTTTAAACCTTTCAAGTAAAAAAAAACAAAACAAAAAACCAGCTGCATCAAATTCTATACAAACATAAGAATTGTAAATACAGCCACTCCCCGAGTTACGACCAGCTCCACTTACAACCATCCACACTTACGACCAAAGCAGTTGTAAATGCGGATCCGAGTTACGAACGGTGATCCGCATTTACGAACAACGCGGTCGCCATGTAACTATATGGGATCCGAGTTATGAACACTTCGAGTTACGGACCAAGTATTGGTTCGTAAATCGGAGAGCGGCTGTACAGTGGAATTTCGCTCACCAAATTCTCCCCACCCATATAGTGAAGAGAAAAAAACACTGACAACCATCCACTCTCCATACTGCTTTTTTGGGGGGAGAAACAGGAAAATAATATGCCTTTAGTCAATTCTAGGAAGCAGAGTTTGAAATCCAACTACTTTCTCTTCTCTTTATCCAAAATATCACTAAATGCTAAGATTTTGTCACAGATATTAGTAAGTCACAGACAGGTCACAAGCAATAAAGAAAAATTCACAGGTGCCCATGACCTGTTCGTGGCTTTTACTAAAAATAACGCATGACAAAATGGGAAGCTAAGCTTTGGGGTTCCTAGACCTGAGGTGGCCTGTGTGGAGCTCTAACCACCTCACCCCCCTACAGGCAGCCGGGGTACAGGCCCCAAGTTTCCGAAGTATTGGGAGGTGCTTAACCCCCAGCTCCGCCCCAGGCTCTGTTCCCACTTCACCCCTTCCAAAGTCCCTCTGAACACTCTGGCTGTGTCTACACTGGCATGAATTTCCGGAAATGCTTAAAACAGAATAGTTTTCGTTATAAGCATTTCCGGAAAAGAGCATCTACATTGGCCACAGATGCTTTTCCGGAAAAGCCCCTTTTCCGGAAAAGCATCTGTGGCCAATGTAGACGCGCTTTTCTGGAAAAGAGCCCAGATCGTCATTTTCGCGATCGGGGCTTTTTTCCGGAAAAGACTACTTGGCTGTCTACACTGGCCCTTTTCCAGAACAGTGTTCCGGAATAAGGACTTATGCCCGAGCGGGAGCAGCGTAGCTTTTCCGGAATAGCGGCTGATTTTGTAGAGTAGAGCCTCGTTGCTTTTCCGGAAATTCAAGGGCCAGTGTAGACAGCTCGCAGCTTATTCCGGAAAAGCGGCTGATTTTCCGGAATAAGTGGCCCAGTGTAGACACAGCCTCTTTTCTGGACTAGTCCTGCTCCCTCCCCTGAGCACACATTCCTCACACCTACCCCCCCAGCCTCTCAAACTCTGCTAAACAGCTGATTGAAGCAGGCTGGAGATGCAGGGAGGGAGGCGTGGGGAGGCAATGATTTGCAGGGCCTATGGGCGGGCAGGCAGGTGGCACTTCAGATTTGGAGGGGGAGCGGATATGGGGACTACTGGGTGGTACTCAGCACCCAACAATTTTTCCCCTGCAAGTGCTGAAGCACCTACAGAGTTGATGCCTAAGGGTAGGGGTACTCAGCAGCTCCTGGCCACTGTGGGTTGAAGTAATGGAGGTCACTGGAAGTCATAAGTTCTCTGATTTCTGAACCTCCCTGAAAAAAATGTAGCTTTAACCATCATATGCACCAATGCCAGCTATATGGCTCCCAGCTCTTGCAGGAGCTTGGCAAGAGCAATCTACTTTTTGAACGTAAGAACAGCCAGACTGGGTCAGACCAACAATCCATATTGCCCAGTATCTTGTCCTCCAACAGTGGTTGGTGCCAGATGCTTCAGAATTAAGAGTCTAGGCAATCAAGTGTCCACATCCAGCTTCTGGCAGTTAGAGGTGTACATAAGAACGGCCGTACTGGGTCAGACCAACGGTCCATCTAGCCCAGTATCCTGTCTGCCGACAGTGGTCAATGCCAGATGCCCCAGAGGGCCCTCTCCTGTCACCCATTTCCAGACAAGTGGAGGCTAGGTTCACCATTTCTGCAGGTATGCCCAAAGCAGGGTGTAGGGATACCCAGAGCATGAGTTCCATCACCAACCATCTTGGCTAGTAGCCACTGTCGGCCCCACACTCCGCTGGTTTATCTAGTTTTTAACCGTTACAGCACTGGCCTCCACAACCAGCAGAGCGCTCCACAAGCCGGGTGCCGCGTGGCACAAGGAACAGAACCAAACCAGCGCCCACCCCCCAGCAGCACAAGCCCGCTGTGGAAGGGGAGACCAGCGGGAAAGGTGCAAACGAGAAGCCGCAGACAGGAGGCGGCCAGCAGCCCCACGCGGCCCCTGAGGCGGGTCTGGCCCCTCGGGCAAGTGTGTGTGTGGGCCCGACCCAGACCACAAGGGGCCGGGCTCCAGACACCACAGGAAGAGCGGGAACCGCGAGCGGCGCCACCCCAGCAGCGCGGGCAAAGGGCCGCAGGGCCAGGCCCCTCTTTCATCCCCGCCCGCCGCGCACGGGCTCTGGCCCGACTCGGTCCGCGCGCGCGTCGCTCCGCACGAGCGCGGCTACAGGCAACGGCCATCCCCAGCCCGCCCCGCCTCTTACTATCCAGGTAGTGCTCCAGGTACATCCCCGCCGCCATCTTGGGCCGCAACACGGCCGCTTCCCACCGGGGCCGGAAACCAGGTGATTTCAGTCCTTCCGTCCCACATGGCGTCACTTCCTCCCCTGCCCGAAAGTACTTCCGTGGAAAACAGGGCCGCTTCCGGCCGCCTGGGGCGCCCTTTTTGAACACAGCGCAACGGCTGGCGGGGGGGGGGGGGGCGCGGCTGTGGCCGCAGAGTCCGTTGCTGGGCGATAACGGCCGCGGCGCGTCAGAGCGAGGCAGGATTTGCCGAAGGGCCTTAGCGATCGTGGTTCCCGGCAGTGAGAGCCTGGCGGGGGCAACTGCCTGAGGACATGACACAGGGAGTCTGCCACCCCTGAGCGCCGCGGCGTGCAGTGCCCAAGTAGAGGCCCCCCTCTTCGCCAGCTCACGGCCAGCCTTCGGGGACCACTGGCAGGGATGGTGACATGCAGGGAGTGGTATCAGGCTTCCCAGACACTGGGGGACTCCTGCTCACCAGTGCAGTGGGGATTGACTTCTCTTTCTGGGGTACCAGGCTCACAGGGCTGAGCATGGCTCTTATCACCATGCCACCCACTCAGTAACCAGCATCTCACACCTGCAGAGCAGAGCCTACAGTCCAGAGGTCAATTGGGCAGCCACTGTGAGTCCAGAGTGCACTGGCTCTGGGCGGGTGAGTGGTGTCAGGCTGTTCCCTGAGGTGGTGAGCAGAGCTGTCGGGGGAGTTTCCTAGAACAGGTTTATCCTGAGATCTGGGTTCCTGCCCTCGATGGTGTGAGTGGTGCTGAGAGAGACAAAATGTGCACCACCCTAAGTGTCCCTGGAGTCCATGGCATCTTCAAGTGCCAGATTCCTGTGCCAGGATCCCAGGGTGACAGACTTATCCCTAGGAGAGCTATCCTGCTCAGAAAAAGCCAGGGCTCAACTCCCACTTGCAGGTGATGAGCCACCCTTTTGCGGGTTGAGGCCCACCTCCTGCCCTCTCAAGCAAGAGAAAGGCTCCTGCTCTTCTTCGTGTTGACGGTGGTGGGCAGGTGAGTTTCCACCACTCTGTCTGTAGTGTCAACTGAGGACCCTGCTCTGAGTCCACAGTGCTGTTTATGGAATCCAGTGCTGGCAGCTCCAGTGTTGGTGTCAACAGTGCTTCAGGAAGGAATGCTCTTAATCTAATGTCCCCCTCCCTCATGCATGGCTTGAAAGTGTTGCTAATATGCGTATCCACAACCCAGCTAGTGAGGGTCACTGACTGTCATAAGTTTCTTACACATGTAGCAATTCTTATGCCCTGATCCCAGGCTAAGTCCTATCAGGTATGCTAGAAATACAACTATGACTAATTACCTCCCACCCTCATCCCCCTTCTGTTCTGAAATTTGATTTGTCCTTTTCATATGTGTTCATTTTTTTTTATTGTATCCTTTGGTATATATGGTCATGCCAATTTTCTTCCACTATTTGATCTGAGGAAGTGGGTCTGGCCCACAAAAGCTCATCACCTAATAAACCATCTTGTTAGTCCTGTTTTTTGTTTCAGCTAAACCAGACTAACACAGCTACATTTCTATCACAAGAAAACTGTAACTACAAAATCTACTGTATATTTGAGAGTTTGCCTGTGAGAGCCTGGCCGTCTATTTGAGACGACTAGTGTGCCACTTCCTCTTCTTATAATTTAAGCAAAGTAAGGGTTTGGTTGTACAAGCGGATCTGAAGATTCCTCCACCCTGATTCATACATAGATGCATAAAACCATACAGGAAAGAGACAGGCACCAGGTAGATGAAATGGGTTGGCTGGGGGTGCTTCCCACCCTCAATTGCCATTTGGGAGGGCTGCAGCCTCCTCCCCAATTTGTACAAAAACATTGCTGGCTGTACCCCTTTCTCAGGGACTGAGGAAAAAGTGCAGTGGCTAAGGAGTGCAGGGGGCAGACAAACCAGGACCTACCCCAGCCAAGGGACATCACCCCTCCCGCAACTGTGTCTGCTGGAGCTGTAGCAGCAGCAGCCACCACCATGTAGTCCTCTCTCCCCAGACCAGCCTGCATACACCAAAGCAATGACTGAAATGAAGAAAAACAAAAATTGAGTTAAGGACCTGAACAATACCAGGTAAATCTAGTAATTATATACAACCGTGTTCACAGGTTGTAACAGATTGGAATGCCAAAACAGCATCATATAGGCACCATTCCAGGGGGCATCACAGCCAGTACCATATGGATACAGTCGGTCCCCGACTTATGAACGAGTCACGTTCCAAGCACTTGGTGGTAATTCAGTGTGCTTGTAAGTCGGATTACATTCACTGACGTACGGCTGCGCTGTTCATAAGTGCGGATTTAATTAATAACTCTGGTTCTGGCTGTATAGGAGGTTGGTCATAAATATGAACGGTTGTAAAATCGATGCATTCGTAACTCGGGGACCAGCTATACTGCTAAGGGAAAAAAAACGGACACCTGGAAACCCTACCTCCATTGGGGGAGACTAGAAAAGCCCAGACTATGATCTGGAAGTAAACATAAAAATAATTGCTAACAATATTTATGGGTGACAAAAGTTTGGTGGAATGTTAAATAATGAGGAGGACATGCCAGTCATACAAGGTGACCCGAATAATTTAATACATTTGACATTCATATATTCTAAGGCCAGAAGGGATGACTGCCATCATCTAGTATTAGAACCTTGTGATGGACCCTCCACCCCCCTTGTGATATGAAATTGTCTTACGGATAGAAATATGCATAACTTGAAGATACTTAGGTTACAGGAGGTATTTTTGTCCAATCATTTTGGTGCATGTATCACTCTTATATGTAAAGTTAGAGATATGGGGTAGGGAATTGTTTATGGCTTTAAATGTGCAAATGAAAGTCATCAAGAGTGTTTCTAATTCTCGGACACCTCAATGTCTGGGTGATCACCTGTAAACAGCCTCCTTTGTCCTTTAAGTCTAAGCAGTGGTTGGTCTTAGGAAGACTTTAGCCCCTACCAGCTGGGGTGGTCACACCAGGTAATTTTCCACAGAAGGTGGAATGTAGAAACAAAAGACTCCTGCCCAAAAGGAAGTCTATTTAGGACACAAAGTTTTCAGGCCCTTGGTCTTTAGCTGGTATGACACACCCAAGAGAATAAACCAGAGACCCTAGGAAAAGATGTCATCATTCCCCTTTATTCCGCTTTGGTGAGGCCGCATCTGGAGTACTGTGTCCAGTTCTGGGCCCCCCACTACAAAAAGGATGTGGACGCATTGGAGAGGGTCCAGCAGAGGGCAACCAAAATGATTAGGGGGCTGGAGCATATGACTTATGAGGAGAGGCTGAGGGACTTAGGTCTGTTTAGTCTGCAGAAGCGAAGAGTGAGGGGGGATTGGATAGCAGCCTTCAACTTCCTGAAGGGAGGTTCCAAAGAGGATGGAGAGAGGCTGTTCTCAGTAGTGGCAGATGGTAGAACAAGGAGCAATGGTCTCAAGTTGTGGTGGGAGAGGTCCAGGTTGGATATTAGGAAAAACTATTTCACTAGGAGGGTGGTGAAGCACTGCAATGGGTTACCTAGGGAAGTAGTGGAGTCTCCATCCCTAGAGGTGTTTAAGTCTCCGCTTGACAAAGCCCTGGCCGGGTTGATTTAGTTGGAATTGGTCCTGCCTAGAGCAGGGGGCTGGACTTGATGACCTTCTGAGGTCTCTTCCAGTTCTATGATAAGAAGATCTTCCCTAGCTTGGAGGTTTAGCTGAAATAAGAACAGTTTTAGGTTAAGTTTGCAATAAGCTTTAAAGTTAGAACTAGCTATGTGCTTTATTTTAAATTTGTAATTTACCTTGCCTGTTTCACCTGCAACCATTTAAATCCTACTGTTTGAACTTAATAAAAATCACTTATTTACTATCAAGCCCAGTGTAAGTAATTCTTATCTCGGGGAGCAATGAGTGTGTACAGCCTCCTTTCATTGTTAAAGGGGGCTCACCTGAATGATTTAACTCGGGTTCTGATTCCATTTGGGGAGTGGGTTTCCTGGATGCTGGGTGTGAAACCGCATTCTCCTCAGACCTGAGGTCAATGTCTGCATTGCTCTTTGGGGATGGGGGCAGTGATCTCAGCTCTGTACCTTGGCTGGGGGAGACCAGGAGATCTGGCCCAGTAGGACAGGGTGGTGAAAAGTCCCAAAGAGCAGAGGCGAGTATCAGTGGCTGTCAGCAATCCGGAAAGCAACTGCAAGGGGTCTACTGTGACCATACCCCGTTGCACATCTATAGAATACAGACCTTTTCCAAAAGGATTCTTAGAGCAGATCTTTTAGAAAAATAGCCAATCTTGTTGTTAAAATGTCAATAATAGAGAATCTGAGACAATCCTGGATTGCTGTTCAAGTGGATAATTACTCTCAGCATTAAAAAATTACATCTTGTCTTCCATCTGACTTTGTCGAGCTACATCCTCCAGCCACTGGATTGTGTTATACCTTTCTCTGCTAGATTGAAGAGTCCATTATTAAATATTTGCTTCCCTTGTAGGTATAGAGGCCTCAGTCAATTCACCCTTAACCTACTCCTCGATAAACGAAACATTCTCATGGCTCTTCTGTGAACCTCTTCAATTTATCAACATCCTTCTTGAATTTTGCACACCAAAACTGAACACAATGTTCCAGCAGTGATTGCAACAGTAACAGAGACAGAAAATAACCTCTTCTCCTCAAGACTTGTTTATGCATCCAAGGACTGCATGTGTCCTTTTGACCACAGTGTGACACAGGGAGCTCACACTCAGTTGATTATTTATGACAACTCCCAAATCTTTTGCATAGTCTCTACTTTCCAGTACAGAGCCCCTCCCCCAATCTTGTAAATATGTCTACATTCTTTGTTCCCGAGGGGTACATTTACATTTAGCATATCAAAATTCATATTGTTTGCTGGCTAACAGCTTACCTAGCAATACAGATTTTTTTTGCTCTGTATCAGTAACCTGTCCTCTTCATTATTTACCAGTCTCCCAATTTTAGGGGTCATCTGCCCACTTCTAACTTAGAATTTTGTTTTCTTCGGGTCATCGATAAAAAAAAATGTTCAATAGCACAAAGCCAAGAACAGATTCCTGCAGGACCCAATTAGAGCAATCTCCCATTCCTTGTTTACAATTACATGTTGAGACCTATCAATTAGCCAGTGTTTAATCCATGTAGTGTGTTAATTGGATACTCTAGCTTTTTAATCAAAATATTGTGGTACCAAGTAAAATGCTTTACTGAAGCCTAAGTGAATTATATCAGCACTATTGATTTTATCAGCCAAATGTATAACCTTATTTAAAAAAACAAGTTAGTGTCAAATAGTGTATCTATTTTCTAAACACCCATGCTGATTGGCATTAGTTACATGATTGTCCCTTAATTCAGCTAGTCATTTCTCAATTACTCCATTACCTGGCCCAGTATCAATATCAGCCTGATATGCCTATACTTACCTGGGTCATCCCATTTACCTGTTTTACATATTAGCACATTAGCCTTCTTCCAATCTTCTGGAACGTCCCTAAAGTGCCAAGACTTTTGGAAGCAGTTACGGTCCAGTGAGCTCCTCTGCCAGCTCATTTTAAACTCTTGGAGGCAAGTTATCCAGTCCTCCTGATTTAAAAACATCAGTTAGTAGCTGCTATAAAACATCCTCCAGAGAGACTAGTGAAATTGAGTGTTATCTATATTATCATATCATCTGTTTTTCCCCAAATATAGAAGAAAAATATTGAATGTTTCTCTCTTTTCTGAATTTTATTGATAATTGTACCATTTCCATCTAGTAATAAACCAATATCATTGTAAAGATTCTTACTGTTCCTAATATACTTAAAAACACCTTATTAAGTCTGCTGGGCATAGATTTCAACTTCTGCTCCTTTCTTTCCCTTGTTAATTTTCCTATAATTTCTTGCTGTTGGATGATATTCATTACTATCAATTGTCCCTTTCTTCCATTTGTTATAGATAGTGACAAAGCTCCTTAATTTCATACTGTGAATCCCATGCCTCTAGGTAGCAATAGACTGAGTATTGCCATTTTCCCCAGATTGGTATAACCAACTCCTGGTCTAATTGCTCACCTCAGTGGCTCACTACAGCTCTGAGTCTAATCCAGGGGTCTCAAACTCATGGCCTGGGGATCATCTGGGACCCAAGCAATTCCACAATCTGGCCTGTGCACAGCTGCTGGTACAGGACTCCTCATGGTGGGGGAGAGGAGGAGATCTGTACCCTTTCCCAACTCCAATACCTGCTCCACCCTCTGCCTTTATTGCATCCCTTCCCTCAAGCCTCCTCCGAGGGATGCAGCCCTTGAGAATATCAGAGGACATGAGTTGAGGTAGCAGCAGGGATCAGGTCCCCCTAAACTCACTGTGGAGAACCAGAGTAACACAGCAGCCTCAGCTCTGCTCTGCCACCATCTCCCAGGACATCCTGGTTGCTCCACTTCTCTGTGGTGACAGGAAGTGAAGTGCTCCAGCTGCAGCACAAACTGGCTTGGGACATGGCAGCAGAGTGGAGCAGGCTGCTACATAGTTCTGCTTCCCTATGGCTGCCTTTGTTGGGGTGGGGGGGGAGAGACAACTGCTTCCGCCAGCCTCAGCCTGTCCAGGGACTCACAGACTAATCTGAGTATGGGGGGGGAAGGGGAGGAGGAGAAGACCATCCTGTCCATAAGGTGGTTGGTGCAGCTGCTGTGGGTCTCCCACCTCAAACAGTAGGACCCAGGACAGCCATATTGAACCATCCTATGGATAGGATGGCTCTGCATGCTTCTTCCCTGGGACACACCAGCAGTGGCACAGAGCTAGTAGCCAGAAGCCACTCTAGCCTACCAGTGGTGGTGCCAGGGACAGGGCTTTTAAATCACCGAGGGATGGAGCACGTGACAGTAGAAGGGGAAGAGGACTCATGAAGACACTCCCTTCCTTGGAGCCCTGAAAGAGAAGGGCCCCGTGGGAAGGATGTGAGCACTGGCATGAAGGTAAATTGGAGTTTGAGAACCCCGGTCTAATTCCTTTACTACAGACAAGCTGTGGTCAGATTTAACCACTCTCATCATTGACATAGCAGGTGAAAAAATCTGTCTCTAGTGGCCTGTCCAAACATGGAGGCAACAGATTTCTTATCTCACTCCCCCTCCCCCAGCAGGGGTTTACCTATCTCTGACTTCTGAGGCGCAAAGGAGGGTATTCCCCAGGCAGGACTCCTCTCCTCCTAACTGACACTGTCTCTATAGTTCCTGTTCTCCAGCAGCACATCCTCCTTCCACCACTCCTAGCATGCCGCTGACTAAGGAAGAGGCTTTTAACAAGTTCCAGATAGTCCTTGATTGGCTCTAGATGTCCCAACCAAAACTTTCTCAACTTTGTTCTAGCAGGTTCTTGATTGACTCCAGCTGTCTTAATTGACCTAGGGTAGACCTTGTTTGGTTATCAGGAAAACAGGCAATTGTTTAATCTGGGGCTAATCTACCTGCTTTCTATTACTTTCTTGTAGCCATCTGGCCTGGCCTCATCACAATATGCACATTTTTAGTAGCTGCTTTCATTTTCCATCTAAATCAGGTCTTGCTATGGCCATTGAACCTGAGTGGCACCCATGTGCTTTAAATCTGAGTTCTAACACAGGCAGCTTTCAGAGAATGAGGGTTTTTGTGTGGATTACTTGCATTCTGCAGAGGCAATTTTTGGACATTTTGCCCAGAGGCTGAAAGTTTTGGTTTAAAAGCGGGTATTTCAAAGTGCTCTAGAATTCCCATGGAGATTCTGATTTTAGTTTAGAAATATTGTCAAGAAAATGAGCCTTTGCTAAAGAGAAGGTGAAAGATCAGTAAGCAGCAGCATTAGGATAGTGTAATCATGCTACATAATCTTCAGCCCATTTCCTGGACAATGGTGATAAAAAAATGTGAACTACTAAGTAATTTGGTCAGGGGGTTTCTGCTGTACAGCCTCCCCTCCAACATGTGCTGCTTATAACATTCTCAGATTCTTATAATTACATTTGTAGAACTAGGGGAAATTTAAGGCACACATTTTCATGAAATTTATAGTATGGATTTCTTGTATCCAAGGACAGTGATTTCAAGTCACTTGTGCTCTGAACATTAGCCTGCTCTTTGAGTGAACGGGACAAGTACATAGTGCTGAGACTAGCACAGGAGCAGTGATTGAGCATACTTGGTCTTTGGCCCAGGCTTGCCCTTGTGCATTATCTGCTCTAGTTCAAACAAATTATTTTGGGGAAGTTTTTTGACTTGCTGAGCCCCTGGATCGGGGGGAGAGGGCAGATCTGCACTCCCTACCAGGTTATTTCAAAATAATGCCCAAAATAACTATTTCAAAATAAGCTTATTCCTCTTCACAAGTGAATTATTTTGAAATAAGCCCATTATTTCAAAATAACAGGCATGGTAGTGTGGATGCTCACCTTATTTCAAAATAACTCCCTGGTGTAGAGTTGCCCTTGGAGCACTGCACTGCAGTGGTGATTTAAAGGGCACAGGACTCCAGCCAGTAGCACTGAGGCAACTGCCCCCTCACCCCTTCCCCCATTGGTGGGCCTTCGTGTGTTCTACAAAACAGCTGACAAGATGATCACAGTGGTCCCTTCTGGCCTACACATTGATGAAGGTACACTGCACCCTCCTCAAATCACACTGACAGCTCTGCCAATCTGCTTCAGCTAATATCTCCACTATTCAGTATGGCTACACATATCAGTGGACACAGCTGCAACACATATAGATAAGTACAGCACTTCAGTAGATCCCAACACAAACAATGTCATTCTTGTTGTCCTTCTTATGGTACTGTAGAAGCTATTTTATGTTTAGCTAGAAGCCATCTTGTATAACAGAAACCATTTCAGCTTTTTGTCTTTGCACGTAGGCCAGAGTGAACTTTCTATCACCCCATGCACCAGGCCAAGACAGATGTGCTATTGGAATGTGTTAATTGGGCTGGTTCAGAGAAGAGGTACTCCCTCGCACCTGTCAGCCATCTTGTTGATAAGGCTTTGTTTTTCCTAGTTTAATTGATTATTTCTGTAATTGGATGCCCTGACATCAGACTGTTTGGTTAAGGGTATAAAGATACTAGGATTGATTGTATTAGGCAGCCTTACTGGGCCTGGCTTTGCTGAGACCACGTTTGGCTCACTTTGCTTTTATTGGCCAATAAAACTGTCTGTTTAGCCGTGTAAACTGAGTGAGGCGTTTGCTTCGACAATACTGAACCATTCTTAGACCCTGGGGGCTTTTATAGCATTGTGTTGTGAAGATGGCATGTACCTTACATCTTTTCCAAGTTCTCAGCAGATTAAGTTTAGCCAACCATTTAAATTAATAAATAAATAAGGGCAGGCACAAATGGGCAACTTTAGCTCTGTTAATGAAGTTATGGGGCAGTTGAATTGTAAACTTGACACAGGCATTATTCAGTAAAGTGGTGTGGTCTGTGTTATGCAGGATGACAGGCCAAATGATCACAATTCCTAGTAGACTTGATGCCTATGAATAAAATAGAAGGAATTATAACAAACAGTCTGTAGGCCAATAGGAACTTCAGGCTTTGTTCAATAAAGGTTGTGAAGCACACACAGGTAAATAGTAAGCCCCTGTCTAAAGTCAGGTTAGAACTCACGGGCTCCTAGCTTGTGACTAGTATACCTTCTCTGATTCATGGAGGCTGTGTCTAGACTGGAAAGTTTTTCCAGAAAATCAGCAGCTTTTCCGGAAAAGCTTGCCAGCTGTCTACACGGGCCACTTGAATTTCCGGAAAAGCACTGACGATATCATGTAAAATCATCAGTGCTTTTCCGGAAAAAACTATGCTGCTCCCGTTCGAGCAAAAGTCTTTTTCTGAAAGACTTTTGCCCAAAAGGGCCAGTGTAGACAGCATAGTACTGTTTTCCGCAAAAAAGCCCCGATTGCAAAAATGGCGATTGGGGCTTTTTTGTGGAAAACCGCGTCTAGATTGGCCACGGACGCTTTTCCACAAAAAGTGCTTTTGCGGAAAAGCATCCTGCCAATCTAGACGCGCTTTTCTGAAAATGCTTTTAACGGAAAACTTTTCCGTTAAAAGCATTTTCGGAAATTCATGCCAGTCTAGACGTAGCCAGAATGTTTTGTGGGAGACATCCAGCATTCCTGTAAATTGAGCATTTGGGAGAGAGTCAAATGCCGCCCAGCTGATTAACAGAGCACCCACAGCTGGTAGTGTGTGTTTCTACTGGTGGTGCACATCTCCACATGCCTCAGTGCACATCATACAATTTCTTCTGCTTATAGATGGAAAAAGTTAGAGGGAAGACTGGTAACAACTCTTGTCAGGAGTTTACACAGTGTGCTAGAGATCTATAGGGGCATGCTAGTTGCAATATTACATTACATAAATCCAAAATACAAGGACCAATAACTATTTCTATGCCACGTGGGATCACTTCAGCCTGCTAGTGCTCACCAAGAACACTGTAGCAATGTGTCTTATGCTTCATGCAAAATTCTACTTTCAACAGGAACAATATTGCAATCTTAACTGTGGAATAGCTAGTGCTGCTGTATACAAATACAATCCTGATGACTTGTTCTCTATGCATGTGTTTCAACATCTTTTTTCCAACAGTGAAAAAGAATAGATTTTATACTGAAAGATAGCTTTGGGGCAGATCACCTATTAATATCCATGGGGGAGGGGGAGATACAAAGTATAGCTACTTTCTATTGTCAATCTCTCTACTTCCCGCTATTCCAGCGGGCCCATTGATTCTCTTACAAGCCATTTTTCACTCTCTCATAGCCCTAATAAACCTTTGTTGGTAGGTCTTTAGTTATGTGTGCTTCATAATTTACCTCATAGATGTATAATTGCAAGGCCAGAAGTGACCATTGTGATAATCTAGGCTGGCTTACATATCATAAGCCATAGAACTTCCCTAAAATAATTCCTAGAGCATATTTTTAGAAAATAAAAATACAATCTTGATTTAAAAATTGTCAGTGAATGAGAATCTACCATAGCCCTTAGAAATTGTTCCAATGATTAATTATTCTCACTGTTAAAAAAATACCTTATTTCCTGTCTGAATTTGTTTTGCTTCAGCTTCCAGCTACTGGATCATGGTATACCCTTCTGTAGTAGACTGTACCATTACTAATGATTTGTTCTACATGTAGGTATTTAGATTGAAATCAACTTTCTCTTTGATTAAACTAAAGAGATTGAGATCCTTCAGTCAATCGCTAAAAGGTCTGTTTTCTAATCCTTTAAAGTATTTCTAACGGCGCCTATCTGAATTCTCTCCAGTTCTTGAATTGTGGACACCAGAACTGAACACAGTATTTTAGCAGCAGTCACATCCATGTAAAATAACCTCTCTGCTCCTATTTGAAATTCCCCTTTGTGCATATTGGGGTCAAACTAGCACTTCTACTTTCTTCCATATTGGCTGCTCTAGTTCGTGCTCCTTTCCATTAGCTTCAATAAAGTTGGATTTCTATTGTTTGAAAGATTCTGTGTGACTTGAAAAACTTTGATTTCGCCACTTAGCCATACAGCACCTTTTGGTCTCCCCTTTCTTTTTTTAAATAGCTGGCTGAACTTCACTGTATCTATCTATCTATTTGGTACCTATCTGGCTCCCATTAGCAACTGCATAAGATCTGCCTACTTGAGGTGTTTACCTGTCTTCTGTATTAAACCAGCTCTTCAGTGCTGAGGTTACAGAGTCTTTTGAAAAGAACCTGTTATTGAGTTACAAAACCCACTACATTGCTAGGAAGTAGCTTTCTAGGTTTATCAGGACAAGAGGGATTCTCTTAAAAAACAAGCAACAACCTACTGAAATTGAAATACAAAAGGGTACCTAATGCACTATTAAGGCTGAAAATTTAAATATCCCAGAGACAGGAAAGGCAACGTGAAAAGTTATTAAAGCACGTTGAAGTTCAACCTCTCTGAACCTATGCAGTATTTTTAAACATGAGCCAGGCTGTCAAGTGAACCTCTAATATACCTTGGGCAAACAACACCGCCAGTGATTTCAGCCAGGTTAGACAAATGCAAAAAAGAATATCTGGTCAGGTAAGTGAAGTGTGGCATGTGTACATCGCTCACATCTTTAACATCCAGCATTTCCTGTCTTTCAAAGTGCTACATTTAGGAGGGAAAATCAAATGCACAAAAAACAGAATAACTCACCAAATGAAATACTGCAGAAAGGGCTCTGGGGGTTATTGTGGATAGCAAATTTAATGAGAGTCAACAATGTGATGCCGCTGGGGGAAAAAGTGTCACTCGAGTGTATTAACAGGACTGCTTTATGTAAGATGCTAGAGGTAATCATTCTCTTCACTTGGCACTGGTGTGGCCTTGGCTAAAGTACAGTGACCAATTTTGGCACTTGACTTCAAGAAAGATTGGGACAAATGAGAGAGTTCAGAGGAGAGAAGGCAAAATATTTAGAAAATCTGACCTCTGAGAAAAGGTTAAAAACTGTGTATGTTTAGTCTTGAGAAAAGAAGACTTAAGGGAGGCCGAAAACACTTGAAAATAGTCTGCAAATATGTTTAGGGCTCTTATAAAGAGGATACTGATCATGGTGTTGAGGACAAGGTTGAGATCCCATGGCGGCACTGTTGGTTTAATCGGGGAAAAGATATTAGTGAGCCCTTTTAAAAATTTCTTTGTGGTCAGACATGAGAATACAGTGTGGCCATCTACCCCATCATGGCCACTCGTTCTCCAAGTCCACTGAAGGTAGGACAAGAAGTAATGGTCTTAATCTGCAACAAGAGAGAGGTTAAACTGCTTTTTAGTGACAAGGGTTAAGCTCTGGAACAGGCTTCCAATGAATGTTGAGGAATCCCCATCACTGGAGGTTTTTAAGAACAGGTTGGACAAACACCTGTCAAGGATGCTCTAGGTAGATGTGCTTCTGCCTCAACATGGGGGCTCAGCTAGATGACCCCTCGAAGTCCCTCGCAGCCCTACACTTCAAAGATTTTATGACCCAGTGCACAACCATAAGGGTCGGCAGTGGCACCTTGTCAATAATATAGCAATCTTTAATACAATTTGTTATTTATTTTGAAAGTCTCAGTTTTCAGATCACGTGGCCTTTGCAGCCATCTGTTATGGAAGTGAACAGACTGGGAAAACACCTGAACTGCTTTGTTCTTGCTAGGTAGAAAGCAGTCACCCAGCAAACATCCAAGGAGTGGAATGGTGCTGCATTGGCATCTGGATGAGGCTTCCGGTGAAGAAGAGATAAGTATATAAGTTCGTTAAGGTGGAAATGCGAGACTATCTTTGGGGGAAATTTTGGATGGGGACTTAACACTACTTTCTCTTTGTAGAAGATTGTGAATGGTAGATCTGCCATGAGTGCTGCCAATTCGCGGATCCTCTTTGCTGTCGTAATTGCTAGTAAAAAAAAGTAACTTTTCTGAAAAGGTGGGACAGTGGGCACGTTGCCATTGGCTCAAACTGAGGGCAGGTCATGGTGCTGAGGATGAGGTCGAGGTACCATGGTGGCACTGTTGGTTTTATCGGGGAAAGGATAAAGTCAGACCTTTTCAAAATTTCTTTGTGGTCAGATGTGAGAATAGGGTGGCCATCTATCCCATCATGCTCACTCAAAATAAGTGGACCTTCACTAATAAATTGGAGAGGTTTTGTTTCTTTAATGAGATTAGATAATCAAGGATGATCATCAGGTGTGTTGAATGAGGTTGCAGTATTTTGTGGTTTGCCCACTGAGAGAAGCAGTGCCATTTTTGTAGGCAAGTCCTTTTTTGCGGTTTGCGACAGTTCAGGATTAAATTTCGAACTTCCTCCAAACAGATCTGGTCTTGCGTGCTGACCCTGGGAGAACCAGGCGTTGAGGTGGAAACTGTGCATGTTAGGATGAAGAAGTCGGCCTTGGTCCTGAGATAAAATGTCCAGCCATGGGGGAATCGGAGGAACCACTGACTGTTGTGACAGGTAGGACAACCAGGTCTGTCTGGGTCAAGAAGGAGCTATGATGATTACCTTGGCCTTGTCCTGTTTTATCTTTTGTATAACTGCCAATAAGAGGAAGAGATAGAAAGATATATAGAAGGTTATGGGGCCAGCTGATCATCATGGCATCCTCTATGGAGCCCTTGCCTAGCCCCGCCCCGGAACAGTATTTGGGACATTTAGCATTGTGTGATGCAGCATATAAGTCTATTTCTGCAAAGCCCTACCTGAGGAATATGGTATGCAGGGGTTGGGGTGTATCTCTCATTCATACTTGTGATAAAATAGATGGTCTGCAGTGACATTTTGCTTGCCTGGGATATATACTGCTGACAGGTGATCTGGTGGTGGATGCACAACTGTCACAGTTCTGTCACCTCTCTGCAGAGGAAGCATGACCTGGCTTCACCTTGCCGATTTATGTAAAACATGCAGGTGGTGTTGTCTGAGAGTATCCTCATAGGCTTGCCCTGGATTAGGGGGAGAAAGTACTCACATGCTCTTCTTCCTCCAGAGAGTTCTAGAATGGTGATGTGCAGGCTTGACTCTGGAGGAGTCAACCTTCCCTGTGTGCTGTGACTGTGGGTGTGCAAACCCCAGCCCTCCAACGAAGCATCTGCAGTTATGTGTATGGAGGGAGGCGTTTGTTGGAAGGGCGCTCCTGAACAAAGACTGCTTGCATGTAACCACCATATAAGCGAGTCTCTGACCTTTGTAGGGCTTTGTCATTTGTGTAAATGGTGTTTGAGAGGCCAGAAGAATGTGTGAAGCCAGGCTTCTAGATATCTCATGCAGAGCCTGGCGTGTGGAACCACATACGTGGTTGCAGCCATGTGACTGAGAAGCTGGAGATATTATTTGACCAATGCTACGGGGCTGCCTATGATTGTCCTTGCTATGGCAGCCAGTGCGTGTAATCTTCACATTGGTAGTCATGCCTGTGCTCGTACGCAATCCAGTGTGGCCCCTATGAACTCCAACTCCTGGGATAGAGTAGGATGGGACTTTTGCATGTATACCCGAAGCCCCAGAGTTCTGAACAGTTGGTTTGTCTTTGCGGACAGCCTCCTTTTGTGTAGGTGCTACAATGAGACAATCATCCAAGTAAGGGAAGATTACTATGCCTAGTTTTCATAGGGGGGCCACTGCTATGGCAAAAATCTTGGAAAAAATCTGGGTGCTGAGGATAGGCCAAATGGTAGGATGCGATACTGATAATGTTGATTCTTTACTGTGAATCTCAGGAACTTTCTGTGAGAGGGTTGAATTGCTGTGTGAAAGTAAGTCTCCTGCAGGTCAAGCGATAACATCCAGTTTCCTTTTTCCAGGGCTGGAATTATCTTTGCAAGAGTTACCATGGTGAATTTTTTTTTTTTTTTAAAGTCCAGATTGGGCCTCCAACCCTGATTTCTTTGGGGTGAGGAAGTATCTTGATTAAATCCCCTTTCCTTTTTGATGTGAAGGTACACTCTCTATTGCCCCCATCTGAAGCAATCTGTGGCTCTCCTGTTGTAGCAGAGACTCGTGAGAAGGGTCCCTGAAAAGGGACCAGGAAGGGGGTTGAATGAGAGGAAAGGTAAGGAAGGGTATTGAGAGGCCTTCTTCTATGATCTCCAAGGCCCATCTGTCTGTTGCAGTGGTGGCCCATGCACAGTAAAAGGGCTGCAGAGTGAACTGATATTGGCCAGTTGATGGAAAAAACTTCGAACCCTCAACCAGAAGTTCAAAAGGTTTGCCAGCCATTGAGGGACAAGGATGTGGCAGTTTGGCCTTGAGGCTGCCTATGCCTTTGTTGCCTCTGTCGCCTCCTCAGGGAAGGGTATGAGGATGATGCTCTGCCTCGAGGTGTAAATAAATGGTAGAGTTTCTTTTTAGGCTGGGGAACATACATCCCCAGAGTCTTTAGTGAAGCTCACAAATCTTTGAGCAAGTATAATGAAGCATCCATGGTGGTGGAAAACAGCTTCCATCCCTCAAAGAGCAAGTCTTCAACAGTGTTCTGCACCTTCCTAGGAAATCCCAAGAGGTGCAGCCAGGAGACCCAACGCATGACCACTGAGATGGCCAAGGAATGTGAGACTGTGTCCGCTGCATTGTGGGAGGCTTACAATGCTGTCTTTGCTTTGAAGACACCTTAATCTATATTGGAGTGAAAGGAAGATTTGCATTCCTCAGGCAGCTGCTCAATAAGTTTTCATTTTCTCAAAATAGAAGTATGTATATTTTTGCTAATGCCACTGCATAGTTAGCTATTATCTGAGGGGATGCAGAGGAATGTGATTTCCTGCCCAGAATGTCCAACCTCTTCCTTGTTGTAAAGGGTGGATATGAATTGTGTTTGCTTGCCCCTATTATGAGCTGCATCAACCACCAGTGAATTTGGGGCTAAGTGGGTGAACAAAAACTCAGCCCTTTTTGCAGGGACATAATACTTTCCCATAAGCTTTTTTTTGATGTTGGAGAGATGGAAACTGGTGTTTGCCACGAGATTTTTGCAGGGTCCAGTATGGCCTCGTTAACTGGCAGGGCTGTCTTCTCGGAAGGTGAGGCCTGCAGTATAATAGTCAGTTTGTGGAGAATCTTGGTCTTCTCGACCAAGGAGATGTCCAGAATATTGGCCACTCGCTTGTACAAGTCTTGAAAAGACTTGAAGTCATCCCCCACTGTTGGTGGCAGGGGGCATTATGGACTCATCCGGAGAAGACGATTAAATGTGTGAAGGAGGCACTGCGTCTTCCTCCTGTGAGTCCAGATTTTCCATCTCCTCCGTGTGGTGTCAGACTTGTTGATGTAGGTGGCCTGGGGACCACTGTCTGGGGTCTAGGTGGCATCGGTGGCAGTGGTGCTGGCACTTGAACCTTGGTTGAACCCCTTAGACCCCATCCCTGCCAGGGTTGTGGAGGTAGAATGGAAGGAAGCCAAGGAAAAGGCTGCCACATCTGGGGCTGAGCCATTTGTTATTGCTGTATTTGAGTGATTAGTTTTGGAGAAGAAAGTCATGGGGAGAAGGTGATCTCATCCTCTTCACTGTCACTCGAGAAGGGAGGAGCCAAGCTTGATGGCGTTGCAAGCCTGCTTGGTCCCTCTAATGTTGGTGTGGCGTTGAATAGCAGCATGTCTGGTACCGATGCTACTGCAAGATCTTGATGCGTAGTCAGCGGCCTTGGTGGAGCGAATGTCGGTACCGCCAGTGCAGAGGGCTGTGGCCACTACGCTATTGTGTCTCCCCATATGCTCAATGTAGTCGGTACCGGGGAAACTTTAGTATTTGGAGCCAGTACCAACTTCATCGGTGTCTGTACTGTTGGCTCCAATGTGCCACTGGCCACACTGTGGTGCTGTGGTTTTGGTACTGGTTGTTGGTGCCAATGAGGTCAGTACTGATCGTGCAGTGGTGGTTTTCTTCGGTTTGGATACCAAGACCACAGAGCGTGGGTCTTTAGCAGACACGGCTTCTTGCAATGGTGGCAAGTCTTCAGTGAGTGGCCCTGGCCCAGACAGCAAGTACACTGGGCATGCCAGTTAGAGATGGGGATGCATAATTCTGTATGTCAGGCACAATTTGAAACCTGGTGAGCCTGGAATGTCTGTGCTAACAGCGAGATGGTTAGAGCAAAGAGAAGGTTTTTGTGGGTTTCTTTTAACTAACAAAAAATAAACAAGGGGGAAATGGTGAACAAAAATAAGACAAACTACAAACACCAAATACTACTCTAAATACACTAAGATCTATCACAGAGTGCTGCTGTGTTCCAACCAAACCAGGAGCGGTTGAGAAGGAACCGAGGGACGGCTGACAGCACGGGCATGTTGACACGTTCGCTAAGGCGTGAGTGGTGCCACACATGTGCGCCAGCACCTGGGGATATACTGCTGCTAAAAAGTTCCAGTTTCAAGCACAGGAGTGCCAAGACGTCTACGGTGGAGCAGCCACAGGGACATTCTTCAAAGAACATCACACAGCTTCTCATACCCATGCTGGTGCACAGGGACAGAACTGTTCACACCCACAGTGACTCACACTCAGGCCTTATGTACACAAAAGCAGAAATGCATTATTCTCCCTTGGTTGCTCAGGCTTCAATTCATAGCAGCAGATGCGCACACAGCTCACATTTGGTCACATCAACAACACACCTACAGCTGCCGAAACGCAGGTTCTAATGCATATGGACAAAACCACTCAATTCAGTCCCCTTCCAGATGTCCATTTTCATGCTGGGTTCACCAGAGCAGGAGTGTATGATTCTCTTATGTATATCTGCTTCCACCTCCACCTCAACGGTAGGTCATACTTGACCTGTAGCCAAAGGAGGAAGAGCATGATTCATAAACTCTGATGGCTACATAATTCTCTCACCCACTATTAGATGAGCTTATCCTTTCATGCCCATATTTATTCATATTAATACCCTCTGCGGGCGGGGGGGGGGGGGAGGAGGACAATACTACATCTCTCTCAGTCAATGATTCACTTCTGAAGCAGCAGTATATGACTATCACACTCCCATGGCTATTTATCTCCATGCCCACAGGAACACAGAGTTATCATCCCATATCCATTTCCACTCCGTCTGGGGATTAGGGCAGCAGTATGTGCTTCTCCTAACAAGCCTCTCCCGAGTAGGGGAAGGAGCACACAATTTTCACACTCATACCACCTCAGTCTGACACCCAGCACATCACTGTCACCTCTCAAGCTGTTGCTCATACTCACATGCATAGAAGAGGGACAGATTGATTTAATGGTCCCTTGCACCCAGTACACAGGAAAAGCACAATTCTCAGAAATGAATTTGAAAGCATAGGAATCAATATCCTGACAAGCCCAAGTTAGTCTGTTACAGAACACAGAATCAAGCCAAACACGAGTTACTCCTTAAGCACTATCTGATTTGCAGAAAGAAAAAACTGCTGATGCAAATTGAAGTTCCCTGTAAGACGCTAACTAGAGGACTCATATAACTAGTAGAAATTATTTGTTTCTAAAAATTATAGCTGAACGATATTTTAATAGAAAAGGGATTGCACCCAACATGAAGTAATATTTTATTATTATGGGTAAAGATGAAAATAATTGGACTGGAAGTTGGTAATTGCTTAGGGACCAGAGAATATTATCCAATTACAGGCAAAGAAAGGATGGTCCCAACCAACAACTTGTAACTTGATGCTTCAAAGGGGCTGACTTCCCAAAAGCTGAGGAAAACTAGGAGCGAAACTGATTGGGAAGAAATATTCAGACAGAAAAATGTGAAAAGTTGGGAGTTCTTAAAGAAGAGTTTATTTGATGGCCAAAAAGCCACAATTCCACAATCACGAAAGAGGATAACTTTGGGTAAAAGCCCATCCTGGTTCAGCAGTGAATTGAAGGCAGCAATTAGAAATAATATATATGTTAAAAATGAGAAAAGGCAGAATATATAGCAATTTATATAAATTAGAAGTTATGAAATATAGACAATTGATAAGGGAAGCTAAAGACATCAAGGAAGTATTGATGGCAGAGCTAAGGACATTTTTAAAGTATATGAGAAAAAAAAAGAAATCCCAGCAATGGCACAGGCCCATTACTAGAAGGAGATGACAAAATTGTTAATGATGCAGGAAAAGATAAATATTGGATAAATATTTCGATTGTGTATTTGGAAAGAAACAGGATGATATAATGATGATATTTAAGTACTTTCCAATCTATTAGTAACTAAGGAGGATGTTAGATATCATTTGCATGGGATACACATTTTTAGATCAGCAGGCTTGGATACGTAAGAATCTTAAAATGGATGCCTGAGATCTCTGGCCCATTAGAATTAATTTTTGATAACTTTTGAGTGCCATCAAGAAGGGGAAATGGGATGTATGACAGTCTGTATTCCTATATTCACCCCTTTTATAAAACTATGATAAATTTTGTACACTTAAAGACTCAATTTGCTAATCATTATTGTCCTTGAAAAATATGAGAGAACACATTGTATGTAAAGTTGTAAGATTCTGCTGTATAATATAAGACATTCCAAATCTAGGGAAACTGGTACAAACCTGTTCCTTTGAGACAAAAAGCAAGCTGGTGCCTTAGCCAGGTATCAATTAAATCAAATGGACAATGACCTGATTGGAGGGGTATAAATGAGAAATTTACATCTTAGCAAAGGGACAGGAATCTCCAGTCCCCACAGACTTCCTATCTCCAGCTGGGGTTCAGGAGACGATTCTCAAATAATAGGAAAAGATACAAGAATGGGAAACACAGGCCTCAGGATATTCCCCTCTTTCTCTCTACCCATGGCAATCGTAACACCTGAGGAACCAAACCAAAAAACAAAACAAAACCTCTGCTTTGAACTGCAGAAGGGTCCTGTCTTAAATGAATTCTGCCAGTAAGACTGCTGAAACATGCAGAGAGAGAGAGAGACTTTTCCTTTGAATTCACTTAGCTTGTGAAGTTAGGCATTAGTTATGTTTTATCTTTTCTTTCTTTGTAATCCATTCTGACTTTAATGCCTCATTACTTATCACTTAAATCTACATTCTGTGGTTAATAAAGGGCTGCGTCTAGACTGGCAAGTTATTCCGCAAAAGCAGCTGCTTTTGCGGAAAAACTTGCCAGCTGTCTACACTGGCCGCTTGAATTTCCGCAAGAACACTGACGATCTCATGTAAGATTGTCAGTGTTCTTGCGGAAATACTATGCTGCTCCCGTTCGGGCAAAAGCCCTCCTGCGCAAATGCTTTTGTGCAAGAGGGCTAGTGCAGACAACGCACAAAAAAGCCCCGATTGCAAAAATGGCGATCGGGGCTTTCTTACGCAAAACCGCGTCTAGATTGGCACGGACGCTTTTCCGCAAAAAGTGTTTTTGCGGAAAAGCATCCATGCCAATCTAGACGCCCTTTTCCACAAATGCTTTTAACGGAAAAACTTTTCCGTTAAAAGCATTTGCGGAAAATCATGCCAGTCTAGACGTAGCCTATGTGTTTGAGTCGTCCAGGAGAGGGCTGGGCATTATAATTCACAGTCCCTCATTTCCCTCAGAAATGTGTATTTGCTGGTGTTGCCCCACAGTGTATTTAATAAGTGGCGGGCCATAGCATTTAATGTGTAATGGAGTAATTTACATGCTGATGCTGTGTGAGAGCAGACCAGGAGTGGTTGCTCGCACAGTGACACAGTGTAAAAGTCACCTCATCTTGGAGAATTGAGAGGATACACAGCTGTTCAACAATCCATACTGTCCTCTGGGTAATGTCACAGAATGGCCCAAATCTAGAGAATGGTTAGCCAGACAATAATCCCGAGCAAAATAATGGAAAAACTAAAAATGGGATTCTATTAGCAAAGAATTAAAGGTAAAAAATAGAACGCATCTCTGTCAAGATGATTTCATGGAAAACGGGTCTCATCAAGCAAATATAATTTCATTCTTTGTTGCAATTACAAATTGTGTTCATGAAGGTAATTGCATGGATGGATCAAACAGATGTATGTAAGGTGTTTGACTTCATACAGTACAAGATATTCAGATTAAAAATAGCACTATATAATATTGCTACAGCACATTAAACAAGCTGACTGGTCTCAAAAAGTAGTTGGCACTGGGGAAATAACACTGAAGAAAAGTGAGCCTAATGGGGTCCACAGAGATTGATAGTAGGCCAGATTTTAATCAGTGATCTGAAAGTATCCAAATCACTTATCAGAACCTATTGATGACACAAAGTTTGGCAGAACAAGGCAACCAGAGTAATTTTACAGGGAAATCTGAATTGCTTGGTAAGCTGGGCCCATTAAAAAAAAAGAAATTTTAATACAGTCACATACAAAGTTATATATCTAGGAACACGGAATGATGCCTCTCACCTACAGACTGTATCCTGGAAAGCAGACACACAAAGGAATTTAGGTGTCATAATAGACAAGAAACATCCAGTGATGAAAAAAATGAAGATTCTTGGAGATATATAAAAACAGAGGAGTACTGAGCAGAAGTACAGAGGTGATTTTACACCTGAACATGGCATTAGTCAAACTGAATACTACATCTAGTTTTGGAGTCGATAGTTTAAGGAAATGGAGAAATTGGACAGGACATGAACAGCTACAAAAATGATTTCAGGGTTGTAGAGAATACATTACTATGTCTACACTGCAGCGCTATTTCAGGATACTGGAGGTATCCCACAATAGTTATTCTGCGTCTTTGGCATGCACCCGTTATTTCAAAATATAACGGGCTTGCTATCCTGATGTCCCTGTAAACCTCACTCCACGAGGAATAAAGGACATTTCAGAATAGCCATTTATTTCTAAATAAGTTCTGTGTAGACAGCGCCAAATTTTGAAATAAGCTACACAATTTGCATAGGTGAAATTACGTAGCTTATTTCGAGCTATGGGTGCAGCGTAGACACACCGTAAGAGACCTAAAGAGCTCCATCTTTTCAGATTGAGAAGTGACTGGATTTCAGTTTCTAATTATCTTCATGGGGAAAAAATACTGGGTCTGTAATCTGGCAGAGAAAGGCATAACAAGAATTGCTGGCTAAAGACTGAAGCAAAACTGATTTAAGTTAGAAATTAGGCACAATTTTTAACAGTGAGGGTAACTGGTAGGACAAACTACTAAGGGAATTGGTGGATTCTCCAACTCACAAATGCCTCTCTAGAAGATAGGGTTTAGCCAAACACAAAAGTGATATAGCTCCACAGAGCAGTAACTGGATAAAATTTAATGGTCTGCAATATACAGATCAAAATAGATTATCTAATCCCTTCCATATTAAAAACTGATGATACAATCCTACAGCCATTTGCAGCAATGCATGCATAGGAGCATAAGGACGTAACACTCACAGCTCCAGCCCAGCACACAGAGGGAGGAGTATGTTCCTCGCTGTCAGGACTGTTCACACTCAAAGGCAGAGATGCACATTTACACAGCTGCTCACATGGATGCACTTGTGCACACAGGAACGAACACACAATTCTTGCCCTCTTCCCTTGTGCATAGGAACAGAAAGATGCTTATGCTCATATCAATACCTCCATGCCCCTGTATCTTTTCACACCAATTCCTTTTTGCACAATTTTGGAAAGCACCCCTCTGGCCCACCCTTGCCCCGGTAGTTACCGAAGCTTGGGATCCTAGGTTTAATCCAAATGAATAATTCTTCCCTGGCTTTCTTGTTGTTTCTTTCAAGCCAGCCTTCATGAGCCAAGTAAAAGTCAGGCAGATAATTACATGATAATCCAGAAACCACGTGTACCAAAAAAGGTGGCATGGAAAAAAAACGAGAAGACAAAGAGAGAGAGAGAGAGACAGAGAGGAGGAAAGCAAAGATTGAAAATAAAAATTTGCCAGGATAATGCATTTTATAAACACGGAGATAGAAACAGTTACAGCAAGGACAGAGCAGGCCAGGGGTAGGAAATAGATGTTTTGATATAAATTCAAGGGGCCTTCAGTTCATTCTTGGTGGCTCCCCCTTCTCATTGGTTTGGTCTCTCCTTGTGGGGGTATCTGTGCCCTTCCCTCCATTGTCCACCTTCTGGGGAATACATCTGGTCCTGTTTCTACAAGAGGCCACCGCTACCATTTGAGTCCAGCCCATCTTGGCAAGAGGGAGCCTGGAAGATCGCCCACAATGAGACACAAGCAGGAGGAATTCGCCTTTTCCCGCCTCCTGCTGGCTCCTGGAAGAGGCAGGTCTGTTCTGCCAGCCCCATTAGGAATGAGAAGACAGACAGCTGAACTGGGGGGGGAAAGGTAAAGGTCAGAATCCCTGCCTCTCCTTCCTGGGAAGGAGATGCGGGAGGGGTGGCAATGAGCACTGTGGCACTCTCTTACCCTCCCACTGCTTTTTTGGTTTCCTGATGCTGCCCGCAGACTCTCTTGTGGGGGGAGATGGAGACGGAGCTACTATTGCATTAGCCACAAAGGGCAGGCCCAGCAGCGACTTGGAACCTACTCCCCTGGATCTCCATGGGGACCCCTTCCACAGTTGGGTGGGAGACGGACAGCTGCCAGACTACGCAGACCCCGCCCATGCTCTTCAGTGGGGTAGGAGAGAAATTGCCGCCCTCCCACAGCATAGGCAATGTCAAACCCAGGGAATACGCCTCACCTCGCATGTCCCCGCAGCCCTCCCTTTCACCCAGGGAGCAGGGGAGTTATTCTAGCTCGGGACTGGAGAACAGCCTCCTCCCCACTTTTCACAAGCAGGAGAAGGGAATGAATGTTTTCCTTTAGCCACATAAGGAAACCCTAAAAAACCTTTCACTGTGCACCCTGTCAGAACCTTCAGTGCCCTACTGCCAGCGTGTGTCCAAGCCTCTCTGCACACGGACAGCCTCTTTCCAGCCCATCTGGCCACATGGGGCCTAGAGGGTGCTCCCTCCACCAGCCTTCAGACAGGTTTTAAAATTACACATGAAGCAAAACCGAGGCCTTTCCTCTGTGTGTGAACTGAGGGGTGCTTGTGTGAGGAGATGCTCCCATCACAGCACAGGGCCTTTTGCAGGCGAGAGTATTCCCCTTTGAGCAGGCTGTTGTACAACATGCCTGTGGACAGGCTATCACTCCAGGGC
The DNA here is from genome assembly GCF_052426305.1 of Pelodiscus sinensis. Classification (NCBI taxonomy): domain Eukaryota; kingdom Metazoa; phylum Chordata; order Testudines; family Trionychidae; genus Pelodiscus; species Pelodiscus sinensis. The sequence continues at coordinate 143,421,351 of NC_143052.1, read as the reverse complement.
CTGCCATTAACAGGGTACGCTGCCAGGAGAGGCTGCTGCACAAGGAGAGGCCAGAGGCTGTTGCACAAGGAGGGGCCATTGCGCAAGCACTGCCCCTGGGCGCAGGCTATGCACGAGAGGTTTTCTGCTCCCTGGGTCAAGGTCTCTCTTAGGAGCTGGAGAGATGTTCCACCTGGATGGTGCTGGTGCTGACAGTGAGGCAGATGTTCTTGTGGTGCTCTGAAGTCTTGTAAGGGGTCAGGTCAAAGGAGCAATGGGATGGAGGGTTGGGGGGGTTAGTGTCTCCAGAAGGACCCCCTGCTGCCCCACCACCCTGCGGCTGGAAGTGCTGCTGCTGCGAGGCCTGAACTTGAGCCTGTGCCACTTGCTGTTGTGGGTCAGGGATGTTGTGTTTTCGCATGTGCTTCATCAGGTATGTCTCCTGTTGAGAGAAGAAAGGGAGGAATCGGGGTGAGAGCAGACTCCTGGGAAAGCAGACATCAATGATCCGCTAGGGACAGCTCTCAAGGTGTCTCCCACCCAGCACTCCTCAGGGACAAGGACTAAATCTCTGCCCACCAGGGCAGCACTTCCCTGCCTGCCTTGCCTGAGGCGATACTCACTGAGGTGTAGGCCCGGCTGCAGATGGAGCAGGTATAGACCTTGGCATGCTTCACTGTGTGCGTAGCCAAGTGAACTTCCAGCGAGGCAGCATCTGTGTATGCACGGTGGCAATTGTGGCACTTGAAAGGTTTGTCTTTGTTGTGCTGCCGCCTGTGGGACTGCAGAGGGACAGAAGAAGGAGGGGAGGAATTGATGTTAGAGCTGGAGCTGCCCCCTCACGACTTACTCCCTCTGAGGCCACAGGCCTCTGTATCCCAAGGGAAGGGGTCCTGGGCTCTCTCAGTTCTTATCTTCCACCATCCCAGTCTCCCTTCTGCTGGTTCACTGGCTGTCTTTGAAGAGAGAACTCTCCCAACCTCTCTCCCCTGTCCTTCCCTACTTCCATCCCCTTCCGCCCAGCTCCCTTCTTACATCCCACCTTGCTTTCCACACCAGGCTCTACGCTGGGCTCTTGCCACTGCTTGACACACTGCAGCCCTAGATTCAGAACAGCTCCATTATTCCTTACTCTTTGTAGCACCTCTCCATTGGATGTCACCTATGACCTCCACTAGCATGTTGCTCATCTTGTTCCAAGGCCCCAAAGATAGCCATGGCCAATGACATCTCCGATCCCTCTGATCCTCCAGCTCTTCGCTTCCCTCCACATTATCAGGCAAGGGAGCACTAACAGCTTTTGTGACTTCACCACACATTTCATGATAGCTGGTGTTTTCCTGAGAGCCCCAGCCATGGAGTATCATAGGTTTCACTAGAAAACAGTTGCTAGTCCCCATGGTTGGGAAGAAAAGATTAAACATATGAGCCCTAAGGCCAGACTGGAAATGAAAAGAACCCAGTGTTTTTCAAAATCTTATAATGTTGTGAGTCTTGACTGGTTTTTTGGGGTGGCAATGCTGAGAGTCTCCTCGCTGAAACTCCAAAGCCCCTGGAGCAGCCTCCCTGGAGTTCTCTGCTCTCCTCTCCACCCCACCCCACTCCACTCCCCCTCTGCAATCCTGCATGCTTCTCCACTTGGCTGTGGGACAAGTTCACACCCTTACCTGCAGGTTGGAGAGCTGGGTAAAAGCCTTTTCACACCCTGGGTGGGCACATTTGTAGGGTCGGTCCCCAGTGTGGATGCTGTCGGAGGAAGAACACAAATGGGATGCAGTGAACAGGAAGTCAGACTGGATCTCCATGACCCTGACACCCAGAGCCACTCTAGTACAGGAGTGTGCGATGCTATCCATGAACACTGCTCTAGCCTCACTGACACAAGGGAGCCCTGCTTTGCACCTGTGCCCCGCTAGCAGAGACTCTGGAGAGTTTAGAGAGGGAGGGTGACAGGCAGGAGGGACAGGCCAGCTTGGTAACTGTAGTGGTGCCACGAGAAGTCGCTGTGCGTCAGACTCTCTGCCCCCATCGTGGGCAGCCACACGACTACGGTAAACCTTTGTGCCCTGCACGATGCGAAGACAAGCTCTACCTGCCCCTGCTCAGGACATGCACATGTTATCATCTAAGGTCAGTGTTTGTGCCTGTGCCCCTGCAATGCCAGAGAAAGCTTCCACACACTCAGTCTCTGTGCCCATCCCCCACAGTGCCAGGCTGGGATCCCTCATGACCAAAGTCTCTCTCTCTGTGTCCCCCATGGTGCAAGACCAAGGATCCCCCACGGCCAGAATGTGCCCACCTCTGCCCTGACGTGGTCAGTGTCTCCTGCGCAGCCTCCACTCCATCCTCTTTCTGGTGGCCGCGTCCTCCTGGGGGTGCAGCCTGCCGCATCCCCTACCCGCCCCCCGCATGCTCGGCGCGCGAACTCCACAGGTGCATGCCGGCGGGGGGAGGGGGGAGGGGGCCAGGCCCCAGCCGCCTATGGCCCTTACCGTGTGTGCTGCTGCAGGTGGGAGAGCTGGCGGAAGGCTTTCTGGCAGTAGCGGCAGCTGTAGGGCTTGGCCCCCGAGTGGATACGGAGGTGCTGGGCCAGGTAGGATGTGTTGGCGAAGCTCTTGGAGCAGTGAGGACACTTGTGCGGCTTGACAATCGCCGTGTGAAGCTTGGAGTGGATCCTGCCGAAGAGGAGGAGGAGCAGCAGCAGTTGGACACGACCACCATCTGGCTAGTGTGGATGGAATGAGGGCACGAAGGGGATGGGGCAGCACCACGCTACCTGGCTACACGCAGGAACTCCAGACGTGGACTGAACCCACATTCCCCATGGGTGTACAAAACCAAGGCCTGTCTGCACCAGGGGGCCAGAGAGAGGAGCTGGACAGTCTAGGCTGAGGGGCGCTGACAGAGCTGTGTGTGGGAAGCCTAGGACTGGAATAGCAGAGGGGTGGCTGGTACAGGCAGAGCTGTGCTGAGGGTGAGGGTGACACGACAGCCCCATCCCTACTCAAGAATCCCACTGGTAGCAGCAGGCTAGGGTTCACAGCAAGTATCGCCTCTCTTCTGATGCCCCTAAGAACAGGCTGTCCTGACTTTTGCCCCTGGCCCCACTGCTTGGAGCACCACTACAGAGCTGGTGTGTGCAGGAGGTACCCAGCCTATGGCAAACAGAGGCTGTCCTAGCCTAGTATGTTTGCAGCATGCTGGGATGATGGCAACATGCAGTGCACAAGGCCCAGCCTTCTCCACCCTTACCGTGTGTGCTGCTGCAGGTGGGAGAGCTGGCGGAAGGCCTTCTGGCAGTAGCTGCACGTGTAGGGCTTGGCCCCTGAGTGGATGCGAATGTGCTGGGCCAGATAGGAGCTGTTGGCGAAGCTCTTGGAGCAGTGAGGACACTTGTGTGGCTTTGTCTCGGTATGAGACTTGGAGTGGATCTGCATCTCAGACTTGGAATAGAACGTCAGCGAACACATCCGGCACCTGGGACCGGGATGAGGGGAAGAGAGAGTGTCATATGGGGCAGGCCCCAATGTGCACCAAAATTAACTGGGTGAGATTCTCACTGCCAGACGCATAATGTCCCAGAGCAGGGAGGGGACAGCCCCTCTGTCTCAAGGGAGACCCCATCTGGGATACTGTGCTCAGCTGTGGGCCCCTCAATCTCAGCAAAAGAGGGGCAGACTGACAGAGAGCAGAGAACACCACATGCACACTCCAGTGACCAGGCTGCTCAAATTCTTAGGAGAATTAGAACTAAATCCACTTAGCCTGGTGAAGACATAAGATATGGGAGACTAGATAGCAATTTAGAAAAGTCATAAGCAGATAGGTATGCTAGAACAGAAATAATAATTCCCAGACAAAAAACTTTATTCATCTATTATTTATTTGTCTTAAAAAAATAATAAATAAAAAAAAAGACAGAAAATCTGGGATTTCCAGGTTAAAGTTTCACTTCACAATAAAAGCTGACCAGCAAGTGCTGGAAAGTCTGCTAAAGCAGTTAAGATCATCACCATCTTAACTCTGCCCTCTTTGGGGAAGATAATGCATTTGTATGGTCTGAGCAGAATGCTGAAAATGAGACGTGCAGAGAATGCTTTTATAATTGGTTTCACATGTGATTTGAATATCAAACACGATGCTTTATCAACTCAATTTCATTGTATCCTTAGCACTACACATTGCTTTAGGGGGTTGGACATGTTAGTGGCACATGAATTCTTTGAACAGAGAGAAATGATGGACCTATTTATCAGAGGGGTAGCCGTGTTAGTCTGTAACTGTAAAAAACCAAGTAGTCCTGTGGCACCTTAGAGGACTATAGGACTACTTGCTGCTATTTATCCGTAACTGATAAAAACAGTTTTTCCCCCTCCAAGGATTGCACATGGCTCCCAGACAAGTTTTAATGATTGCTGCTTCAGTGGCAAGATAAAGCTGTGTAAGTCTCTAGCGACTCTTCAGGGTGCCACTACAGGGGCAGAGTTATGTTTGTTGTAGCCTTAATTATTCATTTGCAGACTTTTCAATATTTTGTGGGGTTCTTAGCAAAATGGAATGTGCTCTTGGAACTTTCAGGCTAATGTTTGAGAAAATGAAAAAGCCATCTATGGGAGTTTTGACTAAGATTACTCCAGATTGATGCCCTTTTTTGTCTGGGAATTTCCTTCAGTGTCTAAAAATGTTGAAGAATTGCTTGGTGCCAGGAGTCCCAGTAGAGACAGTAAATCAACAGGGATTGGTACCCATTCTTCTCTGACATCTCTCTCAAATTCACATGTGACTTTTCTTTCTCTCCCAGGAAATCCCTTCCCCTCTATGTGTTTAGGTCTACCCCCATTCCCCACATCACAACTATTCACATGGGGGCCAGGTGACAGTTATGAAATATGCAGCAGTTTGATTAGTATATGCAATGCACAAAACATTTATCCAACTCTTACCTCAAACAATCACAGACCCTACCCAGTCATGCCCTTGTTCCAAGTCTGGTTGCTGGGAGTCCCACCTCCTGGTACAGATGCCTACCACGGAGCAGAGCTCCTTCCTCCCCCACCTTTCATAAACTCCCTTTTTTCAGTTGTTCCTGCATGCATCTTCCCCTGCTTCTCATCCCACCTTTTCTCCCAGATTCTAGTAAAAGGTATGCATCCAAATTATTCACTGATACAGCCCTTGGTTACCTAACTAACATGCTAGCTGAGTACACTGTTGTCTCCAAGTGAAGGTCCATAGCCCCTTAGGCAATCAGCACTTGCCACAACAGTGTGTAAGAGGTTCTGAATGTCAACATTAAGTTGCTTTGAAGATATGAGGATCCAAAAGAAGCATAAGAGTGATTTCTAAGAACCAAAAGTCCATTTCTTATTCCAAGTATCTCCAAACATTCTGTCCAACTTGCCCCAAACTTTTCAAAGAGCTGCAATCCTGGACTTGGATACAGTGTGTGAAATGTTTGGGGTTTTTTTCTCTCATAGCTGGTAGTATCCTTAAAAACTGTGATGCTGAAAAGAGCACCTAGTTGAACACAAGTGCCCAATGCAAGGCCATGGCTAGAAGGGTTAATGTAACCCAGGGGTGGCAATCATTTGGGGAGGGGGGGGCAACTTCACCACAGATATCATTCCCACAGATCTGCTCCAGTTTCAACATGTTATTGGATTTTATGCAGGAAGGCTGTCACTACAATCACAACAGTCGCTTCAGGACTTACAAATAAAATCAATTAATACAGTCACAGTATCCAATCTCTAACACACTGCTCAGTGCACTAATTTTGTAATGCCGTAACAAAAAGCTATTAGGTTTGTCTGTCAGGATTCTTCTGCCATCCAGGGTATATAAATGCTCCTCTTCCTGGCTTTGTGTAAAACGCAGGCAAATAAATTGGGTACTTGATATGGAAGGATGTCATTGCGTTTGGACAGTCTAGGACGAGGACACAGGTAAACTTTGTTCTTAAAGAATACAGGATAGAGGCATTAAGGCAACACAGCACTCCTACTCTTCTGGCTAAGGTGATAGTAACCAAAAATGCCATCTTTGTCAATAGAGGCAACAGATAGCAAATAGTCAAATGCTCAAATGAAGAACCGATAAGTCTTGACAACACTAAGGTTAGATCCCACAGAGGAACAGGGTCTTGCACCTAAGGATCTAATTTAATTAGGCCTTTCAAAATCCTTATGGACTTGTCGTTAAAACAAATAGGGCAGTTATCCATGTTAGGGTAGAAGGCTAAAATACCTGCCAGATGTACTTTGGATTGCTCATTGTATCTGAAACACCAGCTGCTGGCCATTAATTTGATCAAAGTATGTTGAACTAAAGAACAGGACAGTGACACCACATACTCCATTTAGAGAAGTAAGTAGCTCTTGTAAAATGCTACCTACTATTAGCAAATTCTTTTAAACCTCTTTCAAGCAAGACCACTCTCTAATATCTAGCTATAGAGCATCCATGCAATTAAAGGAATGGATTGTAAGTGTGGGTGGAATAGGCAGCCATGATCTTGGGAGATTAGGTCCTACTCTAGAGGATGTGATATGGGAGGATTAACTGACAATGCCAGGAGAGTGGAGAACCAGTTTTGGCACTGGGGAAAAAGTTAAACTCTGGTCCTGTCTTATTTTTAACTAAAAGATTTCCCTGACATCGCTCAGGTACTTCAGGGCTGGGGTTGTGGGGTGCAGGAATCAGGGCAGGGGTCTTGGGTTTGTGCGGGGCTCAGGGCAAGGCCTGGGGGCACAGGAGTTGGGGTAGGGGTGAGAGAGTACATGAGTCGGGGTAGGGACACACGAGTCGGGGTAGGGGTGGAAGGGCTCAGAGCAGCAGCTGGGAGTAGCCACTGGCCTTTCCTCAGGGCCAGCATGGGGTGGCAGGGCCACCTGGGGCCCAGGCCAGCAGTGGCTCCCCAGGGCCCAGGCTGGCAGGAGCCAAATGGCTTGGCCAGTAGCTGCTGCCCACAGCTGGGGCACTTGCGGTCCCCCCATGGTCATTTGAGAGTATAACTGTCCCTGCTAGTAGAGCCCTCCCTTTCCATTTGATGAGAAAGGGTTGCAATCCAGGCACATCCCACTGTCCCTGGCACAGCCAAACCCTGACCTTGCTTTAAGTTAAGAGGAAGCTGCCTACCAAATTTGGTGGTCCCAGATCTTACTGTTTAGGAGGAGTTATAGAACAAACAGACTCACGGATGAATGGAGACACAGACGCATAATATATCGTAGAAGATAATGCCATGTGAACACACAGGATTGGTAGAAAAGCACAGAGCCGCCTGCCCAACCACTGTAGCAAAACATGTGGGGAACTTGGGCTGCAACTTGCAGAGAACAGAACTGGGGCCTCTTTCTGAGGCAAACTGGTCTAGCTGGGGAAACCCATTCTCCTTAGCCCTCATCTCCCTTCCCCCCTCCTTCCCCATATTCCTTTACTTTTGGGATTGGGAAATAGAGGAAATAAAATCCCATCCTGAGACATTGTGGAATTCCTCTAAGCAGAGATCATGCCTCTTGGAGTAGTTCCTTGTAAGACTGGTCCCGGAAGAAGTATGAGGACAGGGGAACCCAAACAAGCCGGAAAGCACAGACCACTTTGGCAGCACTCCACACAGTGGTCTGAAGTAATTTGGTACCAAACACTGAGCAAGTGGTTCAGAGTGTTTGCTGAAAGTGGGGAAATTTGGGACTGGACAGATGGAGACTGGTATGGTGACCTCAACAGACTCACCAAAATGATTGTTTGGCACTTCCTGGCTGTCTTGAAGGGTCTGGCCCTGGAGCCAAAGCAGCAGGAAGTCGAGGCCTATGTCTATGATCTTTGAGTTTCTTTTTTGACAGGCCCTGTCAAAGAGGTGGAGCAGAAAAACATTACATCTGCTAAGGCCAGCAGTGCTTTTTGACTGGAGCTAGAATGTACAAACCTAAAGAGGTTAAGGTGCTCCTTCAGCCTGTGAAGTTTGCTGTTCACCTGGTCTGAGTACAGAGAAGGCTCCTCAAAAGGCTGGCCCTGACAAGGATTCTGAACTTTGCAGGGAAGACAAGACAACCAACCAAAAGGGATTGCCTCATGGCAACTGCAGAAGCCATGGATCTAGATGCTGAGAATGCAGTGTACAGTCCAGTCACCAGCAACGTTGTCACCAAGCTGCCCTCCTTGGCCAAGGAAGAGAGTTCTTGCCTGGCGTTCTCAGGAAGCAGTTCTTTGAACCTCTCCATTAAAACCTCAAATTAAAATCATACCACTCCAGCAGAACCCATGGATTGGCAAGTGCCTCAGCTGAATCATTTTTCCAGGTGGGTGGGAGTAAAAATATTCAAACCCTTGGAAGAGCACACAGGACTTTCACTCTGCCAGCTTGGGCATGGAAGGCAATTAAGATTCTGCCACAGAACCTTCATAGGCTCTGACATTGCCTCGATAACTAGCACTGCCACCCAGATATGCCCCTAATAAAGTGCCAGACAATGGGAGGGCTCATTGACCTTTTCAAACATGAATGCCCAAGTCCAAAGCCACCCTCTAAAGCCGTGGTCACCAACCAGTAGATCGCGATCTACCGGTAGATCTCAGGGGCTCTAAGAGTAGCTCTTGAGCCCTCTCTGAACTGCGCACCTGCGCAGTACATTTACATTAGATTTCCTCATGTAATGTAGGCGAGGCTTCAAGGAAGGGGTGGGGCAGTAGATCTTTGCCTGTTCTGAGACTTAAAAAGTGATCTTGGGTGTAAAAAGGTTGGAGACCACTAAAGATTCCTGATCAGCTTGAAAGTTACCAGCAGGGGGTAAAGTTGCCTCCAAGGAAACCACCTGGTCCAGAAAGTATGAGGAGGAAGCTAAGACTAGGGAGGGTTGAATTTCTTCTCCAGACAGTTCTTCTGTTTCCAATGCCACTTCTTGATGTCCAACAACAGACTGGTACTAAACACTGAAGATGGAGCAGCTGAGTGTGAGGGTTCCACTTGCATAGGCAAGGGCATGATGAGGTGAGGATCTAGCAGCTGGGAGTGGGGGAAATCTCAGAGATTCCAAAAAGACCACTGATATGGGGCTGGATCCCAGTGATCTCCTGACCAGATTCCCCAACTAGCACTTACCATGGGGTCACAATGGCAGACAGAGAGGGAGGAGCTCAGATGGGACTGGTGGATTCTACTCTGGAGTTGAGAGATGCAAGATCCAACGTCTGAGTCTGACGACAAAGTTTCCCCTTCCTCTGACGATAGAAGGGTTGCTCGGGGAGTGCTTAGGACCTGCACCAAGAACCTAGTGCCAGGTGAAGCACTGCTATCATTGCTGGCTTCCCCTGAGATGGTACCACTGGACTGTCTGGGAAGCAGGCAGGGGATCCAACTCCAGCTTCAGTACCCAGAGGCAGAATAACTTTCTTGCCACTGTGAATGCCTCTGGGATAGTCGGCATAGAGAGTGTACCTTGGTGGGGGTGCCACTGAAGTTGCTGGGCTGACAGGTACCTGAGCCAAGGGTGCCAACTCAGGCATGGACTTGGAGAGAGAGTGCTTAGATTTCAGATGCACTCTCCTCATCTCCTTCTCTCACCAGACATAGAAGGTGGAGAAACTCTCTCTGGAACACTCATTTCTTCTTTGGCATGCCTGACGGTGACAGTGCCAGGACTCTGCCAATGGGGAAGGCGTGCTTCTGCAGCACTCAGCCTTCAACTGCACTGGGACAACTCCCATGTGTCTTTATTCTAGACTTGTCTCTCAAGTCTGCATTAAGACAACTACTGTCTGGGTCACTCACTGGCACGGGCTTTGAGCAAGAAGCACACCGCTTGAAGCCCAGGGACGAGGGCACAGAGAAAACCATTCTGGCAATGAACAGGGGCTCTAACAACTGCCACAGGCAGTAAGAAGGAATAGGAAGGGGGCATGAGGCACCTGTCCTTTATCCTGCACATACTAGCGTGCGGCAGCAGAGGGTGCTCAAGCTGCCCTATGGGTACCACTGAAGGAAAGCTTCTGACACCCATGTGTTGCATGCAGAGACATCAAGAACAGTATGCTCATGTGCAGTCATTGGAAAAACTCTTTTTCCATTGTAAAAGTCTCTACTCCGAAGACAAAATAAAACTTATCAAGTGGAAATGTTACATATGTTATCCTTGGCTAGAAGGCAAGTTTGGGGGGGACATTTTAGAGTTAGTTTGAGAAATAGGATGTTTTTCACTTTTCCTAAAGTTTTCACAAAGATTTGTGCATCAAATAGTATGCTTCAAAGGAACACGACCAAGAAACTCATTTACTTTGTTCTGCTTTCCATCACAAAGATCCAGGCTCCTAAAGGAGTGGGCTTTTAGCTCTTGTACAGCAGCCTTTCATCTGTAAATCTAGGAAAGCTTTACCTCAGAGTATCTGAGGCACTCACAGCTGAATAAAGTGACTTGCCCAAAATTACACAGCAAGTCAGCAGTGGAGCTACCAAAACTCCCAGTCATGCACCTGGGCTGACTTGTCTCTTCCAATCAGAGGATGTCACAACACCTCCAATAAAGGCTGCTGAAGGGATTGCCTTTAGTCTTTCCATTACTTAGAATTTCATCAAACTCCCACATTAAAGCTAGAAATTCTCCAACTCTGCCTTTGTCCAAAGGGAGCTTTTTTTTTTTTTTTAAGTCAGACCAAATATGATTTGATATTTTCACAATAAAATCATGTTAAAAAAGAATGCGGTTTATTTAAAAAAACCTTTCTGGCACTCAAGCAGAAGGGGGTAGAAACTAGATGCTGGGAAAGAAATTAACCATTGGTCACATGCCCTTTTGTTATACAAGTTCCAATTTGTCTGCAGTTAGTGGTTATAACCATTTAAGAAAGTATTTTATCATTCTATAGTTAAAAGAATTTCTGGGTGGTTTTGTAAGCAACTGGTCCCCACTGTTTCTATAGTACCACACATAGGGGTGCAACCATTTTATATGGAACTCTAGGTTGTACTACAATTTGGAGAATTCTGCAAGAAAGCAGTATTCCATGATCCAGGCAGCTTCACCCTGCACGGGAATAGGAATTGTCAGTGGATAAGGCCAATGGTCCAACTATACTTGTATCCAATATCCACTAGTAAGTACTAGGCTTCAGAGGGAGATACAGTAGACTTCCAATAATCCAGAACCTTTGGGACCTAGGTGGTGCCAGATTATCAAATATGCCGGACTATCAGGAGGACGGACACACACACACACACACACACACACACACACACACACACACACAGTATATAAAGTGTTTTTAACTCTTTTTGTTGTACATATGTATACAGTATACTGTAATGTTTTAGTTTTAACAACCCTTTTTGCTTGGTTCAGCTGCTGCCATTGCTGCCTTGTGACTCATTTTTTGCTGAAGCTCACTCACTAGGCTCTTGCCATTTTGATGCCGGACTATCAGGAGTGCCGTACAATTGGATGCCGGACTATTGGAGTTTTACTATACAAGCAAACACCTAGTGGGCAATTATGGAATAACCTGCCCAAAGGGGAAGTTTCTTCCAAACTCCTAACAGTGGTTTGGCTTGGCTTATGCCTGAAGAGAAACGTGTACACACACACACAATTACCTGGGGAATATATTATCCTACTAGACCAAGAGCTTAGCTCAAGGGTGAGCAATAAGCTGGACACAGTTTGTCAGGGTTAGTCGCTGGCAGACCACCGGCACTTTATTTACCCGCACACCTGCAGGTATGGCCACTTGTGGCTCCCATTGGCACTGGACTGGGACAACACTTCTAACAGCTCCCATTGGCTGAGAACAGCAATTTGTGGCCAATGGGAGCTGCAAGAAGCTAACCCTGGCAAACCACCTCCAGCCTGTGAACCGCTTATTGCCCACCCCTGGCTTAACTGGAGTCAAAACATGTTAGATGTTTATATGAATAATGAGAAAATCCACAGTTACACTAGGTAAAAAAAATAATTTCCTTTTATAATATTTTAATTTGTCTCAATTTCATTGATGCTCTCCTTGTCCTTGTATTAAGAAAAAATGTCAATAAGGGCATCTTAATCAACCTTTTTTCGACTCTATTCATTAATTAGTATTCCTCTCTGTTCATCAGCTCTCTAAAATGAACAGTCCCAATCTTTCCAATCTCCCCAAGCCTCGAATCATTTTCATGCCCCATCTCTGAACACCACTATCCTTTCTGAGAAGGAGGCTCAGAAATTGCAGGGGAATGCCTTTATACAATAACAATCTCAGAATGATTTCCCATCCCACTGCATGTGTGTTCCAGCACTGCTTCCCCCCCCCCCTTAACTGATGCTACACAGAGTTTCAATGAAAAATTATTCTCAGCAGTGCCCCATTTTTCCACCTGAGGGCTTAGAGTTAATTTAGTTCCTGTAACAGGGCAGCTGCCCTGTACTGGCCCCTTAAGAGCCAAACCCCAGTCTAGAGCAGGCCCAGGGAGTTCAGCCCAGCTGGGCGGCGTTGGCCAATTAAGGCCCAGCTGGGGGCTATAAAAGGGAAGGGCTGCTTCAGCCAAGGCAGTGTGAGCCTGGCTGCCGAGGGAGCAGGACGCTCTCTGGAGCTAGGGCAGGGCTAGAGTCAGGCTGGGCCAGGACGCTTGGACAGCCAACCGGCCAGCCTGCTAGGCCTGCGGACAGGCCTGCTGGAGAGACACCAAACCCCCAGAAGGGGGGCTCAGAGCGAGTGACTGGAGCACTGCCGGAGGGCAGTGTGGCGAAGAGAGCAGCGCGACCAGAAGATTCCAGAGGGGAAACGCCACGTGAGCGGAGGCCTGTGCGGGCGGAATGGACTGATTCCGGGGACAGACTATGGACCCCCGCTACGGTGGTGAGTGACCCCCTCACAGTTCCCAACATTTTTATTTTTAAATAACCTTAAAAGTAAAACACTACACAGAAGCCCTCACAACTTAGGAAATACCAAAATTAACTATGGATGTTCATCCTTAACTCCATCCCCATATAAATCCAAGAACACAATCACACTTATATTCACAAGATACCTGCTTCATCTGGTGCCTAGGTGCCAAGAGAGACACAGCTGAACAGTACTCCTCCCCCCCCTTAACAATTCCTTTGCATCATTCATAGACACTGTTTAACTGCACGAGGCCGCAGAAACAGAACCAGGTAATAATGACCTATTGCAATACAGATATGCAAGGATTTTGATTCAATTGCTTAACCATACAGCATATTGTATTTACTTAAACCCAGTTTTTACTTGATTTCAAATGCCCCTCTGGGTCTGGTATGGGCTTTAGTCAGTCAGCAAGGTCCAGCAGACATAGTAATGGCCTGAGTCAAGGTGACATATACATAATAATACTTTATCTGGAGGGAAAAAAGAGCATTGCGGATTGAAAATAACTAATGTCTGAAAGCCAGACAGCGCAGAGGTTATTCTTTAGGAACAAAATTGGAGATAAGGGAAATGCAAAATCAGAGTAGCAACTCTAACTCTGTCTCGTGAGCCGCCCTTCATTTGAACTGAAGGCAGAATTTATGCCCTGCACATGGCAGAGCACATATGGGATCAGTGTTCTTTGCTGAACTATATAACATCCATCCTACTAATGTGTGTACTATCAAATCTATGTGTGCCACCGTACACCCAACAAGCCAGCCCAGCCATGTCCAGTCCTCCTATCATGCTAGGTGGCTTGACAAGACCAGACAATACACTACATCACCTTTCCCACAGGAGAAGCAACATGAATTCCTGCCTGCTTTCTGAAAGCACACCAGTGATATGCTTAACATCTATCCTAGCTTTTTGCTACTGAGCAGTCATATCAGTTACTGGAAACTTCAAATGTGTTAACACTTTTCTGTTTGCCTTGGATTGGACATGCCTTAAAATAGTTATATCATCCTAGTCCAACTTAGGGATATGAACAGTTAACCAGCTGCCTGGTAAGCATCACACTTACTGGGTTAGAGAAGTTAGAGTTTAGCCGATTATCTGGTTAATAGATAAGCTAATGCTCATCGGTTAATGTTACTGGTTAAACTCTACTCGCCTGGGGACTCGGCTGCTCCCCCTCCCCATGGCAGGCTCTGCAGTTTAGGAACTGGAAGACGCCACCCTAGCATGTGCCGTGTCCCAACAGCTGGCTCCAAGGGAGCGAACCTGGGAGCTGACCTCAAAGCCTCCCCAGGAAGTATAAAGCTTATTTAAGCTTTGTACTGCAGAGCCTATGGCACGTGTAACCATTTCATCGCTAAGCTTTTTAGCAGTTTCATCCTACCTTTAACTGACTTTTTACATCCATAGTGCCAGTTAGCTCCTCAGGATCAGCCTGCTGTGGGCAAAGGGCTGCTCCAGCCTACCACGTGTTGGGAACTGGCCACCTGCACTCTGGGGAGCTCGGAGCAACTGGCCCTTCCACACACTGGGCTACTGACTCTTGCTACTGGACCACACACACACAACCAGAATGGGGGGGGGGGGAGGGCAGAGGAGGCCTACAGCAGCCCCTCGTGGAGAGAGGGGCAGAGAGAACAGGCAGAAGCAGGATCCCACATAATCAGTTAAACCAAAGGTTTAACCAGTTAACTGATTAGCTGGGATGTATAATCCTGGCTAATCAGTTAACTGCTTAAACCTTTGGTTTAACTGATTAGCCAGGATTATACATCCCTAGTTCAACTAGATACATCCTGCTACATATAGTCAGGAGAAGGTAATTCAACACATCTAGCTTAGTTAAGGAGGCCACAGGTTTCTGAGAGTCCCCAGATGAAGCCTTCAACTACAGCAATCAACATGTTAGCTTACAGCAATACACTGATGCTAGTCACAGAAATCTATTAGGCTTGAAAATGCCACTTGTTTCTAAGTGGTGAATGAGGAGGCCCCAAGACTGCAGAATTGAAGCTCTCAATTCTTTAAAAAGTGAAATATCTATGTGTTGTGTCTGTATTTAAACTGCACCCATCACTTCTGACCTTGCACACGTGACTCACAGTACTAATATAGTGTCACCTTTCTGAGTCTCCAGACAGCTGGTTCTGGTCTCTGCTGCTATTCTGAGCTTTGCTAATTAGCAGTACAATCAAGTGAAATTAACCACCATTCTTGTCAGCTTTAGTCTGTTATTCAGAACCCAGCCGGTGACAGTAGAGGATGGTGAACCTCATGAAGATATCAATTTCACACTTCTGGATTGCATAGGGAAGCTCTGGGAGAGGTCTTTTACCTATATGGCACACTCACCTAAATTACATAGCAAACACCCTGAATTTCTCACACCCTGCAGCTTTTCATATTGATGTCCACAGGGAAGCGGTAGGGCTTTGGCAGGCTAGGCTTTTTAGCATGCAGGAAATGGTGGTAAGCAGCCAGCCTTTCCTGCACTCGGGTGGAAGTTCATACACTTTTAAGGCCAAGAGGAATCACTAGATCACCCTCACTGTTAGAAATCTGTGCCTAACTTAAATTCCGTTTTCAGCCATCAGTTCTTGTACCCTATTTCTCCACTAGATTTAAGAGATCTTTAATGCTTAATATATCCTCCTATCATAATCAAATTAGCTTAACTAAAAGAAAATTTAGAGGTAAAGCGCTTCAAGTCTCTCACTATAAGACTTTTTTACAAATACTTCGATGGCCCTTCTCCAAACACTCCACATACACAATTATTTGAACACTCCTTTCAAAGTACAGAAGTCAGAACTAGATGCACTATTCCAGGATTAGTCTCATCAGTGCCACAGCCAGAAGTAAAACCACCTCCTTACCCCTGCTCATACATACAAGAATCACAACCACCCTGTTGCAACTGCATTGCATTGGGAGCTCCAGTTAAGTTATTTGTCCACTATGACACTTACTTCTTTACAGAATCATTGCTTTCAGTGCACAATCCTTGGTATTGCCTGTACTTTTGATTACTAGAGGTATAACTTGGCATTTGGCTGTAATGAAATTCATTTTATTTGAATGAGCCCAGCTTAGCAAATGATCTAGATTGCACTGTATGATTGCAATGTCCTTCCTATCACCACTCTGCCAGCCTGTATTTTTCATCTTTAATTTTATCAGCAGTAGTTTTCTATACACTTTCCAGACCACTAATGAAAATATGAATAGTTCTGAGCCTAGATGTGAACCCTGATGCATACCAGTACAAACACCCTCATTAGATGAAGATTCTCCATTGACCACTGGTTTTGTGATCTATGTTAGCCAATTCTTAATCCATTTAGCGTGTACTTCACTGCTATTGCACGGTAGTAGATTTTTAATCAGAATGTCATGCAGTACCAAGGTGGGACTTTCAGTACTGGGAAGTTGGCAGAAGGCAGCGGTGATTCACAAGCTGCTGCTGCTATTAACCAGTATACTAATTAACCCGGAATGGCAATAATTTTCACAGGGGGGCTACTTAATGAATTTTGGTACGTGGTCATGGGCCAGCTCCACCCTTGGAAGGGTGGAGCCTATAACCATAGGGGCAGGACTGGGGACTAACGTCCCCCCCAGAGTTACCTGGGGCCAAAGGCTTTGAAATAAAAACAGCCAAGTGCTCCTGGCCTTGCAGCTACCACATTGCCTTGCAGCCACCCAGGGTTGCTGCGGCTATTTAAAGGGCTCCCTGTAACAGTGCTGCCCCAGTAGGGCCTGGGGGCAGAGGGAAGTACAAAGTCTCCTTCCACCCTGCAAGGGGCTCAGCAATTAGAGGCAACTGCCAGCTGCTGGGGAGGACTAAGCACATGAAGTCTGCTCCCGTGCCTGGTAGGGGCGGACTTCATGTGCTTCCCTCCCCTGATTGACCTGGGGACACAGGGGAGCAGCATGCAAAGTCTACTCTCATGACCAGGGGTGCCGGCACCTAGAGGGAACGGCCAGATGTTCAGAACAGCTGGCGGTTCTCTCAGGGTTGGGGGGGAAGACTTCACACGCTCCCTGCCCACCCACAGACCAATCAATTGCTGAAGTGGCCCCCAATCAAAAATTATTGCCCCCCCCCCCCCAATATACACGGTTTACCAATAAGAAGTGAATGTCTAGGAAGGAGTACTGCACAAAGGGCTCTAGGGCTCATAGTGGATCACAAGCTAAATACGAGTCAACAGTGTGATGCTGTTGCAAAAAAAAAAAAAAAAAAAAGAAAACATGATTCTGGGATGCATTAACAGGAGTGTTGAGTCATTCCTTTACTCTACTCTGCGCTGATTAGGCCTCAACTGGAGTTTTGTGTCCAGTTCTGGGCACCACATTTCAAGACAGATGTGGAGAAATTGGAGAAGGTCCAGAGAAGAGCAACAAAAATGATGGAAGGTCTAGAAAACATGACCTGAGGGAAGACTGAAAGAATTGGGCTTGCATAGTTTAGAAGAGAGAAGACTGAGAGGGGACATGATAGCGGTTTTCAGATATCTAAAAGGGTATTACAAGGAGGACAGAGGAAAAAATTTTTCTCCTTGGCCTCTGAGGATAGGACAAGAAGCAATGGGCTTAAACTGCAGCAAGGGAGGTTTAGGTTGGACATTAAGAAAAACTTCCTGTCAGGGTGGTTAAACAGTGGAATAAATTGTCTGGGGAGGTTGTGGAATCTCCATCTCTGGAGATATTTAAGAGCAGGTTAGACAGACATCTGTCAGAGATGGTCTAGATCATGGGTTCCCAAACTGGGGGACGTGCCCCCCTGTGGGGGTGGGGCATGAAGAAATTCCGGGGGGGGGGGGCTCAACAAATTTTGCTGCTATTTTGGGGGGAGGGTTTCTTAAAAAATCAAAAAGGGTGTGTGATGCAAAAAGTTTGGGAACCACTTGTCTAGATGGTGCTTGGTCCTGCTGTGAGGGTAGGGGCCTGGACTCGATGACCTCTCGAGATCCCTTCCTAGAACTGTACTCTATGATTCTATGAGCCTGGACTCATTGGTTAACCCTCACGGTTATATGCAGCCCCCACCCGTGCTGCTGTCTCTGTATCAGAAGCAGCAACACCAAGACGGGGGGAGGAGGGAGAGGGAGAGGAAGGGGGAGAGACTTGGGCATGTCAGAGGCAGCTCTACAGGGGCGCGATAGAGGCAGGAACTGATGCTTGCAGGGAGCCATTACATGTTTACGAAAATACATATTTTAATATCCCTAGAAAGCATTCTGGTAAGGCTAAAGCTTACTAGGTAACTCATTAACCTTTTAACTGCAACACACACTAACTGCCAGAGCCCCCTCCTAGGGATGTTAAATTTCAATTAATCAGCTGCTAATCGAATAGTTGATGGAATTTCCATTGACTACTTGATTAGTCGATAAGGGGGGCACTTGCTATCCCACTGTAGCGGGATAGCAAGCGCTCCCCTTATATATTTCAAAGGAAGCGGTGCAGCAGGACTGATTAGGTCCCTGAATGTGCAGTTCCCCACTGCGCCTCTCCCTTTGAAGTCTACAAGAGCAGCTCATCCATCCCAAAGGGAAACATACAGGACACAGCAATCAGGACACCTCTGCCTCCCCAGCCCCTCATGGAGGCAATGCTGGGGGAAAGCCATGTTTTAAGCCAGCTCCCTCCAGCACCAGCTCCTGCTCACCCATTGCTGCCTCTCTCTGATAGGGGCAGCAAGGTGGGGGGAAGCAACAAGTTGAGTCACTACTTGACTACTTATCAGGTAGTCAACTACTTGCTTACATCCGTACCCCCTCCTACATCCACAGCCCCCATTTAGAGCCCTCACCCTAACCACACTGCCGCACACGTGCCACACATGGGTCATATGAAGAATGACTTTTGTAATGGGATACATTAGCTCCATGTTGGTGCACATTATGAAAGTCATTCTGCACATGGATATACAAAAATGAGAGGGCACGAAGTCTATAAAATCACAAACCCCTTCATATAACATATGAGCCAGTGGTCACTCAATTACATAGATAGCAGGTTTAGAACAAAAAGAAGCACTTCACACAACGCCCAGTCAGCATCCCTGGCAAGGAGCCCACAGATTGTGAAGGCAAAAATTATAATGGGGTTCAAAAAAGAACATGGCAAGTTCATAGTAATTTTGATGGCTATAAGTCAAGATGGCCAGGAATATGCTGCTGGTATCCCTAAATCTGACTGCCAGAAGATGGGACAACAGCAGGGCACGGATCACTCAGTAAATTGCCCTACTGTGGATCATTCCCTCTGAAGCATCTGGCATTGACCACTATGGGAGACAAGACAGACCTTTGGTCTGACTTTCTACAGCTGTTCTTATGAGCATATTTGTACCAACTTAGGATGTCATCATTTCCGTTATTCTGTTGATTGGATTTGAGTAATTATCAGTTCAAAGAAAAGCCCAAGCTGTGCCTCTGCACTCAGGCTTTTGATGAGTCATTCCACCTGCTCAGAAGCATTGTTCAGACTCAGAAGCAAACAGGACTATCATTAAAGTCCTGAATAACTCTAACTAGCGTTCACTGACAAGTTCACTCTTCTAAATACACCTTCCAAAACCTAACTAGTGACCCAGAACGCATGCTGCCTAAGTCGCAAAGTTGTGGTTGGTGCCCAAAATTAATGGTGGAGCTGAAAGCAGCAAAGTTCCCCACACCTCCTGTAGTTTGATATTTTCAAAGTGAAAAACTAGGACACTGGTTGAAGGGTGGTTTCACATCAAGTTTTGGTATCATTTTAACATAGCAGTGCAGTTAAAGTCGTGCAAGCCCCAGCTTGGACAGTTATACAATAGAAGGGGCTTGTACAGAAGTAGCGTAGTTACAGGAATTGAGTTAGGTCACTACAGAAACTCTGCAGAGAAGGCCAAAGGGGAAGCCAAAGGGCAAGGTGGGAGAAAACATTTAGCCTTATGACCTTCAGCTCTCCTAGCCCCAAATTCTCTCTACTTACCACTGTTTCTCTCACTAACCCAAACCACTTAGCTCAGTAACACCCCAGGCCTCCTCAGCAACACTCAATGCTCACCTTTTCAGAAGCACCTACCCTCTATCCTCTCCCAGACTGAGACCCTCTCCTCTTCCTATTTATCCTCACCACAGCTCAGAACCTGCCTCCGCCCACCACTTCCTCAAACAGAAAAAAGACACACCTGTTCCAAGTCCCGCAAACATCTCCACCTTCATCACTCTTGCCACCCACCACCATTCTCAGACTCATGCCAACCTCATGCTCAGAAATCCCTCAATCTTTTGCTGGGGTGGAAGAGCCATCAGGGAGCATGTGACCTGAAATTACACCCCCAGAAATCTATTCCATGCTGTCTCCTTCCTCTGCTGTCTGGGATCTATGTGCTGTGCAGCCACGAGTCCCACCTCAGTGGTAGGCAGGAGTATTGCAGCTCCAACAGCTGCCACATTCATTATTGGTAAGGTTTACACTAACAAGTCTCTCATTAACCAACCGCTCCAGGAGCATTACTGTCAAACAAAAAACTTCAATCCCAACTTCCTGACACTGCAACAATGCAACTTCATAGCCTTAAACATCAGATTCATTTGTATTTTTTAATTTGTCTGATGCATTGAAAGAGAAAACAAAATTAAATCTCAACTCTTCTTGCAGCTGGAAGTGTCTGCATAGTGGGCCTTCCCAGGGAGAAAGCACTCATCTCTTCCTCCCTGTGTAACCACTTCCCCCACCCCACAGTCCAACAGCCATGGTGGAACCCCACTCCCCACCTGTATGTCTTGCCATCCTTGTGCTGGTCCTCATCATCCTCGTTTGATAGCACAAAGGGATCGCTCATCTCTGGCAGCCCCGACTCTGGCAGTCGTTTCTTCTTCCGGCCCCGGGGAGGTTTGGGGGCAACTCCCCCACCCCCACCTTCAGAGAGGGTGCTTATCACCTTCTTCGACAGGTCAGGCACCACCTGTAGGGCAGCCTGGGAGCCAGGGGGTAGCGCAGAGACAATCATTGGGGCAGAGATGGGGAAGGTTTGGGCAGAGGAGGCTGTAGTCACCAGGGAACCGGAGGGGGAGGTAATCACCAGGCCGGGACCTGTAGGGAAAGAAAGGGGAAAGAGATCAGTGGAGACCAGATAGCAGGGGGAGGGTCCAATCACCTTTCGGCTCCCCCACCCTCAAAAAATGGGGCCTCAACCTCCATTTTTAACTCTGATTCACAAGGAAGATTACCACTCTCTCCAATCCGTCCTGCTGTGCAATATTGGGGTTCCTCTGCCTGGGGAGGGGAAACACTAGACGGTACCACCAGGACACCCCATGCCATCTGCTATTTGAGACCTGAGTCAATCTACACTCCAGGAAGGAGAGCATGAAGACCCCCATGCACCGCATTCCCTCCAGACACCGAGATCACTCTCCACAGCCCCATGATGTTCCCTACCTGCGGTCATAAGCCCAGCAGACTGCACTGGCACCACGGTGATGTTCTGGGTCACGGGGGCCTGGCTGTGTGGGGTCAGCTGCTCCGGCTTGGTGTCTGAATCCATGGAGATGCCAGTGGGTAGGGCCACAGAGGTGGGTACCGTCAGCAGGGTGGGGTAGTGGGGGGGAGCCAGGCTGCAGCCCTTTTCTGGGGGTAATAGCTGCTCCTTCATCTTGTTAATGAACATGGTATTCTCAATCTACATGGGTACGAAAAAATTCTTTTAGAATACCCCAGAACTAACCCCCGCCAGCACTGTAGGAAACAGGTCAGGAGCAATCTGGTCTTAGCAAGAAGCAGAACCAAACAGAGGCCCTTACCTGTCCCGAGACCGTGGGCGCTGCCGGCCAGAAGTACGGGGAGGAGTTGAAGTGAGATTCTTCCATCCTAGCTGGGCAGAGGGGGGGAAGGGGGGGGAGAAGAGGGGAGACAAGGAAAAGGAGAGACACACCAAAAGGTAAACATTAAACCCAGACAGACTGTGATAAAGAACTGGCTCAGCCTAACATCCTGTGAAAGCTCCCTTTTTATACTAAGCAACATGGCCCCTCTTCTGAGCTTCCTGCCAAGACCTCATCATCCAGCAAGGAAACTAGGCTGCTACTCACCATTCACCCAGGATTAGGTTCCTCTCTAGTTCCAAACTTACAGTCCCTCATCCCAAAGATGTCTAACTTCCCTTTCCCAAAGCACTTCCCCGGTTACCTTATCTTTGGGACGGGACAAAGGGATGGGTTTTGCTTCTGCAGCCATGACCCTTATGGGTGGAAACAAATTCTTGCAACATGACATATAATCCAACACCCAAATAGTGCAAAGTCCAGATCCTACATGCCCCCTACCCCTTCATCCTAACATCAGGCACTAATTACCCCTCACCCACAGGTAGCAGGACAATGTTAGCATAGTGTTAGTACAGGGGGAGACAGAGAGGGAAGCAGACTTGCCCAACATAGCAGTGAACCAACAGGGTAATCAAAAAATAGACTCTCAATTTCCAACTGCTCTAATTCACCAGACTCCACTGCTATGGGAAAGCCTAAAACAGAACCTAAGGGGGCCTGAGTCCAAGCAGACTTCACTATGCTCCCCTGGGAAGAGAACTCAGGAGTCTTGACTCCAGGTTGCCCTCCTTCTAAAAGGGGCAAAGGAGTGACTTGCCATGCCACCCTTCAACCATGTTTTGGGCATTTGACCATATAAGATGCAGCTTACATCAACAGCAAGGGGATTTCCATCAGTGTAGGAACTCAACCTCCTCAAACAATGGTAGCTATATCAAGAGAAGCATTCTTCCACCGTCACAACTGCATCTTCACTGAGGGCCAGGTCAGCAGCACTAGGTCTGTCAGGGGTATGGATTTTTCACATCCTCGACCAATGTAGCTAAACAGACCTAATGTTTACATACAGACCAAGCCACAGACCAAACGGCGCCCTCTCCATATTGGAGCAGCTTAACCTCTAGGAGCACAGCAACTGGAAGAGACCTAAAAAAAGCCACTCCCTGGAAGTATATCTACACTGCCACCCTAATTCGAACTAGGGTGGCTAATGTAGGCATTCGAACTTGCAAATGTAGGCATTATTCCTTGTAGGAGGAATAACAGTAGTTTGAAATTGGAGCTTTAATTAGAACTACCTAGTCCGTGCCACATGTAGCCACGGGCAGGTAGCTCGAACTACGGGCATTTTAAAATGGCGCCCGCCCGGGAACATGCAAATGAAGCCCGGGATATTTAAATCCCAGGCTTCATTTGCAAGTTCGAATGCCTACATTAGCCACCCTAGTTTGAACGAGGGTGGCAGTATAGACATACACTGGTATAGTATGAAAGCTTTCCCAGATGAACACTACCTAGGAAATGACTATTTAATAACGGAGAGCATTCAGATACAAAAACATTGTTATGCTATAGTGAAGGCTTAGACTTCGCTCACACACGTTGAAAGTGATAATTAAATTCCGTTCAATAAAAACTGTTTGGATAACCTAAGTTTGAAAAGTGAGATGCTGATAGTTAGAAAGTGCCCACATAAGATTGCTCATGCAGCTTCAATGTGCTACATTTTTACATCAGTTCTTATGAAATACACTGGTTAATTACATGACTGCATATTATTTCTATAGGCCCGGCCTCATTCAATAAACAGGCTGCTGACTTGCATGCAGTGAATAAAGTAAAAGAAATACATTTTGAAAAAAGTGCAATAAAACCACACTGAAGATGAACACTGTACACATGACAATTCCTATATATCAGCCAACTATAACAGAATTTTAAATAAATCCAATTGTTTTTTAAAATGAATTACTTCTTTTCTGCTTAGTGAATCCACCTGTGCCTCAGAACCCACCTACTGTCTGTTCTTAGCTACTCCAATATAAATTCACTGTATGTTAATAGACTGATTGAATTATTTTGGATTTACACTATTCCCACTCAACATAACCTGGTCTAGAAACCCAGAGTGCTACAGAAGCCATCTCATCTTAATTTCCTTTACACCATTCAGCATATGCACTGACGGACGCAGGGTCCTGTATACATTAGAGCAGCGGTTTTCAAACTTTTTCCCCACCCATGACCCAGTTGAAGAAAATTGTTGATGCCCATGACCCAACATTTGATTAGAGTGTGGGCTCTAGAGTGGAGCTGAGAATGAGAGCTTTAGGGTGTAGAGGGGCCCGGGGGCTCCAGCTTTGGGAGGGTGGGGGTCAGGACTGGGGCAGGAGGTCCTTATCTTGAGCAGCCCCGATCAGCAGTGCAGTGGGAGTGTTAAGGCAGTTTCCTGCCACTCTTGGCACCACAGACCATGCTGAACCCCAGAAGCAACCAGGAGCAAGGTTCCCAGCCAATGGGAACATGGACCTAGTGCTCTGGGCAGAGTAAGTGCATGAAGCCCTGTGCACTCTCCCTTCCTCCTTTACCTAGAAGCTGGGCCTGTTGCCAGCTGCTTCTAGGGCGCAGCGCAGTCTGCAGTGCCAAGACAGGAAGGTAGCTGTCTTCACACCCCCACTGGTCTCCTGATCACCTTGCAGCAATGAGTGCTAGGTCATGACCCATAGTTTGAAAACAACTGGATTAGAGTGTAATTACATGACAGAAAATAATCATAATGCAACTTTAAGAGGGGGCAGAATTAATGCACTTTGTTTCCTATGGCATCTCTACAGAATTTCATAATTTTTTTAAAAAACCACAAAATTAAAGAACCTCCGCTATATGCTCATATACAACCTTAAAGCCAAAATGAAACTGGATTTGTACAATACAGTATTGAGCTTTTTAAGCACTATTCAAGCAAAGTTGATGGCGGGAATTTGATACCACCATTTCAACTGAAAGGTTTTAGGTGCAAAAGACAAGGATGCAAAATTAAGTAAATTCCCAATTTTGCCATACACACATCTTCTTTCATTTAGAAGATAAGTTAAAAGCAATTCAGTTTTCAAACTCAAATCCAAATCAATGTTGACGGCAACAATCCATGACTTCCTCTCAGCAACTAATCCACTATTAGTGTCATTAATTAGTTCCTTTATAAAGGCAAAAGTATATTTTCTATTGTACTGAATCTCAAAAATGTCTACCCCTCCATCCCCCAAAACCTTTACATTTGGGCAGTGAGCAGGTCTGGAAAAATTCAGTTTAAAAGGTGAAAGCTTGAAAAAGTTATTAGGATTATAAGGAATGGCAGGAAGGAGAGGGAGAGGTTGTCACAATAGATTGCATGCAATCCCAGCAGCATGCCAATCTTACAAAGTAAGAAAAGTTTAAGATAAAGTTCCTCCACCAGACGTCTGTCCTCCTAACCTCAGCTATCCACCCACTGCAGTCTAATAACCCTTTTGGAGATACGAATCCCTGTTCACCACCCAACCCCCTTAACACAGCTCACACTTACTTTACCAGAACTCTGCATGTAACCTTTCCAATTGCTCTACCACTATCACATACGGGATGGAGCTTCAACCCTGTACCACAGCACGTTCCCACTGAAGTGCCTTCATCATCTCAGCTTCCACAAACAGGCCATAGATGGGACCTTCTTCCCATTCACCAGTCTAGTATCAGAAAGATGTCAACGTACCCTCCTGATATAAACCAGAAATAATACCTTCCATGTACAGGCAACAAATGTGCATACACTGAACAAACAATTGAACAAACAAGAGAACTCAATTATTGCTTACCATGAGGGACAAAGGTATCATTATGGCCCTCACAGACTCACACATACCTCATAGGCCAGGCTTACATTTCACAGTTAGTGCACTCAATCACTGGCACATACATGAAAAGCATAGCAAGGACATAGAGCATAAAGATGGGGTGTAACAGGGGGTACAATTAAGGCTCAATATTCAAGAACAGATTAAGTAGACTTTAAATAAAATTTTCCTTACTTTCGGAGTTAATTTATTTAATTGTGATATTATAATAATCCCCCCCCCCCCCCAAGAATGACACTTGGGAGCGGTACCCAAAGCATCATTACACCTGTACAAGACTAAATTTCATGATGGGGAAGTTTAGGCCCAAGAGAAGCTGGAAACAATTCATGCTGAAAAACACACATTGAACACACAGCATTTGATGAGATAGATGCAAAAGCATCTTCAAAAAGCTCTGAGGAAGAAGAATTAAGGAATTCTATGTAACAATTAAAAAAGCAGTTTTTGATTGCATGCCACCAATACATTAACTATAACGAAGAAAAAAAGAACTAGATTCCCCTTCCCTAACCATCCCTAATAGTAACTTAGAGATCAACAATCTTCATGTGATTCCCTCATGCAGCCAATCCCACCTCTTCACCCTAGAGGTGAAGCACCCTAGATCCCATTCCCCAATCCCTGGACCAGAACCAGCTCTCATAAGAAAGGTCCTTCTCAGCCCAGAGCTGGGAACTAGGGCCACCCTGCAGAACAGGGGTGGGAGGGCAGCAAGTGAGTGAGTCGTGCCCGCAGCTCCCCGGATTTTCCTGGAAGTTTCTTACCCCCTCTCCCTCTCACTCTCCCTCCTCTTGCATTTCTCCTCCTTCCAGGGCTGTCTCTGCGAACAAACCACCAGCGTTACTGGACACGTTGGCAAAACCAGGGCTCGGGGACTTGCATGACGGCGCCGCGGCGGGAGGGGGAGACGCGCCCCGCTGCCAGCGCAGGGGCCCGGGCAGAGAGACGGGGACCCCCGGCGCACACAGGCCACAGGGGCAGCACCGCCCACGCGGGGAGTATCCGCCCCAGGGGGAGCCCCCAGGCCGGCCCCGCACACACACGCGCGCAGCGCCGCGGGCCCGAGGGAGGGGCCGACCCGGTCCGGAATCTCAATCCCCGCGCGGCGGAGCCGACAGGCTGGCGACACTCTGCCCCGACACCCAATCAAGCCTCCCCCTTCCGCTTCCGGGTCGTTCTATCCCGGAAGTACCCTTGCCCTGGGTCTCTCATAGTCTTGCCCACCACCGATTACCGGCCACCACCCCCCAGATGCGACCCCAACCCCGGCTCCAGCGGCGGCAGCAACCTCCTCACCGGAAAGGGGAGCGACAGGTCACTTCCGGTTCAGAGGCGGGGCTTATTTCGGCTCTTCCAGGGCGCTAGGAAGAACGGAAGTGGCGTCACGCAAAGATAGCTTGAAGTACAGGCGGAAATGAATGAACGGATTTACAAACCGGAAGTACTAATGAGGGCCGTGGACAATGGAGACAACGCGCGGTTCGCAGTTCATGGGACCGGCTGCGGCGCTTACTGCGAAAGGGTGGGACTGGCCGAGGATAATAAGACTGAACTGATGACGCGGTGAGATTTTTCTGCCGGAAGTAGGTAACGAGGTTGGTGAAGGGGTGAGTCCGGGCCGGAAGTAAGGGCGGAAGTAACGTTTTTTGACAGCGGATGATGCTCCGCTTTCGGAAGCGGAAATAACTCGAGTTCCTAGTCCGTGATGTCATTTCCGCTCGGAGGTAGTTTCTCGGCCGGACGTGAGGCAGGGTCTCTGCTGAATATTCATTCGGCTTATAAATAATTCAGTAGCGGTTGATTGGCAGCGTGTCGCGCCGTGTCTCACCCTGCCAGGGGGCGCGAGCCCGGGAGCGTCGCCGCGTCCCGCCTGGGGAAGCGGCTCCTGCGCGAGCGCGCGCTGGGTCGGAGCCTCGCGCTCTGCAGCCGGGGGGGCCCAGGTGCAGGGGGGGGGCAGCGCCTGGCCTCGTGCTGGGGGCGGGGCACCACGAACCCTGTAACGCGGGGGCCGGGGCGGGGCTTCCCTACCCCCCTGCCCCGAGCCTCGACCATGGAGCCCCCCCCCCCAGCAGCTTTTTCTGGCTGTGAGAGACAAGGGGGCTGGGCTCTGAGCAGCGGCCAGGCGGGCGCCCCCGCTCTCCGTGCCATGGCCCCAGCCGAAAAAGCAGCTGCCCCGCCCACTCCAGCTTCCTGCTTCCACACTGGCCGGGATGCGGGGAGAGAAGCGGGGCTCTGTTACCGGGATTAGCCCTGCACGTCCACTAAATTTTGGAGGGGGGGCAACATCCCCAGAGTCCCTGCCCCCTTCCAGCTCAATGGGCCCAGGAGGCTTTTGCTGCATGGGGAGTAGCAGGGGAGCCAGGATTCAACTCTGCTGCTCATAGCTTCAGTTTGAGGGGGCCAGGGATCAGGACTTGGGCTCCTGCTTTCAGCCCCACTACTGTTGCCACAGTTTAGGCTTTCAGCTCAGCAGCTCCTGTCTTCATTGATGGGAGGAGGGGGGATCAGGACATCAGCCTAAGGAAGAGGAGGGGTGTGATGCAGCTAGGGCTTCAGCCCTGCAGCTTCTGTCTTTAGTCCTGCTGGGGCCCCCAGGGCTTGGGCATTTGGCCCCACAGGGGGAATTCCTGGAATTGGGATTCAGAAATTTGGGACCACAGGGGGGTGCTGGGGAGCTGGGCATCAGCCATGGAGGGATACTGGGGAGTAAGGTTTCAGCACTGCAGCTCCTGCTGAGAGCCAGTGGGAAGCTACCTTTTAAACCTACTCCCCATATGTGCTGGCTCCTGCATAGCTGGCTCCTTCTCCTCCCCCCCCCTCTCCTGCTTCCCACAGAGGCAGCAGAGTGGGTGTGGGGAGTGGCTCCCACCTGCTCCCCCACACTGCTGCCTCTGGGAGGCAGGGAGGGACAGGGAGCTTCACAGAATCTGGCATGTGCGGGGAGCTGGCTTAAAAGCCAGGTCCCTGTGCATGTCGACTCCCGCCTGCCTCCATCCCCACACTGCTGCCACTGATGGAGAAGCAGCAGTGCAGGGAATGAGGAGGGCAGGTAGGAGCTAGTACATGCAGGAAATGACTTTCCAGCTGGCTCCCTGCATGTATTATCTTCTGTGGAACTGCTTGCCCCCTGCACTCTGCCTCTTTAAAAGCTGCTCCTGCCTCCCCCACCCATGTGTACACAAATAAATGATAGTTAACATTCCTATGGAGAGCCTGGCTGTATGTGATCCCCCACAGACATAAGTACAGGCATGCTGCTTCTACCTGACTTGTCTCCTCTGGCCTCTTCACCTGGCCTGGGGCCACCACCTGCAATATCTAACCAGCCACCACCTGCTCGCATTCACCCACCAGCTGCAAACGACACATCTGGGGCTGCACTCTCTTCTGATTGGCCAGCAGGGGAAGCCAAAATTAGAGGACAGTTTGCCCATTTTTTTAAATAAGGTCTCCTGGAAGAGGGATTGAATATGCAACTGGCCTATTAAAAATGGGACAGATGGTCACCCTATGCAGTTGCAGACCTGCAGCTGTCATTAGCAGTGCCTCCATGGCTGCAGGGTGTCCTGCTGATGCTTTCTCTGTGACCCCCACCCTCACCCGCTTGCGTGGGCTGGGTACAGGATGTGGACTCTGGCTATGCCTCTTCCCTACAAGGGGGTTTCTGGTCATGGCGGGACTTTGGGGTTCAAGGGCTTCTTGTGCTGAATTCAGCATGGTGCTGCCATGGGAGCTAGATCAGATATTGCCACCCCAGACTGTGTCCTTGGGACCTTGTGTTCTCATCAGTGACAGCTCTTGGTAAGCCCATGTCCTGCTCCATGGGACAGGTTACTTCAGCTGTGCCAGGAGTAACAACAGGGGTATTACCCCAGGGATTGCAAACCACCCCGGAGAGCCCCAGGAGTGGTTTGCATTATTGGTTCAAGCTAGGTTTTCTATAGAGGAGAAAGGGCTTTTGGTGGAAAATGGTCAGCTAATCCACAGGACATGAACTGCATGCCTCTCTTTTATAGTCAGTGCAGTTCACAAAGCCACCCACACCCTTACCCCATTCTCTGCCTACCAGACTCATGGGGGAAACTCGGGGCTTCTGCCTTGCAGCAGGGTGGTGGGGCAAGTGGCTTCTACCAGAGATGACCGGTGCCTGCTGGGGGAGAATAATTTAAGTTGGAAGCCCCCACCCCAACAGCTTAAATTGTGCCCTGACAGAGCTCCCTTGCTGTTGGGCTATAGCTCCAAGACCTTGGCTGGCCTGCCCTGGCTCTCAAACTTCTGAAGGTTGTCCTCTGCAGCTTGGAGAGTCACTAAGTTTGACCACCCATGGGGAAAGGATGAGTTTGAACTGACACAAGGCTTTCTTTAGACTGAGCAAACCAGACTTTCAGTCCAAGGGTTGGAAGACATTTGGGTGGCTAGAGCTCCTAGCAGACTGATTGTAGCATGCCTAGAGACGTTTTTACCGATTTTTGTTTTCTCTGTAGTGCTTTTCCATTTATTCTTAAAGGTATCTTCCTTTGTGAGGGCTGGTTGAGAACTGGGATACATCGTGGTAGTCCCTGAAGAAGGGCTACCCACAGCTGTAGTACTCCAGTCAGACTTGTGGGGGAAATCAGTGAGGTGCAGAAACCTTAACCCACTGGTCTTCTGGTTGGGGGGAGGGGAGAAAGAGAGAGTGTGAGTGAGTGTCTCTTGCAAGAGGTGGGATAGCTGGGTGTGTCACATCTTACATGGGTGCTGTTAACTCTGAAATTGTGACATGGGTCCTGGGCTGTAATGGAGGCGTATGGTGGAGAGGTTGCTGGGGAGGGCCCTGTAGGAAAGAATCGTTGGGAGCTGGGGAAGGAGCTGTAGTAACTAAAATCATAAGGGGGTAGCAGACAACCAGGGATCTCAGCAGAAATGGAGTGTGGAGAAGAGGGGGCAAGAGATTCCTAAGATTTCAGGTTGTCCATAGCAAAACTAGCTCTGCATTGTCAGCATGGAGTCTGCAAGCAGGGCAGGGGAATGGTCTCAGGAACATGTTCTTAGAGAACTTGACTTCATGCTCAGCAAACTGACTGCAGGCCAGTACTGAGAGAGGTCTGGGGTGGGGGGACTACCAGGGGCTACAAAGGAGAGAGCATATTTGAGCAGCAACTTCCTGTCTCTCTGATGAGCCCAAGGAGCTGGGATCTGTCTAGAGTAGGGATGGGCAAAAGGGCCTCTGCGGGCTGGATTCAACCCGCCAAGTGGGTGGCTCTGCCCCCTGGAGGCCCTGTTGCTCCCCCTGCCCCAGGCCAATCAGGGCCTGGGGGCAGGGGAGCATGGGAAGCCTCCCGCCTTGCCAGGAGCACGCGGTGCTTTGAAGCCCTGTGCACTGCTCGCAGGGTGTGTGTGTGTGGGGGGGGAGAGTGGAGGAGGCTTCATGTGTTTACCCACCCCCAGGCCAATCATGGTCTGGGGGTGGGGTAGCCCCGCCCCTTCCTGTTTTGGCCCTGCCCCTTCTGGGGTGGCCCGGGGCTACTTCACAAATTTTTGAAGTGACCCCAGGGCAAAAATTATTGTCCACCCCTGGTCTAGAGGAGTCTGTTGCTCTCACTGGACATCTTAGGGAGCCACTTGCTGGGAAATACTGGGATTACTATTGCAGTCTTCAGCAGGATACATCTTGAGCAGGGAATTGTTGGTATATCTAAATAAAGGGAATTGACAGCCTCATCAGTTTGGTAATTAATTTCCTTGTTAATTTGGGTTGTTTGAATTGTCTCATGAATATTCATGAATCCTGTAATTTATTTCTATATTTGACAGTTCAGTCCTGAAGGTGACATTTCTCCCTGCGTGCCAAGGGCCAGAAAGTGAATTAGAACAATAGGGGACCAAATCTGATTTCTGTGCAGAGGGTCTGGAGCCAAGTACTCCTGCCCACCCTCCGTACCATGCTACAGTCCAGATGCAACTTCCCCTCCTCACCTATACCAGCTTGGGGGCTCTCCCTCCCCTTCTGTTCCAAAGAAGGAATGAGATTGAAAGTCATTAGAGGGGGTGGGGAGGGCCTGTCACTAGCTGAGCAGCTGGATTGCCCTATAACCATGCTGTGTGCCAGACAAATTGATTTTCTTAAATGCTGACTGAAGCATGGGGGGCAGATAATTCTATTTTATTCCGTACCGGTGTTTGTGTCACTCCTCGTTCCTGAGCACTTCCAGTAGTGCGTTAAGGGAGGTGACTAACATCTGTTATGCTTGATTCATTCTTGTTCATCCTCTCCCCATAGGGAGACAAAACAAAAGGAACATACTCTGGGGTTATAAAGGGAAACTTATTCTCATGACACATCTTTTCTGAGCCACCTCTTGACCATTATTTCCTGGGCTTTGTTGACCCTCCTTGAAACTCCTGCCTGTACTGTCTTTTTCCCTTTGTCTTGCTCTACATGATAGAAGTTTGTCCTAGTCCACATTGTTTCTTTCTGACGTGCAAATGCACCAAGGCCCTCAATACATGCGGCAAAGCTGTCAGTTGTGCTGTGTAAAGTGCAGTGTTTTTAGTGGTTAGAAATCTGAATCGTTGCTGAAACAACTCAATCTTTTGAATGTCAATGTGGATGGAGATCACGGTCAGGTTAGCACACCCTACAGTACCCAACTGTGAGCACTCAGGGGCACTGTCTGGTTTCTTTACAGCATTCAACTGCAAGCATTGCCTGGAAGCCAGCAACCTGTACAAATAGCTTGGTGAGCCCAACTTGCCAACTGTGTCTGCTGTCACAATTTTCTTCTGATGACAGATCTTTGATCGAACCTCTGATATATTCAATTCTTTAACAGTCAGAAGAGCATTTTGGTTGCTAGCTAACCCCTGTCATTAAAACTTTCATTGCCATATAAATTGAAGTGATAGCACAAGACAGCTTTAATTGATGCAAGTCTTAATTGATGGGATATAAATTAGCTGTTATCACTTTAAAAAGAGATCTTGGAGTTATTGTGAATAGTTATCTGAAAACATCTGTTCAATGTACAGCAGCAGTCAAAACTGCAAACAATGTTAGGGACCATTAGGAAAAGGATAAATAAGACAGAGAATATCATATTGTCTCTATATAAATCCATGATACACCCACAGCTTGAATACTGTGAGCGGATCTAGTTGCCACATCACAAAAGGTACAGAAAAGGGCAACAATGATTGCATAGGACAACTTCCTTATGAAGAGAAGAAGATTGTCTCTGTTCAATTTAGAAAGGAGATTACTAAGGGAGGAGATGATAGAGGTCTATAAAATCATGAAAGGTGAAGAGAAGGCAAATAAGGAAGCTTTATTTACCCTTTCATGTAACACGAAAACCAGGGATCACCCAATGGAATTCATAGCAAGTTCTAAAACAAACATAAGGAAATACATTATCCAACACACAATTAGCCTATCCTATTCCTTTCCAGGAGACGAGAAGGCCAAAAATATAACTGGGTTCAAAACAGTACTAAATAAGTTAATAGTGGATAGGTCCATCTTTGGTTAATAGCCAAGATGGTCAGAGATACAACCCTATTCTTCATGCATCCCTAAGTCTCTGACTGCTAGAAACTGGAACTAGCTGACGGGATAGTTCACTTGATGAATTTCCCAGTTCTGTTCATTCCCTCTGAAACATCTGACACTAACCACTGTCAGAAGACAGGATTAGACTAGACTGACCATTGGTCTGGCCTGTGTGGCCATTCTTATGTGCAGATGGAAGGCACTGCCTGGTGTCTGTCAGAGGTGACTGTGACTTGAGAGGAGACGGAAGAGAATGTGAGAAGAAACAAAAGACTTACAGGTTGTGGGCTATGCTGAGGAAATGCCTTTTCTGCAGAGACAGGCTCATGGAACAGTTCTCTTCTGCTCAGCCAGATAGGCCGTGGGAGATTGACAATGCACCCGACACTAAAGGTGAGGAAGGAAAGCAGTGGTGGCCTTTGAGAGCTGAGCGAGCCAGATGATCCCACTGAAGTGTGGCTTAAATTTCCACATTCTTTCCTATGGCATGAGATGGTTACAGGCTCCCCACTGGTGTGTGTGGTCAGCTATTTTGGGAGTTGTAGGACAAGGACAAGACTGCACCATCTGAACCCACGAACTCCCTGAATGCTCTGCAAATGCATCTTTGGGATTGGAGGTGTGTGGGGTGGGGAAGAAACTTCCCTGTACTTACAGCTGCTGATTCCTGTTTTTTTTACAAGGAGCAGATACAGCTTCAGTTTAAGGCAAAAATGTTACCGCCCTCACAGCACAAGTAACCTTCTGTTCTGAAATTTGATTTGTCCTTTTCATATGTGTTCATTGTTTTTAAATTGTATCCTTTGGTATATATGGTTGTGACTATTTTCTTCCACTATTTGATCTGAGGAAGTGGGTCTGGCCCACGAAAGCTCATCATCTAATAAACCATCTTGTTAGTCTTTAAAGTGCTACATAGTCCTATATTTTGCTTCAGCACAACACAGGTCCTCAGCCCAACAGTTTCCCCACAATTCTCTCCTCTCCTTACCCTCCATGCATGGTCCACCAACACGAGCCAGGAGTGTGGTCTAGCTTGTGCTGTGTGCTTGGATCCAAGCTGGGAGAATTAAAGGGCACAGGTTCTGCAGAATAGGAAGGTTAAAAGACAGGAACATTTCACTACAAGAAAACAAAGCCAACAGGAGCTGCAGCAGGTAAACTGATACTGGAGCGGGGTGAGAATGAGAGGAGACTCGGCAAGGTTGCCCCTCTGGAACCAAGCTGGCAACATTCACGTCTGTGACGGCGCGTTGGGGGTTCCCCGTCTCCTGCACCCCGAAATGGCACAAACAGACTGCACCAGCCAGTGGAATTGAGGGTGGTTTATTGCTCCTCCAGCACAGCGCAGCACAGATGTAGTCTGGTCACAGGAACTGGGCTAGGATGCCTCAGGCCCCCTTGAGATGGGGGAGACTGGGCCCCTAAACTCCAGCCCCTTCTCCTAGGCTCTCCTCCATGCCCTCCGACAGCCAGCAACCAACCCCCTCACTTCCAGCCCTGCCCCCCAGCCAAGGCAGCATTCCACCTTCCTTTGTTCCTCTCCATGGGGGGTGTCTGGCCACTGGTTTGCATAGTGACTCATCCTGTTTTGCTGGGTCTTGGTACCCACGGCAGCCAGTGGGGGATCCCCCAGAGCCAGCAGCATAGAAACCAGCCAGGTACCCCCACTACGTCACAGTTCTCCCCCCTCCGAGAGCGAACTGAGCAGGGTCACTCCGCTCGTGACCTAGGGAAGTTCGGGTCCTCTGCGTGGGAACCCGCCCTGGGGACATGGGTGCTCCCCTTGACTCGGGCCGGCCGTGGCGAGGCCCCACATGAATTGGCTTCCCTCTGTCCACTCGCCGCCCCGCTCCAGGGCGACTGGCCCAGGCCTGTCCTCGGGGGTCACACCCACCCTTCCGCTGGCCTTGATCTCTGGCCAGGGTCTCTCGGGCTGGGGCCATGAGCCCAGTGAGCCTTCTCTGGACAGCCAGGGCGGCTTCCACCCCCGAAGCTCCATCCAGGGAGGACTTCCCCTCCCATAACTCTCTCAGCAAGCCCAGATGGTCTATCTGGGGTAGAGACCCCCAAGCCGCTTTCCTCCTGTCTTGGGCCTTCCCGCCCCTCTGGCAGGAGTCACAGGACCGGCAGTACCGCTGCACGGCCGTAAAGATTCCCGGCCAATAGAAGTGCTGGAGCAGCCTCAGCCGGGTGCTCCGGATCCCCCGGTGGCCCCCAACGGGGACATCGTGGGCCAAATACAGCAGCTTGAGGCGATACTTTCGGGGGACGACCAGCTGCCGCTGGACACCCCATGCCCTCGCCTTCCTGGGGGGGAGCCACTCACGGAACAGGAGCCCACGCTCCTGCAGGAATCTCTCCTGGCCACCTCTCCCCCGGGGCCGAGCTGCACGGAGGCCAGCCTGGTCCCTCAGCCTCTGCAAGGAGGGGTCTGCCTACACCTCAGCCTGGAATTCAGCTGCTGAGGCAGGGATCGGGACCTGTTCCCCACCTCTGCCTAGGTCCGGAGTCCCAGCCTGGCTGGACCCCGTGTCCACTGGGATGGGACCCTGAGGACGCTGCCAGGAGTCCTTCCCTGGACCCACGTTGTCAGCCCCCCGCTGGCTCTGGCTCCAGGTAGTGACTAGAGCCCGCTGGGATTCATGGGGCCACTCCTCTAGGTCATTCCCCATCAGCACCTCGGTGGGCAAGTGCGGGTGCACCCCCACTTCCTTGAGGCCCTCCTTGGCCCCCCATTTCAGATGCACCCGGGCTACAGGCACCTTAAACGGGGACCCGTCTATGCCCTTCAGGGTCAGCTGCGTGTGGGGTAATATCCGCTCCGGGGCCACTATGTCGGATCGGGCCAGAGTCACCTCTGCCCCCGTGTCCCAGAAGCCCGTCACCTTCCTACCATCCACCTCCAGGGGTATGAGGCACTCGCTCCGCAGGGGCCGTCCTGCCCCCACCCGGTACACAGAGAAATCCGCCTCCTGAGAATCAGACCTCCCAGGGGAGGTGCACTGAGCATCCTTCCCCTCTCTCTGAGCTGAGGTTTGCCTGCCAGCCCCTGCCTCTGGGGCAGCCTGCCCTTCCTCCCGCCCCAGCCAGTTAACCCTGGAAAGTCCCCGGTCCTGGGACCTGGTGCACTGAGCCCTCTTGTGGCCTTTTTGCCCACAGCGATGGCAAGTTAGGCTTTGGGCTGTCTCTGTCCAGGCCCTGGCTGGTTCTCTGGGGCGCAGACGACCTGTTCCTTGGTCTCGCCCCGTAGTTGACTCCCTCCGTCGCTCAGCCGAGATCCGATCTCTGCGCGGTTCCCTCTCTCTCCGGGACTCCCGTTCACACCCGGACCGGCTCTCCGTGAACTCATCCGCCAGTCTCCCGGCCTCCTGGGGGTTCTCTGGTCTCCGGTCCTTGAGCCACAGCCTCAGTTTGGGTGGGCACGCTTCATAGAACTGCTCCATCATGACCAGCTTGAGCAGCTCCTCTGCGGTCTGGGCTCCGGCTCCAGACACCCACTTGCGGCAGTATTGCGCCAGGCGGGAGGCCAGGTCCACATAGGTCTCCCGTGGCCCTTTCTGTACCCCCCGGAACTTCTTCCTGTACATCTCGGGGGTCAGCCCGAACTTGTGCAGCAGGGCCTCCTTGACTCGGTTGTAATCCCCTGGCTGTAGGTCCTCCAGCTGACTGAGCACTCCGGCCGCCTCCTGGTTCAGTGCGGGGATGAGCTCCTGCAGCCAGTCAGCTGGGGGGACCCGTTGCAGTCCACAGGCCCTCTCAAAGGCACTGAGGAACCCGTCTATGTCACCCATGTCCTTCAGTTGGGCCACCACGAGCCTCTCCAAGCGTCTGGCAGTCCTGGGACCCTGGGGCCCATCCGCACTTGGCGCAGCCGGTGCCCCGCCGGTTCTCCGCTCTGCCATGGCCAGCTCATGCTGCCGCTGCCTCTCTCGATCTTGGCGCTCCCTCTCTCGGTCCTGGCGGTCCTTCTCTCGGTCCTCTACTTCCAATTCCCTGATCCGCAGCTGGATCTCCAGGCGCCGCAGCTCCGCTGGGCTGGCCCCTGCCCTAGATGGGCTACTTGCAGGCCTCCCGGGAGACGCTGTCTCATCTCTCCGTTGGGTTCCAGCGCTCCTCCCCCTCTCTGAGCCTGACACACTCTCAGGGGGGGTCTGGCTGCTTCCCCTGGGGACAAGATCCTGGCCCTGTGGCTGGTCATTATCTTCCAGCTGGGCAATCAGCTGGGCCTTGGTTGCTTTCTGCACAGGCAAGCCCCTCTCTCTGCACAGCCCCACCAGCTCTGCCTTCAAGAGTCGGGCGTAGGCCATCTGCCCGCTGGGCCCCTCGGTGCAGACTCACCAGTCTAGTGCTGCAGCGCCCCACGATTCCCAGGAACCGCTTCGCTCTGTCTCCAGCACGCCTGGCTCCAGGGCTCTTGCTTCTACTGCGCCTTGTCGCTTGCCGCTGGAAGCTCCATCCACGGGGTGCAGTGCATCCCGCTCCTGACACCAGTGTGACGGCGCGTTGGGGGTTCCCCGTCTCCTGCACCCCGAAATGGCACAAACAGACTGCACCAGCCAGTGGA
Source organism: Pelodiscus sinensis (assembly GCF_052426305.1). Lineage (NCBI taxonomy): Eukaryota > Metazoa > Chordata > Testudines > Trionychidae > Pelodiscus > Pelodiscus sinensis. The sequence goes on along the minus strand of NC_143052.1, from coordinate 143,383,695 downwards.
ATTGAGGGTGGTTTATTGCTCCTCCAGCACAGCGCAGCACAGATGTAGTCTGGTCACAGGAACTGGGCTAGGATGCCTCAGGCCCCCTTGAGATGGGGGAGACTGGGCCCCTAAACTCCAGCCCCTTCTCCTAGGCTCTCCTCCATGCCCTCCGACAGCCAGCAACCAACCCCCTCACTTCCAGCCCTGCCCCCCAGCCAAGGCAGCATTCCACCTTCCTTTGTTCCTCTCCATGGGGGGTGTCTGGCCACTGGTTTGCATAGTGACTCATCCTGTTTTGCTGGGTCTTGGTACCCACGGCAGCCAGTGGGGGATCCCCCAGAGCCAGCAGCATAGAAACCAGCCAGGTACCCCCACTACGTCACAACGTCAAACACCCCTTCTTCTCAGGGTGCCGATCTTTGCCTCTGGTCTTGCCCTACAGTAAGGGGAAGCAAAGAGCTGCTGAGCAGAGCTCCCAGGAATTCAGCAAGTAACGAACACAGGAGCGGTACAGCCCTTGCTGTCAGGCACTGGTGATGTCATGAGGCAGTTTTTACAGTTTTGATGCTGATATCCTCTCCTCGGTGGTGACTGGCTTCAACTGCCACACCCCATCTCACCATCTGTTACTTGGCCACGCCTGCCCATTCTCTCCCTTCCTTCATCTTTCTGCCTCGCCAATCCCCACAGCCTCAAAAATCAAAATCATGGTGCTGACATGACACAACCCATCACATCGTTCACTCTACCTGCATGTTATATCCCTAGACATACTGTCTGTTTGCGGCAGCTACATTGTGAGCTCTTCAGGTCAGACGCTCTGTAACTCTGTGCAGTACCCAACACAATGAGTCTCTGATCTTGGTTGGCTGTCATAACACAAACAGAGATGTAACCATCTAGCTAGGCATGTCCATGTGTTGTGTCTGATGGGCCAAGGGTTGGCTAGTGGCACCTGAACTGCAGGCCGAAAGGAAGACATTTGCTTAAATGGCATATCAACATAGGAGCAAGTTGTTTAGAGAAGCAAGCTGTTCATTCTTGCCCTAATATTTAATCTACTTTTATGAGACAATATTAGAAAGTCTCCTAAAGCCAGTATTCTAATTACTCAGCAAAGATTATTTTCCTTGCCATCCTGTGTAGCTGATGTAGGTTCTCCAATCATTTGATTACTCCCTCTGGTATTGTGTAACAGATAGCGATGCAGTGTATCTTTTCTGTCTTTCTTCCCAGTGTGTCAAAATAGACCATATTCTTTCCTTTCTGGTATCATCAACGGGTTCATATTCAGACTTGTTATTCTGTTTGCATTGTCCTTCATGCGATAACCATCTAGAATCTCTACATGCCTTTATGGTCCCTGCTTTTCAGCTGCAGAAATACAAAGAACTGGGTTACCATGATAGCAGAGGGTGACAGGCTGTGGCACTCATCATTCAATTCCACATTATGCATTACTGATAGGCTTTTTATATACTGAAACTTGTAGGGCAAGGAATGTGTCGTGGGTTGCTATGAACATTGACTTACATCTTTATTTCCATTGGCAGGACTTTCTGCTTCATTTCCTGATGGACAAGGTAGGGGAGGTAATATCTTTTATTAGATCCACTTCTATTGGAGAGAGAGACATATTACTTATCCAGTTGGTCTCCCTAATATTGTGGGACCAACACAGCTACAACACTCTTTCCTAATGCAGAGCCCAGCTTTGGGCAAAACCACCTGGGAGCTAGACTGGCCACCATGCAAACTAGATGCCACAAAAGCAGGAAGGCTCTGCTATTGGCCTTTCAGAAAAGGATGGCTGAGGATTACAACTAGTAGGCCAATTGTGTGAGGAGGAAAAATAGAGGAACGGGTTAGACTGTAGCCAAGAGGTAAAGCTGTAGTCATTCAGTATGATGAAGACATGCACAGAAATGGGGAAAAAACAGGAAACAGGGACAATTATGTCAAAGGTTTTCCTGCACCCAAATAGACACTACAAATATATTGTCTCAACAGCCTTCCAGGCCCGTCCTTCCTGCGCTGTACTGTGCCCTCCAAAAGTTGGAAGACTTAAGTGTGTAGAAAGAGCCTTGCAGGCTTTCAGAACCACACCTAAGACCTCTCCCACAGTGTGCCATCGGGTAGGAGAAGAGTTTTCCCTGAGCGCAGACAGTTTTTTGTTAACAGAGCACGCTGTTTTGATTTTTATGGAAGGTTTGTTTTGTTGTGGTAGCTAGCCACAAGGAATTCTTTTTTTTTGGAAGAGAACCTCTCTGATCTTTGCACAGTAGCAAGAACTCAAATGAAAGCCTGGCTTCCTTGCCTGCCTCTTTCACCATTCAGAAAACCAAACATCTTTAGAAGTGAGATGCATGCAGAGCATTAAGGGCTAGATCAACAGTGGGCACTAAGCGGGCCAGACATGGTTCGCCAAGGTTACCTCCTGGCAGACCTCCAAATGCTTCATTCATTTGCACACCTGCAGGTATTGCAACACTACCTTTAGCTCCTGCGTACTCACCCTAAGCTAGCAGATGCACCAGAACATTGCTGTATGTGTAGCACACCTTGTGCAGGCAGTGTCCCTGGTCTCGAGTCCTGCTGCCTATGTTTCTGGCTGCCTAAAGGTACAGGCAGGAGGTTTGGCCTGGGTGGTCCAGTTCTTGTTGCTTACTCCACCTTTACTTCTGCAAATGTAAAATGCAGTAGACTGGGCCACTGAAAAACCACTGCCTATGAGCAGATGTCTCCATCTGGCTCTCAGCCTCCTGGAGGCATGCTCAGCCAATCCTGCACTTGTTCAGCTATGGCTGAGTTGTCTCTAGATGGCTATATTTTATCTGGGAATGGTGGCACATTAAGCAGGGTTCTCCAAGATGGCAGTGGGCATCAAAACCAAGAGCAGTGGGTGGATGATTTTGCCTGTGTGGCCAGAGAGCAGAAGGACCTGCCTGTGTCAGCCCCAGACAGGTCAGCACTATCGAGACAGATATTTTTCCAGAAAAGAAGCTTTATTCCTGAAAGTGTAAAATGAACACTGCTTGGGGATCTGGAGGTCTCCAGGCTTGCTAATGAGCTACAGAGCCTTTTCCCTCTAAATCATCAGCTTGAACCCGACCTAGCTCAGTAGGGATTAAGTTATTCCCTCCTAGGGGAGGTTTGATGAACTGAGCTGGTGGGTCTGATTTCTAGCTCTCAGGTTACAGACTCTCAGCTTGAGTTGGTTGGAAGAATTCCCAGGAAATATTTTCTGAAATGGAAATAAACTATACTGTATTTTGAAAAATTCAGCCTTTTCCCATGAAATAGCATGCCCTTTCACTGCCTCTCCACTTCACTGTGCATGGATTAGCAGCCTCAGCAGAGAAGCCAAGAACTGCACGGACCATGGAGGTTGAGCTACCTGTTACCCCTGCCTACCCGAAGTCGCTGCGGATCACAGCTGCAATAGGCCCATGTGTGAGGGAAGCCTGCCACACTGTTATCCTGTACACAAACAGAGACATTCATTCACCACAGTGCATGACTACTAAACCAAATAACTTTTTTAAAGCCACCGTTTATAGTTGTATGCAAATTAGTTTTAAAGTCACAAATTAGCTCAGTCAAATATTTTCCTTAAAACGTCACACATGGAGCTGCACAAAAGTTGGCAGTGAGATGAGCAAAACACAATTAAAGCATAGTCAGTGTGGATACACTGAATCATTTGTGCCAAAGCAAGCTGGAGAATTCTTACAAGAGCTTCACAACATTCATGAATTCATCTTCCCAACTCCCGGTGGGCGGAAGGGGCAATATCCCCACTTTACACACTGACAACAGAGGCCACCATTGGCAAGGGCCTGCTAATTGAGCGCCTAGCAGAGATATCTAGGGACTGGATTTTTTTAGAGACCTTAGCATTTATATGTACTGAGCACATCTCCCATTAACTTCAGACACTACTGTGTGTTCTCAGCAAATCACATCCCAGGTGTCTCCAGTTGGGCACCTAGAAAATGATGGACACACAGTCTGGCAAACACAAAGATCCATCTTTTGGCAACATTGACACCCATGAGGTTCAGCAGCAGCTCTGGTAACTTAAGTTACCGCTCAGACCTCTGCCACTTGAGCTCATTGAGTGGCTGGTAGCAGTAGAGGATGTTATCTTCTGCAGCATGGCTATTGGCTGATGGCCGAGAAATGGTGGGATGCAGGAAGCTCAAGCCAAGCTCCTGATGGAAAGCGTTCAGTGATTGTAAACCCTCTTGCCTCCATCCCACTTTGTTCCTGACCTTGTTCTCTCTGCTCCTGTGCACTCCTCTGTGCCTGTCCCTATCTCCCTTAGGAGCTCCTGCACCAGTCCACCCCCCACATCCTTCTTCACTTCCTGTCCCATCCTCCCTCCTCCCCCAAGCCCTTGCCTCTGCACCCTCCCCTTCAAGTTCTTGCCTCTCTTTACTCAAATCCTGCCTCCTCTTGGTTACTGCCTCTGCTCTTGTCCTGTTAGCTCCCGCCCCTGCCGGACTGTCAGTCAGACTGTTATTTCCTTTCCACCATGCTGCTTAGAGGCCAGCAGCAGAAGCGGTGTGTGCTCAGTTCCACCCCAGATGCAGTTGCAAGGAAGGTCTTGGTCCAGTGCACGCTCAGTTGCTTTGTGGGGATAATGCGCATTCAGTCCCGTGAGTAGGCAGGTTCTGTGAGGGGACAGACTTTATTTGCCTAACTCCAACAAGCTTCTGGTGAACATGTGCTAACTGACTTTCCAGAGGCTTATAGCTCGCTCAAGCTTGGGTAGATTTATATGGGGACAGCAAAAGGCACGTTCATGACACCATGGCAATCCCCTGCCAAATTTCAGACTCCTGCCCCAAACCATGGGTGCTCTAGAGCTTCTCGACAAAGCAATGGTGAGAATTTTTAATGTGAGCAAAGCAACTTATTTTTGGCTAACCTCATTCTCAGAAGTGGCTGAACTGTTATAACTGGGTATGTCTACACTACAGCACTAATTCGAACTAACTTAATTCGAATTAGTTAATTCAAATGAAGCTAATTCGAACTAGTGCATCTAGACCTAAAAACTAGTTCGAATTAGCATTTTGCTAATTCGAACTAGCATGTCCATACTGAGTGGACCCTGAACCGAAGTTAAGGGTGGCCGGAACCAGTGCCGGCAGGGCATCAGATTAGGATTTAGTGTGTGGGGCTGCTGCCTCAGGCTAGCCGAGGGCTGTGCTTAAAGGGACCCAACCCCCACCCCGGACAGACAGTTCTCAGGTTCCCCTGCTTGTCTAACTCGATGAGGGACAGCAAAGCAGTCCTGGCTTGGAGTGCCCTGAGTGCCCACACTCGGCACATCACAGCACTCGGCCATCAGCCCAGCTGCACTTGCCGCAGGCTGCCATCCGGGGGGGGGGTGTCAATCTGGGGGCTGCAGGAGAGCTTCCACCCCGAGGAGCCTGCAGAGCCACCCCAGTCCTCCCCATCGGGGGATCGTACCCCATTCCTCCCTCACCTCCTTCCACTTACTCCTCCCTAGCGCCCCTTACTGATGTACAAAATAAAGGACACGTGTGTTCAAAAATAGGAACTCTCTTTTATTGAGCAAAACTCAGGGAGACTGGGAAAAGGAGGTGGGAGAGGGAAAGAGAGAGGGTGGGAGAAGGGAGCTGGAAGGGGGAAGCCAGAGGAAGAAGGAGGAGGGGAAGTATCAAACTATGGTACTCCATATCTTCATTACTGTGTACAGATGTGGTCTCCTCACCCCAGAAAAGAGATTTTGGCCTTGGAAAGGGTTCCGAAAAGGACAACTAAAATGATCAGGGGTTTGGAACAGGTCCCATATGAAAAGAAGCTAAAGAGACTGGGACTTTTCAGCTTAGAAAAGAGGAGACAGAGGGGGGATAGGATAGAGGTCTATAAAAGCATGAGTGGTGTGGAGAGGGTGCATAAAGAAAAGTTCTTCATTAGTTCCCATAATAGAAGGACTAGAGGACACCAGATGAAATGAATGGGTAGCAGGCTTCAAACTAATAACAGAAAGTTCTTCTTCACAAAGCAAATAGTCACCTGTGGAACTCCTTGCTGCAGAAGGCTGTGAAGGCTAGAACTATAATAGAGTTTAAAGAGAAGATAGATAAATTCATGGAGGTTGGGTCCATGGAGTGCTATTAGCCAGGGGGTAGGAGTGGTGTCCCTGCCCAAGGTTTGTGGAAGGCTGGAGATGGATGGCACGAGACAAATGGCTTGGTCATTGTCTTCGGTCCATCCCCTCCAGGGTCCCTAGGGTTGGCCGCTGTCGGCAGACAGGCTACTGGGCTAGATGGACCTTTGGTCTGACCCAGTACGGCCGTTCTTATGTTTTGATGTTCTAAGCTCAAGGTCGGGGTCTCACTCGATCACCTTGATTTTCATGCAAACCTGCTCCTGGGTGGCCAGACTGGCAGCTATCCTGCCCTAGACAGCCACTTTCCTGTGCCTAGTGCGGAGGTCGTGGACGTTAGAGGCCTCCCCCCAAACCTCGATGAGGTCCATGATGTCTGCACTAGACCAGGCGGGTGCCCGCCTCTTGCGGCCCCGGGCAGGCTCCTGGGAGCCGCCAGCCTGGTCCCGGGAACAGACGGAGGGCTGGGTGGCAGCGGGTGGCTGGTTCGTGCCGTGCCAGGTGCAGGGTCTGCTGGCTGGGTGCTGGCAGGCTTGCACCTGGCACGGGCACCGTAGCCAGCCCGTGCCCCTTTAAGGGCTCCGGGGCCGGGAGGGGGGCAGACGAGTTTCCCTGGTAGTGCCCAGAGTAGCCTCCAGGGCAAGCTAGGGAGGGCCAGCCTCCCACTAGTTCGAATTGAGTGGCTACACAGCCCTTAATTCGAACTAGGCGTTAGTCCTCGTAGATTGAGGTTTACCTAGTTCGAATTAAGCACTCCACTAGTTCGAATTAAGTTCGAACTAGCGGTTTGCCTGTGTAGCGCCTATCAAAGTTAATTCGAACTAACAGCTGTTAGTTCGAATTAACTTTGTAGTGTAGACATACCCACTGAAACTTTCTAAAGAATTCAGCCTGGAGCAGATCCATGATATGGAAAATGTCAATCTGATTGGTTAAACTTTCACTCAAGTTGTAAGCAACAGAAAGCAGGGTATTGGACAGCTCCCATGTGAGCCAGGGCTCTCTGCCCCACCTACAATTAAATGTGAAAACTCCATGTAATGTTGACCTGATCTTTGGCTTTATTTATCCCCAAAGCACTATGCTCCTTCAGGCTTTGCTCTTTAGGAATTCCTGTACCTTTGACTTTGAATTAGTCATCGCTGGGCTAGTCCTATTCTAGGGGTAGCTGGGACTAAGCTGGCAGATTCATTCTGCTTCTGGTTTTGACAACAGAGCGTTACATATGAGAAGCGAAAAAGGGGGAGAAAACTAAAATGTTGTACAGCCTTCCAGCCTCACCCCGAGTGACCAGTGCACGGATGCAGTCCTGCCCTCAGGGACCAGATTGGAAATGAAACAATGGTACCTATTCAGGTTCTGTTATTCGAGATACTACAAAGATTTGTTTCAAGGCTCAAGTTTGCTGCAAAGTTTACTTGAGTTATAATTTGTGTATTGCCCCTAACTTGACTGTTCATCACTTGACATAATCTTTAATTAAAGATTAATCTTTCATTCCTCCAGGACACTTCCTAAACTTGACTCTAGTCCACACACAAAAACTCAAGCATGGTGACGTTTTTAACTCAAGTTGGCTGGCTTGCTGGATTCAGGCTAAAGTTCATGAGCCCAGTTTGTCATCTGCTAACATAACCCGTGCAATGTGGATGCAGGTGTGTGCCACTGGTCTTCCGTGCCTTTGACTCCAGCGTGTGACTCTGCTTATTTTGTGACTGTTAATGAACATGGGCTGTGCCTCAGATGGCTATACTGCAATCACAGGCTTTGCTGTCACTATCTCTGGTGGCTCTGACAGCTATGGGGTTGCAGCATCAGTGTGGACACAGTAGTGAAGTGTTATTTCACAGCCTAGGAGTGGTGGCTTGGGCTAGGCTAACTTGAGAGACGCAATGAGTGTTAAGTCACTCAAGTGGAAGCAGGGCAGTCAGACCCTCAGATTTTCTGCAGACTGAGTTATACGCTGAAGCTTTTCTTTGCAACTTAGGGAGAGGAATTTGGTCCAAATCGGGTGTCCCAGTTTGGGACAGTACTGAGAACGCACATGCCACGTTGCAATCGGTGGGAGCTGAAACTGCTCATCTCTGAAAACAGGACCTGGTGGGCAGTGTCCACTTCTGGAAAATGTTTGTATCGTTGTTAATTGGAGCTCAGATGGTGAGTCATAAAAAGCATCCAGCAGGGAAACTGCTAGCTTCCCGAGCTCCCATGAGCTGACCCATTCTGACCTCTGTGCCCCAGGGGACTCTCAGCCTAAGGAAGACACTGGAGACCATCCTAACAAACTGCACATTTTTAGCTTATTAGTGTAGCAGAGATCTGGGAGTTGAGCTTTTGGGTGTTGTGTTCAATCCTCAGAATTATTTCTTCCCCTTTTCCCTCCCGGTTTAAGATGTTTGCCCATCTAGTTCCCAGTTGGAGGAAAAAACGGCCTGGGAGAGGAGCGAGGGGTAAGAAGTGTGGGGTGGGGAAGCAGTGTAGCCGGGGTACAGCAAGGTCTCATGAGGGAACAGCCATGAGCCAGTGAGCGAGGGAGGATGCTGAAAGGGCAGCACCAGGAACATAATCTACTTTGTGGAGAACAGGTCCTACTGGAGCAGAGGAATATTTCACCGAGTCGCTGCAGGTTAGACCGCGCTGAGAGGACCGGTGAGGGAAAATCATCTTGTGCCTGACAAGGCAGAGTTGGAGCAGTGATGGAGGCAGCTGGAGGCTGTCCTGATGTACAGCAGAGTTTGGGAGGCTCTTTCAGGAGAGGACCACTCTATTACGCCTTGAACGGAAGCCCCTCAGGCATCCTCAGCTCCCGGCTCTTAATGTGTGTTTGATTAGCAGGGAAGGGATTTGAGAGAAGCTGAAGAGTTGAGGAGTCAGTCACTTGGGGTATGTCTAGACTACGTGTCTCTGTCGACAGAGGCATGTAAATTAGACATACCAACATAGTCAATGAACCGGGGATTTAAATATCCCTGCTTCATTAGAATAAATATGTCCGAGGTCAAGGGTGGGCCTAGGTCAATTCCCTAGTGGTAATGGGCTCGGGACAGTAATTGGGGGGCCTGCATCCCATCCTCAATAGGAAGGGAACACAGACAATAACTGGAGCCCTGGGTCCTAAGTCTAATGGGTAGAGGCCCTGGGATAGTAGCCAGGGAACCTAATGTGTTGCTGTGGTGTACAGCCCTCCCCCTTCCACACACACACACACACGCTTTTGCCCACCCCTCCAGTGATCACTGCCAGAGTTAATAAAGTGGGGGAGTAAAAGGATACAAGGATGCTTAATTACAGAGCAGCCCTGGAAACCAGCAACAGCAGCAGCAGCAACGTGGCCAGGAGGGGAGGCAGCAAGGCTGTAAATAGAAATCGCGGAGGCAGCCGAGGGGAACGGAGCAAGCGAGTTTTCTGCTCCCGGCATATCTCCATCTTCCTCCCTTTCTTTCAGCTTTTCTGTCTCTCCTCTTCCTGCCACTCTGCTTCAATCAGAAATCACCATGTGTTGAACAGTCAGTCCATGCCGGTAGCTGGGCAAGTGCATGTAACAGGCAATACAAGCCTGGGACTGAACACAGAGCCCAAGGCCCTTGGCCGGGAGAAGGCACTTTGCATGGAAGGCAGGGATCCCGGAAAGCAGAGAGCAAGGTATGTGTGTTAGAGGAGAGAGCTGAAGCCCAGGATTGAATGGGGCTGAATTCTGCCTCCTCTGTGGCCAAGGACAGAGGAGTGTGTGTATGTGTGGTGCCCCATCCCAGTTTCCCTGGGGTGATGGCCACCTTGGGCTCCCTGCCATGACCCTGTACACAGCAGCAGCAGTTCTGTTTTCAGTGTTTTGTAAAGGTTTATTTAAAAATGTTGAAACTTACATCCCACAAGAACTGAATATTTCACCACAAGGAGAAGAGAATCCTACAAAAATATATATCACAGCGCACGGGGAGGGGGAGGAGAGCAAGTCGAAGGGGGCAGGCACACAGGGAAGAACAGAGAATGGGGTGGGGAGAACAGAACAAGGCAGAGCAGGAGAAAGAACAAGGAAGGAGGGAGGGCGACTGAAACAGCAGGAGGGAAAAGATGTGGCAGGGTGGGGGCGTGAAGTGCGAGTGGGAAGAGGGAAAATAATAGGTAAGAAAAATAGCAGGCCAAGGAAGTGGGGACTGGCAAGCAGTGAAAGAAGTGAATTTTGCCTCCTCTGCGGCTTGCTCCTGTCTCCCTGACACCTCCTGCCTGGGGCTGCAAGGAGAGGTTGACTCGGGCATGCCTAGGGGATCTGGAGCTTTGCCCAGGTGCCAGTCAGGACTTCCTGGAGCAGCACTCAACTCATCTGTGGAGAGGGGAGGAAATGGCTAGATCCACAGAGAAAAAGAGAAAGGGTGGGCCTGGTTCTCCCCACCTTGTATTGTGAGCTGTCACTTACAGCTGTGCACACTGGGCACGAACAAGCGGAGCATTTGATGTGGGAGCATGTCAGCCCTCACACACAGGTGCAAAGGATTGCTCCATGAGGCTCCAAGCAGAGAAGAATCAGGCTCAGTGAGATTATTTACCAAAAATGCAAGAACTTTGAGTAACATGTTTTTTGATTGTTCAGTTATAGTCAGAAAATGCAGGAGAGAAAGTTTGTTCAGGAGAGTTAACTTGATTGTGTAGCCCAATAGTTTATGTTGGTGGCCAGTGTTCCCTGTAAGCTGTGCACTTGAATCTCAGGCAACAGAGATTCAAATGCCACCTCGCGGATTAACACAGCACCCCTATCCTGGGAGCAGCTGGATAGCCAACACCAGCTGCCTCAGGGATGGACCTGGCGCTTGCATTTGGAAAGCAGGATAAGGGCTCCTCTGAAGGCTAAGACTTGGATTATGTTCTGGAGTGGCTGAGGAGCTAGGTCATTTGCCTAGGGAGGGCTGGGTTCAAGTCCCACCTTCCTTCCCTCCCTTGGAGCATCCAGGCAGCTGCTCCACAGATGAAGCAATGGAGTTAAGGCAGGACCACTCCTGTCCTGGCCCTGTGCCACTCCTGAGAGCAGGTGGTGTGCCGTGGTGCCATGTGCTGCCCCTCATTTACAGGCACCAAACAAACAGCTTCTACTGGGAGCTGCAGGGGTGGTGCCTGCAGGCAAGGACAGCATGTGGAGACCCACCCTGCCTTTCTCAGGGGAAGCATGTGTATCCACACATGCCTTGGTGCATATAACAAAATGTATTCTGCCCACAGATGAAAAAAAAAGTAGAGGGAACATTGCTGGTGACCCTTTTCACATAGCGACCCTCACTATACATTTAAAAACACTTTGTTATATTTAACACTGTTATAAATACTGAACATGACAGGACAGCTCGCAACCACCATCTAATACCTCATGACCCCTTGAAGGGGCAAGAACCCCCCAGTTTGAGAACCCCTTGTATAGCACACTCCCTATGTTTTCCATGAGATAATGAATGATACCAAGAGTAGCCTATTAAACTAAATATTTAGCTAGAAAAAGTGGACAAGAAAACAATCTACATGTGCAATATATTCAAGGTAATGTTGCTACAGGAGATTTCTCTTCTACATTTACTAATTTTTGTGCAAACTTAACCTTGCATTCACAATAGTTTTGCATTTCATTTCCTACGTTTGTTGTTTCTTTTAAATAAAGGGAATCAATATCCTGAGAGCTTGCAGAACTTACAAGCAGAAGTGAGCAAAAACTAGATTTTTTAATATGGGAGGCCAAACCAGAAAAAAAAATCAGTTTGAGTCAGACTGAAACCAATTTTTAATTTTTTTTTTTTTTTTTTTTTTTTGTGGAAAAATTGAAAATCTGGAAAAAAATCATTTTAAATATAAAAGCTGTTAATAGAAATGGAATAATAGCAGATTAGGGTGGAAAAGACCTCAGGAGGCCTTTTAGTCCAACCCCCTGCCCAAAGCAGGACCAACCCCAACTAAATCATCCCAGCCAGGGCTTTGTCAAGCCAGGACTTAAACACCTCAGCTTTGTCTACAATGCTGGCAGAGAGCACGCAAATGAAGCGCTGATTAGCATTTTGTCACTCATTTGCATAATCTATTCGAGCCGGTTTTGTGCAAGGGGTTTTTGTGTAAAAACAAGTCGTGTGGACATTTCCTTTTTGTGCAAAAGGGGTTTTGTGCAAAAATGGCTTGAATAAATTATGCAAATGAAGCACAACAAAATGCTAATGAATGTGTCATTTGCATACTATCTGCCAGCAAAAGCCGGCAGTGTAGACATAGCCCTCTTGGGATGGAGATTCCACCCCCTCCCTAGGTAACCCATTCCAGTGCTTCACCACCCTCCTAGGGAAATAGTTTTTCCTAATATCCAAGCTAGACCTCCCTCCCTGCAGCTTGAGACCATTGCTCCTTGTTCTGCCACCTGTCACTACTGTGAACAGCCTCTCTCCATCCTCTTTGGAACCTCCCTTCAGGAAATTGAAGGTCGATATCAAATCCTCCCTCACTCTTCTCTTCTGCAGACTAAACAAACCCAAATCCCTCAGTCTCTCCTCATAAGTCATGTGCCCCAGCCCCCAATCATTTTTACTGCTCACTGCTAGACTATCCAGTTTCTCCACACTTTCCATAGAGGGGGGCCCAGAACTGGATGCAGCACTCCAGATGTAGCCTCACCAATTCTGAATAGAGGGGAATAATCAGTTTCCTCAATCTATTGGCAGTGCTCTTACTAATTCAGCCCTTCTTGGCAACAAGGATACACTGACTCATATCCAGCTTCTAGTCTATAGTAATCCCCAAGTCCTTTTCTGCCAAACTGCCACAGTGCATGGGATTCTTCCATCCTAAATGCAGGACTCTGCCAATTTGTCTAGGTCACTCTGGACCTTTTGTCTGCCATCCTGTATAGCTACTTCTCCCTCCAGCTTAGTGTCATCTGAGAACTTCCTGAGAGTGCAATCCATCCCCTCATCCAGATCATTAATAAAGATGAACAAAACCAGCCCTACAACCAATCCTTGGGGCACCCCGCTTGACACTGGCCACCAACCGGACATCAAGCTGTTGATCACTAATCATAGAGCCCAACAATCTAGCCAGCTTTCTATGCACCTTACAGTCCATTTATCCAATCCATACTTCCTTAACTTGCTGGCAACAAACTGTGGGAGACCGTATCAAAAGCTTTGCTAAAGTCAAGGTATATCATATCCACTGACTTTCCCATATCCACAGAGCCAGTTACCTTGTCATAGAAGGCAATCAGGTTGGTCAGGCATGACTTGCCCTTGGTGAATCCATGTTGACTGTGCCTGATCATCTTCCTCCCCTCCATGGGTTTCAAAATGGATTCCTTGAAGACAGACTCTTGGATTTTTGCAGGGATTGAGGTGAAGCTGATCGGTCTGTAGCTCCCCATTTCTGCCTCCTTCCCTTTTTTAAAGACAGGCACTACATTGGCCTTTTTTCAGTTGTCCAGGACCTCCCCTAATCGCCCCCCCCCCTCTAGCCTGGCCTGACCTAGTGCAGTGGTCTGGGATCTTGTCTGTGAAGACCGAAGCAAAAAAGCATTGAGTACTAGGGATGTAAGTGACTAGTCGATTACCCAATAAGCTTATTGGATAGTTGAATAGTGACTCAACTAGTCGCTTTCCCCTTCCCTTGATTCTGGGAGGAACCAGCTTAAAAGCCAGTTCCCCCCAACACTGTCTCTGCAGGAGTCAGGGGAAGCAGGGGAGTAGCAGGGACCGGGTGCGAGCCAGGACAGCTGATTCCTGGCTGGAACCCAGTCCCAGACTCTGTGCCTCTGCTTTTTAAATGTATTAAGAGCTGCCAGGTCAGCTGATGCTCAGCTCCCACGCAGTTCCCCCACTACACCTCTTCCTTTTAAATGTATTAAGAGCTGCCAGCTCTTAATACATTTAAAGGCAGAGCTGCAGCGAGGTTAGTTCCTAGGGCCAGGAGCTAACCCCGCTGCGGCTCTGCAATTTCTCCCTTATTGACTGATCAATGGAAATTCCATTGATGACTCAACTAGCTGATTAAATGCAATTGAACATCGCTCTTGAGTACTTCAGCAGTTACCATCCCCATCCAGTAGGGGACCCACACATTCCCAGACCACCTTCTTATTGCTAACATGCCTATAGAAACCTTTCTTGTTACCCTTCACATCCCTTGCTAGCTGTAATTCCAACTGTGCTTTCACCTTCCCGATTATACCCCTGCATGCTAAAGCAATATATTTATATTCCTCCCTAATCATCTGTCCAAATGAAATACTCATGGAGAGGAGAGGCACTGTCATTTTCAGAATGTTTTCACCCTTCTCAAAATGGCCAAATTTTGAAAATGAAATGCAATTTTGAAAAATCAAAACAAAGTGTTTCAAAATGGTTAAATTGAACCATTCTAGCTTCTTTCTTTTTTCAGTCAAAACTATTCATTTAATTCTACCCAAATTTGAAAATAGTTTCAGTGCTCTGAAAAATGTATTTTTGGTGAAATTATTATTTGCTGAAAACATTTCACTCAGCACTACTAACATGCCTCTTGCCAGCAGAGCTTGTGAATTCCTTAAAACAATCAGCATGCACTGAACTAGCTGTATGTGCCACAAACATTTTTATTCCGTTTCTTGCTTAAATGGAAAAGCAGAACCTAGTCATCCCTTGCTCAGCAGGAGAGTGGGTTGAAAGTCTAAGAACCTAAATTTAAGCCTGATCTATACTGAAAAGTTGCATTGATTTAATTAAATTGATTTTAAAATGATCTCGTTCAAGTAGTGAAAATTTTCCAGTGTAAATGTCATAAAATCAGTTTAAATCTCACTTAAATTAGTTTAGCTTAATTTAGTAATTTTACCAACATGAATTTAAGCAAGAGTTAAACCAGTTTAAATTATTACATTGTAAACAGATATGATTAAACTGGCACAAATTTTCTCCTATAGATGCAGTTTAAAATGTACCTTAGATAAGGAAACAGTTCATAGTTATAAATCAGCCTAGTGTTAAAAAATAAGCCTGTAATTTTACATAAACATCAGCTTTTTCAAATGTCTATTGTTTATTTTTTGTGTTTTATAAAGGAAATTCACTTTTTCGTGTCCCTATCAATAACCTTGTCAGTAAGCCAGCTAGAAAATACATCAGACCATTTGGTCCCCCATCACCTGGTGGAGATGGTTCTATCTGAACAGACATTAAACTTCGTATATATTTTAGAAATGTGCGCCTGCGAGTCCATTTGCTCAAGAACACTTCCTAAATTTGGAACCACCAAATTTGGTAGGCAGCTTCTTCTTAGAACTTAAAGCAAGATCAGAGTTTGACTATGCCAGGATAATGGGATGTGCCTGGAATTCAATTATTTCTCATCAAATGGAAAGGGAGGGGTCTGGGAGAAGTGACAGTTATATTGTAGAACAGTGTTTCTTAAAATTTTTAAGATGGAGGAATACCAAACAATTTTTTTTATGAAGAACACCAAGGATTTTTGTGTTGACGGGGAAAAAAAAGAGTCCAGGAAAAAGTTATTGAGCAAAAAAAGAAAAATAGGGACGGGAGGAAAGTTATTGAGCAAAAAGGAGCGGGCATTTTGAACTCTGTTGTTCTCCATGGCACACCTCTGACTGCCTTGCGGCACACCGGTATGCCACGGAATACAGTTTAAGAAACACTGCTGTAGAATGATCACAGGGGATCAGGAAAGGGCCAGAGCTGTGGAGTGGGACAGCTATAACCCCATTGGGCCAGCAGGGGTGGGGAAAGGGACAGTTGTCTATTATGTATTTCAGAGAGTTTGTCTGTTTGTGTGTCTGTCTGTCCCCAGCCAGGGGACAGGCACCCCTCCCTCGGCTGTGCCCGCTGTAGCTGCCATGGAGAGGCTGCTTCAGCGAGAGAGGGCTGAGGTTGTCCTCTCTCCTGGACAGCCAGCGTACTGATCTCCGCAGCCCCACCCCACAGCAGTGATTTAAATGAAGAAAAACAACACTTCATTGAGTTAAGGACCCAAGCAACACCAGGCAAATCTTCTAGTGAGACAACAAAAGGGGACAATGGTGTTTCTCTACTCTGAGATGATTGTCTCATCTTGGCCAGCTCACTGTAAAATCCTAGTGGAGACGAGGCACAGGCACCTCCCCTACCCCCATGATAGACAGGTGAGGTGAATGCCATGTCTAAGGATGTTAAATTGTGTTTAATCAGCTAATCAAGTAGTCAATAGAATTTCCATTGACTACTCAGTTAGTTGATGGGGGGCGGGGGTGCAGACCTGCAGTGGAGTTAGCTCCCGGCCCCGTGAGCTAGCCCTGCTGCATCTCTGTCTTTTAATGTAGTAAGAGCAGCTCATTTAAAAAGCAGAGGTGCAGCAGGCGACCAGGCATGATCCGGGACTCAGCTGCCCTGGCTCGTGTCTGGTCCCAGACACTGTGCCTCTACTTTTTAAATGTAGTAAGAGCACTGTGGGGGACTGGGCATGAACTGCGACAGCTGAGTCCTGGCTCGCGCCCAGTCCCCCCTGCACCTCTGCCTCCCCAGCCCGTGACTTTTAAGCTAGCTCCCCCCAGCACCAGCTCCTGCTCCCTCAGAGAAGTGACTAGTCACTTACATCCCGAGCTATTCCCCCAACCAATAGTTGACATCAACTAACTCCATCATGGCAGAGAATCCAGAACTTTGTTTCCTCTAGGATCATGCCAACACATATTTTCTGGCAGAGACAACATAGCCATTGTGTCCTCGGTATTCAACCTCACCCTGCTCACCCATGAATATCCCACTTCTGCCTGCCCTTCTCTCTTGGTCTCTCCTGTGCACAGTCTGCACCCTCACAACACTCTCATGTGTGGCTTATGAACTGCTCTCTTTTGGCATATGGGATGAGTGGATTCTTTGTCTTCTCTGCCATCAGTCCCTCCCTGCCTTCACTGGCCTTTCCTCGCCCCATTTGGAATGCTTCTTCCAGCTGAGCCTTCTAGTGGACCTTTGCTAAATGCAAGCCACTTTTCCCCTTGCCTAGCCAATCCCACAGTTCCCAGCAAAGGTTCTGTGCAGCCACCCACACCCATATATTGTACTTCAGCTCCTTTGCTGTAGCCCTGACTATAAAAGACTTGCTCAGGGTTACACACAGGGCAGTTACCTTGCTTCTGATTGTTTTTCATACTTGCTGTGCTAGAAAATGGCCAGAGGATTTTGCCTTCAGCTTTTGGGAAACATCACCTTGGAGTGGGGGACCAAACCTTGGTCAGGGGGGTCCAAAAGATCCAAGTGCTGAGCATGGAAGCTATTCTGCAGCCAGCCCCAGCGAGAGAGAGCAGATGATGCTGAGCGGGATACAGAGGAAGAGGCAGAGAAAGAAGCGAGAAGGAGAAGCACTGGGAGACAGAGAAAACAAGAAGACAGGACTGACAGAAGGAGCGACAAGGTTCCCCAAGGGGAGGGGGCAGGAGCTGAGTGAGCTCTTCCCAGCACCACCAGTAGCTGTTGCCAGCTCCTGGGTCCTTAGCAGAAGACTCCCCCCCCAGCCCATTGGAATCCCTGCCTAAGGCTGGGAACTCTGCAATCAGTGGGCTCCACTTCCTCGGAAGACACTTCAAAGCACACGACACAGGAAGGAACACACAGAGTGGCTGGGACTGGGGGTAGGCCCTTGCCTCTCCACCTCCCCTACCCCCATGGTAGGCATGCACTGGCAGGTTGTTCTCCAAGACCAAAGTGCATGTGTGTGTGTTGGGGAAGGGTCAGGAGGTTAAAATTTCACAACACTGACTGCTCTTGCACCCCCCGACACCACTCTCTTGTCATCCCCATGCTTCCTCTCCCCCTCCAGCATGAGGCCAGTGAGGCACCGCCTGTCCATTGCCTGAGCACATCTGGGGACAGTTAAGGTAATTGTGGTAATGGGAAGTTGTGGCACAAGTAGCTGGTTCCTGATGTAGCAGAGGCAACAGGCGAGGACGCTCTCTGGGTGCGGCAGAAGGGTCGTGGAAGCAGGCGCCACGAGTCTCACAGGTTTACCAAGGGGATCCTGGAGAAATAAAATAATCAGAGATTGAAGATGCCTCCTCAGGTCCCCCCTCCCTGCCTGGCTAGTACTATTCCCCACCTCCACCCCCTCCCCAAGGCTCCTAGTTCCTAGCATCTCATGCAATGGGACTCCAGCCCTTCCCTTAAACAGAGGCCCCCCCTGGGTGCACAGAGTCCAGAGCAGGAGGGCAGTTTGGAGTCCTTTCCCCAGATTCGCTTTTTTCCCCACTGGCTCCCTGCACCAAACAACCCTCTGTGCCCTGGTTTCCAAGACGGGCAGCAGAGAACTGCTCTCTCTTTCTCTCTGTCTCTTCTTGGGCCAGCGTTCTTTTCTTCCTCTTCCTCTCCCTCTCCCCATCTCTGTCCCCGCCGTACTCCCTCCTTTCCGTCACTCACCGGTTGAGCTGGAAGGTCCTGCTTTTCCCCTGGCCCCCCAGTTTCTCTACACCCTCCTGGACCTGCCTGGGCTCCTCCATCTCAGGGGTCGGGACCAGGGTGTCTCCGTAGGGTCCCAGGATGCTGACTGTGGTGGGCGACAGGTCTGTGAGTGGCTGCTGACTCTCCTGTTGCCGCACTCCACTCTGCTGCCCAGAGTGACGCCGCCGCTTCTGATTACGGTCCCAGCTGCAGAGAGAGCATCGCTAAGACCAGGGAAGACCTTGCCCCTAAGGTACCCGAACCTCAAAAACAATGGAGTCTGTGCCCTATCGCCCCCGGAGCCCTTGCACCCTGAGCACAGTTGGGTCCATGCTCTAACCCTCCCCCACCACTCTGCAACATGTCCCCAAAGCGCCTCCCCAAAGTCCAAGCAGTGTCTCTGGCCTGGTGAGCCCCAGGAGGAGCGAAGGCTCCCAGTGTGCAACCAAGTAAGATAACACTCCCAGCCCGGAACCCCACTCACCAGAACTTGAAGATGATCCCGGTGGCGACTAGGACAATAATGATGGAGATTGTGATGGTAACATAGAGCTGAGGATCCACACCTGAGAGAGAAAGAGCACGTGAGAGCTGCCTCCAGCACCCAGCCAGAGGCACCGCAGGGAAAGGGCCAGGCGAGCCCCTGCCCACCCGAGTGCACTCCTGGCCTCTCCCAGCAGAAGGTGACAGAGATGTGGTGCAGATTTACCTTCTCCCCGGGGCCCGAATAAAAAGGGTCTCAGTGTAGCGGGCGTCTCCCGCAGGTTGAGCCCCGCATTGTGCAGCAGCGAATGGGAGTTGGGTTGTGCCGTTGCCATCCCATGTGGTGAAACAAAGGTGTAACCCAGAGGCGGGAAGCCAGGATTGGCTGAGTTGGTGTCACCTCCATCCTCATCTGACACTGTGGGACCCCATACGATGGCCCAGGGGTACTGGGATGAAGGCAGCCCCTCCTCAAACCCAGAGGGGGTGGCAGGCCGGGCTCCTGGGGCCTGGCGCCTCAGCCGCATGGCATGACGCAGCTCCCCCTCCTTTGGGGTCAGAAATCGCTGGCGCAGTGTGATGAAGCGCGAGTCTCTCTCTGGGGGTGAGATCTTGTCCCAGATGCAAACAGGCCTGGCAGCCGAGGGGCTGCGCCGGGCACAGAGTGGCCGGGGAGCAAGGGGGCTTCGGGAGCGAAGAGACCAGACGCCGTGTGAAGAGCATGTTAAGGCCAGGAGCAGGAGGGTCCAGAGCTGCAGCGAGTGGTGACAGGAAACCAGCGGGAGCATCACACTGAGGGAGGAGAGAGAGAGAATTGGCAAAAGAGCACCCCCTGCTGGGAGATGGCAGACCTGGAGCTGCTGAGTTGGCACCACAGCCAGCATTCCTACCCCCTTCCTACGGCATCTATAGCCCTGCAAGGAAAGGCTGTGCCTTGAGTCCCCCCTTGGCCAGTGTGCCTCTCCTATTCTGTAGTGTGCCTTCTACAATGCTGATTAACTGGAAGTAATGAACCTACCAGGTACCTGACTCCATAGCAGAGGCAACAGTATCTTCACTCAGCATCCACCCCGTCTCATATTCTTCACTAAGGGACAAAAAAAGGAAATTCAGTGGCTGTCATCTCCAGCACTCCTAGTGCCCATCAGCACTGATGTGAATGCTCCAGTCATGCCTGGTCATTCACAGCCTGGGCCCCAACACACTACGCTGTCCACACAGCCCACAGGCACACGTCTTGAGCATACACACATCTTGTGCAGACTCACATAGGCACATGCCATAGTCTCTTCTTCCTCCACATGCACACCCACGGCACACAAAGGCACATGCCCACACTTAGTCACACTAACATTTGTACAAACTGTGCACACAGTGTCACTAGGGACTTCTGTGCCTGAAGGTCGAAGGGAATTCAGTCTTTGTTTGCTTGTCACTAGATCAAGTTGGAATTCTGTTTGTTTATACTATGGAGTGAGTAATACATTTATTAAAAAAGGGACTCCTCCAGTGTGTGTTGGAGAAAATGGGGGGAAACAACAGTGATAAAGACAATATGAAAGTGAGAGTGAATCATCTAGAAAAGTCCAGATCTGCTAACAAATTTAAGAGCAAAAATGTACCCATCAAATATTTAGTTTACATTCCCATTGGCTAACACGGAATTAGGTTTTCCATGCCCTCTGCTCCGGTCTCTTCTCCTTCTCTCTCATCTGCCACTCTTTCCCATTTCTCTATTAGTAATATTGTTAGCTCGCATAGCTACTAGTAAACTAAGGTTATACGTTGGGTTTATGGTCTGGCCATGCCCATTCCCCTTGCATTCTAGCTGGGCACTAGGAGGCATGGTGTTGCTCCCTTCCTGCCCTGCACTTGCTCCAACTCTCAGGCGCTCCCTCCCGCTAAGCAGTGCCCAGAGGAGTCCCAGACTCTTTTCTGAGGTGTGGAGTGATGAGCTGCCGGATACTGGGAGTCTGTTCTAAAGCAAAACCTTTAAACAGAAAATCAGTGTAAATAGTCTGCTTATTTTTTTGCTGTAGCTACAAAATCTTGGCTCCAGGGTCAGCAAGGATGTGTGTGGAGAACCCATTGACAGCTCCCTGCTGCTCTGCCTCGGTATCTTCCAGAGGGGTGGAAGTCTGCCTGTTTGTGCTCATGACTGACTGAGCCAGGAGAATGTCCAGCTTGGGGTGACTTGAGGGCCAACCTGTTGCATAACTTCTACTCCCAAGCTGTGCACAGTCCTTTGGCAGTTTTTAATACACATACACACACACATCAGGAGTGTCACCCCAGCTCTAGAGCAAGGGACAGATCACCCCAAGGTTAGCAGGAGATGACAGTCATCTTGAGGGAGTGGATGTCTCGCTGCTGCTGTGTTAAGTGGGGATATTTTTAGGTAGCTTCTGCTAAATATTTAAACAAGGTTCACAGAGGAAAAAAATTCTCATCCATCCGCTAATGCAACCTGCCCTGGTCCCACAGGTAGCAGGATCAACCCATAAAGAGAAGCTGGGGTTCCCCAAATATGAAGGGCATGGAGATCAGCAGCTACTCCTGCTACTGCCTCTCATTGATGCAGGGGTTACATTACTCCCAACCTGTGATGGATAGAGGGGGCATAGCAAGATGTTTAAATGTGAACTCTGAAGCTGGGAGTTCTGAATCTTGCTATACTCAGGGGCTGTAAGCATTAGCTCTGGTGCCCTTGGGTGGCAATCCCACTCTGATGCTGGCAGACCAGGTGCCAGCTCTTGCCAAGATCCCCTTGTCTCAACTGAAACTGACAACCAGACAACTGAAATCAGTCTGGCTCACCTGTGTATATTAAAATAGGTATTAGAATTATGAGAGTGTGTTTAGTCTCTATTGAATACTTATGAATTGCTGCATTCGTTAATCTCACAACATCTGTGTCCCATAGTGTAAGATAATATTTGAGCAGTTGTATTGTGAACCTCTAAATTGTGTAAATCCCCAGAGAGAAGATAAATGTCAGTTCATGTGATGTGCAGATCTTAACAGAATCCCAAAAGGAAAAGTCCATTGATACCAAATAATTGTGGGATGTTGCAACTGGGATTTCCCTGTGTACTATCCACAAGAGGATAAAAGACTTCTACTGTTCTACCCTTCTCCCTGTGAAGAAGAGTCCTGCAAGAAGAGTTCTTCCTTCGGTTGAGTTTGCAGGTCAAGACATGTGGCAGGAGAGGTATAAAACCCCCCAAACAAAAGGAACTCTGTGCGCTTGAACTCTAGGGCACCAAAGTGTTTTTAGGCATACGCAAGATCTCCAGCTGCTTAGCCTGGATTAATCCTAATGGACATATAAAGTTTGCTGAATACAGAAATTTCTATTACCTGATGAAATTGAAGACTGTTACACAGTTGTCTATGTTTACTCACAACTTCATAAATAGCTCTTTAATGTCCTTTTCCTATTTAATAATTCTGTATAAAGTTTGCTGTAAGATTGCCTACAAATGTTGTCTTTAGTAGAAGATCTAACATGCCACTGACCTGGGGTAAGTAACTGGTCCTTTGGGACTGAAAGTAATTTGACTACTGCTATGATGCTTGGTGTAAGATACCATCTATCACAAAGATAGGTTCATTTGGGTAGCAAGATAGATCAGTGTACCCAAGGAGACTGACAGTGACTACATGTTAAGGCTGTTGTATTACCTGAAGAGTTTCCACTTGACATTTGGTAGAGCCTGACTGGATACAAAATTTGTATGCCCATCTGCATCTGTATCCACAAAAATGAGCCATGCAGATCTGCAGCCATATCTGCAGATGTGGATACCCATAGATATAAAGCAGGGATCTATGGATTTGCAGAGCTCTGTAACTTGACTGCTGAAATAGAACTCAGAACCAATTTGGCTTTTGTGCATGTATTTCTAATACTCTGACCTGAGACTAGTGTCCACACTCTTGAGTCACTGCACTATGCACCCAGACTCAGACTGTACCTACTGGAACTCGTGTGCTAACTACAAGCAGATCTCTTTGCACTTGGAGACTGGGAATGTGAATCCAGTGCTGTTACTGTGGGTTACATAGCCAGCTGCACTCACTCCCTGGTTCTGGTTTCCTGTGTGGCAGAGATCCCACTGTTCTTGGAAACTGGAAGTGTAAATCTTGGGGCTTGTGCCACAAACCATGGCTCCCACTGTGCCAAGAGTCTGGTACTGTGCCTGTCAGAGCAAATGCCCTGGCAGTCTGCTCTCGTGGGCTGGAAGCATGCATTTCTGTGCTAGTGGGCTGAACCTGAGATGATGTTCTACTTGAATGTTGTATATGACTCCCACTGCTAGTGTCTTGATCCTGTTGCATGCAGGTGGACCCCAAAAATTAATCATGGACAACTGTTTATCCATGTTGATGCCTCATAGATGGGAGCCACGAATGCTCAGTTCTCTCTGCCACCCTATTCAATATAAAACTTTGAGAGAGCTAGGGAGACTACACTGCATGTCTGAGGTGCCAGCAATAAGCTGATGCGAGTCAACACTGCATCAGCTGTTATCTATAGTGCCCAACTGCTGGAAGCTGAAGTGAGACAAATTGTTAACAACGAGGATCCCACAACAGAGCAGTGTATTTAGGACTGCGGTGGATTGTCTTGAAATGG
The DNA here is from genome assembly GCF_052426305.1 of Pelodiscus sinensis. Lineage (NCBI taxonomy): Eukaryota > Metazoa > Chordata > Testudines > Trionychidae > Pelodiscus > Pelodiscus sinensis. Next base: position 143,360,033 of record NC_143052.1, on the reverse strand, counting down.
CTGTATTCCTAAAAGATATGCTGTAGCTCATGCAGAAGTTATGGGCTTGATGCAGGAAATAAAATCGGTGAAATTCTATTGTGCTGGGCAGGAGGTCAGATAAGATGATGACAATGGTCCCTTCTGGACTTGCAAACTGTAAATCTCATAGCTTTCTTGATGCTTTGTGGTGAACAACATCTGATTAATGAGCAACTGGCTAAGTCCGAATACATACAAGACAAGTCATGCTAGTGGGACTAAGGAAGCCAAGATGGTCAAAAGATTGCAGCTAATTCTATCTGACGTGGATCTGGCCACAGGGATCTGTGTTTTGTAGTATCTAAATAAGACGATTGCAATATTCTCTATGGGAATGAAGCACTTTGCCTTCAGAAAGCGTCAGGAATTCAGGATACATCAGCCTGTTAGTTTAGCAATTCATTTTGCTGGAATGCACCACCCTGGTTCTCTGCACCCCACACAGGGCCCCATTAAAGAGAGAGCCCAATTCAGGGTCTCCATCCTGATATTCAAAGCCCTTCATGGGACTGACCCCAGTGACACGAGCAATCAATCGCCTCTCCCTCTGCCAAGATGGCTTCGTGTGACAAATACCTTCCCCTGGAGAAATGAAATTGTCAATGGGCAGACGGGGGAGGGCTCAAGCCTGAGGAACCGAGCATTCATAGGAGCTGGGCCAAGCCTATGGGACTCCCTAATAGCAACATCGCTCATTAACTCCATCTCATCGGGCGCTACAGGCAAACTCCCTCTTTGCCCAGCCTGATCCACCCCCAATGCCGCTCTTTATAAGTCAGAACAAGACGGAGCCTGCCCCTGGCAAGGAGGCGAATGCTAGCAGGGGACTGGCAGTGCCTAGGTCAGAGCCCACTGAGCCGGGGCAGTGGCAGCGGGACTCTCAGGGCTGAGCCATGGTGCCAGTCCCACCGCACTTGGTCAGTGAGCTGGGAATCCTGGTGCCCGCGGCCGAGGAAGGGCCGCTCTGTGTCTGAGAGCAGGGGCGCCCCAGTGCTAGAGAACAGGGCCGGGGTCCCCTGTGCGGTGTGTGGGAGGCACTTGGCCAGGGCGTGGGAGGGGCTGGGAGTGCGAAGGCTGCTGCCCTGGAGCTGGGGGTGCTGCACGGGGGTCCCGCTGGGCATGGGCCCGGGAATGCCGGTCGCCCTCCGAGGAGATGTCACTGTCGGGAGGCTGAGGTGGGATGCGGGCGGCTGGGGGCTGTGGATGCTGCTGGACCTGCTGCCCGCGTGTGAGTCCTGGGCTAAGGTCTCCGCCGGGCGGGCCCGTGGTGCGGGGGGTTAGCCAGTGCCCTGGGGCGGGGCCCTGCCGGCTCAGAGCACTCCGGGCACGGACCCCGCTACGCCAGGGTGCGCGGGCAGGGGCACGTCCCGGCGCTGGGCTCCGTGCGGAGCGTGGCTCGGGGGCGGACCGCCCAGTGCTCGGGGCCCGGAGAAGTCCGAGCTTGTGGCGGCGCTGAGAGCTGCATGCGGAGCGGGAGCGTGGCCCGCCGTGGCGGCGCCCTGCGGGTGCGGGAGCAGCCTCCCGCGTGTGTCCCAAGTCTGCTCGCTCTGCCTCTCCGAGCGCCCGGCCCGAGACCCCGGGCTCTCGGGCTCCCCGCACCGGGCGCCCGGGCCGGGTGGGCGCCTCCAGCACAACAGGTCTCGGGGCCGCAGGGCAGGGTGCGGGCGGACCAGCGGCCAGGTGAGGGGCGCGGGACGAGAGCCCAGGGAGCGATGACTCGGCCGGCAGCGCCCCCTGCCCAGCCCTGCCCGCCGCATCCCCGGACCGTGCGCGGCGCCCGGAGCCAGGGACCAAACTCACCTTGCGGGCGGACGCCCGAGGGGCAGGTGGCGCGGGGGAGCGCGGGGCGGGGGGGGCCCGGCTGGGGCGGCTGCGGCGGGCGCCTCGCATGGCCGGGCGCGGCGGGCTGAGCCCTGGCTGAAGGGAGCGAGAGGCTGCCTTGGAATAAACAGCTGCCGAGGGCTGGGCCAGCCCCGCGCTGCCTCTGTCTCTCCTCGCCGGCTGCGTTAACCCCCTGCCTGCCGGCCCGCCCAGAGCCGCAGCCCCGGCTGCCTGCGGGCTCGGGGGCGGGCGGGCCGGGGGAGCCGCGCAGCAGAGCGACGGGAGCCCGAGCCCCCAGTGCTGCCTCTGCCCGCCCCGAGCCGCCCCCGGGCCCCCTGCGCCCCCGGGCTCCGCCCCCAGCCCCGGGCCCCCCTGCCCGCCCCTCCGCCGCCCCCGGGCTCCGCCCCCAGCTCCCGGCCCCACCGCCCGCCCCCTCGTGCGCCCCCAGACCCCGGCTCATCCGCCCGCCGCTCCCAGCCCCTGCTCCGGGACCAGCGGCCGCTCCCCCCATCCGAGCGCCAGCCACTGACCCCCTGCTCCTCCGCGCACCCCCGCCCTCTGCCCCCAACACACCTGGCCCCGCCTCCTCCCAGCTGCCGAGCCCTGCTGCTCCCTGCAGCCAGACCCCCCCCCGTCTGTCTGTCTCTGTCTGTCTGTCTCTTTCCCCCGCTCATCTTGCTGCCTATTGTCCGTATCTTAACGGGAAGCGATTACGTTGCTATGGAGAGCGGTGTCTCCAAGGGCCCCGTCACTCGTGGCTTGAGCGCTAGCCAGTGAAGCCAGACGCCGGCAGGGTCTGTCCTTGGGAGGGGCGATGCAGAACCCCCGCGCCCCCGGCGAGGAAAGCCCCTCTCCACCATCCCCCCGTGTCCCCTCCTCCCCAAGCTCCCTGCGCAGCATCCCTGCCCAGCCAGCCCCCAACCCCCCCTCCCGCCCCTGCAACCTCTTCCAAAACACCCGCCCAGACTGGCCCCCAGCCCAGCCCCTTCCTCTGCATCTGCCCTGGCCTCGTGCCAAAGGGCTTACCCCCTCCCCCCAGTCACCCCGAACCGCCCCAGCCACCTGCTAACGCCCTGAGCCCTTCCCTGCTGCAGCAGCCTTCCCACCCAACAGCTCAGCATAGTGCCCCATCCCACTAGGGCTGCTCCTCTCCCGCACCCCTCCCCGCACCGACACCCTCTTCCCATCACTCCCTATGCCCCTGGGATCTCCGCCTCTGACATCCCCACTGGACTCCTCTTCTCCTAAAGTCACCGCTTCACAATGTCACCCTCCACAGCAGTGGTCACCAGTCCATCGGGATCTACCAGTAGACCATGGAGCCTCTGACAGGGGATCCTGACTGGTTTGGCCAAGAGGCGATCAAGTGCCAGCACTTCAGCTGCCCCTCCCCCCCACTGCCATGCTGCTCCTGCTTTTTGCCTTGGCATTGTCGTCCCCCCCCCCCCAACTGGGGAGCCTCCCATTTGTTGTGTAGGGAAGGGAGAGGAGGGACACTGATCTCAGGGTGCCCCTCTCCCACCTGTATTCTATCTTCACTAAACCGGGGTGGGGAGGGCACACCAGGGCTTGGGATGGAGGGGGTTTGCTGGCTCCTTTTGAGAGTGGTGCAGGGCCAGGGCAGGGGTGAGCCTGCCTTAGCCCCACTGCACCACCACCCAGGAGCCACCTGAGGTAAGCAGGGCCCAGCTGAAGCCAGCATTCCAACCGCCTGCCCCAGTCATGAAGCCCTCCTGCACCCCAGCCCCTGACCTAGCCCCAAGCCCCCCCCAACCCTTACAGAGCCTGCCTCCTGCACCCCAACTCCCTGCCCCATGCTGAGCACAGAGCCCCTCTCATGCTACAGATCCCTTAGCCCAAGAACAGAGCCTGTGCCCCAACCCTGTGCCCCTGCCTGCTAAAAGAGAGGATGGGGGGAGGACCGAGTGAGCAGGGGTGGGGCCTCGGAGAAGGGGCACAAAGGAAGCGGGGCAAAGGATATTTGGGTTTGAGGTAGAATGTAAATTGCACTTAAATTCAAAAAGTGATCTCGTGCTTAAACAGGTTGGAGACCCCTGCTCTACATCCAACCTGAGCACCAGCTGTTACCCTTCTAAAGCAGTGAAGTGAAGGGCTGGCATTTCTAGGGGAGTTTGTGCATGGCAAGGTGTGTGAGTGACCAATGTACTGTGTGTCAGTGTATGTGTGTTTGGGGAGCACCTCAATGTCCATGTTCTGTGTCCGTGTGTCAATGTGTATGTATTACTGAATATGTATATGGGCACATCTACACAGCAGTGTTATTTTGGATTAACTTAGTCCACGTCTACACAGCAGGCAGTTATTTCAAAATACTGTCAAGTTGGAGGACTTCTTACTCTGACTCCTTTAACCCTCATTGTACAAGGAATAAGGGAAGTCAGAGGAAGAGTGCTCTATTTTGAAGTAAGTGCGGTGTATGCCCTCCCAATTTCAAAATAAGCTATTTTGAAATGAACTACGCAATTAGCATAGCTCAATTTGCATAGCTTATTTCAAGTTAAGCCCTGCTGTATAGACTCCCTTTGAGTGTGTTGCTACGTATATTTGGGGATGTCTCTGGAAATGGTTATACAGTCTATGGGAATGTGTTTTTGTATGCCAATTGAATAGTATTTTAAATACTTTGTTGGCATAACAAGTTATACAAGTGTTGCCAAGATGTATGAGAAAGGTGTCCATCACAGGGGAATATGAGCTGCCAGGAAAAGGGCTTCACCCTGTGTTTGGTGTTGGAGTCCTTATGTTCATTTCTGGTTGTTTCTCCGTGGTGCTTGGTGGGGGGGGGGGAGTATGTCTTTCAGTGTGTGTTGGAGGCTAGTGGGGTCAAAGGTGTGTGTCTGAGAGGTCAGGGGGATGTTTCAACAGGCAAATATTCCCTTCATCATGAAGTATTAAACACAAAGCATAGTCTAAATCCAGAAGGGAGCAACTATGCAACCAACAGTTGACAGAGGAGAGACTAAAAAAGAAAGACATTTTCCATTCCAGATTCTGAAATATGAGGGAGCAAGCAAACAATTTCCTCACATTCTCATCTCCCAAGGGATGAGGAAAGACCATTCCTGACCTTGTGAGACAGACAGAAAAGATAGAGACAGCATCACACTATATAGCAACCTGCCATTACATTAAGAATGGACACTGATGAAAAGAACAGTGTGAAGCCTGGAACAGATTGTACCCACCTTTGACAGACACCTGAGGAGTTTGTATTTATTATACTTACTCAACACCTCTATAAATTGTCATGCCAGTAAAGTGTGTGAGTTGTCTGAAGGTGTCAGGATGTCTGTTTCATGTGTGTGTGTGTGCGTGTGCGTGTGTGTGGTTGGTTGGTGTGTGCTTCCATAGGTGTTTTTGGGAGAGTCAATGCTTCTAAAATCTGGAGAATCAATGAGTGTGTGCGGCTGGGCGTAGCAGCATGTCTTTGTGATTGTCCGTGAGGTAGGTGATGAGAGCTTGTGTGTTTGGAGGGATGTCACTATCTATGTTGTGGGGCAGAGGTCAGGATTCCTGTTTGTATTTGGGAGAATTGTAGCGTGTGTGTTTCAGAGAGATGACAGTGTACATGTGCCTCGGAGCTCCTCACATCTCCTCCTGCAGTGTGGTGTTATTTGGGGGTTATCCCAACCTTTTCACCTCTAGCCCTCCTGGGACTTATGCAAATGATCTGTACAAACCTCACTCTGCTAATCCTCACCATGCTCCTTTTATGCAGACAGGGATATACAGGACTGTGGGTCAGCGACATGGCATCACCACTGCTCCCAGAATCAGAAGACATCTTAGCCCTATGCATGTTAGCATGCAGCCTTCTGCTGGCTTTCTTCTCCTCTCCCACTCCCTTCTTCTCTTTTCTTGACCTAGGGGTTACCTATGGGATACAAGGCTCCAGAAGGGGCTAACCCAGCCACTCAAGCTCCTGCTGACCTTTTCAAGTTCTGGTGAATGCATTAGTTATAATTGGGAAGCACAAAAGAGAGGAGAAAATTCAGCCAGGAAAAAGGTCAGTTAAAGGGCAAAGATCCAAATGACGCAAAGACTGAAAATCTCCCCAAGAGCTAAAACACAGAAGGGAGAAAGAGGCAAAGAAATGGGAGATACAGAGTAAGGTCCCCCATGCCTGGGGTGAGGATAGTGCAAAGGTGTCACAGAAAAGGGAGAGACAGACAGACAGATGAGGGGGGTAGGTGGAGAGCAGGGGAGGCTGCTAAGCTGATACCTGGGCTGAAGCTAGGGGTTATGCCTGGAAATGAGTGACAGGGGAGGGATCATGTGAGGATTTCCTATTGTGTTCCCTCTCTCTGGGGCATCTGGCATTGGCCACTGTCGGCAGACAGGATACTGGGCTGGATGGACCTTTGGTCTGACCCACTGTGACTGTTCTTACGTTCTTATGATGAATTAGGGGAAGGGCATTAGAGAGAGTGTGGTTAAGGGACTTTTAAAGGCATAGGATGGGCAGGTCACAGGATTAGTGTGAAGCTGGTGATACCACCTTTTACTGTGAAGTGTGGATGAAGGGGCTGGGATAAAGTATTTAGGGTTTAGAGGTCTAGTTTTCCTGATGTCAATCCTGGACAAAATAACAGAAAGGCTGGTGCAAGATTCAATTGATAAAGAATGAAAGGATAGGAATATAATGAATGCCAATCAATTTGATTTATGAAGAATAGGTTTTCTCATACTAACCTGACTTCAGTGTTTCATAAGATTATGGATTTGGATGTTAAAGATAAATGTGTCACTGCAATAAACTTAGAGTTTTGTAAGGTGATTGACTTAGCATTTCATGATATTCTGATTTAAAAATTGGCACTATATAGTATCAAAAATTCATAGATTCTAAGGCCAGACGGAATTATTGTGATCAGCTTGTCTGACCTCCTGTGATCAGCTTGTCTGACACAGGCAATAGAATTTCCCCAAAATAATTCCTAGAGCAGATCCTTCAAACAATCTTGATTGACAATTATTAGCGATAGAGAATTCACATGAGTCTTGGTAAGTTGTTCCAATGGTTAATCTGTTCAAACTTTATTCCTTATTTCTAGTCTGAATTTTTCTAGTTTCACCTTCTAGCCATCAGCATGTTATATCTTTCTCTGTGAGACCAAAGAACCTATTATTAAAGATTTGTTCCAGTGTAGGTGCTCATAGACTGTAATGGCTAATTACCCATCTCTTTGTTAAGCTAACTAGACTGAACACCTTGGGTCTCTCATTAGAAGGCATGTTTTCTATTCCTTTAATCGTTTTTGTTGCTCTTCTCTGCACTCTCTCTTATCAACATCCTTCTTGAATTGTGGACACCAGAACTGGACACAGGATTCCAGCAGCTGTCAAACACAGAGGTAAAATAACCTCTCTGCTCCTACTCAGGATTCCTCTGTTGATGAACCCCAAGAACACGTTAATCCTTTTAGACACAGTGTCACACAGCTCATTTGATTATTCACCATGACCATGAAGTCTTTTTCAGAGTCACTGCTTCCCAGAATAGAGTCCCCCATCTAGCACAGCCTACATGCTTTGTTCCTAGATGGATGCATTTACACTGAGTCATCAGTAAAGCTTGCTTACACTCAGCTTATCAAGCCATCCAGACCACTCTGCATCAGTGACTTCTCCTCTTTGTTATTTACCACTCCCCCAAAAGTAGTGGCAATGGGGATTCATTGGGAGTGTTTCTAAGGCGGCTCTGTACAAACCAGTACTAGGTGCACAACTATTCAATGTGTTCACTGATCTGGAAGTGAATTTTCAATCACTACTGACAAACTTTGCAGATGATACAAAGTGATGAGATATGGGCAGTCATAAAGAGTTATCTGAACTGCTTGGTAAACTGGCACCATTCAAACTATTTTCATTGTAGTACAGGCAACTGAAAAGTTAGGCTATGTCTATACTATGCATTTATTTTGGAATAATAACTCCCAAAATAACTATTTGGAAATAGCACGTTCATTCTACAAATGCCCATCGAAATAGCGCAGAGCTATGTCGAAATAGCGTATCCACACTGATTGGAGCCGGAATTGCATGAAAGACCCCCCCAGAAGCGCTCCGGGCAGGGCGTCAGGACAGCACTCACTTCCTGGAGCTGCTGCCTGAGCCTATCTGAGACTCACGCCTTAAAGGGAGCGCCCAGGACAGTCGTGTCTCAGTCTCCTCTCCATTGCCTCCTTCCTCGAGGGACAGTAAACACCACACTGCCTGCTCTGGTTGCCCTTGCGGATGCCACAGCACTCCAGCCATGGGGCCGGACCTGCAGCCAAGAAGTCTCCTGGCACAGGAAGTCTCCTGCCCTCATAGTCCTGCAGGATTAGGACCAGAAGCTCACTCTGGGCACCTCTTCACCCCACTCCATGTGCTTCTCATGCACCACCGCCCCTCCTGCCTTCCCCCATGCACTGTGCAGCCCCACTTCTGATGAAAGGACACCAGCTCTGACTCGGATCGTCATGGAGCGGCAGGACGACCAGCAGTGGCTGCAGAACTTCTGCATGTGGAAGGCCACCTTCCTGGAGCTGTGCGAGTGGTTCGCCCCTGCCTTCTGGTGATGGGACACCCACATGTGACCCCCATCCTCCTCCAATGGGTCGCCATTGCCCCATGGAAGCTTACCATGCCGGACAATTACCACTCGTTCGGGACCCAGTTCAGCCTGGGGAGATCAACTGTCGGGGCCGTGCTCATGCAGGTTTGACTCTTACTATTGTCCCAGGAGGGTAGTGAGCTCCTGGAATGGGGTTTCCTGGGTGGGGTGAACTCTGTCCCGCCTTCACAAAGCCCTGCGGGGGATGGGGTAGTTGGGCCTTTCTCAGCTTTGTCTGAACCTTGGGAGACATCCTGGGAGGGAGGATCTGGCTCCAGGGACAGGATGACTGCCTGGTTGGTAGGCACAGTGTCCTGACTGGCCTTCTCTTCCTCCTCCACCTCCTCTTCCTCCTCATCCACAGCCCCACCCTCTGGGAAGCTCACAATAGGCATCTCTAGGCAAAGGAGGGACTGACCCCCCTCCCAGGATGCGGTGCAGCTGCTCATGAAAGCGGCAGGTCTGGGGTGCCTCTCCTGAGTGGGAACTCTATTCCCTGGCCTTGGTGTAGGCCTGCCCAAGTTCTTTGATTTTTCATGCACTCCTACTCCTGGGTGTGCATTTGGTCCTCCTGGTCCAGGCTGGTATGCATCTGGCCATAAACATTGGCGTTCCTGCACCTGGTGTGGAGATCCTGGAGGTTAGCGTCCTTTCCCCAGACCTCAATGAGATCCAGGATCTCCACACCAGACCAGGAAGGGGCTCTCTTCTGCCCCGGGCCAGGGGCTTGGGAGCTGGCTGCTGGCTTGCTAGCAGCCCTGAGAGACTTGGTGGGAGCACTGGGGTCAGCCATTGCTGCAGAAATGTGTTCTTCAGTGTGGCACAGGGCTGGCAGAGCCTGCATAGTGCCACAAACAGTTTTCCCTGTGGCTGCAGCTTTAAAGGCTGCAAGGGAAGGGAAACTATAGAGTTTTGAGGGGTATGCACAGAGTGGCCACCAGGGAAGCTGTGAGAAGCCTTGGAGGCCAATTATTTCAAAATAACCATAGCTGCACCATCCACACACACACTCTATTTTGAAATGGGTGTTATTCCTTGTGAAATGAAGGTTTATTATTCTAGAATAAGAAGCTTGTTATGTTGAAATTATTTCAAAATAACAGGCTTGCTGTGTGGACACTTGTTATTTTGCTACAGTGTAGACGTGACCTCATACAGCTAGGAAATAGGAATACTGGGCCACACCTAAAGAATGAGGGACTGTATCCTGGAAAGCAATAACTCTGAAAAGGATTTAGGGTTCATATTGGGCAAATAATATGAATTTCCAATGTGACACCGTGGCAGAAAAGGTGACTGTAATCCTTGGATGTATAAACAGCAAAGGAGGAATAGGAAAGTGATTTTACTGCTGGTTACAGCACTGATGGGAGTAATACCTGAATTCTGCATCCAGTTCTGGTGTCCACATCTTTAAAAGGATAGTAGAAATGGTAGCGTGTGCACAGGAAAGCCATATAAATGATTTGAAAACTGGAACAAATGCCTTACAGTGATAGACTTAAAGAGCTCCATCTGTTTAGCTTATCTAAAAGGAGACTGAGAGATGACATGATTACAATGTCTAAGTACCTTCATGGGGAGAAAATACTAGGTACTAAAGGGATCTTCAATATACTGAGAAAGGCACAAGAACCAGTGGCTGGAAGCTGAAGCCAGACAAATTCAAATTAGAAATAAGGGACATATATTTAACACTGAGGGTGAAACACTAAAGGAAGTAGTGGATTTTCTACCTCTTGGCATCTTCATATCAGTACTGAATGCCTCCATGGAAGAGATGCTTTGGTAATATACACATTATTGGGCTCAACACAGGGGTAACTAGCTGAAATTATATGGCCTGTGATAAACAGAATGTCAGAATGAATGATAATAATGGTCTTTTCTTGGCTTAAAATGTATGACTCTATGAATGTTTCCATCTTGAACACAATTGTGAAGAACATGGTGCTGACTGTGACCAGTCAGTGTGGAGCAAGGCAAATCATGATAAATATCATGTCAGCTATCTCATTTCTTCACTACTGCATTCAAAAAGTAATATGTAGATGCGCCCTAATGGGTTCAGAATGAAGTTTGAGGAAGAGGTGAGGGGAGTTTTGTCTGGGGGGAGGAGGGTTATGGTTAGGGCAGAGTGAGGGATTGGGTTTTAGAAAAAGAGTTAGAAGCATTTATCAGCCCCAAATATTCAAAAATCATGAGTCAGGCCCCAAAATAAGAATGAGATTGGCTTAGATATGAGAGGGGTATTTTTAAAGTTGGATTCCTTTTCTTTGCCTTCTAATTTTAGATTACAGCTCTTGGCAGCTATGAGAGTTAGAAACTGATTTTTTTTCAAAAAAAGAAACTGAATTTCTTACAGCTCTGGGAGCTAGGGCTTTAAGAACAGTACTAAATATCACAAATCTTGGCCTAAGGGGGGAAGAACTATGTTTTACAATCCTATGCTGAGGTTATGGGAGAGTTTTAGTGAGAGATCAGAATGAGGGTTTTGGGGGGAGGGTGGGAAGCTCAGCTTGAGGGTATCTCAGGGTCAGGATTAGGCAGGAAACTTCCACAGCCTCTCCCTTATATTAGCCCCACAGCTGCATGAAATGGAAGCAGAGATGCAGCAGCATAATCGAGCAGATGAGGTGGGTGAGGGGTGGAAGTGCAGAGTGAGGACAGAGACAGCATCACGTAGCTAGAATGATGGAGCTGCCCGGCTTTATCTGACTAATAATGAAAGGCAGCAAGGCAAGCGTATCGGAGAGTGTGAGAGAAACGGATCAATAGAGAGATAAAGCCTGAGATGGAAGGAGCAGGGGGTAGGGTATAGAGTTATAGAATGCTGCAAATCCTACATTCTCCATCCGCTATGTATTCACCTTGTGCCGGTGGAAGAGACTGCACAAGGTATAGAGCAGTGGCGGCTCATCAATACACACGAAGTAGGTGGTCACGGCCGTTGAGAGCTTTGGAGGTGCGGGCGCTGATCGCACGTTTTGTCTAGGGCGCCAGTTGCCGGCAGCTCGTCTAGGGCTGGTCCTGGTATAGAGCAACGGTGAATTAGGCCCAAATACAGAAAGAGAGATAAGAGACCAAGATCTGTTGTTAAATCTCCCATGTAACCTGACCCATGACAGCTGGTTCCCATCCTGGAAGACCTATTTCCTCTAGGTTCTTCACTACATAAGGCTTGTGGAGAGTGCTTGGAAACTGTTAACTCCAGGACCACAGATTCACAGCCTCTCCCCAATTAACTGACCCAGCTTGGGTCCAGTGTGGTGCTCAAATAGCCTCACCCACTTGCCTTGTCTACGTTAGGAGTTTACAGTGAGATAGTTATGTCCATTACCTGGCTCATTGTTAAAAAACACCCCTTTTCTCTCTCATAGACATGGCCCAAGTGAAGATATATCCTTAACTGAGCTTTCCAAATCATGTTAAGAAAACTCAGTTGTGCTAACACAATAGAAAAAAACCACATTCTATTTGCCCATAGCCTACATTAAACCACAAATATTTTTGTCCTTGAACACACATTTGCAGACTAGCCCTTACAAATGTGTTATTTCAAGATAACTGGCAATCGTTTTAATGTAAAAATCTGCTATAAGTGTTCCTAGGGGCTGGGGAGTTCTTGGTTCTATTCCCACATATGGACAGAATGTATCACAGAACAATCCTTCTTCAGTAGCGGTGTTCTGTAGAGAAAACAACTCTAAAAACAAATGGACTTGCACCTGGTTTGAGTCCCAACTTTGTCTCTCTTATTAACAGGTCTCTTCACGCTTTCTGGAACAGTATAAAGCGCACAGAGACATCTAGTGACTGAATAATATACTGCCAGTAATGAGCTAGAATCAGTGATTCTCAAAGTATGATCTGAGGACTGCTAGTAATCCACAGCCATCTTGCAGGTAGGCCGTGGCCTTGAGGCAGGCCACTTCTATGGCAAGGAGCCCATGCTGGTGCTCCATTCTCGCCTGCCCCCACATGGTAGAAGCAGCAGTGTCATCTTCCTGCTGTGGGATAGGGATGTGAATGACTAGTCGAGTAGTTGCTCCCCCCATTGCTGCCTCTATCAGAAAGAGGCAGCAAGGGACGGGGGAGAGAAGGGAGAACTTCAAAGCAGCAACACCATGTGGAGCCTAGGGCCAGACGCTGCCACTTTGAAATGCCACATTCAGCCCAGAGCCAGCTGGGGTGTCTCCAGGCTCCTTGCGGCATTTCAAAGCAGCACCGCCGCACGGAGTCCGGGGTCAGTGGGGGAGTCCCCAGCTGGCCCCAGATTCCACACGGCGCTTTCGACCTGGGGCTGTTGCTACACTTTAAAGGTGGAGGCGCCCTCTCAACTACTTGAATAGTCAATGCACAATACATGGACTATTCGATTAGTCAGTTACAGGCAATTTAACATCCCTGCTGTGGGATGAGGGTCTTCGAGCCTCGCAGGCTGGATCCGGCTCGCGGGGGGAGGGGAAAGCAGCTCTGTGCACTGCCGTTTCCCCTCCCCCAGCTGAAGGAACAGCAGCGCAGGAAACTACTCACCTGGAGGCTTTCCCTGCTGCTCCCATTAGCCAGAATGGGAGCAGCAGGGGGGTGATGCCTGGGAGCGGCAGGGGGCGCAGAACTAGGTAAGCACCCCTCATTCCCAGACTCTGAACCCCCATTGCCCTCACACACATACCCTCCCATCCAGACCCAGCACCTCACTCTGCTCCTATACCCTCCTTCCTGCCCAGACCTCTCACCCCCACCAGCATCCCACCTCCTGCCCAGACCCACTACCATCAGCCCACTCCTGCACCCAACCTCGCAGTCAGATCCTCCATCCTCAGCCAGCTCCTGCACCATATATCCCAGCCAGACCACCACACCACTGGTGCACTCTGCTTCCTCAGACCACACACCCTCACCCTCATCCCACCAGACCCTGCACCTCCAACCCACTCCCTGGCAGCCGCCTCCCACACACTGAACCCTTCATTTTTGGCCCTATCACAGAGTCTAGGGGGCCCACAAAATCTACTAGCCCTGGGATCCCAGAAGAGTTATCTGGCCTGAGAAACTCTAAACCTCTGTCCTCCCTTTTCTTCTCTTCCCTTCCTCTCACAGGGCTGGAGCTTAAGGAGAGTAAGGTGTCTCAGTCATGGGCCATATCACTGAAGGTTGAGTTTTTTGGGGGAGGGTTCTAACTTTTGTGGGGCCCCCAACTGATTTTTCTATGGGTCAGAAAAAGGTTTCCCACCCCAGCCATAAAGACAGTGTTAAAACATTTTGTTTCAGATATAAATTAAAATGTTACTTTATTTAAAACTAACATGATAAACTGCTTAATCTCTTTAAAAATTTTGATTTGATTGATATTTCCTTTCTTACTGGTTATATGCACCACCTTATGTTACAGCTGCGTATTTACGTTTTTGTGCTCCAGGAGCCTAATATGAATAATTTAGTATTTAAGGTATTTAGAGATAAGCGAAGGCATTTTGTCATCATGGATGGTTGGCTGGTGGTCCGTGGAAAAATTTTCATTGAGTGGGGTGGGCCGCTGGCCAAAAAATTTGAGAACTACTGAGGTAGATCAGAGAGCATTTGGGTCTTGTCAACATCTGAAATGTGTACCAAATGTAACTACATACTAGTAATGTTAAAGTTGTACAATCCCTTTACAATACATGCAGTTACATTAACAGAGTTGCTTTAGACAAGAATAGCTAGTCCCATACAAAAAGGGAAATAACTCTGACAAGTATGCCATTGTTATACCTGTGCAACTATGTTCACTCTATGGCTTTTATTCTATAAATCAAACCTAAGTATAAACAGTTATACCTATGACACTTTCAAGTGTGGACCAGACTTGGGAACCTGTTTCTGACCTTGTGGGTGGAAGGGTCTAACTGTTGCAAATGTAGCCTCCCCACAGGAATTTTAGGGGCAAAGAAATTAGTTTTAAGAGCAAGATGGATAAATTCAAAGTGTGATTATATGATGGGGTTGCTTGTGACAGGAGAGGAGGAAGGATCCACAGCCCTCAGACTCACTTCTGGTTTCTTTGTTATCGTCCTATAGCTCATGCTTCAGGATTTCAGCTGACTGCTGGCAGGGTCAGGAAAAGATTCCCCCTCCCTCCCATGCTTTTTGGGAGGGATTTTTAAAGCTCTTTCCAAAGCACCAGGGATGGCCATGGCTATGATGGGATATTGGGAGGGGGAGCAGGGCTTTGCGGTGATACCAACATTCTCCCTCTCAAGTGCTGGATTGGCAGGTTCTTTCTCACATGCTCAGAGTCACTGATCATCATCCTGTAGGGTCACTTGTTCCCTGCACAAAATTCTCTGTTACACACACACAGGGGCTATATCTACATTGGCATAATCTTGCACAAATACTCTTTAATGCAAGAGTTCTTGCGTTAAAGTATTTGCGCAAGAGAGCATCTACAGTGGCATGTGCCTTTGCGCAAGAGATGTGCTTTTGCGCAAGAGCATCCGTGCCAGTGTAGACTCTCACTTGCACAAGAAAGCTCTGATGGCCATTTTAATCATCGGGTTTTCTTGAGCAAGAAATTCATGTTGCCTGTCTACACTGGCCTCTTGCGCAAGAACAGTTGCACAAGAGGGTTTATTCCTGAGCAGGAGGATCATAGTTCTTGCGCAAGAAGCACTGATTTCACACATTAGAACGTCAGTGTTCTTGCGCAAGAACTCCCCACCAGTATAGACAGGCAGCATGTTTTTGCGCAAAAGCAGCTGCTTTTGCACAAGATCACACCAATGTAGACACAGCCTGGGACACAACCACCTTCACCTTTCAATGGACTCAAGACATAAAACCCTTTCATTTAGGCCCTCCCACCCTTTCCCAGTTCCTAGGGCTCTGGGTATAAGGCATTCAACTTTATCCCTTTGTGGGCTCCAAGCTCTCTCTCCCCATGGGGCCTAGGGTATAACATGCATTCCCTATGGACTCAGGATCTTCAGGGTTATGGCTCTTTTACAAGTGAAAGAGCCTTATGCAATAATATGTTTAATCTCTGTTTATGAACAGTCACCAAAGCAGCATAAACACGCTTAGCATACAATGCGCACCACTCCCAATAAAACCGATGCACTTTTCTTGCTGGCCAGCCAGGATCAGATCATCTGGGGATTTCAGCTTCTGCATGGTGTGATTGACAGGGTGTGGAGGTCTGGGAGCTCTGGTGTTGGGGCTGTGTTCTGTAGCTGGTTCCAAAGAACTTCCTTTTGGACCTGAGTTTACATAGTGAAACTTGAGTCTCATTTAGCAAACCCAGGGCTATTCAACTTTGGAAGCCCCAGGGGCCACAATGATATGCACAGCAAATGCCGACGGTGGTTGCAGACATGCAAATATATATGCAAATAGCTTCTTTCATATTGATGGGAATGAATACAAAGATTAAGGCAAGACTACACAACACGCAGGCCCCATTTAAGTCAGTTCTGCTGATATTAATAAAATGTAACATTTACCCAATTTCCACCCATATGACAGAACTTTTAATGAGCAATGACAGTCCAGGAATTTAACTACTAAAACTCATCTCAACAGAAGACCATGATACTGACTACTTTTTTATTTTGGCTCCCACTCGTGGGCCACGTGTTGAGCACTGCAGAAATCCATGGGCCACATGTTGAGTAGCCCTGCCTTAACCAATCATTTTACTAAAGTATTAATTAAACAATTTTCTATCTAATTCTAACGCATTGTAAAACAATTCTTTAACCAATCATTCCCCACCACCACACAGAGGTGTCCTTAGGCATATGCAGCTGGATAGGGAACCATTAAATTTAGGGCATCTATCCTGCATACGCCACAGGATGGTATATTAAGCAGCCATGCTTCATTGGCTTTGGCAGTCCCATCAGTCCCATTCCCCAGCTGATTCTCCTCCCATCCCGCCTCCCCCTCCCCCGGTAAGCTCAGCGCTGGCTCCAGCACCCCTGCCCTCAGCTGGCCCTCCATCCCATGAGCTGTGGACCAGAGGACATTGGAGGAGCAGGGGCAGCCACACAGCCAACTGATGGAGAGAAGCAGCCATTTCCCCTTCAAAGCACCACATTTGTCTGGCTGGCAACAGAGCTGCCTGCCCTCTGTTCCTCTAGCTTGTGCTTGCACTGCCCATGCCTCCTACTTGCTACTCTGAGGCTGTAGGCGAGCCTCCCTCCCTGCCCTGCTCCAGGGTTGCCAATTCTCCCAGACGAGACACCAGTGCAGCAAATGGCATCCTGTTCAAGAGAGTTGGCAACCCTCTGCCTTCCACAGTGTGGCGCAATCAATCCCCACTTGAGGGGGTGGGTGCGGGTGCTGGTGCTGGGCTGCATAGGGCACCAGCACCGATAAGAATGACCCTGCCGCCATAGTTGATTTACACTTAGCAAAATTAGTTATATAACAGAAAGAAACAATTGAAGAACCAGGCAGAGACCATACAGATAGAGAAGTGGGAACCATAAAAACAAAACAATAAAGAAGTAGAGATTTCACAGCCACAACCACTGATAAGTGTTTTATTTCCAGAAAGAATGCTATCAACGTTTTCTTTAACTGACTTAAGATCTGTTTCTTTATTGGCTGATGGTGGATACACTGTTGGAGCAGGATCACTTCCTTAATGGCCTAATTACATTGCTTTACTGTAATTTAGCTGGAATGTGAGAACCTGACTTTCTACTTCTTGGCTCGTGGCTGTTCAAAAAAGGTCTCAGGCCATTTTTCCGACAAAACTTGAGGCACACCCACACTGCAATTGCATTCGTCCGCAAGAAAATCAAAAGAACAGAGGGGTTTTTCTGGCATTTGTAATCCTCATTCTATGAGGAAGAAGCCTTTTTCTGAAAGAACTCTTTCACAAAAAGGTGCGTATGGACGGGAAAAAGGGAGTTCTTTTGGAAGAAGAGGAAGGAGGAAAAAGTACAGGTACCCTGGTGGCCATTCTGGCCATTGCAATCACAGCTTACATGCGAGTCTGGGCACTATCTGTCGAAAAAGCAGATTGCTTTTTAATGCGCTTTTGCAGTGTGGATGCTCTTTCAGAAGAAGTTTTTGCAGAAGATCTCTTCTGAAAAAAGCTTCTTCCGAAAGAAGCCTGTAGTCTAGATGTAGTCAGAGTCAGCCCTTACAACATGGCTGCAGGAAAAGGTCTGGGCCTTACGCAGGAAGGAATTTCCACTCAGGTCACAATGGCCTTCCTCTACTGCATGTTTGCAGGTCTCTTGCCATGATTATCTAGGTATGTGTCACTTAATCATTTCCCTGCGTTGCAGCAGGAAATCGGACACTGGTCCCTCCTATTCTCTGCCTGTGCAAAGATAGTCCACTGTCTGCTTTGGTCTAATGTTGCTTGTTCCCTTTAGTGTGTAGCTCCTGGGTGTGTTGGTGGCCTGTGCTACCAAGGTCAGAAGATAATCTGGTGGCTGGGCCCTTACGATTCCAAGACTCACTGTCAGGACGCCTGCGACCTGTCTGTGTGGCGGGAGCGGAGCTGTGGCGAAGGGGGGCCGGTTTAGTCAGGCTGAGTGGTTTGGGTCTGTGGGTGAGGTTGCACCTGCCCAGGTTTTCACAGAATCACCCTTTTGGTAAGTGGCTGGGCTGGCAAGTCGGTGCGGGTGCCCGCTGCCTAGTGTTGCGGAATGGGAGCATCCCGCACGCCTTGCTGCTCGTGCCGCAGCGGCAGGCCTGTCCCAGGCGGGCTTCCCGCGCCCGGCGCTGTGCGGGAGGCGGTGCCGCGACCATGGCAGCTTGTCGCTCCCGCAGCAGCGCGCAGGGCGGGTGCTGGGCTCGCGCCTCTCCAGCGGCGCCGCGCGGCTGCCGACAGGGGCACCTCCCCGCTGCGGGCTGGTGCAATGGCAACCGCGGGCCCGCACAGCGCCAGTGTCACTCAACGAGCCACTGGGCCAATCGCAGAGCGGCGGAGGCGGGAGTAGAGCGGCACAGACCCAATGGAGGGGAGAGAGAAAAGAGATGTGGGAGTGGCCTGGTGGCTCCCTGACGTCGGAAACCCGGAAGTGGCCGATGGGGGGAGGGGAGTGCCATAGAGGGGGCGAAAAGCGCTAGTTGCGGGAGGGCCCGAACCCCCCCGCGGGCAGGGGCGCCCCAGCTGGGAGCCCGGCGGGGCGCTGCGCACGCGCCGCTCTGCAGCCCGGGTCCGGCAGCGCCTGCTCTGCCCTGAGCGCGGCCCCGGCCCGGCCTCTCTCCGCCCCTGTCCCCGCGGCGCCGGCGGGCCGGGCCGGGCATGGCAGCCGAGGGGAAGGCGGCGGGGCAGAGCCAGGAGCAGCTCCTGCTGCTGGCCCGCTCGGCGCGCGGCGCGGCCCTGGCCGGCCTCATCCACCAGGTGCTGGAGGCGCCCGGCATCTACGTCTTCGGGGAGCTGCTGGATCTGCCCAACGTCCGGGAGGTGAGCGCCGGGGCAGCGGCCGGCCGCGGGGCTGGAGGAGGTCCGGGCCCAGCGCGGCGGCTGGGGGGGAGCGCTTCGTGGGGCTGCCCCGGGAAGGCGCAGCCCAGCCTGCCCGCGTGGGCGTGGGAGTAGCAGTGGGCTGCTGCCCGTGGCCTCCAGCGCCCGCGGGTTACACTGGGGGTCGGGGGCTCCCCCGCTATGCCCCTGCCAGCCTCCCGGAGTCTGCCCTCCCGCCGCTGTGCGGCCCGGGAAGCGCCTGCCCCTGCCCGCCCCACGCAGCTGTGTCGGCGGTAGCGACAGCACCCGAGCGTACCGCGTGCTGGGGGTGCGGGGTGGAAGAAAGCCGGGATTCGAGGCGCCCCCTGGACCTGGGGCAGTGGCCCGGCCGTGGCGTGCCAGGTTTCTCGCCGTTGTACTGAGTGCTCTCTCCCCTGCAGCTGGCTGAGAGTGAGTTCTCCTCCGTCTTCCGTCTGCTCACGCTCTTCGCATACGGGACCTACTCGGATTACTTGTGTAAGTGTGTCCTTCTCCTACAGCCCCTAGCCTAGTGCCCCGGCGCCTCCCGCTCTCCTGGGAAGCAGGCAAGGTGGATAGGTTTGCCAGCTTTCTAACTGCAGAAAACCAAACACCCTCCTCTGCTGCCCCCTTCCTTGATCCCCCTTTCACTCCATCTCTCCCCATGCTCACTTACTCATGCTTGGGAAGGAAGGAACAGGAAGGGGCTTTGGCTGCTTACTCCAAGTGGCTCCCAGGTAGCAGTGATGTGTCCCTCCAGCTCCTAGGTGGATGGGGTGGCCAGGGAGCTCTGTGTCCTGTGCCTGTCCTCACGTGTCTTCCCCCAGAGTGCTTATTGACCAGGGGGAACTATGGGTGCAGCACATGGTGTCTCTGTTGTTGCCCTACCCCCTGTGAGTCAGAGGAATGTGTCTCCACTTCCTGGGAACCAACTGGAGCCAGGCAAGGAACCTGCCAACTCCACCACCTGGCCTTTTAATGACCCAGTCAGTAGTGCTGACCCAAGCTGACAGGATACCTTTCGGCTTGCATGTTCCACTTGAAAACTGGCAACCCTAAAGATGGGAGGGGAGAAGGGCAAGTAACTGACTCGGGGTTCAGGTTTCAAAACTGGTCAGGGCAATTTTGGGGATGCAGAAGCCCCATATTGCAGCCCAGGGAGGGAATAGTGTTTTTTCTCTATAGTTCTGGGGGGAGACCCCATGTAGGATACTTCTCAGTGCTGGACCTTCCATTTGCAGAAAAAGAGTGACAAAGTTGAAGGAACTCACCAACCTATTGAAATGCTCAGAGGGGAAAAGGGGTCCTGCAGCAGCACAGGCTGGTGGATAGGGCATTGCCTAGAACTCAGGAGACTGGGGTTCTCTTCTCGGCTCTACTACTGCACTTGCTGTGTGGCTTCAGGCCAGTTGCTCTTTCTGCGTTATATCCCTTTTTAGACTGGACGTTCATTGTAACAGGCAGGCTCACTTGCTCTGTGTGCACGCAATGGCTAGCTCAATGGAAGCCTGACTTTGTTGGGGTTCTAGATGCTTCTGGAATTCAAATAATACAGGTGGAGTTCTGGGTGGAGATTCCACGTGTACAACACTTCCATTTGGCTTCATGGCTCCAGTTAGGTGAGGAATGAGGGGTCTGATTATGAGGGCCATCTGCCAATGGTTAGGGATGTGGATGAAGAGAAGATTTATTTAGGGCTCATCTGGGAAGTGAGGAGCAGGAGGAGCTGGGTGAGACAGATTCCAGGAGAAGGCTTCCTCCATGCAGAGCTGTGTGAGAGCTTTAGGAGATACCTTGCAGAGGGTACGTTAGAGACTTTGAGGAATGGATGTGGGGCAAAGGACCCTAGCCAGAGACTAGAAGAGGTGAGATTGGACAGCTCCAACTCTAACACCGTGCTCTTTCTCCTGAGAGCAGCCGAAGCTGGAAACCTCCCGCCACTGACTGAGGCTCAAAAGAACAAGCTGAGGCACCTGTCAGTGGTCACTCTGGCTGCCAAGATCAAGGTAATGGCTTAGTCCCTCTCCCCTTTCTTGTTGGGGTTGTCCCATACTAACTACCTTTGCTTTCCACAGTGTATCCCCTATGCAGTGCTGCTGGAACAGTTGCAGCTGAAGAATGTGCGGCAGCTGGAGGATCTAGTTATTGAGGCTGTGTATGCGGATGTGCTGCGCGGAAGCCTGGACCAGCGCAATCAACGCCTTGAGATCGACTACTGCATTGGGCGGGATATCCGCAGGGAGGAGCTCAGCACCATCACACGCACGTTGCAGGAGTGGTAAGGACGAAGCCCCCAAGGCCAGCTCCCTTCTCCCCCCAGAATGTCGGAGTGGTGACAAGCCTCTTCCATGGACTTTTAGGGTGGTGAGGAGGTGCTGACATGGAAGGAGTGGTGAGGAGATCTCTCCTAACCCGCCATGATCTACAGATGGGACACCCACACCTGCCCATGTTGCAGGAGTGCTATTGAGACTTCAGACCTATGGAGTCACTGAGCGCCCCTAACTGCACATGTGCTGCAGGACTGCTGACAACCCCAACTTCAGGCAGCTCTCAGTCCTCTTGTGGCCACAAGTAGGGAGGAGACTCCTCCAAATATGGGAAAGAAGCTTCTCAGTTCTGTGCGCTGCTGGAAGAGTGCAGGGAGCCTGTACCCTTCTGGGACAAGGACTTCCTCAGCCTTCTCTAAAACTCACAGGGCTGAATCTGCCCTCTCACCGTGAGCTCCTCATAGCCTTGCAGTGATTGCGTCAGCCCCCTAGCCCTGCTCTCACTTCCGCTGTTGTCTGCCTTACTGGGGACTATTGAACCTATTCCCTTCCTGCTCAGATACACTCCTCTCCTCTTAGGCACTTGCTGATGCTGCCAACGTGTAGTGATATGTGGACAGAGAACTTATGCCGTCCCCTGTTTCCCCACTGCAGCGCTTTTGGGGGAAACTGTCCAATCTGCTCATTTTTGTGTCTCTTCTGCAGGTGCCTGGGCTGCGAAGTTGTCCTGTCAGGGATTGAGGAGCAGGTTAGCCGAGCCAACCAACATAAGGAGCAACAGCTAGGCCTAAAGCAACAGATAGAGAGTGAGGTGAGCATGCTCTTGCAGAACAACCAATTCCCCTGATCTGGGGCTGGGTTGGAATCAGTGCCCTACAGATGAAAGGCCTTAAATTCCATACCTAAGCCAGCCCTTGTATTCCATAGTTCTTCCCCCAATCAGCACCCTCTGGCAGCTCAGGCCTGAGGGAGGTTCATTGCACAGCAAGATCCGCCCCCCCCCCGCCCCATAGATCTCTCAGGGGCTGCTGCTAAGTGTTTCTGTTTTAATTATGTATTTATCGTGTACACTTAACTCCAGTTTAACATGCCTTCTCCTTTCAAGTTTCCTTTGTCATTGCTTTCCAACTCTGGCAGGTGGCAAATCTGAAGAAGACAATTAAAGTGACGACAGCAGCAGCTGCAGCAGCCACATCCCAGGATCCAGAGCAGCATCTAACAGAGCTCAGGGAGCCAGCTCCTGGCACCAACCAGCGTCAGGCCAGCAAGAAAGCTTCTAAGGCCAAAGGGTGAGGAGCAGTGACCCCTCTGCATGTGTATTCAGGGCAGTGAGTCTCCGGGGCCTTTGTTTCAGGGCAGTAACACGGATACTGTGGCAGGCTTACTGCCTGCGGAGCCTTGCTCCCCAGTCATCTGGAGTGATTCTCTGAGAGCCTCAATTTGAGGCAATACACTTCTTCTGTGGTGGCACCCATCCACAGCTGAGAATCTCAGCCTCTTCTCAGGTGCCTTGGGCAAGGAGGTGGGTGTGAGTCTGTGGGCCCCTTGCTCCATTCTGAGACTTTGTTTCTTTTTCTGCAGGCTCCGGGGCAGCGCAAAGATCTGGTCTAAATCAAACTAGCTGGATCTCTAAACTCCTGGGAGGGTGAGAGGGAGACAGCGGGGTTAAAAAGCAGGTGTCCTGAGTGTGATACTTCTTTGCTCATCTCCAGCATCTGTCTGTCCAGCAAGTTCTCCTGCACATTCATTCTTTTACCATCTGCTCTATGCTTCTGTCTGTCCTCGACCTTCTAGCAATCTTTCTCTGTCCTCCCCATCTCTTAGCACCTCAGCTCCTCTGTTCCACATGTCTCTCTCCCTATCCCTTGACAGGTAAATGTAAAGAGCCATAGGACTAACTCCATTGCAATCACCTTAGCACCAGAATATCATGGAAGCCTGCAAGTAACTTGCTCTGGTGCTTAGCAGCTATTTTGGCTCTGTGGGATCCTTGGACAATTTTGCTCCAGAGCGTAGCTGCCGTCTTGATTTTTTTCTTTGTTTTGCTGGGTGTGTGTGTGTGGGATTGTTTAAAAATATAAATCTCTCTCTCTATATATATATATCTATATATTAAAAATAGATCTGTGAATATACCTCTATAAACTTTCCCTCCTGACGTGTTCTCTTACTACTGCGGGGGAAGTTTGCAGATGCCTGAAGTCGCAAAGCAGCCAATGGTAGCTGGAGAGGGCCACCTCCTGTTGGCTGAGGTGGGGCAAGGGACCCAACTTGAATTTGTCTTTCATCCTGTGCAATAAATGGAGAGAGACTTTCTAGCACTTTGGCGGGATATGTTGTGTGGATGGGGTGTCTGAGAAGCCCTTACCTAGCTGAGGGGGCCATGCTCTATTCCTGCAAGAGGGGGAAGCACTCCTCCATGACTGTAAAATCAGTGCTGCAGGTGTAACTGAGGGTGGGGAAAAGAGCACCTTCTTTCAGGGATCTCAGAGCTGCACTTTGGAAACAGGGTTAATGGATTGATAGCTTACTTTGACCTGTACAACGTAGCCACTAGGATTTCTGCATGGGATTCCTGCATCAAGCCAGTAACGGTTGGTGAGCTGTACCATATTACCTGCCCCCAATTGTACTGCGCTGTGGAAGTTTCCCAGCAGTGTCTCAAGCCCTTCCAGAATGTCAAGTCTAGCCACAGGGAAGGCATGTCCTAAGAGGGGTTAATTGCCCCATTCATCTCAATGGGAGTTCTCCTCTCCACATTGCTGTGTACTTGTTGCATGCACTGGGCCTTTTTGCACTACATCCAGTCTGTCATGCCTAGTGCTGTCCAAGCAGTTGAGTGAGTCTGTCCCAGCACAGAATTGGTTTCTCCTTCCTGGGAACCATCCACTAGCCTCTCCATGTCACTTTCAATGTAGCAGTTAGTTACATCCTTATTAGTCTGGCCCTACACCACTGTACCGGCTGTTATATTCTGCTTCCAACATTATGCACCAAACTGTTGCAGGAAGGGAATTATAGCAGAGAAATAGGTGGCTTTGCAGGGGTGCCTAATTTCCTCAACATTATACTCACCTACAGCGCACTTGTGAGAGAACTCAGTAGCCCCAGGTTTAGAGTGTGAAGCAGTATGAAAGCGCATTAGTGCATAGCACAGACATCTTTCAATAAGAGAATTCAGATTCCTGGTCCTTTGGCTTAAGGGATAATGCTTGCTCCCCTAAGCCACTGGGCAAGTGCATGACTTAGGTGGTTATGGGTGAAAACACACTGATAAAAGCTACTATCAATTAGTTATTCCAGAAAAGCTCTAACATAAATTAGCTATTCCAGAATAATTCTCCTGTGTGGACACTGTATGCGGAAACAAAAGTGATTTTTATTCTGGAATAACTACTGCACTTCCCAAAATCACTTATTTCAGAAAAGAATATCTATCTGGATTCCAGAATAGCTATGCCAGTTAATTTGCCTGAGTAGCCAAGCCGTGGGTGTGTCATAAAGGAATTTGGGAGCTTTCTCTAAAACTGGGCAGAGGTGTTACATCATTTGAAGTGCAAACAAACAAAAAGTTTACTGGGTTTCTAAACTTGTGCTTGATGTCAGTGGCTGTGTCTACACTACTCTGGGCCACTTATTCTGGAAAATCAACCGCTTTTCCGGAATAAGCTGCGAGCTGTCTACACTGGCCCTTGAATTTCTGGAAAAGCAACGATGCTCTACTGTACAAAATCAGCCGCTATTCCGGAAAAACTATTCTGCTCCCGCTCGGGCATAAGTCCTTATTCCGGAACACTGTTCCGGAAAAGGGCCAGTGTAGACAGCCCAGTAGTCTTTTCCGGAAAAGCGCGTCTACATTGGCCACAGACGCTTTTCCGGAAAAAGGGCTTTTCCGGAAAAGCAGCCTGCCAATGTAGATGCTCCTTTTCCGGAAAAACAGAAAACGGAATAGTATTCCGTTTTAAGCAGTTCCGAAAATTCATGCCAGTGTAGACACAGCCAGTGTGTAGTTGAGTGAGGTAATCCGGTGATATACATTTGATGAGGATCAGAGCCACATTTTTTCCTTTGCTCTATGCAAAAGTTACAAGAATGTGGAAAATATGAAAAGCAGGTCTATTTGAAGGTACAGTATATAAGAAACTCTAGAAGTGGTGTGAAGTAAATAGCATGGAATTCAAAAAGGACATATACTCCACTGGGGAAGGAACAATCAGTTGTACATACAAAATGAGAAATGACTGTCTAGGAAGGAGTACTGCAGAGAGGGTTCTGGGGACTATAGTGGATCACAAGCTAAATATGAATCCACAGCAAAGATGGGCAATAAATTTTGCAGGTGGGCCACAATGAATTTTGGTATGTGGTCAGGGGGTAGCTCCACCCCTGAAAGGAGTGGGGCCAGGGGTGGAGCTGGGGACTAACCTCCCCTCAGAGTTGTCTGGAGCTGGAGGCTTTGAATTAAAAACCCAGCAAAGGGCTGGTGGCTCTGGCCCCTGCTGGCATAGTGCTTCAGCTGGGAGCCATTTAAATAGGATCCTGCTGCTTCAGCCACCACCTGGAAATTTGGTGGCATGGGCAGCAAGATAAAGATAGAAAGCCAGATGCAGTCCGCAGGTGAGATCAATGTGTTGGTGGGCCCAATCTGTCTCCCGAGCCACATCTTGCCCAGCGCTGATCAACAGTGTGATGGTTGCAGAAAATAAAAGCTAACATTCTAGAATGTGTTAGCGGGAGTGTTGTAATCGAAACAAGTAATTCTTCTGTTCTACTCCATGCTGATTAGGCCTAAAATGGAGTATTGTGTTCAGTTTTGGGTGCCAGATTTCAGGAAAAATGTGGTCAAATTGGAGACAGTCCAGAAAAGAGAAACGAAAATGGTCTAAAAAGCGTGATCTGTGAGTGAAGAATTTAAAAAATGGTTTGTTTAGTCTGGAGAAGACATGAGAAGACTGAGGGCAGACAGACATAGTTTTCAAGTATGTAAAATATTGTTATGGGGAGGGGAAAAATTGTTTTCTTTAACCCCTGAGGATAGGACAAGCTTAAATTGTAGCAAGGGAGGTTTAGGTTGGACATTGAGTAGAATTTCCTGTCAGGGTGGGTAAGCACTGGACTAAATTGCCTAAGGAGGCTGTGATTATCTCTATAATTGGGAGATTTTTTTAAAGAGCAGGTTAGACAGATAACTGTCAGGAATGGTCTAGATATTAGTTGGTCCTGCCAGGAGTGCAGGGGACTGGACTCGATGACCTCTTGAGGTCTCTTCCTGTTCTACAAGTCTAGGAAAGCGTGATCAAATGAAATCACACATGCACCACAACATTTGCCTCATCCCTGTTGTAACACACAGGCTTTCAAGACAGTTTTCTTATGTACGTGGGGTTTCAGAGTACTTAGATTAATAAAAGCAGCTCCTTTTTGGAGACTAGAATCTCAGGACCCTTCCTGGACCAATTAATGATTTTAAATTTGCATCATTAACTCTTTACCTGACCCTGAAAAGGCAAAGCAATTTTCAAAACAATCTGGATGCACATGTAGATTTAGAGTACATTGAAATGTGAGCTCTAAAACAGCAACCTCTGCTCAAAGTTAAAAAATGGTTTCACAATAATAATAATATAGCCTTTGCTAGGTGAAAAACATCCAAAACCAGCCCCTTGGCCTGACAATAAGAATATGCACAGCAGCTCATCTCAGACTTCTTCCAGAAAAAGTAGTTGGACTCATGGTCTTTAGGTGGTGCACAAGTTTAAGAACTACTGTATGGGGTCATCAGTTTCCCTACAGAATTTCTATAGGTCCAAGCACCCAGGTGTAGGAACCCAAATTAGTCAAACCTGGATAAGAGCATCTATACTGCTAAGCTGTGGAACACCTCTCTGCTGACAGGCAGTGCTGGAGCAGGACCACAAGCATAGCAAGGGGAGATCACATTGGCATGCAGACTGAGGATGACCCGGAGTGTCTCCAGAACTTCTGCACGAGGAAGTATGATGTCATAGAGCTCACCCTCACCCCTCAGTGCCAGGACATGCAGGTGAAGAGGATCCCACTAGTACATATGTAGGTTGCTATTGCCACCTAGATGTTGGCCACTTCACACTGGTACTTGCTGATGACTAGCCAATCTTGTGTTGGCAGCTCAGCTGCTGGTGCTGTGGCGGTGGACGTTTGTAAGGCAATTTCTGGCAGTAGCTTATCCGCAGGTGCTGAACATTGCTAATGTCTCTGAAATAGCAGCTGGATTTGAGCAAATGGGGTTCCTGGATCATGCTGGGACCACTGATTGCACATATGTGACTGTTCTCTGCTCCCTGCAAGGTGCACATCAGCACGCCACCTGGAAGGGGTACTGCCAGCTCGTGACATGAGCTTTCATTGACCATAGGAGGAGGTTGGGAATACCACTGTGGGAGGTACTGACAGGATGCCAGGATGTTCTGGAGCTCTGGCATTTACTTGTTTGGACAAGGAAGGACTTTATTTCCTCCCCATAGCACAGATCTCAGTTGCAATATCTGTGCTCACTGCTATTTTAGGGGACCCAGCCTATTCTCCACTGCCCTGGGTCATGAAGCCTACCCTAAGGTAAGAATGCCAGGTAGAAGACGGTTTAAGTGCACACAGGTTCAGGATGGCTGTGAAGCGTGCATTTGGCTGCGAGCAGAGTGGCACTGCCTCCCTATTTGAATGCCAGTGTGGCCAGTGCTACCAGGTTCATGGGGTATGCTGTGCACTGCACAACGGATGTGAGAATGCTCACTGGCAGTGGGGCAGAGACGGTGCATTACAGGCCCAGGACAGGGAACAGAAAGTAGACTTCTGCTCACTAGGTCTGGCTCCAGAACAGCAAGGGGAATCAGAGTTGCCTTGTGCACCAAATCCTTCCTTTGCATTGGGACACATGATGCTCTACAGTAACTGACTTGCCTGTGCTATGCATTCTAATTTATCTACTGTTAATTTGCAACTTTATTAAAAGCTTTGGTTTCAACTTCCTCTCTCTTCGTTGTTTCCAAAGCGCGCGCACTCATGGACTGGGCAACCAATACTTGTTCAAAAACAAACACACACAGCCCAGCTGCCACCACAGAGAGAAAAATGCAAAGTACAAAGAAAACCAACAATAGAGCTAATTAGAACGACGTCATGGCTAATGGACGTGCACCTGTTCTTCCCCCAGTGGCATGGAGACAGAGGGGAGATCTGTCCATGCACACTTCCACTCCATGGCTGTGTCTACATTGGCACCCTTTTCCGGAAAAGGGATGCTAATGAGACAAGTCGGAATTGCAAATGCCGCGGGGGATTTAAATATCCCCCGCGGCATTTGCATGAACGTGGCTGCTGCTTTTTTCCGGCTCGGGGCTTTGCTGGAGAAAAGCACCAGTGTAGACGGGATCTTGCGGAAAATAAAGCCTTTTCTGGAAGATCCCTTATTCCTGATTTTAAGAGGAATAAGGGATCTTCCGGAAAAGGCTTTCTTTTCCGAAAGATCCCGTCTGGACTGGCGCTTTTCTCCGGCAAAGCCCCGAGCTGGAAAAAAGCGGCAGCCACGTACATGCAAATGCTGCGGGGGATATTTAAATCCCCCGCGGCATTTGCAATTCCGACTTGTCTCATTAGCATCCCTTTTCCGGAAAAGGGTGCCAATGTAGACACAGCCCATAAGGGCACTGACTGCCTCAGTCTATGGATGTTGACAAGTGGTTATTTGTGTGGTCGATACAATTTGTATCAACTACACGACTAGTTGATAAAGGGGCCACTCTGCAGAGCTGCAGTGTGGGAGTTCCTGGAGCCAGCTCGTGCTGGTTCTGGACAATTGTGGCTCTGCATTTTAAATGTAGTAAAAGCCGGGCAGCTCTTGCTACATGTAACATGCAGAGCTGCAGTGATCCCGGACCGGAGTGAGCTGGGACTGCTCAGTCCCACATCACGCCGGGTCCAGCAGCCTCTGTTTGCGGTGGCCCAGGCTGTCTGTGGGCAGGGGTTGCTCCAGCACAGCCCCTGCCTGTAGACAGACCTGGCCGCAAAAGGGCTGTTTGGTGGTACCCCCATGGGCAGATGCTGCTTTGCAACAGCCTCTCCTATTCCCCCTCACTGCCTCTGATAGAGGCAGTGGGGGGCAGGCAGCACCACAGAGACAGGAGGGTGGAACTGGCTTTTAAGCCAACTCCCCCCCTGCACCGGCTGCTGTTCCCCCCGCCTGCTGCCTCTTGTACTCGAGTAGGCGAGTACTCCACTCGACTCCTCAATAAGCTTATGCTTATCTGGTAGCTGAGTAGTCGCCTACTCGCCTAAATCCCTACCTCAGTCCCCCTTTAGAATTGTCGTGTGGCTGCACTGCCAGCTGGCTAGAGGAGAGTCCATTGGACAAGAGGGTGGCCTCGGCAGAGGCAGGACTCTGTTGCCTGATGGCCATCAGGCTGAGCAGCCGCTCATACCATTCCTTCTGCTGCTTTTGGTGCTGCTCTCTCATCATCCTGCCATGCTCAATGGTTCTCCACCGCCATCCTCTCCATGTCCTGCTCCAGAACCGCTCTCAGCATCTCGAGGTGCTGATCCAAAGTCCAGCAGCAAGTAGTCCCAGGGCTTTTCTCTTTCCCCCTATTGGTTCAGGGTCCTTGCCCTACAAAGCCTGGCTACGTGCCTGACTCCAACCGTGGTAGAAGGCTCTGGCACAAGCATCTTTCTCCTGTTTAATGTTCTGCATCACAACAAGGCCAAAAGTAGCAACTTTGATCTCCTTGGTATACCTTTGTTTCATCTCTCCACATCTGCCAGCTCAGACCAACTGCATCTTAGGGCACCAGGCCACCAAGGGAATGGAAAATATTGCTAATTTATTTATTTTTTAATTTAGCAGCATTTCCCCCTATGTGTGGTGAGTTGGTGGGCGCAGACAGGGATCTGTCACCAGTGATGGTCTTAACACTATTTCAGGCAGTAGAAGCATTTGGTGATGTCAATTTGCTGCAGATGCCAATTTAGAAGAGGGAACAAATGTTTCCAGCTTCTGGTAGAAGCCCATCTAGCTATGCTAAGGAGCTATTGTGTCACTCAGTGACTGATCAGCAAATCAATGACTGGAAATTATTACTTTGGGTCAGGGTAAGTAACATAGGAAGTTTGCCCCACCCAGGAATCTCATGGGCCATGCTGAATGTCTCTTTCTATGACAAGTTCTGAAGCATCATCAGCCAACAGTGGACTAAAATTTCAGCATGCTGAAGCTTGCTATACCCCATGTGTCTTTTCAGCCCCAACCTTGACACTAAACCTCCCAAGACAAGACTCCAAAGACCAGGCAGCAGCAGGATTAAAAGACTTAAGTTTTCTGCACTCACTCTGTCGACGTCTACACTGGCAGCTTCTTGTGCAAGAACTGTTTTGCGGAAGAATTCTTGCGCAAAAAGTCTGCCACAAAAGCACGTCTAAACTGGCATGTGCTTTTACACAAGAGCATCCATGGCTGTGTGGACGCTCTCTTGCGCAAGAAAGCTCTGATGGCCATTTTAAGCATAGGGGCTTTTTGCACAAGAAATTCATGTTGCCTGTCTATGCTGGCCTCTTGTGGAAGAGCTCTTGCACAAGAGGGCTTATTCCTCATGGGGAGAGGAATAACTCTTCTGGAAGAAGCCCTGTTTTACAATGCTGTACTGTAAATTTACTTGCTCAAGAATGCACATGCAGTGTAGACAAGCAGGCAAGTTTTTGTGCAAGAACAGCTATTCTTGCGTAAGAAGCTGCCAGTGCAGACATAGCCTCTGGCTTTAAGATCATATGGGGGGGGGGGGGGGAGGAGGAGCATACTACCTTGGCTCCCTTGCACAAGCCTATAATTCTGGTTTTAGTATGAGAAAAATAGAGTATAGTTCTGTATAGAAATGCCTGTACGTTTGTGCTGCACACATAGCTGCATGTTCATGCATTACTCAGCTTGTAATAACAATCTCAGTTTTTCACACACAACAGTGAGTAAAATAAATGGGGATTAGCAGGGATCACAAGGATCGTCTTGTCCAACCCCTACTCTCCAAAAGAGAGGGCTGTCCAGCCACCAGTGAAAGAGCTTCCACAGCTTCCCTGGGCAGCCTGTGCGATGATCCTACTTTCCTTACAGTCAGGAAGCTTTTCCAGAGATTTAATCTGAATCCGCTGTGCTGTAGTGTGAACCCATTGCCTCTTGTCCTGCTCTCTGAGACCAGAGAGAACAACTCTTCTCCATCTTGTTCAAGTATTTGCAGACATCTATCATGTTCCTCTAAACTAAATCTCCTCTTTTCCAAACTAAACATCCCCAGTTCCTTCAGCCTTTGCTCATACGGGGTGCAGCTGTCCCTCCGATTATCTTTGTCGCTCACTTCTGGATCCCTTCCAGGCTCTCTCCATCCTTTCTGTACACTGGTGTCCAAAACTGGACACTGTACTGCAACTGAGCCGACACAGTGCTGAGTAGAGTGGTACCATCATCTTCTGTCACTTGCCTGCTATGCCTCTGGTAATGCAACCTAAAATGGCCTCTGCTTTTTTCTCATCTGCATCGCATTGCTGACTCATATTGAGGTTATGATCCACCACAACTCCCAAATCCTCTCACCAGTGCTAACGCCAAGGCAGTTTCCCCCATTCTGTTTGTGCATTTGGTTTTTCTTCACTACGTGTAGCACATTACATTTGCCTTTGCTGGATTTTATTTTGTTGTTGATAGCCCAGTTCCCTAAATTATCAAGATCCCTCCCAATTTTAGTTCTAACCTTCAAAATCTTGGCAGCCCCTGGTAGCATCATGTCATCTGCAAATCTGATCAGCATGCTCTCTATTTCAACATCCAGGGCATTGATAAAGATATTAAACCACACTGGACCCAGAACAGATCATAGTGAAACCCCACTCTAGACCCCCCTCCAATCAGACATCATTCTATTAACTCTTTGCTTGCAATTGGTTAACCAGTTTGTGTCTACTTAATGGTAGTTCCTCCATGCCCACATTTCTCCTGCTTACTTAGCACAGTGTCATCTGGGACTGTGTCAAAAGCCCTGCTGACATCCAGGTATAGTATGCCCATCGCATCCCCCTATCCACCAACCAGTTACTCTATCAAAGAACTTCAGGGAGTAGCTGAGTGTTAGTCTATAAAGTGCTACCAGACCATTTGTTGTTTTTTCTATCAAAGAAGGAAATCAAGCTGGCTTGGCATGAGTTGTTCTTACATTTATTTCCCTCAATGCTTGTACTCCAATCCTGGGAAATGTCCCACCAAGTCTCTGTAATGCCAATTAACTTATATAGAGAGTTTTATATACTGTGACTTATAGTTCATCCTGCTTGTTCTCCATACTCCTTGCGTTTGTATACAGGCATCAGACATATTTTGCACACTGCCCTGTTGTTGCTTTTCTTGCTTTTTTAATGCAAGCTGTAATTTCTAGACTCTTCTTCAGAAAACAGTCTCTTCCCATATCTTCATTACTTGAGCCTAGATGTGCATTGGCCGGATTTTTGTCACCGTCTCTCATAGGACCTAGTTTAAAACTTTCTTTATTGGGGTAGTCAGATGATGTCCAAAGACGCTCTTCCCAGCAAGCAATCCTCTTTCCTGGAACATCAGCTCGGTGTCCAAGGAGGCAAAACCCTCTCGCTGACCCCAACTGCACAGCCATGTGTTTACTTTCTCCATTCAAGGGTCCTTGCCCAGGCCTTTTTCTTCAACAAAGAGGATGGATGACAACATCACTTACACTCCAAGCTCTTTAATCCTTCTTTAGAGCCACAGATCCACTCAGGGTCATTCTTGACAGTCTTCTTTGTGCCTATGTGGATAAGTAGGAAGGACTAGTGGTCAAGGGCTTGATGAGTCCTAGCAAACGCTCTGTCTCAGAACTCTAGCTCCAGGCAAGCAGTGTACTTCTCGGGATTCCTGGTCTACACGGCATGGACGACTCTGTCACTCTTAGGAGGCAGTCCCTGACATCGTTGCATGTTTAGTTTTCTTCCCCTCATTGGACTCCATCTTGGACTGCACAGATTTGGGGGGACAGGGGGGGAGTGGGGCTAGGAAGATGGTGCCCTCAACAGAAGCACAGACCACTCCACAGCACATAATATCTTTCATAACAATAACTGAACCGGTCCTAACTCAGCAAATGCTCCCCACCCCCAACAAATGAAAGATGGGGATGGCTCCAATTTTGTTCCCTGCATGGTCTGTTCCCTTCCCTGAATAGATCCATGGACTTCAGGCTGAGCATGTCCTCCAGTATCTCTGCTGCCAAGGTCCCTTCGGGCTCTGCTGTATTTTCCAGCTTCTCCAAAAACAAGCCCCTGTGGTCTCAAAAGCCTATACATAACAGGGCACAGGGCCCTCTTCCCAAACGATGGACCGCTCTGATCTCGCAGGCTGGGCAAGCGAGCTGGGTTCAAAGCAGAGCTAGAACTGGGTAAAAAGTTTTGGTGTGTGGGCAGTTCAGCAACAGGCCTAACATCTCTGTAGAAACCCAGGTTAGGTCCACAGTGAGGATGTATCCCAAATTGCGTGCCATTCTCACAGCATCTGTGCAAGCACTGTCTGTGCTGCACATGCAGGTTACACAGCAAGCCATAAGATCCTTTAGTAACTTTTCCACTTGTGCTTCCCTGACATGGAGCTGGATGTGAAGAGCTGCTAATTTAAGTGTCCAACAATGTTTTAAAGTCCTATAAACTGTTGTGTCTACTCCACAAGATTTTGAGCGCCCTCTGCTGCCAATTTATCTAACAGGAGGCATTCGTACTAGAAGACAACCATCACTCTGATGTGACACTGAAAACATGCAGTTTCTATAAGGAGCTGCACACCATCCACCCCCACCTCCACAGCCAAAAGCCCCAAGGATACTTTGGGGGGACTCTAGGAAACAGCCAGAGGAATCAATCCTGAAGATGAAGCAATGGATGAGGAAGTTGATTTGGAGGAGGATGTGGGACACGTGACAGGCTCTTTGGTGGTATGGAGAGCCAGGATCTCTTTTGGACTCTGAAGGAATCAAGCTAGACCCAGGACTCAGGCACTGGCAGTGGTGATTGCTGGGGGACACACAATTGGGGCACCAGCCATGTTACCACCCCCCACATGACTCCTCCCATTGTCAACCATAGCTTGGAGGAGAGCTGCCCCTAGAAGCGTGCAGGGTAGGGATGTTAAATATCGGTTAATTGAGTAGTCGAGTAACCTCATGAATTCTTATCAGTTACTCAACTATTCTATAGACACCAGGGTGGGGCTGCCAGCCAGTGTGCTCCAGCCCCACTTCCGAGGAGCCCCCTGCCACTCCACGCTGCTGCCTGCTTGGCTCCTAATACACTTTAAATGCAGAGCTGCAGCTCTAGGACCCAGGGCAAGTTGGGACTGTGCCATGCTGCTGGCCAGCCTGCTAAAAAATGTACTGGCAGAGGTGGGAGGGGAGGGAATGCATGCAGTCTATAGCAATAGCATTAACCTATAAGCTTTTGCTTATCAGTTAACCAGTTACTTGCCTCCACTCTTACTTCCCTAGAGGAGACATGAGGTAGAGGAAGCCTGTATTTTGTTATATGGTACACGGCACAAGAGAAGGGATTGACATGGTACTGATTGCATCTGTTTCTCATTCCCCTCTGCAGTACAAGTGAGCCCGGCAGTTACGGTTGTTAATACACCAGCAGGTCCTGGGATCTTTCCTCAGGATCTCTAGGAAGCGCTGTTG
The DNA here is from genome assembly GCF_052426305.1 of Pelodiscus sinensis. Taxonomy (NCBI): domain Eukaryota; kingdom Metazoa; phylum Chordata; order Testudines; family Trionychidae; genus Pelodiscus; species Pelodiscus sinensis. The sequence continues at coordinate 143,325,131 of NC_143052.1, read as the reverse complement.
CACATACTTTGCAATTCTCTGCCCATGCTTCTTCGGAAGAGGGGCTTTATTTCTTGCCCTGCTGCAGGAAATGCTGAATACCAATCGGCACTTTCTCAGGAACCAAAATGGCACACAGGCAAGCAGCATATGGGCCTGGTCTGAGGCTGCAGGCAAGCAGGAGTTTCAGCTTTGGTTACCCTCAGCAGTATAATTTCAGCTTTTCTCACCCCACCTGTGGAAAGCAGAGCCCAAATTCAGAATAGTGCCCCTAGGCACTGGTCTCGATCCCATTCTGAAGCCACCTAAACACCTGGGCCCAACCTGCACCTCCCCCGCTAGGTCACGCGCCCCACAGTGAGCACTCTGGCTGTGCTGCATGCTTGCCGAAGGGCAGTGAGGACACGGTGTAGGTAAGTGCTCTGATTCGAGGCTGTACGTGCACACGCAACACTGACTGCACTTCTGTTTCTTTTGCTTCTGCTGAGGAGCACCCAGCAGCAGCGCTGCCTCCAGGAGAGAAGGAAGAGTAAGGGGACATGTTTCAAGAAGTTCTGCAACCATCTGATCAGGGCTGTCCCTAGGAGGGTATATGACCTGGGGCAGGCCCCCCTGCCACAGGCCCTGCCCCTACTGCACCCTTTCCCCAAACCCTACCCCTGCTTTGTCCCTTCACACTCCTACTCCTCCTTCTTACCCCCTCCTGGAGCAACGCAAGCTGGGGATTACCTGGCATGGGGGAGCAGCAGGGTCACCCTCCCCCGCAGCCTGCTCCGCTCCCCCCGCCACACTGCACTGCCCCCTCCCAGCCTGCTGTGCTCCGCTTTGGTGTGGTGGCTGGATCAGGGCAGTGTGGTGGGGCAGAGCAGGCTGTTGGGTTACTCTGACTCCTGCTGCTGTGGTGAGGGGGCACCACTGCTCCACCCCAAAGCACAGGGCCTGGGGTGCTCACCCCAGACTGTCCCAGGGCCAGTCCTGTAGCTAATAGTGAGCTTAGAGCAGTGTTTCCCAAATGGTGCTCTGCGGAACCCTGGGGTTCCGTGAAGCGAACGTAAGGGTTCCGCGAGAACCCGAACGCTCCCCTCCCCCCGCCCATAAAGAGACAGAGGAGCCCGGCGCGCAAAGACGCTGGCTCCTTCCCCACTGCCCTTTCAGACATCTCCTGCGTCCCCCGCTGCCGCTCTGCTTTTACCACCGGACCTAGCAGAAGCAACAGCTGCTTGTCCCGCTTCTGCCCGATCAACCCAAGATCCCTCTCCCGCGTCCCCCGCTGCCGCTCTGCTTTTACCACCTGAAACCAGCAAGGAAAATACTGAGGCAGCTCAAGTTAATTATGAAAAATTTCAGCTGACTAATAAGAAACACGGGTATTGTGAGGACTATTTGGCATTTGGATTCGCAAGCAATGGAAATGAAGATGCTCCAGGTGCCCAGTGTGTAGTGTGCAACAAAATATTGTCTAATAGTTGTTTAGTACCTGCTAAATTGCGAAGACATTTTGAAACAAATCATCCAGAATACAAAGATAAAGACATTAGTTTTTTTAAGCAAAAGCTTGAATCGCTTGAAAAAAGTAAACTCTTCATGTCAAAAATTGCCAAATCTGATAATGAAAATGCAACAGAGGCATCTTACAAAGTAAGCTATCGTATATCGCTCGACGAAGAAGCACACACTATTGGGGAATCACTCATAAAACCATGTGCAAAAGATATTGTGATGTGTATGTTGGATCAGGAGTCTAGTAAAAAAGTTGAGGCTGTGCCACTATCAAACAATACTGTCACACGTCGTATTCACGATCTTGCTGCTGACATCGAGAAGGAGCTTATTTTTCGGCTGCATTTATGTGATGCATATGCAGGTCTTGCAGTTCTGCTTGTATTTGTCCGTTATGATTTTAATAGTTCTATTGAAGAAGACTTACTTTTATGTGAATTTTTGCAAACCAATACAACTGGTGAGAATATATTCAATTGTATCAATAACTTTATGAAAACACATCAAATAAGCTGGGAAAAATGTGTTGATGTGTGCAGTGATGGTGCCAAAGCAATGGTAGGAACGATGGCTGGCGCTGTAACACAAATAAAAAATGTAGCACCAAACTGCACCAGCAGTCACTGCATTCTCCACAGACATGCTCTGGTAGTTAAGAATATTTCTCCCTCTCTTAAAAATGTGTTGGACAAAGCAGTACAGATTATTAATTATATAAAAACTCGACCATTACAATCAAGACTGTTCAAAATTATGTGTGAAGATATGGGTAGTCAGCACACAGCCCTGCTTCTACATACAGAAGTCAGGTGGCTATCACAAGGAAAAGTGCTGGTTAGATTATTTGAATTGCTTCATGAGCTCTCCGCCAATCTGATGGATCACAAATTCCAACTGTCTGATCGTTTAACAGACTTTTTGTGGTTATCTAGAGTTGCAAATCTTGCAGACATCTTTACAAAACTAAATGAAGTAAATCTGTCGCTGCAAGGAAAGAATGTAAATATTTTTAATGCGAAAGACAAAATTTTGTCATTGTCACGGAAGCTACAGTTTTGGATCTCATCTGTAGGACGAAATGATTTGGATTATTTACCAACTCTGAATGATTTCCTTGAAGAAAATGGATACAAACTTGATGAAGATATTCGCAGTGACATTGCAGATCATCGCCGCGATTTATACACGAACATCATTAAGTATTTTCCAAACATCAATGACAACAATAACTGGATTCGAAATCCATTAAGTTTAACAGAAAAGCCAGTCAGTTTTTCTACACAAGATTATGAAAACCTAATTGAAATTGCTTCAGATGGCCAATTAATACAAATAGTTTAAAGAAGTTTCTCTGATTACATTTTGGAGTGTCTTATGTCAAAGTCAAGAATATTCATCTTTATCAAGACACGCAATTCGTCAGCTGTTACCCTTTGCCAATACATACTAGTGCGAAACTGGGTTATCGAACTATGCAGCAATGAAAACGAAATACAGAAATCGACTGAATGCTGCACCAGATATGCGAATCCAACTTTCTAGTATTAAACCAAATATAAAAAGAATTTGCCAAGAAAAGAAGAAAAACCACTCTTCGCATTGAAAACTATGAATATAATTAATATTATTTGATAGTTTTATTTTTTGTACATATTTAATATGATTTTGTTGAATATAAATGAATGGTGTTATATTAAATATGTTGAATTTAAATGAATGGTGATCTCATGACCGTATTTAGCATCTTATTACTACCAATTGTGGTGTACTGGCAGTTTGTGTGTGTTTGGGTGTGGGGGTTTTTTTTTTTTTTTTTGACAAACTTAATCCCTGGATAGGGGGTTCCTTGAAATTTTTCTGAGTTTGAAAGGGTTCCGTGGTCAAAAAAAAAATTGGGAAACACTGGCTTAGAGCATGGGGAGAGCCAGTAAGCAAACTAGAAATGGGCATTCAGGGCTGGAAATGGGGCTGGGAGCGGAGGATACTGCTCAGAGAGGTGCAAGCAGCGGTGCTGAGCTCCCTGATAGTGCTGTACGCCGAACACATGTTAATGGGGGCCTGATACCTGCCAGAGCAAATGCCATTCCCGCTTCGTCGCAATCGATAAGGAAGCAGAGATCTTGCCCTGTCAGACCTTTCCTCCTCAGGGGGCGGGAGTAGCCCCTCCTCAGCACGAAGAGGGGCCCAGAGAGGAAAGCCCTCACCACAAGGGTTCCACCATGAACCATGAACCTAGGAGTTCTGACTCTGAAGTCCCTCTGCCCCTCTGCCAAACTATTGGACCCTTTCACTAATATACTCCAAGCATCAGGTTTAAAAGACTTGGCTCCAGAAATCCATGTGCTGGCTCTGAGGTCCACTCTTGGCTTGGAGGGCTGTCCCGTCTAACGCCTCAAGTGGGTTAACAGAACACCATGCAGGTCAATCGCTGTGCTACACTTTAGAGTGAGATCTTAAATCTGAAGTTCCTGGCTGCTTCACCTCAGTATTAAGCATCCTGTTTTGCTAAGGCCATGGGGACTATAGTGGCATACCCGCAGTGCCGTAGCTATACAGCATAACCCGATAGCATAGACACAGCCCACAGCCATGGAAGGAGTTTTTCCTTTGTAGGAACATCACTTCCTTGAGCAGCAGTAGCTAGGTTGAGGGAACCATTCAGCCATTGACCTAGCTATGGCTATAATGGGCAATAGTAGCATATAATACAGCATAGCTACAGCAGTACAGATCTTTCACTTCCCTGAGTACTACAGCTCTGTCAATCTAAATGTTAAGTGTAGACCAGACCTGTGTCAGTGATGGCTCTGGTCTTCTTGGCCCTCTCCCATTGTTCTGATCCCCTCTTTCCCAGGGATGATTGCACTGTGAGCTTCGAAAGACGTTAGGACACAGTGGCTACGTCTAGACTGGCATGATTTTCCGCAAATGCTTTTAACGGAAAAGTTTTTCCGTTAAAAGCATTTGCGGAAAGAGCGTCTAGATTGGCACGGACACTTTTCCACAAAAGCACTTTTTGTGGAAAAGCGTCCGTGCCAATCTAGATGCGATTTTGCGCAAGAAAGCCCCAATCACCATTTTCGCGATCGGGGCTTTTTTGCACAAAACAATACCGCGTTGTCTACACTGGCCCTCTTGCGCAAAAGCATTTGTGCAAGAGGGCTTTTGCCCGAACAGGAGCAGCATAGTATTTCCGCAAGAACACTGACAATCTTCCATGAGATCATCAGTGTTCTTGCGGAAATTCAAGCGGCCAGTGTAGACAGCTGGCAAGTTTTTCCGCAAAAGCAATTGCTTTTGCAGAAAAACTTGCCAGTCTAGATGCAGCCACTAGTGAGTTTTATAGTAGAAAATTACAACCTCTCAGAACTTTTTTCCACTTTATTCATTTTCAAAGGGAACACATTTTAAGAACCTGTTTAAAAAATATTGTTTCCCAAAAGCAATTGGAAGAAAAAGTACTTTAGGCTTCTTGTATTATCACTTAAACCTCAAATGAATGAGAACCGTTCAGTTCAGAATTAAAATGTTGCTGGGAACTTTATCAGCGCTCGTCTGTAATTAACAGACAAGATCATGGAGTTTCCTTCACCCAAACTCCAGGCTTTTTGTTTTCCTGCTCAATCACTGTGACTTTGAATTTTACAGTCAGGCAGGATGTGAAGATTAATTAATTAGTTAATGTTTGTAAATCACTTTACAGATGGCAAGAGCTAGATAACAGCTGAGACTCTTACCAGTTTTAATTTTAAATTCAGTCGGGTTTTTAACCCTATTCTGTCCTTCAGAAAGGCAGATTCAAAAAGGGGGCCCTTGACAGAGTCTCAGGGATTAAGAGGACGCCTGAATTCTGGAAGAGAAACTGGGAGGTCCCCTGAAGGCTCTAGCTCTGCCTCTGGGGACAGAAGGGCTGTATCAGCATTACAAGTCCAAAGTGTCTGGAACACTGCCTTACTGTAACCCATCTGGTTAGGCAGGCCCTTCACATCTGGGATTACACAGGACTGAAAGGTTGAGCAGCAGCCCTGGAATATTTCTCAAAACCTGCACTAGGCCCAGGGCATTTCTAGCCAGCTTTGGCAAGCCAGTACCTGGAGTTATCAGCCACACTCAGGGTATGTCTACACTACAAAGTTAATTCGAATTAACGGATGTTAGTTCGAACTAACTTTCATAGGAGCTACACGAGGATTAAGCCTAGTTCGAACTAACTTTCATAGGAGCTCCACGAGGATTAAGCCTAGTTCGAACTAGCTAGTTCAAATTAAGGAGTGTGTAGCCCCTTAATTCGAACTAGTGGGAGGCTAGCCCTCCCCAGATTTCCCTGGTGGCCACTCTGGCTAACACCAGGGAAACTCGTCTGCCCCCCTCCCAGCCCCGGACCCCTTAAAGGGGCACGGGCTGGCTACGGTGCCCGTGCCAGGTGCAAGCCTGCCAGCACCCAGCCAGCAGACCCTGCACCTAGCACGGATCGAGCCACCCACCTGATGTCCCCCAGCCCTTCCCCTCTTCCTGGGACCAGGCTGGCGGCTCCCGGGAGCTTGCCCAGGACCACAAGAGGCGGGCACCCGCCTGGGCTAGTGCGGACATCGTGGACCTCGTCCACGATCTCTGCACTAGGCACAGGAAAGTGGCCGTCTAGGGCAGGAGAGCTGCCAGCCTGGCTACCCAGGAGCAGGTGTGCAAGAGAATCAAGGGGGTCCACTGAGACCCCCGACCCTGAGCCCTGAGCTTACAATGGCCGTTCTGGGTCAGACCAAAGGTCCATCTAGCCCAGTAGCCTGTCTGCTGACAGTGGCCAACCCTAGGGACCCTGGAGGGGATGGACCGAAGACAGTGACCAAGCCATTTGTCTTGTGCCATCCCTCTCCAGCCTTCCACAAACCTTGGGCAGGGACACCACTTCTACCCCCTGGCTAATAGCACTCTATGGACCCAACCTCCATGACTTGATCTCACTTCCCTTTAAACTCTGTTTCGAGAACCTGCTGGCCAGGAAGGGTGGGTGAGCAAATTGACTGGTGGGGAGCGGGACTGACCTGAGCACTTGCAGGACTGTCCTGCGCAGGCTCCCGGCGACACACGAGTGAGGAGGAGGCTTCCACCCCTCCTCACACTCAACCGACTGAGGGCTCCCGGCGGCAATCGCAGCCCCACCTCCCAGCTGGGACTCCCAGCCGCTCCCTCCGCCCCCGCCAGGCTTCTGTCCGGTGCGCAGCTGGAAAAATCAGAAAATACCGGACATTGCACATGTCCGGTATTGTCTGATTTTTTTTTACCGGACAGAGCACACAAATACCGGACTGTCCGGTACAATACTGGACACCTGGCAACCCTAACCCCATGTGCTGGCTCAACAGCTTCCACTGGCTGGGAACCGCACCCGGCTGGAGCTATGTGGCCAGTGCCTCCAGGCAGGGGCAACATACGGAGCTCCCCGCCACCCCTTTGCTTAAGCGTCGTAGGGGCCTGTTGCCATTTCCCAGGAGCTGTCTGAGGTCAGCACTGCCCAGAACCCACAACCCAAAAACCTTCTTGTGTCCAACCCCCTGCCCCAGCTCAGAGCCCCCTCCTGTAAACCAACCCCCCCTCAGAGCCCGTACTCCCACTTGCACCCCAACCCCCTGCCCCAGCTCAGAGCCCCCTCCTGCACCCCAACTCCCTGCCCCAGCTTAGAACCCACACCCCCGGCCAGAGCCCTCACACCCTCGAGTACCCCAAACCCTGCCCCAGACTGGTGAAAATGAGCTAGTGAGCAAGGGTGGGGGAGAGCAAGTGACAGTGGGAGGGGGGATGGAGTGATTTGGGATGTGGCCCCAGATAAGGGGATAGGCAGGGCAAAGGTATTGTTTTTTGCTGTTAAAAAGTTGGTAACCGTACATTGCACAGGTGTTGCCACACCTGACTTGAAGTGTTTTCCAGCATACACAAGGTTTAGTTTGGTTCAGTGGCGCTCAGCTCCCCTGCTATGCAAATTGGTCCAGCGCCTCTGCCTTCATTTGTGGATCACACAGGGTTGTATGGTTCATTAATTAGTGCCTGTAAAGCATCTTTGAATATGTCACCTCAGCTGACCCTATTGCTAGGGCTCCAATTTGCTTTCGAGCAGGTTTTGACTCTCCTGAAACTTCCTCCAAAATCTCTTTTCTATTGACAACTTCTCCTAGGTTTTGTATAGGGAAAGGTTTCATCTATCCTAGAAAAATCATCCTGGATTAACTGGATTGCTTTAAAAATCAATGATCAAATTAAGCTACATCTATATATTCGAGGTTGACTCAAATTCAAGTGTGTTTACATGAGCACTTTGCACCAGTTTCACTAGATCAATTTGAGTTAAACCAATACAACTGTCTAATCTAGACCAAGTTTGCATTTGAGGTCAGTGGGCCATGGTGACTTGAGATCAAGTGCTTTGATAAGTAGTATGAGTGTTGGCTTATTTTTTGCTATTTTCAGAAAAGAGGGTTTTTTTTGAGAGTTTGTGTCACAATCTAGTCTGGCACCTTCCTGTTAAGTGTGTGGGATACTGACACTGGTAGTATACTGTCAAGCAAACTTAGGGTTTAATAAAAACAATCCCAGGCTTGTCTGATTAGCCCTGTTTTCCACAAAACCATGTTGATTACTACGGCTACCCTATAATTCCTTACTGATTACAGCCCCAGTCAGACTTCCCATGATTTTTTCTGGGATCATTGTTGGCATGGCTCAGAGCTACCTGGACCATCTTATGAATCCGTTACTAGCAGACTTACCGGCGTTGCCCAGGTCTTTCCGGGCAGGGGGCTGGCAGTGTAGGGCCTGCCAGAGTCAGGGCAGGGCTTGAGAATGTGAGAGGGGAATGCAGGAGGCTGGGGTAGAGGGGAATGTGAGAGTGAGAGGTGGGGGTCAGGAGGGGCTCAGAGTGGGGAGGCTCAGGACAGGGGGTCCCATCCAGCATGGACCTTTTACACACACACACAGCCCCACCTTCAGCCATGAGGGCCATTTTTATACCTCTCCCCTGCCCCTCCCCCATCCAGCCTGTTTATTCCCCAACCTGCCCCCAGTCACCAGAGGCCCTTTAACACCCTCCCCCCCCATACTGTGGCCAAAGGATGGAAGGGGGGAAGGTCTGGGGTGGAGGGCTACTTACTGGAGTCCTGCCAGGCAAGATGGCAGAGCTCCAGCCCTGCTGGCCTCTCTCTTGCTGGTAGGGATCATCCTTGGTGGACACGCTGAAGAATAGCTCTCTCCTGTGAGCACGCTGCCCCCAGGGGACACTCTCACATCACATCCCTCCAAACAGCTGCCCCTCCCTTTGCACGTTATGGACATGGAAATCTGGCCTTTTCCTGGGGCTTCCAGTCATCCTGCCACAACCAAACCCCGACCTTGCTTTAAGTTATGGCAAGAGGAAGCTGCCTATCAAATTTGGTGGTCCTAGCTCTTACCATTTAGGTGGAGTTCTTGAACAAGCAGACTTGCAGACAGATGCTCTCTAAAATACTTATATAGATTAGTATGTCCACATTTGGTTTTTTCTATTTTCTGGAGTTTCCCCAGTGTCCCAAGATGTGTTAAAAATCAACAATAATCCCTGGACAAGTCTCTGAATACTCGTGAATGCAAGTTACACTCGGCTGCAAATATAAACGCATTTAATGGTTGCTATTTAACATCCTGACTAGTTACTAATAAGGAGTATTCCAGTACCACAGAGATATGAACACATCATCCTTCTTCACAGAAACATATTTGACTAATTCTGCCTTTTCTGCATCGTGACAAATAATTTTCTCACCCCACAGACCAGTGGTTCTCAAAGTGTGATCTCAGGACCACTAGTGGTCCACCATTGTCCTGCAGGTGGGTGGTGGGCTCGGTGCAGGCCCCTGTGGCAGGGAGCCTGCGCTAGCGCTCTAGACTTGTGCCTCCTCTCTCGCATGGTTGGAGTGCCAGTGCCATCTTCCTGCTGCAGGGGGGTGGGGGGGAAGGATAGGGGGGAGCGAAGAGGTGGGGAAAGCCCTGAGCCTCACAGGCTGGATCTGGCTCATGGGGGGAGGGGAGAAGCAGCTCTGTGCACTGCTGTTCCCCCTCCCCCCAGTTGGGGGAATGGCAGCGCAGGAAACTACTTGTCTGGAGGCTTTCCCTGCTGCTCCTATTGGCCGGTATCACAGCCAACGGGAGCAGCAGGGGGCAGTGCCTGGGAGTGGTGTGGTACACAGAGCCAGGTAAGCGTCCCCCATCCTCCTCGTGCCCAGACCCCACACGCCCATTGCCATCACACACACCCCCTCCCACCGAGACCCTGCATATCCACCCTGTTCCTGCACCCTCCCTCCTGCCTAGACCTTGTACCTCCACCTGCACCCCATTTCCTGCCCAGACTCCCCATCCTCAGCCCGCTCTTGCACCCAACCTCCCAACCAGACTCCACACACACAGCCTACTCCTATATCCTACCTCCCACTCAGAATCCCACCCCACTTCTGCACCCTACCTCTGAACTAGACCTAGCACTCTTACTCCCTCCTGTGCCCCACCAGACCTTGCACCCCCATCCCTATCCCACTTCCCAGCAGCCCCCCTCCACACACTGAACCCTTCATTTTTGGCCCTACCCCAGAGCTTACGTGGGCCCACAAAATCTACTAGCCCTGGGACCCCAAAAGTCAATTTGGCCTGTGGGAAACCCTGAGCCTCGCTCTTCTCTTCCCTCCCCCTTGTGGGGCTGAAGTGTTAGGGGAGTGAGGTGTGTCAGTCAGAATCCAGATCAGTGGGTTTTTTCTTTCTTTTTTGCTCTCACTTTTGTGAGGCCCCCCAACTGATTTTTCTGTGGGTCAGTGGCCCCTAAGCCAAAAAAGGTTCCCCACCCCTGCTCAATACTGAAACCTTTTGTTTTGGACATAAATTAATATTTTACTTTATTTAAAACTAACAGGATAAAGCACTTAATCTGTTTAATGATTGTGATTAATACTTCCCTACTGGAAATATTATATGCACAATGTTATGTTATAGCTGCATATTTACATTTTTGTGCTCCAGGAGCCTAATATGAATAATATAGTATTTAAGGTATTTAGAGATAAGCAAAGGCATTTTGTCATCATGGGTAGTTGGTTGGTGGTCCACAGAAAGGTTTGCACTGAGTGGGATGGGTCGCTGGCCAAAAAGTTTGAAAACCACTGCTCTAGACCAGGATGTTTGTTCCTGACATATTTAAATAATCCCTTTTTATTGTCATTAATGCCACTGGACCTAATTTTTTCCCCTGATATCTTTAGTTTCCCTTAATGTCGACATTTTCTAATTGCTCATTTTTACTCAATACTTTTAGCTTCCCCATTTTGCCTTTAATTTGAATGCCTTTTTAAAAATTGTTTCTTTCACCTCCCTTTTTAACCAGCAAGGTTTATTTGAATCAAATAATCCTTTCAGGACCACAGAATCCTGATGCTATTGATGGAGGGGGGCATCTAGTATATCATTTAATTTCAATTATTATTCACATTTTTATGTTTAAACATTTCCTTAGGCTCAGTTTTTTTCATGATTGTTCTCAGCTTTGGGGAACTCGCCTTTTTAAAAGCACCGAGTATATATATTATTAGACAGGAGTGTATTCTATTATGTGCTCTCGGCTTGTATTACCTTGCCTCTCTCAATCTACCAGAGTTTCCAGCTCGCTCTTTAGATGCTGCCTGCAAGGATTTCCCAGTTCCTATATGGCAAGGCCCCTGCTTTTTCCTCACTCCAGTCTCTCTTGCAAATCCGTTTTTTCAGGGAAGCCAAGAAATGCCACTAGCCTGCATCACTGTAATACCATCCCCAGCCCACTTTAAAAGGGTGAGCCAAGGGGGAGAGAAAGAAGAGTTACTCCCATTTTACTTCTTTGTGATGACTAAAGGATCTCTGGAGCCGACAATCAAAGTAGGTTTGGGGGGGTTTATGTTTACTATTTTTATTTATTTGCTTAATTTTAGAAATCTTGTGTATGTCAAAACCTGATTTTGCTGGAAAACTTCTTGCATGACTCGGAAATATGGATTTGGCATTTTTGCAGCCTCTCGCTGAAGGGTCAGAGCATGGAAACTTTAATAGAGAACTTTTTTGCCAAGTGCACGTTTTTTAAACTGACATGAACAAAAAATCAAATCAATGTCAGAGCTAGTCTAGGCACAGAAGTTGCACTGGGTTAACTAATGCTGTTTTTAAACCAGTACAAACACCCATGTGGATACATTTTTATCAATTTACTTAAGACACTTTAGCCGGGGCAGGCAAAACACAGCCTCATGGCCACATCTAGCTCACCCAGCTTTTGGAACTGGCCTGCTGGGATCTTCAGGCCACTCAAACCGGCCAGCTGCTGAGGCCATATGCCTCTATGCACTGTGTGCCCAGGGCAGACGTTGGGTGCTGCCTCCAGACCCCAGCACAATCCTTGCAGCTCCCACTGGCTGGTTTCTCCTCCCCTCTCCAGTAAGGGGTATACAGCACCTAGAGGTGCATAGGCCCAGCAGCCAGCCGCTTTGAGCTGTTTGGGGCTGCGGCAGCACTGGGCTGCTGAAGGGGAGCCGTCTAGATAAGTGCCTCCCAGCTACAGCCTGCACCTGGCACCCCAACCCCTCCTTGCACCCCAACTCTCTGCCCCAGTCACCACCACCTCTTCCCCCAGATCACCATCCAAACCTTCTGTACTCCAGGTCACAACTCCCTCCCGGACTCTGAACCCTCTCCTACATCTCTCTCCGAGGCCAGAATCCACTCCTGCCCACTCTGACTCCGAAACCCCTGCTGCACCCCAATCCTCTGGCCCAGGTCAGAACCCAAACCCTCTGCATCCCTGCCTCAGATCAGAATCCTCTCCTACCCCCCAATCCTTTGCTCCAGGTTACAACCTCCTCCTTCATCCTAACTCCCTCCAGACCCGACATTCCATCCTGCACCCCAATGTCCTATCCTGAGTTCTCTTCTGCACCCAACCTCAGTCCCAGAGCCTGCTCCCCCTCCATAGAAAAGTGTGGCTGTTCACCACTTACCCAATCTTGTAGTGGCCCCTCATCAAAAATGATTGCCCACGCCCGGTCTAGCCTGAGACTATCGTGGCTTGTCTACACACGCAGTAGAAAATAAATAAGCACCTTGGTTGTAATTCATGCCATATGCTATTGCTGTGGAAGTCTGAATGGATGTTCTTCCTTTGGATTAAAGATGTCCTATCTCAATTCTAATTTAAATTGGTAAATTTAATATAATAATTTCATTCCTTTGGTTCCTAGTTGGATATAGGCCAGCCATCTCCCTTCCTGACTGTCTCTATATGGCAGAGCAGCAGTGACTTAGCTAGAGGAATGAATTAAAAAAAAACAGAATTAGACCAGTGCCAACCCTCACTTGAATATTTTAATTTCATCTTAAAACAGACTTGGTGGGTTTTAGCTTAATTTATTTAGGAATCAGTTTAAGCTAAACTGCTGAAAGCTACTCATCCAAAACTAAGAGCATTCACCCAGAGATCTGCACAAGTTACCTAATCTCCTTTAAAACCTGATTTAACTGGTGCAGCTTTCTCATGGAGACAAGGCCTCTGTCTCTACATGAGGTTTCATATTCATTTCCCCATAGTCCATAATAAATAAGCCACCGAGCCTGGAGCAGCTGAGAAGGCTCCTTCAACAGAGCCCATACAACAGATGAAGAATCAGTCACTAAAATTCAGGGACCTGAAAAGTTGTCATGTCTCTGTCCCTCCCACCCCATAAAGCACAATCTTACACTGGTATGAGGTCAGAGGCTCACGCAAAGGGGGAGGAGGAACTTAAAGGCTATGTCTAGACTGCAGGCTTCTTTCGGAAGCAGCTTTTCCAGAAGAGATCTTCTAGAAAAACTTTTTTCAAAAGAGAGCATCTACACAACGAAAGCGCAACAAAAAAGCGACCTTTTTCAAAAGATAGCATCCAATCATTGCGGACGCTATCTCACATTTAAGTTGTGATTAGTATGATGGAGTGACCATCAGGGCACCTGTGCTTTTTCCTGGAGGCCCCTTCTTTCAAAAGAACTTCCCCTTCTGCATCCACACATGCCTTTTTCTGAAAGAGCTTTTTTGGAAAAAGGCTTCTTCCTCATAGAAAGGATTACTGCTGTCAGAAAAACCCCTGTTCTTTGGAGTTTCTGTCAAAAGAACTCAATGGCAGTGTGGACACAAGTATTGTTTTTCTGGAAAAACGCTGCAGTGTAGATGCACCCCAAAAAACTACCAAGAGACTGAAGTTCAAAGTGCATTTCCTGCAATTCAGTCACTGACTCAAAAATGTGAGTAATTCCCTCTCTGGCACCTTCTGAGGCTCCAGCATAGGGCATTTTTCTAGCAGTTCCCTCAGCTTCCCATTTTCATAGAATAATAGGACCGGAAGGGACCTTGAGAGGTCATCGAGTCCAGCCCCCCGCCCTCAAGGCAGGACCAAGCTCCGTCTACACCATCCCTGACAGATGTCTATCTAACCTGTTCTTAAATATCTCCAGAGAGGGAGATTCCACCACCTCCCTTGGCAATTTATTCCAATATTTGACCACCCTGACAGTTAGGAATTTTTTCCTAATGTCCAATCTAAACCTCCCCTGCTGCACTTTAAGCCCATTACTCCTTGTCCTGCCCTTAGAAACCAAGAGGAACAAATTTTCTCCTTCCTCCTTGTGACACCCTTTTAGATATTTGAAAACCGCTATCATGTCCCCCCTTAATCTTCTTTTTTCCAAACTAAACAAGCCCAGTTCATGAAGCCTGGCTTCATAGGTCATGTTCTCTAAACCTTTAATCATTCTTGTCGCTCTTCTCTGTACCCTTTCCAATTTCTCCACATCTTTCTTGAAATGTGGCGCCCAGAATTCCTTTCCCCCAGAATTCCAGAGCTCTGTGATGCCTGGAGAAAGCAGAGATCCTGGAGATGACAGTGCAGCAACGAGAGAGCCGGAGAAAAGCACCAGTCTGGACGTGATCCTCTGGAAAATAAGCTCTTTTCCAGAGGATCTCTTATTCCTACTTTCTGGAGGATCGCGTCCAGACTGGCGCTTTCTCCGGCTTATCTACAAGCTGGAAAAAAGCGGCAGCCATGAAAATGCAAATGCCGTGGGGGATATTTAAATCCCCCGCGGATTTGCCTATTCCAAAGTGCTACATTTGCATCCCTATTACAGAATAGGGGCCAATGTAGACATAACCCCTGTGTGTGGGGGTGGAGGTGGGGCAAGTAGAAAGTTTATGTCCCATAATTGGCCAGGCACATAGGCTGAAGCCAGATAAAACTTGATCCCTACCAGACAGACAGACACAGAAAGGGCCCAACTCCCCCCTGTGCTATTCCAGCATTAGGCCAGTCACTCTGTCCAGTGCAATGCTGGAGAGTGAGCTGCCCTTCTCCTTCAGACTGAATTTTGTATCTGTGGCCAGGAGGAAGGTATAGTTTTGAACAACTACATGGGAGCATGGGGCGGAGGAGGAAGGGGCAGCAAGGGAGCCTTATTATTAAGAAGCTTCAAAGCTTGACTCCCTCATCAAGCACTGCTGCCTTCTCAGAGGACGGCCAGGAGTTGTTACTGGTTACAACCACTGCCTCTGTGCTGTCAGTGCCTTCCTGAGCTCAGCTGGTTCTTTGGTGGAAGTCCCAGAACCTCCACAGGCTGGAACACACCACTGGGGCCAGGGTTACCGTTGCCTTGGCAGTCCCTCCCAGCCTTGCTCTCCAGTAAGCAAGCCCCTCCCACCTCCTTCCTTGCTGCCTCCAGGACTGACCTCACTCGCTCTAGACTCCCAGTCCCTCCCTGGGACTCCTCCCCCCGCCTCCGCCCCCCCGCTGTGCCTCATGGCCACAGCTGCCCCTCCCTCCTTCACTCTTCTGGATGCATCCCATGCTGCTTGGTACACCTCAGATGGAGAGACCCTGAAGACCCCCAACTTAAGGGAACTAGACCCTGGCCCCTATCAGAACCAGCTACTGGGCCAGAGCAGAATTACGAGTGCAACTGCCCTATGGAGACAAAGATCCATTGGACCTGTAACATGGGGAAGTGTGAACACACTGCACAGGGACCAGCTCCTGTACCTGATCTCCAATGCACAGGGGATGCACAGAAAACATCTCTCCCGCAAACTGCCCATTTCTGCAGCTGTTCTAGAACAGGGCAGAGAGTTTGCCAAACTGTGCATTGGTCTGAGATATTTCTACAGCTGATCCATATTGAGAAACTGCCTACAGGGACTCCATAAGCCTGGTGAACTACGGCCTGATCCAGTGGCTGTTCCAATGAATGTGTCCTGAGTCCCTGCCAATGCCCAGAGCTAATACTTCGCAATAACAAGGCTAAGATTCTGCTGTAACAAGTATGATGCTAAGTGAAGTATTATTTCTTTGGCAGATGTGCAGCTTTGTGATTTCACTGCATCCCCCTTGTGTTCAGGGCATGGAGATAAACAGACTAGCAACAGCCTTTAACAGCTTCCCTCTGAAACACAGAGAAAGAGATGAACTGAAACACTCTCCTGCATTGTACAGTGACCCCAAGAGTCTTTTCATGGGAGCACAGAAGACCTGAAAGAGCAACCAGCCAATCTCCTTCACTTGTGTGCACAGAGTGAAACAAGACCATTTAAAGCAAATTAGATTTCTTGCTGTTGCTTTTTCACAATTGCCATCTTGTAAACCATTTTTCCCCAGGAGAGAGAGAGAGAGAGAGAGAGAGAGAGAGAGAGAGAGAAACTACAGGGACTGTCAGATTGATTCACCAAGGAAGTGAAGGGAGGGACAGGACAGCCCCATACGCAGTGCTAGGTTGAAGGGAAATGGTTGTTAGGGCAACAGTTCTGCAGCTGGCAATTCAGCTCCCTTAGGAGAGAGAAGGCAGAAATGACCCAACTCCATTTTCTTTACAGTTCTTGTTCCTTTATTCAGTAAACACCTAGTTACAAGTTCCACAAATCAAATTTAAAAAGGGGAAAGATGACCGCCAAGGGATTACATGGGCAGGGGGATACAGGCTGGTTCAGTTCTTGTTCCTCTCCCCCTCCCAAACACGTATCCTTCCATCTCACCATACCAGGAAGCAGGAGAGGAAGCCAGGGCTTTTGTCCCAGTGAGGGAGGACTAACAATAGGGCAAGAAATTCTTCTACATGATAATTTCAGAAGGGACCAAATACCACTCCAGAACCAGCCCAACCAGGCGCACGAGGAGAGCTGGATGGGACAGGGTGATGACCCTTGTTGTCCACAAATACTGGCAAAGGGAACTGAGCAAGGGTGACTGGAAGAGGGGGAAGAATTGGAGGAGGAAATTGAGGCAGGATAATAAATGTGTCCTTTGTACACCAATGAGGTCCCCAAACCACCCTGGAACACCCGCACTGTGTGAGGAGAGCAGGGTGGAGGGTGGGGTTTATTCAATGCTTAGAGGGTGGGGTTAATATTAAATTTAAGAAGATTCCAAGCAGTGTTTTGTCATCAGAGTTTCACTGTCTGTACCTGAGAGGAGGTGAAAAGAGGGAGGAGAGGGAGAGGGAGAGAGAGAGAGAGAGAGAGAGAGAGAGAGAGAGAATGCAAGTTACAGAGGTATAAATAAAGGGATGGTACAGAAGGTAAAACCAAGCACTGCAATTTAAAACTCAGCAAGAGAAACTGATCAGAGAATTGGATAAATTCTTAGCATTACATCAAATCCCAGTAAACCCAATTCAGAATGTTGGGAGGAAGAGAAAACCCAGCACTCCTCTATTGAATCTAGACTTGAGCTGACCTCAGGAAAGTTTGGTTTCATCTGTAAATAGACATTTCCTGCAGACAGTCTCCAACTTCAGTTTAGTAACATTTTTTAACACTATCTCCTTGGTTCCCCAGATGCTGCTTCCCCATTTCCTCACACAATTAAACCCACAATTGTATTTGCCTGGCGAGGGAAGACAGCAACTCCACACGATCCAGGGTGCAAGTGGCAGAAACTCCCCAAAGTGTGTCCACAAGACAGACAGACAAAAAGGAGGGAAACCAAGTTTTAACACTCCCACACTATCAGCCCCGAACCAGGATGGAAAGTCTCCCCATTCAGTGTCTGAAGTGACTCAGGCTGAAGCCACCCACCCTGTTTTGGGTGTTGGCAAAAATGAGCTGCCAAGAGGAAGCTTCCTGCTGGACTCTGGAGCATGCCCCCCTTCTCCAACTGACACCCCCAAAGTGGCTCACATTGAGGCCCTGCACCCCATGTTGGGAGTACTGAAAGTGAGGTTCAGAGGGAGTGAGGCAGCCACACAATGGGGGGAGTGGAGAGGACAGTCAGACTTACAAGAGAAAGTAGGTGGATTTGGGGGTGACTACGCTGCACCCCCCAAAAAAATCTGCTCCGGATTCACCAGTCGTACCGGCGGGCCTGTCTGGATGGGGAATCCTCAGGGCCCTCAATAGCAAGAGGTGTCCCTTCAGAACGGCGGCCACCGCTGTTCTCGTGACGCCGATAACCCAGTCCTCGCTGTGGCCGGTACCGGGACGTCTCTCGCCTCCACTCATCGTCAAACGCAGCTGCATCACCTACACAAGGAAAGAGAACAGCCAGCTCAGCGGGAAGGCAGGCTGGAATCCGGGAGCCCCAGGAGCGCTCTGAGCACTCACTCTCATCCAGGTTGATGTACTCCTGCCTCTCCTCTTGGTCACCCGTACGATGGTTCCGTGAGCGCTGCATGATGTGGGCTCGCTCTCGGATGTGGTGCCCGATTGACATCTGCTCCAGGCCACTGTTTGAGTCCCGCACGGTCCGTCGCGTTTCGCGGATCTGGGTACAGAGTGTAGTGCGAGGTCAGTCCCTCACATCACCCTCCCAAACCTGCTTGGCACCCCTCGTTTCCACCCTGAACTACTAGTCCCTTTCCCCAGCCCTTCAACAGAACAGTGGACTATCTCTCCACCACTTCCAAACGGAGTAACCAAAGGGCAACCAAACCCTTCCTGTAGCCCTGGCACGACTCCACCGACCACTCCCATCTCACCTCATATCCCCAGAGCTTTCGCTCACCTCTGTGCAAAAATGCATCCAACATAAGCTGCTTGTCTTCAGTCAGAACGTCCTTCATAGTCAGTGCTCACACTACTTATCTCATTCACTACCAAGCTGCCGATGTCACCTTCAGTGGACCCATGCTGCCATCCTCCATCACCCACTTGTTACATTTTCCTTGGTGCTTTCTCCCATGCTGCCCTCACCCTTGGGAGGTGCTTCCTGTGAACATCTGAAAAACTACCTCCTTATCCACTTTCAAATTTCTTCTCGGCCATGATGCCCACAAAAATTTGACAAGGATTAAACTGCTGGTGCACACAGATCAAGCCTAACATGCTAGCCAATACTGAATTCTACTTATACACCTCCCTCATCCAATACGCATCCATCTCTTATGTTATACTTAAATTGTAAGCTTTCCGGGGGAGGGGTTCTCTCCTGTTCCGTGTCTCAACAGCACCGAGCCCAATAAAGTCCTGGTCCATGACTAAGGCTCATAGGTGCCATGGCAACGATGGGCAATCTGGGCTAGTGATTGGGCCCTCCTCCATCTCAATGGACCACAAGATTTTGCAAACCAAGACATCTCCTGGGACAGGGCAGTCTAGCTAACTGCACTTGTGTCCCTAGAATTTGTGGGCAGTACCCACTGAACTGTAGCAGCACTTTGACTGGCAGCAGAAGGAGCACACGGCTCCCACAGACAGTGTTGTGTGCAATCAGCCCACCCCTCACTCCATGTGTCCTTGCTTTACGTGTGTGTCACTTGCAAACAGAAGCTAGCAGAACTGTGGGTAGCAACAAACAAAACATCTCACAGACCAGGCACAGAATCCTGATGGGCCTCCTTTGGCCCCCAAGCACAGATTGCCCACCACTGTGCTTGGCAATAAAAATAATCAAGTGTGCTGAGCAATCAGTGCCAAACAAGTAAATGAGGCAGATCCACCCCCAGCAAAAGCAGCTGCCTGTGGTGCCCTGCCCATCACTAGGGGCAGGAGCAGCAGCCTCCTTCTCACCCCGCCAGGTGCAGAGCGCGTCTCCGAGGTCTCATGATAGACTTTGGGGCCATCACCCAAGTTGGAATAGGAGATGACAGTTGAGGAGGAAAATGTTTGGCAGTTGGCACCACTTGTCATGTGCTCCTGGTGAGGGAAGGGAAGGAAGAAACACAGTCAGCAGCTCCTAAGAGCCCCTCCCTGTGGGGAATAATCTCCTCTCCCCAGCATCCATCTTGGTTTCTTTCTGATAAAAAGGGGCCATCCTCTTCCCTTTCACACCCATCTCTGTTCCATTACTCCCAGCCCCGTTCCTTCTGCTCCGTGAGTGAGGGGGGCTCCCCTTCCCCATTTTCTCTGCATGGAAGGGCTGCTTCCTCATGCCCCACGTTGCTCCAAATGTATAGGCAATGCCATCTTTACAGCTTGGGAGGGACAATGTCCCAGGAGCAGCGGTAGCCCTTGTGGAGGAGTGGAAAACCGGAGATTCTGGGTGGCAACTCATTCCCCAGGATGGTAGAGGTGATGTCAATGCAAACAGTGATGGACTCTTACCACGTTCCCAATCATATCGTTCATCATTCCGAACATGTCCATGAAGCCACCTGCCTGGGAGGAGGGGAGGAACGGAGTCAGGTGGGAAGGGGAGACAAGTGAATGCACTCACTAAGATACACGGAGGCTGCTCCCCAGGCAGAATAAAGTAGGGTTCCCAACCACTCACCTGATCAGAAGAGCAGGCTATGGTAGCAGAATTGCACAGTGCTCAACCCTAACATCAACTCTTTGTCCCCAAGATCTCAGTCTAGCTCAGCAACTCCCAGAATCTTGGCGTGAGACACAAGCCCACTCTTGGTCTGAGTCCCCCAGCTTTGAGTTGGACTCACAGAAAGAGTGCCTTGGCACTAGACCAACCCAGTATCCTGTTTCTGATAGTGGCCAGGACCAGATATGACAACTGAAGGTTAATGAAACCCTTGTGGACAACTAGGGAACAGCCTGTCCCGAGGGGAAGCTACTCCCTCTTATATGCCATTTCTTGGGGGACTTCCCTCAGCTATTGCTTTTCTTGATCTAACATAACTATGGCTGCTCTCATTCTCTATTCAAACATCTAGTCATTTTTGATACCCGAGAGCATGAGTTACACAAGTGAATCATGAAATATACAAAACTTTGTCTTTTCTCAGCTTCAGATGTGCTACCTTTCAATTTAAATGGCCAATTTAATTCTTGAAACAGGAGAAAGGTAAATTGTATAGGAAACAGATTGACAGAGCCAGGCAAATGCCCAAAAGTCAACTACTTCAAGACAGACCCAACAAGGAAAATAACAGAACACCGCTGGTCATCACCGACAGCCCCCAGCTTAAACCTCTCCAGCACATCATTAATAATCTACCACCTATCCTGGAAAACAATCCCTCACTCTCACAGGCCTTGAGAGACAGACCAGTCCCTGCCTACAGGCAGCTCCCCAACCAGTAGCAAATCCTTTCCAGCAGCCACACATCATATACACTCACCCCTGCAACAAACCCTGTTGCCAAACTTGTTAATGTCTTTGTTTAGGCCCAGGGCAAGGGTGTCAAATCTGTAGATAAATTCCAGTTCTGCAGACTCTCTCTGTAATTGGTTAATGAAATTCCTTTGTAGAAGATGGCTACTTTTAAATCCAGGAGTGAGTGACCAAGCAGGTTAAAGTGTTCCCCTATAGGTTTGTGTTACCATTTCTGAGGTCTGATTTGTGTCCATTTATCCTTTGGTGCAGACACTGTCCAGTTTGGCCAATATACATGGCAGAGGGGCATTGCTGGCACTTGATGGCATAGATCACATTAGAGGAGATGCAGCTGTATGAGCCCCTGATGTCGTGTCTTATGTGGTTAGGTCCTGTGATGGTGTCCTGCCATTAACATCTGCATTTCCACATCAAAGTATATGTATGAGACACATCCAGCCCACTTAATTAGCTTCATTAACATGGGTCCTATAATTGACAGATACTTCTGCTGCATGTGTGCATGTAGTAAAATCTCTTGGTTTCTGTTATTTCCACTCCAGTTCACCTGATGAAGTGGGTTTTGCCCATGAAAGTGCATGATTCTACATATTTTGGTTAGTCTCTATGGTGTCACAGGACTTCTCATTTTATGTAACCTATTATTCATTCCTTCCCTAACAGAAACAGTAATCTCGCTTCATATGAAAATCTTTAGGTTTCCAATGACTTTTGCCACCCATGACTGAACTCCCTCTATTCCTGCTATGTCCTTTCGGAGAGAGGGTGACCAGGGGGGGGGGGGGGGGGGAGACAGTGTTCCAGGTGAGGGCATCCCACTGATTTATGGAAAGACATTGTAATAGCTCAGTTATTATTTTCCGTCCTATTCCTGGACATGCTAATGTTTTGTTGGCTTATTTTACAACCATTACCCATTAAGCAGAGGTTTTCATTAAGACTCTTTAATGGTATCCAGGTCTTCTTCCTGAATAGTTAATAGTCCCCAGCTCAGATTTATTACCTGCCCTTGGAATCCAAGTCTCAGCCTTGCCCCCCTCTGAGCTCCAGGCAGCTTGCTTGGCAGGTGGGTTGCAGGGTCATACCTAAACAGCCAGAGTTCCGCCTGCTCTTCCCATTTGTGTATTTATTCGTTGTATCACAGAAGCAACTGAGCTTAGGGTTCAACTGTGCAAGATTCTGTGCAACCATTTAATAAGAGAAACTCTACTCTAAACAGACTGAAGGGGGCACAGAAAAATAAATTGACCTCAGAAAGTCAGAGGGCCAGTGAAAGCTATGAGTCAAGCCCAGGTTTCCGACCCACTGGCCCACACCGTGTTAGGGTCTTTTCCTATGATCCGGGGTTTGCCCCGATGTCCATGTTCTTTCCCCCTTCCCAGTATTGTATTTGCCGACACGCTCACCTAGAGGTGGCTGCATCGCAGCACTGCTGATTATTTGGAGCACCTGAAGAACTTGGGGATAAAGTGACCTGTTGGGGGGCTGTAAATCTGGATGTTATGTTTTGGGGAAGGCCCCAGAGCTGCACAGAGAAATTGAGGCCTTACCATTCCCAACATTCCAAAGGGTGAGATGGCTCCTGCCTGCAGGGAGCAAAAAAGAGAAAGAAAAGTTAGCAGGGACTCATCCTTTGTCCATACTCAGGACTCCTTCCCCATCACAGGAAATAGAAAGAAACAGTCCACCAAGTGGCCAAATGATTTAACAAACACTGTCTCTCAAACTGCTGCATGCTCCTCCACTGCACTTAAGGTATAGGCTGGGGGAGAAGCGACACCTTCAAACCTCTTCTAGTGAGATTAATTTTGGCCAAGGGCAGGCACACTTTTTGGCCTGAAGGTCACAGCAGATATGGAAATTATATGAAGGGCTGAGAAGGGTAAAGGCTGTAACTCCCAACTCCTGCCTGATGCTCACCTCCCACACCCATCCAGCTCCCCAGAACTCCCTGCTCCTTATCCAGTCTCCCTAGTTCTCCACCCCTTGACCAGCTCCCCAGGACTTCCTGCCCCCTATCCAACTCCCACCACTCCATGTCCCTTGACTGCCCATCACCTATTCCACTCCCTCGTCCCAGCTCAACACCACTTGACTGCTCCCCCATGACTCCCTGTTCCCTATCCAACCCCCCAACGTCCCACCCCTAGGACCTCTTCCCTGCTCCAACCCCCACCTTGACTGCGCCACTCAGCCGGAGCTACAGCCATGCAGCCCAGAGCATTAGAGCTGGTGGCACAGTGACCACACTGCCAGGAGTTGGGGGAGTTGAGGGGACAGAATGGGAGATATTAGGAGCTAGCTGCCCCTGCTTGCCCCCCTACTCAGGAGTTAGTCTAGCTCCTTCTAGCAAGGCTGTTATGACCCATTCCATAGTAGGAGCCTGGGGGTGAACTGAAGGGTCAGTGGAGTCAGAAGCAGCCCATGGGTCGTAGTTGCCCCCTCCCCCCCTCTAATTTAAGCTCTGCAAAACGGCACTTGTCCTCCATCACCCCAAGACACTAATGCTCTGCAAGACAGTGGATTGGAGGGAAGAATATGAAGTAAAAGAAATATAACAGCTACGTTTTAGGGGACTAGTTTTCCTTCCCCCACTTTGTGCAAAGAGAACTGCCCCATCCTAACCATATGGGAAGTCACAGGGCAGATTCTTCAACTATACTCAGCATCCCCTTTACCTGCATCCTGCGGCTGGCCTGACGTGCCCCAGGCATGGTCCCATCAGTTATGCTGAGGAAGGGGCTGTATGCAAAGCCTCCAGAAAGCATGCGGTTCATATGCTGACGGTGAATAGCAAAAGGGTCCCTGCAGGGGGTCAACAGGAAGAGGAAACCTTAGGAAGCAAAGTCCCAGGTACCCCACCAATCTTGACTCCTTGACCTAACCATGACCCTACTTCCCTCTGAGAGTGGAAAATACAATCTGTGAGTCCTGACACCCAGTCTTCCCTAATGTCATCTACTTGGACCCACTCCCACACCAGACAATACATATTTGGAGTTTCATACGCACATTGCAAACATGGGGTCCTCTGGCTCCCCATCCCTCATGAACCGGAACATGCTTCCTTCGGATCCGGGGAGGGCTGTGCAGAGAGGGAGCCTGGATGAACACAAGCAAGCCGGGGGACACAGGGCATGACCCCCTCTGCCTTCACCTCAAGAGCACCCACGAGGCCGTGCAGCCCTGCTGATAGCCTCAGGCCCTATGCAGAGCGACGGCCGCAGACGCCTCTGAGAGGGCGGCTCAGCCAATAGGAGCCATCGCCCCAAACCACCGCTCCCGGATCGGGCGTGTAACCCCCGCACCGACCTCTCCCGCACCCCTGCGCCGGCCGGGGAGCCCTGGCAGGGCCGGGCCGGGCTCGGCGCCCCCGTTCACACGGGGCTAGGCGGAGGCACCAGGCCGTCCCAGCGCGGACACAAGCGCCGCCGCCCTGCAGCCAGCGCCCGCGGGCAGGCACGAGCCCCCGGGACCCCCGCACCCCGCCCCGCCCGCGCCCCTGCCTGGCGGGGTCCGCCGCTCGCCGCCGCCGCCCTTCCTCTGCCGCGGGCTCCAGGCAGCGCCGCTCAAGCCCGCGCGCCCATCCAGCCCCGAGCTGCCGCGGCCTGGCGGGGGGGCCGGGGAAGGAGCCGCCGGGAGCGCGCCGCCAGCCGCACCGGGGCCGGGCCAGGAAGTGAGGTCGGGCCGGGCCCGCCAGCGCCTCCCCGCGGCCGCAGCGCGCAGCGCAGCCCGGCCCGGCCCCAGCGGCGCCGCGGGCGAGGGGCCGGGGAGCGGCGGGGGCCCGGGCCGGGAGCGGGGCGACCACAGAGGGCGGGGGCGGGGCGCGATACCCGTCGTGGCCCCGGGCTCCTTTGTTGTGAGGCTGCTCGGGAAATGGCTGCCGGCAGCCTGGCTTCGGCGCCGTCAGCTGAGCGGGGAGGAGCCGGCCGGCCGGCGCGCAGTGCCCGCGGGGGGCAGCAGGGGTCGCCCTCGCGCCGCAGACCG
The DNA here is from genome assembly GCF_052426305.1 of Pelodiscus sinensis. Taxonomy (NCBI): domain Eukaryota; kingdom Metazoa; phylum Chordata; order Testudines; family Trionychidae; genus Pelodiscus; species Pelodiscus sinensis. The sequence goes on along the minus strand of NC_143052.1, from coordinate 143,300,115 downwards.
GGAGCCGCGCGGCTGGGGGGGGGGCGGCGGAGGCGTCGAAGGGCCGCGGCGGGTTTCGGGCTCCGCCTCCCCGCTGCTCCGTGGGGCTCCTCCCTTGGGCCCAGCCGGGGCGAGGGTCTAGGCCAGAGGTGGGGTGACCCCTTGGGCCCACGGCTGCTCCGGCCCGGCCAGCGCTGCTCTGCAGTTCCCGCACCTGTTTGCCACCTTCTGCTGCCTGGGCCCCCAGGGCCTCCAGCACTGACTGTTGCTTCTGCCTCTTACTGCTTCCTGTGCCTGCTGGAGGGTGCGCCCAGGGACGGCAACCTCCTCAAACCAAGGCACCACACTGCGTCCCAGTTCAGAACTAGTGGTTAACAAAGAGTCCTATAAGAATGCCCATTTGCAGGACTGAAAATACACAATATTGATAACTGGCATGATGCTTAATAACAGCATAAATGAAACACTGCACTCCCAGACTTTATTTAAGGGGACTTCTGCTGCTGCTGGGGGTGCAGATTGTGGATGGGAGGCTGCAGGAGTCAGGGTTGAGGTGTATGGGGGCTGGGGTGTGTGGGAGGTGCAGGAGGCAGGGCAGGGTGCTGGGGATGGGAGCTGAGGCTGGATTACTTTACCTGGCAAGGGCTGGGCTGCAGCACCGGGGCAGGCTCCCCCCCGCCTCATGCCACAGCAGGAGTGGGGCTGCCACTAGCCCTTCCTGCAGCCAGATGTGGGCTGGACTAAAGGGCCTGCCCTAGGGTCAGGGCTCGGGCCAGATAGAGGCTGGACCCCAACTGGTTCTTTGTTGGCCAGGCCTCATTTTATATAAGGTAAAATATGTCCAACACAAAAGGTTTCAACATTTATCTTTATTTATGGCAGGGGTGGGGAACCTTTTTTGGGTCTGTGGCCACTGGCCCACAGAAAAATCAGTCAGGGACCACACAAGTGAGAAGTTTAAAACAAAAACCCACCCTCCAAAAACCCCCAACCCTCACTGATGTGGCACCCAACTGAAATATCTCACATCTTACTCACCCAGTGCTCCAGCCCCATGGGGGAAGAGAGGGGCAGGGAAGACTGAGGTTCAAGGCCTCAGGCCAGATATTCTCTTCTGGAGTTCCAGGGTTAGTGGATTTTGTGGCCTCTCCTAGACTTTGAGGTGGGGCCAAAAATGAGGTGTTCAGTGTATAGGACAAGGCTGCCAGTGAGTGGGATGGGGATGCAGGATCTGGGCAGGAGGTGGGGGTGAGGATGGGAGGTCTGGGTGAGACATGGGGATGTAATAGTGTAGCTGATTAACCTTTTAACCAATAAGCAAAAGCTTATAGGTTAATGCTATAGACCAGTGTTTCCCAAACTATGGGCTGCACCCGATACCGGGCCATGGGAAAAAAACACTGGGCCACAGCATGGCTGCCGGGAGGGGGGCAGGGCTGGAGGGCTGAGAGGAGGTGTGTGTGGGGTGCAAACTGGCTGCCAGGAAGCAGGGTTGGGGGCAGTGGGACTGTCCAGCGGAGATCAGGGTAGTGTGCGTGGGGGGGCGGCCGGCAGAGATCGGGGTGGGGGTGGGTGGGTGGGCTGCAGAAGCAGGGTTGGGGGCAGCGGGGCTGTACCGCAGAGATCGGGGCGGGTGGGCAAGCGGTGGAAGCAGGGATGGGGGGGCTGGGGGAGATCGGGAGGAGAAGTGGAGGAGCGGGGGGGTGACGAATCGGCTGGCAGGAAGCAGGACTGACCCAGGCACATGCAGACCCGGAACACTAGTGAGTCCAGCCCTGGGGATTCCATTTTGCTCCTCCTCCCCATATCCTCCCTCGAGTGGTTGCGAACTGCCTGGCTGGTAGACACACACAGCATGAGCACATCTACCAGCCAGGCAGTTCACAGCTACGGACTGATACACCTAATAATAATAAAACTTACCTAATTAGAAAATACCGGACATTTTATATGTCCAGTATTTTCTCAATTTGTTTCCCAGACAGAACCCTCAAATACCAGACTGTCCGGTACAAAACTGGACACCTGGCAACCCTACCCCACCTTGCACCCTCCCTCCTAGCCAGATACCCTACCCCCAATCTGCTCCTGCACCCACCTAGAGTTCCCATGGGGTGCCGGGTCTCCCAACCCCTGGCCCATGCTGGGCGGAGGATGCAGCTGGGTGAAACACTGAAAATTTATTCATTTTTAATTTTTTTTATATGCGTTTATATTTTTGGGCTGTAAAAAATAGTACTGAAAAAAAACGGGTTCCAACTAAAGTAAAAAGTTTGGGAAACCCTGGTCTAGCCAGCTTTCTATCCATCTTACAGTCCATTTATCCAATCGATATTCCCTTAACTTGCTGGCAAGAATACTGTGGGTGACCATATCAAAAGCTTTGCTAAAGCTGGCATTGGGGGCTTTGGGAGGACCAGAAGCAACTTATTTGAATATTCATCATTTGCTTAATGAATATGCAAATATGCAAATGCATGTTACCGGTCCTCCAAAAGCCCGTGAATGGATTTACTGGTCCCCATGTCAAAAAGTTTGGAAACCCCTGCTATAAACTACATGCATTTCCCTCTCCCTCTCCCCCATGTCAGTAATTTTTTTAATAAGCTGGCCAGCAGCCAGCTCAGTGCTGGCTCATGCCGGGTCCAGGAGCTCAGACCCCTTTCCCCACTGATGGGCTCTGTATTCAAAGCAGCAGCACAGGGCCACAGGCATCCAGTCTACGAGGGGAGCTGGTTTATAAACTGGCTCCCCTTGTGGACCAGCTCCTGCCTGGCACCTTGTGCTGCTGCCTCTGATACAGAGGCTGCCAGCTCCTCTCCCAGGGACTATAGAATAGTCAACTAAACAATAAAAATTCATGAGATTACTTGAATATTCAATTAACCAATATTTAACATCCCTAGTGGGAGGTAGGGTGCAGGAGCAGGCTGGGAATAGGGTGTCTGGTTAGGGCCACACTAGAAGATATACCTATCTCATAGAGCTGGAAGAGACCTTGGGAGATCATCAAGTCCAGTCCCTGCCCTCATGGCAGGACCAAGTACCATCCCGGATGGATTTGCCCCAGATCCCCAACTAGCCCCCCCTCAAGCGTTGAGCTTACAGCACTGGGTTTAGTAGGCCAATGCTCAAACCACTGAGCTATCCCTCCCCTCCAGTGGAGGGGCAGGAGGAAGGGAGGATGCAGGAGCAGGCTGGTGGTAGGGTGTCTGGCCAGGAGGGAGTGTGCAGGAACAAGTGAGGGTGTAGAAGCAAGTTAGGGGTGGATAGGGTGTCTGGCCGGGGGGAGATGCAGCAGCAAGGGAGGGTGCAGGAGCAGGTTGGTGGTAGGGTGTGAAGTCAAGGGGGAAGGTGCAGGAGCAGATAGGTGGTGGGGTCTGTAGTGAGGGGGGAGGTACAAGAGCAAGGGAGAGTGTAGAAGGAAGCTGGGTGTGCGGGATCTCAGCACGGGACTGGTGGTGCAGAGTCTTGGCAGGGTAGTGAGTGTGGGGGCTGGGGTTCAGGGGTCTTGGTAGGGCAGTGAGCAATGTTCCTTCTAAGGTGTGCACCTACGAAGGCACGCACCAAAAATTTCAGTCCCACCCACCTCCTCAGCAGAGCCACACAGCTGTGGTTCCAGCTACTCCTGGGGGTGGGGCCATGTGGCGGGTGGCTGCCCCGACCCAGGAACAGCTGGGCGGCCACCACAGCAGCTGGGAGCTGGAGCCTGGGCCACAGTACTAAAAATAGCACCACGGCCCAAGCTGCAATTCCGGCCCTAGCAGCGGCCACACAGCCATGGGCGCAGCAGCTCCTGTGGGCGGGGCTGCATGACGGGTGGCTGCCCCATGTTCCAGGACCGCTGCCGGGGCCGTGGTGCAGCTGCTCTTGGGCCATGGCGTTGGTGCTAAAAATAGCACCATGGCCACACCCGGGTGCAGCCATCACACAGCCCAGGCAGAATGCGGGAGTCCCGGGCTGCAGCAGATCTGCTGGGGTGAGTCCCTGGCAGCAGTGGAGGTTAGTGTGACACGGGCAATGCTCCAGTGGCCAGGGCCATGTGGCGGGAGAGGGACTGCTCTGGGTGCCGCAGCTGGAGCTGGGCCACAGTAAGGCTGTGCACCTTGTGCACATGACCGCAATATTAGGGCACAAGACAAAACTCATTCCGCTCCCAGATGGAAAATCTTAGAGGGAATATTGTCAGTGAGTGCTGGGAGTAGGGTTGCAAGGTGTCACCAGGGGGCGAGGGGATGGGCGTACGGGAACTCAGTAGGGCAGTGAATGAGAGGAAGGGCGGTGTGGGGTCTCGGCAGGGCGGTGAGTGAGGGTGCAAAGTCTTGGTTTCGAGGATATGGAGGAGCACCTACTTGCTTTCACCCCACTTCCAGGCATGGCCTCCCGCTGCTCCCATTTACCAGATTCCAGCCAATAGGAGCAGCGGGAAAAGCCTCCAGGAAGCACATCCCTGTGCTACTGTTACCCCAGATGGGAGAAGGGAAGCAGCACACAGAGCTGTTTCTAGCTCTGGCTTCTTCCCCACAAACTGGATCTGTCTGGGAGGGTTGGGGCTTTTGCCTGTCCCCTCCATTTGCAGGAAGTGGGTGCTGGTGGTCCAATCTTGCAGGGGCGGGCATGAGACTGGAGTGCCAGTGCACGCTCCCTGCTGCGGGGGAAGTGAGGGTGGGCTGACCTCAAACTACAAAAGAGCCATATCTGGCTCCCTACTAAGCCACATTTGGCTCCAGAGCCCTACGTTGCAGACACAAATTAGCCTTTTCCCCCTTCCCGTCTCTCAGCTGTACAGACTCCGGCAAGACACATGCACTGTCTCACAATTGCTGCTATCTTCTTTACCCAACACTTCTGAATTTGCTTTGGGCACTAGAACTGGACACATTGTTGTGCACTGGTTGCACCAGTGCCAATTACAGAGGTAAAATAACTTCTTTGCTGCTATCAGTGATTCCCATTTATGTCGTCTACCTACCATTTTGATGTTCTCTGTATCTGGCTGGCATCCACCACCACCCAACAATCTTGCCCTTCCTCCCCCACTTCTCAGATCTTTCTCTCTGCAGTTAGCTGAATGTGACACACATGGCACACATCACCAGATCTTTTCATTTTGAAAATCTGGTTGCCCTGTATGATTGGGGGAATGTTCAGACAACAAACTCTTTTGGCAGAACAATAAAGGAGAAGGTAGGGGCTAAATGTATCATTTGACTTAGTGACTTCCCAATGCAAACCCAAAAAGACCATTCAAACCAATTAGCAAGTGGTGTTTTATTTCAGCACTTTCTCTTTGTTCATGCTAGCAGGATGCAGCCTCCATGAAAACAGGAACAAGACCAGAAATCTGGCCTGAACGGTTATCACAGCATGATAGATGTATGGATTAACAAAACTTAAAAAACAAGGGTCCTGTAGTGTCTCTCACTCAAATGCTCTTGTGTGACCACTATAAATTCTCTCTCTCCCAACACTGGGGGTTTGCCACAATCTCACTTTAAAATGGGATGTCAGGCTTTCAATGGTTTGTGCCTGTATTTATAAAAATATATTAAAAGTTATGCAAATCTTAAACTCTCCTGGTTTTTTGTTCCTTAGGCTGGATGGTTTTTATTGAGACATTTTTGAGTTGTTGCTGAGCAAGATAAAAGACTTGAAATATGTCTTAAAATATTCAACTTTGTGTTTTCACTCAGAAAACAGTTTGAGCTAGCCCCAAATCTGCAAAACTACAGCAACAAATACATCAGATCACCTCAGGAGGGAAAAACCTCAAGGACAGCTAGAGACTTAACAGGAAATGTACAAGTGTGTGTCCACTACCATACACATGACACATATGCCTATATATGCATGTATCTACACAGGGCCATTCCTGGGGTAGGGAGGCCTGGGGCATACCCCATCAGTACTGTAGGCTTGGGACCCAGGGCACCACACCTTGCACAGGCCCCACCCCTGCTTCACCCCTTCCCAAGCCTCACCTGCTTCTCCGACATCCTCCCCATTCCCCTTGCTGAAGCCCACTCCCCCAAGCAATGCGAGCCACTGGGAGGCTGGTGTGGGACAGCAGCAGGTGTTTCTCTCCCTGCTCTCACTCCAGCAGTGGGAGCTGGAGCGGCCCAGCAGCCTACTCCATTCACTTTCTCCCAGCCTGCTTCGCTTGGCGTCTCTGCAGCAGAAGGAAGTAGAGCCCCCTTGGGCTGGGGCTCTCTGCATCCTACTGCTACAGTGAAGCTGAGCACAGCAGGTTGGGAGAGGGGGGCAGGGCAGGGCAGAGCCGGCTGCCCAGTAGCTCTGGCTTCTGCTGCTGTGATTAGTGGGAGTGGGGGGTAACCCCTGCTGCTGCCCCATGCCAGGCCCTTCCCCAGGTAATCTCCTGGGCTGCCCTGGGACCTGTCCATAGAATGGCTGAGGCGGCCACTGCAGGGCCCCCCTCAGTGTGGGGCCTGGAGCAGTTGCCCCGAACCATCCTTGGGGGACAGTTGTATGTCTCTGGCTCTGTATCTACACATGCACACATGATACAGATGTGTGCAGACATGAAATATGTGACACATGCAAATGGTCAATCCCCAAAACAAATGCACACATAAAGCACATAGAGTGCACACAAACAATAAATATACTTGTCACCATCCAAGCACACACATATGCATTAGGGCTGTTTGTTTATTGTAGTTAACTCACATGATTAACTAAAAATCATGTTAAAAACGTATCACAATTAATCACTGTTTTAATCACACTGCTAAGCAATACAATTGACATGTCTTAAATACTTTTGGATATTTTTCTGCATTTTCAAATATATTGACTTCAAATACAATACAAAACATATATGATTTTTATTACAAATATCTGCACTGCAAAAATGATGAAAAAAAGAAATCGCATTTTTCAATTTACCTCATACAATTACCATAGCCCAATCTTTTTATTGTGAAAGTGCAACTTACAAATATCGATTTTTTTCTTACATAACTGCATTCAAAAACAAAACAAGGCTAAACGTCAGACCTTACAAGTCCACTCAGTCCTACTTCTTATTCAGCCAATTGCTTAGACAAACAAGTTTGATATTTACAGAAGATAATACTCCCCCCCCCCTTTTTTTTTTACAATATCACCAGAAAATAAGAATAGGCATTCTCATAGGATTTCTGTAGCTGGTATTTCAAGGTATTAAAATGCCAGATGTGCTCAATGTTATGCCCCTGCATGCTTTGGCTACCATTCCAGAGAACTGTTTCCATGCTGATGATGCTTATTTAAAAATTTAGTTAATTAAATTTGTAATTTAATTCCTTGGGGGACAACTGTATGTCTCTGGCTCAGATTTACTCGCATTCTGTCACATATTTTTATTTTATAGTAGTCTGGAATGATGATTCAGCACATGTTCATTTTAAGAACACTTTTGCTGCAGATTTGACAAAATGGGATCAATTTGAGACTTATAAAGATAGTTAAAGCACTTTATCCAAGGTTTAAGAATTTGAAGTGCCTTTCAAAATCTGAGAGGAACAAGGTGTGGAGCATGATTTCAGGAGTCCCAAAAGAGCAACATTCCAATGCAGAAACTTTTTTAATTCGCGACTCTGGGAAAATTTTGGTTGAGCAAAAACAAAAAAAAAAGGCCTGAACATTTTATTGTGGCCCCTTTAATTTCAAGCACCAGTCCACTCCCCTGCCACTCCCCCCGCTCCTGCTGCGCACAAGTCAAATGCCAAGCTGGGAAAACAAAATGGTGGTAGGCCCAGCGCTGTGATCCCCCAGGAAGATAGCTGCGACCCCCACGGGTTGCGCACATCTGAACTAGAGAACCTAAATCACCAAAAAAGAAAATCAACCTTCTGCTGGTGGCATCTGTCTCAGATGATAACAATGAATATATGTTTGTGTGCACTGCTTTGGATTATGATTGAACACAACCTGGGCACATGTCCTCTGGAATGGTGGTTTAAGCATGAAGGGCCATATGAATTGTTATTGCATTTGCCATGTAAATATATGGCAATACCACCTCCAACAGTATCAGATGAACTCCAGTTCTCAGTTTCAAGGTGACATTGAAAGCAAGAAGCAGGAAGCATTAGCATCTGCAAATATAAACAAAGTTGTTTGTCTGAATCATTGGCTGAATAAGAAGTAGGACTGAATGGATTTGTAGACTCTAATGTTTTACATCATTTAATTTTTGAATACAGTTTTTTACATAATTTTACATTTGTAAGTTTAACTTTCATAATAAAGAGATTTCACTATAATATTTGTATTAGGTGAACTGAAAAATATTACTAATAAAAAATAAATTTAGAAGTATACACTTTGTATTCCGTGTTGTATTAAAATCAATATATTTGAAAATGTATAAAACATCCAAAAACATTTAAATAAATGCTATTCTGTTATTTTTTAACAGTGCAATTAATCACAATACAGCCAGGTTAGGTAATCTGGCTGCAGGGTTCTCCCCCCCCCCCCACATTCTCTATTTCCCATCCCCAGCCTCCTGCCCTACCTCCTCCACCCCATCACAGCTCAACTTCTTGCCCTGAGCTCCCCGCACACTCCAACTGCCTCCTCTGAGCACTTCATACACCCCAATCCTCTGCCCTGAGCCCCTCATACACCCTTACTCCTCCACCCCCACATCTCCAGCCCCCTGTCCTAACTCCTGCACCCTCCCACACCTCAACCCTCTGCCCTGAGCCCCCTGCACTTAAATGTCTGACACCTATTGTTGTATCACAACCCCTCTGGGGTGGGTTGTGATAGAACAGAACCTGTAAAAAATGTAAGTAACTTTCACTCCTGGAATAGCCCATTATTAAATATTTGTTTCCAGTGTAGACATTTATAGACTGTAATTAAGTCACTCTTTAACTTTCACTTAGCCTTTTAACTTCCTGAGCCTATCATTAGAAGACAGATTTTTCAATCTTTTTATCTTCTCCTGGCTCTTCCCTGAACCCTCTCCAATTCAATCCTTTTTGAATCATGGACATAGAATACATAGTGGATACATTATTTCAGCAACAGTCGCACAAGTGTTGACATGGACCTAACCTCCATGAATGTATCTAGTTCTGTTTAAAACCCTGTTAAAGTCCTGGTCTTCACAATCTCCTCTGGCAAGGAGTTCCATAGGTTGACTGTGCGCTGCATGAAGAAAAACTTCCTTTTGTTTTAAACCTGCTACCTATCAATTTCATTTAATGACCCCTAGTTCTTATGTTATGGTAACAAGTAAATAACTTTTCCTTATTTTTTTCCACACCTGTCATGATTTTATAGACATCTATCATATCCCCCCTTAGGCTCCTCTTTTCTAAAATGGAAAGTCCCAGTCTCTTTAATGTCTCTTCATATGGACCCAATCCAAACCCCTAATCATTTTTGTTGCCATTTTCTGAACCTTCTCCAATTTTTTGAGATGAGGCAACCACATCGGCACGTGGTATTCAAGATGTGGACCTACCATGGATTTACATAGGCAATAATATATTTTCTGTCTTATTCTCTATCTCTTTTTTAATGATTCCTAACATTGTTTGCTTTTTTGACTGCTGCTGCACATTGAGTGGATATTTTCAGAGAACTATCCACGACTCCAAGATCTCTCTTGAGTAGTTATAGCTAAATTGGTCCCCATCATTTTGTATGTATAGTTGGTATTATTTTTTCCAATGTGCATTACTTTCCATTTTTCAACATTAAATTTTATTTGCTATTTTGTTGCCCAATCACTTAGTTTGGTGAGATCTTTTTGAAGCTCTTCACAGTCTGCTTTGCTCTTAACTATCTTGAGCTGTTTAGTATCATCTGCAAATTTTTCCACTTCTCTTTATAAACAGGTTGAATAGGACTGGTCCCAGTACAGACTCTAGGGCAGTGGTCTCCAACCTTTTTAAGCATGAGATCACTTTTTGAATTTAATTGCAATCCAGGATCTACTTCAAACCCAAATACCCTGGCCCCTCCTCCTTCCCGCCCCTCTTCTGAGGCCCCACCCCTGCTCACTCCGTCCTCCCTCCCCTATCCTCACTCACTTTTATCATGCTGGAGGCAGGAATTTGGGGTGCAGGAGGGGTTCACGACTGGGGCCGGGGTTTGGAATGCAGGCTCCAGCTGGGCACTGCTTACCACAGGTGGCTTCTGAGTGGTGGTGCAGGGGACGAAGGCAGGCTCACCTCTGTCCTAGCCCTGCACCACTCCTAAAAGCAGCCAGCAAACTCTCTCCATCCCTGCCCCCCCCTCTGATCTATGGAGGTGGGGTACAGGGTGGAGGGAGGGGCACCCTGAGATCAGCATCCTCCTTCCTCTTCTTCCCATGCCCTGCACAGCAAGCAGGAGGCTCCCATGGGTGAAAGGGGGCTAGCTCCAAGGCAAAGGGCAGGAGCAGCACAGGAGTGCTGACGGGGCAGCCCAAGTGCTGTCACTCGATAGTCTCCTGGCCAAACTTGTCAGGATCACCTGTCAAAGGCTCCAAGATCTACTAGTAGATCCTGATCTACTGGTTGGTAACCACTGCCCTAGGGTTACCACTAGTTACCTCTCTCCAATCTGAAAACTGGCCATTTATTCCTACCCTTTGTTTCCTTTTAACCAGTTATTGATTCATGAGAGGACCTTCCCTCTTATTCTATGACAACTTACTTTACTTAAGACCTTTGGTGAGGGGACTTTCATTTAATATAGGGATGTTAAATATGGGTTAATTGAATAGTTGATTAACCTTATGAATTCTTATCAGTTACTCAACAATTCTATAGTCACTGGGGGTGGGACCAGCAGCCAGTGCACTATGGCCCCACTCCTGAGGAGCCCCCTGCCACTGCATGCTGCTGCATTTGTAACAGAGACAGCAGTGCGGGATGCCTGGCAGGAGCTGGTCTGCGAGGGGAGCCAGTTTAAAAACCAGCTACTCTCACAGGCAGGCTGCCTGTCTCCCTGTGCTGCTGTCTCTGATACAGAGGCAGCAGCGCGGGGTGGCAGCAGCCACTGTCTGGGGGTGGGGAGCCTGAGCTCCCAGATCTGGCACAAGCCAGAATGGATCTGGGCTGCCTGCCCAAATGGCTCCTAATACACTTTAAATGCAGAGCCGCAGGGGGATAGGTCCCAGGCCCAGTGCGATCCAAAACAGAGCCGGGCTGCTGGCCAGCCAGCTATAAAATGTATTCGGGGGAGGCGGGGGGGGGAAGGATGCATGTAATCTATAGCATTAACCTATAAGCTTTTGCTTATCAGTTAATCAACTATGCTATTACATCCTTCATTTAATATTCTAGGTTTTAAATTAAAATGTGGTATGAAGTCATATGTCTTACAGAAGTCTATTATATCAACACTTCTTTTATCTACCAAAATTGTAATCTTATCAGAAAATATATCAAGTTACTCTGACAAGGTCTATTTTGTATAAACATTGATTGGCATTAATTATATAACCCTTTTTCAATTCTTTATTTAGTGAGTCCCATATCAGCTGTTCCATTATCTTGTCTAGGATGAATGTGAGACTAACAGGGTTAAAACTTCAGAGGGATAGCCTGTAACTGGAAAACTTTAAAAAAAAAAAACGAAGTCTAGTAGCACCTTAAACACTAAAAAAAAACATGTGGGGACTGGACTCGATGACCTCTCGCAGTCCCTTCCAGTCCTAGGGTATGTCTACACTGCCACCCTAGTTCGAACTAGGGTGGCTAATGTAGGCATTCGAAGTTGCAAATGAAGCCCGGGATTTAAATATCCCAGGCTTCATTGCATCTTGCCGGGCGCCGCCATTTTTAAATCCCCCTTAGTGCGGACTCTGTGCCCGCGGCTACACGCGGCACGAAGCAGGTAGTTCGAATTAGACTCTCTAATTCAAACTGCCGGTACACCTTGTTCCACGAGGAGTAATGGTAGTTCAAATTAGAGAGTCTAATTCGAACTACCTACTCCGTGCCGCGTGTAGCCGCGGGCACGGAGTCTGCACTAAGGGTAATTTTAAAATGGCAGCACCGGCAAGATGCAAATGAAGCCCGGGATATTTAAATCCCGGGCTTCATTTGCAACTTCGAATGCCTAAATTAGCCACCCTAGTTCGAACTAGGGTGGCAGTGTAGACATACCCCTAGTATTCTATGATTCTATGTATATGGTATCATGAGCTTTTGTGGGCAAAACCCACTTCTTCAAAAACTAACTAGGGTTAAAACTATCAAGGTTGTTCTCTTTATCATTTTTAAATATTGGCTCTTAGCTTTCTTCCAGTCTTCAGCAACTTTCCCAGTGTTTCAAGACTTACTGAAATTCAACAATAAAGGTTCAGGATTAACTTTAAAAACAACAAATGGTCTGGTAGCACTTTATAGAATGACAAAACATGTAGGTGGTATTGTGAGCTTTCATGGGCACAGTCCACTTCTTCAGAGGACCGGAGTTTTGAGTTTAGAATGTGCAGACCCAAAATATATAGGGGAAAAGGAAGAAGGGGGAAGGAACAAAAAGGAAGGGGGCCGAAAACAAGCAGCAGAGGGTATGAAAATATCAAATGGAAAAACAAGTAGGCAGAACTGGTAACCTATAAGCACCTAAGGATTGGATAGTTAAAAGAAGCAGATAAGGATCACAGGTTAGCAATTAGATAGGAAGGGTACTAACGCAAGAATCCACACAAAGAATTGTTGGCACCTTGTTAGGTTGATAATGTTCCAGCCATCCGTTATTGAATTTGTGGATGAACTGTAATTCCTATGCCTCTCTGTGTATTTGGCTTGTAGAATTGGTGTGTGACAAAAAGACAGCCACCTGGAGATCTTTTAAAGAGAGATTAGGTAGATTGATGTGTTCTCCAATAGGTATCTGTATGTTCCCTTTACATATATCTGATTTGTGTCCATTGATTCTTTCCCGTAGTTTCAGTGAGCTCCTTAGCCACCTCTTATAAAACTCTTGAATGAAAGTCACTCTGGAACTGATTTTAAAATGCCAAATTTTAGTAGCTTCTGTTTAACATCCTCCTGAGATATTTATGGAATGAAAAGGACATTATCTCATATGACTACATCATCAGTTCTTTCCTCGGTGCAAGAGAGAACTATTTATTGAACACATCTGCCTTTTTTCCATTACCATTGTCACCATCCTGTGGGTGCTCCATTAGGGATATAAATGGTTAACCAGTTGATCGGTAAGCTTCACCCTTAATGAGTAAGGCTTACCGGTTCTGGTTAACCAGTATGGGCTACAGCAGCCCGTTCATGACGGTCCTGGCTGCCACCCCCCTCTGATACCCATGGGCAGCAAGTTATATGGGCTCATGGTGCCCATGCCCCTGCAATATTCAGAGCCGGGGGCCCTGCTCCAGCAATGTTTGGAGCTGGGTCTCTCGCCTGGCCCTGCCTGGAGCAGGCCCTGGCCCCCACCTGCCGCCCCCCCCCCCCCGCGCATCCTCCCCCCCCCCCAGCCCTAGCCTGTCCCTGCCATGAGCAGTGCTCAGTCCGGCTCCCCCTTGCTGGCGCATGCTGCCGGCTGCTGCTGCCGCCATGCATGACATTTCCAGATGACCGGGGAGACACCCGGGCATGACATGACGTCACAGTCCGGGACTTTAAAAGTGCTCTGCGTGGTGTTGCGCCACATGGCCTAGCTCCGGGTTCGGAGTCTGGGGACTTCTGGGGCCCGAGCGCAGACTCCAGCCCTGCAAAGTGGAAGGCAGAAGGTAGGGAAGAGGAGGGAGAAAACTAGGGGGACAGGGAGGGAGAAGAAGGGGCTTGTGTGGAGGGGGAGGGGGTGAGCGAGGAAGGGGCTTGAGTGGAGGGAGAGGGGATGGGAGGGGGAGAGGAAGGGGCTCGTGCAGAGTGGAAGGGGTGGGATAGGAAGACACCAAGGGACAGCCTGGAGGAGAGACAAATGCCAGGGGCCATGTGCAGACAATGAGGAAAAGGGCAGGAGGGGAGGTGTCAGTGGGAGGGGGACAGGGTGATGCTGGGAGAGGAGAGGGTAAAGGCATTGGGAGCTAGGGGCGGGAGGGGGAGATGCTGGGAGAAGGCTTGAAAGAAGGGGTGGGCATGAGAAAGGTGGGGATGGAGCAAGTCATGTGTGAGGGAACAGAGAGGCATGAGGGGAATGGGGGCAGAGAGTGGTGAGGGGGTGGGTATCAAGGAAAAAGAGGGCAAAGGCGGCAGGAGCAGTAAGGAAAGGGGGAGGCATGAGGAGGGGCAGGGCTAAGGGAAGGTGCAGGTGCCAGGTGATTCTGGGTGTGAAGCAGAAGGGCAGACACCTGCAGGGGAGGGACCAGCACCAGAGAAGAGAGGCAGGGCAGGTGTGTAAAGGGAGGTGTTAGAAGAGGGGATGAGGAGTAGCTCACATGATCAGAGTGGGGCTACTGGAGGAGTAGGCACAGGGCGCAGAGAAGGGCTGGTGGAGGGGGGCAGATCGCAGGAGGGCTGAGGGCAGTGAGAAGGGCAGGAGTCAGGACAACAGAGGAGAGTGAGGAGTTAGGGGGCAGCAGGCACCAGGGAAGCTGATGGAGCAAGGGGAGGAGACATGGCAGCAGAGAGAAAAGGTAAAGGTTTATAAAATATTTATTAATAACTTGGGCGCCACAGTGGCACATCCAGACAAGCCACATGAACTCAGTACTGGTGCACAACGAAAAATTCATTCTGCTCATGGGAGGAAGCTCTTAGGCTATGTCTACACTGGCAACTTCTTGCACAAGGACATCTTGCGCAAGGGTTCTTGTGCAAGAACACGTCCACACTGCCATGTGCGAGCTGTGCTTTTGCCATTTTAGCCATAGGGGTTTCTTGCGCAAGAAATCCCTGCCAAGCATCCACACTGTCCTCTTGCGCAAGAGAGCTTACACCTTTTGGAAAAGAGCATAACTCTTGCACAAGATACCCTCTCTTACCACATCGTACTGTAAATTTCCTTGTGCAAAAGCAGGCAGGCAGTGTGGCTGCTCTGTGGGTTCTTGCACAAGAACGGTTGTACTTACGCAAGAAGCCGCGAGTGTAGACATAGCCTTAGAGGGAACACTTCCCCCAGCCTCTCTGCCCCCGAGTTAATGTCACACACATTTTGTTAATGGAATTGTAGCATAGTTGCATGAGGGGGGTTTGGTGGAGGCCAAAGTAATCCCCGTTGGTAGGAGGATGGTGGGCAAAGTCCTTCAAGAGAGGTGACAGGACACCTTTTACTTCTGGTCATATGTCCATCTTGCCCCGAGTGTGTTACCTCCAGAGGCGTGGTTAACGGGGGTCAGGGGCATGGTTATCAGGGATTGGGGGCATGGCTAAAGGGGTCATGGGGTGTGGCTAATGGGGGTTGGGGCATGGTTAACAGGGGTCACAGGGTATGGCTAATGAGGCACCACCAAAAATTATACAAACCTGCCTCTCCCGCTGATACCACAGGTTACACACTTGCTTCCCACAGTGAAGCCTCCCTAGGAGCAGAGCTGGCAGCAGCCCTGAGGCAGCGAAGCCTCCTCCCTGGGAGCAGGGCCGACAGCCCTTGCCAGCCCCATTCCAGGGGAGGCATTGCTGTGGATTATACAGTATAAAGTTTATTTAAGAGCCCACAGTGCATGTAACTTCTAGGATTTTTAGGGGTTACATGGTTACATTTTTTAATGCATTTTTACATCCCTATGCTTCATAGGACAGTTTGGGGCAGCCACCCCATGTTCCATGTTTTGGGGCAGCCACCACAACTCAAGGGCTCCAATGGGAGGGGGGCTAGGATGGTAGCCCCCCCCAAAGCTTGAACCCCTGAATTTCATACTTGAGGTCTGCTTAAAGCTGGATGTCCTGGTTCCAGAGGTAGCTGTTAATTGCAAGAGAGTTTGAGTTGCTTGCAGCTCTGCCTTTGGGGCAGGGAGTTTGTTATAAAAAGAGGAAGGCAGGTTATTAAAAATAACAAAAGACTGACTGGTCATTCAAATAATTGAAGGATCATTAGAGTATAATGAAAACATTACTGGGTACTCCACTTAAAAGATAGGAAGAAAAGAGAGTAGGAATGAGTGTTGTGCTGTTAGGATCTGAGTTTGGCCAGTACTGTTAAACTTATAAATGTTCTTGAAAAAGGGGTAAACGGTGAGATGGCAAAATTTGCAGCTACTACAAAATTCCTCAAAATAGTTAAGTCCAAAGCTGACTGCAAAGAGTTACAAAGGGATCTCACAAAACTGGGAGATTGGGCAACACAAGGGCAGATGGAATTCAGTGTTGATAAATGGAAAGTAATACACATGGAAAAATCTAATCCCAACTATACATACAAAAATGATGAGGTCTAAATTAGCTGTTACAACTCAAGAAAAAGATCTTAGAATCATTCTGGGTAGTTCCCTGAAAACATCTACTCAATTTTCAGTGGCAGTCTGAAAAAACTAACAGAATATTAGGAATCATTAGGAAAGAAGCAGATAAGATATATTGCCTCTATATAAAGTCATGGTATGCCCACATCTTGAATACTGAATACAGATCCGGTCACTCCATCTAAAAAAAGATATATTGGATTTGGAAAAGGTACAGAAAGGGCCACAGAAATTATTAGGGGTTAGGAACAGCTTCCATATGAGGAGAGATTAACAAGTCTGTGACTTTTCAGTTTGGAAAATAAATGACTAAAGAATAGGGGGATATGTTAGAGATCTATAAAACCATGAACAGTATGAAAAAATAGAATAAAGGAATGTTATTTACTCCTTCACTAACATAACACAAGAAGCTCATCCAAATAAATTTATGGGCAGCAGATTTAAAACAAATTATTTCTTCACAGTTAACCTGTGGAACTCTTTGCCAGGAGATAGTGGAAAGGCTCAAAATATAGCAGGGTTCCAATAAGAACAAAATAAAGTCAAGAAGGATAGATCCATTAATGAGCAGGAATGGTGTCCCTAGCTTCTGTTTGCCAGAAGCCGGGAATGGGCGACTGGGGGTGGATCATTTGATGAATGCCTCTTCTGTTCATGTCTTCTGAAACACCTGGCATTGGCCACTGTTGGAAGACAGGATACTGGGCTAGATGGACCATTGATCTGACCCAGAATGGCCATATCTACTCTGTCCCTGTTTTGTGCAAAAAGTATGTAAATGAGGCAAAGCGTGGAATATCGCCATGCCTCATTTGCATAATTAATTAGGCTCTGGTTTTGCTCATAAAACCCCTCTTGCGCAAGGGCCATTCTTCCGCATTTTTTTCAGGAAGAATGGTCTTGCACAAAAGCCTCTTGCGCAAAAACAAAGCCTCGTTAATTATGCAAAGGGGATGCGGCGATATTCCACGCTTAGTCTCATTTACATATGTTTTTGCGCAAGAGGCTATAGTGTAGACATAGCCATAATGTATCTGCCCCATTGTAACCCACTAGACACCACTCCTCTTCCAGAGCTGAGACAGAACCCAAGAGTCCTGTCTCTCTCTCTCTCTCTCTTTGCAGTTAGTAAGAAAGTTAAAAATGTATATTACAATTTTAAGGCTAACCAGTGTCCCTTAAGTGATTTGTCACAAGATGTGAGAATATGTTAATATTAGAGCTGAGTGGGTCTAATATTTATTTAAACTTTCTTTTATACAGAAATTAGATACAGTGCTCCTTTCAGCTACTTGCAAAGTTACCTGCCAAAAATGCTACCGTTTTCCAGTGCATTAGTAGCCCTAGAAAGAGGGGATATATGTGTGTGGGAGGACAAACAGAATTGGTCCCCTCCAATTTGCTGTTTGGTTTGTACTGAGCATGCTCATTAACACCGCTGAAGCTGCTGTCCTCAGTCTGGTCCCCCATGCTGTCACTCTCTTCCCTCCCAACAATTAGGGCATGCACAGGTCAGCCCGCCCCATCAAAATCTGAAATGGCACTCCTGACTCAACTGTCCTATGGAAAGGGTCTGAGATGCCTGGCACAGGGCAGCAGCAGAGTTGGTTCCCACACACTCACCACAGCAGCCTGCTCAGCTTCCCCACCCATCTCCCAGTTCACTGAGCTCTGCTTCACCACAGCAGTGGCAAGCAGAGAAACCCGGCCTCAGAGCATTCTGGTGGAGTGGAGCGCAGCAGGCTGGGAGATGGGCAATGAGTGCAGAGTGGAGCAAGTTGCGAGGTTGCTTTAGCTCCTGCCATTATGGTGACTACAGGAGGACCCAATCCCTGCCCCAGCTTGCATCACTCATGGGGGGAGGGGGGCTTTGGGAAAGGGATGTAATGGAAGTGGGAGGGTGGCAAAGCAGGGGTTAGGTGGGGGCTGAACAGGGACAGGAGCGGAGTGAGGGCAGGGCACAAGCAGAAGCAGCATAGGGGCAGGTTAGGGGGGCAGACTTGCCCTGGCCCCACGTCTCCCTAGGGACAGCCCTATGTTTGGCAATGTGCATGAGCATTCTCCATCCTGGAAAAGGAGAGTGTAGTGTTTGTGGATCATTTATCGTGCTTAATAAGAACACTAAGCAGTGTTCCAAGTATGGCAATAGGAACAAGTATTTCATTAGTAACAAGGTTCAGAAACCTCTCACAGAGGGGTCCCCAAACTATCATCTGGGGACAACTTTCACTGAAGAGGGCTAGATCTAGAACCTGAGCCCTTATAACAAAAGGCTCTATATCTTCTAACCTGATCTCTAGTGCTCTACGAAACACAAAATTTGTATCCCCATCTGATCTGCAACTATGTACCAGGGATTACCACCTATGTGCAGGGCCCTCTCCCTGAAACAGCCAGTCTCCTTGACTGAAATTAGACTGAAACCAGGACCTTCAAAGTGAAAGCTTCTGTATCTCAGTCTAGGGACATTAAATACTGGTTAAGTGAATAATCAACCTCATGGATTCTTATCGCTTACCTGATTATTTTACTGTTGCCGAGGATGGAGCCAGCAGCCTGTCAGGCAGGCAGCTGGGGCCACCCGTGGTGCTATTTTTAGTACCAAGGTGCCCTGGGGACTAGGACTGTGGTACTAAAAACAGCACTGTAGGCAGCCTCTGCTGCAGTCCTGCCACATGGTCCTGCCCCGGGAGCAGCTGGGGGGCTGGACTGTGGTGGCTTCTGTAGCTGGGACTGCAGAACTAAAAATAGGACCGCGGTCCCAGCAAACTGTTTTCCTCATTGAAAGTAGAAAGTTACGAAAGGGGTAGAGAGAGAACTAGAGGAAGGGGCTTGTGCTGAGAGAAAGGGAGGCCAGGGCAGGAGAAGAAAGGGGCAGGCACTAAGGGGCAGGGTGCAGAAGAGACAAATGCCAGGGGGTCAAGAGGAGACAATGAGAAAAAGGGCAGGAGAGGGGGCGGGAAGGTGTCAGTGGGAGTGGGGAAACAGGGTGATGCAAGGAGAGGGGCAGTGGTGGCAAGCAGGAAGAAGAGGAGAGGGGAGGAGTGGGTGCCAGAAGAAGAGGGGTTGAAAGGAGAGTGGGCATGAGAAAGGCAGGAGATGGAGCAAGGCATGTGTGAGGGCTCAGAGGGGCATGAGGGGAACTGGGGCAGGAGGTGGTGGCATCAGGGAGAAAGCGGGCAAGGAGGGTAGGGGCAGTGAGCAAAGGGGGAGGCACCAGGAAGGTGCAGGGGTAAGAGAAGGTGCAGGTGCCAGAGTATTGTGGGGGGTTAAGCAGCAGGGCAGACACCTGGGCTATGTCTACACTGGCGTGATCTTGTGCAAAAACTCTTCAGTGCAAGAGTTCTTGCCTTAAAGTAGCTGCGCAAGAGAGCGTCTACACTGGCATGTGCTTTTGCACAAGAGCATCCTTGCCAGTGTAGACGCTCTCTTGCGCAAGAAAGCTCCAATGGCCATTTTAACCAGCGGGCTTTCTTGCGCAAGAAATTCATGTTGCCTGTCTACACTGGCCTCTTGCGCAAGAACAGTTGTGCAAAAGGGCTTATTCCTGAGTGGGAACATCTGAGTTCTGGCGCAAGAAGCCCTGATTTCATACAGCAGAATGTCAGATTATGTGCCCAAGAACACACAGCCAGTGTAGACAGGCAGCAAGTTTTTGCGCAAGATCGCGCCAGTGTAGACACAGCCCTGGAGAGGAGGGTTGGGCACCAGAGGAGAGAGGCATGGCAGTGAGGGAATGGGGAAGAGGCAGTTGATCAGAGGGGGGGACTAGAGGAGGCATAGGCACAGGAGGAAGGGAAGATGCAGGGGTCAAGGAGGATGGGGCTGGGCCCCAAAAAGCTGAGGGGAGCGAGAAGGGCAGGAGCCAGGACAGCAGAGGAGGGCGAGGGGAGGCTGGGAGACATGGCAGTGAGGGGAAAGGGAGCGGGTCATAGCTTGGGTTGCGGTGGCACACACCGGACAAGCGACGGCGACCTCAGTACTGGTGCAAAAACAAAACTCCCTGGCTCGGGGGCGGGGCGCCTGGGAGGGAACACGGCCCAACACGGAGCTGGGCGCCAGGCGAGACGCGCGGGCTGGGGCCGGCGGACGGGCAGCCAGTGCAGCGCCCCCGCGGCCAGCCGGCGTCACTGCCCCGCACCTCGCGCACAGACTCGCGCCTGCTGGCGGCGTCGCGCTCCAGCGCCTCGGGGCCCTCAGCCGCGGCGGGAAGCGGGGCCGTGACGGGCCCGAGCCCCCCGGCCACAGACCCAGCGAGCGCGGCGAGCCGGCCGCTGTCTGGCGGGCCCCGGGCTGCCCCAGCCGCGCGCACAGCGCAGCGCCAATCCCCGCCGCCCTTTCCCTGGCATCGCCCGCGGCGGCGCCCGGCCCCCGGCCACGTGCGCTGGGGGCAGCGGCCCCAGGGACACTCGACTGGCCGGAGCTCAGCCCGGGTCAGCCCCGCCGCCGCCCGCCCCCCACGGAAACCCAGACCCCTCCCTGGTTGCCATAGTAACACCCTCCCCGCCTGCTGGCCTCTTTCCCAGTCTCGCCTGTGCGCCTTTTCCCCATTGCCCAGAATTGTTTCCCGCAGCCAATGAGAAGCCTGTTGCCAGGCCAATGCTCATTTGAATTACCCAATCGGATGCCCGCCCATTTGTCCCTCCTTATATGGAGTGTTGGGCGCCGCTTCTTCCCCTCCCCCATTATCTTCCCCCTCCCCCCCCATCCGCAGAGCGCGGGAAAAACACCCCTGGCCCTGCCTGGTTCCCGCGCAGGAGGGACCCGACTCGACCCCGCCCTGCCAGGGCGCAGGCGGTGGGGGGCGGAGCGAGCGGGGCAGGGTGGGAATGGAGCCAGGAGGGGCGGGGCGTGCGGGGAGCGCGGGCTGCTGGAGTGGAAAATTCCAGGCTGGAAGCGCGCGCGACATTAGTGCCCCGCCCCGCACAGCTCTGCCAGGCACGTCGTACCTCCCCCCGCGCCTCCTGCTGGCCCGCCTGGAGCCCCAGCCCCGCGACTCCTGCTCGGCGCTGCGCCCGCAGCCAGCGCCCCTCGTGGGGATGGCTCCTCGCCGCCCTGCCCCAGACCGAGCCCTGCAGGGCGGAGCGCCTGGTGTGAAGCGCCGGGGCACTGGCGAGCCGGGCTGCGATTGCTGTGTCACTTCGGTGCCGGGCTGCCTCGGGCCCAGCTTGCGGGGAGGGGGCCGAGGGTCACGTCTGGGCCCGAGAGCCAGACCCAACAGGGATGTTTTGAGTCAAGGCGGGACCAGAATTCCGCCTCTGCCTTCGTGCCAAGCACCCTTTCCCTCCTCAGCGTCCTCCAGCCCGCAGCTGGGCCGGGTGTGAATGGGGGAGCCCCCGCAGTGGCATCATTGGGCGACCAATAGCTGAAGTGTCAGCGGTTAGAGTGGTTGGACGATAAAGCCAAGAGTTTCCATCTGTCCTAAGGAGATAGGAGCAAAGGCGAGATAGAGACAGGCACAGGGGACAAGATGGTGGCTAGTAGCACTTTTCATGTCAGGGAGTTTCAGCCTGTCACCTAAGGACCCCCGGCATCTCCCCCGTGCTCTTGCTCCACCCCTAGACCCAGCAGTAAGTCACAGCTAATGGGAGAGAGTTGGGGCCAGAGCTTCTGGGTTGCCTTCTGAGAGGACGTAGGTCCCATGGGCTAGAGAGCAGCTGGGGAGGCAGGATTTCAGCTCTTTGCTTTGACTTGTGTGACTTTCCCTGTCTCGGCCTCGCTTCTCTTCTGCAAGAGGGTGAAGAGCAATGTGCTATTTGTTAGTATTGCTACTGCAGTAGCGTCCCATCCCGATCGGTACGATGCACAGTGAGGCAGGGTCCCTGCCCTGAAGAGCTGGCACACAGGCCGATAGACTGGGCAGGGGTGGGAAAACAGAGACTCCGAGATGTGGCCAAGGTCATCCAACAGGTGACTGCTAGCGCCGGGACCTGACCCCCGGGCTCCCAGCACCCCTTCAGCGCACGGCGCTGCTTCCCCTACTTGTCAGCGGGCGGGCAGATGTGCGCGCACGTTGTTCCAAGGCTCTTTCCACCAACCTGGCTTGCTGTGCGTCGTGCCTCCCTCTCTTCTCCCTCCCAGTCCTCTCCCCTCCCTTCCCCAGGTCCCTCCTTCCGTCGTCACCGAGTGGTGTATAAATCCCCTTCTCTGGCATATCCCCCAGCACGGCGGGACGGGAGACCCTGGCACTTTGGCCCCGGACACGAGCTGCTGCCACTGGCCTTTGGGTGCCTGGGACTTTGCGCTCCTTGGTCCTGCCGCCCAGTCTCCGCTAGCTCGTTTCCCAGGGGCTCCCGGGCGTTTCTTGGTGGGTAATTCCTCTGCTCCCGCTGCCGCACCAGCCAGGATGTCGGAGAAACGCGCGGAAGAGGCGCCGGCAGAAGTGGGTGCCAAGGTGAGCCCCAGCCTGACCCTGCGCTCGTTTGCTGGGCCCCCGTCCTCCTCGCCCCCTCCTGTCAGTCTCGCTGGGAAGAGCTCGGCGATCCTCGCATGACAGCGGCGGCGCGGGGAAAGCAGGGGCAGGACAGGGCTGTCTACTCTCTGCCGCCCCCCCCCCCCCGCATTGCTCTCGCCTCCTCTCAGGGGCGCCTTTCCTCCCCCCGGCTTCTCTCCGGTCCTGGGCGCTGAAATAGCTTTTGCGTGGAGCGGCGGCCCCGCGTGCGATGCACACGTGAGCGGGGCAGAAGTATTTGTGCCGCCACAGCGCTCGCTCTTTCTCCTCCTCGGCCGCTTTGTCTCGCCCTCGCCTCGCCTGCGCGCTGAGCTCCCGTTGCGCCGCTCCTCGCCTCCCGGGCCACAAAGCTAGCCCCACGCGCGGGCTGCTCCCCGATCGCTTGCTTTGCAAAGCCCTTGCACGTTTCTGCCGCCCCTGGGCAAACCGTGCCGACTTGGCCAGACGCTCGGGGGCAGTGCCGCTCTATGCGGCCGGCCGGGGTCCGAGCCGATCGGCAGGGGTGGGTGGCGGAAGGCTTTGTTAGACTGACCACGTTAGAGTAATGTCACAGGAGGAGGTGGGAGTACACTAGTGCCGTGCGTGCGCTTGTGGGTGTGCACGAGTGGGTGAGGGTGCGAGCTGTGCTAAATGCTGCTAGCGCCTAGATTGAGTCCCTCTGAATGCTGATCTCTCCCTCTTTGAGTGCGGCGGTGCCGAGCATTGTTTGCCAGGAATGGTGTTTGCCTGCCTTGTGGCCCTCTGTTTTGAGCATTGGGTGTGCTGCGAGTGTGGTGGGAAGGGGCTCTTTGTACTGGAGGTGCTGTGGGCTGGGCTCTGGTGAGGGTTGGTTGTGTGTTGAGGCTTTGCATGTTTGCATTATGTGCAGCACAGGGGCATGGGAGAAAAAGTCACAAACAATTCATCCAAAATGTGGGCATGTAGTTTTGTTCCACCCAGCCCCCACATGCAGTGTTATAGCCTAAGCCAGGGGATCTCTTTTAAAGGCTGCTGGTGCGGAAGCTGGTGCTTTAGAAATGGTTTTGCTGTTTTGGATAGCTAAAGGTTAATAGACTTAAGGAAGAAAATGACTGAGGGAGAGAGAGGGAAAGGAGGGAGGGTGAAGAGAGAGGAGTGAGGCAGAGTGTAGGGAACAGATGGCATCACTATGACTTATTAGTCCTTGGGCAAATATAAACTCTCATTACCAGTTTGGACAAAGACAAGTCCCAAATAGTAAAAGAATAAAATGCTCCTGAGCCAGCCTTTTCACTGCTGCATTGTAGGGGCTAGGGAGCACATTCAGCTACCCACATTCATGGCAAACCTATACAGAAAATCAACTGCCAAAACAGCGATAGTGGATTACATGGAAAAGACTCTAAATACCAAGTGCTTTATGGCATGGGGCTTCCCCGATTTTTTTTAACTAGCTGAGAAAGCTAAATACTGCATTTCTCTGACTGCCTCCCACATTCCGAGTTGCAGCTGGGGTCATGAAGATAAAGGTTAATACTACAGGGGACAGTCTTTTCTCCTGTGGCTTTATAGAATATGAAAAATGCCTTTAAAAAGTAGACATCAGAGCTGGGAAAATCCACATCACCTCCTGCACTATGTAGGGAAGGATGTTTCCTCTCGCTCCATTCCCAGGATGCCTAGCCTTCAATTCAGCAGGGTATTTAGGCATATGAGTAGTTCCACTCAGAGGTTTAGTTCCTAGTGACCAGAGTGATGGGGTTCTTCTGGGCCACTTCTTTGGGGGAAATGGCTCCTGGCTTCCCAGATTCCTAAGCATTGAGGGATGGTCACAGAACATCTTTTCCTTGGCTCAGCCGCAGTTCTTTTCCAATAGCTCCCCCCTTACACAGTCCTCCTCTAGGGTTCATGCCCTTGAGGCACTAGCAGACAGTTGTCAGTCTCTCATTAGTTGTGGCCAGAAAACTGAGATCTTTACATTTCAACCTATTTTGACTAGAGCTAGGAAACAGCTGCACAGCACTGAGGGGTTGGTGACACTGGGGAGTTGTTTTACCAACTGAAGGGCCTAGACTCCTATTGCTGAAAACATTGAGAACAAGGAGCCCCAGGGTATGGTCTGGAGGGTGTGATCCAGCTCTTGGTTCAGGTAGGGTGGCTGTACCTCTCCAGCCAACATAGCGCTGTCTACATTGGAGCTTATGTTGGTGTTACTTACTTTGCTCAGGGGATGGTTTATTCCCACCCCTGAGTGACATAAGTTATGATGACATATGATGTAGCGTAGACATAGCCTGAGAGAGCTTTTCCTGTCTGATCATGCAGAGGAGGGACTCTCTCCAGCCTCTCTCCTCCCAATCCTATAGTAAGTAAGATTAAATTAGTCCCAGCCTCTCCTGGGACAAGGGGACTTCTGCAAATTTGTAATTGGAGGGAGGTGTTGTTCCCAGGGCTGGAGGGGGGAAGAGGGATAATTATTCATGCAATGACAGACACTCGGATGATACAGAAATTGTCATACTGGATCTGACCCAGAGTCCATCTAATCCCTCTCACCATGGCCTGCACCAGCTGCCTCAGAGGAAGACTCAGGAAACCCCCTAGTGGACAATTATACAATACATTGCATACAGGAGCAGTTTCTAACCTATCGACTGTGTCTAGACTGGCATGATTTTGCGGAAATACTTCTAACGGAAAAGTTTTTCTGTTAAAAGTATTTCCGCAAAAGCACGTCTAGATTGGCACGGATACTTTTGCGCAAAAGCATCCGTGGCCAGTCTAGATGCGATTTTGCACAAGAAAGCCCTGATCGCCATTTTAGCCATCAGGGCTTTTTTGTGCAAAACATTTCTTCCCTGTCTACACCGGACCTCTTGCACAAGTATTCTTGTGCAAGAGGGCTTTTTCCCAAGCTGGAGCGTGAAAGTATTTGCGCAAGAAGCACTGATTTTGTACATTACAAAGTCAGTGCTCTTGCGCAAATTCAGGTGGCCAGTGTAGACAGCTGGAAAGTTTTTTTAGATCTTGCCAGTCTAGACGCACCCATCTAGTTTAGTGGTTGGCTTATGCCTCCAGCAGGAGGGTTTTATCTTTACTTAAAAATATGTTTCTTCCTGTCTATTATAACTCTGGATTTTGTCATTTTGAAATTTGCTAAGCCTCACTGATATCTTGTGGCAGGATTCTACAATTGTGTGTTATGTGAAAAAGTGTTTCCATTGATAATGTTTAACTTTGTTGCCTTTTCACTGAATTGAATGTGCCTTTATGCAATAACCTTTTCTATCCCGTTCATCGTTTTTCATGTCTTCTCCTATCCCTCTTCACTTAAGCAATCCTAGTTATGTCATTCTCTCTAATGCTAAATCTCAAAATTATTTTTCTCATCCCATATCTAGGACCTGAAAGAAAAGAAGGAAAAACTGGAGGAGAAGACTGTCTGCAAAGAAAAGAAGAAGGAGATAAAAGAGGTGAGGCAGAATATATTTACTCCTCAAGACATAGGTTTGGAGGGAATTGGGAGGATTTTTGGCATTGGTTTGGGGGATGCAGGTTGGTACAGAGAGGGAATCTGGGAGGTGAGACAGATGAGAAGTGGACCCCATCAGGGAGGCAGGCGACAGAATGTGAGTTAGAGCCCTTGCGGAGATGAGAGGGATGGGGAGCACATGTTGGATTGGAGTGGGCTAATCAGGAGGCAGACAGCATGGGGAGTATGAGCCAGGGAGCAATGAGAAGGTAGCTGAGAATGGAAAGTGCCGACCAGAAGAAGTGGGATTGGGAAGCATGGTCTGTGGTGGGGACAATAGATTGAGGAGGCAGGGAGCCACGGGTAAATCGATAGACATGGGCTGGGTGAGAATATTGAGGATGTGGTGACGTAGGGAGTGAGGGAGATTGAGGAGGTGGATGGTTGGAGACAGTGTTAATATAGTAAGGAAGGGGTGAGATTGGAAAGGCAGGTGATGTGGAGGAGGCACAGACTAGGGTGGGTTGAGGAGGGCTCTGGGCATTAGGGGAGGCAGGCATCATGAAAAGCACTGTCTAGAAGATATGATGTGAGTGACATGAGGAGCAGAGTCCCCAGAGGAATCCGAGAGGGTTTCTGGGGGAAGACAAGGCAGGCAGCATGGGACTGCAGGCTGGAGGGGGTAGGTGGAGGTTGGGTTGTGGGGAGTAGAATTGTGTGGAGAGATAAGGTTGGGAGGGTGGGTGGGTGGTTTTGGGAGCACAGGCTGGCTGGAATGAGATAGTTTCAGGTTATAGGAATGGTTGGTGACATGAAAAGAGTAGGTCAAAGCTGATTTCTTTCTGTGGGTTTGTCTGACTCAGGATGAGGAGAATGGTGCAGAAGAGGAAGAGGAGAATCCTGAGGATGTGGATGAAGAAGAGGCAGGAGAAGAGGATGAAGGTGGGAGCAACCAATATGTGTGGGAAGGTTGTGGGATCCAGGATTACATTGCCACGGAGACTGAATCCCCTCTCTGAGCATCTCCAGCAGGGGCAGGTTCCCTGGAGCATTGCCTGTATTAATACGTAACTTGCTGTTTTGCTCATGTCTAGATGGAGATGAAAATGGGCAGGAGCAAGACGGACATGCAACAAAACGATCAGCAGAGGAAGAAGAGGAGGTGGGTGATGGCATTGAGAACAAAGGGGGCTGGATGCTTCCTGTCTTGGAGTTGGTGAATTCCATATGGATTCTATCACTGAGCAGGAACATCACCACCTATGTGACTATGGGATACACACATCTATGTGGTGAAGGGATAAGGAATCCCCATGGATGCTGTGCAGCATTGATCCAGATCTTCCCTTTTGCATATTCCATGTAGGGCGCTCAAGATTCTGTGGGATCCTAGATATGGCATATATCAGTTATTTCTGTGATTTATGTAAAAAATTGGATCCAATGTGAGATTGAAGTTTCTAATGAGGTCACTGGGATCCAGTTTTGAGGGTGGATTAAATGTAGAATTTGGTAGTCTGGATCCATGTGGAGGTTATGTATTGGAAATAATAGTGTCAATAGCTCGTAAACTGATCTTTCCAGGTTCATTCACCATACCCATCACACTGGCCTTTCTGAGCACCAATCACCTGTAGGGTCTGTAGAAAAGAGGGGATTCCTGGGGAGAAAAACAAACTATTTTTGGGGGTGTCATGCAACATTGTAAATCACGTGCAGAGAGTGTGCTCCAACGTGTAGGATCACATATTGGGTTGAATCCTGCATAATATTTGGGGGAGGGGGTCAGACAGCATAGATATGCTAATCATACTCTCTCTTCTCTCCTTAACCCTGTATAGGATGAAGCTGATCCAAAGAGACAGAAAACAGAAAATGGGTCTTCAGCCTGAGTTTTCTGTTCCCACCCTCTTTTGCTACATCCATCTCTCCTCCCTCCATTCCAGCCTATGCTTGCACTGTCCATGTAGCCTCTGACTTCATATAATCTCAGATACGGAAGGATTAGAAATGCTCTCAGACAGGGAAGAGGGCATGGGACTAAGATTCCCTTCCACCCCAATGTGTAGCCTTCCTACAATGCTCCCAAATTTGAGGTTACTCACTCCCTCAATCCATTTCCATGGCTGACTATTTCTGCACAACCCCCCCCCCCCCCCCAAATAATCCCAATAATCCTAAAAATGATGACGCCTTCTTCCAGTAAGAAATCTGACATATCCCAACTTCCAAACTCATCCCACAACTTTTTCACTTGCCACCTCTCTCCATTAATTTGATCAATATCCTCACCTATCTATGCTTCTGAGACCTGCCCTCCGACATCCTCTCTGGGGTACGGAAGGTTGAAGGCAGGGTTCTTCTGGAGATATTTCCCTATTCTAAGCTCCAATGCATCTTAACTGCTTTCCATCTGAACCCTCTGAGAGAGAGAAAGAAAGACAAGGAATGTTACATGAAAACTTTTTATTAAAGCACACATACATGCAGAAATAGTTTAACATTAAAAAAAGTTTACGTGACAGGCAAGCTGGCCCCATGATTTTTTCTTTCCAGAACATAAAGGTTGTTTTTATCTATACATTAATCTGTGTTGCAGTTTCTCTTATTTTTGGGCTTTTTTTTTTAAAGAACAAGAAATAATTAGGGACCAAATTTTGATTTTCATCCCCCTTTGAGACTACTTTGTTGCTGTTTTTGTAAATTAAAGCCGATCCAACTGCGATATTTTCTATGGCACAAACCATCACAAGGGTGATAGATATAAATATATATATTGTTTTCAAGTAGCACTGTAAATAAATGCATTTAAAAAAAGATGTTAAAGTGTGCATTTGTCCAGTAGTGCCTATGAATCTTAATTCAAAATGTGAACCAGCTAACAGGTCAGTCTGAAGAACAATAGCACATGGGTTAACTTGAGCAGCGGTTGCTGCAGGGAAAAGCCAGGAATGGTGCCCTCTAGCTTTGACCTGGAGACTCTTGAAAAGCAATCTGTCGTGCTTACTTCTTCCTCCTTCCCTCATACTGCTCCACTGGCATGCAAAATATGGCAGAAATTCAGCAAGCTATTTTACTGGTGATATTCTGAAAGCATAGATCTGTGCACCAGAGGCAACAATGCCCAGAATGATCAGGATACTATGCCGAGGTTGCTGGATTCAGGTTTTGTGGTGTGTTGTAACTTTCTTGCTGACCAACGCACCTTGCAACAGCGTCTCCCTACATTGCGCAAACCAGGTTAAACCATGAATATAAAGGTGCACAGGAGTGTTGGAAAGAGATTTAGTTCCTGGCTCACTTACATGACTGTAGTACAGCACTGGTTAAAATTATACATATTTCCAATTTTTAATAATTTTCATCTAGACTTTGAATTATGATGGAAAAAATAAGGGCCTATTTCTCAACATAGCTTCACGACTCACATCTTATACTGGTTTTAATCAGCTGTTTGTAACTGCTGCCCATGAAGGCCAATAACCCTCCCATGTTGATAGGGATCATGAGCGACAGACTCAAATGGTTACTGTTACATCTTCCGTTTTTGCTTTATTTTTAAAATCTAATGGAAATAAAGCTATATACCAACCAAAATACAACAGCCACAGAGTAATATCAACACATCTGAACCTCATTGACTTTCCGCTTGCTCAGCCACTTTTGTTCTCAGAATTGTTCCTTCTGCAGCTAGCTGTTCAACTGCAGAGATGGATCTGCCACCTGGAACCTGTGTGTTTCCTCTTCCTGGTGTTTTCATTGTCATTGACTTCATTTTTCTCAGCACAAGAACACTCAGTGACATTTTGGGTGTCCTCTAGGTACTTGATTTTGTCTATCTGGGCATGTTTAGACTACATCTCTCTTCCAAAAGAGGGATGTAAACTAGATCGAAATTGTAAATGAAGCCGGGATTTAAATTTCCCGCGCGTCATTTGCATAATGGTGGCCGTGCATTCTTTTGAAAAAGAGTTTTTCGAAAGTAAAACTGCCATCTAGACGGGGTTCTTTTAAAAAAAACACCTTTTTCGAAAGCTCCTGTACTCCTCCAAAAGGGTTCTTGAGCAAAATGGCCCCATCTACATATACTGCATTTTTTTTCTGAAAAAACCTCTTCTGCAAAAAGGATCAGAATAGAATATGCAAATGAGAGTGCGAGAAATGCTAATGAGCGCTTCATTTGCATTTCCTCTTCCGCAAAAATGTTGCAGTGTAGACGTCGTCTCAAATGGGGAGGGAAGCTACTCTTTCACTACAGACAGACTGCAAGTCACAATTTATAGGAAGCACTTTAGAGACTAACAAAAATATATATGGTATCATGAGCTTTCATGGGCAAAACTCACTTCTTCAGATGAGATCCTCTTGAGTCTCAAAATCATCTAATCTGAAAAAGTGGGTTTTGCCCATGAAAACTCATGATACTATATATATGTATATATATTTGTTAGTCTCAGCGGTGCCACAGGACTACTTGTTTTTAAAAAAGTTGTTTTTAAAGTTACAGACTAACCCCCTCTGAGACAATTTATAGGGGAAACTCTAGCCCTTGGTGGGAGACAGAATTACAAGCTACAGCCTAGTACCTTCTGGCTGGGGCAAACAGTACTTAACAGTCTATAAAGGGCTTGGCTCCCCAGTCGAGGCCGAGCACAGTGTATAACCCAGCACCTTCTGGCTGTGGCAAAGCAAACACAGCAATCTATCATCCCTGGGCTTTTTAGGCAGGGGCAGAGCAGACAAAGCAGTCTGGAGTCTGGCTCCTTGCCCTGGGTAGGTGGTGGACAAATACAGGCCTCTTGGGCCACAAGTGGGGAGGCAACTACCCAATGGGTAGGGTGGCAGGGGTTAGGGAGAGGTTTCCCCCTGCCTCCCCCATGCCACCACATCCCAGCCCAGGGCCCAGCAGTAGCAGAGTGTTTTGCCATTGGGCCAGTGAGGAATCCCATCACAACATGCTGACTCACCCTCTGGGAGCAGAATGGGCCTAGAGTCTGGTTCCCTGGGATATTTTGTACTGCAGTGCGGGTGTAGAGCTGTCCCCTTGGGGTACTTTGTCGTGGATAGTTCCCACAGCTTGTATGATCATTCATCTGAGGCAGTGCGCAGCTCCTCAAGGCACCCGTCTGTCTCCTCCCACCACAGGATTCATCTCCACTTGGGGCCTGCTTCAGGATCCTGTTGAGATCCCAGCTCTCTGGAAGCACGAGCGCCATTTCGGGAGAGCGGGGAGCAGCCGGGCACACCAGGACAGCGGTTGCTTTTCTTCCCATTCCCCTGACAGTAAGAAAGCCAGGGGATAGTACTTATGTACTGCCTCTCGCCCTGGCTGGGGAAGGGAAGGGGCAGAGGAGTAATTCACAGAATCCAAGCACTTTCCCCTTGCTCCCCCATAGTCAGGGAATGGGAAGAAAAGCAAGCTGTGTCTCGGTGCACACAGCTGCTGCCCCCTGCTCTCCCGAAACAGCGCCCTTGCCTGGGAAAACCGGCTGCTACATCTG
This sequence comes from Pelodiscus sinensis, assembly GCF_052426305.1. Taxonomy (NCBI): domain Eukaryota; kingdom Metazoa; phylum Chordata; order Testudines; family Trionychidae; genus Pelodiscus; species Pelodiscus sinensis. The sequence continues at coordinate 143,268,433 of NC_143052.1, read as the reverse complement.
GTGCTCCAAGCCTGACTGGGTGCCAGGCCTCTCCTGTTATATTTCCTTTCCCATCCTGGTAATTCTGAGGGAGGAGGGGCAGGGCAGATTTAGCACTGCCCACTAAGGGAGGCCAGGCCACTCTGCCTCACTATCCTGACTGTAAGGAAGCCTGTCAGATGAGTTGTGATGGACTCACAAAGCTAAACAGGACTCCCACCAATCTGCCAGGAGATTTTTATTTTCATTCTCAAGGTCTTTGCTATTTCTACCAAGGCTTCTGAGAAACGACTGTGTTTGAGTGCCCGCGAGGGCGTGGCATGCCGTGCGAAGCTAATACATCACTGTGAAGAGCAGAAATGAGCCACTCGTGAATTGTGGGCCCCTCTCTGCTGCTAACACATCTGCAGTACCATGGGGAGTGCAGCGCTTCACAGTGGTTAGCCCCTTGCTACTCAGTGGGGTTGGACACAGCTCCATCTTTTAAAATGGGTGGGGAACCTTCTTTGGGTCAGGGAGCCACTGAGCCACAGGAAAATCAGTTGGGGGCCTCACAAAAATGAGAAGCAAAAAAACCCAACAACAACAACCCCACCTCATGACCCCCAACTGAGCCTGGGGGGCCCAGGCTATTAGATTTTGTGGGGCACCCTAGGCTCTGAGGTGGGGCCCAAAAATGAGAGGTTCAGTGTGTGGGAGGAAGCTGCTGGGAAGAGAGCTTGAGGTGTGGGGTCTGGGTGGGAGAAAAGGTGCAGGAGCAGGCTGGAGATGGGGGAATCTGCGTAATGGGGGGCACTTACCTGTCACAGCTCTCTGGGGATGCATGTTTCTGTGTTCACCACCTCTCCTATGCACTGCCCCCTACTGCTCCTATTTGACCTGATTACAGCCAATTGGCGCAGCAGGGAAAAAGCCTCCTGGCAGTGCTTTGCTGCGCTGCTGTTTCCCCAGTTATGGGAGAGGGTGCAGTAGCGCATGTAGCCACTCCCCTCCTTCCTTACCAGGCAGAGCCCATGGGTCACAACCATCCCCAGTCTTGCCTGACTCCAGCCCTCAAAACTCGAGGGAGCCCCAAGCCTCAGGGGCCAGTTCCAGGCAAGCTAGGAGCCACATCCAACCCCGGGGCCCACAGTTCCCCATCCCTGTTTTAAAAGCTGAGCACTGCTGCTTTTGTGACAATTCTTTCTAATTTTCAAAAAGTTTCCTCTTGACAACAATCCCTGTGTCATTGTGTGCGTATCATCCTGAAGTAGTGTGCTGAGTGGAACTATAATAAATTAAAGATTAGTTTGTTTAGGTGTGTTAACAGGTCCATGAATCACTGTTAGGACTTATTGTTTTAGGTTATTTCCATTTGTATAAGTGTTTCAATATTCCTTGGGCCTTTTGAACTCCTTTGTAACTGAACTTGGCTACTGTAGCCAGACACGAACCCCATCTTGGTTTCCGCCCCCCCCCCCCAGAGAGCAAGAGAAAGGCAGTCAGCCTTTGATGCCCTGGGAACACAGGTGTGCTGCCTGTCCCTGACTCTACCATAAACAGAAACCAGACAGTAAATGGGCTAGCTGATGACCCGGGGCCTCCCGTCGCCCTGATGGCTAGTACCAGTAATTGACACGCCTGCACTGTCTCAGGAGAGGAATCTTCGCCCATCACATACCAGAAGTGCCCATTGTCTGCATTTTCCCAGGTGTGAATTATGCTTTGCACCCTTCGTGGGAAACTTGGCATTCAAAGCCATTTTTCCTAATTGGCCACTTGAGACCAGGAAGAAGCCTATGCGACCCAAGGGGTATAAAGAGGGGTTTAGTAGCCCACCCCACTGGAGCTCCAATCATCTACACCTGCTGGCAGGTATTGATTGTCTCCCGAGGTCTGTGGGACGCCCAACCTTGCCATACTTCTTCCTGAGGGATTGAGAGAAAGACGCTGGCCACGCCAAGTCTGGAACGCAGGGGTAAAAATATATACCTGCTAGGTGTCTATTTTGCATGCATTTAATAAGAGCTCAGAGAACCAAAGGGGTTTCATGGTACCTATAAGTGACTTATTAGTGTAATTTCTGTCCTGTCCTTTGTAGTGACTATGTTATCTGTAACACAGCAGTAGCATTTAACAACTAAGTTTACCCTGTAACAATAAAATAGTAACTGTTTAAGTTTTAACCTGACTCCTTCAGTTGCTGTAACAGAACCAAGCACAATTTAATAGAACTTCAGCCGGTCATAAGGGACTCACTGCCCTGACCGTCGGCTGACAGCTACGTCTATACTGCACAGTTATTTCAGAATAAGCTATTCTGGAATAGTTATTCTGAAATAGCTTATTTCAAAATAGCACATCTACACTGCAGGGAAGCCTCAAAATTAGTCAGAGGCAGGCTTCCCTAATGTAGATGTGCTATCTCGATTTAGAGCCCCAGGAGGAATAATTAAGAATGGCCCTGGTGAGGGGCTATTTCAAAATAGCAGTAGTGGAGCGTCTACACATGCCTTATTTTGGAATAGGTGTTATTCCTTGTAGAATGAGGTTTATAGAAGTCAGAATAAGCTGTCCATTATTTCAAAATAATGGAATTGCAATATAGACACTTGTATAGTTATTTTGGAATAACAGCTGTTATTCCAAAACAACTTTGCTATGTAGACACACCCCTTGTGTCCTACATGACTAATATCATTTAGTCTGTTCGTGCATTTGTTCCTGTTACATGTAAGGGTTCTGGGGTTTTTGTTGTTTTGTTTTGTTTTGTTTTAAGTTCACATTGTTCTTTCTCTCACGTTCTTTGTTATTTTTGCCTTAAATCAGGAGACCATCAACAGTGTCTTTCAACTCATGCAGCTCTTCAAAGATTTGTGTTGTGATATTCAGGTGCCGAGACAATCATGAAGAGAATTTGCTTAATCATATAGGGTATGTCTACACTACAAAGTTAGTTCGAACTAATGGACGTTAGTTCGAACTAACTTTCATAGGCGCTACACTAGCGCTCCGTTAGTTTGAATTTAATTCGAACTAACGGAGCGCTTAGTTCGAACTAGGTAAACCTCATTTTACGAGGATTAAGCCTAGTTCGCGCTAGCTAGTTCGAATTAAGGGGTGTGTAGCCCCTTAATTTGAACTAGTGGGAGGCTAGCCCTCCCCAGCTTTCCCTGGTGGCCACTCTGGCCAACACCAGGAAACTACTGCCCCCCTCCCGGCCCCGGACCCCTTAAAGGGGCACGGGCTGGCTACGGTGCCCATGCCAGGTGCAAGCCTGCCAGCACCCAGCCAGCAGACCCTGCACCTGGCACGGCTCGAGCCAGCCACCCGATGCCCCCCAGCCCTCCCCCTCTTCCCGGGACCAGGCTGGCGGCTCCCGGGAGCTTGCCCGGGACCGCAAGAGGCGGGCACCCGCCTGGGCTAGTGCAGACATCGTGGACCTCGTCCACGATCTCCGCACTAGGCACAGGAAAGTGGCCGTCTAGGGCAGGAGAGCTGCCAGCCTGGCCACCCAGGAGCAGGTGTGTAAGAGAATCAAGGGGGTCCACTGAGACCCCCAACCCTGAGCCCTGAGCTTACAATGGCCGTCCTGGGTCAGACCAAAGGTTCATCTAGCCCAGTAGCCTGTCTGCCGACAGTGGCCAACCCTAGGGACCCTGGAGGGGATGGACCGAAGACAGTGACCAAGCCATTTGTCTCGTGCCATCCCTCTCCAGCCTTCCACAAACCTTGGGCAGGAACACCACTCCTACCCCCTGGCTAATACCACTCCATGGACCCAGCCTCCATGACTTGATCTCACTTCCCTTTAAACTCTGTTCCAGTTCTAGCCTTCACAGCCTCCTGCAGCAAGGAGTTCCACAGGTTGACTCTTTGCTTTGTGAAGAACAACTTTCTGTTACTAGTTTGAAGCCTGCTACCCATTCCTTTCCTTTGATGTCCTCTAGTCCTTCTTTATGGGAACTAATGAAGAACTTTTCTGTATGCACCCTCTCCACCCAACTCCTGCTTTTAGAGACCTCTATCCTGTCCCCCCTCCGTCTCCTCTTTTCTAAGCTGAAAAGTCCCAGTCTCTTTAGCCTCTCTTCATATGGGACCTGTTCCCAACCCCTGATCATTTTAGTTGCCCTCCCCTCTCCCAGCCTCTCTCTTCCCCTCTCCCACCTCCTTTTCCCAGTCTCCCCCAGTTTTGTTCAATAAAAACAGATTCCATTTTGGAAGACACGTTATCTTCATTTTGTACATCAAGAAGAGGGGCTAGGGAAGGGTAAGTGGAAGGAGGTGAGGGAGGAATGGGGCACGAGCCCCCGATGGGGAGGAATGGGCTGGCTCTGTGGGCTTCTGGGGGTGGAAGCTCTCCTGCAGCCCCCCAATTGCCCCCTCTCCCCAGATGGCAGCCTGCGGCAAGTGCAGCCGGGCTGATGGCCGAGTGCTGTGATGTGCCCAGTGTGGGTAGTCCGGGCACTCCAAGCCAGGACTGCTTTGCAAGCGGGGCACCCCTGAGAACTGTCTGTCCGGGGTGGGGGTCGGGACCCTTTAAGCACAGTCCTCGGCTAGCCTGAGACAGCATCTTCACGCTCTAAGTCCTCCTCTGATGCCCTGCTGGCACTGCTTCCGTCCATCCTTAAGCCCGGTTCAGGGTCCACTCAATGTGGACATGCTAGTTCGAATTAGCAAAACGCTAATTCAAACTAGTTTTTTAGTCTGGATCCGTTAGTTCGAATTAGCTTAGTTCGAATTAATTAATTCGAACTAAGTTAGTTCAAATTAACGTTGTAGTGTAGACGTACCGATAGAGACAACAAGACAACAGAATATTAGGAAAATGAGAGAAAATAATACAGAAAATATCATATTGCCTCTTTGAATACTATGTGCAGATGTGGTCACCTATCTTACTTTTCAGCTTGGAAAAGAGATTATTAAGGAGGGATATGATAGATGTCTATAACATCATGACTGGTGTGGAGAAAGTAAACAAGGAAGTATAATTTACTCTTTTTCATAACTTAACAGCTAGAGGTCACCAAATGAAATTAATAGGCAGCAGGTTTAAAAAAAACAAAAGGAAGTATTTCTTTACGCAGCAGTGCACAGTCAGGCTGTGGAGCTCTTTGCCAAGGATATTGTGAAGGCCATGACTATATCATGGTTTTAAAAAGAACTGGCGGAGTTCATGAAGTATAGACCCATCAATGTCTATTAACCAAGATGGGCAGGCATACAAACCCATGCTCATAGTATCCCTAGCATCTGTTTCACAGAAACTGGGAATGGGTGACAGGGAATGGATCACTTTGTGATTCCCTGTTCTGTTCCTTCCCTCTGAGGTGCGTGGCATTGGCCACTGTCGGAAGACAGGATCCTGGGCTAGATGGACCTTTGGAGTACAAGAGGAGCTAAAGATGCAGGAATTTTTCAGAGATGCCAAAGCATTTGGATTATGTCTGAAATTAAAATGCTCTTGAATTTTGAAGTATGTTGGGCCTGATTCTCTTCTCATTGAAATAGAAAAGAAGAGAACTTTGCCAAAGTCAGTGGCGTATGTATAAAACTGGTCGGAGATAATTAGGTCCATCCTCCCCAACTGTTCTTATGGTTCTCTCACTTGAAGGACAATTCCAGTCTCTTGAATCTACACTAGCCCTTAGCATGTCTGGTTTTATTTCTGTGACCATACTGTTACACACTCAGCTGGTACATTTATTCAATACCATTTGTTTTTGCCATAAGGAGCAGCATTAACCTAGAATATAAACTAGGTTTAAACTGAAAAAGCATCCACCCAGGAGTTGGTACAGGTATAGATAATTTGGTTTAGAATCAAGCTTTTAATTAAATTGATGCAACTTTGATTATGGGCGAGGCATTAGCTTTCAGTAAGTCTGCAATGGCATGCCCAATGGGCTTACTTGGAAGCCAGTTTCTTCTTTAAAAAAAGTACCTTACCCAAGTGATATTCTTGTGAGGATTTCAGTATCCTTGAAATTTCTGAATTGTCCTGTCAGCTAGTTTGTCGTCCTGTTTGAGTTCCCACTGCACTGTACTGCAGACCTCCTGTGGTTCACAGCCAGCCACATGTATCTGTGTGTGCGGTTGATTTCACCATGTCCAGTTTCTCTGCCTTGCTGCTCTCTTTAGAAAAATGTGGGATCTCAACATGGGAAGGTCCAGGAAAGTACCTAAGGCACACATCTTCAAGAACACTGGCCTGGACAGAAAGCTGCACATTGGGACTTCCTTTCCAGAATAGAAGATTCAAAATGGGGGAGGTTGAAATGGCCATAGTGGTCCTGAGAGACAGTGTTGTCCATACTCCCATGACTCATGAAGCCTTACACAGGAATCCTGGACAGCGGCAAGGACCACTTCAACGATAAACTCAGCTGGTGCAGAATTACTGTGGAATGTGCCTTTGGCAGATTAAAAGCTTGCTAGCATTGCCTTTATGGCGGGTTAGACCAAAACAAGGAACATACTCCCATGGTCACAGCACCCTGTTGTATGCTCTATAATATTTGTGAGGCTAGGGTGAAGTTTTCCTGGGGTGGAATGCAGAGGTGAATCATCTGGTAGCTGATTTTGAGCAGCTGGATACCAGGGCTATTAGAAGGGTACAATGAGGGTTATTTGAATCCATGAGGCTTTGAGGCATCATTTTGACAATGAGATCTAGGAATGTGCCTTTCTATCCAGCACTATGCCATGCTTTATTGGCTTACTTCCGTGCATAAGAATTTTGATGCTTTCTGTCTGGGATTTGTACTCAGGAATGATCAAATTGCCACTCTGTATTAATTCAAGCAGCAACCACCATATTTAGGAGAAAACTAAAGGTTGGTTATCTTTGAGAGGAAGATATTTTATTAAATATCAATACACAATACACATAAAAGTATTGGTAGGAAGGAAGATAAGCGCACAGGGCAGTGTAGTCACTTGGAGCAGTGTATAAGTCCAGCTATTGTTCTGGAAGCTGACTGAAGGGGTGGAGACAGTGGGGTACCAAGACAGGTCAGGAAGTTGCGAAGAATGGATGGGAGAAGTTTAGGAAGGATAAGGAAACAGTTCTGTATTGCCTGCAGCACAGGCAACTGGTAACCGCTGATAGTGGAGGAGTACAATGGCAGGGCCCCCATCCCTGACATTATAGTCAGTCAACTTCCTGGTAACTTTGAGCAGCACCCTCTTCACCATGGCACCCCCCTGATGACAGCACACTGGGCAATCACCCAAGTTGCCTGCCCTGAAGGTGAGCCCTGCCAGGTCAGGAATTAGGAAAAATGGAGCCCTGAGCAAACTTTTGTTTTGTTGTCCTGCCCCCTGCTGCCTCCCACAGTCTCCCACACATTGCTCAAGATGCCTTCCCTGGATTTCCACCTCTTCCTAGCCCACTTGGCCTCACTGCCTTACTCACCTCCATGGCCCCATGGGCCCCACTGCCTCCCTGGGCTGCCCACCCATCCTCCCATCTCCCCTGGTTTCCAGGGCCTCCCCCAGATACCCATCCTTTCCCCTTTGTTGCCATTGCCTCCTCCAGCTCCCCACCCATCCATGTACCTGGACAGCAGAGTGTGAACTGCTGATCAGCATGGTCTGGATGGGCATGTTGGGACACCTCCTGGAGGCTCTGTACAATGACATAACCAAGTGCAGTTTCTATAGTGATGAAAGCAAAATTCAGTTCTTCCCTGTATGGGAGGGTCACACCAGCTAAGGTGGGGGGGGGGGCACATGACATCCCCCCATGACCCTCCATGTTACTCCACCCTGCACCCAGCTTAGGGCTCCCATGCTCTTTCCCTCCCCAACCCACGTTATGTGCGGGGAGGTGCGTCTGGGGGTGGTAAGGCAGCCAGGGGGGTCTACTGGCCGTTCTACTGCTTTTGCTGCTGACTGTCCCTCTCAGCAGGGAAAGGAGCAGAATTCTCAGCCCTGCTCCCATGCTTCCATGGATCTGCATCTCCTCAGCTCTGTACAGGCCCTGCTGGAGGACCCGGCTGGGGCTCTGTTCCTTTCCCCACAGTGAGGGCAACAGCATACGGGGAAAGGAGCAGAACACCAGCAGCTCCTCTGGCTGCCATATCGCTCCCAGCTCCCCCCACCAGCCCTATCTTGTGAAGCAGCTCCATGGAGGAGCTGGGGGCAGAACGATGTCTTTTCAGCACACTGTACTGGCTATAGGTAGCTTGCCGGCACGGTGTTTCAGAGCTTTGACCACTTTCTTACTGATACACCGTCCCGGCCCATGTTGGCTTCCTTCCACCTCTGAGTGTCTACACAGACACTCTGCTACAGAAAGCTCGGTGCCTTTTGCCAAGATGGTTTTATTTTGTTGGCAAAGCAGAAGGGTTTTGTCGGCAAAAGGAGCATTGTAGGTGTAGACCTCCACCGTGTGTTTTGGTTTTTTAATGAAAGCTGGCTTTTGTCAACAAAACTCTGTAGTGCAGGCAAGGCCTCAGTATCTAGGTGGATGTCTGCCACTGTTGGCTGGCACGTCAGATGCCGCTTGAAGCACACTAACAGTGGAGAGGAGCGTTTGAATAGGAGTGCAAATCTGGAGTTGGGAGCACTGACAAAATGGCAGGTGGTGTCAGGGGGCAGTACAGTCCCAGTGCCCACAGCCATCTCCACAGGGGCAGTGTGTTTATGAAGCACAACCACACGAAATACAAGCATTAGAAAACCTGGGAAAGTACAGGTGAGTATTTTCCCCTGGTTCTCACAGGATTCTGTCTGTGGTAGCATCTGAGACTGAGGAATCTTAACTCACCAGTGAAGTTTTGTTTGTAAACGTCAATGATTATTTTTTAGAAAGGGATGATAGTGAAGGAGTATGACTGAGGTGCCTGATATAGTAGAGAAACGGCTTCCTTGCCACACTGCTTCATCTCCACTACCAGCTCCCTCCTCCGGCCTCTGAATGCTCCAGTAGAGCTGGAGGGGTCACTAAGACTTGTCTGTAGTGGAGCTGGAAGGTGTATTTTCCAGGTCTGGTTGACAGACCCATGCTAGCACTGACCAAGCTGGCATGCTGAAAATAGTGTCACTGCAGCCGCACAAGCAGTCCAAAGGGCTGGCCACCCTGAGGAAGATCCTATCTGAGCCCATTGGTAGGTACTAATTTAGCTCATCCCCCTGCTCATGCCACCACTGCTATTTTTAGTTTGCTAGCTTGATCAATTGGCTACATGGCTGGGAATTACACATACAGCTCTAGAGTAGCTGTGCCCTGGTGGGAGGGAAGCTGACATGGTTCTAGGCTGTGATGGATACTGGAGGCAGCATCACTAAGGAGTTTTAGATTCTTTACCTGAGCTCAGGGTCTGATGTATGTGGAAAGGGCTCTGCACAACCTTGTAGCCAGAAGTAGGTGAAGGGGAATTCTGGAGCCCCTTCCACCAATCAGGGAGAAGAGAGTGGGGAAGGAATTCAGTGCTTCCCTCCCTCCTGGAGAGGGGATCCGTTAGCTCTTCTGCTCTCCTCCTTGCTCCGGATCTCCAGGAGGTATGCAGCAGGAGCTGCACCGTTCAGGATCCTTGCGGCAATAAGAACTGCCCCATTTTTCTCTATGAGGACGGTGCTCTCTTTTGGCTATGTCTACACGGTCAACAGGCAAAAGTCAGCAAAAGTGAAAACCGGTCAAACTGGTTTTTTTGCCTCTCATTGACGTTTCAGGGCCACATTACTAGCATCCTGTCGACAGAGGAAAGCATTGTGGGTAAGATCTGTGAACTCTCCGTGCTGAGGAATGTCAAACCAGCACAGCAGTCTCTCCAGCCCTCCCCCTGCAGCAGCAGTCTGCCTGCCTCTGTGTTTCAGTAGGGCAAAACGGGAGAATTCCAATGATTTGCTCTTTGTTTGTTCCCCAAATGGAGCAGCTGTCACATGCTTTGAAAAGGGGGTGGGGGGGGTCGCATGCTTGCAGGGCAGCAGAGATCACAAAACACTGAGCACAACCATCAGGGCAGGCATTGCGGGTTAGTGGCAGAAGCCAGTTCTCTCCACAAAACAAACAACAGAGTCCACACTGGTTCTTTGTCCATAATAAAGGGAGGGGAAAAGACAAAAGTCTCTGGCAAAGGTGGACTTTTTTGTCACCAAAACTGGGTGTTCTCCTCACCCCCAAAAGTTGCATTGTGGTGTGAACACTCTCACTGTTTAGTCCACAAAAGGCAATTTTTGGCCACAAAACATGCTAGTGTAGACAAGGGCTTAGTCTCAATCCAGCCTCTCAGCACTGCTTCTGTGAGATGCACAGAGCCCGCATTTGATAACTGGGTCATTTGGGAGGCTCTCAGCAGCCCTCTGACCAAATGACCTAAAAAGTGAAGCACAGACTCTTCCCTACACCTAGAACTGGCATATCACGGTTCAGGCCAATCGGACTGTGTGTGTGGGTGTTAGATCACAGGAAGTTTTTGGAGGTGTGAAATGCCCCACTTATCTTAATGGTATTTTTCTCGCTCCTTCTCACCCTCAGCCCAGCTCCACCCTCACCAGTCTCAGCATGGCAAGCCGTGGCATGCACCAGGCTTGCCCAGTCTCAGCTCTCCAGGTTATGGCATACACTGAGTCTGCTTCGTCTCAGCTTCTCATGTCCCAGTGCAGCATGCGCATTACATATAGTCTGTCTTAGCACTGTGTAGCTTTGGCATGCAATGAGCTTGCCCATTCTCTTCTCCTTCCAGTCTCACTATGGTGTGTTTGTGGCATACAAAATATCTGGCTGTCCTCTGAACACTCCCCATTCTCAGTCACAGCCACCTATCCCATGTGCTGAATCGGTATTTAAAAACAAGTAATTGGTTGGAGCTATATCTTTGGAACCGCTTCACTCAATGTCCCTAAATTTACAGAAAAAAAATCTACATTGGCCCCCCTCTGTAATGTGCTGAGTTTTAGGCTAATCTGACTCTTCCCATGAATTTTAAAACACATTGAATTTTTGCCTTTTCACACAAATTGTGCTTCAACCTCTCTAGACCCAATCTGCATTTGCACTATGGCCACTGTGTGCTCCACTGGCTATGTAAAGGGGCCTTAAAGTGGGAGTATCTAGCCCTTTGCCCAGAGTAGTACACCATTAAGCAGTGTAAATGAGAATTGGTCTCAATGTCATTAAGAAGTTTCAGTAGCTTGGATCAGTCATGCACAGCTCCCGGGGAACCAGAATGAAGGACTAATGCTTTTTTTCATTTAGTTTTGAAACTGGTTGGTGCTGGAAATGACATGAGCAGAGGAGCTGCCCAGTGATTAGGTTTCTAGGTGGCTATTTTCCATCATTTTTTATCTAACTTTAGGCAAATTAGGTCATGTTTATGGAGGGCAGAGGAGTCAGTATCTTGATAGCTCCCTTACCAATTGAGCTCAAGCCTGCACTGCCTCCTCTAACCAGGTCCTTCAACTGCTAAGGCGACTTTCAGGCCAATCGGAGTCTCACATGGATTTTAGAGTACTTTGACAAACCAGCACCAAACACAAGCCTCTGCTCAACTTTTGTGCTGTAAGGACCACCCCGTAATAGGAAACTTAAACAAATAACCACCCCCCACACAGGATGTGCAACGAGGTCTGAAGTGCTGTAAGAAGTTTAAGCACAAATTCTGCTCTGTTAAACCTCAGCAAGACTATTGACTTCAACTTGGCTATGAGGACACAAATGGGAGCCAAATCTAGACCTTTTGCTTTTATATTTACTAGACTTTTAATCCTTTAACTGTGCAACCTTAATCTTGTGTTAACAAACCTTTTTATTTAATGCAGGGGCTCTCAACCTTCCCAGACGACTGTATCCCTTTCAGGAGTCAGATTTGTCTTGTGTACCCCAGGTTTTACCTCACTTAAAAACTACTAGCTTATAAAATCAGATGTAAAAATACAAAAGTGTCAAAACACACTAGTACCGAAACATTGCTGACTTTGTCATTTTTACCATATAATTATAAAATAAATAGATTGGAATATAACTATTATATTCATATGTTGGTATGTAGAATATATAAAGCAATTTAAATGAAATTTTAGTTTGTACTGATTTTGCTAGTGCTTTTTACGTAACTATTATAAAACTAAGCCAATATCTAAATGAGTTGATGTACCTCCTGGAAGACTTCTGTGCACCCCTCGTTGAGAACCACTGATTTAATAGACCTATATGTTTTAAATGCCTCTATTTAAAAAAAAAATTGGCTCTCATCCAGCAAAGTTCTGAAATATGCATTGCAAGGCATTTAAGCATGTGCTTAAGTTTATATACCTTCATAAGTGCTGAACTGGGAGGTTTACATTCCTCAAGCAGTCCTGATCTAGAGGAGTGAAGTTGGGAATTCAGGAACAATTCATCTATTCCCAGCTCTGCAATAGACTCACTGCATGGGTCTGTGCATACTTCTCCAAACTCTGCCTTAGTTTCCATTAAGAATAATCTATCTGAAGTATCTCAAAGGGATATTGAGCTCAATATAGGAGAAGCTGAGTTAAATGCTATGCCCTGGGACTAGATGGTCTAATGGTGCCTTCTGGCCTTAAGAATCTAGACAGGATCACATAGTTAATGCTTTTTAAATGTATCTTTAAAAGAAGGGATTCAAAGTAACCCTTTTCCTGATGTTTTTCCTATAAACTTTAAGATTGCATTAACCAGAGCTCTATTGTTTGATTCTAATTAGATCTGTCTAGTTTGGGTGAGGAATTCCCTTTGAGGCCCAAAGAAGTGGGTTGCTGACAACTGTTTGGGAAACAGGCTACAAGTTTATAATACACAGCATTTCCCTCACCCCACAAGGTAGAAAGAAAGAGGGGAACCCTCATAAGAGACATTCTGCAAAGGTCCTGACCTCACCTGGCACTAGGAGTGCATGGATGGGGAATGCTGCCAGCTGAACATGCATGTGCACCACATAATGAACAAACAAACCCAAAGGCAGTAAAGGCAATTGTCAGTTAAGCCTAGAACCTGATCAAAAGCAGTTAATGCCCAGACCAAATGTATCAATACCCAATGCGCTGAGCTTTCGACTTCCCCAGTTCTGCCAATGTCTTCACTCCCCACCTTCGGCTCCCTGTGCTAGTGACGTCTCTGCTTAGCCATACACGTAACTCCGCTGGCACTTCTCAGTGCTGACCTCGCTCCAGTCACTGTTATTTGTCATGCCTGTGGGTTTTGTGCTGGGAGATGACGAAGGTGCCATTCAATGGAGTCAGCATTTAAAATGGGTCGTTACAGAGAAACATCAGAGACGTCACTTCTAAAGATACAGCCTCACGCTGAGTAAAACAGAGCCTCCAAAGCCTTTGTTTCAGAGCACGCTTTCACCACAACAACCCTTTGGCCATCCCCATTCCCTTTTGAGCCTGAGGCTTGAAATTGCCCTCAGCCCCAGCCCCTCTGCTCACCAGCTCTGAGCTGTGGGCTTCCTTTCCCAGGAAGTCCCAGGCAGACAGGCCAGAATTGAGCTGTATCCTTTTAAGGGCTAGATAGGTCATGAGTTTTTTCATTGGAAGACAGCCCTTCCAGAGGCGTGGATGCACATTAACACTCGGGCCAATGTGAAGGACTGGGTGGGGATGATGATGGGGAGCAAAGCTAGGAGCAGATGGATGAGATGGAGAGCAAGGTCCTATGTGTATCCCTGGAGTGGGGCCAGGGAGAGGGGTGGGACAGATGGGGGCTGAGAATAAGGACCAGCCTTAGGGGTGGGCCATCCAAGTGACCACTCAGGGTGCCGTGGTACTGTGTGGCAGCGCAGAGAGGCATGCGTCTGGGGTAGGGTGAGACACTGCTCCCGGCTGACAGGGGAGTGCCATGCGGAGAGATGCCCAGATCTCTTCCTGGTACCTCCTGGAAGAGGCTGGGAGATAGTGGTGATGTACAGATACTGTTTACTCTGCCCCCAAAGGGCTGGGGCAGGGGTGAAGGGCAGCAGCAAGCAGTCCCTGCATCCAGGTCACTTTCCCCACTTCAGCTGTGCTGGAGGCGAGCATCAGATGCTACTGCTCTCTGCCCTGCCTTTGAGCAGTCCAGGCCAGGAACAGCACTTGGGCTGTGTCTACACTGGCACTGGATGGACAAAACTTTTGTTGTTCACAGGTGCTTAACCCACCCCCAGCCCTTGGCAAATGCAAAGGTGATTGAGGGAGCGCTCTCCTGCCAACACCGCCCGAGAACTGCTCACTGGGGTGGAAGCGTTGTGTCAGCAAAAGTGCCAACAAACATGCCTTGACTTTTGGCAACAGGGCTGCGTCGACACAGCTGCGTTGCTAAAATCTGCATGGTGAGACATGCAAGGAACCACGACTTTACTCCACCTCTCACCTCCCCCAAGGGAAGAGTGGAGGAGCAGTGCTTGAGGGGGAGCGAGCAGCAATGCCAGGTGCTGCATGCATCCAGGGGTGCAAGCAGGAGGTGCAATGATCAGGAGCACAGGAGGGGGCACAGAGCAGGGGCTGGAGGTGCAGGAGGGGTGGAGAGCCTCGGGAGCCACAGGAGATACAGGGGAAGCCGGGGGTACCAAAATATAAGCTTGCCCAGGGTGCCATTTTCCCTCAGGCCAGCCCTGCTGAAAGTGAAGCCCCATATATATCCTCACCGTGCTGCAGACCCCTCTCGCTTTCATTCTCTCGCTCTGTTGCTCCTTCACACGCACACTCAAGCCAAGCCTTTGATGCTGACTTAGTGGAAAGCAAAGTCTATACCCTCTGCTTAGACCGGACACCAGGGACCGTTTTTGCTGATGAGGAGGAAAAACACCCAGTGCTTTAACTGTAATGTATGCTCCAACCTCGCCTTTTCTCTCTGATCCCCCTTTCCTTCATGTTTCCCTGTTCCTCCCTCTCTCACACCACTGAAGAAAAGAGAGAGAGAAAGAAGTCCTCCAGCGGAGGGGAAATCATGTCCCTGAGTCACCCTGTGTTCCCCCAGCCCAGGGGAGACCCCGCCCACTCCTGGTAGTGGGGGATGTATGCATAGAAGGGGGCTCAGCATTCACTGGGGAGGGCAAATGAGTGACTAAGTCAGATAGAGTCAAAACTAGTGGGTGCTGGAAAATGTGAGCCACAAAAGGCGGGATTCTCTGAGGTGACAAGGGGGCCCATGTCTGACAGGGATGGGAGGAATCTATGAATCGCATTATGCAAAGTTCAGTTCTGTTCTCCCTGAACTCTCCAGCACCTGAGTGGGAGCTGGGAGAACCCCCACTTCCCAGGGGGTGAAGCAGGGTCTCCCAAAAGCCAGGCAAAGAAGGATCATTCTCCTCCCTGCTGAGGGATGCAATGTCTTGTCCCAAAGCACAGTAACCTATTCTGCAGCCAGTATGTAGCCTCTTTCCTCAGCTCCCCCCGCCCATCTCCCACCCAGTGTGGTCCTGGGTTTAGGACCGGCTAGTCAAATTTGTCTGGGCTGAAACTCACTTTATTTCCTGGCCCTGTTGCTCAGGGGCGCGGGAACAGTTTGCACAGTGGGGGTGCTGAGAGCCATTCACCCAAACTGTAAACCCTATGTAAGATGGTAACAACTTCCAGCGAGAGGTGCAGCAGCTCCCCCAGTCCCAGCACGTCTGCTATCTCTAGTGTCTCTTTGGGTTATTTGCCTATCCTTCCAGTTGTTTGCAGCTCCTCCTTATTTAGTGTCCTCTATGAACTGGAAAAACAGAAAAAGAAAGCACACATTGGAGAAAGTAAAAGAAAAAATGTAAAAAGGAACAAGGTATTTTGAAAAGACTAAAGCAATTATTGACAGAAACAGTGAGAGGCGGAAAGATCAAACCAAAAAAGGTAAGAGATGAAAGAAAAACATGAAGGGCACTTGCTGGGAAGTGTCTTCTACAAAGTTTCCACAGTCTGGGTAGAAGCGAAACTGTGAAGAAAACAACAGAGACCCAAAGAGAGAATTTCCACTAAAAGATGCTTAGAACATGATCTCTGACTCCTTCTTCCTCTGTCTCCAGTTCTTTCTACACGTGATACTGGTTTCTTGGCTGTGACGCATCTTCTCATTGCTGTGAGGAAATTAGCTACCCACCTGCATTATAAGGGCATCTAGGGAAAGGCTTTGATCAGAACGAGCGAGAGAGTGAAAGAACAAGTGAGCGAGTGAGCCCGACAGACTCACTCACCTGCTCCTTCCTTTGTCCGTCCTATACTTTGATCTTACTCATCCCGTGACATTTTGGACTCCTGCCGGCTGTGACCTGAGTGTGGAGACACATCCCCTCTTGGCGCCTTGATGCCACCATTCATGCCA
Source organism: Pelodiscus sinensis (assembly GCF_052426305.1). Classification (NCBI taxonomy): domain Eukaryota; kingdom Metazoa; phylum Chordata; order Testudines; family Trionychidae; genus Pelodiscus; species Pelodiscus sinensis. Next base: position 143,252,229 of record NC_143052.1, on the reverse strand, counting down.
CTGTCTCTTGTCCTCATGCTACTGGTGACCAATGGTAAGGCAGGCTGAGTATTTCTGATGATGGAGGGCAGTTGCACTGGGGACATTTGGGGTTTGCTTTGTCCACAGGATTTTAGCAACTCAAAGTTGAACCCTCTGCAGATCTTCCTGACTCTTTAGCATTCCGCTCACCCTGAATCCCACCTCCAGTTCCTTCCCTATCCTGCTCATGTCTCTTTCCTGTTGCAGCCAGCAGTACTCTCCCTGGAGCAGCAAAGGAGCAGAGGGTGTGGGCCAAAGTGGGGGACCTGGCTTTGCTCCCCTGTCACCTGAGTCCTCAGGAGCTCCGGAGCCACGGGAAGCAGCTCTATGAAAAGACAGCCCTCCGCTGGGAGCGCAGAGGGAAAAGGTAATGCAGGCGGGGGGAGGGGAGCAGAGGCTGCTTTGCATTTGGTTTCATTTCATATTTCTTCACCTTTCCCTCTTTCTTTCTTCTCTTCCCATCTGTGATTCTCAACCCCTCTCTCCAACGTGCTTTCTCCCTCCACTGTCTTCCTGCCCCTCTCCTCTGCTTCTTTCCCCAACCTCTCTCACTCCCAGCACTAACTCAGTCCCCTGTATATCCCCAGCTCCCACAAAGAGCCCCACATGGTGCTGGAGGTGGAGTACAGCGGTCTCCTGAAGAGGGCCCGATCCATGATTCCCCGAGCCTCAGTCAAGGAAGCCAGTTTCCGACAAGGGAACTTCTCCCTCTGGATTGAGCCGCTGCTGAGTGACGATGCAGGCCATTATGAGGCACTGGTGAGATATGGCAAGGAGACCCAGCGCTGCCAAGTGAAGCTGGATGTGGTGACAGGTACGAGAAGCTGGAGCCCCGCAGGAATCCCTGGAACAGCAGGGCACTGTCAGTTAGGACCAAAAGTCCTGGGAGGTAACCCCAGGAGAAGGTATTAGGTACCGTGGGAGGGAAGAGATGAGAGACGGACGCTTCTCCCCGGGGCTGCATGGAGCTTGGCCAGCAGGCTAGAAAATGAGGAGCAGCCTTCCAAGGCTAGGCAACTCTCCTGCCTTTATACCCTGGGCTGAGCATTCAAGTGAGGGAAATCTCTAAGGGACAGACTCAAGGAAACGGGGGAGACCTACGACAGATTGGTTGTCCCTTCAATGCCTCACAGAGAGGGGCTGGGAGCTCCAAAGTGGGAATGGCTTTAGGGCTCCCCTGTGACATTAACTTCTCTCTTCCCTTCTTCTCTGCAGTGACTGTCAATCCCCCAGGCCTGCTGGTGGAAACGGAGCCTCTCTGGCTAAACTGTAACTCCAGTCACTCAGCTAAGCTTGTGGGGGTGCAGTGGTTCCACAATGGCAGCCTGGTGCCCATCTCCAGCAGGTTCCAGGCCCACCATGGGGCTTTGTCTATCTCCAGGCTTTCCGTAAGTGACTCAGGTCCCTGGCACTGTGAACTCACATACTCAGACAACGAGAAAGTTTTTGCCACATTCAACCTTCAAATTCTAGGTAAGTCTGGCCCCTGATTCACCCTTCTCAGCTCCCAGAGATCAGTGGCCTTCTCCCCAGCTTCTGCCCTAGCATGAGTAGCCTCCTTGGATCTCTTTGCTTCCCTCCCTGCTTTCCAAATCATGTCTCCCCTCTGTCCCAGCATCCCCGCCCATGGGGGCTGGGAACCCACTCTTCTGTTGCAGCTCAGTGGACTTCATTCCCCCTAATGTTGCCCTACATACTTTGTTTTCTCCAGGCTTGGCTGGCCCAGCGTCTCCTGTAGTCTATGCTGCAGCAGGATCTGCTGCCGACCTTCCCTGCACCCTGAATCGAGATCCCAGGGCCTCTGGCATTCTAGGGGTGTCAGCCCACTGGAGCCATCTTGCAGGAAGAGATCTGGAAACATGGGCCATCTTCAGGAATGGAAGCAAAGGGAGCTTCAACCTCCATCTCTCTGAGGTGGGACAAGGGGACTCAGGGCAATACCGCTGTGCTGTCTCTATCCATGCCACGACCATCACGAGGGATGTGACCTTGGCAGTGATAACAGGTGAGCAAGGGAAGCCCAAAGGATGCCCAGGGGACTCTCCCCCTCCACTGTCTGGTAAAAAATCTCCTTCACACCAGTGTAGAGAGTTCAGGCTGTTCTCAGCCTGTCCAGCCTCCCCATGGGGAGAGACCCTGGGTCTCAGCACAGCTGCACAGGAGTGGAGGCTCTGTCCATAGGACACTGTGCTACAGGGAGGTCTCCCATGGTAGTTCAATTAAGAAATCTGCCCTCCAGTAGGAAAAAGAAGGGGGGAGACAGTGAGATAAAGTGTCTGCGAGAAAGTGAAAAGGCGGCAGAGAGAGGAAGGAGGCAATGAAGGGGTGAGGCAGGAAGAGGCTTTGCTCTCTTTGCTGAGGGTATTCTGTTTCCTTCCCCCACAGTCACCCCGAGCATCAAAGGGCCGGTTGCTGAAGGCTCTCATCTTCTGCTCATCTGCAGCCTCACCCACCCCAGGGGGCACGAGCGCTTCCAGTGGAGGCAGCTGAGCTCAGGCCTCACCAATGAGAGCTCCTTTGAGGCCACTTCCAGGGGCCCAGGAGTCCAGCACTACTACCTGGGCTCCACCCTGGAGCTGACCACTGTGTCACAGGAGGATATTGGCACCTGGGAGTGCAGTGTGCATGGCTCAGAAGGGAGGCTGGGAGCTGTGGAATATGAGCTGTATATCACAGGTACCGTCCCCCGTGTGTCCCATTCCCATTACTCCGCACCACTGCTATCTCCCTGTGCCTTAAGACTCCCCTTCCCATTACTCCGCCCCACTGCTATCTCCCTGTGCCTTAAGACTCCCCTTCTGCCTCACCACGCAACATTGTCCAAACCCCACCCACAGCCCCATCTAGTTCCAACCTCCCGACTCCTCTCCCCTGCCCCCCCAGAGCCATGTCAGCCCTCTCAGGGCTGTCCTACCCCTCTCCCAGTCCAGCTGCCCCTCCTGTCTAATGGCGACTTACCCCCACAGGTGCCCAGCTTGCTGAGTCTCATCCCATCCTGGATGGGCAGGTGTCTTTTAGCCTGATCCTCGTCCTCCTTCTCCTGCTGGTGGCCTCCCTCCTGGCTTTGGTCCTGCGGAGCCGAAGGGTGAGTCAGTCCCTTGCCCTGTGGCTGGCCCTCTGGCTTCTCTCTCCCAGGCCATCGTCAGTCCTCCTGGGGCAGAGCTGGTGAAGAGGGGTCTGCGTAGCATGACAAGGGGGGAACGAATGGGAGAGCTGAGAGGGAAGAACCAGGAGGAAAAGGTCTGTGACTGAGCCCATCTACACTTGCCAGCCCTGCTAGGGGTCGGGCCACTGTGTGCAGGGCAAAGAGGCTGCATTGGGCAGCCTGCCAGCTCCGCCCTGGCCCTATGCAGTGTGTACTTGGAGTGTAGGAACTGCCAAGTGGGCTCAGCCTAGTGACCCCACTAGCCCAATGTCCAGCCTCTGACAGCCGCCCAGAGCCAGAAGTCTCAGAGAAAGGGGCAAACAACCTGCTAGTGGATAACTATAGCTGGGGACCAAATTCACAGTCATGAAAAATGTGTCACAGATTTTGAAATCTGGTTTCCCACGGTAAAATCTGGGTAGTTGTGTGTTTTTGCCTTGTACTAGGGGAAAAACATGGGGGAGAGCAGCGTTTCTCAAACGGGGGTCCGGACCCAAAAGGGAGCTGCAGGGAGGTCACAAGTTATTTGGGGGGGGGGTCCACAGTTTTGCCTCCCTTATGTCTGCGCTGCCTTTGGGGGTTGGTAGCAGGAGGGGTGGCTGCTGACTGAGGGCCCAGCTCTGCAGGCAGCTGTGCAGAAATAAGAGTGGTAATACCATACCCTGCCATCCTTACTTTTGTGCAGCTGCTGATGGCAGCGCTGCCTTCTGAGCTGGGTTCCTGGCCAGTAGCTGCCACTCTCCAGCTGCCCAGCTCTGAAAACAACACTGTTGCCTGCAGTAGCACAGAAGTAAGGGTAACAGTACTGCAACCCCTCCCCCCCCCCACAATAATCTTGCAATCCCCACACAACTCCTTTCTGAGTAAGGACCCCAGCAATTACAACACTGTAACATTTCAGATTTAAATATCTGAAATCATGACATTTTCAATTTTAAAAATCCTGTGACCATGAAATTGACTGGAATGAACTATAAATTTGGTAGGCCCTAGATTATAAACTGTCCCACTCTTGGAGGAAGTTTCCTTGTGACTCCTGTCAGTTTGAGATCCATTTCTGCCTTAAAGGATGAGGTTTATATCCCTTCTCAACAATTGTGGGTATCCTTTTTTCTTTTTCATAATCTGATCTAATTTAATGTGGATATTCTCAAACCCCATATAGCTACATAGATTCCAAGGTCAGAAAGGACTAGTCTGGTCATCTAGTCTGACCTCCCATATAAAACAGGCCACAGAATTCCCTCAAAGTAATTTCTAAAGCAGATCTTTTAGAAAAACATCCAATTTTAATTTAAAAATCGTCAGTGATGGGTAATCCACCACAACTGTTAGTAAATTGTTTTAGTGTGTATACCTGTCCAATACTTTTTTGAATCCTGCTAAGCTTACGGCCTCTACATTATCCTGGAGCAGTGAGTTCCAGAGATTCATGTGCAATGTGTAAAAAAGCATTCCCTTTTATCAATTTTGAATTTGCAGCCTTTCAGTTTTACTGATTATCTCTGTTTTGTGTTATGAGCCTCACACAGTCATAATTTTGTTGACCTCTAGCATATCCCTTCTTATTTCTCTTGTCTCTAAACAAAAGAATCTCTCTTTCCATGCAGAAATCTTACAAGGTGTAACATAATTTTTTGGGGGGAGGAGGTGCCGAGAGGAATAAAAAAGCCATGGCTGAGGCTGCAGCTGGAGTGGAGCTGCAACCAGGGACCAAGGCTTGGAGGCAAGGATGGGGCTGGGAGCAGAGTCACCCTGCAGTTGGGAATGGGGTAGGTGCAGGGCTAGAGAGTAGAGACACAGAGGTGCACCCTATACTCTGGGAACCTCTGGTCTACCCTGAGTTTCATCTGCCATTGCAACGTCCACTCACCTCGCTTTGATTCGTAAATTCATAGATTCCAAGGCCAGAAGGGACCACTGTAATCTGAGCTCCTGTACAGCCCAGGCCATAGAATGACTCTACCCTAATTCCCGTGTGGATTAGAGCAGATCTTTTAGAAAAAATATCCAATATTGATTTTAAAATTGCCCACAATGAAGAATCCACTACAAGTCTTTGCCAGCTCTCACAGTCCTCTCCAGTGTTTTTAACTTAAATAATTTTATGCTATATTCATATCTTGATACTTCACTGCTCATCCCCTTTTCCAGACTAGGTTAATTTTTTAAATCACAAAGGATCTAGGTGCCTAAGTCCCATTTTCAAAAATGACTTAGGTACTTAGGAAACAAAGGCATATTGCATCTCAATGGACCTTAAGCACATAAAAATTGCCAGATCATTCTGACAATGAGACTTCCATGCTCTTAAGTAAGGTTAACTGAAAACTCAGTTTTTGCCTAATTTTTTTTAAAAGTTCCATTTTCAGACACTTTTGATTTGTCACTGAGAACCCAAAATCCCAAAATTTGGGTTTGCAAATACTACAGCTGTGCCTCATGGGAGTTGTCATTTGGTTGCTTCATGCCCACATTCTTCTCTGTGGTCCAAGTTCTACAACCAGACTACCTCTTCCATGATGCACCACGCCTATGGAATTCCCATGATCCACCATAGTGACACAACAAGAAGAGAGATGTAATTTGCCCTGGTTGCCTAGCCAATACAGAAAAATGCGGGCATGAGGCATCCAAACTACAAATCCCATGAGTCACTGTGGAAACATTTCAAAATGATAAGTTTAGTGTTTGGCCAAAAATGCTAGGTTTTGATCTTCTATCAAAATGTAACATTTTGCCCCCATTTTATGGCCAATGCTACTTCTAAGTAATTAGGCAATTCATTACAGCACACCACTGTTCATTATTGGCCATAATGAAAATGTATAATTTATTCCTGCTTGCTCTCTTTTAGCTGTTTTCCGATCCATGATAATATTTAACCTTTCATCCATGCTGCTTGATTCCTTAACAGCATCTCTGGAGGGACTTAGTCAAAGTCTTCTGGAGAGGGCCAATTTTGTACATTGATCCTGATAATTACACTTAAGGGTATGTCTAGACTGCAGAGCTTTTCCAGGGTACCGGAGGTATCCCAGAAAAGCTCTGCCACATCCAAGGAATGCTTCTGCTTTCCTGAAAAAAAATGTCAGAAAAGCGGATGCATTTTGTTTGCATCCCTGTAAACCTCATTCTGTGAGGAAGAAGGATGTTCTGAAAGAGGTTTTTTTTCTCCAATATTTGGCCCTGAGTAGATGGGCCAGATTTCAGAAAAGCCTCTTTCAGAAGTAAATTGTGTTTCTTTTTCCAATTTCTCTTTGTAGTCTAAACATAGCCCCAGAAAAAGTGTGCCCTGGAAATTATCTTGGACCAGGAAAATTGGTTGAAACAATAATTAGAACACTATAAAATGCTTAGAAAAACATGATTTGACATTAGAATTTCCTGAATGTGTCAGTAATATTAAGGCTGCATATTCTTGTTAATAGCCTCAGTCCCAGGTCCCATCCACTCCTGGTGACTTGTTGTTATTTTAATTTATCAGTTTGTTCCAGGATCTTCTCTTTTCAGAACTTAGCCTGGCAATGTGTCAGCTTTGTTACCACAAAACAAATCTTTATAGGCATCACCCCAACATCGTCAGTGGCAAAAATACATGCAAAGAAATCGCATTGCTCCTGGGAAAATTACTTATATTGCAAATTCCTCCTTTAATTGCTCCCTCTGGTGGTACAAGTGACTAAATTATTCTCTCTCAGCCTTCCTGATTTTCACATACTTTACTGGTTCTCAAACTTTTCAATATAAGGACCTCTATGTCTGTACTGGGGACAGCTCACATCCAGCAGCGATAGCCTTCCCTCTTCCCAATATAGACAGGACAAGCCCCTGCCCCTGCCCCTGCCCCTGCCCCTGCCCCTGCCCCTGTTCATCACCCACCTGCAGGTCACAAACTTCAAACAGAAAGCCCCATGTACACTTGGGTTGTGTCTAGACTGGCAAGTTTTTCCGCAAAATCATCTGCTTTTGCGGAAAAACTTGTCAGCTGTCTACACTGGCCGCTTGAATTTCCGCAAAAGCACTGACTATCTCGTAAGATTGTAAGTGCTTTTGCGGAAATACTATGCTGCTCCCGTTCGGCAAAAGTCTTTTTCCGAAAAACTTTTGCGCAAAAGGGCCAGGGTAGACAGCAGAGATTTGTTTTGCGCAAAAAAGCCCCAATCGCGAAAATGGCGATAGGGGCTTTTTTGCGGAAAAGCGCGTCTAGATTGGCCATGGACGCTTTTCCGCAAAAAATGCTTTTGCGGAAAAGCGTCCTGGCAATCTAGACGTGCTTTTCTGAAAATGCTTTTAATGGAAAATTTTTCCGTTAAAAGCATTTCCGGAAAATCATGCCAGTGTAGATGTAGCCTTGAAGAATAACAGCCTACAGTGTACTTCAATGGAGGTGATGCTGAGCAGCCAGCCTGTCAATACTATCAGTGCTACGTACCCACAGGATAGTGCTCCTAAGTGTATTTTGAATGATTTTGAAGTCTGGAAAGCCTGTCTCACCATGAGAGACTCAAAGAAGCTCAATCTATTTTGTTTACCCAAGAGGAGGTTAAGAGATTATTTGATCACAGGCTACACATAACTAAACGGAGAAGAGATTTCTGCTAGTAGACAGCTCTTTAATCTAGCAGAAAAAGGCATAGCGCGGTCCAAAGTTTAGGAGTTGAAACTGGACAAATACAGATTAGAATAAGGTGCACACTTTTAGCAGCAAATATAACTAACCACTGGAACAATTTGCCAAGAGTTACAGTGGATTTTTCATCATTTGGAGTCTTTCAATCAAGACTGGATGTCTTTCTGAAAGGTACGCTCTAACTCAGCCAGAAGTTATGGACTTGATGCAGAAATTCCTGGGTGGGTTCTCTACGTGGGTTTACACAGGAGGTTAGAATAGATTAACATAAAGGCTCTTTGTGGCCTTAAAATCTGTGAAAGGGGCAATATTAAAGGCATAAGTCAACCATACAGCCTAATATCAAGACAGCATTCTCCACAGGAAAGGTAACATGACCATGGAACATGACTTCTGGGTTCTCTCAGCTTGAGGAGATGACTGGTCTATAGTAGCTACAGCAAGGGAAGCTGGGAGTCAGGTCTTCTGAATCCTATTCCTGGTGGTGAGAGAGAAGGGTGTGGTGAGTTAAAGAAAGAAGTAGAAATCAAGATTTCTGGGGCTCTCTCTGGGTATGTCTACACTGCAACACTATTTTGGGTTACTGGAGTATCCCGAAATAGCTATCTTGCATCTTCACGGCAAGCCTCTTATTTTGGGCTTGCTATTCTGTTGTCCCTGTAAACCTCACTCCATGAGGAGCCAGGCATATTTCAGAATGGCACTTTATTTCAAAATTTGGCGTGTGCAGAAAGCGTCAAATGACAAAATAAGCTATTTTGAAATAGCATCGAAACAAGATATGCAATTTGCATAGTTCAAACTGCGACTCTTATTTCCAGTTACAGTGCAGTGTAGACACACCCTCTGTGACCACCTAGTCCCCCTCAAGTGGCTATTCAGATCCAGGGGCCAGAGGTAAGCAACATGCTGGGACAGGATGGAGTCCATGCTAGGTCGGTTCCCCAAACATCACTTCTTTTTCCCTTTCAGATTTTCTTGCCAGCCTTCCCGGCACTGGAACGGGTGGTTATCGCCCCCACACCAGGGAATGCAAAGAAGGACGAAGGCCAGGAAGAGAAGAGCTTGCAAACAGAGTGCTGATGTAAGAGAAGAAATGAGATCAATTGGAATGGCAAGCACTTCAATAAGAAAACAAGACTGTGCTACGCAGCTGGGTGCTGGGAACCATGCAGACTTGCCCAGAGGACATGGAGGTCTCATGGACACAGCCTGGGAACCATTCCACTGCTGAGGGGATGGGAGTCATATGACAAAGAGGAGATGGGGGTCACCTGGGTTTAGGAAGATTGGATGGGGGCAGGGGTGTAGTGATTTTTAAGCTTCCCTTTTGGGGATGAAGGACCCCAGTGTGCATAACCCGCTTCACTTTCATTTGCTCCACTTCCCCTCACTCCCTTGGGTTTTTTTTCACACCATGTGCCTTGTGGCCTTTTTTCTTCCTTAGAGGGGTGTGAATGGCCTTTAGCAGGTAGAGAGCTTGGCAGAGATCTAGCTCCCCTTTAACCACAGGGCATTTAAGTCCCCTCTCCCATCTTCCCTCGCTGTGTCCCTTAAGCACCCTGCTCCAGAGCTTATTTGTGGCACAGCAGACTGTGCAGCCAGAGATATCGTATATTGAGTTTGTTATAGTTTATTAGCACTCTGAAGAAAATAACCTGCAATAAACTCCCCTCCCCACTAGAAACTCTTTGGCTTCTCTGTGCATTTGGGGAGAATGAGCCTGTCTAGCACATCGCTTGCAACTGGTTATCTGTGTGAAGCAGCTTCCTAGAAATCTGCTCCCTTCTGTGGGTTTCACTTTTACCTTTTGCTGTAGCTCATAGAGTTTCTGACCTTTCAGGAGGAGAAACGAAAGGCCCCAGAAAAGGAAAAGCTACATGGTCTGTCCATCCCTTTCTCCCTTTCAGTGGCTCCTTTTTCTGCCTGCCTCTCCCTGTCATTCACTCCCTTTCTTTCTCACTCTCTCCCCACTCTCTCTCTGATGAGACATCAGTTCAAGAAACCCTGACCACTCACGCTCATTAAACATCCCTGTTATTTCCCCCTAGTTTGGGACCTTAACTGGTTGAATGCCCATGTCGAGTAGTGTCCTAGCCAAACCCCTGCTAGGTGTCTCCATTCCCCCAACCTAAATCCCCCTGTGGGTTTTGCTGGATACAGAACTCCCTTTTGCTTCCCATCCCAAATTATTATGCAGTGCTGCTGTGTGGCTGTTAAACATCCACTGAGTCCTGCCCCAGAGGTACCTGCATTAATTATTATTGTCATTATTGAAGGCTTGCACAGTGTATAGTGAGACTTCACTGCACACACCAGGGTTCTTGGCAACCCTCATTCCCCATCCCAATTCACTGTGTGCCACTGTCCCATCCCCCACTATTTCAGGAAATCTCTATAAAACCTTCCCCTTACTTCATGCCAGGGGTTCTGCTTGTCCCCATCTCTCCTACCGAGATCCCCCATTCTCTCTCATGCCAGAGCCCCTATGTGTCCCTCTGTCCTCTCACCTCCTTCCAATTTCCCCATTCTCCCTATCACACTAGGAATTTTGTGTGTCCCTCCATTGTCCCCTCAAAAGGCATTTGACACACTCCCACATGACACTGTCATATGCAAGCAAGGAAAATGTGGTCTAGATGGAATTACTAGGAGGTGGGTAAACAACTGGTTGAAAGGTGGTATTCAAAGAGTTGTATCAATGGCTTGTTGTCCATCTGGGAAGGCACGTTTTGTGAGGTCCCACAGAGATCAGAAAAACTTTTGAAGGCAGGATTAGAATTCAAAGTGGCATTGACAAACTGAAAAATTAGTCAGAATTCAACAAAATGAAATTCAATCAAGACAAGTGCAAGTGAAGCAAAGTGCTTCATTAGGAAAGAAAAATCAAATGCTACAAAATGTTGAAAAACTGGCTAGCTGCTAGTACTGCCGAAAAGGATCTAAGACTTAAGGGCTGTGTCTACACTGGCGCGATCTTGTGCAAAAGCGGCCATTCTTGCATAAAAACTTGCTGCCTGTCTACACGGGCCACATGTTCTTGCACAAGTACACTGACGTTCTAATGTATGAAATCAGGGCTTCTTGCGCCAGAACGCTGATGCTCCCGCTCAGGAATAAGCCCTTTTGCGCAACTGTGCTTGTGCAAGAGGCCAGTATAGACAGGCAACATGAATTTCTTGCGCAAGAAAGCCCTCTGGTTAAAATGGCCATCAGAGCTTTCTTGCGCATGAGAGTGTCTACATTGGCAAGGATGCTCTTGCACAAAAACACATCTCTTGTGCAAAAGCACATGCCAGTGTAGATGCTCTCTTGTGCAAATACTTTAAGGCAAGAACTCTAGCGCTAAAGAGTTTTTGTGCAAGATCATGCCAGTGTAGATGTAGCCCTAGTGAATAACAAACTGAAGATGAGTAGCCAATGGAATGCAATTTCAAAAAAAAGTTAATATAAATTGGGGATGTATTAATAGGATTCTCGTACATGAGACACTGGAGGCAGCTGTCCTTTTCTGCTCAGCACTGGTGAGAGTTGCAGCTGGAATCCTGTGCCCAATTCTGGTCTGCATGCCTTAGGAAAGAAGTGGACAAATTGGAGACAGTCGAGAGTTCAGCAACAAAAATCATAAAAGGTTTGAAAAACCTGACCTATATGAGGAAAGGTTAAAAAAAATGGGGATATTTAGCAAGAAAAACAGAGGGGGAACCCGTGAACACTTTTCCAATATGTTAGGGGCTACGATCAATCTATCCATCTATATAGTTTAGAGTGTGACTGTGAGTCTGTTTGTTCAAGACCTCCTCCTAAACGGCATGAGATAGGGTCACCAACTTAGGCATACAGCTTCCCCTTCTCCTAACTTAAGGCAGGATCAGGATTCGGTTGTGCCAGGACAATATGAAGTGCTGGGGATGGGACTATTCCTATAACATGGAAAGGAAGTGGGCAGAGTGAGGAGGAATGTTAATGGGAGGGGCACAGAGATGGGAGGACACCATACTGAGAGTGTCACTGGAGGCAGCTGACCAGCAGGGCTGGGACTCCGCCATTTTGCCTGCCAGCGTGGGGGACGCTGCAGGAGGGCGCAGCCCTTGGAGCCTCAACACGCCAGGCAGCCTGCAGGCCTCCTCCCAGCCCTCGATCCTGAGCCACCTGCCCTGAGTCATACATCTCCCACCTGCTTTGACGTCAGCATCCCCCCGGCCTTGAGCCCCCTCCCTCCCAACCCTCTGCCCTAAGCCACACCCACTGCCCCTCCTCACCCCATAACTCTCACTCCAGCCTTCGTTTTTGAAAAATACAATCAATGAAATAACAGATTTTTTATTTTTCATTTATTTTTCCAAACAAAGAAGTTCTTTCAGTTACAGACCCAAGCAACACCAGGTACATCTGCTAGTAAAGAGCAACTGTCCTCCATGTCAGCTGAAGGTAGTCATCACCTAATAAACCATCTTGTTAGTCTTTAAAGTGCTACACAGGCCTGTCTTTTGTTTCAGCTACACCAGACTAACATGGCTACATTTATTTTATTTCAATGAGCAAAGGAAGACATCCCCTGTGTTTTCCTATCCTCCCTCCTGGGGAGTTGGAAAGCTTCATGCATGTAAAACACATTGAGATCCTCACATAAAATATATTAATAAAAGGACAAAGTATATTAGGGTTTTCATGAGTCATCAGCATATCCCAAAGAGCACAATGCAGCACATACATGGGCAAATCAGTAATTTTACTGTTCAGCCAACCTTAGCTTTACCAAAAATGTGATTGTTTCTCCAGGAAATCCAGGGAAGCCTTGGAATTTAATTTCATTTACAGGTTTGGGTCCCATCACAAAGGTATGAACAAAGACATTACCTGGCTAGCACACTATCTTCCACAGCCTAATGACTTAAAACAAACAATGGGTACTTAAGAACAGTTTGCACCTTCTCTATCAGCTTCATGTGACATGAACACTCTGACTATTTTTCTCCCTTTTTCTCTTCCTTCTCTCCCCATTCCCTATTTATTTTGGAACTGGACCTTTAATAACTCCAGTCATCTGAAGAAGTGGGTTGTGCCCACGGAAGCTCATGATCCCATCTACATGTTTTGTTAGTTTTTAAGGTGCTGCAAGACTTTGTGTTGTTTTTTAAGTTTCTCTAGACTAGTCATTATTGAGTAGCCATTCATTTTATCCCCTCTTTGCCCCCACTTAAGTAACAGTTCCAATGATCCCAATCTTTTCCAGCGCTCCTCCTGCACGAGTTTTTCTAGGACATCAATGTGCCCCCCCCCCACCTCTGCGCCATGAAGGAGACCATGCAGATATAGATGAGGCAGCATCAGTAGTTTATAGCAAAACATGACAACATTCTCCATGTCATTCTCCATCCCATCCTGTAGGTACTCTTGCATCTTCTTTGCTTTTTTTGACTGCAGGTGCACATTGAGCAGAGGTTATAACCACTGAGCTATCTATAACACCCAGGTCCCTTCTCCTGACTTGATACAGTTAATTAAGAACCCAGCATGATGTACAAGTGGTTAAAGTTCTCCCTTCACGATGCATTTCTTTACATTCATTGACGCTGAATTTCATTTGCCATCATGTTGCTCATTCTCCTGGTGTGTTTAGGTTTCTCTAAAGTTCCTCCCTGTCCTGACTATCCCAAATAACGCTGTGTCATCTGCAGCTTTTGTTACCTCGCTGCTTACCCAGGCCCTTTCAAGATACTTAATAAATATATTAAATAATATAGAATCCAGTACAGATCCATGAGACCCCTGTGTTTAACCTGTAGACAGGATGAAAACAGACCAGTAATACCAACTCATTGCCTCTCATGCCTAAGATGTCTTAGCTTCTTCAGTAGCCTCTTGGGCCGGTCCTTGTCAAGACTTTTTGTAAGCCTAAATAAACTATATCAGCTGTACATTCTCCTTTAGCCGCTACTTTACTGACATGTTCACAAATTCCAAGAGACTAGGAAGACAAGAATTTCCTTTGCAGAATCCAGGCTGGCTGTGAGATCACAAGCTTCCAGGTGTTTTATTATTCTATTGCTCATTATCATTTCAACCAATTTACTGGGCCAGAGGTGTAAGGTTCACTGAGCTGTGGTTTCCCAGATCACTCCAACAGCTTTTTTAACACAATATATACATGCAATATCTAATCCTCCAGCATTGTAGCTGTTTTTATTTATTATCTATATTTTCGTAGCAACTTTGCAAATTGGTATTTGAGTGCCTCCAGAATTCTTGGGTGTAACCATCTGGGCCTGGTTATCAGTTTTTTCCAGGAACTCTTTTTCTGACACCTCAGTCTCTGTTAGTACCTCATCTTCCTTACCAGAAGAGGTCAGATATGAGCTAGATATCTTCCTAACATCCTCTGTGGTGAAGTCTGATGCAAAGAAATCATTTAACATTTCACCAATGTCCTTATCATCCTTAATGCATCATTTTAATCTCTAATGACCTAGCAGAACTACTGTTTCTTTGCAGGCTTTCAGCTTCTGTCAGACTTTCGGAATTTCTTGTTTGATTTTAAATCCTTTAACTATTTCCTCTTCTAGTTCCATTCTAATCCTCTTTGTTTGTCTCTTATGTATTGTATTGCCTCTGTATTTTATGCTCCTATCTATTCACTTCACTTGGGTTCAGTTTCCAAATGTTGTAAGCTCTCCTGGTTGGATAGCCTCTGGATCCTTACCATTCAGCCCTAGAGGTTTGTGGCTTGCTTTCCTGGGTTTCTTTGCATTCAGAGGCATTTCTTCTCACTTCAGTGACACATTTATTTACTTTTTAAACTATAGCACTTTATGAAACTAAGTGAACATTTTCTGTGATTTACATGCTATTTTTATATGTGTGAAAGTAGGATTTTTTTTTTTTGTAATTTCCCTATGCTTGCATAACAACACAGCTAGATGGATTGCATGTGTAACTTTTGTGGAACCTGTACTTTATCAGTGAGGTTTATCAGAGCTGCATGCTCTACTTCTACAAAGGGAAAGTTGAGAACATCTGCAATGCTTCAGATGTGGTTCTCAGGTTTCCAGCACTGGGAGAATTTGTATGCAGTATAAGCACAAGTTGGAGGCTTTGCAGCATCTGTAAGAATTGTTACGATAACCTACATAGAGCACCATTGCGCTTTCTAAGGGCACTATCCCCTTCCACACACAAAACAGCTGCAAAGTTTCTTTCAGAGTTAGAACATCTGTGGAGACTGTCACCTCACTTGCAGGTGCTCTAAAATTTGACTCTCATTAACTAAGAACATATGTACTTCAGCCTGTTCGAAACTGCTCTGTGTGCTCCAGTTCGTGCTGCAGACTTATGCAGAGAGCAAGACTGAAGTGTCTGATCTCATTATCTTCATGGGGCTTCCATTCCTCAGATACATGCTCCCAGGGTTCAGGTACCCCCTCACCGGAGCATGGCCCAAAACAACTATATTGAAAAAGTGAAGACCCAGTGCTTTAGCAAAGCCTTCTAGCTTGCACCTGGCTCACCTGGTTGTTCTTAAACTGCCCCCCCCCCCTTTGGGCTTAGGTTCCACATGCAAAAAGGCAAAAAGAACTTTTAGAGAAAGTTAACAGGTGTCAAAAATAGGTTTCAGATGGAAACTTTCTGCCTTTCAGCCTTGACTATAAAAATCATGAGTACTGCTGTGGTATTTTAGAGACTAACAAATATATATAATCATGAGCTTTCGTGGATACAATCCCTTCTTCAGATGAGCTGGACTGGAGCCTATGTGTGACTAATATTCCCTAGTACTACAAAAGGGATGCAATACAGATTTCTGCAGCAAGGGAGCTGCATAAATGGTGTGAATAATGGTATGAATAATAGTTCTGAAATAGCCCTCAGGTTGTTGCCTGCCTCAAAATGCTCTGTTGTGTCCCAGGTATTAAAATGGAAAACAGCAGGTGTGGTCCCTGCAGGGTTATTGACCCTGGCATGGCAGAGGAATTCTGCTGCGGCTTGTGTATGTTCTGCTGAACTGACACTGTTTCTGGATCATCTCTTCTCAAAAACTTTTGCACTGTGCATGTACCTATGAAACAACAGAGATACCCCACCAGAATAGAGGCTCTGGCTTGGAAGTGGATGTTTAATAAGCGGACATGGGGCTACAAAACAGCATGTGGTTGGGCTACCTTTCCTGGGAATTATAGGTATAAAGTCTGCCACCTCTGGTGTTGTATGCTTATAAAGTGTGTGGCTGACACCAAACTGGAATGGGCTGCAAGCACATTGGAGGGCAGGATTAGAATTCAAAACAATCTTGACAAAGTGGCGAATTGGGCTGAAATCAAGATGCAATTCAATAAAAACAAGTGCAAGCTACTTTATTTAGGAAGAAAGTCAAGTACACACTGTAGAATAGCTACTGACAAGGATCCGGAGGTTATAGTGGATCACAAATTGAATATGAGTTCACAATGAGATGCAGCTGCAAAAATGGCTAATATCACTCTTGGATGGTTAACAGGAGTATCATCCTGCTCTACTCAGTCCAGAGGAGGCCTCAGCTGGAGTACTGTGTCCTGTTGTGGGCACCACACTTTAGGAAGGACAGTATAGTGGGGAAGGTCTAGATTGGATATTAGGGAAAACTATTTCCCTAGGAGGGTGGTGAAGCACTGGAATGGGTTACCTAGGGAAGTAGTTGAATCTCCATCCCCAGAGGTTTTTAAGTCTCAGCTTGACAAAGCCCTGGCTGGGATGATTTAGTTGGGTTGGTCCTGCCCTGGGCAGGGGGCTGGACTTACTCCTGAGGTCTTTTCTAGCCCTGGAATTTTATGATTCTATGATGTGGACAATTGGAGAGAGTCCAGAGGAGAGCAAGAAAAAAGATCGCTAAGCCTTCAGATACATAATAGCGGATATAAAAAGGGGTGCTGATCAGTTATTCTTCATGTCCCCGGAAGGGAGGACAAGAAGCAATGGGCAGCAGGGGAGTTAGCCACGACTCCAGCGTGTTTACGGGGGATGATGCGCGGGCCCCTACTGAAGTATTCCCACCTACAGAGACTCAGCGCCCTGCAGATGGCTCCCTCCCTCCGGGCCGCTGCCGGCTCGCCAGGCTCCCGCACACGCGCTGGGCTGGCCGAGCCCGAGATCTGTGCACAGCCCGCAATGGCCACTGAGCTTCGACAAGGCAGGAGCCCGCGGCGCCACCTGGTGGCTGAGTCGTGTAACAGCGGCGAGCGTCGTCACTAGCCTCTCGGGGTTCGTGCCTGTGCCCCAAGAAAGCCGCAGTGTGACGTCAGACAAGTGATACCTCATGGGATTCCCAACCTGAGCTCCGTGGCCCTGGGGCACTGCCGGGACCCTGGTTACAGCGTCTGCGCCTCCAGCCTGCGGCTACACTGCCACCTAGTGTCCGTACGCAGAAGGCAAAGCACATGGGAGGGGGGGGGGTGCCGAGAGAAACAGCAGTGGGGTGAGGGACTGAGCAAAAGGCAGCAAAAGAGCCTGTAGCACGAGGCCACATCTCCCCTTGCGGAGGCTGCACACGCAGTGTACTGCTTGCCCCAACAGGGCTTTTGTCACTTGCCCTAGTTCAAAGCAGTCACTGCAGATCCCTCCCACTCCTGCCCCTCAGAGCCCCAGCAGCAGTTTGGTCCCCAGTGCACACTGGGCACTGGATGACTGAGCAAAGCAGCAGAGGCTAAAAGACAGCAGGGCCAGGGCTCTGAGCATGAGCGGGAAGGGAATGTACGGCTAGCCCCACTACGGGACAGGATATCCTGGCCTCTTGGAAACCCAGGAGTCTAGCAACCTTGGGGAGACAACTTCAGCACCCCACCATGGACACTGAGCTCAAACCTGCTTGCCATTCTCAGTGCCAGAGGCCTCATGCCATAGCATCCAAGACCGAAGGGACCATGGTGACCCTAGTCTGACCTGTGTAAAACAGGCCTTAGAATTGCCCCAGGGTGCATATTTTAGAAAAACAGCAAGGCTATGTCTACACTCGCAGCTTCTTGCGCAAGTACAGCCGTTCTTGCTCAAGAATCTGCAGAGCATCCACACTGCCCGCCTGCTCATGCGCAAGGAAATTTACAGTACGGCATGTTAAGAGAGGGCTACTTGCGCAAGAGCTATGCTCTTTTTTAACAGGTGTAAGCCCTCTTGCGCAGGAGCTCTTGCGCAATAGGGCAATTTGGACACTTGGCAGGGATTTCTTGCACAAATGGCCATGAGAGCTTTCTTGCGCAAAAGCACATCTCCCACATGGCAGTGTGGACGTTTTCTTGCGCAAGATTTTCTTGCACAAGAAGCTGCCAGTGTAGACATAGCACAATGGTTTTTGTGTTCTTCCATGTCAGTGGAAAAAGTTGTAAATATTGTCAGGTCAAGAACTGATCCCTATGGGCCCCCCTAGAGAGACACTCACTCAATGATGCTTTGCCATTTACAATTTCATGGTGGGACTTCTCAGTTAGACAGTCTTTAATCCATTTAATGTGTCATTTTAATTTTGTATCAGTCTGGTTTGTAATTAAAATGTCATGCGGCACCAAGCCAAATGCTTTGCAGAAATCTAGTAGCTGTCCTGTAGTGGGGGGAGGGATAACCTATTTTCTGTGGCCCTGGAGAGACCCCCAGAATCAGGGCTGGCTTTAAGAAGTGTGGGGCCCAATTCAAACCGTTTTGACGGGATTTTTTTGTTGACAAAAAAAAAAAACATGCACAAAGAAACAAGTCACAGCCCCTTTAAATCCCCAGCTACAGGGCAGAGTCCCACCTTCCAGCCAGGGGCCGACACCCCCTCCCACAGCACGCCAGCACACTTCCAGGTTTAGGGCACGGGGCCCTCTGGCTTTAGGGCGCGGTGCCCTTTTAGGCGCGGTGCCTGATTCGGGGGAATCGGGCGAATCGGCCTAAAGCCGGCCCTGCCCATAATAATGCACTCAGGTGTGGGCACTTTGATCACCAAAAGTGACCAAGTGAGGGACTGTCGGGAAGAGCCACAGAAACGCTCAAGGAACCAAAGGGGTTGGGTTCTGGGGGAAAAGCTAAGGAGTGTCTAAACTAAGCAAGTTTTATCCCTCACAAGGCTACTAACACAGGGTATGTCTACACTACCACCCTAGTTCGAACTAGGGTGGTAATGTAGGCAACCGGAGTTGCAAATGAAGCCCGGGATTTGAATTTCCCAGGCTTCATTTGCATTTTGCCGGGCGCCTAACAGAAATGTAGATGGTATCATGAACTTTCAGGGGCAAACCCCACTTCTTCAGAGGAGACAATCTGAGCCCCAGTGACGGGAGTGGATCTCCCGGCTCTCTGGGGAGGAGGGGGCTGTGCTATTGGTATCTACCGGCAGATCGCTAGGGGCATGAGGAAAAGGGCTACAAGAGGGGCCAGCAGCAGTGCCATGTGAAAACCAAGGAGCTGTGGCAGGTGTAGCTCAGGTTGCCAACTTTGTAATATTTAAAAATTGGATACTGCAGCAGGAATGCCAGAGCCTCCCTTGGCTCACCTCTTACCCCAAAACCTTGCCCCTGCCTGGCCCAGCGCTACCTCATGAGGCCCCAGCCTACCTTACCTTTCCTCCCAAGGCCTCAGCCTCTGTTTGCTCCTCTTTCCTTCTCCCCTGTATTGCTCACCACTTTCTCCTCTCCCCACCTCTCCCCTCTGCCCAGGTATGGAGGGACTTCCTGCAGAACTGGGGCTGGGCACTGCAGCTGCCTGGCAAAGGAAGAGGGTGATACTTGGGGGGAGAGGGTAGCCTGCCCCGCCCAGAGTAACCAGACTTTGGGTATCTGGCCATTAGATCTGACTCGACACGCTCAGCTTCCCTTTTTGACCAGACTCTGCAGGCAAAACACGGGCATCTGGTCACCCTACCAGAAGGCCAGGGATTCCAACAGCCAGTCTGGTGTGAAGCTGCAGACCTGACACTTTTACAAAGGGGTAGAGGGAGACTCTGGGGGAGCTGGAGCCACAGGCCCATGGAGTGAACAGTGAAGAGGAGATGTTGGACTAGAAGCGGACAGGCAACCAAGGCATCAGCACAGCCTCCCAGGACTTGTTTTTAACTCCAGACCAGTTGAGCCAGTCCCTATAATCCAGCACCAATGGAGGGGAAGGAATCTCTGGTAATAAAGTATCCAGTTTGCTTTGGTATTGTCACAGTAAATACAAGGTGGAACAGATTGTTTTGTATAAGGAGTGAACACATATTGTAAGAGACTGTTCAAGCTGAAGTGGCCTATTAACACCTCTACAGTCACAGTCTGGCTGAGGGAGCCTTAAAAAGCTCAGAGGAGTAGCCCTGTTAGTCTGTAACTGGAAAAACTTAACAAATAACTAACAGTCCTGCAGCACCTTAGAAACTAACACAACATGTAGATGGGATCATGAGCTTTCGTGGGCACAACCCCCTTCTTCAGATGCCTTAAAAGACCATTTTAACAGTCTGGCCCACTAATGTGTTATTAACTCTTCATGGACCAGCATTCATGCATGCTATGGCTCCTACTGGGAATTTTGTAAAACTTGGTGTAAATGATTAAAGAGGGGTGAGTGATGGGCCCCTGCTATCATTTCCCTACTATTTTGAACAAACTAATGAAGACATTCTCAGTTTCTGCATACATAACTTTATGGTGTGCCAAGAAACAGGGCAAAAAAGGAAAGTGCAAAGAAAGACCTGCAGTAAAAACAGTGCACCACCATAAAGCACACGCTGAATTAAATGTTCAAACGAAAAGTGACCAATGGTTGTCTGAGTCTGCGGTTTCACAAGTATGTGTAGCTCTGGTTCTCCTTGGGTTCCCCTGGCATTGTGGTGGGGTGAAGATGCACCCCATGTTGACACCAGTACTTTTTGGGTGTATAGAGCACCCAACAGGCGGGGGAAGGAGCGGAGCAAAAATTGCAGTTGCCCTGGGCCTTTTAAATTGCCACCAGAGTGCCACACACTCTTTGAGGCTCTGAGCACGGGGGGGGGGGGGGGGGGGGGGGCAAGCACTGCATATGGTTCTGAGGGCTGATGTGGGAGGGCAGCACATAGTGCTGGCTGCCCTGGCCCCAGCTCTTCCACCTGAGGCCCTGCCACTTCCGAGAATACAGAGCTGGGGCCCTGACCGCCATGCATGCCAGTCCTTTTCCCTCTCCTGCAGCAACTGATCCTTCCATTTTCAGGCCTTCTCCATGGACATGGTCATATGGCCCCTCCAAGCCACAGTTCAAAGCTGCAGAGGGAGGGGAAGGATCTTGACAAATACATCCTCCCTGCTCCTTTTCTTTCTCGTCAGGGTCAGATGTCCAGTGGGCATGGAGTGGGGGCCTCTCCAGGCCACCGTGCGAGAGGCAGTGGATTAAAACAGACAGACATGCTGTAAAGCTAATAAGCTTTACAGGCAGAATGGAAAGGGAAAGCCAAGCCTTACACGAGTATTCCCACCACAACTACCTTTCAGATGATTTTTTGTTAGTCTCTAAGCTGCCACAGGACTGCTCGTTGTTTTTTAAGTGACAGGCTAACCTGGCTTTGCCTCTGATGCTGTTGTCATGTTACCTCGAGAGTGCCCCAGTGCAGCACAGAGCTGCAGCGCCAAGCATGGTGGGGAGGACTACTCACATCACGGGGAAGCTGGCCTCCCTGGGAATGGGCACAAGGGAAGGGCAGTGGGATCTGTTTGCAAGTGGTAGGGGTGATGCTGGATGATAGCTCACCTTAGAGAGTAACAAGGACAGAAAACCCAGCTGCTGCTGACATCCCCAAGCTACCGGGCCCAGGTGCGGCCAGCCTGGGTACTGCACTAGTGCCAGCCAAACTCCTGGTGAAGGGCTGTAGGGAAGGAACATGGCCCTCATCCTTTGAAATGCAGAGCACCTCCAGCAACGTTTCCAAGATCTCTGAAGACTAAGCAGATAAGAGGATGATCCCTAGTAAGATGCACTAAGTACCCTCCGTGCCCCTACCCCCGCCACACACACACAGCCCAAACCAACCAACGAGCACACTGCCTCCGTCTCTGCTTGCTGGCCTGAGCTCAGGGGCTGGTCTGGCGTATAGTGGCTAATTAGACAGCAACTGGATTTTTCAGTGTATTCTCCATTTTACCTTTAGCATTAGACCAGTAAAGCAGAGGTGGGAATCCTATGGCCCGGGGTCTGGATCTGGTCCCCTGCCTGCCTTGATCCAGCCCCAAAGACTCCAGCCTGTGGTCCCCATTGCAGGGCTGGGAGTGCCAGCATCAGCTCCACACTGTAGGGAGGGCAGCAAGCCTCACTGTCCAGAATCAGGCAAGCTGGGGCCAGATCCGACCCACAGGCTCTTCCTGGCAGGAGAAAGAAGCAGCTCCGTGTGCTGCCGCTCCCTTTCTCCCTTAGCCTGCCCACGGCTGGGAAACAGCAGCACAGCAATGTGCTGTTTGGCTTTTCCCTTGCCACTCCAATTGGCTGTAATCATGGCCAATAGGAGCAGCAGGGGACACTGAGTCATGTTCATCCCCCATCACCCAGACCCTGACCCCCTACCGCTCCTGCATCCCAAGCTTGCTGCTGCACCCTACCACTTTCCCAGACCCACCTACTCCAACCCACTCTTGCATCCTCCTCCCACCCAGTCCTCCCACCCCAAGCCTGCTTCCCGGCAGTCCACTCCCATACACCGAACTCCTCATTTTTAGCCCTACCCCAGAATGTGGGGCCCCCAAAAATTTACTAGTTTGGGCCTCCCTAGGCTCTGGTGTGTGAGGAGAATGTGGAGAGTTTCTTTCTGCTTCTCAGTTGGGAGCCATGTCAACAAGGTGAGGTTTTTTGCTTCTCACTTTTGTGCGGCCCCCCCGACTGATTTTTCTGTGGCTCAGCAGTCCCGAATCCTAAGAAGGTTCCCCATCCCTGCAGTAAAGCAAGCTAGCAAAACACAGCGCCTTGTCCTGCAAACCTTGCAGACGAAACAGATGCTGGTTTTTAATGGGGAAGAAAGGGTGGAAGGAGGGCCCGAGAAGGGGGTAAGTGGCTATAAGGAACAATGCGCGTATAGACTTCCCCTTCACCAGTGGGCGCAGTGGCATTTGTCTGGCTGGATTCCAGTGGAGTTTCAAACAGCTCCTGGCTTGCAGCATAGTTTTGGTGCCCTGTCATGCTGCCTCCCGCATGCCCCCTCACTGCTCATGGCAGGGGTCACTGCCTTGGGCTCCTGTCATGGGTCCACTGTCCAAGGTGGGGTGCTGAGGGTGCCCGCTAAGTCTGGCCTGCCAGTTGGCATGCAGGTCTGCAGGGCAGCACCAACTCTCTTGTTATCTTCCCTCAGCTGCTGCCTGTACCCTGACTGGCACATGTCCTGCACTTCCACCCCGCCCTGCTGCTGAGAGCCGCTGCCATGCTACCCTTCCAGCTACCACTGCGCTGTCTGCACACAGGTGGTGATGCTTCTATGGCTGATCCATAGCAAGGGGGCAGGAATGGCGGGTTGGCCTCCCCTCTAGCCCCCCTCCACCTGTGGGTACAGTTACCAGATGGCTTCAAAAAAAATACCGGATACACTTGATCTCAGATTAGGGTGGGGGGAGGGAGGGAACTGGCTGGGAGGGGAGCTGGGCTGACTGGGAGGGAGTTGTGGGGAGCGGGGCTGGCCAGGGGAGATTGGGGAAGTGGGGCTGGCCGGGAGGGGAGCAGGGGGAGAGAATTGGCTGGTGGGGAGCTGGGATGACCCAGGCGCACGCTGCTGGGGAGCTGCCCATCCTGTGCACGGTCCTGGTGAAGCACAAGCGAATCTGGCCCCTGGGATTCCCGCCTGCCTCGGCCCCACTCTCTCCCCCATTGCATAGTTGTTTACTGCCTGGCCGGCAGCCACGCTCATGCAGTGTTAGTGCGTCTACCAGCCAGGCAATGCGCAACTAAGTACCGATTCTCATGATAATAAAACTAACTTAATTAGAAAATACCAGACATATCTATGTCCAGTATTTTCTCAATTTTTTTCCCAGACAGAACCCTCAAATACTGGACTGTCTGGTTCAAAACTGGACACCTGGCAACCCTTCTGTAGGCCCCAGTTCTGGCCCAACCAGCAGCCAGAGCAGGGCTGGGGACCCATATCCATCCATTTGGAGGGAAACGCCAAAAGCAGCCCCCTGCCAAGGGTAGGTGGAGGCACACGGTCCCCTCACAGCAGCCTGCACAGCTCTCCCTGACCTGGCTCTGGCTGTGGGAGGGGCCTTGGAGTTCCAACCTGGCCATAATAAGAGCCATGCAGGCAGCTGTGAGGAGCTGCTACAGACCCTCCCTCCTGCCTGCAGCACAGGAGGCCAAAGCAGCCCCCAATCCCTGTCTCTGTTCCTTGGGCCTCCACTCAGGGCAGGTGGAGGGACTGTGGCTCCCCTGCCTGCAAAGCACTTAACACTTCCAGGCCACAGATCCAAGGCTCTCCCTTCCCCAGCCAGAGACAGAGCCACACAGGCAGCTGTGGGGAGCCAGTGTGGAGCTGTGGATCCTTCATTTCCACCTTCCCTGAGCCAGGGGCAGCTTCCCTACACTGCGGGCAGGGGGAGGGTGTGTGGCTGTCCGGTCGGGGTCCACGCTGGCCTGGAGAGGGGAGTGTCAGGAGAAAAGAGGAGGAAGCCCCTGCCCATTCCCACCAGTTCTAGAACAACTCTTCTATAGCTGTTGCTTGCATAGCCGCTTCTCACCACAGGCCACTGTGAGCCAAAGCTTCTTGGTGCTCTGTATGTAGCCAGCATGGTTGGCTGGCCAGACACACACAACTGTGGCGAGGGGCTCAGTGCACTTGCCAAGGTAGGCAATCAGGAAAAGGCATTTCAGAAACACACAAAGGTGGGAGGGAGGGGGGCTTTCGGTCTCTGTGACCCTTGGGGAATCGAGTTCAAAATGGTGACTGGAATAACCACTGTCTGGGAGGCTGGGGGCTTGTGAGGCAGCCGCTGGAGACTGTCAGGGTCGACAGAGGTCATGGAGAGTCACTCTGTGCTTGCACTGAGGCAACCTAAGTAGGTCAGCCCTGGCTCTGTGTTGCTCAGGGAGGTGGTTACTGCTTCACTGTAACAAGAGGCTTACAACAGTGTGAGGCAAATCTTTGGTGTACACACATGCACAAGTGGGTCAATGCAAGTCAGCTTAGGCTGACCTAACTGGGCCTACTAATGGTTCCCATGACCCACACTTGACACAAGGGCTGTGGGTCTTGCACATTATAGTTGCTGATGCACAGAGAGAAGAGCCTGCTACTGCTTCCAGAGTTATTCTTTTGGCACAAGTGACAGACACCTATAGCTAGGAACTCAGACACGACTGGTTTTTTTGTGTGTGTGTGATTCCAAATGTTCATAAATCCATGTTTACTCTATATTTTAGAAATGTGCAGCTGTCTGTCTGTGAGTCTGTTTGTTCAAGAACTCCTCTTACCACCAAATTTGGTAGGCAGCTTCCTCTTATCCTAACTTAAAGCAAGGGCAAGGTTGTGTCAGGACAATGGGATGTGCCTGGAATTTAAATGTTTCTCATAACATAGAAAGGGAGGGGTCTGGTAGGAGGGACAGTTAGTTATATTGAAGAATGACCACAGGGGGCAGCAAGGGGCCAGGGATGGGGACTGGGACACTATATCCCCATCTGGCCAGCAGGGGGCAGAGGTAGAGAAAGGGGCAGCTATCTACTATATATTTCAGAAAGTGTGTCTGTTTGTGTGAGTAGTTGTCTGTGTATCTATCTTTCCCCTAGCCCCGTGGTCCCCAACACGGTGCCCGCGGGCGCCATGGCGCCCGCGGGGGCACTTGCATGCGCCTGCCAGGTGCTCGGGGCTGGCCTGGCCCCGGGCCCATGGCGCGGCGCTTGCAGGGGGGAGGGGGAAGCGCCGTCCCCGGGCGCGCGGCGCGCGGCGCTTGCGGGGTGCTTGCGGGAGGGGGGGGGCACTGGCCCCGGGCGCGTGGCTATGGGGGGGCCCGGCCCCGGGCAAGCGGCTATGGGGGGGGGCTGCCCCCGGGCGCGCAAGTGTCCCCGCCCCCTGGCGCCCGGCGGGCGAACAGCCACGCCCCCTGGTGCCTGACAACCTCAAAAGGTTGGGGACCACTGATCTAGCCAGAGGACATGCACCTCTCCCCTACCTGTGCCCACTGCAGCTGCAGCAGCACGGAGAGGCATGTCTCATCTGGCCCCAAGGTGCTGCAGTGAGAGATGGCTGGGGTTGTCCTCTCTCCCCAGGGTAGCCTGCATACTGACCCCCTCACCTCCAGTACCACCCCAGAGCAATGATTGAAATGAAGAAAAACAAAATGTATTGATTAAGTTCCTGTGCAACACTGGGTAAATCTCCTAGTCCTGATATAAGGTATGATTTCTAGGACAGGACTTGCCCTACCCTGGTCTCTGGGTGAGCCTACTTGGGTTTGAACCTGGGCTGATTCCTCTGTCAGTTTAATGTCAGAGGGAGGCAGTAATAAAAGACTGTTTAGTAAAGGGCTCCTCAGAGGCCTATGCTTGTCTGTGTGTGGCAGCTGAAACGCCTTCCAGGAGCTACAGCAGGTGTCAGCTGTTCTACCACAAAGAGAAAACTTCTGGTCTTTGAAGCTGTTGACATTATGCAGCTTAGAGGTGTAATTTTTGAGCTACCATTGTTGACTGGATTTTCTTCCTTCTCATTATAGCTTGTGGCTATCTCCCTAGTCTCCATAAAATCTCCGGACATTCATTCAGTTCCCAACTAACTCTATGGGCAACAGAGTTGTTCTCTTGTTGAAGAACTAGGTCATTCCTCCAGGCTCCAGTGAACTCCAGGGGCATTCTGTTTCTATTAAAGTCTATGAGCTATCCTCTCTCTCCACTGAGGTGCTTAGGAATAGAAATGTACCTGTCACAGACACCATTGTTGGCTGAGTTAGAACAAGAAAGCCTGGGATTAATGCAAAGCAGAGTAGGGGCCGGGACTCCCCAGGAAAGGGCCTTAGAAATGAGTTTTCCAGAGCCAGGGAGATTTGGAATCAGGACTTAGGTTTTGCTCCTTACCGTTATTGGCTCATGTAACCTCAGATGAATCATTTGCCTCGTCTATGCCTGTTTTCCCATATATAGGAAATAATTCCAAGAGAGATGGGAGCAATTTTGCATGACATTAAAAAAAGATAAATAATTGATGAGAAAAATGTGAAATTCCTCGAAGAAACCGTCTGATTCATACAGATTGAACTTCTCTAGACCAGCACTCTCTGGTCCACAACATCCATGGTCCAGCATGATTTTAGTTAGCAGGATGTCCACTTATGGGTGTGGCCAGGATTCCTCATGTCCCATAAAGTTTGTTTACAGCCACCAGGCCTGGCTCTCAGTGTTCTGTGCTGTATTTAGCTCCAAGTTAACCCTGACTGTCTCTAAGGGCCCAGCAAGCAGTGGAAGTGCTGGTAATGCTGCTAGACAATTTGGCAAATTGTCTGGTTCAGCACCAGTCAGATCCCAAAGGTGCTGGAGTAGAGAGGTTCAGCCTTACCATTCGTCTAGCTCTGTTTCTGATGTGTAATCACTATGAATAGCGTTGAGGTGCTCAGATGGAAGTGGCACAGACAGTGCAGGTGGTGAGCCGGCTCCCAGGGATTCTCACACACTGAAAAGGAGCTGGGCAGTATTGAGATAGGAGACGTCCCTGGAAATGAATAGATGAGGAGAGCTCCCCATGGTTCCCTCACTACAGTACCCTGTGGTCACTAGTCTCAATGCCCCTGCACAGAGCTGGAGGGTGCTCTCCTGCTAGGCATGGTGTGGGTGTGGGTGGCTCACTAGGGGGCTCTTCCCTTTTGAGCTTCCTTCATCCTCCTCCCCACATACACTGTGTGGGGGAGGGGAAGGTATCAGTTGGTTCCACAGGTTTCGTCCGGCTGCTGGGCCTGTTCTGTCTGTGCAGACAGCTTCTCCCTATTTGTGAGCAACTTTATTTGTCCAAGAACCTGTTTTAGCGAGCAGATGAGCTGCTGCATTCGGGACCCTCTCCACACTATGCCCAGTGCCTCAGCCTGGAAGTGGCATGCCACACACTGTTTCAGACATGGCTCTGTGACAGGCTGTGGGTGACATGATGCACGTCACCACTGTACCTACCTGTTCCTGCTCCCTCAGAAGCACCCAACCCCAGGCTCTGTCGCCCCCCTGAGCTGTGGGACAAGTGGCTGTGTGGAGGAGACCGAGTAGGTGGCAGAGAGATGAAATCTCAGCTCTGTCTGGGGGCTCAGTGGGTTTCCGCTCTGTTGGCTGAGGCTGAGATTCAGAGAAAGAGACTAACAAAAGTGTGGGTGGGAAACCACAAAAGCCCACCCCGCTCCCCGTGCCATAGAGAGGGGAAATTGCTAAAATTCAGCAGCGGCAGAGACTCTTAGCCGCCTGAGGGCATTGGTACACACAGCATGCCCCTCTTCTCCCGGCTCATGCCTTAGCCCAGCCATGCCCCACCCCCCAGATGCTCCTGCCTATTCACCCCTAATCCCAATCCTGCCTGTTCACCCCTAATCCCAATCCTTAGGCCTAGAGACCAAAAATCACTTCCCTCTGATGGCTGCTCAGCGTCTCGTGACATGCGTTTTGGGATCTCAGCTCAGTTGCTAGCTGGTAGGCCAGGGACTGCACCTGTCCAGAGAATGGGCAGTAACTGGCTTCCTCTTAGCAGCATCACAAATGAAGCCAAGGAGGTTAAGATTCGGTCACAGGTATTTTTAGTAAAAGTCCCCAGCAGGACATGAGCAATAAAAAATAAATCATTGAGGCCCAATCCCTACCACATGGGGCAGGCAGCCACTGCATGGGGCTGAAGTCAGGGAGACCATGTAAAATCACAGAATCTGTGACCAGCTTGTAGCCTTATGAACGGGCATGGAGTGTCCTCAGCACCTACGAGTTCCTGTGTGTGGGGAGGGGGGGAGGGCCACGTTTGCAGGGGACAGTGAAGGAGGGAATTGCTCCAGCAAGCTTGTGCTGCTGCTGCCCAGCTGCTAGTCACTCTTGGGCAGGGCCACCAATGGGGGAGTAGGGGTGGGGAGAGAGGACAAGGGAGCAGTTGTCCCAGAGCCTGGCAGTATAAAGAGGCCTGGAGCTCCAGGCCCTTTAATTCACTGCCGGAGCCCCGCATGGCATGGTCTGGGTGGCACTGAGGTCTGGCTGCCCGTCGCCCCTCCTCTTCCACCAGAGGACTCAGCCCTTCCAGGGGGTCCAGGAGTTGGCCTCACACACATATTGCCTAGGGCCCAGCAAAGTCTGTCGCCAGCCTGGCTCTTTTACTTTTGGTGTGGGTGGGGGGTGACACAGGGCTTGTATAGGCCAGGAACAGAGGTTGTGATTATTAACCCCAACCTAACTTTGACATATTCTCAATCTACAAACCCACACTGGGCCAGCTTCCACACACACCCCTGCACTCATCCCGTGAAACCATGCAGGTTTCCACTCACTGACCTTTCAAAGCTCTGCCCAGTTAGGGCATCCCACACATGCCTGTACAGCCAGCAGGCCCTTGCAGCTTTGCATAGTCATTTTCCCTAAGACAAGCACTATCTTCAATAACCCCATTCTATGGTCAACATTTCCCTCAATACCAAGAACTGTCTTCAAGCACTGTGTGTGTGCTTATGGGAAATCACCATTCTAGCAAGGAAGCAATGCGTGGACCTGAGCAGAACATGAATCGTCATCAAGCCCTGGCAGGAACTATTGTATGAGAGGAGGAGACAGGCCCAACATCTGAGCAGCTTTCTGAAAATCATCGTCATTTATCTCTGCTGCGTCAGTTGTTTCACTTAGATCATGTACACCTGCCGATGAGCACAGAGCGTGAGAGAAGCAGAAAGAAAGAGAGAGAAAAAGTGGTAAGGAAAATATATTACTAAATATTGATCATTCTTTCTTTCCATGTGACCAGGACAAGGAAATCTATTTTTCGTATTTGCGTTATTTTTTGGACCATTGTATCGATAACATTTGACTATCTCAAAGAGCCTGCAGTACTGGCTAGGGACAAGTGCTGCTTTCGCCACTCTTATGGGCTGTTTTCTGGGCTGGAAAAAGTGTTTGGAACTCCCAAACTGTTGCTGACATCTGTCTTTGCCTGCTCCATGAAGGTGAGACATTTTTTTTTTAGCAAGAATTATTTTCTCTTGAAAAAACTGTCCAGGCTTTGGAGTAGTGACATGAGAGCTGCCCCAGAGCTCGGCTGTCTTGTTACTGCAGACACTGTCTACAATAGAGGCAATCCTTCATTAGAAGTTTTGTCATTCACTTTCTGGTCTTTTCCTTCTGTATTTGTACATGCCTTTGCTTCGGTTTTCACCCTATTTTTTCACCCGATCCATCTCTATTTTCTTAGTTTATGTTTCTAGAACTTTCTTCATATATAGCAATTGAGTTCATTTTATTTTTCTGATTTTGCTAAGATAGCTCTCACAGTGGTATAATACCTCTCCCTCTTTCCACTGATTCCTTTGTGCGAGATTTCTGCTGACCCTTTGCTCCCTTTTCCATCTCTCCTTAGTGCAGCATGAGTCTCCAAGAATATCTGAGTCTAAGTTTTGACCGTAAACTGTCCGCACAGATTCAGAATTGGGTTGGATGGGATTGTGGGTCAGTAAGCGATTGCCTGAGAGATTTGTTTATGCAAAATAGTTAAAAGAAAGAAAGAAAGAAAGAAAGAAAGAAAGAAAGAAAGAAAGAAAGAAAGAAAGAAAGAAAGAAAGAAAGAAAGAAAGAAAGAAAGAAAGAAAGAAAGAAAGAAAGAAAGAAAGAAAGAAAGAAAGAAAAACCCATTTCAGATGCTTCAGGGCAATTATTGAATGATCCGTCCCTTGTTGTCCACTCACAGCCTCTGCCAGTTAGAGGACTAGGGGCACCAGGAGCACGGGGGAAAGAAAGAAAGCAAAAAATAAAAGGCAGAGAGAGAGAGAGAGAGAGAGAGAAATACACACTCAACCCATAAACTGACCAAGATGTCTAGTAAAACCCAGATACACTGGGAGGTCCCAAGATGTAACCTCTAAAAGACCCTCCCTGACATTGTCTTCCCCTTTATGCACAGTGATGCACCTCAACTCTTTTCCGTATTGCACTGGGCTGTAAGGGCAGCATGTGTATGGTTGGGAGTAGGGGACAGTTGTTCTCCCAATTACTAGCCACCTGTTATCATTCCCAAACATCCTCAATGGAAGAGAATTTTAACATCAGACCAAAATGCAGGACAATGAGGTGTGTGTGTGTGTGTGGCGCGTGTACACATGCACATGCATTTCATTTATAAATGTTAAGGCCAGAAAGCACCACCGTGGTAATCTAGTCTGACCTCCTGGACAACACAACCATAGACCCTTCCCGTGATTCTACAACAAGCCCAATAACTTGTAGCTGAGCTAGTTCAGGTCTTCTAGAAAGACAGCCCGTCTTCATTTAAAACGCCTACGTGGCAGGAAATTTACCACAACCTTTCATAAATTGTTCCATTGTTAAAAAATTTCATTTTATGTCCAGTTTGAATTTTTTGCACTTGAACTTCCAGCCGCTGGGTCTTGTTAAGCCTTTGTCTGCCACAAAGAAGGCAGCTACATATTGAGTTCAAATTGTCGCTTTGCTGAGTTAAGTAGGTTGCGCGCCTTACTTCTCTCACCGTAAGGCAAACTCTTCAGACCTGGGATAATTTTATGTAGCGCCTCTTTGTGCCCTCACCAAATTTTTCAAAATCCTTTTGGAAACCTGCACATGAGCACTGGATGCCATATTCTCTGTCATACTCAGAAGTAGAATCACCTCTCTGCTTCTATGCACTGCTCCGTGCTGTATGTACCAAAAGTCCCATTAGCCCTTTTTGCAACAGCATCACACTGGGAGCTCGTGTTCATAAATGCTGAATCCCCAGAAAATGTTAAACAAAAACCATCTCAAGCACTGGCTGCTGCTAGTATGTTTCTTAAATCTTCTGTAGAACATCGATCTCTTTATTCTACTAAAAACTTAAAAAACAATGAATGATCCTGCAGCACTTTAGAGACTAATAAAAAATGTAGAAGGTATCAGGATGGTGTCAGATGAGGAAGTGGGTTGTGCCCATGAAAGCTCATGATACCATCTACATGTTTTGTTAGTCTCTAAAGTGCTGCAGGACTATTTGTTGTTTTTTAAAGTTTTTTCGGTTAGGATATGTCTACACAGCAACATTATTTTGAAATAACATAGTCCGCATCTACACAGCAGACAGTTCTTTCGAAATAGTGTCAAAATACTGTCAAGCTGCAGGACTTCTTACTCCGATTCCTGTAACCCTCATTGTACGAGGGATAAGGGAAGTCAGAGGAAGAGTGCTCTATTTTGAAATAAGTGCTCTATAGACACTCCCAGTTTCAAAATAAGCTACACAATCAACGTAGCTCAATGTGCGTAGCTCAATTTGTGAAACTTATTTAGAGTTAAGCCCTGCTGTGTAGATGCACCCTAACACAGCTCCTCCTCTGAGACTTTTATTCTAGTAGATGTCCTAGCTGTCTGTTTAATGATCCATCTGTCTCTGCCATGCATTGACCGCTGTGGGAATGGATGGCCAGGTCTGTCGCTGGAGGTGAAGTATCTGACTGCTTGTTCTGGCTTCAATCATCTCAGTATTGACAGTTTGCAAATGGGCAGGACTGTAAATGAACGGTACTTAGGGGAGCAAGGATGGACAGATTTTGAGAGACAGCCCTGAGTCTGACCCGTGGGAAAGTCACACAGGAGCTGTCCCCAGAGATGACGTGTCTATGAACTCACATGGGGGGCGAGAGAAGGGCCTGGACACAAATGCTCGGAACGCTGGGGGCTAAAAGCCCTAAAGAACTGATGGGGAGGAGGAGCAGAGGTGGACCCCTCTTTTGGTCCCAAGGGGGGGTAAAGAGATGGCATCTGGAGAGGCATCTTCAGCTCAGATTCCATAGACTTTTTATAGCTGCAAAATGTGATGTATATTTTTAAATTGTTTGGAGGGAATTTGGTGTTGGTCTGTGGAGCTTATTTGGCATCCCTTCAGTGTAGCTTCAGCCTGACCAAAGACAGAAAGAGTTCCCCCTGCCACACAGAGACACACGGACCCCCAGGAATGTACCTGATCCTCTCATGGGGGGATCCGGTCTCTGGCTGGATTCCCATTTAATAAAACAGCTTCTTCCTGGCAAGCTCAAGCTTAGTTTCAGACAAATCCACATCCCTAAGTAACACAGTTAATCTGGCCTACCCCCCAGTATAGACAGTGTGAGGTCAATAAGAGAATTCTCCTGTTGACCTACCCACTGCTTCTGAGGGAGAAGCCGTCCTGCTGGCATGGGTAGCATTTTCACTGCAGCACTACCGTGGCACGGCTGTGGCTGTTCTGCTGTTGCTGTAAGTATAGCAAGCCCATACTTGAGCTTGCTGGGTTATTTGAGAAAGCAGGAGAAAACATTCTGAGCCCTACATTCACATCAAACTGCAGTAAAAGTTTAGACTTGGGAAGATCCTGTCCCGGGATAAAATAGCGAGGTCTGAGGGAAACCCAGGGAGGGGGGAAGGGGCTGGAGGTGGAAATCTTTCTGCAAAGGAAGTGTGACCTGCATTATTGCTTAAGAAGCAAGCAGCCTCCAGATCAAAAACACAACCACAAACAAGAGTGAGAGCAAAACAAGGAAACCGCACAGGCTGCAAAAGAGACACTGCATGCTTGGAGCTCTAGAATCCTGGGCCACAAGCTACCATTACCATTTGCAGGGCCATGTCATCAAACCTTCCTGACAACCAGTTTCAGGGACATGGTGCTGATCTAGTCAACAGCTGCTGGAGCAAAGAGCTGTCTACACTGGGGCACCTAAGGTCACTTCCCAAGCCAAAGCCAAAGAGTATGAGAAGAGCTTCTAAGTCACAGCTGGTGGCAGACAATGTTTGGCATCTATTGCCACTTCCTATGGCCTCTTTTCTCCACTGATTGTTTCTTGGCAGCATATGGCCTGCTCTGTGAGCTACGGAAGCTAGCACAGCCAGATATTCTGGTGGAGGGGAGGAAAAGGGAATTCAGTGCTGGTGAAGGACACCACTTGGCAGCCCTTGGAGACAAGTCCTGTGCCTCCGAGGGTGTACAGCCCAGGCGGGGGCATGGCAAGCTCCCTGTGACACAAATAATTTGAAATGTGGAACTCATATCTGGACAACTAGTCCAGCTGAGGCCTAAGCAGCACACAGCAGAGAAAAAGAATTACACCGTCTGTATGCTTATATCACTCTCGCTGATACATTCCAAAATGATATTCGCTTTTTTGCAATAGTGTCACCCTGTTGACTCATATTTAGCTTGTGATCCACGATGACGCTTGGATCCCTTTCCACGGTACTGCTTCCTAGACGGTTGCTTCCCATTCTGTATGTGTGAAACGGATTGTTCCTCCCTAAGTGGAGTACTTTGCATTTGTCCTTATTGAATTTTATCTTATTTACCTTAGATAATATCTCTGGTTTATCCAGATCATTTTGAATGTTAATTCTATCCCCTAAAGTACTTGCAACCCCGCCCAGCTAGATATTATATACCAAATTTATTAGTGTGCTCTTTATGCCAGTATCTGAATCATTGATGAAGAGAGTGAACAAAATTGAACCCAAGACTCATCCCTGAGGAACCCCACCTGTTATGCCCTTCCAGATAGACTGTGAACCACTGATAACAGCCCTCTGGAAATGGGTTTCCAACCAGTTATACACCTACCTGATAGTGGCTCCTTCCGTGTTGTATTTCCCTAGTTTATGAGAAAGTCATCTACACTGCGGGGGTTTTCTGAGATACCAGAAAAACTCTGCCGTGTCCAAGGAATGCGTTTACTCTTCCACTTTTTTTTGTGGCAGAGCAAACATGCTCTTTCAGGGAGCCTTGTATACCTCACTCTATGAGGGATAAGAGCGCCGCTGAAAAAGGAGACTTTTTCGCCATTTGGACCTGTCTAGATCGGGCCAAATGGTGGAAAGGCCTCTTCTGGAAAAGTGATCAGAAAAAACCCTATAGTGTAGATGTAGCCAAGATATACCACATCTACCACTCACCCCTTATGATAGAGTAATGGGGGCACCTGTCCTATAGGAATGGGATGGTGGCACACATTTCATTTAATAATCTAGCCCTCAGCTAAGGGTGGCTGGTTAGCTTAGGAAGCTCAGACCTGCTACACGGTACTTTGTACTTCTCAACATTGGTTCTAGTCCAACCTAGGATGACAACGAATGCAAGTTATTCCCCTGATTATGAAACCCATTCAATGGGCACATTTGAAATGAGTTTTTTGGGGGAGGGCCACTCATTCTTTCTCTCTCTCTCTCTCTTTGATTTCCAGTAGGACAAGTATCCTCATCTGGAAAGTCAGGTGACCAATTGGTACTGAATGTTTTCCAGCTGTCACAGAGGGGGCCATTTCAGAGCAAGATCAGGAACTCTGGATTGGGGGCTAGAAATTCTACCTAGAGTTGTATGGGCTGGGGCTGCTGATCCACCAGTTCATCAGTACTAGTTTCACCACAAGTAGAGAAACTTAGAACCTTAGAGTGAATTAGCTGTGCTTGATAATAATAAATAACAAATGGAAGAAAAGGGAAGTTGATAGTAATGAATATAAATCTGTAGTTAGGAACTGTAGAAAATTGATAAGGGAGGCAAAGGAACACAAGGCAAAATCTATGGCTGTCAGAGGTAAGAGTAATAAGAAGGAGACTTTCAAATATATTAGGACAAAAAGAATCATAAGATTCATACTGGTTCATTACTAGAGAGAAATGGTAGAATTATCAATAATAATGCAGACAAGGCAGATATGTTCAATAAATATTTCTTTTCTGTATTTGAGGAAAAACAGATGATATAGTCTCATCCTATGTTGATGATAGCATTCTTTCCTTTCCCTTGGTGTCTCTGGACAATGTTAAATAGAATCCACTAAAGTTAAGATACTATTAGCTCAGCAGGCCTATATAATTTGCATACAAAGGTTTTTAAATTGCTGGTGAGGCGCTTGTTGGATCGTTAATGTAGACTTTTCCCATAAATCTCAGAGCACGGGGGTGGTTCCGCATGACTGGAAGACAAAGAATATTGTGCCAGTTTTTAAAAAGGTTAACACCGGTTAGGGTTTTTGGGTAAAGACCCCAAATCATCTCCATTAATATCACAGTCCTTGATTGCTAAGTTGCTCTATAAGCTGTGCACTTGTGTGGCGACTCAAGGGAAATTCCAGTGCCACTCAGCTGATTAGCAGAGCATTCACAGCTGGGTTTTCTGTTTCTATTGGTGGTGCACATTTGCACATGCCTCAGTGCAAATAAAATTTACTCTGCATGTGGATGAAAAAAAAAAAGCTGCACATGGATGGAAAAGATTAGAGGAAACAGTGCGGGGGTTCTTCAATTGCTACTGTAAATCCACCTCCTGGAAAGGCAATAGTTAGACTGATGGAAAAAATCCTTCCATCCACCTACTGCTTTTTTACATGGGGATTTAGTTTGATTTAATTATGTTGCTCATGTGTCTTGATTTTTCACTCCCCTGAGTAATATAACTGGGTCCATCTAATTCTCAAGTGTAGACCAGCCATGAGAGCAGACTTGGCTATAGTGTATTATTGCCTTCATGAAGAGAAATTACCAGATACGAAATGGTTGTTGAATCTACCAGAGACAGCCAGACCAAGAACCAGTGCTTGCAATGAACAACTAAACACATTCAAATTAGAAAGGAACTGATTTGGACAAACTACCAAAGAAGTGGTAGTTTCTCCATCTCTTGATGTCTTTAAATCATGGTTGATTGCTGATTGCTGGAAGATAGACTTTAGCTAATCACAGGTTACTGGGCCCAATACTGGGATGAAGGTGAAATTTAAAGACTTGTGATGTATAGGAGGTCTGACTAAATGATCCCCTTTGAGCTTAAAGTCTATGTATCTATGAAAAACAGCCCTCTTGTTGTTCCCACCTCTTCTGCTTCTGTCTTGAACAGCTCTAGGCACACACTTGTATCTTCCATGGTAATAAAAAAATAGATCTTTCCCTCCACAAGTCCACGCAGACACAGGTTTTACTGATCACTAGAGTTGTAGCAGCATGCCAATGTGTAGTTCAATGGTGCATTCAGTTACACCACTCTTTCCTAGCCTGTTCAGTTCTGCCTTTGCTTTCAGATGCAGCAAGATTCCCCCCTCCAGCACAGAGCACACACTCAGTGGGATAGGCACTGGTCCCCCTCTAAAAGGCTACTTTTAGCAACTACTGTTCCATCTTTCATTCCTCTATGCAATTTATATAAGCTCCAGAGTCCCCACTTGTAACATCAACAGACCTCGGTCAGCTGCTGCGGGCAAAACCAAACCTGGAACCCCTGGAGCTTGGTACATGATCCTCTACAGCATGAGCTAAAAGGCAGCTGGCTGTTACTTAAGGCTGTAGAGCACACTCGCTATTCCCTGAGGGTATGTCTGCACTACCCTCCTATTTCGAAATAGGAGGGTAATGTAGGCATACCGCAATTGCAAAGGAAGCCTAGTTCGAACTACCTAGTTCGTGCCGCATGTAGCCGCACGGCACAGGGTTCGAACCAGCCGGGATTTAAAAATGGCGGTGCCCGGCTTATGCAAATGAAGCCCGGGAAATTCAAATCCCGGGCTTCATTTGCAATTGCGGTATGCCTACATTACTCCGCTAGTTCGAACTAGCGGGGTAGTGTAGACATACCCTGAGACATGGCCTCTTTAGTGAGCTCAGTGCCACCAGGAGGGACAGTACCCAACAGCCAGCAGGTGTGGGGTTACACAAAAGGTTCATTCCAATAGCTCTGCTTTGTCCTGGAACTTTCTTTGGGTGTTGCCATTAATGAGAGGCATGATAAACACACACTCTGCCTTTGTATTTATCCTGACAATGTATTTATCCTGTGGGCTATTGAGCACTGCTATGGACTTTTCCAAATTAGGGCAAAGACCTCTTTAAAAGTCTCTTTAAAAATCATTTTTACCCTGAATCAATTTTAGATTAAACCACAGGCTTGCAAATGTCGAAAGGAACGGTCCATGTCTGTTCACAAATGCTGTCTTTGGAGGCAGAACTGAAGAAATAAGTAGCATTCACCCATGCCAGATCCCTTTACTTCAGCTAACATACTCCCAGTCCATTTTTTTTTCTTACATTTTCTGCATGTTTGGTTGGACAGCCCTAATCTGCCCTGTGCTCTCTCTTGCCATATCTGCCACTTTTGTTTCCCAAAACTATGCTCCTTGGAGGCATATTTTGATGATGTCTCCCTTTTCACTATGGGACTTTCCCCTTGCTTACAGCTTGCACCAAGCTCTGATTGCTTTTTTGCAAAGCCTCTTTCATTTTCACTAGCACAGACTGTGTCTGGGACCGTTGCACCTCCTCTTCCAGATGTCAGTTGTTTTTTTCTGGAAAGTCCCTTCTTTTGAGTTCCAGCTATTAGATGCTCTGCCTTATTGATAGCAACGCTCTGCTAGTTCAGATAAGGCCCTTATAAAAAAAATGTCTCCACCCTACCCACTTTCTCCAGCCCCACCCCCCCACCTTCTGATGTAAGAACGCCTATGTGTGCAGAACACCCCTTTTGGAATTGATGCACAGCTCACTTCCTATGGACAGTGCGATTGCTGTTCTCACTCTTGGGGAAAACAAATGATTCCCAAGTATTTTCAGCTTCACTCCACAGGGCCTCAGTGGATAAACGGACTCTGGTGTCCTCCTCTTGGTGCAGTGCTCCTTCTACTCTGGCTGTTTCATGTACTTCAGCAAACTACGTCTTCTAGGCAGGCTGAACGTTGACATTTATTTTTCCTCTTGTTTATGTTGGTTTTTGATTATCTGTGCCAATAGTAAAGAATCACAGAAAAAGTTGCTTTCATTTAACACAGAACAAGGAACTTTATCTGCGTAATGAAAAGTAGCATTACCTCTAAGGCCCAGTCTGCACTAGAAAACTGGCACAACTACATCACTCAAAGTGAGACATGAAAAAATCCACAACCCTGGGCAGCGTCCTTAAGATGATCTAAGACCTTGAGTAGACAGTGCTAGGTCAACAGAAAAATCCTTCCCTCTCCCTGCTCCTGACCCCTGCTCCCTGGCCAGACACTCACCAGCATCCTGCTCCTTCCACTGGCCCTTGGCCAAACACCTACCCCCAGCTTCCTCCTGTATCCTAGGGTATGTCGTGTACATTCCACGAGGCGTACAGATAGTTCGGATTAGAAGCCTAATCCGAACTATCTAGTCCGTGCTGCGTGTAGCCGCGCGGCACGGGGTTCGCACTAGCCGGCTTTTAAAAATGGCGGTGCCGGCTTTATGCTAATGAAGCCCGGGAAATTCAAATCCCGGGCTTCATTAGCAAGTTCGGTATGCATACATTACCCCCCTAGTTCGAACTAGGGGGGTAGTGTAGACATACCCCTACTTCCCAACCAGATTCTGCACCCCCATTCCTATCCCACTCACTGGCAACTCTGTCCCTCACACTGGACCCCTCATTTTTGGCCCACAAAATCCACTTTTTGGCCCAGCATAGAGGGGCCCAAAAATCCACTAATCCTGGAACCCCAGAAGAGTTAATCTGGCCTGAGGCCTTGAACCTCAGTCCTACCTATAGCCCCCCACCATGAGGCTGGAGTGCCAGGGGAGTGAGGTGTCTCAGTTGGGGGAGGTTGCCTCAGTAAGGGCTGGAGTTTTTTGGAGGGTTGGTTTTTTTTTACATCTCATTTGTGTGGTCCCTGACTGACTTTTCTGTGGCCACTGACCCAAAACAGGTTTCTCGCCCCTCCCATAAATAAAGACAATGTTGAAATATTTCATGTTTGACTTAATATTTTATTTAAAAATGAAGCCTGGCCAACAAGCCCCCAATTGGGGCCCAGCCCCCATCTGGCCGCAGCATCATAGCACCCCCGCACCCCCACAGATGCCAACCTTGAGCCCATCATACACCTGAACCCCCTGCCCTGAGCCCCTCATACACCCCAACTCAAACTCCTGCACCCCCCATATCCACAAGCCTGTGGCTTGCTCAGCACCCCAACCCTTCACCTGACCCCAACTCTCTCCAGCCAGGAGCCCTCTCCCTGAACCAGCATCCCCTTCTCTACCTCCTCCTGCACCCAGATTTCCTCCCAGAACTTGCACCTCTCACCCCTTCCCACACCCAAATCCCTCATTCCCACCTCAGAACCTGCACCTCCTATTGTAGCCCAGTGAGAGTGAGTAAGCGCTGGGGACAGCAAGGCTATGTCTACACCAGTGTTTCTTAAACTTTTTAGCTGAGCAAAAAAAAAAAAGTCAAAGGGAAAAAGGTTTTGGGGGGGAAAGTTATTGAGAAAAAAAGGTCACCTGCCCCTTTATGGGTGGCCATTTTGAATTCTGTTGCTCTCCACAGCACACTGGTCTACACTGCTGGCTTTTGCTGACAGAGAGTATGCAAATGAAGCTCTGATTAGCATTTTGCCATGTTTCATTTGCATAATGTATTCAAGCCATTTTTGTGCAAAAACGGCTTGAATAGATTATGCAAATGAAGTGCGACAAAATGTTAATCAGCACTTCATTTGCATACTCTCTGCTAGCAAAAGCCAGCAGTGTAGACAAAACCCAAGTGATGGATAGGAGGGTAATGGAGAGGGAGGGGCCTAAGGGAAGGGTGGTGTCTTGGGGAAGGGATGGGGTAGATGGCTTGCCCTGACATTGAAAAAGTGATCTTGGGTATAAAAAGGTTGGAGACCACAGGCTTAGATCATCTCTATCCATTCTTTCATTTTAGACCATTTCCTGAACCTGGGTCTGTATCTGTGATGAGTGGGTACCAAGGTCTTTTTTAATGAGCTGGTGGTACTATGTGCCTTCCACTTATGACCAGTATCAGTTATTGTTCTGCACCTGGGCCTATTACCAATTAGTGCTTTGCTCTCTCAGCCTTGTTCATGCCAAGTTCTATGAGCAGGGGCCTGCCTCTTGCTCACAGCTTAGCTTTGCTTTATGTTTTGTCCATTGTTAGCTAGGCATCAGGCCTCAAACCAGGCCTGTGCTTACATGGGCTTATGTTTTAAGCCTCCATCTTACTACATTTCCTGCTACAGATTTAAAGAAGCAGAAAACATAGGGAGGCCTAATCTCTATCTGGGACAGGAGAGTTTCTCAGACTTACTGTAATACTCCTTCCCTTCCCCACCCCAACCCCATGCAGCCAAGCTTCCTGCCCCGAGAAGGAAATTCAGCAGAGCTTAAATTTAGAAACAGGAACAACTCAAATAACCTGCCACCCCCTTACCTCCTGTCTCTGGAACAACTCTTGCTGCTCTGTATCTGGCCCTAACCACGACCACTGCAGTATGCTGAGGGGTTACAGATATCCTGCTCTGTGGAACTGAAGAAACAAGAAGAGCAGGAGATGGTGAGAGGGCATGAAGTGAGCCAGAAAGAGGTTAGAGACAGATCTGTTACCACAGCAGCATGGCACCACTATTATCTCTCCAGTCACTTGCAGTTCTGGAGTTTATGTGAGGGAAACACTATGGCTATGTCTACACTGGCACGATCTTGCCCCAGAGCTATGCAAATGAGGCTAAGCGTGGAATATCGCTGAGCCTCATTTGCATATCTAATGAGCCGCCATTTTTGCAGAAGAGGCTCTTGCACAAGAAGGAACTGTCTACACTGCCACTTCTTGCACAAGAAAAATCGTCTTGCGCAATGCTGTTACGCTGGTTATTTTCAGGAATAACAGCATTGCACAAGAGGGTTTTTCTTGCGCAAGAAGAGACAGTGTAGACAGCTCCTTCTTGAGCAAGAGCCTCTTCCGCAAAAATGGCTGCTCATTAGATATGCAAATGAGGCTCGGCGATATTCCATGCTTAGCCTCATTTGCATAGCTCTGGCACAAGATTGAGCCAGTGTAGACATAGCCTATGTGTTTTGCTTTCTGGCCTTGTTCTCCCCACACCCTGCTTCCCCTCACTGTCCTGTGGTTATATGGGTGACTTTGTTCTCCAGTCCCATCCCTCCTTTCTCCTGCAAACCTGAACCATCCCACAAATACCCAAGGGGAACTTTGCTCTCCTTTTTCCCATGACTTGCAACCACTGCATTCCAGGGCTGCAGAATCACAAAACTCAAGAGATTCATGGACCCAGAGCATGATGAAGGACGATATCAGGGAAGAAGGGCCAGGAAGAGGGAGCCCCCAGTGTACACCAAACCTGTCCTTCTTCCCTAGCCCTATTGCCCCGCACCAGTCTTCCTTTGGTTGAGGTCCATCTATATCTCCCGTGGTCCTTTCTGTTCTTGGTGATTCTGCAGCTAGCGTTGCCAGATACTTTCACAAAAAATCCTGAACGTGGCAGGAAAAAAAACAACCCCCAAAATGGGGAGCCACAGTTGTTGAGCAAAAAAAAAAGGTCACTGTGACTTTAAATATCCCCGTGCTCCTTGCTCCCACCACCCTCACCAGACTCAGTGGCTGTGTCCACACTGGTGCGATCATGTGCAAAAGCGGCCGCTCTTGCGCAAAAACTCACTGCCTGTCTACACTGGCCGTGTGTTCTTGCGCAAGTACACTGACGTTCTAATGCATGAACTCAGGGCTTCATGCGCCAAAACTCTGACGCTCCCGCTCAGGAATAAGCCCTTTTGCGCAACTGTTCTTGCGCAAGAGGCCAGTGTAGACAGGCAACATGAATTTCTTGCACAAGAAAGCCCTATGGTTAAAATGGCCATCAGAGCTTTCTTGCGCAAGAGAGCGTCTACACTGGCATGGATGCTCTTGCACAAAAGCACATCTCTTGCGCAAAAGCACATGCCAGTGTAGACGCTCTCTTCAGGAAGAGTTTTTGCACAAGAACTCTTCTGCAAAAGAGTTCTTGCGCAAGAAGCTGCCAGTGTAGACATAGCCAGCATGTCCCCGCTGGCCTTCCATCCAAGAGAAACAGAAACAGGTTTTTTTTACCGGGGAGGGGCCAGAAATAGTGGACAGTCTGGGTGAAAACTCAACACCAGGCAACCCTATCTGCAGCACTGGTGTGAGTCCATCCAAACCTAAGCGTTCATTTATACAAATAAGGGCCAGATTTTTTGGCCCCTAATGCTCACTGTGCACTGTGTGATGCAGCACACGTGGAACATAAACAGGCCAGAAAGCCACACAGGCCCACACAGACCCCAGAATCGCTG
Source organism: Pelodiscus sinensis (assembly GCF_052426305.1). NCBI lineage: Eukaryota > Metazoa > Chordata > Testudines > Trionychidae > Pelodiscus > Pelodiscus sinensis. Next base: position 143,209,243 of record NC_143052.1, on the reverse strand, counting down.
CCAGATGGAAAACAGATGGAGGCAATGGATATGGGGAAGCAGCCATTTTAGGCTTCCTATCCGAACTAGCTAGTTTGTGCTGCGTGTAGCCGCACGGCACGCAGTCCGAACTAGCCGACATTTAAAAATGGCACTGGCCGGCTTCATGCAAATGAAGCCCGGGAAATTCAAATCCCGGGCTTCATTTGCAAATCCGTATGACTACGTTACCCCCCCTAGTTCGAACTACGGGGGTAGTGTAGACATACCCTCTGTCGGCAGAGGGATGTAAATGAAGCCCTTCGAAAGTGCAAATTAAGTGGGGATTTAAATATCTCACACTTCATTTGCATAATCACATCATGGCACTATTTCGAACAAGTGCCATTTTGAAACTGAAACCACGGTTTAGACGCTTTTTTTTTTTTTTACAACTGGATGCTTTTTTGAAAGATCCTGTACTCTTCAAAAAATGGGTACAGGATCTTTCAAAAAAGTGCCTTGTTGTCGAAAGAACCATGTCTATACCGCGGTTTTATTTTCGAAATGGCACTTGTTCGAAACAGCACCATGATGCGATTATGCAAATGAAGCACAGGATATTTAAATCCCCACTTCATTCGCACTTTCGAAGTGCTTCATTTACATCCCTCTGCCGACAGAGAGGTGTAGTCTACACGTAGCCTTTGTGAGTCTTCCTCATCCAAGCAATCGTTTTAACCAGCATGGTAAGATGCCACATGAAAACACTTGGTGCGTCCACAGAAAGGCATGAAGTTTTGTCTCTCTTCAGAGAGAGTTGTCATGACTTGTGTCTGTGGGTGAAAAAGACCCTTTGTGAGCTCTGTGAAGAGGTGAGATGTTTTGACTTCCAGCTTCAAGGGATTTGTTCTTCTGTCTTTGGGGTGAACATTGCTTTGACCTGAATAGAGTTACCTGTGACAACGCATTTCTGTGTTATTCTGACACACAAAGTGAAACCTGTGCTGAAGACCCCACATTCAGTGAAAGAAAGTGCTGCTGTCAGAAAAAATAAATTCAAAGTCTCTCCAATTTTCTTCAAAACTCACCTCAACCAGGCAGTGGGGCTTTTACTGTTTGGTCCCTTAGGGTATGTCTACACTAACCCCCTAGTTCGAACTAGGAAGGCTAATGTAGGCATTCGGAGGACTTAGTTCGAGTTAACATTTGGCAGTTAGTTCGGACTAGGGGGATTTAAAAATGGCACCCGGACGGGAAGATGCAAATAAAGCCTGGGATATTTAAATCCTGGGCTTCATTTGCAACTTTGAATGCCTACATTAGCCTCCCTAGTTCAAACTAGGGGGCTAGTGTAGACATACCCCAATATGTTTGAAAGGTGACTAAATGTTATCTGGATCTTTTTGGGGCATATCATCAGATTGTTTTGGGCTCAATCCTAACTTAACATTTAAATTGGATCAGGCCCTTTATAAGCAGGTTGGGAAGTGGTCTCATTTGGCAATTATTATTCGGTATTATTTACATAATATACACATTGCCATCATGGTATTGATATATACATTTCTCAGTACCTTTACATATAAAAGAGCCCAGCCCCATTGACCTCCCTAGGCAATGTACCTTGTAAGGAGTGATGGGGATACGATGAAGTTGTTTAAACAAATATGTTGCAATGGTCGAAAAAATGTTGTGTCTGAAAACTGTAGGTACTCGGGGTACTTAAAATTGTTTTAAAAGGGTACTTTATAAAAAAAAGGTTGAGAAACACTGCTCTAAACCAATCCTTTTGGCCTCCCTGTTTCCTTTCTCCTTTGACAAGTTGGGCAGGTAGCAGTTTTGGTAACAATATATCAGACATGCACACAGTGCCCGCTCTACCTCAGCTGGTGCTGGATAATCAGAGCCTCAATTCTAAAGGAGTTGGCATTACTGAGGTGATCAATCCCCCCACGTTTTGTTGTGGATTTTCAAAAGAAAATGCTGGTGTTTTCTATAGGTCACCCACATCTCCCAGTCATAGCAGAGACTTGAGATTAAACATGGCTTTCTCAACTAAAAGCCTTATACATGTTCGGACGTCGTGATTGTGAATATCTGGCGAGGCAGTCTATCAAAGGCAAGGCTGGCCTTGAATCTTGATATCTATGGCTTCAGTTGAATGGCTTGTGTGAAATTTGGAAGAGCAGCTCAGAGAGACCTCTCTCTTTTACTTAAGGATAGAACCTCACAACAGCCTGAAGGAAAAAGTCCTTGTGACAGACAGAAAGTCACACTTGGAGTGTATCCTCAGCTTTAGTCTACTTATTGCTTCAAGTGCCTCCAAGAAAGCGAGAGTGATTCTCATGCTGTGTGTTAGTTTTATTTAAAAGTTTTTTCTGAGTGTTCTTTTAACAGGTAAGTTAATCTCTTACATTCACTGACGTAGCAAAGGAGCTGGGGGAGAGGGGTAATTGCCCTTCTGCTTCCCCATCATCCCTTGGCTCGCCTGCTCCTCCTCCACCCACCACCACCTGCTGAAGCCTCCTCCCTGCCTCTGCGCCTCACAGTCCCACCCTCCTCCCTCTTCAACAACGGGATAGTGCCCGCCCCAAACTGAAGGGGATGGGGGAAAACGCAGTACAAGCTTCCCCCTTCCTCCCAGGGTTGGGCTCAGTTGTGCCCCAGGTTTGGGGCCCTGTCACATGGTGGGGTGTGTGTGTAAATTTTGCTTTTTCCCCCAGGTGCATAACACCCTCGCTACACCTCTGATTTAGGGGCAGTGCAGAATACACTGAATTCTCTATCAAACTCCAGGGAGAGCGCACTGGCTGGGCTCTTCGCTGTCACAGTAAATGCCCCTGACTGGGATCAAATCTCCAGCTAGCTGCCCTGCAGCCCAGCAGAACCCGGGGCACTAACCGAGTATGCAGGCCCTGTCGTGGAGCTGTGAGACCCTGTTACACTATTAACAGTTCATGTTTCCTCAGTAGGGCCCTTTTACCCGGATGATATTTCCAGCTCCCAGAGGGAAGGAATAATCCAAGAGGATGGGCCCATCCAGCCTGGTGGCGAACAGCATCCTTGCTGTCTTCTCTGCAATGCAGCTTGGTGAGTGACTGGCCGGGCAGGACGTGGTGCTGCCCTTTTCAAAATGGCTGCCGGCTCCCATTACTGTCAATGGAACGGAATCCACAAGCCTAAAAGGACCTGAGTAGGCAAAGTGTGGCAGTCCATAGTGGTTTCCAATGGGGCTGACAGCACATCCTGGGGTGCAGCACTCAGCGCACTGAGGAAGATGGCCCCTCAGGGTGTGTCTTCCCTGCCCAGGTAACTCAGACGATCAGCACCCACGTTTGAGCACCTGGCTTAACCTAATCTGGGTGTGAGCAGCCACAATTCAAAGCCATTAGCAATATGACAGGTAGTCCTGAGTGGGCCAGGACCCCCACTTATCATCCAGGCCCACCCATCCCATCCCAACATTGCTCCTGCCCCAGCGCTTGCCCTGCTGGAGCTTGCCCTCCTCTGCCCACCTGGCACCCCTGACAGGAGCAGATGGAAGCGTGGAGGCTCTTCCTGTCCAGTATTCCAGCCGCAGAGCCTGGTCGGGGACTTGTCCCACTCCTCCCACCAGGTGCCCTTGCTGAGGAATAGAATTGGTGTTTCCTGGAGCACTGGAGTGGGGCAGGCCCCCACGGCCCAACCCTGTCTCTCTTGCTGGAACTGGACAAGCCCCACTTCCCCAAGTGCCAGACAGATGGAGGCAAGCCCTAACCCCATTCCCCGACCGTAGTGCTGGGAGGGAACCGCATAGGTAGGGGTGCACTTTTCTTCACCCCCACATTTTTCCAGGCCCCTGGCCAGAGCATCAATCACCCCCAGGGCACTGGAGGGGGAGAGGTAGCCTGGATGGCTCCTGCCCTCCTATCATTGTCCACCTTCCCTAAAGTGAGGCCAATCTGCCTACACCACACTGGGATGTGGCCTCACTGCCGCTGCATTCCCCCGCTTGTGTCGCTGGGACTCCTGGGGCACATCCCAGGTTCTTTGTGCCGTTCCATAATTCTTTTCCAGGGCAGGATGCAGGGTGGGGGAGGGAGATTTGTGGAAAGGCACGGGAGGACTGTATGTACTTGAGTGAGATAGCATGTGTCTTCCCTGCAAAGCCAGTGGCTTACTTGGGCACTAGCCAGTATCTTTAGCCAGGCTAATCCACCCGTGTTGACAGCACCACTTCACTCAGTTGAGAGGGTTTTGTGAGTGGACAGAAGGGGGGTTAGAGACACCTGGCAGCAGCAGTGACGACTTAATTCCCTAGTGAATATCCATTAGATGGGACCAACCTGCAGTCTCCATGGAGCTGGGCTGGGCTCAGACTGAAGACCATCTTTTGTAACCATTGGTGATGCCCTGAGGCATCCATTCCCCAAGCAGTGCTAGCTTAGAGGGGGTACCAGAGATGGTAAGAACATCTAAGCACAAAGAACAGGAGCTGCTGGAACTAATGCAGCCCAGCCCTTGTGCGCCCGTGTGGTAGGAGACAGCCTTTCACTGTTTGGCTACAGACTAGTTTTTCCACATGCATTTCCAGCAGGACTGGAACCCTTGGCTCTTCGAGCCACAGCAAGGCCCTCTTTGAGCTAAAGGAGCATCTGGTAATAAAGGTAGCTGTGATTCTCTATGTGGACCAACCACTAGAGGGTGCTGTGACACGCACTTTGCCAGTGTGCTACCCACCTACTCTGCAGCTAGAGCTGGGAGGGGAGTGTGGTCTGCTTTGGTAGACAGGCTGGCCAGACACGCGGACGTGGCAGATGATTTCTTTCAAGAAAGGCCGATTTCCAGGACGGTTGTAACGTAGGTCTCCCGTGTTGGAGGCCTAGGTTCCCAATGCTGCTAAAATTACTTATTTATAAAGTGGCTGGGATAATGGTAGTCACTTCAATAGTACTGATGTATGAGGCTGTGTAACTCTGCACTGTGTAACTCTCCACAGCAGCCAGTACAAGCCTTGAGATCTGAATTCCTGGTTTCTGGGCTTCCCACTCAGCTTGGGGTCCCCTAGATTGCAGAGTATTGTTGTATGAAGGGTTTGTCTGATGCGGGAGGGCAAGCTTCAGGCTGGCACAGGAAGAAAGGACAGATTCCTAAATGTAGGCGTGTCCTGCAAAATGCTAGATGAGTGGAAACCTATATAGTCAGTGATCAGTTGTCTGCCAGCAAAGGGGCTCTGACCCCCAAGCAACCAAACGGCAGACCTCCTGCACTTTTGTGTGTATGTTCCAGGTTGAATATTGCCCCTGAAATGATCAAACACAAATTGGGGCTGGGAAACTTCCTTATACAAATCAGGATGCAGATGCACACCAGTGTGGTTTATTATTTTGGCTTAAAACATTTTTTTTTAAATCTCATAATGGCGGAGGGATGTGACTTGCGAGTTTGGGATGCCCGGGGTTGGCAGTACTGCAGCCAGGAGACTTTGTACTGGTTGGTGTGATCAGATGTCATGCTAGTGTGGGCAGAGGGACTAAGACCAGTCCTGGTCCCGTGGGTTGGGGCGGGAGTCCCAATAACCTGCAAATCGGTGGCATTGTTTGTAAGGGACCTGACCTAGGGCACCATCATGTCAAATGCAGCCCTGATCCCAACTGCTCAGCACACAGTGCAGAAGGGATTACTGCCCCTGCACCCCCGAGTTCCTGGGATAGACTCAGTCTTGCTAGTTGTTGTGGTTTGAATGGTGCTCTCAGCAAACGTGGTGCTTTTCTGAAAGCACATCTTTCAGCAATGGGAACGACTGCACAAAGCTCTCAGCTTCTGCCTCTCCAGTTTACGGAGACAAGCTTGGAAACCTGACCTGCGTGTGGCCTGGGGGTGGGGGTGGCAGGGGGTGATAGTAACTTACTCTTACAGTGCTGCACTGTAATAATCCACCCCCCTTGGCAGGGGCCTCACAGTGGAGGGGAGTGTTGTGATTCAACAGTATCTGTAAGAAATGTAAATGTGGGGTGGAGTACAGGGGGTTCAGAGCAGAGGGTTGGAGTATGTGGGGGGTGCAGGAGTCAGGGCTGAGTGAATGAGGGGCTCAGGGCAGGGGATGCAGCTGTGCGGGGTGCAGGAGGCAGGGCAGGGGGCTGGGGAGTATAGGAGTCAGATTTGAGGCACATGGGGGACTCAGGGCAGGTGGTTGGGGGGAGAAAGTGTGGGAGACTGGGTTAACTTAGCTAGTTTAGACCAGGCCACTGCAGCCAATTCCACCTCCCTTCCTACACCCACCATGCATGCTGGAGCAGTGCCAGGGCCAGGCAGCCACGGCCAGATGCGGGACAGACCCCAGTCTGTGGGGCCTACCCCAGTAGCCCAGTGGGCCCTACCCCAGTGCTGGGACTGGAGCCCAACTGCCACAACTTTGGTCTGACAGGGACCGATTCCAAACCCCACCTCCCAGCCAGAGCAAGGCTGGGGCCAGCCTCTGCAGCAGGAGGGGGGCTGCAGCCAGTTGGGGGCCAGACCATGGGGCCTGCCCCAGGATTGGGGCTGGCCTGCAGCAGCCACAACTGCAGCCAGACAAGGGCCAATTCCAGCCCCACCTCCCCTGCAGGAACGAGGCCGGGACCAGGCCACCGTGGCAGCAGCAGGACCATCACAAACCCCTCCTGTGGCAGATCAGGGCTGTGCTGTGCTGCAGCAGCCATGGCCTGGCCAGATGGCACCTATTGGCTCTATTGGCTATTCCACACCCCACCTTCCAGCAGGAGCGGGGCCGGGCACTGTGGCCAGATAGAAGCTGCTGCCAACTTCTCCCAGGCTATGTCTAGACTGCAAGCCTCTTTCGAAAGAGAGCGTCTAGACTGCACGCGGAACTTTCGAAAGAGCAAGCCGCTTTTTCGAAAGAAAGCACCCAGTGAGTCTGGATGCTCTCTTTCGAAGAAGCCCTATTTACATTGAAGAACGCCTTCTTTCAAAAGAAGCACTTTCGAAAGAAGGCGTTCTTCCTCGTGAAATGAGGTTTACCGCTGTCGAAAGAAAAGCCGCGTTCTTTCAATTTAATTTCGAAAGAACGCGGCTGCAGTCTAGACGCAGGTGAAGTTTTTTTGGAAAAAGGCTACTTTTCCCGAAAAAACCCCTGAGTCTGGACACAGCCCCAGTAGCCCGCCTGGGAGCATGTACACCTCCCCTACAGCGCACCCCAGCCAGCCCCTTTGGATTGCCTGCCTGCCTCCTGCAGAGCAGAATGCCCCAGCCAGCACTTGCTGGAGCTGCACACTGGGGCGCATCCACTTGCTTTCACCTCTGGTGTGGCCTGAGGATGCCAAAAGAGAAAACAGGGAAAGAACTGGATGCAGATTGAAAATCTCCTGCTTTTCTAGTCTGATTTTTAGTGGCCTGACTTGTGGTATTTGAAGGCCAAACCGCAGCTTGCTGAAGACATGGGCTCAGGGAGAAATTTGTGATAACATCCCACGCAGGAGGCAGGAACTCTGGCCCCCTCTGTACAAGAAAAGCTGCTGGGGTAAACTCAATCAGCTGCCAGTCAGTCCAATTAAACAGGGACAAGCCCTAAGGAAATGCCCCACACCCACCATTTCCCACTTCTGCCTCTCCGCCAGGAGAAGGTAAACGAAGCCTGGAAAATGGCCCTATCTCATCTGGCTGGTCCAACAGCCAGGAATAAGAGGCAGAGGAACCTCCCTCTTCTTGCTCCCCAACATACCTCAGCCTCTGGCAGCCTGCTTCCAGCAAGGGGTCTCCTGCTAGGACTGTCCCACTGTTCAAAGGAAGACTCCCTGGGAGGCCAATTAGGGGTGATTTACAGCTCCTACGCACAAAGGCACAGTGCAGCCCCACGCTGCCCCTTTGCCGCAGGAGCCTTATGGAGGCTTGTCTTGAGTGTTTTCTTCCATTGTTTTGGACGCATGTTTTGGACTTCAATAGTCCCTAGTGAAGGATCTATTGACTGCCCTTGAAGCAGTTCCCGGTTACCAGGCAGGTCTTTCTACACCAATGCGCCCTAAGACAGAGCAACACTGAACAAAGCTGGCTACCACAAAAGAACCTATACACACACCAGTCACATGAGCAGGGAGCAACCCTCCTCCAGCAAGGACTCTGGCAGGAGCCAGTTCTTCAAACCCCACGCTCAGAACTGTCCCGCACCAGATTCTGGGCAACCCTCTGTCTCCTCTTTAGCTACCTAGGGCCTTGGCTCTTGGGACTCCAGGAGTAGCAGACGATGGTCCCCTCACTGGGGCACAGCCTCCTAAGGCTGCGGTTTCATATTCACCTCCCCTGGAGCCCTCCACCCTCAGACAAACCACTTGCCACCAATCCAAAAGCCCATTCTTGTCTGGCTCATTATTCAGTACAGTCCTCTGAAGCTCATAACAGCTCCCGGGATTCACATCACAGCTCTCCCTTGGAGAGGTTTCATACAGTCCAGGCCTACAATAATATATAACCTTCGCATTTAATCACATGTATTGGAACTTAATCAAGATGTACATACACTGGTCTACACTAAAGGGGAAAGTCCGCTTAAGAGATGCAATATATCTTAATCATGTTTTTGGGCTGTCCACACAGGGGAAGCTGACAGGACCAGGAGTACCAGCACTGATGGGAGCGTCCTCTCAGTTCAAATTAGTGAGTCTTCACTGGACCCGCTAATTTGAACCCCGCAGATCGAATGCAGCAGCGTTGATCTTCTGTATAGCGTAAACACAGCCTAAGGCTTTTCAAGCCACTGCTGTGACTGATAGCTATACCAGACAAATGTTGTAGAAAAGAGTTGAGGTGGCTGGAATGAGGAGACTGGAGATTTGGGGAAGACTGAAAGAAGGAAAAGAGCAAGCAAAACCAGGGGAGACTCCCCGGGAAGTATACAGGGGATTGGGAGTTTTGGGATCCATTTGATGGAAAGAGGGTATTAATTTTGTCACTGAAATAACTGTTCCTCCATCCATTATTTTGGGGTCTCTTTTAGGTCTGATCTCTGCTATGGCTGAGGAAGGGACAACTGTGTTTGGTGTTATTGGGGAACAGATGATCCTGCCCTGCACTGACCAAGCCCAAAAGGATGACGTGACTTGGAAGTACAATGACCAAGTTGTGATCCAGCATCGGGGACGAGTCTTGAAAGGTAGAACCGTCCCTTGGCCCTCATACAGGGCTAGGGAACCTCCCTCCCCCAGAGAGCAGCTTTCACCCCCAGCTTTCTTACTCTCCCCACAGGCAGAGCTCCGATGGCCAGTCGATCTGAAATAAATATGCATGAGATGTCCAAGGGGAACTTCTCCCTGAAACTGTTGAAGCTGGAGAAATCTGATAACGGCACGTACAGCTGCACAGTCGGTGCCACAAAAGTCAAGATCAAGCTGCAGGTGTTTGAAGGTGAGTGACCACGGACAGTGAGGAGATGAGAGTGCAAAGAACGTTGTGACAACCCTCTTCTCAGGTCCCTGTCCTTTGCCCATCTCCTCTGTCTGGGGTATTGCAGATCCCTTCCCTCCAGCTGCCCAGAGCCTTGCCTCTGCCTCCAGGTTGCCCTTCTACTGAGATCCCCAAGCTTAGCTTGAACCCCAGCTCCGAACCTGGGGGAAGCTGGTGGAGGACAGGACTCACTGGACGGGCTCTTTCTCTCTTCACAGCTACAAGATCTTCAAGTGAATCTCTCCTGCAGGGTGGAAATCTCATACTGCGCATAAACGAGGTCCCAGGTACCACTGTCACCTGGTCTGACAACCACCGGGGCTCAGTGACAGCCACTGGGAGAAGAGAACTGAAGAACAGTGGACACCATCTGGAGATAAAGAACCTCCAGATTGAGGACAGTGGAACCTGGAGGTGCCACATCAAATCTCCATCTGCTTCGCTGACCATACCCTATGAAGTGAAGGTGATAGGTAGGAGAAGCCATGGATCTCAGTTTCAGAACTTGACAGTTTCGGTAACCAGTGTTTGGTTCTTCAAAGGATTTGATACCACAGACAGAGGAATACTTCCTTTTGGGTTAACCAAAGACTTTATTTCTATTTACTTTTATAATTAGTTTTTCATTTAAATCAATTCACTATCTTCAATTTGTTTAAGACAGCATACCATACAAATAAAGAGTAGAAAAAACAATAAAACTCATACGAGAAAAATAACCCCTCCTACAGCAATACCCTCCTAAGTTACCTTTGAACAGTTTGGCTGTGTCTAGACTACATGCCTCTGTCGTCAGAGGCATGTAGATTAGACACATAGGCAAAGGCAAATGAAGCCGCGATTTAAATTATCGCGGCTTCATTTAAATTTACATGGCTGCCGCGCTGAGCCGACAAACAGCTGTTCAGCTCTTTGTCCGCTCAGCGCGCTAGTCTGGACGCTCCCCTGTCGACATCAAAGCCCTTTGTCGGCAGCCCCATTATTCCTCGTGGGATGAGGTTTACCGGGGCTGCCGACAAAGGGCTTTGATGTCGACAGGGGAGCGTCCAGACTAGCGCGCTGAGCGGACAAACAGCTGATCAGCTGTTTGTTGGCTCAGCGCGGCAGCCATGTAAATTTAAATGAAGCCGCGATCATTTAAATCGCGGCTTCATTTGCCTTTGCCAAAACAATAAATCTACATGGCTCCGTCGACGGAGCCATGTAGTTTAGATGTACCCTTTGAGGAGTAATCAGACATACCTATATACTACTTACATTAAGACGGATAGAAGCATTGTTTAGATTCAGGAGATATTCTTTTCTTTATGTCTTTCCTTTTGGATTTTTCGTTGCAACTTTCGGAGCTTACAAGCAGCAGCGAGATTCAGCACCGGGGAGGGAGCCCTGGTTGATCAGACCTGGCTTTTTTTGGATTCACAACGCATCCATTTTTGGTCTGTTTAGTTCAACCTCTTATGCCCTGTTTCAGTATCTTTCCTCTCGCCTGACTATGCTGACATTAGTTTTTGTTGTCTCGTTCTGCCTTTTTAGGAGTTGTATTTTACTTTTTTCTACTTCTTATTTGCGGTTATCAGCACTTTGTTGCTTTTCCTGTTTTTGTTACTTTTACTTCCCTAAAAGCGGGGTTATTATTGGTCATCCAATTAAATTCTGGTTTTTCGTTTACGTCTCCTGTATCTTGACAATGCTGCCTTCCTTTTACACTTACAGCTAAATTAGTGCTCATTTGACATACACAGGCCAGGCCCTAGCATCCTTTTCACAGACAGGTGCTTAGAAAATGCCAAAGATGGTGGAGAAATTTAAACAGATCCCAACCTCTCCCACCCAGGCCTGGGAAATGTTACTCCCCCAGTCCATTACCTGGATTCCTAGTTCCTAGAGTTTTGGGCAGTGTGGCACCAGGGCCTTCCTCTCTGGATCCCCAGGCTCCCAGAGCCTTCAGCACTGGAATCTGTATGCTGAGTTCCTTTCCTTTCCCTCAGCCTCACCCTGTTCCCTCCCTGTTCTCCTAAATAGTTCCCTTCCCCCGGGGATTGTGCATCTCAGACTCATGCAGATAAGTCTCATTCCGCTTCTCCCCCTTGTAGCTTTGCTTAGCAGTATGGATTGAACTCTTTGAATCCTCCCCAGAACTCAAACCTTGTGGCCAGAACTTTTGTGGCTCTTCTCTGAGCTCCTCCAGAATTGAGCACAGTAGCACAGGTGGGGCTAGGCAGAGGGATGTACTAGCTCCACCCTGCTCCATTGTGAGGCTGCCAGATTGACGATAGGGCTGTTGCTCCCCACATTTCAAGAAGTTCTCCTCTTTCTGCTCTGAATTCAGGTTTTCATAATTTGAACCAGGAGACGGTCTACACGGCTGTTAATTCCAGTGCCAACTTCTCCTACCAAATGAACAATATCCTGCAGGAGATGACAAAGCTGAAGAACATCCGGGGAGCCTTGATGTGGAAATCAGAAGGAGAGAGCGAGTACAGGGAGAAGTTTAACTTTAACTTCTCGTCTGGTAGTCTGCGCTTGCCTAAGCAAATGGCCAACCTGCAGTTTACAGCGAACCTGCAAGTGAAGATGCCCAAAGTCCAGTTCCAGGATGCGGGATGGTATCGGTGCCAGCTCACTCTCAAGCAGGGGAGTGTGAAGAAGGACATACACCTGGTGGTCATGAAAGGTGAGAGGAAGTTGTGGCCTCTGTGGACACTACCGGGGAAGTGATGCTGGAGTCTGGGACGTGGCCCCCCAGAGAGGAGCATCTCTTGTGGAAACCCCTGAGACTGTCTCAGACCCTAAAGAAAGGCTGCTCCATTCCCCCATGTGCATGTCTCCCCCTTGGTCTCTTTGCAGTCTCTGCTGAGCCTGTCGGGCCGCTCTCCAAAGGGGTGAATGTGACGCTACTCTGCAAACTCTCAGTTGCTGTCCCAGCCATGGCCCAGCTCCTTTGGGAGCATGTGAATGGGACTGAAAAGGCATGTCAGGGGCCAGGAGACACTGAGGTGAAGGTGAAGACCAGGAGTGTGGGGCTCTGGAGGTGCAGCCTCAGCATGAACAACAGCAAGATGATCAGCACTGAATACACTGTGGGTAGGGAGATTCTGTCACAGCCCAGGCTGGCTCTCTCTCAGGGCACATCTACACTCACAAGAAGATTGATGCTCCGGGGGTCAATCTTCTAGTCTTCCATTTAGCGAGTCTAGTATAGACCCTACAGTGAATGCTGAGGGCAGCCCCCGCTGGCATCCAGCTCGCCTCCTTCTCCAAAGAGCAAGGGAAGTGGAGGGAGTGTGTGTGTCCATCGGCCTCCCGCTGTGTGGACACCACCGCGGCTCGGCTTTATGGGAGCCGACTCCAGCTGCACATCTTGCATAGTGGGAGTTGTGTACTCTAGGTCATTCTGCTTGGTCTAGTGTAGGCCAGGCCTCGGTCTCCCTCTATGTCTGTCCCTGCATCTCCTTCGTCCTCTGTCTCTCTCCCTCACTCACTGCTCTCTCTCCACAGTAGAGGCAGATGAACAGAACTACGTGCCAATCTGGGCAGGAGTTGGAGTCAGCCCGGTGCTGCTTCTCCTTGCAGGCCTGAGTATTTTCACCTGTACTGCCCGGCAGCGGAGAAGGGTGAGTCCCCAAGTCCCAATGGACAGCTAAGGACGGGAAGTCAGGCTGAGTCTCTGAGGATTCCCACCTTCAGAGGAGCAAGTGGGAGACAAGGAGGAGCCGCCACCCCCTGGGGAAGTTACAGCCAAAGCAGCCATATCCCAGCGACATCTCTAAGGAGCGAGACAGATAACATCTGCACAGTCAGGGCAGGCAGAGAGCTTGAAACCAACAGCTACTTTGTAGGGAAGAGCTTTGCACACAGAGATGAGGGCTCATGCCACACTCCTTTCTCTCCTGGCAGCGGCGGGCTGAAAGGATGGTACGAGCCAGGCGAGACTTGATTGAAAGAAGAACATGTCAGTGTCAATTGTAAGTACAATTCCAGGCCTCTCTGACAAGGGAGAGATGCTGGCCTCAAAAGAGGAGGGCTGGTTGCTGGCTCAGGGCCTGGGGCCTTTCATGTTGCACTGTGTCTAGACTGCAGTTACCTCACCTGCAGCTAACTCATGTTAGTTCTCTCACTTGTGGGAAACACTGATCACTGCATCCAATTCCTCCCAGTGTTGGCACTCATGTTTTGTTGCTTTATGGTTACACCCCAAATCTATTCAAGCTCTTCATTGGCTTGTGATAACAGCAGTTCCTTCTGGGCATACATCCCAGAATTCCTAGGGTTGCTCCAAACTGCCATGTATTATGAGTAGTAATAGAGATGTAGCCGTGTTAGTTTGGTCTTGCTGAAACAAAAGACAGGACTATGCAGCACTTTAAAGACCATCTTGTTAGTCTTTAAAGTGCTGCATAGTCCTGTCTCGTGTATTATGAGTGATTGCCAATAGTCTCACAGGTGCCCAGAGGTATTGTGGGAGAGGACAAATTCACAGAATCTCCATAACAATGGGCAAGTAAACCAACATGTGCTGCTTCCCTGGCTGGCTGCTTCCCAGAGGAGGGCTTCTCACTGAGGGAAGAGCTGGTATTTCCTAGGAATTGATGATTAAATACTCAAAGGCAGCAGAGGCAGCTGTGGAGAGACAGTAGCAGCTGTTCAGTAATCACTAGCAGAGAGCTGGGTGGTGGCTATCTCAGTGGAAGAGAGGCCCTGTGTGCCTAAGTGAGCAGGGCAGGATCTCTGGACAAAGCACTGCGTCCCAAGGGGTATGTCTACACTACAAAGTTAATTCGAACTAACGGATGTTAGTTCGATTTAACTTTCATAGGCGCTACACTAGCGCTCCGTTAGTTCGGACTTAATTCAAACTAACGGAGCGCTTAGTTCGAACTAGGTAATCCTCATTCCACGAGGACTAAGCCTAGTTCAAACTAGCTAGTTCGAATTAAGGGGTGTGTAGCCCCTTAATTTGAACTAGTGGGAGGCTAGCCCTCCCCAGGTTTCCCTGGTGGCCACTCTGGCCAACACCAGGGAAACTCATCTGCCCCCCTCCTGGCCCCGGACCCCTTAAAGGGGCACGGGTTGGCTACGGTGCCCGTGCCAGGTGCAAGCCTGCCAGCACCCAGTCAGCAGACCCTGCACCTGGCACGGATCGAGCCACCCACCCAATGCTCCCCAGTCCTCCCCCTCTTCCCGGGACCAGGCTGGCGGCTCCCGGGAGCTTGCCCGGGACCGCAACAGGCGGGCACCCACCTGGGCTAGTGCGATCTCCGCAGTAAGCACAGGAAAGTGGCCGTCTAGGGCAGGAGAGCTGCCAGCCTGGCCACCCAGGAGCAGGTGTGCAAGAGAATCAAGGGGGTCCACTGAGACCCCCGACCCTGAGCCCTGAGCTTACAATGGCCGTCCTGGGTCAGACCAAAGGTCCATCTAGCTCAGTAGCCTGTCTGCCGACAGCGGCAAACCCTAGGGACCCTGGATGGGATGGACCGAAGACAGTGACCAAGCCATTTGTCTCGTGCCATCCCTCTCCAGCCTTCCACAAACCTTGGGCAGGGACACCACTCCTACCCCCTGGCTAATAGCACTCCATTGACCCAACCTCCATGACTTGATCTCACTTCCCTTTAAACTCTGTTCCAGTTCTAGCCTTCACAGCCTCCTGCAGCAAGGAGTTCCACAGGTTGACTCTTTGCTTTGTGAAGAACAACTTTCTGTTACTAGTTTGAAGCCTGCTACCCATTCCTTTCCTTTGGTGTCCTCTAGTCTTCTTTATGGGAACTAATGAAGAACTTTTCTGTATGCACCCTCTCCACCCCACTCCTGCTTTTAGAGACCTCTATCCTGTCCCCCCTCCGTCTCCTCTTTTCTAAGCTGAAAAGTCCCAGTCTCTTTAGCCTCTCTTCATATGGGACCTGTTCCCAACCCCTGATCATTTTAGTTGCCCTCCCCTCTCCCAGCCTCTCTCTTCCCCTCTCCCACCTCCTTTTCCCAGTCTCCCCCAGTTTTGTTCAATAAAGACAGATTCCATTTTGGAAGACACGTTATCTTTATTTTGTACATCAAGAAGAGGGGCAAGGGAAGGGTAAGTGGAAGGAGGTGAGGGAGGAATGGGGCACGAGCTCCCGATGGGGAGGACTGGGCTGGCTCTGCGGGCTTCTGGGGGTGGAAGCTCTCCTGCAGCCCCCCAATTCCCCCCCAATTACCCCCTCTCCCCAGATGGCAGCCTGCGGCAAGGGTCGGGACCCTTTAAGCACAGCCCTCGGCTAGCCTGAGACAGCATCTCCATGCTCTAAGTCCTCCTCTGATGCCCTGCCGGCACTGCTTCCGGCCATCCTTAAGCCCGGTTCAGGGTCCACTTAATGTGGATAATGCTAGTTCGAATTCGCAAAACGCTAATTCGAACTAGTTTTTTAGTCTGGATCCGTTAGTTCGAATTAACGTTGTAGTGTAGACGTACCCAAGCTGCTTTGAGCTGAATCCATAAGCACAGAGTGGTGGAGGCTGCATTGCTGTTTTCCAGTCCTGGGATGAGCAGCAGTACCATGAAACTCCCTGGCAAGGAAGGCCCAGGGAGATGCCTGCCCAGTGAGGAAGACAATCGCTAGTATGGTCACACTTGCAGAAGCAGCAATAAGCGTTGTAGGCCTGCCTAGACTGACAAGGCTGACCTGCTTGCTTCAGCTTTAGGTGGCCAGAAACAAGACTTCTTGAACCCCAAAATAGGGAACTGTTCTCAACAGCCTAAGAGATGCTCCGTGCTGCCATCTGCTGGATTTGGAATACAGGAGTGAACTCTAAGGGTATGTCTACACTACCACTCTAGTTCGAACTAGGGTGGTTAATGTAGGCAACCGGAGTTGCAAATGAAGCCCGGGATTTGAATTTCCGAGGCTTCATTTGCATATTGCTGGGCGCCGCCATTTTTAAATGTCCGCTAGTTCGGACTCCGTGCCCGCGGCTACATGCGGCTCAAACTATGTAGTTCAAATTAGGCTTCCTATTCCGAACTACAGGTAAACCTCATTCCACGAGGAGTAACGGTAGTTCAGAATAGGAAGCCTAATCCGAACTACCTAGTTCGAGCCGCGTGTAGCCACGGGCACGGAGTCCGAACTAGCGGACATTTAAAAATGGCAGCGCCCGGCAATATGCAAATGAAGCCGGGAAATTCAAATCCCGGGCTTCGTTTGCAACTCCAGTTGCCTACATTAACCACCCTAGTTCAAACTAGGGTGGTAGTGTAGACATACCCTAAGGCTTTTGTTTGCCTTCCTATCACACGTCATTAAATGTTACTGAAGTTCCTGGTAAATGTGTTTGGGCAGGGAGTGAGGGCTAAGAGGAAGAGCCGTAGTGGTGAGTATGGGCTGGTGACGGCAATGTAGCTCTGCTCTCATTTGTTTCTATGTGAGTGCAGGGAGCGCAGTTATCTATGACTAGAAGACTTACCAGCATTGCCCAGGTACTTCAGGGCAGCGGGTGGGCGGTATACAGGGTGCAGGGGGATGTGACGGGACGGGAAGGGCAGGGCTGGGGTTATGAGGGGGACAAGAGAGTGAGGGTTGGGGCATGAGGAGGGGCTCAGGCTGGGGGGTCCCATGCAATGAGGCTTTCTCTCCCCCATCCCAGCCAGTGGGGCATTTTCTCTCCCTAGCTCCTGCAGCCAGCAGGGGTCTTCTCTCTCCCTCAATCCCACTAGTCAGCCTTGGCCTTCTGTCCCCCCAGCCTCCCTCCCAGCAGACAGGAGCCTTCTGTCTCCCCCTAGCATTCCTTGCTGCCAGGAGCCTTCCCCTGACTCCAGCACTGTGGTCAAGGGCCAGGGGAGGAGGGTTTTGGAGTAGGGGGGCTACTTACCCAGTCATGACAGGCAAGGTGGCAAGCCCCAGCTTTGCTGGCCACTCTCTTGTCGGGGGGGGGGCAATCATTTTCATTGGGGAGGCCACTTCATGAATTTTGATACATGGTTGCAGGCCAACTCCAGGCCCCTCGAAGGGACAGGGCCTAGGGCTAAAGGGGTAGGAATGGGGGCTATAGAGAGAGACAAAGAGGGTGTGTGAGTGTGAGACACACACACACAGAATGAGTGTGTATGCGACATTCTGTGTGTGGCACAGAGACAGTATGGCACAGATTGGGGTGTGTCTGACAATGACATAGAAAATGTGTGCACTAGTTGCTACTGGGTAAGTTTCTGAGAGAAACCACTCTCCGTCTCTTTACGGGAAATCTGTCCTGCTCTGTTGTCTCCCCCCACCCTGCTCTGTTCTGCACTCTGGGTCACTTCCCATCCATATGTCAGATTGCAGCTGCTCCCTGTCTGTGTGTCTCCCTCTCCCCGACCTCTGCTCTGCAGAGATGGGTACAGAAGCAGGGGAAATACCCTGACTTCAGCACTCTCAGCCTCTGCCCTCCCCCGCTCTGCACAGCTAACAGGAGAATCCTGGGAACAGCTTGTCTGCAGGACAGAGCAAGGTGAGAGAGAAGCAGCAAAACAAATGCTGCCAGCTATAAATATGCACGCTCTGCTAATCAGCTGGCTGGGCTGGAGAGAAATGCTTGGTGGTGCAGCTGCCCACAGTGGTCTCTGCAGTATAGCTCTCCCCTGTACTCACTGCCACCAGTGGCCGCTCTCAGTATCATGTCCTTCCTCTCTGTGCCCTCTCCCTTTCCATGTTATGGAAAACAATCCCATTCCTAGTACTTCCTGTTTTACTGGTGCAATCAAACCCTGATCTTGCTTTAAGTTAGGATAAGAAGAAGCAGCCTATCATATTTGGAAGTCCTAGCTCTTACCATTTAGGAGGAGTTCTTGTACAAATGGACTTACAGAAAGATACACAGACAGACGAACTCACTGAGGGTATGTCTACACTACCCCGCTAGTTCGAACTAGGAGGGTAATGTAGGCATACTGCACTTGCAAATGAAGCCCGGGATTTGAATTTCCCGGGCTTTATTTGCATAAGCGGGGAGCCGCCATTTTTAAATCCCCGCTGGTTCGAACCCCGTCCCACGAGGTGTACCGGTAGTTCGGAATAGGAATCCTAGTCCGAACTACCTAGTTCAAGCCGCGTGTAGCCGCGTTGCATGGGGTTCGAACCAGCCGGGTTCTAAAAATGGCGGCTCCCCGCTTATGCAAATGAAGCCCGGGAAATTCAAATCCCGGGCTTCATTTGCAAATGCGGTATGCATACATTACCCCGCTAGTTCGAACTAGGAGGGTAGTGTAGACATACCCAGACAGACACACAAATCTTTAACATATATATATATATATATATATATATGCAAAAATAGTCCTTATTAGCAGGGCTCAACCAATTAGGCAATCTCGCTCGTGGCGAGTAGATTTTAGCCCGTCGAGGCCGCGCAGTGCGGTCTGCGCATGTGCTTCTGCGCGGCTGGCAAGTGGGGCTCGCCGCTCCTTGGCGAGCCCTGCTTATTAGAAATAATGCAACTATTCTAGACTACAAAGTAGAAAACTGTACAGCTATATCCAAAACAAGAACTGTAGTGAGGCCCTGAAACATAAGCTCATGTATCACAAGCCAGTGGTCAAGACTTTCTAATATAAAGCAAAGCTAAGCTGTGAGCAAAAGCTAGGCCCCTGCTCACGGAGCTTGGCACTAACAGGGGTGATGGAGTAAAACACCAGGGCTGTATCTAGACTGGCCAGTTTTTCCGGAAAAGCAGCCACTTTTCTGGAAAAACTTGCCAGCTGTCTACACTGGCCACTTGAATTTCTGCAAAAGCACTGATGATCTCGTGTAAGATTGTCAGTGTTCTTGCAGAAATACTGTGCTGCTCCCATTTGGGCAAAAGTCTTTTTGTGCAATACTTTTGCGCAAAAGGGCCAGTGTAGACAGCCCAGATTTGTTTTCTGCAAAAAAGCCCCGATTGCGAAAATGGCGATGGGGGCTTTTTTGCGGAAAAGCGCGTCTAGATTGGCACAGATGCTTTTCTGCAAAAAGTGCTTTTGCGGAAAAGCGTCTGTGCCAATCTAGACGTTCTTTTCCGAAAATGCTTTTAACGGAAAACTTTTCCGTTAAAAGCATTTCCGGAAAATCATGCCAGTCTAGACGTAGCCTAATTGGTAATAAGCACAGGTATAGAATAGTCATTGGTACTAGATACCGGCTGCAAAACAGTAATTGGAATTAGGCATAAGTTGAAAGCACATCCCAGATGGATAGAAATAGCACCTCATTGAAAAGGGCCTTGGTACCCACCCTCCCCACAGGTAATAAGGATATACTGACACAGGTTCAGGAAAAGGTCTGAAATGACAGCATGATTGATAGAGACATTTTGATGGGTGGTAATATCAGAGGGTGGCAACCTGATACGTCAGGAGTGATGTGTAACTTGTTAGTATCTGTATATGAAGTGGTGTGTTGGAGGGGCAGTCTTTGTCTGGCCTAGAGGGCAACGGGACCTCCCACTGACTGAGCTGGGCCATTGTCAGAGGGTACCTACGCGTAGTGGTTCGGAAGAGTCTACTGACAACGATTACTGTACCTCATTTAACAATAAACCTGGTTGGGCACCTTTGATCCTCATCCTATTGTGTGATCTTTGGGGGCTTGCTCTGAATCTGTTTTGTTGACTACTTGCGCATAGTCAACACACAGGAGGAGCACACGCACATACAGCTGACCGGCTGTCATCACCTGTCAGGACAATGACTTCTGTTTAAAACGTGAAGCAATACAGTCACTATTTAACCCCCTAAGGAGCTCAATGCAGCCATCTTGGAAATTAAGTGAATTATATCACACAACTGCCCAATCGACTTTGTGTAATAAATATAGCCCACTTTCCCCCAGATATGTAAAGTCATTCTCTGGTCTATACCTTCCAGTTTGGCCAGAGGGCAAAAGACTGGCCGATTCTGTGGGGTCCCAGCATAGCATAAGGGACCTTTCTCCTCTACAATACCAGCTCACACTGTTAAATGTCTTTCTCTTGCAGTCAGCTGAAGAATGGCTATTCCAATGCTTGAGGCAGACGGGTGAACGAAGTCTCTGCCAGTGACAAGCCATCTTGTAGCCCACATCGCTTGCTTGGATCCTACTCACCTTTCCTTCCTTCGGAGCGATGCTTTGTTCTTTCACCCTTCTCCTAGCCTCATTGCCAGGAAGGGATCTTATCAGGGTGTGGTTGGGATAGGGTGAGCAGGACAAGCTCCCACCCCAGGCCAGGGTGATGGCGCAGCCCCAGATCCATCAGGGAATGTATTGAATGTAAAGTATACAAAGATGTATTTTGCTCTTATGCTTGATTTGGCCTCCTGGATTTTCTCTCTGATGTTTCCTATACTGCTCCAGATGCAATACATCACTTTAGAGTTTTCATTGCAAAATCTGGCTTTACTTACCCCATGCACCAAGCATCTCCCCTTCACATACCTCCCACTACTAGCCTCCCCAAACATCTCCCCACAGCCCACCTCAC
This sequence comes from Pelodiscus sinensis, assembly GCF_052426305.1. Taxonomy (NCBI): domain Eukaryota; kingdom Metazoa; phylum Chordata; order Testudines; family Trionychidae; genus Pelodiscus; species Pelodiscus sinensis. The sequence goes on along the minus strand of NC_143052.1, from coordinate 143,188,426 downwards.
TGGCGGCTAAGAAGCCCTCCCTGATTCCTGCATCCTGTGTTCCCCTTGCATGCCCTCCCACCTTCCCCAATCCAACTATCCAGCCAGTAACAAGGAATGCTGGAGACTTCCCCTCAGTCTGGTATTTCCATGCTTCCAAGGATTTGGGGTGAGTCCTGAGGCAGCCTTATTGTCCCTAAACATATGTTTTGTTTGTTAATTTCCTGGGGTTTACAGAAGGTTGGTTACCAGGTGGATTAGCTTCCTGGGGAGAGGGATTACATGGACGCTGCAATGGGGAAGCTGCCCCAGTTGTGCTAACCCTTCTGAGATGTGCCCCAAGGAGGTCTGTGTCTCTAGTCTAGAACATGTATGTCTCTGCAGAAGGGATAGCGGTTGTAATCCTGCCAAGAAAACCTGCTGCGTTTAGCAGTCACCATAATCGGTGGGCTGGAAAGAACCTCCTGGAGACATCTGTGTCACCCTTCCTTCCTGAAACACCCGCCTCGCTCGGCCACTCTTTGGAACCTGGGTATGCCCATGAGCCACTGCAGCAGTACCTCAGGGTGTGTCTGCACTCCAGCCATGGGGCTGCCCTTCTCGGGTCCCAGTGACGTGCACTCTTCCACCTACCACCAGCCTGTGTGTGACACCAGCCCTCAGGATCTGTGACAAGGCCCAGAATGATACACCTCTTTTTCAGCCTCCTCCCACCCCCCGACTCTTTGTGTGGACCAGTGTAACATCTGTTCTTGTCCGAGGCCTTAGTCTCACGTACAACAGCCCTCCCCCCCACAGCAGGCCCCCTTGCCCTCAACTGCCAGCACACCACATGAATACAGCTCTGCCATTTGCTGGAGGAGGGGTGATGGGGTGGGAAGGACGAAAACTAGCCTTCGGAAGAGCATTTCATAGGGAAGGCAAGTGAATGAGGGGCTCCTGTGGGGCACACTGACCCACCCCCAACATTCAGGGTCTGCAGCAAATGACAACAATGGTGTCCAAGTATTGTCATGCTTGTTACACTGATCCCCTTCGATACGCAAGCAGCACAAAATACAATGGCTATTGCACAGTGCCCTGAACCGCCTCCTCTTCCTGAGAACTTTCTGTAACCCCTGCAATGCCATTACAGTGCTTTGTCCCCCTGCACAGGCTAGAGCACGAGACTGCTTCTGCCTGTGAGTTAGCTCAGGTGCACTGTTAGCTCAAGCAGCTGAGATTCATGCACAGATGACTTGATTTGGGAATGTTCTTCCACAGGCCCAGCCTCTAGATAAATACCGGCCCACAGACTGGATCTGGTCTGCCAGGGTTAGTTCCTGGTGGGCCCCCATATGGCTGTATGTACCCGTGCCTCCGCAGGTACAGGAGATCACAGCTTCCACTTGTTCCTGGCCAGTGGGAGCTGCAATCGCCCGTACTTGCTGAGACGCAGGTAAATACAGCAGCAGTGGCCTGCCAGGCACTTTCCCTGGTGAACCATAGCTGTTTTATTGCCTGCCCCTGCACTGTGGGTTACCTTCTCAGGCTGGGCTGGGAAGCTCATGCTAAGAGTCAGGGGACCCCAGCACTTCAAAGTTCCCCTATGGTTCTGGGGAGACTGACCTCAAGCTCCTTGTGGCTTTAAAAAAAAAATCCCAGAGGGGTAGCTGTGTTAGTCTGTAACTAAAAAAGCTTAATAAACAAAGAGTGGTCCTGTAGTGCCCTAGGGTATGTCTACACTACAACGTTAATTCGAACTAACTTAGTTCGAATTAGTTAATTCGAACTAAGCTAATTCGAACTAACGGATCCAGATTAAAAAACTAGTTCAAATTAGCATTTTGCTAATTCCAACTAGCATGTCCACATTAAGTGGACCCTGAACCAGGCTTAAGGATGGCCGGAAGCAGTGCCGGCAGGGCATCAGAGGAGGACTTAGAGCATGGAGATGCTGTCTCAGGCTAACCGAGGGCTGTGCTTAAAGGGTCCCGACTCCCACCCCGGACAGACAGTTCTCAGGGGTGCCCCGCTTGCAAAGCAGTCCTGGCTTGGAGTGCCCTGAGTGCCCACACAGTGCACATCACAGCACTCGGCCATCAGACCGGCTGCACTTGCCGCAGGCTGCCATCTGGGGAGAGGGGGCAATTTGGGGGCTGCAGGAGAGCTTCCACCCCCAGAAGCCAGCAGAGCCAGCCCAGTCCTCCCCATCAGGGGCTCGTGCCCCATTCCTCTGTCACCTCCTTCCACTTACCCTTCCCTAGCCCCTCTTCTTGATGTACAAAATAAAGATAACGTGTCTTCCAAAATGGAATCTGTCTTTATTGAACAAAACTGAGGGAGACTGGGAAAAGGAGGTGGGAGAGGGGAAGAGAGAGGCTGGGAGAGGGGAGGGCAACTAAAATGATCAGGGGTTGGGAACAGGTCCCATATGAAGAGAGGCTAAAGAGACTGGGACTTTTCAGCTTAGAAAAGAGGAGACGGAGGGGGGACAGGATAGAGGTCTCTAAAAGCATGAGTGGGGTGGAGAGGGTGCATACAGAAAAGTTCTTCATTAGTTCCCATAAAGAAGGACTAGAGGACACCAAAGGAAAGGAATGGGTAGCAGGCTTCAAACTAGTAACAGAAAGTTGTTCTTCACAAAGCAGAGAGTCAACCTGTGGAACTCCTTGCTGCAGGAGGCTGTGAAGGCTAGAACTGGAACAGAGTTTAAAGGGAAGTGAGATCAAGTCATGGAGGTTGGGTCCATGGAGTGCTATTACCCAGGGGGTAGGAGTGGTGTCCCTGCCCAAGGTTTGTGGAAGGCTGGAGAGGGATGGCACGAGACAAATGGCTTGGTCACTGTCTTCGGTCCATCCCCTCCAGGGTCCCTAGGGTTGGCCGCTGTCAGCAGACAGGCTACTGGGCTAGATGGACCTTTGGTCTGACCCAGGACGGCCATTGTAAGCTCAGGGCTCAGGGTCGGGGGTCTCAGTGGACACCCTGGATTCTCTTGCACACCTGCTCCTGGGTGGCCAGGCTGGCAGCTCTCCTTCGCTAGACAGCCACTTTCCTGTGCCTAGTGTGGAGATCGTGGACAAGGTCCACGATGTCCGCACTAGCCCAGGCAGGTGCCCGCCTCTTGCGGTCCTGGGCAAGCTCCCGGGAGCCGCCAGCCTGGTCCCGGGAAGAAGGGGAGGGCTGGGGGGCATCGGGTGGGTGGTTTGATCCATGCCAGGTGCAGGGTCTGCTGGCTGAGTGCTGGCAGCCTTGCACCTGGCACGGGCACCATAGTCAGCCCGTGCCCCTTTAAGGGGTCCGGGGCCCGGAGGGGGGCAGTAGAGTTTCCCTGGTGTTGGCCAGAGTGGCCACCAGGGAAAGCTGGGGAGGGCTAGCCTCCCACTAGTTCGAATTAAGGGGCTACACACCCCTTAATTCGAACTAGCTAGTTCGAACTAGGCTTAATCCTCGTGGAATGAGGATTACCTAGTTTGAACTAAGCACTCCGTTAGTTCGAATTAAATTCGAACTAACGGAGCGCTAGTGTAGCGCCTATGAAAGTTAGTTCGAACTAACTTTGTAGTGTAGACATACCCCTAGAGACTAACCAAAAACACAGAGGCTACGTCTACACTGGCCCCTTTTCCGGAAGGGGCATGTAAATTTCATGAGTCGTAGTAGGGAAATGCGCGGGGGATTTAAATACCCCCCGCGGCATTTAAATAAAAATGTCCGCCGCTTTTTTCCAGCTTTTAAAAAAGCCGGAAAAGAGCGTCTACACTGGCCCCGATCCTCCGGAAAAAGCGGAGGATTTTTCCTTCAAAGTAGGAATAAGAGCCTCCGGAAAAGGGCGCTTTTTCCGGAGGATCGGGGCCAGTGTAGACGCTCTTTTCCGGCTTTTTTAAAAGCCGGAAAAAAGTGGCGGACATTTTTATTTAAATGCCGCGGGGGGTATTTAAATCCCCCGCGCATTTCTCTACTACGACTCATGAAATTTACATGCCCCTTCCGGAAAAGGGGCCAGTGTAGACGAGCCCAGAGAGTATCATGAGCTGTCATGGCAAATCCCACAAGTCTCAACAGTCAGAGTGAAAGAACCAGCTTGGTTAGGCCGAGGGCAGTAGCAAATACATAATCCTATATGCATGGCCCCATATCTGTGTTAACAGGGCTGGCACACGCCGCTGGACAATGTAGCTGGTCCTGAGCATAAGAGAGCCAGAGCGTTGAAAATGCCTGTATGCACCTGGGGAGGTTGGACCTCTGAGGCCAAAAGTGCTAGGGGCCAGTGTTGGAGCTAAGGAAAGCATCCTTCCATGAGGGAACGCGCACACCACTGCCTGTGGCCTCATCCTGGCAGAGCAACTGAGCCCCAATGTTGCGGGTTACAGCTGCACCCCTGGTGCCCTGCAGTGTTGTAATGAGCAGCACACAAAACCCTCTGGCATTGTTTTTACATAGCTGCTAAGTGTGTTCCAGTATATGGGTGCATCTACACTGCCGGGCTTACCTTGAAATAAGCTGCGCAAATTGAGCTGTCAATTGCACATCTTATTTGGAAATCTGGAGCGTCTACACAGCACTTATTCTGAAATTGAGCACTCTTCCTTACTCCTTGTACAATGAGGGTCACAGGAGTCACAGTAAGAAGTCCTCCAGCTTGACAGTATTTAGAAATAATTGCCTGCTGTGTAGATGCAGACTAAGTTATTACGGAATAGCATTACATGCAATCACTAGACCCCCTTGAATTTCATGCACACCTGCTCTTGGGTGGCCAGGCTGGCAGCTCTCCTGCCCTAGACGGCCACTTTCCTGTGCCTAGTGCGGAGATCATGGATGAAGTCCACGATGTCCGCACTAGCCCAGGCGGGTGCCCACCTCTTGCGGTCCCGGGCAAGCTCCCGGGAGCCGCCAGCCTGGTCCCGGGAAGAGGGGGAGGGTTGGGGGGCATCGGGTGGCTGGCTCAAGCCGTGCTAGGTGCAGGGTCTGCTGGCTGGGTGCTGGCAGGCTTGCACCTGGCACGGGCATCGTAGCCAGCCCGTGCCCCTTTAAGGGGTCTGGGGCCGGGAGGGGGGCAATAGAGTTTCCCTGGTGTTGGCCAGAGTGGCCACCAGGGAAACCTGGGGAGGGCTAGCCTCCCACTAGTTCGAATTAAGGGGCTACACACTCCTTAATTCGAACTAGCTAGTTCGAACTAGGCTTAATCCTCGTAAAATGAGGATTACCTAGTTCGAACTAAGCGCTCCGCTAGTTCGAATTAAGTTCGAACTAGCGGAGCGCTAATGTAGCGCCTATGAAAGTTAGTTCGAACTAACGTCCGTTAGTTCGAACTAACTCTGTAGTGTACCAGAATGTCATAAACAGAGTTCCCAAAAGCTGAGGCACCTGAAACCTCCAGGCCCTCCACCACCTTGCCATGCATCACTTCTGGGGCAGCGTAATGGCAGGTAGAATTCTGGACTGAAAAATATAAGGTGATGCACATTGCAAGGAATAATCTGAACTCTCCCTGCATCATACTGGGTGCTACAGTAACTGTATCCAATCAAGGAAAAGACTCATTCACGTAGACAATAGATAAATGCTAAATTATGGGTAGCAAGAGAAGGTAAATCAATGGCTTCTATTTACTCTTAGGGTTGCCGGGTGTCCAGGATTGAACTGGACAGCCTGGTATTTGCACCTTCCATCCGGTAAAAAAACCCAGAAAATACATGTAAAATGTCTGGTATTTTCTGTTTTTCCTTGTTTGGGCGGTTGGAACACATGGTGCAACTTGGGCTGGCTGGGGAGGGGAGGATGGATTGGGCTGGGAATTAAAGGGGCTGTGACTATATTTCAGCCCCGGTCAGTTTCCCTTTTTTTATTCGCTCAACAAGTTTAGCTGGGCCTTTTTTTTTTTTTTGCTTAACAGAATAAAGCAGGGGGTTCAGTATTTTTTGTTAAACCATCTGGCAACCCTATTTACTCTTTCTCCTACTACAGGAACAAGAGGCTGTTCAATGAAATTGAAAGGCAGAGCACATTGAAAATTGCTAAATTCACTGTCCCTGGATATCACAGGGCCGTGAGCTATTAAGGATGAGAACAATCTCATAATTGCAGTAAACCAAGAGACAAGCAGGAGGGAAGTACAGATCTGCCACATGTCATGTACACTCACGCATTTGGCAGAACTGTCATACATTCCCCTGTCTCAAGGAAAATGTCACACACATAATAAGGGGGGGAGGGGGGAGGAAGAGAGCAGAAAATCTTTCTTTCAGAAGTTACCCAGTTGCCTAAGAATATGTGTGTTAGGCTGTAACCAAGCATATTCAAGTTTTAATCCTAACTGCTAACTAGTGGTTCTTATCAGCCTCTTTTAACTATTTAGTCTTTGAGATGCTACTAGACTAATTGTTGTTTTTTAAGTTTTTCCCATTATAGACTAACTCAGCTACCCCTCTGAAGCTTATCTACTCACTGTCTTTTTTTCTTCCTCAACATCATTTCCCCGCCTCCCCCCGCCCATTTATTCTTGGATCTGGACTTCCAACACTCCAGTCATCTGAAAAAGTGGGCTGTGCCCACAAAAGCTCATGATCCCATCTACATGTTTTGTTAGTTTTTAAAGTGCTACCAGTGCTATTTGTTGTTTTCCTGTTACAGATCAACTTGGCTACCCCTCTGAAGCTCTTCCACTGTTAGTATTTCTGTGCAGGTTATAATAGTCCATTTAATGAAGGCCATGTGTCCTCTTACCTTATGCAACTATCATTCATTAATTTTGTCAGATCGGAGAAATGAATGGCTTCACTCAATCACTTCAGGCAGAGCTGAGAATACACACTTGATCTTCAATATGACAGGCCCACATTGCAGTCATACAGGCCTTTAAGTACCATACCAAACTGCATGCTTGTCTCTGCTGTCTCTGACCATTAGACCATACTCTGCTCGCAGAGGCAGGAAAAGAGCCCAGGGATCCTGAGAGTCAGCATTTCAGTGCTGTCTCTCAACGGTTGTGTAATCCATTGGCAGAGGGTGTGTTGTAGGGAACCCCTGTGACCAGCTCTGCAAAGAAGTTCATAGCCCACTTCCATTAGCAGTTGTTCAAATGGCTGATACATGGGCTGCAGCTTGAGAGGTCATGGCCTCAAAGCCTACAGATGACTTGTAGCATGCTGGAAAACAGCTATAGCTATGATGACCCTCTCAGAGTTAGTGTGGGAGCCTTGGATAATTATTACATGTTTTATTTAGCAAAAAAGGGAATTTGGATGTTGCATCAATATTTGTGGTATTTTTAATGTCTTTATCACCGTTACTAGGATTTGTCCTTTTAAGAGCAGGGTGGGGTATTTCAATGTAGCACATGTTTGAGTGAGATTGAGAGCAATGTGTGGACAATTTGGGATACGAAATCTGTGGCTCGGCGATGGGCAGACCAGCTGACTCAGGCTCACATGGCTCCAGTTGCAGAGCTATAAAAACATTCAGGGTCTGTGTGCAACCCAGGCTCTGAGATCCTATGAGGGGGAAGGATCACAGAGCCTGGGACCCAGCCTCAGTCGGAGGCTACATCTACATTGCAGTTTTTAGCCCCGAGCCCCAGACCTGTAATGGGAGTTGTGGGGACTGTACCTGTGGCAAAGGGGACACAGGGACATGCTGGCCACCCACTTCTCACAGCTCTCATTGGCCGGAACCAGAGAACCGTGGCCACTGGGAGCTGCAGGGGGAAAGGGGGCGGTGCCTGTGGGCAATGTCAGCAGAATGTCTTGTGGCACACAGTCAAATTACCCTGATGGTTGTCCACCACTACTCTAAATCCTCATCTTGAACTGAGCCCAGCCCAGGGATTAAGTTGCTCCTAACTAACAGCTGTTTGGTGGCCCCTTTAGGGGTAGGTCTACACAGCAAAGTTATTTCGAAATAACTTTACCAGCGTCTACACAACCAAACCGCTATTTCAAAATTAAATCGAAATAGTGGAGCACTTATTTCGAAATTGGTAAACCTCATTCCATGAGGAATAGCGCCAATTTCGAAATTGCTATTTCGAAATAAGTGCTGTGTAGATGCTTATTTTGAAATAGGGGGCCTCCAACCTTCCCAGGGTGCCCTGGTGGCCACTCTGGGAACAACCAAGAAAACTCCTCTCTCTCCCCACCATCCCTGGAGCCCTTAAAGGGATAGACTCTGGCCACAGTACCTGTGCCAGCTCCAAGCCTGCCAGCCCAGAGCCAGCAGTTGCTGCACCTGACCCAGTGGCCCCAGCATGAGCCAGGCAGCCAGTACCAGCCAGCCCTCCAGGACCAGTCTGCCAGCTCCCAGGAGCCTGCCAGGGGCCAGAAAAGGTGAGCGCCTACCTGGTCCAGTGTGGAGATCAGGGACCTAATTCAGGTTTGGGGGGATGCCTCCAACATCCATGATCTTTGCACTAAACTGTCTACAGGCGGATGGCTGCCAGCCTGGCCACCAAAGGCCACGTGCGAACCCAGGAGCAGGTTCGCATGAAAATAAAGGAGCTGCGGAAGGCGTATGCCAGGGCCACAGGGGGCAGCTCCCAACCAGGGGCAGACCCAGGCCCCCGCCCCTATTTTGATGCCATGGACCACATCCTGGGGGGCAGGACGGTCCGTGCCCCCCAGGTGGTCGACCCTGGGGCAGAGCTTGCTGCCTCCTGCTGCTCCAGCCCCTGCTGCCTCCCCAGCTACCGCTCCTCCTCCCACTCCTTCTCCCCCTCCCGCTTCTTCCTCCCCACACTCCCAGGGACACCAAGGCCCCCGCACCCGCAGTGCTGGGAGACAGTTGGGCCAGCGAGACCCCCAACCCTGAGCTTCTCCTCCCCATTCCTCCCCTTGCCTCTCCCTGCCAGCTCCCTCCTCCCAGGTTTCCCCATCCCCTCTCCCACCTTCTTTCCCCAGTCTCACCTCAGTTTCATTCCCCCGCCCCATCCCAGTTTTGTTCAATAAAGAGGCTTTGTTGTAATGAACACGTGTCTTTTATTGTACAGCAGGAAGGGGGTTTAGGGAGGGGTATGTGGAAGGACATGAGGGAGAAATGAGGCACAAGCCCCCAGTGGGGCACTCCAGGGAGACTGTTACTGCCTGCAGAACGTACTGCCAGGCTTACAGCAACACGTCCAGGAGAAGCACCAGAGTGCCCAGGGGCAGCTCCAGCTTCATGCTGCAGAGTGCTGTGGTGTCCTGAGAGAAGGCAACCAGAGCATGCAGAGAAAAAAATGCTTTGATGTCCCTCAGCGAGGTAGGCAAGCAAGCAGGGAAACCTTAGAACTGGCTGTCGGGGGGGTCCCTTTAAGCACAGGTCTTAGATAGCCTCAGGCAGTAGCCACACAAGGTAACTCATGACCTGATGCCCTGCCAGAACCGGTTCCGGCTGGCCTTAAATGCGATTCAGCATTCCAGCAGTGTGGACGCACTATTTTGAAATAACAAAATGCTATTTCGAAATGCATTTTGTGTCTAGACGCGTTATTTCGAAATAACGCTGTAGTGTAGACATACCCTAGGAGATGAGTCTGGCGGAGCTGATTTCCAGCTCTCCTGTTACAAACTCAACTAGAGAAAAAAACCTGATTAAATTTTCTTGTCAGAATTTGCCATTTCATTGAAATCAAACCATTTTGTGAAGATGATTCAATTTTGGCCATGTTCCTCTGGCATCCAGGCAGGGTTCCGGCCTGCCAGACAGGTGCCATCAGCAACCTGCCTCTATCCTGCCACAGCTCACCTGCCCAGCTCCTTGGCACTCAGCCAGCAGGCTGCTGCAGAGCTCAGGATTCCAGGCAGCCCGCCAGGCACTGTCTTGGAGTTGGAGCTCCCTTTCCTTTCACAGAGAATTTTGAAACCGTGTGGTTCCCGTCCAAACGGGAACAAAACCATACTTGGAAATATCAGAATCCTCCAGGAAACAGCATGACCTTTCTCTGCCCGGCTCTTTTCACACTGTACCTCACACTGATTAGCAGGCACAGGAGCAAGGCCAAAAGTTGTCTACACCGTGAACTACTCATTACCCCTAAAGGAAGTTACCCCAGATGAGGGTTGAGAAAGGCTGGCAAACAGTGTGGGTGGGAAGCTTCCCCTGCTGTTGCTATCGGACAAAGAGAGGCTTTCGTCCAGCAGTACAGTCAAGCCAACACCTTTCACCAGCACTAAGCACCCACATATTTTTAAGCTGAAGTGTATGGTTATATGCAAATTATTTGAAATTATGCAAATTGTCTCATTAAAGAATTTGTATAAAATGTCACAAATGGATCTGCACACAAGTTGGCAGCTATGGATACAAATCCTAATTCAAGGCATAAACCAACCACTAAATGACAGCAACTGGGAAAAATTACTCCAGGGGCAGGTTATTCAAGGGGTTTAAACCCGGGGTTTATTGACCCTTCTTCTGAAGAATCTGCTGCAGATCTTTGTCAAAGACAGGACATTGGATTAGATGGGCTGATCCGGTCTGGCAATTCCTATGTCCCCAGGAATAATCAGAGCCCCGTGGCTTTATGGCTACTCTCACATTTTAGGAATGCCCCTTCCACATCCCTTTTGCCAACTGAGAAAGACTGGCATCAAGCCAGAAGTCAGGACACTATTTGAAGCAAAGGGTAGGGGTGAAGTGAAACCTCTGCCCATCTCACTCTATGTCTCCCTACTTGATACAAAACCATTTTACCCTGATATTGTCCTATTTCTGCTCACGTCCTCTAAATGGGCCACATTCCCAGCCACTAATGAGATGCAAAAATGTCTTGATTGAGAGCGGATCTCTTCTTTTCTTATGAAATTACCACCCCCGCCACCTCTCGCATTGCTGTGTTTCATCACTCCACAACACCAAGAGCCACGAGGTTCCACAGCACAACAGATGGCTATATCTGGTATTCTACCCCTCCCTAGCCAATCAAACTCAGACAACATCCCTTGGTGCCCTGGTCTCTTGGGACCACATCAGGCACGAGCACTGCATTTTTAGTGAGCACAGGAAAGCTGGGAGGACTATTGTTTCCCATCCCAATCTTAGCCCAGATGGAGGAAGGATGTAGGAATAGAGGCCCTCATTAGATTTGGATGAACTATGGTTTTAAATTAAGTTGTGATATTTGCATGAGCAAATAAATTCAGAGCACAAAACCGAAAAGTATGAGATCACGAGAAAGAGTTGTGTTAATTGTGTAGGGTCCCCTCAAAATACCAATATTGCCCCTCTCTCTATATATATAAAAATGTTTTTTCCTGCTGAGTGACAGAATGATGTCATCACTCTCTCTGACCATGAAAGCAAAAGCGATCAGAGATAGGGGAGTTGGCGAGCACAGCCAGCTAGTCTTATTTAAGGTCTGGGTTAAAATAATAGAAATAAAACATTGTTAGTTGGGTACCAGGTGCAGTAAATATCTGGCTATATAAGAAACTTCATCTGGCCTCTGGCAATGATGTCACTTGTTTGCTAAAGGATATAAACAAGTAAACTTCTACAAGGTTCATTGCTAATAGCTGCCTGATCAAGTTAGAGCTGACCAATAGGAGGCTAAGCACCCCTTGCTTTAGTCCATTTGTAAGTATCTGGATCAAAGGCTTATCAATGTTTTGTTGCTGTTTGAAAGTAGTGAATTGATTATTTAGGCTTTTGATGCCTTCTTAGAGCGAGTGTGCAAACACAGTTCAGCCATTGGCTTTAATAAAGGAATGTATGGTTACATTGATGTCATGGTAATACTCTGCATAAATAATAATTCTAATAGAAAGAGAGATGCTAGATTCTAAAAATAGCATAGATGAGAAACCTGGCTGGTGCAGTCACCTCAGCAGGAGCCCTCACATTGAGAAGGGAGGTGAGAGTGTCCATTGTTATGGGGAAGCCTTCTAGTCCCACTGAGTTCAGTGGGGCCTGGAGCTAGGCTCTTCTGGCCTGAGAGGTGATATTTTCTACTCTAGCCTTCTCCATACCTCTGCCTGGGGACCAGGCTACTGGATGATGGTGGGGAAAGCATCAGGTCTCCACAGCCTGGCCCATCTCAGACAGTTTGCAGGGGTCTCATCTCATGCAGAGGCCTGCCTGCAGCCCCCAGGTCCTCCAGGCTACTTGTAACTTAAGTTCTTGAGCCCCTCTCTGACTCCATCTGACAGCCTGGCTCTCTCCCCACAACTCCTTTTGTGTGGGGGGGAGGGGCAGGGGCTCCTTCACTTGCCCAGTCGCTGTTCATTTAGGTCTCCAAATTTGTCCAAGGAGAGGGAGCAAGGAGAGATGGGAGCGAGCCAGGCAGACTAGGGTGCTTGTCTGCACCTGGGAAGTCCCCACTACATGCAAGTGAGCGAGTGCTGATCCCAACCTGTCCTGCTACCTTACAGCTGCCCAGTGCCCAGACCCAACTCAGAAAGCAGGGCCTGGCCGTGTGCTGCTGCTGTGTCACCCCCACAGCCTCTGTACCCCCGGCCTCACACAGGCCCCTCTTCCTGCTCCCAGCTCTCGCACCTGGAACCGCCCCACCACACTGGGGACACCAGCCCGCGTGCGCTAACGAGCCACGCCCTCGCACCTGCGGGCCCCGCCCGGCAGGCGCGCACACAGGCCCCCGCCACTCTCCTCCTACTCGCAGAGGCGCCAAGTGCCTGGGCAGCGCGGCAGAGCGGCGCCTGGCGGGGGGGCTCGCGGTGCCTCACGCGCGGGAGGCGAGCGATGCAGCCATTAAGCCCGAGCCCTGTATCTCCTCGCCCCCCGCCCTGCTGAGCGCGCCGAGCCCCAGCCAGCGCCCGGCTGCTGCCTCCATCTCGCGCCGGCGGGGGGCTGCGCTCGGGCTGGCGGCGCCCTGCGGCTGGGGCAGGGGGGCCGGAGGGGCCAGGCGGCGCCGCACGCACGCACCAGCCGAGATGCTCCGGTCGCCATGGCAGCGCCAGCCAGAGGTAAGATGGGTCCCTCCAGCTGCAGCCGCCGGCGCGTGTCCGGGGAGGGGGCCGGCCCCGGCTGCTGCGCCCCCCGCGCTGCGCCCCCCGCGCGCCCCCGGCCCTGCGCCGCTCCCCGCGCCGCGCACAGCTGTGCGCTCAGGCCCCGGCGCGCCTTGGCCAGCGGGCTGCTGGGCACGGGCCCTGCCCGCGCGCCGAGGCCGGGGGCACAGGGCCCAGCTGGCCGCGTCCCCGGCCGCCCGGCAATGACCATGGCAACTTCTCGCGGCCCCTTCCCCGGCCTGTGCCCTGGCCAGGAGCCAGTAGGAGCAGGGGTGGGAGAGGCCCCGCGGCCCTGGCTCTGGCGCCTTTCCTCCCCCAACGCAGCCCTTCTCCCTTTGGGTCACGGGCTTCTCCTTTCCTTCCCCTGGGTCCTCGACCACGAGCTGAACTTCCCGGCTGGCAGGGTGGGTGGCTGGAGGGGAGCCTGTGGTCAGGAAGGCCTGGTGGGTGAGGGGACAGGACAGGGATCTGCTAGCCAACCTGGCTTGGTACCCAGACACCATGAGCCACCTGCCCAGTACCTGGCAGCAGATTTGCCTCCCAGGGGCTGATTTGGTGACAGGTGTGGGAAGCTGAGGCAGTGGGGGCTGGAATTCCCCCTCCAGTAACATTCTGGCTCTTTAGATTAGTAGAGGGGCTTAGCTGCATAGTTGTTTCCAGAGGCCTAATTTCAAGGGTTATGGTATGTTTCAAAAAAGCCCACAAAATGTGGCAGAGTTTGAGTCCTTTAAATACAGTCATGGAGAACAGGCTGGTCCAGTAACATGCCTCAGCACTTTGGCAGAGTGAAAGCAGCTACAGGGTCTCCCAGTGCAAATGTGGAGGGTGAGAGATGAGGCTGAGTCTAGAGTGGCTGCAGGTCAGGAATTATGGAGCAGCAGCAGAATTAAGAATTGGAATAGTAGAGCAGAATAGGATTGAGGGTTGACAGATCTCTGGTGTGTCCAGGGCTGGAATAGCAGGGGCTGCAGGGCAGGGCTGAGGGGCACTGGCAGGGCTGTGAGGGGAGCCCAGGACTGGGATAGCAGGGGGTTGCAGGGCAGGACTGAGGGATACTGGCAGGGCTGTGAGGGGAACCCTGGCTGGAATAGCAGGGGGTTGTAGGGCAGGACTGAGGGGCACTGGCAGAGCTGTGTGGGGAGCCCAGGGCTGGAATAGTATAAGGCTAGAGCAGATCGGAACTGGAGGTCACCATAAGAGATATGCTGGGAACTCAGGATAAGAATAGTTGTAGGTCCCCCAGATCAGGATTGAAGGGCATGAGAAGGTGTGTATCTGAAGGTCCAGGCCTGGAATAGCTGGGAATCAGAATTAAGGTGTCATAGTAGAAATGTGCTGGGATAAGACTTGAAAGCAGGAGGTCTGTGAGTCAGGACTGAGGTAATGGGCATAGCTGGAACCAGAACTGGAATATTAGGGGGATGGGAATATACATCTCAGATGCATTAGCAAAGCTGTATTTATTCCAGGCTTGGGCTCCATAGAATAGATGCAGGGGATCAAGGCAGAGGTGCACTTGCAGACAAGTGGGGATCTGAGGCCTGAAATTCAGCAGGGAGAGGGTTGCAAGCCAGACTTGAGGTGCTTTACAGCTAAGTACAAAAGAACTGGAACTGGAAGCAAAGGGCCAGGGCTTGGGGACTGGGAATGAAGTGTCTCAGCAGAAGGGTTGTGCCTGGGGATCCCAGGACCAGGACTACAGAGGTGGAGGAAGGCAGGTCAGGAGTCAGCAGACCTGAGAGTGGGTGCAGGGAAGGCAGACCTGGATCTGAGGGGGCTGCAAGGCAAGACAGGCATGCAGCTGGACTGTCTGTTATCTAAAGGCACTAGGGAGAACCCTGCATGGCCTAGATCAGGATGCTCTGTTTGTGCGTGTGAGTGATGAGAGAATTGGGGAGCTGGAAATATCTTCAATTGCCTTTTCTCTTTTCTCTCCCTACTGCAGTGAACCTTGAGCCCTGAATCTTCAAGGGAGCCTGGGAAAAGGATCTTCCCTTCCTGCTGTCCCCCAGTGCTTGCTAGTTGAGCCCCACGCCAAGTACCCCTCCTCTGACCTAGTAGGAGCAGAACAACTCCGGGGGGTGGCAGAAAGGACAGGGGGTGGGGAATCTTGGATAGATTAGATTCTTGCCTCTCTTTCCCCTTCACCTTTTCAGAGCTTCAGCAGGGCAGGAAAATAGAAATCATTAGCTCCCTGAAATTGTGGTGTTTGAGAGGGGATTGTGCACTGTGCACATGCCAACTCCGCCATAATTCACAGCCTCTCTAAACCCCTCTGTTAGCACACCCGCTCCCCTCTTCCCCCCATCCCTTAAGACACCTGAACTGAGCTGCCAAGATTTGGCACATAGCAGCATCCCACTGCAACATCTGGACAGGACTGAGTCCCAGAGATACCTGTTTGCTTGGGTGTAGCTCTCCCAGGCTCCAGGAGGAGACAGAACTGAGAGCAGGTATGGTTGGAGCATGAGGCAGAAGATCCATCTTGGAGGGAGTAAAGTGGGAGAGAGGCTGTAACAGAGAGAGGAAATAAAAGAAAGTGTGTGAGGGAGAGAGGGGGGAAGCTCTAACAAATGATAGAAAGAGAGAAAAGGAGGGGCAGAAAGAAAATAAAGGGAAAGAACAAGGAAGAAATAAATGACGTGATTAAAAGAGTGAAAGAGCAAAAGAGGGGAGGAGAGACAGTTGAAAGGGTTGCACAAAGAGGGATAGAGAAAAGGAGGGAGCTCTTCCCATGTACACTATGGCAATGATGACTCTCTGCGGCCCCTTGCTTCCTATCCGGAGCAGATGAGGCAGGAGTTGTCTGCCCTGGTGCGGAGTCTTTGTGCTTGATTTTCTTACTCTGCCTTCGGCTCCCAAGGTGGGAGGCATGATGCATCGTGGAGGGGGCAGCAGTGTGGGAGACCTGTCAGAGTCCACCCTGCACAACAACTCATTGTGGTGGCTGGCATGTGGACTGCTGGCTCTGCTAGCCAACTCCTGGATTATTCTGAGCATCACAGCCAAGCAGCAGAAGCACAAACCTCTGGAGCTGCTGCTGTGCTTTCTAGCTGGGACCCACATCCTCATGGCGGCTGTCCCCCTCACTACCTATGCTGTGGTGCAGCTGCGGCGCGAGTCCTCTGACTACGACTGGAATGAGAGCATCTGCAAGGTCTTTGTCTCCACATACTATACTCTTGCCCTGGCTACCTGCTTCACAGTAGCCTCCTTGTCCTATCACCGAATGTGGATGGTGAGGTGGCCAGTAAACTACCGGCTCAGTAATGCCAAGAAGCAGGCTCTGCATGCAGTGATGGGCATCTGGATGGTATCCTTCATCCTCTCCACCCTCCCCTCCATTGGCTGGCACAACAATGGCGAGCGCTATTATGCCCGTGGCTGCCAGTTCATTGTCAGCAAGATAGGACTGGGATTTGGTGTCTGCTTCAGCCTCCTGCTCCTGGGAGGAATCGTCATGGGCTTGGTGTGTGTGGGCATCACCTTTTACCAGACCCTATGGGCACACCAAAGGCACCAGAGATGTCGTCACCTGCAGACAGAGGAAGCCTCTTCCTGCCCTCCCTCAGCACACAACACCTTCAATGTGCCAGCCATCGTTGTAGAGGATGTCCGGGGCAAGAGGAGGTCATCACTGGATGGCTCGGAGTCAGCCAAGACCTCCATGCAGATGACCAACCTTATCAGCGCTATTGTCTTCCTGTATGACACACTCACCGGGGTGCCCATCTTGGTAAGAGCAGGCCACCAGCTCACTCCCAAACCCCTTCTCAAGGGACTAGAGGGCATGAGCAAAAGAGGGTGGAGAGAGGAGCAAAGGGGTCTCCAGCTCAGAGTAGCTAGCCTCCTGTCGGCCCCACTGCAGGCTACGTTCTTTGGAATGATTTTAGCTAGAGGCACCCAGAGGCCCTAGCACGAGCCCTTCCAGAGGCTGGAGAAGGGATGGAGGAAGCCCCTCTTCTGTCCCTCTCTGGCTCCACACTACGTCTAGACTGCAGGCTTTTTCTGCAAGAAGCTTTTGTTAGAAGAGTTCTTCCGCAAAAACTTCTTGCACAAGAGAGTATCCACACTGCAAAAGTTCATTGAAAAAGCAAGTAAGCAGTGATTGCTATGGACAGAATGGCCACCAGGGCACCTGTGCTTTTTCCTCTTCCCCATCCACACATGCCTTTTTGCGAGCAAAAAGGCATTCTTCCTCGTAGAATGAGGATTACCAATTGTGCAAACCCCCCTCTTATCTTTTGATTTACTTGCACAAAAACACACTTGAGGTGTGGACGTTCCGCAAAGTTTTTGAGAGAGAAACAATTTTTTTTCCGCAAAAACTCTGTAGTGTAAACATAGCCTGAGATCAGTGTACTGTTAATCCAGCCTTCTTGTTGCTTGTGACTTTAGATAACTGTTTCACCTGCCACTCCTACCCAAACAAGGGGGCTTTTATATTTGGCCCTGTGCAATTTCTAAAGGCATTCAGGATGCAGGAATTTGCTTTGATACATTTACCTTATTTTCAAAATGGCCATTTTTGCTCAAACTTTTTTTTTTTAAAAAGTATTAACTCCACAACTGAAAGGCTTGTAAAGCTCTGAATTACTGAGACCAGGGGCTAGAAACCATGTTGTAGACTTAAAGGTGATCTGCCCAGGGATTTGTGTCCTATCAGGGTTTGTGTCCATTGTTTGTTCATGTATAAAGGATTCAAAAGGTCTGAAAGTTGCTGGAGGAGGTTAAGCTTTGTTTTGGGGTTGGTTTTGTTTCTTCCACCTGAATGCATTTTCTTATTAGAAATTCAGTTCTGGTCTGTCCTGACAGATTCTATGGAAAGGTGACAAACTGCTGAAATTCTCAAAACTGAAAGGGAGCAATTAAGAGAAGGAAATGTTTCAAATTCCATGTTATTTGTAGACACCTAGTTAACTCCAGTGCATAATTTGCACCATTGAGACAGGACAGCTATCCTAGGTCTCGCCCCTTATTCTAAAGGTGTGAAAGCAGTATACATCCTTTCAGAGCCCACGTGTCCTCTGGCGAACACTGGGCAGCCCAGCCTGCCTAGCTGTGGCATCTGGCAGGGACAAAACAAGGAGACTTTGAAGAAAGAAAAACCCAAAGACCAATTATTTTGAAACCCCTTTGCCAGTCAGCCATTTGACTGCACCGTTCACACTCATGCCGTCTGTCTCCTCCCCCTCCTTCCGTAACCATGTATGTCTCTCCCCCTCACTGTCTGTTTCCTTCCCATCCCCAAGGTGGTGAGTTTTTTCAGCCTGCGTTATGATACCGCTCCTACCTGGATGGTGTTGGCAGTGCTGTGGTGCTCCATGGTGCAGACCCTACTGCTTCCCTCTTTCATCTGGTCCTGTGAGCGCTACCGAGCTGATGTCCGCACCGTGTGGGAACAGTGCGTGGCCATCATGACAGAAGAAGATGGGGATGATGGTGAGCCCCCCAGCTCCCAATATTCCCACTATATCCCTCATCACAAATCCTGCCCCCAGGACAGACAGCCTGGCAGCACTGGGTGTCGCATCAGAATGCTCCTGGCAGGGCCAAAAACATCCAGGATTGTAGCTGGGGTTCCCCGACTGGGAAAGGGACAACACCTTCTGTGGGGACTGAAGCAGTACATACACTCCTCCCACTCTAACCAAAGTGTGAACAGAATTATTCAGACACCCAAATTGTGATGGTGAGGCAAGACATGGGATGAAAACCTCCAAACCACAGTGGATGGACCCCTCTTCCCTCCCCCCTCCCCCAGCAGTGATCTAAGCATCTATATTTCCTTCTGTTCTGCTTGCAAGATACTTGGGGTGAAGTAGCTCCTAGTGAGGTGGGACAGGGCAACCCCAGTGCTCCCTAGACTTCCCAGAAGAGGGAGAACTGGAAAGAGTGGTTTGCCATGTGGGAAGAGAGTTCAGAGCAGGGGCTGTGGGACACATTGAAAACAAGGAGGGGATGCGGGTGCCCGGAACATGTGGGGACAGGTCATTCCCAGCTGACAGTGTTGTGCATTGTTTCTTCCCATCACCCCTAGAAGGGGCCTGCGAGGATTATGGTGATGGGCGGATCTGTAAGGTGCGATTCGATGCCAACGGTGCTGCTGCTGTAAAACGAGATCCAAGGGAAGTCAAGCTGCTACCCATGAGTCACATGCTGCTGCCGCATGACCAGGTGCACTACCTACAGGTGAGCTATAGGCACTACAGGGGTACCCTGCTTTCCAGTCCCTTCTCCTTTGTGTGTCGCGCCTAGCTAGTCCTCTCCCAGGAACTCTATTGGAGTGTTAAGGGGCCAGTAGTCTGCGACACAGGGATATAACCCATGGATTCCCCGCTGTAAAATGCTTCCTTTCTTTCACTCTATCTTGGAGGCTTTCCCCAAGCCTGGCAGGATCTCTCTTCCCCTCACCTTCAGCTCCTCTTACCTTCTTTCAGGTCCCCATCTCCCGGAGAATGTCCCATGACGAAACTAGCTTCTTCTCCTCCCACCGCTCCACTCCATCCTTCCTTCACAAGTGGTCCTCATCTGATGACATCCGAATTGCCACTCCCCGCAAGCTTGGGGGCCCTGGCTTCCTTCCTCCTGAACTGCGTGACTACCACCATCGCCGGCGGCCCCCTGAAAATGAGCTGACCACTCTCAGGCAGTTCCTAGAGGGGGGGCTGGTCCCCAGAGGATCTGGCTCCAGCGCCTGCTTCTTCAGGGATGAGATCACCACGTTCATCGATGAGACGCCTCTGCCCTCCCCAGCCTGCAGCCCACGCCACTCCCGCCTCCCACTCGCATTGCGCCGAGACCGTCGCCTCTCCCTAGGGGGTGCTGAAGAGGGGGAAGAGGGCCCTGAGCGGGCACGGCGCTGCTCACTGTCTGGCAGTGAAGACTGGCATCTGCAGGACAGACAGCAGGTATCACATGAAAGGACCCTTGAAGCCTATGAGGCACATACCTTCAGGGAGCTCAATCTGTGAGAGACTGCATCAGAGACGTTCACTGCCATTGGGATTCTTAAATACAACTTTCACTGCCCCCGATCCTGGGACCCAATGGATAATTTATCTTCTCGTATTTCTCAACAGCTGGCGGAAACAAGGCCCCCTCTCCATATGCTGAGGTGGTTGGGGGACAGCGAGTGCAAAAGGTCTGCACAAAGGAGCCGGGGACAGGAGCAGCCTGTGCCTACTCACAGGTTATAAACATGACTTTGGGTGGCCCTCAGTTAGTTCCACCCCTTGTTAGGTCCACACTCTCATTAGCTCCGCCCATCACTGAAAATGCCCCTGAGAGCAGAGGTGGGGACAGAATAGTATTAAAATTCTATATTTGGAGTGTCAATGTGTGTCTGTTTTTAAAACACTGTATTAATAATAACTTCATTTCCATGGCAACAACATGATTGTCAAAATGTTTAATGAAGTTTCCCAGGCTTCCGGGGAAGGACATAAGAAAAAGGCAAAGCTCCCCTCACCTGCATTCTTAACACTGCAGCAGACAGAGTGGGAGGCAGCAGACATTTAATGGCAACAGTGCTGAGGGGAGGAAGTGAAGGAGAGTTCTGTACCAGGAAGAATTTTCAGGAGACAGGAGGGATGGTTCTGTCGTTAGTCGTAGGGGTGACTTGGGCTGTGTCCACACTAGACTTTGACGTTTAACTGATTAAAGGGGGCCACTTCATCCTCCCCGCCCACCATCCGTGGCAGGGCTGGAGCAGGTCTCCGCCAGCTGCTCCAGCCCCCACCAGTTAACTGGACCAAGTAAGCACACATGGTAAGGATGATGCTTACCGGTTAATCTTTCACATCCCTACTTTGGTGACAGGTGAAAACTGTAAGAAAGTGGGGGGGAGGGGAGAGTCAGCATGTCCTGTAGCCGGACATGACTCTCAGCCACCAGATAGAACAGAAGGTTTATTTGTTGACAGGGATACAGTGTGGCACAGGAACCAGAAGCGGTCAGTACAATCCATCTTGGGGTGTGTGGGCTCAGAGTCAAGGGCCCTGTCACTGCACCCCAGGCCATTGAGACTCATTCTCACACACAGCAGCCTGTCTCCCCCTGCAGCCAGCCCTGCCTCGAGCCTTTGTCCAGCTTCCTGGACAAAAGATGTCACCTGGTCACGCACACCCCCTCCCAGGCTCAGGTTACAGTGAACTTGAGGAGGACACTCACACCAAAATTCCCATCACCACCTAGGTATTGATGCAGTGCCTAGGGAAACTGAGGCACACACCCAGAGTTACTACAGGATGCAGAAATCACATGACGTAACAGCGAGTACAATCCCCTCCTTTGTCACATCACCATTCCTCTGGTTCAGTCTCATCAGGGCATCAAGACTGGGAGTAAAAAGCACTAGTGGCTACTTGTGTTTTTATATGAAACCAGCCCTGTTCAAGAGAATGGTTAAATCCATTGGAGATGATTAAGTGAAGACAAGACAAAAATATTTTGCCTACAGGCCAGTGTTTCCTTGTTCACTGGCAGGCAGATGAATTTTGGCTGCCTGGATTTACCCATTCCTAGGGGCTGTAAGACACTGCCATGGCAGCATGGGATACAGGTGTAGAGAGGGCATTAGGGAAGAAGGTTCAAAGGATGGCGCTCAACAATTGGACCTGTGTTCTAGGTGTTTAATGCAGCTACCTTTATAATTGAACCCTGAGACCAAAAGCCCATCCATCCAGCTGGCTGTCACCCATAGCCTGTTGAACATCTGCTGCAGACCTTCAGGAACAGAACCAATGTCTCCTGGAGAAGGCCACAAAGAAACCTCTACTGTATGCAGACTCCAAGCAAAGCACTTGTTGAACTACATCCCTGCTGGAAACTAACACACCTTGGCTGGTTTCCCCTTCCTACCAAACAGTTGGAGAAGTGCGTCAGTCAATGGGAAAGGGTGACTGGTGGGATCATGTGAGGATTACCTTGTGTTCCCTCCTATCTTGCATTGGCTGCTGTTAGCAGACAGGATACTGGGCTAGATGGACCTTCGGTCTGACCCAGTCTAGCTGTTATGTTCATTGCACCTGTCACCTGTAGAACACCTTTCCGATTCTGTCCCAGGCTGAAGGGATGGCCTGGCCTAAAGGCACTGGGAACAGGGCCCTTCCACTGCTTGCAATGGTGGAAACCAAAGAGTATTAATCAGTAACAACACAGAAAAACTTAAAGGAATAGTCTAGTAGCACCTTAGAGACTACCAAAACGTGTAGAGGGGATCATGAGTGTTTGTGAGCACAGCCCACTTCTTCAGATGACCGCATCCAAGAATCAATAAGGGAAGGGGGAGGGGAGGGAAAAATGAGTGAACAGATCACTGTCTCTTTTCTCCTTTTTTTCCATCTCCCCTTCCCTTCCGCACTACAGCAGGTTGGGTGAGGAGGCGGACAGGCCCTCTGCTTGGCCCCGGTCCATCCAGATTTGACGCCTGCCGGGGTCTCCCTGGCACCAGGCACGTTTACTGGGAAGTCTTCCTCGCTCCTGCAGCCTTGTGCCCGCGGTCCGGGCCCCGCTCCGCTTTCGTGGCTGGCCGCCTGGGAAGTTCTGGGAGGAATTCTAGCCTCTGGCGCCTCCCCGCTCTCTGCCTCCTCTCCCAGCCCAGCCACACAGCGGCAAGAGCGGCGCTCCCGCCTCCTGCCAACGCGCCCCGCGGCGGGGTCCTCGGCCCCGGCTTCGCCTCCCGCGCCCAGCACGGCCCCGTCCCTCCGCAGCCCCCCGGCTCTGCCATGGCCCCCTGCCTCCTCGCCCTCCTCCTCCTCGCCCTGCCGGCCCCGGCCCTCCTCTCCCCCGGCCCAGGGCGCCTGCTCCCCTACGACCTGCTCTACGCCGACGGGGTGCGGGCCTACTTCGCGCGGGACTGGCCCCGGGCGGCCGAGCTGCTGCAGCGCGCCCTGCACAGCTACTCGCAGCTGCTGGGGGCGCGGCGCGGCTGCCAGGGCACATGCGGGGAGGAGGCCGGGTTCGCGGGCCCGCCGGCGGCCCCCGCCTGGGAGACCCGCTTCTTCGACAGGGTCCTGCAGCGCGCCGAGTGCCTGGAGGAGTGTCTGCGGCGCCGGCTGGGCTCCGAGCCCTCCCTCCACCGGGCCAGCAGGGAGACCCGACAGGACTTCGAGCAGAGGGAGCCCTACAACTACCTCCAGGTGGCCCTGTTCAAGGTGAGGGGAGGTCCGCGCTCACTGCCGGCCCTGAGCCCCTGCTGGGTACGGCCTGTGGCAGGAAGGCGAGGGGCACCTTCCCCAAGCCCCCAACCAAGGGGCTTCTCTGCTTCACCAGCCGCTGACCTGTGCCAAGATTGGCTTATGTGTGGGGGCAGGTGTCAGTGACTCTTAATCCCATACCTGCGCCCTGAGTCTGCCGGGCTCCCCCGGCAAGAGAACCAAGCTGACAATGGGAACAGCCTGTGTCTGCCCGGTGCTGCTGGCCTAACAAACGGGATAGGGAGTTGGTTTTGTGTATGTCCTCCGGAGTTGAGACACTTGGCTGGGGAAGGGGGAAAGGCAATTCGGAGTGAGGTGGCACCAGAGTAGAGGTTTCATCACATCCCATCTAGCAGGGGACAGCATGATGCTTTATTTAAAACTAGGGGGTTTACCCGGCCTTGCTCAAGTCCTTAACTGAAATAATTGTTCTTCTTTATTTAACTCTTTGCTGGGCAGGGGGGCTAAGGAGGAGGGGGTCAGTATGCAGGCTGCCCTAGGGAGAGAGAACTGCCCCAGCCCTCTCTCACCACATAGCATGGGGCCAAGTGCGAAGCGCCTCCCCATGGCTATCTCAGCTGCAGCGGGCAGAGCTGAGGGAGCGTGCATGTCCCCGGCTGGAGGACAGACACACACAAACAGACAAACTCTCTGAAATATATAGTTAGACAACTGTCCCTTTTTCCACCCCTGCCCTCTCTTAACTCAGTGTGATTATAGTTGCCCTGCTCCCCATCTCTGGCCCCTTGCTGCACACCCCTCTCTGCCACCATTATACAGTATAATTGTCCCTGCTAGCAGAACCCTCCTTTTCCATGCTATGAGAAAAAATCCCATTCCAGGCACATGCCATTGTCCTAGCACAACCAAATCCTGCCCTTGCTTTAAGTTACTATAAGAAGACGCTGCCTACCACATCTGGTGGTCCTAGCGCTTACCACTTAGGAGCAGTTCTTGAACAGACAGACACGCAAACTTTCTCAAATATATAGTAGTTTAGGTCCTACAATAGTAGCTACAATGTCAGACATGGCCATAGGTGGCAAGTTATATGGGCTCGTGGTGCCCATGCTCCAGCTCTACCAATATTTGGAGCTGGGTCTCTCCCCTGGCCCTGCCTGGAGCGGGCCCTGGCCCCCACCTGCCACGCGTCCTACCCCCTGGCCCCAGAGAATCCCCCCACAATTCCCTGTCACCTGCACCTTCCCGGTGCCTCCCTCCCCTTCCCTCACTGCTCCTGCCCCCCTTGCCCTCTTCCTCCCTGGTGCCTACCTCCTCTGTCCCAGTTCTCCTCATGCCCTTCTGTGCCCTCACACATGACTTGCTCCATCCCCTGCCTTCCTCATGCCCACCCCTCCTTTCAACCTCTCTTCTCCCGGCACCCACCCCTCCCCTTTCCTCTTCCTGTCTCTCACCTCCATTGCCTCTCCCAGCATCACCCTGTCCCCTCGCTTCTCACACCCCTCCCCACTCCTGCCTTTTTCCTCATTGTCTCCTCTTGGCCCCCTGGCATTTGTCTCTCCTCTACCCTGCTCCTTGGTGCCTGCCCCTTTCTTCTCCTGTCCTGGCCTCCTCCTCTCCCCTCTGCACAAGCCCCTTCCTCTCTTCACCCCCCACCACTTCGTTAGTTTTCCCCCTGCCTCTTCCCTCACCTTCTGCCATCCCAACACCTGCACCTGCCGGGCGAGTCAGCATGGCGAGTGGCTGCCTTGTGTGCAGGGGCTGGAACCAGGGCCGTGGTGCTGTTTTTAGTGCTGCAGCCCCAGCCCAGGAGCAGCTACACCATAGTCCAGCTCCAGTCCCGGCACATGAGGCAGTGCGCTCCATGTGCTGGGACTCAAGCTGGGGCCATGGTGCTATTTTTAGTATTGCGGCCCAGGCTCCAGCTATGGCAGCTGTCACTCAGCCTGCGTGGTGGCTGCCCAGCTGCTCCAGGGGTGTGCAGTCACCTGCCACACGGCCCCACCTTTAGGAGCAGCCGGGGCCGCAGCTGCGTGGCTCTGCTGAGTGGGTGGGCGGGAATGAAATTCTTGGTGCGTGCAGGCGCACACCTTACAGGGCACCCTGGTCAACATAGCATGTTGGTTTATTAGGCCTATTCTGCAAATATAGTTCCAAAGCCAGGCTGGCTAATGGCATGTATGTGGGGAGGGAGGTTTAGACATGAGAAGGAACTGCCCGGGGACTTGGCAGTTGCTCTACGTGGGTTGTCTTGTCCTTGCAGCTGAAGAAGCTGGATGAAGCGGTGTCAGCGGCTCACACGTTTTTCGTGGCCAATCCCCAGCACATACAGATGCGTGAAGACATGGAAAAATACCAGCGCATGGCAGAGGTGAAGCTAGAGAGTTTCCGAGACCTGCAGGCCACACCATATTGGGTGAGACCCCCATGGAGATCTGTGCACCTGATGCATACTTCAGCAAGGCCTGCCAACTTACTCCAGGGGATCAGGGCCCAAGATTAACCCTGGCTTCCCCATCTCTGCTTCATTGCCCCACAGGGGTCAGAGCCTGAGGGTTTCCATAGACCAGGGGTGGGCAAACATTTTGGCCTGAGGGCTACATCTTGGTGTGGCAATTGTATGGCAGGCCATGAATGCTCACAAATTGGGGCCTGGAGTGTAGGAGGGGGTACAGGCTCTGGGGTGGAGCCAGAAATGAGTTCAGGATGCAAGAAGGTGCTCCAGGCTGGGACGGTGAGGTTCGGAGGCTAAGAGGGGCCTCTTGACTGGGACGGGATTGGGGCATACAGGGAGATGAGGGACTCGGGCTCTGGGGTGGTACTGGGAATAAAGAGCTTGGGGTGCAGAAGGGTGCTCCGGGTTGGAATGGAGGGGTGTGGGAGTGGGATCAGTTCTTGGGCTGGGGCTGGGACACCAGTGGGGGGTGAGGCTGTGGCTGGGGGAGGCACTCTCTGGGAGGCCTCTGGGGATGAGAGATTTGGGGTGCAAGAGGGTGTGTGCTGGGCTAGAATGGAAGGCTTTGGAGGGCAGGAGGAGGGATCAGGGCTGGTGCTGGGGTTTTGGGAGGTGGAGGCACAGAGGTGCAGGATCTAGGTGGTGCATACCTCAAGCAACTCCTGGAAACAGCGGCACATTCCCCCTGTGGTTCCTATGCAGAGGTGGGGCCATATGGCTTTGTGTACCACCCTGTGTGCAGGCACCACCCTTGCAGCGTCCATTGGTCACAGTTCCCAGCCAATAGGAGCTGGAGAGCTGGTGCTTGGGATGGGGGCAGTGCACAGTGCCCCCAGGCTGCCCTGCTTCCAGGAGCCACGTGGAGCTGCTACAAGCACAGAATGGGGCAGGGTAAGCCCCCAACCCTCCTCTTTGGCTGGCGCACCCTGGCGGGAGCTCAAAACCTCATTAAAAGGTCTGACAGGCTGCATGTGGCCCATGGGCCATAGTTTGCCCACCCCTGCCATAGTGCATTATCCAAACTGACCCACAGACAGTAAGGCTGCCCTCTGAGTGATCCAAAATCCTGGGTAGCCAATTACCAATTGAGCATGAAGGGTGGGGCCCAGACATCAACCACAAGGCCTGGTGCTGCTCCTTGCAGGAGGCGTACGAAACCGGGGTGCAGCACTACAATGCAGATGAGTACCTGCAGGCTGCCAGGAAGCTGGAAGAGTCGCTCGAAGAGGTGCTGTTGGCACTGGAGGATTGTCGCGCTCTGTGCGAGGGGCCCCAGGAGGATGGCACAGAGGAGGAGATGCAACCCAGCCTTTATGAAGCCATCGCAGGTAGTGTGAGGGGCGCTGTGTCGCTGGGTGGGTCACTCTTTCTCCTCTGGACATGTGCCTTCCCCTGGCATCCCAGTCGGCAGAAAGGGGAGCTGCTGTACTGCTGCACTGCTGCCCTTCATCCCCTCTCTTTCCCTGTCAGCCCATTACATGCAGGTCCTGATGTGCAGGCAGCACTGCGTCCTGGAGATTGCCACCAAGCCCGGACGGGTTTCAGCCACAGACGATTTCATCCCATCCCATTTGGACTTGCTGCAGTTTGCTTATGATCAGGGTAAGCAGCGCGGCTGGCCAGCAGGTGGCGCTGTGACACTAGTGAGTGGAGAGTGAGGGCTGTACCCACGTGGGCAGTGTGGTGTCCGGTGGATTGGGGGGAGCCTAACTCAGCTCTTGAGTCTCCTCCAAGGCCATCCCACCCTCACTGCTGCTTTTCTCCATCCATGGACGCCTCCCCACTGGGGCCTGTGAGCCAGGGTCCATCTTGGAACGACCCCTCTCACTGAAAGTGCTACATTGTCCTGCATTTTGCTTCACTACCCCAGACTAACACGGCTACATTTCTATCACCCCTCTCACTGGAGGGTCATTTTAATCTTGCCCCTTTTTCTCCTATGATGTCCCTAAAATCTGGCCTTTCCTCTCAATCCGCACAGCCAAAGCTCTTGCCTTGCCCCTCCCCCCCATTTCTCACCATTACCATGGCCCCCTTCTCTTCTCCAGCCCTTCCTCCTTTCAAGCCTGTGTAGGACGCTGCTGCTAAAGTCACCTTCTCAGGGCTCTGACCATGTACCCTGGCATGCCTCTGCTGACTGCCCCTGCACCTCCCTGTCAGACACAAACCCCTTGGTTTTCCCAGTTAGACCTGTGGAGAATTAACTCTGCCCTGCCTAGCTGTTCTAGTGACACTGGGGCTGTGCCCATATTGCCACCACTACCAGTCAGTTTGTCCTTTCAGCACTGCCTTCTCCCTCCCATGCAGCCCTGTGTAGGGGGACACCCAAACAGCCACTGTCTGATCCTTCTCCAGCCTCCTCACCTCTGCCCGAGGCCTCCAGGACTTAGCCTGCTGAGCAAGTTACGAGCAGAGGCAGTTCCTCTTCCCTCCTTCCCTTGCCCCGCTTTTGTCTTCCTCCCTTCTACCACAACCTCCTAACCCCAATGAAAAAAGCTCCATGGAACTAGCAAACCGAGCCCGTTCTTCACCAGGCTCATTGCTTGTCTGGGTGTCATAGAACCATCGAATCCCAGGGCTGGAAGAGACCTCAGGGTGTCATCTAGTAAAACCCCCTGCTCAGCGAAGGACCAACCCAACTAAATCAACCCAGCCAGGGCTTGGTCAAGCCAGGACTTAAAAACCTCTAGGGAATGGAGATTCCAGCACTTCCCTAGGTAACCCATTCCAGTGCTTCACCACCCTCCTCAGGAAATAGTTTTTCCTAATATCCAACCTGGACCTCTCCGACTGTAACTTGAGACCATTGTTCCTTGTCCTTGTCCCCATTGCCTACCCTTCATCGACCTCTGGCCTCCAAGCCCCGCAAGCCAGGGCATGTCAGAATGGGCCCTGATCCGGAGTGTGCCCAATGAGCACTGTCATCATGCAGATATTCACTGATCACAACAATTTCATAGTCCCAGATCTTCACGGGTATCTAGGTGCCTAACTGCCAGTGATCTCAATAAGCACTAAGTGCCTAAATGTGTCTGAGGATCTAAGCCGTAGTTGCAAGACCTCACCATACCCATCTCCTTCTCTGCCTCTGAACCAGCTGGGAACCAGGCCTTGGCTGCTGAATGCGCCGCTTCCTACCTGCTCTTCTATCCTGCGGATGAGCTGATGTTGGAGAAGATGAAACAGTATGAGGCGGAGCTGGGAGAAGGAACATTAGTCACAGCCAGAGAGGTACCAGCACCACTCCTCCAGTTCTGCCTTCTCTGAGTCTCTTCTTCCCCCTACGGTTCGGCCAGGGTTGGGTCCCAATGGGGAGAGATGCCTTTATATGTGTGTGCATGTAGAGCCCACACACAGGAAAAACTTAAAAAACAACAAATGCGTAGCACTTTAGCACTTTATAGACTAACAAAACATGTTGATGATATCATGAGCTTTCATGGTCACAGCTCACTCCTTCAGATGACTAGAGTGTAGGATGGCCCCACATACAGATGATCGGGCTGGGGTCTCCCCAAGGCAGAATGAGGGTGCCTTTGTGAGGCTAGGGGGTGGTTGGGAGTCTCCCCAGGACTCCCCTATGTGGGACAGTTGTTTGACAGTTGTACATGTCTCCAGAATATTCGGCGCTATGTGCAGAGGTCTCTGATGGAGAAGAAGTTGATTTACTATGCGGTGGAGCATCTGGGAGGAATTTTTAATGACCCTGTAAGTAGTTGCATCTTCTTTCAGAAGGCTGAGTTCTCCCTGCCCTAGTCTCATGAAGGCAATTTACTGTTCATTAATCTATAGCATTCACTTCACCAGATTATTGTCCTGGCCCTGTAAGGGTTGGACATTGATGTGAGGTAGAATGATCTCCAAGGTGAAGTGGAGACCCTCAAAGCCCTCTTTTCTCCTGTGCCTGTGACCACAGCTGGGGGTGAGAGGGCAAGAAGGAATTTCCACGTGGAAATCCGAACTTTATGCAGCTTGGGAGGCAAGAACACGCACTAAACAGGCCCAGTGGTCTGATCTGGCCTGGGAGGAAGTGGGGCACTGGATTAGGCGGGTCCATCTGTCTGATCCAGCATGGGAAGAGTGTGCTGGGTAGCTGAGCCCCTCCTTTTGTTTCTTTAGGATCCCTGGACCCCAGAGGAGCTGATTCCTGAAAGTCTGAAGCAGAAACACAGGTAAGAGCTAAAGCAGCGTGCAGGGTGTGAGTTGGAGGCATGCTGAGCATGGGAGTGACTGTGCGTGGAAGAGAGATGCGGGGTGTTACCTGTGGTATACAGGAGGTCTGACTAAATGATCACTGTGGTCCATTCTGACCTTGGAATCTGGGACTCTGGTTTGTTGCTGAGTGTGTGACTGAAAAGGGAGCAAGGGGCTATATCTGTGGATGCTGACAGCCCCTGTCTGTGTCTCTCCCTTGCTCCCGAGAGAGAATCAGGAGAAGCAGAGGCTGGAGAATCTGGATGTTGGAGACCAAGAGCAGAGGGGTGAGTAAAAGATCCTGGGATGGGAGACAAAAGCCATTGAAAGACAGGGCTAAATACTGTCTGAGCCTCTACTGTTCCAGGCTCAATGATTGTAATGACAACATGGATGCAAACTAACTGCCTCCCATCACTACCCAACGGAGCCCCGCGTACCTTCCCGACCACCTTCCCCTCATCACCCAAGCCGGCTGCACGCGTGGCAGCTGGTCCCCTTTCGAACTGCGCCGAAGAGACATCTGTACACACTCGTGCTTCACATGCTCCACTTCCCCACACTTGTGACCTGCCCAGATACCAAGTGGTGGGACCTCCTCCCACCAATAGAGGGTGGGGAGCCCCGGTGGGCCAGTCTGTACTCCACCTTGGTTCCACGGCTCGCCAAGGACATCAGCTGGAGAATCCTGCATGGCACAGTGAGCACAGGCATGTACTTGGCACAGTTCACCCCCATTCCCGACACTTGCCCCTTCTGTGGTGTGGGGAGACCCTGGCACATGTCTACCTCGAGCTCACCAGGTTACAGCCCCTCTTCTGGCTCCTCCAGAACCTCTTGTTGAGGTTCTGGCTGCACTTCTCCCCTCACCTGTTAATTTATGCACACACCATCCGTGGCCCCACAAAGTTGCAGGACCTCCTCCTCAGCCTCCTCCTGGCTCTGGCCAAGATGGCCATTCACAAGACCAGGGAGCAGAGGTTGGCAAAGGGAAGGGCCTGTGGCTGCGGGGCCTATTTCCGCTCCTGTATCCGCTCACACATCCAGGCAGAGTTCACTAGGTGGCGACCCCTGGTTCTCTCAAGACCTTCGAGGGGCAGTGGGTGGTGTCTGGGGTTCTC
The DNA here is from genome assembly GCF_052426305.1 of Pelodiscus sinensis. Taxonomy (NCBI): domain Eukaryota; kingdom Metazoa; phylum Chordata; order Testudines; family Trionychidae; genus Pelodiscus; species Pelodiscus sinensis. Next base: position 143,157,597 of record NC_143052.1, on the reverse strand, counting down.
TGCTCGGTGTCCCCATCTGGCTCCCTCGTTTTAGCCCTTTGACCTCTACACCTATTCCTGATATTTCTTTATTTGTCCCCAGTAACTAGTTGGCATTCTGGGCTCTGTGTACCCTCCCCGTAGGTTGGGGGGAGGTCCTTCCAATGTGGGTGGGCTAATGCCTGCCCACCTTCTGGAATCCAATAGGATCACTGCCCCATAGAGCATAGGCTGCTGGGCAAAATCTTCAAGTGCATGCTGTTTCTGGGACCTGTGAAATAACAGCCCTGAAGGCACTGCAGCTGAAACCGCACAGTGCTAATGTTGATGTAGGGCAAACCAGCCATGACTCGGTGCAGCTAGCGTGGACATGTTAAACCAGTTGGGCTTAAGCCACCTCAGCGGTTACACGTTTACCCTAAATAAACACATTTTAACACCCCTAGTAGGAGGCAGAGACAAGACGTGTGTGTGGAAAAAGGGGGATGATTTAAGTCTTTGCTAGGTTTTGTTCCTTGTGGCGCAGTCTAAAGACCTTTTTGAACTCTCAGCTGCTTCTGCAGATCCAGAGAGTACCCACAAGGAGACTGAGCCCTTTCTCCTCCCACACAGGTCCATTCTCTTTTGAGGGGATCACCGTCGCCATGGACTCTCGCCAGCTGAATGGATCCCAGCGAGTTTTCTTTGACAGAGTGCTGACAGAGTCCGAATGTAAGGACATTCTCCGGCTGGCAATGGTGAGGACAGAAGCCTACAGGGGTATAAGGACATGGAGGGAGGGGCAGCCTACCCCGGCCCAGCACTGTCATCCTCCAGCAGGGGTGCTCTGACATAGGATGGGCGGTGGGGAGAGAAGAAAGGACACCGTGCCTGAAACTCCCCTCCAATCTATTTCAGGCAGCTGGCGGCAGGGGAGATGGTTACCGGGGCAGACAGTCCCCTCACACCCCCCATGAGAGATTTGAAGGGTTAACAGTGTTGAAGGCTTTGAAGGTAAATGGCTCAATGCTTCCGCATATGTTGGGGTCCCATCCCAAGACATGGCTTGTCTCGGGGAGTTCCTTGGGCTCCAGCTGCTTGCTCACCTGACTGTGGGTGAGGGGTTCACAGAGTGTTCTCCCTGTGATACATGAGCTGTCTCACAGGCCACTCTCTTGCATGGGGGGCACATTTCTCACACGTGTGCTTCCTCCCATGGACCCACTCAGGCCGTCTCTCGTGGTCTCATGACCCTCCCACGGGCACAGGCTATTTCCCAGGAGGCACTGCTTCACCCAGGCCCAGGCTGTGTGTTTCTGTCCTGCTTTTGCAGGGGCCTTTCTCAGGTTTCATTTCCTCTGTTGTTTCCCCTGTTGTTTCCCAGAGTGCTTCTCACCCTCTGGCCCAGAGGAGGGTGTTTTTCCTGGACCTGCTTCTCCATTGCATACACAGAAATGGAGGTGATGTTTCTCATGGCTTTTTCTCTCCTGCATGTGCACAGTCCCAGGCGTCTTGCATTGGTCTCCTTGCTTGTGCATGCATGTGAACACAGGACTTCTTGCAGGCATGCTGCTCCCTCACACACACATGTTGTTTCTCACTGATGTGTTCCTTACACGTGTGGTTTCTCACAAGCGTGTTTTTACTTTCCAGCTGGCACAGGATGGGACCGTGAACTGGAGAGATGCCAGACTGCTCCTGCATGCCAGTGAGAAGTCCCGGAAAATAGTAGAGTCCTATTTCACCCCTGGGAAAAGGCTCCATTTCTCATTCACGCACCTCGTGTGCCGCACGGCTGTGGAGGGTAAAGGAAGCCCAGTCCTAGCTCCCTAGAGATTCCCCTCCCCACACCATCTCTGGGCCCCTGCTTATCCACAATCCAAGCGGTGCCCTTTGCCTGCTGTATCTTCTATCCTCAGGCGCTAATGTTCCCCTGCAATGTCCCTTTCCAGGGGAGCAGGATGGTCGCATGGATCTCAGTCATCCAGTTCATGCTGATAACTGTCTCTTGGATCCTGAGGGGAAAGAATGCTGGAGAGAGCCGCCTGCCTACGTGTACAGGGACTACAGGTGAGAGTAGATGGGCCCTGAAGCTGAGAAGTTGGAGGTAAAAACATATCCCCAGCTCCAGAGAGCACAGTCAGTGTGTCTGGGGGGGACCCCAGAGTTTCATGGGAACAGAGGGATTGCCACACTTGAGCAGGCCTGGCATCTGGTTCATCTGGCCTTGGAATCTGTGAATCTCTCTAGTCCAGTGTCCTGCCTGTCACCGTAGTCAGGACCAACTTCTCCAAAAGAAAGAGCAGAGCGACCCACAGGCAGATGTGGGATATGTCCCCCATGTTAGCTTTCACCTGGCCTTTAGTTGTTAGGGACTGGCATGAGCCCTGAAGCATGACCTGTAACATTCCTTCCAAAATGTCGTTCTCTGTGATAACTCTGCTAGTCTTGTCCAGTCTCATTCTGCATCTTGCTCAGTGTGTGGCCTCAGTAGCTGTGATCTCCACAGTGTAATCCTACATTGGGTGGGAAAGTATTTCCCTCTCTAGTGCTGAATTCCCACCTTTCAGTGCCACTGGGTGTCCCTGTGGTGGTCAGTGCTTCTTGGTTACTGGTCCATGCTCTTCTGCTGTGGAGAGGGAATGGTGGGGGAGCCCTGGCCCTTCCACTGAGCTTCAGTTCAGGGCCCTGAAAGGTTTCCACAAATCCAGCGCTTTTAGGCTGCCCCCCTCTCTCCCTGGGCCACTTCTACCACCCGCTCTGTGGTCCAAGTTTTGCAGTCTGCTGTGAGCAGGTAACAGGGAAATTCTGCTGTTTCCATCAGTGTACTCAGGATGTTAAAAGGTGGGTAAATGACTAATCATGTAGTCCAGCACCTGCAGTTTGCAGCACCTAACAGCACCTGCAATCTGTCTGGGCCCAGCAGTTCAGTGCATTTCTCCAGAGGAAGACTCCTGTAGCACCCCTTCACAAGGGCTCACAGAGCAGGTCCTTCTCCCTCCCTGGTCAGCCCTTTTCTAAGATGTCTGGCTTCCATTTAAGCCCCCTCCTCTGTCTGGCGCATGCTCTGCAGGTGAGCCGGGTGAGGTTGTTCGGGCCCAGAATTGCTCTTGAAGCCTTAAGTGTACAGCCACTAGAACTGAAGGGGTGGTACACCCCATCACATACCCTCCCTCCCTGGTGTCAGGGAAACTTGTGGTTCTCATTCTCCCCCGCTGATGGAAAAAAACCCTGTTTTCTTATGGTCTGTCTTCCCCTGTACAGTACTTGACAACAATAGGACTAAAGGAAAGGTACCTTCTCATTGCCCTTTGGTTGGTATCTTTCCCTGGGTTCAGTGGAGGGGAGTGAGATCTGACGTTGAAAGGATTTTCCACCAAATAATGGTCTACAGCCCACTCTACAACCAGGGCTTCCTTCCCAGTGATGGAGTAGGATATTTCTCAAGGAAAGAGCTTCTGGCCATGGGTCGCATGTTACCCATTAAGGTTCCATGTGTGGTACAAGACATTTGTTTACCATTGCCCATGCACAGGGTGGCCAAATTCTGCTGTTTCCATCAGTGTACTCCGGATGTTAAGAGGCGGGTAATTGTGTAGTCCAGCTCTTACTACATTTAAAATGCAGAGCTGCGGCGGTCCCAGACTTATCAACTCAGGCTGCTGTGAACAGGAGCTGCTGCCAGAGCAGCTTCTGCCTGTGGTGAGACTCAGCCCTCTGCAGGCAGAGGCTGCTTCATGTCAGCCTTCTCTACCCCTCTCTGTTGCTGCCTCTGTTAGAGGCAGCAGTGGGGGAAGGGGGGAGGCAGTGTCGCAGAGATGGTGCTGGGGGGAACTGGCTTTTTAAGGCAGCGGGTGGGGCGGAAAGTGAGTAAAGTACTCAACTTGACTACTCGCTTGCATCCCTAATGGGCACACCCTACAAATTCGAGATACACAAGCACAGTTAGCAAAATACCCTGTCCCGGGAGACTGCCTTGATTACAACAATCGTGGAGCTCACTGAAATGAAGGAGGGCCACTCATGCGGGCCACTTGCTAGCGTAGGTTTCCCATCACTGATGTACACCAGGGCACACTGCCAGTGGTCAAAGTCCACGGTCCATCTGTAGCTGGAATGTAGCCGTGGTTCCATGAAGGCTGAAGGAAACAATCTGAAATGGATAGAGCCCGCACAGTGCAGGAAATGCTGCTTCTCTTGTGCTGCGTCTGTCACAACCATCTGCCAATAGCCCTTCATAAGGCCAAAAGTGGATTATGTACTTGGTGGCCCCAGGCCTGTCTAGCAACTCAAAAACTGTAGGCATAAGGTACAGACTGCGCTTCATACAGCTTTTACTCTCTGGAAAAATTGTTGCAGAGTTAGGCTGACACATGACGTTTCAGCTCGAACTTAAGGGTGCTCTGCCACATGCTGTGGGACTCCTCAACCACCCACACGTCTAACATGCTCTGTAGTTCTTGAGGAACCATCTCCCACATCTTCTGTAGCAGGGATTGGAGGCTCTCTTAGATTGTTTTCCTGGTCGAATGTCTGTGGGATGGGGTAGCAGACCAGGTGGGTTCACCCTAGTAGTGCTGAGAAAACAGGGGAAAGCGTCTGTCAGCCATAGTAATTATCCCTTTTCTTCAGGCTGTAGTTCTTCCCTGTGGGTATCAGGCCAGCGTCATAGCCTAAGGGTTCCTGTGGACTGAGCTCGAGTGGAGCTACTGCTATGAGGAGGCTGGCCTGCCAGGCCTGTAGCAGATTCACATGATAAATCTGCATTTCTTTTCTCTCCTCTTCCCTGGCTGATGACTTTCATAATTGACCACTGGTAGATGTCATCTGGTCTCCCATGTTTACAAAAGATAAATTCTAACTGAAACAGGTGCAGGGAAGGGCTACTGGGATGATCCAAGGAATGGAAAACCTACCTTGCAAGAGGAGACTCAAAGGCTTGTTTAGCCTAACTAAAAAAGGCTGAAGGGAGATATAATTGCTGTTTATAAATATATCACAGGGGTAGATGCTGGGAAGGGAGAGAAGTTACTTAAATTAAGCACCAACACTGACACGAGAACAAGTGTGTATAAACTGGCCATCAAGTTTAGGCTTGAAATTAGACAAAGGCTTTTGACCATCAGAGGAGTGAAGTTCTGGAGCAGGCTTCTAAGGAGAGCTGGGGGAGGGAAAGGGGCAAATACCTAAATGTCTTCAAGACTGAGCTCCATAAGTTTATGGAGGGGAGGAAATAATGGGACTGCCTATAATGGCATCTGGCCAATCTGTGACTGCTACCAGCCAAGATATCCAGTGCCCAGTGATGGGGCACTAATGGCGAGGGCTGGGAGTTACCACAGAGCATTCTTTCCCAGGTGTCTGGCTAGAGGGTCATGCCCACACGCACAGGGTCTAACTGATGGCCATGTTTGGGGTTGGGAAGGAATTTGCCTCCCAGTCAGATTGGCAGAGACCTTGGGGGTGGGGATGTTGCCTTTCTCTTCAGCATTAGACACAGTCACTTGTGGATAAACTAGTGTGACTTGACATTTTTAATCATGATCTGAGGACTTGAGTAACTCATCCAGAGATTAGGGATTTATTACAGGCATAGGCACTGACTTCGTCGGCGCTCTGGGGATGGAGCACCCATGGGAAATATTAGTGGGTGCTGAGCATCCATGGATAGCCAACTCCCGCCTCTTCCGCCCTGTGTCTCTGCACTGGCAGCTCTGCTTACTGACTCTTCCCAGCGATTCTGGAGTTCTGGGAACAGCTGATTCACAGCTTCCAGGAAGCTCCAGGGGGAGGAGGAGTGGGGATGGGGCATGCTTGGCAGGGGCTTGTGGAATGGAGGCAGGGCCTGGGGACAAGGGGTGGGTTGAGCTAGAGAGGAAGTCGGCACCTATGATTACAGAAGTGGGTGAGTGAGGTTCAGTGGCCTGTAATGTGCAGGCGGTGAGTCTTGGTGATGATGATGGTCTCTTCTGACGTGAAAGTCTGTGACTCTGAATCCCCTCACCAAGATCTTCCAACTACAGCTAGCTTTCCAGGTTTGAGGGCTTGAGGGTCATTCCTATTGTGAATTGTTGGTGGCGTGCATGTTGTCTCCGAGCTGCGCTGGCTCTGGCCAGATAGCCTGTGTATACAAACTGTCACCATCCCCTTGTTCTTGTGTTCCGAGACTGGGAGAACAACTTTCTTCACCAGAGCATTCACTCTTGTGTCAGCTTTCATAATGTCCCTGTGATGGGATGGACTAGGCTCTGAGACTCATAGCTGGAGACCTGGTGGCCCTGCCACACCCTGCCCTAAAAAAGACCAATAAAGAGGACTTCCAAGCTGGCTGTGTGGGATACAGCCACTCTAGGCAATCAGAAAAGGCTGGGCCTTCATGGAGCAGCCAGCGAGGGCCCATCAGGGTCATATAAAAGGAACTGCAGAGCCAGAGTGAGTTCAGTTTGCTAGGAGGGACTGGAGAAACAAGAGGTGCTCCTGGCTGTCTGGAGAGAAGGCAAGGCCCAAAGCAGGTAACTACTAGCAGGGACCAGGAGAGCGAGGAAGGAGCTTCTGGCTGATTATTGGAATTAGCTAAGATGAGCTCCAGGAAAGTGGCCCAGGGAAACAGAGCAGCCATTAATAAAGGGACAGAGCACAAGGCTGCCAAACTTAAAAGGACCTGGAGCAGTGAGTGGGACTGGGTCCCTCCCATCACCTGTTGGGAGGCGTGGCTGATGGGAGGGAACTGGGGAAAGGGGTTACACTGGCACTGAGCATGGGAGCTAACTGAGACTTGGCAGGAAGCCGTTGCCTGCAAACTGAGCCCAAGAGGCTTGGCTCAGCAGGAAGTCTGGAGTCACTGAAGACAAATAGAGGCAAGGAGTCCCTGGGAAGAAGCCCTTGGGCTGCGGCTCTGTTCCAGAGTAGAAGTCTTACAGCCTAGCCAGACCAAGCATGTATAGCCTGCTGGGCCCTGGTGAGCTGTTTTAGACGAGCGTGCCTGGCCAGGGCTGTTGGACAGGGGACATCTGAATTGTGTCTCCAGAAGGTTGGTTAGTTGGTTTCATGCTTGGACAGAATGTGACTTGGTCAGAGGACGGAGTCACCGAAGCCCCATCTCGCAAGTGCAGTAGCCGACAGGGCTCACTTTGAGAAGAAGAAATTGAGAAAAAAGGGCAGGCGTATGCGCTCGACACTCAGTGATCCCAGGCCCCTGGTCATTCTCACTGCTCTTCTCTGAACCACACTAGTTCTTCGCTATCCATTGGAGACGGGGTCCCCAGCTGCCTCAGTGATGTATGCAAAGGCAGTATAATGCTCTCCATGTCGTTCTCCAGCTTCTTCCTTGTGCACCCAAGCATCCTGTTTGCTTTTTGACCACAGCTGCTCACTGAGGAAAGACTGTCTCTCGGCAGCCAGTAGCAACACCCAGGTCCCTTCCCTGAGCTGATACCCTTTGTTTAGAACCACACAAGTGGTACGAGTCATTTCATTCTTCTTCTTCACTGTGTATTGCTTTGCATCCACCAATACTCAACTTCATTTGCCATCACCCGGCTCATTCCTCTGGCGGGTCGAGGGCTCTGACGTTTCTCCCAGACCCCTCTGGTACTGACTGACCTAAATAATACTGTGATGCTGTCAGCTGCAGATTTTGCTTCCTCACATTCCAGATCATCATTTATTTATATATATATATATATTAAAGCTAGTCCAGACCATTGAGGCTGCTGCTCTTAATCTTTGGGATGAAAACTGGCCATTTCTGCCTAGTCTTTATTTTCTGTACTGGAGCCAGTTTTTGCCCCATAACCCTGCTTCACATCCTGTGACTTCAGTTCTTTAGTAGCTCTTATTCAGAGTCTTGTCAAGGCTTTTTGCAAGTCTAAATAAATTATATCAATTGATTCCTTTTTTCTGTTTTACTGACACATTCAAAGACTTCTAAGGAATCAGTGAGACAAATTTTTCCTTTGTAGAATTCAGGCAGGCTGCAGATCATGAACTTCTAATTTTCTTGTTGATTTGAATTATTGTTTCAACCAGTTTGCCTGGCACAGCTGTGAAGCTTGCTGGGCTGCAATTCCGCAATCGCCCCTAGAGACTGTACGGAGGGTGTGAAGTGTGGGTCCAGCAGAGAGGCAAGGAAATCTGGGGAATCTCCCTTATCCAGCAGCAGTCTCTTCCTTTCCACAGTGGGATCCTCTATCTCAACGACGACTTCCTTGGTGGGGACCTGTTCTTCACTGAACTGGATGCAGTGACCGTTACGGTGAGTCCAGTCTGGCCCAGGGAAAGAGAGTGGCTGACAGGATGGGAGTTTGCCCTGAAGGCAGACGCTGGGGAAAGCCAGTGTGTGATAGGCCCCTCCACTCCAATGGAACCCAGCCCTCAAAACTCAGCAGATTCAAATTGGGGCAGCCAAAGGCAAATTTAAGAAAATCTCAGGCCAGTCTCAGGTTAACTCTTTCCTGGCTGCCATGTCCCACACACTGTCAGCCTGCATGTGTCTGCCTTTCTCTTCCTAGCCCAAACGCCTGCTTTCTTCCCTGTCCTGCCCGCCTGGCTGCCTAGGGGCAGCTTTCGGTTGACATAAGAGTCCTTGTAAAGCCCACTTCTTTTCTGCTACAAGAGCTATCCCCATACTCCACCTCCTGGATGAATTGCTGATGGGGGCAGGGCCATTCACAGGGTGGAGGGGGGCAGCATGTGAGACCCCCTGGATTCATCACTGCCTCCTCTCTATGGCAGGCTCAGGTGCCCCCCAAATGTGGGAGGCTGGTGGCCTTCAGCTCCGGAGGGGAGAATCCGCACGGCGTGTGGGCAGTGACGCGCGGGAGGCGCTGTGCCATTGCCCTGTGGTACACGCTTTCCCCGGAGCATGCAGAGCAGGTAACGCCGTCCCCTTTGGAGGGAGAAGCCTGGGCAGAGCCTCCTGTGGGGGGCACTATGTGAGGGCTCTTGCTGGACAGGGATTCCTGGTAGAGGGAGCAGCATGCACTGCAGTGTTGCTAAATCTCTCAGGTTTCTTGCAAGTGATGGCATTTCGGTGGGGGCTGGAGCTCATCCCCCAATGACTCAAGGAGCTCCATGAAGTTCAGCTCTGTGGAAAGCTGGCAGGGTCTCCCCCTGCTCCCCACTCTCACAGGAGGGGCACGGGGAGCTAGACTCTGCTATAGTCCCTCCTTCCCCCTCCTCTCCTGGAAGCAAGGGGAACAGGCTGGCGCCTCTTTACCTGCCCCCCTCCAAGAATCACCCTTGGAAGGAATGGGGTGAGATTTGAAGAGCTCCTGGGAAGGGGGAGAGGGGCCTGCAGCAGCCCCAATCCTGGAAGGGGGTGAAGTACCCCAGGAGGAGCAGAGGTGTCTGTGGGGACTGAATTGATGGGAACTAAGGGGGCTAAACTGAGTGGGGTGGGGGCCACTGTAGGTGGGAGGGGCTGAATTGAGGGCAGGGTGCAGGGCCTGAACTGAAGGGGTTGGGATGATGGGGGTGTGGGCTGAACTGAGTGGAGGGAGACCGTGTTAATTGTGGGGAGGGGATGGGTCCATGTGGGGGTGAGAGCCTCCCTCCCCGTGTGCCACAGGCCAGGCTGCCCACTGCCCCGATCCATGTGTGGCAGGGGGCAGCCTAGCATGTGGCACATGGGGATGGGCAGGGAGAGACAAATCCAAAAAGACAGAAAATACAGTGTAACAGCTATTGGTAAACTGTTGGGGTTTGGTGGGAATTTTTTGCAAATCTTTGATCTCTTGAGGGTGGCAGGACTGGGAGAGTCCCCCAGGACAGGGCTGAGGAGCTGGTGGTGGGAGCAATGTACCTACTCCCACTGCAGGGATGTGTGCTGAGCTGCAGGCCAATATTCCCTCCAATTTTTCCCCTACATGTGCAGGATGAATTTTGTTATGTGCACCAGCGCTGAGGTGATGTGTGACACCTCACGTCCATATTGATGCAAAAACAAAATTAATGTGGTGAGGGTGGGGCTGCGAGGGGCTTGCAGTGTGGGAGGGGAGTCAGGGCTGGAGCAGAGTATTTGGGAGGATGTGGAGGGTGAGGCCTCCAGGATGGGGCTGGGATGAGGGTTGGTGTGTGGGAGGCTTAGCGCTCCAGCTGAGGGTGCGGGCTCTAGGATGGGGGTGAGGAGTTTGGGGTGCAGGCTGACCAAGGGCTACAGTGAGGAGAGAGGAATCCCCCTAGCTTTCTCTTCTTGCAGCAGCACCTGGCCTGAGGAGAGAGGCATCTCTTCCTGGCCACAGGAAGTCCAGGCAGGTCTGTGTTGCGTCTGGCAGAGAGAGGTGCCTCTGTCCAGCACAGCAGGCCCATGCTGGGGGAGAGGTGCCTTTCCCTGCCACAGCCCTAAGCAGCCATACTGCATAGAGGGAACTTGGGTGGAGAACCCCACTGGGAAGCAGCTGTACCAAACTTCTGTCTGTCTGCTTGCAGGAGCGGATGGAGGCTGAGGACCTGATGAGACAGGGAGACATGGAGCGGGAACCACCACACACAGATGGCGAGGAGCATACGGGGTCTGACTCCAGTGGTGGGGCCTCACCTGAGCCCCCTGTGACCAAGGGAAGAGCCAGATCCACAAGTCAGAGACATAGGCCAGGTTCAGAGTCAGGGCAGCAGCCCCAGAACCTGCGAGCCAGGGATGAGTTCTGAAGCAACGCATGACAGCTGGAGGCAGGCCACCCCCACTGGCCTGGTACCTTCTTAGGGACACAGCAGGTAGAGGTGGTAGGGCAATTTATTGTACTTGCTCATTGACAGGGGGAGGGGTGCAGCTTGCAGAATGAGGGCATCATGAGCAGGAAGGGCCCTGGCACCCAGACCCATATTCACTCCCTTGACCTGAGAATCATTTTGCCATGCAGAAGTAACAAGCCAAGCTCCCCTCCCCTTCCTTTCCCTCTCCACCATGTCCTGTCATCCAGTGGAACCACCCATATTCATATAGGGCCAAAGCAAAGCAGGGGAAGGGAGTTCTAGGGCCCTTTTTGGGTGGAGGATTTTCTTACTCTTCAGATATTGGGTGGGAAGGAGAGGAAGATCCAGAGAGTTTTGTGACCAGGAGAGGGAGAGGGAGGGTCGAGGTGTGACTGTGAAATAAAGGACAAATGAACAACCCAAGCTGGAAAGAGTTGTGGGCCTTTGAGAGAGCGGAGAGTGAGGAATGGAGATTTAATTAACAAATGATGGAGGGAGACTGAGCCCTGGAAGAGGGAAAACAAACCAAGCTCCAAACAAACAGATACGCACAGGGGAGGGGAGGGAGAAACACACTCTGCTGGGCGTGGGCTTGACGCTGTGAGGTTGGGGATCTCTGGAACTCACTGCCCTGAAACAAGGGCTCCACCATCTCTCTCTCTCTCTCTCTCTCTCTCTCTCTCATATATATTTCTGGGAGAGCAGGGCTGCTGCTGCATCATTTATTGTCCAGGCTGGGATAAAAACAATCTGCTGTCAGTGCCTAGAGTATTAGCATCCAGAGATGGGATTATATTACAGCCAAACAGGAGCTGAGAGAGACAAAGAGGGAGTACTGAAAAGAGCAGTAACCCCATTCCTGGGAGGGATTAGAACCAGAGTACAACCCAGGATGCATGAAATCCATGAGCCCAAGGCCGACTCAGCCTGATAGCAGTGGGGGCCACAGGGCAGGGTTAAGGCTACTGACAGATGCAGGAGGACTCAGGTCAGAAATACCAGGGGCTGCACGGCAGGACTGAGGGGCACTGACAGAGCTGTGAGGGGAGCCCAGAACAAATACAAGAGAAAGCCATGCACAGTCATTGGCTCCCAACCTCTGTCCAGTCAGAATGGCTGTGTATCCCACAGATCTTTTCAGGATGAGCAGATGCTACCAAACATTATACACTCTAATGCCAGTGCGGAGTTGCTGTGATGCATTCCTGCTGAGACCAGGTGCTCATTCCCCACCACATCAGAGAACATCCCATCTCGCCTTATCCTTTACTCTCACTCCATGGTCAGGCACTGAGGGAATGAAGTCACAGTGTATTTCAGGCTCCCTCTCCCCACCCAGCCAGTGTCATGTCCCCCCTCCTCACCCTCCTATAGAATTCCTTCCATGTGTTCGGAGAGGACTGGGAAGCCGGTTGTGGGACAGATTGTTCTCCCCCAGCTCCGTAGTCCAGTCTCAGGTAAGCAGGTATGGCAGTGCAGTGGTGCCTAGCTCTGGCCCAGAGGTGGCCTGGGTGATTAGATTGATGCTTCCTGACGTCAGATGAGATCCGTTAAAAGGTATTTATCTCAGGATTGGGCCAAAGCTGCAGGAGAGATTAAAAGAGATTGAGGCCAAGATAATCCTCCACAGCAGCATCCTGCAAAAGCAACTGCCAAAAGGCCTTCAAGCAAATGCTTTTGCCAGCCTACCCAATGCCATGCCCCGTCCCACCTCTGCATCCCCCTGAGGCCCTGATCCCGGCCCTGATCCCAGCCCTGTCCCCACACATGAGGGTTTCTGCCAGGGGGTAGCCAGGATACCATCAGATGCACAGGCCCTTCAGCCCCTGCCTGTCAAGTTGTGACCTGACCTCTGTGTGACCAGGCAGTGGGAGAGGCTATCCCTTAGGAAGCGGTTGGAATTCAGTGCCTGGCACAACCCCCATCTGATGATCCTAGCTCCTTCTGTCTACTCTTCAACTTACTAGTTTGTTACTACCACAAGCAAAGGGAGTCAAATCTGTGTGATGTTTTCCCTTCAAAAGCAGCGCACTACTCTCGCCTGTCCCTCCATCCCCTCCCTATCCACCTGCTTTGCATTAAGTCCCAATCCGATTTCCCCAACTCTCTGGTGTCTGATTTAATTTGCCTGATGCTGCTCCTGGAATCAGCCCTCCCCAACCCACGCCCTCCCCCCACACAGCCTCCCAACTCCCTATGGGGAGATCAGTCCTGGGAGAGGCTGATACACCAAGAGTGAGGGAGAGACGCAGCGTGTGTGGACGGCTGGCACAGCAACGAGAAGAACTGAGGGGGACAGCAGCGTGACCAGGGCTCCCATCCTGAGGGGAGCTAAACCCCCAGGAGACCAAGGGAGTGCCTACCAGGAGGGGACAGCGGCCACCACAGCCCACGCACGGTAAGGACATTCCTGCGTTGCTGCTTCCCCTGAGCCTACCTCCTTCTCCTGAAGGTCTTTACCCATAAGTGAGTCCGGGGGACTATCGGTGACCCTCTCTGCAGATCCAGGGGCTCTGGGTGTGGGTCTGTCTTTGTAACTAGATGTGTAGACTGTGTGGAAGAGGGGTTTTCTGTGGGAAGAAGGTTGGAGTAAAAACCACTCATCTCTTTTGCACATGGGAGGGGGAGACCCTCCCCCTCGCCTCGCAGGATAAAATCACAGCAGATTCCAACATGTCTCAGATGTGTATGACCCCCCCTCCCCGCACCGGTAGCTGGGATGCAGACTCTCCAATAGGAACCCATGCGCTCGTGCTCCCCACCCAGCTTGTTGCAGCAAGCGCTTGTCCCATTTAGAGAAAAAGTAAGATCAGGGTAATTTTACCCTTGCCCTTTGATCTCTGTGGCTGAGGAAGAGGATCATCTCTATTCAGCTCTGAAGAAGCTCAGGGTTACCAGGGCAAGCGCATACACCTGTCTAGGGATTACACAGGGACCCACAACATCCCCTATTAATCCTCAGCCCTTCCGTACCTTTCGCTTTTCTATTTAAGGCTCCCCAGCTGAGCTGCAGTCCCCTTTCCAAGATAGGTGAGGAGATGCCGGCTGATCTAAACCAGAGGGCTGTACCCCTCCCGTGCCACCACCCCACCCAACAATTTCCCCCAGTCCTCATTCAAACAGAATGAGGTGGAGTGGGTGACCAGTGCCCGGGGTGGAGTTCGGGGGCTGTGCCGCAGGGCTGGAGTGCTCCCTGCTGCCATTAGTACAGTTTGTTTAGGGTAGGGTTGCTATTCCCATGCCAGTGCCCAGCCCTGGTGCTAAGCGCTACCCTGACCCAGACACAGGCCCTGTCCAGAGGAGCATCCAGGCCAAGAGCCCCAGCAGTGCGCGAAGGGGCCGGCACGCAGAGAACTGGACAGACACGTTGAGAGACAATGCTGGATTTGCTTAGTTTGTAGTAAATACACCCAGGGCCTGCAGGGACTTGGCTGTTGGCTTATAGGCCTAAGAGCAGAGGAGGACGAGCTGGTAGCTCTGCATGGCTAAAGGGCAGCCTAGAGGAGGCACCGGGGAGCGTGTTGACTCTTTGGAGTCACAGGGGTGGGAAGGGGAAATGCGGCAGAAGACAGGGACATTGCTAAGGGGGATGTGCTGCAGATTGGCCTGGCTGACTCAGTAGCGGATGCCATCTCCCCCAACCACTCCCGACCCCATTCGGCTTCCTTGAATTTTCTTTGTTGATTCAATTCTTCTCCTCCACTTCCTGTCCTAAATTTTCATGCAGTATCACTTGTAAGTACCTACCATGCCCCTCCCAAGAGGCAGCTGCATTTCAGAGCTGAATAGGTGACTCATTCTCTGCAGATCACTTTGGGAGGAGGCACAGTGGTGGCTATGGGGAAGGTAGAGTTATTATTCTCTCTCAGCTCTGGCTCCTTGTCCTTCTGGGGCTAGAAACAATTCCCAACCTTCATTAGATTGGTTCCTCAAAGGCATTTAAGGGTCCTAATGAAGACCTGAAACTGAGCCATAGCTCCTCTTGCTCCCTCTATATTTAGCATTTCTATCCCTCCTTGACAGCTCACCCTTGTCCTTTTGATCTTCCTGCCAGCTCTGCAAGCCCCTCATCTCGTTGTGCAACTTCATTTCACGGAGCAGCTTCCCACAAACCCTGGTCCCCAACCCAAGGGACAGTAAGCAAACAGGCCAAGGGAAGAAGGGGCTGTGCAGGTGGGGCTGGAAATGGATTGGGCAGTGGGGAAGGCAGAGGAGTGCAGGAGGCAGGAACTGCAGAGGAGCAGCCCCACAAGCCTGTGGTGGGGTATCACAGCCAAACAGCAGTAGGGAGGCTGCATTCAAGGAAGAGGCAATTGTCCAGGCCAGAGCCAATGAAGCCTCTGAGACAAAGATTTAAGAAGCAGGGCCTGGTACTCAGCCCACAGGGACCCCAAAACAGAGGCTGGAGGAGATAAGCCAGAGAGAAATGCCCTGCCGGAAGGTGGGTGCAGCATGAGGACTGCCCAGAGGTTCCAGAGGAGGTACAGAGAACTAATGGCAGGAGTGTAGCACAGGGGCCATGCAAGGAGGGCGGGAAATGCTCTGGTTGATGTGAGCAGAGGCAGCTGAACTCAGCTGGGCACAGTTGGACATTGCTGATGCATGGGAGGGTGGAAGTGGGGAGAAGGACAAAGTCCAGAAAAATTGTTCCCCATGCCTGAAAGGGAACAGCTTCCTGATTATGCGGGGCACTATTGTTCCTCACCAGCCTGGCCTGAGGTTTTCCAGGGCTGGGGATGGCTCTATGGGATACACCCTGACCTTAATGCTCTATACAAAGTGTGTGTGGTAGTGGCGCTAGCTTTCCTGATTTCATCACATCTTCCAATATTTGATTCTTTTGCTAAAGCCCCTGCTCCTGATTACAGCCCTACCTGAGACTCTCGGCTTTCATCTTAAACCATACGGCTCTAGCCTGGGGAGAAGGGCTGGGAAACGGGACCTACAGGCATCCACAAGGCCCAGACTGCAAAGAAACAAGGGTGCCCTTGTATTTTTGATTTAAATCTCATGGTCTCGGAGCCTGACTTGTGATTTTTGAACTTGTGGGGTGATGATGGGAGGAGTCTTTAAGGCCTGTTTCTGTTCAAGAAAACAGAGCCAAGCAGCTTGTGTTGGGTTCTGCCCCATTGCCAACTTTTACTAGAGGAACAATTCTCCAAGCAGGCTGGAAGTTGGACGGGGTGGGGGGAAGCAGCCAGTCCTCACCTGCCAAACATCAGCTGGTTGTCTCAGCCCCCTGGATGGGGGATCCTGCTTAAATTAGTGTCCCCATTTCATAGCTGGGAGACCTGGGGTGCAGTGAAGGGAAGGGACCTACCCAAAGCCACAGAGGAATCTGGGATTAGTTTTGAGATTAGTGATTTGCTGGCCATACTCCACTTACTTCACTGGAACGTGCTGCCTCTGATGCTACTGAATGCCCCCTGGGTGGCCACAGGTGACCCCAACCACTCAGCCACAGGCAGCTAGCAGAGGGAGGCCTTGGCTCACTCTGGGTATGTCTACACTACCACCCTAGTTCGAACTAGGGTGGTAGTGTAGACATACCCTCTGAGGGTCATCAGGACCAGCCCAAGGGACTCTGGTTCACAAATGCAGCCATAGGCCATCCCAAAAACCCAAGGGCTTGTAGCCTTGAATTTCCTGGATTCCAGAGGCTGTCTTGGGGATGCTTTCAGGAAACCCAGGAACAACTCCCCCAGTGATACTTGCCTTGCTCTTTTAAGGCTCTTTGCAAGAAGTCAAACTCTGTGTGTAATGAAAGCTGGGAGAGTGTGTGGCACCTCCAGGGCCCCCGAGCAGGGCTTTGAGGATGCTGCAGGATGGTTCGGGTGGGGGAACTCGAGGAAGAGCCACAGAAACGTTACGGGGAGGATGTGGGGGAGTCCAGTTCTGGCAAGAGAGTCAAAGAGCTTCATGCAGCAGGCTTGGCAAAACTGGGAACAAAGGGAGAGTCTTAAGAACTGTCCGCATGTGCCTGAGGAGGCAACTACACAGAAAGGGGCTGAGACTGAGTCAAGCCATCCCCCCCAGTGCTGGGCGGGGCATGAGCCTATGGATCTGTCTCCCCAAGGGAAGGGGTTGGAGCCCACCACAGGCAAAGGGGGAGCTAGGGCTGAATAGAGCACAATGTACCACCAGGTGCTGGATGAAGAGATCCAAGCCATTGTGTTTCCTGGCCTGGGGAAGCTCGGGGCCTGGTGAGGGTCTGCCACTGCCCTCAAGGTTGGCTGGGCTCAAGGAACCCTCCCAACCTGGGAGCTGATCCCTGGCAACAAACAGGTGAGATGCAAATCACATGGGGCACATCCGGGAACATGACACCATCACCAGGGAAATACTGAACTCACAAAGAGCAGGTGTGTGAGGGACAGGATGGGGCGTGACAGGGAAAACAGGGCACTGTAAGTAGAGCTGAGAAAGCTGTGAAGAGGACTCACTTGCTGCTCCGAGTGAGCACGCGTCCCTGGGCTATGTGATGCTAGTGAGGTTTTTAGAGGTGATATGAAACTAGGATCTTGCTTGCCTGAGATCTGTCACTCCAGGCCTTGCGGGGCTGGGAGGGAATGTGTGAAGGGTACAAAAGCCTCCCGCCATGGTCCCCCAAGTAAGTGTGCTCCGGCTAGCTGGGAGGAGACAAGAGTGGTGCCCTACCCCAACCTCCCTCTCCCATGCTCTGGCCACTGGGGGAAGACTGGGGCTGATTTCCCTGCTTACCTGGGGGACCATGGAGGTACATTCATACCCTTGTGGTCCTCATTTACAAAAAAAGCACCTGTCCACCACAGAAATTCCTGTGTCTGGGCCTGCACTCTCCCCAGGAGCTGGGGAATTAAATGCATTTTCTTGGCCAAACCTCAGCTGAGGTGAGTCCTTTCCTCTTTCCTACGTTCCCTTCACAGGTTCAGCCAGATACAGCACTCCCCTTCACTTCCTGTCCCAAAGTGCCCTGTAATGCAGTTGTTAAATGGCTGCCAAGTCCCACCCCAGTCCTGGCTGTTTCTTGGCAGGTAAAGCCCTTTGGGAAGCTGAGCGCTGGGAGATGCAAGGGAAAGGTGAGACCCTGTTACAGCTCCTGCCCTGTTTTGGTCTCCCCAGGACTCAGGCTTCCCCGAGTGGAGGACTCATTGCTAGGCGGCCGAGATGGGGGAAATGGAACAGATGAGGCAGGAGGCCGAGCAGCTGAAGAAGCAGATTGCGGTAACACCTGAGATGAAGCACGGATCAGACCATGTGGCCCACTCCCCCTCCTATCTACTCAGGGGAATCCCAGCCCAAGAGAACAGCACCCGCCCTCCAAGGCAGGGAATTCCCATCCAGAGAGAGCCACCACCTCTGCTCCTGCGGGATCTCAGCTCTCTCCTACCTTGGGCCCAGGAGCCCCTAGGAAGGCAGCCACTATCCAACCCCAAGAAAGAACCGCGCCTGGCATGTGGTGGGGGGGGGGGGTGATCTGTGAGGCCGGGATGAGAGGGTTGCATCGGAGACTCCACATCCTCCGTAGGATTTAACCTCCCTGCCTGTGGGGTGCACCCCAGGGGAGGGACTTAATGGGGGAGAAAAGTAGCTTGGGGTGGGGAGGGGCAGGTGTTGTGCCTCATAGTACTCTCTATGCTTATTTGTGGTGTTGCCATAGCGCCCAGGAGCCCCTTGCTTTGGGGGCCATGAAAACAACACAGAACCCTGGCCCACGGAAGTTTTCCGATCCTATGCCTTGCCCCTCATGCTCTCTCTGTCTCTTGCCCTTCCCCCTCCTTGCAGGATGCCCGGAAGGCCTGTGCTGACACCACACTGGCTCAGGTAGGAGACGGTGCTAGCCAGCCTCGGCCAGGTGTGGATGTGCCAATCAGCCACAAGCCCCCGGCTGGGCTCCCAGAGCAGCCTGGGGGCATGCGGGATGGAGCCATGTGGCAGTGGGGGGGGGGGGGTATCCCTGGGGGCTGAGGTTTAACTTCTCTCTCCCTGGGGGAATCCCCAACTCCCCTAGATTGTGTCCGGGGTGGAGCTAGTTGGACGCATTCAGATGCGTACGCGGAGGACCCTGCGTGGGCACCTGGCCAAGATCTACGCCATGCACTGGTCCACAGACTCGAAGTGAGTGAAATGCTGCTGCTGACTGAGTTGGTGCAGTGACAGGGCAGGGGGGATGCTGGGGTGAGGGGCCCAGTGGGAGAGGAGCACTAATGGGGCCTGCTTCCTTTCTCCCCTCCTAGACTCCTGGTCAGTGCCTCGCAAGATGGGAAACTGATCGTGTGGGACACTTACACAACCAATAAGGTAAGAGTTGGGTGTATGCCTCAGCAGGCAGAATCACCTGCTGTGGGGCCAGGAGTGGAGCAGCTGGGAGCTCCTCTTCAGCCAAACTTCGGCCACCCTCCCTGCCATGCTGTGGCGCTCAGTGACATGCTTCATCAATGGCTTGGTCCCAGCTGCCTCTGCATTGCATAGCATGAGCCTCTGGGACGCACAGCTCCCCACCTGCCCCTTCCCCCGCTGGATTGAAAACACTAACAATGCACATAACATGCAAGGCCAAATACGTACCATCCCCCCAACTGAATGTTTTAACCAAGCTCCGTTCATCTTCTTGCCTTACTGCTCGGCCCTGCCGGTCTCCCTTCAAACAGCAGCGCAGCTGTTTGTCAGAAGTCCATGTATTCTGGCCCTGCCAATCGCTCAGGCCCCTCTGCTTTACCTTGCCGTGCTTGTTGCCTCTCTGAGGCCTTCTTGGGCAAGATGGCAAATACAGTGCCCCTCGACGCCCTCTCCTGAGGAAGTTGGAGAAGGTGTCACCTGTTCCCCCTCAGTATGTGTCTGTCTGGGGAGGCAACCTCTCAGCTATCTGCAGCTCTTGTTTCCCACTATGCATGGGGGCTTTTTCTTGCAGTGCTGGCAGCTCTTGGAACCCTAGGTCATCATTTTTTGGTTTTCTTTTTGTGCGGGGGGGGGGGGGGTTGCCTTTTCTCTCTCTCTCTGCATCTTCAAGTCCCTCCGCTTCTCTGACATCAGGTTCTATTGTAACAGGCATTCTGGTTGGCTGTGTCTAGACTGGCCAGTTTTTCCGGAAAATCAGCCGCTTTTCCGGAAAAACTTGCCAACTGTCTACACTGGCCGCTTGAATTTCCACAAAAGCACTGACTTCCTACTGTAAGAAATCAGTGCCTTTTGCGGAAATTCTATGCTGCTCCCGTTCGGGCAAAAGTCCCTTTTGCGCAAAACTTTTACGCAAAAGGGCCAGTGTAGATAGCTGAGATTTGTTTTGAGCAAAAAAGCCCTGATCGTGAAAATGGCGATCGGGGCTTTTTTGCACAAAAGTGCGTCTAGATTGGCCACAGACGCTTTTCTGCAAAAAGTGCTTTTGCGGAAAAGCGTCCATGCCAATCTAGACGCTCTTTTCTGCAAATGCTTTTAATGGAAAACTGTTCCGTTAAAAGCATTTCCGGAAAATCATGCCAGTCTAGACGTAGCCCTTGTGTTTTCTGTGTGATACATGTCACCAGGTAACATCTGGTGCGTCATTGGTGGCATTCTGCTATTTAATAGAATTAAATATGGATCAAAATCTGATTCCTTGGCCTTTTTCAGTAAATACTTTAGTATGTTGGTTAATCATACTTCATTATGTTTTCCGCCACCCATTGGAATGGGGATGATGGAGATTAGCCGTCAGGCTTCTAAATAAGTATTTCACTGAAATTGTTTAAACTGATGCCCGTTGTGTGTGGCCCATTGTCAGACATGATGAGGTTCAGTGCCCTATGTGCACTAAGAATAGATTTGAGATGCTCGGGCAGTAACACTATCCCAGGGAAGGGAGAATAATAGTCTCCTTTGTGAGCTCCTGGCTTGATTGCTGCAGATAAAACCACCATCCTGCCTGTCACTCAGGCCTGTAACCTAGATGGTCATCTTTGATTTGGAGCTTGTGAAGGAGTGGCAGTGCGCTGTGATATCTTGGAGGACTGTTGTGTACAGGGTTGCCAAAGGTGGGGGCAGCTGCCCTGGGCCCCAGTGATTTAAAAGGGGCTCCCAGCTGCTGCTACCTTGGCAGCTGCAATGTCTAGAACCCAGGGTCCTTTAAATCACCACGGGCACCTCCAGCAGCATGTGCCTGTAGCCACGGCACCACTGAAGGGATGGCTGGGCCCCGCCCCTTCTGCCCAAGATCCTGCCCCTTCCAGGGGTGCCCAGAGCTGGCTCCTCCCAGGCCCTGGCTAAGTCTTTTGTCAGCCCTGTGCACATCAATTTCCCCACGTGGTTCATGGTTAACTAGGTGTGGGGAAAGGGACTTTTACGCTTTGCAGGGACCCCAAGATACTAGTGAGACCAATGACTAGCTGCCTGGGGTCCCATGCCTGGGGAGAGCCCCAGAAGACAATGGCCACTACAGTTGCCTGGACATTTGGCACCTAGCAACTAATGAACATGGATGGCCCACCCTCATTGGGAAGCCAGCTGGCTGTGTCCAGCTGAAGACCAAAGGACTAGAGCAGGGGTCTCCAACCTTTCTACACCCAAGATCACTTTTTAAATGTCAGAACAAGCCAAGATGTACTGCCCCATCCTTCCCCCAAGACTCCGCCCCTTCCTTGAAGCCCCGCCCTCTGTTCTCCTCCTCTCCATCACTTGCTATCCCCAGTCCTTCTACACTCTCATAGGGCTACACCGCTGCTTTTTTTCTATTCTTCTGTAGGAAGAGGTTTTCCCAACATTTGGCCTGTCTAGACTAGACCAAATGTCAGAAAAACCCCTTCTTTCGGCAGCCCCCTTATTCCTCGTGGAATGAGGAATAGAGGGGTTGCCAAAACAGCATGTTTGCTCTTCCACTAAAAAAAGTGGAAGAACAAATACGTCACTGGATGCAGAAGAGTTTTTCTGGGATACCTCTGGAATCCCGGAAAAACTCCTGCAATCTGGCAATACCCTCACTGGGATGAGACAGGATGTGTGGGCTATCAGGTGGGAATGAGAAATTTGGGTGAGGGAAGGGGTGAGAGATGCAAGCTCTGGGAGGGAATTTGGGTGCAGGAGGAGGTGGAGGGGGCTCCAGGCTGGGGAGTGTTGAGGTCAGGTGGAGGGTTGGGATTCTGAGCAAGCCATAGGCTTGTGGCTGTGAAGGTGCAGGAGTTTGGGTGGGGGTTGTGAGGGGCTCAGGGCAGGGAGGTTGGGAGTATGATGTGCAGTGTGTGGATGGTGTAGGAGTGTTGTGGCAGAAGACTGAGGTTGTGAGGGTGCAGGAATTTGGGGATGTGAAAGGCTCAGGACAGGGGGTTCCAGTGTATGATAGGCTCAGATCTAGGGTTGGGAGGTGGGGTGGTGCAGGAGTGTTATGATGCTGCGGCCAGATGGGGGCTTGGCCCCAATTGGGGGTTTGTTGGCCAGGCTTCATTTTTAAATAAAATATGTTACACACAAAAAGTTTCAGCATTGTATTTATTTATGAGAAGGACGGGGAACCTGTTTTGAGTCGGGGTCACTGACCCACAGAAAAGTCAGTTGGGGCCACACAAGTGAGATGCAAAAAAAAACTCCTCCAAAACCCCACAAGCCTCACTAATGTGGCCCCAACTGAGCTGTTGGAAGCAGGGGACATAGTACTGGGGAAGGGTGCTAGTGGGTGCTGGGGCAGGGGACAGGATGCCAGTGGGGGCAGGGGACAGGGTGCTGGGGTGGTGACAGGGTGCTGGGGAAGGGGACAGGGTTCTGAAACAGGGGGCAGGGTGCCAGTGGGGGCAGAGGGCAGAATGTTGGTGGGGGCAGGGAGTCACCAGTCCATGCCTCCCCCTGGGAATCCTATCCCCTCCACCCCCTACAGCAGAGGAGGGAAGTTCTGGCACGCGCCTCCTCCCAGGACGCCTTCCCCTCCTCCCCCCAGAGAAGGAAAGCCCCAGCACACACTTCCTCTGGGGACTTCTACCCCATTTCCCCCCTCCGCACAGCAAGTCCCCGACATGCCACAGACCTGGGTCTGGTACCGCGCTGGCTGTTTGGGGAAGGGGAGCAGCCAGTGCACCTCCTGAAACCTCGAAAGTGGCGCACAGCTGCCGGACTTCCTTCCACCTTGCAGGAAGCTGGCACTACCTCCATTGTCTCTGGAGGTAGGTAGTGGGGCTTCTTGGAGGTGTGGAGAAATGGGGGGAGCCCCTGAACGCTTCACGATCGACTGGTCGAGCCCTCCTGATCGACCAGTTGATCACGATCGATGGGTTGGTGACCATGGGACGAGAGACTGGGAGTGGCTGAAGGGGGCAGTTATTTATAGGCTGCTGGAGTCAGAGGGAAGCTTCTGGACTAGGACTAAAGAGGCATCAGAGGACTCTGGACTGACTCAGATAGACTTGGCTATAATTTTCCTGTGATACTAAGGACTTTCCACGCTGTGTTCCGCTTTACAACGCTGGCTGAGGGGCACTGCAGAAGCAGGACGTCAGGGGTGAATTGCTCCCTTTGGATGTGCAAGCCTTCCCTGGGTGTTCAGTTCACTCACAGAAGAGGACCTTTCTGTGAGAAGCTGGGATGCTGAACACTCCAAGGTTGGACCCCAGGAGGCAATGAAGCAAAGAGGCCTACCCCAGTGAGAGAGTATGACCTGGGCCCTGGCACACAGTAGCCCCTCCGCCCCCCAGGACTATTCCAGAGCTGTCTGAGAGCCCCGGACCTGTGGCTCCATGAGAGGTGGCAGTGGAGGATGGTTGGTGAATGCGCCCAATAGACAGTTGGCTGCTGAAGGCACAAGAAGCGTTTAGCAGTTTAGCAGTAAGGGGCTGGCAGTGGTGGAACAAGGGAAGTTAAGGAAAACAGGGAGGAAATGGTGCCTAACCAGCTCCCTGCCAGGAAAAGCGCAAACCTGTTCAGGAACAGCAGGTTAAATGTTGGGAAGCTCAACAAGGCGCAGCTGAGTGCAACCCTTGAGAAGAACGACCAGTCTAAAAAGCCGGTTCCAGGCACAGTGGGGCTTCAAGAGGGGCTGGGAACAGCACAGGCAGCAGCAGGGCATCCACCAGACCCGTTCCCCATCCAGCAGGGGATGGTCTTCATGACCTGGTTCCCCATCAGTTGACTTGAAGCAGCTGGATCAATAGAAGCAAGAAGACTGGGGGAAGAAGCAGATGCATGAACTGGAGATGGAGAAGCTGTGGGGCAAGAGTACCCATGTAGGGGGTAAGTGAGGAAAGGCCCATTCTGCAGGGAACTAGACACCAAAGTGTTGCCCTAGTTTAAGGAGGGGAGCTGTAGATGCCTACCTCACTGCTTTGTCTAGTTAGTTTGAATTGACCCAGGGAGGAATCAAGGAAAAGGTTTCATGTCGAACAAAAGACCCCAGATGGTGTAGCCTATATGGAAGGGACCCAGAGTTTATTTTGTAATGACACAGCTGTGGGGACTCGGGTGTTAGGGCTCAAGCCATGTTTTTACTGTCCTAACTGATGTAGCAAGCCCGGTGGTGCCGGAGCTGAGTGCTGGCAAGCCATTGTGAGCGTTACGCAAGGGAGTCACCGCTCTAATGGGAGAATGTTTCTGCAAATGCTGAACAGGTGCAGGGGACTCGCTAACCTGGAGGATTTGCGTTGCTGTGTTGCGCTGGGAAAGCTGTATGAGATTTGCCCTGAGAGCAACCTCAAAATGTGGTTAGTGGACAGGAAGCCTAAAGTCCCGCAAAGTGCTGGCATGTTGGCAGACGAGTTTGTGGACAATAGGTCTGGGTTTGAAAAGAGAGCCAAAGGGGACAGGCCTAAGCCTGGATCCAGAGAAGGGGATGCATCCCAGCAGTGGGACTTGGGTACACCCAGATTTGGGGAGTGAGGCAGGAGGCAGCCCTCGTCCAAAGGACCTGAGATATAATTACTGCAGGCAAAAAAGGGATAAATGCAACAATGCCCAGAGACCAAGGAAAGGGTGGCCAGGCAGAACCCTGGAAGGGGTAACTTAGTGATTGCCCAGGACAGAGGAGCTACTTCAGCCTTTGTGCAGTTAGAAAGACAGTCATGTCTCTGAGGTGCAGAGAATGAACTACGTGACTGGCTTTCTGGAGGAAAGCAGTCCCACAGCAAGCTCCTCATGGCCATGGGGTGGTGACAGGGGTGGTGGGTCTACTCCAGGACCTAGAACACACCGTGAGGGAATGCACAATTGTAGTGGGGAGGTCTAGGTTGGATATTAGGAAAAACTATTTCCCTAGGAGGGTGGTGAAGCACTGGAATGGGTTCCCTAGGGAGGGGGTGGAATCTCCATCCCTAGAGGTGTTTAAGTCTCTGTTTGACAAAGCCCTGGCTGGGTTGATTTAGTTGGGAGTTGGTCCTGCCTTGAGCAGAGGGCTGAACTAGATGACCTCCAATTGCCTGGACATTTGGCACCTAGTAACAAATGACCATGGATGGGTCACCCTCCTTAGGAAGACAGCTGGGTGTGACAGCTGGAGAACAAATGACCGGGGAAGGGTGGGGGGTTGTATCGTGAGGGCTGCTGGAGACAGAGGGTGGTTTCTAGACTTGGACTCCCAAGAGATGAGAGGGCTCCGAGCTCTGGACTGACCCAGATGGGCTTTGCTGTACCCTTCCATTCTCTGTCTCAGTGGGTCTCAAGCAGAGGTACTCATACCCCCAGGGGATGCAGAGGTCTTCCAGGGGGTATATCAACTCCTCTAGATATTTGCCCAGTTTTACACAGGCTACATAAACGCACTAGCAAAGTCAATGCAAATTAAAATTTCCTACAGGCAATAGCTTGTTTAGTCTGCTGAATACGCTATACACTGACATGCAAGTACAATATTTATACTCCAGTTAGTTTATTTTGTAACTGCATGGTGAAGATGAGACAGTCGGCAATGTTTTGGTGCCAGGCTGCTGTGACACTCTTGTATTGTTGTGGCTGATTGTGTAAGCAAGAAGTTTTGAAGTGCGGTGAAACGTGGGGATGTGCAAGACAATTCAGGCATCTGAAGGGGGCACAGGGTCTGGGGAAGTTGAGCGCCTGCTCTCTGGTGACTAAGGACTTTCCATGCTGTGTTCCAGACAGCTAATAAACTTCTGCTTTACAATGCTACCTGAGAGTCACTGCAGAGTCAGGACATCGGGGTGCATTGCTCTCCAGCCATGTGCAAACCTTCCCCGAGTGTCCAGTTCAGGTGGGCTCACTAAAGGGAGCTCACGGTGAAAAGCTGGGCCTACCCCAGTGAAAGAGTGTGACCCCAAGTGTGCTGCACACAGAAGGGGTCCTCACAGGGACTATTCCAGAGCACCGGGCCTAAGGCTCTGGGTCAGATTTCTCTCAAAGCCCTCACATCCAGGCTTTGTCTAAATCTTGCAGATCTTTCTGCATCATATCTTGAAGATACAGCTTTTCCTCGCCATCTGCGCAGGTCTCATCATTCTGTGCCTTGATCACAGCAGCATCCTTCTCTCTGGCCTTGACAGTGCAATCCTGCCCCAAAAATAGCCACTCTGATTGCAGCCGCATTGACATTTTCCTAACCTATCACTCTGACACTTTGACTCCCTCCTCTAGCTCTGTTCCCTACCACATCCAACATAAGCTGTTTTCAAGCCCCCCCTCCTCCTCCCCTCTCCACCTTGCCTCTCCTCCATGTCACTGTGCCAGCGCTTTCCCGATACCTGCTTCCATTGCCCACTTATTACATGTTCACATTTTGAAACTGGTAATACAGGTCTGGGCATGTGCTATCGGCCACTCTGAGCTAATAGCCTGAATTCCGTTCTGCAGGGGCTTGTGCTGAACAGCGGCCCTAGCAATCACAGGCTACATTTCATCCAGGCAGGTCTATTTATTTTTTGTATCTAATAGTTCTGTACAAAATCTAGCTGCAGACTTAGCTCCTCTGCAGTTTTGCAAATGCTCTAGCAAGTGCCTGCAAGCACCAAATCTCTCTCAGGTTTGTGTTCCATTTGCAAATTTGAAAAAAACCAACAACCCCAATCTCTGTATTCTTGGGCATTGGGTGGGAGAGTGGCCAGGCCCTTTCTGCAATGGCAATAAGTGGCTTATGGACAGTTTCAGCTAAAATTGGCCTCCTATATGTACAAACATGGAACTTTTACTCCCTGTGGGGTCCTGCCAAAGCTGCCTCCTCTGTTAGAGTGTAATGACGCTAAGGGTGTCCACACTACAAGCGGAAGGTATGACTGCAGCACACATGGACGTGCTTGTGCTAGCTTTGATCTGTCTCTGACTGGGATTGTGGGCTCTGCATGCCTCTAGCCCCCAGGTCTTGCAGTGTTTTGGATTCTCTACCATGTCAGAGCACTGTCCACCCTTCATAAACTTCCATCTGGGCTGGGTGACATCTGTTGCTTGGAAAATTCTAATTACCAGTCGAGCGTAAATGTTGGGACTCTCAGTAGTCTCTGAGGTTTTTTGTTCCAGATCCCAAACACGACCTGCTCTCTTATGAGGGGTACAGGCAAGCCCCCAAAACTGCATGATTGGCCCCTTCCGCCTTAGCTCAGACACAGAGTTTCACCTTCCTTTTGTTCCCTTCTTTCTGATTAAAAATCACTCTCACATATCCCACTTTTAGGTGGAGTGCAGAGCGCCAATGCCTGTACTGTGGTTCACAGCCTCCAACTAACCAAAACCTACTTAACACCTCAAGTGCTTCAGAACCAGCTACTGTCAGAAACGAAGCTTCTTTCTGTTTTCCTTTCTCCTAGCATCCAGGGCTCTTTGAACCTTCTCTAGTTGGTGTCCACATTTTCAGAGCTCTCGTGGGGCTTTTAACTGCTCCATTCTTCCACGTAGGGTAACATCTCAGTGCCTTTTCTCTCCTAGCATCATGTGGGGTTCCACAGTCACTCAGCCGCAGCACTTTACAGAGACCTGCTTCCTTCACTAGCTCTTTTCCAACGCCTCGCAGTTGCACCAGACTGAAACGGAGAGCTTCCCCTATCACTCGCACTGCCTCCGAGAGCACCTCCTACAGAAGGGGCTGTGCCTGGAGTGACTCTCCTCACAGCCAACCCTGCTCTTGCCCTGCTCCCTTCAGTTTCTCTTGCTGAGAGAATCCAGGAGTGTTTCATTTCTCCCCAGGTTCATGCCATCCCTCTCCGTTCTTCCTGGGTCATGACCTGTGCCTATGCCCCCTCAGGGAATTTTGTGGCCTGTGGAGGTCTCGACAACATGTGCTCTATCTACAACCTCAAGACTCGTGAAGGCAACGTCAAAGTGAGCAGGGAGCTCTCGGCCCACACAGGTGAGTTCCCTCTCCTCTCCTGCAACCCAGGGGATTCTTGCCCCTGAGCCACACTCTCACCCATTGTTCCTGCTCCTCAGGTTACCTCTCCTGCTGCCGATTCCTGGATGACAATAGTATTGTGACAAGCTCCGGAGACACCACTTGGTGAGTGGTTGCCTTTGCCCACACACTGTGGCTCAAGTCCCCAATAGGTAGCATTTCGCTTAAAGCATTCCGACCCCAGAAATCATGGGATTTGGTCAGAATCTCAGGTTTTAGCCCTCATGGTCGCAGAGAAAAACTGGGCAACCATATTTCCCAAAGGGAAAATGGGACACTGTGCTGGGTTTGCCCAAGACCTCTTGTGTGGAGCTGCTCCTCTCCCCCTATCATCTGGGGGCTCATGTGAGCCTCCTTCTGTGCATGGGACTGGCCTCAGGGGCATCCCCCATCTCATGCACTGGGCTAGGCTGCATGCCATCGCCTTTCCCACACCCAGTGAGGCTGGCATTGCTGCTTACCCCCCCAAACGTTCTTCCATACCCCATTAGGGAGAGACACCCTCCTCGTTTTAAAAAACTGAGCATTTGTCTTATTTGCTTTTGCCAACTGATGCTCTCACAGCTGGCAAGAACACATGGGAAACTGCCCAGTATGTACACACATACACACACTCTCTCTCTGCACAGGGCTTAAAAAGGGGACTGTCCTAGCTAAGCACAACATACGATCACTCTACAAAACCAGAAGACAACAAAAAAGAACCCAAAGTTGATTATATTTGAAACTTGTGACTGAGACTAAGAATTTGTCACACATTTTTAGGAAAAGTCACAGACAAGTCATGGGCAAACAAGAAGAATTCACAGAAGTCCGTAATTTGTCCTTGACTTTTACTAAAAATATCCATGACAGAATGGAAAGACGCTGGATAGCTGAGGGAGTCAAGGGTAGCTTGGAGCTTCAGGATCTCCCTGCAGGCCCAGGTGGCCAGGAGCTGTGGGATACATCTGCCACCCATGGCAGCTCGGAGCTCAGGAGCTCTGCCTCCTGAGGTGGTGCAGGGATCCTGCAGCTCCCCACTGCATTGGGCTTAAGTCACGGAAGTCACCTAATCCGTGACTTCTGCACCTCCATGACAACATCAGAGGATGACTCATGGCTTTGAATTTTGGGGTGGCAATTCTGAGGCATAAAGAAGCAAAGGAGGGCTGCAGAGGGGAAGCTAGATTTTCCCCCTCTCCTCTACAATAAGCTTGGTGGTTTTCTTTCCAGCTGAGGCCAGGTCTGCACTAGAAAATTTGCTAGTATAGCTAGTACAGTTAGTACCAGTTTGGTGAGCAAAATAGCTGTACAGCCAAAAAGCACCTCTGTGCCAGCTCCATTACAGTAATCACCCTCCCTAGCCAACATCGTTATGGCTTCACCAGTTTTTCTAACATAGACCTGGCCAGCATTAACTCAGCCATCGTCTTAGTCCTGGGCTATGACAACGGACTAGCTCAGTTGTTAATCTGTACTGACCATGTGAGAAGGAAGTCCCAGTTGTTAACTCACTTGGTTGGTAAAGGTGTTGTCCATCAGGGAGCCAGGGCAGCAGTTTCCCTCCCTTCTTTAAAACGGGGGTGACTCCCCACTGCACCCTAACGGCTGGTCCATCTCCCATGGCCTCACAACTTTAGCACTTCTGTCTCTGCAGCCCTGCTGACTCTCTTCTGCTCCCCTCACAGCGCGCTCTGGGATATTGAAACGGGCCAGCAGAAGACTGTGTTTCTGGGTCACACTGGAGACTGCATGAGCCTGGCTGTCTCCCCAGACTTCAAACTGTTTATCTCCGGGGCCTGTGACGCCACTGCCAAGCTGTGGGATGTGCGGGAGGGAACTTGCCGTCAGACGTTCACAGGCCATGAGTCGGACATCAATGCCATCTGTGTAGGTCCCTGCCTAGCAAAAGGAAGCAGCAAAGCTGTGTGGTTATGGGTCAGGGGAACACTGTCATATCTGTGTGGGGAGCCACTCTTCTGAGAAGGGTGCTCGCGTGGTATGGTTACTAGTCTGGAACTAGGAAGATCTGGATTTAGTTCCCTGCCCCATGTGTCGTTGGGCAAACTCTTCAGTCCCCAAGTATACAGTGGGGACAATAGCATTGCCCTACCTCACTGAGTATATGATGCTCAGACACTAGAGTAATGGGGGCCAGATGCGTACCTTACTTCGGACCTTGGAATGGCAGGGAGCATTGTCAGAGCTGTGTAGGGGGGCCCAGGTTGGCATAGTGGGTGCTGTGGGGCAGGATTATGGCCCCTTACATGGTGCCCTTTCTCTCCAGTTCTTCCCCAACGGTGAGGCCATCTGCACCGGGTCAGATGATGCCACCTGCCGCCTCTTTGATCTGCGGGCGGATCAGGAGCTCATTGTCTATTCCCACGAGAGCATCATCTGTGGAATCACCTCAGTCGCCTTCTCCCGTAGCGGGCGTCTCATGCTGGCTGGATATGACGACTTCAATTGCAACATCTGGGACTCCCTGAAGGCAGAGCGTGTGGGTGAGTGCTCCTGGAGCTGCCTGATGGACTATCTCCTGCACTGCAGGGCTGGGAGGACCCCCAGCAAGTCACTCCATGGGAAACAAAGTCCACTTTTCTAGGAGGGGCAGGTTAGTTGCCTGGGAGTCGATTCTCCCGGGGCTTTCCACTGTGGAAGGTAGGTCACTTTTTTCCTAGGAATGGCAGGTTATAGTCCCGCTGAGGGAAATGCCTCATCTTGGCACTAAGGTGTGCACAAGGTCTCTGCTAGGATGTGTCCATGGCAGATGTTCAGGTGTGTAGGTCACATTCGCATAGTGCAACGTCTCCCGCAGCCCTTCTCTTGCTGATGTCTATCCTCTCTCCCTCAGGGATCCTCTCCGGTCATGACAACAGGGTGAGCTGCCTGGGGGTGACAGCAGATGGCATGGCTGTGGCTACCGGCTCCTGGGACAGCTTCCTCAAGATTTGGAACTGAAGAGGAGGGGGGGGGAGGAGATTGGGAGAAGGGAGTCCACTCTAAAGCCATTGTTAATCAGGCACAATTGGTGCATTAGTCACAAGCATGTTTCCCTCTGAGTCACTTATAGGGGGCTTCCTAGCCTGCAGGAGAGGTCTAGGAAAAAAGAGTTCTCCGTTAGCTGCTCCCCTCAACCCACACCCTAAATATGACCTAAGGCTTTCAGCCTGGGACCAGCTGTAAGTTCCCACACAAGTGAGGCTGTTGCACAAGCTTTAGGACCTTGAAGTGCATACCTAGTGACCCCCCTCGCCCCATTCTCTACCACCTTCTCTCTGACTTCCCACACCCATCTTATCTTTGCATTAACTTCCAGGCAGCCATCCCTCTGAACTCACCCACATAGCAGAAAGACAATTCCACTCCCTACAAAAGACCTACATCTCCAAGTGGGGCCCACTACATGACTGCAACCAATTCTCCATATGCACTTTCCTGTCCTCCTCAGGAGAGACACCGTCCTCCCTGTGCACAAGGTTAGAGAGGTGAGATGTTAGCCAGCCAGGACTCTGCATCAACCTTTGCTAAGAGGAGCTAATTTCTGTGGGATTCCTTCCCCTTCAGTTAGCTCGGTTTTAATCTATGCATCAAATGGAGGAAGGAGAACACTGCCCCAGCTAGGGCATTAGGGACAAGGAAATATTAATTTATTTTTATCATATGCCTATAGCTGTCCCCTTCCCTTCCCCCACATGTGCTGTGTATTGCTTTTGCCCTGGCATTAGCATGTAGGCTACTTCAGCCCCCGCTTTCAAGATATAACTATCATACAGGAGTTTCATAGCTCAGACAAAATAAAGAGATCAAATGTGTGCTGCATCATTTGAGGTAGACACTGGAGCATGCCACTGCAAATGATGCTTGGGAACACAGGGGATAGTCATCTGGGAACTCCTACAGGTCTACTGCACTCAGCTCTAGTCCATCACTTCCAGAGGCAGCTCCCAGGGAAAGGAGAAGAAATGGGCCTCCCTCTCTTCGTGCCCTATGCAGCCTCCTCTTACTCCCATCATATGCCCAAACGCTTGGCTGCTTTAAGACCAAAACAGACTGTGAAGAGCTTCAAAAAATATCTCACCAAACTAAGTGATTGGGCAACAAAATGGCAAATGAAATGTAATGTTGATAAATATGAAGTAATGCACATTGGAAAAAATAATCCCAACTATACATACAAAATGATGGGGACCAATTTAGGTATAACCACTCAAGAAAGATCTTGAAGTCATTGTGGATAGTTCTCTGAAAACATCCACACAGTGTGCAGCGGCAGTCAAAAAAAGCAAACAATGTTAAGAGTCATTAAAAAGGGGGATAGAAAAGAAGACAGAGAATATCATATTGCCTCTATATAAAGCTGTGGTACACCCACATCTTGAATACTGCATACAGATGTGGTTGCCTCATCTCAGAAAAGATAAATTGGCATTGGAAAAGGTTCAGAAAAGGTCAACAAAAATGATTAGGGGTTTGGAACGGGTCCCACATGAAGAGAGATTAAAGACTTGGACTTTTCAGCTTAGAAAAGAGGCAACTAAGAGCAGATATGATAGAGGTCTATAAAATCATGACTGGTGTGGAAAAAGTGAATAAGGAAAAATTATTTACTTGTACCCTGGTTCTTGTGTTATGAGGTCACTAAATGAAACTAATAAGTAGCAAGTTTAAAACAAAAGGAAGATTCCCCCTCCCCACACACACACAGTGCAGTCAGTCTGCGGAACGCCTTGACAGAGGGTGTTATGAAGACCAGGACTTTAACAAGGTTTAAGAAAGAGCTAGATAAACTCACGGAGGTTAAGTCCATCAATGGCTATTAGCCAGGATGGGCAGGAATGGTGTCCCTAGCCTATGTCAGAGGCTGGGAAGGGGCGATGGGAGAGGGATTGCTTGAAGATTCCCTGTTTCTGTTCACTCCCTCTGAGGCATCTGGCATTGGCTACTGTCAGCAGACAGGGTGCTGGGCTAGATGGACCTTTGGTCTGACCCAGTATGGCTGTTCTTACATTCTCCCTCTGGGGTGCACAAGGGGTCAAGTTAGGAGCAGGATCCACCAGACTCAGGCAATTCTGAGCCAGTGATCGGCCAGACTGACATTTTCCCAGGCTTCTGGTTTGTTGGAGCTAAGAAAGGGCCTAACCCTCAGACCCCATGAGACAGCAGAGGCGGTAGCAAAGAGCAAGTTAGGACTACACACACACCAAACTAGCATGCCAAAGAGAACACCCAGCAAGCAATGCTCAGCAGTGGAGGGGTACAACTCCCAACACAAAACATTCCCATCCCAGAGCGAGGCACCAGAATAGCCGTTACAGTATTTCATCTCCCTTCAAAGTGTATATGGGGAGCTTTAGTCAAAGTGGCTGCTACTCCGGGCATGTTGCAGACCCTGGCTCAAAAGGCATATAACAGAGCATGCTGGAGATCAGCCTTTGCTTCCCTTCAGAGTTAGTGGGGGGGGGAGGCGCCTCCTCCCATAAGAGCCAAATTGTTTTGGGGCCAAGATTCAGCAACAGCTGTACTGGACAGGTGCTGGGCAAGGAGGGGAGTACTAGCCCCGGCAGGAAGCATCAAAGCACAGGTTGCAGCAGAATCTTTAAAATGTGTTTATTTACCACATGCATGGGACTTATACATTGAGGCAGTACAGGTGACATTTCAGAGACTAATAGCCACATCACACAGAAGCCTGTACATGAAGAGATATGCATAAAATTAGAGGACAGAAGTACTGATCAGCCTCTTCCCCCTGAAAAGGTTGGGAGAGAAGAGACTACAGGCCCAGAGTGTCCCTATCCAACACAGCAGGATCCTTTGTCCTTAGAAGGCTCCATTCAGATGCATTAGAAGAAAGGGTTATTGTCAGGAGCCCAAGGGAAAGGGCCCCCCAACCCCTTTAATTCTCCACCAAACGACAGTGTTGATTCTCTTTGTTCGAGTCGTTCCAGACAGAGCCCCCTGATTTCAGGTTACACCCTGGATCTGCTGCCACCTCCTTCCATTCCCCCAGGTTTTCTGCCAGAGATGGGTGCCTCTTGCCCTGGAGAGGAGAGAAAATTACTGAGCGCAAAGGCAAGTCTGAAATGTTCCTCTCTGCAGTGCTGGGGAGACACTACATGGGATACTGCACCCAGCTCTAGGCCCTTCAGTCCCTTAAAAAGGTAGGCAGAGCTCATAAATACACAGGGGCCATGTGGTCAACAAGCCACTTGTGAGAGGTATCAAGACACAGAGATTAGCAATCACTTTCTTATCAGGATCTGAGGAGAGATTCAAAGTTTAAGTTATACCCAGCATGGCAAAGGCAGGATATGGTGGGAAGATTGCCTGTAAGCGTCTGAGGAGGCTCAAACCTGGGGGACAGGATATTTAGTGGGAAGCTGATGTAGAGAGAACTCACAGTAAGAGGTAAAACCAAAAAAGAAAAAGAACTCAGAAATCGACCAGCAGAATCTTTTTAAAGATCCTGGAGCAGCATCGTTTAGGAAATAAGCATCCAGGAGTTCTGGGAAATGGGATGGGCCTGGAGTGAAAGAGTTCTGAACTGAGCTTGTGGGGAGTTTAGTACCTTACGGGGTTCCCTCCCCATGCTGCCCCTTTTGGGGTCCTAATGCCTCATCCCATAAGACTCCCACTAAGCATCACCTGGCGAGAAGAGAGAGTACTTGGGGAATTGTCGTCCTGTAGGATGCTGAGGGGAGAGCGCCCGGTACCTCCAGAGACTGCCAAGACTTTGTTGCTGGCCTTACGTCTTGTGGGTTTGCCCCCTGGAGAAAGAGAATGAAACCAATAGCAAGTGCAATTGGTGTAACGGTTCAGCAATTTTATAGCCCTTTCTGGCCTGATAATCTAGTCTGATCTTCTGCATAGAAAAGGCCAGAGAATTTCAGCTAATGACTTCTACAGCAGCCCAATGACTTGGAAGTGAGCTAGAGCATTTTTAGGCTTTGTCTACACCAGATGTGGCCATTCTAAACTTGAGGAGGAGCCAGAATTTACCAATGCACATTGCCAAAGAGCAACAGTTCTATGTCACCAGCCCTGATCATCTCCCCACCACCACTCAGCACATCCCGCCCACTGGCAGCCCCACCATCAGTGCCGCCTCCCCCTTTTCCTCCTGTCCACGCTCTCAGTGGGAGACACTGGAGGTGACACAGGCTCAGTGGAGAGGATGGGAAGTGGCAGGATCCTAGGGGGAAAGGGATGGAGGGGGATAGCACCCATGGCAGAGCTGAGGGTTGAATAGTGAGCACCCTCCGGCCCAGTGGAAAGTTGGCACCTGTAGCTCCAGCCCTGGATTTGGTACCTATGTAAGGAGCCGCATATTAACTTCTGAAAAGCCACACGTGGCTCTGGAGCCACAGGTTGGCCACCCTTGGTCTACACTATGCAGCTTTTTGTGACGTGGTGGAACAGCTGTAGTGGCACAGCGTAGCTACTGTTTGTCAGCAGGAGAGTGCCCTCTTAAGGGCAAACACTGTTCACCAGCAAAACCTATCGGGAGAGGGAGGAGGAAGGAGCACTACTGATTTTGTCATTCAGTTGCTGCTGTAGACAAAGCCATAGAAAGAGCTCAATCCCATTTTAAAACAAAAGAAAGGACAATGTAGCACTTTAAAGATTAACAAGATGGTTTATTAAGCTCATTACCTAATAAACCATCTTGTTAGTCTTTAAAGTGCCGAATAGTCCTCTCTTTTGTTTCAGCAAGATCAGACTAACACAGCTACATCTCTATTCCCATTTTAAAGGCTGAAGAGATAAAGATTCCATCCACACGGATAAATTGGTCCAGTGGTTAATCTCACTGCAGGCCCCAAACTCATACACTTACCATATGCATTGATCCTTTGCTACTCTCCCCTCCTGAGTGTGGGGTATGGGGTCCCATTGCCCCTGCCCAGAGGCCATACTTATAAGCAAGGCCACAGGCTCCAGCTTCAGATGGGGGAAAAATATCCTCTTCAAGTCACTCTCCCTTATTAAAAGCACCTTTCTCTCTGATGCCATAGACACATCACCATGGGAAAACTGCCATTTCTGGCTGAGGCACCTACAAACTGTCCCACTCAACCCCATAGCAATTAGTCAACCTTAACAGTTAAATGCCCTCAACTTAAAACAAGCAATGCTGTCTACCATTCATCTTTCCCTTCTCTCCAGCAAGTAATTAAAGCACAACAGAGGCAGCAAGTGACTGATGGCAGGGAAAAGGAGCAGGGATGGGTGATGAAGACAGAAATTGGTAGGGGCAGGACGAGATGCACCACAGGGTGGTGGCTGGTGTGGGAGTGAGGGCTGGGTCTAGGGAGCAGGAATAATCAGTCTGTCCACATTTTCTCCATTTTCATAACTAGATCAGAACCCTGGGGTTTTGTACTCCTACATCTCTGCAAGAGTCCACTATTCTAAAGGTTCAGCTGCGTTACTTCCCTTTCCACATACTTCCTGTGCCCTTCATAGTCCACACAAGGGGGGCAATGCTGCTGCTGCTCCACTTTTCCTAGGGACCCATACCAACATGCCCTTATGACTTATCACTTTCTCTGGATCCCCCATCCCTTTGGTGGACACTGACACCCTTCCAACAACCTGGCCCCTTCTCATCTCCTGGGGGAGGGCACTGTCAGTTCCCCAGAACCTGCAACCCCCACACAAAGGGAGGCCCTGAACCCATACACTCACCTGAGGTGCGGGGAGGGTCAATGAAGCAAGATGACCTCATTACAGGCTGAGCACAAGCACTGGAAAGCTGTTTTGCCTTTTCCTCCATCCACATTGGTATCTTCTCTTCAGATGCATCCCTGTCAGAGCCTTCCCCCTGAGGGTTCTTTCCATTTGTCTCCTCCCCTGGGATAGGGGCAGCTCCAAGATTTGGTCTCTGGTCTAATAGCTCTTCCAGCAGTGACTCCTGATCCATGGTCTCTGTTCCAAAGGCCTCATCAAGTTGCTTGACCAAACAGTTTATGGTGTCTGGAGAGGTGAGGATAAGGCACCTTAACAGAGCCGGGGCAAGGAGGGTGGGCAGCGACACGCCACCTGTTACACTGTACCCAGCTCTGGCCCAGTCAGTCTCAGACAATTACAAACTGGAGTATGCTCAGAGAAGAATTAAGAAATGCTCAGATAGCCAGGGTAGTGAAATTTTGGTGGGAGACTTCTAGAGCTAAGTTCACCTCACTCAGCAGAGCCAGGAATAGAGGAGATAAAGCAAGAATCATCTGAAGGGCACAAAAACTTGAGTGAAGTGCAATGTGTGCGTGTGTGGGGACGGGGGAGAGTTTAAATAGACACAATCAGGGAAAGGTACTCCAGAGCCATCCCCAGCGCTGTGGAATCGGAGTCTGGGGAGTGGCCCAGAGCCATAGATTGAACAGAATTCTCTTCTCCCAAGCTCCAGCGAGCCCGGGAACAAGTCACAGTCCTAGAGAAGACACATACTTACCGGTCACCGCAGCCTTCAGAGGGGTGCGTGAGATGCCGAGGGTTGGGGACCGAGGGTCCCAGCTTTGTCTCTGGTCACTTGCCGCTTCCTTGGTCTGGCTCTGGTCAGCTGCCGTCTCCCCTCCGGAGGAGCTTCTCTGCGGGGAGCTCTCCACCTGGGAAAGAGAGCGGAGCCTGCAGGTCGGTGCAGCCAGGCCGGGAGACGGGGGCACAGCGGGCAGGCAGCAGCACTGCCCGGTTCCGGTGCAAACAGGGCAGCGGAGCAGCCGCTGGTGGAGCGGGGGGGGGGGGAGGGGTGTGGTGGATCCCGAGCCCAGCTGCGTTGCCGGGATGAGGGGGACGCGCCGGCCGGCAGGGTCGGGTCGCTGGGCGGCGAGCCGGGGGGGGGGTCTGAAGGCGCACGAGAGCGGCGGCCCGGGCCTGTCCGTTGGGGGGGCGGGGCGCCCCTACCTCGATGGGGGTGCGCAGGATGCCGGGCGTGGGGGAGCGGGGGTCGCTGACGTGCGCCAGGTGCCGGAGGAAGGGCTTGGAGGGGGGCGTGGCGGGGAAGCTCTCGGCAGCCCCCATGGCCGCGGGCTCCGGGAGCGGCGAGCCCAGGGGCGGGCAGCGGCGAGCCCTGCGGGGGAGGGAAAGGCCGCGAGTCGCGCCCGACGCTGCCCGCATCCCCCGGCTCCGCGATTCAAATCTCCCGCCCTGGCCGTGCCCGGCCCCGCGCCCCCATTGGCCTGCGCGCCTGCCACTCGCTCCCTCCCTGCCCGACGGGCGCCTTCACCGAGCTGGGGGTGGAGCACTCCCGCCACTCGTCCCCACTTACAGCGCTCTCATTAGCTAATCTCAATGCCAATCACACCGTACTCCCACCCCTTAACCTACCATTGGCGGGACAGCCACAATCGCAGTACAACCACCCCTGCCTCCCCGTGTCCCATTCGCTAGAATTTAAAATATCTCCACTCTGATTGGCTGTTTCCTGATCTAGCAATTTATAGTGTTCTATTGGGTCACTAGGCTTTCCGGGTCTCATTGGTTTTCCCTCCGTCAATCTTCAAGCGACTCCGCCCCACGTTACTCTTGTCCTTGCATTGGCTGGAGGTTTAGACAGTTCTGCTTGGATTGTCCCCGGTGGCTGTCCGTACACAAAGGGCAATTGTGATAGGGCGAGCAGGTCTCGCCTTAGAACGAAGGGGGTGGAGCGGTTAACGGTAGCGCCACCGCTCTGCTTTTGCTCCTGGGTGAAACTGGATTGGCTGCCTAGCCTCTGACAACACACGTTTGTGATTGGTCAGGGTGGGGCTGTGGGCGGTGCCGCAGGGAGCCGCTGTCATGGCGGAGCTGAGTGAGGCGTTGCTGTCGGTGCTGCCGACCATCCGCGTGCCCAAGGCCGGCGACCGGGTCCACAAGGAGGAATGCGCCTTCTCCTTCGATACACCGGTAAGCGCTCCCGGTAGCTGTTCCCCCTTCATCCCTGAGGCCGCCTGCTCCCCGGCCTGATCCCCAGTGCGCCCGGGCCCAAGGGACCGGCCCGCGTGTGGCATGCTGGGACATGGAGTCTTCTATGGGGTGGGCTCCGGTCGGCTCAGTGGAGAGTGCGACCAAGAGGACTGCAACTCCCGACAAGCTCCAGGCCCGGCCCCGCTCCTGGCAGGCGTGCTGGGGACTGTAGTTCTCTCCGTCCTGGTGCTGCCCGCGGGCTCTGGCCTCTGCGCCCCGGTAGCGGCTCCGCGGGCTTGTCCTGCTGTTGCTGACTCACCGCGGGGCGGCCCGGCTCCCTGCGCCCGTGGGCAGGGGCGCGCAGACTCGAGACGGGTCCCCCGTGCGAGGCATGCTGGGAAGTGTAGTGCGCTGACCCCTTCCCCTGCCCGGCCCCGCTGCAGCCCCTAGAGGCGCTTCAGTGCCTTGCCCCGCCGCCCTTTGGCGGCCTAACTCGCGGCGCACGCTGGAGGGCGTAGCCCGGCCTTCTCGCAGCGCTGTGCCCCGCAGGCCCGGATCCCTTCACAGGGCGCCGGGAGAGGGTGTCCCGCATTCTTTCTGGGGCGACCACATGCTCGCTCCCCTTGCCCGCCTCCCTCGTGCTCCTCCCTGGGGTTCCAGGAAGCTGCCGCTCCGCCGGGCCGTTTTCGGGGAGAGCTCTGGAGTGGAGGGAGAGAGGCATTCTTTCTTCTGAACATCCAGGCTATTAAAGGGATTCAGCCAGCTTTAAGCTTCCTAAATTAAAGGCCCTCGGAGCTTCCCTGGTCTCTCCTTGTCTAAGGGTGTCTGTATTGGGGGGGGGGGGGAACGCAAAGCTCTCCTGTCCCTAAAAACTGTCTGTTCCCTGTGCTGTGTCACTAAAAGGGCATCATCTAATAAACCATCTTGTTAGTCTTTAAAGTGCTACATTGTCCTGCATTTTGCTTCAACTAAAAGGGCAGTGTTTTTTCCTTCCAGCCAGGTTCATCCAGTGGAGTCACAGCCTCCATTGGGAAGTTAATGCTGGTTAAAGTGCTTGATTGGCAGCTCCTAAAAATGGGAGGCCTCTATTCCCTGACTTGGGGGAGCCTAAATAGCCATGGAATGAGTTCCGCTCCCTGTTCACACCCTGATAAAGTGCTACACCCTTCCTGGGGAGGGGAGTTCAACATTTGTGGTCCAGTCAATCCTTAAACTCATTGTGAAGCTGCCAGCTATAAGGCTTATTTGTGCCAGCTCCAGGGCTTCAAAAACTACTTGACATCAGTGATCAAGAGTTGGCTCTGCTGATGTGGATGACAGATACCTGCATTGCCACTCCCTTTGCAGTTCATATAGATCAGTACAGTTGTGTGCTATGTTTTCTTGTATCAAATTGTAACAGTCAACTAAATTTCCTTCAGTTTAAACCTGTAATTTACAGCTAGTCTTTCACTTTTTCTCTTTTCTCATGCTCTTCCTGGATTTATTCCACTTTCTCTTAAAAAAAAAAATTGAACTAGATCATTTTCAGGTTGTCTTCAGTGTCCCTTTTCCCTTGTTCTTTGCTGCAAGAATTAAAGCTACTGATCAGAGACAGAGATGGAAAGATTTTGTCCAAGGCAATACAATAAAAGACGGCTCTTTCCCCATTTTCCTACATAAGTCTACATAAGGAATCCCATTTTTTGTTTCTCTTAGTTTGTTTGCTGGCTCCTGAGAAGCAGATTGTGTGTTCTCTGCCATTGTCACTCTTTCATGGTCTCTACGTTTAGGTCTCCCTCACATTCTCTCCCACCTCTGTTAAATAGCATCAGTACTATAGGTGCTAGAAGGCTGCCCAGACTGACCATGTCTGTTTTACAGATGCCCGCAAGGGTCTGAAACAACTGTAAAACCAAACAAGATTCTTCTTAACTTTCAATCTTTGACACTTTGGCAAAGCTTCAAGCTGCACCAATAGCACTAGATCCATTTGTCTGCTGATATAGTTGTATACGTTTTGATGGGGTCATACTTTGCAATTGTGACTGCTAGGGATGTTAGTGTATAGTTGAGTAAATGATTAACCGATAAATTAGGCTTATCGGTTAATCCTATCGACTACGTGCACTTCCCCTCCCCCTGCTGCCTCTGTATCAGAGGAAGCAAGAGCAGGCAGCAGAAGCAGTGCCCGTGAGGAGCAGTCATTAAGCAGGCTCCCCATGAGCATCAGATCTGCTGCCCCGCTATCAGAGGCAGCAGCGTAGGGGAGATTGGGGGAGTTCCTCCATATCCCATGATGCAGCCTCAGTCTGCAGCGATCCTGGGCCCACTGTGGGCAGAGGCTACTCCACCTATCATGGTGCAGCCTCTGTCCATGGGGAGCTTGGACCCCCCTGGACAGGGGGCTGCTGTCACTCCTGTATCAGAGGCAATGGCAGGGGGCTCCCCGGGAGTGAGGCTGGAAACACACTAGTTGTGATCCTCGCCCCTGTCAGTATCAAATAGTCATGTAACCAATACTTTTTTATGCAGTTACATGACTAATCAACTACATGACATCTAACATCCTTAGTAACTACTTAAAGGCTTTTTAAAATGAGGCTACAATGCCTCAGAAATGTATTGGTCTGGCCTGATTCAGCTCCCTTCCCACTATAGATAAATGGGCAAGTGGATTTTCAAATAATTCATAGTGGTAAGAGAAGTCGTGCTGGCAACTAGAGTGAGGCTTGACCACTCCTTTCAGACCAGCCATTGAATGGCTGACAAATGGGCATGATTTGCATTGAATGGAGCTGGATTAGAATCAATCTACTAAAGGTAAAACTCTATTTTAGTCATTGGCTCTACTAAGATGTGTGTCTATTAGTCTGTCTTTTTCCCCTAGGAGTCAGATGGGGGCCTGTATATTTGTATGAACACATTCCTGGGTTTCGGGAAGCAATATGTAGAAAAGTACTATGGGAAAACAGGCCATCGGGTCTATCTGCACCTCAAGAGAACACGCAAACTGGTAAGAAATGTGGTACTTGGAACTGGGATACACATTGCATTACCAAACCTGTTCTGAGGCTGAGAAGAGAGATCTGTCTCTCTGAAACACAACCTGGTGTTTTCCCCCTGTTACAAGACCCCCAACTAGTTATTGTTTTGGCTGCCTGCCCCATCTTTTTCCACCTGCAGTATCTGCCCCTGTTCCAAAGGTGTTGGGCTTCCCTCAGAGTTCTTGTCCTCCGTACTGACTGTCTCCTTTCTCTCCTGACTCCTAAAACAGAAGGAGGAAGACAGTAGCTCCAGTGCTGGAGACCCACCCAGGAAGAAACCCACACGCTTAGCTATTGGTAAGAAAAAAAACTCCATCTAGCCATGTTTCCCTAATGTATCTAGAGCTGTCTAGTCCAGTTCCATTCACTCTCACCATTCCCCTGTGCTGGGTGAGACCCAGTTATCCCATCTAGCCCAATATCCACATATCCAAGAGTGACCAAATAGGATAGCTATTTAAAAACCTGCTGCAGTGGTGAGAGTTGCTTTGTTTGTAACAACAGTTCTGTTGACAGTTGCAATTTGCATTCTCTCTAAAATCTGCAAACATGTCAGCGGTGCAAGGTTAGGGGTTGAGGTGGAGTTTGGGGAAACTTTGGTTACTTGATCAAAAGGTTTCTAAGAGGCCCCATAACATTTTGCATGGTTGAAAAAACTA
Source organism: Pelodiscus sinensis (assembly GCF_052426305.1). Taxonomy (NCBI): domain Eukaryota; kingdom Metazoa; phylum Chordata; order Testudines; family Trionychidae; genus Pelodiscus; species Pelodiscus sinensis. The sequence continues at coordinate 143,115,145 of NC_143052.1, read as the reverse complement.
ACCCTCTTTAGTGCAAATAGGGAGAAAATTGGCAGGCTCCTGACTGAATTTTTCTGTATAGAAGAATGGTTCTCAACCAGAGATCCAGGGCCACAAATAGGTTTTAGGGGGCTGCAAAGCAGGGCTAGTGCTAGACTTGCTGGGGCCAAAGGCAGAAAGCCAAAGCCCTACTGAATGGGGCTGAAGCCTAGGGCCCTGAGGCTCGGGGCTGAAGCCAAAGCCTGAGCAATATTGTTTTATGGGGGCCCTTGTGGCATTGGGAACCAAACTGCTATCCTACTTACTACCCTAATGCTAGCCCTGGCTTGTAAGTGCAGAAAACCAGTTACTGTGGCACAAGTGGTGTTGGGGGAAGGGCTCAGAGGATGCGTCTACACTGCACCGTAGGTCGAAATAAGATTTGCAATTTGAGCTATACATATAGCGTATCTGATATTGATATTATTTTGAAATATGGTGCTATCTACACAGTAACATATCATATGTATAGTAGCCAAGTGTCTGAGAGTCTGTAATGCCGAAATGCTGGCTGTTCCCTCTGGGTGGCCCGTGCTGCATGGGGAGTGCAGGGCCCAAGCAGCTGCTTGCGCCGCTTGCTCCCCCACGGCGGCCCAGCTGAACTGCACAGAAGTCAGCCGAGTGCCACGGTGGGAGGCGAAGCGGGGTGGGGCGGTGACGTGCGGTGTGACAGCGACTCCAGGCCCCGCCCCCTGGCCATGAACGTCACCACCCCCTTCGCCTCCCGCTGTGGCGCTTAGCTGACTTTCTGTGCCGCTCAGCCAGGCCGCCACGTGGGAGCAAGCGGCGCAAGCGACCATTTGGGCTCCGTGCCCCCCCATGCAGCACGGGGAGTGCGTAGCCCAAACGGCCATTTGGGCTCCGTGGTCCCCCGAGTGAGAGGCAGGAGGGGGAGGAGAAGTGAAAGAGAGAGAGAGACAGAGACCGGAGGCTTAGGAGAGGAGACCGACGTGGAGGAGAGACCTGAAAATCCCGTCTTATGACAGGCTAATTGGCTAGTTTCAAAATAAATTGCTATTCTGAAATGTCCCTTCCTCCTTGAATGAGGTTAACAGGGATATTGGAATAGTGATCCTGTTATATTTCAAAATAATGGGCGTGATCAAAAGACGCAGAATAGCTATTTCGGGATAGAAATAGTGCTGCAGCGTGGATGTAGCCAGAAAGTAAAAGATGGAGAACCCCTGGTCTAGACTGTTCTTTGAGATCTAGGGCATAGTACTGGAACAGGTCTAAATGCTTAAATATACCAATGATGCTTTTTGGATTGACAGAGTGGAATGCTGCCATGCTGGTGCCCCACTCCCAATCAAAGGGACATTGTTTACAACCTGGCTAGAGTTTTGGTCAGGAATCCAGGCCAGGAATACTTTTTGCTTGTTTAGACCAGATTTGAATCTAGAACCTACTGCCCTACAGCACAGCAACTAAAAGTGTAATTTCTTTGCCATTCGGCAGTAATAGGTTCTTGGCCTCTGCATGTTGGCCAGCTACTAGAGGGGAAAACCCATACTGAACCCTTATGTTATGTTAAAACTCCTTTTTGCGTAGCAAAAGCTACTGAGAATATGGGACCTCTTGGCACTGCTGCAGTACAAGTAATAACACTAGTTCCTATCATTCACTTCCCTTTTACAGAGGGAGTAATAGGGTAACAGAAATTCCCCAAGGTTACTTCTGTCAAAGCTAGGAATAGAAGAGGGGTTTCTTGATAGGGCAGATGCTTTTTTCCCTTATTTATGCTGTCTATCAGAGAGATTAAGCCAAATCTGTGTGCTTGGCTATGCTCTTTGTACAGCTGGGTTAGTCCTGCGTTTTACAAAGCTTTGAGAGACATGCATCTGCATTCACTTAGCAACTAGCTGCACTTGATGATATTTCAGGGTAAAGAATGAGACCGGGACTAGGGATGTAAAATCCTGTTTAACCAGTTAACCGGGTAGATGTTACATTTAACCAGTCAACTGCTTAAGCAGAATCCTGCAAATGGGGCCAGGCTAGAGTGGTCTCCCCACCTGTGGCACAGCGCAGTTGGAGCCTGCTCCAGCCAAGCTGGGCCAGGCTCACTGTGCATCTAGCCAGGCTGGAGTAGCCCCCTGTCTGAGGGCATGGCTGTCCCAGCCCAACTGGGCTGGAGCAGCTTCCCGCGATGCAGTGAGGAGGCTGCTATAGTGCCTGTTAGAGATGTAGCCAGTTAATTGGCGGTCCAGCTGGACTGGAAGGAGAAAAAGACTGGCCTTGTGGGTAGGGCTGCGGTTCTCAGCTTCTCTCTGCTGCAGGCTTCCTGTGTGGTGATGGATTAATTGCTCTGGGGAAGATTTTCAAAATTGCCAAAGGAATTTCAGAGAAAAGGCCCATTGGTTTGTGATTCTTAATCCCTTCAAAATCTTCCTCTTATTCAATGTGCCTATATTCCCCATCTGTAACAGCAGGACTTCTCTATCTCTTGGCGTGGTAGTAGGATAATCAGTGTTTGTGATGTTCAGTACTGCGCAGGGGAGGGGGAGGGGAGAGACTTATGAGCACTTTGGTAGATCATCAGTAAACATTTGCAGAGCCACTCCCACTGGTTGAAACTGAGGCTCACCACCACACTAGAGTTTTAGGTAGCTCTTAAGGGCGCCCTGAAACCCTGATAGCCTGTTTTGATTGAGGGTTCAGGAACCCTTTAGTGCTCTGGGGATTCCCAGTTCCCAATCACTCCTTATTGTGGGGGAGGAAGAAGGCGCTTTCTGGCAGGTGCATCAAGAGATACTGAGAAGGCATGTTTGGGTATGTGGTGAATTTGGGGCAGTGTACTGATTTGTAGTTTTCAACTGACCTTTTTCTAGTACAGGTTGGACCTCCCTGGTCTGGCACTCTCAGGACTTGCCCTGTCCTGAACAAGTGAATTTGCTGGATCAAGGGATAGATAGGGATTTAAAGGGTTAACCATTTACACGGTAAGCAGGAGCTTTACCAGGTAACCAGTGGCCAGGCCCAGTGCCATGGGCATGGCTCGGCCAGGTTGGAGCAGTTCCCTGCCTGCAACATGGTGGGCCCAGCTGGACTGGAGCAGCCCCCTGCCTGCAGCAATGCAGGCTCCAGCCTGGCCGGGCCCACTACGTAGCAGCGCAGGCGGGGAGCTGCTCACTAGGTTTAACCTGTTAACCCTAGCATTTATATGATTAACATACCTACCAGGAGAGGTCCCCTGCCGCTGGCCCCCTACTCCGAACCTCTCCGAGCCACCTACTTCACTTTCAGCCCCAGCCAGCCCCCTGCCTCCAGGCAGCTGTGCAGTTGGCCCCAGCTGGGCCTGCCGAATACCGCCCCCTCACCCGCTGTGCTGCTGGGCCCCTCTACAGCGCCATGGGGCTCTCAGGTGTGCCTCCAAACCCTCCTGGTCCAGGAACATGTGTTCCTGGTGGACCACAGATGTTGCCAGACCTGAGAGTCCCAGTTTAGAGAGGTACAACCTGTATTTCTGAACCCATCAAGGTTTGCAGCACACTGTTGCTAAGCTGATGCAATGTAATTGTTTGCCAAAGTCACCATATTGCACTCAGGGCTATGTCTACACTACGTGTTTTGTCGGAAGAGGCACTGCAAATTGAAGTGCTGATTATGCAAATGAAGCACGCGAAAATGCTAATTTATTCTGATCTGTTTTTGCGCAAAAACATGCTTTGTGGATGTGTCAGTTTTGCGCAGAAAGAGGGTTTTGCGCAAAACAAACGTCCACACTGCATGTTTTTCTGTAAAAATGAATTGGAATAGATTATGTAAATGAAGCACAAGAAAATGCTAATCAGAGCTTCATTTGCATTGCCTCTTCCGACAAAACTCGTAGTGTAGACATAGCATAGGGGTATTCGGAGGAGGCGTAAGGAGAGAAAGCACTGCTTGGTGCAGTTTATATATTTGCCAGGAGCGATTAGGCTCTTTCATTTGATCAGATGGTGACTCTTGGAAGAGCTATGGAAGCAGGCCCTTTTAGATAGTGGCGGTTTCTACAACACTGTGGCTTGCCCCACGGAGTAGGTGAAAACAGATGATTTGGGGAAAAAACCCTCACAAGGCATATTTTGTACAAATATTATTACAATAATGTGTAAGGTGTGAATACAGGGATACTTTTGGTGTCACAAACATTGCTCTTTGGTATGTGGCCAGAGACTGCTTGAAAGTAACACTGGCATCGCCATTATGCAGAGTGCCTGCTTGAACAGCACGTTTCCTGGTTTCTCTAAGTCTTGTAACACTAACGTTTCTGGGAGTCCTGAACTAAGCACTTCTATGCCCTGCCCTCAACCATGGGACCAGTAGGAAGTCTCCTTTGTGGGAAGGTGCAGAGAGTTGTGAGCATTCTGCCTTAGCCAGGTGTTTTGGAAGTGATAGTGCAGTGTCCCTTGAGTTTGGGAGGATTGCTTCACGTGTACCCCAGCAACAGCTAGCTGTCTTAACATCAGTGAATCTTGAGCAGCAATGTCCCCTGGTAGTTCTGTCCTAGCTACCGGTAGGCTTACGAGGCTAGTCACACACTGAGTATTCAAGGCTGGAAAACCTCTCCCTGGGGCTGGCACATATAAGGCTGGGCTCCAGATTATTGGCCGTGACTCTTACTGCAGCATTCCTTCTCTTGTAGGTATAGAAGGTGGGTTTGACATCCCCGAGGAGAAGTTTGAATATGACGACGATGTAAAAATAGTAATTTTCCCAGAGCACCTGGAAATCCCACGGGATGGGCTGGAGGGGCTGCCAGACATGGTCCGAGACAGGGTATGTTTTTATTTTCTGTCTGCAGGAAGCGGGTTGTTATGGAGTAGGACTCTCCAACTTTGCAAATAGGAGCTAGCGGCGTTGTGTTGGGTGCTCAGGACTAGAATAGTAGTGGGTATCAGGGCAGGGTGGAGTGGCATTAGCAGAGCCTTGTGGGGAATCTAAATCTGGAATAGCAGGGGTAAGTGGTGTTGAACTCTCCAATTTCAGATTGCCAGTGCAGTGGATGCTATCCTGACAGCAGATTCAGCCTCACGGAAGCAAGAGGTGCAGGCATGGGATGGAGAGGTTCGGCGTGTTTCCAAACATGCTTTCTCCTTGCACCAGTTACAAAATAGTGTCCGCATCCCTCCATGGTGAGTCTGACCAGGTTCTATCTTGCTCTGGACACTACAGCACGACCTTCCTCCTCTGGGCCTGTGATGGGACTATTGCTCTGTCACTTGTGAGGTTTTTCCTGTGGACTTCCTCCATGCAGCCACACCTATCTCTGATCATGGTGTGGCCTGAGATACAAGCTGGTCAATTCCTGGAAACTCTGAGGGTGGGGGGTTGACAATTGACTCCTGCCTTGTAGGTCTGCCATGGTGCTCTGCTTCCTAGAGTAGGATGGGTGTGGGGTCCCAGAAGCCTTTACTTGTGCCACGGTACGTGGATAGTGGGGAATAGACTGCACCTTCTCTCCCCCTGCTGGCAGTGGCTGGAAGTGCAACAAGTGTGACATGCGTGAGAACCTGTGGCTCAACATGACTGATGGATCCATCCTATGTGGCCGGCGCTACTTCGATGGCAGCGGTGGCAACAATCACGCAGTTGAGCATTATCGGGAGACTGGCTACCCACTGGCTGTGAAACTGGGAACCATCACTCCTGATGGGGCTGGTGAGATGCGGGGACCCCGGGGAGTTGCAGATGCCAGGCATCTAGATGGGCTGAATCTGGGCACCATGATCCCCTGACAGAACAAGTGAGGGGAGGGCTTGGGATTTCACATGAATTTTGTCGATGGTGTAGCCTAGGACACGCACCAAACAGCTGCCACTAACAACTGGGATTTCCTGATCTGATCCACTTCTTGGGGAAGGGGCATAAGCAAATCGTGCTCCCCAGAATTCAGAGGCCTTTGGAAAGGCTATCTGTGTCCTCTTTCCTGCAGCCTGTGGGGGGAAGTGCTCATTGCTCTAGGGGTCTGAGGCATTGAAGGGCGTGAATGGCACAACATGCCTCTGCTCATCAGGCACACAAGGCCTTTGTACTAGACTCCAAAGTAAAGTTGTTTGCTCCCCTTCCTTACCCTACACTAGTAGTTTCCCAACCACTGGGCAGTCGCCCTCTACCGGTGGCTCTGGGGGTCATGGCTGGGGTACGCTGCTCTTACCGCAGTTGTTGGGAGAGGTGTGTCCTTCCCTGCCTCTCAGCCAGCCAGCACTGGGCAGGCGCGGGATCTCCTCCTGGCCCTCCCGCCACACAGGGAAGTGTTCTTCCATGGCCCTCCCGCCAAGGAGCAAACTGCTCTTCTGCTGCCAGGAGGAGACTCTGTCCCTGCCCACCATTGGCTGGCCGAGAGGCAAGGCAGGACACGCCGCAGCGGGAATGTGCCCCGGCCCCCAGAGCCATTGCTGCCATGTGGGCTCTGAGAATGGGAGTCTGACACTGGGAGGATTGGGTGCAGGGGACTCTAGGGTCAGTAGCTGGCACTGGGGGGTAGTGGAGGGGTGGGAAGTTCTAGGGGTTAGGGCTGGCACTGGGGATTTCAGGGGCTGGGCTTTTGATGGACTGGTAATGTTTTATTTGCAGATTCATTTGCATAATGTATATGCAAATAAAATGTTATCTGTCTGTCAAAAGTTTGTGAATAGGTTTGCCGGTCTCTAGTATCAAAAAGGTTGGGAACCACTGCCCTACACCTCTTGGGAACTTGGGTCCCATCCTGCCAATGTTAAGACAGTACTGCTCAGTCTGTCTATTAGACTAAATCTCTGAGCACTTTATGTTGTTCCCTCCCCTAGCAGCAAGTTGTTTGAGGGGGTTGTTACCCAGGGACAAAGGCAACTTGAGGAAAATAAAAATCCAGAGGTGACCCCTGTGTCAAGGTAGCCCCTGTTTCAGAAGATGCAGGCACCCTTTTCCCGTATCTATGACCGATGTATTGTAGTAATCCCTCAGTGCACTCTCCCAGTGTGATAAGGAAATAATAAAGGATGACTCGCTAGGTAAGTTAACAAATGCATTAAGGAATTAAAATTACAATAACTGGAAAAATGGGGAAATTCAAATGAGAATCAAACAATAACGCAAATGGCAGTAAGCATCCTTAACCAACAATATATAACAGTGCAGGGATTTCATCAAAGAGGCATGAAGCCTAGGCCCAGATTCCCATTTTGGCAAGGAAGGAAGGAGGAGATGATGGGAAAGAACCCAAAGACATAATGGGAGGTGCCGACGGTGCTGTGCAGCTGAGGCCTGGGACCTTCTACCCTTGAGCTAGTTTGAAGCTTTCAGGGAGGACCTCCAGGAAGATCCCAGCCAGGAGCTTCTATGGAGGTGGATCGTTGGTGGTACATCTTCCCCTTCCCTCATCACGGCCGCTATGGGGGTCTGGTGCTGACAGGAGCATAGATGGAAAAGACCATACCCCCAGCAGCTGCACAGATCCTTAAATCCTGTCTGTGGTGTGAAATTCTGAGGTGATGAAATGTTCTGGTTGGGTGGGAAAAACCAGTTCTGGCTGAAGAGCCAGCACTGCTCAGAGTCCTCTGCTGCTGATGGGTATTTTGACCAAAATGGAGTCCTTGGATCAAAAGTTCACTTCCTCTATTTTGAATGGTTTTTACATTAACTCCTTTAGTTCCAACAGGGTAGGGGTGGTGGTGTTGGGATCTGGGAATGGCTGGGGTACAAGCTAGTTTCTTTCCCCTTACTGTTTCCCCACAGATGTTTACTCTTATGATGAGGATGATATGGTCCTGGATCCCAGCCTGGCTGAACATCTGGCACACTTTGGGATTGACATGCTCAAGATGCAGAAGGTGCGAGGGGAAACCCCCATCAAAACAAGGGGATCTGAATGTCACAGCTCTACCTATCTTCTCCCCCCCGGGTACTCAGCAAGGGCACCACAGTCAGTGGGGAGAGAGATGTGCATCTCTAAAACAGTTCCCTGCATTCACTGTGTTATTCCCAGCAAGAAGCTCACTGCCTGAGCAGAGCTACTCTTGTTTCTTTTCAGAGACTGATAAGTGTGACTGCCTCAGTTAAGCTACCACACAGCTCTTTCTATGCAAGGGCTAATGCATCACTCAGAAAACATATCTAAAGCACCAGAAGAATCTGTATGCAGGCTAATAAACTTACCAGAGATCATCCAACTCTGACAAGGGCTGTGGCAGGTGATTAGTCCTTCAGGCTAGCAGAAAGTCTTGTCGGTGGTCACAAGTTCATAACAACCTCAGCTCAGAACTAGCCCACTCATGAAACATTTAGTCCAGCTTTTATACAGTTCAGGGGTCTCTGACCCGGAGTTTCCAGGAGTACATACTCAGCAGATGATATATTTTTCTGCTTGGGCTGTAGCTTTAGAAAACCAGACCGGTCAGTTTAAACTCTGTGCCAGGAAAGATAATGGAGCAAGTAATTAAGGAAATCATCTGAAAACACCTGGAAGATAGATAACAGCTGGCATGCATTTGTAAAGAACAAATCATGTCAATCCAATCTGATAGCTTTCTTTGATAGGGTAACAAGTATTGTGGATAAGGGAGAAGCAGTGAATGTGGTATACCTAGACTTTAGTAAGGCATTTGATATGGTCTCGCATGATATTCTTATCAATAAACTAGGCAAATACAACTTGGATGGAGCTACTATAAGATGGGTGCATAGCTGTCTGGATAACCGTTCTCACTAGTTAATGGTTCACAATCATGCTGGAAGGGCATAACAAGTGGGGTTCCGCAGGGGTCTGTTTTGGGTCCGGTTCTGTTCAATATCTTCATCAACGATTTAGATATTGGCATAGAGAGAACGCTTATTAAGCTTGCAGATGATACGAAGCTGGGAGGGGTTGCAATTGCTTTGGAGGTTAGGATTGTAATTCAAAATGATCTGGGCAAACTGGAGAAATTGTCTGAGGTAAATAGGATGAAGTTTAATAAGGACAAATGCAAAGTGCTCCACTTAAGAAGGTGCAATCCATTTCACACATACAGAATGGAAAGCAACTGTCTAGGAAGGAGTACTGTAGAAAGGGATATGGGGGTCATAGTGGACCACAACATAAATATGAGTCAACAGGGTGACGCTGTTGCAAAAAAACCAAACATGATTCCGGGATGCATTAACAAGAGTTGTGAGCAAGATACGAGAAGTCATTCTTCCTCTCTACTCTGTGCTGAATAGGCCTCAATTGGAGTATTGTGTCCAGTTCTGGGCACCACATTTAAAGAAAGATGTGGAGAAATTGGAGAAGATCCAGAGAAGAGCAACAAGAATGAATAAAGATCTAGAGAACATGACCTATGAAGGAAGACTGAAAGAATTGGGCTTGTTTAGTTTGGAAAGGAGAAGACTGAGAGGGTACATGATAGTGGTTTTCAGGTATCTAAAAGGGAGGAAAAAATTTTCTCCTTAGCCTCTGAGAATAGGACAAGAAGCAATGAGCTTAAACTGCAGCAAGGGAGGTTTAGGTTGGACATTAGGAAAAACTTCCTAACTATCAGGGTGATTAAATGCTGGAATAAGTTTCCTAGCGGGGGTTGTGGAATCTCCATCTTTGGAGATATTTAAGAGCAGGTTAGACAGACATCTGTAAGGGATGGTCTAGATGTTGATTGGTCCTGTCATGAGGGCAGGGGACTGGACTTGATGACCTCTCTAGATCCCTTCCAGTTCTGGTGTTCTATGATTCTATGAAAACCTCACAAGTACCTCTTAGGAAACCCACTTCTCCCATATTGTTCTTTGACGTTCCTAATGTTTCCCCAAGCTACATTCAGCCATACAATAACACACAATCAGTTTTGTATTTAATACAAGGGACACCCCCTTCACCTCCCCTTCCCCCCCAAAGGTGTCAAACCTAATTCAATAAAGTTTGTCCAGGATATTGCAGCCATTTGATTCTGAGTGTGATGGAGGACCTCAGCTGGATCCAGGCCTCTGGTCGCCAAGCAGAGTAGGGGCTGCAACTCCATTATTATGCACTGGTCATCAGGTACACAGTAGGGATGTAAATGGTTAATCGGTAAGCCTCACCCTTAAGGGGAGAGGCTTGCCAGTTCTGGTTAACCAGTGGGGGTTGGCACAGCTCCCGTCCACCACAGGCAAGAGGCTGCTCCAGCTCTGTGAGGCCTGCCACAGGTGGGGGGTACTCTAGCCCAGCCGGAGCAGCCATCATTCACGGAGGGGGGGGCCTGAACCTGTTCAATAGCTTACCCAGTTAAAGTAAACCTTTAGGCAGTTAACTAATTAAATGGGATTTTAAATCCCTAGTACAGAGCTCCCACTTCCTCTCAAGCAAAGAACTGACTTGTTTCCTCTCCTTCTCCACCTCCAGATCCATTTTCCTTGTGGCTCCTCTTCAGTATTCTAAGCAATGTGGCTTCCTTTGGGGAGGTGACTTCTCAGACTCTGACACCTCAGTCCTGGGGAATGGTTCCTGGGCACCTTTTTGTTGTGTCAGATTTACCTTGTTCCCCCTTCTCCCTCTTAAAATCTTTCTTCCCTTAGAATTGGCACTCCTCAGATATTTGCACAGCCTTTCCTTATCTTTCTCTCTCTCCCAGTGGTCGTTTTTACCAAACAGTGTGGATTTACCCTTGGAAATCTCCTAGAACTCTACCTTTTGGCCCAAAGTACATCTGTGGTTCTTCTCTGAGCTCCCCCCGGTCCATCTCTTCTTTCCACAGACAGACAAGACAATGACAGAGCTGGAGATTGACATGAATCAGCGCATTGGAGAGTGGGAGCTGATCCAGGAGTCTGGGGTGCAGCTCAAACCCCTTTATGGCCCTGGTTACACTGGCATCCGAAACCTGGGCAACAGTTGCTACCTCAATTCTGTGGTGCAGGTGCTGTTTAGCATCCCTGACTTCCAGAGAAAGTAAGTGAGCTAAGAGAAGGGGTGTGGGTTACTTTGATCAATTAGTCCTGGTCTCTATCCTAGCTGCTCCAATCCTACCTGACATCTGAAAGGAATTAATTCACTCCATCCTTTGTGGGATGCTTGGGATCAGCACAAAAGTTCCCTAATAGGGTGTCAAACGATTAAACAATAGAATACCTTTTATATAAATATTTTGGGTGTTTTTCACATTTTCAGATATGTTGATTTCACTTATAACACAGAATACAATGTGTACAGTGCTCACTTTATACTGTAATATTTGCACTGTAGAAGTAAAAAATAGTATTTTCCAGTTCACTTAATAGAAGGACTGCAGTGCAATCTTTTCATCATGAAAGTTGAACTCACAAATGAAGAATTATGTACAAAAATAACTGCGTTCAGTAATAAAATAATGTAAAACTTTAGAGCCTGCAAGTCCACTTAGTCCTACTTTTTGTTCAGCCAGTTGCTGACACAAACACGTTTGTTTATATTTGCTAGCAATAATGTTGCCCTCAGCATCACCTGAAAGTCAGAACAAGCATTCACCGGGCACTGTTTCAGCCAGTATTTCAAGTTATTTATGTGCCAGATATGCAGATTTATATGTCCCTCTGTGCTTCAACCACCATTCCAGAGGACATGCATCAATGCTCAATAACAATCCTAGACTGCAAACAAACACATGTTCATTTTCATCATATGATTCAGATGTCACCAGCAGAAGACTGATTTTTCTTCTAGTAGTTCGGGTTCAGTAATTTCCGCATTGGAAAGTTGCTCTCTCAAGACTTCTGGAAGCATGTTCCACATGCGCTCTCAGATTTTGTAAGGCACCTAACATTCTTAAATCTTGGATCAAGTGTTGTAGCTATCTTTAGAAATCTCACATTGGTACCTTGTTTGTGTTTTGCAAAATCTGCAGCAAAAGCATCCATGAAACAAATAGCATGTGCAGGGTCATCATCGGAGACTGTTATAACCTGAAATATGACCGAATATGGATAAAAACAGAGCAGGAGACATACAATTCTCCCCCAGAGTTTCGTGTCACATTTAATTAATACGTTGTTTTGTTTTTTTTTTAAATGAGCATCATCAGCATGGAAGCATGGGTTTTGGAATGGTGGCTGAGGTACAAAAGGGCATATGCAGTGCTTTTTTTGTGTGTGACAGTACTGCCTGCTACGCAGTACCAGCACCTCTAGTCAGAGCTCAACAACTTTTCCCGTGGAGTACCGGCACTTTTCTTTTTAACCAAAAAAAACACTGGGAATATGAATGTTATGCATATCTAGCTCATAATACCAGCTACAAAAGTGCCATTTGAACATCTGTTCTTACTTTCAGGTGACATTATAAATAAGAAGAGGGCAGCATTATCTCCTGTAAATGTAAGCAAATTTGATTGACTCAGTGACTGACTGAACTAGAAGTGGGACTGAGTGGACTTATGGGCTCTAAAGTTTTTACATTTTTGTTGTGCTTTTAGTGCAGCTATGTAACAAAAAAAAATCAATATTTGTAAGTTGTGCTTTAATGATAGAGATTGCACTACAGTATTTGTATGAGGTAAATTGAAAAATACTATTTTATCTTTTTACAATGTAAATATTTACTGTATTCTGTGTTGCAATTGAAATCAACGTATTTGAAAATGTAGAAAACATCAAAAATATTTAATACATTTCAATTGGTATTCTCTTAGTGCAATTAAAATTGCAATTCATATTTTGAGTTTAATCACATAAGTTAGCTGCAACTAATTTACAAATAATGCTGGGGTCTTACCCTTTGGGATTGGGAGCATTGTACAGGCCAGCCACGCTGCTGGATGCAGCCTGGTGCTGTGTCTGCAGCTCCCTTTGCCTCTGGTTTGCTTTGCAGGTACGTGGACAAGCTGGAGAAGATATTCCAAAGTGCTCCTTCAGATCCCACGCAGGACTTCAGCACCCAAGTGTATGTAGTGCTCTGAAGAAGGGGGCTAGAAAGAAGATTGGGTTTGATGGGCTAACAAGTGTAAGCTCCAGCAGCAATCTCATAACTGTATAGCGTGGCAAATGTTCTGCAGAGTGTAGTAAGCCATGCCACCACTGGGCAACTCCTGGTGGTTGTAGTACCACTAGCTGTCAGGAGAGGCTATCTGGCTTTGCGGCACAGACTTCCAGCCGCAGAGAAAGGTGGCTAAGAGTAGAGTACACTGGTTTAGGTGGGGTTAGTCTCACAGCCAGTGCATAGGGTTGTGTGAGGAGAGTTATCTGGGAATATTTTATTTTATGCATGCATGTGTCTTCTGCTTTTCCTGAGCCAATGACAATTGAAGGGGACTGTAGCATGGGAAAAGTTGAGGGAATGGGAGTGATTGGTGAGTGAGGCTGTGTGGGAATTGGAGCGGGGGAGTGGTGAGTAGAGGAATGTGGTAGGAGGAGAAGCTGGTCCCAAGAGAGCACAATTGTGGGTTGATCAGTGGGTATCGCCAGCCCACCCTGGGCAGGTAAATGTGTTTGGAAAATATGATCCACGTGCTGGAAGTGCTGTCTGCTTCCTGCTCTCCTGTGTCTTGCCACAGCCAGGACGGACTGATTTGAAGGGCCTGCATTCTGCCTTCCTCAGCCTTCTGTACAGAGTCCCATGCAGGGCTTCATTTCCTGTACTAAGCTGCTGAGAGACTGTGTTGCAGCCCAGCACTGGCTACCTTTCTGTGTGTGGCTGGGGCTGTCCTCTCACAGCCCTTACTCATTGGCCTGGGAAGAGCTGAAGCTTAGTTTTAAAGTTATTAGAGGCTTTCAAATAGAAGATATCAGAGAGGGCTGAGGCCATTGGAGCAAGGTGAGCTGAGGCTGGGGAGAAAGAGGGAGCTGAACTGATGGGTATTTGGGTTAGGAGCAGCATGGTGCAGCTTTGACGGTGAGTCCTCTGCTTTCCAGAGCCAAGCTGGGTCATGGGCTACTCTCTGGGGAGTATTCGAAGCCAGCCTCTGGAGACGGGGAACAGCAACCAGAGCAGAACCAGAAGGTGAGGATTAAGCCCCAGTACCCTCCTGAGGAGGGAATGGACTAAAGCAGTGGTCCCCAATCTTTTTGGGTGGCGGGCACCCCACGGGGCTGCCGGGCCACCTGGACGTGGGGCCATGCATGTGCCGCGCACCCGGGGGTGGCACTAGGCAGGCGCACATAAATGCCCTAGCGGGCGCCATGGCACCCACCAACACCGCATTGGAGACCCCTGGACTAAAGCATGTCTGGCAGTGTGGGGGACCCTGTGTTGCAGGAGGAACCTTTTTTGGGTCAGGGCCCGCTGACCTGCAATAAAATCAGTCGGGCTGCACTCAACTGAGAAGCAGCAAAAAAGACAGAAAACCAAACCCCAGCCCTCACCGACATGGACCTCGACTGAGAAGGAGAAAGATACTCCGTACGTTCCTTTCCCACATGAGAGTAGGGGGGCCCAGCCCTAGCAGAGTTTATGCGCTTCAGCCCCATGGTGAGGCAATGATGGAGGAGCTGGAGCGCCAGCGCTGGCTTCCCAATGCTGGAGGGGACCACATCTGGCTTCCGGGCCTGAGGTTCCCCATCCCTGCTCTATGGAGCCACTATTCAGGGCACTGACCCTAAAGGGAGGCAAGGTTTGGAAAGATGTACCCCACAGTGGAGAGAGCTATTGGAAGGCCATGCTCATTCCTTCATCCTCCCTCCTCGCCCCCATTCCCTTTCTTCTAGGGCGTGCAAGATGGCATTGCTCCACGCATGTTTAAATCTCTCGTTGGCAAAGGCCACCCAGAATTCTCCACCAATAGGCAGCAAGATGCCCAGGAGTTCTTCCTGCATTTCATCAACATGGTGGAGGTAATGACTGATCCACACTTCCTGAAATCCTGGTATGGCAGCAGCTCCTGTTATGAGCTCCAGCAAGTTGGGGAAGTGGCACTGAGGCTGGATGGAAGTGCAGGGAGGGGCCAGCCTCTAGGTATTTAAAAGCCTCAGATGGTTGGAACTAACAGTTCAGGACACCAGTGAATGATGGCTTTGGGAGAAGATGAGAGTGCCCAACTGCAGGGCCTTTTGTTTTGGGCTCACTCCCAGTCCCTGTGAAATTGCCATCTGTAGGCTCTGGGGAGCTGGGAGCACTCAGAGTTCCCTTTGAAAAGGGAATCTTCTCCCTTGGGATGGGAATGGGATTGGTATCTGAAGACTGGTGGTGCTGACTAAAGAGCTACAGCCTTTCCACCTTTAGCTTCTACACTTGGACCAGGACAAATGGAGACAGTTCTTTGTCCTGTGTGGGGCTGGGTGATCTGGCCGCCTTGATATGACACCCATCTTCTCCACGTTGCCCTTCCCAGAGGAACTGCCGCAGTTCAGAGAACCCCAACGAAGTCTTCCGTTTCCTGGTGGAGGAGAAGCTCAAGTGCCTGACCACAGGGAAGGTGAAGTACACCCAGCGTGTGGACTACATTATGCAGCTGCCTGTGCCTATGGATGCTGCACTCAACAAAGGTCAGTGGCTTTAATGGGCAGCAGACACTGGGATCAGTGAGAAAACTCTTCTGCTCTGCTCTCTTACTGTAATTGAGGGGATCCTTCAAGGATCTGGAGGAGCAAGGTGTTCTGAAGCCAAATCTTCCTCGTCCAATACCCCATGGAGCTCACTAGGGTGAATTTCCCCAAAGGTGCTGTGGACAGGCATGGGACCAAACCTTTCCGCTGCCTCACCCAAGGCAAGAGCTGTAATTCAGCCTGTGGGATTCCAGCATAATGAAATTATCCTGATGGCTGTGGAAGTTGTGTGCTCTGTGCACCCACTCTAGGGAACACATCCTGATGGGCCCATTTAGCCTGGTGTCCTGCTTCTGATGGCAGCCAACAGCACATACCTTGTGAGCACCTGGAATCTGGCCCTGACTCCCCTGCCTTGTCCCCAGATGAACTGCTGGAATATGAGGAGAGGAAGCATCAGGCAGAAGAGGAGAAGCAGCCACTGCCCGAGCTGGTCCGAGCCAAGGTGCCTTTCAGTTCCTGTCTAGAGGCCTATGGGGCTCCCGAGCAGGTGGATGACTTCTGGAGCACAGCCTTGCAGGCCAAGTCTATGGCTCTCAAGTGAGTATGGTTTGGAGGTGCTATCTAGGATCCAGATCACAGTGGGGAAAGCCCTCTTGGGAACCCCTTTCCTACAGTATCCAGCACAGGAATGTTCCTCGGGCTGCCATTCTCCTCTTAAAAACAACAACAAATGGTCTGGTAGCACTTTATAGACTAACAAAACGTGTAGATGGGATCATGAGCTACCAGACCATTTGTTGGTTTTTTCTGTACAGACTAACTGCTACCCCCTGAAGCTTCATTCTCCTCTTAGAAATTCACAACTTATCAGCCCTGGGGTGGTTCCTGAGCTCCTTTGTTTAGGCTCCATCTTTCCCCATGTCCCATGTAGATTACCTTGGGCAAAGTTAAGGTAGCTGTGAGGTCTTCAGCATTGCATTTCTCTGCATTCTGTGGTGGTACAGAAAATAAAACAAAAAAAACCAAGAGAGGCAGTGATGGGGATGCATTCTGACATGCTTAATTAGAGTTATGCTTTAGAGCCAGTATTCCCCAACCTTTGCCTAGCCTAGGAGGGGGCGTGGCCAGCACTGTTCTCCCCAGCCTTAACTTTTGTGGCTGTTAAAAGTCGAACAAAACCTTGAAAACATGAAATGAGCGCAGTGGGTGCGCCAAAGCCTGCTTGAGTTTACAGAGAGGTTGAAATGAGCTGTGAAGGTTGAGGTGCCCCAATCTCTTCAATGAGTGTTAAGTTGAATGTAGTGGTGATACTTTGAACATCAGACTGATTCACTGTGTCCTTGTCGAAAACACAGAGCGTAGTAACTCAAGACAGTAAAGCAGAGCTGTTTCTGCTGAGTGGAGAGTAATGACTTGTATTCCAATCTTTCCTGACATCCAGTGCTCAGTACCTCAGTCCTTCAACAGTAGTTTAAAATGCGTCCTTACCTGCTTGTTCTCTGTGTTTGTATGAAGTTCGAATTCTCAAATCTGCAGTGGCCTGTAACACATGGCAGGGGTTGTGGGGCAAGGAGGGTTTGATTTTCCCGGAGGGGATCTCCATACCCAAAGATTTAGGCAATGCTACATTAAGTTCTCCCCCACTCAGCGCTTCCTCTGGGGATTGCTCAGGGTTTGGTGGGCTCAGTGTTGAGCACAGTGGGGTCTCCCCAGAACCATGCAGACTGTTCCCTCGGTTTTCCAGCAGTGGCTCAGGAATGTGGAAGACTTCACATCCCCTTCCTTGATATCTCCCTGAGCCAGCCAGTCTCCCCTAGCCGCCCTCTTCTCCCATTAACAAAGCACAGGGGAACCTGTCCAGACATGGCATGTCCCTCTCTTTCAGGACAACCCGCTTTGCCTCCTTCCCAGACTATCTGGTGATCCAGATCAAGAAATTCACTTTTGGCTTGGATTGGGTACCCAAAAAACTCGGTAAGAAGGGTGAAGCGAAGCACAAAGCCTCGGGATCAATGAGTCCCCAATGCTGCTCTGTGTTGCAGCACCTCCATGCTTAGGCATTGGGGTCATTACTACCAGGGGAGAGTCCACCTTGCTGTCTTGCCATACTGCTGCCACGTAGTGTCCTATGTACATTCTCTACCCAAATGGCTTAACTTAGAGGGACACGCAGCCATGCTCTTTGAGCTCATTGAGCATGTTGCTGGGGTCTGAGCCAGATTCTCTTACAGATGTGTCTATCGAAATGCCAGAGGAGCTGGATATCTCTGCGTTGCAGGGGACAGGGCTTCAACCTGGGGAGGAGGAGATGCCAGACATCGCACCCCCACTTGTGACGCCAGACGAGCCCAAAGGTAGCCTGGGGTTCTATGGCAACGAGGACGACGACTCCTTCTGCTCCCCTCACTTCTCCTCTCCAACATGTTAGTGACTCTTCTCCTTTCCTCCTCTTTCCTAGTGCCTGACTCACTCCCTCGCTCTCCTCATGCCTTGTCTGCCTGGCTAATGATTTCCTTCTCCTTCAGCTTCTGTCTTCCTGTCCCTCTGCCAGTGACTGGGCCCCCTTGCATGCTGGTTATGCAAAGGTGGCGGTGTCCCCAGGAACCCCTCAGGTGTAGCTTTGTCTGAGCCCATAGTAGAAAGGAGTGGGAAGTAGGACATGCATCCTGAGGGACGAGACTCCCATCTAGCTGGGATAGAGGTTGGGCTACACAAAGACTGGCTGTGTACTGAGAGGTGAAGAGGAGACAAAGCTCCTGAGCCGTTGCTAGGGAGTGCTTGGCTCATGGCTTTCACCTCTTAAGGCCTGTGTGCTTCTGGGATAAGGACTTAGCCGCAGGATCAGTGGAGGGAAAGGCAAGGCTCACATGAGTTGCTACCAGGGATGTAGGCTTAAGGTTTGCACAAGGTTGTGTGGGAGGGAGGGAACAGAGGTCACGCAAAAGGGATGGGTGAGAGAAGGGTTGATAAGGCTCCTCTAATTTCTCTATCCCCCCACAGCTCCCATGTTGGATGAGTCCGTGATTATCCAGCTGGTGGAGATGGGTTTTCCTATGGATGCCTGCCGCAAAGCAGTATACTACACAGGGAACAGCGGGGCTGAGGCTGCCATGAACTGGATCATGTCGCACATGGATGATCCAGGTAGGAGAACACTTGACCTCACAGCTGGATCAAGGTGCTACATAGTCATAAAACACTAGAACTGGAAGGAACCTCTCGAGGTTCATCAAGTCCAGTCCCTTGCCCACACAGCAGGACCAAGCACCGTCTAGATCACAGGCAGGTTAAATATCTCCAGTAATGGAGATTCCACAACCTCCGTTGGCAATTTATTCTAATGCTTAAACACCCTAACAATTAGAAAGTTTTTTTTCCTTAATCTTAAATTGCAAAAAGGGAGGTTTAGGTTGGACATTAGGAAAAACTTTCTCTCTCCTCATTGTAACAACCTTTTAGGTGCTTGAAAGCTGTTGTCATGTCCCCCTTCAGTCTTCTCTAGTCCAGACTAAACAAACCCCATTCTTTGAATATGTTTTCTAGACCTTTAATCCCCATTTTTGTTGCTCTTTTCTGGACCTTCCTCAGTTTGTCCACAGCTTTCCTGAAATGTGGTGCCCAGAACCAGACACAACTCTGGTTGAGGCCTAATCAGTGCAGAGTAGAGTGAAAAAATGACTTATGTCTTCCTTACATCGCTCTTGTTAATACATCCCAGAATGTTTGCTTTTTTTTTTTTTTCCCAACAGCGTCATGCTGTTGACTCATATTTAGCTTGTCATCCACTATGGCCCCTAGATCCGTTTCCTTCAAAGACAGTAATTTTCCATTTTGTACATGTAAAAGAGATTGTTCCTTCCTAAGTAGAGAACTTTTTGCATTTGTCCGTATTGAATTTCATTCTGTTTATCTTAGAGCATTTCTCCAGGTTGCCCAGATCATTTTGAATTATGACCCCATCCTCCAAAGCAGTTGCAGCCCCTCCCTGCTTGGTATCATCTGCGGACTTTATAAACATCCTTTCTCTGCCATTATATGCTACAGCACTGCCTGCTGGAGAGGCCAGGGCTGAGACCTTAACAGGTTTCTCCAGCACCCAGAGGCAGCCCCTCTGAATTATGTTCTTTTTCTGCTACAGATTTTGCCAATCCCTTGGTTCTCCCTGGATCTAGTGGGCCAGGTTCCACCATCGTCTGTCCAGACCCCCCTTCAGAAGACAGCGTGGCCACTATTGTCTCCATGGGTTTCTCCCGAGATCAGGCTATGAAAGCCCTAAGAGCCACGGTGAGGAGCAGGGATGAGGTCACAGCCTTATAGGGTGTGGTCGAGGGTGGCATCCTCAGGGAAAGGACATGCTTGGATCTTGACCTGATCATTTCCCCCCTTCTCCTGCAGAGTAACAGTCTGGAACGGGCCGTGGACTGGATCTTCAGTCACATTGATGACCTAGACGCAGAGGCTGCCATGGACATCTCGGAGGGGCGCTCAGCGGCTGAGTCTATCTCTGAATCTATCCCTGTGGGTCCCAAAGTGCGCGATGGGCCTGGAAGTGAGTCCCAGTCCCTGGAGGGCATCAGTTCTGCCCTGTGCTGGGTTGTGTAGTGGTAGCTCCGTTCCTGGGGATGGGATGGGGGTGGTTTCTGACCTTAGCACTCCAGCCTTCCCCAGAGTTTTAACCTCTCTAACTTCTCAGGTCTCTCGCTGAGCCCAGAGGTTTTAGCACCTCCCAAAAGTGAATCTGGCTGCTGGGACTGTGTAAAAGGGAGGGAGGGAAAAGGGTTTGTGCCCACTGGGAATTATCAAATGGGATGTAGTTTCGAGTCAGATGCAGGGAGGAACAGGGGTGTCCTGCCATCGAGTTGAGGGTGGCTCTGCTCTCATCCCATCTCTGTCTTGCCTTTGGTCTCCTAGCCCAGTGGTTCCCAACCTTTTTTATACACAGACCAGCAAACCCATTTACAAACTTTTGGTGGACCAGTAACATTTATTTGCATATTCATTATGCAAATAATTATATATAAATATGTGAATACTTTATTGCCAGTTCATAACAGATCAGAGTTTGCAGATATCTACAACGCTAAAAAAAATTCACAGAAAGAATTCCCTTTTGGCAACTGGTGCCTGCAGAAGGAGGGGCGCAGGGTGGGGCACTCGCAGGGGCATTTGGGGCACCTTATTTAGCAACAGAAATTTTGTCAGGGGCATAGGAGCTGGTGCCTCCAAATGGTGCCACCAGTCCCCTCTGCCCTCCCCATGGGGTGGAAGAGCTGCCATTGTATCTTCCCCTGTCTTCTTCTGTACAACCCCTTCCCTCTGTGTCTCCCTTCCCCAGCCAGGCTACTCTTGCTCCCACGGTCTCCGTCTTTCTCCCCCCCTCCCCGCATCCCCCCCCTTTTTTTGCTCCCTGTGACCTTCTGCAGAGTTTCCTTCCATTGTACCCCACTCCCATCTGCCCCATAAGTCTCCCCTGAATCCACCCAACCTCCCTCCAGCACCTGTTGCATCCTCCTTCTGCCCCCACCTCACATATCTGCCCCGCCCCCTCCTCAGCCGCCTCCTGTCCCCCTCAGAACTGTCTCTTGCCCCCCCACCCAACCAGTTCTGAGAGAGTTTGCTCACTTTTCCTATGGAAATTAGAGCTCTGAGATTTTGCTCACTTATCCTCAAATTTCCTCTTACATTGTGAAGGGCTTTTCAGGTAGCACAGAAGAGCGCTTTCTCCCCCCTGCCGGGGCTTAGGGATCCAGCCCGGAGCCTGGCTCCAGAGTCCCTGCAAGCAGTGGCTGCCAGTTGCTCTTTGCTGGGTGGAGGGCAAACCCAGCAATTGCTTCCTCCTTGCCTGCTGCTACCACTGGATCCTAGCACAACACCAGCCACGCTGCAGCTCCTTCCCAGCCCCAGCTCCTAGAGCCCCTGCCCATTGCTGCTGGGTCCTAGCACGACACCTGCCCCTGGGCTCGGGTAGCGTGCCACAGCCAGCACCAGTTCGCGGCCCAGTGGTTGGGAACCACTATCGTAGCCAGCTAAATCTGGGGGAATTCATGTCCAAACTGCTGCACTACTTGTAAGGTGGAAAACACCAGCCATTACCCACCCAGCAGATATGTGAGCCAGGGCCACCTCGCTCATCTACGTCCCCCTCAAACTCTAGGAGGTAGGCAGCAGGTAGGGCCTTCTTGAAGGAGCTGTCACCTCTTTTCCTGGCTCCTTCTTGCTTCACCAGTATCTCCAGAGCTTGAGTCTAAAATTCTCTTGGCCTTATGATCAAGTAGCTGCCTTGTTGCACCGACTTCACCGTAAAGCATGTTGTCTTCTCAGCCATTATTAGAGCCCAGACTCCTGAAGGCCTTTCTAGGGAATATGGGACAAGAGTGCCTCTCTAGAGAGTTCTTCCTGGGGGCTGCCCAAGGGTAGGTAACCCTCCTCTATCTCTCTGAATACCTCTTTCCTCTCTCCCTCAGAGTATCAGCTCTTCGCCTTCGTCAGCCACATGGGCACTTCAACTATGTGTGGTCATTATGTCTGCCACATCAAGAAAGATGGCAGGTAAGAGGGGCTTGAGGGGACAAGGAGGAGCCTAAAGGTTGCCACTTCTAAGAATAAACCAGCATCCTTCCTTCAGCGGTGAAGTGTCATCCTCTGTCTGAACCCTTTGTCAGTGGGGGAGGGAAGAGAGAGGAACAGGCCACTTTGGAGGAGAAAGGTAGACACAATTTTGCACGTCAGCTCATCTCTCTCTATTTCAGGTGGGTGATTTACAATGACCAGAAAGTCTGCGCCTCTGAGAAGCCCCCCAAGGACCTCGGTTACATCTACTTCTATCAGCGGATTCCCAGCTAGAACCCCCTCCTACTGTGTGCAGAAGGGGGAGCAGGCTATTGGCATGAGGAGGGGGAAGCAGTGATGATAAACACAGAGAAGCAGGGCACATCTTTCCCCCTCTACTGGCTGTGTCTTCACCTATGCCACTGCTGGGGCTCTCATGGACATGAGTGAATAGGGGTGGGCAGGTGGATTTTGTTTCAGTATAAAATATTGTTACCCCCTACTCCAAGACACACACAGCCTCTAGTGCTTTGCTGCTTGGTGTAATGGATGCCATCCCTTTCAGGCAGAAGGGGAGGAGGGGAGCGTGTGTGTGTGTGTGTGAGACTTTGTGTATCGGATGAGTGGCTTCTCTCCCCTGCTCCCTCCCAAAAGAGGGTGCAGTGCAGGAAGTAACGTGGGCCATCAGTAGCACCACTTCCTCCTTGTGTGCCCCTTCAATGCCAAAATACACGAAGGATAAAATAAAAATCTAAATGCCCCCTTGCTTTTGTCTGTCCTATATGTTACTGAGGGGCCTGTGAGCTGGGGTATCTAAACTTGTTACCTTGTCTAATGTAGTGCTCAATGTAATCCTGCCAGTTGTCCTCTACTTTGGCATATGCACCCTTGTGCTTTGAAGTGTGGAAGGGAGATGTCACTGTAAAGCTAGATGATCTATGTTTACCGGTATGGTGGACAGGAATGTGTGATGGCGGAGATGCATCTATTAAAGCAGAGGGGAAAGAAGGCTGTGCTACCGAAAGCTAATTTAATATCCTATCAAGTGGGAATGGGCCCCCGGATTGCCCAGTAAGTTGGCAGCTCTTAGAGCTTGTTCATGCCCAAATACCCATGGTTCCAACAACCAGCCTCCACGGCCCTGGCTATAATGATCCCCTCACTTACACTTTCCACTCTTGCTTATTATACCTGGTGTAACAATGCAGCCCCTTGTGAAATCACAGTGCACAATGTGTCTGCCTTTCTGGTGAGCACATCTCTAGTTTGGTTTTCTGTAGTGGTACAATAGTGGAAAGGGTCCATGTCAAGGTTTGTTCTCATACCCTGTGTGCTAGACTGAAAAATTCCCTTTCCATTCTGTGACCAGTTACTGGGGAAGGTACGTGATTGTTTTGTTCCTCCTTTTACAGGACAAAAGCCTATCCTTTATTATGTGTGACACACAAGCACACGACTATGTAGAATAAAGTCCGGTTACTTTTTGGGAGTGAAGTGTAGGTGTGTGGAGCTGGAAAATGGGTCTTGACTCCTGTGTTCTGGTTACACCCCATTATGGGTATGTGCTGGATGTTTTCTTGTCCTTGTGGGGTCACATGAGGCTGTTCTCACTTTCCTGGCACTCTGCCTCTTGTGTATGCCCCACTGAACCAGGACACAGACTCTTTATTTCCTGCAGATTGGGACCTGTCCTCTGTGGTGTAGGCAAACAGCTAGGTTCTGAGTTGCGGATTAGTTATACTTTCTGGATTCTAATCATGGCATCATTGGAGGGGGGACAGATTCCCAGGAGAAAGTGCCAGGGCAGCTGATAATAAATTACAATCTTATTATTTTCTAAGCTGCCCACCTTTCTCTTCCATCCATAGGAAAATGAGTAGAGCCCTGTGCTGCTACATAATTTTGGATCCACAGCTGATTCTGCACAAATGAGATGCGGATATCTGCCTGGATTTACAGGATTCTAGATACAAAATTTGTATCTATATCTGCACCTGTAGCTGTAAAAATGAGCCATAGCTATCTGCATTTACAGCTGCAGGTACAGATAGCTATGGATTTGCAGGGCTTTAAAAATGAGCTCTATTGGAAGTGGAAGGGAGGTGATGGTAGTCCAGGGCCTGTAGAACAAAGCAGCTCAAAGATTTATAGTTCTGAAATAATTAAGCCTTTCAGACAGGTGTGACGAGCTATACAGTGACTGTGTTACTGTCTTATTTCACAGAGATAGAAACAGACCCAGAGCTGGTCAAGGCCATAGAGCTGAGTGTAGAATCCAAGCCTGGATGCTGGGTTCCCTGCTGTAACCTCATAGGTTCCTCCTAGCGCCCCAATATTCATGGCTGCTTTAATGATGACAGTTAAGCAGACAAGCCCACTTCCTCTCTGATTCATGGAGACTGCGTTCCAGGGAGGTGGGTGAAGAAGACAGTTCTTTTCCCAGAACTGGTGGTCCTTTCCTACTCTAGCCCCTTCACCATGGCTACCTGAGGCACTGCAGGCATTAGGTGCCTCTAGGGCAAGTTGCATTTGGCAGCTGGAGCCTTGCTGACAGCAGATCGTGGAGAGCTCAGGAATTTGTTTACCCTCTCAGCTGGAGTCATAGATGATGGAGACAATTGTGGCCTCGCGCTGCCCTTTTCCCCTACCCGGGCACGAGTAAAGGTAGCGCCCCTGAGCTCCCACTGCCAACGGAACGGCGCCGCGGAAGGGGCGGAGCTAGAGGAATGTTAGCACTTCATGAGATGGAGCAAATGCAGCGTGGGGACGTTCTAGGGGCGGAGCGTGTGGAACGTTTAGACAAATGTGGGCGTGTCCCTGGATCACTTCTCTATAAAGAAGCTTGAGCGGGAGCTGCTAGGCCGGCTTCTCACACGGACCTACTGACCTTCTAGTCTCCTTCGGCTCTGCGCCAGGCAGCAGTACCCGACCCATCATGGCACCAAGGAAATTCTTCGTGGGGGGGAATTGGAAGATGAACGGGGATAAGAAGAGCCTAGGCGAGCTGATCCACACCCTAAACAGCGGCAAGATCCCGGCGGACACTGGTGAGGGGAAGGGGCAAGGTTGTAGACTGGGAGTGCAGAGGTGGGAGGGAAGCTTCTATCTAGTGTCTCTAGGGATGGTCCCAGAGTCGTTGCTTGTTCACGTTGCAATCGGCTGCCTCGCTGGTCTCTGTGGGAGCCTGGCTCGGTCCTGAGCATCGCCCCGCTTGACTGCGGTAGGCCCAAGACCCCAGCCCCATCTACATCCCTCTCCTCCCTTCTCCCGGGCTGCCCCGCTGAGGCTAATGGGAACGGTGTGGACAGAGATCTGGGGCAAGTGGCTGCTGAGCTAACCCGCTAGCCGAGGCAGGGGGAGGGGGCAGCTAGGGTGCGGCAGCCCCGCAGTGGGTGGCTCTGGGCGGCGGCGGCTCAGGTGGAGCTGGCTGGGGGCAGGGCTGCTGGAGCTCCCCTCGGGTCTCCTGTGCCCGCGCTCCCGCTCGTCCCCTCCCCTCGCGCTGTGCCTGCCCGCACGTACCCAGTGACTCGCTTCCTGCTGCTGCCGCCTGCGCTTGCGAACGGGGAAAGCGCCATGTGGACTAGGCGGCTGCTGCAGTCTGGACTCCCCGCCGCGCGGCAGGGGGCCGGCGGGACTTGATCATTGTCTAGGGCACAAGGGGCGGGCAGGAGGGAGACCGATCCGGGACGGGAGAGTCCGCCTCTCTCCCCCCTGCCAGAGCCATAGCGTTCAGGCCCGCCAGATCTACTCTGCCCTCGGGGATCTGGCCCCCAAGCACCGAGAGCCCAACCTGCATGGGGCCCAAGCGCATTTCATGGCAGGGAAGTGATACAGCGAGGTATACACAGGTAATCCGAGCACATGGCCCGCTCCACCCACTGCCTCCAGCCAGTCTCCCAAGTCCCATTCGTGCTGCTCCCCTCCATCAGCCATCCTGCTGCTGCTGGCTCCGCCCCGAAGTATGAAAGGTCAAGTTTCTGTGCATTATGGGTACTGCCCTTTTGGGAGGACCTGAGAGCCTTCCTCCTGGCTTTCCAGCTGAAACCTGAAGAGGGGGGTAACCTGGAGTGTCCCACTCCCGCTGAGCCAGCCAGCAGAGGACATCCTTCCCTGGGGTGCTAGGCAGCAGTGTTCCAAAGAACAGGCCTCCAGCCTGTTGCCAGGCATCTGTGCCCATAGACACTAGTAGATGGACCCTGAATTCTTCTGGTGGCTTAGTCTCGCCGCATTCCCTCCTTGGATTTGTCTAAACCAGTGGTTTTCCAGGGAGGGGTTGTGGCCCAGTACTGGGTCACTTTGCTGTCAGGTGACTGTGCTGTGCCCCAGAGTCCTAGGTGGGGGGTACTCTGGGGATCCAAGCCCTGCCCTTAGCACCAGCTCCCCACTCCCTTTGAGGGTTCCTGGCCAATGGGAGCTGGGAGGGTGGGGCAGGGCCTGCTGGCAAGAACAGCGCCCAGAGCTGCTTGCACAGCTGCCTCGGAGCTGAACCTGCTGCTGGCCACTTCTGAGGCACAGCATGGTCTGTGGTGCAAGGACAAGCAGGAATCCTGACTTAGCACCCCACTGCACTGCTGACCAGGAGCCATTGCAAGTAAGCCTGCACCTCAGTCCCCTGCCTGAGGCCCCCTCCCTCATTCCTGGCCCCACCCCATAGCCCGCATTCTAGTCAAAAGATATAATCCTGTAAATGGCACTGATTAAACGGGTAGGGTTAAAAACTGGTGACAACTTTTGCAAAACTCCCTTTGAGTTAAACCAGGCTCAACTTCTCGTTATATCACGACTTCAGTTGTAATGAGGTGCGTGCTGGTTTAATTAAGTCAGTTTAAAATCACAGTGTAATTTAGGTTGGTGTAGCTTTTACTTGTGCAGCCCAGGGCCTTGTTATCTCTCCTTGCCCCAGGGTTTGTACTTGCAGATAGATTTCCAGTTCCCCACCTCCCTTTGTGGCTGCTTCAGTTGGCATCTACATCATCCAGCAACAGCTAGCTAGTCTTCTCTCTCTCCACTATCATCTCCTCGCTGAAATATCCTCCGCCTCTGGATCTTGTGCTACCCATCTCTTTGGGCTAGGAGGGTCCTGTAATGAGGAAGGAGAAACTGCTATTTTGGGGGAAGTGCCCTGAAGAAATGTCAAAGGTCTCTGAGCAGATTGAGACCTAAATATAACCAGTGGTGTCTGGGTTAAAAATATCAGCTACTGTACTTGGTTTGGAAACCAGATCTCTGTTGGCTGCTAAAGGTCAAGGGGTTGGCATTGGAGAGGAGGGATGCTGGTGGAAGCCTCTCTTAGCCCCAGGTCCTGAGATAATAATTATGTGCGGGAGATGGTACCAGTAGCTAGTACAGTGACCCCTGCTGGGGAAGGCAAGACTAGGCAGCTGCAGGCTTTCCTCCTCAGCTATCTCAGTAATACAACATAAAAGTAATAGCTTCAGTAATACAACATAACTACGCAACTGTTCTTGCTACCAGCTAAATGAATAAACTACACAAACCTCCCATCTTAAAATTGCTCTGCACCCTTCAAAATGGAGGCAGCTCGCCTGATGGCAAAGCCTCCCTGTCTCCCCTGCTCTCAGTGTGCAAATAAGATGGCCCCAGAGACTGTACATCAAGGCTTTCAAGATGTGGTTACTGCAGGCAGGTCCCTAGGGCTTACCCTGCCTGGGATGGTGCTTGGAAGCCTGTGCATTTAGTGGACATGACCAGACCTGCTCAAAGGAAGCAGCAGCCTTGGTTTACACCTTGGCTGTGTCTACATTGGCATCCCTTTCCGGAAAAGGGATTCTAATGAGACACTTTGGAATTGCAAATCCATGGGGGATTTAAATATCCCCCGCGGCATTTGCATTTACATGGCTGCCGCTTTTTTCCGGCTCAGGGTTTTTGCCGGAGAAAAGCACCAGTGTAGACGTGATTCTCCGGAAAATAAGCCATTTAAATGCAAGTGACGCGGGGGATATTTAAATCCCCCGCGGATTTGCAATTCCAAAGTGTCTCATTAGCATCCCTTTTCCGGAAAGGGATGCCAATGTAGACACAGCCCTAGTGTGTATGTGCCTTTTCCTCACTTGGCTAGGGATGTTACATTTAGATTAATTAACTAATCAAGTAGTCGATGGGATTTCCATTGACTATTTGTTTAGTCAATCAGGGCGCCTCCACCTTTGAACTGCCGGGCTACAGTTCAAAAGCAGAAGCTGCGCAGGGTGAGTGGGGCATTGGCCCTGCATTCCTTGCGGCGCTTGAGCCTTTGAAATATTGCGCAGGGTGGTGGATTTGCCACAGGGCTGGGAGAAGCCTTTGCACTGCTTTAGGAAACATCTAAACTCAAGAGCTGTAGCAGCCTAGCCACGGTGCTGTCTCTGTGCCACTGAAGCTCCCAGAGAGCAGACAAGCCCTGAGTTGATGCCTAAGGAACTCCCAGGCTGGCTTCCTCAGTAACTTGTCCTATCCCCGTGTTGGGTACCTCCCATAATCATAAGGATGATGAATCTGCCTCCCCAGGTTCCCTCTAATCTGTTCCCTAGGGACCAATACCTGGGGACCCAACATCTCAGTGATGGTAGTGCCACTCCAGGTCCCTTTCACTCGTGCTTCCAGACCCCATACACTGCCAGGGAGTAGCTCCTGAGCAGCTTTTTCTTATCCCTCCCTAAATGGGCTCTATCAGGGTTCCCCTCCCTACTGAAACTCTTCTTTAGTCAGATGCTTCTTGCATTTCTCATATAGAACCATAGAAGATTCAGCTTGGAAAAGACCTCAGGAGCTGGTGCAGGAGGCATCGAGTCCAGCCCCCTTCCCAAAGCAGGACCAATCCCAACTAAATGATCCCAGTCAGGACTTAACCTCTAGGGATGGAAATTCCACCACCTCCCTAGGGAACCCATTTCAGTGCTTCACCTCCCTCCTAGGGAAACTTGTAAAAACGTTAAACTGAGCTTCCTCTCATGATGCTTGCCATGCGTCCCTTTAAAAGAAGAAGAGAAGATCATAATAGAGGAGAAACATCCGTACTGTGTTGCTGGGGCCCCAAGTTTCAGTGAGGGTGATGTGTGTGGTAGGGTTTGTGTGTGGAGGTTTTTTGTTTTGAAGGGTTGCTACAGCTTGGCAGAGTAGGGATAAGCACCGGGGGTAGGGGCGGGTTGAGGGATAAGAAAAGGATCAGGGGATGGATCTCGGGGGGAAGAGGATTCAGCTGTTGGGAGAAGATCAAGTGTGATATCTGCTCCATCCCCATATGGTTAACACCCTCTCTTGCCCTCCAGATGTTGTTTGCGGCGCCCCCACCATTTACCTTGATTTCGCCCGTCAGAAGCTCGATGCAAAGATTGGGGTTGCAGCACAAAACTGTTACAAGGTGTCAAAGGGAGCTTTCACGGGAGAGATCAGGTGAGCCTGCTATGGGGTGATAGAGCTGAATTAACTTAGAGACTGAGCCCCATGGGGGCTCTTCCCAGGACAGAGGCAAGGCCCTCATCTCTCCCTTTTCTCCCCTTGCAGCCCTGCAATGATAAAGGACATCGGTGCCACCTGGGTGATCCTGGGCCACTCGGAGCGAAGACATGTTTTTGGGGAGTCTGATGAGGTGGGCTACTTTGGGATGTAAGGAGGAAACAGTTTTAACATCCTCGGAGGGGGGAGCTGAGCTCCAGAGTGTGAAGTTTGGCTAACTGTTCCCTCCCCTCTTCCAGCTGATTGGGCAGAAGGTGGCCCATGCCCTGGCTGAGGGTCTCAGTGTCATTGCCTGCATTGGGGAGAAGCTGGATGAGAGAGAAGCTGGCATCACAGAGAAGGTGGTTTTTGAACAGACCAAAGTGATTGCTGGTAAGTGTGGAGGGCATTTTCCCTTTAGCCCACAGCTGGGCGGAGATCCCTGCTCTGTTGCTTTTTCCTCAGGTGAGCCCCTGGGAAATGTAGTATTACTTCTTGATCACTCATTCCAGGTGTGCCGCAGAGCTGGGTTTGTGCATGCTTGTTTGGGGTATCAGTCTGAGTTCCCAGCTGCTCCTCCGATAACTGTTCTATTGTCAGACAGCTGCTCTGCTGGCCAGTCCCAGCGGCGGAGCTGTCCCTCACCTCCCGAATAACACTTGCTTCCTTCTCTCGCCCCAGATAATGTGAAGGATTGGAGCAAGGTGGTGCTTGCCTATGAGCCAGTTTGGGCTATTGGAACTGGCAAAACGGCAACTCCCCAGCAGGTATGAACAGGGTTAAGGAGCCAAGCGTCCGTCTTTCTCACCCCTCTTCGGTGGGTCTCGAACCTCAGTGAGGTTGGGGTCCCAGTAATGCAGCTCTGGTTTCATTGCAGGCTCAGGAGGTTCATGAGAAGTTGAGGGGGTGGCTAAAAAATCATGTGTCCGAAGCTGTCGCTCAATCCACTCGCATCATCTATGGAGGTAGCTAGCCTTGGGCACCCTGCCCTTTCTAGTGCCTAACACTAGGCACCCCCCTTTGCCTCTGCTCGGTTCTGCTGTTGGTTGTACAGCTGCTCTCTGCCAGGCAGATGAGCCACTGCTGTCTCAGGCAGTGTCCCCTCCCCCTCCCCCCTCCCCCAATAGACAGAGGCTCTGGGACTTGATTCCTTACTCCTTGACTGACTTGTTGGGTCACCTTGGGCAGGTCCCTTCACCCCATGTCCCAGCTGCCCCATGTGTACAATGGGGATAATGAAACTTGCTGCTTTTGAAAAGCCCTTTGGGACCTCTGACTGGAAAGCGCAGTTGCTCTTGGGGGGGGGGGGGGGTTATTTATTAATGATACCAGCTGAACCTGGTGTGCCAGTAGCTTCTCCCTCCCCCCTCCCCCCACTCCAGAATCCTAGGGCTGGCAGAAACCTTAGGAGTCATTGAGTCCAGCCCCCTGCCCAAAGCAGGGCCACCCCAACTAAATCATCCCAGCCAGGGCTTTGTCAAGCTGAGACTTAAACTCCTCTAGGGATGGAAATTCCACCCCCTCCCTAGGTAACCCATCCCAGTGCTTCACCACCTGTCTAGTGAAATAGGACTCTTCAATAGCACAACCAGCTTTCCATTGACTAACTAAAGGGACATGCTTCACTTCCCCACTCCCCCCTCTCTGTTTCCTGAGCTCCGGGACCCTCTTTGGGGTTGGGGGGGGGGGGGGCAGTGAACTAACCACTCAGTCTGTTACCCTTCCCAGTAGACAGGGTACAACTGCTTCTATCTATTCCCCATCTGCTCAGCTAACCAACCCTTTCCCCATCCTGCCCCTGGCACTCACCATGGGGTGTCTAACCGGTGTTTGGAATTGTTCCTCCTTTGATAGGTTCAGTCACTGGTGGCACCTGCAAGGAACTGGCCTCCCAGCATGATGTAGATGGCTTCCTGGTGGGCGGAGCCTCCCTCAAGCCTGAATTCCTGGACATCATCAATGCAAAACACTGAACCTACCCCTAGAGCCCAAAAGGGGGAGCCATCATGGAGGGGAAGGAAGCTCACCCCTACGATCCCCTCACTGTAATGGCCTCACCCATGACTCCTCTGCCCCATTCACTGTAATCGGTCCTGCTGCTGCTAACCGCTGTCACCCTGCTGGATTCTGATTGGCAGGGAGCCTTTTCCAGAGGCGGGGTTTTACTGGTCTCCACCTCGTGCCTGCCCCCCTCTCCTAAGTGGGCAAAAGTAACTGTTGGCTGGTGGATGGTCTGGCTGGCTGTGCCCATGTGCCTGGTAGACCAATCAGAGTCCAGGGCCTGTCTGTCACTCCTCCTGGGGTACTGCAGTGAGGCGGGCTCCTGGGCTGGGGAGAGGAGGAAAGGCTGCCTCTTGCACCAGGCATCCTGGGGGGTGAGCAGCTGGGAGGGAGTGCCTGGCAGCTGGCATCCCTGTGAAACGTCGTAGCTTTCCCATGTCCCCTAACCCGCCGTCACTATTCAAAATAAACATGTGGCACCGGACTCTGTCTCCTTGCAGTCATTGGGGGAGGGAGGAGCGTGCCAGAAGGCAGGTCACACCCAGGGGGAGCTTCCTGCAGGGTGAATGTGGTAGGGACACGGTGCTGTGGGGTTTCGTCCTCAAGCTGGTCCCTCTCAGAGCGGTGCCTTGGGCTGGAACTACTGCTGGGGCCCCTTTCAGGGGAAAGCTCAGGCAGTCTCCCGAGAGCTGTATCATCACAGGGCTCTCTGGCACATGCGCTTTCGTTTCTCAACTGAGCCAGTCTCCTGGTTGGGACAGAACAGTCACTTCATGCTGGCTGCTGCAGTCATTCCACGCCCGGCAGCAGGGAACCATTGAGTGGGCATGTGAATTGCTCCCCTTCGTCCTGGTATGGAGGGACAGCACCATGGTCATCTTTCCCTGGGTGGCATGGCACTGCCCTGATCCAGACAGCCTCTGCTGCCTTGCTGGGTGGAGAACGCAGCTGTAGCCCCTGCCTGCTCCTGCACCTTCCATTTGTGGGCTGAGGGGCTTACCTGCTTCCCTAGCTAACTTAAAACACTTAGTCCAGCTGGCAGCAGGGAGTGTGTTCCAGACAGGCAGCACCCTGAGAGCTGAGCTGGCCCCTTTCTACATCCTGTTTGCAGATGGCAGTGGGAGCCTTTGTTGTGGCCCTTCAACCTTTCTCCCCCCCCCCCCCCCCCCCGAGTTGTTTAACATGTCAGGGTGAAGCTAAGTGTCAGTGAGTACGGTGGCAGCCACTCATTCTTGCCACCTCCACTGTATACCCTTTCTCCTCCCCACCCCATGAGAAATGAGACTGCTGGGGGGTTGCCCAGAGGAAGGAGTACCCTCATCAAACTGAGAACATGGTGGGGAGGGGATGATGGTGGAACTAGCAGGAAAAGGCACCAGCCTTGGGTAACTGCCTTTTGGGAAGTCCTTACATTGTACATGGGTACAGCCTGCACCGCCCTGGACAGCTCACTGGTGCAGCAGGTGCTGCTCCCTAGGCAGGAGGGAGGCAGTTGAGGGTGGAGCTGCAGCTGCTAGGACTGCGGTGTCCAACACTCTAGCCACATGTGGCTATTTGGCCAGTTGAGTGTGGCTACTGCTTCAGAACAGGTTGGACACCTCTGGTCTAGGGGGAGAAGGGGTCAGATTTGGTTTCAGTTTCCATCTCATTTGAAGATCCCCTCACTTAGAGCTACTGCTCTCCACCCCATAGAGATTTTCTTCCTTTCCCAATCACAGGGTCTTTCCTCACTATTCCCCTACCTAAATGCCCTTTCCCTCTGCAGGGGTATCGTGCTGGCCTAGCCCTGCCCCCACACAGCACTCAGAGCTGCCTTTCAACCCCTGAAAGTGCTTGTAGATGGGTCTTGGCCATGCTAGATCTCAGTGTACCCACCTCCCTAGACAGTATTCCACCTCTGCCTGGCCCTTTGGCGAGGTAATGAGGGTAGCTGCCCCCTTGACTCCAGGATAAAACTTGCTAGTGCCTCAGCCCCATGAGTCTCCATTGCTGCCCAGCAGGGCTACATAGGAATTATACTGCAGGGGAGCATATTCTATAGCCACCTTTATCAGGGTGAGTCTTCACAGCACCTGGGCCTGTCAGTTCTCCCAAGCATGTAGTGCCTTACGGTGGCTTGTGTGTCCTGTACCCCCTTCGTGGTCTGGACTACAAGCTTTTTGTTTGCTGTACTGTTTACAGCCACTGTTGGCTTCCAGTTGTGTTTGCCCTATACCCCAGTTATCTGTGGGAGACTTAATTCTTCTGGTCCCAGGGAAAATGGAGGGATTACCCCACCAATTACCATCTGATCCAACTCTGCCTGCACTGGAGCCTGAGCCACACATTGGCTTTCTCTTTCCTCCCCCAACGTTTAGGTCCTGCTGGCCCACTTCCCTTCAGCTGAGTGGTGCTATGTAAGGTGGAGGTGAGGAAGAGTCCAGGGAAACCCCAGAAAATTGGTATGCCCTCTTACCTGGCTTCAGCTCCCATGCCCTGATGGGCAGAAAGGACTTGCTCTGTGCTCAGACAGCAAAGAATCATGGGCCATGTTACTCAGGCTCTGGAGAGAGAAACAGGCAGCATGCCTTCAGGGGCGCTCCCAATTCCCTCAATGAGAGGTGCTATAGAGCACAGCAGGAGTCCTCATGTGGTCCCCTAGCTCTGTCCTGTGTCTGAGGCTTTAGTTAGGGGCCAACTGCTTCATCCCCTTTCTACATCCTTCCCTCACTGCTTGTGATGCAACCAGTTCTCTCCCGAGCAGAGACCATACTCTCAGTTGGAGCAGGATCTAGAACCAAAGAAGTGGAGAGGAACGTGTTGTTCATTAGCATTCCAGCTTTTTCCTCAGGGCTAATCTACAGTGGCACAGCTGCACCAAGTCTGGTGAAGATGCTCTTTGCCAAGGGAGAGAACTCCCCATAGCATAATAGCTACCATCTCTTGTGGATATGGTTTTATGTCAGCTGGAAAAGCTCTCCCACCAGCACAGGCTGTCCTCACTAGCACTTAGGTCACTATAGTTTACTTCACATCCAAGTGACATCTAGTATGTAGAAAGTTTGTCTGATCAAGAACTCCTAAACAGCAAAATCATTATACAGCCTCCTCTTACCATAACTTAAAGTACTGTCAGGCTACATCTACATTGCACGTTCTTGCACAAGAACATATGCAAATGAAGCACAGCAATGAATATTGCCATGCCTCATTTGCATATTTAATGAGCCATCATTTTTGCGCAAGAGAGCGGTATAGGCTGCTCCTTCTTGCACAAAAAAACCCTCTTAAGAGCCGTTCTGCCTGAAAATAAGTGGCAGAACTGCTCTTGCGCAAAAGCCCTTTGTGCAAAAATGATGGTTCATTAAGTATGCAAATGAGGTACAGCAATATTCATCATTGTGCCTCATTTGCATATGTTCTGCACAAGAATGCACAACCTAAAGGTTTGATTGTGCCAGAAAACAGGATTGCCTGGAATGGGATTGCTTCTCATAAAACCAAACAGAAAAGAGAGAGAATCACTAAATTAAGTACAGTCCTCAAAATTGACATAAGTGAGCAAATGTTGAAAGAGACTGAACCAAGCCAGAAAAATAGGATGAACCTGGAATAGGACTGCTTCTCAAAAAAATCTTACAGAAAAGAGATAAAACAGACATTTAGGCTACGTCTAGACTGCAAGCCTCTTTCGAAAGAGGCTTTTTCAAAAGATACTTTCGAAAAAGCCTCTTTCAAAAAAGAGCGTCTAGACTGCAACCAGTACTTTTGAAAAAGCAAGCTGCTTTTTTGAAAGAGAGCACCCAGGCAGTCTGGAAAGAGCACTTTCGAAAAAAGGCGTTATTCCTCGTGAAATTAGGTTTACCGCCGTCGAAAGAAAAGCCGCATTCTTTCGATTTAATTTTGAAAGAATGTGGCTGTAGTCGAGATGCAGGTAAAGTTTTTTCGAAAAAAGGCTACTTTTTTAAAAAAAAAATCCTGCAGTCTAGACACAGCCTTAGAGTGATGCTGTTTTGGCACAGCTAAATCAAAGTTTAAGGTTTGAAAACTAGAAGACAGTGTTACTGGAAACCAAATTGATTATAGCCCTTTTTTGCTAAAACATAGCAAATGGTAAGAGTTTATAGGGATAAAGGAAAAAAATACACTCAATGAAATTCCCATTTTAAAAAAATTACTATTTTTTTTTAATAGTTTAAAGAAATCTGAAATAAAAATTAACCTTAAAAATAACACTGTACTTTGGAAAAATACAATCATTTAAATAAAGCATGTACATTTTTCTTATACTTTTCAAAATACAAAAACCCTTAATTGAATTAAAGACCTGAGCAATGCCAGGTAAATCTGTTAGTAAGTTATACAGCATAACCTGTAGTGTACGTAAGCCCTCATAAAAGGCCCATGGAATGAACTTGTCTCTGAATTTGCAAGGCACCATTATGTTAAGAGGAGTCACTAGCTGCATCTGCCGCTGCAGGGTTGGGCTGGGAGCTTTAGCAGAGCTGGAAGGAAGCCCCATCTTGGAATAGGAGTCAGTTCTGTGAGTGAAGACAGATGTGAAACTTCTGCATGCTCCTTCACCCTCTTCTGACTCCTCTTGCCGCCACCTGCGTTTCCACAAAGGGTATCTACTTATCTCTTCAAGGGTTTGACACACGTCCACGAGCTTCCCTCCACTGCTGCCCCACTGGACAAGGGGGCATTTATGCCCAGAACTCAAGAAATCCTGGTTCCATTCCTTGTCCCAGGCTCTTGCCTGGCGGGTGGGGAGTGCTACCGTGGTTTGGCCCAGCCCTGAGGCTGTCATTGTCCTGTTGTGAAGGGCATCCAGGTTCCATTCCCTGTTCTGGTCCCTTACTCCCTAAGAAGCTGGATCTCCCACTAATAGGGGGTTAGGGCCCTGTGGTGCCAGGTGGGAGACACAGGTCCTGTACTCCAGCCCTCTCAGTGGGGCTGGGAATGCTGGACATCCACAGGCTGCATCTTTATATTCTCTCCCCATTTTCTAGGCTCGCCAGGCTTGACCTAACCTGGCTGCTGACTGCCTGACTTGGAGCGCCCTCAGCTGACCAATAAGTAGAAATGCAAGCACATTTCATATATTCAACACCCATCCCCCTCTGCCACAAAGCATGGAGCATCTGACTCATACCCTCTGGTGATCCAGTGTTGGCCTCCCGGCATTCAGCTCTTCAGCTTCCCCTCCAGCATGAACCAACACTGAGGCAGTACCTGAGCCCTGTTTGTGATGTCTACCTAGGAGCATTGTGCCCTTGCCTTTCCACATGGCTGCTCAGGGCCTGAACATGAATTTCGGTGTAACGCTCCAGATCAATCAAAACACACAATTCCAGAAGCAACAAGGCTCCAGGTTTCACAGGGAACAACACTG
Organism: Pelodiscus sinensis; assembly: GCF_052426305.1. Classification (NCBI taxonomy): domain Eukaryota; kingdom Metazoa; phylum Chordata; order Testudines; family Trionychidae; genus Pelodiscus; species Pelodiscus sinensis. The sequence continues at coordinate 143,078,397 of NC_143052.1, read as the reverse complement.
CATTAGACAGTCAGCTTCGCCCAGCTGGCCGGGCCTTCCCTTTGCACTTTGCTTGCTTGACTCCTACAAAGGAAATGGCTTTGCTTGCAGAACTCTTCGGAAATGCATCCCAGGGACACTGGGTATCTTCGACTCCCACTGTCTTTAATGGGAACTGATGGCATTTGGTAGCTTGCAGGTGTGGGCCCTTTATCTCTGCACACCACAGCTGGGCCAAGAGAGAAACTGGGGGGGTAAGGGGGAGCGAAATGCTGAAGAAGTTTTATTCCTCTAGCTGCCAAGCCAATTAACAGTCTTTCTGGAGAGAAAAATGACAACTCCAATAAAGAACTGCAGGAAAAATCTAAGTTGAAATGGAGTTATGGCTGAAAGCATAGACGAGTAATTTAGGGTAAATTATGTTTAAGAGATGGTGTAATTATCCCCAAATCAGGCATTGCAAACAAGGAAATTCAAAGGTCAGGTTAATCTTCAAGCTAAATATATTAAGAAACTATGAGATGCTATCACTAAAATACACAGGTCTGCCTTGTGATACCAAACAGCAAATATGATTAACACAAAGTAGGGTTTGTGGTCCCAAATTTAAATGATTTAGCTACAATTTCATAATGAAAGAAATCACAAGCATTATCACATGAAGGGGGGAGCTAAAATTCAGTATGGCAAAAACCACCTTCCCTGGGAAATATGGTTGTGATGTGTGTTCAGGGTTTGGGTATTTCAAGGAAAAATCATAAACTGCAAGATCTACAGATTTTCCATGAGAAGAAAGCAGAATAATGCCCATCTCTGACAAGACTGGGGGACTGTTCCCTGGTAGGGATGAGGCAGTGGGGGCTATGTAAACAGTGAGAGAAGAGATCCTGGAATACTCAAGAGCAGTGTTTCTTAAACTGTATTCTGGGGAACACCAGTGTGCCGTGGAGAACAACAGAGTTCAAAATGGCCACCCTTAAAGAGGCAGGAGCTTTTTTTTCTCAGTTACTCCCCACCCCCCCATACACACCCTTTTTCTTTTCTTTTTGCTCAACAAAAAAAATCCTTGGTGTTCCTCATAAAAAAATTGGAAGATCATCTTCCTCGGTTTTAAAAAGTTTAAGAAACACTGCTCAAGAGGAGTTGTGTATTGCCATGACCTTTTGATTTCTTTGCCACTCTTAGAACAAGGTGCATCTCGGGCAGGGATCAGAGCAAGATAAGACTCTGATCTGTTGGTCTCCTGCTCCTTCTCTTTTGCTCAGCACTGCCAGACGAAGAGTTGAGCAAAAGCCCATGAAGGTTCAAGATGATAAGGGAAAAAGTACATGGAATTTGTGCCAATCATTTGCTTCTTTATGGAGAACAGAGAGTCCTGAAAGGACTTTTTTGAGTGGGTGGGACTCTGCTTATTTCTTAACTGGAGAACTATCGGGAATGGCAAATCTCATCTTCCTTACTTTTTGCCAACCAGTGCCATAGAGGCCACAGATATATGGAATGGAAGTTCTCTGCACAGGTCATGGAGTGGTGTTGGGTTTTTAACAAAAAGAGGTTTTCTTTAAACAATTTGGTAGACATTTTATATTGTTAGATGATATACAAGGAAAGACCTTTCTCCTCTTAATCCAAACTCATAAGAATTCACATTCTCCAGTCCTTCATAGAGTCTTCCAGGAAGAACCAAGTAGACAAGACCTGAATTACTATTGTGAAAGTCAGGCTGGAAAAAAATTAAACTCAAACAAAACCCAATACCCACAAAACACAAACAAAACCCCCATCAGTGAAAAAGGGGAAGTGGTGAGGAAGAAAAAGCAACCCCCCTTTTTTTGTCCAGAACCAGTTTTCCAGATTATTTTTACCAATAGAAATGTAATGCAAGAGCATGTCTAATAAGGCATTTCCAGGATTTTCTGCAGGAGTTAGAGGGGATGAGGCAAAGCATGCGATAGATTACAAAGGGTCTGGAATGCCCTATGTAGAAATCCCCTGATGACATGAGAATAATGACTGTGGGTAATTGGAGAATTAGTGAGATGAGTCCCTTCAATTCCTGGTATAGAGCCAGTCTGGCAAAGTCAGAGAGAAGTGACTCCAGGCAGGTTTGTTCCCTATGGATGCTCCAGGAGTTTGCCCAAGAGATGGAGAAGCTCCATTAAATATCATCTAATCCATTTCCCCCATAGGACACAAAGTCAGGGAGACAGCCTGGGATCAGTGAGGTTGATTTCTGAGCCAGCAAGGTAAGATGGTGGTTGAAACAGTGTGAAAAGAGGAAAGACAAAGTTAGGGACAGTAACTAGTGTAGCAGAAGAGTTGGAAGGGGTGGCTGTTTGAGATTGGGGAAGAGGAGCAGGCTTGCATTAAGAGAGGAGGTACCAGAAAAGAGAAATTAAGGAGGGAGGGGACCATGATAATGGAGGCAAAGGAAGTGAGCTTAGGACTGGGCAAATTAAACAGGCAGAGAACTTAAATGGGGAGAGCCCTCAAGGAACCATGAGTCTGGAACAGTGGAACAAAGAAACTGTGGGGCAAAGAGAAGGGGAATGTGGCAGATCTTGTTGACCAGCAAAGTCAAGTGATCCTGTGCAAAGTGGTAGCAGGAGCAAACTGGGTATATGTTAGGGGTGACCAGAGGTTTTGATTTTACAAGGACAGTCCCAATATTTGAGTGCTTGGCTTATCTAGGCACCTCTTACCCCCCTATTCCCTGTCCCGATGTTTCACACATGGGATGTGTCTACATTGCATGCTTCTTGTGCAAGAACAGCTGTTCTTGTGCAAAAACTTGCCAGCTGTCTACATTGCACACGTGTTCTTGCGCAAGTAAATTTACAGTATAGCGGCGGAAAACAGGGCTTCTTCCGGAAAAGTTATTCCTCTCCTGAGGAGGAATAAGCCCTCTTGTGCAAAAGCTCTTCCAAAAGAAGGCAGTGTAGACAGGCAACAAACATTTCTTGCACAAGAAGCCCTGATGGCTAAAATGGCATCAGAGCTTTCTTGTGCAAGAGAACGTCCACACTGCCATGGACACTTGCACAAAAGCACATGGCACTGTGGATGTGCTCTTGTGGAAGATCTTTCACCCAAGAACTCTTTCGCAAAACAGTTCTTGCACAAGAAGCCTGTAGTGTAGACGTAGCCTTGCTCTCTGGTCACGGTGCAATTCTTAGGTGACAGATGAGCTAGGGGTTTAGAGGCACATTGAATCAGCCTGATCTCAATGGGCAGAATGGGAGAGTCACAGCTTCTGTAAGAGGAATGTTAGGCCGTGACATACAAGTGTACATTAGCAATCGTGGGACCAGCACCTCGAATGTGGGGACTAGCTACACTCTGGCGGTGGCTGGCCAGCCACTGACACCCAGCAAGGCTGAACCTGACCGTTTCTCAGTGTGGGTTCAAAACAGCGGCGCTGGCACAATCTGTACGGTGGTGGGAGCAGAGAGCCACTGAACCCAGCTGCAGAGACGGTGCAGGGTGGAAGCGCCTCACGCAGGGCTGCAGCTGCACCGCTAGTGCCAGCACGCGCGGTTCCACATGGCCCGGGCGCCAGGGCAAAGCGTAACTGACAGGCACCGACAACGTCACTGCAGGGGCCTACGGGCGCAGCCACACCCACTCCGCGCCTCTCAGCCGCAGAACAGCCCATGCGCCTGCGCCGAACAGTGACCGCCTGCCGCGCTGCCTTTGCAGCGCAATGATGTCATAATAGCGCCCATTGGCCCCTCCCCTCCGCGGCGCGTTCTCAAAGGACCCCTCCTTTCATGCAAATCACGCACCGCCTGCTCCTATCAAGCGGCTGCAAACAAGCTTCCGAGTCTCTCCCCAGTCTGGCTCCTGCCAGTTTCCTAAGAACTCTGCCTACTGGGACTTGTCAGTCACCAAGTGTTGCCATGGCAGCAGAACCTAGCAACAGTTCCCACCCATTCATCTTCGGGGTTTCCATAGCAGCAGTAAACAACCCCCCCTTCAGGCTGCAGGCTCGTGGAGCAGCTCAGAGCTGGGGTCAGTCCCCCCCCCCCCGTGGAGATTGGGGGGCAGGTTTGGGGCCCTGGTGCCAGCCCAGGCCCAGGCGCTGGGCCCTTGCTGGCACTGGGTGGCGAATGGGACACGGGGCTTCTCCCCTAGGCACCGAGCCCCTCTGGCCCCCGCTGGCAGAGGTCTCCCAGGCCTCTGCGTGCAGCCAGGTGCTGGGTCCTCAGCAGGACAGGGCTGTGCCTCAGCGTGCAGACACTGAGCTCCGCCAAGGGGCCGTCGGCGCAGGCCGCACTGCAGCCAGAGGTGCGGCGGGAGGGCAGGGATCTCCTCGCTGCTGACACACTGGGACTGTCCGGCCTCTCTGGCCAGAATTACGTTCTCTCCTAGCAGGGCTTTTTCTAGTCCGGGAAGATGTCGAATGAGGAGTTTGAGGACGACTACAATGCCAACGAACCGGAAAAGGAGGGGGAGGAGGGGGAGGAAGAGAAGGAGCCAACAGAGGAGGAGGAGGAGGTAAGGAAGGCTGACCTGGAAAGGAGCCTGAGCATGAAGGGAGGGAATGTGTAGGGGGTCATGGATGTTAGGGGTGAGCTGAGAGTCTGACCCTGCCTTATTTTCTGTGATGTTTTCTCTACTGACTGTTTGTTTCTGTCTCTTTCCTTTGCTCATCCTCTCTCAGAGCTTGACTCCCCGCCTTCTGACAGAGGAGATAATGAAGGAAGGCCTCTCCCTCTTGTGTAAAACAGGCAACGGCTTGGCTCATGCCTATGTGAAACTAGAGGCAAAGGAAAAGTGAGTGTGGAAACATTCACAGTCAAATCCTCCTCCCCAACCACTGGCAGCAGGACAGAAGCCAACACCTTTCCTGAAGCACCCTTTTTAGGAAGATGTGGGGCAGCCAGGGGAGAAATTCTGGAATAATGTTTAATGGAGGAATGGATTGCAGTACCTACTAGCGAGGGCTTATTTCTGTTTGGGCTATCATGATTAGTGGGGCATCCCACTCAATATCCTGCACAGATCATACCTTGGATTACCTCTGACTGTATTCTGGGATGATCCAAAGGGAAATGGGCTTTGGGACTGTCACTTTGTTAGTGGCCCTCCTTCCTCCCTGTGTTTGCTTCCCCCCCCCCCCCCAATATCCACATAGGCCTCTTGCTGCTCTTCCAAGTCAAATTTGGCATCAGGAAATGACTGGCCAACTGGAGATCAGCTTGTTGGGTCATTAAAGCATTTCTGTGGCCCTGTCTGTCTGGTTGGGCTCCCAGATTGCAGCTGATAGGACATGATGGTGGAGACCTTCCCACAGTTAGCCAGCTCTGACTAGTAGAGTGAGGCTGATGCTCAGATACATTATTGAGAACACCAGTATTATATCCAGATGGGCATGGTGACTGGGTAGACAGGACAGGTGGATAGTTAGTTGGATGCTCCACGAAACGCTCTCAGCAGCTCTTTCCTGATGTGTAGTAGGGAGGCTGACAGCACCCCCCACCCCCAGAGCTATGCTCTTTGCGTTGACTCTTGGGGCTATTCAAGTGACTGTCACCACCCCAAAATCAGCAGCCAACTCAAGTGTCTCCCTTCCTCACCCACCAGTTGCTGCTAACCATGGACCCATATATGTCATGGGGAAAACACTCTTGGAAGTTTTTGGAACTCATATCCCTGTGAACTTAATCCCACGTTGGCAGACACTCAGGGGGTTTGTGGAAGTTGGCACCCAGGGCACTGCCCTGCTTGCCTGCCTCCAGGACCAGCCCTGTCACTAATTGTGTATTCCAACCTCCTGGCACTGCAGCCTGGTCCTTCCCAGTCTCTCTCTTTCCCCCACCCAGCCCTCAATGCTAGGACCACTATTTGATGGACTTATTTCTTCATAGCTTCTATGGTTTCCTCCCCTTAGTTTCTGCCCCCTCTTGACAGCTCCTTTTTCAGCTGGGAAGGGACTCCAAGTAGGGGTCCCTCGGGGCTTTGTTTCAAACCCCTTGGCTCACTCCACAGTCTGCCTTCTCCCTCCTCCATCATACCCAGAGAAACTTCTCAAGATCAGATATAGGTAAGCTGCAGAGGAGTGGAGACCAGCTCTCGGAGAAAAGAGAAAGGAGGAAGAAAATTGGATGTTTGTCTTACATCCTCATCCTATGGCAGGGATCTGACAGATATCAGCCTTCTCCAGAACTACATTCACTTACGTTATGTGGATTTGTCAGAGAACCTGCTGCGAGATCTGTCTCCTCTGGGCAGCCTCATCCACCTGCTGTGGCTGAAGGTGGATGGGAATCGGCTGACCAGTCCCTGCCTGCCAGAGCTGCCCTACCTGCAGATTGCCAGTTTTGCTCACAATCGTATCAAGGACACAGAGGGCATTACCCACCCACGTCTGGGCAGCCTCAGCCTTAAAGGTGGGTGTGTACCAGCCCTCACCACAAAGTGTTCCTTACTGTGTGCTGGAAATGGGACACTGGAGGAATTAACCCTTTTGTTTCTCCTGTCACTCAGGGAATGAAATCCAAGTGATATCAGGTCTGGATCCAGGGAAACTGACAGACCTGCACACGCTGGAGTTGCGAGGAAACAGGCTAGAGACCACAGCAGGGCTGCACCTGCCAAAGCTCAAGAATCTTTACCTGGTAAAAGCTCCTCACCAGGGCACTATGCTGCAGTGAGTGGTGTGGAGATTCTGTTGGGTTGTCCATGTGTGAGTGTGGTGGTAGGCCAGCACTGTGCAGCCTTGTTAGACTGAGAGATTTACATGCTCCGAAAGGTCAGGGGGACACAATCAATTCTTTGGGGGAGATGCTGGGACCTATTGTGTTCCCATCATGCTCAGTCAGTGCAAAGTGAGCAGAAACCTCCTGCAAGTTCCCTGCAAAGAACTGATGACCTATTAAACCTCAGCTCGTCCCTTTTAACCCATTCCCTGTGCTTCCCTGGGGAGAATAGCATCCTGTGCCAAGTGCTCTCCTAGGCTCTGGTGAAGCAAATCAGGCTTCAATCCTGCTACACTCTCTGAGGTTCCCAAAGCCCAGCAGGCAATACAGAACAGCTAGAGCTACTTTCTTCTCTCTATGATGCAGCAGACAGTCTGCTGGGGAGCTGCTGAGCAACAGCAGCCGATAAAGCACTGCAGGCACTCAGAGCTCTCCCAACTGGACCTGCTCCTGCAGGAACAGGGCATGTGACTCTCTCTCTAGCAACCCACTTTTGACCCTGTTACTCCCAGCCCTGTTTTTCATTAATTGTCCCCCCATTATTACCTGAGATCTGGGTCTGGCAGCTCCTTCCCTTAGGTTGGGGAAAGGGACCTTTAGATGTGGGTGAGCTTGTGCCCACTCACATCTAGATTCTCAGTTGGTGTAGGGGATGTGACTCCCTCTGGGTCCCTGCTTTTGACCCTATGACCTGCACTCCCATCCCTTTATTTTTCCTTTGTCATCTCCAGAATTATTGGAGCTTTGGGTCCAATAGGTCCTCTCTTAGGCTGGGGTGGGGGACTTTATATGTGAGCAGACTTGCACACACCCATCTCTTGATCCTTAATAGGTGCAGGCTGTGTGGTGTGAGGCAGGTAGGGAAATAGTGCCATCTTTCTCCTCCCTGACAAGGCTTATTCCAACCCCAGTTTTGAAAGTGTTGGGCAAGTTTCCCTTGAAGATGCGGGCTGATAGGTCAGAGAAGAAACTTGTCAGCATCTGAAAGGACTGCATCTTGGAACAGCTTGAGCTAAAGCAGCCAAAAGGAAAAGCTAGTCTCAACTTAGCCTTGTTTCATGAGAGTTAAGGGATCTGCCAAAAGAGGAGGCTTTACTGCCATTTGGGCCCCTCTAGACTGGGCCAAATGACAGAAAAGTGTCTTCCGCAAAAGCAATCGGAAAAAGCTATGCAAATTGCAGAGTGCAACTCTGCAATTTGGGTAGCTTTTTCCGATAAAGCCCCGTAGTCTAGACCTAGCCTCAGTGACACATACTAACCACTCAGTGATAGTGACTACAGTATAATTAGATTCAACATCCACTGGGCAAATAGGAAAACAAAAAGTGACACTGACCCTAAGCTTTACAAAGGGCGATTTCATTAAAATCAGATTAGTCAAAAGGATCCTAAGTTAAAAGAAGTAAAGTCCATAGATTTGCCAAGGATGCTACATAAGAAAACAGTTTATTATGAACTGGGGAACCTTTTAGGAAAGGAGGAGCCTATACTGGAAGAATGGTTTCTACCTAAAACAAAAAGGAACCAGATTGCTGGCATGTACAATTAAAAAGGTTGAGAGAATTTTGTGAATTAAGGGCTGGGAGAAAGTCGACAGGGCTAGAAGAATACATGGTTTGGGTGGAAACACCCTTTACCGATGAGTTTATAGAAGGGCATTCTATATCCTTGTAAACAAGATGGCTGTGTCTACCCTGGCATGAATTTCCGGAAATGCTTAAAACAGAATAGTTTTCGTTATAAGTATTTCCGGAAAAAGAGCGTCTACATTGGCAGGCTGCTTTTCCGTAAAAGCCCTTTTTCCGGAAAAGCATCTGTGGCCAATGTAGACACGCTTTTCCGGAAAAGAGCCCCAATCGTCATTTTCGCAATCGGGGCTTTTTTCCGGAAAAAGACTACTGGGCTGTCTACACTGGCCCTTTTCCGGAACAGTGTTCTGGAATAAGGACTTATGCCCGAGCGGGAGCAGCATAGCTTTTCCGGAATAGCAGCTGATTTTGTACAGTAGAGCGTTGTTGCTTTTCCGGAAATTCAAGGGCCAGTGTAGACAGCTCGCAGCTTATTCCGGAAAAGCGGCTGATTTTCTGGAATAAGTGGCCCAGTGTAGACACAGCCGATAGGGGCTAGTGAGGAATAGTCAAATGCAAAAGAAGGCAAACAACTAAATATTGACAGAATGAACGTGAACTAAGATAGTGAACTAGAGTGCCAGTTATAAATGAGGACATTGATATAATAGCATCACAGAAACGTGATGGTATGAAGAAAATCATTTGGACACAATAATACCAGGGTACAAAATACATAGGAGTGACAAAGTAGGTTGTGCTGGTGGGGAAGTGGCACTAGATGTTAAAGCAAGCATAGAGCTAAATAAAGTAAAAATTTTATATGAATCAAATTGTATTATAAAATCTCAAGAGAAAATCCATGCTTGATTAATAAGAAGAATACAGCCGTACAAATATAGTACTGATCACCTGACTAAAAGGATGAGGATGATTATGAAATACTCAGAGAGATTAGAGATGTTACAAACGCAGAAAATGTAGTCAGACCAAGGACTTTCAACTATCCCTATACTGACTGAGCATATATCAGGATGGGACGCAGAGGTAACATTTCTAGATATAATTAATTTCTGCTTATTGGGAGGAGCTAGTCCTGGAAAAGGGGAAGGCAATTCTTGATTTAGTTCTAAGTGGAGTACAGGATCTGGTCTGAGAGGTGAATATAGTTGAACAACTTCATAGTAGTGACCATAACATAATGAAGTTTCACATCCTTGTAGGGGAAAAATGACAAAGAAGGCTACACAGCAGCATTTAATTTCAAAAAGGGAAACTATACAAAAATGCAGAAGCCAGTTAAACAGATACTAAAAGATACTGTCACAAGGGTGAAACTATTGCAAATGTCATGGAAATTAGATGAAAACACCATAATAGAGGCTCAAACGAAATGTATAACAAATAACAAAATAGAGAATAACAAAAAAACCACCTTGGCTAAACAGCAAAATATAAGAGGTGGTTAGAGGAAAAAAATCATCCTTACAAACTGAAAATAAAGCCCTCTGAGGAAAATAGAAAGGAGCATGGCCCAAAAAAATAAGTTGAAGTGCAACAAGTTAGACACAAAAACTAACAGAAAAAAAAGGATATCAGAAGCAGGGAGCCTGCTGAACAATCAGTGGGATCACTGCCTGATCAACACGCTAAAGAGCACTCAAGGAAGACAAGGCTATTGCAAAGAAGCTGAATTAATTCTTTCATTAATTCTTCATATCATTCTTCACTGCAGAGGTTGTGGAGGAGAGCTCCCCACCCCACCATTCTTTTTGGGAGATCAGTCTGAGGACCCGTCCATGATTGAAATGTCAGTTGGGTTTTGCAACAAACTGATACATTAAATAGCAGTAAGTCCTTGGGCCCAGATGGTTACACCCAAGAGTTCTAAAGGAGCTCAAGAATGAAGTGGTTGAGTTACTAGCAATGATATACAATTTTTAAAATGAGACACTGCTCCAGAAGATCGGACAGTAGCAAATGCTGTACCTAAAATATTCAAGGGGTGATGCAGGGAATTACATCCCAGTGAGCTTTATCTCTGTGTCTGGCAAATTGGGTGCAATTATAATGAAAAAGGATGCTAATAAAATACCTAGTAGATCATAAGCTGATCATAAGCAGCATGTATTCAGCAAATGAAACTTGTGTCTCGCTAATCTCAAAGCAGAGCTTCCACTGATTCAGTTGCAGATATGAGCACTCACAACTTCAGCAGAATCCCAATTCTCCAGGGCAGCTTTAACCATGAAACAGATCCTCCTTTCTCTTCCTACAACCCCCTGCTTCCTTCACTACATGCCTTCTAACTTCTGTAACAAACAAGGTAAAGGTCCTTCAGAAAACAGCATCCTTTCCTACACAGCTCTGATTTACTCCCTGAGCACTGTCCATCCAGTGCATGAACTGAAGCAAGTGTACTGTGATCATGTTAATTGTATCATAATGGCTATGTCTACACTGGCATGATTTTCCAGAAATGCTTTTAACAGAAAAGTTTTCCGTTAAAAGCATTTTCGGAAAAGCGCGTCTAGATTGGCAGGATGCTTTTCCGGAAAAGCACTTTTTCCGGAAAAGCATCTGTGGCCAATCTAGATGCTCTTTTCCGCAAAAAAGCCCCGATCGTCATTTTTGCGATCGGGGCTTTTTTGCGGAAAACACTACTGTGCTGTCTATACTGGCCCTTTTCTGGAACAGTTTTCTGGGAAAAGATTTTTGCCCGAACGGGAGCAGCATAGTTTTTCCGGAAAAGCACTGATGATTTTACATTAGATCGTCAGTGCTTTTCCGGAAATTCAAGCGGCCAGTGTAGACAGCTGGCAAGTTTTTCCGGAAAAGCGGCTGATTTTCCGGAATAACTTGCCAGTGTAGACACAGCCAATATGTATACATAAGTGGGCTGAATTAAATTTGCACAGGTTGTTTTAATTCTGGCATTTTAAAACTTTTGATTGCAACCTTAATAATGTTCTTTTAGCGTGGGGTGTCATTAGCAAAGTTGGATTCACTGCACAGACCTCTGCCACTTAGGTAACAGGATAACTGATAGCAGTATAGATTGCCATTCTCTATGTGGACCAGCAGTAGAAGTATTTCACACATTGGTGGAGATTATTGTAAAGAACAGACAGTAGATGAATGCTTTGTTGGGGAAGAGTCAACATAGCTTTTGTAAAGTCACATCATGCCTCACCAATCTACTAGAATTCTTTGAGGGGCCAACAAATATATGGACAAGGGTGATCCACTGCACACAGTGTACTTGGACTTTGAGAAAGCCTTTAGCAAAGACTCTTAAGCAAAGTAAGCTGTCATGGGACCAGAGAAAGTCCTCTCATGGATTGGCAACTAGTTAAAAGGCAGGAAACAAAGGGTAGGAATAAATGAGAGTCAGTTTTCAGAATGGAGAGAGGCAAATAGAGGTAGTGATTTGTTGCTTTGTCACCCAGTTTTGTGAGATCCCTTTGCAACTTTTCTAGACAGCTTTGATCTTAAATTTTGTATAATCTGCAAATTACACCACACCCCTTTTCCCAGAGCATTTATGAAGATGTGGAAAACACTGGTCCCAGATCTGATCTGGTAACCACTAGCTACCTCTCTCCATTCTGAAAATTGACTCATTTATTCCTACCCTTTGTTTGGGCAAAGGGTGTTAACCATTGTAGACAAATCCCAAATCAGATTATTTTATTCTCCATCCCTACAGTTTATCCTGCAGCTTTTATTGGAAACAAGATACCACTGACCCTCCTATCCTGTATCATTGCACAGCTCCGTTGTGGGGTTCTTACAGTTGCGGTGCCCCGCCCCAGTGAACAGTGCATTGGGGTGATGAGTGTGTGGGAAGTGAAATTAATCTTACCAATATAACATTATTCTGATTCTCTCTTCCCTTTCCCCAACTTCCTTTCTTCTCCAACTCCAACTGCCTCTCTCGCTCACTGGTGCTCAGGCCCAAAACTCCATTACCCGGCTCGAGGGCCTGGAGGATCTGGTGCAGCTCACGACCCTGCATCTACGTGACAACAGGATCGAGACCCTGGATGGCTTCTCTAAGAGAATGAAGTGCCTGCAGTACCTCAATCTGCGGTGGGTGCTTCCCTGATGAGGTACCACTCTGGAGTGCTGGCAACTCTCTGCGGGCAAAGGGGCCGCTCTCCCCAAGGCATGTTAAGCTGGCTGCTTTGGGAACACCATTTTTCACCAGCAGGTGGGGAAGGGTTGGTCTTCCCAGCCCACTGGTCTCTCTGGGCCAGGCCCTAGCTACTGTAGTGGGCCCCTGTGCTCTGATTCCTCAACCACTTTGGGATGGCACTCTTTTCCACTGTGTCCTGGGAGTGATTGGCCCGTCCACATCCATCTCAGAAACCCCTGCTGCAATGTGTACCCTTTGCTACGACCTTCCTTGGTCCCCCTGCCCTTTGCGTAGCCTGTTGATGACTGCAGACACCCTTTCCTCCTAGGTATTTGCTGTACAGGGGAGACGCTGACAGTGGCTGATCCAAAGGGCTGTCTGTGCACAGAGGAGACACCTAAGGAAACCCAGAGAGGTTTTCTTTTTGTCTCTCTCAGTTTGGGGAGCCCGCAGCTATCAGTCCCAAGTACTCAGGACTGACTGCTTGCTGATGAGTCCCTTTCAGTGGTTCCTGTCATGTCTGTTCAGTTAGGTGATTGTTTTGGCTGGGAGATCTCAGTGAATAGGGTTTTTCTGTCTTCCTGTCTTGCTCTGCAGGGGGAATGTGGTTCTGAACCTTCAAGAGATGGCAAAGCTGCAGGTGCTGCCCATGCTGCGGGCGCTGGTGCTAATGGACAATCCCTGTTTTGATGAAGGGGGATACCGGATGGAGGCTCTGGTGCTGCTTCCCCGTCTGGAGCGTCTCGACAAGGATTTCTATGAGGAAGATGAGCGGACAGAGGCTGATGACATACGGCGGAGACGTCAAGATGAGGAACAGGTAAGAGCAGGGGAAGAGAGAGGAAGATACTGGGAAAGGAGAAGGACTAGTCATTCTCAGTCTCAGTGAAAGCCTAAAATCCCAGGTGGGTGCTCCTCTGGATCATGTTTGATCATACAAAATGGCCTGAGACATGGGACCTGTTAGCTAATGAAAGGGTCAGCACTGAGAAAACAGAGTAGTTATAACGCTCCCTTCTCCACAAGAAGGGAAGAAAGCACTGTCTGGACCTATCCTTGTTAACCTCTCCCTTTTCTTTTCCCTCAGGAAATGGAAGAATCTGTCCTGGGGGAAATGACAGAGTGACCTGCCAGCTGCCCCTAAAGTCCGTCAGGACTTCGTGGGGCAGGAGTCGGTGGGCTAGGGAGCAGGTGCAGTGTTCTATGGATATATGTATTTGGCTCTGAGAGACCCTTCCTCTGCCCCACAGTCACTGTCTCCTGGGAGAGGTTGGCATCAGACACGCACTTGTGCTGCCCAGGGAAATGCCATTCTGTTGCAGTCGGTGCAGCTGGCTTTGCTCCTCAGAGGCCCACAAAGGAGGGGGCAGTTAGTTTGAATTGTCAGTTTGAATTGTGCAGTCTGAAGCTCCTGCAATATTTTCTGCTTTGAATAAAAAATATTAATGAACCTGGAGTGAGTGTAGTTGATTATCCAGGCCCCCCGCTCCTTTCCTCTCCTTCTATGTCTCTGGCTCTCTCTCCATTCTCTACGTGCTGTTTGCAAAGCTTCTTCTAAATCCTGACTCATCGCAGCTCCGGGTCACATGCTGCTGCCTCGGCCCTATCAGGGGCGTCTCCATCCTGCTGCTGCTGCCGTTGGCTTAGAGGACACATCATCTCCCCTTGAGGTCCTGCATCCTTCCTCAGCTCCATCCTCCTCCTCCGTCCAGCAGCACTTTCTCAGTCTGTCGCTCACACCTGCCCTAGGAAGGTAAGTGTCCCTCTCACATCCAACATCCTTCTTGTGCTTCTTTACACTCCCCACCCTGGGCCCCCGGCACCCTCTAGCACTTGAGTCCTTGGGGAAAGGGACCAAGCGGAGAGGCAAATAAACTAACTCAACTCCCCTCACTTCTTCCTCCTGTTCTCCCCTCCCCCTTCATTCTTCCTCTGCCTCTCTCCATTCCCTCTTATTTTAATGTCATGCAATCCTCCCCAGCCTGCCCTTGCTGTGCTACATCACCAAGCTGCAGGACAGCACAGCTGTGTCTTTCCTTCAGGTATTTCTCTGGGGAGGGCTCAGCCACCAGTGGGAGGTTTTGTTCCCAAGGGCACCCCAGGGAGATGCTGTGACTGGCAGGGCAGCGGATTCCTGACATCTCTGAAGGGCTTGGTGCTGGAGGGGCACTCATCTGAGGTGCTGGGGCAGGGAACTAAGTGCAGGGATCTGCCATCAGGCTAGTTCAGTCTAGCCGGGCACAAGCAGCCACACAGAGCTGCCTCCCAGGGGGAGGGAGGGGAATTGCGGTGTGCGACATCATGTCAGTCCCAGCTCCACCCCCCGCTGGGGGGCAGTGATGGGAAGAGATGGCAGCCAAGCGAGCACTAGCTGCAGCCGCTACAGCACTGCAGCAGCGAGAGCTTCCTGGGCGCAGTGCTGAGCCTGGGGGATTGCACCAGTGCCAGCCGCCTTCAAGCAGGGCCCAGGACTGCGGCAGAACTGAGGAGCTGGCAACTGGCCGGCTTGGCCAGCGGTGGGGGGAATGCTGCAGTGTTAGCTACCCCATCATGCCCTGGCAATGCAAACTTCCTTAAAGCTGTGCCACACTGGGGGAGCACTACAGCCCGGGCAGCTTCCTGCCAGCAGTGGCCATTCCGCTGGCACCAGTCCCTGTCCCAGCCCGGTGTGGGGACGCCATGTGGAAGCTCCCCAGCCTGCCCTCCCGAGGGCTTGTGCACCCTTCAGCCTGATGGCTGCTCCCTTCTTCCACTGCCTGTGAGTTCAAAGCCATGGCTCGGTTCCAATCCCTTATCCCTGCTCATCCGTCCCTGACCTCCTTTCAGGACAGCACTGCCCTAGCCAGGGAGCTCCAGTGCAGCTCTTGCTCCATCTGGGAGCTGGGAGGAGAGGAAGTGAGCCGGGAGGGACAGAGAAAGGGAGGAAAGAGAAGCAGAGAGAGTGATGGGGGAGAGGGGAGGTTGCAGGGTGCCTGTTCCTTTGCTGTCCTTGAGCCCGCTGCTCCATGGCCTTTGGCAGGCTGGGGCAAAAGAGGAACATGGACAGTCTGCAATGGCGCTGGCAATGCTGCTCCTGAGGCTAGGAAGCGTTCAACCCAGTTCAGACAGCATCCTCAGAGCCCCACTGTGGGGAGCCTGCACTCGGGCTGTCTCTCCTTGCTCCTTCCCTGGCACTGCAGTGAGGGAAGCACACAGCTGCAGGGCATCACGTGGGGGAAGTGCCGGTGGGTCCGACAGACTGTGTGAGAAATTCTGCTTGCAGAGCAGCTGATGGGGATGCCGGCCCAGATGGTGGCTGTGAAGGGAGTTGCAAGGGGGAGAACAGCCCTGCGTGGGTTCTACAGGCACTCAGCTTCATGGGCTGAGATTTCCCAGCATTGGAAAGATCTCCTGTGACAACACTGTGATCTGAGACACAGGAGAATGGGCTTGAGACCAGCTCCTGCCCACAGTATGTGCTGCTCCTGGCCTCCCCTCTGCTTTCCCCACCACCCACGCTGCTCATGGCCCGGTGAGGTGTAAATCTCAGCACAGCCCCCACCCCACTGTGCCTTGGACTGAGTGTTTGTCCCTGGGTAAAGGTTCTACAGGGCTCCCCAGCTCAGCTTTCCCTGGGTGCAGCTCTGGGCTGGGTTTAATATCTCCACTCAGAACTGGCTCCCCCTGAGGCCGGGGGACTGACCCTGTGGGAGCAAGAGAGGAGGGGAGGGTTGAGAATGGAAGGAGAGGGGAGGCAATAAGGAGGGGCAGAGAAGGGGAGTGACAGGAGCTGGGGGATCCAAGGGGCTGAGGTGTGGCGGGGCAGGAGGGGGGTTGCATTGAATTCTCCCATCCCCCGCCATGGAGTCCCACTCTCTGGAGACATTGCGAGGCGCCTTGTCTGGCAGTTGGGTGAGAAGACAGATGGGCCTCAGATTGTTGGGAAGGGGAGCTGGCCCAGGGGCAGGACTGCTCTGGACACCCAAAGTGCGTGGTCGGCTGGTGAGGGGCCTCTCAAGATGCTTTGCTCCCCGAGCCCCAACTTGGTTAGCTCTGACTGAATCATTAACCCTCCCAGCCCTCAGTACAAGAGACCTTGATCCTCCTCCTCCCACCCCAGACATTAGCATGATTTACTTATGAGCAAAAGATTTAAACCCTGGGATCAGTCCCATGTTCCCCCCTCCCCACCCACCCACTTCCCCTGGCCTGCAGGATGAGGGTGTTTCCCTTTGTCCGTTCCTGGGACTCCTTAGTGCCCACTTTCCCAAATGCTGGTGCCCCAGACCCTTCTGGGGAGATGGCTTCCTGGGCTCACAGACCCCTGAACATTGGGGCCCTGATTCCTGTGTTCCTTTGCCATATCTCATTCTCAGCCCCCCTCCTCCCAGCAAAGGTGCCAGCCTGTGGACCTGGAAGCTTTGAAATGTGACCCTCACGGGACAGAGCAGTGTATGGAAGTTTGAATGGAAAAGATGCTTTTCCTGAGCTGCCCCCAGTGATTGATCCAACCCCATCATGGCAAGCCAGGAATCCAGGCAGCTGCCTCCCACTGCTTCCTCTGCAGTCCCATTAGCAGCTGTGCTCTGAGCAGGGAGCAGACTGCCGCCCTTGGGCCTTCCCTGGCAGCTTGTCTGCTCTGCCTTGCGGTGGAGGGAGGACAGGAGCTCCGGGGGAGCCACTGCCAGGGTGTAGGAGCGCCAGGGAGAGCAGGAGAGTCATAGGCGGCTCCCTCCCTCACAGCCCAGGAGCGGGGAAAGGGAGAAGCTGAGACAACCAACAATGACAAGGTCTTGGTTCTTCTTCACCCATCTTGCACCAGCTGGCCAGCTCCCAAGGGACCATATGCCAGCCGGGGAGAGCTCCAGCATGCTCCAGCCATGCCTCCCCTTATCCTGACATGCCTTCCCCTGGTGCCTGGGCACCTGTGGCAGCACCAGCGATGCCAACTCTGTGCCCACTGGAGCAGGGCAGCTCCCTTGTGGCAGAGATTGGTTGTGGTCCCCTTCCTGTTTTGCAAGAATGTGTTCAGCTTTCAGGATGAAAAGACTGGACAGCACTGCCCTAAACATGCCCCTCCCCTCATGACTCACACCCATGGGCATTGGCCAGCACCTCACATGCCTTCCCTTGCCCTGGCTTCCTGGAGCCAAGTGGGCTTAGCCCACCTGTTCCCTGAGGCCCAGGAGTGTTTCTTGGGCTTGTCTCCAATGTTGTATCTGCCCTTGGGGTGGGTTCCCAGTGAGGAGAGACACACACATGCCAGGTCCTCCATGCGGCTAGTGGGATAAACAGAGCAGCCTGGCCATGGTAGCATGAGCAGGGACAAGTGATGGCTCAGACTAGCCAACCAGAGAGGAAGCCTGTCCTCGGGGCGACTAGCCAGTGCTGCTGCTCACCGCTGCCCTGGAGACACCACTGGTCTTAGTGCACTAGCGCAAGTCATTCTCTGCACACTAGGAGTCACAGCCCAGCCCCAAGGGTAGACAGAGCCTGAGTCCCCTCCTGCCTGCCGCCGTCTCTCTGGGAAGGAAGGGCTGGATCTCAGAGAGGATGTGAGGCCTCTGTGCTGGAGAAACTCAGAACTGAACATCTTTCCTTGCTTCTCCTCTCCCATCTCCAACTCTTCGGCAGGAAAGACCAGGATCAGCATGTCCATTGAAAAGATCCGTGCCCGGGAGATCCTGGATTCCCGCGGGAATCCCACCGTAGAGGTGGATTTGTATACAGAAAAAGGTATGTGTGAAAACGCAGGGGAGAAGGTGCGTCTGGGTTGGCCAGCCCTAGGAGGCAGTGAAATTAGTTCAGTCCTGTGGCAACCAGATAGGAAATAGCACCCACAATCTGAGCAAGCTTTGTCTCTTCAGTGGCAAAGCACCTGCACTTTGCAACACCCGAGACTCTGACAACTTCCCTCCTGCTGGTGAATTTACAGCTAACAGAAATTGGCTTCCAAAGCTGTGACCGTAACAAATGAACGAACGTGTGCGTGAGTTTGTGCTGGTGTGTGTGCACAGTGAGTATGTGTGCGTCTGTCACTGTAGCTCCCAGAGAGGAGAAGACACCCGCTCCCATATAGCTCATGTCCTCTGGAAGAGTGCTTCTCTTAGCACTGGCAGGAGGGGCCCATGCAGGGCCGGCTTTAGGAAGTGCGGGGCCCAATTCGACGGGACACCAGCAGCCGCAACTTTTTTGTTGACCAAAAAAAACCACACACAAATTTTGGTTGAGCAAAAAACCCCCAAAAAAACCCAAGCAAACCTGCCTGCACACAAAGAAACAAGTCACAGTCCCTTTAAATCCCCAGCTTACAGGACAGAGTCCCGCCTTCCAGCCAAACCCAGGGGCCGACTCCCCCTCCCACAGCTCACAGAAGCCGCCACGCTCTTCCTTTGGAGCAGACACCCCCCTTCTTCCCCCACACACCAGCACACTTCCAGGTTTAGGGTGCAGGGCCCTCTGGCTTTAGGGCACGGGGCCCTTTTAGGTGCGGGGCCCCATTTGGAGGAATCGAGTGAATCAGCCTAAAGCCAGCCCTGGGCCCATGCATTTGGAGCTAAGGGGTCAGAGTTTGTGGCTGGATCCCAATGCAGGGGTGTGTATGAATTCACTAGTAAATGTGAGCGTGCTCTGTAGTATGAATAGTCATTAACCTCCAGTAGCATTATAGTGCAAGCAGTGTTGTGTGGGCACATGAGCAGCATAGTGAGACACTGGAAACTGAAATGAAACTGGTGATTTCTGGGTGTATGTGATAGAGTGTGCACTGTGTATGCAGTAACAGTGATTTGGCCCTGTTAATGTGGGCCTCCATGGCTGTAGTGTTGCAGAGCTGTGCTTCTCTGGGAGATAGCTAGAGTCTAGCTGCATCTTCAGGCACATACATGGTCATGTCCCAGGCACGTATGTAGATTTATGACTTAGATGTGTATGCACACGTGTTGTGTGTTCTCTCTGTGCACATCTCCATGGCTGCGTCTAGACTGGCATGATTTTGTGGAAATACTTTTAACGGAAAGATTTTCCATTAAAAGTCATTCCGCAAAAGCACATCTAGATTGGCACGGATGCTTTTGCGCAAAAGTGCTTTTGCGCAAAAGCATCCGTGGCCAGTCTAGATGCGATTTTGCACAAGAAAGCCCCGATCGCCATTTTAGCCATCAGGGCTTTTTTGCTCAAAACAATTCTTCCCTGTCTACACTGGCCCTCTTGTGCAAGTATTCTTGTGCAAGAGGGCTTTTTCCCGAGCGGGAGTGGGAAAGTATTTGCACAAGAAGCCCTGATTTTGTACATTACAAAGTCAGTGCTCTAGCGCAAATTCAAGCGGCCAGTATAGACAGCTGGCAAGTTTTTGCACAAAAGCTGCCTAGTCTTGCCAGTCTAGGCGCAATGTGTACTTGTGTTTGTATCAGGTTTCTGTCAGCTTCTAGAGCTGAATGTTTCATTCACTTCTTGATTCAATGAAATATCCAAAAAGGAGAAATTACTCATCAGCCACCTTCAAACTCAGACTCCTTAGAGCGGGTAGACAGAAGAGCAGGCCTCCTGGAGTCTGGCTTTAGCTCAGAGATGGAGGTGGATCTAGCAGGTGCAGTCCTGGGAGTCAGGACACGTTGGTGCTCTACGTGGCTCTGCACCTGTCTCTCTGTGTGACCTGGGGCAAGTCTTTCCTTCTCCTGTGATGCAGTTTGCCCAGCTCTATTGTGGGGTGATGCCACGACCCAAACAGCCTGTGGGCTGTACGTTTCCTTGAGGGGAGGCAAAGCAAGAGATGGGTGGGGGCTGAGAAGCTATGTGGGCACATGAGCACCACAGTGAGATACTGGAAACTGAAATGAAATGGCTGATTTCTTCTCGTTATGCCTGTGTTTGCTCTCAGGCATGTTCCGTGCTGCAGTTCCCAGCGGCGCTTCTACTGGCATCTATGAAGCTCTGGAGCTGCGAGATAATGACAAGTTCCGATTCCTTGGGAAAGGTGGGGACAGTTCAGCTTCTGCTCCCCATCACTGGGAGGTCTCAGGCACCTGACGAGCCCAGGGCTGTGTGTGTGCATGCATGCGTGTGTGCGTTCCTCCATGCAGCACCCCCAGTTTTACGCTGGTCTAAGTCCACTGGCCTCGGTGCGGTCACACGACTCTAGCGCTGGTGTGACTAAGCGGGGAATCAGACCAGGAATTTCCCTCTGTCTCTGTCTCTCTCTTGGTCTCACTCGCTATCTCTGTCTCTTCCCTTCTAGGGGTCCTGCAGGCCGTGGATCATATCAACAGCACTATCGCCCCCGCTCTCCTGGGCTCTGTAAGGATTTCCCTTGATTCTCCTTTCTGGGGCATTTATTTCACTCTCTTGTTTTCTAATCACTTTCTGCCTCTCTCTGTATTTCCCCAGGGGATTGGCTCTTTGCCATTCCCTTTGGCTCGAGGCACACCCCTCACAGGTGTAAGTGTCTGTGTGTCAGCGCAGAGCTCTGCTCCACTGGGAGGGAGGGGTGTTCCTCCATGCAGCCTTCCCCCACACTGCAGAGACCATCTGATCTGGCATCTCTCCAGCTGCCCCTCATTGGCAGGCTCCCTGCCTCTTTCACACAGGTGCCTCTTGGCACACTGCACATCCCTCATCCAAAGCCTCCGTTCCCATTCTCAGTGGCTCTCCCCTCACCATCTGGCATGCACAATGGTAGGGTGGCAAGTTTGCAAAAATTGTGGAGGTGCCCAGAATGCCCAGAGAGCCCCCGCCTAAGGCTCTGAAAGGGAGTTTGGAGACAGGCTCTGGACTGGAGCAGGGAGTTGGGGGGCAGGCTCTGGGAGAAAGGATAGGTGCAGGTGGAGCTCTGGGGGGACTTGGGAGCAGGTGAAGGTCTGGGGTGTAGGCTCTGTGAGGGAGTTTGAGGGCTGGAGGGGAGGGAGTTGAGGGCTCGGATGGGGGTGGGAGGATGGGGCATGCCACATGTACCTGGGGCACACCCCTCTGGCTGCTGGGAGCCGAGGGCTTTGGGTGCTGCTGCCCCTGCGCATTCCCCTGGCCCTGTCTACTTCCCTGCACACTTCCCTACTGCTGCCCTGGCCCTGCCTGTCAGCACCCAGTGATTAAAACAGCCTGGGGCATCCTGTGGCCACCCCCAGCAGTGCTGCAGGGTTAGAGTATCTTCCAGACACTCAGTCCCGTGGCTGCCAGCATGTGTCCCACTTGGGGAGAGGGATGGGGTCTCTTGCGCTGCTCCAGCTGCTGGAGCAGTGCATGGCCCGGAGGCCCTGCCCCACCCACACAGCTTCCATGCAGGGATGCACATGCTGGCAACTGGGGAAAATGAGTGGCCTGAGGCTGCTCTAACCCTGCAGCGCTGCTGCCGGTGGTGGCCACAGGGCCCCCTGGGGCATTGGAGATTGTCTGGGGATGGCAGGCAGGGCCGAAGGATGCGTGGGGGGAATGCATGGGATGGCAGGGGAGTCGGGGGACGCAGAGGCCAGGAGCACAGGCAGGCAGTGAATGTTGATGGAGCGCAGCCCAGGGCCAGGAATATCCCTGGTGCCAGGGCACCACAGGCCCATATAACTCATCGCCTGGGCACAGTGCTATGGCCCATGGATTTTGTTTGTAAAAAATATGGAACTTTCTGTGCCCACATGAGGCAGTGACAGTGCATGATGGACAAAGGGCAGTCACCATAGAGATTTGCCAGTATTATCCCTTTATTACTAGCCTGGGAAATCTATAAGGGCCCTCTATGCACACTGCCAGCTGGCTAGTTTTATGGGCTCAGGATTTCCATGGACATACCTGATTTTTGTACCCAGCAAAACTAACAGGCCCAGCCACAGAGCCAGTTCCTGACAACAAGGGCAGAGATGGGATGTGTACTGAATTCCTGTGCTGAATGCAACACAGCAAGAGTGATACAAATACACACACAGTCCTTGCTCAGCTGTGCTTCTTCCCACACCTTCTCTTCTTAGCAGATTTTTCTTCTTGCAGGGCCTCTCTGTTGTGGATCAAGAGAAAATAGACAACCTCATGCTAGAGATGGATGGAACAGAAAACAAATGTAATTCCACTCTCCTTTGGCATGGGAAATAGAATCATAAAGGAGTGTGGGAAGATACTGCAGGCAGGGCTGGAATAGCAGGGGCTGCAGGGCAGGGCTGAGGGGCACTGGCAGGGCTGTGAAGGGAGCCCAGGGCTGGAATAGCAGGGGGCTGCAGGGCAGGACTGGGGGGCACTGGCAGGGCTGTGTGGGGAGCCCAGGGCTGGATTAGCAGGGGCTGCAGGGTAGGACTGAGAATGTTTGGAGGATTCATTCCTCACTGATTCTGGAATGTCCACAGCTCAATTTGGAGCCAATGCCATCCTGGGAGTCTCTCTGGCTGTGTGCAAGGCAGGTGCTGCAGAGAAAGATGTGCCCCTGTATCGACACATTGCTGACCTGGCTGGAAACACTGACCTCATACTGCCTGTGCCCGTAAGAACCTTCCATCCCTGGATTCAAAATCCACTTGCATTCAGATCTAGGGCATTGGGGGGCACTCAAGAATGTGGGAACATGTGGACTCCTCCTTTTGTTACAGGCCTGGGATATTAACATTTTTGTCCCTGCTTTTTTTCCGGACTTTTTCAGGCCTTCAATGTGATCAACGGAGGCTCCCATGCAGGGAACAAGCTGGCCATGCAGGAGTTTATGATCCTTCCTGTGGGGGCTGAGAGCTTCCGGGATGCCATGCGCATTGGGGCCGAGGTCTATCATAACCTGAAGAGCGTAATCAAGGAGAAGTATGGGAAGGATGCCACCAATGTAGGCGATGAAGGTGGCTTTGCCCCCAACATCCTGGAGAACAGCGAAGGTGAAAGACCACGAGAAAAGGGGCACAGAGCAGGCTCACAGTACCCAATCCATCCATGGCTCAGAACACCTGAGTCCTAGTTTTATGGGGACTCCCGGCCTGTTCCTTGGTGCAGGAGCTCCCAAGCTCACAGATCTTTCCCCCTTGGAGGATAGCACCTGAGCTCCTTTCCCTGGACTTTGTCCTCCCCATTCCCAACACCTTTCCTCTGGAGCTTGTATCCCTCACACATTTTCATGTCTTCCCCCTCGGTCGTGGCATCACTCCGCTGGGGTTTGCTCTTTGAATCTGTCCCCAGCACTTCACCCCTGCAGCTTCCAAAGCATGTCACTCTTTCTGGGACTGAGGAGCTCAGCGAGCCAGGTGGGGTCTCTCCAGAGCCAAGCAGAAAGGACTTATTCCCTCTCTGCTCTGGATCATGGGGCCTTGGGCTATTCAGCCCTGATTTATATATCCTCCTCCTGTACTCTGTCCCTCTGCAAGTCCCTGAATAGTTTGCTGTCCCCTTCTCCCTCAGGCAGGATCTCACAAGAGAGGGTCCATTGACCGTTCCTTCCTGGCCTCTCTCAGCTGCTCCTGACCCTCAGGCAGTCAAAGATCTGGGGTTGTAGAGGAATTTTTCCAAAGTGGACTAGCAGCGGCTGAATCTCATTCTGACTCTTCTCCTGTCCCAGCTCTGGAACTCCTCAAGGAAGCTATCGACAAAGCTGGCTACACTGAGAAGATCGTCATTGGCATGGACGTGGCAGCATCTGAGTTCTACCGGGATGGCAAATATGATTTGGACTTCAAATCCCCCGATGACCCCAGCCGCTACATCTCTGCAGATGAGCTGGGCGACCTCTACCAAAGCTTTGTTCGTGATTACCCTGGTGAGCTGCTGTGCTGTGTGACTCTGAATGCTCAGTGTCCTGGGATGTCAACCCCACCATGCTTGTGGGCTGGGAAGTGGGGCAGCTTCAACTCACCCTCTTCCCCTCTCTCTGCAGTGGTCTCCATTGAGGACCCCTTTGATCAGGATGACTGGGAAGCCTGGTCCAAGTTCACAGCCAACGTGGGGATTCAGATTGTGGGGGATGACTTGACGGTGACAAACCCCAAGCGCATTGAGAGAGCGGTTGAAGAAAAAGCCTGCAACTGCCTCTTGCTCAAAGTCAACCAGATTGGATCAGTTACTGAAGCCATCCAAGCGTAAGTCCGACCAGTCACCTGCTCCCAGCACCAATCTAACAGCAGTGCTTTCTACTCTGACTAGGTAAATAGGTGCAGTTTTTATGGACATATAAGGCCTTGGTCCTCATCGCTGGGGGTAAAAGTCCACATAGACATACGTGGGGAGCAGGAGGTGTCAGGGTCCTATCCCCAGCAGGCTGAAGCACAAGAAAGATGATCCATTTGCTTCATTTCTCCCTGCAGCTGTAAGTTGGCCCAGGAGAATGGCTGGGGAGTGATGGTGAGCCATCGATCTGGGGAGACTGAAGACACCTTCATTGCTGACCTGGTTGTGGGGCTGTGTACTGGGCAGGTATGTGCCAAACTAAACTTAAATGGGAGAGCTGGCACTGAATGGACATAGAGCACAAATCCTCCTCCTGCTCTCAGACCCAATTCAGGGCTTCCTAATGGGTCTAACCCTGTTCTCTGTGGTGAATATTTTACAGATAAAGACAGGAGCTCCCTGCAGGTCTGAGCGACTGGCCAAATACAACCAGCTTATGAGGTGAGTGGTCTAGGCTGAGAATGCAAAGGTGGGACTGTCCCTCTGGCTCCACTAGGGCATAGACCAGGGGTGGGCAATAATTTTTGGTGGGGGGCCACTCCAAGATTTTGGTAAGTGGTGAAGGGCTGCACTTTTCTGTGAAGGAGTCTGGGGTCTGGGATGGAGGCTGAGTGCAGAAGGGAGCTCAGGGTAAGAGACTAGGGTACAGGAGAGGGGGTGGAGTCTGAGAGGGAGCTTGGGTGGAGGAGGGGGTTGTGACCTGGATCGGGGGATTGGGGTGCAGGGTCGGGGAAGGGGATAGGTGCAGTAAAGGATTCTGGCCTAGGGAGAGGTGTAGGAGGGGGTGCAGGGTATGAGAGGGAGTTTTGATTAGGGGCAGGATGGGTGCAGAGGATTTGGGTGGTGGCCTGAGGCAGGGAGTTAGGGTGTGTGGGGGAGGAGGGGAGGAGAATGCCAGAGGCAGGCTCTGGCCAGGAGGTGCTTACCTAGGTGGCTCCCAGCTCAGCAGAACCCTCAGGCCGGCTCCCTGTCTGCAGCAGCCATAGACTGCTCAAAGTGGCTGGCTATGCAGGAGGGGAGGCTTCATGCGCTGCCTCACCCCCAGCACAATCTCTCCACTCCCATTGGCTGTTTTTTGGCCAATAGGAGCTGAGAGATTGTGCTGGGAGTGAAGGTAGCCCACAAAGCCTCCTTCCCTCTCCAGTGCACCATGCAGAGTCACATTGAGCTGTCAGCCGCTTTGAGCAGTCTGGGGCTGCTCTGTGCCATCCTGGTGGGCTGCAGGCTAGATTAAAAGGCTTGACAGGATGGATCTTGCCTGGTCCTGGGATAGACTCACTGGGGAGGGAGGAATTGACAGTGGAGGGAGAGAGGGCAACTGCAGAATAGAGGATGCCAGCATGGGCATGTCTCCCTTGGACCAGGAGGGGCAGGGAAGCCAACAGCCTCCACGGGCCCCTGGGCTAGGTGTGTGTGTGGGTGGAGCGGGTCTGTGCTCCCAGAATGGGTGGGGCCTTGGGTGGAAGTGATGGGGCCGGGGACAGTCAGCCCTCAGCACCACCCAGAGTGCAGCGCTGGGACCCCCAGCCCTCAGTAACAGCAGTAACAGCAGCAGCAGCTAGGAGCCCTGCGCCCCTTTGAATCGCTGGGCCCCAGGACAACAGCCCTTTTGTCCTGCACCCCCCCCCATCGGCAGGCCTGAGGAGGGGTCTCAAAGCTGAGTGCGCTCACCCCAGAGCTGCATCATCTCTCCCTGTTCCAAGTCATGATGCCTCCATCACCGCACTTACGGTGGCCTGTTTTCCTGCTCTGACCCGCTCCTCTGGGACTTGCTGCGGCCCATGGGTGTCCCATACCCAGTATAGTCCCTTTCATTGGGGCCCCGAGCTGCTTGCACTGCTTCTCTTTCTTTCTTTCTTTCTCTGGCAGGATTGAGGAAGAGCTTGGGGATGAAGCTCGCTTCGCTGGGCACAACTTTCGCAATCCAAGTGTCCTTTGAACACTGCCATGACACGCGCCGCAGCTCCCCCGCCAATTCCCAATGCACAGACTCTGAAGCCACCTTTCCCCCACCATGCCTCCTGTCCCCGCTCTCCTTTTTTCCACTCCACCTGCTGGTCTTCTCTCTCCTGAGATCCCTGAGTGCAGGTCTCCCTAGGTGGAATGACCCAAGAAAAGATAAGAATGAGGCTTCCCTCTGCTGTCTGCAGGGAGGTGTTGTGTGTCTGGTTATGCGCCATGTGTATTTTCTGTCAATGTGTAGGTCT
The DNA here is from genome assembly GCF_052426305.1 of Pelodiscus sinensis. Lineage (NCBI taxonomy): Eukaryota > Metazoa > Chordata > Testudines > Trionychidae > Pelodiscus > Pelodiscus sinensis. The sequence continues at coordinate 143,051,714 of NC_143052.1, read as the reverse complement.
CTGCACATCACTGTGTTTGGGTATTAGATTGCACAAGCATATTCGTTGGTGTTTATATTTTGTTTTGTGTGTCTGAGTTTGTGTGGTGACAGGTTGTGTGCAATTCCCTTTGTGCAGTGTGCTGGTTAAGTGCGAGCCTGCTTGTAATAGTTCTTTTTGATTCTGGGTGTTGTCAGTGGCTGCTTGCTGTGTGGGTGTGGGTGTCTTTGTGTCAGTGCGCTGTGTGGGTGTCTCTGCTGATCTCCAAGTGTCCTTTTGCCCCATGTGTGTCTGTGCTGAAGTGTGGAATCTGTGTGGTTGACACTGAATGTTTTGTTAAGCTGTGTTAGTCTGTACTTTAACGCTGATTTTCACTGCTATGTGTCACTTGGTTTGTGTGTGCATATTATGACTCTCTGGGTCATTTGCTTCATGAAGTGTTGTGGGTCAGTGCATTGTGAAAACACACACACACACATACACATACACAAACAAACATATATATACTTGATTGCATTCCTTGACCTCTTTCTTGCTGTTTCCTTCTCTGTAGCTCTCTCTCCTTCACTCTCTGTTCCCACCCATCACATCTGCTTTGTGCCCTGGACAGTCCACCCTCAACTGAGCAAAAGAGACAAAATACAAAACCATAAACTCAATTAAAACCTATTTCACACCTGAGTCCTCTGGCTCAGCCTGGAATGTCTCTTTGTGTGTTACTTCCTGGGAGACAGGAACAAGCAGGGGACATGGTAGCAGTCTTCAAGTATGTGAAAGGTTGTTCTAAAGAGGAGGGTGATAAATTGGTCTCCTTTTCCACTGGAGACAGGACAAGAAAAAAAAGGGCTTAAATTGCAGCAAGGGAGGTTTAGGTTGGACATTAGGAAAAACTTCCTACCTGTCAGGGTGGTTAAGCACTGGAACAAATTACCTAGAAGGGCTGTGAAATCTCTGGCATTGAAGGGTTTTAAGAACAGGTTAGACCTGTCATGTACGGTCTAGATCGGGGTGGGCAATAATTTTAGATGGGGGGCTACTTCAGAAATTTTTGATGGGGCTTCAGGTGGAAGGGGCGGGGCCAGAACACTTCAGTGTTTCCCCGCCCACAGACCTTGATTGGCCTGCGGGTAGAGGAGCGCCCAAAATCTCCCCAGAGAGAACTTTCAGCTGTTCAGAACAGCTGGTGGATCCTTCTGGGTGCCCGGGCCCCTGGCAGTGAGAGGAGACTTTGCCTGCTTGGCCTGCTCCCAGGTCAATCAGGGTAGCAGCTAGCAGTTGACTCTAAGCATCGCATGCCCCTTGGAGGGCAAGGGCAGGGTGGGAGGAGACTTCATGCACTTTTCCCCACCTCCAGGCCTTGGATGGCCTGGGGTTGGGGAAAACAAGTGAAGGCTCTTGCTCCCTGCCCCTGCCCTGCAAGGGGTACATGGTGCTTAAAACCAACCCTGACAATTGACTCTAAGCACTGTGTGCCACTGGTGGGGAAGGAGAGTTCGCATGCTCCCCCATCCCTAGACCCTGATTGGCCTGCAGACAGGGGAGCAGCAGGGCATCCGCAGTCTGGATAAATCTGCTTGGTGTGCCGCATACATCCTGTGGAGGCAATTTGCCCACCCCAGTCCAGATAATATTTGGTCATGCCACAGTGTAGGGAACTGGACTAGATACCGATTGAGGTCCCTTCCAGTTCCACATGTCTATGATCCTATACTGCATGGAGTTTGGGGAAGTGGAGCAAAGAGCACCAAAATGACCAGGAAGCAAAGGTTAAGAGAGAAATGGTAAGGTGAGAAGAAGTGGTTCACCCTCCAGCACATAGTTTCTGTTCAATATACCCTCCTCGTGGCACTGTCAGCGGAAGATCGTTGCAGGCAGTAACTCACTGGCAATGCATGTGTTTATATACCCAGAACGATCTCCAAGCCACCAAGTTCTAGAGAGGGAGTTTGAAGAATATGAAACAAAATACAGGACTATGTAGCACTTTAAAGACCAACAAGATGGTTTATTAGAATTTTGAAGAATATGTGAGGTAAGAGTCAGTGCTGGGTGTCAAGTCCCAGCCCCAAACCCTGTGCCATCCAAAATAATTTGCCAGGCCAGGAAAAACTTTTCAAGGAATTTCAATCACTCTCCTCTGTCAATTTAGCATGGGTGGGAGCCATAAACAGGCCTCAAACTGGTTAGCTTGGTGACACCTACAGGAGATAGGTGGGAACTGCAGCTATTTGGGAGGAGATAAAGCAACACCTGAAAACTGGCATCAAAAGTCTCTGTGGGGGTGGACATGTCATAGTTCAAAGGGGACCCATCTTGAAGTGTCTGGCTGTCTAGCCATAACTTCTGTCTACTGCAAATGTAAGGCCCCCCTACAGATATTGGTAATCACGTTTGTATGGTGCCTTGGCTGTCCCTAGGGTTTGTTCCAACTCTTCCTGTGTTCCTTGGATTTGATTATTCAGGCCTGAGACTGCGGGAACTGAGGGAGCTATGGGCAGTGCAAGATGGAAACAGGAGTGGAAACCATAATTGGCAAAAAACAGGCTCATCTTGGTAGAGGCCTGGTCTGCATTGTTGTCTGCAAATTCCACGTGTGGAATCAATGAGGTGCAGTTATATTGACGGTAGTTTGTGAAACATCATATGTATTGTTCTGCTAGGAGTTCACTCTTTCTGGGTGGCCATCAGTTTGGAGATACACGGCTAGCAGATACAATACCTCCCTCCAAAACCAAAACACAACGGCTATGTCTACACTCGCGGTTTCTTGTGCGAGTAATATGCAAATGAGGCTAAGCGTGGAATATTGTTGGGCCTCATTTGCATACCTAATGAGCCACGATTTTTTTCAGAAGAGGCTCTTGCGCAAGAAGAAGCGTCTACACTGCTCCTTCTTGCGCAAGAAAAACCCTCTTGCGCAATGCCGTTCTTCCTGAAAAGTAATAGGTGTAACGGCATTGCGTAAGAGAGTTTTTCTTGCGCAAGAAGGGGCAGTGTAGATGCTCCTTCTTGCGCAAGAGCCTCTTCTGAAAAAAATGGTGGCTCATTAGGTATGCAAATGAGGCTCGGCGATATTCCACGCTTAGCCTCATTTGCATATTACTCACGCAAGAAGCCGCGAGTGTAGACATAACCAACCTGTCCTGAAACCCCCCCAACTAAGATTATGTGGTCCTAAAGGCAGGATAGCATCCTCAATGCATGAAGATGTGCTCAGGAGACAAAGTTTACTGTCTTCATCAATGAGCCCCTTAGCGTCCATATGGTATAGAATCCCTCAGGTGTTGGTGACTCCACAAGGAAGTCCATCATAATATTGGACCTAGGACTTAAGAGGGTCCCAAATGGTTTGGTTTGGGGCCAGAGGAGAGAAGTGATCTTTCAGTTGTCTCAGCTAAATCAGGGATGGCCTCATAATGGATAGGCCACGCATTTGAGCCACAGTATCATACATGAAGTTATTTATTTCCTGTCTGAATCAGTCAGGGTTTTCTTGGACATGAGGGGAAGTACCACTTCAGAATCCCAAAAGTTGCAGCTGGAGTTCTAGGTGCAAGCACATTTTCAAAGTGTCTAGCCAGCCACCTAGAATGGTTGCTGGAAGGGGCTGCAGGAGGTTTCCCTGATGTCCAGGACCAACTCACCTTATCAAGGCTGAGCACGGTGATTTCCTGGAGCCACATGGGGCAGAGGCTTGGCAGAACAGACAGACACCATGTGGCCAGTGCAACTATGGTAAAAGCACAAGCTCTCTCACCATCAGGGTTCTCATTTAGAAAGGTTCAGTTAGGCCCATGCTGAATCCACCCTCAAGGGCTCAGGTGAGGGCTTTCACAGAGGTTGTGGGTGATGCCCAGACACAGAGCAGGAATCCGTCTCCTCTCAAGTTGCCTTTCATTAAGTCAGATGGTGAATAAACATGCCTAAACCTGTGGGAGGTTTCATCCAGGCAAGTTCATCTTTTATTTCCTTGCCAAGACCAAGATAGAATCAGTGTAGGTGGTTCAGATAATTCCAAACTGTGTCTGCTGCTAGGTGTCAGAAGTGGGCTGCCTATGTTACAACTGACCCTGAGGCCTAGTTAAGTTTCCATATGGCCACCTTCATGGTAAGAGCCCAGTGAGGATCATGGAAAATTGTCACAAAGGCCCTCAGGAAGATGTCCCAGATGATCACTACTGAAATGCTGCTCTAGCAGAGGGGACAGCCAGTCCTGAGCCTTGCTTACTAACAAGCTGATGAGCAGTCCAAATTTTGCCTGGTCCATCTGGCAGGTGTTGGGCTGTAGCAGGAAGCAGCCTGTACTAGTTGCAGAATTTCCAGATCTACTTCAGGTCCCGTTATAGAACTTGGCTAATGTTATTGTGAGTTTGGGTCCAGAAGGCAGCATGGGATGTAGAGCGGAGGAAGATGTAACCGCTTGCAGTGATCTTTTCCCACAGGTGCAGTTTTCTGTCCAAAGCTGGTCCACCATGGCCTGTAAAACTTCGTTTTCCACCTGCAGGTAGGTAATCTGGTCCTAGTGTCTCAGTGCACCCGGTGGCATCTATGATGCTAAGTTGCTAGGCTCCATGCACTTTTGGGGTAGGATGAGCCTAGGAGAACAAAGCAGTCTGACCAAACTGTGAAGCCTGATGGCCAAAGAAGGCTAAGGGCAGTCCAGAGCAGTCTAGACAGGTAGTCAGGTAATCAGGTCAATTTGTATTAGAGACAGTCCAAGACAGTGGTTTGAGTTCTAACAGGGGTTGCCAGCTGGATGATCAAATTCAAGGGGCAAAGTCAGTGAGATAGGGATGTGAGGTAGGCAAGTTTGTAAGGCAAGATGAGGAGAAGCAGCGTGGTCTAGGCCAACGATTTCCAAACTTTTTGCTGGTATCCCATTTTCATTAGCTATTTCCTCCTGGGACCCCAGATAACATGGAGGATTCTATTTTGTAGAGCAAAATTGCATCCTCTGCAGAGCATGACCTCTCTCACACTGTACATGTGAGGTCACAGTACATGTTGCTCTACAAAATGGCAGCCTCCACGCAGCATTACCTCATATATATAATGCTTGCAAGGTCACAGTGTGCAGAGGATGGAGGAAATGAGCAAATTGGCATCCTCCATGCATCATGACCTCAATGTACTGTACATGCAAGGTCACACTGTATGGAGCAAAACAGCATCCTCTGCACACTGAGAATCATTGTGCCCTCATCTATTGATGGTACAAACTGCCTTTGGGGCACAATCCACAGTTTGGGAACCACTGGTCTAGCCAGCAACCTTCTGGTAACAGCTGCGGCTCAGCCATACCTTCCTGTTCTGATGAAGTTCTTTATACAGGCCAAGTACCCAAAGAGAATGCTGTCTCTGCAGCCACACAGGGGCCTGAGGCATAGTTGCTGTGGAGCTGTAGGCCTTTAGCATTAAAGCTGATGTGCAGAAGTCATTGCTAAGCACATTGTTGTGGACTGGGTTAAATAGCAGGCTAGTTGCAGCTGTGTCATTGTAATGCTTGTAGCGTAGTTATAGCCTGAGCCATCTACAGTACAGTACCTCCTCTGCCTCAGAGGACTGAATACCACCTACTGATATGGGAATGAGCAATCTGATGCAGTTTGTGAGGCCACATTTGGGGATAACAAGAAGCATTCTGGGAACTGTAGTTCAGAAATCACCTTGGTATAAGCTCCATTTTCCTGTCTCCCTCTCCCCTCGTTTTCTCAAAATGTGATCTCTTCAGCAAGTAGGGGAGAGGTTGAAGAGGAGGATGTTTGACTGTGGATCTCCCATGAGAGGGCAGTAGTGTCCAAGGACAGAGCTGTAAGAGGAGAAAGGCAGAATTGTTAAATTGCCTTATTTAGCTTACTATCTGTCAGTGAGTTTGGCAGAGTGAGCAAGGTTGCTGAAGTGTGCATGAAGAGATCTTACTGGTCAGAAATTAGGGGTATGAATTGAGTTGGGGTGTGTGTGTGTGAGGGGTTGGAACTGAGAGGCTGCAGGTCTGGATGGTGGACTGTGGTGCTTCAGCAAATGTGTTGGACTGGAGTATCAGAAGAACTGCTAGACTGGAGGATATTGACACTGGTATGTGTGGGTGTGTGTTTTGATAATGATATGTGTAGTTTAATATGGCAAACATATAGCATTTTGTTATGTAGTAAAATTATGTTTGCATAAAAACTTGGTGAGGCAGATCAGCATATCACTAATACCTATGCATATAATTTGTCTTTTTCAAAAGAGTTTTGTACTGTGTTTATACTTTCAGATATCTGATGAAAATGGTAATTATTTAGAATCATACTTAATGTTGTTTTGTGATTAAATATGCATTTCTTTGCATCAGATATGAATAATATGTTATATTTATTATGTGGGCACTCAACTATTCATTTCCTTGCTTTTAAGTGCTTAGGTTTTGTAAATGATGTGATGTTGCTTAGCAACCTTAACTAGGTTTTTTACAGTTTCTTAGTTTTGGAATTTCCTAGGTTTGGTTTTGCTTTCTTCTCCTTTCAATCTCTTTCATGTTTCTCTTTTTTTGTAGGTAAATGAAGATATGTTTTGATAAACCCTAAATACATGCAATGGGATATATCACCAAATTACTGAATTAGTGGAGAGTGGGCCATGCTGGCCAAGGTAATAACAACAGGAAACCACTACTTATGTTCCCTGCGTAGCACTGAATTATTGTGGAAAGAATGTGAAGATTCATGGTCTACAAGCAATACATCACACCACTATGCCAATGAAGGTTCTGGAAAACACTTGTCCATGGGAACATACTACACACGAGCAATATATCAATTCAATATTTCTGATTTTGTAAATGAAAGGATTTTTCAATGAGCACACAACTGGTACAAGAATACGCTGCTCCAGTGTCTTTGCTTTAGTCACTGAAATGATTCCTCATAGTCGGGTAGACTAATCTATATTCTCCATCTGTGGGGGTTTTTTTCTGCTATCACCCTCAATGATACAGATTAATTTCTAATTTACTTTTAATAGTAATATCCTAATCCATTTAGTTTTTTCTGCCCTTGAAAACTGCCTGTTGCATAAGCCAGTATCAAATACTTCTCTCAATATTGTGGTGTAATGTTATTTCAGTTCCAGATTGAGGCATACAAAGATATGGCAGACATTTCACAACATGATCTAAAGGGAAGCATTTGTAAATTGCTTAATCTCAAAATGTATTCATTCTGTTTAGCTGACATTTTTAGAACAAAATTTAATCTGAAAACTGAAAGCATGAAGAACATTGTTTTTCTCACTCATAACTGTGTGTGTGTGTGAGAGAATGAGGGGAGTTGTCTCAAAATGATTAAAAACCTCCTTACTCTTTAAAAATATATCTATTTTTTCTTATGCCTTAAAGGTTGAGCAGCAGTGGAACTGATCTTCCATAAAACAACATGACCAAAGAAGAGGAGGAGCTCTTCTCCTAACCCTCCCACAGCCTTTGGGATATGCACAGGAGAGGTACAGACAAGGCCCTAACTTTTCAGAGCTGGGCCACTTCTGAGAGGTACCGGATACAATCAAATATAGGAGCTTGTGGTTTGGTTCTGAAGGCCAAAGACTGTGAAAAATAAACTATATGATAGTGTAATGAGCCACCATTAAGAGCTGCCAAGGTACTGAAAGGGTGTATAGAGGCAATAACTCATTAAAGGGGTATTATGAGCCAAATGGCCCAAGCTCCCTGGTCAAAGCATGCAGCCTGGACAGTTGTATAAAAGTACAGGGTTGCCAGATACAGGCTAAGTGTTGGTTGTAGACCGAGTTATAAAGTAGGAGAAGTGGATCTGTGTGAACCCGAGGAAGCAGAGACAGAGAGGCAGCTTCTTCTGTGGGGCACTGGGCTGGCTGGGGGATTTTTCCAGCAAGGAAACTGCCTGTGTACTCTATGCTGCTACTGCTCTTCAGGCAAACAGGACTTTGTGTATGCTTTTGTAAATAAACAGATTCACCAAGAATTGCCATCTCCTTGATTTCCCATCTGAATGGTGCCATCCCACAAGGCCTTGAATTTCAGCCTTTCACTCAGTCCAAGAACCAACATTATTATTTTAGAAGTAGTCTGTAATCATATAATTAAAGACAGCATTGTAATTAAGATATATGAAGAGGTACTCAGAAACTCTTATGATTGAGACCTTTAGGTGCTACCACAATATAAATAATATAAGACTGTCAAGTGAATAAAAAAATTAATTGTGATTAATTGTGTGATTAAAAAATTGATCATAATTAATTGCACGATTTATTACACTGTCAAACTCTTACTTTTTGTACTCTTACTGTTTATTTCAATATTTTGGGTGTTTTCTACATTTTCAAATATATTGATTTCAGTTATAACACAGAATACAAAGTGTTCAATGCTTACTTTATATTTTTTATTACAAATATTTGCACTGTAAAAAAACCAAAAGAAAGTCTTTTCCAATTTACTTAATACAAGTACTGTAGTAGAATCTTTTTATCATGAAAGTTGAACTTACAAATGTAGAATTATGTAAAAAAAAAAAAAAAACATTCAAAATTAAAACAATGGAAATTTTTAGAGCCTGCAAAGTCCCCTCAGTCTTACTTCTTGTTCAATCAATTGCTGACTCTAACAAGTATGTTTACATATGCAGGAGGTAATGCAGGTTGCTTCTTGTTTACAATGTCACCTGAAAGTGGGAACAAATGTTCTCATGGCACTGTGCTAATCAGTGTTGCAAGATATTTACATGCTTGATGTTCTAAATATTCATATGTCTCTTTATGCTTCAACCTCCATTCTAAGGGACATGCTTCCAAGCTGATGACGAGTTCTGCTCAATAACAATCCAAATCAGTGTGGACTAACACACGTTTATTTTCATTATTTGAGTAAAATGCCTTCAGATGATTTTTGTTTTTGATGGTTCAGGTTCTGTAGTTTCCTCATCAGAATGTTGCTCTTTTAAAACTTCTGAAAGCATGCTCCACTCCTCATTCCTCGGATTTTGATTCAGATTCTTAAACGTTGGGTTGAAGGCTGTAGCTATCTATAGAAATCTCACATCGGCACCTTCTTTGTGTTTCACAAAATCTGCAGTGAAAGTGTTGTTAAAAAGAACAACATGCTGGGTCATCATCTGAGATTGCTATATTGCTATAATGTGAAATATATGGCAGAATGTGGGTAAAACAGAGCTGGGGATATATAATTATTCCCAAAAGAGTTCAGTAACAAATTTAATTAATGTATTATCTTTTTAACTAGTATTATCAGATTGGAAGCATGTCCTCTGGAATGGTGGCTGAAGCATGAAGGGGCATAAGAATGTTTAGCAAGGGTGAAAGTTTTAAATTTCTTACGGGTACTGTCCTATCGCAACCCCATCTTGGAGTGGGGGGTAAGACTCAGGGCAGGGCCGGATTAAGGGGGGGGGGCTAGCCGGGCAGCTGTAAGGGGTGCCGTGTGGCCTTAGAGCTGCCATCAGGGGCCACACGCCCGGGGCTGGGGGCTGCGCGGCGCCCCTTAGACTGCCATCAGCTGCTGCGCGCCGGGCTGCGCGGCACCTGATGGCAGCTCTAAGGGGCACCATGCGGCCCCCGGTGCGTGGCGCCTGATGGCAGCTCTAAGGGTCGCAGCATGCCAGGAGGACGGGGCTGCGCATGTGCTGCGCACCCACTGCCCGGGGCACAGGAATGGCTTGAGCCGGCCCTGACTCAGGGTAGAGGGTTGGGGTGTATGTGGGTGTGGGGAAGCTCGGTACAGGGGGCTGGAGACTGTGGGGACTTCGAAGTAGCAGTTGGGGATGTGTGTGTGGGGAGGTGCAGGAGTAAGGGCAAGGGGTTGTGGAAGCTCAGGGCAGTGATTGGAGTGTGGGGGAGGGCTCAAGGTTTGGGGGTATGGGAGGAGCTCAGGGTTTGGAGTGCAATCACCATTCTGCCTAGCTATCAGATCCCTGTGGCTGGCTGGAGCAGTGGGGACTATGCTGCATGGATACCAGAGCATGGGAGGCTGGATCCTAGGTGTGCTGTGGCTAGAGCCCAGAGTGCTAACAGCATCCAGAGCCCTGCCCTCAGCTGGCCAGTCTCTTACCAGTGCATCTGGTATGTAAATGCCTGGCAATGCTAGCTGTAAAAGTGCCATTCAAATGCCTGTTCTCACTTTCTCGTGGCATTATAAATAAGGAGAAGTAGCATTATCTCCTGTAAATTTAAACAAACTTGTTTGATTGGCTGAACAGGAAGTAGGACTGAGTGGACTTGTAGGCTCTGAAGTTTTACATAGCTTTATTCAAAATCAAAACAATGTAACAAAAAAAATCAACATTTGCAGGGCTCGCCGAGCCACGGCAAGCCCCACTTGCCAGCCGCATGGTTTAGCACGCTGTGCATGCGCAGACCACGCTATGCATGTGCTGATCACGCTGCGGTGCCGTGCCAGGCTATAATCTACTTGCCTGTGGCAAGTAGATTACCTACATTGTCGAGTCCTGAACATTTGTAAGTTTGTTCTTTCAGAACAAAGAGATTGCAGTACAGCACTTGTATACGATGAACTGAAAATACTTTTTTATAATTTTACAGTGCAAATATTTGTAATAAAAATAATATACACTTTGATTTCAAGAACAACACAATATGGAACATATGAAAATATAGAAAACATCCAAAATATTAATAAATTTCAACTGGTATTCTATTGTTTAATAGTGCAATTAAAACTGTGATTAATCACAATTCATTTTTTAATAATTCATTTTTGAGTTAATCATGTGAGTTAACTGCAATTAATCAACTGCCCTAAAATAATATCTTACTTTTACAAAAACTATGTTAACAGAAAGTTAGGATTTCCAAGCCAGGCATTCATAAATTAGGATATTCCAGTGTTAAGGTTGCATTCACTCTCCTTTTGTACATACATTATAATACAGTCTTTAATTACAGAATCACATGCTGTTTTCCACTGGACCCCTGTATCATTTGGGGGTCAAGGAATGAATCGGGGGATATAGTGAATGACAGTTGTCTATAGGCTCCCTGCCTTATTTGTGGCAGAGGTTGGAAATGAATGAGACTGCAAGAAGAGAAAACATGGCCTTGTGACTCAGGGCTTGTTGCCACTTCAAATGCAGCAGATGCACTACTGGAGTGCTTCATTGTAGATGAGGGGTGGGCAATAATTTTTGAAGGAGACCGCTTCACAAATTTCTGAAGTGGCCCCGGGCTGCCTGGGAAGGGGCAGGGTCAGAAAATTTCCCATGCTCCTCTGCCTACAGACCCCAATTGGCCTATGGGTGGGGGAGCATGTGAAGATTTTATGCCCCCCTCCCCCTCCAGTGCCTAGAGAAAACCCCCAGCTGTTTTCAACTGCTGGCAGTTTCCTCTAAGTGCTGTGCATCCCTGGCAGCAAGAGACTTCGTGCGCTCACCATACCCCCAGGCCAGTCAGGGCCTAGGGGCGGGGGAGTGCATGAAGTCTTTGCCCACCACCCCCACCCTGCAAGGGGTGTGCAGCGCCTAGAAAGAACAGTGGTTCTGGCAGGGGGAGGAGAATTTGCATGCTCCCGTGTCCAGGTCTCTATTGGCCTAAGGGTGGGGGTGCAGCAGGGTGGCCACGAGCCAGATCAACTAGCTTGGCAGGCCGAATCCTACCCGGAAGGCTCTCTTGCCCATCCAGTGTGTAGATACTATCCATGGCATTGGAAGGGTTCTCCCATCATCATAAGTAATCTACCTTCTTAGGAATAGATCTGTAAGGATGTAGCTATACCAAAATAAATTCCTAGCATAGACCAGTCTTGAGGTAGTTTTCTGATACCCTGGAGAACTGGTGACTATCCTTACCTCTATCACTGAGCTAGTGTGTGATCCTGGGCAAGTCACTTAAACCACTCATCTCAGGTGGTCACTAATTATGTGTTCCCTGTTTTTTGGATGCCTGACTTGAGTTTCTGATGGCTTGGCAATCACAGCTTCAATTTAAATCTATGGGAGCTGTGCTCTGTACATAGGAAGTGACATAAAATGCTAATTACTCTGAAAAATCAGGAGCTATGTATTTCAAATTGGTCACCCAAAATTAGAGAATAGACATGAAAATACACTAGTGTACTTTTGGCCTTAATAGCAGAGATTTTGGGAGGATAAGTTCATTATTGTTTGTGAAGCACTCAAATATTATGGTGACAAGCACCATCAGAACTGGCGACTGACTTCGTCAGACCCTGGGCAAGATGTGGGCAGGCTTGGCCCTGTCCATTCTGAGGTGGGGCTTCAAGGGGAAGGGGAGGAGCTAGGCAGCTAGCCTATCCCCAGCCAGTCCTCAGTGCTGCCCAGACTACACCATGTGAGGCTCTGGCCATTGCTGTTGCTGTGGTAATGGTGGTGGGGGCCCGGAACCCCAGACCTTTTAAAAGCCCTGGCGCAACTGCCATTGTGCTCCATCAAAATGTCCATTGAAAAATTAATAATTCTGTATTCAGTCCAGGATTTGAGTGGTGGGCAGTATATAAGGCCAGTGGTCACACTTTGAATGATGCAGATAAAAAGAAATATTGAATACTTACCCATTCAGTGTGCACCATTGGTCCTGTGGAAGAAGTAGTTTGTGTTCATGTAATTAAAGGCTATCATAATTTATACACACAAAGGGGCTGAATTAAGGTTACAGGGAAGCTTAATTCTAGCATTTCTTAGCTGTTGAATTCTTGACTTTGCAACCTTAATGTTTTTTTAATATAATTTATTTAATGTAATAAAATACTAGTAAGAGGACTAGAATTCTTAGGATGCTGCCCCAGAAATAAAGGCTCCTACACTTGAGCTAAAGCAGCTGTTAAATGCAGAGTATAGGAGGACCCCTAACTTCAAAACTTCAATTGAGGGCATATAGTGTCTTGATCACTTACACACTCTCTATTACACATACATGTATGCATGCACACAATATTTTGTCCTGCTTCCAATGTAGAAAAGAACTGAAATCACCAAGTGGCATCAGCATGAGCAGAATTAAATCTCTATGGCTGCATCTAGACTGGCATGATTTTGCGCAAATACTTTTAACGGAAAAGTTTTTCCATTAAAAGTATTTGCGCAAAAGAGTGTCTACACTGGCACGGATGCTTTTGCGCAAAAGCCATCTTTTGTGCAAAAGCATCCATGCCATTGTAGACGCTCTCTTGCGCAAGAAAGCTCCGATGGCCATGTTAGCCATCGGGCTTTCTTGCGCAAGAAATTAACATGGCTGTCTACATTGGCCCTCTTGCGCAAGAATACTTGCGCAAAAGGGCTTAACCCTGAGTGGGAGCGTTGGAGTATTTGTGCAAGAAGCACTGATTTTGTACAGTACAAAGTCAGTGTTCTTGCACAAACACTCGCGGCCAGTGTAGACAGGCGGCAAGTTTTTGCCAGTCTAGATGCACCCTACATGTCAAACCAAAATTAATTAGCTGCTTTCTGAATCACAACTTTTGATCTCCAAAGTAGCTAAGGAACATATTTTCAATGGTACTGAACTCTGTGGGTAGTTCGAAGGGGCAGTGCACTGCCATTTTTGAGCTAGAGGGACCCAAAAAAATGTTAGACAAAATTCCAATTTTTTAAAATTCAGGGTACATTTGTAATTACTTGAAACTTATTTTGTTCAGATGTTACAAAAACTTCTTTTTTTTTTTTTTTTTTTTTGCATTCAGAATACATTTGGCATGTTTTGAAGCCTAAGGAACGCTCCAAGCCAAAATGATAAGATTTCAAAGATGCTAAAATAAGGCTTGTAATAGATTTATTGTGGATGTCACAAACATGTTTTCAGGCCTGTTCTCTTTTGGGCTTATGATTTTGGGTTAGAAATAGGTCACATTTTCTAGGGCATTCAGCAATTTGGCCCTGTTGCCTGTTCCGCATTTTTATTACATTCTTTCGGTGTGTCTATCTGTCTCTCTTGCTCTCCATCTCTCTCGCTCCCCCTCATTCTCAGGTGGAAAGACTGCGATTGGGTTACACTCGCATCCATTCTTGCAGGGCTCAGGGCCCTCTCTTGGCCTCCACGCTAGGCTCTCCCTTTGTGCCGTTGCTTGGTAACTGGGAAAGGGGGATGGGACAGGCTACAGGAGGGAAAGATAGGGGGGAGGTTGTGTGAGCAATTGAAGTGTGTGCAGCTTGTGTAATCCTTCAGGCAGACTCTGCATGCTGATTAGATCCAGGCCGGCAAAAGCAAAGGCCAGGCATGGAGCCTTATTGGCGAGCTTGCACAGATCCAGAACTAAGGTAGTATTTGGAAAGGATCCCTACCCAAGATACCTTATTGATGCTTCAGGGAGTGGAGTGAGAGGCTCAGCTGTGGACACTCTCTCCCCTGAGGCAGTACCCACCTCTGTAACCCAGAATGCTGTTGGATAATGCTGAAGGGAGCAGGGTCCTTGAATCAGTAGAGGGCGCCTTCCCCTTTGCCTCCATAGGAACAGAAATGACTTGCCCTTGTTATCCCCATCCTGGCCAAACTGCAGCATAGGTGGTTGTTTCTGCCTCTTTACGTTCCCTGTAGTGTCCAGTGCACAGAAGATTCTCCTTATCTTTCAGTGTTAGTTTGCAGCCTACTATCCCAGAAGTGGCTGCACTTCTGTGGCAAATGAATTCTTAGGATAGCTTTGGGGCTTAGGGAATGGCAGATACTCAAAGCTTATTACTAATAACGTAAATCCGCTTGGTTACAGCAGTCGGTACCTCCCTGGCCTGCTTCAGTCCCCTCTAGGCCAGCCCCCACTCAAAGATTCATGGGGGTCTTTGATCTCCATCCCCATTTTGTTTGCACCATCCCTATCCTTGGAGCCACACAGGGCCTCTCTTCACCGCCAGGGCGCCAGATCGCTGAGCACTCCAGTTCCTGAGCGATCCAATCCGTTTCTTCCCTCACTTTTCTCTTGGATTTGGTTGCTCCCGGGTCTGTCTTGCCAAAAAAGCTCCAGGCTTCTCCCGTTCCTTTGTACTGGGGAGTGGGAAGGGAGGAGAAATTGCAGGAAACCGGGGAAAGAAAGGAGTGGAGCGAGGCACATATTTGGGGAGGAGGGAGGGAGCAGGAAAGGCGTGGGACACCAGCCATTTCACCTGATTTCAGACGCAGACTCTCAAGGGAGAGGGTCTGGGGCTGACAGAGACAAAGATGTTCAGACGCTATTATCTCTGCCCCCAACTGTATTTTGAGCCTCACCCGAGTTCCCCTCCCTCTAGCACGGCTCCCCCTGCCCGCTGACTGAAGGGACGCACGGTTAGGCCGCTCCCCCTATTCCTAGCCCTGGGTGTCTGCTTTGGGGGAAGCTGGGGGGGGACTCGGAGCAGTTTGGAGCACCCCGGGGGGCGCACGCACCCACAACTAGCCTGCGGGGCAGGGCCTTGTGCCGCCCGTCGAGCAAGCGCCCCGCTGAGGCTCGCCCCCGCCCCCCTTTCCAGCCGTATCGCTCTCCCCTCTTCCTCTCCTCCCCCCACCCACTCACTCCTCGGGCTTTGCCCTCCCCCCTCGCCCGTCCCCGGCGCGGCTCCCGCGCGCTTCCCCCGCCCGCTCCGGCCCCTGCGCTCGCGCCGGGCTCCGAACAGAAACATTTTGTCTGGCGGGAGGTGCCCGCCGGGCCGGGGCGGGCGCGCCGGGGGGTGACGACGCGGCGGGGGCGCCTCGGAAATGGGAGGCGGCTAAGGGCGGCCGGAGCGATGGGCGGGCTGGGCGGCGTTTGAACGCGGGGTGCGGGGGCTGCGCTGCTCCAGGGCCCCGCGGCCATCGCCCCTCCGGCCGCCGCCGCCCCGCAGCCGGGGGCCGCGCCGAGGCAGGAAGGGGGCGTATTTAGCGCCCCTCCCCCAGCCCGCGCCGCCAGTCGAGCTGCTCCCGGGAGCCTGCGGTGAGTCCCGCGCCTGTCATTGTCCCCCACCCCACGCGCGCCGGGCCCGCGGGACGGGGGAGCAGAGCTGCGCGGGGGAGGCAGGAGCGCGGGGCCCGCCCGCGGCGCTGGGGGTGGGGGGCTGGCGCGGGAGGCAGGGTCCTGCAGCCCCGGGCGGGCTGGGGCAGAGCGCGGCGGGGCCTGGGAGGCTCCCTGACGCCCCCCCAGCAGGGGGCGATGGACATGGGCTCGGGCCGGAGCTAGCGCGGCGTGACGTCACCGCCCCGGGTGCTCGCTGGAGCAGCCCCCCGCCGCCCGCGGAAAGTTGGGCAGGGGGCCCGGGCGCGCGGGGGTGGTGCGTGGGGGGGGGGGGTGCTGCAGCGGGGTGGGGAGGGGCGGCATGAGCCGTGCGGGAACAACGCTGGAAAAGCACCAGGCAAACGTGTTGTGTTACTGGGATGTCTCCACCTTCTCCTGCCTCCGATCAGCCCCGGCTCGCCCTGGCGAATTCCGTGCCCCGGATTGTCTCAGCTCTTGGTCCCTGCCCAGGCGTAGCGTGGGGGGAGGCAGAAATGATTGTTCGGTCTCTTTGGAGAGCTGCTGAGTCCCACGGGATTTCTTCAGGGGACTAGGCGCAGGAAGGTTTGCCAGGCTCCACCCTGGTGGGATCCCACCACCACCAGCCCACTACTCTGAACTACTTCCAGAAAAAGCCACCAGGGTGCTGCCAGTGCACCTGAGCACAGACAACTGGCCTGCAAGTGGGTTGTCATCTGCTTGGCCTTTATGGTCCATTCCACTTGGCTAGGATCTCCTTGTTTGTTATAATGGCTAAGCAGTTACTGTTGGGTTAGTCCTGGGATTGATCACTGTTTCCCATGCTGTCCTCAATGGTTTATCTGCAAGCCAGCCACCATATCACTTGTGTTCTGTGGGCCATAGTTTGCGGTAACATTGACCATTGTTGCCCAGCGGGTTACTGTAGTTCTGAGCATTTGGTCACCATTGCACAATCAATTTCACTATCATTGCTTGCATTTGGATTGCCTTTTATGTTGGTTATTGAGTGGCTACTGTTTTGGCCATTTTTTTAACATTATTTATCATGGTTTTTTCTCTTTGTGACTGGCTTGGTCTGTGTGTGCAGACTGTTGAGTAGCCAAATTATTACCATGAGATTATTCATTGCTTCACAACCAATAAATAGGGCTTTCCCAATTTCACAGCTATGAAAAATGCATCACAGGTCATGAAATCTGGTGTTTTGTGTGCTTTTATCCTATATGATACCAATTTCATGGGGGAAGATGAGTTTTGCAAACTGGCGGTCTTAACCCCAAAAAGAGTTGCAGGGCAGGTCACAAGGTTATTTTAATGGGGGATCATGGTTTTGCCACCTTTATTTCTACGCTACCTTTAGAGCTGTGCAGGCAAAGAGTGATGGATCAGGTGCCCAGCTCTGGAGGCAGAACCTTACTAGCAGCAGCACAGAAATAAAGGTGGAAATAGCATAGCATGCCGTCCTCTGCACTGCTGCTGGCAGCAGCTCTGCTTTCAGAGCTGGGCTGTCCATCAGCAGTCACCAGTCTCCAACTGCCCAGCTGTGAAGGCAGCTTTGCCGTCTGCAGCAGAACAGAAGTAAGGGTAGCAATACCACAATCCTCTCTCCCCTCCTTTTGAGTCAGGACCCCCACAGATACAACACTTTGCAATTTCAGATTTAAATAGCTAAAAAAAAAAATTACGATTTTTAAAATCCTATGAATGTGAAATTGAGCAAAATGGATTGTGAATTTGGTAGGGCCTTACTAATAAACATTCCTCTGTCTTGCTCTGGTTATACAGACTTTTATCTTTATCTAGATCCTTCTTTGTTATCCCTGTAAGAAGTACCTGCATTTGAGCAAGTGGAGGAAAATTCTTACCCATTGTTACAGGGCATATGGAGGTAGTCAAATTATTGAGATGAATTAATTTGAGGAATTTCACTCTCTTCTCTCTCCATGAATCTTCCTTGCCCAAATAATTATTTTCATGTTACTTGTGACTAGAGATTTTGAGTGTAAATGACTAACTATTTAATTGATAAAAAGCAGATGCTTATTGGCTAATGGTGTCGGTTACACTCAGCAAAGCCTCCTCCTAGGGGTGAGCAAGAGCTGCCAGCTTCGTTGCAGCAGTGAAATCTCCTCCCCAAGAGCTGGGTCAGCATGGGCTGGCAGGCCCACTCTCAGGGAGGCTTCTCAGTGGGCCCTGCAGTATAAAGCTTAGGTTTACACGCAGAGCCCGCAGCACGGGGAACCGTGTAACTGCTGAGATTTTCAGCAGTTACACGATTACCCCATTACATGATTTTTAACATCCCTACTTGTGACTTGTTTGTGTAAATAAATGTCAGCCGTTGCTTGCTCCATTCCTGGACTGGATGATCTGTTCTTTCTCCACAGAAGGACCCCTTTTCCATTTGTGGTCTTTGGGAAATTGTTTGAATTCTTGGCTGAGCTTTTCAATATCTCTGTGAAGAAACATCCAATGATAAGGCTGTCACCGGAGGCAATAAAACTCACCTAAATATTTGCAAATTACATGTCATGAATTCTAATGATAAAATTTGCTGATCCTTTCCTGCTGTAGTAATCCCCCTTCCTGGGGTTTGCACACCTCAGATAATACTGGCAGATGGTTCTTATGCCCTCACCTTAGGGCTTGTCTGTATAGAGTTACATTGGAAATTTAGTGGACATAGTTATACTGTGATAACTCCTCATGTAGACATTTTTATTCCAAACTATGAGAGTCCACACATGGAATTCAATCAGTATAACTATAACAGTATAATACACAGTCCCCAGAATTGCACTGATTACTTTTTCAGCTCTGTCCCATTACAAATTCCTGTGTGATTACATTTCTTTGGTTTCTTTTTGTTGCTCCTACTCTACAGGCATCTCCTTTCCGTTGAGAATCTGGGTTTCAGATTATTTCTCCTCAGTATGTTAGGTGTATTTGTCCAGGCTTTGTTGTTTCCTGGCCATCTCTCTAATTTCTTTTTGCCACGTGAACTACTAATTTCTAATTTCTTTTTGTCCTCTGTGGGTTTGTGGCCATTTGCAGTTTAATATCATTAGATACCCAGCTACAAGGTACCCTAGAAGTGTTTTTTAATGTATTTATTACTTCATCTTTGCTGCATTTTCTTAAGGTGGAATTTTACTAGTGAAGCAGTAACTTAGTTTTACCTTTACAATAGAAAAAAAAAGAAGTATAAAATATCAACCCTTTGTAAAATTCTTAAAGGTCAGTAGCCTGAGGAGAAAGTCAAATACTCTAAGTATGAATAAAATAGAGAGTGCCTATGAAAAAGAAGAAGTTTTTTAAAAAAACCTCCTGGGCCACTTTCAGGATGTGGCTTCCGTGCAGAGTTAACCCTGGTGATCTTCTCAAGGTCGGCCTACCTGGGTGTGAGCAGCCACATTGCCAAGCTGTACTTTTGTTACTTTGTGCTCACTGGAACTGCATTCACCCACATGTGTTGCTAGGACATCTGGGGGCATACCCTAGGATTTTTTTTGTGCTGCAGCAAGTTGAACTGCTCTGTGATTAATTCCCTATTAATTGTGGGAGAATTCATCTGCCCTTCTGGATACAGGAATAATTGTGGGAAGGCACCGGAAGACTACAAGCACTTAGTGATTTATCCTGCATCCTTGCAGCAATGTGGGTGGGTTACTAGTTCAGGTGAAAGCCTGTACTTCCATCTGGGCCAAATATCTCAGGTTGAAAATGCTACTAATCTTGACTGAGGAAGGGGTTGTATGTGTATGTGTGCAGGAGGAGGTTTAGGGACAACACCTGAATAAGAGCTTGGGTTAACGCCTCAGTCAACACATGTCCTCATAGGTAGTCTATAACAGGTTTCCTTTGACTACAGTAATTTGTTACTATATGGTATCATGTGTGCAACTCTGTTACTCTCTCCCATGAGATAATTATTTTTGATGGATTGGGATGCGACAATATTTATCCCTGTAAACACAAGAGTAACTGCTATGCCATCTTTGGGTCACTTTACCCAGTAATACCCTAGCTGGATTTTGCTGAGGGAAGGCTGGCAGGTGGTGCCTCTCTTCCCTCATATTCATTGCCCAAGTGATTGATGTCATTCATCAGGGATCAGTTTAGCTAGGAAATTTCAGGCTACCATGATTCTTTGTCTAACAAGTTACCTTTTGAGAATTGG
The DNA here is from genome assembly GCF_052426305.1 of Pelodiscus sinensis. Lineage (NCBI taxonomy): Eukaryota > Metazoa > Chordata > Testudines > Trionychidae > Pelodiscus > Pelodiscus sinensis. The sequence continues at coordinate 143,031,636 of NC_143052.1, read as the reverse complement.
AATTTCATTCAAGGATAGCCCTTGATTTTTTTTCCTTCTCTCTGTATTGGGGATCAGTGTAGGATTAGTGAGTAATTCTCCATATTTGGAATCCAGGGCCTCTCTGGCTATGACTCTTCCTGCGGGGGAGTAGATACTTGAAACAGCTTTACTCAGTTATTCCATGAGTGTCCGGACTCTCTGGATGGCATTTTCATCTACAGTTAGACAAAGGTGAAAATAAGCCAGTACGGGCGGGTATGGCATACAGGTAAGAACATGGTCATAGTAGATTTTTCTCTGCACAGTGCTGCCCTGGCAGATCCAGCGCTAGGAGAGAGCTCTACCAGTGCTGTACAACCACCTTCACAAGGGGAGTAGCTACCAGTGCTGGGAGTACAGTTACACTATCACTTTATAGCACTAGGGGGTTTCTCATACCCGTGAGTGAGGAAAGTTTCAGAGTGGAGAGTGGCAGTGTAGATGATCATATCAGTAAGAAATCTAAGTTACTTTCACCCTTACGGTTAAGTCATGATTGTTCATTAAACTTTTCTTGTGTGGGAGTTGTTGAGGGTTAGCCCAGGCCATGTCCTTACAAACTGATTTCGCTCAGGACTAGACCACAACCATCCTTTAATATCTTGGTGATTAATAGCTATCTTTGTGTTAAATTCGTATATTTTAAATCTTGAATGGACCATTATGACCATGTATATGATCTCCCCCTTGCCCAGCAAAGGATGTAGTACAAGATCACAAAGAGAAAACAGTTTCTTGCCACTTTAACCAGAAAGGACACTCTCTAAATGACTTAGCCACCATTCTGCTACAAAGACCTTTTACATCTGCACTTGAAAGGGAATCCTCTGAACTGTCATTCATGTTAAAATTCTGATAGAAATGTAGCCGTGTTAGTCTGGGGTAGTTGAAGCAAAATGCAGGACAATGTAGCACTTTAAAGACTAACAAGATGGTTTATTAGATGATGAGCTTTCGTGGGCCAGACCCACTTCCTCAGATCAAATGGTGGAAGAAAGTAGTCACAACCATATATACCAAAGGATACAATTTAAAAAAATGAACAAATATGAAAAGGACAAATCACATTGCAGAACAGAAGGGGGATGTTAAAATTCGACACTTGTCAACAAGGACTTAACAAGACTTTGAACTTTCTCACCCATTACCAAGACAGTTTCCCCAATTATCACCTGTAATACCATTAACTCACAAACATCCCACTCTCCCTACCTTTAATATCAGCAATTCACAGACACTTACCTTCCTTCCTCCCCCTTCCCACCCCCCCCCCCCGCATCCCCCTTCTGTTCTGCAATGTGATTTGTCCTTTTCATATTTGTTCATTTTTTTTTAATTGTATCCTTTGGTATATATGGTTGTGACTACTTTCTTCCACTATTTGATCTGAGGAAGTGGGTCTGGCCCACGAAAGCTCATCATCTAATAAACCATCTTGTTAGTCTTTAAAGTGCTACATTGTCCTGCATTTTGCTTCTACTTGCCTAGTGATTCCTTCATGAAGACCATAACTTCTGGTTGAGCTAGAGCATATCTTTTAGATAGACATGCTGCCTTCGTTTAAAGATTTCAGATGATGGAGAAATCCGTCACTCTCCTTGATGAACTGTTTCAGTGGTTAATTATCCTGACTGTTAACAAATTGCACCTTATTTCCTGTCTGAAGCTTCAGCTTACAGCAGGTGGAACTGGTGTGCTAGATTGAAGGGGCCTTTGCTTTCAAAAATCTTCTTGCCATGTGGATACTGACAGACTGTGATCAAGTCACTTTTTAACCTTTTTGATGAGCTAAATAGATTGAGCTTCTTAAGTTTCTATAAAACAGGTTTCCCAGACCTAAATTCTTTCTTATTGTTCATTTCTGAATAATTTCTAGTGTCTCAACATCATTGCTGAAGTATGGGCATGACTATTTCACTAGTGATCTCATCAGTGCTGTGTACAGTGCTAATTGCATCTCCCTACTGCTACTCAATATTCTTCTGTTCACACATCCATGGAATTCATCAGCCCTCTTAGCTGTACCATCCGACTGGGAGCTCATGTTCAGTTTGCTATTCACTATGACCCACAAGGCCTTTTTGGAATCTGCTTCCCAGAATACAGCTTCTCTACCTGTGAGTGAAAACAAAATTCTTTGTTCCTTGATATATGACCTTCCATTTGGCTGTATTAAAACACGTGAATCTATTTACCAAATAGTCCAGATTGCTCTGTATCTGTCTGTACTTACCATTTTTTTCCTCTACCAGTCTTTGTATCATCAGCAAATATATCCAAGATTGTCCATCAGACAGTGCCTCCTTTAGTAATAGTTTCACCCTGAGATAAACCACAGTTGACCCTTTACGTAAGCCTTCAATAAACTTGTTTGATGGCCCATGTACTCACTAATAAAACATCCTAGTTATTTTTATGACTCTGCGCTCATGTGTGAGTGTTTTCATTGGGTTTAGGGGCAGGCCATCTTTGTCTCTTGACCTCCTTTGTTAGGTGCAGTGCAGTGGTTTTGCCCACAGGTTTTCAAACATGCTTCATGCAGATGTGGATGATGGTTATTCAAGGCAATATCACAGTTGCCAGTCTGGAAGTGCTTCTGTGGGCTACTGTTTCACTTGCACTGGCTACTGCTGTCCCAAGTGCCTCAAGGGATGATGGTACCACTCAGAGATAAATCACAGGTGTTCATTAGGCAGCCTGTCTAAAGGTGATAATGACTGCCAGGTTTAGAGCATGATTGCCTACCATGGTGTCTTTTTATGGCAGAAAGTTTCACTCAGGGTTAGGCCTTGGTTGCTCCAAGAATGTTGCCCAATAATTTTTGCCCTTTGCATTCTGTCTTCCACAGAGCTTCCTTCTGCCTGATGTGCATCTGTGATATAATGCTGAGTGACACCCAGTGGGTAACTGCATGATGGACAGCTGTGACTAAGGATGTTAAATTTAGATTGATCAACTAATCGAATAGTCAATGTAATTTGCATCGACTATTCAATTGGTCGATAAGGGTGCCTCTGCCTTTGAAATGTAGCAAGAGTACTGTGTGGAGCATGGGGACAGTGGGAACGCAAGCAGTCCCCTGCTGGCCCCGTGTTCCCTGCTTTTGAAATGTACAAGGCTATGTCTAGACTGCAAGCCTCTTTTGAAAGAGGCTTTTTCGGAAGATACTTTCAAAAAAGCTTCTTTTGAAAAAGAGCGTCTAGACGACAACCAGTACTTTAGAAAAAGCACAGTTTGCATTACATAGTGCCTTTTTTCAAGAGAGCACTTTCAAAAAAAGGTGTTCTTCCTCATAAAACAAGGTTTTCCACGGTTGAAAAAACTGTTCTTTCAATTTACTTTTGAAAGAATGCGGCAGCACTCTAGACGCAGGGGAAGTTTAAAAAAAAAAAGTCCACTTTTTTCGAAAAAGCCCCTCCTAGTCTAGATACACCCCACGAGTGTAAATTTCAAAAGCAGGGAGCATGGGGCACTCCCTGCTAAGGATGTTAAATTGCAGTTAATTGACTAGTCAAGTAGTCGATGGAATTTCGAGTAGTCGATGGAATGACTACGTGATTAGTCGATAGGCACTTCCGCATTCCTCCTTTAAAATGTACAAGAGCCCTCACTGGGAATGCGGAACTCTGTGTACAGCCCTGGGCCAGCACGAAGTCCCACTGACTCTGGGCTGCACGCAGGTGCCTTCTTTGAAATGTACAAGAGTATTCAGTGGGGGCTCTTGTGCATTTCAAAGCCATGGACCCTGGGCTCCCCAGCTGACCCCGGGTTCTGGGGAAATGCCACACGGAACCTAGGATCTGCTGAGGAGTCCCCAGCTAATCCCAGGCTCCACAGCTGCCCCTTTGAAATGCGGAGGCAGTGTTTTAAAAGGGCACCTGCCGCATAGCTGATCCCGGGCTCAGCTGTGTGATGGCTGCCCCTTTGAAACACCACCTCAGCATTTCAAAGGGGCAGAGTCGTGGAGTCTGCCCCCAGGTTCTGTGTGGCATTTCCCAGAACCTGGGGTCAGCTGGGGACTGATTCCAGGTTCTGGGGAAATGCCGCAGGGAGCCTGGGATCAGCTGGGGAGTCCACAGCTGACCCTGGGCTGCACGGCACTACCCCTTTGAAATGCTGAGGTGATGTTCCAAAGGGGCAGCCGCCGCATAGCTGATCCCTGGCTCAGCTGTGCGACAGCTTCCCCTTTAAAACACTGTGGAGCCCATTTCAAAGGAGTCCCCAGGAGACCCTGGCTCCACGGTGGAGCAGCGCCATACAGCTGAGCCACAGATCAGCTGTGTGGCATCTGTCCCTTTGAACTTCACTTTGCGGTTTCAAAGCAGCAGTGCCACACAGCTGATCCGTGGCTCAGCTGTATGGTGCTGCCCTGCTGTGGAGCTGGGGTCTCACAAAGGCATCCGGGAGGCGGGGGAGTTGACTAGTCGACAGACTCTCCGATAAGCAAATGCTTATCTTGATAGTCAACTAGTCATTAACATCCTTAGTCCCTGCCTGCTTCATGCTCCCCATGCTTGCTTTGCCTTTGAAATGTCAAGATCCCCGAGGCCCTTGTATATTTCAAAAGTGGGGAGCCCCGGACCAGTGCGGTGTGGGAGGGAGAGGTAGTGCAGGACCATGACTATGTTCTCCAGAGAAGACCTCTGTTGACAAACATCTGTGGCATAACTGTAACTGGAATCATCCCCTTTATAGTCCTTCCTGGGAGGCTGTTATGGCCTAACCTTGATTTCAGCCATTCACTGGGCACTGCTGGACAAGGGACCTCTATACATTGAGTCACCAGCTTTTCTTCTGTGAGTGGGGTTTGGGCTCTCAAGAATTTAGAGGGAAAAGAGTTGTTTTTAATTTCCTAGTGTTGCCAACCAAATAAGAGGCGGGCACAGGCTTGATTGTATCATGTGCCCTATAAGAGAGAGGTGTGTCTGCACCTTCTTTGTAAGACACCTAGTAAAATAATTCCAGCTAATATATGGTATTGCATAGGGCAACTATCCCTCTCCAGCTTTAGGTACTAGCCGGGCAATGGCAGGTCCTTGGTTAACAAAGACTGATAGGTTCCATGTTTCTGGTTATTAAATCCTGGCTGGTTGCTGTCAGTTCTGAGGTGGCAGAGATTTTGGATACCCCCAACATCCCAAAGTTGGTCTTTGCTTTGGTACTCATCTCCCAGGCTCAGGTACCATTTAGGCAGGATGACGCCAACTATTGCTGCTTGCAAAAGGTGTATCTTGTTCTTAGAGGGGGAGGTGGAGATGGGTGAGGACTCTGAGGCTATGTCTACTCTACACATTTTGCTGGAAGAGACAATGCAAATGAAGCGCGGATTAGCATTTTCTCATGCTTCATTTGCATAATCTCTTCTGATCCGTTTTTGCGCAAGGGGTTTTTGCACAAAAATAAGCAGTATAAACATTTCCTTTTTGCGCAAAACCCCCTTTTTGTGCAAAATTCTTATGCCTCAGAAAAGGAGGTATAAGTATCTTGCGCAGAAAGGAAATGTCCACACTGCTTGTTTTTGCGCAAAAATGGATGGGAAGAGATTATGCAAATGAAGTGCGAGAAAATGCTAATCTGTGCTTCATTTGCATTGCCTTTTCCGGCAAAATGTGTAGTGTAGATGTAGCCTGAGAGAGCTGGCAGAATCTCTGTTGGACTTATGGCAAATTGATGAGAACTTCAGATAATGACTGTGCTGTGACTGAGGCCGTGAAAATGTAGGCTCACAGCACTTACTTTAGGAACATTCCATTTGGTTGCCCCCCAACTCCAGGTTTAGGGCCAAAGCAGGATCATTCCCCATTTTCTGTTTCATATAAGATAGTTCATGTGCTTCTTTGCCTTGGCTCATCTCTCCTCTGTCCATCTAGTTCTTCACACTTATCCCCCTGCAAATCCCTCTCCCACTGGGGTTTTTTCCCTCAGGCACTTGCAGAGCGTTCTCCCTCAGTCATGGCTTTAGTGAGCCTAGTGGATTTTACTTTTTGAATCAGTATCTGGTATTGAACCCTTCCAGCCCCCTGAAGTTTTCTGTGCATCTTCTTGGAGCTCCCTCTAGTTTGTCACTATCTTTCTGGAACTGAGGAGTCCAGAACTGAGTATCGTATCCCAGGTGGGGTCTCCCCACAGTACGCTCAGAATTAAAAATATGTATTTATTTTTCTGTATTTGGGGTGAGGGTGGGGAATGATATAGTCATATATGACTCTTTCTATTGCACTAGTATTCCTGGGAGATGTTAAACATCAGCCACTAAAGTTAAACATTTTAAAATTGAAAGATCTGGATTACTTGCATCCAAGAGTTTAAAAAGAGTTGGCTAAGGAGCTTGCCGCAACATAAATGTTGATTTTTAGTAAGACTTGGAATACTGGGGAAGTTAGACTGGAAGATATTAAATATTACACAACATTAACTAAGGGAAAATAAGATGACTTGGACAATTATAAGCCTGTCAGTCTGACATCAATCCAAGGCAAAATAATGGAGTGGCTGATTTGTTAATGAAGAACCAAAGGAGGGGCATTAATTATTATACCCATTAACATGGAAACTAGATCTGTCAAACTAACTTGATATCTTTTTTTATAAGATTATAAGTTTGATAAAGGTAGTAGTGTTGATGTAATATATTTACACTTCTGTGAGGCATTGATGTGATACCACATGACATTTAGATGTAAAAAAACCTCAAATGATATAAAATGATATAAAACATAGCACATATTAAGTGAATTAAAAGCTGTCTGATAGGTGTCTAATAGAAGCATCTTGAACAGGTGAGTTTCTGATGGGGCCCCACAGAGATTGGTTCTTGGTCTTATGTTGTTGAACATTTTTATTAATGACCTGAAAGAAAACACAAAATCATCAGTGAGAGTTTGCAGATGATCCACACAGAGCGGAAATGGTAATGAATGAAGAGGACAGGTCGTTGATACAGAGTGATCTGGATCACTTGGTTAACTAGGTGCAAGCAAACCATATGCTTTTTAATATGGCTAAATGTACATATTTAGGAATAAAGAATGCAAGCTGTATAGCTGGACTCTGTCTTGGGAAACAATGAGTTGGAGCAAAATTTGGGGGTCCTGGTCAGGATGACACATGAGGTAGGACACAGGGGGCACATGCCCCCCAAAAGCTGTGAGTGAGAAGGGCAAGGGACCAGCCAGCAGCCGAGCCTCTGGATGGCGCTGGTGTTAGCAAGGGGACCTGGCGCTCACAGCACGTGTCCCCGCCCCCGCACTCACCAGCAGTGGTGGAAGAAGCGAAGCAATGTGGCCCAAGTGCTCTCTGCATCGCTCAGGGTGGGGTGGGACTTCCCCAGTACTCACCGGTGGAAAATGGAGCAACGTGGCCAGGGGAACAGAATGAGCTGGAACTGTGTTGCTCTGCTTCTCACACCACTGCTGGTGAGTGCAAGGGGACCAGACCCCCACTGCCAGCACAGGCGCCCAGCCCTGCTAGTCACCTTGGTCACATCAGTTGGGGAAGAGGCAGGTTGGAGGGGGGTTGTCCTGGCTCTTCCCCAGGCTGGGGGAGTGTCATGCCCGGTGGCCCCCCGAGTACCTCCTCACCAGTTGCCACTGGTCATGGTTGGTGATCAGCTCCCAGTGTGATGCTGTGTCTGAAAGGGCTAGTGCAATGTTTGGATGTATAAATGGGGACCTTGACTAGAAGCAGAGTATTTTACCCCTGTATTTGTCATTGGTTCAGTCATTACTGGAATCCTGTGCATAGTTCTAGTGGCCACAGAACAAGAAGGATGTTGATAAATTAGAGAGGGTTCTTCAACAGCCACAAAAAGGAACAAAAGATTAGAAAACTTGTGTTGTAGCGATATAGATTCAAGGAGCTCATTCTGTTTATCTTGATAAAGGAAAGGTTATGGGGTGTCTTGATTACGGTTTGAGTCCCTACACAAGAAGCAAATATTTAATCCATCTAACAGAGAAAGGAATTGCACGGTCCAGTGGCTGGAAGTTGAAGCTAGACACATTCAGACTGCAAATAAGAGGTCCATTTTTAGCAGTGAAAGTAGTTAATAATTGGAACAGTTTACCAAGGGTCATGGTGGATTTTCCATTAATGAACATTTTAAAATCAAGATTGGATTTTATTCCAAAGGGTACATTTTAGGAAATATTTTGAGGGAGGTTTGAAGACCTGTGCTACACAGCGGGACAGATTAACTGATCACCATGGTCCTTTCTGGTCTTGGAATCTAGGAATCCATAAAAATAATCTTCAGGTTTTTTGGGAGTGAAAAGGGAATGACTATACTGAATGCTGATCAAGTTAATGTGGAGGGGAAGGATGGAGTATTGTGGCTTCCTTGCATGTGGACTCATCTTGGCCTGTGATTGAGTTTTGAGTTCTTGTCTTCAATATATGACACGTAGCTGTGGATGTACTAGTAACATCCCATGAAAACAACATCCCACATAGTCAACACTAGTAAAGAGATGCATCATAAGTCCATAAGCAGAATGGAAGGCCAGTCAAGGGTGGATCAGCATCCAGGTCACTCCCACAGAGCCAGTCATCTGATGCCTAAATAGAACTTGTCCATGACTTCTACTGGCCTTCCTAAATAAGTGAATTAACAGTGGTCTCTAATTGCAAAGAAGGGTGGATACAGGGGGCTACAAAAGAGTACTGGGTTATTTATTATAATAATATGGCATCATTGCAGCTTTAGAGGTCAGGGTTGGTTGAGTGTTGCAATTATAGTACAGCTGTTCCCTGAGTTACGAATGCGTCGACTTACAACCGTTCATACTTACGACCAACCTCCCATTAAGCCCATTACAGCCAGTCCCCGAGTTACGAACGTGCAATCCATGCTTACGAACAGTGTGGCCACATTTAAAAGCTTGTATTCTAACTTACAAACAAATCGAGTTACAACCAGGTGTTTGGAACATAACCCATTCATAAGTTGGGGACTACTTGTATCCTTAATGGAGAATTTAGACCCTGATCCTGGACTGAAAATACAATTAGTGGATTGTTTCATCCATCTGGACATCTACTGTGTTGTCATCCACCCAGTTCCCAGAGAATACCTTGCTCTGTGAACACAAAATGGTTGTTCTGATATTTTCAAGTAAATCTGTTAGTTATAATCATTTTTAAATGTGTTCTTAATAATTATTTTATTGTAAATCCAATCTACTTTTGGTGTCACAGAGCAAATTATTTCTACTTCCACATTGTAACTAAATCTAAGGCATGGGCTACTGTTAACATTTATTAATAAAGTGACTTTTATATATATTAACACATTTAGTCCTTTTTTTTCTACTTCATAGTAATCATCAGCAAATAGTTTGTTCTCAGTTATGTTTCTCTTTGAATTATAGCTTTATTTTAAACAATTAAGTTTTTAGTCCTAAATATGAAGAAAATCTTAAAGGAACAAAAAGCATAACCTAAGTGTAATGGATATGGCATTAGCTGTCTGTGTTTGCAGGCAGCCTGAAACATTTGCTCTTAGGCTGTGTCTAGACTACATGCCTCTGTCGTGAGAGGCATGTAGAATAGACACATAGGCAAAGTCAAATGAAGCCGCGATTAAATGATCGCAGCTTCATTTAAATTTACATGGCTGCCGCGCCGAGCTGACAAACAGCTGATCAGCTGTTTGTCCGCTCAGCGCGCTAGTCTGGATGCTCCCCTGCCGACATCAAAGCCCTTTGTCGGCAGCCCCATTATTCCTCGTGGGATGAGGTTTACTGGGGCTGCCGACAAAGGGCTTTGATGTCCGCAGGGGAGCGTCCAGACTAGCGCGCTGAGCGGACAAACAGCCGATCAGCTGTTTGTCGGCTCAGCGCGGCAGCCATGTAAATTTAAATGAAGCCGCGATCATTTAAATCGTGGCTTCATTTGACTTTGCCAAAACAACAAATCTCCATGGCTCCGTCGACGGAGTCATGTAGTTTAGACGTACCCTTTAGTGATCAGATTACCTCTAGTCATATTAGTGGGGTTTTTAACTTTGAAACCTGATGGTGACATTTAAATAGAAATGCTGTTAATTATTTTACTGATGGTCATTCAAATAGAAACATCCAGGTAATGAGTGGATTTAATAATAAAAATGGTTGTTTTGAGAGTTGCAGGAATTAAAACTCTCAAGTTTGTCTGCAGTTAAAATGCTACAGCAGCACAGTCATGCTGCTGCAATGCTTCATTATAGACACTATCTATCTTGCAGGAGGGCTTCTCCTATTAGCAGGTGATTCACCTCCCTGAGGGATGGTAGGTCAGTAAACAAAAGAATACTTTGTTGTCCTAATGCAGTCTACTTGAGGACTTAGGTTGTCTTAATTACACTGCTCAGGAATGTGGATTATTCACATGCTGAGCAACTAATTTTTGAGTGTAGACCTTGACCTTAATGAAATATAAATAATAAGGGGTATACTCTTCAAATGTGTATCATTTACTCTTTGAGTACAGAATGAATTTTGTGACAATCTACAAGTACATTTGTTAATTGGTTTGAGGTTAAAACATTTTAAAATTATTCCTTTCTAAAAATGTTTTTGGTGGCCGAACTTTTTTTGGATTCTTCTAGTAAAGAAGAGTTTGTAGACTGAGAGTAGACTATTTATAGAGTGTTTAAAAATCTAAAATATGGGTTATTTGATAACTTGTGTGATCTTGCAAAGGCCTTGGGCCTGTCTACACTGAAAAGCTATATCAGCATAATTGCATCCATTGAGGTAAGAAAAAAAAAAAACCTACCCCTGACCAACATACCTCTGCTGGCACAGCTCCGTTTACATTGGGAATTATGTCAAAGGAAGAGAGCTGTCAAAATAAGGTACCTTAGGAAGGTGATATTCCTACAAGAACAGAAAAGCCCCTTCTGCTGGCATAGGCCATGGCTTTGTTCACACTATCATGGGCATCAATCTAAGTTACGCAATTTCAGCTCTGTGAATAACATAGCTGAAGTCGATGTACTTAGGTCTTGCTTACCATGGTGTCTTCACCAGAGTAAATGGACAACTGATGCTGTCCTGTCAACTCCATTTACTCTTCTCGTACTGGAGTTGATGGGAGAACGCTCGGCGATGGATTTATCATGTTTATACTAGACGCGATAAATCAAGTCCCTCTAGATCGATTGCTGCCCATCAATCCGGTCTGTATGCAGATGTACCCTGCGTCTCCGAATAGGAGATTGTGCCAGCCCAGCATAGCTGTGGCAGTATTATCTCTGCAGTGTAAATATAGCTGTACAAACAAATTGATGGCATTTCAGTATTTGGGCTGGTTTACACTGGGAATTTATATTGGCATTGTTATGTCTCTCACAGGTGTAAAAATCCCCACCATTGAGATATGTAGCTATGCTGACCTAACTCTGGTATAGACTAGGGATGTAAAAATATGAAAAAAATGTTAATAGTGCAATGGTAACCAATACAATTTCTATTGGTTACACAGTTAACCACTCGTGGGGCTGCCATGGCTCCTGGTCCTCCAGGATAGCTGGTGCTCTCAGCCCTGCTGGGCTGTTGAGGCTGCTGCGGCTGCCGCAGTTGCCAGCAGCCCTATTAAGAGTTTAACCAGTGCCAATAGGCATAAACTTATCTGTTAACTGGTTAAACTCTTACATTCCAAGTAAGATGTAACAGAAGAATTCTTCCACCTCGGTGAGAGAGACAGTAGTTAGGGTGCAGGACTACCTGTGCCAACAGGAGAGCTCTTCGTGCCAAAGCGGGTGGCCTTCAAGCTGACGTGTTAGTGACACACCTGCAGCGGCGCCACTGTAGTGGTTAAAGTGTAGACATAAACTTTGTCTTTCTCTCTTTCAGTCTTTCTGTAATGCAGTAACTTCTGAACGCCATAGTCAATTCCCGTTTTGAGGGCACTGGTCAAGGTATCACTGCTCAGAAGCCTGTTGATTTTGGGGAAAATCTGAAAACCCAAAATGGGGAAATGTGGGACAGGTACATGGAGCCTCTGCTATCTGCTTAACACCATTATTAGCATCTCTGCAATTGTCTACAGGTTTGATAGGGATGTTGCTGGAGGGTGTCAATTGCTGCCTCATCTGTCTCCTTCCCAGTAGAATTTAATAAATGAAACCCTCCATAATTAACTATCAGATGAATAACAATGAGGGCAAGGGGTGTGCACACCGCTCATGGCAATGGGGCACTGTCTTGAGGAGGAGGAATAAATGGGGCACACAGAACACCAGGGGTGGGTAGTAAATGGGGACCCTGCTATGGGGATGGGAGACACACAACTCTCATGGAAATAGGGAGAAATGAGGGAGCCTGGGATAGGAGAATGGGGGTATTTAGAACACCTAGTGGGGGAGAAGAGGGGAAAGAGAAATGGGAGCACCCACTGATCCCCTGACATGGGGGGAGAGGACAAAGAAACTTGGTATAGGGGAAGGTAGATGTGGGAGGCCCACTGTACTCTTGATGTGGTGGGAGATTGGTGGCATCTAATAAAGATGAATATAGGCATAGAGAGCACTTGCCATGGGGAGGGAAAAGAGAGCATTGGGGAAGTGAAAAGGGCAGGCATACAGGGCCACTGGCATCAGGGGAAGTATTCATGACCCGGAGAGGAACAAGTGAGGACTCAGTTTTGGCTGGGTTGGGGGTTGCAGGGAGTCCTTGAAATAGAGGCACACAGGGATTTTAGGTGTGGGCGATGGAGGGGTGCAAAGTCCCTCCAGTGTATGCAGTGTAGTCAGCCTACATAAGCTACAGTGTATTAACGTCTTAATTTTGGTTTTATGAAGAGTTGTAACAATTTCAGTTTATGCTGCAATGGCATCCTATAATAGTTCCTTGTCAGCTGGTATTCTAGAATGAATATTGTGGTCAGTGATTGATTTTGTATCAGTTATTTTCAGTTGACAATGGGTGATAGTGTATTATTGCAGGACAAGTCATCTGTGCCAAGCCCACAGCAAACATGTTCTTCATCCACAGTTCAGCTAGTTGGGCAATTCCTCACTTCCATAGGTGAGCTGCAAGCAAGGGCTTCGCTCCAAGCTTGTCTCCTGGCTCTTGGAAAGTCTATAGGTGGGAGGAGCATTCCTGTCCTTTGGCCTGCCCAAGAGCTCCTCACCTGGCCCTCCTGCAGAACTTGGGAGACCTTGACAACTGCCCTCCAACTGGTGCTTCCAGGAGCCCATTGTGCTTCCCTCTGCTATCCCTCCTTCTCCCCTCCCCCCCAACAGCTATATCTTCCCTTTTGCCCCGTGCCCTTTTCTACTGGTAAATATAAGCACATGCACCTGTGTGTGTGTGTGTGTGCACACACATTTTTCAAGGGCAACAATTCTTTCATTTTAACAATGGCCTCCTCAGGGGTGTTCTTAATATTGTTCAGGTTACAAAGTCAAGCTCTCATAAGCTAGGAAATGTCAGAATTAAGATTGCCCCAATATAGCACTGTATGAGTATGTCTAGACTGCATCCATCTGTCGGCAGAGGAATGCAGATTAGGCAGGTCGACATTGCAAATGAAGCGGGGATTTAAATATCCCGTGCTTAGTTTGCATAAAATGGCTGCCGTTTTTGCCGACTCAGCACTTTGTCTGCAAAAAGAGGCAGATCTGTCGAGAAAGAAAGCATTTTTCAACAGATCCTGTAAACCTCCTTGCAGGAGGCATAAGGGATCTGTTGAAAAAGGCTTTCTTTCTCAACAGATCCCCCTCTAGACTGCCTCTTTTTGCTGACAAATCCCCGCTTCGTTTGCAATGTCAATCTGCCGACAGAGGGATGCAGTCTAGACATACTCATACAGTGTATGAGTTCAAAGCAGTGCTCAGATATTGACTCTGACACAACCTTTTGGTATTGTTATACCATTCCATAGATGGAGACGCAGAGAAAAGGAAAGTGATTTGCTTAGTGCTGGACACAGGATTACACTTGCTTAGTGCCTGATTCCCAGCCCTGTGCTTATACTTTCAGATTACACTGTGCTCTGCTCAAAGTGCCGAGCATGCCCCGCTGTCATTGACTTCAGTAGCAGTGTGATCGCTCCGTGCCTCTGCCCCGGGTACTACACCTGCCTTAACCAAAACCCACCCTTTCTCTTCCTGCAGTTCACTGCCTCATGCACATCTTGCAAGTTCTGCTACACCTACACATCATTCACCACACACACACAGCATGTTCATCCTACATACTGAACGAGGCAGGGTCCTGTAGGGTGGGGGAATGTGATTGTGTAATTTAAAGGCTCTGTTGTTGTGTTCTTCTGATCTGAGTGGCCATTCAAAGCTTGGGGCCCTGGGGGTACTGGGAGTAGAAATAGGTGCTAGGTATTTCTTTGGTGTAGTTTTGTTTATTTACAAAAACTGTAGAAAGTTCTGTGTCTTTCGATGCAGAAAGATTCAAACATCAGGAAATGGCTTTTGCTCATAGCACCAAGAGCATTCTTTTCAGTCTGTACCCTTGGTCCACAGACTTCCTTCCAGGTTTCTTCCAGAGTCAACCATCATGTTTCAGCTGCCCTTTCCAGGCTGTGTGCCTCTCAGGGTACATCTACATTTGCAGTTGTGCACTGCTGTGGAGCTTCAGTATACACACTACTTCTCCTCTCAGGGTAGGCATTCACCTCACCAAAATACTTTCCTAATGTGGACAAGGCCTCAGTCTTTCCAGTTGAATGTTTTCTTCCCTGTCTCACCTCCACTCACAAAACCTGGTTGAACCTTCTGGCCACCGCGTGCTAGTTCCTGATTGGACTTTATTAGACTTTGTTTTAGCTGTGGCCCATGTCACTTATAACTGTCTTAAATAGGGGACTCATTCACCTGTCAGTTTGAATGAGATTTTACCTCAATCATAGTTTCACAGCTCCTAAGCATTTGACCTTTGCATCTCCTGTATCACTTGAGTTGAAGGTCTACCTGCACTAGCTTTTAACAGGGGAATGCTGTTTGTCTCTATAGACCAGCCCCTCCTACAGGCTGGTACAGAGAGCATCTCATTCCTCCCTCTTCTGGGGCTCTCTGACCCACCTAAGGACCAATTGGCTCTGGGTTCTTTGCATCTGCCACTTCCACCGAGGTGCATAACTTAATAGAGTGTCCCTAGAACATTACAGATTATAGTTCTAGAGAATCAAGGACAGACAGATTACAAGGCAAATATATTCCTTAGAAAGATAGGGGTAGAATAAAAGAAGGTGGAAAGAGGGAATTGGGACTATTAACTGAATAACTAACCAATCACACAGCAATAAGTGAGACTCCCATTAACTTAGTGGAAACTGGAGCAGGTCCTAAATGCCCACCTAATATAACAAAAATGCCCATTAGTCTCCCCACAGCTTTAGGTGGTTGTAGGAGTTGGAGCTGAATGAGAAGCGAATGGTGTCCCTGGATGGAAAACCCATAGATGTCCTGTTTGGGTGGAGTGGATCTGGGATGGATGCCTCAGGTCCTGCCAGCTCCCGTGGTTGAGGTCTCCTGGGGCCCGCTGGTAGATAGTCATCTCAGGGGCATTTGAGGCCCGTCTGCCCTTTTTGGTCTCAGGCCATGTGGCTGAGACACAAAAGGCCTTGTTCTCTCCCTCTGCTAAGGGCTTGTCTAGAGCAGAGGTTGGCAAAAGGGCCTTCGTGGGCCGCATCCAGCCCGTGGAGGCCCTGCTGCTCTCCCGCCCCCAGGCCAATTAGTGCCTGCGGGTGGGGGAGCTGCATGAAGCTTTCTTCGCTCCGCCCCGGCCCTGTGAGGAGCCCGCGGCACTTCAAAGTGACACGTGCTCCTTGCAGGGTGGGAGGGGCTTCCCGTGTTCCTCCACCCCCAGGCCCTGATTTCCAAGCCTCTTCCAGGGCATGGGTGCCTAGTGGGAAGGGAGGACAAAGGGGCTCTCCCACCCCAGACCAATCATGGTCTGGGGGTGGGGTGGCTCTGCCCCTTCCAGGGTGGCCCGGGTCTACTTCAAAAATTTTTGAAGTGGCCCCCAGGCAAAAATTATTGTCCATCCCTAGTCTAGACTTAAAGCACTACTGAGGCTCCGCAGCACTTTAGTATAGACCAGTGGTTCCCAACCTTTTTTATGCCAACCCATTCACAAACATTTGCCGGACCAGTACATTTCATTTGCATATTTGTGTATTACTGGTCCTCCAAAATATGTACCCCAGCCAGGGCTGGCCTTAGGGAAAATGGCACCCTGGGTGAACTTGTATGTTGGTGCCCCTGCCTGCCCTATACCGGGCATAGTGCCTTCCCATTTCCCTTAGCTGCCATGGGCTCCCCCACCCCTGGACTCCCATCCTGTGCCCCCTTTGCCATTAACCCCTGCCTCTCCTGCACCCTAACTCCTACACTGTGCCCCTAGCCCCAATATTTTGTCACCTTCACCCCAACCTCTGCACAACACCATCTTCGCCCCAACCCCTGCACTTCCCTCCCACCTGCATCCCCAGCTCCAGCCCTGCATTGCCAGTGTGCCTACCACACTGCCACCCAGCCCCTTATGCCTGTGGTTCTCAAACTTTTTGGCCCATGGACCACCTGACTCAATGCAAACCTTTCTGTGGACCACCAGTTGCTAATGGAAACTCACCGTTTATTACATAATTACGCCTGAGCCATTTTGCTATTGCTGCAGCTAGGGAGAACAGTTTAATTTAACCAGTAAGAAAGGAAGTATTAATTTAAATTATTAAACAGAATAAGCACTTTAATTGTATCATGTTAGTTTATCAAACTTCATTTTAAATAAAGTAAAATATTAATTTATGTCCAACACAAAAGATTCCCATGTTTTCTTTATTTATGCAGGGATGGGGAAACTTTTTTGGACCAGGGGCCACTGAACAACAGAAAAATCAGTTGGGGACCATACAAGTGAAAAGCAAAAAAAAAAAAAAAAAAAAAAAAACCTCCAAACCCCCCCCCCCCCCCCATTGTCACTGATGTGACCCCCAACTGAGACACTTCACTTGGCTGGTGCTTTATTCCCCCTGAGGGAATTCCCCCCTCCGGGCTCTGGGATTGGGACAAAAATGGGGGGTTCAGTGTATGGGACAGGACTGCCAGTGAGAGGAATGGGGGTGCAGGATCTGGGTGGGAGGTGGGGTGCAGGAGCGGGTGAGGGTGGGTGTTTGGCCAGGAGGGAGGGTGCAGGAGCAGGCTGGAGAGTGGGGTCTCAGTAGGGTGGTGGTGTGTGAGCGGGCTAGGGATGCAGGGATCTGGGCATGAGGGCGTGGGGGACATTTACTTGCCTTCGTGCCCCACACTGTTCCCAGGTACCACCTCTGCTGCTCCCATTGAGTGGATTCCATTGGAGTGCCAGTGCTGGCTTCTCACTGGAGGTGGGGGGGTGGGGAAGAGACAGCCCTGAGCCTTGCTGCATGATCTGGTTCGTGGGTGAGAAGTGCTCCCCTGCCCCTTTCCCCCCACCCCCAGTTGAGGGAACAGCAATGTGCCTGCGGGGAGAAATGGGGGGGGGAGTGCTTCTTCCCTATGAGCCGGATTGTGCAGCCAGACTCAGGGCTTTCTCTTCTCCCCCCAGTGGGAAGCCGACACTGGTGCTGTAGCCTGGCCCTCCCACTCCCCGCACGATTGGAGCACCAGCGCCATTTCTCGCTTGGGGGGAGAGAAAGCCCTGAGCCTCGCTGTGAGATCTGGCTTGCAAGGAAGAAGCATTGCCTGCACACTGCTGTTCCCCCAGCCAGGAGAGAAGGAGGGGCAGCGCTTCTTCCCCGCGAGCCAGATCGCGCAGCAAGCCCCAGGGCTTGCTCCCACCCCACACCAGTGAGAAGCCGATGCTGGCACTCCAACCGCGTGGGGGGGGAGGAAACAAGGTGGGAGGGCGGGGCTGCAGTGCTTTGGAAGCCGGCTGCTGTGTGACAGCTCAAGGGGCCAGGATGTACCCCAGCCACGGCTCCCAGAGTTACTGTGAATAGCTGGCTTCAGCTCTGGCAGCCGCTGAGGTCTGGCAGCTAGTGGTGCCTGGACTGTCTGGTTGGGAACTGCTGGTGTAGGCGTTAGCTGCCCCCACAAGGGATTCTCCCTTCATCATGAGTAATCCACCTCCTGAAAGACTGTAACTAAGTACATAGCACTGTCTACAGTGCGGTGCTGAGGTTGGCTTAACTATGTCATGCCAGGGGCTGGATTTTCATACTTCTGAGTGAAGTATTTATGCAGATCTAATTCTTAAGTGTAGACTAGGCCTGGGTAGGGCTGCCAGGTGTCCGGTTTTGAACCGGACAGTCCAGTGTTTGAGCTTTCTGTCCAGAAAAAAAATTAAGATAAATGTCCAGTATTTTCTAATTAAGTAAGTTTTATTATTATCATGAGTATCTGTACTTAGTTGCGTACTGCCTGTCTGGTAGATGCACTAATGCTGCGTGAGCATGTCTACCAGCCAGGCAGTACGCAACTATGCAGTAGAGAGGAGGGGGCTTGGGGCGTGGCCGGGGTGGGATGGAATCCCTGGGGCCGGACTCGCCAATGTGCCCCTCCAGGATCGTGCGCGGGATGGGCAGCACTCTGGGATCTGCGTGCACCTGGGCCAGCCCCACTTCCTGCTGGCCGGTTCCCCCCCACCCCTTGCACCAATCCCGGCCAGCCCCGCTCCCCGAGACCCCCTCCCGGCCAGCCCTGCTCCCCCCAACCTCCTCCCGGCCAGCCCTGTTTCCCACCGGCCAGTCCTCCCCCCATCTTCCCTGGCCATCCCCGCTCCCCCCAACACCCTCCCAGCCAGCCCTGCTTCCTGCCAGCTGGTTCCTTCCTCCCCCCCCCCCCGATCTCCCCCAGCCAGCCCCGCTCCTCTCGACCCCCTCCCTGCCAGCCCCACTCCTCTCCTGGCTGGTCCCCACCCCCATCTGAGGTCAAGTGTGTCTGGTATTTTTTTGAAATCATCTGGTAACCCTATGCCTGGGGCTGCTACTTCTCAGCCACTATGTAACGTTGCTTCCCTGTGGTCCGCTTTCTTCATACACACACTGTCCCAGCTGGGCTGCAGGCTTGCCATGGTGCTGCAGAGCAAACAGCTTCTTGTTAGTCAAGCTCTTGGCTTTGCTTTCATAGGTTTTTTTGTGTTTCAGGCCCAGATTAGACAGTTCATATCCAATTTCTCCAGTCTCTGTGCTGCAGTGTGTGAGAATTGCATTTTCCAGTTGCCCAAACTGGCTACACATATAACATACTGATACCAGTGGGTTACACACAAGGCTTAAGTTCAGCTGGAGCTGTCTGGAGTGGAGCTTTGGAAAATATTTTCAACCCCCCACTAAAATGTTTATAGCCTACAGGTCATGGGGCAGGCATTGGTGAGGTCTGTGAAATAATAAGAATTTAAATCCTGATTACAGATGCAGGAGTACCCCATTTTACAGGTGGCTGAACCAGCTACCAGTATTTGGCAGGCTCTTTCTGAGAAGTGGCAAAGTGAGACTTGAGCCTGTTGTTGTAGGGGCAAAGTCTGTCCCTGACTTGTGTAACATGTGAGGTCTTGCTCAGTGATAAGCATGAAGGGTATGCAATTATTAGCAGAAGTGAGGCTAGAACACATGGTCTCCCGTGCAGTTCATAGGGTTGCCAGATGGTTTCAACAAAAATACTGGACACACTTGACATCACATCACATCACAATCGACATTACATCTTATTTAGGAAATACCCAACATTTCTATTTTCTCATTTCTATTTTCTCAATTTGTTTCCTGGACAGAAAGCTCAAATACTGGACTGTCCGATTCAAAACCGGACACCTGGCAACCCTAGCAGTTCATCTGCCTGAGACTAAAGCTATGTAGACTGTGAGAGGAGCGGGATCCATTTTGTCTTCATCCTGCCTGAAGGACCACTGTGTGTGTACTGCTGAAGTGAGACACTGGGTCGGTGTGTGCCCAGTGTAAATAGAATCTTGAATGATTTGGCAGCAAGCCAGAAACAAGCTGGGCTGTGTGAATCCTAAACATGCAGTGGCAATTTTCAGCATCTTACAACTCAGACACATTTGGAAAGATTTTCATGAGGCCAACACAAAGTCACCCCCCAAAGTCCTGTTGCAAAACCTCATAGAGGAGGCTAGGCCTCTTCATAAACAGTCCACAAGAGTCTTTGCTAGTTGGAGTGTAAGGTGCCCTAAATATGGGGGTCATTGCCACTCTCCATATCATTATGAAGGTACATGTGGAAGGCTAATCATGAGTCTATTTCATAAACTTAAAGATCAGAAAGTATCACTGTGATTGTCCAGTCTGACCCCTGGCTTACATAATAGGCCTTAGTAATTCCTGTTTCGAGCCCAATAACTTGTGATTGAATTACTGCATACATTTTAGAAAAATGTAATGATTCCAGGTGAAAGATTTTATCACGCCC
Source organism: Pelodiscus sinensis (assembly GCF_052426305.1). NCBI lineage: Eukaryota > Metazoa > Chordata > Testudines > Trionychidae > Pelodiscus > Pelodiscus sinensis. The sequence continues at coordinate 143,011,271 of NC_143052.1, read as the reverse complement.
TTTAGTAATCTATTCCAGTGGGAAATTATCCTCACTTAAAAATGTGCATGATACTTGTGTCTGTTTGAAACTGTTATACATTTTGTAGATATACAAAATGATCTACATTTTGTAGATATTATAAGAAACATTTTTGATAAGAAAAAAAATTTGAGTGTGTTCAGCTTCATATTCTTTCTGACGTGAGTGTGCTATGTAGAGATAAGACTAGTTGTCATTATTAAGCTATTAAATAATGAAGTGTTGGAAGGTTGGCGTTAAAATTGTGCATCACAGTGATTTTCAATTATTTTTATGTATGACTTAAGTTGAGGGTGATAGTATTGTTGAATTTAAAGAGAGTGGGTTCAAAAGTTTAGTAGAGTGCTGTCATTATTGTGTTACTAGAAGATTTACCTTGCGTTGCTTGGGTCTTTAACTCAAGTAATTCTTTTTTTTTTTTTTTTTTGTAATTTAAATCATTGCTCTGGGGTGGAGTAGAGCTGGGGAGGAGGGATTCAATATGCAGGCTGTCCCAGGGAGAGAGAACAACTCCAACTTTCTTTCACTGCAGGAGTTTGGGGCCAGGTGAGAAGCACTGTTAGGGTTGCCAGATGGTTTAATCAAAAATACCAAACACCTTCCCCCCCCCCCCAAAAAAAAACAGGGAAAAAATCTGTTGAGAAAAGAAAGGCGGGGAGACCAAAGTTGTTGAGCAAAAAGGAAGGACCCCAAGAGTTGTTAAGCTAAAAAAAAAAAAAAAAATTAAAAAACCCCAGCTTGGCCCCTTTAAGAAATGTTTTTGAGGCTTTTTGGCCCTAACAGGCTGCCGGCAGTTGTCCTCCATCTTTGTCTTCCTGCTCCGGGCCAGACAACTCCCCTGCGGAACCAGGTTAGCACCCGGGATTTTTGCCTCCTGGCCGGGAAAAAATCAGAAAATACCCGACATTTTAGGTGTTTGGTATTTTCTGAAATTTTACCAGACAGGAGGCAAAAATACCGGACTGTCCGGGTCAATACCGGGCACCTGGCAACCCTGCTGCCCACAGCTGCTGCAGTGATCACAGCTGGGAGAGGGGTGCATGTTCCCTGGCTTGGGGACAGACAAACAGACAAAGGCTCTCAAATATGTAGTAAAAACAACAAGGAGTCCAGTGGTACTGGAAAGACTAACAAACTTATTAGCTTCAGGGGGTAGCCAAGTTAGTCTGTACAGTATAAACTTAAAAAACAACAAATAGTCTGGTAGCACTTTATAGATTAACAAAACATGTAGGTGGTATCATGAGCTTTTGTGGTCACAGCCTACTTTTTCAGATGACTGGAGTTTTGAGTTTAGGATGTGCAGACCCAAAATAAATAGGGGCGAAGAGGGGGGTGGGGAACAAGGAGCAGAGGGTATGGAAATATCAAAGCGGAAAACAAGAAGGCAGAACTGGGAATAAGTAAGCACCTGAAGATTGAGTAGTTAAAGCAGATAAGAATCAAAGGCAATAACAGGAATCTACACAAAGAGCTGTTTGCACCTTCATTGAATGTTAGGTTGATAGTGTTAGTGTATTAGAGCATATTCTTTCGTGAACTACAGCTCACTTCGCCAAAGCATATGCTGATATATTTGTTAGTCTTTAAAGTGCCATTGGACTCCTCATTGTTTTTGTTGAAATAGACTAACAGGATTTCTCTCTGAAATATAGAGTAGATAGCTGTTCCTTTCTCCACCCCTGCCCTCTTCTGCCCCAATAGGATTCAAGTTGTCCCAGTACCCATCTCTGGCTCCTTGCTGTCCCCCTTGTGGTCATTATACAACATAATTGTCCCTGCTAGCAGAGCTCTCCCTTTCCATTTGATGAGAAACAGTCACATTGCAGGCACATCCTGTTGTCCTGGCACAACCAAACCTTGCCCTTGCTTTAAGTTAGGAATAGAGGAAGCTGCCTACCGAATTAGGCGGTCCTAGCACTTACTGTATGGGCGGAGTTCTTGAACAGACAGAACACTTCCAGACAGACAAACTCTCTCATATATATAGGAGATGATGGCACCGAGCTGATGCTTGGAAACCATAGGGCTATGTCTATATTCGCAAGATTTTGCGCAAATGCTCTTTAACGCAAGATTTTTTGCGTTAGAGTATTTGAGTAAGAGAGCGTCTACACTGGCATGTGCCTTTGTGCAAGAGCATCCATGCCAGTGTAGACGCTCTCTTGCGCAAGAAAGCTCCAATGGCCATTTTAAACATCAGGCTTTCTTGTGCAAGAAATTGATGTTGCCTGTCTACACTGGCCTCTTGCGCAAGAACAGTTGTGCAAGAGGGCTTATCTCTGAGCAGGAGCATCAGGGTATTTGTGCAAAATCTTGCCAATGTAGACGTAGCCTAGCTGTAAAATCCTGTTTAAAGCTAACCAGTTAACTGGGACGCTGTGGGTAGGGGCTGCTCCGGCTGGGCTGGGCATAGCCTGCTGCACTGTGGTGCAGGTGAAGGTTTGCTCTGGCTGGGCCAGGCCAGTGGTTACCCAGTTGACCTGGTAAGCATGTTGTTAAGGCTGATTCTTAGTAGGTAACTTGTTAACCCTTCACATCCCTATTGGAAACTGTATGTGAATGTTGTCTTCAACTTAGAATTTCCTTGCTTTTTAGTATTTGTATTATGAGGAAATTCACTTTAGAAATGTTAATTATAAGGCCTTGTCTATATTACAAAATCTCATTAGTTTAACTGGATTGATTTAGACACCAGCAACCAAACTAAGCTAATGTGATATAAGCAGTATTGAAACTGATTCCAGTGTGTCTACATGAGGGGTGTGCACTGGTTTAAAGTTTAAAATTAGTTTTAAGTTAAATCAGTGCATTCTTCTAGTAAAGGCTTAGGGTAAGTTAATTTTGTTTTGGAAATTATATGGGCCTCAGATGACCTGCAGTTCTCAACTTTACAACATTTGAATTACACAAACTACAAGGTTTATAAATTGACATCCTGTTCCTATTTCTGACATTGGGTTCGACTTCATGACGCTCAATCCTGTGCTTTTTAGATCTGGGTTCCAAGTTATGACGTTCCGACTTGAGACGTGATTTTCAGGAACCAGTTGTGTTGCAAGTGCGAAGACAGCCTGTACAGGAAAGAGAAGTTCCCAAGGTAAAAGAGCAAGTCAAAGAGGTAGGGCTACAAAAAGGATCCAGGAATTCTCATTCCGGTTCTTTGCTCTAACCCAGTAAGTCCAAATCCCTTGCTAGAGTAGGGAATAGAATCTAGGGTATCCTCCCTTCCCTTGCTATAACCTTCTAGGACCCTGCCCAGAGCTGGAATAGACTGCAGGAACTCTGATTCCCAAGCTCCCTATGCTAACCCGTTATGCCCCAGCTCATTCCTAAAGCTGTCAGTCAGTTGTCTCAGATGCAGTGGACTCCTCCTTGCCCCCAATTACTTAGCCACAAGATCCACTTTTCTCTTTGGGTGCTATCCATCCTAATGGTAGTCTGAGCGGGGGCACAGAAATGGATAGTCCTGTGTGGTGCAGGGAAAACCCCACCTCGAATTGTGCACTCAGGCATGGACCCCTGACAAGCTGGGAGAGCTCAGGAGAGCCCAGGCACACTTCAGGGACAGAGGAGTCTAGTTCTGAGGAGAGATTCAACGTTAAATTAGTCAGATTTCATTTGTGACTTGCAAAGTCATGTTAAAATGTGTGTACTTGTGTCTATTGGACACCCCTGAAGATGTACCATGTGAATAGGACTTTTAAGCATCTCAGTATAATAAAGCTTATTGCAAACCGGATGCATTCATCGGTATGTGTATATGTGTTGTGGGAGCTGGGCTTGCATAAGAGACCCCTCACCAAAAACTACTGGGAGACCATTTCCCTGGGTGAGCTATGACAGTTGTGTGTCTGGGCAAGAGTATTATAAGGTACTGCACTGAGACCAGCTGCAAAGAGCTGCCTATAAAGTCAAAAGAATCAAGATTGTGAACTTAAATGCTAACATTTTAAAGCGGTTTTAAATCCCCCCTTTAAAAAAATAAGCAGGGAAATGAAATGTAAAAAAAACAGAGATAATATAAAAATTCAACACCCCAAATACCGAGGGGCCTGGTTTCTTTCCCTTACATGGGTAGCACTTCACTACAATGGGAGTAAGACGTATTAATCTTAAATAATTTTCTGCGGTTTTCCAGTGACAAGCATTAAGATTATGATCTTAGTGAAGATCCTCTGGCTTATAAATACAAGCTATAATAATAATAATAGTAATAATTTTTGGCATCTCTATCACAAGCTGAGATTTTGGTGTGAAGTGGTCTCATACACACAATTCACTCTCTTTTTTCACTTTTCTGTCTGTCTCCCTCTCTGTCTTTCAAGGTCCACTAAGAACCTGTAGTATCTCTGGAGTGAGCGCCCCCTTCTGGAGGAGCTGACCCTGCCCTATTTCCTGAGCCCATCATCTCAGTCTCCCAGGGAACAGCGGAAGTGGGGGAAAGTGACACAAATTTATGTTTTCATCCAGCTGGGCCAAGGAGAATGGGGGTCCCACACCCAAAAGAATGAAGACTCGACAGAACAAAGACTCGGTATGTGAAAGGAGAGGCGATCATAGGGAATCAAGAACTGAGAAAGGAGGAGGGCCCTGGGTTAGGACTGAGATGCCTCAGCTAAGCTATGTGTTGAACATAGGACTGGAGTAGTGGAGTGCTGTCGGTTACCAGTGCCACAGAGGCCTTCAGCACAGCTGGGAGGTGGTGTGGGGATTGCACAGCAGGGGGAGCTGCAGGGCGCTCTCAGTGTGTTTTCCCTTCTCTTAGATGTCAATGCGGAGTGGCCGGAAGAAGGAGACTCCCGGGCCCCGAGAGGAACTCAGGTCACGGGGCCGAGCCTCCCCTGGTGGTGTCAGCACCTCTAGCAGTGATGGCAAAACCGAGAAATCCCGGCAAACCACTAAGGTAGGGAAAAGTAGTTGTGATATTGAACCATGAGATTCACCAAGAATCTGGCAGGGTTTGGTTCTTCCACTCTGCCTTTGGGATCCTGCTGCCCCCCTACCATTATAACAAGGTCTTATCTCCAACCAACCCTTTTCAACGTTAGTGTTTGCCAGTTTGTGACCTGTGTTTCCTAATTCCCCAGGGACCTGTGTCAGTCTGTCCAATCTGTCCTTTTGTGTACAGATCACTGGTGTGGCAGCTTGCTCTCACCCACTGTGGGACCCAGGAGCTCCATGTGTGACCCCTGCTTTCTCTCCCTTGCAGAAAGGACGGGTGGAGGAGTCCTGCACTCCCAAAGGTGGCAAGCAGGGCCGGATGGAGGAGATTTCAGAGAGTGAAGGGGAAGACAGCAATGCCCCCAAGAAAACCAAAACTGAGGTGAGTTCCCCTTTGCATCCTACAATCACTTCCATGATGTGGTTCTCTCTTGTGCTGGATCAGGCTCATGGACCTCTCTTGCCCACTGCCCCGGCTGTGCTGGATCACACCACTGTGTTAGTTGGGGGCCAACAGGCTTTACCAAGTTGGCGGGGGTGACAACTCTCTCCTAAGAAGAGGCCTCCTCCTACATTTCAGGAGCTTGGCCTCATTGTAGAGCTTCTCTTTCTGGGGCAGGAAGTGGTTGTCCAATCCCAGAAGCATGTAGTTCCCCAGGATATCCCTGTAAGGTCTAGTATATGCCTTCTGTCCAGCTCATCTGGGACTTCAAAGCAGATATGATCAGCTATCTTATTGCTTTGTCAATTCAGGGACATTGATTGCGTACCTGGACTGCCTGGAACTGCCTTACTTGGATTCTGGTTCAGTGCTTAGAAGAGGGGACTAGTATTAACACTCCTGAATTCTCTTCCTGGTCCTGGGAGGGCTTTGGGGCCCTCACAGTTCAAAGTGGAAGGGACTGGCATTCAGCCTCCTGGTTTCTGTTCTCAGCTCTTCTCCTGACTCACTTCCCCTTAGCAAGTCCTTTCCCATGCCCATTGTGTGCATTCCAGTGGAGTCTAGACGCCCCAGGCGCTGAACAAATGTGCAGTAAGAGAAACCTCTGCTCTGAAGAGCTTCCCTCTAAATGGACAAGGCAGGTGTGGGATTTTTAAGCTCTTTTTGTTCTGTGTGAGTACAACACCCAGCACAGTGGGGCCCTGCTCCATGCCGGGGGCCCTACGCGTTGCGGCAATCCACATAGTGCTAATATCATTTTACAGGGAAGAAACTGCGGCACAGAAAGGCGAGGTGATTGGTCCAGTGTTACACAGGGAGTCTGGGGCAGAGCAGGGGATAGAGTCCAGATCTCCCAAGTTCCAGTCTAATATGTTAACTACAAGACCATCCTTCCTATAGAGCAGGGGACATCAGGCCTCTGCATGATGGGCTCGTGTAGCCTGTGGGGACTTGCTCACATTCTCTAGAATCTCAGCATTCAAGTTTTTGAGAAGAAAGTTTCTTGCCCTTCTACTTGTAGAGGTGGCCAGCTATCTAACCATGACCCGAGTGTAACTGATACAGTGATGTCTGCCAGGCTCTTCAGGCAGCCTGAAATGATGTCTCAGAGGAGGGAATTCCTCAGTCCCTTCTGGGTTTTTTGTGCTTTACACAGTGAACATAATATGAAGAAACCCACACAAGCACAGTTGGGTCCAAAGAACTGTGTTTACTAATGACATAGAACAAATACACTGCTGGTTCGGTGGCTTTTGAAACAGAAAATAATAATAACCTCTAAAAGGCTTATTAACTATTCTAAATGTGATCGGCATTATACTGCTATATTTACACCAGTATAACTCATAAGAAAGGTCTTTGCATTGACTCTGGCCAATGCAAAGAGAATGAACAGAACAGATAATCCTCAAATGATCCACTTCCTGTCACCCTTTCCCAGCCCTGACAGACAGAGGTTAGGGACACCATCCCTCCCCATTCTGGCTAATAGCCATTGATGGGCCTATCCTCCATGAATCTATCTAGCTCTTCTTTGAATCCTATTATAGTCTTGGTCTTCACAACATCCTCCGGAGGACCCCCTTAATCGGCATAACAGTGGACTCTTTTCACTGTAGCTTATGTCATAAGCCCTAAGAACCAACAGAGACATTTATGCCTTGTCAGCATTAAGCAGTTGATCATTTTATTTTCTGGGATGAGGGTGGAGGTGCAAGTGGAGTCCATGGGGTAGGTTCTGCGTGTGGCAGCAGAGGAAGCAAATGCAGAGGAGAGTGGGGAGAATAGAGAAGAGGGAAAAGAAGGAGACGACAGAAAGGGCAGAGATAGCAGAGGCCCAACCAGATGCAAGTTTCTTTCCCCAGCAAGTGCTGAATGTGCCAATAAAGCATTGAACAGTTAATAAATCATTGCTGAATATTTAGTTAGTACATAAAGACCCCCTACTGCCCTCAGAGGGCATTCCACTATACTTTGGGGGAGTAATTCTGAACTATAGCCTGAGCCACAGAATAGAATTAAACATGGAATTTGGCTCTTTTCTCCAAATGTGTTTTGACACCCCTGCTCTGTGCCTCAAGGTACCCTCTTTGTCAAGTGGACTATTGATACTTGCCTGCCTCCCCAGACTTGAATGTCTGTTCAGTATGGGGAGCTTACCAGATGGAAGGTGCCAAAGGACATCTGCTTCCATCTGCTGCGAATCTCTCGCCTTAGTAGGGGGAGGAGGAGCACCTCCCAAGCTCCTTTGGTGCCTTCAAGGAGCTCCAGAGGGGAGAATCACTGGGGACTCCATGTGAGAGGGGTCAGAAAAATATGACCTTCCTTCTGAGCTCCTATAGCAAGAGCTGAGAACTTCAGAAAGGAAAATCTTGGGGGCTCAGAAAGGGGTGGCTTTTTTGCTCATGCTCTGGGGGGGCTGTCTAATTCCTCCCTCCTCACTGTACCTCAGGAGCTACCATGTCCCCAGTCTCCCTCGGATGTTGACAGCCTCGATGGCCACAGCTTCAACGATGAGATGAGCAGTGACCCACGGGACATTGACCAGGATAACCGGAGCACCTCGCCCAGTGTCTACAGCCCAGGCAGCGTGGAGAATGATTCAGACTCATCCTCTGTGCTGTCCCAAGGGCCATCCCACTCTTACCATCATCCCCCACTGTTCCCTCAGAGCCCCCCACCCGCCCCTGCAACCGACAGCCTTGCCCGCCCACCTGAGCCAAGCTTCAGCCTAACAGGTGAAGCCCACCCTCCAGCCCCTGCAGGTGGCTACCACTCTCAACTTGAGACCCAGGCATCAAGGGTTTTCCAGGCCCAGGCACCACCAGCACCTGCCTCCTCCTCCTCTTCCTCTGCTGCACATGGTCCTCTTTATCCCTCTGCCAGTGTGGTCCAGGGGGGGCCCAAAGCCAGTGGTGGAGGGGGGGGCCTCCTCATGCCAGGAGGGCGAGAACAGACCCTTAGTGCCAAGCACAACCCCCCACCCACTACACCTATCTCCCTGGCCTCTGTGGCAGGGGGCCTACCCTCTCAGAAAACACCCCCAGGTAATCCCCCAGTAGCACCCCCAGCTTCTGCTCCCTCCTTTCCCCATGTCTCAGCCAACCTGCCTCCCCCACCAGCCCTGCGCCCCCTGAATAATGCATCCACCAACTCCAACTCACCTGGGACGGTGGGGCAGGCATTGAGTGGGCACCTCTCATCACCCCATGGGATGGGACAGGACAAGACGTCTGCCCCGCCCCCCTCACGTTATCCCTATGCCACCCCGCCCCCACCTCCACCCAGCTCCTCTGCCCAGTACCCTCCACCTTCCCCGGCCCAGGCCCTGCCCAGCTACAGTGCCTCCTATGCCCATTCCTTCCCCCCACCCAGTGGCCTCTCTGTCTCCAGCCAGCCCCCCAAGTACACCCAGCCCTCCCTGCCCGCCCAGCCCGTGTGGAGCCAGGGTCCACCACCCTATGGCCGTCCCCTGGGCAACACCAGCTCCCACCCTGCCGCCTCCTTCCCTGGCCAGCCCCCACATCACCAGCAGCCACCACAGCAGCAGCACCACGCCCATGGCCCTGGAGGGGGCGTCTCCCCAGCAACAGCAGCTCCTTCGCAGCCACCTGGAGGTTACTCCCACTCTTTGGAGTCAGGCACTCATCATCCTTCACATGTTGCCTATGGGCTACGTCTCTACCCACCCCACAGCCAGTCCACATACAGCCAGGCTCCTTCAGCCTCGTCGTCTTCCTCCTCTTCCTCCTCCTCCTCCTCCTCCTCCTCCTCTTCTTCCCAGGGGACATACCCCGGGGTCTGTGCTCACCCCCAAGGGCAGAGTCCTGCTGCCTATGCCTTCCCCCCACCACCTCCACCCTCACCTGCGCATGGAGCTGGACCACCAGTCACCTCTGCCTCTGTCACTCTCTCCACTGTCATAGCTACCATGGCCTCCTCCTCAGCCCCCTACAAAACAGTGTCACCCCCTACTCCCCCTTCCACTGTGGCCCCCTATGGAAAGCGGGCAGGCTCACCTGCCCCCACATTCCAGCCCCCAGCACCCTACAAGCCGGGCTCACCCCCTTCTTCCTCTGCTTCATCATTCCGTGCGGCCACGCCCCCTGGGTACAGGATGACCTCTTCCCCGGCGGCTGGCAGCTACAAGGCCTCCTCCCCTGCTCCCACTGCCCCCCCATTGCCTGGCAGCATGGGAGTCCCCGCTCCCTCACTCCCACCACCACTGAGTGCTGCACAAATCAAGCAAGAGCCATCGGAGGAGTACGAGCCCCCAGAGAGCCCAATGCCACCGGCTCGGAGTCCTTCACCAGCTCCCAAAGTGGTGGACGTACCAAGTCATGCCAGCCAGTCAGCCAGGTGAGCAGAGCAAAGTGACACAGAGAGGGGGGAAAATAAGAGGAAGGAACATGGAGATAGAGAGAGAAAGGGAGGGGGCAGGGAGGGCAGCTATCCAGGGCTGCAGCAACAAAGAACCCCCACAGGAGTCACAAAGGGTGAGCTATCCGGAGGGTGAGCCTTTGCGCTGGGCATCCAGGAAGAGCCTCCTCAGGTCTCTTCCAGCTCTATGATTCTATGAATTAGAGCAACCCAGTTTGAGCTCCATCCCCAGCCAGGACTGCTTGCATGTTGCACTGCAGCAGCTCACAGTCCCACTAGTTGCGTGCACTGTAGGGATTCCCCTAGAACCTAGTACCAGCCTGTGGAATGTGGGGGAGGGGTTGGGTTGTCATAGTGGTAGGCTGACAGTGGGACAAGGGACTTTTCTCCCAACCTTTTGTTTTATGGTACCTAGGAGGCTGTCACGGTGTTGGGAGAGGGGGCGAGAATCTCATTCTGCTTGGAGAAGGAGATTGAACCACAGAGGCAGGGAGACCATATTTGCTGGATGCAAGGAAGGGAAAACCAGATGAAAAATAAGGATAATAATTTATTTTAAGGAACATATTAGGAAAACACCATTTCCCTTATCACATCATGCATTTGTTTTTCAATTGTACATTTCTACTGTCCTCAGCTGTACATTACGATTATTATAAGCTTTAGCGTTCTGTTTAAAATGGTACTTATCAACATTTCAATGCATCTTGGGAAATCAATTCATAAAACTCTTTCCATGTACAATTGAAATTAACTTTAATTTGAAGCTCAGTGTTAATAGAATCAAAATGTAGCAGGTTTCTGCAATCTCTGTCTGTCTGTTTTCACAAAGAGAATATTCTTTCCCCCGCTGCATTTGAGGTAAGTATGGACATAATAAATTCCATAAGTTGTAAGAAACTGGAGAAGAAGGAGCATGCTGCCATGTGTCAAAGCCCCAACCTTTCCCCTGCACATAGTATTCACTGAACTTTCTTTGCTATAAAACATACTAGTGCCCATATGTGGCAAGCATTTGCTGTTCACCTAAGCCATTAATGATCCTTTTCCTTTCCAGAATTTTTCTAAATTCTTCTTAGCATTTCCTTATCCATGTTCCAAGTGCAAAAACAGGCCTGGGCTCAAGAGACTTTGGAATATTTAGTATAATGTTTTAACACCAAAGTCTCAACCAGGAAGCCATATCCATGAATTTTTATGTCAGATGTGCAATTCAGGACAGTCTTACAATAATACCAAAGGAGATTTTTTTTGAGCTGTGTGTTTAGTCTTTTTTAAAAGGCTCGGTTTCTTCAGGCTAAATTCTATGTAGAAAATTGCTAATCCACAGTCATTAGCTGCTGCTCTGCAAAGGTTTGATTTAGACAACAAATTTCATACAACTAATCAGTAAAATAAGGGAGTTTAGAGGTGATCCCTTAAATTTAGGGATGAGTGGCCAACCTTCCTTGAGTGGACTGGAGGAGAGGGGAGAAACACAGCAAGTATCAGGTGCATGGGGCATGGCTGCTCTCCAGAGCCCTCACTAGCTCCAGTATCCCTGCACACCCCTAACCTTCTTGGATATATTGCCAGGCAGGTGCCAACCAGTGTTTTCTATGCTCATGCAGCTGCTCAGCAGAAATTCAAATGCTGCCCTGCTGATTGGCAGAGCATCCACTGCTAGGCTTTTTGTTTCTACTGGTGGTCCACATTCAAACATGCGTTATCCCGCATAAAATTTATTCCACACATAGATGGAAAAAATCCACATATCGATGGAAAAGATTAGAGGGTTGTTGGTTCCAGCCCTCATTATTCTCCCACTTCTCCATCTCTCTCACACTGACACTTATGTCTCTGGTTTCCACAGATTCAACAAACACCTGGATCGTGGCTTCAACTCCTGCTCCCGAACAGATCTTTACTTTGTGCCCCTGGATGGCTCCAAACTGGCCAAGAAACGGGCCGATCTTGTAGAGAAGGTCCGTAGGGAGGCTGAACAGAAGGCCCGGGAGGAGAAGGAGCGAGAGAGGGAGCGTGAGAGGGAGAAAGAGCGAGAGAGAGAAAAGGAGAGAGAGTTGGAGAGAAGTGTGGTAGGTGTTGCAGTGCCCACATTGGGGAGAATGGAGCTGAGCAAGGGGTGATATTTAGGGATCACAGTGCCCCCAATGGGGGGGGGCCTCTTGTTAGTCTCAGACACTGACAACCTTCTCTGCTCTCTTGCAGAAGATGGCTCAGGAGGGCCGGCCAGTGGAGTGCCCATCTCTCGGCCCTGTTGCTCACCGTCCATCCTTTGAGCAAGGCAGTGCCGTGGCTACTGTCCCGCCATATCTAGGCCCCGACACTCCAGCTCTGCGCACGCTCAGCGAGTATGCCCGGCCCCACGTCATGTCCCCCAGCAACCGTAATCACCCTTTCTATGTGCCGCTGGGTGCTGTCGACCCCGGCCTGCTGGGTTATAATGTGCCAGCCATCTACAGCAGCGATCCAGCCACACGGGAACGGGAGCTGAGGGAACGCGAAGCCCGGGAACGAGACCTGAGGGACCGGGACCTGAGAGAGCGTCTTAAGCCTGGTTTTGAAGTCAAGCCAGCTGAGTTGGAGCAGCTCCATGCTGTGCCTGCTGCTGCCATGGATCCTTTCCCGCGCCATGCGGGGCTGGCTCTGCAAGCAGCCCCTGGCCTGCACCCTGCTTTCCCCTTCCATCCAGGGCTGGGCCACCTGGAGCGGGAGCGGCTGGCACTCGCCACTGGCCCAGCCCTGCGGCCAGACATGTCATACGCCGAGCGACTGGCGGCTGAGCGGCAACATGCAGAGCGGGTAGCTGCCCTGAGCAATGACCCGCTGGCCCGACTGCAGATGCTCAATGTGACGCCCCATCATCACCAGCACTCACACATCCACTCCCACCTTCACCTGCACCAGCAGGACGCCATTCATGCAGGTGAGGGGAGTGCGAGTGCTCGGGGTGGGACCCCCAGCTGCCAGTGCTCTCCTCCCCATACGTTGTGTCAGTGGCTCCTTCTCACATGGTTATTTCACCCACACCGGCAAATAATACAGGTGCTCCCAGTTCTGGCTCTAGTCTCTGAGCAAGTCTTAGAATTGGCTCAGCTTGCACACGTTCAGTGCCAGTGCAGAAGAAAGGCACAGGCAGCTCCACTGCACAGGCTCTCTTGGCCCTCCCAGCACAGTCCCACAGTGCTTATGTCCAGCCCTGAGCACTGATGGGATCAGGTGGGACGCTCTCTATCCTCCAGGCCCTCGGAGTGCTGCTGGGGCTATACTTAAGGAGTCCCAGGTCTGTTTCTCTTCTTCACCTCATTCAGGACAGGCCTAAGCAGCCTTGGTTAGCCTCAGCTCAGCCTGGCTCTCCACCTCCCATCTTGTTAAAGTCACAGAGTCCTATTCCAAATGCTATTTTATTTCAAATATGTAAATGATGCAGTTAATAGCATAGAACTATCTGTGCAATTTTTAAAACGTCTTTATCCTTTTGGACCAATGTGTTTCAGCTCCTGACAATGCAAGCCTGACAGAGAGAGGCTAGCAGGCGCACACAGCACCCTGGACCGCTCCTAGCTTACTGGGTGCTGATGTGGGCAGTGCTGTGGCTGCAGCTCCCAGACTCCTTGACCTGAAAAAGTGAAACCAGGGCCACTAGTAACTGTAGACAGAGACATATGCCAAAGAATCCCAGTTTTGCTCATCACCTGGTGTCTCCTACTGCATAAGCTGGGACAGGAGTTGGGAGTAGGGGAAGTTTGATGGCTGAGTTAGACAGAGAGACCTGGAGGAATATCCTCCCAGCAAAGTTGGGTCCCAAGCATTTCTATCTCAGCCTCCCAAACAGAAACAAAGAAAAGGAGAAGTCCAGCAATGACAAACTCAGGAAAACAAAGCCCAGGGACTCAATAGTAGAAAATGATTGTACCAAAGAGAGGACATGCCTTATCCCTTTGAGCACTCAAAAGTAGCAGTGCCACCCATGCCAACCTATTGGGCAGTGCTTCAGTGGGAACCTGGTGACTATGCTTTGGCACCTGGTTGGGTTGTGCAGACCTGTACCCCACCACACCTGCACAGATCCACAGGTGGCCCTGTTCAAAGCAGTGAGAACCAATCAAAATGTTAACAGGCATAAACAAATGTCCATGATTCTCCTTACACTGCTGCACCTCCTACCAGCATTCCAGCATCTAACTCCACAGGATATGCCCCTCCAGAAAAGGTAGCTACCATACTGATGCAGTACACAGTACTTGCAAGCTGAAGTGCCTGCATGTGAGCATCTGAACATAGAGGCACCCAAAAGAAATGGACGCTTTTGAAATGGGCCTTACGTTGTGCATGCAGCATGTGCTCCCATGCCCATGCTGCACATGCATGCTGAAGGGCTGGCCCAAAAGCCCAGTCCTGGTGGTGGTTCCAGAGGAGGGATGTTGCATGTGGACTCGCAGAGCAGGTTTCTGTGAGCTAGTGTGGATACAAGAAACAAATGCAGCTATCAACGATGGCACTAAAAGTGATTTAGCTGCATCATCTGACCTTGAAAGGATTCTGCCCCTAATACAGAGCAGACTGCCTATAGATGTGTCATTCTTCCCCTTCTTCCATAGCACAGCGTTATTTATCCATCTCTTCTCTCTCCAGCCTCAGCCTCTGTTCATCCCCTTATTGACCCACTGGCCTCGGGGTCGCATCTCACTCGGATCCCATATCCCGCTGGTACCATTCCTAACCCACTTCTTCCTCACCCACTACATGAGAATGAGGTGCTGCGCCACCAGCTGTTCGGTAAGCACTACAGGGAGCGGTGGGGCAGGACTGAAGGGCATCAGCACAGCTGGAAGCAGCAGAATGGGATAACGGTTGGTAGGAGACTGGGTGCTGCTGTAGCAGCTGTAGCGGAAGGACTGGGAAGTTGGGGTGCTGACAGGTCAGGGTTAAAAGGCCTTGGCAGAGAACCCAAGAGGAATATGGGAGGGTGCAGGAGGTCTGGATTGAACAGCATGGACGGAGCCCTATTAATGGGGTATGATTGAGTCAGGCAGGATGGAGGATGATGGGGCTGATAAGCTCACAGGATGTGTTCTTTTCCTCGCTTCTCTTTGTTGAAGCTGCCCCCTACAGGGACCTGCCAGGATCTCTCTCTGCTCCCATGTCTGCAGCTCATCAGCTCCAAGCCATGCATGCACAGTCAGCAGAGCTGCAGCGTCTGGCTCTGGAACAGCAGCAGTGGCTTCACGCCCATCACCCTCTGCATGGAGTGCCACTGCCTACACAGGAGGATTATTACAGGTGTGCAGAACCCATGGGTTGGAGGAGCGTGATGAAAAACCTTTTGCCTTTTGGGCATTGGTTCATATCTGGCCCCAGGATGGGGGATAAGGAGATGGGATAGGAGCTCCTGTGCCTCAAGGTACCAAATCCAAACAGACTCCAGTTCTGGGGGACCAGAATATGGAGTCTCTCACTTCTACAGTGCGCCAGTTCTAATATGGCCCCAGGTTGGTAGTGAGTGAAAGCCATTCACATCTGATGGCTGTTCCACGGCACTCATGCTTAATGAGCAGGGCTCGACAAACCGCTGTTTCTACTCGCCCATGGCGAGTAGATTTCAGCCAGTCGCTCTGTGCGCCCCATTTACCAGCGCTGCGCGCATGCGTGGTATGGGGCTGGCGAGTAGCTCTTGTCGCAGTTTGTCAAGCCTTGTTAATGAGTATTTGAGGTATTGTCTTTTCACAAAAGCTGGCAGCACAATTGGCACTAATTGATCTTGTTGTCAGAGGACTAAAAGGGCCACAGAGCCTGGAATCCCTCTTGCCTCTGTGAGGGGCTGTCTCAAGGAGAGTTGTACATGTGTGTTTGGAAGTGACTGGGTAGTACTGTTCTGGGGATTTACCAAACATTCAGTTGCTGAGCAAGCAATTTAATAACTGATGAAATAAAATTCACAATGCTAAATCCTCTCTCTCTCTCTCTCTCTCTCTCTCTCTCTCTCTTTCTCTCTCCCTCCATCTTTTCCCTCCATTCTTCTATTGCCTTGCCTCTGCCAGTCACCTGAAAAAAGAAAGTGACAAACCCCTTTAAATGGACCCCAACCCTCACAATGACATCGTCATGTCTCCCTCTCCAGAGGAGCAACCAGCCAACCAAATCCTGGGGGAGGGGAAGCTGTAGAGTGATACATCTGGATTCTACTCAGCACCATGCAAGAGAAGAAAGGGTGGAGACAACAAGATGGCCACCCTGGGAGTAAAGCGGGGGAGGGAGAAAAGGGGAGAGGGGAGTAAAACACCAACAAAAAGCTTGGAGCATTGGATGGACTTTGAGAGGGACACTGAAAGAGTCACAATTGGTGTTGCAAAGAGCTGGCGGCACAGTGTCATGGAGATTCAAAATGGCTACTGCGCCATCTTCTCTCTGAAAAGTGGTTGTGTTCAGTAATAAAAGATGGAAAGCATCATGAGACTTCTGCATAGAGGGGCAGCCCCCTCTCTTTTGAGTGAGCAAACAGGGCTACTCAAACCCCGATGGAACTCTTTTCCAAGTGACTCCTACCCCACCCTGTCTGATGTAAGATATGGCTTAGAAATGCAAGGCATCTGGGCCTTTTCAAGCATGGGCAATGCTGCTTCCCACACTCCAAAACCTTTCAGGAGTGAATATGGTGAAGAGATGCAAGGCATCACTGGAACTCTTCAGAATGGACATTGTGACTTTCCCACACAACTCTTGAGGGGCTGGGCCTGGCTATGAGGTGCAAAGCACCACAGGACTGTTTTCAAGAAGGTGGCTGTATTTTCTCCCATCTTGAGGGAACAGACATTGCCAGAAGGTGCAAAGCACTGTGGGAGTGTTTTCAAGAGGGTAATTGCCCCTCTCCCTCCCAGCCCACTTGGGAGGGTTGATGTGGTCAAGAGGCACAAGATATCCTGGAACTGTTTTCAAGATGGTGGCTGACCCTTTCCCTTCACCCATTCCAGTTGATGTACTTTAACTCATGCACATCCCATTAGACGTGGCAGTTTTGCGTAGCAATTTGTGACTCTCCGATCCGCGTGTGTGTGTCTGATCTCACAGTTGTATATCTCGATCTGTCCCCATATATATATTTACTTAAAACATTAAAAAAAGCTATGGAAAAACACCCAAAGTCCCCCATATTCCCAATCCCCAACATGCATTCTAATAATTTATATATAGAAATATATATATATATGAAGCTCTTAAAAAAGAAAAGCAACCAAACAAAAAACCCTTCCAGAAACTGACTTTCTTGTGTTCATTTCAAAGGAGCTGGGAGTAAGAGGAAATAAAAACAGTGCACCACACTGCAGGCTGTGAAAATGGAGCATAGTCCCCCAGATGCATAGTGGCCCTAGCTCCCAGATGGGGTGTAGGGAGAGGGGATATGGCCAAGGCATGAAAGGTGACACCTCTGATCACATGCCCTAATGGCAAATTGGGGGTATAGAAAGAGTTGATATGTGGGAGACGTGAAGGGTAGTATCAATGACTACCAAGCTAGAGTGCTGAGGTAAGGAGCCTGTGCATGATATGACGAAAAGGTGAATCATCTAGCAGCACCTAGTGCCAGGTTGTGGTATTGGGGATATGGAGATGGCTGGAGAACAAAGGGAAACACCCCATCAGCTGAGTGCCCCCAGTATTAGAGGGATGCTGAAACCTGAGGCATAGCCAGAGAAGGAAGGGCAATACCTCCAGTTGCAAAATATCTCCCAGTGTCAAAACACAGTGGCTACGTCTAGACTGGCATGATTTTCCGCAAATGCTTTTAACGGAAAAGTTTTCCATTAGAAGCATTTGTGGACAAGAGCGTCTATATTGGCACGGATGCTTTTCCACAAAAGCACTTTTTCCGGAAAAGCATCTGTGCCAATCTAGACGCGCTTTTCCGCCAAAAAAGCCCCGATCGCCATTTTCGCGATTGGGACTTTTTTGCGCAAAACAAATCTGAGCTGTCTACACTGGCCCTTTTGCGCAAAAGGACTTTTGCCTGAACAGGAGCAACATAGTATTTCCGCAAGAAGCACTGATTTCAGACAGTAGGAAGTCGGTGTTCTTGCGGAAATTCAAGTGGCCAGTGTAGGCAGCTGGGAAGTTTTTCCACAAAAGCAGTTGTTTTTGTGGAAAAACTTACCAGTCTAGACATAGCCAGTGGGTATGTCCAGATTACGTGCCTCTGCCGACAGAGGCATGTAAAATAGGCTATAGTCAATGAAGCAGGGATTTAAATATCCCTGGCTTCATTAAAATTGGCTGCCGCGCTGTGCCGGCTCAGCTGATCATCGGCACAGCGCGTCAGTCAAGACACAGAGCGGTCGACAGGGAACGCTTTTATCAACCGCTTCTGTAAACCTCGTTTCATGAGGCATAAGGGAGCGGTCGACAAAGGTGTTCCCTGTCGACCGATCCGTGTCTTGACTGCCGTGCTGTGCCGACGATCAGCTGAGCCAGCACAGCGTGGCGGCCATTTTTATTTTAATGAAGCCAGGAATATTTAAATCTCTGCTTCATTGACTATGTCAGGTAGCCTATTTTACATGCCTCTGTCGGCAGAGGCATGTAATCTAGACATACTCAGTGGGAGGGGAGAAGAGGCAGAGCTGGGGCACAGTGAATAATGGTACCCCTTACAGAACATCCTGACTATGTCTACACTGCAGGCTTTTTGTGCAAGAACAATTGTTCTTGCCCCAAAACTTCCAGAGTGTCTACACTGCATGTGCGTTCTTGTGCAAGTAAATTTACATTAAGGCGTCGGAACAGAGGGCTTCTTGCACAAGAGTTATTCCTCTCTTCACGAGGAATAAGCCCTCTTGCGCAAGAAGACAGTGTGGAGGGCAACTGGTTTCTTGTGCAAGAAACCCTATGGCTAAAATGGCCATCAGAGCTTTCTTGCACAAGAGAGCATCCTCTTGCGCAAAAGCACATGGCAGTGGGGACATGCTCTTGCGCAAGACCTTTTGTGCAAGAACTCTTGTGCAAAACAGTTCTTGCGGAAAAAGCCTGCAGTGTAGATGTAGCCTCTCTGTATGCCTTCTTGCTTGCTAGGAGAGGAGGAACTATCCAGGTTAAGAAAGAGAATGGTGACCCTAACATGAGGTTGGGATACTGGCAGAGGCCGTCCACACTGCAAAAGTGCATCAGAAAAGCGATGCACTTTTGCACAAGAGAGTGTTCAGACTGCATGGACGTGCTCTCGCAAGAAATCTCTGATTGCCAGAATCATCTGTACCAGGGCATCTGTACTTCTTTTGATAGGCTGTTCTTGTGCAAAAAACCTGTTTCCTGTCCACACACACCTATTTGCACAAGAGCTCTTGTGCAAAAAGGCTTATTCCTCGCAGAAAGAGGAATAACTATTGCACAAAACCCCCTCTCTTCTTCTGATTTACTGTAAATTTTCTTGTGCAAAAACATGCAGGCTACGTCTAGACTGGCATGATTTTCCACAAATGCTTTTAATGGAAAAGTTTTTCCGTTAAAAGCATTTGCGGAAAAGAGTGTCTAGATTGGCACGGACGCTTTTGCGCAAAAGCACTTTTTGCGGAAAAGCATCTGTGCCAATCTAGACGCCATTTTTGCCTTCGGGGCTTTTTTGTGTAAAACAGTTTTTAGCTGTCTACACTGGCCCTCTTGCTCAAATACATTTGCGCAAGAGGGCTTTTTCCCCGAACGGGAGCATCATAGTATTTGCGAAAGAACACTGACAATCTTACATCAGATCGTCAGTGTTCTTGCACAAATTCAAGTGGTCAGTGTAGACAGCTGGCAAGTTTTTCTGCAAAAGCTGGAAGGCAACCATGGCCCAGGCTTGGACCCTCACCTGCTACATCTTGAGCAGCCCAGCCCCGGACCCAGCTCCTGCCGTGGCCTGGCCCTGGAGATCTACCCTAGCACAGCAGCCAGGTAGCCCAGGCCCGGGAGCAGCCTGGAACCCGTCAGCTGGGATTACCCCTCACCACCACAACCCAAGCAGCCCAGATCCACCTGCTGTGGTTGGAGTGGCTGGGCCCCAAGCCCCCCTACTGTGGCCTAACCCTGAGCCTCCCCTGACTCCCATGCAGCCCAGCAAGAGCAGAGCCCTAACACCCCAACCCTCTGTCCCAGCTCTGAGCCCCTCATCCCCAGCTCCACTCCAGAGCCTGCACTCCCAGGCTATGTCTACACTTGCACCTTCTTGTGTGAGAAATATGTGAATGAAGCTAAGTGTGGAATATCACTGAGCCTCATTTGCATACCTAATGAGCTGCCATTTTGCAGAAGAGGCTGTTGCGCCAGAAGGAGCTGTCTACACTGTCCCTTCTTGCGCAAGAAAAACCCTCTTTGTGCAATGCCGCTATGCGGATTATTTTCAGGAATAACAGCATTGCGTAAGAGGGTTTTTCTTGCGCAAGAAGGGGCAGTATCGACAGCTCCTTCTGGCACAAGAGCCTCTTCTGCAAAAATGGTGGCTCATTAGGTATGCAAATGAGGCTCAGTGATATTCCACGCTTAGCCTCATTCACATATTTCTTGCGCAAGAAGGCGCAAGTGTAGACATAGCCCTGGGGCTCCCCACTCAGAACTCCTGGGCCCTGTCTGAGGGTGGTTGCCAGCCTGGAGGACACAACGGTGATAGAGCTCGAAGCAGAAAGGGGGACAATGCCCAGAACTAGGGTTGCCAGATATTTTCACAAAAAATCCTGAACATGGCAGGAAAAAAATTGGTTGATTAAAAAAACGAAGTTGCTAGGAAACTGCACCTTTAAAAATCTCTGTGCTACTTGCTTCCCCTCTCCCCCAATCACTCCCACCCAGGTCAGACAGCAGGGCTACATCTACACTGGCATGATTTTGTGCAAATACTTTTAATGCAAGAGTTTTTGCGTTAAAGTATTTGCACAAGAGAGCATCTACAGTGGCATGTGCCTTTGCACAAGAGATGTGCTTTTTGCACAAAAGCATCCGTGCCAGTGTAGATGCTCTCTTGTGCAAGAAAGCTCTGATGGCCATTTTAAACATTGGGCTTTCTTGTGCAAGTAATTCTGTCTACACTGGCCTCTTGCGCAAGAGGGCTTACCCCTGAGCTGGAGCGTCAGAGTATTTGGGCAAGAAGCACTGATTTCATAGATTAGAATGTCACTGTTCTTGTGCAAAATCTTGCCAATGTAGAGATAGCCAAACTATCAGATATTTTACATGTCCAGTATTTTTTTTTTTTTAAACCAGAGGTGCCATGAATAACTGACTGTTCAGGCAAAAACAGGCCACCTGGCAACCCTATGCAGTGCCCATGGTGCCAAGCTGCCTTATGAGCTCTGCAGAGGGGCGGAGAGCAGCCCCCAACTCAGTGCTAGCCAGTACAGCGCGTAAACAAACGCCGCAGGCAGGGCACTGCTGTGCACTCGCCGGGCGCCTCTATCACTCTCCCACCTAGTGCAAGCTGCCCTGAGAGCACGTGCCCCGCCCCGCGCCGGCCTTTTTTCCACCGGCCCCGCCGCCACTGTCGTAAGGGGGCGTGGCCTTTGCGTTTTTACACCAATAGGAAATCACCTCATCTGCATAGCGCTAATTTGTTCAATACACGCTCCTTTGCGGGGCTCACAGCACGTGGCATGTGGTTTTGGGGGCCGGTGCTTTGGGGGGGGGCTGTGCAGAGTCCGCAGGAGCTCTACACGCCCTTGCTTGCAAGTCACCCTGAGCGAGCGCGCACTGGCAGCCGCTGGGGGCCCGCGCTCGGGCTCCTCTCCGCAGTGATTTCAGCTCTTTTAGTATTTGTCTAGCAGGCTCTCTGCGCCGCCAGGGAGCCTCACTCCGCGGTGAATGTCAGACTGGGGCTGCTCGCGCTCTGCTGGGTGTGGGCGGCGGGGAGCGATGGGGGCTCCCGGGCTGCGCCCCCAGCGCGAGATGCCTCCCGCCCACAGGCCCGGCAGCGCAGCCGCGCGGCCCCTGTCCCGCCCCGTCTGCTGCGGCCCCTCCCGGACCCCTGACGTCAGCGGCGCCGGCTCGCGCCCGCGGTCCCGGCTGGCGCCTGCAGCGCCTCATGGCTGCCCCGGGCCCCGCCGCGCCGGGCTCGCTGAGCGCCGAGCAGGCCAAAGGTGAGGGCGGGTAGGAGCCCCGCGCGCCCCGACTTGCCCCCCCCCCGCAAATCGCGACTTGCACTGCAGGGTCCCGGCCCCTGCCCAGCGGCCCCGCGCCCCATTGCCCTCGCAGCGCGCTGCACCCGGGGCGGGCTGGGCGGGGCTCACTGCTCTGCCTGTCTCCCCAGTGGCGCTGGCCGAGGTCATCAAGGCCTTCGGCTCCCCGGAGAACGCGCAGCGCATGGAGGAGGCCCGGGACAACGCCTGCAACGACATGGGCAAGATGCTGCAGTTCCTGCTGCCCGTGGCCACCCAGATCCAGCAGGACGTGATCAAAGCCTACGGCTTCAGCAGCGATGGGGAAGGTGGGTTCGCCGGGCCGGGGCAGAGCCGGGCTGCGGTGGTTTCCCTTTCCGGCCTTTGTGTCGGAGGCTCCCGCCGAGGGCAGGCAGCACAAAGCGGTGTGGGCCCCGGGGAAAGGGCAGTGCAAGCAGCACTTTAGTGCAGCCGTGGGACCCACATGTGCAGTATTCTCCACCTGCAGCTCCTTTGTCTGGCCACAGGATGGTATCCTTGGAAAACCTACCGGGGGGGGGGTACTGGGGAATACTGTCACCAGCTAGATCTCTTCCCAGCAGTTTTCTTCCTTCCCCTTCTTTCTCTTAGGTGTCCTGAAATTTGCCCGACTGATAAAATCTTATGAGTCCCAGGATCCTGAGATTGCAAACATGTCTGGGAAGCTAAAAGCCATGTTCCTGCCTCCAATGACACTGCCCCCACACGGGGCTGGGACAGGGGGTGTGCCTGTCTCCTGAAAACCGGGACCCTCTGCTGGCCTTCTTGGGCCAAGTCATGCCACACTACATGCCTGTGAGAGTTTTTGACAAGTGGGATTCCAGGACTGCTCTCCACCACTCATCAGTGTGCTACAGTTTGCCAGAAAAGCCCCCTACTTCTTGGAAACTCTGCAGCAATTGGTTTCTTTGTGCATCTTTGTTTTTTGAGCTTGTGAATAAAAGCTGCTTTGAAAATGTCCCCATGTGTTTCTCAGTGAGTGTGTACCCAGTCTGGATCTTAGCGCTGCTTCCTGGGAAAGAGAGCACGCCCCACTGAATGTAAGGTAGAAGGGAGCTCTGGTTACCTCTCCCCTCCCCCTTATTGGTAATCCCCTAATCTGTGTAGTTCTGCCTTCAGGAGATAAGTACCTTGCATGAGCTAAATTTAAGGAAATCAAGATGTGTGGTATGGGGAATCGCAATCTTAGGCCTGGAAGCAGAAGGCTTGAAACCAATTGACACTTTCTAAACCTCCAACCTTGTAAATCCTACAGGGAGTGCTGTAGGCCAGGACATAAGGCAGCAGAGTGAAGGGGGCTCAGGACTGGAACATCAGGCATTTGGGGTGGGGCTCCGTGTATCTCTCAACCTGTCAAGGATCCATTATTCAATGCAATGGGTGGGTCTAGTTTAGAAAAGTAGATTGTGTTTAAAAATATTGCAGCAGGCACTTCTTCACTAACACATTTTTACACAGTAGTTTAGGCGTGTTTAACATAGTTAGAGGGATCTTAGGGTTTACCACCGCAAGCTTGTGTTTTAAAAGGTGTCAAACTCTGTCTTCTTAAAAGATAACGTTTAACAATGCATTGTTCAAAACATATTTGCTAAGGTATTTGTAAATACAATTTAGTCTTCTAGTCCAGGCAAGGTTAGACAAACAATATGTGACAAAGACCCCAAATAAGGGGAACAATAACATATTGATGCAGGAAATTTAAGAAGTTTCACAATTATTGAGCATGAAGGTCTTTATAATTCAGGGTTGGTCTACAGTAGAAAATAAGATTGATCTAGCTATGTTGCTCAGGGATGTAACGCCCTTAACTGACTTGGTTAAGCTGACCCAAGTCCCTGTGTAGACAGCACTAGATTGATGGAAGAATTCTTCCATCACCCTACGTAATGCCTCTCAGGGAGGTGGATTTTCTGCAGTAATGACAGAATCCCCCCATTGTTGGTAAGGGTCTACCCCAGTAAGGGGCAACCTGGGCTGGTGAGTGGGCCGCATGAGAGATCCTCCTTCATCTCAGTGGGTCACAAAATTGTCCTAACCAAGACAGTCTCCCAGGATAGAGTTGTTTTGCAAACTGCACTAATGTAACTAGAATTTGTGGGGTGTGCCGATTGAACCACAGCAGTGCTTTGGCTGGATGCAGAGAGCGTGCACAGCTCTGTCAGTGTTGTCATGTGCAGTCAGCAGACGCCTCATGTCATGTGCCCTTGCTTTTCATGCGTGTCACTTTAGTAATATGAGTAGGGAAAAAGTGTGGACGAAAACTAGCAGAATCTCAATCCTGTGTGTGGGCAACAGTAAACAAAATGGCTCATGGGCCATGCACAGAATTCCAAAGGGCCTCAAGTTGTTCACAACTGATCTGCACTGACCCAGGACAATAGCATTTTAAATGCAGACCTCCAGGTTGTCTTCAGGGGCTGATAAAAGGGACCTGTGGTAGGAGTAATCTGTAATATTTTATGTGTAGACATAGCTTCAGCTTCATGATTCTGCATTTCTGGTGTAATCACTTTTAAAAAATAAAAGGGGGCACTAAATTTGTAGGGGATGTAGGTATTCTGGGATTTGAGTGACACTGGCAGGGCTGTTTGGGGAGCTGGATTAGCAGGGGGCTGCAGGGCAGGGCTGAGAGGCACTGGCAGGGCTGTGAGGGGAGCCCAGGGCTGGAATAGCAGGGACTGCAAGGCAGGGCTGAGGGGCACTGGCAGGGCTGTGAGGGGAGCCCAGGGCTGGAATAGCAGGGACTGCAAGGCAGGGCTGAGGGGCACTGGCAGGGCTGTGAGGGGAACCCAGGGCTGCAATAGCAGGGGGCTGCAGGGCAGGGCTGAGGGGCACTGGCAGGGCTGTGTGGGGAGCCCGTGGCTGGAATAGCAGGGGGCTGCAGGGCAGGGCTGAGGGGCACTGGCAGGGCTGTGAGGAGAGCCCAGGGCTGGAATAGCAGGGGGCTGCAGGGCAGGGCTGAGGGGCACTGGCAGGGCTGTGAGGGGAGCCCAGGACTGGAATAGCAGGGGGCTGCAGGGCAGGACTGAGGGGCACTGGCAGGGCTGTGAGGGGAGCCCAGGGCTGGAATAGCAGGGGGCGGCAGGGCAGGGCTGAGGGGCACTGGCAGGCCTGTGAGGGGAGCCCAGGGCTGGAATAGCAGGGGGCGGCAGGGCTGAGGGGCACTGGCAGGCCTGTGAGGGGAGCCCAGGACTGGAATAGCAGGGAGCTGCAGGGCAGGACTGAGGGGCACTGGCAGGGCTGTGAGGGGATCCCAGGGCTGGAATAGCAGGGAGCTGCAGGGCAGGACTGAGGGGTACTGGCAGGGCTGTGAGGGAAGCCCAGGACTGGAATAGCAGGGAGCTGCAGGGCAGGACTGAGGGGCACTGGCAGGGCTGTGAGGGGAACCCAGGGCTAGAATAGCAGGGGGCTGCAGGGCAGGGCTGAGGGGCACTGGCAGGGCTGTGAGGGGAGCCCGTGGCTGGAATAGCAGGGGGCTGCAGGGCAGGGCTGAGGGGCACTAGCAAGGCTGTGTGCGGAGCCTAGGATTGGAAGGGCCAGGAGCTGTGGCTCAGGTGGCTATTTCCAGATGACAGAGGAGTTTAATTTGCTTTAATCCTCTGTGATACTGTTAGATCTCCAGGGAGGCTGAAGGTTTGGTGGGGAGGAGGCAGGGAGAACAGGCAGTGCCTACCTTGCTCACCTGCTCCCCTGCCCATGTGTCTCCTCCCCCACCCGCCTATTTATTTATTAACTACCGGGCAGGGAGAGATTTGCAAGTGGTGATCTGGGAAGCCCTTTGTACTGGGCCTGGTTGCCTCAGCTCAGGCTTCCTCATCTCTCTGCTCCAGCTCACCCTCAACTATTGTGATCATGTGAGGGAGGAAGTATTAGGGCTGGAGAGTAAGCGGCATTCAGAGCCTTACTGAATGGATTAGATGCAGGTGAGTCGGGAATCTTACTAGCCGTGATCTAGGTCCAGTTACCTTTTTGTTCCTGGCTCTATGAAATTAGCTATGCTTTCCCTCTGGGTGCTACATCCACCCCCATGCCTGAGTCTGTAATGAGCTTCAGTCCTGGGCCCCTCTCTCAGGAAATTCTTCCTGTTTCCTTGGTATCAGCAGCATTGTTTGTCTCCTTTTCAGTAGGGTCCTTGGGCTGAGGGTTCTCAGCTAGGATCCCTGTGACCAGGGGCCTGATGCCATCCTGTGGGTGAGTGTATTTCTCCAAGGGGTTTCTTGGCTGTAGGGTTTGTGATGGGAGAAAGAGCTGGGAAGTGAGAGGCAGATGTGGGGAAAGCAGCAATGGAGAGGGTGGGCAAGGGGGCTATAGGAGAGATGGGGGTCAGTACTGCTCACCCTAGCAAAAGTAAAGCTCGTTTGTTCCAAGGCACAGATGGGAAGGGACTGGCCCTTGTCCTAAAACAAATCAAAGACAAAGCCATAATTTTGCCAGAGGCCAGGCCTCTCCCCACTTTAATTCACTGGCCCTGCTCCTCCTCTGGAAATGGAGCCCAGGAGTTTGGGCACTCGCCAGACATATTTGCTGTGCAGACTCCAGCAGACAGCACTGCAGGAAAGCACCTTCAGAAAGCTTCCTCTACAGCCAAGAGGGCTGGCAGCTGAATTGTTTAGAAACAGCTGCTGAAATTCTGTAATCTGCAGAAGGGTGTGGGTTCCACATTGTCACGAATCATGGGGTCCCCTCCACATGGCTCCCAGCCTGACTTCTAAACCAGGATCAGTACCGCAAGAAATTAAAGTGCTGTAGAACTGTCAGAAGGGAATGAGGAGCCTTAATGAAGTCTCCTCTCCCTAGCTGCTCCCATGCCCATGGTACAGGAACACTGAGGCATAGCTCCAGTGCTGTCTTCCTGGCTGTCTTCCACTAATGTCCTTTCTCATCTGGAGGAAGGTCCAGGCAGAGTATGAACATAGGTAGCAATTGCCAGATCTGGTCTGTCCAGTTCAGTCTCCTGTCTCTGACAGTGGCCACAGTCAGCTGTGTTGGATAAAGGTGCAGAAAACCCCTTAGTTTATTGTTCAATAACGTGTTTCCACGAGGGGTTTCTTTCTTATCCATCTTGATTCCTGGGTTATGATCAGAAGCAGGAGACATTCTATCCTTCTGTTTTCTCTGATCAAAAGTAAGTGTGAGGGTTCTGGTCATTCATATAACATTCAGTCCTTTTATGAATCCTGCTATGCTCATCAAGCGGGGAACGAGGGGGCAGTTGCCCCTGGGCGCAATGCTAGAGGGTGCCAATTTAGTCCCCCTCTGCTCCCCCTGTCATCCCTCAGCTCTCCTGCTCCTCCTCTGCCCACCGCCATTGGTTGGAGCCTCCTCTCTACCCCTAGCCTCACCTTCCTCCATGTCTGCCGATGGGTTAGTGTGTGCAGGGGCCTGGCCCCAGACGAGGGCACAGGGGAAAACACGGTACAAGCTCCCCCCCCCCCAGGGTCGGGCTCAGTTGTGCGCCTGATTTGGGGCCCCGCCGGGCAGAGGGGTGTGTGGGGTAATTTTGCTTTTGCCCCCAGGCACACAGCACCCTCACTCATGGGGTCAGAGAGACAAGGTGAGTGAGGTAATATGTGTTACTGGACTAGTTTCTGTTGGAGATAGAAGCAAACTTTTGAGCTGCTTTGCCAGAAGAGGAAACCTAAATGAAGTGCTGATTAGCATTTTCTCATGCTTCATTTGTGTAATCTCTTCCCATCCATTTTTGCACAAGAGGTTTTTGCACAAAAACATGCAGTGTGGATGGGGAGAGGCATAAGGATCTTGTGCAAAAAGGGCGTTTTGTGCAAAAAGGAAACGTCCACGCTGCATGTTTTTGCGCAAAAACCTCTTGCACAAAAACGGATTGGAAGAGATTACACAAATGAAGCACAAGAAAATGCTAATCAGCGCTTAATTTACATTGCCTCTTCTGGCAAAGTGCATAGTGTAGACGTAGCCCCAGTGTATACAGTGCTAGATCCACAGGAGAATTCTCCTGTCAACCCAGCCACTGCTTTTCTGGGAGATGGAATACGTATGCTGAGAAGAGAACTACAACCCGCTAACATAGGTAGCGTCTTTCTTCACTAAAGTGCTACAGTGGCAAAGTGACATGACTCAGAATTAAAGACTAGACAAGACCTAGAGAGAGAGATTTACTACACTGACAGAAAAACCCCTTCTGCCACTGTAGAATTTTCCCGGTGAGTGCTCCCATGGGGTTGGGCCTGTTGACGGAAGTGGCCACTGCAGCGGTGCTGGCAGTGTAGACATGGACTTTTTTTCATCGATGTAGATTAGCGGTTCCCAACCTTTTCCAGAGGGGGACCCATTCCGACAATTCAGGAAGACTTGGTGACCCAGGGCAATTCACAAAAAGTCTCCTGGGGAGACACCTGGTGACCCTTTTGAAATGTAATGGTGACCCATAGGTTGGGAAACCCTGATGTAGATAATAGGCAATTTGGGGCAGAGGCTGTACCTGTGTCTGATATGAACGTGTTGCCTAGCGCACTGCACTCCCAGTCTCTAGTCGCTGCCATACTGCTGCTGTGCCAGGTCTCTTTCTTGTCTCCTCTTACCTGTTACTTCTCTGAGCAGTCCCAGTCTTTTCAGACGTGAGAGAGTAGCTAGAGCAGAGCGCAGCATTGCAAGTGAGGGCAATCCCACTGATTGGCGTGACAGCACTGGGATAGGACCAGTATTTTTCTCCAGTCCATTGGGCTGTATCTTATAGCTTTGCTTCATGCTTTGATGGCTTCTGCCCACTAAGCAGAGGTTTTCATTGAGCCTCCGCAAGGACACCTGGATTGCAGTTAATTTCAGTCCAGTTAGTTCAAAAGGATCTCACAAAATGAGTGACTGCTCAACAAAATGGCAGATGAAATTCAGTGTTGATAAATGCAAAGTAATTCACACTGGAAAACCTCATTCCCTAGCTATCCATTGCAAATGATGAGGTCTAAATTAGCTATTACCACTCAAGAAAAAGATCTTAGAGTCATTGTGGATAATTCTCTGAAAACATCCATTCAGGCTATATCTACACTACAGGGTTTTTGCGCAGAAACCCACGGAGCGTCCACACCTCAAGCAGGAACATGTAGGCAGCTGGAAGCAAATGCTGCAGGAACTGCAGCATGGCCGTGTGGGGCTGTCACCTGCCCAGGGGCAGTGCCCACTCTATAGCACACACCAAGCAAAAAGCTGTGGTGTCCCCAAAAAGAACAGGGCAACCACAGCAGGCACTGCTGAAGCTTTGCTGTCCCTCAACAGAGGTCCACAAGCAGGCAGCAGAAACAGAGAAGTGGCTGTCCAGGGGGATCCTTTAAGCATGTGTCGTAACCTAAAGCCTAGCTAGAACTGGTTCCAGGTGGCTTTATATGTGAAAAAGCATCCAGTGAGTGTGGACGCTCTCTTTCACAAAATTGCATCACTTTTTCGATTTCGATGCACTTTTGCAGTGTGGATGCGCTCTTGCACAAGAAGTTTTTGCAGAAGATCTCTTCAGTGAAAAGCTTCGTGCACAAGAATCCTGCAGTCTAGATGTAGCCTCAGTGTGAAGTGGCAGTCAAAAAAGCGAACAGAAGTTTGGGAATCATTAAGAAAGGGGTAAGAATAAGACAGAAAGTACCTTAGTGCCTCTATAGAAAGCAATTAAATCTTTAATACTGTGTGTAGATGTGGTTGCCTCATTCAAATAAAGGTATATTGGAATGGGGAAAGGTTCAGAAAAGGGCAACAGAAATGATGAGGAGTATGGAACAGCCACAGGAAAAGAGATTAATAAGACTGGGACATTTCAATGTGGAAAAGATATAACTAAGGGGAGATGTGATGGAGGTGTATAAAATCATGACTGGTGTGGATAAGTAGATAAGGAACACAAGAAGTAGGAGTCACCAAATGAAATTAATAGGCAGCAGGTTTAAAACAAAACATAAGGAAGTTTTTCTTTACACAGCGCACAATCAGCCTGTGGAACTCCTTGCCAGAGGATGTTGTGAAGACCAGCACTTTAACAGGGTTCAAAAAGAACCATAAGTTCATAGCCATTGCTGGACCTATCATCTATTGGGCAGGATGGGCAGGAGTGCTGTCCCTATTTGCCAGAAGCTAGGAATGGGCAATAGAAGATGTCTTGCTTCTATGTCTTGCTGCTTTCACTCTTATTCAAAGGTCAGCCTGCCTGAATGGACTCTCATAATATCCATGCTTAAATGTCCTCCGTTATGAACTTGAAGATCTTAATTGCTTTACTTTTGACCTAATGGCCCCAATGACTAGTATCCTAATTTATTTTTAAACTTTCTTTACTGTCACTGTGCCAGTTTTCGATATAGGCTTGATCCAGGAATCACTAGGTGAAATTCTCTGACATACGTGAAAAAAGTAGGCAGACTAGATGAGCATACTGGTCCCTTCTGACCTTGGAATCTATGAAGACCATGAGAATGGCCATACTGAGTCAGACCAATTGTCTCTGTCTAGCTTATTATCATGTCTCCAATAGCAGCCAGTACCAGAGCTTCAGTGGGAGTGTACTGAACAGGAGAGATCCAACCCTGTCATTCTTTTCTGTCAGTCAGAGGCTTAGGAACACATGGGATTATATCCCTACGCATCCTGGCTAATAACCTATGATGGGTCTATCCCCCATGGACTTACCTAGTTCTTTTGTGAATCCTGTTATATTTTTGATGGTCACAACCCCTGACGATGAGTTCCACAGGTTAATTGTGTACTGTGTGAAAAATACTTCCTCTGGTTTGTAGTTTTGTGACTCCTAGTTTTTATAGTGGGAAAGAGGGTAACTAACACATCTCTAACCACTTTTTCCACACCATTCATAGACCTCTCATATCTCCTTCCCAGCCTTAATGGTCTGTTTTATAAATTCAACAGCCCTAATTTTTTTAGTCTCTCCGTGTGCAGAAACTATTCCATTGCTCTTGGTCATCTTTGTTGCCTTACTCTCAACCTTTTCAACTTCCACTCTGTTCTTTTGAGACGGGTCAGTCAGAACTGGATACACTGTTCAAGGTTTGGACTCCCCATGGATTTATACAGTGGCATTATGCTATGTCATATTTTGTATCCCAGTCCTAATGGTTCCTACTGTGCTCTTGGCCTTTTTTACCACTGCCGAGAACTAAGTTGAAGTTTTCAGACAAATGAAGCAACAATCTCTTTATGGAGTGGCAACAGCTAATTTAGGATCCATTGATCTATATGTGTAGTCAGTGCTTTTTTTTGTAAAAGAAAAAGTGCTGGTACTCCAGGGGAAAAGTTGTTGAGCTCTGACTGGAGGTGCCAGTACTTCATATGGAGGTGCCAGTACTGAGTACCAGGCAGTACCGTCACAAAAAAAGCTCTGTGTGTAGTTACAATTACTTTTGTTATCAACATAGTTACCATAATTATTATTTAGTGGCTCGGTTACACTTACTTCCTGAACTGACTCCACAGAGCTAAACTGAGACTAGCGTCTCCTTGTGCATGCTTTAGTACTGCCTGTCCCAAGCAGGTACCAAGACATTGCTTCTCTAAGCCTTGTCCCCTTGGGACAATCACACAGTTGGAATCACCCATTTAGCAGGATTTTATTAGACTTTGTTGACTGCGATCTCCCTCATCCCTGTACACTGAAAACCTTTCCCTGGTCTGCAGGCAGCATCACCTTGCACATTTGTGTACTTATGACTTGGGATTTGGGTCCATACACATTTTACTACGTGGTCTGCTCCACGCAGAATAGTTTATCTGAGTGGAGCCTCTGGAATGTGCTGGGTTTAGCAGTACTCCCTCCCCTCTGTTTTTTGACATGACCTCACTGGGTAGTTCACAGCCAGATAGTGTGGTGTGTGGTATCTCTTTGATTTGTGAGTCTTGTCTGGTTCAGTAAAACCTGTTAAAAGGCTCTTTGTTGGCCAGATGTTTTGGTTCACCTGACTTTTACTTCACATCTGGGTGTAAACACCCTGGTGAATTTTGCCCTATTGCCATTTAACTCCTTATTCTGCCACCCTGTGATCTAAACCTGCCCCTGCTACAGTGGAGCTGTAATTTCTGGCCTACTCTTCACTGGAGAGTGATGCCTTTGAATCATTGACCTCTCTAACAAGGTGGCTTTGTCTGGCCTGAGTGCTCCTTAGCACCTACTGGCTGCTGCACGGTTCTAGTTGAAGCAATTCCCCGGCCCACACTTTATTTTTTCTGTGCCAGTAATCTAGTTCCTCCTTGGCTAAGTTGCAGCCCATTGCTTGTACAAATTCTCTCCTTTCTCTCTCCTTTGCCCTTCCTCCCTCCACATCAAATCCCTGTGTCTGATAAATGTAAATTCCTCCTTATTATTAGGAGATCGGGAGAGATCCCAGATGATTGGAAAAAGGCAAATGTAGTGTCCATCTTTAAAAAAGGGAAGGACACTCATTGGCACTACAGACCAGTCAGCCTTACCTCAGTCCCTGGAAAAATCATGGAAGGGATCCTCAAGGAATCCATTCTGAAGCACTTGGAAGAGGGGAAAGTGATCAGGAATAGTCAACATGGATTCACGAAGGGCAAGTTATGCCTGACCAATGTGATTAGCTTCTATGATGAGGTAACTGGCTCTGTGGATATGGGAAAGTCAGTGGATACCTTGGCTTTATCAAAGCTTTTGATACGGTCTCCCACAATATTCTTGCCAGCATGTTGAGGGAATGTGGATTGGATAAATTGACTGTAAGATGGATAGAAAGCTGGCTAGAAGGTTGGGTCCACCGACTAGTGATCAATGGCTCAATGTCAAGTTGGTGGTCTGTTTCTAGTGGACTGCCCCAAGGATCGGTTCTATGACTGGTTTTGTTCAACATCTTTATTAATGACCTGGATGTGGGGATGGATTGCACCCTCAGCATGTCTGCAGATGACACTAACCTAGGGGGAGAGGTAGATATGCTGGAGGGCAGGGATAAGGTCCAGAGTGACCTAGACAGATTAGAGGATTGGGCTAAAAGAAATCTGATGAGGTTCAACAAGGACAAATGCAGAGTCCTGCACTTGGGACGGAAGAATCCTGCACTTGGGACGGAAGAATCCCAAACATTGTTACAGGCAGGGGGTAAGCAGCAGTTCTTGCAGAAAAGGACCTGGGGATTCCAGTGGATGAGAAGCTGGATATGAGTCAACAGTGTGCCCTTGTAGACAAGAAGGCTAATGGCATATTAGGGTACATTAGGAGGAGCATTGCCAGCAGATCTAGAGAAGTGATTATTCCCCTTTATTCGACTCTGGTGAGGCCACATCTGGAGTATTGTGTCCAGTTCTGGGCCCCCCACTATAGAAAGGATGTCGACATGGGGAGGGTCCAGCAGAGAGCAACCAAAATAATTAGGGGGCTGGAGCACATGACCTATGAGGAAAGACTGAGGGATTTGGGTCTGTTTAGTCTGCAGAAGAGAAGAGTGAGGGGGGATTTGATAGCAGCCTTCAACTTCCTGAAGGGAGGTTCCAAAGAGGATGGAGAGAGACTGTTCTCAGTAGTGACAAATGGCAGAACAAGGAGCAATGGTCTCAAGTTACAGTGGGGGAGGTCTGGGTTGGATATTAGGAAGAACTATTTCACTAGGGGGGTGGTGAAGCACTGGAATGGGTTACCTAGGGCAGTGGTGGAATCTCCATCCCCAGAGGTTTTTAAGTCTCAGCTTGACAAAGCCCTGGCTGGGTTGATTTAGTTGGGATTGGTCCTTCCTTGGGCAAGGGGCTGGACTTGATGACTGCTGAGGTCTTTTCCAGCTCTGTGATTCTATGATTAGCTTTGTACCTGTATTTTGAGACTCTGAAGTTCCCCTTGCCTGACTGGCCTTTTGCATGGAACTGGAAGTGTTTCAGAGGAAGCTGCTGCACAGCCCTAGAGCTAAGCAGTCTTTCTAGCAATCTAAATTTAGCTTCCTGGGCTTCTCTCCTTCCCCTTCCTGTGTCATCGGTTTCAGAGTGCACCACAAGCTCCTCCTCAGCCGCCACTAGTAGTCTGTCTGGATGTCTTAGGGATCTGCCACCTTTCCACCAGGCAGCAAAGTCACTGAACACTTCTTACGGTCACTAGTTATCAGTACTCTAATGATCAAATCTCCACAAAACACTCAGCCTGTGTCCATCTCTCACCCAGAGCCCCATTTCCTGGAGCACTCTTCCTGTGGCCAGGAGGAAGGACCAGCCTCCCCTACCTCAGTTGGAAGCAGGATCCCTTCCCTTTGACCTCCAGGTTCCTCTTAAATGGGGGGCTGGGAAAGTCAGTTCTGAGGTGGGCCTGCTCTGTAACATCCCCATATGCCATAGCTATAAACATTTCTCTGTGCATCTCCAGTACAGCCACTTTGGCTGTAATGTGCTGTATTTGGACTCTGCAGGCCCCATGCTGCTTGCATCGGGTGATGCATATGCCATTGTAGCTATCGGTGCTGTACTCTGAATAGTAACCTGGGTAGCCCCAACCTTGACAATCCACTGACAACTGTCACCTCACAAACCCATCCAAAAAAGACAGTCAGGGCCAGAGGGGAGACAACAAGGTGGTCATGTGGTTAGAGCACTGGATTGAAATTTGGAAAACCTGGGATCAATGCCTGGCTTTGCCACAGATTCCTGAGGCAAGTCATGTCATCTAACATGTGCCTGAGTCCCCCATCTGTATAATGGGAATAATCCTTCCTTGACATGCAGGAGTGTTGTGAGAGCACTTTCATGCTCAGCTAGGTAGCTCGGAACAGCTGAGCACAAGCTTTGGCTGCTTTAGGACCTCCCTGGAGTGGCCTAGCTGGAGATGGGATGAAGTGTACCACTGCAGCTGCTGGGCCAGCATTGGCTGTCTGCATTGGCCTGCAGCTGTGCACTGCAGTCGCACTGATGCCGTGATCTGCTCTGCACCATTGCAAGAAGTGTAGTGTCTGGGGTGAAGCGTGTTCCTGACGTGCTTGGGGTGGGCGGGTGGGGGGGAGTTTCAGTGTAAACAGGGCTACAGAAGAGCTCACCAGCATAACCCCACCGTGGGGGGTGGTGAAGACACCCAGAATAACTGAGACAAAAAAGGGAGGAGAAAAGAGGCAAAAGGAGAAGCAGAAGTTTGTGCAGAGCAGCTTAGGGCTGAGGAGCTGATGGCCAAGCGACGCTTCCTGTTCCTTGAGTTGTGTGCTGTCTGAGCGGCGCACTCGCCTCGCTTCTCTTTGTGCCCTGCCCCGGAGGGAGAGGGAGTGAGTCGGGGAGTAAAGGGGAGGCAGAGGCAGAAAGAGGCAGATGGACTGAGCGAGGGAGACACAGGAGAGGTAGATGGCCAGAGAAACGTGTCGGGAGCTCAGCATAAGGGAGTCGGGCAGAGGCGGCAGGAGCTTACTTCCCTTTTCTTGCCAGCTTTAAAAGCTCTTTTCTTTACGTCTTTCAAGTTCCTTTGGCTGTAGCTACCCAGGCCCTGGCTGTTCTCCCTCAAGGATGGTGAGGTAAGAGGGGAACTGAGGTGGTGGGGGATTATCTTGCTTGCTCTACCCCCTCTCCCCCGGTACAGCCCTTTCTGGGAGATGGGTCTGGGATCATCTCCCAGGGGCGTGTGACAGAGGCTCTTCCCAGGCCATCTGCTGTCCAATCCCCTCAAAAGTTGGGATCCTTTTGAGGTAGCCCCTGCTCACTGTATGGGCCCCTCATAGAGGTACAGCTGGCTACCCTGTCAGCCTTCACCCTTTCCTGCTTTTCTGCTCTTCCCTAGGTGGTTCCACAGGGACCTGAGCGGACTGGAGGCTGAGTCCCTACTCAAGGGACGAGGAGTTCATGGAAGTTTCTTGGCTAGACCCAGTCGAAAGAACCAGGGAGATTTCTCTCTTTCGGTCAGGTGAGTAACTCAGACCCCGTCCTGCCACACCATCGCCACCTCAGGGATTTGTGTGCGCTTTGCTCTCTGCCCCTTCCTCGGGACTGCCTAGCCCATCCCCAGCTCAAGCTAGATAAGGGGCTGTGCTTTCCAGCTCCATCCCTCCCTCCAGTTCATCCTGCCCCCTCCCTGAAAGGTACTTGAGGGGCCACACTGTCTGACCCACTCTCCCTCCGTACTTCTTGGCTCAATTCTCCCAGCCTCCATCGTGAGACACATAGGAGGGACATTACTTTCCCTTCCACTTTTTCTGATCCTGTGTTGTTCTTCACCTGACTTTTCTCTGCCTCGCTCCTCAGGGTAGGTGACCAGGTGACGCACATCCGTATCCAGAACACTGGGGATTATTATGATCTCTATGGAGGGGAGAAGTTTGCCACGCTCTCTGAACTCGTGGAGTACTACACACAGCAGCAAGGTTCACTACAGGATAAAGATGGGACTGTAATAGACCTGAGGTATCCACTGAATTGCTCCGATCCCACTGCAGAGAGGTATGGAGGAAACAGACCCCCCCCCCCCGTCCTCCCCCAGCTTCACCCTGCACTTGTAGGGACTGAGGAGCTCATTCCCATGGGGTGTCCCTCTTCTCCCCCAAACAGACTCAGTATCAGTCTGTCTGGGATTCACAGCATACCCAGCCCCCACTCCAGATCAACAAATGAATTAACAAATATCCCCCTCTCTCCTCCTTTGCACACAAGTTTGTGAAATTTCAATATGGGCCCCACTTATATTTGGCAACTTTGACTTCCGCTGTCTCATTGGTTTTGCTATTTATATCTTGTTGCTAAAAGTGAAAATTGTGATGTTAGTTACAAGAAGAGACCTGAGTTTATATAGAGTGCACTGTGTGAGCAATGCCCCTCAGTTCTGCTCAGCAGCCCCCTGCAATCCTAGCCCTGGGCTGCCCTTGCAGCCTTGCCAGTGCCCCTCAGTCCCGCCCTGCAGCCCCCTGCTATTCCATCCCTGGGCTCCCCTCACAGCCCTGCCAGTACCCCTCAGACCAGCCCTGCAGCCCCCTGCTATTCCATCCCTGGGCTCCCCTCACAGCCCTGCCAGTACCCCTCAGACCAGCCCTGCAGCCCCTGCTAGCCCAGCATAGAGCACCCTGCTGATGGACCTCTCAGTCTATGCTTTTCCAGTCCTCGCTTGCCTCCCTCCCCTCCACTATTTGCATGGATCTTTGGCACCGTGTCCCTAAATCAAATCAGGTGGTTTGCAGAGTGCTGTGCTCTCAAACCTCTGGCAGGTCCCCCTAGCCCTGGGGCAGGGCTGCGGTTTAGTGTGAGACAGCACATGTGTCCCTCAGCATGCTGCTTGCTCCTGTCACGGCAGTTGGCCTAGGCTGAGGCTCTGCAGCTTCCTCCCTTCCCATTGCGGTTGGAAACTTCCCTCCCCCCAGCTCTTACGAAAGCTCCTTTTCTCACTCTCCCTCCCTGAGAGATTTTCCATCACGTGGGTTCCCTGAGCGGGAAGGGGGGGGGTGTTAACTAGTTCCTCTCTGCACAGGGAGAGAACAGGGCCAGCGCTGCAAATCAAAGTGGGCAGCAGAGAGCCCCTTGCTGCCCCAGCTCCCTCTCAGCCCTGGCTCTTTCTTCACTGCTTGGCCCCACTCATGATCAGGGGCCTGGTGACAGAGGTTATATGATGTCTTGTGATCAGGGTCCACAGCCATTTACCTCAGAGTGTTATTAAATCATAAGCTGGACCCCCATGGCTAGTTAATCAGAGCCATTCCTTGCTCTCCAAACAGCCCATGCCCTTTACCTGACATGCAAAATGCTTAGCCAGTAGCGTTTGCTTTCCAAGTCCTAAGGCACCACCACCCGCTGCCCACAGAAAAAATGCTGGGAGTTGTTTTGGTTGCCAGCAGTTTTGTTAATCCATGAATGGGCAGAAATGGTTTGAGGGGGAAAGACCATGAAGAGCTGGAAGCAGCCGCTGAAGCAGAGTCTGACTTTCAGCACAGCATGGCCAGGCCACCGCACTGGTGAAGTGCTTCCGAGGGGATGGACGAGGCCCAACTATCATGTCAAACCCGGCTGGGAACAGCGGCCTCAGGAAGAGGGTTTGAAGTTAATAACATTCATTTGCGAGCTGCTTCTGAAAGGACATTTGACAAATTCAAATGAAAAACCCACAAAATAAGCCCTGAAAAATTCTTCTAGCTGGATGGGAGGCGCAGACCAGAGACCTCCGATGTGACTGGGACCATCAGGAGGAAACTGCTGCTGACAGGATCCTGTACAGAGTCTGGTGTGTTGTAATACAATACTGCCTGAAGTCAGAAGTGCTGATCACAAGCCGCTGGGTACTGAGAATGCAGAAGAGAGTTGGAGGTGGCCTAGTCCAGCCCCACAGATATGCTGCCACTGTGGTAATACATTCTAAATACAATACTGTTGTCAGTACAGAAAGCCAAATGTCAAGGGACAGCTGACATCACATGAGAGACATGTCGCCCTTGGCCTCGATAAAGTCAGCTCAACTACAGAGCCTCTTGCTGGTGAGCACATACTCAGCTTCTTAGAAGATGGAGCTGTGTCCGACCCCGCTGAGTAGCAGGGGGCTAACCATTGTGAAGTGCCGCACTCCCCACGGGACTGCAGACGTGTTAGCAGCAGAGAGGGGCCACAATTCACGAGTGCCTCATCGGCTCCACACAGCATGCCACGCCCTCGCGGGCACTCAAACACGGTCGTTTCTCAGAAGCCTTGGTACAAATAGCAAAGACCTTGAGAATGAAAATAAAAATTTCCTGGCAGATTGGTGGGAGTCCTGTTTAACTTTGTGAGTCCATCACAACTCATCTGACAGGCTTCCTTGGAATCACCAGTTCAGGAATCCAGGGGTAGCAGGACACAAACCTTAATGCCTGCAGATAATAGATTTCTTCAGCCAAAGACCATTGACCCCGAGAGATTACAAAACAGGAAGGAATTGCAAGAGGAAAACTGGCAAGAATGCTGGAGTCACCCCATTGCAAGTGGGAGAGAATGTTAATTCCAACAGGAAGGGGCTGGATGCTCCTGAGGGTCAGTCCTACAGGAGGCACAGAAGAGAGACAGGCAAATCTAAGGGGGTTCCCTTGGCTCCCTGTGTCAAGCAGACACCCAACATGCAACTGAGAAGGCTTGTGCAAAGGGAGAAGCAGCACGCGTGCCTGGTGACTGACAATGCGAAATGCAGGTGCAATGAGCAGACAGATCTACCTCCATGGTCACACCAACCCCTGCTGTGACCTGACAGTCATCCAGGCTTAGAAATCAGACAGCGGATGCCCAGTCAGAGTCAGACTAACCCTCTCTTTGTCGGGGGCAGGTTATTTACCCCGCCCCTGCGATGCAGACATCCCGTCTATGTGGGATATTGAACTAGCTTTGCGGGGATGGGGCTGTGTGTTATGTTTCAGGTGCATTTGATTTTTCAGATGAAGAGGGAATTGTAACTGTAGGTGCTTATGTCTCTGGGTGTTGACCCTATCTGTGCCCTGCAGTAAGTCGTGGGATACTGTGACTGGATAGTCATTCCTGTGAGGGGACTGGGCCAGAAATACAGCTCCATCTCTTCACAGCCCCCCCTCCACAGTCTCTCCCATTTATTAAACCATCCTCTATTTAGCTTTCCTCTGGGCTCCCTGTCCCGGCTCACCTTTCAGGTCCTGTCCCTCCTGGGGATGTAAAAGGTGACCAGTTATCTGATTACCTGGTGAGCATTAGGGTTATCGGAATGCTTGCTAGGTAACTGGTTAACCGGACGGGCTGGGTGGTGGGAACCTGGACAGGTCAGGCCAGCAGGTAGGGCCCCAGCAGCCCCAGATGGGGGCAGGTGGGACTCTGGTCTCGGCTCCACCTGGCAATGCTGGTAGCCAGGGCTGTGCTTGCAAACCTGTCCCTGGGGGTATGTCTACACTACCCCGCTAGTTCGAACTAGCGGGGTAATGTATGCATACCGCACTTGCTAATGAAGCCCGGGATTTGAATTTCCGGGGAGCCGCCATTTTTAAATCCCCGCTGCTTCGAACCCCGTGTAGCGCGGCTACACGGGGCTCGAACTAGGTAGTTCGGACTAGGGTCCTATTCCGAACTACCGTTACTCCTCGTGAAACGAGGTGTACCGGTAGTTCGGAATAGGCACCCTAGTCCGAACTACCTAGTTCGAGCCCCGTGTAGCCGCGCTACACGGGGTTCGAAGCAGCGGGGATTTAAAAATGGCGGCTCCCCGCTTATGCTAATGAAGCCCGGGAAATTCAAATCCCGGGCTTCATTAGCAAGTGCGGTATGCATACATTACCCCGCTAGTTCGAACTAGCGGGGTAGTGTAGACATACCCTGACTGTGCTAGCAGCCCCGACCCAGGCCCCAGTGCATGCCAGGCAGGGGCAGGCCTGCCCACAGCTTTGTGAGCAGGATTGCCAGGTGTCCAGTTTTGAACCGAACAGTCCAGTATTTGAGCTTTCTGTTCAGGAAACAAATTGAGAAAATAGAAATGAGAAAATAGAAATGTCTGGTATTTCCTAAATAGGATGTAATGTTGATTGTGATGTAATGTCAAGTGTGTCCGGTATTTTTGTTGAAACCATCTGGTCACCCTGCCCGTGAGACCCTGGTGCTGGCCCACCGGTGGTTAACCAGCTAAATGGTACAATTTTAATCATGGAACCGGTTAACTGTTTTGAACGATTCATGTCCCTAGTCCCTTCTGGCTCTGCTCCACCTCAGGCACCTCCCACTCATCTCCCTCCTGACTGTAGCTCCCTCACGTCTTTCCCTCAGCCTCATTCCTCTCCCTTACTTGGCTTCCCTCTGGCCAAGCAGCCCCCAGTGCTTTTCTGATTCTCTCACATTTTCACCCAGATGGTACCATGGGCATCTGTCTGGCCCTGCAGCTGAGTCTCTGCTCCAGTCCAAGGCTGTGCCCTGGAC
Organism: Pelodiscus sinensis; assembly: GCF_052426305.1. NCBI lineage: Eukaryota > Metazoa > Chordata > Testudines > Trionychidae > Pelodiscus > Pelodiscus sinensis. The sequence goes on along the minus strand of NC_143052.1, from coordinate 142,970,528 downwards.
TTTCCTGGTGCGGGAGAGCCTCAGCAAACCTGGTGACTTTGTCCTGTCTGTCCTGACTGACCAACCCAAAGCTGAGGTGCCACCGACTGGGGCTGCTGGTGCCTCTGGGGCCCGACTCAAGGTCACCCATGTCAAGATCATGTGTGAGGTGAGATGGGGCAGGGTACAAGGAAGGGAGCAAGCAGAGGGAGGGAAGAAAACATTTCTCTGTGGCTGCTGGGCAGCCTTTGATCTAGTTTTACCAAGAGGAAACGGCTGGAATGTGTTGGCCTCCAATGATTGATATGAAATCCATGCAGAGGGCTGGGCTGTCTTGTGTGGGGTTCCTTAGCCCTTGTCTGGTCTGAGCAGCGCCTGTGGAGTGTTAGAGAAGAAACAGGCGACCCAGGAGTGGATGGGGTACCTCTTTATTGTGTTGTGGGTCCCCTGTTTCTTCTCTAACATGGGGGATGGCTGATTTTGCTGCATCCAGGATGAGGGAGGAGTCTAGTGCGGACAGAAGTAGCAGAAGGACAGGAAGGGAGCTGTGGGCTTGGGTGCCAGTGGGAACTCACACTTTAGAGGAGCCCGTGAGAGGGAAGGAGAGGAGACTCTGGAGACTTCAGCAGATGCTTATGCACCTGGACCAAGGAACAAAGTGTGACTAGGAGGCCAGAGGGGAAGATGGCAGCAAAAGGGGTCAGTTGTTTTTGGACTTCTTGGCTCTGTAGGTTTATTCAAACTTCATAGGGCACTCGGGAAATGAGCTCCTGAGCTCTGAGGAGAAGCTGAGGCGTTACATGCTGGAGAGAAGACCATATTGAGGACCCTAAGGCTGTGTCTAGACTACATGGCTCCATCAACGGAACCATGTAGATTAGGGTTGTAGGGTTAAATAATCGCCACTTCATTTAAATTTATATGGCTGCCGCGCTGAGCCGACAAACAGCTGATCAGCTGTTTGTCGGCGCAGAGCGCTAGTCTGGACGCTCCACGGTCGACATCAAAGCCCTTTGTTGACCGCCCCGTTATTCCTCGTGGAATGAGGTTTATTATTTATATCGCTGCTTCATTTCCCTTTGCCCAATAAACAAATCTACATGGCTCGGTTGACGGAGCCATGTAGTCTAGACATACCCTAAGTCTAACCTGGGGGATACTACCAGTCCACACATTGCTAGGTCTTCTCTCACTCCACACCATGAACAGTGCTGGGCTTGGGAGAATGGGGAGTGTGTGCAGGTGAATTATGGGGAAACTCAACAACTGACTTCTAACAAGAGTGGGGGAAGTTGGCCTCTCTGGGCTTCCAGCCATGCAGCAGGACACCTGGGGCTAGCTCACTGCCTTTCAAGTTACATGTCACCAGACCAAGCTCTCTGTTGCTATACAGTAATTCCTCATTTAACACGTGCCTGCGAAACACGTTTTCGCGATAGCATGAGGTTTTTTTTTAGGGAATGTTTTTTGAATTACACGACCGTCCCCGGAATAAGACGATTTCCCCAGCCGTCCCATTGCTGGCAGCTGTGCGGGGCTTCCCCCGCCTCCCTGAAAAGCGGCGGAGGGTTCGCCGCTCACTGCACTGTTCCCTGGCGACCCCCCCTTGCTGGATACAGTGTGGGTCCTGGCAGATCCGTCACAGGGGCATATTCCCAACCCAATCCCCCTCCCCTCTCCTCCCCTACCCTTCCCCAGAGCCAAACATCTCCCCTCCCTGCTGTAACCCAGCCCTCTTTCTCCCCCAACCTTATGTCCCGGTCCCAACAGACACCACCACTTGAAATCCAACCCCCACCTTTTCCATTATTTTCAATGGGAAAATTGACCCCGTATAACAAGTTTTCACTTAACACGATCATCTTCTGAAACATATCGATAGTGTTAAATGAGGAATTACTGTATTGCCAGGTGGGTGTGACGCATACCACATACAACATGGGCTTCAAACTCAACAGGGCCAGACCTCCCCGGGCTTCGTGCCCTCATGTAACAACATGCCCAGGCCCAGGTTGTAACTGTGCCGTGGGGGGCAGTGGGGCCACTGGGGATGTGAATGACACACCTTGTTCTCTCAGAATGGGAGGTACACAGTCGGAGGTGCTGAGAGATTCGACAGCTTGGCAGACCTGGTGGAGCATTTCAAGAAGACTGGAATCGAGGAGGTGTCTGGATCCTACGTGTACCTGAGACAGGTAAATGGGGTCCTTGTGTCCTTGTGTCAGGGATCATTTGGGGGGCTTCCCAGCATATGTCTATAGCATGTGTCCTGCTCCAGCTTATGTCTCTTGCTCACCGAGCCTTTCCCTTTTTCTTTGCCCAGCCCTATTATGCCACCAGAGTGAACGCGGCAGACATTGAGAGCAGAGTGCATGAGCTGAACAAGCAGAGCCCGGCTGAGGAGATGTCCAAGGCTGGCTTCTGGGAGGAGTTTGATGTAAGTGACTGTGCTGTGACGGTCTCTGGGCCCTCCTGGGAGACCCTGCTCCCAACCACATTCTCTTTTGCTGCTCCATTAATGGATGTGTTCCTATCATGGCCTCTCAATGGCAGGTCATCTCTGTACCTGTCCTCCCCCCCTCCCGAAGTTGAGCACCCAACAGTCCTCAATGAATATATTGTCCCCATGCTATGCTAGGGAGGGCGGGATGGGGCATTAGCCCTTCTTTATGGCTGGGGAACTGAGGCAGAGAAAAGCTGTGCAAAGCAGGGAATGAACCCAGATCTCATGAATCTCCTAGGTTGTTGCTCTCCCCTGTCCTTCAGCACTATCTCACCTGTCACAGCGGGCTGCTTTGCCTGACAACTACCTTTCCCCTTTCAGAGCCTGCAGAAACAGGAAGCTAAGCACCTTTATGACCGGCATGAGGGGCAGAGACCTGAGAACAAGGGGAAGAACCGGTACAAAAACATCTTGCCCTGTGAGTCCTGCACTCCCATTGGGAAGAGATCCAGGGCCTGCATGTTCCTGCCTCAGCGGGAGGGGGCTGCCGCAGAGGGACAGTGCAGACTTGTCAGAGCCCTGCCTAGAGTTACCCTACAGAGAGCCTCAAGTCGCCTGGGGATTATTTGCCCTGCTGCGAGGATGAGCTACAAGGTGCCCTGACAGGGTGTTTAAGGGCATAGAACAGAGGGAGGTGAGGCCCAGCTGGTGGGCCGCATCCAGCCGGTCAGACCCTTCAGTCCAACTCCCAAGCTGTTGCCAGGGAGAAGGGTCAGGGCAGCCTTGCTGAGAGGAGCCTGCCCAACTCCCACAACACAGAGTGCAGGGGCGGCTAGCTCCCAGCCCTCCTATTCTGCCCCCCTTATGGCCTCAGCTCCCCCAATGCCGGGGCCACAGCCCTGGTGCTCTGGAGGGCACAGCAGGGGCTGGGGAGCAGTGGGGGTTGGCTGGGGAGCATTGGGTCCCAGGAGCACGATCAAGGGTGGGGAGCAGCGGGATTTTGGATGGGGGCTGGGCCCCGGGAGGGCAGTTGGGAGGTGGGGGGAGAGGGGTTCGATAGGGGGCAGGAGTCCTAGATGCTGGATGGGGGAGGGGCGAGTGGGAGTGGAGGGGTTGCATGGGGTGGGGCTGGCTACCCTTGGCTGTTTGGGGAGGCACAGCCTCCCTCAGCCTTCTCTTCTCAGCCCGTCATACTGTTTCCCTACCTGCAGTGGCCTTCCGGCCCAAAAGGGTGCCCACCCCAGCTATTGAGTGTTTGGTGAGGCACTGCCCCCTCTTCAAGCTGGCGTGAGCGAGGGCGCTGGCACGCACACCTGCTAGGCTGGCCCAGACGGGAAGGGGGGTACTGGGCTGTAGGGGCCTGTTGGTCTGATCCAGTCTGAGGGAAGGTGGGGGCTGGGCTTAGGGTTGCCAGGTGTCCGGTTTTGAACTGGACAGTCCAGTATTTGAGCTTTCTGTCCGGGAAACCAATTGAGAAAATAGAAATGTCGGGTATTTTCTAAATAAGATGTAATGTCGATTGTGATGTGATGTCAAGTGTGTCCAGTATTTTTGTTGAAACCATCTGGCCACCCTTGCTGGGCTTGATGGGCCCATTGGATTGATCCAGAACAGTGTTTCTCAACCTTTTTTTATAAAATGCCCCTTTTTCAAAAAAAATAAAAAAATGATAAGTACCCCCAGTACCTCCTGTTTTCAGACACACCATTTTTTTCTACCATTGCAACACATTTGTTTAAAGAACTTAATCATAGCTGGGAGGGGGGCAATTAACTTTTTGGGTGTAAAAAGTACAAAATAATGAAACGCTGTAAAACTTAAAACAAAAATTCACTTTTCTCCAAATCTCAGTTATTTTGATGCCCCCCCAGACTTCTCTTGAGTACCCCTCAGGGTACTCATACCACTGGTTGAGAAACACTAGTCCAGAGTGTAGGGTGTGGGCTGCATGGGTCTAGTGTTTGCATTTTGGGCTGGGGGGGCACCTCAGTACAGTGTTAACCTCTTCCCTTCCTTGTCTCCCTAGTTGATCATTCACGAGTCATCCTACAAGGCAGGGACCCAAATATCCTCGGAGCGGATTATATCAATGCCAACTACATCAAGGTGAGATGTAGAAATGCTGCCAATCTTGGCGTAGTAGGGGTGGGTGGGAAGTACGGGACACCTGGTTCCTCTAACCCTGCCCTTCCCTTGCCCCTGTGCTGCTCTGCAGAACAAGCTGATCAGCCCGGATGAAGTCACTAAGACATACATCGCCAGCCAGGGCTGCCTGGACGCTACTGTCAACGACTTCTGGCAGATGGTTTGGCAGGAAAACTCCCACATCATTGTGATGACGACCCGGGAGGTGGAGAAAGGGAGGGTAGGTGTCTCCGAAGGCCCATTTCTGGCACCCATCCCTCCTCCTTCCCCTGCCAGCCACTCACACTTTGCCTCTTTCTTTCTGCCTGGGGTGTTTTCCTTCTCCTGCGCTCACTGATCCCCTTGTCTCCTTTTTCCTCCCAGAACAAGTGCGTCCCCTACTGGCCAGAGGTGGGCAGCAGCAGAGAGTACGGGCCATATGTGGTGGAGAATACACAGGAGCGCGACGCCCTGGAGTACAAGCTGCGGCAGCTCTGTATGTCGCCAGTCGATGATGTGAGTGCCACGCCCCCGAGCACTTGTTCTTCCTGGGACTTCAGCTGTGGCTAAGCCTTCAAGCCTGACATTTCGGAGGGCACTAGATGAAGGGAAACGGGACTTTTCACCTCTGGGGCCTTGGTTCCCGTCTGGCCCCTCATTTGGGAAGCAAGTGGGAGACTGGCCGACGCGAGAGCACCAGGGAATGGTGCGTGGGCACGTTCAGCCCAGCCTCTGCGCCGGTTGGGGGCTGCAGGGACCAAATATTGGTGCCTTCTGTCTGTTGCTGTGTCTGCGCCGCAGTCAGGCGAGACCCTAGGACCCTTGTCAGCAGGCTGGGGTCCTGAGGGACTGGTGGGAATGGGGTGGAACTGGGCACCACCTGCCATGTGTGTGTTTGTCGCCCCTAGTGCGAGGCTGTGCGTGAGATCTGGCAGTACCAGTACCTGAGCTGGCCCGACCACGGAGTCCCCAGTGAGCCTGGAGGGGTGCTCAGCTTCCTGGACCAAATCAACCAGCAACAAGAGAGCATCCCCGAGGCTGGGCCCATAGTGGTGCATTGCAGGTGGGCCGGGAGTCACAGGGGAGGGGCAATGCCTGCTGTGCTGCAGGGGGTGGGCCGGGTGACTCTGCCAGGGTCGCAGTGCTGCTGGAGGTGGCATTCGTAACCTGGACACCCTGACTGCTCAGAGTCCATTCCCTGCGACCCGGGCGAGCCCCTGTGTTCCCACAGGTCCCTGTGTGGCACTTGCATTGCAGCACCCTCCAGCCACCTCCCGGCTCAGGTTGCAGGGCCCATTCTGCTTTCCTGTCCCAATCTCTTGTGCAGTTTCTGGGCTGCTGCTAAACAATGCCAGTGCCCGCCCCAGAGGTGGCTGGTTTGCAGTGGTGAGTGCAGGACGGCCTGGGAGCCCTGGGGGTTGTAGCCAGCAGCATGAATGTGCATGTGGGGTACAGGTCGGACCTCCCTTGTCCAGCACCCTCGGGAACTGGGTGGTCCCAAACTACAGAATTTGCTGGACAAGAGGAGGTCAAGGATCCCTACCCTGTTGTAGGCTCTGCACTGTGCCAGGCCTGGCCAGGGTTGCGTCCACCACTCCCCCACCACCCCAGTGCCAGCCCAGAATGCACGCCCAGCTGACTCTAGCCCCAGGCAGGGCTGAGTTCCTGCACTGTGCCAGCACTCCTGGCCCCCAGCCCTGCTACCTCCAGCCCCGATTCCTTGCTGCTGTACTCGCCACCACGCTGGCGCTGCGAGGCTGGCCGTCCCACCTCCAGCCCAGCCCGGGCTGTGCTTTTGAGCCTGGACAGCCAGGGCTCTCTGGTCCAGCAATATTCGTGGACCTGCAGGACCATGGATGTTGCCGACCCAGAGAGTCCCAGGTTTTAGAGGTTCAACCTCCTGACTTCTGCTTGTCCTTCTGTGCAGCGCTGGGATTGGCCGCACCGGGACCATCATCGTCATCGATATGATAGTGGATACAATCTCCACCAAGGGTAAGATCCTCCCCAGCCTCCTGCGCCACATGCAGCGTCTGCCCCATGGCCAGTCGTCTGCCAGCGACTTCGTCCCTAGCTGGAGCCCTGACCCTAAGAAGTGGCTACCCCAGTGCCACCCATCTTTGCCAAAGATCCCACAGTGCGCCCAAGGCTGACCAGAGATGGTGGGGGCCAGTGCATGGAGCTGGAACTGGCGGTTGGCGGAAGGCTGCCTGGCTGTCGCTTGACAGCAGCTGGAACCCTGCGTGCTCCTTTGTGGCTATAACAGCCCAGTCAGCAGTGCTGGCGTTGGCCAGGGACTGGATCTCCCAGAGGGGCCGCCATTTAGAGGCAGGCAGACAGGGTTAGTGAATGGAACTGGGCACTGAAGGTATCAGTGTCTCCTCCAGCCTAGGTAGGGGGCCTGCTGGGACTAGGTGTCCTTGGAATTTTGTCTGGGGACTTCACAGGCTGGGGAAAGGTCTAACTCATGCCAGCAGCTCCCAGCCCATAACTGCTCCTTGGCTTCTCGCTGTCTCCCAATGCGCCACCTCTAGGGCTGGACTGTGACATAGACATCCAGAAGACCATCCAGATGGTAAGGGCCCAGCGCTCGGGAATGGTGCAGACTGAGGCCCAGTATAAATTCATCTACATGGCCATCTGCCAGTTCATAGAGACCACCAAGAAGAAGCTGGATGTCATGCAGGTGAGCGGGGTGCTCCATGCATGCAGTCCCAGGAGATGATGTTCTGTCTGCCACAGCATATGGGCATGAGGCCATTGCCCTTTGCCCTCCGGCCCTGTTCCATTACCCCAGGCCCCGGGGCAGTGCTGGCTATCACTCCACAGTCCTCTCTTGTCTCGTTCTCTCCGGCAGGCTCAGAAGGGGCAAGCGAAGGAGTCCGAATACGGGAACATTGCGTACCCGCCTGCGCTGAAGAACAAGCATGCCAAGGCCTCTCGGAAGTCCTCCAAGTAAGAGCTGAGGCTTATCAAGTATTCCCCCCTTCCCTGCCCTGGTGATAGCCTTGGCCTTTCACTCCATCCCTCCCGCTGTTAGCTGTGCCCTTCCCCAGTGTCCCCACCACCGTCCCGCCTTGCCTCCCCACCACTGTTGCTGGCTTGCCATGTCCTGTTCATCTCTCATGTCCTGTTCTCGTGCAGGCAGAAGGAGGAACCAACACTGTATGAGAACTTAGAGAACCTCAAAGGCAAGAAAGAGGAGCGAGTGCGGAAGCAGCGCTCGTCTGAGAAGGAGAAGCTGAAGGGCTCGCTGAAGAAAAAGTGACTTTCTGCTGCAGGTGCGATGGGGTCTGGGATGGGCCTGCATTCCTGCCGGGGCCTTGTTCTGCTCACTGGCTGCCCCAAGGAGATCTGCATGTGGGGGCCCATCTGGCCTTGTTTCTGCGGCATGTTTCGCCAGGACAGCTGCACTGGCAGAGCCCCGTTGGACATGCAGCATAGGAGGCGGGTTTATCAGCAAGTGACACCATCCTCCAAACCATGTTCCCTGTGTCCACTGGAGGCCTCTCTTCTCAGCCTCGCATGTCTGGGGGTTTTGCCACTCGGCCCCAGGGCCAGGCAACTGTGCCAGCAGCTTTGTAGTGCAGGCCGGCCCCTGTTGCGCCCTGACAGTACTGCTCACCTGCTCTGTTTTCTCTCTCCTTTCAGCTCCCCTCAGCTATGGAAGATGCCCTGTCCTAGGCCGTGGTGACTGGGATTCCCCCTGCAGTCCTTGCACACTCAGCCCTGTAGGCACGTCCAACCTGTTCTGCTTTCTGGCCTGCTGCTTGTTCTCTTCAGATAATAAATAGCCTCTTTTCTCTGCTCCTGGCCACTACCGGTGCAGGGTCAGCTCCAGCTCCGTTTGTCCTTCACAAGCCCTTCCTATGGGAGAGAGGCCCCCACGGGGGTTAACTTCCACACTGGCATGAGACTAGCAGCTCTTGCTAAGTCAGCTGCTGTTTGACACTGGCCCTTTGGACTCCTGCTGTTCAACCCGGTCCTGCTCTCCCTGGATCCAAGGAAAAATTCTCTCTGGGCCTGGTGCCTGTACCAACAGCCCCTCTGCCTTGCAGATCCACTTGCCTCCTTATGGTGCTGTATATACTTGTGGATTTGATGCGCTGGTTTTGCTTCCCTTTGTAAATAAACCAGGGGTTCAGTTTGATTCTTTTTTTCTCTTGTGTTGTCAGTTTTCACCAAAACTTGGGCTTTGATTTTTAAAATGCTGGTTTTAGTTATTTTTGGTTTGCACAAACCTAGTGCAGGAGAGGAACAATCAGTCTCTGCTTCCGCCAGGGACTGGTGCATGAACCTGCTGGCAGGGTGTCTCTGTGTGCGGAGTGTCATTGCTGTGGGGGGGATTGCCAATGTGCCCGGCAGTCCATTGATGTGGTGGTTCTGGGTTGGACCCAGTGCCTGACAGGATTCTGAACCCAGCCCGAGCCAGCCAGTGCCTCAGCTGGCCCCTAGGAGCCAATGCCCTGGTGGGGAAAGGAGCTTGGTCCCATTCACTGGCCCTGAGTTGGGCTGTGGCCAACGCCCATTGATTTTACCATAAGCAGCCAGTAGCTGAGGTCCTAACTGCTCAAAAACTTGCCCTTATTCGTGCAGACTAGCTTCTGTGTGTTCCCAGAATTAGTGACTTAGCTGGGCTCTCTCACTGCTGGTTGTGCAGGGCATGTCAAGGGTTGGTTTGCCAAACACTGAAATGCAGCCACCTCTGGGTTTGGAGGCAGTAGCTGTGCAATGGCAGCTCAGCAAGTCAGTCGCTTCTTGTCCTAAATGACTGTGCCAAGAATTCAATCTGCAGCTGCAGCTACAAGCCTGCTGCTTGGGCCAGACTGTTCAGTGTTGGCTGGGCCTGGGCCCTGCGTCACTTCACACCTTGTGGTGACAAGAGCAGGGTCTGTTCCGTAGTGCAGGCAATCAAGAGCCTTGTCTAAGATCTCCGCTGACCAGTGTGGGCTGCCGTGCCAAACTGTGTGTGCGTTTGTGAACAAGAAAAGCTGTTTAAGGAACCAAACAAGAGAGTGTTAACCTGGCCCTGCCAAGGCAGGGGAGTGGCTGGTTGGCACAAGGAACGTTTCAGATGCTTGGACCCTCCGTGCCTCGTGCTGCATGTGACACTGAACAGGATGGGGGAAAGAGAGCAAAACTCAAAAGGCTGCGTCCGTCTGTAGATTCTAGCGTTCACACCCTTCCTAACTATTACTATCCTTTGATCGGTTTCCTTTCAACGATCCAATCTTCAGGGCTGTGTCTACACTGGCACCCTTTTCCACAAAAGGGATGCTAATGAGACACTTCGAAATTGCAAATTCCGCGGGGGATTTAAATATCCCCTGCGGCATTTGCATGAACATGGCTGCCGCTTTTTTCCGGCTCGGGGTTTTGCCGGAGAAAAGCGCCAGTCTAGATGGGATCTTGCGGAAAATAAGCCCTTTTCTGGAAGATCCCTTATTCCTACTTGAAAGTAGGGATATTTAAATCCCTCACAGAATTTGCAATTCCAAAGTGTCTCATTAGCATCCCTTTTACGGAAAAGGGTGCCAGTGTAGACACAGCCCAGGTGTTTATAGATTGCCAGTTCTGCCTACTTGTTTTTCCCTTTGATATTTCCATACCCTTTGCTCGTTGTTTCCCATCCCCTCTCTTTTTTTCCTCCACCCCCCCTTTGTCCCTATTGATTTTCAGTCTGCACATCCTAAACTCAAAACTCTGGTCAGCTGAAGAAGTGGGCTGTGCACATGAAAGCTCATGATTCCATCTACATGTTTTGTTAGTCTAGAAAGTGCTACCAGACCATTTGTTGTTTTTTAAGTTTATCCTGTACAGACTCAGTCAGCTACCCCTTGCAGTATTTAAAGCAGTGATTAATGGCCAGCTTGCTTCTCTCAGTGGTGCATGTCCTCACACTGTGCACGTCCGCCAGCTGGAGTGGGGCCCTGAGCGACATTGTCATCTATAGCCTGGCTGCCCTAGCTGTTGGCGGGGCTCCTAGCTGGCTCCACCCAGCTACCAGGCAGGCACTGGCTCACAGCAGTGGCTCCCCCAAAAGCTGTCAGCCGTGGCCAAGTTCACCACTGTGAGCCACTGCAGGGCTGAGTTTCACAGCAGGGAGCGGATCAGCAGCGAAACTGATATTTTTGACAGTTTCACTGCTGCTGTTGTTTCACCTTTCAGCTCCAGCTCTGGCTGTCTGCCTATGGAAGGCTCACAGCCAGAGCCCTCCTCTCCCTCCCTCAGCCTGGCCCTGGGGCTGACAGCCCAAATGTTTGCCCATGTGAGGATCAGAACTAGTGCGCCACTCCCTGCGCTGCAGCTGGCAGCCAGAGAGGAAATGTGAAATAGCAGCTGTGACACTGCCAAGAATGGCATTTTCACCGGGGGGGGGGGTTGCTTCTTGAAGGGAAACCAAGCCCTCCTCAGAGCTCACAGCACGGCCTCTTGGCTGTAGGGTGCACAGGGAGAGCTCCAGCTGTGAGCCCCTCTGCTAAGGCCCAGGTAGGAGACCTGCTGCTACCCACTGAGAGAGCAGCTGGGCAGTAAATGTGGCCGTCGATATACACACTAAGCCGCCTGCAGAGGTGATGTTATGTCAGTGTAGCAGGGCCCCACTTCTGCAGAAACAGCAACATAGACACTGATGTGATTGGGTAAGACGCTTTACCTGGATGTAACATTGTAGTGCAGACCACACAGGCAACCCCGCACACTAGCCTAGTCTTCATCATGCCCTATATGGTGAGATTAAAACGTAACCAGGAGGCTTGGGAGCAAGAGGTTACACCTGCCTGGCCCCAGGAGAGGGCGATGTGTGGAGCCTGCAAAAGCCCTGGCTGGGAGTGGTGTGAGGGCTGGCCTGCTGGCAGGAAAAGGGTGATGAGTCCTGGGTGAGGGCTGTTTCTGCACTGAACAATGCCCGTGCAGGGGAAGGAGGTGGCATGCAGCTAAGCCAGAGGGCTCGTTTGTCCCAGGAAAGTCAGAGTGCACCAAGCGGTGCCACAGCTGCAAGGTGGCTGGGGACTCTGGCAGAAGCAGAGAGGAAAGGTCAATGCTGCCTGAAGTGAATGTTTAACACTGCAGGCCCCAAACACTACTATGGGGCAGGGCAGAGCGCCCTGAGCTGGGGGAGGGGAGCTGAGATAACAGCCATGAGGCTCCCCAGGGCCCAGTCTGGGTGTTTTAAAGCCAAGGTGATTTTGACCAGGCTTTATAGGAACAAGGGGGGGACGGTTGATTCCTGTGGCTGAGTGACCCATTCAGGGCTGGCAGGTTGTTGGCTAGCCAGCTCTGTGGGCCAGAAATCAGGAAAGCAGCAGCTACAGAGCAAGGCAGTGAAAGGGTGGTGGTCACATTCCTGTCCCCCAGAGCTGTATTCTCCCCCCATGCTTGGAACCCAATGCCCAGCTCCATGTTCATGCCACCCATGGTCCTACAGATGGTGCTAGCCTGGGCTAGCTGCCCCCATTTCCTTAACCCAATGGTAAGTGTCCCCCCACTAATGGGCCTGGTGCCAGTGTGAACCAGCAGTCTGGGGCATGACAAAAGCAGGGAGCAGCTAATGAGACTATACAAACGGCCCCACTGGGTCAGAGCAATGACCTCTCTTGCCCCCAGCTGCTGCTAGTGGGTGGTGCCAGGTGCCCCAAAAAGGGCTGAACAGAGCCAGGCAACGGTTGAGTGATCCATCTCATCACCCAGTCCCAGCTTCAGGTGATCAGAGGCTCTGGGACACCCAGAGCATGGAGCTGCATCCTGCCCCCTTGGCTGACAGCCATGGATAGAGCTGTCTTCCAGGAAAATAGCTCGCTCATTTCTGAACCCAGTTGTTCTCGTGGCTGTCATAACCCCGGCACAGCAGCTCTGACATCACTTTGCCATCTACACACAAGGAGGCACGTGGCAACTTACACTGCAATAGCGTTCTCCTGAGCCTCAGATGCCTCGCACCCATCAGTTACCATGTGCGCAGCAATGCCAATTCGTTGGGAGACAGGTGGGGCTCTCTCAGCACTGCACAGCCAGAGGGCCCAGGGGCAGCCTCTCCCCTTCTAGAGCACCTGGGCTAGGAAAGGCAGATGCAAGAGAGCTGGGGAGAAGCCCCCCCAGCTGCTGCAATTCCAGGCTCTCCCCACCAGCGGTCCGGGAGCAGTTTTGATTCCTCTTAGGCCAGTGGTCTCCAACCTTTTTACACCGAAGATCACTTTTAAAATCTCAGAACAGGTAAAGATCTACCGCCCCGCCTCTTCCTTGAAGCCCCGCCCTCTCTATTCTCCTCCTGTCCATCATTTGCTATCCCCAGCCCTTACTTACACACTCTGGCTACATCTAGGCTGTCTCTACACTGCACCCCTTTTCCGGAAAAGGGATGCAGATGAGACAAGTCCGAATTACAAATGCCATGGGGATTTAAATTTTCCCCACTGCATTTGCATGAACATGGCTGCCGCTTTTTTCCGGCTCGGGGCTTTGCCGGAAAAAAGCGCCAGTCTAGTCAGGGATCTTTCAGAAAATAAAGCCTTTTCCAAAAGATCCCTTATTCCTCTTAAAATAAGGGATCTTTCGGAAAAGGCTTTATTTTCTAAAAGCTCCGCGAGTAGACTGGCGCTTTTTTCTGGCAAAGCTCTGTGCTGAAAAAAAGTGGCAGCCATTTTTATGCTAATGAAGTGGGGGAGATTTAAATCCCTGCTTCATTTGCAATTGCGATATGTCTAATTTGCATCCCTTTTACGAAAAAGGGGTGCAATCTAGACGTAGCCGCTGATAAACAGTTTATTTTAAAATTATGTAATATATAAAATTAAAATCTCGTTTATAGTTATGAAATAAATGGTCTGTTTTTTATTCATGCTATTTAAATCTACAATGAAGCATTTATAATTATACATTTTGTGGGGAAAGTTCTGCGGCTGGGGGCAGGGGAGAGGGAACAAGGTGCTGGGAGGGCAGAGGACAGGGTTCTGCAGCAGGGGACAGGATGCCAGTGGGGACAGAGTTCAGGGAATGGGGACAGAGTTCTGTAGCTGGGGACAGGGGAGTAGGGTCTGGGGAGTGGGGGCAGGGTGCCAGTGGCAGCAGAGAGTCCCCTGCATCTGCCTCCTCCCAGGATTCTCCCCTTCCCAGAGGGAAGACAGCACATGCCTCCGCTCCCCCCCACGGGGCAGGGAACCCCCTCACGTGCCTGTCCCGGGGCCAACCCCCTCTCCCGTGGCAGGGCCAAACTCACGCGGGTGCCTGCCCCAGGGCCAAACCCCACCCTTCCACGGCATGGCCCGGCCCATCCCTTCTCCTCCCACAGCGTGGCCAACCCCCGCGGGCACCTGCCCCGGGGCCAAACCCCCCTTCCACAGTGCAGCTCAGCCCGGCCTGGCCCAGCCCAACCAACCCCTGCCCTCCCCTCCTGCAGCAAGGCCAAACCCCCCTCCTGTGGCACTGCCCAGCCCAGCCAAACCCCGGGGCCAACCCCCACTCCTACAGCACAGGGATACCCCTGCTCTCAAGTCACCCCTTCAGCGCTAGCAGCGCTGGGAAGCCTCCGCACTCCTCCTCTGGGACCGACGCCCGCTCCCCCAGCATGCAACAGAGCTGTAGGAGAGGAGTAGCCCGTGCACTTCCAGAACTCCCAGAAGTGACGCGGGCTTCAAACAGGACTTTTGTCCACCCCGCGGGAAGCCGGCACTACACTAGAGGTAGGTAGCGGGGCTTCTCGGGGGTGGGGAAAATGGGGAGTGGGGTTGCCCGAATGCCTTGCAATCGACTGGGCAAGGCCTTGCGATCGATGGGTTGGTGACCACGGTCTTAGGCTATGGCTACACTGGCGGCTTCTTGCACCAGACTATCTTACACAGGGGTTCTTGTGCAAGAAAACATCCACACTGCCATGTACAAGCTGTGCTTTTGTACAAAAGTATCCATGGCAGTGTGGAAACTCTCTTACACAAGAAAGCTCTGATGGCCATTTTCGCCATAGGGCTTTCTTGCGCAAGAAACCCCTGCTGAGCATCCACACTGCCCTCTTGCACGAGAGTGCTTACACCTGATAAAAAAGAAGCCCTCTCTCACCACACCATACTGTAAATTTCCTTACGCAAGAATGGCTGTACTTGCATAAGAAGCCATGGCTGTGTCTACACTGGCATGAATTTCCAGAAATGCTTAAAACGGAATACTATTCAGTTTTCCCGGAAAAGGAGCATCTACATTGGCAGGCTGCTTTTCCGGAAAAGCCCTTTTCCGGAAAAGCATCTGGGGCCAATGTAGACGCGCTTTTCCGGAAAAGAGCCCCGATCGCCATTTTTTCCGGAAAAGACTACTGGGCTGTCTACACTGGCCCTTTTCCGGAACAGTGTTCCGGAATAAGGACTTATGCCCGAGCGGGAGCAGAATAGTTTTTCCGGAATAGCGGCTGATTTTGTACAGTAGAGCATCGTTGCTTTTCCGGAAATTCAAGGGCCAGTGTAGACAGCTCGCAGCTTATTCCGGAAAAGCGACTGATTTTCCAGAATAAGTGGCCCAGTGTAGACACAGCCCATGAGTGTAGACGTAGCCTTGGGCTACATCTACATTGGCACATTCTCACACAAAAACTCTTTTATGGACGAGTTCTTCTGCAAAAACTCTTTGACTGCGTCTAGACTAGCATGATTTTACAGAAATACTTTTAATTGAAAAGTTTTGCGGAAATACTTTTAACGGAACTGGCCACAGATGCTTTTGCACAAAAGCATCCGTGGCCAGTCTAGACACGATTTTGCGCAAGAAAGCCCCGATCGCCATTTTAGCCATCGGGGCTTTTTTGCGCAAAACAGTTCTTCCCTGTCTACACTGGCCCTCTTGCGCAAGTATTCTTGGGCAAGAGGGCTTTTTCCCCGAGCGGGAGCGTGAAAGTAACTGCGCAAGAAGCACTGATTTTGTACATTACAAAGTCAGTGCTCTTGTGCAAATTCAAGTGGCCAGTGCAGACAGCTGGCAAGCTTTTGCGCAAAATCTTGCCAAGCTAGACGCACCCTTCTAGAAGAGAGCGTCTACACTGGCATGTGCTTTTGCACAAGAGCATCCATGCCAGTGTAGACGCTCTCTTGCGCAAGAAAGCTCTGATGGCCATTTTAACCATAGGGCTTTCTTGCGCAAGAAATTAATGTTGCCTGTCTACACTGGCCTTTTCTGGAAGAGCTCTTGCGCAAGAAGCCCTGATTTTCTACAATACAACGTCAGTTTACTTGCGCAAGAACACGCGGCCAGTGTAGACAGGTGGCATGATTTTGCGCAAGAGCAGCCATTTTCATGCAAGAATGCGCCAGTGTGGACACAGCCTTAGAAGGAAACTGCTTAAAGTATTGGCACCATGCAAGGTGCTCAGCAAAACATCCACCCCATTCACCCTGCAGCAGCAGATGGGAGGGGAGGTGCTGGGCAGGCCTCCTACAGGAAACATGAGAATAAAAAAAGACAGTTTAATTCAGCTTTGAGAAAAGCAAAGGGATGAAGATGGTGTTGGGGAGGAAGTGTCATTACCCTAAATCTAGCTGGTACTGAGCAAGCAATGCATGGAGAGGACTGATTAAACAGCCCTGCTCAGCCAGCTCCCAAGCAGGCAGTGTGGGGCTGTGGGCCTTATTCCAGCCCTGGGCTCAGGCAGCTGAAATGGCAGCAAGCAGGCTCCATGAAGCGTCTCACCGCTCAGGCCTTGCCACAAGTGCAGCAGACTTGGGTATCAGTGTGTGTTGGCAGCAGAGCATCAACTCCATTCATCTGTCCCCTGTAGCACAAAAGAGGGTTTCCCCCTCCCCCACTGCCACCCCACCAGATACACAAAATACAGTCTCCACCCCACACACACCTGGGACACATTTTGAGTTTTTTATTTTTACAAACTTCTGAAAGAATCACTGAGCAGACTAGATTGTGTGATCTGAGAGCAGAAGCCCCTTGAAAGCCTTCATCCATGAGCTTCCCACAGGGTGGGGGGGAGGAATAGAAACTCAATAGTCATCGAACTGAAAGTTGGGTGCTGGTACCAAAATATAAAGGCCTCACAGGCTTGGCAGACAGCAGTTATGGTTCTAGCCCTATAAAAATCCAAGCTCTAGAAGAGGCGGGGTGTGAACAGGTCCCCAAGGGCTCTCACTGGTCCTCCAAATGGGATTGGACAGCACACACATGAAGGAGGAATTAAACCAGCCAACTGCTGAAACCCAATGGCAGAGAGGGCTCCCAACACTGGGAAACAGGGACCAACTAGGCCACTGCATTGGGAATTTCGAAGGGGGTGAGGTGGCGGTCGATGAAAGCGAACAGGCCCCAGGGGAGGGCCCAGGCAGAGGAGGAGTCTCGCCAAGTCACTCGCTCGGCCAGCTGGTGTGAATGGCTTCATTTCTTGCCCTGTTTCATTAGGAGGCTGTCACTGCAGGAGAGAGAAGTGAGCCATTACAGACTGCACAGGCAGGGAGAGTTTAATCAGCAGATCCAGCCTGTCCACATGCCCCAGTAGCAGCGCCGGGAACAGAGCTGGCTTCCAGTCCTGGCTAAACTAGCATCTCTCAAAGCTCCATGACCCCTGGGAGAAGTAGCCGTTCAGCCCTTCTTACAGTGGCAGAGTCGAAGGCAGAGGAGGAAATAACTCCAGGTCGCACAAGATGCGGCCACAGCGGAAACAGAACCCGGGAGTCTTGACTCCCAAGCCCCACTCTAGCAGCTGGCCTACCCGTGTCACAGGTGGGATTCAGCAGGGGCAGGAGAGAACCATAAACACCAGAGACCTTTGAGAGCATGGAGGGAGTTTACACTCCAAGGGGGCTGAAAGAGCCTCTGAGGAAAAGGAACCTGCATGGAGAAAGCCCCCCTCCACACAACAGAGCTCACCTACAGCATGCAATGCCCATGCAAGCTGCCTCCTTCCATGATCCCAGCCTGCCTGAGCCTGGGCTCCCCACACCACCTGCCTGCCTGCCTGTCACACTGGGGCACCTCACAGTGTGACGTATCTGCCCGCAGCACATCCCTGGGAGCTAGGACAGTGCTACCAGTCCATGTACAGCTGGGGAGCAGACAGATGTGAAGGCCTATGTTCTCACAGGCACTTAAGCACCAAACTCCCACGGAGTTGCCAAAGTCACACAGAAAGTCTGTAGCAGAGAACTAGACTCAAGTGTCATGCTAGTGCTCAAACCCCTAGACCACCCTCTTCCTTATGGTGCACTTCCCTTGTGGCCTGAACTGCTGATAGCCACCAGCCCTGCTCCCATGCGCTGGAAAAGGCATCACCCAAAGTGACAAGTGCCTTACCTTCCTCTGCAGGGCAGGAGAGGCAGCCACGAGAGAGAAAAGAGAAAAACAATTAGATTTAACTTGATCTGACCTGAGCTTTAGCAAGACTTGCATTACCGGTCCCATTGTGCATTAAATGCGCATGTGGCCTCCTCCCTCCTTGCTCCCAGGGGGAAAGGGGACATTGGGGCCATGTGGCCTCTTCCCTCCCAGTTGCTCCAAGGATGCTGGGGCAGGTGTGCACATGCTCTTCCGCTCCCTGTGGGAGATGGGGGTGGCGCACACTCGGCACACTGCACCTCTTCCTCCCCTCCCCAGGGTGGGAGAGGGGCCTCAGCAAAGGGGGCGAGGCTGTAGGCGGGGCTAGTGGCCTGCCTCCGCCTAGAAACTTCTCTTCTCAAATGTTCTTTGTGACAGACAGCGTGACAGACATCTCTCCTTTTATAACAGTATAAATACAGACAAGCAAGGCCCTCCCGTACAATCCATGGACTGCCCTACTCAAGGGAAATAGGATTCAGGGACATCTCTGGGGGCTCAGAACGCCTTTAACATTCATATACAGAGGGAGTGAGCTTCGGGAAAAGGGAAGAATCCACCTTCTGGAGTCTTTCTGAACCACCTTACCTGGTGAAGTCCGAATCCTGTAGGTTCAACTGCAAGTTATCTGCTGTGAGATACACACGGTTCTGCGACGCTGCAATCTGGAAGACAGACCAAGTGAGGGCAGGATGGCTGAAGTGGGGGCAAGTTTGCAGAAGGGTGGGGTCAATGAGGCCCCTTCACCTCCTTACAACTGCTACCTTGCAGACATTTTGTGTGTGTGAGTGTGAAAGAAAGAAAGAAACGGACTCTGTGCTGTTGAGTGTAGTCTGGGTCCTTGGGAGGTGATGACCCGGGGGCTTTCAGGGAGGTTTTTAAGAACAGGCTGAACACATACTTGTGAGGGATGCTCTGGGTTTATTTGGCCCTGCCCAAGTAGAGGACCGGACTAGAGGACCTCTCAAGGTCCCCTCCAGCCCTACACTGCTATGATCTATGACACCTGCCAAGGCTGCACCAGTTACCCTTTAAACTCAGTTTAAACACAAATGTAATTAAGTTGGTGCAAAATCGTGTGGACATTCTTAATCAGATTTAAACCTGGTTTCTGTTGAGTTGCCATAAATTAAAACAGAACTGGGTCCAGATGAATCAATTGAAGCTAGGCTTACAATCAAATCCCAAAGGTCTACACATCAGGAGTGGGCAATAGTTTTTGATAAGAGGCCACTGCAAGAATTTGGTAAGTGGTCAAGGGCTCCACTCTTTGTTAATGGAGGAGGTGAAGGATCTGGGATGGAGGTGGGGGGAAAGGAACCTTAGTGTAAAGGATTGGTATGCAGGAGGGAGTGGGGTGGCAGGTGCAGGCTCTGGCCAGGAGTCGCTCACCTTAGGCGGCTCCGGACCAGCAGCCTAGCAGGCCCCTCAGGCAGGCTCCCTCCGTCACAGCCACATGCTGCTCCAAGCAGCTGGCTGTGGTGGGCCATGTGCTTTTTGTGTCCCCCTTTGGCAGGAGGGATACTCTGTGTGCTGCCTGCGCTGCAAGCACAGCCCAGGTAAGCTGAGAGACTGTGCCGGGGCTTGGGTAGCATGCAAGGCCCCTCCCCCAAGGGCACACAGCAAGCACATAGCCCCTGCAACCAGCTGCTTTGAGCAGCGTGCTGGGACACAAGCAGGGCACTCCTGCTGGGCAGCGGGGCGTTTGTATCTGGTCCATATTCTGCCTGCCTCCGGTCTACCTGGAGCTCTCTATTGGTACAAGAGCACATCTTAGTTACAGTAGTACCAGTCTGAATAAGGACAAAGTCATGCCCTACATCCAGGGCCATCAGATTTGGAGAACTTGTGCTCATTCCATCTTCCATCACATTGACCTCTGACACCCAAGCAGGCATGTGCCCCTTTCCCACACCACAGGTACTGGGGCCTCTCGGTAGCTGTGGCTGGGTATAGGATGCTGATATAGATCTGACTTTACGGTGGGGGGAGGCTCCTACTCCCCCACCAAGATCACAGATCAGTACAGGCAACCCCCACTTGACAGAACAGTGGGGTGAAAAGGGGAAAGGTCAGGAGGAAGCAGGTCACATTCGCCTTTGACTCATCACATGGCCTCTGGGCTGTGGGGTGTGCAAACAGGACTGTGAAGCAGAATGAGACAGGCACCCCACCCCACCCCACCCCACTCACAGTCTTGGAGATGTTCTGGGCAGCTCGGATCTTGCGCAGCTTGATATAGCCTGGGTTCTTGCTCAATGCTTCGCCAATGTGGGACCCACAGTAAGTTAAGGGGGAATCTTCTAACAGACCCTTGCCCAGCTTCCCCTCCTAACAGTAACCACATTCTGTCTGAAACAATGAGCATGGCATCAGTTTGACCTTTGGCTCCAGGGACAGCACATGCCCCCCCCAAGCCACAGGCAATGGGATGACAAGAGCTGGATGTAGATCAAGTCAACTGTCAGTTGGGAATGGAGGCTCCAGCCTACACCAAGACCAAAGGCGAACACAGACAGCCCCCTTGCTCTGCCCAGAGAAGAGTGACACCAGTCACATCTGCCTTCAGTCCCTGTGCGTGCACCTCTCAGGCTGACAGAGGCACCCTGTGTTCCAGCCCATGCCAGACACTCTGACCAACCCCTCCTCCTCCCCAGGGCACGAAAAGGATATCATCTTGGCAGCCGTGGCTTCCCCCTCTGCCTGGACAATCTTTTGCCTCTGTTCCTGCTTGGCCTTCTCCACCAGAAACTGGGCTCGCTGGGCCTCTTGCTGAGCTAGGGAGGGAAAAGGCCAAAATCAGAGACATCAGAACCAGGTCCCATCTTTTTAAATCCCATGGCAGGATCCTTCCTACAGTCTGTTCCTTGGGGCTTGTGCTTCTCAGGGCCTGCCATTACAGTATCTTGGACCCTTGCCTAGCTCATCATTATTGTCCACGTCTTAGAAAGGGAACCCCTAAGGATGTGTTGGCTGTATCCAGCACAGGGCGGCGGGGCCCCCTAGGCACAACCACGATACAGCTACAAGCACCAAGAGTCAGGAACTAAAGGTGCGGAGCTCCCTGAAGCAATGGCAACTCAGGGATGGAGAATCTTTAGTCCAGCTTCCATGATAAAGCACTTTCAAATGCTGCCCGTCAAATACACAGGTCTGGATGCTGGCCAAGGGACCCAGACTTTGGCAAGAGCTGACTGTGACTACAGCCCTGGGATGCTAGTGCCATTGAGACACAACTTGTGGCACTAAGTTGCCTGATGCGAAAAGGAAAGGAATGGAGCTGTCTGTGGCTGATGCTCCCAGTAGCATCCTAGCATTCACCTGTCACAGAGGCAGATGTGCTCAGAATTCCAAACCATAAGGGCCACTCCAGCGTACTCACTTCCTAGCACTGGGCTGGGCTTGCAGGCAGCTCCAACTCACCCACTTGCTTGGCCTCAACAGCTGCTGTGTATTCACGGCTAAAACTCAGCTCTGTGATAGCCACATCATCCAAGATGAGGCTGAAATCCTTGGCTCGCTCTGTCAGTTCCCGTCGGATAAGCAGAGAGACCTGAAATACAAGGGTGGGGAGGAGGAGGACTGTAACCCACTGAACTCTTCCTTTACCATTCTCTCCAAAGCATCACTGCCTCCCTCTCCTTCAGTCCACTTCCTAGGGTCCCTAGTATCCTGAATAACAAGGAGAGGATTCTTGGGTAGCCAGGACCCTTGAATATCCAAGTCCTACAGAGGCCAGGACCATCTGCTGCACGGAAAAACTATAAGAGACCCTGCAGCCAACAGATGTGGAAAAATGTGACCCCTATTAGGTTTTGGCCTAGTCTCTAAAAGTCAGAGATCAGCTTAAATGCTGGAGCATGAATTTTAATATCCCTTCCAAAAATGGTATGGGCTGTTAAAATGTTAATGTTGCCATTAACTGAGTTCTCTCAGTCCTCAGCAACACTTTCGTGGCAATGATTTCCTAAGTTTACATCACACAGCGTGGAAGCGTTTCCTACTATGAGGTCTGAATTTCCCACCTTTCAATGTAGGTGTTCACTTGTTCTGAGACAAGGCCAAGAGAAGTTTCGGAGCTCTTTTTTCTACAGGGGTCATTATTGTAGAGACTTATGTCCCCTATTTGTCTCCTTTCTAAGGAAACAATCCCAGTGACCCCCTGATCATTCTCCACTCTTCTCTGAACTGCCTCCAGCCTGCAATATCCATTGGAGACGCCGTGATCAATACTGCACACAGTATCTAGAGAAGGCTGTACCAGTGATGTATATAAAGGCATTACAATATTCCCTGTATTATTCACAATCCTTTTCCATATGTCTCCTAATACTCTGTTTTTCTTTTTGACCACAGAGGCTATGACTGAGCTGTCTGTGATGTCCAGGTCTCTCTTGAGCTGATACAGTTAATATTGAATCCTGCAGTATAAAGTAAACCAGAGGTTCAGCTCCCCCCACCCCCCATGCATTATTTTGCATTCCCTGACAAGGGACTTCATTTGGTAGCACGTGGCCCAGTTCTCTAGCATGTCCGGGTCTCTTTAAAGTTCCTCCCAGTCCCTCTCTTGTCCAGACTAACCCAAATAACTATTATTTGCATATTTTGCTTCTTCACTGCTGAATATACAATATATCCCTTTCTCCTTTCTCCATTACTTCTCTTATATGCGCAAGTACCATTTTCTATCCTCCAGAAGAGGCTGCTAATGAGAAAGCGACTATTCTTTTTAGCAACTCCAATACTTCATCCTGAAACTCCTTCTGAGCTATATCCCAGCAGGGCCTGGTGATTTATTGCCTTGTAAATGATCAATGTGGAACGGACCTCATCTTCATATCAGAAAGGACAGAAAATTATAGGAATCCCTCTAACATCTCAGTGCTGAAGTCTGGTGTCAGGAGAATATGCAACTTCTCAATCAAATCTTTATCCTCCTTAATCGTACTCTTAAACCTCTGATAATCCAAGGGACTCACCAATTTTCTCAGGCTTCCTGCTTCTGATACATTAAAATAATCTAATTTGTTTTATGACTTTCGCTATTTTCTCTTCAAACTATCTCTTCCCTTTAAATTTTCCTCTTCCACATTGCCTGCTACAATGTATTCACCCGTTCATTTGCTTCATAATGACTAGCTTCTGAAATTATGAAGGATTTCTGTTTGGCTTGAATAGCATCTTCAGTTAGTCATACGGATTCACTCTTTGCCTTTCAGGATCCTTTTTAGTTCAACAGTGCCCATGTCTTCTCTATTTTTTTTAGAAGTAGAATCAATTCTATCTCTTGGAATTTTATCTGCTTCTTTATCATTTAACTTCTTTTGACTAACTTACTCATTTTATTGAAATCCCCCTTTCTAAAGTTTAGTGTCACTTGTTGGTATCGTAGGAGCCCAAAAGATGTTGAATCTTATTAAACTGTGGTTATGATTATTTAGTGGTTGTGCTACTGTAACTTCATGACAGCTTCTTAAGACTAACATGAACAAATATTTTCTCTCTTGTGCAGTTTAGAACTTGCTTCTTGGAACAGCTATCACTTAAAATGTTGATGAAAAGCTTCCATTGTGCTATTGGACCAGGCTGCGTGTGGGAAGTTAAAACCCCCATTATTGCCATTAGGTTTTCCTGCTTTTGATGTCTCTCCACACTGTGCACTCAAATTGCTTTTTTTAAACTGGAGGCCAGTAATACATTCTTCCATCTTGGGATCTGTATCCCTGGAGATTCAATGGTGTGGTTCTGGGCTATAAGAATTTTTCTATAAAATCTTTTTGATACAGCAGTGCTCTGCCAGTGTACTCTGTCTATATTATATAGATTGACCATAGGCCAATGTAAAGAAATTTACATTTAGCCTCCATGACCTCTTTCCTGCATTTCCCTGTTACTGCTCCCAACACGTACCAGAACCAAAAGTTCCACCTCACTCACCAGAAGCCAGTGGAGGTTTCTCATAGTATCCACTGCCTTTGAACCTGGTGCCAACAGATAATCCTTCCACACCCACCTCTGTCCCTTGTCCATCCTGTGCTGTGAAGGGGGTTGGGAGTGGGGAAGAAGGAGGGGATAGCTAACTCCAGGCAAGCTCTACCATTCCAGGTCCTCCACCATAGGGTTACCTGAGCTCGTTGAGTGATGAGTTGGGAAGCATTGAACTTGGCCACAACACTTTTGAGCACCTCATTGACAATGGAAGGAAGGACCCGCTCCTCATAGTCCAGACCCAGGCGCTGGTACATTTTGGGCAGCTCTGCAGCATTGGGGCGTGAAAGGACACGCAGAGAGATGTTCACCATCTGTAGATCTAAGAGACAGAGAATCAGATTGACTGGATCACCTTCCAGCCTGGCAATGTTCCAGCTCTGCCAATACTCCTAAATTTGCAGGCCCCAAGCCAATATTCCAGTCATAGGCTCTCCACTAACTGATAAAGTTTTACTCCTGGACTGCAGCCCCATCCCACTATTCCAATCCTGTGCATGCTCAGCTCTGCTTAGGCGCCACAACATGCTCTAATATTCTAGTGCTGGGCTAATACAGAAATAATTGGCAAAGGACTGTGCCCTAAGAAAATGGTCTCACCTTTAGAGCCTGTTGGGGAGGAGATTTTTCGGGGATGAGCTCGGATATCATAAATTATCGGATACTGAAACCAGGGAACTCTGAAACGCCAAGGATTAAATGTTATACAGTAAACAGAGGTATCAAGAAGGCGAGAAAGCGGTTGGGGACAGAGCGTGAACGTGTGGGAGAGGAGGGGGGAGACAGTGAGATCAAACACTGAAGAATATCAAAGAAGGATAAAACAATATTTAAAGGACTAACTTAGGACTTGAACGATCATATTTTCAAAGGAAAAACAAGACACTCCAGCTACTTGTTTGAGTTGCCACCCCACCAAGGATGTGGTCAGTCGTGGGGACCCTGCCGTCACCCACTCCTGCACATGCTGGAAAGCTGTGTCCCTCCCCTACCCCGCTTGGGGGTGGTATTGCCACTTAACCCCCGCACGTCCTCCATACCCCACTATTTGGCCTGTGGGCTGCTATCATCTGATCAAGCAGCAGAAAGTAGTGCAAAGCAGAAAGCTCTGGGCGCACAGTCCAACCACTCAGGTTGCTGGTCTGGCGGTCGTTTTCTGTAGGAGTTAGGAGACCTCCATGGGCCCAGTGCCCACCAAAGAACCCAGGGTTAGGGCTCACACCCCAGGAACCTTCGTCCCTCCAAGCACCCCCCTACCTGAAGTGCAGCCCCTCAGCCATGATCGTGTCCGGCTGGATCCCACCGATGCGGTTGAAGAATATCGCCCGCTGGCCTCCTTCCACTGCGGGCAGAGCGGGAACGGGTCAGGGGCGCGCAAGGGGGCGGGGAGGGGGCGGCTGGCGGGAGGGGCCGGCGGCAGCGGGACTCACCGGTGAAGATCGACTCGCGGACTCCGTAGGCGACGGCGCCGGCTCCCAGCAGCAGCTTGAGGGCGGTGCCCATCCCGCGCGGCCCGGCCGGCAGCCGCCCCGCCAAGTCCTTCAGGTTCTGGGCCATGGCGAGCTCGGGCAGGCGGGCGCTGCGGGACGGACAGTGAGTGAGACAGACAACCCCTCCCCCCCGCCCGGCACGAGAGACTCGGGTCGCGCTCCCCGGCCAGCAGCCAGCCCTCACCTGCCCCCACGTTGCCGCACAGGAGGGAGAAAGGGCACCGGAAGTGTCCGCGCTCTAACCCTCCGACGGGAACAGGTGACCGGAAGCGGCTTTCCCCTTTTCCAAGATGGCGACCTGAGATTTTAAAAACGGGCTAAGGACGCGCCCGCCTCAGGTAAGGCTGACGGGAACCGAGCGCGCCATTTTGGTTAATTGGGATCCTGTTAGCGGCCAGTAGGGCCAAGAGCCGGTTACAGAGCACGTGACGCCGATGGTTCCGTCCTCTTACCGGAAGCAGCCTGTCGCGCACCGGAAGTGCTAGGCAAGTGGCCGATTTCTTGGCCCTCCGCGCCGCGAGAGGGACCGCGAGGTCCCCATTCAAGCGAGCAGGAGCCGTAGCTGTGACGCTACTTCCGGTCCTAAGATGGCGGCGCCCACGCGGCAGCTGCGCAGGCCGGCAGAGGAGACAGACCCGGCCCAGGAGGCAAAGCGGCCCCGGGCGCAGCGGCGGCGGCTTCTGGTGCTTCTCGAGGGAGCGAGTCTGGAGACCGTTAAGGTGCCGGGGAACCGGGCGGGCTGGGCCTGGCGAAGCTCATCGCCCCCGTCTCGTTCTCACGCTCCCCTCACTGCTCTGGCTGCAGGTTGGGAAGACCTACGAGCTGCTGAACTGCGACAAGCACAAATCGCTGCTGCTGCGGAGCGGCCGGGACCCAGGGGAGGTGAGGCCTGACATCACACACCAGGTACGACCCCTGCGGGAGGTGATTATGCGACAGCTACCCAAAAGGGAACGTTTTCTCTGGTCTCCCCGTTAAGGAGAGATCCGCTTGTTATTGAATCCTTCCGTGGCTATTTAAATTTAAAAATCTCGTTACTTATGTAAACGACTTTCCCTTTACATCTTGCTACAGCACATAGGGTTGCCAGGTGTCCAGTTTTGAACCAGACAGTCCAATATTTTAGCTTTCTGTGCAGGAAACAAATTGAGAAAATATAAATGTCCAGTATTTTCTAAATAAGATGTAAAGTAGATGTAATATCAAGTATGTCCGGTATTTTTGTTGAAACCATCTGACAACTCTAACCGCACAGTAAGTGCAGCTTTTTGGACTCTTTCCTCACTACAGCCTTAGCAGAATAGTCCCTTCCTGGTCATTGTGCCCAAACCCAGGTGCCTTTGAGTTTATCCTCCTTTTTAGCATCACATTCTCTAGTGTCATGTTCTTTCTCCATTTTGTGCTTTCTCACTTAAGAGCCTCTTAATGCTCATGGATAGTCCCCTGAACCGGGCTGGTCTGCTGCAGGTTTACATCCACACCCAGAAAAATGTTCTGATTGAAGTCAATCCCCAGACCAGGATTCCCCGAACCTTTGATCGATTCTGTGGTCTAATGGGTAAGAGGTTCAAACTGGCTCTTGATTTTTTTTTTTTCCCTCCAGCTCCTGGCTTTATGACCCTGTGATCCTATAGCTTGTCTTTATTTTATCATCACCTTTCTCTCCTCACGCTCTCCCCCCTCCCCCCCGCTTGAATTCCAGGTTCAGTAGTTTAGGGTGGGGGAAGAGGCTTTCAGAATGAAGCAACATAGGATGGAAGGAAGCCATAAATATTCAGGACTCACATTTTTTAGAAAACATTGAAAGATCAATATAGACTCAGATTTGAAGGTCAGACTAAATGAGCAAGCATGCTGGTCCCTTTTGATCTGCACATTGCAGACCAGATCCACAGCCACCCAGCTGCTGAGAGAGACCCAAATCCTTTTGCTAAGTTAGGGAAGTCCACATATCCTGATGTAAAGACTGCTACAGAAAATCCACAGTTTACACTAGTTTAAACCCATGAGTTGACTCTGTTGCAGAGGAAGGCAATACAGAAAACAAACCCTGGGTCTGTTCACATGTCAGAGCAGAACCTTCTGTGAATCTGGGGATATAAACACCAGTTAGAGATGGTTTGGGAGAGTGGGAGGAGAGCTGTTGCCACAAGGGAAGGTTCTGCATTGCCCATGCATTGGAAATCATAAGTTTCAGACATGAAACTTTAGCCTTTTTCCAACTCAGCTTGCTGAAGAATGGATATTCTAATGTTGATATGAAACTTCCTCATTCTTTCTCCTTCCAGTTCAGCTGCTACATAAACTCAGTGTCCGTGCAGCTGATGGACCCCAGAAACTATTGAAGGTAACAAATTTCCTAACAGTTGAGGGGCAACTTAATGATTTTGTGGTGCTCATTGAGAACTGAGAATGTGGTAGAAAGAGACTGTGCTACTGTACAGAAAAGTTCAAAAGCTTCAGAGGGGTAGCTGAGTTAGTCTGTACAGGATAAACTTAAGCAAATAGTATGTTAGTACTTTAAAGTGCTACCACACTATTAGTTGTTTAAGTTTATCCTGTATAGAAAAGTTGAATCCCAAGTTCTCATCTCTAAACCTCCAGCTAAATTTGCTTCCACATGCAGGTCATCAAGAATCCAGTGACTGATCATCTTCCTGTGGGCTGCATGAAGATAGGCACCTCTTTCTCCGTCCCCAATGTTACGGACGTGCATGAACTGATTCCCACATCAGAGCCTGTTGCAGTTGTTGTGGGAGCTTTTGCCCATGGCTCGGTAAGGGCAGTGGAGGCTGATGCATCTCTTTTCCTATATTTGCCTGGTGGAGCAGTAGACCTTTCTGGGGAAGTAGGAGACTCTTTCCCACGAGAGGCGTGCTGTTAGCAGGATAGTCCCTTTCTGTTTTCTACAGGAATTGTCTTGAAACTTTGATCATATGCCACACCCTTGTTTTTCTTCACCTGAATACAAGGTGTTGTGGGTCAATAATAGTTCCAACTTGGTTCAAGAGTGGGTGCATATGAGTTTTGGGTGGATTGCCCTCTATAGCGTGGAAAGTACTAGAAGCGTGCCTCAGGATTGTCAGTGGCTGGGGGTGTTAACTAACTGGAGAGCAACATGGATTGTTTTGGTTCCTTCTCTCTCCCCAGCTGAATGTTGACTACGCAGAGAAGATGATCTCCATCAGTAACTATCCCCTTTCTGCTGCCCTGACATGTGCAAAGATCACCACAGCCTTTGAGGAGGCTTGGGGAGTGGTGTGAGCCTGCCATACTTGTCTCTGAAGTTTGACTGTTTGACCTTTCTAGAATTGGTAGCTTTTTTTTTTTTTTTTAAACTCATGCATGTGTGGGGAGTATTGAGTTAGCCTTGGCTTAAGGTTCAGTGGTGGAGTTAAGTGCTGAGCTCTTTCTATACAAGCTGCTGCCATGGCTGAAGGCTAACTGGCACCCCTCTGGACTGTTCTCTCCATATTAAAATCACTTTTGATAAAAATTTGTTTGTGCTGCAACTTTACCTGAAGGCGAGTAAAGGGACAGGAGCGATGCTGGAGGGTGTCTGCCTATACTATGACCTTTACTGCCATAAACCTATCCTTCAGCAACAGTGAACAGCCCAATCAAGAGTAACCTTCACTCAGGACACACACTGATAAATGTGAGCCAAAGAGGTCTCCCACTGCAGATATTTAAGACTTGAACTCAGTTCCCTGGGGAAGAGGGTTCCACCCCTCCCACTCACCAGAAAAAGCAACTGAAGCAAGAGTGGGGCAGGGGGAAAATAACAGAACAACTTTTTTTTATCTGGGATGACTGAAGTAAAAAAATTCGAGGTGGTTCCATCCCCACATAGTGGTGGTGTTTAGTGCTTTACAATCATCTGAATTCAGCAGAAAGGAGTGTCCACCAGAGAGCAGCAGAGATAAGGCAACATGTAGAGGGTGTGGGAAGTGGAGGGGCATTGCTCCCTGCACCCCTCACCAGTGGGGTCTCTGACCCTGTACTCTCTGTTCCCATCATCACATTGACAGAACGGTTGAACTTGAACACAGCAAACTTGGCAGGTGATGCTTCAGCAAGGGATGAGTCCATCACCTGTGACAGTTCACACACGGTACAAACTGAAAGGAAACAGGCACAGTCAAGTGTTAAGTATCCCCTATTCACATCTGTTACCCCATAAGCCTGACATATCTTTGCCCTCCCCTTTTTTGTTCTAATCCTCAGCTCTCCCTACCCCAGCTGTACCTCAGCCTTACCTTTTAACTGTTACTCTGCTTTCTTTAGCTTTTCTTTTCTTGGCACAAGTGCTCTGCGGATGTAAGGCAACGTGAGGAATAAAGTGAGGAATAGTATGTGGCCTACAAAATAAATAGATGTATACACCTGTGGGGGGGGGAGAGAGGGAGTTAGTGGCTACTTCACATGCTGATCTTTTTCCCCCTCAGCCCCCCTAGTCTTTCTGCCTTTTTCAAGGCTCTTGTGTACCTTGACCCACTTGTCCCAGGCAAAAAGGCAGAATGGTACCAGTGAATAACCCATGAACATCCAGTGGATAGCTTGCTGTAGCACATAGTAGAGAGGCTTCAGGATCGTTATGGAGGCCCAGGCCCTCAGAACAGGAGCGTCCTGCATGAGGTCCATGACCTGACAAAAAAAGGAAAGAGTAGTCAGTATGATATTCCTACTGTAACTTGGCATCTACAACCATTATGCACAAGGCCTGTGCATTCAATAATCTAAGAATTGGGATCTGTGCTCTTGCAGTGTTCTCAGATTGCAGACAGTTAAATGACTGAAAAAAGTTCAGTCGAGTTTTAATGTGAACTCTGAAGAGAACGACAGCTCTTGTTTACAGCTAATCACAGGCTATGTTTACAATAGAAAGGTTTGGTAACAAGTGCTGTCGAAGTGCAAAAGTCACTAAAAGTGAAAACCAGTCAAACCAATTTTTCTGCCTCCCATTTTCTGCTAGTACCCTGTGGTTAGAGAAAGCAAAGCAATGTGGGTAAACATCTCTCAGTGCAGTGTTGTGGTAAAGCAGAGCTGATCCCTGTGCTTCTTGGGATTCCCTCATAGGTTTGTGAGCTTTCCATGTTAAGGAATGGCAGCAGTAGAACAGAAGCACTCCAATGAATTGTTCTTTGTTTGTTCCCCAAAGGGGGCAGCTCACTCAGTTGTCAGACAGTTCCTGGAGTTTGAAAGGGGAGGGGTGCATACCTCCAGGGCAAAAAAAGAACACAAAACACTGAGGACAGCCATCTGAGCCATCTCCTTTTTTGAGGCATAAGCGATCTTGCACAAAAGAGGGTTTTTTTTGCGCAAAACAGACCTGTCTACCCTGTTACTTTTTGTGCAAGAAGTTTTTGTGCAAAAACAATCGGCAGAGAATATGCAAATGACAGCACAAATGCTAATGAGCGCTCCATTGGCATTCTCTGTGCCAGCAAAAACTTGCAGTGTAGACAGCCATTGTGGGATACTGGCAGAAGCTAGTTCTCAATAGAACAGAGTCCACACTAGCTCTTTTTTGACAATAAACGGAGGGGAAAAAGATAAATCTTTCACTGGAGTGGAAGTTTTTTGTTGCCAGAAAACGGACACAAGTTGCATTACAGCGTAAATGCTCTCACTGTTTTGTCACCAAAAAGCAGTTTTTGGCAAGAATGTGTACCAGCAAAGACAAGCCCATAATTAACACCTGCAATTAAGCCAAAATTCATACATTAATTTTTAAATGCATTAATGGCATAGCTAGGGACACAGTGGAAGGCATTGAGTGTGTAGGGTGGGGGCTGAATGTCAGTTCCAGAATTGCAAGCTGGGACCAGGCAGGAGCAGCTTCAGTCTCAACCCATAGCTTTGTGGGGGAAGTAGAGATGGTGCAGATCCAGCCCATAACTTCCTGAGGGAGGTGGTGGTGGGAAGCTGTAACCCAAACTCCCCATCCCTGACCCTCAATTTGAAAACATAGAATCCCCCACAAATTGAAGTAAATTATATTGTAATATTGGTTAACAGTGTGATTAAAGCTAGGATTAATCACAAGTTTTTAAATCACTCGACAGCTTTACTATAAACTAACTTTCACTGTTGATAGTTTTAACAGATGCATCCAGACCACATGCTTGTAAGCTTCTCAGGTGCCAAGTGCCACAGGGTATGTCTATACTACAGAAGCAAAATGCAGGACAATGTAGCACTTTAAAGACTAACAAGATGGTTTATTAGATGATGAGCTTTCGTGGGCCAGACCCACTTCCTCAGATCAAATAGTGGAAGAAAATAGTCACAGCCATATATACCAAAGGATACAATTAAAAAAATGAACACATATGAAAAGGACAAATCACATTTCAGAACAGGAGACAGATGCGGGGGGGGGAGGGAGGAGGAAGGTAAGTGTCTGTGAATTGATGATATTAGAAGTGGGGAGAGTGGGATGTTTGTGAGCTAATGGTATTAGAGGTGATAATTGGGGAATCCTGGTACCTTCCCTTGCAACAAACCCCGTTGCCAGCTTTGTCCACATATTCATTCTGCTGATACCATTATTGGACCTAACCGAGTTATAAGATCAAGAACACATATTCCTGCGCATCCAGAAATATAATCTATGCTATCATGTGCCGAAAGTGTCCGTCTGCTATGTACATTGGACAAACATCTCAGACACTTCGCGAAAGGATTAATGCCCACAAAACAGATATCAGATAAGATCACAAAGAAAAACCAGTTTCTTGCCATTTTAACCCAAAAGGACACTCTCTCAATGACTTAACCACCTGCATTCTGCTACAAAGACCTTTTACATCTGCACTTGAAAGGGAATCCTCTGAACTGTCATTCATGTTAAAATTCGACACTCAAAAGGAATGAACAAACATTCAAACTATCTTACCCATTACCAAGATAGCTTCCCCAATTATCACCTCTAATACCATTAGCTCACAAACATCCCACTCTCCCCACCTCTAATATTGTCAATTCACAGACACTTTCCTTCCTTCCTTCCCCCCCCCCCGCATCCCCCTCCTGTTCTGAAATGTGATTTGTCCTTTTCATATGTGTTCATTTTTTTAATTGTATCCTTTGGTATATATGGTTGTGACTGTTTTCTTCCACTATTTGATCTGAGGAAGTGGGTCTGGCCCACGAAAGCTGATCATCTAATAAACCATCTTGTTAGTCTTTAAAGTGCTACATTGTCCTGCATTTTGCTTCAGCTACACCAGACTAACACGGCTACATTTCTATCACTATTCTATACTACAGAGTTTTTTTTGAAAGACTGCTGTTTTTCCGAAAAAACTTCAATTGCATCCACACTGCAATCACATTCTTCCGAAAGAAAATCGAAAGAATAGAGGGGATTTTCCGACATTGGTAATCCTCATTCTATGAGGAAGAAGCCATTCGACGGGGAAGAGGGAGTTCTTTCGAAAGAAGAGGAAAGAAAGCACAGGTGCTCTGGTGGCCACTTGGTCCACAGTAATTACAGCTTAAGTGCGAGATAACATCCACACGGAATGGTCACTATCTTTTGAAAAAGTAGATCGCTTTTTCAATGTACTTTTGCAGTGTGGATGCTCTCTTTTGGAAGAAGTTTTTCCAGAAGATTTTTTCTGAAAGAAGCCTGCATTCTAGACATAGCCTCAAATACCTTCTACCCATATGCCAAATTGGTTTCCTCTCTGACATCATCTATGACGGAATTATGGATTGTGTACACACATGCCAGGAGCCCACTTAAGAGCAACGATATGATATAAAATGCAGATACACAAGGAACCAAGGTGAGAATAATTTTTTAAAAATAGATTTTTAAAATTTTAATCAGATTTTGATTTTTTTTAAAATTAATAAAATACTAAATTTTTAAAATTAAATACAGCAGTTACAATTAAATCTCATCACAAACATGCTATACATGCACTAATAGACTCATAAAAATGAACTGATGGCTCTAGTCTGTCCAGCCTAAATACTAGCTCTTGCTTCTTGAAAATTCTGGGCTTTCAATTTCTGTTTTCAGCATACTAAAAAGTAATATGTGCAAAGAAAAGCACAAGCTGGATAGGACTGTTTTTATTTCTGTGCTTATGTGGTGGTGGACCATGGCCAAGCACAGAAGAGGAGTTAAGACATCGTTTTAAAGACAGACACGCAATATATAGGAAAGGACAGAGGCAGCATAGAAAGGAACAGTGGAGTTGACAAGAAAGAAAAGGGAAGACATTCAGCACACACAGAGCTTCCTATATTCTCCCATAGTTTTTCTATAGCAAAAGTGTCATGGCTTCTCAGCATAAGAATGACCATCTGGGAATATTTTGATGCAATTTGTTCCTTGAGTAAAAAAGAAAATGTGTTAAGTGTAAGCATTGCAAGAAGAACATAAGAGCGGCCATACCAGATTAGACCCATCTAGCGTAGTGTCCTGTCTGCCAACAGTGGCCAATGCCAGAGGGATTGAACAGAACAGGTGATCAAGTGATCTCTCCCCTGTTGCCCATTCCCAGCTTCTCACAAACAGGCAAGGGACACTATTCCAACTCATCCTGGCTAACAGCCATTGATGGGCCTATCCTCTATAAACTTATCTAGTTCTTTTTTGAACTCTGTTAAAAGTCTGCAGGGTCTAGCTGCCAGAATGAAACATCATAAAGAAACTGCTTATTGGGAGAAAATGATGTGGATGAAGGTGTGGATATGGCTGAGTGAATCAACTTAAATAATTTACTTTGCCATCATTCTTCAAGACTCTACACCTTTCAGTGTAAGTGTGATTTAACAGACTCCCAAGGTGTTTGGTATGTTGGACATTGCTAGAAAAAAATAGTTTAGTTCAGTTAATCCTTATGGCTTGTTTAATTAGTTAACTAGGTTTAGAATCTGTCACTCAAAGTTGCAATAAGAGAAATTTAGAGTTGCCAGTTTTATATTACATAGTACATGCCCCTTGTTTTGGAACATCATGGTCACAGACCACAATGGTGATGCTATAAATCTATTCTCTATTTTACTTCAGCATAATCCAACTTTTCCAAGGGAACCCAATTCTGTACTTGTTTTCTCAAAAAATAAAAGTGCCAGTGAGTTCAATGGTGCTAACTCCAAAATTAAGGGAACTCTAAGCATAGTCAGTCTTAGCTTTTTGGTAACTTGATTTAAATCAGTAATTTAAATCACCATGATTTAAAAATCAATGCACCCTGCAAGGAACAGGTCAGTTTCATATATAAATATAGATACAGTTTCCAGTGTAGTAGTTTCTCAGAGCTGCCACAGACTCCTAAGTCTTTAGAACCCACAGGGCTTGGCTATCACAAGCCACCTCCCTGCTAACATATTGGACACAGCATACCTGTCTCTCAACGATGACTATGAGGAACTCCATTTGGAAGCACACCAAGTAGCCAGAGTGCAGCCCATGCCACACAGCCAGGAAGAACAGGGTTAATGCCTGTGACAGCAGCTTGTTACCCAAGAACTTCAGCCGTTTGAAGAAGTAACTGGAGCCAAGAAGAGAAACTTAATGCAGTTCTGACTGATTAGCTCCTTTCCTCTCTGCACATTGGGGACATGGGTTCTGGGAGATGGAAAGCCTCTGTTTGCCTTCAGTGGGATAAGAGCAGAGCTATTCCTGCTGCCTAGTCAATATGTCTCAGCCCTGCACTAGAGAGATCCTGGATAATGGGGTACTTGCTGAGAGCACTCAAGTGCTGGGGCAAGTGTATGCTTTGCATGACTGAGCACTTACCCAAGTGGGAACTGGACCATATAATTTAAAGGGACCACCGAATGGCCATGAGATGGGAAAAACTTTCCATCACAACTGCTCTGGGGCATGACAGAACCAGTGCGCTAGAGACAAAAGGCTTCATGCTCCATTCTCAACATCCCTACCCCAGCAAGCCCCCCTACTTCTGGCCTGGGCCTAAACTGAGACTGGTGTTCTGACCGTGAAAGGAACCCCTGCTCACCGCGCCATCCAGGCGTTGGTGTTGATGTTGAAGGAAGCAATGGTCCCTGTGAAGAAGGGTGTTGTCTCGAATAACCAAATCTTCATGTTGGCACAAGCATCCCACTTTGGTTTGCCACTCATATCCTGGCCATTGTACCCAAGGCCAACAAGGATGCAGACGCCTTCCTGTGAGAAACTACACAAATCAGGGAAAAGCAGCATCTACTGGGCAGTTATAGAACTCCCCCGCCCCTGCAATGGCACAGTGCCTACTGTTGGGAATGGCAAAAGTAAGCAGCTACAAGTTGTCTCTCTGCTAGCTAGGAAGGGAGGACTGGGTAGCAGCAGGATACTTTCACCTTCCTTGTCTGGCTATTACGTCTCCCTCCCCATAATGTCACAACTCAAGTGGATGGTAAAATATGAAATTTCAAGAGTTTTCCCTTATTCCACAAAGAGTTTGGTGTTCACTGAATCACCATTTTCTGATTAACCTCTTCTGTCAAAACATTTCCAATCAGCTCTTTGCCACAGCAGCCCTTCTGAAGGAGGGCTGATCAGAGGAGCTATACGGTTCCTTGTTTGTATGCATTTGTCCTACTCAAGTTAAAGGTGGAGGTTTTTACAGGGCACATCCCCCTTCTGGACTCACCGTGACAAGCCAGCAGGTGACATATTTGTAGAGTATCACTTTGCCCCAAATCAATATGTAGAAGCAGCGGAACCAAAAAGGCTGTTCCTACAGAGATACAAAGGGAATTCAGAAGGAAAAAAATAGTGGTCAATAACTGTCAAAGGGTTATATTTGCGCTTTTGCAGAACATCTACTGCAATCCTAGGGCAGCAATCCAGTAGAAGGATTCACATTCACGATTTTGGAATACCCAAGAGCCTGGGTACCCTAAACATCAAGCAAGTCAGCAGTACTGAGACACAGACAGCATTATTAAGTCTGAGCACGTGAAATCTCACTTCTCTAATCTGATCTAGTGTTTAGAGGAGAGAGACTCAATTTTATATGGCTAATAATAGGTAAACTCCTGTAATCCAACTATTTTATAGCCAAATGCCACCTGGGGCAGTAACATCATAACCATTTCAGAAGCATTTTAGAGTTAATATTTTTATTTAAAAAATGAAAGTCATTATTTGTTCATAGTTATGTAGCAAAACTGATGAATGTTAGGGAGAAATCAGCCACACCTCCAAGGATCTCAAAAAACTAGATCAGTTTCAAACTCAAGTGAGTTAACCTGAAGAGTGAGCTGGACCTACTGAGTAAAGTCACTACTAAGGATGTAAAATCCCATTTAATCAGTTAACCAATTAAACATGTTTAACCAGTTAACCAGTTAAATGGGGATGGGCATGGGGCCACTCCAGCCCAGCTAGACTGGAGTCTCCTGCCACAGACGGAGACTGCTCTGGCCAGGCTGGAAAGCCACTTGTGGCGCAGTGGGCTGCTTAGTCTGGGTTAGGGGCTCAGTATGGGCTGTTCTGGCTGGGCTTGGGTGCCCTCTCATCCTCCACAGCGCAACGGGCCTGGTTGGGCTGGAGCAGCACCCTGTCTGTGTCGGGCATGGGGCTTCTCCAGCCAAGCTGGGTCACCGGATAACCACTGACATCCCGAGTCACTTTTATTTTGTTTTTAAAGCAACAACATTGACAAACAAGCAGGAGCTAGAGTGGAGCCTTCATTGTTGCGTTGGCATTCAGGAATGCTTACTTTGTGAAGTCTTGAAAATAAATGGTTCATGATTTCTTCTTTACCTTTTTTAAATATAAAAAATCCTTGGATACTATATGCAAATAACTTTGTTATGTAATTATTAAAGGCTAATCGTTAAAAGATCAGGAAATATAGTTAACAGAAACAGGACTGCACTAAGTTTCTTGTTCAATTTATAACTAAATATTCATGTTCATCATTAAATGCAAGCCCACAGGCATGCAGTGCTGCTGAATTACTGAGGGAGAGGGAGAGGATTGCTTAACATTTGCAGTTACTGACTTTTTATTGATATTTAACTAGACAATCCTTAAAAGTCCTTCCATTTAGTTTTCTAGTTTTACAATTCCTGACTTGAGTAGCTACCTCCATGAATAGATTAGTTCCTACAAATTTAACTGCTAAGACTAGTACTTACCAGGTATGCATCAGAGATGAGGTATTCATCAGAGACATATGGGCTCAACAGGGCATAAGTTACCAGAAAGAAGAGGCCTAGGATAAGGCGCTTGACAGCAGGCACAAGGCTGAGAAAGGGAAAAGAAAGGAGATCAAATGTTGGAAAGAAATTCAAGACTTCCAAATTGAACAACATCTAAAAACCGAAGTGGAGATGAGGGCTCAGACAGAGCTGAAGGAGGATCTACTTCAGTAACAATCCCCACCAGAAACTGGAATCAAGACCTCACCAGAGTTCTTGGGCTGGGTCGCACTGGGTTTTGCAGAGTCAAAACAAAACAACAGACAAGAACAGTGCTAAGGAGGGCATTGTCTTGTGGCAAGTTTGCAGGGAGTCTTCGAAGCTGCATCCCCCTGAGAGTCAGTATTGACCGCAGAGCTTCAATGTGGTGCTAGATACAGCAGGGACTGATGTGAATATCTTGATAAAGGGTTCTGGAGCTCTCATGAGGAAGGGAGCCAGAGTGGTTCTGGTTACCTGTTGGGTCTCTGGCCTGGAACATCAGTCTTCTCACCCCTTGCCAGTTTCTGATAGTCTGTCATGGAGAACTGGGGCCCCACCATGAAGGCACCATAGAAATAGGAGAAACCTGAGACCTCCAGTAAGGTAGGAACTCCACGGACTGCAAACTGCTTCTGCTCATCGGTCAGGACTTCCTACATCAAAGGGAGCAATGTTAACATTGCTCTAGACCAGGCTTTCCCAAACGTTTTCAGTCACGGAGCCCCTACAAGGTCTTCAAAATTTGGCAGAGCCCTTAAAATATTGTGATTTTTAATTCAATAGATACCCAAATAATAAGACAAAGTTTTGGAATTCTATTTTTATTTTTTACAATTTCTCCCCCCCCCGAAAACTATCAGAAAATTAGTAACAAAAAGATCATACAAATGTCATTAGTTTTTTCTCATGGAGCCGCTACACCCATTGTATGGAGCCCTAAACCCTCCCTAAACTAATCCTGGATGTAACAACCCAATCCATTATCCTCCCGGTTTGAGCTATCAACTGCTGCACTCAAAGTATTCACCGGTTCATTTATTCCTATGGATATAAGCTTCCGGCCCCTCAACAGTATCTTCATTAAACATCCAGTCAAGGGAATTCATGCTCTTGGCTGATCCCTCAACAAGGGGAACTGCACGCCTCTCTCCAGGATGCCAAGTGCGATAATAGCTACACCCCTAGTCTCCTCTAGTCTGCAGTGGCATGCACACACTCTAACTCATACATAGCTCCGCTGCTGAGTTTCACACTTTCCAGCAAGAGGATACATTCCTGGAGGCACAAGCCCATTATACTACTCACTAATTTTATTGCTTGGAATTCTCCTTGGAAGTCTCAACTGAACCTTATTCTCAGGGGCAAAGGACAGGTCATCTACAGGGATAGGCACGCTTCGCGACTGAAGAGGGGAGAACAGCTATGAGACTGAACCAAATGAAAGGAGCACAGGAACTATTACCCAGTGTTGAGCTATCTGTCAGACTGGGGAGTGGAAGGACCCCTATGGGGTCTTATGGGAACCAGAAGCCCATAGGAATGGATTTTATGAGCTGCGATTATTATTGTCCCAGATAATCCCTTTTCACTCTGGGGTTTATGACCCTCCCTTCTATATGCACACATGCACCCTCCTAGTGGTGGTTTTGCTAAACCGGGGATTTAACTCTTTGACTGTCTCCCCAGAACTTGACTTCTCTGGCCTCCAACTCACAGAAAAGAAGTGGGGGGAGAAGAAAGATAGGGCTTCACTCACCAAATCCTTCCCTCCATCATAATAATCGATGGCCAAGCCTAGAGACAGAGAAAGAAAAGAATTATGCTGAAACCATCTTTGGAGGGATATATTGAACCACAAAGAATGTAAACACCTCTCACTTTTGGGGCAGGATGAGGGAAAGTACGGACAGTGTGTGTTAAGTGAACGGAAAAGTTGCATCACTTACCAATCAGCTTGAGAGTCAAGACACAGTGTGGCATGGTCCACTTAATGTCATAATTCTCTGTGGCAGTGAAGTAATAACCAGCCATAAGGTATGTCTGAAAGAGACCATGGTATGAATTACTCAGGCTGACTAGTCCAGCAAAACTTTTTTTATCCCCTCCAAGCTCATTATTCGAAAATAAAGAATTGAGCAGCAGCGGCAGGCTTCCCACTATAGATGAATGCAGAAAAGAACATGGCACTTACTACTTGAAAGCAGAAGGTGGTCAAGACAGCAGTTACCGTACGGCCCATTAGCCTTAGTATGAGGAACTGGATCAGGATGCACAGCAGGGAGTGTGTGAACTGCATCCCTGTAGAGAGAGATGGACTGGGAATTGATCAACACAGCAGATCCTCACCACTGGTTCTCAAACTGCAGCGAGCTCTGAATCAAGCAGCATATTTCTCCCCATGTCCCTCTTACCAAAGTTGAAGTAGGCAATTGAGAGCCCCGTGAGGGTGTTGAACAGGTGAATGAGGTAGACCTCCTTCTGGAAGAGGAAATAGCGCTGGAACAAGGCAAAAGGGTATCCTGGGTAGGGGAAAAGACAGGAATATAACTTAGTGCAGACAGGAAAAGAGGTTTATACCATACATCACCAAGCCATAATCCTTTGGTGCCCATTAGTGAGTATGTGTGTTTCTGGGCTTTGTAGTCCCTCTCTCCAGTAGCCCAAGAATTAAGTTTGCCTCAGCTTTTGTAATCTGAATTCAGCATTATGATACAGTCTTTAATTACATAATCATATACTATTATTTCCACAGGATTCCTTCCTCATTTAGTGCAGAGGCTGAATAGTACTCATTTGAATAGGCAGTTATTCAATGTTTTGTTTTCTCATTGTCCAATGTGAGGCTTTACGATTTATTTACTTCACACTATTAAAATCCTGCTCTGAAGACAAATTATTAATTTCCTCGTGGATTTTTCTGCAGCACTTTTCATAATAGTATAGCTTCACAAATGTTAATTTATCGTCACAACACCCTTAGAAGGTGATATGATTTTTATCTGCATTGTACAGAAGGGAAACTGGAGGTGCAAGATTAAGGGTGAAAAGTTTCCACTATTTTTAGATGCCCAATTTCAAATGCAAGGCATTTTTTTTCCAGAGTAATTAGCATTATCTAGCACTTAACTGTATCACACTGACTTCAGCTGCAGCTACAAGGCAGCAACATTCCCCACCTTGCTGTTGCTAATACAGAGGCAGCATGGGGGTGGGGAATGCAAGTAGTCAACTTAACGACCTGATAAGATGAGGCTTATTGGGTAGTCAACTACTCGACTACCTAATCTGAGGAATATAAAATTAGCTACTATCTGTCAAAAGTCTTGTTTAAGTAACTTGTCTACTATCACACAAAAATTCTGTGGTAGAGACAGGAACAAATTCAAGTCTCCAGGGCAGCATTCAACTGCCTTAATTATGAGGTAGGGGACCTATAGACAACAACCACCTTAACTACATAACCCTGCTTCATCTTCAGTGTCCCATACAAAATGTACCATGGAGCCTTGAGGGAATGGATCATGCTCACTGAGGATGGAATATTTGGAGAGTTTAGATGTTAAGCTCTGCAAATCTCCACTGAAAACATGCAAACGGGTATTTCAGAGACTTATAAACTTGGCCAAATTTGGACATATTTTCACAGGGACAGCAAAAGGCTGTCTGCCACTGGACATGTATTTCAATCCCTGTTCCAAAGAATGGGGATACTAGGGGTGTGTCTAAACTACATGGCTCCATTGATGGAGCCATGTAGATTAGGCTGATCGGCAGAGGGAAATGAAGCCGCGATCACGGCTTCATTTAAATTTAAATGGCTGTCGTGCTGAGCCAACAAACAGCTGATCAGCTGTTTGTCGGCTCAGCGCGCTAGTCTGGACGCTCCCGCGCCGACTTGAAAGCCCTTTATTGACCTCCCCATTATGCCTCGTAGGATGAGGTTTACCGGGGAGGTCGATAAAGGGCTTTCATATTGACAGGGGAGCGTCCAGATTGCCCCGATTATTTAAATCGCGGCTTCATTTCCCTTTGCTGAACAAACAAATCTACATGGCTCCGTCGACGGAGCCATGTAGTCTAGACGTACCCCAGGATTGTTCAAAGAAAATGTCTCAAGGATTTAAAAAAAAAAAAAAAAAAAAAAAGGGGGAAATATTGTTTTCCTCCTTTAACATAATTTTCAGAAACAGATGAACAATTTTGGAGGAAACTTCTGCCTTCCGCCCTTTAAAAAAAAAAAAAATTTAGCCTGAGGTTGACACCCAAAGAGAAATTTCAAAGTTATAGGCAACTAAAAACAAAATATTATATTGGGAACTGTCAGGCATCCCTAATAATTCCTATTGCTCTTGGCTCCACCATTAATTACTGGGCTGACAAGTTTACAAATTTGTGGTATTTGTAGTAAGTTGAGGTCAGTAACATGGAGTCAGCAGGCCTAAATAGAGGCCTATAACATGAAAACAGCAACAGGCCTGCAATCTAGTGAGCAAGACTTTGGTTCAGTAACAGGAGCCAAGAAAGGGGCCCTATTGCTAACTGTGCGATTGTGTAAGTTAAGTCGAGCATGGAAGGACACGGGGAGGCACTGGGTACAGACTGTAAGCCAAAGGGGAGTAATGGAACATCTTAATAAGAAATGTCTTGGTACAAAAACTCCCTAAAAACTAATGCACATACCAACCTAGGTTCAGGACCAGGTCGGAATTGACAGTATGAAGGATAGTAAGTAAGTCCCCCTTCCATAAGGTGAGGGGTGGTAACTAGGCAACAGAGGGTGGTAACCTGGTGCGTAAAGAAATGATGTAAGTTGTTTGTACCTGTCTATAAAAGGACACCGCAGAGGGTGCTCTCCAGCCGACCTTGGGGGGGGCGCACTAGGCGCCTGAACGGCAGGTGTCATTGCCTAAACTTACAGAGTGCACAGTAGCTTAACTTTGACTAACTGCTGTTAATATCTGTTATATGGCAATAGGCCTGCCTGTTGTTGGTACCTTGTCAACGCGGGCCATAGTGCCCAGTGGTGTAATACTGTACTGATCTCTGTTACCAACTGGTAGAGCTTCGCATTTGACAATAAACCTGCTCAATTGATTTCAAACCTTGCCTGCATCTGTCGTTTCCGGGGCCTCTCAGAGATCGCTTGTGTTGACCCAAGTGCACGGGGTCTAACACTCTAGATAAAGGAAGTATCGATTATTACGCACGCAGCCGAAAGTTTAACAACGGAGTAGAGGTCCTGTCAGGAGCGCGCCAGGACAACCCTGACCAGACGACGCTGACACTGACAGTCCAGACCACCGAAGGTACCGAGGTACGAAAACACCGAGGTACGACAGTATTCAGAGGAATAAACATACTTGCCAGAGTCCAACACAGAAAATGAAGACACACCAGCCCGGTCCAGAGGCAAACAACTGCTTAAAATGGGGCTCTCCACTATGAACTAGGGATGTAAGCGTATGTCTACACTACCCTCCTAGTTTGAACTAGGAGGGTAATGTAGGCATACCGCACTTGCACATGAAGCCCGGGATTTGAATTTCCCGGGCTTCATTTGCATAAGCAGGGAGCCGCCAGTTTTAAAACCCCGCTGGTTCGAACCCCGTGCAGCGCGGCTACATGGGGCACGAACTAGGTAGTTCGAACTAGGCTTCCTAGTTCGAACTACCGTTACTCCTCATTTCACGAGGAGTAACAGTAGTTCACGGGGTTCGAACCAGCGGGGTTTTAAAACTGGCGGCTCCCCGCTTATGCAAATGAAGCCCGGGAAATTCAAATCCCGGGCTTCATTTGCAAGTGTGGTATGCCTACATTACCCCGCTAGTTCGAACTAGCGGGGTAGTGTAGACATACCCTAAGAGACTAGTCAACTATCTGATAAGCAGAAGCTTATCAGATAGTCAACTAGTGATATAAATAGTCACTTCCCCCACCCTTGCTGTCTAGATCAGAGAGAGAGGCAGCGGGGGGGAGGGGAGGGAAGAGGAGGGAGGGAACAGGAGCCAGCACTCTGGGGGAGCCAGCTTAAAAGGTGGTTCCCCCAAGCACCATCTCCACATGGAGGTAGAGGCACAGCAGGAAATGGTGCGACTGGGGACTGAAGAGGTCTCTGCTTGCGCTGCCTCTGTTGCGATTCTGCTTTTGAAATGTACAATCCCCGCAGGGAGCATGGGGCTAGCAGGGGATCCCTGTTGGCCCCATGCTCCCTGCAGGGCTTCCTTTTGAAATGTACAAGAGCCCTACTGACGCTCTTGTACATTTCAAAGGCTGAGTCGAGGTAGGGAGTGCCCCCTGCTTGCCTCAGACCTTGAAATGCACAAGAGCCCTAATGGGGCTTCTGTACATTCAAAAGGGAGCATGGGACCTGTGGGGGACCCCCTCAGTCTTTGAAATGTACAAGAGCATTGGCGGGGCTTTTGTATATCTCAAAGGCAGAAGCTAGTGTGGGGCCAGTGGGGGACTTCCCCACTGGCCCCCCACTCCCTGCAGTGCCTGAGTTTTTGAAATATACAAGAGTCCTTGCTACAGTTCAAAGGTGGAGGCGCCCTTATAGACTAATTGAATAGTCTATAGAAATCCCATT
The DNA here is from genome assembly GCF_052426305.1 of Pelodiscus sinensis. Taxonomy (NCBI): domain Eukaryota; kingdom Metazoa; phylum Chordata; order Testudines; family Trionychidae; genus Pelodiscus; species Pelodiscus sinensis. The sequence goes on along the minus strand of NC_143052.1, from coordinate 142,926,466 downwards.
GACTATAAGATTAGTTAATTAATCTAAATTTAACATTCCTACTATGAACATATTTCCTGAGGCTCAGCTACACATCCGATCATGCTGATATTGATAAGAGTTACAGCTTCTTGCTTCTCTTTGCAGACACAGTCCCATTGGTCAGGAAGTGGGTGAGGAACATCTGTATGCATGATTACATTACATTAATGCCACCGCTTATTATAGTCTCATCTTCTCTCTACTTAGAAGTAAAGTTATTTCCAACGTCATATAGGTCCCATTTAAGAATGACCTAAACTGCTGACCTGGCCCTATTTATAGGCTATTAATAATAATTAGATACAATTGTCAGTACCTTAGTTGACAGTCAGTTCCACTATTAAGGTCATTTAGAATAAATATAGTTGGGCACCAACTTCTAAAATGAGTGCTAACTTTTTTATTTTGATTAAAACACTTCATAATTTTGGGGGAAGTTACACAGCGTTCTTCATACACAAGATGTGCAAGTGCAAAACACAATCCCAGTTATAGAGCTGTGACCAATGACTCCACCATGTACTGAGTATCTTACTGTTACATTCTGAACGGCTCATGGGGAAACTATACTCCTCTTTATGAAGACTGCTATTTTTGTCTTTGAAGTTCTTGCTCCTGCATTCTCCTTTTCTCCCTCATCTTTGGGCTTGGCTACACTGAGATTAAAATTATATCTGTTACAATGAGGGGGAGCAGACAGCCTGTGCAATTTGGCCCCTGTACAATTTGGGAAAAGCAGCTCCATGTTCCCGGAAGGGGCAGGGCCTCAAGTAGATGAGGCGGTACTGGGAGCAGCCAGTCCTCCATGCTGCCAAAGTGTGGTATGCTCCACTCCTGCCCTCAGAACTACATAAAAGTGTGTTGTGCAGTGCTCCAATAGCAATTTTAAAAACCTGAGGCTCTGCTCCCCCATCAGTGGGTCTGGTTGCAATTCACACTTTTTGGTTTTTGGCACAAATCTGTGTGGATACACATTCCAAAATAAGAATGCCCACTCAAGACTCATACTGACATTACATAGCTATTTCAATTCCTCTGTCTGTGCTGCAGAGGTGGGTGGGGAGACTTTTCATGCTGCGCTCCCCCCCCCCCCCCAGCATAATTTCTCAGTTCTCACTGTCCAGTTTCTGGACAATAGCTAAGAGACCGTGCTGGGTGCAGGGATAGCATATGAAGCCTCTCCACCCTGTGCGCCATGCAAAGAGCCACAGGGAGCAGCCAGCTGCTTTGAGTGGCATAGAGCTGTTCTGTGCCTCAGGCAGGCCACATGCCACATTAAAAGGCTTGATGGGTCACATCTGGCCCGTGGGCTGTCTCTCACACACCCCATTCTAAAAGATATGCTCTAGTTCCATCATGAACTAGGTGCAAGAATTTCTGGATGATGCCATTTGACCTGAATTATGCAGGTCAGATTAGACTCAAGAGAATCACAGTAGTCCAAGTCAATGTTAAAATCTACAACTTTAGCTGCTTCTCCTTCAAAGCAGAACTACACATGTTAGTCAGCAAGAGATATCGGGCCATCTCAGCGGCTCATTTTGAAGCCTTTTCTTCACTTCTCATATAAAAGCTTGTAATGGTGCCAAAGGGACTCAGCAGAGTCCTGGTAGATGCAGGCATAGTTGACAAAAATCTGTGTATACTTGGCTCCTCATAATCAGCCATATGCATGCTTACCAGGAATGCATGTAACAATGCACAGTTGGGAAGTTTTGGCACTGCATAGTGGGGCAGAAATGAGTTGCCCAGGGGTGACAGGAAGCCAAGGGTCAACTTCCAAGTGTGTATTCCATAATGTTATCTATATCCCACAATCTTCATGCCTTTTTTCCCCAAAATCCCAACTCATGCTTGCGGTCTACCATTTGTGATAGAAATATGGATCATGCACAGCTCTACATCACCATCATGAATGTTGGAAGCACAATACACATGATTCTGCAGTATCAGTAAGGACCATGAGAATTTCTCAGGACAGAATGCTATGAGATGTGTCAAAAAACAATTAAAGGCTGATGATGGCATTGATGGAACAGCTGCATTTAGTGAAGTGCTACTTCTGGGCCTGAGAAATGAGCACAGACTGATGGGATCACTTTGTAATGCAGCCTTGGGATGACTAGCAGTGATTGCAGAACTTTTGGCCTTAGCCCTGTAGTAGAGAATGCAAAAAGAGCTGTGATACTGAAGAAATTAGTGGTGATCACCCTGTGGAAATTTGTAATATCAGATCTGATTGCAACTGCTCAGCTGAGAATCAAAGTGGGAAAATCCACTAGATGGGCCATTATCATGAAAGTGTGGGAGACCATTAATCTCTTCCTTCTATGAAGGAGTGAGAGTTTTGGCAATATGCAGGACACAATGAATGAATCTGCTGCAATGGGTTTCCGAACAGCAGCAGGACATTTATCCCTATTTTGCACCAGACCACATTACCACAGAATAATAATAATAAAATAAAAATAATAATAATACATAAAAAAGACTACTTTTTTGGCTATACAAGTGTTTGTGGATCACTGGATACACTTCCCTGATATCAATGAGCTGATCAAGAAAAGTGCAGGATCTCTCTCTCTCCTCCTCTTCCTCTGCCCCCCCCCCAAGCAGGAACTCTTTCCTAACCAGCAGATTGCCATTGGGAATGCTGAAATGCCAACAGTAATCCTGGGGACCACAACCTACTACTTGCTACCCTGGTTCATGAAGCTGTAAAATGGATGTCATGGATCCACAGGTCTGATGCTTCTGCACAGCTCTGGAACAGTCCCTGAGAGGACCCTTTGATAGTTGTTCACCCCTCAGTCAGGTTCCGCCCCCCCACCCAGGAGGCTTCACAACCTCATGAACTTGAACTCTAGGAGTGTTCAGTACCCCTGCTTACTCCGTCAGCTCTCCTCAGTGAGTCCACTTGATTTGGACACTGGGAAGGCAAGCACACTTCCTTCGACTGGAATGACTCTTAGCCAGCATTGTTAAAACAGGAAAGTTTATTACAGGTCTGGAACACAGCACAGAACATACTTAGCTAATACACAACAGAAAAGTTACAGCTGACTATCCAGAGTACAGGGCTCTCTCCTCCTTTGAATGGCCCACACTACCCACAACTGGTTCCTTCTCTGTTCCACTGACCTGTTTTACCCCAGGAAACAGAACACCTGGCTACCAATCTTAAAACTTTATTCTCCAACAGGTCACAGCCAGCTGCTTCCTGCAGAGGGTGTCAACATCCTGTGGTCATTAGTTGCTAAGCATCAGATGTTTGACCACTGGAGTAGCCATTGTGTGCTGAGACTCTGCCAAGAGTAAACAGCCCTTTCCACCACCCATTTAAAAATGTAGCAGACAAGGGAAACTGAAGAATAGTATTCATATACAATATTATGAACAGTATTCTATACTATGAACAGTATTCATACACAACATTAAGACAACTCATCACTTCATCACACTGGCCCCCTTGACAGCACCAAGGAGAGATTTAACTATGGGCTCAGCAGGTACAGAACAGTTGAATGTGTTTTTGTAGATCAAAGGGATGCTGGCACTGTTTAATAGCAAGACTGGAACGCAGCAAGACAAAATTCCAATGGTTATAGCAAAGGCTAAGGTTTTGTCACAAGCTTATAGAATCTGACTTCCAGGCGCCTCTGCCTTTTTCCACTTGAGCCACAGAGCAACAGGACTGGAACCATCAGCTGGTACAGTCTCTCCACAAATCCCTGCCATCACAGGAGGCATGGGCAGGGAGGGATCCTGGAGCTCCAGCAGCTGTGGGTATTGAACCCTCCTACCTCCCCGTTTTGTCATAGTTATTTTCATTAAGTCAGGGACAGGTCACAAACTTCTGTAAATATTTGTTATTGTCTGTAGTCTATCCCTGACTTTTACTAAAAATAACCATGACAACCTTAGCATTAGTTATAGCTGCTTGCTGTGTCCTGCATATCATCTTTGGAGCAAAGGGAGAAAAGTTTCCACTAGGGTTAAGGGCAGAGGTAGAGCTGCTACCTACTGAGTTTGAACAGCCAGACACAAAGGCTATAAAAAGAACATAACATGGAGCTCAGAAAGACCACTTCAAGAGTGAGTCACAGTAATGTGTTCTTAACAGGCCACAAAAGAGCAAAACCTGGTAGAACTGTGTGGTGCTTGGTATAGATGTATGAATGTAATTCTGTCAATGCACCTATTAATTTTGTTTATGACTGATCCTATGAGTTGTGTGACACTGTGTAGTAACTGTGCTTTAAGAATTGCTAAGTACTCAGCAATATACATTGCGAACTGAAAGATGAATTATGTTCTAAATTATACCAAATCAGTGCAAACTAGGGATGTGACTGGCTAACTAGTGGAGACTGGAGCAGCTGTCATGGGTAGGGGGCTGCTCCAGCCAGGTCAGGTGCACCCACAGGTAGGTGTGCTCCAGCCCGGCTGGAGCAGCCCCATCCATGACAGGCACACCGCAGGCAGAGGGGGCTGCTTTAGCTCAGCCTCCCCGTCCATGCTGCTTCAAACTGATTAACCAGTTAAACATTACATTTAACCAGTTAACCAATTAAATAGGATTTTACATCCCTAGTGTAAACCCCCTTGCCAAAGAATGCAATTTTAAAACAAACACATTAAATATTTTATAAAATTTAATAAATTAACAGAACAGAACTTATGAAGGGGAAAGAACATTCATGTCCATTTCAGTTACACAGACCAACTGTGGCTTTCATAGATCACTACATATGAATCTGTGATTGTCTTTAAAGTACTGCAGGATAGAGTTGTAGGGGTAGTGCAGCAGCTCCTGATGCCATATGAAATGTGTGGGGGGGGGGGGCAAAGGGTGCAGGGATGTTTGATAATGGAGTTCTCAATGGGCTGCTGAGGAAAGTGAGCCCAGAAACTGTTGAGCCTGTAGGTCCATCAGCACCTGCAGTATCTGAGATTGCTGCCTGAAAAGCCCCATTATGTCCTGGTGCATTTCACTCTCCTTTACCAGCTGAGACTCCTGGGCCCCTCCTCTCCATTCTTCCTTTCTCTAGGCTAACTGCAATGTTGACCCTCTAGGCCCTTTGCTCATGCTCTGTTGCAGCACTGGCATGCAGGATCTCACTAACAGGTCATCTTCTTTCTTTATCTGGCTCAGGTGTTCCAGAGGTGCGATGCGGAAAGCTGCAAGGATGCAGTGGTAGCAGCTGTAGAGAAAACATGAAGAGGTACTATAGTCAGTCAAGATGGTTACAACAGAAAGCAAAACTTAGATTCAGATTTCTCCCCTTCCCTTGCACTTCTAAAGTGTTAAACAAGTTAAGTTTATGGACATTTCTGCTTCAGAGTTCTTGACCCCCAAGTGCCATTCACAGCACCAGCCATGAAAGAATGACCACCATGCATGAAGGAAATGAGAAGAGATTTCCTTGGCTCGATGAAACCATGAGTTTAGGGCAATGTTCCTCAAAGTGAGCCACTGGCCTGCTTTGTTTCCTTTAGAGTCCGTAGCCTCATACCTCCCACTGATGCTGGTTCGTTGTTTCCAGCCAAGTAGAGCTGTAGGAAGCTGCATAGCCTGGGCTGCCATTTCCTATGGCTCCCCTTGGCTGGACATGGCGAACCAGTGCCAATGGGAGCTGTGAGGCTCCGTGGCTATGGCCCCTTTAGGTAAATACTGTGGTGCAGGTCCGCTAGCAGCTTTCCCAAAGCAGCCCATGGCCTTCTTTTGAGAAACACTGGTTTAGGGCAATGGTATAGAATACTGGCACCATTTTCCACAGGCAGTGGTGATTTTTGCTGATCTCACTCCAGAGGGTAAGAAAGGCAGTAAGCTGATGGCATTCCAAAGCCACTCAGGCCCACATGCTGCTAGTCTGTGTACTACAATGGTGACTGATGAAATTATTGCTGCGTTGCAAGCAAAGTATTCTACTGCAGAGGAGAAATACGATTGCTTCCTTAGAAGCCTTTGGGAGAAGATTACAGAGTACCTCAGTGAAAGTTTATTTAAGATCTCTCCAGAGGATTCAAGGGACATTCCAGTATACACAAACTGCTCCACATGGTCCTCCCTGCCTACAGACAACAACACTGTTGTACCACTACTACTTCTAGTTTGGATAAATCAATGCAAAGTTGATAGCTGTGTCCTGTTAAATTGGGGGCACAATCACTGTAGTGGGAAATAAAATTTACACTTACCTGAGATTCCTTCCCCTGCATTGGGTTCATTTGTGCTTGATTGCCAAGACTGACTAGACTGCAGTGAAGTCTCAAACAGGTCCTGGCTCATGGCACAATTGGGACTTTCCAGGTGCAGACTCCTCCATCCTCTTTGCTGTTCAGACCAGGGTCCTGAGTATTGACAGTAGTGTGCAGGGCTGTGGTGGTTCTACCAAGTATCGTATACAGCTCTTTGTATAAGTGGCAGGTCTGCAACTCAACACTATATTGACTGTTGGCCTCCCTGGCCTTCTGATATGCCTGCCACAACTCCCTCACTTTCACGAGGCATCTGTTTCTGGTCTCAATCTTCTTCACGCCCTAAATAAGCCCCTCAGAGATGTCAGCATTTCTACAACTCAACCATAGCTGTACTTGCACAGCCTCTTCTCCCCATAACCTTAGGGGATCCAATATATCTATGCCAAGCAAGGGCATATATGGAGCATGCAGCCAATGTGGTGCACACAACAATGGGGGATGCTAACCCAGACAGCCGTGAAAACAAATTTGTGGGGCCTTGTGCACTGTGTGACACTTGAATAGTGGACCAACATCAGACATTATGGGATATCTGCTAGACTAGGACTGCACTTATGCAACACCCATTGTGGCCCTATGCTGCTCAGAAAGGCAGTGTTACTATGTCAATGGGAAACAAAATTAAGTGTAGACACACACACACACACACACACACACACACACACACAACTAGATCAAGGCAAGGTGGCTTATATATCTGTTTAACTTTGCGGTGTAGGCCAGGCCCCCAGATCAAAACTGGTTACAGTACTTACATATCACTTCTAACCATGAATAAAAAACTATATGCAGCAAACACTAATTTTCACACATGGAAATGGAGATCAACAGGGCAAAAAGGCCACTAGAACAGTGTTTCTCAACCAGTGGTAAGAGTACCCTTGGGGTACTTGAGAGAAATCTGGGGGGAGAGGAGGGGGGGTGTATGTCAATATTAAATAAAAAATTCAGTTTTCTCCAAATTTCAGTTAAGTTTTACAGCACTTGAAATTTTTGGGTGTAAAAAGTACAAAAATAATAATCGCCTTTGCAGCTACGATTAAGTAGTTTAAACAAATGTGTTGCAACTGTAGAAAAAAAATTGTGTGTCTGAAATCTGTAGGTACTGAGGTACTTTTTAAATTTTTTTAAAAGGGGTACTTTATAAAAAGAGGTTGAGAAACACTGCATTAGATTACTAGCCTGTTGAGTTCCTGCTTGCTAATATCAGCATTTTCAAGGAACTCTAGTTTTCACTGGTTTAAAACAATGCCTTTTGTTAAATCAATAGTTAAGACAAAGCAACTTTATTTAGCAGCAGCAATAGCCACTCAGGCTGGAAGAGCGAAAGGGATACAACTTAAATAGATCCTATTATCCAACCGTTCCAAGTTCACAAAATCCAAGAAACTTCAAGTTCACATCTTTTGTCTATGAAAATTCTTCTTTGGTCCCATACCACTGCTAGGGACACTCAATCATTGCATATGTAGCATATACAGATCAGCTGACGCTATTCTCTGTGGTGTACATTGATCTTAACAGTGATTTAATTCTGCAACAGTTTCTATTCTAGATGAAGCATTGGGGGTGTGTCCAAGCTATTAACTAATAAACATTCCTCATTATCTCACCCACCTGGTAGTTACTGGAATGATATCAGTTCAGGGCATCCTTCTAATAGGGTGCCTATGCCTTAGCAGGGAACTAGCTACACCCAGCTAAGCAGAAATGCTTCTCTAGAGATGTTCAGCACAGAGGCACATGTGTGTGCCCATCCAGATATAAGATAGACCATGTGTAATTTATGGTACATGTGACACTTAGCACTTACATACAGTACCAAGGCTTTAAAGTATACTGCAGACAAGGTACTTTAACTTCAAAATCCCTCAATATAGATATATTCACCCTTGTTTTATAGATGGGAAAACTGCAGCATAGGGAGCTAAGGGACCTGCTCAAAGTTGCACAATACAGGGACAAAGCAGGGAATGGAAAAAAAAAAGTCCTGAGTTTTACATCCCCTGCACAGTCACCCAGGCAAAACTATTTTATCTCTATGTCCACATAGGTTTTCCAATGTAAAGTGTTCTGAAGAATGGTGTTTCCAGTCTCACAGCTTCTTCCACCACAGAGTGAGGGCACCCAACACCACTTTTCATTCCCTTTATCTCATTCCTTTTAGTTACATTAGTTTCTGTGATGAATGAGAGTGTATTTGCTTAGTAGAGGTTTAGGCCCTTCAGCTATTTGTCAGCTACCAACCTCTCATGTCACAACTTCGAGAAAGCTAGGGAAACAGACTTCTTTGAACCCGTGTGTGACTCTTCCAGCCACCCACAGCACCTCCCCGAGCACCCTCCAGTTTGCCAAATATCTTTCCAGAACTGAGAGTCCAGCTCAAGGCAGCATCGCAGGTGGGACTGCCTCAGAAGCACACAAGGCAGGCCTCTCTTGTTGCTCTCTCCCCAGCGAGAAAGCCCTTGGGATTCGTTACCACCTCGGCCCCTCTGGATGCCCAGGTGCCTAGGGCCCGCCCGGGGCTGTCTCTCCGACACTGCACGTGGCGCTCCCGTCCAGCCCGGGATGTGACCCGCGGCGAACGTGCCGCTGCGCCACGCGGGGGCCTCCCCACGCCCCGCTGGGTCGGTGCAGCCAGGCGGCTACTGGCCCCGCGGCTCAGCCACACGAGCCGCGCTGCAGCCCCGGCGCGCTCAGGGGATGCGCAGCCGCCAGGGGGCCCGGCGCCCGCGAGACCTTCCCCCCCCGCAGCCCCTTCGCCCCCGCCCGGCGCCGGCCCCCCCTTACCCAGGAAGATGGAGACGATGAGGCGCATCGCTTGCTCGGAGGAGCCCAGCGCCTCCGCGGCCTGGGCCAGGTACAGACCGGCCGCCGCCATGTTCTCCCGGGCCGCCCGGCCGGACCCGCCGCCGCTCCCGGAACCCGGCAGCTACCGCAGCCGCCGGCGCGGCCCCCTCACCTAGGACACTCCCCCTCGATAGCCATTGGCTGCGCCGCTCCTGCCGCGCTCCTCGCGCCGCCTCCCATTGGCTAGTGTGCGGCAGCGGGGCAGGGTCCAAAGCTAACTGAGGCAAAGGTTACCCCCACGTGAGAGAGGAGCAATAAACGTCCCTGTCAACCAACGATTGGAGGAGCCTCTTCCGGCAGTCGGACTCTGATTGGGCAATATGGGGCGGGGCCCAGAGCTAGGGGCGGGGGCGGGCTCCCCATTGGTTCTGGCGGGGACAGGAGAGAGCCGGTCAGGGGAGGGGGAAGAGGAGGCGTGATGGGGGTTACTGTCGGGCACTAGGCGAACGGAAGAAGCGGATGGTGCGTCCCAACCGCCGCACCAGCTAAATTACAATACCGTTAGAGTGGGCGTGATCCAAACTCATGCATATTAATCATATGCTAATAAGCCTGGGACACTGTCCGCCTCATTTAGCCTTACACCTGCTTTTTTGGAGCGTGTCTCCTATTGTCACGGCTTCATGAGTAGTGCAAATAGCCAAAGCAGGGCAGTTCCCTCGATTAATAATCTTAAGCTAATATTACTCTTGAATATGGAAATGTTTGTGCAGAGATGACCGTGCCTCTGCTGTGCTCTCGGCTTGTGCTTTGCAGTTGCTGATGTTATGAGTGTTTCTCTTACACAATTAACTTATGAAAACGTATGCGCATAATTAATATAATATTCACATACATCATTTATTTTATGCAAATTGCATGTCTGCATTTTTGTAAGATTCTTTTCTCACGCATCGCTAAGCCTTGCATTTCCCCCATATATTATTCATGCAACTTGCATGTACATCATCACTGTCATCATCATTTATCATATATATATATGTGTGTGTGTGTGTGTGCGCATGGCTGTGGGCTCCCAAAGTAGATAGGAGAGAACAGTCCCTGTCCTCAAGGGAATGGTAAACACAATTAGACATACAGTGGCAATTAGGGCTTGTGGGGAAAGGAAGGGTCCCCATCATTGTAATTACATGGTTCCCTATGTGGGATGGACCCAGCTGTCTCTGTGTCTCTGGAAGCAGTGACTCTTCCTGAGGGTACCTAAGGGTGCGAGGCACCTTGTTACCATTTGCCTTTTGCCTAAGGAAGCCTTATCCATGCCTTCTAGGGGTCAGCTCTCTGAGTCCCCTCTTAGCTTGTACAGGCTCAGCTGTCCTTCTGCAGATAACCACGGCTGTGTCTAGACTACATGCCTCTGTCGGCAGAGGCATGTAGATTAGACACATAGGCAAAGGCAAATGAAGCTGCGATTTAAATGATCGCGGCTTCATTTACATTTACATGGCTGCCGCGCTGAGCCGACAAACAGCTGATCAGCTGTTTGTCGACTCGCGCGCTAGTCTGGACACTCCCCTGCTGACATCAAAGCCCTTTGTCGGCGGCCCCGTTATTCCTCGTGGAATGAGGTTTACCGGGGCTGCTGACAAAGGGCTTTGATGTCGACAGGGGGAATGTCCAGACTAATGCGCGAGCCGACAAACAGCTGATCAGCTGTTTGTCGGCTCAGCACGGCAGCCATGTAAATGTAAATGAAGCCACGATCATTTAAATCGCAGCTTCATTTGCCTTTGCCAAAACAACAAATCTACATGGCTCCGTCGATGGAGCCATGTAGTCTAGACGTTTCCCACCAATGCCACAATCCAACCTTTGAGCCTTCTGAGCCTCCCCTTGAACGCCCAGCCATTGATCTGCTGGACACACAAAATTCACAGATATGCTGCTCCTTAAGGGACTGTCTACACGGGCAAAAAAAAAGTGCCTTTTGTCAACAAAAGAGCATGAATGTGCACACTTCAACACAACTTTTGTCACAAAAAACGTCCATTTTTGTTGACAAAAAACTTCCAGCTCCATGAGGGATTTTTGTCTTTTCCTCTCTCTGTGTTGTCAACAAACATGCAAGTGTGGACACCTCAAGACATTTTATCACTGATTCTGGCCTCCAGGAAGTATCCCATAATTCCTATCAGCTACTGTGGTCAGCAGCTTGAACTCTGCTGCCCTTCAGCCAAGTGACCAACTACCCACACCATCCTCTTCCAAGCCCCTCAACATTTAAATCCCTTTTCCTCCTGCCTGAACACCAGGAACACCCCCTTTTCCTCTTGTTCTGTGGGCTGGCTCAGCATGCAGAGGTCTCATGGAGTCTTCCCAGGTGCCCATGCCAGCCCATCTCACCAAACACTCCCCCACTTGGACTACCACAGAGCGGCAGGATCTGATCAGTGTATGGGGAGAGGAGTCTGGCAGCCAGAACTATTGTCCACTGCTGTCAGACATAGCTAGTTTTAAATAGCAGCTTTCTGGGGATCAGGATGCAGGAGATGAGATGCAGGCTGTGGCTGTGGGGTGCAGGGCTGAAGAATGGAACAGAGGGAGGTGTTTCTATAAGCTGCACTTATCTCTGTGGTGTAGCTAATCAGTATGTCCAAGCATCATGCTGATGCTTGCCATGATCTCAATGGAATTCTGAGGCCATTTTTTTCTGCAGAAGATATGCACATCATGCTCTCATTTGCATATCTTCTGCCTATCCTTTTTGCAGAAGAGGTTTTGCCAATAAAAAGCCCCATGTAGACAAGGCCATTTGTTGAGAAACCCCCCTTTTTCGCAAGATCCCTTATTCCTCAAAAATGTGGTTTACAGGATCTTGCGAAAAAGGGTTTTTTTCCGACAAATGGCCCTGCCTACATGCAGCTTTTTATTGGCAAAACCTCTTCCGCAAAAAGGATTGGCAGAAGATATGCAAATGAGAGCACGATTTGCATATCTTCTGGGGAAAAAAATGGCAGTGTAGACATAGCCAGAGAGAGAGGAGAGAGAGTATATTTACACAGCAAAGTTATTTCGAAATAACAGCCGTTATTTTGAAATAACTTTACTATCATCTACACAGCCAAACCGCTATTTTGAAATTAATTCAAAATAGCAGAGCGCTTATTTTGAATTTGGTAAACCTCATTCCATGAGGAATAATGCCAAATTCAAAATAGCTATTTCGAAATAAGTGCTGAGTAGACACTTATATCGAAATAGAGGGCCTCCAGCCTTCCCAGGGTGCCCTGGTGGCCACTCCAGCCTCAACCAAGAACACTCCTCTCTCTCCTCCCTCTCAGGGTTGACTCTGGCCACAGTGCCTGTGCCAGCTCCAAGCCTGCCAGCCCAGAGCCAGCAGTCACTGCCCCTGACCCAGGGGCCCCAAAACATGAGCCAGCAAGCCACTGGCAGCCAGCCCTCCACCGCTCCCCAGGAGCTGTCTGCCAGCTCCCAGGAGCCTGCCAGGGCCCAGAGAAGGCAGGCACCTTCCTGGTCCAGGGTGGAGATCATGGGCCTTATTCAGGTTTAGGGGAGATGCCCCCAACGTCCATGATCTCCGCACTAGATGAAGGAACGAGGCCGTCTATGTCAGGATAGCTGCCAGCCTCGCCACCAAAGGCCACATGTGAACCCATGAAAATCAAGTTGGTCCCGCAAGAACCCCAACCCTGAGCCCTGAGCTTCCCCTCCCCCTTCTTCCTCTTGGTCCGCCGTTCCAGCTCCCACCTCCAGATTTCCCCCTCCCCTTTCCCACCCTCTCTTCTCCCCTCTCCCACCTCTTTTCCCCAGTCTCACCAGAGTTTCATTCCCCCAATCCCAGTTTTGTTAAATAAAGAGAGTTTGTGTTCATGAAAATACATGTATTTTATTTGACATCAGGAAGGAGGTTAGGGAGGGGTAAGTGGAAGGACATGAGGGAGGAATGAGGCACAAGCCCCCAGTGGGGCAGACCAGGGAGGCTCTTGGATAGTGACAGCTCCCCGATGGACCTCCTGGATGGCAGACTGCAGAAAGTGAAGCCAGGCTCACAGCAATGCATCCACGAGAAGCATCAGAGTGCCCAGGGGTAGCTCTGGCTCCATGTTGCAGAGTTCTGTGGAGTCCTGAGTGAGAGCAATCAGAGCACGCAGAGGCAATATGCTTTGCTGTCCCTCATTGAGGTAGGCAAGCAAGCAGGGAAACCTGAGAACTTGCCTCTGGGGGGGGGGTCCCTTTAAGCACAGGCCTCGGATAGCCTCAGGCAGCAGCCACACAAAGTAACTCCTGACATGATGCCCTGCTGGAATTGGTTCTGGCCGGTCTTAAATGTGATTCAGGGGCCACTTAGTGTGGACGTGCTATTTCAAAATAGCAAAAAGCTATTTCAAAATGCATTTTGTGTGTAGATGCGTTATTTCAAAATAAGCCATTTTGAAATAACTATTTCGAAATAAGATATTTCAAAATAATGCTGTAGTGTAGACATACCCAGAGAGATTATTGAAAATTTTGGAGAGATATTTTTGAAGATTTTCTTTTTAAAATTCTGTAACACTTCTGCCAGGTGGAGCCAGCAGCACCCAGCATTCCTCTCCATCCCTCCAACACAGAACTGGCTGAAGTCTCCACCTAGTGATGTGGGAAATTCACACACCAACCAAGGGACATTACTTCCCCATTCACAAGGAGTGAAGGGAGTGGGGTAGATATTAGTTGATATGAGAACACCATTATGGGCACAAGAAGACCATGCATCAAGACGGGTCACTCTCAGCTAGGACTCAACAGATACCTCTCCCCATACACTGATAAGATCCAGCAGCTGCTTCATGGTCCAAGCAGGGGAGTGTTTGGTGTGATGGGCAGCCAGGGCACCTGGGAAGACTCCATAAGACCTATGAATGATTTTCCTGGCTGTTTGGGCTCATGAGGTGTAAACATTTATTCCAAGAGGCTACTTGCACAGATCCCCATCCTCTAGCAAGCACTGAATTTGGAGCAAATGTTTACACCTCAAGAGCCCAAACAGCCAGGAAAACCATGTTCAGAAGGCCTTGCCCAGAAGACTGCACTGCCTCCTAACCACAATGACCTTCCCTCTGCTCTTACAGATCACTGAAAGTCAAGCCCCTGCTTAGCAAGATTCTTTCTGATAACTGTGGCTACGTCTAGACTTGCATTGCTTTTCCGGGATATCTTTGGTATCAATGCTGAGGCCCAAGGAATGCATCTGCTTTTCTGAATTTTTTTTCGAAAAAGTGGACATACTCTTTCGCCATCCCTGTAAACTTCGTTTTTTGAGGAATAAGGGATGTGTCGAAAGAGCACTTTTTTTCCAAAATTTGGTGCCGTGTAGACACGCCAAATTTCAGAAAAGGCTCTTTCGAAAGTAAATTGGAGAAAGATATGCAATTTGTGTACCACTAATTGAATTTCTTTTTCTGATTTAACTCTGTAGTCCAGATGTAGCCTTTGAGCCCTTTCCTTTGGGACAATTTAGCACAGTCCCACTGTTCTGTATTCCCACGTTATAAAACACTGGTAATAATATTTTAGCTATCCCTGCATCTAATACAAACATAGCTGGTGTTGAGTCACAAGTTGCTTACAGTCCATTGACTGAATAGCTAACAAATCTAAGCAAAGCAGAAGCAAACTGTATTTACATATACACACCCAGCTAGCTGTAAGGGAAGCATTCCTTCAGATTCTGCTTAAAATTCCATGGTAGTGCTGCTCTGTCCTCTCCCTTCCCTTACAGATGATTTGTCCCTGCCATTCATCAGTCTCTTGTGCAGGAATCAAAGCAGAGTATAAGTGAACTGCATAAAGAGCAGGGCAAAAGCCACAAGCCTGGAAAAGTTGTGTACTGGTTTCCTTGCTTATTCTGAGCAGGGAGCCACAATGTTACCTGCCTGTGGACAAATGTGGCATAATAAAGGACTGTGTTTGTTCCTGCAAAGGGAAATGTCTAGCCCTTGCAACAATCTATGTTGTGTGTATTCACTGATGCCTCTACCCTCCATGATTATGGTATTTGCTGAGATGCGTTCCGTTCAAGGATCAGTGGGACAATGAGTGAAAATGGTAGGAAAGTCTTTTATAAAACTGAAATGTTACAATGTAGGACTCAATGTTAAGAAATTTCTTTTGGTGTCTTTTGTTCCATATCAGAGACCTTGATGGCTCTGGTGTTCGCTGCCTTGGAGCACTTGCTACAGATAAGGTGATGCCCTTGCAAAAATAGGGAGAGTTTGGTTCACAAAGTTATTGAGTGAGTGCAGACATTGGGAACAGTGCTTGAAAAGGGAACTCAGGACCTGCAAAAATAACCAGGCCTTTGCCAGGCAGATCACAGAACGCATGATCAAGGTCATAGAGGAACAGACTGAAATCTTAAAGTACTCGGTGAAACAGCAAAATGAGCTAACACAGGTTGGCCCCACACTGAGGCAAATTCAAAATGCCATGTCCAGCAAACTCGCCCCCCCTTACACCCTTTTTCCTTCTCTGAGAATCCAAAATTTCCCAACCCCTCTCCCAACTGTGATTATGATGCCTGTGCCTACACACAACTGTGAGTTGTAACCCTTTCCAGCACCTGACTTACCATGAGCGTTTCAGTACATTGCTTTGTAACGAATAAAGGCACACTTTCATAACAAAGAACAGAGATTGAAATGACAGCAAATAGGTAGAAATATCAGAAACAAACTTCTTAAACAAGAATCATACTAGGCCTTCTAGAGTCTGGACTTACCAAGAAATTTCCTGATGTAAGAAGTTTAGTTTAACAGTGTTTAACAGTCAGGTGAGCTGCGATTCTCCATTCACAAGACAAACACACACAAATAGCTTGTTTCTCAGGTGAAGGATGCTAGGTACGCTCCAGGATCCCTAGATATATTCCAACAATCCAGGGCTACTCAACACGTGGCCCGCAGTGAAGTTTGGGTTTACGCAGGGCTCAACACGTGGCCCAGGGGTGGGAGCCAAAACAAAAAAGAAGTCAGTATAATGGTCTTCTGTTGATATACGTTTTAGTAGTTACATTCCTGGACTGTCATTACTCATTAAAAGTGCTGTCATATGGGTGGAAATTGGGTAAATATGGCTTTGTATTAATATCAGCAGAACTGGCTTAAATGGGGCCTGCATGTTGTGTAGTCTTGCCTTGATCTTTGTATTCATTCCTGTCAGTGTGAAAGAAGCTATTTGCATATATTCGCATGTCAATGCAACCACACTTCAGCTGTCATCCCTCATGTTTAGAATAATGGAAAACTTGTTGGATCTCCCTGGTCTGGCTACCAAGGGAGTTTTCTGGACCAGAGAAGGCATGGGAGGGGAGACAACAACCTCCCCGCTGGGCTCCTCTCCCCAGCCTCCCAGCCTTGCAAGCTGTGGCATCCTTGCCAGAGTTCTTGGTGGCCCCGCTGCAGCTCCCGATGGCCCAGCCACAGCTCCCAGCGACCCTGCTGACCTTGTGGAGCCCTGCCACCCAGCCAGTGGTGCCAGCGGCCCTATTGGCTGTGCTGCCCCGCAAGCTCCGGTTTCCTCAGCAGATTCCCTGCCCCGCTGGCTGCGGGCTCTGGTGCCCCGCAGGCTCCACTGCTCTGCTGGCCTTGTCAGCTGGCTCTACTTTAAGCTGCCGGAAACCTCTGCTGCTGAGGCTCTCTAGTCCCACAACATCCACAGATGTTGCCAGATCAGACAGTCCCAGATCACAGAAGTTCAACCTGTTTTAGAACTAGAAGGGACCTCGAGAGGTCATCCAGTCCAGTCCCCTGCCCTCCTAGCAGGGCCCAGCATCATTTAGATACTCCCTGACAGGTGTTTATCTATCCTGCTCTTAAATACCTCCAATGACGGAGATTCCACAACCTCCCTAGGCCATTTATTCCATGTTTAACCACCCTGATAAGACGTTTTTCCTAATATCCAACCTAATTCTCCCTTGCTGCTTTTTAAGCCCCTTGCTTCTTGTCCCATCCTCACAGATTAAGGAGAAAATTTCCTCCCTCCTCATTGTAACACCCTTTTAGGTACTTGAAAGCTGTTATCATGATGTCCCCTCTCAGGCTACGTCTACACTGCAAGGTTTTTGCGCAAAATGGCTGCTTTTGTGCAAAATCCCGTGGAGCATCCACAACTCAAATGCGCTTTTGCGCAAGTAAATCAACAGTAAAATGGCAGAAGAGAGGGCTTTTTCCAGTGTAGCTAAACCTCCTTTTATGAGGCATAACTCCTTTTTGTGCAAAAGGCAAGTGTGGACGCTCTGCAGGGGTTTCTTGTACAAGAAACCCCTATGGGAAAAAGCACAGGTGCTCTGATGGCCATTCTGCGAGTGGTCATCAGAGTTTTCTTGCACAAGTTTTTGTGCAGTGTGGACACTCCTTGCGCAAAAGCACATGGCTTTTGAGATGCGCTTTGAGGTGTGGACGTGCTCTTGCACAAGAAGTTTTTGTGCAAAAACTCTTGCACAAAAGGCTTCTTGCACAAAAAGCCTACAGTGTAGATGTAGCCTCAGCTGTCTTTTTTTCAGACTAAACAAACCCAATTCTTTCAGTCTTCCCTCACAGGCCATGTTTTCTAGATTTTAATAATTTTTCTTGTTTCTCTCCAGACCTTCTCCAATTTGTCCACATGTTTTCTGAAATGTAGTAACCAGAATTGAACACAGTACTTCAGTTGAGGCCTAATCAGCGCAGAATAGAGCGGAAGAATGACTTCTCCTGTTAATGAATCCCAGAATGATGTTTGCTTTTTTTTTTTTAAAGCAGCTGTGTCAGAATGTTAATTCTTATTTAGCTTGTGGTCCACTAATGCCCCTAAATCCCTTTCTGCAGTACTCCTTCCTAGAAAGTCATTTTATTAGTATCAAATTGATTTTTCAGAGGTGTGGTGTTTGTATCTCACTTAAAAAAAAGCCACTGTTTAAAAACTCTCATGAGCAATTAGCTATATGTAGATTTACCTCATGAATAATAAATAATGTGGAAATTGATATGCATGTAAACAGGAGCTGAAGGAAGGTATCCCTTACAGCTAGCTGGTAGTGTGGAGAGACCCTGGATGTGTCTATGTAAATACAGTTTGCTCAGATTTGTTAGAAGGAGTGATATTTTGCTTATTGTAATCAACTTAATTAGTGACCCAACACCAGCTGTGTGTGTATGAAATGAAGGGTGGATTTGATTTAAATCAAATGTATTTAAATTACTAGTTAGGAAGACTCGATTGAATCATGGTTTTCTACCTAAAAGTGCATTCTTAATACATATTCTTCACAACTCAGAGATAGATGTAGGTTTCATTTTTAGAATGTACACATCACACATTTTCAAACAGTAATTTATTTTGAAAAGTTTTCAGATTAGTACTGTAGCTACATCAGGAAAATGAATGATTGATTGGTTATTTCATTTACCAAAGGTAATAGAAGCAGATAATTATGAAGTCATGGGGAGGTGAACTATCTACAGTTCAACTGGTTAATCATTAATATTTGGAGGATTTTCTTGCTGTAGTAAGCAGGAGAATATCACCAGACAAACATTTAAATTATCTTATTTAACTCAAACAGCAACATAATGTATTCTAGATTTTTTCCAACAGCAAACAAATAATATTTTAACAAAACAAGCATGTGAATTTTTGAATTTAGTTAAACATTCACATTTTTTACAGTCAGGTTTGGTTTTGTTAACATTGTTTTTAACTAAAATAGTTAAATGAAATACTTTAAAAAATCACAGAAATTAAATCGACTGTGTCAGCCAAGTCAATATGAGAAATTTAAAATATTCCCGGGATTCCTGGAATCAGCCGCTGATCAGTTTCAGCAGCAGCTGACTTGGGGACACCTGGGATAGAGCAGCTGGGATGCTGCCAGGTTGGTCCCCGCAGCGCCGAGGTACGGCGCTGCGGGGACCTACCCGGCAGTGCCCCAGTTGCTCTGTCCCAGGCGTCCAGATTCAGCCGCTGTTGAAACTGATCAGCGACTGATTCCAGGAAGCCCAGGGCAGAGCAGCTCTGCCTCGGGCTTCCTGTAGTCAGCCGCTGATCAGTTTCAGCAGCGGCTGACTTGGGAACACCTGGGGCAGAGCAGCTGGGGTGCTGCCGGGTTGGTCCGGTAGCGCTGAGGAGTGGCTCAACCACTGCTGGTCAGTTTCAACAGCGGCTGAATCTGGACGCCAGTTCCGACTTACATACAAATTCAGCTTAAGAACAAACCTACGGTCCCTATCTTGTACGTAACCCGGGGACTGCCTGTATATCATGGTCAAAATGATCGAACCATGTTAATGAAGTGTGGGTTCTCAGTCATATGGAGAATTTGTTGCATAAACAAACAGGGCAACTTCTTTATCAATTACCTGTTTTCGTCATCTGCTGCTTCTTATAACACGTTTATTTATGGTTGTTTCTGGATGATGGAGGGTTTTTTCTTTTTGCTACAGGGGATACACTGTGGCTATGTGACATATATGATGTGACTGAAACAGGATCAATGGCAGGTAACTCTGAAACTGTAGAAAATGATGGTAATCTTGAAGGTGGATGGTCTTCAGAATCCTATATGTTGAGGATTGATTCTTCTAAACAAAATAAATCAATACAATTATTTAATTATTATTACCAGCCTGCTCATTTAGTATTACTCACTGCATTCACTGACATTCAGAACTACTTTAAAGGTGAAATTGTAAAAGGAAGATCTGCCTATTTCAGCTATTTATTTTTATCACAACTGGACCAAAAATGATAGAGTAATAACTGTATTTTTACACCATAGGTAATAACTATATTTTTTGCTCCAATATGAGAATTCAAGAATAGTCCAGAAGGAAGACAGGCAGTCCTTAAAACAGAAGTATGAAATAAAAAGTTTACCAACCCGAAGATCCTGTATGTTTAGACATGTTCCTTTCATCCTCTTCAATGCAGCTTTCATCCTCTTCATTTAAATCGCGGCTTCATTTACCTTTGCCTATGTGTCTAATCTACATGCCTCTGACGACAGAGGCATGTAGTCTAGACACAGCCTTAGAGAGAGGTGAGGGATTGACTCTGTGCACAAATATGCAGAGGGGCAACAAGTTGAGGCCTGTTATTTCTCACCTCTTTATATTATTAATTTATTTAAAACATTTTTACCGTTAACAAGCATGTTGCTACTGGAGACACAAATCTGCAGTCTGAGAACTGCAAAACTGAGCATCTCTGGTGGGATCTTCGACTGAGCACTGAGTCCCATTGGCTGAACTGCTGGAACTCATTTACAAAACTTTTCTTAAACATTACTGGGGGCTGCATCCCTTGCTTGCTATGCTCGCCAACCCTCCTCTCTCTGGGGGTAGGCAGCCCCGGCTCTCCCCCTGGCTTCTGGGGAGGGCTGGGGCCACGCCCTGGTCTCTCACCCCCCCCCCCCCCCCCCAGCCATTGGGGAGGGCCGGAACTGAAGCCACACCAGCCCTGGTCTCTCAGCCTATCCCCTGTCCCATTGCTGGGGAGAGAAGGGGCAGGAAGGGGCTACAGCACAGCAGCCCCAGGTCTCTACATGGGCCCTGTGGAGGGCCAGGTGGGAAGTAGGTGGGGCTTGGCTCCTGTGGACACAGAGTAATGTGATGACATCACTAGGAACATTTTTTTTTATAGAGAGAGAGAGAGGTGAAATATTTTCATACTATAGAATTAGAATTTATAATCCCTATTCCATAATGAGATATCTTTGAGCTATAATGTATCTTAATTAAAGCTATTTTTAGATAGGGTTTTTCCTCAAAAACATTTTCTCAAAAATCTGATTAAATAAAAGAAATCTGATTTTTTGTATTTAAAAAAATAATTGATTTTTATCCACACTGATTAAATGCAGGGATAGCTACAATTTTGTTACCAATATTTGTAATTTTGTGGAAATACAGAAAAGTAGAACTGTGCTTAGTTGAAATCACTGAGATCTGAAATTACTGGAGATTGAGGGGCAGAAGTCACAACCAAGAAGTGGATGGCAGCAGATGGTGACTGAAAGCCAGCAGGGTGGCTGTAGAATGCACAGTAGGGTGGTGGTGGAGAGGTGAGACAAATGCTTAGCAGAGAGCAGGCAGATGGCAAGTGACCAGCTGAATGAGTAAGATGCCTCTTTACCTCCCTCCTGCTTAGGATGGGAGGTGAATGCTGTGGATGCACCTCTGAACTCTGGGTCAGCACTGACCAAGGGCAGCAACTGTGAGAAGGGGTCAGAGAAAGGTTGGGCATGTGAGGGGACATTTACATTGCTGGACTTAAGAATCAGAGAGGAAAAGGACACTGCCCAACCTACTTGGAGTGGGACTGTTCCTTGTGGCTTTAGTTATGAGCTCTGTCTGGGGTGTTTTCCCAAGTTAATGCCACGATACTTCCCTCCCCTTTTATTAAAGGTTTTGTTTCTGTATTCAGACTCTGTGCTTGCAAGTTGCATTGCCGCCCAGAGGCACCCAGGGGTTTGTAAATTTCCCAGGTCACTGAGTGGGGGCTCGAGCCAGTTCTGTGTCGGATGGATGGAGAGGAACTGCTGGATATTGGCTGCTGCTGGTGCTACCTGGGCAGAAGAGTTACATGCACAATAATATTATAGCAGTGCAGGAGCAATCCTATACTTAAGGCTGTCATGACATTTGTATAAGGGTGGACTTTTCTATGTCCTCTAATTTTAACATGTTCAGTTGGATTCTTTTAAATGTGGTATACTTCAGGAGAGCAAAGAGTGGAATTAGTAATCCAAATTTGGAGTCATTTTAGCTAGGGGTTACAGCAGGGGAGGGCAATAAAAAGGTGGTGACCCAGTAAGGCTAGTTCCTGGTGGGCTGTTGCTGCTATATTTACCTGCATCTCTGCAGGTATCGGTGATCACAGTTCTTGACCACGGCTCGCCATTCCCAGCCAATGGGAGCAGCAGAAAATGGTGTGGATTGGGACACTGCTTCCTGCAACTTCCATTTGCTGGAAACAGCGATCCACAGCCCACGGGAGCTATGATTGCAAAACCTGCACAGGCGCAGGTAAATATAGTGGTGGGGGCCCATTTGGACTTCAGGATGGTATTTGCCCACCACTGGGTTACAGGGATATGAGTCCACAGAAATAGCTATTAAAAAGAGTTTCTAGGTTTTGGGGCTTTTTTTTGAGAGAGAGCGAGAGAGGGAAAGAGAGAGAGAGATGGATATAAAATTATTGATGTGATACTAGTCAAAATTCTCTCAATCTGTTGAGAGCCATAGGTAGTTCATGGCATTTGCTAAATCTTTGGGGGACCCAAACTGAAAACAGTATTTAAGAAAATGCATCTTTGTACGTTATGGATGCATCTATATATGTACAAAACAGAAAGCTAGAACTTTTTTCATTTGTAGGCCCTTAAAAATTTCAAATGGAGGTGCGGACCCCTTTGGAAATCTTAGACCACAGGTTGAAAACTACTGATCTAGAGGGTTTCCATTCTCCCCATTGTATGTGCTTTACACTCATTCAGCTCTCATAAGTGCACTAAAATCCAAATAGCTAGTTGGGTTACTTTGAAATATGGTGTGCCTGATGAGAGTGCACAATAGCATTAGGGATAAAAATTTGGGGTCATTTGATCAAGAGATTTGTAAGTTATCACTGGCCTCCCAGAAACCACCCTCCCCCCAGTTTCTTTCTGCTGCCTAGTACTGAGAGGTACTAATGACGGATGAATCACAGATCTGATAGTTGTGAACTTCATCCTTTAATTAATATAACGAAGGACAAGTTACTCACAACCCCCACCCAGGACAAAAGGAGATTTGAACTGAGTGGATGGAGATGCTGCAATATGTGAGTCATGGGTGGTAATTTTGCTTTGAAGGGAACATAAATGAAGAATTGTGGGAGAAACAGACACTTGGATAGTTCCTAAGAAGGGAGGGGCACTAGGGTAAAAGGAACGGGAAATACGGAAAGAGATTTGAAGTGGCAGTGAGATGAGGAGGATAAAGGGGAAGCATTGCATCCACCCAGCTCTGTCAGTGTACCCTGATCCCTGACACCCTGAGCTCCCCCAGTGTATCCCATTCCCTTTGAATCCAGCCAGCCTGCAGCCCCAGCACAGCTAGTGCATCTGGTAGGAGAGTTGCAATTCACCAGGTGCCCTCTTGTGGCCAGAGGCGTTTCTGCAAGGCCCTTTATCTGGCTCCTCTCTTCAGAGCAGGTCCTGTGGAAATTCTCCTGAAATGGGGTCAGTAGCTGAAAATAAATCAGTCTAGTCCTCAGTGCCCCAAACATAAAGTGCATCACAACAACCCCACAGTAAATGTCATACCCATCTCCATACTCCTGTCCTCTCAGGGCTCCATTAAGACTTGCTGAGGCTAGGGTTGCCAGATGGTTTCAACAAAAATACCGGACACACTTGACATCACATCACAATCGACATTACATCTTATTTAGAAAATACCGGACATTTCTATTTTCTCATTTTTATTTTCTCAATTTGTTTCCCAAACAGAAAGCTCAAGTACTGGACTGTCTGGTTCAAAACCGGACACCTGGCAACCCTAGCTGAGGCCCTGCTATGTTGTCATTAACAAATGTCATTACCAAAAATGAAATTTAGTAATTTTTTTGTATTTAGATGCCGCTCATAATCTGAGGCCCTAAACTGTAGCTTAGCTTGTGCATCAATCCAGCACTGTGTCCTCCACAGAAACCTTATTCTGGTCAGCAGAAGTCTAGCCTTCTTCCTTCCTTCCTTTGCCTAGCTACATCCCCCCTGTTCTGAGACAGGCAGTAGTTTGCTTCTGGGAGCTTCTCCCAGGTGGGCAGGACTACAGGAAAAGGGAGCACTTCTCCAGCCTACATTACAGCCTGCCTGACCATGGGTCCTTAAATTGATAGAGTCGGGTTTTCCCAGGACCAACTCTCCCAGTTTCATCTGGTTTCCGATCCTGTGTGTACAGCAATACCCCAGGAATGGGCTCTTCTGGCCCCCTTTAGGCTTAATTGGCAAGTACACTTCCTTACAAATCCCAGCTCCCCTGCACCTCTATCTGCCTGCACCCTGCAGCGCTGCCAGTGGATGTCACCTTCCTGCATCCGCCACCAGCCCCCTGGTACCTCCCAGTCTTGCCAGTGCATCCCAACCACCCTGCTCTCCAACTGCCTTCCAACCTGCCTACTCAGCACTGCTTTGCCAATGCTGCCCAATCCCCCAGAATTCCTAACTCTTTCAGTTCATCAAATCCATCCTGCACCCCAACCTCCCTGCATCCCAACTCCCTGCACCCCAGTTTTGTCAGTGCTCTCCAGCCACCTTTCATCCTTACCCCCAGCTGTCAGTGCACCTCAACCCTTCTGCCCCCAAAGCTCCTGCCCCCCACAGCTCTGCCAATGCCCCCTAACACTGGACAAAAGCTACTGAACTGCTGGAACACCATTAATCAGAAAACTGGAGAGTTCATGACTCACCTGGAGTGTGTACTGTATGGCATACAAATATTACAAGCTCTGCCATCTCAGTGGTTTGCAGAGATGGGGTTCATGTAGTGGACGGGGTTAGAGGATCTATCAGTATTTTGGAACAGAAACTCTGTCTCTGACTTCTGTCATTGGCCCTGCCACAAACTATGTCCTCCCAACCAATGTGAAAGCAACCAGGAAGACCGTTCCATTGTAGCACAGTTGCCCTTTGCTCCATGCATTTCATGAGAGTCAGGGGAAGTAACAGCAGCAGAAACATTTCTATCCCAGGGTATGTCTACACTGGAAAGTTTTTTTCAGAAAAACATCCACGCTGAAATTGCGTTCTTTTGAAAGAAAATTGAAAGAACAGAGGGGTTTTTCTGATATTGGTAAACTACTTTCTATGAGGAAGAAGCCTTTTTCCCAAAGAGCTCTTTCAAAAAAAGGTGTGTGTGGACAGGGAAGAGGGAGAGCTTTTGCAAGAAGAGGGAAGAGGAAAAAGCACAGGTGCCCTGGTGGTCACTCCGTCCATAGCAATCACAGCTGAAATGCAAGATAGTGTCCATTCAGTGTGGACACTATGGCTATGTCTAGACTACATAGCTCCGTCGACGGAGCCATGTAAAATAGTTTATTCAGCATAGGCAAAGAAGTGGGGATTTAAATAATCCCCACTTCGTTAAAATAAAAATGGCTGCCGTACTGTGCCAATGATCAGCTGATCCGGCACAGCGCAGCAGTCTAGATATGCCGCGGTTGACAAGGGAAGCCTTTGTCGACCACTATGGTATGCCTCGTGAATAATTGTGTCCACACTGATAATCCCCGCTTCTTTGCCTATGCCGAATAAACTATTTTACATGGCTCTGTTGATGGAACCATGTAGTCTAGACATAGCCAATCTGTTGAAAAAGCAAATTGGTTTTTTGATGCACTTTGGCGGTGTGGACGCTCTCTTTTGGAAGAATTTTTTTCAGAAGATCTCTTCCAGAGAAGCTTCTTCTGAAAGAAGCCTGCAGTCTAGACATAGCCCCAGGGACTGAAAACTTCAGGGAGATGCTTGCAGGAGCAGGGTACAGGCAGCAAATGGGCCAAAGGCATAAATGGGGTGTGTTGACACAGAGCTGATGGAGTCCTGCTGATGTGAGTATAATGAGCTGCATCCATGTCATAGAATCATAGAATCATAGAGCTGGAAGAGACCTCAGAAGGTCAAGTCCAGCCCCCTGCTCTAGGCGGGACCAATTCCAACTAAATCAACCCGGCCAGGGCTTTGTCAAGCCGAGACTTAAACACCTCTAGGGATGGAGACTCCACTACTTCCCTAGGGAACCCATTCCAGTGCTTCACCACCCTCCTAGTGAAATAGTTTTTCCTAATATCCAACCTGGACCTCTCCCACCACAACTTGAGACCATTGCTCCTTGTTCTGCCATCTGTTACTATTGAGAACAGCCTCTCTCCATCCTCTTTGGAACCTCCCTTCAGGAAGTTGAAGGCTGCTATCAAATCCCCCCTCACTCTTCGCTTCTGCAGACTAAACAGACCCAAGTCCCTCAGCCTCTCCTCATAAGTCATATGCTCCAGTCCCCTAATCATTTTGGTTGCCCTCCGCTGGACCCTCTCCAATGCCTCCACATCCTTTTTGTAGTGGGGGGCCCAGAACTGGACACAGTACTCCAGATGCGGCCTCACCAAAGCCGAATAAAGGGGAATAACGACATCTCTGGATCTGCTGGCAATGCTCCTCTTAATGCAACCTAATATGCCATTAGCCTTCTTGGCTACAAGGGCACAACGTTGACTCATATCTAGCTTCTCATCCACTGTAACCCCCAGGTCCTCTTCTGCAGAACTACTAAACTGGTTGGTCCCCAGCTTGTACTATGCTTGGTGTGGCAGGTTTTGAGGGTGCGAGCTCCACACCCCGCCACTCCCCCGCGTCCTGGGATGGGGCCGGCGGAGCGGGGGTGGGGCTCCACGAACCCACCGCCTCCAGGAGTCTAGTTGGCCCTGGATTCGGGGTCCGTAAGTGTGCGGGGGCTGGGTGCGATCACCCCTTGCCCTGTATGGGCCAAGGGGGTTCGGCGGACCCGGCCCGGTGCCTTCCTGGGCGGCCCCCGGCCGGGGTCCGGCCGGGGCTCTTGAGCCGCCCCTCTTGTCTCAGTCTCTCTCTCTCTCGTTCTCTCTCGGGGACTATTACAGCTTCGGGGACCTACTCCGAGGTAGGGGGTGTGGGGAGTGGGGGACCCGGGCCCGCCCTCACCACCGGGTCCCAGCCCGAGGCCCTAAGTGGGGTGGGTGCTTTAAAGCGATCCCCCCACGGCAGGCAGGGCAGCTGCCCAAAACTCGCCTGTTCATGGGCGCCAGAACGGTCCCGCCTCGGGCTCCTTCCACTCCCCCTCCGCCGGCCCCCCTGGCCGGCGCCAGGTGGAATCACTCACCCCGTCGCAGACGCCGTGCCCGTCCCAGGGCGAGTCGCCAGCTGCCTGCGTCGTCCTTCTTCGTCGCCCGGAGGGCTGGGTGCTTGGTGTTCCGGGAAGCCAGGATGGCTGCCCTCTTGTTCCCCCGCTCCTGAGCGTCTCCTCGCCCCGGTTATAGTCGCGGGCGAGTGACGTCTGGGGCGTAAGCCCCGCCTCCTCTGGGGCTCTCCGATCCGGCCCCATGACGCGAATTGCGGCGCCCTGATCGAGCGTCTTTCCGCGGCCCGGGACTTGCCCCGCTTTCCCCAGAGCGCGCCCGCCCCCGCTCCCTGCCGCGGCGGGGCCGGCAGTGCAGCGCCGGGCAGCTTACTGCCGCTTGCGGCGGCCGCTTCCTGCTCAGAGAGGGGGGTCCTTCTCCCGCCCCTAGTGCAGACCCCGCTGGGTCCGTCACACTTGGGATTCTTTCATCCCAAGTGCAGGACTCTACACTTGCCCTTGTTGAACCTCATCAGATTTCTTGTGGCCCAATCCTCCAATTTGTCTAAGTCATTCTGGACCTTATCTCTGCCCTTAAGCGTATCTACCTCTCCCCCCGGCTTAGTGTCATCCGCAAACTTGCTGAGGGTGCAATACATCCCCTCACCCAGGTCATTAATAAAGATATTGAACAAAACCGGTCCTATAACCAAACCTTGAGGCACTCTGCTAGAAACTGACCGCCATCCTGACATCGAGCCGTTGATCACTACCCACTGGGCCCGGCCTTCTAGCCATCTTTCTATCCATTTTACCATCCATATATCCAATCCACATTCCCTTAACTTGCTGGCAAGAATATTGTGGGAGACCGTATCAAAAGCCTTGCTAAAGTCAAGGTATATCACATCCACTGACTTTCCCATGTCCACCGAGCCAGTTACCTCATCATAGAAGCTAATCAGATTGGTCAGGCACGACTTGCCCTTTGTGAATCCATGCTGACTATTCCTAATCACTTTCCTCTCATCCAAGTGCCTCAATATGGATTCCTTAAGGATCCCTTCCATGATTTTTCCAGGAACCGAGGTAAGACTGACCGGCCTATAGTTCCCTGGATCGTCCTTCTTCCCTTTTTTGAAGATGGGCACTATGTTTGCCTTTTTCCAATCATCTGGGATTTCTCCCGATCTCCATGACTTTTCAAAGATAATGGCCAAAGGCTCCTTAATGACATTTGCCAACTCCCTCAGTACCCTCGGATGCACTAAGTCTGGACCCATGGATTTATGTACGTTTAGCTTTTCTAAATAGTTCCTAACCTGTTCTTTACCCACCACGGGCTGTCCATCCTCATCCCATCTTGCGTCATTTAGCACAGAAGTCGAGGAGCCGACCTTGTCCATGAATACAGAGGCAAAGAAAGCATTGAGTACTTCAGCTTTCCCCACATCATCTGTCACTAGGTTACCTCCTTCATCCATTAGGGGCCGCACACCCTCTTTGATCACCTTCTTGTTAAAATGCCTGTAGAAACCTTTCTTGTTATACTTCACATCCTTAGCCAGTCGCAATTCCATTTGCGTTTTCGCCTTCCTGATAACCCCCTGGCATTCTCGAGCTATACCTTTAAACTCCTCCCTGGTCATTTGTCCAAGTTTCCACTTTTTGTAAGCTTCCTTTTTGTGCTTAAGTTCACCAAGGATTTCCCCTGTAAGCCAATCCGGTCTCCTACCATGTTTGCCTCTCTTGCTACGTGTCGGGATGGTTTCTTTCTGTGCCTTCAATAAGGCTTCTTTAAAATACTGCCAGCTGTCCTGGACTCCTTTCCCCTTCATGTTAACATCCCAGGGGATTCTGCCCATCAGATCTCAGAGGGAGTCAAAATCTGCTTTTTTGAAGTCCAAGGTGTGTATTTTACTACTCTCTTTTCTTCCTTTGGTCAGGATCCTGAAATCTACCATCTCATGATCACTGCTTCCCAGGTTGTCACCCACCTCCACTTTCCCTATTAGTTCCTCTCTGTTTGTGAGCAGAAGGTCAAGCTGCGCACGGCCCCTGGTCGGATCCTTCAGCACTTGTGTCAAGAAGTTATCCCCAACATTCTCCAAAAGCTTGCTGGATTGCCTGTGTACTGCCGTATTGGTTTCCCAACAGATGTCAGGGTGATTAAAGTCCCCCACGAGAACCAGGGCCTGCGATCTAGAAGCTTCGCTCAGTTGTCCGAGGAAAGCCTCATCTACCTCATCCACCTGATTCGGTGGCCTGTAGCAGACACCAACCACAACATCACTGCTGTTGTTTGCTCCTTTAAACCTAACCCATAGACTTTCAGCAGGTTTTTCTCCCTCTTTATACTGGATTTCAGAGCAATCATAGTGCTCTCTTACATATAGTGCAACTCCTCCTCCTTTTCTCCCCTGCCTGTTCTTCCTGAACAGTCTATACCCTTCCATGACAGCGCTCCAGTCATGCGAGTCATCCCACCAAGTCTCTGTTATCCCAATTAAATCATATTTCCTGGTCTGGGCCAGGGCCTCCAGTTCTTCCTGTTTGTTGCCCAGGCTTCTCGCATTAGTGTACAAACACTTCAGGTAACCAGTTGATTGCACTATCTTCTCCATTCGAATCAGGGGTCCTCCTTTCTTGCTCCTTCCTCTCTGCATTTCTTCCCAGTATCTGACTTTCCCACTCCCCTCAGGGTTTTGGCCACCGTCCCCCAACGAACCTAGTTTAAAGCCCTCCTCACTAGATTTGTAAGCCTGCCCGCGAAGATGCTCCTTCCTCTCTTCGTTAGGTGGATCCCATCTCTTCCTAACAATCCTTGTGCCCGGAACAGAGTCCCATGGTCAAAGAAACCAAAGCCCTCTCTGCGACACCACCTGCGCAACCCCGCATTTACGTCCTCAATTCGACGATCCCTGCCCAGTCCGGGTACGTCTACACTACAACGTTAATTCGAACTAACTTAGTTCGAATTAGTTAATTCGAACTAAGCTAATTCGAACTAACGGATCCAGACTAAAAAACTAGTTCAAATTAGCGTTTTGCTAATTCGAACTAGCATGTCCACATTAAGTGGACCCTGAGCCAGGCTTAAGGATGGCCGGAAGCAGTGCCGGCAGGGCATCAGAGGAGGACTTAGAGCATGGAAGTGCTGTCTCAGGCTAGCCGAGGGCTGTGCTTAAAGGGTCCCGACTCCCACCCCGGACAGACAGTTTTCAGGGGTGCCCCGCTTGCAAAGCAGTCCTGGCTTGGAGTGCCCGGAGTACCCACACTGGGCACATCACAGCACTCGGCCATCAGACCGGCTGCACTTGCCGCAGGCTGCCACCTGGGGAGAGGGGGCAATTGGGGGGCTGCAGGAGAGCTTCCACCCCAAAAGCCCGCAGAGCCAGCCCAGTCCTCCCCATCGGGGGTGCGTACCCCATTCCTCCCTCACCTCCTTCCACTTACCCTTCCCTAGCCCCTTTTCTTGATGTACAAAATAAAGGACAATTGTGTTCAAAAATGGAATCTGTCTTTATTGAACAAAACGGGGGGAGACTGGGAAAAGGAGGTGGGAGAGGGGAAGAGAGAGGGTGGGAGAGGGGAGGGCAACTAAAATGATCAGGGGTTTGGAAGAGGTCCCATATGAAGAGAGGCTAAAGAGACTGGGACTTTTCAGCTTAGAAAAGAGGAGACGGGGGGGGGGGGGGAGGACAGGATAGAGGTCTCTAAAAGCAGGAGTTGGGTGGAGAGGGTGCATACAGAAAAGTTCTTCATTAGTTCCCATAAAGAAGGACTAGAGGACACCAAAGGAAAGGAATGGGTAGCAGGCTTCAAACTAGTAAGAGAAAGTTGTTCTTCACAAAGCAAAGAGTCAACCTGTGGAACTCCTTGCTGCAGGAGGCTGTGAAGGCTACAACTAGAACAGAGTTTAAAGGGAAGTGAGATCAAGTCATGGAGGTTGGGTCCATGGAGTGGTATTAGCCAGGGGGTAGGAGTGGTGTCCCTGCCCAAAGTTTGTGGAAGACTGGAGAGGGATGGCACGAGACAAATGGCTTGGTCACTGTCTTCGGTCCATCCCCTCCAGGGTCCCTAGGGTTGGCCGCTGTCGGCAGACAGGCTACCGGGCTAGATGGACCTTTGGTCTGACCCAGGACGGCCATTGTAAGCTCAGGGCTCAGGGTCGGGGGTCTCAGTGGACCACCTTGATTTTCATGCACTCCTGCTCCTGGGTGGCCAGGCTGGCAGCTCTCCTGCCCTAGCCGGCCACCTTCCTGTGCCTAGTGCGGAGATCGTGGACGAGGTCCACGATGTCTGCACTAGCCCAGGCGGGTGCCCGCCTCTTGCTGTCCTGGGCAAGCTCCCAGGAGCCGCCAGCCTGGTCCCGGGAAGAGGGGGAGGGCTGGGGGGCATCGGGTGTGTGGCTCGATCCGTGCCAGGTGCAGGGTCTGCTGGCTGGGTGCTGGCAGGCTTGCACCTGGCACGGGCACCGTAGCCATCCTGTGCCCCTTTAAGGGGTCCGGGGCCGGGAGGGGGGCAGACGAGTTTCCCTGGTGTTGGCCAGAGTGGCCACCAGGGAAAGCTGGGGAGGGCTAGCCTCCCACTAGTTCGAATTAAGGGGCTACACACCCCTTAATTCGAACTAGTAAATTCGAACTAGGCTTAATCCTCGTGGAATGAGGATTACCTAGTTCGAACTAAGCGCTCCGTTAGTTCAAATTAAATTCGAACTAACGGAGCGCTAGTGTAGCGCCTATGAAAGTTAGTTCGAACTAACGTCCGTTAGTTCGAACTAACTTTGTAGTGTAGACATACCCTCCTTTCCCTTCAACAGGGAGGATGGACGAGAACACCACTTGCGGAGCCAAGGGCCCTGCTCTCTAAGGGTATGTCTACACTACCCCGCTAGTTCGAACTAGCGGGGTAATGTATGCATACCGAACTTGCTAATGAAGCCCGGGATTTGAATTTCCCGGGCTTCATTAGCATAAAGCCGGCGCCGCCATTTTTAAAAGCCGGCTAGTGCGAACCCCGTGCCGCGCGGCTACACGCGGCACGGGGTTCGCACTAGCCGGCTTTTAAAAATGGCGGCGCCGGCTTTATGCTAATGAAGCCCGGGAAATTCAAATCCCGGGCTTCATTAGCAAGTTCGGTATGCATACATTACCCCGCTAGTTCGAACTAGCAGGGTAGTGTAGACATACCCTAACTCCTTTGCTACCCTCCCAGAGGTTCTGGAGTAGCTATCTGTAGCATTCAAGCTCATGAAGAAAGGGGAAAGAGTGGGGGTGGGGGTGGTGCTTGGTGGCTATGGAACCCCGAGTCCGGGGGGCTGGGAGTGTAGCCCTGCAGCCAGCAGCAGAGCTCCATGACCAGGGAGCTGTGATCCTGCACTTCCGTCCCCCAGCCTTAGGGCTCCACTGTTACCCTGCCTCTTCCCCTAGCATCAACCTGCATCCCCACTTCATCATCCTCTGGGGCTGCCAGGGCAGAGCCCCCAGCCAACAGCAGCAGAGGGGCTGGCATTGACTTTCCCTGGTCTGCCAAATTCCCCAGTTCGGGTCAGGTGAGGATCCAAGAGTGCTGGACCAGGGAAGTTCAAACTGTACGTATCTATGTATCAGTTGAACATATGCGTTTTATTGACATACAACTTTCAAGCAAGTGTAAAGCTTACCAGTGTCACCAATCTATATAATCAAATAAAATTATTAGAATTACTATTTGTATGTCTATCAAATACTTCTCAGTGTGTATTCTATATTTGCAGAACATTGGGCTTTTTTTAAATGCACAAAAAAGCTGGATGATCCAGGCACAGCGCATTGTTTCTTTAGTGATGGTCCTGCTGTTTCAGCCTCTTCTTTAATTTCTTTTCATTCAGTTTGTGTTTATTGCTTTCCATGTGTTTTACAATTATCTGCCTTGAAACATTATCTACAGCCTTTCTGTGTACAGTACAGAATAACACATTACCAGCAGTGTGAAATTTGTCCTTGTCAAACTCAGTGACATGGTCTTTAGGTGATTTTTAAAGTGCTCAGCATCTATTCATAATTCTAATTGCTCACAGCAGCAGGCTGCAGTGGAATTTGAGATGCATTAAAACATGAACCTGTAGATATCATCAGGAAACCTCAATAGGCCAGAAGCAACTTATTGGAGTATGTTCAGCTATGTAAATTTAAATCACATTCAAAAATCAACCACAAGAGGGGGCGTTTGCACACACTGAATAAATGATGCTGGTACTTTCAGTAAAGTTTAGTTAATAGTTAATATGTTTTTATTTTTCACACAATGTAAGAACTAAAGATTCTCTGTAAAAATGGAAATTCCACATTTTTCTGTGGCACATGGATTTCTAGGACC
This sequence comes from Pelodiscus sinensis, assembly GCF_052426305.1. Classification (NCBI taxonomy): domain Eukaryota; kingdom Metazoa; phylum Chordata; order Testudines; family Trionychidae; genus Pelodiscus; species Pelodiscus sinensis. Next base: position 142,893,149 of record NC_143052.1, on the reverse strand, counting down.
CCAACCATGACCCACTCGTCTCAAACCCAGACGGTCAAAGGCTTCACCTAGCAGCCTGCTAGCAATAGCTTACCTGAGACCCATGATGTCTAGTGGCAGCGTGGGGCCCACCCTGAGGTCTGACTGGCAAAGTCCCAGAGTGGCTGATTGGCCCAGGAGCCCTACTTAAGTTCGCTGCAGGCACAAGAAGCTGTCTGAACAACTGGGCTGCATCATGTACTGGGCTATGTGCAGCAGGGCCAACAGCCACTGCAGTTCTGGGGGCAAGGTGTGGGAGGGCCTGGCTCCCAGGGCGGAGTCTTGGGCAGAAGAGGCGGGGCTGTCAGTCAGTCCTTAGTGCTGTCCCCTTCTCTCCAGCCCTTTGAGCCGCATGGAGTGGCAGAGCAGTGCTACTGCAGGAATTCAAAGGGGCCCGGGTCTTCGGCCACCAAGCCTGCCACAGCAACTGTGCTGTTACAGTAGTGGTGGTAGCTGGAGCCCCTGGGCTCCTTTGAAATGCTGGGCCCCTGAGAAACTGCCCCATTTCCCCCCCCCCCACCTCAGCAGGACTGACTATGTACGCTTAGCACCCCTCAGTTTGATATCCTAGTATCTGACTTGTAGTTCCTGACCTCCACTTTATCTTCTGCCACTGTCCCCCTGGTATCCTAACCCAGCCTGAATCTAGTTACCAGCTGGTAGTTCTGACAATTTGTTTCCTGCTTTTGACCTGCCCCATCCCGACCCAACTTACTTTTGACTCCTGTGTCATGACAGTGGACTCTGGCTCTGGCTGCTACGAGTGGCCACCCACTGCCTAATGGACCACCAAGCCCCGTGCGAGAAGGATGGACCTACACAGCAGCTGGAAGCATTGGACTGTCTCTCTGCTTCCAGGTGGATAATGGAAAACTGCAGGCCAAGTTGTTGTGCAGCTGACCTTGGACAACTGACATCTGTAGGAGCAAGAGAGGCAGCTCGGCCCTGAGAATCCTGTGCTGTGATCATAGCACGCTGTACCTTGCCCCACACAGGCACCTGCAATAGCCTTGCCCCAGTGGCTCAATGGGAATTGATGGGCATTCCAATGCCGCCTTCTGCTTCTGATGCATCCCCAAATCTATGCCTCTGACTTGGCCAACGTGGCCCTGGTAATCAGCCTGCTGAGAGAAGTGCTAGAGTGGGCCTCCCTACAGCTGAATGGCCATAACTTGGTGCTATCAAACTAGATTCCTTTCATCAATTCATGCCAGCCATCTGTGGTGGCCCATGCCAAGCGCGAACAGTTGAAGCCATGCCCAGAGGACTCTGACAGGGGCAGGGCCCAGTGGTCTGCTAAGCAGCACCTTTCTTCGGCCACCTCTCTGTGGGTACTGAGTGGCATGAAGCAGTGCACGGGCACAAGTCCTCAGGCTGCTTGTGGGGAGAAATCAAAAATGAACTTGCCTTTGTAGAGACACCCTGGATACCCTTGAGGACTTTTCCATCTGCAGGGATAATCCACTGCCAGAGCCAAAGGAGGAGAAAGTAAGATCTTTGGAACCTGAATCCCATGACCTCAGCATCTGTATCGCCTGCTGAGTTGATGCAAACTCATCTGGCTTGTCAGCGACTGACCCCCAAAGAACAGGAATGGTGCTGTCAGCGCCACCCGTGCGCCTGTTGTGGTGAGTCTGGCCATGCCACCTTGGCCTGCCATGTACAAATGCCATGGGGCTCAGGGAAACAAGCCAACCCTGGCTTGGTGGGGGAAAAACCAACCTGGCCCTTTAGCGTGCATCTACACTGCAGGGCTTAACTCAAAATAATCAACACAAATTGAGCTATGTCAATTGCATAGCTTATTTTGAAATAGCTTATTTCGAAATTGAGCACTCTTCCTCCAACTTCCCTTACTCTTCGTACAATGAGGCTACATCTAGACTGGCATGATTTTCCGCAAATGCTTTTAACAGAAAAGTTTTTCCGTTAAAAAAACTTGGCCCTCTTGCACAAATACATTTGCGCAAGAGGGCTTTTTCCCGAACGGGAGCAGCATAGTATTTGCGCAAGAACACTGACGATCTTACATGAGATCGTCAGTGTTCTTGCACAAATTCAAGCGGACAGTGTAGACAGCTGGCAAGTTTTTCTGCCAAAGTGGTTGCTTTTGCAGAAAAACTTGCCAGTCTAGACGCAGCCTGAGGGTCATAGGAGTTGGAGTAAGAAGTTCACCAGTCTGATAGTATTTCGACATTATTTTGAAAGAACTGCCTGCTGTGTAGACACGGACTAAGTTATTTAGAAATAATGGTGCTGTGTAGACGTACCCTCAGAGAAGAGATTCTCTTCTACTTCTCACTGAGGTGCACTCTGAGCCCCATTTAGGGGCTCTTCATTTGCAGGTGTCTGTCCAGCTGCACATTCCAGGGGATCCCTAATGGATTTCCCTCCAACAGATTTTCATTGGTGTGGGAGCAGCAAACAGCTCCATGGATGCAGCTACTGTTCAGGCCCTACAGGTACCCTGCCATGCTGGCCATGCTTTAAGCTCCTGATAGTTCCCAGCTGGTTTTGGGTCCAGTCGTGGAGAAGATTGTCTCCCTGGAGTTCATAATTCAGAGAAATAATGTAACTGGGCATGGTCCATCCAGTGTGGCTATTTCAAAATAACTATTCCCCAGAATCATTCAAACTAATTATGCTTCAGTACTTCCTGGGATTCTAAGTTGAGGTAGTGTGTCCACATTAATGGAGCCTGTCCCAGACTAATTGTGAGGCTTTCCTGTAGTGAGGACACACAATATTTCAATTTTGTTATTTTGGGAGTTATTAAATCAATTTTAGTTGTTTTGAAATAGTTTCCTAGTGTAGACATGCCCCTAATGATCACAGCTAGCCTGTAATAGGCTGCCTGATTGGCAACCCCACCAGACTGGTTGGAAGAGTGAGCAGAGAAACTCTATAAGCCCAACAGCAGCAGCAATTTGGTGGCTGCTCAGAGCATTTGCCTATGATTGTGGTAGCTCCTGTGCCTGCTTGTTCCCAGCCTTGCTCCCAGCTTTTCCAGCCTTGCTCTAGCCCTGCTCCTGCCTTGGACCCAGTCCTGCCCCTGATTTGCCTCATTCCAGTAACCCAGCTCTGACCCTTGGTTCCTGTTCTTAACTTCTGACTCAGTCTGTGACTCTTGGCCAAGGGCACCGTATATGGGGGCCTAAGAGGGAAGTAGCCCCCTGAAGTTGGAGCCCTTGGATTTCATACTTGAGGTCTGTTTAAAGCCAATGCCCTGACTCCAGAGGCAGTTGTTAAATGCAAGAGAGTTTGAGCTTTGCTTTTGGGGCAGGGAGTTTGTTATAAAAAGAGGGAGGGGCAGGGGGATTAAGAATAACAAAAGGCTGGGCATTCCAGTAATTGAAGGGTTGTTAGATCATCATGAAAACATTGCCAGGCATGACACTTAAAAGATAGGGGGAAAAGAGTAGGAATGAGTGTTGTGCTGCTGGGAATTGCATTTGGATCACTGTGTTAAACTTATAAATATTATTGAAAAAGGGGTAAACAGGAACTGATCCAAAGCTGACTGCAGGGAGTTACAAAGGATTCTCACAAAACTGGGTGATTGGGCAACACAAGGGTGGATGGAATTTAGTGTTGCTAAGTGGAATGTAATGCAGGGAAAATATAAACCCAACTATAGATATAAAAATGATGGGGTCTAAAATAGCTCAAGAAAGAGATCTTGGAATCATTGTGGATAGTGCCCTGAAAACAACTACTCAATGTGCAGTGTCAGTCTGAAAACTAAAAAGCTAACAGAATATTGGGAATCGTTAGGAAAGGAATAGATAAAACAGAAAATACCATATTGCCGCTATATAAAATGATGGTATGCCCATATCTTAAATATTGTATGCAGATCTGGTCACCACATCTAAAAAAAGAGCTATTGGATTTGGAAAAGGTACAGAAAGGGCAACAGAAATGATCAGGGGTAAGGTACAGCTTTCATATGAGGAGAGATTAACAAGACTAGGACTTTTCAGCTTGGAAAAGAAATGACTAAAAGGTTGGGGGGATATGTTAGATGTCTAGAAAATCATGAATAGTATGGAAAAATAGAATAAGGAAATGTTATTTATTCCTTCATTGATCTAACACAAGAAGCTGACCCAATTAAATTTATAGGCAGCAGATTTAAAAAAGACAAAACAAATTATTTCTTCACAGTCAACTTGTGGAACTCTTTGCCAGGGGATGGTGGAAAGGCCTAAACTATAACAGGATTCCAACAAGAGCAAAATAAGTTCAAGGAGGATAAGTCCATCAATGGCTACTAGCCAGAATGGGCAGGGATGGTGTCCCTAGCCTCTGTTTGCCAGAAATTGGGAATGGGCGACAGGAGATGGATCAGGATGTTTATTCTTTCTGAAGCATCTGGCATTGACCACTGCTGGAAGACAGGATACTGGTCTAGAAGGACCATTGGTCTGACCCAGTATGGCCATTCTCATGTTCTTATATAGAACTGAATTATATCTGCCCCCTTGCTGTAACCCACCAGACCCCACTCTCCTGCCAGAGCTGAGATAGAGCCCAGGAGCCTGACAGAGTCTGTCTCTCTCCATGGAGTTAGTAAACAAAGTAAGAATAGACATTAAAGTTTTAAGGCTAACCAGTGTCCCCTAAGTGACTTGCCACAAGATGTCATGTTAGTGTTAGAGCTGAGTGGTTCTAATATTTATTTAAACTGTCTTTCTTTCATATAGGAATTAGACACAATGCTCCTGCCAGCTTACTGCTAAGTTGTCTGCCAAAAATGCTAGAGTTTCCCAGTGCCTTAGTAGCCCCCGGATAGAGGTGATGAATATGTGTGTGTAGGGGGGCAGATGAGGTTGGTCCTCTCCTCCCCATTTGGTGCTTGCCTTGTACTGAGCATGCTCAGTAACACTGCTGAAGCCTCTTTCCTCAGTCTGCCCCCCATGCTCTCACTCTCTTCCCCCCACCCATCATGGCATGCACAGGTCAGACCCCCCCCCCACCTATGAAAATCTGAAATGGCACCCCTGCCCTTGGCCCAGGTATCTGGCCTCTGACTCCATCTCCACCTGCCATCTCCTATCCCTGGCTAACGACTCCTGCTCTAACCACTATCACCCAGCTCCCAGTCTCTGAGAGGAGTTGAGTCTTTGCCATATTTCCTAGGTGGTACCCACCCCAGTACTGTTAACAGTCTCTGCACTGGAGTTGAAAAGCTTGACAGGCCAGGAATAGCAAGGAGTTGCCACAGGTGTGGTAGACTCCTGCACTACAAGTGATTCTGGAGAAAGTCCTTTGCTGCTCATAAACCTGTGGGGTTGTTAGTATTGATGACGACAGGTAAAAAACAGCACCATTGGGTTCAATCCCATAGATGCTACCAGGGTCAACAGCACAGTACTGGTATCTTTCTGCTGCAGTGCTGGGGAGACGTGTGTTGATGGCCCAGACCTAATCTGAGTAACCTAGGAGTCTCAGTGATGGTTCAAGCCATTTTCTGAAGAAGAAAACAAAAAAGAAGATTTCTTTGACCGTAAATGGTTCTGGTCTGTTCTCTGGGTGATGAGAAGTAAGGAAGGGACTTTGCGGAGATGCTGCTCTTACATAGCATCAGCAGGGCCAAAAGGATGCACAGAGTACATGGGCCATCCTGATAGGTGCTGTGGCAGGAAACTCACCAGCTCCAGCATGAACATGGCCGAGAGGAATGCATGTGTGCAGCCAGGCAGAGAACAACTCTTGCCTTTTGCAGGTTACACCTCTATCAGCTAAAACCAAGAGACAGATGTTACCCTGCACCCACACTAGAAAAAAGGTGGTGTTTGTGGGGTGTAGCTAGCACGTTAGCCATGTGCAGCTGAAAGTCACTCGCTCTGAGTGAAGCCTTCAGATCTGCAATGCTTCACTGCTAAGAGTGTGTATGAATGGGAGCTGGGCATTCTTCCCAATCCAGTGTCAGGATGGGAGGGTTGGCTCGTTTGAGGAGGCTGGGGGGTGGAGGGAGGTCTGAGGAAGGAGTTAAGGGCCCTTTCACCACCAGGCCACAGGCTCCAATAAGACCTCAATTTGGCTGGTTTAGGGGGAATGTGTGGGAATAGGACATGAAACTTCTCTAGGGTCCCACTTCTAACATGACCCAGGCTGACTGTCAAGATGGCCTCATGTTGAATCTCATGGCCAATTGATGGGTTGTATATGAAAGAAGTTTGTGGGCTCTCAGCCCAGTGCCTAACATGACGAGGGCTCACACTGCAAAAACCAGCAGAACAATGGGCACTAGCTTGTCCCTCTCTGGCAGCCTCAAGCAGAGAGACCAGAAGTGAATGGGCCCTTTCCCCCCAAAAGAGATCATGGTGATGCACTTTAGCAGGGGACAGTGTGGTTGTGGTAGCTGCCCTGTGCCTGTCCGGGGCTGAAAAGCCTGCACCTTTTATTGAAAGTGTTCATTGACAGCTTCTCACTGGGACTCCTCCTTCTCCAGAAATCCCCTGGTCTCCACTGACAGTCTCCTGGGAGCGGGGGAGTGTGCGTGTCAGAGATGAATTCCTTCCAGCTGGACTTTCCGCTGCCCTCTCTTTTTGCAAAAGTCACCTGATTTCCCTGAAAACCAACATGTGCTAAGCCAGCCCCGATCCACATGCTCCCACCCAGGGACTCAGCCAAGGGGATTGTGTAACAGGCTTTGGAAATTCCACTGGAAAGAGCAGCATTTGAGGAGAAGCCGGGGTGCCACACTCCACAGCAGGGGGTGCTACAGGACTGTAGTAAAGGCGCAATCCCTTCCCTACCAATCGCCACATGACGGGCTAGGATGTGGTCTGGAGATAGAAAAAAGAGACACAGGACAGGGCGAGAGAAACAGGCAAAGACGGAGAGAGAAGGTAAAAGCTCCAAAACTAACATTAGAAAAGGGCCTGAACAACATTCCCCTTTGCTATTGTTTGGGTTGCTTGGGTCAGAAAGGGGTTAATCTGGGGAGCAGTGTCCCCAGACTCGAGCATAGTACAGGGGATTCTGCACTGAAGGGTGGGGTGTCTCAGCAGTGGGGCCACTTTCTACCTTGCGTCAGGACTAATCCAAATACCTCAGCCTGGGGCTTGAGGGTGCTGTGTGATTGGGGGGGGGGTGTATGTAACTCAGAGGGGTGCCCTCTCCCCTGAGTCTGTACTGGCCCCCATACCCCACCATGGGGCTGGGGTGCGAGAGAGCAGAAGGTGCTGTTATTTAGAGAGGCAGAGCTTCTCCAGGCATAGGAACTAAAGCTGCTTTGTCAGGTTCCCTTAGCTGGGACATTGAAGCCATTGTCCTGCCCCCCAAACACGCACACACACAGAGCTCACTGATCAAGGCTGTTGTTTTTGCCCCAGTCCTGTCACTCCAAAGTCCAGAAGCTGAGCCTTTCAGGAAGGACACCGGATGGAGCGTTTGTGGAAGTGGTGAGTTGCTGGGTATACAATGGGAGCTTGGCTTATTCGCAAAGCAATGACCAGTGCTGCTCTCCTTGAGTCTTGCATCGGTTCTGGAGTCTGGAGTTATCTACGGCTCTCCCAGATCCCAGAGGGCACGGGATGGGGACAGAGAATAGGACTTAGTTCCCCTGCAAGGACTAACCCCAAAGGGGTGCTGGACTCAACCCCTTTAGCACTCCCAGCACCCAAGGAAGTGGGAGACTGGGGCTGGGGAGGGAGTCAGTGCCCATGTCACACCTGGCAAGAGCTCTGTGTAAGGAGGAAGCCATTTTCAGTGTACCACAGCAAGTCTGCAAAACTCTGGAACTATGCTACATAGTGATCTCCAGAGCCACCCATTGGCACTTTTCTAGTAACGGCTGCCAGATAGCTAGAGGCAGAGCACCCTTGTAACATTGCCTTCCTCTTCCCTCTCTCAGGTGGCTCATCCTCTGTTGCCCTCTGGCCTGGGCTAATGCAGCTCCCATGTACGGCGAGATCCTGTCCCCAAACTACCCTCAGGGATACCCCAATGATGTGAAGGAGTCCTGGGAAATCAGTGTCCCCCCAGGGTTCGGCATCCGCCTCTCTTTCACCCACCTAGACATAGAGCCATCCCAGAACTGCGAGTACGACTCTGTGACGGTACAGTATCCTCTCCACCCCACTCGGGAGCAGAGGGCTGTGGGGCAGGACTGAGGTGCAGCAGAGCTCAGCAGGGCCTGTGGGGAAGAACTGAAGGTCATCAGCAGAGCTATGTATGGGAGCCCAGGCCTGGTATGGGGACCTACTAGCCCTGCCTCGTGCTGAACTGATTGAAGCAGAAATGATTCAGTGCGTCTACACTAGCCATGGCTGAACCAGTCTGAGCTTTGCCTGGCATCCTCACTAGCACTATTTAAATCAATTCAGTTTCAATGCTCTCTGGTCACCCGTTCTCACTACAGGATTATAATTAGAGCTGCCAGCTCCGTTCTCCAGCTGTCTCAGCCACTCCGCCTCTGATCTAGTTTGCCAGCCAAGTGTCCAGTCTCACCTCCCCACTTGCCTTCCAGTTAAGTCCCCCCTTCACTGCCTCCTTTAGAAAAGCTCCACTCCCCGCCGCTGCTAATGTCCCTCTTCCAGTCACTGGCCATGGGAGGTGCTGTGGGCCTTCCTGCTGGCGCCCAAACATTTAGCCTGAAATGGCTCAAAGTTAAGCTCCAGACAACCATAAACCACACAGCGTAACTGGCTGCACAGTACTGAGGGGCTCTGGGAGCTGGAGTGTGGACATGGGACGTGTTGCTGTTGTGCCAAGGGGCTCAGACGTTGACAACCACAACACATTTCCCTCGTGTGACAAGTCTCCTCTGGTCCTCTGCAGATCCTGTCTGGTGGCCATCCTGTCAAGGGCCCGCTCTGTGGGCGAAAGCGCAGCACAGACCCTGCTTCCCCTATCCTGGAAGAATTCTACGCCCCGTATAACCAGATGACTGTGACTTTCCAGTCAGACTTTTCCAATGAGGAGCGTTTTACTGGCTTTGCTGCCTACTATATCGCAGTGGGTAAGTTCAGGGCTGCCTCCACCTCTCTGGAGTGCCCAGTAGCCAGGAGCTTTCGCACAGCAGTGTCCAGGGTCTGGCAGGAGGGAGGGGCTTTGGCAGCAAGAGCTTTCTCCCTGGGGAGACACCCCAGTCGAGTGAGCTTCTCCCCAGCAATGCCAGTCGGCACTCTGCACCAGTGCTTCCGCTCTAGAGCCCTTCTGGCTTGGCAGCAGTGCCTGTTTACTCCTCTCCTGGACCTGCCCTCTTTCCCTATTTCCTCTCCCCTGCTTGGCTCACTCAGGTGTCCTGTTACCTCTTGCAGATGTGAATGAGTGCACGGATTTCATGGAAGAGACCTGCAGCCACTATTGCAATAACTACATTGGGGGTTTCTTCTGCTCCTGCCCCCCAGAGTACTTCCTGCATGAGGATCAGAGGACATGTGGAGGTGAGGGCCTCACACATACTGTCTCCAACAGCAGGAGGGGGTATAGGCACCACTGATTCTGAACTGGGAGGAGCTTCTCCATCTGTGATCTGGCTCTTAAGGAAATGCACAGGGGATGGTACATGGGAAGGGGATGCAATAGACAAGGAACACAGGACAATAAGCCAGTGGGACACAGAATTGGAATAGCAAAATGATTCACCATCCGCATGTGGGGGAATACAGGCAGTCCCCGGGTTACGTACAAGATAGGGACTGTAGGTTTGTTCTTAAGTTGAATTTGTATGTAAGTCAGAACTGGCGTCCAGATTCAGCCGCAGCTGAAACTGATCAGTTTCAACAGCAGCTGAATCTGGACGCCAGTTCCGACTTACATATAGATTCAGCTTAAGAACCCCAGGCGTCCCCAAGTCAGCTGCTGCTGAAACTGATCAGCGGCTGATTCCAGGAAGCCCGGGGCAGAGCAACTCTGCCTTGGGCTTCCTGTAGTCAGCGCTGGTCAGTTTCAGCAGCGGCTGTCTTGGGGACACCTGGGGCAGAGCAGCTTGGGTGCTGCTTGGTTGCTCCAGTAGCGCCGCGCCTCGGCGCTACTGGACCAACCCAGTAGCACCCAAGCTGCTCTGCCCCAGGCATCCTGATTCAGCCGCTGCTGAAACTGACCAGCAGTGGCTGAATCAGGACGCCTGGGGCAGAGCAGCTAGGGTGCTGCCGGGTTGGTCCAGTAGCGCCCAGAGCGGCGCTACGGGACCAACCAGCAGCACCCCAGCTGCTGTACTGCAGGCGTCTGGAGCAAAGCCGCGGAGCACGGGGGCAGCGGGACAGCCCAGATGCGCCGTGGCTGTCCTGCTGCCCTTGGGCTCCGCGGCTTTGCTCTGCTTTGCTCCCCATCTCCCTGGTCTGCAGACCAGGGGGACGGGGAGCAAAGCCACGGAACACGTGGGCAGCGGACAGCCCAGACGTGTCTGGGCTGTCCGCTGCCCGCGTGCTCCGCGGCTTTGCTTCCTCTCCCTGGTCTGCTGGAGACCAGGGAGACGGCCCCATTCATAAACTGCGGATCCGACATAAGTCAGATCCGCGTAACTCGGGGACTGCCTGTAGCGCTAAACAATGGGAGGCAACAAAGAAGGAAGGAGACCAGTAAATGGGAAGTTTGCAAAGTGTTTTTGCTTCCAGAGAGGCCAGTGCAGTTTTGGGGGTTGCACCGGGGGAGGTGTTCTTCCTGGAGCAGGAAGTGTCAATACAGTGCTGAGAAGACCCCACTGAGACACTGTGCTCAGTCACAGGAGAGAGTCTTGGGGGCCTCACATCCCAGCCCTTCTTCATAGAGCTCAGGGGAGACCTCACCTGGGGTACTGGAGACAACAATAGGATCCTTAATTGTAGAAAGAGTGTCAGACCGAAGGAGCTTAGTGTGGAGCCCAAAATGCGCAGGGAGCCAGAGGGTTACATTCCAAGTGTTACACCTTGCCAGCTAGGCAAAGCCCTTGTTGGCTGGGCCACACAAGCCTTGTGTGCAGGTGTGGGAGGGGCACACCTCAGAGAGGAAGGGGGATTTTTTCTGGAAGGCTGAAGAGGGAGAACCAGGGAAAAGGGGTGTGTGTGAGATTGAACCAAAGGAGAGGTGCTGAGGTGCAACCCCCCCCATTCCAGGGAGATCTGTGCCACTGTCTCCCCAAATGAAGCACCACAGCTCAGGACACTAAGAAATGGGCTGCCCAGAAAGTGGGTGGGAGCACAGACCTCTCTGGATGCACCCCAGGGAGAGACGAGCTCTAATTTCTGGCTGGTGCAGGGTTTCAGCATGATTAATGCAAGGGGCTTGCCCCTCATCTCCCTTCCTGACCTCCCTGTCCACGTTCCTTCCTCACCCTAGTGAACTGCAGTGGGAATGTATTCACGGAGCTGTCAGGGGAGATCTCCAGCCCCAACTACCCTGATGAATACCCTGAAAGCGCGCGCTGTAAATTCCGTGTGGTCCTGGAGCCGGGCTACCGTGTGGTGCTGAACATCAGGAGTGGGGACTTTGATGTGGAACCAGCTGACAACGAAGGGAACTGCCCCGACAGCTTAACGGTAGGTGGTGGGAAATAGAGAGGAGATCCCCTTCCTCTGCTCACCCTTTGTCCCAGCCAGGTTCCCCTAGAGGTTTCCCTCTCCTTGCACTCAGGGTTCCCCCCTTCCTGGTTACCCCTCATCCCAGATGTGCCCCCTAGAGATTTCCTTCCCCTCACTTGTATAGCCTGTAAAAATTCCCCTCACACCCTTTGACTGTCTCTCTCTCTCTCTCTCTCTCTCTCTCTCTCTCTCTCTCCCCCCCCCCTGCTTTTCTCTTCCAATTTCTCATTGGTTCCTGTTTATTATTTTCCCAGTTCACAGATGGACAACAACATTTTGGTCCCTATTGTGGCAACACATTCCCAGGGCCTTCAGAAATTAAAAGCAGGAGCAATATTCTTGACATTGTCTTTGAAACAGACAAAACGATACAAAAGAAAGGCTGGAAAATGCGCTACTCTGGGGACCGTAAGTAAATCCTTTTCTAGGCTGGGAAAAGACTCGCTCTGCTGCTCTCGGAGGAGAGGATGGATAGGTGGCTTGGTAAGCAGATCCCTGTGGTTGGGGGACAGGGCGATCACTGGCTAGGACTCTAAGGCTGTGTCTAGACTACATGCCTCTGTCGGCAGAGGCATGTAGATTAGACACATAGGCAAAGTCAAATGAAGCCGCGATTTAAATGATCACGGCTTCATTTACATTTACATGGCTGCCGCGCTGAGCCGACAAACAGCTGATCATCTGTTTGTCCGCTCAGCGCGCTAGTCTGGACACTCCCCTGCCGACATCAAAGCCCTTTGTCGCAGCCCCGTTATTCCTCGTGGGATGAGGTTTACCGGGACTACCGACAAAGGGCTTTGATGTCGGCAGGGGAGCGTCCAGACTAGCGCGCTGAGCGGACAAACAGCTGATCAGCTGTTTGTCGGCTCAGCGCGGCAGCCATGTAAATTTAAATGAAGCCGTGATCATTTAAATCGCGGCTTCATTTGACTTTGCCAAAACAACAAATCTACATGGCTCCGTCGACGGAGCCATGTAGTTTAGACGTACCCAAAGAGTGAAAGGTGGGAAAGGAGAAGGAATGAGTCTCAAACCGATCAGTCACTGACACACTCTTTCCTCCCAAAGCAATACCCTGTCCCCAGAGTGTCACCCCGAACTCTGTGCTTGACCCCCTGAAGGACAAGTACAGCTACAGGGACTATGTGACGGTGACCTGCGTGAAAGGTTATGAGGTTGTGACGGTAAGCTCCCTCCAGTCCCTTCCCCTCAGATGCCCAGATGTCCCTGTTCACTTCTCAGTGTCTCGCCCAGACTCTCCGAAGCGCCGTCTCCTTCCCCTGCCCAGCAAGGAAATGAGGGCCAGGCCCCAAAAACCCAACAGGGAGAGAACATGTTGTGTGCTGATCTCATCCCAGAAGTTCTTGACCAAATGGGGAGCCCTCCCCCCGCAGCTCTGGAGGGCTTCTGGATGCCCTCATGGTCATGGAACAAGATGCTGCTGTGGCCGATGAGACCATTGGGCCTGCTTAGCCCCATGTCACACCTTCCGCCCCCCTGCAGACAGGTCAGGCCGGTAGCCTTGTCTGGCTCAGCACTCTGCCTCCTTCTGTACCTAGCTGCTGTGCAGACACCCCTGCCTATCGTGAAACCCCCTGCTGGGAAGTTCAGTCCTGTTACATTTCTCTCTCGGTAGCTGACACACACTCTGCTTTCTCTCAGCCCCAAGACAGCCTGCCAGCCTTTCAGGCCAGATGCCAGAGCAATGGAGAATGGAGCAACTCACACTACAAATGCGTCCGTAAGCGTCTCGTTCCTGTGCGGCTACCGGTGACTGGAGATGGGGTCTGGGCCTATCAGCGCTTGTCCCAGCCTGGCCTTACACCTGGGGGAAAGGGTGACCCACGGGGGATGGGAATGGGATCTGAGCCTACCCAGTGAGGAGTGAGGTGCTGCCGCGGTTCCTGGTGAGCCAGTAGGGGTGCCCCTTTGATAACCAGCCTTTGTGTCTTTCTCTGCAGCTGTGGACTGTGGTCCCCCTAGCACTATTGCCAATGGCAAAGCCACCTACAAGCCAGGATCTGAGGAGACTCTGTACGGAGCCACTGTCCGCTATGTCTGTGAAGAGCCTTACTACGCTCTGCAAACCCGCGGGGACGGTAGGCATTCCCCAGCCCCCTCACATCCGCCTGGCATTACAGGCCCAGAAAGAGCCTTGTCTAACTGCTGTATTCTGACTGCCCCCATCAGACCCCTGGCCTGCAGCTGGGCTGATATTCTCAGGGAAGCCTGAACTGGGTGTTGTAGCCCAGCCGCACCCAGATGGAATCCCCGTGTTGAGTGGGCTTGTAGCCGATGGCCCTGTGAAATGGCCACTGGCCACTGTGCTGGCCACACTGCTGCTGACTGGGCTGTTCTCCCTCCTTTGCACAGGACTCTCTCCCTTCCCACGCATTAACTGGATGAAAAATTAGCTAACTGATAGGTCTCAGAAGGGGAGAGCTGGCAGGTTTCCACTGGGGGTCCCACAGACATTGGTTTCTGACCTGATGTTTTTTAGGCTTTTTATCAGTGAGCTGGAAGAAAACATGAAATCGTCACTGATAAAGGTTGGAGATGACACACAAATTGGGGCCATGGTAAATAATGAAAAGGACACATCATTGATACACCATGACCTGTCCCAGCAAATGTAACTGTACACACTAGACACAAAGAAGGTAGGCTGCACTTGTAGGGTGGGGGATTGTAGCCTAGAAAGCCATGGTCCTGACAAAGACATGGGGGTCATTGTGGAGAACTGAACTTCCAGTGTGACGCTGTGTGAGCTAACATGATCCTTGAATGCATAAATGGGAATACTGAATAGCTGTAGGAAGATTGTATTACAGACTATTAGAGGGGTAGCCGTGTTAGTCTGAATCTGCAAAAAGCAGCGAGGAGTCCTATGGCACCTTATAGACTAATCGAAGTGTTGGAGCATAAGCTTTCGTGGGCAAAGACCCACTTCGTCAGATGCATGTCATGTATTACAGACTGAACCTCTCTACTCCAGCACCCTTGGGACCTGACCGGTGCTGGACCAGAGAATTTGCTGAACCACGAGAAGTGAATATTGTCTAGCAGCATCACCAGTACTGCCACTGCTTGATAGGCTCTTAGGGTATGTCTACACTTGCACCCTAGTTCGAACTAGGGATGAAAATGCAGGTATTCAAAATAGTCAATGAAGCGGAGATTTAAATATCCCGCACTTCATTAGCATGATCTCGCCGGCGCATTACTCCTAATGCCAGCTGTTTCAAAAGTGAAAGTGTGAGCTGGGACACGTTAGTTTGAACCAAACCCCTTCGAACTAATGTTACTCCTCAAAAAATGAGGATTAAGGGGTCCAGTTCCACTACTGGAATACGGGGTCCAGTTCTGTGTTCCTAATACGTTAGAGGTTGCTGAATTGGAGCATTCAGAGAAGGGCTATGAGAATGATTAAAAGTAGGGAAAGTATGTCTTAGTGTTAGGTCTGAGGAGTACAATCTATTTAACATCACAAAGAAGGTTAATAGGTGACTTGACCTCAGTCTATACGTTGGGGTGGAGAACCTTTTTTGGGACAGGGGCCACTCACCCATAGGAAGATTAGTCAGGAGCCACACAAGTAAAACACCATGCCCCCTACCCCCCACCTCTCACTCATATGGCCCCTGACTGGAAAGAAGAAAGGCACATCCCACATTCCCCTCGCAAACCAGAGCTTGCGGGAGTAGCCTAGTACATTTTGTGTGCTCCATACCCGTGGTGAGATTGAATGACAGCACAGATTTCCCAATGCTGGGTGGGGCCTTGAGCCTCAGGGGGCTGGACCCAGGCAAGCCGGGGGCTGGACGTGGCCTTTGGGTCTGAGATTCCCCCTGCCACTATAAGTACCCCCATGTGGACCAGAATTTGGATAACAGAATCTTCAGTCTTACATCCCAAAGTATAACGAGATCCAGTAGCTGGACATTTAAGCCAGACACATTTGTACTGGAAATAAGGCAACTTTTTAACAAGCTGGGGAACTAATCCATTGGAACAACCGACCAAGGGCCATTCTGGCTTCTCCATCACAGGCAATTTTAAAATCAAGATCGGATGTTTGTCTAAAAGATCTGTTCAAGCCCACAAGGGAAATAATAAATCAAGCGAAGTCCCATGGCCTGTGTTTTGCAGATCAGACAAGGTGATCACAGTCATCCCTTCCGGCTACAGTTCCCCTGAGCTCTTGGTCACATGCTCATGGTGTTTTGTACTGAAAGCCTTTCCATGTTTCTGTGTTTTTCAAGGGCAGTATCAGTGTGCAGACAATGGGAAATGGGTCAGCGAAGAGATGGGAACAGAGCTTCCAGTGTGTGTCCCAGGTATCACAAAGAACTGTCTGTGTTTGTGTGCACGTGCACACATGTGTCTCAGATTTGTGTGTGTGTGTGTGTGTATAACACTTCTCTCTAATTTAAAGACAGCTGACCCAATCTGCCTGAAAAATTGCTGGTTCCTTTCCTAGGGTGGGATTTGACTGAGTACTTTGAGTCACATTAGAGTGGGTGTTTCTAAGATTGGTGGATTCCTGAGAAAGATCAGAGGGAGCAGCTGGCCTGTACATAAGCTCTGCTGGTCTTCTAGTGAGCCAAAACAGGTCTCACCACAGACAGTATTTGACCCTGATGCCTCAGTTTCCCTGCTCTTGGCTATGCTGGTGCTCAAGTTTTAGCTGTTCAAACAAATTAAAATTCATCCCCTTCCAGCAGGTAAACAAAAAGGCTCAATGTCCCCAGCAACCTCCCGCTGGGTCTTCCCCAGTTTAGTCAGATGCATCCTCCCCAGGCCACAAACCCTTTCCACACTCTCTGGGCTGCAGCTTCTCTTGCAGCCCCCTCCTGGGCTCAGCAGCTCATTAAGGGTACGTCTAAACTACATGGCTCCGTCGACGGAGCCATGTAGATGAGGCGGGACGACAAAGGGAAATGAAGCGGCGATTTAAATAATCGCTGCTTCATTTAAATCAAAATGGCCGCCGCACTGAGCCCATCAGCTGTTTGTCGGCACTGCGTGGCAGTCTAAATGGGGATCTGCTGACCCCAGAACCCTTTGTTGGCAGATCCTGTAAGCCTTGTTTCACGAGGCATAAATGATCTGCCGACGAAGGGCTCTGGGGTCAGCAGATCCCCGTCTAGACTGCCGCGCTGTGCCAACAAACAGCTGATTGGCACAGCGTGGCGGCCATTTTGATTTAAATGAAGCAGCGATTATTTAAATCACCGCCTCATTTCCCTTTGTCGTCCTGCCTCATCTACATGGCTCCGTCGATGGAGCCATGTAGTCTAGACACACTCTACGGCTGTGTCTAGACTGGCAAGTTTTTCCGCAAAATCGTCTGCTTTTGCGGAAAAACTTGCCAGCTGTCTACACTGGCTACTTGAATTTCCGCAAAAGCACTGACGATCTCATGTAAGATTGTCAGTGCTTTTGCGGAAATACTGTTCTGC
Source organism: Pelodiscus sinensis (assembly GCF_052426305.1). Lineage (NCBI taxonomy): Eukaryota > Metazoa > Chordata > Testudines > Trionychidae > Pelodiscus > Pelodiscus sinensis. The sequence goes on along the minus strand of NC_143052.1, from coordinate 142,876,156 downwards.
TCCCGTTCGGGCAAAAGTCTTTTTCTGAAAAACTTTTGCGCAAAAGGGCCAGTGTAGACAGCAGAGAGTTGTTTTCCGCAAAAAAAAGCCCCGATCGCGAAAATGGCGATCGGGGCTTTTTTGCGGAAAAGTGCGTCTAGATTGGCCACAAACGCTTTTCCGCAAAAAGTGCTTTTGTGGAAAAGCGTCCTGCCAATCTAGACGCTCTGTTCCGAAAATGCATTTAATGGAAAGCTTTTCCATTAAAAGCATTCCGGAAAATCATGCCAGTGTAGACGTAGCCTAAGAGTTGTTGGAGCAGGGCAATAGGAGGCATATTCTGCCCACCTTTGCTGGAAAGCCCAGCCTAGACCCCTAAGAAATGGTAAAGTGTTAACTCTCTGCAACCCAGACTACCCTGAATATCCTCTCTCAGGGCCGCCCCTTTCATCTTAAGCAGGAGTTGTTCCTGCCTCTTGCTACAGTTAGCTCCAGACAGGCCTTTTCCTCTGGCTGGTATGGAGACCATTTTTTCCCAGAGCTCCTGCAGGTGGGTCTCTCACCTGTGACTCATTCTGCAGGCTCCCTCTGATAGGGTTTGTATACGAAGGACAAAAGATCAAAGTAAATATGTGTAAAATCAGTGTATATTTCAGACTCACACAGTCTTTATATACATTATCTAGAAGAGAAGGTTTGTCTGATTTAATGTTTCCTATGGCTGGTACCAAATACTCCCTTACAAAGAAATCAATATATTGAAAAGGTAGAAAAACATGAAAATATTTGGAATACTAGAAGACTTATCCTGTGTTTCCCGGGTCCTTCAGGGCAGGGAGATGGCAAAGTGGGGCTGAAGGAGTCAGGGCAGTGCCTTTGGGATTCTATTCTCCCCCAGCCTCACCTCAGCTGCCAGGGGCCATCACTTCCCCACAGCCCCTCTGGCTGGCAGGGCTTCTCTCTCCCCTCAGTTCCCCTGCCAGCAGGAGCCCTTTCTGTCCCCCTATTCCTTATATTTTCTTTCCTGTAAATTTTGGATGCAAATGATTTGACACAGTGCTGCCATGGACAAGGGTTATGTTGAACCACGGTGGTGTCAAGGAGGCAGGTGAGAGGGGACTATGGGGTTGTCAGTGAGGTACAGACAGCATCACTCAGCAAGTGGTAATTCTCCTATTGTGTCTCTCCCTTTCTCTTTTCCTTCTAGTCTGTGGGTTCCCCAGTACACCCATCCAGGATCAACAGAGGATTTTTGGGGGCACTCGTGCTAAGACAGGCAACTTCCCCTGGCAGGTCTTATTCCCAAACCCCCGGGGAGGTGGGGTACTCATTTCTGAGCGGTGGGTGCTGACTGCGGCGCATGTGCTGGATGACTCAAGAGGCAAGTCCACAATGTACGCTGGCGCGATCAACATCCGCCATCAATCCCAGGATGAGGAGGCCGTTCAGCTGGAGCAAGACAAAGTGTTCATTCACCCCGGCTGGACAAAGGTGGCAGACCCAAACACTCGGACGAATTTTGATAACGACATTGCCCTGGTGAGGCTGATAGAACCGGTGAAGATGGGCCCCAGGATCTCACCACTTTGCCTCCCTGGTGCCTCCCCTGAGTATGAGCTGACAGACGGCAGAGTGGGCTACATATCCGGCTGGGGCCGGACAGAGAAGCGGGACAGAGTCCAGCATCTCATGATGGCCCAGATCCCCGTGGTCACCATGGAAAAATGCCGCAATGTGAAGCCGGAATCATCTGTTGATGCCACCACTTTCCACTTCACGGAGAACATGATCTGTGCAGGAGGTGGCAGGAAGGACAGCTGTGCCGGAGACAGTGGCGGAGCCTTTGCCATCACAGATCCCCACAATGACAGTCAGTACTATGTAGGGGGGCTAGTCTCCTGGGGACCACAGTGTGGCACATACGGCCTTTACACCAGAGTGGGGCGCTACCGAGATTGGATCTTGGAGACCATGCGCCAATATGGGGAGGCCAAGGAGTCACAGGAATAGACCCTTCCCACGCTAGGACCCTGCCATCTCACCGGGTACCAGGTGCTGAGGTCAGATGTCCCAGCAGATCGGCTGACCTTTCATCCCATCTGCTCTGTGCACCAGCCCAGCCCATTGTGGCTGTGCCAGAGTGGGGAGTCATGAGCAATGGGGTCTCTGTTCCACGGGAACTATGTCAGGGAAAAACTTCTCTCTTCCCTCCTCCTCTGGCATTGCCTGAACAGGAGCAGAGAGCCTTCTGGGTAAAGAGACCCCCCACACTCACCTTTTCCCAGAACATTCTTTGCTCCGGGTCCTCAGTTTTCAGAGGGAGCTAGTCATGCCCCATCCACATGAAAGCTCTGCTGTGGAAACCCATCAATGGGGGCAATAGGGGGAAATAGCTGGTCCCCAAGGAGTAGGGTCAGAGCCTGGCCAGCCAACAGAAGAAGGGCGGTTCCTTCTCCTCAGTGGAACAACAGAGGGCCACTGACTTCTGACTCATGTATTCTCATGTATTCTCCGTTCCACTCAATATCTAACTGCATTAAAGGATCACCAAGTCACCTCCCTGTGTGTGCTGACTCCTTTCTTCTCAGACTAGACCTAGGTTCCCAATTCAGGTGACCCATCTCCCCCTCACTCCCATGCTGAAGTAAGTAGTGTCTGAACCATTGCTTCCAGTGCAGCCAGCTGAAAGGGAAAGGATTCCTGGTGTGGGTAGGCTCATTCAGTTGTTTAGCCCTGCAAGGTATTCAACTGTGGATATGTAAATACAGCTCATGCTGGAATAGGAAAGAGATCCTAGGTGTGGTTATGTAAATCTAGTTCAGCCAGTGCTATAATATTGATAGATGGTCAATTGTTGGAAAGGAATGTTGTTGTGTATTGTCACTAATTTGGCTGTTGGGGGGGGGGCGCACAGGCCATATTGACCATAGATGTAGGAATTGTAAAATATGACACCAGTGCTTTCAGGAGAGACACTGTCATTGCGAAGAGTCTCAGGTGGATAAGCGTCCCCCTTCCAGACTCAAGTGGATTGGACTGGGGGGGGAAAGGAGAGGGGGGAAGGAGCTTGGACCAGCAGGCTACATGCGCTCTAGGCATGAGCTGTAAGACTTGTTCAACCTGTCTTTCTCTCCGCCACTCATCCCTCCACCCCTGGTTCTAAGGGTAGACCTAAAACAGACTCCATAAGGAGTCTCTTTTTTATTTTGAAATATTATTCCAGTGGGAGCTGGAATTTTTTGGCCAGCCGAGGTGGCGGGACAAGAGCTGCAATCACTGAGAAACTGACAAAGAGCTGAAATCACTAGGTTTGGCCCTGAGCCAAACTATGGAAGCAGCAGCTAACAGGTGCAGGTGGACAGCATGGTGGCTGGCAGGAGTAGTGGGGAGAGGCCAACAGAGGGGGTGAGATGTCTCATATCCCCATGCCCTCCAAAGGTGGGAGGTGAGGTCTGAAAATCATCCCTGAGCTCTGATCTGCCCTGACCAAAGACAGCCATTGTGAGTGGGGTGCAGAGAAGGGTTGGGAATGTGAATGGGACACTTACATTGCTCAACTTGTGGACCTGAGAGCCAAAGGAGATTGCTCAATCCACTTGAGCTGGGACGTTTACTCCTAGGATGGTTCTGAACTCTGTCTGGGGTGTTTTCCCAAGTTAATGCCATGCTACTTCTCTCCCTCTTTCATTAAAAGTTTCTTTTCTACGCTTAGACTCTGCATGCGCATGGGGAAGCATTGCTTCGCAGAGGCGCCCGGGGGTGTGTCAATTTCCCAGGCTACTGGGTGGGGTCTCAAGCCAGTTCTGTGTGAGTTGGGTGAAAAGGAACCCCTAGATACTGAACCCGGCCCTGGCTGCTGCCGGAGCTATCTGGCAGGAGGGTTACGCTAATAGCTCTAGGCATTTAAAAGCTGTTGCACAATGTACAGGAAAACTCATCACTGCTAGTCCTATTGTACATTTTGCCGGGTTTGTGGTTAAGCCAGCTTCCCTTAAGGTGTCCAGTACAGCCGCCACCTTCTAAATGTGTGTCCCAGTCTAGGGTGTGGATGATGACATCATCAAGATAAGCAGCCGCATATGTATGGTGAGGGCGCAGTAGCTTGTCCATAAGTCACTGGAATGTTGCAGGGGCCTGATGTAATCCAAACAGGAGGACGGTGTACTGATATAGGCCCTCGGGGGTGGCAAAGGCTGTCTTCTCTCTGGCTTCCCTGGCTTTCTTACAATGGGGGTTATCTGCGCGATCCTGTCCTTCATCTGCAGGACGTGCTCTACAATATTGTGTTCTTGGTTTGTCTGCTCCTCCCAGGTCTCTTTGGCAAGGTCTAGAAGGCCTCAGGGGTTTCGCCCATATATCAGTTCAAATGGGGAAAAACCTGTGGACGCCTGTGGTACTTCTCGAATGGCAAACATGAGTTATGGGAGTAGGTCATCCTAATCTTTCCTGTCCCGACTCACTACCTTCCAAATCATGTCCTTGAGGGTGCGGTTGAACGGCTTGACGAGGCCGTCCATCTGCGGGTGGTATACTGATGTCCTCAGAGCCCGTATGTGGAGTAGTGCACACAGGTCCTTCATTAACTTAGACACAAAGGGAGTACCCTGATCGGTTAGGATCTCCTTGGGTATCCCCACCCTCGAGAAGATTTGAACTAACTCCCTGGCTATTTTCTTAGAATGGGTATTTCTCAAGGGTACTGCCTCAGGGTATCGGGTGGCATAGTCCAGGACCACTAATATGTTCCGGTGTCCTTGGGCTGACTTTTCTAAGCCCACTAGGTCCATAGCGATGCGTTCAAAAGGGACTTCAATAATAGGTAGGGGTATCAGTGGGGCTGTCAGGTGTGGCTGGGGCCCATGAAGCTGGCATTTGGGGCAAGAGGCACAATACCGCTGAACCTCCATATATACCCCGGGCCAGTAGAACCTTCCTAAAATCCGATCTAGGGTCTTCTCAACTCCTAGGTGACCCCCGAATAAATGACTGTGTGCTAGGTCCGGCACGGCTCGCCGGTGATTCTGAGGCACCAAGAGCTGTTCCACCTCCTGTCCTGGGCCTGGCAACACTCGGTACAGTAGACCCCTCTTGATAATGTAATGAGGTCTAGGGCCCTTGAGCCTTCCTTCTACGGGGATCCTGTTTACTTCAACTACCTCTTTACAAATGTTTTGATACAGTGGGTCATTGGCCTGGTCCTGTCCAACATTTTCAAGCGAGGGCCCTATCTGCCTGGGGTCTGGGGAACCTTCGGCCTCTTCCATCCCAGGGGGCCCTGCTGAGTTAGGCCCAGCCCCAGGCTCGTTTACTTCTCTCAGTGCTTCATTATCAGTTGGCTCAGTTCCCCCCCGGCCAGGGCCTGCCTTAGGTTCTGGGTCAGAATTCGAGTACCCAGTTTCTTGGCTGCCCTCCTTTTCCGCTTTGATTTCCGGAGTTTCCCAGGCTCAGAAAATAGGTCTGGGAAAATTCGTGAAAACTTGGGAGGAGGCTCTCTTCCTTTCCCTCAGTTGTAGGGAGCAGGTCACTAAATCCAGGGAAGTCCCGCCCAATCACAACTGGATATGGGAGCCTCGAAATTACCCCCACTGCAACCATGGTGACATTCCCCTGGATCTCTGTTTGTACTGGGACAACAGGGTAATAATTGACATCTCCATGGACAAAGGAGATCCCTGTGTGCTTAGCATGGGTCAGCTGGTCTGGTTCCATCAGCTGCCCAGAGACCAATGTGACGGCGCTCCCTGAGTCCACCAGGGCCATAGTCTTTATTCCATTCATCTTAACGGGTTTGGTGTACAGATGGGGGGCCATTGCTATGCCTGTCAAATTTATGAGATTGCAGGGGCCTCCCAGGTCTCCTAGGTCACGTGGATGTACATGGAGCGCCAGTCCAGAGCACACAGCCTTAATGAGGCTGCCACAGAAGGGCCACACAGCTGCACCCAGGCACAGGTGAGGATGAAGGCAGGTCTATTTCAAGGCTGGAGAGCGCAGCGCCTGCTCTGGGGTGGCACTCCAGACCTTCCAGTATTTTGTCCAGCTGCTCTACATCCTGGGAAGGGGTCAGTCCTTTCCTCCTCTCTTATTGTGGGCTCTGGGATGGAGACGCCTGTTGTCAGCCTCCCGGAGGGGGCAGCTATGGAGGCAGAGAAGGAGATGGCCAGCACCGACACCATGCCCTCCTGCCAGGAGTTCAGCCTGGCCCTGGAGCTGTCCGCCCCCTTCCAGGATGCGTCACAGAGCTTGGATGAGGCAGTGGATGTCCCATCAGGTGAGTTCCATTACTTACCCTAGACACGTGCAGGGGGAGGCAGCAGGCAGAGAGGGGCTGTGCACTCCTTTCCCAGCCTTCTCAACCTGGGGATCGCACAGCAGCCTGTGCACGTGGATGTACATGGAGCGCCAGTCCAGAGCACACAGCCTCAATGAGGCTGCCACAGAGGAACCTTGTGCTCCTGCTTACAGGGTTCCTGCACAGGCCTGATGTACTCCCAACCCCGAACACCTTCCCAGAACAAGCCATCACTAAGGAGGTTGGTGTGAGGGACACGCACACAGCAGTGCCACATACAGCACATGGTCAAGTCCACACTCAGAGCAGCATCCACTCCTGGGCAAGCGCAGAGAGATGGAGGACACCAAGCCCCTGCTAGGGGAGCCTGCCAGGATGGGGAGGAAGGGGAAGAGTCCCCAGCAGCACCCTCCCCAGCAAGCAACCACTCACACACACGTCCCCCAACACCCTCCCCCAGCAGGCAGGGATAGAAGTCCTCTCTCTGTGAAACATTGCCACTGCCAGACCTGGTGTGTGCGCAGCATGGAGGGAAGCTGAGCCATCCGGTCGCCCTCCTCCTTCCACTCCTTCTTCCCCTTCCACCTCCTCCCTCCTCCCCCTTCCACGCTTTTTCCTCAGGCCCTCCCCAGTTATATTTACCCCAACTAAAAATTACAGAGTTTATTGTTCCAAAACAAAAAGTCTTGTTTATTTTATCAGCAGGGAAGGGGGAGGGGAAAAAAGGGGGGAAAGGAGGGGTAGGGGAGGAAAGGCACACAGGGTCACTACAGAGGCCCAGGGGAGAGTCACAGGTATCCTCTGAAACTCTCCCTCAGGGTCTCCTGGATGCGCACAGCCCCCTGAGGGGCCTGCCAGATGCTATGTGGCTGTCCAAAGACCCTGGACAACCACTCAGCCCAGGGCTGGCCCACAACATTTTGGCAACTGAGGTGGAGAGCTCAAATGATGCCCCCATGCCACCTTTTCTCCTGCCTGCCTGTTATGTCTCTTGTGCCCTCCTTCCTCCAGCATAGCACTCCACAATCTTTGTGCATCTAGAGCAGAGAAAATACATATGCACCAGCAGCAGATACAATTTTCTGGGTCCCAGTGGCACCGCCCCACAGTCTGGCACCTGAGGTTACCACCTCAGTTCTCCTCATGGTAAGGCCAGCCCTGACTCAGCCTCTGCCTCCCACCTTTGCAAGAACATTTCCCTCTTATTTTCACAAATGTTGTGGAGGACACATCAGGCCAACACCACCTGGGGAACGTTCTGTTTGCTGAGGTCCAGCCGGAAGAGGAGACAATGGAATCTCCCTTTGAGATGGCCAAAGATGCCCTCTACCACCATGCGGGCTCTTCTGAGCCTGATGTTGAACCGTTCCTTGGTGGGGTCAAGGTATCTAGTGTAGGACTTCATCAGCCAGGGGAGCAGAGGGTAGGCTTCATCCCCCATGGGCATGTCCACATCCCTGACCAGGATGGCGCAATTGGAGGAAAAAGTGCCAGCCTGCATCTTCTGGAACAGGCTGGAGTTCCTAAGGATGTGGGCAGTAATTGCACCAGGAGGTACAACATGAGGTATAAGAGCCAGCAACTTCATGGCTGGAGTGCTGTGGTGTCTGCAAGGGCAACCAGATTATGCAGGGGGAAGAGTTTGCTGTCCCTTGAGGAGGTAGGCACAGGTGAAGAGCCTGAGACATGACTATTCAGGGCGCTCCCTTTAAGCGTGAGCCTCAGCTAGCCTCAGGCTGCAGCTCCAGGAAGTGCCTGCTGTCCAGATGCCCTGCCCAGAGCGCTTCCCAGGGGCTTTAAATCAGGCTCCAATCAGTGTGGACGCGCTATTTTGACATAGCTCTGCGCTATTTCAATGGGCATTTGTAGTGTGGATGTGCTATTTTGAAATAAGCTATTTTGGAGGTTTTTTTTTTCCAAAATAACTTATTTTGAAATAAGTGTGCAGGGTAGACATAAGCCTAAGAGAGGTGGATGGGTGGGTACAGTGAGTTCTGATTAATATGAAACAAAATAAAACCTTAGGGCTGTGTCCAGACTCAGGGGTTTTTTCGAAAAAAGTAGCCTTTTTTAGAAAAAACTTCACCTGCGTCTAGACTGCAGCCGCGTTCTTTCGAAATTAAATTTTCTTTCGACGGTGGTAAACCTAATTCCACGAGGAAGAATGCCTTCTTTCGAAAGTGCTCTTTCGAAAGAAGGCGTTCTTGAAAGCAAACAGGCTTTTTAGAAAGAGAGCATCCAGACTCACTGGGTGCTTTCTTTCGAAAAAGCGGCTTGCTTTTTCGAAATTCCGCGTGCAGTCTAGACGCTCTCTTTCGAAAGAGGCTTGCAGTCTAGACATAGCCTAGGAGTTCAAAGACCCTATTGGACAGTTTAAATATAAGCCAGGAGTTTGTAAAACTCGATTGGGCAGTTTAAATAAAACCTCAAGAGTTGGTTGAATGCTATGAGTAGTCTTTTCTAGCAACTCAGAATTACATTTTATAAATAATATATTTACAAAAAACTAACAAAGGTCTAACCAAAAACTGAAATGTTTCAAGGATTCACAAATATCCACCATACTTTAGAAGAACAAATGACTGTTAATATTGTCAACCATTTAAAAGCTATACATAGTTTAGATATTTGTACTATGCTTGTGATACATTTTGTTTCAAAATTTTAAATATGAAAGAAACATGTTTTGTTTTTTCTTTAAACTTTCATTGATATTTGTAAATGGCCCTCACTCAGGAGTGGGGGCAGCAACATTAAGGACGGTTATGTATGATGATTTACTGTTTAATAGAGATACAAGGCCCTAGAGGGCTCTGGTTTTAATGGAAATAGGAAAAAAGAAAAACTCCAAAATGTATTTTAAACTAAAAGAAAAAATAGCCCAAAGCAGTCCAGTTGTGCAGACAATGCCCCCCTGCACTCCCACCAAAGGGAGGACCTTTTGGGAGGGGTGCAGTGGTTCCCAAATGGCCGGGACCTGACTTGATGTGAGGCTGCGACTTGCTGGCTGCCGGGCCACAGGGGCAGCCAGAGCTCAAGCCAGCTGTTCACAGTGACTCAGCTCCAGCAGCTGTGGTGGCTGAGGCATGGCAGGAGAAGGAGAAGGCTGAGCAGGAGGTGCCTCCTTCCCTCCCTCTTCCACGCTTGGGGAGGAAGGGGGTGTGAAGGAGGAGGGAACAGATGTGCCACCTGGGGCCGCCTTTTGCTGGCAGTGCACACTAGGACTGAGGCAGCAGCAGGAGAAGGAGGTGTCTTGCTCCCTCAGTAATGGTGGCCCAGCCAGGGCTCCCCATTCTCCTGCATGGGGGTGCAAGATGTGCATGGGGAGGGAAGGAGTAGGAAGGAGCGCTCCCGTTGGTGCACCTGTAATAAAGTGGTGTTGGGTGAGGGGCAAAGGGATTTTGGGTGAGGGTGTGGCTCTGGTTTGCAGCCAAGGGGAGCCCACTTTGAGAAACACTTCTATAGTCAGAGCTACAGGGGCACCTCCACCAGAACTGCCAAAGAACCAGGAGACTCTGCTCTGAGACCTTCAACGCCAGTGCAAAAAAATGTGAGGGTACAGATGAAGCATCAGGGCAGTGCAAAGCTCATGTATGTCAAACCCACGGACAAAACAAAAGATTCTGATAAAAAGCAGCCAAACAAACACAACTCTGGTTCCTCAGCAGTCAATAGCACACCAACCAATTTCTCTGTAGCATGGGGTATTCTCTGCATCTTGGGGATTCTCTGCATCTTGGGGTCAGAGTTCGGATTAGGCGTCCTATATTAGGAAGCCTAATCCAAACTAGCTAGTTCGTGCCGCATGTAGCCGCGCAGCACGCAGTCCGAACTAGCCGGCATTTAAAAATGGCGCCGGCCGGCTTCATGCAAATGAAGCCCGGGAAATTCAAATCCCGGGCTTCATTTGCAACTCTGTATGACTACATTACCGCCCCTAGTTCGAACTAGGGGGGTAGTGTAGACATACCCTGAGATATAAGTGAGAGGATTATTCTGGGAGGGGTGGGTGAGATTCTGTGGCCTGCACTGTGCAGGGGGTCAGACTAGATGATCATAATGGTCCCTTCTGACCTTAAAGTCTATGAGTCTATAACCCCTGAGAAAACTGTGAGCAAAAATGCACACATTCCCAAAGCTAGAGCACACACTCTAGGGCAGCGTTCCCCATAAAATACCGGGCCTCAGCATGGCTGCCTGGAGGGGAGCAGAGCGGGGTGGGCTGGGAGGAGGTGTGTGTGTGTGGGGAGGAAACCGGCAGCTGGGAAGCAGGGTTGGGGGCAGCAGAGCTGTCCTGCGGAGATCCAGGTGGGTAGGCGGCGGACGTAGGGTTGGAGGCAGTGGGGCTGTCTCACGGAGATGGGAGGAGGCGGGCGGGGGACAGAAGCAGGGTTGGGGGTAGCAGGGCTGTCCTGCGGAGATCTGGGCGGGTGGGAGGCGGAAGCAGGGTTGGGGGCAGCAGGGCTGTCCTGCGGAGATCTGGGCGGGCGGGGGACAGAAGCAGGGTTGGGGGTAGCAGGGCTGTCCTGCGGAGATCTGGGCGGGCGGGGGACAGAAGCAGGGTTGGGGGTAGCAGGGCTGTCCTGCGGAGATCTGGGCGGGCGGGGGACAGAAGCAGGGTTGGGGGTAGCAGGGCTGTCCTGCGGAGATCTGGGCGGGCGGGGGACAGAAGCAGGGTTGGGGGTAGCAGGGCTGTCCTGCGGAGATCTGGGCGGGCGGGGGACAGAAGCAGGGTTGGGGGTAGCAGGGCTGTCCTGCGGAGATCTGGGCGGGTGGGAGGCGGAAGCAGGGTTGGGGGCAGCAGGGCTGTCCCGCGGAGATCGGGGAGGGCAGGTGGCAAAACCAGGGCTGGATGGGGCAGAGGGGCTGGCTGGAGGAGATCACGAGGAGGAGGACAGAACTAGCTGCTGGAAGCAGGGCTGGATGGGGGCAGCAGGGCTGGTTGGGTGGTCATCGGGGAAGCGGGGCTGACCGGGGGAGATTGGTTGGGGGCGGGAGGAACCGGCCACCGGAAGCAGGGCTGGACTGGGGAGATCGGGAGGAGAAGGGGGGAGTGGGACTGATCAGGGCACATGCAGACCCTGCAGACCCTGGCTGACAAGTGAGTCCGGCTGGGGATTCCATTTTGCCCCCCCCTCCCCCCACATACCCTCCCTCGAGTACTTGCGAACTGCCTGGCAGGTAGACGGACTCAGGCAGCGTGAGCACATCTACCAGCCAGGCAGTTCGCAGCTAAGGACTGATACACCTACTTATAATAAAACTTACCTAATTAGAAAATACCACACATATTATATGTCTGGTAATTTCTCAATTTGTTTTCAGGTCAAAACCCTCAAATACCAGACTGTCTGGTACAAAACCGGACACCTGGCAACCCTACCTTTCCTTGCATCCTCCCTCCTTGCTAGATACCCTACCCCCAATCTGCTCCTGCTCCCACCTTCTGGAGAGCCCATGCAGTGCTGAGTCCCCCAAGCCCTGGCCCAGGCTGGGTGGAGGATGCAGCCGGGTGAAACACTGAAAATGTATTCATTTTTCATTCTTTTTTTTTAATATGCGATTATATTTTTTGGCTGCAAAAAACAGTACTGAAAACATCCTGGATTCCATTCCAAACCATACATATAGGTATTCCAAATTGTTTTAAAAGTTAGGGCTATAAAAAGAGAGAAATTTTGGCATGCTTTATGGCTGTTCAAAATTTGACTATGGAGAGCAACATGATGGTAAGAGCCTTTTAATTTGTGGCTGCATCTAGACTAAAGTTTTTCCGTTAAAAGTATTTGCACAAGAGAGCGTCTACACTGGCACGGCTGCTTTTGCGCAAAAGACATCTTAGCCATCGGGCTTTCTTGCGCAAGAAATTAACTTGGCTGTCTACACTGGCCCTCTTGCGCAAGAGGGCTTATCCCTGAGCGGGAGCGTCGGAGTATTTGCGCAAGAACCACTGATTTTGTACAGTACAAAGTCAGTGTAGACAGCCAGTGTAGACAGGCAGCAAGATTTTGTGCAAAAGCAGCTGCTTTTGCGCAAAATCATGCCAGTCTAGATGCAGCCCATGTGTATGGCTATATTTTTTATGCCCAGTGTTGTCACGACTTCAAAGTTAATAAATGCTTTTTAACAGGATGAAGCCTTTTTACTGGAACTGTCAGAGGCCACCTTAAAAGGGGGAAATAGAATAAGAGAGAGAGAGAAGCTGAATAAAAAAAAATGTGCATCTATATATACACGCGCACCAATTTTTTAAAAAATTTAGGAACAGCAGGCCCAGTCTGATTTTAGGGTTTTTTTTAAATTAAACCTATGCCCCTTGCCAAGACAATCACACATCTACAATTAAAAACACAGAACTTTCACCGTAGAAGCTGTAAAGGTATGTCTACACTGCCACCCTAGTTCAAACTAGGGTGGCTAATGTAGTCATTCGAACTTGCAAATGAAGCCCGAGATTAAAATATCCCGGGCTTTATTTGCATATTCCTGGGCGCCACCATTTTTAAATGCCCGGAAGTTCGAACTCCCTGCCCACGGCTACACGTGGCATGGGCTAGGTAGTTCGAATTAAAGCTCCTAATTCGAACGACTGTTACTCCTCCTGCAATGAGGAGTAAAAGTAGTTCGAATTAGGAGCTTTAATGCATCTGACGAAGTGGGTCTTTGCCCACGAAAGCTTATGCTCCAACACTTTGGTTAGTCTATAAGGTACCACAGGACTCCTCGCCGCTTTGATGTTATTCTGAAATAATGCTACTGTGTAAACATAGCCTAAGAGACTGCCAAACAAAGGGAATTTGAACAAGGGATGTTGTTAAAATGAAAGCATATTTAACACTTTACTTTGCAAATGCTTTCCTGCATCTTTAATAAAAGGGTGGAAAGGGGTTTTAATGGTGTATTTGCTAGGTTACTAAATAGGCTGAGGTTGTTAAATTGCAAACCCTGAACCTTGTTTAACACTGTTTTATGTAGACAATAACTGGGTTATATTTATTCCATCCAATTAAACACAACAGGTCACACTTTGTCACTGAATATGGCAAAAATGAAGGGAACAAACTGCTATATTTTAATAATTGCTTATGAGACACTACAAACATCTTAAACAGGAACATAAACTTAACAACAATTCCATACTGTAAGTACAAAAGCTATCCTAAAACTTCTAAGTACAGGCAGTCCCCGACTTACGTGGATCCGACTTATGTCGGATCCGCACTTACGAATGGAGCTTTCTCGCCCCGGAAGTCGGGGCGAGAAAGCCCCGTTCGTAAGCTGCTCCGGTGCCCCTGGTCTGCTGGAGACCGTCTCCAGCAGACCAGGGGCACCGGGCGGGTTCCCGCGCTTCTGAGGCTTTGCCAGAGCAAAGCCTCGGAAGCGCGGGAACCGCTGCTGCTGCCACTTGGGTGCCGGTGCCTGTGGTCTGCTGGGGACCGTCCCCAGCAGACCACAGGCACCGGGACCCAAGCGGCAGCAGCGGGCGGGTTCCTGCGCTTCTGAGGCTTTGCCAGAGCAAAGCCTCAGAAGCGCGGGAACCCCCGCTGCTGCCGCATGAGACCCGGTGCCTGTGGTCTGCTGGGGACGGTCCCCAGCAGACCACAGGCACCCGGACTGAAGCCGCAGCCGTGGGGGGGTCCCGCGCCTCTGAGGCTTTGCCAGAGCAAAGCCTCAGAGGCGCGGGGAACCGCCGCTGCTGCCGCTTCAGTCAAAGCGGCAGCAGCGGCGGTTCCCCGCGCCTCTGAGGCTTTGCTCTGGCAAAGCCTCAGAGGCGCGGGACCCCCCCACGGCTGCGGCTTCAGTCCGGGTGCCTGTGGTCTGCTGGGGACCGTCCCCAGCAGACCACAGGCATCCAGACTGGAGCGGCAGCAGCGGCGGTTCCCCGCGCCTCTGAGGCTTTGCTCTGGCAAAGCCTCAGAGGCGCGGGACCCCCCGCGGCTGCGGCTTCAGTCCGGGTGCCTGTGGTCTGCTGGGGACGGTCCCCAGCAGACCACAGGCACCCTGACTGAAGCCGCAGCTGCGGGGGGTCCCGCGCCTCAGAGGCTTTGCCAGAGCAAAGCCTCAGAGGCGCGGCACCCCGCTGCCGCTGCGGCTCTGCTCCCTGTGTCCCTGGTCTGCTGGGGGGGGGGGCGCAGCTAGTGTGCTCCCCCCCCCCTCAGCAGACCAGGCTTTTGTTTTGGACTCTGGGGCAGAGGAGCTGGGCTGCTGCCGATTGGTCCTGCAGCGCCCGTGGGCACTACTGGACCAACCCGGCAGCACCCCAGCTGCTCTGCCCCAGGTCCTGATTCAGCCGCTGCTGGTCAGTTTCAGCAGCGGCTGAATCAGGACGTCTGGGGCAGAGCAGATGGGGTGCTGCTGGGTTGGTCCAGTAGCACCCCAGCTGCTCTGCCCCAGGCGTCCCCAAGTCAGCTTCTGCTGAAACTGACCAGCGCTGACTACAGGAAGCCCCAGGCAGAGTTGCTCTGCCCCGGGCTTCCTGGAATCAGCTGCTGATCAGTTTCAGCAGCAGCTGACTTGGGGACGCCTGGGGTTCTTAAGTTGATTCTGTATGTAAGTCAGAACTGGCGGTCAGTTTCAGCAGTGTCTGAATCTGGACGCCAGTTCCGACTTACATACAGATTCAGCTTAAGAACAAACCTACAGTCCCTATCTTGTACGTAACCCGGGGACTGCCTGTAATATTGTTGTCTGCAACGGATGTCTCAGTGCTGGGTTCCACGTTATCAATCATCATGAAACAAAGTCCGTGGCACTGTGGATTGATCTGGTATTTATTTTCTATGAATTTAATATTCCCCTGGCCTAGAAGCACCACCCAAAATACATTAGTGTATATTGCAGTATAATATCTATGGAGGCTTAATTGCTCCAATATATACAACTTGTCTTTGTAGTATCCCTAAAATGAAGCACTCTGTGAAAGAGGCTGGGCAAAAATGTTATTCTCATAAAATTAAATTCCATTGTGAAAGTGCTTTTGGGTTAGCATAGATATAACTTAGCGTCAGATGTACTTGAAAGTAAAAATGTGGAAAATATCCTACTGTTTATGCATGTTGAGATTAAGAGGTTATGGCATCACTATTCCAGTTCTTGGTTGGATTAATTTGTAAAAGCTTTGATTCTATTGTCCTAAGGAAACTTATCATCTTATTGAATGGGAATGAGTAGAATCCAGTGGGTTGACAAAGGTACACAACTGTTACTCTATGACGTGTCCAACATTCTGCTGTATTAACCCACAAGATATACAGAGTCATTCACTAAGGGTATGTCTACACTAGCCCCCTAGTTCAAACTAGGGAGGCTAATGTAGGCATTCGAAGTTGCAAATGAAGCCTGGGATTTAAATATCCCGGGCTTTATTTGCATTTTCCCGTCCGGGCGTCATTTTAAAATCCCCTTAGTCCAAACTAACTGCCCGCGGCTTCATGCAGCAGTCAAATGTTAACTCGAACTAAGTCCTTAGTTCGAGTTAACGGTTACACCTCATTCCACGAGGAATAACAGTTAATCCGAACTAAGGACTTAGTTCAGATTAACTTTAAACTGCCGCGTGTAGCCGCGGGCAGTTCGTTCAAACTAAGGGGGATTTAAAAATGGCGCCCGGATGGGAAGATGCAAATAAAGCCCAGGATATTTAAATCCCGGGCTTCATTTGCAACTCCGGTTGCCTGATTTGCCTACCTAGCTTGAATTAACGAGCTAGTGTAGACATACCGTAAGAGAATGAATCAAGCACACAGAATGCAAGGATCTAGACCAACTGTACAACCACTGGGCTGTTCTTAATGGAACAGTTTTGCTTTAACATGTAGCAATGTGCGTCACTTAATACCCTATTTAAATAATCTTATGTTGTTCATTTCCTCTGGGGCACCTGGCATTTGCCACTTTCAGAAGACAAGATACTGGGCTAGATGGACCTTTGGGCCGACCCAGTATGGCTGTTCTTATCTTCTTAGACTCATTCCATTAATAAACAGTATATCCTCCTATTAATTGAAAGAACAATGATTCTTAATCCACAAACAACATTTAAATTAATCATATATTCAAGTGAATGCACAAACAAACCCACTATCCAATGCAACTTTTGATATTCAGTAGGGGACAAGCACTGATCCAATGAAAATTGGGGTATCTCCACAGATTTCTGTGAGCACGCCATCAGGCCCCATTTGTTGTGACTAATCTAAAAGGAGCTCTATGAACCATTATGTACAGTAGAAGTAAGTTATGAATGAGCCAATGCATGGAAAAACTCTCATGTGAACAAGTAGGGGTATCTACCATATGAGTCTACTTTGAAGAATAACAGATTTATCTGGGCATATGCTTTCATGAGCAAAAGCCCATTTTGAACCATGAAAGCTTATCTCTAAGGTGCCTCAGGACTCCTTGTTGTTTTTCTCACCTGAACAGAGATTGAAAAGACTGGGATTGCTTACCTTAAAAGAGAAATGACTCAAGGGAGACATGATAAAATTATGTAAATAGCAAATGTTATACCACCTCAAACTTATTATAATTTTCAGTTTATCGAATTAATGAGAAAAATAAGAGTGGTGGTCTTAAGACTTTTGTAACTGGTTTGGGATACTAGTGACCAGGTTTAGTTCTCACCTCTCTCACAAATTTCCTGAAGCCCACCATCTTTGTGCCTCAGTTTCCCCATCAGTAAAACAGGGATATTTGTTAGTCTTCAAGGTAGACTCATACGGTGGCTACCCTATGCCTTTTTATCTCTCACCACTTCTTTTACATGATTATTAAGCCATGGTGGCTCTTTTTTAGGTCTCTTACTATGTTTTAAAATCTGGGCTATACATTTAAGTTGGGCCTCTATTATGGTGTCTTTGAAAAGTTTCCATGCATCTTGCAGAGATTTTACTCTAGTCACTGTACCTTTTAATTTCTGTTTAATTAACCTCCTTATTTTTGCATAATTCCCCTTTTTGAAATTAAATGCCAGGTACTCTAGTTAATACGAGGTACTCTAGTTTACCCATCTTATTAGTTAGACTTCTAGCATTTGTATAGAAGCACTTTAAAAAATTGCCACTGTTTATTTGTTTGCCCTTCCATGATATATTAGGTTCTTGTATATGTGATTGTTTCTTTATCATCTGCCTTCCTCTCTTTCTGACTAAAACACAGAGAATCTCTAACAATAGACTCTCCTCTAAAAGAAGTCTCCGTCCACTCCACGTGCTCCTCCGCATCAATCGGTTTTCCCCCCCATCTCTTAGTTTAAAAACTGTTCTACGACCTTTTTAATGTTTAGTGCCAGCAGTCTGGATCCACCTTGGTTTAGGTGGAGCCCATCCTTCCTGTATAGGCTCCCCCTCTCCCAGAAGTGTCCCCAGTTCCTAATAAATCTAAGCCTTCCTCCTTACACCATCGTCTCATCCACGCATTGAGACTCTGAAGCTCTGCCTGCCTAGCTGGCCCTGCATGTGGAACTGGAAGCATTTCTGAGAATGCCACCATAGAGATCCTGGATTTCAGTCTCCTTCCTATCAGCCTAAATTTGGCCTCTAGAACGTCTCTCCTGCCCTTCCCAATGTCATAGGTACCTACATGTACCACGGCTACCAGCTCCTCCCCAGCACTACACATAAGTTTATCTAGATGCCTCAAGAGATCCCCAACCTTTGCACCAGGCTGGCAAGTCGCCATATGGTTCTCCCAGACATCACAAACCCAACTATCTATGTTTCTAATGATCAAATCATCCACTATGAACACCTGCCTCTTCCTAGCAACTGGCGTTCCCTCCCCTGGATAGGTATTCTCAGTGAAAGAGGATACCATAACATCCTTTGGAAGGATGTGGGAAGACTCACTCCCCACAACTGGGCTCCTAGACCTCAATCTGTGAAACAGCCCCTTCAGATAGACACCAGCTGCCAGTGAGGATCCAGTCAGTATAGCTCTGGCTTATATAACAATCCCATATGCAGCAATACATTTTTATGTACATTGTATCACAGCTTTTAATGGCCTAGTGCTATTAGAATGGGAGTGAGGGGGAGATGGGTCACCTGAATTGGGAACCTAGGTCTAGTCTGAGAAGAAAGGAGTCAGCACACACAGGGAGGTGACTTGGTGATCCTTTAATGCAGTTAGATATTGAGTGGAACGGAGAATACATGAGAATACATGAGTCAGAAGTCAGTGGCCCTCTGTTGTCCCACTGAGGAGAAGGAGCAGCCCAGGCTCTGACCCTAGTCCTCAGGGACCAGCCATTTCCCCCTATCGCCCCCATTGATGGGTTTCCACAGCAGAGCTTTCATGTGGATGGGGCATGACTAGCTCCTCTCTGAAAACGGAGGAACTGGAGCAAAGAATGTTCTGGGGAAAGGTGTGTGTGGGGAGGGGAGGGGGGGGTGTCTTTACCCAGAATGCTCTCTGCTCCTGTTCAGGCAATGCCAGAGGAGGAGGGAAGAGAGAAGTTTTTCCCTGACATAGTTCCCGTGGAACAGAGACCCCATTGCTCATGACTCCCCACTCTGGCACAGCCACAATGGGCTGGGCTGGTGCACAGAGCAGATGGGATGAAAGGTCAGCCGATCTGCTGGGACATCTGACCTCAGCACCTGGTACCCGGTGAGATGGCAGTGTCCTAGCGTGGGAAGGGTCTATTCCTGTGACTCCTTGGCCTCCCCATATTGGCGCATGGTCTCCAAGATCCAATCTCGGTAGCGCCCCACTCTGGTGTAAACGCCGTATATGCCACACTGTGGTCCCCAGGAGACTAGCCCCCCTACATAATACTGACTGTCATTGTGGGGGTCTGTGATGGCAATGGCTCCACCACTGTCTCCAGCACAGCTGTCCTTCCGGCCATCCCCTGCACAGATCATGTTCTCAGTGAAGTGGAAAGTGGTGGCATCAGCAGGTGGTTTCAGCTTCACATTGCGGCATTTTTCCATGGTGACCACGGGGATCTGGGCCTTCATGAGATGCTGGACTCTGTCCCGCTTCTCTGTCCGGCCCCAGCCAGATATGTAGCCCACTCTGCCGTCTGTCAGCTCATACTCAGGGGAGGCACCAGGGAGGCAAAGTGGTGAGATCCTGGGGCCCATCTTCACCGGTTCCATCAGCCTCACCAGGGCAATGTCGTTATCAAAATTCGTCCGAGTGTTTGGGTCTGCCACCTTTGTCCAGCCGGGGTGAATGAACACTTTGTCTTCCTTCAGTCGAATGGCCTCTTCATTCTGGTGCAGATTGCTGATGTTGGTCACGCCAGCGTACATTGTGGACTTGCCTCTTGAGTCATCCAGCACCTGCGCCGTAGTCAGCACCCACCGCTCAGAAATGAGTACCCCACCTCCCCGGGGGTTTGGGAATAAGACCTGCCAGGGGAAGTTACCTGGCTTAGCACGAGTGCCCCCAAAAATCCTCTGTTGATCCTGGATGGGCGTACTGGGGAACCCACAGACTTGAAAGGAGAGAAAGAGAGAGACACAATAGGAGAATTACCACTTGCTGAGTGATGCCGTCTGTACATCACTGACAACCCCATAGTCCCCTCTCACCTGCCTCCTTGACACCACCCTGGTTCAACATAACCCTTGTCCGCGGCAGCACTGTGTCAAATCATTTGCATCCAAAGTTTACAGGAAAGAAAATATAAGGAATGGGGATTGGGGACAAAAAAGGGCTCCTGCCGGCCGGAGTGACTATGGGGGGAGAGAAGCCCTGCCGGCCAGAGGGTCTCGGGGGAAGTGATGGCCCCTGGCAGCTGAGGTGAGGCTGGGGGAGAATAGAATCCCAAAGGCACTGCCCTGACTCCTTCAGCCCCACTTTGCCATCTCCCTGCCCTGAAGGACCCGGGAAACACAGGATAAGTCTTCTAGTATTCCAAATATTTTCATGTTTTTCTACATTTTCTAGAAAATATTAATAAAGATTAAGTCAGTCTGAAATATACACTGATCTTACACATATTTACTTTGATCTTTTATCCTTGGTATGTAAATCCTATCAGAGGGAGCCTGCGGAATGAGTCACTGGTGAGAGACCCACCTGCAAGAGCCCTGGGGAAGAAGGTCTCAAGAATTTTTGAAATAGCCCTGGGCCACCCCGGAAGGGGCAGGACCTAAACGGGAAGGGGTGGGGCCATGATTGGTCTGGGGGTGGGGGAATCCTTTACTCCCCCTTCCCACTAGGCACCCATACCCTGGAAGAAGCTTGGCCGTTCCCCCTCCCCAGGCCAATCAGGGCTTGGGGTGGGGGTGGGGAGAGCACGTGAAGCCTCCTCCCATCCTGCCAGGAGCATTGGGCACTTTGAAGTGCCATGGGCTCCTCACAGGGCCAGGGCAGGACAAAGGAAGCTTCACGCAGCTCCCCTGCCCCCAGACACTGATTGGCCTGGGGGTGGGAGAGCGCACAAAGCCTCCTCCGCTCTCCCCCCTTCCCTCCCCCCCCCCCGCTAGCCCTGCAAGCAGTGTGTGGCACTTCACAGCACCATGTGCTCCTCGCAGGAGGGAGGAGGCTTCTCACGCTCCCCTGCCCCTAGGCACTAATTGGCCTGGGTGCGGAAGAGCAGCAGGGCATCCTTAGGTCGGCTCCACCCACTTGGCAGGCAGATCTGGCCCATGGAGGCCCTTTTGCCCACCCCTGAGCTAGAGAGAAAGGCCTGGCTGGAGCTAACTACAGGAGCAACTCCCACTTGAGCGGAAAGGGGAGGCCTGAGAGAGGATAACCAAG
Organism: Pelodiscus sinensis; assembly: GCF_052426305.1. Classification (NCBI taxonomy): domain Eukaryota; kingdom Metazoa; phylum Chordata; order Testudines; family Trionychidae; genus Pelodiscus; species Pelodiscus sinensis. Next base: position 142,855,167 of record NC_143052.1, on the reverse strand, counting down.
GTAGTCTGGCCAGGAGAGCATGGGAGAGGGTTACAGAGAGTTAACACTTAACCATTTCTTCAGGGTCTAGGCTGGTCTTTCCAGCAAAGGTGGGCAGAATCCCCCTCTATTGCCCTGCTCCAACAACACTGAATAAGCTGCTGAGGCCAGGAGGGAGAAGCTGCAGCCCAGAGAATGTGGAAAGGGTTTGTGGCCTGGGGAGGAGGCATCTGACTAAGCTGGGGAAGAACTAGCATGAGCTTGCTGGACAGCTGGGGAGGTTGAACCTTTTTGTTTACCTGGATACATTTTAATTTGTTTGAACAGCTAACACTTGAGCACCAGCATAGCCAAGATCAGGAAAACTGAGGCAGCAAGGTCAAATACTATCTGTGATGGGACCTGTTTTGGTTCACTAGAAGACCAGCAGAGCTTATGTACAGGCCAGCTGCTTTTGGGTGCCCCTCTGATCTTGGGTCAGCTGTCTTTAAAATTAGAGAGAAGTGGTACACACACACACACACACACACACACACACTTCTTTGGGATACTTAGGAAAAACACACACAGACACACACATAGACAGCTCTTTGTGATACCTGGGACACACGCTGGAAGCTCTGTTCCCATCTCTTTGCTGACCCATTTCCCATTGTCTGAACACTGATATTCCCCTTGAAAAACACAAAAACATGGAAAGACTTTCAGTACAAAACACCATGAGCATGTGACCAACGGCTCTGGGGAACTGTGGCTGGAATGGATGACTAATGACCTTGTCTGATCTCCTGCAAAACACAGGACATGGGACGTTCCTTGATTTATTGATTTCTGCGTGGGCTAGAACAGATCTTTTAGACAAACCTCTGATCTTTATTTTAAAATTGCCTGTGATGGAAAAGTCAGAAAGACCCATGGTCAGTTCCAAGTTCTCTGCCTTGTTAAAAAGTTGTCTTATTTCTGGTACAAATTTGTCTAGCTGCAATGTCCAGCTACTGGATCTTGTTATATTTTGGGATGTAAGACTGAAGATTCTATTATCCAATTTCTGTTCCCCATGGGAGTACTTATAGACTGAGACCGAGTCACCCGTTAACCTTCTTTTTGTGACGTTAAATAGATTGAACTCTCTAATGTAACACTAAGCCATGCTTTCCCTACCTTTAATCGTTCTCATAGCCCTTCTCTGAATGCTTTCCAATTCAGCAACTTCTTTAATGAATTAGGAAAACAGAACTGGACCTGGCTCCAGGGCTCTCTACTTCCTGATACCCCAGAGAAGTCAAGCTCAGGGGGCTGGGAGCATGGAGCAGCCTGCAGGGGCCACTTCAGCTCCCACTGACCATGGAGTGAGTTCGGGGAGGATCCCTGCTTCAGTGCAAGCCCCTATAGTGCCCCGAGCCACTTGCTGGGGGAGGGATTAAGAGGGTGGAGTGGGGGGCGGAGCAGCAGTGGGAATTGGGGAAGGGATGGAGCAGGGGCAGGGTGTGTGGCAGTTTCCCCAGAACCCAGCATCTGGGGTACTGGATGGGGTTGCCCCAGGCCCTAAATCCCCATTGGGGGATTCCCTGGCTCATCCTGAGTGGCATGGTGAAAAGGGAGCCTCCACTCCTCAGTGGAAGGCTGCTGATCCCAAGCAGGCCCTTATAGCAAGTGAGTTGCCTGGGTTTTCCCCAAACACTAATGCCCGGGGAAGGCTTCCTGTCTCCTGCATCTGCCTTTGCCACCACCCAGATACTGGTGAGACCCCAGGCTCCTGGATCCTGACAGAATCATGGAACAGGGAATGCCTGACACCTACACTCTCCTGCCTTTAAAGCAGACAGGGCACCCTTGGGACAGGCACTTTCCCAGCTCTGATTTCTATGGCTCTTCCTGCACCAGGACTCACCGTTCCCTCTGTGGGTGACCATGTGGTAATAAGGCTGGTTGCACTGGTAGGTGACCTCTGCCTGGTAGTCGTTCTTCCCTGGTTCCCTGACATAATGGAAGGCCCCGTTGGTCAGATTTTTGGGGTCACCACAGCTCACAACTACAAACGAGAACAAGAGAGGAGTCAAGGGGGAGCCATGTTGCTCACTGCAGCAATGGGATTCAGAGACTCATGCTGGACTCAGCTGGAACATATGGTGGGAGGGAGGGATGGAGACTGTCCATGAGCCCGCTGGGGGGCATGCAGGTCCAGTCCCTATTTGGCAGAGCCTAGAGCTGCTTGAAAACTGAGATGAAGGCCACACGCAGATTCAAAGTTGTTCAGAGCTGACCAGTATTCTCTCGAAGGGTACGTCTACACTAGCTCGTTAGTTCGAGCTAGGTAGAGTAATAAAGGCAAGTGGAGTTGCAAATGAAGCCTGGGATTTAAATATCCCGGGCTTCATTTGCATGTTCCTGGGCGCCGCCATTTTTAAATCCCCCTTAGTTCGAACTCCGTGCCCGTGGCTACACGCAACTACATGCAGCACGGAGTAGATAGTTTGAATTAAAGATCCTAATTCGAACTACCGTTACTCCTCATTCCACGACCTGCCACCTGTGTGCAGTGACATGGGGGGGTCTGTGCCCCGGCGGCACCCCTCCTCTGGCCACCGCATCCATGACCCACTGTTGCCGGTACCACTTCCTGTACTGTGGCGGCGATGTGACACTTCCCCCTCCTTGTCCCGCCTGTCAGAACATGGCGGAGGTAAGAGCCCGGCTCTGGGGCGGAGGCTGGCTGGGAACTTGTTGCTCAGGGCCGTGGCCAGGAGGAGCATCCCACAAGTTAGTTACATGGGAGGGGAGGCCACCCTGTATCCCTCCCGCAGACCTCTGCCCCGGGCACGGCCCCACCCTGGTGGCAGAGGTCCTATGTTGGGATGGGGGGGGCTGGGGAGTTGTGGGGTGCGCTCTATGCTGCTCCTGGGCCGGGAGCAGTGCCTCGAGGTGGAGACAGAAATGCAGCCAGAGATGAAATGGCCTTACTTTGCGGAGGATGGCCGGCCATGGGGGCACCACCCCTGTGAAAGGAGGGGCAGGCCAGCCTCAAGGGAGGGCACCACCCAATGGAATGTGGGAAGCCTGGGGGGAGCAAGGGCTCCACCCTTATGGGAGGGATGGAGCAGCGGGAAGTGCTACCTAAAAAGGAGGTGGGGAGGCTTGGTGATTCGAATGGCAGTGGAGGTAGCCAGGTAGCCTATGGGTTTGGGGTGGGTAGCTCCTGAACTGTGTGCCTGGAGAGAGGGTCAAGGTTGTTTTTCTCCAGTTCGGGGACCCCCTTGGAGGTCTAAGCACTATTCACATTTGTTTCCTTTTGTGGGTCATCTATGATGTGCTATAAAAAGGTTCACTTGAGATTTGTGTGGTAGGGATTTGCATCTTCAGATGGGATATGGTAGGGAAACGTTTTACCCTCCGTGGGGAATTGCTCATTCATGTTCTGGATAGAGGGAGTAGAAATGTTGCTGAGAGTTTCTTTGGTTTCAAATGGAAAGTTTGAACTCATATGCTGGTAGAACCATTTCAGTGAATTACATTGTAAATGTTCATTTGCAATTCATACAGTAAAGCCTTCTTTAGAGGGAACGTTTTTAGAAACAACTGACTCACAGTTAATAAACTCAGGGAGCCCTGTCCCTTTTTAGAATGCAGATTGATGTCATTTGCGCACGCACCCTCCCCAGAGAGCCCTGCAGCCAACATTTGCTCCCAGGACACGATCCATTGACAAGCCCCTGAAAACATTAATTCCTCCGCCCCCCAAAAATATAATGCCTATTCCACTGTGACACAGAGCCCTGCCATGTGTAAAAGCCAATAAAAAAAGATGGACGGGTGGCCAACATTTTTTTTGCTTGGGGCGGCAAAAAACCTAGAGCTGGCCCTGTGTGTAGGATACACTCTCCATTGCACACCTCAACAATAGCATATTGAATATTTCTCTCCACTCGCATTGTATCTCAGGGCTAGATTTTATTTTGGATCAGAGGTGAGTTAATCCCATGTCCTCCCGATTTCTTTCCTTAGGCAACATTTGCATCCATGCTCACAGCCCAGTCTTCCTTTCTAGTACCCTGATTTCTTCTGAGATTACTATCTCTCTGACCCTGTACACACACGCAATGGAAGCTCTGGGAAGAAGGAAGTATACCACCATGTGGGGCACACCCAAGACAAGTTCTGGGAAGAAGTATACCACCACGTGGGGTACAGCAGGTTCACTAGAAAAGAGGCCCCGATGCTGCAGGAAACATAGCACATGAATAGGCACCAGAGTATTCTAGATTGCATGACCAGCTGTACCTCACACCTCAGACTTGTGGAAAATTACAGACTACGCCAAGGCAAGCTGTAGCAAGCCGATAGAAGATAGTAGTTTGTCTCAACGAACATTGGACCAATATAGCATTGAACAGGTTCAGCAGCATTTGCCCTTTGTAGCAGTTGTGGTTTATGCACTAAATACCTTGGTCCTTCTAACAAGAATGGGATTCATCCTTACCTGTGTAATGTGCCAACACTATGTACATTTGTCATGTCGGAGATGAATTGCAGCGTAGTCAGCTTTGCCTGACAGAGCAAAGGTAAGTTATGACCTGAGCACTTCTTCAATAGCAGCAGTACATTGACCCCACGCCCTCATACTAACTGCTTCTCTTAAGAGAGCCCACAAGACCTGTTTTTTGTGAATGCTCTGAGACCCGTGGCCATTTCCTGTACTGAAGTCCACATCATCTTCAAACTACACAACTAACTAGAGGCCGGCCAGGAGGTATTCCAGGAATACTGGCTAGCTGGAAGTGCTCTGCTGCTACTCTCTGTTGGGTATTTTGAATAATGCTGAAACTGTAGAGTTTCTGGAGGCCCTCTATGTGTGTATCTTTCTCAGTTGGTTTGAATTGTATAATTCAATAATTCATGTAATGACTGGAAAAATGGCTTTCAAACTGCAGGAGGACCTGTTTACTTGCATATGTGACCAGCTGCTGGCATATGCTGTAAGGGGCAGAGACATAGGGTATGTCTACACTAGCTTGTTAGTTTGAGCTAGGTAAGGTAATTAGGGCAACCGGATTTGCAAATGAAGCCCGGGATTTAAATATCCAGGGCTTCATTTGCATGTTCCTGGGAGCCGCCAGCGAAAATGAAGGTAGTGCCGGCTTCCTGCAGGGTGGACGGAAGCCCTGGAGCTGCGTGCCACTTCCGGGGGTTCCGGAAGTGTGCCGGCTGCTCCCCTCCTTCAGGTCTGTGGCGTGCTGGAACTTGCGGGGGGGCAGTTACCCAGTGGAGGCATGCACCGGGGCTTCCCTCCTCTGCGAGAACCATAGAGCTGGAAGAGACCTCAGGAGGTCATCAAGTCCAGTCCCCTGCCCAAGGAAGGACCAATCCCAACTAAATCAACCCGGCCAGGGCTTTGTCAAGCTGAGACTTAAACACCTCTAGGGATGGAGACTCCACTACTTCCCTAGGTAACCCATTCCAGTGCTTCACCACCCTCCTAGGGAAATACTATTTCCTATCCAACCTGGACTTCTCCCACAGCAACTTGAGACCATTGTTCCTTGTTCTGCCATCTGTCACTACTGAAAGCAGCCTCTCTCCATCCTCTTTGGAACCTCCCTTCAGGAATTTGAAGGCTGCCCCCCTCACTCTTCTCTTCTGCAGACTAAATAGACCCAACTCTCTCAGCCTTTCCTCATAGGTCATATGCTCCAGGCCCCTAATCGTTTTCGTCACCCTCCTCAGGACCCTCTCCAATGCATCCATATCCTTCCTGTAATTGAGGGCCCAGAACTGGACACAATACTCCAGATGTGGCCTCAGCAGAACCAAATAAACAGGAATAATCACATCTCTGGATCTACTGGCAGTGCTCCTCTTAGTGCAACCTAATATGCCATTAAATCATAGAATCATAGGACTGGAAGGGACCTCAAGAGGTCATCGAGTCCAGCCCCCCGCCCTCAAGGCAGGATCAAGCTCTGTCTACACCATCCCTGACAGATGTCTATCTAACCTGTTCTTAAATATCTCCAGAGAGGGAGATTCCACCACCTCCCTTGGCAATTTATTCCAATATTTGACCACCCTGACAGTTAGGAATTTTTTCCTAATGTCCAATCTAAACCTCCCCTGCTGCACTTTAAGCCCATTAGCCTTCTTGGCTACAAGGGCACACTGTTGACTCATCTCCAGCTTCTCATCCATTGTAATCCCCAGGTCCTTTTCTGCAGAACTGCTACTTAGCCATTCAGTCCCCAGCCTGTAACAACTCTTGGGATTCTTCCGTCCCAAGTGGAGGACTCTACACTTGTCCTTGTTGAACCTCATCAGATTTCTTGTGGCCCAATCCTCCAATTTGTCTAAGTCACTCTGGACTCTATCCCTGCCCTCAAGCGTATCTATCTCTCCCCCTAGCTTAGTGTCATCCGCAAACTTGCTGAGGGTGCAATCCATCACCTCATCCAGGTCATTAATAAAGATGTTGAACAAAACCAGTCATAGAACCAATCCTTGGGGCACTCTGCTAGAAACCGACTGCCATCCTGACATTGAGCCATTGATCACTACCCGCTGGGCCCGACCTTCCAGCCAGCTTTCTATCCATCTTACAGTCCATTTATCCAATCCACATTCCCTTAACTTGCTGGCAAGAATATTGTGGGAGACCGTATCAAAAGCCTTGCTAAAGTCAAGATATATCACATACACTGACTTTCCCATGTCCACAGATATCATTGAAGCTAATCAGATTGGTCAGGTACGACCTGCCCTTCATGAATCCATGCTGACTATTCCTGGTCACCTTCCCCTCTTCCAAGTGCTTCTAAGGGAAGGGAAGGGGAGTTGGCCCCGGAGGAGGTTCGCGCGGGAGCTTCCCTCCTCTGCGGGGGAGAAGGGGGGAATCCTGGGAGGAGGCTAGTGCAGGGGACTCCCTGCCCCACTGGCACCCTGTCCCCTGCTGCAGAACCCTGTCCCCTCCCCCAGGCACCCTGTCACCTCTCCCTTGTGCCCTGCTGCAGAACCTTGCCCCCACCCCAGCACTCTGTCCCCTGCCCCATCACCCCCTAGCACCCTTTCCCAGTACCATGTCCCCTGCTCCCACCAGCACAGTTGGGGCCACATTAGTGAGGCTTGGGGGGTTTTGGGGAGGCATTTTTTTCATGTCCCTTGTGTGGCCCCAACTGACTTTTCTGTGGGTCAGTGACCCCTTGACTCAAAACAGGTTCTCTGCCCTTCTCATAAATAAAGACAATGCAGAAACTTTTTGTGTTTTACGTAGTATTTTATTTAAAAATGAAGCCTGGCCAACAAACCCCCAATTGGGGCCAAGCCCCCATCTGGCTGCAGCATTATAGCACTCCTGCACACACACACCCCAGACCCTAAATCTGAGCCTATCATACACTGGAACCCCTTGCTCTGAGCCCCTCACATATCCCAACCCAAATTCCTGCACCCTCACAGCCACAAGCCTGTGGCTTGTTTAGTACCGCAACCCTCCATCTGACTCCAACACTCTCCAGCCTGGAGCCCCCTCCCCAAGCCAGCATCCCCTTCTCCACCTCCTCCTGCACCCAAATTTCCTCCCAGAGCTTGCACCTCTCACCCCTTCCCATACCCAAATCCCTCGTTCCCTCCCCAGAGCCCACACATCCTGCCTCAACCCAGTGAGGGTATGGCTAGACTGCAGGAGTTTTTTCAGGATTCCAGAGATATCCTGGAAAAATTCTTCCGCATCCAGGGATGCATTTGTTCTTCTGCTTTTTTCGGTAACCCCTACATTCCTTGTTCCATGAGGAATAAGGGGGCTTCCAAAAGAAGGGGTTTTTCTAACATTTGGTCCAGTCTAGACAGGTCAAATGTTGGAAAAACCTCTTCCTACAGAAGAATTGGAAAAAAAGTGGCAGTGTAGAGTGTATAAGGGCTGGGGATAGCAAGTGATGGAGAGGAGGAGAATAGAGAGGGCAGGGCTTCAAGGAAGGGGTGGGGTCTTGCAGGAAGGATGGGGTGGTAGATCTTTGCTTGTTCTAAGATTTAAGAAATGATCTTGGGTGTAAAAAAGTTGGAGACCACTGGTCTAGGCAGGGGACTGGACTCAATGATCTCTCAAGGTCCCTTCCAGTCTTAGTATTCTATTATTCTATGATTCTGTGATTATATGGAGAACAAGGGGGTGGGGAAAGGTGTCGTCAAACAGATAATCTTTTAACGTGCTTGTTCCTTTTACAACACTGAATATAATTTTCACTTGTATTTGTTAAAAAGCAGAGGGGAGAGAGGGGAATCAATCTTCTCTCTTACCCACTGGCTTATAAAATAAAAGAGCTATTTGGCTTATGTAGTCCCCTTACTAAAGGGGCCTCTGTTTTATTCTGAAAAGACTCTGTGTGCCACAATCCAAACTACAATTCCCATGAGCCTTTGGGAAAAAACAGGAAGAAAGGACTCTGGTGAGAGAGAGGACTGATCTCTCCATGTGCTTGAAGAAAGAGGCCTAGCAGTCTGGGACTCTGCCTTGGAGTTTGGAACCAGAGGGGGTGGATAGGGCTTTCCCCAACTCAACACCATCACCACTGGGGTGCTCAGGATCTCTTTTGGATTAAAACACCAGGCGCCCAGGCACACTTGTGAGTGTGACCTGCTCCCCAGTAACCCGGGGAGGAAAAAGGGGGTTACACTTACTTCTAACAGCATTCAACTCTGCAAAGCTAAAAAAAATCCCAAAGGCTTATCTGCAGCAGAAAGGAGCTAACCTGTATTGTGTATCATTTCTTGATAAAAGTTTTAAAGCAAGCCCAGGGGGGTTGAATCTCTAATTCACAGCAGGCTGTTAGCTGGAGCCTCACAGCCTCCTCACTAATAACATAGAGGGAAAACTTTTATAAACTGGTTGTTACAAAGGGTTTGTGATTTAACCCTAGGGCTGGAAGAGCTAGCTGGATGAGGGGAAAAAACGTCTTCAAATAGGTTTTTCTTTGCTTATTCCTTTAGAAAACGTGATAGGGTATGTCTACACTACAAAATTAATTCAAAATAACAGCAGCTATTTCAAATTAACTTTAATAGCGTCTACACAGGCAAACCACTATTTCAAAATAAATTCAAAATAGTGGAGCCCTTATTTCGAATTTGGTAAACCTCATTCTATGAGGAATAACACCCAAATTCGAAATAGCTAATTTGAAATAAGTGCTGTGTAGACAGTTATTTTGAATTAGGGGGCCTCCAGCCCTTCCCAGGGAGCCCTGCTGGCCACAACCAGAAAAATTCGTCTGCTCCCTCCCCCCCCCCCCCCCAAGCCCCGGAGCCCTTAAAGGGGCAGACTCTGGCCACAGAGCGGGGACGGGAAGATGCAAATAAAACCTGGGATATTTAAATCCCGGGCTTCATTTGCAACTCCGGTTCCCTGATTTGCCTACCTAGCTCGAATTAACGAGCTAGTGTAGACATACCCCCAGATACACAAACCTGGAAATCCCGGAAGACCCATCATCTCAAGCACTGGCACACTCACCAGGGCCAGACTAAGGGGTGGGCTAGCCAGGCAGCTGTCCAGGGCGCCAACCTACAGGGGGGGCCCGGCTCCTGGGGAGCTGCAGCGGCCGCCCATGGTGGGGACCATGTTAACCCCCGCAGCACCGGCCAGCAGCACCCTTCCCCCCGCGGCCACAGGGCCCTGCACGGCCAGGCACAGTTTTCTATATCTTCATCTCTCTCGCATCAACAAAAAAGGACTCCCTCGGCTGTTTAAACTGTTTCATCTTTCTCTTGCTGTTTTCTCTACTTCATACAGGATCTCTAGCTAATCTTTCTGCTACATGTTTCCGTTCACCCTGTTTTTCTTCCAAAAATCCCTCTCCATCTTCCTCTTTTATTAAATTAGCTTTTACTTTTTAAATTTAATTTTTTTAAATTTTTTCAAACTTGTTCTTTAAACTCCTCTCCTTAATCAGTAAACGAACAAGCTGTTTTTTCTTTTATGATCCACTTCTTCATCTTCTTTTCTAATTAGCCTTTTGCTTTTACAACATTTATTTATTTTTTTTATTCTTTTTTAAAACCAATAATTTTACAAAGTATTTACTAACCTTTACAACAAACTCCTCTCTCTCGTTGTTTCTACACTTCTCTTCCTTTTTGCCTCTATACCTAACCACCTTATTACAAATGTTTCTCTTTTTTAATTCTTTTTTATTCCTTTTTCCAACTTTTCCTTTCATAACTAACATCTTTCCATAACCACCAAGTTTCTCCTTAGTTTCAGAACCTCACTTCATATTCAATCCTAAACAAACATTTAGGATTTTAAAATTCCTTTTCTATAAGGACTCTTACAAAAACAACCTGATGTTTTGAAATATAAGCATACAATATTCCCCTGGCCAAACACAGAAAAATACATTAATATGTTTTAAAAATAGCTAACAGTGGCAAACTTATAACCCCTTCCACTGTGGGCTCTCCTGTATTTGTGCCCTTCTTCCTCTATGTCAATGTCTACTCTTTCTCTCAAGGCAGCAGGAGTGGTGGTCGCTCTGCAGCTGGTAACTGGGGCGGCAGGAGCAGAGGTAGCCGCCCACGTAGTTGTGACAGAGGTGCTGGCACACAGGCCCCTCATTTCACTCAATGGTGTTGCCGGGGGCACACCCATCCAGGTCTGTGGGGACTGGCTGCTGTCCTGAGGCCCCCACCTGCTGGGGATGGGGCGCAGGACACGGCTGTGCTTTCCTGCATGGGGTCACGGGATGCTCTCCTACTCACCCACAGCTTGGTAATAGGCCAGGAAGCCCTTATAGGGGATAACGGTGCCGTTCTCCTCATTGGAGAAGTCCGAGTGGAACATCAGCCTCATGCGGTTCCCTTTGGACACAAACTCCCTGGCTCCCGGGTGGTTGCCTGTGGTTGAGCCTTGCCGGCCACAGTACCGGCCCAGGTCTTTCTTATCTGCTGTGATCTGTCAAGGAGAAAGGGGGATGGGAATTCAGGGACCTTGTGAAATTCAACCTGCTCCATGTATCACCATTCCCTGGTGCAGGCATCTCTGACTCCCTCCGTCTCCTCAGTGCCTGTGGGACAGCCAGGAGAGCCTGTGCCCTGAGGTCCCCAAATCCTCCACCCACTCCACAGCATGCCCCAGGGCTCTGCTGCACTCACCTTGACAAAGTCATAGAGGCAGGACTCAGAGGGCTCCAGGTCAAAGAGCCCGAAGTTCAGCTTCACCACAAAGCCCTTGGGGACGGTGATGTCCCAGGTGCTGATGTTGTTGTTGGGGTACGGCTTGGGGTAACAGGGGGATGTGATCTCCCCAAAAAGCTTCTCTGAGGTTGGGCTGGAATTGACCATTCCGGAGAGCAGAAACTCCCACAGGAGGTGCAGGAGGAGCCTGTGAACACAATGTACATGGGGGAGGAGTGAGGAGGAGGAGTATTACTAGTTAGATCTGGGCCATGTGCAGCCGGCAGAGACTTCACTGGAGGCTCCTGTGCAGCCCAGCACACCCTGCGCACTTAGCACTGACCAGCTGGTAGAGACTCAGCGGCGACAGGAGAACTGGAGAGACCCAAGATCCCGCTGGGCACCAGCCACTCGCCAGGGGTGTGACGCCCTCCGAGCAGGAGGCCATTTCAGTGGGGACCAGGGACAGGCCCTAGGGCTCTGGCTGCTTGTCACACACCAGCCTGGACCCGGGTCTCTCAGAACAGGGGGAAACAGCCCGAGATCCGGCTTTCTGGGCTCCAGGGGTTGCCCTCTGCCTGGCTTTGGGCCACCTGGTTTTGCTTTTGTTTGTCAGTTCAGGAGCTGGCTCAGCTCAGGGTCCAAAGGCCCTCGGCCCGGTGGCAGTGATCCCCGGCCGTGCCTGGGTCCCCTCCTGCCACTCCCTGCTGCCCCCCATCCTGTTCCCAGTCTGGGGGATTCTTGGGGCGGGGAGCCATTACGCTCCCCCAAACATTCCCCTTCCCTGGCAGGAGATCAGCCCGAGGGGGGATCCCACCCTGCCCCCTTCTCTCAGGAGGGGTGTCAGTGGGGTCACAGTGGGGCTTGGATGTAGCCCCTTCCACCTCTCATCTTGCCCCAGAGCCAGACTCTTCAGTCCCCCTCCTCCCCTTCTGCTTCCCAAAGGTGCCAGCACCTCCCTCCCGGACTGGCAGCACTCACATGGCTTCAGTGTCTCACTCCAGGTGCTCTAGCCTGGGCTCCAGCTTGTAACCAGCACAAACTCTTAACCCTGCCAGAGCTAATGCAGCAACAGAAGGTCGGGGGGAGGGAGAGGGGCTGAGAAGGGGGGGGGGGGACTGGCATGGTGAATGGGTTTCATTAGCCTGCCCTCTGCCGCCCTCTGCTGTCTCTTTGCAGGCGCTCTGATCATAGAATGAGGGCCCTTTCTTTTTTAAAGGGGATATAACAAGGAAAAAGCCATAGAATCATAGAGCTGGAAGAGACATCTGATCTGTTTCCTTTAAGCCAAAATAAGGCAAACACCCAAAGGGGGACGGAAAAGAACAGCAAAAGTAGAAATTCTGTTCCTGTCTCTGGTGTTGACTGTCAATTGCAGCCCCACTGCTGGAGAAAACAGTCTTGGCGTATGGTGTTATTAGCCAAGACAAGACCTGACAAACTTATACCAGTATCAGGCAGGCTGCTTAAGATATTGCTTTTAGCTGCCTCTCTGGTCACGTGCTTTCCCAGCAGTGTTGCGAAAGAGACTCTTGGCCAGCTAAGCCAGTCTGATGGTAAACAGAAGAGTGACAGGAAACAGAAAAGAAGATGAGGAGGCAAAAGGCTGTCTGAGAGAGGGAATGACAGAAAGCACCAAGGGTCACCTTACATTCCAGATGTTGTTCACGACTTAGCTGCAGCCAGCTGGGTGAAGAAGAAGTAAGCGGTTCCCTTGTTGTGGCCTGGGGTGGTTAGGAGGCCTTTCAGAGCAGGGTGAGGACAGCTCAGCAATGGCACACCAGACAGGTTGGGCCATGGCTCTGAGGTGGTACTGAGCCTTCACTCGCTCAGGAGCTTGGCTGGCAGGTTCTTGCTGACATGCCCTGGGTCAGTTAGGCTATGTCTAGACTACAGAGTTTTTTGAAAAAAGTAGCCTGTGTCTAGACTGCCATCACGTTCTTTTGAAATTAAATCAAAAGAACACGGCACTTTTTTCGACAGCAGAAACCCTCGTTTTATCAGAAGAACGCCTTTTTTGAACGAGTTCTTTAGAAAAAAGGCATGAGTGGACACTGGGGAGGCAGTTTAAAAAGAAAAGGCCTCCAGGAAAAAGCCCTAGGGGAGACTCCATCTACACTAAGAACAGCTCTATTGTTCCTGTCTGCAGCCATGTCTTAAAGGCTCAGGCACCCTGGGCAGGCATTGTGGCAGGAAGCCAGCCAGAGCAGGACCCTGCACTCAAGTAGGATCAAGTGAGGAGCAAGGTGAAGGAGCTGCGGCAGGGCTATGTCAGGGCCTGTGAGCGCAGCTCCTGCTCCGGGGAAGCTCCTCACTATTGCCCCTACTATGAGGAGCTAGACAGATTCCTGGAGTGTGGGGAGCCCCTGTCTCCTTGGGTGCTTGTGGATCCGGGATGGAGACACCTGTCCAGCACCAGCCGGAGCTTCCTGAGGACAACCCCAATGACCAGCAGTTCCAGGACGAAGAGGGGGACCCCAGGAGTGGTGTGACCCTCACCCTGGAGCCAGACCTCCAGACCCAGGAGGCCTCCCTGGCATCTTCAGATCCCAGGGAGGGAACATCAGGTGGATGCTATGAGGTTGCCACACACACAGGGCAGGTGTCCGTGCCCATGCAAGCACATGCAGTCCCAGGGCACGTCTCTTCCCGGGACACACATGGGCTGCTGCTCACAGTCTGGGGAAGGCCCCACACATGTCCGACCCCAGGGAGGGCTGTCCACCCCGCGCCAGGCACTATGGGAAGCAGGCTAGGCACAAGGGCACATGCACAACACCACACAGACTGATGAGTGTCACACATAGCACTCGGCCATGTGTGCACGTGTGAGACAACAACTGCTCCCGCAGACAGTGCCGCAATGTACAGGGATATGGGGGGGGGGGGGTCTGGGAGGGCCAGGCTGTTCCAGGCCCCTCTCTAACACCTGGGAACCCATTGTGGCCAGACACTTCCCTGGGCTGCTTGGCCATGGTGGTGGGGGGGGGGAAGGATGTTGCCCTGGGCACCTCGGGTCCCCTGTTCCAAGGACAGTTACTCACTGCTCACAAACAGGGATGTGTGCGCGCATGTGACTGACCACTTCTCCCTCCATCTCTGATGGTCGAGCAACACCTATCCTACCACCCAGCCAGGTCCATGGAAGCTGCAGACACTGGCGCGTCTATCACGACCTCATGCGCCAGCACATTGGGGTCCTCCAAGAACTGAAGGACACTATAGCCAAGAGGATGTGGGCAGAAGCTGTGTAGCATGACCGCTTGCTGGAGGAGCTCGTCCAGCAGTGCACAACAATATGTGCCACAATGAGGGACGTCATGGCCTTCCCAGGTCCTGGCCCTATTGCAGCTCCTCCTGCTCAACCTGCTCCTGCACCCCCTGCACTCCCTTGTCCCCCATTTCCCCGTTTCCCCTCCTCACTCCCTGTTCCCCCCACCCACTGCCATCTCAGACCCAGCTGTAGCCCACCCCCTCCAATCCAGCCCCCTACTGTCCCAGGCCCCACCCAACCCTGATTCTGTCAAGGTGCCTCAGACCTAAGCCTCCCTCCCCCCTATTTTTCAAACAAAATCTGGTGTCTGTCTTTACTGTCCAGAAAGTGGAGCAGGGATGGGTTGTGGGGGGAGAGGTATTAGGGGGCCAGGCCCAAGCCCCTATTGCGGAGGCCCCGGGGAGAGTCATTGGGTTCCTTCTGAGAATCTATCCCTTAGGGCCTCATGGATACGCATTCCGGCCTGGTGAGCCCAGCAGATGGCAGCTGTCCGGGGCTGCTCAAAGTGCCTCCCCTCCACAGCAGCCCGTGTCCCCCACCCTGGGAGGAAGGCCTCCTCTTTCCTCTCCATGCACAGGGCCAGCCCGAGCCATTTTGGCACCCTGAGCCCCAGGCACATGGTGCCACCCCAGGGAGCACAGCCCTGCCTCTGGACACACGGCACAAGCATGCACCCGCCCCTGGGCACGTGGGTTGACACACGGCACATGCGCTGCCCAGTCGGCCCAGCCACAGCCGATGGCACGGAGCCCAGGGCTGCGCGGGGTGGGCTGCGCCTTGCCGTGCAGGGCACTGCGGCCGCGAGGGGAAAGGCGCTGCTGGCCGGTGCTGCGGTGGTTAACACTGTCCCCGCCCTAGGTGGCTGCTGCAGTCCGCTGGGAGCCGGGTGCCCCCCATAGGTTGGCGCCCTGGGCAGCTGCCCAGCTAGCCCGCCCCTTAGTCCGGCCCTGAGCACGCAACACGTGACCACCACCTCAAGGATGTTGCATTCCCCACTGTCAAGGTGAGTGAGCAGGCACCTAAACCTCCCCTTCAGATGCCCCTTCAATTTGCAAGCGAGCCCAGTTCAGGTGCACATTAAATTGTTCCCTGCTCATGTCAGGTGGCCAGTGTAGGGCTTCATGAGCCATGGCATCAGGGGGTAGGCTGCATCGGCCATGATGCACATCAGCATCTGCATGTCCCTGACCGAAAGTACTGCTGTAGGAAGAATGTTTCAGCCTGCGGTCCAGGTAGGAGTTCCTGAAGATGCAAGCATCATGTGCCCGGCCTGACCACCCCATACAAATGTCTGTAAACTGTCCCCGGTTGTCGATGAGGGCCTGCAGCACCGTGGAGAAGTAGTCCTTTCTGTTAATGAATGGGCTGCTCGATGGGGCAATGCGTGGATTGGAATGTGAGTCCCATCAAGCGCTCCTCCACAATTCAGGAATCCTAGCCCAGCAAAGCCGTCCACGATGGTGTCCAGGTCTCCAAGGTGGACAATCCTGGGCAGCAGCTCCAAGTTGATGGCCCTCACCACCTGAAGAAAAGGACAAATAGAAACACACAAAACAGGAAATTAGAGAGGGAGCCTGAGCCCTTAGGAGGGGTCCCCCCACATCTCCCCCCCACTCCCACTCCATCCCCCACTCCCTCTGCCCTTTCCTGACAGTCCCCCTTTTCCAGCTCTCCCACCCCACAGAGACTGTCCCCCAAGAGTGAGTTAGCTCCATCAAGATGGCCCCAACAGTAGACCTTCCCACACCAAACTGGTGTCCCACTGAGCAGTAGCCGTCAGGAGAGGCCAGCTTCCACAGGGCAATAGCGACCAGGTTCTCCAGGGGGATGGTGGGCTGCAAATGGGTGTGCTGTCATTGTAGGACAGGGGCGAGCTAAGCACAGAGCTCCTAAAATGTGTCCTTCCACATATGGAAGTTTTGGAGCCAATGCTGGTCGTCCCACTGCTCCATAATGAGCCAGTCCCACCAGTTGGCACTAGTGTCCAGCCTCCAACATCACCTGTCCACGAGGAAGTTCGGTGGGAAAAGGCCATTGGTCCTTCACCCTGGGCGAGGTCTCAAGGCTGGGTTCTGAGTCCAGATGGGGCAGGAGCATCATGACGGTGTCATGGAGGTGCAGCAGAATTTGCAGCATGGCTGTGTGGGGCCATCGCCTGCCCAGGGGTAGCTTCATGGCCAAAAAAATTAAAAACCAGAAAAACCAACACAATACCAAACTGCTGTGGCATCCAAGAAAGCTGGGCAATCAGAGCAAGCACTGCAGAAGCTTTGCTGTCCCTCTGAGTGGTAGGCAAGCCAGCAGCAGCAGCAGAGAAACGGCTGTCCAAGAGGGTCTCTTTAAGCACGTGTCACTGCAAGCCTCATGCAGCAGCACCCGGAAGTAAATGCTGCCCCCATGCCCTGCCAAAATTGGTTCCAGGTGCCCTTTTTGCAAGAGAGCATCCAGTAAGTCCAGTTTGGCTTTATATAGTCTGAACGCTCTGTTTCAAAAGCTTTTTTGAAAGCTTCTTTCGAAAGAAGCAGATAGTGTAGATCAGTGGTTCTTAACCCTACTGCAGCCTGCACCCCTTCTGTTCTCAAAATATGTTCTCACATCCCTTATTAAAAATCACTAAAGTAGGTCGGTTCTTTAAACCCAAGATATATCATAAAAATCTGCCATGTCTTGCACCCCCAGGAAGGGCATCTTGCACCCCCAGGGGGTGCATGTACCCCAGGTTAAGAATCACTGGTCAAGATGTACCCTTAGACCCATATGTGGGTCAGGAAAGAAGAGCCCATACCCTCCTCCCCCTCATACCCAAATCCACTGCTCCAGCTTGGAGCCCTCCCCAAACCCTGAACCCTTCAGCCCCATCCTTGAGCCCAGAGCTCCCACTAGCATCCTAACCCCTTATCCACATCCCTGCCCAGAGCCAAGAAATGTGGGGAGGCTGTTTGCAGCTGAGTATATGTGCATATGTCACCTAGTCAGTTCCCTGACACAGTGCAGGCCTCAGGTATTGGTGGCACCTTGGGCTCTCTATTCCAGGGGTGGCCAACCCGTGGCTTGTGAGCCACATGTGGCTCTTCCCCCCTTAAAGTGCAGCTTGTGAAGCCGCCCCTGCATCCCTAGAAATGGTCCCTGGCCCAGACACTTGTACTGAGGCACAAATGTTGGACAACTTGAAGCATGCCACCTGCAAACCACAGGCGTGCGCAGCACATTTCATTAGGATGTTTACCCAAAGAATGTTTTTTAAATGTACTTTGACCCCCATTAGCCACACCCCTGACCCCTGTTAATCACGCCCATTGGCCACGTCCCGAGTCCCATTGGCAACACCTCTGGAGGTAACACTCTCGGGGCAAGATAGACACATGACCAGAAGTAAAAGGTGTCACGTGACTCCCCGCTAAGGACTTTTCCCACCATCCTCCTACCAACAGGGATTAGTTTGGTCCCCACCAAACCCCCCTCATGCGACTATCCTGCAATTGCACTAACCTAATGTGTGTGACATTAGCTTGGGGGCGGAGAGGCTGGGGAGTAGTGTTCCCTCTAAGGGTATGTCTACACTACAAAGTTAATTTGAACTAACAACCGTTAGTTTGAATTAACTTTGATAGGCGCTACACGAACAAACCGCTAGTTCGAACTGAATTCGAACTAGCGGAGCGCTTAATTCGAACTAGGTAACCCTCATTCTACGAGGACTAACGCCTAGTTCGAATTAAGTAGTTCGAATTAAGGGCTGTGTAGCCACTTAATTTGAACTAGTGGGAGGCTAGTCCTTCCCAGCTTGCCCTGGTGGCCACTCTGGGCACAACCAGGGAAACTCTTCTGCCCCCCTCCCGGCCCCGGAGCCCTTAAAGGGGCACGGGCTGGCTACGGTGCCTGTGCCAGGTGCAAGCCTGCCAGTACCCAGCCAGCAGACCCTGCACCTGGCACGGAACGAGCCAGCCACCTGCTGCCACCCAGGAGCCTGCCCGGGGCTGCAAGAGGTGGGCGCCCGCCTGGTCTAGCGCGGAGATCGTGGACCTCATCCAGGTTTGGGGGGGAGGCCTCCAACGTCCACGACCTCCGCCCTAGGCAGAGGAAAGTGGCCGCCTATGGCAGGATAGCTGCCAGCCTGGGCCACCAAAGGCCACATGCAAACCCAGGAGCAGGTTTGCATGACAAATCAAGGTGGTCCAGTGAGACCCCCAACGCTGAGCCCTGAGCTTAGAACATAAGGGTTTGGATGTGAAGGGGGTATGGACTCTGTGCTGGGGTGTGGGGTGCAGAGCAGCTGCTCAGGGTGGAAGTAGCTCATGGAGCCCTCTGCCTAGGAGCCAGAGGGATGTGACATCACTTCCTAAAGGTAACACAGAGCTAGGCATAGAGCAGTGGTCTCCAACCTTTTTACACCCAAGATCACTTTTTAAATCTCAGAACAGGCGAAGATCTACCGCCCCGCCCTTCCTTGAAGCCCCGCCCTCTCTATTCTCCTCCTGTCCATCACTTGCTATTCCCAACCCTTACTTACACACTCTGATAAACAGTTTATTTTTAAATTATGTGATACATACAATTAAAATCACGTGTTTATAGTTATGAAATAAATGGTCTGGTTTTTATTCATGCTATTTAAATCTACAATGAAGCATTTATAATTATACATTTTGTGAGGATAGAGTTCTGCGGCTGGGGGCGGGGGAGAGGGAACAGGGTGCTGGGAGGGCAGAGGACAGGGTTCTGCAGCAGGGGGCAGGGTGCCAGTGGGGACAGAGTTCAGGGAATGGGGACAGAGTTCTGTAGCTGGGGACAGGGGAGTAGGATCTGGGGAGCAGGGACAGGGTGCCAGTGGCAGTAAAGAGTACCCTGCATTTGCTTCGTCCCAGGATTCTCCCCACCCCTCCAGAGGGAAGCCAGCGCATGCCTCCTCTGGGCCTGACTCCCCCTTCTATCTCCCCCACCATGCCTGCCCCGGGGCCAACCCCCCCTCCCGTAGCAGGGCCAAACTCCCACGGGAGCCTGCCCCAGGACAACCCCCCCCCGTGGAGGGGCCAAACCCCCACGGGAGCCTGCCCCGGGGCCAAACCCCCCTTCCACGGTGTGGCCCAGCCCATCCCCTCTCCTCCCGCAGCGCGGCCAACCCCCACGGGCACCTGCCCCGGGGCCAAACCCCCCTCCCGCAGCGCAGCGCGGCCTGGCCCAGCCAACCCCCGCCCTCCCCTCCCGCAGCATGGCCAACCCCCGCGGGCGCCTGCCCCCAGTCCCATGGCGCAGGGAAACCCCTGCGCTCAACTCACCCCTCCGGCGCTGGTGGCACAGAGAAGCCTCCGCACTCCTCCTCCGGGGCCGACGCCCCCCTCCCCCAGCACGCAAAAGAACTGTGGGAGGGGAGCAGCCCGCGCACTTCCGGAATTCCTGGAAGTCACGTGGGCTTCAAACAGGACTTCCGTCCACCCCGCGGAAAGCTGGCACTACACTAGAGGTAGGTAGTGGGCCTTCTCAGGGGTGGAGGGGAAAATGGGGTGTGGGGTTGCCCGAATGCCTCGCGATCGACTGGTTGAGGCCTCGTGATCGACCAGTCGATCGCGATTGACGGGTTGATGACCACGGGTATACAGCCTGCCCAGACCACTCACACTGCAGCCAACCAGACATTTAATGGCCAACTGAGCAGAGCTACCAGGGTATGTTTTCTGCTGGGCGCGCTGGTCAAAATCTGGCAACCCTGCTCCAGAGGTGGCTGCATTTCAGTCTGGATGAAGCAATCTCCATACAGGCACAGCCTGCAAGTTGCTTTCTGAACCTGCTGTGGGGACAGTGCTTTCATGTTATTGAAAAGAGAGGTGGGGGAGGGAGAGGGTGAAATAAAACCAGCTGTTGCGTGTAGCAGTGTTTTTAATATTGACAGAAGCGCGTTGGTGCCGAGGCACGAGTATAGTCTGACTCAGCACCCGCCGGGAGGCTCTCCCACATTGCAAGCATGTCAGACAATAGCGCGACAGATTTCAGAAGGCTTTATGACATCACCAAGACTTCAGCCAATAGCATGCTGGATTTCACCAGCAGCTGGCCACTTGGAGCAGAGTGCGGGGCTGTGGCAGCCATGAAGCCTGCCTGAGGCTCCCACTGGGCTGCTGGCTGAGAGTCACTTAGGCTAAGTGCCTGCTGGCTAGAGCCTGCACCTGGAACCCACCCCCTCCCACACCTGAACCACCTCCCCTATACCCAAACCCTCTGCATCCCTTACTGCATGTCAAACCCAGGTTACAAACCCCTGATGTATCCAAACTCCCTCCCAGACCCTGCATCCCCCTCCTACACCTGTCCCCCAGGTCAGAATCCTCTCCTGCAGCCCCCCTCCCCCTTGAACCTGCATCCCCTCTTACACCCAATCCCCTGCCCCAGGTCATAACCCTTTCTTCCTTCACCCAAAGTCCCTCCCACACCACAGCCTCCCCCCCCCCCGCACCCCAATCCCCTACCCTGAGCTCCCTTCTGCACCAGACCTTTATCCCAGACCCCGCACTCCCTGTATTATTATCGTGCAAAAGTCTGGTCTGTGATTACTTACCAAATTCTTGGAGTGATGCCCCATGAAAAATTATTGCCCACCCCACCTTAGAACATCCACAAAGCTTCACTTAATGGCACAGAGGCTTTGGGAAGCTTTGATGATGTCACCAAAAATTCAGTAGTTTCTACCATCATTTTGAGAAGCCTTTATGACATCACAATTTTTCAGCCAATGCTATATTGGTGTTTGGATACCTATATGACATCACTAAGCCTTCAGCCAATAGGATAGTGACATTCAGCGCCTCTCCTCTATTATCCCTTTGATCCAGTCCAGGTAGTTGATGACCTTGGTGTAGAAGCCATAGCTCTTGCCACAGACCAGGCCCCAGGAGACGATCCCAGTGGCTATCCAGCGCTCACTCTCTGGATCCAGCACAGTGAAGACGCTCCCACTATCCCCCTGGCAAGTGTCTTTCCTCACAGTGGGAGAGCCAGCACAGAACATGTTCTCAGAGAACACCATGGGCTTTTTTACATCCTTTCCCTG
This sequence comes from Pelodiscus sinensis, assembly GCF_052426305.1. Lineage (NCBI taxonomy): Eukaryota > Metazoa > Chordata > Testudines > Trionychidae > Pelodiscus > Pelodiscus sinensis. The sequence goes on along the minus strand of NC_143052.1, from coordinate 142,833,718 downwards.
CAGCCATTCTGCACAGGCTTTCGGGCTACCCATTGGCAGTGAGACGTATTTCAGCTGATTTGCGAGAATGTTTTTCTCCACCCCAAAGCCGCTCACGTAGCCCATGTATCCGCTGGAGTAGAAGGTGCTGTTGCTAACATCTGGGAGGCAGACAGGCAGCAGGTCAGGGCCCAGAGTCACTGGATCCATTAGCTCAATCAGTGCAATGTCCCCATCGAAGTTGTTCTCATCATCAGGGTTGTAGGTGTGATGCACAAACACCTTGCGGATGGGCCGGTTACCCAGCTTGCGGATTTCATCCACCTTTGTGTGGCCAAGGAACACTTCGGCGTCCTCAGTCACCTTCTCAAGGCTCCTCCTTTCCTCTGGGCTGACTTGTTTGGGGAGGATGTTGTGAGCTGCTGTCAGGATCCAGCGGTCACCCAGCAGCGCCCCACCCCCAAGCCCACTGATGTCCACCTTCGCCTGCCATGGGAAGCTGCCCGGCGGTGCGGTGCTGCCACCGATGATCCGCTGGATTCTCACGATGGGATTGTCTGGCTTCCCACACACTGGGGTGGAGACAGGAACCAAAGAGCCTGTTACATGCTCCCTTCTCCCCCGTCTCTCTTCTCCCCGTGCTCCTCAGTTCCCCGCTTCCCTGCACTCCTGCTTGCCTTTCTATCTGGGTTTCTCCTGGCTCCTGCCCTGCCACCTCCACTGGCCCCTCTGCCCCATCCCCAGCCTGCACCCCAAACGCCTCATCCCTGGCCCCACCCCCCAGCCTGTACCCCCTGTCCCCACGCTCCCATGCTGTCCCCCTTCACTTCATCTCTCGCCCTCTCTGTGCTTGTGCCCCTCGGTCAGTGCTGGCTCCTAAGGGATATTGCTGAGTGCTGATGAACACAGCAGGACGTTCCCTACTTACCTGGCAAACACACTGGGATTTCCTCCTGGCCGCCTTGGTCCACCCAGGAGCCCTGAGCGGAGCAGGTGTATGTACCTGAGGGAAAGACAAGAAGATAATGACACTGAGGACAGCATGGAGCGACCATCAGGCACAGGGGGAAGAGGAAGAGGCACTGGCGCAACCGCACAGGGCAGGCTGTACTCAGCCATGGGCCCCTCCATCCCAGAGGCATCACACAAGAGACAGGGAGAGAGCAGCCCCCCTCGGCCCATCGGGCCCCTCCATCCAGAGAGACAGGGATAGGCCTGAGGAGCTCCGAGAAGAGCCACAGACACGCAGGGGGCTGGAGGGGCTGCGGGGCTATGCTGCTCATTGGAAGTTACACTATTCAGTCACTAGACGCCATGAGTACTGACGAGTCTTCTGGGTGTGATCCCACAAGACAAAGGCAGCTGGAGCTGGAACTGGAGCTGGTTTGTGGCTGGCTGGTGGGTATGGCTGGCGGGTGGAGCTGGTTTGTCAGTGGTGGGCAGGTGCAGTTCGTTGATCAGTAGCTGGTTTGTTGGGTACTGGCTGGTGTTTCTAGCACATGCCGCCTGTGTCAGTAGGACTGGGGTTCCCTGACATCACAGGCAGGACACTGAGCTCTAGGAGAGGTGCAGAGCTAGAGCTGTCTGGCGTGGGGCAGGCATGGACAGAGAGCCCCGGGGAAATGTGAGGAACTTGGCAAGTGTCTGGGGGGTCGCAGCTTCTGCTGAGTGTTATTAGGAGGCGGGAGGTGAGACTAGGCTGGGACTGAGCCAAAGCAAAGGAGCTCGAGAGCCTTCCCTCTGCATGGTGAGCCAGGGGAGTTGTCTCTCAAGGGGGGGCAGGGCCCCATTCCAGAACCCAGGAAATTGGGGCCCAAGGAGCTGTGAGGAGATGGGATCTGAGGGGATGTAGCAGGCTCCACCCCGAGCACAGCCCCCTTCAGCACAGCACGGCCCTGCAGTTCCACTGCCCTCCTCTCTCCCTCCCTGTCAGACAGGCCCCCACCTCCTGCCGGGCCTGTGCAATAGTTCAGGCTGGCTGCTCCCCTGGCTTTCCACCACCTGCCCTGCAGGATTTGCTCCTTCTGGCCAGTCGCAGCCTCACAGCAGCTTTTCCAGCTGCCCCCTCTCAACTCACTTCTTCCAGCCTCCAGCAGGAAAGCTCAGTAGCCCTCGTCAGGAGAGAAGAGGCAGCAGATACACCACCCTGCTGCCCAGGGCTCATCCTGAGTGTCCTGGGGAGAAGGGAGCCTCCACTCCACAGTGGAAGGCTGTTGATCGCAGGCAGGTCCTTAACGAGCGAGTCGCCTGGGTTTTCCCCAAACACTAACTTCCGGGGAAGGCTTCCTGTCTCCCACATCTACCTTGGTCACCACTCAAGTCCTGGTGAGACCCCAGACTGCTGGATCCTGGCAGAACCATGGAACAGGGATTGCCCGATACCTAGACTCTCCTGCCTTTAAAGCAGACAGGGCACCCTTGGGACAGGCACTTTCCCAGCTCTGATTTCTATGGCACTTCCTGTGTCAGGACTCACCGTTCCCTCTGTGGGTGACCATGCGGTAATAAGGCTGGTTGCACTGGTAGGTGACCTCTGCCTGGTAGTCGTTCTTCCCTGGTTCCCTGACATAATGGAAGGCCCCGTTGGTCAGATTTTTGGGGTTACCACAATTCACAACTACAAACGAGAACAAGAGAGGAGTCAAGGGGGAGCCACGTTGCTCACTGCAGCAATGAGGTTCAGAGACTTATGCTGGAGCCCATGATGGGAGGGAGGGATGGGGACTGTCCATGAGCCCGCTGGAGGAGGTGCAGAGTCCAGTCCCCACTTGGCAGAGCCTAGAGCTGCTTAGAAATGGAGGAAAAGGCCACACACAGACTCAAAGTTATTCAAAGCTGACATATTTGTATATGTAGTGACACTTGATCAACATCTTTGTCAGAAAGGCTTCATAGTTCAGTAATTTTGATCAAAGTCTTAAAAACGTTGCAAAAAACAAAAACAAATACAAGAATTACAATGGTTTTTGAAACAGTGTTTTTGGGGGGAGGCTTTTTTTATTCTAAAAAATTTATTTTGCAAATGTTGCCCAGCCTAGCGGAAAGCATAGTGGCCATCTGACACCAAGTGATGATTTTGGAGAGGGAGGGAACAGTTTAAGTCCTCAAAGGACATTTTCCACAATGTCTACAATAGTCAGAACTGGCATTTCCAATTCCCGTTGCTGACACCAGATATGCCAAGGACTAGATGGGCTATGGAGGATGAATTTCCCACTCACCCCTCTTACGTACCAGCTCAGTGTTCTTGGGGAACCAGGGCACAGTACTCATGAAAGACTACCCCCATACCCCTGCTTCTGCCCCTGCCTCTACCCTCACCCTGTGCTTGAACCAAGGCAGATCAGAAGGAGGGCTTACATAAAGCAATGAAAAGGCAGGGGAAGACAGACCTAAACCCCACTGGACAAGGGTGACATGATTAAGGAAACACTCCTAGTTTCATGTACATTGAAGATGGGACAGGAAGGCTTCTCCATTAGCATTTAGAATGGACAACAGCAATTCCAAAGCAGGAACCACACTGAACACTGGGTTACAGAGAGCATGAATGCACTGCCTGCTGGGAAATCTCTGTTCCAGATGCTAATGAACCCACGCCTGCCCATAGTCAGATCAGTAATTATCAGATCAATTTTAGTGACAAGTCCTCTATTGGTATCCAAAATTCTTAAACTGCCTAATTGCACTATGAGCTCCCTCAAAGGAGCCCATAGCTAGGAACAATTTTAGCTTCTCCATCCACTCTGCAACAATGCTCTTTGTATCTAAACTAAAGATCCCTGTAGCACCCAAGACTCTGGTGGGGTTTGCTCATCATGCAGGTTACTAGCAGAATGGTTGTGGTGTGAAAGCAGGAATAGGGACGTATTGAACCAGGTGGTATATGAGGGTAGCAGCTTGAAGTGCTGTTTAAACTGAGTCCAAGGGCACATGAGGGTCACAATGTGGCATTGCTTTGCATCCCAGCCTACTGAGTCCAGGGACATATAAAGGATCAGCTTGTGAGTGCTAGTTAACTTCCCAGATGTTCTCTGTGCATGAGTGTGTGTGTTCATCTGATTCCAGGGTGGAAAGAACCCAGCCCTGAGGAGCCCAGATCCTGCAGGATAACTCCATGGGGAGGGAAACTAGCAGAAAGAAGAAGTACAGTTCCATATAAGAACACAAGTAACACAAATACAGGCAGTCCCCGGGTTACGTACAAGATAGGGACTATAGGTTTGTTCTTAAGTTGAATTTGTAGGTAAGTGGGAACTGGCTCCAGATTCAGCCGCTGCTGCTGAAACTGACCAGGGGCTGACTACAGGAAGCCCGAGGCAGAGTTGTTCTGCCCCCGGCTTCCTGGAATCAGCCACTGATCAGTTTCAACAGCGGCTGAATCTGGAGCCTGGAACAGAACAGCTGGGGCGCTGCTGGGTAGGTCCCCCCAGGACCAACCCAGCAGCATCCCCGCTGCTCTACCCCAGGCGTCCACAACAAAAGCCTGGTCTGCTGGGGGGGGGGCGCGCACTAGCTGCGCCCCCCCCCCCAGCAGACCAGGGAGACCCGGAGCAAAGCCGCAGACGCGCGGGACCCCGCCGCCTCCAAGGCTTTGCTCCAGGTGTCCCTGGTCTGCTCGGGGTGTCCCTGGTCTGCTGGGAGGGGTCCCCAGCAGACCAGGGACACCCCGAGCAAAGCCTTGGAGACGGCGGGGTCCCGCGCCTCCAAGGCTTTGCTCCGGGTGTCCCTGGTCTGCTCGGGGTGTCCCTGGTCTGCTGGGGACCCCCCCAGCAGGCCAGGGACCCCCGGAGCAGCTTTTCTCGCCCCGGAGGACGCGGTGGCGGGACGACTGTGTGTCTGGGTGGTCCCGCCGCCCGCGAGTTCCGGGGCGAGAAAAGCCCCATTCGTAAGTCGGATCCATGTAACTCGGGGACTGCCTGTAGTGCATTGATAGAATTATCAACCTCCCCTCTCAGAACAGCAATGAGTAGTCCTTAGAATGAACAAAAGATCTGAAGCAGTGGGCTGTGCCCTCGAAAGTTCACGATCCTATATAAATTGTTGTTAGTCTGGAAGGTGCTACAGGGCCACTTGTTTTCTAAAGTTACAGACTAACACAGCTCCCCCTCTGAGTCTCTTGGAGGGGGAATGCTAATAAATGAGCACACCCCAAAGTAATGGGCAAGTCTGGAATTGGTTGCAGGGGAATAATCCATGTGTAGGAAGTAGGAGTGGGGTCACTGACTCACTTTTACACCAGGGCATGGGTCGATGCCAAGTCCCATCGTCCTGGCAGACAGCAGTGAAGGATGGCAGTTTCTGGTCATCCTGCGGGAAAAGAGAAGAACTAAGGACCATGTGTGCCCTCAGATCCCTGCCGCCAACCCCAAATCATGGGAGAGAGCCTCATGTCTTCCTTCTCGCTGCTGCCCAGCTCTGCCCAAGGTCCACTGCAGTTCCCTGCCATGACCCCTGAACTTCTCCTCCCCCTCTGTTGTGCATTGGTCTCAGCTGCCCCTATTTCAGCAGGCTCCTGCTGCAGCCTCTTTATCCCAGCCAAAAAAACCTGCAGTCACCAAAACAGTAAGCTCCAGTTCTACCCCAGACACACACCCTCCAGGGACAGGGGTGAAAGAAAAGGCAAGGAAGTGCTGCCTTTCATCTAGTCCCTGAGCACAGTGCAGGGTCCCTCTTCAGAGCAATTCCTGCTTCCCACACATTCTGGAGGCTTGGGACAATGCCTCTGACAATGCCTCTGAACCTGCCAACCCCACCAATTCCTGTGACAGCCAGGGAGTGAAGAGCCCCTGGGGGAGCATGGGAGGAGGGAAGGGGACCAGCAAGGAGAAGAGGGTGGCAAGAGGAGGTGTTGCCAGAAGGAAAGCAAGGAGGAGTGGAGAGAGAGCAGAAGGGTGGAGGAAGTAGGGTCTCACCTCCATCAGGCTGTACCCAGTCTGGCAGCTGACGATGAAGTAGTCACGAAAATGGTACAGGGGCTGCAGGTCTTTGATGAGGGTGAACCGGTCCCGTGGCACAGGCCTGGGGCACCGGATTCCTGTTGGGGAACATGCCAGGTGTTAGCAAGCAGCATGTTCAGGCCTGGAGCAGCTCTAGAAGGGAGCCACTTACTCTCCGAGCTGTAGCGGATCTTCCACCCGCGGCTGAACCCTGACTCATCTGAGAAGAACAGCACATCCACTTCATTGCTGTTGGTTTCAATGATGCCAGGAGACACCTTGCCACAGAACTCACCGATCTCCCTCCCTTTGGCCTGGATCTGGAGAGGAAGAGAGGATTATTCAAAGCCAGATTCATACCAACACTAGTACCCCCATCTCCTCCTCCCCTGCATAAGGCCAGACCAACAGGGCTGTTAGCCTTAGTGTTAGCTTCCTTGGGGCCCCCACAGCCAGATCTGACTCATGGGTCAGTCTCTGCATCTCAGACCACTTAACCCGGGTCCACCTAACCCAGAATGTAGGGAAATGAAGGAGAAAGGACTGTCAGGGATGAGGCAGTGAAATGGAGCAGAGGGGAGTGTTTTCTGGTTAGCATCCAGGACCTGTCCCAAGCACTGAGAGATCTGGGAGGGGCCCAGAGGCCCATTGCTCACAGTGCTGGGAACTAGGTGTCCCAGAGGATGGCCTCACTGGGGAAAACAGCTTTGCTCTGCACCCTGGGCATTCTCCCTTTCCTAACCTCTGCTCCCTCCTGCCAGCAGGGCTGGGTCTCTGAGCTCTTTGCAGGGAGAAGCAGGGTTGTTTGGCCTGGCTGCAGGGGGGGGACGCAGGTTTGGGCTGGTTTCCAGTACCTTGAGCTGGTCATAGGGACAGTGCACTTGCTGGTGCTCATCAATATCGAAGGGCTCCAGGAACTTGAGAGTGATGACCAGCCCCCTTTCCAGACGGATGCTGTAGTTGCAGCGCAGCTGCGTGGGGTAGGGCAGAGGGTATTCTGGGCTCGACAGGTACCCAAAGGCCTCGGTGAACAGCTCACTGCTGCACTCCACTGGGGGACAGGAAAGAGCAGCAGTTACAGTAGGTAAAAGGGGGAAGCCTTTTACCCACCAGTTGCTTCCTAGCTCACTCATCCCTCCCCTTCCGCTCTGGGCTCTCCCACGCTTGCACCCTTCTCCCTCTGCATCCGTCTCTGCACCTTTCTCTCACCTCGGCAGGAGTGGTGGTCGCTCTGCAGCTGGTAACCGGGGCGGCAGGAGCAGAGGTAGCCACCCACGTAGTTGTGACAGAGATGCTGGCACACAGGCCCCTCATCTTCCTCAATAGCATTGCCAGAGGCACACTCATCCAGGTCTGTGGGGACAGAGGAGCAGGGCATCAGGGGAAGAAAGAGTTAAACCCGACTGAAAGCGCCATGTTGGTGGTGCTGCAGGACTGGCTGCTGTCCTGAGGCCCCTGCCTGCTGGGGATGGGGCGCAGGACACGGCTGTGCTTTCCTGCATGGGGTCACGGGATGCTCTCCTACTCACCCACAGCTTGGTAATAGGCCAGGAAGCCCTTGTAGGGGATAACGGTGCCGTTCTCCTCATTGGAGAAGTCCGAGTGGAACTTCAGCCTCATGCGGTTCCCTTTGGACACAAACTCCCTGGCTCCCGGGTGGTTGCCTGTGGTTGAGCCTTGCCGGCCACAGTACCGGCCCAGGTCTTTCTTATCTGCTGTGATCTGTCAAGGAGAAAGGGGGACGGGAAATCAGGGACCTTGTGAAATTCAACCTGCTCCGTGTATCACCATTCCCTGGTGCGGGCATCTCTGACTCCCTCCGTCTCCTCAGTGCCTGTGGGACAGCCAGGAGAGCCTGTGCCCTGAGGTCCCCAACTCCCGCTCCCCTTCCCCAGCACACCCCAGGGCTCTGCTGCATTCACCTTCACGTAGTCATAGAGGCAGGACTCAGAGGGCTCCAGGTCAAAGAGCCAGAAGTTCAGCTTCACCACAAAGCCCTTGGGGACGGTGATGTCCCAGGTGCTGATGTTGTTGTTGGGGTACGGCTTGGGGTAACGGGGGGATGTGATCTCCCCAAAAAGCTTCTTTGGGGTTGGGCTGGAACTGACCACTCCGGAGAGGAGAGACCCCCACAGGAGGAGCGGGAGGAGCCTGTGAACACAATGTACATGGGGAAGTGTGTGATACTAGTTAGATCTGGGCCATTTGCAGCCGGTAGAGAATTCATGGGAGGCTCCTGTGCAGCCCAGCACACCCTGCGCACTTAGCACTGACCAGCTGGTAGAGACTCAGCGGCGACAGGAGAACTGGAGAGACCCAAGATCCCGCTGGGCACCAGCCACTCACCAGGGGTGTGACGCCCTCCAAGCAGGAGGCCATTTCAGTGGGGACCAGGGACAGGCCCTAGGGCTCTGGCTGCTTGTCACACACCAGCCTGGACCCGGGTCTCTCAGAACAGGGGGAAACAGCCCGAGATCCGGCTTTCTGGGCTCCAGGGGTTGCCCTCTGCCTGGCTTTGGGCCGCCTGGTTTTGCTTTTGTTTGTCAGCTCAGGAGCTGGCCCAGCTCAGGGTCCAAAGGCCCTCGGCCCGGTGGCAGTGATCCCCGGCCGTGCCTGGGTCCCCTCCTGCCACTCCCTGCTGCCCCCCCTCATCCTGTTCCCAGTCTGGGGGATTCTTGGGGCGGGGAGCCATTACGCTCCCCCAAACATTCCCCTTCCCTGGCAGGAGATCAGCCCGAGGGGGGATCCCACCCTGCCCCCTTCTCTCAGGAGGGGTGTCAGTGGGGTCACAGTGGGGCTTGGATGTAGCCCCTTCCACCTCTCATCTTGCCCCAGAGCCAGACTCTTCAGCCCCCCCCCCTCCTCCCGCTTCCCAAAGGTGCCAGCACCTCCCTCCCGGACTGGCAGCACTCACATGGCTTCAGTGTCTCGCTGTCGGGCGCGTGTCTCACTCCAGGCGCTCCAGCCCGGGCTGCGACTTACCAGCACAAACTATTAACCCTGCCAGAGCTAATGCAGCACGGGGGATACGGGGAGTGGGGAGGGACTGGCATGGTGAATGGGTTTCATTGGCCTGCCCTCTGCTGCCCTCTGCTGTCTCTTTGCAAGCGCTGTGACCAGGGGCCTTTTTAAACAGATTCCTATGTATTTGTATGGCGTGGAGGGCTATATTCAAAGGTAGTGTTTCTCAAACTTTCTTTTTATAAAGTACCCCTTTTTCAAAAAAAAAAATTTCCCCAGTACCTACAGTTTTCAGACACACAAATTATTTTTCTACTGTTGCAACACAATTGTTTAAAGAACTTAATCATAGCGGGGAGACGATGCAATTAACTTTTTGGGTGGAAAAAGTACAAAAATAATAAAATGCTGTAAAACTTAAAACAAAAATTTAGTTTACTCCAAATTTCAGTTGTGTTGACGTACGCTCCAGACTTCTCTCGAGTACCCCTAAGGGTACTTGTACCACTGGTTGAGAAACACTGTTCTAGTGCAGTTTGGGGGAGTTTTCTTTTTAAAGGTGTCATAAAAAGGAAAAAGTAATAGGGTTCATATTCTCCCCAGTCTCCTTTTTGGGGCATTTTTCCAATGTGGGAAATTTTATTCTAAAAAATATATAATACATTTTAAAACTGGTCCTTTTTACCTTAGAAATCCCAGCAATGCCAGGCCTTTGCTCAGGTGTGATTCAGCAGCTTCCTTGATGAGGAAGCAGGAGCTTTAAATCTTTAACAAAGAGAAGTTTTCTTTCAGCTGTTTCTTGGGCTTTGGAGTTAAATAGGCGTTATTATTAACAAACAAAATAAATACAAATACCTTCCTTTCTCTCAATGAGTGGGAACTCACTGTTTGTTCTATAGTTGTCTATAGTTTTCCAGTGAACAGGGCGTACAAAACCTAAATTATGAATGTGAAAAAAAAAACCAGGGAAAATAAACAACTTTTTGGGTTTTCTTCATAACCTGGGGCATGTCCCCACTGGCAAGTTTCTGTGCAGTTAAGTAGGTGTTTGCACAGCAACTCCTGAGGTATACACACGGCCAAGCCACTTAATGTGTAGGAATTGCAGAGCTGCAGTGCAGTAAAACCCCACCCTGGTGAGAGGCATATGGCATTGTGATGTCTGTGTAGACACCCTACTCTATTAGGGTATGTCTACACAGCAAAGTTATTTCGAAATAACTTTACTAGCATCTATACAGCCAAACCGCTATTTCAAAATTAATTTGAAATAATGGAGCGCTTATTTTGAATTTGGTAAACCTCATTCCACGAGGAATAACGCCAAATTTGAAATAGCTATTTCGAAATAAGTGCTGTGTAGACACTGATTTTGAAATGGGAGGCCTCCAGCCTTCCCTGGTGGCCACTCCAGCCTCAACCAAGAACACTCCTCTCCCTCCCCCCTCCCTGGAGCCCTTAAAGGGGTTGACTCTGGCTACGGTGCCTCTGCCAGCTCCAAGCCTGCCAGCCGAGACCCAATGGCCCCAAAACAGGAGCCAGCAAGCCACTGGCAGCCAGCCCTCCACTGCTCCCCAGGACCAGTCTGCCAGTTCCCAGGAGCCTGCCAGGGCCTGGAGAAGGTGGGCGCCTTTCTGGCCCATGGACCTTATTCAGGTTTGGGGGAGGTGCCCCCAAAGTCCATGATCTCTGAATTTGATAGAGGAACGCGGCCATCTATGGCAGGATAGCTGCCAGCCTGGCCACCAAAGGCCACATGCAAACCCAGGAGCAGATTTGCATGAAAATCAAGTTGGTCCAGCGAGACCCCCAACCCTGAGTCCTAGGTTTCCCTTCCCCCTTCTTCCCCTTGCTTCCCCCTTCCAACTCCCGCCTCCCAGGTTTCCTCCTCCCCTCTCCCACCGTCTCTCTTCCCCTCTCCCGCCTCCTTTCCCCAGTTTCACCAGGGTTTCATTTCCAACCCCCTCAGTTTTGTTAAATAAAGAAAGTTTGTGTTCATGAAAATGCATGTATTTTATTTGACATCAGGAAGGGGGGTTAGGGAGGGGTAAGTGGAAGGACGTGAGGGAGGAATGAGGCACAAGCCTCCAGTGGGGAAGAGCAGGGAGGCTCTTAGTGCTCCTCAGGGTGGAAGCTGTCCCTCAGGGCCTCCTGGATACTGACAGCCCCCCGATGGAATTCCCAGATGGCAGCCTGCAGAAAGTGCATCCAGGCTCACAGCAACGCATTCACGAGAAGCACCAGAGTGCCCAGGGGCAGTTCTGGCTCCATGTTGCAGAGTGCTGTGGTGTCCCGAGTGAGAGCAACCAGACTATACTGAGACAAAATGCTTTGCTGTCCCTCATCGAGGTAGGCAAGCAAGCAGGGAAAGCTGAGAACTGGCTGTCCAGGGTGGGTCCCTTTAAGCACAGGCCTCAGATAGCCTCAGGCAGAAGCCACAGAAAATAACTCTTGACCTGATGCCCTGCCAGAACTGGTTCCGGCCGGCCTTAAATACGATTCAGAATCCACTCAGTGTGGATGTGCTATTTCGAAATAACAAAACGCTATTTCGAAATGCATTTTGTGTGTTATTTCTAAATAAGCTATTTTGAAATAACACTGTAGTGTAGACATACCCTTACAGTGTTGAAACTGGCCTCCAGATATATCCCACAATGCCTGTTCTCACCTCACTGGCCAGCCATTTGAACTCTACTGTCCAGCCCTCACTGACCAGCCATCAGAAGCACCACCCTTTACATCACTTGGGAGTTCTGAAAGTCCCCTTCCTGTTCGCTTGGCAAGGCACGGAATGCTGTCAATGCATCTTTCCAGGTGACCATGCTTCCTCCATGTAATTCCCCACTTGGAACATCAGCATCTGAGGATAGGGTTGCCAGATGGGTTCAACAAAAATACTGGACACACTTGACATCACAATCTACATTGCATCTTATTTAGAAAATACCAGACATTTCTATTTTCTCAATTTGTTTCCTGACCAGAAAGTTCAAATACTGTACTGTCCGGCTCAAAACCGGACACGTGGCAACCCTACCTGAGAAGAGGAGACTGTCCTGTCCAAGCTGTGTTCCATCTGTAGAAATTATGATACCTACGGACAGTTCTCACGCTGCATGGTGGGAAGGGCCCATGATTGGGGCACGCTGCAGTGCCAGGTCAAATGAGGAGTGCTGTGGAAAACTACCACAAAGTGTGGCAGGCAAACCACTGCACTGGTACTGCTCCCACGAGCTGCTGGGATGGTTTGGGGTGGCCACCCCAGGCCCTGTGCTTTTGAGGGCCCCACTATGGTTGCCCCAATGGTCCCCTGGACAGGAGGGACCCAGGAGATTATGAGGGCCTGGTGCAGGGCGGCAGCAGAGATTGCTCCTTTCTCCTCTCTGCTCCCCCACCACCTAGAACCATAGAGCTGGAAGAGACCTCAGGAGGTCATCAAGTCCAGCCCCCCCGCCAAAGGCAGGACCAATCCCAACTAAATCAACCCAGCCAGGGCTTTGTCAAGCCGAGACTTAAACACCTCTAGGGATGGAGACTCCACTACTTCCCTAGGTAACCCATTCCAGTGCTTCACCACCCTCCTAGTGAAATAGTTTTTCCTAATATCCAACCTAGACCTCTCCCACCACAACTTGAGACCATTGCTCCTTGTTCTGCCATATGTCACTACTGAGAACAGCCTCTCTCCATCCACTTTGGAACCTCCCTTCAGGAAGTTGAAGGCTGCTATCAAATCCCCCTTCACTCTTCTTTTCTGCAGACAGGAGCAGTTTGAGGTCGGCTGCTGCAGCTGGCGCCCCAGGCAGAAAGCACGATCAGCGCCCCCGCCTACGAGGCCGTCAATGGCCATGATGTAATGATCAGGCGCCCAGGCCAGCGGTGCCCTAGACAACTGCTTGGTTTGCCTAGGCTTACGGGCCGCCCCTTCCTGCAGGCTAAACAAACCCAAATCCCTCAGCCTCTCTTCATAGATCATGCGCTTCAACCCCCTAATCATTTTAGTCACCCTCCACTGGACCCTCTCCAATGCGTGCACATCCTTTCTATAGTGGGAGGCCCAGAACTGGACATAATACTCTAGATGTGGCCTCACCAGAGCCGAATAAAGGGGAATAATCACTTCTCTGGATCTGCTGGCAATGCTCCTCCTAATGCACCCTAATATGCCATTAGCCTTCTTGGCTACAAGGGCTCACTGTTGTCTCCTCTCCAGCTTCTCATCCACTGGAATCCCCAGGTCCTTTTCTGCAGAACTACTACTTAGCTATTCGGTCCCCAGCCTGTAACAATGCTTGGGATTCTTCCTTCCCAAGTGCAGGATTCTGCACTAGCCATTGTAGAACCTCATCAGATTTCTTTTGGCCCAATTCTCTAATCAGTCTAGGTCACTCTGGACCCTATCCCTGCCCTCCAGCATATCTACCTCTCCCCCCAGTTTAGTATCATCTGCAAACTTGCTGAGGATGCAAACCATCCCCTCATTCACGTCATTAATAAAGATGTTGAACAAAACCAGTCCAAGAACAGATCTTTGGAGAATTCCGCTAGAAACCAACCGCCAACCTAACATTGAGCCATTGATCACTACGCGTTGGGCCGACAGTCTAGCCAGCTTTCCATTCCATTTTACCGTCCATTTATCCAATCTATATTCCCTTAATTTGCTGGTAAATATATTGTGGGAGACTATATCAAATGCTTTGCTAAAGTCAAGGTATATCGCATCCACTGACTTTCCCATATCTACAGAGCCAGTTACCTCATCATAGAAGGTAATCAGATTGGTCAGGCACGACTTGCCCTTCGTGAATCCATGCTGACTGTTCCTGATCACTTTCCCCTCTTCCAAGTGCTTCAAAATGGATTCCTTGAGGATCCCCTCCATGATTTTTGTGGAGACTGAGGTAAGGCTGACTGGTCTGTAGTTCCCTGGACTGTCCTTTTCCCTTTTTTTAAAGATGGGCACTACATTTGCCTTCTTCCAGTCATCCAGAATCTCTCCCAATCTCCATGGGTTTTCAAAGATAATAGCCAAAGTCTCCGCAATGATACTTGCCAACTCCCTCAGTACCTTCAGATGCATTAAATCCAGGCCCATGGATTTGTGTATGTTTAGCTTTTCTAAATAGTTCCTAACTTGTTCTTTCCCCACCAAGGGCTGTCCACCTCCCTCCCATACTGCGTTGCCTAGTGCATTTGTGTGGGAGCTGACCTTGTCTGTGAAAACAGAAGCAAAGAAAGCATTGAGTACTTCAGCTTTTCCCACATCATCTGTCACTAGGTTACCCTTCTCATCCAGTAGGGGCCCCCACACTCTCTCTGATCACCTTCTTATTGCTAACATGCCTGTAGAAACCTTTCTTGTTATCCTTCACATCCCTTGTAGCTGCAATTCCAATTGAACTTTCACCTTCCTGATAACTCCCCTGCATTCTTGAGACATATATTTATACTCCTCCCTAATCATCTGTCCAAGTTTCAACTTCCTGTAAGCCTCCTTTTTGTGTTTAAGTTCACCAAGGATGTCCCCAATAAGCCAATCTGGTCACCTACCATGTTTGCTTTTCTTGCTGCGCATCGGGATGTTTTCTTCCTGTGCCTTCAATAAGGCTTCTTTAAAATACTGCCAGATCTCCTGGACTCCTTTTCCCTTCATGTAAGCATCCCAGGGAATCCTGCCCATCAGTTCTCTGAGGGCGTCAAAGTCTGCTCTTCTGAAGTCCATGGTGTGTATTTTGCTACTGTCCTTTCTTCCTTTGGTCAGGATCCTGAAATCTACCATCTCATGGTCACTGCTTCCCTGGTTGTCACCCACATCTTATTCCCCTACTAGTTCCTCCCTGTTTGTGAGCAGCAGGTCAAGCTGCGCATGGCCGCTGGTCAGATCCTTCAGCACTTGTACCAAGAAGTTATCCCCAACATTCTCCAAAAACTTTCTGGATTGTTTGTGTACTGCCATATTGGTCTCCCAACAGATGTCAGGGTCGCCCATGAGAACTGCGATCTGGAAGCTTCTCTCGGTTATCCAAAGAAAGCTTCGTCTACCTTATCCACCTGATCCGGCGGTTTATAGGAAACCCCAACCACAACATCACCCCTGTTGCTTCCACATCTAAACTTAACCCATAGCCTCTCAACAGTCTTTTCTCCCTTTATATACTGGAGCTCCGATCAATCATACTGCTCTCTTAGGGTATGTCTACACTACCCCCCTAGTTCGAACTAGGGGGGTAATGTAGTCATACAGAGTTGCAAATGAAGCCCGGGATTTGAATTTCCTGGGCTTCATTTGCATAAAGCCAGCCAGCGCCATTTTTAAATGCCAGCTAGGTCGGACCCTGTGCCGCGCGGCTACATGCGGCACGGACTAGCTAGTTCGGATTAGCCTTCCGTTCGAACTGGGGGGTAGTGTAGACATACCCTTACATACAGTGCAACTCCTCCTCCTTTTCTCCCCACCTGTACTTCCTGAACAGTTTATACCCTTCCATGACCATGCTCCAATCATGTGAATCATCCCACCAAGTCTCCGTTATTCCAATCAAATCATTGTTCTTTGACTGAGCCAGGGCTTCTAATTTTTCCTGTTTATTTCCCAGGCTTCTCGCATTTGTGTACAAACATCTTAGATAACCAGTTGATCACCCTGCCTTCTCCATCCAAATCAGGGGTCCTTCTTTGTTGCTCGTTTCTCCTTGTGATTCTTCCCGGTGTCTGGCTTCCTCATTTACCTCAAGGCTTTGGTCACCGTCGCCCAAACCCCTCCTCACTAGGTTTTCAAGCCTGCCCATGAAAATGCTCTTTCCTCTCTTGGTTAGGTGGATCCCATCTCTTCCTAACAATCCTTGTGTCTGATACAGAGTCCCATGGTCAAGGAAACCAAAGCCCTCTCTCCGACACCTGCATAACCACGCATTTACTTCCTCAGTTCGACGATCCCTACCCGGACCTTTTCTTCAACCAGAAGGATGGACGAGAATACCACTTGCACTCCAAATTCCTTGATCCTTCGACCCAACACCACAATCTGCTGTGACCTGCTCAAGGTCATTCTTGGCCGTACTGTTAGTTCCTACATGAAGAAGCAGGAAGGTGTAGCAATCCAAAGGTTTAATAACTTTCGGAAGACTCTCGGTCACATCCTGAATGTGAACTCCCGGTAAGCAGCACACCTAGAGATTGCAGGTCTGGATGGCAGATGGATGACTCAGTCCCTCTTAGGAGGGAGTCCCCGACCTTCACCAGCCGTCTTCTTCTTTTGGGGGTGGTGATCATGGAACCCCCATCCCTAGGACCCCATGCCTTCCGGTAGATGGTATTCCCTTCTGATTTCTTCCCTGAGAGGTCCCTGACAAAGCAGTCTCCACCGCAGTGCCTGTGGAGACAGCCTGATAGCAGTTACTTACCTCTACATGAATTGGGGATACCTGAGTTGGCCGTCTTCTCCTTCTAGGGGTTACATGCTGCCAGCTCTCTTCCTTATCCTGTACTACCCTGACTGGCTCTTCAGCCTGTTGTGCCTGCAGGATTAAACACTGCCTTCTAATCAAGAAAGTCTTCATCCTCTCTGATAGAAGGTACAGTCAATACTTGGGTCTCAAGTCCTCTAATTTTTTCTTCCAGAATGGCAACCAGCTTGCACTTAGTGCAGATGAAATCTCTTCTGTCTTCTGGGAGGAAGACAAACATGGCACATGCTGTGCAGGTAACAACAGCAGACCTCTCACCATCCATAACTGGCTTCCTTCTGAGAGATTCCTCAATTGTTATTAAATGCCTCCCTGAAGGGCAAGAGTGTAGTGAAAAGATTTTAAAGAATGGCGACTGTATTTCACCCTCTTCCCAACTCCCTCT
Organism: Pelodiscus sinensis; assembly: GCF_052426305.1. Classification (NCBI taxonomy): domain Eukaryota; kingdom Metazoa; phylum Chordata; order Testudines; family Trionychidae; genus Pelodiscus; species Pelodiscus sinensis. The sequence goes on along the minus strand of NC_143052.1, from coordinate 142,816,982 downwards.
CCAAACTTCCTATTAAGAGCCCCTGTTCGCAAGCTCCCTGCTCTCTGGCTCATTCCTTTATTAAGCCCTGAACTGCCTGATAGCCCCTTCCCTTGATTAAGGCTCAGCTAATGAGCAGAGGCTTCTAGATTTCAAACCCTGATTAGAAGCTCACAGCTTCCACCTTCCACTTACAGCGGTGGCAGGAAGCAGAGCGCTTCAGCCACAGGGCGCTCCAATTCCTGCTGCCATGGAGAATCAAGGTGCAGTGGGCCAGGGGGAGAGGACGGGTTAGGCAGAGCTAGCTCCTCGTGGTGAGTGGGGGAGGAGGCGACTCCTGCTATCGCTGCACCAGGCTCTAATAGTCCCCCAGACAGCATTGCTCAGGGGAGAGGGCAAGGGGTTGGGGAATAGAGGGCCTGTAATGGGGGGGTTGTCCCAGATTCTGGGACTTCTACCGGTGGCCCTGGCTGCTGGTTCCACAAAGAGTGGGATACAGTACTTGGGGGTGACCCCACCTCTGCTGTGGAGACCCCCATGACTACTCTGGCAGCTAAGGGCCAGCTGAGAGTGGGCTGAGCCATGACAAAATAGCAGATGGGGATGTGGAGCAGGAGGGGACCCAGCAGGTGAGGACAGTTTGCTGTTTGGACTGGGCTGCAGCCAGGCGCTCTTCTCACCCCAGGAGGAGATTAGTCAGCCACAGGCTCGGCGTGGTGATATGGAAACAGGAGAGGAGGCCGCTGGTGAGGGGCTTCCATTTTGGGAACTGTTGAAGCAAGATGTTGGTGGGAGGCGCTGCCCTAGGCTAGCTTGTTTCTGTGTGCGGTGCTTGTAGGCCAGGGGGGGAGGGGAAGGAGTGCTGATGGCTGCCTTGTGTCTGTGTGGTGTGCGAACCACCACATGTGTAGGCACAGCAGCGGAAGAGGGTGTTGATTGACTAGCTCACTTCATGGCTATCTTCCTCAGAGATACTGGGCAATCCACTGGCACAGGTTCTTTGGCAGGGTAATTTTCCTGCGCTACTCTGCCATTACAGAGCGGGGCACCTTTGCAGCATACAGGCCAGCCGCACAATGGCCTGGGCAGACGCTGCAGTCTTCGAGAAGCGCCTCCCTTGATTCCCTGATCACCCTCAGCCATAAGATAGCTTCCATTACAAGATGTGGAAAATGTAGGGACAGTATTAATTGAAATCCCCTCCCCCCCAATATTGCTAATTGTCAGTAAAAGCCCCATACCCAGAGCCCAGTGGTGTCCTGGAACATTGAATTCTCCCATTCCTGAGGTGCATGTAGTGGCCACTACATGCATCTGACAACATGGGTCTTTGCCCATGAAAGCTTATGCTCCGATACAGCTGTTAGTCTATCAGGTGCTACAGGACTCCTTGTAACATTTGGAATGTAATAGGAATACCGAGTCCCATGAATTTGGCATTTATTTTAAAGCCCCAGCTCCTGGGGTCATGTAAATATGTGAGATTCTCACCTTTCCTTTTAACTAAGTGAATGTATCATTCCTTTCCATCAATGTTGCAGAGTGAAGCTCGAACTAGTGACCCCCTAAAGGAACAGAATGCAAAAAACAAATACAGAGAAGACAATTAGTATTGCATACAACTTAGAATCCCTGTGATTTGTGGGGAGAGCCTTATGCCATTTGACTGCTTGGGCTGGTAATGTTGCTTCCCATATGGTCTTTGATTCCAATGCAGTCCCTACTCACAGGTGGAGGGAAGTGTTCCATACCAGCAGTAGCCACTAGGGGTCAGCATGCGTCCTGAGAATGTTGGGAGCTCAGGTTTGAGGCAAGACTAATCTGCTGACTGGTGTGGAGATGTGACCATCATCTCAGCTTCCTTCTGACCATGACCTGAGGGGCCTGGTCTCTGCTCTATTCCCCACCCTCCCAAAAAAAGGGAGAGCCCAGAGGGATCTCATCAGGTGAAAATAGCAGAGGGATTGTTCAAGCAAAACAAGCCCTAGATCCCTTTCTGCACCAGCCGCTGTCCCTGGGGTGAGGGGGATTCACTTTCCATTCCAGCCTAGGTTCCCTCTCACATCTGGAGTTCAGCCAAGCAGTGACTCCTCCACTACCCCTCCCCCTTCCCTTGCGGCTGGGACGCCAGAGCTCTTATTCTGAAAGAATCTCACTGAAACCTGAGGCCACATTTCCCTCCCACCCCACTGACTGGCCTCCTTCTTTTCCCAGACTGCTTGGAACCCTTCACACCACACACAGCCCCAGCCATCAGAAATCCCCGCTCTCTGTCGCCTCTTTGCAGAAAGATCTGGGCTTCCATTCTCCTGTGGATGAGTCTCAGCTTTTCCACACCACCCCGCAGCACTAGCCCAGCTGAGAGGCACTCTCACTGAGCAGTAGGGAGCAGCACAGAGAGGCAAGTCTGGGCCTCCCACATGGCAGCATTGGGAAGGAGCACTAACCTTTAGAAGGCACCAAAACCAGCTCTGCAGAGCTCCCAGTCCCCAGGGCATGAGAGAGAGGGCTGGGGAATGGAAGCTGGGTACCGCATGCTTTGGCACCTGGGTGCAAGATGAATGTGGGCAGTAATAAGGAAACACAATGCAGCAGGAGCTTTGGCCACTTTTATTTCTTGTTTTAATTCCAAAGAGTGTGTGAGGATGGAGGGGAGGGAGAGAAGTGGGGGCAGATTCGGTAGCTTTGGCCTTGACTGTTGTGAAAGTAGTTCTGTCCAAAGGGGGTAGTGCTCAGTGCTGGGAAGGAGTTCTGGTTACTTCACTTTCTGGAAGATCTGTACACAAATCTCATCTTCTGCTGTCATGCGCTGGGAAGAAGAAAGGGAGGGAGGGAGATAAAAGGGGAGACTTGAGGCATCTCTGCCAGGGCTTCTCAGTCCCAACCCACAGTTCCCATGTTTTCCAGCCGTGGGCCTAGCTCCTTCCTCCCTCTCCTCCCCCAGCTCCACCAATGTCCCTCCAAATCTGACCCGCAGCAACCCCCCTGTGACTGCACCTCTGCCAGCTGCATGTGGTTCTGTCAGTGCCCCACAGTCCTAACCCCCAGCCGCTTTGTCATTGCACTCCTGCCCCCATGCCGCTTTGCCACTGCCCCAAAGCCCATACCCACAGCATCCTTGGTATTGCACTCCTGCCCCTCACCCTGCAGCTCTGCTAATGCTCCATAGCCCTACCCCACAGCCTCCCTATACTTCCAGTTTCTTCTTTGTGCCTGAAGAGGTTTTGGTGTCACACAGAGGAAACCTTGTGTCTGATTCATCTCTTGCCTTTTCCTCTCACAAGCCCCAGGAGCACTGGTGGAATTGCAGGGCAGGGCAGGGACATTGGCCCATTCACGCTGAGCTCAGCCAAGTCAACTTTTGAACTCTGCAGAAGGATGTTTGTGTGAAGTGGCCGTTGCCCTGGTGAAGCCATGCATAAAGTATGGGGCCTAGCTTGAGGTCCGCTGGGGTGGGGGCGGGGACGCAGAGACGATCATCCCATTCTGAGCCTCTGGCACACCCGGCCTAGGGAATCCCCTGAGACTACCTTCTCTGGGGTGTTAGCCGGCTCCTTCTCACCAAATGCAGATGGTCCCCCTCCAGCCAGTGCCTCCAGCCCCGGTTTCTCTTCTCTCCTTGCTGCTCACACACCAACTGATCCCCTTCCCAGGAGACGACTGTCTGAAATGGGTTGGGGAGAGACAGGCAACATGGTCAGGCATGGGAAAAAGCCTTGTCTACTTCTTTGTACTGTCACCATTCCACACTGCCTCACTACCTGCCCCTCTTTCTGAAGCACATTTTCAAATGCAGGTCTTGTTGTGAAGGGTTTTTTCTTTGTTATGTTCCTAACTTTAGACCCCTTAGTCTGGCTTTCATGTCTGCTGATTAACTTCAGCATCTTATAAAGTCAGACATTTCATGACACGTGATGAATCCGTTCCAGGGGATAAATGATTTGCATTTCTGACTTATTTCAGGGTATTACTGCTTGGGACAGATTTTAGGATAGTTGGATACTGAAACTTTAGACGGCTGGGCTCTATGCTCCTCACCCATATACATCATGAAACCTGAACACATCAGCTATTAACCCAGCAGACCCAACATAGCTCTGAGCTGGATTCAACTCTGGCTCCTGCATCAGAAACAGCATTGTTCTGGTTATTAAACAAAGCCCTCGCCACTGTCCTTGATCAAGATGCCTTGACATCACTGGTCTAGCCTTTTGGCACTCTCACCTGGCACTTGCGTCCATCCACTGGCCCCAGGTCCTCTTCAAACTCCTTCCCCAGGTCAAAGTCCATGATGTAGTTGCGCAGTGAGGTGATTGTGCGGATGGTCATGTGATCTCCAGTGTGGATTATCTCCTTGTCAGGTTTCAGGAGGCAAACCAGTTTTCTCAGGGCCACATTAATGTCTAGGTGGGATGAGGTGGAGGGAACATGTAATGGGGTGTTGATAGTAGTGAACTTCATTTCTCTGCCTTGGTTCCCTCGCTACATTCTCCTCAGGCTATGTCTAGACGACAAAGTTTTTCCGGGATACCAGAAGTATCCCGGAAAAACTCCACCGCATTCATGGAACGCATCTGCCCTTTCACTTTCTTTTTGTGGACAAGCAGACGTGCTCTTTTGGAAGCCCTGTCTTCCTCCTTCCATGAGGAAGAAGGGCTCTTCTGACAAAACTATCAGAAAAAGGTATGCAAATTGCAGAGCACCATTCGCATACCTTTTTCTGATAAAACCCCATAGTCTAGACATAGCCTCAGTGACCATCACTACCCCCATCAATATAGCTCATTCCCTTCTCCAAGAAGGCTCCACCTCCTGCACTCACACTGCCCACCCCTCCTGCACAGACGGGTGACTGTGCAAAGCTCCACAGCTAGGTCATAGTCGGAAAGCTTAGGGCCAGAAAGGCCCATCAGATCATCTGCTCTGACCTCGTGTATATCACAGGCCCCCAACACTCATACAGGGAACTGGGCAGCCAAAATGAGAGCATTCCACCTGCCAGGGGACTGAGCTGTGCGTGCCACAGGCAGGGATGGAGGTGCACTTGTGCTTGTGTCTGAGTCCCAACTGCGGCACAGGAGCAACAGATGTGAGAAATACCTGGGAAATCCCAGCATGCTGCCCACATGCTGTAGAGGAAGCAACTCCTCCCACACACATAAGTTCACTGTCAAAATGGCCTGGGGAAAGGTTCCTTCCTGACCCCATTTAAGGTCATCAGTTGGGCCCTGAGCATATGAGCAAGACCCAGCCAGCCAAGCATGTGAGAGAGGATGATCAGTGCCACCTCAGAACCCTCCCCCATCCCACCCAATGTCCCATCTCCAGCTATGGCCACCTCTGCTGCGCCAGAGGAAGGAGACAGAAAAGCCCCGCGCCCCAGAACACAGCGGGGAGAGGAAGAATCTCTGCCGGTGACTGGCCCAACCCCTGAAGCATGAGAGCTGAGGAAGATCGACATGAACATGAGCGGGGAGCCCTGCGCTCCACCCATCACACAATCCCCCTCAATGTCTCCAGGCCGCTCTGAACCCCCAGCGCCCACAGGCGGCACCAAACTCCCCTGATGCTTAAAGTCACAGAGGGACAGGCGGGGTAGAAACCCCAACCCGCTTGAGGTGCCATCCCTGGGGAGGGAGGGCAAGGAGAGGAGGGAGCGGCCGGGGAAGGGTGCGGTTACCTAAAGCCCGGAGGTAACCGTCCATGTTGTCTTGGGAGACGAATCGATAATAGCCGGTCAGATTGGGAGGCATCGTAGGGCAGATGGGCAGACGTGATGGATGAAACGAGACAAGGGGAACAGGGGAGATGAGACCGAGATGAGCTGGGACCTTGGTCTCCCCCTCTGGGCCGGCCCCTTTCCTGCTTGCTCGCTTCACTCTCCCTTAGGGGGCGGGGAAGGGGGAGTTGATAAGGCAGCCCCACGGACAGGCGTCTTGCTGCCGTAAGAGTCCCCTGGTTCCTCACCGGGGAACACGCCGCGGCTGGGGCTGGGGCTGGCTCTGTTCCGGGCACCTCCGCTTCAGTGTGGACAGGCCGGGGAGCAGCGATCGGCCGTAGACCAGGCTGAGCTTCCGCAGCCTTCCACTCCGGCGCTTTAAACTCCCGGGTGCTAACCGGAAAGCGCTCTGCTCTGGCGTCTCAGCGACATATTCGGTCAGAGTGAGCTTCCCCACAGCAGTGCCCTCAGCGTTCAACCCAGAGACACCCCCCCGGCAGCTGGGAGCTTCCCCACAGCAGTGCCCTCAGCGTTCAACCCAGAGACACCCCCCCGGCAGCTGGGAGCTTCCCCACAGCAGTGCCCTCAGCGTTCAACCCACAGACACCCCCCCGGCAGCTGGGAGCTTCCCCACAGCAGTGCCCTCAGCGTTCAACCCAGAGACACCCCCCCGGCAGCTGGGAGCTTCCCCACAGCAGTGCCCTCAGCGTTCAACCCAGAGACACCCCCCCGGCAGCTGGGAGCTTCCCCACAGCAGTGCCCTCACTGTTCAATCGAGGGACACCCCGGCAGCTGTGAGCTTCCCCACCGCAGTGCCCTCAGCGTTCAACCCAGAGACACCCCCCCGGCAGCTGGGAGCTTCCCCACCGCAGTGCCCTCAGCGTTCAACCCAGAGACACCCCCCCGGCAGCTGGGAGCTTCCCCACAGCAGTGCCCTCATTGTCCAAACGAGGGACACCCCAGCAGCTGTGATCTTCCTCATAGCAGTGCCCTCATTGTCCAAACGAGGGACACCCCAGCAGCTGTGATCTTCCTCATAGCAGTGTCCTCGCTGCCCAACCCAGACATTTTGGCAGCTGTGAGCTTCCCAGCAGCGCCCCACCCTGAGAGACACCATAATAGCTGTGAGTTTCATCAAAACAGTGCCCTGTCACTGCCCTTTCCGTGAAAGACGCTGCACTTACTCCCTAGCAGGTTGCGCTTCATGACTGTTATGCCCCAGCCAGCTGAGTTGGGGACCACGGAAAAGCGGAGGACCAGGGACCCCCACGTGCTACTGCTACCCTGCTGTTCTGGCTCCTCCGGGCGCAGGTGCGCCCCGCCCCGGCCTCCACGCACAGCTCCCTGCAGCTCTGCCATTGCCTCTGAGCCCTGCCCTGTGCAGCTCCCCCCCCCCCCATTTCAATCCAGCGCCCCGCAGAGCCCCCCGCCAGGGGCGCGGCACTATCTGTGTGGCGCAGGGAGTGGGGAGCGGAGAGCCCATGGATCCCAGCTGAAAAGCCTGTGTAGGATGGAGCCCCCGCCCCCTGGCTCTGCCCCTCCAGCCTCCTTCACATTGCAGCGAGGAGGAGACTGGCTCCCACTCGCTGCCCCCTTCCCCTGTCCCCTCCTGCAGCACCTGGCTCCCGCGCCCAGCGCATTGGCTGCCGGCGCCCATCAGTCAGCGCGGGGCTGTGCTGACATCATGCTGCAGTAGAGGGGCTGGGCTGGGCTGGGCAGGGAGCGGAGCGGTGCGAGCTGGCTCCATCCCTCCCTGCTCCCAGGGGCTGCGAGTCCGGCCGCCTGCCCCGCGCCCCGCCGGCAGGAGCGAGCGAAGCCGGGAGCGAGAGGCGCCGGGCGGCTGCTCTTCTTCGCTGCGGCGCAGGTGGAGCCGGCTTCAGCATGGGCTGCCCGCGGCCCCTCGCCTCCCTCCTCTTCCTCTGGGCCTTGCTGCCCAGCAGCGGCTGCAGCAAAGGTGAGTGAGGGCCCCGCGGGCAGGCCCTGCGCACGGTGCACGGGAGCCAGCCGCTCCCCTGTCCTGCCGAGGGAGGGACCCCGCGGCGATCCGAGCCAGCTCCTGGCTCCAGCTGGGTGCTGCCTTCTCTCCGGGCATCCCTCGCGCGCTCCGCCTGGTACCCGCCGTCCCCCGCCTCCCTCGCCCTTTCTAGCGCGTCCCCAGGGCCTCGGCCCGCTCGCTCCCTCTTCCTCCGAGCTGAGTCCTCGCTCTCCCCAGAGCCGCCGCTGGTGCAGCTCCCTGGCCCTGGGTACCTGCCCCCTGCTGGAATACAGCCTGAAATAACCGCCCCCCAGTCTCCACCCTTCGTCCGGACGCGTCCCCGGAGACCTGCCTGCGGGGCACGGGACTATGCAACCTCTGGGCGTCGCCTAGCGGAGCCAGGGCATCCGCTGTGCCGGGCGCGGAGACCCGCCCTGGATCTCAGGCATTCCGAGCACGGTGTTGTCCAAACCGCAGGCGCACAGCGCGGGTTCCCAGCTCTCTGGCTGGGGGCGCAGACGCAAGAGCCTGAGGCGGCGGGTGGAGTGAGAAAGGGGGGACTAGTCTAGGAGGCGGAGTGGCACAGGAGGGGCGGAAGGCATGGGGGGGGGGGACTAGGCCCCATGGCCGGGCTGCAGAGCCGGTTCCCTTTCTGGCTGCAGGTGCAGAGGGGGGTGTTGGTGTTGGAGGGGGTTACCTGGTGGTGTTTTTGTACTGAGGGAGCAATCATGGATTACGGCCCCCTGGGGCTAAATGCCCTTCCTTGCCTTAGCGAACTGCACCGCCCAAGCCCAACGTAGCTTCTGCTGTTCACAAGTGGCTTGGCTCCCCATGGGACCTTCCAGGAGCTGCCCCCAGAGATTTCCCCCAAAGCCTGCCCCTGATCCTGGGAGATTTCCCTCCCAAGAAATCACCCTGGTGCCTTCCAGCTGACAGATGGAGTCAGTCAAGATTTATCCCTCTGCCATCAGCTTGTTGCCCCAGCAACCGGGCGTACCTGGCATTTACAGCCATAGATTTCTGCCTCTGTGACAATTTATAAACCAGAACCTGGCTCAGAGTGGAATGGGAGGGGGCTTTTCTAGCGTGGGGGTGGGTGGGAAGGTGGGAATTGCACACAGGAGCCCCCAGCTCTTGAGAATAAAGGAAGAGCGTCTGTTTCACTGGGATTTCTACACAATACAGCATTAATCAATATGGTGAGAGAAAAATCCCAGCCCACAGCTGCGCAGGCTGGATATCCCTGCACACAGCTTTTCTTCTGCTTCTTGTCCGGACCTGGAGCCCGGCTTGCAGCCTGAGCCCTGGACTCCCTACTCACAGTGTTCTCTGCCAATGCACCTCAGGTCTGGTCCTTGCAAATGAGTGTCTGGCTCCTATAGGGTGCTGATCCGAATCCTCCAACACTGTGCTAAACAGAGCTTTGCTGCAGGAACAGGCCCCATGGTGCCCTTGAGGTGAAAGGCTCTGTCTCTCATTCCACCACCCCTCTGAGCCCCTGCTGTGTAGTCAGAGCGTTGCCCAGGCGTGACTGTACTCTTGTCTGCGTGGACTGGGTGAATGGGGTGGGACGATTAGATGGGGGTTGAAACTAGGCCATTGCAATATAATCTCTGAGGCCCATTCCACAGGGGTAAGATGGTGGGGAGGGCTGATCATTTGTAATGATTTTCCTTTGCCCTCTCCATCCCTCCCTCCTCCTTTCTCTCTTTCCCTGCCCCGGAGCTTGTGTGATAAAGATTAATTTGCTATTTCTGGGCCTGTGACATTTTTCAGAGCCTCCTGCCGGCTGCTGTCTCAATGCTGAGTCTGGCCAGGCTCCAGCCAACAGGATTAGCACTTCGGGCAACAAGGAGGGGCCAGGGGAATATGGGACATGACATGGAGCCAGGGATGAAGGAGAAAGGAGCTCAGGGAGTGAGACATGTGCATGGAATATCTGTCAGTGGAGTTTCTAGGGATCCCTTTCAAGCCCTTGCCCAGTCAGGAGGTGGGGGGATGTGGTAAGGTTGCTCCACAGGAATAGTCCCTAGGGAAGTTCTAAGGGTGGCTCTGTCCCTTAAATTGTAACTTTTATTAAGCTGGGAGCAGGGCAGGATTTTTCTCTTTGAATCTCTCCTTAGAACTTGGCTCCTTCAGCCCCTGCAGTGTTGCTGTGGCTCTTGTCTGTGTGTTGCTAGGAATTGAGGGGCTCCATCAGGACAGAGCATAGTGGTAGCTCCCCAGAGCCACACACACAAGCATTATCTCTTCCTGCCCCTTATCAATCTACTTTGGGCCTCCTTTATTTCAGGATTGAGGGTGGTGCCCCCAGCCTTTCTGGGGAGCCTTCTATGACTGTGGCTAACTCATTCTTGTCCTCCCATTCCTGTCCCCCAAATCCTCTCAGCAAACAAGCACAAGCCCTGGATCGAGGCCGAATACCAGGGCATCGTCATGGAGAATGATAACACAGTCCTGCTCAACCCACCACTATTTGCTCTGGACAAGGATGCACCACTGCGCTATGCAGGTACTTGGGCAACAGGGTTGGTGGAGAGAAGATGGGGAGGAGAAACCCAGAAAGAGATGAGACAGTTTATCCTAGTACTGGATGGTTGCTTAGCACAGGGACTGATGGCTTTACAGCACCTCTGGCAAGGACCCCTTAGGACAACGTAGGTACGCAGCAGCATTATTTGGGAATAAGTGACATTATTCTGAAATAACATTGCATGCATCTACACTCCCAGCCTTTATTTAGAAATAATGGCGGGCTGGAGGACTTCTTACTCCAACTCCCATAACCCTCATTGACCGAGGAGTAAGAGAAGTCGGAGGAAGAGTGCTCTTCCTTCCACTTCCTGCAGCGTAGACAGCACCAAAAGTCGAGTTGACCTATTTCGACTTTTACTACACAATTGACACAGCTGAAGTTGCTCAGATTAATTTGACTTTAGCCCTGCTGTATAGACTTGCCCCAAGTGGCTTGCCTTAATTTGTACCAGTTGCCAGTGCTCCTGGGAATCTTTCTTAAAGCCAGGAATGCCCTGGTCAAGACTCCTTCCCCTACGAGTGCCCTGCCCTGGGAGCTCTTGCCTGAGCTGGCATAAAGAAGCCTCGAGGCAACCAGAAATCATCATTCTCAGGCAGAGAGAGCTGGGAACATGAGGAGGGAGCTGTGAGGCAAAAGGGAGATGGGTGTTTGCAAGATGAAATGGTGGGAGGGGAAGGGGGCAGGATCAAGTTGCAGAGAGACAGCGAGGTGGATGAGGGCTGGGTGATAGGGCACAGAAACTTCTTGCTGTCCTCACTGGCCTGTTTCTTTTCTTTTTTCTGCCTCTCTCTCTTCCTTCTCCCCTATTTGGGGGGTGCCAGGTGAGATCTGTGGTTTCCGGATCCATGGGGCTGGAGTGCCCTTTGAAGCTGTGATCCTGGACAAGGCCACCGGTGAGGGGCTGATCCGGGCCAAGGAGCCGATGGACTGTGAGGCTCACAAGGAGCACACCTTCACTATCCAGGCATACGACTGCGGAGAGGGACCTGATGGGACCAATACCAAGAAATCCCACAAGTGAGGCAGCAGTGGAGAGTTGTGGTGGCTGGAGCTTACCTCTTCACCTGCTAATGCCTGAATGGGGCACCCAACCCCGGGGGGCAGGGGGAGGCGGAGAGGACACTCAAATGATTCATGCAGGAACCTCCTCTGGTGCCAATGGCTCTTTTCAGAGCCTCCGGTTCACCAGTCTGTATTTTTCCAACAATAAAAGTCAGGCAACACTAAGTGTGTATAGATTGTCAGTAACTATGGGGCAAATGAGTGATGCTCTTTGAAGTGAGGCATGTCTGAGAGTACTGTCCTAGGTGTTAGTGCTTTGTGCTGAGGTATGGACAAAAGCCCCAAATTGCTTTATGTAAGAACATAATAACGGCCATACTGGGTGCATTTAGGCCAACAAGGGGTGAGTCACTTAATACATTTGCCCTATTCTATTGGAAAACAGCTGTTTCCAATAGAACCTGATGCTAGATGCTGCAGAGGGAATGAACAGAATAGAGCAAATGTATTAAGTGACTCACCCCTTGTTGTCCTGTCACAGCTTTGGGGGCATAGAGTTGCATCCCCGACCATCTTGGCTAATAGCTATCGATGGATGGAACCTCCAAGAATTTATCCAATTATTTTTGAAATGCTAGTTATAGTTTTGGTCTTCACAACATCCCCTGGCAATGAGTTCCATAGGTTGACTGCACTTTTCATGAAGAAGTACTTATGTTAATTTTAAACCTGCTAGCTGTTAATTTCAGTGTGTGACCCCTTGTTCTTCTATTATTTGTCCCACCACATAACACTTTCTTAATTACTTTCTCAACAGCATTCATGATTATCAATCATTATGATCAGTAATCAAGCTGATTACTCCCAGTTTTTTAATCTCTCTTCATGTGGAAACTATTATTTAGCCCTTTTTGTTGCCCTTCTCTGTACTTTTCTGGATTCTAATATATTTTGAGTGGAGATGACCAGAACCGCACAAAGTACTCACAGTGAGGGTATAGCATGAATGTATAGAGGAAATGTGATTTTTTTTCTGTCTTCTTGTCTCTCCTTTTCTTAATGGTTCCTAACATTCTGATAGCTTTTTTGTACTGCTGCTGCACACAGAGCAGCTATTTTCAGAGAATTATCCACAATGACTATAAGATCTGTCTTGAGTGGAACAATTAATTTAGACCCCATCATTTTATATGTATAGTTGAGATTATGTTTTAGAATAAGCATTACTTTGTACTTAACAACATTGAATTTTATCTGCCATTTTGTTGGCCAGCCACCCAGTTTTGCAAGTTCCCTTTGTACATCTTCCCATTCAATTTTGGACTTAATTCTCCTGAGTAATTTAGTATCATCTGCAAACTTTGCCAGCTCACTCTTTTCTTCTTTTCCAGATAATTTATGAATATGTTGAATAGCACACATCCTAATACAGATCCTTAGGAGATACTGCTAATTACCTCTTTCCATTGTGAAAACTGACCATTTTGTCCTACTCTTTGTTTCCTACCTTTTAATCGTTTACTGATCCTTCAGAGGACCTTTCCTCTAATCCCATGATTGCTAATTTTGCTTAAGAGCATTTGGCAAGGGACCTTAGCAAAGGCTTTGTGAAAGTACTAGTATGCTGTAGTTACTGGATCATCCTTGTCCGCATATTTGTTCCCTCAAATAATTCCCTCAAAGAATTCTAATAGATCAATGAGGCATGATTTCCCTTTACAAAAGTTTTGTTGCCTCTTCCTCCACAAACCATGAGTTTGCTCATAATTTTCTCTACTATAGTTTCCACTAGGGATGTGAATGGGTAACTGGTTACCTGATAAGCATCACACTTACCTGATGATGCTTACTGCTCACAGCCTGCCACTGACGGAGGGCTGCCCCAGCAGGGCTGGGAGCTAGTGGTAACCTCAGCCCTGGACCTGGAACAGTCTTGCCACCAGTGGCAGCAGCAGTCCCGGGACCAGGGCCAGGAGACCAGTAGTGCTGGGGCCAGGAGCCTCCTGTTGCTGCTGGTAGCTGAGGTAGCAGCAGCCCTAGCCTAACCAGGGCCTAATGTCTAACCGGGTAACTGATTAATTGGGATGTTACATCTCTACTTTCCATCAATTTCCAACACAGTCTCTCTCTTTCCTGAGAGATCCTGGCCGAGTCCCTGGAAGTCAGTGCTGCTGTGTGGGGGCCGAAATCTCATTCCCTGCATTCTTTGAGGACTGGGATGAGGCTGGTGCCCACTGGGGGTTGTTTTCTTGGTCTGCCTTGTGAATGACCTAGGTTTCATTCCCTGGTTTGGTCTCTTGTTCTCTGTCACTGCCTTGTCAACCAGTTGTTTATTCACCTCTCTGTCTCCATCAGGGCCACTGTGCACGTACGGGTGAATGACGTGAATGAGTTTGCTCCGGTCTTTGTGGAGAAGTTATACCGTGTGGCAGTAACTGAGGGGAAACTCTATGACCGCATCCTGCGGGTGGAGGCCATCGATGGAGACTGCTCCCCCCAGTACAGCCAGATTTGCTACTATGAGATCCTCACTCCCAACATCCCCTTCCTGATTGACAATGATGGTGAGAGCCTGCCTCCATATCCCTCTGAGACCACAGTTCACCTCCTGTACCCCTTGCCACCTCGGCCTGGTCCATTCCCACATGAGTGGTAGTGTGTGATCCTTTCAGCTCTGCTTGCGTTCCTCAGCCTTGGAGCAGAGACAGCTGCCCTTTTGTCTACAGAGGTGCTTCAGCATGTTACAGAACAGACACAAAGTGGCATTGAATGAGGACTTTGCTTGGGCTCTGCCTTGTTTGCTGTGGTGGTGAATCAATAGATGTTGTTATAGAGTGGGACTGACTCTTGGTGCACTGCGAGCGAGGAAATGGAGCAATGTTCTGCTGACGTGCATCTCTCCCTTCTACTCTGTCCTCTTCTCCCTTCTTTTCCACTTTCCCTGACTCCTGATAGGTGTCTGTCCTTTTCTCCCTGCCTGTCTCAGGCTCTCTGCTCCACTAACCCCCAGTCTCTCTCCACCAGGGAACATTGAGAACACTGAAAAGCTGCAATACAATGGAGAGCGCCTGTACAAATTCACAGTTACGGCCTATGACTGTGGCAAGAAGCGAGCGTCTGATGATGCTGAAGTGGAGATCCAAGTGAAGCCCACCTGCAAACCTAGCTGGCAAGGTATGAAGCCTCCTCTCCCATCCTGACCATATCCTCACCTCTAGCTCTCCCCTCATGGTCCAGCTCCCCCAACCCATCCCACCATAATCCCACCCTTTCACGCTTGAACACTTTCTCCATATCGTCCTGTCGCCCTTAATACTTTCCTCACCTCCCCAACCCATGCAGTGTAGAGTCTCTCCCCACCCTCATCTGCTGTGGGAGTGTAAAGATCCTAACCTCTGACCTTTCGCCGTGCTCACCAACATCGTCAGACAAACCCAAAGCCAATTGCAAATGTGTATAAATGTTCATGTATTTGCTTAACTACAGGTACAACTGATCAGCACAACTGTGCTGTCACTGTGTTACAAAGCTATGGGGTAGCAAACACCACTATGGGGAGATCATTGCTTGCATCTGTGAGAAGCTTGGAGTGTTCTTAGGTGCCATATTACAGCTAGGGCTGATAGCCCTATCTATTATTAAGGTTGCCTGACACTACCCATTACATGGCCTTGTTTTCAATTCCTTATAACTTTGCTAATTGGGGATGAAATTTCCCAAGCTGGTTGATTGCCTCGGGTTGAATTTTTTTTGTTTGTAAGTGCTTGGAAAAAATCTAAGGGAAAACAGGATTATAGGTGGAAAATATGTGTAAAAAAATTTTGAGTAACATTTTCTTTGGCCATTTCTAGAGTCCTTGTGCCTTGGGAGAGGAATTGAAATTTGACAGGCAGTGGCGTTTGTGGCAGTGCCTTTTGTTGTCCCTGTGTTATAAGACTTTGAACAATCACAGTTTGCACATGCTCAGCACAGATGTACAAGAATGTTACAGCTAAAATCTCTAAAAGTTCCATCCTCCCTGAGCACACTCCATCCACTTGCTCCCAGCTCCTAGTGCTGACTGGAGAGCACGTGTGCTACCCCACGGAGTGACTGAGCAAGCTCCATCCAGCACAGGGCTGCAGGGGCACATGAGCTTTCCCTGGGCTGTAATTGCTGCTCTCAGAGGGGTGGGGCTGGACCCTGGAAAAGAGAAAAGGAAGCCTGTCTCTCCTGCGGTCTCAGTAATCCTGCCCCTGCCAGCACCTAGGCAGTACAGAGGAAGAAGCCAACTGATTCAAATGCTGAAGGTGCAAGAGCTGGACCTGGGGTGTTGCAGGGGAGAATGGGAGTGGGGTGGAGTGGAGTGGGGGGAGAGATTGGGACATGTCTCGGGGATAGAGATTAGGACTAGGCCAGCTGGAGCAGGACTGAGAGCTGGGATCCAGAGGTAAGCAGAGTCTGGCACTGGTTGGGCAATGAGAATAGGGCTGGGAGCCAGGGGAGAGAAATTGGGAGTGTGGTCGGGGAGGAAACTGAGCTTGGAAGCGGAGCTGGGGGAAGACTGGGATGCAGGGCAAGGGGACTGGGAGTGGGACTGGGCTGGGGAGTCTGCCAGGGTGAGACTAGAATTTACTGAACAAGAAGCTTGGGATTGGGATCTGAAGCCAGAGGATTGGAGACTGGGACTGATTGAATGAGGAGAATGGGACTGGGACAAGGAGCCAGTAGGGACAGGACTGAGACTGAACAAACTGGAGGGATTGGAATGGAAAGGGTCAAGTTTTGGGGGGAATAGAGAGAAGAGTCTGCCCACTAGAGCACACTCTCCTCTAGAGCTTGGAATGGAAGCCACGTGCCTTGAGTCTCATCATTCCTCAGCTGTCAGCAAATAGCCGGGTAACCCCCCGGCAGAGCATCCCACCCCCCACTAGTGCTGCTTCCCACTGAGGATAACAACCTACAAGTGCTCTCAGTCACTCTGAACTCAAGGGGTAGGACTCTTCGGGTGTGTCTAGACTACAGGGTTTTTTTGAAAAAAAATGGCCTTTTTTCAAAAAAACTACCTGCATCTAGACTACTGCCATGTTCTGTCGACAGTAAATTGAAAGAACGTGGTGGTTTTGTTGATGGCAGTAAACCTCATTCTACAAGGAATAACGCCTTTTTTTGAAAGTCATCTTTCGAAAAAAGGCGCTATTGCATGAAAACAGGGCTTTTTTGAAAGAGAGCGTCTAGACTCTCTTTTGAAAAAGCAAGTCTCTTTTTAGAAAAATCTTCTTGTTGTCTAGATGCTCTTTTTCGAAAGAGGCTTTTTTGAAAGATACTTTCAAAAAAGCCTCTTTCGAAAGAGACTTGTAGTCTAGATGTACCCTTTGTGTTGGATCTGAAATTTCCAACCCCGCTGATGAACCATGAGAATGTCAGTATGAATCCACATGACTGGATTTTTGTCTCTTCAGTTTTCTTTTTTTAAAACTTAGGAAATGGCATGCAAAAAAGTATGTTACAATAACATGGATTGCAAAGCCTCACCGAAAAGTTAGGAATGAACAATATTAAGATTGCTTTTGCAACTTTAATTCAGCCACCTTATACATGTGCATTATAATGGTATTTAACTGTGTGATCACATACTCTTTTTTTTTTTTTTCCTACAAAACCCCTGCTTTGTTCAGTTTACAGAACTGATAGTGCTCAAGGAGGAAATCAGAGCTGTTCAGGGAAGGAGTCTGTGTGCTGTAGGATCTTTGCATCATTTGTTGCAGAAATTGGAAGGCATGTAGTAAAGGAAACAGGAGGTTGTAGAGGAGGGTCTCATGGTTAAGTTTCAAAATCAGGTCCTTAATGTTTCAAATTGGGCACCCAGAATTAGTTCTCACTTTTGCCCTTAATCTCTCTGTGCCTCAGGTCCCTAGCTGTGAAATGAAGAAATAAGTGAAAATAAGCTCACTGGTGCTTGTGAAGTACTCAGGGTATGTCTACACTACCCCGCTAGTTCGAACTAGCGGGGTAATGTATGCATACCGCACTTGCTAATGAAGCCCGGGATTTGAATTTCCCGGGCTTCATTAGCATAAGCGGGGAGCCGCCATTTTTAAATCCCCGCTGCTTCGAACCCCGTGTAGCGCGGCTACACGGGGCTCGAACTAGGTAGTTCGGACTAGGGTGCCTATTCCGAACTACCGGTACACCTCGTTTCACGAGGAGTACCGGTAGTTCGGAATAGGACCCTAGTCCGAACTACCTAGTTCGAGCCCCGTGTAGCCGCGCTACACGGGGTTCGAAGCAGCGGGGATTTAAAAATGGCGGCTCCCCGCTTATGCTAATGAAGCCCGGGAAATTCAAATCCCGGGCTTCATTAGCAAGTGCGGTATGCATACATTACCCCGCTAGTTCGAACTAGCGGGGTAGTGTAGACATACCCTCAGATACTGTAATGATCAGTACCATAGAAAAGTCCATAAGGAAATTAATTCTGCCTACAGGGCAGGGTTTGAACAATGTGGAGTAAATGAGGCCTGGGGCCAGATATTGAACTACAAGCAGCAAAGAAAGTATTGATTAGCTGCTTATTTAAAGAGCCTCCCTCTCTCTTGTGCACTTGATGAGATGGACAGTATGTGATCATGTAACTGAAGACTGTGCCATATGCATGTGCACAAGGAGGCAGAATTTCTGGCATTTCCTAACTTGCAGGTGCTTGACCTTGCAACCTGACTGTCATGTTAATGCGTGTTTTTCTGTGCAATATTGTATTTAAATGATCACTTATATTGGGTGCCTCAATGTGAGACAACACGTGCATTTCAGAAGTGTTGAGCTCATGCAGGTCCTGTTGAAGTCAGTAAGAACTGGGGGAATTCAGCACCTCTGAAAATCAGGCCCTAGGTTATGGGAGAGACGTCACACATCCAGGAGTCTCTGTGCTATCCATCAGTCCAGGACACAATCCACCCTCTAATCTGTGCAATCTCCCCCCATGCTGACCCCAGCACCAAAAACCCAGTGGATGGATGAATTTTTCAATACGGAAAGGGCCAACAATCTGAAATTTCCAGGGAAGCTCAGCAGAGGTGATAGGTCTATGCCAGTTGCCCTGACCTAGGAAGACTCCAAGGCAGGGCCCTAAATCCTCCTTCTCTCTCCTCCAATAGGCTGGAATAAGCGGATCGAGTACGCGCCAGGCGCAGGCAGTCTGGCCCTGTTTCCCAGCATCCACCTGGAGACGTGTGATGAGCCGCTGTGGAACATCCAGGCCACAGTGGAGCTGCAGACAAACCATGTGGCCAAGGGCTGTGACCGTGACAACTACTCTGAGAAGTCGCTGCGCAAGCTCTGTGGTATGCAACCCTCCTGCCCCAGGGGAGCTATGGGGGGGGGGGTCACCTGCCCTCCATCCACTCTACAGAGAGCCACAGGCATGCAGCCTTTCCAACTCCTGCACCAAGTAGAGCCCAGGGGATAACTGGCCCATTGGGGTCATGGGATGCTACCCACCCACTTAGGGAGCCCCCTAGACCTTCCTTCAGTCCTGGCCTGACGAGGAGTCATGGGCACTGAGGGGAGCCAGAGGGACAATACTTGCATCCTGTCATGGGAAGCATGGGGGATAGCCCCCACTGTCCTAAAGAGAGCTGTCAGAAACCCCCTGCATCCTCAGAGGCCCCTGTGTCTTCCCAGTCCCACCCCTATGTCACGCTCCACCCAGCCCCTTCCACTCCCTGGGCCTTGTGAGTCTGTCTGTCTGCCCTGACTTCTGTCTCTGTCTCCCTTCTCTTCCTTGGCAGGTGCTGCCTCAGGTGAAATCGACCTGCTGCCTGTGCCCAGCCCCCTGGCCAACTGGACGGCACGTCTCTCAGTGCATTACAGCCAGGACAGCAGCCTCATCTACTGGTTCAATGGCAGCCAGGTGGCGCAGGTGCCTGTGGGCAGTGGGGTGGGTGCCCATGAGGGGCTCAGCGACCACTTCACCCTGTCGCTGTGGATGAAACACGCTGTGGCACCTGGCAAGGGCAAGAAGGAGGAGGAGACGGTGATCTGCAGCACGGTGCAGAGTGGTGAGATGCCCTGGGGACAGGCCGCCCTCTTGTGAGACTGATACTCCCCCACCCCCACTCATCGGCATAGACAAGGTCTTTCCACTTCCAGACTAGAACAGGACCATTGCTTTCCGGAGGGATTCTCTCCCTGCCCACTCCCAGCCAGATGGGCTCCATCACGTCTTCTGGGAGCAGCCCACCCCAGGAGAGACCCTTGCCCTGTTGCAAGGCATGGGGGGTGGAATGGCTTCTTCTGCAAGGGCTCTTGTCCTGTGTGATGAGTGGGTGGGGCCTCAGCCCAGCTGCTCAGGCTAGCCCAGCTCTCTGAGGGGCCGAGGACAGTGATCTGTGGAACTCCTTAGATGTTTCATCTCCGTCTCTGCCCCCCCTCCCCCTTTCTACAGAGGATGGCTACTCTCACTACTCTCTGGCTGTGCATGGCTGCCGAATTGCTTTCCTCTACTGGCCTTTGCTGGAGAGCGCGAGACCTGTCAAGTTCCTATGGAAGCTGGAGCAGGTGAGGAAAGATCTGCCTCTCTCTCTTCCTCCCTCTCTCTCTCTCTCTCTCCTCCACTTCCTGACCTCTCCTTCTCCTGCCTAGCACAGGTCTGTGATGATGAATGGCACCATTATGCCCTCAACCTGGAGTTCCCCACCGTTACACTCTATGTGGATGGCGTGTCCTACGACCCTGCGCTCATCCATGACAATGGCCTCATCCATCCCCCGCGGCGAGAACTTTCTCTCATGATCGGAGCCTGCTGGGCTGGTAAGTTCCCCATCCTAGCACTGCCCCCCACTAGGGGGGAGGCTGGAGAGGAAGCGGAAGGGTCCAGAAGATGCTCCAACTAATGCCAAGCAAGGGCCAATGCAATGAGAATACTGGCTAGCTCAAGAGGCATTTTCAGCACCAAAACCAGGATGCTGCCTCCCTCCCTCATCGACCAACCCAGGTTGGTGACAAGTCAGATGGAAATGCCAACAGCATCCCAATGGGCAGTGACAGCACAAGCATCCATGAGGATGCTTGCACCTGGATGGATCCTCTCTAGGCTCAGAAGAGAGTTCAGTCTCCATAGTCTTTCAGTTCTTGGCCTGTCTGCTAAGGCTGCCAGCAGTGATGCTGGTTTAATTGATGAGGGTTCCTATCATGGGCATCAGCTGAAAGCCCGTCTGGGGAAGGTAAGACCCAGCCCCACTCTTTCCACCCGAGGCTCTGCCAAGCCCCACCCACCCCCACCCTGATCCTGCTTGGCCACCTGAAGAGCTGGGGCTATCATGATGCCCCCAGCCAGGCCCTCCCCAGCACCATGGCCCCCTCAAGCAGTCGGGCTGTTGAGCTGTGTTGCCTTTCCTGGGGGAAGCTGGGCTGCCACGCCGCGGTTCCAGCCTTCCCCAGTGGTGGTCCTAGCCTTAGGCAGTCAGTCATGTAGGCAGTTTTGGGAAGGCTGTGCCTTCCCCGGCCTATGATACTGACCGCCCATAGTTCCTATATCATTAGACTGAGCTGGGGCATCTCAGTTCAATTCCTAAATGGAAGACGGGTGGGAAGGCTGTGAATGGCTGCCAGACAGAAAGAGCCTCTAGGTTGCTTCAGACTTGAGGCCAGGTTGGAGCCTGTGCCTAGAAGATGAAAGGCTCCCTCTTTCTCTGCAAGGTGTATTCTGATCCCCCTGCTCAAAGCCCTCAGGCCCAGAGCCAACAAAATGAAGCTGCTTTCTGTCTCCCACCACCTGGGCCCATCTTGCAGTCATGCCTCTCTTGATCAGAAATGCTCTTCAAGCACTGCTCTCTCTTTTGCCATGTATAGCCAGAAAAACTCTTCAGCAGCCTTGTGAGTCCCCCTGGAATTATCTAGGTTTCACAGGGGAAAGCCCAGTGGCCAGTGAGAAGGTGGCTAGGGTCTGTGCATTAGGTTCATGAGGTCAATATTTCTGGGAACACTCCCCTCCCCGTATGCTCACCTCCACATCAGTCTGGTTGTCCCCTTCCTGCTCTGCCAGGGAAGCCTTTGTGCCTGACGGGCCTCATGCTGAGCAGGTGTGTTCCCCCCGCCCCCTTCCCCACACACGGCAGACACAGCCCCTCAGCCTTTCCTTTCCTGGCCCTACAACTCACCTGCTCCCTAAGGCTGGTGCTTAGTCAATGAGGTGACTGTTTGCTTCTTGCAGAGGAGAAAACCAAAGAGAAAGTGAGAGGGAATGAGAACTCCACAGATCCCATGCAAGGTATGGACTGGGGTGAGGCGGATCACCCCCTTCTCCCCCACGCATGACTGTCATCCCCTTCTTGCATGGTGGTGCTCCACGCTGCTCCCTCCCCACACCCCATCTTCTCTGGAAGGAAACTGGTTATTTAGCAGCATTCTGACCTCTGTGGAACATGAGAGGACTGGGGCGCAGGGAGCAGTGGAGCCCATTTTGGGCAGGCTGGCTATGTTGATCCTGTGGAAGACAGGTAAAATAGTCTCCATTCCTGAGTATGGATGCTGAGGACAGTGGGGGAAAATGAAGAGCTGGGGGCACAGAAGATGCAGCCTCACCCTAAATTATCTAGTGGGGATTTGACCTTTTGAATGTCTTCATGGGAGCCATAGAGAGTAAAACAAGACTGGGTGAGGGAAAGCATCTCTGTCAAGGCCTCTGTGTCTTGGTAGAGTCTTCTCTCCACCCTTGTCTGCCTAGTTTCTTTTCTTCTATCTGGATTTCCAGATTTTGTGCTCCCCCTTCTTGTAAACTCTCCTCCTTGTTGTTTTTGTCTTCCCCCATCCCACGCTCACCTTTCTCTCTCTCTCCCTCTCACCTCCATATTTCCCTCACAATCTTGTTTGCCTTCTCTTCTCTTCATCTCCGCTGCCTCTCTCGCTCTTGCTTCCCCTGTGGCCCTGCACTGTCTCTGTCTCTCACACCCTCCTCCTCCTCCTGTGTTCCCCTTAGGAGACCCTCTGCTGATTCACCACTACTTCCACGGTTACCTGGCTGGCTTCACCATCCGCCCCGGCAGCCTGGAGAGCCGGGAGGTGATAGAGTGCCTCTATGCCTGTCGCGAGGGGCTTGACTACAGTGACTTTGACAGTCTTGGCAAAGGGATGAAGGTATGGCCCTTCCCCATCTCGCATGAACCTCCCCCACTCCCCACTTCAGCCCTGTCTCCCGCCACACCCCAGGAATCTCCCTGTACTTCTCTTTGTCATCTCGAGTCCAAAATCAAAGCATCCCGCAGGGACTCTTCAGTCCGTTCTTTCCTTTTCCTCCCATAGGTTCATGTGAATCCTTCCCAGTCCCTGCTCACACTGGAGGGGGACGATGTGGAAACCTTCAACCACGCAATCCAGCATGTGGCATACATGAACTCGCTGCGCTTTGCCACGCCCGGAGTCCGGCCCCTCAAGCTCACCACCACCGTCAAGTGAGTGCAGCAGTGCCAGTGGGAACCTCTGCCCCTGGCCAATTGCAGGGAGCCTGTAGGAGTGTTCTCACACAACATGTCCCTTGGTAGCTCATGGCAAGCCGCACCTCCCATTATGCTCACCAACAGACAGTGTTCTCTTGGTAAAACTCGCTCTTCTCTGGTGCCTTTTAATGTAGGGTTGGTAATCTCAAAATGTACAAGAGCAAAACCTAACTAAAGTCTCAGAGGTGTAACTGTGTTGGTCTGTAACTTTAAAAATACCAAGTAATCCTGTGGCACCGTAGAGACTAACAAATATATATATCGTATCACGAGCTTTCATGGGCACACCCACCTCCTCAGATGAGATAAAAGTAGCAAAGTTTGTGAACACTTGCCCTGGTGTATTTGGGAGTGTGAATATAGTATGAACACAGAGCCATCCCCTGCAGCACTGTGCGCTGGCATCTGGTCAGTTATCCCATTCACTCATGTTGGTTTTAGCTCTGCTTATGGTGATGACACTCTCATGGTGACAACATAGGAACATAAGAATGGCCATACTGGGTCAGACCAAAGGTCCATCTAGCCCAGTATCCTGTCTGCTGACAGTGGTCAATACCAAATGCCCCAGAGGGGATGAACAGAAACAGGGAATCAAGTGGTCCCTCTCCTATCATCCATAACTAGCTTCTGACAAACAGAGGCTAAAGGGATCATTCCTATCCATCCTGGCTAAAGCTATTGATGGTCCTGTCCTCCTTGAATTTACCTAGCTCTTTTTTGAAACCTGTTAAAGTCCTGGTCTTCACAACATCTTCTGGCAAGGAGTTCCACAGGTTGACTGAGCAGTGTGTAGAAAAAATACTTCTTCTGTTTGTTTTAAATCTGCTACCTATTAATTTCATTTGGTGACCCCTAGTTCTTATGTTATGGGAACAAGTAAATAACATTTTCCAATGCCAAGATATCTTTTTTTGAGATGAGGCAACCACATCTACACACACTGTTCAAGATGTGTGTGTACCATAGATTTATATGGAGGCGATACAAATAGTCTCAGTCTTATTCTCTATCCCTTTTTAAATTATTCCCAATATTCTGTTCACTTGACTGCTGCTGCACATCAAGTAGATGTTTTCAGAGACCTATCCACAATGACTTCAAGATCTCTCTCTAGAGAGATAACAGCTAATTTAGTTTCCTTCATTTTGCATGCGTAGTTGGGATCATGTTTTCCAATGTGCATTACTTTACATTTATCAACATTAAAATTAATCTGTCATTTTGTTGCCTAGTTTTGTGAGATCCTTTTGAAACTCTTCACAGTCTGCTTTGGTCTTAACTATCTTGAGCAGTTTGGTATCATCTGCAAATTTTGCCACGTCACTGTTTACCCCTTTCTCCCAATCATTTATGAATATTGTGGCAAGGTCCTTGCCCAGGTCCCTTGCCTTGGGACCCCTTCTTGGGTCACAAATCAACCAGAGACCCTTTCTGGTACAGTCACCCCTACCTTTTATTGTCAGTGCCAATTTCCCACCACCTTCTCTTTACAGAGCTTTGGTTTACAGCAAACTCAGCGAGCCGCTCCTCCTGCTTGGAGAGGCACACTCAGCCACCTCCTGGCTCCTCCCTCTCCACTTCCCCTCAGGCTGCCTTTTATAGCCCTCTGGCCAATGAGGCCCACAGCTAGTTCCATTAGCCCTTTAGGCCTGGGCTTGCTCAGCTGGCTGCAACTGGCCTTTTCAGCCAGGGTGTAGTGGCAGAGCTCTGTCTTAGCCAGAAGTCTGTCACGGTATATTGACCTGGATTGATCCCAGTACAGACCCCTGCAGGACACCACTAGTTACCTCACTCCATTCTGAAAACTATTTATTCCTACCTTTTGTTTTCTTTTAACCAGTTATCAGTCCATCAGAGGACATTCCCTCTTATCTCATGGCAACTTACTTTGCTTAAGAGCCTTTGGTGAGGGACCTCGTCAAAGGCTTTCTGGAAATCTAAATCCACTATATCCACTGGATCCCCCTTGTCCACATGTTTGCTGACTCCCTCAAAAAACTCTAGTAGATTAGTAAGGCATGATTTCCCTTTTCAGAAACCCTGTTGACTTCCCCCAAACAAATTATGTGTCTGATAATTTTGTTCTTTCTATAGTTTCAACCAATTTGTCTGTTACTGAAGTTAGACTTACCGGTCTGTAATTGTCAGGATCACCTCTAGAGCCCTTTTTGAAAATTGGTGTCACATTAGCTGTCTTACCATCATTTGGTACAAAAGATGACTTAAAGGATAGATTACAAACTATAATTAGTATTTCCTCAATTTCACATTTGGGTTCTTTCATTCTTACCAAATGAAAAATGGGTAGCAGGTTTAAAACTAATAAAAGAAAGTTCTTCTTCACACAGCGTGTAGTCAACCTGTGGAACTCCTTGCCAGAGGAGGCTGTGAAGGCTAGGACTATAATAGAGTTTAAAGAGAAGCTAGATAATTTCATGGAGGTTAGGTCCATAAAAGGCTATTAGGCAGGGGATAAAATGGTGTCCTTGGCCTCTGTTTGTCAGAGGCTGGAGAGAGATGGCAGAAGACAACTTGCTTGATCGTGTCTTCGGTCCACCCTCTCTGGGGCACCTGGTGCTGGCCACTGTCGGCAGACAGGATACTGGGCTAGAAGGACCTTTGGTCTGACCAAGTATGGCCGTTCTTATGTTCTTAACTCTTGGGTGAATGCCAGCTAGTCCTGGTGACTTGTTATTGTTTAGTTTATCAAATTTGTTCTAGAACCTCCTCTAATTACACCTCAATGAGGGACAATTCCTCAGATTTGTCATGTAAAAAGAATGCCACAGGTTTGGGAATCTCCATAATATCCTCAGCCATGAAGACTGAAGCAAAGAATTCATTTAGTTTCTCCACAGTGACCTTATTGCCTTTGACTGCTCCTTTAGCATCTCAATTGTCCAGTAACCTCTCTGCTGGTTTAGCTGGCTTCTTGCTCCTGATGTAGTTTAAAAAATTATTACTTTTATATTTTGGGCTAGTTGTTCTTGACATTCCTATTTAGCTTTCATAATTATGTATTTATAGTTTGACAGAGTTTATGCTCCTTTATATTTTCCTCACTAGGGTTTAACTTCCAATTTTTAAACTGGATTTTTTAATCTCTCTGCTTCTATTACTTGGTTGTTAAGCCATGGTGCCACTGTTTTTGATTCTCTTACTGTATTTTTTAATTTGGGGGTATATATTTAAGTTAATCCTCTAGTATGGTGTCTTTGCAAAATTTCCATGCAGCTTGCAGGGATTTTACTTTTGGCACTGTAGCTTTCAATTTCTGTTTAATTAACCTCCTTATTTTTGTGTAGCTCCCCTTTCTGAAATTAAATGCCACAGTGTTGGGCTGCTGAGATGTATTTCCCACCACAGGGATATTAAATTTTATTACATTATGGTCACTATTTCCAAGCGGTCCAGTTTACCTCTTGGACCAGATCCTGCGCTCCACTTAGGACTAAATCAAGAACAGCCTCTCCCCTTGTGGGTTCCAGAACCACCTGGTTCCAGAACCAACTGTTCCAAGAAGCAGTCATTTAAGGAAAGAAACTTTATCCCTGTAGTCTGTCCTGAGGTAACGTGTACCCAGTCAGTATGGGGATAGTTGAAATCCCCCACTAATATTGAGTTTTTATTTTGATAGCCTTCTAATCTCCCTGAGTATTTCACAGTCACTGTCACTGACTTGGTGCTGTTGAAATGCAATGGAGCAATTCCCAGAGCACCTCTCTGCAGAGCACAGGAGGCTGCGGGGAAGCACTTAGAAGCTGACTGTTACAGGGTGATGTGGTGTTACCCCAGCCCCAAGAGGGGGCTGGCAGAAGTCCGCATAGAGGTACTAACACTCCATCCCCTTCCTCTCTTAGGTGCTTCAGTGAGGAATCCTGTGTCTCTATCCCTGATGTGGAAGGCTACGTGGTGGTGCTGCAACCCGACGCCCCCCAGATCCTGCTGAGTGGCAATGCTCACTTTGCTCGTCCTGCTTCAGACTTTGAGAACCCTGATGGGGTCTCCCTGTTCCCTGACCTCCAGGTCACCTGCTCCATCTCTCACCAGGTGGAGGCCAAGAAGGATGAGAGCTGGCATGGCACGGGTGCGTGGGGCGCTAGAACAGAGAATGATGCCTCAGTGTCACTAGTCACATGGAAACGGAAAATCATTTGGTTTAGAGACAGGCAACCGCGTCACTGGAAAGACTGAAAATGGGAAGTGACAAGCTCAGACCTAGGAGGTGGTGCCACTCCCACCCGTTCTCTGTATTACCAATACCCCGCCTCCCTTCTTTCCATCTTCCTTTCTGCCCCGCCCACTCTTCTGCCTCACAGGCTCACTCTGGGCTCCTCGCCCTGGCTCCTGTCCCTGCCTGCTCCCACATGTTACCTCCCTTTCCGTTTCCCAAATCCATCACCTCCCATTGTAACTCTGCCACCCAATGTTCCTGCTAATGTGTTCCATCCATGTGCAGAATACATTTTACATGCACTGAGGCATGTGAGGGTGTGCACCACCAGTAGAAACACATGCTGCTGTCTGTGGGTGCTCTGCTAATCAGCTGGGCAGCATTTCAATCTCTTCTGGGTGGCTGCCCAAGTGTTCAGCTTACCGGGAACGCTGCCCTGTACCCCTAGTTCTCATGCCTGCCCACTCCTGATGCCCACATTCCCCACTTTGCTCCTGTCTAACCTCCCTAGAACTGGTGATGGGGACTTCAACTATCCAGATATATATTGGGAAAATAACACAGCGGGGCACAGACTATCCAATAAGTTCTTGGACTGCATTGGAGACAACTTTTTATTTCAGAAGATTGAAAAAGCTACCGGGGGGAAGCTGTTCTAGATTTGATCCTAACAAATAGAGTGGAACTGGTTGAGAATTTGAAAGTGGAAGGCAGCTTGGGTGAAAGTGATCATGAAATCACAGAGTTCACAATTCTAAGGAAGGGTAGAAGGGAGAACAACAAAATAGAGACAATAGATTTCAGGAAGGCAGATTTTGGTAAGCTCAGAGAGCTGATAGGTAAGGTCCCATGGGAATCAAGACTGAGGGGAAAAACAACAGAGGGTATGTCTACACTACCCCCCTAGTTCGAACTAGCGGGCGTAATGTAGTCATCCGCAGTTGCAAATGAAGCCTGGGATTTGAATTTCCCGGGCTTCATTTGCATGAAGCCGGCCGGCGCCATTTTTAAATGCCGGCTAGTTCGGACCCCGTGCCGCGCGGCTACACGCGGCACGGACTAGCTAGTTCGGATTAGGCTTCTAATCCGAACTAGCTGTACGCCTCATTCCACGAATGAAGCCTAATCCGAACTAGCTAGTCCGTGCCGCGTGTAGCCGCGCGGCACGGGGTCCGAACTAGCCGACATTTAAAAATGGCGCCGGCCGGCTTCATGCAAATGAAGCCTGGGAAATTCAAATCCCGGGCTTCATTTGCAACTGCGGATGACTACATTACCCCCGCTAGTTCGAACTAGCGGGGTAGTGTAGACATGCCCTGAGAGAGTGGCAGTTTTTCAAAGGGACATTAGTAAGGGCCCAAAAGCAAGCTATTCCGCTGTGCCAGAAAGATAGAAAATATGGCAAAAGACCTCCTCGGCTTAACCACGAGATCTTGCATGATCTAAAAATAAAAAAGGAGTCATATAAAAAATGGAAAGTAGGACAAGTTACAAAGAATGAATATAGGCAAACAACACAGGAATGCAGGGGCAAAATTAGAAAGGCAAAGGCACAAAATGAGCTCAAACTATCTACGGGAATAAAGGGAAGCAAGAAAACTTTTTATAAATACATTAGATGCAAGAGGAAGACCAAGGACAGGGTAGGCCCACTGGTCAGTGAGGAGGGAGAAACAGTAACAGGAAACTTGGAAATGGCAGAGATGCTTAATGACTTATTTGTTTTGGTCTTCACCGAGAAGTCTGAAGGAATGGCTAACATAGTGAATGCTAGTGGGAAGGGTGGAGGTTTAGACGATAAAATGAAAAACGAACAAGTTAAAAATCACCTAGAAAAGTTAGATGCCTACAAGTCACCAGGGCCTGATGAAATGCATCCTAGAATACTTAAGGAGCTGATAGAGGGAGGTATCTGAGCCTCTAGCTATCATCCTTGGAAAATCATGGGAGACAGGAGAGATTCCAGAAGACTGGAAAAGGGCAAATATAGTGCCCATTTATAAAAAGGGAAATAAGAACAACCCAGGAAACTACAGACCAGTTAGTTTAACTTCTGTGCCAGGGAAGATAATGGAGCAAGTAATTAAAGAAATCATCTGTAAACACTTGGAAGGTGCCAAGGTGATAGGGATCAGTCAGCATGGATTCATAAAGAACAAATCATGTCAAACCAATTTGATAGTTTTCTTTGATAGGATAATGAGTCTTGTGGATAAGGGAAAAGCAGTGAATGTGATATACCTAGACTTCAGTAAGGCGTTTGATACGGTCTCACATGATAGTCTTATCAATAAACTAGGCAAATACAACTTAGATGGGGCTACTATAAGGTGGGTGCATTACTGGCTGTTTAACCGTACTCAGAGAGTAGTTATTAATGGTTCACAATCCTGCTGGAAAGGTATAACTAGTGGGGTTCCGCAGGCGTATGTTTTGAGACCGGCTCAGTTCAATATCTTCATCAACGATTTAGATATTGACATAGAAAGTACGCTTATTAAGTTTGCAGATGATACCAAGCTGGGAGGGGTTGCGACTGCTCTGGAGGATAGGTTCATAATTCAAAATGATCTGGACAAATTGGAGAAATGGTCTTAGGTAAACAGGATGAAGTTTAATAAAGACGAATGCAAAGTGCTCCACTTAGGAAGGAACTATCAGTTTCACACATACAGAATGGGAAATGACTGTCTAGGAAGGAGTATGGCAGAAAGGGATATAGGCATATAGTGGACGAGAAGCTGAATATGAGTCAGCAGTGTGATGCTGTTGCAAAACAAGCAAACATGATTCTGGGATGCATTAACAGATGTGTTGTGAGCAAGACACAAGAAGTCATTCTTCTGCTCTACTCTGCTGTTTAGGCCTCAGTTGGAGTATTGTGTCCAGTTCTGGGCACCGCATTTCAAGAAAGATGTGGAGAAATTGAAGAGGGTCCAGAGAAGAGCAACAAGAATGATTAAAGGTCTAGAGAACATGACCTATGAAGGAAGGCTGAAAGAACTGGGTTTGTTGAGTTTAGAAAAGAGAAGACTGAGGGGGAACATGATAGCAGTTTTCAGGTATCTAAAAGGGTGTCAGGAGGAGGGAGAAAACTTGTTAAACTTGGTCTCTGAGGATAGAACAAGAAGCAATGGGCTTAAACTGCAGCAAGGGAGGTTTAGGTTGGACATTAGGAAAAAAGCTCCTAACTGAGAGGGTAGTCAAACACTAGAATAAATTGCCTAGGGAGGTTGTGGAATCCCCATCTGTGGAGATATTGAAGAGTAGGTTAGATAAATGTCTATCAGGGATGGTCTAGACAGTATTTGGTCCTGCCATGAGGGCAGGGGACTGGACTCGATGACCTCTCGAGGTCCCTTCCAGTCCTAGTATTCTATGACTAACTACAGCCATCTCCCCTGAGGAAGGTCAGGCTTCCATTGCGGACCATGGGAATCAATCCCTGCTCACCTTTTCTAGGGATAGGCTTGCTGCCGCATGTAGTCATGACTATCTTGGCTGAGGACAGGTCAGTGTTAGCCCCATTAAAAGTATGGAGGCTGTTTTGGAAAAGGCAAAGAGCGCAGTGCCAGCATTTGTGAGATCATTGTATGGAATCTTTTCTTTTTTGAGAAAAGTCCCATCTGATTGATGATGAAGCGGGGCGAGCTGGTAACAGGGTGATAGAAAGACAAGATGGGCTGTCAGTGAAAGCCTCCAAGCTGGCCCATTGTCGGAAGATGAAGTGATGTCATTAGAAACAGGAGTTGGCAAGCCCCCCAGCCAGTAACATCACTGATGGACAGCTGCCACTCACAGTGAGCACTGCCACAGAGTGTGGCATGGTTTGCATGATGCCGTAGTACGGTCCAGACATGAGGTGCCCAGGGTTTCTCATGCACACTCTGTTTTGAGCGCTGGTCTTGCTTCTCGTGATCTCTTGACCCCTGTCTGTCTCCTGTCTCTACACCTCATAGTGACAGACACACGGATGTCAGATGAGATTGTCCACAACCTGGATGGCTGTGAGATCTCCCTGGTGGGCGATGACCTGGACCTGGAAAGGGAATACCTAATCTTGGATGGTGCATCCCTGCAGCAGCGGGGCCTGGAGCTCATCAACACCTCCGCCTACTTCACCATCACAGGTGCACTCTCCCCTGGGCACAGTTGCTTGTCGGCTGCTAGAGAGGGAGAGGCCTCAGCTCACTTCTTGAGACCAGCAGGGTTGCCAACAGAATTTCCAGGCCCTGGGCAAGCTGAGGGAGGCTGCCTTCAGGCCTCTGGAAGGGGTGGGGCCTTGGGCAGAGGGGCAGGGCTGGAGGCTCCCCCAGTGCAGTCTGGCATGTCCCGCTTGGGTCTCAGTGGTGATTTAAAGGACCCAGGGCAGCTGCCCCATTTGCCCCCCTGCCCCATCAGTGGCTCTGGGTGCCCCACATTGCTGCTGACCCGGTGCAGCGCCACCACATAGGTGTGGAGCTGGATCACAGTCAGCAGCTGGATGGTGCACACGGCACACACAAGCTGCCACTGCTACTGCGATTTAAAAGCGGCAGGGAGCCGGGGGTAATAGAAAAGTGGCAGGGAACCCCCAGCCTCCATGAGACTTGGCTCCCTTAAGTAGGCCAGCCCCTGGGCAATTGTATCCCCCACCCCTGGCAGCAACCAGGGGAGGATTGATTCTGTGCATCCCTTCCCTGGACTCTTAGTGATGGGGCTCTAGGTCTTCCTGTGGGTTCACAGTGCTGGGGTATGGGATCCGAGTTCCTTCCCTTGTTTGGCACAATTCCTCCCGCCCCGCTGTGGCTTGCTTCTCTCCAGTTCTAGTAGAAGTTTTCATGCTGTTGCTGGGCGGCAGTGGACGCCACTGGCTGTGTGCAGGTGCAATTCCTAGGGCTGGTTTGGCACGTGATGCACATGATACTGATACTGGCTGCTGGACCCTCCCTTCCCTTCCATGGGCATTACTGACACCCAGCAGAGATTGCTTGGGTCCTTTGAGGTCTCAGACACCTCAAGGGAGCCACACCTAGCGCTGCTCCCTTCTAGGTCTAAGGGCTGTCATTGTGGGGGCGGGGTCTGGAACACCCCCGCTCTGCCCTAGGCCCCTGCTCCACCCCACCTCCTCCCACCTGTGTGCTACCCCCATTGCAGCTCTTCCTGCAAGCTCCCTCCTCTGAACGGCACAGCCCAGGAGACCAAACTTTTACATGTCCAGTATTTTTGGACTGTCTGGACGAAAACCGGACACCTGGCAACCCTCCTGGCTGGTCTCTCTAGCGTGTACTCACTGCCATGGTGGGAAGTAGAGAGACCCAGCCCCAGCCCACTGCGCTCCCCTAGGCCCAGCTCCCAGCATCCCAGCTGGGAGATGGCGGAGCAGAGCAGTCTGGAACTGGATCCTTCTGCTTCCTGTAGCTCCCGCTGCTGCTGGGGAGTGCAAAAGTTGGTATGGCCCTTGCTGCTAGCACCAGCCCCACCCCTGCCTCCCTGTAATCCCTCAGGCCAGCCAGGGCTGAACGGGGCTGTCCTGAACCATCCTACGGGCAGGATGGCTCTGCTGCTTTGTCCTCCCCATACAGCTCAATCCCATAATGTCAGGTGGAACTTGATCATTTGAACATGGGAGCCCGCACCTGAATCCATCTCCTTTTCTCCTGCACCCAGGTGTGGAGAGCATTGCGGTGTATGAGGAGATCCTGCGCCAGGTCTCATACCGCATCCGCCACGGCGCTGCCCTCTACGAGAGGAAATTCCGCCTCTCCTGCACGGAGATGAATGGCCGCTACTCCAGTAATGAGTTGACAGTTGAGGTACAAGCCATGAGTCACTGGGTATGTGTGAAGGCCTGGTCTCACTAAGCCTGGAAGCTGAGTCTCTCCCTCTTGTCCCCCACAGGTGAATGTTCTTCACAATGTGAACCGGGTCGCTCATCCTAACCACATCCTCAGCTCCCAGCAGCTGCTGCACCGAGGCCACCACCTGCCACCAGAACTGTCTGGGCACAGCCTGGCCAATGTCCATCGCAACTCCAGTACGTAGAGCCGATGGCCTGGTGACAGCCCCTGGGGGCAGACTAGTGCAGAAATGTGCAGCGACTCCCCGTCTGCATTTCAGGACTGACCTCTCTTGTAGGCAGCACCGTGCTGCAGGGAATGGTGAGAGTGACTGGCAGGAGAGCAACCTCCTGCTTAGTCAGGGCTGGCCCCGGTGTGGGGCTAGGGCAGGACTGGGGAGGATGCAGCCCAGGGGCCAGATCCGCCCAGCCTAACACTTTGATCTGGCCCGTGGACTGCATCTGGCCACTTTCTATTTATATCCTGCTGCCGATACCACTCAATTTCCAGGCAGGGGCTCAGGAAGCAGGGTCCTATTTAAATGGCTTCTGGCTCCCGGTCACAGCAATATCCTGGCAGGGACCGGAGCCCTTTAAATAGCTGCAGCAACTTGAGTGGCTCCCAGCAACATGGTAGTGGCAAGGCCGGGAGCTGTGAGCCCTTTTCTGTGTTTTTAATTCAAAGCCTCAGGCCCTAGACAGCTCTTATGGGAAAGCTAGTCCCTAGCCTCGCCCCTTCCATCTCTAGCCCCACCCATTCTGTCCCTAGCCCTGCCTTTTCTGGAGGGCAGAAGCTGACCCATGACCAGTAGCAAAATTCATTAAGTACCCCCCTCCCCTGAAAAAATTATTTCCCACCCCTGTGCTAGGAGGGAGGTGTGACTGAAGTGAAATGTAAAACCAAAGCAAGGGCTCCTCACGTCACTGCAGATCTCCTCTCACTGTCTCCCTGAGTCAGATTATTAAGCCTCAGGTCTGGGCAAAAGCTGGTAATGGGTGATTCTTGTGTGGCTCCATGTACTCCTCCTTCCTACAGTTTTAACCACTTAGCAGATTCTTCTTGGCTTTCTGTCATATCCTATTGTTTACCAGCTACTAGAACTCAGCCCAGAGGTGGCTGCAGTTTACTGCTGGGTGCCAGCTCTGATAGCTCATGCTGTCAGTCTGAGCTTGGTTGATATGCATAATAGTGCTTTGAGATCCT
This sequence comes from Pelodiscus sinensis, assembly GCF_052426305.1. Lineage (NCBI taxonomy): Eukaryota > Metazoa > Chordata > Testudines > Trionychidae > Pelodiscus > Pelodiscus sinensis. Next base: position 142,783,098 of record NC_143052.1, on the reverse strand, counting down.
CCTTCTGGAGGGGCGAAGGAGAGCAGAGTCATGGGCAGGCACTGCTTCATCTGACATTTACATAGAGGGCACATTGATGCAATTCCAGGATGCCACAGCAGCAGGATTCAAATGTGAAGAGGAGGCCCAGGGTGAAGGTGACCTGAGGAGAACAGGGCCTAGAGGCTTTGGACAAGGCAGAGAGCTCCAAGGAGGCAGCTGTAGACAGAGAGGAGGCTGCAAAGGAAGCCTTGGCTCTTGCTGCCAGAGTGGGGAGGTGACAGAAGGACAAGAAAGGGAGCAGAGCAGTGGCCAGATTCATTGGTACATGCGGCTGCTTTGTGCCACTTGGCCAACCCAAAGCAGCCCTAGAGCCAGCTTTACTGATCCCGGCAGGTTCTCTATATGGCGGGGGAAGAGAAAACTGCAGAATGGTGCCTGTATTGCTCCCAGCCCCTGCTGGAGGGGTAATGGCTAGGCTGCCCTTGTTCCTGGCTTCTAGCCGTCTGCTGCTTGCTGGAGGGAGGGGCAGCTGGTGCAAGGTTGCACTGGGAAGCAATCCAGTGCAAACATGACCTGAGGCTTGTACTAGCTTAGTGCCATTTGCCCCATCTTCCTCCACTGCAGGGCTGAGTGCAACAGAGCCAGTCTGGAGAAGCTGCCCCTAGTGTGTGCTACTGACTGGAGCTACCCCAAGAGCTGGGGTCTCTGCAAAGAAGGCAGCTGGGGCTGGAGGGCACGTGGGGGCTGTGCTGGGACACTCAAGAAGTCAAAAGTCTGGGCAGGGGTACTGGGAGTTTGAGAAGGCAATGAGGGAGGATGGGACATGCTTGGCATGTGTGACTGCAGCAGGCACAAAGCTGGGTATGCCAGCAGGCAAGATTCCTGTAGCTGGGGGCTGCCCTAAGTACCCCTGGCCTCTCAGGGAGGAAAGGGCCAGAAAGGCTGGGAATCTTTGCTTGGTCGTTTCAGGAGGCAGCCGAGTTAGTCGGTTGCAGTACAAACGACGAGGAGTCCTGCGACACCTGGAAAACTAACATTTGGTTAGGCGCAGGCTGGAGCTCACTCTGTCAGGCACACCAAGTGACATCTGCAGCGCAGCGGATGTGTACACAGATGCAAAGGTGGGTGTGTCCTTGCCAAACGGTAGTTTCCACTTCATGCATCTGACAAAATGGGCTCCAGCCCACAAACAAGTCTGCCCACATAAACGTGTTAAGTCTTCCAGATGTCCCAGGGCTCCTTGTTTCTGTTGGGTCCGATGTTTGTAACCTCACATGTATGCTTCCCCTTCCAGTGGTCCCCAGCGCAGCTACCATCATCATCGTGGTGTGCGTGGGCTTCTTGGCTCTCATGGTCATCCTGGGCATCCTGCGCATCCACTCCCTGCACCGCCGGGGCACTGGGCACGAGGCTCCAGGGGCTGCCGAGGGAGGCCGTGCGGGAGCTGGTAGCAAGGAGAGTGACATGTTCTGGGACGACTCAGCCCTCACCATCATTGTCAACCCCATGGAGGTGAGATGGGAGGAGGAAGATGAGGTTGGTTTCTGTGTGGCCATATTGGTCTGAGCTCATCACTTACCCCCCATGTTCCTTCTGCACAGTCCTATCAGAGCTGCCAGGAGAGGGCAGCAGCGCATGGGGAGAGCAGAGCTGTGGTGGGAATGCAAGACGACGACAATGACAGCAGTGACTCAGAGACACCGGACACCCCAGGCAGCGATGATGCAGATGACCAGCGCATCGTGGGCAAGAGAGATGGCCCCCGTTGTTACTAGAAGACCTGTGCTGTGGGAGGAGGGAAGCCAGGATGCTAACCAGAAAGATCCCCACCTCCACCATGCAGCCTGAGGGGGGGAATAGCCTCTTCCCCACCCCCGTACACACATTCCTTTCCCTCAACCCCTTCTCTTGCCTACGCCCTCTTCCTCTGCCATTTTCACAAAGGAGCAGTGCCCGGGGGAGGGCACTTTATACTCTAAACCTCTCTTCTTCCCCAACACCACAGGCTGGGGCAGGGGCTCCTTTCCCATGCCCTCGAGCATTAGGCCCCTCCTCCTCCTGAGGACAGGATAGTGCAGGGCCCTATGGGGAGAAAGTAGAATGCTTAGAAACCATGGGGAAGGAAATACCCACCAGCAAGGTTTGAGCAAGTGGGGTCAGCTGCAGGCCCCCACCTATTATATATATTGTATATTTTTTCAATGTTGTCATTGAGGTTTATTCTTGTTCGATGCGAAAAAACACAAAAACCTGCAGCTTGTGTCGCTTTGTAAAGTTGTCAATAACCCTAAATGAGTGAAAGGAGGTGGGAACAAAGTGGATTTTAAAATAAAAGGATTTAAAATAAACACACCCACAGCCTTCAGGATTCTTCATTCTGAGAGGCAGGAGGTGGAAAGGATGCTCAAAGGGCAGCAGGTAGCCCTCTCTAGGCAAAAGGGTGTGATTTTACAACGTTGCCTGCAGTGAGGCAGCTGAAAGCTACAGAAAGCTTTTTATCCATCAAAGTAGGGCCTTAGTTTTAGGCAGTCTGTTCCCTCTGCAGTAGCTCCAAGGAGGTAGTAGGAGTAGTACTTCAGTTACAGATTTGATATTTTCATGAGTCATATTTTTCTATACTCTTAGGCTACGTCTACACTGGTATCTTCTTGTGCAAGAACTGTTTTGCGGAAGAATTCTTGCACAAAAAGTCTTCCACAAGAGTGCGTCTACACTGGCATGTGCTTTTGCACAAGTGTCAATGGCAATGTGGATACTCTCTTGCGCAAGAAAGCTCTGATGGCCATTTTAGCCATAGGGGTTTCTTGCACAAGAAATTTACGTTGCCTGTCTACACTGTCCTCTTGCGTAAGAGCTCTTGCACAAAAGGGCTTCTTCCTTGTGAGGAGAGGAATAACTCTTCTGGAAGAAGCCCTGTTTTCAGATGGTAGACTGTAGCTTTATTTGCGCAAGAATGCGCTTGCAGTGTAGACACCTGGCAAGTTTTTGCGTTCTTGCACAAGAAGTCACCAGTGTAGACGTAGCATTAGCGTAGTGACAAATCCCTCAACTTCATTATCCACATCCACCTTCTAAGTGCCTATTCACAGGCCCAGAACAGTAGGTTTCACACTTGGGCATCCAGCATTTGTTTTTTTTGTATTTGTCTCTAGTGTTGCAGCAGCTCTTGAAGGTAGAGCTGGGCTGTTGCAGATACGTTCCTGCAGAGAACAGAACTAAGGAAGGGATAGAGGGCACTTGTGGGAACACAAGCTACCCAGGACAGGATGCATCCCTTTTTTTCCTGACCCATGGGGCTGATTTCTAACACCTAGCCCTGACCTTCCCACAGAGGGGAAACAGCCATTAACTGCTCTGCTCTTGGATTCTTTCCACAGGTTAGCACACTCATAACTCCCCTCGGGATGATGCAAAATGCCTGCTAAGCATCATGCCCTGGGGATGCCTGTATTGGGTTGTTAGAATTTTTTGGAGGAGAACAGTAGGGGTGAGTACTTGGTTTAGAGACCCCGACTCTGTGTAAAATCCCAAGGAGTGGTTAAAGGTCTCCTCCTGGGAGCTCTGCTACATTGTTTCCTTCAGATTTGTTTACTCCTCCTATCTACTGATAGGCCAGGCCCAAAAGAAGTGGCACTTTTCTATACACCTACTTCCTAGCATGTGCACAAAGGCGATGGGACTAGCCCACTAGAGATGCTGGAAGGGTTGAACCACGCAGCTGCTTGTAAGTCAGACTGGAATCCTGCCTCCCTTTATTTTTTGTGCATCTACTGTATATTAGAGTTTGTGTGTCTGTCAGTGTGCTCAAGAACTTCTAAATGGTGAGAGCTAGGACCACCAAATTTACTAGGCAGCTTCTGCTTACCATCACTTAAAGCAAGGTCAGGGTTTGGTTGTGCCAGGACAATGAGATGTGCTTGGAATGGGATTGCTTCTCATAAAACCAAACAGAAAAGAGATGGAAGCCCCAAGCAAGTGAAAGGGGCTGGCTGGGGGCTCCCCCTTCCCAGGACTGCTCCAGCCCCACACATTGCACCCTCTAGAGAAGGTAGGGGAGCTCTTCCCCTATGTCAGGGAGCAAGGCAAATGTTCAGTTTGTTGCATTCCTCACTCTGGCTGGGAGCACAGAGGGCAGATGACTCTGGACCTGCCCCAGCTGGGGGACATGTGCCCCTCCCCCAGCTGTGCCCACTGGAGCTACCCTGGAAAGACTCTTCTCACTTGGCCCCAAGTTGCTGTGATGAGTGAGGGCCAGAGCTGTTCTCGCTCCTGAGGCAGCCTGCACAGTGAACCCCTCACCCCCAGCCCCACCCACAGCAATGACTGAAATAAAGGAAAACAAAAATTGAGTTAAGGACCCGAGCAACACTGGGAAATCCTTCTACTATAAATATAAATCTGATTTATTTATCTTCCTTTGTCTCTTTCTCCCCTGAACTCCATACCCTGGGAGCCCCGCTGCACACACTGTAGCTTGTTCACTGACTCCTCAGGGCATCAGACCAGTTACCACTTTTTGGAGGCTGATGCTAGAGGTCACGCAGCCCCCAGTGGAGCTGAAGACTCCACCCAGAACCAGCTCTTTGGCCTGAGAACACTGCATCCTGTCAGCAGATGGGCAGACTGCCACACCCAAGTTCATTACCACGCAGGCCGCCTGCTACAGAGGAAACAGCACTGCCTCGTGGAACAGGAACACATGTCAAGTCAGAAAACTGTGGGTCTCCTGTGCACACCAGCAACCTCAATAAGGGGCTGGGCTGTGTGCTTGTGCAGTCACACTTTGGTGGCCAAGTGGATGATCAGCTCATAGGTAGCCATCATGATAGCTGTGTTGGGGATCTGGCGCATCATCTGGGCCAGGAGTCCTCGGTACAGAGCCAGGGGTCCCTCTTCATGGACCACCAGCCGCAGGGTCTGCACAAAGGAGCGATAGCGGGACCCTTCTTCTCGCAGCCGTGTCCGGATGACCTCTGGGAAAACAAAGGGATGAGATGTTATAGAGCCCTCTGCAGGCCAGGCTCCTCCCAGCAGGCGCGTGGGGGTGGGGGAACCTGCTCACCGTGTGGGTATGCAATGCAAGAGGCACATGTCTTGGAGATGGCAGCAGCTGCCATGAGACCACAGAAATCACGGCAGTTGGGTGCAAATGCAAGGGCTGCGGGGAGGAGTGGCTGCTGCTCCCTCAGCCGTTGTTTCAGGGCCTCGTAGATGACAAAATGGATGACTGTCTCAGAGACTCCAGCGTAGGAGGCACTGATTCCCCGGTAAAATCCCCGCAGCCCCTCCATGCGGTACACTCGCATGGCACACTGTAGGGCATTACTGTGCTTCTCCTCTCTTGCCCTGCAGAGATCAAGGGGGATAAGAATCACGCATGCACACAACTGTGCCACTAGCTCTCAACGCGGATCAACCCTACATCCCCCACTCTGCTAAAACTCAGCCCTTCCTATTCCTGGGTACCCCACAGCTATGTTGGGAAGCTCATTAACATCGTTTACTTTTCCACAGTAGCCTGGCAGCACATGTTCTGTCAGGAGGTCCCAGCCAGCCCCATGCAGTCTGTGTTACACGTGCCTCCTTCCTTACCGGGCTTCCAGCTGCATCCGGGTTTTCACCAGCCAGATGGGATTGGTGAGTGTGGCAGAGGTGACTCCTAGGGAGTGGAAGGGGAAAGCTCAGAGGTCTGCCAGGCACCGGAGAGGGGACACAACAGTGCAGACAGCTTGTGGGGAGTTCGCTCTTTGAATGCTAGTTAATCTGCAGCTCTTATCAATCTGGACCCAGTTCAGGTTCATAGTTAACTGGTTGACCAGTTAAATGGTAAGCCTCACCCTTCATAGGTAAGGCTTACCAGGTCTGCTGCAGGCCAGCCCCCCCACCTACCCAATTTAATCTGTTGACTGGTTAAACTTAATGTTTAATCAGTGAACTAATTAAGTGGGATTTAACATCCCTAGTTCAGGGGTCCTTTGGAGGAGAAGAGCTCTAAGGAGAGGCCTGTTGGGCTCTGCTTTCCCTTACTGGGGCCACCCGTCTGTATCTGGCAATGGTGCAACCACTGCTGGTAGGAGACTGATGCATTGGAATGTACTGGGAGAATGAGGGCTCAGAAAGCCTGCATTACAGTGAGAGACTCCAGGAGCTCAGTCTGGTAAACTAACAAATAGAAGGTTAAGGGGTGACTTGACCACAATGGGGAACAAATATTTAATAATGAGCTCCTTAGTCAGGCACAGAAAGGTCCATCGACTAGAAATGGAAACTAGACAAATTCAGATACCAAGTAAGGTGCACATTATAAATGATCTAAGGCCTGCGTCCTACAGGTCAGAAGAGATCATCACAATGATTATAGCCTCGTTTTGTGCCTGTGCCTGGAACCAGAAAGAGGGAGGCTGAATCTGGAGGGAGCAGCAGGAAGCAATGAGGTCTGCTGAAGGTGGAGGGTCTCATTAGCAAAAGGGAAGACAACAAGAGCAGGAAAGGCAGCAGGACTGCTGAGCTGGTGTGTGCGGGTCTCCTCTAGGGGAGACCTCCTGTAGGGAGTCTTGTTTTCCAAGGCAATCAAAGACCTAGGCCAATGATACTCAGACTGAGGCCTGCAAGCCACAAGTGGCTCTTTAACATGTCTCCTGCAGCTTTTTCCAGCACATAGTATTAAAATAATGCACTTTAATTATTAACCACTTGCAATAAGTTTGCACTATGTCATTAACCAATTGCCATTGATAAAATGCTAAGGTCAGTCATTTTGCTATGAGAAATATATATAAAAAAATATAAAAACTACGTATTTCCTGCCATCCTGTTTAAATATGACTCGGTAGCAGTCTAGCAAATGAAACAATGAAGCCATAGGACTGACTTTTTGGGTAATGCTGATTGCTAATTTGGCTCCTGACCCTGCCTAGAGCAGACACTGAATGGCTGATGGACGTAAGGTGAATTAAGACAGAGGACTGTTTCCTGTTGAGTTTTACTGACTTAGGAAACTACTGAGCAGGATGGGGTGGGAGAAAGCGCATCAGCAGGGCTACTGAAGAAACGAGGTGATTACGTGAATGAGGACAGTCAGAGCAGTGGCATCAGAGAGGGCCCTCAAGCTAAATGGGCCCACTGGCCTAATCCATCATGCAAGAAGCTCACCTGCACAGACTGCCGAGAGCATGTGAACTTTCTTGGACTCGGGTACGAAGACAACATTGAGCTTCTCCTTAGCCCCAGCATAGGCAGCAAAATAGATGGCCCTGGTTGGGGAGAGACGCACACTTGGAGTGACAACTCACCCAAGAGGAGTAGCACTGATGTGAAGACAATGAGAGGCTGGGACCAAGGTCACAGCTGGGGGTGAATAAACAGACTCTGGGATGTGGAGGTAAATTGGGGAAATACTGAAGAGGCGAGCAAGGATGTGGATAAACAGAAAATGAGAGGCCAAGATCCATGTGGAGGAAAGAGCATGAAGGGACTTTGCCTTCACATAACTTACGCCAGACAGACCCTGCACTGAGGATGCCTCAGAACATCCACACCTGACACCAGGTGCCACCCGCAGCCTCACAGGCCATGTAAAGGGGCCTCCATTAAGTGCCCCCATGGACAGTATCTGGGGCCTGGACACAGTGGGGACTGACTGATAAGGACCTTGACGGGTGTGGCTTTGTGAGGCCCTGTTGGAGAGGGGGAATGTCCTCACTACGTGATTCTTACCTGGAGGGGGCAACTCCAACCAGGTTGGGACCCAGGCCTCGGAAGAGGGAGCGGATCCCTTCCTTCTCTAGGATGGCCCTGTGCAAGAAAGGAACAAATCAAATCAAAGGAGGAATGGGACCAGTCTGCCAGTTCACCTGTTCCTCCTGCCCCTCACACTGCTTTCCCTTCCTCTTGGCATCTCTCCTGGCCTCCTTCCTCCTAGCCCCAGAAGCTGCCTCAGGACTCATCTTCACATCAGTGCAGCACCAGCACAGCAGAGCCACTGTTGTGCTGTAGCGAAGATCAGGGGTGGCCAACCTGCGCCTCTGGAGCGGCACACGGCTCTTCAGAAATGAGTGTTGGGCTCCTTGCACAGGCACTGACTCCGGGGCGGGAGCTACAGGCACTACCTTTCAAATTTGCCAGTGGGGGAGGGGGTGCTCACTGCTCAACCCCCAGCTCTGCCCGAGGCCCTACCTCCACTCCGAATCTCCCCCAAGCCTGCTGTCCTCCTGCTCCATTCTCTTTCCCTCCAGAGACTCCTGCATGCTGGGAAACAGGGGCGTGCTGATCAGCAGGGCTGCTGGCAGGCGTGAGGCGCTGGGGACAGAGCTGACAGGGCTGCTGGCATATTACTGTGGCTCTCTGGCAATGTACATTGGTAAATTCCATCTCCTTTTCAAGCTCAGTTTGGCCACCTTGATGAGGATGTTACTATGCCAACAGCAAGAGCTTCTCCAATCTACCTGCATCAATAAAGCTGCTGCTTCTCCCAAGAGAAGCTCTCCCACGGACACAGTGCTGTCTACACCTGGGTCAGGTTGGTATAACTGTTCCTCGGGGTGGCCTTTTCTCACCCCGGAGCAGAGTAGTTATACCATATAGGGCTGTAGCGGTGGTTCTCAACCCATGTGTGCTACTGGCTGCTCAGACCACACAGCAGGGTCCAGGTTCACCCCTTTTCAGCAGATGAACAAATAAATCTGAACACCACCACCCAGATGTTCAGTTTAGTCAGATGCCTCTTCCCCAGGCCACAAACCCTTTCCACCCTCTCTGGGCTGCAGCTTCTCCTGTAGCCCCCTCCTGGACTCAGCAGCTAGTTAAGTGTTGCTGGAGCAGAGCAATAGAGGGGGGCTTCTGCCCACCTTCAGCTGACCCGTCAGCTGATTCAGGCTTATGGGGCTCAGGCTGCGGTGTAGACACTCCAGCTGAGGCTGCAGCCTGAGCTCTGGGACCTTCCCACTTCACAGGGTCCCAAGCACAGAGTCCAGTCCGAAAATGGACATCTAGATTGCAATTAAACAGTTCCGTGAGCCTGAGTCAGGCGACATGGGCCACCCCTGGGTGTGACTGTGGTGCAGACACACCCACAGAGCTGAGAGAGACATGATGTATGAGAAAACACACCCTGTGCCCTGATGCCTCTTCCTCTCTATGGCTTTCATCTCTAAACCCACTTCCACCTCTCACCTGTCTCCCTCGGCGTGCTCAGCTCTGACTCCCCCAGCCCGAACTACTGGGATTGCCAAGTTACACATGCGAGTAACCCTTTCCCCAGCTCACCTCATCAACTGGAGCACGCCAGGAGAGGGGAGGGCTGGACGCACAAGTCCCCCGCTCAGCCCCTGTAGCTGCACTTCAGGGAGGCAGAGAGGCCGCAGGGCCAATGAGGATGACTGCAGACGTGTCTTCACCACTTCCAGGGGACAGGTCAGGATGGCTCCAGCTGTGCCGCCACATCTGGGGAGACAGTGAGAACAGGCTGGAGTGAACAAGGGTCACTCCTCAGGAACTGGAGGCAGCAGTTCAGAGCTTGGCTGTATTGTTTTTCTGATGTCCAGGCCCTCTGGCTTTCCTCACACATGGCCTCTGACTCCAGCACTGATTAACATGCTGGCTCCAACAGCTCCTGGCCAGCCCTGCTGAGGTGTCAGCATTTGAGACAAGCCGAGTCCTAAGTCCATGGAGAGGACTCAAGCTCATGACCTGAGCACCGGAAAACAGTTCTGCTGCCCAAGACTTTCCTGACGGCGTCGGCAGCTGACTTGACAGCCCTGAAGAGGGTATAATCTGCAGGTCCCCAGAGCTGATTCAGTCCTGCATTAACTGAGTGCTCCCCAACTCTCTGAACCTCCTTCACAGGCCTCAGCTTGCCAGGGAGGAACCCTCTTTCGGTGGGCGGCCCATTTACTCCTGGGCGATTGCTGAAACTGTCACCAATGGAGACAGGTAATAACTGCACTTGTCCCATCAGTACTTGGGCTTATACCCATCAAACTCGTTTAACATACAAGCCACAAATTGCCACCAAATGGAAAGCGTTTTGGTCACTATTGGCCTGGGGCCAGACTGGACCTGGTGCCCTAGAAGAGAAAAAGGTCCAGTATTCCATTCTCCAGACAAGCCCCACAACGTAAGGCCAAACTAGAAGAAAAGGAAAACCACAGTTTGTTTGTCTATTCTTGGCCTTTGGCTGAAGGCCTGAGTCTAACATAACCAATCTGGCTGGTTTACAATCCAAAAGATTTATTTTTTTACAGAGAGTAATTCTAGCTGGTGAACCTTGCCTTGAGCAGTGGAGAGTGGGGTAAGGGGACTTGAGGTGCTCAGTTAGTTCTTGAGATGGGATTTTTAAGTCTCTTTCTCTGACTATCTCAACACTTTGCCCTCCACTGTGTGTCACAAAGGACATGGAGGATAAAATTCTGACCAGAGGCCCTGGGGAGAGAGGCACCATGATAGGTATTTGAGGTAACAGTCCAAGAGATGTGACTATTCAATCTGACAATCAGAGAGGAAAAGTTATTCAACAAAGTCAAGATCTGGGTGTGGGGAGTTTCAGGCCTGTTCTAAATGAAGAGTTTAGGTCAAATTTGACCGCATTAGGCTGATTTTCTAATGAGTCCACACCATTAGGCCTTTTCTGTCAACTTTAATGGACACTAAAGTCAATTTTAATACTCCTGCTTTTCTCATAGAAAAACGGTAAGTTCGATCTTGCATCGTCGACTTTAGGGAAGTGCAGCACTGTGAAAAGTCAGTGTTCTTTGTGTCCCACAGTAGCCTGCTGTGACAAACTTTCAACTCTGTTGTTCTCCAGGTGCACAGGAAAAGCCCCGGGAACATGTGAATTTCATTTTGTGTGTGGCAGGTGTGATGAGCAGACCTCTGAGCAGGCAGCACACCTCAGCAGCACACCTGAGCATGAATGCCCAGACTGCAAGAAAGCACCAGCATGGAGTGTGCAGGAGATCCTGGACCTCTTTGTTCTGTGGAGGAGAGGAATCAGATCAGGCAGAACTATGAAGCAGCAAAAGAAACACAGATACTTATGCCCAGATCGCACAGGGCATGTGGAAAAAGGATATGGCAGGGATGCCCAGCAGTGCTGCATGAAAATAAAGGCGCTCAGGCAGGTGTGCTGGAAGACAAAGGAGGCAAACGGATGGTCTGGGTCAGCACCACAAACAAGTCGCTTTTCCGAGCAGCTGCATGTGATTCTAGGGAGGGGACCTGATCAACGTCCCAGGCGAGTCCATGGATTCCCTCTCACGACACTCCACAGGCAGCAGCATAGTGTGGATGGGGAAGAGAATGGTCAGTAGGTGAGCAGAGAATCCATTCTCATCGACAGCCAGGCGCTTTTTATGTATAACTTTGGAGGCAATCCCCTTCTCTCAGGATGTCTCGCTGCTGGGCACTGATGGCGGGGAGGGCACTTCTGGTGAGTTCTCATTTAAAATCAGGGCTACTTAACACACGGCACATGGCCCTTTTGCATGCAGCCCACGGTGCCTTGAGCCACTTCCTGGGCTGCTTGCCTGCCTCACTGCTACCGGCTGGCCACGCAGGGGAGGGGCAGGCGAGAGGCGGTGGAGCCTTCCCACAAGCAGAGCCGCGCAGCATGGCTCTGATAAAAGCTGCGGTTGTGTGTGTTCGGGCAGAGTGTAGCGAAGGGAAGGGGCAGTTGCCCCTGGGCGCCATGCTAGGGGGGTGCTGGGCTGGGGTGGGAGCAGAGCGCACATCCCCATGCATTGCGGCGAGTCAGAAATGCCTGGCGGACCACGTGCAAACTACAATCAAGTCTCCAAGGCAGCCAGGCCAAGCAGCGGGAACGGCCCACTTTAAGGTATGGTTACATGTCCCATATCGCCAGTGCCTGGCTCTGCAGGAGGGGATTTGGTTGGGGGGTGGACTAGGGGTGCCTGGCTCTGGGGGAAGGATGGGTGCATTGGGATAAAGCAGTGGGCTGGGGTGTCTGACTCTGGGGTAGGAGAGGGGCTATTTCAGCAAATATTGTACTGGCAGTTTTTGTTTGATCTGTTAAAATGGTGAAGCCAAAACAAAAAAGTAGTCAATATAATGGTCTTCTGTTGACGTGTGTTTTAGTAGTTAAATTGCTGAACAGTCATTGCTCATTAAAAGTGCTGTCATATGGGTGGAAATCGGGTAAATACTGCATTGTATTAATATCAACAGAACTGACTTAAATGGATCCTGCGTGTTGTGTAGTCTTGCTTTACTCTTTGTATTCATGCCCATCAGTATGAAAGAAGCTATTTGCATATATTTGAATACTTGCATATATTTGCAGCTGAGCTTAAGTTGTGGCCCTCGGCATGTGCTGTGGGTATCATTTGTGGCTCCCGAGGTTTCCAACGTTGAGTAGCCCTGTTTTAAACCATGCTGCAAGTGGGTTACGGCAATTGTGTGTGATCTTTGGTGTCTCCCCAGAACAGTTTAACAACGTGTCTGAAGATGGAGCGAGACTCCTCCCTGCACATCTCTACAAAGCTCTCAAAGAGGAAGGCTTTCATCCTTCTCACAAGGTTTCTGGGGAGGCTGCCTTATTCTGTCCTCCACCAGAGGCCATCGCCTTTCCGCACCAAGCCTGCATCAAGTCATCTGGAATCACTGCAGCACACAAAGCAGCACCAGACCCAGGTTTCTGGCCACAATCAGTCAGCACCTGCTCCCTATCGCTCTGTGTGATTCAGAGAAGACCGACATCGTGCATGGCAACCTGGATGGAGCAGGTTGGAACTGATACCACAGCATTGGAACTGATACCACAGCAGTACACTTCTGTTGCCTCTCCCCCCAAAGCCTTGTTTGAGCCCTGGCTCAGCAACCAAGCCCAGACTCCCTGGCATCTGTTCGAGCCCCTGCCCTTCCGCCACGCCCAGACAACCTCCCACTCCCACCCGCGGGTTCTTGTGAGAAGGGAAAGTTACACTCTCCAGGTCAATGGGAGGTGAAACACACGATCTCCATGGGAGCCCCTGCCCCGCCACCACACCACTGTGCCCTCCCCACTCTTTGCAGGAGCTGCTATTTGCAAGTACTGTGTTGCACATGCTTTCAAAGCAGAAGAAAATAGCAAGCCCCAAATAGGGAAGTAAGAGGTTAACAGGTTACCCAGTAAGCAGGCAGCTTACGGGCTTGCTTACCACGTAACCACATTACTGGCCTGGCTGGCTGGACTCTTCCCACGGCTAGGGATGTTAGATAGCGGGTAACTGAATGGTCGTGTAACCCACATGAAATTTTAGCAGTTAAATGACTATTCGATAGCCCCCAGAGGTGAGGCCGGCAGCCAGCGTGCTCCAGCCCCACTCCCGGGGAGCTCCCTGTTACCCTGAGCTGCTGCCTCTCTATCAGAGATGCGGGAGGTGATCCATGAGGGGAGCCAGTTTTAAAGCACAGGGCAGCAGCAGCCCTGTCAACGGGAGTCTGAACTCCCCATGGACAGAGGCAGGTCCACAGCAGCAGCCCCTGTCCATGGGGAGTTTGAAACTTCACAGACAGAGAAGCAGCAGCCTCCCCCCACACTTTTAAGCCAGATTCTTCCAGCATCAGCTCCTGCCCCCGCCCCCTTCCCCACTGCCCTGTAGGAGGCAGCAAGGGGGGCAGGCGTGTCTGTGGAGCTCGCATGCACAGAGAGCCGTCTTAAAAGTCAGCTCCCCATGGCTTTTGGCTTCTGCCTGCCCCCTGCACCCTCCATGCTGCTGCCTCTCTATCTGAGGTAGCAGCGTGGGGGTGGAGGAAGGGGCAGGCGGATCTGGTACTCGGGGGGGAAGCCAGGTTTTAAGCCATCTCCCCATGGGCATCAGCTCCTGCATCCCACTCCCCCCTCACCCCTGCTACCTGTGATAGAGGCTGCAAGGGGCAGAGGAGGGGGAGAATGCATGTAGTCAACAGGGTAAAACCATAAGCCCAGGCTTAAAAGTTAATCATGTGATCATCTACACATTGAGATCCTTACCCATGGCAGCCCCTGCCACCTCAGGCTGGGGCAGGGCCGGGGGCAGGGCTGGAGGCAAGGTTGGGGCCAGAGCAGCCCTTGCCAGCCGCAGCAAAGCCGGAGCAGCTTCTCCTACAGTCTCATCCTGTTACACTATGGACAGAGTAGAGACTGCTCCCAAGTTAACCGGTTAAATGCTAGGTTTCACATCCCTAGCCCTGACCTGACCCCTACCACACCTGCCACCAAACCCAGTCCAGCTGCTCCCTTAAGAGCTCTGTGGTGTACCTGCTGCATGGTGGGCACTGAAAAGCATAACTTTGGCCTTGTACATAACACATACCTCTTGTCTTGGACAGATTTTTTTTTTTTATGCTAAGCGACTGGGTTCTGAGCTCTACCATGTATTTCCTGTAAAGTCTGCCCTTCACTTTTGGTTATAGCAGGTGCAACAAGCAAGTTCCACAGCCTCCTCTCCCTAGAACACTGGAGGCAGGGGTGTGTGTGGAGGGAGTCAAGGGCAGCCTCACACTCGACCCTCCCCAGAGATGTGTGGCAGAACATAAAGCTGTCATTCTCACACCTGTGCAACAGCTGACCAGGGGGATTGTAATACGCCGCTTTCTCTTCTCCCCGCTCCCGAAACTCCCGCCCTGACCCTTTTCTGTCCCTGCTTCCTTGAGTTAGAACATAAGAACATAAGAACCAGACCAAAGGTCCATCTAGCCCAGTATCCTGTCTGCCGACAGTGGCCAGCACCATGTGCCCCAGAGAGGGTGGACCGAAGACAACGATCAAGAACTTTCGCTTATTAGTTTTAAACCTGCTCCCCATTAATTTCATTTGGTATCTTCTAGTTCTTCTATTTAGGGAACTAATAAATAACTTTTCTTTATCGGCCCTCTCCACACCACTCATGATTTTATATACCTCTATCATATCCCCCCCTCAGTCTCCTCTTTTCTAAACTGAAAAGTCCCAGTCGCTTTAGCCTCTCCTCATATGGGACCCGTTCCAAACCCCTAATCATTTTAGTTGCCCTTTTCTGAACCCTTTCCAAGGCCAAAATATCTTTTTTGAGGTGAGGAGACCACATCTGTACACAGTATTCAAGATGTGGGCGTACCATAGTTTTATACAGGGGCAGTAAGATATTCTGGGTCTTATTTTCTATCCCTTTCCTAATAATTCCTAGCATCCTATTTGCCTTTTTGACCGCCGCTGTACACTGTGTGGAAGTTTTCAGAGAACTGTCCACGATAACTCCAAGATCCCTTTCCTGATTTGTCATAGCCAAATTAGCCCCCATCATACTGTACGTATAGTTGGGGTTATTTTTTCCCAATGTGCATTACTTTACACTTATCCACATTAAATTTCATTTGCCATTTTGTTGCCCAATCACTCAGTTTGGTGAGATCTTTTTGGAGTCCCTCAGTCTGTTTCTGTCTTGACTATCCTAAACAGTTTGGTATCATCCGCAAACTTTACTACCTCACTGCTTACCCCTTTCTCCAGATCATTTATGAATAAGATGAAAAGGATCAGTCCCAGGACTGACCCTTGGGGTATACCACTAGTTACCCCTCTCCAATCTGAAAATTTACCATTTATTTCTACCCTTTGTTTCCTGTCTTTTAACCAGTTCTCAATCCAAGAAAGGACCTTCCCTCTTATCCCATGGCCATGTAATTTACACAAGAGCCTTTGCTGAGGGACCTTGTCAAAGGCTTTCTGAAAATCTAAGTATACTATATCTACTGGATCCCCCTTGTCCGCATGTTTGTTAACCCCTTCAAAGACCTCTAACAGATTAGTAAGACAGGATTTCCCTTTACAGAAACCATATTGACTTTTGTCCAACAAATTATGTTCTTCTACATGCTTCACAATTTTATTCTTTACTATTGTTTCGACTAATTTGCCTGGTACTGAAGTTAGACTTACCGGTCTGTAATTGCCAGGATCACCTCTACAGCCCTTTTTAAATATTGGTGTCACGTTGGCTACCTTCCAGTCATTAGGTACGGAAGCTGATTTAAAGGATAGGTTACAAACCACAGATAATAGCTCAGCAATTTCCCATTTGAGTTTTTAGAACCCTTGGATGAATGCCATCCGGTCCCAGAGATTTGTTAACATTAAGTTTTTCTATTTGTTCCAAAACCTCTTCTAATGACACTTCAATCCGGGACAGTTCCTCAGATTCATCACCCACAAACAACGGTGCAGATTCAGGAATCTCCCCAACATCCTCAGCCGTGAAGACTGAAGCAAAGAAATCATTTAGTTTCTCCGCAATGACTTTATCGTCCTTGATTGCGCCTTTTATAGCTCGATCATCTAGGGGACCCACAGGTTTTTTAGCAGGCTTCCTGCTTCTAATGTACTTAAAAAACATTTTGTTATTTCTTTTTGAGTTTTTGGCTAGCTGTTCCTCAAAATCTTTTTTTGCTTTTCTTATTATATTTTTACACTTGATTTGACAGTGTTTATGTTCTTTTCTATTTATCTCACTAGGATTGGACTTCCACTTCTTAAAAGATACCTTTTGTCCCTCACTGCTTCTTTTACATGGTGGTTAAGCCACGGTGACTCTTTTTTAGGTCTCTTGCTATGTTTTTTAATTTGGGGCATACATTTAAGTTGGGCCTCTATTATGGTGTCTTTAAAAAGTTTCCATGCAGCTTTCTGGGATTTGGCTCTAGTCATTGTGCCTTTTAATTTCTGTTTAATAAACCGCCTCATTTTTGTGTAATTCCCCTTTTTGAAATTAAATGCCAGGGTGCTGGACTGCTGAGGTGTTCTTCCCACCACAGGAATGTTGAATGTTATTATATTATGGTCACTATTCCCAAGCGGTCCTGTAACGGTTATATCCTGGACCTGATCCTGCGCTCCACTCGGACTAAATCGAGAATTGCCTCTCCCCTTGTGGGTTCCTGCCCCAGCCGCTCCAAGAAGCAGTCATTTAAGCCATTGAGAAATTTTCTCTCTGCTTCTCTTCCTGAGGTGACATGTATCCAGTCAATATGGGGGTAATTAAAATCCCCCATTATTACAGAGTTCTTTATTTTGGTAGCCTCTCTAATCTCCCTTAGCATTTCAATGTCAGTATCGCTGTCCTGGTCAGGTGGTTGGTAATATATCCCTACTGCTAATTTCTTATTATTGGAGCATGGAATTACTATCCATAGCGATTCTATTGAACATGTTGATTCACTTAATATTTTTATTTCGTTTGATTCTACATTATCTTTCACATACAGTGCCACTCTGCCACCCAGCCGGCCTGCTCTATCCTTTCTATATATTTTATATCCCAGTATGATTGTGTCCCACAGATTTTCCTCATTCCACCAGGTTTCAGTGATACCTATTATGTCAATCTCCTCATTTAATATGAGGTACTCTAGTTCACCCATCTTATTAGTCAGACTCCTAGCATTTGCATACAAGCACTTTAAAAATTTGCCACTGCTTATTTGTCTGCCCTTCCCTGATGCATTGGATTCCTTTGTATGCGGTTGTTTGTCTGCTCTGGCCCATGGTTTGCCCTCTCCCCTCCTCTCTTTCTGACTACAGCTTAGAGAATCTCTATCAATGGATTCTCCTCTAAGAGAAGTCTCCCTCCGATTTACGTGCATCTCCGCACCAATCAGCTTTCCCCCATCTCTTAGTTTAAAAACTGCTCTACGGCCTTTTTAATGTTTAGTGCCAGCAGTCTGGTTCCACCCTGGTTTAGGTAGAGCCTTCCTGTATAGGCTCCCCCTCTCCCAAAAGAGTCCTCAGTTCCTAATAAGTCTAAACCCCTCTTCCCTACACCATCGTCTCATCCACGCATTGAGACTCTGAAGCTCTGCCTGCCTACCTGGCCCTGCGCGTGGAACTGGAAGCATTTCCGAGAATGCCACCATAGAGGTCCTGGATTTCAGTCTCTTTCCTAGCAGCCTAAATTTGGCCTCCAGGACATCTCTCCTACCTTTCCCTATGTCATTACATGTACCATGACCACCGGCTCCTCCCCAGCACTACACATAAGTCTGTCTAGATGCCTCGAGAGATCCGCAACCTTCGCAGCAGGCAGGCAAGTGACCACACGGTTCTCCCGGTCATCACAAACCCAACTATCTATGTTTCTAACGATCGAATCACCCACTACTAACACCTGCCTCTTCCTAGCTGGCATTCCCTCCCCCTCAGAGGTATCCTCAGTGAGAGAGGATACCGCAACATCCTCTGGGAGGAGGGTCCCAACTACAGGATGATTTCCCTCTGCTCCCATTGAATGCTCTGTTCCCTTGAGACTTTCATCCTCCTTAAGAGCACTGGGGCTCTCCGACTGGAGGTGGGACAGTACTACAGTGTCCCGGAAAGTCTCATCAACATAGTCTCTACCTCCCTTAGCTCTTCCAGCTCAGCCACCCTGGCCTCCAAAGCCCGAACTCGGTCTCTGAGGGTCAGAAGCTCCTTGCAACGGATGCACACATACGCCACCCGCCCACAGGGCAGGTAATCATACATGTTACACTCGACACAATAAACAGGATAGCCCCCACTCTGCTGCTGGGCTTCTGTCTCCATTTTTCTAATGAATAAGTTTAAGTATAAACTGGGATTCTTTTTAAACCTCTGGAATATAGATTATTCTAAGAGTTATGTTTTAAAGAAGGTCAGAAGCCACTAGTGCCCTCTAAACTCCCCCTCTCCAAACTCTCCTGTTAGCTGTTCTTGGTTGCTGAGTCACAGGCTTATATAGCTCTGGTAGCCCCTCTCCGTGACTGAGGCTCAGCCAATTAACAGAGGCTTCTAGATTTCAAACCTTTTAGAAGCTCCTGGAGAACTCCCTCTCCAAACTCTCCTGTTAGCTGTTCCTGGTCGCGCTCCAAAATAAAAATGCATTTTTTCCCTAAATAAAAATGCATTTCTCAACAACAGTATCTTTATTGCTTCTGTTGCTTGGGGAGGGGGTCATACAGGCAAGCATCCTTAATGCAGGAGGCACTTTGTTAAGAGCATCACGCACAACTATCATATTGCCATCTGGCCATTCACAAAGCAGTTTCTCAAAGCCTCTTATTTCCAGTGCCCCTGAAGTGCTCTCCTTATTGCGTTGGTGTCTGGCTGCTCACAATTAGTAGCTAAGTGCTATCCCTCGGCCACCCATCCTAGCATAAAACTTTCCCCCTTACTGTCAGGCATGCTGCACCCAGCAATGGGAATGTTGCTTTCACTGAGGTCTGACCTCGTCAATAAAATGTGAAACCTTCTCTTTAAAGTCCAGAAGCACATTCTACCACCATTCTGCACTTGCTCAGCCTGTAGCTGAACTGCTCCTTTCTGCGGTCCACACAGCCTCTGTATCAATTCATGAGCCATGGGAGCCAGGGATAGGCCAGATCTCCATGGATCACTATTGGCATTTCCACATCTCTGATGGTAATTTTCCAGTCAGGGAAGAAAGTTCCAGCTTGCAGCTTTCTGAAGACACCCAAGTTCCTAAAGATGCATGTGTCACGAATTTTTCCTGACCATCTCACATTGATGTCAGTGAAATGGTCCTTTCCATCAACGCCTGCAATACCATTGAGAACTATCCCTTGTGGTTTAGGCGGTCGGGTGCCAAGGTAAGGATGTGAATTCCATCTATCGGCTCACCAGAGTTAGGGAACCGCAGTGCGGTAAAGCCATTCCCTAGGTCCTGCACATTTCCCAGAGTCACTACCCTTTGTAGCAGAAGGGTATTGATTGCCCTGGCTACTTGAATCCAGCAGCCCCCACTGTAGATTTACCCACTCCAAATTGATTCCCAGCTGACTGATAGATGTCTGGCATGGCAAGTTTCCACAGGGCTATTGCCACTCATTTATTAACTGTCAGAGCGGGTCTCCTTCTGGTACTGCTGTACTTTAGGATGGGGGGGAAAGCAATTCACAAACTTCCATGAAATTGGCCTTATGTATGCAAAAGTTTTGAAGCCACTGCTGATTGTCTATGCGGTCTTGACATAACTATGCGGTCCCACCAGTCCGTGCTTATCTCACAGCACCCGAAATGACATTCCACCATGTCAAGACGATTGAATGCCACCAAAATCTGCAAACTGCTTATCTCAAATGCTTCACAGATTCTTCCTTCTTCCTGTGGGCCCTGCATAGGCTCTGGACATACTGCAGCCTAAAGTGCAAGATGGTTGATTTGACTGCCAGAGTGCTTTGCTGCTGAATGGGTTCCATGCTTACCCTGCTATGGTGTCTGCACGGATAAATCCTGATAACAAAAAGGCACATGTGCAGAAATAAAATCTACCAGAACATCTATACCAAGGAGAGAAGCATGAAGGCAAAAGTTAGGAGAACTAGAATAGGCCTTGGAAGAGAAGCTTAATATTATAGGTATTACTGAAACACAGATGACTTACAAATCAACAAGATACCACACAGAAGTCAAGGGAAATGTGACTTCCAGAAACTTCTGTGACATTTTCTATTTTGCAGCTCCCAGCTGCGGGGGCATGGGACCTTAGCACTCTAAGCTCTGGGCAGGACCTCAGAGCTGCAGCAAGAATGGGTGCTGGTCCAACCACCTTCCTTCTCCGACTTGTCACAGTTATTTTAGTAAAATCAGGGAAAGGTAACAGACTTCTGTGTTTTTTTTTGTTTATTGCCATGACTTGTCCCTTTTATTAAAAATAACCAGGAAAAAAATCTTAGCCTTAATCATAGTAGCTGGCTATGAACTATATGCAAAGGATAGATTAGGTGTAGAAAGGAGGGAGCAGGGCTAGACCCAATAGATTCCACTAAGATAAACTAGTTTGTATGGACCCAAATCTCAAGTTGTAAGAGCACAAATATACAAGCAGAGGGTCACTCACTGCCTGCACATCAAGAAAGGTTTTGAGTGCACAGCGGTGAGGGGGATCACAGGCAACAAAAATATTCCAATTGAACCACTGTCACAACAGGATATGGTTTAGAGATGCAATTTCTAGGTACTGTATAGGGATGTTAAAAGTCGTTTAATCAGGTAACCGTGTAAAATGTTAGCAGTTACAAGCACTACGGGCCTTGCACTATAAAACTTAAATAAGCTTCATACTGCAGGGCAGAATTTAATCAGTAACATTAACCGATAAGTACCAGCTTATCAGTTGCACAGTTAATTGGTTAAACTCTAACATCCCTAGTACTGTAAAGGATTGCTCCTTGCAATAATCAGTGCTGCAGCACACAGGAGGAGAGGCTATTCTTAACTTAGCTGTATATAACACATAGTTTATTCACATAGTAGCTGTAATTGAGTTACTTAGTATTAATGACCGCAATATCATGGACTTCAACATCCTAAGGAGAGGAAAAGTATTAGAACTAGCATAGTGATACTATACTTCAGAAAGGAAGATTTAAAAATACAAGTCAAGATGCTAGTCAAAAAGTACATAAGGTCAAAAGCAAAGAAATTAAAATCCTTAGATGAATTACAGAAGCTGGTTAAGCAATTCTGAGGGAGCCCCAAAACAAATGCAGATCTGTACATTAGTATGGCTAAATAGCAAGACTCAAGAGTAGGGCCCTACCAAATTCTTGGCCATGAAAAACACGTAATGACAGTGAAATCTGATTTCTCCTCTTGAAATCTGGTCTCTAGTGCATTTTTTCCCTATACAGATTTCATGGGAGGAGACCAGCGTTTCTCAAATAGCAGATCCTGACCCAAAAGAGAGAGAGGGAGAGTGTGTGCGTGAGTGAGAGACAGGTGTCACAAAGTTATTATAGGAGGGTTGCAGTATGCCACCCTTACTTCAGCACTGTCATCAGAGCTGGGTGGTTGGAGACTGGCAGCTCTTGGCCAAGCGTCTAGTTCTGAAGGCACGGCCACTGCCAGCAACAGTGCAGAAGTAAGGGTGGCAATACCATACTATACCATGCCTCCCTTATTTCTGTGCTGCTGCCTTCAGAGCTGGATGGCAAGAAAATTGAGGCCACTGAGTGCCCAGCTCTGCAAGCAACAGCACAGCCTTCAGAGCGGGGATCCCAGCCAGTAGCCACTGTTCTCTGGCTGCCTAATTCTGAAGGCACCACCACCACCAGCAGCATCACAAAAGTAAGCGTAGCGGTACTGTAACCCCACACACAACTTTGTGCTCCCTCACCCCAGCCACAACGCCTTTTTGGGGCAGGACCTCTACAATTACAGTGCTGAAATTTCAGATTTAAATAGCAGAAATCATGAATTTTTTTATTTTTAAAACCCATTACTCTGAAATTGACCAAAGTGGACCCTAAATTTGCAAGGGTTCTAGTCAACAGGTTCTCTGAGGGAGCAAAATGCCCCTGGCTGATGGGGTTAAGTATATCAGGAAAAAAAATACTAACAATAGCATAGCTCCAGAACTAAATGGGAATTGTAAAACAGTTCATAATTATGCAGAAAAGGCAGGAGTGGTCAAAAATATTTCTGTTCTGTGTTTGGAAGCAGGATAAGGTACTCTCCTATCGTTAGGATGAGAAATACCTTTCAGTCCTTTAGTAACTAAAGAGGGTGTTAAACTCCATCCACTGGAGACAAGAGTTTAAAAATCAACAGTCCCAGATAGGCAATTATTTTAGGATGCTTGGGTGTGACTTGATTATAGTATCCAGTACCTGGTATTTTCTCCCCATGAAGCTAAAAAGATCTATTTAATTTAGTGGAAAAAGGCCTAACAAGAACCAGTGGCTGGAAGTTAAAGGCAGATGAAAATGCAAATTAGAGCGAAGGTACAAATTGTTAGCAATGAGAAAAACAACAACAACAAAAAAAGCAGTGACCTAGAACTTTAAAGACTAACAGGACGGTTTATGATGTGATGAGCTTTTGTGGGGCAGACCCACTTCTTCAGGTATATGATCTGAAGAATTGGGTCTGCCCCATGAAAGTTCCATCACCTAATAAACCATCTTGTTAGTCTTTAAAATGACCGCTTTTTTGGTTTTACCAAGATCAGACTAACACGGTTACCTCTCTGTTACTTTTTAGCAATGAGAGTGATTACTCCCTGGTATCAACTACCAAAGGAAGTGATGGATTCCCAAACTCATGAGGTCTTTAAATCAAGACTGGATGCCTTACTGGAAGATACAATTTAGTCAGCAAGGGTTGAATACAGAGGCATCTAGGTGTAATGTTATGGTCATTACAATGCAGAGGTCAAATCGGATGATCCAAGGTCCCTTGTTATCTATAAATCAGTTAAGGACATTGTAAAGAGGCAATGTTGTTTCTTTGCATGAGTCTTCAACCACTGAAGGATGTTGGGGAAGATATCTATCCACACCTGCTCTTTTGTGATAAGAGAGCTGTGGCACTGCTAGAGACAAAGAGGAGATGCTGGAATAAACTGGTAGTCACCAGGAGTAGATGGTGAATCTATGAGTTCTGACAAATTTAATAGATTGCAACAAAGAGGCTGAGTTTGTTAACAGGAACATGCAATCTTATTAAAATCAGCTACTGTACTGGAGGGTAGCAACCACTGTACCAATCCCTGAAAATGGTGCTATGAATGACCCTGGAAATTACAGACAGTGAATCTTCTCTGCACCAGGAAAACTGACTGAAATCATCATTAAAAAAACACCATAAAACCTTCAGTGTGAACATAAGCAGGAACAAACCATTGCAGCATCTGCAAAGGAAAATGTATTATAATTCTTTGAATTTATTAATAGCTGATTAAAGAGAAAACTGGTGGATCTAGCTTTCAAAAAGCCTTTACCAAAAGCCCTCACAATAAGTTAATAAAGGAAAGCAAGTAGCATGGGGTGAGAGGTCGGGTTCTGTCACAGAATGTAATTTTTTTTAAAAGAAGTATAAATGGCCAATTTCCATCATGGCAAAAGGTTAAGAATGGTCTGCTTCATTCTACACTAGGACTGATATGAATTTGTTAATGACCTGGAAAGCAGGGATGGGTGAACAGTGAGGTGGTAACATTTGTAAACGATAATTATTTAGATGAGTCAAGACCAGAGAAAACTGTGAGAAACTTCAGAAGGACTTAACCAAGCAAGGTGAATAGACAAAACAAAAATAAATTCAGGCACAACAAATGCAAGACAAAACACACTGCTAGGAATCATATGACTTTATCCTATACCTTACTAGCTTCTCAACTAACTGTAGCCTGGATGTCCTTGTGGTCAATAAAAACCTCTGTTCCATGGGCAGTGGCAATCAAAAAGTCTAAGAAGATGTCACAATGTAGAGGAATGGGATTGAGAATAATAATGGAACTGCTCCAACACTTTACAAAAGCAACGGAATGCCCTGACATAGAACCTCTGGAAGATGACATAGATGAGACAGAGGTTCCTTCTACTCCATTCATCTGAAGAAGTGGGCTGTGCACACAAAAGCTCATGATACCGTCTACATGTTTTATTAGTCTATGAAGTGTTGCAAGGCCATTTGTTGTTTTTTAAGTTTTTCACAGATGAAACAGATAGGCTATAGAAATGGGGAGTGAAAATGGTGCCAAGAATGGAGAGACTTAGGAGGTGAGACTGAAAAGACTATCTTAGAGAGATTAAGAGGGGATTCAATAAAGGTATACTAACAAAGGGAATTAGATGGGCGGGAGGGGGGGGGAGGGGTACTCTTTACTCTCCCAAAGAAAATTGAAAACACTTTTCATCCATGCATAATCACCAGGAGCAGCTTTTGGCAATGAATTCACATTTCAAGAGTTTAATGAGATTCCATATAGAAGCTCACATTTATATGGATGAGAACTCCTATTACATCAGTAAGGATTAAAACCTCCAAAATTCTGGTCCGGGGGAAGAGGGTGAAAACCATGGTATTTCATCACTGCCCCTCTTGGGTTTCCTGCCTCTTCCTCTGAAACTACTGGTACTAGCCACTATCAGAGACAGGGCAGTGGACTAAAACTATTGGCTGGACTCAATCCGGTAGTTCTCATGAGATACAATTACTTACTATAAATTGGATTTCTGGATGTATAATATTTCGCTCTTGCTGGCACTAATTGGAGCATCACAAAACACTCACACCAGAGTATCAGCTACAATTTTGCTCTCTAGCATAAAAGGAAAAAATGAGATACAGAGGTGGAAAGGGACTTGCTCAAGATCACATTACCAGTCACTGACAGACTGGGGATTAGGTCACCCCCCCCCACCCATATATTACCATAGCTGAGAAGCAAAATCTTGATTCTCAACTTACAGACCCCCTTTCGAGCCACCAGTGACTGGATCCCATTCCCTCCTATAATTTAGCCAAGTGCAAGAGCTGCGACACAATTTAAAGAGGAAGATATGCAGGAATTTGTCCTTTATTTTGTTAATCAGAGGGTTTCTTAGGAAACAGCTGAGATGTCCCTGGACTGATTTTACTGAGATGATTCCTCATCTAGCTCATTTCCCAACTTCCCTCAACTTCTGCATTCCCACATTTCCTGTTGAATTCAGGTGGGGGACCTAGGTGGAAAAACTGGCCTACAAACTAAGCAACCTCATTCTCTGTCCATGCTGAGGTTCTATTCTATTCATAGGTGAGGATCCTTTCATAAGTACAGCCATATAAACTTGCCCAAGGCATCACATACATGTCTGATGTGACTGAGCCTGCACTTGAGACTAAAACAGAAGAGCGTGGGTCATGACTGAAGGGCATTGCCAGTAACCAGGGCATGAGGAAGGATAGACTTCTCTACACTGAGCCCTTTAGCAGCTACTCTTGGGAGCCAGAATATATGGAACTGGAATACACTTGGGAGGAAGTGCTACCTCTTGGCTCATGTGCTAGACACCAGGAGAATGAGGGCTAGAGAGATATATGCAGAAAATCTGGGTCTGGCGTGTCCCTGACCCAACCCTTGGCTCCCCTGAGAGGAGAGGTATACAGCAGCAAACACTGAAGGGGAGTAGGAGGAGGGTGCAATGAGAGAGTTGGGGAGACTGGAGACTCATGTTCCCATCTGATCTGGAGAATGGGCAAGGCACATGTCTGGGGGAATACTGAGGAAAGATATATGGGATCTACAGCCCAGAAGTGTGGGAAACCTGGCACTCTGGAGGAGCAGCAGACAAATGCATGAGAAAGTATCACAGAAATGCAGAGCAAGGCAGAGGAATAGACCAGACAAGGGTGAACCCACAAGCAGGACTGGAGTCAGGCATATGGAGCTCAACACAGACAGAAGAGGTCTATGCCAGAGACAGGAAAGGACATGTGGCACTGAGAGGAACTAGCACAGAGATGAAGCAAAATGCAGGACAATGTAGCACTTTAAAGACTAACAAGATGGTTTATTAGATGATGAGCTTTCGTGGGCCAGACCCACTTCCTCAGATCAAATAGTGGAAGAAAGTAGTCACAACCATATATACCAAAGGATACAATTAAAAAAAATGAACAAATATGAAAAGGACAAATCACATTGCAGAACAGAAGGAGGATGCGGGGGGGTGGGAAGGGGGAGGAAGGAAGGTAAGTGTCTGTGAATTGCTGATATTAAAGGTAGGGAGAGTGGGATGTTTGTGAGTTAATGGTATTACAGGTGATAATTGGGGAAACTGTCTTGGTAATGGGTGAGAAAGTTCAAAGTCTTGTTAAGTCCTTTGTGATAAGTGTCGAATTTTAACATAAATGACAGTTCAGAGGATTCCCTTTCAAGTGCAGATGTAAAAGGTCTTTGTAGCAGAATGCAGGTGGCTAAGTCATTTAGAGAGTGTCCTTTCTGGTTAAAGTGGCAAGAAACTGTTTTCTCTTTGTGATCTTGTCTGATATCTGTTTTGTGGGCATTAATCCTTTGGCGAAGTGTCTGAGATGTTTGTCCAATGTACATAGCAGACGGACACTTTCGGCACATGATAGCATAGATTATATTTCTGGATGCGCAGGAATATGTGTTCTTGATCTTATAACTTACTTGGTTAGGTCCAATAATGGTATCAGCAGAATGAATATGTGGACAAAGCTGGCAACGGGGTTTGTTGCAAGGGAAGGTACCAGGGTTGGTATTAGTGTGGTATGTCCTGTGGTGGTTGGTAAGAATCATCTTGAGGTTAGGTGGTTGTCTATAGGAGACTATGGGTCTGTCTCCCAGAGCCTCTTTGAGTATGGTATCCTGTTCCAATATAGGCTGTAGTTTATTGATAATGTGTTGGACAGGTTTTAGTTGGGGGTTGTAGGTGATGACAAGTGGTGTTCTATTGTTGGTTTTCTTGGGTCTGTCTTGAAGTAGATGGTTTCTAGGTATTCGTCTGGCTCTTTCAATTTGCTTTTTTATTTCTCTGGGTGGGTAGTTGAGATTTATAAATGCTTGGTAGAGATCCTGAAGCTTCTGGTCTCTGTCAGTGGGGTTAGAGCAGATGCGGTTGTATCGAAGGGCTTGGCTATAGACGATGGATCGTGTGGTGTGTTCTGGATGGGAGCTGGATGCATGTAGGTAACTGTATGAGTCGGTGGGTTTTCTGTAGAGAGTGGTGTCTAATTTTCCATTGTTGATTTGTACGGTGGTGTCCAGGAAGTGGATCTCTCGTGTAGAATGGTCCAGGCTGAGGTTGATGGTGGGGTGTAGGTTGTTGAAATCTCTGTGGAATATCTCCAGTGTTTCTTGGCCATGTGTCCAGATCATAAAGATGTCATCGATGTACCGTAGGTAGAGGAGGGGTGAAAGGGGACGGGAGTTGAGGAAACGTTGTTCTAGGTCAGCCATAAAGATGTTAGCATACTGTGGGGCCATGCGTGTACCCATGGCTGTGCCGCTGATCTGGAGGTATAAGTTGTTCTCAAACTGGAAATAATTGTGGGTGAGAACAAAGTTACATAGGTCTGCTATCAGGTTGGCAGTAGTGACCTCTGGGATAGTGTTTCTAATTGCTTGTAATCCGTCTTCATGTGGGATGTTGGTATATAGAGCTTCTACATCCATGGTGGCAAGGATGGTATTATTGGGGAGGTTATCGATGTTTTGTAGTTTCCTTAGGAAGTCAGTAGTGTCTCGGAGATAGCTGGGGGTATTGGTTACGAAGGGTTTGAGAAGAGTGTCTACATAGCTGGATAGACCAGTAGTGAGCGTGCCAATACCAGAGATGATGGGACGCCCTACGGTACATCGATGACATCTTTATGATCTGGACACATGGCCAAGAAACACTGGAGATATTCCACAGAGATTTCAACAACCTACACCCCACCATCAACCTCAGCCTGGACCATTCTACACGAGAGATCCACTTCCTGGACACCACCGTACAAATCAACAATGGAAAATTAGACACCACTCTCTACAGAAAACCCACCGACTCATACAGTTACCTACATGCATCCAGCTCCCATCCAGAACACACCACACGATCCATCGTCTATAGCCAAGCCCTTCGATACAACCGCATCTGCTCTAACCCCACTGACAGAGACCAGAAGCTTCAGGATCTCTACCAAGCATTTATAAATCTCAACTACCCACCCAGAGAAATAAAAAAGCAAATTGAAAGAGCCAGACGAATACCTAGAAACCATCTACTTCAAGACAGACCCAAGAAAACCAACAATAGAACACCACTTGTCATCACCTACAACCCCCAACTAAAACCTGTCCAACACATTATCAATAAACTACAGCCTATATTGGAACAGGATACCATACTCAAAGAGGCTCTGGGAGACAGACCCATAGTCTCCTATAGACAACCACCTAACCTCAAGATGATTCTTACCAACCACCACAGGACATACCACACTAATACCAACCCTGGTACCTTCCCTTGCAACAAACCCCGTTGCCAGCTTTGTCCACATATTCATTCTGCTGATACCATTATTGGACCTAACCAAGTAAGTTATAAGATCAAGAACACATATTCCTGCGCATCCAGAAATATAATCTATGCTATCATGTGCCGAAAGTGTCCGTCTGCTATGTACATTGGACAAACATCTCAGACACTTCGCCAAAGGATTAATGCCCACAAAACAGATATCAGACAAGATCACAAAGAGAAAACAGTTTCTTGCCACTTTAACCAGAAAGGACACTCTCTAAATGACTTAGCCACCTGCATTCTGCTACAAAGACCTTTTACATCTGCACTTGAAAGGGAATCCTCTGAACTGTCATTTATGTTAAAATTCGACACTTATCACCAAGGACTTAACAAGACTTTGAACTTTCTCACCCATTACCAAGACAGTTTCCCCAATTATCACCTGTAATACCATTAACTCACAAACATCCCACTCTCCCTACCTTTAATATCAGCAATTCACAGACACTTACCTTCCTTCCTCCCCCTTCCCACCCCCCCGCATCCCCCTTCTGTTCTGCAATGTGATTTGTCCTTTTCATATTTGTTCATTTTTTTTAATTGTATCCTTTGGTATATATGGTTGTGACTACTTTCTTCCACTATTTGATCTGAGGAAGTGGGTCTGGCCCACGAAAGCTCATCATCTAATAAACCATCTTGTTAGTCTTTAAAGTGCTACATAGTCCTGCATTTTGCTTCAACTACCCCAGACTAACACGGCTACATTTCTATCACTATAGCACAGAGATGAAGAGCATGCCCCAGAATGAGGGCTGACAGGCTCAGGGGCACGCAGAAGGCACACTAAGAGCTGCACTGCAAAAGCCCCGCTGAGACAAGGAGAGGATCAAGGAAATGAGGTGACCGATACAGGGATGGACCCCACCCCCACAACTCAACTGATGGGACCATGACACGGCCCACAGCTGTGCAGAAGCAGGCAGGCCCTGCCGGGGAGAGGGGGGGGGAAGATTGAACACCCCAAAGCACAACGACGTCAGCAGCCCGGCCTGCAGCTGCCCGGGTGGTTGTGCTGTTAGGGAGGCAGGGAACCGGGCCTACGCTCCCCGGGGTCCCCTCCCGCATGGGGCTTTGCTCAGGCCGCCGGCAGACACCGCCAGATGCGCGGGCGCCAAACTCACGCCCCGCCCCCCGAGTGCCAGCGCCGCGCGTGCCGCAGCTGGGCCTGCGGCCTGGACCCGGGGGCTCCCCACAGGGTCTGGGGCCCCGCGCGCGCGCTCACCCTCCTGCGAGCAGGTGCAGCAGCGTGCTCCGACAGGGCATCCCCGGCGCGCTCTGCCGCGTGGCCCGCGGCGCGCCTGGCTCCCGCCCCGCCGCGTGGCCCCCGCCTCCCATTGGCCGCCGGGCCGCTCCGCCGTGACGCGCGCGCCGGGGACAGCTTGTCCTTTGCCAGGTGACTGACGTGCGGGACTCGGGAGGGAGCCGCCCCTCGCGTTGCAGCAGCGCCGCCAGCTCGGGCGCCGGGCGGGGCCGGGTTGCAGGCGGCGCGGCTGCGCAGGCGGGGCGGGAGGCCCTGCGGAGGAGTCCCCGGGGCTGGCGTGGGGCGCGTAGCCAGCTCATGGGGAGGGGTGCGCGGGCGGCGGGAGGGGCTGAGGCGCTTATAAAGGGAAGGATCCAGCATGTCTGAAACGCCCTTGTATGGCTTCCCCGCTGCCTTCTCGCTTTCGCCTCCGAGTGAAACGTGCCTGTACCTGTTTTCTGTGTTTCAGTCTAGTCAAAGCTCTGGCGGGAGGACAGAGTGCAAGATACGGGGCTCTCACTTGCTTAGTGACTGGTGATAACATTCTCACACTCTCTGTAGCACCGTCCATCCAAGAACTCTTAAGGATTCAAAAAAGCAATTAATTCGTCACAAATCTCATTATCTTTAATGTCAATGTGGGGAAACTGAGGCACAGAAAAACCCAGCTTGCTTTGTCCACGACCAGGTATATAGCAGGGAAGTGAGGGAGATGGGTACAAAACCCAGGAATCCTAAATTTTGGTCCCCATGCTCAACTAGCTTTAGGAAAAGAAAATATCCACATACACATGTTCAAATCATTGTAATTTATGTCAAGAGTTTTTTTTTCTGGCTCTCAATAATAAAGTTAATGTACAGTTATGTCTGTTCTTTACTAGACCTAAACAGAACAAACACAAATAAGGTGCTGTGCAAGTTCTTGGTTTTTCTTCTTGTTTCTTTTGCTTTTTTTTTGGTCTTTTTTTAAAAAACATTTCCTAGCAAGTCTGCTGCCGTGAAAAGTGTTTGTCACTTTTCAGTCTCCCAGCTAACTACTAAGTAAGTGGCTGTGAAAAGTGAAATTAACAAACATACAAATTTACTCAACCCTGGTAAGCCAGGAAACAAATTAAGCCCTGAACAGGGAAGTGAATGGGGAGGCAGCAGAGACCAGGGAGGAGGGTGTATGTGAACCCAGGGAACAGAGTCCAATGCCCAGTGGAGGAAGCTCTGTGGATGGAGCCTGGTGCACACCACTCTAGGGCTGAAGTTGGATCCCACTGTCTAGCAAACAGGAGAACTCAGTGGCTGCCTGCTCCTCTACCCTTTGTTTCTCCAGAGGGGAGGGCCCAACCTCTGCTGACAGCCTTTGGGTAGAAGCCACTGCTCCCTCCCTCCTCCCTCACAGCCCAGGAGGCAGTGGCTGCAGGAAAAGCCATTGTGGCAGCATTTGAGAAACACCACTCAAGAGGCAGAAAAGTCTCCTGAAAAGATTTAGTCCCTGGCTTTGTCAGTAAAAGGTTTCCTAGACCTGATATTGAAGTTTGAACATCAGTGTATGTAGGAGATGAGACTAGAGCTC
Organism: Pelodiscus sinensis; assembly: GCF_052426305.1. Classification (NCBI taxonomy): domain Eukaryota; kingdom Metazoa; phylum Chordata; order Testudines; family Trionychidae; genus Pelodiscus; species Pelodiscus sinensis. Next base: position 142,751,524 of record NC_143052.1, on the reverse strand, counting down.
TTCAGTACAAGCAATTGTGTGTGCTTCCACAGACATCTCTTTGTTTTGTGGGTTTGAATTGATTCAGAATCTGAACACAAATCATATTCACCATAAACACTTCCATTTTATACCACAGGTTTGTGTTTTAATAGTGGCAAGTACAGGCTGAATCTTCTGTACATGGAGTACAGCCTGGGCACTGGCAGGGAAAGTTCCCCATCCCCCAATAACGTACCTCATAGGGTGTGTTCATATGCAATGTAGGATGTAATTGCTGTATGGGTGGACATGTGTGCACTAGCATGCCTAAGAATAGCAGAGTCATACAGTGGCTCAGGTTTCTGTGTGCAAGCATCTTGGGGACGATGGGTATATATTTGTGCTGATGGCTGTGGCACTGCATCTACACTATTTTTAGCTATGCTAGTGCTGGTAAAGCTATGTCTATCACTGCTGCAGTCACACTTCAGACTGCAAGTAGACATACACATAAGAACATAAGAATGGCCATTACTGGGTCAGACCAAAGGTCCATCTAGCCCAGTAGACTGTCTGCCGACAGCGGCCAACACACACAGAGCTCTGAGCAGATGAGCCAACAGATTTGCCCGGCCCCACCAACAAGGTGGGTAGGGAACCAGCTCTGTGTTCCCAGAAGAGGCGGAGCCTCTGGTGGAACGGCTAGGACAGGGCTACTTAACATGTGGCTTGTTTGTTTGCGGCCTGTGGTGTGGTTTGGGTTTATGCGGGGCTCAATACGCGGCCCACGGGTGGGATCCTTTGAACATGGCCTCCACTGGCCTCGCTGCACCGTTCCCCACTGACTCCCCATCGCTAGACACCTTGCCCCCTCTCCTCCGCCTACGCTTGTAGGCCAGCGGCTGGGTTTCCCCAGCTGGCCCGTCGCCGGCGGCTGCACGGGGCTTCCTCCGCCTCCCTGCAAAGCGACGGAGTGTTTGCCGCTCAACATGCCATTCCCCGGCGACCCCCCTTGCCGGACGCAGTGCGGGTCCCGGCAGACTCATCACGGGGCATACTCCCGACCCCACCCAATCCCCCTCCCCTTCCCTCCTCTTCCCTTCCCCAGAGCCAAACACCTCTCCTCTCTGCTGTAACCCAGTCCCCTTTCTCCCCCAACCTTATGTCCTGGCCCCAACAGACACCACCGCTTGAAACGCAACCCCCACCTTTTCCATTATTTTCAATGGGAAAATTGACCCCGTATAACACGTTTTCATTTAACACGGTCATTTTCTGAAACATATCGATAGTGTTAAATGAGAAATTACTGTACATCCTCTGATAAGGGAGCAAAGAAAACCAGTATGTTCCTGCCCCCTCTGTGTAATAGCTGTTCAGAGAGAAGAAAGGATAGAAAATCCTGACTCCTCCCCCCATCATATGTCATCTGCTGACGTGGGGTTAGAGAATTAAGGTATGTTCCAATGTAGGAGCTATTGTTTGATATCAAAACAGCAGGATTCATAGCTCTTAGATCTGTCATTCCCTGAAACCGTTCTGCACTGTGGTGGCAATAACACAAAAGTAAACGATAAATTAAGAACCACATTTCAGGGACATAGGCGAGACATAGACAGTGATGCTTTCCCCTTTGACTGGGTACTAAGTCGTATTGCCAGCAGGGTGCTAGGCTGCTGTGCTGCAAGGAGTGATGTGGGTGGCACATTGGGGCGAGAGTGCCCTTTCTTCTGAGCCAGTTCTGTTCCCACACTTTTAAAATGGCTGGTCTTCTGTCCACGATGCTGGAGATTGAGCAAATGAGTTTTTGGCAGCCTCAATAATGAGATGAGGGGGACTGGAGAGCTGGGGGAAGAAATGGCTGTTCTCTGCTAAGGTTCTGTCAGGCCCTCCAGCAAGGTGATATGTCTTTTGGAGGCATCAAAAGAGGGAAGGATGGGTTTGAAGATTGGGAGCTTATGGCTTCTTACTCTAATCCTCATCAATAGTGGGGCTTGTTGTTAAGCTTCTGCAGTCCTTGTTTCTTGCTCTCCTGGGTCCCAGGTGCAGCCCTGTCTCTGTCTGAGAACTCCACCGATCACTTTCTCATGATGGCTCATAGTGTTAGAATTCTTTGGATTGCTCTCTCTGGAGAGTGTCTACCCATTTAGGAACTCCCATTGATGGTCTCTCAGGATGTCTGGCCCTTTAAAAGCTCTCAACTCCTGAGACTACACTCTAGATTAGAGCCACCTATAGAGTCTCCTCTGGGCTCCTGGCCTTTTGAGGACTGGTCTGCCATGTTGCCATGATGGAATTGCCTGCTCACCTCTTGCAATCTGAACGAGGCCATGATGAAATTAATTTATAGTTCACTAGAAAACTTACCCCACATTGCCCTGGTCCTTCAGGGCAGGAGGCTGGCAGTGTAGGAAGTACAGGAGTCAAGGCAGGGATATGGTGGGGGGCACGGTATGAGGCTGGGGATATGAGGAGGATGAGAGTGAGGATTGGGGATGAGGAGGGTCTCAGGGCAGTGGGTCCTATCCAGCAGGGCTTTCTCTCCCATTTCCCAATCAGTGGGGCCTTTTCTCCCCACAAGCCCCTCTGGCTGGCAGGGGCCTTCTCTCTCTCCCAGACTCCCTAGCCAGCAGAGGCCTTCTCTCTCCCTCAACTCCACCCCAGATGGCAGGGGCCTTCTTTCTCTACCCCAGATACCCTGGCCAGCAAGGGCCTTCTCTCCTCCTCCAACCCCTGCCCCCCCAGTCAGCAGGAGCCTTCTCTCTCCTGCCAGATCCCATAGCTGGCAGGGGCCTTCTGTCTCCCCCCGGCTGGTAAGGGCTTCTCTTTCCCCACAGCCTCCTAGTGCTGTGGTGAAAGATTGGGTGGGGGAAAGGTTTTGGGCAGGGAGCTACTTACCTAGTCTGGTGGCAGGCAAGATGGCAAGCCCCAACCCCAACTGGCCACTCTCTTGGTGGTATAGCTGCCTCCAGTGGTTACTTTGAAGTATAGCTCTCCCCAGCACTCACTGCCCCCAGTGGCCACTCAGTATTGTGTCCCTCCTCTCTATGCTCCTTCTCTTTCCATGTTATGGAAAACAGTCCCATTCCTGGCACTTCCCATGGGTATGTCTACACTACCCCGCTAGTTCGAACTAGCGGGGTAATGTATGCATACCGCACTTGCTAATGAAGCCCGGGATTTGAATTTCCCGGGCTTCATTAGCATAAGCGGGGAGCCGCCATTTTTAAATCCCCGCTGCTTCGAACCCCGTGCAGCGCGGCTACACGGGGCTCGAACTAGGTAGTTCGGACTAGGGTGCCTATTCCGAACTACCGGTACACCTCGTTTCACGAGGAGTAACGGTAGTTCGGAATAGGAACCTAGTCCGAACTACCTGTTCGAGCCCCGTGTAGCCGCGCTGCACGGGGTTCGAAGCAGCGGGGATTTAAAAATGGCGGCTCCCCGCTTATGCTAATGAAGCCCGGGAAATTCAAATCCCGGGCTTCATTAGCAAGTGCGGTATGCATACATTACCCCGCTAGTTCGAACTAGCGGGGTAGTGTAGACATACCCCATTTTCCTGGCACAACAAAAACCTGACCTTGCTTTAAGTTAGGATAAGAGAAAGCTGCCAACCACATTTGATGGTCCTAGCTCTTACTGTTTAGGAGGAACAAAAGACAAGACTATGCAGCACTTTAAAGACTAACAAGATGGTTTATTAGGTGATGAGCTTTCGTAGGCCAGACTTTTTTTGATTGTATCCCTTTGGTATATATGGTCATGCCAATTTTCTTCCACAATTTGATCTGAGGAAGTGGGTCTGGCCCACGAAAGCTCATCACCTAATAAACCATCTTGTTAGTCTTTAATTAGGTGATGAGCTTTCGTGGGCCAGACTCACTTCCTCAGATCAAATTGTGGAAGAAAATTGGCATGACCATATATACCAAAGGGATACAATCAAAAAAAGTCTGGCCCACGAAAACTCATCACCTAATAAACCATCTTGTTAGTCTTTAAAGTGCTACATAGTCCTGTCTTTTGTTTCAGCAAGACCAGACTAACATGGCTACATCTCTATTAATGTTTAGGAGGAGTTCTTGAACAAACAGGCTCACAGATGGACAGACAGACACATTTCTAAAATGTATAGAAAGATAATAACTTTACGGAATCTATAGACTTCGATGGAGCTGTTTAAATTGACTGTCTACATATACACAACTATGTAGATTACATGCAAATAAACTTTGCCAAAAGAACATTATTTAGGTCATAATATCAAGCATTGAAAAGTTAGGATGATCAGAATTAAGGTTCTCTGTGCAACATTAAGATACCATTTTTAAAGTCTTGTGTTTTTACCACAAAACTACTGTCTCTTTCAGTGGAGCGGTGCATAGTGAATGAAGTGTTGCCAATTCATGATTACATCACAGGTTTCATGATATTTGGTGTATTTTCTTAAAGCTCAGCTCTGGGAGTCATTCATTACATGAGAATCTCAGCTTTCATTTTAAAAATTAAGTTTCTAACCCTCATAGTTGTGGAGACAATCTTGACAGCAATTATTTCAGTAACCGGGTTTGGTTCTTTAAAGAATTTGAAACCACAGACAGAGGAATACTTCTTTTTAAGGTCAAACAAAGATTTTTTATTTTTTCTATTTACTTTATAATTAATTTTCAATTTAAATCAATTCACTATTTTTTATTCTTTTAAGACAATATAATATACAAAGAAAAAGCAGAAAAACAGTACAGTTTAAAAAAAACAAGAAATAATAACTTTTCATACAGATATACTCTCCTGATTTACCTTTAAACAATTTATGGAGTTAACAAATATATAATACTTACATTAAGAAAGATAGAAGCATTGCTTAGATTCAGGAGGTATTCTTTTCTTTATGTTTTTCCTTTTTTTGGATTTTTTGTTGCAACTTACGACCGGTGTTGTTCCCCTTTCGGAGCTTATGTGCGGCAGCGAGATTCAGCGCCGGGGAGGGAGCTCTGGTTGATCAGGCCTAGCTTTTTGGATTCGCAACCCGTCCACTCTTGGTCTGTTCCATCCAACCTTATATACCCTGTTTCGGTATTTTGGTACTCCTCCACTCGCCTGACAATTGCTGATGTTAGATTTTTGTTGTCTCATTCTGCCCTTACAAAAACTTTCGTCTGCTCCATTTGGGGTAATCAGCACTTTGTTGCATACTGCCGTCTGAGTTACTTACTTCCCTAAAAGCGGGGTTATTGTTGGTCATCCAATCAAATTTTGTTTTTATTTTACATCTCCTGTATCTCACGATGCTGCCTTTCCTTTACACTTAAAATTAAACTGGTGCTCATTTGACATATTCTGGGTAGGCCTCAATACTTTCCTTTCACAAATTCCAAGAAAGGCTCAAAAAAACAGAAAGCAAACAACCCCCACACCTTGCATTTATTATTTTTAAAATGTCATGACTTTTGAACACGTGGGGTTAGCAATAATGGGAAAGAGGCAACTGTTCAATATTTCTTATTTTCCTTCATCTTTTACGATGTGTCCCTTTCTCTTATTTAATGCACACCACCCCTGTCATGCATTATTTATTCTTATTTATTTCTTTATGTATTTTTGTGCTCATCTGTATAGTAGCTGAGCCTCACAAATACTAATAAAAAGCTCTCCACATTTATACTATGAAATAAGAAAGCACCATTATTCCCAATTTAAAGATGGGGAAGCTGAGATTGAGACTTGCCTGAGCTTGAGGTCACAAAGCGTATCAATGGCAAAACAAGAATTAGAACTCAGACATTTCTTAATTACCCAGTCTGTGCACATGTCTTCAAACCACACAGTATTACTGCCAGTGCCAAATGTTCCATATGCCCACAACTCCCATTGATCTTGTGAGCACTCAGCACTACTATGAATCAGGCTCCAAGCTGGCCTATCTAAATTTGGGCATTCAGAAAATAAGGAATGCACTGTTAGTGGCCACCTGATAATATTCTGGTTTAAGTAACTTGCCCAACATCATATAGGAAGCTTGAGGCAGAAGCAGGGGTGGGACTGAGCTCTTCTCTACCGTATTAACTTGCCTAAGCCACAAGACCATCTTGTCTCTTTTTGCAGCCCGTCCTTCCTCATAATCTTTAAATGTAGGGTTATCATATTTGAATGTTCAAAAAAGAGGACACCCCTAAGAGGGAATGTATCTGTATCAGTATCTACCAATGTGTTACATTAATATAATATAATATAATTATAATTAATTAATACAGATATATTCCCTCTCGGGGTGTCCTCTTTTTGAAAGTTCAAATATGGAAACCCTATTTAAATGTCTTCTAATTTCGGGGAAAAAATGGCAGGGATCTTACAAACAGCTTCATTCACTGCACAATTGTGATTCCTTCCTTCAGCACTGGACCTTCTGTGTGCAATGATTAAGAATATCACATAGTGTTTTCTGAGGGTTTTGTTCTCAAATGGTGCTTTGCTCTTTAGAGTTCTTTGGTCTTGCCCCCTCAATTTACCTGTCACTTTCAGAACTCCATGTACTGATTGATCTCCCGATCTGATCCTCTGACCCAGCGTTTCCCAATTTTATTTGGCCACGGAGCCCTTTTCAGCTTAAAAGAATTTCAAGGAACCCCTAGGGTTACCAGAGTAAAATGTGTTAATAAATAAATAAATAAATAAAGATCCACCAGAACTGGTCGAGCAAAAAATAAATAAATAAATAAATAAATAAAGCTGCAAAATAGACTTGTGTCTTTAAGAGAGGACAGGGGAGTGCCACATTCTCACGGAACCCTTTCTTTTGCTTTGTGGAACCCTGGGGTTCCGCGGAGCACCAATTGGGAAACACTGCTCTGAACAATAGACAGCTTCTTCTGTTATTGTAACATGTGTAATACTGTCTTACTTATTAGAGCATTTATCAGGAAACTGCAAGTAAAACACCAGCACACACAAGCTGCACTTAATTTCTTCTTAGACTCCAGACCAGACTGGATACAGGCCATCCTCACTATAAGTCCAAGATACGTTCCAAAAAAACCTTGGACTTATAGCAAAACTTAAAACGGGGAATTTTTTTCTCCCGCGGCTGACTTTCATTTATGCAAAAAAAATTTTTTTGCATGACTTAAGAGCAGGGAATGGAAGGACTTATAATGTATCAGTTCCTATAAGCGTCAACAACTTTAGTGTGGAACGGATGTATACCAGGGTGACTTATAGCGGGAACGCCTTGTACAACAACATCATATGAAAGCAAGTCAAGAATTTAAATAAAAGATACCTTCTGATGGAGGGGCTGTCGACACTGATCATTACACATGGGCTGTGTCTAGACTGGCCAGTTTTTCCAGAAAATCAGCCGCTTTTCCGGAAAAACTTGCCAGCTGTCTACACTGGCTGCTTGAATTTCTGCAAAAGCACTGACTTCCTACTGTAAAAAATCAGTGTTTCTTGCGGAAATACTATGCTGTTCCCGTTCGGGCAAAAGTCCTTTTGCGCAAAAGGACCAGTGTAGACAGCTGAGATTTGTTTTGCACAAAAAAGCCCCGATCGCGAAAATGGCGATCGGGTTTTGTGGAAAAGCGCGTTTAGATTGGCACGGACGCTTTTCCGCAAAAAGTGCTTTTGCAGAAAAGCGTCTGTGCCAATCTAGATGTTCTTTTCCGAAAATGCTTTTAACGGAAAACTTTTCCGTTAAAAGCATTTCCGGAAAATCATGCCAGTCTAGACCTAGCCATGGTATCTGGTCCTGTAAGAGCATGCAGGGGTGGCCTCTCAAGACACCTAGACCTAGCACTTCACTAACTTCTTGATAATGCTCTGATTTGGCAATTGGCCCTGGCCTATCTTAAGTCTTGACTTCACTAGGAAAGGCAGGCTGGCTTCCCTCACCCTGATCAGCCAGTGTGCTAGAATTACAACTGCCTTGGCTGCATTTGGGTATCTCTCTCTCTCTCTCTGAGATGGTGCGCTGACATATGCTTCCAATCCCCCTTTCTCCCGAGTGGAGACGTGTCCTGAACAGGCGTGGAGCCCCTGGAGTCCCTGTCGGGCGCCTCGCCCTTTCAGAGCGTACTGCTCAGCTCTGCGGCAGGCTAAGCCCTGGCGGGCCCCGGGATGCTCTCTTGGCGGCCTGCTCCTTTAAGAGCCGCCGGAGCGGCGCAGGCGGGTGGGGCACGTCTCGGGCTGCGTGGCCCTTTAAGAGCCCAGTTGTGGCCTTTGAATCCTCGCTCCGGGGGACACTGGGCTACACGCGAGCCCGGCTGGGCTGTTCCCTGGCTCCCCCGGCCGGCGATGCCTCCCCCGCGTCTGCGCCGGGCCGCGGCGAGGAGCGCGGTGCCTGTCTCTTTAAGCGCGCGCCCCGCCCCCTGCTGCTCGGTGCGCGGTGCGGGCTGCGCTGCAGGGGCCGCCGGGGAGCCAGGTAGCGAGGGGGGCGGGCGGGTTGCAGGTGCCCGAGCGCGGGGGGAGAGGAAGAGCCGGGGGGGGGGCGCGAGGCCCCCCCTCTGTCCAGGCCCGTGGCAGCCCCAGCGCTTCCCTCCGGCCGCTCCGCTCGCGCCAGGCTGCGGGCGCTGCCGGGGAAGGGCCTTGGCCATGCCGCCCCTGCCCTCCGCTCGGCCGCCGGGGCTGCGCCCGCTCGGGTGGGCCCCGCAGCTTGCTCACGGGGCAGGTGGGTGCTGAGCGAGCACCGCCCCAGAGCCCTGCGGTCACGTGAGCTTTGTGTTTGTCTCCCCCAGACGGGGTGAGGGTCCTGCGGGTGCAGCGCCCCTGCCCCCACCATGGCCATGAGGGAGCTGGTGGAGCCAGAGTGTGGGGGCTCCAACCCTCTGATGAAGCTGGCTGGCCACTTCACCCAGGACAAGGCCCTGCGGCAGGAGGGTCTGCAGGGTTCCTCGGCCTGGCCGCCTGCAGGTCTTGGGGCAGAGACAGTGAGTACCAGGGCATGGGGTGGAGGGTCCTTTTGCCAGCTCCTGTGAGGTGAATGGATGGGTCCTGGATCAGTGAGGGTCAGGGATGCACTGGGGGGGAGGAGGAGTGAGGGTCTGAGTACAGGGGAGGCTATCAGAGCAGGTGGGAGTGGGGACGCAGGGCCCTATCCCTGTTGTGGAGGCTGCTTGTGGAATCACTAGTTAAAGTAGTAGTAGTGGTGGTGGTGGTGAGGGGATGTATGTCCAGTCACAGCAGAGGTCTGCCCAGAAAGGGGAGATATGGTGGCTGCCTCACCCATAGAGTGGGTATGCCTAGGTGGGATTTTGGTCCTGCTATGTGTGGGGGGTGTCATATCATTCCCATCATAATGGGTGACTGATGCTGTAGGCAAGGTCCCACCGCTGGGGTGATTGTTTGCCTGCTTTTCCCACAGGTCTCCAAACCTTTGGGAGTGGCCTCTGAAGATGAGGTAAGAACAACTGTATTGCTCTCCATATCACCTTTCTCGCTGCCACATTTTCTTGATTCCTCTTCACTCTTTCCATCTCTCATTCTCTGGTTTTTGTCCTCCCTTCTTTTTCTCCTGTTTTCTGTCCCAGAGTCTCTGCTGGGTATTCCCCCTCACCCACTCTCTTTCTCTCTCCCTGACAGCTGGCTGCAGAATTCCTACAAGAACAGAATGCCCCCCTACTCTCCCGTGCCCCACACACCTTTAAAATGGATGATCTGCTGGCTGAGATGCAGGAGATTGAGCAGTCAAGCTTCCGCCAAGCCCCGCAACGAGGTGAGGTGGTGGAGATAGAGTTTGGGGCTTCTGCAACCCCTACCTACACCTCCCCGTGAGGTGGTATGTCTGGAGGGGGACTGAGTTAAAAAGCCTGCTTAGCTAGAGCAAGGGGTGTCTGTAGATTAAGAGACAAGAATTTAATCCTCATGGGGGTGTGGCACTTGGGGCTTGTCACTGAACTCTCCCCCATCTCTTGCTGTCCCTAGCTCCAGGTGTGGCAGCCCTGGCTCTGTCTGAGAACTGGGCCCAGGAATTTCTGGCGACAGGAGATACCACAGCTGATGTCTCTGCAGATTACAATGAAGCTGATTGGTCACAAGAGTTCATTGCAGAGGTGACAGGTGAAGGCTCCTCTTGTGTAGATTGGGTGGTGTGTTCCCTGGTAGTATGTCCTACTCTGTTCTCCCATGTAGGAGCTATCTGTTATGTGAGAGACACTCCAGACAGTGCTCAGGGCACTTTGCACAAGCAGCACGTGCCTCAGTGGGTCACACTGGTACAGTATGCGGGGTGAAATTACTCTGATCTAGAGTCAGCGTTTAAGGCCCGAGGGGACTACCAGATCAGTTAGTCTGAGGTCCTGCACATCACAAGCCACCAGCATCCACGCTAGGGATGTAATAGTGTAGTCGCTTAACTGATAAGCAAAAGCTTATAGGTTAATGCTATAGACCAGTGGTGTGCAACCTTTTTTGATCTGTCACCCCTGTACTGCGGGGGCCACCAACTGCTGGGCCCACCCCCTGGCCGGCTGGATCTAAGCACCACGACCCCCCTGGAAAGACATCTGCGACCCACAGGTTGTGCACCACTGCTATAGACTACATGCATTTCTGGCCCCCCCCCCCCCCCCCCCCCCGCCAGCACATTTTTTAGCAGGTTGGACAGCATCCCAGTTCAGTCCTGGCTTGCACTGGGTCCTGGACCTACTCCTGCTGTGCCTCTGCATTTAAAGTGTATTAGGAGCAGGCAGCCTGTCTCAGTTCTGGCTCGTGCTGAGTCCAGGAGCTCAGACCCCTCCCCCACTGGACAGGGGCTGCCCAGGGACTCTAGAGTAGCTGACTAACTGATAAGAATTCATGAGGTTAATCTACTAATCAAGTAACTGATATTTAACATCCGTAACAATGCCCTTCGACTGAAATAAGAGTGTCCCGAGAGATTTGCACCAGCTGGGGAAGAGAGTTGCCCAAGGCTATACAGCATATAGGTGGTGTGATATGGACTGTAGTCTGCTCCAGATCCCTCCACTTTAACCAACTGAATCCCTACATTAAACTGTTGGGCAGCAGTTAAATAGCTGCTATGCCCCACACCCGAGGGGGCTGCTTTTCACTGATCCGTGCAACCATCCATATTTATTTCTTTCATATACCTGTTGGAGACAGGCATCTAATTAACATTTATGATGATCTTTGACAGGCTCTGAAGAGCTAGAAATTTGCAATGAAGAATTCATTTTCCTGATGCAAACAGCAACCCAGTTTGCTGTTGTCCAAGATTTCCTTTAAAAAGAAAGAAAATTGGTAGTTTGCCTAAAATGAAATCTATCTGCATAGGCTAGTTGAATCGAAAGCTTGTTATATTTCAAAGTAAACAAGCAGAACTAAAGAAACAAATGGCAAAAAGCATCTGTTAATGTTACAATCTGGACTGCAAATCAACTGTAAATTGGAGGCGCTTAAAATTTAAGCTTATCTGAACAGTGTTCTGTTTTTATTTTGTCCCTTACTCTTCTCCCACCACTCAATCTCCTGTACAGACCCTCTGTCGGTATCTCCTGCCAAGTGGGCAGAAGAATACTTGGAGCAGTCAGAGGAGAAACTGTGGCTGGGGGAAACAGAAGATCAGTCACTGGCAGATAAGTGGTGAGTTTCTCTTCATCTATCCTGCACCCACTTCTAATGCCCAGGGACAGTGAGGTGTGAGAGATGACAAAAATCCATTCTGAACTCAGAGCTTCTGAGTCTCAGCCAAGTTCTCAGATCCTTGGTTGAAAAGGAAAGAAGCAGAGACTCCTCCACCCAAAATTGGTGGCTTCCACAACTACATAAATAGGGAGATCTTGGTATCCTAGGCTATGTCTAGACTACATGCCTCTGTCGCCAGAGGCATGTAGATTAGGCTACCAGGCATAGGAAAATGAAGCGGCGATTTAAATAATTGCTGCTTTATTTAAATTTACATGGCTGCCACGCTGAGCTGATCAGCTGTTTGTCGGCTCAGCGCGGTAGCCTGGATGCACGGGTGTCGACATCAAAGGCATCTGTCGACCACCCAGGTAAACCTCATTCCAGGAGGCAAATGCCTCTGATGTCAACACCCGTGCATCCAGGCTACCGCGCTGAGCCGACAAACAGCTGATCGGCTCAGCGTGGCAGCCATGTAAATTTAAATAAAGCGGCAATCATTTAAATCGCCGCTTCATTTTCCTATGCCTGGTAGCCTAATCTACATGCCTCTGGCGACAGAGGCATGTAGAGGCACGTAGTCTAGACATAGCCCTAGAGTTTAAGGCCAGAAAGAACATTATCATGTAGTCTGACCTCTTGCATAACACGAGAATGGAAGGTTAGATTTACAAAGGAACCTAAGTGCCTAACACCCAAATTTAGGTGCCCATGTTTCAGTGTTGGGCTCCACTGTGACCTACACTCCTGCTAGACTCCGTGGGCGCCTAAATTCAGTGTTCAAGTTTTTCAGGGTAAAGGTGCCCTAGGTTCCTAAGTTTCTGTCTTTGGGCATGTGCATAGCTATCTCATAGTTGGCGTTTGGGCACCTAAGTCCCAAAGCAATTAACAAACTTAGCTGGGTGAATATGTATCTTCCCCAAGTCCTGACAGGTTGCCTACTGCATCAGGTTCCATTCAAAAATCTGTCTGGAAACAGTGGTGGTGGCATTTATCCACAGTGGAACAGCAAGAGAGTCTGTTGGAGCCCCACATCAGAATATCCCCAAGAGGTGGGAGGACCCTCTTCTCTCACACTCAAGTGGAGAGAGAGAGGGTTTGAACAGGGAATTGAATCTGGTCTTCCACATCCCAGGGGAGTGTTCTGATCACTGCAACAAAAAAAAGGAAAAAGCTGGGTACCGTTACATTCTCCTCCTCCTCCTCCTCCTCCTCCTCTGGCTGTTTTATGCGCAGTTAGGCAGACAGGCATCTAACTCAGGGGTTTCACGGTTGAGAGAGGGGGGCCCAAAGGGTGACATGCTGCGGAGGTGATTCCACATCTCCCCTGCACTGTGCCTTCTTCTAGAGGCAACAGCGTGAAGTGAGAGGGGCAGGCTGTCTAGAGCTGATATGCATGGGGAGCCAGCTTTCAAGCATCCCATGGAGCAGCCCCTGTCAAAGCTTAGACCCTCTGCAGTGAACAGGGGCTTCTGCTGCGGACCAGCCTCTGTTCACAGGAAGCTCAGAGGGCCCCCCCTTGCCACCCTGCGCTGTATCAGAGGCAGCAGTACGGGGCAGCGGGCACCCAGTCTGCATGGGGAGCTGACTTTTAAACTGGATCCCCTTGCTGGCCAGGAGCATGCTGGCCGCTGGCCCTGCTCATGTGGATTATTGAATAGTTGTGTAACTGAAAGCCAGCCTGTGCAGCTCCTTTCTGGGGCCTTTCCCTTTCTCCCTCTGCATGGGATCTCTTCTCCCCCCACCACCACCCATGGCTCCTGCCAGGGGTCTGGGTCTTTCTTCCTGCTCCTTCCCTCCTGCTCAGGACCCAGTAAGCTGCAGGGAGCAGAAGGCTTCCCTGAGGCCAAAGGGGAGCTGCAGAGACTAGGGTTTCTCTCTGCCTGCAGTCTGGCAGCGGGGAGCTCTCTGCTGGCTGAGAGGGGCACAGGGGGGATGGGGCAGGGACAAGCCCTGCAGTAGTTGTGGGCATATAAGAGTACAGCCATGTATTTCATGTGTGTCTAAGGACATTCCCAGTCGTAGGTTCTTCTGCCTGGGGACTGTGTAATGTGGCCTTATGCAGAGAGACGGGCAGACTGTGAATAAACATGAAGCCCACAGCTGCTAAGTTTCAGATCAGACTTTGTGGGGCCACTGGATGATCAAGATACAAAGGATCACTCAAGGACAATAAGGTGGCTGTGGAGAAGCTAATCAAATTCTTTGCATCAGTTTTCATGGCTGCAAATGTGAAAGATTCCCAAACCTGTGCTCTTCTTTTTAGGTGACAAATCTGAGGAACTGTCCCTGATTGAGGTGTCATTAGAGGGGGTTTTGGAACAAATTGATAAACTAAACAGCAATAAGTTACCAGGACCAGATGGCTTTCACCTAAGAGTTCTGAAGGAACTCAAATGTGACAGTGCAGAACTACAAACTGTAGTCTATAAACTAGTATTTACATCAGATTCTGTACCAAATGACTGGAAGATAGCTAATGTGATGCCAGTTTTTTTTAAAAGGGTTCCAGAGGTGATCCCAGCAATTAGTCTAGTAAGTCCTGACTCTAGTACTAGACAAAATGGTTGAAACTACAGTAAAGAACAAAATTGTCAGGCAAATAGATGAACATAATTTGAAGGGGGAAGAGTCAACATAGTGGTGAGGCAGGGTTTCCTATTACCAAAAATCTACTAGAGTTCTTTGGGGGGGGGGGGGGGGGGGTCAACAAGCATGCAGACAAGGAGGATCCAGTGGATATAGTGTACATAGATTTAGGGATGTAAGCAAGTAGTTGAGTAGCCGACTACTCGACTACCTGATAAGTTTAGGGTTATCAAGTCAACTATTCACTAAGGTGGGAGTGGGGGGGGACAAGAGCCGGTGCTGGGGAGAGCCAGCTTAAGCCAGTCTTCCCCCCGCCCCTCCCAGCACCATCTCTGTGGTGCCACTTGCACTGCCCCCTATGCTGCTGCTGCTATCAGAGGCAGAAGTGGGGGAGTAGGAGAGGCTGCTCTGAGTCAGCCTCTGCCTGCAGTGGTCCCAGGCTCACCATGGGCAGAGGCTGCTCCGGCAGCAGCTCCTGTTTGTGGCAGCTGGGGCTGGCTGCTGCTGACTGAGCAAGTCTGGCTCAGTCCTGGCTCGTGCCAGTCTGGGACTGCTGCAGTACTGCATTGTAAATGTAGTAGGAGCCCAAGCGGCTCTTACTACATTACATTTAAAGTGCAGAACTGCAGTGGGGGTAGCTCCTGAACCGTAAGCTGGGAAAGAGCGCTTTCCCTTATCAACTAATCGTGTTGTCAATATAATTTATATCGCGTACATGATTAGTACATTATCTACCTCTTAACATCCTTACTTTACAAGTCTTTGGTAGTGAGGGACTTTGTCAAAGGCTTTCTGAAAATCTAAGTAAGTTGTCCTGGGATAATAGGGAAGGTCGTGTCATGGTTTGACTGGCTAAAAGATAGAAAACAGAGTAGGAATAAATGGTCAGTTCTCAGAATGGAGAGATGTAAATAGGGGTGTCCCCTAGGAATCCAAACTGGGACTAATCCTATTCAACACATTCATAAATGCTGTGGGAAAAGGGGTAAACTGTGAGGTGGCAAAAGTTGCAGATGATACAAAACTGCTCGAGTTAAGTCCCATTAGACTGGGAAGAACTACAAAAGGATCTCTCAGAACTAGATGACTGAATTTCACCTGCCATTTTGTTGACCGATGTTGATAAATGCAAAATAATGCACAATAAATAAATATGGAGGTATACCCTTCTCATAGAGCTGGAAGAGACCATGAGAGGTCATTGAGTCCAGTCCTTTGCCCTCATGGCAGGACCAAGTACCATCCCTGACAGATTTGCCTCAGATCCCTAAATGGCCCCCTTGAGGATTGAGCTCACAACCCTGGGTTTAGCAGGCCAATGCTCAAACTACTGAGCTATCTGGCCCCCCTCAAATGGAAAATATCATCCCAACTATATCTATAAAAATAGTGTGTTCTAAATACCTGTTAGCTCTCAAAAGAGAGATCTTAGAGTCATTGTGGATAGTTCTCAGAAAACATCCACTCAACATGCAGCGGCAGTCAAAAGAGCAAACAGAATGGTGGGAATCATTAAGAAAGGAATATGTGTAATCTGAGGAAAATATCATATTGCCTCTATAAAAATGTGAGAACCATAGATTTGGAATACTGTGTGCAGATGTGGTCATCCTATCAAAGATACATTAGAATTGGAAAAAATTCAGAAAAGGGCCAAAAAAAAGAGAGAGTAACAGCTTCGATATGAGGTGATATTAATAAGACTGGGACTTGTCATCTTGGAAAAGAGACCACTTCAAGTGAGAGATAATTGGGTCCATAAAATCATGAGTGTTGGAGAGAAAGTAGATGAAGTGCAATTTACTCATAACACAATAACTAGGGATCATTCAATGAAATTAAGAGACAATAGATTTAAAACAAAATCATTTCTTCACACAGTCAGTTTGTGGAACTCCTTGCCAGAGGAAGTTGTGAAGGTCTAGATTATAACTAGTTTAAACAAATAAGTAGATACATTCATGGAAGGTAGGTCCATCAATATTGGCGATTAGCCAGGATGGGTAGGAATGGAGTCCCCAGCCTTTGAACGCCAGAAGCTGGGAATGGGCGACAGGAGGGATCACATTATTACCTGCTCCATTCATTCCCTTTGGATTTTCAGTGTTCCATCTAAGATTCTCCATCCGTGAACAGAGTGTGCTTTGCTTGTGCACTAATAGTGATGTCATGTGCGCTTGTTTGGATGTGTGCCACTGTGGCACCCACTGGTTACTAACCAAAAAAAAAAGTGTGTATCATTTAAATTGTTATGGAAGAAATAATACTAAAACAAGGAATAATTAACAAGGTTCATGACCCTGCACCCACCCAGCTTGGCACCCAGTCTCACTCCCACCGTCCCTGCATCCATGGTCTCCACAATTCCTGCACCCCTATCCTGTGCACCCATTACCATTAACCCTGTATTGTGTCCCCTTTACCCCTAACTTCTGCACAGTGCTCCCTTCATTCCAACACCCACCCTGCACTTCCAGCATGTCCTGACACGCTGCCCCCTGCCCACTACCTTCCACCTCCTTTGCCCAGCAGCACCATTGCTCAGTTGCCCCTCACCCTCTGGCTGTGGTGCCCTGAGCATGGGCCCAGTTTGCTCTGCCCTAAAGCCGGCCCTGCAACAGAGCAGCCCTGCTGGGTGGTGGCTGCCGGAACTGGGGCTGCAGTGAGGCTTCTTCACTAAGGACATAAATTATTCCAACACCACTGTGCCTTTCTTGTTGTATTGCAATGAGACAGGATTGTAAAAACACACTGAAATGAATTGTGAAATTACACCAAAGGGCAATTTAACAATTTTTGTGTGGAAGCAATTAAAACTGAGACTGGATATCCCCTAAAGCAGAACTTGCATCTGGTCAATATTGCACAACTTTTTTTTAACACAACTTTTTTATAGGAACCCAAACACTATCTCCAGAGTGAGTTCTAAATGTGTTTCCTTTCTTTTATCTGTATACGTAAAGAGACAGTACTGACTCATTTTGTGAACAGGATGAGGAATTTGAGCAGAGAAGGATCAGAATTTAAATTGCACCATTTTGAGGTTTGCCCATCATAAACAGTAAGCAGGAACTATAGTGTGTTGGACTAAAAATAATTGCACTGGAGAAAAAACGGTTAGATGGCATGTGAGACATATGAATACGAACATCACCTGGCTCAGTCTTGCAGAGAGTTTTAACTAGTTAGACTAGGGAGGTAATATAGCTGTTATGCTAATATACAGTATAACTATTAAAGTTGCCCTTCTATTGTTTTCTTTGTCTGGAAGCATGAGCATTGGATTCTAATTGTGAAGATGCTGATCATGCTGCTTGCTTACTTCAAGTTCTGATTTTCATTAGGTTTGTGAAAGGAATTTTTGGTTTTCAAGTTGAGCAGGTCTCATGTTATTGTGAGATTCAAAAGTTTAATACCCCTAATCAGCAAACTACTTAAGCACATGCTTAACTTCATGCATAAGCAGTGCTGCTGACATCATATGTGAGTAAAATTAAGCCCAGATCTATTTTTCAGGATCAGTGGCAAAACACTGGTAGCTGAAACATGTCTTCAAAAACGTAGTAAAGCAACTAACAATCCTCAAGTGGTCCTTAGAAGCCCTTCACATATATTGAAAGTTTTATATTTATAAGATTTTAAAATGAACTCTCAAAACTTTTCTCAGAGCACTTTTCTTCTCTCCGAACTCCTCAACTAAGCAGTTTTTTTCCCAGTGTAACACGCACATTAAGTTTCAGTAGGGAAAATGTAATGATCATAATACAGTTTCTTAAAACCTGACTTTTATGTTGTCAGTTGCAATAAAATGTAAGTTCCAAATCAAGAAACTAGCTCTAAAAATGTGAGGAAAATGTACAGCAGAATCAATATTATTAAGAGTGAAACGGACTATACCAAAGGCAATCAAATCTCTCAGGATACAAGGAAAAATATTGTACAATTTTAATAAAGTACCCTCATTTTATCACTTGGTAAAATGGTAGAATATTAATGTCACTGGAATAGCATTGCTTTCACCCAAGGAACACTTTACCACTTGAGCTATTATAAGAATCTGATTAGATTTGCATCAGTTGAACAATATATCTGATTAATTCATATGCTACCTCATTATTTTTATACATGCTTTCCACGTTGTAAACCACTTGTATGCTGATTTCCCCCCTCTGGTATCATTATTTAGACACTTACCAATTGTTCTTAGTCTTCAGGCTGCTCCATTTTAGAACACAAAGCTCTATTTTCCTGCCTTTTTAATATACTATTACAAAAGGAAACTTGAAAACATTTCTATTCTGCCAAGGATGCCTCTGTGCTGTCTGCTTCCCAGTTCTCCCATGAAAAGTGGAGCTGCCGGCACAGCCACCACTTGCCACGTGGTCTGCAGCGCCTGCTCTGGGGAAGGGCTGAAGCTAGGGCCAGGGCCACGTGGTGGGTGCCCTGCTGCTCCTGCGTGGCTCTGCTGAAGATGTGGGCAGGCCTCAAATTCTTGGTGCACACACCATAGAGGGAACTTTGTTGGCTGCTGTCAGTAGACAGGGTTCTGGGCTCGATGGACCTTTGGTCTGACCCAGTGTGGCCGTTCTTATCTCTCTCTGGTTGATAGGTACGAAGAATATCAACCTGAGGATGATCTTAAGAAGACTGCCAGTGATTTCCTTTCTAAAGTGGATGACCCCAAACTCAACAACTCTGAGGTGAGAAATGCCATGAAGCCTCACCAAGGTGTGTGGGGGCGACCTCCTGCCATTCTGCATCTCCCTCCTTTCTCCTTTGAGTTCCAAGGGGTGAGCCCTACATCCCCCAAGCTCATGTCTTCCACCACACAACCCTGGTGAAACTGGCATATTTTATTCCCTTTCCCTTCTGGGTCTGTTGATTCTGAGAGCCCAGATCTGGTTAGCTTATAGGGCGGGGTATGTGTGAATGGGCAGCTGAGTAGGGGTTATTGGTGAAGGTCTCTTCCCACATTTCATTTCTTTGCCACAGTTCCTAAAGTTTGTTCGCCAGATCGGAGACGGGAGGGTGTCGATCGAGGCTAATCAGGTGACCCTGACCCCCAGAGACCAGGATCAGGCAGAGCAGTGGGCATCTGAGTTTATACAGCAGCAGGTAGGACCTGAGCCCTAGCTGCTCACAGATGTGCAAACTTCCTTGCAGTGCTGCCCAGCCTGTGGGAGGGAGAGGACAACAGGAGGGTGAACTTTCTCTCAGCTGTGCCCTGTTAATACACAGCCATGGGTGGCATGGGGCTCCAGGAGCATGAGCTTCTCCAAAGCTGTGCCTAGCCAGGTGCAGGGATGGCCTCTGGCAATGTGAACCTTTTCATGGTGATGTCTTGGCAGGTGGGAGAATCCAGAATGTGTCTGCTTCATTGCAGTATCTTGCAGAGAGTGAGGGGGTCTTACAGCACCTCCTGCTGGCGGGAGATATGCATAGCATTGCTTTTAATTCTTGCAATTTCAAGGTGCTCCCTTTTATTTCCTTCTCTCTAGGGAGCGTCTGATGCATGGGTGGATCAGTTTACCCGAACTGGGAACGTGCCAGCTCTGGATACAGAATTTGAGCAGGCCAAGACTGCTGTTGAGGTAAAACCAGAGAGGAGAGGTTGGGATGTGAAGGGTGCTATAGGGCCCCAGAACTGGCTGAGCCCCCTTTTCGTGCCATGTAGGGGAGAAATGAACAGGGAGGCTCAGAGCCCTAAAGGAGAAATCTCCAAGGAATGTGCAGGGGGAGATCAACGGGGTGCTAGCCTTTAACCCCCTCCTCTTCCTCTCTTCAGTCAGATGTGGATTTCTGGGATAGGCTGCAGGCAGAGTGGGAGGAGATGGCCAAGCGGGATGCAGAGGCTCACCCCTGGCTCTCCGATTATGAGGACCTCAGTACCTCCTCTTATGACAAGGTAATGGGATGGCAGCAAATGTGAGTCCTAGTGCTGTGCTGGGCCACTCTGAGAGCTCTCAAAATCCCTTCTCCCAGGCTGGGAACTGAGAGGCCTGCTGGAAGGTCTCTGTGCTGCTGGGATATCCTCTTAGCCTCACAGCCCTGGCGGTGCTCAGGATAGCCAGCCTGTCCGGGCAGCGGTGGGGCTCTGCTGAGAGTCTCTGTCAAGACTTCTGACCAGAGGTCAGACTGACAAGAACCACAGTGTATTTTTTTCGAAGCCCCGCCCACTGCTGAAAATGCAAACCAGCAGTTAATTGTGGTGCCCTCCCAACCAGGCCATTGCTTTCTGTGTCCCCTGTCTTGATGGAGACCAATGTTCCCTCTTTTTTTTCCATCCATGTATGGAATATATTTGATGCGCACTAAGGTCTGTGCGGCTGTTCACCAATAGTAGCAATAGATGCTACTGGCTGTGGGCACGCTGCTAATCAGCTGGGCAGCATTTGAAGCTCTCTTCTGGGTGGTTCCCCTCGCACTGAGCTTACAGGGAACACTGATGGAGACTCCCTAATTTTGGTAAATGTTCACACACAACCCTGTGCAACTGATGCAACTGATGCATCTCTTTGCAGGCTGCAGGGGTGGGCGGGGCACCAGAATTTGCGGATCTGCCACACCCGAATGAGGGGGTAGCAGCTGCTGTGCCCTAGACCGCTGTGACTTGGCCACTCCACCCCTGTGCTCTCTAGAAGAAGTGCCAGGTGCTGAGGAACCAACTCTGTCAGCCCTGGCAGGAGCTGGCGATTGGAGCAGAGAGGGGTGGGTAGAGATGGCTTGGGGCTTGCAGAAGTGTTGATATGGCACGTGGGCACACACCAGCCATTTCTGAACCCTGCCCAGAGTGGTAACCCTTGGCTTGCTGTCTCTGGTAGGGTTACCACTTTGAGGAGGACAATCCCATGAGGGATCATCCACAGGCATTTGAAGAGGGGCTGAAGTGCCTGGAGAAAGGCGACCTCCCCAATGCTGTCCTGCTCTTTGAGGCTGCTGTGCAGCAGAACCCTGACCACATGGAGGTGAGCGAAGCAAGAAAAGCAGGTCTGCTCCAGGTATCCTGCCACTCGCAGCCGGGCCCAGCTCCCTAAGCAAGGTCAGGCGGGGTCGGTCTAGGAGGGGGGTGACCCCGTTGTCACTGTTTCAAAGCAACTGATCTTGTATCCTCCCATCCGTGTCCCACTCCAGGTGGGCTCTGCCTGATCTCAGGTTTCTAGCCTTCACCTGCTCTTTTCTAACTGCACTGTTCCCTACTAGACACTGATCTCCCTGCAAGGCAGTCTGCTTCCTGGCCAGTGCCTCTGCATTGCTGCCTCCCCAAGCACAGCAGTGTTTCACCTGTGATCACATAGCGCTTCCAAAGCAAAATGCACCTGTTCCAGGGCAAAAGAGTTAGAGAAAACACAATAACATTTCTTATCTGCTTGCTAAGCACATTGCCCACCTTCCACCAGGGGAGTCTGGTAGAGTTAGGCCATTTCACAAGGCTTGGCCTCACTTGGCATGAAGGCCCTGCTCATTTGTTGAGTCCAGATGGAGGCCACGAATCTTGTTAAACTTTGCCTTTTATGCCAGAAGCCTCTGATTTGTCACTCAGTCTCTGGCAGGCACAGCTTGTACTGGTGCGTGACAACCTCCCTCGGGGGCAGTGCTTCTCGGGGGATGTTCACGTTCTCCAGGGCAGTCACCCCAGCTCCTCAGGAGCTAAATGGGCTGGGAGAGGGGGAGGGGAGAGGACTAGCCTGCCCCTGTGGGGCAGAACTTGATCTTAATGAGGACTTCCATGAACATAATACAAGGCCCCCGCCCAGAGATACGGCCTGGGTTGCACTGTCCCCTATTCCAGTGCTGGGGAGCTATGCTGCAGAGGGTGGTGTGGCTGACCCCAGTTGTCTGGTGTATAACTCTGGCTATGTACTTTTACGGGAATCCCAGGGGCTCACTGAGAAGGTGCTTAGACTGTGTGCACCTGGCCTGATCTATGGTGCAGATCACCCGACCCGGAGCAGGTTAGAATTTGGGGATGTAATCTCTAGGGTAGCTGTGTGCCTCGCTGTGTGAGCCGCTGAAGTCCTTTCCATGGTGGCATTGGACTCATGAGGCTGGTTATGCTTCGTGTTGTCAACAGCCACACGCATGCTGATTTTTTTTTTTTTTTTTTAAAGCAAGCTGGGGACTTGATAGCTGTGGGGGTCGATCGTAGGTGTCTGGTTCAGCACAGCGGGCCTCATGCCTGATTTGGACTAGAGTTTGGGTAATTGGAGAGCTTACCCTGGCAGATCATCCTCTTCTGTGGCTTGAGGGCAGGGCAGAGTGAAGGATGAGCTCTGACAATCTGCTTGTCGTCAGTGGAACTGGAAGACCTGAGGATAATGAGCACGCCACTCCACCAGTGTGTGATTGGACTATGGGCTCTTGGCCTTGCCAGTGGCCATGTGGCCTCTGAGGCACCTGCCTCCTTGGCTTTCTCCTCGTGAGTTGCCAAGGCTTAGACTTGGGAGGGCCAGTGACAGAGTGAGAGGCAATGTTGCTGGGATAGCAGCGTGGAAGTCTGGGGCCCATTCTGCATGGCATGCTACAGCTGTGCAGGGCAAGGAGAGATGCTTTGCCTTCATCCTAGCATCTGCAAAGCCCTGGCAGGAGGCAGATCTGAGCCCTGCTGTGAGGATGAAACTGAGATGCGGGTGAAACTCTGCTACCCTGGCGACAGGGCAGTGCTCTGCAGAGACACCTGTTCAGTCAGCTCTGCTAGAGTCTCCCTGCTGGGGGGAGACTTGCCCTGGAGGGATGTGGATACTTGGTCATCTCCTGTGCTGCCTTGAGCGAGCCATTAACAAGTGGCCGGGTCAATTGCTGGTGGAGATTAATATTTCCTGCTCAAGGGGACTTTTGTATGGCTCATGCTTGCCACTTCAGACCTGCAGTCCAGCCAGCTGTCAGCAAGGAACAAACTTTCCGTTTCTGGGTGAGACAGTGGTGCATGCTGTGGGTGGAGGGTGACACAGCTCATAATAGATAGTTGATTTAAACCTCTTTAAGCCTAGTCAGTCGGGGCAGCAAGGAGGTTATGCTGGCTACGTGAATAGGTGGTCTGGTGATGAATGAAGGTCAAATCCATGTCAATGCTACTACATTTAGATCCATCTGCTGTCTGAGTACTGTTGATCGTGTCATGAGTCTCCTGTGGACCACGGCAGGTTGCTCATAACTGAGTCTTATCTCTTAGCATTCCTACTCCAAAATCCTGTCCAGTGGGCTGTGCTATCTATCTGAAGTCCTCAGTGGCCTGCAACATGTTTCTTTCTTCCTCACCCTGTAGCATAGTCCTGGCTGTGATGCATGGAGGTGCTAAAGCTAGAGCACCCGGATTTAGCAGAGAGGAGACCGCTGGTAGCATGGGGTATTTGTGTGTTGGGGGGGGGGGGAATGGATGAACTCGCTGCCCCTCCTTGTGTCCATGAGCCCAAACCTGATTTCCAGGATGCATCGCAGAGCCCATCTGTTTTCCTGGGGAGTGTGGGAGAAGTGGTGGCTCCTGAGGGGGTGGTTAACACAAGCTCTGTGGTGTGGGTTGAGGCTGCTGACTTGAGTACATCTATTTTTAATCCCCAGAAAAGGGGCTGAGGGTACAAAATGGTCTCTCATTCGTACTCTTGCTCTAAAGTAGTATAAATAAACTTGTCTCTGTTTCTGTGTCAGGCCTGGCAGTACCTGGGAACCACCCAAGCAGAGAATGAACAAGAGCTGTCTGCAATCAGTGCCCTCCGGCGGTGAGTAACTCCTAAAGAGGGGATCTAAAGCAGGACTCCTGGGTTCTGCTCATGGCTCCCCAAGGGACGGCTTGCTGGCCACTCATGAAATGCCTCATGTTGGTTGCCCTGCTTAAAGGCTGAACAAAGCTCCAGTGCTTTTTTACCTGCATCAAAAGCAAACTTGTAAGGATGGGTTCCCTGTGGCCTGTTGGCTGCTGTGGAGAGCTGTTTTCTGACCCAGGCCAGGGCTCCTGCCCCCTCATGGGTCCTTCATCAACTTGCCTGGATACTGGAGTTTGCTGTTCGTTGTCACGAGCTCTTAAAGAGCCATTAAAGCTGCATATCCTTGTCTCCCACAATGTGCATGCCATTTGCTCTCCCCTCTCCCCTGCAGGTGCCTGGAGCTGCAGCCAGGGAACCTGACTGCACTCATGGCTTTGGCTGTCAGCTTCACCAACGAGTCTCTACAGAAGCAGGCATGTGAGACCCTGCGGGACTGGCTGCGCCACAAGCCGGCCTACGCCCACCTGGTGGGGAAGGAGCTGGAAGGGAGCCACTTGGGGCCCTCCAAGCGCATCCTGGGCTCCTTACTGTCTGAGTGAGTCTGGGGATGGGACGGGACACGGGAGGTGCAGAATACCCCAGTTCAGCTTGTGGTCTTGTAGCTGGATGCACTAGAGTGAGGATGACCCCAGAGAGGGCTGGGGGGAGACTTGCACCCATCAGCAGGTGAGTTCCCTTGTTCTCTCCCTCCCCAGCTCCCTCTTCATGGAAGTGAAGGACCTGTTCCTGGCAGCCGTGCGCAGTGACCCCTCGGCCGTGGATCCTGACGTGCAGTGCGGCCTGGGTGTCCTCTTTAACCTGAGCGGCGAGTATGAGAAGGCCGTGGACTGCTTCAGCTCTGCGCTGAGCGTGCGCCCCAACGTAAGGGACAGAGTGCAGTTCGGGGCAGGGGTTGGGCTAACTTAGGATTGTGTGTAGGGGGAGGTGGGGCTGGGATCTGCCCTGGGGGGTTGTAGGCTGAGCCTAGGAAGTGGGTTGGGCTGAAGGGACTGGGGAAGAGTCAGGGAGAGTGGATGGAAGCTTATGGGACGTGAGGAGGGCTATGAAGCACAGGCCCATTGGGATGTAAGATGCCTGATGCCTCCATCACTTGCTTCCTGCCACACCCCCTTCCAGGATCACCTGCTGTGGAACAAGCTGGGTGCCACGCTGGCCAATGGGAATCGCAGCGAGGAGGCTGTGGCTGCCTATCGCCGGGCACTGGAGCTGCAGCCAGGCTACATCCGCTCCCGCTACAACCTGGGCATCAGCTGCATCAATCTGGGGGCGCATCGGTGAGTGGGAACGAGGGGGGAGCAAGGTCTGCTATGAGCAGAGCATCAGTGGGAGCCTGTCAGTGTGTTGTGGGGAGGAGAGGAAGGGAGCGAGTGGCTGTTGGTGGAGGTTTGCCACTTGGGTGCAGGATACTCTGCTTAACCCTGGCAAAGAGGGAGCAGAGCGTGTCTGCCTGCCCCAGGTGCAGCGTGCCAGCCGATGTGACCCCCACCCTCTTGGCTCCCAATATCAAAGGGAGGGAGCATCTCAGAAGCACGGGAAGGCTTTTGTTGCCTTCCAACATGTGCCTGGAGGTGGGGCTGTCGAGCCACGTCCGTCACAGCTTGGACCCTGGCCTGTGATGCAGTGTGTGAGGAGCAGGGGTAGGAGGAATGGCGGGAGGAAATGTGGGAAGGTGATTATTGAGCTGTTCAGAGAGGGAATCTAGTGGGTCCTTCCTTCCCCCCTCCTGGCTGTTCCCTGCCTATCTGTGACTGTTTCTGTCTCCCTCCCTGGTCATGCTGGCAGCGAGGCAGTGGAGCACTTCCTGGAGGCCCTGCACATGCAGCAGAAGAGCCGGGGCCCACGGGGCCAGCAGGGCGCCATGTCTGACAACATCTGGAGCACCCTGCGCATGGCCCTCTCCATGCTGGGCCAGAGTGATCTGTATCAGGCAGCCGATACGCGGGACCTTCCCACCCTGCTCCAGGCCTTTGGCCTCCAGCAGTGACTCCTGGATGGGCTCCCTTGCGAGTGCGGGGAGGGCCCAGATCAGCAGTCGTGTTCCACACGCCCCTTTTGAAAAACAAACGTGTATGGGGGTTGCTGCACGTCTCCTCTTCAGATCTGCCCTTCGGTTGCGGTTGCTGGGGGCAGACCCCTGGCTGCTTATTCTGTAGGCGCTCCCGTGGCACAGTGTGACTTCTCTCACCCACCTCTGGCGGCCTGCGCATCTGTGAGCAGCACATATGCCCCCCCCCCCCGCCACTGGATGCTGACTCTGCGCAGCAACATGAGCTGCTGGCATGGGGGAGCAAGTCCTGCGGGATGGAAGGGAAGGGGAAATAGAAACGCACCAGGGCCACTCCTTACAAGATAAAACCACAAGCTTGCACTTGTGACCCTGCCCCTTAGCAGCACCTGTTGCTTACGGGCCGCCCTGCCAGCACAGTGCTGTACAGCTGAGACTGCCTGCATAAGTGGGTGTGGATGTGAGATTGCGTTCAAGTGCTGCGTTGCCCAGCCAACCTGCTTGTGGGAGCCGAGTGCCTGGGCTGCTAACCCTAGGTCTCTTCCGGCTCAGCATGCAGGCCCACACCGCCATGGGTGGCTGGATCACTTCGAGGCCTATAGATATTTTTCTCACCTCTTCCAGGTGCTAGTAACTTTGCAGTGCAGTGTCCTGGTGCGGTACGTCTCTCACTGGGCCCCAACTCTGGGAGGTGGGAGGAGGCTCTGAGACAGCAGTGAGGAGAGGAGTCCCTGAGGCTGAGTTTGGAGGCTCACCCTGGAACTAGGATGAAGCTGGCTAAATATAAAGCACCTTGGCTTGAAGGCAACAACTTTTACTTGATCATCCATCATTGTAGAATAAATTGGGGATTATTTTCTGTGCAGATAAGTCCCCCTAGCCTGTAACTGAATCTTGTGAATTATAAATACCTGTATATGATTTGAGGGAAAAAATTTTAATTGTAAAATATTTTGTATAATTGACGGGGGGAAGAATAAACACATCAAACTGTTGTAGTGTCTGGCTGTGTGTGTGTTGGAGGGATGTACGAGCCATCGGGTGCGGAGGCCCTGGTGGAATTTGAGAGGATTCTACCCCTGCTCTGGGGTGGTTCAGCTCCCACAAAAAGGATGTTTATGGGAGAGGAGAGGTGTAACTTTCGAGTGTTGCTATAGATCTGTCTGTGAGTCTCTTTCCCCCTCCACCCTCCCCAACTCTGCATGTTCATGGAACTGTAAGGCCATCTAGCTCCCCACCACATGGAGTTCTGATGGCAGATAAAGGCTACAATAGTCAGCGGCAGTCTCAGCTGGGTTCTCCCACAGAGTCGGGGTGGTAGCCTGGCATCCCCCTGGAGTACTTAGCTTGGGGCATGTGGCTGGGTGGGTGGGTGGGGGAGTTGGCTGGCT
Source organism: Pelodiscus sinensis (assembly GCF_052426305.1). Classification (NCBI taxonomy): domain Eukaryota; kingdom Metazoa; phylum Chordata; order Testudines; family Trionychidae; genus Pelodiscus; species Pelodiscus sinensis. The sequence goes on along the minus strand of NC_143052.1, from coordinate 142,724,195 downwards.
GAGCCCTGATGGGGTGGCTTTGCTGGAGCTCTCCAGAGCAGTTGTCTTGCTGTTTACACTCTCTTGAGGAACTGCCCCATTCACACCTCTCGGAGCTAGTGATTCAGGCACTCCAGGGATGTCCCTGCAAACGTTCTGCTCAGGCCATGTTTTCCAGCTTCCCTTGTTAACTGTCAATGCTAGATGCTTTTTAATGGTGAAAACTGAACTTTTGGCTGGGGTAATACCTGTAGCGTTGGGACCTGGGCATTGCAGACTTCATGCCTGTGACCTAGTCTGTGCCTGCCTGGGACCAGAATGTCTTCTGCCTTGGGCCCCTGTCCATGTGGGGGAGACTTAGAAGCATGGCTAAGGGGGTGCCTGACAGCTGCTTTGTGGCCAGAGTCTCCCCCATCCCAGACAGGCTCATCTGAAGGAAGGGGTTGACTTCTGTAAATGCCCAGCACGCTGAGCTGCAGCTGTTCGGGGCTCGCCCAAGGAATGCAGCCACCGTAACCAATGTTCACCTGGCACATCCTGGCCTCTCACTGCTGAACCTGGCCCCTGGCAGTGGAGAATGCAGCAAGTGGGTTGCCTGGGCTCTTTGGGCACCTGGCTCTAGTCCCTTGCCTGTTCTGCACTGAGGGGCTGCCTGCCTAAGTTCTCTTGTGGAGTGAAAAACCCTGCCTCTGCCCTAAAGTCTAAATAGTCAGAGGCATCTGCTGCTTTTGGTGCCCAGCATGAGATGCCAGGTGGCTGAGCACCACCTCTCCCCCAGTCCACAGAAGGGATAAATAGGTGCGGATGGGGAGTTCTCAAACGGGAGGTTGGGGGGGGAGCCTTGCTCTAGCCTTGTTTTTCCAACATTTATAATATTAAACACAAAAAAAGTGTTTAAGGTAAGGGAGGGTCTCACACGGACAACTGCTGTGCAAAAGGGTCACCATTAAATTTCCTGTCTGTCTTTGGAGCTTTCCAGCTTCAGTGCTACTGTCAGTTTGAGTTCAAATCTACACTGACCAGTTACTATGCAGTAAATCAGCCCCCAGCGATGTAACTTTTGCGGTGCCCACATTGGCAAAGCACTTGCTGTGTACTAGCTCTACAGTAGCTGCGCTGTAGGTAAACCACCTGGATGAGATGTGTGGAGCTTGCTATGCTCTGGATACAGTGCTGGGATGCCAGTGTGGACGCTGCGGTGTAGCACTGTGTCCTGACTGGCCTCCCATGACCTTTCCACAATGCCTGGTCCTGCCTCTCTGGTCATCTGTTTGAACTCTACTGCCCCGCTCTTGGGTGACCAGCCCTCAGCCCTGCCCTTTCTTTTACTTTGGAAATGTGAAAGACCCCTTCCTGTTTGCTCAGCAACAAGAGGTGTGTTCTCAGCGCCTCTTTCCAGCTGGCCAAGCCTGCTCCACGCACCAGGAGATCCCCTGCTGGGAGCTATACAGAGGTGCTGGACCTCATCGGTGTTTTGGGAGAAGAGGCTGCCAGTCCCAGCTTCTCTCCAGCTGTAGTAGGAATTATGATACCTACGGATGCATGTCAAGATGCATGGCCTAATGAGGCCAGGACCGGGATGCACTGCAGTGCATGGACAAAGTGGAGGAGCTGTGAAACAGCTAACACAAGGCACAGGAAGCAAACTGCTGCTCTGGTGCTGCGCCCATGACCTACCGGTTCTAGAAAGAGCTGGATGACATACTTGGGAGGCAACTGTACCTCTGCTTTGAAGGCCTCTGTGGCTAATTCAGAGCCTCCAGAGCCATTCCACAGTGTACTGAGCCAGAGGGAGGAAATTGTGGATGAGCGTGCTGAGGGAGCGGAACCCAAGACGCAGAGACCACTTGGCATCCACAGATGCATGCAGTCACAAGCTCTTTTCTATCCTGAGGAGGCAAGCCAGTTGCAGCAGTAGAGATCTCTGGAGGATGCACCTGGTAAGTGGGTTTGATTTCTGGAAGCACTCAAGCAAGTTGCAAGCAAGTGGGAGAGTGAAGGGATAAGCCCTCTAACAGCTTGGTGCTGTGACTTGGATGCTTCACATCAGACGGGTGAGTGGCAGCCTATAGATCCCCCTCCACAATAATCCTCTCAGCTGCTTGGAGGGGGTTATGGCTGACTCCCATGATGGTAGTTGCAGATTCTGGCAAGCTGGGGTAAAAGATTTTTTGGACAAAGGAATGTGAAAGAAGCAGGGCCCATTCCAGGTATGGAGATCAACCTGGGATGCGATTAAATAGGTAATGGAGGCAGTGTTCGGGGGTGGAGGCAGAGGAGCCCATCCTCCTTGGCATATGGGTAGTGGAAGGATGCCTCAGGGAAAGGAGGTATTCCAGTCAGCAGGTAAGGGGTTTGACAAAAAGGCAGCAGGGGAAGTTGCTAGTAATCTTTCAAGTTGGATACTGTTTCAGTGAGAGCTACTAAAGGATTGTGGATTGGAGTTGGGCGTGGCTAAACATAATTGGTCACTACAGGGTTTGAAGTCAGAAGCAGAGTGAAGAGACAAGAGCTGGGACTTGGTCCTAGGGGAAGTGGAGGTAAAAAGTTTCAAAGTGGAAAAACCGTAGGGTTTGCAGGAGAAGGTAACAACCCACACTCTTCTCCCAGAGCCAAGATAAAAACCTGGGGGTGAGGGTTCCCAGCTGTTCAATCCAAGGAGCCTTACTCTTGGCCCAGAACTAACTACATATTTTTCTTTTTAAGCTATGTCTCTACACTTGTAAGTTTTGATGACGAAAGTGCTGTCTACAGGCAAAAGTCACCAAAACTGGAAACTGGTTTTTCTGGTACCTGCTGTCAACAGCTCCTAACCAAGTTTGTTGCTCCCTCCACAACAGAAAGAGTAAAGCATTGTGAGTATGCATCCTGCGGTGCCTTGCATCACTTCACTTCGCTGTGGGAAAGCGCAACATAGTGCTAGGCATGTTGGGAATGTGAAAAATGTCCCATCAGCCATCTCTTTTCTTCCCAGACATCCCTGGGTTTCAGGCTTACTTTTGTGCCAACTCAAGCAACTGCAGTGAGAAAACATGGATTCTAGCCTTCTGGCCCTTATTGTGAGCACGATCTCAGCTCAGAGATGAGGGCTGGGATTCATGCTCATTGTCCCCTGGGATGACTGCCCTTCTCTTTGTTCTCCACAGCTGGACCAGCTGCATGAGGGGAGTGGTTGCCACCTCCTGGGTTGTCCCTCTGACCCTGCATGATCCACCCATGCCAGAGAGCCCACAAAGACCTCCAGAGGGAGCATGGCACTGCCCTGCAGTGCTCCATGGACTGGCAGGACTGGAGGAGGACCAGAAGCTGCACTGTGATACCTGGCGGGAGCTGCTGAAGCAGGGCCAATTCATCTGCCTGGCATTCTATACAGTCATCGACTGCCTGGTGGCCGCTCCTGTGCCAGCTCCCAAACCTCCAGTTTCTCCCGCAGCCCCTTGTGGCTGCTGAGGGCCCCACATGAGGCAGTGGCACCACCCGCCACAGGTGCCACTCCCAGCCCTGAGCCTCTCCTCCTCCCTTCTTGTGCTTTCACTTCTCCCTCCCAAGTTCTTTCCCCGTCCCTCCCCAGTTACATTCACCCTAATGAAAATAAGAGTCGATTATTTCCGAACAAAAAGTGCAGTTTACTGTCTCTGCAAGGGAAGGAAGAGGGGTGGGAAGAAAGGCATAGAGGGACAATGCACAGGCCTCTTGGGGTGAGGCCTACAGGGGAGTGTCACTGCGGTCCTTAGGAGAAACTCTCCCTCAGGGCCTCATGGATTTGCACAGCTCCCTGATGGGCCTGCCGATCCAGTCAGACTCTGTCCCCCACCCTGGTAGGAAATTCTCCTCCTTCCTTTCATAAAGGTTGTGGAGATCACAACATGCTGCCACCACCGGGGCACATTCCACTTGCCAAGGTCCAGCTGGGTGAGGAGGCAAGAGAACCTCCCCTTCAGACACCTGAAGGCACCCTTCACAACAACAGACCCTGCTGAGCCTGGCGTTAAAATGTTCCTTGGTGGGATACAGGTGTCCAGTGTAGGGCTGCGTGAGCCAGGGGAGCAGAGGGGAGGCTGCGTCCCCTGCAACACAGACCGGCATGTCTACGTCCCTGACCCTGATGGTGCAGTTGGGGAAAAAGGTGCTAGTGTGCATCTTCTGGAACAGGCTGGAATTTTGGAAGACACATGTGTTGTGACTTCCCCAACCACCCGAGTAGATGTTGCTGAGCTGGCTGTGGTGATCCACCAGGGCCTGCAGGACCATCAAAATGTATCCCTTGCGGTTAATTAAGATCTTTCATGGGCCCCTGCCTTTCGCACTCAGAGTGCCAAAGTGGGGAATAGCCCTGACAGATGTTAACATGAAGGGGAAAGGAATCCAGAAGAGCTGGCTGTGTTTTAAAGCAGTCTTATTGAAGGTGCAGGCACAAACCATCATGATGTGCCCTTAAAAAAGCAAAGATGGCAGGTGACTAGCTTGGCTTAAGAGTGAAATCCTTGGTGAGCTTAAACACAAAAAGGATGCTGACAAGAACTTGGACAGATGACTAGGGAGGAGTATAAATATATTGTTCGAGCATGCAGGGGTGTAATCAGGAAGGTCAAAGTGCAATTGGAATTGCAGCTAGCAAGGGACGTGAAGGGTAATGAGAAGTTCTTCAGGGATGTCCCCGCGGGTGCTCCACTATGGGTGCTGGGCTTGCCCCGGCACCGCAGACGGAGACTTGTCATTAGCAGTGTCTGGCCAGACCACGCATGTGCCGCAGGCTTGCGGCTTTCGCGCTCTTTCTGTCGCGCGGTCCGGCCCCTCGGCCAGTTCCTCTTCACCGCCTCAGGCTGCAGACGCCTGTAACCACGCTCCTCTCTCCACAGAGCTAGATGGCTTCTAGTTCTCCCTTTCTATATATAAAATTTCCTTTTCCTCCCTCTCCCCTCTCTCCCCATAAAATAAAATAAAAAATTTCTTTCAAGAGAGGAAGGACAAACAAGAACTGTCGGGAGTGAAAGCGGAGACTGCTCTTACCTCCCGTCTCTCAGCTGTTCCCCGGTCAGCTTCTCAGTATAGAGTTCGGTTCACCTAAAAAAAAAGACAGACTGTTGAGATAACAAGAACAAAAGATAGCTGGCCAGAGCCATTACCAGGCTATTAGCCTTAACAACCACCTACTGTTCAAAAACAACAAGAGAGAACAAGCAGCGGGCTGCCGGCAAATGTCAGCTACCGGCTTTAAAAAATGCGGCTCCTGCCGGGAGGCAATGCCAGCCTCTGAAAGATCCCTGCCAGCTGCCTTTAATGGCAGGGACAGCCAGGCACAGACACCGGGGACCTCTGGCATTCCAAAGCCATGTCCCCCTGCCTCCGCGGCTTCAAAGTCTAAGCGGCCACGGGAGCCTGCAAAGACTCCGGCTCCCCAGCCGGCATCACTTCAGCCGCTGCCTCCTCCTCCGGCGCCAAGCATTGAGCCGGCGCCGAGAGCAGCCAATCACCCAATCACGGCACCAGCCCCGACACTGGCCTCGGCACCGCCTTCAAGTCACCGCGCAGTGCCGGGCTACATGGCGCCAACCCGTTCTGGGGCCGGTGTGGTGGCGATCGCTCCTGCTCCGCCCCACCAGGAGCTGAGTAATTCAGCGGCTAGCGCTTCAGCGCATACCGCAGTTCAGTCACCCCGGAGCCCTGCTGCTGCTTTCCATTCCCCATGCTGCCGCCGCTGCTCCTGCTCCCGCTTCTTCTCGCCAGCACCGTCCTCTCCTCTGCCGGCGCTGCGATCCCCACACCGGTCCTCTCATCAGTGCCACTCTCCGCACAGCTCGTCGAGACTGCCCTCCCGGTTTCTGGCTGCTGCATCTCCCCATCGCAGGCACCAGTACAGACATCTCTCTGCCTCTCCTGCCTCTTCTAGGGCATCACACCTGCGCTCCTGCTTACCCTGCTCCCCGTACCATTATCGGTACGGCAGCCGCTTCAGCTTCCATCTCACCACTCTTCAGAGCCGGAACATACTCCATTCATGCACCATGCCTTGGGGTCTTCCATTCCGGTCTCATCTCCTCCGGAGGATGCAGTGAACCCCGACGACAGCTCTCCTCCGGACAACCTCCGTCAATTCCAAGAATTATTTAAGTGGGTAGCGATTACCCAGGAGATTCCCCTACAAGAGCTCAAAGATGAGCAACACAAGCTTTTTAGGAATCTCCAACCGCGACACAGTTCACGCCTCGCCATCCCTCTCGAGGAAGGCATCCTGGAACTGGCTGACGAAGTGTGGCATGCTCCAGCGTCGGCCCTTCCCACCAACAAAAGAGCTGACAAGAAATATTTCGTGCCACCAAAGGGCATGGAATTCCTCTTCGCCCATCCACAGCCTAACTCTTTAGTAGTCGACGCAACTCAGCAGAGATCTAGAGCCCCTCACCTCAAACACCAGGGCTCTGATAAAGACGTAAGGAGGCTTGACGTCCTGGGCAGAAAGGTATATACCTTGGCGACTTTACTCCTCAGAATCACCAATTACTCGGCGCATCTTTCCAATCATTCATTCAATACAATTTCACGCCTCACTTCTCTCATGGATCATCTCCCCGATTCAAAAAGATCGATCCTGAGATCACTCATCCAAGAGGGCTACACATCAGCGACAACGTCCCTCCAGATGGCCATGGACATGGCTGATACTGCTGCTAGCTCTGCTGCTACAGCTATTGTTATGCGTAGAGTTTCTTTCAAGTGGCAGGAGTTCCAAAGAAACTACAGACGAAAGTCGAGGACTTACCCTTCGACAAGGATAAGCTCTTTGCAGAGACCACGGATGCAATCCTGCACTCCTCTAAAGACTCTCGGACAATCCAGCGAACTCTGGGGATGTATACACCCCCCTTTAAGAAACGTCAGTACTCACCCTATCAGCGCAGATATGATTACCCCTACATTAGACACCAGTGGCAATAGCAGCACCAACAACAGAGGCCTTTTGACAACCAGCGTTCTCGCCAGAGGCCTCAACGATGCCGAAACCCGAACGACAGAACGAACATGCCTTCCAACAGCAAGCAACAGATTTGATGTGTTGGTCGAGGGCAAGCACACAGCCACAGGCAGCACTGTGAATCGTTCAACCCAGCTATTCCACTACCGTCTAAGACCCTTTCTTCATCAATGGGCAAAAATCACCACGGACAAATGGGTCCTCGAGATTGTTCAGTTTGGCTATCCTATCCCTCTCATAGCCATCCCACCAACCACCCCTCCCACCCAGTCCCTCTTCAGGGACCCCTCTCACGAAACCCTCCTCAGACTAAAGGTCGACTGCCTTCTCTCTCTGGGTGCCATAGAGCCAGTTCTGAAGGACTTCAGGAACAGGGGCTTTTACTCTCACTATTTCCTCACCCAGAAAAGGTCCGGAGGCTGGCGCCCTATCCTAGACCTCCGTCGTCTGAACAAATTTCTCAGGAAACAACGATTCAAAATGACAACGTTAGCTGCCATAATCCCTATTTTAAATCCACAGGACTGGTTTGCCACCCTCGACCTCCAGGACGCCTATTTCCACGTCCCTATCCACCCTGCTCACAGAAGGTTCTTGCGGTTTGTCGTGGCGAAGGGCCATTTTCAATACAAGGTCCTCCCCTTCGGGCTATCCTCAGCCCCCATGGTGTTCTCAAAGGTCCTATCCGTGGTCACGGCCTTTCTCCGACGCCAAGGGGTGCTCATCTTCCCTTATCTGGACAATTGCCTGCTCAAAGGCGCTTCGGCACACGAGGTCTCCCACATGGTTCACCTCATGATACAAGTCTCTCGATCGCTCGGACTCCTTCTCAACGAGCAAAAGTCCGTCTTGCATCCCACTCAGGACATCGAGTTCATTGGGGCCCGTCTGGACTCGCCAGCAGAGTGTTCCTACCGTTGCAGAGGTTTCAGGCCATCCAGGACCTCATTTGCACCATCACCATGAGCCCCACCGTTCCACTCATCACATGTCTCAGACTCATGGGCCACATGGCCACCACAACGTACATGGTGAAATACGCCAGACTACACCTGCATGCCCTTCAGCACTGGCTGACCCTCGTATACCACCACACCAGATACGATCTCCACAGGCCTGTTACACCGCCACCTGGCGTTCTTCAATCACTCCGATGGTGGACCAGCCACACAAACCTGCTGTCGGGCGTACCATTTCACCCGCAGCAGCCTCTCCACCGAATCACAACAGACGCCTCCCTACTAGGCTGGGGGGCCCACATGGGTTCCCTCTCGGTAAAAGGCCAATGGTCCCCACAAGAAGCAAGGTTGCACATAAACCTCCTAGAGCTCCGTGCTATTTTCAATGCATGCAAATCCTTCCTCGTCTACATTCGGAATACCACTGTGACGATACTTACAGACAACATCGCAGCCATGTACTACGTAAATCGCCAGGGCGGCGCTCGCTCCCGTTCGCTATGCACGGAAGCTATCCGCTTTTGGAACTGGTGCATTCACCACGAGGTGACTCCTTTGGCATCCTACTTACCTGGCACCACAAACGTGACGGCAGAATTCCTGAGCAGACACTTCCACTCGAAACACGAATGGGAAATGCACGACGGCATATTACGCGACATCTTCCAACGTTGGGGGACTCCCCGAGTGGACCTCTTTGCAACTCCCGCCAACACAAAATGCCGCAAGTTCTGCACCGGAGCGGGCCTGGGCCGCGCATCTCTAGGGGATGCCTTCCTCGTGACTTGGTGCGGACCCCTCCTTTATGCATTTCCCCCCATACCTCTCATTCCCAAGGTCCTTCAGAAGCTGAAGGCGGACAGGGCTACGCTAATCCTCATAGCCCCAGATTGGCCTTGCCAGCACTGGTTTCCATTCCTGCACCGCCTCTCTGTGCAGACACCGAGCCGCCTTCCGAGGACGCCTGAAACATCCCCAGATACAAATGCTGAACCTAACAGCATGATTCCTAACTTGCTGAACCCATGTGAATCTCTCTGCTCTGCCGCAGTCCAACACGTCCTACTACAAAGTAGGCGACAAACCACGAGGAAAACTTACCTTCACAAGTGGCACAGATACTCCTCCTGGTGTACCTCAAACGACCACGATCCGACACGTCCATCCATTTCCTCCGTACTGGACTATACACTGCACCAAAAAAAAACAAAAAACAAAACCAACAACAACAAAAAACCAACAAAAAAACAAAACAAGGGTCTTGTGTTAGCCTCCATCAGAGTGCACCTTGCAGCAATATCAGCATTCACACCACCTATAGATGGCGTTTCTATCTTCGCCCATCCTACGACTAAACGATTTCTCAAGGGCCTTATCAATATGGACCCACCACGTAACCCAGTCCCTCCTGTGTGGAGCCTGGACGTGGTACTCGACGCCCTAATGAGGCCACCGTTCGAGCCTCTGGCGACCGTATCCTTACAATTCCTCACTCTGAAAATGGTTTTCCTGCTCGCAATAACCTCTGCACGCAGGGTTAGCGAGCTTTCCGCCATGATGGCCATTCCACCATATACAATTTTCCGTAGCGATGGGGTAGTCTTGAGATTACATCCAAGGTTCCTACCCAAGATTGTCTCCAATTTCCACGTTAATGAACCAGTCATCTTGCCAACCTTTTTCCTGAAGCCCCATGCCTTGCCACGAGACGCGGCCCTACATTCCTTGGACATCCGCAGGGCCTTAGCGTTCTATATAGATCGTACTAAATCGTTCAGGCTTAGGGACCATTTATTCGTCTCCCTGGCACACAGGTCAAAGGGTCAACGTCTGTCTTCCCAGAGAATCTCCAATCTCGCAACCGCATGCATAGCGCAATCGTACGCAACGAGAGGGTTGCCCCTTCTGTCCCAACCACACGCTCATTCTACTAGAGCCATGGCCACATCTACAGCGTTCCACAGAGGCGTATCTCTGAAGGACATTTGCAGAACGGCGACCTGGTCCTCTCATGGGACCTTCACTAAGTATTATTCTATCTCTCTCTCTCGCTCAGATGCGGCAGTGGTGACTACGGTGCTCTCCACGGCGGATAAATAGGGTCTCCTTGCCCTCCTTCCGTTTTTGGCGACTACCGCTACGCAGTCACCCATAGTGGAGCACCCGCGGGGACATCCCCGAAGAAGAAAGTGAAGTTACTCACCTCCGGTGCAGTAACTGTCATTCTTCGAGGTGGTGCTCCACTACCCGCCCTCCTCCCCGCTTCGGAGTCCTCTCTCTCTCTCTGCTTGTCTCTTACAGACTCCGAGGCGGTTTCGAGGAACTGGCGGAGGGGCCGGACCGCGCAACAGAAAGAGCGCGAAAGCCGCGAGCCTGCGGCACATGCGTGGTCCAGCCAGACACTGCTAATGACAAGTCTCCGTCTGCAGCGCCGGGGCAAGCCCAGCACCCATAGTGAAGCACCCGCAGGGACACCACCTCGAAGAACGACAGTTACTGCACCGGAGGTGAGTAACTTCGCTTTTCTGCAGGCATGTTGGCAATAAGAGAGTGGTCAGGGAAGTTGTGGGGCCCTTACTGGATGAGGGAGGTAACCTAGTGAGAGATGATGTGGGAAAAGCTGAAGTACTCAATTATTTTTCTGCCTCTGTCTTTACAGACCAGGTCAGCTCCCAGACTACTGCAGTAGGCAATGCGGTATGGGAAGGAGGTGGGCAGCCCTCAGTGGAGAAAGAGCAGGTTAAGAACTATTTAGAAAATCTGGACACACATAAATCCATGGGCCCAGATCTAATGCACCCGAGGGTGCTGAGGGAGTTGGCTGATGTGATTGCAGAGCCATTGGCCATTATCTTTGAAAACTAGTGGTGATCAGGAGAGGTCCCGGATGATTGGAAAAAGGCAAATGTAGTGCCCTTCTTTTAAAAGGGAAGAAGAACACTCCAGGGCTATGTCTACACTCATGGCTTCTTGTGCAAGAAATTTGCAAATGAGGCTAAGCGTGGAATATTGCCAAGCCTAATTTGCATACCTAATGAGCTGCCAGTTTTTCAGAAGAGGCTCTTGTGCCAGAAGGAGCTGTCTACACTGACCCTTCTTGTGCAAGAAAAACCCTCTTGCATAATGCCATTACGCCGATTACTTTTCAGGAAGAATGACATTGCTCAAGAGGGTTTCTTGCGCAAGAAAGGCCAGTGTAGACAGTTCCTTCTGGTGCAAGGAATCTATTTTGAAGCACTTAGAAGAGGGGAAAGTGATCAGGTGATCAGTGATGGATTCACCAAGCTCATGCTTGGCCATCCTGATTGCTTTCTATGACAAGGTCACTGGCTCTGAGGACATGGGGAAAGTGGTGGATAGGATATACCTTGACTTTAGCAAAGCTTTTGATATGGTGTCCCACAATATTCTTGCCAGCAAGTTAAGGAAGTATTGATTGGAACAATGGACTGTAAGGTGGATAGAAAGCTGGCTAGATTGTTGGGCCCAATGGGTAGTGATCAGTGGCTCGATGTCTCATTGGCGGTCAGTTTCAAGTGGGGTACCCCAAGGATTGGTTCTAGGGCTGGTTTTGTTCAACATCTTTATTAATGACCTGGCTGAGGGGATGGGTTGTTCCCTCAGCAAGTTTGCAGATGACACTAAGCTAGGGGGAGAGGTGGATAGGGTCCAGAGTGACCTAGACAAATTGGAGGATTGGGCCAAAAGAAATCTGATGAGGTTCAACAAGGACAAGTGCAGAGTCCTGCACTTGGGAAAGAAGAATCCTAAGCATTGGTACAGTCTGGGGACCAAATGGCTAAGCAGCAGTTTGGTAGAAAAGGACCAGGAGATAACAGTGGATGAGAAGCTGGATATGAGTCAGAGTGCCCTTGTAGCCAAGAAGGCTAATGGCATATTAGGGTGCATTAGGAGGAGCATTGCCAGTAGATCCAGAGAAGTGATTATTCCCCTTTATTCAGCACTGGTGAGGCCACTACTGGAGTATTGCATCAAGGTGTGGGCCTCCCACTACAGAAAGGATGTGGACACATTGGGGAGGGTCCAGCAGAAGGCAATCAAAATGGTAGAGGGCTGGAGCACATGACCTATGAGGAAAGGCTGAGGGATTTGGGCTTATTTAGTCTGCAGAGGAGAAGAGTGAGGGGGGATTTGATAGTAGCCTTCAACTACCTAAAGGGGGGGTTCCTAAAGAGGATGGAGAGAGGCTGTTCTCAGTAGTGACAGATGGCAGAACAAGGCGCAGTGGTCTCAAGTTGCAGTGCGGAGGTCTAGGTTGGATATTAGGAAAAACTATTTCCCGAGGAGGGTGGTGAAGCACTGGAATGGGTTCCCTAGGGAGGAGGTGGAATTTCCATCCCCCTTGGAGGTTTTTAAGTCCCGGCTTGACAAAGCCCTGGCTGGGATGGTTTAGTTCGGGTTTGTCCTGCTGGGGTCTGGACTCAATGACCTCCTGAGGTCTCTTCCAGCCCTAGGATTCTATACCAGTCCTGAAGGTTTCATTGTTACTTGCTTCCTGAGCCGCTTCTCCATTAGTCTGCATTGTCCTTGTACTTACTTCAGGGCTTTGTGTCAAAGTTCCAGCAGCACCCTGTTCAGAGTTCTGCAACTCTTTTTAACCGCCACGCTTGGCCCTCAGTAGCTGGCCTTGGGCTCCATCTGGGTCTGTAATCAGCTTTCTACACTGACCTGTCCAAGGGTCGGTCGGTTGGTCCCTGGTTCTGCCTAGCTTGAGCTCCAAAGAGGAACTGATTGGCCCCAGCCCAGCAGCTTCTTTATATTGGCTTGCTGGTTCCTTATTGGCTGCAGCGGAAGCAGACACTCTAGCCCGCCTGGAGGACTTCTCTGCTGTTTTTCCTGGGGCTGGGTATGCAAAGTGCCACAAGTTTCCAGCAGTGGGCTTTGGGGTCTCGCCCACCCCATCACACACCTCCCCCCACTGAGAAAAGGACGGTTGGGGCGTGTCTCTCAAACCACTAATTACACCTCCCTTTAAATGTCCCCTCTTGGTACTCGATAATAGAGTTTAAAGAGAAGCTAGATAATTTCATGGAGGTTAGGTCCATAAAAGGCTATTAGCCAGGGGATAAAATGGTGTCCTTGGCCTCTGTTTGTCAGAGGCTGGAGAAGGATGGCAGGAGACAAATCGCTTGATCATTGTCTTCGGTCCACCCTCTCTGGGGCACCTGGTGCTGGCCACTATCGGCAGACAGGATACTGGGCTAGAAGGACCTTTGGTCTGACCCAGTACGGCCGTTCTTATGTTCTTATGACCATAGATTAGATACCTCTGCTGTAATCCAAACCACAGTAACCAAATGGCTGGGAGATAGCTAACATGATGTCATTTTTTAAAAAAGGCTCCAGAGATGATCCTGGCAAGCCTGACTCAAGTACCAGGGAAACTGGTTGAAACTATAATAAAGAACTGAATTGTCAGACACTGAGAAGAACATAATTTGTTAGTGAAGAGTCAGCATGGTTTTTCCAAAGGGAAAGGATTCAAATGAAGCATTCACATTTTCATTTGTTGATTTACGATAGAAGGTTCGGGAATGTGGCCAGTCCCAGAGGGGGGCAGAAATAGACACGCTTTCATTGGATATTGTTTAAACTTTTATCGTAAGGCTTGCACGTGTAACTTATTATTTTATCAATTCCTTACATACGTGGGCACCAAATAAGTACTAACATGAACAATAAGCAAAATGCAATACAGTAAAGAAAATTCCCTGAAGTTTTTCTAAATCCCAATAGTTGTCAACAGGGGACCAGGGATTGTTAAGTTACATTTACATCAGTTTTACTTATAAGACTAATCATTTATCTAAAACTATTAACACTACTACTTAATAATACCTCTGAACTATTTCAGATAACAATACTTACATTTAACAGACACACAAACTACAACAGCAACAACAACATATTCGGTATACGTTACACTCTGGGAAATTCGTTTGATTCAGTGAGTGGGAAGGGGTCCTTGGGTGATCAGTCCTCGGACCTGGCTCGGATTCTACCTTCCAGTTCTTTGTTCGGGAAGCTTCAGTTCTTGTGCGGGCGGGGAAGCCAATTTATAGATGAAGCTTTTGTGCGTTTTTTCTGTGATAAGTGGGCAGACCCCATCTGTGGTGACAGGGTTATGGGGGAATGGAAGGGGGTGAGATGGCTTTCTGTTTTCTTGTTCTGCCTTATCAGACATGGCCCAGCCAGGGCAAAAGTTACATGTCTGGTTTTGGTTCTTGTTTTCTAAATATCACAGCATGGGGGTTTTTCATTGGGGGGGAGGATGACCTTTAGCTAGGAGGCTATGCGCACAAGTCCTGGCCAGCAAAGAGCCTTCTTTTACATCATTTTATTAAAAAAAAAAATTGAGTTAAGAACCCTAGCAATGCTGGATAAATCTTCTAGTACCAAATAAATACAAAAAATGAGGAAGAATGGCTCTTGCACAAGAGGGTTTTTTTGTGCAAAAAGGAACCGTCTACATAGCTCCTTTTTGCGCAAAAGTGGCTGCTCATTACTTATGCAAATAAAGCGCGATGATATTCCATGCCGTGCTTCAGTTGCATATGCTTTTCTGCAAGAATGCTACAGTATAGACATCGCCAAAGTGTTTTGTTTCACTATCTGGTCACAGCCTATGATAGTGAGCTGCTGGTAGAAAACATATACAAATAGCAAGCAAATTCCAGCACTTAAAACAACAGTAAAGCTACTTGATGCTATTCCTGGCATTATGACCCATACACTAACTAAGCTGTAAAGCTTTTCAGACTCCCAAGAGATGACTGTGAAATGGCACAAGAAGAAATAGCAACCATACAAAGGAGCCATGGGCATGACATTTCTGAGCAGGTCATATCGGAGTGATAATGGCTGTTAATAAACTTGCTTATAGAATTTCTGGAGAGTCTTGAAGCTGTGAACACCTCATATGCACAGATACACTTCTTACAGTGCTAAGGCCCTGAAAGTGAGTCCTTAGCTTGCTTTCTTTTCTCCCTTAGCCTGATTTCTTCCAGCTGTTGAACCCAACTAGAATCTCCCCTCAGTGCAGTCCCTGTCCCCTACTGGTGGTGGTTCTCTCCTCTTCTGTCTCCTTGGCACAATCTGTTTTAGGCCTTGTCTATAAGGATTGCCACATTTTCATATACTTATGATCCACCTTTGGTGTAGCTGGAGTAAGAAGGCAAGATGCAGTCTTTGTATTGATGATGGCATTTGAAACCAGGATAAATTGCAGCTTTCCTTTTTACACAAGTTTCAAACTGATGTAACTGCACCAATAACTGAAATGGGGCAAATGCCTAATGGAAGCAAGACCTTAGAGAAGCAAATGCTCTACCAAGATCTTCGCTATTCCCTCCTGCTTTTTGGCCTTTCTTACGGAGAAACCAGCCCTGCCATTTCTGCTGGTACCCGATTCCATCCATGTAGGACACCTGCCATCTTGGCCTGAACTGGGATTTCCAAAGATAAATGTGACTAGAGCTAAGGATCAGGCTCAGTGATTGGGACTGTAACCAATACATGCTCTGCACCTCAGCAGTAACAGGAGGGGCACTAGACAGGCAGAGGAGAATTGTGCATGCTGTGAGCGATATGTGTGTTTGCAAGCAGCCCACGCACTTAAAGGTTTCAATATCATCTCCTCATTTAGATGTCCCAGTCCCAGTCTCTCCCGCAGGACACGCTAAAACCAAACACGAGGCCTTGCCTTTCGATCTAGTGCTCTGTCCAGGAGCGAGATCACCAAGAAGCAGCTGGAACAGGTCAGGCTGCAGGACGCCTGGCTTTACGCGGGAAGGGGCTGTGGCAAGAGCAGCCCGAAAGGTGGCATCCAGGAGCCATGCACAACCCTGGAGCAAAGATCTGGCGCAGGGACAAGCCCGGGGAAAGGTGGCTGGCTGCCTTTAAGAGGCGTGTATTTGCCTGCCAGATGGGAAGTTTGGACCCAGCCCTTTAAAGAGCAGGTGAAGGCAGCAAGTGGGGAGGCAGAGAACTGGCTTCTCCACCCCCCGCCTTGGGCTTTCATCACAACCGCGGGCCAGGCAGGCAGATTTTGCAATGCGCGCGCTCCCGGCAGGAGGCTCCGGCAGCGCTTCACGCGCTGGGTGCAAGAGCCAGGTGTCCTGGGCGTGAGCCAAGGAAGCAGAGACCCAGGGTGCAAGGGGCTGGGAGCAGAGCTTCCTCCCCGGGGACTATGGAGCTGAGATCCCCTGGCAGCCGGACAGGTCTCCCCACGGGGCTCTGTCTCCTGCTCTGTGCCTTCCTGCTTCCTGGGACAGCTGGGAAAGAAGGTAAGGAGCGAGCCTGACTGCCCGTTCCCGGGCGCTTGGCCTCCAGCGCCGGGGCCCCGCAGAGCGCGGAGTGGGGAGCGGGAGAGCCCCTCTGGAGGGGCCGGGACCGGTGTAATGTAGAAAGCTGCTACCTATGAGATCTGCATTACACCGGCCTTCCTCGAGGGACAGGAGTAGGGCGGGGGGAAGGGGGAGGCCAGCGAGTGCAGCGGGAGGAGGGACGCTCCTTGCTTTGGGGACTTTGTAAGCTAGTTTCACGCTCCCCCGGGGGAGGCAGGCCGGTGGCTGCAAGCGCTGCCCCTTCCCTCCCCGCCTTTAAGCGGGACACACGGCGCCTTACAGCGTTTGTGGAGCCACAAGGGATCTTTCTCCTTTTGCATTCAACACCAGCTCTGACTAGGTTACAAGTCGAAACACAAGCCAATGCCTGACGCCCCCCTTCCTCGCTCCCTGAGCCTGGCGGGACTGCACACTTTCCTTTGGAGCGCTTGTGGAGATTTCTGCAACACTGCTCTCCCCTTCCACTTCCTCGTGGCAGGGGGAGGCACCTCTATGGCTTAGCTACCCTGGCCTTCCCTTTGCTCCCTGGCTTCCCTCCTCCCGTTTCTCTTTCCTTCCAGCTCCTGCCTCACTTCTACCTCCCTTGTGCCTTCCTCTCCCTTTAGTCCTGTTACTAGATACCCTGAATGCCTCACAAGCACTACAGTGATAGAGATGTAGCCGTGTTAGTCTGGGGTAGCTGAAGCAAAATGCAGGACAATAAAAAAGCAAATTGAAAGAGCCAGACGAATACCTAGAAACCATCTACTTCAAGACAGACCCAAGAAAACCAACAATAGAACACCACTTGTCATCACCTACAACCCCCAACTTAAACCTGTCCAACACATTATCAATAAACTACAGCCTATATTGGAACAGGATACCATACTCAAAGAGGCTCTGGGAGACAGACCCATAGTCTCCTATAGACAACCACCTAACCTCAAGATGATTCTTACCAACCACCACAGGACATACCACACTAATACCAACCCTGGTACCTTCCCTTGCAACAAACCCCGTTGCCAGCTTTGTCCACATATTCATTCTGCTGATACCATTATTGGACCTAACCAAGTGAGTTATAAGATCAAGAACACATATTCCTGCGCATCCAGAAATATAATCTATGCTATCATGTGCCGAAAGTGTCCGTCTGCTATGTACATTGGACAAACATCTCAGACACTTCGCCAAAGGATTAATGCCCACAAAACAGATATCAGACAAGATCACAAAGAGAAAACAGTTTCTTGCCATTTTAACCAGAAAGGACACTCTCTCAATGACTTAACCACCTGCATTCTGCTACAAAGACCTTTTACATCTGCACTTGAAAGGGAATCCTCTGAACTGTCATTCATGTTAAAATCTGACACTTTCCAAAAAGGACTCAACAAACATTTGAACTATCTCACCCATTACCAAGATAGTTCCCCCAATTATCACCTCTAATACCATTAACTCACAAACATCCCACTCTCCCTACCTCTAATATCATCAATTCACAGACACTTACCTTCCTTCCTCGCCCCCCCCCCTGCATCCCCCTCCTGTTCTGCAATGTGATTTGTCCTTTTCATATTTGTTCATTTTTTTTAATTGTATCCTTTGGTATGTATGGTTGTGACTACTTTCTTCCACTATTTGATCTGAGGAAGTGGGTCTGGCCCACGAAAGCTCATCATCTAATCAACCATCTTGTTAGTCTTTAAAGTGCTACATTGTCCTGCATTTTGCTTAAGCACTACAGTGGTCACTATTCCTAGACAGTGTATCCCAATCTGAATGGAATGTTTGTCTCTTCACCACCATCTCCCTCACCTTTCTTTGCACGCCTGTATGGGGGGCTTCCCTGTTCTCCCCAGCTAGTGGAGCTGACCTTCCCCTAGCACTGTGCTACCACCTCTGCGCAGATTAGAGTGTAGGCCTTTCTCTGGCCCTGCTCTGGACTTTATACTGGATGTGGCTCTCAGACACACTTGAAATAGGGCTCTGGATAAATAAGTAGCTAAACAGATTTGGCTGCAAGTGTTGCGGAGAGGGCCAGGTTAAATTAGAACCTACTTGGTCTCCAAGTGAACTCCAGGAACTGTCTTGGAAAAATAGCTGGGGTAATGCTTTGGGGACTGGATAACTTGTTCAAATACATCTGCCATGCCCTTTGCCTGTGATCCGGTCCTTAAGTCCACCCTGTAGAACATGTGTAGACATGCCCTGAGACGCACTGAGGTGCGGGTATAATTCCCAACTTGAGGAAACATATCCATGCTGCTTCTGATGGAGCTACAGCTCTAAAAATAGAATGAGGCTGCAGCATTGGGCGAGGGCCTCCATGAATACCTGCCCATCCAAGACACTAAGCATGGACCCACAGTGGCTAGCTTCTTTCTCCATTGTAGCCACAGTGCATGCCTAATCCCCTATGGATAGGTACGTGGGAGCAGCTAGCCCCTGCCACTGATGCCAGTCATGGCAGCTACATTTTATTTGTAGCACGCTAGCTCAATGAGAGTGAGTGCAGGTATTTCTCCTTGAGGTGAGGATTGCACCCTGAAACTCAAAGAGCAGACATACCTTAACAGTACTCGTTCCCATTGGTCATATGGTTCCCTGGCTCTATTTGGGTCTGTAGGGGATTCTCTTGGAGAGATTCTCTCCCTAACTATGCCACAGTGAGACTGCCACATGTCAGGGGATGGACAGCCAAACTGTGTTTTCCCACCATTGTGTCCTCTGTCCCCTAACATCTAAAATGTGCAGGTCAGTGGCTCAGTGCTACCTTCCCTCCACTTCTATGCAGCATCCAAATTGTGGGCCTTGTGAGCGTGGCCTAGCTGGGGGAGAGTGTGTGTGTGTGTTCGTTCCCACCACAACTCACATCTACTAGGCCAGGTCTACACTGGATCTGGAAGGTCAGCTTAAGGTACGCGACTCCAGCTATTCAAAACCTTAAGCCGAGCTATGGTGACATCCACGCTATGGGAGGCTGACGGGACCATTTGCTCCTGTTGGTTTCTCTTATTCCTCACAAAAGGGGGAGTACCAGACACCAGCAGCAGCTGCCTTCAGCCTTCGATTTACAGGTCTGTACTAGACTTGCTAAATCAAATGCTAGAAGATTGACTTCCAGAGAGTTGATCTTGTAGTAGGTATTGCCCCCAGATAGCAGTCCAAGGCAGCATGAGCTTCTGCATAGCTGGGTCCTGTGCTTGCCTATAATGCTTTTAAATCTCTCTTGCTCATTAAAGTACTTTTTTCCCCCTGGTCTCCTTACCCTTATAAAAACTGCCTGCTCCCCCTTCCTTTTATCCTGCCTCTTACTTGCATGGAGTTGCTACTGTGTCCTCTAGGAAGTGACTGGAATGAGGCGCATCTCCTGCAGAAAGGATTTGGGACTACAGTATTGTGGAAGTGTTATCTTCTCAAAATTGGAAGGGGGAGTAGAGTGGAAAGGAGAAATGGGAGGAGTGTGTGTGCTAGAATTCAGGTCCATATCTCCGATCCTGGGCCATGCTCTGCTTCCTCATTCCAGAGGTCTCTTGCGTGCTCTCTCCTGCACTTTATACTCTGCTGGCTGTAGCTGGCAAGCAACACTGATCTCGCTGCCCCTGACTAGAAAGAGACTCCAGGGCTTTAAATCAGGTTCACAGCCTTTTTCTTTCTGAGACTACCCACAATCACAACATGCTATAAAAACTCCAGGGCCCAGCGGGGGAGGGGGGCAGAGACACTTGGGATCCTGGGCCAGAGGAGGGGAGATGTTCAGACATAGGTGTAGTTTGACTTCTATTTTGGGTGGGCAAGGGACAAAGCCAGCTCCACGCAGGTGGGTCTGGGGAGGGAGCACCACCTTCACACCTGCCTCATCTCAGCAGACCACTTGCTTGTCTGGCTTGTGGGGGTGGGTACCAAAAGTTATTACCTCAAAGGTAACGGGGCTTAGCTCAAAAAGTATGAAAACAGCTCAGGGATCAGGGAGAGAGATAGCTAGGGGCTTTATGCAAGCAGAGGGTTGCCCAGAGTGCAGGGAGGGGGTATCTAAGGGCTGTATAGGGAGGGGGTAGCTCAGGATGCAGGGAGAGGATAGCCAGGGCTTGTGTGCAGGTAGGGGGTAGCTAGGAGCTGTTTTTGGAAAGGGGAGGAGTTGAGAGTGCAGAGAAGGCAGTAGCTAGTGGCTCTAGCGGGATGCTCAGGGTGCAGGGAGGGCATAGCTCAGGGTGTAGGGAGAGGGGTACTAGGCTATGTGCAGGCAGGGGGTAGCTAAGGGGTGTGTGCATGCACAGGCATAGATCAGAGTGTAAGGAGAGGGGTACTAGGGACTGTGTACTGGGAGGGCTCCTCTGGGGTCCCTGTTCCTCAAGGGTTCTGCCAGCCATGGAAATGGCCTTTTTGCCCAGGTGGTTTTTATTGGCTGAGTGAGCAAAGGTGGCTGGCAGGAGCTGAGGAACAGCTTCAGACTCCCTTTTCTTTTCTCCCGTTCCCTGTACCAGTAGGAGCCAGGGGAATGCTGCAGCTGCCTGCTCCCTGACACCAGTCAGAGCTGCGGCTGTCCTGCACTGCTTGGCTCTGGCTTCCTGCCTCTGACCTGGGCAGGGAATGAAGGAGGCAGAGGGGGGTGAGGTGGAGATAACCAGGGACTGCCATGCTCTTTCACTGTAGTCTGGGGTGGGGGAAGGGCAACACCCCCGAGCTCTGACCATGGGCTCAGGGCTTCTGCCTCCTGGGGAGAATTAGGGCTCAGAGCTCTGGAATTCAGTTCTGCTGGTCCCAGCATCAGTTCTGTGGAGGGAGAGGGGGAGGACACTGGGGACTGAGGCTTGAACCTGGCTTCAGCCCCACAGAAGGTGCTGGGGCTTGGGCTCTGGGTTCTAGATATAGGGCTCAGTGGTCCCCTCAAAGGGTTCACAGATCCCCAGGGGACCACAGAACCCCTGTTGGGAACCACTGCTTCATTTGATGCTTTGCCACCTTCATTTCTTTCCAGTTGGATAGGGCCCTTAGAGTGAGGTTGGTGGAAGTTGACAGAGCATCTTCAGGGATTTTTCTTTGTTTTGCAAAAGAGTAACTTACAGGCTTGTTTACATTAGGAGTACTTTGCTGGTAGAGCTGACCTGGACGATTGTACCAGCAACATGTTCTTAGCAAGGGTACAGCTTATGCCACCAAAATGGCTCTTTTGCTGGGATAGCTTAGATCTCAGGCATGACCTCCACAATAGGACAGACAAGCAAGGTTGGCAGAATTCAGTTTTTATATTTTGATGATTCCATGGATAATATCCCTGTTTATTTTTAAACATTTTTTCCAATGTTTATCTGTTTAAATTTTCACAATGGTAGAAAAGTATGGGGGAGTCAGACAAATTATTTAACAACCGTTGGCATTGGTATTCAAAACGTTAAAGCTTTATAGCTGCTAAAACACAAGTCGTGAGCATCTCGTGGCAAAATGTACAAAGTTAATAGCCTTAAATCAAATTCTAGTAAGTTTTCTAGCAGCATTTTTTTCTTACTTTGCCTAACTGCACATTTTGATTACAATGGAAATATTTTGACAAGTTAGTGTGAATTTGATGTTTATCAACACTGACCAATAAAAATCTAAACCTTCCAAGCTTCATCCCATGGGAAAGTGCAGTTCTGCTGACATGATTGCACTGGGGTACAGCTCTGTTGATCATCTTCACATTCCTGAATAACAGAATCACCAGGATCTCCAACTACAGAAGCATTCAAAAACCATGAGCCAAGCCTAAAAAATCATTAATCTGGTTTTTTTTAAGGGTTTTTTTTATTTGTCTTCCATATTCTAAGGCTTTAGAGTGCACTCAGATCCCATTTCATTTTTTTCACAGCAACCATAAGGGCTAGGAACTAAACTGAAAGCAGGATTCCCACCTAAACACATGCTCTCCAGAAGTCAGGACTCTTTAAAAAAACAAACAAAAAACCCAAACCACCCAACAGCTTGAAACTCATGAGAAAACCAGGAGAAGTGGCAACAATACTGCATGAAGTGGCTGAGGCAGTGCATTGGGAAGGGGAAGTGATGAAAGGTGGAGATGAGGAGGTGGAAAAGTGTAAGGAGAGAAGATAAATTTAACTGTGTGAGTATGTGGGATGGGAGATGGAATGTTAACGAGGGAGGTATTGGGGTATGGTCTTAGAGGACGGTGAATGCTAAATTTCTAACTCCCATCCCTGAACATGGAAGAGATCTTTGAGTTAAATCACATCCCCAGAGAAATAAAGGGGGAGAGGAGAGAAACTGGGTGGTTGTGTGCAGTTGATACTAAAACACAGCTCACAGAAACCTGGTGGAGACTCAGATTAGGTGTTATACCAGATACTGTCCTATTTCTGTCCTGGGAATTAATAAGTTAATGTTGGTTCAACCCTTTGCACCTTCAAAGCATTAATTAAGTTCTCACTTTTTTATTTTGCCATAAACAAAGAATAGTTCTATAATTTCAGTAGGGAAAACCAAAGACAAGACTGCATGAGAGAGGGTATGTCTACATTGCATTCCTCTTCTGAGAGTGAAATGCAAATGCAGATGAGCGAAATTGCAAATGAAGCGCGGATTTGAATTTCCCATGCTTCATTTGCACAATCGTGCCCTGCCGCTATTTCGAAATACCCTATCTCGAAATAAAAAACGCTGTGTAGATGCATTTTTTTAAAGAAACACCTTCTTTCGAAATAACCATTAAACCTCATTTTTTGAGGAGTAAGGGTTATTTCGAAAGAAGGAGTTTCTTTCAAAATAAATGCATCTACACAGCATTTTTTATTTTGAAATAGCGGCTGGATGCAATTATGCAAATGAAGCGTGGGAAATTCAAATCCGTGCTTCATTTGCAATTTCGCTCATCTGTATTTGCATTCCTCTCTCAGAAGAGGAATGCAACGTAGACATACCCAGAGCGAATGGGATTTGTCTCTGTTTGCAGCCAGACTATTGCAAAAATGGCAACTTCCTCTGCAAACAGACTGCTAGAACTTAAATACAGTTCAGAGAAACAAAATAACGGGTGGATGGCTCCACAAGCCTTATGCTTTTCATGTCATCTCTTTATACTGTGCACCTTCCCATAATCTTCCTTGCTCTCCCCTTTCCAGCCTTGGCAAGATCCCTGAGGCAATACTAATTGATCTTTTGTGCTGGTAATTTGTTCAGTCACCTCAGCACCTGTCTTTTTTTATCCCCCTATCAGGTCTCCTGTTCTGAAGGGGAGATTCTTGCAGAGATGAGTCAATTACCAAGCCAGTTTTGGGGCACTGAATTCCCATTCTAATTCATCCCAGGAGGGTGATTCTCTTTGGATTTTTCCTGCCTGGATTTGTGTGGATTATAAAGGATTTCTAAGTAGTTGCAATGTTGCTGTGCTCTGTTGCTATTCTCCCTCTCCTCAAGCTGTTGCCTGGGTTGAGGGAGAAGTGTGGGGATAGAAGTGTGGGCAAAGATTCTTTACGCTCTTTTTCTGGCTGGAGACAGGGGGAAAAGGAATGTGGCTGAGTTGTGGGGCATGTCTGCAGACATTACTGAATGACCCGGGTAAGCTCATATTGACTAGAATGAGGAAAGTCAAAAGCAGTGGTGCCTAAGAAGCAGTTACAGAAGGGGAAGGCTTTGGTGTACCTGTTCCATAAACCATAGCATTTGGGTTTCTGACCCTTTCCTTCTGGCTTGCAGTGGATCTCCTGGACACAAGCACTGCACAGAGTGAACTGGGCTGGCTTCCAGATCCTCCAGAAACAGGGGTGAGTACATATGTTTGTGAAGGAAGAGCAGAACTCTGGAGTATTATCAGCTGTGGCAGTGGTCACCAACCAGTCGATCCCGGAGCCTCTGACAGGGGATCTTGACTGGTTTAGCCAAGAGGCTATCAAGTGCCAGCACTTCAACTGCCCCTCCTCCTACCACTGCTCGTCTCCTGCCCTTTGCCTTGGAGCCACCCCCAGCCCCTAGGAGTCTTCTGCTTGCTGTGCAGGTCAGAGGAGGGAGAAGAGGGTGCTGATGTCAAGGTGCCCCCTTTCTCGCCCTGTAGCCTATCTCCACAGAACAGAGTGGGGGGCACAACAGGGCTTGGGATGGAGGGGGTTTGCTGGCTGCCTTTGGGAGTGGTGCAGGGGGGCCAGGGCAGGGGTGAGCCTGCCTTAGCCCCACTGAACCACCACCCAGGAGCCACCTGAGGTAAGCAGGGCCCAATCGGAGCCCACATCCTGAAACTCTCCTGCACCCCAAACCCCTTCCCTAGCCCCGAGCACCCCTGCATCTAAATGCCCTCCCAGAGCCTGCACATAAACCCTAACCTAAACTTCTTGCCCAAAGCTCATCTCAGAGCCCCTCTCACACTCCCAAATCCCTTAACCCAAGACCAGAGCCTGCACCCCAACCCTCTGCCCCTGCCTGGGGAAAGTGAGGGAGGGTGGGGGAAGGATGGAATGAGCAGGGGTGGGGCCTCAGAGAAGGGGCACAAAGGAGGCAGGACAAGGGTGTTTGGGTCTGAGGTAGATCTTGGATTGCACTTAAATTCAAAAAGTGATCTCGTGCTTAAAAAGTTGGAGACCCCTGGTGTAGACTGACCCTTAGTTAGCTCTTCTTCAGCCTTGCCACCACCAGGTGACTTTGACTAATACAGTACTCTCAGATGATTAATGGGGCATATGGAATCCAAGTGTTCCATTCCAATGGATTGGCAGCAATATAAACCCCACTTTGGACTTTGGGATGCTAAATGGGATGCCACAACTGTTGGAAGAAAAGCCTAGGATCAGGCTGTGAGGAGTTCCGGTGAAGTGTCTGAGCAAGGGGATTCGAGAGATTGAGAGGGGAAAAGAGAACAAACTCTGTTAGTGGCAAAGTTATTTTTTGAGTGAACAGTGTTGCCAGCTGTCACAATATTGGTGAAGTTTATTTCCCCAAAGTCCCAGCTGTTTGCATCAAGAGGAATATGGTTGAGGAGAGATGCTGGAGAATGTGACCCACTTGTTCCCCAAAGAAAGCCCTGGCTGGGATGATTTAATTGGGATTGGTCCTGCCTTGAGCAGGGGGCTGGACTTGATGACCTCCTGAGGTCTCTTCCAGCTCTATGATTCTACAGCTCCATGACTATATGTTTACTTTCAATTTATGGAACTCCCTAATCTCTGGCTCACTTTGGTTTTCAACCAGCAATAGTGCAGGGATTTGCTTAATCTTTGTGGTGTTATTTCTTAGTAATTGTAATATGAATAAATGAAAGGTTACCACAACCACAAAGACTTCCTTTTAAAATTGGAAGTTAAATACTACAAAAGAAAATAGAATGGCGCATAGACTTTGGCAAGCCAACTCTGGGATGCATTAACTGATGTGTTGTGAGTAAGACATGAGAAGTGTTTCTTTTGCTCTGTTCTGCAGAGTATTGTATCCAGTTCTGGTCACCACATTTCAGGTCAGATTTTCCTTTAGTTATACTTTAAATGACATTTTTGTGCATTTGTAAATGCAAAAAAACCCCCAACAACCACCACCCACATTTCAGAAAGAAATTGGAGAAGGTCCAGAGAAGAGCAACAAAAATGACAAAGGTCTAGAAAACATGAGCTATGAGGGAAGGCTGAAAGAACGGGGCTTGTTTAGTTTGGAACAGGCCTGCACAACATGCGGCCCGCAGGGGCTCACTGTACAGCCCGTGACAACTACGGGCGGCACAGCCCTATCCGATCCGCCGGCTGGGCGGAGGAGCGGAGTGCCACCGGGGAGGGGGAAGTGCAGCGATTCTCGCTGCCAGGTTGCCTGCAATGCAGGTCTGGCGCGAGGAAGCGGGGTGCGAGCCAGAGGGCAGGACACTGGCAGACGCCAGGATGCTGGTGTGACGTGGCGTTGTGACGTCACGGCCAGTGACCGTGGAATTCAAAAAGGCTCTGGCAGCCCCGCAAACTGGAAGGCAGACGCCAGGTAGAGAAGGGGAAGGGATTTGTGCTGAGGGGAGGGAGGCAGGTCAGGAGAAAGGGGAAGGCACCAAGGGACAGAGTGCAGGAGAGACAAATGCCAGGGGGCCAAGTGGAGACAATGAGGAAAAAGGCAGGAGGGGAGGTGTCAGTGGGAGGGGAGACAGGGTGATGCTGGGAGAGGAGAGGGTAAGGGCATTGGGAGCCGTATGTTGTACAGACCTGATTTAATTGAAAAATTCTTAATAAAGTATCACCCCTCCCCTGCAAACCTACCCTTGTGGCTAGGGTTGCCAGGTGTCCGGTTTTTTACCAGACAGTCCGGTATTTGCACTCTCTGTCCAGCTGGGCACTGGATGGAAGCCTGGTGGTGCCTCCTGCATGATATGTGTGTTTTTTTTGGTTTTTTTGTGCCTGACAAAAATGTGTAGCCCATGTATTCGGTATTTTTTGGGAGAGCATCTGGCAACCCTACTTGCCCGCAGCTGTTTTCTTTGGAGTAATATGGCCCTCGCTGCTTTCCGAGTTGTTCAGGCCTAGTTTGGAAAATAGAAGACTGAGAGGGGACATAATAACAGTTTTCAAGTATCTAAAAGGGTGTCACAAGGAGGAGGGAAAAAAATGTTCTCCTTTGCCTCTGATGATAGGACAAGAAGTCGTGGGCTTAAATTGCAGCAAGGGAGGTTTAGGTCAGACTTCCTAACTGTCAGGGTGGTTAAACACTAGAATAAATTGTCTACTGAGGTTGTGGAATCTCCATCACTGAGATATTTAAGAGCAGGATAGACAGACACCTGTCAGGGATGATCTAGATGGTGTTTGGTCCTGCTGTGAAGGCAGGAGACTGGACTTGATGACCTCTCAAGGCCCCTTCCAGTTCTAGGATTCAATGAAGTATAATTAGGTTGGCCAAAAAATAATGTAAAGAACAAATAGCCAAAGACTTAATTAGCAGTACAAAAAAAGTATGTACATCGTAGAAGATTAGGGTTGGAAGAGACCTCAGGAGGCCATTGAGTCCAACCCCCTGCTTGAGGCAGAACAGGGGCTGTTTGGTGGTAGCAGTTGCTGTCTGCACAGGGGCCCAGTTCCCTGCTGGGACCCCCGTGGACAGGGGCTGCTCCTGCTGCTCATACAGAGGCAGCAAAGGGAGAGGGGGGAGCCAGTAGGCGAGTACTCCACAGAACTACCCGATAAGCTTATGCTTATCAGATAGTCGAGTAGTCACCTACTTCCCTGTTATTTACATAGCTGGATTTGTGTATCTGAAGCAAAGCTTCCCCCATGGCGTAGGCCTGCCCTGAGTGATTCCAGAGTAGTGTGAGCTGGGAGCTGGTCTGCCTGGAGGGCAGTCTGTGGCAGGATCTGAGAGGGCTGTAAGACTTCTGCTCAACTCATAGACGCTGTCACTAGGGGAAATAGAGGAGCATTGTGGGCTGTGCTGCCTTTCCTATGCAGTGACATAACAGCTGTGTGTCTAATTCATCGTACTTAGACCATGCAATTAGTCAGCTCTCTCAGCGTCCTCCTGAAAGAAGGGCTTGCAGAGACCTGACTGGTTAAAGCTCAGTCCGGATAAGACTGAGATAATATTGATAGATTGTGGGGGAAATAATCTGCGGAAATGACATAATTTGTATTTGTCTGTCCCCCAGCTGATGAGTCTGTCTCCATATGACTCTGTTTGAAAGGGCTGACTCAAGAGGTGTGTGTAGGTGGGGGGCTCATTAAGAAGTCCTGGGTGGGGTTGCCTCATGTGACTCAGCCTGCTGTTAATGTACCGGGCTTGTCATGTTGGCAGCTCTTTCATCTGGCCTATGTTTGCAAGGACATTTAACCCAGGATAAAACACTGGAAGGTTTTTGTTTGACTTGCAAGATAACAGCAACTAGCTCTGAAAATAGGAACACTTCTGGCTTTCATGGACCTCTAGCTCTTGCTTCCACTGCTGCTGCTTCTCAACTGCACTAGGCAGGCAGGGTTCCCTCTAGTCTAAGATTTTCCATCCATGAGTAGAGTGAATTTTGTTGAGTGAGCATTGTGCACCAATATTGACATCATGTGCACTTGTTCTGATGTCTGCCACTATGGCACCCACCAGTCTCTCTCTCTCTCTCACACTCACACACACTTTACATTGTTATGCAAGAAAAAATACTAAAAGATGGATAATTAACAAGGTGCACGACCCTGCCTCCACCCACCCTGAAAACCACCCAACTTGCTGGTCCCTTTCCCCAGTGCCTGTGCCCCCATTAGGACCACACACAGCTAGCTGGTACCTGTATAAACCTGGCTAACTGCCTACTCATCCACATCCTGTAGTTGTGCCCAGCCTTGCAATCTGCCCCCCATCTGCCACCAGTATATATGCCAGGGTCATGCTATCTGCCCCACAAACACAAACAGCCAGTACCTGGGCGTAGGGCCCACAGCTCAAGCACCACTGCCCGGAGACCTGTGCCCATCCCCGCATCTTGCCTGTCCCCCCTCCATAGCCCAGAGACCTGTGTCCAACCCTGAACCTCACCCTCTTTCTCCCCCCGCCCCCTAGAATTGACCTGCACCTGGTACGTCCAACCACCACAGATGGCTGGTGCCTTTGCCCCCCACCAGCCGGCTTCTGTGTCAAGCTCCATCTGTCCTTGGCCCCACTGCCTCCCCCACTGGTACTGACCCTGGTACCTACCGCCATTTCCCCCACCCCACCCCACGCCACCCTGCTTTCCCACCAGGGCTCCCACATGGTGGCTTCTCCAGCCCTGGCCACCAGAGTAGCCCCCTGCTGGCCACCATGTGGCTGCATGGCTCTGCGTAGGAGGAAATTTTTTCTGCACACCCACACAAGCACACGGCTTAGAGGGAACCCTGTAGGCAGGGCAGTCCCGTGTTCTTATAAATATTCAGCTCAATGAAAAATCAACGACTGTCTTTGCATGCTGGTGAGAAAAGGTAGAATTCTCTTTACACTAAGGTGCTTACTGTAGGGATGGTTGGAGGGTTGGGAGTGGATAAAAAGGCCATAACTTGAGTTCTCTCTGGTAAATTGATAATTAACCTTGGAGGTAAACTGAGTAGCCCAGGATACCGATGGTAGCCCATAAACAAGAAGTACTGAGGTTATCATCTAATTAATTCATTGCTATGACTAAGAGAGCTGCAGTGGCAAGAAATTTCAATGTCTAATCTTATACTAAAAATGAGATGATGCTTATCTAGCCACTTCCGAGAGATGATTAACCCCATTATGGGTGTTTGTGCAATACACTTCTCACTAATGTGCTATAAACTAAATTTCCTTTAAAAACAGATTCCTTTGTCTTCTCCTCCTCCTCCATATTCTTCTGAGAGTACTGGAAAGTGCTTTCTTTCTTTTATAATTGCTGATGGTGTGTTTGGTCCTGCACAATATATACCGTGAAACCCTTTGCCCTGAAGAATGTATTGCTTTTGAGGCTGTGTCCGGTGGGTGGTAAGTGAACTACATTGCAATTCATGTGTGGAACTTCATTATTCCACATGTCTCAGATCGATAGTGTGTTAGTCTGTATCTGCAAAAATAATGGAGCCCTATGCCACCTTAAAGACTAACAGATGCATTCCATATGCTGGACCTAGCTGTAGTCCAGCAGGAGAGGTATTCTAAATTAAAATTAAAGGCAAAGTGGAGGTAAAATGCTCTAACACATCAGCACACACTTGCTATGTTTCATTAAATGCTTCCATTAAACAGGATTAGCAAATCTCAGGTTCTATACTTTGATTTGGGTCAGCCATATTGTACCAGAGCAGTCATATGCGAAAATAAGTTTTCCATAACAGCTTGCAAGTGCAAGGAAGGTGACAGCTGGCTAACTGTAGGTACTGCTCATAGCTTCAGGGTTGGGTTTCTGTGGTTAATTCATTTAGCGTTGAACCTGTTTCTGACATAGGTTACACTATTCTGAATAAACCTTAAATCTGTTTGACATTATCCTAAATGCTTGGTGTTCTGTGCTCTCAGTGCATTGTCTTGCTATCTATGTAGTATTACTTCCAGGCTTCTGTCTTACTGCATAACTCAGCACAAGCTGCTTTCAGATCTCTGGTCTATGGTAAGGCATACATAGCTAATGCACCATAATGACCTTTCTATTTAACTGGCACTGGTCACCTGAATACTGGTTACCTGTTGTGTTCCCTCCCTCTGGGGCATCTAGCATTGGCCACTGTCGGCAGACAGGATACTGGGCCATTGGTCTGACCCAGTGTGGCCATTCTGATGTTCTTATGTCACTGTGGTGGCTAGATTCATTAGAGATTTTTTCCACCTCCAAATGGAAAAACATTATCTTGCTCCTAGTCTAGATTATGAAAATAGCAAGAATGAACAAATGCCTCTAGGATGCTGATCCACAAAAGTACTCAAAGTTGGGTCCTAAATCTAGGGTTCTACAACCCCATTTAGGCTCCACTGTGATTCACAATACTCATGCTGATCCCTGTAAGCCCCTAAACTCGCTTGGCACCTAACTTTTCAGGGTAAAAGCTCCCTGTTTTGCCTTTGGGCTTGTGCACTGCTGCCTCACTTTTGGCATCTTAATGCCTATCTCCCATCTAATCCCCAGAGTAATTCATGAACCAGGGGGAGACCAGGTGAAGAAATGCCCATAGGGGGTCTGATGCCCCTGATGTGCATGCTGAGAGGCCACCTCCTGGCTGAGGTCCCATTCAGAATTCACCAGCAGGAAGCATTGTGGCCCAGGGGTTAAGGTCTACCTTCACCTGAGGAAGAGGTAAGAGACCCATGTTTCAAAAACTCAGGCAGGTCTTTTAACCACTTCAGAATATCCCATAGCTGAGTGGGGTTTCCTCAGTGTCTTGTGTTGAAGCTGTCTCACCATGGCTAAATAGTGAACGTGTGATTGAGAAGGGGGAATGGGGTGGGTGCCCTAACCACTGGATAGTGAGCCACGTTCTCTGTTTTCACTGTGGACAATTACTAGTAAGTCAAAAATAGCCGTGTACACTTTGCTTAGATCATGCTCTGAAGCCATGAAGGCATGTGCGCAAGGACCTTTTCTAAAGGGTATTGGGGCTGTTTGGTGGGGATTGATCTTTGCCTGCAAAGTAGGTCAAAGTGGATCTCTGTAACAGGGTTTGAGGGTATATTTGCAAGAGAGACCAGTTTTGTGGGAGAGGCATTGTAGGTTGAGGTAAAGATGACTGGAGGGAACCCATATTTGTCATGACAAGTAGTTGGGCTTGGGCTATGACCTATTAGATAAGTTATCAGTGTTCATATAGACCTCTCTCTAGGCAATGTTGAGTCCGTTATCATGTCTGGTAGAAATTTCAGTCCAATTCAGTTTTTGTCAAACAGAATAGAGCCTTTTCCTCGTTTACTGCTTAATTTCTAATAAAAGAGATGATGCGCGTAAAGCAGTTAGGTGCTGGGCTTCAAACAATTTTTTACTTTCATACCTGATGCAACAAGCCAAGAGATGCTTGGGCACTGCAATCCCCAGTACAAATTAAGCGCTACCTCTTTCTAAGCTTCTTCTCTTAGAGCTGTACCTGACCCTGGTGCTCAAGGATGCAATTTATATTTTCTACATGTACTGTCCTGCAAATCTTTAAAAATGGCAAAAAAAATTTCCAGTGTCTGTTCCAAGATTCTGCATTCGAATCTTTATGCCTTTGGGCCACCCCACACGTATTTTTTTTTTTTTTGTCACACACTAGTTACAACTTGTGCTTATGTAGCTTCCATGCTAGTTTTCCATCCGTCCCCCTTCCTCCCCCACTCCCAGTGCTCATATTATGGGCTCTTGGGAACACAGAGGACTGGAAGAATGCAAACTGTGTAACTTCTTTTAGAATATTTTGGGCTGTAGATCTTGAGAACAGTAGGGTTACCAGGTAGCTTCAGAAAAAATACCGGACACACGTGATGGGGGGGGGCGGGGCTGGCCTCGAGGAGGGGGGGGGCAGGAAGCAGGGCTGGCGGGGAGTGGTCGGGGGCAGTGGGACTGGCTAGGAGGGGTCGGGGGGAGAGAGAATCGGCCGGCAGGGAGTGGGACTGACCCGGGCACATGCAGACCCTAGGGCGCTGCCTGTCCCACGCACAGTCCCGGTGAAGCACAAGCTAGTCCGGCTACGGGTCCACAATGCACTTGAACAGCGCTCAGGAGCATGGACAGGGCTTCTCCTCCTCCCCAAGGCATCACTCCTACGTCAGATGCAACCAGAGGCACCCAGCGCCAATCATGCCCCACCTCCCAGGTACTCCTCCCCCTCCTCCTCCCCTTCTCCCTGGCCAGGGTTCTGTTGGGCGCCCAGCCGGAAAACCAGAAAATATCGAACATTGCACATGTCCAGTATTTTCTGAATTTTTTTACTAGACAGAGGGCCCCAAAATTGGACTGTCTGGTTGAATACCGGACACCTGGCAACTCTAGAGAACAGTGCCCTAAATTCTCCTTAATGGCATCACACCACTGTGACCTCATATCTGGGCCATGACCTGCTGACTCATATGAAGGATGATCTTAAGTTCACATCCTTTCTTGGTCTGCCTGCATTGTGAACATATCCAATTCTGAAATGTCCTTAAACCTGAAGTAACTGCCTAATCCTCAGTCAGTGAAAATAAAGGGCCAATCTCTTTACAAGTCTTGGTTTCTGACTCCATGTTGCTCTTCTATAAGAATTTTCAGCATGTCTATGTGTAGAGTAGCATTATGCAGTTTGTAGATACTAAGGCCAGAAGGAAGCTCTGGCTATGTCTACACTACAGAGTTTTTTCTGAAAAAATTTCACTTATGTCCATACTGCAATCGCGTTCTTTCAGAAAAAGGCGTGTGTGGATGGGGCAGAGGGAGTTCTTTCAGGGGGGAAAAAAAAGGGAAAGAGGAAAAAGCACAGGTGCCCTGGTGGCCACTCCGTCCATAATAATCGCAGCTTAAATGCGAGATAGTGTCCACATTGAATGGACGCTATCTTTCGAAAAAGCAAATCGCTTTTTCAATGCACTTTGGCAGTGTGGACTCTCTCTTTCAGAAGAAGTTTTTTGGGAAGATCTCTTCCAGAAAAGCTTCTTCTGAAAGAAGCCTGCAGTCTAGACATAGCCTCTGTGATCACCTAATCTGATTTCCTGTTCTCTCTGAATTAGGCTAGAGCCATATTTCTTGTTGTTGTTTTAGAAAAACATCCAATCTCATTTTAAAAATTGACAGTGATCGGCGTTAACTCATTAAATGCTGTGTCTAATGCTCTCCCAACTATTCCCTATGTTACCTCCACTGATTTGCTGATCACCTCACTACTACTAATTCCCTAAAATAATTAACCTCTCAGCCATTCTCCTGACATATCACACTTGACCAGATAAGCCCAGGCCTCCTTCTTTCCTTTTGTCTACATTTTACAACTTTGCTGTCTATGGGCATGAATGCTTCTTTTGCTAAGAAATCTTAAGAAAGATTCATTCATTTAACACTCTGATGGTAACAGTAAACCTGGTTTTAACCTTGAATGTGTCCTGACCAATGTCTTTTGGCCACAACATTAACAAGAATTTGTATCTCTTTTTGGCTTATTCTAAATTCTTTAGTTAAGACTTGCTTAACTTTTTTCAAAAGTGTGGCGTACCCAGTTATCGAATCCTAGGGCTGGAAGAGACCTCAGGAGGTCACCAAGTCCAGCCCCCTGCCCAAAGCAGGACCAATCCCAACTAAATCAACCCAGCCAGGGCTTTATCAAGCCGAGACTTAAAAACCTCTAGAGATGGAGATTCCACCACCTCCTTAGGTAACCCATTCCAGTGCTTCACCACCATCCTAATGAAATAGTTTTTCCTAATATCCAACCTTTTATTCACAGATGGAGTGGCTAAGTGCTTAGCCCTCTTTGAAAACCAGGCCACTAATGTTAGGATCCTGTCTTGAAAACCTTGGCCCTGCTTCTAAACTTTTAGATGATTCTCATGAGCTCTAATGTGCTCCATAGGAGCACAAAAGCACAATCCAGATTCACTGCTAGAACGAACCATTCTCCATTTTACCCTTTTTTCCTAAATCAGCATCAATTATTTTCCTCATTGCCACATTGTGGTGATAGAGGCAGTGGTAAAGAGTGTGAAGATGAAATGGAAGATAATGCCTATTAAAGAGATTAATTCAATACCACCAGCAGGCAAGCTGGAAGGGCAGGTAGTTTAGAGTGACAAAGCCAAATTTCACCCACACAACTCTGCAAGGACATTGATTTAATAAGCATTGCATCAGAGATATAATCTCTCATTGGCTGCTGATGTTCCAAGGACATGCCACTGCAGCCTAGCAACTGGTGAGCTAATTAACCCTTTCATCAACGTTATCTGCTTCACATTTCACTGAAATTTAAAAGTTTAACATTTTAATGGAAAAAATTGGGGGTGTTAATAGGTACAGATTAATAGGCTCATTCTGCTTTGCCTTATTCACCAGGTACAACTTGTGTGGGGTCTGCATCCAGTTTCATTGTTGTTTGTACTAACAGTGTAGTTGGAACTGTGCAAAAGACCAAAATAAAGAAAACCCCTGCCATGAAGAACTTAAAGGGACAGACACAATGTCAGAATGCACTGGGAAATGTTGAGGACTTACTGGTTTTGTCCAGAACTTTGGCACTTTTGCAACTTTTACCCTAAGAGCCCAAGTCACATTTGAAATTGCTCCCTTTTGTGTACACCATTATTTGGGTTCCATTGGAAAGCTTTGGAATATCCCAAACACATTTGTCACTGCAGCTCCCTCAGCATCTTCCATATGCCTGCCATGCAGCCCAGTGGAGTCTTTACGTAGATCTCATTTAGTTTTGCTGAGTGCTCTCTGTAGCTAGACCATGGCCCTATCTTTGTAACAAATGTCTTGTACTTTAGAACATAGCTTTCTGAACCTTTCCAGCCTCTGCTGTGTTTTCCCCCTATGTCAAGTGTTTGGTTTTCAACCAGAATGCTCAGTGGAAGAGGGACTCTGGTGATTCTGGTTGGCACTTAGGACCAAGCTATTAAAACTCCTAGGGCTCTACCTGCCCAGCTCCGCATTGCTGTAGGAAGCTGTCTAGGGTTGCTAACTTTCTAACAACACAGAATTAAGCACCCTCACCTTGCCTCTTCCTGAGGCCATGTCCCTAGGGTTGCCAGATGGTTTCAACAAAAATACCAGATACACTTGACATGAAATCACAATCCATATTACATTTTATTTAGAAAATACCGGACATTTATATTTTCTCAATTTGTTTCCCGAACAGAAAGCTCAAATACTGGACTGTCCGGTTCAAAACCGGACACCTGGCAACCCTACATGGCCCCCGCACATTACATTTCTGCTCCCTTGGTGACTTGCTCTCCTGAAGCTCATTCATTTTCACTGGGCTGGGGCAGGCGGTGAGGGCTCTGACTGGAGGTGCATGTTCTGTGGTGGGTCTGGAGATGAGGGACTTGGGAGAGCTCAGGGCTAGAGCAGCGGCTTGGGGTTGAGGCACAGGCTTACCCCAGGCAGCAGTAGAGCAAAGCTACAGTAGTCTCTCCGCCTGTCCTGGCATCGTGTTGTGCCCCAGAAGCAGTCAGCAAGTCTGGTACCTCGGAGCAGGAGGGAGGTTTAGGAGGCTGCCATGTGCTGTTATCATAGAATCATAGGGCTAGAAGAGAGCTCATGAGGTCATCAAGTCCAACCCCCTGCCCAAGGCAGAACTAATCCCAACTAAATCATCCCAGCCAGGGCTTTGTCAAGCCGAGACTTAAACACCTCTAGGGATGGAAATTCCACTACCTCCCTAGGTAACCCATTCCAGTGCTTCACCACCCTCCTAGGGAAATCGTTTTTCCTAATATCCAACCTAGACCTCCCCACTGCAACTTGAGACCATTGCTCCTTGTTCTGCCATCTGTCACTACTGAGAACAGCCTCTCTCCATCCACTTTGGAACCTCCCTTCAGGAAGTTGAAGGCTGATATTTGTCATTATCGTTAATGCCTCTGCCTTGACTTTGCTGTTTCTTTATTCATCTTTTTTCTCCTTCAAAATATTCCAGCTTTCTTTTTCAGTGTCGGGATTACTGTTAATTACCTTTCTGTCCTTCCTCTTCCCTCATGCCTCTACCTTGACTCTCAGCCTACTTTTCATCCACTGTCTTGCTAACACAGACCTTGTGGTACCTATGGTTGCTCCAGGGCTGCTGTGGCCCGGACCTAGACTGTTCTATGCCAGTGGGAAACAGTCATTGTGACAAACTTTCAGCCCTATTGACTGGTTGATTCCTGGCAAATTACCACAAAAACCGCAGCAGCTTAGAGAACACTTCGGAGACAAGGGACATAAACGGGACTAAGGGCAAATCTACACTTACGGCTGCATCAGTTCACTGTAGTGCTTTAATACAGCTGCTCTAAATCGATGAGAGAGCTTCCCCTGCTGACATAGCTACCTCCTCTTGAGGAGGCGGATTAATGGTTGTTGAAATAGCATTGTCTCCCCCAGGGATTATATCAGTATAAATGTGTCACTCAGGGTCTCTCGGTTTAGTTTAAATTGTTTAGCTTATTTTTAATCCACAAAAAGCAACTTTTCAACTGAAATCAGAGTTTGGGTTTGTGCCAGTTTAACTACACTGGTTTAAGATGCATTCTTCTGTTAAACTGGGGTAATTTGCCCATGTAGCCAGGTTTTCCATTTTTTTATGTGTGACTCACAATATGATATAGTAATTTTCACTGTTAAATGATCTTTCCCTAGTTTGAGGTTACTAGGGAGTTAAAACTAAAAGCACACACAGCTCAGCAAAAGCACATGGTAAAGTATGCACCAAACCTGCTATGCTTGTGCAAATAGTGCCTGCGAGAGCGCTATCATACCTGCCACTAGCTGAGCAAAAATATGCTTTAATACACTACTTCCTCCCTCCTGTGGGTGGGGGGGGGGGGGGAATTACAGAATTCGGGTTCAGAATTGATAAGAATATGATATACAGCCAAACCAATAGGAACTTCATATATCTGTCCCTCACTGCATAATAATCCTCTTTCCTCCAAGCCCAGTGATTGACCTTCCCACACTCCCACAATGAGATCCTATGACAGACCCATCTCCTCACCCACTCCACCCTCCAATCTGCTATTACCTTTGTAGAGGGGGATGTGCTGGAGTCTGAGACCTCTTCAGTTGACACTGTTTTCAAGGGCAGATAGAAGGCATTAGCCATACTCACTATGGGGGGAGGTGGAGGCGCACAGCTTCGCAGGCCCCCAGGCAAGGTGTGAGGAAGCTGGGTCTGTGTCCCTGGGCGGGATGGCGCCTCAGGCGGAAGGAATGGGCCTGGGGATAGCCAGCCCTCAGTGCTGCCTGGACTGTGGCTCTGGTGCCCTCTCCCACCCCTGGGCCTTAGAGCTGTGTGGAGCACTGCTCTAGTGCTCCTGCGGTGATGTAAAGGGACCAGGGCTCTGGATGTCACCACTGCTGCAGCAGTGGCAGCGGTGGCCAGGAGCCCTGGGCCCCTTTGAATTGCTGGGCCCTGGGACAGTTGCCCCCTTTGCCTCTTCCCCCTGCCCCATTGGCAGGCCAGCTCACTGCATATCCATACGGCTCAGTTGTGTTGGTACTTGGCACTGCTCAGGTATTACCCATGCTGCCATGGCTACACTGTGTTATACCTTTCTATGCTCAGACTGAAGAGCCCATTGTCAAATATTTGTTCCCCACAGGTAGGTACTTTTAGACTGTGATCATCAATCATTAACCTGCTCTTTATATAGCTCTATGAGCTCCTTGAGCCTAATTTATCACTAGAACATATTGTTTATTCTTTGAATCATTCTCATGGCTCCTCTCTAAACCCTCTCCAACTTAACCTCATCCTTCTTGAACTATGGACACCAGGACTGGATGCAGGATTCCAGCTGTGGTTGCCTCAGTGCCAAATACAGAGGTAAAATAACCTACCTGCTCTTACTTGAGATTCCCCTGCATATACATCCAAGAATCATATTAGCCCCTTTTGGCCACAGCGTTACACCCGGAGAAGTGGTGAGTCACTCTCAGCTAGGCCTGAGTCAGTTCCAGATTGCAGATCACATGTATTACTCCCTGCTCACAAGGTTAAAGCAGGCTCAGGTCTGTGAACTATGGATGTTAAAATGTGGTTATTTTACTAATCGAGTAGAGAGGGAGAATTTGTATTGACTGCTCAATTAGTTGATATAGTTGATAGGGGAGAGCCGCCGGCTCAGTACCAGCTCGAGCCTGGACCAAACCCCACTGCAGCTCTGCAATGTAAAAGTCTGTAGGACCCGGCCAGCCTGCCCCTTGGCTCTTACTGCATTTTAAATTGCAGAGCCACAGCTGAGTTTGGTCCCGGACCTGGTGCAAGCAGAGACTGAGCAGGGCTGCCAGCCTGCCCAGCTCTTAAATGTAGTAGGAGTTGGGACAGTCTCAGCAGGGAGTTGGGACCCTCCAAGGATAGAAGTTGTACCTGGAGCTGCCTCTCCTGGCCCCCAGGCTCCTACTGCTGCCTCTGATAGAGACAGTAGCGCAGGGGATGGGGCAGGCAGCACCGCCAAGAGGGTGCTGGGGGAACCAGCTTTTAAGCCAGGTCCCCCCCAGCACTGGATTCTGCGTCCCACTGCCCCCCTGGTTCTGATATAGAGGCAGCAAGTAGGGGGAGGGGAAATGCGAGTTGTCAACTCAACTATCCGATAAGCCTAGGCTTATTGAGCAGTCAATTAATCAACTACTCACTTAGGGTATGTCTACACTACCCCGCTAGTTTGAACTAGGGTGGTAATGTAGGCATACCGCACTTGCAAATGAAGCCCGGGATTTGAATTTCCCGGGCTTCATTTGCATAAGCGGGGCTCCGCCATTTTTAAATCCCCGCTCGTTCGAACCCTGTGCCGCGCGGCTACACGCGGCACGAACTAGGTAGTTCGAACTAGGCTTCCTAGTTCGAACTACTGTTACTCCTCGTGGAATGAGGAGTAACAGTAGTTCGAACTAGGAAGCCTAGTTCGAACTACCTAGTTCGTGCCGCGTGTAGCCGCGCGGCACAGGGTTCGAACGAGCGGGGATTTAAAAATGGCGGAGCCCCGCTTATGCAAATGAAGCCCGGGAAATTCAAATCCCGGGCTTCATTTGCAAGTGCGGTATGCCTACATTACCCTCCTAGTTCGAACTAGTGGGGTAGTGTAGACATACCCTTTCACCCCTTCTCTGAACCAGAAGCAGATTTTGTTCAGTGTTCAAGGCCTTGAAGTTAGTCAGGGTCTGAATCCCAAGTTTTTAGGGGCTTGGATCTTGTGGGCCTGGTTTTATTGCATATTTAAGTGCCACATGTCTCTCCTCTGTATAACATGAGCTTTTGTGTGTGTGTGTTGTTTTCTTTCCCCCTTGGGCGCAGTGGAGTGAGGTACAGCAGATGATAAAAAACACCCCCATCTATATGTACCAGGACTGCAGCGTGCTTTCGGAGGGGGACACTGATCACTGGCTCCGCACCAACTGGATCTACCGGGGTGAAACAGCCTCCCGCATCTACGTGGAGCTAAAGTTCACTGTACGGGATTGCAAGAGCTTCAATGGCAAGGCAGTGTCCTGCAAAGAGACCTTCAATCTCTACTATATGGAGTCTGAGCAGGATGTTGGCATCCAGTTCCGTCGCCCCCTGTTCACCAAGGTCAGCAGCTGTGGGGTGGGGAATCCTTTTGACCCCCCCCCCCATCCTAAACTAGAAGGGGCTAGCCAGATGGGAGACCTCCAAGGCAGTCAGGGTCTCGTAGGGAGGAGAGTGAGTGCTGCCATAGGAAATGCTCTCTTGCCCCAGCTGCAGGAGATATCAATTGTCAAATGAGCTGTAGAATAGAGGGCCTGAGCATGTGTAATGTTTATGCTTTGCACTTATCCAAGGACTCTGTAACAGGCTTCTGACAAATATCTTCATAAAAAATCACTCTCCATAGCCTGTGAGGATAGGACAAGAAGCAATGGGCTTAAACTGCAGCAAGGGAAGTTTAGGTTGGACATTAGGAAAAACTTCAGGGTGGTTAAAACTGGAATAAAATACCAAAGGGGGTTGTGAAATCTCCATCACTGGAGATATTTAAGAATAGACAGACAGATGATATAGACCATGCTTGGTCCTGCCATGAGAGCAGGGGCCTAGACTTGGTAACCTCTTGAGCTCCCTTCCAGCTCTATGATCCTCATCTTAGAAATAGGGAAACTAAAACCCAAGAGAGATCAAGTGGCTTTCTCAAGGTAATAAAGCAAGTCCGGACAGATAAAGGAACAGGACACAGGTCTCCTGATGCCTACTCCCCTAGTCTGACCACTAGTCAGAAAAGAGCACATGGCTTTTTCTTTGAGGCTGGAGGCAATGCTCCCATGGGCTGCACCAAATTCTTGTTTGAGTCTCTACACTCTGCTGCCCTTTGGTTCTCCTGCAGTTTCATTTGGCTGTGGTATTTATTGTCCCTTCTGCCCCAGAAGCAGATGAATTCCAGTGAAGAGAATCTCAGCTTTCCTTTAAACCGTCTTCCATGATCAAAGCCCAGTGTGCTCTGTGGCAAACCAAAGATCTACAGCCTTGGCAGTTCTCCCCTCTGTATTTTCAGCAACACAGTGTGATAAATTCTTGGAATTTCTGCAGCGGTTCTAGTAACCTCCAGCCCAGAGAGTTCTACTGAATTAAACAGGAAAATGAAAAATATAAGTAGCTTGCAAATTAGTTGGGGTTCTTTATTTTGATGTTAAACTTACATTTTGCCACTTATTCCTGCTGCCCCCACACTTCCACTGTGTTCTAGTGACATTCTGGAGATGTAGCAGTGGGGGTAGGGGGCAGCTGGGGATTTCTGACAGGTAGGAGGAAGTTGGGGTTTCTAGTGCTAAAGAGTCACTGATCATCATCACCCAGCTCATTCATGGATTCCAAGGCCAGAAGGGACCACTGTGACCTCCTTTATAACACAGGCCTTGGAGCTTCCCCAAAATAATATGTAGAGTGAATCTTTTAGAAGAAAATCATCCCATCTTGATTTTAAAATTGGCAGCGATTGACCAAGACTATCGGTAAATTCTTCCAGTGGTTAATTCAGAGGTTAATCTCCTCACTGATCAATTTACATCATATTTCCAGTCTGAATTTGTCAAGTTTCAGCTTCCAGTTTTCGGCTCCTATAACTTTCTCTGGTAGATTGACGAGTCCATTATCAAAATCTGTTCTTCCTGCAGATACTAATAGACTGTAATCAAGTCACCCCTTAACTCTTTGTTAAATAGACTCAGTGAGTTCAGTCATTATAAAACAAGTTTTCTAAACCTTTAATCTTTCTCGTGGCTCTGCTCTGCTCTGCTCTGGATCCTCTCCAATGTACGAACATGCGCTGAATTTCTGAGCACAAAACTGTATGCACTATTCCAGCAATGGTCACCCCAGTGTCCAATACAGAGGTAACAAAACTTCTGGGCCTCTGCTTGAGCTGTCCTGGTCTATACATCCCAAGATCACCTTAGCTCTTTTAGCCACAGCGTCACAATGGGAGCTTACGTTCAATTGATTATCCACCACAAGCCCCACATCTTTTTCAGAGTCACACTTTCTCAGGGCTGAGTCCCACATCCTGTAGGTATGGCCTATGTTCATTGATCTACTGATGAAATGTAGTAGATCTCAAAGCACTCTATAAAAGAGGACAGAATCGCATCACCGTTTTACAGAAGGGGAAATTGCGGCACAGCTGTGAGGAGGGTTGCTGAAGGTCACACAACAGGCCAGTTCTGTATCCACTAGGCAACACTACCTCATCTCCTCTTTCTTTTCCCCTCTCCCTTCAGACTGGG
This sequence comes from Pelodiscus sinensis, assembly GCF_052426305.1. Lineage (NCBI taxonomy): Eukaryota > Metazoa > Chordata > Testudines > Trionychidae > Pelodiscus > Pelodiscus sinensis. Next base: position 142,682,138 of record NC_143052.1, on the reverse strand, counting down.
ACACAAGTAACTTGAAATAGTTTTTGTGGGGTGTTGCGTGTGTGCGTGTGTAGAATTTTAACACCTACTTCTTTGCAACCAGATTTACAGCAACAGCTTCCCAGTTCCCCAACACTCACATCTGCTGTTGCATCCAAAGATGGCAGTGGAGCCCAATAGAAGTTTCTGGTGAGCTAATTATCAGTTGACTGCAGAGACTTTTCAGGCTGAGATTTTTAGAGGAGAAAAAGTTTATTCAGCACCTAATTTCAAATAAACCAGTCCAAAGACCATCACTGTGTATTGGTAGACAAATTGCTGACAGAAAAAGAAACCTTCCACCTGAGAAGAATGACTTGTTGCTGTAGTTTGTAAGTGGGCAGGGGCAGTCCCCAAAGGCCTGCCTGAGATTAGGGCCTCCTTATGCTAGGTGTTGTACAAACACAATGATTCAGTCACTCAGCTCTTGAAGAGGAGCGAAGTGAAGAGCCAGTGGGAGAGAGTAGAAATAAGAATTGTGAGGTGGATGGGGGACATCCATAGGAGTTCTATAAAATGAGGGAAACAGTGGTTAACGAGTGCACTGGTCTGATGTGTCTGTGCTTCGTCATTCGTATGCAAAGATGGGCAGATCCTGGAATCCAGAGCACATGGGCTAGAGAGAGGCCATAGAGAAAGGAGTTGCAAGCAAGGCTGTAACAGGACATAGGTTTTCTCCCCCCCTCCCCCGACTTATTCCCTGCGTAAGCCCTTCAGACTCTCTTCTTTAGTGTCTACTCAGTCAAAGTTATTCAAGTTGCCTTCATCAGCATTTGTGCACTGCTGTAACAATTCTAATACCTATGACCCTATTACCTATTCTTCCTGCAAGGAGGGAGACCTCCTGTTCTTGGAGTCCACTTCAGTCTGGGCATAGCTAACCTTGTCTTCCCCTCCTGTTAATGCTTCCTTCCTGTCTCTTTCCAGTGAGAGCTCTGACCCTTCCCACCCATGCATGCACCCAAATTCCTGGCCAAGATAGCCAGTTGATGGGCCAGTTAGTTCCTTCACTCATTCATCTTCCCGCTCAGATTAGCTATTTCTACTGTCAGTTTCCCCAGTGACAGTTGACTAACTGAAGTTACAGAGATCAGGGCACTGGCCCATCCATTAGGTCTCTGCACTCTTATTACAGAGGCTTTGGGATGCCAAATGCCTGACAGATGTACTCAGGAAGGAAGAACCTTCTAGTGCCATAGATCTTGATTCTTACTCTCCTATTCAGATCAACACAGTGGCAGCAGATCGGACTTTCGCAAGGCAAGACATTGAGTCGGGCACTATACAGCTGAATGTGGAAGTGTGCCCCATACAGAAGATGTCTCGGCGCGGATTCTACTTGGCTTTCCAGAACACTGGGGCCTGTGTGGCTCTGGTCTCTGTCCGGGTATATTACAAGGCCTGCCCAGAAATAGTGCAGAGACTGGCTCACTTTCCAGAGACATTGGCGGGCTCAGAAGGACTGACAGAGGTAACAGGGAGCTGTGTAGAAGATGCAGCCGAAGAAGCAGGCTTCCCACCCAGGATGCATTGCAGTGCTGATGGGGAGTGGCTGGTGCCAATGGGCCGGTGCCTGTGTGCTGTTGGCTTTGAGGAGGCTGACAGAAGCTGTGTAGGTAGGTGCTTGGCGGTGGGAAGGGGGCAGGTGGCTGTAAGGGCAGTGGTGGGGAGAGGGAGATCTGGCTAGGGTAGTGTTTGCAGGGGGTGAGAAGTGAATTATACTCTCCTGATCTGGAGCTGCCCTAAGTGCATCTGAACTGTCTACTGCTTTGCTCTCTGTGTCCCTATCTCTCACCCCTACTGTCTGTGAATTTCTCTTTATTTCTCTCCTTCGGTCCTGTCTCCTCCCCTGCCTCACCTCCCTCAGGTTTAGCAGTTGCACACACGCCTTCACTCCCTCTTGGTCTCCTTCCAGCAGGCCTGCAGATCTGAAGCCGGTTTCTGGGAGCTGTAAGTATGATTGACACTGACTCACGCAGCAGCCAGCTCCCAACTCTTAAATAGCTGCCTTGTTCTCTGGAGTGTAGCACCCAGGTCAGGGTAGACTAGGTGGACAGATCTGCATCTTTGTCCCCTGGCCAGGAACTCGGGTGCATGGGTGGGACAGATCGGTGCTCCCAGTGCATAGTGCACACGCACTTCCTGAGTGGGAGAGAATTCTGCTGTGCTGTGCGATGGGCACGGCACTCCTGCTCATTCAGCAGCATGAATAGAGGGCATGGGCACACCTGCTGTAGGAGGGGAACACCTGGCAAACTGAACTGGTCCCATCATAGGAGCAGATGGAGTCTCCCCTTGGTGGTGAGAGGAGAGGCGGTGCAGTGAGCCATCTTCCAGGCTGTAGCAGCAGGAGAGAAAGGGGGTGTACTGAGGCTATGTGGATGGCCCATTGCTGATCCTATATCACTGCTGGGGGGTAGGGACTGTGCCCCACAAGTAATACATTGCTGCTCATTGCTGCATGGCTGCAGCTGTGGTAATTAAAAGGAAAGCGTCAGACAGTTCACACTGGATCCTTCAGGTCTGTAGGGACCTTGAGCGATTCCCTGTCTCTGCCTTGCTCTCCCTGTTTGCTCCAGTGTGGGCACTTGCTTGGGTTCCTGCAGCCTTGCTCTGGGAGCTGGTGAAAGGTTAAGTGAGTCTCCGGCATGGATCCCTGCCCCTCCCTTCGGCTCTCCCTCTATAGCCCAGCCAGTTTTTCCACTTAGCTGCTGAACTCTCCCCGCCCTCCTGGGAACTGAGTGCTCTCTGGGGTAGGGGCAGGGAAACCATCATGCTTGGACTAGTCCTCAGCACTGTCATGGGGCAGGGCAGCCCCTCCCAGCCCAGGTACAGCTGAAGTCAGATGTGTCCACCCACAGGACAGCAGGGATGGGGAAAATCTCCCAGCAGGGAGTTGGCGGGGTGTGTGTGTGAGGGAATAGCAAAGCCTGATGTGGCCTCTCCTTGGTGGATGCAAGGAAGGAACGGCAGGTCTAGGGCAAATGTTTGCCTGCCCAGCTCTCCATTCCAGCTGCTTGCCAGTGGCCAGGGGCCAAGTGCCCTGCATTAGATCAAAACAGATCTAGCTCTCTTGCTGAAGTAGTAGCGGCAGGGATCATGGCTCTGGCCTTTGCCCCGGGAAGGAGATGGGGTCCATCCTCAGGCTCTTTCCTGGCAAGGGGATGATGAGGACTCAGCTCTGGCCTATCCACCCTTCTTCCCATCAGACAGCAGAGTGGTTCCCGGGAGGGGATGGAGGGCTGGGGAGATCCAGCTGTGCCCTGTGATAAGGGGGAGGGAGACATCGTTGACCTTTGCCTTGGAAAAAGAGGATGAGGAGGGATAGTAATTGAAATGTGGAGGGATCCCAGCTGTGCACTAGTTCAGACAACTGCTGGCAGTGCTGGGTGACTTTCCAGGTAGAGATACCAGACCACAAACCCGTAAGGGGTCTGAGCCCAGACACCTTACCCCTGTGTGCCCACCACCTTGTGCTCCGCTAGAGAGCTACAGCTCTGCAGCCAAGGGTGCTGCTTGTGGGCACTGATGGCGTAGCATTTCCAGTGACCAACCTATGCCTCTGGTATTAGGTCCCTGCGGTGATACAGTTGATTATGAAGGTGCTAGATGCCTCTCTTGGCCAGGCCTTCCAAGCTTATTGGGTCCTGGTTTCCTTGCTGGCTGGCAAAGCTGCCGGGAGCATGTGGTTTGGTCTCTGACACCTGAACCCTTGAGCACCTCACCTTAACCCTCATAATGTGCCCAGTCACCCTAGTGATGGGCACCTCATAAGTTCTTGTAATAACAGTGAATGAAGGGCAGGGTAGCCATCTCTGATCTTTGCCCTCATGAGGGCAGTCCAGGTCCTCTGCCTTTCCCAGAGCCTATTTTCCCATCTGGTTTATTCGAACTTTAATTCCAAACAGTAAAGCTGCCGTATGCAGGGTATGTGTGCACGCACGGAGAAGGCTGGGCAAACAGGCAGTGGGGGATGTGGAGGTGGGGCAGAAAGTCTGGGAGGGACTCAGCTTAAATCTCTAACGGGGAGTCCCCTCCCACTCTGGGAGCACTGAGGACAGCAGCTCTCTGCTGTTCCTCTTCCTGTTTGATGGGCCCACACAGGCCTTCTTAAAAATAATTGCTGGGTGGGACGCAGCAGCAGTGATAGCATGAGTGCCTGGGGCAAGTCCCACCCTCTGCGCCACCCCCACAGGGAAGGGTGCTCAGTTCCTGCTAATGTGATGGGGGCACCCCACTTTGTATCTGATGTATTTGAAACTTGCTCCCATCTCTCATGCTCCTCCCACATGTGAATCAGAGCTCTCAGCTCTGGGATGGGGCCAGCCAGACGGGTGGAGCCTTGCTTTGAATGAGGGGCTGAAGTCTGGGGCTGGCTTGTGTGCCAGCGAGTTGGCGATGAGGGTGGGAGGGCAGTGCACTCATCTTAGCCTCGGATACAAATGGCTGGCCAAGGAAGTGGCACAGCTAGGGCAGCGGAAACAGTTCAGCATCCCTGCCCCCCAACACTATGCTGCTAGAGCAGCCCCACACTGAGTTTCTCACCCCACTGTCCGCTTTTAGGCTCCTGGCATTGGTTCGCCCTCCATCCCTGAAAATACAGCTCTGCCTGGCCCCCCTTTCAGCCCAGCCTGGCTCCTGCGGTCATCTCCAGGCACCTTCTCTCCCTGGCTCACAATGCATCCTCCACAGACAGAAGAAATATTGCAGGGACCAAAAGAGATGAGCTTTCACAATATGGAGAAGGGATGTAATAGTGTAGTCCATTAACAGGTTAACTGATGAGCAAAAGCTTATGGGTTAATGCTCTAGAATACATGCATTCCCCCCAACCCTGCCAGTAAAATTTTTAGCAGGCTGGCCGGCAGCCTACCTTAGTTCTGGCTCACGGGTGGGTCCTGAACCCAGCGCTGCATCTCTGCATTTAAAGTGTATTGGGGGCAGGCAGCTCAGCTCAGTTCCAGCTCACTCTGGGTTTGGGAGCTCAGCCCCCCCACAACCCCGGACAGGGGCTGCTGCCACCTCTGTGTCAGAGGCAGCAGTGCAGGGCCACAGGCAGCCGGTCTGCAAGGGGAGCTGCTTTTTAAACTGGCTCCCCTTGTGGACCAGCTCCCACGTGGAATCCTGTGCTGCTGTCTGTGATACAGAGGCAGAAGTGCGGAGTGGCAGGGGCTCCTCGGGAGTGAGGCCGGAGCGCACTGGCTGCCACCCCAGGGACTATAGAATAGTTCAGTAACTGATCAGAATTCATGAGGTTACTCGACTATTCAATGAACCGATATTTAACATCCCTGGTGTGGAGTCCCCACCCAAGTTCCCAGGGCAGCAAGGGGACTTGGGTGAGGGCACCAAAGCTGCCACAAACTGAGCTGCAGTGAGGATCTTCCTGTGGTGCTGCCCCCTGCTGGTGCTTGTTGCTATTGCACCCTCCAGCTCCCCTGGTTTCATTCCATTCTCTCCTGCTGGCTTAGTGTGGTGACAGGCTTGTCTGCCTGGCATGCCTCTTCCCTGTTAGACTCTAGGCACCATCCCTCCCCTGCTCTCCAGCATACTCTGCACAGGCCTGCGCCAGCTTCCCACCTTGCTTTCTTACCTTAACGAGCAGCACTTCATTTGTCTCGCTCGGCACTCATCACCCTGGGGTGCCAGTGCAGAAGACTTCGGGGAGGGTGGGAGGAGAGAGGGAAGTGATGCCAGCCTCTCTGTTGCGGCCTCCCCGCTGAGGCTAGGCTGTGCTGCTAGTGTGGGGAGAGGGCTGCGGGGAGGCAGCGAGCTGTTCCTAGCATGGGAAGCATGGCAGTGAGCTGCACAGATGTGGATGAGGGTTCCTCACTAGTGGCTGGTCTGGCACAAGGATTGGGACTCTGCTTGCTTCAGCCTCAATTCCAGTCCCGACGGCTGCTGCTTCCTGGCTGGCTGTCAGGGCAGAGGCGTTCAATCCTTCTTCCCGTTTGGCCAGGCCCAGCTCCCTCCCCCCCCAATCTTGACAAAGGGATAGCTGGACCAAATATGCCACCTAAAAGTATGGAGGTGGAGGGCACTGGTCAAATGCCCTTTCTGCTATACACCAAAGGATGCCTCATCCCCACCTTGTGTTTTCCGATGGGCCTGTCCACTATCCCCAACAGCAGCCGCATGGGGGAGGAGAGGGGAGAAGGACAGTATATGAGTACATACGTCAGGATAGTGTAAAGGGAGGTTATAAAGTCACACTCCCCCATCTCCTTGGCGGTAGCACTTGGAAACTCCTTGTGGCTGCTGCTTCACCAGGCCTTGTCCAACCTGAATAGCCCACCTGCAGTCCTTGCCAGCTGAGGAGGGCGGAGAGAGTCCCTAAAAGGTGGCAGGATTATTGTGGATGACAAGAGGATGTAAATGACATTGCTGGACATGATGGAGTTGAGATGCAGGGAGGAGAAAATCAAGTTTCTGGGGGTAAAGTGATGATATGGGTTGGGAAATCCCCTCCACTTGGCTTCTCCATTCAGCCCTTGCTCACCTGAGAGAGAGCGGCTGGGTATATCTGCCATTTCCACATACCTGGGAGCAGAGGTCACAGTAAGCAGGTGTGCCCTGGTGCGCAGCTCTTGCAAGAGCTGGCTGAGCTGCGGCAAAAACCAGCAGGGAGCTATAGAAAGAGCTGGCAGGGACCCAGGTTACAACAGGACAGTACCCGTAAGAAATTGCAAGTTACTCTCACCGCTGCCTGGAGAGCAGTATGCTCTAGAGAGTGTGAGGAAACCTGAGTTCCATTCCTGGCTCTGCCACTGACTTGCTTTGCAGCCTTGGTCAAGAGGTGCCCTCTGTCTGCCTGGTGGTATGATCATGCTGCTGCTCCTCTGGGTTTATGAAGGGTTTTGAGGTGGGGTGGTGCTTTATCCTGACTTCAGCAAGATGAGAAATGCATAGCCAATGGCTTTTATTTCCCACCCTTGAGGTTGCTACTCAGGAATCAGCTGCAGCAACTGCATCACTTCAGCCACCACTGTCAGGTGGCTGAGAGAGCTGGTTAACACCATCACTAAGTAGGGATCTGGGGGAACAGAGTCAAGTCATTTCTGGAGTCTTGGGCTCTCCAGTCTCTGAGACTGGCACAGGGAGGCTGAGCACAAGGAGACTGCTTGCCAGGTCTAAGGTAAAGCATTTCTTAGGCTGGGAGAGTATTGCCAGCCCCAGGAGTGCTAACTGGTCATAGTATCAAGGGGTTTGTTTAAACCTTATGCTGGGGCAGTGCTGGGAGGTGCAGGAAGCTTTCCTCTCTGCCATGGCACCCAGAAAATCCCAGCCGCTTTGTATGACTGTTTCCCACTGTGAGGAGCGTTCTGTCTTTGTGATGCGCACTGAGCCTAGTGCCTGTGGATAGGCAGCTTCCTTGGTAGTAGATCTGTGTTGGGGAAGACTTTGTGTCCAGCTGCATCCAAATACAGCTCAGAGTTCACCATTGGGCTAGAACTGTGGGGGCCAAGACACTAGCCATGTGCAGCTATTTGGCGGGTTGAGTGGCTAGTTCACTATAGCAGCAGCCATTATAATGGCTACTGCCTCAGAACTGGTTGGTCACCCCAGGTCTAGAACTTGCTGGCCAAGAAATACATTGCCACAACAGTCAAGATCAGCAAGGCCACTCACTGCTTCTAGCAGTCAGTCCCCAGGCTTAAACACATGTCAGTTGTCAGCCCTCATTGTTATGGGTTTCCACAGTCCAAACTGGAATCCTGTACTTCCTGTGAGTCTCATGTTAGATGAAGGGAAGCAGTCAAACAAGAAAGAACAAAAAGAAGGCCTCCATGAGAGGGTGGGCATCTTCTTGGTGCCAGGCTGCGTGCAGTCTGCCTCTCAGTTGCTCTTTGGGACAGGCAGATGCCGCAGGAAGGTAGAGGGAAGTGCAAGGAAACGAAGATGTGCCAGCATTCCCTAGTGGTCTAGACCGCACCTGGCTCTGGAGTTTGAAGGCTTGGGTGGCACAGCCAGGTTTGGTGTGCATCGTGAAGGGATGCGAAATTTGCTGGATTTGAGTAGGCAGGAGGTCCTGAGTGCTGTGTTTTTTACAGGGAGGGGCCAGCAGAGAGGGAGGGTACCGGGGCTGTGGAGTTAGAGGAGGGAACCAGGCAGGGCTGGCTGGCTACTTTCCATTAACCCAGTGCTTCCCTGTTTGTGTGTGTGTGTCTGCAGCCTGCCAGCAAGGATTCTACCGCCACTCCCCTGAGACGGAACGCTGCCTCAAGTGCCCCCCAAATAGCTCATCCAGTGATACAGGGGCCACAGCCTGCCCGTGCAACCCAGACTTCTACCGCGCACCCACTGAGGGCCAAAGCGTTGCCTGCACTCGTGAGTCCGGGCCGGGGGAGGAGCAGGGCAATGTGGAGAAGAGGCAGGGGATGGGGGCAGGTCCAGATGCAGGAAGAAGGTTTTGGAGAGTGGAATGCTGGTGCTGGGGGGAGGAAAGTGCCTTACGGCGCAGGGAGAAACGCAGGTCCTGAGGGGAAGAGAAACAACTGGTTTGTGATTTGGGATCTAGCGCTCTCTCTCTCTCTCTTTCCACACTCTCTGCAGGCCCCCCTTCTCTTCCCCGCAACGTCAGCTTCTCCCTGATGGGGACGCAACTCTCCCTTTGGTGGCAGCCGCCCAGAGACCGTGGTGGGCGCAAGGATCTGACCTACAGCATCTCATGCCAGCGCTGCTCAGTCCGGGCATGTGAGGCGTGTGAGGCTAGCGTGGTCTTCTCCCCTAGTGATTCAGGCCTCACCAGTACCTCCGTAGAGGTGGATGGTCTAGAGGCTTATACCAACTACAGCTTCACTGTGAAGGCACATAATGGTGTCTCAGAGGTCAGCCTTTCCCCCCCGAGGACTTCCCCTACCGTCTGGGTCTCTGTTGGGCACATAGGTGAGTCACCAAGGAGGGTAGGGGAATGATTGAGGGAATGGGAGCTGAGAAGAGAGTCACTGAGAGTCTTTGGGGCTGTCACTCACTGTTCTGTTTATAAACCAAAGTCATGTCTGTAATAGCTATTCAGAAAAAGCAGTAAGTTTACCAGGTGCTTTGCAGCATGATGGGGCTCAAGTCTGCTCTCACTTACACTGGTGCAGGGCGATGGGACTCTCTCCCCTCCTCCCCAGCAGAGCAGAATGGGGCCTGTAGAGTGAGACACCGCCCCACCCTATCTATGCAACAAATAAGCAAACCACAACATTTTGTGTAAAGGGAACCTTTAAACACAGTGAGATCAGGACATTTTCAAGTGCAAGTTCCTAACTCAGCACTCGCCTGTCCCCACGGCACACATGGAGAGTTGGGCTTCACTTTGCTAGTTAGGATAGCCTGTATCTCTTTAAGATGTGGCTTTATTCTGAAAAGTGGCTGTGGGAGAGTAGCACCTTCTTACCAGCAAACCTTCTGTCTGCGCACTTCCCCAGTCACTGCTGCTAGGCTTCGGTATGTAAATAAGGGTTTAATTGTTTTTGGTTTCTTCTCACCCTGCTGAGCTAACATAGCCCAGAACCAGGGAGCTGAAGTTTTCCCTGGTACATATGACATTGACAGATGTGTTTATGAAGTGCCCTTTACACTAGTGAAAATCCACTGAAGTCTGGAGTTTTCCCAGCTAAATTTAAAGGTCATACATGGTCTGTGCAGTCTTGATTACCTGTGATGATGCAAGACAGTAAGAGTGTGGCTTGACTCTTGGATCCCGGGATAATTCACGGAGCTGCCATGCTTTTACACCTAAACAGAGCACAGTAGCCCTGGACAGGCTGAGAGGTGATGCGTGGGGAGTCTCACAATGGTATTTCACTGTCAGTAGTCTGACTGTTAAGTGTGGGAGCCCTAACTCTGGAAATTCCTTTTTGCATTTAAAGTCTCCACCTTGCTGGTGGGTTAACAGAGCTACTGTGAGCGTGGATGATGTTTTGCAAGTCCAACAAAATCATAGCTGAGACGTGCTCCCTCTGCTGGGCCCTTGGCATCAGCAGTGCTTTGCCACTGCACTCCAACCTTCCCTTTAGCCACGCCAGAGAGAGATGAGCTGAATGCTGTGCCCACGGGTCAGCAGGAGCAGCAAGGCTGAAGGGGCTGCACAGAGCCTGGAGGGGTTTAGTTTATGTTCTCCTCTACTTCTGCTTCATACCATTGCTGTCCCCTGCAGCTCCAGTAACGGTGTCCCACCTGACCCTCACCCAGCGTGACGACAGCAGCCTGTCTGTGTCTTGGCCAGCCCCCCGGCCCCGCAGCCGGAGCTCAGTGCAGTACGAGGTCATGTATTTTGAGAAGGTGAGAGGCACATCTGCTCTAACCCTTACTTGTTTTGCTGTGGCACTCCGAGACTGGCGCCCTTTCTTTCCATGGATGTGCTTGTCATCCAGATAACTGGTTCTCCGGCTTCTGCAGGGAGAGGATGCACACTACACAGTGAAGCAGTTCCACGAACCCAACGTGACCCTGAAGGACCTGCAGCCAGACACAGCTTATCTGCTCCGTGTGCGCTCCATTACCCCACTGGGCATTGGCCCCTACTCCCAGGAACAGGAGTTCCGCACCCTCCCACTAGGTAAGGCACAGCTGCCCTCTCTCTCAAGGTGGGATGCAGGGCTCCTGACTTCTCGCTAGGCTCTTTGCCCAGTGCACGCCGTTGTGAGAGGAAAGAACGGGGGAAGGCCACTTTTGGTATTCATGTTATCTGGGGCCACGTCCGGCTATGTTCTACTTGGCTTCCAACCATGATCACACCATCATGTCCTACCATCTGGCCTGAACTTTCCCTTCCTTCATGTTACACTATTTCTGCTAGCCCTGACACTTTTCATTGGGTTTCGGAACTGCATCGCTTGTAAGTGAAACATTGTCTCTTCCTTCAGTGAAAGAGTTCTCTAGGAATTCCCTAGGTTTTTTTCTTTCTCATGTGTGTTTCCCCAAATGTCCCACTTGTTAAATTTTCTAGAGAATTAAGGTGTCATTAGAATTGGGTGAAAAACAATAATAAAAAACAACAAAGAAGATTTGAGAAGCTCTGTCAGGTAAGTGAGTCAATGACAATAATTCACCCAGCTCTCCTAGGGTATGTCTTCACTAACCCCCTAGTTCGAACTAGGGGGGGTAATGTAGTCATACGGAGTTGCAAATGAAGCCCGGGATTTGAATTTCCTGGGCTTCATTTGCATAAAGCCGGCCGGTGCCATTTTTAAATGCCGGCTAGTTCGGACTGCGTGCTGCGCGGCTACATGCGGCACGAACTAGCTAGTTCGGATTAGGAAGGCGTACAGCTAGTTCGGATTAGAAAGCCTAATCCGAACTAGCATGTTCGTGCTGCGTGTAGCCGCGCAGCACGCAGTCCGAACTAGCCGGCATTTAAAAATGGCACCGGCCGGCTTTATGCAAATGAAGCCCGGGAAATTCAAATCCCGGGCTTCATTTGCAACTCCGTATGACTACATTACCCCCCCTAGTTCGAACTAGGGGGGTAGTGTAGACATACCCCCTGTCACCTAGTTCTGCTGTAATAAACCTGCTTGGACTGCTATGGACTAGAATTGCTCTCCGGAATCAGAGTGGAGAAGAGAATGTGCTTTATTCAAACACAGGGCACAAGCCGTGTAGCAAGACTCTAACTAGGACCAATATTTTTAAAATGGGAGCCTACAGTTAGTCTGCTAGATCTATCGGAGTCTTAGCTGGGAATCAGCCAAACACCCATTTGAAGGTGAACTATGGTTCATGAATCATGTTAGGGATGTTAAATATTGATTAATTGAATAGTTGAGTAACCTCATGAATTCTTATCGGTTACTTGACTATTCTATAGTCCCCGGGGGCAGGGACAGCAGCTAGTGTTCTTGGGCCCCACTCCCAAAGAGCCCTCTGCCACTCCACATTGCTGCCTCTGTATCAGAGGCAGCGTGGGGTGCCAGGTGGGAACTGGTGTGCGAGGGGAGTCAGTTTAAAAACCAGTTCCCCTTGCAGACTGGCTGCCTGTCGCCCTGTGATGCTGCCTCTGATGAAGAGGCAACAGCACGGGATGGCAGCAGCCTTTGTCTGGGGTGTGTGTCTGAGCTCCCAGACCCGGTGTGAGCCAGAACTGAGCCAGGCTGCCTGCCCGAATGGCTTCTAATACACTTTAAATGCAGAGCTGCAGCAGGGGGAAGTCCTGGACTCGTTGCAAGCCAGGGACTGAGTTGGGCTGCTGTCCAACCTGCTCAAAAAATTGTTGGTAGGGGAAGGGAAAGGGAGTGCGTGTAGTCTATAGCAATCTGTAAGCATTTGCTTATTGGTTAATCAGTTAATCGACTACACTATTACATCCCTAGCTCACGTGCAATGGTATTTGGCCCAGACCTGCTGGCTTATACATTCAAGGTATGTCTAAACTTGCTCCCTAGTTCGAGGTAGGGATGCAAATGTAGGCGACCAAAATTGCTAATGAAGTGGGGATTTAAATATCCCGCGCTTCATTAGCATGATCTCGCCGGCACGTTACTCCGCTCAACAGCTGATTCGAAAGTGAAAGTGTGAGCCGGGACACGTTAGTTCGAACCAAACCCCGTGGTGCAAACTAATGTTACTCCTCAAAAAATGACAACCCCTTTGTTTGAACTAACGCGTCCCGGCACACACTTCCTGGTTCGAATCAGCTGTTGAGCAGAGTAACACACCGGCGAGATCATGCTAATGAAGCACGGGATATTTAAATCCCCGCTTCATTAGCAATTTCGGTTGCCTACATTTGCATCCCTACCTCGAACTAGGGAGCAAGTGTAGATGTACCCTCAGAGTGTCACATGGCTGTGCACTAGCACAGAAAGTCCATTCTGGCAGATGGCCACAGCTCAGAATGTGTCAGCACTAGTCCTTCCCTGCTCCCATCCCCATGTTCACTGAAATGACACAGCAGGTATTTCCAGCCACTTGTAGTCCTGCACTGTTGCCCAGTACTAAGGAATGCAGATGGCCCTGGCTTGTTCAGTACCACTTGCTAGACAAGGCTGGGTGTTGCCTTCCCAGTCGCCACAGCCTGGGGCGGGGAATGCCGGTCTTTGCATTTGTGTGGGGAAAGTGTGTGACTGTTACTCTGTCCCACAGACACTGGGGCTCCATCTGGTGGGGTGCTGGTCTCCATTATCTTTGGAATCCTGGTGTTCATCGGGCTGGTCGTGGGGATCATCTTCACACAAAGGTAAACTTTGCTCCTTCCTGGGCGAAAAGGGTACAGGCCGGAGAGGGGTCGGGAGGTACTGTGAGGAAGGAACTATGAAGTGAGGAGCCTGGCTGTGTATGTGTGTGGGGGGGATAGGGTAGGGCTTGGTCGTCCATTGGGGAGAGAACAGATAGACATTGAGGGACTGGTTAGAGATTCTAATAGGGCTTCAGCTACTTCTGCATCCTTTTTGAACAGTGTCCCCTTAAGAGACATTTACTGAGCTGCCACGTGGTCATCAGACCACACTTTTGCTAAACATTATGCCATCTTACCACAATTCGCTTCCGATTCAGCAGTGGCTACAGTGGTGTTGTCCACCACTGTTAAACAATGATTCTGACTCCTGCCATCCGAGTCGAATACTGCTCTGTAGTCACCTATCATGGAGCACCCACAGGGATGTCACTCGAAGAAGAAAAGGGAGTTACTTAGTTTGTGCAGTAACAACTGTTATTTGAGATGTGTGTCCCCGTAGGTGTTCTGCGACCCTCCCTTCCTCCCCTCTGCTCACAGTCTTATTTACTCAGGCGTAAAAGAGGAACTGAAAGGGAGGGGTTGAGCTGCGTCATTGGCACACTCGGGCGGGAGCGTCTCGAGACGCTTCCTGTGTATATGAGGCCTCACAAGGGAAACTGCTTTGCAAGGCTCCGATCTGCAGCTCCGGGCAACCTATCACCTAGAGTGGAACACCCACAGATGATGCCAAACTGCTCAAGATAGTTGATGTTAGGAATCATTAAAAACATGGTGTCATGGCTCCTTGCCCACTCTGGCATGCTAAATGCAGAAATGGGGGCCAGCAAAAGTACCTCAAAACCTTATCTACCAGGCTTTCGTATAAAACTTCCCCCCAAAATCTTAACCGAGATTTTGGGGATAAAATCTCCACTGCCACCACCCAAATATTAATCAAGCAACCAGGGAGAGACTACTTGGGAAATCTCACCCCTAAAGTACAAACCAGGACACACAAATTAACCAATACCAGGTTAGTAAAAAGGAAAGAAAAAGAACTTTTATTATCACCACAGTATTCCTGTTGCAAGCATAATGACTAGATGGAACAGTAACAAAATAATATACTTATGGGCTGTGTCTAGACGGGCAAGTTTTTCCGCAAAAGCAGTTGCTTTTGTGGAAAAACTTGCCAGCTGTCTACACTGGCCGCTTGAATTTCCGCAAGAACACTGACTTCCTACTGTCTGAAATCAGTGCTTCTTGCGGAAATACTATGCTGCTCCCGTTCGGGCAAAAGTCCTTTTGCGCAAAGCTTTTGCGCAAAAGGGCCAGTGTAGACAGCTCAGATTTGTTTTGTGCAAAAAAACCTTGATCGCGAAAAGCGTCCGTGCCAATCTAGACGCTCTTTTCCGCAAATGCTTTTAACGGAAAACTTTTCCGTTAAAAGCATTTGCGGAAAATCATGCCAGTCTAGATGTAGCCATGGAGGAGAAATTGACCATGGGCCAGGAACGTACTTACAAAGGAGAGTAAAACCCATTTTTAAATGCTCAGACCAGATCCCATTTCCCAAACCATGAAACAATAAAACCTAACGAATTTATCTAAACTTTATCCTACTTAGGGTATGTCTACACAGCAAAGTTATTTCGAAATAACTCTAGCATTTACACAGCCAAACCGCTAGTTTGAAATTAATTCGAAATAGTGGAGTGCTTATTTCGAATTTGGTAAACCTCATTCCATGAGGAATAACACCAATTTTGAAATTGCCATTTCAAAATAAGTGCTGTGTAGACACTTATTTCGAAATAGGGGGCCTCCAACCTTCCCAGGGTGCCCTGATGGCCACTCTGGTCTCAACCAAGCACACACCTCTCCCATCCCCCCTCCCCAGAGCCCTTAAAGGGGTAGACTTTGGCCACAGTGCCTGTGCCAGCTCCAAGCCTGCCAGCCCAGAGCCAGCAGTCACTGCCCCTGACCCAGTGGCCCCAAAACATGAGCCAGCAAGCCACTGGCAGCCAGCCCTCCACCGCTCCCCAGGAGCAGTCTGCCAGTTCCCAGGAGCCTGCCAGGGCCCGGAGAAGGGCACCTTCCTGGGCCAGGGTGGAGATCATGGACCTTATTCAGGTGTGTGTGTGTGGGGGGGGGGGTGCCCTCAACATCCATGATCTCTGCACTAGACGGAGGAACGCGGCCGTCTATAGCAGGATAGTTGCCAGCCTGGCCACGAAAGGCCACAAGTGAACCCAGGAGCAGGTTCGCATGAAAATCAACCCCAGCCCTGAGCTTCCCCGTCCTCTTGCTTCCCCCTTCCAGCTCCCTCCTCCCAAGTTTCCCCCTCCCCTTTCCCATCCTCTCTCTTTCCCTCTCCTGCCTCCTTTCCCCAGTCTCACCAGAGGTTAATCCCCCTCCCTTCCCCCAGTTTTGTTAAATAAAGAGAGTTTGTGTTCATGAAAATGCATGTATTTTATTTGACATCAGGAAGGGGGGTTAGGGAGGAGTAAGTGGAAGGACGTGAGGGAGGAATAAGTTATAAGCCCCCCCGTGGGGCAGACCAGGGAGGATCCTAGTGCTCCTCAGAGTGGAAGCTCTCCCTCAGGGCTTCCTGGATACTGACAGCCCCCAGCTGGACCTCCCAGGTGGTAGCCTGCAAAAAGTGCAGCCAGGCTCACAGCAACGTGTCCCAGAGAAGCACCAGAGTGCCCAGGGGCAGCTCTGGCTCCATGTTGCAGAGTGCTGTGGTGTCCCGAGTGAGGGCAACCAGAGCACGCAGAGACACAAATGCTTTGCTGTCCCTCATCGAGGTAGACAAGCAGGGAAACCTGAGAACTGGCTGTCTGGGGAGGGTCCCTTTAAGCACAGGTCTCAGCCTCAGGCAGCAGACACATAAAGTAAATCCTGACCTGATGCCCTGCCGGACCTGGTTTCAGCCGGCCTTAAATGCAATTCAGTGTCTACTCAGTGTGGACGCGCTATTTCGAAATAACAAAAAGCTATTTCGAAATGCATTTTGTGTCTAGATGCATTAATTTGAAATAAGCTATTTAGAAATAAGATATTTTGAAATAACACTGTAGTGTAGACATACCCTTACAGACTTTGAAGAGTATTTTCTTAGAGGGAGACATCCTGTTGCCTTCAATAGCTGGAGAGAAACCTTCCTACAGACAAAGGAGGGAAAAACCCAAAAATTCCTTTGTCACAGTTTGAAATTCCTACCTACATTTCTATTGGCTGCCTGCCACCTGGTTTAGGTAAGGGACATATTTAACCCCTTATTCCCCAGGATGCTGGCTAACCCTTCATGATCATGACACATGGTACGCCCACATCTTGAACACTATGTAGAGATGTAGTCACTTCATCTTCAAAAAGATATATTGACATAAAGGTTCAGAAAAGGGCAACAGAAAAGATTAGGGGTTTGGAATGGGTGCCATATGATCAGAAATGAAAGAGACGGGGACTTTTCATCTTAGAAAAGAGGAGAGTAAGGGAGGATATGACAGAGGTCTATAAAATCATGATAGGTATGGAAAAAGTAAGGGAAAAAGTCAGCATATCCAGGCATTGCAGGAAAAGAGGAGGATCCAAAAAGAACATACAATGTCTGCAGTTGGCAGCTTTTTATGCGACATCTATAATCAGCTCTGCCAAACAAGGATTGGTTTACTTGCTCACCAAAGGCGACATAGAAGATGAGATCTGTTGATTGACTGCTCAATCCAAAAAGAAGATTTACTTGTTCCCATAACGCTAGAACTAGGGGTCACCACATGAAATTAATAGGTAGCAGGTTTAAAACAAACAAAAGGAAGTTTTTCTTCATGCAGTGCACAGTCTGCCTGTGGAACTCCTTGCCAAAGAATGTTGTGAAGACCAAGACTTTTACAGGATTAAAAAAGAGCTAGATACATTCATGGAGGTTAGGCCCATCAGTGGCTATTAGCCAGGATGGGTAGCAGTGGTGTCCCTTGCCTCTGTTTGTCAGAGGCTGGAAATGGATGACAGGAGAGGAATCACATGATGATTCCCTGTTTCTGTTCACTCCTTCTGGGGCAGCTGGCATTGGCCACTGTCAGCAGACAGGATACTGGGCTAGATGGATCATTGGTCTGACCCAGTATGGCCATTCTTATGTTCTGTCTTCCAGGCGAACCTGTCACCGGCAAGCAGGGCCAGACTATGACAGCTCAACCTTTGATCGAGGTGAGATCCAAAGCCGGGAACGGGTGGGGAGCTCTGCTGAGAGAGAGCGAGGGCAGTGGGTCCAGGGGAAGGTCTGGAGTGGGTCAGACATTATTAATGAGAGAGACTGCTGGGCTCTGACTCAGCTTCTCTAGCTGCCAGCATTGACTTTGGAGTTTAGTTTGTCTCTTCTCCGAGTGGCTCTGTTTGTCTACATATGATTGTCGGCTGGTTTGCTCTGATTCTTGCAGGAATCATGAACTGTCAAGAGATTCCCAGGAATCTTGGTGACATGGTGTTTATTTTTCTCTGTTTCCTGTGCCATAGAGGAGAAGATCTGGTTGAAACCCTATGTGGAGCTACAGCCCTATGAGGACCCAAGCAGAGGGGTCTTGGAGTTCACCAAGGAGCTAGATATGGCCTGTGTCACCATGGAGAACGTTATTGGGGAGGGTAAGTCTCATTGGAGCTGACTCTGTGCCCTTGTTCATGGATTTCCCTCACATCTCTCCTGCCCCGGTAACCTCCTGTCTCTGTGGTGCTGCAGGGGAGTTTGGGGAGGTCTATCGTGGGACCCTGCGCCTGCCAGGAAAGGAGCGCATTGTGGTTGCCATCAAGACCCTCAAGTCAACATATTCGGACTCTCAGTGGTGGAATTTTCTGCGTGAGGCAACGATCATGGGCCAATTCAATCATCACAACATTGTGCGCCTGGAGGGGGTCGTCACCAAGCGTAAGAACCCATGTGGAATGGGCAGTGAGGGGCATCACCGTGCGGGTCCTGGGTCAGGGTAGGACGGCCATCTTCCTGTGAGAGCTAGAGGAGAAAAGGGTGCTGCCCTCTAGCCTGTGCAGGGAGAAGGATGTAGGCCTGTGGGAGCCGGGGACACCATCATGACCGCCCCCAGAAGGGATAGTGGGGGAATGAGGAGAAAGGGTGTCTCTTCTGTGGCACGAGGAGAGGAAAGGTATGAATTAATCCCTGGAGCTTGAGCGGGGATGGGCAATTGGATGTGGTCTAGGAGAAAGGCAGGGAGATGGCTGGGGCTGGGCTCCGAGCTGGGGGCGTGAGGTGCAGGACACAACAGGTCAGTGAGAAATGAGGAGTCATGCTGCTTTGTGGGCGAGGGAGCCAGGTGGTGTGCTGCGGGTCCTCTAGTGCAGAAGGATGCAGTGTGGGTGATGCTCTTTTCCTCTTGCCCCAGGGAAACCAATGATGATCATCACTGAGTATATGGAGAATGGAGCCCTGGACACCTTCCTCCGGGTGAGGGACCAAAGTTTGTAACATGTCCCTATGATCTGGGCACTTCTTGGCCACTGCCTGTGCTGAGGTGCAAGGAAACTAGGCCGTTGTGGCCCCTTCCACTCTGAGAGCTCTGTTCATTGGGAATTGCCCCTGCAGCTGAGGCTGGATCCCAGTCAGACTGTTTATTGCCATGGGGCTTTCCCTGCTGGGGACTGGACTGTGGGTCCCTGATTGATTCCAAAGGGCTCCCCCTCCTCTCTTCTGATCCTCTCTCCTGTGATGTTGGCTTGCGAGCTGGTAAGAAACTGTAAACTGAGAAATCTGCAGACTCCAGTGACCTGATGGGCTTGTTTCCTCCCCCCACCCCGCCTTGCTCTGCAGGAGAACGAGGACAAGTTCAGCTCTCTCCAGCTGGTAGTTATGCTACAAGGCATTGCCTCGGGTATGACCTACCTCTCAGACCGCAACTACGTGCACCGGGACTTGGCTGCCCGCAACATCCTGGTAACTCAGGGCTTGCAGTGCAAGGTGTCTGACTTCGGCCTCTCCCGAATACTGGAAAACAATGCGGAGGGGACATACGAAACCAAGGTACCGTGGCTTGGGGCCGTCAGGGTCTTAACTTCAAAGTGGAGTTATTGTGCATTGTGGGTAGAGAGCCCCCTGAACCGCCTTGCTAAGGGTGGCCAGGCCACGTGAGGATTTGGATGAGAGACCTGCATGGTGGGGGTGAGTAACTCGGATGGTGGTCCTCTTCCCTATGGAGTCAGTATTGACCTTGGTAGGATGCTTGCCAGCACTGTACTTGGGGGGCTGTCTTTTAGGTGGAGCAAACCACCAAAGTCCTGAACATCTTGAGCCTGTGCCATTTTTTATATAAACTTTTGGGATTAACCACTGTGTCCTGACCAAATTCCAACCTGGATGGTACCATGTTGCCCCCCTCTGGATTCCGTTGTATAAAGGAGTCTCCTTCATGTCTTCTCTAAAACGTGTCACTCACTTAAAGTTGCCTTATTTAGCCCAGTGGGTGAAGCGGGCCCCTTGCTAGGTATGGTTTGTAATTCACTTGGGGCTCTGCTGGGCCGAACAGTGCTGAAATACGGCCCGGGGGTAACTGCTAGCTGTGCTCTCACCCCTCCCTGCAGGGCGGGAAGATCCCCATCCGCTGGACAGCACCCGAGGCCATTGCCCATCGCATCTTCACCTCGTCCAGCGACGTCTGGAGTTACGGCATTGTCATGTGGGAGGTGCTGTCCTTCGGGGACAAGCCCTACGGAGACATGACCAATCAGGAGGTAAGGAGGGCGGGGCTGTGCTGAGCAGGCAGGGCGGGGCATAGGCTGAATGGAACCGAGAAGGCACACAGTTTGCAGCCCCTGCTGTGTCACCCCACCCTCTAAGAACAGCCATTGCTCGTGTGTGTTCAGACCCCAGCCCTGTGACACTGGAATAAGCTCATTACCTGGACCTCATTCATGTTGGAGAGGCCAGGAAACAAAAACACCAGCCTCCTAATGAAGCGTCACCTGTATTTCCCCCAGGTGGCAGGCTGGTCCCTGAAAGGTTGCTTAAGCAAGGGAATCCCACATAAAGATAAAGGATGACTTTCTGTGCTCAGCAAGGTCAGCCTGCTGGATTCTTCCTCCAAGACTATTAACCCTTCCCCTACCAGTCCTGGGCTATGCCCACAGACCCCCATATCTCACATCTGGAAAGATGAACGTGTGTGTGTGGGGTGGGTGGGGGGGAAGGTGACAGTAGCAAATGTCACCTAAAAGCCTCTTATACCTATCAGTATACCCTGGCACCTCAAGCCTCCTGATCCCTCGCTCGACTGCCCACTGACCTTCCCCCACAACCGTTCCGAAGTGAGCCCATCTGCGTTACATTGCTCAGGGCCCCAGAAGATACTGTGACCATTGCATGGGCTTTCCCGGTGGAGGTGTTCCAGCCCCTCCTGGATAATCTCAGTGGTGTCCTGCCCTCAGTAGAATCTGCCCACAAGTAGAGCCCTGTGTGAATACAAGTTTCCATCCGTGGCCAGAGGAGAAGAATATGGTGCCACCACTCCCAGGAGCCTGCGCCCTGTGCTGGCAGCTTATCCCAGGCATGCAGCTGTCCCTTCCATACAGCAGTGGCTCCTGCCTGGGGTCGTACAGCTCTGCTGGGGCGGGTCTGGAAACAGTAGAGCTGCATGGCTGGGAGATGCTGCCTTCCTGAGGTGCTGGGCCCTGGGAGTGGCAGCACCCCATTCTTCTCCTTTTGGTTCCATCATCTCCTGGGCTGGCCATGTGACCCCACCCAGACTAGGGAAATACCAGGACAATCCCCTCTGTCGCAGGACCTGACTCTCCCCACCTCTGTCCTGTCCGTGCTCCACCTCTTGCCCCAACTGATATGGCCTGGGGGACTAGCAGGCTGGCACCAGCAGCAGTGGTCCGCAGTTTCTCCTTCCTCCCCACCCCCCCGCACTCACTGCAGGGGAAGTGGAGCAAGTTAGCCCCACCAGCTTTGCTCCCCAGGCCACATGGCTCTGTTTCCTGCCAGGGTGCATCGAGGTGGCCCCACCCTCTCCCTCAGAGCAGCATGGCTGGAAGAGCAAAGCAGCTGGGGCCACCTTGTTCCACTTCTCCGCCCTCACTGCTGGCCAGCCCCTCCCACCCACAACGTTTGGTAGCATGTGACCCGTCATGGCCCACCCCCCTCCTCCCACACACATTACCTCTGCTCCAGGGAGTAGAGTCCTGCAGATGAGTGGATACTGATTTCCATCTTCCCATAGAAATGTGTCTCAGCTCAGGGCTGTAGTCACAAGTCTCTGCCCTTCTGTGTGTAGGTGATGAAGAGCATAGAGGATGGGTACCGGCTCCCCCCGCCAGTGGACTGCCCATCTATCCTCTATGAGCTCATGAAAGGCTGCTGGTCACATGATCGCATGCGACGGCCCCGCTTCCAGGAGATCCAGGACCAGCTGGAACACTTCATCTCCAGCCCCCATTTGCTCCGCGCCGTTGCAGACTTCGACCCCAGGTAGTGGTGCTGGGCTGGGGGGTACTGCAGATCTGAGAGGAGAATGCTGTGGGTTCCTGGGTTCAGCATCTGTGCTTTCCCAGAGGCTGGGGCACTGACAACACAGGGAAGAGGAGCTTCTAGGCCTGTGTGTGCAAGAAATGAAGTTCTGTCTCCCTGGTGCCAGCCCAGGAAGGTTGCTGGGTTGGGTCCCAGGGAGTGCAGGGAGCAGACATACCTGCCTGGCCCCAGCAGAGGGCACTCTTGCCCCTTAGATAAGTCCCAGTTTGAGGGTGCTGCCATTCTGTTGAAGGCAGTTGCTTTGATGACGACTTTTTGTCCCCAGGGTGACACTGCGGCTCCCCAGCTGCAGTGGGTCTGATGGGATCCCTTATCAGTCAATCCCAGAATGGCTGGAATCCATCCGCATGAAACGCTACATCATCAGCTTCCGCACCGCTGGCCTGGACACCATGGACTCCATCCTAGAGCTCACTACCGAGTAAGTAGGCACTGCGGCCCTTCGGGGTGGCTCTGGCTTCCCTCTGGCCAGTAGAGCCTGGGGCAAGATCCACACTAATCTTCTGCCACCATCCCTTTGGTGTCTGAACACGCCTCCAGCACAAATTAGCCAGGGGCCTCTTGGTACCCCCTTCCTGCTCTCTGGACTCGCCCCTTTCCGATAAGGTGATAAACCCAGCTCAGCCTAATTCCCTGGAGCTTGCTCCATAGCTGTAACCCGGTCCCTCCTTACAGGCTGTCTTATCTGCTCTGCCCTCCCCTCCTGTCTGAAGTCTGAGTTAAAGGCTCTGCTGTGTCCTGCAGGCATACAGTGGGCTCCCATCAGCCACCGGCAGGTGTTCTGCTTTAGCACTGAGAGGCAGCACTGGCACAGGCCTGCTCCAAGCCCATCAGGGCTTTGGAAAGGAGGAGCAGGGCTTGCATCAGCCTCTGAACAGGCTAGCAGGGAGGGCGGCATGTGAGGCTCTGCAGGGACAAGTTTTCCATGGTCTGGCTCAGTCAGCTGTCCAGGCGCTCTGCTCTACTGCCTCTAGCATCGCAGTGGCCTTCAATCTGCTCCAGATACAGCACATCTGATCTGGAGACGCCAAAGCTCTTCCTGGGTCTCGGTTGCCTGCAAAGGGGGCTGTCTCCTGCTCAGCCCAGAGGGGAAAGTGTATCCAGGAGCAGAGCCAAGTCTCTGCTTCACATGGAGCCTGAACCTGGGCATCAGGGGAGCCCGTGGTTAGGGCTCAGTTGGGAGGAGGGAGAGCAGGCTGGGAGAGTGGCATAGGCCTCATGCTCTCTTGAGGTATCAGGAAATGGGCAGGGCACATAGGGGCAGGGAATGGATAAGTACACAATTCAAGGGAACATAAGCGTAGAAGGGCAGAGGCCTTGGGAATGGGACACTGGAAGGGGCTGGTTTATGTGGTGGTGGGGAGATAACGGGTGCAAGAGTTGGGCTAGTTACAATAGTCAGTGATGTGTAAGCTCAGTGCCCAGGGTGCCTGTCTGCTCCCCCCTATGTCCCAGATACTAATGGCAAGAAGGTAGCAGCTAGCAGGCAGGTGTTGGTGGCAGCACTGCCAAGGGTCCCAAAATCCACTGATTACAGAGGAAGGCACTGGAGGCAGCAGGCTCTAAGCCGGAGGCAGGGAGACGTGCCTGGACCTAGGAACTGGTCCTAGGGTTTGGTTTCCACAGAATGTGCCCCTCCCCTACCAACCAGGAGCAAGAGCAGTGACTCAGCTGATCTTTCTCTCCTCCCTCCCCCAATCTGTTCAAGGGATTTGAAGAAGATGGGGATAGTGCTTCCAGGCCATCAGAAGAGGATTCTCTGTAGCATCCAGGGCTTCAAGGAGTAACTGGGCATCAGGCCTTCCAGCTGCCAACATTCCCAAGCCCAGTGGGCGTCACTTGGAGCGTTCCTGTTGCAGTTATTTCCAAGAGGAGAGACTGAGGTGATCAAAGCAACTAACAGGATAAAAAGAACTCTCCTAGGAAGCCTGCCCCCTCGGCCCAGCCTGAGCCTTGCTCCATCTGACCGTGCATGTGCACTGAAGCTGCAGGGTGCTGAACGTAGACCAGAGCCAGGACTGCGTTTTCAGCTCCAACGTCCGCTGCTGGCCATTTCCTGTGCTCTATTCTGTACTGCACTGAAATAGCCTCTGCAGCACCCACTCGGGCCTCTGTGATTCTGAGGGGGAAGTCTTTAGGGATGCACAGAGACATGGGGTGACAGCCCTGTCTGTTGAGTGACAGGAACTGAAAGATAGAGGAGAATTGCTGGGGAACCTCCACTGCTGCAACAGTGCGTTTTCCTTCCTTGCTTCATTGTTATGTAGAAGCAGGTACAGTCATCTGCAGAGATCAGGGTAAGGATTAATCTTATACTCACCACAGTGAGAACTATCTGCCAATAACACTAAGTAATGGGGTACCGCTTCCCCTACCGTCCGCTGCCCTGTTCTCCCAGCAATGGAGAGGAGAGCCTGAAAGAGAAGGAAATGGGGTATGCTGCTCTTTCCATGTGCTTCCTGTAGATTCTTCGGTGAGACCGAACCAGAGTTCATCCGAAGCAGGGATGCTCAAACCTTGCCAGCATGTGGCCTGTACTTCCCTTTTGCCTGTTACCGCTAGGGCAATCCCAGGGACAGAGTCCTCCACTCCGTACCTGTTCTCCCCTGGGGCCTGTTCCAAATGTGGGATGGGCTGCTTTTGCTGCAAGAGATGGGGTGGGATTGTTCCCATGTGCAAGCCATGTGGATTTTTAACGTCTCAGTGCTCAGGGACTGTAACATTTTTTGTAAATAAACTTGTGGCAGAGGTGGGGACGCTGTGGCTTGCCTTGCCTATTATGTGGGCCCCACAGGTAGCTTTCTTTCACAGGTGCCCAGATGTAGGATGTGTTTTGCAAAGGCCAGCTCTGCTGGGCATAGGCTCTCACTGCACTGCTGACCCCTGAGCAGTCTTTTTCCATTCCCTGTACCCCAATAGGTACTCAACTAGGGGAGACCCACACACTAATGGGGCAGGACTTACTGCTCTATTACAGCTGCTTCACTTGTATTGTCACTGGGGAAGTTCCAGCCTGCCCTGGCAGAGCTAGTAAGATCTGACAGATCACAGCCCTGCTGCAGCGGCACAGGGGTCCGCCATGCAAGCACTTGAGTGAAACCACTATAGGTGACCCTCTCAGCTGCGGCTCTGAAAGTGACACTTCCTTGGCTCTGCAGCCCCACTGCAGGAAGAGAGCCCCACTCTACTACCAGCCAGCAGCAGAGACTGGAGATTTCTGTTTACAGTACAAGGCTTGCTTACTCCCTTCCCCCCTTCCCAGGCACACTCCTACCCACCCCCACTGGAGGGCAAGGTAGCATTTTAATTACCGTAGTGACGAACAATAGTGGCTGCTCAACAGGAGCCCCAGGCCTGGAGCCTTGGCCAGACACCATTACTCCAGGCTGTCAGTGTAGAAGACACTCTTCCACCCCTCCCCCAACAATTAGTTCTGGGCCTGATCACAAGACAAGTTATCTGAGCAGCATGATCACACACCACATGCTGATCTGCGCCTGAGAGCCCCCAGCCCTTCTGAGTGCCGCAGGAAAGCCAATGGCTCCTGGCAAAGACAGAGGGCTGTCCCTGGGTGCTGGAGGCCCATGGGCCACAGTGGAGGAACAAAAGGCATGAAGGGAAAGCAGGCATTTGAACTAGCAAAAGGCAGCATTGGGATGCAGAATTACCCTAATCTGGGCTTGTGCTCACCCCAGAAGGGGGCAGGCTCTATAGCTGCGCATGTTGCCACCCCAAGTGCAGTTGAGATCCCAAGTGAATCGTTTGCCTTCTGCGTCCTTACAAAACAAAGGGTGCAGCCGGCAGTGGCAACAGCCACCATTAAAAAGTTCATCAGTGTTTTAAGGCAGCAATAGTGGGGGGAGGGGGGTAGTTTGACCTTTTGACCTAAAACCAAGTGGTTGTCCTAATAAACCAGACTATGACAGGGTGATGAGACAACCTACTTGCTATGGATTCAGAAGCTTGATGCAGCCTGGTTTCTACGCAACACCAAAATTGGCAGAGCATGCACAGGGCCATCTAGCTTATTTGCACTGCAAAAGGCACATTTACTCACAAGCTGTACATCAGTAACAAATTCCCTTCTATCATCCTAACTTGTGCTGTAACCCTAGGCTGCGTCTAGACTGGCATGATTTTGTGCAGATACTTTTAATGGAAAAGTTTTTCATTAAAAGTATTTGCGCAAGAGAGCGTCTATACTGGCATGTGCTTTTGCGCAAAAGCATCCATGCCAGTGTAGATGCTCTCTTGCGCAAGAAATCTTTGATGGCCATTTTAGCCATCAGGCTTTCTTGCGCAAGAAATTAACGTTGCCTGTCTACACTGGCCTCTTGTGCAAGAATACTTGTGCAAGAGGGCTTATCCCTGAGCAGGAGCATCAGAGTATTTGCGCAAGAACCACTGATTTTGTACATTACAAAGTCAGTTTTCTTGATCAAATACTCGCGACCCGTGTAGACAGGCAGCAAGATTTTGCGCAAAAGCAGCTGCTTTAGTGCAAAATCATGCCAGTCTAGACGCAGCCCTAGTGTAGGTAAGGGAGCAGTACTTACATGCTCAGATACTGTCTTTCCCTAGGAGCCTTCCCTCAGTCAATGCACAAGAACAATGGGGTTTCATCCTGTATGTCCATTATTGGCTGCACACAATTATTCAGATCTTCGACAGTGGCAGAGAACCTCTGGCACAGCTGAATGCAACTCTTCTCCCCCCGCCCCCCCTCCATGCATGAACAGTGGAGCTAAGATAGCTAAGGCACTAACACTGGCACAGAGATAAAGTTGCACATGACCACTATTTTAAGGTCCTCTTTGAGGCACTGACCCTCAGCTCCCATTGTCTCCAATGTTAGTTGTGAGCAGTGTGCACTTGTGAGGAGTCAGGACACAGGTGTTTTATGGCAGGACTCCAGAAAATAAGCATACAAAACCCCTGGTTTAAGTGAACTGCCAAGCAGCAGCTTGAAGTACAGGAACCCCTTGCCATTCGTGGTGGATGAGTTCCTAACACCATCGCAATTGGTAAAATGTGTGACTTCTGAGAGCCACAGCTCCCAAATTCACCACAGGGGCTGCAAGCAACTCACCGTGGGAGCTGAGCTGAGTTCCCTGGGACTGCTGGCTCCCCCCCGCAGGCTGGGAGACACCTGTGAATACGCAAATAGCAGTTCTGCAAATCGTGTAGGGTCTGTATGTCAGGTGTAGAAAACCTGCCAATGTTCTATTGCAGCGGCTTAAGTACAAAGCCTTTGTTTTCATGCAGGCTTCTCCCAGGGTCTTTACATATCTTCAATGTGGCAAGCATCCCACAGACACCCTTGCTTCAGGTTTGTAGCGTGATCATAAGCTTGTGCAATGTCAGTTCTTTCAGCTGTGACAAGCAAAGAATCTTTGTCTGCCCCTGGGTGAGGTATGGATCCTTGTTTAACAAATGTTGTGAAGTATACAGAAACATTAACACCAGACAAATGAAAAGGCTATGTGTGAGGCCCTGCTCTACTGGCTTGGAGCCTGGTACACCTTTGTCTAAATCAAAGGATACTGAGAGCATATGCATTTGGAACACTTTGCAAATTAAGGAACAGCTGTAGGGAGTATGTTGCACTGAGCGCGGGCAAAAATTAGGATGTCACAGGTACAATGAAAGACACCACTGCTGTGTCTACATTAGTGCAATCTTGCACAAAAGCAGCCGCTTTTGCGCCAAAACTTGCTGCCTGTCTACACTGACCGCGAGTTCTTATGCAAGACCACTGACGTTCTAATATATGAAATCAGTGCTTCTTGAGCAAGAACTATGATGCTCCCACTCGGGAATAAGCCCTCACGTGCAACTGTTCTTTTTATGTTTTTATATGCCATTTATGTTTTACTTGGGATTGATAA
The DNA here is from genome assembly GCF_052426305.1 of Pelodiscus sinensis. Lineage (NCBI taxonomy): Eukaryota > Metazoa > Chordata > Testudines > Trionychidae > Pelodiscus > Pelodiscus sinensis. The sequence continues at coordinate 142,654,549 of NC_143052.1, read as the reverse complement.
TGGCACATCCCCAGAATTTCAGGCCAGACAGGTGAAAACACAATGGCTGCGTCTAGACTGGCATGATTTTGCGAACTACTTTTAATGGAAAAGTTTTTCCGTTAAAAGTATTTCCGCAAAAGAGCATCTAGATTGGCACAGATGCTTTTGCGCAAAAAGTGCTTTTGTGCAAAAGCGCGTCTATTCTGGGCATGGATGCTTTTGCACAAGAATGCTCCGATGGCCATTTTAGCCATCGGGCTTTCTTGCGCAAAAAATTAAGGTGCCTGTTTACACTGGCCCTCTTGCGCAAGAATACTTGTGCAAGAGGGCTTATCTCTGAGCGGGAGCATCAGAGTATTTGCAGAAGAAGCACTGAATTCTTACATTAGAACATCAGTGCTCCTGCACAAATTCAAGTGGCTAGTGTAGACAGCTGGCAAGTTTTTGTGCAAAAGCAGCTGCTTTTGCGCAAAATCTTGCCAGTCTAGACACACTCATTAATAAGAGCAGGAAAATACCTCCAGCATAAAGCTACAGAGTCTCAACAAAGCATCTCCCTGTGGAAGAACCGTAGCAGTCAAAGTAGATGCAGCGTATCCATTTTGTATGCTTTGTACATAGTTTCTGCCCCATACTAACCCATGAGACTAGTTTTCTGGAAAAGATCCAGTTTGCCATCTGCAAAATTGCAGAATTTTATGGCAGTAGCCCAAGTTTGTGATGCTCCTAATCCTATGCCATTTGAATAGGAAAGAATATTCACTTAGTTTCTTGTTCTGTTGTGCAGAGTTGCAAGTATGCAGCCATTCACATTCCAGCTATTAGATTGCTGGTCAATTCTCTTGTGCAAACACAAGCACATCAGTATCTTTCTATAGGAAGTATTCCTAAGTTTAAATGCACACAAAAATACCAAAATTAGATTTCCTATTGCAGGTTTCATTCTGACCCCTCTCACAAGTGCATTGCACAAAAGCTTGTGTGTACTACACACCCAACTGCTGCATGGTGGACATATTATAGCTAAACTTCAGCAAGGGTTTTGACAGGGTCCCACATGACATTCTGATATACAAGCTGGAGAAATGCAGGCTTAGCAGAACTACTATTAAGTTGATACATAATGGGTTAAAGAACCACAAACAGAGTAACTATAAATGGAATAGTGTTAGATTAGATGGAAGGCTCAAATGAGGTTCCACAAGGCTCTGTTCTGGGTCCTGTGTTGCTTAACATCTTTATCAGTGACCTGGCTGCAGGTAGAGGGAGCACGCTGATCAAGTTTGTAGATGATGTAAAGCTGGGTGGAGGGGTTACCAAATGCTTTGGCAAAGAGCTAAAATTCAGAGGGATCTTGATAAAGAACTGGGCTATAAACAACAAAATGAAATGAAGAAAACAAATGTGAGGTGCACTTAAGAAAAAAAAGGCACAAATATGGAATAGGGGGCAAATGGCTTGGCATTCAAACAACATGAGTTAGCACTGTGAAGCGGTTACAAAGAAAGCAAATGCCAGGTTAAGGTACATTAACAGATGTAGCATGGAAGACACAGGTGGTGATATTTTGGTCAATGTAGAGAACCTGGAAAGTATGCAGAAGTGAGTGACAAAGATGATCAGAGAGACAGAATGCACACCACGGGTGTGTCTATACAGCAACATTATTTTGAAATAACTTAGTCTATGTCTATACAGCAGGCAGTTATTTTGAATTAATGTCGAACTGGAAGACTTACTCTGACTCCTGTGATTCTCATTGTACGAGGTGTAAGGGAAGTCGGAGGAAGAGTGCTCTATTTCGACATAAGTGCCGTGTAGGCACTCCCTATTTTAAAATAAGCTATGCAATTTAGAACACTATTTTTATAGGTATAATTGAGATTGTTTTCCATTTGGGGGAAGGGATAGCTCAGTGGTTTGAGCACTGGCCTGCTAAACCCATGATTGTGAGTGCAGTCCTTGAGTGGGCCATTTAGAGATCAGGGACAAATTTGTCATGGATGGTACTTGGTCCTGCCATGAGGGCAGGGGACTGGACTCAATGACCTCTCAAGGTCCCTTCCAGCTGTATGAGAGGTTCATCTCCATATTACATTCTGTATTCTTAGATAGCCCGAGGATGGTGAGCTTGTAGTTGCTGAAGTTGAGAGAAGCACATCCCATTGTGCACATGTTCTTACAACTCTGAGTCAGCAAGCAACAGAACTAACATTATGGTATGACTTGAGGCCTGCATAAGGGGCATATGTAATGCATACATATTCCACAGAGCTCAGTGCAGAAACCTGAAGCCTTCAACACTAAAATCAAGAGCACCTACTACTGCTTTAGAATGATTAGCTCAGCTGTAAATAAGTATCAGTCAGAAAAGATTACATGTATATGCAAAGGCAGGTAAAATAAAAGCTGTGATTTTCTAACAATAGTGACTGTCAAATAGAGCATTTATATACATAACTCATCGAGATGCTGCTAGCAGTAGATAAATGCTTGTGAAGTGATAGACTAAATGTAAGAACTTGTGTGTAAAGCAACAAGTATTCCTGCTGCCTGATTTTTTTATTCAGGCTAGAAAGACCTATGAATCAGATACACAACCTCTTCATAGAACACTAGAACTGGAAGGGACCTCAAGAGGTCGTCAAGTCCAGTCCCCTGCAATCACAGCAAGACCAAGCACCGTGTAGAGATCATCCCTGACAGGTGTATATCTAACCTGCACTGAAGTCTCCAGTAATCGAAATCCTACAAACTCTCTAGGCACTTTATTCCAGTTCTTAAACACCCTGACAGGAAGTTTTTCTTAATGTCCAACCAAACCGCTCTTGCTACAATTTAAGCCCATTGCTTCTTGTCCTATCATCAGAGGTTAAGGAGAATTTTTCTCTCCTTCCACCCTTTTAAATACTTGAAAGTTGTTATATTCCATATCAATTTTCTTTTTTCCAAGACTAAACAAGCCCAATTCTTTCAGTCTTCCTTCACAGATCATGTTTTTTAGCCCTTTAATTATTCTTGTTGCTCTTCTCTGGACCTTCCCCAATTTCTCCACACCTTTCTTGAAATGTGGTGCCCAGAACTGGACACAATACTTGTGTTTGCTAGAAGCATCAAGCATTCACATGGACCACAAAAGTGCTAATGGGATGCCTCAGCCATCAGTTGCTTCTCAGTTTGCAAGTGATCTTCGGCAAGAGGCAACAGTTGCCTGTCAGTAATAGAAAATTACATTAATAGTTTGACTTTCAAGACTCAAAAATGTAAAAACCATCCTCATGGTACACACTGTTAATCACAAAAATAAGACAAACTACATGCTGTCCTGGGTAAACACACAAAACATGCTGCAAGTGAGTGGGACACCAAATACGGTTCTACGCCCGGGAGCTGCAGGGAGGGAAGGGGCCAGGCAGGGATGGGGACCAAGCGGTGCCAGCAGGAGTCTCCAACCCGTGGGAGCTTGCTGGAGCTTCTTCAGCCAGGGAGGCTGCATGCGGCATAGCAGCGCAGGGCGGCTGGCCTTGGGGGCCACATACTCACGCTGCGCTCAGCCGACAATGGTCCCACAGCTATGTCAGATGAAGCGGAATGTCGGATTACCAAAGGTCGGATAATCCAGACTCTACTGTACTCAGAAAAGTGACTAACTGAATCCTTCTGTGATGCTGCACCACATTGCAGAGCCCCAGCTACGCATAAGTTTTTACTGACTTTCAAGATGTCTCTTTGTTGACTCTCGAGTGACTCAGTATTCACGGCTACAAACCCCTCTTTTAGGGCTAGGCACCTAACACAGGAGAGTGGGTTTTAGACAAGAAGCCAGTGATGCTTTTCCTCCCCCCTTACATTTGTCCCAGGCATTTAAGCACAGGTCTCCCACATTCTAGGCATGCTCTATTGCCGCCTATGCCTGTGAAGAAGCCCGTACTTGTGCCTTACCCCACCCCACCCCTATTGCAGTGGTTAGGATACTGGACGGTCTATGCAGCATGTTTCTCATTCTCCTGTTTGGGCCACACCAGGCAGGTCTGTACAGAAGGAAGTGGGGAACTGAACCTGGTCTCCCACATCCCAGCCACATATGGTAAGAGGTTGGGGGGGGGGGGGTAACCACCATTCCCCTCTCCTTCAGCCATCTTATATGGAGAACCTGACTGGATTAGGTTCCACAGACAAGATAGGTGGGGAAACGTGTTTTAAAGATCCCACTGGTGCTTAGGTGTGAGATAAGCACCTGAGTGCTTGAACTAAGGAGGCTGTGCACATGCTCACTGGCTGAAAGTTGGTGCCTAAGGTACTTTGTAGTGGAAGTTCAAGTGCCTAAAGGATTAGGCAGCAATTGAGTGGTGATTTGAAGAGCTTAGCAGCAGCTGAGGCTAGATCCACAGAAGGATGTAGGGGTCAGAGCAGAGGATAAAGGAGTATTGTGAAAGAGCCCAGGGTTGCTATCGTACTTCCAGATGAGGACATGCATTCGGAGTTGGGCTCCTTTCAATTCTAAAGAAGGTCTAGAGAAAACAATTAACTTGGAAGTACAGACTTCTAAAAGATATTTAGGCTCCTAGAGATGCTTCAATAGGAGTCAGGCACCAAACAGGTAAGGCACCTGCCTTTCTATGTGCCTAAATAACTTTGATAATCTGGCTCTTAAAATCAGAAAGTTTGAGCTCTTCAGCCTGGAGTTCAGGTGGGGAAGGGACTGGACGTTGCTGGGACACCTGTGCTAACTCATGGCTAGATGGCAGTGGCATGTGGTGATTCTCATGGGCAAGGTTGGATTAACAGACCAACAAGGAAATTTTAATAAAAAAAGTTTTATTAGATGCACACAGTGGCTGGAAAGTACAGTATCCAAGATGCCACTTCAATCACAGGGAGATTCCAGTCCAGAAAGAGGGGATCACCCTAGTGACAGGCAGAGCCAACTAGCACATCACAATTCTCACTGCAGCCTTGCCAGTGACAGCCAGCAAGCCCCACTGGTACCTGGGGAGCCATTCCTCCCATCTTGCGCTGGCAGTGACCACACCCCAGGGCCATTCACTACTGGGTGCTGGCAGCCCTCCCCCCCCATGAGCTCTGAAGTCCTTTGTAAACACAAACCCTTTGGATCGTTTGCTATGCCAAGCAACTGGGCCAAGCACAAAGGAAGACACTGAGTGAAAGGAAATGGGGAGCAGAGACTTGTTGGGAGGGGAGGAAGAGGGTCCCAAAGCTAGTGAGAGGCTCTTCCCCAGGCTGACAGATCTATCGGGCAGGGACCGATGCTAGACAGGGTCAGCCAGCTGGTGAGATCTGCTGAAGGCAGGAAAGCCATAACCAGATTAAAGTTTTCCAGCCCAGGGAGCAAGGCCTCTCACCACTCTCTGCCTCCTCTCAGAAATATGGGCGTAAGAGGGAGAAAGCAGAGAAAAGAGCACTGAAGAGACGGGCACTTCGTCTCACAATGCCAGAGAGAGTACTGCTCCATGGAGCAGTCTCAGACACAACCACTAGGTAGTTCTGCCCACAGGGTTGGAGATGCCATCCTGTTTTCTCTAGGACTATTGAAATGTCCCTTCCAGGGCAAGATAGGGGAAAACAGGGATATCCCACACTCCCCAGTCTGGAATGTACTGTGGCCAGGAAAAGCAGGCATTGCAGAAGGGGATCCTAGCACAGAGGAGGGGATTAGGAGTGGTGATCCCTATTCAAAGGAAGAACTGCTGCCAGAGTATTTGTAGGTCAGAATGTGCCCTGTGGAGCGAAGGCATTGGACCATTGAGAGGAGAGGAATGCAGGCCACTGGTATGGGGGAGCAGAGGTATCGGGGGCACACCCCACTCCAATCCCTCAGTGCGCAGCTTTGGCACGAGTGGTATGACACTTCATACACAGCACGTGCCCATCCAGTGGGAAGCAGCCGTTCTCATCTGCCTCGATAGACAGAGGCCTCTCACAGTCCTGTGGGGAGAAGATAATAGATAGTTCAGGGACAAACGCACACGGATGTGAATGAGCCAGATGCAGGTAACAGGGCCGGGGAGGGTTGACAAGCATGAGGATAATGCCATAGTAAGACGCATGCAGGGGAAGTGGAGGGAGACTGGAAGGAGGGGCTGGGTACCTCACACTTGTAGCACTTCATATGGAAGTTCTTCTCCAGCGCTACCACGCGCACAGTCTCATCCTTTCCGGGCTCTGGCATGATAGGCTCAGTGCAGACTGAGCAGCGGGGGGCATACTTCCTGCAGCACACAGAGAAGCAGAAGAGACAGTGACACGGCAGCCTTCCCAATAGTCACAATGCAGCAGAGCTGAGGGGCAGCTTAGCTTGGAAGGTGGCTTCCCTGCAGCAAGGACGAGTGGGTGAGGGAGCGACTCCCCTCTCTTGGAAGATTAACTGCCTGCAGGACTGGGGCCTCCTGCCTACCTGTGATAGTCATCCACACAGTGGGGCTGGTTGGCTTGGTCCACAATGAAGGAGGCCCCCTCGAGGGGGGTCTGGCACACCACACAAGTGAAGCACTGGGGATGGTATGAGTTGCCTGTGGCCTTCAGCATCCGGTCTGTGATGGTCTGTTTGCAGACACTGCACTTCTCCAGGGTGCCCTAGGGAGAGAAACAGGCGAGTGAGACAAGAAGAGCCCAATTCAGCAGTACCACCAGGGTGGCTCAATGGATGGGTGGGGCAGTTTTCCTTCAGGCAACTGAGGGAGGGGAGACTGGGGCAGGCCAGCCACACAGAGTTCTGTGCCCAGACTCATAGCACAGCAGTACCCTGCCCATTCCCCTTCCAGCACTCACAGCATAGCAGTCCTCACAGAAGGGCTTCTCATCCACGTTGTAGAACTGCTGCCCTTGCAGCTGCTTCTCGCACTTGAAACAGGTGAAACACTCCACATGGAAGAGGCAGTCCAGAGCACGCACGGCCGGCTGAGTTCGGGACAGAGGCTTCCGGCAGAGGCCACACAGCTCTGCCACATGAGGGAGAGGGGGTCAGAGCAGGGGAATAGCTACCACCCATTCTGTAATACTCATCTTCCCCACGGGGGATGGGGGAAGACCATGAATGCCAGCACCCACCGGAAGTGGAGGCTTCTGCATGGGGAGGGTGCTCCATATCCTTCATGAGCTTCTGGGTCAGCATCTCCAGCTCCTCCACTTCTTTCATGGTCAGTGAGGAGTTTCCCCTGGGAGGCTCAGAACCAGTGCCCATAGGAGCCCTATGCTGCAGAAAGGCCGAGGAAGATATTCAGCACAGAGAGCATTTACTGGGGGACGAGAACCTTCCCCATGCTTATCCACCCTCACACACCAGCACAGTATCTCTTGGGAGCACCCTGCAATTCCTGCCTCCTCCTCCAGTACCTCTGGAAAATACTTTTCTCGGCTCTCTACCTCTGCTCAAATAAGACACAGTGAAGTCTCTCCCCCAGCTGCCCCCTGTCGGATGAGTATTAACCTTCCTCTCACTGGAGGGAACCCATTCTCTCCCTCCCAACCACACTCCCTCTCTCAAACTATGCCCCTTACCATGTCTCGTGGGGCAGCAGGATGTGCTGCAGGACGTGGCTTCTCCTGCACCTGAGGTCTCTCCCGCTGCTGGGCATAGGTGAAACTGGGAGGCTGAGTCTTTGGGGCAGAGCTCACAGCTGAAGGGGCTGTGAATCGGGTCTGAGCAGGGGGAGGGGCAGTAAATCTCGTGGGGTTTGGCGACACCCCAGGAGCACCAGCAGCTGGTTTGGATCCAAACCTGGGGGAGCTGGCAACAGGGGAAGGGGTGAACTTAGGGGCAGGTGGGGCTGAGGGAAGAGGGGCTGCAGATGGGGCTGGCGCTCTGGACTGCATTTCTGGGGGGTCTCTACGCTGCAGTGGGGCTGCCCAGGGTGTTGGTGCAGGGGCTATACCCACTTCAGAGGGTTTTGGTGTAAAGCCTCCACTGGGTTTTGGGGTGAACTTGGGGGGGAAAGAAGCAGGAACTGGGGGATCTTTAGGCATAGCCATGATTTCTATATGGCCTTTAGGGGCAGAATGTGTTTCCAGGGGAGCCACCTGCGAGGAAATGAGGAGAACAGACAATTGGACATTCAGAGAACATGAGCAAAATCAGCATTATGCCTGTGCTTTGCAGGGCGTGTTGGAACCAAGGATGTAAATCCCATTTAATTAAACGTTAAGCCCCCCTGCCCGCACTGGAGCAGCCTCTGTGCCTTCCCCCTGCCCCCAAGGCTGGAGCAGCCCTCTGCCCATGGCAGGCCCTGGGTACTGGGTCCTGCTCCTGGGTAATGAGAACCATTACCCAGCAAGCACTTACTGGGTTACCTGCTCACATCCCTGGTTGGAACACTTCAGCATGAGGTCTTCGGAGAGTCTGCATCACTGCCTGAGGCAATCCCCAACCTCATCCGCAGGCTGAGCTCATCCGCTCCCACAGACCGAGTGGAGGTGAGAGCTGCCCTTCTTTCTCCTCCCAAACTCCACATCCCACCCCATCCATTTGGCTACCCCTTCAATCCACTAAGCATCTCTGCTGCAGCACTCTCACTCCTTCCAGGTGTGCTGGTTGGGCATCTGCTGCTTACTTTGGTAGCAGCCCCCACTCCATCCTCCATCAGCCATTCCCACTGGACCCAGCACCCTCCCCATGCAACTGGCCTGCCGAGCTCCCCCCCTCCCCCGCCTCATGAACCCTTCAGGGAGTGCAATGCCCCCTGGAGGGCAGCTCACCCGGGACTTGAAGGGGTCATTCTTCTCCATGTCATCCAACATTGAGGACAGAGAGTCAATCTCCAGATCAATGCTGCTCATCTTCCCACGCACCTGTGTTGCCAGCCAACAGGGAAGGAAGTAGCAATAGGGCGTGTTACACGACTCCCCCTCCCCCAACAGGAACAGTTGCCAATGCGGGGGCATCCCCCGTCACCCCCGGAGGTTCTAAACCCCACTGCCCTGTGCTGCAACAGAATGCTGGGGCTGGGACCACGGCACTGTCCTGACACTGATTTTGTGGCAAGCTGGGGGAGGGGTAAGGCACATGGTGCGTGTGCACAGTGGGCAATAGGGAATGCAGGCCCAGAAAAGGGTGCCACAGTAATGGCTTCCCCAGGAGCAAAGAACTGTTGAGAACACCAGGGAGGCGCCTGAAGCAAGAGTGCTTCTCCCAGCCCAGGGCTGAGGTGTGCGCACGCAGATGTTGCCTCACAGCCCCATCAAGTACCTGCATGTGTTTGAATCAACCCAGAGAACTAGAGTTGCTCACCTAAGAAACAAACCCCAGCTCATCCATGCCTATACTCACCTGGGAGGCAGGCACCCCAGTCTCAAGCCCCTCGTCAGCCATGGAGGGAGGAGGAGAAGGAAAAACCTCTTCTGGAGCTGAGGGGAAGGGCTCTTCGAATGGTGGTGGGGGTGGGGGGAAAGCACTGGTTGGGGACATGACCGTTTCCTCTCCTGGAGGGGGTGGCGGTGGCAGTGGCAGTTCTGCAGGGAAGGGGGGAAAAACCACACGCAATACAGATTTTCACCATGCTTTTCCAGTAACACACAAAAAATCCAAGTGCTTTCCAGACCAGAGACATAAGAACAGTCAAACTAAGGGAACCTCAGGAACCCAACCCACAGGAACCTCAACCTCAGCATCACAGAGTCCATGCCCAACACATTTGCTATTACATAACAGACACAAAACCCAGCAATTGTGCACCTTGGAGTGTTAGCAAAGCACTTAGTGTATTTAGACTCAGACTTTAAGGTCAGAAGGGACCATTACGATCATCCAGTCTGATCTCCTGCGATTGCAGGCCACAAAACTTCACCCACCCACTCCTGTGATGGACTCCTAACTTCTGGCTCAGTTACTGAAGTCCTCACATCCTGGTCTGCTGACTTCAAGTTAAGAGAATCCACCATTCATACTAGTTCAAACCAGCAAGTGATCCCAGGCTGCACAGAAAGGTGAAAACCCAGCACCGTCTTTGCCAGCCTGGCCTATGGGAAAATTCCTTCCTGACTCAAATAGAGCCATGAGTTACACTCATATGTGGGCAAGACCCACCTGGCAGATAACTAGAACAGAATTCTCTGTAACAACTCAGAACCCTTCCCCTCTAGTGACCCGTCTCCAGCCACTGGGGATTTTTACTATTGGCAACTGCTGATGGGCATGTGGCTCATCATCCCATCTCCTCCATAAACATAACAAGTGCAGTCTTGAAATTAGTTTGGTTTTCTTACCCCACTGCTCCCCTTGGGAGGCTGCTCCAGAACTTCACTTTTCTGATGGTTTTTCCATTGGTTCTTGAATAATTCCTCCCCCTCCATATATTTCTCTCTCTCTGGTGCATTTATAGGCAGCAATTATATCTCCCTTCAGCCGTCTTTCAGTGAGGCTAAACAAGCCTTTGAGTCTCCTCTGGTAAGGTAGGTTTTCTATTCCTTGGATCATCCTAGTAGCCCTTCCCTGCACCTGTTTCAGTTAGGATTTATCTTTTGTAAACATGGGAGAGCAGAACTGCACAGAGAATTCCAGATGAGGTCTTACAAGTGCCTTGTATGATGCTACTAACATTTGTCTGTCTCTATTGGAAATACCTCACCTGATGCATCTTAGGAGCATCATAAGACTGCATTAGCCTTTTCTAACAACTGTCACATTGGTGGCTCATAATCATCCTGTGATCAACCAAACAGCCAGGTCAGCCTCTTCATCTATCACTTCCAGCTGATATCTCCCTAACTTACAGCAATTTTTTCCTTTTTATTCCCTAAATGCATGCACTTGTACTTGACACATCATCCCATTTCTATTATTCCAGTTTACAGGTCGTAGTATATTCTGGTCCTTCTCCATATTGACAATACTTCCCAACTTAGTGTCATTTGCACGTTTTATTGCCATACTCTCACTGTGTGTGTCAAGGTCAGTACTAAGTATTATACAAGACTGGGCCCAAGACCATTCCCTGAGGAACTCCACTGTAACCTCCCTTCAGCCTAACAGTTCACCTTTTTAGAATGAGCTGGTGTCTACTCTTTAATCAGCTCCCTATCCATCTTCCAATTCTCATATTAATCCCCATCTTCTCCAATTTAAACTAACAATTTCCCATGTGGAGTTGTATCAGATGCCTGACTGAAATCCAGGTAGATTGAGAGAGAAAAAAACAAACCCAAAACCCACTGATCAGTTATCTTCTCAAAGAAGGAGATGAGGTTGGTCTGGCACACAGGGATGGGTAATAATTTTTGATGGGGGACCACTCCAAGATTTTGTAAATCGCTTCCATATTAACGGAGGAGATGCAGGGTTTGGGATCGAGGTTGGGTGCAGAGGGGAGCTTGGGGTAAGGGACTGGGGTGCAGGAGGAAGACTTGAGTCTGGGAGAGAGTTTGGGTAAAGAAGTCGGTTGTGACCTAGGGCAGGGGACTGGAGTGCTGGGGTTTGGGATGTGACCTAGGGTAGGAGGGGATTGTGATCTGGGGCAGGAGATTGGGGTGCCAGATCTGGGAGGGGGTATGGGTATAAGAAGGGGACAGAGGGTTTGGGTATGTTGAGTGTGTGGGGGGAAGGGGGAGGGAGGGGGCACAAAGGGCTGGGTTGCCAGAAGCAGGCTGTGGACAAGAGACTTACTTGTCAGCTACCAAACTAGCCTGCCTGCCTGCCGAGCTTAAAATGTTTCCCAGCCAGCCAGCCTGCTTGCCTGGCCATGTGCTTCATGAATAACTGAGCCCAGGAGAGCTGCGGAGATTCTTTTTAGCTGCCTGTTATTCTAACAAGCAGCTCCTATTGGCTGGTTTCTGCCAGAAACAGGCCAATGGGAATGTGCTGTGGGTGATGCAGCTCCTAAAATCCCTCCCCCCTCCCTCCCCCCCGTTTTAAATCAGAAATGGGGCCCTGCAACTGTGTTTCTGCATGGTGCGCAGGGCTGTGGCACAAGCAGGGGAACCTGCCTGGGGCTCCCCACTGTCTCCACGGGCCGGATCCAGTGGCTTGGAGGGCCAGATTTTGCCCAGGCCTGGTCTGGCATTATCTACCTTCTATAAAAGCATGTTGTATTTTATCCCAATTTTAAAAAGTAAGTCTCTGCCTTTGGAATAATGGGTTTTTAAAATTGATATGGCACATTTGCCCTATTTAAATACCTCTCTTCCCAGCCATTTTGTCCTCTCTTCTCGTTTCCTTCCATATGCTTTTCTAGTGCCTCAAAGTGGCCTCCCATTTCCTCTCTTCCCCCTACATAGCAGCTCCCATAGAACAGAAGGCTAGAGAGTCAATTCCTCATTTCCCAGTGCCTTTGCAAGCACCCTCAGCTTTTTGAAATAAAACAGTGGGGTGCAACCAGCAACTCGCATGCTGCACAGAGCTTGTCAAGGTAGTTTACCTTGCATCTGCAGGCACAGCTTCCTGTCTCTCCCATCCGGGAGCAGTGAACTGTGGCCAAAGGTAGCTACAGGCAGCTGTACCTGCCAACTCAAGGTAAACTACCTGTCTGCCAGCCTGCCAGCAGCTTACTTTGACGAGCTGTGCGCTGCACATGGGCCACATATTGCCCACCACTGGACTAGAAAACTATATAGATCAAACCCAAATGGGCCACAGGTTTGCAAACTGGTGCAATAGACCAGCAGTTCTCAACCCATGGAGACATGTGCCCCTGCAGGGACACAGAGGTCTTCCAAGAGCTTCATCAACCCATCTAGATATTTGCCCAGTTTCACAACAGGCTACACAAAAAGAACTAGTAACCTCAGTACAAACTAAAATTTCATACAATAAGTTGTATATAGAGCCATATAACCTATACACTGAAACGCAAGTACAATATTTATATTCCAGTTGATTTATTTCATAACTACAAGATACTAGGGGGCTGTGCCCCCTGCTCACTATGCTCGCCAACCACCCTCTCTGGGGGTAGGCAGCCCTGACTTGCACCCTGGCCTGCCTGGCTCTTTCCCCCTGGCCTGCAGACTTCCCCTGCCGGCTGGGCCAGCTGACTGACTCTCTCTAGCAGCAGAGGGGTTAGGCTGGGGGGGGGGAGACAGGCCTGGACAGGGAGGAAGGGTTGGCCACAACTGGCCTGGCTCTCTCCCTCCGGCCACTAGGAAGGGAGGGGGAGGGCAGGGCCAAGGCTGCCCCAGATCTCCCCACCCCTCCACTTCCCAGCCACCGCCACCAGGAAGAGCTCAGGATGGGCCCTTCCTCCCCTCCCTGAGAGGCCAAGGTGGAGCCAACACTTGCCCTGCCTGGCTCTTGGCCCCCTCCAGCTGCAGGGGTAGGGGAGACAGGGTGATACTGTGTAAGGCCCAGCTCTCTCCCCAGCCACCAGGAGGGGCCAGGGCCAAGGTCACCCAGGCCCTGGCTCACCCCCGCAGTTGTCCCAGTGCCCTAGGCCCACCCCTCCTGACTGGCCCGAAGACACACTTGGCTCGTCTCCCAGCTGCCGGGGCATGGGAGGGGCATGAGGCCATGCTGGTCTCTCCTCCTCGGCATCTGGGAGGGGGGCTGGGCCCAGGCCAGCCTCAGTCTCCAACCTGCCCCGTCACCGGGGAGGCCTGGGCCAAGGCAGCTATGGCTTCCCGCCTCGCCGCTGGGAAGTGGAGGGGAGGGTCAGGGTCACACAGTCCCAGCCTGCACATGGGCCCTGTGGAGGGCCAGGGTGGGAGAAGGTGGATCTTGGCTCCTGTGGACACAGAGTAACATGATGATGTCACTCTGTTGTCCCATAGGAAAGTGTGTGTGTACAGGTACGTGTGTGTACATATATACACTATAAATAAATAAATAAATGAGAGAAAGATGACAAAGTCAGCAATGTTTCCATGCTAGGGTGCTGTGACGCTTTTGTACTTTTCATTAGACTATATGTCCCTTCACACAAACCAGACGCTGAAGTGCTATTGGAAGCCACTATTCTTTTCGAGAATTCTCTCGGGCTAAAGTTTCCCATTCGTGGTCTCTACAAGGACTTGAGAAACCTACCAAACAGCTTCTTGACAGAGATAGAGATGTTAGAGGAAGGGACAAGGTATCGTACTCCAGTAAAAAGCTCAATTCAGCTCCAGTTGTTAAGGTACTGTGACAGACTGCTGGCTAAGCCAGAGCTCTGCCACTATAGCCTGGCTGAAAAGGCCAATTGCAGCCAGCGGAACAAGCCCAGGCCTGAAGAGCTAACGGAAGCAGCTGTGGGCCTCATTGGTCAGAGATCTAGATAAGGCAGCCAGAGGGGAAGTGAAAGGGAGGAGCCAGGGTGTGGTTGAGTGCATGCCCCAGCCAGGAGAGGCTAGCTGAGTTAGCTGATGGAAAACAAAAGCTCTGTAAAGAAAAGGTGGTGGAAAATTGGCACTGACAATAAAAGGCAGGGGTGACTGTACCAGAAAGGGTCTCCAGCTGATTTGTGGACAAAGAAAGGGTCCCAAGGCAAGAGGCCTGAGCGAGGACCTTGCCACAGTACCTATTAGGGATGCGAATGGGTAACCGTTAACTGGAGTGGGGCGGGCTGGGAGTTGTCAGCCTTTTACAGGGCAGAAGTGGCAGTGGGGAAGGAGGGAGTTGGTCAGCAGCCTTCCTCCTGCCCCCCCGCTGCTGCATCTGGCCCCACCTGAGGCTGCCAACTCCCAGCACACTCAGGCTGGGAGCAGGCAACCTAGTGTGCCGGGTAGAAAGCAGCTAAGCTGGAGCAGCCCCTGCCTGTGGCATGGGAGCTGTTCCAGCCAGCCCACCCCCATCTAATCAGTTAAACTCCATGTTTAGATGGTTAACAAAACAGGATTTTACATCCCTAGTTCTTATGAGGCAGATATCTCCAGGCTCAGCTTAGGAGATCCTCTAGCCAACAGAGATCAAATAAGCCTGCATCCACTTTTCCTCTCCATCTTCAAGAAGGGAGGGAAACCTCCTTTTGCACTTTCTCCTCTTCCCAATCCAAAGCTACAAGGGTTCCTGGCTGCTGCTGCGGAATGAGAGGTATCCACTACTATATTCTGTCAGTGATCCCTCTAACTTTTCCCACCTGAGCGGAATGAATTTTGTTATGTGCACTAATATGGGGATGATGGGTCACTTATCACTTCCATGTCACCCCACTCCCATACTGGTGCACATAACAAAATGAATGTGGCAGGGGTGAGGTCGAGGGGCTCTGAGTGTGGGAGGGAGCTAAGCCTGGGGCAGAGGGTTGAGGTACAGCTGTGTGAGGGCTCTGAGGCAAAGCCAGGGATGAGTGACTCAGGGTAGGACAGAAGGTAGGCTGCAGAGGTGTGAGGGCTCTAGCTGGGGGTACAGGCAATAGGGTGGGGCTGGGTCTCTTGTTCTCCAAATTTCTGCCTTAATTTTAAAAAAAGTCTACCAGTAGTTGTCATGGGTGCAAAGAAAGCCATGAAAAGGCAAAATAAGTAAAACCATAGCAGCATGGTCTGCTTGAGTTTGCAGAGCGCCTGAAACAAACTCCAATGTGGCACTGCCTCATTCATCTATGCAGCTATTAAAGTATCATAATTGGCATTGAAGTTTATTGTCAATGCTGTTAGAACAGATCCTCTCATTTTTCTACATACACCGAGCAATGAGATAGCTGAGTGGTACGCTCATTTTGGCACCACAACTTGGGCAATTCCACCTGTCTTTCCCCCCCACCTTTCAAAGAGTCTGGACCCAATGCACCCAGAAGAGCTCATGGAAGAGCCAGGTGCTTCATTGGGCTTTTTGTACATTTGATAATACTGAACACCTGCACAGTCTATTGACAGAACCATCTTATTTTCTTCTCAGGTAAGCAGAACTTATTACAATAGCTAGAGCATGAAAAAGTGCCACCATGTTCACCCTGAGCTACAATTGGACCCTCAAGTCCAAGGAAAGCTTCCTATTTGGCACCAGCAAATATAATTTTCAAACCTTGGTTTCATGTAAGGGTGCACGCATGTACCCCCCCCCCCCCCCCCGAATAAAACGTTTGAGCAAAGCCAATTTGCTGTCTCAACTTGGGAAGTAAAGAATGCTGGAAAACTGAATGCAAAAGAAAATAGTTGTTCAAAACCCAAGCAGTTTGTGCATCAGCACAAGTTATCAATTAGTCACCAAAATGACTCTCATAAGATTAATGGTTAGTTACTGCATGTGCATTAACTTGATCTTAATTCTCAATAGCAGATTCAAGAGAGAATTCTTATACCAGTGTTAACTTGCCATGTTGCAGAGCAGTAGCATTCTCTCTTCCCATTTAACATACCAGTGTTGTGTAATATTGTGCAGTACAGTTAAATTTCATACTTTTGAGAATTAATCTAGCCTGAATTAATAAACAGGCCAATATAGTTAGCACTGCATTACATGGTTTTATATTCATTTTCCACATTTACATGGAACTCTTTCCCTTTGTAAGGGTGCTTTTACACAGCAGGGCTTAACTCGAAATAAGCTACACAAAATTGAACCACGTCAATTGCATAGCTTATTTTGAAATCAGGAGCGCCTCCATAGCACTGACTTCGAAACAGTGCACTCTTCCTCCAACTTCCCTTACTCCTTGTTCAATGAGGGTCAGGAGTCGAAGTAAGAAGTCCTCCAGCTTGACAGTATTTTGACATTTCAGAATAACTGCCTGCTGTGTAGATGCAGACTAAGTTATTTCAAAATAATATTGCTGTGCAGACGTACCCTTAGAGAGCAGCATCTCTCCACAATAAGCACAAAACTCACAAAACCACTCTTCATGATCTCCTTCTTTGACCTCTTGCTCTTAAAACTTTAGTTGCAAGTTTTTGAATGAAACAGAAGGAATTTAGAGATAGGAAAGTTATGAAAATAAAAAGTTGAACCACTTGGGACAATCAGGGGGTGTCTTAGGAATATTATCTTAACCACTGTTTGGGCTAGAAAATCCCAACTGGCTTGATATTTTGTCTGTTCTCAGTGAGAGTTTATTGTTGGAGTTTTACAATAAGGGCCTTTGTATCTCCTCTCAGTCTAGCAGCTCTTTAAGGTTTGGAGAGTATGGAGTGTGTTATCGATCACACTGCCATTTTCAAGCAGCCATCTTGTTCAGAGAGCAATATCCAGTAGACAAAGCAGAAATCTGGAAGCCAGCAATAAACAAGATCTAGTCCCAGCCTTGTCACAATGGGTGACCCGAGCAAGGCAGCTCTGCATTTATAAAGCTTTTCATGGACTCAGTGCACAATTTACAAACAGCTAGACTCAGTCACTTACAAAAAGTGAGTTTCACAGCCTGTGCAGTAGATACTATTCCTGTTTCACAGTTGGAGGGTAAAGGATTTGAAGGACAGTAATTCCTCATTTAACACGTGTCCGCTTAACACGTTTTCGCAATAGCACGATTTTTTTTTTAAGGGAACATTTTTTTAATTACACGACTGTCCCCGGAATAACACGATTTCCCCAGCCAGCCCGTTGCCAGTGGCTGCACAGGGCTTCCCCGCCTCCCTGCAAAGCAGCAGAGAGTTCGCCGCTCACCACGCCATTCCCCAGCGACTCGCCCTCGCCGGACGCAGTGCAAGTTCCGGTAGACCTGTCACAGGGGCATACTCCCAACCCAATCCCCCTCCCCTTTCCTCCCCTTCCCTTCCCCAGAGCCAACCTCCCCCCCTCCCTGCTATAACCCAGTCCCCTTTCTCCCCCCAACCTTATATTCCCGGTCCCAACAGACACCACCACTTGAAACATAACCCCCACCTTTTCCATTATTTTCAATGGGAAAATTGACCCCGCATAACAAGTTTTCACTTAACACGATCATTTTCTGAAACATATCGATAGTGTTAAATGAGGAATTACTGTCATGCCTTGTCCAAGTGAACCACTGGGAAAAAATGGGAGCACAAAGATCCTGTTTCAGAGATGCATAAATGATGCCCCATTGCCAGTCCCTTACCAAAGTTCACAGCCATGAAAAGACCAGATTTCAGAGTCTGTGATGTTTGTGCCTATACAACTTATTTCAGAGACCAGCATTTCTCAAAATGGAGGTCCTGATCCAAAAGGGAGTTACAGGGGACTCACAAGGTTATTTTGGGGTGGCAGTGTCAACTTGTGTCTATGTGGCCTTCGTGCTGGGTGGCCAAGGAGCAAGAGCTGCTGGTCAAGCGCCATGCTCTGAAGACAGTGCCCCACAAGCAGCAGTGCAAAAGTAAGGGTGGCAATACTATACCATGCCACCCCTCTGGGCGGCTACTGCAGTTCTGCCTTCAGAGCTGGGCTCCCAACCAGCAGCTGCCCCTCTCCAGCTGCCCAGTCACCTGCAGCAGAACAGAAAGGTGGCAGTACCACAACCCCTCCTACCCAGACACCGCTCCTTTTTGGGTCAAGACTCCCTACACTTACGACCCTGTGAAGTTTCAGATTTAAATATGCTGAAATCAGGAAGTTTGCCTTTTTAAAATCCCATGGCTGTGAAACTGACCAAAGTGCAGCATGAATTTGGTAGCACCCTACACATTGCCTATTAGGAAAGTCATTTCACCCTTCAGCATCAGCTTCTTCCTCAGAAAAAACAGCTACCTCATGAAGCAGCACTGAGGAGTCAAGCCTACCCAATCTTTATGTTTGTGCAGAATTTTGAACATCCTGAAATACAACTCCAAACACAGCAACAGAGAAACGGGTAAGAATATATACAGTGTGTATATGTATTCAATTTAAAGTAGTGTTTTCCAAAATTCTAGCCAGTCCAATTAAAACTCCCCTTCCTTATTTAGCTGCTCAGATTTTGCTGTCCAGTCTCAGAGGGGTAGCTGTGTTAGTCTGTAACTGGAAAAACTTAAACAGCATAGTCTCTAAGGTGCTGCAAGACTAATAAAATGGAGATGGTATCATGAGCTTTTGTGGGCACAATCCACTTCTTCAGAGGAATGGAGTTTAAAGGGTTGGTCCAGTTTTCAAATAAACAGCACTGAAGGAATGGGTGGGGGCTAATTATTTGAAAACTGGACCAATCCCTTATATTCCGTTCCTCTGAAGTGGGCTGCACCCACGAAAGCTCATGACACCATCTACATGTTTTGTTAGTCTCTAGTGCTGCAAGACTATTCATCATTTTTAAAGTTTTTCTGTCTAGTGTTACTATTGTCACTAGCGCTCTAGTCACCACAGAGCAGGAGTCGGCAACCTATGGCTCGTGAGCCACATATGGCTCACTAGCAAGTGAGATATGGCTATGCTGGAGCCCCAACTCAGCCTACCCTTGCTCCCCCCGGAGCAGGGAACCAGCGCTGGCGCTGCAGCCTTACGGCCCTCACACGATTAGAGAGCCAGCGCTGGCTTCCTGCGGAGGGGAAGAAAGCCCTGAGGCTCTGGGCCAGACCTGAGGTGCCAGGAACAAATAGGCTAAACACAGCTCAGCACAACAGTGTTTTCCTCCCGCTTCTCCATGGGGAAAACCAGGAACCAAAGACGACTCCCAGAGCACTGCTAATTAGTTCCCTTGGGACACTTCCAGCAACCTCCCCTGTCAACCCTTTTAAGATTCCGGCCAGCGAATGGGAGCAGCAGGAGGCATGTTACATGGTGCCTGCCATGCAGCCTGTAAATAAGTGCCCCCTCACACCCAGACCGCCCCCCTCACTCACCCTCCGCTCCGCCCCCTGGCCAGACAGCCTGCCCCCAGCTCTCTGGCCAGAATCCCCCCTGCTCCCTAGCCAAAATCCCCCTGGCCAGAGTCGTTCCCCCGACACCCCTCTGGCCAGACAACCAGCCCAGACCTCACCCCCTCCTACACTGCACCTCCCACCCAGACCCTGCACTCCTATCCCTATCCCATTCACAGGCAGCCCTGTCCCACACACTTAATGTCTCATTTTTGGCCCCAACTCAGAGCTATGGGGGGCCCACAAAAATCCACTAACTCTAGAACCTCTGAGACCTTGTACCTCAGTCTTCCCTGCCCCTACCCCTATTATGGGACTGGAGCACCAGGGGAGTGAGGTGTTTCAGCTGGAGGTCACATCAGTGAGGCTTGGGGGTTTTTGGAAGGTGCTTTTTTTTTTTTTTGGACTTCTCACTTGTGTGATCCCCAACTCATTTTTTTTCTATGGGGCAGTGGCTGCCGACGCAAAAAGTTCCTCCACTCTTGCCATAAAGACAGACAATGTTGAAACCTTGTGTTGGACATAATATTAGACTATTTAAAAAATGAAGCCTGACCAATAAGCCCTCAATTGGGGCCCAGTCCCCAACTGGCTGCAACACAACGCTCCTACACCCCAACCCTGAGCTCATCATATCCCCACATCCCCTAACTCCTGCACCCCCACTTCTCCTGCCATAATATGCCTACACCCCCAACCTTGTGCCCTGAGTCCCTCATTCACCCCAACCCCCACATCTAGCCCCCACCATAAGATTGACAGAAGACAGCCCAAATGTGTGCATGCAGCTGGATCTGACCAGTTATGATATAAACTTCAAAGAAATGTGCAAAGAGACGCAGCAGAAGTCCCATTAAATAAAGTCTGATGTTTCATTTATGCTGTTATTAATGATCATATCAATTAATAATAAGTTGTATATTCTCAGTCCTGCAAATGGGCACTCTTACACGGCTCTTTGTTGAACACTTGTTCTGAAATTTTATATAGTTTGGTTCTTTGGTGTGAAAAGGTTGCCGACCCCTGCCATAGAGTCTCCTAGGCTAGACAGGGCCTGAATTTCTCAGACAATAACCAGGGGTGAAAGAACAAAAAAACCCTATATTTTCCAAGAGCAGGATAATTTCAGCCTTTCTATCAACTACAAAGCAGCAAAGAAAGGGTACAAAGCCCATTTTTCACCATTATCTTTGCAGGCTGATGCTGGGAAGTTCAAGGTTACATGTTTAATGTTCTGTTCAAATTCTTTCCTCCCTTCTCCAGCCCAGGGCTGTAATACTGCATCAGGAACCTAATCTCAAAGTAGCAGCACTGATATAAATACCACCATCCAGTCATCTCCATACAGTACAGCAGCAGCACAGTGGGGCACCGAGGATGCTCCTGAGCTCAGAAGGAAGACAGCAAACCCCCAATTTCTTAGCCTCCATTCAAGCAACTGCCTCATTATACTCCTGCTTAGCTTCAAGATTAGACAACACAACTGCTTCCGGGAGCCAGCTCAGCTAATGACCTTGATGAAGAGAAGCCACGTGACAGAGCTGCTCCCAATCTAACGTGTCCCAGTGCAGTCAGTGTCACTGCAGGGACAGAGCACACGCAAAGGCATCATCTCCACTGACATTGTGAGCTGGCCGTAGCGCACACAGCCCAGAACTTGCATGTACCTGAAGAGGTACCGGGTGAATTCAGCTACATGAACCGAGCATTTAAGTAGTGCAAATTAACAGAGGGAACTTTCTCTTGTCCTCTGGTTTCAAACTCAGTTCCTCATTCTGACCATCAAATAAAAGCTACCTAATCCTGCTCTCATTTTTACCAGGACGGCACTACAATCAATGCAGTTACACTGCCAAAACAATTGGGAGGGAGAGAGATGCAAGAGACAGGTAGTCCTGGGAAGACTTGCCTATCTCCTCTGTGGCACTGTCTTAACCAGGATTTGAAGATGGTGTGCATTAGGGATATTAAAATGTGTGTAATTGTCTAACTGTGTAACGCTGATAATTTCAGTAGTTACATGGGGAGGCAGTCAGCTCAGTGCGAATTAAGCCAGCTCCTGGTACACACCGGCTGCCACTCCATGCTACCGCCTCTGTATCAGCCAGCTTTTAAGCCAGCTCCCCATGCATAGTGGCTCCTGCTTGCTGTCCCACTCCTAAGAAGCCAGCTACTGCCCACACTGCTGCCTCTATATCAGAGACAGCAGCACAGGGTGGCAGCTGGTTCCTGGGAGCCGTGTGTAACCGGTAAGCATGGGTTATCTGTTTAAACGGCTACCCTCTTACATCTCTAGTGTGAGTACATCAGCTAGGCTGCCTGCTAGACTTTAGCTCAACCAGCTAGCAGACACTACAGCTGGCATGGTCTTGTCCACACTAGGCTTTCTGAAGACGGTGGCTAATATCAACATCATACCACCCACCCTAATAGAAAAACTCAACGGCCCAATGGTGATATGCAGGGATGTCAAGGAGGACATGGGATGTAATGATACTCCTAGTGGCTTGCACTGGCTAGGTTCAATATGGGGGCTAAATCACCAGGTGACCTTTGCTCTTCCAAAGGAGTGAAAAGGGTTCCAAATGGATCAAGAGCTGAAGTAAAAGCTACATTTGCACTAGGACCCTGCCCAGAAGAAAACACTCAAAAATAAGAGAAAACAAAACTCAGGGAGGCAAACCGCTGTGTCTCACATCCTGTTTATAGCAGCTCCCATCTGCTGCTGCAATGCCATCCCTCCACCCACTATGGCAGGGTATGTGCAATGGTGACATGGCAAGAACTGAGACCAAAAAGAGGAAAAGCTTTCACAATCTGAGACAAGTTACAGAGTGAGGTTAGGGATATGAAAGACTGAGGCACCCCTGCAGCAAGCCAAGATGGGGATTAGGGATGGGCTGGACTTGATGACCTCCTGAGGTCTCTTCCAGCTCTATGGTTCTATAATGTTAAATATCGGTTAACTGAATAGTCAAGTAACCTCATGAATTCTTATTGGTTACTTGATTGTTCTATAGTCCCCAGGGGTGGGGCTGACAGCAAGAGCGCACCAGCCTCACTCCCAAGGAGACCCTTGCCACTCTGCGCTGCTGCCTCTGTATCACAGACAGCAGTGTGGGGTGCCAGGCAGGAGCCAGTCCATGATGGGAGCTAGTTTAAAAACCAGCTTCCCTCACAGACCATATGCCTGTCACCCCACACTGCTGCCTCTGTTACAGAGGCAGCAGCCCCTGTCTGAGGAGAGGGCCTGAGCTTCTGGATCCAGCACAAGCAGGAACTGAGCTGGGCTGGGCTGCCTGCCTGGCTTCTAATATACTTTAAATGCAGAATTGCAGCAGAGGTAGGTCCGGGACCCAGTGCAAGCCAGGACTAAGCCAGCCTGCTGGCCAGCCTGCTGGGGAAAAAAAAAAAAAACCACTTACTGGTGGAGGGGAGGGAAATGCGTGTAGTCTATAGCATTAATCTCTAAGCTTTTGCTTATCGGTTAATTGACTACACTATTACATCCCTAATGGGATTCTTCCCTGCATCATAACTGCTCCCTACACTGACATTTATGGTATTCCTATAGACTGACCAGATCAGTGTGAAATCAGAATTGCCCCCTCCCCTTGGGAAGGACGATGCTAGGCACACCTAGAGCAAATGTGGTCAGAATTGTGCCCCTCTCCCCCCACACACACTCCTTTGTATCCCACTCTGGAGTCCCCATCCTCCCGGTATGAACCTCCATCCTGTCCTTCAGTTAGTTGTGTCCCCTTCTTCTCCCTTGCCCAGGTGCACTCAGATGCCTCAGGTGGAGCAAGTAATAGGTTATGAACCTCACCTACCTTCAGTGAGCAAAGGTGCTGCAGCTTGTGGGATCTCCCCCACCTTCCCTATCTGAGCACGCTGAGCACCGGCCCCAGAAGGCTGGGGCAGTGACGGTTCTGATGCACTCCCAGGTACAGCACCCCCAGCCTTGAAGGGGTTAACTTTGGGCTTAGGGGCAACCACTGGGGCAAACTTCTTCTGCGGGCTGTAGAAACTTGGAGTGGAAATATTGATGCTCACTGTGGAAGTCATGCGAGTCCCTGGGCTACCGGATGACGCCATCTTGGGGCTGGCTGCTCAGCACCTGAGGGGAAGGAGAGTGGAGAGACAGATATGAGATTAGACATGACTCTGCCTTGGTTTTCCCCTGCAAATGAATCTGGAGAAAGGCACAGAAGGAAGCAGAATTGGAGGGCAGGTGCACCTGGGTGAGATCTGAGGGGCACAAGTGGAGCTCGGGGTGCCCTGAGCACTGGGAGACGGAAATAGGTTTTGAAGCAAGACATGCCGTCTGACCCGGAGGCAAAGCCTCAACAAGCGCTGCAGGGATGCAGGGCAGGAACAACTGGCCGAAGCACCAATAAATTCTCTCCACCTTCAATCCTTTGCTGAGTGGGGGTAACAAGTCAGAGCAGATAGAAGGACAAAGCAGGGATCAATTCAGGAGAGAACTGCAGGAGAAGCCAGCCTTCTGCACACAGCTCAGATGCCCACACCTCACACTGGAACCTCCCCTTCTCCCCCCTCCAGAAGCCGCTTTAGCATCTCTCAGCTCACGCCTCCCCCCCCCCATGTCTTCCTGCATCCTCCAGCCCATGAGAGGCATGGCACCACGGCATCCCTGCTAACTCTGTCCATCTAGCGCTCCAGACCTCTCCTCCTGCAGCCCCGCTCCTGCCCTTTTACCTGCAAACCCCCAGCCCTCTCGGCTCAGCGGGGAAGCTCCAGCAGCTGCAGCACCAGCAGAACAAAGGGAAGGCTGGGCGATTCCATAGTGTCACACATTCCTCAGCCAGGCCCTGCGACTCACTGTCCTTTCTGTCTTGCTGTCCCTTCCTGTCATTGTGGCAATGGGCAAGGACTCCTACAGCCTCCTCACTGGCTACAAAGGCTGCCGGCCCTGCCTCCACCCCTTCCTGCAGGAGGCGGCTCCTGGATCCAGCCAGCCTCCCTGACACATTGCTAGAGCCATTCCCTCCCAGCCCCTGCTGTGTAGCTGCTGCTCTAAAGCCAGCACATCAAGCTTGATGTGCTGTACAGCGCTTTCCTGTTTGCCCCAGGACATGCTCACAGCTCCATCCTGCCAATGGTACCTCACTGCAGAGAGAACTGCCTATTTCCCATCCCAGTCATGTCCTGAAAAACAAGTTCTCCGCGCCGCACATGGCAAACCTGAAACTCCTTCCCCATCTCCCCTCCCGCCAGGGATCAATGCCAGATTTGCCCTTAGGATATTTCCAAACTCACAACATCCAGGAGCTATTGGCCATCTCCTGATAAGAGCCCACATTGCTGAGCTTTCCCCTATGCTGGTACCCAGCCCAGAGCGCTTGCCTGCACTAAGCAGCTTGTCATGCTGACCACACACAATAATGCTCCCATGGCACACAGGGTAAGTATGCCAGCATGCAGAGTTAGTTTGTTTTGAACAACATTCTTCTACAGTGCCTGCCTCTGCACAGTCAGCATGGATGAGGATGGGCTGCCTCACTGGAGTGGTTAGAGCAAACAGCCCTGTGACAGTTATTCCACAGTACTGCTATCACTAGGGCCACAAACAAGTACTCCAAGTTGTAAAGTACCTGTGAGATCAAGATAATTTGCCTTAGTTGTTATTTTGGTAGATCCCTACAAATTCACAGATATCTGCATTCATGGATAGGGGTAGCTGCAGATCATTTTTGCAGATATGGATGCTGGTACACATTTTGTATCTAGAGCCCTGCAAATTAACTACTTTATATTTGCTGATCATTTCTGCAGATGTGGGTATCAATTCTGTATCCCTGCAGGGCTGTGCGTGTTGAAATAATCCTCACTCACCCTCCCCTACCATAGCCCCAGAGAACTCTCTCATATCCAACTGAAGGGCAGGTTAGGGAAGAAGGGTCATCAGCATAGATCACAAGATGCTTCCCCCCTTCCCCAGGTCAGTCCATAAGGATGCTGAAGAGCAGGTTACCAAATTTTAAGCCAAAAAATGGCCTTATTATCGTGACCTGCATAACAGACCATCCTCCCTCACACAGTGATCCTGCTTCTGTTGGAGCTAAAGCATGTCATTTTGAAAGATATCCAGTCTTCATTTAAAGACTAAGTGATAGCAAACGCACTATGCCCTTGGTAAACTGTTCAAAAAGTTAATCACTAGCCATTGAATCTTCTTATGCCTGTACCTGCTTGTTTCAAGAAGCTGCCATTAGAATCTTTTCCTGTGTAGGTACTTGAAGATCACAGCCTAGTCTCCACATGATCACATTTATAATGGAGCTGGTCTTTAGAGAGATGGAGTATGGGACATCAGCTGCTTCATGCAGATACATTAGGGTCATTGCCAGCAGCTGTTCCCATCTCCCTGACCCCAGAGCAGCCTCCTTCCCCCTCCCTCCAATACACATACATTTATCTGGGCCAAAGCTTCTTTCTCCTCACAGCAGCTTTCCACCTGCAGCTGCCCCTGCCTGTCCCAAGTTCTGCTTAAAAAGCAGCAGGAAGGCATCTCTTCTGTTTGTCCACCAGTCACCCTATTAGAAGAAAGGGAGTATGGAGCTGCCATGGATCGAAGCCTTCCTAGCATGCCTTTAGACTGATCCACCTCCTCTATGGTCTCCCCACAGTTCTACTATGGTGTACAATTACTGAGCCCACTTAGGCAGGCCTGAGCCCAATTTAGTTATCAAGCCTCCCACAAAGGAAGAGATGTTCTGACATCTACAATAATCAGAAGATTCCACACAGCTGTAGAGCAGGGCTATTGAACATGTAGCCTGCACTGTGGTTTGGGTTTACATGGGGCTCAACACACAGCCGGTGGTTGGAATCCTTTTAACATGGCTTCCACTGGGAACACGCGCCATAGTGGCGAGATGTCTCCCAGGCGGGGTAAGCATAGAAAGAAGCAAACGGATGGGCTGGCTGGAACAGACAGGTACAGGGTGTCAGTGTTTCTAGCCCCCAGGGAGGAGGTGCAGGGAGCACTGGGGCATTTTGGGAAAGAAGCTATTTGCATATATATTTGCATGTATATGCAACCATGCTTAAGTTGCATTCCTCAGCATGTGCTGTGAGTATCATTGGGGCCCCCAGGGCATCCAAAGTTGAGTAGCCCTGGGCTAGAGGAAGGTTGCACCAAAGCCAGAAATTGAGATTCAGAGCCTTTCATTGGCTATAGCTGCACTGGTTACATGAAAGCAATCTCTTAAGGCCATCACAGATTGCTCTATTTTCGATGTAAGTCCTGACCTAAGCCATGCTTACTGGGTGACATACCTGGCTGGGTTGATTTAGTTGGAATTGGTCCTGCCTTGCTTGGGTAGGGGGGTGGACTTAATGACCTCCTGAAGTCTCTTCCAGCTCTATGATTCTATGAAAGGGAACCAACCAATTCTCAGTCTCAGGTGTGTGACCCCAGGACCTGAACTTCACTGGCCAATCTTCACTGTACCCCACCCAGGAGCAGAGAATGGAAAGCAAAGGCAGGGACCTACCCCAATGTTCTCCAAAATGATTCCTTCCCTAGGGAGGATCCCAGCTCAGAGCAAGCAGGCAGTATTTGGGTGGGAGGGGGCTTTTGTTTCACAATCCAGTAACTCTGGCATGAAGTCACCCACCTCCTCCAAATGAAAAATGAAGGAAGGGGATGTGCTATTAAAATATGAAGTGAAAGAAGCTGATTTATTTCAGGTTTTTTTTTGGGGGGGGGGGGGGTTGTTCTTTTTCCCCCCCAGTTAAACAGAGTCACATGTGTTTCCACCCCATCAAACTCTGGTTAATCCTGCAAAGTTTGCTTGGATAGCAAAAACACAAACACACCACGCACAAACAAACAAAAAAAACCCACCCTGAGTCCCTGCAACAGCAAAGTCCTTTCTTTTTCAAGCAACTGGTGTTTCTCCACTCAATCTCCACCCCACCCCCACCCATTCCTTTGCCTAATGACTCCTACTTCCCCTTCCCCACCAGAAAGTTCATTTCCAGGCATGTAAATTGTAGTCAGGGATTGGACCGGGGAAAGGGGAACTTTCAAAGCCAGGCCTGGAGTGAATCTGTAGCAGTCACATAACTGCACACCCGCGTCTCCCCGTTCCTCGCTACACAGCACGGCAAGAAAGAAACATGCAGACATATTGCAAGCGCCAGACAGTCACAAATTTGCAGGCACTCACCTCCCGTCTCTTCAGATCTCCTCCCCGGCAGGGCAGAGGAGACATGAAGGAGTCTCGAAAAGTTTCGGATTCTTTCCCCACCCAAACATCTGGAAAAAGGCTCTAGGGGTCTCACTCACACAGCAGCGTCTCGACTCGGCAGCGCGCCCTCCCCGCCCCCGCGGGCTGCTAGTTTTACAAAGGGAAGGAGGCGATTTCTTAGGTATTTCATTTCCACGGGGCGGCTGGGGGCACTTACCCGCCAGCCAAGGGTTGGCAACTTAGTCAGGCTCTCAAAAGTATGAGGCTCCCCCGGAAAAGGAGACAGAGACGCCAAGTCCATAAAGTTAACGCTAACTACAGCGGCCCAAGCTGTGCCACCAGCACCGACCGCGCACACAAGAGCAGGTTCAGCCTCGCAGCCCCAGGACGTGGGGCAGGAAACTAGAGGGAGGGGAGCTTTCCTGCTGCCAAAAAACCGCAGTTAGTTTTTGAGCATAAAGTTGCAATAAAACTAGGAGGCAACGAGCTTCAGCCGGGACTTTTGCCCAAAGGAAGCGGGAGGAGAGGGGACTCACCTCTGGGGAGGAGCAGGCTGGGTCTCTTGGACTAAAAGTTTGTAGCTGCCTGTAAAGTCTCTAGTGCTGCTAGCACGCAAGCCCAGCCCCACTCCGCCCTCCCAGCGCCTGGGCGTGCCGCGCTCTGCCCCCTGCACAGCGATCAGAACCAGCTTCAGTTGCTTGTCTGCCAAATCGGGAGGGGGAAGGACTTGGAGGAGGGGGGACTACAGAGCCCAGGACTTCCTAGCATCTCGCAAAAAGGCCTCGCCCAAGCAAAGCTGTGTGACCATAAAAGGAGAGAGGCTGCGCGAACAGCTGAGCTCACTCACCAGGGAATGTGGCAATGAGGTAAGAGGAGGAGGAGGATGAATACACTAGACAGGACTGTTGAGAGACGAGTGGGGGAGAACAGCAACGCTCTCCCTCTTACAACCAGCTCTCGTTGCCCTTCCCCCTGTGTTGTGAGGGGAGGGAGGTGTCAGCTTTCCCTCCTATCGCTGCTATGGGAGGCCTGTATTTCATACCCTCCCTGCTTTCCTTCCACTCCTGGATTCCCTATTTCCCCCGAGATTTGCCGGCCTTGCGGCTCAGTCTTGATTCCCAGCCCCTTCCACTCCACTCCTGTCTTCCCTTCAGCTTAGGCAAAGCCCCTCAGTTAGGCGCCCCCGCACGCTTGTGTTTTATCTCTTGCCCCAGCGCTGGGTTGCCTCCGCCTTCCCCAACTTTTTCAGCAACTGGTGTTTCCAGGCTCAACCTCCACCCCATTCCTTAACCTGGTGACCCCCACCAGTGACTTCATTTCCAGTCTCAACCACTGCACGTAAGCAGAGGCCCGGCAGCTCTTGTGAGTCAGGAGGCAGGGTCCCTCTGGCCCCTTCCCTAGCCCCTCCCCAAGCAACCAGCTGCAAGAGCATCTGACTCTGACTTTTCCAATCCTACAGACGCTGTTAAAAAACAAACCAGCAATACTGCAAGGAATGTAGTTCCTCATGTATTCAGAGCCAGACAGGAGGTGGGGGCACCTGAACAACCCACTTAGCTCCCTGGGCACAGCCTCCTCCAGACCCAAGTGTCCTGGCACAGCTCTGTTGATGCCCCTTATCCTTAGATAGCCATGTCACTGGCTATTCTAGTCTTGTGCTTTGCACATTGTACTGCTGACCTGCAAGATCCACATTGTTCCCAAACCATTCCAGCATTATCTATTAGGTTTTGTTTTCAGTCTGAACATGGATGGTGTGAGTGCTCAATGGTGCACCTCACCCAGAGGGTCTGGTCCCTGCACGAAGGAGTTTACTATTGAAATTCTCCATCTTTGGTTTTCTTTTTTTCTCTTTCCCTGGGTCCTTTTTTGCAGGGCAGCCTCCCTAAGCTTATTTGTTCCAAGTCTGGAGCCAAGGGGGAATTCCTGTTCTTTGCATAAACACCATGCTCTCTCCTTGAAATCTGGCAGTAATACTGGGCTTTCTGCCCCTATTGTTGCTAAATTTCCAAGGGATTAATCTTTGTCATTTAATCTTTGCAATGCTCAGAGAATTTAGGATTTTTTTACATTGAGGTATTTATCTAGCAGCAACATTGGTATAACTACCACAGAGCATGCCTCTAGTATCACATGGGGCTTGCACTGGTGAAGCTGGTCTGACCTGAGAGACACTAGTTCAAATCCCAGTTTATGCTGATACAGTGTGTCTGAAGTTGAACTAGAGATCTGTACTGATGCAGCTATGTTGATGTAGCTACATCTGAATCTGGAAACCCTAGAAGAAACAAACCCTTAATTGTATACTAGGACCCCTCCTGCTTTCTACGCTCACCAACCCCCTCCGCCTTCCCAGAACACCTGTGAGGGGGGAGGCCGTGCAGCTCTCTCTTGTTCACTGGTGCTCCCCTGGTCCCTGGGGGGAGGGAGGGAAGAGGCTGTGGGGCTCTTGCCCCCCCGAACACCAGGTAGGGGGGCGAGGCCATGCAGCTCCTGCCCATCCTAGGAACACCAGGAAGAGAGGAGGCTACAGGGCTTCTGCCCTGCCCCGCCCCACGCCCCTACCCTCCCCCCAGGACTGAGGAAGCCACATGGCTCCGGCCCTGCCCCCCGGAGCACTGGGGAGGCTGCATGGTTGCTTGCCCCAGTACTGGGGAGGCCGTGTGATTCCTGCCTGCCCCCCAGAACACCAGGGAGTCAGGGAGGTAGGAAGGACTCCGGGCGGCAGGATGCAGAGTGATGTGCTGATGTTGCTCTGTTATCCTTCAGGAAACGTGTTTTTTATATAGAGAGATCTCTTGTGAAACGTTATGGAGCCTTGAGCAAATCGCTACACTTCTGTATGCCTCAATTTTCCTGTCTGTGAAATGGGACTAACCATATTGACTTATTTCATATGCAAGTGATTGAATTTTGTTGTTATGATGCAATAAATGCAGACATGTCAGGAGTCCCAGTTACAATCTGGTTGTCCCCAGACACAGTTCGGCTACGTCTACACTGGCCCCTTTTCCGAAAGGGGCATGCTAATTTTCAACTTCAGAATAGGGAAATCCGCGGGGGATTTAAATATCCCCCGCGGGATTTAAATAAAGATGTCCGCCGCTTTTTTCCGGCTTGGGGAAAAGCCGGAAAAAAGCATCTAGACTGGCCCGATCCTCCGGAATAAAGCTCTATTCAAAGTAGGAATAAGAGATCCTCCGGAATAGGGCTTTATTCCGGAGAATCGGGCCAGTCTAGACGCTTTTTTCCGGCTTTTCCCCAAGCCGGAAAAAAGCGGCGGACATCTTTATTTAAATCCCGCGGGGGATATTTAAATCCCCCGCGGATTTCCCTATTCTGAAGTTGAAAATTAGCATGCCCCTTTCGGAAAAGGGGCCAGTGTAGATGTAGCCTTCATGTACCACATGATTTTGTAGGATGTATGAACTGGAGTCGTGCTGTGCTGGAACATCACATGGCTTTTGCATTATTTGGACCATACCTATGATACCAAAAGTTTCAACTTAGATCTCCTAACACTCTTATATCTAATATGGATGGACAATCTGTGCTTCATGTTGGGGTATTGTGGTCAGGCCACATCCTTACACACACTATTCCCTCTTAAACACAGTGCCCCAAAAGGAAAAGCACACCAATTTAGAGAATCTGTCCACTTCACCAACCATCTGCAGGCTTATGTCACTGGGCCTGGGAAAGCACCACACACTGGCATCAGTCTGGACTCTGAGAAAACAGTCCACCCTGCTGAGACAGTCTTGGGCTGTGGTAGTTTCTAACAAAAGCCATTACAAAAGGGTCTCATGAAACACATAATTGTTTCAGAGATTTCCTGTCAGCTACTTGGCTTGGCACTAGACAGACCTAGCTATGGCAACAGAGTTCCAGCCCCAGCTGCTCTGACTGCAAAAGCATAGACCTTAGTGTGGTCTAGTAGTCGGTACAATAGGGCACTGGCCAAAGGCTCGGGAAATATGAATTCTATTACTGGCTTTGCTGGTAACCGATTTTAAGCATAATACTTTCCTTTTGTCTTCCACCCTTTATCTCTTATGCTTAGACTCAGCTCTTTGGGGCCAGGAGGACTGCCTTGGACTATGTACCATACTTAGCACAATGGGACCATAATTTCTTGGTTCTCAACCCCGTACTGGGATATAAGTAATCTGTATACAGGCAGTCCCCGGGTTACGTACAAGACAGGGACTGTAGGTTTGTTCTTAAGTTGAATTTGTATGTAAGTCGGAACTGGCTCCAGGTTCAGCCGCTGCTGAAACTGATCAGCGGCTGACTACAGGAAGCCCTAGGCA
Source organism: Pelodiscus sinensis (assembly GCF_052426305.1). NCBI lineage: Eukaryota > Metazoa > Chordata > Testudines > Trionychidae > Pelodiscus > Pelodiscus sinensis. The sequence continues at coordinate 142,622,445 of NC_143052.1, read as the reverse complement.
GAGTTGCTCTGCCCCCTGCTTCCTGGAATTAGCCGCTGATCAGTTTCAACAGCGGCTGAATCTGGACTCCTGGGACAGAACAGCTGGGGCACTGCCGGGTAGGTCCCCGCAGGACCAACCCGGCAGCACCCCAGCTGCTCTACCCCAGGCATCCCGCAACAAAAGCCTGGTCTGCTGGGGGGGGGGTGCACTAGCTGCGCCCCCTCGCCTCCAGCAGACCAGGGAGACCCGAGCAAAGCCGCGGAGGCGCAGAGGTCCCGCCACCTCTGCGGCTTTGCTCCTGTCTCCCTGCTGTGCTGGGGAACTCTTCCCCCTCCCCCCAGCACAGCAGGGAGACAGGAGCAAAGCCACAGAGGCGGGGGACCCCGCCGCCTCTGCGGCTTTGCTCGGGTCTCCCTGCTATGCTGGGGAGTCCCCCCCAGTACACCAGGGAGACCCGGAGCAGCTTTTCTCGCCCTGGTGGCGGGACGGCTGCGCTCTGGGCGGTCCCACTGCCCGCGAGCTCCGGGGCGAGAAAAGCCCCGTTCGTAAGTGCGGATCCGACATAAGTCGGATCCGCGTAAGTCGGGGACTGCCTGTAATACGATTCCAGGAATGTTGAGCCTAAAATGTTTATTGAGTCCCTGTGAAGTTATAGAAGCAACTACAGGCATAGTTGAGATTTCCCTTTGTTCAGAATATAGACAACGCCAATCATTACTGGGTTTTGGAGTCTCTTATCTTATTTTTAAATTCTTAGCCATTTTGCCTTTATGAATTACATCTGTGCAGTGTACATTGCAGTAAGATATGTTTCTATGCCATGTTGAATGTCCTATGCCATTTTTGTTTGCGATGTTTTTGTAGCCATGTTGGTCCTGGATATTAGAGAAACAAAGTGGGTGAGGTAATAACTTTTATCGGATCAACTTCCATTAGTAAGAAAGACAAGCTTTGGAGCTTACACAGAACTCTTTTCAGGTCTGAGAAACTCCAGGTGTCATTGCTAAATATATGATTGAATAGATCACTTGGCATAAGTAGTTTTGACATATATTTCAAGGGACCATTCAAGGTGAAGTGGTCTATTAACATCTCTCCAGTCAGAGGGAGGAAAGGAAGTGGAAGGAGGGTTTCAGATTATTATAATAAGATATGTGCCTCTATTCAGTTCATGATATTTAGTGTCTAGCAAAGTTATGAATGTAGGCTTCCAAACTCATCTTTTGAAAGTGTTGTGTAAATTTCCTTTGAGACTGAGGACTACTGGCAGCATGTATTGTAGGCAGGGGGAGGCTGTGTCTCCCCAAACAGCCAAATGTGGCCCCACCCACACTGCACTCCCAGGCCGGGTTCCCTTGTGCCAGTGCTCTGCCCTGGCTGGGGATGACAGGCCTGTCTCACACAGAAACTCAGGGCAGCTAGTGTTGGGGCCACCCTCTACAGGTGGTGCTCAGACCATGCTGCCCCATCCAGCAGCCCTATGCTATCCAGCAGCCCAGAATACTGGGGCCTTGCCTCCTGGCTGTCCAGTGCTGGGGCTGGGAACTGGGGGGGGGGAGGGGTGTTCTGATAAGCTTCATGAAGAATAGGAATGCTTATGAATATGACATAACTGAAAATGCTTTATGCAAAATGCCTTGTGTAAAGTATCATGTATTGGAAGGTATCATTGGAAAGCTTGTAATATACTGAAATATGGAGCATAAACTGGTGTTATCAAAGTAGTCATGCTAGGTGAGGGCCATTAATGCTACTTCAGGATCGTGATGGCCATTGTTCCGGCAAAGCTGCGTGCCTGCGCGGCCGCACACAAACTTCTCTTCTCCTGCCCACCTCATTTACAGAGCCATGCAGCAGCACTCACCTTCCTGCTGGAAAGTGAGTGGCATGGCAGGCAGCTGCTCCGGCTTGTGGGACCAGCTGAGGCAGCATGGTGGAGGGGCCACTTCAGTGGCTGGCTGGGGCCAGCTCCAGCGGGATGCTGGGACATGCAACATGGCAGTGGGGGCAGGTACAGGAGACTGGGGGCCTGCCTGAGGGGCTGGCCAGGGGCTTGCTCAAGGGGCCAGCTGGGAGCCTGCTCAGGAGGCCGTGGCCATGCAGTCGAGGGGCTGCTCCAATGGCTGGGGCTCTTCCCAGCTCCAACTAGGAATGTTAAATTTCAATTAATCAGCTAATTGAGTAGTCAATGGAATTTCCTGGGTGATTGGGAAAAGGCACAGCAGTGCCCATCTTTAAAAAAGGAAAGTACGAGAATCTGGGGAACTACAGACGGGCAGTCAGCCTCACCTCAGTCCCTGGAAAAATCATGGCAAAGGTACTCAAGGAATCCATTTTGAAACATTGGAAGAAAGGAAAGTGATCAGGAACAGTCAACGTGGATTCACCAAGGGCAAGTGATGCCCAACCAACCTAATTGCCTTCTGTGATGAGACTCTGTGAATATGGGGAAAGCTGTGAATGTGATATACCTTAACTCCAGCAAAGCTTTTGATATGAGGTCCCATAGTATTCTTACAAGCAAATTAAAGAAGTGAGCTTTGGATGAATGGACTGTAAGATGGACAGAAAGCTGACTAAATCATTGGGCTCAATGGGGAGTAGTAATTAACAGCTCGATGTCTAGTTGGCAGCCGGTATTAGGTGGAGTACCTAATCCTGGGTCTGATTTTGTTCAAAGTCTTCATTAATGACCTGGATGAAGGGATGGATTGCACCCTCAGCAAGTTTGCAGATGACATTAAGCTAGGGGGAGAGGTAGATACGTTGGAGCATAAGGAATAGGATTTTAAAGGATATAAGAGCGTAAGAATGACCTAGACAAATTGGAGCATTGGGCCAAAATAAATCTGATGAGGTTCAACAAGGACACGTATAGAGCCCCCGAGAGGGGTGGTGAGTGACCTGCGTCTAAACTCGCCATTCGAGTGAGGCCGGTGTGACCTCACCTTAGGATCCTGGGGCCGGAGCTCAGGAGTGGGGGAGGGCCCGAGTTCCCCCACCCCACATGAACCAAACACTGTAAAGACGGTGAAGATCATCCCCTAGGAGGGATTTTCGTCTTACGAGACTCTTGTGAGTGACGGGGAGGGGATGAAAGATGCCACAAAGCGGGTTCAGACTATTCCCCACCCCCTGATTCACCGTAAGGCTATCCTACTTCAGGCTTGCCCTTTTATAGAAGCATGCCTATCCCCTAGGACTTACAAGCCCAGATAAAAACTGGGGATCAGGGCCTCCGTGCTGTTTATGTGGGTGCCCCGATCCCACATAACCTGGGGGTGGGGGAGGGCACGTGACACCAACATTCTGCATGATATTGATAGGAAGAACTTTATATTACTTTTGGAATTCACAGAGGGGCTGCATAGGGTAGACTGTCACTTTAGGGCTTGAGAAATCAGCACTGAATGGTGAGCTCACATCACATCATCTTACAGGTGTGGAATAAAGAGCAGTGGCTACAAAACTTCTGGATGTGGAAAGCTACCTTCCTGGAACAGTATGTGAAGCTGTCCCCACACTTGCGACCGACACAAGGACACCAGAATGAGAGCTGGTAGAGAAACATGTGACAATTGCTGCCTGGAAGCTGACAACTCCAGAGTGCTACTGGTTGGTTCCAAAATGTTTTGGAGTGGGGAAGTCAATCATGGGGGCTGCGTTAATGCAAATGTGCAGTGCACTAAATCATATCCTGCTACGAAGGACCATAACTCTGGGAAATGTGCATGAATTAGTGTATGGCTTTGCAGAAATGGGTTTCCGTAACACTGGAAAAGTGATAGAAGGAACTCATATTTCAATGTTAGCAACAGACCACTTTGCAACAGAGTACATCAATGGTAAGGGGTATGTCTCCATGATGATGCATGTGCATGTGGATCACCAAGGGCATTTCACTGATCACGCAGGGTTCATGACGCATACATCTTCAGGGACAGGCCAAGTAGGTGCTGGATGACAATTGAATGTACCTTTGGCAGACTAAAGGCATGCTGATGTTATCTTTGTGGCAAGTTACCTTAATGAGGATAATATTCCCATGGTCACAGCCTTGTGCTGTACTTTGAATAATCCCCCTGTGAAGCTTAGAGTGAACTGTTTGCTCAGGAGTAGAGAGCACTTTGCTGCTAAGTTTAAACAGCCAGATACCAGGGGGTATGTCTACACTACCCTCCTAGTTCGAACTAGGAGGGTAATGTAGGCATACCGCACTTGCAAATGAAGCCCAGGAGTTGAATTTCCCGGGCTTCATTTGCATAAGCGGGGAGCCGCCATTTTTAAAACCCCGCTGGTTCGAACCCCGTGCAGCGCGGCTACACGGGGCTCGAACTAGGTAGTTCGGAATAGGCACCCTAGTCCGAACTACCTAGTTCGAGCCCCGTGTAGCCGCGCTGCACGGGGTTCGAACCAGCGGGGTTTTAAAAATGGCGGCTCCCCGCTTATGCAAATGAAGCCCGGGAAATTCAACTCCCGGGCTTCATTTGCAAGTGCGGTATGCCTACATTACCCTCCTAGTTTGAACTAGCGGGGTAGTGTAGACCTACCCAGGGCTAGTAGAGGAGTCCAGGTGGCAGCAGTTCAAATTAGGGAGGCTTTGAGGAAGCACTTTGACAATGAGCCACAGTTATGTATACAGGCAGTCCCCGGCTTACGTACAAGATAGGGACTGTAGGTTTGTTCTTAAGCTGAATTTGTATGTAAGTTGGAACTGGTCCATATTGTAGGGGAAACTCTAGCCAAACATTTTTTTTAGTTTTGGATAGCATAGGGAAAGGTTAACTCCCCTCTAATGTTTGTTTTGCTGTCTGTTCCCCTGTTCAGAAGATTTCACATCTATTTCTGTCCCTGTGACAAACTCAGGACTAAAGGAGTAACTCATCAAATACCAAACAGCTCTGCACCATGCTTTGAGCTAATAGCTTTATTTCCACACACCACCCAGGGTTGTAGGAGGAGGGTCCTTTTTTTGCTAACACAATGAGGCCAGCACTTTGTTTGTTTTGGTGGAGTCTTTGTTTGCCCAGGGAGCCCAGCATGTATAGGGGGAGGAGGGGCGGAGAGGCTGCTTTTGTCTGCTGTTCGGCAGCCTGTTGCTCAGGGGAGGGGGCAGCCTGTTGCTGGCAGGAGGGGAGGGGGGAGGCGTGCAGGATGCGAGGCCGCGGGGGGGGGGGGGGCAGCGGGCGTGGGGAGGCACTTTTCCTCTGCCCGGCAGCTCTGCGGGATCCCTGTCCCTGTGGCCAGCTGCTGCAGGCAGAGGCCAGTTGGAGCCGGCCGAAGAGGAGGAGGAGGTGGATTCTAGGACCCAGGTGAGCGAGCCCCGGGGACTCTGCTGCGCTCCGGGAGCCAGGCATGTATAGAGGGGAGGAGGGGCGGAGAGGCTGCTTTTGTCTGTTCGGCAGCCTGTTGCTCAGGGGAGGGGGCAGCCTGTTGCTGGCAGGGGGGGCAGCGGGCGTGGGGAGGCACTTTTCCTCTGCCCGGCAGCTCTGCGGGACCCCAGTCGGAGCCGGCCCGAGGAGGAGGAGGATCCTAGGACCCAGGTGAGCGAGCCCCGGGAATGCTGCTGCGCATGTGCGGGAGTTGCCTCACCCCGTTCGTATCTAGGGATCCGACGTTAGTCGGATCCACGTAAGTCGGGGACTGCCTGTATCTGTGTTAGATGTGCTTCAAAGGTACATTCCATCTTGTTTTCCTAGAAGGGTATAGTGACATTTGGAGCTGCAAATCCCAGTAAGAAAATGATTAAAATGTCCATGCATGTGTTGGTAGTACTTGCAGTCTGAATTTGTAGAAAACAAAATAAAGATGATTTACTGTTATAAAGCTTTGATTTTATTGAACAAGAAACAGCACAGTGAAACTCACACTATAGAAATGCTTGCTGGGAAAGGAGCAACGGGGCAGGGGCAGATACTCCCAACTGTGTGTAGGTATAGCTATCATTGTGAAAGTTGTCCAAGAGGGTAGCGTGAAGGGAAAGCCAAAGAGCCCCAAAGGAATGTGTGGGTGGAGTGGGTGTAATGGGGTATGGTAAAGAATTATGAATGTATCATATTGGAGGTTGTCAGGAGCTGCTCAGACTGCAGCAGTATTGAAGACTTGAGCAGGTTTGTTTACTCCTCTGTTTCTTTAATCATCTGCTTAGTTGTGTCCCTAGCAAACATGTCATTATCTTTTCTGTCCTGTCTTTTGGCTTCCCAGCAATCCTTGTGTTCCCTTTTCTCTGCAGTGGAGCACTGCAGTACCTCCCGAATCATGTCTTCTTTGCTACGTCTTGGGCACTTTGTAATCTAGTGGAGAGGGTCTGCAGGGGTCATGAGATGTTCCTGAAGGACATGTCTGCTGCAGCAGAAGGCGTCAGTGCACAGAAGTGGGGTTGTAAAATTCAAGCACAGCATTGAAACATTTCAGTTATATGCCCCTTTTGGAACACAGCAGTCATTTCCTCATTGACCCTTGCCAGGCACACTTCTCTGCAAACACCTAAACTATGGTGAGTGTTGGTGAGGTAGCAGGAGGAGGCAGAATTGCACATGGATAAAAGAACATTTAGTTTGCCAGGGATGTGATGCAGTGTCCTAGAGAACTCATTCTAAAATTATCCCACGCTTTTCTACAGGCAGTGATCATTCTATCAGATGCTTCACTGCTGAGGGTATTCAGGAACTACTACAATGCTTGTGGCTTCTACCTTGCTTCTACCTCAGGGCTGTCTTTAGGCATACACAGAGTATGGCGCTGCATAAGTTACCCAGGAATTAGAGCCAGCTCCCACCCTTCACCCATGTGTTTTTATCGGCCAGCTGACTGCTGCACTAATTGAGGCACCTCCTTTTTGACAGACTGGAGATGGAGAGGAGTCCTTTGCCCAGCACCGGAGCATTGGTTTGCCTTCCTCGCCTTGTGGTATTCCTGTGTCAACACCTTTCTCTTAGCTCTGCACTGCAGTGTGACCTGATCACAGCCCTTTTCACACAAGCCTTGAGAAATGTGCCCATAGGTATCCCACTTCCTACAGGTCAAATGCCACTGGAACTGTACAGTGTCCTCTCCTAAAACACTGAGCAGCTCCAGCACATTCACAGTGATCCAAGCAGAAGATGGTTTGGTGCATGGGGCTGCTATGGTCTTCTTGGAAGATGCCATGAGACCTCGGCAGGCCGAGCCAGCAGGAAATTGCATTTAAAATTCCCAGGGCTTGCAAATGGGAAGGCATGGATGGTTGTTTATCTGGCTGCAGGACAGTGCAATTGAAACTGCTTACCACAGCGGTCAGGATGGGCATTATGGGTCACATTGTGGAGTTCAAATAAAGTGATTAAAGCAGGTATAGTGTCTACACTGGCTCTTTGTTGATACAAATGTATAGGAAAAATCAAAAGTTTCTCCTAGGAGTGGAAGTATTTAGTTGCCAAAAACAGGCATTTTTTTCTGACAAAAATGGCATCACAGTATGGTTAAGCAGTTTTTGGCAACAAAACTTTGTAGTGTAATCAATGCCTCAGTTTCCTAGAACTGAAAAAGAGCTCTTTGTGTTTACATGAGAATGGCCATACTAGGTCAGACCAAAGGTCCATCTAGCCCAGTATCCTGTCTGCTGACATTGCCAATGCCAGATGCCCCAGTGGGAGTGAACACCACAGGGAATTATCAAGTAATCCCTCTCTTGTCATCCATTCCTAGCCTCTAATAGACAGAGGCTAGGGACACCATTCCTACCAATCCTGGCTAATAGCTATTGATGGACCTAACCTTTATGAATCTATCTAGTTCTTTTTATAACCCTGTTAAAGTCCTAAAGTCCTGGTCTTCACAACATCCTTTGGCAAGAAGTTCCACAGGTTGACTGTGCACTGTGTGAAGAAAACCTGCTATCTATCAATTTCATTTGTTGACCCCTAGTTCTTCTGGGAAAGCTTGACTCTCTCACCAACAGAAATTGGCCCAGTAAAAGGTATTACCTCACCCACCTTGTCACTCTACATCACTGTGCGGCATAAGGTGTAATTCAGTTTATCAGCATCCTTTATCTACAGCCAGTTTGCACAGAACAGATACAGATACATTGGTTGTATGAAGGAAACAGATGGTGGATTACTTCGATCAACTGCCACAGTTCTTCAAAACCAACCATACAACAACACAGCCTGTGCACACAAGAACCTCAAACGCATTGCCCTACACCAAAGCACACTTCCTCATTTACCAACCGCACAAATCAGCACAACTCTCCCAACATGACATCACCCTCCGCACCCATATTCTGTACCACAATGACCTGAAGCCTCACTCTGGAGCCTAGAATGTCTGTTGATTCAGCATGAAGTGATTGAAACAGCCACAGACATGGCTGAGAGTTCTTTTGTTTAGAGCATCACCAGGTTTAATCATCACTGAGATTCTCAACCAGTTCAATTTTTAAAGTTCTCAGTCATTTTCAGCTTTATTTACACACATGATTTTTATTAATTATTGCTCTGTGACAGCTGGTCTATAAGCTATTAGTATAATATACCCTTTGCAGTATAATGTCACTGCAGAAACCTGGTCCTGTTTTGTTTCATTCACACAGCACTAGTACTTTCACTTCTCCTCCCCCTCCCCCTCCCATTATTTAGCATATTACTCTCTGATTGAACAGAAATGTACTTTATCTGGCAGTGTCCAATAGCTCAGGAATGGGAGGAATGAAAACAAGAACATGGGGCTTTTTGTAGTAACTTGTCACAACAAATGCTGATAAGACATTGAGAAGTGTTTACTGGGCTGGCATAGGAAAACCGGAAATGACAGAGCAGAGTTTATAGGAACGATAAGGTAGTGAGTCTGAGATCACACATGCCACCTAAATGATGTTAAAGTCTGTGGTTTTGTAATCTGAAAACAAACCCGGATGCCATTTCTCTGCCGGATATGAGTAATCCAGAAGCACACAACTCTCACTGCAACTCCCCTCAGTGCCTATTCCCCTTTTTGGTGGGCAGAGTTTCTTTGACTCGTGCTGGGAACTGGAATTTGCTCTTGAGGCTTGAGCAATTTTAATGAAACTCACTTAAATTAATTGGTTTAATTAAACTCTAATTTCTCCACATTTTTCTTGAAGTGTGGTGCCCAGAACTAGACACAATACTTGAGGCCTAATCAGCAGAGAGTAGAGCGGAAGAATGACTTCTCTTGTCTTGCTCACAACACTCCTGTTAATGCATCCCAGAATCATGTTTGCTTTTTTTTTTCCCAACAGTGTCACACTGTTGATTCATATTTAGCTTGTGGTCCACTATGAAGTTACAGTGGGGAAGGTCTAGGTTGAATATTAGGAAAAACTATTTCCCTAGGAGGGTGGTGAAGCACTGGGATGGGTTACCTAGGGAGGTGGTGGAATCTCCATCCCTGGAAGTTTTTAAGTCTCAGCTTGACAAAGCCCTGGCTGGGATGATTTAGTTGGGGTTGGTCCTGCTTTGGGCTAGAGGCTGGATTCAATGACCTCCTGAGGTCTCTTCCAGCCCTATGATTCTATGACCCCTAGATCCCTTTCTGCAGTACTCCTTCCTAGACAATTGTTTCCCATTCTCTATGCGTGAAACTGATTCCTTCCTAAGTGGAGCACTTTGCATTTGTCTTTATTAAACTTCATCCTATTTACCTCAGACCGTTTCTCCAGTTTCTCCAGATCATTTTGGCTGTGTCTACATTGGCACCCCTTTCCGGAAAAGGGATGCTAATGAGACCAGTCAGAATTGCAAATTCCGCAGGGGATTTAAATATCCCCCACGGCATTTGCATGAACATGGCTGCCGCTTTTTTCCAGCTCATGGTTTTGCCGGAGAAAAGCACCAGTCTAGACGGGATCTTGAGGAAAATGAGCCCTTTTCCGGAAGATCCCTTCTTCCTACTTTCAAGGAATAAGGGATCTTCCGGAAAAGGGCTCATTTTCCGCAAGATCCCGTCTAGACTGGCGCTTTTCTCCAGCAAAACTCCGAGCCGGAAAAAAGCGGCAGCCATGTTCATGCAAATGCCGCGGGGGATATTTAAATCCCCCACGGAATTTGCAATTCTGACTGGTCTTATAAGCATCCTTTTTCCGGAAAGGGGTGCCAATGTAGACACAGCCATAGAATTATGATCCTATCCTCCAAAGCACTTGCAACCCCCCTCCCAGCTTGGTATCACCTGCAAACTTAATAAGCGTTCTCTCTATGCCAGTATCTAAATCATTGATGAAGATATTGAAGAGAATCAGTCCCAAAACAGACCCCTGCAGAACCCCTTGTTATGCCCTTCCAGCATGACTGTGAACCATTAATAACTACTCTCTGAAATGGTTATCCAGCCAGTTATGCCCCCACCTTGTAGTAGCCCCATCTAAATTGCATTTCCCTAATTTACTGATAAGAAGGTCATGTGAGACTGTATCAAATGCTTTTCTAAAAACTAGGTATACCACATCCTCCACTTCCCCCTTATCGAGAAGACTTGTTACCCTATCAAAGAAAGCTATCCAATTGGTTTGACATGATTTGTTCTTTATAAATCCATGCTGGCTATTAGCTATCATCTTCTTATCTTCCAGGTGTTTGCAGATGATTTCCTTAATTATTTGCTCCATTATCTTTCCTGGCACAGAAGCTAAGCTGACTGGTCTGTAGTTTCCTGGGTTGTTCTTATTTCCTTTTTTATAAACGGGCACTATATTTGCCCTTTTCCAGTCTTCTGGAATTTCTCCAGACTTCCATGACTTTTCAAAGATGATAGCCAAAGACTCAGATACTTCCTCTATCACAGGGCTACTCAACATGTGGCACTTGGGCCACTTGCGTCCTGCAGCACTTTTGTTTGCAGCCCGTGGTACAGTTTGGATTTACGCGAGGCTCAAGATGCGGCCCGCGGACAGGAGCCAAAACAAAAAAGTAGTCAATATAATGGTCTTCTGTTAATATGCATATGATACTAATGAACCCACACGCAAACATAATCATAATTTCAAGCTTAACCTTAGGACCAATAATTACAATCACAAGTAACCATTGAATCATGGCATGAGTGGGCTTAGAAATTAATATACTAGCAATTATTCCACTAATCGCCAAACAACATCATCCACGAGCAATCGAAGCCTCCATTAAATACTTCCTAACCCAAGCAGCCGCCTCATCACTACTCCTATTCTCCATCATTAACAACACCTGAAACTCAGGACAATTTGACATCACACAACTGTCATTGCTCATTAAAAGTGCTGTCATATGGGTGGAAATTGGGTAAATATTGCATTGTATTACTGTCAGCGAACTAACTTAAATGGAGCCTGCATGTTGTGTAGTCTTGCCTTCATCTTTGTATTCATGCCTGTTAGTGTGAAAGAAGCTATTTGCATATCATTGCATATATTTGCATGTATATGCTACCACACTTAAGTTGCAGCCCTCAGCATGTATCATTGTGGCCCTCGGGGCTTCAGAAGTTGAGTAGCCCTGCTCTATCAACTCCCTGAGCACTCTTGGGTGCATTTCTTCAGGCCCTGGTGACTTGAAGACATCTAACATCTCTAAGTAATTTTTAACTTATTATTTTCCTGTTTTAACTTCTAACCCTACCCCCTTTCCATTAGTTTTCACTATGTTAGGCATCCCATCACCATCAATCTTCTTGATGAAAACCAAAACATAGAAGTTGTTAAGCACCTCTGCCATTTCCAACGTTTCTGTTATTGTTTTTCCCTCTTCACTGAGTAATGGGTCTACCCTGTCCTTGGTCTTTCTCTTGCTTCTAATATATTTGTAGAATGTTTTCTTGTTACCCTTTATGTCTCTTGCTAGATTGAGCTCTTTTTGTGCCTTCACTGTTCTAACCTTGCCCCTACATACTTGTGTTATTTGCTTATATTCATCCTTTGTAATTTGACCTAGTTTCCACTTTTTATATGACTCCTTTTTATTTTTAGATTATGTAAGATCTCCTGGTTAAGACAAGGTGGTCTCTTGCCAAACTTCGTATCTTTCCTGCACAGTGGAATAGTTTCCATTTGGGCCCTTAATAATGTTGGAAAAAATCCCACCTTGCTAAAGGTTCAACACCTGCAGTTCTTCAGATAAGGACTGAAAAGGTTCTCAGTCCCCATCTCTGATATCTCCACTGAGTTATCTAACCAAAGGAAGGAAGATCAGACTTGCTATTCCTAAAATAAATTATTTAGAAAAATAATTCTGACTTTTTATACCTCAGAGACAAAAAAAAGGATGATTTATTTGTTTGTTTTATTTGCAGATTATCTTTAACAATTCTATTTACAGGGAACAACAGGTTGTCATGTGCAAAGCCTCAAAAGTGATCATTATTAAAACTAGCTTCTGTTTGTTTCACTGTTTCAGGATCACACATTTACTGCAGAGAGATGCAGATTTAAAGAATTCCAGTAGCATCCACAGTGGGAACATATGAATACAAAAGACAAAACGTGACTGCCATCACAGCAGTCACCCCTGATACCAGACAGACAAACACCATGGTCATCACTAGGAAATAAACTCTCACCACTTGTGCTAACATAATACATCTGTCAGCTGTAGCTAAGTAGCTGGATGTTCCAGCCATTGCCAGCCAGCCACTCGAGGAGTATGATCATGTGACATTGGCCAGTGTGTTACAAATGTATTTCAGAAATGTTAACAAGACAACCTATGTAACAACAGCTTCAGATGGTGGATTATTTCTGCTAATTCCCCATACACTTAAAATCTTGAAATGGAATCTGTAGGGATGTCAATAATGATATTGGACGCTGTGTAACAAATACAGACTTGATCATACCTGGCAATCTTTTGTGGCAGAGGGTGAAGATCAGAATGGACATAGATGCCAGAAAGACAATAGCTGTTATTTTTGAAAAATTAATTTATAACACTGCCATGTTGTTCTGAAAACACAACAACTGGGAAAACAGGGAAAGATTAATGGAAATGAAGCATCAGAATGAGGCAGAAAGTGTAATACTATCAATGTCAAACAACAAAGGTTTTGCTGTGTTGGGCTGAAGTTAGAGTGAGAAGCTAAGTTAAAAGTGGTGAATAATTAACCAGATAGTTTGAGACTATAAAACAGCTGTGTATTAAACTTGGAAATGGGTTTGATTAAAGGAAATGAATCAAACCTGTATGTTGCAGAGAAAACTATCTTAAACTCCATAAAACTAGACCAGTGCAAGGTTCACTGAGAGATACTAAGATTCAGAAGCCAAGGAACTAGAAAATGAAGGATTTATCCAACTGCCATTGAAATCCACAGAAGTCTTTACATAGACTTTAGTTGGAGTTAGATCAGGCCCTGACTGCAGGCCCGGCCTACACTAGGAGTTTAGACTGAATTTAGCCACGTAAGATTGATTTTCTAAATGATGTGTCCACACTACCAAGCCGGTCTCATCTACCTTCAGGGCCACTGAAGTTGATGTTGGTTACTCCTGATTTCACAAGGAGTAACACTATTCCCGACCTTGCCTGAGTTTATGGTAGTGCAGACACAGCGTTGGCGAAAGTTGATGCTATTGATCTCCGGGAGGCACCCTACATTTGCCCATTCGGGCAAGAACTTGTTTCTCTACTGCTTTCCAGGTGACTAGGAAAAGCCCGGGGAAAGTTTGAATTTCATTTCTTGTGTGGCCAGCATTGTGAGCACACCTGAGCAGCACACCTAGCCATGATTTCCAAAACTTCCATGACTTCCAGTACTTCAAGTCCCATGAACTCTAGTTCTCAGGGGCACAAAAGAACACCAGTGTGGAGTGTGCACCAGCTCTTGGACCTCATTGAGGCATGGGGAGAGGAATCCATTGTCTCCAACCTCCAACCCAGTAAAAGAAATGTGAATATCTATGCAAAGATCCCAAAGGCAATGGAGGATAAAGGGTACTCCAGGGACACCCAGAAGTGCAGAGTTAAAATAAAGGTGCTGAGGCAGTCCTATCACAAAGCCAAGGAGGAAACCAATGGTCTGATGCATCACTGCACACTTGTCATTTCTACAACCAGCTGCACATAATCCGAGGAGAGAGACTGACCACCTTCCCAAGCCTGACGTGGGGTCTGACCAAGACACTCCTGGCAGCAGTGTGGAGGACAACATGGTGGTGGGAGGGAGGGAGAAGGAGGACATGGAGACTGGCCAGATGCAGTCAGTGAGAGCCAAGAACTTTTTATCATGTTGGAGCCAGTCTCCTCCTCTCAAGACATCTCCCAGTTGAGCACCGATCCTGGGGAGGTCACTTCTGGTGATTTCACAATTTTTTTTCTTACTACAAGTGGGTTAAGGCAATTGGGTGTGGTGTGTGGTGTACTCTGTGCCTACACAGCATGGTGGGGGACCCCCAGAACAGCTTGTTAACATGTTTAGAGATGGAGCGGGAATCCTCTCTGCACATCTCCATGCAGCTCTTATATAGGAACTCTTTGATCCTTCTCATAAGGTGTCTGGGGAGGCCAGCCCTGTTCTGTCCTCCATGGTAGGACACCTTCCCACTCTAAGCCCCCAGTTAGTGGTCTGGTGTCACTGAACCACAAATCATTGCAGCACATGGCTCAGGTTTATGGCTGCATTCAGTCAGCATTGACACCCTATCACTCTGTATGATTTGGAAATGACTGGTATCTTGCATGCCAACCTAGATGAAGAAGGAGGACAAGCAATTAGCTGCTGCCTCTGCTGCTAGTATGGCTTCAGCCTCTGGCACCCCATCTCTCCCTCCTGCCCCACCAGCTGCAGGTTCCTGAGGGATGGAAAAGTAGCACTGTCTCAGGAATCTGCATATGCTGGACACAGGGAAGCCTCCCTCCCCTGCTGGCATGACCTGAACCTGTTCCCACCTGCTTCTGATTGCAGGATCATGCCCTGGCAGGCCCCTTACCATGCCTGCCTGCCTCTGAACCACATAAGTCCATATTCTTCTGTGTGAACTCTGTGTACCGGCTGTACAGTGGCTGCTTTAAAGCAAAACTTTGGCCTTGCAGAGGACACATCTCCATTGTCTTTACAGAGGCCTTCACTGTATGTTAACAGATTAGGGGTAGGAGAACACAGCAAGCTGCGACCACAAAGCCAGTGTTCCACTGTGTCAACAGGGTTGAATGGCAGCTATAGTTCCATTTCGCTCAACACAAGGGCTTGTCTGACCAGCATGGGACCCTGAGATGGAGGAGATTCCTTCTCCTCCTCATCCTATTCCTGCAGTGCCATGCTAAGGCTCTCAAAATACTTTGCCATTAGGAGCACCATGGCAGATATCACCATCACAGTGGTTTGATGTGGATCCATGCACATGCTGCTATGGTGTCCGCACAGACAAATAGGGTCAAAAAGGGTGCAAAAAGACTGTTTCTCAATCAAGGGGGAGAGTAGGTGAGAGCATTATCGGATGCTGACGACATGAACCCATATCCACATGCTGCACAGTTTTGGTCCCAGTACACGGAGCATAACCCAGAATGCAAAGTGGCACAGGCACTGTGGGATAGCTACCCACAATGTATCACTCAAAGTCAACAGCAGTCTTCCTAATGGGGATGCACAACTTCAAAATACATTGAATTCTTCCTTGCAGTGGGGTCACGGACCTTGGACTTTGCAAAATCGACTATAATAGATTCAACCTCACCTTGTAGTGTAGACATGGCCTCAGACTCATAGCGAGGAGGCCTTGCATCTACAGTGGTAGAAAATATCCTGAGGTTATGAGGTGATATCCTTGCTTTGAGGATGTGTAGTGGCCCATTCCTAAGACTCTGGATTTGTAATTCAGTGATGGCAAGAGACAAGAAGTCCATCAAAACTGTCTCTGGGTATTCAAATCTAAATAATTCTTTGGGCTTAGTTTATTGAAAACATTATTTTACTATAACTGGTTACCTTATGGTATTTACTATAACTGGTTACCTTATGGCAGGAGTGTTTTTTCACTGCTTCATGGACCACATATTGCCACAATGTTACCAGGTCAGTTTCAAGCTAAGGGAACCTTTCAAAAATGCATTCTTCTAACCTCTACCAACTGCAAAACTATATAGTTGAGAATAAAAAAAACAACACACTTGTGTTTTCAGGATGGGTGTCATTTTATTAGGTCACATGGCTGAGCAGGAATCTCCCAGTTAAAGGAAAAACAATGCTTTCAAATTCCCATGCAATATCACTGAGCTGTGACTTCTTGTGACGTTATTAATAAACCATTTGTCTTAAGTATAGTAAACTTAATAATAATAACAATTAATAATTAATAATTTTCATGCTTATCTCTGCTAAATTGTTACAAAAAATTAAAAATTTGGTATAGTCACAGTAATGGCAAAAAATCACATGAAACTAAATAAGAGTTAATAATTCTTAAAGATCATCTGTAGACCTCAAGTTTTACGAAAATGGGTCAGTATCGTTATCAATATCACGTAGGCAGGAATAGGAACCATAGAAAGATTAAGACCATAATTTGATTACTGATCACTTCTTTTGGGTGTTTTAATTTTGAGTGTCCAGCTTGGATCATCTAGTGCCCAATTTTCCTGATTTCTGAGAACTCAGAACTCCAGTTAAAATCAATTGGAGAGGTGAATGATCAGCATGTTTCATAATCAGGCCCAAAGTGCCCCCAAACTGAACATCTAAAAATAGAACTACCCCAAATTAGTGGCTAGCTTTGAAAATTTTAGTATACATGACTTGCCTAACATCAAATGAATAGTCTATGGTAGAGTGAAGAACAAAACTGATCTTATTGTCTTATGGACTAGTCCAGTGTTTCTCAATCTTTTTTTTATAAAGTACCCCATTTAAAAAATATAATTACCCCCAGTACCTACAGTTTTCAGACACACAATTTTTTTTCCTATCATTGCAACACCTTTGTTTAAACAACTTAATTGTAGCTGGGCTGGCAATGAAATTTTTGCATGTAAAAAGTACAAAAATAAGAAAGCACTGTAAAACTTAAAACCCAAATTCAGTTTTCTCCAAATTTCAGTTGTGTTGATATACCCCCCAGACTTCTCTCGAGTACCCCTGAGGGTACTTGTACCACTGGTTGAAAAACATTGGACTCGTCAATACTGTCTCTGACCTCTAGAGATGTTAGTGAATGTTGAAGACATGGTAAATAAAATGACTATAAAGAATAACTTTGAATATAATGATTTCCATGTAATAAGATCCAAATTTTAACTACTGGAGGTGTTTTGGATACAAGTACAGGCTAGTTTAATCTAATGGGGTATGTCTAGACTGCATCCCTCTGTCAGCAGAGGGATGCAGATTAGGCAGGTCAACATTGCAAATGAGGCAGGGATTTAAATATCCCATGCCTAATTTGCATAAAATGGCCGCCGTGTTTTGCGGACTTAGCACTTTGTCGGCAAAAAGCGGCAGTCTAGACGGGGATCTGTCGAGAAAGAAAGCCTTTTCCGACAGATCCTGTAAACCTCCTTGCAGGAGGCATAAGGGATCTGTCAAAAAAGGCTTTCTTTCTCGACAGATCCCCCTCTAGACTGTCGCTTTTTGCTGACAAAGTGCTGCATCGGCAAAACGCGGTGGCCATTTTTATGCAAATTAGGCATGGGATATTTAAATCCTTGCCTCATTTGCAATGTCAACCTACCTAATCTGCATCCCTCTGCTGACAGAGGGATGCAGTCTAGACATACCCCTGGTCTACGTCTACACTGGCCCCTTCTTCGGAAGGGGCATGCTAATTTTGAACTTGGGAATAGGGAAATCCGCGGGGGATTTAAATATCCCCCACGGGATTTAAATAAACATGGCCGCCGCTTTTTTTCCAGCTTGGGGAAAAGCCGGAAAAAAGCGTCTAGACTGGCGCGATCCTCCGGAATAAAGCCCGTTTCCAGAGGATCTCTTGTTCCTACTTCATAGAGTGGGTACTACTATGTTTCACCAAACATAAAATTTTAAAGCCAATTTGAGTGAAAGATACTCTTAATATTGTGAGTTAAAAGTGAGAGCTGAAAATTAGAGGGAGCTCAAGATTGCATTACAGCTCTAGGGGGTTATGAAAAAGACAGAGGGAATGCAAAGGGTATTAGAATAAAGGGGAAAAGAAGTACACATAGATAAACCTACTGAGAAAAAAACTGGAGACCCTTTAAATAGTCCATATGAAAAAATATCTTAGAGAAGCAAAGTATTCAAAAGACATGAAACGCCATAGTTAACTCTGCCACCTCACACTTATAATGGAACACTCAGACAATTTTAACTACGGGTGATGCTTTGCAGTCCACATATAATAGAGAACTAACAGGGAGAGGATATATGCTTCTCTGGAAATTCTGTAAGGGGGAACCTTCCTCCTGTAGGTTCTTCTATGGGAGGCAGTGATCTGGCCACAGGAATTTAGATAAAATTAAAGTGAATGAAGGAGCAGATAGTAATGCAGAGAAGATCAAGGGGCACAGAGATGAACATTTATTTCTTAGAAAGTCTTTTTGTGGGCTTTTGGGAGGGGGTTCCAGTAAGGGCTGTGAGAAGCTGGCATGCAAGGATTAGGGTGGGTGTTGTGGTGGCATTTTAAATTATCTTTCTGGCTGGATATTTTTAGCTGAGAGTGGGAGATTAAACTGCTGGGTTTACATGTGTAGATTTATATTTTAAGTGGTCAATAAGGGCTCTGAGGGTACAGGATTGAACCCCTTTAATTATTGTGATATAATTGGTATATATTTAAATACATACATAAATTAAATAAAGGTTGCTGGGAAACAGTGCCTATAGCTCAATTTGTTACAAAGATAGGTTCTAGGAAGGAGACTGAAAATTATAGCCCTGTACATCTCTACATCTAACATCTATATTTGGAAAAGATCTTGAGATGATATTTATGGATAGATTGAAGGAACATTTGGAAGAATACAGTTTAATAGATGTGCTTCAACAGCAGCTTGAAAAATGTGCATCACATGAAACATTTTGACTGTTTAAAAAAATCTTTATCGGTTTCCAGTATCTCTCTGTGGTATAAGGCTATCTAACTACAGCTTAAAGCATGGTTCCCTGCTGCTCTGTTCCTCAGGCAGGTTTAGGAATTAATAGTGGAGGAAGGAGCAAAGGGACGTTCTGAAACCTTTGCACTTCCTGCATTCTTGACCCCAAGGGCATATAAATCAGAACATCTCTGAAGTTGTTCTGTCCAATTCCCACTCCACTGCAAAAAAACTCCTTTGGCCAGTGGTCACAGCCCAGGATAGCCAGGATTTAGCATGCTCCAGCCATGCCCATTTCCTCACACACCCAGCTCATCTCCTAGCCTGGCAAGAGTGTGACAGAGAGCTAGACCAAGCAAGAAATCTCCCACCACAGAGAACAGTCCTCAAGAGGCAGTTCTGCCAGCTATACATTTCCTTTATGGTGCTGCAGTAGAATGGAGAATTGAGTCCAAGCCGGTCACCCTGCAGTATCTACCAATATAGGTACAGGATCTGCCTGTATTACTGCCTCTTTATATATTCATATTCTCTCACCCGTGTAGTATCTGAGCAGTCTTATTCTTGTCACGATATCTCAGCTTAACTCTAATTTTGTATACATATTCTTATATGAAAAAGCAGCTGCAGTGTGGTTTTAAAGAGTACTTCCAATACTTAGACTATGTCTACACTAGAAGGGTTTGGTGATGAAAGTGCTGTTGATATGCAAAAGTTACCAAAACTGAAAACTGGCCAAACCTGGTTTTCTGCCACCCATTGTCAGTATTTCATGGCTACAGATAGAGCAAAGCAGTGTGGTTAAACATTCCATAGTGCCTGCATCACCTTCAGTCACTAAACCTTGTGGAAGTGTGCAACATAGTGCTATGCATTTTGAAACCCATCAACTACCTCTTTGCTTCTCAGCCCTCCTTGGTCTTCCAGCTTACTTTCACACCACTCGAATAACAGTCCTTGCTGAAAACTCCAACATCTGCCATGAGAATTCATGGACCCCACAATTCTCTCCCATGTTGTGCTCAATCTGCTTAGGACATTGTGTGTGGCAGCAGAGCTATTTACGCAATTGATAGCAGAGGACAGAGTCAGATGGGGACACAAGTTGTGAGAGGAAGACCAACGAATTGTCATTGCTTTGGCTGTCACAGATCAGCTGTGCACCGTGGACCGTCGCTTTTGGGGTAGGGAAACTGGCAGTAAGTGGTGGGATTGCATTGTTGTGCAGGTGTGGGATGAAGACCAATGGGTACAGAATTTTCAGATGCGTAAAGCAACCTGCTTGGCGCTGTGTCCTGAGCTGGCCCCTGAACTGTGGCAAAAGGACACCCGAAAGAGAGCAGCTCTCGGTAGAGAAGCATGTTGCCATTGCTTTATGGAAACTGGTGACTCTCAATTGCTGCCATTCAGTTGCAGGTCAGTTTGAAGTGGGGAAGTCTACCCTTGGGGCAGCACTTCTGCAAGTGTTCAGAGCAATAAATCACATTTTGCTTTGTAGGGTGTGGCTGGGAAATATGGATGACATAGTGGCTGGCTTTGCTAACATGGGCTTTCCAAACTGTGACAGGGCAATCAGTGGTGCACATGTTCTCATTGTAGCGCCACCCATCCTTGCCTCAGAGCACATCAATTGTAAGAGGTACTTCTCCCTAGTGTTTCCCAGACACAGATGTGGGGTGATCTGGAAAGGTGCATGACACACACATCTTCAGGACAGGGGTCTGTTCAGAAAGATGTATGCTGGAACTTTCTTTACAGACCAGAATATCACAGTGGGGGATGTGGAAATGCCCACCGTGATCCAACGTGTCACTGCTTACTCCTTATAGCTCTGGCTCATGAAGCCTTACACTGGGCACCTGGAGAGCAGTAAGGAGTGGTTCAACAGGCTAAGCCAATGATGCATGGTTGTTGAATGTGCCCTTGGTGGATTGAAAGCTAGACAGAGGTGTCTCTATGGCAGGCTGGACCTTTTGGAGGATTGTATTCCCAAGGTGGTGGCTGCATGCTATTACTTACGTGAGAGTAAGGGTGAAGAGTTTGGCCATGAGAGGAGCAATGAGACACAGCACCTGGATGCACAGTTTGAACCACCAGACACTCGTGCTCTCAGAGGAGCCCATAAGGTGGCCATCAATATCAGGGTGGCTCTGAGGAACTGCTTTGACAATGAGGGCACTGATATTTCCTGTGTGTTGGGGTTTCTTCTCTGCCTCATCCCACTGCTCATCCTCAGCGAGGCATTTCCATGATCCTGAGGGATATTACAGACTCCCACAGGGGGCAGAGCGATTGGTGTGGGTTGTGCCACTCAAAATAAACTAATGTCTTTAAACATTCATCTTTACTGATGTTTTTCAATCAGGATGTTTGGTGGTAAGGGTTAGGGTTATTGGAAAACCTAACAACAGTGTCAATGTTCAGCTGTTAAAGTCACAGCTGCTTTCACAGGGACTGGAGTGTGATGGGAAAACAATTATTTGATTGTGAAAATGAGTGTATGGGCATAGAGGAAGGTTTACCAGATAAATAATTTTTCATGTGTGACCCCGGAGGGACAGTTGCTGTGAAAAGAATTCTGCATGTGTTGACAGCGGGCTTCTGTTTATGTTCACTCTGTATCTTGATAATATACTTCAGAATCTCATTTTGGTCTTCCATGAGCTTTAGCATGTGCTCAGTGATTTGTGTTCTCACTTCAATCTCCATCGCTCTTTTTTGCTCTCTTTTCTCGGCTTGAAGTGTTGAGTGATGCAACACATCCTTGACCAGATCTTCCCTTGTCTTCCACAGTTTTTTCCTTAGTTCATGGAGTCTGTCTGCAGGTGAACGTGCATGACTTCTCAAGATCTGGCCTGGAAAAGTAACTGTAAACAATGGAGTGACTGTTCTATTCATGATAGTGATGATAACATTTCACTAACATGCACATCTCTGAACATAACACTTTTCTTGTTATCCTAGAGGTAAACACAGACCTCTCCAGACCCTCTGATTAAGAGAGTACAGTTTCCGAAGAGAGTACAGTCTGGGCTTGTGCAGCTGCTGCACATGGAAATAATTTATAATAATCCTACATGTGTCCAAAGTCTGCCACTACTCTGGCTGTCATATCCCTGCTGAAGGTTAACAGGCAAACCCAGGTTCAGCTTCTGGATGCAAGTGGCGGGCATCCTGCTTGTTACGCAGCCAAACTCTGTGCCAGTCCGGTTCCGGCAGCAGTTTGAGGAATTGTTTTGGAGAGTGTCGCACCATAGTAGTGGGGAAGTGGCAGCCCTACCATGAAATCTCCATGAACAAATTGCTAAGTACCTCAGGAGAAGCTTCAGCGCCATCTTCCAGCAAGATTCCATTGCAATCTTTGTGTGGGCATCCATGTTCTGTTTGGACAGAATGCAGACCCAAGCAAGGATCAGCCAGCTCACACAAAGACAGCCTCTGTTCGTAGCATGCCGCCGACACCTCCCCCCATCCTGGCTGCAAGAGCAACTTTCCAAGCTACTGCCTGCCCTTTCCCACCCAGCTGCAACAGCAACTTACCTCCCTGCACTGCTGCTGTTCACTCCATCCCCACTCCACTGCAACACACTAACTGCCCCAAATGGCCACCAAGGCCCCTCCCCCTCTGCTACATTAGAACAAATGCCCCACATAGCCTCTACCCCCCTCGCTGAGCTGCACTAGAGCATCTTAGCATCCCAGGTTGCCACGCCCTCCTCTCCCCCGAATGCACTAGAATATCTTTGCATCCTGCCTGACTGCCAGCTGGACCGTCCTCTCCCCGCCTGCACAGCAATGTACCCTGCATCTCTTCCTTTGTTTCATGTCCCTGTGTCTCTTCCCTTTCTTTATGCTCCACACAGGAGCGGCCCGAGGCCGGCTGCAGCAGCTGGCACCCTAGGTGGGGCGGCGCAATCGGCACCCCTGCCTGAACGGCCGTCAATGGCCATGACGTCACCATTGGGCGCCTGGGCCAGCAGTGCCCTAGGCAGCTGCCTAGCTCGCCTAGGCTCACGGGCTGCCCCTGGCTCCACATCCAGTTGCTGAGAGTCCTCACAAACATCAGGACTTGAGAACAATTCCTCACTACTTGGTGCATTGGGTACCACCAGATTGACTCTAAGCCCTTTGTCTGTTTCCACCTCTTTAACAATAACTTCAGTCTCTGGGACCAGGGTTTCTGACACTGTGCTATGGGAAGTATCCACATTCTCTTTGTGTGTGTTTGGGGTTTCCACCCAGGATTGTATCCAGTTCTTTATAAAAACAGCATGTTTTGGGTGCAGCCCCAGACCAGCTGTTTGCCTCCTTTGCCTTCTGCATTGTAGGGTGTCTTATTCATACCCCTTCTCACACAAGGCTTGAAAAATGTGGCTGTATGTGTCCCAGTTCCTACAGGTCACTAGCAGCTATGATTTGCATCGATTCTTTACCCCACGCACAGATAAAATACAAAAGCTCTGCATTACTCCAAGCAGGTGAGTGTTCTGAGCAATACTCATCCCTGGTTCCCTAAGAGATGATATGAGAATCACTACACAATGAGCCAGACACCAGGAAATAGATTTTTAAAGTTCTCTGGGTCTTCAGGGGCAATGGTGCATCTGTTTACATGGTTGTAGAGCAGCAGAATTCAAAGCACTGACCAGAGTGGCTAATCGGGCATTATGGGAAACATGCTGGAGGTCAACAAACTGAACAAACACCTACTATAGTACACTATGATTGTCAGCAAGGGGAGAGACAAAAGTCTTGTGGAGGTGGAAACTTTTTGTCTCTAAAACAGCATTTGTTGTAGAGATGTGAAAGTATACATGTTTAAAAGGTTGACTGATGAGCCTGGGCTCATTGGTTAACCTTCACAATTACACTCAAGGGACCCCTCCCCCCCCCCCCGTGTATCAGAGGCAGCAGCACAGGGGACAGAGAGGCAGGCAGGAGCAGGTGCTCACGGGGAGCCAGCCTTTAAGCAGCACCAGTGTGAGCACCAGTTCCGGCCCTCCTCCTCCGCTCCGTACTGCTGCTTTGATACAGAGGTAGAAGCACAGGCAGACAATCAGGAGCCAGTATGCATAGGGAGCCAGCTTAAAAGCTGGTTACCTGTGCTTACTGGCTGCTGCAGAGCTGCATGCCACTTTGTGCTGCTGCTTCTGTATCAGAGGCAGCAGTGGGGGCAGCATATACTGGCTGTTGTAGAACTGTCTGCCCACCCCTTCTCCACACTACTGCCTATGATACAGAGGCAATAGCATGGGGGCTAGGGGTGGCGGCTCAAATGAAGCCACCTTCCCCACGCCCCCTGCATGTGAATATATAATCATTGAAAATTTCAGCAGATATGCATTTACCAAAAACCTCACATTTTAGCATTTCTAATTTGTTATGACTTTTGTCCTGTCACAATGTGAATGCTCTCCTGGTTTTGTCACGAAAAGGGGTGTTTTGATGACAAGCATAGTGAAGGCCTTAGAAAACTTGCAAGCATAGACTAGGCCTTAGAACAAGGGTGCAGAATCTTTTTTGGGTCAGGGGCCGCTGACCCATAGAAAAATCAGTCAGGTGGGGAGTAGCTGGGCCTGGAGTGCCAGCGTGGGTTCCCCAGTGCTGGGGGGGAGGGGAGGAGCCCTGAGCACCAGATCCAGGCAAGCCAGGGACCACATCTGGCCCTTGGACCTTAGGTTCCCCACCCCTGCCTTAGAGCAAATATTTAGAGCTGGTCAGAAAAGGTATTTTCCCCTCAATTTTGGTGAAAATGAAAATAAATTTTCTGCAGAGTTCAGCTTTTCAACCCAAGCAAGCAAGCAAACAAACAAAGCCCAAACCCCAAACATTTAAATTTTTTGTTGAAAGGTTTGTGATGGAAACCTTCATTTATAAATTCATTTAATCCTGTTTTAATAGTGAAATGAATGTGATTAGCTATTTTGCATTTTCTATCTCTAACTTGTGTGATTATGGTCAAAATAATTGGTCATATAAAAAGAATCACATTAATGTAAATATTTAAAGGTGAAAAAGATTTTAAACCCGTGGAAAAAAGTGTATGATATAATGTATTATTTGAGAAATTTACCATGATCATCTAATTAAAAATTTTATTGCATTTGTAAAAGGGAGAAGACTTAAGGTTATTGGCCGAATCTTCATCTTGATAGTTCCTGAATTTTGCGGGATTATTTAAATCTATATTCTTAACAAAGAATCTCAGCATAACATTAACTGAAGTTCTGACACGTAAATTTCCCAACCTTTCCCCTCCCCCCCAGAACAAAAAAAAAAAAAGGTAAATCCAGATTTATCAGGTGAGAAAGTTTTAGAATTTTCACATGAGAAAAAAAGCACCCAATGAAAATCAGAGATGGTGCCTGGAGTGCAATGGTAGAAATCATAGTCACAAACCTAGCAGAGTCTTTTCAGGTTCAGCTTAACAGATACTAAAGCAAAGGTCAGTAGAGCCCTCATGGTGCTAACACAGCCATGTTCCACGTTACTTTGTCTGTCAGCTTGACGAGCAGGGATCCCTCTTTCTTTTGCAAATTAATTATGCAATTATGATGGGCTGATGTTTTCGAGCAAACATGAGATACAGTGGTAGCCATTAAAAGTCAGTATTTACTAACAGTTATCACACTGAGATACAGCTATATATTAAAGTTGTAGTTCTGATGCCACTGCATGTAACTATTGTCAGATCCTGGCTTGGTAACGGAAACCATTTTCTATCTTGTTGAATCATCAGTTAGCTTTCAATTTATTAGAAAAATTGAAATTTTCTCCATTTTTAAATTTTAATCAGTTACATATCACGAGGTCTCTAAAGACCCACCTGTTGGGTCCAATCCACACTTTGAGAAATAATAAGTATGTGATGTGAACTCCAGACCTTTTAATGATCACAGAGATTATTTTTAAAGCTTAGATTTATGTATGTGAGGGTCCACAGATAATTAATCAGAAAGAACTACAGGTACAGAGAAGAGTATGGATTCTGTGATGAAGTTAGTTAGGGTAAGGGCAGTGGATGGGACAAGGCTGTATTTAACAAAACAAGGAACTGTTGGAAGTGAAACAAATAGCAGACCATGATTACAGATAAGGATGGAGGGGCCTGGTAGTATGAAGACATTTGACATTTGACACCAGACATCCTTTGGTGAAGGATAGAGGCTTTGTCATAAGTAAGGAGTGACTGGTGCAAGTTATACTGTATTTGACAGGATGCGGTCACAGAAGACCCCTTGGGGATGCTTCCTGGGGTGCTGACAAGGTCACTGCCACTTGCCTTCTTGCTCTCTGGGGCGTCTCATGACTCTGTCCTTCTGGGCCAGCTCCTTGGTCTCCCCTAGTCGAGGACCAGAGCTGAGATCACTGCACCCCTGGAGAAGCAGTACAAACACTGACATTCTTCAGGCCCTAGAAGAATGCAGTTTAGGGCCCAGCTTCCTGGGATACCACTCCCCAAATGGGATCAGAACCCCCAATGAATTGATTAGGTAAACCCCCTTTTACAATGAAAGGGGGAATGTACACGCTGGTTGCTCCTCCAGGTAACTATTATTTATACTGGGCTTGATTGTAAATATAAGTGATTTTATTAAATTCAAGCAGTAGGATATAAGTGGTAATAAGTGACAACAGGCAGAGCAAAATAGATTACAAACTTAAAATAACAGAAAACACTCAGCTAATTCTAACACTAAAACCTCAGTACAAACTTATTACAAACTCATCCTAAAACGGCTTCTTGTCCAGCCAAGCCTTCAAAAACAGCCTCACCCTGGGGTCTTTGGTTCCTTCCCTTGGGTGTGTCCAGCCAGCCAAAGACAAAGACCCTGCTAACCTCTTCATTTTTTTATGGATTCCCTTTTATATGGGGAAGTTACCTGGCCAGTCCCTACCTGTTAGGAAGGTCATATGACTTCCTAAGACCAACCACTGCTAAGATTTAAAGGACAAAAGACTGTTTACATATGATAGCCCAGACAATGAGGCATCCCAGCATTGGAAATACCCTTGATCACTTTCCTTTGCACATATAAAACCATAAAGCATTCCATGCTCCAAGTATCCAACTTTACACACAAGAATGATACATACACCAAAATAAGATATAGAGACCCAGATGATTAAGACTTTACAATTGATAGGTTACATGACGCAATTTGTCCAAAGCATCTTTGAGTTATGCATATGTGTGTCCACAAGTCCATTTAATAAAGCATGGGAGGGGAGGGAAGTCCATCACACTTTAGATGGAATATGACAGGAGAAAATTGATTATTGTGAGAACAAAAATGTAGCCATGAGTTGGGTTGGGGGAGATGACAAAAGCAAAGACTGAGGGAGTCAAGTATGGAGAATAAGAAAATTGAGAAAAGAGGTTTCCCAGTAATGGCCTATTCAGCCCATACTCTGAAATCACCTGAAGGAAAAACACCAATCAGGAAGAAAAAAGAGGCCAGCTTTGAGCTGGGAAGACATAAATGACAAATAAATCAAAGAGGATGAGATGAGTGAAAGAGAACTGGGCTTTCAGAGTGCAAACTGAAATTCAACCCTAACTGTGTCTGCAACACCTTTGCCTTAACTAAGGTAAGGCATGTAGTTCTTCAGGGAGGGTGGCTGGGATTTGCTGCCAAGATGTCCTCACAGGTCTCTGGCTCCATTGATGATGATTACCAGACGGCTGCTTGAGTGAGAGAGAGAGAGAGAGAGAGAGTGTGTGTGTGTGTGCGCGCGCGCGCTCAGTGATGTGTGCCATGTCAACTTATGCAGTCTCCACAGCAGACCCCAAGAGAGCCCCCAAAGACCACAAATCAGATAAGGATAAAAGTTGCCAGAACAAGTTTATTGTAAAATGAAGTACAATAATAGTTGTCAGTAGACTCTACTGATTCACTATGCACATGTACCCCACAACAATGGAAAGACTCAGTCAGTGGGAAATTTCCACTGCCCCTAGTTCATCCAAAGGCTGTCCCCCAAGACACCACCTTATATACAGGTACAATAAGTTACACCTCACTGCTGACATATCAGGTTACCACCCTCTTTTACTACTTAGATACCGCCCATCACCCTGTACCTGGTGGTTTGATTAGACAATCTCTATTCATCATACTGTCATTTTAGACCCTTTCCTGAACCTGTGTCTGTATCTGTGAGGAGTGGGTACCAAGGTCTTTTTTAATGAGCTAGTGATATTATGTGCTTTCCACTGACCAGTGCCAATTATTGTTCTGCACCTGGGCCTTTTACTACTTAGCATTTTGCACTCTCAGCCCTGTTTGTGCCAAATTCTGTGAGTTGGGGCCTGCCTCTTACTCACAGCTTAGTTTGCTTTACATTAGCCATGTTTTGTCCATTGTTACCTAGGCCTCAGGCCTCAAACCAGGCCTGTGCTGCATTGGTTTATGTTTTAGGCCTTCATCTTACTACAAGGCACAAATGCTGTTTCATGGGATTTACAAGGAAACTCCAGCAGCAGGTCAAATTTCATTTTCAGATTCACATGTGTTGTGTCTAAAAGGGAGTTGGGGAAGGAGGGAGTGTTCGGTAGCTGCCAGTTCTGCAGGTTCATCCCAGGATCTGAGACTCAAGCTGGCTCATTTCCCACTACCTGGTAATAATGGTTCTACTGGCCAAATTCATTTCTCAGTGACACCTATGCAGCTTCGTTGGCTTTAAAGGGTCTACACAGTAGTAACTGATTAGAAGAACTTGGTAAACAATTCTCTTGAAGGTGCACAAGAAGAAGCAGACTTCAGGTTCCCCTCTTGAGCAATGTTGGCTCTGAAGAGCTAAGAGGTGCAGAATATAATAAGGCTTTAACTCAAGACATCAGCAGGATTCTGGGTAGCACGGGGGACAGGTCTGTGAGCAATGAAGGAAACAGCCAATTTTGTAGTCTCTTTTCAGAGTAAAACCATACTTTGTTGCATGCTGTCTCCTGGTTCATGAGTATCAGGAGTGTGAGGGCTGCACAGTGAGTAGGAAGTGTAGTGCAGGACCAGGGACACTTGGGGTTGTTTTTTTCTCAGAATTGAATAACTGGCCCTGTAGCTCAATTAAGAGTCAGTACCTGTGAGTGAACCAGGCCCTCCCCATGGGATCCAGCTGCAGCTGCTGCCTCTGGCCACCAGAGGGTCTTCCCTTTTGACTGGATCCAGTTTAGAAGTGTAGCTACCGAGAGAGCTTCCTGACACGCTGTCATTCCATCCACTTGCCCGTCCGTCCCTGCTCTCTGGGTCTCTCTCCAGCCTCCTCCAGTCACCCCGAGAGATCGGCCTCTTTCCTTCCTCGCGGGGGCACGGGAACGATTGCCATAGTAGGGGAGCCGAGAGCCACTGAACCCAACTCTACACCCTAGCTATAATGGAAAGCACTTCCAGCCAGGGAGTGCTGCAGCACCCTCCCCCTACAGTACCTGTGCTCCTTGATCATCCCTTGAGCCTCTTCCTTTCCTTCCTCGGTTCTCTGTCCAGCCCGTCCCCTTCCTCTCTTTCTCCCCCGTCCTGGCCCCCTCCATTTTCCTGCCTTCTCATCTCTGCTCTCCTCTCCCGCTGCCCCCGTTGGTGATTCATACCACGGCTGTGCAGTGCAGCTCCTCGGCGTTGGCTGGGCCCAGCCCTCGCACTGCTGCAGTCTGAATAGAAAATGAGCGTTGGAACCGGGATGCTCTGGGCAGATGGAAGCGTGTGACAAGCCGCATCTTCCTCCCTCGCTCAGGGGGCGGACGGCGCGGGAGCCGGGCCCGCTCCAGCAATCGCTCCTTTGCCCCCTCCTCTTGGCGTGTGACTGGGGGAGGGGAGGGAGTGCATTGCCGAGGGGGGGGGTCTCCCGCCGCTCGCCCCTGTGCACTTGCTCTGGGTGCCTCTCGCCGGGTCACTCGTTCCTCTGTCCTGCTCCGTGTCTCCCTCCTCCCGGCTCCCCTCCCGCCAACGCCCTGAGCCCGGGCTGGACGGCCTCGCGCCACATTCCCGCCTGCTTGGTGCCGGCTCGGCCTCTGGCAGCTGCCCCGCTCCCCGCACCTGTCCCCGTGTCCCTCGCTGCCTCTGTCCGCCTCTTGCAGCCTCAACAAGGCCCCGCCCTGGGAGCGCGCCTCTCCATCGCGCCCTTTGTCTGCCGCCGGGCTGCGAAAGGCTGCTCGCTGCCCCGCCCCGCCGTCCCAGGCCGGGCAGCCTCTCCGGCCGGCTGCCAGCGGGTGGGTGTGTGCGGGCGCCGCGCGGGCTCCTGCTTCCCTCTTGCAGCCTCCTGCAGCCGCGGCGCGGGCTCAGCCAATGGCAGCCCCGCGCCCGGGACCTGAGCTGTTTACCCAATCTCAGCCCGCCGCCTCCGCCTCCGCCTCCGAAGATCCCGTTAGCATCCAAGCCTGGCAGAGCGAGCGAGCGAGAGCGGCGAGAGAGGAAGGGGCGCAGCGGGAGAAGGGGCAGCCGGAGAGGCGGCCGCGCTGGGGCCAGCGAGGTGTGGCTGGTTAGCGCATCTTGGCCGGAGGGGCTGGCCCGGAGCATCTCCTGCATCCGTCCGTGCCTCTGCGGGCCGGGTGCGGCGCGCTCACCACGGACCATGCCCCATCGCCGGCCCCGGCTGGGCCACACTGGTCATTCCCCATAACTGGCGCTCTCCCACCCCACGCCCTGCCCCCCACCTGGGCCCACGTCCCCCCTCCTCCCTGCTGCGGCTGCTGCCTCCTCCGCGGGGACCTGCTGGAGTGATGGGCTGCATAGGATCCAGGACTGTAGGTGAGGAGCCGGGGAGTGGGGGGCAGGCGGCTCCAGGCAGGGCTCTCGGGCTGCTTTCCCCTTCGCACCGAGCGGCAGCAGGATGGGCAGGCAAAGGACTTTTCTCCCCCGGCCTCTCCCCCGCCTGCCGCCAGTCTCTGGGGCTAGCGAGACCCGGCGCCCCATTGGGCGTGCACGGGGTTTTGCCGGGCGTCGTGCGCTCGCTGCTGCGGGGCGCGCCCCCGCGGTGCGGCTGGGGGCTGCCGGGGAGCGAGGCGTGCTGTCCCGTGGAGCGGCCGGCCGGGGAGAGTATGTGCGGGGCACCCGAGGAGCGGGGCTGAGCGGGCGGGCGCTGGCCTATGAGCCGGGCTGTCTCGGGCGCCTTGCGCAGCGCTCCCAGCACGCCAAGGGGACCCGAGAGCGGCCGGAGGCGGTGGATGGACAGCAGTGCACCGGGCTCTCCAGCGGCAGCGGGGGGGAGCTCCTTGCGGAGGGGGGGAGGGTCTGTCTCTGGGCCCTGGATGAGGGGCCAGCCGCACCTCCTCCTCTGGGAGGGTTATTGTTATTGTCGGGCTATCCAGCTCACTGCAGTGAGAGCTGCACATTCCCCCCGCCCCGCTACCCACGCCTCAGCGAGAATAACAACATCCAGCAGCCCTCCCACCGCACAGGGGCAAGCCACCAGGGCAGCCCCCTCTGCTCGCACTTCGAAACCTCTTTAACAGCCCTCCTGCTGGCCTGGGAGCCCCTCGCTCACCACACACATATGCACACACAGCCCAAGCAGAGCTGCCTGTAGCTCATAGGCTGGTCTGGCCAACAGGAGTGGGTGCACTAAGAGATATGACCTCACCCACCTAGTCTCTCACACCTCCCCTGGGACACTTTCTGCCCCTGGAGCCTGTATACTCTTCTCTGCAGCACACACTCTCACATACCCATCTATCTCCTCCAGCTCACTAGAACCTCCCACCCAAGATCTTTCCCGAACTACACAAACCCTCTGAGAGCAAAGCCAATCACCCAAGGGGGTGGGGACCTTGAACTACTTCCCCTCAAAAAAACTCACCAAGGGGAGATGAATTAAAGATAGGTGTTCCTCTCCCTGTGACACCTGTGCATGATCAGAGCATGAGAAACCCAGCTTTCCCCTGCTGCCCAGCACCTCTCCCTGCCCCTACACATGAAAAGAATGCTCCTGGGAACTTCGTCTCCTTGTGTCACCAATTTACTCTCAGAGTAACAAACATACACTCCTACTGAAAGATCTCTCACCCGGTTCATCTCCACATCCAAGAAGGTGGGAGAGGAAGGGTCCTTTCTAATATCTCACAACAACAGAGAACACCAGACACTTCCTCAAAGATGCATCTTACCCTTGATGGCCCCTGGACCCCTGATGACACCTTTCCCTGTAGCAAATCAGCCACGCTGTCCTCTGCTCTCCCATACTGTCCGAGAAGGGTGCCCAGCACATTATTTATCCTGTCATGTGGTCTTATCAGTGTGGTTTCTGAATTAAAGGTATCTGACCCCCTTCCCACCACACTCTCATACCCCCATCAGAAAATAATAAACATCTTCATGACTCCCACTCCCAGTTGGCTAGAACTCCACTGAGCTGCTCATCCTTATCCACACAAGTGTTTTTTAAAACATAGGATACATTTTGGTGACTGGAGTTCTGCATTCCACATTGCACAGTCTGTGCGATTGGTCACCTGCTGTAATGGTGTGTGGGGGTTCCCCCGATCCTGCAGCCCCATAGCAGCAAGAACAGATTCCGCCATACAGTAGAATAGAGGGGGTTTATTGCTCCTCCAGGATACAGCACAGCATAGACATGATGTGGTTACAGGAGTCAGGGCCTGGATGCTTCAGACCCCTTAGGTTGGGGGGGAGGTCTATCACCCCCCCCTCAACCCTCAGCATTCAGCTTAGTCTGTACCCTTCATGTTTTTCCAGCCAGAAACTGCCTCACTCCCAGACCCTGCCCCCCAGCCAGGTGTTCGTCTCCGCTTCCCTTCCTTTGTCTCTCTCCCTAGGAAGAGCAGTGTTATCTGCTCATGCTGGGACTAGGTTTCTGGGCCAAAACACATGTGGGTTAGCCAGTGGGAATAACACATCACAGCGCAGGGGAACCCCTGGTTACAGAGCAGACAGCACCCCCACTACATCGCACCTGCATTTGCAGGTAATGATTTGTCGACATGATCATTTAGGTGACTAAATGTCCATCAGTCCACCTGGTGTTGGTGACTAATTGCAACTTGCACGTGCACCTATACCATACCTTTTAAAAACCTAGTATATCCCATATATATCCCAAATATCCTAAGGTCTTGTTGGGGTTGTTGGACCTAGTGTAATGTCCTGGCATTGTATATATTTGAGGGATATTACCCTACTGTTGTTGGGCCCACAAAGCAAATGTGAGACCTATTAATACTGTTAGCTGAAGGAATTTGTCTTTAGCTCCTTAAGACAGAGACCCATGGTTTGGAAGCTGTAGAACCAGTGTTCTTGTTCTAGTGTGTGAGAGAGAGATCTGCCTAATAATTATGTCTAGTTCCTGTGCTCACTGTTCCCAGCTCTGGCTCATCAGTGACCATCTCTCAGGGTGGGGAACCTTTTTTGTGTCAGAGGCCATTGACACACATAAAAATCAGTTGGGGGGCTACACACAAGTAAGAAGCGAAAATACCCCACCCCACCCCTCATGGAGCTGGCTTCCATGGGAGGAGGAGAAAAAAAATGTTCTCACAGATGTGGCCCCCAACTGAGAAGCAGGGAAAAAAAAGACACTCACGTCACTCTCCTCAAGCTCTAGCCCTGGGTGAGGAGGAGGCTCTGAGGCTTAGGGCTTACACACAGGGCCAGATTAACTCTTCTGGGGACCCAAGGGTAGTAGATTGAGGGGCACCCTCCTATGGGGACAAAAATGAGGGGTTTAATGTGCAGGAGGTAGCTGTCAGGGTTGAGGGTGCAGGGTCTGGGTGGAAGGTAGGCTGCTGGAGCAGGCTGGGGGTAGAGCTGTTGGGTCTGGATGGAAGGGAAGGTAGAGGAGCAGGGTTGGTGGGGTCTGGGCATGAGGGAGTGTACAGGACCTAAGCAAGAGGGGATGCAGGGATGGCATGAGGTACGGGGTCTGGGAGGAAGGTGATACAGGAGCAGGCTGGGAGTGGGAGTGCAGGGTCTGGGCAGAAGAGGGGAGCAGGAGTGGGGTGAGAGTGGGTGTGTGGGGTCTGGGCAGGAGGGTGCAGAGGTGGGGATGTAGATTCTGGGTGGAAGGGTGCAAGAGCAGGGTGGAGGTGCAGGGTTTGGGCAGGAGACGTGAAAGAGTGGGTTGGGGTGCAGATGCAGGGCTGGTTGAGAAGAGGGTACAGGAGTGGGATGGTGGGCTGGGGCTGTGGTGTCTGGATAGAAGGGGGTGCAGGAGCAAACTGGGAGTGGAGGTGCAGGGCCTGGGAGGGAGGGAGAGTGTGGGGGCAAGGCAGTGTTTTCCCCAGGAATTGAAACTAGAGGGGTATTCAAATTTACAGGGTGTGTGTGTCAGGGCCGATGAGGGGTGAGACCGTAAGGGTGAAGGAGGGCTGTATGGCACTGCAGTAAAACTGAAAAATGTTTCGTGACCATTTTATTAGATTTAAGCCATGTTTTAAAAATCACACAAGCTAAAGTGGCTACTCAAGCCTTCTATGAAGCACTACATCTACATCCTTCTTGGTTTCTTGTTATAATTTTGCACAACTCTGTTAATGAACTTCTCGAATGCAATGCGTTCATCTTTAGTGGCTTCTTGTGTGTCCGGTAGGGCCATTCCTTCAATTGATATGCTCATTAGTTCATTCACATGATCAGGCAGAAGGTGACTTCTTTCAGAACACAATTCTATTCAACGATGAAAAAGAATGCTCAACTGTAGCTGTTGTGACTGGGAGGAGCAAGAGATGAATTCCTACTTCTTTCATCCCAGGAAACATAGCACAAAGATCCGGTTGAGCCACTAGTGATGATTTAAAAAAAAGAAGTTGAAGTCAAATCTTCATTCATTCGTCGTATGATATTCCACTCTGTTCAAAATTCTCTTTTCTGTCTTGAGCAGATCGCAGCCCCATTGCTGGTAGCGCCTCACTCCACTCAACTGTAGATGTTTTATAGGACAGGCACCTGTAAAAGCTACGTAGAGGTTGAGTGGAATCTAGAAGTTGCTGTTGTAGATTTTTAAGAATCAAGTCTGTGTACTTTCAGTTGTCTTAACAAACACTTCTTGTCCTCTTCACTTAAGGATTCAATATAAATGCCTTCATTAGTCAACTTCTGGACTGAAATCTTTGCTTCTTCCAGTACTTTTTCAATGGATAGCTCTCTGATTGATCCAAATGTAGCTTCTATTGCTGGACAAAGATCTACTATTGTTGTAGCAGATGCCTGGACGGCATTGTTTAATGACCCAAGTGGTTTCAACAGTAGATTTACGAGAGAGATAATGGCAATAGTCTTCTCTGAAGGTAGTAGCAAAAGCAGGGGCGGCCCGTGAGCCTAGGCAAACTAGGCAGTTGCCTAGGGCACCGCCGGCCCTGGAGCCCGATGATGATGTCACGGGGCACCGGGGTTATGGGGCACGGGGCACGGGGCAACGTGATTATGTCACGGCCATTGATGGCCGTGCAGGCAGGGGCGCCAATCACACCTTCCGCCCAGAGCGCCAGCTGCCGCAGCCGGCCTCAGACCACTCCTGAGCAAAAGTAATCCACCAGCCTCACTACTTAGATCCATCCCATCTTGGTAGATACTTTCCAAAGCCAGTAATAATGGCTGGAGTAATCTTTCACTATTGCACTGCATACTTCTAGCCAGTCAATTAAGTTTCTTGCAGAAAGATAGTGAGCATTTGCTGGTCTTGTTCAGAACCAGTGTTCAACTTCAGGATGAACAAGTGACAACGCACTTAACATTGGCCACCAGATTGTGGTGTGTGGTATCTCTTGCTTAAATAAAAAGTATGATGCTACAGCCATGTTTGTTTGCATGAACTGTGCTGTGTCTCCAGCATTCTTAACAGCCTCATTAAGTACTTCTAAAACTGGCTTTGAAAGTGGGCTTATAAGGCTTTCTGCATGTTGATGCAGTCCAGAGGCCTGGTGTTTTGCTCCCTTTTCACGTAGTTTGTCAGCATCGGCTTTGCTGAACGGTCTGACAAACCAAGCTCCTCCTCTTTTACTGGTTACAGCATTGGAAAGCTTTCCTTCTTCTTAAGCTTTTTTGCAAGAGGTGCACCAGTAGCCATCTTTTGTAACTTCAATAAATGGGAACACTTTGATCGACAAACATCGGGAACTGCCTTTAGGTTTTGGAGACACTGTTTCTTCAGTAGGTAGCTGTATTTGTGCTTTGGGCTGATCAGATATAGATACACCACTTGACCCTTCAGATGACATGTTGATATATTCTTGGTTCTTGATGTGTTCTTCACCTTGGTTAGTTTGAGGCCTTTGAGTGGAAAAATTGTTGTATTGTTTCTTGTCGTTTCATTTTCACTTTGACCTGCAACGTATAAAAGAGATATGAATACATTAAATGTTTTGTTAGGATAATGCAAATTTAACATAAGGATAATGCAAAATACACCAAAACACATAACAGAAAATATCATATTGCCTCTATATAAATCCATGGTACATGCACACCTTGAATACTGTGTGCAGATCTGGTCACCTCATCCCAAAAAAGATATATTCAAATTGGAAAAGGTATAGAGATGGGCAACTAAAATGATTAGGGGTATGAAACAGGATGAGAGATTAAAATGACTGGGAATTTTCATCTTAGAAAAGAGATGACTAAGGGGGGATTATGATGGAGAGGTCTATAAAATCCTGAGTGGTGTGAAGAAAGTGAATAAGGAAATGTTATTTAATCCTTCACATAACAGAAGAACTAGCAGTCACCCAATGAAATTAATAGGCAGCAGGTTTTTAAAAAACAAAAGGAAGTACTTCTTCACACAACATAAAGTCAACCCGTGGAACTCTTTGCCAGGGGTTGCTGTGAAGACCAAAACTATAACAGGATTAAAAAAAGAACTAGATAAATTCCTGGAGAATAGGTCCATCAGTGGCTATTAACCAGGATGGGGAGAGATGCAATACCATGCTCTAAGTGTCCCTAGCTTGTTGCCAGAAGCTGGGAATGGGCAACAGGGGATGGATCACTTGATTACCTGTTCTGTTTATTCCCTCTGAAGCACCTGGCCTTGACCACTGTTGGAAGACAGGATTCCAGGCTATATGAACCACTGGTCTGACCCAGTATGACCATTCTTATGTAAAAATTAATTATAATAATAAAAATGTTTAGTACAGACACTACCCCACATAATGGCCTTTCAAGATAGCAACGATGTGAGATAACAACCTTGGCAAATAATGCATTTTAAAAATCTTGGTCTACTAGGAAACACATTTATATAAGTTTCCATTCCCAGTCACAAATCTAGCATTCTGGAACAAAGTCATTAAAATATAGTCCAACAAACAAATGTTTAACGTGCCCTTCATTTTTCCCCTCCACTTCACCCCACACACTGGTGTTGTCCTTGGTCAGTAGAGACTCAGAGTTCAGAGGTGCTTTCACGTGAGTACACCTCCCAGGTGGGGGGCAAGAAGGCACCTTGCTTGTTCCTCCAGCTGCTCACTGTTCGCTCTGGCCACTGTTGTTCATTGTGCCACCGTTCACTCCATCGCTCTGTTGCCAATGGCCCTGCGCTGTCACCTTCTGCTGCCACCTGCCACTGTGACCTCTGTGAGTTGGTCTCTTGAGATTCCACCCAACTCTCAGTGATTTCAGCTGAGCTCTCAGTGGGGGAACCTCACTGCTAGTGCAGTCTGAGCTGTCTCTTACATAAAAACACTGTACCCACAGGAACGCTGTCCCCACAGCAGGACTAAGCACTTAGACCTGATTATCAGTGATTTCAGCTGTAGTGGTCACTTAACAAAACAAAATACTATATATGGAGCCTAATCAGCTCTGTCTTTAAACAATGGAGGGGGCAAGTCAAATAGTATTTGTGACTCAGACAGATAATCAAGCAAACACCTGTCCCCACCTCTCTTGATGCCTTCAATCAGTACAGGTTAAGTACAGTTCTACTGCCCTTTACTCATACAATAAGAACAACATTTCATTCCTCTCCCCCTACACATTTAAGTGATTTGTAACCCAACCCCAGCCAAAATCTATTACTTGGGTAACACAGCTCTGTTTGCGGGATACCTAGGTAGATTAGGTGTGAATGTAAATACAATCTGGTCCTGAAGCCTTTCCCCAGCTCATCACTTGCTGTCAGGGAGAGCTCATTTTGACTTTGCTTACAAATCATAATGTGAAATTATTAGGTTGGCCAACATCACCAAAATGAATGCACTGATTGTCATAAAAAACAACAGCTATATAAGGAAGCTAGTCTATGTTCATACTTTTCTAATCTATTATGCTTTTTCAGATACACATCTTAACACACACTGGATATGCTTTTAAAATGTGTATTCATGTTTCAATTTCAATTCAAATTTCCAAACAATCACTAAATTGGCATGTAACTAGTTCACAAAACTGGGGGAGGGAGGGTGTTGGGGAAATTCAGGGGGGTATACACCCCCATGGGGGGGGTGTAGGGAAATCCCTGGGGCAAGGGATGGGGGCACAAGTGGCTCTATGTGCTGCAGGGGTGTGTGCCTGCAGGGAGGAGTGCTGTCTTGGAGTGCACAGAACTGCTTCCTCCCCCCTTGCCAGGCAGTGACCCAGTTTGTCTTGACTGGGTCTGCAAGGGTTGGTGCTCCAGCTACGGCACCCCCTGTGTTCTCACACTGTTTGCTGGGAGGTATCCAGCTCCAAGCCCCATGGACCAGATCAAGGGAAGCCATTGGCTGGATCCAGCCACTGAGCTGTAGGTTCCCCACTCCTGCCATTTGTCCCAGGAGTGCTCGGTTAAGGAGGTAGAGATTGTGCAGAGATGGTGGGAATAGTAGGGAAGTTTGTCTGGAGGAATTCTGCTTCAAGTGGAGAATCTGTGCTATACAATCTTCTAGGCTGTCATTCTGAGGCTTCCTTAGGACTATGAGGATGGCCGATGTAGGAAATTAATGTCTTTAAATACCAAGATGGAGAGGTATAGGCCTCTGAGTTCCAAGACACGGTGGTGAACTCAGCTCCCAACACGATATGTATCACTGAGATATTTTGATTAAAAAAGTAAATGATATAAAATTAACATGGTGTATGTTAAATGGATTAAGGTTAACTGTTAGTACTCAAATGTGAACAAGGAATCATCATTGAGTGGGTGTGTTTCTAGTGGGGTCCTGCTGGATCAGTTCTTAATTCTATGCTATTTAACATTTTTACCCATGACCTGGAAGAAAACATACAAAATTGTCAGAGAAAGTTTGCAGATAGCACAAAAATTGGGGAAGTAGTAAATTACGAAATAAGCAGATCACTGGTTCACTTGGTAAGCTGTCTGCAAGCAAACTATATGCATTTTGATATGGCTAAATGTAAATGTATAAATTGAAGAACAAAATATGTAGATCATAATTACAGGAATCTAATTTGGGAATTGACTCTGAAAATAATTTGGGGGTCCTGATTTAAGGATCAGCTGAATATGCACTTTCAGCACAACTCCGTGGTCAAAAGGGCAAATACAATCCTGGAGTGTATGAACAGGTATTTCAAGTAGAAGTAGAGAGGTTATTTTTCTTATGTATTTGGCACTGAAATAACATTTGTTGGACTAATTTGTCCAGTTCTGGTGTCCACAATTGAAGGAAAATGTGGATACATTGTAGAGGATTCAGAGAAGAGCCAGGAGAATAATGAAGGATTGGATAACATCCCTTCAAAAGACAGAGTCAGGGAGCTTAATCTATTTATCTTAAAGAGAAAGCTAAAGGGGTGAGTTGATTACCATCTATAAGTATGAATATAGGGAATAAATATTTGATAATGGGCTCTTCAGTCTAGCATAGAATGTTATATCATGATTCAATGTTTGGAAGTCAAAGCTAGAAATAGAGACTGGAAATAAGGTATACATTTTCAACTGAGAGAGCATTTATCCAGTGGAACAACAAGGGTTATGTTGGGTTCTTTGTCATTTAGGGTACGTCTACACTGCAACACTATTTCGAAATAGCTAGTACTTTTCCGAAATAATTTAGTCCGCCTCTACACAGCAGGCAGTTATTTCAGAATAGTGTCAAAATACCGTGAAGCTGGAGGACTTCTTATTCCGACTCCTGTAATCCTCCTTATATGCAGAATAAGGAAAGTTGGAGGAAGAGTGCTCTATTTAGACATAAGTGCTATGTGGATGCTCCCTATATCAAAATAAGCTATTTTGAAATAAGATATGCAATTGATGTAGCTCAGTTTGCATAGCTTATTTCGAGTTAAGCCCTGAAATGTAGATGCACCCTTATAATTTTAAAATCAAGATTGGATGTTTGTGTAAAAGATCTGCTCTAGGAATTTTTTGAGGGCAGTTCTGGTGCCTATGTTATACCAGAGGGCTAGATGATCACAACGGTCCCTTGTGGCCTTGGAATCTGTTCATTTTGCTGGCTTGTTTCTTGCAGAAATGATTTAATATGTAGGTCTACATATTCCATTTGGTTGCAGGGCTAGAAGAGGAAGCAATGGTACTGTACTGATTACCTCTCTGAATTTGAATGGTTTTCAACTCAGGACATTACGGAAGCTAGTGATAGAAAAGACCTATTAAATCACATTTAGTCCCTCATATGCCACTGTTGGATTTTTCCTTAGGATTGTTCCAGGGCTTTGTCCATTCTAGTTTTAAGCAATGCAAGTGTTTCTCCTACATAATTATTTCTCATTTGTATTACCAAAGCCTCTAGGAGCCCTAGTCATGGATCAGGAACCCCATTGTGCTTGGTGCTGTACAAACACTGAGTAAAACATTTCCTGTCCTAGGAGGTTTGCAGTCTCCCTTGTGGAGATTATTCCACAGTCTGGTAGAGCTCACAATTAGCAAATATTTGCTGACATGCAGCCTGAAATATTCCTTTTTTGAATTTCATTACTCCTATTTATGTCCTTGTGGCAGACCTGGACTAGCTGGCTGCTGCACGCTGATGGAGGGAAGACATGCTGGGGCTTGGGTGAACTGCTTTCTTTTCTTTGGGTCAAGGAAAGCCCAAAAACTGCAGCATAATCAGGCAGGCATCTGGGGTCAATTGGAGCGTGCTAGAAGCTACAGGCTGATTAGACACCTATAGCCAATTAAGGCCTGTGGTGCTGCTTTAAAATGGCTCCCCCAGTCAAGGAAGGGGGAAGGAAAAGAGTGAAGGATAGGAAGTTCTGTGTGAGCGTGGGCTAGGATTACCAGGTAGCCCCCCCCCCCCCCCCCCCAAAAACTGGACATACTTGATTGTGGGTGGGGCTGGCCTGGAAGAAGGGAAGCAGAGCTGGTGAGGGTGGGGAGTGCAGAGGAGCTGGCCAGGGGAGATCAGGAAGAGGAACGGGCCAGAGGGAAGCAGAGCTGGGGACTGGGCAGGGGGCTGGCCGGGGAAGATAAGGAGGGGAAGTGAGGGAGAACCGGCCGGCCGGGAAGCGGGGTGGTGAGCATATCGGCCAGCGTGGAGTGGAACTGACCCGGGCACTTGCAGATTCCGGGGCGCTGCCTGTCCCGCACAGGCTCCCGGCGACGCACCAGCGAGAAGGAGGCTTCCCCTCCTCACACTCAACCGACTGAGGGCTCCCAGTAGCAATCGCGGCCCCGCCTCCAAGCTGGGACTCCTAGCTGGTCCCCTCCGCCCCCACCAGGCTTCCATCTGGTGCGCAGCTGGGAAAAAATCAGAAAATACCAGACACTGCACATGTCCGGTATTGTCTGATTCTTTTACCAGACAGAGCGCAAATATCAGACTGTCCGGTACAATACTGGGCACCTGGCAACCCTAGGGTGGGCGTAGGACTGACAAGCAGGTACCAAAGGAAAGGTGCTGGGGAGATTGTTTGGGGAAGTGGCCCAGGGAAAAGCTGCTAGGTCGAGAGTGGCAGTAACCTTGCCTTGTTGCCACTGCCTTGGGGACCCTGGGTTCCCTGCAACCTCCCCACAACATCTCAACCTCTGCCCCAAGAAGGGAGATCAGGACTCCAGAGGGGATTTTACCTCAAACTTATGAACTAGCTTGTGAGGAGTATGGCTCATCAGGCTGTTGCTCCTGCCTCTAGTAAAGAGAAAGAGGCCATGTTGAGGCTAACACTGTCCACCAGAAGCACGAGACCCCTTGTCCTAACTTATTACTCTCAGGAAAGACCTTCCTTGATGAGCCATTTGCTTCAGTAGCCAGGTGTCTGAGT
The DNA here is from genome assembly GCF_052426305.1 of Pelodiscus sinensis. NCBI lineage: Eukaryota > Metazoa > Chordata > Testudines > Trionychidae > Pelodiscus > Pelodiscus sinensis. The sequence goes on along the minus strand of NC_143052.1, from coordinate 142,580,375 downwards.
TGAGTAAGACACCTTCACTGCTTTTTGAATTTTGGGGTACTATAAGCCTCTGTACTAAGGACAACTTCTGTTTGTCAGAGATGTTGTAGATATGACATCTTTCAGGCCGTGTAGCAAAGTAGACAGAATGGTCATAGTATTTATTATGTGTACTGTAGTAGTACTTAGGAGTCCTAGTCATGGACCAAGATTGTATCGTGCAAGGCATTGTACAGACACAGAACAAAAAGATTGTCCTATTGGAGCTCTTGCTTTTTTTTTTTAAATGAACCTGAATTTTGGGAAGCACAATGCCTCTCTCAAGTCTCTTAATACTTTAGGGCTTGTCTACATGGGGAAAAAAAGCCAGTAGAAGCTGGTGCAGAGCAGCCTTTCTACACTAAGGCTATGTCTACACTACAGGGTTTTTGCGCAAAAACCTGCAGAGCATCCACACATCAAGTGTGTTTTTCCACAAGTAAATTTACAGTAGATCAAAATAACAGAGGGGTTTTTGCAGTGTAGATATTCCTCTTTCTTCGAGGAATAATTCCTTTTCGTGCAAGAGTTCTTGCGCAAAAAGGTGTGTCTTGATGGGCAACAGGGAGGTTTTGCACAAAAAGAGCCAATCAAAAAAAGCACAGGTGCCCTGGTGGCTATTCTGTTAATGGCAATCAGAGCTTTCTTGCAAGAGAGCATCCGTGAAGTTTGGATGCTCTCTTGCATAAGATGTTTTTGCAGAAGAACTCTTCTGCAAAAAGCTTCTTGCGCAAGAAGCCTTCAGTGTAGATGTAGCCTAACTGCATATGTGGACACACTTCCTGCACATGGAGAGTAACTGTGTGCACATTGGAAGTGCACTAAGCCAAACTGCTGGAGGGCAAACTACATGGGAATAAAAAAAAAAACCTTGGCTTGGGTCAACTGACTTGGGCTCATGGGACTCAGGCTTTGGGGCTGAAAAATTGCTGTGGAGACATTCAGGCTTGGACTGGAATCCAGGCTCTGGGCCATGGGGAGGGAAAAGGTCCCAGACCAGAACTCTTAACCTGAGCTCCACAAACCCAAGTCAGCTGACCTTAATCAGCTGCAGTCATGCTGTGGGCCTTCCATCCCTGCATAGACATAGCCTACATGTTCAGTAAGAAGGTCCACATGGTGAGTTAATGCAGCGTAGCTTGTGCACTTTAAAGTCACATCCTAGCTTATTGCACACTAACTTCCTATGCTGACAAGCCCTTAGTCTGGTAACACTCGCATATTGTTTTTAAACTTTGAACAAAAGATTACACTGATTTACTGGCTGTGAAAACTCCCACATTTACAACGTTGGGAATTGAAGATCTATACTGATCTGCTACCTTGTGACCAGTGGTTGTGCACCTGCTGGTGGTGTGATGGCTTCTATCGTGGCTGACACCAGGGACCCAGAACAGAAAGCATGAGTCTTGCCAGCTTAATCTATAATCGGGTTCCATAGGAGGGGCAGTAACAGCTTCATATACTGTATGGATTCGTCATAGTGGTTGGATACACCACACACAGAGGGTCTTCCAGACTGCTGCCAGAGCTTCTGTTTTTTAAAATATAAACATGGATTTTGGAGCACAGTTATGTTCCAACTTGAAGAAAAAAGGTAATTAAGCAGCTGCATATTCACACTGTACAAGGAACCCCATTTTGGGTCTACAGTTCAGACAATGAAAAATTAGTTGCCTTGATTATAGAGGTGGCAGACCATTGCCCTACAGAGGTGTGCAGTGTGGTGAAGAGGCAGATTCATCCAAGCTCCTCTTCTTGTGAAGCAGCCTTGTTGCTGATCAGTTTTCAAGCTTCTTCATGTCAGAGACTATGATGTGGGTGATCAGGACTTGTGGCTGGAGTAGGAGTCAGGCACCAGGAATAGGAGCCCAAGGTCAGAACAGAAGCCAGGAATCAGAACTGCAGGTCAGAACTGGGTTTTGTGGAGTAAGGAAAAATGGGTGCAGGGCTGGGAGTGAAGGCGGCAGGAGCAGGCGCTATCACGGCTATGGGGGAATGCTTAAAGCAGACACCAAACTACTGCTGCTGGGCTCAACAGTTGGTCTGCTGACTCTTCCCACTGTGGCTGTGTCTAGACTGCATCCCTTTTCCATAAAAGGGATGCAAATTAGACATATCACAATTGCAAATGAAGCAGGGATTTAAATCCCCGCCGCTTCATTAGCATAAAAATGGCTGCTGCTTTTTTCCGGCTTGGAGCTTTGCCAGAAAAGAAGCACCAGTCTAAACGCGGATCTTTCAGAAAATAAAGCCTTTTCGGAAAGATCTCTTATCCCTCATTTTAAGCACCGAGCTAGAAAAAAGTGGCAGCCATTTTTATGCTAATGAAGCAGGGGGGATTTAAATCCCCACTTCATTTGCAATTGCAATATGTCTAATTTGCATCCCTTTTCCGGAAAAGGGATGCAGTCTAGACACAGCCTGTCAGTATGGCCAATCAAGCAGCCTATTACATGCCAGCTGATCTAGTTAGTGCATCTAGAGATTGGTTTTACAGCAGGCCCTGAGTCCTGACACTTTTGTAGGAACAAGGCCAGTTCAGTCATGTTAAAGCCAATCTCCCTTGAGCCAGTTAGACCACTGTCCTTGTTGAAGGTGAAGGTTTCTCAGTGAGATCTTGGAAGCAATTAATTACTCTGCTTGATGAGTTTTGTAAAATCTAATGGCCATGCCAGTCTCCAATTGACTAAGGCAGGGTTGCCAACCTTTCCAAAGTGGTGCGCAAAGATTTAACTCTCCTATCCTGGGCCGTGCCGCTCTTCTGGGAAGGGAGGAGGGGCTCTCTCCACCACATGCCCCTTGGTCTCCTGCCCTTGGCTCCACTCCATCTTTTGCTGTGGGGAGAGGAGCAGCATACACACACTTCCTTGCACTTGGGTGCAGGGTCTAGATGGGACATGGGGTACGGGAGCAGGCTGAGAGTAGGGTGTCAGAACAAAAAAAAGTAACAGGGTCTATTTATTGTGACAGTCACTCCCGTGTGGCAGCCAAACACTGGTCTGTACACAGAATACATTAATTAATTATCTCCATCTCCCTCTCCCCCTTCCCCCCATAGGGCACCTCCGCCTTTAAAGTGTAGCAACAACCCTAAAAAGTATCCAAAATAACTGAAATGTTTCATTTTGACTTCAAGCATAACACTTTGATTATGTTTTGATAAAAATCAAACAAATTTCACACAAAGTTATTTTGAATAAAAAAGGAATTGTTTTGTTTCAAAATGTTTTGTTTTGACATTTTTTACTTTAAAATGAAATTGACAAATTGTTTTGGTGTCACCTAAACTATTTTTTGCAGAAAAAAGTTTTAAAGAGTTTGAAGAGTTTTGCCCACCTCTGAGTACAGTAATACCATAGGTTCCTGAAAACTTTGTAGTGTCCCCTGTTATTGAGAAGTGATAGGACTTAGGTCTAGTCCACATTTAATGGTATGTCTACACTAGCCCTCTAGTTCGAACTAGGGAGGCTAATGTAGGCATTCAAAGTTGCAAATGAAGCCTGGGATTTAAATATCCCAGGCTTTATTTGCATGTTCCTGTCCAGTTGCCATTTTGAAATTCCACTAGCCCGAAGTAACTGCCGCTACATACGGCAGTGAAACAGCAATTTGAACTAAATCCTTAGTTCAAATTAACTGTTTGTCAGCCGACGGTCAGGGCAGTGTGTATGCATGTGTGCTATACACCCGAGACTTCAACTGCTGAGACCGGGGTCCCTTGCAGCAGGCAACCTGGAGGAGGTTGACGGGCGCCCCAATAAGTTTACAGGGAGAGCTTATTACACTGCAGATTTTAGCTGCTAGAATCTGTGATTCCTTCGCAGCGGGCAGCCTGGGGGAGGCTGGGAGGTGCCCCAACGGACCTGTCACCTGGGAGTGACACAAATCCAAACGCCCAAGCTCTCCCTATAACCTGTCCCTTATGACCGGCTGAAGTTCTTTTAAATTGTGCCTGGTTCTGTTACAGCAACTGAAGGAGTCAGGTTAAAGCTTAAACAGTTACAGGTTTATTGAGGAAGCTTATAAATCATATGGTTGCAATGGCTATTGTTCTATTTCTTAATTGCTAGAAAATATAGATCTTAAAAGTGGTTACAAAGAAGATAAAAGATAGAAAATAGAAATAATAGTACCAAGTAACAGCTTAATCTTTCTATGTGTACACTTAAGACAGAGGACCACATCCAGGTACAATTTTTTACCCCCTTCTGTGCCTCTCGACTCCAGCGTGTCAGGCCAGGGCCAGTCCCTCAATTCCTAGGAAAGATGAAAATAGGAGGTGGGCATCCCCATAGATCCTAGGGAGGTCAAACACCTAACCCGACCAGCAGGTAGAGGGTAGATTGACACTCAAAAGTGAGTGTGCTGCTGGACCCATCGTTATACCCATGGGGTCACGTATTTCTCTCTTATCTGTGATGCCAAATAGTGCTGATCCTTCTTTTGTGAGACCAGTTCTTACAAGGGAGTTGTGAACTTAATTTACACTTGTAAGAGAGATAACTAAATTGGAAGTACTGGGCATTCTTTTCTCAGTGGGAAATTCCTCTCCCAGGGACTGTGTGTTCGAATCAACATGGGTGCCAGCCGGGTACTTCTCACAGCCTCGAGGCCAACTTATTGCCTTAATCGCTCTCTCCTCATATCTATGTTTTCAGCTTCTCAGGATCAGATGAGCCAGCATAGACTATGCTGATTTTATTGCTCCTTCTCTGCCCTGTATGCTTCATGAACCTTAGAGAAGCAAGTAAGATGGATGATACGGGTGAAGAGGGGTCTGTCTGGCTACACTGTTACACCTCATTCCAGGAGGAGTAACAGTTAATTTGAACTAAGGATTTAGTTTGAATTGCCGTTTCACTGCCGTGTGTAGCAGCAGTTACTTCAGGCTAGTGGAATTTCAAAATGGCGACCGGACGGGAACATGCAAATAAAGCCTGGGATATTTAAACCCCAGGCTTCATTTGCAACTTTGAATGCCTACATTAGCCTCCCTAGTTCAAACTAGGGGGCTAGTGTAGACATATCCTAAGTCAAGTTGACATATCCCTGAGCACTGGAGCGGTAAAATATTGCAGCCCTGAGTGAAGAGAGCTATGTTGACTTAACCTCTAGAAGAGACACAGCTAGGTCAACAGAAGAAAGCTTCTGTCATTGTGACTCAAAAAGATCCACATCTACATCAGTGATGGGCAACCAAGGCTAGTGAGTGGGCTGCAAGGTTGAAATTGAGTATGTGCACTAGCCATGGCCCCAAGAATAAGATTAAATACATGGCACTTGAGTCTCCTGTATTATGTCTGTTCAGCAAAAGGGATCCATTATAAGGGGCAATTTAAAATGCTGGCAAAAGTAACAAAGAAGTGGAGGGAGCACATGACTCTCACAATGTTGTATACAATCAGCATGCACCCCACATGTGCCTTTTCTTTAAATGTGTGTCATTTCTCAATCTGCTCCCTTCCACTACAGGCCATGCCTGCCCCTATTCCTTCCCTCAAGCCCCCACCTGGCCTCTTCCCTGCCTTCTCCCCTGAGTGGGCCTGTCCCTTCTCCTGCCCCTTCTTCCCAGCATTTCCTGATTCGCCCCCATTCCCACTCTTGCCTTCACTGCTAGAGCTTGAATGCCATGAATCAGCTGATCCATAGCATTCAGGCTGTGGGAGAGAGAGGTGCAGGTAGGTATGTCTGTGTGTGTGGGGGGGGGGGGGGGGGCTCCTAGCATGAGAGGGGCACAGGAGGGGAGGGGACAAGAGGGTGTGTGGGCTGGAACCCCAAGACACCATAGGTTGCCCACCACTGATCTATATTATGGGGTATCCTGACACACCTGCAGTCCTGTAGCTATGCTACTATAGTCCCAGTAGTATAGCATGGCCTCAAGTGTAATGAATATAATGGAGATTCTTAACTAATGGGTTGTCTTCACTGCAGTACTTAATTCAAATTACTGCATTCACACTAGCTTTGCTCAGGTGAGAGTGAATGCACTGCAAACCACTGGAGTTCTATGCAGTGTAATTATAGCCATGTTGGTCCAAGGATACTAGAGAGACAAGATGGGTGAGATCATATCTCTTTATTGGACCAAGTTCTGTTGGTGATAGACAAGCTCTTGAGCCACACAGAGCTCTTCTTCAACAGTTTGACTCAGCAGAGCTCAGCAGTTTGTCTCTCTCACCAACAGACTTTGTTATTACCTCACCCACCTTGTGCTACTGGAGTTGAACTGACTGATTTGATTAGCAACATGGAGTGACTGGATTAGCAGAGTGATTGGACTAGCTACTGTGAATTGTACCTCAAGCTGTTCCATTCTTGCTGCACTGCTAGCCTGAGCATCAGCATCTCTCAGGCTTCAGCTCCCCACCAAGCTAGGCCAGGTAAGCTTGGGTGAAAAGCACTGCTTAACTCAAGCTAGAGATGTGTGTGTGGACATGAATCAAGTTAAGTGTATCTGTGCTGTGGTAACCCTTCTTCCATTCAGGGTGGGCAGCAACAAGGGCCAAGTTCAGCATTTAGGGATTCTCTTTCAACAATGCAAAACTGGTGCAACCTGCTGCCCAGTGACCTGGTACAGTTACGTAAGAGGCAATACTTCCCATATTGCAAGCAGAGTCTGAAAGGTGAGAAGTTGCCCAGCATTAATTTGGGAAAATTCTGCAAACGGGTTGTAAACATAAAATGATGAGCAAAAGATCTACCTTCTCTACCCCTCTTCCCCCTTAGTAAGTTGGGCAGTATCTTTATCCCTTAGGTTAAGTTCAAGCAACCAAAAATCCCTTTAACATGTCTGTCCCTTCTTTCCCTACTCACAGTTGTTGGTCTGGTCAGTGCAGGCCCAGAGGTCAAAGGTGCAGCAGAGTTCTGGGTGGAAGAGGGGTGTCATGGCTCCTTCCCCACTCTGGCATGGTAAATGCAGAAGTGGGGGCCAGCAAGTGTACCCCAAAGCCTTATCTATCAGGCTTTGGTATAAAACTTCCCCCAAAATCTTAAAAACCCTAGATCTTGGGAATAAAACTTCTGCTGCCACCACCCAAATGTGGATAAAGAAATCAGGGGAAAGATCATTTGGGAAATCTCACCCCTAAAATAAAAATCAAGGCACACAATTAACCAATGCCAGGTTAATAAAAAGAAAAGAAAGAACTTATTACAACAATATTCCTGTTGCAGGTATAATGACTAGATAGGAAGGTAACAAAATATACTCATGGAGAACTCCATGGGCCTAGAACTTAGTTACAAAGAAAAGCCAAAACATCTTTTAAACAGTGCCAGATCTCAGATCCCATACCCCATCCTTAAAACAATAAAACCTAACCTTTACCCTACTTACAGAAAATGAAGACTGGTGCCTTGGAGAGAGAGAGAGACATGCTTGTCCCTCTCAGTAGCTGCAGGGAACTCTCCCCCAGAGACAAAAGGGAGAAAAGAAAAACCCAAATTCCTTTGTCCCAGGTTGAAAGTCCCACCTACATTCCTACTGGTCACTCCACCTGGCTAGGTGTAGTTAACCCCTTAATCCCCAGGCTGCTGGCTAACCCTCATAATCATGACAAGGGGTTGAAGATGTTACCTTGGTCACTTCACTGTCTTTTAAAGCTGTCTGTGATTTCAGTTGTTAGTGGGGCATTGTATTTAATCAGAGACACTGTCTCAAAGTAGGTCTAATGCTTAGATGTAGGCAGTGCTTTTTTTGTGTATGGCTCGGAACGGTGTACCGTCACCTATTTTCCTAGCACACAGAAAAGGAATGGCATTTCCTCCATGCGTACTGGCACCTGTTTTCCTGGGGCGGCTCAGCTCCTGACGGAAGCCTTCTCAGGATGTGTGGCAGGTTTTTTTTGGCTCCCAGTGTGGCGTTTTGGCTCTTAAAGGGACCACAACAACTTTCTCCCAGAGTACCAGCACCTTTTTCTTACAAAAAAAGCACTGGATGTAGGAATCAGTGATTTCAGCTCTGCAGTGTGTAATAAAACTTGAGTCTAAATTAGCTCGTATTACACAATGGAGAGAGGAAAAGTCAAGTAGTGTCTGGGTCCCTTGCCAACAGGGGCAGCCCATGATCCTAGGCAGACTAGGCGGTTGCCTAGAGCGCCACTGGCCCAGGTGCCCAATGACGACGTGATTACATCATGGCACCCCGTGATTACATCACAGCCATTGACGGCTATGCAGGTGGGGGCGCCAATTGCACCTTCCGCTTGGGGTGCCAGCTGTTGCAGCCTGCCTCGGGCCGCTCCTGCTTGCCACTAGTTATAAATACCTGTTCCCACACTGGGCTTTTGAACCCATGTCCCCTGCCCATTGCGAGCCATTTCATTGTGAGGGGAGTCCCTCAGTTGGTGTGCCAAGTACAGTTTTGTTGCTCTTGATGCACACAACAAGAACAAGAATCCTTTTGTGCCCCTGCACCCAATAACAAAGTTACTTTTGATCAAACACCAGCAAAAAGTGATAATTTGGGCAAGCAGTCCCATTCTGCTGAACCCCTAGGCAAGGTGGGTGTGCCCATGTAAATCAGGTCAACTCCTGGAGTCCTGTTCCCCAGTTCATCACTTGATGTCAGGGGAGAGCTCACTCATGCCCTGTTTGCACTGTTTTCAGCTAATTAGGATGAGGGTGATTTAGTCTAGTGGTTGGAACAGGCATCAGGAACCAAGCTCTAGGATCAGAACTGGATTCTGGAGTCACAAGCCAAAATCAGGGGTCAACAGAGCCAAAGGTCAGGAATTGGAGTGAGCAGGGAAGGAGGGCAACAACTCACAGAGTCATGGATAAACAGGATTATGGGTTCACTCCAACACAGAGTCAATTAGGGATAATTTGTTTTATTAGTCTCACAACATCACTGCTACTACAGGCAGAGTGCACATCAGCAAGCACTACAGAGCAATGCATATAAGAGTAAACGGCACCTGGACGTAAATGCTTGCGTCCCTTCTACCGTGGGGTGTCCCATCCCTGATCCTTGCTTCAAAGGCCACAGTTGAAGTGGCTCTAGCTGGGGGAATCCAGGGCACCCTCTGAGGTCTGGATCCCTGGTGAAACTCACCAGGCACGGGACTCCATAAATTAGTTATATTACAGCTGTTTACCAGGTGTGTGCGTACTGGCTTGTCAAGGAGTACACCCCTGGCATGGGGTACACCCCCCCCCCCTTCTAAAGTCTCATTGTCCCCATTCAGGCCCCTCAATCAGGGCATACACAGTACTCCCTCAGCCTCAATACAATGTCCCAGCCCCTCTATCAGGGCAGATACGGTTCCAGCAGTCTAGCCCTGGGAAAAGCCTCTCCCAGCTGGGGTTGATTCCCAGGGTGCAGAAAACGGTTGTAGGGGAACCTGGGTCCTCCCTCTCTACCAGGTCTCAGCCCAGGGCCCTTTAGGCAGGGACTATGGCTCCTATCTGCTTGGTGGGGAATCCAGCTGATACACACCAAGCTATGATGCAATCCCTTGCCCTGGGCTGCCCCAATAGTCTGTCTGCCTCGGCATCTGTCCTGACCAGGGCTGGTGCTGGGGTTGTAGGTGGTCTGGTCCCTCAGGCAGGGTTGGTTGCTGGCTTTAATCCCAGAGTCCAATACTGGCTCTCCCTCTGGCCTCAGCTGCTGCAGGAACACCAGGGTTGCTGTCTGTGCCCTTCTACCGTCTAGCTGCCTCCCTTTCTGGAGGGCTCCCTCTGCATTTATACTCTGGCTCTGCTGGGAGCAGGCCCAGAAGGGCTGGAAGGGCGGGGCTTTTTCAGCCAGCTGGGCCTGGGCTACTCGCAGCCCTTCCGTGCGGGGCCTGTTCGCCTGTCACATGGCTTAACACCATTCTTATCACTCTTATGAGCTGAGACTGAGGTCAAACTTGTTTACCTCTTAGTAGTTTCCCAGCTCAAGTGCATGGGTTAAAGCTGATAAGGGCCAGCTGCTGTTTGCGTTTACAGACTTCAAGACTGCTCTTAGGGTTGCCAGATGGCTGAAACAAAAATACCGAACACTTCCCCCACCCCCCAAAAAACCCAGGGAAACATTTTGTTGAAGTAGAAAAAAAGGGGGGGGGGCAAAGTTGTTGAGGAAAAAAAACAAAACAAAAAAAACAACACACCTCCAAGAACCTGGATCACTGCTAGGTAGTCATTTAAAAAACAAAACAAAACAGACACACTTCATGAGGGGACGGAGGGGGAACTGGCCATGAAGGGAGTGGTGCTGGCCGGGAAGAGAGGGGCCTGGAAACAGCTAAGGGGGGGGGGGCAATGGGGCTGACCGGGAGAGATGGGGGGGCCAACGGGAAACAGGGCTGGTCGTGGGGGGGGTCGGGCAGAATGGGACTGGCCGCGGGATATCGGGGGAGGGGGGGGCAGGGCTGGCCGGGAGTAAGGGGGAGCTGGAAGCACAGCTGGGGGGGATCTGGGGCTGTGAGTGTGGCCGGAAGAAAGGGGGGGCGGGAAGCAGAGCTGGCGGGGGTGGGGTGCTGTGGCGTTGGCCGGGGAGATCAGAAAGAGGAATGGGTCAGCGGGAAGCAGAGGCCGGCTGGGAGGAAGGGGGAGCAGGAAGCACAGCTGGCGAGGGGGGGGTGCAGCGGTGCTGGCCGGGAAGAAGGGTGGGTGAGAAGCAGAGCTGGCGGGGGCGGGGAGAGGTGCAGTGGCGCTGGCCGGGGGAGATCAGGAAGAGGAATGGGAAGCAGAGCTGGGCTGGGGGTTGGGGGCCGCGGGGCTGGCCGGGGAAGATCAGGAGGGGGAGTGGGGGAGAACCTGCTGGCTGGGAAGGGTGGGTGAGCAAATCGGCTGGTGGGGAGCGGGACTGATGTGGGCACTTGCTGCCTGTCCCGCGCAGGCTCCAAGTGATGCACGAGCAAGGAGGAGCCTTCCCCTCCTCCTCACACTCAACCGACTGAGGGCTCCCAGCGGCAATCGCGGCCCCACCTCCCAGCCGCTTCCCGCACCCCCGCCAGGCTTCTGTCTGATGCGCAGCAGGAAAAATCAGAAAATACTGGACATTGCACTGTGCGGTATTTTCTGATTTTTTTACCGGACAGAGCGCACAAATACAATACACCTGGCAACCCTAGCTGTGCTAGGCTGTGTACAGCAAGGATGGAAACTTCCATCCCAGCCTGCTGAGCCGCAGGCACCACATATTGCTTCTTATATGACAGAAGGGTTTGAGGACTGTATAGAGGCAAGTCTGGGTGCAAGGCAGGGGCAGCAGAAACAAGGTAACGTAGGAGCACATACAGTGGTGAACATGAGCACTGGGTGGCCAACAAACTGCTGCAGGACATGTGTCCTGATGAGACTGCTTGGAGATTAGGTCTGCTGCACCTCAAGGCCAGGAGTCAGCATGTGGGATCAGTCAGCACGATATTTGTAAGATGTCTATGAGACCTCTGCTGCCTCTGGAGTTCTTGGAGTCCCTTCTGGATGTGGGTTTTGAGTTTGGCAGCAGCAGGCATCGGTAACTCAAAGAGGAACTTTGGATGAGCATGAAGATGGAAACCCTAGTTAGCAAAGAAAAAGGAGTCTGCTTGGTGGAGGCATGTAGAGCATTATTGTAAACACACTCAGCATGAGGGATCAGCGACAGGCAGTAATACTGGGGATAGTTTAGGAAGTCGTGTAGTACTGTTCAAAGGCTTGACTGACTTGCTCTGCCTGCCCATTGGCCAGTGAGGTTAGGACATTGATGCTTAGGGAGCATAGAAATTCTGATCAGAAGTAGGACATAATTTGGGATCCTCAGCCAGACATTATGCCTGCATGTTGCAGCGGAGATGACAGGTGCTGCTCACAAACAAGCGGGCTGTCCCCTGGCAGAGTGAGACACTTGCAATAGAAAAAAATATACTATCTTGGCCAAGTGATGGCTCCCAGCTAGAATGGGAGCATGGCCCTGGGAGATGGTAATTTCATAACATCCACAGCTGAGGTGGAGTAGGTTAGAGCAGGAGGGGATCCAGTGGCCTTGAATGAATGAGGGTCTTTGCTTTTATACAAAGGCCACAGGACTCTACATAGATGCAATAGAGGTGCATAGAACAGGCCATCAAGTTCTGTGAAGGTCTGGTTCTGGTTGTGGTCTAAGATTTGATCTGTTTGAATGGCAAGAGGATTGCCAGTAACAGAGTGGATGAGCGAGAACACGTCAGAGGCTACAGTGCCAGAAAGGACCTTTGAGGGCTTGAGAATCATGGAGATAGTCTCCTCACTCCTCCTTTTGTGACAGCGCCTCTGCCTTCCAGTGCCTCGTTGCTGGCTGGTAGATGACCACAAACTTGAATCACATCAAGTGGATGGACCAGAGTGCCTGCCACTAGTCAGAGTGCCTGGCTGTTTTAAGACTGTGCATTTGTATGATCTGTTAAAACTTGGACCAGGAACCTAACTCCATCTAGAAAAGATGCCTGTCCTTGAGATGATATATTCAAGAAATTCAAGGGTATCCCAATCAAACTCTCATTTCTCCAGCTGGGCATAGATGATTCTGGTATAACCTTTCAAGAACACTATGCACATGCCTGGTCATGAAGAGCTAGGTCTTTGGAGAAAAATCAGAATGTCATCAACATACATAATGACAAAGTGGCCCAGCATATCTTGGAATATATCTTCTTATTATATATTTTAGAAATATATGTGCATCTATCTGTGTCTATAAGTCCATTTGTTCAAGAACTCCTCCCAAACAGTAAGAGTTGGGACAACCAAATTTGGTATGCAGCTTCTTCTTATCATAACTTAAAGCAAGGGCAGGGTTTGGCTGTGCCAAGACAATGGGATGTGCCTGGAATTTGATTGTTTCTCATAAAATGGAAAGGGAGGGGTTTGGCAGGAGGGACAGTTATATTGCAGAGTAACCACAGAGGAGTAGCAAGGGGCCAAAGATGAAGACTGGGTCAGCTATAATCACATTGGGTCAGCAGAGGGCAGGAGTGGAGAAAAGGACAACAATCTACTAGCTATTTCAGACAGTTTGTCTGTTTGTGTATCTGTCTGTCTGTCCCCTAGATGGGGGACATGCACCCCTCCCCCAGCTGTGCCCACTGCAGCTGCCATAGACAAGCACTTCTCATCTGGCCCCAAGCTGCTGTGGTAAGAGAGGGCTGGGGTTGTCCTCTCTCTCCAGGGCAGCCTGTGTACTGAAACCCTCATCTCCAGCCCCATCCCAGAGCAATGATTGAAATGAAGAAAAAGAAAACATATTTGAGTTAAGGACCTGAGCAACACCAGGTAAATCCTCTAGTTATTCATGGAATGTTGAAAGGTTACTGAAGCACTTCATAGGCTGAATAGCAAGACTAGATACTCATAGTGGCTGTATTGAGCATAAAAGGTGGTCTTCCACTCATCTCCCTCATGCATGCACACCAGATTATAGGTTCCACATATCTTTATCTTCAAAATATTGGCCCCACATAGCTGGTCTAAGATCTTGTTGATAAGGTAGAATAGGGACCTATGGTCACCTTGCTCAGGGCTCAGTACACATCTGCAATGAGCTGTCCTTATGACCAAAAAAAACAGAGAACCCACTGTGGACATGGATGGTCCTAACTCTTTTGCAAGTACAGGTAGAGATTCCAAAGTTTGGGTTCAGAGAGGTCAGATAGCTGCCAAATGGGATCTTGGCTTTGAGCTAGAGATTGCTCAGCCAATTGTAAGTCCAATATGGAGACGGGATATCAGCCTTCACTTTGTCAAAACCATCAACAAAGTCGCAGTATTTGTGGGGGATCTTGGCTGTGGCAGGTGGAGCTGTGGGGGCACTAAGAGTCCTAGTGATTTTGTGGGCTGAGGGTTGTGGTCTTTCAGCAGGTGACGTGACCTGCAGTCTGGTTCTCAGATCCTGGGAGGCAGGACAGCCAGCAGTATCATGAGCTAAAATTTAGGGGTCATGGATGGTACGACAGGGCATAACTAGGATGATATTAACATAAGAGGCCTGGATTAATCCAGGATTTCCTGGTGTTCCTGGAGGGTGATAACCATTACTGGCAAGTTCTGGTAGATTACTGATCTCAAGGAGAGAAGAGACCCAGCAAGAGTTTCTCAACCAGATCTGGACCGTCCTTGCATATGGTGGGAACTGCATGGATCTTACTGAAGTTCAAGACCATAAAGTTATCTGACACCCCTTGAGTCAACCAGTGTGTCTAAGTGAATCTTGGACCTTACCAGTAGTGAAATCAATAGAGGTGTCTGGAGCTGCATGGGAAACTGGTTTGGGGCCATGAAGTGCAACTGGGTTCTGGGAATTATCAGAGGGGAAAGAAGACCGTCCTTGTCTGGATCCACTCTTGCATTTCCCAGCCTCAGTTCCATTGAGCGTGCACTGGACATGCCGTGGCAATATAGCCAGGTTGCCCACAATAAAAGCACTAGTGCCAGGAGTTCGGCTTGTTCTTCTCAGAGTCCAAAAGGTGCGGGCAAACTGGCTGGCTTGCATGAGTGCTGAAGCCAGGGAAGGGTCATCTCAGGGGTCATTCCAGATAAGGACATTGCTTGCATGAATTCCTCTAACTGCCACAAGAGGAGGCTGGGCGGTACCAGAAAGAGAGAAACCCAGGCCAGTTAACACACTTCAGATGAGCCTCACACGGGCCTGGTCTATGGGGAACGGTCAGGAAGAACAGGAGCCAGCACTGGTTCAGGAACTAGGGTTACTAGATGGCTTCAAAAAAATACCGGACACACTTGATCTCAGATGGGGTGGCCAGGCCAGGAGAGGAGTGGGGCTGGCTGGGAGGAGGTCAGGGGGAATGGGGCTGGCCGGGGGAGATCGGGGGGAGCAGGGCTGGCCGGGAGGAGGTTGGGGGAGAGAATTGGCCAGCGGGGTGCGGGGCTGGCTGGGGGGGAAGAGCTGGGTGGAACTGGCTAGCAGAGTGGGGCTGGCCGGGAGGAGGTCAGGGGGAGAGAATCAGCCAGTGGGGGGTGGGGCTGGCCTGGACACACTCAGATCCCGGGTTGCTGCTCATCCCACGCATGGCCCCAGCAGAGCACGAGTGCGTCTGGCCCGGGGATTCCATCCCACCCCACCCCCCTCCTCTCTACTGCGTAGTTACGTACTGCCTGGCTGGTAGACATGCTCACGCAGTGTGACTAATGCAACGTGAGCACGTCTACCAGACAGGCAGTGCACAACTACGTACTGATAGTCATAATAATAAAACTTACTTAATTAGAAAATACCAGACATTTATATGTCTGGTATTTTCTCCATTTCTTTCCCAGACAGAAAGCTCAAATACCGGACTGTCTGGTTCAAAACTGGACACCTGGCAACCCTATCAGGAACCCAAAAAACTTGTCCTGATCTCTATCAGGTTTGTCAGGCAGCAGGATCTTTGACTCCAGGGAGGGTGAAGTAGGAGGAGCCAGCAGAGCAACCTGTGCCTCAGGGCTGCAGTCTCTGATGGCAGGGCTGTCACTTGCACTTGCAAGTTCTGGACAATGTTCACCAGTTCCACGGGGACATAGTAGGGTTCAGGCTTGTGCCAATGGTCCCTGCCCCTACTTTGAGGGACTGCTCAATCTGTCATCCAGCTGGGATGGGAGCAATCTAGGCCAGTGGTAGGAGCAGGTGTCACTAACCAGGTACTAGGTGAGACCTGGAGCAGTAGTCAGAAGCTGGAGCCAACAGTCAAGCTGGATTCTATAATCAGGAGCCAAAGGCAAGGGTCAAGTCAGAGGGAAGGACCTGGAGCAGCAGTGCAGCACAGAAGGAGGGTGCAAGGCAAGGGCAGCAGGAACACATTATCATAGTTGTGGGCATGAGCCCAGTGGAGCCAGGGAGCTGCTGCAGCAGCTGGTTTAAGAGCCGGCTTGCTGGTCCCTACGGCTAATCAAGTTGCATGGTCAATCAGGCAGCCTGCTTCAGGCCAGATGTACGATGGGACTGCCTGGAGACGAGCTCTGCTGCAGGCCCTGATTCCAGACAGCTGTGAAGAAATTCCTTCAGTCCGCTGGTCAAAGGCAGACCCTGTGAGCCTCTGCATTTGTCTAGCTCCCCGACTGACTAGCACAGCTTGTGCTGGCTAGTGTCACTTCACATGGTCTTCTTAAATCTGGGTTTGGATTAAAATGGAATAGACAGGAACATTTTAAGCAGGAAAAATATAGTTTCTAAGATTAGAATTTAGCTTTGACTCTGGGGCTCTTGTAACATGCTGTTTAGCAACAGCCCTTGTTGTCAGAACATACATTTTACATTTCATACAAAAGCCTTTTCTACAGGACATCCCTTTGCTCACTACCTGTTGAGCACGTGTGTAGTCCATTCATCCAGGCCTTACTTCTGTAACTTGCTGCAGGAATACGGTGGGAGGCTGAAAGAGTGTTATAGAAATGTGAAATATTCTCCTTATGATAATGTTAGATCTGTTTGCTTTTGACACAGCTTACCATGATGTGGAGCATATGTAATTAAATCTTCATCAAAGACCATCCCTACCTCTGGCACAAATGGGCCTCTGAGGGTGCAATTCCATTCTTGTTGTAATCATTATTATTGTTTATTATTTATATTGCACTCTTGGTGAGGAAAGTAGGCCCCATCCTTCTAGGCTCTGTGCACACATGTCATAAAGACAGAGCCTGTCTCCCTGTGCTTATGATACTGGCATATCACAAACCAACAAAGGGAAGAGAGAGGCAATGGTGGGAATGCTCATATTCAGTATAGAAAGCAGTGGTCATTAACAGACTAACTGCCTGACCATTGTCAGGAATCACTGTAGGCCTCATACAAGAGGGCTACATCTAGACTGGCATGATTTTCCGGAAATGCTTTTAACGGAAAAGTTTTCCGTTAAAAGCATTTTTGGAAAAGAGCGTCTAGATTGGCACGGACACTTTTCCACAAAAGCACTTTTTGAAGAAAAGCGTCTGTGGCCAATCTAGACGCGCTTTTGCGCAAAAAAGCCCCGATTGCCATTTTTGCGATCGGGGCTTTTTTGCGCAAAACAAATATCAGCTGTCTACACTGGCCCTTTTGCGCAAAATTTTTGCGCAAAAAGGACTTTTGCCCGAACAGGAGCAGCATGGTATTTCCGCAAAAAGCACTGATTTCCTACAGTTGGAAGTCAGTGCTTTTGCGGAAATTCAAGCGGCCAGTGTAGACAGCTGGCAAGTTTTTCCAGAAAAGCGGCTGATTTTCTGGAAAAACTGGCCAGTCTAGACACAGCCAAGGTGAATTTGAAGGTGAGATTGGAAGGGGGGCCATGGATGAAGGAGGCATTGTGGAGAGCACCTCCCATGGGGAAGGGTGCAAAAGGGCGTGAGAGAAAATTAATATTATTGGCAGGAGAGAGGTGGGAGGCAATAGCTCAGTTACATATTAGAGTTAGGTGGGACTAAACCAGGAAGGGCCTTAAAAGGGAAAGTCAAATTCTGTCTGAAGCAGGGGAAATGTAGGACCAGTGATGGGATGCAAACAGATGATTTTAGCAGTAGCATTTTGGATTAACCGGAGGGATGAATTTATTAAAAGCAAAATAGGAGAATGTTGCAGTGGTCAAGGTGCAAGATAATGGGGGCCTGAACTGGAGTTTCAGCCATGTGAACTGAAAGAAAAGGTCAGATATTAGCAATGTTGTATAGAAAGTAGGGATGGTAAATATCGGTTAATTGAATAGTCAATTAACCTCATGAATTCTTATTGGTTACTCGACTATTCTATAGTCCCCAGGTAGCCCCTGTCTGCGGGGGAGGAGTTTGAGCTCCTGGACCAAGCATGAACCAGAAGTGAGCAGGGCTGCCTGCCTGCTTGGCTCCTAATACACTTTAAATGCAGAGCCGCTGTGGGGGTAGGTCCAGGACCCAGTGCAAACCAGGACTGAGCTAGGCTGCTGGCCAGCCTGCTAAAAATGTACTGGGGGTGGGTTGGGCGGATGCATGTAGTCTAAAGCATTTAACCTATAAGCTTTTGCTTATTGGTTAATTGGCTACACTATTACATCCCTAGTAGAAAGCAGTGGCAAGATTTAGACACAAGCTGGTTGATTGGTCTAGTCTACAGAGAGGGCTGAATGGAAGGTAATACAGGCAGTCCCCGTGTTACGGACAAGATAGGGACTGTAGGTTTGTTCTTAAGTTGAATTTGTATGTAAGTCGGAACTGGTACATATTGTAGGGGAAACTCTAACCAAACATTTCTCCAGAGCTCAGTTTTATTCTCCCACACCTCACTTCCCTCAGTCCTTTATTCTCAAGCTGAGGTGTTTGCTGAGAAAAACCGCTTTGTGTCTCCCTGGTCTGCTGGGGGGGGGGGGGGGGCTGGCATTGGCTTCGTGTCTCCCTGGTCTGCTGGGGGGAAGCAGCTAGTGCGGGGTTGCCTCACCCCGTTTGTAAGTAGGGATCCGATGTAAGTCGGATCCATGTAACCCGGGGACTGCCTGTACATAGTTTATGGTCTGAATGTTTGGGAAGGAGGAGGTGTTGGGGAGGAAGGATGGCTTCTGGGGAACGATTAAATGGCAAAATTCCTACTAAACCAAGTGGAGATGGATAAAGTCTGTGGTAGACTTGTCAAAGGATATGTCTATACTCCAGCTGGGATTTCTGTGCTCCCTTCGGAGCTGGGTAGCCAGGGTACGTCTACACTACAGCGCTAATTCGAACTAACTTAGTTCGAATTAGTTAATTCGAACTAAGATAATTTGAACTAACGCGTCTAGAACTAAAAACTAGTTCGAATTAGCGTTTTGCTAATTCGAACTAGCATGTCCACATTGAGTGGACCCTGAACAGGGCTTAAGGATGGCCGGAAGCAGTGCCGGCAGGGCATCAGAGGATTACTTAGAGCGTGGAGATGCTGTCTCAGGCTAGCCGAGGGCTGTGCTTAAAGGGTCCCGACCCCTACCCCGGACAGACAGTTCTCAGGGGTGCCCCGCTTGAAAACCAGTCCTGGCTTGGAGTACCCGGAGTGCCCACATTGGGCACATCACACCACTCGGCCATCAGACCGGCTGCACTTGCCGCAGGCTGCCATCTGGGGAGAGGGGGCAATTGGGGGGCTGCAGGAGAGCTTCCACCCCCAGAAGCCCACAGAACCAGCCCAGTCCTTCCCAATCGGGGGCTCGTACCCCATTCCTCCCTCACCTCCTTCCACTTACCCTTCCCTAGCCCCCCTTCTTATTGATGTACAAAATAAAGGACAATAGTGTTCAAAAATGGAATCTGTCTTTATTGAACAAACTGGGGGAGACTGGGAAAAGGAGGTGGGAGAGGGAAAGAGAGAGGCTGGGAGAGGGGAGGGCAACTAAAATGATCAGGGATTGGGAACAGGTCCCATATGAAGAGAGGCTAAAGAGACTGGGACTTTTCAGCTTAGAAAAGAGGAGACGGAGGGGGGACAGGATAGAGGTCTCTAAAAAGCAGGAGTTGGGTGGAGAGGGTGCATTCAGAAAAGTTCTTCATTAGTTCCCATAAAGAAGGACTAGAGGACACCAAAGGAAAGGAATGGGTAACAGGTTTCAAACTAGTAACAGAAAGTTGTTCTTCACAAAGCAAAGAGTCAACCTGTGGAACTCCTTGCTGCAGGAGGCTGTGAAGGCTAGAACTAGAACAGAGTTTAAAGGGAAGTGAGATCAAGTGAGGGAGGTTGGGTCCATGGAGTGGTATTAGCCTGGGGGTTGGAGTGGTGTCCCTGCCCAAAGTTTGTGGAAGGCTGGAGAGGGATGGCACGAGACAAATGACTTGGTCACTGTCTCCGGTCCATCCCCTCCAGGGTCCCTAAGGTTGGCCGCTGTCGGCAGACAGGCTACTGGGCTAGTTGGACCTTTGGTCTGACCCAGGACGGCCATTGTAAGCTCAGGGCTCAGGGTCGGGGGTCTCAGTGGACCACCTTGATTTTCATGCACTCCTGCTCCTGGGTGGCCAGGCTGGCAGGTCTCCTGCCCTAGACGGCCACCTTCCTGTGCCTAGTGCGGAGATCGTGGACGAGGTCCACGATGTCCGCACTAGCCCAGGCGGGTGCCCGCCTCTTGCGGTCCCGGGCAAGCTCCCGGGAGCCGCCAGCCTGGTCCCGGGAAGAGGGGGAGGGCTGAGGGGCATCGGGTGGCTGGCTCGATCCGTGCCAGGTGCAGGGACTGCTGGCTGGGTGCTGGCAGGCTTGCACCTGGCACAGGCACCGTAGCCAGCCCGTGCCCCTTTAAGGGGTCCGGGGCCGGGAGGGGGGCATAGAGTTTCCCTGGTGTTGGCCAGAGTGGCCACCAGGGAAACCTGGGAAGCCTTAGCCTCCCACTAGTTTGAATTAAGGGTCTACACAGCCCTTAATTCGAACTAGCTAGTTCGAACTAGGCTTAATCCTCATAAAATGAGGTTTACCTAGTTCGAACTAAGCGCTCCGCTAGTTCGAATTAAATTCGAACTAGCGGAGCGCTAGTGTAGTGCCTATTAAAGTTAGTTCGAACTAACGTCTGTTAGTTCGAACTAACTTTGTAGTGTAGACATACTCCCAGAGAGTGTGCCCAGCTCTGAAGGCAGTATTCTGCCAGAAGCAGAACAGAAGCAAGGGTGTCAGTACTGCAAATCCCCCAACAATAACCTCGTGACTCCTTTTTGGGTCAAGACTAGTGAGGGTTCCCTGTCAGCTGGGTGCTTGTGCAGTGTCTCAGAAGAGGTTAAAATGCCACCCAGCTAATTTAGCAAAGCACCCACAGTTAGGTTTTGTTTTTACTGATGGTGCACATTCACACATGCCTTAGTGCACATACAATTTATTTTGCACATGGATGGAAAAGATTAGAGAAAACATTGGTCAGGACCCCTACAATTACGACTCCATGAAATGTCACATTTAAATACAGGCAGTCCCCGGGTTACATACAAGATAGGGACTGTAGGTTTGTTCTTAAGTTGAATTTGTATGTAAGTCGGAACTGGTACATATTGTAGGGGAAACTCTAGCCAAACATTTCTCCAGAGCTCAGTTTTATTCTCCCACACCTCACTTCCCTCAGTCCTTTATTCTCAAGCTGAAGTGTCTGCTGAGAAAAGCTGCTCCGCGTCTCCCTGGTCTGCTGTGGGAGCGCTAGCTTGGCGTGTCCCTGGTCTGCTGGGGGGAAGCAGCTAGTGCGGGGTTGCCTCACCCCGTTTGTAAGTAGGGATCTGATGTAAGTCGAATCCATGTAACCCGGGGACTGCCTGTAGCTGAAATAATATAATTTATTATTTTTATTATTCTATGACTGTAAAATTGACCAAAATGGGCCATTAATTTTGGTAAAACCTTGATTATATGTGACCAAACCCCATAAAAGCTGCATTTGCAAATCTGCAAATAAATGCCAGCTACCTGGTATTTGATCGGGAACATTACCTCTGAAATAAAGGCTGTTCTATCAGTATAAGTGAGAGGAAAATTGGGCCCATTTTCAATATAGGAATGTTTCCATCAATGGTGGAAATGTAGCACTGAGTTGAGACAATCTTCAAAAGAGAATATTCTGTTTCTGGTGCCATTGCAATCAAAGCAACATACATTTCCTCATTCATAGAAGATAAGGGTTGGAAGAGACTGGGCCCAGGACAGATGACTTTATTAGACTCAAATGAAGAAAACACAGGCAGATTTATCAAATATAGCATCAGTGATTGGACTGGAAATAGGAACTGAGAAACATACTGCCCATTAGAAACTCGAAGAGGATGGATTTGTAAATGTTATGGCAGAAGAGAAATTTAAAATAGGATAGTATTCCTAAAAAATACAAAAGACACACAAAAAAAGACAGAAATAGAAGAAAATCACTAGAAAAAATAAAAAAACTACTTACAAAGAAAATCCCTGTCAGGACATATGGCACAGCATGTGACAGCTTTGGCCATGGGCAGTAATATAAAATGGACACGGTGAGATAGATTTATCCAGTCTAGCCCTTGGATATTCCATGACATTTGTCACAATGTGGCCAAGTTCACATTGCTTTGGGAGCTTTAACTTTTATTTGAAATGTGAGCTTCAAAAGGGAAACTAATTTTTGTGATACCCCAGCTCCTTTTTTATTTTGTTATATGTTTTGCTTCTTTATGATGTACTGGTTTCCTTTTTAAAGATGGTATTTACCTTAGAAATTCTAGGAATTTTAGCTTTTCTTGGTTTGATGAAAGACCAGAGAACTTGAATTGGAGCTTCCCTGCCCATTACTGCTGTTACACTGTTAATAAAGAGATTTTTATTAAAATGTTTGACCAATGTCTGAGTTAAATTCATGTTCAACAAAAACAGAACAGACCCCTTCCTTAAAAAGAAAAGAAAAGCTTTGAATAATCATTCTGACTCAAAACCCTCTCCAATCTCAGTTGCACTGCTTTCATTTTTTTTTACCTGTGATTCCACATCCACATTCTACTAATTCTCCAGTCATCTGTAGAGTTTTTCAGGAAAAGATCTGACTTTCTAAGGTAAAAAAACTACTGGAAAAACCCCAAGAAGATTCTAAAAAGAATAGCTTCAACAACAAACAAACTCAAAAACAAAATGATAACCCATTTGAGGCCTTCCTTCTACAATATAGAGAAACAAAAAAGATCATAAACTCGGTTTTCTTCCATTTTCTGGTGGCTTATCATTTTAACAGGGCAATCAGCTCGCTCACACTTGGAAGGTGACACCTTCAAATTAGCTGTGTGACCCATTCACCCTTTAAAATGCTCTCATCAACTTTGTATGTAGGGTGAGCAATACCTGTGCTATTGGTGGAGTGGAAGACAGAGACTGGAACTAGTGATGGGTTACAGAGATATAATGACTGGGAGAGATCAATATAGAGGTAGCTAAGGAGGGCAGAGAGAGAACATCTAAAGGGGAAAAAGTAAAGATCAGAAAAGAAAAACATCTTGAAGGAAAAGAATATTTTAGAAAGAAAAACAAAAGCTTGTGCATTGAAGATGAAAGAGCAAAGAAAAGGACATTAAAATATAGAAGGAAACATGAAGAATGAGGGAAAAAGGAAAGAAGCTAGAAAAACACAGCCATAAGGCAAAGACTAACATTTTTTTTAAATAGAAAATTCATTTTATCCCACATCATGTGATAAACATGCCTCCCATTTACCTTGGTGCAATCCAATTAAGTTCAGTGATTGAGAGCAGAAGTTAGCTCTGTGATTTAATGCTATTTTGGTTGTTTCTCCTGAAAGGAAATCTGAAACTATTCCTGACTTTTGACAGCAGAGGATATCCCTGGCCTGACCACATAGAAGGGTTACCTTCTCTTGCTCCTTGTAGCATTAACATTTTATTAACGCAGATTTTTGTATGTAATTTCTGTGCTTTAAATGTTCACAAACTGATTCTGATTTCTTGCCAATGTGTTAATTTTCTCCATTTGTTGACGGAATAATTTGGACTGATAATTTTTCATTTTGACTATTGTTTATTTCTAGTTTGCCGTTGGTCACATATTATTGCTTCTGTTCCATGAGGGGGTGACTGAAATATTTCATCCAGAAAATAAGTGATAAGGCACTTTTTGGTGTGAAATTACAGAAAAATAATGGTATAAAAATGCATGAAGCTTTTGAGATTTGCAAGGATTTTTACAGATACCTAGCAATCCAGCATTAATCTTTTGTGCAAGTTGTCTGTGATACAAAATGTTAATTCCTTATAACTTGTGTGGTTTTTAAGGCAATGAGTTTAAAGGAGCCTAACTCTAATAGAAATTCAATTAATCACTGTTTAAATACATAATCTGATTTTAATGTTCCATTATCCTCCCCTAGGAGGAGGACTCACAGGTGTGTTTTGCCATCTTACAATTTAGTCAATTAGGAATTTTTCTGCATGCAAAGTTGTTTTTCTCCAGTGACAAAAGTTTGCTTGTTTCCGATGTCTCATTTGAAAACAAATTAAGATAAAATATTAAATAAATAAATAACATTAAACTTTGGATTGAGACAAAACTTGGGATATTTCAGCCTTAGAGGAGAAAATTTGAAACCATTAGACTGTGAGGGACTCCAAGAAGATCTCACCAAACTGAGTGATTGGGCAACAAAATGGCAAATGAAATTTAATGTGGATAAGTGTAAAGTAATGCACATCGGGAAAAATAACCCCAACTATACGTACAGTATGATGGGGGCTAATTTGGCTACGACAAATCAGGAAAGAGATCTTGGAGTTATCGTGGACAGTTCTCTGAGAACTTCTACACAGTGTGCAGCGGCGGTCAAAAAGGCAAATAGGTTGCTAGGAATTATTAGGAAAGGGATAGTAAATAAGACCCAGAATATCTTACTGTCCCTGCATAAAACTATGGTACGCCCGCATCTTGAATACTGTGTACAGATGTGGTCTCCTCACCTCAAAAAAGATATTTTGGCCTTGGAAAGGGTTCAGAAAAGGGCAACTAAAATGATTAGGGGTTTGGACTTTTCAGTCCAAACTGGGACTTTTCAGTTTAGAAAAGAGGAGACTGAGGGGGGATATGATAGAGGTCTATAAAATCATGAGTGGTGTGGAGAGGGCTGATAAAGAAAAGTTATTTATTAGTTCCCTAAATAGAAGAACTAGAGGACACCAAATGAAATTAATGGGGAGCAGGTTTAAAACTAATAAAATAAAGTTCTTCACACAGCGTGTAGTCAACCTGTGGAACTCCTTGCCAGAAGAGGCTGTGAAGGCTAGGACTATAATAGAGTTTAAAGAGAAGCTAGATAATTTCATGGAGGTTAGGTCCATAACAGGCTATTAGCCAGGGGATAAAATGGTGTCCTTGGCCTCTGTTTGTCAGAGGCTGGAGAGGGATGGCAGGAGAAAAATCACTTGATCATTGTCTTCAGTCCACCCTCTCTGGGGCATCTGGTGCTGGCCACTGTCGGTAGACATGATACTGGGCTAGAAGTATCTTTGGTCTGACCCAGTACGGCCGTTCATATGTTCTTATGTTCTTATGAAGTGGGAGTTAAACAAGCTTTAACTAGCCTTGTTTGCACCCCTTTCCAGTCCCAGCTGCTGCCATCACTGGATCAGATTGTTCATGGCCACTGTACGAATGGAGGAAGGTGCACAGAGCCTTTCCTTCTTTTACCCGCTGCCTATGTGCCAGGCATCTTTGTAGTTATTTCACTCTTTTGAGAGCAGCAACTCCATGTTGGTTCCTAGTAAGGGAGGAAACAGGGCAATCACTGAAAAAGAGCACATGGTTGTATGCTAAAAAACATGACAACAGGCACATTTCCCCTGTGCTGCTTACACAAATGACCTCTGAGAGACATTGCACCCCATCAGAGGGGGTAGCAGAATCTGTATCACCTCCAAAGAGAGCCAGAGACTAATAGCAGTCTTGACAACCCCCCAAATGGCTTAAAAATCATGAGGTTTTATAAGATTTATTCTGATTCTTTAGGTGTTGGAGTCTTTTGGGTTCATGTTTTCAAGCCCTTTTTTGCAATTATGAGACATGAAAGCTTTTTTTAAATGAAAGCTGAAATTCTTGTTTGTTTTCAGGACTTCAGGAGCTAAAGCTTTAAGGAAAACACTGAATTTATGAGACTTAAAAAAAATTATTGTAAGAGCTGGTGATACTTTAATGGAGATAATCTACTCTGTAATAAGCTGCTGCTTTACCCACTCATACAGAGATTTCAAACAGAACCCAAACTGATCTCTTGCCCAGATCAAATATAGCATCATCAAAATCCCATGGTAGGTTTACTAAAAACTGGTACACCAGGAATGATCCTGATCCCATAAAACTGTCCAGTTGGCAGTGTGATTGCTACCTTCCGAAAGGGACAATCTTGGGGAATCCTGGGCTAAGTTTACACTGGTGCTTTGCAGCGCTGTAACTTTCTGGCTCATGGGTGTGGAAAAACACATCCCCTCTCCGCCACCTCCTGAGCACAGCAACTCACAGCACTGCAAAGTGCCAGTGTGAACTAGGTTACAGAACTGACTGCTTCACTCTCAGGGCTGTTGGCTACTGTCTTCCTGCAGGTGGCTAGCAGAGCACTGAGGACATGTCTGCACTGGGGAGCGTCCGTACTACCCCGCCTGTTATTTTGAAGTAAGGGGCTTCTTATTTCGAAGTAACAACTCCTGCTTGTGAAGAGGAATATGCTTATTTTGAAATAATTATTTTGGGAATTATGATGTTGAAATAAATAGTCTGGTAGTGTAGACATAGCCTGAGAGAGCTCTCTTCCAGCGCTCCTAAGCTGTATATAAACTACATCCCTTTTTCGATAAAGGGATGTAGATTAGGCACATCGATATTGCAAATGATTTAATGGCAGTTGCCACTTTTATTCGAAACAGGGCTTTTTTGGGGAAAAAAAACCCCTCCCCCCAGCAGTTTAGACGGGGCATTTTCAACAGGAATGCCCCCTTTTGAAAGATCCTGTACAAAAAATGAGGAGTACAGGATCTTTCAAAAGGGGGCATTTCTGTCGAAAATGCCCCATCTAAACTGTCGGGTTTTTTTTTCCCGAAAAAGCCCCCTTTCGAAAAAAAGCGGTAACCGCTTTTATGCACATGGAGTGCGGGATATTTAAATCCCGGCTTCATTTGCAATATCGACGTGTCTAATCTACATCCCTTTATCGAAAAAGACATGTAGTTTAGACACAGCCCTACTGTGGCTGCACAAGCTTTTAAGTGTGTAGACCAAGCCCTGGGCAGGTGGCTACTCTACCCCATCCCACACTGGGCTATACTGAAAGTACTTGCTGTAGCTGAGATGTGCAAAGCAAAGAGTGGGGGGAAGCTGGGGAGAGGTCTGGGGTGACTTGGTAGGCTTTACATAGTGATAAAGTAGTGGTTCTCAAACTTTGTATTGGCGACCTCATTCACACTGCAAGTCTCGGAGTGTGAGCCCCCCCATATAACTTAAAAACACATTGTTTTATATTTTACACTATTATAATTGCTAGTGGCAAAGCAGGCTTCAGTGGGTGGCAGCTGTCAGCTCACAACCCCCCATGAGAGGGTTCACAACCCCCATTTTGGAAAACCCTGCAATAAAAAGTTGTGTTTGCTAGGAGAGATGCATTCCTGTTAGAGAATAAACCAGAGGAGTGGCAGGAGGGGAGGGAATCTGTGGTGTGGAGGGTTTACTGTTTTCTTTGGGTGTCTGTGATTTGTCTCCTGTGGAGCTGTGATTTTTTTGTTTTTGTTTTGAGTTTTATTTAATCAGCATGGACGACGAGAGCTATAGTGTAGCCAGCAGTCCTTTCCATGACTGTGATTGTCAGGCCAGGCTTTAGGGGAGACCCTGTGTTAACAGGATGCGATTCCTAGCTTCTGTTAGCAATCCTGCCAGCCAGAGCTGAGCACTGCACTGTTTCAAGAGAGACTCCTCCTCATACCCATCATACTCTAGGCCTGACTCCTCTCTATTGAAATGTGTCTGCGTCTAAAATCTAACATGCCAGTCAGTATCATCATACAATGCTGAAACCTCACTTGTCTTTTAACCATGTTCCCCCCATCTGTTTCTGCTCTTCTCGGCCTCAGACCGTAGCATGGCTTGGGGACGCAGTTAAAATGCTAGGTCCTAATTACACGGCTGGGTGGAAGAATGTTTTGAATGTGAGATGGAACAGCTGCATGGTGAGTGTGTCTCTCCCTACCTCCCTGTCCCCCATGTCTCTTAGTGTATTACAGAGAAGCCGGGAGAGAGGGGAAGAATGGGTTCCTGGACAATACGTGCTTTGCATCAGATTCCTTTTAGTTTTAGCTTAAGTAAACTTCAGCTTTCTGAAAGGACTGAGTATTTTTCTGTACAGTGAATGTCAGCAGGTTGGTTCCCTGGTTCCCTTCACTGTCACCTATCTCCTCCGCTTCCTCTCTGTGTCACAGCCGGCCACACCAGACTCTCCCCCAGTGCTAAGAATCTGGGTAACCAGCAAGAGAAAATGCAAATTCCATTGATTAGAAGAAATTTGATATGATTGGCACTGCTGAAACCTGCTGGGACAATTCATGTGATTACAGCAGGGATGGGGAAACTTTTTTGGGCTGGGGGCCACTGACTCAAAATCAGTTGGGGGGCCGCACACAAGTGAGAAGAAAAGAAAAAAAAAACCCAAACCAAAACTAACCCTCACTGACTGAGAAAGACGCTCCAGTCTAATAGATTTGGTCTGCTTCAGCCCTGTAGTGGGGCAGCGGGGCAGGGGGAAGGCTGGAGCACCAGCTTCCCAAAGCTGAGGGAGGGGTCATGAGCCTTGGGAGCTGGATCCATGCAAATCGGGGCTGCATCTGGCCCTAGGGTTGCCAGGTGGCCGGTTTTCTATCAGACAGTCTGTTTTTTGGGCCCAGAGGGCCCATGTGCAATCTCGGTATTTCCTGGTTTTCCTGATGGGCACCGGACGGAAGCCTGGCGGGGGCGGGGGGAGTGACTGGGGGGCAGGGCGCGATCGGTGCTGGGAGCCCTGGTTGCATGTGAGGAGCTGGGGCAGCCCAGTCCATGTTCCTGTGCACTGGTCAAGTGCGTTGTAGAGCTGCAGCCGGACTGACTCGCGCGGCTGATACACTCCCCTGCCCCCTCCGCCAGCTCTGCATCCTGCTGGCTGGTTCCTGCTCTGGATCTTCTCCGGCCAGCCCCGCTGCACCCTCCAGCCCTGCTTCTGGCGGCCAGTTCTCCCCTCCTCCTGAGCTCCCCTGGCCAGTTCTGCCCCCGCCGGCCCCCTTCCCCCGATATCCCGCGGCCAGCCCCGTGCCGCTCGACCCCCCCCCCCACCAACCAGCCCTGTTTCCCATTGGCCCCCCCATCTCCCCTGGCCAGACCAGTTGCCCCCCGTTAGCTCTGTTTCCCGCCCACCCCCCTTCCTGGCCAGCACCGCTCCTCTCCTGGCTGGTCCCATGAAGCGTGTCCGGTATTTTTTTTTTATGACTACCTGGTAACCCTAGCAGTGATCCTATCCCTGTGATTACCACAGAGATTTAAACTGAGAAGCAACTTGCTTTCCCCCCCTCGAATTCCCCTATGGTTCCCAACCCCCCAGCCCCCATGGTTACCTGGTTCTGCAAGGCTGCCAGCACAAAATGGTCTTGGAGTCTTTTTTTTTTCTTTCTGTTCAACAGCTTTGGTTCCCCCCCCCCTTTTTTTTCCTTCAATAGAATTTTTTCTCTGTGTTTATTTTGGGGGATGGGGGAGTGTTCGGTATTTTTGTTTCAACCATCTGGCAACCCTATCTAGCCCCTGGGCCTGAAGTTCCTCACCCTGGATTAGAATTTTTAAATAACTAGTAACAACAGTAGCAACTGAAAACGAAATTGAAATTGTAAGTTATCACTTTAAATGCTGGGGGTTATTCCTGGTCCTGCTTGAGAGCTATGGGTTCCCTGTAGGGAAGGCTGTAATATGGGCCTAGCAGCAGTGGATCTGAAAAGAGCCATCCTATCATAAAATGGGGAAAGCTGTGCCTCTCTGCCTTCGGGAGCAGACTGCTTTGTCTCTCCCAGTCATGGGGTTCTTTGGTGTTATCATTCTGAATGTTAAGAAATAGTGTTTCACTGCAACTCTCTGGCTAGAGTATTTTATGTTTCCGTTGAACTCTGCTGCATGTATGGCATGAATACAACAGCCTGTGCAGGAAATCAGAGTAGGTGAAAAAGGTGAGGAGTGGCACTCCTCACTAATGATACTGTTACCTGTGTTAGAAATATGGGTAACTCCGAGGCACAGTGTCTCTACGACACAGGGATCAATGTGCAGGGGGCTACTTTTGTAAACAATAGATAGCTGCCTAACATAAAAGGTATTTGAGCCAACACCAGGTAACTGTTTTGGGCTTCTTTATGATAGATGAAGATGAATCACTCACTGGACTGGAAGTTGGTGGTTGCTATAGGGACCAATGATCACGACCTGATTACATTCAAAATGGGCATTGCTGTGATCACTGCTGGAGTACTGAGTCCAGTTCTGGGTCCCACAATCCATGAAGGAAGCTGGTGAACTGGAGAGAGTTCAGAGAAGAGCCACAAGAATGATTAAGGGATAAGAAAACGTGTGTTATAGTGATAGAATCAAGGAGCTCCAGCTTTTTAGCTTAACAAAAAGAGAAAGTTAAGGGTGACTTGATCGCCATCTGTAAGTACCTACTGGGGCACACATATTTAACAGATGGCTTTTCAGTCAAGCAGAGAGGTACAACCAGAGCCAGTGCCTGGAAATTGAAGCTAGACAAATTCAGACTGGCAATAAAAGATATAATCTTTAAACAATAAGGCTGTGTCTAGACTGTGCATCCCTTTTCCGTAAAAGGGATGCAAATTAGACACATCGCAGTTGCAAATGAAGCAGGGATTTAAATCCCCCCCGTTTCATTAGCATAAAAATGGCTGCTGCTTTTTTCCGGCTCGGAGCTTTGCCGGAAAAAAGTGGCAGCCATGTTTACAAATGAAGCGGGGGGGATTTAAATCCCTACTTCATTTGCAATTGTGATGTGTCTAATTTGCATCCCTTTTACGGAAAAGGGATGCAGTCTAGACACAGCCTAAAGGTAATTAACTATGGAAGAATTTACCAAAGTTTGTGGTGGATTCTCAAATCAGGATTGGATTTATTTTAAAAATCTGCTTTAGGAATTATGTTGGGGAAGTGTAAAGGACTCCACTCACTGCAGGCACACCTCCTTTTGGCTAGGTCTGGGAATGGGCACTCACCTAGTCCAGCACCTCCTTCTGCTAGTTGCTGGGGCTATGGCCCTTCTTTTTTTGTGACTCAGAATGTTACTCCAGAAAAGGAGGGCTATCTAGTGACCTAGATGGATGGCTGGGTTATGAAGATGGAGCAAAGTCCCACCGGACAAGTTGTCCATACACTGTCTTAAATGGTCTTCTAGGTTCAGTGCCATTGGAAATCCAGGCCCTCCCTCTCCACTGGGTTCCCACCCTGGGACTCTGTAACCAGCAGTTAAACTCTGCCAGTGCCACTACATGCTGCTCTTTCCCTGGTCTTCTTCCTACCCAGCCTCTCTTCCTCATAATTTCTCTGGGTTAACTCTCCTTTCAGGGCTAGGATCTTCAAGGTTTCTTCCTCTGTGACTGTAGACTCCCTCTCTGCAGCCCTCTGCTGTTGACAACTTTCTGACTTCATACTAACCCCTTAACTCCATTAATCTGAAGGAGTGGGTTGTGCCCACAAAAACTCATGATCCCATCTCCATGTTTTGTTAGTCTCTAAGGGTGTGTCTAGACTACCTAGTTTTGTCGACAAAAGTGGACTTTTGTTGACAAAACAATACCAGCGTCTACATTACCGCGGAGTTCTGTCGACATAACGTCGACAGAACTCCGCGGTTTTGTCGACGCTGGTATACCTCATTTTACGAGGCATAACACTTTCTGTCGACAGAACTCTGTCGACAGAAGGTGTTATTGCCTGTAACACTGCGTACAGACTACGGATTTCTGTCGACAAAGCGGCTTGCTTTGTCGACAGAACTCCATGTGTCTGGACGCAAATTGTCGACGGAAGTTTTGTCGACAGTATCTGTCGACAAAACTTCCGTCGACAAAACGCGGTAGTCTAGACGTACCCTAAGGGTATGTCTACAATGAGTAATGGTAGTTTGAAATAGGAAGCCTAATCCAAACTACCTAGTTTATGCCACGTGTAGCCGCGGGCATGGAGTCCGAACTAGTGGACATTTAAAAATGGCGACGCCCGGCAATATGCAAATGAAGCCCGGGAAATTCAAATCCCGGGCTTCATTTGCAACTCCGGTTGCCTATATTAACCACCCTAGTTCGAACTAGGGTGGTAGTGTAGACATACCCTAAGAGTATGGCTACACCACAGAGTTTTGTCAGAAAAACGGCTGTTTTTCTGACAAAACTTGTGGAACATCCATACTGTAATTGCATTCTTTCAAAAGTAAATCGAAAGAATAGAAAGCTTTTTCCAATGTTGGTACTCCTCTCTCTGGGGAAGACCGTGTTTTCCAAAAGAGCTCTTTCGGAAAAAGGTGTATGTGGAGGGGGAGGAGGGTTTTATTTTTTTCGAAAGAAGAGACCTCCCACAAATAGCACAGATGCCCAGGTGGCCACTCCATACAAAGTAATCACAACTCTAGAGTTCCTGTCTCCTGGCTCCTCTTACAGCTGCAGACACCCTGGACAAGCCTTGTGGCAGGAATCCGGCTCACCACACGGTTTTCCCTGCCACAGGTCTTGCCACCCATGGCACAGCCACAAGCCCCCCAAGAGCCCGATGGCCCTCACAGGGAGCAGCTCTGGGGTCCCAGAACCCACCCAGGGGGACCAAGAAGTGGGCACCCTCCTGGTCTGGACCAGAGATCCTGTCCCTCCTTGAGCTGTGAGTTGAGCAGGAGACCTTGCAGGATCTCCGCTCCAAGAGCCGCAATGTGGACATTTATGGCTGGATGGCTGTATCCCAGGCCAAGTGTGGACATCTACCCTGGACCTTGGAACAGGTCCAGAGTAAGGTGAAGGAGCTCTGCCAGGGATATGTCCAGGCCACAGAGCGCAGTTTGCACCCAGGGGCAGGACACCACACCTGCTCATACTTTGACGAATTGTACCGGATCCCAGGGGATGGGGAAACATCTTTCCCACCCATCCTCATGGACTCCGACCTGGAGACCCCCATCATCTCAACGGAGGAGGAGCAGGAGGACCAGGGCCAGCTGGAGGCGGAGGAGGAGGAGACGGACACCATGACCCTCTTCCTTGAGCCTGGGCCAGTGAGCCAGGATGTCTCCCAGGCCTCCTCTGATGCCTAGGAGGGATCTTCAGGTGAGTGATTCCACTTTGTCACACACACAGGGAGGGTGGGAGAGGTGGGCGCACAGGGGCGGGGGGCAAGTGTCTCTCTGGCTGAACATTGTGCTGCGGTCCATGTTCGTGCAATCACGTGCAGCGTTAGTGTGTGGCACGCGGACATAGCAGGCAGCCCCTGAGAATGGGTGAGCCTCAAGGGAGGCCATACATGTCCTGCCATGCAGGGGAGGAGCGCCCCAGCTGAAAGCAAGCTAGCCACAAGGGTGCAGGCACAACCCCCCCGACTAAAGACTGCTGCACGCAGCACACAGGCATGTCCGCACATGTGAGGCAGTAGTTGCTCCCACAGACAGCGCTGGGAGCCACACCTTTGTGTGTGGGCCCCAGGGAGGGCCAGGCTGCTCCTGGCTCCTCTGCCACCCATGAGGGGATATCACAGTGCTGGACACTTCTCTGGCCTGCTTGTCCGTGGGCTGAGGTGGGGGTGGGAGTGGGAAGTGGGCAGCATTGTCATCTGGGTACGTCGGGGCCCATGAGGCAGGGCCCACTGTGCAGGCCACACATTGCCTTGCTCCCAGGACATCCCCCTCCTCTGCCCCAAGGATGGTTGGTCGCTGCTCACCGAGGAGGGCACGGCCTCAGGGACAATGTCTGCAGGGATGACTGACCACCTCTTCCTCTGTGTGTTCTCCACAGCTGGACCAGCTGGGACTGAGGGCCAAGTCACACACCACAGCCACCTACCAGAGCCTGGGGGCCTGAAGGTGCACAAGGGCCCAAGAAGACCTCATGTGCCAGCACATCAGCATCCTGCACAACATGTAGCAGACCCTGGTGCACAAGGTCCGTGAGGACGTGGAGTGGCAGAACCATGCATGGGACCAGCTGATGCAGCGGTGTGACAACGTGTGTGTTGTCATGTTGCTCATGATGGCACACCTGCCTGATGCCACTGCTACTGGCTACCACCCTCCTGCCCCCTGCTATGCCAATTCCCCTGCCGGCTGCGCCCCCGCTATGCCTCTGTTCCCTCCCCATGCGATGCCTATGCCCCATCCCCCTGATCCCACTGCCAACCCTGATCCCGCTCCAGCCCCCCTTCCTGTCCACCTCTCTGTGCTCCCCGGACCCACCCAACCCCAACTCCGATGAGGTCCCCGCACCCGAGGTGGACCATCGAGCTGCCCCCATGCACTTCACAGTCCTGAGCCCCCCCCTCCAGGTTATGAGCCCTCTCCTCCCCCAGGTTATGAGCCTCCTTTTCCCCTGCCCACTTTTTCTTAATGTTACATCAATACAGACTTCATTTTTTTCAAAATCAAACGTGTGTGTTTATTGAGAGGTCAGGGAAAAGGGTGAAGGGAGGGGTTGTGGTGGGGAAGGGATAGGGCTGCAAGCCAGAAGCCCTAGTTTGGGAGGCCCTGGGGAGAGTTACTGGGATCCTTCACAGATCCTCTCCCTCAGGGCCTCCCAGATGCGCACCCCAGCCTGATAGGCCTGGCAGATGGCAGCTGTTCTCGGCTGCTCAAACGTTCGCCCCTCGCTGCCAGCGTCAGCCCCTCACCCCAGGAGGAAGGCCTCCCCCTTCCTCTCTGCAATGTTGTGGAGGACACAACATGCAGTCACCACCTCGGGGATGTTGTGCTCCCCCTCATCCAGGGGGGTCAGCAGACACTGGAAACATGCCTCGAGGTGGCCAAAGGCATACTCAACCTGGATCCGGGCCTGGTTCAGGTGGGCATTGAATTGGTCCCTGCTGGGGTCCAGGTGGCCAGTGAGTGTATAGCTTCATCAGCCACAGCATGAGGGGGCAGGCTACGTCCGAAATGATGCACAGTGGCAACTGCACATCCCCAATGGCAGAGTCCTTGGGGGGAAAATGTGCCCACCTCCAGCTTGTGGTACAGGCTGAAGTTTCTGAACACTTGGGCATCATGTGCCTTGCTGGACCACCCACAAAAATGTCTGTGAAGTGTCCGCAATGGTCGACCAGGGTCTGCAGCACCATTGAAAAATAGCCCTTCCGATTTCTGTACTGGGCTGCTTGATGGTCCGATGCGCGGATTGGCATGCGGGTCCCATCTATGGCTCCACTGCAGTTCGGGAACCCCAGGGCAGAAAATCCGGCCACAATTGAGTCCAGGTCTCCCAGGGGAATGACCCTCCACAGCAGAATGGAGTTGATGGCCCTAACAACTTGCAGAAGGAGACAAACACACAAAACAGAGAATGAGAGAGGGAGTGCCTGAGCATTGGGAGGTGCCCGACCCCCTTCCATCTTCTCCCCCCAAAACACTCCAGGAGCCACCTCCCATGAGGCTGCTCCCCCAGCATCAGGGCTGTGTGAGGGCAGGATGGCACAACCCCCCATGGATGGGGCTTCTCCTTACCCCCACTCCACCCCCCATAGCTCCCAACCCTCCTTTCCTGCATCCCGAGAGTGCCTCACCTCTATGAGGAGGGTCCCGACAGTGGTCTTCCCCACACCGAACTGGTTGCCTACCGACCAGTAGCTCACAGGGGTGGCGAGCTTCCAGAGGGCGATTGTGACCCGCTTCTCCAGGGGGGAAGGCCGGCTACAAGTGGGTGTCATGTCTACAGAGGGCAGGGGTGAGCTAGGCACATAGCTCCAAAAAGGTGGCTTTCCGCATGCGGAAGTTTTGGAGCCACTGCCTCTCCACTGTGGGTTGCGGTTGCCAGAATGTAGCTCCTGCACCCAGGGAGAGGGCCCCCAGAATAAGCTTGGGGTCGAGCTTGGTTAGGACCAGGAAGGCAGCTGGCACAAAGTGCTGCAAAAACTTCAGCATGGCCGTGTGGGGCCATCGCATGCCCAGGGGCAGCTCTGATTCCATGGCACAGAGAACAAAGCTGTGGTGTCCAAAAAAGAACAGGGCAACCACAGCAGGCACTGCTGAAGCTTTGCTGTTCCCCGAAGAGATAGCGAGCATACAGCAGAAGCAGAGAAACGGCTGTCCAGGGGGGTCCCTTTAAGTGCATGTCTCTGCAAGGCTCTGGCACCAGCACTCGGAAGCAACTGGTGACGGAAAGCCCTGCCAGAAGTGGTTCCGGGTGGCCTTTTATGCAGGAGAGCGTCCTATCAGCCTGAATGCTCTTTCAAAAAAGAGCATCACTTTTTCGATGCACTTTTGTGTGTTGACGTTCTGTTTTGCAAGAAGCTTTTTTGGAAGATCTCTTCCGAATAAAGCTTCTTCTGAAAGACGCCAGCAGTCTAGACATAGCCTGAAGTGCTGCAGGACTATTTGCTGGTTTTAAGTTTTCACTAGCTTGCTTCTTCATGGGCTATTAAGCCTAGGTCTTCTTCCAGATGGAGCCAGGTAACATTATTGGCCTCTCAGGCCAACATTAACTCTTTCAGCATCTGTGTGTGCTACTGTCATGACTAATTCTCCACTCTGGCATCATGATTGCAGAAGTGGAGGCCTGCAAAAGCAACCCCAAAACCTTATATTTCCAGGCTTTGGTATAAAACTTCCTCCCAAAATCTTAAAAACCTAGATTTTGGGGATAAAATCCGCTGCCACCATCAATCTGCTTTTGAACCCACAAACAGGGGTGGATACTTGAAACCAACCCCAGGGCTCCCAAAGCTCTTTTCCTCAAAGAGATTGAAAAAGAACAGAGAAAATACAAATTGCTGTCTGTGGTAGTAGTCCCCTAGTCAGAGGCATGCAGAAATCCACAGACAGATCTTCCAGGACACAGAAATGAACCAATACCAGGTTAATAAAAAAGAAAGAACTTTTATTACCAAAACAATACTCCTGTTGCAAGCATAAAGACTAGATGGAAAAAGTCACCAATTAATATACTCATGGGGGACCCCCATGGGCTCAGATCTTAGTTACAGAAGAGAGGGAAAAAAACCATTTCTATCAGCACAGACATCAGACCCAAATTCCCAAAACAGAAAACAATAAACCCTGACGGATTTATCTAGATTTTGCCCCACTTACACATTATGAAGAGTCTTTTTCTTGTAGAGAGATGTGTCTTGTCTCCCTCAGTATCTAGAGAGCAAAACTGGCTAGAGACAAAGGAGGGAAAACCCCAAAATTCCTTTGTCTAAGTTTGAAATCCCTACCTGCATTTCTGTTGGCTGACCGCTACCTAGCTAGGTTAACCCCTTAGTCCCCAGGCTTCTGCCCAACCCTCATGATCATAGAATCATAGAACCATAGAGCTGGAAGAGACCTCAGAAGGTCATCAAGTCCAGCCCCCTGCTCTAGGCAGGACCAATCCCAACTAAATCAACCCAGCCAGGGCTTTTTCAAGCCGAGACTTAAACACCTCTAGGGATGGAGACTCCACTACTTCCCTAGGTAACCCATTCCAGTGCTTCACCACCCTCCTAGTGAAATAGTTTTTCCTAATATCCAACCTGGACCATTGCTCCTTGTTCTGCCATCTGTCACTACTGAGAACAGCCTCTCTCCATCCTCTTTGGAACCTCCCTTCAGGAAGTTGAAGGCTGCTATCAAATCCCCCCTCACTCTTCTCTTCTACAGACTAAACAGACCCAACTCCCTCAGCCTCTCCTCATAAGTCATATGCTTCAGCCCTCTAATCATTTTGGTTGCCCTCCGCTGGACCCTCTCCAATGCGTCCACATCCTTTTTGTAGTGGGGGGCCCAGAACTGGACACAATACTCCAGATGTGGCCTCACCAGAGCCGAATAAAGGGGAATAATGACATCTCTGGATCTACTGGCAATGCTCCTCTTAATGCAACCTAATATGCCATTAGCCTTCATGACAGTTGCACACTTGATCACAATAAGTTCTATGGCCTATGTTACGCAGGAGGTCAGACTAAATGATCTCAATAGGTCCTTCTGCCTTTAGAATCTAAGAACCTATGAAAAAATCAAAAATCATTCCAACCAGTGTGTATGTGTGTAAATACATTATACTTACTGCTTTCATGAGCAAAACTGATTGTGAGAAAAATGTGACTGAATATTGAGAGCTTTTAAGAAGGTTTTTTTTTTTGGGGGGGGGGGGGGGGTTTGCTGACCAAAAAGACATGATTCAACAATCAAGAAAGAGGGAAACTATGGCTAAAAAACTAGGTGGGTTCAGTGGTGAAGTGATGGCAGAATTTAGAAGTAAAAGAAGAATATATAATAAATGGGAAAAGAGAAAATGAGAAAACAATCAGTATAAATTAGAAACTATAAAGAGGCAAAAAAAGACATCCAGGAAAAATGTGCGGCTAAAGAATACAAAGAGATTTAAAGTATATTGGCAACCAAAGAACTCCTAGAAAGTATAGAAGTCAATCCTTTGTAAAAATGTTAATAAAGACACAGGAAAGACAATAGAGTTAAATATTTCTGTTCTGCATTTGGAAAAAAGCAAGATGAGAGACTCATATAACATGTGGCTGATGAAGTACTTTCTAATCCATTATTAACTAAGGAGCATGTTAAACATTTTACAGTCAATAGGCCCAGATAACTTGCACTCCCAAATCCTAAAAGAGTTGACTGACAAGATCTCTGGCTAACTGATGTTCATTTTAACACCGTTTGGAATATGGGGAAAATGCTAGTATTCAAAGAGGGCAAGCAGGATGATCTGGGTGACTGTAGGTTACTTATCTGGACCTTAATCTTGGAGAAAATAATGGGAAAAACTCATACAGGTTTCATCTGATAAAGAATTAAAGGTCAGGAATATTATTAGCGCCAGTCAACATGATAAGATGGAAAATAAGTCCTGTCAAATTAATTTCAGTTTATTTTTTTGATAAGAGTGCAAATTGCACTGATGGTAACATCATAGATGCAATATATGGAAGGAAAAACCTCAGAATAGATATTTCAGAATAAGTACTGGTGAATAGCTGGCTGTTCCTCAGTAGTTTGTTGTGTGGAAATCTTATTCTGTATTAAGAGTATCTTCATTTGGGTTAGCTTGACCCACTTTGTCAGTGGATAAACCTAATCCATAAATAGGCACTCTTAGCCCTGAATTTTAGGGAATAACCCCCCATATTTCAAAATAATAAGCAGAGCGTCCACACTACCAAGTTTGTTATTTCGAAATAATGGGCTGGTTATTTCGAAATCTATATTTCTGTTTTCCTTGGGGAATAACACTCATTTCAAAATAGCATTAGTACGGATGCTTTGCTGCTGCTATTTTGAAATAATTGGCCTCCAGAGGCCTCTCACAACTGCGCTTCTGACCGCTCTGGCCACACCTGCCATCTCCACTGGTCACCTCCTCCTGCAGAGCTTAAAACTCCAGGTTGCAGGTGAAGGGCTTCTTGCATGTGGCCAGTTTTGCCAGCCCAGTGCGAGACAATAGCATCCCAGGAGCCATGGCAGCCAACACTCCTTCAGAGTCTCCCACAGCTGCCAACACACCTGCTGCACCCTTGGATGCCATGTCCAGGGATGCAGGAGCACTCTGGCCTGGCCTGGTGTGGAAATCCTGGACCTCATCAAGGTCTGGGGGGAGGAGACCAACTTCCAGGATCTCTGCACCAAAAAGTGAAATGCAGACGTGTACAGCCAGATCACCGCCAACCTGGCTGACAAAGGCCACAACTGGACCCTGCACCAGGGCCACATGAAGGCGAAGGTGCTCCGGCAGGCCTACCACAAGGCCAGGGAGCAAAGCAGATGCTCCAGGGCAACACCACATACATGCCACTACTATGAGCAGCTGGATGCCATCCTGGGAGGGGAACAGGTCACCTCCCCTTCCCATCATCATGGAGTCCAGCCAGGACACGTCCGGTGTCAGCCTCCACGAGGGCAGAGTTGCAGATGAAGAAGAGGAGAATGAGGAGGCCAGCCAGGCTACCATGCACAACACCCTTGAGCCATTCCTTCCCCTCCCCCTCCCCACTTCCCAGGATGTCTCCCAGGCTTTGGAGGAACCAGGGGAGGGAACTTCAGCTGAGTTCTATAACTTTCCCTATTTACACGTGTGGTTGGACAATGTGCTACAAGGGGCTGCGTGCTCCTCTCTTGGCCTACTCAGCCTGGGGGTTGCACAACAGCCTGTGCATGGGGATGCACATGAAGCACTAGTCCAGAGCACTCATCCCCATGACGCTCTCACACAGGAACCACTCACTCCTCACAAGGTTCCTGGAGAGGCCTGCCTTACTCTGGCCTCCGTGATGGGACACCTTCCCACAACAAGCCACCACTAAGTAGGCTGGGATCATGGAACCACACAGCAGTACCGCACATGGCACAGGCTCATGCCTTCACTCAGGCAGCATCTGTTTCCAATCAAGCACGGTGATATGGAGGAGACGGAGCTCATGCATAGGAACCTGCCAGGAGGAGGAAAAAGGAAGAACCCTGCCACTCACACACAGCTCCCCCAACAACTGCCCTCTTCCAGTGGGCAGGGATAGAAGTTCTCTCTCTGTGGGACACTGCCAGTGATGGACCCAGTGTGTGCAGGACACAGAAGGAAGCTGAGCCCCCTCATCCCTTCCTCCCAGCCACAGGCTCCTGTCCTGGCTGGCACCTTCCCATGCCAGCTTGTCCCCAGGCTCTGGGTGTACTGATGCTCCCCTGAGATGTCCATGCCCCTGCTGAAAAGTGCTCACTGTCTAGGCAAGAGATGGCCTTGCCCAAAGCACATCGCCTCGTCTGAACTGAGACCTTTGGTGTTAGCTCAGAGATCAGGGCCAGGCTTCATGCACAGTGTCTCCCAGGAGGACTGCCCCTGTGACCTTTCTTCACAGCTGGGCCAGCTGCTAGCGTGGCATGTCACCCCCTCCTCTGCACGACTCCGCGGGATCTGCAGGTGGAAATGCACCTGGGAGGACCTCATGTGTGAGCAGATGGGCTGCCTGCAGTCCCTTGTCCAGGACCTGAATAAGGAACGCCAGGAGTGGGCTGCTAACTGGGAGCAGAGGAAGGCCATTTGGGACCAGCTGGCATGCCAGCAAAAGGCCATATGATCCTCCCTCACCTCGGTGATGGATCGCATGGCTGCGTGCATAGAGCAGACCACCAGCCTAGGGATGTTAAATATTGGGTAATTGAATTGTCAATTAACCTCATGAATTCTTATCAGTTACTCAACTATTCTATAGTTTCTGAGGGTGGGGACAGCAGCCACTGCAATCTGAGCTGGCCGGTCCATGATCAAGGATTGAGCTGGGCTGCTGGCCAGCCTGCAAAAAAAAAAAAAGCATTGACAAGAGGGGGAGGAGAAGAGGGAAATGCATGCGGTTTAGCTTTTGCTTATCAATTAATTAGTTAATTGATTACACTATTACATCCCTACACCATCCTTTTCTCCGCCACTCCCCCCCCCCCATGGCTTCCCCTCCTATCCTACCAGGAACTTCCTGGGCCACAGAACATGGGGGTGGTGGGACCTCTCAGGCAGCCAAAGCCTCCCAAACAACCACGGGCAGGCGCCAGTCCCAGACCTATCCCTGAGCTCCCCTCCTCTCATTTCTCCCTCCTCATTCCAAGTTCTT
The DNA here is from genome assembly GCF_052426305.1 of Pelodiscus sinensis. Classification (NCBI taxonomy): domain Eukaryota; kingdom Metazoa; phylum Chordata; order Testudines; family Trionychidae; genus Pelodiscus; species Pelodiscus sinensis. The sequence goes on along the minus strand of NC_143052.1, from coordinate 142,539,181 downwards.
TCCCTGGTTCCTCCCCTGTTCTATGTCCCCCCAATAAACAGTCCTGTTGTTTCTCAAAAGAAGGCTTTTTTATTTGCTCTGCAGGGCAGGGGGGAAAGTGGGAAGGGAGGGCAGGGGAAGGCACACAGAGGGAACGTAGGGGCCCCGTGTGGAGAGGCACAGGGGAGAGTCTCACAACTGGCCTTGGATAAAACTCTCCCTCAAGGCCTCTCTGGTGAGCACAGTGCTCTTGGAATGGCACTGGTGTCCAGCTGCTCATATGTCCTGGCCAGATGTTCAGCCTCAGCCCCCAGCTAACAGAAAAGTCTCCCCCTAGCTCTCGCAAAGGTTGTGGGGCACACAGCCAGCTGCCACCACAAAGGGGATGTTGCGCTTGCTGAGGTCCAGGCAGGTGAGGAGACTCCTGAACCTCCCCTTTAAGCAGACAAAGGCACACTCCACCACTGTGTGGCACCTGCTCAGCCTGGCGTTGAAGTGCTCCTTGCTGGGGTCCAGGCTGCCTGTGTAGGGCTTTGGGAGCCAGGCGCAGGCTATGTCGCTCAGGATGCAGATGGGCATCTCCACCTCCCCGACTCTGGTGGTGCGGTTGGGGAAAAAAATGCCAGCGTGCATCTTTCTGAAGAGGCAGGAATTCCAGAAGATGTGGGCATCATGTGCCTTCCCCCACCATCTGACATTAATATCGGAGAAGTGTCCCTTGTGGTCCATGAGGGCCCGCAGAACCATGGTGAAGTACCCCTTCCTGTTGATGTAGTCCAAGATATCGTGGTCAGGGTTCAGGATAGGGATGTGGATGCCGTCAATGCCCTCTCCCCTGCAGTTGGGGAAGCCCATGGCAGCAAAGCTGTCCACAATGGTGTCCACATTGCCCAGAGTGCCGACCCTCTGCAGCAGCACACGGTCAATGGCCTTTGCTACTTGTATGAGCATGGCCCCAACTGTGGATTTCCCGATGTTGAACTGGTTCCCAACAGAGCAGTAGCTGTCCGGCGTGGGGAGCTTCCACAGGGCAATGGCCATGTGCTTCTGCATGGGGATGGTGGGTCTTAGTCGGGTGTTCTGTCACCTGAGGACAGGGGCAGGCTACTCACAGAGCTCCAGGAAGGTGGAGCCACTGCTGGTTGTCCCAGAGCTGCAGGACAATGTGGTCCCAACAGTATGAACTGGTTTCCCACCGTCAGAAGTAGAGTCTCCGGGTGTCCAGGGGATTGAGGGGCATGTGCAGGAGTGCTAGGACCTGTGAGAACAGGGCTTGCAGTCTGGGCTGGCTCTCACCCTGCTGGAGCAACATGCGGACAGTCTGGAACTCCTGTGCCATAGATGCAGCACGAGGCCTGTGAGCCTGGCACTGCTTTGCAGCAGCTCTGGCTCCAGGCTGTGAATGCTGTGGCATCCGCAAGGGCAATGAGAGCACGAGAAGGTGCATGCCCATGATGGGGGGCCGAGATGCGGTTGTAGAGGGGAGCCCCTGTAAACACACATCACAGCTTGCCTGACTAAGCAGCCACAGGAAGTATCTGCCCTCCTGGTGTACTCCCCAGCATGCTTCCGAGAGGTAGGGGGGAGGGGAAGGGCTGTAAGTCTGACGCAGGCTCCAATCAGTGTGGATGCGCTATTACGAAATAATTCTGACTAATTTTGACGTTTCCCCATAGTGGAGACCTGCTATTTTGATTTTGTTATTTTGGGAGTTATTTCGATTTTACTTATTTTGAAATAATTTCCTAGTTTAGATATGCCCTAAGTGTGAAATAAGCATGTCCATACAAGGATTTAGGGTCTGGCCATACTTACCAGGGTATTGAAGCTATGGTGATCAATCTCCTGGGTGTCGATTTAGCTGGTCTAGTGAAGACCCACTAAATGGACCACTGAGCACACTCTCATTGACTCTGGTATTCCGCCAGAGTGACAAGTACAAAGGAAGTCAATGGGAGAGTTTCCTCCCATAACAATAACAACTTGACCTAAGGAACATCAACTCCCGCTACATTATTCATAATCTGGAGCTGCATACATTTGGTCGACTTTGCCTCATAATGTAGCCCCACATTTAGTGTGGAATACCTATTGCATTTTAAATTCTCACCTTAGCTCATTCTTAGCCTTTAGACTTTTGTAAGGCATCTGACTCAATACCACACAACATTTTGATTAAAAAATGATCACAATGCAATATTAACAAAGCACATGGTACATGGATTAAGAACTGGCTGACAGATTTCAAAAAACAGTGGTCAGTGGGGAATCATCATCAAATTAGTGTGTGTTTTTAGTGGGGTTTCACCGACATTGATACTAGGCTCAATACTTTACAACATTTTCATTGATCTGGAAGTAAATATAAAATTTCTGCTGATAAAGTTTGAGGATGACACAATGATTGTCTGAGTGATAAATAATGATGAGGGCAGGGAAGTCCTATAGAAAAATCTGGGTCACTTGGTAAACAGGACCTGTTCAAGCAATATGTGCTTTAATACTGGCACATGCAAAATTAGAGATGTAGGAACAAGGAATGCTGATAATAGCTGCAGAATGGGGGATCATGTTCTCAAAAGCAGTAACTCTGAAAAGGATTTTGGCCTTACAGTGGACAAATTATTGAACATGAGCTCACAGTGATGCTGTGACATGGAAAGACTAATGCAATTCATGGACATATCAACAAGGACGTAATGAATAGGAGATGGGAGCAGGGATGACATGGTATGTACCAGAAGTGGGTTTCACCAGGTTTCCTGGGGTGCGTTTACACTGCATTGTAACTCGAAATAAGGTATGTAATTGGAGCTATGCAAATTGCATATTTTATTTTGATGCTATTTCGAAATAATTTATTTCATCATTTGGCGCTGCAAATTTCAAAGCAAAGCATCAAATTTCAAAGAAAAGTGCTATTCTGAAACGTCCCTTACTCCTCGTAGAATGAAATTTACAGGGATGTCGGACTAGTGATCCTGAAATAACGGGCTTGCTGTGAAGATGCGGGATAGCTATTTCAGGATACTCTGGTATCCTGAAATAGCGTTGCAGTGTAGGCATATCCCTGGTTTTTACCATCTCAGGAAAAAACTAGTTAGTTCCAAGGTAAGGCATTTTCTGTTTTAAAAAGTGTTTCTTTAATGTACGCTGTATTCTACTCAGTTTTATTCACATATTCAAATTATGGTCAGAGAAGGCAGTAGATTTCTAGATTAATTTGGAGTTGTACAAATAAAAAGTAAACATGCAGTGGGTGTAATACTAATATATATAATTATAATACTGAGCATTTGAAATACATGTATATGTACCAGTTTGGTATTTTCTCAATGAAGTTATACATGTCATGACTCATTTCAGTTTTCAGTATTATATAAACAGAAGTCAAAAACTTGATTATATGAAAACGACACTAATGCAGAATCTCAGGCTTGAAGCATTAAGCAATCGGAGACATGCAGAGTTGCTGACTACTAGTCTGCTACTAGTTCAGGTCCAGTTGGCCATGCTGCATCCTATAGCAGAATTCCAACTCTGAGGTAGTGGACAGACCACTCCTACTCCTCAGTTTTGAAGGGATGTGTTCAGAGTTTGAAAAGATTCCTTCTAAATTTGCTGACCATTGATGCCATTATTTCTCCCATTTTAACCAGGCTTTAAGCCAGTACCCTGTCCTACACTAGTTTGCCCTTGGAAATTGCCAGCTCGGGTAAGGAGGTGGTTGTACCTCTGTACATGGTATGTGTGAGATTAATACAGGAATACTGCATTCAGTCTGGTGTCCACATTTTAAGAATTTATGTTGGAAAACTGGACAGGCTGCAGAAAAGAACCACAAATCCGAGAGCTGGAGAGAATGCTGCACAGGGAGAGACTTACCAGAGAGAGTTTATCAAAAAGAACACTGACTTGATTATGGTGGATAAGTATCTTCACAGGGAAAAATGCTGGGTGCTGAAGGGCTCTTTATCTAGAGCAGGGGTGGGCAATAATTTTTGATGGGGAGCCACTCCAGGATTTTGGAAAGGGATCAAGAGCCGCACTCTTTCATGGCATTAATGGAGGAGGTGCGGGGTCTGGGATGGAGGTTGGGTGCAGAAGGGAGCTTGGGGTAAGGGACTGGGGTGCAGGAGAGTGACTGGAGTCTGGGAGGGAGTTGGGATGAAGCAGGCGGTTGTGTCCTAGGACAGAGGACTGGGGTGCAGGGTTTTGGGATGTGACCTAGGGTAGGAGGGGATTGTGATCTTGGGCAGGAGATTGGGGTGCCAGATCTGGGAGGGGATATGGATGCATGTGGAGCTGAGGGGCAGGAGTATGGAGCAGAGGGTTGGGAAAGGGGGAGCGGGGACTGGGGTGCCAGAGGCAGGTTCTGGTGAGGAGGCTTACCAGCCAGCAGCCAAACCAGCCTGCCTGCCTGCAAAGCTAAAGGCTTGCAAAGCTTAAAACATTTCTGCCTGCTCGGCCATGTGCTTGACTGAGTAACTGAGCAGGAGGGTTGTGCTTCGTGCTCTCATTGGCCAGTTTCTGTCTAAAACCCAGCCAATGGGATTGTGCTGGGTATGGGAGCAGCATCTTAATCTTTCCCCCTCCCTTCTGGACTCAAAAAGAGAAAGTACCCCACAGCTGCATTTCTGAGCGGCACGCGTGTCTGCGGGACAAGCAGGGGAGGCTGCCTGGGGCGTCCCACTGCCTTCATGGGCTGGATCCAGTGGCTTGGTGGGCTGGATGCGGCCCACGGGCCATATTTTGCCCAGGCCTGTTCTAGAGAAAGCTGTAACAAGAACCAACACCTAGAAGCTGAAGCTAGATAAAGTGAAATCAGAAATAAGCCACAGCATTTTAACAGTGACGGTGGAGGATCCTACCAGTGGAGGAGTCTCCATCCTGTATCAGTGCAGGAGATCTGTCTAGAAAATATACTTTAACCAAATACAAGTTCTTGGGCTTAATACAGGGATACGTGGGCAAAACTGAAGGCCAGACTAGATTATCTAAATGGCTTGTTATGGCTTTAAACTTTATGAAATTATGACACACATTCCTGGCCTTGCTGAACTCTGATGTAAAACCCATTATGGCAGGCACTGTTTAAAGTGATGGCAATAAGAAATCGTGACTGGATGTTGTGTCCTTGCAGGGAATGAGGTGATTGCAGTGGATTGGAAGGGATTGAAAGATGTGGACCAGATTAATATGGATAGCACCAGCTCACTGCATGGCAGCAGCATCCACCGACCCTCCACAGAGGTGAGTGTCCATCCTACGCCTAATGGGAGAAAACTAGAATTTTCTCAACCCCACTGAACACATACAAGGGGCTGAGGTAATCAACCTCAGTTGGGAAAAGACACAGAAGTCTTACTTGCACAGTGGGAATTTTGATTTTTCAGTTGAACAGCTGAAAATTGAGATACCTGAAATCAGAGGCTACAGTTGAAAATCTGGACTTAGTAACGTTTCATAGATAAGAGTGCTTGTAACATTTCCCAAGTGTCCCTACAGTAGAAAATGAAAACTAGCTCAGGGTGAGTCTGAATCATTTCCATCTGAATTACTTTAATGACGGCTTAGGGCTGACCTACACTATGGACTAAAGTTACCCCAGGTTACACAACTCCAGCTATGTGAATCTACCTTAGGTCATCTACCTGCAGGAGAAACTCTCCCATTGACTCACCTTAAGCTTCTAATTCTGGTGAAGTATCAAAGAACACATATTAGGTGATCAAATGATCTCTGCAGCATTTATCCAGGCTGTGGATGGGAGGCCCTGGCATTGAAGCTATATCTTCTTTACAGAACAGAGCTACACTGTTAGGGGAAAACAATGAGCGTTTTAGTTTCTCCTTATGTTTTTAGCGGATATTCACAGTTAAATCTCTGCTGTTAAATTATCCTATAGTATCTCCTGTGCTGATTCATTTCTTGGTTTGAATGATGCTCCTGTAATTTAACACATCTGAGTTTTCTGCTTTGTAATGTCCAGCGCATGCAATCATGAGACCTTTCATATTAAACAAAAAGATCAAGGTTCTTTTTACTCAGTAGCTATGCCATGTTCATTTACAAAGCACATACAAAGTAACAGGATATAAAAAGTGCATCTTGATTCAGCACTTCTTCAACTGTGGAGCATAACTCCCAGAATCTCTTCTTTTAGGGAGCTGTGTCACAAACTGGGGAGATCTTCAGTGAATTAGCACTACACTGACCAAAGGGGACACTTAGAACTGGCTTGCTGAAGGAAGATTGGCTTAGTGCAGATGCAATTAACCACTTCAGGAACGAATGGTTTTGTAGCCTGTTATAGAATCATGTACCTGAAATTTCCCCTTGAGTGATTTCAAGGGTTATGCACTTGTTACTGCCCGGAAATAAGCATCTGACAAATTCACCCTCTTTGAAAATATCTGAACTTGCCAGTGCTCAGTGTTGAGTGAAGGAAGGCAGTGTGTGAATGCAGGGGGCTCCTATCTGAGGGTTATGTATTGTCTGTATCTCTTCCTTTTTCCTTCTCTGTTTCTTTGTTTATTCCCAATCATACATCATGGCCGCATACATACAAACACCACAGTCACCAGGAGACAATGAAGCCGGGACCTTCAGCACCAAAAGCACAAGCCCATATCACTTGAGCTAAAGGAGTAACTCCTTTACCTGTGAGTAAGTAGCAGGCTGTTATAATCATTAGGACCAGCCACTAGAGAAATACATGGTCGCACACACTATACCTTGTGTTACATTAACATGTTCTCTTTCTTCTCTTCCATAGCAAACCCGGACAGATTTCTCTTGGGATGGTATTAATGTGAGTAAAAGCCCTGCATGCAGCCCTCCTCCTTTCATGAGATACAGCAAAGGAGCATTTGCACAGCTGATCAGGATGTTCAAGTTTCCCCCCCATGGCAGCCCAGGATTATCAGAATGTATCTAATTCTGTCACTGTGACTAGAGAACATAATTATGGAGTGATCTCTGAGATCCTGGAGTGCCACTGTAAATCTAAGCATCATTATGGAGTGTCTGGCTGTTTATAGACCCTGCAGTAATATTTTGGGGTATGTCTACACTACAGCACTAATTCGAACTAACTTAATTCGAATTAGTTAATTCGAACTAGTGCATCTAGACCTAAAAACTAGTTCGAATTAGCATTTTGATGCCCTGCCGGCACTGCTTCCGGCCATCCTTAAGCCTGGTTCAGGGTCCACTTAATGTGGACATGCTAGTTAGAATTAGCAAAACGCTAATTCGAACTAGTTTTTTAGTCTGGATCCGTTAGTTCGAATTAGCTTAGTTCGAATTAACTAATTTAATTAACTAAGTTAGTTCGAATTAACGTTGTAGTGTAGACGTACCCCGAGACTTTTCAGCTTAGAAAAGAGGAGACTGAGGGGGGATATGATAGAGGTCTATAAAAGCACAAGTGGTGTGGAGAGGGTGCATAAAGAAAATTTCTTCATTAGTTCCCATAATAGAAGGACTAGAGGACACCAAATGAAATGAATGGGTAGCAGGCTTCAACTAATAAAAGAAAGTTGTTCTCACAAAGCAAATAGTCAACCTGTGGAACTCCTTGCTGCAGGAGGCTGTGAAGGCTAGAACTAGAACAGAGTTTAAAGAGAAGTTAGATAAATTCATGGAGGGTGGGTCCATGGAGTGCTATTAGCCACGGGGTAGAAATGGTGTCCCTGGCCTCTGTTTGTGGAAGGCTGGAGATGGATGGCACGAAACAAATGGTTTGGTCATTGTTTCGGTCCATCCCTTCCAGGGTCCCTAGGGTTGGCCGCTGTCTGCAGACAGGCTACTGGGCTAGATGTACCTTTGGTCTGACCCAGTATGGACATTCTAAGCCAGTGGTCCCCAACACGGGCCATTTGTGTGCGCCCGCCAAGTGCTCGGGGCTGGCCTGGCCCCGGGCACATGGTGCATGCGCTCTGCCGGAGCAGGCCCGGGTGCATGGTAAGTGCCGGCCCCGGGAGCACCGCGAATTGGCCGCTCGCGCCCCGGGCGCGCGGTGCTTGGGGGGGCGCCAGCCCCGGGCGCGCGGCGCTTGCAGGGGAGGGCCCTCCTGGCCCTGAGCATGCGGCTATAGGTGGGGGGCACCCCCGGGTGTGCATGTGTCCCTGCCCTCTGGCACCCGGCAGGCAAACGGCCATGCCCCCTGGCGCCCGGCAGCCTCTAAAGGTTGGGGACCACTGTTCTAAGCTCAGGGTCGGGGGTCTCACTGGACCACCCTGATTTTGATGCAAACCTGCTCCAGGGTGGCCAGGCTGGCAGCTATCCTGCCCTAGACGGCCACTTTTCTGTGCCTAGTGCGGAGGTCGTGGATGAGGTCCACGATCTCCGCACTAGACCAGGCAGGCGCCCACCTCTTGCGGACCTGGGCAGGCTCCCGGGAGCCGCCAGCCTGGTCCCAGGAAGAGGCGGAGGGCTGGGTGGCAGCGGGTGGCTGGCTTGAGCCGTGCCAGGTGCAGGGACTGCTGGCTGGGTGCTGGCAGGCTTGCACCTGACACGGTCACCGTAGCCAAACCGTACTCCTTTAAGAGCTCCGGGGCCGGGAGGCGGGCAGACGAGTTTCCCTGGTGGTGCCCAGAGTGGCCACCAGGGAAACCTGGGGAGGGCTAGCCTCCCACTAGTTCGAATTAAGGGGCTACACAGCCCTTAATTAGAACTGCTTAATTCGAACTAGGCATTACTCCTCGTGGAATGAGGTTTACCTAGTTCGAATTAAGCCCTCCGCTAGTTCGAATTAAGTTCGAACTAGCGGTTTGTATGTGTAGCACCTATCAAAGTTAATTCGAACTAACGTCTGTTAGTTCGAATTAACTTTGTAGTGTAGACATACCCTTGGGGAGTATCTGCTTTCTGGTTGTAGATCCTGGAAGATGTGCTGGAAAGTTTTTAGCTGGGGGCTGTAGGTGATGGCCAGTGGGATTCTGTTACTTTCCTTGTTGGACCTGTCCTGTAGTAGGTGACTTCTGCGTACCCGTCTGGCTCTGTCAATCTTCCATTACTTTCCCAGGTGGCTACTGCAGTTTTAAGCATGCTTGATGTAGATCCTGTAAGTGTTCGGCTCCATCTGAAGGATTGGAGCAAATGCAGTTGTACCTTAGGGCTTGGCTTTAGCCTCTCCAGCTCTTCATCAAGGATCTATGACCTATCCTGGAAAATGATCCCTCACTCTCACAGGCCTTGGGAGGCAGGCCAGTCCTTACTTACAGACAGCCCCTGTAACCTGAAGCAAATCCTCAACCATCAATTATACACCACACAACAGACACACTCACCCTGCAACAAACCCCATTGCCAACTCTGCCCACTTATCTACCCTAGTAACACCATCATAGGGCCTAACCAGATCAGCCATGCCATTAGAGGCTCATTCACCTGCACATCCTGTAATGTGATCTATGCCACCAAGAGCCAATAATGCCCCTCTGCCGTGTATACTGGCCCAACTGGGCCATGGACACTAATCAGCCATTAAGAATAGCAACATTGAAAAACCAGCAGGTGAACATTTCAGCCTCCCTGGGCACTCAGTAACAGACTTTGAAGTTGTCACACTTGAGCAAAAAAAGATCAAAATCAGGCTTCAGCATGAAACTGCAGAGCGGGAATTCAAATGCAGACTTGACACTCTCAGACTGGGTCTGAATAGGGACTGGGAATGGCTAGCTTACTACGAGTAATTTCCCCTCTTTTGGTATTCACACCTTTTCATTGACTGTTGGGAGTGGGCTGTATTCATCCTGATTAATTGACCTTGTTAGCACTGGTCCTCTGCATAGTAATATAACACTCTCATCACATAACACATTAGCCAGGGGTCACCCAGTGAAATGAATAGGCATCAGGCTTAAACCAAAGGAAGTACTTCACATTAGACACAGTGAGCCTGTGGAACTCATTGCCAGGGGATGTTCGGAAGGCAAAAACTATTACTTTCTGGCTGTGTCTAGACTGGCATGATTTTGCAGAAATACTTTTAACGGAAAAGTTTTTCCATTAAAAGTAGTTCCGCAAAAGCGCATCTAGATTGGCACGGATGCTTTTTCACAAAAAGTGCTTTTGTGCAAAAGCATCTGTGGCCAGTCTAGACGCGATTTTGTGCAAGAAAGCCCCGATCGCCATTTTAGCCATCGGGGCTTTTTTGCGCAAAACAGTTCTTCCCTGTCTACACTGGCCCTCTTGCGCAAGTATTCTTGGCAAGAGGGCTTTTTCCCGAGTGGGAACGGGAAAGTATTTGTGCAAGAAGCACTAATTTTGTACGTTACAAAGTCAGTGCTCTTGCGCAAATTCAAGTGGCCAGTGTAGACAGCTGGCAAGTTTTTGCGCAAAAGCAGCCACATTTGCGCAAAATCTTGCCAGTCTAGATGCACCCTCAGTGTCCTTAATTTCTGACTCTCAGATTGTGGGAATGGGCGACAGGGGATGGATCACTTGAGGACTGTCCTGGTCATTCCCTCTGAAATATTTGGCATCAACCACTGTTGGGGTATGTCTATATTAGCCCCCTAGTTTGAACTAGGGAGGCTAATGTAGGCATTCGAAGTTGCAAATGAAGCCCGGGATTTAAATATCCCAGGCTTTATTTGCATCTTTCCGTCCGGGCGCCATTTTTAAATCCCCTTAGTCCGAACTAACTGCCCGCACTACACGCGGCAGTCAAACGTTAACTCGAACTAAGGCCTTAGTTTGAGTTAACTGTTACACCTCATTCCACGAGGTGTAACAGTTAACTCGAACTAAAGCATTAGTTCGAGTTAACGTTTGACTGCTGCGTGTAGCCACGGGCAGTTAGTTCGGACTAAGGGGATTTAAAAATGATGCCCGGACGGGACAATGCAAATAAAGCCTGGGATATTTAAATCCCGGGCTTCATTTGCAACTTCGAATGCCTACATTAGCCTCCCTAATTCGAGTTAGTGTAGACATACCCTTGGAGACAGGATATTGTGGCCATTCTTACGATGTTCAGAGGAGCTGTTCACGCATATCTTCATCTGTTATTGGTGGGCATGAGACAACTGGTTGCCCAGCTCCTGTAAAAATCAGCCCCTAGGTGCCTAACTATGGTCTTAGGTGCCTAATTTTATAAGCACATCCAAAGTCTTGTGATTTTGGAGGGAATGCATAAAGGAATCTGATGGATTTAGCTGCAGAGAAACTAGTTCAAGTGGAGTGCAGTTCAAGACCTAGTCATTCTCAAGGAAGAAGGAGAATAAGGCACTTCTAGGAAAACAGGCACCCAATTAACCCCTCCCCCCTTGAGCTGAGGCTGAGCACAGGGAAAGGAATGTTTGGGCATTACAGAGATGAGGTTTATTTGTTTGCTTTTTGTTGTAGCTGTAAATGGGTTGGTAACAGGGGAATCATTTTATTTTTCATTACAGATTATTTAAAATGTGAGAGAAAGCAATGTCCCGAAGCATATTCTTCCCCTGTTATCACTGCTTCTTGCCCCTGCCCTGCTGCGCTGTCACCTCATCACTCTCTCATCCTCTACTCCTTGAACCCCAAACCAGCAGTCACCATACAGAAAAACTCACCACAGTCATCAAAATAGAGACAGGGGGAGGACAACATGTCCCTGGGAGGGGCCTCCCCCCAATCTTACTCTCCCCTCATGCAGCCCTGAGAGAGAGTTATGCAGATTCTCTGTCCAGATTGGATCATATCCCTTTCCCCCCTTCCCTTTGTATTCTTTCTCTCATCATTTTCTTCTGCTTCCCATCTTTCCTCTGTCTCCCTGAGCTCTGCAACTGATCTCTCATTTTCATCCTCTTCTTCGCCTACTCTTGGTTTCTTTTTCCTTTCTCTTTCCTTCTTTTCTACCCTTTCTCTCACACCTTCACAATTTTTCTCTTTCCAGCTGTCCATGGAAGACACAACCTCCATTCTCCCCAAGCTGAAACGGAACTCCAATGCCTATGGAATTGGGGCTCTGGCTAAGTCGTCTTTCTCTGGTGAGAACCCTCAGATAGGGTTGCCAACTTTCTACTTGCAAAAAACCAAGCATCTTCCCTGCCCCTTCCCCACCTCCACAACCCCTGTCCTGCCCCTTCCCCAAGGCCCCACACCCAGCTCGCTACATTCCCCCTCCTTCAGTGGATTATTCTCTCCCCCCCCCCCACTTACTTTCGCTGGGGCAGGTTGTTGGCGTGCAGGAGGGGTGGAGGAGAAACTGGGGTTTTGGGCTTTGGAATGGGGCCAGAAATTAGTGGTTCAGAGTGTGGGAAGGGGCTCCAGGCTGGGGCAGAGAAATGGAGAGTGGGAGGGGGTGAGGGCTCCAGCTGGGGTGTGGGCTTTGGGGAGGGGCCAGGATGAGGGGTTTGTGGTGCAGAAGGGGGCTCCAGGCTGGGAGGCAGGGCTGAGGGATTCAGAGTGTTGCAGCAGGCTGTGGGTTGAGGCAGGGGCTTGGGGTGCAGAAGGAGGTGAGGGCCTGGACTGGGGATGCAGTGGGCTCTGGGGTGAGGAGGGAGTGAGGGGTCAGAGTATGAGAGGGGGCTCTGGGATGGCGGAGGGGATAGAGTATGGGGTGGGGAGTGAGGGCTCCAGCTAGGGATGCAGGCTCTGGAGTGGGGCCAAGGATTAAGGATTTGAGGTGCAGGAGGGGGCTGTGGGTTTGGGGGAGCTCCAGGCTGGGACAGAGGGGACAGAGGGTTGGGGTTTGAGGTATGTACATGGGCTTACCTTGAGCAGCTCCTGGTCAGTGGTGCAGTAGGGCTAAAGAAGGCTCCCTGCCTGTCCTGGCACCGCGCTGCACCCCAGAGGTGGCTGGCCGGTCTAGTTCCTACACAGGCCAGGAGGCTCCAAGTGCTGCTGTGAGATGCAAACACTGCCCCGCACCTCACACTGGCTGTGGTTCCCAGGCAATGGGAGTGTGGAGCCATGTGAGCAGCCCCATGGCCAGGGCACTGTGTGGAGCAAGGACAGGTCGTGCTCCCCTGCCTTAGCACCGCCGACCAAACCTTTAATGGCCCCGTCAGTGGTGCTGACTGGAGCCATCAGGGTCCCTTTATAACAGGACGTTCTAGTCAAAAACCAGTGTTCCCGCTACTCTTTCCTGTCCATGTGCGCAATGAATTCTGTTATGTGCACTGCACCACCTCACAAGGGCTTTACAGGCTGCAGTCCAGGGCCCTGAGCTAAAGGGGCCTCCTCAGCCTGGGGCTCTGGGCAGCAGCCCCAAAAGCCCCTTTGGTAATGCAGCATACTGTTTGGCCTCTCTCCTGGCAGCACCCTTTAGGGGCTGGAGGAATGTGTCTCCCCTCAAGCCACAGCAGCTCTCTGGGACCCATCCAGGAAGTGATGGGAAACCATATCAGGGAGGGGTATGGAGAGCAGTTGTGACTTCTGGAGCTGCTTCGTAGGCCCTTTGAACAGGGGCAGGCGGGGCACCATCTAGGGAAGGAGTCCATGGGACGATGTGGGGAGCCCCTTTCTGGGGAGGAGGGAATAGAGTGACAAACAGCTCTGGAGCTGTGTAATAGCCCCTCCTTGTTTTCTGATGTCTGGCCCCTTAGGGATATCCCGCAGCATGAAGGATCACGTCACAAAGCCAACAGCGATGGGACAGGGCCGTATGGCTCACATGATTGAGTGGCAAGGCTGGGGCAAAGGTAGCAGCCAGCAGCAGCACATGCAGGAGGCTGTGCTCAAAGATGCTGATGCCTACTCGGACCTGAGTGATGGCGAGAAGGAGGCCCGATTTCTTGCAGGTAATCCTGAGAGAGGGGAGCCTGGGTGGTACAGAGAGGGGAATGGACAGAGGTAAGGTGGGAAGGTGCAACTCGGGTCGGGGGTGGAAGACCCCAAGGGGTGCATGGTGGGGAGCAGGTGATGCCCCTGAGGCAGGAATAGGAAGGATCAGTGTTTCAGAGGAGTTAGTGTATGTGTGTAGGGGGATGGAGGGGTAGGTGAGGGGCTCTTCATGTCTCCACTGGCTCTCCCTGGCTCTCTCTGGTACAGGGGTGATGGAGCAGTTCGCCATCTCCGAGGCCACTCTGATGGCCTGGTCCTCCATGGATGGTGAGGATGTGAGTGTCAACTCCAACCAGGAGAACACAGCAGGCAACTACAGTGAGAACTACCAGGAGCTGATGGAGAGCCAGGGTGAGCCCTACCCCACTGCCCTGGTCCTAGACACCCCTGCCCTTTCCCGCTCTTGCTGCCAGGCCCCTTTCCAGCCCTACTAGGTCACTTATTCTCTGGGGGGTTAGCATTGCCCTTTCCCTCAGTTGAGATCTGGCAGAGAGAGGAACGTGCCCCACGCCTGCAGCTGCCTGTAGAGTCAGGGTCAGCAGACAAGACCCGGCCCCATTTTCCTGAGCCTCAGGCACAGCAGGGGAGACCAGCCTCTGCTGGAATCGCCCAAGTGCTGCAGGTTTGTCTGTTTGCCATCTCCAATGGCTCCCATCTTGCCCTTCCTCTGTCTGTGCCTGTCCCCATATCTCTCTGCTCTCCACTGCCCCTGTCTCTCTGCTTCCGTTGTCCTGTCTCACTTTCTCATTCTCTCTCCAATTCCTCCCTTCACCCCCTTTCTCTCCCACTCTCTGTCTACAGATCACATTGCCCAGACACAGTACGACAGCTGGCCTCACTCCTATGTCTCTCAGGGCATGTACTGCCTGGGCTCCTCTGATGCTTGGGAGACCAGCGACCAGTCCCTCATTGCTTCCCCCGCCACCGGCTCCTACTTAGGCCAGAACTTTGAGGAGACCCAGTCCAACCTGCAGGAGAGCACCTTGATTCAGAGTGGCCTCATCCAGCAGCATCAGATGCAACAGCAGCAGCCGCAGGCCCTGCTCCAGAACCCTGGGCTTGTTGATGTGTGGCCCCCTCAGACTGCCCCAGGAGGAGGTGGTGGGGCCGAATCCAGCACATACATAGGGGTGCACACAGAGGAGGAAGGAAACCCACTACTGGAGAAGGCCCCTCTGCTAAACAAGAAGCCCTCTCCAGAGGAGGACGATGCTGTATGCCGGGACCTGGAGTCACTGTCACCCCGGGAGGAGCTAGAACATGCTGCACTCAGCCGCAAGGTCTCGGACGTCACTTCCTCCGGGGTGCAGTCCTTTGATGAGGAGGAGGGGGAAGCAAACAACTGATGTTGCCATGGAGGAATCCACCCATCAGAGGGGGAATGAAAGGACAGGAAAGCCTCGCCTCAGGTTCCCAGGCAGACACACCTTCCACTCTGACATTTAATTTTTAGCAAAGCAGAAGTAAAGGACCAGAGGTGTTTGATGGGCAGAGCCCTGCCTGCCCATCTTCATGGACTGATCTCCTGGCCCCATCACTCTGGACAGCACGCTGGGTGCTTGGGGAACTCGGGACTTTAAATCTTATTGATAAAGGGGGTTGGCTTTGGATTCAGAGTGCTTGGATGCTGGCACGTGTCTCCCATGATACAACAGTGGCTTGATGCAGGGAGGTGGCTGTATGGATAGGAACTGTCTTGGCAGAACAGATGTTGTTTTGGGGCTGCAATCTGCTTTGATCCATGGATATGTGAATACAGAATCTGCCAAGAGCAGGGCACAAGGCCATGGGGATATAGAATGCACTGGTACAGGACATGTGGCTTTGTGGATATAGGTTGCACTGGTTCAGGGATTATGGCTGAAATACAGGAGAAGAGCATATGTTGTAGCCACTGCACTGATAGGATGGATGAGCTATGTGGATAAATACTGTACAGGACTTTAATAGGAGAACCACAGCTGTATGGACACAAGCTGTGCTCAGGTGTGGGTGGCGTGTCCATGCAGACACGGGCTGTGCTCAGGTGTGGGTGGCGTGTCCGTGCAGACACGGGCTGTGCTCAGGTGTGGGTGGCGTGTCCATGCAGACACGGGCTGTGCTCAGCTGTGGGTGATGTGTCCATGTAGACACGGGCTGTGCTCAGGTGTGAATGGCATGGCCGTATGGATCCAGAGCTAACCCTGTGTGCCAGTCTCTTTGAAACATTTCTCTTTTGCTTGCTCTGACATGTATGTCTGCCTGGGAGCTGGAGGGGGGATATTTCCACAAGCTGCTGGGCACTACGTGCATGGGGCAGGGAAGTGGGGCTCATCATCAGCCACTTTCTACTGTACAGATGCAGTAACGTAAAGTTGACATTCGTTTGGGAGTTTGTCCACCTCTGTGCTGCTGCCAGAATCCTTTCTTCCTTGTCTTTGCAGGGAAGCCAGGAACAGCAGGAAAACCAGTATCACTACTTTCCACTATTTTTTTGTTGCTTTCTTTTTCTACAGTTTTATATTGCCAGTAACAGTTCTAAGCAAAGTGGGTAACAGAGGGGAAGGCCTGTAGGCTAACCACCACTGACTATAACTACCACACTCATCCCAGTGTCCCTGGTCCCTCTGTGGTGCCAAATGTGAAGGGAGGAAAGAGGGTGAGAGGGGACCTTTTCTCCTCCCTCCTGTTCATTACTCTTTCCTGCTTTACATTTTCTGGTTTTTTTTCTTGACAATGTAAATATTCCTGGGCACTCGTCTCTTTTTCCAAGTCCCTCCCATCTCTCTTTCTGGGGTGGGGATGGCTGGGTTTTGTGGGGGATTCCCCATTTGTACGGGTTCTATATTTTTGTTAACAAAGTTTATGATTCATAGAATGATGGGGTTTTGGTCCCATGTGATTCTCCTTTTTGCTGCTGCAGACACACTGCAGAAGAAGGGACATTAACCAATAATCTCGTCTCTAGACTTGCTAGAGAATAAACAGGAGATAAAAATTTTGTGTGGGCAATCAATGTTCAGACAACAGAACAGGACCAGCAGGGGATGATAGAAGTGTTTGTTGGGTCTTTTTTGAAATGTGGGCAGCATATGAGCAATTGCTTCCTTCCAGCAAAGAAATGCCAACAAATGGCCAGTGAAGGGTGGGAGGGCTGGATAAATTAACCAAGCTGAAGATCACCCTCTCTCTGCACTAACCCAGAGGCGTCTCTTCTTCACTTGCTCCAAGCCAGAGCCACTCTGTTCAACTGGGACACAGACATTTATCTCCTCCCTGATGGTAGAACAAGTACTGCTGTTTGCAGCATGGGAGAGCGAGGCATGATCCTCTCCTGTGCCAAGTTTGGAACCCAACCCATGCAATATGGATGCAGTAAGTATCAGGAGAGGAGATTGTGGCAGGCATATTATCCAGGAGGCTAGGAGCTTGGACAGCCACAGGCAAACAGAAATGGATAATGTCCAGGAGTCAAGAGGAGGGTGAATTGGAGCCATGGAGATGGTATTTCTGCAACACACCTTTCCTACTGTCAGTTGGGATTAGAGGGAACTCCACGGTGAACTACTGAGTCTCTCTGGCAAGCTCCATTTCAAGAGGATCTGTCTTCCCCCTCCACCGCTCCTCTAATGGAAACGCCATTGGGAGGAGTGTTTGGGAGGATGGTGTGAGGCTGACGCTTCAGGGCAGATATGCAACAAAAGAATTTTTTACCACCTTGTTGTCCCCATTTCTTTTGTGCTTCCCTGTCTCTTCCCAGGGAGATTGCTCCTTTCCTGAGTGATGAGGTTTAATTATCTATTTCAATATGTTTACACATGCTGGTGCCAACTTTCCAAGGTTGAGAAGGTTGGAAAAGCACCTCCCAAAGTCCCGGGAGGACTCATTATCCTGAATTTATCTGAACTACTTTGTTCTGGATACAACATGGATTGGGGAAGTCTTGCTTAGCAAGACTAGAGAAACTAGGAAGTTGCAGGGTCTCTGCAACAGATGGCTTACAAAAGAAAATTAACCCAACTGTTTTTGAACATTGAGGGAAACAAAAAGAGTTTAGGGTGTTTCTTTGGGGGGGAAGGTTCGGGTAGCCTGCTTCTTATTTTTTCCGAACCATTCTGCCCCCATGTGCCTAGTCAGGATCAACCTGCATGTTTACGGTAACTATATTTCAGTGTATTTTCAAATGTATCCTGCTCCCACCTTGTCATTCACAGGACCAGGACAAATGGTTAAGTTAGATGTATTTTTTTAATGCAGACAAGTTGTGCATTTGGTAAGATATGTGACAAATGTATGTGAGATGTGCATTTTCTCCATAGGAGAGTTGTGACGGACACACATTACATGAAAAACAAAGACATAAAGAAAAAGAAAAGAAATTTACCTTATGAAAATCCTACAGAATTTAATAGCAAGTGAAAACCTTTCCATGGAGTTTTCTGACCTCTAGAGAATTATACTTCTGCTACAGAATTCTATAGACCCATCTCAAACAGTTTGTAGAAGGGATCACATTATCTATTAAATCCTATCAGTGATTAGAGTAATTTCTACAGAAGCCAGTTATTTTCAAGTTACTAAATTCTATAAGAGTTTTCCATAAAGATCTTGCCTTTTTTGTAAAAATCTTCTCCTGCTGTCTCTACCATCCAAGAACATATATGCCTCCTCCATTGTCAGGAATCTGGAAACAGTATTCCCATGGCTATCAGCCATTACCCAATGGGCACATGTACACAGCAGGGCTAAAGCCGAAATAAGCTACGCAACTTGAACTGTCAGTTGTGAAGTTTAAGTTGAAATAGCTTAATTCAGCTTTTGGCACTGTCTACATAGCAGGAAGTCTGAGTTAGAGCACTCTTCCTCTGATTTCCCTTACTCCTTGTTAAATGAGCTGGAGTAAGAAGTCCTCCAGCTCGACATTATTTTGACATTATCGAAATAACTGCTGGTAGTGTAGATGCGGACTGTGTTATTTTGGAACGATGTAGACACGGACTGTGTTATGGGGTAGACGTACCCAATGAGGGCCAAAGGGGCAATATTAATCTTAAACTGATCAATTGCTTTGAGTCTCTTGTAAAATGTATTTCAAGCTTTAAAATGACTGTATAAAAATGGACTTTTCTTATGCAACAGATCTGCTTCCTGCATGTATCCAGAATCAGAGCTGCTCTCATGCTAAGGTTTTCAGAAGTGACACATGGTTTTGGATTTTTCAATTTGTGGAGGCCCAATTTCAGATGCCTTAAGGATCTCTGCTTTACAGCACTTTCTGGAAATCAGATTAGCAAGTGTCTTCAGTTGGGCACCCAAAAAGTGAGGACTGCAAAGTTACTGGTTACTTTCTAGATTTTGAATTGCCTTTTACTCGTGTTATTCCTGCAGAGCCAGCCTAGCTCAGAGAAGGTTCTGGATCCTATTCTTTCTTGTGCAGCATCCACAGAATTGATTAGAGTGTTCTAATTAGCAACAAATGTGCAAATCCACTGAGAGCCATGGGTTTGCACAAGTGTTACTGGGGGCACAATTTGACTTACGTGACTAGGTGATGAACTGGAAAGAGTCCAGACTGGCTCTCAGAGCCCAGGCTGAGCTCACAGGGCTGACATTGTTTTATTTGTCAAATAATCACGTTTGATCTGGAGACTGGGAGAAGGAAGTGAGTGGTCCATCAGAAAGTCACTTGGTGAGCAGAGCTGCAGTTATGAAATATTTCTGAAATTTCATAGCTTGGAGCCGTGTAGCTAAATGTTCCCTCCCTTAGTTTGCTTTCTACCATAAAGCTGGGAAGTCTTTAGCAGGAGCCATGACTTGTGTTCTGTGTTGAACAGAGGAGTGTCTTTAAATACGGCAGACTCTTGTACCTTGGTGAGACACCTGTGCCCAGCATGCTGCATGCAGCCCATGGGGGTTCCATGTGTGGTCTGAAACATTTTGTGTACTGTTGCCCACGCGCAGGGCTGCCAAACTCTGCTGGTTTCTGTCAGTGTCGTTTTTTTTCCTAGTGGTATTACTGAAGTGACACGCACATAGAAAGGGCATGTGGAGTGAGGGGCGGGCTGATTGCACATGACAACACTGACTGCGAGAGCCGTGCGCTCCCTCAGCAGCCAATCAAAGCGCTGCTACCGTTGAGTCGGCGAATCCTAATTCTAGGCATGCAAGCACAGTGAGAAAAACTGCCCTATCCCAGGAGACTGTCTTGTGGCTCACGGAGCTGAAGGAGGGTCACTCATGCAGCCCACTTGCTAGTCCAGGTTGTCCATGGCTGCTCTAGTAGTTGAATCAGCTCTCAGACAGCGCTGGTTCTCATGTCTGTGCTCTCTACTGCCGCCATCTGGCCAGTGGTTCCTGGATTGGGCTGAGTCAGGAGTGGGGACAAGGAGGGTAAGAACTGGCTGGTGCAGAGTAAGGGGATTTGGAGTCTTCATTTCTAGGGAGCAGTTCCAATGTGTTCCTGTGAGTGGCTGGCTCAATGGAGCCAAGAAGTGGGATGTAGGGTCTTTCACCCCTAAAACACGGTTTCAATTAGGCCCAGTTTAGGGGAGCTGGCTGGGTGAATGGGATGAGGGAGGAGCCTTTCATCTGTACAGCATCCTTTCTGATATGCCCACACGTCAGGGGCTCACAGGGCTGAGAAAAGGGACCCAGAACGTATCACTTCTAGGTGGCTGGTTTCAATTTGTTCTTAATTTGTAGTGACTGACATTCATTCCCATCTGGCAGCTCTTCCGTTTCCATGTGACTTGGCAGATCTCAGGCAATGCTTAGTCACCACTGCCAATTCCATCCCTTTTCTTTGACTGCGCTGGGACTTCAGAGCTGGCAGGGAAAGGTAAGCAGAGCTGATGAGTCCTGTCCTGGGTTTGCAGGGCGGGGGCTGTCTGTGGGAGGGCTTGGGCATTGTGGTGGGCTTCTGGGGCGATATACCTCCTGCAGCATGGGGACGTGCGTGTTCTCATTCCAGTTCCAAGGTGGAATGGCCCTGAGATGTATAGACAGGCCACTGCGCAGCTAACGCCTGGACCATCCTTACCATGTCCAGACAATGGATATTGTCTGTGGAGCTGGCAGCACAGCCGGAAAATGGAGGTGGGTGTATTGGATGGGGGGCAGGCAGCAGGGAAAAGGAAATAGGTAGGAGGATAACAAGGGAGAAGTTTTTTTTTAAATAGCATCCTCACCCCCCTCCTATAAAAAGGAGCTGGAGGAGTTCAGGGGTGGCCCATCTATATAGGCGAACAAGGCGGTCACCTAGGTTGCCAAGTTAAATGGGGCGCCAAATGGTGGCTCAATATCATTGAGGTGTTTGGAGGTGGAGGCGCCGATTGCATGGTTCGCCTAGGGCGCCAGTTGCTGGCAGCTAGTCTAGGGCCGCCCCTGGAGGAGTTAATCACAGAATTTAAAGACTATCCCAACTCAGTGTAGCTCACGTGCTGTTACAGAACTTGGTCCTGCATAAGAAGGCTTGGCAGAATTTGATTTTTATATCTTAATTTTGATGGATAATATCAATTTTATTTTTAGTCATTTTTTTCTTGTTTTAACTATGTCAGTTTTCACAGTTGCCTGAAATTATGGTGGTTGAAATTGGGGGAGGTCAGACAAGGATTATTTAATGACAGATGTTGAGATTCAAAAAGTTATTTAGCTTCAGAAGTGTTAAAACACAAATTGTCAACATCTCATGTCATAGATTCATTCATAGATTCATAGACTTTAAGGTCAGAAGGGACCATTATGATCATCTAGTCTGACCCCCTGCACAGTGCAGGCCACAGAATCTCAACCACCCCTCTTAGAATAATCCTCTCACCTATATCAAAGATATTGAAGCATTCAAATACTTTGAAGGACCCAACATGCAGAGAGTCCTTCAGCTGTAATCTGTGCCCAATGCTACAGAGGAAGGCGAAAAACCTCCAGGGCCTCTGCCAATCTACCCTGGAGGAAAATTCCTTCCCAACCCCAAATATGGCGATCAGCTAAACCCTGAGCATGTGGGCGAGACTCACCAGCCAGACACCCAGGAAGTTCCCTATAGCAACTCCTATCATCCCTCCATTGACCTATTTCCAACTGATAATGAATGGTCAATTAGTTACCAAGTTCATGTTATTTCATCCAACCATCCCCTTATAGAATCATAGAACTGGAAGAGACCCCAGAAGGGCGTCAAGTCCAGCCCCCCGCTCTAGGCAGGACCAATCCCATCTAAATCAACCCGGCCAGGGCTTTGTCAAGCCGAGACTTAAACTCCTCTAAGGATGGAGACTCCACTACTTCCCTAGGTAACCCATTCCAATGCTTCACTACCCTTCTAGTAAAATAGTTTTTCCTAATATCCAATCTGGACCTCTCCTACCACAACTTGAGACCGTTGCTCCTTGTTCTGCCATCTGTCACTACTGAGAACAGCCTCTCTCCATCCTCTTTGGAACCTCCCTTCAGGAAGTTGAAGGCTGCTATCAAATCCCCCCTCACTCTTCGCTTCTGCAGACTAAACAGACCCAAGTCCCTCAGCCTCTCCTCGTAGCTCATATGCTCCAGCCCCCTAATCATTTTGGTTGCCCTCCGCTGGACCCTCTCCAATGCTTCCGCATCCTTTTTGTAGTGGGGGGCCCAGAACTGGACACAATACTCCAGATGTGGCCTCACCAGAGCCGAATAAAGGGGAATAATGACATCTCTGGATCTGCTGGCAATGCTCTTCTTAATGCATCCTAATATGCCATTAGCCTTCTTGGCTACAAGGGCACACTGTTGACTCATATCTAGCTTCTCATCCACTGTAACCCCCAGGTCCTTTTCTGCAGAACTACTACTTAATTTGTAGTCAAAATATACAAAGTAAATATTCTTAGATCAAACTTGAAGAAGTTCTCAAGCAGCATTTGCTTACTTTTCCTAAATATTAGTTTTGATTGTTGTCAATAAAAATCGAATCCTTCCAAGCCTATGCATTGGCCAGCTAGCTCACCTCTCTGGAAAACAAGGGGGCGGAGGGATGGGGAAAGGATTTCTCCACTCAAGAATTCACCTACTCCTTTCGTTGTCTCCTTTGAACAGCCAGAATACTGTATTCCTTCTCCTGTGGGCACCAGCCAGCGACTGTCCCAAGTGAGTGCCCAGTCCTGCTCTAACTGAAGCCAGCATGGACCTTGTCTTTCATGGGAGCAGGGTGAGACCCTGAATCGCCAGAGTCCATCCCATTTGGCTTAAATGTCCGATAGAGGAAAAGATCAGTAAACAGTAGACTGCCACCCTTCAATACTCAAGAGGTACGCAGGCTGGCATTAAGCTGAGTGGCACAATCCCGAAAGGCTTGCTCTCAGCCTTCCCGTGTCAGGAGAAGGTCTCTCACAGGCTAGAGCCGTCCCTTCCTGCCAGCTCAGAGTATCTCACACTGGCTGGTGTGAGGGAAAGTTTCTCTAGCTCACCCCCTTTTCGATTTTCCCCGTGGTTTGCTTCAGCCATTTCTAAACAATGGGAAATGTCTAAGCTACTGTTACCAAAAGAGCCTTTCAGATACCAGTGATCTGCAATCAGCATATTGAATGCTAGCTTGAGAAGTGGAAAGGAATGAACATTGTGCAGCTAGCACATAGAAGAGGGAGTCTGAGAGGGACGTGCTGTGCCTTACCTCAGTGCAGGGAAGGATAAACAGTGTGAGGTGCAGATTGTGGATCAAATATGCACCCGTAGCACAGCAGGGACAGTGTCCGCTATGTTCAGAAGCCTTGGGGTCCAGATGGGACCCTCTTTCTTATCTAGTCTCTCCCCAGGTGAGATGGACAGTGCTGAATCTGTAGGAGAGTGATCGACATCTCTGCTGTATCGGTGACTTTCTGTCTTTCTCCCCAGGGCAGTGTTTCTCATTACACAGAATAACTGGCCCCTTGCTGGAGACCACAGGGCCCTGTCCTGATAGAGACGGGCTTGGTTACAGCAATGTTGTGGCCCACGGAGATGTAGGAGGGCCACTTAGATGGTACACTCATTAATCTAAGCTGCCCATTGCTGAGTTAGACCTTTCTCGTATATTTTTGTCTTCCCTTGCATGGATACGGACAGGTCTGTACAAGAGTAATACAGACCAACTTGGGTTTCCCTAGTGCAGGCAGGTCTGGATTGGGATGGAAGCAATGTAACCAGGCCAAGGCCCTGTTTTGGACAATATTTTCACCCCGACCTGGAAATGTAGGGATTGACCAATTACCTGTTCAATCATGAATGTTTCTTCTCATGGCATTCAACAAGGCACCCACCTGTTCTAAAATGAGGGTAAGTGCTGCTGGTTAAACATATTAAGTGCTACACTTAAGAAGAGAGGGTTGCAGAACACCCCTGGTTGGGTGAGAACTCAGCCTCCACTTCCACCTTGCACTGACTCAATGCTTGCTGCCTTCAGGAATCTAGTCCAAGTTCTGCTCCTCTCATGGGTACAACCAGTTTCCATGCCTGTCAGGAAAAGTTCTGCTCCAGGAGAAAGGTGGCAGTTATTTCCAGGATAACTCTGACAGTTAATTTCAAGAGAACACAGCAATCCAGGCCAGCTTCACCTGAATCCCAGGTCCCTTTGCAGGAGTGATTAAAAAATCAGTAAAAGCATTTTCCCTTTTTGCCTCCCTTTCTAGAGGTCTCAAATCCCATTCAGGTTCTTGACCTAGATCCCCAGAGTCCCAATCCAGGCAAGCACAGGCACCCACTCCACTTCCTTCCACTGTTTCTGTGTAGTGCATGGGGGATCAGTGTAAAAAGAAGCAGCAGTTTTGTAGGTGTATTTTGTTGTTTGATGGTTTCAATTTATCTCCTCTGGTTTTGTGGATGTTTTGCATGATTGGGGGAGTCACCCATGGGTCCCAGGATCTTCCAAACTACAGAGTGAGCCTCAAAATCATTTTACAATGAGCAGGACTTTTAAAAAAAAGCTCTCTTTGGGGATGGGGAATAAGGGCTGGAGAGTGGGAGGTACAGTGAGCTCTGGGTGGCGTGGGTGGGGGAATGGGGAGTGGCATCTTGAAGCACGTTTAAAAGCAACCAAAGGTTTGGGGCTTAAGATTTTGTATTCTCAGCATATGAAACTGCTTTTGCATATGGGGACAGGACAAGGATGGGTTGCAGCAGGGCAATGTAAAGACTCTCTTCTCCAGCTGAGTGTGATTTTTATGGGAGACTGAAGGAAGATTCTTTTAGTTCCCTAAGGACGGATTTTATGGAGGGCCACAGTTCTTCATGGGGAAGGAAAAAGCAGAATGAGAAGGGGGTCTGTCATTGTAACCCTCATACCCCTGCCTTGTCCCGTGCCACCCTCAAATAAACAAAAACAAAAGTGATTTGCCTTTGGTCTTCCAGCTCCAAAACTTCTTTGCCTGAACTCTTTTCGCTGGTTATTCTTCGCATGTTTTGATAATGTGACTTATGAGAAAAATCTCTATAAATATATATACATACCATATCTATAAATATATATATAATATATATATAAAAACTATACATATGGACATAGGAAATTACCTGGCATTACATACCTCCATGCCTATGAAAAGGGAGATTATGTAGGCCAACAGCATGTACAGTCCTTATGGAGTTATTATTAAACAGAATGTGGTCTTGCCATTCTGGCTGGTGGAAGTGTTTTATTTCTGTGGGGAAGATCTAAGGGATGTGCGTCTGAGGAACCATTATCCTAGCAGGACTGGAGGCACAAAATCGTTGATAGGAGTAACGTCAGAGCATGCTAGAGACACAGAGGAGGACAGAAGCAGCGTCTCATTCTGAGCAGAAAAGAGAGCTTTTTGCACTCCACTCTAAAAACATGATACTTCATCTGCAGCCATTGTGTCACAGAACAGTGGTCACTGTGTGAGCCAACAATGTCTTGATACTACTGCCCTCTTCCCTTCTCTTTTAACTCAGCTGCGGTATTCATGTCCATGCTGATATTTCTCCAGAGTCTTTCATCTCCAAGCATGTCACAGACTATACATAGAAGGGACCTTCAGTCACCAGTGAAATGCAGGTGGGGCTGCATCTTTGAGCTGGAGCATCTCAGATGGTTCAGACAGCTGGTCAGTGAGACTACAGGTTAGGACAGGGCGTGGCGAAGAGTCCAGCCACCCGGTGAAAGCACAGGGAAGGTTTAAGCAGGATGAGATCTATAACGACCTTAAGTAATCCAGACTTTGGCTTTACATCTGATCCAAAAAAGTGCTCTTCTAGCTGTATGATGCCCTTGCTAGTGCCCTGAGGCAGTGGTTTAATGTTGACTCAGAGGGGAGATGCCCTGATTGTATTGCCAACTCTGCTGCCATCTCCTTGCAGCTTTTTCAGTCTGGTGTACATCCGCCAACCAACATCCCTTCCAGCCTGGAGAGACTAATGGCCTAATACATCTCACTGTCAGGAATCTCATTTCTGCTATTCATTCTAAATGTTTTTACCTTTGTTTCATCCTAGTGCTCCTGGTTGTGCCCCCTTTGCCACCCAGTCTAATTCCTCTCTTCCTTGGTGTTACGACCATGCAGATATGGCTGTACTGTTATGCCCCTTTGCCTTAGATGTTGCTTTCACAAAATACGCATCATTACTGCTTCTAGTCTTTCCTTGTAAGTGAGTCCCGGCAGCCCCTGAGCCATTTCTGGTGCTTGTCTTGGAACTGCCTCAGGCGTGCTGGTGGTTGTTCTTGCAGTGTGATGCTCAGAGCTGAAATGCTCCAAGGGAGCCCGTGCCAGAGCCACAGATGCCATCCCTGTACTGATCCATACATGGTGCCTCTGCATATATCAAACAAGGGCTGGCCTTTTTACTGCCAGTGACACTATACACAGATGTTTAATCTTCTGTCTGCTATTGCTGCTAGGTGTTTGTAGCATCTCTCTCTCTCCTAGGAGTCTCCCTCCACTGAGTATGTTTTGGATTTTTTCCCCAGATAAGTTTAGCTGTGTTTTCCCAAAGTGGATCTTAACCCATTATTTTCTGCCCCCGTCTCAGCTCTCTCTCGGTCTCTTTCTCATTATTTCTCTGCCCTGTCTGGTATTTACTGCTTTTCCCAAGTTATCATCTGAATTGCATTAGCTGTACCATTTACTTTCTCTTCCAGATTAGTCATGAATATTTTACATAAGATTGGACCTGGAGCAGTCCTGCTTGACACCTCCCCAGCCTGTACTTTGCTATCTGCCAGCATGGCTTCTTTGCAGTTCCTAGCCACACATAGCAGCCCTCAGTCCCATTCACTTTGAATTATGACCGAGAATGAGGGCAGGTCATACAGCTGCAGTGATTCCACTGTGAGCATTTTAGTGATGCTGCTACTGTGCTGACAGGGTAGCTTCTCCCATTGGCATAGTTCACGTCCTTGACAGGTGTTGGGAGGAGCCTTCCATTGACATAGCACTGTCTAAACCAGGGGATAGGTCACTGTAATTGCATTGCTCCAGTGTTAGCTTTATAGGATATTTAAGTTTGTAGCATAGACCTGGCCAATGTGAGCCGTTATAGAGAAAGCAATTATACCAACCTAGCCCCCAGGGGAACAGACCTATGAGCAAAAGACAACACTAGTGATTTATGAAGATTAAGTTGCCAGACACACTTGGCTGCCATTTTTTCTGAAACATACAGTAAAGTGTTTCTAGAAAAAGCAGGAGTTGGAACATATTTAGATTTTGGTCCAACAATTTGTGAGAAGTTTGTGTGCTTCACCTCATGAAATACAAGTCCAAAATCAAAGGGCGTTACGACTCCTGCTTTCTCTAGTATGCCGCAGAGGAAAAAAACACCCAAGTTTGTCTGGCAACTTATTCTTCATTAAGCTTCATTGTTGTCTTTTGCTCACAGTTCTGTTACGCTTGGGGTTAGCGGTTAGATTTTGAGGAGAATGTAGCTTCAACTTGTGTCTGAAATGCTGACCTTATGTTAGTGATTTTCCTTTTTCTGCCTAGATTTTTTATTTTCCTTCATCTATTCAGATTTGCAGGTGACTTTGCCTTTTTTTACTGGACAGCTTTAAGATTTATTTTTATAAAAATAGTTTATATTTAAAATCTGTCTTCATTATATTTGTTTTAAAACTTGCTATTGATGTCTAAAGATAGTCAGTAATAACTCTCTCATGTCTTCTCTCTCCGTGCTTATCTCTCTCTAGACATTTCTACTGATTAGTCTTCGCCATGGTAGCCAAAGTCTTCCTTTAGCATCTTCCAGCATAGGCTCTTCAAGCCCTTAGTGTCATGAACTGAGCCTCACAGGACCCCTGTGAGGTCACCATTGGTAAATATTCTTCCCTGTGTGTAGGTGGGGAAGACTGAGGAACAGAGCAGTGACTGCTCTGTTATGGCTGCTCTGTGTGAACGCATGACTTGTATGTGGAAAGGAAGAGGAGGCCCTAGGAGCACTGCCTACCCCTTAGCACGCCGTGGCAGGAGGCATGCTACCACAGTGCTCAGAGTGCATGGGGGGAGGGGATGTCTGGGCTCAGAGCGAAGTGGGGGGATGTGCAGAAGACCTGGCTTCCCATCCACCAGCCATTGTGGAAGTGCAGGCTGTGGGGGACACATGGTACTTGATACTACTTATGGCTCGGAGTATAAGACAGGTCTTTCAGCTGCAGCAAGTACTGCTGTTCAGCTCTCTCCCTCCTTCCATGCTGCTGTGTTACTGACGATACTCCCCTCCCATGACACGGGCTCCATTAGCTCTCTGAGCCACCAGACCAGCAAGAGCCAGAAATCTGGGGCTGGGCTGTCTGTATGTGCTGGAGAGAAAAGGGTTGAGGAAATCATCCAGAATCAGGCTCCACCCCCTCACCTTACTGCAGTGCTCTTGGCTAAGCACTGGCCTGGCAACATCCAGTGACTACAGGCCATTCCGAGCACAGCACACGGAGGATAGTGACTCTAGGGGAGTTGGGGGAGGCACGATGGTGCTAGGGAGAGATACAATCTGCTTGCAATTCCATGTGCTCCAGGGCTTCCTGCCTTGGAAGGGTTCAGGATCGTGGATGAAGGTTTGGCATATAGACCTCGGTTTCAATTTGTAGAGAAAGTTCAAAGCTTTGCTGATGTGGGATGAAGTTTACAGGTTTTGGGGGCAGACTTTGGTTTTAAAGTAAAGCTCCTTGTGTATGTGTTATGGAGCTGAGGCTGGAGGTTCAGGTCCTGGAGTGAAGGTTTGGGATTCGTGTTATGGAGCAAAGGTTTCCAGGTCAAAGGCTGAGGCTTTGTGCAGCAGAGGGCCACTTCCATGCAGGCAGAAAGGTATCCAGAAAAGTACAGGTCTAAGAAAGGAGTATAGAGCTTTAATTGCCCAGAATATTTACTTTGTGTAAAGGGAAGCCCAGGCAATGTCAGAGACCAGCACTAGGGAGAATCCTTGACTGTCCTACAGCCCCTGGATGCTGGCTATGGTGCAGCCTTCAGCCTGAGGCCTACCCAGCTACCCGGAACCTCAAAGAGAGCTTTGCCCATGCCTTGCAGGATTCTCCAGTGCTGGGAGCATTCCAGGCCATGGGCAATAGGCGTCATGGACAAAAGATTCCTATGCCTGATTATTCCCAGCTTCCACAAGGCCTTTTGGGACTGCATCAGCAGAGGTGCACATTGAGGTAGATCTGGAGTCTGAGCTCAAGAACTGAACTAGTCCCCAGGACCAAACAGATGCAAGCATCCTCCCCTTGTTCCATTTGCTGATCTCAGCACTGCCAGAAGATGTCTTCCCTTCTCAACAGGGCATAGAAATGTATTCTTATACTTTTAAGGCCAGAAGGGGCTGTTATGATAATCTGGACTCAAAACATAACACAATATGGAGAATTCACCCAACCTGCTTAGGAAGGCAGGGTGGGGTGGACCCAGTGGTGGCCAAGGGGATAGGGCATTTGCCACATGTTGAAGACTTAGAGCCTGCACCCCCAACCCAGGCTGGTGAAAGTGAATGAGATTCAGGGAGGGAAGGGCAACAGAGCAAGCAGGGCAAGGCTTCAGAGAAAGAGGTAAGGGTATTTGGGTTTGAGGTAGATCTTACATTGATAACTTTTGGATGAGCTAGAACGTACCTTTTAGTAAGACAGCCAGTCTTCATTTAAAAATGCCAAGTGATAGAAAATTCAACAAATCTCTCGGTAAATTGTTCCAGTTGTTAATTACTCTCAGAGTTAAAAATGCATGTCTCCATTTGTTTAGCTTCAGTTTCCAACCCCTGGATCTTGATATGCTTTCTGCTGGTTCAACGCTCTCTTCCCCAGGAAAGAATTCTAGACTGCAGTCACGTCGCTTCTGAGGGTATGTCTACACTTGCAGCCTAATTTGAACTAGGGCTGCAAATGTAGGCATTCCGATTGCAAATCAAGCCCGGGATTTAAATATCCCGTGCTTGATTTGCATCTTCCCGGTCAGTCGCCATTTTTGAAATTTACAAGCCTGAAGTAACTGCCCGCGTCTACACGTGGCAGTGAAACGGGCATTCGAAATAAAGCCCGAGTTCGAACTATCTGTTAAACCTCATTGCAGGAGGAATAACAGGTAGTTCAAACTAGGGCTTTATTTCGAACGCCCATTTCACTGTGACGTGTAGACGCGGGCAGTTACTTCGGGCTTGTACATTTCAAAAAATGGCGACCGGCCGGGAAGATGCAAATCAAGCACAAGATATTTAAATCCCAGGCTTGATTTGCAATTCCGAATGCCTACATTTGCAGCCCTAGTTTGAATTAAGCTGCAAGTGTAGACATACCCTGAGCCTTCTCTTGGATGAACTCAGCGGTTAGCTTCTTATGGCACTTACTGTGAGGCGGGTTTTCCAGACCCCTAATTATTTTTGCAGTACTTTTCTGAGCCCTTTGCAGCATCCTTCTCAAGGTGAATAACAGAACTGGGGCAAGTATACCAGTAATGGGCACACCAGTGCTCTATCCTGGGTTCATAAATCTACTATCAGTTCTATTTTTTTGCCCAGTGGTTTCTGTGTGAGTCTATTCCAGGTGTTCAGGTGCATCTTAGGATACAACATTGGTATAGTTATACCAGCAAACCAGATGCAGGTTATATCAGCAAGATTACGTTTTTCTGCTATAAATACATGTACACCAAGGTTCCTTGTAAGCTGCGTGGCAGCATGGTCCCCCAGCTGTTTAATCAGCCGTACCCAGCCAAGGGCTCAGGACTCTGCACATGCAGCTGCCTGACTGGGTGGGCCTGAGTAAGCAGCTGCAGTGTGTGCTGCTGCGCAGCTTAGAGGGAATCCTGATGTACGCTAGAGCTTTTGCTGCATAGGTATCATAGAAATGTAAGGGTAAAAGAAACCTCAACAGGTCAACTAATCCAGTCCCCTGCACCGAGGCAGGGCCAAATATATTTAGATCACTCCTGACAGGTGTTTGTTCAGCCTGTTCTTAAAACCTCCAGTAATGGGGATTCCATAACCTCCTTTGGAAACCTGATCCAGACCTTAAACAACCCTCATAGTTAGAAGTATCTAATGTAAATCTGCCCTGCTGCAGATTAGGATCACTACTTCTTGTCTTCCCTTCAGTGGCCATGCAGAACAATCAATCACCAGCCTCTTTGTAACAACCCTTAAAACCTTTGGAGCTGATTAGCAGGTTCTCCCTCAGCCTTAGTTTCTATGACTGAACATTCCCAATTTTTCTAACCTTTCCTCATAGATCAGTTTTCTAATGCCTGTATTATTGTTGTGCTGTGGGTTCTCTCTAATTTTTCCACATCTTTCCTAGAGCGTGGTGCCCAGAACTGGACACCGGAGGCCTCCCTAGAGCAGGACAATTACCACCTGTGTCTTAAATACGCCCTAGAATGACCTTATCAACCTAGAATAACCTTGCCACAGGCCTCCTTTTCGCTTTTGCAGATCCAGACTAACACGGCTACCCCTCGGATACTTATCACATTGTTGACTCATATTCCTTGCCTCATATTCCTGCCCCATACCCTTGTGTGCATCACCCCAAGAAACCCTCTCCTTGTATTTCTCAGCTACACACACAGATGGTGGGGCTATCTCTGTCTTGCTCTCATGCACACGGGTCTCTCCCTTTCTCCAGCCAAGGATTTTAGCTACATGTTGCATGAGGCAAAGTGACCTCCAGTGAACATGGAAATCCTGCCCCACATCCTGGTATCTCTGAGCACTACCTTCTGGATGAGCACCGCTGGCTGAGGGACCACATATAATCCACCCTGGGGGAGGAGGGATAGCAGGATGCAGTTTGAGAACCTCATCCTTCTGGAGAGAAAGGGACCACTCAGGCTTGGTTCCGCTCACAGAGTTGTAGTACTGATGGGGCATGATGCACCAGATAGTTATGGGTACTTTAAAAGAAGACAAAACTTTATTTTCCTCTTTCTCTCCCACCTTTAAAATATACCAGTCACTTTAAGAAAAAAGGGCAGCTGCTCTGTTCCTGTCCCCCTCCCCTGGCAGGGGTCAGGAAGGAGACAGGGTCAGTCTGAGCATTGTTGCCTGGCAGCCCTGGAAGGAACAGGTTTGGTGGGTGCGGAACAACCCCTGTGAATTGAGTTGCTGTCATCAGGCTGCCTCCACCTTCTATTTATTTGTATTAATCTTAAAATGATGTTGCTGCTACACCTGGAAAAAATGAACATCAGTTCCAAAAAGAGCATGTGAGAAAGCCCCTGTCCCCGAAAGGGTGGGACAGACCTAGAAGACAGGGATCCTAGTGTAGGGGGACCACTGAGTAGGGCAGGGACCCAGGGAGTACCAGACATCTAAATCAAACCCTTCCTCCCCCAACAAAGCCCTGCTGCCTGAGGAACCATATAGAAACACAGGGCATGCACAGGAGTGCAGTTTGGGATCCTTCCCTCCTGGGGAGACAGGCACTCCGGCTTGGTGGCCCAGCTCACAATGGAGGCCCCCGGCTTCAGAAAGGTTCCTATTTATATATAGAAACCTAATTGCTAGAACTGAGGCCAAGGAGAAATTTCCACTGCAGTATGTTGACAGGTGCCCTGGGATTTTTACCTGCCTCTGGAACACTTGTGGGGGAACCATCTGCTTAAATAAGCTTGGCAAGCCCAACAAAGTTGGTGTCAGTCAGTTGCAGGAAGAAGGAAGATGGCAAGAACTGGGGGTATGTCTACACTGCAGAGTTTGTTTTTTTTCAGAAAAAGGCAGTTTTTCCAAAAAAACTTCAATTACATCCACACCGCAATCACATTCTTCCAAAAGAAAATTGAAAGAATAGCGGGGTTTTTCCGGCATTGGTAAACCTCTTTCTACGAGGAAGAAGCCTTTTTGTGAAAGAGCTCTTTTGGCAAAAGGCATATGGACAGGGAAGAGGAAGTTCTTTTGGAAGAAGAGGAAAAAGCACAAGTGCTTTGGTGGCCACTCCACCCATACTAATCAAAGCTGAAATGTGAGAGAGTGTCCATTCCATGTGGACGCTATCTGTCGAAAAAGCAGATCACTTTTTCGTTGTGCTTTGGCCATGTGGACGCTCTCTTTCGGAAGCAGTTTTTTTGGAAGATGTCTTCTGGAAAATCGTCTTCCAAAAGAAGCCTGCAGTCTAGACATAGCCTGGGAAACATGCTGCCTCTGGCTTTGTGGTAGTCTCCAGGCAGCCAGCTCACAGGGGTGCACTTGGCCAGGCATCAGGACATACCATAAAGTGCCTGGCATCTCTTCTCCTCACAGCCTGATGAGTGGGAATATGTCTGGCAGAGTCCCAAGGGCTGCTACTTGGTTTCTTTGATGAAAAATTGACAGTAGAAAGTTTCACAATGGCTGGGAAATCTGCAGCCTATAGAGCACTGGATGTTGTCATACCGAAAAAACCTGGCAGGGATAGTGATTTAGCCTGGCAGCCTCCTCCCTCAGAGAGTCAGGGGGTCACATGCATGCACTGAGTTGCTGCAGCATCTCTCTGGACCCAGATGAAGATGGCAATGGCTTGGGAGGGGCCCCTCTGTTGGACAGCCCAGACCTGCTGAGACTGAGGACAGAAGGAAAGCGGCAATGCTGGTGGGTGGGGGTCTCCAGACTGGAAATCCTGGGGTGGATTGGGGCTGGTCAGCCAAAGTAGGAGGCTCAGAGATTCCAGCACTGGAATAGCAAAGGCTGCTGCAAGTTACAATTGAGCTGTATTAGCAGAGCTGTGTGGCAGGTAACCAGTCCTGGAATAGCAGGAGCTAACAGTGGGGCGACCTGTGCTAGCAGAGGGGAAAGGGCTGGGCGAGAGAGGCTTCCCTCTGCCATTTCTCTCCCACCAGGCTCCTCTCAGCCCCTATCCCTGGGAGTTCTTATATTTTAAGACTATAACTTAATAGAGATTGCTGACAGTGGTTCAGAGACAAACGTGAATAGCTGAGTGATAGGCACATACAATCTTACTCCTCATTCACACAAGCCTGCGACTTCTGACCACCCCACTCCAGCCTCGGCCATTCTGCGTAAAGACTTCAGTGAGCCAACTGGAAAACAAGGAGCCTTTCCTCCCATCCAATTCTTTGTTAAAGTCCTGAGTATATTAAAGCGCTGTGACATGGATCAGGCCCCTTCCCTCCCTCCCAGCCATGCTTGTGGGGACAGGAAGAAACCTTCCTCTTCATAGCAGTGCGAGGGGGAATCCAGCACTAGCCCCAGAGTTTCTGTATGTGTGTTCTTGGCACACGGGATGAGAGCGGGACGTCTGGGGGCTGCAGGGGCATGGGATGGTGGGCTTCTGAGAAGGAAAACTGCTTCTAGGATGTGTGTGTGGGTGGCATGGGTTTGTGTGTGGGGTGTCTGGCGCCCACCCTTAGGGACTGCAGGGAGGAGTGTTGTGTTGTGTTAATGAATGAACCACTGTACATAAAACTATTAATACCTCAAGGGTGCGGGGGGGGGGGGGGGGCTCCAGGTTGGCTCAGCCCCCAGTTGCCTGGCTTACAGCTGTGTCTGAATGGATTATACATGAGGGTCTTGTTCTCTGTATATTTTCCCCAGTCAGGACTCTGAGGTCAGGACTGGGGGGTTTGCTGCAGGACTGTGTGTATGTGTGAATGTGTGGGGGGGGGGGGAGGGGAGAGGGGAAAAAGAGAGACAATCCTGCTGTGTTGCAGGGTGTTCGGGGAATAGAGAAGGGGAAGGGCTGTGGCCCTCTCTGCTCCCCACCACCCTCTCATAATGACACAACTGTTCAGAGCATCTGCCCCTGCAGCCAGTGGTGTCCATGCCTCATTTTTGTTCTTGCTCCTCCTATCCCCATCACATGCTCACCATGAAAGCTGGGAGAGGACAGAGAAGGGGCCTAAATCCCAGCGGCCTCAATGCCACCTGGGGGAGTCCCTCCCCCCTTCTCATGCCCCCTTCCCCCACCGTCTGTCCCCAGTAGCACAACTCTCCAGGCAGGCATGGCAGCAGATGGCAGGGCAGTCCCATGCCCCTCTCTCAACTGAGTCACTGCAGATCCCAAAGTGCTGGTGAGATGCAGTCCCCAGGCCTCTCCTAGAGGAGCATGTGTAGCAGGGCTGGGGTGCTGAAGGGAGAGGGGTGGGACATCCCTCCTCCCACCAGTTATAGGGGCACGTCCTCTTCATCCTCCTCCTCCACGTCCGTGGAGCGCAGGCTCAGGTCCTTGAGGATGTCTGAGATGTTCTCAGCAGCAGGGCCAGAGAGCTCCATCTCCTCCAGCTCAGCATCAGCCGCTGAGACAGAGCGCTGCCCCTTCCCCTCCTCAGGGCCGGGTGGGGGCTGTGGGGAAGGGGGGATGGAGGGCAAGGGGCTCCCCATCCCTAAGTCTGCAGCTCCTCTCACAGGTACCACACAGCTGTCCTGCCAGTTCCACACCTGGGAAACCTGGCCGCTCTGTTCATTGCTCAGCGAGGTCCGGTTGGTGTCCCGGAAGCTGGCGAGAGGCGGGCGGAGGCGGACACCAGAGCGTGTGGAGCCCTCAATTGCCTTCTGGAGCTATCAGAAGCGGGGAAGGTCAGAGAAGAGAGGGAATTAAAGGACAGTTGATAACCCGCAGGAGAACAGTCCAGCTACTCTCCACAACGAGGGGGCAGGAGACTAGCCCCTGGAAAGAGCAGTGTTTGCATTGCCATCGTGCCTTGCCTCCCACAGCACTTGGCAAACCCCATGTGAGCTCAGTGTAGCCATTTCTGGAAGGGGGACTGGCTAAATGAATCTGGAATGGGCCACACAGCCCAGAGCCCGACTCTCATGAACAGGATCTTTAATATCCAGGTACAACAGACAAGGCCTTGGTTTGTTGAGGCCCCTTCTGGAAGACTGACATCCAGAAACACAATGTGTCCCCTGGGCCGGGAAACGGGCTAAGCCAGCACGGCCAGGATTTGAAACTAGGAGGCTGGGAAAGGTAGAGACTGCCGAACTAATGCTTCCACCCCTCAGCTGGTCCCTGCCTACAGTAGGATAACCTGACAATACACAGAATGCCCTGGGCTGACCAGGACTGCGGGGCGGAGTCTGCATGGGACCTTGACTGTTTTTACCTCCTCCAAAGCCAGAACTCCCTTCAGCTTCCCCTTACTGGTCACATAGGCATGGCTGAGGCCCAGCAAGGAGAACAAGGTGTGTGTCTGTGGGAGAAAACATAAGAGAACCTTCATTACCAGGTACATAGGGCTTGATGTCCTCACAGGCTGGGAATGAGTCTTGGTGCTCAGCCTAGGGCTGAGATTCCCACTGGGCTCAGAAGCTAAAAGGGAGGAATCCCATCTCAAATTCCTTGAGGGTTGGAGCCACCCTGACCCTGGTAAAATGAGTGGGAAATCAAATCTGACAGCGGTAAACCTCTTTCTACGAGGAAGAAACCGCGTTCTGAAAGAACTCTTTCAGAAAAAGGCATGTGTGGATGGGGAAGAGGGTTTTTTTTCCAGACAGATGCGGCCTCCTGGAAAAAGCTTGGGTGCCCTAGTGGCCACTCTGTCCATAGTAATTATGAGAGAGAGTGTACGATCAATGTGGATACTATCGTTCGAAAAAGCAGATTGCTTTTTCGATATGCTTGGCCAGTGTGGACGCTCTCTTTCAGAAGAAGTTTTTTGGGAAGATCTCTTCCAGAAAAGCTTCTTCTGAAAGAAGCCTGCAGTCTAGACGTAGCCTCAGGGACCAATGCGCAGTGGGGTAGGTCTGGCTATGCTTTGGGGCAGGGAGTGGGGATCCCAGCAGTGACACAGTCAATGACAGACCCTGCACAACCAGTGATAAATGCATGTAGATCCTTTTGCACTCTGAGGCAGGGAGTGTGAATCCCAGTGCCTGTGCTGGGATGGAGGTTCCTGGTTCCAAAGGGGCCGGAGTGTGAATCCCACTCCCACTGCTACATGTGGTTCTTGCAGTGCTCAGACTGGCCTGTGTGTGAAACCCAGTATCACTGCTGCTTTTACAAACACCTGAGGTGTGGGCAGGACTTTGCTAGGATTATGGGGCCCTAGACAGTATTATTAAATGGGTGCCCAAACAAGAAACCCCCCCATCGCTGACACACACTGAGCTTCATATGCAGCAGATGCTGTGGCAGCCTGGGCTCACAGCCCAACAGGGAGGAATGAGGCAGCAAAGGATACGGAGCCACAGAGACCCCTGGGCCCTCTTCCTCACACAGGAGGTGTTACACCCACACATTCACCTCTATGAATACAGCTCCTGGCTAAGGAGATTGCAGCACACTGTGTGTGGGGGAGCCGATCCCTCTTACCTGCTGTCTTGGGGGGTGCCCCAGATTTCTGGGTGCCCTATGCAGCTACATATGCAGCGTCTGCCTAAGGAGAGCCCTGGGTGTGGGTGCTGCTGCGCGCCATGCCTGCGAGTGGGAATCCCAGTGGTAATGTGTGTGTATCGAGGCAGGCTGCAGAGGGAGTTCCAAAACTAAGGCAATGGCTGGTGTGGCTCTCCGAAGCTCTTTTATCAGACTAATGCAGTGTCTCCGCTCCTGTTCCAGGAGACAGAAGTCAGACTCTGTGGATGGAAGCTCATTGAGCTACTCAGACAGCGATAGAGAGCAAGCGAGATTAAAATACAAAGCCAGGCGAGTAGGAGGCAAGACCGATAGGGAGAGAGATGGGCAGAGGGAGAGGAGATGAAACGGGGGGGGGGAGGGGATAGCCCAGAGACAGACAAGTTGGAAAAGGATGGACTGGCTGGGAGGGAGGTCACACCCACCTTGTGCAGGGAAGTCCTCTCCACTAGCTGGAAAGGGGAGGGGTCTATGCGGCAGCTGTCGAAGCACACCTCCTTGCTCAGCTCCTCCTGCTCCCAAGCATCTATCTGACACAGGGAAGATGGGATCACACTCACAGGCCCCACACTGCTCCTGCCCCGTATGCCAATCTGCCCCAGTCTCCTGCAGCTCTTTCTTCCTCCTCCCAACACCCAACTGCCACCCCCAAAATTTCACTCCTCTGAGGTTCCTCATCCCCCCAACATGAGCTGGGGCCTCCCTTGGAGATCCTGGCTATGCTGTAGCCACATGAGATGCCACTGAATGAGGTGCCCCCAGCAGGGAGACAGACGGTTAGAAAAGTAGCCAGGAAGGTGAGGGCTTCCCCAGTCCTGTTTGGAGAGGATACGTGTTCCCTGTCCCTCATAGATAAGAGTTGGATGAGCTCTCGCTCCCTGGTCGTTTCAGGATAGGCTGCCCCATTTCCATGGGATGTGGGGATTATTTCTCTCAGAACGACCTCTCCTTGTAGCATTTGAGGAATTAAACTCCATCCCGGCCGCTGAAACTTCCCAGGGAGGAGACAGCTTCCAGGAGTGAGAGGAGAGCTCTGTTTCCACAGATGAGGGAGTGTGGAGAAGGAACCAGCCAGCTAGCCAGCCACCTCGCCTCATCCAGACTTACCTCCTCTGGCTTCATTGTGTCGATAACTTCAGCAGACTCCTGGAGACAACAGAGCACAGCCACAGTCAGTGAAAGGCTTCACAGCAGAACCCAGCAGTGCAAGGCCCCTTATTCCTACTCTCAGCTGTATCACCCACTTGCAAGCAACTAACCCTTCCCCAATCATCCCTATGCTCAGAAAGTCCCCATTATACTCAGGGTTCCCATCTTCCTGATCACCCAAGCCCCCACTGTGCATGCTCCAGATACTCAGGGTCCTACCCTCCCCTGGGTGTCATTGTCACGAAGGGTGAATCTGGGATGCTTCTGGCCTGCACACTGGTGAAGGTCCTAGGGTAGTGTGGGGCTTTGCTTACTGTGCTCTTGATGCCTTTTGGACAGCCCCCATGGTCTATATACTTTCTCAGATCTGAGCAGTTCACTATGAAGCCTGCCTCAGTACCTGCAGCTTGTGATCTGCTTCCTTCCCCAGACCAAGTGAAGAGCTCTGTGTAGCTTGAAAGTTTGTACCTTCCACCATGGGCAGCCAGTGAAGGCCCAGCTGGGGAAGGCGAGCCGAAGTCCCACCCCTTCTGCCAGAAGCCACACCCCTTCCTCTCCAGACCATGCTCCCTTCAACAACCTTCAGCCCCCCAGCCAAGTCCTGCTCGACCCCAGCTAAGGGCTGGGGCTGCTGTGCGGGGGGGCCCCAGCCTTCCATGGCTGCCAGGGAGTCCCGTGGCACAGACTCAGCCTCTCCTGGGTGGCTGGGCATTGTAGGCAGTTTTGGTTCAATAAAAGATATTACCTCATTTCCCTGGTCTCATGCAGTACTGGCAGCACAGACAGCACGTAGCCAGCAGGCTCCTCATTTCTCCATGCATGCCATGGCCTCTGGGGAAATTGCTAATCCTTCACCAGGAGCCCGGCCTCATTCATGCATCTCCCTGTCTGACAGCACTGCCCTTGCCGTGTGGCCAACACCCTCAGAGGGGCCAGCTTCCCTTCCTGTTCCCCCCCCCCTTGCTGTGCAGCTGGGCTCTCTGCCTCTAACCTGAGCAGCACTCTCCGTCTCTGGTGGCCAGTTGTAATGGCACAAAAGCTGCTGGATCAGCTGCCTCAAGCTCCAGAAATTCCTGACTGCAGGAAGAGAATGAAAAAAAGGGGAGAAAAAATGAGGACAAGTGTGAGACTAAGCACAAGGCACCAGGCCTATCCCCTCACCTGAAAACCCAATGTTAGTATGAAAGGGCCTGGCCAGTAAGAACACACCGTTCCATTGCTGAGGGGTGAGAGTTGGGACAGGCAGCAATGAATCCCCCTAATACATGTAATATCCCCTAGTGCGGCAGGGGAACTAGCCTCCAGAGCGAGCCTTGGCGGGTGGCTATCCAGAGAGATTCCAGGAAGGGGCCGAAGCAGGGGGCTGTGAAAATGCTGAGGGGGTGATGACAGGAAAGCAGCGGGTGAGGAGTATGACTCACTCTGGCAGCATTTTGGTTAAAGGAGAGGGGAGACCGATGGGTGCAGCAGAGGCAGGAATGTGATTGGGCAGCGGGGACAGAAAGGGCAGGATGGGGTCTGGAGGTGCTGTCATAGACAAAGCAGCAAATTAGTTTGTCACCAGTCTGAATGTGAGGGGTGCAGGAAAGAGAGAAGTCAAGGGCCTGGGGCTGGGAGTGGAAAGCACCATTATGGGCCCTGCTGGGAAGGGGAGGAGGGGAGTGCTGATATTGCTATGCAAAGTTAAAGCTGGTGGTGGAACAGCCAGAAATTAATGAGCAGGGGAGCTGACAGCCATGCTGGGCAAGGGGTGTGTGTGGGGGGGAAGGTTTGGGGTATGTGTGTATGTGGGGGGAGGGCCTTCGTGTTCCTGGAAGGGGCAGGGGCTCAGGCAGAAGGGGTGAGGCTATGGCAGCCAGTCTGAAGCGTGCCAAATTGCCCCTCCTTCCCCAGACCCTAAAGCCACCCTGAGCACACTCTGAAGTGCTCCAGTTGCAATTTAAAGGGCCCAGGGCTCTGGCCATTGCCACTGACATAGTAGCACCAGGCCCACCAATGCGGGGGATGGGGACAAAGAGGGCAATTGCACAGGGGCTCAGTGGACTGGTCCTTTTAAATAGCGCTGTTGTAGCAAGGTGGCAGCAGTTGTGGGGAGCCCCGGAGCTCA
This sequence comes from Pelodiscus sinensis, assembly GCF_052426305.1. Classification (NCBI taxonomy): domain Eukaryota; kingdom Metazoa; phylum Chordata; order Testudines; family Trionychidae; genus Pelodiscus; species Pelodiscus sinensis. The sequence continues at coordinate 142,498,466 of NC_143052.1, read as the reverse complement.
GATCGTTGGAGCAGCAGAGTGAAAGGGGGGCCCAGGGCTCCCTGCTGCTTTAAGTCCCGCTGAGGTCAGATCACCAGAACGGTGGCAGTGCAGGGAGAGTGGTGGGGGGAGCAGGAGCTCCCTGCTGTTTTGACTCCCCACCTGTGTCCGTGGAGCATCAGGGGAGTGGGGCAAAGTGAGCGGAGCAGGGTGAGCCAGGCTGGGAACGAAAGGGAGGCTCCAGGCTGGGAAGACAAGGCTGGGGGTAGAGCCAGGCACTGGACTGCAGGGAGCAAGGGCTGCGAAGGGGCAGAGGAACTGGGCGGGGAAGGCAGAAGAGTGGAGTGGTGCAGGCCGGAGTAGGCAGGGATGGCTGGGAGAAAGTAGCTGGGGTAGTGGGGCACAGAACTGCTGGGGGAGGGAAGGCAGAGATAGAAAGGAGAGTGGGGGGGGGCACCTCCAGGCATGTGGGAGATGGAGCCGCGACTGTTCAGAGTCCTCTGATTGAGGTGCAGTGCTCGGGGTTTCTCGGGGTGGGGCGGGGCAGGATGGGGAGGGGGTTTATGGCTCTCTCAGAGGGAGAAGGATCGGGGGCCCATTGGTGTGTTGTCCTGGGGCCCAGAATTCCTGTTGTCTGCTTTGCCCCGTCAGCAGGCCTGACATTGAGAGAGGGGAAAGCCCTGTTAGGGCGCATCTGTTCCATCCTCTCCCCCTCCTCTGTGCTGCAGGGCTTTGCCTAGCCTTGTTTAAATGGCTCAAGCAATTGCCCTGCCCTTTTCTGATGACTATTCCTCTGATACCTTTTCCACTTGGTAAGTAGGGTGACTGGCGGGAATACTGCTCTGCAACCACACTGGGCATATAGGGACCCCAATGTGCTCAATGCTACATCCCCAGCAGGCTGCAGCAAAAAAGTGCCCTCCCTTGCCAGCCAGCCCCACTGGCCAGGCTGAGGTGGGGAGTGAGGCTACGGCCCTCTTCCCCTCTTCCCTTTTGGGGGGCTACCAGGGGTGAAAGCAAGTACTGGAGCTTACCAGCATGCAGTCTGGGGAAGCTGGGCCTAGGAAAGGGGGGGGGAGCTCTGGGCCCCCAGAAGGGGTGGGGCTGGGGAAACAGACGTCTCCCAGGCAGCTCTTCATGGCTGCTGCTGCTGCAGAGCCAGGAGGCCTGGGGTTCCAGCAGTGATTTGAAGGATTTGGGGCTCCCGCCAGGACTCTGGATACTGTTGCTTTGGTAGCCGCAGTTGGGAGCCCCTGTCCCTTTTAAATCACTGAGCCCTGGGGCAGCTGCCCCCTGCTGCTCCCCTAACAGTGGCTCTGCCAGTGTTGCTGGATTTCGCCAGCAGGGCTGCCAACAAGAGAGAGCAAAAGGGGCAGCAACGTGTGCAGGCCAGTACAAGTGGCCACTTCTTGCCAGCCCATACTGGCCCATTTTCACCCCGGTGGCTACAAGAACAAGCCAGGAGCCTTTCCTCTTTCTCTCCCTCAGGGCTGGCCTCCCCTGGGCTCTCTCTGTGCAATTCAGGAGGCCAAGTAAAAACTGCAACATGGACCAGCAAAAGTCCCTGGGATCACGGGAGAGACACGACTAGAGTCAGGCGAGCTCAGCTCATATGGTTCCAAAGGAAGACAATAGGTAACAGTACATCCACCCCTTGGACCACGCTGGCTCAGTAAAGCTGTGTGCACGAGTGGAGTGGGCAGGAGGCTATTCAGCCTCAGGAGGCGGCACAGAGTGGTAGTCTAAGCTACCAAGGATGAAAATGGAGGGTGAGGTTTCAGGACAAGAGTCTTCATGGGCAGGACAATGGGGTGGTGGCAACTTCACTGTAGGGTCTCTAGAACTGGTCAGAAGAGATGTTAGTGGGAAAGCCACTGTGACAAGTCCTACAAAGTGAAGGGGGCATTTGCTGAGCCTGATCTGCCCATGTTATCATGAGTCTATGCAAGCCTACAGAGGAAGCCATGTACTACTTTTAAAAATAAAATAGTTCCACTATTATATTATGGCATATTATGACATAATAATAACAGTTGTGCATAATATGTAACATTCCTACTGATATTACAGGACACACTATAAAACAATAAGAATAATATAAAATGAAAAAATAAAATCTGAATATTTTAAAATGAAACAAAATCATATTTTGAAAAAAAATCTGTAGTAAATTTTCTCAAAAGCAACATAATTTGGTGAAAAAAATCAGCTTTGGTAACAGTGTTTTCCAGTGACAAACTGTTTCAGTGAAATAATTCTAACCAGTATAGCCTCAGCCCCTCACACTCACACAAGAAACAGGCAGTGTTGCTTTCCCAGGGCTGCCTGGGATGTGGCAGGCTGGGGCACTCTGGTGGTCATCATACCTGGGGTTTCCTGGGGCCCTGGAGTTTCTGGCACTGGCTTATGAGGAGCCACTGGACCATTGGGTTCTTCAGGGTGGCTGGGAGCAGCAGAGGGGTGCTGAGGTGACTACCAAGAGAAAAGAAATAAAACAAGAATCACCCCGACTGACTCCTTTCCTTCCCTCTCCCAGTTTCTCTCTGCTTCTCAGGGCTTGTGTGCACCCCTAGGGTTCCTGGGCTGCTGTAGTGTGTAGGAAAGACATGCCTATGCTGACAGGAGATGCTCTTTCATCAGTGTGGGTATTACAGTAATTATAGGAGAATCCCTCCTGGGCTTTTAGCGCTTTCTACACTGGGCGTTCAGCCACTGTAACTGCATCACCGCTTGGTGTGTGAATTTTCTAGATGCCTAAGTGACTGAGTTATACTAACATAAGTTCTCAGTGTGGACCAGAGCGCTCTCTCTTTCCCCTCTCCCCTTACCTCTGCCTTCTCCTCTTCATCCTCATCCTCGTCCACAAAAGCAAAAGATTCGCGCTTCCAGCTGGGCACTTTGCTGTGCCCATCATAGGGTGCCTCAGCCAGCTTCTGCTGCATCTCCTTGATGATGTGCAGGCGCCGCTCCTGACCAATATACCTCTGGAGAAGAGCCTGCAGCTCCGACCGCTCCACAGAGCCCAGCAAGATCATGGTCTCTGTAGGAGAACGTAACATGGGGAGCCAGTCGAAGGATTTGTATGAGAACAAAATTGCTGCTGAGACTCATCTCTGCCTGATGACAGGCCAGTGTTCTTAAATGTAACACCCATCCCTGCAACCACTCCACATATGCACACACCTTTACTGATCCTGTCAGTCTTCTTCCATCTGCTGCCCTCTCCTACACACTCTCCAGTGCCCCACCCTGCCAAGCTGCCCTCACAAACCCCACAACAAATGCCTATTCCATTTCCAGCTGCCAAACGCTCCTTCCAATCCTCTCATCTTAAAAATGCTCAGGCCTGAGCTTTTTCCTCCCAGACAACTGGAGGCATTATAGTCAGCTGTCTCTTTCATGACAGGGAATCCCTGTGCATCTACACAAGGCAGCACAGGCACTGATTATTAGTCTGCGAGCTCCGGAGCCAGAGAAAACAGGGGCAGTCTGTTCAGCAGCCTCAGCAAATAATTTCCTGGGTAGCATTACAACGATATCCTGTCTCTCTAGCACAATGGACAGCTGACATCCACTCCAACCAAAGCAGGAAAGTAATCATGTTCTTCATCTAAAGATCTCAAAGCACTTTATCCATGTGGATAAGGAGCATGATCACTCCCATTTTCCCTATAGAGAAACTGAGGCACGGGGAGGAGGGCTTTTTGGACAGGTCTCAGAGGGGTAGCTGTGTTAGTCTGTAACTTAAAAAAAAAATGAGTCGTCCTGTGACACCGAAGGGTGTGTCTAGACAGCAGTGCTATTTCAAGATACTTACGATAGCATTTTCTGCGTCTTGACGGCACGTCCGTCATTTCAAAATAGCTTTCGAAATAATGGGCACACTAGATCAATGTCCCAATAAACCTCATTCCATGAGGATTAAGGGACATTTTGGAATAGCGATTTATTTCAAAATTTGTCACGGTGTAGACAATGTCAAATTACGAAATAAGCTATTTAGAAATTAACTTGAAATAAGCTATGCAATTTGTGTAGCTCAAAAGTATATATATATGAACATAAGAAAGTCCATACTGGGTCAGACCAAAGGTCCCTCTAGCCCAGTGTCCTGTTTGCCAACAGTGGCAATGCCAGGTGCCCAAGAGGGAGTGAACACAACACGTAATCATTATGTGATCCCTCTCCTGTCATCCATTTCCAGACAAACATAAGCTAAGGACACCATTCCTACCCATCCTGGCTAATATCCATTGATGGACCTAACCTCCATGAATTTATCTAGCACTTTTTTGAACCTTGTTGAAGTCCCAGTCTTCACAACATCCTCTGGCAAGGAGTTCCGCAGGTTGACTATGCGCTGTGTGAAAAAAAAACTTCCCTTTGTTTGTTTTAAACCTTCTACCTATTAATTTCATTTCATGACTTTTATTTCCTATATTATAGGAACAAGTAAATAACTTTTCCTTATTCACTTTTTCTATACTAGTCATGATTTTGTAGACCTCTGTCATACTCCCCCCTTCTCTCCTCTTTTCTAAGCTGAGTCCAAGTCTTTTTAATCTCTCTTCATATGGTACCCTAATCATTTTTGTTGCCCTTTTCTGAACGGGGCTGCCGACAAAGTGCTTTGATGTCGACAGGGGGAACGTTCAGACTAGCGCGCGAGCCGACAAACAGCTGATCAGCTGTTTGTTGGCTCAGCGCAGCAGCCATGTAAATGTAAATGAAGCCGCGATCATTTAAATCACGGCTTCATTTGCCTTTGCTGATCTGTCTAATCTAAATGCCTCTGCCGACAGAGGCATGTAGTCTAGACACAGCCTTTCAGTCAAGCAGGCTTCAAAAACAGTCAGATTTCCCATACTGCTTACCTGGTGAATCCACCAGAGGCAAGGTCTTGACAGTGGTGCTCTGAAGCAGAGTCTGCAGGTCCTTATATGTACAAGTGGAGGAAATGAATTTCACATCACAGACCATGATATCCTCAACAAAGATATTGTATTTGCTGGAGGAACAAAGAAAATAAAGAGAGGGTTGATCACTCAAATATGTCTAAGGGTACGTCTAAACTACATGCCTCTGTCGGCAGAGGCATGTAGATTTGTTTGTTCAGCAAAGGCAAATGAAGCCGCGATTTAAATGATCGCGGCTTCATTTACATTTACATTTACATGGCTGCCGCGCTGAGCCGACAAACAGCTGATCAGCTGTTTGTCGGCTCGCGCGCTAGTCTGGACATTCCCCCTGTCGACATCAAAGCCTTTTGTCGGCAGCCCCGGTAAACCTCATTCCACGAGGAATAACGGGGCTGCCGACAAAGGGCTTTGATGTCGACAGGGGGAACGTCCAGACTAGCGCGCGAGCTGACAATCAGCTGATCAGCTGTTTGTCGGCTCAGCGTGGCAGCCATGTAAATGTAAATGAAGCCGCGATCATTTAAATCGCGGCTTCATTTGCCTTTGCTGATCTGTCTAATCTACATGCCTCTGCCGACAGAGGCATGTAGTCTAGACACAGCCTAAGAGAAAACCCGCTCACAGAGGAAAGTGTGCTTTATACAGCCCGATACATACTTGCATGCAGGAGTATGAGACCACACACAAACCTTTGGGCTTCCAAAAAGCAAGGTTCTGCTCCCTCCCCACATGGATGAGCATCTCCTTCTCCCCTGCCCTCCTGCTGTTTCTCAGCCTCCTCTCACTCTATTTATGTGTCTGCTACCTTCAGCTCTCACTCTTGCTCCATTTCTTTGTGGCCTGTCTATCCTCTTTGGTTTCCCATTGTCAGATCCTTTCCCTCTGTGTTTCCCTTCCTCTCCCCAATCCCCACTGGTGGTACCACACCTTATGTAATTCCAGCCCAGGTCAGGCAGGTAAGGCAGCTTCTTCACCTGGATGATACTGTCATAGAGACTGGGCTGCAAACTCTGGGCCACCATGTTGGCAAGGATGACAGCAACCATCATGGGCAGGATGTGGGAGATCTGACCCGTTAGCTCGAAGCAGATCACTGCTGTGGAGACGGTGTGGCTCACTGCTCCCGTCAGGGCTGCTGCACCTTTTCCAGTTGTGAGGGAAGAGGAAAGACCGTGTCATGTGGACCAGGGGATTCATGGAGGCAGGGTCAGAACAAAGAAAGATGTGGAGACTCACCAATGACGGCATATCCTCCAGGTAAGATTTTGTAAACAATGCCATCAAAGAGGATCCCATCAGGGAAGAGGGATGCCATGATTTCACCAACAAGACGGCCGAATGCAGCCCCTGAAAAGCATCACAAAGTGACTGGTTAATTCCCACACACCCAAAATGGCCATGCTCTTCAAGGCATGTGTTACCTCTGCTGAGAAAAGCTGTATGGGAATTTACTAGTGCTTAGGTGTTAAAACAAAAATAACATTATGACAGAGTTAAGATAGAGATTTTGTATCAGTAGTAAAAAGATAAAACCACTCCAGAGTGGATGAATTTATCCCAAAACAAAAATCAAACCCAGGAAATTGGGAATTATGTTTACACTTAAAATAAATCCAAAAGTGTGCAAATCTGAAAATGCACAATAAAGGTACTCAAATAATTCTAGCTCTGCCCTATAGTGACACCATGCAACGACCATACAATTATGATTACTGTGTGTCTATGGTATCTGACTGGATAAAACTGGGCGTAGGGAGCGGTCGTGTCATATTTTGGATGGCATCCAAACAGTGCAAAGTTAAGGGTTCTTTGGGGGTCCAAAGTGTGCATGACCTTAATATGTTTGGATATTTTTAAAGTGCAAGTTTAACTGAATTTTCTGGCATTGTAATGCTTGGTTGGGGTAATTACAACATTTACTCTGAATTGCAGTAGAACCTCCAAGTTGAGAACTGCTCAGGAAGAGAGGTTGTTTGTAATTCTGAAATATTCAAAACTCTGAACATTACATTATGGTTATTCTTCCTAAAGTTTTCAACTGAACATTGACTTCATTCAGCTTTGAAACTTTATAGTGGAGAAGGAAAATGCTGCCTCCCCCCTTTTTTTAGTAGTTTACATTTTACAATGTGCTGTCCTCTATTTGCTTTTTGTTGTTACTGTTCTTTGTAATGTTGCCATATTATGTATTTATGGTTCCAAAAAGGATTTGTGGTTGACTGTTCAATTTGTAAGTCTGGTATTTGTAACTCTGAGGTTCTACTATACTAATATGTACTCTCAACACTAATGACATTTTAACATAGCATTTTTCTGTCTTGGGGTTAAAAATCAATAATCGGTCATTAACAACTTGTCATGAGTCACTTAATAAAGTGTGACTGAGGTTGTAATATACTAGTTCTGAGTGAAAGAAGGTGCTTTCCCGTAGCTGGGGCCACAGAGAGGACAAGAGGCCAGGCCTAATGTTAGTACCAGTTAGGGGACCTTTTCTTCAGCTGAAGAGGCAGGGACCTGAGTTTTTGGAACTTAAATGTCAAGGGTCAAGTCCTGATCCCCAAGTCTGATTTATCCAGGACCTGTGTTTATTGTTTTCAACTCACAGTTCATTATGTGCAGACACTGAAGAAATTTCCAGATCTGCATTTGTGAGTTTGGGGAGAATGGGAGCGGACCAGAAAGTCAGGGGCTGGGCATCTGGACTGTTTTTGAAACTCCTCAGAGACAGCTTGTGAGAGCCATGATCCAAATTCCCGCTTGGAAATCCCATTGTGTGCTTGCTCTGTCTGTCTCTTTTAATTTCTCTCTCCCACTCACTCTCTGAGATTCACTCTCTGAGACACCCAAGAGAGAGGTTAAAACTTACCCAGTACAAAAACAGGCATGAAGCCTCCACAGGGTATCGGCATTGTAATGGCAATGACAGACATCCAGAACTAGGGCAGAGGAACATGGGGCGATAGTTAGTGTGTGGTAATAGTATCTCCTGCAGCCGCACCATACCCTCCAGCTTGCCTCCGTAGGAAGAAATGTCTTTTGGGGAATCTGAGAGATTCCACAAGGAAGCCAAGTGCAGCTGGGAATAGGGAGAGGAGAAGAGAGTGGGGGGAGCTCGTGAAAACTATCAGTGCTCCCAGAGACTGCCTACTGCACAAGGCTTCCCAGTGACCGTTGTGCCGGTGGGGAAGCTAATCCACACAGGATGGATGAACATGGAGAATTACTTTTCCTTTCATCCATAGAAATAAGGAAGTTATGCTTATTTCTTAAATGGTGCAGGCCGCAATCCTCTGGCAGAGCCACAACAAAATACCATGCTGGAACTGGGAACCTCTAACCCTCTCCCTAGCTGATCTCACAATCACCTTCCTCAGGAAATAGGCCAACTTTACCCCATTCTCTGATGGCCAACATGCTTGGCTTTTATCAGAGCAAAAGGCTGAGTGGGTTCTACCATTATAGGCTCCCCAGAGAACCCTGCCAACCCATCAAGGGACTCTCTTCCTAGGGAGAGAGGGGATCTCTGCGAAATCCAAGAGCAACACCCTGGATTTCCATTAGGAGAGCTGAAAGTCAGGAAGCACTTCAAAGAATGGGGATGATGTGCTCTGAATCATGTAGTCACTGAGTTCAGGATCAGGGGCATGACAAGGCAGGGAGCCAGCATATCTAGTCACAGCCACAGCAGATGGAGATTCTTCAAGTGGAGTAGAGCCGGCAGAACAGCTCTATAGCATCTCCCCCTAGTGTAGAGCTCTGCCGGGGAGGGTAGCCAAGGCTTGAGCATCTCCGCACTCTGGCAGTTGCCGTGGGCCTTGTAGCAGCAGCCCTGTGGCTTCTGCAACACTGAGGACTGCATGGGTTCTCGTCTGGCCCCGAAATCTGGGGAGCTGCACAATAGGTGCACAACCAGCTCTGCTCTCTTTATGCTGAGCAGTGCCAAACTCAACCCGTAGGCAGCTGAGTACTGGGGCCTCTGCAGTGGAGAAGCAGGCCCAGCCTTTGGACAGAAGTGTGGTCTTCTTGGTTTGGTCTGTTCCTCTTTAGCACAAATCAACAGCTAAATAGCCGGAAACAGCTGCTCTAGCAATTTGTCACAGCAGCAGTCTGAGAATCTAGAGGCAGGGTTGATTGATATTTGTCACACTGCATAGGAATATTCAGATGAATCTAAGTTTGAGGGGTACACTGCTTGCATCACAGATCAGATGTGCACTGCATAGCTACTCCCCAGGCCCTGCCCTCTCTCACCATTCAAATAAAGAAACCCTCATTGGCATGACAAACTCCCCACAGCATTACTGAAGGAGCAGAACCTGTAAGCATCTGTTGGAAGCACATACAGTCTGCCCAGGATGGTGTATTGCATTCCCTGTGCCCACTGGCCATTATTGCCCAGTCCTGGTCTGGGGGATGCTAGCTCTCCTCCTCCTCCAGGCTTGTGCACAACTTGTTCTCATCATTATTATTCTGTACAACCTTATTCTTGCCAGCTCCTCTCTTGGGGTATGTCTACAGTAGCTTGTTAATTTGAGCTAGGTAGGCAAATCAGGCAACCGGAGTTGCAAATGAAGCCCGGGATTTAAATATCCCGGGCTTTATTTGCATGTTCCTGCCCAGCCACCATTTTTAAATCCCCCTTAGTTTGAACAAACTGCCCGCGGCTACACGTGGCAGTTTAAAGTTTAAAGGACTTAGTTCGGATTAACTGTTACACCTCATGCCACGCGGAGTAACAGTTAATTCGAACTAAGGACTTAGTTCGGATTAACTTTAAACTGCCGCGTGTAGTCGCGGGCAGTTTGTTCGAACTAAGGGGGATTTAAAAATGGCAGCCAGACGGGAAGATGCAAATAAAGCCCGGGATATTTAAATCCTGGGCTTCATTTGCAACTCCGGTTGCCTGATTTGCCTACCTAGCTTGAATTAATGAGCTAGTGTAGACATACCCTGGGACACTGGAGTGGAAAGTTTCTTTCACTTCTAGCCTCCTCTCTAGGAAGACACACTTGCTCCTCTCTGCCTCTGCAGTTCCCACCAGACTGTGCTGAAACTCAGCCTTAGCCTGACGCCTCTCATGGTGATGGGGCATTCTGCTAGCTCTTTGCCAGGATCACAGTGCCCTAGCCTGTGTTGCTTTAGCCTGCTGAACTGAACATGTCTAACAGCTGAGCATGCGATTGCCCAGTTGAATCTTCCAGCCATGTCTCAGTACTGCAGAGAAGGACTGGAGCCTCATATATCAACAAATCGTGCTTGGGGAAATACTAGTCTCCAACCTTGCACTTAACACTCAGAGAAGGCTCCTGGGTAGGCAATTTGCTGTGGTCCAGACAGGGGACTTTCAGGAACCACAGCAAATGTAAATCACTCAGGGAGCAAAAAGATCTGACTTTAGGAAAAGTCTGAGGTTCCTGGGCCTCCCCACCAGCCAGTATACAGAGACCACTGAGGGATAGAGCCACAGTGTGGTACACCAGTAAGGAGATTCAGGGCAGTACGAAGGGCCAGTTCATCAATTCCAGAAAAGTATACAGGGGAAACCCAAGCCCCAACCATCAACATGAACCATCTTCCCTCCGACCAGCTCTTAACCCCACCTTAGTGGTCATAAATGCCTAGCTCTTGGCTAGAGATTTGTCATCAGGGTGGGTGGGATTCCTACCTTCATGATGAAGAAGAACAGAATGATGACAAAGACACTGACTTTGGGATGGATCCAGACAGCAGATTTCCCTAGAACTTGTGGGTCTCCCATGTGCTTTGCCCAGGTGTAATTATCAAACAGGGAGCTGATTGCTTCCCTTGGCATCAACTGCAAGAAAAGAAGGCAAGGAATCAGTCAGTGATTCTTAAAAGATTAAAAGGGGTCAATGTTACACTCAGGATCCCCACCAAAGAGGAGAGAGGGTCCCCACATTTGAGTCTCTTTGGATATTTCTTTCTAGAATCTGAGGAGATAAACTTCCCCCATCTTAATCTGCTCAGAAAAGAGAGAGGGCTTCAGATGGAGGAGAATCTATTTAATCTCTCCAGTGTTCAAGGGGTTACATTTCCATGCCTAAACCCTCTAAGGGGGGGATGGGGAACCTTCCCCAGGTCTGTCTGAAGGCCAGTGTGGAGATTATTGTTCTCAGAGCAATCTTTCTTTCCATCCCAGGAGCAGTCAAACTCTTCCTAAAACGCTCTCTGCTTCCTGCTTGGGAAGGGGACACCTCTGAGTCCTTCCCATTTAGCATGGCTTGGGACCTGGGCAGATGGTTACACACGTTTCTTTCAGAATTACACATTTACTCCTTTATAACTACTTTTACCTCTCCAGCCATGAACTGCCCGAACCCTGGCGGGAAGGTCAACGTTGCTATCAAGAAGGTTATAACTCCTGGGTATACAAGGCGGCTGAAACAAGAAAGAAAAAAATTTAACAAAATGTAATGTGTTCTTTTCCTGCAGCCTTTTCTCCTCAGCTGTGGCTATGTCCACTCATACAAATGGGGGTGGACTTGGGGAGTCAGTCAGTAATTTACATTGCTCTGTTCACTCCCTCTGAAGCACCAGGCACTGCCCACTGTCGGAAGACAGGATACTAGACAAGATGGACCATTGTTCTGCCTTGGTATAGCTGTTCTTATGTTCACAATGCTTGCTGAAGAGTCTACAACTAAGGTTCTAGAGCAGGGGTGGGCAATAATTTTTGATGGGGGGGCCAATCCAAGATTTTGGAAAGTGGTCAAGGACCGCACTCTTCCATGGTATTATGGAGGCAGTGCGGGGTCTGGGATGGAGGTTGGGTGCAGAAGGAAGCTTGGGGGTAAGGGACTGGGGTGCAGGAGGGAGAATAGAGTCTGGGAGGTGGTTGTGACCTGGGGCAGGGGACTGGCATGCAGGGCTTTGGGATGTGACCTAGAGTAGGAGAGGATTATGATCTCGGGCAGGAGATTGAGGTGTCAGATCTGGGAGGGGATATGGATGCATGTGGAGCTGAGGGGCAGGAGTGTGGAGCAGAGGGTTGGGGAAGGGAGGGCCTGGGGTGCCAGAAGCAGGTTCTGGCCAGGAGGCATACCAGCCAGCAGCCAAACCAGCCTGCCTGCCTGCAAAGCTAAAGGCTTGCAAAGCTTAAAACGTTTCTGCCTGCTCGGCCATGCGCTTGACTGAGTAACTGTGCAGGACTGAGTAACTGTTATTCAAACAGGCAGGTCCTATTGGCTAGTTTCTGTCCAGAAAGCAGCCAACGGGATTGTGCTAGGGGTGGAATGTGTGTCTGAATCTTTCCCCCTCCCTCCGGAATCATAAAGAGAAAGGCCCCGTAGCCACGTTTCTGAGCAGCATGCGGGACAAGCAGGGGAGCCTGCCTGCAGCTCCCTACTGCCTCTGTGGATCCCGTAACAAGGAGGGTGCTCTTCCCTCTGAATCAGCACTGATCCCAATGCTCCAGTATGGTGCTAAAGGGAATTGCATTGCTTGGCTGAGATGTAAAATTGAGATAGTGGAATCTTGCAGGGCACAAATACGATTTCAGTGCAAGATATTAATGTTATTCATCAAACTTTTCTGAGGTCTCTTCCAGCCTTAATGGTCTGTGGTTCTATGAATTCCTCCCAAGCAGCTTTTAGTATTAAATGCAGGTTACAGGGCTCAACACAGGAGGAAATGAGGGACATTCTATGGTCTGTGATATCTAGGAGGTTATACTAGGTGATCTAATGGTCTCTCCTGGCCTTAACTCTATACATTGATCTAAAAGTTGTTCACAAATATAAATTAAACTACTTGCTTCTCAGGCTCAGTTCTGCTTTTACACATACTTGGTTATAGATTAGATTGCACTGATGATACCCCAGTAAAAGGCTGCATAATGAATAAGAGAGAGAAGATTCTGCCTCCATGTCATTAATCCAGTTCTTCTGACGTTTAAAGGAAAATGTCACTATTTCCTTTTAACTTGGTTCTCCTGGGTGCAAATTGCAAGATGTTGAGGCCACTCAGCAACTCACAAAGCAAAACCCTCAAAAGTTGTAACAGGTAATACAAATATTTTATTTATTCTTTAAATGGACATTGTTTACTTACAGCCCACATGTTGCAAACAGACATTTCTTTCTCTGTGTTGGTAATAAAGATTTAGGATTTATTAGAGGTAAAAGATATTTCAAAATGCACACCTGCTGCTATGTAAAGCTCTTTGTTATCTTTCCTTTTTGTATGTCTTTCACTGTTTGCTCTCAGGGACACATTAATTGGGTTAACGTATGATGGTGTTTATTTGAGGGTTTTTTTTTAAACTTTTCACTGGGATTTTTTTAAAGTGGGAACTTTTCTGTTTGCCCTAATTTTATAAGTGTGTTTTACGAAATTGGGTCAAATTTCAATTTGCACTTTCTCTTTGATATGTTTCAAACATAACTGGTGGCTCTTATGAAGAAATTATTGATTTTCTACACAAAGAACATTTCCCGTCTAACCAATGATATTTTCTCATCCTAATAAAAATTGGATGCTTCTGGCTTGTTAAGATGAAAGTTCAACTCAGAACAGATTTTTCTTCCTTTCAGATAAAAATGTCTTAACATGATTTAGACTAGCGGTCTCCAAACTTTCAAAGGTTGAGCCTGCCCTTGCCCTGTCCAGGCCCTTCTGTTCCCCTCTCTGGAGCCAGTAGCCGGGCTATGGCTCCTGGCAGTAGTAGAGAAGTGGACAGAGGTAAGGAGGCCCAGGCTGGGGCAGTAGCTGGGGGTGTGGCTGGGAGCAGGGCTGGAGCTGGGAACAGAGCTGTGGCCACTGGCAGAGGCTAAGGGAGGGTGGGGGCTGGAGCTGCAGCTGAGCGGGAGAGGGGTTGGAGGAGGGGAGTGGCAGCCAGGCCTGCAGCTAGGTGCAGAGCCATGCCAAGGCTGGGGATGGGGTCAGGGGATGGGGCCATAACTGGGGGGCAAGGTCACAGTAGAGCTGGGGATGTAGTGGGGCTGGGTTGCACTCTCTCCCTGCCCCCTGCGGGGGATGGCCTAGGCCTGTCACATCCCCCTGCATGTTCCTCTGTGCCCGCCTTGGAGGGATGCCCCTCTAATTCAGGAATGTCAGGAATGTCTGATTTAGACTCTTAAGCTACGTCTACACAGCAGAGTTATTTTGGAATAACGTTAGTTATTAACATAGTGCGCATCTAAACTACAAGCCGTTATTTCGAAATAATGGCGAGCTGGAGGACTTCTTACTCTGACTCATGGTAACTCTCTTTTCCCAAGGAATAAGGGAAGCCAGAGGAAGAGTGCTCTTCCTTCCTCTTCCTGCTGTGTAGACAGCACCAAAAGCCAAATTAAGCTACTTCGACTTCAGCTACGCAATTGACATAGCTGAAGTTGCGTAGCTTAATTCAGTGTTAGTCCTGATGTGTAGATGTGCCTCTTGGGAGACGTTCTGATCCTCTTACTGATGTTGAGTAGCATGTCACTCAAAGGCATTGTCCAGTGTCAGGAAGGGTATCAGAATCTTGCCTCTAAGGGTACGTCTAGACTACATGCCTCTGTCGCCAGAGGCATGTAGATTAGGCTACCAGACATAGGAAAATGAAGCGGCGATTTAAATAATCGCCGCTTCATTTAAATTTACATGGCTGCCACGCTGAGCCGACAAACAGCTGATCAGCTGTTTGTCGGCTCAGCGCGGTAGTCTGGATGCACGAGTGTCGACATCAAAGGCATTTGTCGACCACCCAGGTATGCCTCCTGGGATGAGGTATACCTGGGTGGTCGACAAATGCCTTTGATGTCGACACCCGCGCGTCCAGACTACAGCGCTGAGCCGACAAACAGCTGATGAGCTGTTTGTCGGCTCAGCGCGGCAGCCATGTAAATTTAAATGAATCGCCGCTTCATTTTCCTATGCCTGGTAGCCTAATCTACATGCCTCTGGCGACAGAGGCATGTAGTCTAGACGTACCCCCAGGCAGAGTACAATTGTTCTAGCACACTCACTATTTGGTGAGAAACTGGCTCAGAGCTGTACACCGTCGGACACACAGAACCACCTGGCGATTGAGGTAAACAAAAAAGGCTCCAAGGAATCCACAACAGACCCTAAAGGGGAGCAAATGAAATAAAACAACATGAAGCACAATACACAAAATGCTATTTATCCACCAGGGAATAAAGCGTAAATACATTTCACACATGGATGTTCACCTGGGCTTTTAAATGGCAACAACTGGGCAGAATCAAAGTGTGCACCTAAGGCTGCATCTCCCAGTCACGGCCACTTACTGCCTCACTGGGGCTCTTGATAAAGGGAGAGCAAATGTAGCTGAACCTCCTTCTCTCCCACCTTGTGTCGTAAACAATTCCCTGGCCAAAAGGGTATCCAGAACACGTGTCCGAAGGGGAGTTCAAGTCTTGTGTGGGACAGAAACCTCCCAAGGGTGTTCCAGTCTTTTGTCTGCTGCTTTCCAGCTTTTTTTTTTTTTTTTTTTTTTTGAGGTGCCAACTGTTAGGGAGGCCTCCAAAGATTCTCCCTGCCCCCCTCTCCAACTGTCCCTGGAGAAACCCCACAATTAGTCGGTGTTCGGTGAGTGGCAGGGATCCAGTGTAAAGGAGGAGGTACTTCTTTTGCTCAACAGACAGTTAGTGAAATACAAGGCTTTCCAGAGGTTCCATTCAGCATCACCAATATGGAGGCCAACCATAGGACACATCACTGTAGCTCTGTGTACAAGTAACCGAATACCTGCTCAGACACCAGAGGGATGGAGAGTGTAAGACCCTACGACAGTATGACAGATCTAAGTGGGGGTGAAAGAGGGGATTCAGGTCAAGGTGGTGGACCAATCTGGCTAGAAGAATTGAGGAGTCAGATTGGACCAGGACATACAATCATACATAATATACAGGGACTCTGGCTCTGATTCAGCAAAGTAATGCCAACACTCATTGGCTTAAAAATAATCATGTGCTTACATGCTTTGCTGAACTGAAACCTCAGTTCTTCATTATTCATCATCTAACCAAAAAGTGCAGCAGACTTTCTGTGCTAGCACTAGCCTCTTCTGATGAATGTAACCTGATAGAAAGGGCTGTATTTCATTCACCCAAAAAGAAGTTAAAAGAATGGGAACTTGTAAAAGGAAATACTGTTTTCACAGCACATAGTAAGCTGAGGAAATCATTGCCACAAGATATTGTGAAGGACTCACTTTTAATTGAATGCGTTTTCAAAATGGATTAATTTTTATTTTTTAAAAATATCTATAGAATTCTGTTTTTTAAATTTCCAAATCAATCATTCCAAATAATGTTTTTTAGTTCAAATGCCAACTACTCAACAGAGAAAGATGACCAAAAAACCAATGACTGAATATTTCACATACAGCATCTGTCCATAGTTTTCTAAAGCAGAAAAACTCTAATCAGGAAACGTTCATCAAAATGTTCATTTTTAAAAATAAGGCCATTTTTCAATTAAAAGATGTTTTGTTTTGAAAATGTTGACCAGCCTTTACCCATGAGAGAAATGTTTTTACAACCACACCTTTAACTAAGCTCTAAAATATTTTCTGGATATATCAACAAGGAAAATGTAATCTTTACTGCCAACCAAGCACTCAAAACTCATGAATCAGGCCCCAGAAATCTTAAGATTGGCTTAAAAATGACGAGATTTTTTTTTAAACAATAAAAAAGGAAGCTGTATATCTTGACCGTTAAGTGCTCTCTAAAAGTTCCAAAACTGAAGTGCTTTATTAAGCTTTTCTTTGAAATCACAATGGCTAGAAACTTACTTTATTTCAATCGAAACAGTCAGATAACTGTGCAATCAGATAATTTCAGGGCTGGTGTTTTAATAGAAGTGCCAAACAGCATGAAATGTGATAAAATCATGTGTTGTCTACATCAGGTGTTCTCAAATTTCATTGCCTCACTACCCACTTCTTACAACAGGAGCGGAGACCAAAATCTGAGCTGGTTTGAACCCTGCCACCGCTGGTGGTGATGGAGGCCCTTGAGCTTTGGCCTTGGGTGGTGGGGCTTGGACTTTGGCTTCCGCCCCTGGCTCCAGGAAGTCTAATGCCAGCCCTGGCTTTGGGGCCCCAACCCACAGTTTGAGAACCACTGATTTACACTATGTTTCTAACATTTGTTCATTTGCTGGTTTTAATAGAAAACAAATTCCCTGTATTGGACTCTAGGTGGCACTGTCTTAATCTGAAGTGTATTTTCTGTGCTCTCTCCCCACCACTCTGGCACTTGCAGGGAGGGTGGACAGAGCTCCTCTTAGAACAGTGAAGGACTTGTATATGTACAAGCTCTGGAGACCAAAATCTGTTCACTTGCTGCCTGCACTTGTGTCTTCTTTGTGCAGCCTGGAAGAGAGGAAAGATGCTGGCTGGAAAGGAAGAGGGGGAGGCAGAAATTTGTTTGGGTGGGGGGAACACATTGCTAAAAGGACGGGGGATTGGAGATATGCAGCAATGAGCATATGTGATGTTCCAGGGGGGCACCTGGCTTCCCCCAGTGGAGGTCATGAGGCTGTTTAGAACAGTGGTGCAGAGAGAAGGGGACAGTTGGTTGAGCCCCAACTTCAGGTGAGAGGACAGTGACAGGATGGCAAGGGAGGGGGGCAGAGGAGGTTCAAGGCTGCTTTCTCCCCACCCCCTCCAGCTGACCTTGTGTGCCTGGATGTTAGGGGGCCATGGCCCATCGTGGCACCCCTATGGCTACGCCCCTGGTTCAAAAGGCAACTGCAGGAGCTGTCACAGTCCTACAGTTTCAAGTGAAGTGGCTTATTTCTCCTTGGCCACCCAAATGGACTCATCTATAGTGAGTAAATGAGTGGACTTTTGGAAGGCAGCCTTAGAAGCAAGAGAATAAATTGGAGTGGTGGAATTTTCAAACGTGTCTAAGGGTATGTCTACACAGCAGCCGCATCTACACACAAGAAGTTATTTCAATATAATGTCAAAATAATGTCAAGCTGGAAGACTTCTTACTCTGACTCCTGTCACCCTCATTCGGCAAGGAGTAAGGGAAGTTGAAGGAAGAGCGCTCTAACGCAGACTTCCTGCTGTGTAGATAGCGCCAAAAGCCGAAATAAGCTATTTCGACTTAAGCTATGCAATTGATGTAGCTCAAGTTGCGCAGCTTATTTAGACTTTAATCCTGCTGTGTAGACGTGCCCTAAGCAACTGTTAGTGGGACTTGTTTCCTAGCTCACTCTGAGTATGTCCACACTGAGCTGAAGGTGTAAAGATGATCTTGGGTAGACATATCAGAGCTGTTGCTCTGCAAATTGAGTGTTGCTGCAATGGCACAATTTATATGTGGGGGATGCTGAGAGCTGCTGAAGCAAACTGTAAACCCTGTTGATGGAAACCACATGAGCACCCCTACTTCCAGCACCAATGGGTATGAGCAATAGGAGAGGCTAACTGCCTACTGTCTCAGATGTGTACATACTCAAGCAGCTATTGCCTCCCACTGCTTGTGCCTGCAGTGACTCTGGTTTTAGTGTGCCAGTTCAGTCAGGCTATCTCTTCGCACAGGAAGAGACTTCTCCAGCTTGAAATGCAGACATACGGCTAGGTGCTTTGGAGAATCCCACGGCAGTGCTGTGTACCCTAGCATGGATTTGGGCATAGCCTCCTAAAAGAAGATGAAAATTGGATTTCTGCATTTTTTGAATGGGCTCTGGATTCAGACCCTGGGAACAGTTGAAGAACTGGGACTGGGACTGGGTTTCCATGCCCACTCCAAAGTGGTGTGCTGCAATATGTCTAATGGCAAGCCTCCAGAAAGAGTGCAAAGCTCTAAGCAGACTGTCACTCCATTTTATGTGAAGATCTGCAACGGAGTCAGCTTGATGTCAATTTAGCACTGCAATTTGTTGAGTCCCTTTGGACTTACCCTATCACAGCAAAGGCTGGCAGCTCCTGAAGGTCAAAGGGGAAATCCATGCGAAAGTTAGTTCTGAACAGGGCCGTGATGGTGACTGTGTGAGAGAAGAGAGAGCAAGAGACGGGAAGGGGTAAAAAAGGGTGAGAGAGTCCAATCTGCATACTGAATGAGACAGGATATGAATAGCATGGGCTTTTGTCATTAAAGACTGCATGGCAATGCACTTGCCAAATTAAGGGTGTGCAGACAACTTTTGCTTGGGCATTTCCTGCACTTTGAGCGCTTCAGTTTGCACCATTAATGTTCTTTTAATTTGTGTGGAAATGGGGGGTAGGGGATTAATGGACATGATGTACTTCAATGTAACCCCAGTTTGTCCAAGCGTTCTGCTTGGGAATAGTTTCTTGTCCTGAGAAGTTAAATGGTCCCCCCCTTGCTGCTCGCTGTATCTCATCAGCCCCTGAAAAGACCATCTTCTCAGTGGTGTGCAGACATGTGGTGGCTCATCTCTGTCACAAACTGACAAGATGACCTCATGGGGACACAGCTGGGCTCCTCCATGGGAACTGCATTTGCAGAAGGAATTATCAGTCATAGAAATCAGAGAAGAAAGAGACCAATTAGGTCCCTTTTCTTCTACCAGCCCCTTCCTCTATCCTACTCCTCCGCCCTCACTGTTTTCCATTCTAGTTTTATATGACTCAAGAGATGAAATTTCCACTTCTTCCCTTGGAGCCTCCTAGCCAAAAATGGGGAACCTATGGCCTGCAGACCAGATCCAGCCCCTGGCATACTTTGATCTGGCCTGCAGTGAGCCTTAGGGCTTCTCACTTGCATATGGCCCCTAAAACTGATTTTTCTGTGTGTCAGTGGCTCCTGACTGAAAACAAATTTCCCACCCCATCTATATTGGAAAGGCAGACTAGGCTGAAGGGCAGGGCTGAAGCAATGCGTCTAAAGGTTTCCAAAAAATCTGGTGCCATAAAAATGTAGAGCGGACAAATCCCAAGATATAAGCATATACCGCTGGTCTCTTGATCAAGCAAAAGAAATTGAGTGTACTATGTGGAAAGAGGGTAGAGGCAGGAAAATCAAATAAATGGTAATAATATGGGGAAGGGGAGGGACACTTTAGCTATTTACATATAAACTGGTCAAACAACATATGACCAAATTTAGAGAAATAACTTCTTGACACTGGAGCAATTGCTTCTTGAAACAGATATTTCTAGAGTATAATTGAAGAGAGGATATTCTCGGCTTACTCTTATAAACCATTGAGTTGCTAATTCAGGAAGTGACAGCGGCTGAGCCAATAAGTAATAGTGAACCATATAATAATGCTCAAAATCCCAGAGTCAGGTAGGTACCAAAAACTGACACTAAACCTTTAGAAAAGGGAGATTTCAGTACAATGAGATGTTTAGTCAAAAGGCCCTGGAGTTGAAAGTAAAGTAGGTAAAAGAACCCCCAGGTGGAACGAATGCTATTTAAAGAAACAATAGTATTCTCAGAAGATATGTGCACCACTGAACAAAAAGACAACCGAAAAGGTCAGGTGTAAATGAATATAGTTACAGGCAAGGCCTGAGAGCCTATTTGAGCCAAACAAAAATCCTTAAAAATTTGGAAATCTGACCCTAGTGACACCAAAAAATAGGAGCACAAATTACATCAGGCATTAAGTGTGAGGGAAATTAGAAGAACTAAAATGGAGTTTGATGAGCTAACAGCTGAAGGTATAAAAACAAATAAGTATATGGGAAGCAGAAAACTAGAGAAAAAATGGGTCCTCTGGATCACCCATAGGAGTGAAAGGGTGAAATTAAGGAAGATAAGGACTTGGCTGAGAAGGTAAGTGATTTCTTTGCATCTGTCTTTGCTGTTGAGAATGTTGGGGAGATTCTGACCCGTACCTGCTCATGCCTAGCATTAGAGATGATGTCTTGGAGACTGAGGGGTCAGAGAAGAAGTGCTGGGAGCAAACCTGTAATTTCAAAGGCAATACATCTCCAGGCCCAGATGGTTACATCCCAGAGTTCTGAAAGTGGATGAGTTGTTAATAAATAATACACATTCTCTCATTAACAACACTTCTTCAGAAGAAGTAGCAAATGTACCTGTTGTGATGTTACACACTGTATTTATAGGAATATGCTTATGAATATTACATAATTGGAATATGTTTTATATGAGACACTTCATGGGAGATATCATTAGAAAGGTTATGATTTACTGAATGTGCTTATCCTCTTTGAAGCTGAAATTAGGAATATTGACTCTATATTTATTATCAATGTGTTCATGTTGGGAAAAGCCTATCACCATCCCATCAGGTACAACAATGAAGAAACCAGACACAGAACTAATGCTCCATTAGCAACTGTCAACGGACTGGGGGAGAACTTGTAAGTGTGAGGATCAGCCTGTAAGAAATTGCTACTGGCTCTGCAACAATCTGTGACCATGTCACCTGATGCTGGAATTCATCTTGGAATCTGTACTTTTCCACAAGAAGGGAAAGGGGGGATCAGGTTTGGGAGACAATGGATTCCTGCCTTAGGCAAATCCTATTTAAGGATGGAGAGTGAGGTAATCTAGGTCATCAGTTCTCCCCTGGGGCCCCTCCCAAGATGACTGCTGGAAACATCTAAGGCTGAAGAGGGGAAAAGACTGGAACCAGGCTGGAAGGATGTCCACTCTGTGCAGAAATTATTATAACCACATTTAGGGTGAGAACTTATATGTAACAAATTCCCCTAGTGTACTCAGCTTAGCTTGCTATTCTGTTTTATTTTACTTCGTAACTTACTTTGTTCTGTGTGCTATCTCTTATGTCCACATCTGTTTGGAATTACACACAGCATAAGACATCTTTATCCGGAGAAGGGCAGTGTATTGAGGATTTGTCCCTCACTGTATTGTCTGCGGTCTGTATGACAAGCAGAGGAGAATGGCCCTTCCCTATGTCTGTGCTGGGACAGGCTGGAGAATCATGTTCAGCAAGACAGGATTGCAGGGTGCCTGGGCTATTACAGGTCAAGCAGGCTCAGTGTTTTAAATAAGGCTCTTGGGGTGTTCTTGGGAATACAGCCCACTGAGCTTTAGCTCCATCCCTGATAAATTGGTCGAAATCAGAATTAAAAACATTAACAAAGT
Organism: Pelodiscus sinensis; assembly: GCF_052426305.1. Classification (NCBI taxonomy): domain Eukaryota; kingdom Metazoa; phylum Chordata; order Testudines; family Trionychidae; genus Pelodiscus; species Pelodiscus sinensis. Next base: position 142,476,532 of record NC_143052.1, on the reverse strand, counting down.
TTATAATCTAATAGGTTGTAACCCACATGGATTCTAAAAAGGCATGCCATGCCTCATTGTTCTTTTAAAAATCTTAAAAGTAGGGGCCAGTTGACCTGGTTACAAGACTGAAAGCAAATAGTAGGAATAAATGGCTAATTTTTATCATAGCTAAAGGTTAACAGTAGGGACCTCAAGGTTCTGTGCAGATTAATATATTAATGACCTGAAAAAGTGGGTGATTAATGAAGAAGCTAATTCTGAGTAGATGACAGAATTATTTGGGTTTGTCGGGACAAAGAGGACCAAAAGAGAACTTGTAGGAACTTCAGAGAGACCTAAAAATGCTAGGGGAACATGAGCAACATGGTGGCAAATTTCAGTGCTGAGGAATACAAAGTAACACAATGGCTACGTCTACACTGGCCCCTTTTCCGGAAGGGGCATGTAAATTTCACTAGTCGTCGTAGGGAAATCCGCGGGGGATTTAAATATCCCCCGCGGCATTTAAATAAAAATGTCCGCCGCTTTTTTCCGGCTTTTAAAAAAGCCGGAAAAGAGCGTCTAGACTGGCCCCGATCCTCCGGAAAAAGTGCCCTTTTCCGGAGGGTCTTATTCCTACTTTGAAGTAGGAATAAGACCCTCCGGAAAAGGGCACTTTTTCCGGAGGATCGGGGCCAGTCTAGACGCTCTTTTCCGGCTTTTTTAAAAGCCGGAAAAAAGCGGCGGACATTTTTATTTAAATGCCGCGGGGGATATTTAAATCCCCCGCGGATTTCCCTACGACGACTAGTGAAATTTACATGCCCCTTCCGGAAAAGGGGCCAGTGTAGACGTAGCCAATGTGTTTGTGGTGGGGAGGGAAGGGGGGGTTAAAATAATTCACTGCGATTCTAAATTAACTATCAATTCAGGAAGGGAACCAAGGTATCATAGCTGGCAATGGCTACCATTCCTCAATGTGGTGCTGCAATAAAAAATGCAAACAAGAAGCTAGAATGCATAAGATAGAGAATGGTGTGGAGAAAATTGTAACGCCTTGATAGAAATCATGTATGGAGCTATCTGGATACCATGTGCATCTCTGAAGGAAGTTGCAGCAGAGAAGAGCAATCAGAATGATCAAAGGCCTGGAAAAACTTGTGTAAAGAAAGAATGAAAATATTGGGATTGTTATCTTAGAAAGGAAACAAATAATAAGGGACATGATAAAAGTCTGTACAATAAGAACTGGTCTAGAAATGGCAGAGCAAAAATTTCTATGCTCCTTGCCACTTAACACAACAATAAGAGGATACTCAGTGACATTCAAAGGTGGGAAATTCAGAGCTACCAGAGGAAATGCATTCCTGCCGAACGTGGGATTGCGCTGTGGAAATGACTGTCCCAGGAAGTTGTTGCAGCCAAGCATTTAGCAAGATTCAGTCAGAGATTGGGCATCCCTATGGGTAATAAGAGTATCCAGGGTTAGCCTAGTCAATGACAGTAAAAATTGGAAGGGATGTTGTACCTTATACTTCAAGCCCCAATTTAATCTCGAATTACTAGGGCCGAGGATGGGCCTAATAAGGGTGCAGATCTGCATACTGCATACTGCAGGGCTCTTACACCTTCTGCTAAAGCAGTTGGTCCTGGCTACTATCAGAGATGGGACACTGAACCACATGGACCATGCACAGTTTAACTGCTCCTCAACTTTAGGAAATGTTTTCCTCATATCCAGCTGCTTAATCTCTCTTGTCACCATTACTGCAGTCTCTGAACCATTCCTCTTTTTCTCCCTGTACCTGTAAGGATAAGGCCTTTTTTCTGTAGCCATACTGGAAGGCCTAAAGCAGGAGTGAGAAACCTCAGGACTGGGGGCTGGATGTGGCCCTTGGCTTGCCTGGATCCGGCCCCCGAAGCTCACCCCCCCCCAGCATTGGGGAGCCTATGCTGGTGCTCCAGCTCCCCTGTTCCCCCCTCCGCCCCCGGGGCTGGAGCACACACAATCTACTAGGCTGCCCCCCAGGGTCTGGTGTGCAAGGGGAATGTGGGAAGTGTCTTTCTCTTTCTCAGCTGCGGGCCACAGTGAAGGTTTTTTTCCCATTTCTCACTTGTGTGCGGCCCCTGACTGATTTTTCCCCAGGTCAGTGGTCCCCAACCCAGAAAAGGTTCCCGATCCCAGCCTAAAGTCTAAGCCTTTCATCTGCAGCCATATTGAAAGAACAACAGCCATTACTTGAAAAGCAAGAAGTCACATACTCACATTCCATCTAAATTGCATTACAATACAGGCAGTCCCCGAGTTACGCGGATCCGACTTATGTCGGATCCGCAGTTAAGAACGGGGATTTCTCACCCCGGAGGACTCGAGCGGCGGAACGCCTGGTCCCGCCGCCCGCCTTCTCCAGGGCGAGAAAAGCTGCTCCCTGTCTCCCTGGTCTGCTGGCGGAGCCAGCAGACCAGGGAGATGGGAGCAAAGCGGTGGAGCACCGGGGGCTGGACCCGCGGCCGCTTCCAGATCAGCTGGAAGCGGCGCGGGTCCGGCCGGGTGCTCCGCCGCTCTGTTCAGCGTCTCCCTGGTCTGCAGACCAGGGAGATGCTGAACAGAGCGGCGGAGCACCCGGCCGGACCCGCGCCGCTTCCAGCTGATCTGGAAGCGGCCGCAGGTCCGGCCCCCGGTGCTCCACTGCTTTGTTCAGCGTCTCCCTGGTCTGCAGACCAGGGAGACGCTGAACAGAGCGGCGGAGCACCCGGCCGGACCCACGCCGCTTCCAGCTGATCTGGAAGCGGCTGCGGGTCCGGCCCCGGTGCTCCGCCGCTTTGTTCAGTGTCTCTCTGGTCTGCAGACCAGGGAGACACTGAACAAAGCGGCGGAGCACCTGGCTGGACCCGCGCTGCTTTCAGATCAGCTGGAAGCAGCGCGGGTCTGGCCCCAGGGAGACGCTGGGACCAGGGAGACGCTGAGCAGAGCGGCGGAGAACCCGGGCCGGACCCGCAGCGCTTTCAGCTGATCTGGAAGCCGCGGGTCCGCCCGGGTCCTCCGCGGCTTTGCTCAGTGTCTCCCTGGTCTGCAGACCAGGGAGACGCTGAGCAAAGCCGCGGAGGACCCGGGCCGGACCGCGGCGCTGATCTGGAAGCGCCACGGTTCGGCTCGGGTCCTCCGCAGCTTTGCTCCACGTCTCCCTGGTCTGCTGGAGGGGGGGGGGGGAACGCAGCTAGTGCCCCCCCAGCAGACCAGGGAGACGTGGAGCAAAGCCGGGGGCCTGTGGTAGAGCAGGTGGGGCACTGCCGGTTGGTCACGCAGCACCGCTCCTTGGCGCTACTGGACCAACCCGGCAGCACCCCAGCTGCTCTGCCCCAGGCGTCCTGATTCAGCTGCTGATCAGTTTCGGCAGTGGCTGAATCAGGATGCCTGGGGCAGAGCAGCTGGGGTGCTGCTGGGTTGGTCCAGTAGCTCCGAGGAGCGGCCGCGCTACCGGACCAAGCCAGCAGCACCCGAGCTGCTCTGCCCCAGGCGTCCCAAAGTCAGCCACTGCTGAAACTGACCAGCGGCTGACTACAGGAAGCCTGAGGCAGAGTTGCACTGCCCTGGGCTTCCTGGAATCAGCTGCTGATCAGTTTCAGCAGCAGCTGACTTGGGGACACCTGGTGTTCTTACCTTGAATCTGTATGTAAGTGGAACTGGTGTCCAGATTCAGCGGCTGTTGAAACTGATCAGTTTCAGCAGCGGCTGATGCCAGTTCCGACTTACATACAGATTCAACTTAAGAACAAACCTACAGTCCCTATCTTGTACGTAACCCGGGGACTGCCTGTAGTGTTTTACCAGGCTGTTAAGAAGACCCTGCCCTAAAAGCACCTAATATCACCAGATAAAGAAACAGATGTCAAGATGGTTAAAATTAGTTTGACAGCATTTTGTCTGGCAAGAAATCACTTATCAATAGTACGGGTTGTGAAATCCTCATTTTATTACTATAGCCCTCACTTTCCTATTGTTTGTTTGTATGATCTCTGTCTGGTTTTTAACTATTTTTATCTGCTGTATAATTAATTTTGATAGATGTAAATCAATTAAGATGGTGGGATATAATTGATAAGGGAATTACATTACAATATTATTGGGTTAGTTAGTAAAGTTTTAGTAAAATAATTGGTTAAGGTCTACCTAAATGGGACTAAAGTTTCACTATATAAACTGAGGCCCAAGAAGGAGACCAGCAAGAAAGGAAAAGAAAGAACAGTAAGAAGAAAAGACCTGGAAGAACTCACCTCCAAGACACAGCCTAAGATCAGAGCTGCCAAGAATTCTCTGCAACACTGTGACATGCAGCAACTGAAATCCAGACAAGACTGACCTTGCCCTGATTTGGAGTGGTGAGCATGGCACTGTCTGCTTAGCATGTGTATTCTGCTTGCTTGGTCATTGTTAATAAATAGAGTAAGGGTATTACTGTGTAAGGCTCTTTCACTGGTAAAAGGTCCTGCAAACCTGTAGCAAGTTAAACCTTGAACCCTAGAAATTGGTTTCAGAGGGGTAGCCGAGTTACACGGCAGGCTTTTGCCAGCAGAGAGTATGCTAATGAAGCGCTCATTAGCATTTGTCATGCTCTCATTTGCATATTCTCTGCCAATGCTTTTTGCACAAGAGGTTTTTGCGCAAAAACAAGCAGTGTAGACAGGTCCATTTTGCGCAAAAAATACCCCTTTTGTGTAAGATCCTTATGCCTGAAAAAATGAGTACTTCATTAGCATACTCTCTATCAGCAAAAGCCTGCAGTGAAGACATAGCCTCACAGGAAAAACTTAAAAAACAACAAATAGTCTAGTAGCACTTTAAAGACTAACAAAACATGTAGATGGTATCATGAGCTTTTGTGGGCATCTGAAGAAGGGGGCTGTTCCCACATTTTGTTAATCTTTAAAGTTCTACCAGACTATTTGTCGTTTTTTAAGTTTTTGCTAGGAATTGGGTAAGGAATTGGGTATTTAAATCAATAGGGTTACATCTTGAGCCCTAGGAACTGAGTAAAGGTGTGCACCCCTAGAGTGTGGAAGTGACAGAGAATTTCTTGTGGGTAACACATCATCCTGAACAAGCCTCCACCTCTGTGGTGTTTATATGTCTGCATGAGAAATGTATTTACCTTCTTCTGCTATCTGTAGAGTTATTTTGTCCTTTTTCATCATTATTAGTTTGCTCTTTTAATCTTTGTTCATAAATCAGTCATGGGCAGCTGGTTTGGGCTGGGGGAGGCAAGCTCTCCACCCTGCCCCTCAGCTCCACCCCGTCTGCCCAGGCCATGCCCACATCACGGAGAGGGCGGACCGTGTGCCGCCCACCTTCCCTGGAGCATGGGAAGGGAGGGGGGTGTGCAGCTTGAGCCTCTCTGGCCCCAAAGCCCTGGGGAGGGAGGAGCGCATGCACCCAAGCCTCCCTGGGGCTATGTTGCAACAACACGCTGCCCCCAGAATGCCTACAGCAGGTGTTCTGGGGCAGAGTGTGGTTGGGGCCATGCCTGGAGGCTTTCCACAGCATACCAGCCACCCATGAAACCAGTCCTGCCAGCTCCTAAGCAGTTGGTTATTGCACTTGTCTGAATTCCCTCCAATTTGTTACCTTTCTGCTTGACAAGTATGCAACCAGAGCACAGCATTCCTAGTGTGCAGCTGCAAATACTGTCATCTGCTTGCTCTGGGCAGGCTTGTCTCTGTGTATGCAGCCCTACTGTATACTGAGTACTGGTGAATTCTCACTTCAGGAATCCTCCCAGTTCTCGGGGACTCATGTATCCTAATGGTGATTTTTTTGGGAAACCCCAGATACACCTAGGACTGGGAGGAATGAGGGATTAGCCAGTCTGTGAAATGGGCTTGCCATTCTCCCCCTTCCTTCCTTCTGTCTGTCATATATGCAAGGAAGAGAATGGAGAAAACGTCACATCCCCACTGCCTTTCTCTGTTTTGGGGGAAGCTGGAGATGAAGTAGATAATAGAGGCCTGGGCACCAGACACAGAGTTCATGGTTATGGCCTTACCTGCATCCTTGTTCCACACGGCGAGCACTCGAAAGATGAAGGCACTGAATGTGGCCGCAAAGAAACCACGCCAGTAATTGCGCACAGCAAAGTAGGTGGAAGTGACCTCAATGCTGAAGAGAACCCCTAGAAGACACAGAGATGTTATCACCTGGACATATACCTGGAAATCTCTCCAGAACTTCTAATATCACGTCCAGCCCACTGCTCTCCTCAAGTTTGGGTCAAAAAGAGTTTGCAAAGGAGCCAGAGTTAAAAGGATTACAAAAGTAAGATGGCTGGATGGATCTCTTTCTGTGTGTGTGTGGGGGGAGAGGGCGGGGGGGACATACCAGGAACTGAGTGCGGGTGAGGCTGAAGCTAAAGGGAATGGTCATTGAATTGGGGGTCAGGGATAGAGGCACCCCAAGGAAAGGCAGAAGAAGAGGAACAGCCACTTGCCTCCAAGTGGTGTCCCAAAGCAGCAGCCAACCCCCACAGCACAGCCCACAGTCAGGACATCAGTGTAATAATACGGCTGCTACTGGTGGAAGAGATAGAAGAGAGACAGACAGACAGACACAGAAAACAAGAGGAAAGAAAAAGGAGCATGAGTGACAAAATTAGAACCAAGTGTCATAGCTTGTCACCAACCCATTGTGTGTGTGTGTGTGTGTGTGTGTGTGTGTATGTGTGTGTGTCCTTTCTGGCCACATCCAAAATATCCAAAGGGACTGATATAAAATGAGGACTGGAATAGACAGAGGCACTAGTCAAGTGATGAGGGAACAATCTCAGCTTTCTCTAAAGTACATGCCATTATGGTTGTAAAAAAATGCCCTAGCTGGGAATTCTGTGTTGTGGGGACTCACAGCAGCCACTTCACTGTGATTGCTGGTGTGGTATCAGTAGAGGCCCCATACGCAGACCAGTGGGAGCTAAGTCCTTCTATCTCCAGTTGCCTGTCTGAAGATAGGGGTGATATTGTTGAGTGTGGGTGAGCAATAAACAGCCTGCAGGCCAGACATGGTTCACCAGGGTTAGCTCCTGGTGGCCAGGCACTTTATTTACCTGAATGTCTGCAGGTATGGTTGCTTGCAGCTCCCACTGGCCATAGTTCACCATTCCTAGCCAGTGATAGTTGCATATGGCCATGTCTGTGAATGGTCAGGTAAATAAAAGCTAACCCTGGTGAACCGTGGACCATTCATTGGCTCATGGACCACTCATTGCCCACCCAAGGTGTAGTGATTGGGGAGGCCTCAATTTGCTCAGAGAGGAGCGCTGGTGGGTCACACACCAGCACAACAACCACTCTTGCACGGATGGTCCTTGACACTCCAAGAAGGCCGTAGGCCATATCTATAGTACAGGGATACACCCAAGTGGAGAAGTGCCTATGGACCCATCTAGATGTAATCTTGCCTTGTGTGAACAGCTGAAATCCACTGCTTAAAAATTAGGAGAGGAGGAACACACCATTCCTTGGAAACATATATATTAAACAGGAAATGACCGCAGAACAGATCCTTCCAAACAGGAAATATCATTAAACATATCTCTGGACTGTACAATCGCATAAGGAGATAGATAGACAAGAAATGACCTCTACCTGCTACAGTAACAGAAAAAGGAAGCTAAATCTTGCTTATGGGTAAAAAGCCAATATAAAAACATGACATCTGGATATCTCTGCATTTATTTGTCCCATCCCCCGAGGTTGGGGGGCCTAATGGGTTCATGAGTCTGGCAGGAGGTTTCTCTCACTGCTGCTATCACCCCTGCACACTTCAGCAATGTCTGTGTTGTGCATGCCCATCTGAGATAAGCAGTGAGGGGTCCACAATCAGAGCAGACACAATGGTTGTGTCTTTCGCACCTTTTGTGAGTCTATCTGCTCTACAGATGGAGTTTGGGGGGCAAGTAGGCCCTGGGAAGGGACTCCCCTGTGGTGTATTTGTCTTTGTAATTGCTATGTGCAATTCCTGTTTGCTCTGTGCTGCACTTCTGCTGTGTGCTGGGATGGCTGCCATTTTTGTAAGGGAGAGTTTCTGCAGCCTTTTGCAAAGAAGAAACACACACCGGACTGTCCCATGGAGAGGTCACTTCCAGCTGTTTTTGCTTTGCTTTCTGTTATCCTTCCCTCCTCAAAAACCATTCCTGTGAGAAGCACTGGCCTCCCCCCGGTACAGCTGCCCCCGACCTGCGATGCAAACGGTTCCGGAGATAGTGTTGCAAGTTGGGGGCATTGTAACTCGAGTCCGCATTTACAACAGGCATCGTATGCCATCATAAATGTGGGGCCGAGGACGTAAGTCGGGGGATTTCGGCCCCTTCCGCACTTATGGAAAAGGTCGTAAGTGGGGGGGGTCATAATTCAGGCCATCGCAAAGCGCAGGCCTCCTGTATTGTCACTGTGGCAGCCGGCCCCTTCCAGCAGGCAAAGTGGCCAACACGGGGCATGCTCCAAACACTACACTCACTTTCTGTGTGAGCAATGAAGGATTCTTTACTAGGGTTTGGAGACAAGAAAGGGTGCAAGCATGCTAGGTGCTAGCCTCAGACATGTATATTAACTGATGGGATAGCCCTGTAGAGAAGAATTGAGTGGGTTAAAGTGAAGTGGGGTAGTCCATTTCTTCCTCTCCTCTGATAAACACAGAGGCTGTGTCTAGACTGGCATGATTTTCCGCAAATGCTTTTAACGGAAAAGTTTTCCGTTAAAAGCATTTGCAGAAAAGAGCGTCTAGATTGGCATGGACGCTTTTCCGCAAAAGTACTTTTTGCGGAAAAGCGTCCATGCCAATCTAGACGTGGTTTTGCGCAAGAAAGCCCCGATTGCCATTTTTGTGATCGGGGCTTTTTTGCGCAAAACAATACCGCATTGTCTACACTGGCCCTCTTGCGCAAAAGCATTTGCACAAGAGGGCTTTTGCCTGAACAGGAGCAGCACAGCATTTCCACAAGAACACTGACAATCTTACATGAGATCGTCAGTGTTCTTGCGGAAATTCAAGCGTCCAGTGTAGACAGCTGGCAAGTTTTTCCGCAAAAGCAGTTGCTTTTGTGGAAAAACTTGCCAGTCTAGACGCAGCCAGAGGGAGCTCTCCCCCCACCCTGGGTAAGTAGTGCTGCTCCACAGCTCATCCTGCTCCTTCGCTGGTGTTCTGCTTTTCCACCCCCAGGGTATGTCTACACTACCCTCCTAGTTCGAACTACCTAGGAAACGAGGTGCACCCTAGTCCGAACTACCTAGTTCGAGCCCCGTGTAGCCGTGCTACACGGGGTTCGAAGCAGCGGGGATTTAAAAATGGCGGCTCCCCGCTTATGCTAATGAAGCCCGGGAAATTCAAATCCCGGGCTTCATTAGCAAGTGCGGTATGCCTACATTACCCCGCTAGTTCGAACTAGCGGGGTAGTGTAGACATACCCCCCGCTACTTCTCTAGTCCAAACTCTTCTTGGAGGTAAATAAGTATTGCCCTGCAGACCCCACTGGCCTACTGTCTGGTGAGGGTCCCTTTGCACTGTCCTCTTGTCACCCAAACAGCAAGAGTCTTCTGCCTCCTGTCTGTAGAGGGCTCCTTCTGTGTGGTACAGCTGGCCCTCAGCCAGTCACAGTCTGCTTCTCTGCTGGATGCCTGGCTCTTATCCAGCCTACTGCTTGCAGCTCTCAGGCTGTCTGCTATCTCTGAAGCCAACCTCAAGCTGGCTCTGGCTTGCTGCTCCATTCTCACACATGCACACCTATGTGACTCTCTCTGAGCATGATCCCTGGCCCTCTGGAGGTCAGGTCTGTTATCTGTCTGCTAAGCATTCAGGACCCTTCTATTGGCTAGATCACGGGTGGGCCATACTCTGTGTGTAGTTCACCAGGGTTAGCCTCAGCAGGCTGCCAGTACTTCATTTACCTGCACCTCTACAGGTACGGCCACTTGCAGCTCCCATTGCCAGCAGATCAGTGGTCAATGGGAGCTGTTGCCACCACACATCTTGGTCTGTGCCATTTCCTGCAACACCCATTGGCTGGGAATGGCTAACCATGGCAAACAGGAACTGCAAGCAGCTGCACAGGCAAATAAAGCACCGGTAACCCACCAGGGGCTAACCCTGGCGAACCACATCCGGCCAGTGGGCTGGTTACTGCCCACCACTGGGTTAGATGCTAACCTGGATGCCTTTTGTTTATGGCAAACCATAATGAAACAAGCGTTTTCTGCTGGCCTGAGCCAAGACAAGACTGCAGTTTCTATTTGCACTTGCTCACTCCAGCTAGAGACAGGAAGTGAAGTATTTGCCTCAAGAAAATAACACAGTTTTAACAACCAAACTCTGAATTCCCTCCAAAGCACTCTGCATACAGTGTCTGAGTGATCAGAGTGCCTTGCCGGTGGGGTGGGTTCAGGATTAATCAAAAGGGAAACAATATATGACAAATGATCTATGTATTAGTTTCCTTCCTTGACTGGAGGATGTTGCACCTTGTGTACTGTTGCCCTGAGCCCTGGCCCATCTTGCTGAAGGATAGCTGTATCTCTGTCATATGTGGTATTTGAGAGAGAGGATCTGACTGAAAGACACCAGGGAGAAGCAGAGATGTGAGGGATTAACACTTTATTCTCTAGCCATGTTTCAGTGTATCTAGTCTATATTACATCAAAGTGGGGCATCCAGGAGCAGCAGGAAAGGAGAGGGGGTGCTACTTTGTTCTCCTCCCAGAGTCACAGTCCAGGAGGGTTGGCCACAAGAAAATCCCCTGGTGGCCACATGTGGCCATGGAGGCCGCATTTGAGAAACGCTGCCCTAGCTTACTGATAGAGAATTAATTTTGCACACTAAAAATCTAACTCCTTGTTCATGAGTATTATCACTTGCTGCCCATGCATGATGTCACTTCCTGCCACCAGGGCTTCTGGGTCCTTCCCCTGTGTGGCAGAAGGTGGTTTTAGTGATTTTGTAGGCAGACCTACCTTTGTAGGTTTGGCCTGATATGTCGAGACTAAATAGGCTCAGAGATTAATGATGAAGATCCTTCTGCCCAAATGTTACTTCCTCTGTGGCATTTTTTCCCCCACAATCCACCTCCCCTCCCTCCCTCGCCTTTTATCTTCCATGATTACATGGAAAAAGAAATAACATTTTGCCACAGAACGGAAAGGAGTAAGCCTGTGCAGAACTTGTTTTCATGCAGGAGATACACAGTGAGAGGTTGAGGTGGTATATACAAAACATTGTTTATAAGAGTACACTTGCCTCCGAGAGGAGCCCCGAAGCAACATCCAACTCCAACCGCGCAAGCCGCCACCAGGAGTTCGAGCTGTCTGTACACATTCTGGAACAGAGAGCCCAGCCAGAGAAGGGCATGCCAGGGTTAGAGGGAGCACAGCCACAGGGTTAGTCCCCACATCCTCCAAAATGAAGCAACAGCCAGCAGCAGATGCAGCCGTCTCTGCTATGGTGAGCCAGGCTCTATATACTGCCAGTCTTAGTATAGAAAGCTGGTCTCTAATATGGAGATCTGATCCTTCTGTAGTTATCTTATATTACACAGCCAGTCTCCGCAAGAAGCCAGTCTGCACAAAGCTATATCTATTACAGTGGACCAGTCTCTGTGTAGCAGCATATATAGTTAGCCTCTAGGGACATTGCCAGTCTTATAAACAGCTCATCACTATAATGATTTTTACTGCAAAGGCTGTTTTTACAGCAGGCATATAGACCACTCCTATGATTAGCAGTGCTCTGTGCATGCACGTTCTAAGACAAACTGGTCTTTATGCAAAGCTACTTGGCAAGTCTCTATGCATGATGGGCTATGTCTATACTACCAGGTTATTTCCAAATAAGTTATGTCAAAATAATAACTCCTGAAATAACTATTTCAAAATAAGCTTATTCCTCTTCACAAGTAAGAGTTATTATTTTGAAATAACAAGCCCCTTATTTCAAAATAACAAGCTTGGTAGTGTGGACGTTCACCTTGTTATTTCAAAAGAAGGGGAGTTATTTCGAAGTAACTCCACCATGTAGACAGGCCCATGGTGACTACAATGAGGCAGCTTGTGACTTCAGCACTATTAGAATCCCAGACTTGCCAGCCTGTATTCCTAGCCCGTCTGTTGTGTGGGCCACACACCTGGCTAGTCCTTATAACTTACTGGACTGTGTACCTGTCCACACTCTGTCACGTTCTTTCCCAGAATCGTGGCCAGTGTATGTAATGTACTGGTCTGTAACAGCTTGGCAAACTCACTGTGTTCCCTGTAGCAATAGCCTGCCCCCTCCCCTTCCTATGCTCACCACTGGGGAAGGAACCATTTTGCCTCTCCCAGGAAACAGAGAGCCTCAGGAGAAGAGTACACAGCAGCCTGTGCCTTACCTCATACACACCACAGAAGATTGACATGAACTTGCTGAGCACAGCAGCGCAGATGCTGGCGATGTGCACAAAGGGACCCTGTCAGAGAAGAGAAGGGGAATGGTGATGAGAAAAAGGTCAGTGACGTTGTGACACTGATCTGGGTTTCATAAACTCTCTCTCTGTCTCTCTGGTCATCTTTGTCTCTCCTGCACTGAGATATCTGTTATTGGAGGGTATGTCTACACTACAGAGTTTTTTTCAGAAAAATGGCTGTTTTTCCAACCAAAACGGCTGTTTTTCCAACAAAAACTTCAATTAGGTCCAGACTGCAGTCACATTCTTTCAAAAAAAAAAAAAAATCAGAAGAACAGAGGGTTTTTTTCTGACATTTGTAAACCTCATTCTATGAGGAAGAAGCCTTTTTGGAAAGAGCTCTTTCGGAAAAAGGCGTGTGTGAACAGGGAACAGGGAATTATTTTTCAAGAAGAGGAAAGAGGAAAAAGCACAGTTGCCCTGGTGGTCACTCATCCATAGTAATCACAGCTGAAATGCGAGATAGCATCTGTTCAGTGAGGACACTATTTTTCGAAAAAGCAGATTGCTTTTTCGATGCACTTTGGGGCTACATCTAGACTGGCGTGATTTTCCGCAAATGCTTTTAACGGAAAAGTTTTCCGTTAAAAGCATTTTTGGAACAGAGTATCTAGATTGGCACAGATGCTTTTCCACAAAAGCACTTTTTGCGGAAAAGCGTCCATGGCCAATCTAGATGCGCTTTTCCGCAAAAAAGCCCCAATCGCCATTTTCGTGATCGGGGCTTTTTTGCGCAAAAGAAATCTCATCTGTCTACACTGGCCCTTTTGTGCAAAAGTTTTGCGCAAAAGGGACTTTTGCCCGAATGGGAGCAGCATAGTATTTTCGCAAAAAGCACTGATTTCTTATAGTAGGAAGTCAGTGCTTTTGCGGAAATTCAAGCGGCCAGTGTAGACAGCTGGCAAGTTTTTCTGGAAAAGCTGCTGATTTTGCAGAAAAACTGGCCAGTCTAGACACAGCCTGGCAGTGTGGGCACTCTCTTTCGGAAGAAGTTTTTTTTGGAAGATCTGTTCCAGAAAAGCTTTTTCCGAAAGAAGTCTGCAGTCTAGACGTAGCCTGACTGTCTCCACTCTCTCTAATCACGGACTTATCTCAGTGTCTTCTTTTAACTCTTCCTCTATCAAACCTTTTGCAGAGTCAGGAAAATGGCCACCGGGGGGAGGGAAGGGGCTATGCTGTAGGGAAATTCAGACAGAAAAGCAGAGGAGTGCTGGGGTGAGATGATACCTTGTCCAAAAGGAAACACATCTGGAAGAGCAGGCTGCCAGTGAGATCCCCACTTTCCCATGTATGGTGGGGATCATGCTTTGGCCTTCAGTCCTGAGGTGGCAGGGTGACAGGCTTTGGCCATGGGGCTTTGGACTCCAGTCCTAGGCTCTGGTTGCATGGCTGCAGGCCCCAGGCTCTGGTGGTGAGGCTTTAGGCTCTATCCAGAGGGAGTTTTAGCCACTTCCTCCCTGGTGCTTCAAGTGCCCAAAGAGACACCTCTACCTGTCTCCATCTCCCTGGCCATCACTGCACACACACACACACAGCAACACTCACCTCTTTCCCTACAGGCATGCCACTCCCCAGCCCAGCTGTCAGGCCCACCACTTTGGCCACAAAAGCTTTGAGTGTGAGGTATTCCTTGAGGACCACTCCCCGCATGATTGTCTTCAGCTCAGGAATCCCAGATCCTGGGGAAAAAAACAAACCCCAGAACAGCCAATGAAGAAATAAGCCATAAAAACAGGGAACATACCAAAAAAGAGAAAGACAAAGGCAGATCTTCCCTGGCCCCCTGCTCTCACCAACAGCCTGTGGGGAGACGAGGTGGCAGAATACAGCAGCAAAGAGGATGAGGATGAGGGGGTAGGTGACCCAGGCCAGGTACTGCATAGGGACACTTGGGTGCAGTTCCTTGTACATCCACTTGTAAGCTGTGGGCAGACAGAACAGGTGTCAACAAAAGCAGTACCTTCCCAAAGAACTGATGAGCATCAAACAAATCCAGCTCAAAAGTACAGGTTGGCCCAACCAAGAAGAATCCAACCATGCTGAGGACTGAACCCCTCAGAAGAAAGGGGTCCTGCTAATAGAGGGCAGGTGTCACAGGGAGCAGTGTGTGCTAGGGGGATGTGAAACACAAGATTGAATTCCCCACAGCAGAAAGAAGTTCTTCCAAAATAGGGTGTGGGGGCTGGAGTAGAGGAGCTGTATGTGTATATGTATTCCGAGGGCAGAAATACAATATTAAATTAACAGGACTTCACAGTCCATACTTACCTTGGTCTGCAAGTGTTAAATATCTCAAGTGAAACAGGGAGATGTCTGGCATATGCTTGAGGAGACACTTCCAAATAAAATGAGTGTTCTGCAAGACCCCGAGTGACTCTGTAGCGGATACTCCCCCTGCTGGGTCCTACTGATCCCAGTGCCCCGGTGTGGTGTGAGAAGGGAGCGAAGGGGGTGACAAACGAGGGGATATGTTGCCCTGTGAGTCAATACTGGCCCCAGTGACCCAGCATGACATTCGAGGGCACTGTGCTGCAGGGAGCCAGTGCTGAACATGGGATATTAGGCATAGCAGTGAATTGTACATGTGATTTGTGAGGCAGTTTCACAGCGCCTGTATTGGACCCACCCTGCAGACTCTTGGCGCTGGCATAGTCCATTCCCCAGCTCACCAGCGCCATGACCAGACCCAAGAGAACCAGGAATATCCAGTCTTCTCCAAGCTTCTTGGTAACATATTTCTGAATGAGTCTAGCACAGTCTGTGGAAGAGAAAAAGTCTTGAGACAAGACAGTAAGCCAGGGAGGGTCAAGAAATATTGAGCAAGTCCCCTGTCTGATGGTGGCAAGAGAGTAGCCCCTGTGGAGAGAGCATGTTAGAATGCAGGAGAGCCCAGCAGTGCCCTGCCCTGCGCTGCACAGGCTTCTGCAGCATGAGGAGTCTAACCTCTTGTGCCCTGGACGGAGACATCTCCTCACATGATCCAGCAAGTGTGAGCAAGGTCTCTCTGCCCTGGGCAGGAGACTGCAACTCCAGTGTAATGGGACAAGAGACTGCTCTGAAGAACTATCCCTTGCTATCACACAGGTTGGAGAGGAAATGTAGCCTCTGCTAACTTCTCCTCTTCCATCCAGTGGGACTCCTTCCGCCTCCTCCTGAAACAAGGCTCACTTATCCCCATTTCACCCCACTGGAATTCCATCCCTCTGCACCACCAGTGGCAGCCTGCCCATCTTTTGGTAGTCAAGTGAGCCAGTCTAGCCAGCAGGGTTGAGTGGTCCTACCTTGGCATTTGGAGTACCGCTCCTCTTTGGTCTCTGCCTGGCTGTCCCGTTTCCGGGGACTCTGGCTGTTCTTTTGGGCCTTATTCTCACTCAGTAGTTTTGCTGCTTCCTTCTGTGCAAAGTCAGAGAGCTGATCTGTGTACTGCCCATAGAGCTAGGAGCCACAGAGGGAGAGACGAGAGGGAAAAGACAGGGTTAATATTCCAATTCATAGACAAAGACACAGGACTGGACAGAGAGTTCCACAGACAATCAGAGATCCACAGACAAAAGCAAACCCAAACAGAGAAGACAGAAACAAAGTGTAACCCCCAAGGAGATTACAAAGGGTACGTCTAGACTACATGCCTCTGTCACCAGAGGCATGTAGATTAGGCTACCCGACATAGTAAAATGAAGCAGCGATTTAAATAATCGCCGCTTCATGTAAATTTACATGGCTGCCGCGCTGAACCGACAAACAGCTGATCAGCTGTTTGTTGGCTCAGCGCGGTAGTCTGGATGCGCGGGTGGCAACATCAAAGGTATTTGTCGACTACCCAGGTAAACCTCATCCCAGGAGACATACCTGGGTGGTCGACAAATACCTTTGATGTCGACACCCGCGCGTCCAGACTATTGCGCTGAGCCGACAAACAGCTGATTAGCTGTTTGTCGGCTCAGCGCGGCAGCCATGTAAATTTAAATGAAGCGGCGATTATTTAAATCGCCGCTTCATTTTACTATGTCGGGTAGCCTAATCTACATGCCTCTGGTGACAGAGGCATGTAGTCTAGACGTACCCTTAGATTCCCAGGGCCTTGTCTGCTGGCAGCTCAGGGAGAGGCACTCTGAGTTTGCCTTGGCTCCCCCTCCCTACCAGGGCCAGAGTCTGCCTGGCAACCCATGGGGAGTGAGATGCCCCTCCCAGGGGGAAGGAGAGGCCATTGTTGGGGGGAGTCGAGCCAGCAGGGCAAGGGCAGGACTGGCTGTGTGGGAGCTAGTAAGCCCCAGGCCTGCATGCAGGGTTCCCCCTGAGAACTAGCCTCTAGGGACCTGAAGGCAGGATCCCTCAGCTGGGTTTTATGTCTCCACCGTTGATTCCCAGTTTGTGGAGTTTGCTGGGAGGCTTCCCCAGCCAGGCTGAGTTGGCTCCAGCTCCCTGGGTGAGACCAGTCACCGCATGGTCAGCTTGGCTCCAGCTGCGAGTTCAGGGCTGCTGCCTGCTGTGTGTGTCTGAATGCTGGGCTAGGAGGTTATAGTTTGAATTTTGGTGCCGTTGTGTGGCCTGCACCTTGAGCCCTGCACCCCTTCACGGTGAGGGGAAATTCTGGGACCGAATCAGCCTGACTCCTGCCTGAAGAGGATCCCTGTGAGAAGAGAGCAGCCCCTCTGCAGTGACTGAGTCATCTCTCAACCTGAGGCTCATTCATGGAGTGTGTGAGTGCACCAATTTTTAGTTAGTCAGGCAGGGAATCTGTTTGGGGATTTTATTACCTGAAGCATATTAAACCTGTGGAGGGATTTGCTGCCTTCTCCCATGTGTGAGTCCTTTGGGCTGTACTGGACCTAGTCAGCCCCACTGCTAAACCACTGCAGAGAAGGATTTTGTGGTCAACAGTCATCAAGGGCCCCAACAAAGTACTCGTACCAACGGGGCACTGATCTTACAGTTGCTGGGCACCGGTGACCCTAGAAATAGTGTTTTGCCCTGTTCTATTTGTCTCCTGTTTAATATATTTGTGTTTGTGCTATTTTCTGGGAGTCTCCAACTATCTGGCAAATACGTGGGGATTACCCTGGGCTAGAATTTTCCTCCCAAGCTGCCCTGGTGACCCTGCCAGGAAGGAGTGAGGGGGGTGGAGGCACCGCCAAATAAATCCATCAGAAAAAATAAAGTTGAGTGGGTGGCGGGATCCAGAAGAACCCAGACCTATCCATCAAAACCTGTAAGGAGATTGGCTTTAAAGAAGGTAACCAGGTGGAGAGGGGGCACTACAAAAGGAAGACTCAAAAAGAGATTGTCTCATCTTCCTCCTTTGCTGATTCCTATCTTTTGGGAAGAAATGAGTACCCACAGTAGCGGATCCATTGTTCCCTGCCTACACTCTCTCCCCATCATCCCCAGCCACTTTGACCTGTGTGGGCAGCTTCTCTCTACACCAATCATGTTCTAAGGTTGGGGGTGGTATGAATACCACATACTCCACGTGACTGTTCATCCCTCAAACACATCGGTCTCCTGTCACCAATTTGCTGGCTCCAAGCCACCAATTTTCAACAACTTCCTTTCCTAGCAAGGATCCACAGGCTTATAAGGGCAGAATGGGGTTTTTGATGGCTGTCATACCCTCCCTCCACATTGTTCTAGAATTGATTTCATGATCTTTAAACCATCAGCTCAGTTTGAATCTTTCAAGGGTGACAAATTACCTTTCTAAATGTCCTGGACCGAACTATAACATTAAAGTTGCATTTTCCCTACTATGATTTAAAATGTAGTCTTGCTTTAAAAATCATCTCCATATACATGACATGATGGGGCTCCATGTTTATCATTTCTCAGATGAAACATGCATTTTACTAGTAAATGCCTTTTCACCTGCTGCCAACCTAGCACAGTCAGCCTGGTATCTGAAGGTGTGTCTAGACTACAGGGTTTTTTCGAAAAAAAGTGGCCTTGTTTCGAAAAAAAAAACCTCCCCCTGAGTCTGGACTGCTGCTGCATTCTTTCGAAAGTAAATTGAAAGAATGCGGCAGTTTTTTTGACTGCGGAAAATCTTGTTTTACGAGGAAGAATGCCTTTTTCCGAAAGTGCTCTTTCTTAGCTCTCAGCAGGCTTTTGTGGTGCTGCCTTTAAAAAGAACATTTTTGTACTTGTAAACTCAGTACAGTTGATGTGGAATCACCACAATGGGAATACTAAGGGTATGCTTGCATTTTGAGCTGGAAGGTGTGATTAGCAGCTTAAGTAGACATACCTGCACTAGCTCTGATTGAGCTAAGATGCTAAACATAGAAGTGTAACTGCGGTGGTGGGCAGGACTAGCCACCCAGAGTATGTTTCCTGCATTTTGGATGGGATCATACTAGTGGTAGCTTGTTGTTTGCTCCACTACGGCTACTTCTAGTCTCAATACAGTAGCTCAATTAGAGCTGTTGTGGGAATGTCTATATAGGTTGCGACTTGCTCCCATTGGCTTGAAGTGTAGGCATATAGTAAGTTTCACTGTGCCTTATCAGAGCAAAAGCCGTACTTTAAAATGGTTTCCTTATGTTTTAATTTTAGTGCCCCCTGAAGACTAATTAGACAGTTACCTTTGTCTCCCCATAATTCTCATGTCTCCACTACTTTTAAGTTTTCTTTCTGACTCCAAACCTCATCTAATTTTTGCTGCCTACCTCTGACCTCACTCCAGTTTGTCTGGTGTATGTGTATTACTTACGCCATGATGCCCTACCCTGGAGTCACTCCCTCGGCTGGGGCCCCAACAGCACCTACTAGAGCAGCAGAATAATGTCTTTCTTGTGTAAATAGTCTAATCTAAAGAGAACAAGTATTTCATTCCTTCTCCCTGTTATCTGCTTAAGGCCTGGTGGCTGTCACATAGTCCCTAAACCATGACTTCACACTTTGTCATTTACAGAAGATGCTTTTTGCTTTTGTGGATTGTTTCATTCTGTAAAGCCATGAGAGTAGATTGTTTTGAGTTTATGACAGTAATAATACACTGTAAAGGTGTACACATTCTCAGATCCCTCTCCAGGGAGGCCTGACTTCACTGTCAAAGGTCTTTAGTGTTCCCATTCTCGTACAGATTGCTCTCCTTGTCCCTATGCCCAGCACTGGATCAACTCAACTTCAATGGACTGACTACTGTGACCCTGCATCCTCTATAAAAAAAGATGGAGCAAATTCAGATCTCATGCAAAGCAACTGATTTCATTGGAGGGGTGCACACTTACACTATGGCTGAATTAGGCCCTATGTATTTTTAATCTCAGTGCATGGCCTGCACCCATCCTCTTTCAGGTGCTTTTACTTCTGCAAATCCCATAGGTTAAACAGGGCTTTGCCTCGTAATAGTTGGAGAAGATCCCTCCTGAAAAGGCCATGTGTGAATAACTCCGATAAATAAGCCAGCAGATATACTAAATAGAGATGTACGGTATGGTATAATGAAATGAGAAATGCCTTCTGGTCACAGTCACTCCCCATAATTGGTGCAGTTGCCCTCAGGGATTGACATGCTAGTCCATGAACTGCTGGGGGGCTTTCCCTCACTATAGGATCATGATGCAATGAGGGTAGGGACACAGCATTCTCCCCAGGAAGTGGGGGCTGCATCAGCTGTGAATGTGCACGGGACTCTTGGAAGTATCTCACCGCTTTAGTTATCCCATAGGGAACTCAAATTCTGCGAGTGTCCTGGAAATTTGGGGGTAGGTGGCAGCTGCACTCTTCGCTGTAGACGTCACATGTGCCTAAAGCCAACTCTGCCTGCTTTAATGTACTTTGGTTAAATGGCATTTTTTAAACATTGTCTGAGAAAAAAATATGGCAGAGGGATAGGGGTTTTGCTCATTATTTCACTTTTTCTTCTACCACCTGCCAGCCAGTGCTCAGTAATCTCTGAGACCCCTTCTTTGGGAACCAAAGGTGTCTCCAGCCCTCTTCAGCCAACACGGGGGTGGTTGGGGAGGGGGGCAGGAAGAGGGGCTGAGAGATACCATTTGGGGAATATCTAGGGAACACATGCAGGGCCTGTTATAGGGTGACTCCCTTCAAGCTGCCTTGTGCATAAGGCATCCCTGTCACACCTCCTTGCAGCCAGCTGAGAATCCAGACAGCCAGATGGCTGTAGGAATTGCCTCCAGCTACTCTTCCTGTGAGGGGCGGGGGGGGGGGGGCAGCTCTGGGACTTAGCAGCATGGCAGCCACTCTGCCTCTCCTCTTGCAGCTACATTGCTGCTGGATGCCAGTGGGGAGGCCCAATTGCAGAGGCAAACATAGTGCTGGCCTCAGCCATGACCTCAAATAGCCCTCTCTGCGCAGCTAGTTACTCCAGGCCTCAGAAACTCAGCACCCGCCCAACCTATCACTCTCCAGCACCCCAACCACTACGCCATACCTCCCCTCCGCCTCTGCCAGAACCACCAACTTCCCTGTGGTTCCACACACTACCGCATTACTGCTTGAAAGTAGAAGTCTACCTGCAAATTAATTACAATATGCAAAATAGTTCTTTAAATAATTTGTATAAAATGTCCCTCATGGAATTGCACCAAACTTGGCAGCAATGCCACCTTTCAGAGAGGGGAGAGGAAGGGAGATGGAGCGATCTCTAGGCAGGGACACACCTGAGCTGAGGGAGATGCAGAATCAGAACAGCATGGCTTCCCCACCCTTTAATTTCATCAGAGAAGAGGTGCCCTTAGAAGGCCAGGGGTTATATGCAAGCTCCAGGGATCCAGGCTATGCTCTCTTGTAGGGCTTTGGGTGCCAGAGGCAGTAGCTGCCCTCCTCACTTCTGGGCTCAGCGAGTAGTGTGGGAAGTAATTTGTTTGAGAAGTTGAGAACAGGCGGCTCCTCGTCACATGCCCTTCTCTGACCTGGCTTTGGCCTGAGGATCATTGGAGCTCATGTTCCCTTGCTGGTGCATGCCCTGAGGTCTTGGCACTTCACACCTCCCAGAACATAGCCCTCCTCCCCCTCTCCAACCCACACCCACAGGAGTCCTTTGCGGTTTTCTGAGTGCCAGGCGGGAGCTTGGAACAGCAGAACCAGACATTAAAGTGGGAGAATCATAAAGCATCATGAGTTACCTTGAGCACCATACATGATGGTTTGTCCAGTCTCATTTGTAAGTGCCCAGGAGATGGGGCTGCCATCATGCTCCCTGGGGACTCTCATCAGCCTAAAATGTCTCCCATTCAATGAAATTCAGCCACCTCCACTTGCGCCAGCCTGAACAATCCCTCTCTAGAGTTTTAGGTGTTTACACTTGGGAGACAGTTGTAAGCAGTTATCATGCTCCCCTCACTCAGGCACTGCTGTTCCAAGGAGATCTCCTGGATGTCAGAGACTGCCCCGTCCCCGCTGCACACTGCATGGTTCCATACCACCAGCAGGGCATGCACCTCAGCTAACTACCCTGCTCTTGGAAATGCTCCCTCCCTTTTTCTCACTGAAGAAAAGCACCTTGCCTAGTGGGCAAGGAGTAGAAGCTGGTGGATAGAGCATGGAGAAGAGAGGCTAGTATGCATCTTCTAGATCATTTCTGTAGTGGGGATCTATGCAACAGGAGTGTTCAGCATTGGGGAAGGGGGTTGGGAACTGAGGGAAGGAAATCTGCTTTGGTGGGGCCGTCTTGGGCACTTTTGGAAGGCAGAGCTAGTCTGTAACCTGGGATAGAGCCAAGTCTCTGGCCAAGGGAATAAAGGGACAAGGAGCTAGAACTAGGGATCATTCTTACTGCCATCCTTTTAGGATAAATCCCTCTTCCCAGCCATCAGCACAAGTAGGAATTACTGACAGTGAATTACAGAAGATCTCTTCTTCCTTCTTGTTCTTCCTGACCGTCACTGGTATTCACAAGGACAGCTGCCTATGCCACATGAAGCATAAACATGGTGGGCAAAGGAGCTCAGAGCTCATAGCAGGCAGGCCTGGGAAAAAGAGGGTCAGTTTCATTTAGTTGCTAACTGCTTCCCTGGTCAGACATTTCCACACAAGGGTCTCAAAGCACTGTAGAAACCTGAAGACATTATGCTTCCCAGCCTCCTGAGGCAAGGCAGGTCAGTTTCATTGTGCCCTTGTTACAGAGGGAGAAACTGAGGCATTAGGGAGCAAAGGGACTTGCCAGAGCTCACATGGCAAATAAGTGTCAGTGTTCCAAATACAACCTAGAAGTACTGACTCACAGTTATCTGCCCTGGCCACCAGGCCATGCACCTTCTCTCACTCATGATATGCATTTTCACCTGGCGCGTGTATTTGAATCCTAGGCTGTCTCTACATTGGCACCCTTTTCCAGAAAAGGGATGCTAATGAGACACTTCGGAATTGCAAATGCCGCGGGGGATTTAAATACCCCCCACGGCATTTGCATGAACATGGCTGCCGCTTTTTTCCAGCTCGGGGCTTTGCCGGAGAAAAGCACCAGTCTAGACAGGATCTTTCAGAAAATAAAGCTTTTTCCGGAAGATCCCTTATTCCTGATTTTAAGAGGAATAAGGGATCTTCTGGAAAAGGCTTTATTTTCCGAAAGATCCCATCTAGACTGGCGCTTTTCTCCAGCAAAGCCCCAAGCTGGAAAAAAGCAGCAGCCATGTTCATGAAAATGCCGCGGGGGATATTTAAATCCCCCACGGCATTTGCAATTCCGAAGTGTCTCATTAGCATCCCTTTTCTGTAAAAGGGTGCCAATGTAGACACAGCCTCACTCAATATTTGTTCCATTATCACACACTGACCAAGGATGGACTGTCATAGGTTCAGTCCATCATCCAAGCTATGAACTAGAATCTGATGCTCAAACATGACTGCTTAGAGTCCTTTTACAAGTAGAGTTCTCAGGTGTTCAGTTTTCAACCAGAACATTAGGATGAAAAGGGACACTGGTGGCCCCGGTTGAAGTAGCACACAGACCCCCAGGCATCTCCTCCCCCCCGCCTCTTCCCCTTCCTATTTGACAGGAGGCTCAAAAAATCAGGATGTGGAGGAAAATGAGTCAGTCCCAGGGGCAGGGGACGGACTCAGAGGAAGGGTTGGTTTACTCTGGACAGACTGTTTGGACCATGCGTGTAAGTGTTTGTTGGGGCCAAGGAAACGTTTTACAAGAAGGAGGAATCTAGGGGAAGCCAGGTGAAAAAGTCTATTTGGAATGACTAGAAAAATTGGTTGATTCAAGTTGGTCAGACTGGATCCACTGGAATGTTTGCACTAGTCCCAGTGAAGGGCTGTTCACACAACAGTTACTGCCCAACTGGAAGAAGAAGACACCAACAATCTCATTAAATGTGTTAACTCAATGCAGCTGAGACAGGTTCAGCTAACTCAGATATATACCCAGGCTATTAGATGTTTCTTCAGACCTCTGGAATTGTGTAAGGGCACAAGGAGGAAGGGGTGGAAGGAAAGAGTAGGCCAGTGCCTTAAAAATTAGAGCATCTGCTATCCTTAGTACTTAGGAAAACTGGGATTTGCTAGGGACTCCCCATCCTGTCATAAGAGAAGAGATGTGTAACTAAAAAGAGGTCTCCTGCCTTTGCCTGGGAGTGGGTCTGTGTGTGAGAGATAGTCCCTCTCTGGATGATACTAGTTCAGTGACTGCACTTTTTCAGCAAAGGGAAAAACATCAGTACCAGAAAAACCCAGGAAAATTGCAAAGGATCCTGAGAAGCAGCTGGAGGGATGGATGCAAAAGGGAAGATTAAAAGCACTAAGTATGTCTAGCTAGGATAAATGATGACTAAGAGGGAACATGATAACTGTCTGCAAATATCTGAAGGGTGTAAACACCGAGGAGAGAGAAGAAGCTAAAAGTAAATAAAATTGGACAATGGTAAATTTCAAGTTTAATACATGGAAACTTTTCCTAAATGTGATATCTAGTAATCTAATAGAGCTTAGACTAGATTCCCAAAGGAAGTGGGGAAAACCCCATGGCTTGAGTTATTCTAAGGTAGGCTGGAGAGAGCACCAGGGAAATTGTATGTACATAGCAATGATCACATAAGACTTATCTATTTGCTATTCTTGTCCTGGGCAACCGCACACAGTTGCCAATATAACTCAGTCCAAAACACAAACTGCTGCTTCCCATTCACCTCAGCTTTAAGAGCAGTCTCCTCACCCCTGCTATTCCTGCCCGGGACTCTTCACACAGCTCTGCCAGTGCCCCTCAGCCCTGCCCTGCAGCCCCTGCTATTCCAGACCTGGGTTCCCCACACAGCATTGCCAGTGCCAGGTCTGTGTGGCTGCCTGTGTATGGATGTTGAAAGAGAAATTGCAAGAGTATTACACATATATATATGTGTGGGGAAGGTTATTGCCGGATACAATGGATTTGCATATACATGTGTGACTTCATGTTGTTTTTTCCATGTGAGTGTGTTAATGTATGTGCGCACAAGTAGAGGACATTGAGGGAAAAACAGGTGTTTGACTACTTGGGTGTGTGTCTGCTTATAATTCCATACAGACTCTGGGAGCCAAGGGTTCTATGCAGGGGATGTGGTGTCATTGTCTGTGGTGTCTGTGACCCTGTGTGCTTGTTTGTGGGTGAGGCTGAGTGGCCATGGAGGTTGCACGTGATTCTGTGTGTGTCTAAGTTGCTCTGTTTATGCTTGAGGGTGTGTTTGTTAGTGCACCTGTGTTTATATGGATGTGTATATATTAGGGGATGTCTACACTGCCACCCTAGTTCGAACTAGGTTGGCTAATGCAGGCATTTAAACTTGCAAATGAAGCCTGGGATTTAAATATTCTGGGCTTCATTTGCATGTTCCCGGGTGCTGCCATTTTTAAATGTCCCGTAGTTCGAACTACCTGCCCGTGGCTACACGCGTCACGGACTAGGTAGTTCGAATTAAAGCTCCTAATTGGAACTACCGTTAAACCTCCTTGCAGACAATGACACCACATCCCCTACATAGAAGCCAGCCCAGGGGAGATGGGCCATGCAGGCTACCCACTAGCATTCCCCAGGACTGGCCTATAAATGGCAGACACCGTGCAGTATATCTCCCTTCTACCAGACCTATCCCTTTCCATTTTATGAGAAATAGTCAAATTCTAGGCACATCCCATTGTCCTGGCACAACCAAACCCTGACCGTGCTTTAAGTTAGGATAAGAAGAAGTTGCATATTAAAGCTGGTGGTCCTAGTTCTTATACTTTAGGAGTGCTTGAACAAACAGACTCACAGATGGATAGAGAGAGACACACTGCTAAAATACAGGTTGAAACTCTCTAATCTGGCACTCTCTGGCCTGGCAACATCTGTGGTCTATCATGATTTTAGTTAGCCAGATATCCAATTATCATGGGTATGACCAAATTTCTGGAGATCCCATAAAGTTTTTTTATAGCCACCAATTCTGGCTCTCAGTGTTCTGTGCTGTATTTAGCTCTAATTTAGCCCTAATTGTCTCTGAGAGACCAGTAAGCAGTGGAAGTGTTGGTACTGCTACTAGACAATATTGGCTTCCCATGGTCCAGCAAACTCTCTGGTTCAGCACCAGTCAGGTCCCAAGGGTGCCGGACTAGAGAGGTTCAATTTGTATATAGACAGACTAGAAAATTTACCCAGTGTTGCTTAGGTCCTTAATTCAAGTTTTGCTTTTCATCATTTAAACCATTGCTCTGGGGTGGGGCTGGAGATGAGGGGGTCAGTAGGCAGGCTGCCCCGGGGAGAGAGGGCTACCCCAGTCCTCTCTCACGGCAGCAGCTTGGGATCAGGAGAAAAGCATCTCTCCATGGCCCTTCCTAAAGGGTTCCTGGGGCATTGGAAACTTGGGGCTGGGGCAGTCCTGGACAGGGGTGGTGGTGTGTCCCCAGCCAGACCCTTTCACATGCCTGCTGATTCTGACTTTTTTCTGTATGGTTTTCTGAAAAGCAATCCCATGCTGGGTACACCCTGTTTATCTGGCACAAACATACACTTATCATGGTTTAAGTTGTGATATGAAGAAGCTGTGTACTGAATTTGATGGTCCTAGCTCTTACCGTTTAAAAGAAGTTCTTGAACAGACAGACAGAGGCACAGACAAACTGTCTCAAACATATGGTAGATTATTCAGGTATGTGTGTGTTTACCATCTCTCTCTCATACTTTGTGTTTTTTATAGCTAGGCAATCTTTAGACAAGAACAATTTATATATCACAAATTTAGACTACTTTTCTGTTTGTAGACACCTTCTAATTTTTCCATTTTGGTTGGTTTGTCCAAATTGTTCAGCAAATGGTTTTTATGGATATATTTCAGTCGAGAGGTGGCCAGTCATAACTTTGTTTTGGCTGATATTGCTGACAAAAGTTTTGTTAATGTTTTTCTTGTGATTGGTCACTTAAGCCACATGATTTGGTGCCTTCCTCTCTGATTGGATGGCAGACACATTTCTATTCAGGAGGGAAATCAAAGCACTCTTAAGATGACAATAGGAAGCCATGCATGAGTATTCACCAGATTGTCACTTTCTGCTGCCAATAGAAATCGCTCATCCACATATTTATGAAAAACAACTAGAAAGAGGCCAAGAAAGAAATTCCAAACTAGAAAGAGGAAGCATGTATTCAAACAAACGTTTGCACATGCTTTCCAGCTGTAGTACTCTCTTTCTCTTTCCTTGCTCATCTCTCACTCTTTCTGTTTGTTATCACTGGGCTAAATTTGTTGTCATTGTGAAACCCCTTCATCACCAGCTAAGCGGGGCAAAGTGGCTGCATAGCAGACATAAGGTCCGCCCCTCCCCACTCCGGGGAATGCTCTAGTGAGGGAGGCCTTTCTCCCAGGTGCAAAGCTGGCATAACCAGCCCTTCACTTGCACTTTTGTGTAGGGGACATGCCAGAGGCTGGCCATGAGCATGGCCAGGGCAGTGAGGCTGGCATGGCCAGGGCCCCTCTATGTCTTAGCTGTCTCCAGCTGCCACTGTACCCATAGTTGTTATAGCAGTAAGAGTACAAAGTAGAGCAGGCTTAGGGGTTGAACAAGACTTAATCTACATGAGCAGCCAAACTAACCTGCAGAAGCCCCAGGGTCAGTGAAGGGGCTGTGAAAGCTGTCTCTTGTTAGGCCTTCTAGTGCAGGGATACATTCTGGCGTAGGTGGGTGGGTGTCTTTGTCTGTCCATCAATATGTGCGCATGCTCTCTCTCGACACTATCATGGTGGTATCACAGTGCTATGCTATTATGACAGGCTAACTTTCTCTTATCACTGCACACATGCTACGGAGGCAGCTTTCTTCCCCCGTCCCATTTTCTCTGTCTCCATTAAGTGCTCTGTATCCCCTGCAGGTGGGAGTAAAACAGGCCAGCACTGTGGTGTCGCAGCAGTGCCACCACAGAAGCCTTGTGGAAGGGCCAATCCCAGCTGTGCAGGCCAGGGAGTGAGGGCAGGGAGAGGTGTGATAGGGCACTGGGAGGGCTGCATACTCCCCAGCACCGCCAGCGGTACTCTCCTGAGCCCGCCACAGAATCTATGCTTCCCCAACATCCCCATCGCCCTACCTGCGGATGGCTGAGGGAGTTCTCCAGGCAGTGCAGGTCATTCCCCGTCCCCTTGGCCTCGCACCCTGTCTCCGACGGGATCCCATAATTGGTGCAGTTCTCGAAATGAACATAGGCATACTGGGGAGCGCCACCCCACAGGGTTGAGTCCGATCTGGTCTCCGCCGTCTTATGTTCTGAGCTCTCCATGACACTGCTCCTACCCCCTCAAACTCACTCTCAGCTGTGACGATGGTGCTGTTCCAGACCCAATCCTGAATCACTGATCCAGCTGGCCCAGAGCATGGCCTCTGCCTGTCTTGCACTCCTACTCCTTCTCTGTCTCCCCCTCCCCCTCCCCCTCCTCCTCCTCCTCCTCCTCCTTGTGTCTCTCACACTTTCTCCTCTTCCTGCCCAAAGGCGTCTGGGGCAGTGATTGCAGGGTTTAACTATATTTATAGCAACCTTCCTCTGTCACATGACCTCCCTAGTGCCACATCTGATCTGAGCGAGAGGCATTAACTCTGCCAGGGTTGAGTATCAGGTGTGTGCGAGGGGGGAATCCTGAAGGAGGGAGGGGGAGAAGGCGCTGCGGGAGAAATAGAGCTACAGAGTGAGTAAGAGACCCAGAGGTACAGAAAGATGCAGAGTAGGTGAAAGAGAGAGTGTGAGAAGGAAGGTGTGCCCGTCCAATGGCACCCCTATTTCTGCTCGTCTCTCCTGTTATGAGCAAGCCATGTTTCCAGTACCCTGGCCATGGGTTGTCTCTCTCCTACATTTCTCCAGCTCCCAGGAGAGCCTTGGTCACCAAAATGAAAAGGTAAAAGGGACCTATGGGGCCTAGTGTGGATTCATGCAGCTGGATGGCTAAAGGGCAAACTGGGCATGTGCGCAAAGCCTCAGCCTCTCTTGCATAGCCGAGGTGTCCAAGCCTATACAGGCAGTCCCCGGGTTACGTACAAGATAGGGACTGTAGGTTTGTTCTTAAGTTGAATCTGTATGTAAGTCGGAACTGGCGTCCAGATTCAGCCGCTGCTGAAACTGACCGCCAGTTCTGACTCACATACAGAATCAACTTAAGAACCCCAGGTGTCCCCAAGTCAGCTGCTGCTGAAACTGATCAGCAGCTGATTCCAGGAAGCCTGGGGCAGAGCAACTCTGCCTCGGGCTTCCTGTAGTCAGCGCTGGTCAGTTTCAGCAGCGGCTGACTTGGGGACGCCTGGGGCAGAGCAGATGGGGTGCTGCTGGGTTGCTCCAGTAGCGCCGCTCCTCGGTGCTACTGGACCAACCCAGCAGCACCCCATCTGCTCTGCCCCAGGCATCCTGATTCAGCTGCTGCTGAAACTGACCAGCAGCGGCTGAATCAGGACCTGGGGCAGAGCAGCTGGGGTGCTGCCGGGTTGGTCCAGTAGTGCCCAGAGCGGCGCTGCAGGACCAATTGGCAGCGCCCCAGCTGCTCTGCCCCAGGGTCCAAAACAAAAGCCTGGTCTGCTGGGGGGGGGCACACTAGCTGCCCCCCCCCCAGCAGACCAGGGACACGGGGAGCAGAGCCGCAGTGGCAGCGGGGTGCCGCTCCTCTGAGGCTTTGCTCTGGCAAAGTCTCAGAGGCGCGGGACCCCGCCGTGGCTGCAGCTTCAGTCCCGGTGCCTGTGGTCTGCTGGGGACGGTCCCCAGCAGACCACAGGCACCGGGACTGAAGCCGCAGCTGCGGCGGGTTCCCGCACTTCTGAGGCTTTGCTCTGGCAAAGCCTCAGAAGCGCGGGAACCCGCCCGGTGCCCCTGGTCTGCTGGAGACGGTCTCCAGCAGACCAGGGGCACCGGAGCAGCTTACGAACGGGGCTTTCTCGCCCCGGAGCTCGCAGGTAGCAATCCGCTACCTTGACCTCCGGGACGAGAAAGCCCCGTTCGTAAGTGCGGATCCGACATAAGTCGGATCCGCGTAAGTCGGGGACTGCCTGTAGTGGTTGCTGCTATAGCGAACTAGCCACACTCAACTGGCCAAATAGCCACATGTGGCCAGTGCCTAGCGTGTTGGACACCACAAGCTTAGGTGTTCAAGGCCCTTGTGGCTGTGAGAGAAGCAGCATGTAGAAGAAGGATCCTGGGGCACCTCCGGAAGGTACCCATAACTAGTATTTAACTGCATCTCTGCAGTCTGCCCCAAGGATTAACTCTCTGTAAGTATGTCACTGAACTGAGTTGTGTGCGTACTCAGCCCTGGCTGCCTTCAGAAAGCTCTTCATCATGGTGCTAAGGTCCCTAGGGATGAGAGCAGCTAGACCTTCACCCTCTCTCTCTTTGCCTCCCATTTCACAGCTCTGCTTGCAATCAGGTAGCACCTACATCTGCTGGGCCATGGAGCCTGCCAGCAAGTGATAATGACGGCAAGCACGTTCCCTCCACACGGCCCAGTGGCAGGTCTTCATGCTGGTATTGGCCTATCAGTGACTTTATGACTTTTAATGGGCTATTAATTAATGAGGCGAGGAACTCAGGAATATCACTTTGGCAGGAATCCCGTGCAGGGAAAGAGGAACTGTCCAAGAGCCATTAGCAGCTCCTTCTTTCCTCTTGTGGAGGCTAAAGCAAGTCAGCCTCTCTGAATGGCCCCAGTCATGTATGTGTATATCCTGGGGTTTTAGTGCTTTCTCCATGATAAAGGGGCTGCCCAGTCCCCACACAATCCCCCTGAGAACAGGGATTGCCCTGCTTTTCACTCTGCAGACCACTTTGTGGGGAAGACGACCCTCTGCTGGGTCCAACACAATAGTCCCACGCTGCTTGGAGTCTCCAAATGTTCCATTCCACAGCTCTAGTTTGAGATCCCTCACTGCACCTTTCCAGCCCTCCCTGCTCTCGTTCTGTGGGGATGTTAAAGGGAGCATCTCTATTCAGAGCTGCCCAGATTCCCCTGGTGAGGCTTTTTCTCTGCATCTCTCAGCCCCTCTGTCCCTATGTGACTCTTACAAGAGGTCACCACTCCTGTGTGCATCCTCAAGAGTTCCCCTGTCTGCATCTGTTTCCATCAACCTCTCATCTCTGCTGTGAATCACCCCAGTTCTTCCTCCATGTATCCCCTCCCTCAGTGGTACCTCTCTCTGTCTCTTGCCCTCCCCCCATCTTTCTTACCGCTCTCAGGTCCCCGTTTCAGCTACCTGGTTTCATCACTGCTTGGCATATCACTTTCCTACCCCCAGGACACAGCAGTGTTGTACTGGTGGTGCTTGGAAAGTGGCACATGTGCCCCCACCCCACGACCCGTAAATATTTCTCATTTTGGGTAAGTGTGCAAAGCGGGACAAGGTGCAAGGAGCTCTTGCAACTAGACACAAACTCAGGGTTAGCTCCTCATTACTGTCCTGGTGGGGGTAACTCACCCCAAAGGGGGTGTGGAGGATGCAACATATACAGCTGACTGTGCAGGTGGGCATATACTATAGAGCTGAGTAAATAATGAATTTGGGAATTCAGGGGCCAAACCAAAAAATCTGGCAAAAGTTTAGTCTGATTTGAACTGAAAATAATTTTTCAAAATTTTCCATTGAACTGAAAAACCAGGAAAATTTTGCTTTGAAGCAACCAAAACATTTCATTTCATTTCATTTCACATGATTTTTTCTCCAGATTTGCATTGTGATTTGGCCATTTTGAGTGTTCTTCATCCTCTTTTGTGTGGTTTCTTCAACTGGCCAAATTTGAAAACAAAATGCCATTTTGAAATGAAAAAAATCAAAATGAAATGTCTCAAAATGGTAAAAAATAAACATTTTGATTTTTTTTACATCAGGGTTTTTTTCAGCTGAAATTGTCCAGTTTGATCCAATTCATGAATAATTTCAGAGCTCTCCTTCAAAAAAATTCATATTTGGTGAAATTTCTATTCATTGAAAAAGTGTAGCGCTGCTCTAATATGCCTCAACCCCTCCCAGGCACAGTCTCTCTGTACGCCAGGCAGCACTGGGAGGGCAGCACTGGTCCCCTCTCAGGTGGCAGACCACTGTCTCCGTGCTGGGCTTTCACTACAGTTCTGTACTATATTGTTATTTAAAACAGCAGGAAACAGAGAGAAAGAGAAATAGAGGGAAGGCTCACCTGCGATGCAAGTCTCCTCCTGTCAGCCATCTCTCTTACTCTCTCCTTTCCTTTCCAGCTCTCTCTCGCTCAAGCTCCACACTCTTGCCTGATTCCCAGTTTCTCACTCCAGTCCAACACTCCCTTCTTTTGTTGCTCAGGATGCTACAGTCACCTATTTAGACCTGCTGTAATATAGTTTCTAGTGTCCCACCCACCCACCCACACGCATCCAAACCCTCCCCACCTGCCACCTTTATGGTAAAAGCACTGAGACTTCCCCTCCCAGGTTCTCACTCAAAGGTGGGGGGGAGTGGAGGGGGTGATACCTGGACCGACCTTGGGTGCTAGCACCTCTCTCACAGCCCTATCTCAGGGGAGATTTATTACCTCAAATCCAAGTGCTATCAATCACCAGGAACAGGACTCATACTACCCAGTGTGCCCTGCCCATACAATTATCAGACGTCAGGTTCTGAGCCTTCTGTTCAAACCAGGGGTTAGAGGAGCAACAACTGTGTACATTTCTCTCGCACTTTCATTTTAAAAGACCTTAGAGCACTTTACACTTTCTCTGTATAAGAATCTCATGACGCACCATTAGAATGCAGCCCCCTCTCACATGGAACATGGCACCTGTTTAGTGGGCCACACAACAATGCTACACAACAGCTAAGAGCAAAGAGTGATGAAGAGTCCTATATCCAGTTAAAACTTCAGGGAGATGAGAAAAGAATTTGATGAGGCAGAGTTACTATTGTGCAAAACAATGTGCACAGAATTCCAGCATCATAGAAAGAGCTTTACACACACCGAGCAAGGCCCTTCCCTTGCTCCATTCAGACTCTAAAGTAGACAATACAAAGACACGATATGGGAAGAAAAGGAAGGTATGTAGATTATCAATGAGAAGCAAGGCGGGAAGAAGTGGGATTTGGAGGAGAGAGAGTGTTTGGTAGATAACAAAGGGGAGACTATTGCACAGTTAGACATGACATATGGCAGAAGGCACAAGGCTGAGAGTACCAAGTAAAATAAGGAGAGTGGACTGGAAGGAGTGGAGCATGTGAGAGGAAGGTTATGAAGAAATTAAACTGGAGATATGCTACAGGAATAACAAGAGATACAGACAGAGAGTGAGGCAGATGTAGGTGATAGATG
Source organism: Pelodiscus sinensis (assembly GCF_052426305.1). NCBI lineage: Eukaryota > Metazoa > Chordata > Testudines > Trionychidae > Pelodiscus > Pelodiscus sinensis. Next base: position 142,443,391 of record NC_143052.1, on the reverse strand, counting down.
CTAGAGGGATGTAAGATTGGGGACTTGTAGGTGAGGAGGAGGTGCTTGATTTTGATGAATTATGAGACAGAAAGTCAAGGAAGGGGTCAAGGAGGTAGATGATGAGATCAAAGCTTTGGATGAGAAACTGTAAGTACCACCTTGGAGAGAGTGGAGCAGAGGGAGGTGAAAAATGAGAAGAGAGTTGCTGCAATGAAAGAAAGGCACTGTCCGAGAACAGACAAGGGTTTTGTCAGGGCATAGTGAGGAAAAGTTGTTGATATTACATGCATACGCAATGGTATTAAAGAGAGGTATTTGGACATAATGAGAGACTGAAGGTGGAGAGATGAAGGAGAACAGTCAAGGATGAGGCTGAAAGGACAGCAAAGATAAGAGAAGGGCTCATAGCCCTTGGGGAGAAGGCAAAGCAGAGGCACTGGCCTATTTAACCTCTCTGGCTTGCTGGAGATAGTACAGTGCAATGCAGAGAGCTGAGCAGCCTTAAAACCCCAGGGTATGTCTACACTGCAAAGTTAATTCGAAATAACAGCTGTTATTTCGAATTAACTTTAATAACATCTATACAGGCAAACCGCTATTTTGAAATAAAATCGAAATAGCGGGGCGCTTAATTCGAATTTGGTAAACCTCATTCTACGAGGAGTAACGCCAAATTCGAAATAGCTAATTTGAAATAAGCACCGTATAGATGCTTATTTCGAATGAGTTGGCCTCCAGCCATTCCCAGTTTCCCCTGGTGGCCACTATGGGTCAAACCAGGAAAACTTCTCTCCCTCAGCCCCAGAGCCCTTAAAGGGGTAGACTCTGGGCAGACTGCACGTGCCAGATCCAGGCCTGCCAGCAGTCTCTGCCCCTGATCCAGTGGCCCCACAATGAGCCGGGCAGCCAGTGCCAGCCAGCCATCCTCCGCCCAGTCCCCCAGCACCCAGGGGCCAGCCAGGGGCCGTAGATGGCGTGCTCCCTCCTGGACTAGTGAGGAGATCATAGACCTCATTAAGGTTTGGGGGCAGGCCCCCAATGTCCATGATCTCTGCACTAGATGGAGGAATGCGGCCATCTACGGCCTCGTAGCTGCCACCATGGCCCAGAAAGCCCACAGGAACACCCAGGATCAGGTGCGCCTGAAAATTAAAGAGCTGCAGCAGGGTTACACCAGGGCCACTTGGGACAGCTCCTCAGAAGGGGCAGACATCTGCTCCTACTTCAAGGCACTGGACTACATCCTGGGGGGCAGGATGGTCCGTGCCACCCCAGGGGGCAGTAAGCAGGGACCAGAGGGCCCTGACCAGAGCACTGAGCAGGAGCCGCCACACCGCCAGGACTCCCGAGCAGTCCCATCTGCAGAGTCAGCAGGGTCGTCCGGGGAGGCCACACCATGTAAGTGCCATCACTGTTTCCTAACTGAGGGGTGGGGGAGAAGGAAGGGAGACCAGGGACCACGCACGTGGGCCTTGCTTACTACGGATCATGCAGCAACCTGTGCACAGGCGAGCAAGTGCTGTGCCACTCCTGGGCAGGTGGCTCCAGCCACCTGTCACACAGGGGCCTTGGCCTGATAGTCGCACGCATGTGTGAAGACACCTGACATACTCCTGACCCCAGGGCGGGACTCAACAGGACGCCCTCCCTTCATAAGCCCCCTCTAACATCTCCCCCCCACCTCACCCACACTATACACAGCACAGGGGAAGCAAGCAGGGAAACCTGAGAACTGTCTGTCCGGGGTGGGAGTAGGGTCCCTTTAAAGCACAGACCTCAGCTAGCCTCAGGCAGCAGCTCCACACATTGAGTCCTGACCTGGTGCCCTGCCAGAACTGGTTCTGGCCAGCCTTAACTCTGATTCAGAGTCCACTCAGTGTGGACGCACTATTTTGAAATAGCAAAATGCTAATTTGAACTGCATTTTGTGTGTAGATGCATTAATTCAGATTAGCTTAATTCGAATTAACTATTTCAAATTAAGATAACTCGAATTAACACTGTAGTGGAGACATACCCCCAGTGAGGAGGGAGTGAGATGCAGATCTTCACCCAAAAGAGGTGACAGCGGGAGCCTGGAGCTGCATTAGGTGGTCAGTGGAGGGGGAACAGGTGCAGTTATGCTGAAACTGCCACATAAATGGAGAAAAAAGGGGGCCTAAGAACCAAAAGCAGGGAAATATTGGTAGGGAAGAAAGGAAGAGAAGGAACCACTCCCTATCAATCTGTGTGATTCGGAGAAGACTGGTACCTTGCATTATAACTTGGATGAAGCAGGAGAACCTATACATGCACCTGATAGCACTGGCAATACACCTCTGTTTGCTTATACCCAACAAAGCATGATTTGAGGCTCTACCCTGTCACCAGGCCTAGGCCCCCATTCTGCCCACACACTCCTTTAGGACACGAATGTTGCCCTCTCCTGGCAAATGGGGTACCAAACACATGGTCACTGCATAAGCCCCTGCCCTGCTGCCATGCCTGGACCCCCTCACACCCACAGGCTTGTGTGGGTAAGAGCTGCTATTTGCAGGCACTATCTCGCATATGCTTTCAAAGCAGAAGCAAAAGAGTGAGCCTCGACCTGTCCCTTACCATGCCTGCCACCAAACCAAGCCCAGCTGCTCCCTTAAGATCTCTGTGGTGTACCTGCTGCACAGTGGGAGCTTAAACGCATAACTTTGGCATAACTTTGGCCTTGTATATAACACACCCCTATTGTCTTGGACAGACGTTCTATTGTCTTGGACAGAAGATTAGGTTCTACAATTTATGTCATGTGGCTGTCATGTAACTGTACTGTAGTGTCAAGTGTTTCTATCTAGCTGTCAGGAACATTATCCCTGATGACGCCACAGCACACCTGGTCACAGAGCTCTGCAACTTTGTTCTCACCCACAACTACTTCCGATTCAGAGACAATTTGTATCTTCAAGTCAATGGCACAGCCATGGGCACCCTCATGGCCCCACAATATGCCAACATCTTTATGGCTGACCTTGAACAACATTTCCTCAGCTCTCGCCCCCAGTACCATTACTCTACTTACTCTACATTGATGGCATTTTCATCATATGGACCCATGGGAAGGAGACCTTGAAGAATTCCACAGGCATTTCAACAACTTCCACTTCACCATCAATCTCACCCTGGACCAATCCACACTAGAGATCCATGTCCTTGACACTTCAGTACAACTACATGACAGCCACATTTCCACCACCTTATACTGGAAACTTATGGACTGTTACACTTTCCTACATGCTGTCACATAAAAAATCATATATAGGTCCTGCAGCTTAGCAGGCTAGGATGGAAGTTTCCATCCCTGAAGTATACAGCTTAGCATAGCCTGGGACCCTGCAAGTGAAAACAGCAGCTGGCCCTTATCAGCTTTAACCCATACCTGGAGCTGGTAAACAAGTTTGACCTTGGTCTCGGCTCATGAGAATGTTGAAAGTGGTCTTGAGCCAGTACACGCACACCCAGTAAACAACTGTAGTATAACACGTGTAGGTAGTCCCATGCCTGGTGAGTTTTACCATGACCTAGACCTCAGAGGGTGCCCTGGATTCCCCCAGCTGGAGCCACATCCACTGTGGCCTGGTATGAGGTGACAGGAATGGGACTCCTCACAGACTGAAGGGGTGTAATTATTTCTAAATGCCTGTTACTCTCTTTTATGCATTGCTCTGCCTGTACTTATTGATGTGTCACTTTGCAGTAGCTGTATAACCATTTGGTAGTACTAAGACTGTAATAGTTGTGATGTAGTGAGGTTAATAACAGCAACTATCCCATATTGACTCTGTTGTGAAGCAAATCCATAATCTTGTTTGGCCATGCCTCTGTGAGTTAACATAGGCCTCTAGCTTCCATCCCAGACACATTTCCCAATCAACTGTTTACAGCTAAGCCCTAAGTTACAACCAGATTTGCTCCAATCTCACGGACAGAGATAAACACCGACAGGATCTATATCAAGCATCCTTAAAACTGAAATGCCCACCCGGAGAACTGAAAAAACAGATTGACAGAGCCAGACAAGTACGCAGGCATCGGCTCCTTCAAGACAGGTCCAACAAAGAAAACAACAGAACACCACTTATCATCATCTATAGCCCTCAACTTAAACCCCTCCAGTGCATTATCAACAATCCACAACCTATCCTGGAAAATGACCCCTCACTTTCACAGGCCTTGAGGGACAGGCCATTCGTCACCTACAGACAATCCCTAACCTCAAACAAATTGTTTCCAGTAACCACACGGCACATCTCCATCATACTCATCCAGGAACCTGCCCCTGCAATCAGCCCCGGTGCCAACTCTGTCCACACATCTATCCAAACAACATAATCACAGGACCTAACCACATAAACTACCACATCAGAGGCTCAGACAGCTGCACATCCATCAATGGGATCTGTGCCATAAAGTGCCAGCAATGCCCCTCTGCCATGGATATTGGCCAAACTGGACAGTCTCTATGACAAAGAACACAAATCAGATATTCAAAAAGGCAACATACAGAAACCTGTTGGGGAACATTTTAACTTGTCTGTGCACTCACTAATGGATCTCAAAGTTACTATATTATTACAAGCCTATTTCAAAAACCAGCTTGAAAGGGAACCTGCTGAACTTAATTTCATTTACAAGTAGGATACCTGCAATAGAGGGTTAAACAAAGACATTCCGCATTCGAATGACATAAAAAGTTAAGCACCAAGTACGTAAGATTACTTAGAACCCACTCTATCAGCTTCTGCTAGCATGGACTCTCTAAGGGTACGTCTAAACTACATGGCTCCATCGACGGAGCCATGTAGATTAGTGTACTTGAAAAGGGGAAATGAAGCGGCGATTTAAATAATCGCCGCTTCGTTTACATCAAAATGGCTGCTGCGCTGTGCCGATCAGCTGTTTGGCGGCACAGCGCAGTAGTCTGGACGCTCCGCAGTCGACAATGTCTGCGAGGCAGAACGGGCATTCCACGAGGCATAATGGGGCGGTCGACAAAGGCTTCCATTTCCCTATATCTAGAAAACTCATCTACATGGCTCTGTCGATGGAGCCATGTAGTCTAGACATACCCTAATTGACTATTCTTTTCCTATTTTTTTCTCCTTCCCTTTCCCACCCCATCCCCTCTCTCTACTATTTATTTGGAACCTGGATCCCTTAAACGCCAGTCATCTGAAGAAGGGGGTTGTGCCCACAAAAGCTCATGATTCCATCTACATATTTTGTTAGTCTCTAAGGTGCTGCAGGACTGTTAGTTGTTTTTTAAGTTTTTTCAGTTACAGACTAACACGGCTACCCCTATGAAAATTTCAATCCAAGTTTACATAGGTGTTGATGGCTCAAGATAAGAAAGGACTCTTTTAACAGAACTACAAACTCTGATCCATTACAACAACATGTATTGACTGTGTACAGATGTGATGTAAACTAACACGTGACCTCTTACAATTAATTACCATAATGCATATGCAAATAAAATGTTACCAGTTTGCCAAAAGTCTGTGAATGGGTTTGCCGGTCTGTGGTATAAAAAAGATTGGGAACCACTGGTGTAGACAGGGCCTATGCTAGGACTTTTCTGGTCTAATTATGTAAAAAAATCATACCACTTATCAGCACTTTTAAAAAGTTTTACTGGAATAGGTGTTGCTGAGGCCTCACACACAGAGATCCACACCTCACTACAGCCAGTGTATCACAGACCTATGGAGCTGGTGTCTTTCTCCTGCTTCCCACAATATGATCCACAATGGTGATGTGACAGGAGATGGGAAACAAGGGAAAAAGAGAAGAGCAAACACGCAGTGTAATAAATCCATTGGGGATGGGGCCAAAGCTGGTGATAACCTCTTCTGCAGCTGAGCTGTCACTGGCCACAGATAAGGGGATGACTGTGAGTCAGAAGATGACGGTTCATTGGTGGTGGGACCTTCTCCCAGCTTTTGGGCTCCCAGGAAGGAGTGGGAACCTGAAGAGAGCTGGTGTAAGACAACTGAAGGGGAAGGCTGTGGACAGAGAGACAGGATGAGGATTGAGGCTGCAGCACTGGATGAAGCTTTCTCACCACATTTCCTGCTAAGGCTGTAAAAGGAGCTTTCTCTGCAGAGCTCATAAAACAGAAGCAGCTAAAGATTAACTAGCAGGAGCTGAGAGACTGCGGCTGCTGCAAAGGGGAGGAGGATGTTGCAAATATCTCAGACCCAAGATGGAGAGCCACCTGCTGGAGAGTACGTACAGCCTTTTGTCAGGTCCCACTTGAGATGCGTTGGTAGAGCTTTGAGGGCTAGCTCTGGAATAACAAGGCATGGGGAGGGTGGAGGTGGGAAGCATTAGCACAGCTGAGTATGAGCAGGAATGGAAGAAAAAGGACGGACTACAGAAATGGAAATGGAGAGAGCAAGAAAGGGTGGCGGGATAAATACAATCTCATTTATCTTGGCAATTGAGAGCTAGGGGGACTTACGAAACTCCATTGAGACATAAGAACAGCCTGAATTTGTAAGCCCTGTTCGAGTGTTTACCTCAAGTGACATTGCTTAGAGCTCACACATGAACTTGGCCTGAGAGGTCACAAAATCATCCAGGGCGCTTTTAACCTGGAGTTTGGGAGACTGCCATGGGGGCCTGGCTTCAATACAGCTTCTTCTCATCTATGTCAGAAACATATGCCCAGGACAGTCACCGTGCTGTCAGCCTGTGGCACATTGCTGCAAGAGCCAGTCAAAAATGTTAGGGCAGAGATGTGCCTGAAGAAATTATCTGAAATCCACCTGCATGGACCCTTGAGGAAGCCAATCCTTAGAGGAGATGCAGGGAAAATAACAAGTGTGTGTAGTGGGTGGGAGAGAACAAAATGTGTGTAGTGGGTTGGGGACAGTTCTCTGCCATCCCCTGCTCCCCAATCTTCTGATGGGTTCCCAATTTCACCCTAAAGGAATCTCTGTGTTCTTTTGTTCAGGATATATACTAAGCAGGGAGTTTTGAAGTTTTGCCATAGTTGTGAGCAATCCCCTGGATCCGTCCTCTGTGTAACCTTCCCTCTAGTGGGATAAAACCAACAAATAAAAACATAAATCCTCTTCTTTTTTTTAAAGAAGGGGAAGCAAAACCATAATGTTCTGGAACCTACAGTATGTGTGGCGTGAACTGTGACCTTGGAACCAATCCACACTGTTATCAAAGCTAGATAAAAAATTCTGGCAAGGGCTGAAGCTGGCAGAAGAGCTGACACCTGATACAAATGAGGGGCTAAGGTAAAGGGGTGTTTAAGCACCATTTCAGTGTGACTCATGCACTATTTATTCAAGGTGAGCTGATGAATAGAAGCCTACAGGTTGGGGTGGGCATTTTGCTTTCCCACTTCTCACGACTCAGAGAACCTGTCTTGAGAGTTTCTGCCTTAGGCACTGAAGCTACAGAAAGGCAGCCAAGCCAGCCACACCACCTTGAGCTGGGCAATGAACCTGCTGCACAGCAGATTCAACACTGAGGATGCGTCTACACAGCAGCACTAGCTCAAAATAAGCTATGCAATCTGAGCTACGTAGCTTATTTCAAGTTTATTTTGAGATTTGGCTCTGTCTACACAGTGCCAAATTTCAAAATAGTGCTCTATTCCGCTCGTGCCTCCTTATTCCTTGTGCAACAAGGTTTACAGGAAGCCGGAATAAGATGCCCATTATTTTGAAGTAACGGGCTTCTTGTGTAGACAGCACAGAACACTATTTTGGGATAACATCCGTTATCCCGAAATAGCACCACTGTGTAGCTGTACTCTTGAGTGACTATGAGGGTATCAGTTGATAGTATAATGGACAGAAAAGGAGAAGAAAACTGCACGCCACACCCCTCAGCCCATGAGACCTGGTTGACACAGAACCTAAAAATGGGCTTCTCAAAGCAGGAAAGACTTCTCTTGGGATCCAGGTGGGTAGCAACTATATAAGATTCACTTCTATGATTTATGAGGGGATTTCCCCAAGCCAGGATGGGAAAGTGGTAATGTAGGCCCAAGAAAGCACAGCCCAGCTGAATGTGTCAGAACAAGGGAAGGAGGTGAGGGTATGTCTACACTACAGCGCTAATTCGAACTAACTTAGTTCGAATTAGTTAATTCAAACTAAGCTAATTCGAACTAATGGATCCAGACTAAAAAACTAGTTCGAATTAGCGTTTTGCTAATTCGAACTAGCATGTCCACATTAAGTGGACCCTGAACCGGCCTTAAGGATGGCCGGAAGCAGTGCTGGCAGGGCATCAGATGAGGACTTAGAGCGTGGAGGTGCTGTCTCAGGCTAGCCGAGGGCTGTGCTTAAAGGGACCCGACCCCCACCCCGGACAGACAGTTCTCAGGGGTTCCCCGCTTGCAAAGCAGTCCTGGCTTGGAGTGCCCGGACTACCCACACTGGGCACATCACAGCACTCGGCCATCAGACCGGCTGCACTTGCTGCAGGCTGCCATCTGGGGAGAGGAGGCAATTGGGGGGCTGCAGGAGAGGTTCCACTCCCAGAAACCCGCAGAGCCAACCCAGTCCTCCCCATCGGGGGCTCATACCCCATTCCTCCCTCACCTCCTTCCACTTACCCCTTCCTAGCCCCCCTTCTTATTGATGTACAAAATAAAGGACAATTGTGTTCAAAAATAGAATCTCTCTTTATTGAACAAAACTGGGGGAGACTGGGAAAAGGAGGTGGGAGAGGGGAAGAGAGAGGGTGGGAGAGGGGAGGGCAACTATAATGATCAGGGGTTTGGAAGAGGTCCCATATGAAGAGAGGCTAAAGAGACTGGGACTTTTCAGCTTAGAAAAGAGGAGACGGAGGGGGGATATGATAGAGGTCTATAAAAGCATGAGTGGGTTGGAGAGGGTGCATACAGAAAAGTTCTTCATTAGTTCCCATAATAGAAGGACTAGAGGACACCAAAGGAAAGGAATTCGTAGCAGGCTTCAAACTAGTAACAGAAAGTTGTTCTTCACAAAGCAAAGAGTCAACCTGTGGAACTCCTTGCTGCAGGAGGCTGTGAAGGCTACAACTAGAACAGAGTTGAAAGAGACGTGAGATAAAGTGATGGAGGTTGGGTCTATGGAGTGGTCTTAGCCGGGGGTAGGAGTGGTGTCCCTGCCCAAAGTTTGTGGAAGGCTGGAGAGGGATAGCACGAGACAAATGGCTTGGTCACTGTCTTCGGTCCATCCCCTCCAGGGTCCCTAGGGTTGGCTGCTGTCGGCAGACAGGCTACTGGGCTAGATGGACCTTTGGTTTGACCCAGGATGGCCATTGTAAGCTCAGGGCTCAGGGTCGGGGGTCTCAGTGGACCACCTTGATTTTCATGCACACCTGTTCCTGGGTGGCCAGGCTGGCAGCTCTCCTGCCCTAGACAGCCACTTTCCTGTGCCTAGTGCGGAGGTCGTGGACGCTTCCCAGCCTGGTCCCGGGAAGAGGGGGAGGGCTGGGGGGCATCATGTGGCTGGCTCGAGCCGTGCCAGGTGCAAGGTCTGCTAGCTCGGTGCTGGCAGGCTTGCACCTGGCACGGGCACCATAGCCAGCCCGTGCCCCTTTAAGGGGTCCGGGGCCAGGAGGGGGGTAATAGAGTTTCCCTGGTGTTGGCCAGAGTGGCCACCAGGGAAACCTGGGGAGGGCTAGCCTCCCACTAGTTCGAATTAAGGGGCTACACACCCCTTAATTCAAACTAGTAAGTTCGAACTAGGCTTAGTCCTCGTAGAATGAGGTTTACCTAGTTCGAACTAAGCACTCCGTTAGTTCGAATTAACTTTGTAGTGTAGACATACCCTCAGGAACAAACTCGTTAGGACAAATGGCCGGGGAGGCCATGTTAGGGCCAGAGAAGTCAACCTCCAGGCATTGAGGACAGATCAGGCAAGAGAGCACTGCACTTTGACCGAAGCCTCTGTCAGAATGAACATGTAGGCTACATCTACATGGGGATAAAAGCCCCGTGGCTGGTCTGGGTCTGCTGATTTGGGATTTCAGGGCTCAGGTTGTGGTTTTAAAATTGTGGTGCAGATGTTTGAGGTAAGGTTGAAGCCTGGGCTCTGGCACCCTCCATCCTTGCAGGGGCCCACAGCTCAGAATTTACATCATTATTTTTCAGCCACAGAGCCCATCCCCCATAAGTCTGAGTCAGCTGGCCAGGACCAACCACAGGTTTATATCCTTTTCAGAGTGACTGATAGACTTGTCAGGCCCCTGGGCAGGGGGCGTTGGCTCCCTTCTCCTGGAAGATGTGGTGCTGTGGGCACAACCTGGATTGTGTCACACTGTACCCCTCCTCCCCAGTAGCCCTCAGAGCAGCCTGGAACATGCGGCCTGGGACTCCAGCAGTGAATTGCAACACCAGGCCTCAAGGCAGGTTTGATCCTTGTGTAGACATATCCATAGAGGCTAATTATAACAGGTGTGGGCAGGGGCTTAATGATCTCTCCCCTGACATCTAATGATGAACTGGGGATAAAAACTTCAGAAGCGGATTGTATTTCCATAGATGCACCTACTCTGCCTAGGTGCACAGTAGTTAGAGCTACCTTTTCCAAGTGATCGATTTTGGCTGGGTTTGACTTACAATTCACTTTAGTCCTACATTCTCAATCACTGAGGGACAACCTCCACTAATTGATGTAGCTGCTTTCCACAATCAACTCTCATGTAACTCTTCATGAGTGATGTACCCAAATACTTAGATGCTAAAATTAAAGCTGTATTGTCAAATGTATACCTCTACATTTGGGTTATTACTACCTGTATCTTTGACATTTAAAACAAACATTTTAATTTGTGGCTATTCTAAGTACTATACCCAGATGCACAGACACACTTTTCTTAATCTGTGTATTATGTAAACATTTGACATTAGCATTGATAAAATTTTGAATACAAGGTAATGAAGTTGTATCTTTATTGCATGAATAAGTGGTACAGTATAACTGTACTTGGCATGTCCTGATTGAGGGTGTCACCTGCCCTAAACATGACCAGATTTACTAAGCCGGGGTAGAGATATTAAATCCCCCTGTCAGAGAAAGAGGGGACAGGTGTTCGTATCTGAGGGAGTGGGTTTTGACCGAAAAGTCCTAGGTATTTTTTGACTCTCTTCTTTCCAGTGTTTAATGATGCAGTACATAGGGTGGAATTGAGAGTTCTCATTTCCGTTCCATGATTGCCAGAGCTGAATCACTGATGAGCTAGGTCTAGGTTTTAGATCTGGAGCCGTGACAGTGCAAAGGCTGCAATAGCAGTGAGGTTTGCTGTTATCCAGTTAGGGTACATCTACACTGCACACTAATTTCAAAATAAAATATTCCAGATTAGTTATTCTGAAATATCTTATTTTGAAATAGCATGTCTACGCTCCAGGGAAGCCTCAAAATCAGTCCGAGGCAGGTTTCCCTAATGTAGACATGCTAGCTCGGTTTAAAGCCCCCAGGAGGCACTGGGGAGGAATAATTTAGAATGGCCCTGACAAAGGGCTATTTCAAAATAGCAGAGATGGAGCATCTACACATACCTTATTTCAAAATAGCTATTTCAGAATAGGTGTTATTCCTTGTAGAATAAGGTTTAAAGATTTCAGAATAAGCCGTCTGTTATTCTGAAATTATTTTAAAATAATGTAATGGCTGTGTAGAGACTTGCACTGTTATTTCGAAATAACACTAGCTATCTCGAAATAATGGTGCAGTGTAGACGCACCCTTAGAGACTAAGAAAAATATATAGAGAATCATGAGGGTTCTAGAGTAAAACCCACTTCATCGGATGAGTTGGGGTGGAAATAACAGAATCCAAGACATGTAGAACAGCAAAAAGCATTTACTTGTCAATTGTATGACCCTCTTTTCTTATGTTAATTGTGTTGGAGTTGTGTTTCTCCTACCATGCTTGCTAAAAGCTGAAATCACTGAGAGCTGAAATTATTTGAGATTGATGGGCGAAGTCACAACCAAGAAATGGATGGCAGCAGATGATGACTGAGAACCAGCACTGGTGAAGAGATGTGATGAGTAGCCAGCAGAGCTATGGCAATGAGTGGTGACAAATGGCCAGCAGAGCAGCGCCAGAGAGAAGTAAGCAGGCAGATAGCGAGTGAACAATGGAGTGAGTAAGATGCCTCCTACCTCTTTCCCCACATACTCATGATGGGAGGTAAACTCTGTGGATTCATCTCTGAACTTTGGGTCTGCTCTGACCAAGGGCAGCAACTGTAAGTAGGGTGAAGAAAAGGGTTGGGTACGTGAAGGGGACTTTTAGATTGCTAGACTTAAGAACTTAAGGGCAAAAGGACATTGCCCAACCTATTTGGCGTGGAACTTTTATTTATTTTTTAATGAATTCTGTGGTGTTTTTCAAATTAATGCCAAGTTACTTCCCTCGCTTTTATTACATTTTCTACACACAGACACTATGCTTGCTAGTGAAGAAGCGTTGCCTCCCAGAGGCACCCAGAAATAGTGTGTGAATTTCCCAGGTTACTGGGTGGGGACTTGAGCCAGTTCTATGTTAGATGCATGTAGAGGAACCCCTAGATTTTGAATCTGGCCCTGACTGCTTCTGGCTTCACCTTGCAGAACGGTTACACATGGAACACTGATTGCGATGGTTTCATAAATTGATGCTGGGTTTAACAGAATTTTTACTTTGTTGTACACAGACTCAGTGCTTGCAAGAGGAGAGGAGTTCTCCTTGTTTATGTTTGTGAGGCCTTAAAGTGAAATCAAATAAGACAATTAATGCAAAGGGCTAAAAAAGAGGGTTTCCTATTTTTTGTAGTTTCTTATGTAAAAATGACACTACAATTCATTCAGGTGTCAAAAACTACAAAGGGCCAAATGCTCACACTTACGGGGATGCAAAATCCATTGAAAAGGGTGTGTGCCTGAATAAATGTTTGCAGAATTCAGCACAAGGAGTTTTAAATGCTATCTGAATGCAAACCCCTTCCTCTCACTGAGCTGGGTTTTACCTTTCTCGTGTCTCTGGTGTTAATACTATCAGTTCTCCTGGACTTTCTCAGCAACAAATGGACTATTAGAACCTTAATTTCTTCTATTGTAAAAAATAATGTTGGATGGCAGGAAGGCTGACTTTCAAGCCTCCTCTGAACTAGAGCCATTTTTATATTTGTTTTATTTTATTTTATTGGTGCTCAGAAACCATGTTTCAATTCTCGTGGAATTTGATTAATAATTGCAGCCAAGGGGAAAAAAAATCTGTTTTTTTAAAAAAAGTCAAAACATTTCATTTTGACTTTTTTGTTTCAAGATGTTTCATTTTGAAAATAAGAGGAAATATTTTATTTTGACTTTGCTTTCCAAAACAACATTTCAAATTCAATTTGGCCAAAAAATCCTCAACAACAAAAAATGCCTGAAAACAACTGAATTGAAAAACTTATTTCTAGCCAACTAAAATATTTTGGTCAACTAAAAACAAATTTGAAAAACTCCAAAATTGTTCAATTCACATCAAACCCAAACACTTCAGCTGGTTTCAAATAATGTTTACTTTTTGAGTATTTCAATTAACAAAATATTTTTAAAAATTATTTTAGGTTGAATTTAATTTTCCCTTCAAGTGTCAGTTTGCTCTTTGAACCAACAATCCATTATTTTGCACAGCTCCCCTCCAAAGATCAATGCTTGGTAAATAAAAGACACAGACCAATATGGTTTGGTTTGGTTTGGTTTGGTTTGTTTGTTTTGCTGGCCATCTGTAACTGCACCTAAATCGATCACCCACCTGCTTGGCAAAGCTATGCTCATGTTTGCTGAGCTCAGGAAGAGTGAAAAGCATTCTTTTTCTTTAATTTGAGCCTGCCCTCTTTAGTGGATATGGCAGGTTATTAGACTGTTTAAAATTATTTGTTTTTCATTTATCTTTGCTAGCATTTTTAGAAAAGGGTTTATTTTTAGAGTTTCGGGATCAAAAATACATGTGCCATGATTGCCCTGTATCAGCTGTGTGTGTTGGGTATCTCCACCATGTACTCAATGGAGCTCCAAGCAGAGAGTTCCCAAACCAGGGACTAAAATCTACCATTCTCCCACCAAAGAGACTAAAATACCACTGGGTGGGGAGGGAGGCTAGTGCTGTCTGTCTCCCCCTCTTTCTGTAGCAAAGCGTCATTGTACTGATGATAGACTATTAGGACTATTTTACCCTAGAAGCACTACATTGATGCACCTCCATGAGAAGCGATGGGTATTCCCTGAGGGTGCGTGTACATAGCACCCTAAACTCAAAATAAGATACACAATTTGTGCTATGCAGATTTCAAAATAACACACTATTTTGAGCCATCTCTTATCCCTCGTGCGATATGGGGTTTATGGGGATGGCGAAATAGCGAAATATTTTTTGAAATAATGGGTGGCTTGAGTAGACACAGGATAGCTATTTTGGAATACCAGAGGTATCTTGAAATAACCATGCAGTGTAGATGTACCCCGAGAGAAGCTCTCCTGCTGATGCCTAGTCTACTCTATGATACACAACTTCAAGCTACACAAATAATGTAGTTGAAGCTGATGTACTTAGACCTACTTATTGTGGCATCTTGCATGCAGTAAGGTTGGTGGGGGCTGCTCTTTCATCAATTCTGCCTACTCTTCTCCTCCTGGTGGAGTATTGGAGTCGATGGGAGAGTGCTCAGAGGTTGATTTATTGTGTCTAAGCAGCAACTATGTTGATCCACTATATAGTGGAGACAAGCCCTGAGACAGGGCTGTGCACACCAGTGGTTAGTCAGTGCAACTTACATAGCTCACAGAGCTGACTTATTCACAGTTATGCTGTGAATACACATATACATAAGTTATATTGATATAACCTGTAGTGTAGATAAATCCTTAGGTGCTTCTCTCCCTCCTGCCCCTGGCTGTGAGATAAGAGCAACAAATAAGCCTGGTATGACTTGCTGCACTCATGAATGTTAAAATAATTATAGCAACTGAGCATAAAATTAGAATGTCAACAACATGCCCTTAAATCTGAGAACATTCAGAGTCACTCCCAGATACCTCCACACATGCTTACTTCTAAATTGTATGATAACCAGTCTTGGAATGCCTCAGACCTTATGGCCTGTGGCCTAAGGGACCAAAATCATATTTCCCACTGCTTTTGGGGATGAGTAATAAAGTACTCTTGCTTTGTACCAAGTGGATAGTCTGCCTAATTTTGCTTCCTTGAGATACAATTATTAGCTTATTTTCTCTGCAGGGCCTGCCAGTGTTTGTCTTGGTACAGTCAATCAGCCCAGTTCTGGGATGTCAAATAAAGCTATGTTTATTAATAAAAAGGGAATCATCAAATGAAGGAAATGGGACCTAAGCATGCCTCAGCTTTACATGGCTGAGAATTTCACTAGATACGCAATACATAATATCAGAGCCAACATTTTCAACTTAAGGTATATCTGCACTACAGAATTATGACAACATACAGCCACTGCCATAAAGAAATCACTTTTGCATGTCCACACTATGCTTAGAGTTCTTGCACTGATTTCACTCTCGGTGGGAGGCACTGTGCAACAGCTTCGGAAAGGCAGTAACCGTCAATGTTACACAGGGTATGTCTATACTACAATGTTAGTTCGAACTAACGGACGTTAGTTCGAACTAACATTCATAGCCGCTACACTAGCGCTCCGCTAGTTCAAATTTGAATCGAACTAGCGGAGCGCTTAGTTCGAACTAGGAAAACCTCATTTTACGAGGATTAAGCCTAGTTCGAACTTACTAGTTCGAATTAAGGGATGTGTAGCCCCTTAATTCGAACTAGTGGGAGGCTAGCCCTCCCCAGGTTTCCCTGGTGGCCACTCTGGCCAACACCAGGGAAACTCTATGCCCCCCTCCCGGCCCCGGACCCCTTAAAGGGGCACGGGCTGGCTACGGTGCTCGTGCCAGGTGCAAGCCTGCCAGCACCCAGCCAGCAGACCCTGCACCTGGCACGGCACAGAGCCAGCCACATGATGCCCCCCAGCCCACCCCCTCTTCCCGGGACCAGACTGGCGGCTCCCGGGAGCTTGCCCTGGACCGCAAGAGGCGGGCACCTTCCTGGGCTAGTGCGGACATCGTGGACCTCGTCCACGATCTCCGCACTAGGCACAGGAAAGTGGCCGTCTAGGGCAGGAGAGCTGCCAGCCTGGCCACCCAGGAGCAGGTGTGCATGAAAATCAAGGGGGTCCACTGCGACCCCCGCCCCTGAGCCCTGAGCTTACAATGGCCGTCCTGGGTCAGACCAAAGGTCCATCTAGCCCAGTAGCCTGTCTGCCGACAGCGGCCAACCCTAGGGACCCTGGAGGGGATGGACCAAAGACAGTGACCAAGCCATTTGTCTCATGCCATCCCTCTCCAGCCTTCCACAAACTTTGGGCAGGAACACCACTCCTACCCCCTGGCTAAGACTACTCCATGGACCCAACCTCCATGACTTGATCTCACTTCCCTTTCAACTCTGTTCTAGTTGTAGCCTTCACAGCCTCCTGCAGCAAGGAGTTCCACAGGTTAACTCTTTGCTTTGGGAACAACAACTTTCTCTTACTAGTTTCAAGCCTGCTACCCATTCCTTTCCTTTGGTGTCCTCTAGTCCTTCTTTAGGGGAACTCATGAAGAACTTTTATGAATGCACCCTCTCCACCCAACCCCTGCTTTTAGAGACCTCTATCCTGTCCCCGCTCCATCTCCTCTTTTCTAAGCTGAACAGTCCCAGTCTCTGTAGCCTCTCTTCATCTGGGACCTGTTCCCAACCCCTGATCATGTTAGTTGCCCTCTCCTCTCCCAGCCTTTCTCTTCCCCTCTCCCACCTCCTTTTCCCAGTCTCCCCCAGTTTTCTTCAATAAAGACAGAGTCAATGTTGGAAGAAACGTTATCTTTATTTTGTACATCAATAAGAAGGGGGGCTAGGGAAGGGTAAGTGGAAGGAGGTGAGGGAGGAATGGGGCACGAGCCCCTGATGGGGAGGACTGGGCTGGCTCTGCAGGCTTCTGGGGGTGGAAGCTCTCCTGCAGCCCCCCCGATTGCTCCCTCTCCCCAGATGGCAGCCTGCGGCAAGTGCAGCCGGGCTGATGGCCGAGTGGTGTGATGTGCCCAGTGTGGGTACTCCGGGCACTCCAAGCCAGGACTGCTTTGCAAGCGGGGCACCCCTGAGAACTGTCTGTCCGGGGTGGGGGTCGGGACCCTTTAAGCGCAGCCCTCGGCTAGCCTGAGTCAGCATCTCCACGCTCTAAGTCCTCCTCTGATGCCCTGCCGGCACTGCTTCCGGCCATCCTTAAGCCCTGTTCAGGGTCCACTCAATGTGGACTTGCTAGTTCGAATTAGCAAAACGCTAATTCGAACTAGTTTTTAGTTCTAGACGCGTTAGTTCAAATTAGCTTAGTTCGAATTAACTAATTCGAACTAAGTTAGTTCGAATTAACGTTGTAGTGTAGACGTACCCACAATGCCTACACTAACACTGCATCCGCTTAACTACATTGACATTGATTTTTATGCCTCTCGCAAAGGTGGAGTTATTAAGCCGGCAGAGTAAGCAAGTGACATTTTAATGTAGCTGCCTTATGTTGACCTAACGTGTTAGTCCAGACAAGGCAATGGGTGCTTAAAGTGTATATCCACATTTAGGTCCCTAAATCAGTAACCTGGTTTTTAGAGATGTTGAGCTTCTGCAGCTGATGTGAAGTTCTTTAGGTTCTGTGAGAGTGAAGGCAGAACTGGGCTGCATGTATGGGATGATATAGTATGACTGAAAAGTCCTTTATTTGGCTCACAGCCCAAACATTTTGGTCCAGATCCACAAAGGGACTTAGGCAATACTCAGTGTCCCAGACAGTGTCGAACTTTTAGGCACCTAGAAAATCACTGGAATGCCCCCTGTATTCCACAAAGCCTATACAATGAATGGAGAGAGTCAGGTGACTTAGAATGTGCAAAAACTAGATGACTTCCTGCCTAAGCTAGCTATTAGGAAGTGGCAAATGAGAGGGATATGTCCTAAGCTCTGCCCCTCTTTTGACGATAGGTACCTAAGTCCAGACTCCAGGGCGATACCTCTTTCTGCCTGTGATCCACAACTGGGACCCCTCTGCTGAAGTCAGGTAGATTAAGTACCTAAGGCATTTCTTGTACAAATAAGTGAAGCACCTGCCTCACTCTATACAAAACTGTGCTCTCACCTTTTAGCTTTGTGCCCAAGAGTTAGAGCATTGACTTCATCCCCCCTTCTGTTTGAGGGAAGGAAAGGGGTCTCCTTGCTCAGGAGAATGCTGTATCTCAAAGGTTTCAAACTCATGTCCCACCCTCCAAGCCCTGCCCTTTCACCTCACCTTCCGGTCTTTTCCGCCCATTGCACCCCATCTGCCAAGGGATGTGGCCTTGGGGATTACTGAGGGGGGCCTGGCATAGGACGGCAGCAGTGGGTGGCCCTGCATGCCCAATCCTCAAAACAGCGAGCGCCGTGGGGAAGCAGAGCGCACTCAGCAAGCACACTGGTTCTGCTTCCCCTTCCCCATGGCTCCTGCTGCTATGGAAAGTGTGTGTGTGTGGGGCCTTCCACTGCTGCTGCCCCACACCAGGCCTCCCTAGTACTGCCAGAGACTGCATCCCTTGGGGGGCAGGGTGCAATGAGGAGAAGACGGAGTGGTGGATTTGGGGGATGGGGATGGACATCTGGGACATCTGAGACTGCTGGGACTCCTAGGACAAATTGCAAATATGCTCTGGCCATAGATGGACTGTGGGTGGGGAGTTTGAGACCCCCCTGCTTTAACTAATAAGCCATCTGGTGCCAGTCTTTCCTGTTGAATCTGCCACTGTTTATAGATAATTAAAGCATAATGGGAGAAAGGGGACAGTGGCCTGAGCCCTGCCCTACACTACAAACTAATGTCAGTATATTTACATTTCTTGGGAGTGTAGAGCTCTCTCTCTTTGGCATATTGTGGAGCAGCTGCATCAGTACAGCTGTACCACTGTAAGGTTTCTAGTATAGACATGGCCTTTTCTAAATTGCACAGTTTTGTCAGCAAAAGGCAGGGTTCTTTTTGACAAAACTGTGGGGCTGTGTCTACACTGGCACCCTTTTCCGTAAAAGGGATGCTAATGAGACACTTTGGAATTGCAAATTCCGCGGGGGATTTAAATATCCCCCGTAGCATTTCCATGAACATGGCTGCCGCTTTTTTCCGGCTCGGGTTTTGCCGGAGAAAAGCGCCAGTCTAGACGGGATCTTGCGGAAAATAAGCCCTTTTCCGTAAGATCCCTTATTCCTACGTGGATTGCCCCCTTGGAATAAGGTATCTTCTGGAAAAGGGCTTATTTTCCGCAAGATCCCGTCTAGACTGGCGCTTTTCTCCAGCAAAACCCAAGCCGGAAAAAAGGGGCAGCCATGTGCATGCAAATGCTGCGGGGGATATTTAAATCCCCCGCGGAATTCCGAAGTGTCTCATTAGCATCCCTTTTACTGAAAAGGGTGCCAGTGTAGAGACAGCCTGGAGGTGTACACACGCCAGTGAAACTTTTGGTGACAAATAGGGTTGCCAGATGTTTTCAAAAAAAATACCGGACACACTTGACATGAAATCACAATCTACATTACATCTTATTTAGAAAATACTGGACATTTATATTTTCTCAATTTGTTTCCCAAACAGAAAGCTCAAATACTGGACTGTCCGGTTCAAAACCGGACACCTGGCAACCCTCGTGACAAAATTTTCCCGTTTTGGCAACAAAATAAAACTTTGATGAGAGAGACAGGAATTTTACAGCAAAGTTTTATTGATAAAGTGTCAGTGTACACACCATGCTTGATTTTATCGCTGCAAATGGCCTCCAGAAGGTGTCCCATAACACCCATGTGACCACTCTGGTCAGCAGTTCAAATTCCATCATCCTGCAGCTGGATAAAAAAAAATCACCCATTTTTCTTTAAAGGCCCAGGAATTTTTGAAATCCCATTTCCTGTTTGCTGGGCATGGAGAGCATCACAACCTCCCAGCTGACCACAGTGACTCCACTTGGCAAACAGCCTCTTGCTTAGGGCTCTGTGGAGCTCTTGAATTTGCTCAGTATATGGGGAGAAGAGGCTATGCAGTCCCAACTGCACGCCAGCCTTTGGAATTTAATACCTATAGGCAGATTTCTTGTGGCTTGTGTGAAAAGGGCCATGATCAGAACACGGTGTACTGCTTAGCAAAGATGACAGCGTTGAGGCAGGTGAGCCAGAAGGCAAGGGAGGAAAGGTATTGCTCCAGTGCAGTAATGAAAACCTGTTGCTGCTACAGTATAAGGAGCTGGACATTATCAGTTACAGCAACCCACCTCCAGCACCAAGAACCCTGTGGATACGTCAGCTGGGCTGGAGGGGGCGGAAAGCTGGCCTAACCCAGAGGACGAAGTTGTGGGGGAGGCAGTGGAGTTGGAGGATAATGTGGTGCCTAGAGCAGGGTTGCCCAGTGGGCTGGCTAGTCAGGATCTCTTCTCTACTCTGGAGGTGTCTAGCTAGTCCCAGCAGCACATCACTGGTGAGCAAGAAGCCAACAAGGAGATTCCTGGTAAGTGAACTTTTTGAATTAGTGCTGCTTGGTTATATGATATTTAACTTTCCTTTGCTATGTGGAAGTGGGTGAAAGTCTAGAAGTTTACACAACTGTGTCTCATTGTGTTACAAGGAGGAGGGAGAAAAAAATGTTCTTCTTGACTTCTGATGATAGGACAAGAAGCAATGGGCTTAAACTGCAGCAAGGGAGGTTTAGGCTGGACATTAGGAAAAACTTCCTGTCAGCGTGGTTAAACACTGGAATAAATTGCCTATGGAGGTTGTGGAATCTCCGTCACTGGAGATAGTTAAGAACTGGTTAGAGAGACATCTGTCAGGGATGGTCTAGATCAGTGGTCCCCAACCTTTTGAGGTTGTCGGGCACCAGGGGGCGTGGCCGTTCGCCCGCCGGGCACCAGGGGGCGGGGACACTTGCGCGGCCGGGGGCGGCCCCCCCCTCCATAAGTGCATGCCCGGGGGCAGCCCCCCCCCCATAGCCGCTTGCCCGGGGCCGGGGCCCCCCCATAGCCACGCGCCTGGGGGGCCGGGCACCCCCCATAGCCACGCGCCCGGGGCCGGTGCCCTCCCGCAAGCACCCTGCAAGCGCCGCGCGCCCAGGGCCGGCGCTTTCCCCTCCCCCCTGCAAGCGCCCCGGGGTCGGGGCCGGCGCTTCCCCCTCCCCCCTCGCAAGCACCGCGCGCCCAGGGCCGGCACTCCCCCCCCCCCCCCGCAAACGCCGCTCGCCCGGGGCCGACGCTCCCCGCAAGCGTCGCGCCATGTGCCCGGGGCCAGGCCAGCCCCCGAGCACCTGGCGGGCGCATGCAAGTGCCCCTGCGGGCGCCATGGCGCCCGCGGGCACCGTGTTGGGGACCACGGATCTAGATGGTGCTTGGTCCTGCTGTGAGGGCAGGGGACTGGACTTGATGACTTCTTGAGGTCCCTTCCAGTTCTATGATTCCCCTGTGTAGCTAACAGTGCAGCAGAACAGTGTGTTAATGCACATGGAAATTTAGTGATAAACTTTAAAAACAACAAATAGTCTAGTAGCACTTTATAGACTAACAAAACATGTAGATGGTATCACGAGCTTTCGTGGGCACAGCCCACTTCTAGTTGTGGTAATCCTCCAGAGAGATCTCTAGAAAACTTTCCACGAGGTACTTTCTAATCCTCTACTCTCCTTCCTCGGTAGAGCTGCTTTGTTCCTTCCCCCTTTGTAGGAAACTTTCTCATGCCAATCAGTAATCACATGTGCAGGGACCAAAGCAGAACACTGGTGAATAGCAGGGGTTGGGTCTGAAGTGTATGCATGCAGGAGATGCAACCTTGCTTACTCTCAGGAATGAGATATTAGCTTCAGTGACCTCTTGCCTGTGGAAAATAGTGGCAGAACTTACAATAATGTACTCAGTTATCTGCTCTGCTACCCTTGAATCATCACAGTTTAACCACTGCCCCTATATTTAGGATGTTAGATGAGACATGTCTTAGCCAAGAGACAGTGACAATGTGGTTGGGATGTTGCAAGATATGTCATTTAGAGCAGTGATGCAATTCTGTTCATGAACTAACAATCTTGCTTCTGTGTATTGTTTCTTGCGCTTCTGCGAGTGTGGCCTTGAGGGGACACCTCCTACAAACCTGTGCAGTGTCTCTGACAGATAGAAAAGTGACCAAAGCGTAGCAAGGAGTACATATTCACAAAGGTGTTGCAGTCCTCTGAGTCAGGAAAAGGGGAATGCAAGGCATGTAGAAGAATAGAAAGGTAGAACAGAAAAGAGTATAAAAAGATTGTTCAAAAGGCCCATGGAGTGGATGATTAAAGTAATGGAGGAACAAACAGAAATACCGAAGTCCCTAATCACACTACAGTCAGAACATATGCATGCTCATTCTACACGCAAACCCTCGGTGCTTTGTGTGTGGAACTGTTTTCCATGCCCTCCCAGAACTCTTCACTTGCATTCCTCTCAACTTTCTGGACCTTCTCGATTTCCTGTTCATTACACCCCTTCAGACAGTTTCCAAAATTGATATAGGGACTCACTCACCCTTCACTAGTACCTTCCCCTCACATCCTCACCAAACCTTTCTGCATATGTGAGAACTAGTACTTAATAAAAACAAAGTCTCTTAATAACAAATCTTTATTTGTGGCCTACAAATTGTGATAGCAGCTGGTAGTTAAACATACACAGGCAGTTTAATAGTTTACTTACTGAAAAGACAGCTCAGAAATCATCACATCAAAACTCTATTTAACAAAAGATGGCAGATTGCTGTGTAAAAATATATCTCACTGGTTCTCATTCTCAGACTATTGCCTCAAAGCTCCCTGATTTGAATTCTCCTCAGTTTTGCCCCTCTCCTAGTCCTGCTAAAATCAGGCTGCTCAAAATCAACACTTAGGTGATCTGCCTCAGTGCCCCACCCGAGCAAACCTTTCACCCTTAGCCTCACAAATATTACGGAGTGTGCAGTTATGACAATGGGAATATCTTCCTCATTTAGGCCTAACTTGACATAAAGGCAACACCAAGGCTGTGTCTAGACTGGCAAGTTTTTCCGCAAAAGCAAATGCTTTTGCGCAAAAACTTGCCAGCTGTCTACACTGGATGCTTGATTTTGCACAAAAGCACTGACATTCTACTGTTTGAAATCAGTGCTTCTTGCGCAAATGCTTTGACGTTCCCGATCGGGCAAAAGCCCTTTTCCGGAAATGTTTTTGCGCAAGAGGGCCAGTGTAGACAGCTAAAAACTGTTTTGTGCAATAAAGCCCCGATGGAGAAAATGGCAATCGGGGCTTTCTTGCGCAAAACCGCATCTAGATTGGCATGGACGCTTTACCGCAAAAAGTGCTTTTGCGGAATAGCGTCCGTGCCAATCTAGACACTCTTTTCCACAAATGCTTTTAACGGAAAAACTTTTCCATTAAAAGCATTTGCAGAAAATCATGCCAATCTAGACATAGCCCAACTGTGCTTTTAATCTGCCAAAGGCACATTCCATGATCATTCTACTCCTACTCAGCTTATTGTTGAAGTGCTCTTTGCTGCTTTCCAGGTTTCAATGAGCCATTGGAATAAGGGGTATGCTGGGTCACCAAGGATCACTATGGGCACCTCCCCCAGCTGTTATACAGCTGATTGGCGGCCCGCTGAACAGCTATGGCTGCTGGGTGTTGTGCACCCACTACTTTTTTCCATTGTTGCAAGGTTGTTCAATGCCAGAATTGGTTATGCATTCCCCTTATTGCCCGTCTGCAGTGAGAGAGGCCCATTTCCTCAAAGCCATCCACTGTTTCATGAACACTGCCAAGAGTCACAGTCCTTCATAGCAGGATGCAATTAATGGCCCTGCCCACTTGCATTAATGTAGCCCCAACACTGGACTTCTCAACACTGAACTGATTCGTAACTGACTGGTAGTAATCCGGAGTAGCCAGCTTCCATGGTGCGATCACCAGACATATCTCCCTCAAGACATCTGCTCTCATTTTGGTGTCCTTGCATGGCAGGGCTGGAACTAGTTGCACATACAGTTGTAGGAAGGTGACTTTTAACATCCGAAAGTTCTGCATCCGCTGCTCATCGTCCCAGAGCCGTATAAGCAATCCCAACACTTTATGCATATTCCCCATGCCCCAAAGCAACAGTTCACCATATGCAGCTGCTCTGTGAAAGTCAAAAGTAAACTGATGTTGTGTCTTTCCATGGTACATAGCTGGTCAGGAAACTGATTCCTTTTCACATAGGTACCTCATGGCGAACTGCACTGCCATCCGCAATGTGTTCATAACCGACACCACAACAGTAGAGTGCAGTCCAGGATCCATCCTCTTACCGAGATGGCAGGTGCATGCTAAACAGGGAACATTGCAAAATGCCACAAAGGCAGTTGGAAGCCCACAGAATGCTGGGACAGAAATCAGTGCATTATGGGACATTGAACACCCATGATGTGCTAAGATCCACTTCACCGTCTCACAAGACCTAGCAGCAGAAAGTGCTGAGTAGCACTGTGGGGTAGCTACCCACAGTGCACTGCTCTTACTGTTGATGCTAGAGCACTGTGGATGTGCTCTGCCGATAGGGGAAGTATATTGCAATAGCAAGGCTATTTTAGTGCTTTTGTCAATAACATTCTCCAGTGTAGACAAGACCATAGTCTTAATATCTTTCCCAGACCTGAAGAAGAGCTCAGTGCAGCTTAAAAACTTGTCTCTCTTCCCAACAGAAGTTGGGCCACTCAAAGATATTATCTCATCCACTTTGTCTCACTAATGTCCTAGAGCCCACATGGCTACAACAACATAGTACTACAAATCAGTCAGCCATCACACAGACCTCTTATCTTCGCAGCTGATTACAGTGTAGGCTTATCTAGTGAGCAGATACAAGAGAAAAGTTCCGTGATTGATAACATTCATGTTTCTAGTGCCTTTCATCAAAGAATCTCCAGGCACTTTGTGAACATTGTCTAATTAAGTTGCACAATGCCCCTGGGAATAGTTTACATCTAATCCTCCAAGCTAATATAAGTGGGTAGAGTTCTGTGCCTGCAGAGCTCTTCTGATTTTACTGAGTCTCTACATAAACCTAAGAGGTTCACCCATGCACCCTTAAATTCTCTGGCACTCAGCATGCATAGATATACTCATGTGGATCAGTTTTCAGAATGGCAAGTCAAGGTAGTAGTAATAGAATCTAGGATTCCTGCTCTAACCACTAACCTCTCCCTCCTCCCAAGATCTGCCAGGGATGATTCTCATCTAAATGGGGTGCTATATTATCATCATTATGGTGGAATACTTATTCTTGGCACTTTCCCTGTGTAGACAAGCCTGTATACAGAATACAGGAGAGTAGTAGGCAGAGACTGCAAACTGCAGTGGATGGCCAGACACAAAAGAAAAACCCAATCTCATTTCAAAACAGAAGGTTAAGAGTACGAAGATAAAGGACTGACTGCTTCTATCTCCTGGGAAGGGGAAGACAAGACAAATTTCCTCTCATTTTAAACCAAGGATAATGGGAGATATCGAATATCTGCGGGTCGAGATATGGGAGCAAGGTCATGAAATTCTAGGTCCTCTGGGAAGGGGGTGGTTTAGGGGCAAACACTCTTTCATATTTTATAGTTCCAGTGCAGGCTCACATCACTGCAAGGGTGTGGGGCGCCCTAAGCCTCGTGGGCAAAACCAAGGCAAGCTGCGAGTTAGATTTGGCCCATGAGCCAGCAGTTCCCCATCTCTGACGTAAAGTGTTGGCTGAGGTAAGGAATGATGAGACCTGTTACTATCACACATACACTCTCTCTCTTTTTCACACAAAGTAGGGATTTAGGCTCCAAATTTCCACTGAAATCAATGGCGGATTTAACTATCTTAACAGCAGCTCGGCTGACAAAGATGTGGGAGTTGTGATGGATCACAGCCTCAACAATTCATCTGATGAAGTGGGTTTTACCCACAAAAGCTTATGCCTTAATAACCCAGTTAGTGTCTAAGGTGTCACAGGACTCCTTGTTTTGTAGACACAGACTAACACTGCTACCTCTCTGAGGCTATGTCTACACTATGGGGGTTTTTCAGGAACACGTCTGCTATTCCACTTTTGTTTGCAGAAGAGCAGATGTGCTCTTTTGGAAGCCCTGTCTTCCTCCTCCCACGAGGAAGAAGGGCTCTTCTGAAAGAGGAGGCTTTTCTGAAATTTGGCCCAGTGCAGACAGGCCAAATTTTGGAAAAGACTCTTCTGAAAAAACTATCAGAAAAAGGTACACAAATTGCGGAGCACCATTTGCGTACCTTTTTCCGATAGATCCCTGTAGTGTAGACATAGCCTGAGCCTCAACATGAGTCATCAGTATCATGAGCTTTTATGGGGAAAGCCCACTTGAGATGCTGTTGCAAATGATGCAAATACGAGTTTAGGACTAATTTAAAAAGGCATAGTATGCAAGTCACAGGAGATGAAAGTTGCTCTATTGGTCCAATTTTGGTCATCATCAACATATAGGAAAGGTTCCAAGGGCAAGCAACAAAGATGATCTAAGGGATGGAAGGCAAGTGTATAAACTTGTATGATTAATTTGGAATAGAGGAAATAAAGGGAGGATATGATTGACAGTGGTCTTCAAATATTTGAAAGGGCTGCCATTTAAAAATGGGAGAAGGTACCACAGAGGGCAGAAGAGGCAGCAATGGATTTACACTACAGCATAGCAGCTTTAGACTGAATCTCAGGAAATGCTTCCTGACTGTAAGAACAATAGGACAATGGAGCAAGACTGCTGAGGAAGGTTGTGGAAGCTACTTAACAAGAAGTTTTCAAAAGGGGGCTGGATAGCTGTCTCTTGGAGAATTTAGACACAACAAATCCTGCACCTTGGATGAGATGAGATGACCTTTGGTTTAAACCAAGGGGGGGGGCAGGTGTGGCCCCTGGCTTGCCTGGATCCAGCCCCTGAAGCTCAGGGCTTCCCCTCAGCATTAGGGAGCCCGTGCTGGCACTCCAGCCCCCCTGCCAGCTCCCTGTGGGGCTGGAGCACATGATAACTACTAGCTCAGGAACCCCCTAGGCTCTGGTATGCGAGGGGAATGTGGGGAGTGTTTTTCTCCTTCTCAGTCAGTGAGAGTTTGGGGTTTTTTCCCTGCTTCTCATTTGTGTGTAGCCCTCGACTCATTTTTCTGTGGGTCAGTGGCCCCGAACCCCCAAAAAGTTCCCCACCCCTGATTTAAACCTATGTGGCTTGGGTCTAGGTGCCTAATTCCAGAAGAGGATGGGATTTAGGGCACACCCTTTTCATTGGCATTTCACAATCAGGCTGTGTCTACACTGGCATCCCTTCCGGAAAAGGGATGCTAATGTAGCACATCGGAATAACAAAATCCGCGGGGGATTTAAATATCCCCCGCGGTATTTGCATTAACATGGCTGCCGCTTTTTTCCAGCTTGGAGATAAGCCGGAGAAAAGCGCCAGTCTAGACGTGATTCTCCGGAAAATAAGCCCTTTTCCGGAGGATCTCTTATTCCTACTTTGAAGCGGCAGCGGAAAAAAGCGGCAGCCATGTTAATGCAAATACCGCCGGGGATATTTAAATCCCCCGTGGATTTTGCTATTCCCATGTGCTACATTAGCATCCCTTTTCCAGAAGGTATGCCAGTGTAGACACAGCCTCATAGATTAGGGTTGGAAAAAGTTATCTAGTCCAACGTCTCTTCACAGCAGGAGCAACCCCAACTAATTTCCCACTGGCCTCTCACACACCTCTCCACCTAACATGCTGTAAGCATTTCTTGACCCCATACACATAGGCCTCTTTTTCCCCATTCACTGGATAGGGAACTTCGGCCCCTGATCCAGGCTTTGGGGAGTCCCATGGTTGTTCCTGTGACTTTCTAGACACTCTTAGCTGGGGCAATGACTCATTCCCTTTGTGTATCTGAGGCTCAGACTCAGGCTCCTGGTGGTTTATACTTTCCTGTATAACCAGGTCACTGATGGAACCAAACAACAGAGAATCCTTAGGGACCTAATAACGTTTGTGGTAGCTCAGATGGGGTTCTTCTGAGAGAGAGGGAAGGAAGGGCTGAATAATGCAGACAGGGGAACCACACGTGCTCAGCTCAGGGTGGCTGACATTTAACATTCTCTTCGAGAGAGGGGGCGAATCATGAGGGACACAGACAGAGGACTGCAGCTAATTCAGGGAATGGCATTCCCTCTACCTTGTCCCTGTTTAACCTTCTCAGAGACAAGCTGGAGAACACTGTAAATACCCTGTTTTCTGGAGTAAGGCTGGAGGTCAAGAAGGGCATGTATCTCTGTGGTTTGGACCCAGAACGAGTGCTGGGCATGACACCCTGAACAATCCCATGGAGCAAGGCTAAAAGACCTTCAGGCAACCCAGTCACATGGGAATATTTCCCTCTGCTGGTGGATGTTTACAACTGCAGCATATGAACAGAGACCCTAGCTGGGGAGGGCTTACAGAAAGGATGTTAAATGTCAAGTAATTTACTAGCCCATAGGCACCTTCACATTCCTCCTTTGAAATGTACAAGAGCCCATGTTGGGGCTCTTGTACATTTCAAAGAAGGAATGCAGAGCTCCACGTGCAGCCTGGGACCCGGGGAAAGTCCCACTGACTCCGGGCTGCATGCGGCATGCCAGCTTTGAAATATACAAGAGTCCCCAGTGGGGGCTCTTGTGCATTTCAAAGCAGAATCACCCTCATGGAGCCTAGGGTCAGCAGGTGACAGAGTCCCCCTCTGATCCCGGACTCCATGCTGTGCTGCCGCTTTGAAACGCCATGTGGGGCCCAGGGTCAGCTGGGGACTCCCCAGCTGACCCCAGGCTCCCTGTAAATGCTGCAGCGGTGTTTCAAAGTAGCAGTGCTACAAAACTGATCCCAGATCCAGCTGTGCGGTGCTGCCCTCTGAAACTCTGCCTCTGCATTTCAAAGCAGTGCCGCAGAGAGATGACCCTGGGCTCCATTTAGCGCTGTCCTTTTGAAACGCTGGATTTCAAAGCGGCAGCGTCACACAGCTGATCCCTGGATCAGCCCTGGCTGCGCCACATGGAGCCTGGGTACCCTCTCTCATCCCTCTCCCCCTCGGATAGAGGCAGCAAGGGGTGGGGGAATCGAGTAGTTGACTAGTCCTTAACATCCTTAGTTCAGAGTAGTGATTCTCAATTTTGGGGGGGCTTAGGACTCCTTTGTAAATGTTTATGGCCTGTCACAATGCAGTAAATAGCCTGGGGGTTGGCCCTGAGGTGTTATTGGTTGGATTCTGCTCTTCTAGGGTATGTGTGGGGGTCATTTCTGTCCTGCTCTTGCAACTCCTGTGCTGTGGGGCAGGCTGGGCTGACCTCTCAGCTGCCCGAGTTGCAACCTCCAGGGTCCCAGCACTGCTCAGGTTTGGTCCTAACCCCTTGACCAGATCAGACTCGTGGGAGAGGAATAGTTACCTGGCTCACGGGGTTTCTGTGCCACATTTGGCCTACCCACATTCAAGCCAGATGGTCTGAACCTGAGTGGCACTGGGTCCCCAGAGGTTGCAGAGCCTGGAGCATGGAGGTGAGCCAGCCCTATGGGAGAGGAGCTAAGTTTAGAGCATAGAAAGGCCCAAGGGGAAGCTTCACTAGTTGTTGAGGGTCTCAGCCTGATTTATAGTCCCCTTTTGGGAAATGGGTACATGCAAATGGGTCTGTGATGCCTTTCTCAGGGACAAGGATGAGCTAGGGGTTCCCTGAGCTTTTCTCTCAGGGAGGGTAAAGATGGACTTGAGTCCCTGCTACCATGGATGTAGTGCTGCCAGGGAAGCAGGAATGAGGCCCTAACTCGGCACTTCTCACTCATGGATGCAGTAGGAGGGGCAGAGACCAGCGTTTCCTAGAAAGGTCAAGGGAGCTGTGGGAGGAGGTGGCTGAGAACGGATATGGGGCTTTAGGCAAGAGATATTGACACAGATATATGGATTGAGCCTATGGGAATCTCCCATACACATTTGGTTCTAGGACCTGCAGCAGTCCCTAAAAGGTTGAGGGGGCAGCTCTTGCAGGACATACCTGACTCGGTAGTGCTGGAATGGGAGGGTAAAGGGAGTTGCAAGAGGTTGCAGACCCAGCAATAAAAAAATAAATAACCTGGGTTGCTAAGGCACACACTTTAAGTGCTGTTTTACTAAAATTGCTGCTTCCAGATTAGGATAAACCCCAGATCATTTTAAGCACTGCAATTCTGTTGCCCTGATTGCTGTCAGCCAGCCTCTTAGCAACCACAAATGACTCCAGTCGGTTTCCCTCTGCGGCTTGCCCAGCAGGGCAGGAACTTGATAGCCATGCCACCTTCTGACCTGCCCCCAGTTTGAAGCCAGGCAATGCCAAGCACTTCCTGGCTTAGTTTATATTAATCAAAATGAAATCCATTTTGGGAGGTAGAGGGGAAGAGGAGAGCCAGCTGCTGCTAACTCCAGTCACCCACACTCCCTCCCCGCTCTCCTACCCTCCTGTGTGGGCTCTCAGTGGCACCAAACACATTCTTCTCCTAGCAGGGGTTTAGAAGTGCTCATATATACTATTCCCTCAGCAATCCTGTGATACAGGCCCCTAGTCTGGGAAGACCCAGAGATGCTCAGCACAGGCTTCTTCACTGGTCAGGGACCTGGGATTAACAGCTCGGGGGAAGAGGCAATCCCGAGACTGGAGTGTGAAAATGATGGTTATTTCCTCCTGGCCCCAGCTGGCAGTCAGCTCCCAATTCACAAAGCCCTTACAGAGAGGAGAGGAGACCCCAGAGCAGAGTGTTCAGGGCAGTAAGGTCAGATCCTCCAAGTTATTTAGGCATCCAAATCCCACTGCTTTCAATGGGAGTTAGGCCTTAAAGAGCTTCCAGGGTCTGGGCTGGTTTCCTGTGCCCCAGGATGAGAGGTGCAATCAGCTTCTGTGACCCCAGGGATGAGAATGTGGGGGAGGAACGTGCAGCTGGCACATGGTGAGAGTGCAGCGGGAGAGAAAGCCCCAAGACAGTGTGTGCAGAGGGGAGGGGATTACTCTTCCTTTGCAGGGGATGCTTTTCCCAGTCAGGGAGCATGGACAGTGCCCCAAAGAGACGACCCCGGGACGGAGCATGAGGACGTCTCCCTCCCGTCAGAAGGAGATCCTCTAGCCTTAGAGAGGGATTGACCCATGCATATTTGATGAGTAAGCCTGTGGCCCTTTCAAATCTCACCCTGAAGAGGCACTAGCGGGTCCCTCCCTCCCCCTTCCTCCCCTGCCCCAGCAGTGCCAACATCCCACCTGGTCCTTTGTTTGTTTCTCTATGAAATGTTGGCCCTAGATCCATCCGGCTGTTCTATTCTCTCCCACCCTGGAATTAGCTGTGGGATCCCTTGCCAGGGCTCTTGCCGGTGGCCTCACTTCCCCTGGGTCTCTCACATTCCCTCTGATGTTACTCTCTGGGGTTTACACATCCTGGGATGTGGAGAGCAAAGGTGAAATAGTTACCCCCCTACCCCCAACCCCCCACCCCCACTGTGCCCCTTTAGGACAGATCAGGGACAAAGCCATGTGGAATATTTATAGAACAATCCTATGGCAGTGACGCAGGGAGGGGGCAGAGAGAACCACAGCTGTGTAACCTAATGCCTGGTCTCCTCTCTGCTGAGGGCAGGAGCCACCCAGAGGGACAGGAGAAGGAGGTGGGGTGAGAAACTGACATGGCAGAAAAAGAGAGAGAAGTGGGGGAAGAAAAGGAAGGATCAGGTAAAAAGCAAGACAGAGAAAAGAAGTGATAGGGAAAGAGCGAGCTGCAAGGGAGAGAGAGAAGAAAAGAGGTGGAACTAAATTCCCTATGCAGTGTATTCTGTAAATAATCAGAGACTGTTTCTTTAAGAGCAGAAAGAACTGCAGGACAGGAGAAAAGCCAGTTGGCTCATCAGGATTCTTCCCACTTAGCTTAGGCATAGGCAGCTGGTGAGAATCTACCCGTGCACAGATCTCCTCCGCACAGACACAGCCAATGAGGTCTCTCTTTCTGTCCCCATCCCAGTGACTGTTTTAGAAAAGCCATCCCACAATGAACATCTTAAAAAATATTTGCTCATTCCACGTTTCTCTTGGAGGTTGGACGGTGAATTGCCCTCCTTGGGAGCACAAATAAAGGGGCAGAGATTCCTCCTCTCCCTTCAGAGATACACCCTGCTAGATCTCTTTTCTAATTAGTCTTTTAGGGGGGAAGCCTACTGTGATTGCTCATGGCTGTACATAACCTGCCAAATTCAAATTATAACCAGAAACTCTGTTACCATTATATTGGAGATAGAAAACAAGAAAGCAGAATAATGTAATAGTACTTGAAAAGTGAAGCAAAACCAGGACTCCCTGAGAAAGATTGAGGGAGGAGAACAGACAGTTACCCGTTTCCGTAACTGGCATTCTTTGAGATGTGTTGCTCGTGTCCATTCCATATTAGGTGAGTGTGCTCACCACGTTTTTTCTTCAGCTGTAGCTGTAGGGGACCCAGCTGTGGAGTGGCTCCCACATAGCACAGTTTAAGGGGTGCTGCTGGTTCCCCCCACGCTCAGTTTCTTCTTTCCAGAAACTCCAACAGTGGGGAAGGAGAGTGGATCATGTAATACAGAGGTTCCCAACTGCTGCTCTGGGGACCGGTACTGGGCCACGAATCGCTGGCTGGCGGGCCGCAGTGGCTGCCAGAGCTGAAGCCAGCTCTTTGTGGTGGCTTGCCACTGCACAACAACCAGGGTCAGCTCTGGCAGCCATGGCAGGTGATTTTGCCCATCAGCAGCGCTGGGGCTGAGGTGGCGGCGGTGGAGCAGGAGGCACCTCTCTTCCCTCTCCCTAGGTAAGATGACGGCCCAGCCA
The DNA here is from genome assembly GCF_052426305.1 of Pelodiscus sinensis. Classification (NCBI taxonomy): domain Eukaryota; kingdom Metazoa; phylum Chordata; order Testudines; family Trionychidae; genus Pelodiscus; species Pelodiscus sinensis. Next base: position 142,410,443 of record NC_143052.1, on the reverse strand, counting down.
GGGCTCCACACTCCCATCTCTACCCATGGGGTGCAAGACACACTTGGGAAGGCAGAGGGGTGCAGGGGGAGGGAGCGTGCACGTTGCCAACAGCCGCTTCCCCTACCCATGCGGCAGTAACAGCCATGCTCCGGGGGGGGGGGGGCAGCCTCACTCTAGGGAGAACAGGAGTGGGGTGAAAGGAGTGTTGGGTGAGGGCCTGGTGGGGTTACAGGGCAAGAGGGTGTTGGCACAGGCTGTAGGGGGTCAGAGGTTAAAGGATCAAAGGATACAGGCACGGGGTGAGGGTCAAAGGGTGTTAGGCACTGGGGAGCAAGGGGCTGGGTTGGAGCTAGAGGTTAAGTGGTGAGGGCTGGGGCTGAGGGAGGTCAGGGGTTACAGGTCAGAGGGCAAGAGGGGGTAGGTTGCAATAGGTCAGTGGCTATGGAGCCAGGTGCAGTGCAGTTCATGCTTCTGTTTCAGGGGGCAGCAGATCTGAGGGAGTCTGAGGAGGGTCGGGGGCTTCCAAAGTTGTGCAACAGGCAGTTGCAGGGTCAGTGGGGCAGGACCAGGGTTCAGCAGAACAGGCGGTCATGGGATTTGTGGAGCAAGGAGCACCAGGGGTAGTGGGGCAGGCTCAGGGAGCACTGGGGTGGGAGGGGCAGGAGTCAGGGAAATGGATGGTTGTCAATTTAAGTCAGGGGTTGCTGGGACACAGCATGCCAACGTTGGTAGGGACAGCGGATGCAGGACGGGCTCCAGGCAAGACAGAGCTGCTTGACCAAAGGAAGTTGGCAGTAGGGGTTGCTAGGATGTGGGGTGACAGGCTTGGCAAGGCAGACTTGTGAGGTAATGGGGTTACCATTAGTGGGATATCAGATGATGGATTTGGCAGGTTTAATGATACAGAGACACAGAATACCAGGCTTGGCTGGACAGGGTCAGAGGGCTGTGGGGTTTTGAGGTAGAAGGATGTGGCAGTGACAAGATGGGGTCAGCTGGTTGGTACATGGGTAACATTTTATTTGCATATTCATTATCTTCATAACGAATATGCAAATATGCAAAATGTTACCAGTCTGCCTAAAGTCTGTGAATGCATTTGCCAGTCTTTGGTATAAAAAAGGTTGGGAGCCACTAATGCAATGGACATGAGCAACACATCTCAAAGAACACCTGTTATGGAAGAAGTAACTGTCTTTTTTTCTTCGAGTGATGCTCATGTTTGTGCAGCATTAGGTGATGCCAAGAATACTGACAGAAGCATCAAGGAGTTCACGGACATGTGAGGTGGCTGGGCAAGAGACTCATTAGTGACGTGCCACATTTGCAAGTCTTTTAAGCCCCTGGCAAAAAACAAAAAACAAACAAAAAAAAAACCATTCACCTCAAAACACTTCTAGTGGAGTTGGCACAGGTCACTAGTGGGCATAAGATACTTGCACAATTCACAAGAGTGAAAGCCTGGGGATTAGGGCGTGCCCCATCCCTTGACTGAATCCCATTCAGGACAACTACCAAACTAATAATTAATGTTAAATTAGGGAACTAAGAACTATAAACGATTTACACTGTAGAAAATACATTTGCACAGAACAAAAGCTAAAGAACTGGCTAAAACTGCAGAAGTTCCATGCACTGTCACTGGTGGCAAGAAGGAACTGAGGATGGGGAGAGCTGGTGGAGACCCTTATACCAAGGCATGTGGGTGCCACTCCAGAGGGGGCCTGAGCAGGGATACTACTAAAAGAAAAATTTTCAGCACCAATACAGGTGGCGAGCACACACACCCCGAATATGGGATGGACGTGAGCATGCACTCAAAGAAGAACCAGGAGAGATGGGAAGGAAGTGTGACTGTTGGGGAAGAGATGGCGTGAGAGGAGTAGGCCACCTGATTGGTTAAAGTTCTTTGGGGCCTCACAAATGGAATCTGTGCTTAGCATTAGCATGAGTTTAGCACATGCAGTCACATACCCCTCCAGTGCTGGCCTCAGACAGGATAAAAGACTGGAACTTACAGCTAAGTGATTTAGGGCCAGATTTTCAAGTCCTTAGACACTTAGAGACACAGATAGGTACCTAGAGGGGATTTGAAAAGTGTCTAAGCTGGGTAGTTACTGTAGGCCCATTGATTTCAATGGGAGTTACATAGTTAACCTGCTTAGATGCTTGTGGCAATCCTAACAGGCACCTGTCTACATCTTTTGGTGGCTACTTACCACTGAAAATCTGGCCCTTAATCCTTTATTACATATGGCATGATCTTCTGGTTTGAGTGCTAAAAGTTCTAGGTTTGATACCTCAGTGTTTGTAGGATCTGCACTGTGCAGCCATCATTGGTTACAAAATGATAACCCAGACGGGTCGCAACCTAAGACACTGGGATAAACTTGTCTAAGGGGAGTGTGTACTGCATAGCATAAACATTGGCTTAGCCTAGCGCAGAAAGTTGACCTAAGGTATTCTTCTCCAGTGACATTGCTGGAGTAAACAGCGGAGGTTGAGTTACCTACACAATGCAAGGTCAATGGGAGAAACTTTCCCATTGCTTCCTTTACTCTTCTCATCAGGGGTAGAGTACAGGAGTTGACTGCAGAGTGATCTGTGCTTGATTTGGCAGGTCTTCACTAGACCCACTAAATTGACCACCATTTGATCCATCTCAGAGCATCAACCCCCATTATAGTGCAGATGTAGCCTTAGTGTCTCCCTCAAGTGGCTGCCTGAGTATTTCTGTTTCCTATTTATAGCTAAAGGAGTTCTCCCTTAACTCAAGTAGCAGAAACTAGACTTTGGCACTAGTCCTAGTTCTCCATGGGTGTGTTGAGCAATTTATATATTAGCTGTGTCTGCTGTCTACAGTCATGGATTCATTTCACTGGCAGTTGAAGGAGATTAATATTGCTATTGCTTGGAATCACAAGAGGCAGTGAAATGCTCCTGGCAAGAAATAGAGCTTAACACAAGGAGAGGCACATTCTGCATTAGCCATAGTTCCCAAAAGGCTTTCAGACATAGTGGCCTGGAGATGACAAAGGCAGGGATTGCTGTGGTAAAGGGCATAACCAAAAGAAAAGAGCAACATTTCTAGCCAAGCTCAGATGAAAACACAAGTTCCTGTCTCTTGCTTCTTTGGTCAACCAGAGTAACTGAGGGTCCCACAAGATCCCTGGGTTGCTAACCTGAGAGAGTAAACTCCCTTAAATCCAGGGGCCTGATGTAATCTGTACTATTTCCCCTATTCATGCCTCACTCCAATCCACAAGTATCACTTCAATCTCACCGGGGTTAGGTCTCCTCCATGTAACAAGCTCAGTCGCAGACACCCATCCTGCCAATATGGGTGGGGGGGGCAAAGGGGGGGAAGGAGGCAAAGGGGGCAACTGCCCCAAGGCCTGGCGATTCAAAAGGGCTTGGGGCTTCTGGCTGCTGCTGTAGCTACTACAAGAGTGATGGTAGCCGGAGCTCTGGGCCCTTTGCTCTAGAAAACATTTGTGCTAAGCCTAAGGAACAGGTAAAGAATCATCCAGTATTACTCTCTGGGAGCCCCCAGAAAGGAAAGAACTGAGTCATTCAGGAGCAGCTTAATCTAATCCTGGGCTGTACATGTATTGCTGATGCCTTGCAATTAATGGTAAGAAAGCAGTTGGTAGCTCCATGAAGGGATATAGTGGATTCCCCACCATGCTAAGCCTTTGAACCCAGATGAAATATCTTTGTAAAAAGGTGTGCTTTTGCTCAGTCAGAGGTTATGGGCTTGATGCAGCAATTACTGGAAGAAATAAGACCAGTATTGTGCAAAAGATCAGACGAGATGATCAGCCTAGACCTTTCTGGCCTTAAAATCTTTAAGTTTAAACATTTTACCATGGGCTTTTTCCCCCCCACTCTTAGGAGATCACTCACCACAACTTGCAACCATAAGCATTTGGAGAGTCCAAAGCTGTCTCCAGGAAAGGAAGACTGAAGACAGGGTGATAACTGGCACATCCATTACAAGAACTAGTTTATTGAGCAAAGGCCAAATACCCACTTATTTAAGAAATGCTCAGTCCTTACATTTCCATAGAAAGGCATTGACAGCCTCCTCTGATATCACACACAGTACCTCCTGGCAGAACTTCACCAGCTGAGAGGGGTGAGGGTCTGCCCAAAGCTCCCTCAGAACGTCCAGAAGCAAACTGAGCAGCTCTAGAAAGATGAAGTAAGGTTGATCTCCCTTGCATACAGGGCAGGAAAAGAGGTAATGGATTCAAACTACAGCATGACAGATTTATATTAAATCTCAGGAAAAACTTGCTAACGATAGAAACAGTAGGATACTGGAACAGGCTGTCTAGAGAGGTCATAGAAGCTCCTTTACTGGAGTTTTCAAAAGGAGTCTGGGAAGTCATTTTTCTTGGATGACTTAGACCCAACAAATCCTGTATCCTGGCTGAGAGTTATGCCAGATGACCCTTGCAGTGCCTTTCTTCCTTTGTGTTTCTATGATTCTAACTAAAATTCCGGAGGTGGCTGTGCCAGAATGGGCAATTTCTGAATCAAATTGTGAAATCCATGGTAGCTCAGTTTTGAATTATGACCTCCTTTCTGACTCATGATCATTGTATGTTGTTGAAAGGACCCCTTGATTAAGCAAAGAGGTATGGGAATATAACAACTCCATGCTTTCCGAGAAAGGCTGTGACTATGGCCAGCATCTTGGAGAAGACACGTGGTGTTATCAATAGTCCAAAAGGGAGGACACAATATTGGTAATGTTCTTTGCCCACCACAAACCAGAGGAACCTCCTGTGGGCCAAATGTATTGTTATATGAAAGTATGCATCTTGAAGGCCCAGGGATCAGAACCAGTCCCCCTCATCCAGTGCTAGGATGGTGGTTCCCAATGTTATGAACAACAAATTCAGGATGGCATGAACTTGTTGAGCTACCCAAGATCTAAGATTGGCCTCCACCTCCCTGTCTTTTCGATGTGAAGAAATAGTTGGAATAGAACCCTCTTCCATGAAACTGGTGGAACTCGCTCTATGGCTCGTAAGAGGAGTAGTTTTTGAGCTTGTAGAAGGGGCTCATGAGAGGAGTCCCTGAAAAGGGACGGAGAAGGAGGGTAGGAAGGGAATGGTGTAGCTAGTTCTTATCTCGGGGACCCATCGGTTCGTAGTGATGAGAGCCCATTGGTGGTAAAAGGACCACAAACAATGATGGAACATGTGGATGATATGCCCTGGATGTAGGGGCTGGTTGCTCATGTCCTTGACCAAACCTTCAAAATTTGCTGTTTGGGAGCAGCAGATTGGGATGCTGACGCCTGACCGTGGTGCACCCTCCTATTCGGCTATTGCTTGGGCCTGTTGTCAAATGGCCTCTGATGCTGCCTTTGGTAGGAAGGGTCTCTTGTCCTCTGATATGGGGTGTATCTCCTCCTCTTATTGGGCGGCGTGTACATTCCGAGTGTCTGGAGAGTTGTGTGTGAATATTTCATTGAGTGGAGCACCTCATTTGTTTTGGCTGCGAAAAGTTGGGCCCTATCAAAGGGCAGATCATCCACCTTGGTTTGTAATTCCCTGGGAACACAAGATGACTCCAACCAAGAAGCTCAGCGCATAATCACCAGGACTCAACAAATCAGTGTATCTACTCGCCCATGGCGAGTAGATTTCAGCCAGTTGCCCTGTTCACCAGCAGCGCGCGCGTGCACAGTGCGGGTCTGGCACATGCGAAGTGTGGAGCTGGTGAGTGTATTTCGCCATGGTTTGTCATCCTCTGACAATTGCCATTACAACAGTTTATCGGGCCGCCATATCTGCTACATCGATCAATGCTTGGAGTGCCATACGGGCAATAGACTGACCCTATTTTATGATGGACCTCAGTTGTGGCCTTTTTTTGGTTATGGGAGGTCACTGAGCAGCTCCTGAAGCCTAGTGTACTTAGCCAGGAGGGCTGTCTAGTTAGAGACTGGAGCATAACTGATTAATAGACTTTCCTCCCAAAAATATCAAGTCCTTCGTGCTCCTTGTCCTGGGATGTTGAGTTGTACTGTGGTTGTCTAGATCAGTGATGGACAGAATCAACAACCAAAGAGTTTGGCTGGGGATGAGAGAAGAGAAAATCCACGTTCTTCACTGGGACAAAGTATTTTCTATCTGCCCTGCAGATGGTGGAATAGAGGCCAACCTTTGCCATATGGCTTCTGATGGCTCCATAATGGCCTCATTTATAGGTAGTGCGATCTTAGATGATGTGGAAGGTTGTAAAATTCTTAACAGCTTGTGCTGGTTTTCTTGCACCTCTTGTAAGGCTATGTCTTGCAACTGCGCTACCTTTTTGAATAATTCCTGACATTTTTTCAGGTCATCTGCTGGAGGAGGAGAAGAGGATGGGAAAACTACTTCGTTGCGGGAGGACGAGGATTGCTGAAGTGGAGACTGGCTGTCTGTATTTGATTTCGGTAAGTCATTGTCATCCTCTACTGGACCCGTTTTAGTCATAACTGACAGTGAAGGTGGACGATGGGATGGAGAGGATTGAGCAGTCTGTGGGGGAGACTTTGCTGGGGTGCACGTCGGGGTAGCCACGGTTAAGTGACGAGTTCAGTGCCAATGAGATGGTCAAGGATGGTATTAAGCCCACAGTTCCCAGGGTGGCCTCTGAGGTTGATATTGTTGAGGTGGGTACGGCCATGGCCCAAGGGTATGAAGGTCTGTGCCTGCTTGAGCACCAAGAGCTCACAGAAGCCATTGGTGATGAATGCTGGGAGGAAAAACAGCTGCCTTGTCCAGTGCCAGGTCCAGCACCTGGTGATGACAGCATAGGGGAGAATGAAATATTCTCAAAAGAGTGCGGACTAGGTTTGTCAATCCTAGGAGAATGCGGAGGCATCTTATCCATGAGCACTAGTGAGAAGGGCAATGGCGATGCTTAGTGCCGGGGCTCTGGTTCACTTGATTTAGGCTTCGGCACCTGTGGTACTGGGTGCTGCTGGGCGCTGAGACACCAGTGGTTGCAGTGCTGTGATGTCCTTTGGAACCAGAAGAGGCAGCATCTGTGTGTGCGCTGGCGTTGTCGGTGCCAGAGTGGTGCCCTTCCTTTTTGATTCTGGCTCAGCCTGTCATTGGTACTGTCTTTTGTTTATGAGTCATGCTGGATGGTGACAGCATGGGAGAGCACGTGGCATGCAAAGTGGATGGCACAGCTGGCAAGGAGTATGCTGGAGAGGCCCAGGACTTACAGGAATCCCTCACAGGCGATGAATTAAGCCCTTCTTCTTGGTGTTATGAGTTCCAAGAGGGCTGTATTGCATTCTGGCGGCTGAAGAGATTTCTGCCATAGCAAATTTTTAAGCCTCATCTCCCAGTCCTTCCTGGCCCTGGCAGTCATACTTTAATAATGTGAGCACTTCTGTGCCACATCGCCTTCACCTAAGCACTTGAAACATGAGGCGTGCTCATCTGAGGTGGGCATCAAGGATCTGCAGGAGATGCATTTTTTAAAACCAGGAGAACCTGGCATAATGCTGAACCAGAGTGAAGAACTTAGAGTGGGAAACCGAGTAAAACTATGAACTAACCCTACATTTTCCTATAGTTTCTCAGCTGGGGAGAGCACTGCTGGAAAATCCATCTTCTGCTGAGGACAATAGAAAAGGAATTGAGGCACATTTGGTGCCATGTGTGAGGCTAATGGATGAAAACAGTGTGAGATTGCTGCTGCGCATGCACAGCACAGGAAGGCATTGGCAGGCTACAAATCTCCACTCACTGGCGCGAGAACGCAGGGACACCACTCGAAGGAGAAGCTAGCAAATTTCAAGTGGAAATAAGGTAAACATTTTAAACAGGGAGAGCAATTAATCACTGGAACAATTTACCAAGGATTATAGTGGATTCTACATCACTGACAATTGTTAAATCGAGATTGGATTAAAAAAAAAAAGATTTGCTCTAAGAAATATTTTGGGAAGTTCTTTGGCTTGTAAACATTGATGAGCAACAGTTCTATTTTGGCACTGGACTCTATTAATCTTGGCCCAAACCCTGCTGGCTTTTAAGCAAGTGGGTCCCAGTGGTTGGGTTCACTTGCAACAGATCCTCTCCAATGCTATAGTGGGCCAGGCTGAGATAGAGAGAATGAACATTAGTGATTAAATTTCAAAGAAACTATTCTAGGATAGAGTTCTAGAATGCTATATTTTATTTATTACCACATAATGCCTAGGAACCCTAGTCCTAAGGTTCTAGAATCTTAATAGCAAGGAAAACAAGCACCTGGGTTTGAATGCAAAGATCAGCTTTGCAGAGTGGTTTATTTGGTTTGAATCTATATTTGAGTCTATTTTAATGAGCGGTTAATTCTTGGGAGTATCGTGATTGTTTTATAGATCTTTTATAGGCAGAATTATAGTTTTGAAAATAATTGGTGTGGGCTTCTCATTATTATTTTTTGAATGCCTGCAGCACTCTTGGCATACTTGAGCTAGATCATGTGCATAGTTTAAGTATATGAACATTGCATGATTCTTGTTCACATAGCTATTAATTAGTTATGCTTCTCCTCAGAGCATCATCTGGCATATACAGGCAACTGTCATTCCCTTTCTCACTTCAGCACTCCTTGCAGTTCCAGTTTTGGTACCGAATGCAGCTCCTGCCAATATACCTTGTCTGAAACATGCAACACCCCCTTATATTCAAGCCTTGTCCCCTTACACAGCTCTGCTAGTGCAGAGTCATGATCTGAAGTCCAATTACACTTCCAGTTTGGGAGTTCAGATAAGCTCTAACTTCAGTGTCAATTTGCGGCCCCTACTCCTGTGCAAGTCCAGGGTACACACCGTAGGCACCAACTCCATTTTGATCTGGGAATGGAGCATCTATAGGGAAAAATTAACAGGTGCCTAGCACCCACTGGATGCCAAACTCTCCCACTGCCTCCCCCATGCATTTTGCTTACCTGTTGCCCCACTAACCAGCTCCTCCTCCTCTATCCCAGTGCCTCCTGCCTGCTACAGAACAGCTGTTTCCTGGTGTTCAGAATGCTATGGGAGGAGTGGGGATGTGGCATGCTTAGGGGGGGAAGCAGGGAAGAGGCAAGGCAGGGATGGAGGCTTGGGGAAAGGGGTGGGATGGGGTGGGGTGGAGGCCAAGCAGAGCCAGGGATTTTGGACAAGGGGCAGATTGTGGGGTAGGGGGCTGGAAGGGCACAAAGCAGGGCTGAAGATGCACTTCAGTCCTAACCTACCACACTCCCAGCTATTTCAATTCCACCCCTCAGTTGTGCTACAAGAAAAGAAAAAAGGGTATGTCTACACTGCCACCCTCGTTCGAACTAAGGTGGTTAATGTAGGCAACCGAAGTTGCAAATGAAGCCCGGGATATTTAAATCCCGGGCGTCATTTGCATCTTGCCGGGCGCCGCCATTTTTAAAGCCCCGGTAGTTTGGACTCCATGCCCGCAGCTACATGCAGCACGGAGTAGGTAGTTTGGATTAGGCTCTCTAATCCGAACTACCGGTACACCTCGTTCCATGAGGAGTACCGGTAGTTCGGATTAGAGAGCCTAATCCGAACTACATACTCCGTGCCGCGTGTAGCCGCGGGCACGGAGTCCAAACTACCGGGGCTTTAAAAATGGCGGCGCCCGGCAAGATGCAAATGAAGCCCGGGATATTTAAATCCCGGGCTTCATTTGCAACTTCAGTTGCCTACATTAACCACCCTAGTTCAAACTAGGGTGGTAGTGTAGACATACCCATAGTGTGTTAGTAAATTTGTCTACTGCTATGCCATTGCTACTCAATTCTACAATACCTGCTACAACCACTCAGCTCCTCCAGTGCAGTAAGAGGACTGGAAGAAATCTACTGTTGTGCCTATATATAAAACAAGACTATAATTACTCTGGCCAGCCTATTTACATCTCAGCCTGGTATTGATCCCAGGCAAAACAACTGAATGGCTAATATGGGACTGGATTAGTGAAGAATTAAAGGAGGATAATATAATTAAAATCAGTCAATGTGGATTTATGAAAAATAGACCCTGACTAATTTTATGTTTTTGATATTACAAGTTTGGTTGATGAAGGCAACAGTGTTGATGAAATATACTTAAAGTTCTGTAAGGTATTTGACTCAGTACTACCTTGGATTATCATTTAAAAACTAGACTGGTATAAAATATGATACATATTAAATAGATTAAAAATTATCTGATAGGTCTCAAAATGTAATAGTAAATGGAGAATCATCATCCAGCTGTACATCATATGTACATTTTTAACAGCAAATTAACCAACCATTGAAACAGCATAAGAAGGGCTTCAGGGGTGACATTTGGGGGGCACGAAGGGTCACACGTCCCTCCAAAGATCACGGTCAGGAGGGGCCAGCCAGCAGGGGAATAGCAGAGGGTGGGGCCTGGTACACATTGCAGGGGTCCAAGCTCCTTCCCCCCCACTCACTGGCAAGGCGGCCGCAGTTCACTCTGCTCTCTTGGTGCACACTCCCTGGCGGGAAATACAGCGATGTGGTAGAGGGAGCAAAATGAGCTGGGGCCGCCTTTCTCTGCTTCCCCCACAGCTGCTGGTATGGGGGGAAGGAGGGACAGACCCCTGCCGCTAGTGCAATATCACCAGACTGCTAGTCCCCCAGGCTGCCTTGGTTGGGGGTAGAAGCAGGGTAGGGGCAGAGCATGGGTAGGGAGAGGCAAGTTGTCCAGGTCCTTCCCCAAGTTGGGGAAGGTCAGGTGACTGGTAGCCAGTGGTCCCCTGGGTTCCCTTTCACAAATTGCCACTAAAGCAGGGGTGGGCAATAATTTTTGATCAAGGGCCACTCCAAGAATTTGGAAAGTGGTTGAAGGCTGCACTCTTCCATATTAATGTATGATATTAATTCCCAAGGGCAAGGAATTGGGGTATAGGAGGGGGTGCAGGGATTTGGGTTGTGATCTAGGGCAGGAGGGGGCTTTGATCTGGGGCAGGGGATTGTGGTGTCAGACCTGGGAGTGGATATGGGTGCAGGGAAGGGGGGGCAGAGGATTTGAGTATGTGGAGTGGAGGGCAGAGGGTTGGGAAAGGGAGGGGCTGGGATGCCAGAGGCAAGTCTAGCCAGGAGACTTACCAGTCAGCAGCTGTTCTTGAATCAGCCTCCCTGCCTGCCAATATTCCCTCTGAGCTGCAGGGGCAGCACAGCTTCACAGGTGATTAATCAGCCCCATCCAGTGAGCCCAGAGCTCCGTGCCACACAGTTCAGAGAGATCACTGCATGCTGCCCCGCCCCCCATAAGGCTGCAGCCATGTGCTCTGGAGTCCCTTGTGCTTTGTGGCTGCCTGTTATTGAAACAGGCAGCTCCCATTGCCTATTTCTGGCCAGAAACCAGCCAATGGGATTGTGCTGGGGCTGGGAGCAGCTCCTAAAGCTTTCCCTCCTCCCCTCCAGATTCACAGTTTTTAAAGAAAAATTGCCCTGCCACGTTTCTGAGCAGTGTGCAGGTGGGACAAGGCAAGCGGAGAACCTGCCTGTGGTTCCTTGCAATGTCCCTGGGCTGCATCCAGTGGCTCGGCAGGCTGGATCTGGCCCATGGGCCATATTTTGCCCAGGCCTCATCTAAAGTATAGCCTATCGTTCAAATAGCAATTAATTCAGTCCTGTGGTATACTGGAAGTCTGACTAGATGATCTCTATAGTCCACTCTGATTTTATAATCTACAAATCTAGTAATCTGAATGGCAGTTCTCTGAGATTTTCATCACCAGAACTTGATGCTAGTGCTCTGCACCCCCTGCTATTCCAATCCTGCACTTTACTAAGAAACCCTGAATCTGACCAGCTATTTTACTTGTACATTCTTCTGACTTGGTCCTTCTGGTCCATCCAGTATCTCTTGTTCTTCTAGCTTCACTCCCAGGAAGCTTGCCCAGTGCACCAGGTGAGTCGACAGACTTGTTGGGACCCTGCGCAAGGTGGAGAGGGGGGACTGGCATTGTGCTCTCAGAAGACAGGGCCTCAGAAGGAAGGGGCAAAGCTTGGGGCAGCCAGCCTTCATAGAATCATAGAATCATAGGACTGGAAGGGACCCGAGAGGTCATCGAGTCCAGCCCCCCGCCCTCAAGGCAGGACCAAGCTCCGTCTACAGCATCCCTGACAGATGTCTATCTAATGCTGCACTCCCTCCTCTGCCAGGCAGCCCTCAGAGCTGCCGGGAGCGCTCCACCTGGAGCTCCAGCAGTGATTTGAAGCTCTTGGGGCTCTGGCTGCCACTGCTCCTTGAATTGCCAGGCCCCAGGTCGACTACTCTCTTTGCCACCCCTGCAGCATCCATAACACCAGGCAATGCAGGTTACTGGCCTCTAAAGCCATAACCCAAGCAGTTCACATCACTGACCTAGGGTACCTGTAGCACAGAGCAGCGCCCTCTAAAGTGCCCACAACAAAGGACTATGCAAGGCAGTTGCCCCCCAGGAGACCCAGTATGCAGGACATGGAAGGGCAGTAACTCCTTAGGGGGAGTAACATGGCAGGGCAGGATGTTGATCTCTACGGCAACCTGTAGCTCTGATGGGAGAGCACAACCTGTTTGGGAGATGGCAGCAGTGCAGAGGACCCTTAAAGGCACTGGTCCAACCTCCAAAGCATTCCCTTCCTGTCCTTCTCCAAGTGCAGCAGTGCCAGTTCACAGCACCTTGGAAAGTACCATTTTCCTCTCCTTCACTGAGAATTTGGCCTCATCCTGGGGCTGTGTTTCTGGGGTCACTGGCCCAGGCACACCCACCACAAGCTCTTCCCTGGAGTAAAAAGGAAAGGGGTGGAGGGAAAGGGGCTGTTCACCCATCATATGCCTTAGGGAGCAAGTGTCCTGAGAACCACAAACCTCTCCCCTGTACAAAAGAGTTAGGGTAGTCCTGTACTTCAGGGCAATTTGGGGAAGGGAAGGAGAGCTGGAAGGAGAGCTGGTGTTTGGAGACAGCAAACTTGAAGATTCCCTCTGGCTCCCATGCATGTGAAATGTTATCCAGCTACCCAGGAGAGCAGGGAACTAGAGACAGCTTCCTGTAGGGCTGTTCTGCTGGATATCTGGGGGCCCGCGTAGGTGGCAGCAGAGAAATGGAGGGAGACAAAAGGACTCGTGCAGGTGTCATACTCACCAAAGTCTGCTGGTACTGAAACGCCTTTTTTGGAGGAGTGTCCCCAGTCATATCCAGAAAGAAAAGAATATTAGGGAGGGTGTGCGGGGAGGCGTCTTCCCTTCTGCCTCCCCGCTGCAGGATTACAGAATGGGACAGATCAGAGGAGGAAGTCAGAGTGCTCCAGCTAGGAGTCCAGAGAACCTGAGAGCGAAGGTTATGGGGAGAGGGGGGAGAAAAGAGAGAGAGTGTAACCAGAGACCCCCCACTCTGTTCATACTCTGACACAGCAGCCGCTTCTCTGCTCCAATATCTGTCCTTGCTGCACTGGCACTGGGACAGCTCAGTAAATTAAAAGGTGATAAGATTTCTGTCTCCCTGCTCAGGCAGCATTGCTTCTCCATCAAATGCAGGGGATTGGGAGGGGTGAAGGGCGGGTTCTTAGGGCAGAATGGTGCTTGATTACACTTAGAGGCTAGGAGAGAGGAAGATTGAAATTGGAAGGGATAAAAGTTAATAATCACCCCTATTAAATATAGGAAAATTCTCGTGTCATCTAAGCTAAGATACTTGAAGGTATTTAGGCTCCTAATTTCCAATGATATACCTGGAAGTTAGGCACCTACATACCTTTGAGGCTCTGGGCCCTCATTTATTGGGGCCCATGCAGAATTGGTCCTTACAACACATTTCCTAGTACAATGTTATGCATTTTAAATGCCCCAGATGACAAAACTCCTACAGCAACCCTTGGAAAACTATTCCATATTTAAATCTCACTGTTCACATAGATGCCCACACATACAGTATGGGTTTTTTTTAAGTTGTCCTTGTACCCCTGCTCCTATCCCTTAGCCCCCTCACCTCCCAAGCATTTGCTCTTCCTCGAAGTCTACACTCACGTCTACATCCATAATTTAGTCAACATAGGTTATTACAGCTTTTATTTCTCATTTCCTCCTTTTTTCTGAAAACCAATTCTTTCATCATGTCCACAAGAAGAATATTGTATAACTCATTGTAGTTTCATTAAATTAGTTTATCCAGAAATGTAAATGCCTTACGAAGCAACCTTGTCACACACCTGCCTTCCCCTCTGCCATGTGTCTGTTGGAGGCCAGTGCTTATTTTATGTCAAATTTAGATGACAGGATCTTCTGAGACTCTTGTTTTGAGGTGGCATCACCCACAATTTGGTGCACAGAAATAATAATGAATAATCATGTCCTCAAGTTCTCCGATCACTTTGGTAGTGCTGAAAACTCTGCACTTTGGTAAACAGATGTCCAAAATGGAACGCATTTTCCAGCTCTGATCTCCCCACTGCTATCTTTTAACAAACTCGAACTTTTGTGATTTCATAGCTCTTGTACTACCCCAAACCACAGTAGCCTTTTTGTCTTACCATATCCCATTTTGAAGAGGTCTAATCAAGTTGCTGTTCTCTATCATCTCAAATGTTCCACAAGCCCTGCAGTTCCCAGATTTCTCCCTACTATTAAATAACTGTATTACATTATTTTTGCCTGGACTGTTTTTTCAAGTTAAATAATTTTTATCCTTTTCTAATCTCTATAGGTTGCTTTAATTATTTCCATACCCTCTGTGCTGATTGCAACTCCTTACATTTTAGCCTCCTCTGTGAACATTAACATACTGCTGATCTTCTCTTCCAGAATATTACCAAAGATCATAAATAAGAGCAGATCCAACCCTAGACACTTCCCCAGGGCAACATGTCCTTTGTCCTTCTGCCATATTTCAACCCTTGCAAATATTGCTATACAAGGTGAATTTAATTCGTTTACTAAATTAAGATAAGAGCTTCTGGGAGAAAATGGTAAATATTTTCCTGAACAGTAGCCCCCATTATTCCATTCACTACCTGATGCACTGCAGCAGGGAAGAAGCATACTTTGACCCCTGGGGACATGGTAATGAACGGTGTACATTGCAGTGTCTCCCTAAAGCCCTGTGCATCCAGGCACCAGTTGTTTGAAAAAAAAGGTCAGCTCTAGGTTGCTTTCAAGCTAGGCTACTCAACTTTGGAAGCCCTGGGGGGCCACAGCTTAAGTGAGGTTGCATATACATGCAAATACCTTCTTTTACATGGTGGGCATGAATACAAAGATTAAGCCTTAAACTGTGGCGCTGGACCCAAATGTGGCCAGTGTGAGGCAGTCAGCACCTCTCAGGCTCTGCCCACAAGACTAAGCAGCGCTTCCCACAATACCCCGGTGCACCTAGAATTGCTGACATCCTGTACCTGTTTGTTCCAGCCAGCCTATCCGCTTGCGTCTTTTCAATGCTCACCCCACCTGGGAGGTGCCTCGCCATTGTAGAGTGTGTTCACAGTGGAGGCCATTTCAAAGGATCCCACCCATGGGCCGCATATTGAGCCCCACGTAAACTCAAACCACACCGTGAGCCACAAACAAATAGGCCATTTGTTGAGTAAGAGTAACCCTGCTTTGAAAGGCAGACAGCAGCAGATGGATAATGGAGTATTGTACAGATGGATAGAAGCCACTCAGGAACATGAAGACACTGACCATGCATAAAAGAGGAGACAGTAGCAGCTCACAAGGTGATACAGTGAAATTGCAGAGGTAACCAACAATGAACCCTATTGCTTGTGCCTGATGAAATCCAGCAGCCTGGCACTATGGCAGCAGCAGCAAAGTATACTGGGAGTTCTGCTCCCACTTTTTTTGCCTTTATTTGAAGAATTTTGTTCTATGGGGATGAGCTCAAACTACGCTACCATGGTACAGTGGCTGACCACACTCCTGCTCAATTCTCTTTTGATGTTTTCTTCTGACTCCCTGCTGACCTAGGGTATTGCTAATGAGGTGGCTAAAGATCCTCATCAAGTCTTGCAGAAAAGTGTCACAGTTATACCAACAAGTTGCTGCCTGGATGATTTTTTTTAAAATAAGTGGTTTGGAAAGCTCATGAACTAATTCCTTGTACACTCCATAAAACACAGTCCATCATTAGTATTTAGCACATGCTCAGTGTTTCTATGAATCCCACTTTTTTCCTTGAGCTATCAGAAATTTTTTTTACAAAAGCTTCCTTACTTCCCAATTACCTGAAACTCTATTAATCTTTATAGAGATGGAAAAAGTTCAGGATCTTCAAATTATCATAGCTTCATTAATTTTCACTCCACAATTCTTTTCACCTGACATTTGAAAAAGGCTTATTTACAGGAACACTTTCAGCTAGTATTAACTTATTCCCGTGTGTCTTCTTTTCCCCGAAAGCCATAATTGATCCAAAATCTTAACTGGAGTTGTAACTACTGTATCTTCCACAATTCTCCAGTTAACTTCTACAGTGCTGGATTTTAATTATTTTTCTATTCCATTTCACTCACAGGTTTCTTTGCAAAGAAACCTGAAAAACTAGGTAGGGACACATGTTTGAGGAAGATGGAGGGAATGGCTCATCTATAGTTTGTAAACTACTCTCTACACAAGACTGGATTATTTTTCACTGGGACCCTTCAGACAACTATGCCTGCCTCTCTGCAGCCATCATGCGGCTTCCCATTGGTACTACAGTTTTGCTCCATACATGGCTTGCAGTAATACTAAAGGCATTGGACAGGGCCATGACATTTATGGTAACCTTTATGATGCCCATTTCTGTGACACTGGGTGGACACCAGGAAGAGAGATTTGTAAAATAATTTCTGCCTACATTCTTTCTTTAGTGTGGCTAATTCTTATAAACAGACTCAGTGCTCTCATGGCTGGTGCTCTGAACAAGAGATACTAACCTCAACCTTGTGAGAGATTTTCCATATCCTGATTCCATTCACACTGTACCAGGCACACCCACACTCAGACTGATCACTGTTGTAAGGAAGTCTGCATCACACCACAGTACCACTGTTCCTCTGTTGGGGGCACACCCTACACTGAGCGCCTGGAGTGTAGCACAAGAACACTCTCCACCCAAACTGAGTCCCTGGGCCCGGCCACACCAAAGCTCATTCATAATTCTCTTCATATACAAGTTCCATTATGAGGGTCAAAAACAGAAGGTGCAGTGTGTTCCAGTCAAGAAACAAGGCACAGAGATAACCAAACAAGATCTCTGTATTTGGCATCCAGAGGCAGTACATACATGCATACAAAAAGTATATATGAAAGTGGCAGTGACACAGACCTGGTGCAGCTCTACTGGAGTTCTCTTCACCAACTGAGGAGATGCTGCATTGACACTCATATATTGTACAACACTGCATTATTTCTGAGGAGGGAGCATTCAGAGGAAAACTTTTCATCCAGAGAGAAATTACCCCAAATTGCTGTCTTGAGCTCCAGGATAAGGAGCCAAATGACAGATATCATCACTGGTATTCTGCCCCTCGGCTGCATGAAGCACATCTCTTACTGAAAGAATATGGCCTTCATATCTGCTGGGCAGAGAGAAGAACAGACAACTAGCCTTCTGGCCTCCCTCCAGATCCTTCAACGTCTTTGTTTTCTCAATTTAAAAAAAAATATATAAAAAAATTCAACAGTTTTTTTTTTTTTTTAAATAAAGGAGACCCAGATAGGAATCCAGTTTAGAGGGTGCTAACATGCTGCAAGAGTATAGAAAATGTAGGCTCAGGAATTCAGACCCTAATTCAGTACTTCTGGGCTCCAGCTACCATGAAACACGACAGGACAACAAAGTAAGGGTGCAGGATGGCCCCTGTATCTCCCTGCTCACAAGCCAGGGCAGGTCCTGGAGTGGGAAATAATTGCGGTACTGGAAATGAGACTGCATAGATTCCAATATATGGAGTGTCATACTCCATCTCTTTCTGACTGGCCTTGTGCAGTAGCACTGAACAGTGGACAATCAAAGATCTCTAGCTGAACATAGCTGGGGAGCAAAAGTTCTGGGGAAAGGAAGTGAAGCTGAATTCTGCAACCTTTACTTTTTAAGAAACTTTAAAAGGAAAGAAAGTCACTGTGCTGAAGAACCAAAGTTACAAGCTTCTTGCAAGGAACAAGATTTATACATTTCTTAAACAAAACACTAGGAAGCCACTAGGATGGAACAATTTATACTCCTCAGAAGCCTGCTGGAGTATTCAAATTGTTAGAAAACGATATAGCAATGAGATGTGGATGTGACAGAGGGGTTATTAAAATTGTACACTAACTCACATTTGAAACTCATGAAGGAAATAAGCCTGGACTTCCCAGACTCAAAATATTTCCAAGACAAGAGTTAGACTTAGAAACATGCCTTTGCTTTCAGAACCAAATCAAAGCAATGACTTCTCCAGATAATCTGATATTATCCTATGGCTGCAGAAAACACATGAAACATGCAAAAATATCAGGACTTAAAAAAAAGGGGGGGGTAGATGAGTGTTAAACTTAGGTGCATATAGGAAACAAAGAAAGAACCTTCACCATAGACTCTCACTGGTGACAGATTGTTTTACTGGGAGGAAGGCATCCCTTCCTGTATTTCATAGTGGCAGATCTGGAAACCAGGCAGAAAAACAGTGTTCTTGTTCTTTTTTAAAAAAGTAAAAAAGTTAAGCGGTATAAAAAATTAAGTAGCAATTTATAAAAACTATGTTGAACTTATTTTCTTAAGCAACAGACCCAAGGTTTCCAAGATTTTTTTTTCTTAAGAAAGAAAAGGCTAACTCCGATTTCACTTTCTTGGACACCAAACACGCCCACAGGTCCTTTCATTCAGAAAGTGCTGCCACCACTGCCCCCACTCCTTTGTTGAATCTCCTGGGCCCAGCAGTTTAAACTGAGACAAGCCAGTGGAACATTAAGATTTTAAACCTTGAACTGAGTTGGAGGTCACCAACAGTTGCCATATTCTCCCAGACAGAAGAATTAGTGAGACTCACACAAGCAGGGCGAATGCCCAGTCTTGAAGGGACATTGCCTGTTGTGGCCTGCGCTGCCAAATGCCCAGACTGACAACAAAAATGTGGCCATCCACATGGAAGCTTAGACAGTACATCCATCAGAGCAGAACAGCAGGGTTAGTCTCTAGGAATATAGCCAGGGAAAAGGTAAAGATCTCGACAGAGTGTGCTACAGTACTCTGACATCTCCTTACATCGGTGGAACTCTGTGCCAGGGGCATAGCCTTCTCGCTGCTTGATCAGTCTATTCACCTGAAAAAAAAGGGGGGGTGAGTGAAATTTGAGAAACAAAGCTAAGGAAAACTGGTGCTAGTGATACGAATCCCAACACACAATTCTAGGTAGCTGTCTCAGTTCCTTCTAGAAAGGTGGGAAACCTGCGGCCCCTGGCTTGCCTCAATCTAGCCCCCTCCCTCAGCACTGGGAAGCCTGCGCTGGCACTCCACATCTCCCTCCCCCTCACTATCCTACCGTGGGGCTGGAGCTCACAAAAATCTACTAGCCTGGGGGTGAGCAGCCCCCCCCAACCCAAAAAAGGTTCTCCACCCCTGCTATACATAATGGTACAGGAGCAATGGCTACAGGAGGCTCTGACATGGCCATTCACAGCAGGAGATACTATTGAGCAGTGGCTCGCAAACTTATTTGATTGCACATACACACCAGTAGTTTAGTCTAGGGCGAGATTAGTCTAGGGCCAGGACCCTTCAAAGGCTATTAGATTTTGGGGGGTGAAGCCAAAAATTAGGGGGATTAGTGTGTGGGAGGGTGGGCATGGTGCAGGAAGGGGTGAATACTTGGACTACAGTGCAGGGGGCTCCAGGCTGCATTCAAGGGAATTGGAGCGTGGGAGGGAGTTCAGGGCAGGAGGCTGGGGTGAGAGTGCGGAGTCAGGGCAGGAGCTGGTTCAGGACTGAGGTGTGGGCTCTGCAAAGGAAATAGGATGTTGGACGGGGCTGCAGCAACAGAACAGGTAGCTCCAAGCAATCCACACTCACTTGCAGGCACTGCTCCCCACAGCTCCCACTGGCCAGGAATCACAGCCAATGGGAGCTGCAGAGGGTGGTGTCTGCAGCTGAAGGCAGCACCAGGACAGAGCTTCCCACTGAGATGCTCAGGCACAGTTACATGATGTGAGGGGTGGGAGGGAAGGAGAACAGCTTGAGGCCCCCCTTAGCTCAGGACCATGAGCTGCAGCCTCCAAAGCCCCCTTCTTCATCTGACCCTGCCTGTGCCACTGCCCCAAGAACACATACCTCCTCCCTGCTCTGAAAGCAGAGTGGAGAGTAGCAGCTGCTGGCCTGACATTACCATTCTCTGCTGCTGGTGGTGGCACTGTCTTCAGAGCTCCACTTCTAAACCTTCTCACACACCTCCAAAATACACTCTGCATCCCTCTCAAAGGGCAAGCAGGAGCATTCTCCTGTGGCCAGCTTAGTCCTAACAGCTTGAAGCGTAACACACTGCAAGAACCAGGTGAACGTAAAAGAGGGGAGTCTCAGCTTACCTTCACCAACATGTCAGCCACATGCATGTTTTGAGAATCCTCGGCAAACACAGAAGTGAGTGCCTCGACATACCAGGATCCGCGCTTGGTGTTTCGCATGGCAGCTGTGCCTGAAAAGACAGTGTGTGTTAGCCCATGAGGAAAACAGAGGACAGACAGACACAGGAAGATCCAGAGAAGGAAGTCTCTAGAGGACACAGACAGGGAAACTGCTCAAGCTCAGAGGAGAGCCACCACTGTTAATAGCCTCATGGGCAGGAAGACACCTCCACGGGTCCCTCCCTGATACCTTTCAGACAGGCATAGCCACAGATCATGTCAGAACATGTGGGCAATCGCAGCCTGGGATTCTCCTCCTTATTGGCATCACTCTCCTCACAGCCTGGAGAGTCAGAGCGCTCTTTCCCATCCTTCTGATCCACTCCTCGGTCTGTCTCATCTGGAGGAGGGAGGGGAAAAAAAAACAGAGAAAGAAATTACTCCTAACCCTCCCTTATATTCCCCCAATCACTGAACTCCATCTGCTTGTCTAGTACTGGCTTCCTTTGTCCAAGACCCCCTGTGACAGCTCTTCTTGCAAAAATATTCTCTACAGCTGCTGCATTTTTGTATATGTATCTTATCAAATTTCAACAGAAAATCTTTTTTTCCTTGCCTACCACATTTAAACTCCTCTTTCCTTCTACATTTGGTCTTCTACGATTACTGGAAGCAATAGTAACAGTTAATACAGAGCCAACACTTCCACAGCTAATTTAGTATCACTGATGTAGTATCACCATCTCTTATTCACTGTCTATACATTACAGTATAGCATAGCTTTATAATCACTGAGCATGTGGGTGTGTTGGGATTTGGAATTTTGGCCAGGTTTTAAGGAGTGTGATGCCCCTTCCCAACTAAAGCCCCAAATCTTCCCTACAATCCTAGGATAGCAATGTTTCTGCTAACATAGCAGTTCACATGTCAAGTACTGCAACAGAATCCATTTAAACCTATTCGTTTTCACTGAGATGAAAATTAGGAACCCCTGCACTGTCCAGCTGCACTTCTGGATGGATTCTCTGTACAGCCATGAAGATTAGAAACATTTAAAAATTAGAGCCTCAATACTGCATGAATAGGAGGAGATACCACAATGTGCTAGTGTATACTTCACTGCAATGAACCGACCCCGTCCAATCAGACCAGAGATGACAGATGTTTTGCATTCCTCTCCACCCTCTACTCAACTAAAGGTGACTTTCACAAGAAAAAAAAAGTGGTTCTTTTTTAGTTCTTTATAATGTATGAAGACTGAAAGGGCATGGGTTTTCCATTCAATGTTTTTCCCCCCCCCTCCCGCATTCCCTTAGAAATTTCAGGGACAGAGAGTCTGGTATCTTCAGTTCTTTTTGCTAGAAGATTCAGATCTGAACTGCAAAGTCTCTTAGCTCTTAATCTGAAAGGACATGGAGAGGAGAGCATAAGAACAGAGATCTGAATCAATTCAAGATTGATTTAGTCCAGTGTCCTGACAGTAGCCAACTCCAGCTACTTCAAAGGAAAGAGTAAGAACATTGCAGCAGGTAGATGGGGAAGGGGAGATAAAGCTTCCCCTACACTGGGTCTCATGTAGCTGTCAAGCTAGTTTAAGTATGCTTAATATCCCTTCCATAATTTGGTAACATTAGTTGAGAAATGAACATTCTTATTGATACTCATGATAACCAGACTCCTCCTGGATTTTGGCCACAATGACTTCCAGCAACAGAGCTCCAAAATCCAAAAAAAGTATTTATTGTGTGAAATTTCACACCTTTTAAAGCACTTAACTTTCCCTTTGTCCTTATGTTACAAAAGAGAACAGAATTGCTCATTTTATCTTTTGCAGACCAGTCACTGCACAGGCTTATCATATGCCCTTTATCTCCAATCTTTATAGTCCCTTCATAACAAGAGTTTCTCTCATTGCTCTGCTCTGAACCCCTCAAAAGCTGCAATATCCTTTTGGAGATGGGATGACCAGTGCTGAACACAGTATCCAGATGAGACTAAGCCAATGATTTATACAGATGCATTATAATGCACTCTGTATCATTCTACATCCCATTCTTTATACATCCTAGCATTTTGTTTCTCCTCCCTTTTTTTCTTTTTAAACCACAGCTTCACACAGAGTAAAGTTCATTATTGAACTATCTATAATGTTGCCTAGGTCCCTTCTCTGAATTGACATAGTTAATTTAGACTGCTACCAGGCTTATAAGTAATTTAAATTTTTTCCTCCAACATGCATTAGTTAGTATTATCAACACTGAAATTCATTTGCTATTACGTTACCCAGTCCCCTAGCTTTTTTCCTCTCAATTATTAGTCAGGCATTTACATTAAGCAGATGTTAACAAAAAACAGAAAAATATAGAATTTTAAACTAACAAACCAGAGTCTTTTAATACCCTAAAAACCATATAGTCATCTGTAAAGATCTCCTGCAAGAACAGGTTAGATGAGATTAGATATTTCTAATGGAAAAATAAGTGAAGAGGGGAAAGAGCTGATGGACAACTTTTAAAACAAAAAGAACCTTTTAGAACTGCTTTAGACAAGAAAGACTTAGAAAAGGGTACAAGCTCTTTTTTTTTTTAATAGTTTTTCAGGTAACAGGTGTATTTTCACTTCTCTACAAGAGAGGATCTGCTGGCACAACACAGGGAATATTATTATAATCATACTAACATTTTACTGTATGAAGTTTCCACATGGATTACCATATAACTACAAGCCTTTATGATACTTTAAAAAAATCTGAGTACCTCTTTGCCTAAGCATTCTTATTGAGGCCTACACAGAAGTTTTTATTTTAGAAATCAGGGAGATTTCCAAGTCTGATTTAAATTTACCAAATTCAAATAGCTGGCTTAAATTTTGCTCAAACATCCCAACTTTAGAAATGAACTTTCAACCCAAAATTTGTGAGGAAGTTGCAATCAATTATGAAGTGCTGCTTTGAAGCACTTGCTCCTCTTTCCCCCTTCCCCTTGCTGCCTCTTTCTGATAGAAGCAGTAAGGGGGAGGAGGGGAGGAGCGACTAGTCGTTCCCATCCATACCACTGACACAGACAGAAAGACAGCATGTTCAACAGATGCTGTAAAGAGAGAGCATCTGTGTTGGTTTGTATCATAGCATCAGGGCCAAAAAGAGACAATCACTTGGGAAGGATCTGCATGCTGTAGAGCAATATTAGAGTTACAAAAGGACCAAGAATCGGCACAGAAAAAAAATAAGTGTGATGGGGACAGCGAAGTAGAGAAAAGGAGATTACTACAAGATTAAAAGGACCCTGGAAAAGGGTTAGTAGGACAAGTAGGAGACTATAGACTTGTTGACGTAGGTGGCAGGATGTGGGGGTATATGTAATTTTATTCCTGGGAGAGTTCTGTGCCAAACA
Source organism: Pelodiscus sinensis (assembly GCF_052426305.1). Lineage (NCBI taxonomy): Eukaryota > Metazoa > Chordata > Testudines > Trionychidae > Pelodiscus > Pelodiscus sinensis. Next base: position 142,386,494 of record NC_143052.1, on the reverse strand, counting down.
ATTCATTTAAATTACAATACAGAGGTACAAGAAATGCTGTCAGAAGCAGTGCAAAGGCGTGGGGGAGTTAGGGGTAATAGAGGAGCTGATGTAGAGGGAAAGAACTTGGAGTGAACCTGGTGGGTTTTTGGTATGGTTGGGAAAACAGGGTTTTTTGGGGCGTTGTGCATGGAGAGAGGAGAGAAGGAGGGAAATTGTTTTGGAGTTAGGGAGCCTCCCCCATGTAGATGCTGGCTGACTCCAAGCTTCTTCCATTCAGTTAGGCATACCTGTTGCTATCCTAATACCCCCATACCTATGTGTCCCTGGTGCCTCCCTGCACCAACCTTTCCCCCCCCCCCCCCCCCCCCCCCCCATTCCCATTCAGCCCTTGGCTTAATGCCTCTGTGCTGTCATCCCACTACTTTCTGAGCCTATGCCCCAGTCTGTCCCTCTCGCTAGCCATTCTGAACTCCAGTCTAAGACCCATGTCCAGCAAGCCTCTCTGTCCTAACCTGGCTCTGTGGGTAGTATTCTCTGATGAACTTTTACTCCTGGGTAAATTTTGTGCCACTGCACAAACACGGAATTCCCTCCATGCCTCCAAAATACATTCTGCCCTCAACGTGCTGTAGAGCTGTTTTTTGCTCAGAGAGAGGTGGGGCATCAGACCAGCCTGCTGCATTTATGCTGCTGGCTGTTCTGGTGCCACAGCAGCTCTGCTGGATGAAAGGGAGAACTGCAGCATGTTGGGAGCAGAATGTATTTTCTGTGAATCCTGCCCCCTTGCAAGATATATTATTTTGTGGGGAATTCATGTTGCACAAGTGACAAGCAGTGAAAAGCAGGATGCAGTGTGTAGTTACCTCTGGCAATGAAAGGTAGAAGTGAAAGGCTCTGGATGCTCCTCCTGACAGAGCCTTTCCCACCTGCCTCTTCACTGCAAGAACTTTTGTCTACTACTACAGACCTTCACTATGGTGGGGAAAGGCTCCAGCAGTGAGACACTGCACTGATTAGAATGGGAGGCACTGCTTGGGTGTGCAAAAAGCCACACAAGGTGTACATCCTAAGGTGTACATCAGGCATGTATCTACTCACCTAAACAGTTCATCAACTACTTTATTTATAAGCATGCTAGGGGGATGTGCAGTGAATGTATCCTTCATGCTACCATGCAGACAGAGCCTATAAATGGGGAAGAGAAAGGACTTCAGGAATAAAAGGAGACAGAGAGGAAGGAAGAGACACGGAAAATGATTTGGGGACCAGAGGGGGGATAAGAGGAAACAGCTCTGACACTAGGAGAAGCCCGGTCTGGGAGCACAGGAAGGAGAAAGAGGAGACAACAGCTCCAGGACACAGGGAAAAAAGGTAGGATTTCAGGCAAGACTCAAGAGTATAGCTGCACAGGGATTACTGTATCATTATATGTACTTACTCCCCCATGCAGGCATAGCAAGAGAAAACCTTAAGTGGAAGTACCATGATAGAACTTGCATTCCCAAGGCTCCATGGGGTCTGTGATTAAATGCATACACCCCATGCAGAGTGAGAGGCACTTACAGACAACAGAGGTGGTGGCAGCGGCAGGGTAGAGGGAGGTGAATGTGGGTTCCACTTACACCTGAGAGAAGCAAAGAGGAGAGTTGACAGCAAACTGAATGGGAGGGTGTGCCACTGTGTGTGTAAACCAGAGTCCAGCTTTAATGTCGTGCCAAGTATCTGGCTGTCATGATCTCTGCATTACTCACCTCCACGACAGGCCTGAATGAAGAACATTTTGGGCTTGTTCTGGAGATTTGGGCAGTTTGCATTATCAAAGAGCCTGAAAATCTCCTGCAACTGTGAGAAGGAAGAAAAAAGAGCTAAACACATGTGCTTGGTACCTCCCTCTTCCTTCCATATGTGTATTCTCTTTCCCTTTCCATTTTCTATAATTTCCCTTTATGCTTCTTGCATAAAGTATTACACTGACTTCCCCACCTCTACACATGTGCTTTCAAACTCCCCATCACCTGCTTGCCCTGCCAATATTCCTCCTCCCCATTACTATTTCCTAACGCTATGGAAGTGATTATTATGTAGGAAGGTACCTGCAGTAACTTGCCATCAACTCCATAGATCCCACCCTCAATGCCATGTGAGAGTAGGGCCACAATGCAGGAATCCACATCTCGGTGTGCTTGTAGCTGAGAGAACCTTTGCAATGCCTCCAGCATGTCCTGGAGGGAGAGAAACACACTCAGTGTTCCCTTCAGAAAGGGAAACAAAGGGAAGGAGCCAAATGATGCGCCTGGGGAAATTTTTTGCCACTGTGCATTCAGAATATGCACAGAAATCAAAGGTTTTTGTGCTGAATTTCCTTTTCCTTCATAGAAATAAGCTGCTGGCCACCACTAGAGGCTTCTAGACCCCACAGAGCACAGCTCAAATTGCTGGGGAGGGAGGGAGGAGGAAAAGTGCATTGGAGGATTCAGGGCAGCTGCAGTTATCAGCACACACTGAAGGAAGGAGGCAGCATGCAGGACACTCCACACAAGCCTGGGATCCAGTATCTGGCTTTTTTCTCCCTCTGGATCCCTGGACTCTGAAAGGAGAAGGGGGTGTGAGCATCTGGTCCAGGAATTGCCCAACAGCTGGACTCTAAGGGGTAAGGGCTAGGGTGTGCATGTGAGCATCTGGGCTGGAGGGTGACCTGCAGCTGCGCTCTGGAGGGGAGGGGGCAAAGGAACAGGTACTGGGTTGTTGCAGGGGTTTCCTTAACTCTCTACTCCTGTAGGAATTTGTGTGTACAGTTACATATATAGTTGCTGATTGTATTTATGAAAACATTATGTAATCACGCTAGCTTAAATTACCAAAATAAGTGATTTCAAAATACTATATACAGAATTTTAAAATACTGTGCACAAAAACTGTTAATTTTTTATGAAGAATTCCCCTAGGAGTAAAGCGAAACACAAATATAATTTAAGGGGAGAAGAGGAAGAACTATTCAAATAGTTTTGAACAGTACTAAAATGCTTCTATTTCATTCCTAAAGATTCCAAAACATTTTGTAGGCTCTTCACAGAAATCACTCAACCTCTGAAATTCAGATGTTGAGGGTGAGGCACAGCCATTTAAGCGGGATGAAATTCCATAGACAATTACAGTGAAAGCTGTGTTATCTGGCACTCATAGGGAACGGGGGTAGCTGATTAATTGAATGTGCAGAACAAAGCAGCTCTGCCTCCACTCCATACTGACAAAACTGGCTCAAGGCAGACTGAGGCGGAAGGAGACTGATGATGTCAACTGGCAGTGCCAGTTGTTAGAAGCCCCACAATGGCCAGCTGGACAGGCAGGAGTCAGGCATGTGCACCTGAAGATGCAGTAGTATTGTTAACCAGCTTTGTGGCTGGGGACACAGTGTCAGGTAACAAAGTTTTCACTGTATCCTTGCATAGGGAACTTAGATTGACAAAGTATAATTTGCCAAAACTAAAGTCTGACCAGGATACTGGGACAGCTTTTGGGATAAGTGCCCACAATAATTCAGGTACTCAGATACTAATGTTGATGAACATGGCAGAACTGTTTACAATGGATCAATATAACCACAGCTTCTTGGGTTTGATCTGTTATGCAGAAAATGGCTTCTGCAGCAGCACAGCACCTGTTAGTGGGCATTCATTTAGTTCAGTACTGATACAGAGGGAAGGATGCTCCTGCAAAATGAACAACATAGAACAAGTTTGCTGAGGAGACAGATGTCTACCAGCAAGACAATAGGCCTGGCAGTCAAGAGACCTGGGTTTTAAGAAAGTCTCTTACTTTACTTGCCACAAGATTTTGTATAAATCATTTTAGTTTCACAATCTACAAAGTGCATTTGTGTGCCACATACTGTGAGACTTAATCAGTGAACATCTATGAGGTTCTATGAGATCCTCAGAATGGAACAAGAGAAATGCTGATTATTTAGCCAGAACAAAATAACCCCACAACTACTACCCTTTGTTAATGTTAAGTTAAGCATGTTAGAGAAACATGTTAGGGAAAAAAAATAGTACCATAATTTAGCGAATATAACCCGCGGGTTATATTCGTTTTTACAAACCCTGCACCCCTCTGCGAGGTATACAGAATTTTTTTTTACTCACCAGGTGGTGAGCTCTCCGTTGCCTCTTCTTGTGTCTAGCAGCCACCAGCCTCCAGGCGGGGGAATGCTCACCCCCCCCGTTTCTGTGAAGCTGCAGGAAGGGGCAGGGGAGCGCTCATTCCCCTGCCCCTTCCTGTGGCTGCGTAGGAACCAGGCGGTGAGTGCTCCCCAGCCCAGAGGCGGGTGGTTCCTGCTCCCCCGCCCCTTCCTGCGGCTGCGGAGGAACCTGTGGGATGAGCACTCTCCCTGCCAGAAGCTGGCGGCTGTGCTGGAACCTGAGCCATGAGTTGCTAATCCCCCCACACCGTAAATATACCCCCCAGCAAATATACCCCCGGCACAGAAAAGTCTTGTATGTTCGTGCGTGGGGTATACAAGATTTTTTTTACTCAAATAGAAAAAAACCTGGGGTATATTAGGATGAGGAGTATATTCACTAAATTATGATACAGCTGCAGTTAAAACCACCACCCTTACTACTGAAGAGCATGACAGTAGTACGGTAACATCTCTAAAGACTGAAACCTTTAACAGACCACACATTCTCCAACACAAATATGTACATGGAAATGTTAATCTTAGACTTTCCATATACAGACTTAAAACAATTTTCATATTGTTGACTTTATGCTCATTGACACCTCCTCTTACTAGGGATATTAAAACTTACTAATCAAGTAGCCAATAAAAATTCTATCGACTACTCAATTAGTTGATAAAGGAAGGCAGCCAGGACCAAACCCCACCGCCGCTCTGCAATTTAAAATGCAGAAGCCAGGCAGCCTGAATCCCAGCTACATCAAATTGCACAGCTACAGTGGGGTTTGGTTCTGGATCTGGCATGAGCAGGGACTGAGCCAGGCTGCCTGCCCACCTCGCTCCTATTACATTTTAAATGCAGAGCTGCCCGTTCCCCCCAGCACTGTTCCCCCAGTACTACCTGCTTCCCCCACACTACTGCAGAGGCAGCCATACAGGCTGCTCTGGCAGTGGCCCTTATCCGCGAGGGGCCCAGTGGGGAGTTGGGACCCCCGTGGACAGGGGCCGCTGCCAGAGCAGCTTCCCCTCTGCTGGCTCCCCTCCCCCCACGCTACTGCCTCTGCAGCAACAGAAGGGAGGGAACAGGCAGCACTGCAGAGCTGGTGCTCGGGGAAACAAGCTTTTAAGTCAGCTCCCCCCAGCACTGGCTCCTCCTTTTCCCCTCCTCCTTGATGCTTCCATAGCAGAAATGCGAGTAGTCGACTACTCACTTACATACCTACCCTCTATCATCACCAGCCACATCCACTGACTGTCAGCTTGTCTCCACAGAATCTATTCCCAGACACCCATGCAATTTGCTACAACCCCACTCTCTAGGCAGCAAGAGAACCTCCTCACCTGCATAGTTTGATCATGTAGGACAGTCACTCTGTAACCAAGATGCTCGAAGAGCATCTCCAGAGCAGTGTAGTCCACATCTCCACCTGAGCGGAACTCCAGGTCCTTTTCGCTGCTGAAATTTATGTTGCTGAGCACAAGTGCTAGGCCCCGGGGCTGTGATATCAATTTATATGCCTGTCAAGAACAGAGAAGGTAAGAAATAGGTAAACACAGCTATGCAGGAGAAGAAATGAAGTCACAGGGTAATACACACCCAACTTCTTTACTGTGATGAGGTATGCAAGACCTTTGAGACACAAGAAATGCAAGAGTAACACAGAGAAATTCTCTTAGACAAGAAATGCTCTTTTCTCTTTTCTATGTGGGGGAAATTCTTCATCATTTAAACAGGTACTGCGACATACAGACCAATGGAGAATTGGATACTTCTCCCATAGGATTTGTACAGTATACAAATTCAGATGCTGTGAATCTGGGGAGCAATTCCTCCCTTTCCAGCTGAGACAAAACTGAAGTAGCACAGTTGGTCCTGAGAGGCAGGATAGGCAGCTCCAACTCAGATGAAACAGATATGTGCATGGACTGATAAGCACATGTAACTGCAAGCATTGGCATAAAGAGGGACTGACTACAACAGCTGTCTCTAGGTATTCCAGAAGCACGTGTCTGTAGCACAGGATTATGGCACTCACCCACAGTTCTCTCAGACTCTTACTGGTGCGAGTCACATTAGGTGGAAAATGGGTGGTGATGTCTTTCAGTTACATGTGCATCAATATATATTTACAGCCCCAAAATGCATTTTTCTTCACTTAGCTTCTTTGTGGAGTGCTCTTTCTTCAGCTGACCCATCCAGAAATTCCACTTGTAGGGATTAAGGATGTAAAAAAGACTAGTTGACTAGTCGACTATCCAATAAGCATTTGCTTATAGGATAATATTTTGACTAGTCAATATCACACCCTCCCCCTCCCACCGTTGCACTTTTCAAAGGGGCAGCTGTGGAGCCCAGGGTCAGCTAGGGAGTCCCCAGCTGACCACGGGCTCCACAGCTGCCCCTTTGAAAGGTGTACAGGCGGCACAGTTTCAAAGTGGAAGCCATCTCCGCCCGTTTTAAAGGGGCAGTGGAGCCTGGGGTCACCCTAACCCTAACCCCAGCTGATCCTGGGTTCTGGGCAGCTGCCTTGGAGCCCGGGGTCAATTAAGGACTCCCTAGCTTACCCTGGGCTCCTAGGAGCATGCAGTGTAGTATGGAGCCCGGAGTCAGTGGGAGACTCAGTCCCCCGCTGACCAAGGGCTCCATGGCTTTGAAATGCACAAGAGCCCCTGCTCTTGTGCATTTCAAAGTAGGCACGCTGGATGCAGCCCGGAGTCAGCAGGACTTCACGCTGGCTCCAGCTGTATGCGGAGTTCTGCATTCTTCCCCTGAAATGTAGAAGACCCCAGCAGGTACTCTTGTACATTTCAAAGGAGGAATGAGGAAGTGCCTATCGCAGTGGTCCCCAACTTTTTGGGGCTGCTGAGTGCCTGGGGGCGGAGCTGCTCATACGCCGGTCACGCAGGGGAGGGACCACGCACACTCCCAGGGGCGGGGCCGCCCACACGCCACGCACCTGGGCTGGCACAGACCTCGCACTGCACACCCAAGGATGGGGGCTGCGTAACCGCCATGTGCCTGGGGCCGGCACCGCCCATGCGCCGCGCGCCCAGGGGCAGGGCCGGCCCCGATCACTTGGGCTGGCACACAGAAATGGCCCGGCGGGCGCCATGGTGCTCGCGGGCGCCATGGTGCTCGCGGGCGCCACGTTGGGGACCACTGGCCTATCGACTGGTCGAGTAACCACATTTTAACATCCTTAGTAGGGATGAAGTACTCCCTCAATTCCTGCCCCATCAAGTACTCACCAAATGCTGGTGAGCATGATAGAATTCTGGGGTGCATGGCTTCACCATAGTGCAAGGAGGACCATCTCCATTATCTAAGGAATGGTTCATCGGCTCTGTTTGAGAGATACAGAAATCAACAATGAAAAAAACAAAAGATTTGGTAGCAAAACATAGTTAAAATTAAACAGCTAGTTGGACACAGTATACAGGTATTACTGCTTTTACTGGTGTTTGCCCTGCACAGACAATACTTTTCATATAAAGACATTGGAGCCTATTGTTTCCTGCACAATCAACAAAATTGTTTACCAAGTTCCAATCAGTTACATCCATGCAAACCCACTGAAGATAACTAGGTTGGGGATAAGTGACAGTTTGTTTTGTCAAGCTGGGCTTTCTCCTGCTCATCCATCATCACCAGTAATAAAACTACTGCAGGCCAATTATGCCTTCAGTGACACTCACGGAATCCTACTGTTTTTAATAACTTTTGTACCAGTGTAATTAACTGGAACTGCACAACAGGGAAAAGAAACTAGATCACTCCTGAGCCATAGCGTTTCTGCAGCAGTAGAATCTTTTTAGTTATTAAAATGTGTACAACTGAATACACATAGGAAGCAGACTTCTGAAAAGAGATCATTTTAGTCACTTTTCAATGACCTGCTACAAGACTGGGATCCCATGGTCCCCACAGACTCAGCTGCCGTAACAGTGGGAGCAGGCAAAATGTACTTTGTTACAGATGGTACTGGGTGGGCAACAAAACAAAAACCAGATTGTGGTAATTTGCAGAAAAATATTAAATCTCTAAACAGTTTACTAAAAGTAGCCTATTCAAGAAATTGCTAAATATTATTCCTGAGCATCTTTCTCTCCTTTACATGTTAATCTCTCTTGTTCCAAATGCAGTGAAATATATTGGCTCAAGGCCAGTCAGATAATCACATTCTCAGGTTTTGTTTTTCTGTGATGTCACATGGTGTCACTGTTGTATCAGCTTGCTGTCAGTGTTGTGAGCAGTTTTTCTGTGAAATGTTTTTCAAAAAAGCAATAGTAATCCTGACATATAAATAATTTGATTGGTATAAGTTCTAGCAACAGTGTTTGAGTGGTTTAAACAATTACTGGGTTCTTTTAAACAACTTTTTATAATCTTTAAAACATTCTGCACCTTTCAAGGCAAAACTGTGGTGCAATTTGTTTTGATGTTGTGTGAGATATACACAGGACAATTCAATTAGAATTTCCGCAATGCAAAGAAAGGTTTTGTTTTGTTAATTGAAAGCTTTTAATTGTTAAATTTAAGAAATAGATAGAAAAAGGTAGGATGTCTAATATAAATTGACTTTTTTCTTTTTTTTTTTAAAGTAGCATGGGGGAGTCCGTCTTTCTTTCAGGGTCTAAAGTATTTGTGAGTGGGATAAAAATGCAGTAAAAATGCAGGAACAGCAGCGGGTATTACAAGGCAGAACTGAAGTGGGATTAAAAAAATAGTCATATGCAGGTACTAGCTGGCAATACTTCCTCACAACACAATTCTTAGGGCTGACTATATTTCACATGCGCCATTCCCACAGAGTGACAGGGCATGCTCCCTTCAATCCAGCCCATGGAGGCAAAACTGGATGTTCTTTGCAGATGCTGCTCCTGGCTGGTCAATGCTAAAGTGGAACTGGGGACAAGAAATGAAAGCAGGGAACCTGTCCGTTGGTGTACCATTAAAATCAATTACCTATCCAGGCCCTAAAAGTGCACTCCGATGAAAAATGTCTAATGAAGTTTCTTTACAATAATTCACAAACAAAATTGGACTTAAATTTTAAAAAGTGTTAAGATAAGCAATGTTAACATTCAAAATATTTTTCCAATAACTTCTCCTTCCCAATAGATTAAGGGTGGCAAACCAACCATACTTACTCATAACGATATTAAGAAGAATTGTTAATGGTAAGATTAAGAGCATTTGATAGCTATATTTTAAAAGGTTTGTAATTATGTAGCTTGACTGAGCACAGATGAGATAATAATTAGACCACGGCCTTGCTAGAGTAAGTGTGATTTTTCACATCTTCCTTTACATAGAATTGCTAGTATACTTAACATGATATTGCTTACATAACAAAAGTAACATCTTATATGTTGGAAGATGTAAATAAGAGATACAAAACCACGCAATAATAAATAAGACCTCTTCTTTCTCTGAGAAGACCAGGATAGGGTGACATGGCAATATGAGCCAGCAACTGCAAAACCAGCAGGAAAAATGCAGAAGTTGGGCAACCAAAGCTTATATGACTTACTTAAAAATGAAAGAGTAGTGCTAAAATCTGACAGGCTAAAGATTACTTTAATCTGTAATGTCGAAATGTAATGCCGAACCAGACCGGAAACTGGGAAAAAATGGGACTGAGGGACCAGGCCAAGGGATGAGAGAAGGCAATGTCTATTATGCACGACAGAAGAACTTCCCCGTGCCCCAAAATGTGGTAACATTTGGCTCCATTTACTAATTCTGTCTTGTCAGTTATTTGTTTGGCATAAATTTATGTCCAGATATAAGTGACTATTAGAATGTCTGAAACTGTATTAAGAAAGGAAAAAATTGAATAAGCCTAAATTGGGTGGACATGTGACTTGTTGATCAACTTTTACCCCCTAGTATTGTCTCTTTACTCTTTCTCTCCTATGCTAGGTGGGGTAAGGAGCTAAGGGAGGCAAAACCCCTGAGTTTGGATGAGACATCCCAGAATGAAGAGCATGACAAAGACCCAGCAGGGTTGGGGCCTATGTAGGTAATAAAAAGAGAGAGTGGGGACCTATATTCCCTGTAAGGTGCAAGGCCACACAGCTACACAGCAGGTTATCAAAGGCCATACAGACATGCAGCCACAAGGGCTTGGAGAGGCAAGATAGGGGCGGGCAAGGCTGCTGTGGCAGGGAGAGGACTGTTAAGATTCCCCCACCCCCCTGCTGTAAGCCCTGGAGCAGCATGCACCCCAAATCCTGGATCCCTGCCCCACCCCAGAGACTGCTGCCCTAGCAGCACCCCACCCTTTACCCAAGTCCTGAGCCCCCTCCTACATTCCAAACTCCCCAGCCCCCACATATCACCTCCATGTAACAAAATTCATTCAGCAAACAGATGTAAAAAATAAGAAGGAACTTTGGTGGGGACTTGAGCAAGGGGACTGAAGGGATCACATTTCTTGTCAGTATTACAATTTGGGGGGAGATTTAACTCTGTCTTATTATAAATTATTAAAAATTGCCATTTGCTGCCTTTTTTATTTATTAGATCATAACTCGTTACTAGGTGATCCACAGAACTGAATCAATACAGCATGAATATACCACAAAGAGTCCATCAGGGTGAATTCGGGGACAGTCCATAAAAGAGCTAAAATTGGACCCATCCATAAAAACATTTAGATTCAGTAAAACAACACTGAGATTTACATAGGAGCCAGAGTCCCTCCCACTTGGTCCCAGGGCAAGCTCTGTGCCATAGGGCAGCTCCAGGGAGTCTACAATTCTACAGGGAGGGGAATCTGCTGGTAGGAGCTCCTTCAACCTGGTTCTGGTTGACAGGGGGGCTGCTCTTTCTCCACCTCTGTCTTTGAACTCTTCTTTTGACACCACTGCTGTGGGCACAGCAGTTACATAAGGTGAGCGTGAAGCACACATCCCTTCTTGGGCCAATGGGGGCAGGTGCCAGACAACAAGATACCCCATGCCTATCACTCCACTGGAAACATTTGAATGAATATGGGGAAGGATCAGGCCCAAGCGAGGAGGTTCCCTAGCTTGTGAGAAAAGAGGATTAGAACTACTGTTAGGGTAAGAAACTGCATGTAACAAGTTTCTTAAGAGTACAGTAAAACTCCGATAGTCCGGCATTCCTGATGGTCCGGCACCATCAGGAACCCGGAAGTACTCCAGGCAGCCGGACCATTGGAGCTGCTCTGCCCCTAGCTTCCCCGATTCAGCCGCTGCTAAAACTGACCAGTGGCTGAATCAGGGAAGCCGGGGGCAGAGCAGCTGGAGTGCTGCCGGGTAGGTCCCGTAGCACTGCCCCTTGGGACTGCGGGACCCAACCCGGCAGCACCCCAGCTGTCCCCGATTCAGCCGCTGCTGAAACTGACCAGCGGCTGACTCCAGGAAGCCTGAGACAGAGCTGCTCTGCCCCGGGGTTCCTGGAATCAGCCCCTGATCAGTTTCAGCAGCAGCTGACTTGGGTAAACCTGGGACAGAGCAGCTGGGGTGCTGCCGGGTTGATCTGGCAGCACCAAGGGTTGGCGCTACCAGACCAATCAGGCAGTGCCCCAGCTGCTCTGTCCCAGGCATCTGGATTCAGCCGCTGTTGAAACTGACCAGCGGCTGACTCCAGGAAGGCCGGGGCAGAGCAGCTCTGCCTCAGGCTTCCTGGAGTCAGTCACTGATCAGTATCAGCAGCGGCTGACTTGGGGACGCCTGGGGCAGAGCAGCTGAGGTGCTGCTGGGTTGGTCCAGTAGCGCCGCTCCTCGGCGCTGTGGGACCAACCCGGCAGCCCCCCAGCTGCTCTGTCCCAGGCGTCCTGATTCAGCCGCTGCTGAAACTGACCAGCAGCTGACTCCAGGAAGGCTGGGGCAGAGCAGCTCCCCTCACAGACCGGCTGCCTGATACAGAGGCAGCAGCGTGGGGTGACAGCAGCCTCCGTCTGGAGGCAGGGGGTGGTGGTGTCTGAGCTCTCGGATCCGTCGTGAGCCAGAACTGAGCCAGGCTGCCTACCCACCTAGCTTCTAATACACTTTAAATACAGAGCTGCAATGGGGTAAATCCTGGACCTGGTGCAAGCTGGGACTGAGTCGGGTTGCTGGCCAGCCTGCTAAAAATGTACTGGCAGGGGGAGATTCGTATAGTCTATAGCATTAACTGATAAGCTTTTGTTTACTGTTTAATCGACTACACTATTACATCCCTATTTAGAAACGTGAATCAGTCTGACTGTAGTTTGTTCAAGAACTCCCCCTAAACAGTCAGAGCTAGGACCACCAAATTTAGTAGGCAGCTTCCTTTTACCATAACTTAAAGCAAGATCGGGGTGTGGTTGTGCCAGGACAATGGGACACACCTGGAATGAGACTCCTTTCATAAAATGGAAAGGAAGGAGTGTGATAGCAGGGACAGTTATACACACGAATGACCACAGAGTTTAAGGAAGTGCCTCAGCCCTGTGGAGCAGCTGCTGGCTAGCAGCATGGCTCCTGCTACTCCCGGCCTACCTTGGAGAGCAGCTGCCAGTTACGGCATGGCTCCCACTGCCCAGATGACCATGCCACATATACACTGGCAATCTGTGCCACTTTGAGCTGGCCCTGGTGAGAAGATGGTGAGTGACCTGTGTGGCCCCAGGAGATCATGCCATATACTACCCTGCCCTGGGGAAAAGCCAGTGGATAGCCTGTGTGCCCATCCCTCCACCCTGGGAAGCAGCTGGCAGACAGTCTGTGCCCAGTCCTCACCCTGGTTCGGCCCCAGGGAGAAGCTGGCAGGTAGCCTGAGTGACCCTTCTCCAAGATGAAATTGATGGCCATCCCCTGACTCTTGCATCCCTCACCCCTGAGCTCCTCCTCACCCTCCAACCCTAACTGCTTGACCCCCCACATACGTAAGCCCTGCCCTGACTCCTGCACACTCCACACCCTCAGCCCTGAAGGATTTCAATAACACCAAGTAAGTGTTCTACTACTTAATATTACTTTTGTTCTTATTAAACCCAGTGTAAATAATTACTACCTGAGGGGGACAATAGCAATGCATCTCTCTCATTTGTAAAAGGGGTGAACAACTTATGAGCTCACTTTGTATAAACTTTAATGGATAGAAACACATTTATTTGGAGTTTTGGTTCCTTTGGAGCTGTGCATTTGGGTGCTGCATCAGGTCCCTGTGACTGAGCTACTCTAAGAGCTGAAGCAAAATGCAGGACAATGTAGCACTTTAAAGACTAACAAGATGGTTTATTAGATGATGAGCTTTCATGGGCCAGACCCACTTCCTCAGATCAAATAGTGGAAGAAAGTAGTCACAACCATATATACCAAAGGATACAATTAAAAAAATGAACAAATATGAACATATTTGTTCATTTTTTTAATTGTATCCTTTTTTTTAATTGTATCCTTTGGTATATATGGTTGTGACTACTTTCTTCCACTATTTGATCTGAGGAAGTGGGTCTGGCCCACGAAAGCTCATCATCTAATAAACCATCTTGTTAGTCTTTAAAGTGCTACATTGTCCTGCATTTTGCTTCAACTACCCCAGACTAACACGGCTACATTTCTATCACTATTCTAAGAGCTGAGCTACTCTAAGTGTCTGTATTGGTTGCTGTGGGCTGTGACCCCAACTCAGTGACTTCACTTGGGAAGGCCAGAGGTTGTGGCTCAGCAGAGCAGGGTGGTGGGGCACCCCAGAGGGCAGGTAGGTGAGCTCAGTGGTATGATCAGCCCATCAGGTAACAATCTCAAGGGACCTCTGTTACCAAACCAAAAAACACACATTTTTTGCGTATCTAATGGAGTTGGTTTTATGACTGTTTGAACCATTGTGAAAGCTAATTAGAAACTGATTGCTCTCTTCCATTTGGCTCAAAGTAATTTACCAGCAACATTCTCCCTCCAGCATTACACTCAAAAAAGCTGAACTCATGTATATTTACAATATCTTATGCCTCAGGATGTTCTCACTGAAAAGTGCATGTTACTATTAGATAGTCCAGATTTTAGGGGTAAGCAAAATAATGTGCAGTATTTAGGGGAAAGAGAGCAAGAAGTAGACTATTTTGCCTCTTGAAAAAGTGGCCAATTCAGCCTTCACTATGTCATGGATTACTCACCACCAATCCAGCGTGGCCTCTTTGGTGACAAGCAGGATTCACGAACTGGGAATAGAACACTAGACTCGCAGTCCTGGCCCAGCTGCAAGAGATCAGATAAATTCATGAAGTTACCAGTTGAAGATTCCTGCTAATATGTCCAGTTCAGAACTACAGAAATTAAAGAATTGAATATAAAGCTTTAAACCTTGAGATCACCAACTCTGATCCAGATCTAAGTCAGAAGGAACAGATGAATCTAGACAACAAGGCTGTTTTCTTCAGATTCAAGATCTCTTCCTCTCCATGCTCACCTAGTCCTACCCAAATCCCCTGTAGAGTTCCCCCCTCCTCATATTCAGGATACTTAATCTGGGAGCAGTTGAGCAGCCATCACATGGCCCTGGCCCCTCACTCTTCCACCAAGCCCACCACCACCAGCTTACCTTCCACATCTAAAGAAGGTGAGCGCTGCTGCACAGCTCTGCTGAGGAAATAGGCAGGACTCAAATTCTTTGTACACACCCTAGAGCAGGGGTAGGGAACCCAAGGCTTGCCTGGACCCGGCTGAGGTTTGGGGCTCTCTCCAAGCATTGGGGAGCCTCCGCTAGTGCTCTAGTCCCCACTGTTGTTCTCCACTTGGGGATGGAGCAAACAAACCCTATTAGCTTGGGCCTGAATGATTTTTCTGTGGGTCAGTGGCCCCTGACCCAAAAAAGGTTCTCTGCTCCTGCCCTACAGAGAATTTAGCCTCACATTCCTTTGATAATCACTTATTATTTCCAGGTTCTCCCTCAATCTCTTCTCACTACCAAAATCCAACTGTGTCCATAAGTCTTTTTTGTTTACATTCAAGGTACAGGCAGTCCCCGGGTTACGTACAAGATAGGGACTGTAGGTTTGTTCTTAAGTTGAATCTGTATGTAAGTCAGAACTGGCGTCCAGATTCAGCCGCTGCTGAAACTGACCAGCGGCTGACTACAGGAAGCCCGAGGCAGAGTTGCTCTGCCCCGGGCTTCCTGGAATCAGCCTCTGATCAGTTTCAACAGACTGAATCTGGATGCCAGTTCCGACTTACATACAGATTCAACTTAAGAACCCCAGGCGTCCCCAAGTCAACTGCTGCTGAAACTGATCAGCGGCTGATTCCAGGAAGCCCGGGGCAGAGCAACTCTGCCTCGGGCTTCCTGTAGTCAGCGCTGGTCAGTTTCAGCAGCGGCTGACTTGGGGACGCCTGGGGCAGAGCACCTGGGGTGCTGCTGGGTTGTTCCAGTAGCGCTGCTCCTCGGCGCTACTGGACCAATCCACCAGCACCCCAGCTGCTCTGCCCCAGGCGTCCTGATTCAGCCGCTGCTGAAACTGACCAGCAGCGGCTGAATCAGGACACCTGGGGCAGAGCAGTTGGGGTGCTGCCGGGTTGGTCGAGTAACGCCCAGAGCGGTGCTGCGGGACGAACCGGCAGCACCCCAGCTGCTCTACCACATGCGTCCGGAGAAAAGCCTGGACTGCTGGGCGGGGGGAGGGGTACTAGCTGCGCCCCCCCCCCCCCCCAGAAGACCAGGGAGACGCGGGCAGGGGACCGAGACGCACCGCGGTCCCGCCGCCCGGGTCCTCTGTGGCTTTGCTCCGCGTCTCCCTGGTCTGCTGGAGACCAGCAGACCAGGGAGACGGGGAGCAAAGCCGCGGAACACGCCGGCAGCGGGACAGCCGCGGCGCGTCCGGGCTGTCCGCTGCCCGCGTGCGCCGCGGCTTTGCTCCCAGTCTTCCTGGTCTGGGGAGACGTGGAGCAAAGCCGCGGAGCACGCCGGCAGTGGAACAGCCGCAGCGCGTCTGGGCTGTCCGCTGCCCGTGTGCTCCCTGGCTTTGCTCCCCGTCTCACTGGTCTGCTGGTCTCCAGCAGACCAGGGAGACAGGCAGCAAACCCCGTTCATATTTGCGGATCCGACATAAGTCGGATCCGCGTAACTCGGGGACTGCCTGTACATGCTCCCCTTCATAATCACATCTAATACTAAATGAGCTCCCTTCTCCAGATTCTGTAGTCTTCTCTTACCCTTGAAATCCCATTGTTTTGGCTTGGTATGGTCTTCAAGAGCATTTCCTCCAAGTGCTGCTGTTTGGTTTCTCGTAGAGCTTCACAGAAGATTGAAAAGGCTTCGGGGCCCCTCTTGGGCAGCAGATTGAGTAATTCCACATTTTGGCTGAAACTCCCATCCTTGGCCTGGATTCACAGAAAGGAAAATTAAGAAATCAGGAAAAGGAAAAAAAAAAAAAAAAAAAAAAGCACCCACAAAAAACACCACATCAAAAAAACCCATCCAGAATTCATTTTAAAATGCATCTCAAAATTAGTTTAAAATCTCTCTTCCCTCAGTTGAAATGCTTCATCATCATGGCTTCTATGATGAGTATCTTTATTTAATTTTTCATATTTCCCTCTACTCCATTCTCATCCCCATTTCTCTGTATGGTACATATCCTCTACTTCCTTTATTTCCATACTCTGTGTTCTAACACAATTCCCATCATAGCCCACCCACCCAGTTCCAGGTACCATATAGCGATATAAATATCTGTCAGAAAACGTACTAAGAAAACATTATGGTTATATAGTTAATTTGAAAAAAAGTGAGAAAATGCTATACATGAGTATCTAAAGTGGTAGGAAAAAACTATGACATAGTATTTAAGAAATAATATATGCTTGCATAAGTAAAGACAAATGTAATAAGAAATATCATTTATGTATGAACATTAACAGTTTTAGATGAAATTTCTTAGGGTTTAAAAAAGAAAAACTGTAGGAATTAGTACTGCTACATTGTGGTCATTTTTAGCTAGAATTCATCAAAATGGTCTGTCCCATGCACCCTTTGATGTCCAAAAGGGGGTTCACAGGAAAAGGAATCTCCAAAAACTTTTTAATCTTACAAGATGTGCAAGGAATGAAACAAGGGCCCCTGCAGAGCCCTCCATCATTCACTATGAACTCCACTATATTATTTCCACTGTTCAGGTAAATTAGCTATATAGATAAATGCACCTCAGCCTTCTATAGGTGAAGCTACTACAAGTTGCCAACTATATAGTTAGATTTACTTACACCTTATCTGATCAAAATCTAATTTTGAGCAGGATATTATGATTTTTTTCTTCTTGTCAAATTACAATAAGTACAAGTTTATC
This sequence comes from Pelodiscus sinensis, assembly GCF_052426305.1. Taxonomy (NCBI): domain Eukaryota; kingdom Metazoa; phylum Chordata; order Testudines; family Trionychidae; genus Pelodiscus; species Pelodiscus sinensis. The sequence continues at coordinate 142,369,049 of NC_143052.1, read as the reverse complement.
AGACAGTCAAGTAGTCACTTGATTAGTCGCTTCATCCCCCACCCCATCCTTGCTGTCTTTATCAGAGAGGCAGGAAGGGGGGGGAGCAGGAGCTGGTGCTGGAGGGAGCTGGCTTAAAAACTAGTTCCCCCCAGCACCCTCTCCACAGGGGGCAGGGGCAGCAAGCGTCCCTGCTGCTGTGCCTCTCCCTTTGAAATGTACAAAAGTCACCCGCAGTTCTTGTACATTTCAAAGGGAGAGGCGCAGTGGGACAGCAGGTGTCCCCCTTACTGACTAATCAAGTAATAGATGGAATTCCATAGGCTTCTCGATTAGTTGATAATCAAAATTTAACATCCCTATGCCAAATGTCACCTATTACTTATTGTTTTATTGCTAATGATATTTTTTTAAAAAAGGTCCTTGGGAATACTTCTATGCCAGGGAATTTTTTTACTTTTCTCTTTTTGTAGTTCAAAACAGTGGGGCTGGTTTTGATCTTTCATTTTTCCCTCTAAGTCAGAGGTGAAACCCTCAAAATTCCATCCTAAAAAGCAAAAAAAATTGTAAACTTATAACCACCTAAAAAGATATGTATATCCCAACTGATTATTACCCTATTGCACCAAATGGGGCGGGGAGGGGGGAATGATTTTTGATGAGGAGCCACTCCAATATTCTGGAAAGTGGTTGAGGGCTGCACTTTTCCAGGATATTAATGGAGGAGACACTGGGTCTGGGATGGAGATTGGGTGCAGAAGGGAGTTTGGGTAAGGGACTGGGGTGAAGGAAGAGGTCTGGGATTTGGGAGGGAGTTTGGGCAGAGGCGGCAGTTGTGACCTGGGGCAGTGGACTGGGGTGCTGGAGGGTACAAGGGTTTGGGGTCTGACCTAGGTCAGGTGATTGGGATGTAGGGTCTGGGAGGGGCTATGGATTCAGGAGGGGGATAGAGGGTTGGCTTATGGGCAGTGTTCCCTGTAACATTTTCTGTCCTTGAGCGGGTTGAATTTTCTTTTGGGCAGGTTGAAATTTCTTATGTGCACCATCAATATTGAGGGAGGGGTGTATATGGATGTGCACCACCAATACAAACACCACACACACATACAATTTTAAGCAGTCCATATGTGGGGAAGAAAATATATTAAAATAAGGGATATTTAACAAGGAACAATGCTTACGATATTAAACATGAAATCTAATAAAAAAGAAAATTAACACTACCCTTGGAGCACATGTATCAACCTAACAGCTCAAGCTAGTACTTGCTACTTCTGACTCATAAGAGACAGAACTCTACCAAATAGCACAGGATCTGATCTTAATGCAATACAATATACCATGTATTAATTAGTAAAACACAAGTTTAAAAAAAAAATCAGTAAGTTCAGAGTTGTAGATCTCTGCAACACCCCACAAACTTCTGTTAAAAGAATCTTTTTCTTTCTTATCTTAGGCCATTAACACCTCATTCAAACTTTGTTTGAAATGTAATCATGCAAATGTCTTGGCACACAGGCTTCCCTAGCAACCTGCTACCTCCTGCAACCCAGTCAGAGAGGACTGCAGCTAGTCAGACACCCCAAAGAAACTGCCCCCCTCCACCTCACTGTACAGATGCTAGCACCCACCCACGGCCTCTTTCCCACACCTACCCCATATAGTCAGCCCCTTATCTCCCCCTTCCCAGGAGGCTTGAGTGTGCTGAGTTTCTGCCTCTCTCCCCCCTACAGAGGGACAAGCTAAAGTCCCCTCCCCTTTGACTCCTCATCAGCCAATTACTTACTTACTCCTCCCCATCCCCTAATTGCCTCCCTTTTTACCAGCTCTGGGAGCTTCAGTTCAAGCAGGCAGCTAGCTGGATTTAGCTGTTTGGCTCAGAGGGAGCCCCTCTCCCCACCAATCAGCTGTGCTCTATCCCTGCACAGGAGCTTTGAACTTCTGAGTGGAGCCCAGAAAACTGCTGCACAAGCATGCAGCTTACAGGGAACCTTGCTTATGGGGGGCATGGGAACAGGAGTGGGGGGGCAGAGAGTTGGGGGGAAGGGCTGGGGTGCCATAGGCAGGCTCAGGCTGACAGACTTACCTGGGCAACTCCCAGCCAGCAGCCCAGCAGGTTTCTCAGTCAGCTTTCTGCTTGCCCCACCCACGCACAGGTTACAGGGGTCATGTGCCTCTGTGAATAAGAGCCTAAGGGGAAGGGCAAAGTGGTGCTTCAGGAACTGCACTGCCTATACTTCAGTCTGTGCTAGGGGCAGGGGCAGGGGCAGGGGCAAGAGCAGTTTGTAAAACACCACTCCCACCCTGCCCCAGGCTCATAGCTGAGAAAGAGAAGCAGCTGCTTTTCTGAGCCACAGGTGGGGGGTGCATGGCAAGCAGCTACAGTCGTGGGCCGGAGCTAGTGGTTTGGTAGGCTGGATCCAGCCACATTTTGCCCAGCCCTGAGCTAGGGCAATAATAGCATCTTGCTTATCTTCTAATTTCTGTTTGCAACCATTAGGCCACTTCCTATCCCATGTTCTTAAAGCAGCTTACACAACATGTTTTAAACAATTTTATTAGAGAAGCAACTCACGGCCACAATCAGGATTGGCCCCAATGTACAGGCACATAATATACAAACACATGAGTGTATTTCAACATTCTAGCACACTTTTGGATGTGGGTATTATTTCTGTTTTTATAGGTAGGGAAACAGAGACTTGCAAAGATCACATTGCATGACTATAGCAGTGATCTGATCACAACCATACCATAATCATAGAACCATAGGGCTGGAAGAGACGTCAGGAGGTCGAGTCCAGCCCCCTGCCCAAAGCAGGACAAATCCCAACTAAATCATCCCAGCCAGGACTTTGTCAAGCTGAGACTTAAAAACCTCTAAGGATGGAGATTCCACCACTTCCCTAGGGAACCCATTTCAGTGCTTCACCACCCTCCTAGGGAAATAGTTTTTCCTAATATCCAATTTAGACCTTCCCACTGCAACTTGAGACCATGGCTCCTTGTTCTGCCAGCCATCGCTACTAAGAACAGCCTCTCTCCATCCTCTTTGGAACCTCCCTTCAGGAAGTTGAAGGCTGCTATCAAATCCCCCCCTCACTCTTCTCTTCTGCAGACTAAATAAGCCCAAATCCCTCAGCCTCTCTTCACAGGACATGTGCTTCAGCCCCCTAATCATTTTGGTTGCCCTCTGTGGGACCCTTTCCAATGCGTCCACATCCTTTCTATAGTGGGGAGCCCAGAACTAGATGCAATACTCCAGATGTGGCCTCACCAATGCTGAATAGAGGGGAATTATCACTTATTTAGACCTGCGTGCAATGCTCCTCCTAATGCAATCTAACATTCCATTTGCCTTCTTGGCTACAAGAGCACACTGATGACTCATATCCAGCATCTCATCCACTGTTATCCCCAGGTCCTTTTCCACCCAACTGCTACTTAGCCATTTGGTCCCCAGCCTGTAACAATAGTTGGGATTCTTCTGTCCCAAGTGCAGGACTATGCACTTGTCCTTGTTGAACCTCATCAGATTTCTTTGGGCACAATCCTCTAATCTGTCTAGGTCACTCTGGACCCTATCCCTGCCCTCCAACATAACTACCTCTCCCCCTAGCTTAGTGTCAGCCGCAAACTTGCTGAGGGTGCAATCCATCCCCTTATCCAGGTCATTAAAGATGTTGAACAAAACCAGTCCTAAAACGGATCCTTGGGGCACTCCGCTAGAAACCGATTGCCAACCTGACATCGACCCATTAATTACTACCCGTCGGGCCAGACAGGCTAGCCAGCTTTCTATCTTACAGTCCATGTATCCCATCCATACTTCCTTAACTTGCTGGCAAGAATATTGTGGGAGACCATATGACAAGCTTTGCTAAAGTCAAGGTATATCACACCCACCAACTTTCCCATATCCTCAGAGCCAGTTTCCTCATCATAGAAGCTAATCAGATTGGTCAGGCATGACTTGCCCTTGGTGAATCCATGTTGACTATTCCTGATCACTTTCCCCTCTTCCAAGTGAATCAAAATGAATTCCATGAGGATCCCCTCCAAGATTTTTCCAGGGACTGAGGTATGGCTGACTGGTCTATAGTTTCCTGGATTGTTCTTCTTCCCTTTTTTAAAGGGACTACATTCGCCTTTTTCCAATCATCCGGGATCTCTCCCAATTTCCATGAGTTTTCAAAGATAATGGCCAAAGGCTCTGCAATGACACTCGCCAACTCCCTCAGTACTCTCTCAGGGTATGTCTACACTACAGTATGTCTACTAAGCTTAGTATGTCTACTAAGCTAGTTCGAACTAACGCATCTAGAACTAAAAACTAGTTCGAACTAGCGTTTTGCTAGTTCGAACTAGTAAGTCCACATTGAGTGGACTCTGAACAGGGCTTAAGGATGGCCGGAAGCAGTGCCGGCAGGGCATAAAAGGAGGACTTAGAGCATGGAGATACTGTCTCAGGCTAGCCTAGGGCTGCGCTTAAAGGGTCCCGACCCCCACCCCGGACACACAGTTCTAAAGGGTGCCCCGCTTGCAAAGAAGTTCTGGCTTGGAGTGCCCTGAGTGCCCACACTGGGCACATCACACCACTCGGCCATCAGCCCGGCTGCACTTGCCGCAGGCTGCCATCTGGGGAGAGGGAGTAATTGGGGGGCTGCAGGAGAGCTTCCACCCCCAGAAGCCCGCAGAGCCAGCCCAGTCCTCCCCATCGGGGGCTCGTACCCCATTCCTCCCTCACCTCCTTCCACTTACCGTTCCCTAGCCCCCCTTCTTATTGATGTACAAAATAAAGATAACGTTTCTTCCAACATTGACTCTGTCTTTATTGAAAAAAACTGGGGGAGACTGGGAAAAGGAGGTGGGAGAGGGGAAGAGAAAGGCTGGGAGAGGGGAGGGCAACTAAAATGATCAGGGGTTGGGAACAGGTCCCAGATGAAGAAAGGCTACAGAGACTGGGACTGTTCAGCTTAGAAAAGAGGAGACGGAGGGGGGACAGGATAGAGGTCTCTAAAAGCAGGGGTTGGGTGGAGTGGGTGCATTCAGAAAAGTTCTTCCTGAGTTCCCATAAAGAAGGACTAGAGGACACCAAAGGAAAGGAATGGGTAGCAGGCTTGAAACTAGTAAGAGAAAGTTGTTGTTCCCAAAGCAAATAGTTAACCTGTGGAACTCCTTGCTGCAGGAGGCTGTGAAGGCTACAACTAGAACAGAGTTGAAAGGGAAGTGAGATCAAGTCATGGAGGTTGGGTCCATGGAGTCCTATTAGCCAGAGGGTAGGAGTGGTGTCCCTGCCCAAAGTTTGTGGAAGGCTGGAGAGGGATGGCACGAGACAAATGGCTTGGTCATTGTCTTCGGTCCATCCCCTCCAGGGTCCCTAGGGTTGGCCGCTGTCGGCAGACAGGCTACTGGGCTAGATGGACCTTTGGTCTGACCCAGGACGGCCATTGTAAGCTCAGGGCTCAGTGTCGGGGGTCTCAGTGGACCCCCTTGATTTTCATGCACACCTGGTCCTGGGTGGCCAGGCTGGCAGCTCTCCTGCCCTAGACGGCCACTTTCCTGTGCCTAGTGCGGAGATCGTGGACGAGGTCCACGATGTCCGCACTAGCCCAGGAAGGTGCCCGCCTCTTGCGGTCCAGGGCAAGCTCCCGGGAGCCGCCAGCCTGGTCCCGGCAAGAGGGGGTGGGCTGGGGGGCATCGGGTGGGTGGCTCTGTGCCGTGCCAGGTGCAGGGTCTGCTAGCTGGGTGCTGGCAGGCTTGCACCCGGCACGGGCACTGTAGCCAGCCCGTGCCCCTTTAAGGGGTCCGGGGCCGGGAGGGGGGCATAGAGTTTCCCTGGTGTTGGCCAGAGTGGCCACCAGGGAAACCTGGGGAGGGCTAGCCTCCCACTAGTTCGAACTAAAGGGCTACACAGCCCTTAGTTCAAACTAGCTAGTTCGAACTAGGCGTTAGTCCTCGTAAAATGAGGTTTACCTAGTTCGAACTAAGCGCTCCGCTAGTTCGATTCAAATTCGAACTAGCGGAGCGCTAGTGTAGCACCTATTAAAGTTAGTTCGAACTAACGTCCGTTAGTTCGAACTAACTTTGTAGTGTAGACATACCCAGATGCATTAAATCCAGACCCATGCTTTTATGAATAGTTCATAACCTGTTCTTTCTCCACCAACGGCTGCCCACCTCCTTCCCATACTGCATTGCCAAGTGCAGCAGTCTGGGAGCTGACCTTGTCTGTGAAGACAGAGGCAAAGAAAGCATTGAGTACTTCAGCTTTTCCCACATCACCTGTCACTAGGTTACCTCCCTCATCCAGTAAGGGTCCCACACCCTCTCTGATCACCCTTTTATTGCTAATACTAATAATCAGGGCTTGACAAGCAGCGGCAAGCCCTGCTCACCAGCCGCGCGATTTGGCACGCTGCGCATGCACTGATTGCGCTGTGGCGCCATTCCGGCTTAAAATCTACTCACCCCAGGAGAATAGATTGACTAATTTGTCGAATCCTGATAATAATAATAATTATTATTATTAACAGACATGTTTTTAAAAAACCTGAAAACCTTTGTTTGTTCACCTCTTTAACTTACAAGATTCATGTTGCATGAAGATCCACTTTTCCTTTACGTATTTTTGTTAAAAACCTCTGCTTTCATCATGACCTATTAAAAATAGAAACAAAAGACAGAACTATGAAGTGCTACATAGTTCTGTCTTTTGTTTCAGATATGCAGCCGTGTTAGTCTGGTCTCTCTATCACTATTAAAAATAGAGGTTCTGACCCACTCTCTCACAGAAAAACCTAAGACATATGATCCACTCACTGCTAACATGACAAGTGCATGCAAATAGCATTCTGTTCCTCTCTCTCCTTATATCATGAAACATTTGCTTGCTTGAGCTTCTACACTGCTGTCTCCCATCTCTGAATCAACAAACTGCTATTTAAAAATGATTTATTCCTCCCTATGCTATGACCTATGAGGGAAGGCTGAAAGAACTGGGCTTGCATAGTTTAGAAAAGAGAAGACTGAGGGGGAGGGGGGCATAATAGCAGTTTTCAAGTATCTAAAAGGGTATTACAAGGAGGAGAGAGAAAAATTGTTCTCCTTGGCTTCTGATGATAGTACAAGAAGCAATGGACTTAAATTGCAGCAAGGGAGGTTTAGGTTGGACATTAGAAAAAAAATCCTAACTGTTATGGTGGTTAAATACTGGAATAAATTGCCTAGAAAGGTTGTGGAGTCTCCATCACTGGAGATAGTTAAAAGCAGATTAGACAGACATCTATTAGGGATAATCTAGATCAGGGCTACTCAACAGGCAGCCCACAGCCTGGTTTGGGTTTACACAGGGCTCAATACGTGGCCTGTGGGTGGGATTCTTTGAATATGACATCCACTGGGAATACGCTCCACAACGGCATCTCCCAGGCAGAGTGAGCACTGAAAGATGCAAGCGGACAGGCTGGCTAGAACACGTGGGTACAGGGTGTTGGCTTTTCTAGCCCCAGAGAGGAGGCGCCAGGAGCACCAGGGCATTATAGGAAGTGCTTTGTATTCGTGCCCGTCAGTGTAAAATAAACTATTTGCACATATATTTGCATGTATATGCAACCACAGTTAAGTTGCGGTCCTCAGCATGTGCTGTGAGTATCATTGTGGCCCCCAGGGCTTCCAAAGTTGAGTAGCCCTGATCTAAATGGTGTTTGGTCCTACCATGAGGGCAGGGGACTGGACTTGATAACCTCTCGAGGACCCTTCCAGTTCTGGTATTCTAGGATTCTATCATCAGTGATGATCCCTCAATTCAAGGATGATCAAGTTTAATATCAAGGAAACATAGTTTAAAGATGAAATCATATCCAGAACTTTGTAGATATTGAGGGATAGGCACTAGTGTGTGTGTGTGGAGGAGGGAGAGGGGTGAGCTGGACATTGACCAGTTTAGACTGTTAACTTGAAATTAACATTGACATGGGGCTGGCGAAATCAGCATACCACAGAAAACAAAATTAACAATTGCTGAGGCCAAAGAGGAGCGTGAGAGATACCAACACGGCTACATTTCTATTACTATGTAGTTTGCTACCTGTATCGTTTCCATCATCTCTGTGGTGATAATATCCCGCCCTATCAGATGCTCCAGCAACTCCTTCAACACCAACTGCTTTGCAAGGGACACCCGGTTCTTCTTTAGTGCCTCTTGGTGACATCGCTGCATGCCCCATGCACCCAGCATCCTGACAGAGGGGAAAGGGAAAGAAAACACACAAGGCCCAGAGGTGCGAAGGCTGCCACTGGCCGCGGACACACGCTCTGCAGCAGGCGGGGCCCTGGGGCAGAGACGAGGGGCACCAGCTCCCAGCACTATGCCCCTGGCCCAGGGCCCTCGGCTACTGCCGCCCAGCCCACCCAAAGCAGCACCTGGCCCCTCCCCCACGCTCCTGGCCCCCAGCTGTTCCCGCCATACCGCGCTCCTCCCCGCCCGCCGGGGGTGACTTACTGGCTGGCTATTCGCGCTCCTCCCCCCGCAAGGGCCCCTAAGGCTGTTCTACTTCCGTCCCCTAGCGCGAGCTTTCTTACACGGGTCACTCACCTACTCCGCCCGCGCGCCGCGCGCTCCCTCCCAGCACCCGGCGCGCGCCTGTTTCTCTGTGCCGCGGTTTCAAACAGGGCCACCCGCTCCTTTGAATCACGTGGGCCAGACTCCTGCGCGGGAAGCCTTCCCTCTGGGATAGCCTCGGCGGCCCCTAGCACAATCAGGCACCATCGATACGCACATGCGCAGTCCTCCCCTCTCCGTTCCTCCCCCCCTCCCGATGCGCATGGGCCCTGACTCTGAGGGTATTTCCAATATGGCTGTGTGGAATGTGCGCGCATGCGGGGTGAGGGGCCCACGAGCCGGATGCCAAGCGCGCAGCGGGGGCGCTGGCCAGGTCCGGCCCCGCGCTCGCGGCGGGAAGGGCTTGTTTTTGGCCTCCTCGGCAGGTGGTTGCGTCTTCGGGGGGCAAGGGGAGACAGTGCGGGGGTGCCCCGCGGCCCGCCACAGCCCCAGACTGCAGGCTAGGCAAACTTCAGAGCTTGGGGTAGTAGCTTCTGTGGGGCCCCCGGGTTCGGGAAGGGGGGCGGTCTGGGGTAGGCAAAGGAGGATGGTGCCTGTGTGATGCTGACGGGGAATTAAACCTGAGGCCTTTGGAACTTAGTGCATAAGCCTCTACTGCATGAACTAAAGGTCGGCTAGCTATTGGCTAAAGCAGTAGAGCAGGGCTACTCCCTTTGAAAGCCCTAGGGGCCACGATGTTATTCGCAGCACATGCTGAGGGCTGCAACTTAAGTGTGGTTGCATAGACATGCAAATATATATGCAAATAGCTTCTTTCACAATTCACAGGCATGAACCCAAAGAGTAAGGCAAGACTACACAACACACAGGCCCCAGTTAAATCGGTAGTGTTGATATTAATACAATGCAATATTTCCACAGCACATTTAATGAGCAATGACAGTCCAGGAATTTAACTACTAAAGCTCATACCAACAGAAGATCATTATATTGATTACTTTTTTGTTTTGGCTCCCACTTGCAAGCCCGGTGTGTTGAGCCCCATGTAAACCCAAGCCACACAGTGGGCTGCAAACAAACAGTCCACATGCAACCCATGGGCTGTGTGTTGAGTAGCCACCTTGTAGAGCATTATTCTCTCTGTAAATGCTCTGAGGGTATGTCTACATTGCATTCTTCCTTCGAGAGAGGAATGCAAATGCAGACAAACGAAATTGCAAATGAAGCATGGATTTGAATTTCCTGTGCTTCATTTGCATAATGGTAGCCAGCTGCTTTTCCGAAATAGCGTATTTCGAGAAAAAAGGGGTTATTTCAATAAGAAACCCTTCCTTCAAAATAACCCTTACTTACTTACTTAAAGGAGTAAAGGTTATTTCGAAGGAAGGGTTTCTTTTCAAAATAACCCCTTTTTTCTTGCAATACGCTATTTCGGAAAAGCGGCCGGCTGCCATTATGCAAATGAAGCATGGGAAATTCAAATCTGCGCTTCATTTGCAATTTCGTTTGTCTGCATTTGCATTCCTCTCTCAAAGACATGTAGACATACCCTAAGTGCCCTATATGGGAGAAAAAAACCTTAAAAGTGGCCTCTTGCTCCACTCATCATTTGAAGAAGTGGATTGTGCCCATAAAAGCTCAAGATACTATATATATATATATATATATATATTGTCTCTAAGGCTATGTCTAGACTGCAAGCCTCTTTCGAAAGAGGCTCTTTTGAAAGATACTTTCGAAAGAGCCTCTTTCGAAAGAGAGCGTCTAGACTGCACGTTGAACTTTCGAAAAAGCGGCTTGCTTTTTCGAAAGAAAGCATCCAGTGAGTCTGGATGCTCTCTTTCGAAGAAGCCCTATTTACATTGAAGAACGCCTTCTTACGAAAGAGGAACTTTTGAAAGAAGGCGTTCTTCCTCGTGAAATGAGGTTTACCGCCATCGAAAGAAAAGCCGCGTTCTTTCGATTTAATTTCGAAAGAACGCGGCTGCAGTCTAGACACAGGTGAGGTTTTTTCGAAAAAAGGCTACTTTTTTCGAAAAAACCCCTGAGTCTGGACACAGCCTAAGGGTACACTACAGAGTTTTGTTGGAAAAACGGCTGTTTTTCCAACAAAACTTGCAGAAAGTCCACACTGCAATCACGTTCTTTCACAAGTAAATTGAAAGAAGAGAGGGGTTTTTCTAGTATTGATAATTCTCATTCTACAAGGAAGAAGCCTTTTTGTGAAAGAGCTCTTTCGCAAAAGGCGTGTGTGGACTGGGAGGAGGGTTTTTTTGCAGAAGAAGAGGCCTCCAGGAAAAAGCTCAAGTACCCTGGTGGCCACTCCATACAAAGTAAGCACAACACTATAGCTCCTGTCTCTTCTTTTCCAAGCTGTAGGCACCCTGGACAAGGCTGTGGCAGGAACATAAGAATGACTGTACTGGGTCAGACCAAAGGTCTAGCCCACTAGCCTGTCTGCTGGCAGTGGCCAGCACCAGGTGCCCCAGTGGGGGTGGACCAAAGCGATTTGTCTCGTGCCATCCATCTCCAGCCTCTGACAAACAGAGGCAAGGGACACCATTTCTATCCCCTGGCTAATAGCCTTTTATGGACCTAACCTCCATGAAAGTATCTAGCTTCTCTTTAAACTCTGTTATAGTCCTAGCTTTCACTCCTCTGGCAAGGAGTTCCACAGGTTGACTATGCTCTGTGTGAAGAACGTTCTTTTATTAGTTTTAAACCTGCTACCCATTAATTTCATTTGGTGTCCTCTAGTTCTTATATTATGGGAACTAATAAATAACTTTTCTTTATTCACCTTCTCCACACCACTCATGATTTTATAGACCTCTATCATATCCCCCCTCAGTCTCCTCTTTTCTAAACTGAAAAGTCCCAGTCGCTTTAGCCTCTCTTCATATGGGACCCGTTCCAAACCCCTAATCATTTTAGTTGCCCTTTTCTGAACCCTTTCCAAGACCAAAATAGCTTTTTTGAGGTGAGGAGACCACATCAGTACACAGTATTCAAGATGAGGGCGTACCATAGTTTTATACAGGGGCAGTAAGATATTCTGGGTCTTATTTTCTATCCCTTTCTTAATAATTCCAAACATACTATTTACCTTTTTGACCACCGCTGCACACTGCGTGGAAGTTTTCAGAGAACTATCCATGATAACTCCAAGATCTCTTTCCTGATTTGTCGTAGCCAAATTAGCCCCCATCATACTGTACGTATAGTTGGGGTTATTTTTTCCAACATGCATTACTTTACACTTATCCACATTAAATTTCATTTGACATTTTGTTGCGCAATCACTCAGTTTGGTGAGATCTTTTTGAAGTTCTTCACAGTCTGTTTCTGTCTTAACTATCTTAAACAGTTTAGTATCATCTGCAAACTTTACCACCTCACTGCTTACCCCTTTCTCCAGATCAATTATGAATAAGTTGAAAAGGATTAGTCCCAGGACTGACCCTTGGGGGACACAACTAGTTACCCCTTTCCATTTTGAAATTTACCATTTATTCCTACCCTTTGTTTCCTGTCTTTTAACCAGTTCTCAAACCAGTTCTTAATCCCTCTTATCCCACGACAATGTAATTTACGCAAGAACCTTTGGTGAGGGACTTTGTCCACGGCTTTCTGAAAATCTAAGTATATTATATCTACTGGATCCCCCTTGTCCGCATGTTTGTTAAGCCCTTCAAAGAACTCTAATAGATTAGTAAGACGTGATTTCCCGTTACAGAAACCATGTTGATTTTTGTCCAACAAATTATGTTCTTCTACGTGCCTGACAATTTTATTCTTTACTATTGTTTCGACTAATTTGCCCGGTACTGAAGTTAGACTTACTGGTCTGTACTTGCCAGGACCACCTCTAGAGCCCTTTTTAAATATTGAAGTCACATTAGCTATCTTCCAGTCATTAGGTATGGAAGCTGATTTAAAGGATAGGTTACAAACCACAGATAATAGTTCTGCAATTTCCCATTTGAGTTCTTTTAGAACCCTTGGGTAAATGCCATCCAGTCCTGGTGATTTGTTAAAGTTAAGTTTTTCTATTTGTTCCAAAACCTCCTCTAATGGCACTTCAATCCAGGACAGTTCCTCAGATTTATCACCCACAAAGGACGGTGCAGATTTGGGGATCTCCCTAATATCCTCAGCCGTAAAGACTGAAACAAAGAAATCGTTTAGTTTCTCTACACTGGCTTTATCATCCTTGATTGCTCCTTTTGTATCTCGATCGTCTAGGTAGTCCCCAACCTTTTGGGGCTGCCGGGTGCCCAGGGGTGGGGCCACCTATACGGTGCACGCCCAGTGCTGGCACCATCCATGCGCCGGCTCCACTCCTTTGCCACGCGCCCAGAGGTGGGGCTGCCCATACGCCAGGGCTGGAAAAACCCATGCACCGCACGCCCGGGGGCGGGGCTACCATCGCCCGTGTGCTGCACGCCCGGGGCTGGCGCTGCCCCGTGCCACGTGCCCGCAGCCAGGGCCGCCCCTGTGCCGCGCGCCCGGGGCTGGCACCGCCCATATGCCGCATGCCCAGGGCTGGCACAGCCCTTGCACCGTGCACCCGGGGGCAGGGCCAGCCAAAGACTGTGTGCCCCGGGGCCGGGCCACCCATGTGCTGCGCGCCCGGGGCCGACACTGCCCATACGCCGTGCGCCCAGGGGACCGGCACCACCCATGCGCCCGGGGGGCGGGATTGGCCCCATTCACTTGGTGGCCACACAGAAATGGCCTGGCGGGCGCCATGGTGCCCTCAGGCAGCACATTGGGGACCACTGGTCTAGGGGACCCACTGTTTTTTTAGCAGGCTTCCTGCTTCTAATGTACTTAAAAAACATTTTGCTATTGCTTTTTGATTTTTTGGCTAGCTGTTCCTCAAAATCTTTTTTTGCTTTTCTTGTTACATTTTTACACTTGATTTGACAGTGTTTATGTTCCTTTCTATTTATCTCACTAGAATTGGACTTCTACTTCTTGAAAGATGCCTTTTTGTCCCTCACTGCTTCTTTTACATGGTGGTTAAGCCACAGTGACTCTTTTTTAGGTCTCTTACTATGTTTTTAATTTGGGGTATTCATTTAAGTTGGGCCTCTATTACGGTGTCTTTAAAAAGTTTCCATGCAACTTACAGGGATTTGGCTCTAGTCACTGTGCCTTTTAATTTCTGTTTAACTAACCTCCCAATTTTTGTGTAATTCCCCTTTTTGAAATTAAATGCCAGAGTGCTGGACTGCTGAGGTGCCGGCTTCAGAACAGCACCCTTACCACGTAGCTCTCCCTGCCATAGGCATTCTGAGTTATATCTGCACCTCAAGCCCCCCGTGACCCTCCTGGCCCTCACTGGGAGCAGCCCCAGAGGCCTCAGGACCCACTCAGGGGGATGAAGAGGCACGCTCCACCCCAGTCAGGCCCAGAGGTCCAGTCCTTCCTCGGGCTGTGGGATGAGGAGGAGACATTACAGGATCCCTGGGCCAAGCATCGCAACACCAACATTTATGACCAGATGGCCACATCTCTGATGGAGAGTGGACACCCACCCTGCACCATGGAACAGGTCTGGAGTAAGGAGAAAGAGCGTTGCCAAGGATATGTCATAGTGGACCACAAGTTGAATATGAGTCAACAGTGTGATGCTGTTGCAAAAAAAGCAAATATGATTCTAGGTTGTATCAACAGGTGTGTTGTAAGCAAAACTCGTGAAGTCATTCTGCCGCTCTACTCTGCACTAGTTAGGCCTCAGCTGGAGTACTGTGTCCAGTTCTGGGCGCCACATTTCAAGAAAGATGTGGAGAAATTGGAAAGGGTACAGAGAAGAGCGACAAGAATGATTAAAGGTCTAGAGAACATGACCTATGAAGCCAGGCTTCATGAACTGGGCTTGTTTAGTTTGGAAAAAAGAAGATTAAGGGGGGACATGATAGCGGTTTTCAAATATCTAAAAGGGTGTCACAAGGAGGAAGGAGAAAATTTGTTCCTCTTGGTTTCTGAGGACAGGACAAGGAGTGCAGCAAGGGAGGTTTAGATTGGACATTAGGAAAAAATTCCTAACTGTCAGGGTGGTCAAATATTGGAATAAATTGCCAAGGGAGGTGGTGGAATCTCCCTCTCTGGAGATATTTAAGAACAGGTTAGATAGACATCTGTCAGGGATGGTGTAGACAGAGCTTGGTCCTGCCTTGAGGGTGGGGGGCTGGACTCGATGACCTCTCGAGGTCCCTTCCAGTCCTATGATTCTATGATTCTATGTCCAGGCTACAGAGCACAGTTCACGTTGAGGGGTAGGACCACACACCTGCCCTTTTACCAGGAGTTGCACCAGATCCTGGGGGGTAGGGAAACATCTTCCCCACCCATTCTGGTGGACTCTAGAGTTGAGACCCCCATCATTGTCTGGCTGGAGGTCACCCCGGAGGAGGAGGGCCAGGGCCAGGGCCAGCTGGCTGCAGCAAAGGAGTAGGAGAAGACAAGCACCGTGACCCTTTCACTTGAGCTGGTTCCTGTGAGCCAAGACATCTCCCAGGCCGCCTCAGATGCCTAGAAGGTATCTTCAGGTAAGTGGTCTCACTTTGTCACACACATAGGGCGGGGGAGACGGGCGCATGGTGGTGGGGGGCGAGTGTTGCTCAGGATGCACATTGTGATGTGGTCCATGCATGTGCAACCATGTGATGCATTCCTGTGTGGCACGTAGACTGGGCTGGCTGTACAGGCCCCACATGGCCTTGCACCTGGGACATCCCTCTCCTGTGGGCTGCAGACGGTTGGTTGCTGCTCACAGAGGAGGCCATGGCCTCAGGGACAGGGTCTTCAGGGATGACTGACTGCCTCTCCCTCTGTATGTTCTCCATAGCCAGACCACCCGGGATTGAGGGCCAAACCACACCACTGAAGCCACCCTCCAGAGCCTGGGGGACCCATAGGTGCACCAGGGGGCATGAGGATCTGATGCGGCAGCATATCAGTGATCTTTGTGACATCCACCAGACCCTGGTGCACAAGGTGTGTGTCAACCTGGAGTGGCGGGAGCGCGTCTGGGACCAACTGGTGCAGTGGTGTGACACCATGTATGCTGTCATGTTGTGCATGGTGGCATATCCGCCTGATGCCACTGCTCCTGGCTTCCACCCTCCTGCCCCCTCTGCTATGCCTATTCCCCCTCTGCCTGCCCCCCCATGCCTCTGCTTCCTCCCCATGCCATGACTCTGCTCTCTCCCAGGTGATGCCCATGCCCCTTCCCCTAGCAATGCCCATGCCCCCTTCCAAAGTGATGCCTAGGGCCTCTCCCCCTGCCCTCCTGCCAACCCTGACCCCACTCCAGCCTCACAGACTCATAGACTCATAGACTTTAAGGTCAGAAGGGACCATTATGATCATCTAGTCTGACCCCCTGCACAGTGCAGGCCACAGAATCTCGCCCACCCCTCTTAGAATAATCCTCTCACCTATGTCTCAGATATTGAAGCCTTCCAATACTTTGAAGGCCCCAACATGCAGAGAGTCCTTCAGCTGTGATCTGTGCCCAATGCTACAGAGGAAGGCGAAAAACCTCCAGGGCCTCTGCCAATCTACCCTGGAGGAAAATTCCTTCCTGACCCCAAATATGGCGATCAGCTAAACCCTGAGCATGTGGGCAAGACTCATCAGCCAGACACCCAGAAAGTTCCCTATAGCAACTCCTATCATCCCTCCATTGACCTATTTCCAACTGGAAATGAATGGTCAATTAGTTACCAAGATCATGTTATTTCATCCAACCATCCCCTTATCATAGAATCAGAACTGGAAGAGACCTCAGAAGGTCATCAAGTCCAGCCCTCCGCTCTAGGCAGGACCAATCCCATCTAAATCAACCCGGCCAGGGCTTTGTCAAGCCGAGACTTAAACACCTCTAGGGATGGAGACTCCACTACTTCCCTAGGTAACCCATTCCAATGCTTCACTACCCTCCTAGTAAAATAGTTTTTCCTAATATCCAATCTGGACCTCTCCCACCACAACTTGAGACCATTGCTCCTTGTTCTGCCATCTGTCACTACTGAGAACAGCCTCTCTCCATCCTCTTTGGAACCTCCCTTCAGGAAGTTGAAGGCTGCTATCAAGTCCCCCCTCACTCTTCGCTTCTGCAGACTAAACAGACCCAAGTCCCTCAGCCTCTCCTCGTAGGTCATATGCTCCAGACCCCTAATCATTTTGGTTGCCCTCCGCTGGACCCTCTCCAATGCGTCCGCATCCTTTTTGTAGTGGGGGGCCCAGAACTGGACACAGTACTCCAGATGTGGCCTCACCAAAGCCGAATAAAGGGGAATAATGACATCTCTGGATCTGCTGGCAATGCTCCTCTTAATGCATCCTAATATGCCATTAGCCTTCTTGGCTACAAGGGCACACTGTTGACTCATATCTAGCTTCTCATCCACTGTAACCCCCAGGTCCTTTTCTGCAGAACTACTACTTAACTGGTTGGTCCCCAGCCTGTAACTATGCTTGGGATTCTTCCGTCCCAAGTGCAGGACTCTACACTTGTCTTTGTTGAATCTCATGAGATTTCTAGTGGCCCAATCCTCCAATTTGTCTAAGTCACTCTGGACCCTATCTCTGCCCTTAAGCGTATCTACCTCTCCCCCTAGCTTAGTGTCATCTGCAAACTTGCTGAGGGTGCAATCTATCCCCTCATCCAGGTCATTAATAAAGATATTGAACAAAACCAGTCCTAGAACCGAACCTTGGGGCACTCCACTAGAAACCGACCGCCATCCTGACATCGAACCGTTGATCACTACCCGCTGGGCCCGGCCTTCTAGCCATCTTTCTATCCATCTTACCATCCATTTATCCAATCCGCATTCCCTTAACTTGCTGGCAAGAATATTGTGGGAGACCGTATCAAAAGCCTTGCTAAAGTCAAGGTATATAACATCCACTGACTTTCCCATGTCCACTGAGCCAGTTACCTCATCATAGAAGCTAATCAGATTGGTCAAGCACGACTTGCCCTTTGTGAATCCATGCTGACTATTCCTGATCACTTTCCTCTCATTCAAGTGTCTCAAAATGGATTCCTTTATGATCCCTTCCATGATTTTTCCAGGAACCGAGGTAAGACTGACCGGCCTATAGTTCCCTGGATCGTCCTTCTTCCCTTTTTTGAAGATGGGCACTACATTTGCCTTTTTCCAATCATCCGGGATTTCGCCCGATCTCCACGACTTTTCAAAGATAATGGCCAAAGGCTCCTCAATGACATTTGCCAACTCCTTCAGTACCCTTGGGTGCATTAAGTCTGGACCCATGGATTTGTGTACGTTTAGTTTTTCTAAATAGTTCCTAACCTGTTCTTTACCCACCAAGGGCTGTCCATCTTCTTCCCATCTTGTGTCGCTTAGCACAGAAGTCCAGGAGCCGACCTTGTCCGTGAATACAGAGGCAAAGAAAGCATTGAGTACTTCAGCTTTCCCCACATCCTCTGTCACTAGGTTACCTCCTTCATCCATTAGGGACTGCACACCCTCTCTGATCACCTTCTTCTTGTTGACATGCCTGTAGAAACCTTTCTTGTTATCCTTCACATCCTTAGCCAGTCGCAACTCCATTTGCGCTTTCGCCTTCCTGATAACCCCCCGGCATTCTCGAACTATACATTTAAGCTCCTCCCTAGTCATTTGTCCAAGTTTCCACTTTCTGTAAGCTTCCTTTTTGTGCTTAAGTACACCAAGGATTTCCCCTGTAAGCCAATCCGGTCTCCTACCAGGTTTGCCTCTCTTGCTACGTGTCGGGATGGTTTCTTTCTGTGCCTTCAATAAGGCTTCTTTAAAATACTGCCAGCTGTCCTGGACTCCTTTCCCCTTCATGTTAACATCCCAGGGGATTCTTTCCATCAGATCTCTGAGGGAGTCAAAATCTGCTTTTTTGAAGTCCAAGGTGTGTATTTTACTACTCTCTTTCCTTCCTTTGGTCAGGATCCTGAAATCTACCATCTCATGATCACTGCTTCCCAGGTTGTCACCCACCTCTACGTCCCCTATTAGTTCCTCCCTGTTTGTGAGGAGAAGGTCAAGCTGTGCACGGCCCCTGGTCGGATCCTTCAGCACTTGTACCAAGAAGTTATCCCCAACATTCTCCAAAAACTTCCTGGATTGCCTGTGTACTGCCGTATTGGTTTCCCAACAGATGTCAGGGTGATTAAAGTCCCCCATGAGAACCAGGGCCTGCGATCTGGAAGCTTCGCTCAGTTGTTCGAAGAAAGCCTCATCTACCTCATCCTCCTGGTTCGGTGGCCTGTAGCAGACACCAACCACAACATCACTGCTGTTTGCTCCTTTAAACCTGACCCATAGACTTTCAACAAGTTTTTCTCCCTCTTTATACTGGAGTTCAGAGCAATCATAGTGCTCTCTTACATATAGTGCAACTCCTCCTCCTTTTCTCCCCTGCCTATTCTTCCTGAACAATCTATACCCTTCCATGACAGCGCTCCAGTCATGCGAGTCATCCCACCAAGTCTCTGTTATCCCAATTAAATCATATTTCTTGGCCTGGGCCAGGGCCTCCAGTTCTTCCTGCTTGTTGCCCAGGCTTCTCGCATTAGTGTACAAACACTTCAGGTAACCAGTTGATTGCACTATCTTCTCCATTCGAAACTGGGGTCCTCCTTTCTCGCTCCTTGCTCTATGCATTTCTTCCCGGTATCTGACTTTCCCACTCCCCTCAGGGTTTTGGTCACCATCCCCCGACGAACCTAGTTTAAAGCCCTCCTCACTAGGTTCGCAAGCCTGCCCGCGAAGATGCTCCTTCCTCTCTTTGTTAGGTGGATCCCATCTCTTCCTAACAATCCTTCCGCCCGGAACAGAGTCCCATGGTCGAAGAAACCAAAGCCCTCTCTGCGACACCACCTGCGCAACCACACATTTACGTCCTCAATTCGACGATCCCTGCCCAGTCCTTTCCGTTCAACAGGGAGGATGGACGAGAACACCACTTGCGCTCCAAAGTCTTGGATCCTTCTTCCCAGTGCTACATAATCCGCAGCAACCCGCTCAAGGTCATTCTTGGCCGTATCATTCGTTCCTACATGGAGAAGCAGGAAGGGGTAGTGATCTGAAGGTTTGATCAGCTTGCTAAGCCTCTCAGTGACATCCCGAATGCGAGCTCCCGGTAAGCAGCCCCCACTCCTGTCTACCTCCCTGTGCTTCCCAGAGCCTCACAACCCCGATGAGGTCCCCACACCCAAGGTGGCACCTCGAGCCACCCCTTTCCCCTCCCAATTAGGAGTCCTCCTCTCAGTTAGGAGCCCCCCCATCCACCTTTTCTGAATAATCAATACAGACTGCATTTTTTTTAAAAACCAAACAGATGTGTTTATTGGGAGATCAGGGAAAGGATGAAGGGAGGGGTTGTGCTGGGGGGGGGGGGGATAGGCCCGCAAAACACAGACCTCTAGTGGGGAGGCCCTGGGGACAGTTATTGGGGTTTTTGAGTGAACCACTCCCTCAGGGCCTCCTGGTTGCACACCCTGGCCTGATGGGCCTGTTGGATGGCAGCTGTCTGCAGCTGCTGGAAGGCTCGCCCCTCATGGCTGGTGTTTGCCCCCCACCCCAGGAGGAAGGCCTCCCCCTTCCTTTCCACAGTGTTGTGGAGGTCACAACATGCCGCTGCCACCTTGGGGATATTGTATTCCCCCAAGTCCAGGTGGGTGAGGAGGCACCGGAAACGTGCCTTGAGGTGGCTGAAGGCGCACTCAACCTGCATCCGAGCCCAGTTCAGGTGGGCATTGAATTGGTCCGTGCTGGGATCCAGGTGGCCAGTGGACAGCTTCATAAGCCACGGCATCAGGGGGTAAGTTGCGTCCCCCATGATGCATAGTGGCATCTGCACGTCCCTAATGAAAAGGTCACAGTTGGGGGAAAATGTGCCCACTTCCAGTCTGCAATACAGGCTAGAGTTCCTAAACACGAGGACATCATGTGCCCTGCCCAACCATGCGACAAAAATGTCCATGAAGTGTCCACAGTGGTCAACCAGAGCCTGCAGTACTATGGAGGTAAGTGGTCTCACTTTGTCACACACACAGGGCGAGGGAGACGGGCGCATGGTGGTGGGGGGCGAGTGTTGCTCAGGATGCACATTGTGATGTGGTCCATGCATGTGCAACCATGTGATGCATTCCTGTGTGGCACGTAGACTGGGCTGGCTGTACAGGCCCCACATGGCCTTGCACCTGGGACATCCCTCTCCTGTGGGCTGCAGATGGTTGGTTGCTGCTCACAGAGGAGGCCATGGCCTCCTATTGATTAATATACTGGGCCGCTTCATGGTCCGGTGCACGGAGCGGGATATGGGTCCCATCGATTGCTCCCCCGCAGTTCGGGAACTCCAGAGCAGCAAATCCAGCCATGGTCACGTCCAGGTCTCCCAGACGGATGACCCTCTGCCGCAGGATGGAATTGATGGCCCTCACAACCGGCAGAAAGAGACAAACACACAAAACAGAGAATGAGAGAGGAAGTGCCTGAACCCTTGGGAGGTGCCCACCCTGCTCCCCTCTCCTGTCCCCCCAAACACCCCAGGAGCCACCTCCTATGAGGCCACCCCCCACCAGAAGTAGGGCTGTGTGAGCGCAGGACTGCACAAGCCCCTGGAGACAAGGCTTCCCCCCACTCCACCCCCCCCCAGCCTCCTTTCCTGAGGGTCCCCCTTATGCAACACTCTCCTCACCCCTCTGCAGGTACTGCAGCCCGAGAGCTCCTTACCTCCATGAGGAGAGCCCTGACGGTGGACTCCCCCACGTTAACTGGTTGCCCACCGACTGGTAGCTGTCAGGGGTGGCGAGCTTCGAGAGGTCTATTGCGACCCACTTCTCCAGGGGGATGGCGAGCTGCAGGTGGGTGTCACCTCTCCAGAGGGCGGGGGCGAGCCAGGCACACAGCTTCAAAAAGGTGGCCTTCCGCATGCGGAAGTTTTGGAGCAACTGCTGATCGTTACACCGCTCCATGACCAGCTGGTCCTACCAGTCCGAACTGGTGTCGAGCCTCCAGAAACACCTCTCCATAGTGTGGTGCGGTTGCCAGAGTGGAGCAGCAGCAGCCATGAAGAAGGTCCCCAGAATAAGCTCAGGGTCCAGGTTGTGCAGGACCAGGAAGGCAGCTAGCAGAACATGCTGCAAAAAATGCAGCATGGCCGTGTGGGGCCATCTCGCAAGCCCGGGGCAGCTCCTGCTCCATGGGAAAGGCTGTGGCATCCAAAAAAGAACAGGGCAACCACAGCAGGCACTGCAAGAGTTTTGCTGTCCCTCGAAGAGGTAGCAAGCACGCAGCAGCAGAAGAGAAATGGCTGTCTAGGGGGGTCCCTTTAAATGCGTGTCTCTGCGAGGCTCCGGCACCAGCACTCGGAAGCAACTGGTGACGAAAACTCTTGCCCGAAGTGGTTCCGAGTGGCCTTTTATGCAAGAGAGCATCCAATCAGTCTGGATGCTCTTTCACAAAAGTGCATCGCTTTTTCGATGCGCTTTTGTGTGTGGATGTGCACTTTCACAAGAAGTTTTTTTGGAAGATTTCTTCCAAAAAAAAGCTTCTTGCGAAAGAAGCCAGTAGTCTAGGTGTTACAGGGGTTTTTTTTAGGTTTTAGACTATCATGGCTATCCCTCTGAGACTACTAGATGGGAGAGTACACCACACCCAGAAGATATGTAGGTTACATGGGGTTGGGGTAGGATGTAGAGTGCAGGAGTGGGGGTGGAGTCTGGGTGGGAGGTGGGGTGTGGGAATGCAGGGTCTGGGCAGGAGATAGGGTTTGGGAGGTATGGGGAGCTACAGTCCCTGACATGGAGTTTCTATGCCCTGGAGATGCTGACACCTTCCCATGTCCTCTTCATTCATGGTAACCTGAAGGGGATACACCGGATTTTGACTAGATTTTCCAGTTAAGAATGAGGCACCTGGCAACTTTAAAGTGCATCCACCTTCTTCGGGCAGCCAGATACACAGGATTCCCAACCTGCTGCTCCCCCCACTTCCCTTCATCCTGCAACTGCGGATACTGGGCTGCCAACCATAATGATATTGTAAGCAGTCTTTCTTGGGATGGTGCTTTTCTGAAAGCCTCCGTTCCTGGAGTCCTGGAATATGTGACTATGATACTTTGCCTCCATATTTTTATGAAAATATGTTGTGAATATGCATATACATAGCTTGAATGTACTTTATGCAAAACAGGTTATTAACTTGTAATTCAAAACTCTATGATCCCCTGAATGTGTATATTCTATTTGTGTGCACAGAGCATCCTTGTATGAGAAGCTATTGTGTATCTTTTCGAGTTCCAAATCTCAAGTGTAGCAGGAAATGGGGAATGGGATCCCAAAAAGGCTGTGCAGATGAGCCTCCCCCCCTCCTTTGGAATACTAAATGATCCACCTGAAATCACACAGGAGATGGGGATGTTTTGACCCTACTACATAGATCTGAAAGCGGTGGGATTAGGTCATGCAGGGAGTTTGGCAGAATGGGGCATCAGGCCAGATCTTGGGCTTGGAGGTTGAATTCCTTCCTCTGTTCAGGTAGAGTAAAAACAGAAGCATCCCAGTTACTGTGCCCTTTTAAAGGATTCTCTTGTCACATCCAGCCCCTTTTCCACTGAATATCCACAGCATTACCAGGCCTGCTGTCCCCAAAGGAACAGTGCACCCCCACTCGTCTGATTGTCCTCAGGATCTGCTCACAGAGAGCATCACAACATAGAAGCTAGTTGATAGTGAAAAGAGTCCTGAGTTTTATTACCAAATAATTAAAGGGACGGGGATAAGGAACATGGAAACAGAAGGGCTATGTCATCCTTTCACCTCTCATGCCCTGGAGATCAGCTCTCAAGCACATAGGATTTCAGCAAGTGGCTTGGCAGGCATTCCCAGGAACTGCATGGATCGCTTCCACTAAATTTTGTATGCTTTTTGAGGGCAGAGTCAGTTTTTTTATGTTTGTTCAGCACCTACTATGCTGTGTCTCTGATTCTCTGGTGTGTCTGCAATTCAGCCTCACTCCCGTTTTCACCTCTGTGTTGTCTAATCAGACTAGAGGCAGGTCTAGACAAACTGATGGTAAAAATGCCCAGTCTCCAGCTGCATTTACACCTAGATTATAAACTTTGCTGGGCAGAGATCACTCCCTGGGAATGAGGGTGCTGCAGGGCATCAGTGATATATGAGACCAGGAGCAAGCATGATTTAAACATCACGTTTCTTAATGTAGCAGCTGCATGCTCCAGCCTCAGGCTTCAAGCAAATGAGCAGGCTGGGGCCCCAAACCCAACTTTTATGGGAGAAGGGACTTGCAAGCGCCAAAGGCAAGCAGATTGAGCAAGAGTATCAGTTGTCACCATCCTGCCCAGCATAGCCACTAAAGAATTCATGATAACAGCATACCTTGAATTGAGACACTTGACACAAAAAATCCCAGGTGTTTTCAACATATGCTAAAGGAGAATCCCCAGTTGTTGGTTACAGTCTGAGGTCTTTGACACACAGTCAAGCAGTTCCAAATGCATCCTGCAGAAGGCAGCGGTGCATTAGCCCATATGTTACAGGGCAGTTACAAGTGACACAATCCAGGAAATTACCACGGTGCCTGGTATAGGGTGGTAGCACAGGTTGGAGCCCTGCACTCACTTTGGTAGTGGGAATTGTAGCAACCCAGCAGCCTGCTGTGATCCATTCCCCTGAGCCCAGTGGGAGTGGAGCTGGCTGAGGCTGCGACTTTCCCCTGGGAGTTACTATGCAGCCAGCTTGATCCCCAGATTCAGCTGTCATTAAGTGGGATTATCCAGGGGAAGCCATTCCAGTATCCAAAGAGGCAGGCCATGATCAGGACACCAGCCTTACAAGGGAAGAGTGGGTGTAGCAATGACATTACAAAGGCATGTTGCACGACCTCAGTCTATTGGGTGACAGGGGTGGGGAGATGGTGACCTCATAAAAAACCCTGACATCAGCCCATCAGGACAGAGGTGCAAGGCAGGAGACTCCTGTGGCTTTGCAACAGCAGAGCTCCTTCTCAAGGTCTCTCCCTATGGACTGAGAAAGAATTAGAATTAATGTATGTGGGCATGAGGAAAAACCTACTCAGAGTTTTCTCCCTTTCTACTACTGATGTTGTCGTCCCTGTTTAGAATGTAAGAGCCTCACAGATGTATGGAACCTGTTCAGTTTGATCCACCTGGTGCCGTCTGAATTTTAGGCATAGGAATCACCATGGGCAGTGGGTGAAGGCAGAGTTTGGGGAGGAAAGCTCCCAGCCCCAATCCTCAACCCAGGCCCTTCTCCCATGAGAGCCAAGTTTCTTTCCTGACCTGGCATGTAGCCCCAGCTTCCCCGAGCCTGGAGCATGAGGAGGGCAGTTGTTCCAGGGCAGCAATACTCTACCCTCAATATGCCTATAGTAGATGTTCTGGGGGCGGAGTCTGAGTGGGGCAAAGGCAATGTTTTCCACTGCCTCTTATACCCACCGCCCCTGGAAATCACTAGGCTAGAGTGACTTGATTTCCTACCAAGGACTTTGTGCTTTAGAATCATTGGTACATTAGTTTCCCCCCTTTCTCCCTTCCCTCCCTCTTTTCTTCTTCTTTTGCTTCTTTCCCCGCTTTTCTATTCCTCCTTGTCTCCACTAAGGACAGGTGTGTATGTATCAGGTGTGGGGTTGTTGTGACTGTGTGGGCTGGAGGAGTGCTCAGAATCTGATTCCCTTTGGTGGAGACCTGAGCTATCCTTTTGGACTTCTACTGAGATCCTTCCATCTCCCAGCTCTCAGAATTTCAATGCTGATTGGCCAAGCAGGTTGCTATTCACAGGAATGACTCAGCTCCTTCTGTTCTCTTTAAGACCAAACAAATAAATCACAAGCAATCATGTGGAGCAACTCCACTTAGGAAGGAACAATCAGCCTCTCACATACAGAATGGGAAGTGACTATCTAGGGAGGAGAAAGGGATCTAGGGGTCATAGTGGACTACAAGTTAAATATGAGTCAACAGTGTGATGCTGTTGCAAAAAAACCAAACATTGATTCTGGGAAGCATTAACAGGTATGTTGTGAGCAAGACACGAGAAGTCATTCTTCCACTCTACTGTGCGCTGATTAGGCCTCAGTTGGAGTACTGTGTCCAGTTCTGGGCACCACAATTCAAGAAAAATGTGGAGAAATTGGAGAAGGTCCAGAGAAGAGCAACAAGAATGATTAAAGGTCTAGAGGACATAACCAACGAAGGAAGACTGAACGAATTGGGCTTGTTTAGTTTGGAAAGGAGAAACAGAAGGGATCTGTCACCAAAGGCTCTAGTGAGCGATAGAACCGAGGCTAGACTGCCGCTTTTTGTCACCAAAGCTCCATGGCGACAAAAAGCAGTGGCCATTTTTATGTTAATGAAGCGCAGAAGATTTAAATCCCTGCTTCATTAGCAATTTCGGTATGTCTAATTTACATCCCTCTGGTGACAGAGGGATATATTCTAGACATACCCTTATTGTCTATTGTAGTTCCTGATTCTCTCTAATGTGCTAGTTCTTCTCAAATACTTGCTGAACACTGACTATGAGCAATTGTTTGTCTGTAGCTCATGTATTTTGATCAGTCAATGAGTCCCAAGAAACTGGCTAGGGGCAGGATATCAGCCTTGTAGTGAAGGAGTGGGTGTGGCAGTGACATCACAATGGCCTGTTGCAGGACTTCAGCCTTTTGGGGAAAGGTGGTGAAGTGGTAGTGATCTCACAGAGAGATACTAATATCAGCCAGGGAGGACAGAAATGCAAGGCAGGGGCAGATGTGATGGCTTTGTAGGAGGCCATCCCAAAGAGGTGGGGCGGAAATGATCTGACACT
Organism: Pelodiscus sinensis; assembly: GCF_052426305.1. Taxonomy (NCBI): domain Eukaryota; kingdom Metazoa; phylum Chordata; order Testudines; family Trionychidae; genus Pelodiscus; species Pelodiscus sinensis. The sequence continues at coordinate 142,342,641 of NC_143052.1, read as the reverse complement.
GGTCACCTCCTGTGACCTGGGCCATCCTTTGAGACCTCTCAGCCTCCCATTTTTCACAGTCTCAATGCTGATTGGCTGAGGAGGGGGCTATTGACAGGGAGGAGAAGTTTTCCCAATTTCCCAACTATACACTGACCACCCATCCTGAATTTTCCAGGACAGTCCTGATTTTAAATCTCCTGTCCTGGTGTCCCCATGCAGCAGTGAAATATCCTGAAAAGCCCTGAGGGTCTGAACACAGGTAGAAGTGGCTGTGCTCTGCTGATTCCCCTCCCCCGCCCTCTGCTGAGGGAATAAGGAGCCTGGGACATTTCCTGGAGCCTTTCCCTGCTGCTTGGGAATCCACCAATAGGAGCAGTGGGAGGCATTGCCTTTTGGGAGCGGACGAAAGCAAGTGAGCGGCTAGAAGGAGAGGGGGCGGCTGCAAGGAACCAGTGCACCGTTCAGCTGGGCTGCCAGGGATGGGAGGTGTGGGGAACTGACATGCATTTCAGCTGAGCTGCGAGGGGGCGTGTGAGAGGAACCAATGCACAGTTCAGCTGGGCTGCGGGGGAAAGGGGTGAGGTACAGGAAACCAGCATGCGGTACAACTGGGTGTGGGTATGGATGTGCGGGGAACTGGTGCATGGCTCAGCTGGGCTGTGCATGGCTCAGCTGGGCTATGGCAGTAGGGGGAGCCAGGAAGCCCAGTGGCAGGAGCAGCAGCAAGGGGACTGAAATGACCTCCCCTGGACTAAAAAAATCCATCATCCGGGACCAGTCAGGTCCCCAGGGTGCTGGACCAGGAAGGTTCAACCCTACTCCAAGTCCCCTCTTGCACCCTCTCTCCTGGCCAGATACCCTCCCTTCTGGTCAGACACACTACTTCCAGTCCTCTCCTGCACCCTTCCTTCTGGCCAACTCAGCACCCTCCCTCCTAGCCAGACATCCTACCCCCAATCCACTCCTGCACACTCCCCCTTACCCAGATACTCTACCCCCATCCTGCTTCTACATCTACCATTGCTCCTGCACCCTCCCTCCTTGCCACACACTGGACCCTCCCTTGCTCCTGCTCCCTGCCACTGGCCAGACACCCTACTCCCAGTCTGCTTCTGCACCCTACCTCCCACTCTGACCTCTCAACCTCTCCCCCTTCTGCCCCCACCTCCCTCTCAGATAACTGCATCCCATCCCTATCCCACTCATTGTCAATCCGGTCCCACATACTAAACCCCTCATTTTTGTTACCACTTCAGAACCTAAAGAGGTCCATAAAATCCACCAGAACAATAAATCTGATCTATGGAAACCCCTGAACCTCAGTCCTCCTTGTCTCTTCCCCACATCTTGTGGGGCTGGAGCACCAGAGGAGTGAGACGTCTGAGTTAGGGGCCAGCCACCTCAGTGAGGGTTGGGGGTTCTGGAAGGAGATTTTTTGCTTCTCACTTGCGTGGTCCCTACCTAATTTTTCTGTGGGTAATTGGTCCCCGCTTTCTTTCGAAAAAGTCTTGTTTGCGTTCAAGAATGCTCTTTTTCGAAAGAGCTCTTTTGAAAAAAGGTATTCTTCCTCGTAAAATGAGGTTTACCACTGTCGAAAAAACCGCCAAGTTCTTTCAATTTAATTTCTAAAGAACGTGATGGCAGTGTAGATGCAGGTGAAGTTTTTTTGAAAAAAGGCCACTTTGTAGTCTAGACACCCTGAGAGACCACTCCAGGCTTCCTGCTGCTCCACAAAGGCCCACAGAGAAATGGGGTCTGTTACCACAGTGGTGAAATCACCTTGTCACTCTAGAGTGGATGATGGACAGACTCTTTGTGAGTCTTCCTCATCTGACGAAGTGGGTCTTTGCCCACGAAAGCTTATGCTCCTACACTTCAGTTAGTCTATAAGGTGCCACAGGACTCCTCGCCACTTTTGCAGATTCAGACTAACACGGCTACCCCTCTGATACTTCCTCATCCAAGCAGTTGATGATTTAAACAATGTGTTAAGATGCCATGTAAAAACACTTGGCACGTCCACAGAGAGGCAGGATGTTATCATCTCTCTTCAGAGAGGGTTGCAGTGACTTGTGTGTCTGGGTAAACAAGCCCTTTGTGAGCTCTGTGTAGAGGTGAGATGTTTTGACTTTCAGTTTCAAGGGATTTGTTCTGTCTTGGCCTGCATGTTGTCTAGACCTGAATGGAGTTAGCTGTGACAATGCATTTCTGAGTTATTCTGACACACAAAGTGAAACCTGTGCTAAAGACCCCATGTTCAGTGAAAGAAAGTGCTGCTGTCAGAAGTCAATTCAAAGTCTCCAATTTTCTTCAAAAGATCGCCTCTAACAGGCAGTGGGGCTTTTACTGATTGGTCCCTCATATTTTTGAAGGGTGAATAAATGCTAATTGGATCTTTTTGAGTAATGTCAACAGATTGCTTTGGGCCCAATCCTAGCTTAAAGTTTAAATTGGATCAGGCCCTTTGTAAGCAGGTTGGGAAGTGGTCTCATTTGGCATTTATTATTAAGTATTATTTACTTAATATAGGCATTGTCATCACGGTATTGACATATACATTTCTCAGTAGCTTTACATATAAAATAGCCGAGCCTCCTTAACCTCCATGGAAAATGTACCTTTCAAGCAGTCGTGCTGAGGGTTAGGTACATGGTCTCCACCCTGTAATTGTCATGGTTAGTTCAGTATTGTCATTCTGGCTTGTGGAAATGGAAGATACTTGATAATTTTGCAGTAACTTCAAAAAATGCAGCTGCAGTACATCTCATTAGGGATGTAAATTCCCATTCATCAGTTAACCTGTTAATGTTAGGTCACAATGGGGCTGCGAGCAACTCCCAGCCCCCTCCAGAGCATCCCTTGTGTCAAGTTACTGGATTTTAAGGGGAGCAGTCAGATCACTGCTGCATCCATGGGAGGGAAGGTATTTACTCCAAAGTGTATACAAAGAGGGCCATGTGAGGTGGCACATGAAAGCTTGTGTTCTACTGATTCTGTATATGCTATTCAGGTACTTGTATGATATCTGTATGTGGAGTTATAAACATGTACTCTGTAGGGATGCTGGAAAATTGTCTGTGGCTGAACAATGGGCAAGGAATGCTCAGCCAATGGCTATGCTAATTAGCAAGGAGACAATGAAGCTCAGGAATGTGACTGATACCTGCAAACCAGCCAGGGTCGAAGGGCTGCAAGATGGGACACAGGGATAGGTCATTGGACCATGTGACCTTCTCTGGCCAAGAAGATGCCAGGAGAGGTATATAAGTGCCATGTGGCACCCTCCATTTTTGTCTTCAGTTTTGCTCCTGATCCCAGATGCGGCCTTGCAGGGAAAAACAAGCCGGAAATAACTGTGGACCCATCCTGACAAAGGATGTACACCAGAGACTTTTAAGGTAGCAGTTGTAACATCTCTGCTCAGACCCTGTATCGAGAACTGGATGATTTGATGCATGTAATGTATTTTCTTTAACAGCCTTACTCTCATGCTTTTCTTTCTTTTAGTAATAAACCTTTAGATTTTAGATTCTAAAGAATTGGCTCAGTGTGATCTTATGGGTAAGATCCAGAGTGTAGATTGGCTGGGACCTGTGGCTGGTTTCTTGGGACCTGACGAACCCGTTCGAGATAGGTGAGATTGGGTTCTAACAACCCTCACCTGTGTGTTCGGCCCGGGGCTGATTGGGGCACAGGGAGAGCTGGCTGTCAGAGGGTTTTTGCTTGTGAGGCTTCTGCCTGGCCAGATTGGCAGCTGAAGCACTTGGTATGACTGGTTTGTGGCCTGTTTGGGAAGGTCCCCAGTCTGGAGCTGTAAGGAGCCCTGAGTTTGAGCAATTCGCCCTGAGCGGACGCCCACAGCTGTGCCCAGACCTGGCCTGGTCGGTCATACCCTGTCCACAGCAGACTGGTTTTCCTCTCAGATAGAGGCTGCTCTGGACACTAGCACAGTCCCTGCCTTCGGGGCCCCCAGGTCCTCCACAGACAGGAGCTGCTCTGGACAAGAGCAACCCCTGTCTACATCAGGCCCTCTGTAGGACTGAAGCAGCCTGCTGCCTGCATCAGGTGGGGATTTACTCCAGCTCCCTCTGATTACCAGTTAATTGGAACCGGTAAGCATCATCAGTTAAGAGGACTAAGGAAGTTGTCCCATGAAATTGTGGGATAGTTCTGGGTGACTCCCAGGCCCTGAGTCAAATGGGGCTGCATCTTCATTGTAAATTAATAGGTCTAGGATCCTGGATCTCATCTTGAATTGAGGTTGGACTCCTAGTGCTGCAGTGTCATAGGACCTCAAGTCTAGAGCCTGGGTTAATGCAATTGCAGTATAGTTGCATGGGGGGGGGGAAGAATGTCCTATGGGGCCCAAACCCATTCCTATTGGTAGAGGTCAGTGGGAAGAGGTCTTAGAGAGGTCACATGACACCCTTTACTTCTGGTCATGTGTCCATCTTGACCCCAAAAGTACTATCCTGGAGCAGACCTTCTTGTGGCAGGTGGGTGGAGCCTAAGGGGCATGGCTAATGGAAACAATGTGTCCCTATTTTTGGGTCAGAAAATATGGCCACTGTACCCAACTATGATCCATGGCTGTCCCTTCCTTTGCAGGCTTTGCACAAAGGCTTGTCTGACCTCAGGCTTGCCATGCTAGGGTGGGGAGTCTCCAGACACAGGCAGGCTCCAATATATCTTGGAAGTGAGCATGGTGAGGAGTGTCAGGGGGCAGTTTTACCTTAATTGTTGGTGGGGGGTTGAGGACTTGAAATCCATTTCCCACTCTGTCTTCCTAGCCTGTATTCCAGAGGGCCATCCTTGGTCAGTGCTATGTTGGGCCCTTCCTCCTTCAGGGACGGGGAAGGAGATGGAACTTCAAGTCAGGGCACTGGCTGGCTTTGGGAGTGAGACCCTCAAATTCCCCTACCACCTGCTCAACCTCCCCTGCTCCCTTCATGAGATCCAGGAGATGGTGTGTACAGAAGAGTCACAGATACCTTCCTAGAGAACCAGATGGGTCCGAAGGGAGTCAGCTCTTCTCCACCACTGGCTCTGAGATTCACTCTCTTCCTCTGACCAAGGGCTTTTGGAGCCAGCGAGGATCAAGGGGTCTGTCTCCATTCTGATCAGGTGTTCATGAATCAGGAGTTCAGAAGAGACAGCACCAGCCCAGATAGTGAACATTGTCCCAGTCTAGAGAGACAAAGACAAATGGTGAAACCTCTTCTTATGCACCTGATCAATGAATCAGATATTCCACCCTGAGCACAATGCCTGTTCCAAGGGTGTGGGGGTAGGCTTGCCAGGTGTCTGGTTTTGAACTGGACAGTCCAGTATTTGAGCTTTCTGTTTGGGAAAAAAATTGAGAAAATATAAATGTCTGGTATTTTCTAAATAAGATGTAATGTAGATTGTGATGTAATGTCAAGTGTGTCCGGTATTTTTGTTGCAACCATCTGGCCACCCTATGTGCACAGTATGTGGTCTGTTGTTCCTGACCTGCCAACTTCTCTCATAGGCTATGTCTAGACTGCAGGCTTCTTTCGAAAGAGAAATCCGCTTTTTCGAAAGAGAGCACCCAGCGAGTCTGGATGCTCTCTTTCGAAGACGGCCTCTTTACATTGAAGAACGCCTTCCTTCGAAAGAGGAACTTTCGAAGGAAGGCGTTCTTCCTCGTGAAACGAGGTTTACCGCCATCGAAAGAAAAGCCGTGTTCTTTCGAAATAATTTCGAAAGAACGCGGCTTGAGTCTGGATGCAGGGGAAGTTTTTTCGGGAAAAGGCTACTTTTCCCGAAAAAACCGCTGAGTCTGGACACGGCCATAGTGTGTCAACTTCTACATCAGGTCCAGTGTCCCAGGAGAGAGTAAAGGCTGTAAGGAACAGCAAAGCCCCATTCTGATTCACCACCTCTTTCCCAGAATGTGATGCAAATGACTCTGAGTCTAGCTCCCTGACTCCAGGCATAGGCAGGCTGACTCCAATAGCTTGTAGGGTCTGCAGCTGCAGGGTCTGTGAATTGGGAATGTTCCCCTTGGGAAGGCAGAATCAGAGCAGGGAGTAAGTTAGATTTGAGTTAAGATTATCTCCTGATTCAGTGGAAATCCTGGGACTTTAAGGGGACCATCATGGGTGGCTGGTATGCTAGGCCGGGGAAGGCATTGCCTTCCCAAACCACCAGATTGATTCTGCCCACACTCTTCCCCCAGAATGCCTGCTGTAGGCGTTCTGGGGGTGGAGTGTTGCTGCCCCTATTGCCCGCCCTTCCAGTGCTCCAGAATGGGGAGACTGGGACTGTGCGCCCACCCGCTCCCCTCCACATGGTGGTGAGGGGTGAATGCATGGGGTATTGCTCCACCTCCCTGTGGTGAGCAGGCGAGGAGATGGCTTGGCTCTCATGGTGGGCGGAGCCCCAGAAGAAGGGGTGGGGCTGGAGTCTTGCCTTCCCCAGCCCTACCTTCACTGACCACCCATGAGGACCATGTTCCAATCCCTGATCCAGACAGGTTCATCCCTGGCCCTGAGTCCCTTCTTGTCATCTTGGAGCAGCTGGGGGTGCTAGTACTCATGGAGAACCTTGTCCACATGCCTTTGCTCCAGGATTCTTTGTGGGCAGAAGGATCTGAGGATCTGGATCTAGCTCTAGCTCTTCTCCCCCCGTGTCTCCAGCAGAGGGACTTAGGGGAGAAAGATTCCTGGCCATGCTCGTCTCTGTAAAAACTGAGCACTGTCTACACTTTGCCAAAAGTGCTTGCTCTTTCCTTCCTTCCTTCTTTCCTCCTTTTTTTCTATGGGAGGGGAGAAAGACTCCTGGCTCTGAGGAGACTGGAGCTAACAGCAGAATGCTGATGGAGCCCCCTCTCCTTCCCTTCCATTAGAACTCAGCACAAGCTCTTCTCTCTCTTCAATAGAAAGGAAAGTGTGTGTGTGCATAACTATTGTGGGATGGCTACACCAAAGAAGTATGTTTTGTTGTGGTTTACGATCCTTCCTTTAAAAAAAATTGAATGCCCCTCTCTCTCCTGCAGGAGATGCTGGCCACATCATACCCAACAGGAGAAGCAGTAGAGAAAAAAATCTAGAGACATCCATAATTAAGGTACAACAGAACTTTCTGTTTAAAAGCAGATTTTTCAAAGTGCTTTGAAATCCAAATGCATGTAGTCTGGAAAATTCTTGGGTCAGTTGAGGGACTATGGAGAGTTAATGATGTAAGTTTGGATTCATTTACTTGAGGGTATTGAGCTATATTTTTTCTCTCTCCCTTTCATCCTTCTCTCCAAATAAATGACCTTATTTTTAACTTTGTTGGATTTTAAAACATTTTTTCCTAAAATTAGGGGAAAATACTATGGGCAGCATCCACATAAAAATTGTATCACTGGCCTGCTCTAGGATTCTGGGAGGAATCTGAAGAAGACTTTCCATTTAGTTGGAAATTGGTAGGCATGAGGCTCAGTTTGAAATCTTGAGGAAAATCTTCAGCTATATGGGACAAAAATCTTCTCAGAACCACTCATTTCAACTTCAGGCTCTGAAATGCTCTGAACAAGTAATGCTTCTTTCTCTCATCAAGACAACTCCATCAACCGTTAAGCGGGAATGAGATGGAGGGAGGGTGAGGCACAATATTTCAGGGAATATTTATTTTCAAAATGAGTTTAATGAACTCATTAAGTGGTAAAGGGATGAATTCATTAAAAATGCATTCACATTTATACAGCTTTGCATGATCTAAGTGTCTCCAAACATTAACCAATTAAACTTCACAACAATCTTCATTAAAGTGTTACAACAGTGCAGCTGCATTGGTAGAGCTGAGCTGATGCAGCCTTTTAAGTGTAGACATACAATGCAATGAATCAGTGGTAGTTAGAAATGAAACTCTTCTTTTTGCTTTAGGACTTGCCTGTCAAACAAACTGCCTAATGTAGCAAGATGAAGGCCTAAAGCGAATGCAGCACAGACCTGGTCTGAGGCCTGAGGCCTAGATAACAATGGACAGGGGCGGCCCGAGGCGGGCTGCCAGCAGCTGGCGCCCCAGGCAGAATGCGCAATCGGTGCCCCCGCCTCCACAGCCCTCAATGGAGTGACGTCATCATTGGGTGCCCCGTTTAACGCGGTGCCCTAGGCAACGGCCGAGTTGGCCTATACACACGGGCCACCCCTGACAATGGACAAAACATGGCTAAGCTATGAGCAAGAGGCAGGCCCTACCTCACAGAACTTGGCACAAACAGGGCTGAGAGTGCAAAACACTAATTGGTGCTAGGTACCGACTGCAGAGCAATAATTGGTACTGGTCATAAATTGAAATCATGTGGTATCACTAGCTCATTAAAAAAGACCTTGGTACCCACTCCTCACAGACACAGATTCAGGTTCAGGAAAGGGTCTAAAATGACAGCATGATGGATAGAGATGATCTAATCAAACCACGAGGTACAGGGTGATGGGTGGTATCTAAGTAGTGTCAGAGGGTGGTAACAGCAGTGAGGTGTGATTTGTTGTACCTGTATATAAAATGGTGTCTTGGGGGGACAGTCTTTGGATGACTGGAGGGGCAGTGGAAATTTCCCACTTATTGAGTCATTGCATTGTGGCAAGTACATATGCATAATGGTTCGTCTATTGGCAACTATTACTGTACTTTGCTTAACAGTAAACCTGGCCTGGCACCTTCAATCCTTATCTGATTTGTGGTCTTTGGGGGCTCTCTTAGGATCTGCAGTCTGTGGAGACTAAGTGCACAAGTCGACATAGCGCACATCACTGAGCACACACACAAGCAGCCTTCTGCTTATCATCATCAACGGAGCCAGAAACCTGCGAGGACACCTCAGCAGTAAATCCCGACTACCCTCGCTGAAATAACTACACCTGCAACTAAACTGAAGTAATTTTGTGACCTGCATGAAATGTTCACATTCTCCAGAATCTAAACTTTCATTTAAAAAAAAGTTTCTAGTCCTTATGGCTGCAGCACTAACCTTCCAAAGATGAACAGAATTTAACCAATACAGCCATGTCTCCTTCAGTATTCATACAGCTTGAAAGACTCACTCCCCAGACCTGTATTAATCTGATTAAAGAATGTGCTCTAAATCCCAATGATACCTGCCATTGTCAACACTGAGTAATTAATCCCCAGTTTGTTATTGTTTGGGATGAGAGTTAAGGAGGAAGTGGAACCCACTGAAACAGGAAATGGGTGCAGTAACAGGGAAGGAAATGAAGAGGAAAACACAAAGCAGCTCACAGAGACAGGGAAGGTGGGGAGAAACAGAGCAGGGAGAAGAGAAGGAGGAGACACAAGGTGCAGAAATAGCAGAGGCCCAGCCAGATGCAGATTTCCTTCCTCAATGCCAAATGTGACAATAAGGCTCTGAACAAATAATAATCACTGAATATTTATTTACTTTGTAAAGGCCACTTTCGTCCTTTGATCTCTGTACAAACCTCCCACTGCTCTCAGGGGACATTCCACTGTATGTTGTGTGTGTGTGTGGGCAGTGGGGATGGAGGGGGGTAGTTATGAACTATAGCTTGGACCAGTGCTTTTCAACCTTTTTTATAAAGTACCCATTTAAAAAAAGAATTATAAGTAGTTTTCAGACACATTTTTTTCTACCATTGCAACACATTTGTTTAAACAAGTTAATCGTAGCTGGGTGGGAGATGAAATTTTTGGGTGTAAAAAGTAAAAAAATAATAAAGCGCTGTAAAACTTAGAACAAAAATTCAGTTTTCTCCAAATTTCAGTTGTGTTGACATACTCCCCGGACTTCTCTTGAGTACTCCTAAGGATACTTGTAATGCTGGTTGAAAAACACTGGCTTGAACCACTATAGACCAGTATTAAACATGGAATTTGTCTCTTTCCTCCAAATACGTTTTGACACTACTGCTGCTGGCACAATAACTCATTGTCTGACCAACAATTCATTCTTTTAGTCCAGTGAGCTTTGCAGTATGCATCTAGGGTCATTGTTCTAGCTACTGCTTCATTCTTAAGGGTCCTCCATGTCCCTTCTGTGTTGTAGTATTGTTTTGAACATAAAGGCTACGTCTACACTGGCCCCTTTTCCGGAAGGGGCATGTTAATTTCAGAGATCGCAATAGGGAAATCCGCGGGGGATTTAAATATCCCCCGTGGCATTTAAATAAAAATGTCCGCCGCTTTTTTCCGGCTTTTAGAAAAGCCAGAAAGAGCGTCTACACTGGCCCCGATCCTCCGGAAAAAGCGCCCTTTTCCGGAGGATCTTATTCCTAATTTGAAGGGGCCAATGTAGACGAAAAGGGGCCAATGTAGACGAGCCCAAGAGGGTTCCAGTGGAACCAGCTCTCTCTTTCTCTCTCTGATAGTGCCTTTATTGGAAACAGAATCAATATACTTCAAGACCAAAAGAAAGGGGTCACATACACTTTTTGCTTCCCATCCTTTGTCTTGTAAGCTGCTTGGAGCAATGACTATCTGTTTATTAGAGCCTAGCATGATGAGGTTCTAATCTTGGTTGGGACAGATAGCCATTACTGTAATATAAATAACATTTAAAAAGTCATCACTGGAAAGTAAAACTTCAGCTGAAACACACTTTTAAAAACATAAATCAATAGCCCTAAAAATACAAATTAAAAAATGCAAGATTGTAGTGGGTTGGAACCTAGATCTTTGTTCATTCTCCATGGATGCAGAGCATCTTGGGCTCTGCACAGCTGTGCAGTGCTCTGACTTTCCAGTATACTTTTTTCAATCAATTCTCCATCTACTGACCCTTCTGATTCTTGTCCCAGAAGTTCATGACAGTTAACTCTCTTAATTCCTTATCCTGGCTTTCTTTAAATTTTGTTTCTGTTCCATCTTCTTTCTGTCCATGAAGCCAATAAAGCAATCTGTGGTGTGGGCTCCACAAATAGCTTTTCAGGGGGGAATCCACAGCCAGGATTGCAGAGAGCCTATACAATGTATAGCTACCTCTACAAGGCTATGACTGTCTTCGGTACCTGCCAGTGAGTAGTCACTTATTTTCATTTCTCATCTAAGACTCACCTGGTTTTGAACAAACCACTTTATGGGATGGTCTCTAATTCACAGCCCATCAGAACAGAGCATAAGAATGTCCAGACCAAGAGTCCATCTAGCTCAGTATTCTGTCTTCTCAGATGGCCAACGCCAGGTGCTTCAGAAGGAATCATGTACTAATCCCAATTTGTAGCAGAGGCTACAGACACCATCCCTGCTCATCCTGACTAATAGCCATTGATGGATCTATCTTCCAGTTCTTGTTTTTAACCCTGACATAGTCTTGCCCTTCACAACATCCTCTAGCAGAGAATTCCACAGGTTGACTGTGCGTTGTGTAAAGAAATACTTCCTTTTGTTTGTTTTAAATGTGCTGCTTGTTTCATTTGGTGACCTCCTACTTTTTGTGTTATGAAAAGAAGTAAATGACACTTCAGTATTTACTTTCTCTACACTCCAGTCATGATTTTGGAGACCTCAATCATATCCCTCCTTAGTTGTCTCTTTTCCACGATGAAAATCCCCAGTCTTATTAATCTGTCCTCAAACTGAAGCTGTTCCATATCCCTTATTATTTTTGTCACCTTTTTCTGAACATTTTCCAATGCCAAGGTATTTTTTTAATGGGGTGACCAGATCTGCAAGATATGGGCATAACATAAGATTTATATAGAGGTAATATATTTTCTGTCTTCTCATCTATCCCTGTCTTAAAAATTCTAAACATTCTTTTAGCTTTTTTGATTGATGCTGCAAATTGAGTGGATATTTCCAGAGAACTATTCACAAAGATTCAAAGATCTTTCTGTTGAGTGGTAACAGCTAATTTAGTCCCCATCATTTTATACATACAATAGGGATTTCCAATGTGCATTACTTTGCAACTATCACCATTGAATTTCATCTGTTATTTTGTTGCCCTTTCACTCAGTTTTGTTAGGCATCCTTGTAAATCTTCACAGTCTGTTTTGGACTTATTATATCATTATTGTATCATATCTGGGAGAGCTCAGTTTCTGAAGAAGGTGCCAAGATAGCATGAAATCTAAGAAATGCTACAGGACATTGGCATATGTGTGTGCGTAAGGATGGTGGGTTCATGAGAGTTGGAGAAGTTACATAGTACATATATGTTTGTAGGAAGCAGTAAATGTGTTTGTGCAGGGAATAACAGATTGTATGTGTGTGTGAGTGAGGGAGTCTGTGTTTGTTTGTAGTTTGTCCATGTAGGGAGGTAATGCATAGTGTGTGTGTGTATGTGTAGAAAATAGTGGATGGTGTTGGAGTGGGTAGTGGACAGTGAGTAGTATATGTAGGAAGTGAAGGAGAGAGGGGACATTGTGTGTGGAGAAGTACAGAGTGTACTGTGTGTACTGGAACAGGGGCCTTTTGTGCATTATCCTCTTCACACTTCCAGACTACAGCCCTGGTCTCAGTGTTGTGCTTTTGCCCCACATAGGGTTGCCAGGTGTCCGGTTTTGAACCAGACAGTTCAGTATTTGAGCTTTCTGTTCAGGAAACAAATTGAGAAAATAGAAATGAGAAAATAGAAATGTCCGGTATTTTCTAAAAAAGATGTGATGTACATTGTGATATAATGTCAAGTGTGTCCGGTATTTTTCTTGTATCCATCTGGCAACCCTAGCCCCACATCCTGCATTGTGCTCCCATGATATGAGTCACAACACTGCGCCACTTTCTCCAGTTTGTGGTGGCACTATATGGGCTAGGTGCCTCATCCATAACAACCAAGCTCTGTCTGTTTTATCACTGTCTTGAGGGCTGGAAAACTTCTGCAAAGACGTCATCATCAGTGGGACTCTCATAATCAGGTGGTGGGGTGAGTGGCTCCAACCGCTCCAGCCTCTCTTCAGCACCTTTGACATCATGGATATCAGAGGCAAACCGCTGCATCCTAGGGGGCAGCACCAACCTAAGGTGCAGCCTGGAGCCCGCATCTGCCTCAGAGGCGCGCCTGGTGCCTGATGCCACTGAGACGCTGAAGGTCTCCACCCCAGTCTCTGCCATGCTGGGTGGCTCAATGACCACACTGTATGGGGGGGGCTCCCCCACTGTTGAGGACACGGTGCCAGAATTGGAGGTGATTGTCCAGACTGTCGGGGCTGGTGTCATTGTCACCACCTCCTCATAGGCTGGTGCTTCATAGGCAGCATTCACCCTACACACAAAAGACAGAGATATCAGCTAAAGAGTCATTGTGATGTTTAAACACTACATGGAGATAAACCTGTGAGAAAGGGGATCTGGGTCCTCCAGAATTGGGACCATGCAACAGACAATAGATCAACAGGTCAGCAGTGCTCCGACCATTAGTTTGTATGGTCCTGTATGCCATGCCCTGCTAAGTTAGATCAGAATACTGGTCTTTATAATTCAGTATCCCATCCACCTACTAAGCAGGATCCAAACAATGATTTGTCTAATGTGGTATTCTAACACCTGACACAATGGATCATATCACGTGTCTATCTAGTCTGGTGCCTTCTGACCCACCAACAGAGGCTCAGCTTAGCAGACATAGCAGAGCTACAAACATTTAAAATCAACATGGCTTATTTTGGGAGAAAAAAGACTGCACCTTTTAGCTCTATTATACTAGCAATAACAGGTTTTGTGATGACAAAGAGAAAAATAAGAAATATTGTATTTTAGATTAAATAATAGGAAATTTCTATTCAATGTAGAGTTAGTAGAGGTGTCTCTCAGGAGAAATGACTGCCTTTGTCATTTTTTTCCTAGCCAGCAACATTGTAGATGCATTTCTTCCTAATAATATATAATCTTTTAAAAATCTCTCCTGAGGTATTTGCCTCCAGAATACCCAGTGGCAATGAATACCATTTGAACTTTTTAAAATTAGTTTATATATTTTGCCTTTTAAATATAATTATTATTATTAACAACAGTAATAATAGCAACAATAATAATGATGATAATAATAATATATCCCCCCTAATACAGCATTTGAGGATCAGGAAGCATTTTACCAAGATGGGTAACTTATTATTAGCTCCACTTTACAGATGGGGAAATGGAGGTACAGAGAAGTTAAGGCTTAGTCTTTATGTTTGGGTGCATAGTTATAGACAATTGGGTCTAATTTATGTAGGTGCTGAGCACCCAGCGCTGTAATTTAGGCCAACAGGAGTTGCTGGTGTTCTACACGCCCCCAAATTCAGTCCTTATGTGTTTTAAGTTGAACAGTCGAAATACAGAGGCATACAAAATTACAGACTACTGTTCTAGGGAATAATTGCCCTGGGGTATGTCTACACTACAGAGTTTTGTTGGAAAAATGGCCATTTTTCTGACAAAACTTGAGTTACGTCCACACTGCAATCGCGTTCTTCCAAAAGTAAATCAAAAGAACAGAGGGTTTTTTTTAGCATTGGTAATCTTTCTACAAGGAAGAAGCCTTTTTCCGAAAGACAGGGAAGAGGAGATCTTTTGAAAGAAGAGGAAAGAGGAAAAAGCACAAGTGCTTTGGTGGCCACTCCATTCATTGTAATCACAGCTTAAATGTGTGCAGTCAGTCTGGATGCTATCTGTCGAAAAAGCAGATCGCTTTTTCGATATGCTTTTGTGTGCGGACACTCTCTTTCGGAAGTTTTTTCGGAAGATCTCTTCTGAAAAAAGGTTCTGCCGAAAGAAGCCTGCAGTCTAGACATAGCCGTAAAGATGAGGTCTGGAGAAGTTGGCAGCACAAACTTAGCTGAAATTCCCCATAGTATTTCCCCCATTATTTTTATCTCCTTCCTTGTCTGACTCATTTTATTGCAAAACAATAGTTGCTGGCTCATTAGTGATTCTAGCATTCAGGAAAGAGTTACAGGGCAGGTTGGAGTACGACGTGATTACACGGGGCAAAGAAGACTGGGCTAGATCTCTGAAATGGTCTCTGAGTCTGTGAATGGAATACCCAGGCCCATATGCAGGAATTTCTGGGGTTGTGTGGGCTTTTTTTGGGTAAATGTTGGTTCCAAAGGTGTGAATGCACCGGTGCCTCCATGGTCTCCCAAGTAAACAGGGAAATTAGCTCCAGACTTCCCCTGGCTGGCCAGAGCATGCTTACTTGGGGGACCACAGTGGGGTGCTTTCTGGGCTGGATACCATGATTGTGATTTCCGTGTTCTACTGAATACTGTACTCAGCCCTGTCTTAACAAAGGTGGATGCACAAGATGACCTCTAGAACAGGTTTTCTCAATGTCTGGTCTGAGGACCAGTAATGGTCCCTGATATCTATCTCCCTGATACAGATTGGGGAGGCAGCAACCCAGGTTTCAAAAAAGTTGAGAACCACTGCTCTAGAGGATATTTCCAGCCCTACATTGCTAAGATTCTGTGCCTTTGGGAACCTCTACCATGGGAGAAGAGAATGCTGTGCCTCCTGGAATGGAATTTGAGTTTTGCCCCTTGGGAGAAGGGTAGAAGAAGGATGAGGAAAGGGAAAGATTCAAAAAGCTGTGGCTGAGGACTGGGTAAATAAAGGGAAGTAGTACATATAGTTGCTTACCCTGCCTGGCTCTGCCTCCTTGTGGCTGCCTGAGTTGTCTCCTGTACATGCCGTTGCTTTAGGAAGCACTCCACAAACACACTCAGCAGGTAGCCAATCAGGCACACCCCCCCGACCCCCAGGAAGAAGAATCCCACTGGGTTGATGTTAGAGGAGATAGCCAGCATGGTGACCCCAATTAGAAGCGCTGCGGTGAAGACAAACAACAGAGCCTGGCGGATGCCTCTCCAGTGTGACTCTACCCACATGGTGATGTGGATTTTGATGGCAGGCAATGGGAGAAGGCTGGGCAGCTGGGGGAACAGAGATCTGTGGAAGATATGGAGGGGTTTGGAACATGAAACATGAGTTCCAGAAAACATGTCAATATGCGTACATGACTGTGTAAATACATGCGAACACAAGGACACACCAACATGAGGGCTCATTAGGAATGTGAATGGTTAATCAATTAACTGGCACGCATCACCTTTACTGGGTGAAGCCCATCAGTTATGGTTAACTGATGGGCTGGAACTGCCTGATGTGGCTGGGGACGGCTCCATTCTAGTGGAACGCACCCGCCCGTCCCATTCAAGCAGTTAACTGGTTAAACAGATTAAATGGATTTTTGCATTCCTAGAGCACACATGCAAATACATGCCACAAGAATATGCGTATGTAGAACACACGGCACATATATGTAAATACATTCCTAACAGCAATACACATCACCATGAGGACATGCTTATGTAAAATACACACCAAACACAGGCAAGATATGCAAATGTGCCTACAGGGCAACATACACATGTACAAATATGAGGAAATTAGTGTGGACAAATGTACACATACAAATATGCAAACACTCTCCCATGAAGGCATATATACAACAAATGGACATGCGAACACAACAAAGTAACAAAAGATCATGGAACGTGGTACACACATACTTGAATCCTTGAACACAGGAATATAAGCTGCCTGAGCTCAATATTAGCTGCATCTGTTGTCAGATAACATGCAACATCCAGCTGCATATTTAGATCCCTGAGAAGATATAAAATTTCTATCTGCATCTGATCTGTGATCCATAAAAAATGGCCTGTGGGTATCCAAAGTGAGTATCCACAGATTTGCAGGTCTACGCATAGTCCATGGCTATGAGCAGACTTATCTTTGATTCCAGCACATAGGCAAAACTCAGCACAAAGCTTGGGGTTTCTTTTAGATGCAACGTGGCCTCTCCAAATTCCGTCTACATGGTCGGTGTACTGTCTCCTTCCAACTAAACTACTTCCCCTCCCCCTGCTGGACTCCTCCTGCCATGTTTTCTTTGCTGTAGGAGACTGATTATCATTGTGTGGTAGCCTGTATGTGAAAAACACCAGGAACCTCTGTTTGGTGCTGAAGCAAAGACCAGAAATAAGGAGTTGTCTGGCTTTCGTCATAGTAACCTAAACACCCCTCCCTTCTCCTACCTAGTGGCAAACCCCAGGCACAATATTTACAGCAGCGCAACAAAATTACAGTGCAAGGGCACCCTCTACTGACTGATACTAGTACAAGTCTCCTCTAACAATTGGCCAGTCCTAGGGAAATTCACACCTGAGGGAGCCCTCTCCTTGCTTTAGCTGTTAGTGACCATTGTTGCCACAGGCCAGTCATAAGCTCATCCCAGGCTAGGGAGCATTTTCCTTATGTGATGACAATGAAAGCCCTGCCTCAGTGTCCCACTCTCCCCACCTAAGCGCACTTCAGACTTGGTCAACAAACCTTGACAGTTCCAGGGACACTCTGCAAAGGGAGGGCCCTTGCCTCCCATGTTGCTAGTGGAGAGCTTGACACTGAATGCTGCATACCTAAGAAATGCCAGCCCCATTGGCCCTTGCCCGGGGAGAAAGGACAAAGGGACAGAGGACATGAACAAGACAGAAACAGTGACGTAGAAAGAGAGAGAAATGGTAGGAAGAGACACCAGTCCAGGCCATTTTCCTGGACCTTCCATGAGATGATTTTTGTGCTTCTAATGAAAATGAGATTTCTCTTTATTTAACGCTTAATCTTGCAGAAGACACAGATTCACACACCTTCAAGCACACACACACCTACAAGCCACAGATACAAAACCACAGTTCCATACATACTCTCATAGGCACATTCTTGCATGTGCATGTATTCACATGCAGGTGAGCACACCCTCAGAACCACACATCCCTACAGGTTCATGCATGTACCCAGAATAACTGTAACATAGGTCAACAAACAGATACTCCTTAGCACATTCTCAAGCTTTCTCCAATAGACAGGCATACTCACAAACAAATTGTCATATACCCCGTGTGTCAGATGCCATGGCTTGATTTTAAAAAAGGATAGATAATATTAAGAGCATTAATAGGTGTAATTATACAGATCAGACTAGGGCTAATCAAATCTTATGCATCAAGCCAGCAGCTGATCTACTAAAGAGGTCAGAGGGAATATCCTAATAACATTTGCCTCTCTGAAGCACCTCATCAGTGCACTGCTCCAATGGGGCTAACCCTGTGAGCCTAATTACATGTGCACTCTCGTGTTCTCTTTTACACACCTCCCTCCCGCACAAAAACCACACAGCTGTATATACATACACAGTTATACCTATACACATCTGCACTTCTGGGAGCACATGTTCATACACACAGACCCCTCATTCTCCAGCTGACTCCATAAAGACAGTCCTTTGTAGCAGCCTTTGTGCCATCTCTTTTAAGCATGCACTTACCAGAGACAGCCTTCCAGAGCCAGTTCCAGACATGTCCTCTTGCCTTCTCTCTTCATCCCAAGGAACTGTCTGAAAGCCTCTTTTGACTCTGTTCTTTACCTTCCTTTCCCTGACCTGAGGCAGAGACCTTGGCTCCTTTTGTACTCCGAAGGTAGCTCTTTTTATAAAATGCTGATGAGCAGTGAGAGTGGGAAGGTAGCAAACCACAGGGAGACTTTGTTACACTAGCCTGGCCTCCTTTTTCCAAGCAAGTTTCACTTCTGTGTGTGTGGTCATCTACTTCGTTTTTTCTCTCATCTCTTTTCTGCTCCTTCTCGCTCCTTTTTTCTCTTCCCCGTTCTTCCCTTTGCTGTTCAATCTGTCCTAGCCTCTGTCCTAGCAAAGCAGGAAGCTGGCTGGGGGAAAGGGCGGGGTGTGTGGTGTGGGTGTGCTTGTGTATGTAATTCTGACCCACCTCCCTCTGCTAATACAACTCTCCTGTCTCCAAACGGGTTTTATTCTCTCTTCTTGCCCTGTAGAAAGACCTGGTCCCTACCCAGGCCCAGCCCAGAAGCACATGGTCCATACATAAAACTTTTATGAACTCTATGAAAATGTAAGTTACGTACCTAGATTGGCTGCTGGATCTTCCTAGTTTATGTCCTTTTGGACTTTAAGAACAAAAGAGGAAAAGCAGACAGGTAACTAACTCCAGAGGGCTACAGTGGAGTTTTGGCTATCCTTGGCACATCCGGAGATAATTGAAATCTCCCTCAAATCTAGTGATCATTTGAATACTTAGTAAAAATAATCATAAGCTCTCAAACATGGATTTTCCACATGAACAGCCTCAAGATACCAGCAGTTGCAAGGGTCTGTCTGTACTAGGAAACAGTCCTACTGCTGACAATGATTGTTAACAGTAGTTTGCACCTTGGACTTCCTTTAGCTGGAGCTGAAAAAATACATTAGCTGCTAGCATAGAAGGGGTCAAACCATTTTGAGTCTTTTAATCTTTATGGACAGAGGCCTGAATGTTTTCTTACTTACAACTGGAGGAGAACTCCATTGAAGTAAATGTATTACATCAGTGTAAAATGGAGACAGTCAGGCTCTAGCATCTAGCACAATTTTTGCAAGTTTTATGTCCACAGTAGAAAAATGATGCATTACTGACAACTCTTCTCACCAAGGGACTTCTTACCAAGTGCTGGAAAGGGCTGAACTGCTAGTGAAGATGGGACAAACTGGCTTCGCTACACTGAGGCTTTTGCCGCAAGAGCCTATGCAAATGAAGCACATACTAACATATCATCACACTTCATTTGCATAATTCAAGCCATTTTTGCGCAAGGGATTTTTGCACGAAAACAAGCAGCGTGGAATTTTTTTTTGCACAAAAACCCTGTTTTGAACCAAAATTCTGTTTTGCGCAATCCCCCATTCATATTGCTTGTTTTTGCACAAAAACCCCTTGTGCAAAAACAGCTTGAATAAATTATGCAAATGAAGCGCAGTGATATGCTATCTGTAGATGTAGCTACCTGGTTTTAGTGCTGTTACAGAAAGTGTGATTGAATGAGGAGACTAGGGCTCCTTTACAATACAGAAATGATGCATTATTGGCAATGACTGTCCAAGACAGGTGTAGTGTTGGACACAGTTTAGCTGCAAGTATGGTGAGGATAAATAAATTTGAACATTGTTTCAGAAACCATGTCAGCACAGGGGAATGTGTGCACTCTAGACAAAGCTTGGAAGTGAACCCTCTGTCTCCCATTATATGCCTTCTCTAGAGAAGTGAACCATTGCTAAATGAGGTGGGGGGATTGCACTAGGCTAAGCACCACAGGGCATTGCACCTGCACTAGCTGTACAGATTTGAGGGACTGACCATTGGAATTTTGCCCCTCAGTTACACAAGTGCTCTTCTACAACATTGCAGTAATACTGCTTTCTGGGGGTATATCCCATAATTTGTGGCACAATTCCCAGAAGTGGTGGATTCTAGAAGATTTTGAGAGGTCTTCTGGAATTCTCAGGAAGTTGGAGATTATGGGAGAAAAGGTCAAACTCCCCTAATTACCTGTGAAGCTCCTAAAAGTCCTATAACTCCTGTGGTGCCAGAGCCTGGATGTTCATGGATATGTTCATATGGAAATCAGGCAAAATATGTATCAGGATTTCCAAAAATTCTGGACTTTTCAATAGTGGATGAATTTGAACCCTCTTCCTTCTGAAAGCATCTCTTCAAATAATCAAAAGCACATTCCACTGCTATTCTGCACTTGCACATCCTGTAGTTGAGCTGCTCCTTACTGCTGTACAGGTTGCTCATGTATGGGTTCATGAGCCATGGGAGCAAGGGGTAAGCTGGATAACTATTGACATTTCAATGTCTTCAATGGTAATTTTCTGGTCTGGGAAGAAAGTTCCAGCTTGAAGCTTCCGGAAGAGACTGAGTTCCTAAAGATGTGCATGTCCCACACTGAGGTTAGTGAAATGGCCCTTGTGATACAACAGTGCCTGAAACACCATCAAGAAGTACTCTTGCAATTTATGTACTCTTCAGCAAGGTGCTCTAGTGTTAAGAAAGGGATGTGTGTTCCATCTATTGCTCCTCCACAGTTAGGGAACCCCATTATGGCAAAGCCATCCACTATGTCCTACACATTTCCCAGCGTTACTATCCTTCCCTTTACCCACTCCAAATTGATTCCCAACTGACCAATAGCTGTCTGGCATTGCAAGCTTCCACTGGGCTATTGCCACTTACTTCTGAACTGTCAGAGTGGGTCTCCTTCTGGGACTGTTGTACTTCAGGGCAAGGGAAAGTAATGCGCAAAGTTCAGTGCAGGTGGCCTTACACATACGAAAGTTTTGCAGCCTCTGCTTACTGTCCCATAGATGCATAACTATGTGGTCCCACCAGTTTGTGCTTGTCTCACAGGACCAGAATTTTAGGAATTCAAAGTAGGAATAAGAGATCCTCCGGAAAAGGGCTTTTTTCCAGAGGATCGGGGCCAGTGTAGACGCTCTTTTCCGGCTTTTCTAAAAGCCGGAAAAAAGCGGCGGACATTTTTATTTAAATGCCGCGGGGGATAGTTAAATCCGCCGCGGATTTCCCTATTACGACCTGTAAAATTAGCATGCCCCTTTCGGAAAAGGGGCCAGTGTAGACGTAGCCTTCATGTATATATATTGTTAGTTACTAAGGTGCCACAGGACTAGTTGTTGTTTATTAACTGTCTAGATTATTGAGGGCATGGTATTGGGTACAAAGAGCTGGTGCAAGGTTGCTGTGTTAATGTAGTGTTAACTATTTTAAATAGACATTATGCTGCTTCACTGGAATTCTCTGTGCTTCCTAGGTCTCTCCTTCTTGGTCATTATGTGTTGTTGCATTCATTTTTTGTCCTCCTGCTAGTATCGTTCCTGTCTTTCCAACAGGGTTTCATGGTTTTCCAAGGTGAACTTCATCCTATGTGTAGTCCACTGGTCAGTGTGTACTCTGTGTCCTGCTCTGAGCCCCATAGACAGAGGAGGTGAATCTGTTACAGCTCTTAGTCTGAGATCCTGGCTCTTTAACACAAACTGTACAGAGTATTGTTAGCAGTGTAGATCACAAATTCAGTTCTCGGTGCCTATGCTCCTCAGTAGGGTTTGTTTGCTCTGAGTTTGTCCTTGTGCAGTTCCATGAGAAGGCCCTTACAATGATTAAGCTGCCACAGCCAGGGAACCAACCTGCCTGGTCGCTGATCCTACTGGAAGGCTCACCATCTGAGACAGACATACTGAAAATCAGGAAACTGCAGTGTTATAACTAGAGCAATGGCCAGGCAGTCCTTGATATACCAACACAGGAGAGGCTAGCTCCTTCAAGAACTGATAATGGGGAGGACATACGCTTAGAACCCTTATCCACCAATTTAAAAAGTAAGAAGCGGCGAGGGAGGTTGTTCAGCAGCAGAACAGGCAGGCAATGAAAAAGCAGGAGAGTGGGATGCATGTGATGGTCACTGGAAATGGGGTGACAAAGGGTTGCTTACAAGAACCAGATAGCAAAATGCAGGACAATGTAGCACTTTAAAGACTAACAAGATGGTTTATTAGATGATGAGCTTTCGTGGGCCAGACCCACTTCCTCAGATCAAAATAGGACCTTAGAAAATCTCTCTAATCTTACCCATTACCAAGATAGCTTCCTCAATTATCACCTCTAATACCATTAGCTCACAGACATCCCACTCTCCCTACCTCTAATATCATCAATTCACAGACACTTACCTTCCTTCCTCCCCCCCCCCCCCCGCATCCTCCTCCTGTTCTGCAATGTGATTTGTCCTTTTCATATGTGTTCATTTTTTTAATTGTATCCTTTGGTATATATGGTTGTGACTATTTTCTTCCACTATTTGATCTGAGGAAGTGGGTCTGGCCTACAAAAGCTCATCACCTAATAAACCATCTTGTTAGTCTTTAAAGTGCTACATAGTCCTGCATTTTCTCTCTGTTAGGAATCTCATCAAATGAAACAAGGGAGCTGTCAGAGCATTAAGAACCTGGCTATGTTGGCATTAGTTACTGGAGGAGAGGCTTTGTTAGATTTTGGGATATGTGGAGAGAAATTTACCTTGCCTAAAAATGTAATAGCAAGGGTTGCTGACTTGTTTTATGAAAGATTTTGGGCTATTGGTATTGAAGATCAAAATAAAATAAAGGCTAGAATAAACAGATTTCTCAGATGGATTGTTGTTTTTCTCTCACTAAACCTGGCCTGTGTTACTTGCACATCAGTTTAATCAATATTTGCTCTATAGAGTATTAATGGAATGACATAAATAGTTGGACTGAAACTGCTTAGGATTGACTGTGGTGCATGCACAAGGAGAGAGGTTGAAATGCAATTGTAAATACACAGCCTGCGCATTTATGTTTCTGTAGCTGCTGCTGGCTGACCATAATAGCCACACATTATTTCTTGCATTGAATGCTCCTATTTTTTGCTGCTTTCCATGATGCTTTTGGTGTTAACTTTTGGCATATTTCCTCATTTGAATGCCATAAAGAGTCTCTCCAGTTGGCATGGCTCAGCTGACTGCTGTGTACAGAAATGTTAATGTTACCATGACTGGGAACAGTGGCTCTCACAGCCAAATTTGGAAGTCTATGGAAATTCCAAAACCTGGGAATTTAAGAGGGGGCAAGGTGGGTGGGAACAAAAAGGCCTTGCAGGTGATTTGCACAATGGCCATTGGGGGAGAGGAGATAACATGCAGGGAGAGACAGGGACACCTCTACCCACATGTGAAGCTGTATCTACTCTTTCATGGACACTATTGGTAGTGGTTGTGGAATCTGGAGATCTCCGCCTCACCTCACTCCACAAGTCAACAAGCCCCATTGATATGCTTGTTGTAACAATGCTTTACAATGAAAAGCTACATATCTACTGCAGAGGGTCCATCATCCCCAGAGTTTTCTTCTTTCTGATCTATTGTCTTGGCTGCACTATACACTCTTGCAATCTCCCCTTCTCTTCCAACCGAGAACTCCTGTAACTCTCATCTCCTGGTGTGGCTCGTTGGTCCCCAGTTCTCCTAATTGGAAGTGTTTGTAGGGGTGTATTCTTTCCCCGGCCCCAAGATTAAATCTCAGGGCACTCTGAGTCTGACAAAGCACCTCTGAGTGAGAGGAGACTTCTGACGAAATGTTTAAGTTCATCATAAAATGTGCAGGATTCCTATGCAAAGCTGGACTGATTATCCTTGCATTGCTACATTGTA
Organism: Pelodiscus sinensis; assembly: GCF_052426305.1. NCBI lineage: Eukaryota > Metazoa > Chordata > Testudines > Trionychidae > Pelodiscus > Pelodiscus sinensis. The sequence continues at coordinate 142,318,596 of NC_143052.1, read as the reverse complement.
CTTTAAGGACTTTACTTTTAAGAACCCACCACATGGCTTGCTGGTCCTGGTTATACTGAGCGTGGACAGGATATTGCTAGTTACAATGCTCAGTTGCGGCTAGATCCAGGGGTGGCCCGTGAGCCTAGGTGAGCTAGGCAGCTGCGTATGGCGCCACTGGCCCGGGCGCCTGATGATGACGTCATGGCCATTGACAGCCGTGCAGGCAGGGGCGCCAATTACGCCGCTCTGCCTAGGGCACCACCTGCTGCAGCCGGCCTCGGGCCGCTCCTGGCTAGATCTCCTTCTCTTCTCAGGGCCCAAATTTTAGCTGGTTGCTGGCAGCCTGTTCACAAAAAGCTGTTGTTTGAGACATGCCGTAATGACAATTAAGAGCAAGACAAAAGAGCAGGGCTACTCAACTTTGGAAGCCCTGGGGCCCACAATGATACTCACAGCACATGCGGAGGGCTGCAACTTAAATGTCGTTGCATATACATGCAAATATATATGCAAATATATGCAAATAGCTTCTTTCACACTGATGGGCACAAACACAAAGATTAAGGCAAGACTACACAACACGCAGGCCCCATTTAAGTCAGTTCTGCTGATATTAATAAAATGCAACATTTACCCAATTTCCACCCATATGACAGCACTTTTAATGAGCAACAACAGTCCAGGAATTTAACTACTAAAACGCATATCACCAGAAGACCATTATATTGACCATTTTTTTGTTCTGGTTCCCACCCGCGGGCTGCATGTTTAGCTCTGCGTAAATCTAAACCGCACTTCAGGCCGCAAACAAACGTGTGTTGAGTAGCCCTGACCAAGAGCATGACTTAACCATGGTAGAAGTGGCAGAAGAAATTACTCTTTGTGGACAGAGGTTGCAGCTGAATTCCACAGTGTGTGCCGAGCTACTTATAAAGTGATGTCCAGCCAGGAAGTCTGTATACAGGCAGTCCCCGAGTTACGTACAAGATAGGGACTGTAGGTTTAAGTTGAATCTGTATGTAAGTCGGAACTGGCATCCAGATTCAGCTTTGCTGAAACTGACCAGCGGCTGACTACAGGAAGCCCGAGGCAGAGTTGCTCTGCCCCGGGCTTCCTGGAATCAGCCGCTGATCAGTTTCAACAGGCTGAATCTGGACGCCAGTTCCTACATACAGATTCAACTTAAGAACCCCAGGCGTCCCCAAGTCTGCTGCTGCTGAAAGTGATCAGCGGCTGATTCCAGGAACCCCAGGGCAGAGCAACTCTGCCTCGGGCTTCCTGTAGTCAGTGCTGCCGGGTTGGTCCTTTAGCGCCCAGAGCGGCGCTACGGGACCAACTGGCAGCGCCCCAGTTGCTGTACCACAGGCGTCCGGAGCAAAGCCTCTGAGGACGCAGGCAGCGGACAGCCCAGACGCGCCGCGGCTGTCCCGCTGCCAGCGTCCTCCAAGGCTTTGCTCCCTGTCTCCCTGGTCTGCTGGTCGGATCCGCGTAACTCGGGGACTGCCTTTACAGTGAAGAGCAGGCAGACCATGTCAGCCGTGAGAGGTGCAGTGTGGGGCAGTATTTGCTCCACATGCTCTTTTGTCTGCAATTTTTGTCCACGTTGAAATTGGCACACTATAGACTAACGTGATGACTAGCCTTGCTGGAAAGAGTCACCTCTAACTGGTGCACTTGTCAACTGTTGGCACCCTTTCAGTGTATGATTGCCAAGTGTGGTAGAGGCATACTCAGATGATCATACATTTCTTTATTGTAGACAAAACTATCACTTTTCTCTCTCTTGCTCATGGTATCTCTGTTTGTCTTTATGTCGTTCTTTCATTCTCTGATTATTAATTCACCTCTTCTCTATTTCCTCTCACCCTCTGATTGTCCCCTTCCTCCTGGCCAGTCTACTGTTCATCAGCCTGCTCTTCACAGCAAGTTCTTTATCAAAACAATCTTGAGGAACTTGCACCTAGGGAGGTGCTGCTGGCATATGTCATAGATTCCATGATGTCATTAATCCCTATATAATTAGAAGGGTTTAATGACACTGGTGGTATGTACTAAGAAATTCTAGAAATCCGAAGCAACTGCCAGGCTCTCTTCTCTGTTCTGCTGAAATCCTGAGCATCCTCTGCTCTGGGAATACAGTGTCTTTGCACCTGCTGCTCCCCACCTCTTTTCTCTTCCTTTCTCCCAGGTCTTGCCAAGTCACCCTCAGGGAAGGTGACTTTGCATTTCCTTATCAGTTTATGATCCAGAAGATGGTTTTGCAGTGTGTACATAAGTCATGGGACAGCAGGTGAGGTGGCAGACATGGTATTTCCCCCTCCAGGCTAGTGAATGAGGAAGGGTCCCAACTAAATTATGTTGCTCCTCCTCGGCATGTTAGAGAAGTACATAGAATGTCAGAGGTTGAATAGTCACTTTTCTCTCAGTAGCTGGCAATTTCCAACCTGTCCTTGGACTCTACCTGTGGGCTATGTACACATACCATAAACAAAAACCTCACCTCACTGGGTGCTGTCTGGCCCTTTTTTTGGCATGGCCAAAATCAGGCCATGGAAACAAAGCCTCTGTGTTCCAACTAGCACATTGTGCATTGCACAAGCACACTGGGAAGTCAGGGGTTCTACTGTTGCAGGGGAAGACTGCAGTGGGGCTGCTGGACCCTTGCCAATTTTGGGAGTACACAGAAAGCAGAGATTGTTCAAACAGATGGAAGCACTGCATTCTTAATGGAATTCCTCAAAACTGCACATGCAGAATTGCATTTGAGGTGAGGAGTTGCTCGATGGTTGCAGATCTTCAAAAGGAACTAACTAAACCAAGACCAAAGGTTTCTAGGAGTCAACATTTATTTACCCCAGGTATTCAAAATTTATAAGTCAGGTCCCAAAATTATTAAAACAGTCCCCAAATTGTGAGGTTTCACAAAAATGAGTGTTGAGTTCTTTTTCTTTGCATGCTGGTTTTGTAGCCTCTAGGATGCATTCAGGTCACATTTTCAAGCTTTTCTCTACAACAAAGAAATCTAGAAATTTTTATCTTTTCATGAAAGCTGAGATTCTCTTGTAATCCCTGCACTCCAGGAACAGGGCTTTAAGAGAAAAACAAAGTATCACAAGACTTGTGAAAAAAATAATGTGATGGCAATACTGTCCCTGCATTACTATTGCTACTAGTAATGACCTGTCAGAGTCATGGGGTAAAGGGGATATATACAAATATGGATTTTAATGTAGAGCTAAACATGAGCACACTGGAGAAAGGCTTCCCCTCTGGGAACAGTCTAGAAGAACTCAATAGGGATAAAACCAGTGGGTTCCTACAGACACTACTCTCCATAAGAATTCTAGAGCAGGAACATTAATTTGTAAGTTCTACAGGACTGTTCAGAACAACCTTAAAAAGAGTCCCATTTTCTGTTAAATTCTATAGGACTTTTCCGTAATATGTTTGAGCCAGAATCCCAAAGATGAGAAGGAACTGGTGGGAAAATAATCCCTTAAGCAGGTATCCAGGATTCCTAACATCTCCGCAATCCAGACAAACTCTCTGGCTGTGTCTAGACTGGCAAGTTTTTCCGCAAAAGCAATTGCTTTTGCGGAAAAACTTGCCAGCTGTCTACACTGGCCACTTGAATTTCCGCAAGAGCACTGACTTCCTACTGTCTGAAATCAGTGCTTCTTGCGGAAATACTATGCTGCTCCCGTTCGGGCAAAAGTCCTTTTGCGCAAAAGGGCCAGTGTAGACAGCTCAGATTTGTTTTGCGCAAAAAAGCCCCGATCATGAAAATGGCGATCAGGGCTTTTTTGAGGAAAAGCGCGTCTAGATTGGCACGGAAGCTTTTCTGCAAAAAGTGCTTTTGTGGAAAAGCGTCCGTGCCAATCTAGACGCTCTTTTCCACAAATGCTTTTAATGGAAAACTTTTCCGTTAAAAGCATTTGCGGAAAATCATTCCAGTCTAGACGTAGCCTCTGTGTTTTACTTTTTATTATTATTTTTGGCTTCTGCGCTATTCTTCAGGCACTGATAACAGTAGTGTCAAGGTCCCAGTTTAAAGGAACATGGGTTACAATGGATTATGAGCTAGGTTTTCTAAACAGAACAATGGTGTGCTTCTAAGTGCATCATCTGGAAAATGTAGACTAGCTGGGTGTCATATGAAATGCACAGGCCACATCCAAAATGTCAATGTCTTCCCTCACCCCAGTCTAGGGACCCCATCAGTGGTCTTTCTTGCCTAGTGAAACAAAGGCACCTAGATTTTGGGGCCTGTGTGCTGCTCCTGGATAGAATGCTATAGTTGCCTTGGCTTCTGATGCTGGGCTGGAGCTACTGGCATGGTGCTGAGAACAGAGGGAACACCTGATGCCAGAATGGGAGAAGAGGATGGAGAAAAACATCAGGGAACCAACGTTGGTTGGGAAAGCTGGAGACCTATTGCTAAAAGATGGTACAAAAGGAAGGAAGAATCCATGGGAGGAATGAGAGAACAGGAGGAAATGTTGTATAAAGAGGGAAGGTTAACTGAACAAGGAAAAAGTAGAAAAGGGAGACACGTGGTATAGCTATACAAGTGCAAAAGTGCACAGCTGCTTTTTTGTCAAAAAAAAAAAAGGGTGCCGGTACTCCAGGGGGAAAGTTGTTGAGCTCTGACTAGAGGTGCCAGTACTGCATCTGGAGGTGCTGGTACTGTGTACCAGGCAGTACCATCACAAAAAAAGCACTGGCTATAGCTATGCTGCTGTAGCCTAGACACTAACTACAAGTGATAAAAGAGGGTTTTCCATTGCCGTAGTAAAACCACCCTCTTGAGAGGTTGTAGGTGGGACAATGAAGAATTCTTCTGCCAACCAAGCTATGTCTACAGTGGGGGTTAGGTTGGCATAGTTATGTCATACAGGTCATGACATTTTTCACAGCCCTGAGCCTGAGTAATGCAGTTAGGTCAATCTTACTGTGCGGCTTTTAGTGACAAGGCTTTTGTCAACACAGCCCTGTTGCTAAAAGTCAGTGTGTGTAAATGCTAATACTTCCACCCTCACCAAGGTTTCACTTTGTCAGCAGAAGAGCGCAAGAGAGAACTGAAAGGTCTCTCTGGGTACGTCTAGACTACATGGCTCCGTCGACAGAGCCATGTAGATTTGTTGTTTTGGCAAAGGCAAATGAAGCCGCGATTTAAATGATCGCGGCTTCATTTACATTTACATGGCTGCCGCGCTGAGCCGACAAACAGCTGATCAGCTGTTTGTCCGCTCAGCGCGCTAGTCTGGACGCTCCCCTGTCGACATCAAAGCCCTTTGTCGGCAGCCCCGGTAAACCTCATTCCACGAGGAATAACGGGGCTGCCGACAAAGGGCTTTGATGTCGGCAGGGGAGTGTCCAGAGTAGCGCGCGAGCCGACAAACAGCTGATCAGCTGTTTGTCAGCTTAGCGCGGCAGCCATGTAAATGTAAATGAAGCCGTGATCATTTAAATCGCGGCTTCATTTGCCTTTGCCTATGTGTCTAATCTACATGCCTCTGCCGACAGAGGCATGTAGTCTAGACACAGCCTCTGTGTCCTGCAGTCCCAAAAGAGAATAGCTTTTGCATTTATTAGAGTCCTGTCTCTTTGTTAGAAATAACGCAACTATACCCTTACAGTTACATTTATCCCAAACTGTTTTATAAGCTATTTGTACAAGGACAATCACCCACCACCCCAAATGCCACCACTTCTGGGGTGGAATGCCATAGCTATCTAAGAATTTACAGTAACAGTACATTACAGCTTAAGACATGGAATAAAAAAGGATACTGTATATAAAGGTGGGGGATTTTAGGACTGCAGAATGTCTTTATCAAGGCTAGAGTTTAGCCTAGGTTTCTTTAACTTCAGGGATCACATACCAACCCTAATTGCGCCCGAGGTACTGTGGAAAATGGCTCTAGGCCATACGATATCTGCTGGAAACTGAAACTCCATATTTGGCAACGATAAGGGTAAGAGAAACAGCTCAACTGAGCTCTGACCCTGCATAATACATATTACAGTCTTTGTACCTTGCTCTTGCACAAACTCAGATTTGCAAAGTTTGTTAATGCCTTAAACAACTTAAATATCAACACTCACCCCTCCTCCCCTGATACTCTACATCAATGACTCCCTTGCATATTGTGCTACCTTCCTGGTTCATATCAGTAGCTGACAGACTGATTTACCACCTGGGTGGGCTGATTAATTAATTAGTTAATGCTTGAACTGTGCTTTCAAGGGTACAGCACTGTATATTAGTGGTAATGATCATTTATGGAGTGCTGTACACTTTAAAATATACTGCAGAGTGAGCTGTATTCCCTGCCCCACAGAGTTCACAGGCTGAATCCTTACTTTCAAAGCTTAAAAAAGGTGCATTTTTTTTACTTTGGGTAACTAACTCATATGAGCTATCCTGACACAGTGAAGACCTGCCACTTTATTTTATTGTGAGGTGAGGGAAAGTAGATGGGGGATTCAAACAGGGATATGGGGCTAACTTTGGTGAGTATACTTTGTGGCAAAACTAAAGTGCTTGGTCTTCATTTTGTTTTCCAGGATGGTTACCTAAGGTAAAAAACACACATCTTTTGTTTAGCAATGAAGACAAGGCCTGGGGCAGGTGAGACAAAGCTCAGAGCATCCAGCAATTCAAGTAAAGGGGGTGTGGAGCAATTACTGACCAGGACAGTAAGGTAGGAAAGATTCTTAGAAATACATTTTAAATACTGGCTCCACTTGAAAAGTAAGTCTGTAAAAATGGCACCTTCTGGCCTACTAGACCATCTCTATTCAGCCTTGCTAGGTTTAAGTAACAGTAATAAATTCCCCCTGCTTCTACTCCTGTTTTGTGGTGAGCAAGTTCAGAAAGAAGATGAAGCCTATTCCTTTGCATGCATCATCAAATGAACCAATTTCTATGCTCCAGTCAGTTGTACCTGTCAGATAGGAGTCACTCCTGAGGGGTCACTGAGGGCAGAGTTTATCTTTATTACTGATTATGATGCAGGAGTTGGGAAAAACCTAACTAGTTCCTTGTGGTGATTTGCAGGTTTGGCAAGTTAGATGTTTTACCTTCCTCCCTGAAAAGTGAACACATTTGGTTTAGTGTAATAGAGACCTAATAAACAGGAAGTCACTATATTCCCATTTTTTAAAATCACTTTTCAAAGCAGGACTGTGCTTCTTTAACACTGGCATTTTCTAATTTTGAGTGCTGCTAACTTAGCCTTCTGGATGTTCTCTTAATGTGGTTCTATGGATGGTAAAGCTCTTCACAGTGAAATGTCATATACAAATAGATTAAATGATATTTGTATTAATTAATATTATTGCTGTAGAAATGAAGAAATGGCCCTATCTCACTGGACTATTGCCTTCTCTCTGTATTTGTTCACCAGCACCCCTCTGATGGCAGGGGGTTGGGCACTACCACAACACAGATGCTGTGCATATAGATATCTACTACTTCTGTAGTTTCCATCACAGTGGCAGGGAGCCAATGGTGATTATAGTTCCACACATTTCTTTACGGCCTGGCACACATTAAGAAGGAAGAAGACAGCTTGCTCTTCCTTTAACAATTACAGTTCATTTTAGTTCCAGTTAAGGAATTGTTGGATGTTCCCTAACACAAGCATACATGTCATCATAGCATTGCTGCTCCTCCCTATTTCCATCCTTCACTGCAGTCTAGAAATTATTGGATGCTCCCTTTTCCAGCCATGCCATCACTTGCAGTCTAGGAACTGTTGCATGTTCCCTATCCCATGCTTTGGCATTCATTACAATCTAGCAATTATTAGATCATATTCCCTCTCCTAGCAGCCCAGTTCACTGCAATCTGATGACTGTTAAATGCTCCCTAACCTAGCTGTATAATTTTAGGCAGAACATGAGCGGCTCATATGCCTTATACTATTAATAACAGCATTTATAAATTAAACAAAGACTGAGATTTTACTGCAGTCCTAATAGTGGAAATGCATGATTGTCATTATTCTTTGTTATTTATATTTTGGTGGCCAGAGGTGCCAATAGTGCTAGGTGCAGTACAAACCCAAAGAAGAGACAACCTTTTTCTTAAATAATTTACAGTCTAATTGGCAAGACAAAGCATCAGAGAAAACTATACAGCTTTCAAGGAGAACATACAATACACAAAAACCTTCCAATAGGCTTCGGAGGAATTCAGTGTTAGTGGATGGTTCCTTGTCTCTTGTCATGTTCCATTGACTGGTGAACAATCTCTTCCTGAATTTTGTGATGCTGTAAACAGTAAGATGCATCCAGTTTTGTCTATGTTGCAGTAAACAGTGGCAGCTCTCTGGCTTGCCATATGTAGTGCCAAAGGCCCTACTTGAATTGCAGGATGATCTTCAAAAAAATTGGCCGAGTAAACAGAAAATTGCTGAAAAACAGTAATGGAACTTTATCAAGAGGGCTTGACAAACGGCAGCGAAATCCGCTTGCCAGCCCCGCACTGCGCATGCGCAAGACCCACATTATGCATGCGTGCGCCGCCGGTGAATGGGGTGACCAGCTAAAATCTACTCACCACGGGCGAGTAGATTCAATGAATTCCCAAACAAACAGAATACACATGCTAAGCACAGTGTCATGCTCACCAATCCTGGTACAGGCAGACTTCCCCTGTTGGCCAGGCAAGGTCAGTCTCTCTGGATCTTAGCTGCTGCACGTCATGATCTGGTCTTAGGCTGTCTCGGAGGTGAGTTCTTCTAGGTCTTCCCCCTTTTCCTTGGTGTTCCTTGTCTCCCTTTGGTCTTCCAGCCTTTTGTTTCTTTTCTTTTGCTTCTGTTACTTCTGATCTTCTTCCTGGTCTCCTTCTTGGACTCCAATTTATATAATGAAACCTAAGTCCTGCTTAGTTATACCGTAACCAATTATTTTAGTATAATTTTACTAACCAAACATAACAAAATTACCTAACCAATCATACCCCACCACCTTAATTCATTTACACCTAGCAAAATTAATTATACAGCAGACAGAAACAGTTACAAACCAGACAGAGATCATACAGACAAACAATAGAAAAGTAAGGATACTTAAGCCATAGAGTGCGGATTCCACAACATTCTCTATTGATAAGCAGTTTCTTGCCAAGTAGAATGGTGTTACTTAAGTTTTCTTTACCCATCTTGAGATCTGTTTCTTTATCTGGTGACAGTGGGGGAGCTATCAGCGCAAAATTCCCTTCTCACAACTTGCTGTGACACTATTTTAATACAAAATAGACTGAATGTGAGTATGTGACTCTAGACCTTACAGCTAATGGCTGCTGCTCTTCAGTCTGGCTACAGAAGAAGGCTTTCATTCAGGCCTAGCACAGGCCTTCCAACATGGCTACAGAAAAACCATATTGTTACAATATCAATTCAAAAGACTAAAAGTCTGAACACAACTGTTTTAGAAATCACATCCAGTCACTTTGGTCTTTAACATTTTACAGGCATTGGATGTTAGTGCAGTACTAACTGCATACACAAAATGTATGCAAAGTTGTGGACAGTGCACAGTGAGCTAATTAAAATCAAAATTGTGGCAGAGGATCCACAATTTCTGCACTATTGTGACTGAATTAGGGCCTTGGAGGTGCCCTCATTACTGGATGTGCCGTAGCCCTGATATAGCCTTATCAGTATGCAGTGTAGCTGTAGCCATGTCTGTTCCAAGGCTCTAGAGAGACAAAGTGGGTGAGGTAATCTCTTTTATTAGACCAACCTTGCTTGGTGAGAGAGCTTGTCTCATTAACAGAAGTTAGTCCAATAAAAGATATTACCTCACCCAACATTGTCTTTCCAATATCCTTATTAGTTTAGTAATTGATGGATGATCCAGGGGCATAGCCAAAGGTGGGCCTGAGTGGGCCCACCCATTTTTCATCCAAGCCCATTCCTGCAGCCCCTCAGGGCTTCTCCGCCAGCCTGCCCAGTACTCCAGCCAAGGAGCAGGATCGGAGTGCAGGGCTTACCCCACTTTGCCAGGTGCTCCAGCACAAGAGCGGGATGAAGAACTAGCCCTGCAGTGTCTGGTGCTGCAGCAGGGGAGCAGGGTCAGGGATCAGGGCCCTGCTCCAGCTGAGGAGCTGGTATCAGGACTTTTCCTGCTCTGTTAGCCTGCCTGCTGCTCCAGCTGGGCAGCAGTATTGGGGTTAAGGGGCTTACCCTGCTCCTCCTGGCGCTCCAGGAACCCCACTGGGACCCCACTCCCAAGACTGGAGTGCCCGGGCAGGCAGGCGGAATTGGGCAAGCCCCTGTGCACACACCCTGTGACTTGGGGTCCCTTGGCCAGTGTGTCCATCATGTCCTCCCTCTCCGGCTTCTTGGAGGGGAGATGATCTCATCCCTCTTGTCCTCTTTTTCCTACCCCCATCATTGCCCACCCACCTGAAGTGTCACTTTCTGGGTACACCACTGGGAGGATCCCTATCTTTGTCTTTTGCCTCACTGAAGTTGACAGTGACAGTATATCGGTAAGTAGTAAAATGACAGACCCTCTAGCTGGCTTGGCATGGTTAGGGCCTTACCAAACTCATTGTCCATTTTGGTAAATTTCATGGTCATAAAGATTTCAAAAGTCTTAAATTTTATGGTTTCAGATGTTTACAGCTGAAATCTCACTAGCTTCTAATAATGGGGGTCCAAAAAGAGGCTGTGGGTGGGGTGTTAACAAAGGTGGTATTGCTGCCCTTCCTTCTGCTTTGCAGCAGGTTGTGGTGATGCCTTCAGAGCTGGATGACTAGAGACTGGCGGCTGTTTGCCAGAAGTTCAGGGCTGAAAGCCCAGAAATAAGGTTAGCAATACCATCCCATCCCATCCTCACTTCTGCGCTGCTGCTGACAGTGGCACTGCCTTCAGAGCTGGGCACCTGGCCAATAGCTGTCTTTGTTCGGCCGCCCAGCTCTGAAGACAGCACAAAAGTAAAGGTGGCAATACTGCAACCTCTGTACAATAGCCAAATTTCATTGGGGAGACCAGATTTCATGATCCGCGATGTGTTTTTCGTGGCTATGAAGGGTGTAGTAACATGTGGATATTTTCTAGCTGAACTCTATGCTGCTCTGGTTGGTACATGCTTGATGTGCACATCGGTATTGCCAATCACAAATGTTCAAAAATCATGATTCACCAAAAACCATGCAACTGGCATTAAAATCATGTGATTATGTAAAAATAATAGATTTGGTAAAAATCTTTTTATTTGCCTTCTATTATTTGAGCCTTTTTGGTGCACTGGGGTCACACACTGAAGTTTTCTCCACAGCCATGAGGGCTAGAAACTTTCTTTTACTTTAAGAATGAAGGCAAAAATAATCACATAGCCACTTGACTCCAGAGGCTGGGGCTTCAATGAAAACAATAAGTACAGATTACACTTCCAAAATCCAGGATTCTCTCATCCAGCAACATCTGTGGTCTGGCATGCCCATGGATGTTCCTGGGTGAGACAGCCCTATGGCACGCAGGCAGCAGCTGTGAGCCTGGTGCAGCCCCATGAGTCTGCTAGCAGTGGGGCCAAAGCAGCCTGGGTGGAGCACGATCAGGGCTGTCCACGACCCAACAGCGGAGCCAGGACCACAGCAGCCCAAAAGGGAAAGCCTGGTTGGTCTGCGTCAGTCTGGGAGGCGGTGGGACAGCAGCAGCCCGGGTGGTAGCAGTGATGGCGGTGACAGCATGACTGCGGCTGTGGGGTTGGGGCTGCAGCATCCTGATAGGGCAGTGTGCCATTTGGCCTTGGGGCTGGAGCTGACCTGCTAGCCGGCAGCAGAGCTGGGGCTAGCCCACCGACAACCCAGCCGGGCTGAAGAAGCCAGCAGTGAGGAGGGGCAGCGGACTGAGGGACTGGTGTCAGGGGACCTCCTGTTGTCTGGTAAATTCCTTCATCTGGGACCAATCAGGTCCCGAGGGTGCTGGAAAAGAGAGGTTCAGCCTGTATTATGAGACTCATGACAAAATCAGGAGAGTTGGCAACACTGTCCTTTGTCCTGTATATAACAGGATACCTGTTCATAGGTGCCTAGTATTCCATGACTTGAGTCTGATAAGTCGCAGTAGTAAGGAAAGTGGAGGGGGACGGAAGATACTGTTGTGGTTGCCATACTAGATTGGGACACAGGAGATCTGGGTTTAATTTCCTGTGTGACGTCAGGCAAGTCCCTATCGCTCAGTTTCATGTATGTAAATAGGGAGAGGACTACTATCTCTTATTTATTTAGCTCTGGTCTACACTAGGACCTTATTCCAAAATAACTCCCCCAACTTTGAATTTATAAGTGGGGTGTCCACACTACCAAGACCATTATTTTGAAATAATGGACTGCGGGATTTGAACTCTGTACTCCTGTTTTTACAAGAAGTAACACTAATTCCGCAATAGTAATTTCAAAATAACATTAGCATGGATGCTTCAGTGCCACTAATTCAAACTTATTGGCCTTCTGAAGACCTCCCACAGCTCCCCAGAGGGCTTCCTGGGGCTCTAAGTCCTAGGTAGAGCATCCATATTAACAGAGCCTGCTTCAGACTAATTTCGATGCTTCCCCATTGTGAACACATGATCGTTTGAATTTGATATATCAGGAGTTCTTAAGTCAAATTTAGTAATTTCAAAATAGTTTCCCAGTGTAGACATGGCCTTAGAGAATAAGGGCTAAAGAATAGGGGCTGTCTCTTCTTTTGTACTCCCCCAATTGAGCCTTATTTTGCTTGTATCAGAGGGGTAGCCGTGATAGTTTGAATCTGCAAAAGCGGCAAGGAGTCCTGTGGCACCTTATAGACTAACTGCAGTGTAGGAGCATAAGCTTTCGTGGGCAAAGACCCACTTCGTCAGATGCATGTAGTGGAAATTTCCAGAGGCAGGTATAAGTATGCAGGCCAGGATCAGGCTGGAGATCCACCTCGTCATCTCCAGCCTGATCCTGGCCTGCATATTTATACCTGCCTCTGGATATTTCCACTACATGCATCTGACGAAGTGGGTCTTTGCCCACGAAAGCTTATGCTCCTACACTGCAGTTAGTCTATAAGATGCCACATGACTCCTTGCCGCTTATTTTGCTTGGGAGCTCCCAAGCACTACTCCAGTAATAATAAACAAACACATAACAACAGTGTTTGGCTCATGGAATTATACATAAGCTCAGGTGCAGTGACACATACTGAAAAATATGCACGAGTGCAGTATCATGTATTGGTTGTTGCTCTTTCAAACAAGCTTTGTGCTGTGTCATGCATATACTTGCCTTTTATTTTCTTGGTGTGTAGCTGGTCATCATGTTGCTTTGCGTAGTGCAGTAATTTGTTGATGGTCCCTAGCTCTGTGTCCTTTTCCCCCTCCCTCCTTTCAGCCAGCTCATATACTGCAGTGGTTCGTGCTGTCCACACTAATAAGCTGCGGTTTCCTATCTTAAAGGGGCAGCTTCACCTTTCTTGTTTCCCGAAGAAGCACCAGGATGACACGTGTTCTGCCATGTGTGTGACGTCCGCTCTCTGAGAACACAATGTATCTCCATATATTCCCAGCTCCCAAAGGGGCTGTCTGGGTTTGCTGTCTCCTAGGTTGGGGCTGAGGTTGATTTTAGTCCAGGGGTGGGCAAAAGGGCCTCCGTGGGCCACGTCCAGCCCGCCAAGCGGGTTGATCTGGTCCGCGGAGGCCCTACCTCTCCCTCACCCCTAGGCTAGTTAGGGCCTGGGGGCAGGGGAGTGCGCAAAGCTTCCTCCTGCCCTGTCAGGAGCACGCAGCGCTTTGAAGAGCCATGTGCTGCTTGAGGTGTGGGAGGAGATGTCACACACTCCCCCTCTCCCTCCCCAAGCCCAAGCCCTGATTGGCCTGGGGCCGGGGGAGCTGCGTGAAGTTTCCTCTGCCCCCCCCCCCCCCCCGCCCTGCGAGGAGTGCATGGCACTTCAAAGTGCAGGGCGGGGCAGGGCAAAGGATGCTTTGTGCAGCTTCCCTGCCCCCAGGTCAGTCAGGGCCTGGGGCGGGGGAAGTGCGCGAAGCCTCCTGCTGTCCTGCAAGGAGCACAGAAGTGCTGTGTGCTCCTAGCGGGAGGGGTAGGGCAGGAGGAGGTTTCGCATGCTCCCCCCGCCCCCAAACCCTGATTGGCCTGGGCGTGGGGGAGTGTGCAAAGCCTCTTCCCACCCTGCCAGGGACATGGGTGCCTAATGGGAAGTGGGGGGCAAAGGGGCTCCCCCACCCCCAGACTAATCATGGTCTGTGGATGGGGAAGCCAGAAGCATCCTGGCCCCGTCCCTTCCAGTTCAGGCCCTGTCCCTTCTGGGGTGGCCCCTGGCCAAAAATTATTGCCCACCCCTGTTTTACTCTCTTTGGGTATGTCTATGCTAGCCACCCTAGTTTGAACTAGGGTGGCTAATGTAGTCATTCGAACTTGCAAATGAAGCCCGGGATTAAAATATATCGGGCTTTATTTGCATGTTCCCGGGCGCCGCCATTTTTAAATGCCCGGTAGTTCGGACTCCCTGCCTGCGGCTACACACAGCACGGGCTAGGTAGATCAAACTAAAGCCCCTAATTCGGACTACTGTTACACCTCATTGCAGGAGGAGTAACGGTAGTCTGAATTAGGAGCTTTAGTTCTAACTACCGAGCCCGTGCCGCGTGTAGCCGCGGGCAGGGAGTCCGAACTACCGGGCATTTAAAAATGGCGGCGCCCAGGAACATGCAAATAAAGCCCGATATATTTTAATCCCGGGCTTCATTTGCAAGTTTGAATGACTACATTAGCCACCCTAGTTCAAACTAGGGTGGCTAGTGTAGACATACCCTCCTAGTGCTCACAGAATGAAACACTCTCCCTCCAAGCTCCTGCATCTCAGGCCAGAGGACAATTTGCGGGGAAATCTGTAGTGAGTCACTGGAGCCAGTTATAATTTGTATGGGTGTGGAGGCATTAATGGAATTATTTTTACTCCTAATCCACCTTCTCCCCGACTCCCCCTTCTCCAAAAAGCAACTAACTCTCCCCATTCCCATCCTGCCTAAAAATGACCTATTCTCACTTTCCGCATTCACCATGAGCCCTTCCTGAAATCCCCAATCCTAGACTGCCTTCCACTCCACCCAATATGAGCTCCCACATCCCCGTTTCCTTGAAGTCTTCTTCTTCCCTGCTTGGAAAGTGTCTGGTAGTGTAAAGAGCACAAGTTTGGTGGCAGTGTACTCAGGGGGAGAGCAAGGGAGGATAAATTCAAGCCCCTGCTTCACATCAGGCAAGAGCTCGGACTAGAATTGGGTTCTCCCACAATCTAGGTCAGTGTTTCTCAAAGTGGTCTGCAGCTCCACTCTGAGGGTATGTCTACACTACAAAGTTAGTTCGAACTAACGGATGTTAGTTCGAACTAACTTTCATAGGCGCTACACTAGCGCTCCGTCAGTTCGAACTTAATTCGAACGAAAGGAGCACTTAGTTCGAACTAGGTAATCCTCATTCCACGAGGATTAAGCCTCGTTCGAACTAGCTAGTTCAAATTAAGGGGTGTGTAGCCCCTTAATTCGAACTAGTGGGAGGCTAGCCCTCCCCAGGTTTCCCTGGTGGCCACTCTGCTGCCACCAGGGAAACTCTACTGCCCCTCTCCCGGCCCCGGACCCCTTAAAGGGGCACGGGCTGGCTACGGTGCCCATGCCAGGTGCAAGCCTGCCAGCACCCAGCCAGCAGACCCTGCACCTGGCACAGATCGAGCCACCCACCCGATGCTCCCCAGCTCTCCCCCTCTTCCTGGGACCAGGCTGGCGGCTCCCGGGAGCTTGCCCGGGACCGCAAGAGGCGGGCACCCGCATGGACTAGTGCGGAAATCGTGGACCTTGTCCACGATCTCCGCACTAGGCACAGGAAAGTGGCCGGCTTGGGCAGGAGAGCTGCCAGCCTGGCCACCCAGGAGCAGGTGCGCAAGAGAATCAAGGGGGTCCACTGAGACCCCTGACCCTGAGCCCTGAGCTTACAATGGCCGTCCTGGGTCAGACCAAAGGTCCATCTAGCCCAGTAGCCTGTCTGCCAACAGCGGCCAACCCTAAGGACCCTGGAGGGGATGGACCGAAGACAGTGACCAAGCCATTTGTCTCGTGCCATCCCTCTCCAGCCTTCCACAAACCTTGGGCAGGGATACCACTCCTACCCCCTGGCTAATACCACTCCATGGACCCAACCTCTATGACTTGATCTCACTTCCCTTTAAACTCTGTTCCAGTTGTAGCCTTCACAGCCTCCTGCAGCAAGGAGTTCCACAGGTTGACGCTTTACTTTGTGAAGAAGAACTTTCTGTTACTAGTTTGAAGCCTGCTACCCATTCCTTTCCTTTGGTGTCCTCTAGTCCTTCTTTATGGGAACTAATGAAGAACTTTTCTGTATGCACCCTCTCCACCCAACTCCTGCTTTTAGAGACCTCTATCCTGTCCCCCCTCCGTCTCCTCTTTTCTAAGATGAAAAGTCCCAGTCTCTTTAGCCTCTCTTCATATGGGACCTGTTCCCAACCCCTGATCATTTTAGTTGCCCTCCCCTCTCCCAGTCTCTCTCTTCCCCTCTCCCACCTCCTTTTCCCAGTCATCCCCAGTTTTGTTCAATAAAGACAGATTCCATTTTGGAAGACACTTTATCTTTATTTTGTACATCAAGAAGAGGGGCTAGGGAAGGGTAAGTGGAAGGAGGTGAGGGAGGAATGGGGCACGAGCCCCCGATGGGGAGGACTGGGCTGGCTCTGCAGGCTTCTGGGGGTGGAAGCTCTCCTGCAGCCCCCCAATTGCCCCCTCTTCCCAGATGGCAGCCTGCGGCACGTGCATCCGGTCTGATGGCCGAGTGCTGTGATGTGCCCAGTGTGGGTAGTCCGGGTACTCCAAGCCAGGACTGCTTTGCAAGCAGGGAACCCCTGAGAACTGTCTGTCCGGGGTGGGAGTCGGGTCCTTTTAAGCACAGCCCTCGGCTAGCCTGAGACAGCATCTCCACCCTCTAAGTCCTCCTCTGATGCCCTGCCGGCACTGCTTCCGGCCATCCTTAAGCCCGGTTCAGGGTCCACTTAATGTGGACATGCTAGTTCAAATTAGCAAAACGCTAATTCGAACTAGTTTTTTAGTCTGGATCCGTTAGTTCGAATTAGCTTAGTTCGAATTAAGTAATTCGAACTAAGTTAGTTCGAATTAACGTTGTAGTGTAGACGTACCCTGAGAAACCTGCTAACTGGCTGCTCCCATTTGTTTATTGATTGGCTCCGCAGCCATGGAGCCTCATTGCTCCCATTGGCTCCAGTTTGCCATTGGCAGCAGAGGGGAGCCGCAGGAAGCAACGTGGGCCGGGCTGCTGCTTCCCACAGCTCTTCTTGGCTGCAAACAGTGAACCAGAGGCAATGGGAGCTGCAAGGCTCCATGGCTGCAGAGCCAGTAAATAAACAAACTGGAGTGGACAGTTAGCATGTTTCTTAGTGTGGATCCGCAGACCACTTTGAGACACACTGACCAAGGTGAGGGGCCTAACTCTTAGACTCTTTTGGGACAGGGATTAGGGTGCTCTCATTTTCCACAAAAAATAAGAAAGGTCTCTATTTTGTCTGAGAATAAGGTGGGGAAAAATTAAATCTCAACATTTTCACAGTATGAGAAAGCGGTTCCTCACCCTGCTCTACCAACTCTGCCCTTCACTTGTTGCTGTGCCAGTTTTTCCATCTGTAGAATGGGAACAATAACGGAGACCAACCTCAATACATTTTTTGAGGTTTTTAGTTGAAAAGTGCCAAGTAAACATAACGGCTACGTCTAGACAGGCATGATTTTCCGGAAATGCTTTTAACGGAAAAGTTTTCCGTTAAAAGCATTTTTGGAACAGAGCGTCTAGATTGGCATGGACGCTTTCCGCAAAAGCACTTTTTCCGGAAAAGCGTCCGTGCCAATCTAGACGCGCTTTTCCGCAAAAAAGCCCCAATCGCCATTTTCGCGATCAGGGCTTTTTTGCGGAAAACAAATCTCAGCTGTCTACACAGGCCCTTTTGCGCAAAAGTTTTGCGCAAAAGGACTTTTGCCCAAACGTGAGCAGCATAGTATTTCCGCAAGAACACTGACAATCTTACATGAGATCGTCAGTGTTCTTGCGGAAATTCAAGCGGCCAGTGTAGACAGCTGGCAAGTTTTTCTGGAAAAGTGGCTGATTTTCCGGAAAAACTGGCCAGTCTAGACACAGCCAACCTGTTTGACTCTATTGCACCAAATGTGTGCTAGAGTCTTTATAGATATGAAGACAAGGACCCTGCCCTGATGAGTGTATAATCTATACAAATGACACAAAGACTTAAAATGGTGGATAGGAGCAATGATTTTATTACACAAGTTATGATTAATACAAGATATCATATTGTTCATAGGATATATTCTGTATGGATATTATTTTCAGACTTGGATGCTTAAAGTTAGGTATATACATCTATATTTACAAGTACAAGATTGAATCTCCTATTGAGTTTAGTGGAAGAGCTACAGTCACTTATGTGGGTCCTGAGATGAGATCAGAAACCAATTTCTGACCTGCAGCCCTGTCTGCAATTACAACTGGTGAAGGAAATTGTAGATGAATATGAATTGTTTTTAGCTTTACACCTCACATAGCTCTCCTTGATTGCAGGAGTCCTTGAGCTCTCAAAATCTTTCAGTCTGAGATGACATGGCAGAGTTGGCACCACCTGATTTTGTCATGGCCAAGAGATTCCACATGTTTGGATCATTGTAAATGTGGTGGTTAGCCTTGAGAGAGTCATTGTAACATTTTCTTGATCTATCCCTAGACTGAACAAGAAAATTAATTAAACAGGAGCTAATTTTTCAAACATGTTATCAAGAATGTAAATTTATTTGTAATTTGATTTTCAGATTTGGGTCCTTAATCACCTCCATCTGTATGTAGGCAACCAAATATTAGTTCTAGGCCCCTACATACTGATTTTTGGCAGCAAAATCCCTATTTGATGCCTATATCAGCCTGATTGTATATCCTACTGGAATTTAAAAGTGCTGCAACTACTCTAGTTGTGTCCTGCAACAACAGACCACTCAAAGACATTGACAAATTTTGCTACTGAGGCCATGTCATTTTACTAGATAGAGTGATTAACAATAACGTTATGATGTGCATAGGTGCAGCCAGTGATACTTTTGGAAAACTTCAGTGTAGTCTATGAAATGAATATGGTGTCAAACTGCAAATAAAAATGGATGTTTACTACACTATTATCATCAGCAAACTTCTCTATGTTTGTGATACATGGACTGCTAATCAAAACTGTGCTGGGAACCATTCCACCTATGATGTCTGTCATGGTGGATAATGGGAAATAAATGGTAAGATTTGGTTCTAAACCCCAAGGTCCATGAGTGCCGCAGCCTCACAGGCATTGATGCTTTTATAGTAAGGGTACGTCTAAACTACATGGCTCCGTCGACGGAGCCACGTAGATTTGTTGTTTTGGCAAAGTCAAATGAAGCCGCGATTTAAATGATCAGCTGTTTGTCCGCTCAGCGCGCTAGTCTGGACGCTCCCCTGCCGACATCAAAGCCCTTTGTCGGCAGCCCTGGTAAACCTCATTCCACGAGGAATAACGGGGCTGCGACAAAGGGCTTTGATGTCGGCAGGGGAGCGTCCAGACTAGCGCGCTGAGCGGACAAACAGCTGATCAGCTGTTTGTCGGCTCAGCGCGGCAGCCATGTACAGGCAGTCCCCGACTTACGCGGATCCGACTTATGTCGGATCCGCACTTACGAACGGAGCTTTCTCGCCCCGGAAGTCGGGGCGAGAAAGCCCCGTTCATAAGCTGCTCCGGTGCCCCTGGTCTGCTGGAGACCGTATCCAGCAGACCAGGGGCACCGGGCGGCCTCCCGCGCTTCTGAGGCTTTGCCAGAGCAAAGCCTCAGAAGCGCGGGAACCGCTGCTGCTGCCCCTTGAGACCCGGTGCCTGTGGTCTGCTGGGGACGGTCCGCTTTGACTGAAGCGGCAGCAGCGGCGGTTCCCCGCTCTGGCAAAGCCTCAGAGGCGCGGGACCCCCCCGCGGCTGCGGCTTCAGTCCGGGGGCCTGTGGTCTGCTGGGGACCGTCCCCAGCAGACCACAGGCACCCAGACAGGAGCGGCAGCAGCGGCGGTTCCCCGCGCCTCTGAGGCTTTGCTCTGGCAAAGCCTCAGAGGCGCGGGACCCCCCTGCGGCTGCGGCTTCAGTCAGGGTGCCTGTGGTCTGCTGGGGACCGTCCCCAGCAGACCACAGGCACCCAGACTGAAGCCGCAGCCGTGGCAGGGTCCCTCGCCTCTGAGGCTTTGCCAGAGCAAAGCCTCAGAGGCGCGGCACCCCGCTGCCGCTGCGGCTCTGCTCCCCGTGTCCCTGGTCTGCTGGGGGGGGGGGGCGCAGCTAGTGTGCTCCCCCCCCCCCCCAGCAGACCAGGCTTTTGTTTTGGACTCTGGGGCAGAGCAGCTGGGGCGCTGCCGATTGGTCCTGCAGCGCCCGTGGGCACTACTGGACCAACCCGGCAGCACCCCAGCTGCTCTGCCCCAGGTCCTGATTCAGCCGCTGCTGGTCAGTTTCAGCAGCGGCTGAATCAGGACGTCTGGGGCAGAGCAGATGGAGTGCTGCTGGGTTGGTCCAGTAGCACCCCAGCTGCTCTGCCCCAGGCGTCCCCAAGTCAGCTTCTGCTGAAACTGACCAGCGCTGACTACAGGAAGCCCCAGGCAGAGTTGCTCTGCCCCGGGCTTCCTGGAATCAGCTGCTGATCAGTTTCAGCAGCAGCTGACTTGGGGACGCCTGGGGTTCTTAAGTTGATTCTGTATGTAAGTCAGAACTGGCGGTCAGTTTCAGCAGTGTCTGAATCTGGACGCCAGTTCGCCAGTTCCGACTTACATACAGATTCAACTTAAGAACAAACCTACAGTCCCTATCTTGTACGTAACCCGGGGACTGCCTGTACATTTAAATGAAGTCGCGATCATTTAAATCGCGGCTTCATTTGACTTTGCCTATATGTCTAATCTACATGCCTCTGACGACAGAGGCATGTAGTCTAGACACAGCCTAAGAGCATAGCTGAGATGGTGCAGTCATGTGGTCTGTAGGTCTGACAGTGGAATATCAAAGGCTGTCTTGTACTGAGAATTGCAGACTGGAAGTTGTTCTAGTACAGGGGTCTCCAACCTTTTTAACCACAAGATCACTCTTTCAATTTAAGTGCAGTGTAAGATCTACCTCAAACCCAAATACCCTGGCCCAGCTTCCTTCCTTACCTCTCTGAGGCCCCGCCACTCCCCTTCTCTGAGGCCTCACCCTGCTCACTCCATCCCCCTTCCTCCTCGAATCTCATTCACTTTCACCAGGCTGGGGTAGGGAGTTGGGGTGCAGGCTCTGGTCTTGGGACAAGGGGTTCAGACTGTGGGAGAGGCTGCCCTGAGGGTAGGGAGGTGGGGTGAGTTTTAGAGGGGGATAGAGTATTTGCCTGGGGAGCTCAGGGCTGGGGGCTCAAGTCCTGTCCCCCACCAGCAGCTCAAGTCCTGCCAAAACAGGATAAGAGACCCTCTGAAGATAGGGAGGTGGGACTCCCTATCTTTTGAGTGGACTAGGGGATACAGCATTTGCCTGGGGAGTGCAGGGTTGGGGGGGCTTAAGTCCTGCCCCCCTCCCTACCCACCCACCCACCCACCTGCCCTGGGAGCAGCTAGACAGCCAACATAGGCTGCCCCAGGAATGGAGCTGGTTCCTGCATTAGGAAGGCAGGATAGGGGACCTGCAGGAGGTAGGGTGAATTCTGGAGTGGCCTAGGGGATAGGGTATTTACCTGGGGAGGATAGGACTGTGGGCTCAAATCCCACCCCTCCTGAGAACAGCCAGACAGCTACCCCAGGGATAGAGCAGTGGAGCCAAGGTAGGCTTACTCCTGAAAGCAGCTGGCATGTACAGCAGTGGCTCCCTGTACTGCCCCTCATATACATGTACTAACTCTACAGCTTTTACTGGCCATGGGTCTCCATTATTGATCAATGAGAACCACAGGAGCGGTGTCCACAGGCAAGGACAGCATGTGGAGACACCCTACTCTGCCTTTCTCAGGGGCTGCAGGGACATGCCAGCCACTTCCAGGAGCAGCAATTACCATGGGGATAATGATTCCAGCCACAACAGGTTCGGCATTTTAGAACTCACTGCTCAAAGAATTAAATGTAAGTGTAAGAGAGAAATGAAAGTTATGAAATGCACAGACCAGTCAGAAACCAAAACTAACCCACTTTGCAAGCAATAGAAGCAGTAACAACCCCCCCATGTACGTGTTGAGTCAGGAGATGAGAGTGAAGGACAGTTGGTGTTTGTGAGAATGGCAGAGATTTGCATTGCCAAGCTCCCTCCATCCCCATCTCGCTGTGTGGAGATGGGGTACAGAAGAGGGGGGAGGAGAGACCCTGTCATCAGCCCCCCTCCTTCTTCCTCCCACACCCTGCACAGCATTCAGGAGGCTCCCAGGGGGGCAGCTCCAAGGTAGAGGGCAGGAGCAGCATGACAGATGGAGAGGCAACTGAAGTGCCAGCACTTGATAGTGTCCTGGCCAAACCCATCAGGATCATCTGTCAGAGGCTCCAAGATCTACTGGTAGATCCCAGTCTACTGGTTGGTGACCACTTCCTTAGAGGCTCAAAAGAGAAAAAGCAAATAAAGTTATAATGCGTTTTTTCAAAAAAAAATCTCATTATTTTGGGGCCTGATTGCTGACTTGCACTTAGGGTTAGCAACACTGAAAACCCCAATACCCTTTTCCTCTG
Source organism: Pelodiscus sinensis (assembly GCF_052426305.1). NCBI lineage: Eukaryota > Metazoa > Chordata > Testudines > Trionychidae > Pelodiscus > Pelodiscus sinensis. The sequence continues at coordinate 142,295,807 of NC_143052.1, read as the reverse complement.
CACCCTATGTCCTTGCCAATTTCCTATTCCCTCCCCCAGTTCTCCTCAAATCCAATTCCTAAATCTAACTAACTTTTCTTTTCTAGCATGAGCATATCAAACTCTCATTCTCTCTCCTGCTTCTCCTTATGAAGGAGCATTGGGGCATATGGGAGTTATGTTTTGCTGGGTGCAGAAACCTAGTGACAGGCTAGTTTTTGAGTGATTGCATCTCCAGACTTAGTGAAACCTCTGAGCTGCCCTTGAACATTAGTGCTCACCTAAAAAATCCTTTCTGAGGACTCACTCCAGCACCGCACCCTGACTTCACCCATCTGGAGCACAAGAAGACTTAGAACCAATCTTTAAAACTCCATGTAAACCCAACTTCAATTTGTACCCAGAGCTGAGCTCTCAAATGGTGACAAACTTGGCATTAATGAGACGGAAGAGGCTAATGTAAAGCTGATATGCTTTACATCAGTCATAAAGGGCACCTGTCCTTTGAAAATTGTCTCACTCTCAATCACACACCAGAGCTCCATATTTATCATCTCTCAGCAACTTCGGAAAACAGGTGTTGGGTTTACAAATTAAGGAAGTGCTTTTTTCCTAGCTGTCAGTTCCACAGCTCAGCCTTTTGTATAATTTTTGCAGGTAATACCAAACTGGGAGGGGTTGCGAGCACTTCGGAGGACAAAAGCGGCCGCTCTTGCGCAAAACTTGCTGCCTGTCTATACGGGCTGCGTGTTCTTGCGCAAGTAAACTGACGTTCTAATGTATGAAATGAGGGCTTCTTGCACCAGAACACTGACGCTCCCGCTCAGGAATAAGCCCTTTTGTGCAACTGTTCTTGTGCAAGAGAACAGTGTAGACAGGCAACATGAATATCTTGTGCAAGAAAGCTCTATGGTTAAAATGGCCATCAGTGTAGAGATCGTCTACACTGGCAAGGATGTTCTTGCGCAAAAGCACATCTCTTGCGCAAAAGCACATGCCAGTGTAGACGCTCTCTTGCGCAACTACTTTGACGCAAGAACTCTTGTGCTAAAGAGTTTTTGCGCAAGATCACGCCAGTGTAGTCGTAGCCGATAAGAATTCAAAGTGGCCTTGACAAATTGGAGAATTGCTCAGAATTCAACAAGATGAATTTAATAAAGATAAGTGCGCAGCACTTCACTTAAAAAAATCAAATGCATAAATACAAAATGGTAATGCTGCTGATAAAGATCTGGTGATTATAGTGCATCATAAATTGAATGTAAGTAAACAATGTGATGCAGCTGTGAAAAAAAGGTAATATAATTGAAGAGTGCATTAACAAGCGTGTTCTGTATAAGACACAGAAGGTAGTTGTCTTGTTCTACTTGGTACTAGTGAGGACTTAGCTAGAGTTCTATGCTTTGGGAAAAGGTGTAGATAAACTGAAGAGAGTCCAAAGGAGAACAATAAAGATAAAAGGTTTAGAAAAAGAAACACTAAAATAACTAGGGCTACATCTACACTGCAGGCTTCTTGTGCAAGAACTGTTTTGTGCAAGAGTTCTTGCAAGGTCTTGCACAAGAGCATATCTGCTGCCATGTGCTTTTGTGCAAAAGCATCCATGGCAGTGTGGATGCTCTCTTGTGCAAGAAAGCTCTGATGGCCATTTTAACCATAGGGGTTTCTTGCACAAGAAACTCCTGTTGCCCGTCCACACTGCCTTCTTGCACAAGAGCTCTTGTGCAAGAGGACTTATTCCTAATGGGGAGAGGAATAACTCTTGTACAAGAAGCCCTCTGTTCTGATGCTTTACTGTAAATTTACTTGTGCAAGTATGTGCGTGCAGTGTAGACACTCCGCAAGTTTTTGCGCAAGAACACTTGTTCTTGCGTAAAAAGCCTGAGGTGTACACGTAGCCTAGGAGTCTTAAGAAAGGAATAATAAAGGGTGGTACCTGATGATAGGCTTCAAATGTGTTCAGATGTTGATCAGTTGTTCTTCATGTCAAGGCAAGAACTAATGGGATTAATGTACAGCAAGGTAGATTTAGGTTAAATATTAGGAAAATTTTCTAGCCATAAGGATAGTTAAGCTCTGGAACAGACTTCCAAGGGAGGCTGGGAAATACCCATCACTGGAGATCTTTTAGATCATTTGGACAGACAGTTGGTAGGAATGGTTTAGACAAGTGGTCACCAACCAGTCAGGATCTACTGGTAGATCCCAGAGCCTCTGACAGGTGATCCTGACTGGTGTGGCCAAGAGGCTACCAAGTGCCAGCAATTCAGCTGCCCTTCCTCCCACTGCTGTGTGTCTCCTGCCCTTTGCCTTGGAGCTGCCCCCTCCCTCCCCTGGGCTGTGTCTAGACTGGCCAGTTTTTCCGGAAAATCAGCCACTTTTCCGGAAAAACTTGCCAGCTGTCTACACTGGCCGCTTGAATTTCCGCAAAAGCACTGACGATCTCATGTAAGATTGTCAGTGTTCTTGCGGAAATACTGTTCTGCTCCCGTTCGGGCAAAAGTCCTTTTGCGCAAAACTTTTGTGCAAAAGGGCCAGTGTAGACAGCTGAGATTTGTTTTCCGCAAAAAAAGCCCCGATCGCAAAAATGGCGATCGGGGCTTTTTTGCGGAAAAGTGCGTCTAGATTGGCACAGACGCTTTTCCGGAAAAAGTGCTTTTGCGTTAACGAAAACTTTTCAGTTAAAAGCATTTCCAGAAAATCATGCCAGTCTAGACGTAGCCCTGGAGTCTCTTGCTTGCTGTGCAGAGCAGGGCAGGGAGAGTAGGGGACACTGGTGTCAGGATGCTCCCCTCTTCCCCTATGTTCTATTTCCACAGACTGGATTGAGGAGCACAGCGTTTGGGATGGAGGGAGTTTGCTGGCTGCTTTTGAGAGTGGTGCAGGGCCAGGACAGGGGTGAGCCTGCCTTAGTCCCACTGCACCACCACCCAGGAGCCACGTGAGGTAAGCAGTGTCCAGCTGGAGCCAGATTCCCAACCCCTGCCCCAGTCACAAACTCTCTCCTACACCCAAAGCCCCTGCCCTAGCCCTAAGTCCCCTAGTCCCCAACTCCTTTACAGAGCTTTTACCCCAACTCCCTACCCCAGGCTCATCTCGGAGCCCCTCTCACACTCCAAATCCCTTAGCCCAAGACCAGATCCTGCACCCCAACCCTCTGCCCCTGCCTGGTGAAAGGGAGGGAGGATGGGGGAAAGAGGGAGGACAGAGTAAGCAGGGGTGGGGCCTCAGAAAAAGGCATGAAGGAGGCGGGGACAAGAGTATTTCGGTCTGAGGTAGATCTTGGATTGCACTTAAATTCAAAAAGAGATCTTGTGCTTAAAATGGTTGGAGACCCCTGGTTTAGACCAAATGAAGTTACCCACTCCATCTTTGATCAGAGCAGGGATGGTCCCTAAGGGGTTCCCACCATGTTTACACAGATGCTTTAGAGGAGGCATAGCATTTAATTGCTCCCCAAATTATCTTCCTCGTTGTGGGACCATGCCTCATTTTAAAATCAGAGCTTAGTAATAAAGGAATTTCTTGGACTTCCTGTAGAAACTGAGGGCATGTTCTGACCTAAACAGAGGGATGTAAGGTGAGATTTTGGTAATCCATATGCTACGTCTAGACTGGCATGATTTTCCGGAAATGCTTTTAACGGAAAAGTTTTCCGTTAAAAGCATTTTCGGAAAAGAGCGTCTAGATTGGCATGGATGCTTTTCTGCAAAAGCACTTTTTGCGGAAAAGCGTCCGTGCCAATCTAGACGCGCTTTTCTGCAAAAAAGCCTCGATCGCCATTTTCGCGATTGGGTTTTTTTTGCGGAAAACAAATCCGAGCTGTCTACACTGGCCCTTTTGCGCAAAAGGTCTTTTGCCTGAACGGGAGCAGCATAGTATTTCCGCAAGAAGCACTGATTTCTTACAGTAGGAAGATAGTGCTTTTGCGGAAATTCAAGCGGCCAGTGTAGACAGCTGGCAAGTTTTTCCGGAAAAGTGGCTGCTTTTGTGGAAAAACTGGCCAGTCTAGACACAGCCATATTGTATCAGTGGGGAAAAGGTCAGAAGGTTGGCTCATGGGAAGGGAATATAGAGCCTTTCCCAACTACTGCAGTAGTTACAATCCAGCTCTATGATGTATGTGTTGGGGGTGGTGGCTGGCTTAGATGGGGGAGTGAAATAAGTGGGTACAGAGCTTTTCATCTATCAGGCACAAGGGCAACAGTATTAACTGTGAGAGTTAGTCCCTCTCTGTTCCTTGGTCACAGCTTGCAATGAGCTGGGTTTTCAATCAAATTCACTGCAATTGATACTAATCAGATGATGATTGTATGGAGTACAGAGACAAACCCTCCCTCACCCTCCCTCTCAAAAAAACCCCACTGGGTCATCTCTGCAGGGTGGAGGTGCGGGCAGGAGCACGCGACGTGCTGTACCTGCCTGCAGCTGCCAGTGGTGCCTGGACGTATCCCTAGAGGTGCCATCCCATGACATCATCTTTCATTGCACATGGATCTGTCATTCCTGCAGGCTCCAGCGCGGGCTTTGCAGGCCAGTCCCCAGGGGGCCCCTTTCCCCGTGCAACAGCCCCGCCGGGCTGTGCCCCCGAAGGAGGCGTGTGACTGCACCGCTCGCTCCCTCTCCCCGCAGGTGGGGGCAGCGGAAGGGGAGGGCGAGGCAGAGCGCGCAAGAGGAAGAGGACACTGCAACCTACTTGAATAATTGATAGCGCGAGGGGGGAGCGCCTGCGGGAGCAGCTGGACTCCCCGTGTCTCCATCCGCTCAGCAGCCGGGGATGCGAGAGGCCGGCTCAGGTAGGGGGCTCCGCTGCCTTTCAGTCTCTCCTCCCTGCGATGCCAATTAAATGCGTGTGGCGCTGGGCGGGGGGCTGACACGGGCAGGGAGGGACAGTCAGGCGCGGGGGCTGCACAGAGATGGTGCTACAATGCAGTGCGCGGAGAGGCGGGGCGGGGTGGCCAGAGGCCGAGGGCTGGGGGCAGGCTCCGCAGAGAGGGGCAGACAGATACTGCTCAGGCGGAGCGGGAGGGGGCAGAGGGTTGAAGGGGCTTGTCTGAGGGGTATCCGACCGTATCCAGTCAGCCCTGGGGCAGCCATCAAAGCTTGAGTCCCGGTGGACCGCGGGAGGTGCCATCTGTGCACACCTGGCACTGGCACAGTGGGCTGTGTGTTGGGGTGTGCGCCCTGGGTTTGTGTGGACAGGCTTGTGTGGAGTGGCTTTGAGCGTTGCTTTCCCCCTGTGGCTGCATCTGTGACTCTGCTGATTTAGTCATTAATTAGTGGGGGGGGGGGGGGGGGGAGCGTTCCAGTGAGAAGTTTCCAGTCTGAGAGGTTGCTTACTGTCTTGCTGTGACTGCCTGTGTGTTGCATGCATTCCTGTCTGTGAGTTAGTGTCTTGCCTCAGATGTTCTTACAGTGCCCCAGTGTATAGATTGAGGATGCTCAGATCCATGTGTGTTAGAGTAAACCCAAAACTTTCCAGCTCAAATCTTTATATGTCCAGAATGAATGACCCCACACACTGACCTACCTGTTAATACAACTGGATGCATGCACCCTTAGGGCCAGGAGGCATTGTCCTATTCGGTGTGTACACACAAGCAGTCTTTGGCTCATAGGTTATATGGAGGATCCCATGTGACCCCTAGATTTTAATTGCTGAAGCCAGGTGCCCTCACTCTGCCCTTCCTCCCTGCTTTCCTCCTGCACAGGCACTGGTTGTTGAGTGGTGGTGGATTGTAATAGTATACTGAGGGTTAGCAAGTGCCAGGGAGTTGTGACTACATGGTGAAGTGAGGCTTGTTTGAGGAGGGAGACTGTTTATAACTAGTTTGTGTGCTGAGGACCTGTGGGTGCTGAGTTGTCATGGGAGCAGTTTTGCAGTTGTGTATTGGGGTAATATATTTTGGTTCTGTAAAGTGATGCAGTGAAACAAAAGCCAGGCCTAACATACCTAGTGAACTAGGGAGCTCTATGTGAAGGACTTTTCCTCAGAGTACAAGACTTGTTCAAATTTCATTTTCCCAAATGCTCCTTCTTTGTCCTAGTTTAACTAATCTCTCCTTCCCTCTAAGAAATTCCCATATTGTGAGTACACAATTCCTCTCTTTCCCCATCAGCAGAAGTGGGGAGACACGTAGCATGTAGTCATGATCTGTTCTTGCAGGATCCTTAAGCTTCCATTCAATCTGTTCAGCTCCTCATTGTATGTGATGCCTTGGGTTCAGCTCTCAAGTTTTGGGAAGGCTCACTAGCTAGCTTTCATCACTTATTTTCTCCTGTCTTCCCTGATAAGGTGTGAGATCATGCTGGTGGGGGATCTGTGCTTGACCTGCACAATTATACACAGCCAGGTCACTTGCAATTCCATTGGCTTTTCATAACAAGAACATTTTGGAGGCAGTAGACCAGCATTCCCACACTCACGGCCCCATCAGGAGACATTATACCTTTCCTTTTCTCTCTCTCTCTCTCACACATATATCTATATCTGGTATTTCCTGCTGTCTATAGCATATGCAGTCATATTCTGTGTCTCCTACCTTCTGGTTTCCTCTGCTCCTCCTTTCTGTGACTTTCTTTTCTTTCTTGCTCCTCTTCCTGCCTTCACTTGTCTCCATTTTTGTTTGGGGTTTTGCCGGAGAAAAGCGCCAGTCTAGACGGGATCTTGCGGAAAATAAGCCCTTTTCCGGAAGATCCCTTATTCCTGGCCTTGAAAGTAGGAATAAGGGATCTTCCGGAAAAGGGCTTATTTTCCGCAAGATCCCGTCTAGACTGGCGCTTTTCTCCGGCAAAGCCCTGAGCCGGAAAAAAGCGGCAGCCATGTTCATGCAAATGCCGCGGGGGATATTTAAATCCCCTGCGGCATTTGCAATTCCGACTGGTCTCATTAGCATCCCTTTTCTGGAACGGGGTGCCAATGTAGATACAGCCTACATGTGGTTCTAATAATTTTCTTCACAGGCCAGCCACCCTTGCAGCCTAGACCCAGTTCCTTTGCCCAGTTCCTTTGCCCAGTTCAGTCTTAGCTGGTTCTAGCAGTCCTCTTGGATGGGGTAGTAAGGGAGAACTGACAACCTCAATTACCTCATTCCCCACTCTCAAATAGGATTTGCACCCTTATTTGATGGTTTTACCCACTCCAAGTTTCTCATGGAAAAATACAGAATTCAAGATGGGTTCCAGCATCATGTGACATGGTCACATGTCTCTGCAAGGCCCCTGTCCCTATACTTCACAGGTTGACTCACGCCTTTGAAGTGTCAGCAGTGGGAATGTCCCAAAGCAGCAAATATGAAATTACAGATACGCAATATTCCTAACTTCATCTACAAAGATGATGTATGTATACAAATGTGACAATCGTATTCAGTAGATAGTAACCTTTCCGACAATATAGTACACAAGTCATCTAGCATAAAGCATCTCTCTGTTCTGACACATTCATATTATAAGTATATTTTCATCAAGTATATGACATGCCCCATGTGAGGGCTGTGCCCCACTCTGGCACTCAAAGTGCAGAAGGAGGTGGCCTACAAAGACTTTCAATATACCATGCCACTACAGGCACTGGTCACAAAAACTTCCCCAAGAATCACAGTACACAGATTTTGGGGGGTTGCTGCCACCATCAAATAATTTTTATCCCTAAAACTGGGGCTAACACTTGAAACCACCTCCAGGATACCCCAAGCTCTTCTGCCACAAGAGAGCTTGTAAAAAGAAAAGAAAAAAACAAACTGCAATCTCTAGTAGCTGACCCCTTCGCCCCCAGTCTAAGACATGCAGATACACACAGACAGACAGACCTCCTTGTACCTTCCAGGACAGAAGAATTAAATCATCACCTTAAAGTGATTTTTTATTACAAAACAAAAGACATACTTGATAAAGCATACTTGGTTGCTAGATGCTACAGAGCAAATAAGGAAAACAAATTAAAAATACAGAGAAAATCTCTGGAAACAATGCATAGATGGTAAATGGGGAGAGGGGGCATAAATCCACACAGAGCGGTTCAAACCAAACCACAAAATAAAGAAAATACCCTGCTCATGACTAGATTCACTTTTGCCTTGACTTACTTCCAATCTTTCTTTGGTTCAGTCCATTTCTATGCCTGAATTCCCTGGAGGCATGATAGTCCTGCCTGGGTTTAAATCATTCTGTATCTCTCAACTCCTGATTTAACTCTCCCACACAAAGAAAACAGACAGGAAATGTTATACAATTCAGATTTCAGCACTGCAAGCCCATTGGTTCTTCTGGCTACCTGAGTTTAACCCCTTAGTTAGCACTCCTCCTGTCCATTACACCCGAACCCAATCTCTACCCAGATGGAGAATCTGTACTGATGTGAAAGCAGAGAAATGTGGATAGGCCTGAGGGTTTCTGTCCCCCCGCAGATGTGAAATGCCCTGTGCAATAGCTTGCACACTGCAACAATGAGACATTGCATGAGAGGGCTGGAGCTAGAAAGGTTGGTAAAGTCTTTCCCTCTCTGGGTGGGGATTAGGAGTCAGTGTGGCTCCTGGGACCCCCTCTTCCTATAGGGTATGACATGCTCGTTGGGGGTTACATCCTATTTATAGAACCATAGAGCTGGAAGAGACCTCAGGAGGTCATCAAGTCTGGCCCCCTGCCCAAAGCAGGACCAACCCCAACTAAATCAACCCAGCCAGGGCTTTGTCAAGCTGAGACTTAAAAACCTCTAGGGATGGAAATTCCATCACTTACCTAGGAACCCATCCCAGTGCTTCACCACCCTCCTAGGGAAATAGTTTTTCCTAATATCCAACCTAGACCTCCCCCACTGTAACTTGAGCCCATTGCTCCTTGTTCTGCCATCTGTCACTACTGAGAACAGCCTCTCGCCATCCTCTTTGGAACCTCCCTTCAGAAAGTTGAAGGCTGCTATCAAATTCCCCCTCACTCTTCGCTTCTGCAGACCAAACAAGCCCATATCCCTCAGCTTCTCCTCAAAGGTCATGTGCTCCAGCCCCCTAATCATTTTTGTTGCCCTCCCCTGGACCCTCTCCAATGCATCCACATCCTTTCTGTAATGGAGGCACTGAATTGGTTGTATTACTCCAGATGTGGTCTCACCATTGCTGAATAAAGGGGAATAATCACTTCTCTTACCTCTACTTCAGAGTAAGGGAGGAAAATTAGGAACTCTTCTTCCCCTGTCAGATTCTGCTGCTATTTCATTCACAGGCAGAAAATTCTGGGACCCCCTGAAACTCTTCAACCAGTCATCTGATCCCCCTGTTGCTCTTGCCTGAGATTCCCCTGCCTTGGGGCCCTCATCTCCCCAGCCTGGTAGGAGAGAATGTGCAGGGAGAGCTGAGCTCCCCGAGCCATGGAGAAGGAACAGTACCCTCACCTCGTGTTAACATCTGCTCTCTCCCTGCCTCCTGTTTCTCATCTCTCTCTTTCAGGCTCTCTCTGCCACTCTCTCACTCTGCTGCTCACAGGGTGTCCTGCAGTGTCTCTTCAGGAGCTTCCTGCCCTCATGCAGTTAATGCCTGGCCCTAGCTGTGAGCAGCTCTTTCCTTTCTCTCATTTGAAGTGTATCTTGGAAAACAGAAGCAGGCGGGGGTTCAGGCTTGGGAGGGAACAGAGGAGGGAGCCTTTGCCCTCCAGAGACTGAGAGGTGAGTCTGTGCCCTGCTGCACGCCGAGAGAGGAGGAGAGGAAGCTGGCAAGCAGGAGAGCCTGGAACCCACCTCTGACAGAGAGAAGAGTAGAGAATGTTTTCTCGGAAGCGCAGTTTCACCCTCGGAGCCTATGGAGGGTATGTATGTGTACCGGCCCCTCGTTCCCCCTCACCAATCTTGCACAATGCAGCCTTTTCCTGCTGGAACCCTGGTCAAGCTGTGGGAGTGGGTTAAAACGAGAGGGAAACCTCCAGGAAAATTCACATGTGTGTCCCTGCTCCATCACATCAGCCTCATCTCCAGCCTTCTGCTATTGGGATAACATTCTTTCCTTTCTCCAGCAGGGAGAGAGCATTTCCAGGCCTGCATGGAGTGTGGAGATGGGGTGGGAGAGTGGTTGGTTGTCTCTTTAAAGGCTGAGACTTCGGTTTTTTTCCCTTCCCATTCCGCCCCTTAGAAGGAGATGCATTTCTCCAGTTCTGATGTTGCTGTAGATGGTGATGGTTGTTTGAGGACAGGTGCATTTTCTTTAGGACTTCTCCTTCTGGAACAGAGTAGTGTAACCAAACCTCTGGTGGTGCGCCTGCAGATTATGAACTGTATCAGGGGACCAAATAATAGGATTTGGAGTAAAAATGTAGTTGTCCAGGTGACCCAACAGGCCTTCTCTGTCTCTTCCTGAGACTGGGGGTGGGGGGTCACAAAGGGATTTAGAGGAAATTCTAGACACAGAGTGAGGACTGACAGAGCCACCAGCTAGAGTGTTAGCTTTATCTTGGCAGCAGCTCATTCTCACAGTCTCCACTTCTGCCTTGCTCTCTTTCCCTTGGCGTTCAGGAATCAATCTGCGATGCAGCCATGGGGAACGCAAAGCTCCAGCTATTGCATGTCCTGGTGTTGTGAGCAGGACATGGTCAGAAGTATAAAGAGCATGATTAGCAGCACTGAGCACTAGGGAGACCCAGGACTGGAATATCAGGGGCTACCATAGAGCAAGAAAAATTATTCTCATCAAATATTTTATTTGATCGCTTCAAATCTGTTTTCTGGTTGTGAGTTACCTGCAGGTAACATTGCAGAGATTCTAATTCTTATGAATTGGGTGATCTAAATGTTTCAGGGAATGGTTCCTACGAACATGCTTCAACTCAAGGGTCACTTGCCAACTACTCGTCATGGCTATTACATTGAATTAAATTATCTGTAATTTGCTATTCATGGACATGTGAATAGTCCCCAAAGTCACATGATATTGTTTCTGCTCTGGGGTGAACTCCTAGGATCATGAACAGCTTTCAAGATAACCTTCTTGCATTTTTCAACATGAGCCCTTACTTGTGAAAATAGTTTGAGGATTTGGACACTTCCAGAGAGCAACAACCACTCCTACAAATACCCGTAGAAGGGAAATGAAAGGGCTTGTGACAACTGTTGAAGTGAACATGCAGGTTTTATTTTCAGGATGGAGAAGCACTGGCAGACTATATGTGGAGATGGATCACTGAGAGGGCAGCAAAGGGGCTTCTGCAGGATTTAAGGGCTGAATGTGGAAATTGCAGGACTGGAATAGCAGTGCATGCTAGGTCAGAGTTACCTAGCTATCTTTCTATTTAAAAAGTAAGCAGTGGCTAGTGAGAATAATTTGAGGGGCGAGTTCCTGTTTGTTTTTCCGTTCAAAGGTAGTTCAACTGGATGGTTACGATACTTTTCTTCATAAATAAATATCTCTTTAAAAAGTGACAGGAGTTTAACCAGTTCACAGTCACTTTTTAATCTCCTTCTCTTGCCCCCTGCTACTTTTCTTTCTCAGCCCAGTTTCCTCTGTAACTTTGATTGGCCGGTGAAATTTTGTCTTTCCTTGATAGAAGAATGTGCAGCTTATTCCCCTACAAACTCCTTCCTTGTGGGCCTGCAGTACTGTTAAGTTTAAAATTCATGAGTCTGTCTCCCAACAATAATGAAATTTGCTTTAAAAGTTTAAATCCCTATTTTTGTTGTTTTCTGATATTTTTGAATCCCCACTGCCAGCCTGTAATGTGTGTGTTACAGCTTACACTATGGCTGTGTCTACACTGGGCCACTTATTCCGGAAAAGCAGCCGCTTTTCCGGAATAAGCTGTGAGCTGTCTACACTGGCCGCTTGAATTTCCGGGAAAGCAATGATGCTGTACTGTACAAAATCAGCCGCTTTTCCGGAAACGCTACGCTGCTCCCGATCGGGCAAAAGTCCTTTTTCCAGAAAAGCTTTTCTGGAAAAGGGCCAGTGTAGACAGCTTTTCGGGAAAAGCAGAAGAAACGGAAAAAAGCGGTTTGGACACCACGAGACCCCGTAGGAGCCCTGGACTTCCTGGTAACCCGAGCTGTTAAAGAGCTCGGAGGCAGCTGGGCGCACGTGGCAGGAGCGTGCCGCAGACCCTGCTGCCTGAGCTCTGCCACGTGCCGCTGTGCTGCCCAGGATTCACTCGCAGCCCAGCATGGCAGCTCTGGGTGGTGAGCCACCTGCACCCCCAGCTCAGGAGGCCCCCAGGGGCCGCAAACGCCGGGTCCCATCCTGGACCCCCAGGGAGTTGGAGTCCCTCCTGGACCTCTGGCAGGAGGAGGAGGGTCTCCATGACCTGCATTCATATCGACGCAATGTTGACATTTACACCCGGATGGCCGACAACCTTGCGCAGCAGGGACACCCCAGCTGCAATTGTGAGCAGGTCTGCTCCAAGTTGAAGGAGCTGCGGCTGGGGTACGTGCGGGCCAGTGAGGGGAGGGGGGCAGGACCAGATGCCTGCCCCTACTACGACAGGATGAACGCGTTTCTGGGCCAGCCAGCCCCACAAGGTCCGCCAGTCCCAGTGGACACCTGCCAGCACCCCCCCATCATCCGACCCACCGAGCCCGAGGAGGGAGAGGACAGCGGTGGCGCGGCGGCTAGAGAGGAGGCCAGCATTGCCACCCAGCAGGCCCCCTCCAGCAGCTCTGCCGAGGCCGAGGCCGGGGAGGAACCCACTGGTGAGTGTTTGCAGTTTGCACCCCCAAAGGGCGGTGGGGGGGAGAGCCAGGCGCCCGGAGGGGAGAGGGGAAAAGCATGTCACTCAGGTCATGTGAGCTGCACGCTGCGTAGCATGAGGCAGCAAGCAGCACGTGCAACCACGTGCAGCCTGGTGACCGAGCGGCACGTGGCCGCGGCAGGCAGCTGCAGGGCACGCCTGAGACCGTGCTGCTCACACACATTTGGCGGGACCAGGGGGAAGGGTGGATGCCGGCTGGAACCATCCAGGGCCCCAGGGACTCAGCCCAGAACCCGCACCTCTGCCAAGGGTGCAGCACGGAGAATGGCACACTGTCCCATGCCTGGCTGTGAGGCACAGCCAACTGCTCCTGGGGAAAACCGCAGCGTCACAGTCCCTCGCTTGCTCCCGGTGCCTTGGCTGGTTCCCCGAGGGAAATCCCCACTGTGGCCACACATGTCCCTGGGCTACACATGTCCTGAGTGGGCCTTGCGGGAGGGATAGTGGGAGGGAGAAGGGCCCCTGAGTTTTGCTGCAAGGATGGGACACCCCTCCCACCCAGTCACTCCTCTGGTTCCGTTCATGAGATATCCCACGCGAGGGGATCTGAGAGCCCAGACCGCCTCTGCCAGATGTGCTCCCAGGCACTGTGTGGGGATGCATCTCGCTCCCTGTCAAACACCACTGATTAGGCCAAAGCTTTTCACAGTCTCCACCGGCAGGGAGTTCCACAGGTGAACGCAGCACAAGCACCCTCCCGCCCTCCACGGGGCCAGGATTCAGACCGGTGCTTACAATACTGGAGGGAGGACCCTACTCCAGGGGCGGTCCTCCTTGCCAACATACAACACGGGGGCAGGAGGGGAACCGAGTGGGCCCAAGCCACACAACTGTGGGGTCACCTGGGCTCGGGTGGAGGGCATGAGGTGTGGGGACAGTGGACGGCCTGCCTGACTGACCCATCCTTTCTTCTGTTCCCTGCAGCGGGACCCAGCACCCAGACCTTCCACTGCTGCAGCAGCGGTACCCCCATCTGGCCAACCCCGGAGGCGCAGGCTGCATCAGAGGGACCAGCTTCTGCGCTGCCACGTGAACGCCATGGAGGGCATCCAGGGCTCCATTGCCGAGTGGGTGCAGGAGGACCTGCAGTGGCGGCAGGAGGGCTGGGCTGCCTTCCTCGAAGAGTGCCAAGGGATGCGCAGCTCGCTTGACATGCTGACAGCACATTTCGTGCACGCCATACACTATGGCATGGCCGGACCCCATGCCCCCCCACATCCCTCCCGTAGCACAGCCCACGCCCCCTGCTATCCCTGCTCCTATCCCAGCTCCTGCCCCTGTTCCTGCCCCTGCTCCTATCCCAGCTCCTGCCCCTGCCCCTGCCCCTGCCGCTGCCCCTGCTCCTCGCCACCTCCCCGTGCAGGCTGCCCCGATGCGGTCTGCCCAGCGTGTGCAGCTCCCCCCCGGAGGAGCGCTCGCAGGGGCCACACGTCGCAATAACTGCCCCCCCTCCCTGTCCCAGGTGAAGGTCTTCCCCCCCCCCCCGCCTTGTAAATAAAAAGTTGTCTATTTTTCAATTCATTCTTGTGTTGGTTCTTGTGTTACTCTAGTAACTGTAAAAAATGATTTGAGATGCCAATTAGCCACTTAAATTTAACAGGGTTACAAACTGTGGACAACAACTTCTTTACTCTATCACCGGGGGGGGGGCCTTTGTAAGTGGTCATTGGTTTGTGGTGCATAAAGAAATACTGAGACTTTTCAGTAAAATGTAAACCACAAACTATATTTACATAGCTAACAAGCAAGAACGGTGAAAAGATGCACACTACAGATTATTAAACATAGTCTAGGTGCAGGGAGGACAATTGGGTAGTGTTGCTGGCCACCTCAATCCTTTGGTCCTTCCGGGCCTCGGGAGAGGAAAAGCCAGGAGATCCCTCGTCAGAAGATGAGTGGAATCAGGTACGCTGACTTGAGCCTTCCGCACGAACCCCGAATCCTCTTGGCTGTTCTTCAGGACAGGCGATGGTGGCCTAAACCCTAGCCTAAACTAAAAAGAAAAACCCTACCTAAGCCCGACGCACCCGACGAACAGTCACGATGACGGCCGATGTGCTTTGACCCGACGCTTTACAATTGGGAGGGAGGTAAGGGGTGGGGGTGCGGAAGGGTAGGGGATAGGAGGGAGTAGACTGGGGAGACCCAGGCGACCCTACTACAGGGCTTGGGCAAATATGTCCACCAGGGCCTCTCTGATGCGCACCGCATCCTGGTGCGCCTGGTGGATGGCAGCTGTGTCGGGCAGTTCCAACGTCTGTGCCTCGGCTGCCATCCATGCAGGGAGGAAGGCCTCCCCACTGCGCTCCGCAATGTTGTGAAGCACGCAGCACGCGGCCAGTGCCTCCGTTGCATTCTGCTCACCCATCTTGAGACGGGTGAGCAGACAACGGAAGCGGGCCTTTAAACGTCCAAAGGCCAGCTCCACTGGGTTTTGGACCCGGTTGAGGTGGTCGTTGAACCGGACCCGGTTCTGGTCCGGCTGCCCCATGTACGGCCGCATTAGCCAGGGCATCGGGGGTAGGCCGCGTCCCCGACGACGCAGATGGGCATAGGCACATCCCTGACAGTCAAGTCCTGCCAGGGGAAGTAGGTGCCCGCCTCCAACCTGCGAAACAGTCCAGAGTTCCGGAGGATGTGGGTGTCGTGTGCCCGGCCGGACCAGCCCCCATAAATGTCCACGAAGTGGCCCCAGTGGTCCACGAGGGCCTGCAGAACAATGGAGCAGTACCCCTTGCGGTTCATGAAATGGCCCGCTCGATGCTCCGGGGCCCGGATGGTGATGTGGGTGGCGTCCAGGGCTCCCCCGCAGTTGGGGAACCCGAGGGCAGCGAAGCCGGCCATGGTCTCATCGACGTCGCACAGGCAGATGATTCGCGGGAGCAGGACGTCGTTGATGGTGTGGACAACCTGCAGAAGGGAGCAGAGAAACACAAGGGAACACATCACTTATGGCAGGGGTGAGTGTGCGCTCCCTTGCCCCCCCCTTGATTCCCTCTGTCCTCACACACACACACACACACACACACACACACACACACACCAGGGCCCCCCTCGCCCCACGGCCACCCCCACCACCAGCGGGCCTGTGCAAGGGAGGGACGGGCCAAACCCCTGGGCGACCCAGCCTGGAGTCTTGCTGTCCCTGGGCCTGGAGTGCAGCACCCTCCCCCCATCCTACTCCCCCTGGGACCTCCATGACGATCACTCCGACAGTTGATTTTCCCACCCCGAACTGCTGTGCCACCGAGCGGTAGCTGTCCGGTGTGGCCAGATTCCACAGCGCCATGGCGACCTTCTTCTTCATGGGGATGGGTGCCTGCAGCCGGGTGGTGGCTCTCTGCAGCGCGGGGGTGAGCCATTTGCACAGCTGCAGGAAGGTCCGCTTTCTCATCCGGAAATTCCGGATCCATTGCTGGTCATCCCATAGTCCGAGGACCACCCGGTCCCACCAGTCGGTGCTGCTCTCCAAACTCCAGACGGGCCGGTCTACGGTCGGGTGCTGATGCGACATGGTTGCCAGGGCCTCCCTGGTGAGGGAGTCCAAGGCGATCTCTGCCTCCTGGTACATGAACACCAGGGCACCGGCCTCCAGCACGAGCAGCAGGCACTTGTACAGCCCCAACAGGGGCCTGAGCAGGCACATGGCCACCCACGGCTCCATAGCAGACAGAGCAGGGCAGAAAAAACAAAACGCAGGGAAAAGCAGTTGGGGGCCAAAGGGTGGTGTCCCCAAAACTCTGAGGGCAACCACCGAACCTGCGAAGGGTGCCAGTCCCTGGCATAGGCCCCAAGGCACAGGAGCAGGAGACCAATGGCTGTCCGGCGAGACCCCTTTAAGCACGTGTCTGAACGGCGCTCTGGCCCCGCTCCCAGAAAGGTCTGGTGGCCTTTGCCCTCTTCAAAATGGCTCCGGGCTTCTGCTTTTCCGGAAAAGCGCACCACCAATGTAGACGCGCTTTTCCAGAAAAGCGCATCGTTATAACGGTAACTCCGGGGCCAATGTAGACGCTCCTTTTCCGGAAAAACTTAAAACGGAAAACTGTTCCGTTTTAAGCATTTCCGGAAAAAGGTGCCAGTGTAGACACAGCCTATATGTATAGTGAGGTAAGTGATTTTACTGAGGCAGCTCTCACTAGAGGGTCCAGCCAAGACTGGGGACCTGTTGGTCTAGGCATTGTCCATTTGCACAGTAAAAGATCGTCCCTGGCCCAGAGGCTGGACAGTTATGCATGGTGGTGAGTTTGTGATGTGGAAGCCAGAACTGGGACTCAGCCAGACTCCTGTCATAGCAGGGCCACTGATGTTCCATTAGAATGATTAGATGGGAACAACTTTTAATCCTTGTTGAGCAAGGAAGGATTCAGACTCGGGATCTGCAGATTTAAGGGTCTATTGCACATTAAAAAGGACTGAGGCATTCAGTCCTGCAAAAGCACTAAACTTGTACCTTTAAAAATGAGGCTTCTTTCCGGAGAGTTGAGTTTATTAAATGAAATTCTGATCTCCTTTGGCTCCTACAAAGGCAGAGTCATCTGCTCTCTGGACACACAGCATAAATCTCCCATGCTGTGCCGCCAATCTCAGATGCACTCTGTTTGTCTGGCTCTTTTCTTAAAGGAGCAGCTCCCATTAACCAACTACAAAAATAAAAATTCAAAAAGAAAATAAATATTCACACAACATACAAAATTAAGTAGTTTGCAAAATTAAGGTTTGAATATAGACATGCCAATTATTACCCCAGGCTCCTCAGACTAACTTATATATTGTTTTACTCCCATATGGGTCATAAACAGGTATATTATCAACTTTCAGTTGCACAGCACAGATCTCCTCTACTTCAGCTATAGGAGCATCTAATGGGGGAAGCATGCCATTATCCACTATGTGGATCATTTCACATAGTGGGCAGAAACCAAAGGCACTGATAGGGTTGCCAACTTTCCTGACCAGATACCATTGCTGCAAATGGTATCCGGTCCATCTGGCTGGGAGAATTGGCAACCCAGTTAGGCACAAGTGGTTACACAGGTACACTTGTGAGACAGTAGTGGAATGCAGATCCTCAGGATTCTTGACCTGCAGAGCTGATTGTGGCCTGATAGTTACAAGGCAGTGAAGAGAAATGTTACAACAAATAACACCGCTGTTTGGTCATCCGTGGGGTATGATCCTGGGATCACTGATATTAAAGCATGAGCCTTTTATGGATCTCTTAGCTTGGAAATAGCAGGGGAATCCGAAACCTCTGTGTGGTTTATCTGCTAGAAGGGGACACAGAGCCACACTGTGTTAGCATGAGTTATAGAAGTACTTACTTTTCATATCCTGTCTGCAAGGTTGTATGACAAAAGTGGACAAGACCTACCTCTTATTCCCTGCTGTGCCTGTTAAATGCCCCCATGCAGCCTCGGTTACCTGTGAAATCACAGTTCTCTCCCACACCAGCTTTGACCTTTATTAAATATTGTGAGTGGCACAGAAAAGCTAACAGCTGCTATTAAGAGTGCTAGGGCTAAACCTTATGGCTGCTGTCAGCTGAGCTTGCAGTATAATGCAGATTCTTCTAGACTGCTAGACATAGGGTTGCTGTTTGACTTTTTTTCCCCCAGATTGCATGACCGCTGCAGCCTTTCATGTCTTCGTGAGATGGCCTATAGCAGAGGTAGGGTTGCCAGATGGTTTAACGAAAAATACTGAACCCCCTCTCCCCCCCCAAAAAAAATACTGGGAAAAAAATTCTGTTGAGGAAAAAAAAAGGGGGGGAGACCAAAGTTGTTGAGCAAAAGAAAAGGACAGCCGTTATTAGACAAATAAACAAACAAAAATCAGCATGGTCCCTTTAAGAGGAGGCTTTTTTGCCGGTGGCCATCTTGTTTTTCTGTTTTAGCTACAAAACAATCCCCTGCGGAACCAGGAAAGCAGGGGGGTCCAGCAGGAGGGTCTGGATGGCCCAGCGGAGAGTCTGGGGGGAGGGGCTGTGTGAGGTCCGGGGGCTGGGCCCGGTTGCTGTGTGTGTCGTAGGGTTACCAGGTGTCCGGTATTTTCGCTTCCTGGCAGGGGGAAAAAGAAAAACAGAAAATACCGGACATTTTAGGTGTTCGGTATTTTCTGATTTTTTTTTAACCGGACAGGAGGCGAAAATACCAGACACCTGGCAACCCTAAGCAGAGGCCAAAGTCAAGATACATTTGCAACAGTTGGCAACTGTTTCAGGCAACAGGCCCTCTTCTGCTCTGCTCAACCCCTGCCTTTACAATGATAGTTCTACCCCCTGCTTTTCTTCTTTGCATGCCCTGGCTCTGGTAGCAAGGCTGCAACAAGTGGGTCTATCCTTAGGTCCTGGGTTCAGTGATTCCAGGGACTTTTTAGCCTTTCCGATACTGAGAACTCTTGAGGTGGCTGATTCTTGGGAACCTGATAGTTTTTAATAGTTCAGAGGCTGATCCCAGCGTGGGTATCTCCCCCTCCTGAAAACCCTCCTCTGCTTCCCTGCGTTTTGTTCTGCCTGGGACTTGCCTGTCTTGTCATTGCAACCCAGCCATTAGATTAGGACCCTGGAGCAGGGAGGTGGTTTGGCTGAGAATGTATATGCAGGGGATTGAGAATGTAGGGTTGACAGGTGTCCAGTATTGACCTGGACAGTCTAGTATTTTTGCCTCCTGTCTGGTAAAAAAAAATCAGAAAATACCGGACACCTAAAATATCTGGTATTTTTTGTTTATTTTCCCCTGCCAGGAGGCGAAAATACCAGACACTTGGCAACCCTACGACACACTCAGCAACTGGGCCCAGCCCTTGGACCCTCCCTGGAGTCCATCTCCCTGGACTCTCCGCTGGGTCGCCCGGACCCCCCGGCTTACCTGGTTCCTTGGGGGCTTGTCTTGTGGCTGGAACAGAAAAACAAGATGGCCATCAGCAAAAAAGCCTCTTCTTAAAGGGGCCATGCTGATTTTTTTTTTTTAATTTTTTTTTTTTTTGCTTAATAACTGCTGTCGGGGTCCCTTTTTAAAGATTTGCTCAACACCTTTGGTCTCCCCCTTTTTTTTCTCAGCAGAATTTTTTCCTTAAGTGTTTTGTTCAGTATTTTTGGTTAAACCATTTGGCAGCCCTACATTGGGAAGTGATTTGTGGGGAAGTTGTTGCAAGTGGGCAGGGACAAGGAACCAGTGGCAAGCAGTGGGGGAGAGGCACGTCTGAGAGGGTTGCAGGGATATGTGAACCAGGAGTTTTCTCTTGCTGGGTGGGGAAGGAAGTAGGCCAGGGCAGTTTTGGGGAGGGACTGAGTGCTACACAGGTTAATGACAATTATCTCCCTTCAGGAGAGCTGATGAGGTGGAACACTGCATCAGTGACATCCTAGATTCTCCCGCCCAGGACTCCCAGACTGCACTTACCCCTGCTGTTCACAAGGTAAGGAGCTGCCTGCCCAGAGATGGGAATATGCCTAAAGCATCTGAGAACAGGAAGGCAGGCAATAGGCACCATAATGGTGTGTGTGTGTGTGGTGAGCACAGGTATGTATTTCTCAGTGAGTGCCCTAAAAACAGGTCCATCTAGTTTAATGTCCCATCTGCTGACACAACAAAGTAGGCCATTGTCTTGGTCTTTCAGATGTAACTAGTCCATGTGGCCCAGAATCCTGGCTCATTCAGTACCAGATCAGGCTGCTCTTCTGCCTTTATCAGTGCAAGGTGAAAACAATGCACCTGGCCAGTAGTTCGGTAATATGCCATCCATGTAGGAAGAGGGTTTCCTTCCTCACATCCGCCGATGAATAATTGCTGCCATGCATCATGAGAACCCTTGTGATTTTTGTCATACTGGTGTTACTGGCAGATAACATTCTTTCTCATCAAAATGTAAGGTCTCTTTCTGTGTTCTCCTTTTCTCTTCACAGACTGTGGACTTGTTTGAAATGATTGAAAAAATGCAGGTAAGGAACAGTTATTCCATCACACTGTAATTTCTGGTAACTGATAACTGTCTTCTACTATTCCAGTTCTGTCCCTGCCCCTCCACAGCAGCTTCATTCGTGTCCTTCAGTTTTGATCTGCATATGCTGTGCTCTCCCAGTTTTGAGCTCCTGGCTCCCTCTTGCCTTCCTGGTAGGATGGCTTCAGTGCCACCTCCCTCAGAAACTCACACAGAGTGTGGGGGTGCACCCAAAATTAATTTAAATGCAAAGATGTGCCCATTAGAGAATTTAAGGGTGCAGAGTTCAGCACTCAAATGTCAGAAAATGCCAATGTTAATGTGAAACCTTAACTCTGCTCTTTACATATTTTTAAGGGTGATCATTGTACTTCATTAAGAGAGACCATCCGGGGGGCTGTGTTCCCAAGGATGTCCCTTGGGAAAATGTGTCACACGATGATGATGAATAGCAATGACTGCTTAGTTGGTGCAGCATTAGCATAGATTTAGCTATGGCCACATAGTTTCCTGATGAGTAACTAATTAACTACTGTGGACCAGAACTTAAACTGGTGTAACTTGGCATAGTTCTGTTGACTTCACTGTGTCACAGAATATATAATTTAATGGCAGGAGTGTGTCATAATGATTTCTAGTTGTTATCTAACTTTATGTAAAAATGTAATTCATGTGTGTTTCACATGTGGACTGTGCTCACAGTACCTTCAGTTTTGTACTGCGCAGATGCCATTTGCTTTGAGACAGTATTATTTAAAATATTGTTAAACTCCTTCTGAAAGGCCAAATAGTTCCCGGCCCACATAGTCATGCTCCCAGAGTCCAGCCCGCTGCACAGTTATATAAGACCTGCCTGGGTCAAAATACTGGTAGCACAAGGAGAGCAGGAGTTGTACTTACAGTACACTCTCTGCAAGAGTGAGGAGGGGAGGTGAAAGGGTGACTCTGCCTCCATATGTTATTTAATTTGTGTTACTTTGGTGCCTAGGACCCCTTAATGTACTGGATGCTGTACATTCACAGAGCAGAAAGACAGACTCTGCCCCAAAGTGCTTACTATCTGAGGGTACATCTATACTGCATGGCTATTTTGGAATACCTAAGGTATCCCGAAATAGCTGCCCCGCGTCTACACAAGACACACGTTATTTTGAAATATTTTTTGAAATAATGGGTGCACTATTTCACCATCCCAGTAAACCTTTGGCGCTGTACCCAGAAACACAGTTTAATAAATAACAGTCTGCTGCAACAGAAGAGGGAATTGTGGGGAAAAATTGTGCTGTATCTACATGCCACGCCATACTCAGGGCTGTAACTAAAGGTACATGCTAGCCCTTAGTGAGAAGTTGTGTGTGGTATTTATATCTAAACATCTGAACTGTAAGGGGCAGGTTTTGCCACCTTTGTGCATGATGAGTAGCAGTTTACTCTGTGAGCAGTGTTATTGGGATTGTTCAGAGAGTACAGAATGACTCTGTGTGAGTGAAGGTGGCAAAATCTGACCTTCAGCTACCAGCTCTTTTCTAAATGGAAAAGTACAAGTTTAAATTGGAAACAATTTTTTCAATCAACTGATGTAATATTTGTGGTGTTTCCAGGTGCAAAGTATTGAGCTGTATTAAGTAATAATAGTGTGTTATGCAGCTCTATTGATAGCAGCCTGGATCTGGAAAGGGACATAGGTATGTAATGCTCCGAGCTTGCCTGGGAACAGTGCAGCTGCACTATGAGAGCACTAAGGGCATGTCTTCACTGTGGGTTGGATTGATGGGCAGTGATCCACCCAGCAGAATGTCCATTTATCCAGTACTCCACCAGAATGAGAAGAGTAAGTGAAGTCAATGGGAAAGCATCAAGTTCAGCTTATTGTGGTGAAGACCCCAATAAGTAGAGGTTGGACCTCCCTGGTCTGGCACCCTTGGGACCTGAGTGGTCCTGAAGGTGGGAGTTTGCCGGACCAAGAGAAGTTAAGCCTCAGGCTCTCCTAGGACTCCCCTCGTGGCCACTGGACTGGCCAGTGCACTGCCGCGGCTGCTGGCAGGGTTCCACTCCCAGCTGTTGCCCGGCACAGCCAATGGGGCTTCTTGCCCCCGGCTGGTGGTGACTCTGCACTTGGCTGGCGGGGCTCCTTGCCTCTGGCTGCTAGCTGCGTTCCCTGCCCCCAGGCCACTGGCTCTTCAGGCTGCTTGCTGGCTGAACTCCCAACCGCTGGCAACCTCTGTGACTGAGGCTATCTGGTTCAGCATCTGGGGTCCAGCAGGACCATGTATGTTGTTGTCGAACCAGAGTCCTAGACCACAGAGATTCAACCTGTACATCGACTTCAGCTACGTTATTTGTGTAGCTGAAGTTACGTAACTTAGAGCGATCGCCCGTGGTATTGTAGACAAGGCTTTAGTGAAGACACTACCTATGCTGACAGTAGTAGCTTTCCCCATTGGCACAGGTACTCTACTGCTTCAAGAGGCAGTAGCTATGTCAACGAGGGAAGCCCTCCAATCAAGATAGTTCACACTGGAAGTTGAGTTGGTATAAATAGGATCCACAAAGGTGTGGAAAATCCCCATCCCTGAGCAATGCAGTTATACTCACATAAATTTGTAGCATAGCCCAGAGCTAAAGGTTGTAGCACCTAACTTTTAGGCACCGAGAAAATCATAGGAACATTGTGATTCACAAAGTCTCGGTCTACACAGCACACCTTACCTCTGCAGCCATATCCTTTGGAGGTGCACTGTGTGGCCATTCTTTGTAGCCAGGAGAGCGCTCTCCCAGCAACAAAATAAAACAACCCCAAACACAGGCTGGAAGCTTTGTTAACAGGAGAGTGGCTTTTTGTCACTTCTCCTCATTCAGAGATGTGTTTTTTCACACCCATGAGAGACAAAATTTTCATGACTAAAGTGCCAGTGTAGACATAGTGGATATGTCTACACTGCAGTTTACGTTGGCATACATTGTCGTTCAGGGGAGTGAATAAGATGTGCCCTTGAGTGACATAAATTGCACTGGCATAAGTGCTATAGAAAGCTTCTCTCTCACATGGAGGTGCTCATGGAGGTGCTTTTATTATTTATTATGTCAACAAGAGAGAATTCCTATCAATATATGCCTGTCAGCATTGAGCATCTCCACTAGGCACACTGCAGGGGTGCTGTTTTGTTGACAAACCCGTAGGCACCTGCACAATGTGTGCAGAGAGACAGGCACCTCAGAATATGATTCACAAATGCCAGCGCACTAGGTGGGGAACTGCCTAGGTTAGCTAATGTGAGATACCAATGAAAAGGGTGTCCCCTAAGTCCCATCCTTTTCATGGGAATAGGGTTCCCAGCCAAAAAAGGACCCTGGTGGCTCTGGTCACCAATACCGATGGACAGGACATTAAAAGCTTGGTTGGTGTGCTGGCAGGCTCCCTACCTGGCTCAGTTGTAAGGTGTAGGGCTAGTCAGGGGGCTCTGTGCATTGCCACTCTCCTGTGTGCAGGCTGTTCTGTGGCCACTTGTTGGGAGGTCCCCCCCCCCCCCCAAGGAAAAGTACCACCCAAAGCCTACACCCCAGCCTGGAGTTCCCCACAAAGGCCTCCCAGAGCACACCCCTTCTACCCCTTGCACTGTTACACCAGCCTGAAGCCCCCCTCCTGCACTCAGAATTTCTCATTTCTGGACCCATTCTGGAACCCATGCCCCCAGCCCAGAGCACATATCTCTTCCAAACCCCTTCCCACATGCCAAACTGCTCAGGTCCACCTCCCAGCCTGGAGCCCAGTCCTGCACCTCAACCCCCTCAACCTTAGCCCCATCACAGAGTCCATGCCCCAGCCCAGAGCCCCCTCCCAAATCCTGAGCCCTTATTTCTGCTCCCACCCCTGCTGCATCCCAATCCACTGCCCCAGCCTGGAAAAATGAGTGAGTGAGGCTAGGGGAGAGTGAGTGGCGGGGGTGGGATGGGGTGGAGTGCGCAAGGGCAGCACCTTGGAAAACAATTAGAACAGGGGGAGGCAAAAGGGTTTTGTATGTTTGTTAACCCTAACTGCTGCCTTGATGTAGGAGCCTAGTTCTGTTAGCAGTTCACAATTGGGCCTGCCTCAAACTGGAGGAAGGTGGGGGGGCCAAAATGTCTGGCTGTGGCTTCTCATAACTTTTATCCCAGTGATTATAGGTGAACAGATTCAATTCTCCCTTCAGCCACAGGGGGGAGAGAAGATTTGAAATGGCACAGTACACTTTGCAGTGGATTTTCTCATAGCTATGGAAGGACATGCTGTACGTGAGTGCAGGTCTTACGTAACTCTGTGCTGGAAGGAAGTACAGAGCTGTTTTCCTAGCTCAAATGCATATTGTAAAGTGTGCAATTTCCCTTCCACCTGCCTTTTAAACTCTGTAGGAGGAGAGTGCCCTAGCATGTTAATGATTGCCTGGGGTGCAGCCCTTCTTATGAAGATGATGTCATCCACTGTAGTTAGACTCATGTGCCAGAGATTGTGTATAACAACACAGAGCTCTCATGAGAATTTGCAGCTTATATAAGCCTCTTGATTTTGCAGCTATATTAGATTCTTTGTTGCCTATAATCAAGGCTACTGCGCATTTGTGTGTAGATAAATTAGCACTATAGTTAACAGTTTCACCCCTGAATTGCACTAAGAAAGGATGTACTGCTGGTTAGAGCTAGTAACATTTAAAAAAAAACCCTTTTTAAAAAAAAATACAGATTGAACCTCTCTAATCTGACACTCTGGTCCGGCAACATCCGTGGTCTGGAGTGGTAATGCTGCTAGACAATATTGACCACCCATAGTTCAGCAACTCTGGTTCAGCACTGATCAGGTCCTGAGGGAGCCGGACTAGGGAGATTCAACTTTTAGATAACTTACCTTTTTAAAATTAAAACATCTAACAAAATTGATTTAATGTTTTGTCAAAGTTTTCCCTATTATATTTTTCATTTTTTTCTCCTTCCTTTTCTCCTTTCCTTCTTCCCCAGTTAGTTTTTGAAAATTGAGGTTTGGATTTTCAAACGGACTGAAGGGATTCAGGGAGCACAAGTGAGTGCTGTTGAAAATCCCATGCACAGTGATTAAAAATAATTAACAAGCAGAAGGCAAAACATCAGAAGAAAAACTTTTAACAAATGGAAAATGGGTTCATTTCAGACCCTTCAAAACAAAAATAATTTCAGCAATATAATTTTTTAAAAATATTTCAAGCAGCTCTACTGGTGGTTGAAAAGGAAATGTATGTCTATGACTGACTTACTACAATATACACAGTAGAGAGAAGGAAACTATGGGTAATAAGTGTAAAGACCAAAGTTTTTCTAGAGATAAATGGGTGCAGCTCTATTGAAATCAATGGAGCCAAGTTCATTTACATCAGCAGAGATATTTATAAAGATAAATAGGACTGTTATGGCATTTAAATTAGTACAATTAAATAGGAATTAAAATATTGTAAACTATACCAAAATAGTGTAGTATATTATACATAAAAAATATCATGTGAGTATTTAACCAAAGGGAAGGCTAGAGGTGTATATCTGACCTCAACTTGGGCATATCCTGATCGAGTGCTTATGCAATCTTAATGTAATTTCAGTGTAATTCACTGGGTGGACATTACCCGGCCACATCCCATTACGTGTGCTCAGTTAACAGCTGAAATGGTGTCATTGTTTTAATTGAAAATTCCTGAAAATGAAGCTTAGCTTCATTTTAAGTTTCAAACACCATCACTAGCAGGAAAGGTCCTGCCAGAAAACCCTGCCATGAACGATACCTGTGAGACTTCACACTCACTGAAGACACTGAACAGGTGGGATTTGTAGCCAATTCCATAGCTAATGCACAGGTAGGATAAACTTCAGCTAATGGTCTTTGAGCTGTGCTGGCTCTTTGAGGCTAAGAGTAAAAACTAAGTAAATCTGATTTCTGTCTCCCCTCCAAAAGCTTGTGTAACTCTGCCTTCCCTTCTTAACTGCCTTTATCTCCGATGGTGCCACCTTTACCTCATGTGCTCTGCCAATGATGCCAATATCAGCATCGCATTTGTCTCTTACAACCAACTCCATGTTTTCTTCCACACTGTCCCTGGAGATTATCCTAAATGCCACAATCTTCTCCGTGGTCAAGTCCTTCCTAAAGTCCTCCTGTTACGTCTCGAAGAAATTTGCCAGCTGCAAAGTTGTGCCATTCATCACCTTTGGCACTTTGGTACATGCTTTCCATTTTTCTGTTTGCCTTTTTAGATTGTGGGAGATTAGAGCCAGAGTCCATGATTTTCTTTAGGCTCGTACAGCAGCAGAACTTTGGGGATGCTACAAGAAACTATGTATATTTCTATCTGACACTTGGTCTGTAGCTGGCATTCAGTAGCAGGCAAGCTGGTTGAAACTATAATAAAGAACAAAATTATCAGACACATAAATGAACATAATTTGTTGGGGAAAAGTCAACATGGTTTTTGTGAGGAAAAATCATGTATCACCCATCATCTACAGGTTGGACCTTCAGCACCCTTGGGACCTGACCAGTCCCGGATGAGGAATTTTGCCAGACCAGGGGAGATCATATCTTCCCCCCAGCTCTGGACTGACCACAGGCCCCGCTGCCCTGCTGGTCCATGCCCCTCACCTTGCCTGCCATGCCGGGCAGCCCAACTCCCAGCGTGCCAGGCTCTCGGGTGTATTGAGTAGCTTAGCTACAGGGAGCCAGGCTCCCAGTCCCACTGGTAACTTGCTGCCAGCAGCCCACAGCCCTGACAGCCTGAAGGGCTCCTAGTCATCAGCCCTCTACCAAGACTTTCTGGTCCTGGAATAGCCATAGTCCTGTTGGACCACAGATGTTGCTGGACCAGAGTGTCCCAGTTTACAGAGGTTCAACCTGTAGAATTCTTTGAGGAAGTCAACAAGCATCTAGACAAGAGGGATCCAATGAATATAGTGTACTTAGATTTCCAGAAAGCCTTTGACAAGATCCCTCATCAAAGGCTCTTAAGTAAAGTAAGCTCTCATGGAATAAGAGTGAAGCCCTCCTCACGGATTAGTAGTTGGAGAGTGGGGGGGGGAGGAAGGAGGGAGAGGGGGAACGGTAGGAATAAATGGTCAGTTTTCAGAATGGAGAGAGGTAACTAGTAGTGTTTCCCAGGGGTATGTACTGGGATCAATCCTATTTAACCTATTCATAAATGCTCTGTAGAAAGGGGTAATCAATGAGGTGGTAAAATTTGCAGATGATACAAAATTGGTCAAGATAGTTAAGTACCAGGCAAATTGAAGAGCTTCAAAATAATTTCATAAAATTGTGTGACTGGGCAACAAAATGGCATACCGGAAAACATAATCCCAATTATACATATAAAATGATAGGCTCTGAATTAGCTATTACAACTCCATAGAGAGACCTTGGAGTCATTGTGGATGGTTCTCTGAAAAAATCACCTTAATGTGTAGTGGCAGTCAAAAAAACCAACAGAATGTTGGGAATCCTTAAGAAAGGGATAAGGATTAAGGGAGAAATTATCTTATTGTGTCTTTAGAAATCCTTGGTCTATCCACTTTTTAATGACTATTTATGCAGGTATGGTTGCCTCATCTCAAAAGAGATATATTGGAATTGGAAAAAGTTCATACAAGGTCAACATAAATTAGCCACATGGGAACAGCTGCCATATAAGGCGAGATTAATAAAATTGGAGCTTTTCAGCCTGGAAAAGAGACAGCTAAGGGGAGCTATGATAGAGGTCTGCAAAATCATGACTCGTGTATAAAAAGTAATAAGGAAAAGTCAGTTGCTCCTTCACATATCACAAACACTAGAGGTCACCACATAAAATTAATAAGTAGCAGGTATAAGACAAGCAAAAGGAAGTATTTCTTTACACGATGCACTGTTACCCTGTGGAACTCCTTGCCAGATGATGATATGAGGGCCAAAACTTTATCAGAGTTTAGAGAAGAGCTGTTATATAAACTAATGGAAAATAGGTCCATCAATGTCTATTAGCCAGGATGGCCAGGAATGATATGTGTAGCCTCTGTTTTCCAGAAGCTGGGAATAGGTGACAGGAGATGGATCACTTAATGATTGCCTGTTCTGTTCATTCCTTCTGGGGCACCTGGCATTAGATGGACCTGTGGTCTCTCAACCCATTATGGCCATTCTTATGTGCTTATAACATGGGCTGGAGAAATATCGTTCATTATTATTGCTGTTACTGATGTCTCACTAGTGCTACCATGTGGCCATTCAGTGCTACATCAGACTTCCTTTTTTCTCTCTACTTTCTGTGTTCTATTTTGTCTCATTCCTGAGAATTGTGATAGAGATGCGGAAGTGGGTCTGGCCCACGAAAGCTTATCACCTAATAAACCATCTTGTTAGTCTTTAAAGTGCTACATAGTCCTGTCTTTTGTTCCTGAAAATTGTGTGAGCTTGGTTTTACCTTCTACATCTTCCTTTGTACAGGCAGTAAGGGAAAGCAGGGGTAGATGGAGATCCAACTGTGAGAGCTTACTTTATTCTTTTTGAGCCTGATTTAAATGTGAAGTCTACCCCTAATGTTGGGACTGTCTACTTCTGGGTCCTGGTGCATATGTATGATAGTTAACTAAAAGTTGTGTCCGTTAGCTTTAAGGACATGAATTCATTCTCATGGCCTGTATGGGAGCAGGATGAATTGTCCATTTCATGAGGAAAAGATGGTTCTTGTCCCAGTGGAAAAGATGGGGAGGTTCTCTGGCCTGTCATGTGCAGAAGCTCACTAGAGGATCTCAATGATCCTTTCCGGCCTTAAAGTCTATGAAAATTGCTAAACAAACTGGTCATCTGAAGAAGTGGGCTGTGCCCACGAAAGCTCATGATACCATCTACATGTTTTGTTAGTCTATAAAGTGCTACCAGACTATTTGTTGTTTTTTAAGTTTAAACAAATTGTGTCTGCTTCTCAACTGAGAAAATCAGCATTTCAGCGCTCACTCTTCGCTGCTCTAAATTGACCATGAGTAAGAAAAGCAAATATGGCAGGCAACCAGCTTGGCTTAGCAGGGAAATCCTTGGTGAGCTTGAACACAAAAAGGAAGGCTACAAGAAGTGGAAACTTGGACAGATGATCAGGGAGGAGTATAAATATATTGCCTGAACATACAGGGGTATAATAAGGAAGGTCAAAGCACAATTGGAATTGCAGCTAGCAAGAGATGTGAAAGGTAACAAGAAAGGTTTCTACAGGCACGTTAGAAATAAGAAGGTGGTCAGGGAAGGTATGGGACCCTTACTGGATAATGGAGGTAACCTAGTGACAGATGATGTAGGAAAAGTTGAAATGCTCAATGCTTTTTTTTACCTCGGTCTTCACCAACAAGGTCAGCTCCCAGATTCTGCTAGGCAACACATGGGAAGGAGGTGGGCAGCCCTCAGTGGAGAAAGAACAGATTAAGAAATATTAAGAAAAGTTGAACATACACAAATCCAGTGATCAATGACTCAGTGTTTGGTTGGTGGTCGGTATAATATATAATGCATCCAAGGGTGCTGAGGGAGTTGGCTGGTACTATTACAGAGCCCTTGGCTATTATCTTTGAAAACTCGTGGCAATCAGGGGAGGTCCTGGACAATTGGAAAAAGGCAAATGTAGTGCCCATCTTTAAAAAAGGGAAGAAGGACAATTCAGGGAACCACAGACTGGTCAGCCTCACCTCAATCCCCAGAAAAATCATGGAGGGGATCCTCAAGGAATCAATTTTGAAGCACTTGGAAGAGAAGAA
Organism: Pelodiscus sinensis; assembly: GCF_052426305.1. Lineage (NCBI taxonomy): Eukaryota > Metazoa > Chordata > Testudines > Trionychidae > Pelodiscus > Pelodiscus sinensis. The sequence goes on along the minus strand of NC_143052.1, from coordinate 142,265,402 downwards.
AGTGATCAGGAATAGTCAACATGGATTCACCAAAGGAAAGTCATGCCTGACCAACCTGATTGCCTTCTATGACAAAGTAACTGGCTCTGTGGAGATGGGGAAGTGGGTGGATGTGATATACCTGGACTTTAGCAAAGCTATTGTTATGGTCTCCCACAGTATTCTTGCCAGCAAATAAAGGAAGTATGGATGAGATAAGTGGACTGTGAGGTGGTTAGAAGGCTGGATGGATTGTCGGGCTCATTGCATAGTGATCAGTAGCTCAGTGTCTGGTTGGTGGTCGGTGTCAAATGGAGTACCCAGGGGCTGGTTTTGTTCAACAGCTTTCTTAATGACCTGGATGAGAGGATGGATTGTACCCTCAGCAAGTTTGCGAATGACACTAAGCTAGGGGAAGAGGTAGATATGTTGGAGGGTAGGATTAGGGTGCAGAGTGAGCTAGACAAATTGGAGGATTGAGCCAAAAGAAATCTGATGAGATTCAACAAGGACAAGTGCAGAGTCCTGCCCTTGAGACAGAAGAGTCCCAAGCTCTGTTACAGGCTGGGGAACAACTGGCTAAGCAGCTGTTCAACAGAAAAAGACTTGGGGAGTACAGTGGATGAGAAGTTGGATACGAGTCAATAGTGAGCCCTTGTAGCCAAGAAGGCAAATGGAATATTAGGGTGCATTAGGAGGAGCATTGCCAGCAGATTCAAAGAAGTGATTATTCCCCTTTATTTGGTACTTGTGAGGCCACATCTGGAATATTGTGTCCAATTCTGCACCCCCCATTACAGAAAGGATGTGGGCGCATTGGAGAGGGTCCAGTGGAGGGCAACCAAAATGATTAGGGGGCTGGAGCACATGACCTATGAGGAGAGGCTGAGGGATTTGGGCTTATGTAGTCTGCAGAAGACAAGAGTGAGGGGGGATTTGATAGCAGCCTTTAACTACCTGAAGGGAGGTTCCAAAGAGGATGGGATAGAGGCTGTTTTCAATGGTGACAGATGGCAGAACAAGGAGCAATGGTCTCAAGTTACAGTGGGGGGGAAATCTAGGTTGGATATTAGGAAAAACTATTTCACCAGGAGGGTGCAGAAGCACTGGGATGGGTTACCTAGGAAGATGGTGAAATCTCCTTCCTTAGAGATTTTTAATTCCCAACTTGACAAAGCCCTGGCTGGGTTGATTTAGTTAGGATTGGTCCTGCTTTGGATAGGGTGTTGTACTTGATGACCTCCTGAAGTCTCTTCCAACCCTAGGACTCTAGAGTTGAGTTCTGTGTCCTGACCAAAGTTAGAAAGGAGAGCAGCAAAATACAAACCCTGAACTTCAGAAAAGCAGACTTTGACTCCATCAGAGACAGGCTCCATTGGAAGGCTAATATGAAGGGAAAAGATCTCCAGGAGAGCTGGCTGTATTTTAAAGAAGCCTTATTGAAGCAGCAAAAACAAACCGTCACAATGTGCTAGAGAATTGCAAATATGGCAAGTGATCAGTGTCAAATCTTTGTGTGAGCTTAAACACAAAAAGAAAGCTTACGAGAAGTGGAAACTTGGACAGATGACGGAGGAGGAGTAAAAAAACCATTGCTTGAGCATGCAGGGATGTAATCAGGAAGGCCAAAGTACAACTGAAGTTTCAGCTAACAAGGGATGTGAAGGAGAAAAAGGTTTTACAGATACTAGCCAATTAGCCCATCCTAAGATGGGATTTTTAGGTCTCTCCTCCACGTCAGTCTTCTCTCCTGAGCTTCTGGTCTCTTGCTCTGTCTCTCTCTCTTTCTCTCTCCTCCTCCTACTGCCTCCTCCTCCTCCGTCTCTCTCCTCCTCCTCCTGCCTTCCCCTCTCTCTCTCAGCTCTCCTCCACCTTCTGCCTCTCTCTCTGTCTCTCTCTTTCTCTTCTCCTCCTCCTGCCTCTCACTCTGTCTCTGCTCTGTCTCTCTCTTTCTCTTCTCCCCCTCCTGCCTCTCACTCTCTCTCCGCTCTCCTCTGTTTCCGTTGGGAATGCACGCTCATCCAGGCGCCACCCCCTGGGTGTGTACGTCACTGCCCCACCACTCTTCGCCTCCCGCCGTGGCGCTCGGCAAGGGGGGGTGGGGTGGTGACGTTCACGGCCAGGGGACGGGGCCTGGAGCCGCTGTCACACCGCACGTCACTGCTCCGCCCCTCTTTGCCTCCCACCGTGGTGCTCGGCTGAGTTCTGCGCCGCTCAGCTGGGCCACCGCGGGGGAGCAAGCGGCTGTTTGGGCTTCCCTGCGGAGGCCCGGCTTAGTGGTGCAGAACTCAGCCGAGTGCCATGGCAGGAGGCGAAGTGGGGCGGGGCGGTGACGTATAGAGTTGCCAGGTGTCTGGTTTTCTACCGGACAGTCTGGTTTTTGGGCTCTCTGTCCAGTAAAAAAAATCAGAAAATACCAGACAGGTGTAATGTTCGGTGTTTTCTGGTTCTCTGGCTGGGTGCCAGACAGAAGCCTGGCAGGGGCAGGGGGTTGCGATTGGCACTGGGAGCTTCTAGTTGCCTCTGGGAAGCAGGGGAAGCTCTGTCCCTGTTCCTGAGTGCTATTCCAGCGCATGCTGGAGCCTCAGCTGGACTTCCTTTGCTGGGACCATGCGTGGGGCGAGCAGCACCCTGGGATCTGCACGTGCCTGGGTGAGTCCAGCTCCCTGCCGGCCGATTCCCTTTCCCCACCCCGTGCCAGCTGGTTCCTCCTCCTGATCTCCCACGGCCAGCCTCGCTGCCCCCGACTGCCACCCCCGACCAGCTTTGCTTCCTGCCGGCCGCCCCTCTCCCATTCTCCCCTGGCCAGCTACGCTGCCTCTGACTCCCTTCCCAGCTCTGCTTCCCGCCCGCCCCTTCCTCCCAGCCATCCCAACTCCTATCCTGGCCGGTCCCTCTCCCTTCCCGCCCCGATCAAGTGTGTCCGGGTTTTTTTTACCCTACCTGGTAACCCTAGTGACATACACGGCCAGGGGGCAGGGCCATGTACGTCACTGCCCTGCCCCCCTTCCCTTCCCGCCGTGGCACTCGGCTGAGTTCTGCACTGCTCACCTGGGCCGCCACGGGGGAGCTCAAATGGCTGCTTGCTCCGCTTGCTCCCCCATAGCGGCCCAGCTGAGTAGCGCAGAACTCAGTCGAGCGCCATGGCGGGAGGTGAAGGGGGGTGGGGCGGCGATGTACATGGCCAGGTCCCACCCCTTGACCGTGTACGTCACCGCTCCCCTTTCCCTCCAGGATAAGCTGGATATGAATCAACCATGTATCCTCCTTGCCAAGAAGGCTGCACTAGTAGGAGCATTGCCAGCAGATTGAAGGAAGTGATTATTCCCTTTCGTTTGGCAATGATCAGGGCCCATTTGGAATAATGCATCCAGTTTTGAGCTCCACTACAGAAAGAGGGCAATGAAAATGATTAGGGGGCTGGGGCACATTACCTATGAAGTGATGCTGAAGGAACTGTGCTTATTTGGTCTTCCGGAGAGAAGAATGAGGGGGGATTTGATAGGAGTCTTCAAGTACCAGAATGGGGGTTCCAAAGAGGATGCAGCCAGACTATTCTCAGTGATGACAGATGACAGGACAGGAAGCAGTAGTCTCAGGTTGTGGTGGAGGAGATCTAAGTTGGATATTGGGAAAAACTGTTTCACTGGATAGTAGTGAAGCACTAGAATGGGTTAGTTGGAGGGTGGTATAATCTCAATCCCTAGAGGCTCTTAAGGACTGGCTTGGTAAGGCCCTGGCTCAAATGGTTTAGGGTTGGTCTGAGCGGGGGTGGGTTGGACTAAATGACCTCTTCAGGTCTATTCCAGCTCTAATCTTGTTTGATTTTACGAACTTGGAAGCAGTCCTTGTGTCAGAGAGATGCCAGCTTGGCAAAGTCTTGTGGAGAAACAGGAAAGGAATGAATATTTTGAACTCCATTCTTTGACTTTGTTGCTCCCATTTCTGATTTTTGTCTGGAATGGGGGGCAGTGGAGATGGAAGGATTGGAGAGCTAGAGGTGAGAGAAGTTGGATGGGAGTGTACATCTCTGATCTCTGACCAGAAGTGCTAGATTGGAATGAAAGTTTGGAGTTGTGTTAGTTTTAACCCAAAATATCAGACATTTTGGCAGGCAAGTATCAACTTTTTCTCTTTTATATCAAAAAGCACTTTTTGCGGAAAAGCGTCCGTGCCAATCTAGACGCGCTTTTCTGCAAAAAAAGCCTCGATCGCCATTTTTGCAATCGGGGCTTTTTTGCGGAAAACAGATCTCAGCTGTCTACACTGGCCCTTTTGCGCAAAAGCTTTGCGCAAAAGGGACTTTTGCCTGAATGGGAGCAGAATAGTATTTCCGCAAGAAGCACTGATTTCTTACAGTAGGAAGTCAGTGCTTTTGCGGAAATTCAAGCAGCCAGTGTAGACAGCTGGCAAGTTTTTCCAGAAAAGCGGCCGATTTTCCGGAAAAACTGGCCAGTCTAGACACAGCACTACTGTCTTCCCAGTGATTCTCCAGTAAAACATGCCTCATTGGGTCACGTCTGAGAATTCAGGATAAACAGCTGAGAAATAAGGCAGATCCACCTCAAACTGGTGGTTATTCTTCCATAAGATTTATCAAGCCAGTATGAAAGGTAAACTTCTGTGTCACCACACTGGTTAAAAAGAAGTCAGAAATGCAGTCTCCTTTGGTATTTCAGTCCTTGTTTCACCACCTTAATGGTCAGTGTCTATTAAAAACCAGTTTAATCAAAGAAAGAGTTATTCTAATCCCAAGAAAGCAGCCACATAGCTAAGTCAATATATGACTTGGATCTTACCCAATAATTATGCTATTACCAGTCCTTGAGTATCTGATATCAAAAGGTTTATTTATAAGAGAAAAGACAGAGGAAAGAGTTAAAATGCTCACAGGAATCAAATGCATGCACCCATTGCAAAATTCTTGGATCAGGTTTGAAGTAGTGATGGAAAACACTGCTGACTTGTAGTCTCTGGAAAGTCCTCAGTCCATTTGTTGTAATGCTTCTATTAAGTCCATAGTCCAGAGGTCAGAGCAGGAGAGAAGGACAATAGAGGGTCTTTTATACTTTCTCCCATGTGGAGGGCAAAGCTCTCAGTCTTAATTTGCAGAAAAGTACAAGGCCATTTGAGCAAATAACGTATTCTGGCATGCTTTGATAGCAGGATCCATTATTCATTTTTTGGTGTTCTTTGATGGGCCATCAAGTTGAATGGTCGTTTCTCAATGTGCTAGCCAGACTAGATATAAACTTAGCTGGTACTCCAGGAATATTTGAAATACTGTTACATATTGATGGCTCATGTTCATAGCTTCAAATACAAGAATGCTACACACACGCCAACAGGATAAGCCTATTCAGCAAATCATAACTTTTCCATTGATCCTTTACATGACATACTTTGTATAAGATGTGTTGCAATGGTATAACAATGGTAGCGACATGGTCTATTTTACTCAAATAACATCACACCTCCCCCATTGTATCTCCTAAAGCAGTGGATTAGAGGGGAGCCAGGGTCAGCCTGAGCCATTTGTGTGCCTTGGGCTCCGGGAACGTGGCCCCGCCCCTGGGCGTGGTGCCCCGGGCAGTAGCCTGGTCAGCCCGTACCTTGGGCCAGCTCTGAGGGGAGCCTATGAAGGATCTCCTTAAATTCATTACACAACCTGGGATGAATTTGAGGAGATCCTTGGCATGTGAAGCAGAGGGGAGAGGAAACAGATCTGCTGCTGCATGAGGTTTTACTGTCTTTGTGTCTATTTTCAGGGGAGTCGTCTGGATGAGCAAAGATGTTCCCTCCCAGCTCCACTCAAGGTCAGTGAGGTCCTTGGTGCTTTATATATTTTTGAGAATGACATATAAAGTGTTTGTCCTAGCAGCTTGCCCTGCACTCTGGCTTCCTCAGCCTCCTTGAGGGGAGGAGTCTAGTATTTGTAGCTCAAGCCTTCATATTTTTATAAAGGTTCTGGGGATGTTTCACAAGAGAGTAAAGCAATATGATGGAAATATACTAAACATCCTCTCAAAATCCCTGATTTTAAGAGGAATAAGGGATCTTATGGAAAAGGCTTTATTTTCTGAAAGATCCCTGCTGCTTTTTTCCGGCAAAGCCCCGAGACGGAAAAAAGCGGCAGCCATGTTCATGCAAATGCCGCGGGGAAAATTTAAATCCCCGCGGCATTTGCAATTCCGAAGTGTCTCATTAGCATCCCTTTTCCGGAAAAGGGTGCCAGTGTAGACACAGCCTTTCACTGCTGTGGTGCATTCGTCACTCTCACTGTCAGAAAATGGAGCCTCGCTGCTCTGGGTCCTTCTCTTATGGTGTTGGAGGACAGATGGTGCCTAGCATGGTGGGAATGGGCTCTGGCAGTCACCTACTTCCACTGTTCTGTGGCCCAGAGCCTCCTTAGTGTTAGTGCTCTTATGTGGTAATAATGCTTTTCAGACAGCATGAGCAGGGCTGCCCTATCTGGGAGCTGAGTCACCTCTTTTAATCAGGGTTGCAGGCTCTCCAAATGGTGGGTGAAAAATCCTTCCCCTCCTCACAGATCATCCCTGGAGCCTCAGCTACACCCTGGATTGTAGCTTTGACCAGCTCCAGGCCAGTTTAAGTGACAGGAGAGAGATCACTTAGCTCTATCCTATTTGCATCAACATTCTCCACTGCCCCCAGGTTCCATCCCCTTTATGCAGTAACAAGACACCATTCCAACAAGTCTTCTCAGCCAGGGACTAAGGTTGTTTGGCCACATGTGGCTTAATTTTCCTCAGTCTGGCTCACAACTTGATTATTCTGGTTTTGTCTGACTGCCTTACATGGCTGGGGCGAGGGGGTGTGGGATCTGGACCCTGGAGTTTATTTGCAGAAGTTTTGTGTGTAACAATGCTGTTCTGTGAAATGTACCTTAACCTAGATATCTTAGGCCAAGTCTACACTAGGAAATTATTTTGAAATTATTAAAATCCTAAATTAACTCCTAATTTAACAAAATCAAAATAGCATATCCCCACTATGGGGAAGCTTCAAAATTAGTTAGAATTAGTCCAAAATAGCACATCCACATTGATTGGAGCCTGCCTTGGACATAGGGTCCCCGGAAGCACTCTGCAGAGGGCACCAGGAGGGCGGATACTTCCTGTGGCTGTTTGGTTAGGCAAGCTATGACGTATGCTTACAGGGGCTCCTCCTCTCTACAGCCGTGTCTCACATGCCGCTTCTCCGCTGCGCCCCCTTGTGGGACACAAAAGGGACGCAGTAGGCTCTGGTTGCCCTTGCGGATACCACGGCACTCACAGAATGGAGCCAGAGCTGCTGCAAAGCAGTGCCAGGCTCACAGGCTTCGTACTGCACCTCATGGCACAGTACTTCCAGACTGCCCGCATGTTGCTCCAGTAGGATGAGGAACCGCGGGATGAACCCCAGCATGGCCCACAGGCCTTTCTCACCCAGGTCCTGGTGCTCCTGTTGCTGCATGTGCCCCTTGTTCCCCTGGATGCCGCAGAACACTGGGAGACAATCTTGGACTGGTGGGATTGCATTGTCCTGCAGGGCTGGAACAATCAGCAGTGGCTGGAGAACTTCTGCATGTGCAAGGCCACTGTCCTGGAGTTCTGCGAGTGGTTTGCTCCTTCCCTCAGGCAACAGGACACCTGTATGATACCTGCCATCCCCATGCAGAAGCGTGTTGCCATTGTCCTGTGGAAGTTCGCCACGCTGGACAGCTACCACTCCGTCGGGAGCCAGTTTGACATGGTGAAATCCACATTTGGGGCTGAGGTCCTGCAAGTAGCAAAGGCCATCATCCACATGCTGCTATGGAGGGTCGTCATTCTGGGCAACGTGGACACCATGATGAACGACTTTGCTGCCATGGACTTGGCTTTCTCAACTGCGGGGAGAGGGGGATATGTGACATAGTGGGGATTGTGTTTGCCCTGTCTGCTTTGTTATGCTGGATGTGATTCATACTGTCCTGTCTTGCTCTGTTGTAACCCCATGTGTTTGTCTCAGTTTCCCTGGGCACTGCACTGTATGCTAGAGATGGGTATATTAGGTGTGGCTCTCACTGAAAGAATTCTGCCCCATCTTAGCATGTACACAACAATAGCTCAGGCTGTCTTGTAACCTGAGCCAAGGTGGGGGGAGCAACCAGGAGGCACCTTGCCCTGGAATCTGAACAATGCTACCTGCAGGGTGGGGACCAGTTGCTGGGTGTGTGAGTTCTCTTGGCCAGCTGAGAATGCAGGGAGGGGGCCCAGAGCACTGCTCCCCTCTCCCCAAGTGGGATTGTACTGGCTGCTCCTGGTTCCTGTGTTAACAAGTCTGCTAGGCTGTGTCCCTGTCAACGAATAAACCTTCTGTTCTACTTGATGGATGAGAGTCACATCTGGCTGTGGATGGGGGTGCAGGGCCTGGTGGCTCCCTACACTCCCTATACGACATGCTTGTCATCATGCCGGGTGAAGCAGCCTACCCCTTGCTCTTCTGGCTCATGAAGCCCTACATGGGCAGCCTGGACCCCACCAGGGAGCACTTCAATGCCAGGCTCAGCAGGTGCCGCATGCTTGTTGAATGTACGTTCGGCTGTTTCAAGGGGAGGTTCAAGAGTCTCCTCACCTGCTTGGACCTCAGCGAATGCAACATCCCCTTTATGGTGGTGGCCTGCCATGTGCTCCACAACCTTTGCGAAACCAGGGGGGAGACTTTTCTCCCAGGGTGGGTAGGGGGCTGAGGCTGAATGGCTGGCGAGGGAATTTGAGCAGCTGGACACCAGTGTCATATGGAGAGCACATTAAGGAGCTGTGCTCATTTTTTAATTGTATCCTTTGGTATATATGGTTGTGACTACTTTCTTCCACTATTTGATCTGAGGAAGTGGGTCTGGTCCACGAAAGCTCATCATCTAATAAACCATCTTGTTAGTCTTTAAAGTGCTACATTGTCCTGCATTTTGCTTCAACTACCCCAGACTAACACGGCTACATTTCTATCACTGTGCTCATTGGAGAGGGTTTGAGGGAGAGTTTCATGTAAAACCAGTTGTGAGACTCTCCCACGTGTCTGCATTCCCTGTGGGTGCCTTTCATCTCCCCTGCCCTCTCTTCCCTTCCTCCCTTGCAGACAAAATAATAAAACAATCTTTGTTGCAAAAACAAGACTCTTTACTGGGAGGACATAGAACAGGGGAGGGGAAAGAACCAGGTATGGGGGCTCAGAGATCGGGCTGAGAATGGCATCTGCCTCTGGGTGGTTGGGAGGCTTTGGCTGCCAGAGAGGTCCCAGCTCCCTGTGTTTTAGGGTCCTGGAGGCCCCTGGGGAGGCTGTGAGGGGAATCCATGGGGCAGGGGTGGGGAAGTGGCTGGTGGCCTACTCCATGCATGATGCCATGCACTCCATCACTGAGGTGAGGGAGGAGAACATGGCATTGTGCTGGTGCACCAGCAGGTCCCAGGCAGCCTTCCTCTTCTCCTCCTCAGCCCAGTGCTCCTTCCGGTTGGCACCCCACTCTTGGCACTCATCCTCAAGCCCTTGGATGAGGCACTGCAGGCAGGCCATCTGCTCCCTCATGAGTTCTTCCTGGGTGCATTTACACCTGCGGATCCCATGGAATTGGGTAGATGGTGTGGGAGGTGGGGGACGTACCAAGCTCTCAGCTGGCCCAGCTGTGAAGAAAGTTCATAGGGTATTCATCCCAGGAGACACTGTGTATGAAGCCTAGCCCTGATCTCTGAGCTGACACCAAAGGTCTTGGTTCAACTGATGGCAGTGTGCTTCGAGCAAGGCCATCTGTTGCCTATATAGTAGGCACTTTCCTGCAGGAGCACGGACATCCCATGGGAGCATTGCTACCCCCATGGCCCGGGGACTATCAGGCATGGGAAGGTGCCGCCAGGCCAGTAGCCTGCACAGGAGCGGCCTGAGGCCGGCTGCGGCAGCTGGTGCCCCAGGAAGGCGGCACAATTGGTGCCCCCACCTGTACAGCTGTCAATGGCCGTGACATAATCACGGCGTGCCCCGCTGCCCCGTGACGTCATCATCGGGCACCCGGGCCAGCGGCACTCTAGGCAACTGCCTAGTTCACCTAGGCTCACGCCCCTGAGCCTGCAGGTGGGAGGAGGGGATGGGGCAGCTCAGCTTCCTTCCATGTCCTGCACACCCTAGATCCTGTACTGGTGGTGTCCTGCAGAGAGAGAACTTCTATCCCTGGCCGCTGGAGGTGGGGAAGTGTTGGGAGAGGTATGTGTGTGAGCGGCAGATGCTGCTTGCCAGAGAGAGTGGTACTGGGATCCCCTCCTCTACCTCTCCTTGGCAGGTTTCCATGCCCGAACTCAGTCTCTTCCGCATTGTTGTGCTTGACTGGTAGCGAATGCTGACCGAGTGCAGGCATGACCCTATACTGTGTAGAGCACTTCTGTGTGGTTCCATGACCCTGGCCTCCTTAGTGGCAGCTTGTCATGGGAAGGTGTCCCACCATGGAGGCCCGAAGAAGTCAGGCCTGTCCAGGAACCTTGTGAGAAGGACCGAGTGGTTCCTGTGTGAGAGCATCATGGGGCTGAGTGCTCTGGAGTGGTGCTCCATGTGCATACACATGAGCAGACCATTGTGTGACCCCCAGGCTGAGTAGGCCAAGAGAGGCGTGCACAGCCCCTCTAGCCCACCCCTTGCCCCCTTGTGTAGATAGGAAAAGTTATAGAATTCACCTGAAGTGCCTTCCCCCAGGTTCCTCTGAAGCCTGGGAGACATCCTGGGAGCAGGGAAACCAGGTCCAGGGTGAGGAGCAGCTCCTGGCTAGGGTTACCAGGTAGCTTCAGAAAAAATACTGGACACACTTGGGGGGGGGGGAGGGGAAGGGACCAGCCGGGAGGGGAGCAGGGCTGGCTGGGAGGAACGGGGTGGGGACAGAAAGCAGGGCTGGTGGGGTGGAGGGCGGGGGCAGGGGCAGTGGGGCTGGCCAATGGAGATCAGGGGGGTGGCTGGCAGGAAGCAGGGCTGGGTGGGGGGGTTGGGGAAATGGGGCTGGCTGGGGGAGATCTGGAGGAGGAGAACCAGCTGGCAGGAAGCAGGGCTGGCCAGGAGGGGGGTCGGAGGGAGTGGGGGGGAGAGAATCGGCCAGCGGGGAACGGGACTGACCTGGGCGCATGCAGATCCTAGGGCACTGCCCGTCCCGTGCACAGTCCCGGCGAAGTACGAGGAGTCTGGCTACGGCTCCACAATGCGCTTGAACAGCGCTCAGGAGCACGGACAGGGCTTCTCCTCCCCAAGGCGTCACTCCTACGTCAGACGCAACCAGAGGCTCCCAGTGCCGATCACACCCCGCCTCCCAGCCCTCGCCAGGCTTCCGTCGGGCACCCAGCTGGAAAACCAGAAAATACTGGACATTGCACATGTCTGGTATTTTCTGATTTTCTTTTTACCAGACAGAGGGCCCAAAAACCGGACTGCCAGTTGAATAACGGACACTTGGCAACCCTACTCCCGGCTGGGAGGCATGGTTGCCTGTCTGGCCACTGCCACCACCACCTCCTCATTGTTGTCATCCTCTGTCATCCTGCCCTTCTGGAGGCTGATGCCGGGGGTGTCCTGGTCAGACTCGATGATGACAGTGGGAGACATGACCGGCCCCCACTCCCAGGGTGGCATCCAGCTGGTCGTAGTACTGGCAGCTGTGTGGTGCTGCCCTGGAGTGTCTTCTGCCCTGGAGTGGTACTGCCCTGACCTTGTGGTAGGCCTGCTGGAGCTCTTTGATTTTCACCCAGTACTAGTCGAGGGCCTGGCTGTGCCCTTTCTCAGTCAGGCTGGCAGCGATCTGGCTGTAGGCCTCTGCATTCCTCTTCCTGGTGTGGAGATCCTGGAGGTTGCTCTCTTTCCCCCAGACCTTGATGAGGTCCAGTATCTCCGCACCCATCCAGGCCGGAGCTCTTCTGCATCTCTGGGCAGCGGCAGCTGAGGGAGTAGCTGGAGTGCTGGCAGCCATGGGAGGCTCTGAGGGAGCATTGGGGTCCGTCATGCCTGCCTCGGTTGCTGCTGTCTTGCACAGAGCTTTCACAGCTCACCACGTGAGACAAACCCTTCTGCTGCTGCTGGGATTGTTAAGCTCGGCAGGAGGAGGAGAGCAGTGGAGATGCCAGGTGTGGCCAGAGTACTCAGACCTGTAGCTGCAAGAGGCCTCCAGAGGCCAATTATTTCAAAATAGCAGCACTGGAGCACCCATGCTAACACTATTCTGAAATAACTATTTCAAAATTAGCATTATTCCCTGAGGAAAGCAGGAGTACCGATTTCGAAATAAACAGCCTGTTATTTCGAAATAATGGGCATGGTAGTGTGGATGCTCCACTTATAAATTTGATCCAAGGGGTGTTATTTCAAAATAATGCCCTAGTATAGACCAGGGCTTAAAGAAGTCAGGGATGGATGGGCAGGTGTGTCAGTGCAGGACACAGAGCCTGGGTTACCAAATGAAAATTATTTTATAAAGGTTCCCTCCCCTCTCTTCTAATGGCTCCTTGTGATTTCAGAGAGAAGAGGAGTACATCCCATATCCCAGCATCCATGAGGTGAGTCACAGCTGGCTCTGCTGCTCTGCTCAGGCTCTTCTTCCACCTTCGTGAGGTTATTGGCCTCACAACGCAATGTCTCTTGGGACAGGTGTTACGGAAAGGGTGGCCATACCCCCTCATTATCCTACCCCAGTTTGGGGGCTACTGGATTGAAGGAAACTGTCACAGCCTCCCCAGCTCGACCTCAGCTCTGCCTGACCTGCCTTCCCCCTGCAGTGGTAAAGTGAAGCTAGAGTGTGACCCCACAGCCAAGCTGTACCGCAAGCACTTCTTGGGGAAGGTAAGAGGGAACCCCATAGCCTCCCATTCCATTCCATGGCTAACTTGTATGCCATGGGAATCCTGAGGAGTTTTGGAATGGCCCCACCTTCTCCCCCATCCACATTCCACTCTCCCCCCCATGCCAAAAATAGTGAAATAAGATATGTTCCTCTACACTCCTAGCAATGTGCTACTTAGAGTCACAGCTACATTAGGGTGCCCCCTTTGTGCCTTATCTCATGTCTCTGTGCTAGAGAAGAGAGAGGTCTCAGATCAGATAAATATAGAGGGTGTCTTCTGCTGAGACCTCTGGAGGTGGGCGGTGGAAGGGTAACAACTGTAATGAGTCATGGTGACCACCACATACAGACACTTAGCTGGACATGGGGATTGAACTCAGACCTTTCAGCACAAAATGCAAAAGGCCCTGCCAACTGAGCTAAAAGGATAAACTCAGGGGCTACGACTACGCTGGTGGCTTCTTGCGCACGAACTCTTTTGCAGAAGAGTTCTTCTGCAAAAAATCCTCCACAAGTGTGTGTCCACACTCCCATGTGCTTTTGTGCAAGAGCATTCATGGCAGTGAGGATGCTCTCTTGCGCAAGAAAGCTCTGATGGCCATTTTAACCAAAGGGGCTTCTTGCACAAGAAATTCGTGTTGCCTGTCTACACTGGCCTCTTGTGGAAGAGTTCTTGCACAAGAGGGCTTATTCCTCGTGGGGAGAGGAATAACTCTTCTGGAAGAAGCCCTTTGTTTTAGAACGCTGTACTGTAAATTTACTTGCGCAAGAATGCTCGTGCAGTGTAGACAGCAGGCAAGTTTTTGCTCAAGAACGGCTGTTCTTGCACAAGAAGTTGCCAGTGTAGACATAGCCAGGTAGCTCTTGAGTAAGGAACAGGCTGTTACAGAGAATGAGTGACTTGGGGCCAAGTACTCGATGATCTTACCATTATCAGCTGTGAAAGGTTTGGGAACACAAGGAAGCAGAGACCAGCTTCCAGGTGAGGTTCAAAGCATGGGCATTTATTAGCTATCTCACAGGCTCCACCTGAACTGGCTTCCTCTGGCTTGCTGAGTCCTCACCAGATGGATCTCACAATCATGCTGACCAACATGTAACCAGTTGCCAACAAAATCATGATCTGTTCTGAAGAACAAGTGCCTAAAGCAGAGTTGGTTTAGCTTATTTCAACAGACTACCCCTTGAAGTACCTGCCTGCCCATGGACAGGGAAGATTAGATGTGCTAGTGTGTGTCTGGTCTCCATTGCAGAAGAGGCCTCATTGAGGCAGAAGTCCAGTTTGTCTGCTGTGTGAGACCAGAGACAAGGCCAGTGTAGGAATGATATTAGCATACAGACCCCTCACCAGAGACTTTTTGTCTCAATTAAATGAGCAAATGTTCTGAATCTGGTTCTGGAGACTGAAAATCATTTTCCCTGGAGTCTTGTGAAGTGCTGGATATGCCCCAGTAATCCCATATCTATTAGAAAAATCAGGACAAATTTCCAGAGCCACTCATATAGCCAGATTCATGCTGGATCTGATCTTTGACCTAACTGTAGCCCTGTTATGACTCTTACCCATCCCATGTGGGATGACTAGTCTGGTATAGCAGAGACTCACAGACCCAATGAGTTTGCAAAAAGTGCCGCACAATTGTAGCAACCACCGAAAGTGCAGTACTACCGAGCAGGCCCACCAACAGCGTAGAGGGGATTTGCTTGGGGGGCCAGTGATTCAAAAGGACCCCGGGGTGCAGAGCTGGAGCCCCCCATACACAGCTTGCTCAGGGCCCTGGCAAGGCTGTTGGCTCCCCTGCTACTGAGTAAGTCCAACAGATATATTTGGTTCATTGCTAAACCTTGCATTAGTTAACTGTGGTACAGGAAATCTTCATTTAGGGTTGCCAATTTTAACTAAAGATTAATCTGTAATTCCTGGAGGCTTCAGGACAATACTGGAGGGGTGGCAACCCTACACTTGATGCAAATGATCTTGCAAGCTACTACCTTCCTGGAACTGGTCACTGAGTAAACAGTAGTAAGTCACATCCATCAGCACACAATGACTTCCAGGATCCTTGGCTCTTCCCAATTACAGGATATCAATTCAGTCTTGGTGGAAGGAGACCAGACCACTCACTGAAGACAATGGAAGCTTCCTTCACTATGGCAGGGCTGAGTTTGGCCCATCATATGGGCACAGCACTGGGACAATAGTAAGATGTCCTACATCTATGAACAGAGGGCAAATGTGTGGATATTATTTGTTCTACTGGCAGCCTTTGACACCATCTGTGTGTAGAGGAAGACTGTGGACTAGCTGACAGCATCACTGCTGGGCACAAGCATGCTTTCACTTGGGAAAGTGGCAGAAACGGCAAGGAAGGAGATGTCAGTCCTTTGGTGGAATTGATGCTGCTCCTAATTGGATTGGAATGCATTAAGTGTGCAAAGCAGAGAGAGAAGCTGTTTCATAAGCACCACCAACAGCAAGCTTAAGGGGGTGCTTACCTCTTTTGCAACAAAACCCTGTTCGCCAGCCAGGTGTCAGGGGCACATTGTACTTCAAGTACTATCAAAGCATGGTGGTTTCTTCTTGCATAAGCACTAGCTAAATCAGGGTGGGTTCCTTGCCTTACAAACCTTTTAATCTGGCCCTTGCTCCATTGCCTTGCTCCGGCTCTCTGGCTAGGGAGCTGGGCTGGGGACTTGCCCAAGTCTAACCACCCATCACTCCCATGTGTTTAGGACCTGTGTGTCATGTGTTACTCTGGCTGCACAATTCAAATGCACTTCACATGTCCTCACAAGCCTGGAACATGCAAGCACATGCACTTGTTGGTTTTGGTGACTTTTCTAGCACCCAGAGGTGACTCAGTTGTGGAATTGTGAGAGGAGATTTCTGAGAGCAGGGACCTGGTGAATCTGAATGAGTTCCTGACAAATCAAAGCTAGAGAAAGGGCCCAATTTTTCTGCAGTGTGTCCAACCTTGTAAAGGCAGTTAGGATCTTCTTTTCCTTTTCAAAAATGAACATTGAAAAAAAGAGAGAAGTGGACAGTGAGTGCTAGGCTTTCAACAAAAAATGGAATGTAAATTTGTTTTCACAAACATGCATTTGACATCTGTATGCCTGATTTGTCAGGAGAACATTGCATTGTTCAATTATTACAATGTGAATCACCATTTTTCAGTCAAACATCCTAGTTATGGCAGCAATTTAACAACTGAGGAAAGGGCAAGAAAAGCTGAAAAACTTGCCACAAACTTAAAAGCCCAGCAAAATATTTATGTGTGACAAGCTACTGTTCAGGATACCAGTAAAAAAGGCAAGTTATGTTTTGGCATTTAAAATCACTAAATAAAATAAGCCTTTTCCTATAGGGTTATTTTGAAGAATAAATGGATGATATTGATGGCATATTGTTCTCTGAATACTAAAACAAATTTAAGAACATTAGTTTGTCACTAAGAACTCACTGTATAGAAGTGATTGATGAAAATTTGGCTTCTGAGTTGAGCAAGAAAGCACAGGGCTTTGTTGTCTTCATTAGCTCTCAATAACAACACCAACATCAAGGATGCAGCACATTTATAGATTTTTGTCAGGAGAATTGATGACAAATTTGAAATCAGAGAGGAGTTTTTATCAACAGACTCAATGAAAAGCACAACTAAGGGACCGGATTTACATGAGAGGGTGTCTGGGTGTCTTGAACATCTGCAACTTCCCTGGAGTAAGCTTCCCTGGAGTAAATCCATAGATGGATCACCAGATTTAAGTGGGGAAAATGTAGGACATTTAAAAACAATTTTGCATATATCAGAATTTTGCCCTCTGAAAAAATGTCCTGGAGATCAGTCATGTTGTTTGCACAGTAGTGAAAATAGTGAACTATATAAGAGTGAGGGGACTTAATCATCAGCAATTCATTTCCCTTCTTGAAGATACTGATACCAAATACCAGCACTTAAGTTTATCATACAAATGTTCACTGACTCAATCTAGGAAAGATATTTCAGTGAGCTCAGAGATTAAATTCATATTTTTCTGGAGATGCAGAGGAAAGAAATAGGACTTTCGAGCAATTAAAAAAATAATTGTGATTAATCATGTGATTAAAAAGTTAACCATGATTAACAGTACACTTAATCATGCTGTTAAAATAATAGACTACCATTTAAATATTTTGGATGTTTTCTACATTTTCAACTATGTTTATTTCAATTACAACACACAATACAATGTGTACAGTTTTCACTTGCAGTTCACCTAATACAAATACTTTTCAATATGGTACAATACTGGTACAATCTCTTAATTATGGAAGTTGAAGTTAGAAATATAAAATTACGTATAAGATAATAATTCCATTAAAAATAAAACAATTTAAAACTTTAGAGCTTATGTCCACTCAGTCCTAATTC
The DNA here is from genome assembly GCF_052426305.1 of Pelodiscus sinensis. Classification (NCBI taxonomy): domain Eukaryota; kingdom Metazoa; phylum Chordata; order Testudines; family Trionychidae; genus Pelodiscus; species Pelodiscus sinensis. The sequence goes on along the minus strand of NC_143052.1, from coordinate 142,248,167 downwards.
TTGTTAAGACAATTGCCCAGACAAACAGGTTTGGCTACAATTTGCAGGTCATAATGCTGCTTGCTTCTTGTTTACAATATCTCCTGAAAGTGACAATAGGATTTTCCTATTTGTCTATGGACAATAGGATATTTCCATGTATCTATGCTAAAGATGGGTTCTTTTCACTAACAATTCAAAGCAGTGCAGTCTGATGCATGTTGATTTTCCTCAGATGCCACCAGCAGAACATTGATTTTCCTTTTTGGTGGTTCACATTCTGTAGTTTCCACATTTGAATGTTGTTCTTTTAAGACTTCTGAAAGCATGTTCCATATCCTATCCCTTTCAGATTTTGGACAGCTCTTCAGATCCTTAAACCTTGAGTCAAGTGCTGTAGCTATTTTAGAAATCTCACATTGATACCATGTTTGTGTTTTGTCAAATCTGCTGTGAAAGTATTAAAACAAACATGCACTGGATCATCATCCAAGACTGCTATAACATGATATATATGGCAAAATGTGGGTAAAACAGAGCAGGAAACATACAATTCTCCCCCGAGTTGTTCAGTCACAAGCTGGTGTCATGCCCACTGTCATTTAGCTATGATAAATCTCTGCAAGAATTACAAGTGGAGCTCATTGAGCTACCATGTGATTCCACCTTGCAGGAAAAGTACAATTCAGAACAACTGGCTGAGTTTTTTGTCTCCTGGAGTGAAACAAAGTTCCTAAATATCTGCAAAGTGACACAGAAAATCCGAGTTTTGTTTGGCTCTACCTATGTGTACAAACAAATATTTTCCCTGCTAAATTACAACAAATCACAGCACAGATCCCAGTTAACTGATCAGCATCTCAGCTCAGTATTGCAGATTTCCACAGCAAGAATGACATCAGACATTGATGCTTTTGTAAAGAGTGGAGACCAACTGCATTTTTTCAGATTAATTGAAGAAGGAATGGAAAGGGGGTAAGTTTGATTTAATTATGGTAATACCGGAAGCTCTACATGGTGTTGCTTGGATATATAGCTCAATTTTTGTTTTTTGGAAAATAAAATGAAAATGCACATGCTTAATTTAAATCAGAGCTCCAGGATGGGGCTAAGGATGAGAGGTCCAGTACGCTGGCTGCCCCGGGGAGAGAGGACAATCCCAGCTCTCTCTCACTGCAGCAGCTTTGGCCAGGTGAGAAGTGCTTCTCCATGACTGGTGGAGGCACAGCCAGGGGAGCAGTGCATATCGGCCAGCTGGGACTGGTCCGGGTTCATCTGCCCCAGGGCTCTCCAGCCAGAGTGAGGAATGCTGCAAACTGTGCACTTTCCCCTAGCTCCCTGGCAAAGGGGAACATCCAATAACTTCCAATGAATTGGAGGTGTGGGGAGCTTCAGCCCCCTGCCCTCTCTAAAGAACACCTGGTGGGGGCTCGGGGCTGGTGAAGTCCCCACAGCCAGCCCCTTTCATCTATCTGCTGATTCTGTCTCTTTTCTGCATGGCTTTATGAAAAGCAATCCCATTCCAGGCACATCCCATTTTCCTGGCATAACCAAACCCTGACCTTGCTTTAACTTAGGATAAGAGGAAGCTGCATACTGAATGTGGTGGTCCTAGCTCTTACTATTTAGGAAAAGTTCTTGAACAGCCAGCTAACCAGCCAGACTAAAATAAATAGTATATGTTGTTATGATGGTATACTTATAATAGAAAGTAATATTTTATGTTTATTTCCACTAAAATGCATCTTTGTTAAATAAAATTTATTTGAATATATCTTCTTCAGAGTTAAATTAATTAACAACACTGCTTATTTTGAAGGTAAAATAGTTTTGAATATATGTTGATCGTTACCACAGTTAAATGGACAAACAATGATTCAACAAAGCTAATTACAAATCGTAATGAAGACAGCAATAAATGTGAGAACTACCCAACTTTTATGTACTGCAGTACTTTGAAAGGTTTTAGATAATGTACAGTTTGTGACTATAACATAAGAACATAAGAATGGCCATACGGGGTGAGACCAAAGCTCCATCTAACCCAGAATCCTGTCTTCCGACAGTGGCCAAAGCCAGGTGCCCCCGGGGGAATGAACAGAACAGTTAATCATCAAGTGATCCATCCCCTGTTGTCCATCCCCAGCATCTGATAAAGAAAGGCTAGGGACTCCATTGCTGCCAACAGTCATTGATGGACCTATTCTTCATGAATTTATCTAGCTCTTTTTTGGTCATTATAGACTTGGACTTTACAACTAAGGATGTAAAGAGATAACCAGTTACCCAGTGAGCATCACCCTTACTGTGTGGTGTTTAGTGGTAACAAGTTAATGGGTGGCTCAGCTGGGCTGGAGTAGCCCCCTGCCCACCATGGGCTGGGGGCTGCTTCAGGCTGGCTGGGCGCACCACACCGTGCTGCAGTGGTGGGGGGCTGCACTAACAGGTGGTGGGTCTGGCCTGGCCAGAACAGCCCCTTTCCATAGCATAGAGCAGTGGGCTTGGCCTGACCTGAGCAGCCCCTGCCCACAGTGCACCAGACTCAGCCAGGTCTGGCTAGAACAGCCTGTAGTGTGGCAGGCCCAGTCAGGCTGGAGCTGCCCCCATGTACGTTGTACTGTGGGTGCGGGCTGCTCCAGACTGGATGGGCCGGCTGCATCATCCCACAGGTGGAGAGGCACTCCACAGTTAACCTGTTAAACATAGTTGACTATGTCTACACTGCAGGCTGTTCTTGCGCAAGAATTTGAGGAGGCATCTATACTGCACACACATTCTTGCACAAGTAAATTGACAGTAAAGCATCGGAACAGAAGGCTTCTTGTGCAAGAGTTATTCTTTTCCCCATGAGGAATAAGCCCTCTTGCACAAGAGCTCTTGCGCAAGAAGGCAGTATGGATGGGCAACAGGGGTTTCTTGTGCAAGAAACGCATATGGCTAAAATGGCTGTCCGAGCTTTCTTGTGCAAGAGAGCATCCATACTGCCATGGATGCTCTTGCGCAAAAGCACATCCCTTGTGCAAAAGCACATGGCAGTGTGGACACGCTTTTGTGTAAGACCTTTTGTGCAAGAACTCTTGTGCAAAACAGTTCTTGCACAAGAAGCCTGCAGTGTAGATGTAGCCAGTGTGTAACCGGTTAACTTTTTAAATTACTGTTTACATCCCTATCCACAACATCCTCTGGCAAGTAGTTCCACAGGTTGACTCTGCATTGTGTGAATAATTCCTTTTGTTTCTTTTAAATCTTCTACCTATTAATTTCATTTGGTGACCACTAGTTCTTGTGTTAAATAACTCTGTTCACTTTCTCCACACCAGTCAATATATTATAGATCTCTGTCATATCCTCCCCTTTAGTCTCCTCTTGTCTAAACTGAAAAGTCCCAATCCTATTAACCACCCTTTACCTTGCACCTGGTGGTTTAATTCAACATTTTTATTATGCTGTTATTTTAAATCTTGTTTTAAACCAGGGTTGGTATGTCCCTGTTATCTGTAAGAAGCACGTGGGTACCAAGGTAACAAGATGGTATTAATCTGTGTCTAGTACCAATTAGTATTTTACAGGTGATGCCAAGTACTAATTACTGTTTTACACCTGTGCCTATTATCAATTAGTGTTTTACACTATTAGCCTTGTTTGTGCCAAATTCCATAAGCAGCGGCTACCTCTTACTCACAGTTTTGCTGTACTTTATATGAGCAAAGTTGAAGCCATTGTTGGCTAGTGCTTAGGCTTGTAATACAGGGGCTTATATTTTAGGCCCCATTTTACAATACCCTGTGTTTCCTGTCTTTTAATCAGTTATCAGTCCATGAAAGGACCTTCCCTCTTACCCCATGACAGCTTAAGTAAAGTAAGATCTTTGGTGAGGGACCTTGTCAAAGGCTTTCTGGAAATCTAAGTACACTATATCCATTGGATCCCCCTTGCCCATGTGCTTAATGACCCCCCCTCAAATAATTCTAGTAGATTGGTGAGGCATGATTTTCCTTTACAGAAACCATGTTGACTTTTCCCCAACAAAGTATGTTAATCTATGTGAAACCAATTTGCATACTACTGAAGTTATATTTACTAGCCTGTAATTGCCAGGATCACCTCTAGAGCTCTTATTAAAAATTAGCGTCACATTAGCTACCCCCATGTCATTTGGTGTAATTTGACACCTCAGTCTGAGACAGTTCCTCAAACATGAGCAAAATTGCATGGTAAAATCAACAGCCTACTAATGTAATTTTCTAACAGTGTATTGTTCAACAGAATCATTTAATAGCCTAATCATTTAATAATGTTGACTTTGAAACAAACATGTATTGTCCTTGTTTGAACATACATTGTTAATTTTGTGATCATTCATGGCTTGCCATATAATTTCAATATCCAGATGTTGCCTTTAGTCCAAGAAGTTTGCCCACCTCTGGGATAAATGTCTGTGACTATAAATCTGGTAGCAGATCACTAAGACACCAAGGCTGGATTAAGAAAGGGGGTTTAGAAGCTGTAGCCCAGGGCCCCAGGCTGAGAGAGGCCTCAGAAAAAGATATCCAGGCCACCAGAAGTGCAGATCTTTTTGTCAAGCCCTCTTAGTTGCAGCCACTGTAGCCCCTGCATTTCAGCTGTGCCTGGCAGAGTGCAGGACATGGCTCCATGTACTGCTGTTCCCCACCCTACAGCTGTGCTGGAGCTGCAAGCACCAGGAAGCTCCACCCATGGACTTCCCTCCCCTATAGGCTCTGTCCTGTGGCTCCCATTGACCAGGAATCATAGCCAATGGGAGTTGCGGAGGGAGGTGCCTGCAGGGGTGTGTAAGGCAGAGTGCAGAGCCACCTGCCTGCTCCACTCCCTGGGGCCTCCACCACCAAAGGGGAGCTGCCACAACTCCAGGTAAGCACCCTGTCCTCCAGCCCCTTGCCCCAGCCTTGAGACCCCTAACTTCTGCATAGACCTGAGCCCCCTCCTGTACTCCGATTCCTGCCCAGATCCCACTCCTTACCTCCTTCTTAGCCCTGAGCCCCTGCCACACCCTAACTCCCTCATCCCCACCCTAACATCCTGCCATAAGCCCATTCCCACACTCCCAAGCCCTTGGCCCCAACCTGGAGCCCACTCATCACCCAACCCCCTTATCTCCGGGCCCCACCCTCACTCCCTCCTGCACGGAACTCCCTGGCTCAACCCTCCTGCACTCTGATCCCCTCCTTTTTGGCCCATCCCAGAGCTTCCAGGGTCTCTCAAAATCTAATAGCACCAGGTCTTCAGAAAAGCTAAGAGCTTGAAGCTTATAAGGGAGTTACTCCTTCAGCTTTAAATGATAGAGGCTTCTGCATTTGGTGCTGTGCAGCACAGGTTCAGTCCTCACCCGGGCCTGGGGTGGAGGAGGAAGATAAAGGGAGGGATGCTACAACTCCTGGAGAGCTCTATCTTGTTCAGAGCTGAGCCAGAGCAACATATGAGCATGAGATGTTAAGGATAATGGGACAGGCACCCAATGGTGAAAGGGTGTCTACTCAAGGGCCATGGGAGATTGGCAGTATCCTCGGTACTATCTGGTGGGTACCGTGAGGGAGTGAGCTTCTCTGACTTTCTATTTCTAGGAGCATCAGAACTTTTACTCCAATGACACAACCTTGGGCTACCTGATCCTTTCTGTGAAGTATGAGCAGACTGAGAGGCAGGACAACCTGTACCTGCTGCTGAGGTAACAGCATCCAGCATGGAAACGCATGTACCATGCTCTGTCTCCCACCTCACCAGGGCATCTTTCTGTGGCATAGATGTGGGTCTGGCTTTTGTGATCTAATGTTGTTGTTTCAGGGATGGTTACAGGGAACCCCATGACTGGGGAAACCCCTTTTTCATTCTCACTAATTTTTGAATGTTCATCTGTTTCTACTCACAGCTTCTCTCAGCTATGACCCTCAGGGAGCTTATATAAAACAGAAATCTTATGTAAAACAGGGGATCTAAAAGCCCTGAGAGCTGTACCATGGAATGTTTGCATTGAGCACAGACACACACAGGGATGTGCTGGTGTATGGTTGGAAGAGAGCCCGGTTCTGTGCAATACCCCTTCCTCGTGAGGCTCCGACATGCCATTGGCAGGCCAGCCAAAGCCAGATGGAGCCTGACCTGTATGAGGATGACCTCAAGGATGGAATTAGTTTTGTGTATGGGAGTAATGGGTCTGAGTCCCATTGTTGATGAAGCAACACTTGGATTTCTTTGCAATATACTTAATTGTTATTGAAGCATCAGGTACATAGCCGTCAGGTCAGCACAGGCACAAACCTTTTGGGAGCTAACCCTTTAATTGTTGGACCAGAATATTATGCAAAGCACAATATTCCCTCTATAAGAAGAGATGTGAAGGTACAGCAGGCGTCACATTAAGCAACCAGAGATGTTTGCATGTCCTTTTGGCACTTGCTTTTTTTGGTTTGTGGCAGGACTCGAACTGGTACCAAACACGACCTGATCCCCATTTCCTGCTTGAATGAGTTCCCCAATGCAGTCCAGATGGCAAAGGTGAGGCCCTGAGTACATTTCCTTTCACAGACTCATGGTATGTCTGTTGTGCAATCAGAGGTGTGATATAGCATATGTAGACGTGCCCAAGCAGGCTTTGATCTAATTAGATTGGATAACAATAACAGTGAAGCCACAGGCTATCCAAGCGCACCTGGGACCGACATATTTGAGCAACTAATCTGTGCTTCCACAACTTCATTGCTGTTCTGTGACCACAGACAACAGCTAGTTTGGGTCTAAACAGTTTGCAGCCACACTTCAGAGTGCAGTGTAGACATATCTTTGTCTGTCTCTGCTTAACTTTCACACATCAGCTTCCGCTTTCACTTCTCTCTCACCTGTCTTTTCCTTTCCTCTGGTCTTGTGGCCCTTTCTTGTCTATCTTTTCTCCTCACTTTGCCTTGGATTTTTTTACCCAGGAACTCCTATCAGGTATTGCTTTATCATCGATCTGCCCTCCTGCCTTCAGCAGGCAAGGGAGTCACAGCTCCCAACAGTGGCAGTGCTGATAAGGCCCAATTTTCCTTCCCTTTCTCTCGGCAGCTGCTGTGTGAGGATGTGAATGTTGACCGATTCTTCCCTGTCCTCTATCCCAAGGTATGTTTACAGTAGCTTCCTACCCACCTGTCACTCTGATGGCAGTGGCTGCTGGAGGGATGTTACTGAGACTATGCTTTCCCCCCTCCCAGGCTTCCCAGCTCATTGTTGCATTTGATGAACATGTCATAAGCAATAACTTCAAATTTGGGGTCATCTACCAGAAAGCCGGGCAGGTGAGCTCTCTGCACCCCCACCCAAGCACCCTTGGGTCCAAATATGCCAGGTCACATTTTTCAATCCCAACTCTATAGCCAAGAACTTAAAAAACAACTAATTATCTAGCAGCATCCTAAAGACTAACAAAACATGTAGAAGGTCTTTTAATGTGCTGCTAGACTTTCGTTGTTTTTTAAGTTTTTCCAGTTACAGATTAACTCAGAATCTATAGCCAAGGTTAAACCAACCGGGGGCCAAGGATTTTTAAAATTCCCTGACACTTTGAGTTTTGAAGGCTTTCTCCCCATGTCCCTCTGTCAGTGCCCTCTTCTGGATCCAAGGGTTAATTCTCTGCAATTTCTGTCCCAGGGGATTCCAGTTTCTCTTTGCTGTTGATAAGACTGGGTATGTCTACACTACCCCCCTAGTTCGAACTAGGAGGGTAATGTATGCATACCGAACTTGCTAATGAAGCCCGGGATTTGAATTTCCCGGGCTTCATTAGCATAAAGCCGGCGCCGCCATTTTTAAAAGCCAGCTAGTGCGAACCCCGTGCCGCGCAGCTACACATACAGATAGTTCGGATTAGGAAGCCTAATCCAAACTATCTAGTCCGTGCCGCGTGGCACGGGGTTCGCACTAGCCGGCTTTTAAAAATGGCGGCGCCGGCTTTATGCTAATGAAGCCCGGGAAATTCAAATCCCGGGCTTCATTAGCAAGTTCGGTATGCATACATTACCCCCCTAGTTCGAACTAGGGGGGTAGTGTAGACATACCCCCACAGTCCCAACCTAGTAAGAACAGCTCCTAGCGGTGCCACACGCTAGCCCCATCGATCATTTTCTTTCCTAATGTCTACTCTCCTTGCTGCAACATCACTGCACCCCACCTGAGAGACTCTGCCTCCTCCAGGCATTGGCCTTCTCTTTCACATTGGTTCTGGGGATCACCTTGGTGCTGTGAATGCACCATGATCTTCTTCCTTTCAGATCCAAGGAAGCATTTCCATCTCCTGCCTTCTGAGACCTAGGGACTTCTCTCCCTCCTGCATTGACCCCCGACTGACATCAGCCACATTCTCCATATTCTCAGTGCTTGGATGACAGGCCCTGTTTTATTTCAAAGAAAAGGAGATAGTTTTCCATGATATACGGGGGGATAGATCTCTGGATACCACTGTGGTTGAAGGATGTAGACTCTGTGTGTGAGAAGGGAAGTGAGCCTTCCCAAGATCAGTTTTTCTCTTTCCCTCTTGTCCAAACCCCCAGAGAGGTGGGAGTGTATGGTGAATAATTCTCTCTACTTATCATCTCTCCTCTCCTCTTCCAGACCACAGAGGAAGAAGTCTTCAGTAACACTGAGGAGAGTCTGGGCTTCCTAGAGTTCCTGGATTTCCTTGGAGACAGGATCCAGCTGCAGGATTTCCGGGGGTGAGTAGGGGAGCGTGATCCATGGGTGAGCATGGGCATGATCAGTCAGCACAGCCCTGGGAATGCATTGATTTGAGGGGGGTGCCCTTCAGCCTCTTCAACCTTTTGACATACAAGCTAGCATTACTGGTGTCTGCTTCCTTCCCCCTACCACATGGGACCAATGCCAGGTTCCGAGGAGGCTTGGATGTCACCAGGGGTCAAACTGGCACTGAATCGGTCTATACCAATTTCCGGGGCAAGGAGATCATGTTCCATGTGTCTACGAAGCTGCCATTCACAGAGGGAGATGCCCAGCAGGTACCATAAAGGGAGGCAGCAAATGATTTCGGAGGATGGGAGCGAGAACTGGTGGATGGGGCTGGGGACTAAGTGGGTGTTGGGGCAGGCCGTGGTAAGGGGTGGGGGTGGGTTAGGGTAGGATTGGGTTTCCAGCCAGGGGCGTATGATGTTCAGGTGTTAGCTGGGGGTATGGATTGAGAGTGCTGGATGGATTGGTGGCTGGGGAAGGATTCTCCCCTCTTACTGGTTTCTTTCATCTCACTTGCTCTTTCTAGCTGCAGCGGAAGCGTCACATTGGGAACGACATTGTGGCCATTGTCTTCCAGGATGAAAACACTCCCTTTGTCCCTGACATGATAGCATCTAATTTCCTACATGCCTATGTGGTGGTGCAGCTCGCTCATGGTGCCATGGGGGAGACCCTCTATAAGGTAAACACATCCAGTGGGCCTCTGTTTGGTTGGGGTTCCCCTTTCTGGTGGTTAGTTCCAAACTTCTGCCTCTTGCCTGGAGTGCAGATTCTTCCAGCCTTTGAGGAGGCAGGGATTTACCTAAACATCATTCTACCTGCTTTGTAAGTAACAGTCGCCACTATGAGCATGCACACAATCATAAACCCACATCAGATTCCCTGGCTGAGGAGCTGGACAGGGCCAGATTTCCAATGAGGCACAGTGGGCATATGCCCTAGCATTCTGAGTTTGCCCTTTATGCGATGTTCTAGCCCAGTTCTAGCTGGGTTTCTTTTAGCAGTTGTGAGTTGTATTTTGGGCTATTTTGTTACCCTCCTGCCATGGGCCACATTGTTCAGGAATTCTTGGGAGGGAGGGAGACTCCTCATGAGGTGCCCCACACCCTGCTCATCTCATGACGTGTCCTCTCCCCTTAGGTGATGTTTGTAGCATGCAGAGAATTCTTGTCAGAGGGAGACAGAATTTTTTTTTCTGCAGAAAATGTGCTGAATTTTTGCCTTTCACTCATCAGAGGCTGCTATGGTGCCAGAACAGCCTTTGATGGGTGAAGCCGACTGGTCTGGTGGGCAGCGGCAAACACCTAGCAGGCAGGTGGTGGATGCATTTTTCCTCAAGGAAAGTTACAGTAGCCTTCTTGGAGCCAGGTTCAGATGCGGAGCAAGCCACACAAGCTGGCTGGGAGGCAACAGGGCCACATGGGGATGTGGGAGAGAGGGCTCCAGGCAGGTCCATGTGGTAGGTGACCAAGTATCTGGTTTTTGACCGGAACGCTCTGTTGAAAAAGGATCCTGGCGGCTGCAGTCAGCACTGCTGACCAAGCTGTTAACTGTTCAGTTGGCCGCACTGTGCAGTGAGGCTGGCAGGCTCCTTGCTAGCTGCTTTGCCATATGCTCCCGGGAAGCAGCCATCATGACCTCCCTCTGGCTCCTATGTGTAGGGACAGCCAGGGAGCTCCACACACTGCCCCTGCTCCAAGCAATGCCCCATTGTCCAGGAACCATGGCCAATAGGAGTAGAGGGGGCAGTGTCTGAAAAAAGAGCTACCTGTCCAGACCTCTGTCTAGGAGCGGGAGCCAGACCAGGGATGTGCCACTGCTTCTGGGAGCTGCTTGAGGTAAGCACTGCCCAGAGCCTGTATCCCTGGGCCCCCCATGCCGCAGCTTCCTATCCCCCTCTCACCTGGCGAACTCCTCGATCTCAGCCCGGAGCTCCCTCTGCACCTCAAACCTCTCATCTCCAGCCTCACCTCAGAACCCATACCCAAAGCCAGAGCCCTTCCCCCCTCCCGCACCACAGCCCTATGAGTAGGCCTGGTAAAAATAAGCGAATATGTGAGAGGCAGTGACACAGGGAGGGGGGATGGAGTGAGCAGGGGTAGGGCATTGGCAAAGGGGGGGAATGGGCATGTGTTATGCTTATAAGAAGCACACGGGATCTTTTTCAGGGGAAAAGACAATACGCTGCTTTTCTTGAGAATGCAGTAGAGAAGCAGTTAGCATCTGCTTTATAAAGACAAACACACACACACACACCTAGGCTAGGACAAGGGAGATCAGGCACTGAAGGGTGTGCCTCGCCTGTAGCACTCCTTTCTGGCCAAGCATGGCTCAGGAGGATGGGATCTTTCTCCTCTTGGATTCCTTAAAGCTCCACACAGGCTTTTCTCTTCCAGAAATATCCTGGTTTATTTTCATAAACTGTTCCCATCAAAATAAAGTCATCAGAGTCCAAATCTCTCCTTTAAACCAGATATAGAGCTTTAGCCAGCTTCTCCTCCCATTGGCTTTTCTCTCCAGTCTGTCGTTTTACCCTCAGGCTTACAGAATTCAGCAATCAGACCTCCCCCTCCTGGTTTTTCCCTTGTTCCAGGGGAGAGTCAGAATATAGGGCGTATCTAGACTACACTAGACTTTTGAAAGAGGATATGCATATTCCATGGGAATTTGCATATCTTCTTTCGAGCTCACTTTCAAAAGCTGCACTTTCAAAAGTGAAAGTAATTAAGATGCAGTTTTGTCGGTGAACCCTCTCATTTTTCGAAAAGCCACTTTTCCTTAAAAAATGAAGTTTACGCGGCTTGTTGACAAAAAGGAGGGTTTGCTGACAAAACCGCATCTTAATTACTTTCAATTTCGAAAGTGAGCTTGAAAGAAGATATGCAAATTCCTGCAGAATTTGCATATCCTCTTTTGAAAGTCTAGCGTAGTCTAAATACGCCCATACAATCTTCTTCCCACAGAGTGTCCTGATTAGCTGGGAGAGAGAGGTGCTAGTCCCTGATTTTTAGAGAAACTAAGAGTCTGTGCCCTGCTCACTACACTCACCAACCCCCCTCTCTTTGGCTGCTTTTGTGGCCAGAGCACGTGATGATGTCATTCTGTCACCTGACAGGAAAAACTCTTTATATATAGAGAGAGAGAAACAATAGCCTGGATTTTCCCCAGGATCCTTTTTCCCAACACCAAAGTTTGCCTTCTGTAGGTCTTCACTCTAAAGAGTCCCAGGAGTTAAGGGACATGCAAAAGAATAGGTGTTGACTGACACTAATCCAGAGTCCTTAAGGAGACAGACACGCTGCTATGTCTGTGTGTAATTCCTGCTTTGCCACAGATTTCCTTTGAGATCTTGGCTGAGTCACTACTGAATGTATCTCCTTCAGTTCTCCATCTGTATAATGAGAATAAGAGTAATATTTCAGGGAGGCATTAATGATAATAAGGTACTTAGCTATGGTAAAGAAGTTCATATATGTGTGTATGTGTATGTAAGAAATGTTACAAACTGGGTATATATATTACAGTAGAACTCTTATGTTAGTAACGAATAGGGAACTGAACATCTCGGTATTGCAGCATTTATAGTGCTTATATTGCAGTGTGGTGCACTGCATCACTTTCTTTTTGTCCTTCAAACCACACTAAAATGACATTTAGCACAGTGAATGTGAAAGGAAATTGACTTGTGCTTCATCAACATCATTTTTGTTAAATAATACTATTCCCCCGCTGTGAGGGAAAATGGTTTGGATAAGTGGTTGTTCAGAAGACAGGTGTTCATAAAACTGAGGTTCTTTTGTGGCATAATAATATATTATTTAGATATACACTTGGGATTTAGCTGACCTAGTACTGTCTGCAGACTGCTTTACAGACTACATGCTGTGGAGAAGTATTGCCTTTTTGGTTTGTTTGAAATATATTTACCCTTAATTAAATTGGGTGCCCCGTAGTTTTGTATTATGGGACTGATTCACTCACTTGATGTTTTCAGGTTCCATGCCTTCTGTTTCCACTCTTATATAAGCTCATCAGTACGAGATGATGTGATTTTGGCTTTTATTATACTGTTGAAGAGGTTTCTTCTGCATTGTTTCAGGTTTCAGTAACAGCTCGAGATGACGTGCCCTTCTTTGGACCCCCTTTACCAAATCCAGCCATATTTAAAAAGGTTTGTGTCTTTGAGGCAAGTGATGCAGGGATCAGGAATATGGTCTATATACCCCTTCACTTCTCAGTTGCTGTTTCCAATATGGTTGGGAATGGATGGGGCTGGCTAACCCTGGGGGAGTAAGGAAATGTATATCCAGAGCCTTTCCTTATGATATCCATTCCAATCTAGACTTCTTCTTTTCCCACAGGGTCCAGTATTTCGTGAATTCCTCTTGGCTAAGCTAATCAATGCTGAGTACAGCTCCTACCGGGCTGAAAAGTTTGCCAAACTAGAGGTGAGTCTGTGTATGTGAGTGTTCGCAGTAATATTTAGTAAATGCAAAAACCGATGTTAATGCTGTGCAATTAAAGATGAAGAATTTCCTTAGGAAATTCACGTCCCTTAAAAATAAAATTAAATAAAATTAAATGTTATCTCAGCCATGTGGTGCTTCTTGTATGTTTTGCTATGTGTATATATAGAGAGAGAAACAGTTGAGGGAAGTATCAGTTATATCTGCAACATAGGAGTCTCCACTTTCTCTTCCTCTCTCTTAGTGCTCTGTCCTTCCTTTTTGCTGTTGTTGTGTTCTGTCCCTTCTCTCCCACTCTTTGCTCTGGTGCAGGAGCGAACCCGCAGTGCCCTCCTGGAGAGCCTTTTTGAGGAGCTGCAGCTTCGTAGCCGTAGCATGATGGGCCTGGCCTCTGGGGACGATGACAAGATGGAGAATGGGGGTGGTGGCTTCTTTGAAAATTTCAAGGTGAGAGATCAAGGCCTGCTGCAGACTCTTAAACTGACCCTTTTTGCAGAGCTGCTGCCTCCCACCTCAGTGCCAGTTCAGGGTGCATCAGCCCTGTTGGGCACTTGTGTTTGGGGTAGGAGGGAGGAGGGCAAAAAGTGGCTCCTTCTCAATGGCCATATTTTGCATTGTGCTTTTATATACTTCACAATGAAAAATGCAGCTTCTCCTTCTCCACTCAAGGGAGATGCAGCTTGGCACAGTACAGCATCCCCCGTGCTGTTCCTAATAGGAGGACTCTGGGTGGAATAAAATGAAGAGCTACGCCTGCTGGCCCTGGCTGGCATTTCGGAGGAGGGAGGAGCCAGTCTCCTGGGGCTCGTCTACACTGGCCCCTTTTCCGAAAGGGGCATGCTAATTTCACAGGTTGTAATAGGGAAATCCGCGGGGGATTTAAATATCCCCCGCGGCATTTAAATAAAAATGTCCACCGCTTTTTTCCGGCTTTTAGAAAAGCCGGAAAAGAACGTCTTCACTGGCCCCGATCCTCCGGAAAAAAGCCCTTTTCCGGAGGATCTCTTATTCCTACTTTGAAGTAGGAATAAGAGATCCTTTGAAGTAGGAATAAGAGATCCTCCGGAAAAGGGCGCTTTTTCCGGAGGATCGGGGCCAGTGTAGACGTTCTTTTCCGGCTTTTCTAAAAGCCGGAAAAAAGCGGCAGACATTTTTATTTAAATGCCACGGGGGATATTTAAATCCCCCGCGGATTTCCCTATTACGACCTGTAAAATTAGCATGCCCCTTTCGGAAAAGGGGCCAGTGTAGACGTAGCCCTGATGTATAGAAAAGAGATCAGGAGCATGCAGTATGAATGGGTCAGAGGAGCAGAGCTGTCTGACCCCTCAGCAGCACATCTGCTCCAGCCTGGCTCCAGGACAGCTGCAGCAGCTAGAAGGGCCCCATCTGATAACTGTTTCTAAAATGATGGTTTCTGTAGTAGACAGACACTTTGGGATATTGAGGTACATCTTTTTTCCCCTCTAAAAGCAAGCGCCCAATTTTGCATGATGTGGTGATGTCCATGTCCAGTCTCCAGGAGCACAGGGTCAGGGAGGTGTGATGGAGGGAATGCATATTCCCATGATACTCAGACCTCCATAGTTCAGAAGCCAAATTAGCAATCAGCATTACCCAAAAGAGCCACAATAGTGCGACTTCATTGTTTTATTTACTGAGTATCTATAGTCACTCCCCCGAATATTCTACCATTGATTAATAACATAATAAAAGCGTTGTGATTGGTTAATAACATAGCTTGATTAATAATTAAATCCCAGTATTTTAATACCATGCACTGCAAAGAGCTGCGGGAGACACATTGAAGCTCCTGAGCCTCAGTCTGAGCATCACTGGCCTACAGGCCTACTCAAAATGGAGAGAATGAGTGTGCTGATTCTCATTGTATGGCCTGCTGTTCTCTTCCTTTTTTTCTTGCACTATGTGTGGTACCTGCCTAGTGGGACAGACAGCCATGTCACAGGTACCAGCACCTCACGGCACTGTCAGTCCTCTGGTTGGCAGCCCTCACCGGAGTTGCTGGGGATATCCTGGGCCAATTCCCCACTCATCTGTAGAGGTGGTTGGTGCAGGTCAGGGTTGAGCTCCATTGGCAGGAGGGAGGGGGGAGTGAGTAGCTTACTATGTCACTGCCCTTACAGCATCTGTTCTGTGTTTAAAATAGAAAGTTTCAGAGTCTGTCCAGCACCTTTCAGTATATACCCCAAAATCTACTTTGGGCCTCTGGCAGCTGCTGCACATCACTGTCTTGAACCTTAACCTTTTCTAAAGGGCTGGGGAAGAGGGAGGCCATCTTGGAAAGGCTTTTTTCACAGTATCCTGGTTTTGGTGGGGCAGTTTCTCTCCCATGACCATTGCCTGTCTGGGACTGAGACCTCAAGCCTTACATGGGGATTTGGTCCCTTCTCTTGCATTGGGTATGTGAGGTAAGGTTGGCTTTTTGGGAAATGTGTAGTGTTGGTGGGAAAACTCTTTATCCATCTGCAGGAGGAGGGGGGAGACTGAAAGCAGAGAGAACAATCCTTCACTGACCCTTGGACACATAAACAAGATCATAGAAGATGAGGCTGGGAAGAGACCTCAGGAGGTCATCTAGTCCAATCCCCTGCTTAAAGCAAGACTAGCCTCAGCTAAATCATCCCAGCCAGGGTTTTGTCAAGCCAGGATTTAAAAACCTCTGAGAAAGGAAATTCCACCTCCTCCCTAGGGAACCCATCCCAGTGCTTCAACACCATCCTAGAGAAATAGTTTTTCCTAATATCCAACCTAGACCTCCCCCACTGTAACTTGAGACCATTGCTCCTCATTCTGCCATCTGTCACTGCTGTGAACAGCCTCTCTCCATCCTCTTTGGAACCTCCCTTCAGGTAGCTGAAGGCTGCTATCAAATCCCCCCTCACTCTTCTCTTCTGCAGACTAAACAGACCCAGTTACCTAAGCCTCTCCTTTTAAATCATGCATTCCAGCCCCCTCATCATTTTCATTGCCCTCCACGGGACTCACTCCAATTTGTTGTCATCCTTTGGCATAGGAACAAATAGGCCTTTTCTATGATTAGTTTTTGGGTTGCTGTGCTGTAATGGGGAGGGAGGATATCTCTGGTACTGGTGTCTGTCCCCCCACTTCTACTTCCTTCTGTGGTGCTCTTCACATTGTCCTTATGTGTGTCTGTGTGTGTGTCTGTGTCTCTTTGTCTGTCTCCCTGTCTCCCTTCTGTCCAGCGGGTGATCCGAGGCCGCAGCCAGAGCCTGGATACCATGGGGATAGCCATGAAGAAACAACAGCAGCCGGCAACCCCGCCCAGCCGCCCGGCTACTGCCGGCCTTGCCCTTAACCAGAGTGTCGCCGAGGGCACCAAGGCTATTGCTGCGGTAAGGTACCAGGAGGGAGTGCCTTTGGGAGGGACCCTGCCTATCTTTCATCCTCCATGATCCACCCACACATTTTGTCCCTGTATCTCTATTAGTTCATCCCTATGTGAATCTTTTCTGTTGTATTGCTCTGTATCTGTCTCTGTGTCAGACTGGGTGTTGCTTTGTGCTGAGTCTGTGTTCCTGTTTTGCCTTTATGTCTCTGAGTCCTATTACCTACACACTGGATCTAAGCTTGGTGCAGGGCTTGAAAGGAAGGGCAGAGATGGCTTGACATCACCCTTGTGCCTCCCTTACCCTGGACTAGCTGTGGGTTTGCATGCTGCCCTAACTTGAAAAAGACTGTACACCTTGATTTTACCAAGGCAGTCCAGTTTTGTTATATGATGAGAACTGACAACTTCAGTACACTGGAAATATTCCAGTGTTGCATATAATCAATCAAATATTCATTTTTAATAACTACAAAATGTTTATTCCAGTTATATTGCTAGAATTTGCTTGCTGGAAACTACACTCCAGCAGGACAAGTGCTCAGTGAGAAGAACAGTGCCGGAGTGACAGAAAAGTTAGATGAGTGCAGACACTGCCCAGACTGGTTTTGTACTTGATATGAATGTTAAAAATACTTGGTTGGTGTCACATGAGAAACTCGTTCAGAGCACTACATTCCAGGAAGAATGCTCCATTGTGAGAAATGTGCCCATGACACTGACAAAAGTTAACACCTATTTGTATAAGAAAATCTTCACTTATGCCTTCTTTATGAGTATTTCATGGCCCTAGAAAATGTTTCCACAAAAGTGTTCTATTTTCTGGTTCTGAAAATATGCTTCCCTTAGCTAACTCGGAATTGGCTGCCTAAGGGCTGCACGCGAGCCTCTAGCAGGACTCGTGTAATGCCAAAACTAGATGTAGCTTTACAGAACCTTTATGCCTGCTGGGCCCTCTTCCTCTCTCTCACTGGATCTGTGTGTCTCTGTCTGTCCTTTGAATCTGAGTTTTTCCTTCTCTTTCTAAGTCTTTCTGCATCTCTCTTTATGAAGTAACTCTGCCTGAGCGTCTGTCTGTCTGTCTCTCTCTCTCTCTCTGCTTCTCTCGCTGTCTCCATCTGCCTGTCTTTCTTTCTCTCTGTTTCTCTTAGCATCTGTGTTGAACCTCCACTTCCTTCCCTCTCTTTCTCACTGGCAGGTTGTAGGAATTCTTCCCTCACATTCTGGTCCCTTGGGGGATCTGGACAGCACTCTTAAACATCAGAGATGAAGCAAAGAGAGAGTCTGGGACCCAGGCTGCACACTTCCTCTTCCTCTCCTCCAGTTCTCCACTGCTTTGTCTTTCACACTCCCCTCCTTCCTTCCTTTCACCTCCTTGCTCTCCTTTTCTCTAGTCCTTTGCCCTGCCTGGGAGAAGCCCATCACGTACCCGAGGCAGCCGCTTCCATGGACGTCGCAGTAGTGCCATTGGCATTGAAAACATCCAGGAAGAGAAGAGGTAAGAGGTGAGGGAATGAGTAGGGTGGGATGAAGGGTGCTGGAGTTAGGGGAAGAGAGAAGAGAAGGAAGGAGCCAGGGATCCAGGGAACAGAGTTGGAGGTAGGAAGTGAAAAAAAGTAGGGAAGAGGCAGATAAGGGAAACAGAAAGGGATGCAGAACCAGGGAAAGGGGGATGGGAGTGTAGAGTAAGGACCTTCATCAAACAGACCAGATGATCCAGGATTCCTGTCCCTCTTCTCCCCCTCACCTCCCACTTCCAGTGATGAAAACAGTTCTGCTGTGTGAAAAAATACATCTGTCTATTGTTTGTAAAATAGAAACTACATCTTGTTACTTGTAAAATAAATAATTGTGACTTTTCTAAAATGGCTGAGGTTTGAGAGTTGCAAGCAATCACAGAAATAGCCTTCACTGAAGCAGAGCACTGCCTTCTTTTAGGACTTGATGTAGCTGAGTTCTGAGCATTTGAAAATTGCATGCTGAGCCATAGAGGTTATTTTGTTAGGCTCTTAACATGCCCTTAAAGGGCGCAGTGCATCAGGGGTTTCGTGTGTGCCAGATCCAAAGCCCGGTCCTTTGAACTTCTTTATACTCCCCATGAAACCTTCCCAATTGTTCACAAAATCCAGGAATCTGTCAAAGGGCTCAGTGTAGAGGAGAAGAGAATCACCCTCTCCCAGCATGCAGACAGCCGTGACCATCACCATGGGTAAAATCTGTGCCTGTGAAGTCTTCTCCCTATGTCTCTTTTTTTTTTTTTGCTCTTTCTTAAGAGAGACACTGACTTGTTTTTATTTAAAATTATGTATTTTAGAACAATAAATTAAATAGAGGCAAATTTCCATTAATAATGTATCTAAAAAATTTTAAAAATTGCATGTTGTGAGGCATACCTTAAACAACCATTTTGTATCTTGTATAAATACATTCCTCAGCCCAAACTTTTATATTTTATTCACCTCTCTAGCCTCTTCAAGGATGTTTAAAGGTTTCTTGCAAAGGTAGAAAATGGCCCTGTGCCCTTATTTGCTTCTTTATAATACAGAAAAAAGGTGTTGAGTTTCTTTAAATTTTCTTGTGCTTGTTTTCACCTTAGATGTATTAGGAAAGCTAAGTGTGCTCTTCCCTGCATGTGCTGGTTGACTCTTCGGATGACTTGAGATGAAGACTGGGAGTTTTCTCAGCTCCCAATTGAAGGGACAGCATCACAGACTAATGCACTCAGGGAGATTTCCTCACAAGTGTATTAGTTAAAAGGTGTCAGCAAAAATACAAGTTAGAAACAGTCTGAAAGAAAAAACACTGCTGCTCTCAGGTAGTCAGGTGTCACCTCCTTGGTATGTTCAACACAATAAATATAATTGAATACACAGTTCTATAAAAAATCAACTGTAGAGTCTTCCAAGTTAGATAAAGCTTGAATTTCTAGTGGGGTGTGGATGGGAGGAGTACATTGAGAAGAAATTTTAAAAATTCAAGGCCTGAAAGGGTTTTTATTTTTATAATGAAGCATAAAAAGGCCAAGTCCTGATGTGTTCTGCCTTTGTAGGCCATTTAAGAAGATTGCCCTGTTCTGAACTGCCCCCAGCCTGTACCCTATACCCCGGTGTCCCAAAAAAGTCCCTCTCTGTATGTCCCCTTGTAGGAAGTATTAGGTAACACAGAAGTAACTCATGTCTCATGTAGCTGATTTTTCTTTCACCCAGTAGGGATGTTGCTGACAGAGTCCAGAAGGTCCTGGAAAGTCCAGGACCTTTTTTTGATCTGAAGTCTGATGGCTCCTCTAGTCCCAGCTCCCCAGAGTTCCCAAATAGGAAGAGCAAGTGAGTTGAAAGTGTTTTTTCTGTTCAGGAGAAACTCTGGTGTCTGTGGGAAAGTCTTCAGCAGGGCGGGTGTCTTGCTTTTTGTCTCCTCACAAAGGTACCTTGAATGCAAAAATATCTGGCCTCATTAGAGTGAGGGTTACAGGAGCCAGTTCTCCCAGGTTCTATTTCTAGTACTGACACTGATCATGGATGAATGACTTCCCCTCTCGGAATGATCTTCCCACCATTATTGATGATTACAGCCTCACAGGGTCTTAAAAGGCTTTGTTAATATCTGCAAAGCACAGGAAGGATTGTGAGTGGATGATGCAAAATGAGATCTGTGGGTCACAATGATAGTGATAACTTTGGGCTTGGATTTCAGAACCCTCTCCAATCAAACTTCAGGATATTGTGTGATGCAGCCACTCTCACGCTCCTCGTCCAATGTGAGCAGCTGCTGTAGTGGAGTGAGGGAAAATGAAACGTCTGAAGAAGAGGAAAATGAGACGGTGAGTGTAGAATTTATGAGCCCTAAAATAATAGAGATTCTCTTCCCCTTACATTCTGGGTCCTCCATTGTCTTGCTTGCTCCAAACCCCATCTGTGTCCCAGAGTGACACTTCAAAGGGGTAGCGCAGCATTACTGCCTGCAACTAATGCATTAAAACAATTAATGCATTAATCCTGTCCTGCGTTAATCGCAGGTGTTAACGCAGGACAATTGACAGCCCTAATTACAATAAACCATAACACGAATGCTTATAGGAAAAAGTGGATAAGGAAGATAAAGAGACTGAATTAGTCTGACCGAAAAAACCTAGTAAGATAATTCAAGGATTATGTTAAGTTCATGCCTGGAAAACCAAGTGTGGGACTGGAAATCAATGAACCAAATTGGTGTATCAGAAATTAGGCCAAGATAGAAGTGTAGGACTGGAAGGGATCTCAGTAGTCATCTTGTCCAGTTCCCTGTGCTCAGTCCCAGGACTGAGTAATAACTACAATATTCCTGACAGATGTTTGCCTAATATATTCTGAAAGAACACTAGCGATGGAGTTTCCACAACTTCCCCAGACAATTTATTTCTGTGCTTAACCACCTGAACAGAAGTTTTTCTTGTCCATCTTAAACTGACATTTAAGCTACTACAATTTAAACCAATTGCTTCTTGTTCTATCCTCAGAGATTAAGAACATTTTTTTCACCCTTCTCCTTGTAACAAACTTTTATGTACTTGAAAATGTTCTCTCTCCTCAGCCTTCTTCTGGCTTAAAAAAACCCCAATTTTTTCCCCGTTTTGCCTCGTAGGTCATATTTTCTAAATCTTTAATCATTTTTTTGGTCTCCTCTGGACCTTCTCCAGTTTGTCTATATCTTTCCTGACATGTGGCACCAGAACTGAACATAATACTCTAGCGGAGGCCTTAACAGTGTAGAGTAGAAGGGAAGAATTATTTAGTGTGTCTTGCTTACAGTGCACCCCAGAACAATGTTTGCTCTTTTTATATATGAAGATATATCTATCTCATAGAGCTGGAAGGGACCTTGAGAGGTTATCAAGTCCAGTCCCCTGCTCTTACAGCAGGACCAAGTACTATCCCTGCCAGATTTACCCCTGATCTCTAAATGGCCCCCTCAGGGATTAAACTCACAACCCTGGGTTTAGCAGTCCAATGCTCAAACCACTGAGCTATCCCTCCACTCCCCAAAACACTGTTACACTCATATTTACCTTGTGACCCACTATGAACCCCAGATCCTTACAGCATTCCTTTCGTGGCAGTCAATTTCCATTTTGTACGTATAGAACATTTCTTCTTAAGTGGAGTATTTTGCATTTGTCCTTGTTGAATTTCATCCTCTTTACCTCAGACCATTTCTCCAGTTTGTCCAGATCATTTTGAATTTGAATCCTATTCTCCAAAGTACTTGCAGCTCCTCCCAGCTTTGAACAGTCTGCAAACTTATAAGTGTACTCTCTGTGCCATTGTCTAAACTGTTGATGAAGATATTGAACTGAACTGGATCCAGGACTGATTCCTGCAGGATCCCACTCAATATGCCATTGCCTCTTGATTGTGAACCACTGATAACTACTTTCTGGAAATAAGTTTCCAACCAGTTATACACTCACCTTTATAGTAGCTCCATCTAGGTTGTATTTCCCTAGTTTGCTTATGAGAAGGTCGCGTGAGACCATATAAAAAGCCTCACTAAAGTCAAGAAATACCAGATCAACTACATCCTCCCATTTACAAGGCTTGTTAATCTGTCAAAGAAAGTTATTCAGTTGGTCTAAATGACTTATTCTTGACAAATCCATGTTGACTATTACTACTACCTTCTTATTTTCTAGGTGTTTGCAAATTGATCGGTTGATTATTTGCTCCATTGTCTTTCCTAGTACTGAAGCTAAAATGACTGGTTAATAATTCCCTGATTGGCCTTATTCCTCTTTTTATAGATAAGCATTGCATTTGCCTTCTTCCAGTCCTCTGAATCTCTCTAGTCTTCCATCAGTTTTCAAAGATAATTGCTAATGGCTCAGAGATCTCCTCAGTTAGCTCCTTGAATATTCTAGGAGGTATTTGCATCTGGCCCTGTTGACTTAAAAATTACTTAAGACAATTTAGATGTTTTCAACTTGTTCTTTCCCTATTTTACATAAGAACATAAAAACAGCCATACAGAGTCAGAACAATGATCCATTTAGCCAAGTCTTCTAACCCTCGCCAATGCCACATGGAATTCAGAGAGAATGAACAAAACAGGCAGTCACTGAGTGATCCATCTCCTGTTACCCACTCCCAGCTTCTGGCAAACAGCAGTTAGGGACTCAGAGGCTAGCTTCAGATTCTACCTAATTTTCACTCGTGTTTACTGTGTTAGTTATCTGATCACTACTAACCCTTTTGGAGAAAACCGAAACAAAAAAGTCATTTAGCATATCTACTCATTACACATTTTCCATTAGTGTCTCCCCTGGCCCCCGACTGATGGGTCTACCCTATCCTCTGTCTTCCTTTTGCTTCTAATGTGTTTATAGAACATTTAATGAGGGAATGAGCGATTTCACCTATGAATCCCTCTTGAGATCCTCCAGAAGCGTTTTTGGGAAAGTTAGCAGATGGTGGCTGAATGAAATATAGGACAACAGGAAGACGCAAGCTTCACTATCATGGCTGCCATGACCACTGTCTCATGGGGCCCTGGGAATCACCGTGACACTGCTGGGCCTTTGTCATCTTGATCCTAAGAGATGTCCTGATGAGACTCTACCAAGAGAGAGGGGCCCAGATGACCCTGCCATCCCCATCAACTCCAACTAAATGTCAACTGCCTCTCCCCTGCCCAGTAGCACCCTTTTCCTTACCTACCTTATTTCTTTCTTTCTTTCCCTCTCTCTTCTTCTACCTTCTAAAATTTAAAAACATTTTAAATTCAGTTAAATACTAATGTATTGTCGTTAACTTATTTTGCATCACTACTGTAAGCTTGCCACCAGGAAATGCAATGGCTTAAATGGACCAGTACTGGTACAAGTTTGCCAGGCCTCAGATTGGGTTATCAGACCATATGTTTCTCCAGCAGCAACACTGCAAGTGAGAGTCAGCACCAGAAACAGAAGCTGCATTTTCTTATCTTTTCTGTTCCCTTCAATATTGTTTTGTTTCTTGGAAAACTCTATCAGATTTCAGAGGCAGCTCCGGCTCCTCTCAGCTAACTTCTCTTTTCCTCAGAAAGGAGAATTATTATCCTCTTTAATACCATCTAAGACTGCCAGATGGGGGGGTTTCCTTCTAAAAAATTCTCTCCAGGAAAAAGGAAAGGGAACAAGAGATAATATTACAATGAAAAAGTAAGAAATACCTTACTTTGACTATTTTTCCTTCTTTTCTTTAATAAAAGATTAAAAGATTTGTATGTTTATGTTTTGCTGTAGTATACCAAACCCCAAACTGTTGGACAGTAACACACTAACAGTGACTTTTTGGGGATCCTTTATTTCATTAAAATCAACACAAAAGTTCTGTAAGAGAGTCCCTTCCCCCCACATTTTGGGTCCCCCCCATCCAGTTGTATCTCCCTATGTCTTCTTCCCTTTCCCTTTCTTTCTTCTGGGTCCATTGGTGTCTGTCTATGTTTACAAAGTGCCTTCCCCTAAAATATCGCTTCTTTCCCCTCTCCAGGAGCAGATGTGCTCTCTTGAGGGTCCTCAGAAGCGGGATTCCCTGGTTCAGAGTGTGTGGCTGGATGACAGTTTGGGCACACCCAGTAGTACTAGCTCACCAGGTAAGTTGTGATCCTATCTCCTTCTCTGGAACATATGAGGCAGCAGAGAGGTAAAGAGACATGAACCAGTGTGACAGCAGAGGCACTTGTCCTCAATATCAAGACTGGGAGGAGTGTGGGGATGTAAAGTGAAGTAGCAAAGTGTTGGACACGAACACAAACTAGTCAGGAAGGGTAGAGAAGAGGGACAGGGAGAGAGGTTAGGATGGGGGCACTTAGGATCTGTGTAGTGACTGCACTGATCTATATGGGAGGGGGAGATGTGGGAACATTAGGTAAATTGTGTTGATATGATAGGTGTATATGTATATATATATATATATATATATATGTATGTATACAGAGAGAGATTATAGACAGAGCAGGCTGACCTTTATGTTATTAAGGTTGCCCGACAGTTCCCATTATAAGACCCTGTTTTCATTTGCTTTTAACTTTGCCAAACCTTAACTGTTTGGGATGAAATTTCCAATGCTGGAGACTGCCTCAGGCTGATTTTTGGGGGTGGGGTGGGGCTGGTATAGATTGCAGTGAATTTGGTTCAGCTGTTTCAACAATGAGATTTTGGATTTTAACCATGTTAAAAGAAAAAGGCTTTTTTCCTCAGAAGGCCTCTAGTGTCCCCACTGTTTGAAGAAGAGAGTAAAATTTGGCAGGAGAGTGTCAGGGATATGACTTTTGCTGTCCCTGTGAGAATCCAACCATATATGGTCAGATTAAAAGCCTCTGAAAAATCACAGTTCACAAATGCTCAGCATAGATTTGCCAGAGTGTAACAGCTAAAATCTCTGATGATTCCATTGTCTCTGAGCATAGTGCATCCCCTCTCAGCACTGACCAGCCAGTGCATGTACCATCCCCAGAGTGACTGAGCTCTGCCCCCTCTCACCTTCTACACCTCACAGGACTGCACTTATGCCACCTCCATGGAGTAATTAGCACATTCCAACCCTAAACTGCAGGGGCTCACAAGGCTTCCCCTAGAGTTGATACTTCCAGCTGCTCCTGAGTGGGGTGGGGCTTGGCATTGGAATTGGAATTGAAATTAGGGAGCCTCTTTCTCCTGTTCGGTCAGGGACATGCCCCTCCCCAAGGAACACCCAGACTGCATGGAATAGGAATTCATTTTATTTGAAGGCAGGGGGGACAAGAGCTGGATTGTAGCAAAGGGTGTGAAGAGTAACAGAAAAGGTTTCTATAGGCATGTTAGCAACAAGAAGGTCGTCAGGGAGAGTGTGGGACTCCTACACTCCTGAATGGAGAAGGCAACATGTTGTGGAAAAAGCTGAAGTACTCAATGAAATTTTTGCCTCAGTCTTTACAGACAAGGTCAGCTCCCAGACTGTTGCACTAGGCAACACAATATGGGAAGGAGGTGGGCTGCCCTCAGTGGAGAAAGAACAGGTTAAGAACTATTTAGAAAATCCACAAATCCATGGGGCCCGATCTAATGCATTTGAGAGTGCTGAGGGAGTTGGCTGATGTGATTACAGAGCCATTGGCCATTATCTTTGAAAACTCGTGGTGATAGGGAAGGTCCCAGATGATTGGAAAAAGGCAAATATAGTGCCCATCTTTAAAAAAGGGAAAGAGGAGGATGTGGGGAACTACAGATCAGTCAGCCTGGCTCTGTGGATATGGGGAAGTCATTGGATGTGATATACCTTGACTTTAGCAAAGCTTTTCAAATAGTCTCCCATAGTATTCTTGCCAGCAAGTTAAGGAAGTATGGATTGGATAAATGGACTTTGAGGTGGACAGAAACTGTCTAGATCTTCAGGCTCAATGACAAATGATCAATAACTCAATGTCTGGTTGGCAGCTGGTGTCAAGCAGTCTGCCCCAAGGGTCAGTTTTGGGTCCAGTTTTCTTTAGCATCTTTATTAATGACCTGGATGAAGGGTTGGTTTGTACCCACAGCAGTTTTGTGGATGACACTAAGCTGGGAGAGAGGAGAGGCAGGTAGGCTAGAGTGTAGGGATATAGTCCAGAGTAACCTAGACAAATTAGAAGATTGTGTTAAAAGAAATCTGATGTTCAGCAAGGACAAGTGCCGAGTCCTACGCTTTGTCCAGAAGAATCCTCAGCACAGCTACTGATTAAGCTACTGGGACCAACTGGCTAAGCAACAGTTCTGCAGAAAAGGACCTGGGGATTACTGTTGATGAGAAGCTGGATATGAGTTGTGTCCTTGTTGTTGGAGAATTGCCAGTAGATAGAAGGAAGAGATTATTCCCCTTGATTTGGCACTGGTGAGGAGAATTGTGTCCAGTTTTGGGCCCTCTGCTTCCGAAAGGATCTGGACAAATTGGAGAGAGTGCAATGGAGGGCAACGGAAATGATTAGGTGGAAGGGCACATAACTTATGAGGAAAGGCTGAGGTAACAGGTCTTATTTAATCAGCAGAAAAGAAGAATTAAGTAGGATTTGATAGCAACATTCAGCTACCTAAAAGAAGGTTCCAAAGAGGCTGTTCACAGTAGTGACTGTGTTGTGAAACACTGGGGAAGTTCCAGAAGACTGAAAGGAAACTAACATTGTGCCATTATTTAAAAAGGGTAGATGGGTGTCGAAGCAAAACACACTCTTCTCTGTTTAGGCGGCTAACAACTGATTTGCTTTATTGATCAGTAAAGCAAAGTGAGCCAAACGTGGTCCCAGCAAAGCCGGGCCCAGTAAAGCTGCTAATACAATCAATCCTAGTATCTTTATACCCTTAGCCAAACAGTCTGACGTCAGGGCATCCAATTACAGAAATCCTCAATTAAATTTGGAAAAACAAAGCCTTATCAACAAGATGGCGGACAGGTACGAGGGAATACATCTCCTGTCCCAACCAGCCCAATTAACACATACCAATAGCCCATCCTGTAGGCCTCTTCTCACGGAGTGACAGAAAGTTCACTCTGGTCTACGTGCTTGAGAGAAAAGCTGAAATGGTTTCTGATATACAAAATGGCTTCTAGTTAAACATAAAATAGCTTCTACATGGGGTAACTTGAGTTTAGGACTTTTATTCTGACACTGAGCTTAGGCAAGATAATGGCATGGATCTTAATAATTAAAGGAGGGTGATATAATTAATGTAAATCAACATGAGTTTATGAAAAACAGATCCTGTCAAACTAACTTGATATCTTTCTTTGAAGTGATTACAAATTTGGTTGATAAATTCAATAGTGTTGATGTATCATAATTTTGCATAGCATGTGACTTGTTACCACATGACATTTTAATGTAAAAAATTAGAAAAATATAAAATTCATCTTGAACATCTTAAATGGAATAAAAGCTGGCTAACTGATAAGTCTCCAAATGTAATTTTAAATGGGGAATCATCATTGAACAGGTGTGTTTCTAGTGAAGTCCCACAAGGATCAATCCTTGGACCTGTGCTATTTAACATTTTTTATTAGTGGTCTGGCAGAAAACATAAAAACATTGATAAAAGTTTGCAGAGAACACAAAACTGGGGGGAATGACAAATAACAAAGGGAACAGGTCATTGATCTGGATGGCTTAATAAGTAGGGTGCAAGCAAAGAGTGTGCATTTTAATATGTCTGAATGTAAATTCATTCATCTAGGACAAAGAATATAGGCCATACTTATATGCTGGGGGGCTCTATTCTGGGAGGCAGTGAGGGTACGTCTAAACTACATGGCTCCGTCGATGGAGCCATGTAGATTTGTTGTTTTGGCAAAGTCAAATGAAGCTGCGATTTAAATGATCGTGGCTTCATTTAAATTTACATGGCTGCCGCGCTGAGCCGACAAACAGCTGATCAGCTGTTTGTCAGCTCAGCGCGCTAGTCTGGACACTCCCCTGACAACATCAAAGCCCTTTGTCGGCAGCTCCGGTAAACCTCATTCCACGAGGAATAACGGGGCTGTCGACAAAGGGCTTTGATGTCGGCAGGGGAGCATCCAGACTAGCGCGCTGAGCGAACAAACAGCTGATCAGCTGTTTGTCGGCTCAGCGCAGCAGCCATGTAAATTTAAATGAAGCTGCGATCATTTAAATCACGGCTTCATTTGACTTTGCCTATATGTCTAATCTACATGTCTCTGCCGACAGAGGCATGTAGTCTAGACACAGCCTGACTGTATAAGGCCATGTGTACACAAGGACATTTATTTTGAAATTACTACATTTGACTTAAGAACTCCAAATTTTAACAAATTCAAACTTGCGTGTCCTCACTACAGAGAAGCAACAAAATTAGTCTGAGGCAGGCTCTGTTAATGTACCTTGAACTCAGAGTCCCAGGAAGCACTCTAGGGAGCTGTGGGAGGCCTCTTCCAGGCCTATTAGTTTGAATTAGTGGCACCAGAGCATCCACATTAATATTACTTTGAACTTACAAGTTCGGAATTAGTGTTATTCCTGATGAAAACCAGGAGTACAGAGTTCAAATTCCATAGCCTGTTATTTTAAAACAACAAGCTTGGTAGTGTGGATGCACCACTTACTAATTTGAATTTGGTGGGGGTGGATATTTTGGACTAAAGTCTTAGGGTACGTCTAGACTGCATTGCTCTTTTGGGATACTGGAAGTACAGGCAGTCCCCGAGTTACGCGGATCCGACTTATGCCGCAGTTACGAACAGGGCCGTTCCTCTCCCTGGTCTCCAGCAGACCAGGGAGAGGAAGCAAAGCGGCGGAACACGTGGGCAGCGGACAGGGCCAGGGGCCCTGCAGACCAGGGGGACGGGGGGGGGGGGGGGCAAAGCAGAGCCAAGCCGCGGAGCGCGCGATCAGCTGACAGCCCAGATGCGTCTGGGCTGTCAGCTGGCCGGGCGCTCCGCGGCTTGGCTCTGCTTTGCCCCCCCCCCCCCCCCCCCGGTCTGCAGACCAGGGGAACGGGGGGGCAAAGCAGAGCAAAGCTGCGAAGCACGCGGGCAGCGGACAGCTCAGACGCATCTGGGCTGTACGCTGCCCGCGTGTTCCGCCGCTTTGCTCCCCGTCCCCCTGGTCTGCAGACCAGGGGGACGGGGGCGGGGGTAAAGCAGAGCAAAGCCACGGAGCCCGAGGGCAGCAGGACAGCCACGGCGCGTCTGGGCTGTCCCGCTGCCCCCGTGCTCCGCGGCTTTGCTCCGGACACCTGTGGTACAGCAGCTGGGGCGCTGCCAGTTGGTCCCATAGCGCCGCTCTGGGCACTACTGGACCAACCGGGCAGCACCCCAGCTGTTCTGCCCCAGGCGTCCTGATTCAGCCACTGCTGGTCAGATTCAGCAGCGGCTGAATCAGGACGCCTGGGGCAGAGCAGCTTGGGTGCTGCTGGGTTGGTCCAGTAGCGCCGAGGAGCGGCGGCGCTACTGGACCAACCCAGCAGCACCCCAGCTGCTCTGCCCCAGGCGTCCCCAAGTCAGCCGCTGCTGAAACTGACCAGTGGCTGACTACAGGAAGCCCCTGCCCCGGGCTTCCTGGAATCAGCCGCTGATCAGTTTCAGCAGCAGCTGACTTGGGGATGCCTGGGGTTCTTAAGTTGAATCTGTATGTAAGTCAGAACTGGCGTCCAGATTCAGCCGCTGTTGAAACTGATCAGTTTCAGCAGCGGCTGAATCTGGACGCCAGTTCCAACTTACATACAGATTCAACTTAAGAACAAAACTACAGTCCGTATCTTGTACGTAACCCGGGGACTGCCTGTATCCTGAAATAATAATGCTGTGTCTTTAAAAGCATCAGCTATTTCCCAAAATAGCAGGTGCACTATTCCAGTGTCCCTATAACCCTTGTTCCACGAACGGTAAGGGATTTGTCAGAATATTGCCTTATTTTGAAACTAAATTTCAAAATAATTTCTTTTGATTTAGATTCGGAATAAGCTATGCAGTTTGCGTAGTGCAATTTGCATAGCTTATTCCGACACAAGGGTGCTGTCTAGACAAACCCTAAGGCTGTGTCTAGACTAGCCACTTTTTCCGGAAAATCAGCCGCTTTTCCAGAAAAACTTGCCAGCTGTCTACACTGGCCGCTTGAATTTCCGCAAAAGCACTGACTTCCTACTGTAAGAAATCAGTGCTTTTTGCAGAAATTCTATGCTGCTTCCGTTCGGGCAAAAGTCCCTTTTGCGCAAAACTTTTGCGCAAAAGGGCCAGTGTAGACAGCTGAGATTTGTTTTCCGCAAAAAAGCCCCGATCGCGAAAATGGCGATCGGGGCTTTTTTGTGCAAAAGCGCATCTAGATTGTCCACGAACGTTTTTCCACAAGAGCACTTTTGTGGAAAAGCGTCCGTGCCAATCTAGACGCTCTTTTCCAAAAATGCTTTTAATGGAAAACTTTTCCGTTAAAAGCATTTCTGGAAAATCATGCCAGTCTAGACGTAGCCTAAGTGTATCAGGGCTCAATGATTTGGTTTGAGGTAGATAATCAGCTGAACATGAGCTCCCTGTGTGACACTGTGGCCAAAAAGAACTAATTTGATCCTGTGGTGTATAAAGAGAGGAATCTCGAGTAAGAGTAGGGAGGTTGTTTTACCTTTACTTTTGGCACTGGCATGACTGCTACTGGAGTTTGAATAATGTGCAAAAAATAAGCCTTTGAGCAACATACTGAACAACATGGAGAAAACAAAACATTAACTGAGCAATGTCCATCCTATGTACCGAACAACAGCCCATGTGTGTCACCTGCAAGCTCAAATGGTGATCACCATATCATAGCAGTCCTTGCGCTTGTGAGTCTTGCTGCCACCCTGACATGTCTTGTGGGAAAAAATCAATTAAATAATTATGCATATTCATAATGACTCTGGATAGGCAGCTTTAATTCTGGTATTGCCTCACTTTTGCATGCTTGATTTTACAATGTCAACACATTTCTTTTAACACATTTTTTGGTCTGTAATAGTAGATAGAGACACAGGGATGGTAGGGTTGAAATGGGGGACAGAAGTATGCACATTTGGAGTGGTTGGAGACACTGCTTAATTTGTAATGAGTGCCATGGCTCAAGCAATGTTTTTT
Source organism: Pelodiscus sinensis (assembly GCF_052426305.1). NCBI lineage: Eukaryota > Metazoa > Chordata > Testudines > Trionychidae > Pelodiscus > Pelodiscus sinensis. The sequence goes on along the minus strand of NC_143052.1, from coordinate 142,217,031 downwards.
ATTTTAATAATTGACACATCAAGCTCAGAAGTGCTGGGGCTATGAACTGCCAAGCCCAGAAGTGCCAGGGATATTAACTGGTAAGTCCTGGCACAAATTAAGAACTAGTTGGAGAGCAGCTTTGCCACATGTGGGCAAGCTAGTGATGTAATAGTATAATTGGTTAACCAATTAATCAGTAAGCAAAAGCTTATAGGTTAAATGCTATAGACTAGATGCATTTCCCCTCCACCCACCCCTTGCCAGTAAATTTTTTAGCAGGCTGGCCAGCATCCCGGCTTGTGCCACTTCTGGGACCTACCCCTAATGTGGCTCTGCATTTAAAGTGTATTAGGAGCCAGATGGGCAGGCAGTCCAGTTCAGTTCGCACCAGGTCTGGGAACTCGGACCCCCTCCCCCAGGCAGGGGCTGCAGCCACTCCATGCTGTTGCCTCAGTATCAAATGCAGCAGCACAGGGTGACAAGCAGCTGGTCTGCAAGGGGAGCTGGGTTTTAAACTGGCTCCCCTCACGAACCAGCTCCTGCTTGGCAGTGGCAGGGGGCTCCTTGGAAGTGGGGCCTGAGTGCACGTGCTGCCCGGGGGCTGTAGAATAGTTGAGTAACCGATTAGAACTCGTGTGGTTAATTGACTATTCAATGAACTGATATTTAACATCCCTAGGGTGAGCTTAGCAGACAATGCAAGTGTCTGTAGGGTTCAGATAGATGTGGGGGTGTGATGAGTCAGGGGTTGAGGCATATTATGGCTCACAGATTGAGGTGACAGGCAAGAAACAGGCAGAACTGGTTTTCCCATTCCCGAAAGAACTCTTTTTCTTGTGTGCTTGGCTCTCTTCTAGTAACCAGACTGCTCCCATCCACCAATGCTGCAGGCTCCATGGAGAAAGGGAAAAGCAACAAAGCAGATACTCAGCGATACAGCCCGGTATGTGCCAGGCCTCCATGTTTCCATCCTCACTAGTGCCCAGAGGACAAAAGGGCAGGGAGGAGAGGGGCTTGGTGCAGGAGGCTTTTGTACGCTCAGGAGTCCAGGGTGCAAGGGAAGATGCTGCAGGGACGTTTAAAGAATTGCCATTTCCTTGTTCTACAGGCCTCCATTTTGTGCTGTGTGTGATGTCATCGCTGGAGGGGTGTTGCAGTGCATGCTGGGTAATGCACAGGTAACGGACACGCTAGAAGCCTCCATGCCCCTGCTGGCGGGTGGGAGGCAAGTTTAGCGGTGACGGAAGAAAAGGGGCATTTGCCCCCCGGGCAGGTTCACAGTGACACAATGTCTTAGTGGTCCCCACCCTTTCCATGGCCAACTCGGTGTGCCCCTTTCATCTAGCTGAGCCTGTTCTCTGGCACCTTCTTTGCACCCCACTCAACATCATAACCTTCCCCAGCCCCCTCTCCCTGCCTCAGTGTACTCTGGCCCCTTCTTAGTGCTGCCTCCACCTCTGCATACACACCCTCTACTCTCTTGCCCCCAAGTGCATGTTAAGTCTTCCACTTTGCTCAGACATCTCCCTTGATTCCCAGGGTTTTCTTATTTTGCTGAACCATCTCTTGCTCATCGGCTAGCTTTGTGTCTGTCTGTCTGTCTGCTGCTTTGTCTGTCTATCCACTGGTGGGATGTATGTTTGTGGCAATGTGACAGCTTTTTGAAATAGGCATAACTTAACTGAGCTACAACGCAAAGTTATAATGGGGTGAGTGGTAGCAGGGCTGAGAGAGAGTTCTGTGAGCATCATGGTTCCTAGGGTTCTGAGATGCAGCAGGAGCAGTCTCTTTGGTTTTAAGATCTTGGTGAGTCAGTAATCCAGGTGACAACTTCTCCCAGGCCTGACAGTGAAGCAGCACAGTGCCCCATGGGCAAGTTGGATGTTAGACTGGGATACACTCCTGACAGGGACTGCAGACTTGGCAATAATCATGGGAGTGGAAAGGGGGAAGAACATGCATAGGGAAGGAAGTACAATATGCATGTAGAGAAAATAACTGATTTTGACCCTTCTGAAAAATCCAAATAAAACTCTGTTTCGGGCTGAACAAGCCCTTTCATCTATTTTGATTTTAAAATAGATTTCAAGTTTTAAAAACAAAGTTGAAATAAAGTTCTGCACAATGTTATTTAGAACTAAAGCATCTGAATGTTTCATTTTGAAAATGCCTAAAGAAACCATTAATCTTAATAGTAACATGATTATTCAATGGTCCTGGAGGCGGGTCCAGTAGGCAGTGTGCTCCTGGCCCCACTCATCCCTGTGCACACTGGCTCCTGCGGGGCAGCAGCAGCACAAGGCAGCATTAGCCCCTGTTCATAGGAGGCCCGAGCTCCCTGTAGTCAGAGGCTGTGCTGGCATCCTGCCTCCCTCCCTTCTAACCCCCATACTGCCACCTCTGATACAGAGGCAGCAATGCAGCCAATGGGTGTGGGGGAAAGGAAGCTCTGTGAAACCAGCATGCATGGATAGCCAGTTTAAAAGCTTGTCCCCTCACCCTCCATGCTCCTCTATCAGAGGCAGCAGTACAAAGTGGGGGGAGGCTTAAAAGCCAGCTCCCCGTAGGCACTGGCTCCTACCTCCTCTGCTGCCTCTGAAACAGGCAGGAAGAAGGGAAGTGCGCATGTTATCTAGATTAACCATATGCCCAGACTCATTGGTTAGTCATTTGCACAACTATAAGCTAACTTCCCTAAATAAGACCATAAGATCTTTAGGACAGGGACCATCTCTTTGTTCTGTTTCTGTGCAGTTTATGGTACAACAGGATATTAGGCCATGACCAAGATCACCAGGCATTGCAATAATACAAATAAATAATAAAACTTTTATTTTTACCAAAAGCATTCAGTGAATTTGGCAAATTTTGAGATGTTTTGGAAGACCAAAGTCTGCATTTAGGAGTTTGTGCATAACTGTATCTCCTGGGAGGTACCTTGCAAGATTGATCCAGTGTTTTTGGCTCAATGGCTAATCTGTGGCTCAGTCTATCACAAATTCTCTGTGGCTGTCTCCAGTTCCAAGTCTAACAGTCTGTGCTGCCTTGTCACCCCCTGAGAAAGTTAAATCCAAATCAGGATTTAAGGAGACAATCGCAGAGGGGACTGCTGGCTATCTGGGGTGGGTTGATCAGGCTGAGTTGACAAAAAAAATTGAGGACAGATGGGTCCTTCAGCAGCAATGGCAGCTATAAGTTTGAAGTGCAGGAAACTTGCCTTTACTGACTGTCTCTCTCTCTCTCTCAGGATTTTCTGCTGAAGTGAAGGGCCTGGCTACTCCTCACCTCAGAGAAGAAGCTGGATTCCCGTGACTGCTGGCTCTTCTGCTTCCTTCAGTGATGGTTGCATCAAAAGCAGCTAAAAAACCAGCCATGAAACCAAATGTGGCATTAATTCATCCAAGTATCATTCCAGTTCAGCCACCTCTGAGGCCAGGAATAAGCTATTCCACTAGGGGATTTCCATCCAGCAGATGGGAGAGTGAAAAGGGAGCACTTTGTTTGTTTTTATTCCTGACACAAAACTTTCCCCATTGAGTCCCCTGGAGGTAGGCTCACTCAGCCTATTCATGGTCTTTATTTCTTGAGAAGGCAGCACTTGATTCCATTCTTGGGAAGGCAAAGAAATCCACTTCAGGATTGCTGTCATAGGACATTGAATATGCCATTGACTTTAAAGGTCATTATTATAGTCTTATCATTGAAGACAAGTCCAAGGCCCTGAAACAACTGAGGCTGAGCCTGTCCCCTCAGACTGTCTTTGCTCCTTCCTCCATCTCTCACCACACTGCATAGTACTAGAAACACTGGCCAAGTGGGAGTAATTTCTTTTACAGTTCCTGATGGGCTTCACAGCCTTGTCTGTGGAGATTTAGTTTTTTTCCTTGTCTGTGTCTTCTCCCTTTTCTCTATCTGCACTCTGCTGTCGCTGTACCCTGCAATAGCAGGATGTGTAAATGTGAATCTCTGACCCTCGCTCCATGCTTGTAGTGTCTGTGTGGCATCTTGAGCTGGCAATAAAAGGAGACTGTGACCAACTCAGCATGGGCTCTGTGTGTCTGTAGCTGGGAGCATTCATATGTGCATGCTAGAGTCCCCAAGAAACTCAAGTGGCAAGGTCTTGTGATGTCATGACAGTTCAGTCTTGTATGTATTTTTGTCATTGATTGTTGAGGAGTGGAATGGCTTGACAGGAGGAAGGGAGCTGTCTGCACCAAAGGGAGGTGATTTCTTAAACGGCTAGTCCCCAATTCCAAAGCAATCACATCCTTCCCCAGCCTTGCTACATGCCCTCCTCCCCCGATTGCCTAGGGAAGAGAAAAAAGTCAGTCACCAAGGCTGTTGCGGCTGCCAGCCAAGTCACGTTCATGAAAGAAAGAGCTCTCTCTGGCCCAAACCTGCTCAGCCAAGGAGGCAGTGACTCTCGGAGGTAAGACACTTAACAAGACTCCTAGGGCTGCGTCTAGACTGGCAAGTTTTTCCGCAAAAGCAATTGCTTTTGCGGAAAAACTTACCAGCTGTCGATACTGGCCGCTTGAATTTCTGCAAGAACACTGATTTCCTACTGTCTGAAATCAGCGCTTCTTGTGGAAATGCTGTGCTGCTCCCGTTCGGGCAAAAGCCCTCTTGCGCAAATGCTTTTGCGCAAGAAGGCCAGTGAGGACAACGCGGTATTGTTTTGTACAAAAAAGCCTCAATCGCCATTTTTGCAATCGGGGCTTTCTTGCACAAAACCGCGTCTAGATTGGCACGGACGCTTTTCCACAAAAAGTGCTTTTGCGGCATAGCGTCCGTGCCAATCTAGACGCTCTTTTCCACAAATGCTTTTAACAGAAAAACTTTTCTGTTAAAAGCATGTGCGGAAAATCATGCCAGTCTAGATGTAGCCCTAGGAGCATGGCTAGGCAGCTCGCTCTCCCAGCCAAGACACTAACATAGCTTTTACTTCAGCACAGCCTCACCAATCAAGGCTCCTTCCAGCTTACTTCCCCCTTGTGGTGACTGGGAAAGCGACAGAAATAATCACATCAGTTTTCAGCCCCTGCTCTTCTCCCTCTCACCTACAGAGGTACAATATAGGAATATGGGTGGTATGAGCTTTCATGGGCACAACCCACTTCTTCAGATGACCGGTCTACATGTTTTGTTAATCTATAAAGTGCTACCAGACCATTTGTTGTTTAAGTTTATCCTGTACAGACTAACTCAGCTACCCCTCTGAAGCTATAGGAATATGGTTAGCTTTATGTTTGTTTACACGAGCTCTTAGGCAGAATTCCAAGTTAAATGTTCCAAAATATGGCAGAGAGATAGGCCACTGCCTCACTTGAGTTACTGCTCTGGTCTGATAGAGAGACCTAGATATTGCTATATTTGTTTATTTTGTGTGGCTATTGCCAGTACATTGTGCGGGATGAGGATTCCTCAAGACTACAGGGAGCTAGCTCAAAGTCACTTTTCAGAGTAGAATTGTACTTAGGGAAGAATAATCAGCCAGTGTGTCCTGAGGTTAACAATCAAATGAAATTTATTTCAAGTGAAGGAATCAGATAAGAGAGAAGATGACAATACAAGAAGCATTCTAAGTGCAAGCCAATGTGAGAACAACAGGGCAATGGACTGGCAATACAGGCAGAGTTGGAAGGCACAGACACGGACAGGCTGAGAGTTCAGAGAAGTATCTGAGTCCTGAGAATGATTTCCTGCAGCCAGGTCAAGAGAGTTTGCATATACAATTTAGAGCTATGGTTCCCTAAGCTGTTCTCACTGATCACCAAATATGCTGGTTGAGACAAAAGCCAGACAGGCTTTCAGATCTTATGAGGTGAAATGAGTTGTCTCTCTTAGCCTGTTCATCACCACTGAGAGAAGATTTCACTCACTCTTATCAGAGAGCCAGAGCTCTGCATACTGCCCATGATCCTGCATTATCGCTTCACTCACCAAAGTGCCACCACATCCCTATTCTGCCTTGAAAATCTGTTTGTATGGTGAGAAAAGTGCAAATCCTTCTCAATGTCATAGGAGAACTGGCGTCCTGATTATTTTCCTTGCAGAGGATCATTACTACTTTTTTCAGCCACGCTAGGACCTTAGATGCCACCACCCAGGAATGGGCATTACTGTTTCATTGACTGAAATGTGAATTTTCTAGTAGTTTCATATTGCACCTGGTTCTCTCACATCCTGGGCTTTGAAGCTGCAGGAACTGGTCCCAGCCATTTCTCTCCTGTAAGACAGACAAACATAAAATTAAATTCTGGTACAGGAGTGGATTGCAGGCTAAGGCTGCCCTTTGCTGAAGTGAGAAATTAATTAATCAGACACAGCTTTTCACACAGGCTACTGGACTCTGCTAGCTGAGATGTACTGCCAAGCACCAAAGAGAAGCATGACTTTTAAAATCTGGCCACAGATCTGGGGGTCAAGGATGGGATACAAAGACTAATCAAGTTTGGCATCCTTCAGCAGTTTCTACACAGTGGCAGGTTGAAAAAAAAAAAAAAAGAGGTGGTAAAATCCTGGTTAATCAGTTAACTGGTTAAACATTTAACTAGCTAACCAACTAAGACCAGTTGGAGCAGTGCCAGCCTATGGTGCTCCTGCTCCCAGACCCATGGCTGGGAGAGCTGCTGGCTCCTAACCCCTCCTCTCCCCCCTGCCCCAGAGCAGTACCTGCCTGCAGGGTGTTCAGGCCCACCAAGGACAGAAGCTGCTCCAGACGAGAGCAGTCCCTGTCTGCAGTGGGCCCAGCAGCCCCCACCAGTTATCTAGAATCGCTAAGCATTACCATTAATGCTTACCATTAACCTCCCTAGTGGAAAAAAACAAAAAAATCACAACCTCATTTCCTGTGACAGATATGCCAGTCTCCAAACACTGCTAAATCGGAGGTCAAAATTCAGGGTTTATTTGGGAGGGCGGGGTGGGGGCGATGGAGGGAGTGTTCTAGTTAATGCTGATCACCACAAACTATTTCAGTTCTCTTAATTAAAATAAAAAAGTTATTTTAGAAAGAAAAATAAAAAAGCCATCACAAAATCAAACTCTGCAGAATACACACCCAGCTAAACCATCTTCTATGAAAGTGAACCAAAAAAAAAAAAAAAATCAAGAACCTCTCATCTTAGTTCTATGGGATTGTGGTAATTGATTATAATTCAGTTTCCATTGTAATCCTGAATTTGTTCTCTAAAATCCATAAATAAGTTTTAGGCAGATTTCCCTTTACTAGGATAGGTCTAGGACTGAGGTATTTTCTGTCAGCTTTGCAACGAGTTGGACCAAGAGTTCCTCTATTACAGGAGTGGGCAAGAATTTTTGCCCAGGGGCCACACCAGAAGTTATTGAAGTAGCCCTGGGCCACCCCGGAAGAGGCGGGGCCTAAACAGGAAGGGGTGGGGAAGCCCCTTTGCCCCCCCTTCCCACTAGGCACCCATGCCCTGGAAGATGCTTGGCACACTCCCCCACACCCAGGCCAATCAGGGCTTGGGGAGCACAGGAAGCCTCCTCCTGCCCTGTGAGGAGCATGTGGCACTTTGAAGTGCCCCAGGCTCCTCACAGGGCCGGGACAGGGCAAAGGAAGCTTCATGCAGCTCCCCTGCCCCCAAACACTGATTGGCCTGGGGAGCGCGTGAAGCCTCCTCCACTCTCCCCCTTCCCTGCGAGCAGCACTTCCAAGCGCCACATGCAGGAGAGTGCCCGAAGCCTTCTCTGCTCTGCCCCAGGGCAGGAGGAGGCTTCACATGCTCCCCCGCCTCCAGGCCCTAATTGGCGTGGGGTGGGGGAGCAGCAGGGCCTCCGCAGGCTGGATCCACCCGCTTGGTGGGCCAGATGTGGCCCACGGAGGCCCTTTTGCCCACCCCTGCTCTATTATATACTAAAAATACTGGGTTTCATCTGAGTTCAAAAAGAGTTTGTATCAATTAGCTTTACCTGACTTAGGTGGTTGCAATTTACTGTCCAGCACTTAAGTGTCAAAATTCCATATAAGAATAACATGTCTGATATAACAGTCTTAAAAAAGGGCATCAGGTGCCTGCTGCTGGAGGTTTCAACCTACTTTCTCTAAGGGCTAACTCTTCAGCTGGGATAAAGGGGTACAGCTTTACTGATTTGAGAGCTGCACCATTTTTACCCAGCTGAGCATCTGGCCCTCAATTCTCAGTTATGTTGGCAGCAGAGGAAAAGGTCAACTTTTAACTTCACCGCTAGAGGGCTGGCATGGGGAAAAGGAGCGTTTGTCAACAAGCTTTTTTTTTTTAAAAAAAAAAACACAGTGGTAACTAAGGAGGATATTGCACAACTTCTCCTAATGTTAAACATTGTAAAATGAGCTGATCTGGGTGTTTTTCAACCAAGATTTTTATACAAGCTTATCCAGGTGCTCTTTGGTCCACTGATGTTAATTTTTAAAAGCCTTAGGAAAACAAGTAGAAGAAAGCCACTCAAGTCCAGGCAAAAATAATAGACAGTCCTGTCAAACAAATTTGAAAAGATTTAAGTCTAGTGGGTAAAGATAATTTTATGGAGATGCAGATTTAGGTAAGACATTTGAATTAATACCACCTGATATTCTGATTCAAACAAGCATGTACTCAAAATCAATGTCTCAATGCATAAAAAGCTGGGAAAATGACAGGTCTCAGCACATGTAGTTACTGAGACTTAAGTACTACGGATGACTCCACCAGGATTCTGCAAGCATCAGTTCTTGGTAAGGATGTTACATTTAAAATAATCAACTAATTGAGTAGTCGATAAGGGCGCCTCCACCTTTGAAAGTAGCAAGAGACCTGCCGGCTCTTGCTACATTTCAAAAGCAGAAGCACTACAGGGAGCCTGGGGTGAGCTGCAGACTCAAACAGTCCCCTGCTGGCCCTGCACTCCCTGCTTTTGATACATACAAGAGACTCTGGATGGCTATTGTACATTTCAAGAGCAAAGTGCTGCTGGAAGCATGGGGCCAGCAGGGGACTGTTTGCATCCCCAGCTTGCCCCAGGCCCCCCCCAGTGCTTCTGCTTTTGAAATGTAGCAAGAGCAGGGGCTCTTGCTACGTTTCAAAGGTGGAAAGCGCCACCAGTTCCCCGCTGTGCTCCTGCCCCTTATCCCGACGGAGATGGTGCTGATAGAGGTAGCAAGGGTTAGGGGAGCAACCAGTCAAGTCACTAGTAGACTATAAGATCAGAATTTGCTTATCGACTAGTCTAGTTGCTTACATTCCTAGGTCTTGTCCAATGCTATTCAATATTTTTATCAATTGGGAGGAAATTAAAATAATTGATGGTAAAATGTGCAGATGATACAAAGATATAGCCCTCTCTTCCCCTGGCCCAAGAGGGAAGGAGATGCTGATTCTCTGGGTATGCTTACACTGTAGTTAGGCACTAGCTGTGCCAGCTGGCTCAGGCTAGGGAGCTGTTTAACTAAGCCCAAATGTCTATACTGTAATGAAATTAAGCCTGAGCAAGCTGGCATAGGCCAGCTGCAGGTTTTTAATTGCAGTGTAGACATACCCTGAGAGTGTTAATGTGTCTGTTACAGTTATCCATCTTTTCTAATGCAATGTAAGGGAGAGAACATAGAAGCAAATGTTACTATAAATACTCACCTATAACACTGCCCAGCAGTTCTAAACGGTCACAGCCAAAGAAGAGGTGAGATTCACCACTGATATGGGCCACAACTGCTGGCATTCCGAAGGCCTAATTCCACCATGGAGACAAAACAGGAGTCACAAAGAGACAAATAAGCACAAGACCAGTTCTAAGAGGAACTTGGACCAAAGAACAACAGTGGTATCACCATTCCTCCTCCCTCATGCCTCACTTTCTTTTTCCCTTTCCCTTCTTTCTGTCTCGGATCTGGGTCCCATTCACCACACCTGGATTCTGTAGTACTCTTCAGGCCATTATCCCATACAACTGAGAGAAAAGAAATCAGAGTTAAACCAGTGTTTCCTGCATGGTAGTGGAAAGCAGTGAGCCCAGGCACTAGTTCTGGTCTGTGGTATGCTGGTCTCCTGAGGTTCCTTTGGAAAGAGCCAGGAATCAAATCTGCAGGAAATTAAAACCTTAAGGGTATTGAGCTGGCTTGCAATGTGTGTGTTTAAATTACAAAAAAGTCTGAGAGGAATGGGATCCTTCTGTATTCTGATCTACCCTTTTATCCTACTCAGTGCTGCTTCATAGTAGCACTGCTGGGAAAGGAACACAAATCTAACCTCCCACTGCCACAAGGGCTTCTCACCCCATATTTTAGTGCCTCCTCTGTAGTCTCCTTCAGGCGATTCTTCACCTCTGCGGTTGAGGTCATTGCCAGTAGTTTATGGGCTTGCTCTGAGAGTAGCCCAGCCTTCTCTGCTGCCTGAGGAGGGAGACAGAAAATAAGAACAATTGCTCTTATGCTACTTGCATACCAATTACATTCATTTTCATTGTTTGAAGGTATGATGAAAAACAATAACAAAATACTCCTCCTAAGACACTTCTCTTGCAGGGCTGTCTGACTTACTTTCTGCCATTGCCTGGTAACATCCACCCATTCTGAGTAATTTTTTAATATGAAGCTGAAGGGATATTACCTCCCAGGCTCAAAATGTGCAAGTTTTGTTAGGTGGACTTTCAGTTAGCAAGCAGGAGGGGAAGAGGTGTTGTTTTGCTTAGCTGAAATAAAGTACTTAGTTCATATGTTGAAAGACAGAGGAACTGTTGTGAAAATGATGCTGAAGAAGAATATTACAGGCAGTCCCCGGGTTACATGAATCCGACTTACATCGGATCCCTACTTACAAACGGGGTGAGGCAACCCCCCAGCAGACCAGGGAGATGCGAAGCTAGCGCTCCTCCCCCCCCCCCAGCAGACCAGGGAGACGCGGAGCGGCTTTTCTCAGCAGACACCTCAGCTTGAGAATAAAGGACTGAGGGAAGTGAGGTGTGGGAGAATAAAACTGAGCTCTGGAGAAATGGTTGGCTAGAGTTTCCCCTACAATATGTACCAGTTCCGACTTACATACAAATTCAACTTAAGAACAAACCTACAGTCCCTAACTTGTACGTAACCCGGGGACTGCCTGTAATCAGAACTGCAAAGAGCCTGGCAAACACAGGAACTAGGAGTGATACTGCCTGACACAGATCCAATTCAGTAGGCCTAATTGGAAGTTGGTGGGTGATCTTCAAAACAGGAATGTTGGTATAGAAGAGCAGTACATGTTCTAGTTCATTGGAAATAGAAAGTGGATCCTCACTCTTGTTCTATCAGCAAACTTCTCAACCTTCAAACCTGCCACTTTATGATGCCAACAATGTAAGACACAGCATCCCAAATGTGGGACACCTTTATCTTACTGTGTCACTTCATCATGCACAGATTATTAAGGTCTTTACTTATAAAAATCTCCCTGTGTTAATGAGAGAACCCCATTTAAAAAAAAAAAAAAAACTTGAACCAATACTCTCACAACCAATATTCTCCCACGAAGTCCTCAAAATGGACCATCAGCAGGGTTGAACCTGGACATTCCAGACCTTGTCTACATAAAAGCTGCATCGGTACAACTCAACCCTCTGGGGATACTTCTGAAAGCTGCTTATGTAAGTTTAACTTAAACCTGTTCTTAATCAATTTATGCAACTTTAGGTTAAAGTTTAGCAACTTTAGGTTAAATTCACACTTTATATTAAACTTGTGCAAGTTTCTCATGAAGTTAAAGCCTCAATTTAGCAGCACACTCTTCCACTGCTTGAGCTACAGGAATAACTGTTAACTACTATGCGGACCAGCTACTAGGAGAGACCTTGACTTCTTTTCCTAGCAGATTCAACATTTACGAGGAAGAAGCAGAGTATCAGAGATCTGAGGTTGAGTTCTATTTCTGCCCTAAGAGGGGAGTAGATCAAAGCGATTAGAGACAGAACAAGCTAAAGCACATATACCTAAAATACTTATTCTGAAAGGTAGTGACTGAGTAGCTAAAACTTTTATGACCTGAATTCACATGCTAATATTGCCAAAAATAGTTGTGACTTCTCTGCTTTGAGAACTACTGATAACCCTAGTTAGAATCTGAATAATGTATTCTGCTTATCTCTGCATTACAGCCAGAGATCTAATAAAGAGAACAGGCAGAATATCAATAAGGGAAGTGAGGAAAAGAAGAATGGACACCACTTGAAAGCAACCTAAAAGGCATCTCAATTGTGGCTTGAAAGTGGAGCCCACCACGGTCCCTTCCCCAATCTGGCTTCTGAATAAAACTGTAACCCAAGTCAAAAGCTTTTTATAGAAGCAACACCATCCCCTTCCCTCAGTTCACTCTTAAATATTGCTCCTGGCTTTATTACTGTTAGTTGAAATATAATTAATTGTATATCCACTGCCTATTTTGGGGCATCCTGTTAGGGAAGTCACCTTGATCAAAATAACCACCCTAGGCTTGGCAAAAAAAATGCACCAAAGTTACATTTCTACAGAATTAAGGATTGGAGTCACTACTGTGGGAGTCATATTTTCCCTAAAGGAATTTCCTGAAAACTCTAAGTGAATTCTTAACAAATCTGCAGCTGGTAAAAATTAAATTAAATTGCTTCCATAGATGGTAACCCAACACCCACATGCAATAAATCACAACAAATGAATGTAGAAGCAGTAATAACAGAGACAAACTTACTAGCAATATACTGTCTGGGTGGGTGATATCTTCATCCTGGTAAGAGGAGGAAACCAAAAGGTTAAATGTTTATGAATAAGATGCTAAATCTACACAGAGAATTTCTCAGCATATTAACCTTGTCTTCCTTCAGGAATGGAGTCAGAAAAATTCATCTGAGGATAGGGATCTCATTGGAAAATTTCCCACCAGAAAGAGGGAAAAAAAATCCCATTCACCAAAACTAGAACTAGATTATGGAATTAACTATTGATGAAGCATCCACAGATGGAGAGGAAGAGGAGAAACTGAAATTGACTTGGAATGTAGTGCTTCCCTTGGTTTGGACTCTGAACCATAAAAGTCTTCTACCCCATCTATGAAATATCAACCCTTCTGCTCATGCTGCATGTTTGACTGAGGGCAGAGGAAGGGTCAGAAGATGGGGAAATTAGCTGCATGGAGAATTTGTAGAGTACTCACCTGGGACCAGAGGCGCATCCAGAGCTCTCTGGACACAGGCTCCAGGAACTGTGGCTGTGTCATATCCACGGCTGTGAGAAAGCGCATGGCAAAAAGACTGCCTGGGTTTGGAGTGAAAGACAGAAAGACACACTGAGGAGTCACAGGAACAGCACCAACCAATGAAGTCTGCACTAATGTCACATCAAGACAGAGCTTTTAATCTGCCCCTGCCCAGCAATGTCCACGAGAAGCAGAGGTCAGGCATTCATGAAACTCTTGCCAATGTTTATAAGGTTACTTCTGTATGGGATTTCCTTGGAACTGTCCCACGGAGTTAGGGTATGTCTACACTACCCCGCTAGTTCGAACTAGCGGGGTAATGTATGCATACCGCACTTGCTAATGAAGCCCGGGATTTGAATTTCCCGGGCTTCATTAGCATAAGCGGGGAGCCGCCATTTTTAAATCCCCGCTGCTTCGAACCCCGTGTAGCGCGGCTACACGGGGCTCGAACTAGGTAGTTCGGACTAGGGTGCCTATTCCGAACTACCGGTACTCCTCGTTTCACGAGGAGTAACGGTAGTTCGGAATAGGCACCCTAGTCCGAACTACCTAGTTCGAGCCCCGTGTAGCCGCGCTACACGGGGTTCGAAGCAGCGGGGATTTAAAAATGGCGGCTCCCCGCTTATGCTAATGAAGCCCGGGAAATTCAAATCCCGGGCTTCATTAGCAAGTGCAGTATGCATACATTACCCTCCTAGTTCGAACTAGGAGGGTAGTGTAGACATACCCTGAGCTACTGAAGCAGGGTCTAAACAGGCTCTCTAAAAGGAACTTAAGTTGTAATTCACCTACGGGAATGGTTTGTTTTGAATTCAGCCCCATTTCTGCTGAGTAGCTAATTTGAGAGACCATCCTGGTCCTCATGGATCTAGTTATTATTTTTAAATAATCAATAAACTTGATGAATTTTCAACCTATGGGAGCTGTAATCTGTTCACTTCAGTCAACTGCAATGTTTCTGGTGATGGGTGTTTGATCACTTAAGTCACATGGAGTTGGTTCTGCACTCTGCTTTGATGGACATTTTTTTAAAGCAGCAATATAACACTTTCCTGTATGAATTTGTGCTAATATCTGAGATTTTCAGCCTTTGTGAATATTTTCATGAATTTCTAGCAGTTGTCTGAATAGTCACCAATAATATGACACTTTGTAAAAGACTGATCTGAACATTTGCTATTTTTTTTAAATACAGCCATGAAAAAAATATTACAATGCCAGAGCTTGTGGGCTCGCCTCTTACAGTACCCTGAGCTGCTCCCCATTGCAGCTCTGCCAATGCACCTCAATCACAATCTGCAGCAACTCCTTTGCGATCCCATTCCTGGCTCGTCCCTGAGTAGGAATTTCCACTCATGTTACGCTAGGTACTGACTTCATACTATTCATAAATGGAGGAAGGAACAGAGAACATTTAAACTCCTTTTCCCCCTTTAAACTTATTTAAGGTTTGGATCCAGATCATCTGAAATGAAAGTTAGCTCACTGACAAAGCAGACTTCTTTACTTACCTTTTCTGATAACACTCCCAAAGAAATCCTTGGGAATCTGCAGTGGGACCTGGTAATACTTTGCCATTCTCTTTATATCTTTCATCATGTATTCCCCACGTTTAGGTACCATCGCTGGGGGCTGGTTACCTTACAGAAAAGGTGAAATTACAAGATAAAGACACTAGCTATAATAAAGCAGGACTGATCTACACACAAATTTAAACCAGTGTAAAAGTTACTAAAAAATACTAAAAGTGTAAAAATGTAATTTCAGTAAAACATTAATATAAAATTACAATTTTAGTAATTTAATGAAACAGTTGCAACTTTGTGTGCGGGTACTTTGATATCACTTTAAACTTGGGTTACTTCAATTTCACATGCATCAGTAAATTTGCAGGTGTCCAGAAAGAGATTTGTACCACCTACATCAATTTTTAAAAAGACAAATAACCAAAGCTTTTTGGTACAGATAAAGTGCTGTTCATTATAAAGCATTTTACCAATGCTATCCCTATTTTAAAAGTGAGAAACTGAGGCAGAGCAAGATGAAGTGCTTTGAGATGTCAGGCAAATCAAGTCTCCAACAGAGCCAGAAACAAAACTCATGTCTGATGATAGAGCTCTCCTCTGGCATAATTAAAGCACCCTGCCAACGTAGCACTGTTCACACCGATGCTTTTGCCAGTGAAACTTTTGTCGATTGGGTTTCTTGCCCCCCCCAATAAAAGTGCTAGTGAAGAAAAAACCTTAAACCTCTAAGCACAATGGCAGGGTTCCAGCCGTGCCTCAAAGTGGCTCAATGATCTGTGATAGTCTCCACAGCATTCATTTTGAGGTCTGTGGTGAGCTTCCTCACAGCAATGTTCACTGTCTTATAGCCATGATCTGCCAGGGGTTTCACATACTCTCTGTCAGGGTTCAGGAGCAGTGGAACACCTACCAGTCTCCTTCATTATGCCTCCAAGCAAAGCAGGACGAAAACGCAACTCAATGCTCCAGTGGTGCCGGTACCGGCAAAGCACCTGCAAAGTGAAAAGTAATAATGGATAAACAGTGTCTAATGCTCGCAAGAAAGGCCAGGGGCCCAGTGCCTGACAGAAGGCAGGATCTGGGCACTGAAATACATTCAGTAGATAAAAGCCTGATCATCTGAGACTATTAGAAATCAATCCTGTGATCAGCAATGCAGCTCAGATCTTCTTTATAATAGTGATACTGTGAGAAAAGTATGTAAATTCCTATAAAGGGACCAGGGTTTAAAATACTAAGCAGCCCTAAGCCCTGTGAAATGCACTCAAAGATACCCATTGAGATAAACACACCATTGTACTCTGGTTTCTCCCTGGAGTAGGAAAAAGAAATACCACATCAGATTCATTCGTTTCTTTTAAAGCGGGAAAATTGCAGCATCTCCACTTCCTTTAAGCACTTCATAAGTACAAATGAGATCAATTTCCTCTCTCACATCTACAGTAATTCCTCGCTTAACAAGTGCTCGCTTAACACCTTTTCACGATAGCATGATTTTTTTTTTAGGGAACATTTTTCGAACAACACGACCGTCCCCACAATAACACGATTTCCCCAACCGGCTGGCCAGTACCCAGCAGCTGCGCGGGGCTTCCCCTGCCTCCTTGCAAAGCAGCGGAGGTTCGCAGTTGGCTGCGCTGTTCCCCGGCGACCCCCTCTGGCCGGATGCCTCACTTCCTCTCCTCTAGCGCCCGCTTGCAGCCCATGGCTGGGTTTCCCCAGCTGGCTGGTCACTGGCAGCTGCGCGGGGCTTCCCCTGCCTCCTTGTGTCAGGCCACCGCTTTGCAAGGAGGCAGGGGAAGCCCCATGCAGCTGCCCACGACTGGCCCGCTGGGGAAACCCAGCCACGGGCTGCAAACAGGGGGGCAGAGGAGAGGGAGAGAGGCATCCGGCCAGAGGGGGTCGCTGGGGAACAGCACGGACAGCTGCAAACCTCCGCCACTTTGCAAGGAGGCAGGGGAAGCCCCGCGCAGGTGCTGGTGACCTTCAGGTGGGGAAACCCAGCCGTGGGCTGCAAGCTCCCTCCCCTCTCTTTCCCTTTCCTTCCCCAGAGCCAAACATTTCCCCTCCTTGCTGTAACCCAGTCCCCTTTCTCCTCCAACCTTATGTCCCACTCCCAACAGACATCACCGCTTGAAACAAAACCCCCACCTTGTCCATTATTTTCAATGGGAAAATTGACCCCGCATAACACGTTTTCACTTAACACAATCATTTTCTGAAACATATCTAAAGAGTTAAATGAGGAATTACTGTATTTCATCCAGGATTAGGATGATATATATGCCACAGGACCCAGCTATGGAGTCATGTAATAAAATGAGAATCTCAGTTTTCATTTGGAAAAGTAAGAAATGTGATGCTCGGGGGCGTGGGTCACTGGCAGTGGTAGGAACTGAACCCAGGATGTCTGGATCTACTGCTTTGAGTCAACTAGTAACTCAAAAGCTGTACCTTTATAAACTTCACTGATCCAGCTACTACAGAAAAAAAGCAACACTTAAATTATACCAACAAAAGTGGTATTATAGACATGTCTTATGTGGCTCAGGGTTGTGGAAAAAAACACCACCCTAAGCAACATATGCTACATCAACACAAGTGCTGGTGTGGACTAGGGATGTAACAGTGTAGTTGATTAACCAATAAGCAAAAGCTTATCAGTTAATGCTATAGCCTACACGCATTCTTCTCTCCCCCCCCCCCCAGTAAATCGGAGGCAGGAGCACAGGGTGACAAGGCAGCCGGTCTACGAGGGGACCTGGTTTTTAAATCCGTTTCCCTCACGGACCAGTTCTTGCCCTGGCATCCTGCACTGTTACCTCTAACACAGAGGCAGCAGTGTGGAGTGGCAGAGGGCTAATCGGGAGTGGGGCCAGAGTGCATTGGCTGCTGGCCCCACCCTTGGGGACTAAAAAATAATCGAGTAATCAATAAGAATTCATGAGGTTACTTGACTATTCAATTAACTGATATTTAACATCCCTAGTGAGGGCAGCACTATGTTGGTGGGAGAACTTCTGCCGACATAGCTACTGCTGCATATGAAGGTAGTTTTATTAGGTCTACAGAAGAGCTGGCATACAGTGGCTATACCACGGGTGGGCAAATACTAACTTGTGGGCCAGATCCGGTCCACCACTGTTAGTTCCAGGTGGGCCTCTACCGCTGTATTTACCTGTACAGCTGCAGGTACCAGCAATCGCAGCTTTCATTGGTCCCAGATTGCTGTTCTCACCAGGCTCTTAATACATTTGAAAGACTGAAGCGCAGCAGGGGACACTGGGCACGAGCTGAGAATCAGCTGTTCATCTCCAGTCCAGCGGCCCCCTCCCCGCCCCCGCTCTCCCTGGAGATGGAGGTGGGGGAAGAGGGGGGCAGAATTAGTTGCTTACATCCCCGGGGGTGGGGGCAGGAGTGAAACAATGCCATGGCATTAGGGTAGGACCATGAAGGATCATTTGTGAAGTCTATCTGCAACCTCAGATTGTCTTAATTTTACCTTGATGTCATTTTCATGGTTAGCAATCTACATACCATCCAATGCACCACCAAAAAAAAAAAAAAAAAAGTCCTGAGATTTTGGAAATGATACCATGGGCTTGAGAAATCCCTGAAAAACCTGGGTTAGACAGGTATGCTGTCAATGTTTGTATCCCTAAAGTCACTTTTGTGTCTTTTCTATTGTTAAGATTTGTTTCTTTGCCCTTTTCTCCCCCTCCCCTTTTCATTGGCAAACATTGAAACAGATAGTTAAGAAAAAATGTGCAAAGACAACACAAAAAAGTTTTACATTTTCAACCAACAAAAAAACCCCAAAAAACAGACCTCTCCCCAAGACACAAGAACAGCACAGATAACCCTATCCAAAACTCTTATTTCTCTTCAAAAAATGTGGAATGATGTTGCAATTCAACTCCTCCCACCAAAAAAAGTATGTGTTTTCCAGCTAACGTTAGGCACAAGGCCAGGCTCCTCAAACGATATTGATTTCACTGCCTTCCGTGGGGAAACATTTACTCCAAAGGCCCTGTGTAATGAAGATGAAATCGGGCTCATGACCTGTGCTCCAGTAACCATTGGAGAATGTTAATCGTCTCTAAAGCATAATGACCAACTTTCTCCAGTGCACGCATCGCTGGCTCTTATCCAATGGTACGAGCTTTGCTTGCTCCAGGGAAGGCCATACACAGCCGTGGAAGAAAACAGGAGCTGAACTCCTGCAGGGAACAGACCAAGAGCGAGCTGGCCCGCACAGGCCCTTGAGAGGCCCGCGCGTGAGCACACACCGGGGGAGCGGGGACCCACTCTACACACGCCGCTGGCCGGAGGGGAGCAAAGAGCAGACACTCTGCAGCCAGCCAGGGACGCGCCAGCTGCAAGGAGCGGGGCGCGCGGCGGGCCCCGCGAGCTCGGAGCGCGGGAAACAGCGGGGAGGTCCCGGGGCTTGCACCGGCCCGGCCCCTACCTCGAATCCGAGCCAGGAATAGGGCGACACCACGTCATAGAAGAGTTCCACCAGCTTCCCGCCGCCGCCCGCCGCCATTGCCCGGCCGGGTCTGCGCGCCGCTGCCTCGGTGCCG
This sequence comes from Pelodiscus sinensis, assembly GCF_052426305.1. NCBI lineage: Eukaryota > Metazoa > Chordata > Testudines > Trionychidae > Pelodiscus > Pelodiscus sinensis. Next base: position 142,197,762 of record NC_143052.1, on the reverse strand, counting down.
CCGCCGGGAGGCGCTGGGCTCTGCTGGCGCCGGGGCGCGGCTTTGCAACCGCGCTGCCTCGGCCGCTGCAGGGCCGGCCCAGAGCCCCGCCCGCCCGGCCATTGCGAAACGGGCACCCCACATGTCCGCCCCTGCCGGTCACTAACACACACCAGCCTCGGGCCCCCAACTTCCTAATCCCCCCCCCCGTCCCTTCCCTGAGGCCCCGCCTTCTCTCCCTCTCACCGGGCTGGGGCAGGGACTCTGGGGCTTGGGGAGGGGAGGCCTGGGGCGGAGGGGCGTGCAAGAGGCGCTGATGGTTCTGGAGTGGGGTGAGTAGTTTGGGTTGCAGGATAGAAATGTAAGCAACTAGTCCACTAGCCAATAAGCAAAAGCTGACACAGTAGCACTTCTGCTTGCTGCCTCTTTCACATAGAGGCATAAACCATAAAATTGTCTTAACATGACATCTATGCTCGATTTCTTTACTTGACACAGATTTCCAGTGTGACCTCTCTACTGTAATTTCCCATTTCTGAAGATGGGATAATGCTTTCCTATCTCACTGAGGTGTTGTGAAAGTAAATCCAAAACTAACTGGGAGGCACTCTGCCTGATAGTGTGGGAGCAGTGCCATACAAATATCAAGGTGGCTGGCGAGTGTCAATTATTATCAAAGTGGCCCCTAAATTGTGCAGAAAACAATTTTATTATTATTTAGCAAGTAGAGGTTTCAACTGTTAGGATATAACAACATATGGTCAACATGTAGATTAGATGTAGCTGTGTTAGTCTGGTCTTGCTGAAACAAAAGACAGGACCATGCAGCACTTTAAAGACTAACAAGCTCATCACCTAATAAACCATCTTGTTGGTCTTTAAAGTGCTGCATAGTCCTGTCTTTTGTTAAAACATGTAGATGGTATCATGAGCTTTCGTGGGCACAGCCCACTTAGGATATAGATATTCAGGCCTGCTTAGTATGGCCTATATTTGAAGAATTTAGGTATATTCTTCCAGGGGTATAAAAGCAAAGAACCAAAATCACAATCTATATGCGATGGTATGAGGCCTTGTTCCTTTTGGCTAAGCAGCAGGAACAGCCATAGGCTAGGAAACCTACAGTCACCTCTTGGCACATTCCAAACCAGTCATATTGAAATAAGGCAATTTGGAGATGTTGGAAAAGCGATCCAATCTAACACCTCCAGATAAAAAGAAGAGCCTTAAAGAAACCTTAGGTTGATAGCTTTGTGTCTGGCAAGGACCCACTTACCAATAGTTGGGGTTATGAAAAACTCATTTATTTATTGCTTTGTTGTTATACTCTCTGGCTGCGTCTAGACTGGCAAGTTTTTCCACAAAAGTAACTGCTTTTGCGCAAAAACTTGCCAGCTGTCTACACTGGCCGCTTGCTTTTGTGCAAAAGCACTGATGTTCTACTGTCTGAAATCAGTGCTTCTTGCCCAAATGCGTTGACGTTCCCGTTTGGGCAAAAGCCCTTTTCCAGAAATGTTTTTGCACAAGAGGGCCAGTGTAGACAGCTGAAAACTGTTTTGCACAAAAAAGCCTCGATGGCGAAAATGGCTATCAGAGCTTTCTTGTGCAAAACCGCATCTAGATTGGCACAAACGCTTTTCTGCAAAAAGTGCTTTTGCGCAAAAGCGTCCGTGCCAATCTAGACACTCTTTTCCACAAATGCTTTTAACGGAAAAACTTTTCCGTTAAAAGTATTTCCGTAAAATCATGCCAGTCTAGACGCAGCCTCTGTCTCTCTAGTGTTTGTATGGTTCTGTTTCTTTTATTGTTCTCTCTCCTGTATACTTAATTTTGTTGGGTGTAAACCAATTAAGGTGGTGAGATATAATTAATTAGATAATCATGTTACAATCTGTTTATCTGGAAATGGGTGACGGGGAGAGATCACGAGAGGTTTATCTGTTGTGTTCCCTCTCTCTGGGCCATCTGGCATTGGCCACAGTTGGCAGACAGGATACTGGGCTAGATAGACTGTTGGTCTGACCCCATATGGCCGTTCTTATGTTCTTATTGTATCAACAGGGGAAGGGAGGGGGAAAAGCAAGGGAGGGGTGACGGAGGAAAGGCACAGAGGAGCAATGTAGAGGCCCTTTGTGGGGGAGTCCAGGGGGGAGTGTCACTGGGGCCTTGTGTGAAACTCTCTCTCAAGGCCTCTTGGATATGCACAGCCCCCTGATGGGTACCAGATAGCCCTCCCACCCTGGCAGGAACATCTCCCCCTTCTTCTGTGGGAGACACAGCAGTCTGTCACCACTTGCGGGATGTTCTGCTCACCACTGTCCAAGTGGGTGAGGAGGCAGTGGAACTTCCCTTTCAGATGGTCGAAGACGCCCTCCACAACCATACGGGCCCTGCTGAGGCTGGCATTGTAATGTCCCTTGCTTTAGTCTAGGTGTCCCATGTAGGATTTCATCAGCTAGCAGAGCAAAGGGTAGGCAGCATTTCCCACAATGAACATGGGCATGCCCACTTCCCTGAACTTGATGGTGTGGTTGGGGAAAAAAGTGCTGGGGTGCAGCTTCTGAAAGAGGCTGGAATTGTGGAAGATGTGGGCATAATGTGCCTTCCCTGACCACCCGACATTGTTGGTGAATTGGCCTCAGTGGTTCATGAAGGCCTGCAGCATGACTGAAAAGTAACCTTCCGGCTGACATATTCGAAGGCCACCACTCCCCCACCTTCCCTAGGAAACCCCATGCCAGCAGTTCACCACCCTCCTGGGACAATAGCATGAGAGCATCATACCTTCATGACCATGGCCCCGACGGTTCATCTCTCCACGTTGAACTGGTTCCCAATGGAGCGGTAACCGTCCAGTATGGCAAGCTTCAACACGCGATGGCCACACGCTTCTGGAGGGGAATGGCAGGTCACATGTGGGTGTCCCATCCTCTGAGGGCAGGGGTGAGCCACTTGCACTGCTCCAGGAAGGTGTCCTTCCACATGCAGAAGTTCTGGAGCCACTGCTGTTTGTCCCACTGCTCCATAACAATCTGGTCCCACCAGTTGGAACTACTGTCCCAGTACCAGAAGCGGTTGTGCATAGTGTACAAGGAAGGGTGGGAGAGGTTGTATTACATGAGCAGCACACAAAGAGAGGGGAGGAGGTACTCTACAATGAGCTGGGGGTCCTGTTCCTGCAGGGCCATGAGGGCAGCCTGCAGAAACTGCAGCAGTAGGTGTGGTCAGGGGTCTAAGAGCTGTCGACTGCTCTGAGGCAGGTCTGGCTCTATGGCTGGAGTGCTGTGGTGTCCACAAGGGAAACCAGAGAAGGCAGTGAAAAGATTTTGCTGTCCCTTGAGGGGGTAGTGTGGCGGGTTTTAAGGGTGCGAGCTCCGCACCCCGCTACTCCCCCGCGTCCCGGGGCGGGGCCAGCGGAGCGGGGATGGGGCTCCGCGAACCCACTGCCTCCACGAGTCTAGTTGGCCCTGGATTCGGGGTCCGTAAGTGTGCGAGGGGGGGGCCGGGTGCGATCACCCCTTGCCCTGTACGGGGCCAAAGGGGTTTGGCGGACCCAGCCCGGCGTCCTCCCGGGCGGCCCCCGGCCGGGGCCCGGACGGGCTCTTGAGCCGTCCCTCTTGTCTTAGTCTCTCCGTCTTGTTCTCTCTCGGGGAGGGATAGTGCGCCAGGCTATAACAGCCTCAGGGTCCTACTCCGAGGTAGGGGGTGTGGGGAGTGGGGGACCCAGGCCCGCCCTCACCACCAGGTCCCAGCCCGAGGCCCTAAGTGGGGTGGGTGCTTTAAAGCGATCCCCCCACGGCAGGCGGGGCAGCCGCCCGAAACTCGCCTGTCCACGGGCGCCAGAATGGTCCCGCCTCGGGCTTCTTCCACTCCCCCTCCGCCGGCCCCCCTGGCCGGCGCCAGGTCGAATCACTCACCCCGTCGCAGACGCCGTGCCCGTCCCAGAGCGAGTCGCCAGCTGCCTGCGTCATCCTTCTTTGGTGCCCGGAGGGCTGGGTGCTTGGGGTGCCGGGAAGCCAGGATGGCTGCCCTCTTGCTCCCCCCCGCCCGAGCGTCTCCTTGCCCCGGTTATAGTCGCGGGCGGGTGATGTCTGGGGCGTAAGCCCCGCCTCCTCTGGGGCTCTCTGATCCGGCCCCAGCCGGGGCGCGCCTGTGGCTCCGCCCTGGGACGCAAACCGCGGTGCCCTGACCGGGCGTCTTCCGGCAGCCCGGGGCTTCCCCTGCTTCCCCCGGCGTGCGCCCACCCCTGCTTTCTGCCGCGGCGGGGCCGGCAGCGCAGCGCCGGGCGGCTTTCTGCCGCATGCAGCGGCTGCTTCCTGCTCGGGGGGGGGGGGCCTGTTCCTAGTGCGGACCCTGCCAGGTCCGTCACAGGTAGGCAAAGGAGGGGAGCCTGAGACACAGCTGTACAGGGGAGTCCCTTTAAGCACGAGCCTCAGTTAGCCTTAGGAAGCAGCTCCAGGAAACGAGTGCTATCCTGATGCCCTGCCAGAAGTGCTTCCAGAGCGCTTTAAATGCGACTCAGGCTCCAATCAGTGTGGCTGCTCTATTTCAAAATAGCTCAGTGCTATTTCGATGTGCATTTGTAGTGTAGAAGCGCTATTTCAAAATAAGCTATTTCAGAGTTTCTATTCCAAAATAACTTATTTTGAAATAAGCATGCAGTTTAGATGTACCCTTAGACACTCCAGCTTCTCCTGTACCACAACTAATACCCATCCTTATACAAATGAGGGGTTATGGAAACCAATCTCACCAAATCTGAACAGGTTCTTCTGATCCCAAAGGACCAGCCACATTCCCAGGTCAATTTCCACCTCAGGATCTTACCCAAAAGAGCACACTGTGACAATCCTTTAGAATATAAAATCTAAAGATTTATTAATAAAGGAAAGAAGGAAAAGATTGAGAGTAAAATTGTTGAAGGAAACAAATTACATACACCAATTACAAAGTTCCTAGTGCAGACTTGTAGCAGAGATGGAAAAGTGTGTTGTTTTGTAAGTCCCTGGAACACATCCTCTGTCAAGATGGGTCATCAGTCCTTCCAGGATCAATTCTTAGCAAAGATGCTCCTGAAGTGATGACCTGGAGTGAAAACAGGAATGAAGACACTTGGAGGAACCTCTAGGGCCCTTTTTATAACCTTTCCCATGCGGAGGGAATTCCATTATTCTTGCTGTGTGAAAGTACCTTCCAAAATGGAGTTTGTCATAGAATCATAGAATACTAGGACTGGAAGGGACCTCGAGAGGTCATCGTGTCCAGTCCCCTGCCCTCATGGCAGGACCAAATACTGTCTAGACCATCCCTGATAGACATTTATCTAACCTACTCTTAAAAATATCTCCAGATGTGGGGATTCCACAACCTCCCTGGGCAATTTATTCCAGTGTTTAACTACCCTGACAGTTAGGAACTTTTTCCTAATGTCCAACCTAAACCTCCCTTGCTGCAGTTTAAGCCCATTGCTTCTTGTTCTATCCTCAGAGGCCAAGATGAACAAGTTTTTTCCCTCCTCATGACACCCTTTTAGATACCTGAAAACGGCTATCATCTCCCCCCTCAGTCTTCTCTTTCCTAAACTAAACAAACCCAGTTCTTTCAGCCTTCCTTCATAGGTCATGTTCTCTAGACCTTTAATCATTCTTTGTTGTTCTTCTCTGGACCCTCTCCAATTTCTCCACATCTTTCTTGAAATGTGGTGCCCAGAACTGGACACAATACTCCAACTGAGACCTAACCAGCGCAGAGTAGAGCAGAAGAATGACTTCTTGTGTCTTGCTCACAGCACACCTGTTAATGCATCCCAGAATCATGTTTCCTTTTTTTGCAACAGCATCACACTGCTGACTCATATTCAGCTTGTGGTCCACTATAACGCCTAGATCCCTTTCTACCGTACTCCTTCCTAGACAGTCATTTCCCATTCTGTATGTGTGAAAGTGATTGTTCCTTCCTAAGTGGAGCATTTTACATTTGTCTTTATTAAACTTCATTCTGTTTACCTCAGACCATTTCTCCAATTTGTCCAGATCATTTTGAATTATGACCCTATCCTCCAGAGCTGTCGCAACCCCTCCCAGCTTAGTATCATCTGCAAACTTAATAAGCGTACTTTCTATGTCAATATTTAAATAGTTGATGAAGATATTGAACTGAGCCGGTCCCAAAACAGACCCCTGTGGAACCCCACTTGTTATACCTTTCCAGCAGGATTGTGAACCATTAATAACTACTCTCTGAGTATGGTAATCCAGCCAGTTATGCACCCACCTTATAATAGCCCCATCTAAATTGTATTTGCCTAGTTTATTGATAAGAATATCATGTGAGACCGTATCAAATGCCTTACTGAAGTCTAGATATACCACATCCACCGCTTTCCCCTTAACCACGAGACTCGTTATCCTATCAAAGAAAGTTATCAGATTGGTTTGACATGATTTATTCTTTACAAATCCATGCTGGCTGATCCCTATCACCTTACTACCTTCCAAGTGTTTACAGATGATTTCCTTAATTACTTGCTCCGTTATCTTTCCTGTCACAGAAGTTAAACTAACTGGTCTGTAGTTTCCTGGGTTGTTCTTATTTCCCTTTTTATAAATGGGCACTATATTTGCCCTTTTCCAGTCTTCTGGAATCTCTCCTGTCTCCCATGATTTTCCAAAGATGATAGCTAGAGGCTCAGATACCTCCTCTATCAGCTCCTTGAGTATTCTAGAATGCATTTCATCAGGTCCAGGTGACTTGCAGGCATCTAACTTTTCTAGGTGATTTTTAACTTGTTCGTTTTTCATTTTCTCGTCTAAACCTCCACCCTTCCCACTAGCATTCACTATGTTAGCCATTCCTTCAGACTTCTCGGTGAAGACCAAAACAAAGAAGTCATTAAGCATCTCTGCCATTTCCAAGTTTCCTGTTACTGTTTCTCCCTCCTCACTGACCAGTGGGCCTACCCTGTCCTTGGTCTTCCTCTTGCATCTAATGTATTTATAAAAAGTCTTCTTGTTTCCCTTTATTCCCGTAGCTAGTTTGAGCTCATGTTGTGCCTTTGCCTTTCTAATCTTGCCCCTGTATTCTTGTGTTGTTTGCGTATATTCATTCTTTGTAATTTGTCCTACTTTCCATTTTCTATAGGACTCCTTTTTTATTTTTAGATCATGCAAGATCTCGTGGTTAAGCCAAGGTGGTCTTTTGCCATATTTTCTATCTTTCCAACGCAGCAGAATAGCTTGCTTTTGGGCCCTTAACAATGTCCCTTTGAAAAACTGCCAACTCTCCTCAGTTGTTTTTCCCCTCAGTCTTGATTCCCATGGGAACTTACCTATCAGCTCTCTCAGCTTACCAAAATCCGCCTTCCCGGATTTTGTCATGTGAGCAAGTCACCTGTCCAAGCGTAGTAGCCATTGCTTACATACTGGTCTGAACATCCACAACTAGCAAGAAGGTTCCCACAAGGTGGTCACATAGGTCTTGGTTTCTGTTACTATTGTTTGGCTTCAATCCTTCTTAAGATTCAGTCTCCATGACAACTATCTCCTTTCTGATTTCCAGTATCCAAATGTCCAGATGTCTGATTTCCAGTATCCAAACATGCAGTAACACAGATAAAATCATCACAATTTCATAAAACACATAAGATGAGAATATTCAAATCCATGTGAGCAGAAAGGAACATCAGTAATACAATCTTCCTGAAATTTGCATCATCCTAAATACAGCTGCCTCTTCATCAACATCTGAAAATATCCCTAATTTTGTCATCAAATGTGTTCCTGGTGTGACAAACAAAGACAGAAGGTGCGTTAATGTGCCAACCAGATACCAGCAGAGCGCACTGCAGTTAAACATGCTCTCCTGAGCAATTTCTCCTGGAAATTCTGGAAAAGAGTTCAGAAGGTATTGACTGTGAATTGAAACATGTCAGCTATATTTCCTATCCTAGCACAGATTATTGCAATGATTGAGTTTATTGTGGGCATTATGGGGAATGGATTGATCACAGCTGTGATTTGCATAGACTGGATCAAAGGCAGAAAACTGGCCTCTTATGATATGATCATGGCAGGTATGAGCATCTCCTGTTACCTACCAGTCCTGTGTTCATGGGGAGCCAGGGAGTGAAACTCATGGAAAACCCTCCCTCTCCCCAGGCCTCTGCTAGAATCAAAGACAAAGCAATGAAAAGGCCAGGGAAGACACACCTAAACAAATTAAGGAAACACCCCAGCCTCATTTGCATTGAAGATAGAACAGAGGGACATCTCATTGGCATACAGAATGGAGACCAGCTCTTCCAAAGCAGGAACTGCACTGAACGATGGGATACCGAAAGCAGAGAAGCACTGCCTGGTGGGAAATCTCTGCTCCAGATGCTAATGAACTCAGGCCTACTCACACCCAAATTAGTCATTATGGGTATGTCTACAATACCCCGCTAGTTCGAACTAGCGGGGTAATGTATGCATAGCGAACGTGCAAATGAAGCCCGGGATTTGAATTTCCCGGGCTTTATTTGCATAAGCCGGCCGGCGCCATTTTTAAATGCCGGCTTGTTCGAACCCCGTTCGTTCCACGAGGCGTACAGATAGTTCGGAATGGCTTGCTAGTTCGAACTATCTAGCCCGTGCCAAGTGTAGCCGCGTGGCACGGGGTTCGAACAAGCCGGCATTTAAAAATGGCGCCGGCCGGCTTATGCAAATAAAGCCTGGGAAATTCAAATCCCGGGCTTCATTTGTACGTTCGGTATGCATACATTACCCCGCTAGTTCGAACTAGCGGGGTAGTGTAGACATACCCTATCAGACCAATTCTAGTAATGATCCTATTGACATCCAAAATACTGAAACTGCCTAGTTGCATTGTGAGCTCATTCAAGGAACATCACCCATAACCAGGCGTGATCAGTCTCTATTGTATCTCTTTGTACTATTGTCCTATCCCTATAAAAACTCCTACTCTTACCCAAGAAAAACTGTTCCAATACCTGGATTTCAAGTGCATCAGTTCCATTGAGACGTCTTCATCTCCTGTCTGATCATGCTGAGGGCTCTGCTTGTCTCCTGCCCTCTAGATCCCCAGCTCCCATCACCATCTGGGAACCCCGATTAGTGCAAGCTCTACGGAGTGGTGAGGTCTCTCTCCCTCTCCCTCCGCCCCCCCTCCAAGCATAGCCTCCTGACTCTGCCCTATGTAAACTGTTATATGGTGTAGGTAGCCCTAACATTTGTAATCAGTTTCAATTTAGATTTAATATTGTAACTGTTTTGTGTGTTTGGCTTCCTATCACCACCCAGAAATAAATAACTTTCATTGTTAAGCTGGTTGCTTCTCTCTCTTTCGCTCACTCGTCCTCAAGGGGTGTTGTTTTGGCTTCCCTATTCACTCTGCAGCAACGCTTCTTGTACCCAAACTAAAGTGCCCAAAATCCTGTGGGGTTTGCTCATCGTGTGGTTTACCAGTGAACAATTGTGGTGTGAAAGTGGGGATAGGGAGGTGCTGGACCTGGGGGCTTATGAGGATGGCAGCTTAAAGTGATGTTTAATCCAGCCCACTGAGTCCAAAGGCTCATGAGGGTGCAGTGTGGCACTGCTGTTAAACCCAGCCTGCTGAATCCAGAGATGTATGAGGGATCAGGTTGTGAGTGCTGATTACCCAGTCCTTTCAGACGTGCTCTGTTAGTGGGTGTGAGTGTCTGTGTGTGTTGCTAAGGTGGGAAGAACCCCCTCCTGAGGAATATAGTTACTGCAGCAGAGCTCCAGTTGGAGGGGGAATTGGCAGCAGGGAGAATTCAGCTCCATATGAGAGCACAAGTAAGCACAAGCAGCACACTGAGGGTATGTCTACACTAGCCCCCTAGTTTGAACTCGGGAGGCTAATGTAGGCATTCGAAGTTGCAAATGAAGCACGGGATTTAAATATCCCAGGCTTCATTTGCATCTTCCCGGGCGCCGCCATTTTTAAATGTCCCTTAGTCCGAACTCTGTGCCCGCGACTACACGCGGCACGGAGTAGAAAGTTCGAATTAGGATCTCTAATTCGAACTACCGTTACTCCTCGTGAAGGGCAAGTCATGCATGACCAATCTGATTAGCTTCTATGATGAGGTAACTGGCTCTATGGATATGGGGAAGTCAGTGGATGTGATATAACTTGACTTTAGCAAGGCTTTTGATACAGTCTCCCACAGTATTGTTGCCAGCAAGTTAAGGGAATGTGGATTGGATGAATGGACTGTAGGATGGATAGAAGGCTGGCTGGAAGGTCGGGCCCAGCGGGTAATGATCAATGGCTCGATGTCAGGATGGCGGTTGGTTTCTAGTGGCGTGCCCCAAGGTTCAATTCTGGGACCGGTTTTGTTCAGCATCTTTATTAATGACCTGGATGAGGGAAATGATTGCAAGTTTGCAGATGACACTAAGCTAGGGGGAGAGATAGATATGCTGGAGGGCAGAGATAGAGTCCAGAGTGACCTAGACAAATTGGAGGATTGGGCCACAAGAAATCTGATGAGGTTCAACAAGGAGAAAGGTAGAGTCCTGCACTTGGGACGGAAGAATCCCAAGCATTGGTACAAGCTGGGGACCAACTGGCTAAGGTGCAGTTCTGTAGAAAAGGACCTGGGGATTACAGTGTATGAGAAGCTGGACATGAGTCAACAGTGTGCCCCTGTAGCCAGGAAGGCTAATGGCATATTAGGTTGCATTAAGAGGAGCATTGCCTGTCAATCAAGAGATGTGATTCTTCCTCTTTACTTGGCTCTGGTGAGGCCACATCTGGAGTATTATGTCCAGTTCTGGGCCCCCAATTACAGGAAGGATGTGGATGCGTTGGAGAGGGTCCAGTAGAGGGCAACCAAAATGATTAGGGGGCTGGAGCATATAAATTATGAGGAGAGGCTGAGGCAGTTGGGTCTATTTAGTCTGCAGAAGAGAAGAGTGAGGGGGGATTTGATAGCAGCCTTCAACTTCCTGAAGGGAGGTTCCAAAGAGGATGGAGAGAGGCTGTTTACAGTAGTGACAGATGGCAGAATAAGGAGCTCTGGTCTCAAGTTTTGGTGGGAGAGGTCTAGGTTGGATATTAGGAAAAACTATTTCCCTAGGAGAGTGGTGAAGCACTGGAATGGGTTACCTAGGGAAGTAGTGGAGTCTCCATTCCTAGGGGTGTTTAAATCTCGGCTTGACAAAGCCCTGGATGGGTTGATTTAGTTGGGATTGGTCCTGCCTAGAGCAGGGGGCTGGACTTGATGGCCTTCTAAGGTCTCTTCCAGCTCGATGGTTCTATGATTCTATGATTCTAGGGCCACTGCCAGAGGGGGGTGCCCCAGGTAAGTGCCTCACCTCCATCCTTTCTCCTTGCACGCTTTTTTGCAACCTACCCTCTCCCTGAACATGCACCTACCCCCTCCTGTTCCCAAACTCCCGCCCCATACTCCCTCCAGGCCCAGACTCTTTCCCCTCCTACACGCCAACCCTCCTTCCTGAATCTAAAGCCAGCACCAATCACCCAAGCTCTCTCACAGAGTTTGGCTGGGGGAGAGGTGCAGGCTCTGGGGGTATGTCTACACTACCACCCTAGTTCGAACTAGGGTGGTTAATGTAGTCAATCGAAGTTGCAAATGAAGCCTCGTTGAACGAGGAGTAACGGTAGTTCGAATTAGCCTAATTCGAACTACCTACTCCGTGCTGCATGTAGCCGCAGGCACGGAGTCCGAACTACCGGGGATTTAAAAATGGCGGCACCCTGCAAGATGCAAATGAAGCCCTAGTTCGAACTAGGGTGGTAGTGTAGACATATCCTGGGCGTTCTGGGCATCAACAAATTTCTATAAATCTGACGTCCTGATTCTATGTAGTACAAGAACACAGTGTGTTCATCTGATGGACTGGTTCCCATACCTTATTATAGACTGATTAAGCCCCTCTGTGTGTAATACTAAAATAATAAATGGAAAGAAGACAGTAGGTAGTTTTTCCTTTTTAAGCAGTCTCAGTTGCACCAGCAAAGAGAGATTTCTCCACAGTCAGTTGGACCTGCGATTCTGACTATAAAAGAGGAAGAGGAGGGTATGACCCAGTCATCGCAGGAGCAGCAGGATTCAACTGATACTAACACTGATTGTCTTTTATCTTACTGGTGTCTGCATTCAAACCAGAAAATGTCATTCTGCTCCAGCTACACAGGAAATACAATTAAAGCTGGCTAAGATGTTATGTTTGAATTGGATTCAGACTTGCATACTGAGACTTATATTACAACAGTGACATTGATTTGGGCCTGGGAACAGGTGAAATGGAACTTTGAGTCCCCTTTAATTGCGTTATGCCCATCAGCTGAGATTTCCATTTGATGGAGTTATTAACCCATAGTAGCAATTAGTATCTAAGATTCGGGATAGTATACTATATGCCGCATGGGCTAATGGTGCAATTTTAAAAATGGGTAAGGTAGAAAGCCATATGTCAGGTAAGTATCAAAGAGGTCCAGAAATAATTTGTATTGTGGAAGTACTTTGAACTGGAAGTCCAGGGAGCTGACCCAGAGGGAATTTTGTACATTATGTTCCAAAAAAACCCAGTAGGCCAAATAATTCTTTCCAACCCAAAATATACTTTCAAAAATGAGAACCCTGTCCCTCTGCCCTTCCACTTACTGCCTCTGATCTGCCTGCCCCCTGCCTCACTCCCACTTCACCCCTTCCCCCAAGCCCCACCCTTGCTTTATGTCCATCCGCACTCTCCAAGGCAGCAGAAGCCATGGGAAGTGGAGTGACACAGCAGCCCCCTGCTCAACTGCACAACCATCTCCCAGCTGGGTCATTCTGTTACATTGCAGTGGCAGGAAGTGAAACAAACTTGCCCCAGAGCACTATGTGCTGCTCACCTGAGCCTACATGCTTGGGGGAGCAGAACAGGCTGGGGCTGCAACTGTGGCCTGGGCACTCTGCTTTCCACAGCCATGGGAAGTGTGGGTGGACCTGACCCCTGATGCCACTCCACACCAAGTCCCCCAGGTAATGGCCCCGGCCACAGTGGGCCCTGTGGTTTGGAAGAAGATTTCTTGCTTAAAAATGAGTCTGGGGAAGGCTGTAAAACATGTGTTCCCAATAAGGGTGAATCCATGTCCATAACTCAGGGAATTCCAAGTGGGATTTGGAAGGATAAAACTGAGCTCAGGAGAAGGAGGTGCATTGACCATTTATAAGCTAGGCTATGAAAATGAAGGGGAATATAAAACTTGCATTCAAGCTAAATCTCTAAGTAATGGAAAAATTAACAAATATTTTAAATTAAAACTACAGGCATAAGTAGAAGGTAATACTAATGATTCCTGCAAGATCCTGTAGTATGTCCTGTTTTGGCGTTGCTACTAGTATCACGATTTCATCTGTGCCTGGAGTTTTAATGAAGCAAATTCAAATTATTCATATCCCTGTTGTGTTAAATTAATGTAATTGGTAGATGGGTAAATTTAGCTGCCAATCTGTATAGCTATGTAAAGACCAACCTCTATTGTCCCAGAATAAGATGAGGAATAGATCCTTATGTAATGTTGGGAATTGTAACAGGTTTATTTGGAACAAAAATGTCACATGGAACTAGGTAAATGTTGAAAGAATAGGAAGACAAATTAAGTGGCCAAGGAAGAAGCCAAGAATATGATTAACCTAATACTAAAGAAAACATAAGGTTTAGCAACAGTTTACAGTTTATAAAATACATCAAACAATTAGATTTTCAACAAGATTCTAATTAAACTTAACCAATTAATAGAATACAATAATGGTCAGGGGAAAAAAAAATCAATATATGAGCACAGTCAGGATTTACTTTTGAGGTGCTCTCAAAGGTCTCTTGCTCCATTTACGATGATAATCAAAAGGCTGCTTGCATGTATGTGTATATGTGTATGTGCTCAATGATGTGTGCTGTGTTGACTTGTGCACTTAGTCTCCACAACAGACCCCAAGAGAGCCCCCAAAGACCACAAACCAGATAAGGATCAAAGGTGCCAAGGTTTATTGCTAAGCCTTCGTAACAGTTTGTGACAGTAATAGTTGTCAGTAGACTCCACTGAACTACTATGTACATGTACCCTGTAACAATGGAATGACTCAATCAGTGGGAAATTTCCACTGCCCCCTAGGTCATCCAAAGACTGTCCCCCCAAGACACCACTTTATATACAAGTACAAACAAATCACACCTCACTGCTGACATATCAGGTTGCCACACTCTGATGTTGTCAGGTTACCACCCTCTATAATTACTTAGATACGACACTTCAGCCTGTACCTCCTGGTTTGATTAGATCATCTCTATTCATCATGCTGTCATTTTAGACCCTTTCCTGAATCTGAGTCAGTATAGGTGAGGAGTGGTACTGAAGTCTTTTTTAATGAGCTGCTGGTGCCATGTGTTTTCCACTTATGACCAGTGCCAATTTCTGTTCTACACCTGGGTCTATTACCAAGTAGTGTTTTGCTCTCTCAGATGTGTTTGTGCCAAGTTCTGTGAGCAGGGACCTGCCTCTTGCTCATAGCTTAGGTTTGCTTTATATTAGCTATGTTTTGTCCATTGTTAGCTAGGAGTCAGGCCTCAGACCAGGCCTGTGCTGCCTGTTTTAGGCCTTCATCTTACTACAATTAAAAAGGAAATTATTTGTGCTGCATGTGGTGAATTTGTCATAGAAACTATTGTTAATACCTTATAATTCTTAGAATTGAGAAAATATTTAATTAAGGATGAACAGTTTTTTAATTAATATTGTCCAAAGGCATAAATGAGAGAGAGCAAAATGTTTAAGTAAATATGAAATAATATTCTGGCACAATTAGAAACCCAAGATCACATCCTAATTATACTTAATGTTATGTAAGCTAAATCTGTAGCATTTCAAAACCCTTCTATAGCTTGTTCATGCTGTCATTATCCATGTTCAACCTATACAAGGCCGGATATGACCAGTTAGCCATTGTACAGTCCACAGGCCACTTAGAAGACATCTCCAAGGAGCAACTGAAAGAACCTCTGCTGGTGGTTATCAGGACACCAAAATATGGAAAGTCCACAGATTGCTTGTTGCTACCAAAGAAGAGAGAAGTGGCTCTGCAGATATAATGTGTTTGATGTAACACTCCATTATGTAGAGAGGTGGAAAGGTACTAACGGAACCTACTGAAAGCCACCTCAACCCCAGTATCATGCCAGTGCAGCTGTTGAAATGGAAATCTCTCATTGAAAGAGTGACTAGAAGAGAACAATACTGCACAGTATCTAATCACCAATAATATTACATGCTAACTAAATAAATACTATATGCTAAAATTAGATGTGTGGTCACAACTCCAAATATTTGTTTTAAAGCCTAGTATTTAAAAGGGAGGGATAGCTCAGTGGTTTGAGCATTATCCTGCTAAACCCAGAGTTGTGAGTTCAATCTTTGAGGAGGCCACTTAGGGATCTGGGGCAAAGTCTATCAGAGATGGTACTTGGTCCTGCTGTGAAGGCAGCAGACTGGACTGGATGACCTTTCAAGGTTTTTTCCAGCTCTAGGAGATAGGCATCTCCATTCATATAACCCAAAGTATGATTATTGGGCATACTGCAATCTCTCTGGCACCTGTTTGCTTATATACCACCATGGGATTTAAAGCTAAAATGGTTGTTAGAAAGAAAAGGATAAAATTAATCAAAATTTGGATCAAGAAGTATGGGCACTGAATAAATTATTACATGGAGCAGAACCAGTATTAACCACCCTGTTGGGATGGGAACTGGATAGAGGGGATGGATTATCATTGAAAGTATCCTCAATGTAGGCATTAGTTTTGCTTTATGTTATATGTGGGCAAAAAGATAAGACACTGAGTCAATAAATAACAGGAACCAGACCCATTCAGGCCAACCTATATCCATCCCCTTTTCTGGGCACTGTTAATCCATCAGCAGCACCCATAGCTGCTGTTGAGATAACCCAGCTGGATATTTATGAAGAGATGAATGTCAGAAACCCACTTCAAGTACCAGAACCTCCTTATGCTTCTGTGCATCACCAATAGCTTGTAGAAATGGTATACCAAACTGTAGTGAGCAGGGGTGGCCACTCACTGACCCTGAGGGTAAAGAACCCCCCTGAGCCTGGGTGGGCTGAGCTGCATCCTGCCCCTTTAACTCCCCAGAGGCCAAGGCGGGTAGGATAAAAGCCCAGCACTGGAGCTTAGTAGTGTGTTAGCTGCTGGAAGAAGCAGACGCCTGCCCTGAGCTCTTAAGCCAGGAGGGCCCTGAGAACCCTGGAGAGGCTGAGGACTAGCCTGGACCACTGGGCCCCTGCTCCAAAAAGGAGACCTTCTTTACCATACCTGTGGCGGGGTGCCCCACCCTGCACTGTTTGGCTCTGGGGTCGAGTCTTTACATCCGCGGGCCCTGAGGCCTAGTCCATGCTCTGGGAAGAGGGGATAGGGGGTCCCAACCCAGGGCCCTATCAGTGGTGGGCAGTTCCCACCACTGGCTCGGCGGGGAGGTCTCCCTGAAACACGCCAAGCCCACCGGGGGTTTCCCTTCCACCTGCCCTGGGTTGCTTCCTACCCCAAACCCCCTGGCTGACGGAGACCCCATTTGCAGGTGCTGGGCTGGCAGCAGCCGTGATGTTGTCAGGCCCGACGTCTGGGGCAGCAGCGATGGGGGCATCCACAGCGGCTGGGTGGGCTGCCCACTGTGGTCGGCGTTGAGGTTGCGCTTGGCCCAGGCACTGTAGTGGCGGAGGTGGCAGGCCCAGCGGCTCTTGCTCCAGCGACTGGTCCAATGGCTCTTGCTCTGGCAGAGGTCCAGCTGTGGCTCTGGAGGTTGAGCAGGAGTTCCTCCCTCCCCGGAGGTCAGCCGCAACTGAGGTGTCTCCCTGGCCTTTATATCTAGCCCGCAGTTGGAGCATGCCCAGAACTGCTGCGGGGGTGGGGCCAGCCCAGGCCAGTTTGCTCTTCCCTTGACCAGGGCGGGGCGGGACCGCCCCATCCCACAACCCAAGGGGTCAGACTATGATGACCCCAAGAACCAGCAGCCTGTGGGAGGAGAGGGGGTCAGGTAGATTCCAGGGGGGGGTTAGGAAGTGGCCCAGAGGAAACTGACAACTATCAGGCAGACCTTATAACACTTTGGCTATGTCTACACTGGCACAATCTTGCAACAGAACTATGCAAATGAGGCAAAGCGTGGAATATCGCCGAGCCTCATTTGCATATCTAATGAGCTGCCATTTCGCGGAAGAGGCTCTCGCGCAAGAAGGAACGGTTTACACTGCCCCTTCTTGCGCAAAAAAAACCCTCTTGCGCAATGCAGTTACGCTGATTATTTTCAGGCATAATGCCATTGTGCAAGAGGGTTTTTCTTGCACAAGAAGGGGCAATGTAGACAGCTCCTTGTGCGAAAGCCTATTCCGCAAAAATGGCAGCTCATTAAATATGCAAATGAGGCTCTGCAATATTGCATGATTAGCCTCATTTGCATAGCTCTGGTGCAAGATCGTGCCAGTGTAGACATAGCCCTAAGAGTGTGCCAGCATGTTGCAGACGGGATCCCTGCTGACCCCAGTGGCAGCCAAGGCTGCCACTGCTAGGCTCCTGGGCCAGAACGCAGTGGAGTAGGAAGGGCTCGCATCCCCCTTGCCACCCCACATATGAGGTGGCTTGTGCCGGGGGAACTGCATTTGTTTTGCTACCATGCCCTGAACTAGGGGGAAATTGTAGCTAATCATCTTATATAACCATTGTTTTATCTATTGTTTTAGTTAACCCTAAAGTAACTAATGTGTAAGGAAAAGATTTAAGTGGTAGGTACAAATATAGGAATACTGGAAGACTTACCCAGCATTGCCTGGGACCATCAGGGCAGGGGGCTGGCAGTGTGGGGGGCAGGAGTCAGAGTATGTGATGGATAGGAAGAGTGCTGGCCATCAGCTGGTGACTAAAGGGTTAAACTCAGGTAGCTAGGAAGGGGGGTGGCAGGGAGCCAGAAGAACCAATGGTAACAGAGTGCTGAAATCTGAGTTGTATAAGATACCTTGCCTGTTTTACTTTGTGTGGGAGAGTTAAACCAGGAGTTGAGAGAGACAGAATGATTTAAACTCAGGCAGGACTACCCTGTCTCCAAGGAATTTGGGGCATGGAAGTAGACTGAACAAGGAAGGGATCATGAGTAAATAAGGAAAAAAGTGAATCTAGTCATGATCAGGGTATTTTTCTTTATTTTTGTGGGTTGGTTTGAACTGCTCTATGTGATTCTACGCCTCCACTCCCCCATTCACTATCTAAGGGCGTGTCTAGACTACAGGGTTTTGTCGACAAAAGTCTACTTTTGTCAACAAAACTATACCTGCGTTTACACTGCCCCTGAGTTCTGTTGACATAATGTTGACAGAACTCAGCAGTTTTGTTGGTGGTAAACCTCATTCTACGAGGAATAATGCCTTTTGTAGACAGAGTTCTGTAGACAGCAGGCATTATTGCAGCTATACTGTCCTTTGCGTCTACACTGTCATGTCAACAAAGGCTACGCCTAGACTACATGCCTCTGTCGCCAGAGGCATGTAGATTAGGCTACCAGGCATAGGAAAATGAAGCAGCGATTTAAATAATCGCCGCTTCATTTAAATTTACATGGCAGCCGCGCTGAGCCGATCAGCTGTTTGTCGGCTCAGCGCAGTAGTCTGGACACACGGGTGTCGACATCACGGGCATTTGTCGATCACCCAGGTAAACCTCATTCCAGGAGGCATACCTGGGTGGTCGACAAATGCCTTTGATGTCGACACCCGCGCATCCAGACTACCACGCTGAGCCGACAAACAGCTTTAAATCGCCGCTTCATTTTCCTATGCCTGGTAGCCTAATCTAGTAGTCTAGACATAGCCAAAGTGGCTTGCTTTGTCAACAGAACTGGATGTAGTCTAGATGCTCTTTGTCAACAGAAGCTTTGTCGACAGTTGGGGGGGTGAAGGGGGACTAAGGACAGGGGGCTGAAGATGAGGGTGTGTGCAAAAGTGAGGGTTGGAGGGACTCAGGGCAGTGGGTCCCAGTGAGCATTCCCTCTAAGATTTTTCATCTATGAGTAGAATGAGTTTTGTATTGTGCACCAATATTGAGGTCACGTGCGCTTGTTTGGATGTGTGGCACCCAAGCTATTAACAAATTTGTGTATGTATATAACATTTAAATGTTATGGAAGAAAGAATACTAAAACAAGGGAAAATTAACAATGTGCATGATTTTAAATGTTTATTTAATATGAAGTCAAATAAAAATAAAATTAATGCTGTGAAGTTTTCATTATGTTAGATTTGCCTCAAGGCTGCTCTAAATCTGCACTGGCCACAGTTCCATAGATATCATAGGAGGCCAAAAATAAGCCAACTGCAGCACTGCTCTAGTTTTACCTCCTGAATGTCCCTATTCTAGGAGCTTTAAGAGGGGGCACCACAGAGTCATTTCATTGGCTCTAAGCAAGATAGGGAATCCCCTACCTCCATTGGGAATAAGACCCAAGTAGGGAAGTGAGATCACTGCCATAGTTGGTATGGCAGAATGTAATAATTTAAATTACATGTCTAGGTATGCAGGCACACTACAACCTCCATTATTTTAGTTTTTAATGTAATGAGGCTATTCATGTGACCACACACAATGGCAGCTAACATAGATTGACAGAGCCCAGCCATCTGATTCATGTTTGCAGACCTTGCACATATGTGGCATTCCAAAAATGCCATGCACACCTGTATGTCTGGCTAACAAAACCAACAACTAATGTTAACTATGCGTTTGGCCAGTCAAGTGTATAATCAATATTGTGCAATTGGGTTTAGCAGTGCTCTTCTGAGAGGACTACCCAGCTTCCTCCCTCCCACCCCAGTGTCTGAACCATGCAGCACTGGCCCTCAGGGCAGCCGCCCATCACACAGCCACAGCCTCAACCCCAGCAACAGCCGCCCACCCACCCGTATCGTGTAGGACTCAAATCTTTAGTATTTGTTTTTAATTTTAGTCTCTGCCTTTTCTCCAGAACTTTTCAGTTAAAAACAAAATAAATGGCAATAATAAAAGAACTCCACAATGTTATAAATATGCTGCTGTTATAAATATGATGCAGGACTTTTTCTTTCCTTTCCTTATTTAAAATAAAGACATTTCCAAAACACACATTTTACATTAATTTTTTCTCAGTTTCAGAAAAAAACCGACATTTTCTTTATTTCTCCCTTCATCTAGTTTAAAATAAAACCCAGCAAAACCCAGAGGCTGCGTCTAGACTGGCATGATTTTGCAGAAATACTCTTAATAGAAAAGTTTCCATTAAAAGTATTTCCGCAAAAGCGCGTCTAGATTTTGCGCAAAAGCATCCGTGGCCAGTCTAGACGCGATTTTGCGCAAGAAAACCCCGATCGCCATTTCAGCCATCGGGGCTTTTTTGCGCAAAACAGTTCTTCCCTGTCTACACTGGCCCTCTTGTGCAAGTATTCTTGCGCAAGAGGGCTTTTTCCTGAGCAGGAGCGTGAAACTATTTGTGCAAGAAGCCCTGATTTTGTACATTACAAAGTCAGTGCTCTAGTGCAAATTCAAGCGGCCAGTATAGACAGCTGGCAAGTTTTTGCGCAAAAGCAACTGCAAAAGCAGATTGTAAAGTTCTTTAGGATTTTCTATTAAATAGTGTAAAACTTTTCTGTGCTCTTACTAAGGGCCCATTGAAAACAATGTCTTTTTACCAATTTTGAGACTAACTCGGCTACCCCTCTGAAGCTTGCAAATACAGAGTTAACCTTATTTATTCACCTGTGGTGAAACTGGCAAGTGTTCATTGTCCAGGGAGTTATGCCAGGAGCTAGTCAGCCTTTAACTCATTTATGTTGCTGTGTCCATGACCTAATGTCTATGATTCTGTTTTATAAATACACAAACAATGACATTTGATTTTAGTCACTAGTATTTCACAAATGTTTAATGGAGAAGGATATTCTCTCTCAATAATTTCTATTTACTGGGGCATCAAAAGTAAGACCTTAGTAGAAAAGTATTAATGATGACCTTTATTAGTACTGATTTAAATAGCATTGCCGGTATGTTTGGTTTGTGCTAAAGAAAGAATAAGACATAGAGTTTAGAATTGAACCCAAACAAACTGAAATATCAGACAAGCTTTTAGATAAGGGAGTTAAAGGAATAGTTCCTGTAATGAGTGGTTCTTAAGTAGGGATCTGGAGGGAGAGAGAAAGAAGAGCCTATCAAAGGTGGGAGCCTTTTTCATGCAAGGCTGGGAGTGAGACTGCAGTTCGGTAAATAACTTATCTGAGTAATAACATGTAGGAAAAAATCTGTTATGAAATGCAGAATTTGAATTTGATTCCATTCCTATGTTGGATGAGAGTGAAAGGGCCCCTCCTTGGGATGGTGTAATAAGGTTTATAAAGTCCCTTCTCTCAATTGGCATTTGATTTGATGCAGAATCTTCACTGCCACCTGTTTCAATTTTGGATTGGTCAGAATTAAAATAACGGGGTGTCCAGAAGGATATGCAGACAATAGAACTTCATAAGGTAAACGTACCGGGTGTTGAAATTTGATTATAGATGTCAAAAGAACCATTACAGTAACAAAATACATAATGTAAAGAATAAAAAAAGAGAGCAGAGATTTCATGGCGCCTATATGAGCCTCCACACTGAGATCTTTGAAACGAGTAACATTATTTTTCATTTTCTTGGTGTGTTTCCATAGAGAGATGAGCAATAGGGTAGATGAAACCAAGAATATGATGAAAGGGATGACCAATACAAGGATTTGCACAGGAACAAAGAAGATATATGGGATATCCTTAGCATCATTCCAGGTTGTGTTTCGTTCTAGACTTTTTGTTGAGTTGCATAAATCAAAACCAATATCACTCCAGATTAATGGCATGGTGCTGACCAAGGAAACGATCAAGGACCCCAGAAGCAGTCTGGGCACCAGCCAAGCAATTCTCAGCTTCAGCCAGAGAAAGAGGGGTTGGGTAAAGTTGGTAATCTTTACAGAGTAGAAGAAGCTAAGACAGGTGGCACACCAGAGACTGACTAAGTTTAGATAAGCCCACAGGATTCCAAATGCTTTGTGTTTGCATCCCAGTGCAGAAGTCGTTGGAAAACTGACATAGATGAAGTTGCTCAGCATTACAAGCCACTGTAAGAGAAATCTGGAGATGCTCAGGGAGATCAGGATGTGCTCACAGGAGGCCAGCTTTCTGCTTTTGATCCAGTTAGAGAAAATCACAACTATGATAAATCCATTTCCAAGATTTGAAACAAGGGACTCAAATCCCAAAAGGATCAGAGAGATGAGAGCAACTGGAGTAAGCATGTTATTGTTTTCAGAGACTGCACTTATTCTTCTGTTCTTGGAAAAGCTGCAGAAAAGGAAATTGTTACTCTTGTGCTGATCTGCTGGGATCTGTCTGGAAATGACACTGTTGGTTTAAGCTTTTTCTAAGGGTAGGAACTGCTTTCACAGGGATGCAAATTTCCAAAAAGATTCTGTTACTGATAGTCTCATCAGTGTCACCAATGTGATGTTCTGACAGATATTTTGCCCTGTTGAATGTTGATAACAGTTCAGCTGCGTATGTGTGCTGTCCTGGCTCTTGAATAGGTAGCCAGCACAGCAGACCCCGAGAAAACCCCCGATGACCACAAGTCAGATAAGGGATGAAGGCACATGGTCAGGTTTATTGTAAATGAAGCATGGTCCTAGCTCCCTGAATCAGATGTCTACAGTTCTGCTAGCACATGTGTGCCCGTGACAATGGGTACAGGTAAGTCAGTGGGGCCTT
This sequence comes from Pelodiscus sinensis, assembly GCF_052426305.1. Taxonomy (NCBI): domain Eukaryota; kingdom Metazoa; phylum Chordata; order Testudines; family Trionychidae; genus Pelodiscus; species Pelodiscus sinensis. Next base: position 142,174,933 of record NC_143052.1, on the reverse strand, counting down.
CCACTGTTCCCTTGGCTGGACAAAGACAGCCCTTCTGAGATATATAGAATCATAGAACACTAGAACTGGAAGAGACCTCAAGAGGTCATCAAGTCTAGTCCCTGCACTCTTTGCAGGACCAAGCATTAACTAGATCCCTGACTAACCTGCTCTTAAATATCTCCAGTGATGGAGATTCCACAGCATCCCTTGGCAATTTATTCTAGTGCTTGACCACCCTAACAGTTAGGAAGTTTTTCATAATGTCCCACCTAAACCTCCTCTGCTGTAATTTAAGCCCATTGCTTCTTGTCCTATCCTCGATCATGGAGAACAATTTTTCCTCCCTCCTCTTTGTGGCACCCTTTTAGGTACTTAAAAGCTGCTATTGTGTCCCATTTCAGTCATCTCTTTTCCAAACTAAACAAACCCAGTTCATTCAATTTTCCCTCATAGGTCATGTTTTCTAGACCTTTAATCATTTTGTTGCTCTTCTCTGGACCCTCTCCAATTTCTCCACATCTTTCCTGAAATGTAGTGCCCAGAACTGAGCAGAATACTCCAACTGAAGCCTATTAGTGCAGAGTAGAGCAGAAGAATTACTTTTCTTGTCTTGCTCACAACACGCTACAGCAGTGGTTCCCAAACTTTTTGGCATCATGCCCACTTTTTGATTTGAGAAACCCTCACGTCCCCCCTCCCAAAAAATAGCAGGAAAACTTGGGGTGGGATTGACGGGGGTGTGTGGGGCTGGGACACCTTGCGGCCCTCTCCTGGAAATTCTTCATGCCCTCCAGATTGGGAACCCATGCGCTACAGTGTCACACTGTTGACTCATATTATGCTTGTTGTCCCCTATGACTCATTGATCTCTTCCTGCAGTACTCCTTCCTAGACAGTCGCTTCCCATTCTCTGGGTGTGAAACTGACTTGTTTCTTCCTAAGTGATGTACTTTGCATTTGTTCTTATTAAAGTCATCCTATTTACCTCGGACCATTTCTCCAGATATTTTGAATTATGACCCTGTCCTCCAAAGCAGTTGAAACCCCTCCCAGCTTGGTATCCTCTGCAAACTTTATAATCGTACTCTGTATGCCAATTATATATATAGTAGACCAATGTCTGTGACTCTTTAACGCTGTAGCGTTATAGAGTCACCTCTGGGGGGCACTGTTGCCTCGTGCTGTGGCACTAGGCTGAGTTCTGTGCCACTCAGCCGGGCCGCCGCAGGGGAGCAAGTGGCGCAAGTAGCCGTTTAGGCTCTGCGCTCCCCATGCTGCATGAGTAAATCTGTGGCCCCAATTTCACATACTGAAATTGGTACACACATACAAATGGGAAAATCATGTTCAGCAGATACCTAATGACCTCTCGAGGGCCCTTCCAGTCCTAGTGTTCTATGATTCTTAGTATTCTATTATTCTAATAATACCTTACAAAAAGTATTTTGCAAAAAAGTATATTCTAATTATGCCTTATTCGTGTTCATAAGCATCTCTATATACATTTTAGAGATTTGTGCATCTGTCTGTCCATGAGTCCATTTGTCTGAGAGCCCATTTGTCCCGGAACTCCTTCTAAACGGTAAGAGCTAGGACCACCAAGTGTGGTAGGCAGCTTTCTCTTATCCTAACTTAAAGCAAGGTCAGGGTTTGGTTGTGCCAAAAAAATGGAAAGTGCCAGGAATGGGACAGTTTTCCATAACATGGAAAGGGAGGGGGCACAGGGAGGAGAGACATGATGCTGAAAGTGTCCAGAGGGGGCAGCAAGCCTGCAGAGGAGTGCTATACTGCTTAGTGACTATTGGGGGCAGCTGTACCATCAAGACAGTGGCTAGTAGTGATGGGGCTCCACTGTCTTGCCTGTCAATAGACCATGTAAGTAGTCCTCTGCCCTAACTCTTCTCCCCCATCCAAGAGGGGGAGAGAAAAAAAGCCCCTGTGGCCTGGGGAGTTGGTGAGAGACAGAAAGCCCCTGACAACTGGTGGGGGGAGAGAAAATGTTGCTGGAACCCCCCCTCCCGCCCGGCCTCTCCTCACTCCCTAAGCTTCAGAATCATCATTGCTGTGTACAGTATTAAACAAGTGTAAATAATTTAAAACTTAAACTATGTGTCTTATACTGCCTCTTGTGTGCTGAAAACATTTCTCTGGACTCTACCCCTCCCTATTTACATTAATTCTTTTGGGGAAATTTTTTCACGTAACATCATTTTGCTTACAGTAGCATTTTCTGGGAACACAGCTTCAAAGTTACGTGAGGAGTTACTGAATCAAGACAATGAGGTGTCCAGAAGGAGAAAGCAGATCTTGCCTCAATACATGTAGAGGCATTCAAAAGGGGATAATTGTTGGTATAATGATAATACCACAAAACAGGTAAGGTAGCAGATAAGGAAAGAGATCAGGAGTTTCTTGGCAATAAGATATTGGGTTCCGTAAAATCAGTTGCATTATTTTTCATCTTTCTGCTGTGTCTCCACAGAGAGGTAGGGGGTCAGGATAAATAAAATCAAGAATGCAGTGAAGGGAATGGAAGCTATCAGAGGAAGCAGAGCAGTTAATTTAGAAAGTAGAGTTTTGGGGAGTAACGTTAGTCCAGTGTGCCCGTTGGTGGATTTTCTGTTGATTATTTCTATGAGGTGAAGATTACCAACTGTATGCAATCTATGACCACAGCTATGCTCCTGGGGTCCCTAGTATCTCCTTGAGTCACCATGATGGTGGATGATATCAGACTTTCCCCATACACTGATATAGTTGGTACTACAGAGATATGACCATAGACACTACTTAACTGGTCTCCCCATCCCTCCCACACTCTGTATCATTCTCTCCATCTCTTTCCTGGCTCCTGTTCACAAGGACTCCATTCACCATTAGGCTGTGTCTACACTGGCACCCTTTTCCATAAGAGGGATGCTAATGAGACACTTCGGAATTGCAAATGCCGCAGGGGATTTAAATATCCCTACTTTCAAGTAGGAAGAAGGGATCTTCCGGAAAAGGGCTTATTTTCCGCAAGATCCCGTCGAGACTGGCGCTTTTCTCTGGCAAAACCCCGAGCCGGAAAAAAGCGGCAGCCATGTTAATGCAAATGCCGTGGGGGATATTCAAATCCCCCACGGCATTTGCAATTCTGAAGTGTCTCATTAGCATCCCTTTTATGGAAAAGGGTGCCAGTGTAGAGACAGCCTTACAGTATACAATTTCTCATGGCTGCCTTGGTACTAGTAGGGGGAAAGCATAGTGGAGCACAGCAGAGCGCTGTGCTTGGTGCCACAGTGGCCTGCAGCAGCCAGGAGAAGCAATGGAAAGAAAAGTCCTGCTCTGCTCCTGCAGTTCTGGGCAGAAGCATGGTCAGTGCAGACAGACTCTTCAGAGAATTTAGCTGTAAAACTGTAACAAGTCTCTTCTGAAGAGCAATTTTCCTAGGCTTATAATTTGGCCAAACGTGGAGATTTTTTACTGTGATGGTCAAAGGCACATCCATGATGCCAGGACAGTCCCCCATCTTCCCTGACCAAAATTCAAGTTCCTGCTCCTATGTATGGAGGTGCTAGTATTTCTTAATGAAACACTGGGGTGAAGTTTTTTAACATGAGAAATGGCCAAACTATTTAGTGAAAACATTAATAGCTTGAACTGTTCCTGTAGCAATGTGATAAGCAACTGAAAACAGGACTGCAATAATGAAAAGTGTAATAAAAGTTATAATTACTCTATGTATGTAGTCATTTGGATGCAGCTAATGTGTTTGAGAGCTTTCCAAAAGGAATGCTGTATTTAGGAGTGACTTCTATAATCAATTAGCATATTTAGATATAGTGCTTTTTTTGTGACAGCCCAGAATGGCATACCATCATTTATTTTCCCAGCACATAGAAAAGGAATGGCATTTCCCCTGTGCGTACCGGCACTTGTTTTCCTGGGGTGGCTCAGCTCCTGATGGAAGCCTGCTCAGGACATGCGGATCTTAAAGGGGCTGAAGACGCATTTTGGCTCCCAGGGTGGCGTTTTTTTTTCCTTTTGCTCAACAAGGGTTTTTTTGTTTGTTTTTTTTTGCTCAACAACTTTGCCCTGGAGTACTGGCACATTTCTTCTCACAAAAAAAAGCACTGTTTAGATATAACTCTTTCCATACTGCAATAAAGATAGTGAGAATGTGGTCAATCAGGCCTGCACCATAGCCAATTATTAAAGTTTGAAGATGCCAAGTACCATATTGTCTCTTCTTTTGCTGCCCACTCTTTTCCTGACAGGAAATAAGGAGAGAAGAGTATACCCTGGAGTAGCATGTACAGTATTCAAGTGACATGCTGCAGCAGATAATATGCCACTGCTGATGTATATCTGACTCTGAGCTAGTTCCATTTTTTGGCATATCCTTACTTCAGCCGAAGTCTGAGGCCATACTTTGTAATCTTGAGGCCGTGCTTTTGATACTTATGGAGCCAGATGCATATGGAGCTAATTAGAAAGTAAAACCTCACAGTGGATTCTTTGTGGCAGACTCCTCTATTATAGTATGCGTGTTTGTTTTTCCCTCTAGTACATTCCATGTATCTTTCTCCTCTTTAGCCATCTCTTGTGTTTCATGTATGTCTATGAATACCACTTAATGGTGAGACTAGTCTTTTCTGAAAAACCAGAGCCTTGCCTGCTATGCTTGGCGGGGGGAGGAGAGAGAGAGTGAGTGTATTTATATGTGGTGACAAGGAAAGAGAATCCCATAGAGGGTGTAATATTGTGGATATATATTAAGAGCATTGAGAGCATATTCTGCACATAAAGGGTGTGTCTACACTGGGTCACTTATTCCGGAAAATCAGCCGCTTTTCCGGAATAAGCTGCGAGCTGTCTACACTGGCCGCTTGAATTTCCGGAAAAGCATCGACGCTGTACTGTACAAAATCAACTGCTTTTCCGGAAACGCTATGCTGCTCCCGCTTGGGCAAAAGTCCTTTTTCCAGAAAAGCTTTTCCGGAAAAGGGCCAGTGTAGACAGCTTTTCTGGAAAAGCAGAAGAAACGGAAAAAAGCGGTTTGGACAACAGGAGACCCCTAGAAGCCGTGTATTTCCGCGTAACCCAAGGGCTTAAAGAGCGTGCACGCTACTGGCCGCACGTGGCAGGAGCCCCCCGGAGACCACCCTTACCAGCTCTGCCACGTGGCAACTGTGCTGCCCAGCCACCTCAGCGCAGGCATGGCAGCTCCAGGTGGTCATCAGCCACCGTCACCCGGGGCAGGGGAGGAAGCCCCCAGGGGCCGGAAACTCAGGGCCCCCTCCTGGACCCCCAGGGAGCTGGAGACCCTCCTGGACTTGTGGGAGGAGGAGGAGGGTCTCCATGACCTGCAGTCCCGCCGCCGGAATGCAGAGCTATACACCCGTCTGGCACGGAACCTGGCCCAGCAAGGCCACCCCAGCCGCAACTGCGAGCAGGTGCGCTCGAAGGTGAAGGAGCTGCGGCTGGGGTACGTGCGGGCCACGGAGGGGAAGGGAGCAGGACCCGATGCCTGCCCCTATTTCGAGAGGCTGCACTCTTTTCTGGGCGAGCCAGCCCCACAAGGCCCAGCTGTCCCTGTAGACACCTGCCAGCACCCCCCCATCAACCGTCCCACCGAGCCGGAGGAGGGAGACGACAGTGGCAGCGCGTCAGGAGAGGAGGCCAGCGTTGCCACCCAGCAGGCCCCCTGCAGCAGCTCCTCTGTGGCCGGGGAGGAACCCACTGGTGAGTCTTTGCAGGTTACACTCCCAAAGGGCAGGGGGCGGAGGGGGGGAGGGAGAGCCAGGTGCCCGGAGGGGGGAGGGGGAGAGCATGTCACTCAGGCCACGTGAGCTGCACGCTGCGTAGCATGAGGCAGTTAGCAGCACGTGCAACCATGGGCAGCCTGGTGACCGAGTGGCAGGTGGCCGTGGCAGGCAGCTGCAGGGCACGCTCCTCGCACACATTCGGCGGGACCAGGGGGAAGGGTGGATGCCGGCTGGAACCGGCCAGGGCCCCCGGGTCTCAGCTCAGAGCCCGCAGCTCCACCAAGGGGTGCAGCACAGGGAACGGCACACTGTCCCATGCCTGGTTGTGAGGCACAGCCAGCTGCTCCTGGGATAAGCGCAGCGTCACAGTCCTGTGACCGTGGACCCCCACCGAGCCCCTCACCTGCTCCCAGTGCCTTGGCAGGTTCCCCAAGGGAAGTCCCCACTGTGGCCACACCTGTCCCTGGGCTACCAGGCTTGTGGGAGGGATAGTGGGAGGGAGAAGGGCCCCTGAGTTTTGCTGCAAGGATGGGACACCCCCCCCACCCAGTCACCCTTCTGGTTCTGTCCAGGAGATATCCCACGCAAGGGGATCTGAGAGCCCAGACTGCCACTGACAGGTGTGCTCCCAGGCACTGCTGTGGGGATGCATCTCGCTCCCTGTCAAACACCACTGATTAGCCCTAAGCTTTTCACAGTGTCCACTGGCAGGGAGTTCCACAGGTGAACGCAGCAGAAGCGCCCTCCCGCCCTGCACAGGGCCAGGATCCAGACCGGTGCTTACAATACTGGAGGGAGGACCCTACTCCAGGGGCGGTCCTCCTTGCCAACAAACAACACGGGAGCAGGAGGGGAACCGCGTGGGCCCAAGCCACAACTGTGCGGTCACCTGGGCTCCGGGGTGGAGGGCATGAGGTGTGGGGACAGTGGACGGCCTGCCTAACTGACCCATCCTTTCTTCTCTTCCCTGCAGCGGGACCCAGCACCAGACCCGCGACTCCAGCAGCAGCAGCAGCCCCCCAGCTGCCCACGCCCGGAGGCCCAGTTTCCGACACCGGGACCAGCTGCTTCGGCGTCACGTCACCACGGTGGAGGGGATCCAGACCTCCATTGCGGAGCGTGTGCAGGGGGGACCAGGAGTGGCGGCAGGAGGGATGGGCTGCGTTCCTGGAGGAATGCCACGAGATGCGCGCCACAATGGGCAACCTGACGGCACATTTAATACATGCCATCTACTATGGCATGGCCGGACCGCATGCCCCCGCCATCCCTCCCGGAGCACAGCCCATGCCCCCTCCTATCCCTGCTCCTCTCCCAGCTCCTGCTTCTGCCCGTGCTCCTACTCGTGGCCACCTCAGCGTGCAGGCTGCCCCGATGCGGTCTACCCAGCGTGGGCAGGTCCGCCCCCAGAGGGGCACTCGCACCCGTCCCAGTAACTGCCCCTCCCTCCTTCTCCCAGTTAAAGGTCCCCCCCCCTCCTTTGTAAATAAAAAGTTCTGTTTTCACTTGAATCTTGTCTGGTTATTGTGTTCCTCTAGTAACTGTACAGAAATTGTGAGATGCCAATTAGCCACTTCAATTTAACAGGGTTACAAACTGTGGACAACAAATTCATGACTATCACCGGGGGGGGGGGGGACACCTTTTTCAGTGGTCATTGGTTTGCGGCGCATAAAGAAATACTGAGACTTTTCAGTAAAGATGTAAACCACAAACTATATTTACATAGCAACAAACAAGCACAAATGGTTAAAAGATGCAGTACGGTACAGATTCTAAAACAGTCTAGGCGCAGGGAGGATGATTGTGGTGTTGCTGGCCACCTCAATCCTTTGGCCCTTCCGGGCCTCAGGAGAGGAAGAGCCAGGAGATCCATCGAAGATGGCACTGACGTGAGCCTTCTGCACAAGTCCCAAATCCTGTTGGCTGTTCTTCAGGACAAGCGATGGTGGCCTAAACCCAGGCCTAACTTAAAAGAAAAACCCTAACTATGCCCAACGCACCCGATGAACAGACTCGATGACGGCCGATGTGCTGTGACCCGACACTTTACAATTGGGGGGGGGGAGGTAAGGGGAGGAGGTGGGGAAGGGTAGGAGCTGGGACGGAGTAGTCTGGGGTGACCCAAGTGACCCTGCTACGGGGCTTGGGCAAACATGTCCACCAGGGCCTCTCTGATGCGCACCGCCTCCTGGCGCGCCTGGCGGATGGCAGCTGTGGCGGGCTGGTCCAAGGTCTGTGACTCAGCTGCCACCCATGCAGGGAGGAAGGCCTCCCCACTGCGCTCCACAATATTGTGGAGCACGCAGCACGCGGCCAGCACCTCTGTTGCATTCTGCTCACCCATGTCGAGACGGGTGAGCAAACAACGGAAGTGGGCTTTTAAGCGTCCAAAGGCCAGCTCCACTGGGTTTCGGGCCCAGTTGAGGCGGTCGTTGAACCGGGCCCGGTTCTGGTCCGGCTGCCCCGTGTAGGGCCACATGAGCCAGGGCATCAGGGGGTAGGCCGCGTCCCCGACGATGCAGATGGGCATTGGCACATCCCCGACAGTCAAGTCCCGCCAGGGGAAGTAGGTGCCCGCCTCCAACCTCTGAAACAGTCCTGAGTTCCGGAGGATGCAGGCGCCGTGTGCCCGGCTGGACCAGCCACCGTAGATGTCCAGGAAGCGGCCCCGGTGATCCACGAGGGCCTGCAGGACGATGGAGCAGTACCCCTTTCGGTTCATAAAGTGGGCTGCTCGATGCTCCGGGGCCCGGATGGTGATGTGGGTGGCGTCCAGGGCTCCCCCACAGTTGGGGAACCCGAGGGCAGCGAAGCCGGCCATGGTCTCATCGACGTCGCACAGGCGGATGATTCGCGGGAGCAGGACGTCGTTGATGGTGTGGACGACCTGCAGAAGGGAGCAGAGAAACACAAGGAACACATCACATACAGCCAGGGGTGAGTGTGCGCTCCCTTGGGCCCCCCTTGATTCCCTCTGTCCTGACACACAGACACACACACCCCCCACCCCCAGGGCCCCCCTTGCCCCACGCCCCCCCCCCCACCAGCGGGCCTGTGCAAGGGAGGGACAGACGAAACCCCTGGGCGACCCAGCCTGGAGTCTTGGGTGACCCTGGGCCTGGAGTGGAGCACCCTCCCCCCATCCCACTCCCCCTGGGACTTACCTGGATGACGATCACTCCAACGGTGGATCTTCCCACCCCGAACTGGTGTGCCACCGAGCGGTAGCTGTCCCGTGTGGCCAGCTTCCACAGCGCGATGACAACCCTCTTGTTGACGGGGATGGGTGCCCGCAGCCGGGTGGCAGTTCTCTGCAGCGCGGGGGTGAGCCAGGTGCACAGCGTCATGAAGGTCCGCTTCCTCATCCGAAAATTCCGGATCCACTGGTGGTCGTCCCATTGTCTGAGGACCACACAGTCCCACCAGTTGGTGCTCGTCTCCAAAGTCCAGATGGGCCGGTCTATGGTCGGGTGCTGATGCCACGCGGTTGCCAGGACCTCCCTGGTGAGGGAGTCCAAGGCGATCTCTGCCTCCTGGTACATGAACGCCAGGGCACCAGCCTGCAGCACGAGCTCCAGGTACCTGTACAGGTCCAACAGGGGCCCGAGCAGGCACATGGCCACCCACGGCTCCATGGCAGATAGAGCAGGGCAGACAAAAGAAGATGCTGGGAAAAGCAGTTGGGGGCCAAAGGGTGGTGTCCCCAAAACTCACAGGGCAACCACCGACCCTGTGAAGGGTGCCAGTCCCTGGCAGAGGTCCCAAGGCACGGGAGCAGGAGACCAACGGCTGCCCGACAAGACCCCTTTAACCACGCGTCTGGACAGAGCTCCGGCCCTGCCCCTGGAAAGGGCTGGTGGCCTTTGCCCTCTTCAAAATGGTTCCGGGCTTTTGCTTTTCCAGAAAAGCGCGCCACCAATGTAGACGTGCTTTTCCGGAAAAGCGCATTGTTATCACGGAAACTCCGCGGCCAATGTAGATGCTCCTTTTCTGGAAAAGCTGAAAACGGAAAACTGTTCTGTTTTAAGCATTTCCGGAAATTCATGCCAGTGTAGACGTAGCTAGCATGCCCTCTGAAAATTGATGTGCTAGTCAGAGTGCTCATAAGAGAGCCATCTTTTTGCCTCACAAATACCCAGCTCCCCATAAGGAAGCTACAGGAAGATGAGGTGCAGGGAGGACCATCCAAAGAGGCAGGGAGGAGCTATATGGGTGCACCTCATTTAGCAGTTAAAATTTTGGCAGGGGCCTAGGGGAGCAGTGCACCTCAAGTGCTACCCTGAGTGACCTATGCAATTCACCCACTTTAAAAATTGTGGCTAAGTGACTCACGCTGATCAAACAAAATGTCTGTGGCAAGGGAAATACAATCTCCTTAATTTCATTTCATTTATTTTTCTTTCCAGTCAGTCTTACCTCAGTCCCTGGAAAAATCATGGAGGGGGGGGGAGGGGAGAACCTCAAGGAATCCATTTTGAAGCATCTGAAAGAGGGGAAAGTGATCAGGAATAATCAACATGGATTCACAAAGGGCAAGTCGTGCCTGACCAATCTGATTAGCTTTTTATGAGGTAACTGGCTCTGTGGATATGGGAACATCAGTGGATGTGATATACCTTGAAGTTAATACATCCGAGGGTACTGAGAGAGTTGGCAAATGCCATTGAGGAGCTGTTGGCCATTATCTTTGCAAAGTTTTGGAGATCAGGAGAGATCCCGGATGACTGGAAAAAGACAATGTAGTGCCCTTCTTTAAGAAAGGGAAGGAGGATAATACTAGGGTGCATTAGAGGAGCATTGCCAGTCTATCCAGAGATGTGATTATTCCACTTTACTCTGCTCTGGTGAGGCCACATCTGGAGTATTGTGTACAGTTCTGGGCCCCTAATTAGAGGAAGGATGTGGATGCATTGGAGAGGGTCCAGCGGAGGGCAACCAAAACGATTAGGGGGCTGGAGCAGTGAAGTAATGTGGCTCCTCATACCCATGGTCACCATTGCCATCAGGAAGCTGGCCACCCTTGGCTATCACCAACCTATATCCAACCAATCCAGTGTGGAGAGATTGACTGTTTGGGCCATTGTCATGCCAGTTTGTGCTGCCCTGAAGAACACACTGTTGAATGGGGTTATAAATCTCAGTGATGCTCAGGGAATTGTTACTGTCTTTACATGCATGGGGTTCCTGAACTGCATTGGGAAGTTGACCCCGGTCCCAAACATTTGACTTCTGCACTGAAGCTCAGAGCTTACAAACAGAAAAGAGCATCTCTCCCCTGTGCTCCAAGGACTGGCTGACCATCATGGCAAGCTCACAAGTATGCATGGAGGGTGGTGGGAAGGGTCCATGGATCTCAGATCTGTCTACACCAGGGGTGGGCAAGACAACCTCTGTGGGCTGCATTCAGCCCACCAAGCCAGTTGATCCATCCCGTGGCTGCCCAGCTGCTCCACCGCTCCCAGACCAGTAGAGACCTCGGGACAGAGGATCATGTGAAGTCTCCTCCCACCCTGCAAGAGACACATGTGTGGCGGATCACTCTGGGTGCCACATGCCCCATGCAGGGTGGGGAGGAGGCAAAGACTTCACATGTAATCTGATTGTTCAGAACAGCTGGCAGTTCTCTAGCTGCTGGAGGATGGGGGGCAAAGACTTCACATTCTGGCTACATCTGCACTGCAGGCTTCTTGCTCAAGGACTGTTTTGCGCAAGAGTTCTTGTGCAAAAGGTCTTGCACAAGAGCATGGCCACATTGCCATATACTTTTGCACAAGAGCATCCATGGCAGTGTGGATGCTCTCTAACACAATAAAGCTCTGATGGCCATTTTAGCCATAGGGGTTTCTTGCGCAAGGAATCCCCGTTGCCCGTTTACACTGCCTTCTTGCGCAAGAGGACTTATTCCTTGTGGGGAGAGGAATAACTCTTGTGCAAGAAACCCTCTCTTCTGATGCTTTACTGTAAATTTACTTGTGCAAGAACACACGTGCAGTGTAGACGCTCCACAAGTTTGTGCAAAAATGGCCATTCTTGTGCAAAAAGCCTGCAGTGTAGACGTAGCTTCTGTGTTTAGTGGAAGCGAGACTGTGTCCCTCATTGGGTAACATTATGGGGTTTATGAAATCCTCTGTCTCAGGGTGTGTCTACACTGCATGTTTCTTTTGGAATAAGCTTTTCTGGAAGATGAAAAGCTTATTCTGAAATAGAACATCCTCACTACAGGAAAGCCTCAAAATTAGTCAGAGGCAGGCTCCCCTAATGTACATGGGCTAACTCAATGTAGAGCCCTGGGAGGCACTGGGGAGGAATAACTTTAGAATGGCACTGGGGAGGTGCTATTTTGACATGGAAAAGGAATTATTCCTTGTGGAATGAGGTTTACCAGCATTGGAAAAAGCCCTCCATTATTTCAATTTTCTTTTGAAATAACACAATTGCAGTGTGGAGGCTAGTATTTTTTTTTCTGGAATAATGGCTGTTATTCCGGAAAAACGGTGCAGTGTATATGCACCCTCAGATAGCACTTGATGCAGAATCATAATTGAAACCTACTTCAGTTTGGCATGATCAGAAGGAAGACAATGATTTGTCCAGAAGGATACATAGCGCGCAAAAATTTCAAGACCTCTTGCAGCTTAGCAGACAATCAGAACTATTGTAGCAGAGCACTCTCACCTCCCCATTGCCACCTGCAGCCATGCCCATATGGGGGGAGGGAAGGAAATAACCTCCCCCCCAGTGACTGTCCCCTCCCAAATCTGTGAGCAATGGGACAGCTCCCCCCCATTCCTTCCCCTCCATGCACATCCCAGCCTAGGACAGAGCTGAGGAGGTAAAGAATCCCTGTAGGTGTAGAGGTGCGCCTGGCAGAACAGGTGGGGGCAGGGAGCTGGCCAGGTGTAGTGCTGGGATCACTGGCAGCCCTAGACATGGGCAAGGAGGGCAGCTGCCCAGGGTGACATGCTGAGGGGGTGCATATGAATAGTCTCATGTGACTTTACCTGGGGCCAGCCAGCTAAGCAGGAGGGGAAACTCAGCAGCCAGCTCAGCCATGGTCAGGGAGTACAGAGGCCCTCACTCACTTGTCTAGGGTAACTGCAGTGAAACGGGTGTTCGAAATAAAGTCCTAGTTTAAACTACCTGTTAAACCTCATTGCAGGAGGAACAACAGGTAGTCTGAACTAGGGCTTTATTTCGAACGCCCGTTTCACTGCCGCGTATAGATGTGGGCAGTTATTCCGGGGCTTGTAAATTAAAAAAAATGGGAAGATGCAAATCAAGCGCGGGATATTTAAATACCGGGCTTGATTTGCAATTCCGAATGCCTACGTTTGCAGCCTTATTCCGAACTAGGCTGCAAGTGTAGACATACCCATAGTGAACAACATCATTGTATCTGTTCTGATTCGTTAGTTTAGTTTAATATTTAGTTTGACATTTTATTATTTTAATCAAATTGAATCAAATTGTGTCAATTTTAGTAAATTTATGAAAACTTTTGAGAACCTATTTATTTCTGAAATTTTCACTACATACTTAACCTCAAGGGGTGCCAAAATACAAGTTTGCCCGGGATGCCTTTTCCCCTAAGGCTTGCCCTGGCTGGGGTACACCCAGAACTGATGAGGGAGCTGGCCAAGTGTAGTGGTTGGATTCACGCAGTAAGGCCTCTATTGGGACTTACTACAGTGCTGACTTTTTCACAACTGATATCCAAAAGGCAGGACATCTATTTTGATTTAAACTAGACAGTCCTGCTTCTCTAAAATTTGTGTTCCATCCAGGACTGATGTAACCACCACCAGGCAGATATGAACTGGGACCTCTGAAGCTTAGTATAGGAGCCTCTACCCTTTGAGCTAAAAAGCCAGCTGGCTCTCAGCCCATGCTGTAGAGGTCTTTTGTTCTTATCTATTGCTGTGGTCTAGGTGCTACTGCATGGGACAGTGAGCCACACTAGGGTTACATCTAGACTACATGTCTCTGCTGGCACGTAAAATAGGCTACCTGACAGTCAATGAAGCTGGGATTTAAATATCCCCAGCTTCATTAAAATAAAAATGGCCACCGTGCTGTGCCGGCTCAGCTGATCATCGGCACAGTGCGTGAGTCAAGACACGGATCGGTCGACAAGGGAAGCCTGTGTCGACCGCTCCCTTATGCCTCATGAAATAGTGAGAAAATTCTGAAGACAGCAAAACTTGTGCTGAAGCATGATTCTGTGAAGCTTACATAGCAAAGATGTGACAGGATGGAGAAAATGAAACGCTTGTGGTCTATATGGCTGCCTGATCTGTACAAGCAGAATATGCCCATCAGCCTAGCTTTCATTCAAGAGAAGGCCACGAGCTTGTATAAAAACACTGAAATAGAAATAGAGACTGGTGAACCTGGGCCTTTTAATGCCAGCTATTGATGCTGGAATCTCATTCTTTGCTTCTCAGTAACGAGGATCTAGCAGAGTTGGATAAGCAGTGCCACAAAGAAGATAGTGTCGATGAGAATGAGGATAAAGATAAAGAGAAAGATGCCGGCCTCACAGTCCCTATCCTCTGACGTGTCTTCGACCTGTATGAGGAGATGGTGGATATTCTTAAGGAATGCAACCATCTTGTTGATCATTCAAGAGCATCAGCAAGCGTGGCAGATGGCTTGTCACGTTACAGACAGATTTTAGATGCCAAACTTAAACACACCGGCTGTGTCTAGACTGGCAAGTTTTTCCGCAAAATCATCTGCTTTTGTGGAAAAACTTGCCAGCTGTCTACACTGGCTGCTTGAATTTCTGGAAAAGCACTGACTCTCTCATGTAAATCGTCAGTGCTTTTCCAGAAATACTATGCTGCTCCCGTTCGGGCAAAAGTCTTTTTCCAAAAGACTTTTGCGCAAAAGGGCCAGTGTAGACAGCACAGTACTGTTTTCTGCAAAAAAGCCCCGATCGCAAAAATGGCAATCGGGGCTTTTTTGCAGAAAAAACGCGTCTAGATTGGCCCTGGACGCTTTTCCGCAAAAAGTGCTTTTGTGGAAAAGCATCCTGCCAATCTAGACGCGCTTTTCCAAAAACGCTTTTAACGGAAAAGTTTTCGGTTAAAAGCATTTTTGGAAAATCATGCCAGTGTAGACGTAGCCACCAAGTTTACAAAAAACAAAAACAACAACAAAAAATCCACACCACAACAAACACACACCCCCACTGGATGCTTTCTTTACTAAAGAAGTAAAAAAGGACCCCAAACCATTCAGGGATCAGTCTCAACCAGGATTTTCTGGCATTAAAAAGCAGGAAAAAAATCCATGCAGCAGCAGTTGAAGAGCCTCTAGCAGTGGTGACGTTGTTTGTTATGGACACCAACAAAGCAGGTATTGCTGAATCAATTGTTGAGGTGGTAGATGTTTGTGATGTTGAGATGGCTGTTGATGATCCCCCACCTGCTTGCCCAGCCTCATCCTTCAACTAATTCTCCATCAGTACCAACTAGTAAAATTGCTACCTTCTCAAGGTCAGATTATTGTATTAAAAACTATAGCAAGATGTCATGAAATCATGTTTGTGTGTTGTTAATATCAGAACTGTAGCATGTCATAAGTTCTGGAACCTAACCTCCCCTTAACCCATTGATTCTTATGGAATAGAATTCCGTGCCTTGTGTATTTAAGGCAACATAACAACTGTTCCAGAATGCATCCCCCGCCTCCCCCACCCCCTAATTTACATGAATTGTTATGGGGAAAAATTCCCCACTTTACGTTGATTTGCTATAAAGTCCACATATAGCGAGGACGGTCTGTACTGTTAAAAATTGCACCTTATTTTCAGCCTAATTTGTTTTAACCTTAGCTTCTGCATTGGCTCTAGTTACATTTCTTTCTGTGGGTGTGTCTAAACTACATGGCTCCATCGAGGGAGCCATGTAGATGAGGGTGATCGGCAAAGGGAAATGAAGCCGCGATTTAAATAATCACGGCTTCATTTAAATTTAAATGGCTGCCACACTGAGCAGACAGCTGATCAGCTGTTTTGTCGGCTCAGCACAGCAGCCATTTAAATTTAAATGAAGCCATGATTATTTAAATCGCAGCTTCATTTCCCTTTGCCAAACAAACAAATCTACATGGCTCCGTCAGAGCCATGTAGTTTATACATACCCTGCTAGACTAAGACCTCTCTACTACCAGGAATTTTCTTCCCATGTATGCACTTATGTTTCTCAGAGTGCCCCCTCCTTTTATTTCCTTCCCCCCTCCCTTCTTCTCTCCCCCCTTCCTCTCTTCCTTCTCCCTTATTTATTTTGGGTCTGCACATTCTGAACTCAAAACACCAGTCATCTGAAGAAGGGCTGTGCCCACAAAAGCTCATGATATCATCTACATGTTTTGTTAGTCTCTAAAGTGCTACCAGACCATCTGTTTAAGTTTATCCTGTACAGACGAACTTGGCTCTCGCTGAAGCTTATTTCACGTGGTCAGTTTTCTGGGTTTTTTTCAAACGCAATTCACAAACTAATCAGTATCTTTGGCTATAATCCTCGCAGTGGATTAAGGTACTAAAATCATTACAGGGAAAAAAGGTAGGAGATGTTAGCAACTCCTACTATCTTTCTGGAGTTGACAGAATTCACAGCAGAAAATTCAGCAGAAGATGAATGATTAGTATTTAATCAGCAAACATGCTGTGCATTATGGGTAAAGGATTGTTATTTTTTTCCATTACATGCACATATTTTTGCATTTTCCTATCTGGAGCAATCTGTAGGTGACTGCAAACAAATGACTGATTTTACATACACAATAACAACCATTTAGAAATTACAGAGTGTGACCAGAATCTATTACACATCTGAAACAATTTCCATGGAGAAGATGAAATGATGCCACCCCATTTGTTAACCAAATTGTGCTTTAGAACCTGTAGGATCTATCAAACTACCAGAGTCCTGGGTAATAGGGAAACAATTAAGTTTAACACACTAAAATAGCTACTATAAGATTCTGTATTAGCCTACTGTTCACTACATGCAACTCCAATGAGTCCAACTCCAACCAGCCACTTTCACAAGCCTAGTGATTTCTTTAGAAGTGCTAGATATTCTTTTTGTCTGGCATCCCTCCGAGTTCAAGGAGATGATGATGTCACCATCATCCTTAAGAGTCAGAGTGATAGAACTGGTAGGAATCTCAAGAGATCATCTAGTCCAGTCCCCTGTACTTATGGCAGGTCCAAGCACCATCTAGATGGGTGTTTTTCTACCCTGCTCTTAAAAATCTCCAATGACAGGGATTCCACAACCTCCCTAGGCAATTTGTTTCACTGGTTAGCTACCGACAGTTAGGAAGTTTTTCTAAATTAAATGTCCAATACAAATGCCCTTGATGAATTTTAAGCCCATTGCTTCTTGTCCTGTCATCATAGGACAAGGAAAATAATTTCTCACTCCTCCTTTTAACAATTTATATACGTGACTATTGTTACCGTTCTCAATCTGTGTCTAGACTACATCCCTCTTTCAACAGAGGGATGTACATTAGACACTTTGAAATTGCAAATGAAACGGGGATTTAAATATCCCGTGCTTCATTTGCATAATCATGTAATGGTGCTCTTTCGAAAAAATGCCATTTTGAAAGTAAAACCACGGTCTAGATGTGGTTCTTTTGAAAACGGCAGGCTTTCGAAAGATCCTGTGAGGAGTACATGATCTTTCAAAAAAGCCTGCCATTTTCAGAAGAACCGCGTCTAGATCATGGTTTTACTTTCAAAATGGTGCTCTCTCGAAAGAGCGCTATTACATGATTATGCAAATGAAGTGCAGGATATTTAAATCCCCCACTTCATTTGCAATTTCAAAGTGTCTAATTTACATCCCTCTGATGAAAGAGGGATGTAGTCTAGACACAGCCTAAGTGTTCCCATCTCCAGACAAAACAAATCCATTTTTTTCCTCTCTTCTCTCATAGGCTATATTTCATAGACCTTTAATCATTTTGTTGTTGTTCTCTGGTTTTTCTCTAATTTGCCTACATCTTTCCTGAAGTGAGATGGCTAGAACTGGACATAGTACTACAGCTGAGGCCCAATTAGCAACAGAGTAGAGTAGAAGAATTGTGTCTCATACCTTGCTTACAACCAGGCCCTCTCAGAGAATGACATAGGCTTGGGCCACTTTAAGTTTAGAGGCCCCAGCCCAGCCGAGCCCCAGTCCCAGTCCCAGTCCCAGGCCTCCGATGTACCTAACTTCTCATCCACAGGGTCATACTAAAACCAAAAGAATATATGAAAATGAACACTGGAGACATTAATTAACAATTAAGTCATTATACCAATAGCATATACAATTAAAGTTACATTTTTAGTATGATTTCCACTGTAAGCAAAACTATTTTAGGAATGCTTTTCTGGCTTTGTGGTGTGCAAATATGTTTATAATTGAAGAAAAATGTAATTTATGTGCAACATTACTGCTAATGTTAAGATTTGCGAGCAGCATTTGAAGATTTTATACTGAATATAAGATGGGCTACAAAATTCTTTGGGCCAGATTCACATCTGTTACAACGGTGTAATTTGGGACTCATTTACAGATCGCAAAGGAATTTCTCTAAATTTATTAGACTTGTGTACCTGAGAGCCAAATGTAAGTTGCTATGAGGGCTTTGTAGTCATTATCAGCTAATGGAAAACTTTTGAGTACTTCCTAGAATAAAATATATTTCTGCTCTAAAACAGTGGCTTCAAATTAGTCAGCAGCCTCTGGACATAAAAAGCCATACGGATTCTCTATCTGCCTACTTTCAGATTGAAAAAAATTAATAAGGTATCTAAGATCAATACTTTAAAAAGAAGCTGGCAATCTTCTTCTAGAGTCAGCATGACACCTACACCCCATACCAGCCAGCTGGGGGCCTGTACAGAGCAGTGGGTCCTGGTTTGTTCTGTTCAAAGGGTGATGCAATGCCTGGGGGTGGTGAGGCACTCCTGTGTCAATTCCACTCAATTCAGATTTCAAGTTTTTCTTTGCAATTAAGGTGGCAAAACACCATTTCTCTGTGTGTAAAAACAAACAAGAACCCAAGGCCATGGCCCCCAGGCACTTGCCTTTGCCGTGATTCAGCCCTACCCAACATTTATCCAAATCTCTGTGATAAGGCTGAGTTCTGAGGAGCCCAGCAGTGCTGATACTACCACATCATGATCACCTGAGCAATCTAGCTTAGGCAGAATCTTGTCTGTGCATCAGGCAGGTACAGTCTGGTTTCTGGGTGGAATTTCAAGTAATACCAAAACATCACCTAATTTCTATCTGGGAATATTTGTGATGGAAATCTTTGAGTCTGGTTTAGCAACAGTTGACACTGGTTGTATCGCAATTTAACTCCACTGACATCAGTGGTGTTACCCCAGTTTACACTGATGTTAGTGACAGGAGAATCAGCTCTGCTGTGCTTCTGCTTCTAAATTCAATGGTCAGTTGTACATGGGTGCTAAGATTAGCATAAGGTGCCACCATTTAACTAGCACCCTTTCATTCCAATCAAAGGCCATAAGATGCTTCTATAGTTTCACTGACTTTCATTGATTTCCAGAGGAATCACTTTATCTAGCTGAGGGGAAGTCCAGAATAGTACCAATGGAGTGAGGTGCATTTTTCAAATCTCACTAGATTCCACCCTCCACGTAACAGTTTAGGGAATCAAAATAAATTGGTGGGGCAGAGGGGAGAGGAGGGATTGCAAAAATGGAGGGAAAGGTGGGAGGATGAAGGGGACATAAGCATCTCAAAATAGCACAGCACTGCTGATGGAAACAGTAAATATATTCAAAATATATGAGATCATTAGTAATAGAATCTTCTGAGATTTGCATCCCTATAAATGTAGCAGGTTCTTCATTTAGAAAAAGATTGAAATAGTTCTAGTATCCAGGACAGTACAACTGACAAGAACTCAATTCGCTTTTGTTAGTCATAAAAAATGTGTCAATAATCCAGGTCTTCCTATTTCCCCCTAAATATAAGAAAATTGGATAGATCTGGAAAGTAACTCCACATGTACATTTCATTAACATACGATAGGCATTTAAAGTATTTAAGAATGGTTATAGTATCAAATCCCTCCCTCTGAGTATATGGAAGGTTGGGGTGGATGAGGTATGTGCATGAGGCTACCAGAATACACCTACCTGCCTCCTTACTGGGAAGGTCTGGCATTAGTGATTGTGGAGTAAACCCTGGGTTATATTAACTTTTCTTCAGGCCTGGAGCTAGATGATTTTGTAGAAACCCTTAAGTTCCAGGCTGAGGTCAAAATGAGGAGTTCAATGTGCAGGTGGGAGCTGCCAGGGAGCAGGTTGGGGGGGTTCCGTGTAGGAAGAAGGGTGTAGGAGCAGGCTGGGTGTCAGGGTGCAAAGTGTAGATGAGAGGTAGGTGTGACCGCATGTCGGGAGTCCCCAACCCTGCACCTCCATCTGCAGCCAGATGTGACTCTCAGCCAGCCAGTAGAGTAGGTGGTTTTATTGGGTGCCATCCCCTCCCCCAGGACTCACCACGTGTTGCAGGAGTTGCTGCTGCACCTTGCTCTGCTCTTTAATGAAGTCCTGCAGGCTTTGCTGCTGCTCTGCCTGCCAGGTTAGCAAGGCCTGTCTCTCTGCCTTGCTAACCTGGGGGGGGGCGGAGGGGGTAGACTGCTGGAAGCTTTGCAGGGCTTGCTGCACTTGCTCTTGCTGCTTGATGAGCCATTGCAGGGTCTCCTCCATATCCTACTGTGCTCGCTGGCACTGGATCCCACTGCTAACACCAAGTGTCAAGGTTCTTGCTCCAGCCTGGGGACATCTTTGTCCACAAATCAGCTAGAGACCCTTTCTGGTGCAGTCACCTGTGCCTTTTATTGTCAGTTTCCCACCACCTTCTATTTACAGAGTGTGGATTACAGCAAACTCAGCCAGCCTCTTCTTCCACCTGGGGCAGGCTCTCAGCCATACCCTGGCTCCTTGCTCCTGTCTGTCTTACCTAGCCGTCTGGCCAATGAGACCCACAGCTGCTTCCTGTCTTGCTCAGCTGTCTCCAGGCTGCAGTGGCAGAGGTCTAGCTTAGCCAGCAGTCTGTCACACTTAGGAGTGAATAAGGATCACAGATAAAGTGTGCCACATTATGTTTGTGGAGTCTGATGGGATTTTGTCATGTGCCTCCCCACAGTGAGCCAGGATGGATCTAGTCCCTTGGCTCTCCTGAATGAAGGGACTGCACTAAAGTAAAGGACATGGAGTAGATGGTACCATGGCTGGCGAGCCACAGAAAGAACTGTATGCTGCAACTGTTAAAAGGTGCTACACTAGGGCTGCGTCTAGACTGGCAAGTCGCATTTGCAGAAAAACTTGCCAGCTGTCTACACTGGCCACTTGAATTTGCGCAAGAGCACTGATGATCTAATGTAAAATTGCTAGTGTTCTTCCACAAATACTATGATGCTCCCGTTCGGGGAAAAAGCCCTCTTGCGCAAATGTATTTGAGCAAGGGGACCAGTGTTGACAGCTAAAAACTGTTTTGTGCAAAAAAGCCCCGATGGCGAAAATGGCGATCGGGGCTTTCTTGCGCAAAACCGCATCTAGACTGGCATGGACGCTTTTCTGCAAAAAAGTGCTTTTGCGCAAAAGCGCCCATGCCAATCTAGATGCTCTTTTAAAAGCATTTGCGGAAAATCATGCCAGTCTAGACGTAGCCTAGGTGTGTGCACTCCCTGCAATGTCTAACATCTGATGCAGTGTTGTCTGCTCCTGCAATGTTGTTGTAAGCTTCCTGAAGCCCCAGCTCTTGGAGTCATGGCATTATGTTAGATGCTCAACTTTCATTAGAAAACAACTTTCTTGCCCTCATTGTTGTATTGAAAAATAAGAAATCAGCCCCTTGACAAAATAAAGACATTATCTTAAAAATCATTCATTGTTACAATTACATGGGGGAGTTAATTACTTTCTGGGTTTTGAGCCTTTAACATTCACATTTTCAAGTTCTCTGCAAAAATAAGGGCTAGAAACCTATTTTACATCTATAAGTGAAAAAAGAAGAAAGAAAAATCAGTCTCTGATGATCATGTGGGTCTTAAAAAAGAAACAAACTCAAAGTCACCAACTATGGGTATGTCTACACTGCCACCCTAGTTCGAACTAGGGTGGCTAATGTAGGCATTCGAAGTTGCAAATGAAGCCCGGGATTTAATATCCCGGGCTTCATTTGCATCTTGCCGGGTGCTGCCATTTTTAAATCCCCCTAATCCACGAGGAGTAACAGTAGTTCGAATTAGAGAGCCTAATTCAAACTACCTACTCTGTGCCGCGTGTAGCACTAATGGGGATTTAAAAATGGCGGCGCCCGGCAAGATGCAAACGAAGCCCGGGATATTTAAATCCTGGGCTTCATTTGCAACTTCAAACGCCTACATTAGCCACCCTAGTTCAAACTAGGGTGGCAGTGTAGACATACCCTATGAGATTGTTCCCAACTCCCAGGATTTTATCACTGTGGAAGGCACATAAAAAGAACTCACCATTTATTATTTTTAAAAGAAATCTCAGGAGTTTTAAACCAGTTGCAGGATTTGGGGGGGCCTGAGTCATGGTTATTTAATGAGATTGACAGAATTGTTATTGCAGCTCCCTGATGCACTGGAGCAGTCTGGAATGAGCTCCAGTACTGGAAGGGGACAGACATCTAACAGGTATTTTTCTCTGATTCATGAGGGTCAGTCTCGGGAAGATGATGCTGTGAGAGGATGTACCTTGCCCTTTGGGGTGTAACCTGGAAGCAACCGCTGTGCCTCAAAACCTTTCAGCTAGATTGGCCTCTCACACTGCTCTGTGCATGATATCAGCCAGTCCCTGTTATCACCCACCACTGCAGTAGACAGCATCACACAACCAACTGAGTTCTCAGTGCTTTACGTAAGCCACTTAAGGATCAAATATGGAAGCAGCAGTCAACTTCCCAGCTCCTCAGTCTCGCACCCCTACTGATGTATAAACCAAGCATTCGACCATCTTGCACTCCACATAGATCTGTATGGTGCAATCTCATTCAATAGGTTTGCTTCACCCTCAGATGTTGGAGAGCTATGCAAAAAAGCCTGTGTTAACCAAGCTGAGATTTTTCCAAACGCTTCACCCAACACCACACTGGTTAAAGTAAAACAAGTATATTAACTAGAAAAAGGTGGATTTTAAGTGATAGCAAACAGATCAAAGCAGATTGCCTAGCAAATAACAAACATGCAGTCTAAGCCTAACATACTACGTAAGATTTCACTGATGATGCAAGGAGGCTTGCAGATTCAGGAGGCATACAGGTTGCCTTTGCTGTACAACCTTGGTTCCCCTCCCACATTTCAAATGCTTTGTTTTCCAAGGCTTCTTTCAGGTGTTGAGTTGTACAGGAGGGAAAGACAAATCATGATGTCACTCCTCATCTTATGGTGGGAACCCTTTGTTCCAAGCTAAGTTCCCAGACCAGTTTGGGGGACCAAAATGGAGTTCAGTGTCATGTGATCATCTGGTCAGAAGCACTTCCATGCTCCCAATGCGTTATGACAGTCATTATCAATAGGTTGTCTCAAGCTTTCCCAAGTGAGGACAAACCATTTCCATGGTCCATTGTCTTTGTTGATGGCCCATTAGCACTGTCTAGCTCCTGGAAAGGGGGTAGGTTTAGAGGATAAAATAAAAAAAACATAAGAACATAAGAACAGCTGTACTGGGTCTGACCAAAGGTCCATCTAGCCCAGTATCCTGTCTGCTGACAGTGGCCAGCACCAGGTGCCCCAGAAAGGGTGGCCTGAAGACAATGATCAAGCAATTTGTCTCCTGCCATCCCTCTCTAGCCTCTGACAAACAGAGGCCAAGGACACCATTTTATCCCCTGGCTAATAGCCTTTTATGGACCTAACCTCCATGAAATTATCTAGCTTCTCTTTAATCTCTATTATAGTCCTAGCCTTCACAGCCTCCTCTGGTAAGGAGTTCCACAGGTTGACTACACGCTGTGTGAAGAAGAACTTTCTTTTATTAGTTTTAAACCTGCTCCCCATTAATTTCATTTGGTGTCCTCTAGTTCTTCTATTTAGGGAACTAATAAATAACTTTTCTTTATCGGCCCTCTCCACACCACTCATGATTTTATATACCTCTATCATATCCCCCCTCAGTCTCCTCTTCTCTAAACTGAAAAGTCCCAGTCTTTAACCTCTCCTCATATGGGACCCATTCCAAACCCCTCATCATTTTAGTTGCCCTTCTCTGAACCCTTTCCAAGGCCAAAATGTCTTTTTTGAGGTGAGGAGACCACATCTGTACACAGCATTCAAGATGCGGGCGTACCATAGTTTTATACAGGGGCAGTAAGATATTCTGTGTCTTATTTTCTATCCCTTTCCTAATAATTCCAAACATCCTATTTGCCTTTTTGACTGCCGCTGCACTCTGTGTGGAAGTCAAATTAGCCCCCCATCATACTGTACGTATAGTTGGGGTTATTTTTCCCAATGTGCATTACTTTACACTTATCCACATTAAATTTCATTTGCCATTTTGTTGCCCAATTACTCAGTTTGGTGAGATCTTCTTGGAGTCCCTCACAGTCTGCTTCTGTCTTGACTATCCTAAACAGTTTTGTATAATCTGGAAACTTTACTACCTCACTGCTTACCCCTTTCTCCAGATCATTTATGAATAAGTTGAACAAGTTAAAAATCACTTAGAAAAGTTAGATGTCTGCAAGTCACCAGGGCCTGATAAAATGTATCCTAGAATACCTCCCCTATCAGCTCCTTGAGTATCTGAACCTTTAGCTATCATCTTTGGAAAATCATGGAAGACAGGAGAGATTCCAGAATGCTGGAAAAGGGCAAATATAGTGCCTGGCTGTGTCTACACTGGCATGAATTTCCAGAAATGCTTAAAACAGAATAGTTTTCGTTATAAGTATTTCCGGAAAAGGAGCGTCTACATTGGCAGGCTGCTTTTCCGGAAAAGCCCTTTTTCCAGAAAAGCATCTGTGGTGGCCAATGTAGACGCGCTTTTCCGGAAAAGAGCCCCAATCGTCATTTTTGCGATCGGGGCTTTTTTCCGGAAAAGACTACTGGGCTGTCAACACCAGCCCTTTTCCAGAACAGTGTTCCGAATAAGGACTTATGCCCGAGCGGGAGCAGAATAGTTTTTCCGGAGTAGCGGCTGATTTTGTACAGTAGAGCATTGTTGCTTTTCCGGAAATTCAAGGGCCAGTGTAGACAGCTCGCAGCTTATTCCGGAAAAGCGACTGATTTTCCGGAATAAGTGGCCCAGTGTAGACACAGCCCCTGGCTACGTCTACACTGGCCCCTTTTCCGGAAGGGGCATGTAAATTTCACTAGTCGTCGTAGGGAAATCCGCGGGGGATTTAAATATCCCCCGCGGCATTTAAATAAAAATGTCCGCCGCTTTTTTCCGGCTTTTAAAAAAGCCGGAAAAGAGCGTCTACACTGGCCCCGATCCTCCGGAAAAAGTGCCCTTTTGAAGTAGGAATAAGACCCTCCGGAGGGCACTTTTTCCGGAGGATCGGGGCCAGTGTAGACGCTCTTTTCCGGCTTTTTTAAAAGCCGGAAAAAAGCGGCGGACATTTTTATTTAAATGCCGCGGGGGATATTTAAATCCCCCGCGGATTTCCCTACAACGACTAGTGAAATTTACATGCCCCTTCCGGAAAAGGGGCCAGTGTAGACGTAGCCCCTATGTATAAAAAGGGAAAGACAGACACAGGAAACTATAGACAGGTCAGATTAACTTCTGTGCCAGGAAAGATAATGGAGCAAGTAATTAAGGAAATCATCTGCAAACACCTGGAAGATAATAAGGTGATAGGGAACAGCCAGCATGGATTTGTTCTTTACAAATCATGTCAAACCAATCTGGCTTTCTTTGATAGGATAACGAGTCTTGTGGTAAGGGAGAAGTGATGGACATGGCATACCCAGGGCCAGCTCTAGGCACCAGCAAGTCAGGCAGGTGTTTGAGGCAGCACTTTGCCAGGGGCAGCATTTCAAGTAAGCAGCCGGTGCTGCCCCTTGCAATGCCTAGCCCTGCCTTAAAGGGCCGCAGCCCAATGCACCCTGGAGTCTGCTGGCCGTCCCTGTCTCCTCTCAGTCCTGCTCCTCCCCACCCCCGGCAACGCCTAGCCTTGCCTTGCCGATTTAAAGGGCCGCAGCCTGTGGGCCAATGCACCCCGGAGCCTGCTGGCCACCTGTCTCCTCTCCTGCTCTTTCCCTCCTCCAGCAATGCCTAGCCCTGCCCTGCCAATTTAAAGGGCCGTGGCTGCGCAGGCAGCACTGGCACCATGTGCACCTGGCCCCAGAGCCTGCTGGCCGGCCCTGTCTCCTAGTCCTGCTGTTCCCCGGTAGCCACTACCTCCAATAGCCTCTCCACTCCAAGCCATCAGCCACCCCTCCACCTACATTGTATGGAAATCCCAGGTAAGATGCCCCCTTTCCACCTAGGCTTGCCAGGTGTCCGGTATTTTTGCCTCCTGTCCGGTAAAAAAAGATTGGAAAATACTGGACACCTGGCAAACACTCAGCCCACTGGCCCAGCCCCTGGCCTCTCCCCCCAGGCCCCAACACCCTCAGCCCCAGGGACCCTTTGAAGTCTGTTCCTAGTATATTTCTCTTGTTCATGTTTGTAGTAGAAGTAGAACCAAAAAAGGATCCAGCACACAAACACACAGAATATTAACTGTTCTACGTTCTTCATAGAACCACACATGCTGTTTCATAGATATTTCTTTAAAGAATTAAACTTTGTTGATCTAGGTAAACCTTTGTGTTTGATGTCTCCAAGGCAAGCCAAGTTGTGTTGGGCACATACAACTCTCAACTCCCTCTAACACCTCAAACTTGAATATATAATGGCTACTAACAAGATGGACACACAAAAATAAGGTGCACATGCACACCCACTGATCTCAGTTTATCTGATAACAGATGTATTGGAACCACTGCATTCCAAAACAAATCTAGTTTAACAATACAACTATTTATTGATTTAGTTTAGATGTCTTATGTCAGTGGTCCCCTGGCACCTGGGCGGCCCCTGCCTGGGGTCAAAGCACATGTGATGCCGCCCCCAGGCACGCAGCGCATGTGTGGCCCCAGTCCTGGGAACGTGGCCCGTGAGCGGCCCTGCCCCCAGGCACCTGGCAGCCCCAAAAGGTTGGGGACCACTGTCTTATGTGCTATATCATAATTGGTTGACAAGTATGTTAAAACAGAGTGGTATTGTTAGCTGATTGTAATTGGTTTGAAGATTAAGTATAGCCATAAACTACTTGAGTTTTAGATGTGGCACAAGTTCTCCCTTCTATTTTTGGTACTTAGTTTTTCATGCATTAAAGCCACAGTTAAAAAGTAGCCTATTTCTATAAGAACAATAAAGTAGAGATTTAAGGTACATTTCCCACTCTTGAAAAAGAGCTTTGTGTGAGCTGGAAATCTTGTCTGTCACCAAAACAAAACAAAAATTGCAAAGTGCAAGCAACAAAAAGCGGGGTGGGGGCAGCAAAAAAACCTAGAGCTGGCCCTGGGTATACCTTGACTTTAGTAAGGCATTTGATATGGTCTCACATGATATTCTTATCAATAAACTAGGCAAATGCAACTTAGATGGGGCTACTAGAAGGTGGGTGCATAACTGGCTGGATAACCATACTCAGACAGTAGTTATTAACAGTTCACAATCCTGCTGGAAAGGTATCACAAGTGGGATTCTGCAGGGGTCTGTTTTGGGACTGGGTCTGTTCAATATCTTCAACAACAATTGATATTGATATTACTAAGTTTGCCAATACCAAGCTGGGAGGGGTTGTAACTGGTTTTGAGGATAGGGTCATAATTCAAGATGATCTGGACAAATTGGAGAAATGGTCTGAAGTAAACAGGATGAGTTTAATAAAGACAAATGCAAAGTAATCCACTTAGGAAGGAACAATCAGTTTCACACATACAGAATGCACATACAGAATTCACACATACAGAATGCAAAACGAGGAAGGAGTATGGCAGAAAGGTATCTAGGGATTATAGAGGACCACAGGCTAAATATGAGTCAGCAGTGTGATGCTGTTGCAAAAAAAAATCAAGCATGATTCTGGGCTGCATTAACAGGAGTGTTGTGAGTAAGACAAGAGAAGTCATTCTTCTGCTCTACTCTTTGGTGGTTAGGCCTCAGTTGGAGTATTGTGTCCAGTTCTGGGCACCACATTTCAAGAAAGATGTGGAGAAATTGGAGAAGGTCCAGAGAAGAGCAACAAGAATGATTAAATCTTCATAGAGAACATGACCTATGAAGGAAGACTGAAAGAACTGGGCTTGTTTAGTTTGGAAAAGAGAAGATTGAGAGGGGACTTGATAGTGGTTTTCAGGTATCTAAAAGGGTGTCACAAGGAGGGAGAAAAATTGTTCTCCTTGGCTTCTGAGAATAGAAGCAGCAGCAATGGGCTCAAACTGCAGCAAGGGAGGTTTAGGTTGGACATTAGGAACAACTTTCTAACTGTCAGGGTGGTTAAACACAGGAATAAGTTGCCTAGGGAGGTTGTGGAATCTCCATCTGTGGAGATATTTAAGAGAAGGTTAGGTAAATGTCTATCAGAGATGCTTTAGACCAGTGGTTCCCAACCTTTTCCAGATGGGGACCCATTTTAACAATTCAGGAAGACTAGGTGACCCAGGGCAATTCTAAAATGGGGGCAGCAGGGAGGGAAGAGCCACCTGGGGAGACACTAGGAGACCCTTTTGAAGTGTAATGGTGACCCATAGGCTGGGAAACCATGGCAGGACCTAGTACTGTTTAGAGCAGAAAGGCAGGGGACTGGACTTGACGACCTCTTGAGGTCCCTTCCAGTCCTAGTATTCTATGATTCATTGTTGTACATGAAAGGCTAGTGGTGGGCGATTCCAACTTCACAACATGTTTTGGTAACACTTGCATCATAAAATTTCATAACTTCATATACTATGACAACAAATGAAATCCAATGAGATATTAATGTTGGCAGATTATGACTTTTAGAATGATACCTCACCAAGCACACTTTTTACAAAACATATCATATTATAATTTTAATACTAAGACAGCAGTTCTCAAACTGCAGTGTGAACCTCTTCAGACAACATCAATTACTACATGACCCCCGAGGGGGAACTGAAGACCAAGCCTGGGTAAAGCTGCCACCCTGGGGAGGGAGGACCAAAGGTGAAACACAAAGGTTTCTGTCCTGGGAAGGGGATAAGTAACATTAAACAGAATTAAAAGGTACCAAAAGTAAAATCCCCACAAGCTGCATGGAAACTTTAAGGACACAACAAAAGAGGCTCAACTTTAATGTATACCCCAAATTAAAAAACAGTGAGAACCAGAAAGGTACCACCAAGTAATAGAAGCAGTGAGAGATAAAAAGGCATTGTTTAAAAAGTGGAACTTAAACACTAGTGAGGAAAATAGAAAGGAGCATAAACTCTGTCAAATGATGTGTAAAAATATAATTAGGAAAGTGAAAAAAGAATCTGAAGAACAGATTTTTTTAAATCCCATCACAATCTATCAGTTTTCATGCAACTGTGAGGGCGTTCATTCACCACCACAGCACCCCTTGCCATCTGTCCTAGGAATTAGCTCCTTCTGCTGGCAGGGGTACCTTCCCTCAGGTGGCGTTTCCCCTCTTTCCTCAATGCCCCAGCATCCTCTTCAGGACACTGCCCTCCAGCACTGCCCATGTCAGTCTCTGAGCCCCCCTTCCAGGGGTTCTTGTTTCTTCAGCAGGCCGTTCTTCAGGCCCTGCAGTCTGGGGATTTGCTCAGCCAGAGCTCCCCTAGCCCTGCCTCCCCATAACCCTGCTCTAGTTCCAGGGAGCCTCCTACTCCCCCAGCAGCCAGGCTCTCACTGCCTTCCTGGGAGCAGCAGCCCATCCTCTTATATAGCTCTCAGCTGGGCCCTAATCAACTAATGCAGCCTCAGCTGGGGCTAAACTCCCAGGCCCCCCCCTCCCTCCAGGCTGGGATTTGCCCTTAAAGGGCCAGTGCAGGGCGAACGCCCTGTCACAGCAACATAGAATAAAACAAAGGTATTCCATGTTTTGGTTGTCACGTATTTTGATTACTTGGCCCCTTCTAGCAATGCTTGTTTTCTGTTTTCTCCCTGCTCAATACATTATTGCACCAAATATGCACAGTGAATAACAGTAAGTTAGGGTAGATTGGTAAATGGGTGTAGAGAAGAGAAAGCTGAGGGGATTAGCATAAAGATTGCAATGTGTGATCTGTGGTGTGTTAGCTGTACTAATGGTAAGGGATAGAGCAGCAGATAATGGAGAAGCAGGTACAGTAAACTTCCAATAATTCGGCACCTTTAGGACCCAGGGGGTGCCGGATTAACAGATATGCCAGACTATCAGAAGGGGGGGCTATGAGGGGTCTGGGGTGGGGTGGGGGGATGCTACCCCAGACCCCCTCATAGCCCTCCCTTCTGATAGTCCGGCTCTGCCCCAGGAGTCCCCGATTCAGCCGCTGCTGGTCAGTTTCAGCAGCGGTTGAATCGGGGACGCCTGCAGCAGAGCAGCTGGGGTGCTGCTGGGTTGATCCAGTAGCGCCGACCCTTGGCGCCGCGAGACCAACCCGTCAGCACCCCAGCTGCTCTTGGGGACCAACCCAGCAGCACCCCAGCTGCTCTGCCCCAGGTGTCCCCAAGTCAGCTGCTGCTGATACTGATCAGCGGCTGACTCCAGAAAGCCAGAGGAAGAGCTGCTCTGCCCCGGGCTTCCTGGAGTCAGCCCTGGTCAGTTTCAGCAGCGGCTGAATCCGGGACAGCTGGGGTGCTGCTGGGTTGGTCCCGCAGCCTCGAGGAGCAGCGCTACTGGACCTACCCGGCAGCACTCCAGCTATTCTGCCCCCTGCTTCCCGGATTCAGTGCTGGTCAGTTTTAGCAGCGGCTGAATCGGGGAAGCTGGGGGCAGAGCAGCTCCAATGGTCCAGCTGCCCAGAGCACTTCCGGGTTCCTGATGGTGCTGGACCATCAGGAGTGCCGGACCAACAGATGCCGGACCATCGGAGTTTTACTGTACATACTAGCCAATGGTTTAATATTTAATTTCCTTAATTTTGTGAGTTTGAGCAGATAATTGCTTTTCAGTGACAATATTCTATAATGTATATTCATGTACCCTTTCTTCATCTTTGCTTCTCTGCTTTTGTGTATGTGTGTGATCCTGTCTATATAAAAACAAACCAGTATGTAATCTGATCATGCAATCCTGTACTCAAGGAGAAATATAAAATATTAACTAGGCTGAAGGTAAAAATCCAGGGGGCAACATGTAAAATAGTTCTGCAGTTCTAAATGAATAAAAATGAAATGACCACCTGATGGCAGCAGAAGTTTAAAAATGAAAATAGCAGTTACCAGTTTGCAGTGGACACTTAGGGTGTGTCTAGACTACATGCCTCCTTCGACGGAGGCATGTAGATTAGCGAGATCGGAAGAGGGAAATGAAGCCGCGATTAAAATAATCGCGGCTTCATTTAAATTTAAATGGCTGCCCCGATCTGCCGATCAGCTGTTTGTCGGCAGATCGGGGGAGTCTGGACGCGATGCCCCGACAAAGAAGCCTTTCTTCATCGACACAGGTAAGCCTGGTTTCACGAGGCTTACCTGTGTCGATGAAGAAAGGCTTCTTTGTCGGGGCATCGCGTCCAGACTCCCCCGATCTGCCGACAAACAGCTGATCGGCAGATCGGGGCAGCCATTTAAATTTAAATGAAGCCGCGATTATTTTAATCGCGGCTTCATTTCCCTCTTCCGATCTCGCTAATCTACATGCCTCCGTCGAAGGAGGCATGTAGTCTAGACACACCCTTACTAACACCAGCTGCTAAAGGAATGAGAAGTTGGTGGATATAGTATTGTGCTATGTTGGCAAGTCTGAGGCCAGGTCTGCACTGACAAGTTACTGCATTGTAACCTGCCTACACTGAAGTTATTGCATAGTAACCTGCCCTTGGTGATGTAACTTCTGAGATGTACACATTAGGAAGGCACTTAGTGTGCACTAGCTCGACAGTTGCTGTGTTCTAGATAAGCCACCTTGGCAAGAAGCGTAGTGCTTGCTGTGTTCTGGCTATGGTTCAGCGATGGGTGGTGTGTTCCCAGCACATCTCTCCAGCTGGCCATGCCTGCTCCATGCACCAGGAGATTCCTTGCTTGGAGCCATGCTGAGGCGCGGGACCTCATCAGCATTTGGGGGGAGGAAGCTGCCAGTCCTAGCTGTGCTCCAGCCATTGGAATGATGATATTTATGAGCACATCTCAAGGTGCATGACTGAATGGGTCCCTGACTGGGATGCACGGCAGTGCAGGGTCAAAGTGAAGGAGCTGAAAAACTCCTACCACAACGTGCAAGAAGCAAACCTCCACTCTGGTGCTGTACCCACAACCTGCAGATTGTACAAAGAGCTGGGTGACATACATGGGGGCGACTCTACCTCTGCTCCAACGACCCCCAAGGATACTTCATGAGCCATGCAAAAATGGACCAAAACAGGAGGAGGAAGTTGTGGCTGAGTATGCTGAGAAGAAGTGGGAACCAGAGCCAGGGGAGGAATTGGCATCCACAGAGGCTTGCAGTCAGGAGCTGTTTTGTACCCCCAATAAGGCAAGCCCCTCGGAGGCTGTGGAGGAAGTACCAGGTAAGTGGGTTGGGTTTTGGGAACCACTCAAGCGAGGCAAAGGGAGGGTTCCAAAAAAGAGGCCTGGTTCTGTGCGTGGCTGCTACCAGCACAGGGTTGTCAGATGGTGAACAGAGCATTAATGCAATCTCTTTCGGCTCAGTAATCTGCCTCACAGACCTCATTGAAAGTGTCATGCAGCTTCTGTGCTGTGTGTCGCAACAAATTAGCTGGCAAAGCAAATGTGATATTTGACCCCTGAAGGCTGATGTTCCCTCACCATTGTGCTGTCAATTGGGATGAAGGATCATCCCTGCATCACTATGCAAAGACAAGCCACATATGCTACCAGATGAAACCCACAGTCTCGTAAAAGACCCTCCTTTGCTTTCCTGCTCACTCTAAGGCTACATCTACACTGTAGCCTTCTTCCAGAAAAGCTTATGCAAATGAAGCGTGGAATGGAATATTGCTGAGCTTCATTTGCATAATTAATTAGGGGCCATTTTTGCACAAGAGGCTTTTGCGCAAAAAGGCGCTGTGTAGACGGCTCCTTTCTGCACAAAAAAACCCCTCTTATACAAGAGCCGTTCTTCCTGAAAAAATGAGGAAGAACGGCTCTTGCGCAAGAGGGGGCTTTTGCGCAAAAAGGAGCCATCTACACAGCTCCTTTTTGCGCAAAAGCCTCTTGTGCAAAAACGTCCCCTAATTCATTATACAAATGAAGTGCAGTGATATTACACTCGCAGTTCTTGCTCACCCTACTCTAAGGGGCAGTCTATATGGGGTACTAAAGGGCATGGTGGGCGGGGTAAGGAGCCAACCATCCAGAGTCCCTGGGCACCTAGTACCCACAGCAGGGGTCTACCCCTCCCCCGCATTCACTAGCATCAATAGGGGAAGTGGAGCAATGCTGCCTCAGCTCACTCTGCTCTCCTGGTGTGTTGCTTGCGGGAGGAGTGGGACCACCCCCACACTTAGTGGCGGAAAGCGGAGGAAGGGTATGTCGAACTAGGGTGGCTAATGTAGTCATTCGAAGTTGCAAATGAAGCCCGAGATTTAAATATCCACGAGGAGTAACGGTAGTTCGAATTAGAAACCCTAATTTGAACTACCTACTCCATGCTGCCTGTAGCCGTGGGCACGGAGTCTGCACTAAGGGGGATTTAAAAATGGCGGCGCCCAGCAAGATGCAAATGAAGCCTGGGATATTTAAATCCCGGGCTTCATTTGCAACTTCGAATGCCTACATTAGCCACCCTAGTTCGAACTAGAGTGGTAGTGTAGACATACCCGGACATAGCAAGGAGAACAGATTGAGCTGGAGCCATGTTTCTCTACTTCTCCTGCCCTTGCCAGTGAGTTCCAGACCATAGTTCCCTTTAAGATGCACACCTGTGCGGGCATGCTCCTGCCCACCATCTCTGCTGCTCTGGGGAGAGGGCTAGAGGAGGGGTGAGCAAAGTGGGGAAGGGAAGGGCAGGTGCAGGGGTCAGAGAGGATGGGGAGGTGGGTAAAGTCTCGGCATGGCTGAGGAGAGTGAAAAGGGCAGGAACCAGGACTGCAAAGGAGGGTAAGGGATGGGGAGGGGCAGGAGGGTGCAGGGGGAAGGCAGTGGGAGCAGATGGGGTAAGAGGAAGGTGAGAGACATGGCAGCAGAAGGGAAAAGGGAGAGGTTTATAACTTGGGTGCTGTGGTGGCACACACCAAACAAGTGCACACATCTCCATTGTTCACAGGAGGTGGAAGAGGAGCAAAGGCAGGGAAGAGGTGGAGAAAGGCAGATCAGGTGCAGAGATAGGTGGGGTCTGTGATGGAGGGGGCTGTCCCAGCCCTTCCCCAGGTCACATGACCAGTGTCTCCTCTGTTCCCTCTCATCAGTTGCCCCGGCTGTAAGTGATAGTCATTGCCTCAC
Source organism: Pelodiscus sinensis (assembly GCF_052426305.1). Classification (NCBI taxonomy): domain Eukaryota; kingdom Metazoa; phylum Chordata; order Testudines; family Trionychidae; genus Pelodiscus; species Pelodiscus sinensis. The sequence goes on along the minus strand of NC_143052.1, from coordinate 142,140,562 downwards.
ATGCTGAGGCTGCTGCACCAGAAAATGAAAACAAAAGAAAAGAGAAGTGTAGCAGCTGCTCAAAACGTGTGCCTGCATGTTCCCAGCTTTGCGCCTTGACTCACTCCAGGTAATCCAGTTCTGACTCCTGACTCTGACACATGGCTTTAGCATTTGGTTCTTGACTCCTGCGCCAATTACTGTCTGTCTATTAAGTACATTCTATACCAGTGTTTCCCAATTTTATTTAGCCACAGAACCCTCTTAAACTCGAAAGAATTTCACGAAACCCCTAATAACAGTCGTATATATGGAGCTGAAAAAGTAGACCACAAATAAGTAAAGTTAATAGTAAACAAATGCTAAACAAGGTCAGGAGATCAACATTTAGTTTAATTGTACATATTTAAGAACAAAAATCACATTTAAGGTGTACAAAAAATAAAGCTCAAAAACTAATATGCATTATTTTGGCAGTTTTCAGTGCAAACAATGTTTTTTCTTCTTTTCTTGGCAAATTCTTTTTATATTTGGTTTAATACTGGAGAACTGGATTCACATATCTGGTGTGGCATTCATCTATTTCTGAATTTTGTTTTTGCTGCTGCGCAATTCGAGAACCCAGTTTGCACACACATCTGCTGGCGAAGGGTAACAACTGACAAATTGCACCTCTTGATAAAGCTGAATATTCTTGACATAAGCCACCCCAAAATGTAATAAGAGAAACTTCTTTAAATTTTTGTATTAATTGGCCGTCTAAAGCGATTTCTATTAGGTTTTCATAATCTTGCATAGAAAAACCGACTGGCTTTTCTGTTACACTTAATGGATTTTGAATCCAGTTACTGTTGTCATTTATAGTTGGAAAATACTTCATGATGTTTGTGTATAAATCACAAAGATGATCTGCAATGTCCTGGCCAGGAGGAAGGGTACAGGAGAGAGCTTGGGGAAGGGTGCCTGGCCAGGACCGTGGGTACAGGAGGGGACTTGGGGCAGGGTGTCTGGCCAGGAGGAAGGATAGAGGAGGGGACTTGGGGCAGGGTGCCTGGCCAAGAGGAAGTCTTGGGGCAGGGTGCCTGGCCAGGAGGGAGGGTATAGGAGGGATCCTGGGGCACCATGTCAGAGCAAGCTGGGAATGCGGGGTCTTGTTGGGAGGAGGGGAGTGAGTGAGGGGGATCTGGATGTGGGGTCTGGGCATGAGGGCGATGCTTACCTGGCTTGGCACCCTGCTGCAGCAGGGAAAGCTGCCAAGCAATGCACTCTCATTCCCCCAGCAAGGGGGTGGGAGAGGGAGCTCAGTTCCCCCCAACCCATGCAATAGGGATCCCAGTGCAGCTGCAGCACCAGGCCATGCCTCCCGCTGGCAGGGCTTGGGGAGTGTGTAGAAACCCCGACCTTCCACGCCAGACCAGACTCTGCTGCTTCCCCAGCAAGGTGGGGAGAGGTTTGGGAGAGAGAGAGCAGCAGCACATGGGAGGCAGCAAGCCTGAGCGCGCCCCAAGGAGGGGCAGCGAGCCTGAGCGCATCCTGGGGAGGGGCAGCATGCCTGAGCTGAGTTCCACACAGCCCCTGCCAGGGCCTAGGCTGCAGTTTAAAAACACTGAGGTCCGGGAGCGGCTACTCAGCACCTCAGACCCAGCCACCCCTCCCTCTTCCGGCAGCAAAGGCCACTGTAAAAAGCCGCCACCTGCACATGTGGAGGAGGGGGCCGTGCAGCCGCACCAGATGTCCCATGGGACAGGGGCAGTCCTGTAGGGTGAGGAGAGGGCCACACGGTGCGCAGTGGTGGAGCACCCGCAGTGGGTGATGGAGCGGCCAGAGCCGCACACTGCCAGAAACCCACCCCAGCTGGCACAGCTCTAATGGGAGCTGCCTATCGGCTCCGCAGGGGGCGGGGGAGTAGAGTTTTCTCGCAGAACCCTTAGATTCACTTCGCAGAACCCCAGGGTTTCACGGAACACCATTTGGGAAATACCGTTCTGCACCTTTGGAGGCTGGCCAGTCTCACTGTTCAATAATCTATATATTCAAAGTTAAGAACGTGATTCTATGAGCAAATCTAGTAAACATTCGGTGTGTGACAATATATCCCTTTTATAGTCCCATTTCTGCTGTGTTCCACTTCCCCTTTTCTTACGTCCTATCTTCATCATATCTCTGGGATCCCTTGAATCGAGTAAGATTTTCCCTTGGACGCCTATAACTGATGAGTGCGAAGATGATAAATTAGGCTTATTCTGGCAAGGAACACTCTATGACAGTCTGCACATGAGGTCTTGATATCTCCACTGGCGCCAATACAGGCTCAGGCACACTCCTTACATTAAGCTCTATGATCTATTTCATGGAGACAACGCTTGATCTCAAAGTGTTGGGCACCATTCTTGATGGTATTCCTCTAGGTTACCTGATCCTCCACCTGCCTCTCCCAGGTGTCAGTGTCAATGTTGCACTTTTCCAAGGTGTTCTTAAGGACGTCTTTGTAGTGCTTCCTCTTCCTGCAATAAGACCTGGCCTCGGTCCTCAGCTGAGTGTAGAAGATGTGTTTAGGCAAATGTGTGTGAGGCATCATAGCTACCTGTGGGCGACTATTGCCTCAATGCTACTGGAATCAGCCTCTGTGAAGACACTAAAGTTAGCCCATCTGTCTTGCCATGTGATGCCCAATAATCTCCTCAGGTACCTTTGGTGGAATTTCTCCACATCTGTAATATGACGTCTGTAAGGGGACTCTATATAGCAATGTCGGGATGTGTGATGGAGCGTGCCCGCCCCGCACAGGAGAGGCAGTCCGGGTCACGCTTTACAGCCAGCAGCCCGGGGTGATTTCTCCCTGCCCGGGCTGTTCGGCCGCCGCGCGCCCGGCCCGACTGAGGAACATGGTGCCCAGCATCAGCGCGAAGCTGCCAGGACGTCCGAAATGTTGCCGCAGCAATGCCAAGAGCTGCGAACGCTGGGGGAGGAGCCTCCGGGGGCAGACGGGGTCACAGCCCTGGCGGGACTTTTAAAAATGGCGCCCGCATTAGAGAGAGGGGGAAGGAGGAAGAGAGCCTCCTCCTCCACAGGTCCTGGCAACAGGGACGAAAGACAGGTCCGCAGACCAGGAACCATCCTACCCAACAGACCAAATGCACCTGTGGCCCCCGGGCTTGCGGTAAGGAAACCGTCCGGGGCCTCGGCTGCGGGGTAGCCCCGGGAAGGGCGGGGAAGATGTCGGCCCAGGGCAGAGCCTGGATGGGCTGGTGGGCTGACGAGCTGCGGTCTTGAACCCCGTCAGCCGGGCAGGGTCTCTCTAGATCCTAGCCCAGGCCCCCCTTCCCCTCCCTTCATACCAAGGGTGTGGAAAACGAAGACGGGCCACACAGCGAGAAATAAGTGGATTTAATTAACTGCTCGGGGGAGTGACACACGGGACACGTCACAAGATGGTGGAGAATGTGGGCACTGAGGCGATCCCGCCCCTGAAGTAAGGGGCTGGAGGGGTAAGCTTCACAAAAAAAAAACAAAAAAACAAAAAAATTCTTGAGAAGGAGAGGGAGAGGGGAGCTGGCTGCGGAATTGGGTGAGGATTAACCCAGGGTTTTGTTTTACGGCGTTGCCGGAACAGGGGTTGTAACCCCGGCGTCATGCCCAGACATAGACCCTGCTCAGTTTATGGAGTGGGTAAAGGAGAGTCAAAGACAGAACCAGTAACAACAAACCCTGTTAATGCAGCAACTAGCTGCACAGCAGCAGGAGCAGCAAAAGCAGCTGATCTGGGATGTGGCCGAACAGATGAAGGCACAGCAAGAGCAGTGGATGCGACAGTACCCACCCGTGGTACTGCCACCCGTGAACCTGCCAAACCCAGAGGAGGAAGGGCCGTTGGAAGAGGGGGAACTAACACGAATCCCCATCTGATTGATGAAGATGGGACCCCGAGGCATACCTGGCTACCTTCGAGCGAGTGGCCACGGTAGCACAGTGGCCGGAGTCCCACTGGGTCACACTACTGGCCCCATACTTGACAGGCCAGGCGTAGATGGCATATCAGAGTTTAAATGACCAAGAAGCCCTCCATTATTATAAACTTAAAGAGGCCATTCTAGATCAGATGGGCATTTCACCGGAGACCTATCGGCAAAAGTTCAGGGGAGAGCCCTATAATGCCGACACCTGTCCGAGGGTCATCGCCCAACGGTTGAAGGAAGCTGCCTGGTGATGGCTAGAGCCGGAACAACATACAGGACCCCAAGTGGCAGAACAGATCATCCTCGAACAGTTCGTGAACATCCTACCGATGGGTGGCCAGCGCTGGGTACGCCATCACCATTCATCCACCCTCACGGAGGCCATAGAATTAATGACGGATTATGAGGCCGCCGAGCGGGGAGACGTGCGGGAGCGGGGAAGAAACCCCCCCCCCCAACAGCGCACAGACCCAGGGAAGGGAGCCCGGGGGAAGGAGAGCCCCGAAAAGGAAGGGTGGCGAAAATGGATGGGGCCAACTTGGCCAGGGAACCCACGAGAAACACCCTCGGGCCCACCGGGGCATCAAGGTGACCCCCTGAGGGGACCCAGCAAGGTAACACCGACCCGGGGAGCTTGTTTTTGCTGCGGCCAAGAGGGGCACTTCGTGAAAGACTGCCCCTATATGGATTGCTCCTACGCCCAGGTATTGACGGGAACCGAGGCCGCACCGGACGGTGAGCAAGGTAGGATCTTGAGGTCAATAGGAATAGAGGATAAAACCGTATTGGTACTGGTAGACTCCGGCTGTAGCCAGACAATTATAAGGGCAGATTTGGTCCCGGAGGAGGGCCCTAAAGGCCCGCCAGTTTGGGTACAATGTGTCCATGGCGACATGCACCAGTATTCTACTACCTGGGTTCAAATTACAGATGGAGGCCACCAGGAATGGTGCTATGTGGTAGTTGCACCCAAGCTGGTATACCCGGCCCTATTGGGACGGGACTGGGTAGGTTTTCGTAGAGCCCTTACGGCATGGAGGGGAGCGGAGCCCCTGGAGGGAGCGGAGAGTATGCTGGGGGTCTGCCGGGACGACAACCAGGAAGCAGAGGCTGGGATACCCCAGGCATTGGAACTCTTTGATGGTGACTTTCTTCAGGAACAGCGCGAGGACTCCTCCCTCTGGCATGCCTGGACCTCCACCCGAGAACCGCAGGACGAGGAAGCCTCGCCGGCAGAGGGACCGACCGGCCCACACTTTGAGGTATATGCCGATCGGTAGTACCGAGTAGAAAAGGACCGGGAGGGGCATCCGGGGGTTAAACAACTCTTAGTGCAGCAACGGTATCGGTCGCGCCTCATGGAACTGGCCCATGCAAAACCCTGGGCTGGCCATCTAGGGGCAGAAAAAAAGATACAGCGAATTATAAGATGCTTTTATTGTCCAGGGGTTTTTCGAGAAGTGCAAGAATTTTGTGGGTCTTGCCCTGAATGTCAAAAGGTGGGATCCTGGGGGGTGCCTAAAGCCCCCCTCGTGCCCCTGCCGGTGGTGGGGGTACCCTTCTCGAGAATAGCCATGGATATAGTGGGACCGCTAGACAAATCACGGACAGGACATCAATACATCCTGGTAATATTAGACTATGCGATGCGGTACCCGGTGGCAGTGCTCCTACGGAACGTGCACACAACGACGCTGGCCACGGAGCTAGTAAAAATTTTCGCCCGAGTCGGGCTCCCAGAAAAAATCTTGACGGATCAAGGGACCAACTTTACCTCCAAACTAATGAACGAGCTCTGTAAGTTGTTATGAATTGGGAGGCTGAAAACAGCAGTGTACCACCTGCAAACAGACGGGTTGGTGGAACGTTTTAATAGGACGTTAAAGGAAATGCTGCGTAAATTTGTGGGGCAAGAGCCAAAAGATTGGGATACGTTATTACCCGCCCTGCTGTTCGCAGTTCAGGAGGTACGCCAGGCATCCACCGGGTTTTCTCCCTTTGAATTATTGTTTGGGAGGCACCCCCGGGGGATATTGGACATCATTTGGGAGAACTGGGAGGAGCAGGGTACCCGAGTAAAGGGGTCTATACAGTATATATTAGAGCCCGGGAAAAGTTACACAGGTTGGGGGAATTCGCGAGGGCGAATCTGAAACATGCGCAGGCGACGCAAGCCCATTATTATAATCGGGGGTCCCGGTTGCGGGTTTTCGAGCCAGGACAGCGAGTGCTGGTATTACTCCCCACCCCGGGCTCGAAGTTAGTGGCCAAATGGCAGGGACCCTTTGAAATCCTAAGGCAAGTAGGGGAAGTGGATTATGAGGTAAAAGTGTCCAGCAGGCGAAGGGATACCAAAGTATACCACATTAATCTACTGAAAGCCTGGAAGCAACGCGAGGCCTTCCTAATAAACCCCATACCCCCCGACCCAGAACTAGGCCCAGGGGGAGTAGCAGGGAATCCCCTTAGGGACTTTCCAACAGGAGGCGAGCTCGACGAAGGCCAACGGAGAGGCCTGGAGGCGGTGCTCCAAACCTTTACGGATGTTCTAACAGAGGAACCGGGACAAACCACCCTTATCCACCATCACGTCGAGACAGAACCCCAGAGAAGGATATGCGACCAGGCACGACCTGTGCCCCGGCAAATGTGGGATATCACGCAGGAGGAATTGCAGAAAATGCTTCGCTGGGGGGTAGTGGAGGAATCCTTCAGTGAATGGCGCAGTCCGATAGTGCTGGTCCCGAAACCCGATGGGTCAACGCGGTTTTGTATTGACTTTCGCAAAGTCAACGCCCTCTCGAGATTTGATGCATACCCCATGCCATGGGTGGATGAGTTATTAGATCGGCTGGGGGGAGCTCATTATTTATCCACGCTAGATCTAACCCGCGGGTATTGGCAAATCCCCTTATCACCGGCTTCCCGGGAGAAGACAGCCTTTTCGACCCCGTTCCGGCTATATCACTTTACTCGGATGCCCTTGAGGTTGCATGGGGCGGCAGCTACGTTCCAGCGCCTCATGGACCGAGTACTGAGAGATCAAGGACAATGGGCAGCGGCCTATATTGACGACATAGTCGTCTACAGTCAGACCTGGGAAGAGCATCTGCAGCATGTGGAAACTGTCCCGCGAGCCTTGCGAGAAGCTGGTCTCACCGCGAATCCTCGAAAATGCCGCTTCGGCGAAAAGGAGGTAAAATACCTGGGTTATGTAGTGGGCCGGGGGCAGCTACGCCCCATGGTAGAAAAAGTAGAAGCCCTGAGAAGTTACCAGCCCCCAAGGACCAAAAAACAAGTGCGACAGTTCCTCGGGCTAGCAGGGTATTACCGCCGATTCGTTCTGAACTTCACAGCAATAGCTGCACCGCTAACAGACCTAACGCAAACCGTGATGCCCCAGAAGGTGGACTGGTCTTCGGAATATGCGGAAGCGTTCCAACGGTTAAAAGAAAGTCTTAGCCGGGGCCCTGTATTAGCCCAACCCGATTTTAATCGCCCTTTTACTGTCCAAACAGATGCCTCAGAGACGGGAATCGGAGCGGTCCTATCACAAGGAGAAGGAGAAGAAGAACATCCGGTGGTTTACATCAGCCGTATGCTGTTCCCGCGAGAACGCTGATATTCGACGATCGAAAAAGAGGCGCTAGCCGTAAAATGGGCATTGGACATGCTAAGGTACTACCTTTTAGGGAACCGGTTTAGGGTAATCACCGATCATGCTCCCCTACGCTGGATGCAAACAATGAAGGACTAACTCCCGGGTGATGCGGTGATATTTGGCCCTACAGCCCTACGCCTTTGAGGTGGACCATAGGCCCGGCTCACAGCATCAAAACGCAGACTTCTTCTCAAGACGGTACGAGGAGGAGTCGGGGGAAGAGGGAGACAAGTTAAACGGGGTGGTGTGTGACGGAGCGTGCCCGCCCCACATGGGAGAGGCAGTCTGGGCCGTGCTTTACAGCCAGCAGCCCAGGATGATTTCTCCCTGCCCGGGCTGTTCAGCTGCCATGCGCCCAGCTGACCGAGGAACACAGCGCCCGGCATCAGCGCGAAGCTGCCAGGACGTCCGAAATGTTGCTGTGGCGACGCCAAGCGCCGCAAACGTGGGGGGAGGGGCCTCCGGGGGCAGACGGGGTCACGGCCCTGGCTGGACTTTTAAAAATGGCGCCCACATTAGAGAGGTGGAAGGAGGAAGAGAGCCTCCTCCTCCACAGGTCCTGACAACAGGGATGAAAGACAGGTCCACAGACCAGGAACCATCCTAACCAACAGACCGAACGCACCTGCGGCCCCCAGGCTTGCGGTAAAGAAACCGTCCGGGGCCTCGGCTGCGGGGTAGCCCCGGGAAGGGCGGGGAAGATGTCGGCCCAGGGCGGAGCCTGGATGGGCTGGTGGGCTGATGAGCTGCGGTCTTGAACCCCGTCAGCCCGGCGGGGTCTCTCTAGATCCTAGCCCTTAGGGCCCTGGGCTGGGGCCCATGAGTTGGGGTGGGCCCGGGCCCCCCTTCCCCTCCCTTCACACCAAGGGCGTGGAAAACGAAGACGGGCCACACAGCGAGAAATAAGTGGATTTAATTAACTGCTCAGGGGAGTGACACGCGGGACATGTTACAGGATGACTATGGCATTGTAGACATTTCTGCTATGGCATTGTAGACATCAGATGACTATGGCATTGTAGATGTCACGGTCATCAAAGACTCACCTCCATAAATGTCCATAAGCCACACTGGCTCTGGAGATTTGGTGATGGATTTCATCATCAATGTCAGCATTGATGGCCAGATAGTTTTTGAGATAGGAGAAGCTGTTGACTTGGTCTTCCACCATGATGGTTGGTTCACCCATGTAACAGTATGGCGGGTTGTTGGCTGAAAGAGAACCTTGGTTCTCTGTATATTGAGAGTTGGTTCCAACCTGTGGTAGGCCACAACAAAAATGTCAGTGATGGCTTGGAGACCATCTTTAGAGATGGCACTGGCCTCGGTGTTATCAGCATACTGAAGTTCTATCACTGACATAGTTGTGATCTTGGACTTGGCTCTGAAGTAGACCAGATTGAAAAGGCTACCATCCATCCTTTAGGTTATTTCAACTCTGCTTGGAAGGTCATCTCCAGTAACCTAGAGCATGGCTACCAGAAAGATATTTAAATAGCATAGGTACTATCATACACCCTTGTTTGACTACAGCCCTTATGTCAATTGGTTCAATTGTGTCACCATTCTTAAATATCACAGCCTACATGTTGTCATGTTAGAGACATAAAATAGTGACGCATTTTGGTAAACAGCCAAAGTGTTGCAGGATCTTCCAGAAGGCCTTGCGGTTGACAGAGTTGAATGTTTTAGTCAAATCAAAGAATGCCATACACAGAGACTAAAGTTGCTCCCAACAACTCTCTTGTATTAGGCAGGCAGAAAAAATCATATCGGTCATTTCTTGCCCTGGTTGGAAGTCGCATTGAGACTCTGGAAGGACTTCTTTAGCCAGTGGAAGGAGATGGTGACATCTAAGGATGTTAAATTTAGATCAATTGGATAATCGAATAATTGATGCAATTTGCTTCAACTATTTGGTTAGTCGATAAGAGCGCCTCCATCTTTGAAGTGTAGCAATAGCTCCGGGGCTGTTGCTACACTTCAAAGGTGAAAGCGCTGTGGCAGCTTTCAAAGTTTCAAAGTGGCAGTGCCACATAGAACCATGGAAAGCAGGGGAGTCGCTATGTGGTGCTGTCACTTCAAAACATTGTGTGCAGCCCTGGCCAGATAGGGACTCCCAGCTGGCCCCAGGCTGCACATGGTGTTTCAAAGCAGGGCTGCTGCTTTAAAGCACCCTCTCCGCAACCCCTCCCCCCAACCTTGCTGCCTCTTTCTGATAGAGGCAGCAAGCAGGGGGGTGGTAGAGGTGGGGGGTGGGGCGTGACTAGTCAAGTAGTGTGTCAACTATCTAATAAGCATTTGCTTATTGGATAGTCAACTAGTCATTCACATCCCTAGTGACATACTGTTAATAGATCCCACAAGATGAATTAATTATAAAGATTAGAAACAGGTGAATATGGTTTAATTTTCTTTACAAGGATGGAAGATACAGAGCAGCAGCAAAGCTAGGTAGGCTGGCCTGGAACCAAAGAGAGCAGCAGCCGAGTGCAGGGACTCTGGTGTGGGCCTTCAGCAACCAAAGGTGAATGCAGTCCATCTTGGTCAGGTGGCAGAGCTCCTAGAGCAGCCCAGGCAGCACTGCCTGTCAGCATCCTTGGCCTTCTCCACCCCAGAACAGCTAACTAACTGTGATTGGGGAGGAGGGGAGTGACCCCCACACATCAGCACTCGCAATGGCCAAAGGGGGACTAATGTTGGCACCTGGGGAGGGTGGGAGCCTTACATCACATACATTGTTAATTGATGGAGTTCCCAAAACTATTCTGTTTTCTTCTTCCTCCAGCTGCACACAGCTCCCTCTCAATAAAGTTCTCTTAGTTGCAACCTCTGGACTCCAGTGGTAAATAGTTACCCATTCGGGTACCCAAAGCGGAGACCTCGAGCCAGTGCTAGTTAAGTCTTTAAGGAAACTCAGAAAAAATTGAATCTGGCTCTTTTCTTTTTGCTGTGGACCAGACCAGGCAGAATGGTTATATGAAGAAGAAAAACAGACAGAGATATAAAGCTATGTGTACTAAGTTAATGGGACTGGTAGCTAGTTGTATCCTGTAGTGGTAGAATAGGGCCATATGTGCTTGGGTTTCAGCTGCTATTAACTTTTTTATTAGATGCTATCGCTTTGCGGCTTGCCACTAATACTGTATTTTACACTGAAAAGGTGGAAATGAGGGGAAACAAGTGGTGGGAAAGAAACCACTTTCTTCCTTGTCTGTGTGTCTTGCTGATGAGCAGCTACATGCTGTGGTTTCTGCACCTGCAATTTACACTTTCAGGGGTTTAATCTTCATATTAATAAACTGAGGGAAACATTTTTATATGGCATTTAAATCACCTCTGGATCTTCAAACCCCAACACCACAGATGTTTCCTCCGTATCCCCATGCAGGGGGGTTTGGGGCTGAGAAGAAGTGGGGTGGTCTGGATTAGTGGATATATAACTATTAAGAAGTAGTGATTATGTAGTGAGTTATATAACTCCCCTTTGCATGTTTTAACATGCTTTACAGAATATACAAACTAAATCGATAAAGAGGTCTCTTTACCCTGTCCCCCTGCAGTCACTTCTGGACTAGAATATTGCAGACATTAGACAGGTTTCAAACCAGCCCTACAAACCAACTTCATACTAGGAGAAGCCTAGGAGAATACTAAATCCCATTGATGTGATAAAGAGCTTTAGGCAGAAGGTAATTATCAAAGTCGGAATTAAATCACAACACTTGTAAGTGCCAGGGTATCTCTAATCATCCCAAAACGTTACAGATAGAATTTGATGAAATTTTTCAGCCAGAATATTTTTCTCAAGAAAAAAAATACAGATTAGACTTGTCAGATATGCAGTCCTCCTCTAGGGACCCTGCGCTGCTGTGGCCAGCAAAGGCCCTCAGCTTCTCCAAAGAGGGATCCCTGTGCAGCTCCATCTGACATTCTGCTGCTAGGCTGGAGGGTTCAGCCCTGGAAAGATGTGCCTCAGTTACCCCACCTTGGGCTGGAGGTTCTGTCCTAATTCTGTCTAGCTCCACCCTTGGTGCTCCACCTACCCCCCTCCCCCATTTTGGGAGGTTCTGCATCCCTCTCTGGCTTTGGGTAAGGACTGGGGCACTTTGAGTGCCCTCTGGCCAGTTCACAGATTGTTACTCATTAGCACCTCAGTGGGTAGCTGATCCCCAACTTTCTTAGACTCCCATTTCAGGTGTGTCCTTGCGTCAGGCATCTTGACAAGGAGTCCGAACACTCCTCTCAGGATTTGGTAGGCATTGAGCACTAACTGGTCTGGGTCACCCACCTCCGGACATGCCAGTGTCAGCTCTGCACCCATGTCCCAGAACCCCCTGGGGATTGGCCTCCCCTGGCATTCTGGGGCACCGTGTGCTGGGCTTCCTGGAGTTGCTACTTTGAGGGAGTCTCCTGTTAATTCCCCTTCCGCGTCTCCCTCCTGCTCCTGTTCTACTGGACATAAACTCATCCACCAGTGTCCCTGCACTACACAGATTTTTGGGCTTCCAGTGAGCCAACTACACCTTTAGGTCTGGAGGGCAAATGTCCTACAGCTGCTCTATTCCCACCAGCTTATATACATCCTCAGCTGGAGAGGCCCAGCACCCTTCCCCCACTTGTGGAGATATTCCCCCTACAGTTTGGCAACCTCCTTTTAGGTGACACCTGGGGTCTTGTGCATACCCCAGAACCATGTCCTGTCTGCCTGTGGGTCAGTTCACATGTCAGCACCCAGGCCTGCTTGATCAGCTCATAGTCCTTGGTCTCAATCCCATCCATTTGGCTGAATGCTGCAATGGCCTGGGGCCCTATCAGGGGATCAGACAGCGGAGCCCATCTGTGGGGTTAGTCTGGGGCAGATCACAAGCCCTCTCCAAGGCTGTGAGGCAGGCATCAATATCCTCCCCTTCTTTCACTGGGCAGCAGCTTGGAGTACAGTTTCCCCCCAGTGCTGCCATCTCCACTTACCCCTGGGCAGGTACTCTTGGCCCATCTCCTCTCCAACTTCAGCTCATGCTTCTGCTGCTCTGCACGGTCCTCTCGCGCTCTCTCTGTCCACCAGTCTTTGCTTCTCTGGGGAGAACTCGGATTGGGGGTCCCCTGTGCTGACTGGGGAGTCAGGTCTGATAGAGTCCTGGCTGGTACCCTGACTACCCCATGGATATTCTCCAGCTCTCTGAGCATCCCTGGAGCCCCACTGGGATCTGGAGCCTGTAGCTCCAACTGGTCAGTCTCCATGAGCTAAGCCATCAGCTGCTCCTTAGTGAGCCTACCCATGCTCAGCCCTCCCCCTACACAGACGTACCAGGTCACTGTTATGGAGCTGGTTATAAGCCTCTTCCTTGATGATTCCTTCAATATCCTTGTTTCTTGCTGGCAGCCGCTCACCCAACAGGGTGCACCCCAAACCATCCCCTGCTACCACATTGTCACAGCTCACAGGTCATGTCCACACTTGGTCTGTTGGTCACTGGGTGGAACCACCAACAGTGTGACTGCCTCTTCTTGGGGAGTCCATTCTCTTCCAGGGGTTCCTCAACTCCACCTCCTGGGCCAGCGACTCTCCTGTCTGTGCCCTGGCCCCCCTCAGGGGTCCACTCCCTCTGGACCCCCGGGGCCTCCACTCCCAGAGGAAATAGTGCAAACTTGTTCTCAAGACCAGAGTGACTCTCAGCCACCATAAAAAGAGGAAGGTTTATTGAGCTTTGAATGCAGCAAAGGATCCCTCAGGCCTGTAAGCCTGTCCCTTCCTCCAGCCCAGCATGTCTGAGTCTCCCCTGCAGCGAGGTGGGCTCTGCTTGCTCCCTCCCTGTAAGGTTTAGAAATCCCTTTCCTCCAACTGAGCCTCTAATATCTCCTACAGCAGCCCCTCCCCTGTCCATTGTCTTCTATCCAGGCAAACAGGGTCCCCTGGGTCCCTCTCCTCTCCTCCATCCATTGTTCTCCTTAGCTGGAGCCAGCTGGGCAGGTCACAGAGCTCTCCTCTCTGCACCCCATAGTCCTCCCTCTGGCCAGAACTGGCTATGCCCTCCAACCTGGGTCTCCCAATCACCAGTCTTTGAGGATCCAGTCTTGTGCTGCTCCCTGTAACAACAAACTTCCTCTTCCCTCACCAGTAAACACCCAGGGACACTGAGGGTTCCCCTTGCATGTAACCCCTTTAAATCCGCACAAATCCCCCACGTCATCACAGGCCCTTTCCAAGTGTGGGGCCAGTGTGGCAGTGCATTAGTATTCCTGGTACTGAAGCTCAGAAACATTTTTCCTTTTGATCAGGCACTTCTGACAGATCATATGCACTGCCATACACAGCTTCCTCAGCCCCCAGTTTTCTCATTGAACCGTACACACACGTGGGTTTACCAGTGTCCACAGTGAGCAGAAATTTCATGGTGATCAGTGGAAATTCCCCACAGATTTCTCTACTTCCTCATCCAAACATTTCTATAGCCATGTCTCCAGGATAATCCTGTTTCACCAGTCACTGGCCTGCAGTTTAGTGGCAGCTGCAGACTCTACAGTTTAGTGCTTCCCTTCTCTATGCCAGCATTGGGCAATAATTGTTTGCCAGGGGCCTGGCCCTGGGACATGCTGGAAGGGGCGGGTCCTGAAGCAGAAGGGGCAGGGCCAAGATACTTCGCTGGTTCCCCACCCACAGACCATGACTGGTCTGGGGGCAGGAGAGTGCGTGAAGTCTTTGCCCCTGCCAATCAGGTGTGCTTGGACCTCACAGCTTCCCTGTCCGTCCCCCTCCCTTTCCTGTTGCTAATGGCCAAGGGAATGCTGGGAAATGCAGTCCTTCCCCTGCTCCAGGGCCAGCTCTCTAGGCAGGGAACTGACCAAGGAACTGCAGCTGCCAGGGTACCTTGGACTCTTAGCTCCCATGCTGTATCCACATGCTGCTCTGTGCAGGCTGCCACAGCGCTGGGAGAGCGGAGGAAGTAACTGAAGCTTCTCCAGAGCCTGGGCCTGGTACCACCTGGTAAATCCTCCACTGGTGCTAGGGAGGAGGGAGCTGCTGCAAGTGGTTGGTGTCCCATCACTTTTCCTCACAGAGGTGACACTTGCTTTGCAGTTTTTTTTAATCTCTTGGCCACATGTTCCCTGGAAAGCTGCCCAATTCATTTCAGGACAGACGCATCAAATCTTGGTAAAAGATTTTAATAAGGAAAAAGGAGAAATTCAACTGAAGAAATTATATGAATAAAAAAGCAGGAAAATTCCACACTGTTTGATCAATGAAAAAATTATAGAGAAAAAATGATAAAATGTAGCAATTTTTCCTAGTTTTTTTAAATTATTGTTTCCTGCAATTTAAGATTCTCTGAATAGTATTATGTCACCAGGACAGAGCCGAGCTCTTCTCAGAGAAAGTAGCTGATCATACAGAATTTGCGGTCTCATGTTCTACTTTATCTAAATGCAGTTATTCCTTTATTAATTATCCAGGGAGGCAGTCTTCGGATTCTTCATCGTCTGAGTCACGGAGAGGTTTGCCTTTCACCAACCCAGAGCCATTTTCACTTCTTAGTGCGTGCAGATTCTAACCTGCAAATATTTGATTAAACTATATTATATATATATATATATAATATAAAATATATCAATATAATTAATTTACTCATTCTATTTTAGATGGAATCATATAACAAGGCCATGCACCCTACAGTATGGATAAGATGTTATCTCCTCTTTTTTCTTCCAACTGGGCCCATAATGAGTTTTGATGTGTTATATTTCTGGTCATCTCAATAAACAATTGGTTTGAAAACCCTAGTAAGGTTTGCTGAGTGACAAATCTTATGCGTCCTGTCATGTATAAAACTCAAGCAATTAAAAGCAAAGGACTGAGTATAATAAGTAGATCACAGGTTTAAGAGTAAAAGAGAGGAGTTGGCTTCTTGGTTGGGGGCTACTGGCAGACCGTCCAATGGGAGGATAAAACCAAGGAGAACTGCAGTAAAGAACCTCACCATCAAGAAGCATTTCAGAGAAAAAGTGAAGAGGATGGCTCAGAGAAGCACCTTTATTCTCCTGACAAGAGCCTGTCCAAGCTTTGGAAAACTTTGCAAAATAGATATGGGCAGTTTGTATACATTGTCAACCTGTGACATTTAGAAAAATAGAACTCATCTGCCAGGAGAATACAGCACCACTGAGCAGAAAGGTTTCCATAATCCCAGTGGTTAGGCAACCAGCCAAGCCTAGGACTAGACCAACTGGATGTCTAATAATGACAGCAAGTTTTCAAAGACCAATTCTACTTCTTTTCTGAGGACTTTTCTGCACGATGGATGCTACAGTGGCATAGCTAAGATACTAAACTATGCCATTATAGCACCATAAGGTAGATGTTTCCTAACCGATTAAAAGATTTTCTACATTGCTGTAGGTACTCCACCTCCACAAGCAGTTGTAGCTAGAACAACTGAAGCATTCTTCTATGGATCTAGTTTAGTCTACACTCATAAGTTAAGTTGATATAGCTACAGCACTCAGGTTGTGAATTTTTAGATGATTTAAATATAATAATCTAAATTTTAAGTGTAGATCAGGCCATGGTTCCCAGACTTGGGTGTCTAAATCCTCAACAGAGAATCCAAGGGAGGCCCTGTGAAAATTCCCCTCTATCTAAAGAGGAAACCCACTTAGAAGAGTGTGGAATTTCAGAGGACTCTCTACCACACATTGCAAGTTAGGCTATGCAATAGGGGCAGATTTCCAAGTGCTCTGCTTGCTACAAACCTCTGCTATTCCAGGTGTCTTGAACAGAGATTATCATTGGTGCTGAATTATGTGGTGAAATTTGTGGTATGCTCAGTAAAATGAGAAACACACCTCACTTTTGATCCAAATATGGATGGAAATCTACCTTCAGGAGCTGAATGGTCAGTTCTCATTCCACAGGAGCAACTGTCAGAAAGAATCCTGGAGGGAGGTTCCAAAGAGGATGGAGAGAGGCTGTTCTCAGTAGTGACAGATGGCAGAACAAGGAGCAATGGGCTCAAGTTGCAGTGGGCGAGGTCTAGGTTGGATATTAGGAAAAACTCTTTCCCTAGGAGGGTAGGGAAGCACTGGAATGGGTTACCTAGGGAGGGGGTGGAATCTCCTGAGGTCTCTTCTAGCCCTATGATTCTATGACCAGCAGGAGGCTCTCTTCTGTCACACAGAAATATCTTTTCCTGCTACTGCTTCTCTGTTAGTTAGCATGCAACCTTATATGAAGTTCCTGTTAACCAGATTCAATACAATTTTCAAAGTACAAACCTGAGCAGGTAACTCCAGCATCTTCACTGTGTTTGCAGTTGTGCTGGCCCCAGCCTCTGGAAGAACACTTCCGGAGATCTGACTCATTCCCAGAGCAGTTCACATCATCCAGCCAGATCTGCCCAGCTCCTTCCCCATAGTGAGCAGACCCAGTTGCTC
The DNA here is from genome assembly GCF_052426305.1 of Pelodiscus sinensis. Taxonomy (NCBI): domain Eukaryota; kingdom Metazoa; phylum Chordata; order Testudines; family Trionychidae; genus Pelodiscus; species Pelodiscus sinensis. The sequence continues at coordinate 142,123,537 of NC_143052.1, read as the reverse complement.
TGGTGGCCTGTCCACATCCCAATTGTTTGCAAATGACACTGGAGTCCGACAGGTCCCAGGAATCATCACAGACTGTTCCCCAGGTGCCATTGTAATAAATCTCCACTCTCCCAGAACAGCGACTTGTCCCATTCACCAGCCTGATCAGCCAGGTTTCTGTAAAAATAAATCTGAGCTGTTAATTCATCATAGTCCCTAGTGGAAAAGAGTAATATTTGGCAAAAATTCAGAAATAAAATATCTGAGGTAGCATCACTGATATCTTCATTAATTACTGAATTTGCCATCTCATATGTGAAGATGTTACTATCTATCAGACAAGTCTCCTCTTCTACATACTTGGCACGTCTCATCCCCACAGGCACTGTTCCTCATTCAAATGCAGGGGGATTATAAATGAGTCAAACCCCACACTCATGAGACTGGCTTAAAAACATGACATAAAAATAATAAATCACATTATCTTCTGCCTGTCTTCTGATTTAAGTACATTGTGGGTAAGGCAAACACAAAGGAGAAAGCAGTTTTAAAAAAAAAAAAAAAAAGTTAAACTGGCTGTGACCCAGAGGGAGGGAATCATTTGTGGATCACTATTCTGTGGCACCAACTCTCATCAGGTTGACTGTGCTCTGTATCTCACACAATGTTATCATGATACTTATCCAAAAGGCAGCAGGCAATATATCACTAGACAACTAATAACTAACTCGATGATTAATACTCCCATGTGATGTGTGTACAGTTAGCCTACAAAAATTATACAGATGTACTGGAAATATGTGACTAAAATGTGTTTAACCAGGCATGTCAGGGGAAGTTAATAAATAGATTTTTTTTCCAAAGAAAAGGGGCATACAACCCTGAATGTGGCCAAAGACAATAGGCTAGTCATTTATATGGGAGACTGAAAGAAGATAATTTGCATTGCAAAAAATCACAAGTGGGGAAAAAGCCAGCAAATTGTCCACACCCGGAAGGGGCAATTAATTGTATCTTACGATACACTTCAGAAGAATACATCTCAAAGATTTACTGGATAGTAAAGAGAGGAGGCAAGAACCCCTAAATTATCCTTCATCTAGGCCTGATAGCCTAACCTCCCTGACCTGGCTTCCAACTGAGAAGCAAAAAAGCACCTCACTCATACTCATGTCTCCAACCCCACCGAGGAGGAGGGGGTAGAAGAGAGAGGGAAGTAGTTCCAGGCTTCGGAGACTTGCCATGCATTGGATCAAAGTAAGCCAGAGGCTAGATTTGGCCTGCCGGCCATAGGTTCCTCACCACTGATCTAAGGTGTCAAAGAAACCAAGAGCTTTGGGCTCTGGGATTGGATCCCTGGCTAATAACTACTTTTTATCCCAATTCTTTCTATTTTGTATAACTCAATTAGCTATTCTTTGTTACTAGACTTCATCTTGTTTTATTTCATAGACAAGCTAACAGGTAAATGCTATATACTGGCTCCAATTAAATTTTGCAAATTTGCTTTTAATTTTAAATTGTGACATTAAACTCCATATTCTTTATGAAAATATGCTTACGATAGAATATTACCTAACTGAGAAATGCTTTATGCAAGATGGCTCATGTTGCAAAGGTTGTGATTTACTGAATGTAATTATCCCATTTGTATCATTTCTGTATCTGAAACTAGGATTGCTGACCATGTCAAAGGTGCTACTTTGGTTGACACCCACTATTAGCCTTCAGGTACAACAATGAAAAAGCCAGACAGGGTTGGTGGCCCATTAGCAAAGCAATAGGCTGTGAAAGAGATCTGTCCTCCTGAGGATGCTTGAGACAGCAAAATGGCTGCCATAGCCCTGCAGAGACAGGGTCCAGGTCATCTGAGACTGGACACTCCTCTCTCCTTTTGGAATGCCAGTGGTTTTCCACTGGGAGACAAAGCATTCCTGCCTTACACAAAAGCCATATAAGGTAGGGGAATGATATCATCATGGTTCCCTTTTATCTCTCCACCCAAAGAGGAAGACACCTGGAAGCAAGAACTGAACTAGGGGAAGAAGAGTTAGTCCCAAGCTGGAAGGGTGTCCAACTTATAAGTAATCATACATGAGGTCTCATGCTGCAGGCTGGTGCAGCTGACTTTCACGACTTTCTGTAGCCTACCTGTAACAACTGCTAGGGTGAGAAATTATTATTTGCAACTAGTTTCTTTATTTGATTAATCAATCTTAGTTGGCATGCTTACTCTTATTTGCTTAGTAAGAGAGGAGACAGATTTCATATGCATTTGTAGGTTTGGACTCCATGGGAGGTGAACACCTGACTGATGAGGCAAAACCCTAAAGCTGATTCTTCCCAAAGCTGAGCTTAGTGTCTCCCAAGATGGGGGCAACCTGTCCCATAAATGATTTTAAACAATTAGTTAAATATTATTATTATTTAAGAAATATTTAAGATGTTTTTCTTGTAAAACAAAAATATTTTGCTTCTCATTTTCCCAGGACAATCTTAAGATTACTTAAAATATAATGCGCCTTAACTTTTCTCCCTTCCCTTTTCACTAAAATTATGGCTTTTAAATTTCTTGCCATGGTAACAACCAGTTTTAGTGATACAATTTCTCCACATTTCTGCGTTGTAGCTGCCACCAAAACAGGTCAGCATCTCATGTGTTCCAAAGGTTCTCCAGGACTCTACACACATTCTTTGGAGGGAAAATTCAATTACCACTGCACACAGACTCTTCATTCAACAGTGATAGAAATGTAGCCATGTTAGTCTGGTGTAACTGAAGCAAAATGCAGGACAATGTAGCACTTTAAAGACTAACAAGATGGTTTATTAGGTGATGAGCTTTTGTGGGCCAGACCCACTTCCTCAGATCAAATAGTGGAAGAAAATAGTCACAACCATATATACCAAAGGATACAATTAAAAAAATGAACAAATATGAAACGGACAATTTAACAGTCTGCGGGTATGTCTACACTACAAAGTTAGTTCGAACTAACAGAAGTTAGTTCGAACTAACTTTCCTAGGCGCTACACTAGCGCTCCGCTAGTTTGAACTTAATTCGAACTAGCGGAGCGCTTAGTTCGAACTAGATAATCCTCATTTTACGAGGATTAAGCCTAATTCGAACAAGCTAGTTCGAATTAAGGGCTGTGTAGCCCCTTAAATCGAACTAGTGGGAGGCTAGCCCTCCCCTGGTTTCCCTGGTGGCCACTCTGGCCAACACCAGGGAAACTCTATTGCCCCCCTCCTGGCCCTGGACCTCTTAAAGGGGCACGGGCTGGCTACGGTGCCCGTGCCAGGTGCAAGCCTGCCAGCACCCAGCCAGCAGACCCTGCACCTGGCACGGATCGAGCCAGCCACCTGATGCCCCCCAGTCCTCCCCCTCTTCCCGGGACCAGGCTGGCGGCTCCCGGGAGCTTGCCCGGGACCGCAAGAGGCGTGCACCCGCCTGGGCCACACAAGCCTTTGCACTCTTTTCTTAGGGAGCAAGGCAGTGTTGCCGACTATCACAATTTCCTCTTGAGTCTTGTGATAACTAATGTTTTGTTTAAACACCAGCTCCTGGAGGCAAGTGATTCCACTCCATTCCATGCTTTCTTTAAAGAAAGCCATTCATGTTTACAGAGAAAGCCTGAAACTGAAAACGGTGTGTATCCAAAGACTCAAAAAGAAGAAAGCGTGCACACACACGCACGCACACACACACTCTCTCCCCCCCCCCCCATACTGGTAATGAGAAGCCCCTGACTGAGAGGAGAGAGACACTCCACATGTTCCCCGTGTACAACAAAGCCTATGTGGAACTAACCTAGTAGATTTTGTGTACTTTAGCCCTGCGGGCAGATGGCAGGAGGACTGGAATGCAGAATATAGAATAGCAGATTTACATTAAATCTCTGGAAAACCTTCCTCATTTAAAAGAGCAGTAGGACAATGGAAAGGATTGCCTAGGGAGGTCATGGAGGCACCTTCACAGGAAGTTTTTCAAAGGAGGCTGGACAGCCATCTGTCTTAAATGGTATAGATACAACGAATTATGAATCTTGACAGGTGATTAGACTAGATGACCCTTGTAGGCCTTCTAACCCAGGAGTGGGCAATCATTTTGATGGGGGGGCCACTCCAAGATTTTGATAAGTGCTCAAGGGTCACACTTTTCTGTGGAGGAGGTTGGGTGCAAAAGAGGGCTTAGATTAGATGACTAGAGTGAAGGAGAGCGTATGGGGTCTGATAAGGAATTTTGACCTGGGACAGAGGATTGGGATGCAGAGTCTGGGATGGGATATGAGTGTAGAAGAGGATTCTGGCCTGGGGGAAGCATGTAGAGGGGAGAACAGGTTCGGGGGGAGGGAGGGGAGAGTTATGACCTGGGAGAGGGAGTGTGCAGAGGATTTGGGCCGTGACCTGGGGCAGGACGGGTGGTGACCTCGGACAGGGAATTGGAGTGCAGGAAGAGGTGGGGTGCCATGTGCAGGCACTGGTTGGGAGACTCTCACCTAGATGACTCCTGGCCAGAATCTCAGTGGAACTCTCAAACAGGCTCCTGCCCTGCCACAGCCTCAGTCTCAAAGCGGCTGGCTGCTCCATGTGGCTCTCTGCACTGTGCAGTGGGATTGGGAGGTGTCTGCGTGCTGAGAGATTGTGCTGGAGGTAGGGGCAGTGTGCAATGCTTCTTACCTCCTGCCCCATGTGCCAGGCAGACAGCCACATGGAACAGCCAACTGCTTTCCGTGGCATGGGACTACTCCATGCCTGAGGGTCCTAGTGGGGCAGGCTGGATTGAAAGGCTTGCCAGGCTGGATTCAACCCACGGCCATATCTTCATTGTCCCATTCTAACTCCATGGTTCTATGATTTTATGATTTCAAAGCTTATTATGTTTAGTCATTTCCTAATTTTTGGTACCTGGTTACCATTCCAAAGGACTACATGTCCAAAGAATTGTGTGACCAGAAAGGAGATTCTTGACTGGCACACTGAGGTTCTTCTCATTTATGACTTCTCTATTAGTTAATACCCACACTTCATTAATCAGATTCAATACAGCATCCACAGAACAGACCTGAGCAGAGAACTCCAGCATCTTCACTGTGCCCACAGTTATGCTGACCCCATCCTCCAGAGGAGCAGTCCTTAAGATGGGATTCACTTCCAGAGCAGCTCACATCATCCAGCCAAATCTTCCCAGATCCCTGCCCATAATGAGCCGAGCCAGGTGCACTGATGGCTTGTCCACATCCCAGTTCTTTGCAAACAACACTGGCATCAGATAAACCCCAGGAATCATCACAGACTGTCCCCCAGGAGTCACTGTGATAAATCTGCACTCTCCCAGAGCAACGATGTGTCCCATTCACCAGCTTAATCAGTTTGCTTCCTGTAAGGAAGAGTTCCAGATATTAATGTCATATTCCTATGAACTTTGGATAACTTAAATTAATTCAAGTTAGTGTGGCCTGAAATTATTGACTCTATGATGCAAAAAGAATTAGCTGAAGAAATCTTGGAGCCATTGGCAATAATATTTTCAAACACATGGAAAAGAGGAAAGGTCCTGGAAAACTGGAGAAGGGTTAACATAGTATCCATGTTTAAAAAAGGGGGGTGGAGGAGGAAGAGCTAGGGACTTACAGGCCAGTCTGCCTGACCTCAATACCTGGAAAGCTACTGGAGCAATTTATGAAATATCGTATAATGTCTTCCATGTGTGAATACTTGGATGATGAATCACGAGCACCAAGCATAGTTTTACAAAGCATAGTGTCACACAGTAGCAGGTTTGATGGATAGGGAGAATATGGTGGGCATAATATAGCTGGACTATACCACTGTTTTTGACACACTCCCACATGACTGATAAGTAAACAGGGGAAATATGGACTTGGAGGAACTATCATTAAGTAGCTCTATAATTGGTTAATCAACCTCAAACAAAGAGTGACTCTCAAGGGAATGGTGTCAAATGAGAGGCAGGTCTCAATCAGGGTTATACATAGATATGTTCTGGGTCCAGAGTTATTTCACAGTTTTATTAATGACACACATGTAGGAACAGAGCTTACTGCTCAAATTTGCAGATCACTCAAAGCTGGGAGATGTCACCCGACTTGAAGGGAAGGAGTACTAGCTGGGCAGCCATCTAAGAGTAAGCACTGTGGGTATGTCTACACTAGCCCCCTAGTTCGAACTAGGGAGGCTAATGTAGGCATTCGAAGTTGCAAATGAAGCCCAGGATATTTAAATCCTGGGCTTCATTTGCAACTTCGAATGCCTACATTAGCCTCCCTAGTTCGAACTAGGGGGCTAGTGTAGACATACCCTATCTCCCCACCCAAGAGCCTCCAGCCACCGAGGTAACCGACTGAGCAGACCTGAAAGACTCTGCTCTGCCTCACCCATTTGCGACTGCCCCACATGAAGGAATCTAGGACAGTAGCAAGGCATGGCCCAAGATCCAAGAGGAATTCCACAGGAAACAAGTTACACAGCTAACTAGACTAGTGCCTATGCCCAGAACTGAACAGGTGGGTAGGAAGTAGCCCAGGGCCATGGATTCTGACTCCCTGTCGCTCCTTTTTCCTCCCAGACTCTGGGCTTCACTGGTTTTAGTTTCTGTTTGCACGGTCAGTGTAACAGTGTTTTCTCTTCCAGAGCAGCAAAAAGGTTTGTTTTCTCACACTGACTTCTACTTCTTCTGTTGCTAGAGGCAGCACAGGTAGCCCATCCTCATTGCCACTTTGTTATATTGTTTGGAGTTACCGAGTTTAGAAAGAAATTGCTTGAAACACAGAGAGTTGCAGCAGTTGCAAGTTTTCAATTTATTCCACAACACAGAACTAGCTAGAATCAGCCAAAATTGGTTGGCCTTACCCCTTATGACCTAACTCAGTTACTATAACAACAAGATCTATCACTATGACAACCTACTATGCAACAATGTGCAACACACCGGGAAGCATATGACCAAAGGGTTATCATCACTGGACACAGAGAGAAGAACCCATCAGCACACCACACTGGTAACTTCTGACCTCACAGATTATCTAGGGAGGTTATGGAAACTCCTTCACTGTAATTTTTCAAAGGATGCTGGATAGCTGTCTATATTGGATAGTTTAAACACAACAAATCCTACACCTTGGCAGGATAGATCAAATGACCCCCGAAGTCCTTTTTAACTGGATGATTCTATGATTCCAAATCTCATAATTGTTAACCAATTTCCTGTTTCATAGAGTCAGAATCATTATTTATGAACACTTGGGTGTGACAGTGTTAGAAAGGCAGGTTACAATTCCAAAAGACTATATGTCAAAAGAATTGAGGGACCAGCAAGAAGATTCTCCAGTGGCGTACTCAGGTTCTTTTCATTTCATGCCTTTTCTGTTAATTAACAGCCACCTTTTATATTAACCCATTATTAATTAGAATCAATACAGCATTCACAGAACAGACCTGAGCAGAGAACGCCAGCATCTTCTCCATGCCCACAGTTATGCTGACCCCATCCTCTGGAGGAACAGTTCTGAAGTTTGGATTCACTTCCGGAGCAGCTCACATCATCCAGCCAGATCTGCCCATATCCCTGCCCATAATAAGCGGAGCCAGGCGCATCAATGGCTTGTCCACATCCCAGTTCTTTGCAAACAACACCAGCATCTGATAGATCCCAGGAATCATCACAGACTGTCCCCCAGGAGCCATTGTGATGAATTTCAATTCTCCCAGAACAACGATCTGCACCATTCATCAGTCTGATCTGTTTGCTTCCTGTAGGAAAAAAATTGAGACAGTAATGTCATATTCCAATAATCTCACTCATTTAAATACATTCAAGTCGATGGGGCCCAAAGTTGTTGCCCTGAAGTGCAAAAGGAATTAGCTGAAAAAAAATGGAGCCACTGGAGATAACATTTTCAAACACAGACATAACAGGAGAGGTTGTAAACATAATACCCACATTTTAAAAGGAGAAAAACAAAGAGCTAGGGAACTACAGGTAAGTCTGGCTGTCTTGGATATCTGAGAAGCTTCTAGAGCAATTTATAAAATAACGTATAATGTCTTGAGTGGTTCAGACACATCTTGGTAGGAGAATAGATTAAATGACCCCAATGATCCCTTCCAACCCTATGGCTTTATGATTCTACAACTTGGAATCACATATTTTTTAATCAATTTCCTGATTTATGGGCTCAACCTCATGATTTCTGTACTCTTGTGTTGGCAGCCTTGCAAACACTAGTTATATTTCCACAGTAATATATGTAAAAAAAATCCCCCAAGCAACCCCATATTACATGCAAGGAGATTCTCCAGTGGCATCCTCAGATACCTCTTGTTCTATGGTCTCTCAAATTGTTAACACCCACCTCTTCTATTAACCCATTATTATCAGATTCAATACAGCATTCACAGAACAGACCTGAGCAGAGAACTCCAGCATCTTCACCGTGTCCGCAGTTATGCTGACCCCATCCTCTAGAAGAGCAGTTCTTAAGATGGGGTTCACTTCCAGAGCAGCTCACATCATCCAGCCAGATCTGTCCAGACCCCTGCCCATAATGAGCTGAGCCAGGTGCACTGATGGCTTGTCCACATCCCAGTTCTTTGCAAACAATATTGCCATCAGGTATTTCCCATGAATCATCACAGACTGTCCCCCAGGATCCATTGTGATTAATTTCCACTCTCCCAGAGCAACGATCTCTCCCATTCACCAGTCTGATCTGTTTGCTTCCTGTAGGAAAATGTCCAGCTATTAGTACCTTAATTCTGTCTATGACCTTCTGACTCATATGGATAAAGACAGTGGGCCCCAAAACTACTGACACTAAGAGGCAAAAGGAATTATATGCATAAATCTTGGCACCACAGGCAATAAGATTTCCAAACACTTGGATGACAGGAGACACCCTGGAAAACTGGAAAAGAGATAACATACTGCCGACTTCTAAAAAGGAGAAAAAGGAGGAGGTAGGGAACTGCAAACCAGTCTCTGCCAAACCACAATACCTGGAAAGCTACTAATGTATAATGTCTTCCATGTGTGAATACTTGGATGATGAATCACTAGCACTCAGCATAGATTTACAAAGAGCATATCATGCCAAAATAGAATCATAGAACCATAGAGCTGGAAGAGACCTCAGAAGGTCATCAAGTCCAGCCCCCTGCTCTAGGCAGGACCAATCCCAACTAAATCAACCCGGCCAGGGCTTTGTCAAGCCGAGACTTAAACACCTCCAGGAATGGAGACTCCACTACTTCTCTAGGTAACCCAGTCCAGTGCTTCACTACCCTCCTAGTGAAATAGTTTTTCCTAATATCCAACCTGGACCTCTCCCACCACAACTTGAGACCATTGCTCCTTGTTCTGCCATCTGTCACTACTGAGAACAGCCTCTCTCCATCCTCTTTGGAACCTCGCTTCAGGAAGTTGAAGGCTGCTATCAAATCCCCCCTCACTCTTTGCTTCTGCAGACTAAACAGACCCAACTCCCTCAGCCTCTCCTCATACGTCATATGCTCCAGCCCCCTAATCATTTTGGTTGCCCTCTGCTGGACCCTCTGCAATGCGTCCACATCCTTTTTGTAGTGAGGGGCCCAGAACTGGACACAATACTCCAGATGTGGCCTCACTAAAGCCGAATAAAGGGGAATAACGACATCTCTGGATCTGCTGGCAATGCTCCTCTTAATGCAACCTAAATATGTCATTAGCCTTCTTGGCTACAAGGGAACACTGTTGACTCATATCCAGCTTCTCATCCACTGTAACCCCCAGGTCCTTTTCTGCAGAACTACTACTTAACTGGTTGGTCCCCAGCTTGTAACTGTGCTTGGGATTCTTCCGTCCCAAGAGCAAGACTCTGCACTTGTCCTTGTTGAAACTCATCAGATTTCTTGTGGCCCAATCCTCCTCAGCAGGGATGCTGGACGAAATGCGCTACCGTCCCTGGCATGCGCTCAGCTCTCGGGGTATTGCTCGGTGTGTCCGACTGTTGTGGATGGCCTCCCTAGTTGGGGCTGTTACTGGGGCTGAAGCAGCTGCTGCCAGAGTCGCTGCTCCTGGGGTGGCTGTGGCTGATGCTTCAGCAGCAGTGGTGGCTGCTGCAGCTGCTGAAGGGGAGGCTCAGGAGCTCCAGCCTGAACTCCTTCTCCCCTGGTGGTCCACCCCAACTGAGCTGCTCTGCTGCCTCATATGCTGCTCCAGCACTTGGAGCATGCCCAGTCTGGAAAAAAGGGCGGGACTTCCTCCACCCACAGAGTCTTAGCCCCATCCCCTTCAGTGTGGGGTACACTCTCCCCTTCACAGGCTGTTTTTATTGCCTCAGATGAAAGGCAAACAGTCAATGGATTCAAACTACAGCATAGCAGACTTAAATTAACTCTGAGGATACATTTTCTAATTGAAAGATGAGTTCATCAATGGAACAGAAAGGGTCATGGAAGCTCCTCAACAGGAACTTTCAAGAGAAGGCTGGATTGCTGTCTGTCCTGTATGGTTTAGACACACCAAACCCTGCATGTTTACTGGAGGATAAATTAAATGTCCCCTATACTCCCTTCTAACTTATGGTTCTATGACTTGGAATCCCATGATTTTTTTATCAATTTCCTCATTAATGGGGCTTGACTCATGACTCTTGAGCACTTGGGATGGCAGAATTGCAAAGGCTGTTTACCATTCCACAGAAATAAATGTCAAAAGAATCATGTGACCAAGGGGATTCTTCATTGGCATATTCTGATTCTTCTCATTGTATAGCTTCTTAGTTATGGTGAGTATGTTTCCCTATCCTGAACATGGGACCATCTGCTAAAATTACTTGTATTCAAGCAAGTTAAACAGCAATCAAATAGAACTATGAAGTACAAACCTTAAAATTAATATCAAGTTGAGTAAACCGCTGTTTAAAGAAATACTGTGTAGTTGGAGTCTTTTTATTTACCTTCTTATCTTTAAGACTTTAAGGTTCACATGGCAAGGAGAGTCACTCACGCCACTCGTACATGGAGAAAGGTGACTTACATGTGTTTCCATTCATATCTCTCATGTGGGGATAGGTGAACAACTGACTGAACCCTCTCTGCCCTGTGCTCTCCACTCTCCTGTCTGATTGTACCCATGGGACGGGCCTACCTCTCCTGGTACCTGACGCTGCATCTTCCCAAGGCAATACGGGGAGATGCACATGGGAGGCACTTTTCTATCAAGGTTCACACCAGAATGCTGAAGGCAACAGCTTTCTGCACTGTGGGGGATGCAAGATACATGAGATACTTCTAGCCACAGAGGATGGGGGTGGGAAGAGATGCCTGGTCCTTGTTTTTGCAGAGCTGATCTTTTTTCCTCACCTCCTCTGTGGCTAGAAGCAGCTTGCCCCTTCCTGCCAGCACAGAGTTGAAAGGTAGCTAACACTTCCAGGTTACTACTGGCCACTAACATAACTCAGCTGCTTCCAGTCACCTGCTGCAGTGCAGGCAGGAAGAGGTTTAACCCTAAGGTTGCAAAGGACCAGCAGGGACCAGGGAGCCTCACTGCAGGGTCTTCAGCAAACTTGGTCAGAGAGGTAGTTCATTGGAGGCAGTGGCTAGTGGATGAAGCAGCCTGTACTCATAGGGGACGGACCCAGGGCTGGCTGTGGGAGTGTTTAAAGAGGACGCGAAGCAGTGTCCCTCTAATTTTATCCACCTGTGAATGGAATTAATTTTCTTATGCGCACCAGTGTGGAGGTGTTGTGTGACAAAATTTGTGTGGTGGGGGGTACTGCCCAGGGGTTCTGAGTGTGGGAGGGAGCTCAGGCTGGAGGCAGAGGGTTGGGGCACAGGACTGTGAGGTTTCGAGATGGGGCTCTATGGTGGGGCTGGTGTTGAAGGGCTCAGGGCTGGGACAGAGGGTCGGGGTCTAAGAACTGTGGGTGAACGTGCAAGTCTGGATTGTGGCTGGACATGATGGATTTGCAGTACAGAAGGGGGCTTCAGGTTTGTGGAAGGGCTTAGGTGTGGGAGTTAGGGTGCAGGAGGGGGTACAGGCTCTGGGCTGGGTGTGTGCATTTTGGGGTGCAGGAGGATGCTCAGGGATGGGGAGGGGTTCCAGGTGGGACAGAGGGTTGTGCCTCAGGCTTACCTGAGAGACTCCCTGATGAGATCGTGGCAACTCAGTGCTGGAGCTGCATGGCCATGGCAGCTCCACTCTGGGGCCAGTTGGGAGGGGCTGCTTTACATTGACCATGGCAGCTTGGTGCTGGGCCCAATAAGGAGGGGGCTCCTCCCCTCTGGCCCCAGCAGTTTCAGGGCTCAGGGAGAGAGATTTCTCCCTGCTATAGCCCTGAGCCCCTGTCTGGGGGAAGGGGCTGCAGTGGAATAGGTCTGAATAGGCTGGAAATCGCTCTCTGTGTTCCTCCAGTGCCACTGTGCCAGCTGTGTGCAGGGGTTTGGCACATGCAGTGCTCTGGATCCTCTTGGCCCATGCCCCAGACCAGAGGGCTTTCCCAAGGCACTGACCCAGCCAGAGGCAGTGGGGGAAGGAAGAAAGAGCCAGGCTGAGCTGAGCACTCTGGCCAGAGGCTTGTTCTGCACACAGTTCTGGGAGTAGGATGCACCATGCTGGAAGGAATATAGAGGACCACCAGGACTGGGGCTGCTGAAGCGTCTTGGCAGAGAGATACTAGGGAGAAAAGAGGTACGTAGAGAGCTGATGCATGAGCAGCAGAGGTGACACTTTACCAGCCACTTCCTGCACCTGCCCATGTACACCAGAATCCACATCTCATAGCACTCAGCCAGTGCCAGCCAGAAATGGGGCGTGAGAGCAAAGCCCTTCTAACCAAGAGCTAACGTGTCGAGGGCTTCTACTTTTGAACAAGCAGGTGGAGCAACCAGCTTTACATGCCACATCTTCGACCTGCCACCTTCCTTGCATATCCACCTTCTTGGCCAGCTACAGGAACCCCCTACTCACCAACAATGGGCAGGTGACTGGTGAACAAGGATCTGACCACCGGAAGGACCTGAAAGTTCGATGGGGTGGATGACAGAAAATACAGGAAAATTTTCCCGTTTTTAAAGAAAAAGTTGGGATACCTGCAAAAGGGCTTAAATATAGGGTTGCTCTTTTAAAAACAGGATATCTGGTCACCTTTCTCGTATATTAATACATTATTAAAAATATTCTACATAGCATTCAGAGAACAGACCTGAACAGAGAACTCCAGCATCTTCACCATGCCAACAGTTATGCTGACCCCATCCTCCAGAGGAGCAGTTCTGAAGTTTGGATTCACTTCCAGAGCAGCTCACATCATCCAACCAGATCTGCCCTGATCCCTGCCCATAATAAGCAGAGCCAGGTGCATCGATGGCTTGTCCACATCCCAGTTCTTTGCAAACAACACTGGCATCTGATAGATCCCAGGAATCATCACAGACTGTCCCCCAGGAGTCACTGTGACGAATCTCCACACGCCCGGAACAACGATCTGGCCCTTTCATCAGTCTGAGCTGTGTGCTTTCTGTGGAAAAATTCCAGATATTAATATCATATTTCTGATTATCTCCTTAAAATGTGAATGCAAGTCAGCAGGGCCCATTGCTAATGACATTAGGATGCAAAAGGAATTAGTTAAGGAAATCTTGGAGCCATTGGAAATAATATTTTCAAACAGATGGATAAGAGGAGCGGTCCTGGAAGACAGGAGATAGGTTACATTGTACCTGCCTTTAAAAGATAAAAAGAAGGAGACCAGTCTGTCTGTCATCAATACCTGAGAAGCTACTAGAGCATTTTATAAAATAACTAGAATATTTGCCTGACATTGCTTGGGTTCTTAACTCAATTAATTTTTGTTTTTCTTAATTTAAATCATTGCTGTGAGATGGGCCTCGGGAGTCACTGCCCCAAGGGAAAGAGGACTACCTCAGCCCTCTCTCACACAGCAGCTCGGGCCAGGTGAGACGTGCCTGTCCATGGCTGTTGTAGCTCCAGCAGGCACAAATGGGGGACGAGGCATATATCCTCTGTCGAGGCAGGTCCAGATTCTTCTGCCCCCTGCATTGTGCATGTTCCCCTCGCTCCCTGATGAAGGGAAACACCCAGAAATGTTCCTATATGAATTGGGGTGGGGAGAGTGGGAGGAGCTTGAGTAATAAGAACATAAGAACGGCCATACTGGGTCAGACCAAAGGTCTGTCTAGCCCAGTATCCTGTCTGCCAACAGTGGCCAGTGCTAGGTGAACCAGAGGGAGAGAACAGAATAGGTAATCAGCACAGGATTCCTCTCCTGTCATCCATTTCCAGCCTCTGACAAACAGAGGCTGGGGCACCATTCCTTACCCATCCTGGCTAATAGCCATTTATGTACCTAACCTCCATGAATTTATCTAGCTCTTTTTTGAACCCTGTTAAAGTCCTGTTTCACAACATCCTTTGGCAAGGAGTTCCACAGGTTCACTGTGCACTGCACAAACGAAAACTTCCTTTTGTTTGTTTTAAACCTGCTACCTATTAATTTCATTTGGTGACCTCTAGTTCTTATGTTATGGGACCAAGTAAATAACTTTTCCTTATTCACTTTTTCCACACCAGTCATGATTATATAGACCTCTATTATATCCCCTTTAGTCTCCTCTTTTCTAAGCTGAAAAGTCCAAGTCTTTTAAAACTCTTTTCCTATGAGACCTGCTCCAAACTCCTAATAATTTTTGTTGCCCTTTTCTGAACCTTTTTCAATATCAATATATCTTTTTTGAGATGAGGCGACCACGTCTGTATTTAGTATTCAAGATGTGGGCATACCATCGTTTTATATAGATGCTATAAGATATTCTCTCTCTTATTTTCTGTCCCTTTTTATATAATTCCTAACATCCTGTTTGCTTTTTTGACTGCTATTGCACACTGAGTAAATGTTTTCTGAGAACTATCCACAATTACTCCAAGGTCTCTCTTGAGTAGTTATAACTAAATTAGTCCCCAACATATTATATGTATAGCTGTGATTATTTTTTCCAATGTGCATTACTGTCCCTCCCTAAAGGAGGCCTGATGGGTGGGACTGCTTGGGGTTGGGGCAGTCCCAGATGGGGAGATGGGTGTGCTCCCCAGCCTGGTCCTTTTACCTGCCTGGTTATTCTGTCTTTTATGATAAGCAATCCCATTCCACTCAGATCCCATTTTCCTGGCATAACCAAACATTAGAACATAACATAAGAACCTAAGAATGGCTGTACTGGGTCAGACCATAGGTCCATATAACCCAGTAGCCTGTCTACCGACAGTGGCCAGCACCAGGAGCCTCAGAGGGGATGGACCAAAGACAACGATCAAGCAATTTGTCTCGTGCCAACTGTCTCCCGCCTCTGACAAACAGAGGCCAGGGACACCATTCCTACCCCCTGGCTAATAGCCTTTTCTGGACCTAACCTCCATGCATTTATCTAGCTTCTCTTTAAACTCTTTTATAGTTCTAGTCTTCACAGCCTCCTCTGGCAAGTAGTTCCACAGGCTGACTATGATCTGTGTGAAGAACTTTTGCTTATTAGTTTTAAACCTGCTACCCATTAATTTTATTTGATGTCCTCTAGTCCTTATATTATGGGAACTAATGAATAACTTTTCTTTATTCACCCTCTCCACACCACTCATGATTTTATATACCTCTATTATATCCCCCCTCAGTCTCCTCTTTCCCAACTGAAAAGTCCCAGTTGCTTTAGCCTCTCCTCATATGGGACCAGTTCCAAACCTCTGATCATTTTAGTTGCCCTTTTCGGAGCCCTTTCCAAGGCCAAAATATCTTTTTTTGAGGTGAGGAGACCACATCTGTACACAGTACTCAAGATGCGGGCATACCATGGTTTTATACAGGGGCAATAAGATATTCTGTGTCTTATTTTCTATCCCTTTCCTAATAATTCCTAACATTCTATTTGCCTTTTTGACCGCCGCAGCACACTGGGTGGACGTTTTCAGAGAACTATCCACGATAACTCCAAGATCTCTTTCCTGATTTCTTGTAGCCAAATTAGCCCCCATCATATTATATGTATAGTTGGCATTATTTTTTCCAATGTGCATCACTTTACACTTATCCACATTAAACTTAATTTGCCATTTTGTTGCGCAACCACTCAGTTTGGTAAGATCTTTTTGAAGTTCTTCACAGTCTACTTCTGTCTTGACTATCTTAAACAGTTTAGTATCATCCGCAAACTTTACTACCTCACTGCTTGCCGCTTTCTCTAGATCATTTATGAATAAGCTGAATAGTACTGGTCCTAGGACTGATCCTTGAGGGACACTACTAGTTACCCCTTTCCATTCTGAAAATTTACCATTTATTCCTACCCTTTGTTTCCTGTCTTCTAACCAGTTCTCAATCCATGAAAGGACCTTCCCACTTATCCCATGACAATGTAATTTACACAAGAGCCTTTGGTGAAGACTCTGTCAAAGGCTTTCTGAAAATCTAAGTATACTATATCTACTGGATCCCCCTTGTCCAAATGTTTGTTACCCCCTTCAAAGAACTCTAATAGATTAGTAAGACATGATTTCCCTTTACAGAAACCTGTTGACTTTTGCCCAACAAATTATGTTCTTCTACGTGCCTAACAATTTTATTCTTAACTATTGTTTCGACTAATTTGCCCAGAACCGACGTAAGACTTACCGGTCTGTAGTTGCCCAGATTGCCTCTAGAGCACTTTTTAAATATTGGTGTCACGTTAGCGATCTTCTAGTCAGTAGGGATGGAAGCCAATTTAAGGGATAGGTTACAAACCACAGTTAACAATTCTGCAATTTCCCATTTGAGTTCTTTTAGAACCCTTGGATGAATGCCATCCGGTCATGGTGATTTGTTGACGTTAAGTTTTTCTATTTGTTCCAAACCTTATCTTGCTTTTAATTATGATAAGTGGAAACTGCATACTGAATTTGCTGGACCTGCTCTTACCATTTAAGAGGATATTTTTTAAGTTTTTCCATTTAAGAGGAGTTCTTGAGCAAACAGAGAAACTCTCTGAAATGTATTAGTAGATGTATAATGTCTTCTATTTGTAAATCACTATCAATTTACAAAGAGCATATTATGCCAAACTAGCTTGATTTCCTTTTTCACAGGGTAACAGATCTAGTAGCAGAACACTGAACTGGTAAAAGAGCAATTCTAGAGGTAATGAAATCATTTAACAGGCCTGGGTATATACTGTCAGTTTCTGAATTTACTGAAATAATCTGAAGGATGTTAGTTTAAAATTTGTTTTAAAAATATTTCACTAGTGTGTTGCTGAAGATTATAAAATCACCTCTCTAAAAATCATAACACCCCCTTCCCCGGCTGCCTTCGGATACAGAGGCACCATTTTAATAGTACTGCATAGGGCCCCATAAATCCTGAGGACATACTGCGGCTACAGGTGAGCTTTGGTTTGTATGCGCAGATGCTCGTAAATTGAATGTCTGTCACTCGGCGAATCCCTGTAGTATCTTCTAAGCTTACGGTTCTATGATCCTGCGATTTCAAATGTCATCATTTTTAACCAATTTCTTGATTTATAGGGTCTGACTCATTATTTCTGAACTCTTGGGTTTGGCAGGGTTGCAAAGGCTGGTTACCATTCCACAGGAATATAAGTCAAAAGAATTGTGTGACGAGCAAGGAGAGTCTCCACTGGCATGTGCAGGTTCTTCCCATTTTATGGCTTCTCTATTAGTTAACACCCCCCTCTTATGTTAACCCATTATTAATCAGAATCAATACAGCATTCACAGAACAGACCTGAGCATAGAACGCCAGCGTCTTCTCCATGCCCACAGTTATGCTGACCCCATCCTCTGGAGGAACAGTTCTGAAGTTTGGATTCACTTCCAGAGCAGCTCACATCATCCAGCCAGATCTGCCCTGATCCCTGCCCATAATAAGCGGAGCCAGGTGCATCGATGGCTTGTCCACATCCCAGTTCTTTGCAAACAACACCAGCATCTGATAAATCCCAGGAATCATCACAGACTGTCCCCCAGGAATTATTGTGATGTATCTCCACTCTCCCAGAGCAACGATCTGCCCCATTCACCAGTCTGATCTGTTTGCTTCCTGTAGGAAAAAATTCCAGATATTAATGTCATATTTCTATGATCTGTGGATAAATTTAAATAAGTTTAAGTCAATGGGATGTTAGGATGAAAAAGGAATTAGCTGAAGAAATCTTGGAGCCACTAGCAATAATATTTTTCAAACACATACATGGCAGAAGAGGTCCTGGAAGACTGGAGAAGGGTTAACATAGTAACCATGTTTAAAAAGAAGAAAAAGGAAGAGCTAGGGAACTACAGACCAGTTCACCGGACCTCAATACCTGGGAAGCTACTAGAGTAATTTATAAAATATTGTAGAATGTCTTCCATTTGTGACCACCTGGTGTCTGAATAACTAGTATTCAACATAGATTTATGAAGATCATCTCATGCCAAATAGCTTGATTTCCTTCTTTCATGGGATGGCAGGTTTGATGGATAGGAGGAATATGGTGGACATAATATAACTTTGCTATACCACTGTTCTTGTGTTACCTACCAGCTCTGTGTTGTTGGAGAGGCAGGGTGTGATGCTCATGGAGGACACCCGTCCCCAGGCCTCTGTTTGAACCAAAACCAAAACAATGAAAAAGGCAGGGAAAGACAGACCTAAACCCCTCTAGACACGCGTGATAGAATAAAGGAAACACCCCAGTCTCATCTGCATTGAAAATAGAACAGACAGACAACTACATTGGCATACAGAATGGAGAACAGCACTTCCACTGAACTGTGGGATTCCGAAAGCAGAAGAGCACTGCCTGGTGGGAAATCTCTGCTCCAGATGTTAATGAACCCTGGTGGGGGATGCCGCCTACCCACTGCAGCCGTGGCTGATGAAGCCCTGGCGGGAGGGATTGAGGTGCCCCGTGTAGGCCTTCAATGCCAGGCTGAGCAGGGCCCGCATCGTGGTGGAGGGGGCCTTCGGGCGACTGAAAGCCCGCTTTCGATGCCTCCTCACCCGCCTGGACCTGGCCGAGCACAACATCCCTCCCGTGGTGGTGGCATGTTGTGTGCTCCACAATTTATGTGAGAGAAAGGGGGAGGCTTTCCTGCCAGCCTGGATGGCGGAGGCTGACCGCATGGCTGGACACTACGGTCAGCCCTGCACCGCCGCCATCCGGGAAGCCCAGCGGGGGGCCGTCCGGATCCGGGAAGCCCTGCGGGAGAGCTTCCAGGTGGAGGAGGAGGACTGACCTCTCCCTTGCATGCCCCACTGGGGCCTTCTTCCACCCTACCCCCCTTCCCCTTTCCCCTCCCTACCTACTGTCAAATAAAGACACCTGTTTTTCAACCAAAAACGTCTGTTTATTTCACATAACTGGGGTGGGGGGAGGGAGGAATGAGGGTGGGAGAGGGGAGGGGGAAACCTGGGACGAGGGAGCTGGAAGGGGAGGGAAGGGAGGAAGGGAAAGGAAAGCTCAGGGGTGGGAGTCCGGCTGCCTCTCCCGTCTCGCCACACTGCGGGTCCGGGGGCGTCGGTGGGAAATGGTTGTGGAGGGTGGGGCAGGAGGGACGGGGGGTGTGGAGGAAGCAGGAGCGGGAGCAGGAGGGGGAGCTGGGGAAGCAGGGGGGACAGGGGGGCAGCAGGGGGATTAGCAGGGAAAGCAGGAGCAGGAGGAATTGGGAAGCGGTCGAGCAGGCTCTGGAGGTGGCCTCACAGGGCACGGCCCTGCTCCTCCAGGGCCTCCAAACTCCTCCGGCGCAGCCTCAGGTCCTCCTGGACCCAGTGGTCCTGGGTGCGGAGCTGGTGATCCATGAACCGGAGGTGCTGCCTCTGGTAGTCCTCCTCATTCCTGACTCTCCTGCTTGCCCGGGCATGGGCAGCTGCTGCAGGCGGTGTGGTGCGCTCTGCATGCCCAGGTGCTGCGGCTGTGGTGCAACAAGACCAGCGGTCAATTACCCCAGGGGCCCAGGTGTGTGAAACCCAGCTCCCCTCTGCAAGGCCAGGGCCCCTGCAGGATCTCCAGCTGCTGCTCCGTGGTGGGCAAGGCCCAGGCGCACGGTTCCGGGGCTCCCTCTTGCCCCAGCCCCCTGTACACATAAGGGGAGCACGATGGTACTCACAGGTGGATGCCTCCCCGGCCTCGGACGACACAGGTGAGCGGCTCTGTGGGGTGCCTCGGGGGTCCCGGGTCCTGGGCAGGCTGCCGGCAGGCTCCTGGCTCTCGGAGCCCTCCTCCTCCGTCTCCTGGAGCAGACCCTCTGCCCCTGGGTCTATCACGTCCTGGGAGGCAGGGATGGCATGAGCCCCCAGGAGGCGGTCCAGGGCGTGGAAGTGGGGACAGGCCTCCGAGTCGGCCCCTGGCAGGCAGGCCCGGGAGTAGGACTGCCGCAGGTCTTTGATCTTGCAGCGCACCTGCTCCCGGCTGCGCTGGTGGCCCCTGGCGGCCAAGCTGGCCACCATGCGGCCGTAGACAGCCGCGTTCCTGTGGCTAGTGTGGAGATCGTGGACATTGGAGGCTTCCCCCCAAACCTCGATGAGGTCCACGATCTCCGCACTTGACCAGGCGGGCGCCCGCCTCTTGCGTCCCCGGGCAGGCTCCTGGGAGCCGCCAGGCTGGTCCTGGGGAGCAGTGGAGGGCTGGGTGTCCTCAAGTGGCTGGCTCATGGGTGTCAGGTGCAGGGTGTGCTGGCACGGATGCTGGCAGCCTTGCAACTGGCACAAACTGTGTAGCCAGCCCGTGGCCCTTTAAGGGCTCCGGGGCCGGGAGGGGGGCAATAGAGTTTCCCTGGTGTTGGCCAGAGTGGCCACCAGGGAAACCTGGGGAGGGCTAGCCTCCCACTAGTTCGAATTAAGGGTTTACACAGCCCTTAATTCGAACTAGCTAGTTCGAACTAGGCTTAATCCTCGTAAAATGAGGTTTACCTAGTTCGAACTAAGCGCTCCGTTAGTTCGAATTAAGTTCGAACTAACGGAGCGCTAGTGTAGCGCCTATGAAAGTTAGTTCGAACTAACGTATGTTAGTTCGAACTAACTTTGTAGTGTAGACATACCCTGATATAGAGGCAGTAGTGTGGGGTGCCAGGCGGGACCAGGTCCACGAGGGGAGCGGGTTTAAAAACAGCTCCTCACACAGACCAGCTGCCTGCTGCCCTGCACTGCTGCCTCTCATACAAAGGCAGCAATAGAGAGGGGAATGTGTGTAGTCATTAGGATTAGCCAATAAGACCCATGGACAGAGGCTGTTGCCAAGGACCAGCTTCTGTCCGCAGCAGGCCCAATCTCATTGCAGACAGAAGCTGCTCCATGGAATGTCAGCTCATCCTCTGTCCGCAGGAAGCTCAGCCCCCCTGAAGACAGGAGCTGCTGCCCAAAGCAGCCTCTGTCTGTTGTGGGCCCAGGCTCGCAGTGGACAGAGGCTGCTTTGAGGCAACTTCCCCCCTGCACTCCCCCTCCTGTGCTGCTGCCTCAGATAGGAGGCTGCAAATGGGGTGCAGATGGGTCTGTGGGCACTGATACTCACAGGGAGCTGACTTGAAAGCTGGAGCCCCACGCAAATTGACTTCAGCCTACCCCTTTCACCGTCCCCACCACTGCCTTTTTATCAGAGATAGAGGTGTGGAGGTGGAAGGGAGGGGCAGGCAGATCTGGTGCTTGTGAGGAGCCTGCTTAAAGCAAGCTCCTCAGAGGCACTGAATCCTGCTCCCCCTTGCTCTCTCTGATAAAGAAGCAGCAAGGGGGAGGGAAGTGCATGTAGTTGATAAGATTAATTGATAAGCCTAGGTTTATTGGTTAATCATTTACTTGACTATACACTAACATCCCTAGAGTAAAAAAAATGGAAAAACTATGTAGCACTTTAAAGACTAACAAGGTGGTTTAATAGGTGAAGAGCTTTCATAGGCCAGACCCACTTCCTCAGATCATATTCTGGAAGAGAATTGGCATGACCATATATACCAAAAGAATACAATGAAAAAAGTGAACACATTATTAAACTGACAAATCAGATTTAGTACAGGAAGTGGGGTGAGGGGGAGGGAGGAAGGGAATAGCTATTTGAGTCAATGAATGGTTAATCAGGGGTGATAAGTGGGAAGCTATCTTTGTAATGCTTAAGTTAATTAGCATCTTTGTTAAGGCCCACTTGTAAAGTGTCAAATTTATGCATGAAAGAAAGTTCTGAAGTTTCCCTCTGTAATCTGGTGTTGAAATCTCTTTGAGGTAAAATGCATGTAGTAAGGTCATTAAGACAATGTCCAGGTAGGCTGAAATGAAAAGCAACTGGTTTTTCCTTGTGAAGATGTCTGATGTCCGATTTGTGGGCATTCATTCTTTGGCGAAGTGTCTGAGAAGTCTGTCCAATATACATAGCAGAAGGACACTGTTGGCACATAATGGCATAAATTATATTTCTGGATGAACAGGAATATGGGTTCTTGAACATATAACTGACATGGTTAGATCCAGTGATAGTGTCACCAGGGTAAATATGTGGACAAAGTTGGCAACGGGATTTGTTGCAAGGGAAAGTTCCAGGGTTGGTATTAGTGTGGTATGTCCTGTGGTTATTGGTAAGAAGCTTCCTGAGGTTAGGTGGTTGTCTATAGGAGACTATGGGTCTGTCCCCCAGAGCCTCTCGGAGTGTAGCATCCTGTTCCAGTATAGGTTGTAGGTTACTGTGTTGGAGGGGTTTAAGTTGGGGGCTATAGTAGTACAAGTAGTGTTCTATTGTTGGTTTTCTTGGGCCTATCTTGAAGTAGATGGTTTCTGGGTATTTGTCTGGCTCTTTCAATTTGTTTTTTTATTTCTCCCAGTGGGTAATTGAGATTTACAAATGCTTGGTAGAGGTCTTGAAGTTTCTGGTCTCTGTCAGTGGGATTAGAGCAGATGCAGTTGTACCTAAAGGGCTTGACTATAGATGATGGATCACATGGTGTGTCCTGGATGGAAGCTGGAGGCTTGTAGGTAAGTGTAGCAGTCAGTGGGTTTTCTGTAGAGAGTGGTATTTAATTTTCCATTAATGATTTGTACTGTGGTGTCCAGAAAATGGATCTCTCGTGTTGAATGGTCCAGGCTGAGATTGATGGTGGGGTGTAGGTTGTTAAATTCTCTGTGGAATGCATCCAGTGTTTCTTGGCCATGGGTGCAGATCATAAAGATATCATCGAAGTAGCATAAGTAGAGAAGCGGTATAAGGGGACGGGATCAGAGGAAATGTTGTTCTAAGTCTGCCATAAAGATGTTAGCGTACTGTGGGGCCATGCGGGTACCCATGGCTGTGCCGTTGATCTGGAGGTATAAGTTGTCCCCAAATTGGAAATAATTGTGGATGAGGACAAAGTTACATAGGTCTACTACCAGACTGGCTGTGGTATCCTCTGTGATAGTGTTTCTAATTGCTTGTAATCCATCTTCATGTGGAACAGTGGTGTAGAGAGCTTCTACATCCATGGTGGCAAGGATGGTGTTATCAGGGAGGTTATCGATGTTTTGTACTTTCCTCAGGAAGTCAGTAGTATTTCGGAGATAGCTGGGTTTGAGGAGAGAGTCTACATAGCTGGATAATCCGGTAGTGAGTGTGCCAATACCTGAAATGATGAGACGTCCGGGTGTCCAGGTTTATGGATTTTGGGAAGCAAATAGAACAATCCTGGTCGGGGTTCAGAAGGTGTTTCTGTGTGAATTTGGTCCTGAGTACAGGCAGGGAGTTTCTTAAGGAGATAGTGAGGTTTCTTTTGATATTCTGAAGTGCGATCAGAGGAGAGAGGTCTGTAAAATGTGGTGTTGGAGAATTGTCTAGTTGCCTCCTGGTCATAGTCTGACTTATTCATAATGACCACAGTGTCCCCTTTGTCAGCTGATTTGATTATAATGTCAGGGTTGTTTTTGAGACTCTGGATAGCATAGCGTTCAGCATGGCTGAGATTATATGTCACTTGTTGTTGTTTGTGCCTAATGTCAGTCTGTACATTGTTGCGGAAGCATTGTATATAGAAATCCAGATTGTAATTACAACCATCAGGGGGAGTCCACATAGAATTTTTTTTCTTTTGGTGTTGATAGGGGGCATCTGGTTGATTAGACTGATGTTCATTAGTAGTTTGGAAATATTCTCGTAGATGGAGGTGGTGAAAGAAAGCTTCAAGGTCACAGCAAAATTGAATCCAATTTGTGGGGGAGCTGGGGCAGAAAGACCCTGGGATAAGACAGATTCTTCTGCTGGGTTGAGTTTGTAGCTATAGAGGTTGACAATATCATCTCGTGGGCTGAGGTAGTTGCTGTTGTAGTATCCTGTGATGTTTAGGAAGTGTATTGTCTTTTCTTTTTTGTAGGCAGTAGAAGTGTGCATAGTAGATTTCTTATCTGGTGGAATAAAAGTCTTGTAAGGTGTTAACCGGTGTGGATGTTTGTCTTGAGATGAGATTTTCAAGGTTAGAGATGTAATGCTTGATATTCTTCTGTTTCTTGTATAGGATACTAATAAAGTGGTTTCTTAATTTCTTGGACAGTGTGTAGCAGAGTCTCTCACTATAATCAGTACAGAATGTTGATCTTAATGGGTTGTTCACTTTCAGTCTTTTGGGTACGATGTCCTTTTTGCACTTGGATAGAAAGATGATGTCTGTCTGGATCTGTGCAAGTTTTTTCATATGGTTGATGGATTTCCATTCCAAACGGCTAAATGTAATGCCTTGCATGTTGAATAGTAATAGAAAGGTAGCCGTGTTAGTCTGATCTTGCTAAAAAAAAGGAAAAACTATGTAGCACTTTAAAGACTAACAAGATGGTTTAATAGGCGATGAGCTTTTGTGGGCCAGACCCACTTCCTCAGATCATATTCTGGAAGAGAATTGGCATGACCATATAGTTTAATAATGTGTTTGCTTTTTTCATTGCATTCCTTTGGTATATATGCTACTATGCTACATAGTTTTTCCTTTTGTTTTAGCAAGATCAGACTAACAAGGCTCTTTCTCTATTACTATCCCTAGAGTAAAGACAAGAAAAAATGTCAACTAAATCAAATGTAAGGTGCTACACTAAGGTTCTCCTTCTATAACACAGAAATACAGATCAAGGGATATTTGGCTTGGCAGCAACACTGCTTAGAAGGAGCTGGTTGTTGTTGTGGATCACAACCTCAATAAGAGTAAAAAATGCAGTGCTGCTACAAAATAGCAAATCCAATTTTACAATGCTGTGATGAAGCAGAGAAACTGCCAGCTAGCACAGCAGGGATTATAGAGAGCCTCTGGGCCCAGCTAGCCCTGCCCTACTATAAGCATGGCCAAAGGCAAGACTGATGGTTGGTAGAGGAGATGACAGCCCGCCTCAATTCAGGGCTCATTAGTACTCATTCAAGGAAGGCACTAGTTGTCTCCCTGCATGAAGGGAAGAAGTACTAGCTGGGCAGCCATTTGAGAGTAAGCACTGTCTCTCCACACAAGAGCCTTCAACAGCTGAGGTAACTGACGGGGCAGACCTCAAAGACATTGTGGGGCACTGACTCACTCATTTACACCTGTTCTTTCAAAGGAAATTGGGAGAGCAGCAAGGCAAGGTCCAAGGCCCAAGAAGGAGCCCTACAGGAAGCAGGTTACACAGCCAACAAGACTGGAGGGCCATGCCTGGAACTGAACAGACTGGTAGGAAGTAGCCCAGGGCAGTGGATTCTGACTTCCTACTGGGAGGGATGCTCCCACTCAAGAGTTGACATATCCTGGGAACTGGGCTGCAATCTAGTGGAGAAGGAGTACCAGGATCCCCCTACTAAACAGGCCTTAAAGACTGAGGTTACTCAACCAAGTGGGGGCTCATAGCCAGGCACTCTAACTAGGAGAGTACCTGTCGCTCCAAGCTGACTCTTATAGTTGCATTAATAGAGGCTTAACATGGAAATCAGAAGAAGCAACAGTACTGGTGTGTTTGGTGCTGGTTAGGTCTCAGCTGCAGTACTGTGTCCAAGGTATAGGAGGAGTGTAGAGAAACTGGAAAGGAACCAGAGGTGAATGACATGGTGATAAAAAGGACAGAATGCACACCATACATGTAAAGGCTGAAGGAACTGGGTATTCTTAGGTACATCTAGATTATGTGCCTCTGCCGACAGAGGCATGTAAAATAGGCTACCCGACACAGTCAGTGAAGCGGAGATTTAAATATCCCCGGCTTCATTAAAATAAAAATGGCGGCCGCGCTGTGCCAGCTCAGCTGATTGTCGGCACAGCGTGTGAGTCAAGACGTGGATCAGTTAACAAGGAAAGCTTTTGTCAACCGCTCCTGTAAACCTCGTTTCACGAGGCATAAGGGAATTGTCGAGAAAGGCTTCCCTTGTCGACCGATCCGCGTCTTGACTTGCACGCTGTGCCGACAATCAGCTAAGCCAACACAGCGCGGTGGCCATTTTTATTTTAATGAAACCGGGGATATTTAAATCCCCGCTTCATTGACTATGTCGGGTAGCCTATTTTATGTGCCTTTGTCAGCAGAGGCATGTAAACTAGATATACCCTTAGTTTGGGAACAAAGATATTAAGAGGGGATAAGTTAACAAACTTCAAATACTTGAAAAGCTGCCATAAACCTAATGGAGAAAAATACGTCTTTGCTGCAACAGCCGACCAGAAAAAAGATAATGGATTCAAACTACAGCACAGAAGATTTCTATTAACTCTCAGGATAAACTCTCTGATTGTAAGAACAGTAGGACAATGGAACAGAGTGTCTAGAGAGATTGTGGAAACACCAATACTCAGGCTGTATCCAGACTGGCCAGTTTTTCCAGAAAATCAGCCGCTTTTCCAGAAAAACTTGCCAGCTGTCTACACTGTCCGCTTGAATTTCCGCAAAAGCACTGACTTCCTACTGTAAGAAATCAGTGCTTTTTGCAGAAATACTATGCTGCTCCCATTTGGGCAAAAGTCCCTTTTGCGCAAAAGGGCCAGTGTAGACAGCTGAGATTTGTTTTGCACAAAAAAGCCCTAATGGCGAAAATGGCGATCGGGGCTTTTTTGTGCAAAAGAGCATCTAGATTGGCCACGGACGCTTTTCTGCAAAAAGTGCTTTTGCGGAAAAGAGTCCGTGCCAATCTAGATGCTCTTTTCCAAAAATGCTTTTAACAGAAAACTTTTCCGTTAAAAGCATTTCTGGAAAATCATGCCATTCTAGACGTAGCCTCAATGTTTTCAAAATGAAGCCATATAGCCCTCTATTTTGGATAGCTTAGACTCATCAAATCCTGTATCTTATTTAAATGACCCCATCATCACTTCTAACTGTATGATTCTATGACTTCGAATCTCATTATTTTTAACACATTTCCTGATTTATGGGGCCCAACTCAATATTTTGAACTCTTGGGTTTGGCAGGGTTGCAAAGGCTGGTCACCATTACACAGGAAAATAGATCAAAAGAATTGTGTGACCTGCAACGAGATTCTTTACTGGCATATGCAGGTTCTTCCCATTTTATGGCTTATCTGTTAGTCAGCCCCTCTTATATTAACATATTATTAATCAGATTCAATACAGCATCTACAGAACTGACCTGAGCAGAGAACTCCAGCATCTTCATCATGCCCACAGTTATGCTGACCCCATCCTCTGGAGGAACAGTCCCAAAGATAGGATTCATTTCCAGAGCAGCTCACATCATCCAGCCAAATCTGCCCAGATCCCTGCCCATAATGGGCTGAGCCACGTGCACTGATGGCATGTCCACATCGCAATTCTTTGCAAATGACATTGGCATCTGCTAGATCCCAGAAATCATCGCAGACTGTCCCCCAGGTGTCATTGTAATAAATCTCCACTCTCCCATCACATCTATCTACTCCATTCATCAGTCTGATCTGTTTGCTTCCTGTAGGAATAATTCCAGATATTATTATCACATTCCTATAATCTTCTGACTAATTTTAATAAATACAACAAATCAGTGGGACCCAGTGCTGTTCACCCTAGGATGCAAAAGGCAATAGTTGAAATAAATTTGGATCCACTGGCAATATTATTTCCAAATACTTGGATGGTAGGAGAAACCCTGGAAGACCGGAAAAGGTTTAACATAGTTCCCAACTTCAAAAAGGGGGGGAAAAAAGTGCTAGGGAATTACAGACCAGTCTACTTAACCTTGATACAAGGGAAGTTATTAGAGTAATTTATAAAATAATATATGTCTTCCATGTGTGAATACTTGGATGATGAATCACTAGCACTCAGCATAGATTTACAAAGAGCATATCATGCCAAAATAGCTTGATTTCCTTCTGTCACACAGTTGAAGGTTTGACAGATAGGGAGAATATGGTGGACATAATATAACTGGACTATGCCACTGCTTTTGACACACTCCCACATGACATTCTAATAAGTAATCAGGAAAAAATGCAGGCTTGGTGGAACTACCATTAAGTAGATCCATAATTGGTTAAACAATCGCAAATGAAGAGTAACAGAATGGTGACATATTATAAGCAGGCCTCAAAAGCAGGGTTACATGGGGACATGTTCTGTGTCCAGAGTTATTTCATAGTTTTATTAATGGTAAAACAAAAAAAGCAGTCATGTGGAATATGGACAAGAAAAAAAGTCAACCACATCAAATGTAAGGGGCTACATTTAGAAAAGGAA
This sequence comes from Pelodiscus sinensis, assembly GCF_052426305.1. NCBI lineage: Eukaryota > Metazoa > Chordata > Testudines > Trionychidae > Pelodiscus > Pelodiscus sinensis. Next base: position 142,094,893 of record NC_143052.1, on the reverse strand, counting down.
AACCCAATAAGGAAATACAAATCGGGGATGTTTGGCTTGGCAGCAACACTGCTTAGAAGGTGCTGGTGGTTGTTGTGGATCACAACCTCAATAAGAGTAAAAAATGCAGTGCTGCTACAAAACAGCAAATACATTTTTAGGATGCTGTGATGAAGCAGAGGAACTGCCAGCTAGCACAGCAGAGATTATAGAGAGCCTATGGGCCCAGCTAGCCCTGCCCTACTGTCACTGCAGCGGAAGACAAGCCTGATTGTTAGTAGAGGCGGCAACAGCCTGCCTCAATTCAGGGCTTATTAGCGAAGAGGCAGGTGCTGGCTGTATCTCTATGTGAAGAGAAGGAGTACTAGCTGGGTAGCCATCTAGGAGGAAGAACTGTCTCTCCACCCAAGAGTCTTCAGCAGCTGAGGTAAGTGAATAAGCAGACTCCAAAGACATTGCAGGGCTCTGACTCACCCATTTGCGGCTGTCCCCTTGAAGGAACTTGGAACAGCAGCAAGGCATGGGCCAGAACCCAAAAGGGAACCCTACGAAGCAAGTTACAAGCCAATAAGACTAGAATGCCATGCCCAGAAAAGGGATTTAATAGTATATTCGATTAACTGATAAGCAAAAATGTATAAGTTAATGTTCTAGACTACATGCATTTCCCACGCTCCCGCAACTGAATTTTTTAGCATTCTGGACAACAGCCTGGCTTGCAATGGGTCTGGAACCTCTCCCCACTGAGGCTCTGCATTTAAAGTATATTAGGACCCAGGCGGGCGGGCAGCCTGGCTCAATTCAAGCTCACTCCGGGTCTGGGAGCTACTAGACATGGGCTGCTGCCAACCTGCACTGCTGCCAACCTGCACTGCTGCCTCTGTATCAGACACAGAGGCAGCAGCGCGGAATGTCTGGGGCTCTTTGTGAGTGAGGCCAGAGCACACTGGCTGCTGGCCCCGCTCACAGGGACTACAGCGTGATTGAGTAACCGATATGAATTCATGAGGTTACTCGATTATTCAATTAACTGATATTTAACATTCCTAGCCCAGAACTGAACAGATGGGTAGGAAATAGCCCAGAGCAGTGAATTCTGACTCCCTGACATGCAGGTCTTAAAGACTGGGGCTACTCAACTAAGCAGGAGCGCATAGACAAGGTCTCTAACCACTAGACTGCATGACCCTTTAAGCCATCTGTTACAGCTGCATGCATGTCAGAGGGTGATAGTGCTCGTATACTCAGTGGTGGTTAGGTCTCATCTCTAGGGGTAGGGGAATAGAAGGAGAATTGCCCTGAAGCCTGCCAATTCAGAAGGGTCTGGGGCTCCCAGCTGCCACCACTGCAGGGGCAGCCAGAGCACTGGACTCTTTAAATTGCCTTCAGAGCCTCTTTTAGCACATCTCAAATCCACACTCAGTACACTCTGGGTAGTGCTGAAGGGCTAGTGAGGGGGAGACTAGACCCAGCCTCACCGATTTCACTCAAGGCTCCTCCCCTTCTGGCAGCACAGAACCATCCTGCCCATACCTGGCCCAGGGACCAGGCAATTCTGTCCAACCTCTAGATGGAACAATTTTGCTCACCAAAGTATAGAAAGGATGTAGAAAAACTAAAAGGGATCCAGAGGTGAGTGATAGTGTGATTGAAGGAAAAATATACACACCATATGAGCGAAGGCTGAAGGAACTGTGTATGTTAGTTTGGAAACAAGGAGATTAAGGACGACATAATACCTTTCTTTGACCCCTATAATCCTTTCTAACCTTATAATTCTATGATTCTGTGATTTGGAATCTTGTACTTTTTGACCAGTTTACTAATTTATGTAAAAAAATATGTGATCAGCAAAGAGATTCTCCACTGACATTTTCAGGTTCTCATTTTATGGATTCTCTATTAGTTAATACCCACCTATTATATTAACCCGTTAAAAATAAGATTCAATACAGCATTCACAGAACAGACCTGAGCAGAGAACTCCAGCATCTTCACCGTGTCCGCAGTTATGCTGACCCCATCCTCTGGAGGAACAGTCTCGGAGGTGGGATTCGCTTCCAGAGCAGCTCACATCATCCAGCCAAATCTTCCCAGATCCCTGCCCATAATGGGCTAAGCCATGTGCACTGATGGCTTGTCCACATCCCAGTTCTTTGCAAACAACACTGGCATCTGCTAAGTCCCAGGAATCATCACAGACTGTCCCCCAGGTGCTGTTGTAATAAATCTCCACTCTCCCATCACATCTATCTACTCCATTCATCAGTCTGATCTGTTTGCTTCCTGTGGAAGAAATCCAAATATTAATGTTATATTCTCATTATCTGACTTATTCGAATGAATTTAATCAACAGGAGCTGATGCTATATTGACCCACAAAAGCAAAAGGAGGCTACTGGATCCACTGGCAATAATATTTGCAAGCTCATGGATGACAGGAGAGGTTCTGGAAAACTGGAGAATGGCTAATGTAGTGCCCATCTTTAAAAAAGGATAAATGGAGAAGTGAGGGAACTAAGGACTTATCCACTCAACCTTGATACCTGGGAACCCATGACAGCAATAACACTTTTTGGATGAAAGGGAGCAGCAAGTATTTACTATTTACTAGCAGCCAGCAAGTATTTACTATGAAGAAATCATACCAAATCAAGTTGACTTCTTTCTTTGACAGGCTAACTAGTTTGGTAGATTGGGGGAATGAGAGGGGGGAATGACACATAATAAGTTGGACTTTATCATGACTTTTGACACAGTCTCGCATGGCATTCAGATATGTGAGATGGAACAACCATAAAATAAATACATGGTTGGTTAAACAACCACAAGCAAAGAGTAACGAATTAAAGAACAAGGTCTCAAGTAGGGTTCCACCCATCTGTTATATTAGTCTTGAATTAATTAGATTCAATAAAGCTTTGAAAAAGCAGACCTGAGCAGAGAACTCCAGCATTTTGACTGTGCCCACAATTATGCTGACCCCATCCTCTGGAGGAACAGTCCCGAAGATTGGATTCATTTCCAGAGCAGCTCACATCATCCAGCCAGATCTGCCCAGATCTCTGCCCATAATAAGCAGAGCCAGGTGCACTGATGGCGTGTCCACATCCCAGTTCTTTGCAAACTACATTGGCATCAGATAGATCCCAGGAATCATCACAGACTGTCCCCCAGGAGACACTGTGATGAATTTCCACTCTCCCAGAGCAACGATCTGGCCCATTCACCAGTCTGATCTGTTTGCTTCCTGTAAGCAGAAATTTCAGATATTAGTATCAAATTCTTAGTTAATATCAAATTAATAGGTAACCTGAGCTGACGAGTGTGAATGCCTGCTTTAAGTGAGAAGCTGAACACAGCTTTAAACATGGTGGCCTGAATTGCACCTCTGAAAGACTCAATAGGCCATTTGATTCATACAACATACCTGAGCAGAGAACTCCTGCATCTTTGCTGTGTCCACAGTTGTTCTGACTCCATCTACTGGAAGAACACTCCCAGAGATAGGATTCAGTTCCAGAACACTTCACTTTATCCAGCCAGATCTGCCCTGATCCCTGTCCATAATGAGCAGAGACAGTTGCACTGATGGCGTGGCCACATCCCAGCTGTTTGCAAACAACACTGGCATCTGATAGTTCCCAGGAATCATCACAGACTGTGCCCCAGCTGCCATTGTAAGAAATCTCCACTCTCCCAGCACAGCGATCGGCTCCATTCACCAGTCTGATCTGCCTGCTCCCTGCAGGGAAGAAGCCCAGCTATTGGCATAGCATATTTGTTCTGAAGAAGATTTCAGAACAAAAAACTCCTGAACAAAGAATGCCAATATTCTCAGGCAAAACTGTTATTTCTCTTAATAGTACAGCATTAATGATGGAAAATTGTTTCTTGTTACAGTCCATACAACAGTAAACAGAGTTTAAGGAAATGTGTCAGAGTTCTGGTATTAGATCTCATGACTTGTTGAACCCTAAATGGGTTTGAGGCCTTTTTTCTGCACACGAACACATTTATGCATAATACTAAGATTGTTCTTTTGATGCCTTTGTTTTTTCATCATACATTTTGTTTTTTAGTGCATATTAATTTAAAATGGCATTACACCAAATGAAGAAATAAATGTGGAAAAATGGAGAATGAGGAGTAACAGTTAATTCAAGGGAAGGGTTTTGGATCAGACTACCGCGTCTACACGCGGAGAGTTAATTCGGGCTACCAGCTTTTTAAAATGGCGACTGGCTGCGAATATGCTAATCAAGCATGAGATATTTAAATCCCATGCTTCATTAGCAACTTCGGTAGGCTTCATTTGCCTCCCTACTTCGAACTAGGGGACAAGTGTAGACATACCCTAACGTTGCAGGACTATTCGTTGTTTTTTAAGTTACTCTAAGTAAGGCAGGTAAAGGGAGTCAATATTGGGAGTGTGTAGAGCAGGGTTTCCCAACCTATGGATTGGGACCCAAATATGGGTCGCCATTACGTTTTAAAAGGGTCACCAGATGTCTCCCCAGGTGGCTCTTAAGGAGCCATCACACATTTTATGAACTGCCCTCCGTCACCAAGTCTTCCTGAATTGTCAAAATGGGTCCCCATCTAGAAAAGGTTGGGAACCATTGCTGTAGAGTTTGTTGAAAAACTAGGCTTTCCTAGTGCTCATCAGTAGCTGAGACACTCAGTGGACCACTCTGACAAACTGGCTATTTGTAGGGGACAGCTATAGCATGAATACAGTATGAGCAGGAACTGTGCAAGCTTCTCCTCAGTACAGGACTAGCTCTGCCAATACACCTAATTTCAAATCTGCAGTCTCTATTCGGGATCACTCTTGGGCTGCTGTAAAGAAGGGTGGGAAACCTGTGTTCAGCAAGCTGGATCCAGCCTGTGCTTCATTTCATCCAGCTCATGGCAAGTCTCCACCCAGCACTGGCTTCACAACTCCCTTTGGAGCTGATCTACTAGATGGCAATATGTGCATGTGATGAGCAAGAAGATTTTTGTCTACTGTGCATACTTCTCTTCTTATTGTATGGCTTCTCTGTCTTTTATATTAATCCTAGCATATCAATTTGAAATCAGCATCCACAGAACAGACCTGAGCAGAGAACTCCAGCATCTTCACCATGCCCACAGTTATGCTGACCCCATCCTCCAGAGGAACAGTCACGAAGATAGGATTCATTTCCAAAACAGCTCACATCATCCAGCCAGATCTGCCCTGATCCCTGCCCATAATGAGCTGAGCCAGGTGCACTGATGGTGTGTCCACATTCCAATTCTTTGCAAACAACACTGGCATCTGATGTATCCCAGGAATCATCACAGACTGTCCCCCAGGTGTTGTTGTGATATATCTCCACTCTCCCGGCACATCTATCTACTCCATTCATCAGTCTGATCTGTTTGCTTCCTGTAGGGATAAATTCCAAATATTAATGTCTTCCCTATAGAAGACAAAGATGTTTGTAAGATTTCAGAACACACCTGGGCATGTGAAAATGACATTCACAGCAATTTATGAGAGTGAATATCTGCCACGGAGCTGTTACAGTGGCTGATGAGTCTCATTTTCTACATTCTTGACATTTTGATACTCCACATACTCATTCCACATTCATGCTTAGAAATGGTTATAAGCAGAGTTGTATATTTTTTCAAAATTCATGATGTTTAGTTTTTTCTCTCTCACCAGCTGGCTACTGAGCTAAAGTCCTGTACATATGTTACATATTTGTCCTTTTATTGACTTATGTTTCAATGCCCATTGGATCTGGAGTAATTTTTTAAAATGGTCTTAAGTTGCTAGTGAAAGATTATTAAATGATTCAAATCAATTTTGCATGAATACAGATTATTTCACTTCTCATGATTCCTAATTAAAAACAATTAAAGTTCTGTGGAGCACTAATTTTATTTTAACTAAAAAAAATATGCATAAAACACAGTCTTAGTTAAAAGCTTTCTCTTTCTCTCTGCACTACCACTACCTGCAAACTGTAGTGTACTGGCATTATTAGTGTCATGCAGATTATCCAGATTTCTAATCCACAGTATGCAAGAAAATTAATTTTTTATCAAGCCAATACTTTGGAGCTAAATTTGACTATTCTGAGTTCATATCATATAGCTACAGTTCCAAGAACATAACCCAACTGTACATAGGGCAGAAAATATCAGCCTTTGAAATAAAAAGAAAAACAGAAAAACACAATATTGGCCAGAATTCTAAAAAAGTATTATTTGTAGGGCTGTCAATTAATGCACATTAACGTCTGCATTAATTGCAGGCACTTGCACAGAGCCCAGAATCAGATGTGCGGGGCTGCCCCTTTGAAACGCTGCCACATTTCAAAGCGGCAGCGCCGCACTGCTGATTCCCGGCTCCTGCTGCGCTGCCCTTTTGAAACACCGCTCTGGCATTTCAAAGGGGCAACACTGCACAGAGCCCAGGGTCATCCTGGGGATTCCAGATGATCCTGGGCTCCCCACTGTGCTGCCCCTTTGAAATGCCACTATGGCGTTTCAAAGGAGCAGTGCGGCAGGCAGCCTGGGATCAGCTGTGCGGCACTACCCCTTTGAAACACCACCACAGCATTTCAAAGGGGCACCGCTGCACTGAACCCGGTGTCAGCTGGGGATTCCAGCTGATCTCGGACTCCCTGCTGGGCTACCCCATTGAAACGCGCCACTGCATTTCAAACGGGCAGCACTGCAAGGAGCTCGAGGTCAGCTGGAAATTCCAGCTGACCCCAGACTCCATGTTATGCTGCCCCTTTGAAAAAAAGCAGTGCAACACAGCTGATCACAGCATTTCAAAGGGGCTGATCCCAGGCTCCCCGCCTACAATATTTCAGTGAAGTGAACTGAAGTTTTTTTCTTACAGTATAAATGTTTTGTAATAAAAAATAAATATAAAATGAGCACGATACACTTTGTATTCTGTGTTGTAATTGAAATCAATATATTTGAAGATGTAGAAAACATCAAAAAATATTTAAATAGATAGTATTCTTATTATTGTTTAACTGTGTGATTAATCATGCAATTAATTGTGATTGATTTTTTTAATCGTGATTTATCATGATTCATTTTTAATTGTTTGACAGCCCTAACAAATTAGTTAATAAGTAAAAGGCAAGAGACCTTTGAAAACTTTAGTAAAATATTGACTTTTTGGTAACAAGCATTCCTTCTGAATCTGAAGGAAAGGGATTAGAATAATTCACTGGCAAGTATGTTACAGCCCCACTATGTGTCTGATCCACAGAGGATATGAGTCTGTTACAGCCTAAGCTACAGAGCTTTAGTTCGTGGCAGTTCCTGCTTTGAGTTCTAATGGTCTGGATTCAATTCTCAATGTGCTGGCCAAGAGGGCAGTTGTCACTGGTGATATTACTTGAAAGTATTACTTTATTATTGCATTCTTTAGAAGAATTCAGTTCTTCCCTACAGAAATTGAACATTTTTACAATATTAGATAATTGGCTTCTTTCCCCAATACTGCTGCTGTAATTTATATCTGTATTTCAGCAGGAAGATGTGATGAGAGCTGACTGAAAGAAAAGATAAATCTTCTATTTAATACTGATTATTTTTTAAGGCAAAATGCTTATTTCTGTCCAGATATTTCTAGGCCACACAAGTGAGATGTAATTAATTATTAAAATTCAGGGCAAAGTAAGAAATATGTTACATGTTTCAGGCCTCTTTCCAGTAAAAGGTATACTTGCATAATTATCAGAAACAACATATATTTTTAATTACCATGATGGCAAAGCTTTTCCTATACAGTATTTCAGATAATAATCAAGAGGATCCTTTCATCAGTTGAATGTTGATTATGACACTGAATCATCTGAGCTGTTGAATCTTCACTGTCCTTTTATATACTTTAATTTTTGTTTATTAGTTTCTTATGTTATCATCAATAACATATTTTTGTTTCATATCTTTTTTCTCCAATAGTGATGTGCTTGATTTTCCCATTAAAAACTCTCATGTGTTCATTTTGCTATTTTTCCATTTGTTTTTTATTTGGGGAGGGGAGTTGTCTATTAATGCTTATTACATTGATATAATATTTTAAATTGATAAATAAAATTGAAAAATATGACAAATGAGGAGATAACAGAGATTACACACCCAGGGCAAAATCCTGATCCCTCTGAAATCAATGGCTAAATTCCTATTGACTTCAGTGTGTCAGGATTTTGTCTTATAGTATAACTTTGGTGCAGAGGAGCTTGATACTTGTTAGTTTAATTAAAGACAGGCTTGTGTGACAATATGGATAAATATAAATACATATAGTTGAAAAGGCATTTTTTATGCAAACACACTGCTCTCACATAGTTGACTTTTCAACAAGAAGTCCTGTGGCACCTTATAGACTAACACATTTATTGGAGCATAAGCTTTTGTGGGCAAAGACCCACTTCGTCAGATGCATGTAGAGGAAATTCCAGAGGCAGGTATAAATATACAGGCAAGAGAGAAGAAACTACTTTTATAGTTGGATAGCCATTCACAATCTTTTTTAAATCCTAAATTGATAGTGTTAAATTTGCAAATGAATTGTAGAATTTTCTTCAGGTTGTCAGGTTGTCTGTAGGCGAGGACTGGCCTGTCTTCCAAGGTCTGTGAGACCGCTATGCTTACCTACATGCCTCCAGCTTCCATCCTGGACACACCACACAATCCATTGTCTACAGTCAAGCACTAAGGTATAACCCCATTTGTTCCAACCCTTCAGACAGTGACAAACACCTAAAACATCTTCACCAAGCATTCTTAAAACTACAATACCCACCTGAAGAAGTGAGGAAACAGATTGACAGAGCCAGATGTGTATCCAGAAGCCTCCTATAAAACAGGCCCAACAAAGAAAATAACAGAACACCACTTGCCACCACCTACGGTCCCGAGCTAAAACCTCTCCAACGAATCATCAGTGATCTATGACCCATACTGGACAATGATCCCTCATTCTCACAGGCTTTGGAAGGTAGGCCAGTCCTCACCTACAGACAGCCTACCAACTTGAAGCAAATTCTCACCAACAACTATACACCGCACCACAGTAACTCTAACTCAGGAACCAATCCCTGCAACAAACCTCAGTGCCAACTCTACCCACATATCTACACCAGCGACACCGTCACAGGACCTAGCCACATCAGCCACACCATCACAGGCTCATTCACCTGCACATCTACCAATGTAATATATGACGTGCCAGCAATGCCCCTCTGCCATATACATTGATCAAACTGGACAGTCCCTACATAAAAGAATAAATGGACACAAATCAGATATCAGGAATAGTAACATACAAAAACTTGTAGGGGAACACTTCAATCTCCCTGGACACACAGTAGCAGATTTAAAAGTAGCCATCCTGCAACAAAAAACTTCAAAAACAGACTTCAAAGAGAAACTGCAGAGCTACAATTCATTTGCAAATTTGACACTATCACTTTAGGATTACACAAAGACTGTGAAGCCAATTACAAAAGCAGTTTCTCCTTTCTTCGTTTTCACACCTCTACATCAGCTTCTAGAAGCTGGCCACATCTTCCCTGACTGAATTGAACTTGTTCTCTCTGGCCTTCCTCTTGATTGGTACTCCTTTCTTTTCATGTGCCTATATATACCTGACTCTGGAATTTCCACTACATGCATCTGATGAAGTGTGTCTTTGCCCACGAAAGCTTATGCTCCAATAAATCTGTTAGTTTATAAGGTGCCACAGGACTCCTTGTTGTTCATGCAGATTCAGACTAACACGGATACCTCTCTGATACTTGACTTTTCAAAACATCACTAAGGGCTCGACTACAGAGCAGAGCAAAAGTCTAATTAAGCTGCACAACTTGAGCTACATCAATTGCGTAGCTTAAGTTAAATAGCTTATTTCGGCTTTTGGCGCTGTCTACACAGCAGAAAGTTGAAGGAAGAACACCCTTCCTTCAACTTCCCTTACTTCTCATGAAATAAGGGTTACAGGAGTCAGAGTAAGAAGTCCTCCAGTTCACCGTTATTTTGAAATAATGGCTTGCAGTGTAGACATACTCTTTGTTATTTCAGAATAATGTCAGTTATTCTGAAATAATGCTGCTGTGTAAGCATGCCCTAAAAGAGCAGCTAAATGTGATGGATGCAATTTACAGGTATTTTTCAGAAAGATTATTTAGGAAAAACCACAAAGTAAGAAGAAAAGTTTTGTAATGGTACAAGAATAAATCAAGGCCTAGAAAACAAGTAACTATAATAAGGCTACACCCTGAAAACATTAATACTATGATGCCTCAAAGGGTAGTACTTAGCCTGATGTACTTGAATATTTTAAACTGTTAATTCATGGAGCAGATTTGGAACAGAAAAAGATTGGGCTTAACCCTAAGAAAAAAAATCCTATCTCAACTTCACTGCACTGTTTAGGGCAGAAACAAAGAATTTTAGTAGAAAAAAATGCCAAAAAGAATTCTGGGTCCATCAGAGTGATTATTCTCCATCATACTCTTCTGCCTTCTCATTTTATTGCATCCTGTTTAGTTAATATCAATCTTTTACATTGCTTCTGTTAATCAGATTCAACACAGCGCACACAGCACACACAGAACAGACCTGAGCAGAGAACTCCAGCATCTTCACCATGCCCACAGTTATGCTGACCCCATCCTCTGGAGGAACAGTCCCGAAGATAGGATTCGCTTCCAGAGCAGCTCACATCATCCAGCCAGATCTTCCCAGACCCCTGCCCATAATGAGCTGAGCCAGGTGCACTGATGGCATGTCCACATGCCAATTCCTTGCAAACAACATTGGCATCTGATGTGTCCCAGGAATCATCACAGACTGTCCCCCAGGTGTTGTTGTAATAAATTTCCACTCTCCCGGCACATCTATCTACTCCATTCACCAGTCTGATTTGCTTGCTTCCTGTAAGGAGAAATTCTAGATGCAATCAAAGAAGAGGATGTTTTCTGAAATCTTAAAAATACCTGTGCTATAATGATGATCTCAGCAATCATGACTGTAAATATAGGTATCATCTCCTACTTACGAGGCAGTTTGCATATTCCAAGGCAGCTTTAATACAGTCAGTGGTGTTTGATTCCCACCTTGCTTCCCTCCCCATACATTCATATTCCTTGTTTCTCTGGGTTATCTGCTTGGAAGCAAGTCTGCTTTGTGAATTCTTACAAAATTAGGTCTACACTGAGTATGTCTCCGCTGCAGAGTTTTTTCGAAAAAATGACTATTTTTCTGAAAAAACTTCACTTACGTCCACACCGCAATTGTGTTCTTTCGAAAAAAACTGAAAGAACAGAGGGGATTTTCCAACATTGGTAAACCTCTTTCTATGAGGAAGAAGCCTTTCTCCCAAAGAGCTCTTTCAGAAAAAGGCGTGTGTGGATGGGGAAGAGGGAGTTCTTTCGAAAGAAGAGGAAAAAGCACAGATGCCCTGGTGGCCACTCATCCTTAGTAATCACTGCTTAAATGCGAGATAGATTCAGTGTGGATGCTATCTTTCGAAAAAGCAGATCGCTTTTTCTCTTCCAGAAAAGCTTCTTTTGAAAGAAGCCTGCAATCTAGACATAGCCTATGTGTCCAATATACAGGCAGTCCCCAGGTTACATGGATCCGACTTACATTGGATCCCTACTTACAAACGGGGTGAGGCAACCCCACACTAGTTGCTTCCCCCCAGCAGACCAGGGAGATGCGAAGCTAGCGCCCTCCCCCCCCCCCCCAGCAGACCAGGGAGACGCGGAGCGGCTTTTCTCAGCAGACACCTCAGCTTGAAAATAAAGGACTGAGGGAAGTGAGGTGTGGGAGAATAAAACTGAGCTCTGGAGAAATGTTTGGCTAGAGTTTCCCCTACAATATGTACCAGTTCCGACTTACATACTGTGGAAGCAGGCTCTTTGCTGGCCAGGCCTCTCGCGCGTATTGCCATCCAAGCAAAAGGTCAACTTCCCCTTGATGAAAACCCTTACACTATGTAACTTAAAGGTCAGCGACGAACAGGAACCAAAACCAGACCTAAAAAGTTCATGTAAAGTTCATGCTGGTTGTGCTGACTGTGCCATGCCCAATAAGGCAGAAAAGGAAAAACAGGAAACCATCTCACCCCCTTACCCCTGTCACTTAGCAGACAGGGTCTGCTAGCCTATCACAAAAAGTGGGCAAAAGCTCTCTATAAAACAGCTACCCCTCCTCTATCAAATTGAGGAATCCCGAATAAACATTGGATGGCGGAATATGAGCCAGGTTCAAGGACTGATCACCCGAGGGCCACCTCCCGCTCACCGAACCAAACGAGTTCCTGTAGAGCGTAACGTATGCCAAGCATAACAAATACCAAATATGTTGTTGTTGTAGTTTGTGTGTCTGTTAAATGTAAGTATTGTTATCTGAAATTGTTTAGAGGTATTGTTAAGTAGTAGTGTTAAAAGTTTTAGATAAATGATTAGTCTTATAAGTAAGACTGATGTAAATGTAACTGTTAATAATCCCTAGTCCCTTGTTAACAACTATTGGGATTTAGAGAAACCTCAAAGAATTTTCTTCACTGTATTGCATTTTGCTTTTTGGACATTCTAATAATTATTTAGTGCCTACGTATGTAAGAAATTGATAAAATCATAATTTATACGTAGAAGCCCTTTAATAAAAGTTTAAAAGATATTTAGTAATAGTTTGCCTGTTTCTGCGCCTTCCTGGGACTAGCCACATTTCCAAACCTTTTACTTTAAACCACACATACAAATTCAACTTAAGAACAAACCTACAATCCCTATCTTGTACTTAACCCGGGGACTGCCTGTAGTGGACTATGAGTTTCTAAAACACAATCTAAAAATTAGTTGGTTTCAGATTGTGCTTCTTGTAAATTAAAGACTATTAAACTTCTCATAATATTTCTTATGACAAATAACAATGCATCATAGATATTTCTTTTTTTAATTTAAAATTATGGCTTTTCTGTTTTTTGCCCATACAGACAACCAGCCTTGGTTGCAGGTTGTCTCTGCATTTCCACTCTGACTGCGCTAAACCATATCATCATTAGTGCCTCAGTTTCAGCTCAATTTCCAGTTTCAAATTTCCCAGTTCAATAGTCTGAGTTTTTCCACAATTTGAAGTGATAGGAATTAAATTAAATAAACTATTTCATTTTATATGTATAGCAATATTAAAAACTTTAGTTAGGTTACAAAACAGTGATTTTGGCCTCTGTTATAGCTGATGTCATCATAATAAGAAAAATCCTGGGGTTCACACATTTTGAGGGAAGGTGTGTCCTGTCCTACAATTCCCCACAGTCTAGGAGATGGATCTTAACTCTGTTGCTTATCATTTTTTCTAGCATTTATTCCTGAAAAATTTCTCCTTCTGAGCAGAGAGATTTTTCTCAATCACATTCAATTATGTTCTGATTTTCCATCTCCAGTAGCTAACATTCATCTCTCATATTCATTCCTTATTAATCAGTGAAACAAAGTGTTCACAGAACAGACCTGAACAGAGCACGCCTGCATCTTTATGATGCCCACAGTTATGCTGCCCCCAGCCCTTGAAAGGACATTCTGAAAGAGTGGATTCGGCTCCAGAGCACTTCAGCTCATCCATCCAGATCTGCCCGGACCCTTGCCCATAATGAGCAGAGACAGTTGCACTGATGGCGTGTCCACATCCCAGCTCTTTGCAAATGACTTTGGCATCTGATAGGTCCCAGGAATCATCACAGACTGTGCCCCAGTTGCCATTATAAGAAATCTCCACTCTCCCAGCACAGCGATCAGCTCCATCCACTAGTCTGACCTGATGGCTTCCTGTAGGGAAAAATCTTTAAAGTCAATGGACGCTCTTCAGCATTTTTGAAAACCAAGCCACTTTGATATATTATACTGGTTATTATGTGTATTATAGCACTGCTTTGGGGCTCCAATCATGATTGAGGTTCCATAGTGCTAGATATTTGCTAAACACACAATAAGAGAGAGTCCCTGTCCTGAGAATCTTACAATCTAGTTAGACAAGACAAAGGATGGAGGAAAACTATACAATGAAAACCACTTTAACCACAGTATGTAATTGAAACCACTGAAGCCAGGGGGTGCAACAGCACCCACTGTACTCACTCCTAGTTCCAGCATCTATTCCTAAATGGTAGGAGCTTTGTTGGCAGGACCTCTCCCACTAAAATAGTGCTGGGTACGCTGTCATTTATGCCACCAAAACGTATGTTTTTTCACACTGCTGAGAGACAAAGGTTTTTCTGGCAAAAATGGTAGCACAGACTTGGCCTTAGACTTGGTACTCTATGACATTTTGAGTAAAAAAAATAGTATTTAAAAAACTGCATGACACATTAAAGGGATTTAAAATTGTCTGATAGGTCTAAAAACATATTTATGAATGGGAAATCCTCCTAAGTGGGATAGGGATCACTTTTTCACACCACACTATTTAAATATTTTTATCAATATCATAGAAGAAAATACAAAACCATCACCAATAAAGTTTGCAGATAACACAAAGATTATGGGAAGAGGACAGGCTACAGATACAGAGAAAATCTGGATCTAGTAAGCTAGGTTCAAGCAAACAATCTGTGTTTTACTAAGGCAAAATGAAATATAAATGTATGTATCTAGGAGCAAATAATGGAGGCCTTACTTATAGGATGGGTGACTCTATCCTGGGAAGTAGTGTCTCTGACAAAGATTTGGAAGTAGTAATTGATAAAACAGTTGAACATGATCTCCAGCGCAACACTGGCCCAAAGGGCCAATGCCATCCTTGGATGCAAAAACAGAGGACTCTTGTGCAGGAATAGTGAGGTTATTTACCTATATATTCGGCACTGGCATGACAGTAGCTGGACTACTGTGTCCAATTTTCTGAATATAGAAAGATTCAAGAAGAGCACTGATAAACACAGTTCAAAGCAGAGTGACAATAATGATTAAAGGACTGGAAAAATGCCTCTAGTGATAAGCTAAATAGATGGAGCTCCTTGAGCAGGTTAAGGGATAACAATCACAGTCAACAAGTACCAACATGGTAAACAATTTTTTTTTTATTACAGGCTCTTCAATCTAGCAAGCAAAGATAGAACACAGTCTAATAGCTAGAAACTGAAGCCAGACAAATTCACAAAGGAATTTTAAATCAGGGAGGGAATTCAGCCGTTGGAAAAATTTAGCAAAGGACATGGTGGATTCTCCATCACTGGAAATCCTTAAATCAACATTGGATGTTCTTCTAAAAGATATGCCCTAGTAATTATTTTGGAAGTCCTATGTCCTTCTTTTATAGGTGGTCAGATTAGAGATCACAATGGTCCTTCCTGGCCTTGAAGTCTATGAATCCATGAATTATTTTCCTGTTAATCAGGTTCAATAGAGAATTCATTATACACACCTGAACAGACAATTCCTACATCTTCATAGTGATGACAGTTATGTCGATCCCATCCCCTGGAAGGGCATTCCCATAGCTTGGATTCATTTCCAGAACAGTTGAGATCATCCAGCCAGATCTTTCCTGGTCCTTCCCCATAATGTCCAGAGAGATTTGAAAGAACAGTGTATCCACATCCAAGCTGTTTGCAAACAACATTGGAGTCTGATAGGTCCCAGAAATCATCACAGACTGTCCCCCAGATACCGTCATTATAGATTTCCACTCTACCAGAGCACCGATCAGTTCCATTCACCAGTCTGAGCTGTTTGCTTCCTGTGGGTAGAATCTCTGTAGTTAATATGTCTGTTCCTATTGAACAAGACGACAGTGCTTTAAGTAATCAGAAATAAAACAACCGATCAAACTGACATTCTTGATGATGCTGTCAGTGGTGATTTTCAAGTGTATTAAAGGGAACAATGTCCTACATACTATATATTTCCAAATGTCAAAAGCCTTGTTGTTCCTCATTTAGCTTTTAGGGCTTATAAGTAAGGTATACTTTATGCCCATAGGTTGTGTGACAGAAATTTATGACATTTAAATATTTGTTCTTTTCTGTATTGTCATACTCTTTGTGATTCAGAAAAACTTCCATTCAGCAAGAGTGTCACCTACCAGCCCTCTGCTTTTGGGAGCCAGCGAGTGACATTCATGAAAAACCATCCTTCCCTCCCACCCCTTCCCCTAAGCCTTTGCTGGAATCAGACAAAGCAATGAAAAGGCCAGGGAAGAAACACCTAAACTAATTAAGGAAACACCCCAGCCTCATCTGCATTGAAGATAGAACTCATTAGCATACAGAATGGAGACCAGCTCTTCCAAGGCAGGAACTGCAGTGAACTATGGGATACCGAAAGCAGAGAAGCACTGCCTGATGGGAAATCTCTACTCCAGATGCTAATGAACCCAGGCCTGCCCACACCCAAATTAGTCATTATCAGACCAATTCTAGTAACGATCCTATTGATATCTAAAATACTGAAACTGCCTAGATGCATTGTGACCTCGTTCAAGGAACATCACCCATAACCAAGGATTATCAGTCCCTATTGTCTCTCCTCTTTCTCTTTGAACTATCCCTATAAAAACTCCTATCCTTGCCCCAGGAAAAACTGTTCTGATACCTGGATTTAAACTGCATCAGTTCCATTGAGACTTCTTCATCTCCTGTCTGATCGTGCTGGGGGCTCTGTTCTGCTTGTCTCCTGCCCTCTAGACCCCGGGCTACCATCATCATCTGGGAACCCCAATCAGTGCAAGCTCCATGGAGTAGTGAGCTCTCTCTGGGTATGTCTACACTACAAAGTTAGTTTGAACTAACTTTCATAGGCGCTACACTAGCGCTCCGTTAATTCGAACTTAATTTGAACTAACGGAGCGCTTAGTTCGAACTAGGTAATCCTCATTCCACGAGGATTAAGCCTAGTTCGAACTAGCTAGTTCGAATTAAGGGGTGTGTAGCCTCTTAATTCGAACTAGTGGGAAGCTAGCCCTCCCCAGGTTTCCCTGGTGGCCACTCTGGCCAACACCAGGGAAACTCTATTGCCCCCCTCCCGGCCCTGGACCTCTTAAAGGGGCACGGGCTGGCTACGGTGCCCTTGCCAGGTGCAAGCCTGCCAGCACCCAGCCAGCAGATCCTGCACCTGGCACGGATCGAGCCACCCACCTCCTTTTCCCAGTCTCCCCCAGTTTTGTTCAATAAAGACAGATTCCATTTTGGAAGACACGTTATCTTTATTTTGTACATCAAGAAGAGGGGCTAGGGAAGGGTAAGTGGAAGGAGGTGAGGGAGGAATGGGGCACGAGCCCCCGATGGGGAGGACTAGGCTGGCTCTGTGGGTTTCTGGGGGTGGAAGCTCTCCTGCAGCCCCCCAATTGCCCCCTCTCCCCAGATGGCAGCCTGCGGCAAGTGCAGCCGGGCTGATGGCCGAGTGCTGTGATGTGCCCAGTGTGGGCACTCAGGGCACTCCAAGCCAGGACTGCTTTGCAAGCGGGGCACCCCTGAGAACTGTCTGTCCGGGGTGGGAGTCGGGACCCTTTAAGCACAGCCCTGGGCTAGCCTGAGACAGCATCTCCACGCTCTAAGTCCTCCTCTGATGGCCTGCCAGCACTGCTTCCGGCCATCCTTAAGCCCGGTTCAGGGTCCACTTAATGTGGACATGCTAGTTCAAATTAGCAAAACGCTAGTTTTTTAGTCTGGATCCGTTAGTTCGAATTAACTAATTCGAACTAAGTTAGTTCGAATTAACGTTGTAGTGTAGACGTACCCTTAGAGCTCTGACTTGCGTTTAAGACAGAGCTGCAGCCCTCAGGGCAAGGCATCAAAGAGTTAGGACTCAGGCAGGAGTGAGCACCAAAACAGTCTAGGGTATCAAAACAGGCCTCTTGGCCTAAAGAGGAGGAGCACTGCCATCCCTGGGGTTGGGTGTCAGAGGGCCGGGGGACATGGGCCCATCCGACTCCACTGCATCCCACCCAAGGCTCCAACACTGCTGGAGTGGTCACCCACTGCGCCAACAGGAATTTATCTACAACATAATGACTCACACTCTGGCAGCAGAACTGGATGAGAGTTTGGTCCTCCTAGACTACTTCCTTCCACAGTCTGGGGCTATGTCTAGGCTGCAGAGCTTGTCCCGGTATCCTGGAAAAGCTCTACCATGTCCAAGGAAAAAAATGTCGGAAAAGCGGACTAATTTTGTTGGCAACCCTGTAAACCTCATTTTACAAGGAAGAAGAGATGTTCTGAAAGAGGGTGTTTTTTCCAAACTTTGGCCACGTGCAGTTGGGTCAAATTTCAGAAAAGCCTCTCTCAGAAGTAAATTGGAAAAAGAAAGGCCATTTGTGTGCCAAAAATGGCGTTTTTTCCCCCCAATTTATCTTTGTAGCGTAGATATAGCCTGGGTATAGTCCAGTGGTCCAATGATCCCCCATTTCCTTGAGTCTCTGAGCTGCTGGTAGCTCTGTCAGCTCCTCAGGGTCCTCACCTGCCTCCCCTGATGACAAGGTGTCAGTCCATGCCAGGGGGAAGTGTCTGCTCCCTAGGAGAGATGTCTGCTTTCTCCAGGGTGTAAGCAGCATCTGCACTCCAGGGCTCTTTCTTTTTTACTTCCTGTCCCACCCTGATACTTCCAGCGAGGAGAGCAGGGTAGATTTGTCTCTGCCCATCCAGGGGAGTTTTGTCGTGCTTCCTCACACTCCAGTTCAGAGGGAGGCTACTTTATTGCACTACAATCTCTCTATGCACAAAGATTCTCCCTGCATGAAGAATGGGAATAAAACCTCCCTTCCTCACTAAGAAGTGATGAAGATTATTGTTGGAAGCAAGAAAACAAGGCCTGGTCAACGTTATGCTAAGGAAAGTTAACAAAGGCTAATTACATAGGCCTCTGAGTATCCTTGACCAGAACCAGGAATGTGGTTCAAACAGAAGCGCACCCTCCATGCTGGCTTAGGTTATAAAAGTAAGATAAATGATAAATGACATATTTGTACCTACTGTAAGTAGAACAGCTTGCTTTGGGAACTGGTCAGTGACTCCCTGTTTCTGTTTCCCTTCGCTGATCTTACCTCCCTATTTTTGCCCCTTTGTGCTCAAATCCCTTGTCTCCTTGTTCCTGGTACCTGCCTTTTGTGATTGATAAGAAAGTTGCTGATGCATTATGAAGCGCTTCTGGCCACAATGAATGGTTGGCTAAGATATGCATAGATATTAAAAGTTTTAGCAAAGGGGGTAAGTGGCTTGGGTGAAGAGCTTATGACGCGACGGAACGGTCTTTATAAGCCTACCTGTTACTAAAATCGGGGCTGGTTCTCTTTGGAGACGGGCCACTCTCTATTGTTGTGTGCACTCTTCAATAAAGAGCTTGTGATTGGCCTTTGCTGGTGTTACCTGTCTCTTTGCGGTCAGACAACGAACCGAGCCGTCTGGGCTAGAGTCCCTGACATTAATTTATTAAAATGTGTCGGACATTCAGATACTACAGCAATGAGTGCCACAGAAAAGCTCTTCAGAGATTTGATAATATGATATCCAGTGGAGGGTTTTGTTGGTTTGCAATAAATATGGCCGGGAGACAACTGAACAATGAGGATAACAGTTGAACAATGAGGATACTGAACAGTTGCCACATCCTGTGCATTGAAAGAGAAAGGTTTCAGAAGAAAAAGTATTATGGGATTATATAAAAAATGGCATCATAATGCATATGCATAAGGTGACAATATTAAGTTTGTACAACAAACAATTAGTTCTGCAGCACCTTAGAACCTAATAAAAAATGTTGATGGTATCATGAGCTTTAGAAGTGGGTTGTGCCCATTAAAGCTCATGATACCATGTGCATTTTTGTTAGTCTCTTAAGGCTAAGTCTACACTGCAAGGTTTTTGCAAAAACCTGCAGAGTGTCCACACCTCAAATGCGCTTTTGCACAAGTAAATCGGCAGTGAAACAGCAGAACAGAGGGCTTTTGCCGGTGTAGGTAAACCTCTTTCTACGAGGCATAACTCCCTTTTGTGCTACAGCTATTGCACAATAAGGCAAGTGTGGATGCTATGGGAAAAAGCACAGGTGCTCTCATGGCCATTCTGTAAATGGCCATCTGAACTTTCTTGCGCAAGAGCATCCAGGCAGTGTGGCCGCTCTCTTGCACAAAAGCACATGGCTTTTGCAATGCGCTTTGAGGTATGGATGTGCTCTTGCACTAGATGATTTTGCACAGAAACACTTGAGCAAAAGGCTTCTTGTGCAAGAAGCCTGCAGTGTAGATGTAGCTTAAGGTGCTGCAGAACTATTTGTTGTTTTCAATTTTTTTTCAGTTATAGACTATCAGGGCTACCCCTCTGAGACTTTTAAATGGACAAGTAGATTTTCCAATTTGAATTGACACTTGCAAATGGTTACACACACTAATCCCTTCTACAACTCCCAGAATTAGGATAGACTGCCCAGCACATGCAGCTTTTTCAAATAGATCATGATCTTCACAAGGTGGAAGAGCACTAAGAGTACTTATTTTATCAATCTGATCAATTCCACCTCTATGGTATCGGGGATTACAACAGAAAAAAAATATGCAAAGGCATCAGGGCCTAAATTTTAAAAAGTCAAGTAAGTATCTAAAAATGCAGCTAGATGCCTAGTGAGATTTTCAAAGGGACATTAATGGAAATGAGGCATGTAAAATCCATTTAGTCAGTTAGCTGGCTAAACGCTATGTTAAATCGGTTAATCACTTAAATGGGGGGAGGGAGGCACTGCAGCCTGGCTAGACAGAGCTGAGCGCCATGCCGGTAGGAGGCAGAGGGCGGCTTCTGCTCACCCAGGCGCCGCTGTTCCTCCTACTGCTGCTGCTGGGCGAGCCAATGGATCTGGCGCCAACAGGCAGAGCAGCCTGCGCTGGGCATCAGTGGCAGCTAGGGGGGCGTGCAGCCTGTGTGGCCAGGAGAACATGCGGGGCCGCAGAAGGTGAGACAAGCCCCCTCCGCCCCTCAGCGAGTCCCTCCCTGCTGTGGACCCTCCTGCTAGTGGGGTGCGGAGAGCGCCCTATGAGAGAACCTGACTCCTGTCATCCCGCCCCACCTACCCTTCAGTCCGCCAACTGCCCCGTTCCTGCCTTTGGGTGCTCCCGCAGGCCCGCTCTCCCTGAGTTGCCCTGGGGAACTAAGGCTGCCCAGGAGCCACAAGGCGCCTGCTGAGTGGAACCAGGAATGAAAGCAGCGCAGAGGCCACTTCCCTGCGTTGCTTCTGCACTCCGAAGCGTCTCTGCGTTGCTTGCATAGGAGGTTGGAAGGGGGAGGCTTGGCTCGTGCAGCTTCCCACATGGTTTATGAGCTGGGAAAGGGCCTCCTTACACACACATCCCCGCCTCCCCCCGCAACCCCAACCTTGATGGGGAAGTTTAAAGTGGCAGCCTACTGTGGAGTTGGTTAGGAGTCTGTCCCAGCCTTGCTGGGCCACTGGTAAGGCTCGCTTCTTACCAATTAACCATTAACATCCCTTGCCTAATGCCTGGTTAGGCACCTTTGAAAAGCCCTGTAGGGATCTATTTCCCTCCACAGGCCACACCCCATTTCTACCAGCATTTCTCATTTCAGACCAGGACCACACAGCACTATTTCAGACCTAGGTTCCCTTACATTTCTATCCGTTCACTTCAGCCCTGATCTATGGCACCCACTGCTTTTCTAGCCCTTTGCCTCTCCTGGGCAAAAATTGGCAGCTGTGCAAAATTAAGAGATGAAATCTGTGGTTTCAACCAATTGGGATTCTGGCAGAAGACTAGCCAGACTCTTCACTTCTGAGTCAAACCTGGATTTGAATGCTACTGTCGGGATCTAAAAGACAAGTTACTCCACCGGAGAAAAGCCAGAAAGAATTCTAATCAGCAGGGACATTCTCCTTTACCATTATCAGCTGCCTTCTCGTATCATTGCTTTTGTGTTTGTTAACATTAATCGTTTATATTAATTCCCTAATAATTAGGTTAGAGAGGATTTGCAGAACAGACCTGAACAGAGAACTCCGGCATCTTCTTTGTGTCCACAGTTGTGCTGGCCCCATCCTTTGGAAGGACATGCCCACAGATAGGATTCATTTCCAGAGCAGTCTAATTCATCCAGCCAGATCTGCCCTGATCCTTCCACATAATAAGCAGCAGTCACATTGACAGAATGGCCACATCCCAGTTGTTTGCAAACAACGTTGGCATCTGATAAGTCCCAGGAATCATCGCAGACTGTCCCCCACGTGCCTCTGTAATTAACCTCCACTCTTCCCTCACAATGGTCTGCTCCATTCACAAGTCTGACTTGCCTGCTCTCTGTAAAAATGTTATTAATATGTTCTGTAATTGATGAAAAATGAGGATGTTCTAGAAATTCAACAAGTGAGAAAATGATGAAGACAACCTTAACAATTCTTCACCGTATTGTCTCTAACTTGGACATAACGCATAGTGTTTCATGGGCTCACACATTCTTCAGTTTCCAACATACTCAGAACCGGTTCTTCCAAGTAAGTAAGGCTGTCATGGCTAAGATTTTTTGACAACATTTATGACTCTCATATTCCCACCCTGACCCCCATACATAATTAAGTTCTTTGTCATTGTTGCTAATCTCAGGCTCAGCATGTGCAAAGGATAAATAGTGAATAAGTGATTAACTTATTCCTCTCTGTGTCTTTGCTTCTACTAATATATATTTGTTTAGACCTGCAGGACTCCTGCTATTCAGTCTGTAAGCCATCATAAAGCTTTAGTTCAACACTCCTCTTAAATAGAAATTGCCATTTGTGGTGAAATCTGTAGCATGAAACAGTGGGGACTAAAGGAAAAGAGACACACTGGACTCCTCACTTCTGAGCCAAACAGTAATTTGAACTCCTCCCCTCAGGAGTTGCAAGGCTAATAATCATTCCACAGGAATGAATGCCAGAAAAAAATTCATAAATCCCACATAGAAATGATCCTTTATCAATGATATATTTGTTTTATTGCTGCATTTAAATTTAAAACATAATTTATAGTTTTTAATGTTTTATGTTATGGTTTACATTTTATGAAATATAATGTTATTAATTAAATTAATCTCTGTCAACACTTGATTGTTTGAATTAAAACAGAGAACTTGGACAACCTACCTGAGCAGATAACTCCTGCATCATTGGTGTGTCCACAGTTGTGTTGGCCCCAGCCCCTGAAAGGACATGCCCAGAGATTGGATTCGTTCCCAGAGCAGTTCACATCATCCAGCCAGATCTGCCCAGATCCTTCCCCATAATGAGCAGAGAGAGTTGCGTTGATGGCATGTCCACATCCCAATTGTTTGCAAACAACATTGGAGTCTGACAGGTCCCAGGAATCATCACAGACTGTTCCCCAGTTGCCATTGTAATAAATTTCTACTCTGCCAGAGCAATGATCTGCACCATTCACCAGTCTGATCTGCTTGTGTTCTGTAAGGATAAATGTCAGCTATTAATATGTCATTATTATAGAATTGGAGAGTGTCTGTAAAATTTCAGAAATAAAACACCAGAATAAAAGACAATGACATTGTCAGCAATTCCTTACTGGGCTATATAAGGTGTGGAGATTGTTACTGAGGGTACGTCTAAACTACATGGCTCCATCGACGGAGCCATGTAGATTTATTGTTTTGGCAAAGGCAAATGAAGCCGCGATTTAAATGATCGCGGCTTCATTTAAATTTACATGGCTGCCACGCTGAGCCGACAAACAGCTGATCAGCTGTTTGTCCGCTCAGCGCGCTAGTCTGGACGCTCCCCTGCCGACATCAAAGCCCTTTGTCGGCAGCCCCGGTAAACCTCATCCCACGAGGAATAACGGGGCTGCCGACAAAGGGCTTTGATGTCAGCAGGGGAGCATCCAGACTAGCGTGCTGAGCGGACAAACAGATGATCAGCTGTTTGTTGGCTCAGTGCGGCAGCCATGTAAATTTAAATGAAGCCGCGATCATTTAAATCGCGGCTTCATTTGCCTTTGCTTATGTGTCTAATCTACATGCCTCTGACGACAGAGGCATGTAGTCTAGACACGGCCTCAGTGACTTGTCTCCATTCTTTTAGCCTAGGTCTACACTAGGGAGGTATTTCAAAATAACCTCCTTTATGCTGAATTCATAAGCAGTGTCCCACACTACCAACCCCATTATTTTGAAATAAAGAGCCTCTTATTTCAAACTCTGTACTTCTGTTTTTTTCAGGGAATAACGCTAATTTCAAAACAGTTATTTCTAAATATCATTAGTGTGGACACTCTGGTGCTGCTATTTCAAAATAACTATTCCCCAGAGTAACTTGAACTAATTACTTCCCAGTGCTTCCTGGGGCTCTAAATCAAAGTAGTGTATCCACATTAATGGAGCCTGCCTCAGACTAATTTTGAGGCTTCACTATAGTGGGGAGACACTATTTCAATTTCATTTCAGGAGTTATGTTGATTTTAGTTATTTCAAAATAATTTCAGACCTTGAAAGAGTTGAAAAAGAGGCTATATGTTTGTTATGGTCATTAATTCTGAGACAAAATCCATGATATTTCCCCCACAAAAATTAATGCTGTGATTCTGGGCATCCTGATACCAAGCAAGACTTTTTGAACTTTAGTTCTCCACTTGTCAGTGCAGTGGAGGTAGTAATTACATTTTAGACCGTCAATTAATTATGGAAATTATTTTAAAATCAAAGAGCTGGAAGAGACCTCAGAAGGTCATCAAGTTCAGCCCCCTACCCAAAGCAGAACCAATCCCAACTAGATCAACCCAGCCACAGTTTTGTCAAGATGAGACTTAAAAACCTATAAGGATGGAGAGTCCACCACTTCCCTAGGTAACCCATTCCAGTGCTTCACCACCCGCCTAGGGAAAGTTTTTCCTAATATCCAACCTAGACCTCCCCCCTCCTTGTTCCGCCATCCGTCACTACTAAGAACAGCCTCTCATCATCCTCTTTGGACTTACCTTCAGGAAGTTGAAGGCTGCTATCAAATCCCCCTTCACTCTTCTCTTCTGCAAACTAAACAAACCCAAATCCCTCAGTCTCTCCTCATAGGTCATGCGCTCCAGCCTCCTAAACATTTTGGTCGCTCTCTGCTGAACCCTTCCAATGCATCCACATCCTTTCTATAGTGTGTGTGGGGGGGGGGGAGGGGGGAGGCAGAACTGGACACAGTACTCCAGGTGTGGCCTCACCAGAGCTGAATAAAGGGGGATAATCACTTCTCTGGATCTGCTGACAATGCTCCTCCTAATGCACCCTAATATGACATTAGCCTTCTTGGCTACAAGGGCACACTGTTGACTCATATCCTGCTTCTCATACAGTGAACTTGCTGTAATCCCCAGGTTTTTTTTTTTTTTTTTGCAGCACTGCTACTTAGCCCGTCGGTCCCCAGCCTGTAACAATGCTTGGGATTCTTCTGTCCCGAGTGCAGGACTCTGCACTTGTCCTTGTTGAACCTCATCAGATTTCTTTTGGCCCAATCCTTTAATCTGTCCAGGTCACTCTGGACCCTATCCCTGCCCTCCAGTATATCTACCTCTCCCCCTAGCTTAGTGTCATCTGTGAACTTGCTGAGGGTGCAAATCCATCCCCTCATCCAGGTCATTAATAAAGATGTTGAACAAAATCAGTTCTAGAACCGATCCTTGCGGGACTCCGCTAGACACCATCCGCCATCCTGACATCAACCCGTTGATTGCTACCCATTGGGCCCAACAGCCTAGACAGCTTTCTATCCATCTTGCAGTCCATTTATCCAATCCATATCCCCTTAACTTGCTGGCAAGAATATTGTGGGAGACAGTTGCTTTTCCTGAAAAACTTGCCAGCTGTCTACACTGGCCGTTTGAATTTCCACAAAAGCACTGACAATCTCATGTAAGATTGTCAGTGCTTTTGCGGAAATACTATGCTGTTCCCGTTTGGGCAAAAGTCTTTTTCCGAAAAACTTTTGCGCAAAAGGGCCAGTGTAGACAGCAAAGACTTGTTTTCTGCAAAAAAGCCCCGATCGCGAAAATGGCGATCGGGGCTTTTTTGCGGAAAAGCGTGTCTAGATTGGCCATGGACGCTTTTCCGCAAAAACTGCTTTTGCGGAAAAGCGTCCTGCCAATCTAGACGCGCTTTTCTGAAAATGCTTTTAATGGAAAACTTTTCCGTTAAAAGCATTTCCGGAAAATCATGCCAGTCTAGACGTAGCCTTGGAGATCTATGTTCCTGTCTCATTTCTCTTGTCAGTGTTGCTAATAATGTGCAGTGGATCCAATGGCGCAATTCCATGGGGAGCCTTTCAAGAACATTTATCAGCTATAACCAACAGAATTGTTGTATGCAGTTTAGCTGTATAAAGTGGAGTCGTGATTGAATTATTACTGGTGCTGCCATGATCCCAATGAAGAATAAGCTGAGCCTATTTGTAGGAGATATATTCATAACAATTAGATACAAAAATTGTATCTAATTTCTTCAAACAGTGTATGCACAAAATTTTAATACATTTTAACTGTACAGAGAGTTTGGAGAGTCTGTTTTATTCTGTTATTAAAATAATTTGGGACAAATGCAACAGAGTAAATGCAACAGAAAGGTAGTCATGTTAGTCTGATCTTGGTAAAACAAAAAAAGCAGTCATGTAGCACTTTAAAGCAGTCATGTAGCACTTTAAAGCAGTCATGTAGCACTTTAAAGACTGACAAGATAGTTTATTAGGTGATGAGCTTTTGTGGAGCAGACTCACTTCTCCAGATCATATTCTGCAGTAACTCAGGGGATGATGTAATATAGTTATCTTACATAACAAAGAGGTTGAACACTGGCTTTAAGTGCAAAACAGAATTCAACCTTAACAATGAAACTGACTGGAGTATCCAAAAGTCTCTGTCCCACAGGTTAAATAGAGCAAAACAGAACTAACCTGAGCAGAGCACTCCTGCATCTTCATGATGCCCACAGTTGTTCTGACCCCAATCTCTGGAAGGACACATCCAAAGATTGGTTTCACTTCCAGAGCAGTTCACATCAGCCAGCCAGATCTGACCTGATCCCTGCCCATAATGAGCAGAGACAGTTGCATTGATGGCATGTCCACATTCCAATTCTTTGCAAACTATATCGGAGTCTGTCAGGTCCCAGGAATCATCACAGACTGTCCCCCAGGTCTCTTGGTAATAAATTTCCACTCTGCCGGCACAGGGACTTGCCCCACTCACAAGTTTGATCTGTTTGCTTCCTGTAGGGTTAAATCTCAGCTGTTAATAGGTCATAGAAACAATATGATGAATATGAGATTTCAGAAGTAAAATAGCTGAGCAAACTACACCAACATCTTCAGCAGTTTCTTATTGTGCTATGACAGATGTAGGGATGTTGGAGGTTGTCAGACTGACTCTCATCTCCTTCATGCTTACAGTTCTCTCTCTCATATGGTTTGTTCCTCATTAATGCTTCAGAAGATTGGTGATAATGGCCATAATGCCTGGGCCAAAATTAAAGGTATTTAAGGTTGCTTCCCTGCTCAAAGGGCTGCTCTTTGTCATTCCAGGATGTCAGCTACTGAGCTGGAGTCTTCCATGAATTTGGAAATCTGGCTTTCCCTAAGCCTATTTGAAAATCTATATATGGTCAGGGTGACTTTTTCCATTTACTTCATAAGTCTTTTGGATCAAAACTATTAGGTCTGGTGTAGTGTATAATGGATTTAATAAATTATTTTAATCAGAGAATTATAACATAGCTTCAAACAATGTGGCTGTGTCTAGACTGGCAAGTTTTTCCGCAAAATCAGGTGATTTTGCGGAAAAACTTGCCAGCTTTCTATACTGGCTGCTTGAATTTACGGAAAAGCACTGACGATCTCCTGTAAAATCATCAGTGCTTTTCTGGAAATACTATGCTGCTCCCGTTCGGGCAAAAGTCTTTTTCCAAAAGACTTTTGCGCAAAAGGGCCAGTGTAGACAGCAGAGTCCTGTTTTCCGCAAAAAAGCCCCGATCGCGAAAATGACTATCGGGGCTTTTTTGCGGAAAACCACATCTAGATTGGCCACGGATGCTTTTCCGCAAAAAGTGCTTTTGCGGAAAAGCATCCTGCCAATCTAGAAGCGATTTTTCCGAAAATGCTTTTAACGGAAAACTTTTCTGTTAAAAGCATTTTTGGAAAATCATGCCAGTGTAGACGTAGCCTGTTTGTGTTGTGTGACTTTTTGTTCACATATTGAAGTGATGACTTCTACATTTTTTCTGTGACAAACATGCAGGCTTTGTTTTGTACTTTCTCTGTATCACCTCAATGTAGCTGCCTGCACACCACACTGGAATAATTAGTGTTCCACAGTTTACTCAGGGCATAGTATTGAATATCACGGAGATAAACCTTGACTCTCCCATCACTCCAACTTTCACCATTCAACACTCTGAGCAAACAAGACCTGAGTTTTGGAGTGATGTGAATATATTGAATAGCATTTACTGCAGCACATTACAAATGATATATTGTATGTTATAAAATTATAGTTACTAAACAAATGTCTACAATATTGAATTTGTTATAGTGATAAAAGGAGCTGCCTCTGCCACAAGGTCACATTTGTATCCAGAACTGGAGAATGGAAATAGTTAAAGAAGTATGGACCTAAAGTGAAAAAGCAATTAAACATGTTCTTACTTTGCAGAATTGAGGCCGAAGACAGGAAATTGTATCATTGAATTGAAGCCTCATTTTATTATTTACTTACTTAAATTCTTAAAGTTGGTTGACATTTTTTGATAGAAAAAAATCCCAATAAAGTATATGATTATCATTGTTGCTTTTTCTCCCCAAGGAGAATTTTTTTCCCCAATTTTTCAATAGGAAAGTTAGACATGAGACATTTCATTTCAAATTACCATTCTGAAATTTCAAATATTTCAATACAGAGAAACAAAAATATTCAATTTCAATCCAAAATGTCAAAAAAGTTCATGTCAACATTACTGAATAAAACCTTCTTGAGCTTTTCTTTCCATGAAGATTGTTGAGATTTAATGTTTTTATCCTGTTTCCAAATGAAAACACACAGAAATATCTGAATTTCTGACGGAATGGAAATTCCATTTTCTGGAGAGCTCTACTTGAAATTCACTCGCATGAATTTTATTTCGACAAAAGAAAGAGACAAGCTGCCTGCCCAACAAAGCCCCAGCCAACAACCCCCAAAAGCAGTCCTTGATGTGATGGTAGTGGGGAAATGAATTACGCTCTTGAACTGAAGTGGCATTTCTTATTTATTTACTTACATTTTTAAATTTCCAGATTTGAATGTGCTCTTGGATAAACATTTGAATAAAGCCTGTTAGAGCTATGGATTCCAAGACAGAGGGCCTATAGTTATACTTTAAAAATTTGAAGAAATAAATAAATAGTGTAAATGATATTGAATAAAATGCTAACTAGCAAATAGAGAAGATTTTGAACCAGGGATCTATAGCTCAGTACTGATACCAAAATTGCCTACTCAGAATATTATAGAATTAAAGTGAGTATCTCTCTGTAATAAGACTGATTGGATTTAAAATTTTGACTTGATATTTCTTGATAATTTCAATACTCTATGTTAAATTCAATATTCCGTGTCAGCCACTGCCACTCTCATATGTCCCTCCTTATTTTTCTGTCTGTAATTTATTGA
Source organism: Pelodiscus sinensis (assembly GCF_052426305.1). Lineage (NCBI taxonomy): Eukaryota > Metazoa > Chordata > Testudines > Trionychidae > Pelodiscus > Pelodiscus sinensis. Next base: position 142,065,244 of record NC_143052.1, on the reverse strand, counting down.
GCAAATATAATAGCAAAGGAACCTTAGTTTTCATAAAATCTTGGTGTAGATGGTGAAAGTAATAGTTTAATTAAAATCTGATGAGATTCAACAAGGACAAGTGTAGAATCCTGCACTTGGGACGGAAGAATCCCAAGCATTGTTACTGGCTGGGGAACAACTGGCTAAGTAGCAGTTCTGCAGAAAAGGAGCTGGGGGTTAGAGTGGATGAGAAGCTGGATATGAGTCAACAGTGTGCCCTTGTAGCCAAGAGGGCTAATGGCATATTAGGTTGCATTAAGAGGAGCATTGCCAGCAGATCCAGAGAAGTGATTATTCCTCTTTACTCGGCTCTGATGAGGCCACATCTGGGCTACGTCTAGACTACATCCGTTTTTCGTAAAAGGGATGTAAATTAGATGTATCGCAATTGCTAATGAAGCAGGGATTTAAATCTCCCCCGCTTTTAGCATAAACGCAGATCTTTCAGACGCAGATCTTTCAGAAAATAAAGCTGTTTCCGAAAGATTCCTTATCCCTTATTTCAAAGAGGGATAAGGGATCTTTCGGAAAAGGCTTTATTTCCCACAAGATCCATGTCTAGACTGGCGCTTTTTTCCGGCAAAGCTCCGTGCCGAAAAAAGGTGGCAGCCATGTTCATGCTAAAAGCGGGGGAGATTTAAATCCCCGCTTCATTAGCAATTGCGATGCATCTAATTTACATCCCTTTTACGAAAAACGGATGTAGTCTAGACGTAGCCCTGGAGTATTGTGTCCAGTTCTGGGCCCCCAATTACAGGAAGGATGTGGATGCATTGGAGAGGGTCCAGTGGAGGGCAACCAAAATGATTAGGAGGCTGGAGCATATGACCTACGAGGAGAGGCTGAGGGAGTTGGGTCTGTTTAGTCTGCAGAAGAGAAGAGTGAGGGGGATCTGATAGCAGCCTTCAACTTCTTGAAGGAAGGTTCCAAAGAGGATGGAGAGAGGCTGTTCTCCGTAGTGACAGATGGCAGAACAAGGAGCAATGGTCCAGGTTGGATATTAGGAAAAACTATTTCACTAGGAGGGTGGTGAAGCACTGGAATGGGTTACTTAGGGAAGTAGTGGAGTCTCCATCCCTAGAGGTGTTTAAGTCTCAGCTTGACAAAGCCCTGGCTGGGTTGATTTAATTGGGATTGGTCCTGCCTTGGGCAGGGGCTGGACTTGATGACCTTCTGAGGTCTCTTCCAGCTCTATGGTTCTATGATTCTATTATCTTAGATATCGTGGATGCTAAAATTTGCGGATGAGAACTCCAATGGCATAACTTTCCCCCTACAGTTCCCAATCTAATACTGGCAGCATATGTGAATTTCCAAATGGATCAAGGCTTTCCTGGGGAACTAGGGATGTCAATGTGTAGTTGAGTACATGATTTACCGATAATCCTGGGCTTATCAGTTAATTGTGTCAATTACACACACACATTCCCCTACCCCCTTGCTGCCTCTGTGTCAAAGGCTGGGTGGGAGAAGTGGGGAGTCAGTGCCTGTGAGGAGCCAGCTCCCCACAAGTACTGGATCCCACAGAGCAGTCCGCTCTCCCCTTTTGCTGCCTCCCATAAAGGCAGGGGACCAGGCAGGAGCTGGTGCTTAGGGGGAGCCATCTCAAAAGCTGGCTCCCCACAAGCTCTAGCTCCACTCTCTGACCCCTCCCCCCAGGTGCTGCTGCTTCTATCAGAGGCAGCAGCATGGGGGTGGGAGAGCAGGCTTAAAAGCCGGCTCCTCACAGGCACAGATTTTTGCATCCCTGTCCCCAAAGGCAAAGGCAGCAGCGTGGGAGGAGGCAGGTGAGGCTGATCTGTGAGATAACAGCGCAGCCTCTGTTCCTGGGGAGCTCACCCTACCCCCGCGGACAGGGGCTGTTGCCGCTGCCTGGGTGGCTGGCAGGGGCTGGTATGCACGGAGAGCTGGTTTTTAAACTGGCACCCCTCACGGACTGGTTTCTGCTTGCTATCTCGTGCTGATGCTTCTGATACAGAGGCAGCAGCACTGAGTAGCAGGGGACTCCCCAGGAGTAGGGCCAGGAGCACAGTGGCTGCTGGCCCCACTCCCAGAGAGTATCAAATAGTCATGTAACCACTGAAATTTGATAGTTACCCGATTATTCAACTACACGGTATCTAACATCACTACTAAAGATACCCACTATACTGGTTTGATTAACTTTAGCTCTGTGCAATGAAGCACAGGACAAATATGGTGAGATGCTGATTAACCTTCATATCCCCAAAACTGTCAGTTCTGACAGTTGCCATAAATCAAGATACTGAGAGTCACATGGTATTTCTGTTCTGGGCGCTCCTGGAACCTGGCCAGGACACAGTACTTCTAACCGGCCGCAACCTATGCTATTCAAGTCTTTGGCCTCTTTTGATCAGTGTTTTGTCTTTTTCAGCATTAGGTGATGAAAGCCGTAATACAAACAACAGTGACTAAGAAAAGAGACACAGTAGGTTGTTTCTCACTTCTGACCCTTATGGTTATGAACTCAGCTCTCAAGATCTGAAAGGCAACAATGTCCAAAATTTTTTGTGACCAGCAAGGAGAAAGATTTCTGTATCAGCTGCCTTCTCATTTTATTACATTTAATTTAATCAGATTAAAGAAAACATTCAAAAAACTGACCTGAGCAGATAACTCCAGCATCCTCATGATCCTTACAGTTGTACTGACCCCATTCCCTGAAAGGACACACCCAGAGACTGGATTCATTCCCAGAGCAATTCACATCACCCAGCCAAATCTGACCAGATCCTGGCCCGTAACGAGCAGAGACTGATGCATTGATGGCTTGTCCACATCCCAGTTGTTTGCAGACGACATTGGCAGCTGAAAGATCCCAGGAATCATCACAGACTGTCCCCCAGGTGCCATTATAATAAATCTCCACTCTCCCAGAGCAGCGATCTGTCCCATTCACCAGTCTTAGCTGTTTGTTTTCTGTAGGTATAAATCCTATCAGTTAATATGGCTTTTTCCTATCCTACAACAGAAGGCTTTTTGTAAGATTTTAGAAATACAACCCTTGAGCCAATGCTATTGACACGACATCCTTGGCAATTTCTGACTGTTCCAGGCGTGAAGGTATTGCAGGTTGCCAGATGGTTTTCATTTGCTATGTGCTTTTTAATTCTCAGTTCCTACAGGACCTATTCCTCAGTTTTGATGGAAGAAAGTGTTATATTTTGTCATGTCCATGACTTGTGATAAAATTCATGATGTTTAAGGGTTTACATTTGCTCCCATAAAATATCATCCTTTTCTCATTCTCAGTAGCCTGCAAGATTCCTCCATGATGTTTTGCTAATTTGTCTCGTTATATGCTCTGTGTAGCAGAATAATGATTTTAAAGCTGAGCTGGAAGTATTTATTCATCTATACACTTTTTTTATTGGACAAATAGCAAGAGACTTTTTATATTTTATTTCCATTCATCCAAGTGACCATTCTGTATAACATTCTCAAAAAACAAATATTTGAGATGAGAAGCCTGTAAATAACTGAATGCATGTAAGCAGGGTCTGAATCAGTGCTTACATTACAGCTAGCTAGAATGGAAGAGGAATCCTGGTGTGGTTACTTCAATCAGGTTGCTCAGGCCTGCTAGATGTTCACCTGTTAGGAGGTGCTTTGCCCATTGTAACCAATTTGGCTGTTGTGGGGGTCACAAACTGTATTAAAACTAAATGCAGGAATTGTAAGATATGACCACCAATGCTTGTAGTTATTGTGGGAATGCAGAAAAGTCAGACTAGGTTTAATTCAGTTAAAAGGAGAGAACCTGTCAGTATAAATACACTTAGGGTGTGTCTAGACTACAGGGTTTTGTTGACAAAAGTGGACTTTTGTCGACAAAACTATACCTGCGTCCACACTACCGCTGAGTTCTGTCGACATAACGTCGACAGAACTCAGCAGTTTTGTCGACGCTGGTAAACCTCATTTCACGAGGCATAACGCTTTCTGTCGACAGAGTTCTGTCGACAGAAAACGTTATTGCATCTAAACTGTCCTTGCGTCTACACTGCCATGTCAACAAAGCAACTTGCTTTGTCGACAGAACTGAATGTAGTGTAGACGCTCTTTGTCGACAGAAGCTTTGTCGACAGTATCTGTCGACAAAACTTCTGTCGACAAAACCCTGTAGTCTAGACGTACCCTAAAATGGACAGAGGCTGGTCTTTCAGTCTATGTCTACAATACAGGGTTTATGCGCAAAAACAGCTGTTTTTGTGCAAAAACTCGCAGCACGTCCACACCTCATACATGTTTTTGTGCAAGAAAATTTACACTAAAACAGCAGAACAGAGGGCTTTTTGTAGTGTAGGTATTCCTCTTTCTACAAAAGTTCTTGTGCAAAAAGGTGTGGGTGTTCGCTCAACAGGAGTTTCTTGTGTAAAAAGAGCCTGTCACAAAAAGCACGGATATCCTGATGGCCATTCTGTTAATGGCAATCAGAGCTTTCTTGCACAAGAGCATCCATGCAGTATGGAAGCTCTCTTGCACAAAAGCACATCACTTTTGTGATGTGCTTTGGAAGTGTGGATGCGCTTTTGCGCAATAAGTTTTTGAGGAAGATCTCTTCCACAAAAAAGCTTCTCGAGCAAAAAGCCTGCAGTGTAGACATAGCCTCAGAGACCTATAGATTGAGCTGGGGAGGGAGGTGAGTCAGCTGGCTGAATTTCCTCCATGCATGAGCTGAAAGACTGGCTCAATCTGTTTCTCCCCACTGTTTCAAAGATAGAGTTAAAGAAAGGCTCCATATGGAGTCCCTTTAGTATAGAAACTTACTCCAGTGAATGCTGGAATCTCCTGTGGCTGGATTGTGCTTTGGGATTGTGCTTTGGGCCAAGAGACACCAGCATAAGATGCAATGAGCAGTCATGAGGGTGGTAACGGAGAGGCGTGCGGTGCAGCCAGCAGAGTGGCGGCAGTGAGAGGTGACTGAAGGAGAGGCATGAGGAGCAGCCAGCACAGCGGCAACAGCGAGGGATGCCCAATGAAGAGGTGTGAGGAGCAGCCAGCAGAGCAGCGTCAGCGAGGGGCGACAGATGGAGAGGTGCAAGGAATGGCCAGCACAGCGGTGACACTGAGGGGCAATGAATAGCCAGCAGGGCAGTGCCAGACAGCAGTGAGCAGGTGGATGGCAAGTGACCAGTGGAGTGGGTGAGATGACTCCTACCCACCCCCTCAGGATGGGAGGTGAACTCTGCAGATCACCTCTGAACTCTGTTCTGCTCTGACCAAGGGCCAGGACTGAGTGGGGTGCAGAGAAAGGTTGGGCATGTGAATGGGACAATTACATTGCTGAACTTGAAAACTTGAGACATTGCCCAACCTACTTGAGCTGGGACATTTACTCATGGATTTGTTTGAAATGTGTTTGTGGTGTTTTCCTATGAACTCTGTTTGTGGTGTTTTCCAAAATGTGTTTTACTTCTTGTTTTACATTATTTCTTTTCCCTTTTGTTAAAAGTTTCTCTTCTACACTCAGACTCTGTGCTTGTGAGTCAGGAAGCACTGCCTCCCAGTGGCACCCAGAGGGATTGTGTGAATTTCCCAGGTCACTGGGTAGGGGCTCAAACCAGTTCTATGTTGGATGGATGGAGAGAAACCCCTAAGTATTGAACCTGGCCCTGGCTGCTGGTGGTGCTATCTGGCAAAAGGGTTGCATTTTTGGAGGCTCGTCCAGAATCCTGGATCAGTACCCCTCACAAGTACATGGTGAGTGATTTCCTAACTGGCAAGCAGTGAGAGATAAAAAGGTGTTGTTTAAATAGTGGAAATTAAATCCTAGTGAGGAAAATAGAAAGGAGCATAAACTTTGTCAAATTAAGTGTAAAAATAGAATAAAGAAAGCCAAAAAGGAGCTAAATCAGCTTCTGTACCTAATGACTGGAAGATAGCTAATGTGATAGCTGAGGATTCTAGAGGTGACCCTGGCAATTACAGACCATGAAGTCTAACATCAGTATCAGGCAAATTAGTTGCAACCATAGTTAAGAATAGAATAGTCAGACACATAGACTAATATAATTTGTTGGGAGAAACTCAACATGGATTTTATAAAGGGAAAAAGTGTCTTACTAAACTATTTGGCTACGTCTACACTGGCAGCTTCTTGTGCAAGAACAATTGTTCTTGCGCAAAAACTTGCCTGCTGTCTACACTGCATGAGCGTTCTCGCGCAAGTAAATTTACAGTACAGTGTTGTAAAACAGGGCTTCTTCCAGAAGAGTTATTCCTCTCCCCGGCTACGTCTACACTGGCCCCTTTTCCGGAAGGGGCATGTAAATTTCACTAGTTGTCGTAGGGAAATCCGCAGGGGATTTAAATATCCCCCGCGGCATTTAAATAAAAATGTCCGCCGCTTTTTTCCGGCTTTTAAAAAAGCCGGAAAAGAGCGTCTAGACTGGCCCCGATCCTCCGGAAAAAGCGCCCTTTTCCGGAGGCTCTTATTCCTACTTTGAAGTAAGAATAAGAGCCTCCGGAAAAGGGCACTTAGGCACATATTTAAATCCCCCGCGGATTTCCCTACGACGACTAGTGAAATTTACATGCCCCTTCCGGAAAAGGGGCCAGTGTAGACGTAGCCCCCATGAGGAATAAGCCCTCCTGCGCAAGAGCCCTTTCAGAAGAGGGCAGTGTAGACAGGCAACATGAATTTCTTGCGCAAGAAGCCCCTATGGTTAAAATGGCCATGGCATACACTGCCATGGACGCTCTTGTGCAAAAGCACATCTCTTGCGCAAAAGCACATGGCAGTGTGGACGCACTCTTGTGGAAGACCTTTTGCACAAGAACTCTTCCGCAAAAAGAGTTCTTGTACAAGAAGCCGCCAGTGTAGATGTAGCCTTAGAGTTCTTTGCAGGGGTCAACAAGAATGTGGACAAGGGGGATCTAGTGGCTATAGTGTACAGGCAGTCCCCGAGTTACGTGGATCCGACTTATGTCGGATCCGCAGTTACGAACGGGGCTTTTCTTGCCCCGGAGGACTGGAGCGGCGGGACGCTCGGATGCGCTGCAGTCCCGCCGCCCCCGTCCTCTGGGCCGAGAAAAGCTGCTCCACGTCTCCCTGGTCTGCTGGGGGAGGGAGCCCCAGCCCAGCAGACCAGAGAGACGCAGAGCAAAGCCTTGGAGCACGCCCGCAGTGGGACAGCCCGGGCGTGCCCGGGCTGTCCCGCTGCGGGCACACTCCAAGGCTTTGCTCCCCGTCTCCCTGCAGACCAGGGAGACCGGGAGCAAAGCCGCGGAGCGTGCCCGCAGCGGAACAGCCCGGACGCACCCACGCTGTCCCGCTGTGGGTGCGCTCCAAGGCTTTGCTCCCTGTTTCCCTGCAGACCAGGGAGACGGAGCAAAGCTGTGGAGGACGCGGGCGGTCCCGCCACCCGCGTCTCCCTGGTCTGCTGGGGGGGGGGGGGGGGTGCAGCTAGTGCCCTCCCTTCCCCCCAGCAGACCAGGCTTTTCTTGCCTACCCCTGGGGTAGAGCGCCTGGGGCGCTGCCGGGTTGGTCCCGCAGCGCCGCTCCTCGGCGCTACTGTACCAACTGGGCAGCACCCCAGCTGCTCTGCCCCAGGCGTCCCCAAGTCAGCCGCTGCTGAAACTGACCAGGGGCTGACTACAGGAAGCCCGAGGCAGAGTTGCTCTGCCCCGGGCTTCCTGGAATCAGCCGCTGATCAGTTTCAGCAGCAGCTGACTTGGGGACGCCTGGGTTTCTTAAGTTGAATCCTATGTAAGTCAGAACTGGCGTCCAGATTCAGCCGCTGTTGAAACTGATCAGTTTCAGCAGCGGCTGACGCCAGTTCCAACTTACATACAGATTCAACTTAAGAACAAACCTACAGTCCCTATCTTGTACGTAACCCGGGGACTGCCTGTACTTAAATTTCCAGAAAGTCTTTGTCAAAGTCCCTCACAAAAGGCTCTTAAGTAAAGTTAGTTGTCATGAGATAAGAAGGAAGATCCACTTATGGATTGATAACTGGTTAAAAGACAGGAAATAAAGGGTAGGAATGAATCAGTTTTGAGAAAGGAGAGAGGTGACCAGTGGTGTTCCTCAAGGGTCCGTCTTGGGACCAATCCTACTTAACCTATTTATAAATGATCTGGAGAATGGGTAAACAGTGAGGTAGCAAAATTTGAAAATGACACTAAACTACTCAAGCTAGTTAAGATCAAAGCAGACTGTGAAGAGCTTCACAAGGATCTCACAAAACTAGGTGATTGGGCAACAAAACGGCAAATGAAATTTAATGTTGATAAATGCAAAGTAATGAACATTAGAAAAAATAACCCCAACTGCACATACAAAATGGGGACTAATTTAGCTATGATCTCTGAAGACAGAGATCTTGGGAGTATTAGAGGTGATAATTGGGGAAGCTATCTTTGTAATGGGTAAGGTAGTGGGTAAACCCATTACAAAGATAGCTTCCCCAATTATCACCTCTAATACCATTAACTCATAGACATCTGCCCTTCCCCACCTCTAATATCATTAACTCACAGGCATTCACCTTCCTTTCCCCTGCCCCCAGCATTCCCCTTCTATTCTGAAATGTGATTTGTCCTTTTCACGTGTTCATTTTTTTAAATTGTATCCTTTGGTATATATGGTTGTGACTATTTTCTTCCACTATTTGATCTGAGGAAGTGGGTCTGGCCCACGAAAGCTCATCATCTAATAAACCATCTTGTTAGTCTTTCAAGTGCTACATAGTCCTGTATTTTGTTTCAGCTACACTAGACTAACACGGCTACATTTCTATCACTATTCTTGATAAATACCTGTTTCAATTCACTCCCTCTGGGCCACTTTCAGAAGACAGGATACTGGGCTAGGTGGACCTTTGGTCTGACTCAGTATAGCTTTTCTTATGTTCTTATGGATGGATGGACAGACAGACACTCTCTCAAATATATAGTAGATAATATGTTTATAAACTCCCTATGTTATTTGTTGGCAGAATTTAAAAGAATCAGGATGCAATTTTGATTTAAATGGAACCCAAGCACATACTCCACTGTTTTGCTGAATAGGGATAATTTGCTCAACTCAAGTTTTAGGGTATGTTTACATGGCAATCCAAGCTGTGACTACAGCATTGGTAGGCCATATCCACAAGAGCACAACTAAAAGTAGTGTAGACATGGCAGCACAGGCTATCAATGTCAAGGACCATTGAGAGTTTTTGTAAAACCAAGATGAAGTCTACTATACCACATTTACAGTGCTATTTTTACCTAATATGGGTATTGCTCGTGCTGCAATTATACTGCAGGTTTCAATGTAGTTACATCCTTAGTTAATATTCACACAATATATTCCCAGTTAAATGTGCTTAATAGAGCATTCTGAACAGACCTGAACACACAACTCCCGCATCTTCATTGTGTCTGCAGTTATGTAGACCCCATCCTCCAGATGGACATTTCCAGAGATCAGATTCATTCCCAGAGCAGTTTACATTATCTAGCCAGATCTGCCCGGATCCTTCCCCATAATGAGCAGAGACAGATGCACTGAGGGCCCATCCACATCCCAGTTCTTTACAAACAACATTGGAGTCTGACAGGTCCCAGGAATCATCACAGACAGTTCCCCAGGTGCCATTGTAATAAATCTCCACTCTCCCAGCGCAATGATCTGAACCATTCACCAGTCTGAGCTGTCTGTTTCCTGTAGGAATAAATTTCAATTATTAACATGTCATATACCTATTGAACAAAAGGTTTGTGAGATTCCAGAAATGAAACACATGAGCAAATGTTATTGTCATATTCAACAATTCAAGACTGTGCTCTTTCAGATGTGGAGATCTTGAAGGTTGTCAGATGGTCTCATCTTCTATATACTTTGGCTGTGTCTACATTGGCAAGATTTTGCGCAAAAGTGGCTGCTTTTGCGCAAAATCTTGCCGCCAGTCTACACTGGCAGTGAATATTTGCGCAAGAACACTGACGTTGTAATGTACAAAATCAGTGCTTCTTGTGCAAATACTCTGATGCTCCCACTGAGGGATAAGCCCTCTTGTGCAAGTATTCTTGTGCAAGAGACCAGTGTAGACAGCAACGTACATTTCTTGCACAAGAAAGCCCGATAGCTAAAATGGCCATTGGAGCTTTCTTGCGCAAGAGAGCATCTACACTGGCACTGGACTTAAGAGGATTAAACTGTATATTTGTAATAGCTATAAGTTCTGTGACTAGGTCCAGGACATTTAAGTCTTTTGCACACAAAAAAAAATCATGCTGTTTGTCATTCTTAGCCGTGTAGATGGCTCTTTTTTGCACAAAAGCCTCTTGCACAAAAACAAGCTTCACTAATTATGCAAATGAAGTGTGGTGATATTCCACACTTCGCCTCATTTGCGTATTTTTTGTGCAAGAAGGGCAGTGTAGATGTAGCCAGTATCAAATGTCACATGTAAAATAAAGACTAGCTGATTTTGTTCACGGTTTTGTATCATAAATGACTTCAGACTATGTGTCTTGACTCCTTATGGTTTTTATAACTAACATCAAGACTTCTGCGTGTTTTTTTTTTGACAAAAATCTCACTTTGATTGTAAACTTACTCTGTATTCTGACACAAAATGTTCCACAGTTCATCCAGGACTCTGACCAACATACCATGAGGAGGAATCTCATCTTACTCCACAAACCAATTATTTTCATTAATCAATTATTTCACAAACCAATTATTTTCAACTGTTCAGAGTGTCCTATGCTTAGAACCCTATGCAGATATTTGCTGATTTTCAGGGCTCTATCTTTGCCCTTGAGTGGTAACAGTATAGCCCTTATTCATGTAAGCCCTTCAAAATATGTTCAGGTCTCAGTGAGTTGAATGGGATTTAAGTGCTTTTCTGAATTGAGGTCTAGAACTCTACTGCATATTAGATGTACTGTACATAGGTTTTGCTGTTATATGTTACTGAATTGGAAGGCACCCAATTCATTGTATTGAGAAAGGGGCCTGCTTGCGTGTCTCAAGCAGGAGATTTACTATGAAACATACTGTGCAGTGGCATGAAGCCCCAACAACAGCCTCCTTTCCCTCCTCCCATGCAGGACAAATGTCATCTGACAATCTGCCCCTGAGTCCCGGTTGCCAGTGTAGACGGGCTTAGGCAGGCGGGCTGCCTGCAATGCCATGATATGATGCTGCCCCTGGAAGTGGTCAGCTGCTGGCATGTCACTGCACGCCTTGCCAGGGGAGGGAGTGGCTCCTCAGGTAGTGCATGGAGATGTACTGTCTCCTCCAGAAGAAGTGCACATAAATGTGCCAACAGCAGGGCTAAGGGTTCCCTTCCTCCACACTGTGCCATTCCTGGAAGTGGCTGGCTTGTCCCTGTGGCCCCCAGGAGGGTTTCTCCTCATGTTGCCTCCTCCCGGAGCACCAACTCCGCAGCTCCCATTGGCTGGGAACAACATACAGTGGGTGTTGTGGAGGTGGTGTCTGCAGACAGCTTGCATGGAGACTGCTTGCCCTCTCTCAGGAGCCACTGCCAGAGGGGAGTGCTGGTCGCTTTAAAGCGCCCCAGCCAAAGTAAGCACTGACCCCCTCACACACTCTAACCCTCTACCCCAGCCCAGAGCCCACAACTTATGCTCAAACTCCCTCACAGAGCTGGACCCCTGTACCTCAAACCCTGCCCCAATCAAAGTACCTCACTTAATTTGTATTTACTTATTACAGGATGAAGAAAAAGAATGAAAAGCTGGGGGAGGGGGATAAGCGAGAATGTTCTTTTTTTTTGGCTGAGTCCTAAGGGGGCCCCCCAAAATGAAGCTGCACACGGGACCCTACTTCCACCACTGGTCTCAGGAGTTCCATTTATATCTACATGTGAACAGATGGGAGACTCAAGTGCAGATGACTGGCACTAATGGATTCTGGAGGAAGTGAAGTGTGAAATAGTGGAATTAATGACAACTCTATGACCTATTTTTGAACAGCAACTGTTCTCAAAGGCTGGAAAATGACTAGTGTGGTGTCTATTTTTATTAAAAGAAGAGAAAAAGAAAGAAAAAGGAAACATACACGCTGTTCCAAATGTGAATAGAAAGGCTCAATTGTACCCCCAACCTGCCTACTGCTTTTGCAGCTTGATTTAGGATCCAGACTATTTTCCTCCCTGAAGGGCAGTATCACACACTGAAGGGTAGATGTCATTAATTCTGCATTTCTCCTGTATTTACCTGAGCATACCACACTGGCCTCAGCATCAAGTGGGCACTGAGAAGCCTCAAAGGTAGTAACAAAGCTGTGATGCAAATGGGATTCACAACTGTTACAGTGAAGTGAGTCTATCCAGTTAGAGCCATTTCCTTTTCCAAAATATTCTCCTCTCAGGGCCAATACAGCAAATCCACAGTCGAGCTGATTGCAAAGGACATTGGCAATGGATAAGTCCCAGTGTGAGTCACAGAGGGTTCCCCAGGCACCATGCACCTGGATCTCCACCCTTCCTGAGCAGGCTGTGCTGCCATTCACCAGCCGCAGCCCTGTGTGTCCTGGGGAAAAGAGAGATGGGTTTAGAGAGGGAGCCTTAGAACTAATTTATACAAACTATTATGAGGCAATTGCATCCATTTATGCCATCAAAATGTTAGTCTTTCTGTGTTTTTGAACAAATTTATACTAGCCCCATGATCCAAGTTCCTTTCACAATAAGGACATTTTATTAGCATATTAACATAGTCCACAATATATTCCATATTTGTTTAATCTGACCTAGGATGTAGGGTGTTTACTTGTAAGATCACTGTGCAGCAATTTGTGTTTCACAGTTTGTAGCCTATTAAACCAGGAACCATATGACCTATTTCTAGTATCCTAAACAAACACCTTCACATTCACTGTAACTTAGTCCTATTTCTTTTCCACTGCAAGAAACACAGCACACAGTAGGCTAGAATCATCCTTTTGAAGTCTTACGTGAGCATATGATGCCAACATCATTAGCAGGCGAGCATGTCTGATTCACAAGAGATGTTCTGGGACAGTACGCAAGGTGAGATTCATTTCCTACACACTGGAATGTTTCATTCCAGACTCTCCCATTTCCTTCTCCAAACTGTGCTCCACGCAGGATAGCTATGGCTGTTCCACAGTTTAGCTCATTGCAGATCACACTGGCAGTGGTGAGACTGAAGTTGGAATCACAGACTATTGCCCATGTTTCTCCATGTTTTAGTTCAACATGTCCTGAGCAGTCACTGTCTCCTCCAGCAAGCTGGGGTGTAATATGACCTGGAAATAAATGTTCAGTGAGATTATAATAATATACGATATGTATGATGTTTATTTCAATAAAACTAATTTTGGAATAATATGCAATTTAGCATTAGTACAGGAATAAAATTCTGGCCTGTATCAACTAAGGATATACCAATGTATACATTGTAATAATACATCATCTATTATAACAAATAACATTATGTTAAATCACAATCTGCCATTACCATTTAGAAAGAGTGTTATTAATATTTTTAAATAATGTGTAATTATTATTACTTATTTTCTGAGTGCTTCAAAGCAGCAACATAAAAATTACAGTCTCTAGACAGCATTACTTCCAATTTAAAATATAAAGACGCAATTAAAAGTCCTGAAAAACATAATGTGGGCAATAGACAGAGGGAAGAATAATGATTATTAATAAATTATCTTATGGATTTTTAGAAGTCATTACATTCATGCCTTTCTATTCAGCTAAATCTTGCATCTGTTTTTACACACACACACACACACACACACACTCTCACACAGACACACACACACACTATGTAAACAGAGATAAAAATGGATATATAAATTATGCAGAATTTTACACATACATTGCACCTGCAAGCAGTCATGACTATAGTTAAGATTGTTTGTCACTTCCCATTGTAAAATCCTGTTTAAAATGTTTTGCAATGTCGTCCATGTCAAGTGGATGACTTTTTTGTTTTGTTTTTAAAAACAGTTGAGCTACTTACTAAAATGAAATTAGACAAAAGAATGTTAATTTCCCCAAGTAATGAATTGATTATAACATTGTATTGAGTCAGGAATGTGACTTATTTTTTCATTAAAATCTGCTAAAATCTGGCCGAGTTAGGTGCCTTTGAATAACTGCAATTCACACATGCTCTGTGGAGACTTGTTAGAGTTTGGTTGCTGAGCATACTCCAGCCTCTCACAGCTCCTATATGTGACCAGACTCTGCATGTACCACCCCACAGCTGCAGGGGCTGAGCAGGTTTTTCCCTTCAATTGCTATTCCAGGCTAAGATGGTTCTGAGGAGCAAAGCTGTAAACAGGCAGCGGATTCTCCTTTTGCCCGCTGCTTACCTCCAGGCAGGAAGCAGGGGAATACAACTTAGCTCAGAATGCAGAGGGTGCGTAACATGAAGGAAGACATGAGGAGAGTGTGAGGAAAAGCAGAGGGAGAAGGAGATAATAGCTAGAAGCAGGGCAAGGGGAAGAAAAAGCAGGAGACAGGAAGCAGTGGTAGTGGTGGGCAGTGATTTTAATGGTAGGTGGGTCCCTAAGCACTTCTGAAAATTCCAATAGGTGCCTCTCCAGGCACCTCAATGCTTTTAAAATTGTGTCTAGTACTTATAACTTCCTGCTTATGCATAGCTACCATCCTCCCAATATCTATTCCTGCCCCCCTGTGCATTCCAAACAGGACTCAGAATCTTTCAGGAATGGGCAAATAGGAGAGCAAACTTGTGGAAGGGAGAAAGAGCCAGGGGCAACTAAGGCAGCCAAGAGAAGTGGATAGGTTCAAGTATCCCTGCGGCTAGTAGAGTGAGGGGCGATGTTGTAGAGGTGGAAACAGAAGTACTTTAAAAGGGAAGAGGGATGTAAGCAGGCAGAGATGGGGGCCTCAGAAGCAGGAAAGGAACTCCTTTGAAGGAATGATGCAATACAGATGCCCAGAAGAGTGATCATCCAGTTTTTGTATTCTGCTTTGTCTCTACTACTATATTCTATGGAGAGGAAAGAATGTGGTTATTCCTCAAGAAAGTGGGAAGTGGAGGAGTGAGTGCCACCAACCAGAAGCATCATCAAAAATTTCCTAATTGCCTAATCAGCGCAGAGTAGAGAGAAAGAATGACTTTTCATGTCTCGCTCACAACACTCCTGTTAATACATTCCAGAATTAAGTTTGCTTTTTTTGCAACAGTGTCACACTTTTGACACATATTTAGCTTGTGGTCTACTATGACCCCTAGATACCTTTCTACAGTCCTGCTTCTTAGACAGTTGCTTCCCATTCTGTATGTGTGAAACAGATTGGGCCTTCCTAAGTGGAGTACTTTGCACTTGTCCTTATTAAACTTCATCCTATTTACCTCAAACCATTTCTCCAGTTTATTCAGATCATTTTGAAGTATGACCCTGTCCTCTAAAGCAGTTGCAACCCCTCCCAGCTTAATATCATCTACAAACTTAATAAGTTTATTCTCTATGACATCATCTAAATCATTGATGAAGATATTGAATAGAACCGGTCCCAAAACAGACAGATCCCTGTGGAACCTCACTTGTTATGCCCTTCCAGCATGACTGTGAACCATTAATAACTACTCTCTGAGAACAGTTATCCAGCCAGTTATGCACCCACCTTATAGTAGCCTCATCTGAGTTGTATTTGCCTAGTTTATTGATAAGAAGGTCATGTGAGACCATATCAAATGCCTTACTAAAGTCTAGGTATACCATGTCCATCACTTCTCCCTTATCCACAAAACTTGTTATCCTATGAAAGAAAACTATCAGATTGGTTTGACATGATTTGTTCTTTACAAATCCACGCTAGATGTTACCTATAACCTTATTTTCTTTCAATGCACTGTAAAACCTGTAAAATGGGAGGTGTATAAAAATGAAATATGTATTATTGAAACAAACAATGTTGGAATAGTGAAAATCTTTCACAAGTGACTGAGGATGTGAATTACACACATTTTCCCCAACGTCTAGAAAGTTTAATAAGAATAACAGGTTTCTATTTATTTTTCACTCGCAGATTTTACCTGGTATTGCTCAGGCCCTTAACTCAGTTAAGGGTTGTTGTTGTTGTTTTAAATAAAAAGGAAAATGTACACGCTTTACTTAAATGATTGTATTTTTCAAAAATACAGTGTTATTTTTGTGAATTTAATTTTTATTTAAGATTTCTTTAAAAAAATAGATTAAAATTTTTCTATTTAAATTTTTTAGTATTTTTTTAAAATAGGAATTCCATCAAATGTAGTTTTTCTTCATCCCTATAAACTCTTATTCATTCTGTTTTATCAAAAAGGGCTTATAGTCAATTTGGTCTCCAATAACATTTTCTTCTAGTTTTCAAAGTTTCAATGTTTTATTTAAGCATTGACTTAGCTGTGCCAAAACAGAGCACTACTCCAAATTTCTCCATTTTATCTTTTTTTTCTGTAAGTTTTATTGAGAAGTAATCCTATTATAGGTTCATCCTATTTTACTGACTCATCTTGGTTCAGTCTCTTTCAACATTTGCTCAGTGATGTCAATTTTGAGGACTGTACTTGATTTCATGACTGTTTCTTTTCTGTTTGCTTCTCATAAAACAAATTTCATTCCAAGCACATCCGTTTTTCCTAGTACAACCAAACCCTGACCGTTCTTTAAGTTATGATAAGAGGAAGCTGCATACCACATTTGGTGGTCCTAACTCTTACCATTTAGGACAGTGGTCACCAACCATTAGATTGGGATTTACTAGTAGATCTTGGAGCCTCTGACAGGTGATCCTGACAGGTTTGGCCAAGAGGCTATCAAAGGCTTGCACTTCAACTGCTCCTCTCCTCACTGCTGCACACTTCCTGCCCTTTGTCTTAGAGCTTTCACCAGTTAGGGGCAGAGTGTTGGAGTTCAGGGCAGGGCAGGAAGAGGAACGGGTGCTGATGTCAGGGTGTCCCCTCTCCCACCCTGTATTCTATCTCCACGGAACAGAGGGGGGCACAATAAGGCCTGGGATGGAGGAGGTTTGCTGGATGCTTTTGAGAGTGGTGCAGGGCCAGGGCAGGGGTGAGCCTACCTTAGCCCCACTGCACCACCTGTGGTAAGCAGTGTCCAGCTGGAGGCTGCATCCTGAAACCTGCTCCAGTCATAAACCTCCTTCTACACCCCAAGTCCCTGCCCTAATCCTGAGCTCCCCCTAAACCCAAACTCTCTTACAAAGCCTGTACCCTGAACCCCCTTGTACACCCCAACTCCCTGCCCCAAGCTCAGCTGAGAGCAACTCCAAATCCCTTAACCCAAGACCAGAGCCTGCACCCCAACCTTCTGCCCCTGCCTAGTGAAAGTGAAGGAGGGTGGGGAGGGAGAGAGGATGGAATGAGCAGGGGCAGGGCTTTGCAGAAGGGGTGGGAAAAAGGTGGGGCAAGGGTATTTGGGTTTCAGGTAGATCTTGGATTGCACTTAAATTCAAAAAAGCGATCTTGTGCTTAAGAAGGTTGGAGACCACTGGTTTAGGAGGAGTTCTTGAACAATCTCTCTGCAATATATAGTAGATTAAGGACTTAAGCATGTGACACTCTAGATCACTGATTCTTAACCTTTTTGGCCCGTGGCCCACCTGCCTCAATGCAAATCTTTCCGTGCTAATGGAAGCTTGCCATTAATTACAGCCGAGCCATTTTGCTAGTGCTGCAGCTAGGGAGAATGATGTAATTTAACCAGTAAGAAAGGAAATATTAATTGGAATTATTAAAAGGCAAGAGCAAGGGAAGATGCAGTGAGTGACCAGAAGGGAGGGTGCAGGAGCAAGGGTGAGTGTGCAGGAACGAGGGAGGATGCAGGAGCAGGCTGGGGTGCAGGGTCTCGGGGGATGGGGGTGCATGAGTGGGGTAGGAGTGCGGGGATCTGGGTACAAGGGGAAGGGGGGGCCACTCACTTGCCTTTGTGCCCCATGCCGATTCCAGCCAATGGGAGCAGCAGAGAAAGCCTCCAGGCAGCACGCCTGCTCAGTACTGTTCCCCTAGCTGGGAGAGTGGGAGGGAGAGCACTTCTTCCCCATAAGCCAGATAGCCCCGAGCCTCGCTGTGCATTCTCCCCGCTGCCCCACTCCCCCTAGTAGCGGGAAGCCAACACTAGTGCTCCAGCTGCATTTGGGAGGGGGAGAGTGAGGCTGAAGCATCAGCACAGGGTCCCCGCTAAGGGGTGAAGGAGATGAACTGCAAACAAACACGGACCACCTGGAAGGCAGCCATAGATCACTAGTGGTCCGCGGACTGCACTTTGAGAACTACTGCTCTAGATTAATTCCCTTTTTTCTCAGGAGGATTGTACCTTTACGGTTGATTTCTTACCTGAACAGGTGACTCTAGCTGGCTTATAATGATCACAACTATGCACACCCCATCCGCTATGTTTACACTCCAAGAGAGATGACTCAGTACCATTACAGACAACTTCATCCAGCCAAATTGGCCCAGAACTGGAACCAGAATGTTCTTGATCATGGACACTAATAGCAGATCCACATCCCAATTGCCTACAAACAACGTTAGCATCTTCCATTTCCCAGACGCTATCACACACCATCCCCCACTGATCCTGGTGTTTAATCTCCACTTTCCCGGCACAGGGGCTGCCTCCATCCACCAGCCTCAGGTCATCAGTAGCTCCTTCAAAAAGAGACAGATTATGAAGTTATTGGAGAAAACTCTAAGACACATCCTCAACCCCATATTATTATTAATATTTATATTAGGGATGTCAAGCAATTAAAAATAATCATGATTAACTGTGCTGCTAAACAATAGAAAAATATATATTTAAATATATTTGGCTGTTTTCTACATTTTCAAATATTTTCATTTAAATTATCACACAGAATACAAAGTGCACAGCACTCACTTTGTTTTTTGTAAAAAACTCTAAAGAAATGATATTTTCAATTCACCTAATACAATAAAGTAGTGTAATTGCTTTATCAGAAAAGTTGAACTTACAAATATAGAATTATGTACAAAAATGACTGCATTCAAAAAATAAAACAGTGTAAAACTTTAGAGTCTAAAGTCCATTAAGTACAGCCAATTGCTCAGACAAACATGTTTTTTTACATTTGCAGGAGATAATGGTGCCCACTTCTTTTTTACAATGTTATCGGAAAGCAAAGCCAAGTGTTTGCCAGGCACAGTTATAGCTGGTGTCTCAAGATATTTACATGCCAGATATGCTAAAGATTTATGTTTCCCTCCATGCTTCAAACAACATTCCAGAGTACATGCATTTATGCTAATGATGGGTTGTGTTATGGACTGACACATATTCATTTTCACCATTCGAGTGTAGCGCCCCCTCTCCACCTGGTTACCTTCTTTAAAGCCAATCTCTTTACAGGTTTTGATGGATAGGTCTGGGTTCTTCTGGATCCCGCCACCCACTCAACTTTATTTTTTCTGATGGATTTATTTGGCGGTGCCTCCACCCCCCTCACTCCTTCCTGGCAGGGTCACCAGGGCAGCTTGGAAGGAAAATTCTAGCCAGGGTAATCCCCACGTATTTGCCAGATAGTTGGAGACTCCCAGAAAATGGCACAAACACAAATATATTAAACAGGAGACAAATAGAACAGAACAGGGTAAAACACTATTTTTAGGGTCACCGGTGCCCAGCAACTGTAAGATCAGTGTCCCATTGGTACGAGTACTTTGTTGGGGCCCTTGACGACTGTTGACCACAAAATCCTTCTCTGCAGTGGTTTAGCAGTGGGGCTGACTAGGTCCAGTACAGCCCAAAGGACTCACACATGGGAGAAGGCAGTACATCCCTCCACAGGCTTAATATGCTTCAGGTAATAAAATCCCCAAACAGATTCCCTGCCTGACTAACTAAAAATTGGTGCACTCACACACTCCATGAATGAGCCTCAGGTTGAGAGATGACTCAGTCACTGCAGAGGGGCTGCTCTCTTCTCGCAGGGATCCTCTTCAGGCAGGAATCAGGCTGCTTCGGTCCCAGAATTTCCTCTCACCGTGAAGGGGTGCAGGGCTCAAGGTGCAGGCCACACGACGGCACCAAAATTCAAACTATAACCTCCCAGCCCAGCATTCAGACACACACAGCAGGCAGCAGCCCTGAACTCGCAGCTAGAGCCAAGCTGACCATGCAGTGACTGGTCTTACCCAGGGAGCTGAAGAGCCAACTCAGCCTGGCTGGGGAAGCCTCCCAGCAAACTCCACAACTGGGAATCAACAGGGGAGACATAAACCCAGCTGAAGGATCCTGCCTTCAGGTCCCTAGAGGCTAGTTCTCAGGGGGAACCCTGCATGCAGGCCTGGGGCTTACTAGCTCCCACACAGCCAGTCCTCCCCTTGCCCTGCTGGCTCCAGACTCCCCTAAACAATGGCCTCTCCTTCCCCCTGGGAGGGGCATCTCACTCCCTATGGGTTGCCCGGCAGACTCTGGCCCTGGTAGGGACGGGGAGCCAAGGCAAACTCAGAGTGCCTCTCCCTGAGCTGCCAGCAGACAAGGCCCCGGGAATCTAAGTAATCTGCTTGGGGGTTACATGAGTCAGATGCCACCAGCAGAAGGTTGATTTTCCTTTTTGGTGATTCAGGTTCTATAATTTTTGCATAAGAGTGTTTCACTTTTAAGACTTCTGGAAGCATGCACCACAGTTAGTCTCTCTCGGGTTTTGGAAGGCACTTGAGATTCTTAAACCTTGGGTTGAGAGCTGTAGCTATCTTTACAAACCTAATATTGGTACCATGACTGGGTATTCCATATTCTTTACGAAAATATGTTTATGAACATGAACATGACATAACTAGCTTCATGACTGTGAAATAACACATGAGATATCATTAGAAAAGTTACAGTCTATGGAATATGATGTTCCTATTTGTATGCACACATCATTTTTGTAGATTAAGTTAAAATGTTTATGTAAATACACATTCACTGTTTGGGTCATGCCCACTGTTTACACGTCAGGTCTATATACACCCATCAGCAAAGAGACAATGAAGCTTAACCTCTCTGTGGACTTGGAAAGCCTATGAAATATGGCGACATGGATCTTGCAGAGACATCTGACCATGTCACCTGATACTGGAATGCATTTTAGACCTTGCACTTTTCCATGAGGAACTGGTCAAACTGAAACAATGGTCTCCTACCATGTGCAAATCCTACTTAAGGGTAGGGGGAGTGGGGTAATTCTGGAAGTCAGTTCTGCCAGGTTACCCATCAAAGATGGCTGCTGGAAACACATAAGACTGAACAAGAGAAATGACTGGACCCAGACTGGAAAGGCATCCAGTCTGTGCAAAGATTATTTGAACTTTATAGGAAGAACATGTTATTTGTAACCAGTTTTTAGTTAATCTAATTTAGTTTGCATGCTTTGTTTTATTTTGCTTAGTAATTTGCTTTATTCTGTCTGCTATCTCTTACAACAACTTAAATCCCACCTTTTACACTTAATAAAATCACTTTTGTTTATTAATAAACCCGGTGTAAATAATAGTTATTGGGGGCAAGGGCAAGAAGTCTGTGCATAGCTCTCTTTACTTTGAGAAAGAGAGAGAACAAAATGAGCTTATTCTATATAAAGTTTTATACAGGATAAGATGGATTTATCTGAGGCTGTGCATTTGGGTGCTGAGGCAAATCCCCTTAGGTGAGGCTTCCCAAAGCAGATCTCAGTGTCTATATTATATGACAAAGGGCTGTGTCCCTACCTCTTTACGTCTATACTACTTCCTTCTTGCGCAAATGCCTATGAAAATGAAGCATGTTTTAGCATATTGCCACCAGGATTGCCAGATGGTTTAACCAAAAATACCAAATCCCTTCCCCCCACCCCAAAGAAAAAAAACACCGGGAATAACTTCTGTTGAGGAAAAAAAAAGGGCTCTGTGCCTTTATATGGCTCTGCGCTCCTCACTCCCTCGCCCTCCGCCAGACGCAGCAGGGGAAAATTTTTCCTGCTGGGCTTCCGTCCGACGGAAACAGGAAATACCAGACATTTCACATGTCCTGTATTTTCTGTTTTTTTTACTGGATGGGAGACCCAAATAACGGACAGTCCAGGCGAAAACCAAACACCGGGCAACCCTAATTGCCATGCTTCATTTGCATAATTAATTAGGGGCTGTTTTGGCGCAAGAGGCTTTTGCATAAAAAGGAGCTGTGTAGATGGCTCCTTTTTATGCAAAACCCCCATCTTAGGCAAGAGCCGTTTTTCCTAATTTTTTCAGGAGGAACGGCTCTTGCACAAGAGGGTTTTTTTTGCGCAAAAGGGAGCCGTCTACACAACTCCTTTTTGCACAAAAGTCTCTTGCTCAAAAACAGCCCCTAATTAATTATGCAAATTAAGTATGGCAATATGCTAATCCACACTTCATTTGCATAGACTTTTGCGCAAGAAGGAAGCAGTATAGACGTAGCCTCTGTGTCTGTGCTGGAGGAGACCTGAGGGCCTGGCTCAGCAGGACAGAGTTAAGGGGCACCTCTGAAGACAGGAAGATAGGCTCACTGATATATCAGTACAGCCAAGTGACCAAATCCATCACAGGTACTGTCTTTGCAGTTTGTCAAACCTCCAGAGAAAGTGTTCTTAAATTAAATCTGTGCTGGGTCACCATCTGAGACTGCTATAACATGAAATACATGGCAGAATGAGGGGAAATTAGAGAGCAGGAGACATAAAATTCTCCCCAATTAGTGTAATTAATACTTTTTTAAAAAAATGAGTGTTACTAGCATGGAAGTGTGCCTTCCAGAATGATGGCTGAAGCATGAAGAGGGACATGAATGTTTAGCATATCTGGCACATAAATACCTTGCCGTGCCAGCTGCAAAATGCCATGCAAATGCCTTTTCTCACTTTCAGGTAACATTGTAAATAAGAGCAGGCAGCATTATCTCCTGTAAACATAAACAAACTTGTTTGTCTTTGCAACTGGCTGAACTAGAAGTAGGACTGAGTAGGCGCTCAAATTTTCCATTGTTTTGTTTTTGAATGCAGTTATGTAACTATATATATAAAAGTTTGTACTTTTATAACAAAGAGATTGTGCTACCATACATGCTTAGGTGAAGTGAAAAATACTATTTCTTTTGCTTAACATTTTTAGTGTGTGAAAATTTGTAATAAATAGAAAACGAGCACTGTACATTTTGTATTGTGTTTCAGTTGAAATCAATATATTTGAAAATATGGAAAAATACCCAAACTATTTAAATAAATGATATTTTATTACTGTTTAATAGTGTAATTAATACTGTGATTACAACTGAAAGCTAACTGCCATTAAAATTGACAGCCTTAATTTTTATATTTACAGGGTGAGAGAGAGAGTGCATTATGGATGAAAAGTAAATTACAGAATTTCCAGAGAATCACTACTTCTTGCTTAATTGGACACAGAAAGCTTTTGATAACTTTGAATAACAAATATTTGAATAAAATGGAAGCGAGGTAAGAAGGGGATTGATTGTTTTATTGCCATGAAAAACATTTGGGTAATTTTTGTTTGAAAGAATTGTATACCACAGCCGTGATCTAAGACTTCCTGTGGTAAAGATATTTTGTTTTTTACATCAGGAGTCTAGAATAATTATCTCTGATATTGTAATCATTGCTTTAATTCTTACCTGAGCACACAATGCGGACATCGTTTGCATGTGAACATGTCTCATTCAAATGTGATATCCTGGGGCAATAGAAGAGTTGTGGTTCATTCCCAGCACACACAAAGGTTTCATTCCAGATTGGCACATCTTGTTCTTTAAAATCAGCTCCTCCCAGGATGGATACCACTGCTCCACAGTTTAATTCGCTACAGATCACACTGGCAGCTTTGAGATCGAAGTCAGCATCACAGACTGAAACCCATATTTCTCCATGTTCTATCTCAACACGTCCTGAACAGACACTGTCCCCTCCAACCAGCTGGGACTTAATATGGCCTAGAGAATCAATAAAGCCAGGGATTGAGACACTGACACGCTGCAGCATCTTTTTATACCTTGATCTGCAAATATTTAAAAGTAATATTTCTCTAGTGAAAGTATTTAGAAACTATAAGCTATGGTAATGAGTATGCTTCAGTGATGTAGCATCTAGTAGGGTTAAAATGTACAATTAGACACCATAATTTAAAAACAAAATTGTTACAGAGGTTTTAAACGAATACTTTATCTTGCTCTATATATAAAAAAAGCTTTTCCTGAAGGAAGACAGGATGATGTCATCACCTCACTGTATGTCCTGCCTGCCTCCCTCCCCCCTCCCCCCGTAGAGCCTGACCTTGCTGCTTCCCCTTGCCACTTGGAATGGCTATTTTAAACCAAGCCCCCACTTCCTTTCCACCACTCCATGGCACAGAAACATGGCACAGAAGCCGGCAGACCCCACATTACAGCCGTGATAGCCCGGGAAGCGTGTGGGGGGGGGGAGGGGGGAAGAGTGCAGTGCTCGGGACAGCAGCCCAGGGACAAGTGCTAGGAGTGGGGCTCCCAGCGGGGATTATGTGCCAGCAGCAGGCTCTTGGGAGTTCCCCCACTGCCAAGCTCTTGGGGAGCTGGAGCGTGGTGCCTGACAGCTTGGAGTCCAGCTGCCCCCATGGAGACTCACTCCCCTTCCCAGTGGCTGTGCTTACCGTGGCTACCAGAGCACGCCCAAGCCATCTGGGGGAGCCACTGCACCGACCTGTCTGCTCCTTCCCTGCTGGTGGGTGGCCTGGGCTCTCTGGGCAGGGCCGAGTCAGTGAACAGCGCAGGCGGGACTGCACAGGGGAGAGGTCAGGACAGTGACCCCCCCCCCCCCACTGCTGCTTTCCCCACCT
The DNA here is from genome assembly GCF_052426305.1 of Pelodiscus sinensis. Lineage (NCBI taxonomy): Eukaryota > Metazoa > Chordata > Testudines > Trionychidae > Pelodiscus > Pelodiscus sinensis. The sequence goes on along the minus strand of NC_143052.1, from coordinate 142,040,392 downwards.
CAGCAGGCTGCAGTGCCCTGGAATGCCACAGGCACATGGCACTATCTACTCCTCACTGTGCCCCACGCCAGGGGGGCAGGCACCCCCGCACCTCCATGGCCACCAGGGTTAGAGCCAGGCCTGGCATGGACCTGCCAGGAAAGGGGAAAAGGGGGTTCAAGTTATGGGGGGAGAGAAGGGGCCTGGTCTGGTAGGTGGGGGGGAGGGAGAAGGGACCCTACGCCCCGCAAGAGGGAGGTTGGCGAGCATAGCGAACAGGAGGCACAGCTCCCTACTGTTTGTTAATTACTATTTTCTTACTGTTTTCTTCACTCTGATTTTACACACTTTATTGCACAAACATTTTTAAAGACAGGTTATGCTTGAAACATACAGATCAGGATTTTCAGATATACGTGCCTAAAATTAGACTTACACATTTATATTTAGCTACCCAAATAAATGCTCTTAGTGAGATATGCTAATATGGATTTAGTATATTCACTTTAGATACTATGTTTGAAAACATTGTTCGTACTTCACAGATACGGGTTTCACAGGGACACAAATACTGTCTGCACTAGGGGTGGGCAAGTGGCAGCTAGTGGACTGGCTGCGGCCCGCCAAGCTGCCAGATCCAGCAAGCGGCTGCCTCACCAGCACTCTTACTGCAAAGAAGGAGCACCCCTTTGAATAGCAGGCTGCTAATTGCTCTGCAAGCTGGAGAGGGAGGAGAAAGCTTTGTGTGCTGTCCCCACCCCCTAGCAAAATCACCAAGCTCCATTGAACAGTTTCTGACCAATAGGAGATGAGAAATTTTGCTGACGGCAGGGCCACCTCACTCCTCCTCCCCCTATCCCCTTATTTCCCTCCCTCGCTGTATTGGAGCAGAGCCACATGGAACAGCCCACAGGAAGGGAGGCGGCAGTGCTGCTGGCTCAGAGCCACGTAGGTAAGCTCCTCCCAGCCAGAGCCTGCCTCTGGCACTTCACCCCCTCTCTCCCCTCAACTACTTGCCCCAGGCCACCACCCAAACCCTCTGTATCCCCTCTCCCCACCTCCTCCAGGTCACAGCTCCTGCCCAGACTTTGCACCTCCTCCTACATCCCTCCCCAGGCCAGAATCCTCTCCCGCACCCAGGACCCTAAACCCTTGCCTCAGACTATAACCCCTTCCTTCACCCAAACTCCCTCTCAGACCCCACACTCCCTCCTGCACCCCAGTTCTCTATCCCAAGCTCCCTTCTACACCCCACCCACTGTCCCAGACCCTGCATCCCATCCACAGAAGTGCAGCCCTTGACCACTTACCAAAATTGTGGAGTGCACCACCCCCATTCAAATTATTGCCCACCCCTGGACTGCACATGTCTCTACTCACTGTGGAATAACTGGGGCCATAGTTGAAGATCTGACAGTCACTGGAGTCCATTTGTTTTGGGGGCAGAAGCAGGATGCTGAGAATCTTTAGGGGGGGTCTCCTGCTGCCCTAGAGATCAGTTTCTTTGGAGTGTATCAGCTAAAGAAACAGAGGTGCTAATTCACAGGCTAAATCAGCCATAAGTAGAGGAAGTCTTGAAGCTGCAATAAGAGCTCTGGATCAGTGCCACCAGGGGATGCAAATGTTTAATGCTTGCCAGCATCTGCTCCTCAGCAGGGTTTGAATGCTCCAGGAAACTTCAGCAATTAGATCCAAGAACACCAGTTCAGTCCTCAGCCTGGTCTGCATCTTTTCATCCCAACCTCCTCACTCTTTTTAGTTCCATTCAGTCCCTTGAGCTGGCTGCAGCTTGCTGTTCACCCATCTCCACCTAAGCTGTCCAAAATCCACCCTCCAAGACAATGCAAAATGACATCAAATCAGATAGCTCTGTGTGCCATTGCTTTGGAAACAACACATTGAGTGAAGCTGTTTCTCCAGCAGGTGGCAGTAAGAGTAGCTGTGCTATCTATCCCTGAAGCCCACCCACAACAGTTCAGAGAAAACTGTAGTGACAATTACAAATGCAGAAAGGAATGAACCACCATTTGGCTGGAGAGGAGCCTACCTCACAGTCTCCCTTATGATAAGCTCCTTCATGCAACGATTTGAATTTTGCATGATTTAGAACCATTACAAATCTTTGATGGCAGCATTCACACCGGGACTGTCTCATTATCCAGGCTTATAAATAACAGTTACGGGAGTTAGTACAGATTGTAGTCATTTCTCACTCTGGTCACAAATGTGATTCACCTCATTTTGCCTAGAGGAAATGGGGTAGTTGATTTCTTACCTGAACAGAGTACTCCAGCAGCATAAGGGCAAAATTTCAATTCCCATCCTCTGTGTTTGCAGTCCCAGAGCGCTGACTCATTACCATGACAAACAACTTCTGAGAGCCATGTCAGTCCAGAATATTTTCCAAAAATTAAAGCCTCAGATGTTGCAACAGCAGAGCCACACCCTAGCTGTCTACAAATTACTGAATGATACTGCCGCTCTGTTTCATCATTATCACACACCATTCCCCACTGGTCCTGGTGTTCAATCTCCACTCTTCCAGCACAGGGGCTGCCTCCATCCACCAGCCTCAACTCATCAGCACCTTCAGACAGACACAGAACAAGAGAGACTGCATGCTTATTGTTTTCAGTTATCCCACCTGACTCTGTCCAGATCATGCATCAGCTCCAGAGGGGCTTAATCTCCTCTCCCAGTCAAGTAGAGATCCCTCACTATAATCTGGCAGTGAAAGGTGTTCTCTTCCCAAATCTCACTCCTCACCTTTTATACCATCCAGTTGGGCTGTTGCACATTGAGCATAGCCACAGCTGAGAGATACTCAGCAAAGTTTCCGGTAGCCCTCAGAGACCCCTTCACTAGATCCAATTCCTCCAGACCCCAGCCTCTTCCTTTCCCCAAATCACTGAAAACACTTATTTGGCACCAGCAAACCTCCCCTATATCACTGGGGGGGGGGGGGGGGGGGGGAGTTATGTCTGCACATAGAACATTATACATGAGGATATATCGTGCAAAGTCTGGGTGGGAGGAGTAAAAGACATGGGGCATCTAGGAAAAGTTAAGGGTGGACAACTGTCTTTATTGCAAATGATACCCCTGCTACTCATTTCCCTCACCACCTTCTCCTTAGTACCTGGCATAACCCATCCCCTCAAATTGCCCATATCTCCTGTACCCAGCCAGAGGAGTCCAGCTCCTTCTTCATGCCCACTACTTCCCTTTTACATCCCCCATCAGAATCCAGAGAGTAGGGTGACCAGATATTCAGAATGAAAACACAGACGTTTTACTCATGCTAAGAGATTAGGGAGTTTCCTATAGGATGATTTGGTGAAGGTCAGGGAGGGGCATGCAGAAGGAATATGGTAATTGGCGAGCGGACTAGAGTGAAAAAAACTTGCCAACTGTCTCCTTCCTGTATGACCAGACTCTTGTTTCCCCCCCCCCCCCAATCTGCTCCTTTTGTGTAGCTCACAGGTTTAGAGTGGCCACAATCTGATGCTAGCTGCCCAGCTCAGAATCTGGTTCTTACGTGAACTCTGCCAGCCTGGTGTGGGGAGCATGTCGGAGATAGGAGGGGACCTACCAGAGCACAGCTATGCACTACGGGTACGTCTAGACTACATGCTTCTTTCGAAAGAAGCTTTTTCGAAATAATCTTTTGAAAAAGCTTCTTTCAAAAGAGATGGTCTAGACAGCCACCACTTTTTTCGAAAAAGCGATCCGCCTTTTCTAAAGAGAGCATCCAGGCAATCTGTATGCTCTTTTTCGAAAAAGCCCTGCTTGCGTTCAAGAGCTCTTTTGAAAAAAAATGCAGGACAATGTAGCACTTTAAAGACTAACAAGATGGTTTATTAGATGATGAGCTTTCGTGGGCCAGACCCACTTCCTCAGATCAAATAGTGGAAGAAAGTAGTCACAACCATATATACCAAAGGATACAATTAAAAAAAAATGAACAAAATGAAAAGGACAAATCACATTGCAGAACAGAAGGGGGATGCGGGGGGGTGGGAAGAGGGAGGAAGGAAGGTAAGTGTCTGTGAATTGCTGATATTAAAGGTAGGGAGAGTGGGATGTTTGTGAGTTAATGGTATTACAGGTGATAATTGGGGAAACTGTCTTGGTAATGGGTGAGAAAGTTCAAAGTCTTGTTAAGTCCTTGTTGACAAGTGTCGAATTTTAACATGAATGACAGTTCAGAGGATTCCCTTCAAGTGCAGATGTAAAAGGTCTTTGTAGCAGAATGCAGGTGGCTAAGTCATTTAGAGAGTGTCCTTTCTGGTTAAAGTGGCAAGAAACTGTTTTCTCTTTGTGATCTTGTCTGATATCTGTTTTGTGGGCATTAATCCTTTGGCGAAGTGTCTGAGATGTTTGTCCAATGTACATAGCAGACGGACACTTTCGGCACATGATAGCATAGATTATATTTCTGGATGCGCAGGAATATGTGTTCTTGATCTTATAACTCACTTGGTTAGGTCCAATAATGGTATCAGCAGAATGAATATGTGGACAAAGCTGGCAATGGGGTTTGTTGCAAGGGAAGGTACCAGGGTTGGTATTAGTGTGGTATGTCCTGTGGTGGTTGGTAAGAATCATCTTGAGGTTAGGTGGTTGTCTATAGGAGACTATGGGTCTGTCTCCCAGAGCCTCTTTGAGTATGGTATCCTGTTCCAATATAGGCTGTAGTTTATTGATAATGTGTTGGACAGGTTTAAGTTGGGGGTTGTAGGTGATGACAAGTGGTGTTCTATTGTTGGTTTTCCTGGGTCTGTCTTGAAGTAGATGGTTTCTAGGTATTCGTCTGGCTCTTTCAATTTGCTTTTTTATTTCTAATTGTATCCTTTGGTATATATGGTTGTGACTACTTTCTTCCACTATTTGATCTGAGGAAGTGGGTCTGGCCCACGAAAGCTCATCATCTAATAAACCATCTTGTTAGTCTTTAAAGTGCTACATTGTCCTGCATTTTGCTTCAACTACCCCAGACTAACACGGCTACATTTCTATCACTTTTGAAAAAAGGCATTCTTCCTCGTAAAATGAGGTTTACCACTGTCAAAAAAACTGCCACGTTCTTTCAATGTAATTTTGAAAGAAGACAGCAGCAGTCTAGACGCAAATGACTTTTTTTTTTTTTTGAAAAAGGCCACTTTTTTCAAAAAAAACCCTGTAGTCTAGACATAGCCTATCATTTTCCAGGTTGTATAAGTTAGAGCAGTCCTTAGGCCTTCCTTATTCCTTGGTCTTGTACTGAGGAGAGAATCTAGCTCTGATTACCAGTCAAGTGACAGCATTAGTTCTGGAGTCATTTGGTGTGCTAAGGAAACAGCTCTGGGCTCACAGTGCTCCAGGAATGAAATATTTTGCACAATATCTGCAAGTGATAAGAGATAATATCTAAATAGCTAAACTTTCTCTCTAGCATTCACCTATAGGAGACAGACAAATTTAGTTTAATTTTTTTCTGAGAGAAACCATTTCTTAATTTACATAATTGGCAACTAGAAGAAAAAGTGCCCACTAAAACCCATCTCTACCAGACCCCAAATTATAACCCTTCAGGTCAGTTGTCTCTGTTGTATGTGTGAACTAAAGCAGGTACTTACTTCTGGTGGAGTGAAAAGAAAGGAGAAGCCAAAGCAGCTGAGTGGAGAGAAGTCCCTTCATCACCACCCTGACCCGTCTTCTGACATTGGCTGCACCTAATCACCCTTCCACGGCTTCTCTGTGTTTGAGATGTGATCATAAAGTGGGAGGGAAATATATAGATTTAGCTTCTGCTGTCAGTTGCAGGGCAAAAAAAAAAAAGTCTGAAAATTCATACCCGCAAAGCAAAGTGGGAGTCACCTGCAGCCACACACACTCCCACCATAGAATGAGAGCTGTCTTTTTTAAAAAATATGGTTGTTACTGGATGAGCAATGTTAGAAAATAGTTTCATCTGCTCCTTTTGTGGTAGTGTTAGAACTTCATGCATGGACCATGAATACCAGTAGTGGAATCAGAGGTTCTTAAGATTTCCTGTATAGCCTCTCAATTATAGTAGGGTCCTTAGAGGTAGAGCAAGTTCTTCAGTTATTGTTCTTAAGCGGTGAATACTGTAGATCAGGTGTGGGAAAGCTTTTTTGGGTCGTGGACACTGACATACAGAAAAATCAGTTGGGGACCACACAGAAGAAGCAAAATACAACAAAACAAACCCCTCAATGTGGCACCCTGACTGAGAAGGAGAAAGACACTCCCCATGTTCCCTTCACAGACTAGAGTCTTGGGGGGGCCCAGCGTAATAGATTTTGAGAGCTCTAGCCCCACAGTGGAGGGGGCTGACGCACCAGCGCAGTCTTCCCAGTGCTGAAATGGGGGGATTCTTGGGGGCTAGATCCAGGCATGCGGATCCAGGATTCTGTCCCTAGGCCTGAGGTTCCTGCCCCCCCTGCATTGTAGATAGTGGGGACTTTGTTTTGTCTCATCAAGAATGATGATATAGTTGATTTGTCTTGGTGCAATTTTTTCAGTAATTTTTAAATGGTTGAAAAACACTATAGATAAATGCTACACATGTGTAATTGACAACTCAGTCATCTGAGGAAGTGGGTTTTGCCCATGAAAGCGCATGATACTATATAATGATAACTCTCCAATTTCACCTTTTTGGAATGGAACATTTCAATGTTTTATATTTAGAAAGTAATTGTATTTCATCTTAAAAATCAAAATTGGGCAAAATGTTTTGATTTTATCAAAATGAAACATTTTGCTCAAGCCAAAATGATTTTTTCACCAGAATTTTGTGTTTTGTTCAAGATTTCAAGATGTCATGAAATAATCTGGTTCCTGCCCCATTTTAACTTTTATTTCTACATCATTTGTGGTCTATACTGTTTAACATTGTATTCATTGTCCCTGTACTATATGCCCTTATTTTCAAAGTGTGCAATCTTGCAGCTGTCTTACTTTGGTTCTGTGATGTGATGGGAGCCTCAAGGGTTAAAGCCGACTACCCAGTGAAAACTACTGGATGATGGTGAAACAAATGATTTTTATTAAGTGGTCAGAACCAGCAATTAACAAGTAGGTGTTTAAACTAGCAGTTGCTCAATACTTTTACAGTGTAGAAAAGCTTGGGCACAATTATACCCAACTGATTACAATTCTTTGATTACAATTCACTTATATCAAATCACTGTCCCTAATTCGCCTAAGACAACGCAGCATACAAATGAAAACTACAAAAAACAAAGCTAAAATAATGATAATAAAAGAACTACCTACAGCTAATCCCTCCAATGTCACTTTAGGACAGCTGGTGGAGTTAGTCATTGATTTTTTTTACTGTTACAAGTTGACAACTCCTGGGTTTTTCTTCTAACACTTATACCTGGGCTAAAACTTAACCCTTTCACATAGCACAAAATCACACTATCTATACAATACACTTAATATGACTTACTTATACTTCACAGGATTATAGGATATAATTAATACAGCTTAACTATTAACTAAACTACCAATTAATAAATTTAAGCAATACTTACAAATCCTGCAACGATAACAACACAAAGACACACTAGAACTCGGAGCATGCTCAGGACTCGTGCACCCCTATATTTGATTCAAAGGGTGGGAAGGCAGCCTCAGGGTGATCAATCCTTTAGCCGGGCAAAAAAAAAAGACACGTGCCCTCAATACACGGAACCTCCGTCGAACAAAAGGATTGAGGGTCTTTTATACAAAAATTCGGTGTCTAATGCCATGCTAGGGTCTGCTTTTGGCAGGGCCTGTTAGGCTAGTGATGAGGTAGTATGACAATACTGCCCTATAGGAATTTTTGTGATGTATGCGTGATCCCCTCGTGGACAGTACCAGATGGGGCATAGTTAGTGTGAGACAGTTGTGTTTTATTACCTTATGTTTTCTTTTTCTCTTGCTTCTAAGGCCGGTCAAGCTACGGTCAAATGAGGCTTGTCTGTAAATGCAGCTAGGCGCTATCTAGTCATGCTCACCTCCCTGTTTTTTTTGGTGCTTTTGAGTTTTAGGATGCCTGTAAGGTCAAATTCCGTTCACAGAACTCGCATTGTGCTTCCTATGCTCCTCTGAGTATCTGGGGTTTTGTGTGAGGGGCCTTGTGTGGCAGGATGGGCTATACACGAAGGCTGTGGACAGAAAAAGCCTGCTTTACAACAGCAGCATGCCAGCTGATAGATGCTGAAACCCAATCTGGCTGTCCATGATGTTCTTCAACTGCCATGCATTATTTCCTAGAAATTTTCTTTATTGTTTTCAGCAGGTGACCAGAACCTATCCAATTTTTATATCAGGAGGGCAAAAGTGAATGTATCAGAGCTCAATAAACTGAAAATTAATTCACATTCATAAAATCTAAATCACAACGTAAAGCTTAAGAATTAGATTATCTGCTACCCACAACATGCAACTATTCAGCACTCCTTAAGGATGTAGCTATCATCTATCTATATCCTGAACACCTATTAGCATGCCTATAGGTATGGCTGGTTTGGGCATTTGTTTCACTGAAACTGAACTTAGTCAAGAGACTGTGATTATGCCGTCAAGTGACAAATGTGGCGAGAAATAGGTGAATGACCTGCTGAGACCAGAAGAGTGTTCTTTGAGCCTTCTAATTCCTTCTCTGCATAACTGCAAATTCTGCATTATTTGCAGAAGGCTACCTGCCTTGCAGCAGCCAGTGGCTGGCAAAGAACGATTTGTTCAAATGCATGGGAGAAGGGGAGGGGGGAAGCAAGGGGGAAGCCCATAAAATCCTGACATGAGTAACTGCTCCTGAAAGGGAACTGGCTGAAAAATAAAACTAAAAAGGTGAACTGAATGTGCACTAGTCATGGATATTCTCTTCATTAAGATGCCATCCCTCAGCTAGAAAATGCAATAACAGGATGTAAAGTTTGCTGACATTACCAACACCAGCTGCTGTGCTCTGGGGAATGCCTGAAAACTTGCTCAACAAGTTTCCCCAAGATATTAGAGAAAGAAAGAATTTGAAATTAGTATTTATGCAGTGTATTACAATAACACTAATTTGACCATAAATTCCTTTATTAATTCCAAAGGCTGAACTATATTTATAGATCTAAAATGCCCCAGAAGCCTAAATAATAAGCAAAGGATTACACTAACATAAACAAAACATTTATAAACATTTGATCAAGATACTTAAAAGGGGCTCAGTTAGAGCTTGGTCTGAGTTAAGTAACTCAGCAGAGATCCTTCAAAGTACCAGTGTTAACTTAAGGTTAACTATTAGCAGGCAGCTATTGGCAATTAATCTTTTAGGAGTTTTAATAATCTTTAGCACACAAGTGATGTAATTGTCAATTATCAGAGCTTATCTGAGGCCAGCAAAAGCAACTTCTTATATAGCCAGTTATTTACTGTACCTGGTATCCAATTAACCATGTTTGATTTCTATTACTTCACCCCAAACCTTAAGTTAACATTGGTACTTTGAAGGATCCCTGCTGAGTTACTTAACTCAGTAACTCTTCTTTCTCATGATTTCATTTGGTTTGGTCACAGATGTTGGGACTATGACTCATGCTAATATCCCAGCTCTATTAAAAACCATAGCTTGCCTATATCTAATGGGGGCCTGTAATCCTACAGAAGGGGATCACCCTTAACGTCTTGTTTTGTGCCCCAAATGGAAAAAGAGCTATCACATGATAGGCCAATATGCATGTGGTCAGACTGCCGGGGCTTCTTCCACTCTTAGCTCTTTACTATAATTTAACTGGAAACAAAGGCTAAGGGCACTGTGGAGTACTGAGGAACAGGGACATTGACAGGGAAATAGAAGAAAAGTGGTATCTGCAATGGCTTTGGAAGTAAATACTTCAGTCATTAACTGCAGCATAAACCTTCCTGTTTAACATGCACATTACCTGACATGGGCATATATGCCTAGCTCTGCACTAGACCAGGCAGTTCGGATTAAGGTATGCCACCCAACTATGCAAAATGCATAGCTGGATACGGCTTAACTTAATCTGAACTACCATAGCATCCATACTGTGGGAGGCCGATGGGAGCACATGCTTCCATCAGCTTCTCTTAGTTCTCACTGAAAGGAATACAGGACGCCAGTGGGGGCTGCATTTCAATTTATGGGTTTAGACCCGCTAAATCCAACAGTAGAAGATCATAAATCTTCTCTGTAGTGTAGATAAGCCCATAGTGAACAGAGGCAGAATAAGGTTTTCTGGAGCCCTGGGTCAAAGCAAGTGGGGGCCTTCCACCCTCCCCACAACCTGTTTTGCTCCTTTCTGGCCCCACCCATAGCCCCAAGATCACAGAAGTTGTCCTAGTGCCACAACTTGGACCCCCAGCAGGGACTCCGAGACCTTGTGTCCCAGGGCCACAACAGGGATCCGGGTACTGGGGCTTCCTCTGCCCCCCACCTGATGTTTCTGAAAGAGAGTGGATCTGGCCAGAAATGCGTGGGAGTGCTGGGGCAGGGTTTCCCTGTCCCAAAGCTTCTGGTGTCAGGGACTGCTACAGAGGGAGGCTTCTGTCATCCTGTAGCTGCTACTGGGGTAAAGGGCTGGTGGTTGTTGTGGTGAGTTGCCTCCCCCCACTCTGCTCGGCTTCCACCAGTGGTAGATTTTTCTGGGAGCCTTTCAGTTGGCCAGGGCCTCTGGCCATGAATCCAGTCAGTCCAGTGGCTATCTGACACTGATTTTTTTATATATATATGTATGTGTATATATATATATATATATATATATATATATATATATATATGTGTGTGTGTATTTGTATTTGTATTTGTATTTGTATTTGAATTTTTTTTTTTTTGTTCTTGTAAGCCGCCTTGAATATTTTAAATAGAAAGGCTGGGTAAAATTAAATAAATAAATAAAATAAATAAGCATACTATTCTACAATGATAAACTTAAAAAACAACAAATGGTCTGGTAGCACTTTATAGACTAACAAAACACGTAGAAAATATCATGAGCTTTCATGGGCACAGCCCACTTCTTCAGATGACTGGAGTTTTGAGTTTAGAATGTGCAGAACCAAAATAAATAGGGGAGCATTAAAATGGATAGCATAGGACAATAGGTATAGCTGCTGGATCTAGGGATGATGGAGGTGCTGCTGCACCCTATGGCTTGTAGGGGTTTCCATTATATTCAGGGTTTATCGTTTGGTTAAATGGCTCTTGGAACCTGTGATGGGATAGTGCACCTGCCCCCCCCCCCCCAGGGGGAGCTGTTGAGTCGCTAGGGCTCTTAAAATCATACCCTAACCCTGCACATTCAGTAATTCAGCTCCTGTCCTAAACATACAGCCCTCTCCCTAGGACAGTGGAGCCTCATGGCCAGAATCCTTCTCGCTGGGGCAGTATGGCCTAGCATCCAGAATCAATAAAAGCAGGTGCAGGGCCTACAGGTTGGGGATTGAGGAGGTGGGATAAGAGGGAAGGTCCTTTCATGGACTGAGACCTGGTTAAAAGACAGGAAACAAAGGGTAGGAATAAATGGTAAATTTTCAGAATGGAAAGGGGTAACTAGGGGTGTCCCCCAAGAGTCAGTCTTGGGACCAATCCTTTTCAACTTATTCATAAATGATCTGAAGAAAGGGGTAAGCAGTGAGGCGGTAAAGTTTGTGGATGATGACTATCTTAAACAGTTAGGTAAGACAGAAGGAGACTGTGAAGAACTTCAAAAAGATCTCACCAAACTGAGTGATTGGGCAACAAAATGGCAAATTAAGTTTAATGTGGATAAGTGTAAAATAATGCATGTTGGAAAAAAATAACTCCAACTATACATATAATATGATGGGGGCTAATTTGGCTATGACAAATCAGGAAAGAGATCTTGGAGTTATCGTGGATAGTTCTCTGAAAACTTCCACACAGAGTGCAGCGGCGGTCAAAAAGGCAAATAGGATGCTAGGAATTATTAAGAAAGGGATAGAAAATAACACCCAGAATATCTTACTGCCCCTGTATAAAACTATGGTACACCCGCATCTTGGAATGGGTCCCATCTGAAGAGAGGTTAAAATGACTGGGACTTTTCAGGGGGGATATGATAGAGCAGTGGTCCCCAACCTTTTCAGGTTGGCGGGCACCAGGGGGCGGGGACACTTGCCCGCTCGGGGGCGGCCCCCCCAGCCGCATGCCCAGGGGCGGGGCCCCCCCCATAGCCACGCGCCCGGGGCCGGCGCGCCCCCCGTAAGCGCCGCGGGGCCGGGGCCAGGGCACGCGCGGTGCCCCCGGGGGCGGGGCTAATGCCGGAGCCGGAGCCGGCAAGGGCACGCGCGGCGCCCCCGGGGCCGGGACCGGCCATGCGCCCGGGGCTGGCACCTGCCAGCCCAGATTGCTCCGCGGGCGCATGTAAAGAGCCCGGCGGGCGCCATGGCGCCCGCGGGCACCGGGTTGGGGACCACGGTGATAGAGGTCTATAAAATCATGAGTGGTGTGGACAGGCTGAATAAATAAGTTATTTATTAGTTCCCATAATAGAAGAACTAGAGGACACCAAATGAAGTTAATGGGTAGCAGGTTTAAAACTAATAAAAGAAAGTTCTTCTTCACACAGCGTGTAGTCAACCTGTGGAACTCCTTGCCAGAGGAGGCTGTGAAGACTAGGACTATAACAAAGTTTAAAGAGAAGCTAGATAATTTCATGGAGGTTAGGTCCATAAAAGGCTATTAGCCAGGAGATAGAAATGGTGTTCCTGGCCTCTGTTTGTCAGAGGCTGGAGAAGGATGGCAGAAGACAAATCGCTTGATCATTGTCTTCGGTCCACCCTCTCTGGGGCACCTGGTGCTAGCCACTATCAGCAGACAGGATACTGGGCTAGATGGACCTTTGGTCTGACCTAGTACAGCCATTCTTATGTTGGTAGGGAGATCCAGGGCCTCCCTATTCCACCAGGTCCCAGTCTGGGGCCCTAATAGTGGTGGTGTGGTCCACCATTAACTTGGTGGGGAATAGGGATGTTAAATATCGGTTAACTGAATAGTCAAGTAACCTCATGAATTCTTATTGTTTAGTCAACTATTCTGTGTCACCAGGTGTGGCGTAGTGGGGGGGCTGTCTGCTCTGTAACCCCGGGGTCCCCCTGCACTGCGATGTGTGATTCCCACTGACTCACCCAAACGTGTATTAACCCAGACACCTAGGCTCAGCCTGAGGAGATAACAGGGGATTCCCAGGGGGAGAGACAAAGGGAGAGAGGTGGAGACCAACAGAAGGCTTGAGGGGAAGGGTCAGTTGCTGGCTGGGGAATATGAAGGAGTCAGCCTAAACTGAGGGCTGGAGGTCTAGGGGGGTGATGGACCCCCCCTCTAACCTAAAGGATCTGAGGCATCCTGGCCCATACTCCTATAGCCACATCATGTCTATGCTGTGTTGTAGCCTGGAGGAGAAATAAACCCTCTCTATTCTCTGGCTGGCAGAGTCTGTTCTTGCTGCTATGGGGCTGCAGGATTTGGGGGAATCCCGACTTGGCGTAACACTGGGGGTGGGGCCAACAGGCAGTGCACTCTGGCCCCACTCCTGTGGAGCCACCTACCACTCCACGCTGCTGCAGCAGCATGGGATGCCAGGTGGGAGCTGGCCCATGAGGGGAGCTGGTTTAAAAACCAGCTCCCCTCATGGAATGGCTGCCTGTTACTCTGTGCTACTGCCTCTGAGTGTGCAGCGTTGGTCAAAAAGGCAAATAGGATGCTAGGAATTAGTAAGAAAGGGATAGAAAATAAGACCCAGAATATCTTACTGCCCCTGTATAAAACTATGGCACACCCACATCTTGAATACTATGTGCAGATGTGATCCCCTCACCTCAAAAAAGATATTTTGGTCCTGGAAAAGGTTCAGAAAAGGGCAACTAAAATGATTAGGGGTTTGGAACAGGTCCCATATGAAGAGAGGTTAAAACGACTGTGACTTTTCAGTTTAGAAAAGAGGAGACTGAGGGGGGACCCAGCATGAACTGGGCTGCCTGCCCACACAGCTCCTAATATACTTGAAATGCAGAGCTGCAGTGCGGGTAGGTCCCCGACCCAGCGCAAGCCAGGACTGAGCCAGAATGCTGTCTAGCCTGCTAAAAAGTATACTGGCAGGGGAGGGGGAGGGAAATGCATGTAGTCTACAGCATTATTCGATAAGTAAAAGCTTATAGGTTAATCTACTATACTGTTACATCCTTAGTGGGGAATCATCTGCAACACGCCAAGTTCCACCGGATTCTCTCCAGGGCCCTGCCTCCTGATCCTTGACAGTGTCTCTGGTGTCTTGCTGGCTTTTCTCCTGGCCCAGTCCAACTGGCAGTTCGACTCCAGGCGCCCTGGCAGTACCTCCTTCACCTCCAGCCCAGACTGGGCCTGTCTGCAGGCCTTTATACTCAGGCTGAAGTCTGAGCATGCCTAGCAGGGCTGTGAGAGTGGAACGTCCTCATCCAGGTAAGTCTGGTTAAGCCTTGCTTTCCTAGTGCCCCATCACAGAACCTCTACTATGAAAATTGTTCTGGCATCCCTAACAATAGGCAGATATCAGGGTGGAAACTCACTACAGCAGTGTCATATGAACATCTTTTCTCACTTTCAGGTGGCATTGTAAATAATTGGCCAATATTATCTCCCATAGCTGTAAACAAACTTGTTTGTTTTAGAAATTGGCTGAACAAGAAGTAAGACTGAGTGGACTTACAGGTTCTAATGTTTTATATTTTATTTTTTAGTGCAATTTTGTAAAAACAAACAAACAAAAACCTGCATTTGTAAGTTGAACTTTCACAATAAAGAGATTGTGCTAACGTACTTGTATGAGGTGAATTGAGAAATACCATATATGTATTTCTTTTTTTTACAGTGAAAATATTTTAATAAAAACAACGTAAAGTGAGCACTATACACTTTATTCTGATCAATATATTTGAAAATATAGAAAACATCCAAAATATTTAAATAAATTACATTATATTATTGTTTAGCAGTATGATTAAAACTGTGATTAATCACCATTTTTTAAATCTAATAATTAATAATGGTATCCAGGTTAGTTAATTTTTATTTGCAGAAACATTTATGAAAAGTCAAATTGTGTTAGGGAGAATACTTCTGCAAATATCTAATTCATGCAAGTATTCACATGGCAATTATTTACCCAATCATGTGGAAAGATTTTTATTTACTTAACGTAAGAACTTAAGAACGGCCACACTGCATCAGACCAGAGCTCCATCTAGCCCAGTATCTTGCTTCTGACAAGAGGCTGGATCCAAATGCTTTAAAGGGAATGAATATCTTAGGGAAAGGATCAAGTGATCCATTTCCCGTAGTATAGTTTGAACTGCTGGCAATAAGAGAGTTAATGATACTCAGAGCATGTGGTTGCATCCTTGACCATCTAAGCTAATAGCCATTGATGCATTTATCCTTCTTAGCTACATCTTTTTTGAAGGCAACTATGCTATGACATTCAACCTCATCCCTAGCAATGAGTTTTGTGGGGTTATGCATTGTGTAAAGAAGCACTTCCTTATATTTGTTTTAAACCTGCTGCCCATTAATTTCCTGTAGCTGCTGCCTGAAGCTATCTGAGGCTCATGCTTAAAAAGACCTCCCTCTACAGCCGTGTCTCAGATGCTTCTCCACTGCCTATGTCCTTGAGGGCAGCAAACTTTTCTCACTGTCTGCTCTGGTTGCTCTTGTGGACATTACAGCCATGGAGCCAGACTTGCTGGAAAGCAGTCACAACCTCTTAGACCTGCTGCTGCACCTCCTGGTGCAGTTACTGAAGATTGCCCTTATGCACTGCAGGAAAAGGACCCACCACTCCCTGTGGGGCACCTCCTTTCCTCTTTTCACATGCTGCTCATGCAGCACAGCCCCTTTCACCCTCCCCTGAACACTGTGCACCATCTCTTCTGGTGCCAGGAATGGGGTAGTTGGAATTGGTCCTGGTGTAGGAGAAGGGGGGTTGGGCTCTGGGACTTCCTGAGAACCCTGGCAACCATGCAATTCTGTTTGTGTCCTTCTACAGGCCATCAACAACATCTGGCTGCGCAGGGTCATCATTCTGGGTGACGTGGACCTCACCGTGGCTGACTTCCCCACCATGGGCTTTCCCCAACTGCAGGGGGGTGGGATGGGGATGTTGATAGCACCCATAACACAATCCGGACCCCTGATCACCGGGCCTCTAATTATATCAGCTGGAAGGGTTACTTTTCAATCATGCTGCAGATCCTCGTGGACCACCGAGACTGGTTCACTTACATCAATATCAGGCGGTCAGGGAAGGCTCACAATGCCCGCATCTTCCACAACTCCAGCCTCTCCCAGAAGCTGGAGGAAGGCACTTTTTTCCCCCGACCACACTCTCAGGGTCAGGGGCGTGGACATGTCACTGTACATCATGGAGCCTACTCTCTGCTCCTCTGGTTAATGAGGCCCTACACAGGACACCTGGACCCCACAAAGGTCAGCATGGTGCTGCTCTAGGCCCACGTCCAACCTCCAGTCCTACCACTCCAGAACCACTGTAGGGAAAGGAGGCAGGCTATATGTTCCCGCTCAAGGCCCTCATGGGGTTGGCGGTGCCTGTGAGTCTCTCAGGGTTGGGAGGGTGATATGGGAGATGTGGCTCACACCCTAATCACAGCTGGTCCATTAGGTTTCTTGTTACTCTTCGTATACCTTGCTAGCTGCAATTCCAATTGTGCTTTTGCCTTCCTGATTATACCCCTTTATTCTCAAATAATATATTTATACTTCTCCCAAGTCATCTGTCTAAATTTCCACTTCTTATAAGCCTCCTTTTTGTGTTTAAACTCACCAAGGATTTCCTCCACCTACTATATTTGCTTTTCTTACTGTGCATCAGGATGCTTTGTTCCTGTGTCTTCAATAAGCCTTCTTTAAAATACTGCCAGCTCTCCTCGATTCCTTTCCCCTTCATGTTAGCATCCCAGGGGATCCTGCCCATCAGTTCCCTTAGGGAGTCAAAATCTGCTTTTTTGAAATCCAGAGGCTGTATTTTTTCTGCTCTCCTTTTTTCCTTTGGTCAGGATCCTGAAATCTACCATCTCATGTTCACTGCTTCCCAGGTTGCCTCCCACATCTTATTCCCCTACTAGTTCCTCCCTGTTTGTGAGCAGCAGGTCAAGCTGTGCACAGCCCCTGGTCGGTTCTTCAGCACTTGTACCAAGAAGTTATCCCCAACATTTTCCAAAAACTTCCTGGATTGTCTGTGTACTGCTGTATTGGTCTTCCAACAAATGTCATGTGATTAAAGTCCCCCACGAGAATCAGGGCCTGTGATCTGCAAGCTTCTCTTAGTTGTCTGAAGAAAGCCTCGTCTACCTCATCCATCTACCTGATCCGGCGGACTATAGCAGACACCAACCACAACATCACCCCTGTTGCTTCCACCTCTAAACTTAACCCATAGACGCTCAACAGGCTTTTCTCCCTCTACATGCTGGAGCTCTGAACAATCATACTGCTCTCTTACATACAGTGCAACTCCTCCACCTTTTCTCCCATGCCTGTTCTTCCTGAACAGTTTATACTTTTCCATGACAGTGCTCCAATCATGTGAATCATCCCACCAAGTCTCCGTAATTCCAATCAAATCATAGTTTTGACTGTGCCAAGGCCTTTAATTCTTCCTGCTTGTTTCCCAGGCTTCTTGCATTTGTGTATAAACATCTTAGATAACTAGTTGATCGCCCTACCATCTCCATTTGAATTAGGGGTCCTCCTTTGTTGCTCCTTCCTCCTTTTATTTCTTCCAGGTACCCCACTTCCCTCAGGGCTTAGTTTACCATCCCCCAACAAACCTATTTTAAAGCCTTATTTTGTCCGCGAACATGCTCTTTCCTCTCTTGGTTAGGTGGATCCCATCTCTTCCTAACAATCCTTGTGCCTGGAACAGAGTCCTATGATTGAAGAAACTAAAGCCCTCTCCAACACCACCTGTGCAACCACGCATTTACTTCCAGAATTCAAGAATCCCTACATGGATCTCTTCCTTCAACAGGCAGGATGGACGAGAACACCACTTGTGCTTCAAGTTCCTTGATCCTTCTTCCCAGTGCTACAGAATCTGCAGTGACCTTCCCAGGGTCATTCTTGGCCATATCATTGGTTCCTACATGGAAAAGCAGGAGGAGGTAGCAATCTGAAGGTTTGATATGTTTTGGAAGACTCAGTCACATCTTGAATCTAGCTCCTGGCAAGCAGCACACTTCAAGATTCCAAGTCTGGTTGTCAGATGGATGACTCCGGCCCTCTTAGGAGGGAGTCTCCGACCATCACCACCCGTCTTCTTCTCTTGGGGGCAGTGGTTGTAGAACCCCCATCCCTAGGACTACGCATCCCATGCCTACTGGTAAATGGGGTCTGTGACGGACTGGGCTGGGTCTGGGCACCGCTGAGGGTTTCTGCTCAGGGTGAATTGCTCAAAGCCAGGGCTACTTTCAGCCCTCGACTGGAGACCTTTCCCAAACAGGCCACAAACCAATCTCACAGAGTGCTTTGGCTGCGATCAGGCCAGCAGGAAGCTGCATGAGAAAAGCCCCTCAGACACCCCAGCTCTCCATGTGCCACAATCAGCCCTGGGCCTACACGCAAGTGAGGGGTTACAGAACCCAATCTCACCTACCCCGAATGGGTTCTTCCGGTCCCAAAGAACCAGCCACAAATCCCTGGTCAGTTTACACCTTGGATTTTACCCACAAAAAGCACACTGTGCCAGTCCTTTAAAATTTATAATCTAACGGTTTATTAATGAAAGAAAAGGTCGAGAGTACAGTTATCATATATATATATATATATAGATATATATAGTAGCCCAATGTCCGAGACTGTAACGCTGTAGCATTGAGTTGCCTCTAGGGGGCGCTGTTGCCTTCTACCATGGCACTTGGCTGACTTTTGCACCGCTCAGCTGGGCTGCCGCAGGGGAGCAAGTGGTGCAAGCGGCCATTTGGGCCCCATGCTGCATGGGGCCCGGGGCCCAAATGGCTGCTTGTGCCGTTTGCTTCCCTGTGGCAGCCCGGTTGATTGGCGCAGAAGTCAGCTGAGCACCACAGCAGGAGAAGAAGAGGGGCGGGGCGGTGACATACATGGCCAGGGGCGGGGCCAGGCCATGTACATAACCTTCCTGCCCCCCCTTCGCATTCCGCTGGGGCGCTCAGCTGACTTCTGTGCCGCTCAGCCGGGCTGCCGCGGGGGAGCCCAAACGACCGCTTGCTCCGACCCCTGGCCGTGAATGTCACCGCCCGACCACCCTAGCCGAGTGCCACGGTAGGAGGTGAAGAGTGGTGGGCGGTGACGTACATGCCTAGAGGGCGGGGCCTGGACAAGCATGCATCCCTGATGGAGACAGAGGAGACTGCAGGAAAGAGTGAGAGGCAGGAGGAGGAGAAGAGAAAGGGAGAGACGGAGAAAGAGGTAGAAGGCGGAGAGAGAGACAGGGAGGCAGGAGGAGGAGGAGAGAGACACGGAGCGAGAGACCGGCGGCTGAGGAGAGAAGACGGACGTGGAGGAGAGATCTGAAAATCCCGTCTGATGACGTGCTAATTGGCTAGTTAAGGAGATTACACTACATGCACCAATCCCCAAGTTCTTGATACAGGCTCTCAGCACAGATGTTATAAACTGCTAGCTTAGAAGTCTCTGGTGTACATCCTATGTCAGGATGGGTCTACAGTCCTTCCTGGTGCTCTGTCCCTCACAAAGCTGCATCTGGGATCAGTAGCAGAATTGAAGACACGATGGAGGCTGCTTCATGGCACTTTATATCCATTCCTAGTACCTTCCAATATCCCTGTGTCCCATGCCTGCAGCCATTAGATACTGACTGGTTCGCAGGTGTGTATTGGGCACCTTGAGAGCCACTGTCCTTGGGGCCATGCTAATTAGCAGAGTCAGTCATTGGACATTCCTTCCTTACAGCAGGCAGTCCAGGCCCACTGCTCTGTCCCAGACAGAGAACATCCACAGTACAAGCACAGAGTCCATACTCGTAACTCCACATATAAACATCATACAAGTACATGAGTAGCATACATAGAATCAGTAGAACATAAGCTTTCATCTGATACCTCACTTTGCTCCCTTTGTACATACTTTGGGGTGACCACCACCCTGTGGTAGCAGCCAGATCATTGCTGCACCCTTTAAAATCCAGTAACATGACACCAGTAGATGGGGTATCCTTCTGATCTCCTCCCTGGGAGGTCTCTGCCAAAGCATTCTCCACACTAGTGCCTGTGCAGAAAGCCTGAAAGCAGTTGCTTATCACCACCAGAATTGGCGATACTTGAGTTGGCTTCCTTCTCATTGGCTACGTCTAGACTGGCGTGATTTTCCGCAAATGCTTTTAACGGAAAACTTTTCCGTTAAAAGCATTTGCGGAAGAGAGCGTATAGATTGGCACGGATGCTTTTCCGCAAAAAAGCCCTGATGACCATTTTCGCGATCGGGGCTTTTTTGCGCAAAACAAATCTGAGCTGTCTACACTGGCCCTTTTGAGCAAAAGCTTTGTGCTAAAGCACTTTTGCCCGAATGGGAGCAGCATAGTATTTCCGCAAGAAGCACTGATTTCTTACAGTAGGAAGTCAGTGCTTTTGCGGAAATTCAAGCGGCCAGTGTAGACAGCTGGCAAGTTTTTCCGCAAAAGCACGTGCTTTTGCGGAAAAACTTGCCAGTCTAGACACAGCCCTAGAGGTTACAGGCTGCCAGTTTTCTTCCTTGTTCTGTACTGCCCTTACTGGTTCTTCAGCCTGCTGTGCCTGCAGTTTTCATCCTCTCTGATGGAAGGTAGGGTTGATACTTGGGCCTCCAGTCCTCTAATTTTTATTTCTTGCACTTAGTGCAGATTAAATCCCTTTTATCTCCAGGAGGAAAACAAATATGGCACATGCTATGCAGGTAACAACAGACCTATTACTATCCATACTGTAGGGCTACGTCTAGACTGGCATGATTTTCCACAAATGCTTTTAACGGAAAAGTTTTCCGTTAAAAGCATTTGCGGAAAAGAGCGTCTAGATTGGCATGGATGTTTTTCCGCAAAAGCACTTTTGCAGAAAAGCGTCCGTGCCAATCTAGACGCGGTTTTGCGGAAGAAAGCCCCGATCGCCATTTTCACTATTGGGGCTTTTTTGCGCAAAACAGTTTTCAGCTGTCTACACTGGCCCTTTTGCACAAAAGCATTTCCAGAAAAGGGCTTTTGCCCTAACAGGAACATCAAAGCATTTGCGTAAGAAGCTCTGATTTTGGACAGTAGAACGTCAGTGCTTTTGCACAAAATCAAGTGGCCAGTGTAGACAGCTGGCAAGTTTTTCCACAAAAGCAGCCTCTTTTGCGGAAAAACTTGCCAGTCTAGACACAACCCAGATGTTTATAAATGCCTCCTTGAAGAGCAGGAGAGAAATAAAATTCAAGAAAAAGACCACAAACCACCATGGGGTTCTGCTAGGGCAAACTCCTCCGTTGGCTGCTCACTGTATTTGCTCTGGCTGCCTTTTTATAAGGCAGCTGGGTAGGCCCGTCTCAAAGCCATGCCTCTAATGCAATCAGCTCCTGAAGGCCCACCTGGAACAAAGCACTCCCAATTCACACTTTTCAAACTGCCGCTCTTATCAAACTGCCAAACACACAGTCTAACAAATGTTCACAGATACTCACCTCACCCCACCAGCTCACAACATAGTGCCCCAAAAGCCACACTTACCTGAGCTCCTCTTAGATGTTTTCCAGGCAAACTCTCATGTTGGCTGCTGCCCTGTTCACCGCTAACCCAAACTCAACCCCCAAACTTTTTGCATAAAGCCTCCGCCTGAGCTGTTACTTGATTTGACACGTGGATTTTTCTAGAAATACAATAAACTGTAAGGCTGTGTCTACATTGGCGCGATCTTGCACAAAAGCAGCTGCTCTTGTGCAAAAACTTGCTGCCTGTCTACACTGGCCGTGTGTTCTTGCACAAGTAAACTGATGATTTGCAAATGATTCTCTGAAGCTTTGTAATTGTTTCAGCTGCATTACCTTTTAAAGTCTACACCTCTTTGTAATACCTTGCAATGTTGTACCTTTTTGTAACCTTCATCCACTCTGCTTGTAACTTGCTCTAAATTGCATTCTCCCCTGAGATATGGATATGTGTGTGTGAGTGGAGACTATTGTGTGTTTGGGATTAGAAACTGCAAGGCTGAGCATATTGAGTCAGGTGATGAGTCATCAGACCAATCAAGGAGACACACTTGCTCTGACATCTGGATCAAGGGAAGTCTGGGCATGCTCCCTGGTGATGAATGTAGATGAGTCACAGGAGTTGTACAGAGGCAATAAGAGAGAGCAGGAGGCAAAAGTCCTCTTTCTCAAGCTAGAAGTTCTCTTTCTTTTCTGACTAGCTCCCCAACTATGATCAGCAGACAGACCCTCCAGAATCAACATGCCTTGGCTCCTTCTGCAACCCATATGCCTGTGTAAGTGTGTGAGTGCCTGAGGGAAGGAATGAAAGTGTGTGAATGAGTGACTGAATATGTGTGTGTGTGTGTGAGAGAGAGAGAGAAAGCTGGTGTGTGTGTGAGAGAGAGAGAAAGAGAGAGCTGGTTCCCTTTTAGTTTAAACCTTTACTGGGAGCTCTATCCACGTTAGGTTAACCATATAATGCATATAGTGGAGTGTGTTACCAGATTTGCCCAGTACTCTGCGGTATGCTCATTTATCAGGGTTACTCTTATGGGACTGGGGGAAGGTTAACCATTCTATCAGTGTGCTGTTTGTGCTCTCATATGGAGCTGAATTCTCCCTGCTGCCAATTCCCCCTCCCACTGGAGCTCTTCTGCAGCTTTCCTTGATGCATGTCGCAGAGGATGGCCACACGCTCCCTCATGAGGTCCTCCTGGACTCTCCTGTGCTTGTAGCTCCCCTAGGGTCAGGCAGCTGCCTCAGTTGGCAGTGATCATCCCTCAGCGACGGCTGGTCCTGCTCTGGAGAATGAAGAGAGAGAGGTGGCCACTCATCCATGCAGGGACTGTCCCTGAAGCTATACCCTCCTCTGTAAGCAGTGAGCAACAGTCCTTGGGCCAGAGAATAGGCATGTCCCCACAGACAATTAGCCAAGGGAAGTGTCTGTCCAAACTGGGATCCCATGAGCAGGAAAGGGGCCTGGAAGAGCCTGGCCTTCCATGAGGCCCACATACACACCTGCTCTTGGCAGCACTGTCCATGGGAGTGGGTGGGGCCTCATGCAAGTAGGCATGCCTGGGCATGCCATGTGTGGCACTCCTCAGTCTGTGTGGGGCCGTGTGCCCCGCCTGCTTCCAGCGGTGGCTGGTGCTGGGAGAGCATCCCCCTGGGGGTCATACGTGTGTGGCCTTCCCAGAGCTTGTAAGCATGGTCCTGTGGATGCTCCGGGACTGCCTCCTGTTGCTACATGGCACAAACTGGAGCTGCACATGCTTCCACGGGCATAGAGAGCAGCACGATGTCCAGGCTGAGTGATGGTCACATCCCATCCCCTCTGCACCTGCCTCCCCCACTCTGTGTGTGAGACAAACTGAGATCACTCGCCTGATGATCCCTCCTCACTCTCAGAGGATGCCTGCAAAACATCCAGGGCCTGGGGTACCGGCTCCAGGGTGAGGGTAACTCTTGGCCATCCCCTCCTCCTCCTCCTGCGGCTCTTCCTTGTCCTCCTCCTCTTCACCAGGGAGCCCCAGGTGGGTGATGACAGGCATCTCAAGTCTGGAGTCCACCACCACAAGTGGGGAAGGGGCTAAACCACCCCCCAGGATTTGGTGGAGCTCCTGGTAGTAGGGGCAGGACTGGGGTCCTGCCCCGGAGTGAGAGCTATGTTCCCTGGCCCTGGCGTAGCTCCTTCACTTTGCTCTGTACTTATTCTAGTGTCCTGGAGGGATGGCCTCTCATGGCCAGAGCCTCAGCCACCCAGCGGTATATGTCCACATTCTGCCTCTGGAGCAGAGATCCTGCAGGGTCTCCTGCTCACCCCACAGCTCCAAACTTGGTGATTGTTGAACCTTGCAACTTCGTAATCTTTGTAACTCTCAGTCGCATTGCTTGTAACTTGCTTACAAACTTGCTCTTTGCATTTATAAGAACTGGGTGGCTCCTGTCACTCTGGCAGGGGTCTTTTCTCCAGGTTTGTCACTGAGGAGCATGCCCAGACCTCCCTCATTCCTGGTCCTTTGTTTGCTAAGTGCAGCCTTGTGTCTTTAATTACTCCCCTCCTGGCTCCACATGTTTTGCCTTGAGGGAGGTCTGGGCATGCTCCTCAGTGACAAATCTGGAGGAAAGACCCCTGCCAGAGTGACAGGAGCCACCCAGTTCTTATAAATGCAAAGAGCATGTGGCAGAAGCCCTCTTTCTGACCAGCTCCCAGGATCCATGGCTAGAGGCAAACATGGGGAGTCAATATGCCTTGGCCTGCTCTGCAACCTTTTGCCTGGGTAAGTGTGTGAGTGCCTGAGGGCATGAATGAATGTGTTTGAATGAACTAATGAAGGTGTGTGTTTGTGTGGGTGAGAGAGAGCTCAGTCCCCTTCTGTTTAACCCTATAGTGGCATTCAGTGACCGCTCAATCTCCTTGAGTTTCACCCTACAGTGGATTGATAATTCCTCATTTAGGGTGTGTCTAGACTACAGGGTTTTTTCTGAAAAAACTTCTGCATCTAGACTGCTGCTGCTTTCTTTCTAAAGTAAATTGAAAGAAAGCGGCAGTTTTTTTGACCGCGGAAAACCTCATTTTACAAGGAAGAATGCCTTTTTTTGAAAGTGCTCTTTCGAAAAAAGGTGCGATGTAATGCAAACTGTGCTTTTTTCGAAAGAGAGCATCCAGACTGCTTAGGTGCTCTCTTTCGAAAAAGCGGCTTGCTTTTTCAAAAGTACTGGTTGTAGTCTAGATGCTCTTTTTCAAAAGAGGCCTGCAGTCTAGACGTAGCCTTAATAAATCCACATGAGTATAACCCTGGGATGGTATCCAGTGACATTTGGAGTAACACTGGGTGCCTGCAGCTTTAAGAGCCGGCAGGAGACAGGAATTATAGAATTCTGATTAGTTTGGATGGAGCGGCCGCCAGGGCACCTGTGTTAGTTCCTGAAGGCCTCTTTTTTCAAAAGAACTCCCTTTTCCACATCCACCCCCACACACATCCGAAAGGCAAGTGTGGACGCTCCACAGGGGTTTTTGTGTAAAAACTGGCCTCCAGGGAAAAACACCAGTGTCCGTTTGGATGCTCCATAGCAGTCAATCACAACGCTCTTGTTCCTGTCTGCTGGTCCCTCTTAAAGGGGCAGGCACCCTGCACAGCCATTCCGGCAGGAAACTTGCCCACAGCCAGCTGCCTTGCTGTGGCGCTCTGCCGGCACAGATGGTGGAGCAAGCAGGTGCCTAAGACCCTGCTGGCCCTGACGGAGCAGCCACAGGACCCCCTGCTTCCCAGGGGCAGCAAGCGCTGCGCACCAGTGTGGTCAGGCACAGAAATTGTGACCCTCCTCAAATTGTGGGGTGAGGAGTAACTGCTCCAGGAACCCCGGGCAAACTGCAAAATGCCAAAATTTTCACCCGCATGGCCACATCCCTGACAGAGTGAAGTCACCCTGCCCGGACCATGGAACAGGTCCGGGCCAAGGTGAAGAAGCTCCATCAGGGATATGTGAGGGTGACGGAGTGGAGGGGACACTCAGGGGCAGGACCCCACATCTGCCCCTACTACAAGGAGCTCCACCACATCCTTGGGGGGGCAGAACCCTCTTCCCCTCCATTGTGCTGGACTCCGGGCTGGAGCAGCCCATTCTCCAGCGCCTGGAGCCTGTTCCCGGGATAGAGGAGCCGGAGGGCCAGGTGCAGCCGCCATCAGAGCAGGGGGACGAGGACCAGGAGAGCAGGACCATCACTCTGTCCCTGGAGCCTGGACATCTCCCAGGCCTCTGAGAAGGCTTGGGAGGGATCTTCAGGTATGTTAGTGCACGCACGCAGAGAGGGCTGGGGAGGTAGCTGCACAGGGGGCGGGAGGCACAGTGTCATGGGGGCAGCTAGGCCAGCACGTGCTACTGCAGTATGGACACATGACCACTGCAGCCAGCCCCTCAACCTGCCCAGGAGCCTGCTGCCAGCCTCATGCCTAGCCAAATGAGTCCTGCTCCCAGGGGGAAGGAGGTGCAGCCAGCTGCGAGCAGGCTAACAGCAAGGGCACAGGCACCACCCCACACACGTGCCAGAGTGCTGATCGCAGCACATGGGCATGCCTGCACATGAGAGGCAGCAGCCATTCCCACTGATAGCCCAGAGAGCTGCAGCTGTGCGTGCAGACCCCAGGGAGGGGAAGGCTGCTTTCGGCTCCTCTGCCACCCATGAGAGGATCCACTGCGGCTGAATGCTTCCCTTGCCTGCCTGTCCCTAGTGTGTGTGAGGGAAGGGGAAGGTGGGATAGGGCAGCACGGTCCTCTGGCCACCTTGGGGCCCTTGTGACACAGGGCGTGCTATGCAGGCCACACATGGCCTTGCACCTGGGACATCCCCTTCCTGTGGGTCGTGGATTGATGCGGTCGCTGCTTTCACAGGAGGGCATGGCCTCAGGGAATGCATGTGCAGGGGTGGACTGACCACCCCTCTCTCTTATGTCTTCTCCACAGTTGGAGCAGCCGGGACAGTGGGCCAGGCCACGCCACCACAGCAGCCACCTGCCAGACTCCATGGGAGCTGCAGACGAGCCAGTCCTGGGGAGGAGCTGATGCACCATCACATCGAGGTGATGCACGACATACATGCCACCCTGTCGCACTGGCTAAATGCTGACCTGGAGTGGTGGCAGCAGACATGGAGTGACCTGATGGTGCGCTGCAACACCCTGGTTGATATCCTGTCCCGCCCAAAGGAACAGGTGCCTGCTGCTCCCACCCTCCTGTTCCTCCTCCTATCCCCATGGCCCCCCGATCTGCCCACCCTGCCATGCCTTTCCTCCCTCCCCAGGCCATGCCTCTGTTCCCTCCCTTCCCCATGGCAATGTCTCCTCCCCCAGTCATGCCTATGGCCCCTCCTATGGTCCCTCCTCCTGCCCCCCACCAACCCTGGCCCCACTCCAGCTGCCCCTCCTGCCCACCCCATAAGCGTCCCCAGAGCTGCCCAACCCCAATGACGTCCCCGCACCTGAGGGGGGCTCAGCAAGCCAGCCCACCACTCCTCCCAGCCCTCAGCCCCCTCCCAGTAATGATCCCCCCTCCTAGTTCAGACACTCCCCCTCCCCCTGGCCACCATCATTTATGTTTAACAACTCCTTCCACCTCAGGAAGGGGTCAGTGACTTGTGAGTGCCAGATGCTCCTTGTGAGACATGTGCTAGGCTCAGCAGGGAAGCGCCCAGGTAAGCTATCTGCTGAGCCTGTGAGCTTGTGATCCTGGCCAGACCCTAGCAAAAAGGGGGAATTTATCCCGGCTGAGAATCCCTTTTAAACCTAGGCATTAATTCAACTCCAGAGTCATCAGGGATATGGGGTCATAGTGTAGCAGACCCTGTGTGTCCTTCTGAGGGTTGAGATCACATATTAGCAGGTGGAGGGGGAGAGTTCTGGGAGAAAACTTTTGTCTCCTGCCCTGTTCTGGGTACATCCTATCCCCAGAGCGTATGTGAGCCCCTCGCTGACAGGAATGAACCTCCCGTTGCCCTGGGTGGTGAGCCAGGTGTCTGGGCACTGAGCTTCAAGTTCTCCCTCTGTAGCACCTTCCCCCTAAGGCTGCCCAGTCCTATTGCTATTTATCCTCTGCCTTCCTGCCCCTGGGCCTCTCTCTCTAGGTCTCTGGGCAGGGAGGAAGCGCTGTCCATTCTGTCCTCACTCTGGGCTGCAGATGCTTGGTCTGTCTCAACACCCTGCACAGATGAACCCTGTCTTAGGAGGAGGTCCCCTGGACCCACCCCACCCCATCAAACTTGAGTGCTGGTGAGGCAAGAGACCTGCCCCACATGGAGGTGAAAGCTATTCCCATCTGGGTGACAGGGGCACTAGAGATGGAGACCTGGGCCTAGGTGCAGTTCCCCAGCTCTGGATCCCAGCCCTGGCACTGAGGCATCTGTCTCACTGAGCTACACTTGTCTTATTCCTAGAAACAGAGTCCATGCAAGATGCCCAGGACTCCTGAGTGCATTTCCTGTAGGAGGCCCCGTGCCCTCTGAGGCGAGGAGAGTGTAACCCTGGAAAACATTTCCATTGCCTGCCCCTCTCAGCTCTGCTTCTTCTAGCAGTGCCATGGGCCCCTGAATGCAAGGCCTGAACTGAGGGCCACAAAACCTCCAGTGTGCCCTAGAGGGGAAAAGGCCCAGCTGCTCGCTTCCATCAGGCCTTAATCTGGGAGAAAGGGACTGAAGGAGGTTCCGCTGAAGGGCAGAATTGGTGGAGGAGATGACAGATTCCAAGGATGCCCACTGTGGTCTGGGGACCCCACACAGGGATCAGACAAGGCCACCATTATGCTGCACCCAAGGTAGGAGGGGGTGCTGATCTAGAGGGAACAAGCACCTCTCTCCCCATTGTAACAGAAGCTTTGAGAGATTCTCCGTTGGGTTCCTGAGCCCCTCTGGGTCTATGCTTCAGGGTCTTTTGGGAAAAGGGGAACTGAGGTTTATGATCTGAACATGCCCCTGCAAGGCTCCTCTAGCTCACTCCTCCCCCCACCCTCACAGACACTGGAGAGAGACACTCCCTGCCAGGAGAGGTGAGGGAGGAAGGTAAAATGCTGATGGATGCAGAGGACACCAGCTAGGGAGAGTATCTAACTGCTCTACAAACTGCTTCTGCACCAAAAGTGTCAGGAAACCAGCTAGGCATTGGGACCCCCATAGAAATGAGCCCCCTCCCTTGAGACTTCAAGTAGGCGCAGTGGAACATGAGGGTGAGCATGCCTGCAATGTATATATTGGGGGATGAGTCTATGTTTATGCCTCCCAATGTTTTCTATCCCCAAGACAGCTCATGGAGACAATAGGGGCTGCAGAAGCTGCCACCTGTGTAAAAGCAGATTGATTACCACAGAAAAGGTACAACTCCCTAACCTAGCCTGCTCCTGCTTTTCAGCTATTGTGGGTCCTGACTGAGACGTGCAGCCCAGAAAGGGGGCCAGAGCACGTGCACCAGGTGGGGCAGCCACTGACACATCCCCAGAATATAGGGACATCTGGTAAATCCAGGAACTGGGGCTTCTGCCCCTTCCTGCATCATACTGCCCCCATGGGAAAACTTTGTACACACAGAAGATGTAAGGTCACACTGGTGGGGGTGGAGCAATGTGCTCTTCCCAATGTATGTTGGGTGGCCAAGGGGGAAGCCTTGGAGGCCCAACCTGAAAGAAGGGTGAACCTGGAGAGCCCACAGGGAAGATACATAGATTGTGGAGGCTAAGAAGTGGTTGACAGTGCTGTAGGAAAGGCCTGGTGAGAGGCCTGTAGGAAGGGCTGTAGGAAAGGCCTGGTGAGAGGCTGATATATGAAGGAACCCAGGGCAGTGGAGTGTTTGTGAGGATCTGAGTTTGCCTGATCACTATAGGGCCCTTGACTGGAATCCAGAGAAGAGGATTCCTGGTTCTCTGAACTGAGTTCTTCAGGCTATGTCTACACTACTAGATTATTATGAAATAAGTTATTCCTCTTCACAAGCAGGAGTTATTATTTCAAAATAACAAGCCCCTTATTGCAAAATAACACCCACTCTGTTATTTCCCAGTGTAGACATGCTGCCTTCAAAGACCCTGGAGACCAAAGGTGGAGGCATTGGTAAGTATGGACAGGTGTGAAGCTGTTGGACTTTGTTTATGGAGCTCTCAGTTACCCTGCAAGGGAGGGTCTACAAGTGATGTGGCAGGGTTATGCTAAATAATTGCCTGCACAGAGAGTCCTGGAGAGGGTTGCCAGCTACTCCACAGTACCAGGGTTGGTGACTGATAACTACAGCTGTTCAAAAAGTTGTAATTTCCTTCCATGGGAAATTCCTAACTCCTGGGGAAGGAAAAAAAGGGCGGGAGGGGAGAGATTGTTTCTGAACAAAAGCCTGAAATTTCCCATTAGAGGAAAAACCTGAAAAAAAAAAAATTGTTCTGGGAATGTCTAACTGAAGTTGAGTCAGACTAGAGCCCAGGCTCCAAGGCTCCTGGTGCAGCCATAGCTCTCAGGACTTGCAGACTCATAGTTCTCTGTCAGCAAAGAGGAAGAGCTGAACATCCTGGCTTGAGTTGAAACTCTGAGACTGCTAGTTTAGCTGGCAGGCCTGGGCTTCCTGGCCCCATGACTTTTTGCATGGCATGGTGGATCCTGGTTAGCTCATGGTGGGGTTGCTGGAATCACAGTCTCTGAAGGTTTGGATTCCCTAGCAGCCTGTCAGACAAGCTGGTAGCATAACAAACAGGGTCCCATTGGAACCTGATCATTTTGGGTCATAAGCTGGTGAAAACTCATGTTTCAGTAGAACACTATGTTGCTACTCAATAAGCATTTTCTGACCCCAAACCCTCCTTCACTAGAAAATTCCTGACCAGCTCTTTGCTTAACCCACTCAATGTGCACTCAGCATGAGCCTAAATACACAAGCCGCACAAAACTGCAGCCACTGGTGATGACACCCTCCTACTGCTCCTGCTTCACCCTGAGCAGTCTGGGCTCCACAGAAAGAAGTCGGGCTTGTTCTCTGCACTTCCAATGCTGCTGATCGCAGTGGTAACAAATCCTGGTCTATGGATTTAGTGCAATGGCTAAAATTGGACCTGCACATCATTGTGGGGTTGAGTTTTAAAGGGATTTTTTCCCCTGTCAAATTTTCTTAATTGTTTTTTAAAATGAGCAGCAATTGAGGCTCTGTATTTATTCTCCTAATAAGGCAAAATCCTTATTCACACTGTTCTGCCCTATGCCGCAGAAGGCGATTACATGATGATCTGAGGCTGAAGCGAACGTGACATCAGAAGCGGACTCGTCATTCATATATGGTCACAGCTGTAGTTTTAAGATTGTATTGGATGTTTTGACTGCATAAAAGTTTAGATAAACTCTATGATAATGGCTAAAAAGGTGAATGTTGTTTCTATTGGTTCTTTCTGGCTGTTGATGCCAGCACCTGAATCTATATATTCCCCTGCAACTGCTTTGCTGTCACTTGTGAGATGCAGAGAAGCCCTGGCAGGTGCTCTGGTGCAGCCAGTGCAGTGTCAGGAGAAGTCGTGTCAGGATGGGAACGAAGGAACATCTCTCCAGTCAGCTGCTTTGGCTGATTCTCCTCTCCCTTCAGGGCCCTGTGGGTAAGTGCCTGCTTTATTTCCCTTACTTAGCCGAGCAGACTAGAACTAGCAAGTCAGTTTCAGTTCCACTAGAATTTCTTTTTATTCCAGAAGACAGTGAGAGAAAGAGCAAGAGTTAAAGTAAATTTATGATTCCAGTGATCTCCTGTACATTATCCTTAGAGGTAGGGGGAGGGGAGGGGACCGCGCTGGTTATAGATCGGCAATAATGAAAAATTTGACTCCTAGTCACAGACTGAGAGTACTTTATAAGTTATCCCATTTTTGTAGCCCTGTGAGCACAGAGTTGACTTTAGTGACACTAATGCTCTGATGCTTAAAAATTCCCAATAAACAAAAAGCCAAAGGAATTAAAAAAGGGGAGGGTCAAGGGAACTGTAGCTTTATGTCCCTGGCCAGCTCTGTGCCTCTGCATGAAACTTGTAACTAATTGCATGAGCATAGACCATACATCTAAAATAGTGTTACTGTGCTGTGTGTGTCAAACATACTGGGTCAATTTCAACGGCATTTGAATGACCTATGTACCAGGACTTTGAATGTATAGTAATAGTATATGGCTGTGAATTGCTGCAGTGTCAGATGCTGCTGTTCTGGAGCTGAAGTATAAACCAGTTAAGTTGAAGATGAGAATCAGTTTTTAGAAACCTCAAACATTTTGCTAGAGAAAAACAGTGGTATCACACCTGGTATGTATAGATCACAGATAGCTCTGCAATGTCTCTCTGCCTGGGAGGGTAGGAACTGGGAATTCCAGAGCAAGGGTTTTTCTAGAGCAGCTAATGTGGGATTTATATGTCAACTTGCCAAGAAATTCAAACAGAATTAACTAGAGTTTCAAGAAATCAAAACCAAGAAACTGGAAAGGATTTCATGGCTATTTTCATTATATCAAAAAATTCTTATGAAAATTAGTGCCCATCTCTCTTCCTGACATTGGTGAGACCTTTGCGATGGGAGCAATCCCAGTGGGACTGTGTAGTCAGTGGGATGATGCCTATGAGCAAGGGCTCACCAGTGCTGCACAGTCAGGTCTTAAATAAATATAGGAATTCAAAGACGGAGAGGACACAAATGCACCAGGACCTGCAGATTGAAGGGATTTAAAAACAACATGGCCATCTTAAAATAAACTCCTCAGTCTAGGGTGAGTCTCGGAGAGGCAGCCATGTTAGTCTATAGCTGCAAAAACAATGAGGAATCCTGTGGCACCTTAGAGACTAACTGATTTATTAGGGCACAAGCTTTTGTGGGTAAAATCCACTTCATCAGATGATTTGGACTCCTCATTGTTTTTGCACTCTAGAGCAGTTAATGAAAGCTCCCTTCCAACACAGTTCTTTAAGACAGGTGTAACTTTAAACACGTCTTATTATCCCCTGTGATTAAGTGCTTTGCTAGATGAGGACCATCAAGTACATGGCATTGGTGTCCAGTGATGATGCCAAGCCAGTGTCTGAATTCTAATGTATCAGCATTGCAAAACACGAGCCTCTGCATAACATAACCATTGGTTCCAGAGCATCTAAAAGGTACACTTCCCCCACACCATCTTCCCCAGTCACACACACACACAACCACCCTACCAATTAACAATCAACATTAACATAATGCAGAATTCCAAATACTTAAAACTGACCTATTAAGAAAGCTCACTAGCAGCATCCAATTAATCTTGGACATGTCAGACTGATGCGTCCACCTGTGGATCTCTCCCCACATATCAGCAGTGCCACTGTTGTCAGGCAATGCTAAGTTTATTAGCTGTGGTTGTACCATGTCTAAGGATTCAACCTGCTGTGGCTGTTGCCCGTCTGAGACCCTCTTGGGACAGATGGCAGACACAATGCACGTGTCTTCCTCCCTTCTGAGATTTGGAGAAGGAGTTGCCTATTCCTCTTCAATGTCTGGAGTGACAACTTCACATGATTATGGGGTTATCTCTTGTAGGGTGACCAGATTTCTGGATTTTATTGGGACAGTCCCCAAATTAGGGTTTGTCTCATATGCAAAGTATTAAGCCAGTTATTCTCAACCCCATTCTGATTTTTCATATTTCCTATTTGGCTACCCTAATCTCTAGTGATACCACTGCTGTTTGCAACCATAAGAACATAAGAATGGCCATACTGGGTCAGACCAAAAGTCCATCTAGCCCAGTATCCTGTCTGCTGACAGTGGCCAATGCCAGGTGCCCCAAAGGCAGTGAACTGAACAGGTAATGATCAAGCGATCTCTCTCCTGCCATCCATCTCCACCCTCTGACAAACAGAGGCTAGGGACACCATTCCTTACACATACTGGCTAATAGCCATTAATGGACTTAACCTCCATGAATTTATCTAATTCTCTTTTAAACCCTGTTATAGTCCTAGCCTTCACAACCTCCTCAGACAAGGAATTCCACAGGTTGACTGTGCACCGTGTGAAGAAGAACTTCCTTTTACTTATTTTAAACCTGCTGCCCATTAATTTCATTTGGTGGT
This sequence comes from Pelodiscus sinensis, assembly GCF_052426305.1. Classification (NCBI taxonomy): domain Eukaryota; kingdom Metazoa; phylum Chordata; order Testudines; family Trionychidae; genus Pelodiscus; species Pelodiscus sinensis. The sequence continues at coordinate 142,006,606 of NC_143052.1, read as the reverse complement.
CCCCTACTTCTTATATTATAGGAACAGGTAAATAACTTTTCCTTATTCGCTTTCTCCACACCACTCATGATTTTGTAGACCTCTATCATATTCCCCTTTAGTCTCCTCTTTTCTAAGATGAAAAGTCCTAGTCTCTTTAATCTCTCTTCATATGGGAACCGTTCCAAACCCCTAGTCATATTAGTTGCCCTTCTCTGAACTTTTTCTAATGCCAATATATCTTTTTTGAGATGGAGATCACATCTGTATACAGTATTCAAGATGTGGGCATACCATGGATTTATATAAGGGCAATAAAATATTCTCCGTCTTATTCTCTATCCCTTTTTTAATGATTTCTAACACCCTGTTTGCTTTTTTGACTGCCGCTGCACACTGCGTGGACATCTTCAGAGAATTATCTACAATGACTCCAAGATCTCTTTCCTGATTAGTTGTAGCTAAATTAGCCCCCATCATACTGTATGTATAGTTGGGGTTATTTTTTTCCAATGTGCATTACTTTATGTTTAGCCACATTAATTTAATTTGTCATTTTGTTGCCCAATCACTTAGTTTTGTGAGATCTTTTTGAAGTTCTTCACAGTCTACTTTGATATTAACTATCTTGAGCGATTTAGTATCATCTGCAAACTTTACCACCTTTCTCTGTTTACCCCTTTTTCCAGATCATTTATGAATAAGTTAAATAGGATTGATCCTAGGACTGACCCTTGGGGGAACACCACTAGTTACTGTCGTACTTTAGTGTTCTGTACTGTCAGTGTTAGCATTGTCTGGCCCAGGTCGTCCTGGCGCGTTCCTGATAGGACCTCTACTCTGTCGGTCATGATAAACTTTTGGCTGGGTGTGTAACAATCGGTGCTCCCTTTATCTAAAGTGTTAGACCCCATGCACTTGGGTCAACACAGGAGATCTCTGAAAGCCCCCAGAAACGACAGAAGCAGGCAAGGTTTGAAATCAATTGATCAGGTTTATTGTCAAATGCGAAGCTCTAACAGTTGGTAACAGAGGGTATGTCTACACTACAATGTTAGTTCGAACTAACGGACGTTAGTTCGAACTAACATTCATAGCCGCTACACTAGCGCTCCGCTAGTTCGAATTTGAATCGAACTAGCGGAGCGCTTAGTTCGAACTAGGTAATCCGCATTTTACAAGGATTAAGCCTAGTTCGAACTAGCTAGTTCGAATTAAGGGGTGTGTAGCCCCTTAATTCGAAGTAGTGGGAGGCTAGCCCTCCCCAGGTTTCCCTGGTGGCCACTCTGGCCAACACCAGGGAAACTCTATGCCCCCCTCCCGGCCCTGGACCCCTTAAAGGGGCACGGGCTGGCTACGGTGCCCGTGCCAGGTGCAAGCCTGCCAGCACCCAGCCAGCAGACGCTGCACCTGGCACGGATCGAGCCACCCACCCGATGTCCCCCAGCTCACCCCCTCTTCCCGGGACCAGGCTGGCGGCTCCCGGGACCTTGCCCTGGACCGCAAGAGGCGGGCACCTTCCTGGGCTAGTGCGGACATCGTGGACCTCGTCCACGATCTCCGCACTAGGCACAGGAAAGTGGCCCTCTAGGGCAGGAGAGCTGCCAGCCTGGCCACCCAGGAGCAGGTGTGCATGAAAATCAAGGGGGTCCACTGAGACCCCCGACCCTGAGCCCTGAGCTTACAATGGCCGTCCTGGGTCAGACCAAAGGTCCATCTAGCCCAGTAGCCTGTCTGCCGACAGCGGCCAACCCTAGGGACCCTGGAGGGGATGGACCGAAGACAGTGACCAAGCCATTTGTCTCGTGCCATCCCTCTCCAGCCTTCCACAAACTTTGGGCAGGGACACCACTCCTACCCCCTGGCTAAGACAACTCCATGGACCCAACCTCCATGACTTGATCTCACTTCCCTTTCAACTCTGTTCTAGTTGTAGCCTTCACAGCCTCCTGCAGCAAGGAGTTCCACAGGTTAACTATTTGCTTTGGGAAGAAGAACAACTTTCTCTTACTAGTTTCAAGCCTGCTACCCATTGCTTTCCTTTGGTGTCCTCTAGTCCTTCTTTAGGGGAACTCATGAAGAACTTTTCTGTGTGCACCCTCTCCACCCAACCCCTGCTTTTAGAGACCTCTATCCTGTCCCCGCTCCATCTCCTCTTTTCTAAGCTCAACAGTCCCAGTCTCTGTAGCCTCTCTTCATATGGGACCTGTTCCCAACCCCTGATCATGTTAGTTGCCCTCCCCTCTCCCAGCCTTTCTCTTCTCCTCTCCCACCTCCTTTTCCCAGTCTCCCCCAGTTTTGTTCAATAAAGACAGAGTCAATGTTGGAAGAAACGTTATCTTTATTTTGTACATCAATAAGAAGGGGGGCTAGGGAAGGGTAAGTGGAAGGAGGTGAGGGAGGAATGGGGTACGAGCCCCCGATGGGGAGGACTGGGCTGGCTCTGTGGGCTTCTGGGGGTGGAAGCTCTCCTGCAGCCCCCCGATTGCCCCCTCTCCCCAGATGGCAGCCTGCGGCAAGTGCAGCCGGGCTGATGGCCAAGTGCTGTGATGTGCCCAGTGTGGGTAGTCCGGGCAATCCAAGCCAGGACTGCTTTGCAAGCGGGGCACCCCTGAGAACTGTCTGTCCGGGGTGGGGGTCGGGACCCTTTAAGCGCAGCCCTCGGCTAGCCTGAGACAGCATCTCCACGCTCTAAGTCCTCCTCTGATGCCCTGCCGGCACTGCTTCCAGCCATCCTTAAGCCCTGTTCAGGGTCCACTTAATGTGGACTTGCTAGTTCGAATTAGCAAAACGCTAATTCGAACTAGTTTTTAGTTCTAGACGCGTTAGTTCAAATTAGTTTAGTTCGAATTAACTAAGTTAGTTCGAATTAGCGCTGTAGTGTAGACATACCCAGAGATCCTACAATGTTACACCATTGTGCCTTTGGACTGCGTTGACAAGTTACCAACACCAGGCAGGCCTATTGCCATATAACAGATATTAACAGCGGTCAGACAGAGTTAAGCCACTGTGCATTCTGTAAGTTTAGGCAATGACACCTGCCATTCAAGTGCCTAGTGCACCCCCCCCCCAAGATCGGCCGGAGAGCACCCTCTGCGGTGTCCTTTTATAGAGAGGTACAAACAACTTACATCACTTCTTTATGTACCAGGTTGCCATCCTCTGTTGCCTAGTTATCACCCCTCATCTTATGGAAGGGGGGCTTATTTACTATCCTTCATGCTGTCAGTCTCGACCCGGTCCTGAACCTAGGTCAGTACGTACATTAGTTTTTGGGGAGTCTTTGTACCAAGACATTTCTTATTAAGATGTTCCACTACTCCCCTTTGGCTTACAATCTGTACCCAGTGCCTCCCTATGTCCTTCCATGCTCGACCTAACTTACACAATCACACAATTATCAATTTCTTCCTCTTTCTTGTCTCCTGTGTTACTGAACCAAAGTCTTGCTCACTAGATTGCAGGCCTATTGCTGTTTTCATGTTACAGGCCTCTATTTAGGCCTGCTGACTCCATGTTACTGACCCTAATCTTAGTACAGTTACCTTTCTCCATTCTGAAAATTTACCCTTTATTCCTACCCTTTGTTTCCTGTCTTTTAACCAGTTCTCAGTCCATGAAAGGATCTTCCCTCTTATCCTGTGACAACTTAATTTACGTAAGAGCCTTTGATGAAGGACCTTGTCAAAGGCTTTCTGGAAATCTAAGTACACTATATCTACTAGATCCCCCTTGTCCATATGTTTGTTTACCACTCCAAAGAAATCTAATTGATTAGTAAGACATGATTTCCCTTTACAGAAACCATATTGACTTTTGCCCAACAAATTATGTTCTTCTATGTGTCTGACAATTTTATTTTTTACTATTGTTTCAACTAATTTGCCCGGTACTGACATTAGACTTACCAGTCTGTAATTGGTGGGATCACCTCCAGAGTCCTTTTTAAATATTAGTGTTACATTCGCTATCTTCCAGTCATTGGGTACAGAAGCTGATTTAAAGGATGGGTTACAAACCATAGTGAATAGTTCCGCAATTTCACATTTGAGTTCTTTCAGAACTCTTGGGTGAATGCCATCCGGTGCCAGTGACTTGTTCCTGTTAAGTTTATCAATTAATTCCAAAACCTCCTCTAATGACACTTCAGTCTGTGACAGTTCCTCAGATTTGTCACCTACAAACAATGGGCCAGGTTTGGGAATCTCCCTAACATCCTCAACCATGAAAACTGAAGCAAAGAATTCATTTAGTTTCTCTGCAATGACTTTATCATCTTTAAGTGCTCCTTTTGTATCTTGATTGTGCAGGGGCCCCACTGGTTGTTTAGCAGGCTTCCTGCTTCTGATGTACTTAAAAAACATTTTGTTAGTACCTTTTGAGTTTTTGGCTAGCTGTTCATCAAACTCCTTTTCAGCTTTTCTTATTACATTTTTACATTTAATTTGGCAGTGTTTATGCTCCTTTCTATTTTCCTCACTAGGTTTTGACTTATCCTTTTTAAAAGATGACTTTTTATATCTCACTGCTTCTTTTACATTGTTGTTAAGCCATGGTGGCTCTTTTTTAGATCTTTTACTGTGTTTTTTAATGTGGGGTATACATTTAAGTTGGGCTTCTATTATGGTGTGTTTGAAAAGTGCATCTTGCAGGGATTTTACTCTAGTCACTGTACCTTTTAATTTCTGTTTAACTAACCTCCTAATTTTTGCATAGTTCCCCTTTCTGAAATTAAATGCCACAGTGTTGGGTTGCTGAGGTATTCTTCCCACCACAGGAATATTAAATGTTATTATATTATTGTCACTATTTCCCAGTAGTTCTGTTATAGTTACCTCTTGGACCAGATCCTGTGCTTTACTCAGGACTAAATTGAGCATTGCTTCTCCCCTCGTGAATTCCGGTACCAGCTGCTCCAAGAAGCATTCATTTAAGATATCGAGAAATTTTGGCTCAGCATTTTGTCCTGAGGTGACATGTATCCAGTCAATATGGGGATAATTAAAATCCCCTACTATTATTTAGTTTTTTATTTTGATAGCCTCTCTAATCTCCCTTAGCATTTCATAGTCACTATTACTGTCCTGGTTAGGTGGTCGATAATATATCCTACTGTTATATTCTTATTAGAGCATGGAATTACTATCCATAGCGATTCTATGGTACATGGTGATTCATTTAAAATTTTTACTTAATTTGATTCTACATTTCCTATCACATATAGTGTCACTCCTCCCCCGCCCCATCTTGCACAAACTGCTCTGTCCTTCTGATATATTTTGTACCCCAGTATGATTGTGTCCCATTGATTGTCCTCACTCCACCAGGTTTCTGGGATGCCTATTATATCAATATCGTCCTTTAAAATGAGGCATTCTAGTTCACCCATCTTATTATTTAGACTCCTAGCATGATCCATGGATGATAATCATTTGTTTGAAGTACATCTGGGGATTTGAATACAGTCCAGAATTGTGCCAGAAGAGGCAGGGGAAGGAAGAGGATGCAGGTGGGCTTCTGTATGTTTCCATGAAGTCATAACAGTACATGAACCTGTACATTCCCATGCAGACGGAGGCCAGCGTGATGTACTGGAAAGGATAGTGTCAGGGGGTCCGCACCCCCGTGCGCCTCAGTGCCCCCTGACTGTCTTCATATAGCCCATCTCAGGGCAGAATACAGTCTGTATGGGTTGCTCATCATAGGCACATGGGCTTATCTCCGTGGCCCTGCTTACCTAAGTCAGGCTGCCACCTGTCTCCACGCCCGGGCCTTTCCTTCGACCCCTCCTCAGGGTAGCCTTAGCTGGCCTTCTCCCAGCTCTCACTGGCTAGCCCCAGCAGGTCTCCCTCCGGGGAGCTCCTGCTTCCTCCACAGCCAGTCCCTCACTGGCCCCTCTCCCCATCCTGAGCAACCTGGGCTTCTCTATATATACACAAGCCAGCTGTGCTCCTACTCGCCCTAATGGATTCAGCTGGCTTCTACCAGCCATTTGTGCAGTCCTGGATCTTTGCCAGCTGGGCCCTCTCTAGCCCTAATTAGCTCCCGCTGGCCTTCTCTCTGTTAGCCCCGGCTCCGGGCCGGAGTCCGAGTATTAAAGGGCCAGTGCAGGGCAGGCGCCCTGTCACACACCTTCCCCTTCGGACCGAGCTTCCCTTCTTCGGCCGGCCTCCACCCGGCCTCCCCTATGCCCTCTCTCAGGGTCTGGTTTCTCCTCCTGGCCCCACCACCGCCAGGTCTGCCCTCGCTGCCTCAGAGCACGCCCCACAATGTCGGAGTGTTGGCCGGTGCACTCCCCAGAGGGCCACCCCGTCAATGTTAGTGTGGGGCGGCAATGCCCCATCGCTCACCCCCTTTTCCAGCACTCCAGCCCTTCCCGCCAGCTCGTTAGTCTCTATGGACCTAGAAAAAAAGTCGGCATTGTTATGGGCTTTCCCCGGTCTGTGGCAGACCTCAAACTTATATGGTTGTAAGGCCAAATACCACCTCATAATCCTAGGGTTGGTCTCCTTCATTGTCTGCAGCCATCGTAAGGGCGCATGGTCCGTTACTAATGTGAACGTTCCCCCTAGCAGGTAATAGCGCAGGGTCTCTATCGCCCACTTAGCTGCTAGGGCCTCCTTTTCAATCGTGGCATACTGTTGTTCCCGTGGGAGTAATTTTCTACTTAAATACAGGATGGGGTGTTCCTCCCCTTCCTGCTCCTGTGACAGTACGGCTCCGATCCCTCTATCTGACGCATCTGTCTGTACTACAAACGGTTTTGTAAAATCGGGTTGATGGAGAACCGGTGACTGCGTCAGTTGGTATTTTAACGCTCTAAACGCATTTTCGCACTGCGAGGTCCACTGGACTCTTTGGGGTCTTGTATTCTGGGTCAGATCTGTCAAGGGCGCTGCAATCGTGGCGAAATTGGGTATAAATCTCCGGTAATATCTGGCTAGACCCAGAAACTGGCGGACTTGCCTTTTTGTGGTGGGGGCTTTATAATCTCGCAGGGCTTGCACCTTGTCCACCTGGGGTTTTATCCTTCCCCGTCCCACCCGGTAGCCTAGGTAGGACACCTCTCTTTGTCCAAAATGGCACTTACTTGGGTTAGCCGTGAGCTTGGCCGTGGCCAGCGCCCCAAGGACCGCCTTCAAATGCCGCAGATGTTCCGTCCAGGTTTCACTAAAATGACAATGTCATCAATGTATGCGGCCGCATACTCACGGTGTTCCTGTAGTACCCTGTCCATTAGCCTCTGGAACGTTGCTGCCGCCCCATTCAATCCGAAAGGCATGGTGTTGAATTGGAACAGGCCAAAAGGCGTGGCAAACGCAGTCTTGCTCTCTGAGGCGGGTGTCAGGGGAATTTGCCAGTAGCCTTTGGTTAGGTCTAGCGTAGATATGTAGTGGGCCTTGCCCAGCCGCTCCAGCAGTTCGTTTACTCGTGGCATAGGATATGCATCAAATCGCGAGATTGCATTAATCTTCCGAAAGTCTATGCAAAATCGTATAGTGCCGTCGGGTTTAGGCACCAATACAATGGGGCTACGCCACTCACTCTTAGATTCCCTGATCACCCCCATTTGCAGCATCCGCTGCAGCCCTTCCTGAACTGGTCTCCACATTTTCCGGGGCAGGGGTCGTATGTGGTCCCGGATCTTCTTACCTGGGGTTGTCGCAATGTGGTGACTCATCAAGGGGGTCTTACCCGGTTGTGTGGTTAGGACCTGGTCAAAATCCCGAAGGAGGGAGTTCAGCTCCTTCTGCTGTTCTTCCGTCAGTTCGGCCCCAATGTGCGCTGTCCCTTCTGCCTTCAAGTCGCCTCCCCAGGGTCCGAGTTCCGGTTCTGGTGGCTGTAAGGTAATAAGCATACCCTCTCGGGCGTTCCACTTCTTTAGTAAATTGACATGATAAATTTGTTTGTCCTTTCGTTTTCCCGATAATTTGATTTCATAATCCACTGGGCCTACCTGCCGTAGAACCTCAAAGGGCCCTTGCCATTTGGCCAACAATTTTGAGTCTGGCGCCGGTAATAGCAGGAGTACCCTGTCCCCCGGTTGGAATGTCCTGGGTTTGGCGCCCCTGTCATAATACTGGGCTTGCTTATTTTGGGCCTGAAGGAGGTTCTCCCTAGCTAGCTCCCCTACAGTCCGGAGTCGCCTTTGCAAGTCCAAGATATAGGGCACTGTACCCGTCACCCTGGAATCCTGTTCCTCCCAGTTCTCCCGCAATAAGTCCAGGATCCCCCGGGGTTGGCGGCCGTAAAGCAACTCAAATGGAGAGAATCCCGTTGAGGCTTGGGGCACCTCTCGTACCGCAAACAACAGTGCCGGTAGTAATAAGTCCCAATCCTTTGGGTCGAGCTCCACAAACCGCCGCAACATACTTTTTAATGTCTTATTGAAACGTTCAACAAGTCCATCTGTTTGCGGGTGGTAAACTGAGGTACGCAGGGTCTTAATGTTTAAGAGGCGGCAAAGCTCCGCCATCAGTTTGGAAGTCACATTGGTCCCTTGGTCAGTTAATATCTCCCTGGGGAGTCCCACCCGGGAGAATACCTGTACCAATTCACGCGCCAGCGTCGCCGCCAACGTGTTCTTAAGGGGGACCGCCTCAGGGTATCGGGTGGCATAGTCGATTATGACCAGTATATACTGGTGCCCCCGTCGGGACCTCTCCAGGGGACCTACCAGATCTAAAGCCACCCTGTCAAATGGCACCTCCACCACGGGAAGAGGGACTAGAGGGGCTTTCGGCACTCCTCCCTGAGCCGTCCGTTGGCATTCAGGGCAGGACTCACAGAAGTCTCTGACCTCTTTATAAATCCCCGGCCAAAAGAACCGCTGCATTATGCGTTGTAGGGTCTTCTCTCGCCCCAAATGTCCAGCCCAGGGGTTCGCATGTGCTAGGTCTAATACCTGCCTCCGATACCGAGCGGGAACCAACAACTGGCTAACCTCTGTCTGCCCGTCGGTCGACCGGGCGATCCGGTATAGTCGATCGGCTCTTACCTCGAATCGCGGTGCTGGTCGAACCGCTGCCCCCGTGCTGGGGTCCCCAGTCTCTCTTGCCCCTTGTTCCCAGGCATGGGTTAAGGAGGGATCTTCCCGTTGGTCTCTCATGAAGTCCTCATCCCCTCCTATTTCCTCCGAACTGAGGATTTTCTCCGGGCACGGTTCCTCCTCGGGACCTTGGGGTGCTCCCCTTTCCCGGCCTTCCGTCCCTGCTGGTGATGGTGGCCCCTGCTTCTCCCAGTCTCGCAGGATGCGTCTGAAACCCAGCCAGTCCCGGCCCAGTAGCACTGGGTACACCAGCTTTGGGGCCAACGCTACCCTGCAGATCACCTCATCTACCCCATCCGACAACCGGACCCAACCCGTGGGGTAGGTGCTAACATCCCCATGGATGCATTGCATTGATATGGATCCCCCGGCCGCCTCCCACTCTGGGACCAGCTCGGATCGTACCATTGTCTGGCTGCACCCCGAATCTACCAGGGCGGTCACTGGCCTCCCCTCTAGCCATACCTGTCGGGTGATCTTTGTCCCGTCCCGCAGTCTTGCCCGTAGGTCAGCAGCCATCACCTGTCCATACGCACCCTCTGTGTGGGGGTCGTACCTTCGCTGGCCGCTTGATGGTCCCCGCCCCTCACGCTGCGGGGTAGGACCCCAGTCTGGGCTCCCTTGCGCGTTGGTTTCGCCCGGGCCCAAACCGCCTTCCGCCCGTCTCCTAGTTTCTCTTACCATCCCGGGTCGGTGGTTCTGAGTCCTTTCCCTGGCGGTTGGTTGCCGCCACCTTCCCCAGGTCCTCTCAGGGCACAGCCTCCGAATGTGGCCCGGCTTCCCGCAGGCCCAACATGTCCGCGCCTCCCCTGTTGTCTTCACAGGGGCTGCTCTCCCTTTATCCCTATTAGCTGGGGGGGGCCTCCTGGCTCCCACCCCGTAGGGACACTCCCTCCTCAGGTGTCCCCTGTGCCCACAGGCAAAACAAGTTCTCAGGCGCGGCCCCAGCCCCCAACGCTTGGAGCCTGGTTTGCTATGGAGCTCGAGGTCACCCCTTTGTCGTGGCCTGCTCCCCTTTTCCCAGGGCCCCGCCTGTAGGGCCTCCCAGGCCCTCCAATACTTATTCATCATCCACTTTTTTTTTTTTTTTTTTCCCAACTCCCCGTTCCAGTCCTGTGGTCTACCGACCACTATTTACTCGCAATAAACCCCTTTTCTGTCAGGGTGGGGTTATACTGCCCACATTCTCCACCATCTGTCAGGGGGTCCGCACCCCCGTGCGCCTCAGTGCCCCCTGACTGTCTTCATATAGCCCATCTCAGGGCAGAATACAGTCTGTATGGGTTGCTCATCATAGGCACATGGGCTTATCTCCGTGGCCCTGCTTACCTAAGTCAGGCTGCCACCTGTCTCCACGCCCGGGCCTTTCCTTCGACCCCTCCTCAGGGTAGCCTTAGCTGGCCTTCTCCCAGCTCTCACTGGCTAGCCCCAGCAGGTCTCCCTCCGGGGAGCTCCTGCTTCCTCCACAGCCAGTCCCTCACTGGCCCCTCTCCCCATCCTGAGCAACCTGGGCTTCTCTATATATACACAAGCCAGCTGTGCTCCTACTCGCCCTAATGGATTCAGCTGGCTTCTACCAGCCATTTGTGCAGTCCTGGATCTTTGCCAGCTGGGCCCTCTCTAGCCCTAATTAGCTCCCGCTGGCCTTCTCTCTGTTAGCCCCGGCTCCGGGCCGGAGTCCGAGTATTAAAGGGCCAGTGCAGGGCAGGCGCCCTGTCACAGATAGATATACAGGTTTATGTTTTTGGAGCCTAGCACGATAGCCCTTCTCCCTCCAGACAATTACCACAGGCAGAAAAAGAGTTATTTGAGTCCATCTATTCAGTGGCTGCTGTATTTCTCTCACAAAGAAAATACACCAATACGGCATGCTTGAGGGTATGTCTACACTGTCACCCTAGTTCGAACTAGGGTGGCTAATGTAGGCATTCGAACTTGCAAATGAAGCCTGGGATTTAAATATCCCGGGCTTTATTTGCATGTTCCCGGGCGCCGCTGTTTTTAAATGCCCCGTAGTTCAAACTACCTGCCCATGGCTACATGTAGCATGGACTAGGTAGTTTGAATTAAAGCTCCTAATTCGAACTTCTGTTACTCCTCATTGCAGGAGTAAAACATTGCCCTACATCTTTTGAAAGATGGATATGAGGTGGAAACACCCCTTTTCTGTAATTCTCACAGGACCTATCAACTGTGGGAAAAATTACTTTATAAAAAACTTATTGGATAATGCTGAACAAATGTTGACTCTGATGCCCGAGAACATTGTTTGGTGTTACAGCTGTTGGCAACCTCTGTATAAAGAACCGCTCTGTAAATATCCCTTTATAAATTTTGTAGAAGGGCTACCTGATGCTTTGGATGATGACCGTTTGTTTCCTACCAATAAAGTGAATCTGATTATCGTGGATGATCTGATGAATTCTGCTTGGAAAGTGATGAAATTGAGAGAGCCTTTATCAAGTACGTGCACCATAGGAACTTGAGCATTATGTATATCGTTCAGAACGTATTTTGTCAGGGGGAAAAGAGCTGTACAATTAACCTAAATGCTAAGTACATGGTTCTGTTCAAAAACCCCAGGGATAACCTACAAATTGCTACACTTGCTCGGCAAATGTACCATGGCAAGGCTCAGTTCTTTCTAGAAGCTTTTGAGGATGCTACCAAAAGACCTTATGGCTACCTGGTGGTGGATTTAAATGCCTCCATGTCAGAAGTTTATAGACTAAGAACCGGTCTCTTCTCTCCAGACTGGCCGGTGGTTTATACTTTGAAAAGAACACCCGCCAGGTATAAAAAGAGATGATTTATCGGCAGACCCTTTTTAACAGCTGGGGGTTGCCGACCGAAAACATGTCTAGCTGCGTGAAGAGAAACCTGGCTCTTTTAAAATTACTTAGCAAATCATCCCTGCAGCAAAGGAAGGCTATACTGTATTCGGCCTCTGACGATTTAGTAGCGGCCATCTCAGAAATAGCATTCAATACGTTAAAAGGAAACGTGCCTTTGACGCAGAATCAAGTGAGCGTGCTGAAAAAGAAACGCACGCTTATAAAAACATTGTCTAATAAAAGGGTCTCGCTTAAAAGAAAAAAGCATCTTGTGAAGCAGTCTGGGGGTTTATCGGCCATCTGTTAAGTTTTGCTGTCCCTCTGATAATGGGGCTTTTGAAGAACAGATAATGAAGTATGCAGAAAAAATTTATCTGGTGCCCATCCACCAGCTGCTCCTCCAGCAGAAGAAAATATCAGAACAACCACAACTTGCTTACTAGATGCTGAAATGAAGTCTGTTCTTCAAATACGAAAAGGCTAAACTCTACAGTGCTGAGCTTTAGAGGTACCTAATATACATGAGACAAAGTGATACAGATAAAGGGAAAATAAGTCTGTTTCTACTGGAACAGAGTGACACCGCCAAACCTCCAGAAACAGCAAACACCTCAGACTCTGTGGTTCAGGAGGTGTTGGATAACGTGAATAAGTGTTATAAGAAAAACGCCTCAGTGTTGCTAAATAAGTTGGGCCAGGATAAAACTATCGCTTCCTGGAATGATAAAGGTGCATTTGTTGCAAAGGCTCAGTGGTTAATAGTTCTAACATGCTTAACTTAGTCAGAGCCGTCACCCAGACGCGTTCTGTCCCTAGCAGACATGTACCTAAAGGATGGGATGTGTTTATAAATGCCATGGCAAAACTAAACGTCCCATCATCCATCCTGGGCAGTGCAGACAACAGAGTTCTTTTGGAATGCCTGAAGGCCTCAGCCATTGACGCTGGGATGGATCGAGAAACACCGACCCCTTTTTTGCCTTCTAAAAAACGAAAATTGGCTAAACTATCTGAATGGCTCAGTGTGTGAAGTTTGTCACATTCTAAAAATCATTTTTGAACTTGATCACATTTTGCTTTAAATAAAACACTTCTATCTATCTATCTAGATTTAATATATATATTAAATGTCTTGGTATTTTTTCTGAATTGTTCATTGTTTTTAAGAACAAAAATTAAGAAAAACAAACAGCAGTTGCTTTTAAACCCCTCACTTGGGGTGCTTTATTAAGCAACATGGCTATGAAAGTCATTGCAGTATACACATGTCTAAGTTTGCTGAAACACGTTTTGAGCAAGACTAGGCATGCCCAAGTATTTAAATTTATTTTTTACAAAGTTCATCACCATCTGGTCATTTTACATTAAGTCATTAGAATACATTTTTAAAATCTGGTCAAAAGAAAAACCCTTGCTACAGTAATGCAAGAAAAACACACAGTGATAGCTGCAGGTGACAGAGAGGGGGTGTTGTAATTGTCTAGTGTGAAACACAATGTCAGTGGCATTTTTGTTTAAAAATTTCATAATGCTTCTAGGAAACAATACACTGTTCGGGGGATGCCTGTATGAATAAAAAAACTCCACCGTTACGCTCCGCCAGATACAAGGCAAGCCAGTGTTCACCCAGTTGGTTGTGGGGGTGCGTGTTGACCACCAAACCTAGGGGTCTCTGAGATGTGTTCCCTTGTGATAAACTGCCTCCAGGGAGCCAATCCAAGAAATTCTCTTTTGTGTAAGGGTCTGTTGATAAAACACGTGAGAGCTGCACAGTGTCCATCTTCACATGTAATCAAACAGAACGTTTCTCCTCCCCCAGGGCCACGCACACTTTCTTCACAAAGACGGACACTGATACAATGCGCAGTTTAAAACCCTCAGCCGCATCGCCCATTAAACAGAAGGCCTCTTTACTGCGTATCAATTTAATTTGCACATCCACCCCGTTCAACAAAAGTTTTTCTTGAAAAAACAGGTCACTGTGTAGATGACCCAGCAACTCTACTGTCCTGCTCTGGGACGTCAGCCTTGCACGCCTCACAAATCCTAGATTCTCACCATCCGGCTCTGTTTTTTCTTGTTGTCCAGGAGTGCCTTTGTAAAACAGTCCGGTGGAAAATTGTGTAGCAAAGGTGTTGTCACTGTAATTGAGAACCGATTTGATAAAGGCCCTGTAAGTGTAACAGTTGTTGCTTTGGCTTACTATGCGGTTTCCCAATGTAACGTCCAATTGGCTGAAAATAGAGGCCACTGGATAATTCACGAGGCCTACCGCGGCATCCCTGGGGAGTGCAGTTCCATCTCCTTTTACTATCTTGCAACAAAGGTAGAGTAGCATGTTGTTTAAATCCATATAATCTATGCCATTCCCTGCTATAAAAAAGTCGATGGGGGCAGTCTCTATCATGGCTGACAGAGGCGGCACCTCGATGTAGATGCTTTTTGCAATGCTGGTCAGCGTAGGGGCCAGGGCCAGCCTTAGGCTGCTTCGACCGATTCGGTCAAATCGGGCCCTGAACCCAGAAGTGCTGGCAAGTTCCAGAGCTGGGGGCCCTGCTCCACCAATATGTGGAGCTAGGTCTCTCCCCCGGCTCTGCCTGGAGCGGGCCCCAGCCCCCTCCCCGCCGCCCCCCTGCGCTTCCTCCCACCCCACCCCCAGAGCGTCCCACTCGGCCCCAGACCATCCCTGCCGTGTGCAGCTCCCCCTCGCCGCCTGCTGCTGCTCATGTGCGGCATTGCACGTGGGCGAGGAGGACTCCCGGGCGTGATGTGATGTCACGGCTCGGGATTTTAAAACTCCTGGGAGGCACGTTGCGGGGCCTCGCTGGCTCCAGGTTTGGCCTCCAGGGCCTGAGCACAGACTCCAGCCCCGCAACATGGAAAGCAGAAGGTAGGGAACGTGATTGTGAGAAAGGCAGGAGTCAGGACAGCAGAGGAGGGTGAGAAGTTAGGGGGCAGCAGGCACCAAGGGAGATGATGGAGCAAGGAGAGGAGACAGGAGAGCAGAGAGAAAAGGTAAAGGTTTAATAATATTTATTAATAACTTGGTATATTGCCCACGGCCAGTTTGTTTGTGACCCGCGGTGCAATTTGGGTTTATGTGGGGATCAACACGTGGACGGCGAGTGGGAGCCAAAACAAAAAAGTAGTCAGTGTAATGATCTTCTGTTGATGTGTTTTAGTAGTTAAATTCTTGGACTGTCATTGCTTATGAAAAGTGCTATCACATGGGTAGAAATCGGGTAAATGTTGCATTTTATTAATATCAGCAGAACTGACTTAAATGGGGCCTGTGTGTTGTGTAATCTTGCCTTAATCTTTGTATTCATGCCTGTCAGTGCGAGAGAAGCTATTTGTATATATTTGCTTGAATATGCAGCCACGCTTAAGTTGAGGCCCTCGGTATGTTCTGTAAGTATCAGTGTGGCCACTGGGGCTTCCGAAGTTGAGTTGCCCTAGTTCATCCCTGACAGGTGTCTGTCTAACCTGGTCTTAAATATCTGCAGTGATGGAGATTCCACAATCTCACTAGGCAATTTATTCCAGTGTTTAACCACCCTGACAGAAGGGAAGTTTTTCCTAATGTCCAATCTAAACCTCCCTTGCTGCAATTTAAGCCCATTGCTTCTCCTCCTAACCTCAGAGGCCAAGCAGAACAATTTTTCTTCCTCTTCCTTATGATACCCTTTGAGATACTTGAAAGCTGCTTTCATGTCCCTTTTTGGTCTTTTCTTTTCCAAGGTAAACAAGGCCAATTTCTTCAGCCTTGCCTCATATCTCATGTTCTCTAGACCTTTCATCATTTGTGTTGATCTTCTCTGGACTTTCTCCAGTTTCTCCATATTTCCTGAAATGTGGCGCCCAGAACTGGACATGATACTCCAGCTGGGGCCTAATGTAGGCTCATTCCCTTCCTAGAGGACGTGAGACTGGGTGGGTTAATTTCCAATCCTCCTGTTTATTCTGTTCCTAAGCCAGGAGGGCACAGTAGATCTGATGGGCGTTGGAGAAGGGATGGAAGCCAGATCCAAGATCAATGAGCCCTGGGAAGTGGGCCCATTGAAAGGAGACTGGACCTGTGGATGCCGTGGGGGTCAGCAGCAAGGGCCTGCTTTGGGAAGCCTCCTTTTTGGAGGTGAATGTGACAGCATTGAGACGCCACCCAGAAGCAAGAGCCACAGACACTAACTGCAGAGTCATGAGACGGCTCTCATAGATCTTGCACATGCATAAGATGATAGACCTGCAGCAGGGGGGGCAGTGGTGTAGTGAGGAGGTCAGAGAGGTCAGTTGCCCCTGGGAGAAAAATAATATAAAATGGATCAAAATTATAGGTGCTTTGTGAATATGCTGACTTGAGAGTGGAAAGATTTCATAGTTTTTTGATCTGAGGAAGTGGGTCTGGCCCACGAAAGCTCATCATCTAATAAACCATCTTGTTAGTCTTTAAAGTGCTACATAGTCCTGCATTTTAATGGAGAGTAGGGTGAGTCCATGACTCTGGTTAATGACTGGTGGTGCAGAGTCTATTTGGGAGTCCTCAATTATATCTGACACTTTACATCCAGGCTGTGTCTAGACTGGCCAGTTTTTCCGGAAAATCAGCTGCTTTTCCAGAAAAACTTGCCAGCTGTCTACACTGGCCACTTGAATTTCCGCAAAAGCACTGACTTCCTACTGTAAGAAATCAGTGCTTCTTGCGGAAATACTATGCTGCTCCCGTTCGGGCAAAAGTCCCTTTTGCGCAAAGCTTTTGTGCAAAATGGCCAGTAAAGACAGCTCAGATTTGTTTTCCGCAAAAAAGCCCCAATCGCGAAAATGGCGATTGGGGCTTTTTTGCAGAAAAGCGTGTCTAGATTGGCACAGACGCTTTTCCGCAAAAGGTGCTCTTGCGGAAAAGCGTCTGTGCCAATCTAGACGCTCTGTTCCGAAAATGCTTTTAATGGAAAACTTTTCCGTTAAAAGCATTTCCGGAAAATCATGACAGTCTAGATGTAGCCCCAGTGTTTAAAGGCAGAGGTGACTAGAATCAATTGAGAGTCCTTGTCTTGTCTCAGTGATCGCTTGAGCAAAAGTCATTGATTAAAATCTTGTGTAGACTGACCTTGGACTCAACATGCAGGCAATGTGTTGAAGGGCAGTGCAAGGAGGCAATGGTGGTGAGGTACCATATTACCTAGTGAAATCATTGGTGCTGAAATCACTAAGGACTGGAATTTGACCACAGAACTGACACTTTCTTAACAAAGACTACATTTTTTGCTATTTAAAAAGTAAATCAATGTAACAGAAAACTGCAACGCCCTCTGGTAACTTTTTAAAAATCTAACTTTAAACTTTATTGAAAAAATTGGATAGTTTGCAATTGAAAGTATTTGACCTTCACTTAAGGCAACTGATTTAATTTTGTGTAAAATTTTGCATAATAAATTATGGGTTTTTTTTTTTAAATGTTCGACTACATTTTGATCAGATCTACTTCTGATGTGATATTTGTGTACGGTTGTGGTTTTTTGTGTGGGTGCGTGTGTTTTTTTTTTTTTGCTTAACAAAAAATCCTGGGTGGGGGGGGCCCCGCCAAAGTGGTTCGAATTGGGCCCTGCACCTCCTAAAGCCAGCCCTGCTTGCCAGCAAGGAAAAGAAGTATGGAATGGATAAATGGACTGTAAGGTGGATAGAAAGCTGGCTAGACTGTCGGGCTCAATGAGTAGTGATCAATGGCTGGTTGGCTGTTGGTATCAAGCAGAATGCCCCAAGGGTAAGTTCTGGTGATGGATGAGTTCAGGCTATGTCTACATTACAGAGATTTTCCAGAATACCAGAGAAACTCTGCTGCGTCCAGGGAGCGCGTCCGCTTTTTTGGAACAGTTTTATGAGGAATAAGGGCTTTTCCCAAAGAAGAGGTTTTTCTCACATTTGGCCCTGTGTAGATGGACCAAATGTTGGAAAAGCCTTTTCCGAGGAAAAAAACCAGAAAAAGGCATATCTTTTTCCGGAAGAAGACCAGAGTATAAACAGCCTCAGCAAGTTTGCAGATGACACTAAGATAGGGGGAGAGGTAGATACGTCGGAGGGCAGGGATAGTGTCCTGAGAGTATGTCTACACTTGCACCCTAGCTCGAACTAGGGATGCAAATGCAGGCATTCAAAATAGTCAATGAAGTGGGGATTTAAATATCCCGCACTTCATTAGCATGATCTCGCCGGCGCATTACTCCGAATGCCAGCTGTTTCGAAAGTGAAAGTGCATGCTGGGATGCGTTAGTTCAAACCAAACCCTTGGTTCAAACTAACATTACTTCTCATTTTTTGAGGAGTAATGTATAGACTAACAAAACATGTAGATGGGATCATGAGCTTTTGTTTGCATAGCCCACTTCTTCAGAAGACCGGAGTTAAGGAGTTAAGACTAGTGGATAAGAAAACTCGAAAGAAAAAGGAGAAGGGAAGGGGGGAGGGCGAGAGAAAGCTGCTCTGTCACCCACCCCCCTACCTCTATACATAAAGTATCAGGAGAAAGGATGCTAAACCTGAGCAGATAAAGATGAAAGTCAGTAGCTAGATTGCTAAGGCAGGAAGGATACCATTCAGAAAGCTGTTAGCACCTTCAATGATAAAAGGTCCACCAGGCCAAATTTGAGAGAACATTTCTGTTCACCTAACCATAATCTCTCAGATCTGAAGGTGCGGGTCTTGTCACAGGCCAGCTCCTCAAGTCAAATCCAGAGGGAAAGCTTGGAATTACAATACATATGCAAATTCAATTCTATTACTGATGGACTTAATCAAGATTTGTCCTGGTGGACCTTTTATCATTGAAGGTGCTAACAGCTTTCTGAGTGGTATCCTTCCGGCCTTAGCAATCTAGCTACTGAATTTGATCGTTATCTGCTCAGGTTTAGCATCCTTTCTCCTGATACTTTATGTATAGAAGTAGGGAGGTGGGCGACAGAGCATCTTTCTCTCCACCCTTCTGCCCCTTTCCTTTCTCCTCAGGGGCAGCCCTAGACCAGTTGCCAGCAACTGGCACCCTGGGCAAACCATGCAATCAGCGCCCCCCACCCCAAGGGCAGATATTTTGCCCCTATTTTCCATTTAATGTTTTTTAAGCATATTTATTTAAACAGGCATAATTATTTGGTTTGTCCATCCAACCAATGTTTCTGAGATCAGATTAAAATAGAGACACGAAATTTTCAGAATAGATTTGTACACGTCAGTTAGACGATATTTCAGTATGATTTCAAATAAAAATGCATTACAAATGTTAATTATAATTTTTATTATTACAAGTCCAAAATAGTCCATTACACTATCCTACTTTATCTGCCATTACCACCACATTGCTGGGGAGAGGGGGGCTGGGGATGGAGTTCTGTGTCTGGGAACAGAGGAGTGGGGACAGGGGAGAGGGAACAGGGTGCCAGTGGGGGTAGAGAATCCCCTACCCCCACCTCCTCACAGGATTTCCGCTCCCTTCCTCCCCCCCCCCCACAGGGAAGCCAGCATGCGCCTCTCCCGGGGCCGACCCTCCCCCCCACCCTGCAGCACAGGGGAAGCCAGCGTGTGCCAGCGTGTGCCTCCCATGGGGCCGAAAATCCCCCGCATGGCGCAGGGAACCCCCGCATGCCTCCTCCCCCGGGGCTGACTCCCCCTCCCCCCGCGGCATGGGGAAACCTCCGCATGCCGTGTCTCCCGGGGCCGACCCTCCCTCCCCCCGCAGCACTGGGGAAGCCAGCGTGTGCCTCCCCCAGAGCCAACTCCCCACACTCCCCCTCCGGGGCCGACTCACCCCTACTGCGGCGCAGGGAAGCCTTCCTCCGGGGCCAACACCAGGAAGGGGAAGTGGCAGGGAATTGAATTTGGTGCCCCATTTTACTTGGCACCCTAGGCAGCTGCCGAGTTTGCCTATAGGCACTGGCCGCCCTTGCTTTTCCTATTTCTTTCCAGTTTTCATATCCCCTAATCATAACTCCAGTCATCTGAAGAAGTGGGCTGTGCCCACTAAAGCTCATGCTACCATCTACATGTTTTGTTAGTCTATAAAGTGCTACCAGACCATTTGCTTGCTGTTTTTTTCTGTAAGGGTATGTCTACAGTACAAAGTTAATTCGAAATAACAGCCGTTATTTCAAATTAACTTCAATAGCGTCAATACATGCAAACCACTATTTCAAATTTAATTCGAAATAGCGAAGCGCTTATTTTGAATTTGGTAAACCCTATTCTACGAGGAGTAACGCCAAATTCAAAATAGCTATTTCAAATTAAGTACTGTGTAGACACTTAATTTGAAATAGGGACCTCCAGCCCTTCCAGGAAGCCCTGGTGGCCACTCTGGGCCAAACCAGGAAAACTCCTCTCCTCTCCCCCAGCCCCGGGACTCTTAAAGGGTAGAGTCTGGCCACTGAGCACGTGCGAGCCAGAGGCCTGCATGCAGACAGACAGCCCTGACAGCTCTGCACCCAGTGGCCAGACGATGAGCCGGGCAGCCAGCACCAGTCCAGTGTCCCCCGCCCACTCCCCCAGTTCCCAGAGGCCAGCCAGGGGCCGTAGATGGCGCATGCCCAAGTGGACTGGTGCAGAGATCATGGATCTCACTGAGGTGTGGGGCAAGGCCCCCAATGTCCATGGTCTCTGCACCAGTTGAAGGAATGCTGCCGTCTATGGCCACATAGCGGCCACCATGGCCCGCAAGGGACACAGGCGCACCCAGGAGCAGGTGCACCTGAAAATAAAGGAGCTCAGGCAGGTGTACGCCAGGGCCACCAGGGGCAGCGCTGCAGCAGGGGCTGCCACCTGCCCCTACTTCCCCGCCCTCGACTGAATCCTGGGGGGGCAGGGCGGTCCGCGCCAGCCTGGGGGGCAGCAAGCTGAAAGAGCTGAGGGCCCTGACCCGGGCACAGCAGAGGGGCCACCACCAGCTGTACTGGCACCGGAGTCGGCAGGGTCGTCCGCGGAGGCCATACCAGGTAAGTGCCAGCACTGTCACCTACCCGGGGGGGAGGCGGGGAGGGAGACCAGGGACTGCGCACATGGGCCATGCCTCCCACGGATCATGCAGTCACCTGTGCATGTGCGAGCATGTGCTGTGCCACCCTTGGGCAGGTGGCTCCAGCTGCATGCCACACAGGGGCCGTGGCCTGATAGACACACGTGAGTGTGAAGAGATCCAACATGCTCCCGACCTTGGGGCGGGACACAGGAGGACATCCTCCCTTCACACGCCCCCTCTACACAGGGGCAGAGGACATCTCCCCCCTGCCCTGGCCACACTATACACAGCACAGGGGCACGTGTGCGGTCTCGGGGCAGCTCCCACTCCCAGGCAGAGCCAGACATGCCGATCATGGCCTCTGTGCAAGCTCTGAGAGAACTGAGGGTATGTCTACACTACCCCACTAGTGCGAACTAGCGGGGTAATGTATGCATACCGAACGTGCAAATGAAGCCCGGGATTTGAATTTCCCGGGCTTTATTTGCATAAGCCGGCCGGCGCCATTTTTAAATGCCGGCTTGTTCGAACACCGTGCCGCGTACAGATAGTTCGGAATGGCTTGCTAGTCCGAACTATCTAGCCCGTGCCGCTCCCTGACCCCAGGGAGAACTGACCACTTCTCTTCTTTCTCTACACCCACACCAGCTGCTCATGCAGGGAGCACCACCACTCCCTCAACCACTCCTTCTGGGATATGCTCCGGCACCTGCACCTCAGCAGGACCACCACCATGCAGCAGGGGTACCTAGAGCAGCACCTGTGAGCCCAGACCCGGATCATGGAGCAGCGGGCGCAGGAAGACCATGAGTTCTGGCAGAAGCTGCTTGCCCAGGGTCATGCCATCTGTCACCATCTGCAGGTCCTGGTGCAGAGCGTGCTGCCCCATGCTGGTCCCATGCCTGATGCCCCCCCAGGGGCGGCCCTAGACTATCTGCCAGCAACTGGCACCCTAGGTGAACCATGCAATCGGTGCTCCCGCACCCCCACCCCAAGGGCAGATATCGACTGAGGGTTTTGGTTCTGTGTTGGGGAGAGGGGGGCTGGGGATGGAGTTCTGTGGCTGAGGGGCCTGGGGGCCAGAGGGTTGGAGATGGAGTTGGAGTTCTGTGGCTGGTGGCCAAGGTGCCAGGGGATTGGGGATGGAGTTGGAGTTCTGGGGCCGGGGGCCAAGAGGCCTGGGGATGGAGTTCTGTGGCTGGTGACCGAGGGGCTGGGGATGGAGTTCTGGGGATGGGGGCCAAGGGGTTGGGGATGGAGTTGGAGTTCTGGGGCTGAGGGCTGGGGGCCTGGCGGCTGGGGATGGAGTTCGGGGGCAGGGGAGAGGGAACAGGGTGCCAGTCGGGGAGAGATTCCCCTGCACCCGCCTCCTCCCAAGATCCCACCCCCCCAGAGAGAAGCCGGCATGCGCCTCTCCCGGGGCGACCCCCCCTCCCGCGTTCCTCCTCTCCCGGGGCCACAGGGAAGCCGTGCTCCAGTTAAGGCATGGGAAATGGAAGCGGCAGGGTTTGGAATTTGGCGTCCCATGCAACTTGGTGCCCTAGGCGGCTGCCTAGTTTGCCTATAGGCACAGGCCGCCCCTGCCCCCCCCAGTTACTATTCCTCCTCCCATTCCTGCCCCCCTCCTACCTCTTCCTCCTCAACCTCCGCACCCCCCTTCCCATCCGCCCGGGGATTCCGAGGCTCCCTCCCACATGGTGTTGGGAGGCAGTTGGCCTGGTGAGACCCCCACTGCTGAGCGCTGAGCTTCCCCTCCCCCTTCTTCCCCTGGCTTCCCCCTTCCAGCGCCCTCCTCCTAGGTTTCCCCCTCCCCTCTCCCATCCTTTTGCCTCCCCCTCCGCTGCCCTTCCCAATCTCCCCAGAGTTTCATCCCCCCCAGTTTTGTTAAATAAACAGAGTTTGTATTTTTGAGACAAAAGTGCATTTTATTTGACATCATGAAGGGGGGAGCTAGGGAAGGGTAAGTGGAAGGATGAGAGGGAGGAATAGGGCACAAGCCCCCAGTGGGGCAGACCAGGGAGACTGTTAGTGCTCCCCAGGGTGGAAGCTCTCCCGCAGGGCCCCCTGGATCCTGACAGCCCCTTGATGGTCCCTCCCCTGATGGCAGCCTGCAGACTGTGCAGCCAGGCTGCTGGCGACATGTCCATGAGACACAGCAGAGTCCCCGGAGGCAGGTCTGGTTCCATATTGCTGAGTGCTGTGGTGCCCCGAGCGAGGGCAAGCAGAGCACTCCGAGACACAAATCCTTTGCTGTCCCTCAGCGAGGTAGATCAACAAGCAGAGAAACCTGAGAACTGTCCGTCAGGGATGGGGGATAGGGTCCCTTTAAACACCGACCTCGGATAGTCTGAGGCAGCAGCCCCACACACTAAGTCTGACCCTGATGCCCTGCTGGCACTGGTTCCGGTCAGCCTTACCTTCAATTCAGGGTCCACTCAATGTGGACACACTATTTTGAATTAGAAAAATGCTATTTCAAATTAGTCTTTGTATATAGATGCGTTATTTTGAATTAGCTTATTTCAAATTAACTAATTCAAAATAGCACTGTAGTGTAGACATACCCTAACAGACAAACGCGGCTACCTTCTGAAGCTCTTGAGGAGTAATGTTAGTTTGAACCAAGGGGTTTGGTTTTAACTAATGTGTACCGGCAAACACTTTCACTTTCGAAACAGCTGGTATTGGAGTAATGCGACAGCGAGATCGTGCTAATGAAGTGCGGGATATTTAAATCCCTGCTTCACTGTCTATTTTGAATGCCTGCATTTGCATCCCTAGTTCAAACTAGGGTGCAAGTGTAGACATACCCTGAGTGTCCTAGACAATTTGGAGGATTGGGCCAAAAGAAATCTGAGGTTCAAAAAGGACAAGTGTAGAGTCCTGCACTTGGGACAGATGAATCCAAAGCATTGTTACAGGCTGGGGACCAACTGGCTAGGCAGTATTTCAGCAGAAAAAGACCTGGGGATTACAGTGGAGGAGAAGCTGGATATGAGTCATCAGTGTGCCCTTGTAGTCAAGAAGGCTAATGGCATATTGGGGTGCATTAGGAAGAGCATTGCGAGAAGATCTAGGGAAATGATTATTCCCTTTTATTCAGCATTGGTGAGGCCACATCTGGTGTACTGAATCCAATTCTGGGGCCCTGTTACAGAAAGGACATGGACACACTGGAAAAAGTCCAGTGGAGAGCAATAACAATGATTAGGGGGCTAAATCACTTGACTTACAAGGAGAGGCTGAGGGATTTGGCCTTGTTTAGTCTTCAGAATGGAAGAGTGAGGGGGATTTGATAGCAGCCTTCAAGTACCTGAAGGGGAGTTCCAATGAGGATGGAGAGAGGCTGTTAGTGGTGACAGATGATAGAAGAAGGAATAATGTTCTCATGTTGCAGTGGGGAAGGTCTAGATTGGATATCAAGAAAAACTATTTCCCTAGGAGGGTGGTGAAGCACTGGGATGGGTTCCCTAGGGAGGTGGTGAAATCTCCATCCCTAGAGGTTTTTATGATCTGTCTTGACAAAGCCCTGGCTAGGATGATTTAGTTGGGGTTGGTCCTGCTTCAGGCAAGGGGTTGGACTTGATGACCTTCTGAATGTTCATCCACTTAGCATACAAGCCCACTCGCCTCCCACTCCCACTGGAATACAGGGACTTGCCCTTCTCTGTCCAGTGCTCCAGCTGGGCCAGGATAGTAGGGTTGGGGGCTTCCCCTGATCTGTTTACCTGGCACGTCTGACAGGGAGCAAAGTCAGAATTTTCAGAGATTGTTGTTCCTCTGACAAAGTTATTGAAAATGTCAAATGGAAAAAGGATAAGTCAGGCAGAATAATGCATAATCAGTTTGATGCATTAAAAATAACCCTTACTTCCAACCCAGTGCTAATCAACACTGACTTTAAGAAACATTTCTTAGTTCAACTGAACTTATGGGAGATAGGGTTGGGAGCTATATTGAGCCAAGAGAAAAAAAGAGCATTTTTTCAATAGCAGAGAAAAAATTTTTTGTGATACAATAGGCATTAGAAATGCTAATATACTATTCATTGGGATCTAGTGGTACATTAACTGACAATTTCCCACTTATCTGGTTAAATACAGTGAGGGATAATAATCATAGAATCATAGAGCTGGAAGAGACCTCAGGAGGTCATCAAGTCCAGCCCCCTGCCTGAGGCAGGACCAATCCAAATTAAATCAACCCAGCCAGGGCTTTGTCAAACCAAGACTTAAAAACCTCTAGGGATGGCGATTCCACCACCTCCCTAGGGAACCCATTCCAGTGCTTCACCACCCTACTAGGGAAATAGTTTTTCCTAATATCCAACCTAGATCTCTCCCGCTGTAACTTGAGACCATTGCTCCTTGTTCTGCCAGCCATCACTACTGTGAACAGTCTTTCTCTAGCCTCTTGGGAACCTCCCTACAGAAAGTTGAAGGCTGCTATCAAATCCACCCTCACTCTTCGCTTCTACAGACTAAACAAACCCAAATCTTTCAGTCTCTCCTCATAGGTCATGCGCTCCAGCCCCCTAATTATTTTGGTCGCCCTCTGCTGGACCCTCTCCAATGCATCCTCATCCTTTCTATACTGAGGGGCCCATAACTGGTGTTACCCACCAGCTCTGTGATTATTGGGGAACCAGAACATGGTCACCTGTCAGCCTTGTGCTCTTGGGGAGTCAGGGAGTGACACTCATGGAAAACCATTCCCCTCCCTCAGGCCTCTGCTAGAATCAAAGACAAAGCAATGAAAAGGCCGGGGAAGACACACCTAAACTGCTTCAGACAAGGGTGATACAATTAAGGAAACACCCCAGCCTCATTTGCATTAAAGATGGAACAGAGGGACATCTCATTAGCATACAGAATGGAGAGCAGCTCTTCCAAGGCAGGAACCGCACTGAACTATGGGACACCGAAAGCAGAGAAGCACTGCCTGATGGGAAATCCCTGCTCCAGATGCTAATGAACCTAAGCCTGCTCACACCCAAATTAGTCATTATCAGACCAATTCTAGTAATGATCCTATTGACATCTAAAATACTGAAACTGCCAAGTTGCATTGTGAGCTTGTTCAAGGAACATCACCCATAACCAGGTGTGATCAGTCTCTATTGTCTCTCCTCTTTCTCTTTGAACTATCCCTATAAAAACTCCTATCCTTGCCCCAAGAAAACTGTTCTGATACCTGGACTTAAACTGCATCAGTTCCATTGAGACTTCTTCATCTCCTGTCTGATCGTGCTGGGGGCTCTGTCCTGCTTTTCTCCTGCCCTCTGGACCCCCGGCTACCATCATCATCTGGGAACCCTGATCAGTGCAAGCTCCGTGGAGTGGTGAGGTCTCTCTCTCTCTCTCTCTCTCTCTCTCTCTCAACTATCTCTCTAAGCATAGCCTCCTGACCCTGCCCTGTGTAAACTGTTATATGATTACCTAACATTTGTAATCAGCTTCAATTTAGATTTAATATTGTAATTGTTAGATTTAATATTGTAACTGTTTGATATCTATTCACTACTCAGAAATAAATCACTTTCATTGTTAAGCTGGTTGCTTCTCTCTCTTTCTTTCTCTTTTGCTCACTCTTCCATAAGGGGTGTTGTTTTGGCTTCCCCATTCGCTCTGCAACAACGCTTCTTGTACCCAAGCAAAAGATCCCTGTAGTGCCCAAAATCCTGTGGGGTTTGCTCATTGTGTGGTTTACCTGTGAATGACTGTGGTGTGAAAGTGGGGATAGGGGGTGCTGAACCTGGGGGCTTATGAGGATAGCAGCTTAAAGTGCTGTTTAATCCAGCCCACGGAGTCCAAAGGCACATGCGGGTGCAGTGTGGCATTGCTGTGAAACCCAGCCAGCTGAGTCCAGGGACATATGAGGGGGTCAGCTTGTGAGTGCTGAGTACCCAGTCCTCTCAGACGTGCTCTGTTAGTGGGTGTGAGTGTCTGTGTGTGTTGCTAAGGTGGGAAGAACCCCATCCTGAGGAACCTAGTTCCTGCAGGAGAGCTCCAGTGGGAGGGGGAATTGGCAGCAGGGAGAATTCAGCTCCATATGAGAGCACAAGTAAGCACCAACAGCACACTGATAGAACTGTTAACCTCCCCCCAGTCCCATAAGGGTAACCCTGATAAATGAGCATACCCCAGAGTATTGGGCAAATCTGGTAACACTGGACACAGTATTCTAGATGTGGCCCCACCAGAGCCAAGTAAAGAGGAATAATCACTTCTCTGGATCTGCTGGCAATGCTCCTCCTAATGCACTCCAATATGCCATTGGCCTTCTTGGCTACAAGGGCACACTGCTGACTCATATCCAGCTTCTCATCCACTATAATCCCCAGATCCTTTTCTGCAGCACTGCTACTTAGCCATTCGGTCCCCAGCCTGTACCAATGCTTGGGACTTTTCCAGCTCAAGTGCAGGACTCTACACTTGTCCTTGTTGAACCTCATCAGATTTCTTTTGGCCCAATCCTCTTAATCTGTCCAGGTCACTCTGGACCCTATCTCTGCTCTCCAGCATATTTACCTCTCCCCCTAGCTTAGTGTCATCTGCGAACTTGCTGAGGGTGCAATCCATCCCCTTATCCAGGTCATTAATAAAGATGTTGAAGAAAACCGGTCCAAGAACATATTCTTGGGGCACTCCACTAGATACCGACTGCCAACCTGACATAGAGCCGTTGATCATTACCCATTGGGCCCGACAGTCTAGCCAGCTTTCTATCCATCTTACAGTCCATTTATCCAATCCATATTCCCTTAACTTGCTGGCAAGAATATTGTGGGAGACAGTATCAAAAGCTTTGCTAAAGTCAAGGTATATCACATCCACTGACTTTCCCATATCTACAGAGCCAGTTACTTCATCATAGAAGCTAATTAGATTGGTCAGGCATAACTTGGCCTTGGTGAACCAATGTTGACTATTCCTGCTCACTTTCCTCTCTTCTAAGCGCTTCAAAATGGATTCCTTGAGGATTCCCTCCATGATTTTTCCAGGGACTGAGATAAGGCTGACTGGTCTGTAATTCCCTGGATTGTCCTTCTTCCTTCCCTTTTTTAAAGGGCACTACATTTTCCCTTTTCCAGTCATCCGGGATCTCTCCTGATCTCCATGAGTTTTCAAAATAATGGCTCCGCAATGACACTTGCCAACTCCCTCAGTACCCTCGGATGCATTAAATCAGTGGTCCCCAACGTGGTGTCCGCAGGCGCCATGGCACCCGCCGGGCCATTTCTGTGCGCCCGTCGAGTGATCGGGGCCAGCCCCGCCCCTGGGCGCACAGTGCATGGGCGGTGCCAGACCCTGGATGCATGGTTGGCGCCGGCCCCAGGTGCGTAGCACATAGTCGGTGCCGGCCCCAGGCGCACAGCAGTTAGGCAGCCCCACCACCAGGTGCGCAGCGCGAGGACTGTGCCAGCCCCAGGTGTGCGGCGTATGGGCGGTGCCAGCCCAGGCGCATGGCACAGAGGCGGCCCCGCCCCCGGGTGAGCGGCCGAGGGCTGTGTCGGCCCTGGGCTTGTAGCGTATGGGTGGTGCGGACCCAGGTGCGCGGCATAGGGGCGGCACCAGCCCCGGGTACGCAGCACATGGGTGGCCCCTACCCTGGCAGCATGGGACATGGGCTGTTCCGGCCCCAGGTGCACAGCGTGTGGGCAGCCCCACTCCTAGGCATGCAACACAGTTACAGTGCCAGCCCCGGGAGTGCGGCACATGGGTGGCGCCAGCTCCGAGCATGCAGCATATGGGTAGCCCCGCCCCCGGGTGTGTGCACGGCCCTGTGCCCGGCGTGTGAGCGGTCCCGCCTCTGAGCACCTGGCAGCCCCAAAAGGTTGGGGACCAGTGCATTAAATCCAGGCCCATGGATTTGTGCATGTTTAGTTTTTCTAAATAGTTCCTATCTTGTTCTTTCCCCACCGAGGGCTGTCCACCTTCTTCCCATACTGTGTTTGTCTGGGAGCTGACCTTGTCCGTAAAGACAGAGGCAAAGAAAGCATTGAGTACTTCAGCTTTTCCCATATCATCTGTCACTAGGGCCGTGTCCAGACTCAGGGTTTTTTTCGGGAAAAGTAGCCTTTTCCCGAAAAAACTTCCCCTGCGTCCAGACTCAAGCCGCGTTCTTTCGAAATTATTTCGAAAGAACGCGGCTTTTCTTTCGATGGCGGTAAACCTCGTTTCACGAGGAAGAACGCCTTCCTTCGAAAGTTCCTCTTTTGAAAGAAGGCGTTCTTCAATGTAAAGAGGCCATCTTCGAAAGAGAGCATCCAGACTCGCTGGGTGCTCTCTTTCGAAAAAGCGGATTTCTCTTTCGAAAGATCCGCCTGCAGTCTAGACGCGATCTTTTGAAAGAGGCTCTTTCGAAAGATGCTTTCGAAAGAGCCTCTTTCGAAAGAAGCCTGCAGTCTAGACATAGCCTAGGTTACCTCCCTCATTCACTAAGGATCCTACACCCTCTCTGATCACCCTCTTATTGCTAATATGCCAGTAGAAACCCGTCTTTTTATCCTTCACATTTCTTGCTAGTTGCAATTCCAATTGCGTTTTCACCTTCCTGATAACTCCCCTGCATTCTCGAGAAATATATTTATATTCCTCCCTAGTCATCTGTCCATGTTTCCACTTCTTGTAAGTTTCCTTTTTGTGTTTAAGCTCACCAAGGATGTCCCCGGTAAGCCAATCTGGTCGCCTACCATATTTGCTTTTCTTGCTGCACATCGGGATGGTTTCTTCCTGTGCCTTTAATAAGGCTTTAAAATACTGCCAGCTCTCCTGGACGCCTTTCCCTTTCAGGTAGTAATGTATATTACTAGATGGTTTTTAGCCCTACAATTATATCTGTCTGAGGGTATGTCTACACTAGCCCCCTACTTCGAACTAGGGAGGCTAATGTAGGCATTTGAAGTTGCAAACATGCAGACATGCAGACTAGGGAACCTGAATTTTCACTTTGGGTTTTATGTTTGGAATACTTTGCTGCACATCCTTTCCTAGCCTAGGAGAGGGCAAATACAATTTCAGTTGTTTTCCCACTGTCCCATCTGTGACTTTTGTTTTACGAAGTCCAAAACCACCAATTAGTTTAAGGCCAAAAAGAACAACCGGCTCATCCAGGCAGATCTCCTGTATATTGTAGCACGCACATACTACCCAACAACCAAAGTCAGACCAAACTATTGCAGCCCAATATAGAGGCATCCCAGAGTAAGTCTACACTACAGAGTTTTGTCCGAAAAACAGCCATTTTTTCTGAAAAAACTTGAGGAATGTCCACGCTGAAATCATGTTCTTTTGATAGTAAATCAGAAGAATCAGGGCTTTTTCTGATGTTGTTAATACTCATTCTACAAGGAAGAAGCCTTTTTCCAAAAGGGCTCTTTCAGAAAAAGGCGCGTGTGGACGGGGAGGAGGGATTTTTTTTTTAAAAGAGGCCTCCAGGAAATAGCACAGGTGCCCTGGTGGCCACTCCATACAAAATAATCACAACTCTAGAGTTCCTATCTCCTGGCCCCTCTTAAAGCTGCGGGCACCACCAACAAGCCTTGTGGCAGGACGCCGGCTTCAGAGCAGCACCCTGACCATGCAGCTCTCCCTTCCACAGGCATTCAGATGCATCAAGCCCCCCCCCCCAATCCCTCCGGCCCTTGCCAGGACCCACCCAGGAGGACCAAGAGGTGCACCCATCCTGGTCTGGCCCAGAGATCCAGTCCCTCTTCAAACTATGGGGTGAGGAGGAGACATTACAGGACCCCCAGGCCAAGCACTGCAACACGGACATTTATGGCCAGATGGCAGAATCCCTGGTGGAGCTCGGACACCCACCCCGGACAGGTCTGGAGGAAGGTGAAGAGCTCCACTAGGGATATGTCTGGGTCACAGAGTGCAGCTCACGCTCATGGGCAGCACCCCACACCTGCCCCTATTACAAGGAGCTCCCCAAGATCCTGGGGGGTGGGGACATGTCTTCCCCAGCCATACTCATTGACTCCGGCCTTGAGACCCTTGTGATCACCAAATCAGAGGTCTCCATGGAGGAGGAGCAGGAGGGTCAGGGCAAGCTGGCAGCGGTGGAGGCGGAGGAGAAGATGGGCACCGTGACCCACCCCCTCAAGCCGGTGCCTGTGAGCCATGTCGCTTAAGAAGGATCTTCAGGTGAGTGGTCTCACTTTGTGACAAACACAGGTGGGAGAGGTGGGTGCACAGAGTGCGGGGGGCGAGTGTTGCTCGGACTGCTTGGGCTGGACATTGTGCTATGGTCCGTGCATATGCAACCGTGTGCTGCATTACTGTGCGGTACGTGGATGCAGCAGGCAGCCCCTGAGCACAAGTGGGATCCTGCCCAAGGCTCAGGGGAGGCCACACGTGTCCTTCCCATGAGAGTGGGGGGGTTGCCACAGCTGGAAGAAGGCTAACCACAAGGGTGCAGGCACAACCCCACACAGACAGAGGAGTGCCACACCTAGCACATGAGCATGCCTGCATGTGTAAGGCAGCAGTCGCTCCCAGAGAGAGCACTGTGAGCTGTACGTGTGTGTGCAGACCCCAGGGAGGCCCAGGCTGCTCCCAGCTCCTCTGCCATCCATGAGGGGATCGCACAGTGGCTGGACACATCCCTTACCTGCTTGTCTGTGGGCCAATGTGGGGTGGGAAGCAGGCAGCACAGTCCTCTGGGCATTTTGGGGTCTGGGTGAGGCATGGCCTGCTGCACAGTCCACACATGGCCGTGCACCTGGAACATCCCCCTCCTGTGGGCTGTGGATGGTTGGTCGCTGCTCACCGAGGAGGGCACGGCCTCAGGGATAGTGTCTGCAGGGATGACTGACCGCCTCTCCCTCTTGTGTGTTCTCCATAGCTGGACCAGCCAGGACGGAGGGGTGAGCCACACCAACCAAGCCAGCTGCCAGACCCTGGGGGACCTGAAGGTGCACCAGGGTCCACAAAGACCTGATGCACCAGCACAACAGTGTCCTTCATAACATCCACCAGACCCTGGTGCACAAGGTCCTCAAGGACTTGGAGTGGCAGGACCGCACATGGGACCAGTTGATGCAGCGGCATGACAACATGTGTGCTGTCATGTCCCACATGATGGTACACCTGCCTTATGGTGCTGCTCCTGGCTTCCATCCTCCTGCCCCCCATGATATGCCCATTCTCCCTCCACCTGCCCCCCTGCTATGCCTCTGCTCCCTCCCCTAGCAATGACCATGCCCCCTCCCCCAGTGATACCTATGGCTCCTCTCTCTGCTCCCCCACCAAACGTGACCCCACTCCAGCTCCCCAGACCCACCCAATCCTGACAAGGTCCCCACACCAAAAGTGGCACATTGAGCCATCCTCCTCCCCCTCCCAGTTATGAGCCCTGTCTCCCTGACAACCTATTCAGAATGTTTCATTAATACAGACTACAATTTTTTTTAATCCAAATGTGTTTTTATTGAGAGATTAGGGAAGGGGTGAAGAGAGGGTAAGGGATAGGGCTGCAAGCCAGAGGCCCCTAGGGAGGAGGCCCTGGGGAAAATTACTGAGGTACTTGAGAGAACCTCTCCCTCAGAGCCTCCCAGATGCGCACCCTGGTCAGATGGGCCTGGCGGATGGCAGCTATCTGTGGCTGCTGGAAGGCTTGCCCTTCGTCACTGGTGTCTGCCTCTCCCCTGCCAGGAGGAAGGCCTCCTCCTTCCTCTCCACAATGTTGTAGAGGACACAACATGCCACCACCAACTGGGGGATGTTGTGCTCCCCCCCGCATTGCGGTGGGTGAGGCGGCACCAGAAATGTGCCTTGAGGTAGCCGAAGGCACACGCCACGTGGATCCGGGCCTGGTTCAGTTGGGCATTAAATTGGTCCCTGCTGGGATCCAGGTGACTAGCCATGTCCCACACAATGCACAGTGGCATCTCCACTTCCCCAATGGCAAGTTCACGGCGGAGGGAAAAATGTTCCTGACTCCAGCTTGCAGTACAGGCTAGAGTTTCTGAACACTCAGGGTACGTCTAAACTACATGCCTCCGTCGACGGAGGCATGTAGATTAGCCAGATCGGCAGAGGGAAATGAAGCCGCGATTAAAATAATCGCGGCTTCATTTAAATTTAAATGGCTGCCCCGCTCTGCCGATCAGCTGTTTGTCGGCAGATCGGGGCAGTCTGGACGCGACGCGCCGACAAGGAAGCCTTTCTTGATCGGCACAGGTAAACCTGGTTTCACGAGGCATACCTGTGCCGATCAAGAAAGGCTTCTTTGTCGGCGCGTCGCGTCCAGACTGCCCCGATCTGCCGACAAACAGCTGATCGGCAGAGCGGGGCAGCCATTTAAATTTAAATGAAGCCGCGATTATTTTAATCGCGGCTTCATTTCCCTCTGCCGATCTGGCTAATCTACATGCCTCCGTCGACGGAGGCATGTAGTTTAGACGTACCCTCAGGCATTGTGTGCTCTGCCTGACCACCCAACAAAAATGTCTGTAGTGTCTCCAGTGGTCAACAATGGCCTGCAGCACCATTGAAAACTAGCCCTTTTAATTGATGTACTGGGCTGCTCAATGTTCCAGTGTGTGGATCGGGATGTGAGTTCCATCAACGGCTCTTCCGCTGTTCAGCTTTTTATGAGAGAGAGTAATCACTCTTTCTAAAAAGCGCATCTCTTTTTTGACACACTTTTGTGTGTGGATGAGCTCTTTCGCAAGAAGTTTTTGTGGACGATCTCTTGGGCAAGACCTATTTTCAATAAAACCAGTAATCTCATTCCTATCCTTTAATTCTTTCTGAATTGAATCCCAAACCAGCTTTTCTACATAGGATTGATGTAAAGCTAATTATATTATTATTAATCAGGTCATCCCTGTTGCACTTATTGTATATTAGCACAATATTAGGAATTTTCCAGCCTTCTGGAATTTCCCCAATATTCCAAGTTTTATCAAAATTGAACATTACTTCTTTTAGAATACTTGGGTGAAGTTATCTGGCCTTGCTGCTTCTATGTTTATCACCAGTTTAATATATTTTTTAGTCACTAGGAGATTGTAAGGCATTTCAACTTATGATATGACTATGACATTTTTTTTTAATCCAAATGTGTTTTTATTGAGAGATTAGGGAAGGGGTGAAGAGAGGGGTTGTGGCTTTCCAAAACTGAACAAAATATATATATTGAGTATGTCTGCCTTTTGTACATCATTGTTAACAATTTACCGTCTCCATCTAGTGTAACTGAAATAATTTGGAATAGCGCAAACAGAATATTTTTGAAAAATAATGGGGCTTGTTTTCAAAAGATCCACAAATCCACAAGCCAATATTTGCCTACTATTATATTCACTGAATACTAATTAACCAAGTCCATTCTTAATAATATTGGAAACATCGCTCAGTGCTCTTGCTGGTAACGGTGTCCTGATTGTTTTTGAAGGTGGAACTTCTGATCTGAGGCTGTTCAATGGAAGCAACCTATGTAATGGGATAGTGAAGATGAAACATAATGGTCAGTGGATGAAGCTATGTTTTCCTGCCTCTCACGCTGAAGTAGTTTGCCAAAATTTGGGATGTGGATTTGTCCTTGATATCCATAATGCTGCCTATTTTGGAGATGATTCCAGGCCATACTTGATAGTAGGAAATGAAAGCATGAATACAAATTCAACATGCTCTCACCCTTTCTCTGCTGGAGTGACCTGCTTAGGTAAGTAATCAGCCATTCTGCTACTTGAGTATATCCAGCCCAGAATAATTTCTTACTGGAAGAGACAGATTTATTTGGATTCTAGAAAAGGTGAATGAGCATAGGTCCATCCAAAACAAAATGCTGGTCCCCTTGCTTGAGGGAGGTACCATAAAGCCGATAAAACAACTGAGTACATGGGACAGACAAATGCAAAACCAAGAAGGGAGCAAAGGTGCTGGAAGTTACAGAATTAGCTGGTGCAATAAGATACAGTACTCCTAGTATCTTAGGCCGAGGGAGGCAGGTATAGTATGTGATCCTGTGTGGGTGGAAGAGGAAAGTTATTAGTTATTACATAAGGGTTAAATTTGTGAATTTTACTTGCTACCTAATTCTATCAGTCCATTCTAGCCTAGCATAGGCATTTCTGTGGCACCTATAATTGAAGCAACTATATACTGCTTCTCCTACTCCTACATTGCTAGGTCACAAAGGGCCAGGATAGATTTTTTCTGCCCAATCCTTTCCCATATTAGTTCATACAAATTAATTCAAAGTTGAGCACACATATTTGAGCTTATCTTCTGATGTCTTTCTGAGACACATGGTAAGTGAGGTAACATCTGTTACTGGACAAACTTCCATTGGTGGATGTGTCACACAGCTATGGGCATGACATTGTCCCAGGTGGGGCGAGGTGGACAACCTCGCCCCTATTGCATTTATCCCCACCCTTTTATCTCCCCAACCAGAGACTTTGGAGGAAGGCAGGAATAAAGGTAATCTGCTCCTTCTGTATAGTCACCTTGTAGGAGTCCTATAGGCAGGGCCACATAGTTCAATAATCACTACATGACCCCATGGTCACAGTCTATAATTCACCCCTATCAACTGGTTAGTACAGTTCAATAGCCAACACATGATCTGATGGTCACAGTCTATAACTTACCCCTATTGGCAGGGAGGTACAGCTCAATAGTTCACACCTGACCCAATGGTCAGAGTTTAATCGTGAGGGAGTAGATAGTGAACAGGTTTACATCCCCCTACAAAGGGGTCCTGCCCTCCCACTCTATCGGACCCTAGCCCAGGGACCTGATAGTGGCTTACTCTTGCCACTGAGTCAGCAGGAAAATCCTAACTGCAACACGCTGACTCCTCAACAGTGGCTCACTCACGTGGTAGCCATTGCCACTCCTGGAATGCTTCCTGCTTCCCCAGGTCTTGGCTCACTAGTGAGTCTCTGTTTCACCACCTCTCTTTCTGCATTCTGGTCTCCAGCCTGGGGGGCAGTATCCTGGTCTTTAGGTAGTTGCTGGGGCTTACTGGGAGCTGGCTCAGCACATCGTCTACTTCTGGTGGCCAGCCCCAACTGAGGGCCAAGTATGCCCAGTAAGATACAGGGAGTGTGGCCTCTGTGGCTCTCAGGGCTGAGTTAACCTCTTTCTGTTCAGTGTGGGGGGAGTTTACCCCATCACAGGATAGTACAAATTTTTGAGTTTCACAAAGCTCTTCGTCGTGTCTGGGGCAGGTAATCATGATGTGCATCTAGACCTAAAAACTTGTTCCAATTAGCATTTTGCTAATTTGAACTAGCATGTCCACACTGAGTGGACCCTGAACCGAGGTTAAGGATGGCCGGAAGCAGTGCCAGCAGGGCATCAGATTAGGACTTAGAGCGTGGAGATGCTGTCTCAGGCTAGCCGAGGGCTGCGCTTAAAGGGACCTGACTCCCACCCCGGACAGACAGTTCTCAGGGGTTTCCCACTTGCAAAGCAGTCCTGGCTTGGAGTGCCCTGAGTGCCCACACTTGGCACATCACAGCACTCGGCTATCAGCCCGGCTGCACTTGCCACAGGCTGCCATCCGGGAGGGTGTCAATCGGGGGGCTGCAGGAGAGCTTCCACTCCGAGGAGCCTGCAGAGCCAGCCCAGTCCTCCTCATCAGGGGCTCGTACCCCATTCCTCCCTCACCTCCTTCCACTTACCACTCCCTAGCCCCCCTTCCTGATGTACAAAATAAAGGACACGTGTGTTCAAAAATAGAAACTCTCTTTATTGAACAAAACTCGGGGAGACTGGGAAAAGGAGGTGGGAGAGGGGAAGAGAGAGGGTGGGAGAGGGGAGGGCAACTAAAATGATTTGGGGTTTGGAACAGGTCCCATATGAAGAGAGGCTAAAGAGACTGGGACTTCTCAGCTTAGAAAAGAGGAGACTGAGGGGGGATATGATAGAGATCTATAAAAGCATGAGTGGTGTGGAGAGAGTGCATAAAGAAAAGTTCTTCATTAGTTCCCATAATAGAAGGACTAGAGGACACCAAATGAAATGAATGGGTAGCAGGCTTCAAACTAATAACAGAAAGTTCTTCTTCACAAAGCAAATAATCAACCTGTGGGACTCCTTGCTGCAGGAGGCTGTGAAGGCTAGAACTATAACAGTTTAAAGAGAAGTTAGATAAAGTGATGGAGGTTGGGTCCATGGAGTGGTATTAACCAGGGGGTAGAAATGGTGTCCCTAGCCTCTGTTTGTGGAAGGATGGAGATGGATGGCACGAGACAAATGGCTTGGTCATTGTTTCGGTCCATCCCCTCCAGGGTCCCTAGTGTTGGCCGCTGTCGGCAAACAGGCTACTGGGCTAGATAGACCTTTGGTCTGACCCAGTACGGCCATTCTAGGCTCAGGGTCGGGGGTCTCACTGGACCACCCTGATTTTCATGCAAACCTGCTCCTGGGTGGCCAGGCTGGCAGCTATCCTGCCATAGACGGCCACTTTCCTGTGCCTAGTGCGCACGTCATGGATGAGGTCCACGATCTCCGCACTAGACCAGGCGGGCACCTGCCTCTTGTGGACCCGGGGAGGCTCCCGGGAGCTGCCAGCCTGGTCCCGAGAAGAAGCAGAGGGCTGGGTGGCAGCGGGTAGATGGTTCGTGCCGTGCCAGGTGCAGGGTCTGCTGGCTGGGTGCTGGCAGGCTTGCACCTGGCACGGGCACTGTAGCCAGCCCGTGCTGCTTTAAGGGCTCCGGGACCGGGAGGGGGGCAGACGAGTTTCCCTGGTGGTGCCCAGAGTGGCCACCAGGGAAAGTTGGAGAAGGCTAGCCTCCCACTAGTTCGAATTAAGTGGCTACACAGCCCTTAATGCGAACTACTTAATTCGAACTATGCGTTAGTCCTCGTGAAATGAGGTTTACCTAGTTCAAATTAAGCGCTCCACTAGTTCGAATTAAGTTCGAACTAGCAGTTTGTATGTGTAGCGCCTATCAAAGTTAATTCGAACTAACTTCTGTTAGTTCGAATTAACTTTGTAGTGTAGACATACCCTGACAGATGTTGCTATATTTATCTAAATTTTAAGCATAAACTAGGCCTAAGTGATCCTGTTCTGATGAAGTCTCCTTCCTCAAGGTGATGCCGTCAGTCCTAGTAAACATACACTTTTGACTCAATCACCTTCTCTACTTCCTGTAATAAGTGAAAAAGAGAATGGGGGAAGAGCCAGTTTTCCTTTTTACCTCTTTCATCCTGCTACCCTGAGTCTACTCCTGCCTTTGCCTGGGTTAGATAAAAGCATTATTCTATTGATAAGTATGGTGCTTATTCCTGGAGTTGACCCTGACCCTTTGTGCTCTTTGTGCAGAGGTGCACGGCTGGGATCTGGGAACCCTTTCCTAACCTGGGGAGTCCCCCTTATGCCTGGCAAGCACTTGCCATATCCTTCAAATGCAACAAAACATCCCAGTGCCTGACTTCATTTTTCTACCAGTTTCGGAAAATAAACTGGCTCTTTCTTACCAGAGATTCCAAAAGGCAAGTACTCACAGGCTAGGTCTAGACTATGGGGCTTTATCAGAAAAAGCTATGCAATTTGCGTAGCTTTTTCCGGTTGCTTTTGTAGAAGAGGCTTTTCCAGCATTTGTCGCAGTCTCGATGAGGCCAAATGGCAGAAAAGCCTCCTCTTTCGGCAGAGCCATTATGCCTCATGAAACTAGGTATACAGGACTCCCCAAAAGAGCGCATTTGTTCTTCCGCGAAAAAAAGAAGAGCAAACACGTTCCTTGGATGTGGTGGGGTTTTTGTGGGATATCTCTGATATCCCACAAAAACCCCATAGTCTAGACATAGTACCAGATGAATCTGGTTAAGATGGAGTGGGTGGGTATGCTCATTATTGAGAGCCCCTGTCTTCTGAACTGGACCAAACTGGGGTTTTTGGCAGAAGATCACTTCCACCCTCCCCCTCTGGCCATCTGGCTACTTTTTTTTTATCAGCTAAATTGTGCGACTTAGGCATTTATCTGCATGGACATGCTACAATCTCTTTGGGGGTGTGAGCAAAGCTGCTTTCTTTTTTACAGTGGTGGTGAGTCTGGCCTGTTCTTTGGCCAGTGTAGAGGAAGAAAAGGGCATTCCCTTTGCCCTCCCCTTTTTTGACAATATATGTCCCTGGAAGAACATAGAGGAAGTCCAGGAATTGCATCTGTATCTGGCCATCATACTTTCTTCCCCTTACCTCTGCAGCTGTGCAAAGGCCAATTAAAATCTGATCCTGTGTGTGTTCTACTAATGCAGCCTGCAGTAATGACAGATGTTCATTCATGTGTATGTTAACAACAGAGGGCAAACACCCATCTGGCCTGACAGAGACAAGCAGGAGAGGGAACTCATCCCTTTTTGTTGAATCAACAGATACCAATTAAACCCTGGGAAGAAGTGACAATCATTTTAGCATGGAACTTTGCTATGGATTTGTCTTCAGATCAATCCACTGGTGG
Organism: Pelodiscus sinensis; assembly: GCF_052426305.1. Lineage (NCBI taxonomy): Eukaryota > Metazoa > Chordata > Testudines > Trionychidae > Pelodiscus > Pelodiscus sinensis. Next base: position 141,967,313 of record NC_143052.1, on the reverse strand, counting down.
TTTATTTATCATGTCTGTTTGACCTGATAAATTGATCTCTGGGTGCTCTCCCATCAACTCCAGTTCTCTACCAGCACAAGATGAGTAGTTGAAATCAATGTGCGAGCAGCCTTTACCAATCTTACTGCACAGAAATCATGGTGATAAGTACATCAACTTCAGCTATGCTAGTTGCATTGCTGAAGTTGTGTAGGTTAGATTGACAGTAGATAGTGATGTAGTGTAGACTAGCCCTAAAAAGTAGAGGCTATTGAACTTTCACCTGATACGGGAGACTAGATATACTGATTTTTATAGGGTCAGTCCCAGTGTTCCCTCTAACATTTTCTTTCCTTGGTCAGCTTGCATGTTTGCATAGATGTAGATGTAAATATAGATATAGCTATAAATATAGATATATTAAAATAAATATATATGTAACACTCCATAGGTGTGGAAGAAAATATATTAAAACAAGGGATATTTAACAAAGAACAATGCTTATGATGTTTATTTAATATGAAAACAAATAGAAAGAAAATTGGAGTACATATATCATTATCTTTTCTAACAACTCATGCTAACCTACCAAAATGCATATTATCCACAAAAGTGTCACCACAGGCTGCTGTACCTGGCCCATTTTTTTCACCTGTTATTGCCAGAGATTATTTTAGAACATTGAATATGCTTCCAAAGCCATAATCTATTGACATTTGCTTAATATATTTGTCAAATGCTATTTGATCAGCTCCATTTATAGCAATAATAAAGATGTGGCTCAGTTGCTCTGTCCAGTAATTCTGTCCTGTTTCTTTTTGAAGGTTCGTTTGATGGCCTGAAACTGGTCAATGGAAGTAACCACTGTGCTGGCAAAGCGATAAGTACATTTGGTACACTGATCTTCACTCTGTGTTATACTGTTTCACCTGTGAAACATACTGCAGTACTTTGCAGAGAGCTGGGATGTGGTTCTGTAGTGAGTGTCCATAGTGCTGCCCATTTTGGAGAAGATTCCACACCATACTGGTTGATAGGAGATATTTGTCAAGGTAGTGAGATGGCATCCTTGGATTGCACACGGCCAGCCTGGAATATAACCTCAACATGCTCTCACCTTTTCCATGCTGGAGTGACCTGCTCAGGTAAGACATCAGCCATCCTCCTTCTTGCCATCAGAGAAAAGATACCAAATACAGACTTTGTTCCTTTCCTGCAAACTAATGTAGAAGTAGGTAAATATGATCAACACTTGAAAGTTTTACTCTAGTGCTATCTGAGCAAATCCATGGGCAGTTCCCAGTCTGATGTCTTTAGAGTCCCTTTTATTAACTTTACTGCAGTTGTTGCAATACCACATTTTATATTTTTCCTCTTACAAATTTTGAATTTATTATGTCCACACCAGAGAAATTATCAGTATTTAATAAGCTGTTTTATCTAGACAAATAAACTATGTCTATCACCATGACTTTAGAGTGCCTATACTGGAAATCCATAAAATCCTGTTGAGTGATAAGGTTTTAAAAGGAAACAGACTCCAAGTTTTCTCTGTGCAGCCCTGAGAAAGGTCCAAAAGTGTCAGACAATCAGGGATTTTAATGGCAGAGAGTTGTCAGATCCAACTAAAGTACCATGCAAAATATTTTCCTACTAAAATCTTATCTCATCTTAAGCAACTCGCCTCATAGTGCTTCTATCACCTCTCATAGTGTTCATTCAACTCATGATCACTCAGGCTTTCAGAAAATCGTTAACCCCCAGAGTGAAATTAAGAACCTGATTCTTCAGTGTCTGGCATGGCAAAGGGAATTTGGTAAAATGCTACCAAACCACAAGTCCCTCTCTCAGATTGGCCTGGCATTACGCATTCATATTGTACTCATGGAGCACAGGTATAGATGGCAAAAGCTACACTGGAGGGGGGAATTAAGCCCTTAATCTTCAGCTCTTGGCTCATGCTCCTTGTTTTTCTTCTATTCTTGCTTTGTCTCCTTTCTTCACACTCTCCCCCCATGATATTTTTACTCTCATTTTCTGTAACATTCTGAGGTGCAATCCAGACCAGTTAGGGGCCTTATAATGCCTTGCTGCAGTAGCTCCCATCTGGGCTGCTCACAAATAGCCCACTAGCATTCAGGTCACACCCTGACTGTCTGTGTGAGACTTCAGCTTGCCAGCCACACTTGGGATACATCTAAATTATACCCATCTATCAGCAGAGGGATGTAAATTAGACATATCGAAAGTGCAAATGAAGCCGGGATTTAAATATCCTGTGCTTCATTTGCATAATGGCAGCTGCTGCTTTTTTCAAAATGGGGCTTTTAAAAAAAACCCAGCAGTTTGCATGGAGCATTTTCGACAGACATGCCCCATTTTAAAAGATCCTGCACTCTTGTCGAAAATGCCCTGTCCAAACTGGCGGGTTATTTTTTGAAAAGCCCCATTTCGAGTAAAGCGGTGGCCACCATTATGCAAATGAAGCACGGGATATTTAAATCCCGGCTTCATTTGCACTTTTGATACATCTAATTTACATCCCTCTGCCGACAGAGGTGTAGTTTAGACGTAGCCTTGGTTAAGCTCTGAGTTTTCTTAGCCTTGGTCATTGCAGAAGGGTGACCCCAACCTACTCCCAGTCTCGGATTTTCCCCAAAATGTATATTCTGTCCTATCCAGCCATCTCCTGGACAGACCATACTACTAGAGCCATTGTTCCTTTAAAAGAACTTGCCACCTTAAATGGAGATACCCAAGCAATTTAACTTAAGTGGATTGAATTAGTTTCAATTAAAGAATAAAACAAGTTTATTTAATTACAGAGAGCTGGATTTTAAATTAACACAATTAATCACAGAATCATAGAACACTAGAACTGGAAGGTACCTTGAGACAACATCAAGTCCAGTCCCCTGCTCTCATGGCAGGACCAAGCACTTTCTGATCATCCCTGACAGATGCCTATCTAACGGATCTTGAATATCTCCAGAGACAGAGATTCCACAACCTCCCTAGGCAATTTATTCCTGTGTTTAACTACCCTGACAGGTAGGAAGTTTTTCCTAATGTCCAACTAAACCTCCCTTGTTGCAATTTATGCCCATTGCTTCTTGTCCTATCATCAGAGGCCAAAGAGAACAATTTTTCCTCCTTCCTCCTTGTAACACCCTTTTGGATACTTGAAAACAGCTGTCATGTCCCCTCTCAGCCTTCTCTTTTCCAAACTAAACAAGCCCAATTCTTTCAGTCTTCCTTCATAGGTCATGTTTATAGACCTTTAATCATTTTTGTTGAGCCTTACCTGACCTTAATTTCTCCATGTCTTTCTTGAAATGTAGTTCCCAGAACTGGACACAATACTCCAACTGAGGCCTAGTTAGCACAGAATAGAGTGCAAGAATGACTGCTCGTGTCTTGTTCACAACACTACTGTTAATGCATCCCAGAATCGTGGTGGGTTGTTTTTTTTACAACAGCATCACACTGTTGACTCATTTTTAGCTTGTTGTCCGCTATGACCCTAGATCCCTTTCTGCAGTACTCCTTCCTAGACAGTCACTTCCCATTCTGTATGTGTAAAACTGATTTCTCCCTCCTAAATGGAGTACTTTTCATTTGTCCTTATTAAACTTCATCCTGTTTACCTCAGACCATTTCTCCAGTTTGTACAGATCATTTAAAATTATGACCTTATCCTTCAACCCCTCCTGGCTTGGTATCATCTGCAAACTTAATAAGCGTACTCTCTATGCCAATATCTGAATCATTGATGAAGATATTGAACAGAACTGGTCCCACAACAGACCCCTGCAGAAAGCTACTTGTTATGCCCTTCCAGCTTGTGAACTATTAATAACTTCTCAGAACAGTTATCCAGCCAGTTATGCACCCAGCTTACAGTAGTCCCATCTAGATTGTATTTCTCTAGTTTATTGATAATGTCATGCGTGACTGCCTCAAATGCTTTACTGAAGTCTAGGTATGCCCTGTCCACCACTTCTCCCTTATCCACAATACTTGTTATACTATCAAAGAAAGCTATCAGATTGATTTGGCATGATTTGTTCTTTACAAATCTATGCTGGCTGTTCCCTATCACCTTACCACCTTCCAAGTGTTTACAGATGAATTCCTTAATTACTTGCTCCATTATCTTCCCTGGTACAGAAGTTAAACTTACTGGTCTATAGTTTCCTGGGTTGTTCTTATTTCCCTTTTTATAGATGGGCACTAAATTTGCCCTTTTCCAGTCTTCTGGAATCTGTCTCAAGTTAAAGGTTAGAATTGGCTAAAAGAAAAATAAAGAAAAAATACTTCCAAGTGCCTAACTTAGCAAACTATATTTGACCTGCAGGCAGGCTTGAAAACCTAATGAGGAGGGCTTTAAACTAGTTTTGTTGGGGGATGGTGACCAAAACCTTGAGAGGAGTGGGAAAGTCAGATACTGGGAAGAAATGCAAAGAGGAATGAGCATCAAAGGTGGATCCCTGATTCGAATACAGAGGGTAGGGCGATCAACTGGTTATCTAAGGTGTTTGTACACCAATGCCAGAAGCCTGGGTAACAAACAGGAAGAATTGGAGGCCCTGGCCCAGTGCAAGAACTATGATTTGATTGGGATAACAGAGACTTGGTGGGATGACTCACATGATTGGAGCACTGTTATGGAAGGGTATAAACTGTTCAGGAAGAACAGGCAGGGAAGAAAAGGAGGAGGAGTTGTATGTAAGAGAGCAGTATGATTGCTCAGAACTCCAGTATATAGAGGGAGAAAAGCCCGTTGAGAGTCCATGGGTCAAGTTTAGAGGTGTAGCCAACAGCAGTGATGTTGTGGTTGGTGTCTGCTACAGGCCGCCGAATCAGGTGGATGAGGTAGATGAGGCTTTCTTCGGACAACTGAGAGAAGTTTCCAGATCGCAGGCCCTGGTTCTTGTGGGGAACTTTAATCACCTTGACATCTGTTGGGAGACCAATACGGCAGTACACAGACAATCCAGGAAGTTTTTGGAGAATGTTGGGAATAACTTCTTGGTACAAGTGCCAAAGGATCCGACCAGGGGCCATGCACAGCCTGACCTTCTGCTCACAAACAGGGAGGAACTAATAGGGGAAGCAGAGGTGGGTGACAACCTGGGAAGCAGTGATCATGAGATGGTAGATTTCAGGATCCTGACCAAAGGAAGAAAAGAGAGTAGTAAAATACACACCTTGGACTTCAGAAAAGCAGACTCTAACTCCCCCAGAGACCTGATGGGCAGAATCCCCTGGGATGCTAACATGAAGGGGAAAGGAGCCCAGGAGAGCTGGCAGTATTTTAAAGAAGCCTTATTGAAGGCTCAGAAAGAAACCATCCCAATGCGTAGCAAGAGAAGCAAATATGATAGGAGACTGGATTGGCTTACAGGGGAAATTCTTGGCTTACAGGGGAACTTAAGCATAAAAAGGAAGCTTACAAAAAGTGGAAACTGGGACAAATGACCAGGGAGGGGTTTAAATGTATAGCTTGAGAATGCAGGGGGGTTATCAGGAAGGCGAAAGCACAATTGGAATTGTGACTGGCAAAGAATGTGAAGGATAACAAGAAAGGTTTCTACAGGCATGTTAGCAATTAGCAGTAAGATGGATAGGCAGCTGGCTGGAAGGTCGGGCCCAGCGGGTAGTGATCAAAGGCTCGATGTCAGGATGGCAGTCGGTTTCTAGCGGAGTGCCCTAAGGTTCGGTTCTGGGACTGGTTTTGTTCAGCATCTTTATTAATGACCTGGATGAGGTGATGGATTTGCACCCTCAGCAAGTTTGCGTATGACACTAAGCTGGGGGGAGAGGTAGATACGCTTAAGGGCAGAGATAGGGTCCAGAGTGACTTAGACAAATTGGAGGATTGGGCCACAAGAAATCTGATGAGGTTGAACAAGGACAAGTGCAGAGTCCTGCACCTGGGCCGGAAGAATCCCAAGCATTGTTACAGGCTGGGGACAAACTGGCTAAGTAGCAGTTCTGTAGAAAAAGACCTGGGGATTACAGTGGATGAGAAGCTGGACATGAGTCAACAGTGTGCCCCATGTAGCCAGGAAGGCTAATGGCATACTAGGTTGCATTAAGAGGAGCATTGCCAGTCGATCCAGAGATGTGATTATTCCTCTTTACTCGACTCTGGTGAGGCCACATCTGGAGTATTGTGTCCAGTTCTGGGCCCCCAATTATAGGAAGAATGTGGATGCATTGGAGAGGATCTAGTGGAGGGCGACCAAAATGATTAGGGGGCTGGAGCATGTGACCTATGAGGAGAGGCTGAGGGAGTTGGGTCTATTTAGTCTGCAGAAGAGAAGAGTGAGGGGGGATTTGATAGCAGCCTTCAACTTCCTGAAGGGAGGTTCCAAAGAGGCTGGAGAAAGGCTGTTCACAGTAGAGATGGCTGGCAGAATAAGGAGCAATGGTCTCAAGTTGCGGTGGGAGAGGTCCACATTGGATATTAGGAAAAACTGTTTCCATAGGAGGGTGGTGAAGCACTGGAATGGGTTACCTAGGGAGGTGGTGGAGTCTCCATCCCTCGGCTTGACAAAGCCCTGGCTGGGTTAATTTAATTAGGATTGGTCCTGTCTTGGGTAGAGGGCTGGATTTGATGGCCTTCTAAGGTCTTTTCAGGCTCTATGGTTCTATGATTCTATATCAAGTTTTTACCACATCCTTCTATTACAAGGGCAGGCAAAATCTGACCCATAGGGTAGATACGGCTTGTCATTGTCCCATGGTCCAGTGAGAGCCCTGGGCAGGATCCCTATCTGTCACACCTCTGCACACTGCTCAAAGTGGCTGGCTCTGGGGGCTATGTGCTCTCTGAATGGTGTGTACTGGGGGAAGGGGGGGTTTCACATGCTGCCCCCACTCTCAAGCACAATCTCACAGCTCCCATTGGATGGAAACTGGGGCATGTGATATGCACTTAGCCAGGGCTGGCCTCACCATGAGGCGAACGGAGGCAGCCGCCATGGGTGCCAGACTGTGGGGCTGTGCCACTAGGACCCAGAGTGTAGAAAACTGTGTCTGCTGCTGGTGCATATGTAAGTAGCAGAGCAGCCCCATGAGAGGAGTAGAACAGGAAGAAGGCAGAATTGAGACCTTTCAAAGTGTTGGCCCAAGTGAGGGGGCATGGGGGCATCATTTGAGCTCCCTGCCTCAGGTGCCAAAATGTTGTGGGCCAGCCCTGCACTTAGCCACCATAGCTGGCTGATTCGAGCAGCATGCGGTGGTACAGCAGGCAGAGAAGCTGCCTTCACATCCTGCTGGGTTGCTGGTTTAGAGCTGATAAGATAAGTGCCTCCTGGTCAGAGCCTGCACCTGGCATCCCAGGTCCTTCTGCAGCCCAACTTTCTGTCCCAGGTCACAAGCCAAAATTTCTGCAGCCCCCTCTGCACTCCTGCCCCAAGTCACAATCTGTTCCCAGACTCTGCATCCCCTCCCTCTTCCCTTCTGGAATATCTGGAAAGCAACTGGGACACTATACATGCTAGCCTTAAATAAATAAATAGAATAGAATAAAACATCCCCCCGTGTACACTTGGGGGAAGGAGTGCTCTTCTCTGTAAAGGGAGTTCTCTAGGTAAAAGAGGAGTAAAAACGGGACCCTTGTGGTAAGTGGCTGTCTGGAGTGTGTGTTTGTGTGTGGGGGAGTTATTTGCTGTGTGCTGAACTTGTGTTTGTCTGTTTGGTTGGTTTGTTTGTTTGTTTGAAGGAGCTTCTAAAAGGTTTGAAATCTAGAAGCCTCTGTTAATTGGCTGAGCCTCAGTCAGGGGGAGGGGCTACCAGAGCTATATAAGCCTGTGACTCAGCGACCAGGGAGCTTGCGAACAGGAACAGCTAACAGGGAGTTTGGAGAGGGAGGTTAGAGGGCACTAGTGACTTCTGACCTTCTTTAAAACATAACTCTTATAATAATCTATATTCCAGAGGTTTAGAAAGAATCCCAGTTTATACTTAAACTTATTTATTAGAAAAATGGAGACAGAAACCCAGCAGCAGAGTGGGGGCTATCCTGTTTATTGTGTCGAGTGTAACATGTATGATTACCTGCCCTGTGGGCGGGTGGCATATGTGTGCACCCGTTGCAAGGAGCTCCTGACCCTCAGAGACCGAGTTAGGGCTTCGGAGGCCATGGTGGCTGAACTGGAGGAGCTAAGGGAGGTAGAGAGATATGCTGATGAAACTTTCCGGGAAGGTGTAGTACTGTCCAACCTCCAGTCTGAGAGCCCCAGTGCTCTCAAGGAGGATGAAAGTCTCAAGGGAACAGAGCATTCCTGGAGGCCAAAGTTAGGCTGCTAGGAAAGAAACTGAAATCCAGGACCTCTATGGTGGCATTCTCGGAAATGCTTCCAGTTCCACGCGCAGGGCCAGGTAGGCAGGCAGAGCTTCAGAGTCTCAGTGCGTGGATGAGACGATGGTGTAGGGAAGAGGGGTAAGAGATGGGGGAAAGCCGATTGATGCAGAGATGCACATAAATCGGAGGGAGACTTCTCTTAGAGGAGAATCCATTGATAGAGATTCTCTAAACTATAGTCAGAAAGAGAAGAGGGGAGAGGACAAACCATAGGCCAGAGCAGACAAACAACCGCATATAAAAAAGCGACGAGGAGTCCTATGGCACCTTATAGACTAACTGAAGTGTAGGAGCATAAGCTTTCATGGGCAAAGACCCACTTCGTCAGATGCATGTACAGGCAGTCCCCGAGTTACGCTGATCCGACTTATGTCGGATCCACAGTTACGAACGGGGATTTTCTCGCCCCGGACGACGGGAGCGGCGGGACGCCCGGTCCCGCCGCCCGCATCCTCCGGGGCGAGAAAAGCTGCTCTGGAAGCGCCGCGGTCCCGCCCGGGTCCTCCATGGCTTTTCTCAGCGTCTCCCTGGTCTGCAGACAAGGGAGACGCTGAGCAAAGCGGCGGAGGACCCGGGCCGGACCCGCAGCGCTGATCTGGAAGATCGAAGTGTGGGTATCGTGTGGGTATCGCAGTTTACAGAATGCTTGTTGAAGATCTTGTAGGTGTAGGTCAACCCCTCAGACAGAGACCTACACCTACAGGATCTTCAACAAGTATTCTGTAAACTGCGATACCCACACGAGGAAGTGAGGAGACAGATTGACAGAGCCAGACGTGTACCCAGAAGCCTCCTGCTATGGGACAAGCCCAAGAAAGAAACCAACAGAACACCACTGGCCATCACCTACAGTCCCCAGCTAAAACCTCTCCAACGCATCATTAGTGATCTACAACCCATCCTGGACAATGATCCCTCGCTTTCACAGGCCTTGGGAGGTAGGCTGGTCCTTGCCCACAGATAACCCGCCAACCTGAAGCATATTCTCACCAGCAACTACACACCGCACCATAATAACTCGAACTCAGGAACCAATCCTTGCAACAAACCTCAGTGCCAACTCTGCCCACATATATACACCAGCAACACCATCACAGGACCTAACCAGATCAGCCATACTGTCACTGGTACATTCTCCTGCACATCTACCAACGTAATATATGCCATCATGTGCCAACAATGCCCCACTGCTATATACATCGGCCAAACTGGACAGTCCCTACGTAAAAGAATCAATGGACACAAATCTGATATTAGGAATGGCAACATACAAAAACCTGTAGGGGAACACTTCAATCTTCCTGGACACACAATTACAGATCTAAAAGTAGCCATCCTGCAGCAAAAAAACTTCAGGACCAGACTTCAAAGAGAAACTGCTGAGGTACAGTTCATCTTTAAGTTTGACACAATCAACTCTGGATTAAACAAAGACTGTGAATGGCTTGCTAACTACAAAAGCAGCTTCTGCTCTCTTGGAATTCACACCTCCAGATCAGCTGCTAGAAGTGGGCCTCATCCTCCTTGATTGGATCCACCTCGTCATCTCCAGCCTGATCCTGGCCTGCATATTTATACTTGCCTCTGGAAATTTCCACTACATGCATCTGACGAAGTGGGTCTTTGCCCACGAAAGCTTATGCTCCTACACTTCAGTTAGTCTATAAGGTGCCACAGGACTCCTCGTCGCTTTTGCAGATTCAGACTAACACGGCTACCCCTCTGATACTTAACCGCATATAAAGGAATCCAATGCATCAGGGAAGGGCAGACAAATAAGCAGCGGAAAATTTTTAAAGTGCTTCTACACAAATGCTAGGAGTCTGACTAATAAGATGGGTGAACTAGAGTACCTAGTATTAAATGAGGAGATTGACAGAATAGGCATCACTGAAACCTGGTGGAATGAAGAAAATCTGTGGGACACAATCATACCGGGATATAAAATATATCGAAAGGATAGAGCAGGCCAGGTGGGTGGCAGAGTGGCACTATATGTGAAAGATAATGTAGAATCAAATGAAATAAAAATATTAAGTGAATCAACATGTTCAATAGAATCGCTATGGATAGTAATTCCATGTTCCAATAATAAGAAATTAGCAGTAGGAATATATTACCGACCACCTGACCAGGACAGCGATACTGACATTGAAATGCTGAGGGAGATTAAAGAGGCTACCAAAATAAAGAACTCTATAATAATGGGGGATTTTAATTACCCCCATGTTGACTGGATACATGTCACCTCAGGAAGAGAAGCGGAGATAAAAATTCTCAATGGCTTAAATGACTGCTTCTTGGAGCAGCCGGTGCAGGAACCCACAAGGGGAGAGGCAATTCTCGATTTAGTCCTGAGTGGAGCGCAGGATCAGGTCCAGGAAATAACCGTTACAGGACTGCTTGGGAATAGTGACCATAATATAATAACATTTAACATTCCTCTGGTGGGAAGAACACCTCAGCAGTCCTGCACCCTGGCATTTAATTTCAAAAAGGGGAATTACACAAAAATGAGGAGGTTAGTTAAACAAATTAAAAGGCACAGTGACTAGAGCCAAATCCCTGCAAGCTGCATGGAAACTTTTTAAAGACACCATAATAGAGGCCCAACTTAAATGTATACCCCAAATTAAAAAACATAGCAAGAGACCTAAAAAAGAGTCACCGTGGCTTAATCACCATGTAAAAGAAGCAGTGAGGGACAAAAAGGTATCTTTTAAGAAGTGGAAGTCTAATCCTAGTGAGATAAATAGAAAGGAACATAAACACTGTGAAATCAAGTGTAAAAATGTAATAAAAAAAAGCAAAAAAAGAAAAGCAAAAAAAGATTTTGAGGAACAGCTAGCCAAAAACTCAAAAAGAAATAACAAAATGTTTTTTAAGTACATTAGAAGCAGGAAGCCTGCTAAAAAAACAGTGGGTCCCCTAGATGATCGAACTATAAAAGGAGCAATCAAGGATGATAAAGCCATTGTGGAGAAACTAAGTGATTTCTTTGCTTCAGTCTTCACGGCTGAGGATGTTGGGGAGATTCCCAAATCAGCACCGTACTTTGTGGGTGATGAATCTGAGGAACTGTCCCGGATTGAAGTGTCATTAGAGGAGGTTTTGGAACAAATAGAAAAACTTAATGTTAACAAATCTCCGGGACCGGATGGCATTCATCCAAGAGTTCTAAAAGAACTCAAATGGGAAATTGCTGAGCTATTATCTGTGGTTTGTAACCTATAGTTTAAATCGGCTTCCGTACCTAATGACTGGAAGGTAGCCAACGTGACACCAATATTTAAAAAGGGCTCTAGAGGCGATCTGGGCAACTACAGTCTAACTTCAGTACCGGGCAAATTAGTTGAAACAATAGTAAAGAATAAAATTGTGAAGCATGTAGAAGAACATAACTTGTTGGACAAAAGTCAACATGGTTTCTGTAAAGGGAAATCCTGTCTTACTAATCTATTAGAGTTCTTTGAAGGGGTTAACAAAAATGCGGACAAGGGGGATTCAGTAGATATAGTATGCTTTGATTTTCAGAAAGCCTTTGACAAGGTCCCTCGCCAAAGGCTCTTGTGTAAATTACATGGCCATGGGATAAGAGGAAAGGTTCTTTCATGGATTGAGAACTGGTTAAAAGACAGGAAACAAAGGGTAGGAATAAATGGTAAATTTTCAGATTGGAGAGGGGTAACTAGTGGTGTCCCCCAAGGGTCTGTCCTGGGACCAATCCTTTTCAACTTATTCATAAATGATCTGGAGAAAGGGGTAAGCAGTGAAGTGGTAAAGTTTGCAGATGATACCAAACTGTATAGGATAGTCGAGACAGAAGCAGACTGTGAGGGACGCCAAGAAGATCTCACCAAACTGAGTGATTGGGCAACAAAATGGCAAATGAAATGTAATGTGGATAAGTGTAAAGTAATGCACATCGGGAAAAATAACCCCAACTATACGTACAGTATGATGGGAGCTAATTTGGCTACGACAAATCAGGAAAGAGATCTTGGAGTTATCGTGGACAGTTCTCTGAAAACTTCCACACAGTGTGCAGCGGCGGTCAAAAAGGCAAATAGGATGCTAGGAATTATTAAGAAAGGGATAGAAAATAAGACCCGGAATATCTTACTGCCCCTGTATAAAACTATGGTACGCCCACATCTTGAATACCGTGTACAGATGTGGTCTCCTCTCCTCAAAAAAGATATTTTGGCCTTGGAAAGGGTTTAGAAAAGGTCAACTAAAATGATTAGGGGTTTGGAATGGGTCCCATATGAGGAGAGGTTAAAGAGACTGGGACTTTTCAGTTTAGAAAAGAGGAGCCTTGGGGGGAATATGATAGAGGTATATAAAATCATGAGTGGTGTGGAGAGGGCCGATAAAAAAAGTTATTTATTAGTACCCTAAATAGAAGAACTAGAGGACACCAAATGAAATTAATGGGGAGCAGGTTTAAAACTAATAAAAGAAAGTTCTTCTTCACACAGCGTGTAGTCAACTTGTGGAACTCCTTGCCAGAGAAGGCTGTGAAGGCTAGGACTATAACAGAGTTTAAAGAGAAGCTTGATAATTTCATGGAGGGTAGGTGCATAAAAGGCTATTAGCCAGGGGATAAAATGGTGTCCTTGGCCTTTGTTTGTCAGAGGCTGGAGAGGATGGCAGAGGACAAATCACTTGATCATTGTCTTCGGTCCACCCTCTCTGGGGCACCTGGTGCTGACCACTGTCAGCAGACAGGCTACTGGGCTAGATGGACCTTTGGTCTGACCCAGTACGGCCGTTCTTATGTTCTTATGCATGGATACAAAAATGTGGCTCTGCATCCAATCTGTATCCACCAGGCTCAACTCATCATTCAATCTGCAATCCTGAGTTTACTTGCATCCTTACAGCAAACCATCTGTAGGGGAGGAGGGTGAGAGCACAGGTGAGTGAGGAAGGAGCAGGGTTATGCAGGAAAGAAGCAGGTAGCACAAAAGTAGGGGTTGAGTTTAAGAGGCAGCAGGGACCCAGAGCTGGATTGCTACGGGTCAGTGTTCACCAGGCAGAGAGGGAAGGGAGCCGGGCAAGACTGGCATTTGTCCCCTCCGGTAGAGAGATTTAGGATAGAGCTTGTTGTGTCCTTTTCCTGCCAGCATTAATTGCATAGTTTGATTCAAAGTATAATAAATTGAATTTGGGTGCCATCCACACTGCAGGAAGTCAGAGGAAGCACACTCTTTCTTCGACTTCCCTTATTCCTCAAGGAGCAAGACTACAAGTATCGATGGGCGTGCCCTCTCAGTTTGAATTCACGTGTCTTCACTAGACTTGCTAATTCAAAAACCAGTAGATTGACTGGGCAGCGTTAATTTTCTCTGTAATGTAGCCATAGCCACAGAGACAGGCCCTGGAGGATGGGTATCACTTCACTCTCCAGCTATGTCTACACTACAGCGTTATTCCAAAATAACAAAGACCATGTCTATACTAGGGATGTTAAATATCAGTTAGTTAAATAGTCAAGTAACCTCATGAATTCTTATCAATTACTCAGCTATTCTATAGTCCCCGGGGGTAGTGCCTACAGCCAGTGCACTCTGGCCCCACTCTCAAGGAACCCCTGCTACTCTGCACTGCTGCCTCTGTGTCAAAGGCAGTAGCATGGGTGCTAGGTGGGAGCTGGTCTGTGGGGGAAACCAGTTTGAAAACCTCACAGACTGGCTGCCTGTTGCCCCACACTGCTGCCTGCTGCCTCTGATAGGGTTGAGCTCCCGGACCTGGCATGGGCCAGAACTGAGCCGGGCTGCCGGCCTGGTTCCTAATACACTTTAAATGCAGAGCCACAGCGGGGTTAGGTCATGGACCCCACATGAGCCAGGACTGAACTGGGCTGCTGGCCAGGCTGCCAAAAAAATTTACTGGCAAGGTGTGTGTGTGAGAGGGGAGGGAATGCATGTAATCTATAGCATTAACCTATAAGCTTTTGCTTATCTGTTAATTGGTTAATCAATTACACTATTTCATATCTAATCTACACAGTGAGCCCATTATTTCAAAATTATTTCAAAATAACGGGTTTCTTATTCTGACTCCTGTAACCCTTATTTAATGAGGAGTAAGGGGAGTAGAGGGAAGAGTGTTCTTCCTTTGACCTCCTGCTATGTAGACAGTGCCAAAAACTGAGTTTAGCTATTTTGACTTAAGCTACACAATTGATGTAGCTCAAGTTGCGTAGCTTAATTATACTTTATCCCTGCTGTGTAGACATGCTCTCCTTGAGCAGTAACTTTGTGAACTGGGGCAGCTAGCAGGGAATTTCAAGAGGGAGTTCTCCAGGTAAAGGAGGAGCAAGTATGGCACCCTTGAGATAAGTGGCTCTCTGTAGTGTGTGATTGTGTTTGGGGGTTACTTGCTAATTGCCTGAAAGAAACTGTGTTGAGCTTGTGTATGTCTGTCTGTTTGTAGATTCAAGTGCTAAGCTATTTGTTTGAAGGGCTGTGTGCTGTGCCTGGAAGTTGGAGGCTGTGAACTTCTTAACAAGGATTTGAAATCTAGAACCCTCTGTTTGCTGGTTGAGCCTTAGCCAAGGGGCGGGGCTATCAGGAGGGCCAGGACTTTATAAAGCCTGTGACTAAGTGACCAGGGAGCTTTGCGAACAGGGGCAGCTAACAGGGAGTTTCAAGAGGGAGTTCTGAAGGGGAGTTAGAAGTGGTAGAGGTACACTTGCCATTTTTTAAAACTTTTAAACTAAACAAACAAAACTTCCTGGTTTAAATACAAACCCTATCAATAACCTAAGTAGCTGTAGGAGAGAATGCAGGCAGAAGCCCAGCAACAGAGTGAGGGCTATCCTGTTTATTGCACTCAATGTAGCATGTATTATTACCTGCTCTTTGGACAGTTGGTGATGTGTACATTCGGTGCAAGGAGCTCCTGGCCCTCAAAGACCGTGTATGGGCTTTGGAGGCCAGGGAGTCTGAACTGGAGGAGCTAAGGGAGGCTGAAAAGTATGTAAATGAGGCTTTCTAGGACACTGTAGAACTCTCCCACCTCCAGTCAGAGAGCCCTTATATAGCTGAGGATGAAAGACTCAGGGAAGGAGAACAGTCAACTGGAGCAGAGGGAAATGATCCCATAATTGGGACCCTCCTTCCAGAGGATGTTAGGGTATCCTCTCACACTGAAGATACCTCTCTGGGGGAGGGAACTTCACTCGTTAGGAAAAGGCAGGTGTTAGTAATGGGGGATTTGATCATTAGAAACATAGATAGCTGACACTGTGATGATGGGGAGAGCTTTATGGTGACTTTTCTGCCTTGTGCAAAGGATGCAGCTCTCTTGAGGCATCTAGATAGACTTATGTGTAGTGCTGGGGAGGAGCCAGTGGTCGTGGTATATGTAGATACCAATAACATAGGGGAGGGTAGAAGAGAGGTTCTGGAGGCCAAATTTAAGCTACTAGGAAAGAGACTGAAATCCAGGATCTCTATGGTGGCATTCTCTGAAGTGCTTCCAGTTCCACACGCAGGCCAGGTAGACAGGCAGAGCTTCAGAGTCTCAATGCGTGGATGAGGCGATGGTGTAGAGAGGAGGGTTTAGATTTATTAGGAACTGGGGAAACGTTTGGGATAGGGGGAGCCTGTACAGGAAGGATGGGCTCCAGCTAAATCAAAATGGAACCAGACTGCTGGCACTTAACATTAAAAAGGTCATAGAGCAGGTTTTAAACTAAGCACTGGGAGAAAGCTAACAGGTGTGGAGGAGCACATGGATCAGACAGAGACATCTATTGGGGGAGGTTCTATTAATAGAGATGCTCTATGTTCTAGTCAGGAGGAGAGGAGGGATGTATGGGTCGGATCAAATGAGGCACAATCAAATGAAAAAGAGTCTAACACATCGAGAAATGGCAGACAGATAAATAGCAACAAATTAAAGTTCTTAAACACAAACACTAGACGTAAATTTAGTAAAATGGGTGAACTGGAGTGCCTAGTTTTAAAGGAGGCTATTGATATAATAGGCATCACAGAAACTTGGTGGAATGAGGACAATCAATGGGACTCGGTCATACCAGGCTTCAAAGTATATTGGAAGGACAGAGCAGGTCATGCTGGTGGGGAAGTGGCACTGTACATGAAAGAAAATGTAGAATCAAATGAAGTAAAAATCTTAAATGAGCCCAAATGTTCCATAGACTCTCTGTGGATAGTAATTACATGCTCCAATAATAAGAATATTGCTGACCACCTGATCAGGACAGTGGTAGTGACTATGAAATGCTAAGGGAGATTAGAGAGGCTATCAAATTTAAAAACTCCGTCATAATGGGGGATTTCAACTATCCCCATATTGACTGGGTACATGTCACCTCAGGACAGGATGCAAAGATAAAATTTCTTGATACATTAAAGTGACTGCTTATTGGAGCAGCTGGTTCTGGAATCCACAAGGGGAGAAGCTATTCTTTATTTAGTCCTAAGTGGAGTGCAGGATCTGGTTCAAAAGGTAAATATAACTGGACCACTTGGAAATAGTGATTATAACGTAATAAAATTTAACATCCCTGTGGTGGGAAAAACACCTCAGCAGCCCAACACTGTGGCATTTAATTATAGAAACACAAAAATGAGGAAGTTAGCTAAACAGAAATTAAAAGGTACAGTGACAATAGTAAAATCTCTGCAAGATGTATGGAAACTTTTCTAAGACACCATAATAGAGGCCCAACTTAAATATATACCTCAAATTAAAAAACACCGTAAGTGAACCAAAAAAAGTGCCACCGTGGCTTAACCAGGTAAAAGAAGCAGTAATAGATAAAAAGTTACCTTTTCAAAAGTGAGGAAAGTTACCTTTTCCTAGTGAGGAAAATAGAAAGGACCATGAATTTTGTCAAATTAAGTGTAAAAATCATATATATAGTAGCCCAGTGTCTGTGCGTCTGTAACGCTGACACTGATGCCGACGTACACAGCTATGCCTCCTAGCCATGTACAGCAGCGCTCCGCCCCCCTTCCCCTCCCTCCCTGGCAGTTTGGCTGAATGCTGCGCCGCTCAGCTGTGTCCTGGCAGGGGGAGCAAGGGCCGCCCTGCGTCCTGTTGAGTGGCGCTCCCGCCGAGGGCCAGCTAAGTGGCGCTGGCGCTGTGCTGCTTAGCTGAGTCCCACCTCGCCCCACCCCCTTTCCCCTCCCCCTCCGTGGCACACTGCGCTGCTCCCAGCTGAGCGGCGCTCCTGCCGGATTCCGCTTGCCGCCCTGGCCCGCTGAGTGGCACTTCCACTTGCTCCCCCACCGGGACCCAGCTGAGCAGTGCAGCGCCGCTCAGCTGGCCCCCAGCAGGAGTGCCACTCAGCGGGCTGGGGCGGCAAGCGGCCTTTTGGGGTCCACGCTCCCAACGCATGGGGAGCGCGGACCCCAAAGGGTCGCTTGCCACCGCTTGCTCCCCTGCCAGGGCCCGGCGGGAGTGCCGCCCAGCTGGGAGCAGTGCAGTGCGCCACGGAGGGGCAGGGAGGGGAAAGGGGGTGGGGTGAAGTGCCACGCAGGGAGGGGAAGGGGGGAGGGCTGGCTGCAAGGGGGGTGGGAAGCAGAGCTGGAGGGGGGGTCGGGGGCTGTAGGGGAAGATGGGGGGCCCCGGAGGAAGGGGGAGGGAAACAGTGCTGGTGGGAGGGCATCCGGGGGGGCAGTGGGGCTGGCCGGCAGGAAGAGGGGGTGGGAAGCAGAGCTGGGGGGGGATCGGGGGCTGTGGGGCTGGATGGGAGGAGGGGGGTAGGAAACAGACCTGGCAAGGGGGGGTGCAGCCACAGGGCGCTTGCCACCGCTTGCTCCCCTACCGGGGCCCAGCTGAGCACCGCTCAGGTGGGTCCAGTGGGACAGGAAGGGGGGTGGGGCGGTGATGTACATGGCCAGGGGGTGGGGCTGTGTACGTCACCGCCCCCCCTTCCTCCTCCTGCCGTGGCGCTGAGTGGTGCGCCCCTCATCTGGGCCACCGTGGGGGGGGGGCGGTGATGTAGACAGCCCTACCTCCTGGCCTTGTACGTCACTGCCCCACCCTCCTCCCCTGTGGCGGCCCGGCTAGGTGTGCAACACTCAGCCGAGCCACCACGGAGGAGCGGAAGGGGACAGGGCGGTGACGTACACAGCCAGGGGGTGGGCCCGTGTATGTCACCGCCCCCCTTCCCCTCCCGCTGTGCCCCTCAGCCGGGCCGCCGGGGGAGCCAGCAGCACAAGGGGCTGTTTGGGCTCCCCCGGAGTGGAAGGGGAAGGGAGGGCGGTGATGTACACGGCCCCGACCCCAGCCCCAGCCATGTACATCACTGCCCCGCCCCCCTCCCTCGCAGCAGCCCGGCTGAGCAGGCAGCACTCAGCCGAGCGCCATGGCGGGAGGGAAGGGGAAGGGGGGTGGGGAGAGAGAGAGGCAGGAGGAGGAGAAGAAGAGAAAGGGAGAGTGAGAGGCAGGAGGGGGAGAAGAGAAAGAAAGAGACAGAGAGAGAGGCAGGAGGCAGAGGAGAGCTGAGAGAGAGGGGGGAAGGCAGTAGGAAGAGAGAGAGAGAGAGTGAGAGAGCTCAGGAGAAAAGACCTGAAAATCCCGTTTTATGACAGGCTAATTGGCTAGTATAATAAGAAAAGCCAAAAAAGGAGTTTGAAGAACAGTTAGCCAAAACCTCAAACAGTAATGTTTTTTAAGTACATCAGAAGCAGAAAGCCAGCTAAACAACTAGTGGAACCTTTGGATGATCGATATGCTAAAGGAGCCCTCAGATGATAAAGTTATAGCAGAGAAGCTAAACTAATTCTTTGCTTCAGTCTTCATGGCTGAGGATGTTAGGGAGATTCCCCAACCTGGGCCATTCTTTTTAGGTGACAAATCTGAGGAATTATCCCAGATTGAGGTGTCCATTAGAAGAGGTTTTGCAACAAATTGATAAACTTAACAGGAACAAGTCACCAGGACCAGATGGCATTCACCCACGAGTCTTTCAGAACTCAAATGGTAAATTGTGGAACTATTAACTGTGGTTTGTAATCTATCCTTCAAATCAGCTTCCGTACCTAATGATTAGAAGATAGCTAACGTGACACCAATATTTAAAAAGGGCGTTAGAGGTGATCCTGGCAATTATAGATCGGAAAGTCTAACGTCAGTACCGGGCAAATTAGTTGAATCTATAGTAAAGAATAAAATTGTCAGACATATGGATGAATATAATGTGTTGAGGATAATCAACATGTTTTCTGTAAAGGGAAATTATGCCTTACAAATCTGCTAGAAAGGTTCAAGGGGCAGGAGAAACGTAAAAAATAACAAATGGTCTGGTAGCACTTTTATAGACTAACAAAACATGTAGATGGTAGCATGAGCTTTCGTGCACACAGCCCACTTCTTCAGATGAGTTTAGGATGTTCAGACCCAAAATAAATAGGGGACAAGGAAGAGGAGGGAAGGAAAATCGAGATAACGGATGGCTGGGACATTATCAACCTAACATTCAGTGAAGGTGCCACCAGCTTTTTGTCTGTGTAGATTCTTGCATTAGTATCCTTCCTACCTGCTAGCTATCCTATGATCCTTATCTGCTTCTTTTAACTATCCAATCTTTAGGTGCTTATAGGTTACCAATTCTGCCTATTTGTTTTTCTCTTTTATATTTTCATACCCTCTGCTCCTTGTTTCCTTGCCCCCTTCCTTTTTTTCCATCCCCTTCTCCCTTCTCCCATATTTATTTTGGGTCTGCACATACTAAACTCATACTTCGGGTCATCTAAAGAAGTGGGCTGTGCCCAAGAAAGCTTATGATAACAGTTTTGTTAGTTTATAAAGTGCTACCAGACCATTTGTTGTTTAAGTTTAAACTGCTAGAGTTCTTTGAGGGGGTCAACATATATTTGGACCAGGGGGATCCAGTGGATGCAATATACTTAGATTTCCAGAAAGCGTTTGACAAGGTCCCTCACCAAAGGCTCGGAAGTAAAATAAGTTGTTGTGGGATTAAGAGGGAAGGTCCTTTTGTGGACTGATAACTCGTTAAAATACAGGAAATAAATGGTAGGAATAAATGGCAAGTTTTCTGATTGGAGAGATGTAACTAGTGGGGTCTCTCCTGGGACTCATCCTATTCAACTTATTTATAAATGATCTAGAGAAAGAGGTAAACAGTGAGGTGGCAAAATTTGCAGATGATACCAAACTGCTCAAGATAGTTAAAACCAGAGCAGACTGTGAAGAGCTTCAAAAAGATCTCACCAAACTAAGTGATTGAATAACAAAATGGCAAATGAAATTTAATGTTGATAAATGTAAAACATAATCCCAACTATACATACAGTATGATGGGGTCTAATTTGGCTACAACTTCTCAAGAGAGATATTGGAGTCATTGTGGATAATTCTCTGAAAACATCCACACAGTGTGCAGCAGCAGTCAAAAAAGCAAATAGAATATTAGGAGTCATTAGAAAAGGGATAGAGAATAAGACAGAGAATATCTTGTTGCCTCTATATAAAACCATGGTACGCCCACATCTTGAAAACTGCATGCAGATGTGGTTGCCCCATCTCAAAAAAAGATATATTGGCATTGGAAAAGGTTCAGAAAAGGGCAACAAATATTATTAGGGGTTTGGAATGGATCCCATATGAAGAGAGATTAAAAAGACTTGGACTTTTCAGCTTATAAAAGAGGAGACTAAAGGGGAATATGATAGAAGTCTACAAAATCATGCGTGGTGTGACAAAAGTGAACAAGGAAAAGTTATTTACTTATTCCCACAATATAAGAACTAGTGATCACCAAATGAAATTACTAGGCAGCAGGTTTAAAACAAACAAAAGGAAGTTTTTGTTCACTAGATGGACCTTTGGTCTGACCCAGTATGACCGTTCTTATGTTCTAACTTAACCACAGCCTCCTGCTTATCAGGGACATTCTTTTTATCTGTTTGAAAGCCCCCTTCTTCACTCTAAGTCCTGCCAAGCCAAGGAGCTGATTGCAGCATGAACAGAGTTAAAAAGTTCAAAGTTGTTTTCACCTGCACTGTGTATTGATCTGAATGTGTTATCTAAAGCCATTATCTTGTTTCTTGTGGGGAAAAAAACTACCCGGGTGATTCAACCCTCATCCCAGGCTGCCTTAGCTTTGATTTGAATGGCTAATGTGAGGCCAGGTCTACGCTATGTCCTAAGAGATGTGAAAAATCCACACTATCAAGAGACCTAATTATACTGACCGTAAGCCTCTATGTAGGCGGTGCTATGTTGACTGGATAGTTTTGCCTGGAGATATAACTGCTGTCTCTCATGAAAAAGGGGTAACTAAAAGCTCTCTCCCTTTGGCTCACAGCATCTTCATCAAAGCACTGCATTAGTGCAATTGTGCTGATGCATCATTTGTAGTATAAACATGCCCTGAGGTAAAAACTGACTGTGCTGTTCTCACTGCTATATAAACTGAGTTAGTTAAACTGAACTAAGAATATACCTCTTCTTGAAGTGTGCACATACCCTTAGTAATTCTATAGCAGACAACACAACAAGCAAACAGGCTTGCATTATTGTATGAAGATTTGCTTTTCACACATCCTTCACGCTTAGTTAAAATACTGACTGTAGCATTCAGTGGCACAAAGCTCCATATATATTTGATTGCAGGCATTGCATTTTTAATGCAGTCATTGCTATCTCCATATACGAAAATATAATTTGTAAGGCCAAAATGAATTTGAAGAACACATCGCCAAAGATTCAATAAGTAATCATTAACCTTTCTTTTAAAATACATAAACAGTCAATGGGGCAATTGAAGGATTGAGATGCCAAAGGAACACTCACTGATAATAAGGTCACTACAGAAAAAATAAATGAAATCTTTGAATCACTCTTCACAGATAAGGATGTGAGGGAGATTCCCAAATCTGAGCCATTCTTTTTTAGCTGAGAAAGCTTTAAAAAATGTTCCAGAATGAGGTGTCATGAGAGGAGGTTTTTGAACAAATAGATAAATTAAACAGTTCTAAGTCACCAGGGCCATTGGGCAATCACCCAAGAGTTCTGAAGGAACTCAAATGTGAAAATTGCAGAGCTACAGATTGTAGTCTGTAAACTATAATTTACATCAGCTTCTGTACCAAATGACTGGAGGATATAGTCAATGTGCTGACATTTGTTAAAAAAGGGCTCCAGAGGGGATTCCAACAAATACAGGACAGTAAGACTGAGTTCAGTACTGGGGAAAATGGTTAAAACTATAGTAAAAAAATATAATTATCAGACAAATAGATAAACATAATTTGTTGAAGAAGAGTCAACAGGTTTTTTGCAAAGGGAAAGTCTGCCTCATTAATCTACTAGAACTCTTTGAGTGGGTCAACAAGCATGTGGACAAAGGGTATCCAGTGGATAGAGTGTCCTTGGATTTTCAGAAAGCCTTTGACAAGGTCCCTCAGTAAAGGCTCTTCAGTAAAGTAGGCTTTCATGGGTTAAGAGGGAAAGTCCTCTCATGGACTGGTGTTGGTTTAAAAACTAGGAAACAAAAGGTAAGAATAGATGCCAGCTTTCAGGATGGAGAGAGGTAAATTGTGGTGTTCCCCAGGGATCTGTACTGTTCTATTCAACATATTTCTAAATGATATGGAGAAAACAGGTAAACAGTGAGATGGTAAAAAATGCAAAACTAGTCAAGATTGTTAAGTCTCTGGCAGACTGAGAAGAGTTTCAAAAAGATGTCACAAAACTGAGTGACTGTGCAATAAAATGGCAGGTAAAATATAATGTTGATCTATGCAAAGTAATGCACATGGGAACACATAATCCTAATTATATATACAAAATGATGGATTCTAAATTAGCTGTTACCAGTCAAGAAAGATCTTGGAATTAGTGTGGATAGTTCTTTGAAAATATCCATTCAGAGGGCAGAAACAGTAAAAATCAAAGAGCATGTTTGGAATCTTTAGGAAATGAATAGATAGTAAAACAACATATTTTAATGCTGCTTTATAAATCCATGTTATGCCTACATCTTGAACACTTGTGCAGATGTGGTGGCCCCATCACAAAAAAAAAAAAGCATTGGAAAAGGTTCAAGAAAGGTGCAACTAGAATGATTAGGGGTTTGGAACAGCTGCCATATGAGGAGAGATAAGACTGAGACTTTTCAGCTTCAAAAAGATACTTAGGGAGATATGATTGAGGTCTCCAAAATCATGAATGGTATGGGCAAAATAAATAAGGAAGTGTTATTTACTCCTTTTCATAACATGAGAACTAGAGGCCATCAAATAAAATTAATAGGCAGCAGGTTTAAAATGAAGTATTTCTTCATACAACACAGAGTCAGACTGTGGATCTCATTGGTATACGATGTTATGAAGGGCAAGATATTGAAAGGATTCAAAAAAGAGTTTGATAGTTTGATAAGTTCATGGAGGAGCGGTTCAGCAGGGGCTATTAGCTAGGATGGGTAGGAATGGTGTCCTTAAGCTCTGTCAGAAGCTGGAAATGATGACAGGTGAGGGATCACTTCATGATCATCTGTTCTGTTAATTCCATCTGGGACATCTGGCATTGGCCAATGACAGAAGACAGGACACTGGCCTAGATGAATCTTTGGTCAAACCCAATATGGCTGTTCTTATGTTCATGATATATTAACATTGTTATAAAAAAGTTTGAAAAACATCTCAACCTACTTAAAAGTGTAGTGGAGTGTATGGAGTATAAGTGTAACATGCATTGATGGATTGATTGTCTCTCTAGGCTATTCAAAGCCCCGGCTGTCTGAAGGAGATAGTCCCTGCTCAGGACGTGTGGAAGTAAGACATGGCGAAACATGGGCGACACTCTGTGATGCACACTTTGATCTCAAAGCTGCCAGTGTTATCTGTAATGAATTAGAGTGTGGAACAGTTCAGTCTATCCCGGGAGGAGCTCACTTTGGAGAAGGACATGGGCTGATCTTGACTGAGGAATTCCATTGTGCAGGGAATGAGTCACACCTGGCATACTGTCACAAGATAGCACATGGGAATCAGACGTGCTCACATGCGGATGATGCCAGTGTCATATGCTCATGTAAGAATTGAATGTGATGTCTCTAAATCCCAAGCATGCGTATTCTAGATTAGGGTACAGCAATACAACAATCTTACTCTATAGCGAGTTGAGACACTAGGGTGGCATCAGTTTCTGTTAAAAGCCATATAATCCAAGATAATAAAGGGATCAGTCCCCCCTATCTTCCCATTCCTATGTATTTGGTATAAATTAGTTCCAAAGCTCCCTCTGTAAACCCATCTCCCTTCTCCCCAGGGTACACAGGGTTCCGGCTGGTGAACGGCAGCACAGCCTGCTCCGGGAGGGTGGAGATCCAGGTGCATGGTGCCTGGGGAACCCTCTGTGACTCGCACTGGGATCTATCAGATGCCAACGTTCTCTGTCATCAGCTTGACTGCGGATTCGCTGTGTCCGTGCCAGGAGGAGGGCACTTTGGGAAGGGAACCGGCTCTGTCTGGCCAGAGACATTTCACTGTAAAGGGACTGAACCCCATTTGTGGCACTGCCCTGTCACTGCCCTGGGGGCCTCTCCGTGCTCACACGACAGTGATGCCAGTGTGGTTTGCTCAGGTAAGTGCAGGAGCAATGCTGATTAATGACACCTGCCCCTCAGTGTGTGACATTGCCCCAGAGCACAGGGAAAGGAAGAATGATCTGGGATCAAGGAGTGTGCATTAAAATAATAGTTACTACCAGAAGAAATCCCTGTATTCTCAGCTTCAGTAACATTGCCTCCCAGACCATGTTATCATGGAAGATAATATTAAGAATGAACAAGAAGAATAGGAGCAATTGCTTCCAAAAGAAAGGAGCAGCTAGGACAGCTAGAATTCATGAGACTGATACATAGAGTGCCTGTAATGGCTGACACATCCCAGGAAAAGCCTGGTCCATTTAGAAATCCTGATGCAAAGGGAAGGATAGGCATTGGGGATCTGCTTTTTGGGACCTGAGGAAAATCCTGATCCATTGGGGAAAGCCAAATGCACTACCATATTGGCTCTGCAAACTGCAGAAGGGGAATTAGGCACTTGGGCTCTGCATTCCTATGTCAGTTCTGAGAACACTATATTGGACTGCAGTGCTTCATGCTCAGGATCCCTCCTCTCCCAACTAGCTGGGAGAGACTTGGTCCTCAGCCGGGAGCTGCTGCTGTGGCTGAGGGAGAAGTGCCCCTCCCCCAGCCAGGCAGCTCCATGCGCAGAGCCCCTGGCTGGGTGGGGCTCATTAAGCAGCTATGGGGCCATGCTGCTGCTCAGCTTAGAAAGAACCTTGGTCTCAGGTAAATAGGATGAAATTCAAGAAGCACTAATGCAAAGTACTCCACTGAGGAAGGAACAATCAGTTTCACACATACAGACTGGGAAGCCACTGTCTAGGAAGGTGCATTGCAGAAAGTGATCTAGGGCTCATAGTAGAGTACAAGCTACATATGAGTCAACAGTGTAACACGGTGGCAAAAAGCAAACATCATTCTGGAATGTATTAACTGAAGTGTTGAAACAAGACATGAGAAGTAGTTCTTCCATTCTATCGTATGCTGACTGGGACTCATCTGGAGTACTGTATCATGGACAAATTGAAGAAGGTCCTGAGGAGCGCAGCAACAAAGATTAAATGTCTAAAAAACATTACTTGTGAGGGAAAAGTGAAAGAATTGGGTCTGGAAAAGAGAAGACTGGAAGGGGACATAACAGCTTTCAAGTACCTAAAATGTTACAAGGAGGAGGGAGAAAAATTATTCACCTTAACAGGTGATGATCGGACAAGAAGCAATCGTCTTAAATGGTAGCAAGAGAGGTTTACATTGGACATTAGGACATTTCAGTTAAACACTGGAATAAATTTCTAGAGAGGTTGTGGAATCTCTATCATTGGAGATTTTTAAGAGCAGATTAGACAGACACTTGTCGGAGATGATCTGGGTATTACTTAGTCCTGCCATGAGTGCATGGGGCTGGGCTAGATGATCTCTTGAATCTATGATTCTATTCGGTGCAGGATCATATGTTAGAGTTTTCCAATTGTAAACAGGGCATTTCTCTCTCTCTCTCTCTTTCTCTCTCTTGTTCTGTTCTGTTTTTTCTAGCGGCTTTGTCACAGTCTCACTTTCCTTAATTGCCACAAGGCTTTAAAGTCTCTGGCCAAACTCCCTTAAATCAGGCACAGCCCATGTCTCCCACCACCATTTGCCTACTCAGGTGCCCTTGTCTGTCTTCAATGTATTTAAATCTCATTGAGACCATATGCCTAATTTTCAGTCGCTCCATTGCTGCACTTACGTGGCAGGTAAGCCACAATTACATTCTTTGTTCTTTTTCAGAGGGGTCGCCAAGTTAGTCTAACTCGAAAAACTTAAAAAACAACTAGTGGTCCCGCAGCACCTTAAAGACTAACAAAACATGTAGATGGTATCATGAGCTTTCTTGGGCACAACCCACTTCTTCAGGTGAACAGAGTATTAAAAATCCAGATCCAGGATCTTAGATATTCTTGGATTTGAACTTTCAGTACTCAGTTCATCTGAAGAAGTGGGTTGTGCCCATGAAAGTGCATGATACCATCTATATGTTTTGTTAGTCTTTAAGATGCTGTTAGACTATTCGTTGTTTTTTAAGTTTTTCCTTGCCCAGACCCTTGTGTAAATCAGAGCAGGAGTAAATCTGTGCATCATTGCCAGACTCTGTTACAGTTTTGAGGAACCCAGAGCCTCTAGCAAGATGTAGCCTAGCAAATAGTGGCTATGTGTTAGCTCCCGAACACCACCAGCCTGTTAGTCCAGAGGAGAGGGCTAGAGTGGCTATGTGAGCCCTGTCTTTGCCTGGCAGATTAACACTAGGTGAATCCCAGTCTCTAGTCCCTTTAAATTATTCCCCTGTGGTATCCAGCCCCTGATGCTGGCTACTCACAGAAGTCCCAGATTCTCTTGCCCCAAAGGTACAATGTGCCCCAGGTTACTTGTTTTAATGTAAATGACACTCCTGTACAGCACACAGCACTTGTTAGCACTTCTAGGGTATGTCTAGACTACATGGCTTCATTTACATCAAAATGGCTGCCGCGCTGTGCCGATCAGCTGTTTGGCAGCACAGCGCGGTAGTATGGACGCTCCATGGTCGACAAGGGAAGCCCTTGTCAACCACCCCATTATGCCTTGTGGAATGAGGTTTACCGGGGCGATCGACAAGGGCTTCCCTTGTTGACCGCGGAGCGTCCAGACTACTGCGCTGTGCTGCCAAACAGCTGATCGGCACAGCGCAGCAGCCATTTTGATGTAAATGAAGTGGCAATTATTTAAATCGCTGCTTCATTTCCCTTTTTCGAGTACACTAATCTACATGGCTCCGTTGACGGAGCCATGTAGTTTAAACGTACCCCTAATGAAACTAGAGACAATTTCTTTTAAGAAAGAAAGCTCACTAGAAATAAGAGAGGGTATATGTACACTTGCACCCTCTTTCAAGAGAGGGATGCAAATGTAGACATTTGAAATTGCAAATGAAGCCGGGATTTAAATATCTCATGCTTCATTTGCATATTTGGGTTATGGCACTATTTCGAAATAGTGCTATTTTGAAAAAAGAAACGCTGTTTAGACGCGGTTATTTCGAAAGAAAACCCTTCTTCCGAAATAACTGTTAAACCTCATTTGATAAGGAATAAGGGTTATTTCGGAAGAAGGGCTTTCTTTTGAAATAACTGCATCTAAACAGCGTTTTTTATTTTGAAATAAGGTATTTCGAAATAACGCCCATCCGCAAATATGCAAATGAAGTGAGGGATATTTAAATCCCAGCTTAATTTGCAATTTCAAATGTCTACATTTGCATCCCTCTCTCAAAAGAGGGTGCAAGTGTAGACATACCCAGAGAGTGGTGGAAACAAATGGTTACAATATAAAACAAAATCATAGAACATGATAGTCACCTTTCCTAGCTAACAAAATTGGTTCCACACAAAAACTCAGTATCATGCAGAATTATCTGGCTTCACTGGAATAAAGATCCAAATTTGCATGGACAAAACCCACTCCAAAAATGTCTCCTGAGTGAAAGCATTCAGAATTCATCATGCACATGCATCTCACAATGATTCTGAGTAGTGATAAGTTGCATGCTTCCTATCAATATCTTGCTCCTTGTGGATAAATTCCCTGGAGGACATGTGTTCAGTCTAGTGAGCTTGTCAAATGTGAGGTGTTTCAATGGACTGGGGAGCCTTTTCCAAGGGAGCGCCGTGTCATGCACATTATAACCACGCTCAAGAACCTCCCTCCTTGTGACAGATGCAGATACCTGTACTAATGCAATGCATGAATATGGCCCATTTTATTTGCTAGGCCACTCTACAGTTTGCATTATTCCTTATGTGCACAGTGTATTTCCCATCTCTCCTGGGCCCAGGTCTCTCTGGGGCACTACAGCTGCTGAATGGAGAAGGCCGGTGCGATGGCAGAGTGGAGATTTCCCTCAGTGGTGTATGGAGCCAGGTGCTGGATGACCAGTGGGACATGAACGATGCCAGCGTGGTCTGCAGGCAGCTCCAGTGTGGAGAGGCTGAGAGAGCTTATAACCCCCCTTCGTCTGAGCAAGGGACAGGCCCCGTGGGGCTGAGAAGGGTCCAGTGTGCAGGGAACGAGACTCGTCTGGCTGGCTGTGACATCTCCACATCTGAGACAGCTCAGGAAGGAATTGCTGAGGCTGTCGGTGTTGTTTGCTCAGGTGACTTACTATGAAAATCTTACAAACATCCTTTGCTTGTTCAATAGGATTATGACCCACTGCAGGGCCTTTCCCCTGTTGCTGAGATCTGAAATAGATATGGACCTGAGATGCACATTATGAACCATATCCAGTAAAAGTATGTGTGTGATGTGCAGAAACAACAGTGTTATGTGCAGAAACAACAGCATAACTTCTCATCAATTAAGTATCAGTGCAAATCATCTATTCTGCTTCCAGCCTGTGCACTGAATAAGGCAGAGGGCTTGTGAAAAAGACAGGATGTGATCACAGACTCCATGTCTTTATTATAAAGCACACACATACCAACAGCCTATACATCTATTTCCTAACTTTTCACTGCTTGAATTTGCAACTCAAATCATGCTTTTTAATGTTGTTTTTATGTGAAATTTCATATGAAAAGAAGAAATGTAAAACCAAATTCCATTATATGCACCCTCACCTCATTCCTTTAGTGCTAGAGCCCAGATTGCTACTACTATTTATCCTGCAGGACATGGGCGGTGGGTAAAAGTAGGGCTGGGAGAGGCATGGCCCCAGCACTGCTCCAATCCCACCCACTTCGGAGTTCTTGATAAAACAGACGAACACTCTAAAATATATAATAGATTTAGGGTTCAGTCCTGCAACTGATCACATCCTAGCCAAAATCACACATAAGCCCAATGCAGAAGGCCTGATTTTGTGAGAAACTTTATTAAGTGCTTTGCTAAAAGGAAGAGGTATTACATCTATTCTTATCATCCATTGATATGAAAGTATCTAAATGCAGTAAAAGATACTTAGCATGAAATGTTCTCTGTAGAGCTTAGCTGCTACTGGCTTATTATGTTTGCTTTGGATTCTGGGTAGAAATATGAATTATAGGACAGTACTAATCAAGATGACTTGTCTTTCTTTCATAATTGTCAAAATAATTTGGTACCATATTTGCTTCCTCTAATCTTCTAGTTCCGCCCAATTCTTCAGCACTTACAAATATAGTTATTAATGCTTAAGCAAATTTGTGAGGTAAGAATTCCTTGAGAGCTCTAAGCTTATTTTCAAATATATGTTTGAAAAGATTTGAGTTTAGAAGTCACAACTGATTCTACAAATCTATAAACTCCCAGCTAGTTCTTTCTCTTCTGTAAGTCAAATGTTCAGGACTAAGCCTTCCATTGTCGACACTAGCACTTTTGTGGGTTGACTGCAGTGAGGAGAAAAACACATGTATTATTGGGGGTGGTTTAACTATGTAGACAGGAGAGAGATCTCCTGTTTCCAGTGAATGACTACACAGGAGACCTTACAGTGGTGCAACTGTGCTCCTGTAAAGTCTGTAATGTAGACATTAAGATCTCTTTATCATACCTTCATCTCTTTCTAACTCTGCAGATTTCATCTCTATGTTTCTTGTTAAAGACAGACTTTTAAAGGCACTGTAGTAGCGCCATTGATTTGTGTGCAAGCTGTTCAGATATCATTATATTAACTTTTACCTGCTGGCATTTGTCCTTGTAGGGAGCAGGCAGATCAGACTGATGAATGGGCCAGGTCGCTGTGCCGGGAGAGTGGAGATTTATTACAATGGCACCTGGGGGACAGTTTGTGATGATTTCTGGGACCTGACAGACTCCAATGTTGTTTGCAAGCAGCTGGGATGTGGACATGCCATCAATGCAACTGTTTCTGCTTATTATGGACAAGGATCAGGGCAGATCTGGTTGGATGATGTGAACTGTACTGGGAATGAATCCAATCTCTGGGCCTGTCCTTCTGCAGGCTGGGACCAGCACAACTGCAGACACAAGGAGGATGCAGGAGTTCTCTGCTCAGGTCTGGTCTGTAAATGATCTTGAGAGTTTGGTTACCAGGGGATTTAAGGAAATATATGGGTGTTTGGAGAGAGAGTTAAAGATGACAGAAAGTTTCTCTCTTTCTTTTTTGTATGGAAGGGTACAGCTTGCTCAGGAAGGATAGACAGGGGAAAAAGGGAGGAGATATTGCCTAATATATTAAAAATGAACACACTTGGAGTGAGGTGGAGATGGACATAGGAGACGGAAGTGTTGAGAGTCTCTGGGTTAGGCTAAAAGGGGTTAAAAACAAGGGTGATGTCATGCTAGGAGTCTACTACAGGCCACCTACCCAGGTGGAAGAAATGGATGAGACTTTTTTTAAACAACTAATAATATCATCCAAAGCCCAAGATTTGGTGATGATGGGGAACTTCAACTATCCAGATATATGCTGGGAAAATAACACAGCAGGGCACAGACTATCCAATAAGTTCTTGGACTGCATTGGAGACAACTTTTTATTTTAGAAGGTTGAAAAAGCTACCGGGGGGAAGCTATTCTAGATTTGATCCTAACAAATAGGGAGGAACTGGTTGAGAATTTGAAAGTGGAAGGCAGCTTGGTGAAAGTGATCATGAAATCATAGAGTTCACAATTCTAAGGAAGGGTAGAAGGGAGAATAGCAAAATAGAGACAATGGATTTCAGGAAGGCAGATTTTGGTAAGCTCAGAGAGCTGATAGGTAAGGTCCCATGGGAATCAAGACTGAGGGGAAAAACAACTGAGGAGAGTTGGCAGTCTTTCAAAGGGACATTGTTAAGGGCCCAAAAGGAAGCTATTCTGCTGCGTCAGAAAGATAGAAAATATGGCAAAAGACCGCCTTAGCTTAACCACGAGATCTTGCATGATCTAAAAATAAAAAAGGAGTCCCATAAAAAATGGAAAGTCGGACAAATTACAAAGAATGAATATAGGCAAACAACACAGGAATACAGGGGCAAGATTAGAAAGGCAAAGGCACAACATGAGCTCAAACTAGCTATGGGAATAAAGGGAAACAAGAAGACTTTTTATAAATACATTAGAAGCAAGAGGAAGACCAAGGACAGGGTAGGCCCACTTGTCAGTGAGGAGGGAGAAACAGTAACAAGAAACTTGGAAATGGCAGAGATGTTTCGGTCTTCACCGAGATGTTGGAAGGAATGCCTAACATAGTGAATGCTAGTGGGAAGGGGGGAGGTTTAGAAGATAAAATAAAAAAAGAACACGTTAAAAATCACCTAGAAAAGTTAGATGCCTGCAAGTCATCAGGGCCTGATGAAATGCATCCTAGAATTCTCAAGGAGCTGATAGAGGAGGTATCTGAAGACTGGAAAAGGGCAAATATAGTGCCCATTTATAAAAAGAGAAATAAGAACAACACAGGAAACTACAGACCAGTTAGTTTAACTTCTGTGCCAGGGAAGATAATGGAGCAAGTAATTAAGGAAATCATCTGTAAACACTTGGAAGGTGGTAAGGTGATAGGGAACAGCCAGCATGGATTTGTAAAGAATAAATCATGTCAAACTAATCTGATAGCTTTCGTTGATAGGATAACATGTCTTGTGGATAAGGGAGAAGCGGTGGTTGTGGTATACCTAGATTTAGTAAGGTGTTTGATACGGTCTCGCATGATATTCTTATCAATAAACTAGGCAAATACAACTTAGATGGGGCTGCTATAAGGTGGGTGCATAACTGGCTGGATAACCATACTCAGAGAGTAGTTATTAATGGTTCACTATCCTGCTGGAAAGGTATAACAAGTGGGGCTCCGCAGGGGTCTGTTTTGGGACCGGCTCTGTTCAATATCTTCATCAACGATTTAGATATTGGCATAGAAAGTATGCTTATTAAGTTTGCAGATGATACTAAGTTGGGAGGGGTTGCGACTGCTCTGAAGGATAGTGTCATAATTCGAAAAGATCTGGACAAATTGGAGAAATGGTCTGAGGTAAACAGGATGAAGTTTAATAAAGACAAATGCAAAGTGCTCCACTTAGGAAGGAACAATCAGTTTCACACATACAGAATGGGAAGCGCCTGTCTAGGAAGGAGTATAGCAGAAAGGGATCTAGGGGTTATAGTGGACCACAAGCTGAATATGAGTCAGCAGTGTAATGCTGTTGCAAAAAAAGCAAATATGATTCTGGGATGCATTAACAGGTGTGTTGTGAGCAAGACACGAGAAGTCATTCTTCCGCTCTACTCTGTGCTGGTTAGGCCTCAGTTGGAGTATTGTGTTCAGTTCTGGACACCACATTTCAAGAAAGATGTGGAGAAATTGGAAAGGGTCCAGAGAAGAGCAACAAGAATGATTAAAGGTCTAGAGAACATGACCTATGAAGGAAGGCTGAAAGAATTGGGTTTGTTTAGTTTAGAAAAGAGAAGACTGAGGGGGGACATGATAGCCGTTTTCAAGGTATCCAAGGGTATGTCTACACTACCCCGCTAGTTCGAACTAGCGGGGGTAATGTAGTCATCCGCAATTGCAAATGAAGCCCGGGATTTGAATTTCCCGGGCTTCATTTGCATAAAGCCGGCTGGTGCCATTTTTAAATGCCGGCTAGTTCGAACCCCGTGCCGCATGCCTCATTCCACGAGGAGTACAGCTAGTTCGGATTAGAAGCCCAATCCAAACTAGCTACTCCGTGCCACGTGTAGCCATACCCTAAAAGGGGGTCATAAGAAGGAGGGAAAAAACTTGTTCATCTTGGCCTCTGAGGATAGACCAAAAAGCAATGGGGTTAAACTGCAGCAAGGGAGGTTTAGGCTGGACATTAGGAAAAAGTTCCTAACTGTCAGGGTAGTTAAAGATTGGAATAAATTGCCCAGGGAGGTTGTGGAATCCCCATCTGTGGAGATATTTAAGAGTAGGTTAGATAAATGTCTATCAGGGATGGTCTAGACAGTATTTGGTCCTGCCATGAGGTCAGGGGACTGGACTCGATGACCTCTCGAGGTTCCTTCCAGTCCTAGTATTCTATGATTCCATGGGTACGTCTAGACTATATGCCTCTGTCGCCAGAGGCATGTAGATTAGGCTACCGGACATAGTAAAATGAAGCGGCGATTTAAATAATCGCCGCTTCATTTAAATTTACATGGCAGCCGCGCTGAACCGATCAGCTGTTTGTCGGCTCAGCACGGTAGTCTGGATGCGCGGCTGTCGACATCAAAGGTATTTGTCGACCACCCAGGTAAGCCTCCTGGGATGAGGTTTACCTGGATGGTCGACAAATACCTTTGATGTCGCCACCCGTGCGTCCAGACTATCGCGCTGAGCCGACAAACAGCTAATCAGCTGTTTGTCGGCTCAGCGCGGCAGCCATGTAAATTTAAATGAAGCGGCGATTATTTATGTCTGGTAGCCTAATCTACATGCCTCTGGCGACAGAGGCATGTAGTCTAGACGTACCCTATGATTCTTAGTCTTCCTTTGACGACATAGCAATCTTGGCAGTTGGGTATTAAAAAGTCTACGTTGACAACAGCTAATATCAAGGATTACTGGAAATATCACACTATTTCCTCAGCTTTTTTAAAATTCTGAATCTTGGGTACTACTGTGTGTTACTGTTGGTGAATGGTGTCTTTTAAATAACAGTTCCATTGTGAATAACTCCTGTAACTGGTCTCCAGAGGAGTCTCTCTGAGTCATGAAATGAATGTTGCTTCTATAGAAGAATGTGCAGGTTTACTAACGATCTCAGGGATTCAACCTTCAAACCACATTGAGTTTCAGAATCAGGAAACAGCAGAGCCAGTTGGTCAATTCTCTGCATTTCTTTCCAGGGCTCACAGATCTGAGGCTGGTGAATGGCAGTGACTGTGCTGGGCGTCTGGAAGTTTTCTACAATGGGACATGGGGCAGCGTTTGCAACACTCCTATGGATGCAGTTACCAGAGCACTTATATGCAAACAGCTAGACTGTGGAGATAGTGGGACTCTCGTAAGTGAGTTTACATATGGAACTGGCTCTGGACATACCTGGGTGGATAATATTCGATGCAATAAGCAGCACAGCTCCCTGTGGCAATGCCCATCAGACCCATGGACTCCAGAGTCATGTAAGGCCAGAGAACAAGAAACCCACTTATCATGTAAAGGTAAATAGCAAACTATGTGCTATATAAATACTCAAAAGATTAAATTTAACTCACTGAAAGGTTTTGATATAATTATGGTACTTTATATTTTCATTCTATTTTATAAAATATCTAGTTATATTCTTTTAACATACTCAGTAATGGTACATACTTATTTTCAGTTTCTGAGGTTACAGAGATTGGAATGTAGTTCTTAATAATGAACCTGGAAATCAGTTATTAAAAAATACACATTATAAGGCATTATCAGTTGTTATCTAATCTATTACTCAGTAAAGTAATCAAATAGGAGATTTTAAGGGCCGCAGAGCCTGTTACAATAATCTCATCTGGAAGGCCATAGATTATAAACCAAGAAATCCTGCATGTAGCCTATACATTCTGGTTTAGCTACAACATCTCTTTTAGAAAAACATCATGTCCTGAATTAAAGACTTCCAAGTAATGTAGAATTCACCACAGCCTATGTAAAATGTTTCAATAGTTAATTACAGTGACGGCTAAGAAACCTGGTTTTTATTGAGTCTGAATTTGTCTAGCTTCACCTTGCAGCCACTGGATCATGTTAAGTCTCTTGAAACCAGATTAAAAAGCCATTTCATCTCGGAAATCTCCTCATATAGGTACATAAACACTATTAACAAACAAAGCCCTTCCCAGACATTCTTAATAAGCAGTGTTTCATACTTCACTTCAGAATTGCAAAAACTGGGACTGGAATCCTGCTCTCAACTATGGCAAATATTCCTCTTTTATTGGTTCCTGCAGTGATTAGGGTGCATTTCAGTTCATAGGTCCATTCACATTCCTGTCTCCATAGAGGGGATTCAGGTATGTTATCAGAGTGGGAAGCTAGAGTAAATGCCAGGCTATTCTGTGCTAAAAATTATGTTGACCCAGTGAAGTTGCTTGGGGATGTGAAAAATCCACACTCCCAAGAGATGTCGGTAATAATGTAAACAGCACTAGGTCAGGGACATAGATAGATACACTGACACCCTCTGTCTTTGGCATAGGTAGTGTCTACAGCTAGACAGTCCTATCAGTTAGACATATGCATACCAGCAGGGGACTGATTAAAGACTTCAAAATCCAGAGAAACACCAGAAGAGCTAAGTAGTCATAGAGCCCTGTGCGGATACAAAATACCAATCCACTCCTGCATCTGCAAAAATGATCCCTATATATCCACATCCAGAGGCGCAAAGCAGACATGCACAAATTTGCATAGTTCTAGATCCAAAATGTGTATCCTCATCTGCATTTGTATCAGGAAAAATGAGCCACAGATTTTTGCAGATTTGCAGGGCTCTAATTATTCAAATTACTGAGTTTTTAGCTTTTGGCCAATTTATAAAGTACTGGTATTAGAGGTTTGAAATACCAACAAACCCTACTTTATCCCTCAGTGCACATGCTGTCCAGTCAATTCACCTCTGTGTTTTATCTGTGTAGCAGGGAAAGAGAAAACACCTCAGAGCACATTTGCTGAATGTCCAAACTCGACGAGCTGCACAGGTATCTCTGCCTCCTTTTGTCTCCTCCTCATTCTCTAAGGCAGGGGTGGCCAATCCATGGCTCATGAGCCACAGAAAAAAATTTTAGCCTCTGATGGAACTGGGACAGAACCTGAAACCGCTGAGGTCAGCTGCTCTTACAGCTGGACCGCTGTGAGCCGCATGCATGCTCACGGCCCGCACCGTTGTGCTCACGGCCCCCAGTGCACTACGTCATATCCTGCATGTGCAAGCTGGGTGAGCACAGGCAGCAGCAGTGGCAGCGGCTCCAGGTGCGGCGGTGGTGCCAGTGGTGGCTCCGGGACCTGGGCATAAAGTTAGTGGGGAAGGGGGATTGGGTTAGAGTGAGGAAGGGAGGTGTCTGGCTCTGGGGAAAGGGGGTGTGTGCACGACTTACCGGCCACTCAGTGCACATGCCCCAGCTTCTGGAGGGAGACGTGTGGCTGTAGCGGTGGCGGTGATTCTGGAACCCGAGAATTAGATTAGAGCAGGGAATTGGGGGTTGCCTGGATCTAGTCTGGGGGAGGGGAATCATAGAATCATAGAATCATAGAATAATAGGACTGGAAGGGACCTCGAGAGGTCATCGAGTCCAGCCCCCCGCCCTCAAGGCAGGATCAAGCAGGAAGGGAGATTAGGCTGGGCGGGGGCGCTCACAGCATCCCAGCCAGCACATCTTAAGGCCGATTGCCCAGCACATGCGCCCCAAAGCCTGGAGGGATACACGTGTGACTGTAGTGGCAGCTCCGCCTCCGGGACCTGAGAATTAGGTTGAGGGGGGAGGGGGATTGGTACAGAGGGGGGCCGGTGCTTGGCTCTGTGGGGGAGATTGAGTTAGGGGTGTGTGTGCCTGGCTTTGGGGAAGGGGAGGGGGGCTGGGTTGGAGAGGGGAGAGGGAAGGTGAGAGGGGTTGGGTTAGAGAAGGGGGGGTGCCTTGGGGAAGGAAGGGGAAGAGCAGCCAGAGTGCTTCCTGAGACCTGGGATCCCCAGGTTCTGGCCCCAGCTATCTCTGTCCTCTCCTCCTGGTCAGACCTCCCCCATGAGCACCCTGCCCCAGCACCCACCAGCACAGTTGAAGCTACATTAATGAAGCTTGGAGGGTTTGGGAGCAGTTGTTTTTTTCATCTCAGTTTTGTGGCCTTGACTGACTTTTCTGTGGGTCAGTGACCCCTGACTCAAAACGGTTCCCCGTCCCTCTCATAAATAAAGACAATGCTGAAACTTTTTGTGTGTAACATAATATTTTATTTAAAAATGAAGCCTGGCCAACAAGCCCCCAACTGGGGCCAACCCCCCATCTGGCCGCAGCATCATAACACTCCTGCACCCCCCCAGACTCCAAACCTGAGCCTATCATACACTGGAACTCCCTGTCCTGAGTATCTCACATCCCCACACTCCTGCACCCTCACATCCCGTCTTCTGCCACAACACTCTTGCACCAGCCACACACTGCAAATCTGTATCCTGAGCCCATCATACTCCCAGACCTGCCCTGAGCCCCTCATGCATCCCAGCCCAAATTCCTGTACCCTCACAGCCACAAGCCTATGGCTTGCTCAGCACCCAAACCTCCACCTGACCCCAACTCTCTCCAGCCTGGAACCCCCTCTCTGAGCCAGCATCCTCTTCTCTGCTTCTTCCTGCACCCAAATTCCTTCCCAGAGCTTACACCTCCCACCCCTTCCCAGTGGGTGTGGGTATGGGTTTTTTTTTTTTTTTTGGTGAACCACAATAACTGGAGATAGCATGAAGAGGCAGGGAATAATTGTTGAGTCAAAAAAGGGGGGGGGGGAGGACCGGGAAGACCCGGGAAAAAGTTGTTCCTCCCCCCCCCCCAAAAAAAAGCTGTGCCATGGGACAGATGTACCAGCACCTATTTTCTCCCAGCATGGTGCTTTTTTTTTCTCTCAATAACTTTGCCCCGGATCTTCACGTTGTCTCCACTGCTATTGTGGCTCTTCATCTGGAACAGGTTGGCCACCCTTGCCCTAAGGCCTTTCCCAGCTGTCCCAGTAACATGGAAGGTTTCTGCATTTCCAGACAAGGAGAAGTTGCGCCTCGTGGGAGGAGAGGGCAGATGCTCGGGCCGAGTGGAGGTTTGGTACCGTGGCTCCTGGGGCACAGTCTGTGATGACTCCTGGGACGTGGCAGATGCTAATGTGACGTGTAAACAACTGGGCTGTGGAGCGGCCGTGTCTGCCCTGGGCGAGGCTGCATTCGGCGAGGGGACTGGGCACATCTGGGTGGAGACGCTGAATTGTAGAGGGACAGAATCATCTCTCTGGGACTGTCCTGCCAAGTCCTGGGGTGATAGCAACTGTGGTCATAAGGAAGATGCTGCCGTGAATTGCTCAGGTGAGTGACAGGAGATGTTTCCTGCTGTTTCATTATATAATTTTAAGTGGAAACAGATGTCAGAGCAGCTGGGTCCTTCTGCTTGCCCACAGACCAGGCCTCCTATTTCTTTCATGGGATGGAATGTGGTGGAACCATTTTTCATTCAGATGTGCTATGGAATCAGATCATGTTGCTTCCTTTATCTAGCACAGGCAAAGCCACTATCTCCATGTTGCTCTGAGGAAGAGATCATGGGTGAAACGTAGGTGATGTGCAGAGGCACATGGGGACTCAGGAACAATCATATAACAGCATGTCACCTCCTCCACACTCCATTCCAGTTCTCCTTCCTTTTCCCTTTGCAGGTGCAACAGAGACAACACCTTCATCAGCTACAACAGGTAACACATTTTTTGCCAATCAAGTGTTAAATTGCCCTGAACCCAGGCTTACAGAGGGATGAGCTGGGACCTCCAAGCTTAGTGCATGAGCAAATTTACACAGAGTGTGAAATCTAAGGCTATATCTTCACTCGCGGCTTCTTGTGCCAGTAATATGCAAATGAGGCTAAGCGTGGAATATCACTGAACCTCATTTGCATACCTAATGAGCCGCCAT
Source organism: Pelodiscus sinensis (assembly GCF_052426305.1). Lineage (NCBI taxonomy): Eukaryota > Metazoa > Chordata > Testudines > Trionychidae > Pelodiscus > Pelodiscus sinensis. Next base: position 141,927,781 of record NC_143052.1, on the reverse strand, counting down.
TTTTGCAGAAGGTGCTGTCTACACTGTCCCTTCTTGTGCAACAAAAACCCTCTTGCGCAATGCTGTTCTTCCTGAAAAGTAATCGGCATAATGGCATTGTGCAAAAGGGGTTTTCTTGTGCAAGAAGGGGCAATGTAGACAGCTCCTTCTGGCACAAGAGCCTCTTCTGCAAAAATGGCTGCTCATTATGTATGCAAATGAGGCTTGGCGATATTCCACACTTAGCCTCATTTGCATATTTCTGGCACAAGAAGCCGCGAGTGTAGATATAGCCGAAGGGGGGGGGGAGTGATGTGGGTGGGAGCTCCATGTGGTGCTGAGCAGCTCCATTGCTGTCTATTGGTTCTAGCCGAGAAGCCCTGCAGAGAGCTTGATTTAAACAGCAGCCTATGAGCTGGCCCATGTCCCAGCCAGTTACCCTGCTTCCTAGGTGGCTCAATAGGACTCTGACTTTCACAGAACAATATCTCCCTGTTGCATTTTCCTTTCCATTCAGCTCCCCTGGACCACCCTTTGACCGACAGTGGGAGAATCATGGTGCCTGTGATCATCTGCATTATCCTTGGGACCCTGCTCTGCCTGGTCTTAATCGTGCTGGGTGTGCAAGTACAAAGGGCCAGGGCACAGATCAGAGGTAGGTCTTGATTTGAGTCACTGTGTAAAATGACTCTACAATAGCAGAGATGCTGCAGCAGTTAGCAGGAGGTTTTTGTCAGTCTCTAAGTCATGTGTTGGTAGGACCTTAGGCTACATCTACATTGTGCTGTCTTGCGCAATAACATCTGCAAATGAGGTGCAGCAATGAATATAGCCATGACTCATTTGCATACTTAATGAGCTGCCATTTTTGTGCAAGGGGCTTTTGCGCATGAAGGAGCAGTCTACACTGCTCCTTCTTGTGCAAAAACCCCCTCTTGTGCAAGAGCCATTCTGCCTGAAAATAAGTGGCCTTTTGCGCAAAAATGGCAGCTCATTAAGTATTTGAATGTTACTGTGCAAGAGAGCGCAATGTAAACATAACCTTACAGTTTAGTGTATTTCCAGAAAATCCATGTGTAAAAATCAAGTAATAGCTCGGACAGAGGCTTTTATGGAACATATGTCAGTGCTATTGTGCCCAGAGCTGTACACACCAGTTTGGGAGAGGAATTATTTTAGATAATACCAGGGAGTGTAACTATGAGTAATGAAATTAATGTATACTGGGAAATTTTAGGCTAACTGAACAGAGACTTGTGACAGTGAACTAACCGTAGTCTCTGTCACTTGGCACATTCAAATTTAGACAAGGCAGAGCACTAGGAACATGCTGTTGGGCTCAATCCTGCATGGGCCCCAGACATAGAGCTGGATGATCTCAGAGTTTTCCCATCTAGAGTTTTTAAGATGTTTGGCAAATTGTCTTCTTTTCAGGTGCCACAAAATCCTCAGATCCTGTGTATGAGGAAATTGATTATAACCGGATGGGAGAGAAGCAGATGTTGAGTCACTCAGGTATGTATGTCTTACTTCTATTGCACTTTCAATCTTGAGGCTATGATGATGCACAACTAGATTTCTTCAGCCACCAATGTTGTGAGCCCAGGACTGCTATGGGCCCTGGGTCTGTGTAGAGACCAGTTACTGGACTCGTGTAGGTGGAGTAGGAAATTACCCACTGGACCAAGAGAAAAAGACCAAAGTCTCCTCGCAGAGCTGGAAGTTTTTTGTCACCAAAATTGAATGTTTTTCTCAACAAAAATCGCATTACAGTGTAAACACTCTCACTGTTTTGTTCCCAAAAGGAAGTTTTTGGTGACAAAACATGCCAGTGTAGACAAAGTGTTACAAACTGAAGATGTTTTTGTCAGCCACAGAATACTTAAGTCTAAAACTGTTCAAATGCAGAATACAGACTTAGCATCTGAAATCCACACAACACTGTCTGAATACAAAGTTATGCAATTTCCCGATACAATGTGCATGTGAGAGATTTTCTGTCAAGCTCTCTTACACTATCAGGTTCACTCGGTAGCAGCAATCATTTGCATAGCTTTAAAAAATGTTAATATTAATTTTAGCCACAAACTGCAGTGGACTGTAGTTTCTCTGTGAGCTGCACTTTAACTGTAAAAAAGGCCATAGTTTGGCCATGCCTGAAATATAGTGTGGCAGAGCTCTGGCTGTGCCCGTGGGTCCTGTGCTGCTGGCGGAGAGTGTTCCGCCTCAGAGGCCTGCTGGTCACATCACACGGCCTCTTCCTTTTTACTAGAGACAGGATTCATAGCCTGCTGAGTCCATACTCATCACAGGTGAGTCCATAATATGGGGGTGAAACCCCTCTGTAGTCCCAGGACAAGCTCTGTAGTGGTGTGAGGAGGGGTGGGGGAACCCAGGCTCAACCACTACTCTGGGTTCAGGCCCAGGGACCCCAACACAGCATCAACAGATGGGGTTTGTTCTACTTCTCATCTGGCAACTACTTCCCTGGGCCATTTCCCCAAATGATCCCTCCCAATACCTTGCCTTGGGTACTTGCCCCTCCAACACACTCCTCCTGCCTTGCAGCTCTCAGCTTTCACTCCAAACACTTCTCACACTCAGCACTTCAGCTCCTTCCTTCCTTCCTCCTCACATGCCACCTACCTAACAGCAGAGGAGCCCTTGTAAGCCAGTCTCAATTTGTTCTTGATTGACCCCAGGTTATCTAATTAGCCTGACTCCCTTTGCTCTGGAAGGCTCCTAATTAACTCTAGGGCTACGTCTACACTGGCGGTTTCTCGAGCAAGAACAGCTGTTCTTGCGCAAAATCTTGCCGGCTGTCTACACTGCACGAGCGTTCTTCCAGAAGTAAATTTACAGTGCAGTGTTGTAAAACAGGCTTCTTCCAGAAGAGTTATTTCTCTCCCCACTCTAAGCCCTCTTGCGCAAGAGCTCTTTCAGAAGAGGGCAGTGTAGACAGGCAACATGAATTTCTTGCACAAGAAGCTCCTATGGTTAAAATGGCCATCAGAGCTTTCTCGCGCAAGAGAGCATCTACACTGTCATGGATGCTCTTTTTGCACAAGAACTCTTCCACAACTGAGTTCTTTCGCAAGAAGCTGCCAGTGTAGATGTAGCCCAGGTTTTTTAACTGCACTGATTGTCCAGACTGCTTCTGGAAAGTTCCTGCTGGTTCTAGGCCAGCCCCTGCCATTTTACTCAGGGAACAGAGACCTACTTAGTCTAAGGCTCACATACTTTCCTTCTAGTGCTCTTTTATAACCCTCTGACCTGACCCTGTCACAATACAGATACTGTAAATCCTGCTCTAGCACCCCAGGGCATCAGCAAGAAGTCAGTTTAGCTGCTCCCACTGTAATAACATTTCATTTGTTGTCTCTGCAGTCTCCTATACAAAAGGTTCAGTGACAAAGCTGCAATATTATACTGGGGACAGTGAGGGGGAAAATGATTCCGGATCAGAACAAGGTAATGGGGGAAGGAGGCATACAAAGACAAAGAACTAAAGCTGGGTGGAGAATTTAATTTCTAGGCATGTTCTGCATGTTCATGGGCTAGCTCTGATTGTATCCATTCTGATAGGATTAGATTTAGCCAGATTTTCTAAGATTTCTGGTGAACCCTGTGGTGGAATCATGTGATCAGTTCCTGGCCCTTCCAGTGTGAGGTTCCTGGGGTCCTCCCCCCAAGGAAGAAGCTGTAAATAGTGGGCCCCAGGAAAATTTGCTTGACATGGAAGAATCTCAGTTTCATATCTAGCACCTTTCATTAAACAAACCCCCAGTCTGTGCCCATGATCTTACTCAGCTGCAGGGCTGGCCCACAACATTTTGGCACCTGAGGCAGGGAGCTCAAATGATGTCCCCATGCCCCCTCACTTGGGCCAAAACTTTGAAAGGTCTCAATTCTGCCTTCTTCCTGTCCTACTCCTCACATGGTACTGCTCTGCTACCTACATATGTACCAGAACAGACACAATTTTCTACACTCTGAGTCCTAGTGGCACCCCCCCCACACACACTCTGGCACCTGAGGTGGCCACCTCAGTTCGCCTCATGGTAAGGCCAGCCCTGCCCAGCTGCTTCCTTGGCATGAACACAAGCCAAAATCACAATCTAGCCCATGTTAGCAAAGAGATTTTAAACCAAGTTTATAGAGTTCAGCTGGATTCACAAAGGTCAGTTGTGGTGCGGTGGCAGCTGTCTTCCAGCATGTGCAGCATTAGCTCAGCACCAATACAGACGCTGATCCCAATGACAACATGGCTATTGGATTCAGCAATGCAAGGCTGAGCCCCTAGCTATTTATGTGAAAGTGAAGGTGGCACAACCCTTATGTCACAGCGTATCTATGACTTTCCCTTTCCTCCTCAATTACCCTGTGACTTCTACACGCACCTAGATAAACAGCCCAAGCTCCAGTGTAATGAGCATTTCACAGGGAGCTAGAAACCTGCTGGGGAACAGGGTGTGTCAAGGGGAAGCTGAGTGTGGTGTTTGCTGTTGCCTAGGTGGTTCTCAATTGGATTATGATATTGTGGAGGAGCCTGCATTGAGTGATGCCCACCAGACTCCAGATGACCAAGGTGAGGAGGGAATCTGCCTCCTGGGAGCAGCATTATCCCAGGAGTAAAACTATTATTGTCTTTGTAGAGACAAAAATTGTGCTTGATGGGTTTGCTCTTGCAAGGTACTGAGCATCTTCAGTCCCCCTGCAATCAGTGGGAGCTCAGGGTGCTCAGCATGTCACAGGAGCAAGCCTTCTGCAAACATCTGTTTGACAAACTCTTCTCTCATTGAGCATGGCTGTGGGCACTGGATAGCTCAGGGATGCACTCAGGGGACCAAAAAGCAGCAAAGCTTGTGGTGCTGCAGATCGGAATAGAATTGCATGAGCTAAGCAGTGTGCCTCTAGAAGTAGCTTGTTCAGCCCATGCCCATGCTGCCCAACTTCAACCACTGCTCCTGGCCCTCACTTGCATGTGCTCTAATGTTATTCACAATGTTAGGGGACAATCTGTCTGAGCACAACCCTCTGCTATGCAATAACAGTCCCTGTCAATCATCCCTACCTGAGCGGAGTCCACTGATCTAGATGAATGTCCCCCCACACTGTGACAGGTGAAGGGATGTTCAGATTTCACAAACAGACCTATTTCTTGCCTTAACTTCATGGTGCAGTTCCCAGGGACTGCAGATCAAGGTGCAGGCCAGACTAGCTCAGAGAAATGGAACAAATCAAGATTTTAAGAATAGTAGAAAATTTGGGAAGTGGTGATGAAACAAATTAAAGTGCCATTTATCTATTACTAATTAATATATTAGTATAACAACAAAATACAGTGGGGCAATCTTCCTCTGACATAGATCCTATCCCTAGCTGCCTCCTTCCAGATCCCTGAGATCCCTATGAGTTTCTGTCTTAGGCTCCTTCCAGTGAATAACAGACACATCAAGTGCTTAATGTGTGAGCTGTATACAATTCCTCTGACACTGAAGTGGAACGAGAAGGGGTGACTTTTGACCTCTTAACACCCTGGAAGTGTCAGTACTTCAGGATCCTTCCTACCTGGTGTATAATTTATTTCTCTAGTCAGTGGAAGATCTCTTTTCATTACCATTAATTCTTGTCTCTTTTTCAGAGGTACCTGCCCCACCTGGAAGTATCCCAGCAGATGGTTATGATGATGTCAGAGATGTTTCTGACCCTGAAAATAACTGGGGTGCAGAGCAGAATATCCAGGAAGTTACTGGGATCCTTAGGGAGAGTGACAGGAAAAAGGGTTCACAGAAAGGTGAGTGGGGAAAAGATCTATTACAATTCTTGAAGATTGATTTCCTAGTATCATTATCACTTGGGCTACACCTGGACCCCTAAACGCCGTTCATCTGAAAAAGTGGGTAGTACTCTCAAAAGCTCATGATACCATCTATACGTTTTGTTAGTCTATAATGTGCTACCAGACTATTTGCTGTTTTTTAAGTTACTACAGAATTAGGTATCGTACACACTACAGCCTTGTTCCTGCTGATGTAAGTCCTGTACTAACCAACATAACCCCACCTCTACTAGTGGGATAGGGCTTCTGTCAGTGTAGGTAGGGTGATAGTGTCCGTGTAGACTAGGGATGTTAAATTTGGATTAATTAGCTAACCAAATAATCAATGCAATTTGCATCAACTATTTGACTAGTCAATAAGGATGAAAAAACACTGCAGGGAGCATGGGGCCAGCAGGGAACTCAAGCAGTGGAGTCCCCAGCTGACCCTGGTCTCCACACAGCACTGCCACTTTAAAACAGCACATGCAGCCCAGAGCCAACTCCCAGCTGGCAGACCCTGGGCTCCATGTGAAGCACCCCCTCCTCTTTCCCCTCACTTACTGTCTCTTTCTTATAGAGGTTGACTAATTGTTCATATCCCTGGTGTAAACACTGCCTTACTTATATCAGCTCTGGGGAATCCTCGTCAGTTTCATGGCTCCATCCTAAAGTTGTGAAGCTGCGACATTGACAAGAAAGCTGGGGATGCGGGAGCTCCAGCTAGAGTCCAGTTGCCTCCAGGATCCTTGCTTACAGCCAGGCTGCACCTGCCTGCTTTCCCTGTCAGTTGGGCTATGTTTGGACTCGCAGAAGCCACCTGGATTCTGTGTGTGGAGCTCCGTTTCAGGAGCCAGGGAGTAGGCAGCCGTCCTTCCGGTGGTGGAGAACGGGGAGCTGGGGAGGAGAACAGCTAGGCTCCAAGCAGGGGGAGCTGAGATCCCAGGCTCTCAGGCCCTAGCACTGCCTTTCTTAAGAGCTCCTGTTGAGGATGCACACCGCAGGCAGACGGGGCGGGCAGGGGAAGGGGGCAGTTGGGAAATGAACAATCACAATAATTACTGTGTGGCCTGTAAGTGACCTAACATGGGGTCAATTTAGCTTTCTAGTGTAGACATACACAATATTTGGTAAATAGTTACATGAGAAACTCAGCTTTCAGTTTAAAAAAGGAAGTTGCACAAAGAAGGTTCAAATAATGAATCAAGTTTAACCTCAAGGCTCAAGAACCAGAGGGCAAAGCAGAAAACAAAAAGAAACCAAAGTGATTTAAAAAAACCTCTCAAGACTGTTAAGCCAATCTCATTATATTTGAGGCCTGAATCCTGATTTCTGAACACTTGGGCTACGTCTAGACTGGCATGATTTTCTGGAAATGCTTTTAACGGAAAAGTTTTCTGTTAAAAGCATTTTCGGAACAGAGCATCTAGATTGGCACGGATGCTTTTCCGCAAAAGCACTTTTTGCAGAAAAGGGTCTGTGCCAATCTAGACACACTTTTGTGCAAAAAGCCCTGTCGCCATTTTCGCGATCGGGGCTTTTTTGCGGAAAACAAAGCTGAGCTGTCTACACTGGCCCTTTTGTGCAAAAGCTTTGCACAAAAGGGACTTTTGCCCAAACAGGAGCAGCATAGGATTTCCGCAAGAAGCACTGATTTCAGACAGTAGGAAGTCAGTGTTCTTGAAAAAATTCAAGCGGCCAGTGTAGACAGCTGGCAAGTTTTTCCAGAAAAGCGGCTGATTTTCTGGAAAAACTGGCCAATCTAGACACAGCTTTGGGGTTGGCATTGCTGAAAATGATTGTTTCCTACCCACCTACATGAACATGGGAATAAGTTATGCAGCAAGAAATAAACCCTGATCAACGTGATGGTTGTGAAGAGTCTCTCTGCCTGTCTCTGTGCACAGATGTGTTTGAAATAGAAATTCCAGAAGGGTTATTGGGCTGTTTAATGGGATCTCTACTGTAAGTAACTTGGGACAGCCTCTGCTGGCCACTAGAGGTCACTGTCACTGCTCTGAAACTTCAGGGGGTAGCGGAGTTCATCTGTACAGGATACACTGAAAAACAGCTATTGGTAAACTAACCCTTTCAGCTGTGTGACCTCCGTGAACATTGTTAAATAAACAAATTCATGATGATTCCTAAATAAGGCTCCAAACCAGCAAACACTGGAGTCTACTTGTCAATCTGCTTACATGAGTAGTCTCACTGACTCAAGAATGGCACCAGCCTCTTCCTGGTTGGGGGAAAAGGGGCTGAGGTGGGCCAGATAGAAAACTGGGAGGCTGTGCCCACCTCACCATGAGGTCCTTCCCTTCTCTATGGCCCGCTGCCCCCTCTCTGTCCCCCTCTTCCCACACCTGGCCAAGTCACAGGCTGGAAGAGGGAGCCAGGCTGTGCTCGACACTGTCTAATCACAGTGGATAAAAGCTGCCCAGGCAGGGGGCCCCAGCTGGAGCTGGCAGAGTCCTTGGGGAGCAGTGACAATGGTGGGCATTGCCCAGGAGCCCAGGCCAGAGTGTGGGAGCTTCAGACCATCCATCTGCCTTGGGTGGCACATCCCAAAGGGCAAGGACATGGGAAGGGGGCTGCTCTCAGGTATCCCAATCACCCACCTGATCATCCTTTGCTGTTGCTGCAGCTGGTCACCCAGTGAGAAGCTGACACTCTCTTTGCTTTGCCTTCAGAGCTAGTCAGCTGGAAAGTAGAAGCTACCATTGCATGGCTATAGGGGTGCTACGATAATTTTGGGGGTTGCTATAGTCCCTGCAAACCGCACCCTAGTGCTGACTTCAATGGGACTGTCCAGAGCAGAACAATTTGCAGGATCTGGGCCTGAGTCTCTTCCCCCAAACAAGGTGTCAGTACTCTGTGGAGTAATATGAAGAGCAGGACCCTGTGATGGGGTTATTGGCCTACGATCGGGTTTGAATCAGTTTCAATATGCAAATATTCCATTACCATTGTAGCAGAGAACCTCACTGAGCTCCCACCATTGTAGCTGAGCTCCCACTGTGACACTTCACCCCGATATTTTTATGAAAATATGTTTTTGAATAGGAATATGCATAAATTGAATGTGCTTTGTGCAACATAGATACAGTGACTTGTCATTCAAGAGCATGTGTTCCCCTGAATGTGTATTTCCGTGTGTGTGTATCATTCTTTTGTGTGAAGTTAGAAATCTGAAGTGTAAACTTGCTTCTTAATCTAAAATTTCTAGTGAGAGCCATTAGTGGTACTTAAGGGACTTAATGGCCCAGTGCTTAAAACAACAATAAGTAAATGGTTTTATTTTTCTGGGAAGCCACCGCTGGTGCTCCAACCTTGGGGTGGGGTGGGGAGGCAAGTCTGGAGCACCAAAGCAGGCTCCCTGCTGCAATGAGAGAAAGGGATGGGAGTCGTGGATCACCTAGAAGGCAGCTGTGGACCATTAGTGGTCTGCAGACTGCAGTTTGAGAACCACTGCTTTAAGGGTTGGGAAGCAATCAAGAACCATCTTTAGCAGCTTTTGAAAAACTGCCTCCACCATCCTAAGAGGCAACACATGAAGAAACCTGAAAACAAAGAACTCTAAATACACAAGAAGTTGTTAGAATCAGTCCAGAGAAAAGATCAGCTCTGACTTGAAGGTTTTTACCTGGAATAAAAATTAGGGTGAGACATATATTTGTAACAATCTCTCTTAATGTGTGTGTGGCTTAGCAGGAGTGTTTTATTGTAGCTTAGTAACTTACTTTAATCGGTCTGTTTTCACTTGCGACCACTTAAATTCTTCTTTTTATACTTAATAAAAGCACCTTTGTTTATCAATGTAAATAATTGTTATCGGGGAGGGGAAGTGACAGCTGTGCATCTCTCATTGATAATGGGGTGAACATATTTATAATCTTGCTCTGTGTAAAACTTTCATACAGAGTATGATGAATTTATTTGGAGGTTTGGTCCCTTTTGAGGACTAGACCCCTGGGTGTTGTCAAGTCCCTGTAACTGCATCATCCCAAACTTGAGCTGATTCAGCATCTGTGTTACTCTATTGGAGGACTGTTACCCCAACTCTGTGCCTTTGCTAACGGAGACCAGAGCTTCTGGCCCAACAGTTCAGGGTGTCAGGCACCCCAGGGAGCAAGTAGGGGGCTCAGTGATATGATCAGCACACAGGTGACAGTCACAAGGGGATCTCTGTGCTGAACCATTCATCCTCGCTTTGCACCTCAGGGGAAAGTGGGTGGGAATGAAATGTGCATTTCCTTGTACTTGATGAGAATAGCATGCAAATGTGTATTGTGTGGGCAGGATGAGCTCTATGATGTCATCCCCTTTTGGATTCCTTACCTTTGAATGTCCCATGCAGTAGGAGCCCCTCACTGCTTCTCCCAACCAGGTCTCACCTGCCACATGTCCCTTTAGGAACTATACTAGTGTTGTGTGGTACTCACTCAGGCAAAAGCCATCCCTGCCTCTATAGGGGGAGACCTTTTAAGATTTCCAGGAGCATCTGGAACACTCCCACTACCTCATGGAGTGGCTGCCCCTAGTGAAAATACTACAAAATCCTCAGGCATGACATGACCCAGGAAAGTGGGTACTTCTGTTGGTTAATAGGCTTGGTGGAGAGATTCCTTGCTGTGTCCCCCCCATGCCAAACCCCATCTGTGTTCCCATGTATACCTAATTTGCCTTGCCCAGTCAGTGTCTATAGGTCCCCCACATGCTTGTTCCCCAAAACTTACCCTATATGGCTTTTTGTTGCAATCAAGTAAGCCATTAACACCAGTGATTATAATAATAAATTTAAGCTGCAGTCCATTTCTCACCAAATGATTGTAAATCCCATATACAGTCCCAGTCCAATTATATACTATTTTGGTAACATACAGGAGGGCCCCACTTTACGACTGCCCAATTTATGACCCTCCACACATACAACTTTTTCTGTAAGTGTGGAAGGGGCAGAAATCTCCCGACTTATGTCCTCAGCCCTGCATTTACGATGGCATACGACACCTGTCGTAAATGCTGGCTTGAGTTACGACACCTCCAACTTGTGACACTATCCCAATAACCGATCACGTTGCAAGTCGGGGGCAGCCTGTATTTGGTATCTTCTGCCCATAATGTCCAGTTTATGTTATTTTGAACTGAGATGTTGAATTCAAAATAAGGTTATTGGCTCTGCTAGGGACGTGGATGCTCTCATTTCACACTTCCAAATTGATGCTGGCGAGCTCTGGTTTGGGTGGCCTGTAACTCCAAAGGTGAGAGAGAGAGGTCTTTATCTGCTTCTTTTAACTATCCAGTTTTTAGGTGCTTATAGACAGTTTTGCCTGTTAAATACGAGCTCAGTTTCCCCTTTGATATTTATATACCCACTGCCTCCTTTTGTTGCCCTCCCCCCTCATATTTTCCTTCTTTCCCACTCCCTTCTCCCCTATTTATTTTGGTTCTGGACATACAACACTCCAGTCATCTGAAGAAGTGGGCTGTGCCCATGAAAGCTCATGATACCATCTACATGTTTTATTAGTCTCTAAAGTGCTACCACACTATTTGTTGTTTTTTAAGTTTATCCTGTACAGACTAACTCGGCTACCCCTCTGAAGCATTAGAGATTCTGTCGGGGGTCCAAGTTATCCAGTCACTATATGGTTGATAGTGGAGGAGAGTGATTCTTGCCCTATACAGTATTTGAGCCATTGAAGGACAAATTGACAGATATCAGATGTGGGGCAGGAATTGCTTTTACATTCTAGTTTAAATAATATGTTCATCTTCAAACTCTTTCACCATTCATAGGCATAGGATTAACGGCATCTGCAGAGAAAATACAGAACTATTCTCGGGGTTTCAAATATATCCCCGGCACAAAAATTAAGTTGTTACAAGGGGTTAAGATCTAATAGGTGTGCCCCGCACTCATGGCAATGATGGCGCCCTGTCTCCAGGCATTGGCCTCGAGATTCAAGTACTTTACCTATTTACAATCTGTCATAACCAGGAGTGCTGACCAGCACCTGTTGACTAAGGGGTTATCTCTGTACCTAGCCAGGTATTGGGTGGTCAGCAAATAACAATGCAGGTAGGAATTTCAAACTGGAAAAAAGGAGTTTCTCTCTCTGTTTTCCGTTTGAGAGGCAGAGCAGTTTCTCCCACACATTGAGGGAGATGCGAAACACTTCTGTCTCCAAGAATGGACTTCTTACAAGAAGTAAGTAGGGGAAAGTTTAGCTAGTCCTTCAGGATTTATTGTTTTCCTTGTTTAGGGATATGGAAATAATGTCTGAGCTTGTTAAGTGTCTCTCCGCCCCTCCCCACCTTTATAACTAAGCTTTTAGCCCAGGGACTTTCCCTGAGTACAGGCAGTCCCCGGGTTACGTACAAGACAGGGACTGTAGGTTTGTTCTTAAGTTGAATCTGTATGTAAGTTGGAACTGGCGTCCAGATTCAGCCGCTGCTGAAACTGATCAGTTTCAACAGCGGCTGAATCTGGATGCCAGTTCTGACTTACATACAGATTCAACTTAAGAACCCCAGGCATCCCCAAGTCAGCTGCTGCTGAAACTGATCAGCGGCTGATTCCAGGAAGCCCGGGGCAGGGGCTTCCTGTAGTCAGCCACTGGTCAGTTTCAGCAGCGGCTGACTTGGGGATGCCTGGGGCAGAGCAGCTGGTGTGCTGCTGGGTTGGTCCAGTAGCGCCGCCGCTCCTCGGCGCTACGGGACCAACTGGCAGCACCCCAGCTGCTGTACCACAGGCGTCTGGAGCAAAGCCGCGGAGCACGGGGGCAGCGGGACAGCCCAGACGCGCCGTGGCTGTCCTGCTGCCCTCGGGCTCCGCAGCTTTGCTCTGCTTTGCTCCCCGTCTTCCTGGTCTGCAGACCAGGGGGACGGGGAGCAAAGCTGCTGCTCGCGTGCTCCGCCGCTTTGCTTCCTCTCCCTGGTCTGCTGGAGACCAGGGAGATGGGCCCCGTTCGTAACTGCGGATCTGACATAAGTCGGATCCGCGTAACTCGGGGACTGCCTGTATTTATATCAATTGGTGGCTCTTCCCATCTAGTCACTTTACTATGTTTACAACTGTAGTTTTGTTTTGATAATAAAGGATTGTTTTCTTTTCTAATTAACCGGGATTGGTTGATTGTTGTGTCCTTAGGACTCATTGCCTAATTACAAGGGCAGAGTCCATTGCTGTCTGTGGATCCCCTCTGTTTTTCCCAATTCCAAGCAAAATGGAGGCTGGGGCAGGGAGAGAGTTTTAACTTAGGGAGGAGATTTCCCCAGTGATCTCGTCCCTGGTTTTCTTGAAATTACTTGGGTGGTGGCAGCGGATTCCCCAAAATCCTACTATTTGGGGGGAAGGTTTTGTACCAGAGCCTGTAGAGGCAAAATTTTAGAGTGCTCTTACGGGCCCCCTCCTCTGTATTCGTTGTGCCACAGTGGGGAACAGCCTTGACATCAGCCCATTCTGTGGTTACAGCAGGGAGGGCATGCATTGTTTCCCCCTAGTGCCCCTGCGTATGCTTCAGGAACAAGGACACCCTCCCAAGGTTTATCTGTTGTTTATGTTCTATACCACTTTTGGTAACTGCCCATTCATTATTACTAGCTTAAACTATTACCATACTAAGCTGTTACCATTCACAGGAATTTAAATTCCCTGTGCCTGCACTTTTTTTTTACTTGCTACACAGTTTCTTTTTGTACCTACCTGCTCCAACTTCTGCTTTACTTACATAGTTTCAGAATCAACTTGAACAATTTGCAAAGCCCAGCAAGTTTGCCACTACAATCGTGCCACCGCCTGATCCTTGGTCTTTAGGTGGTAACAGGAGGCAAAGGAGTAGGGAGAAGTCTGATTAGAGAGGCACTGATTTTTCCTCCTTACTGCAGTATCCTCTCTTTTCCCCAAACAATATACAATAATGCTAGCATTGACACAAATGCCATAAAACAACAAACATATAACACAACACATGAGACACAACACATAGACATAACACATGAAACACAATTTTTTTTTGCGACATTAAATCCATATTATTCTCATTGCTCTTCAGCTGGTACCAACTCTTTCTGATGTTCTGACAGACAAAAGAAAACATTTCTACCCCCGTGTGGGTGGCACATTATATCTAAAAATACTTCTTTCTTTGACAGATATTCTTGTTGATTTCTCTATTTGCTTGCACTTACCCCAATACTTCCCTGTAATTTTGTTTTATAAGCAGACAAAGTTTTAATAACTTTTCCTTTTATGGGTTGAGGGTGAATTATCCCACTATTTAATCATTAAATTATCCCACTGCTTAATCATTAAATTAATAAGGTGGCATACCTCAGTTTTCTTTTTATACTGCAGACGAGATGTGTTTTCAGCTACAACTTCTTCATACTTAAAGGCTATGTCTACATTGCACGCTCTTGCACAATAACATAAGCAAATGAGGCATGGCTATGAATATTGCTGTGCCTCATTTGCATACTTAATGAGCTGTCATTTTTGCGCAAGGGGCTTTTGTGCAGGAAGGAGCAGTCTACACTGCTCCTTCTTGTGCAAAAAACCCCTTTTGCACAAGAGCCATTCTGCCACTTATTTTCAAGCCCTTTGCACAAAATGTTATTGCGCAAGAGAGTGCAATGTAGTCGTAGCCAAAGGGTTTTCCTTTTCCAGAACAAAATGATATGCATTATGCATTGTTAGTGCATAATAACTTAGTGAATTTAGTGACTTCATAAATACTAAATTCATCCCAGAATTAAACAATAACATTAGCATAAATTTTCTTACAAGTGGATGTTTACCATGCCTTTTTAAAAAAAACAAAAAACTTATGAGGCCAGTATATCCCATGTCTTCCTGAAATCTTTGCATAAGCTTTAATTAATCCTGGAGGTACGGGTAATTTTTTTTAAAAAATAGGTGTATTATACATAGAAGCAGATCCCTCTTGTGCTACCACTTGTATTCACACAGACATGTTTTGGCTTACTCTAATATTCAAAATTATCAGCAGCTTAGAGTCTGTGCCTTAGGAGACAAAAAATGTTAGAGAGTTCTGACTGCTATTTACTTTAAAGTCCTGCTTATTTGCTATTTTTCCGAAAACAAGAAATCCGTAATCTTTTCCTAGTGACTCTTTCCCCATTTTTCTGGTTCCAGCTGCCTCTTATAACTGCTAAACTTGGTCTATAAAAAATATGAAGCATTGAAAAACCTTCAGGGTTAAATGCTAGATATAAAAAGCCAAGCAACACTAATTGCCAATATCTGGCAAAATTTCCTTGTCAGTTTTACAATTCTGAATGAAATGGTATCATTAAAAACAAAACCAATTTCTTTACCCCAAACCTACAAAACAGAATTTCATAAACGTACAAAAACACTGGTTAGGTCCTAGAAACCTCACGCATTTACACAATATGTACATACATATACATGCATGTGCTCTTTTAACTTCTATTTACACTATTTCCTCATAGCTATACAAAAATTACATTCCCTTTGATTCATTTGGGGTAATTAAATTTTCAATAAAACAAACCACTTACGCTCTTTTGGCAAATTCCACTAAAGTGTCCATAGCTAAATTACTTAAATTAGATTGTCTTTTTGCCTGGATTCTTTACAGGCATTCCTTTGGAAAAAGGACCCATTTTCCCTCCAGAAAGGTTGCAAAGAAACCAATAATTCCTTTCCTATAGCACTTTTCCTTCTAGTATTTTTACAACAATTGCTCAATTCCTTCCAGACTCTGCAGAGTTAACTCTCGCTCTCTTTCCCTTAAACACTTCCTTATTTTGCTTTTTTATCTGTCTAGATCCTGCTTTTCCTGCTGACTGGCCCCTTTCCAGGGACATAGGTTTTGTCCCTTAAGGTATGTCTACACTGCAAAGTTAATTCGAAATAACAGCTGTTATTTTGAATTAACTTTAATAGTGTCTATACATGCAAACCACTATTTCAAAATTAATTTGAAATAGTGGAGCGCTTAATTCGAATTTGGTAAATCTCATTCTATGAGGAGTAATGCCAAATTCAAAATAGCTATTTCAAATTAAGTGCTGTGTAGATACTTAATTTGAAATAGGGGGCCTCCAGCCCTTCCCAGGGAGCCCTGGTGGCCATTCTGGGCACAATCAGGGAAACTTACTCTCCTCTCTCCCAGCCCTGGAGCCATTAAAGGGGTAGATCCTGGCCACAGTTCCTGTGCCAGCTCCAAACCTGCCAGCCCAGAGTCAGCAGTGGCCACCGGGGCCCCTGACCCAGTGGCCCCAAAACATGAGCCAGCAAGGCGCTGGCAGCCAGCCCTCCACCGCTCCCCAGGAGCAGTCTGCCAGCTCCTAGGAGCCTGACGGGGGCTAGAGAGGGTGAGCGCCTTCCTGGTCCAGGGTGGAGATCATGGACCTTATTCAGGTTTAGGGGAGATGCCCCCAACGTCCATGATCTCCGCACTAGATGGAGGAATGTGGCCGTCTATGGCAGGATAGCTGCCAGCCTGGCCACCAAAGGCCACATGTGAACCCAGGAGCAGGTTTGCATGAAAATCAAGTTGGTCCGGCAAGACCCCCAACCCTGGGCCCTGAGCTTCCCCTCCCCCTTCTTCCCCCTTCCAGCGCCCTCCTCCCAGGTTTCCCTCTCCCCTCTCCCATGTTCTCTCTTCCCCTCTCCCACCTCCTTTTCCCAGAGGTTCATCCCCCACCCCCAGTTTTGTTCAATAAATCCAGTTTCTATTTTTGAACATATGTGTCTTTTGTTTGACATCAGGAAGGGGGGCAGGGAAGGGTAAGTGGAAGGATGTGAGGGAGGAATGGGGCACAAGCCCCCGGTGGGGAGGACTGGATGGCTCTGAGGGCTTCTCGGGGTGGACGTTCTCTCTCAGGGCCTCCTGGATCCTGATGGACTCCCCCCCCGGATGGCAGCCTGCAACAAGTGCAGCCGGGCTGATGGCAATGACCCCACGAGACACACTGGGGTGCTCAGGGGCAGCTCTGGCTTCATGTGGCCGAGTGCTGTGGTGTCCCAAGTACGGGCACTCAGGGCACTCCAAGACAGGACTGCTTTGCTGACTCTCATCGAGGAACCCTGAGAACTGTCTGTCAGGGGTGGGGATAGGGTCCCTTTCAGCAGGAAGCTCAGTTAGCCTCAGGCAGCAGCCCTGGTGTACTGGTAGTTCGAATTGGAGAGCCTAATTCGAACTACCTACTCCGTGCCGCGTGTAGTCCCGGGCACGGTGTCCGCACTAAGGGGGATTTAAAAATGAAGCCCGGGATATTTAAGTCTCGGGCTTCATTTGCAACTTCGAATGCCTACATTAGCCACCCTAGTTTGAACTAGGGTGGCAGGGTAGACATACCCCTAGTCCTAACCTGATGCCCTACCAGCACTGGTTCCGGCCAGCCTTAACTTAGGTTCAGGGTCCACTCAGTGTGGACGCGTTATTTTGAAATAGCAAAATGCTATTTTGAAATAGATTTTGTGTGTAGGGGTGTTAATTCAAATTAAGTTAACTCGAATTTATGCTGTAGTGTAGATGTACCCTTTCTAATTTAGCAAGGAAGGTAAATAGCCTTAACTAGCCCCCATACCACCTGGTTCCTTTTCTTGGGTAAATCCAAATTTTCATATATTTGGAAGCTAGTAGAGTGGAATGTTGTTTAAGCCATCTTATTTTAATTGCAAAATTCTAGCTCTTTTAATTTTATTCCTATTCTTTAGAGCGTCCTATTGCTTTACAAATGCCGGTCCGTACTTTCCCCGGTTTTTACCAAATTACTTGACTTTTATCTCGATCCCAGCCGATGAACAGCTGAGTTTGGTTTGTAAAATGCTCAGGGACAGTCCAGGGGTTACCAAATGCCCATCCCAGCATCACCCTTCAGTCCTTATCCCTTCCTCTCTTGCCACTCCTGAAAAGTGACATGGTTCCCAAATCTCCTGGACCTGTCATGACACCAATTGTCATGTGTTTCTATTTATTTTAGATCCAAGGGAAACCAGAACACTCCAGAGAGACTTAAGCACTTTCTTATTTATTGCAAGCTTTCAGCAGTTAATATGGTTGTTTAAATTTCACAAACCTTAAAAACAATTACTATACAATTTAAACTTTAAATACTATAAATTCTAAAGCAATTAATACAGTGCAGAGCAATGCAAAAGCAATGAATAGAAGATTATTATAATACAGTAAGTAAGCCTGGTTCACTTACACTTCACCCATATGCTATTGTATGCCAGCTACAATACCAGGCAGAAGGTCGAGGATTCCCACCCATTGGGACGTCATACACTGGTGTGAAGGGCCTATTTACTTCTAAAACAACGAGAAGTCCCATGGCACCTTATAGACTAACAGATGCATCTGATGAAGTGGGTCTTTGCCCACAAAAGCTCATGATACCGTCTACGTGTTTTGTTAGTCTATAAAGTGCTACCAGACCATTTGCTTACTGTTTTTTTCTCAATAAATCTGTTAGTCTATAGGGTGCCACAGGACTTCTCTTTTTTTTTTTTTTTTTTGTGCAGGTTCAGACTAATATGGCTACCCCTCTATTTACTTCTAGTTACAATGAGCAGGACCTGTGGGTCAATCTCATCGATTCTTCTTACTAAGCCCATTTTATAGCAAAGCGAGACTTGGTCGTTCTAATAATATTTACCAATTGATTACGTATTGTATAAGATACCTAAGATGCCCAATGCCCTTATTTGGGGTACACCCTGCTACTCAGGATGTTGCAAAAACTATGTGCATAGTTAACAGTTTTATGGCTGCATGTGTAATTTTTGCTTATCCGAAATAGAAGTGCTGAACACTGCTTCTTTTTGTTCCCCCTTACCCTCCCCCCTCACTTCTCTCCTGTTTAATTTTAGTTCTGGACATCCAACACTCCTATCATCTGAAGAAGCGGGCTGTGCCCACAAAAGCTCACAATACTTTCTACATGTTTTGTTAATCTATAAAGTGCTTCCAGACCATTTGTTGTTTTTTTAAGTTTATCCTGTACAGACTAACTCGGCTACCCTCTGAAGCAGTACAAGGTTGATTGTCATATGTTCTTGACATGGTCTCGTGTGCCATGCTTAATCTGCATTGTTATGCAAAACATTCCTGCCTCTCAAAGCTTCTCCCTGAGCCTTGCCTGCATGCTTACATGCACCAGGCTTGAGACAGGTGTGGGTTTTGCTTGTTAGAGATCCGCACTGTGGTCAAGGCAAACATCACCATTTATTGTCACGGCAGGGCCATCCAGGCTCCCCTGCAAAGGACCATCTGAATAAGAGCAGCACTGACTGAAACTAGGAATGCATCACAAAATCACTGACACCACTTGCATCCACTTCCCTTTTAGGGGGTGGAGCCGGGGGGTGCTCGATCATCGGCTCCACCCCCATTCCACCTCTTCCCCCAAGCTCCTATCCTGCCTCTTCCTGCCCCCAGCTTGCTTCTTCCCCCTCCCCACCAAGTGTGCCTTGTCCCCACTCCTCCCCTCCTTATAGGAGTTTCTTGAACACACAACAGCTGACTATGGCAAGTGGGAGGGCACGGGAAGAGTTGGTTAGCAGGGCCACTGGCTGCTGATGTGCACTGGGGGGAGGTGGAAGCTTTCTTCTAATTTTTCCAACCCCAGCACACCCACACAGTCAGCAACTATGAGTGACATCTCCACGCTGCCCCTGTGCCATGCAGATCTCAGCACAGAAAGATCTGTGGCCAGATGTGCTCTTGGACAGAGTGACATATGGATTGCACTTGTCAGGTTCCCAATCAGAAGGAACAGGGGATAATTCACAACCCATATTATAGGCTGCTCACCCATATTAGGCGTAGAATAAATACATTGGCTGTAATGTGCTTCCTTTTATATTTGCAGATTGGAGTCTGCATTCCCTAAGAAGTGAAGGGACCTCAGGGCATGAGAGAAACTATGCATCCCTGCCTCCTGGAGACCCATGTTATGATGATGTTGAAGCTGGTGTTCCTAAGACATCAATATAAGAATGACTGAGTTCAGAGCAGCGATCCTGTGAAGATAGAAATGTTGTATGATTAGACTCTCTCTCTTCTGAATGCTCACTGCTCACTGGGCATCAGAGATGGTCCCTGCTATTGATCTAGTTCACTCAGCTTTTATATTGGGCTTTTAGGTAGTTGCAACAAATACAAGCGTGACTGAGACAGGGTCTGTGATTTTTCACTGTAATTTCTCATTGATCTGACTGCCGGGAACTTGTCCTGCTTTTTTAGTCCTATTATTGCTTCACCGTGGGTTTTTTTCATATTAAATCCTTTTAGAAAGTTTATTGCAGGAATGGTGCATCTCTCACAAGGTGCATAAGGAGGCTCCCTGGGCTCAGAAGGGAGTGAAATGGAGAATGACCCACCAACAAATAATAATTAAAAAGTGTCACCTCTGGGTATTGCTGGTTGTTCAATGGGCTGTTAGATGGAGAACAAACATTCTGTCAGCCGTGTGGTCAGAGGCAATGACTCCATGTGTGCTTCTGGGTGTAAGCACCCACAGAAATAAAACAGTGGGTGCTCAGCACTCAGGTTCCAGAGTTTCAGTGTGGAACATGAGGAGTTCTGTGCTGCTAACAGCTTCTACCTTTGGGCAGGGAGTTTGTTTATAAACAGAGGCAGGGTGATTAACATAATAACAGGCTTCTTAGGCACTCCAGCAAGAGGATAGGAAACAAAGGGTAGGAATAAGTGGCCTGTTTTCATAATGGAGAGAAGTAAGTAATGGTACCCACCGGGGCTTTTACTGGGATCAGTGCTGTTATAAATATTCATAATTCATGAATTATCTGCAAAAAGGGGTAAACGGTGAAGTGGCAAAGTTGCAGATGATATGTAATTACTTCAGAATGCTATATACTTTGGATTTAACTAAGAGTTACAAAGGGATCTCACTAAACTGGGTAACTTGTTAACAAAATGGCAGATGAAATGTAATGTTAAATGCAAAGAAATGCACATGGAAAAATATAATCCCAGCTATACATACAAGATGATGGTACCTATCTTAGCTGTTACCTTGAAGAGATCTTGGAGTCATTTGCAGGACTCTGGAAGCATTATGTTTCCGTATATTTTATAAACCAGCAGCCTTATAAAAAAATGCTAGTGAGTGAACTGAGTGAGCTATGAACCACAGTGTGACTAACAGATGGAGTTTGTTTGGATACCATCCAAGAGGTGCAGTGGGGAGTGCTTCATTAGGGGACTGCATTGTGAGCTGGTGGAGTGAACATCTGAGTGTTTGCTGTGACCGTTTGTTTGACTGTACCTAGTTGCAGGGACTGTTTGGGTACGTCTACACCTCAGTCCTATTTCAGGATACTGTCCTGAAATAGCTATTCTGTGTCTTGATAGCGCTCCCGTTATTTCTAAATATCTTTGGAAATAACAGGCACACTGTTCCGACATCCTAGTAAACCTCGTTCCATGAGGTTTAAGGGATGTTTTGGAATAGTGTTTTTTGAAATGTGGCGCTGTGTAGCCAAGTCTGGCGTAACTCAAATAGCGTAGATTATTTTGAGCTAAGGGTACAGTGTATATGCACCCTTTGTGTATTTGTTTGTTTGTAAAGTGTGAATTGGGAGTGCTTTTTTCCAGATGGGCCTTGAGTGGATGATTGGAGGGAAAGCTTGGATCCAAGCCAACTGCTTTGCGCCAGCAGCCTTAAAAAAATGCAGACAGTTGTGAAAGGAGTGTGGGGCAAACAGAGGACAGACAACCAGAAGAAGTTTGCTTGGGAATTCACCTGTAGGAAACTGGAGTTCCCATAGTTCTTTTGCCTTCAGGCTTCTTTCTATGAGCAGCAAATACAACATCTGAAGAGGGTCCTAGATGGAATACAATATGGATAATGATCAGTCAATTGTTGTGATCTACAAAGGAAGTGTCATAGTTGTCTTTCTCCCAGAGGATAGAAGAGACTTTGTCTGTATGAAGTCCAAGCTAGTCTCCATATTGGAAGATAAGTTTAAAGGACTAGACACACACCTATCCATCCTGCACATTGCACCACAGAAAACGAACAATTTCTAGATTGAAGTCAATGTTTGGTAGTGCAGGCACAGCATGGTGAAGAATCAGAGAAGGCTGTGCAGAGCAGAGAGAAAAAATTGGCAGAATGTGACCTCCTGAAGAAGAAAGAGGAGAATTCATGTGCCCCCAATGCAGATAGAGATATGAAACCACTTTTAGTCTTTCTGCATAGGTACTGCTGTGAAGAACGGTTTGGAAGAGTCATATGAGGGAAGGGATCAAAAGGAGACCCCATCAAATAGAAGGCCTGGGTCGCATTGTCCTAGGAGTGGGGGTTCCATGATGACCATTTCCCAAGAGGAGAAGGTTGTTGGTGGTCAGGGTCTCCCTTGAAAGAGGGATGGAGTCATCCATCTGCTGTCCAGGCTGGAAAACTCAAGAAGTGTGCTGGTTGCATAGAGCCAGAATTCAGGTTATGTCTGCCGAGACTGATCAAGCCATTAGACTGCTATCCCTTCCTATTTCTTCATGTAGGCACCGATGATACTTCCAAGAATGATCTTGAGTGGGTCACTGCAGGCCATGTAGCTCTGGGAAAAAGAATAAAGGTGTTTGAGGAAAAAGCCTCCTCCCTGATGAATGAAAATGTGCAGGTAGAGACCATCAAAATGTGGAGGTAAATGTGTGGTTGCACAGGCTGTTAGGCAGAGGATTCTTTAACCATAGGGTCACAGAATCATTTTTTGAGGAGTACAGAATGAAGGAATAGAATCCGGACACCATACATGAAGCAAGCAGGAGTTTATTGCACACACAGCACTAGGTGGAGTGTCACTTGCTAAGTTCAGTGAACACTGCCAAACAATAGGTTACAGCTAGTTATATAGGATGCTCAATAGGCAGATCAAAGTGATGGAGGAGGGGAGATCCCAGACCCCCTGGATAGATGCTAATAGTAAGGAAAGATAAGAGCAATAATATAAAGTTACATAATGTTTTCAGTAAAACAAGTATTTAAACAAAGCAGACATCAATTATCAATTAAGTGGTGATATGTCTGTCAGCTTCAAGAAGGTATCTCTGCAGGATGTGGTACATCTGGGGATTAAAGCAGAGACATTAGCATCATCAAATGTGTCTTGTCCTGCCTCCCATCCTGGGTGATGGCTTTCCGTTGATGGGCTAGACTGGTGGGGAAGGGGAATAACCATGTACTGTGTTTGTGTGCCATTCCCAGAGTCTGAATTTAGATTGAGTTCTTAACAGAATATCATAGCCTGCCTCAGAAATTTTCATCCTACACAGGAACTGCTGAAAAAGCATTGTTGGCAGAGCCGCGGCTACACTTTACTTTCACTTTCAACACTGAGCCTGATCAGCACAGCATCGGAACATGAGTATGCAAATGAAGACCGGGATATTTAAATCCTGGGCTAATTTGCGCTTCTGAAGTGCTTGATTTGCAACCCTGTGTCGGCAGAGGGATGCAGTCTAGATGTAGCCCCAGAGGCTAGCGCACTCTGTCACAGGGATGGACAACCACAAATAGCAAGTAGGCTGCATGAGTGATGCTCCATCATCTCAATGAGGCAGCAGCCTGCAGCCCACTGGGGTTCCATCTGCAGCCCTGTGGCCCCCTATCTGTCCCCCTTCCCCACATGCCTCTCGCACAGTTACCTGCTCCCCCCAGCATTTTCAGAGCATTACGAATTACCTGATTTGCACTATGTCCCTGCTCCTCCCCCTCTCTCCCAGAGCTGGAATGCCCACTGTGAATCAGCTGTCCCAGTTCTGGGAGGGAGGGAGATGACCCAGGACAGAGCACGAATCAGGTGTTTTGCAACTCCTCTGAAAATGCTTAGAGAGAGGAGGGAAGCCTAGGAAATGGAGGAAGGGGGAAGCAAGGGAGTCCATGGGCCACAAGTGGAGCCCCAGTGGATCACATGCAGCTTGCAGGCAACAGGTTGCCCACCACTGCTCTATCATCATGTGGAGACCTGGGCTCATTTCCCAGCCCTGACTAACTTCTCATGGATAAAGCACTGCAACTGCTCCCTACTTCAAGATAGGGCCAGTCTCAACCTGCAGCATCTCTCCCCAGGCTTGCCCTGTCTTCTGCAGGTATCTCTGGTGTGCACCTGGTGGGTGATCAAGGCCCCTGTGCAGGGCCCGTGGAGGTATATCTCCAGGGTAGGTGGGGCACTGTGCAGCCTGGGCTGGGGCACCACATCCTCTGCCATCCTCTGTGACAGTCTGGACTGCGGATCATTGCTGGAGACATTGGCTATGCCAGTGTCAGTGTCAGGTCACTCACTGGCACTCCACGGCCTGCTCTGTGGCCCTGCAGACTGCAACATCTCTCAGTGTGGCTCATGGCTGTCGGTCAGGAAGCTCCACACTGATGTGAATGCTGTGGTGGTGGTCTGCTCGGACACAGGTGTGACACAAGGACTTGTCTTGATCCCACCCCGATCTCTGTCCCTTATTCTCCCCAGTCCAAGGCAAGGCTTGGGGAAGACAATGGTGAAGGGAGAGAAGGTTTGAGTGAGTTCCTGAATCCTGTCGAAGCAAAAGCCTCACTCAGTTTTAGGCGGCTAAACAGACAGCTTTATTGATCAGTAAAGCAAAGTGAGTCAAACATGGTCCCAGCAGAGCCGGGCCCAGTAAGGCTGCTAATACAATCACTCCTAGTATCTCTATACCCTTAGCCAAACAGTCTGACGTCAGGGCATCCAATTACAGAAATCCTCTATTAAACTAGGAAAAACATAACCTTATCAGCAAGATGGTGGACAGGTACAAGGGAGTACATCTCCTGTCCCAACCAGCCCAATTAACACATTCCAATAGCCCATCCTGTAGGCCTCTTTTCACGGGGTGACAGAAAGTTCACTCTGGTCTACGTGCCAAAGAGAAAAGCTGAAATGGTTTCTGTTATACAAGATGGCTTCTAGCTAAATATGAAATGGTTTCTACAGTCCTATAGTCCCAAGAAGTGGGACATAGCCAAGCTAGCAAACCTGTGGAGGGGAACGTCTCCCTCCTTCCTGCCTCCTACCAGCAGCAGTAAACCTATGGGATTACCACGTGGGTGCTGAATGGTGCTGCTGTCTGTGATACACCGGTGGTCAGACTAGATGATCTAGGGTTCCCATGACTCTATGGGAATATTCCTGGATAGCAGAGTAAGTCTGGGAAAGATGACTAGCTGGGAAAGGGAACTGCGAGTTGGTGGGGATGGGGAGTGTTGTATGTTTGGGAGAATGGCTCTACTCTGGCTCTTCACAGCCTTTGAAACCCTGTAGTTTGGGCTCTGTGTGTGAAGCGCCACAAGGAGGCAGATTGCATTTGAGAGCTGAAGGTTTTCCAGGGCTGAATTTTGGGATGCAAGTTTTAAATTCAGTGAGAAGAATTATGGATGCAACTGAAATTTGGGGTGAAGGTTCTAATTTTGGAATTTTGGTTTGTCCTGCTGACTCCCCCCTCCCACACACACTTCTGTTTCCCCAGTGGATTTAGCTATTATTCCATCCCACCACCTTGTCTTCTACTTTTGGAGTAGCTGGGTTTTCTGCCTGTCGATTGCCATGGCTGGGTTTGTGTGCTTTCATCTTGTGGCCTACCTGCTGCTTATCTACTAGAAACAGAAGTACGGTAACAGTCAAGGCTCCTGGATGACTCAGAACAGTCAGGGAATGGGGCATGAAGCTTTTCATCTCTTGATCTTCAGTTTCACTATTGCCTCAGGTCAGAAAGTCTGGGAGGCTCAGTATGATTACAGAATGGAATATGACTAAACAGTTTTATTTGGAGTCATGGGATTCTAGTTTAGTAGAGCTGCACACGACACAAAACTTTTTGCTCTGTGAAATATTTCAAAATTTGCTTTAATTCTAAATCAGAATTTTCCACAAAACACAGTTTTTGAAAAAAAAATCCAGTCAGCTAGAATGTTTCATTTCAATAAAATCAGAGTTTCATTGCAATTTTGACTTTTATAACAAAATACAGTGCACTTTGATACAAAACACTGTTTTAAATTTTAAAAAACAAAACAGTTCATTGTGAAAATGCTTTTAAATTTTTTAACTAAATGTTGTCCAAACCATTATGTTTCTGTGGGAAGTTTCAATTTTGACAAAAGAGCATTTTCAAACAGTAAAAATTCTGTTGAATCATTGTTGGCAAGCTCAAATCATGTATAAATTCCCACAGCAGTCAACAGACATCTTACACCTGGGTACCAAGGAGATGCCAGTTAGAGGGAGAACAGAGTGAGAGAAATCGGATGTAGTTTTAAAGATAAAAAGGGCTATTTCCAAGCCAAAGTGTTTCGTGTATTTATCTTGTTGGTATAAAAGACACAGGCAAAGGCTATTTTGGTTTTTTATTCAGTGTGGCCAGATAGCTCAGTCTGCAGCACCACAACTCTAGCAGCTACGAATTCTCCAGTGCAAATAATCAGTTTGTGCACTTTACATTTGAGCTGTTCGCCTTTCTTTCCATGCCATACCACAGCTGCACATTTCTTCCTGACCACTGACGATGGTCAATGTGTGCTCAGAGGCATAGGAACTGGTCACCTTGTAACTGAAATGATAGAAAAGTAACTGGAGAGTAGCTATGACCTTTTAGGACTGTGGGTAGATTGTTTTCTAGCACATACTTGGGAAGATCATGTTCTCTGAAGGACTAAGCATGAGGTTGCAAGGAAGGGTTCCTGAGTTCTAATGCAGGACTGACTTGCTGGCCTTCGGCATGTCATTTAACTTCCCAGCCTCAGCTACCCTAAGGCTACATCTACACTGCAGGCTTCTTGCGCAAGAACACACGTTCTTGCACAAAAACTTGTGGAGCATCAACACTGCACATGCATTCTTGCACAAGTAAATTGACAGTAAAGCATCGAAACAGAGGGTTTCTTACACAAGAATTATTCCTCTCCCCACGAGAGCATCCACATTGCCATGGATGCTGTTGTGCAAAAGCACATGACAAGACCTTTTGCGCAAGTGCTCTTGCGCAAAACAGTTCTTGTGCAAGAAGTCTGCAGTGTAGAAGTAGCCTATCTGTAAAATGAGGGTAAGTATTTGTGAGGGGTGTGTTTGTGGCTTGGAACCATGATGTCTTTAGTTTCTGTGTAATGCACAGTGACAGGGCATGTTTATCCCACTCTGGGCCAGGAGTTTTTAATGCCCTGTGGATGGAGGAAGTCCCATTCTCCCGCCCCTCACCCACCTCACTGAACATGCTCCAAGGGCTGGAGCATATAAAAAGGAGCAGCACAGCTCAGTCTGGGCTGAAAACTGGACCAGAGACCTAGGAGACCACCTTGAGCTGCCAGTGCTGAAAGAGCCCCAGGGAGAGACTGTTGCTGCAGAACTGGAGGACCCAGACACCCTGGATCAGGGCCGGTAGAATAGGGTGGGCCCAGGCATCTCTACCAGGGCTGCTGCATTAGACTGTGCTGCCCTGAACCAAGGGCTATCACTATTGACTCTAGCCATTAGGCCAGGGTAGGCAATAATTTTTGTTCTGGGGGGCACTCCAAGAATTTGATAAGTGGTCAGGGGCTGCACTCTTCCATGATATCAATGTGGGAGGTGTGGGGTCTGGGATGGAGGTTGGGTGCAGAAGGGAGCTTGGGATAAGGGATTGCGGTATATGTAGGGAAGTGGGGTCTGGGAGGGTGTTTGGGTGAAGAAGGTGCTTGTGACCTGTGCCATTGGACTGGGGTGCAGGAGTTGTGACTGGGATGTGACCTGGGGCGGGGGATTGGGGTACAGGAGGAGGGCAGGGATTTGGGATGTGACCTAGGGCAGGAGGGTGTTGAGACCTGGGACAGGGGATTGGGTGCAGGATATGGGAAGTGTTAGGAATGCTGGAGGGGGGCAGAGGGTTTGGGTTATGTGGGGTAAGGGGCAGGAGGGGGGGTAGAGGGTTGAGGGACGGAGGGACTGGAGTACCAGTCACTTACCTGGGGGACTCCTGGCACATTTCTGAGGCAGCTTCCTTGCCTGCCCTGCACCTGCACAGGCTGCAGGGGCCATGTGCATGTTTGAATAACTATATGCCTGAGAGGAGGGGGAGTGGTGCTACATGTGCTCCCTGTTTTTCAAACAGTCAGGTCCCATTGACCTGAAACCAGCCAATGGGATTGTACTGGGGGCAAAGGCAGCAAACAAAGCACCACTCCCCCGCCCCTCTGGGCTCGTAGCTGAGAGAGAGAGAAATGGACCAGCAGCTGCTTTTCTGAGCTACTTGTGGGGGGGAGGCAAGCAGGGAGCCTGCCTGGGGATCCCCGTTGTGTCCATGGCCCAGATCTGGTGGCTTGGCAGGCTGGAACTGGCCCATGGGCTGTATTTTGCCCAACCCTGCATTAGGCTGTGCTGCCCTACGCCCCAGAGCTGTTTTATAGGCCATTGGGCCACACTGCCTTGGGATGAGACATGCTTGAGATGCAACATGCACCTTTAAATTTGTGAAATCTATGCACTACACAGCAGCATCCATTTTGTATTCAGAGTGGTTCCAGACTGTGATAAGAGAGATATACACACTATGCTCTGCTTTGCAGGGATCTTATTTTTGTTCTACTGTGTTTTACTTTCCTTTAATCTAAAATAAAAGCCATTCAAAGTTTGCTTTTGTGAACAGGAAAGCAGCACCCCACAGCAGTGTTGGCAGAATGTTATAGAACCATAGCTATCATAGAAAGGAAGGGATGGAAGGGCCTCAAGAGGTTATCAAGTCCAGTCCCATGCTCTGAGGCAGGACCAAGTAAGTCTAGAGCATCCCTGACAGAGGTCTTTCCAACCAGTGATAGGGACTCTGTCATCTGCCATGGAAGCCTATTTCAGAGCTATGAGACTGTCTCATAGTTAGAAGGTTTTTCCTGATATCTAACATAAATCTGCCCTGTTGCAGATTAAGTCCATTAGTTCTTGTCTTCCCTTCAGTGGACATGCATAACAGCTGATCACCAGTCTCTTTATTACAGCCCTTAACACATCTGAAGACAGTTAGCAGGTCTAAGTGTGGCTCAGTCTTCTTTTCTAAGACTGAACACTAGGGTTGCCAGATGTCCAGTTTTAAACTGGACAGTCCAGTATTTGAGGGTTCTGTCTGGGGAAACAAATTGAGAAAATACTGGACATATAAAATGTCTGATATTTTCTAATTAGGTAAGTTTTATTATTATTAGGAGTATCAGTACGTAGTTGCATACTGATACTGCCTGGCTGATCGACTATGCAACTACGCAAGGGGCCGGGGCTGGAGGGAATCTCCGGGGCTGGACTCACTTGTGCTTCACCGGGACAGTGCACAGGATGGGCAGCACCCCAGGATCTGCAGGAGCCCAAGTCAGTCCCACTCCCAGTCGGCCGATTCACTCACCCCGACCCTCTCCTAGCCAGCCCTGCTTCCTGCCGGCCGGTCCCCCGCCATCTCCCCCAGCCAGCCCTGCTGCCCCCGACTGCTCCACTCCCCCAGCCAGCCCTGCTTCCCGCCGGCTGGTCCCCTGCCGATCTGAGATCAAGTGTGTCCAGTATTTTTTTTTTTGAAGTCACCTGGTAACCATACTGAACACCTGCCTTTGAACCCAAGCCCCACCCTGGGCCTCAGCTTCAGGGGTTGGGGGCATGGAGAAGGTGAGGTAAGGGGGAACAATCCTCAAAAGTTACGGGGATTCCCTGTATTAGCCTGTTTGCAGATGCATCTTGTAATTAGTGCTTGAACACAAAGGCTATGTCTACACTTCAGGCCTCTTGCACAAAAACTTGCAGAGCGTCCACACTGCACGCGCGTTCTTGCTCAAAAAAATTTACAGTAAAGCATCGGAAGAGAGGACATATTGCGCAAGACCTCTGCCGCTTTGTACAAGGAATAAGCTTTCTTGCACAAGCACTCTTGTGCAAGAAGGCAGTGTGGACTGGCTGCAGGGAGTTTTTGCGCAAGAACTGGCCTTCAGGAAAAAATGCAGATGGCCGCTTGGACGCTCCGTACCTGCACTCACAGCTCACTGTTTCCTGATTGCCAGACCTCGCCCCCACCTTAAAGGCACAGGCAGCAGCTGCACCACAGCCAGTGCAGCTCCTCCAGGTGGCTCTGCATGCTGCAGCTCAGGCCATGTCTGCCCCTGAGCCACCCCGAGAGCCTGCACTGCCATGCCAGGAGCCGCCCCAGGGATCCCAGCAGCGACAGAGAGGCACCAAGCAGCATGCCCCATGCTGGTCCATTCCAGAGGTGGAGGCCCTTCTGGACCTGTGGGGGCAGGAGGAAGCCCTCCAAGACCTCTGGTCCCGGTGCTGCAACGCCAACATATCTGCACGCATGGCCCAGGCACTAGCCAAGCAGGGACACCTGGCCTGGACCCTAGAACAGGTCCAGTCCAAAGTCAAAGACCTCTGCCTGGCCTACATGAGGGCCAGTGAGGGCGGGGGGGAGGGGGCAGGAGCTGACACCTGCCCCCACTGCAAGTGCCTGCACGCCATCCTGGGGGAGACGGCGGTCCAAGGGCCCTCACTGATGGTGGACACCAGACTGCACACCCCGGTGGTCAGGCCACCTGACCTGGAGAAGGAGGGCTACCTGACCACCACCTCCAAGGATGAGGGAGAGGACCACCCCATCACCCTCCACCTCGAGCCAGTGCCCAGCAACTGGGATGTCTCCCTGGCTTCATCCGAGGTTGGTGACGGATCCTCCAGTGAGTGTTGCGGTTCTCACTTGCAAGGGTGGGGGAGGCGGATGCCCAGTGGATGTGGGGGGTGTCACTCTAGCAATCCCAGCTGCACACCGTGCAGCAATACGCAGCACGTGTAACCTCGTGCAGCGTGACTGTGTGGCACGTGGACGTGGCAGGCAGCTCCAGGGCACGCCTGGGACCCTGCTGCTCACACACATCCTGCCCAGAGGAGGGAGGGGGGATGATGGCCATCTCTGGCTCCATGGCACAATAAGGAGAAGGCAAAAGTCCCCAAAGGCACTAGGGCAAAAGCTGCGGTGTCCAAAGAGGCAGAGGGAAACCACAACAGGCACTGCTACATCTTTCAGTCCCTACAAGAGGCCCCAAAGCACACAGCAGCAGAGAAACGGCTGTCCAGGGAGATCCCTTTAAGCACGTGTCTCAGCGGGGCTCTGCCCCCCACGGCCGGAAGGTACTGGTGCCCTTTTGCCCTGTCCTACCCTAAGTGGTTCCGGGGGGAGGTCTTTGCACTAGAGCTTCCTGCCAGCGTGGACCCTGTCTTGCACAAAAGCGCATGACTTTTGCAATGTGCTTTCAGCAGTGTGGACATACTTGTGTGCAAGAACTTTTGTACAAGAACGCTTGTGCAAAACAGTTCTTGTGCAAGAAGCCTGCAGTGTAGACATAGCCAGACAATATGATACAAATGCTAAGCATTATGTTTGACTTGATTTCTTTTATAACATTTTGTGGAGAAAGCGTCAGTGGCTCACTACCACATTTGCAAATTCACATATACATGTGTGAATTCCCTGGATCTAGTCTGAAGTGATGTTATAATTAAGACAGATTCACTCTTAGAAATCTTGTCCAATGGAGCTGAAAAGCCAGGAATTAAAGTTACTCAGGAAGTGAGGAAAGTGATAAAAATGTAGCCGTGTTAGTCTGGTGTAGCTGAAACAAAAAACAGGACTATGTAGCACTTTAAAGACTAACAAGATGGTTATTAGATTATGAGCTTTCATGGGCCAGACCCACTTCCTCAGATCAAATAGTGGAAGAAAATAGTCACAACCATATGTACCAAAGGATACAATTTAAAAAAATGAACACATATGAAAAGGACAAATCACATTTCAGAACAGAAGGGGAATGGGGGGGGGGTGAATGTCTGTGAGCTAATATTAGAGGTGATAATTGGGGAAGTTATCTTTGTAATAGGTAAGATAATTAGAGTCTTTATTCAAACTTAGGTGTAAAGTGGCGAATTTAAGCATGAATGACAGTTCAGAGGATTCTCTTTCAAGTGTAGTGTTAAAAGTCCTTTGAAGCAGGATGCAGGTAATCAAGTCATTGAGACAATGTCCTTTCTGGTTGAAATGGCAAGAAACTGTTTTTTCTTTGTGATCCTGTCTAATATCTGTTTTGTGGGCATTGATCCTTTGGCGAAGTGTCTGAAGTGAGGAAAGGCATTTTCGGCAGGCCAAGTTATGCCCAGGGAAATGACAATAACAAGAAGAGCTATGGGCTTTACAATTTCTAACACCTTCTCTCACTACCTGCACCTTTGATCTCTTCTCTGTTTCTTGGCTTTCACCTCCCAACTCTCTCTAATCTCCTGCCATCCTTTCCTTGAAGCCCTGAACACCCTGGTTTTTTTCCCTACCTCCCTGTGATTATCCACCCCTCTTTTCCTGGCTGCCACATCTCTCCTCTTTTCTCTCTGAATCACCTTCTCTCTTCCCTTCTTCCTGTTCCCCCCAGCATATCCAAGGCTTAACTTCTGTCTCCCACTGGAGTGACAGACCTTGAATGGCATCTTCCCTCCTAGTTCATGGATAAGAGATGAACTCACCCTGCCTGTAGGGTCTCTCTTCCACCCTCCAGTGTGACAGCTTCATGCTGTCTGTATGCACCAACTCTCTTCACTCCCCCCATCCTCCCCTCTCCAGCTGACAATTGCTCTTGCCAGCCCTCAGTATTTGGTATTCTGCTCTATGGGCTGGTCTACACTATGGTGTTAGGTCAACATATGGTCGAATTTATAATATGCGGGTGCACACTACTGATTCTTTGCCACCGAATTGATGGCCTGTAAAATTGGTGCTTGTACTCCACCTCCAAGAGGCATAGTACTAGTGTCAAACTTCCCAGGTTGACTTTGGGCAATATAGATTAGGGGTGTAAAGTCCCATTTAATCAGCTAACCAGTTAAATGTTAAGTTTAACAGGTTAATCGATTAAGCAGAATCCTGGGTGGGGGACCACTCCAGTCTGGCTGTAGTAGCCCCCAGCACACAGGACTGCCAGTCCCAGCCCCTCCTGGGGAGCTGCTGGTTCTGCTGGTCCCACACAGGGCTGCCGCCTCCCAGGTTTCCTGCCTCCCAGCCCCATGCAGGGCTGCCAACTGCTGCCCCAGTCCACAGTGTGGTGGGCCTAGTGGGGATGGAATGCCCCCCCCCCCCCCCCCACCACCATGCTGGTCCACAGGTGGTGGCTGTTCCCGGACGTCTGTTAACCATTACCCAGTAATTATCACCTGGTAAGCATGCTGCTTACCGGGTAACTGGCTAACCAGTTATGCATTCACATCGCTAGTGTAGACATAGCACTGTGTAATTCAACCAGATTGGCCTGCAGGAGGTATTCCAGAGTGTTCTGCTGTGACTGATCTGAACAGCACTTTAAACTCCATTGCATGTCAGCTGGGTACACAGGAAAAGCCCTGGGAGCTTTTGAATTTCATTTTTCATGTGATCTGTGTGGAACACTTGACAGTACAGCCCAGGGACACAAACATGCTCCGGCATGGAGCCTGCAGGAGACACTGGATCTGACTGGTGTGTATGGAGAGGAGTCTGTGCAAGCAGAATGCTGAACCAGCAGAAAAAACACGACAGCTATGCCAGAATTGCACAGAGCATGTGGGACAGGAGCTACACCAGGACCATACAACAGTGCCGTGTGAAAATAAAGGAGCTCAGACAAGTGTAGCAGAGGACAAGGGAGGTGAACATCCACTCTGAGTCTGAGCTTCTATGAGTGGCTGCATGCCTTTCTAGGCAGGGACCTCCACCAGTACCCCAAAACTCCCAGGAGCCTCAGGTGGCATCAGGCAACAATGAGCAGGACATTTGTCATGGTCATGAGGGTGAGCCAGAATCCTGGGGACTAAGGGGTTAAATATGTCCCTTACTTAAACCAGGTGGCAGGCAGCCAATAGAAATATAGGTAGGAATTTCAAACTGGGACAAAGGAATTTTGGTTTTTTTCCCTCCTTGGTCCTGGGTAGTTTCTCTCCAGCAATTGAAGGGGACTGGATGTCTCCCTCTAAGAAAATAATCTTCACAGTCTGTAAGTAGGATAAAGTTTAGATAAATCCAGGAAATGGGATCCAGTGTCTGTGCATTTCAAAATGGGTTTTGCTCTCCTTTATAACTAAGTTCCTGGCCCATGGTCAATTTCTCCTCCATGAGTATGTTATTACTGTTCCATCTAGTCATTATGCTTGCAACAGGAATATTGTGGTGATAATAAAAGTTCTTTTTCTTTTCTTTTTACTAACCTTGTATTGGTTAATGGTTGTGTCCTGGGTGAGATTTTTCAAGTGATCTTTCCCCTGATTTTTGTATCAGTACTTGGGTGGTGGCAGTGGAGATTTTATTCCCAAAATCTCGGTTAAGATTTTGGGGGGAAGTTTTATACCAAAGCCTGGTAGATAAGGTTTTGAGGTACTTTTGCTGCCCCCATTTCTGCATTTATCATGCCAGAGTGGGCAAGGAGCCATGACATGGTGGCATAGTGGTGGGATTATTTTGAGAACCCAGGAGTTTTAAAAGGACACAGGTTTTTCATTTGCGTTCCAAGCTTTGCAGTTTTTTTCTCTTGTTTTTTTTCTTTTGTTTTCTGTGCTGCCTCAGGGAGGGGCAGACAGAAGGTTAACCTTAAGCCAGACACAGACCATCCCAAACTGTTTGTTTTGTTCTAGCTTTCGGGGCAGCTGGATAGCTAGGCTAGTTAAAGCATGATGTCCAGCTCTAGGACAGATTCATACCTCAAGGAAAGGGCACGAGAAAGATATAGCAGCCCTCCTCCCCCCTCATCAATGCCTTCTATGTGAGAAGCTGCCTGCAAGGCAGCCGGCAGACCTTTAACTCAGAAAGAGGTGGCGTTTCTCCTACGAATGGAGGAGAAGCACGCCCAACGAGAAGCAGAGGCAGAGGTGAAATGCGCCCAAAGAGAGGTGAAACGCGCATGAGAGGCTGAGGCCCAGAAGAAGCGTGCCCAACAAGAACATCAGATGAAGCTAGCAGCAATAGAAGCAGAGACAAGACAAATGGAAGAGGAAGAACAGGCAAAGATAGCGGAAATAAAGGCAGAGACCAGGCGAATAGAAATGGAAACACAGGAGAGGATTGCTAAAGCGAAGGCCCCACCAACTAACAACCCTGCAATTGTTGGGGAAATCTCGCTCCCCTGGGGTACAGAGTCCCCAGGAGGGTCCGAGGCTGGAGGTCAAAGAAGTGAGGCAGGAAAGAAATCTAGAAGGAAAACTTTATTATGCATTCATGCAGGCTGACAGCTACCAGAGTGAAAGCAGCAGCAGCCCTGAGAGACAGTTTCAGGGATCCTTTATACAATATGTTCAGACAGTTTAGTTGTTGATTGTTTTCTTTAACATATCAAAGTCTCAGCAGAAGTACTCTGAGACATTTCTGTTCACACCAGAAGTGCTAGAAGTAAGTTTTACAGAACAAAGGCACATGAGAACCTGAGTGAGGAGTCTACAAGGCAAACTGTGACAAAGACAAGAGTTTACATGACAAATTGTGACAGACTAGGAGTCCCCATGAAGTTGAGATAGGAGGCATTGTAAGGGTCTTGATTAGAGTTAAGATGATGTAACCCCCAAGGAGATTACTTAGATTCCCGGGGCCTTGTCTGCTGGCAGCTCAGGGAGAGGCACTCTGAGTTTGCCTTGGCTCCCCATCCCTACCAGGGCCAGAGTCTGCCGGGCAACCCATTGGGAGTGAGATGCCCCTCCCAGGGGGAAGGAGAGGCCATTGTTGGGGGGAGTCTGGAGCCAGCAGGGCAAGGGGAGGGACTGGCTGTGTGGGAGCTTGTAAGCCCCAGGCCTGCATGCAGGTTCCCCCTGAGAACTAGCCTCTAGGGACCTGAAGGCAGGATCCCTCAGCTGGGTTTTATGTCTCCACTGTTGATTCCCCGTTTTGGAGTTTGCTGGGAGGCTTCCCCAGCCAGGCTGAGTTGGCTCCAGATCCCTGGGTGAGACCAGTCACTGCATGGTCAGCTTGGCTCTAGCTGCGAGTTCAGGGCTGCTGCCTGCTGTGTGGGTCTGAATGCTGGGCTAGGAGGATATAGTTTGAATTTTGGTGCAGTTGTGTGGCCTGCACCTTGAGCCCGGCACCCCTTCGCGGTGAGAGGAAATTCTGGGACCGAAGCAGCCTGGTTCCTGCTTGAAGAGGATCCCTGCGAGAAGAGAGCAGCCCCTCTGCAGTGACTGAGTCATCTCTCAACCTGAGGCTCATTCATGGAGTGTGTGAGTGCACCAATTTTTAGTTAGTCAGGCAGGGAATCTGTTTGGGGATTTTATTACCTGAAGCATATTAAGCCTGTGGAGGGATTTGCTGCCTTCTCCCATGTGTGAGTCCTTTGGGCTGTACTGGACCTAGTCAGCTCCACTGCTAAACCACTGCAGAGAAGGATTTTGTGGTCAACAGTCATCAAGGGCCCCAACAAAGTACGCGTACCAACGGGACACTGATCTTACAGTTGCTGGGCACCGGTGACCCTAAAAATAGTGTTTTGCCCTGTTCTATTTGTCTCCTGTTTAATATATTTGTGTTTGTGCTATTGTCTGGGAGTCTCCAACTATCTGGCAAATACGTGGGGATTACCCTGGGCTAGAATTTTCCTCCCAAGCTGCCCTGGTGACCCTGCCAGGAAGGAGTGAGGGGGGTGGAGGCACCGCCAAATAAATCCATCAGAAAAAATAAAGCTGAGTGGGTGGCGGGATCCAGAAGAACCCAGACCTATCCATCAAAACCTGTAAAGAGATTGGCTTTAAAGAAGGTAACCAGGTGGAGAGGGGGCACTACAATGATTTCTCTGTTAGAGAGAGAGACCTGGAAAACTTTTAACCCTTACAGCAGTTTTCTTTTAGATAGTTTTGATTTCCTCCACAGTCCCCCCCTTTAACACAATTGGAGTTATTTGATTTTTCTCCCACATGCCCATGAATGTTGCAGTCACTGTTCAACATCCCAAGGAACTCCAGTCCCAGAGAGTGGAAGAACAACAGAGACTGTCTCCTCCCAGGAGTTCAGTATACAGCTGTGTGGGTATGGGGTGTGATTATGGTAGGGCAAATCTGTGTAATCAGGCTGATAACTTAACCCAGCCCCAGAACATGTATAAAAGTAAATCTTCTGTGTTGCCTGTAGCTAACAGGGTGGTTTGTGAAAGGGGTGAGTGTGAATCTGAGTTGGCTGTGGCTAGTCAGTCGTCCTATTGGGAACCTGGCAGTTTGGCTGCTGGGGAGGCAGTATGCCTGAGGGGGAAGGGTTTCTTCCCAGTTCTTTGTATGCAGGAGGTGCCTGCCAGCCTGGAATGGCTGAGGATAGTGCTGCAGGCTCTGATTTAGTTCTGGGGACAGCTGAAGCCCAAAAAGGGGAGGACCCTGGGTTTGTATCAGCCGAGGAGAGTGGTGCTGTAACTGGGGTAGGTCCAGTCAGTATCATGTCAGAAACTCAGGGATCAGACCAGTCTGGTGCTTGTGTGTTTCCTGTAGCGGGTGTGTTGCTGGGTGGGAGGAGAGTCACTCAGTGTGATCAGGGCTCCCTGTGAGGAGCAGGGTATGGTAAGTGAGGTACCTACAGACAGTATGGAAGTGTGTAGCAGTCTAGAAAGCTGTGAGGGGGAGGAAAATGTCTCTGATTTCCCCTCAGAGAAGTCTGTGTGTTTTCCTTTTTACACAGCACACCAATTCTGGAATTGCTCTTCTCAAGTTTGAAGCTCCAACACTAATTACAAGTATTAACAGTGAACTAGCAGTGTCACAAGTCTTTTGAACATACAGTGTGTCCTTGGGTACATTTTTTAACAGTTTCCAAGGTTTTGGCACAAGAATATGCACAGTGGACATTGCTACAATTGTTAGAAACAGCAGTACAGTGGTTACAATAGCTGACATCAGCAATGGGAACAAACCCATCCCAAGTGTACATTGAAAATTCTGGCCTTTTAGATTTAAAAAACTGCAGCCTTTCTGGGCAAACACAAGTTTTGCTCCTCCCCCTTGCCCTGTGTGTTCAAATTCAAAACTCCCTATCCCAAAGACACAGGACTGGCTGGGTGTGTCTCCCCTGCTTACAATAGCTATGGAATTCCCTTGCTCCCCCCAGCTAATCATGAAGCGAGCAGCCCAGACATTAATTTTGCACCCTGCTGTTTCCAATAAAGTTTTCCATCTGATTTTCCAAGTGGGCCACTGCCTCATAGACACAGAGCCTGGGTGAACTAGCTTGATAGACTTACGGATCTCTGGTCCCTTCACAGAATCAGACTGGAAACATCCCTGTTTCAGCAACACACACTCTCCAGCAAGCTGGTCAAACACAGTCATTTGATTACCATAGGGCTGTTTCATCTCCCTGGCTGTCTCCACTCCATCTGAAACAGCCTCCTGTCCCTCACCTTCACGCCCTTCGGACACAGCAAAGTGCTGACTAATATCACCATAAGGATCCTCTTCCTTATGACCTTCTGCAAGCAAAAGTTCACCTTCCCTCATCACCCTGCTGAGCCACCACCAACTCCTCCTGAGTCCCCAGGACGCTGGCTAACCCTTTGAGGAGGAGAATGTGCAGCAGGCAAAGGAGGCTCCATTCTCCCCAAGAACCAGGATCTTTTCCTAACTGCGGAGCCAGCCCCCACCCAGGGCCAAGTGTTGCCACACTGTGATGGTGGAGAAGACACCTCCGGTGCGTGCACATTTGTAATCCCACTGTAGGGGCTAAATGCCACTGGGCTGTGTCTAGACTGGCAAGTTTTTCTGCAAAAGCAACTGCTTTTGCGGAAAAACTTGTCAACTGTCTACACTGGCCACTTGAATTTCCGCAAGAACACTGACGATCTCATGTAAGAAATCAGTGCTTCTTGCGGAAATGCGGAAAAGTTTTGCGCAAAAGGGCCAGTGTAGACAGCTCAGATTCATTTTGTGCAAAAAAGCCCCGATCACAAAAATGGCAATCGGGGCTTTTTTGTGCAAAAAACGTGTCTAGATTGGCATGGACGCTTTTCCGCAAAAAGTGCTTTTGCGGAAAAGTGTCCGTGCCAATCTAGATGCTCTTTTCCGCAAATGCTTTTAACGGAAAACTTTTCCGTTAAAAGCATTTGCGGAAAATCATGCCAGTCTAGACGTAGCCCTGGTGTTTGGGTTTAATGAGGTATATAATTGGGCTACATTGGTGGCCAGTCCAGGTATGCAGAGGGAGCTCCTTGGAAAAGGCCGTTTATGTGCCTGGGTATGGGCTAGGAATCCTCTGTGGATATCTCTAGGAAGCTCTCATAGAGGTGCTCTGCAATCCTTTGCAGAAAGGTTTTGGGGACGGCTGTCATATTATGTCTACTGCGGTAGAACATTTTCCCATGCCAATGTAGTACTAAGTGATCTGGCATCACTGCAGCGCACAGCAGAGCAGCAAAAGGTCCCAGTTTCTGACAACTGCAGCATTCATCCCCTTTCTGCCTCTGTTACCCTCAGATATCACACATGGTGAAATAGGGAAAGTTTAATAAATGCCAGCCCTGAAATAATCCACCACTGTTTGCTGATCCCTGCCAAAAAATGTCCCTGGCTGTGCCCTGTTTCTGCTCAAATGGATCATCCCTGATCACAGCAAGAATGTTCAGGTTGGGGGTGATGCCGACTCTGTCTCTCTCCACCCCAACCCAGTGTTGCTACTTCACAAAAACAAACACACTAACAAACACTCAAGCAACATCCAGGTTGCTGTGGGAAAGGGGACCAGACTTTGCACCCATTCGTTATAGATGTTTGAAAAGGGGCAGCAAAGGACCCCTTCTACCCTTTTGTGTGTGCTTACCATGCCTGTCTGCAAACTGAATTCTGCTGCCCACTGCTCTGCCGTGTGCTGGACTTTGCTGGTAGGCACTTCTTTTAAAAGACAAAATTTGATCTTTTACATAAAAGCAATGTATTTAAGGCTGTGAAGTGTTTCATTCATTGTAAAAGTTAACCATCTGTTTTCAACAATGTGGGTTCCATGAGTTTTTTTCCTTGCAGTTGGAACCTTGTCTGTGGGTGTTTCCTGCACACCAGCACAGAGGCTGTCCCAGATCAGAAGGCGGAAAAAGAAGACTTGGGAAGACACGTTTTGTGATCTGATGCATTCCTCCAAGAGTTACAGAGTCCAGCTCAATGTATGGAGGCTTAGACTGTCAGAGTGTGCGAACAGAATGAGAGGGCAGGAGACCATGCAGGGAACAAGAGTGTAACACACAAGACAAGTTGTTGCAGCTTATGGGGGAGCAAACATGTTGAGGCATCTGGTTGAGATGCAGGGACCTTAGAGTCCCACTGCACTCAATGATGAACCTGCTGCCTTCCACACCAAGTTCCACATCCTCCTCTCCCAGGTATCCTAGAATGCATGGGGTGTGGGTAAGGAGAACCTCTGGCATCCCTTATACTAGGGGTAGGCAAACTCAGGCCCAGGGTTGGATCTAGCCTGCCAAGCATTTCTTTCTGGCCCACCCAGCTGATTAGCAGAGAGTGCTTCCCACCTTGCTGTGTCCTGCAGACAAGTTGTTCCCAGGATTCTCCTGCTAGCTGTGCAGAGCGGGGAAGGGCATGGGATGGGAATGCTGAAGTCAGGGTGTTTCCCTGCCTCTGTACCCATCTCTGCAGAGCAGGGGTTGGGAAGAGGGAGACACACAGACAGGGAGCAGCTGCAATCTAACACGTGGATGGGAAGTGACCCAGAATACAGAGCTGAGCAGGGTGGGGGGAGTCAACAGAGCAGGACAGATTTCCCTAAAAGAGACAGAGCATGGCTTCTCTCAGAAACTTACCCAGCAGCAACCAGTGCACACGCTTTCTGTGTCATTATCAGACACACCTCAGTCTGTGCCACACTGTCTCTGTGTCACACACACACAGTCACTGTCACACACAATCATTCTGGTTCACCAAGTCTGTGTCTCACACACAGAGTCTCAGTCTCTCTCTCTCTCTCTCGTCTCTCACACGCACACACACACATACATACACTCACTCTCTTTCTCTCAAAAGCCCAACCCCACCCCTTCCATGGGCCCAGAGCTGGCCAGTGATCGTGTACAAAATTTGAGAAGTGGCCTCCCACTATGAAAACTATTGGCTTATACTCAGTTCCAGGGGAGGGTTCATGGAGTGGAGGGCTATCATTCCCATAGCTTTGATTGCTACATGATACAATTGTAAGCAACATGTCTTTGTCCCTCACTCCCAACCCTAACCCCTTATTACCATGCCCTTAGCCCTGGGTTATTTTTTACTATTCATTGCTGTCTTTTTTCAGTGTTTGTGAGCATAATAAAAATACATGGATTACGGACAAGAGGCTCTTTATTCACTAAGCATGCTTTGATTGCTGGGAGTCTAGTTTACAGGGCAGTACCACTTTTGCATCAAAAAAGAGGGCTGTTTGGTAAGGAATAATACATGTAACTGTCACATTGAGTTTGGGTCATTCGTTAAACTGGTTTTCAAAGTCTCTGGGAGACACAGTGTACCTCAATGTCTACTTCTTATTGCCCTGGTGTCTGGCTGCTCGTTATTCACTGCCAGGCAATCTGCTTCAATGCCCCTCCTGCCAGAAACATTTCCCCCTTTGTTTCACGGATACTATGGAGCACACAGCAAGCAGCAACAATAGGAATGTTGCTTTTCCTGAAGTCGAACCTAATGTGCAAACTGCACCAGCAGGCCTTTAAACAAGGCCAAAGGCACATTATACTGCTATTCTGCACTTGCTCAGCGTGTTGAACTGCTCCTTACTGCTGTCCAGGTACCTGTGTGTGGCTTCATGAGCCAGGGGAAAGAGGGGTAGGTTAAGAACATAAGAATGGCCGTTACTGAGTCAGGCCAAAAGTCCATCTAGCCCAGTATCCTGTCTGCTGACAGTGGCCAATGCCAGATGCCCCAGAAGGAGTGAACAGAACAGGTGATTTCCAGTCTCTGACACAGAGGCTGGGGACACCATTCCTACCCATCCTGGCTAATAGCTATTGATGGACCTAACCTCTATGAACATATCTAGTTCTTTTTTGAACCCTGTTAAAGTCCTGTTTTTCAAAACATCCTCTGGCAAGAAGTTCCACAGGTTGACCGCGTGCAGCATGAAGAAAAACTTCCTTTTGTTTGTTTTAAACTGCTACCTATTAATTACATTTGGTGACCCCTAGTTCTTACATTTTGGAAACAAATAAATAACTTTTCCTTATTCACTTTTCCCACACTGGTCATAATTTTATAGACCTCTGTCATATCCCTCCTTAATCTCCTCTTTTCTAAAATGAAAAGTCCCAATCTTTTAAATCTCTCTTCATATGAGACCCATTCCAAACCTCTAATCATTTTTGTTGCCCTTTTCTGAACCTTTTCTACTGCCAATATGTCTTTTTTGAGCTGAGACAACCACATCTGTATACAATATTCAAGATGTGGGCATTCCATGGTTTTATATAGAGGCAACAAGATATTCTCTGTCTTATTCGCTATCCCTTTTCTAATGATTCCTAACATTCTGTTTGCTTTTTGACTGCCGCTACACATGGAGTGGATGTGTTCAGAGAACTATCCACAATGACTTCAAGATTTCTCTCTTGCATAGTTATAGCTAAATTAGTCCCTATCATTTTGTATATATAGCTGGGATTATTTTTTTTCAATGTACATTACTTTACATTTATCAACATTAAATTTCATTTGCCACTTTGTTGCCCTGTGTGACAGGGCGCCTGCCCTGCACTGGGCCTTTAAGCCCAAGGCTCAGGCCCCGAGCCTGAGGGAAGCTGGAAGACCAGCTGAGATGGTGAGGCTAATGAGCCCAGCTGCCGGCTATAAAAGGAGAGGCACAGTTGCTGGAGAGGAGGCAGGGCTGACTGCAGAGGCAGCAAGAGCTCCTGGGAGGGCTACAGCTGCAGGAGAGGGACTGGAGAGAGAAGCTCTCCCTCAGCAGTTGCCGGGGACT
This sequence comes from Pelodiscus sinensis, assembly GCF_052426305.1. Taxonomy (NCBI): domain Eukaryota; kingdom Metazoa; phylum Chordata; order Testudines; family Trionychidae; genus Pelodiscus; species Pelodiscus sinensis. Next base: position 141,885,019 of record NC_143052.1, on the reverse strand, counting down.
CCAGGAGAGGCCGGGAGGAAAGCAGAGGCGAGTTGGTGCCACCTGGAGACTACCTGCCGAGGGGACGCCGGCCTGGAGATCACAGCCAGCTGGGCAAGGCCAGGTAGGAAGTGGCCCAGGGCAGGAGCGGGAGGCGCCCCTCTTAGCCCGAGAGACTTGGTGGGTTTTGGCTAGCTAGCCCCACCGAGGGAGTGACCCTATACCCGGTCGCTCACAGGGCCCTGGGCCGGGACCCGGTGGAGTAGGGTGGGCCCGGGTCCCCCTACCGGGGGGGTGCCCAGCTACGACGAGAATCTGTTTGGAGACTCGGCCTGTTTAAAGGGCCAGTATAAACTGCGGTGAAGCCGATGATGAGCAACCCATACAGACTGTAACTTGCCCTGAGATGGGCCATGTGAAGACAGTCAGGGGGCACTGAGGCTACTGGGGGGCGTGCGCCCCATGACACCCACTCACTTAGTTTTGTGAGATCTACTTGAAGCTCTTCACAGTCTGCTTTGCTCTTAACTACCTTGAGCATTTTAGTATCATCTGCAAAATTTGCCACCTCACTGGTTACCTCTTTCTTCAGATCATTTATAAATAGGCTGAATAGATGAGGGGATTGTTCCCAATATGGACCCTTAGGGTCACCACTAGTTACCTCTCTCTATTCTGAAAACTTAACATTTATTCCTACCCTTTGTTTCCTGTCTTTTAATGAGTTATCAGTCCATGAGAGGACCTTCCCTCTTATCCCATGCCAACTTATTTTACTTAAGAGCCTTTACTGAGGGATCTTGTCAAAGGCTTTCTGGAAATCTAAGCAGCGTTCCCTCTAACATGCAGGGCAGCACAGTTTAACAGGTGATTAATCAGCCCCACCCAGTCAGAGGCTCAGAGCTCCTTGCACAGAGTTGACTGACTGGGTGGAGCTGATTAATCACCTATGAAGATGTGCTGCTGCGTAGTTTAGAGGGAATACTGAATCTGTGTACGCTGTATCCAGTGGCGAGGAGTCCTGTGGCACCTGATAGACTAACTGAAGTGTTGGAGCATAAGCTTTCGTGGGCAAAGACCCACTTCGTCAGATGCATGGATCCAGTGGATCCCCCTCGACTACCTGTTTGTTGACCCCCTCAAAGTATTCAAGTAGATTAGTAAGGCACGACTTCGCTATACAGAAATCATGTTGACTTTTAACCAAAAAATTATGTTCACCTGTATGTCTGACCATTTTTTTTCTATAGTTTCAACTAATTTGCCCGGTCTGTAATCACCAAGATCACCTCTAGAGCCCTTTTTATATATTGGCATCATGTTAGCTATCTTCCAGTCATTAGGTACAGAATCTGATTTAAAGGTTAGGTTACAAACCACAGTTAATAGTTCAACAATTTCCCATTTGTGGTCTTTCAGAACTCTTGGGTGAATGGCATCTGGTCCCAGTGACTTGTTACTGGTAAGTTTATCAATTTGTTCCAAAACCTTCTCTAGTAACACCTCAATTTTGGACAATTCCTCAGATTTGTCACCTAAAAAAGTTGGGTCCCCAGGGATCACCATTGGCATTTCAATATCTCTGATGGTAATCTTCTGGTTTGGGAAGAAATTTACTTCTTTCAGCTTTGTGAACAGACTAGAGTTCTTAAAGATGAGGATGTCATGCACCTTTCCCAACCATCCCATATCGATACTAGTAAAAGGGCTCTTGTGATCCACCAGTGCTTGCAACACTATTGAGAAGTACCCCTTGTGGTTTATGTACCCTTTGGCAGGGTGATCTGGTGCCAAGGTGGGGATGTGCATTTCATTTATACCCCCATCATAGTTAGGGAACCCCAGTGCGGCAAAGCCCTCCACTATGTCCTGTATGTTTCCCACAGTCACTACCCTTTGTAGCAGAAGGGTATTGATTGCCTTGGGTACTTGGATCACAGCAGCTCCCACTGTAGATTTACCCACTCCTAATTGATTCCCAGCTGACCAGTAGCAGCTTGACATTGCAAGATTCTGTAGGGATATTGCCACTTGCTTCTCAACTACCAGAGCAGGTCTCATTTTGCTATTGCAGCACTTCAGGGCTGGGGAAAGCACTTTGCATAGTTCCATGTGAAAGCAGGGGCTGAATTACTGCTTGCTATCAGACAGCTAAAAGGAGAGAGCTGCCCTGGGGATGGCTGAGCCTTGGTAGGGGGAGGGGCTTTATAAGGCAGTGGGCAAGTGACCAAGGAGCTTGTGAACAGGTGATTGCTAACAGGGAGTTTTGAGAGGGAGTTCAGAAGGGGAGAGGGAAGGGTGGGAGGTTCTCTTGCCTTTCTTTTTAAATCCCTTTTCCAGGACAGCAGCGATGGTTGGTGATGGGTCTGCTGTTGTTACCTGCACAACGTATGTCATGTTTGTCTTCCTCCCAGAAGAGAGAACGGATTTCATCTGCACCAAGTGCAAGCTGGTCGACATTTTGGAAGAAAAAATTAGGAGGCCCAAGTGTCGACCCTACGCTTGATCAGAGAGGATGAAGACTTCCTCAATAGAAGGCAGCATTTAATCCTTCAAGCACGGCAGGGAGAAGAGCCACAGAGGGCAGTACGTGACCAAGAAGAGAACTTGCAGCATGTAACTTCTAGAAGGGGAAAAAGGCCAGCACGGGAATCCCCCGATGCTATAGAGGTAAGCAATCGCTTTCAAGCTCTCTCCACAGGCTCTGCAGTGCTGAAAGCTCTGGAAGGGACCTCACAAGGAAGAAACCAGAAGGGAACACCATCTACTGGAAGGCATGGGATGCGTAGTCCTACGGATGGGGGTTCCACAGCCACCACGCCCAAAAGGAAACGACGGGTGGTGGTGGTCGGGGACTCCCTTCTAAGAGGGACTGAGCCATCCCTCTGCCGTCCGGACCTGGAATCTCGAGAGGTGTGCTGCTTACCAGGAGCTCGCATTCAGGATGTCACTGAGAGGCTTACCAAGCTGATCAAACCTTTGGATCGCTACCCCTTCCTGCTTTTCCACGTGGGAACTATTGATATGGCCAAGAATGATCTTGAGCGTGTTACTGCAGATTATGTAGCACTGGGAAGAAGGATCCAAGAATTTGGAGCGCAAGTGGTATTCTCCTCCATCCTCCCTGTTGAAGGGAAAGGACTGGGCAGGGATCGTCGAATTGAGGATGCGCAGATGGTGTCGCAGAGAGGGCTTTGGTTTCTTCGACCATGGGACTCTGTTCCGGGCGCAAGGATTGTTAGGAAGAGATGGGATCCACCTAACGAAGCGAGGAAGGAGCATCTTCGCGGGCAGGCTTGCGAACCTAGTGAGGAGGGCTTTAAACTTGGTTCGTCGGGGGACGGTGACCAAAACCCTGAGGGGAGTGGGAAAGTCGGATACCGGGAAGAAATGCAGAGAGGAAGGGGCAAGAAAGGAGGACCCATGTTTCGAATGGAGAAGATAGGACGATCAACTGGTTATTTGAGGTGTTTGTACACTAATGCGAGAAGCCTGGGCAACAAACAGGAAGAACTGGAGGCCCTGGCCCAGACCAAGAAATATGATTTAATTGGGATAACAGAGACTTGGTGGGATGACTCGCATGACTGGAGTGCTGTCATGGAAGGGTATAGACTGTTCAGGAACAACAGGCGGGGGAGAAAAGGAGGAGGAGTTGCACTATATGTAAGAGAGCACTACGATTGCTCTGAACTCCAGTATAAAGAGGGAGAAAAACCTGTTGAGAGTCTATGGGTTAAGTTTAAAGGAGCAAACAACAGCCTTGATGTTGTGGTTGGTGTTTGCTACAGGCCACCGAATCAGGTGGATGAGGTAGATGAGGCTTTCTTCGGACAACTGAGCGAAGCTTCCAGATCGCAGGCCCTGGTTCTCGTGGGGGACTTTAATCACCCTGACATCTGCTGGGAAACCTATATGGCAGTACACAGGCAATCCAGGAAGTTTTTGGAGAATGTTGGGGTTATCCTTCTTGACACAGGTGCTGAAGGATCTGACCAGGGGCCGTGCGCAGCTTGACCTTCTGCTCACAAACAGGGAGGAACTAATAGGGGAAGTGGAGGTGGGTGACAACCTGCGAAGCAGTGATCATGAGATGGTAGATTTCAGGATCCTGACCAAAGGAAGAAAAGAGAGTAGTAAAGTACACACCTTGGACTTCAAAAAAGCAGATTTTGACTCCCTCCGAGATCTGATAGGCAGAATCCCCTGGGATGTTAACATGAAGGGGAAAGGAGTCCAGGACAGCTGGCAGTATTTTAAAGAAGCCTTATTGAAGGCACAGAAAGAAACCATCCCGACGCGTAGCAAGAGAGGCAAACATGGTAGGAGACCGGACTGGCTTACAGGGGAAATCCTTGGTGAACTTAAGCACAAAAAGGAAGCTTACAAAGAGTGGAAACTTGGACAAATGACCAGGGAGGAGTTTAAAGCTATAGCTCGAGAATGCCGGGGGGTTATAAGGAAGGCGAAAGCGCAAATGGAATTGCGACTGGCTAAGGATGTGAAGGATAACAAGAAAGGTTTCTACAGGCATGTTAACAAGAAGAAGGTGATCAGAGAGGATGTGTGGCCCCTAATGGATGAAGGAGGTAACCTAATGACAGATGTTGTGGGGAAAGCTGAAGTACTCAATGCTTTCTTTGCCTCTGTATTCATGGACAAGGTCGGCTCCTGGACTTCTGCGCTAAGTGACGCAAGATGGAATGAAGATGGACAGCCCATGGTGGGTAAAGAACAGATTAGGAACTATTTAGAAAAGCTAAACATACACAAATCCATGGGTCCGGACTTAGTGCATCCGAGGGTACTGAGGGAGTTGGCAAATGTCATTGTGGAGCCTTTGGCTATTATCTTTGAAAAGTCGTGGAGATGGGGAGAAATCCCGGATGACTGGAAAAAGGCAAATGTAGTGCCCATCTTCAAAAAAGGGAAGAAGAATGATCCAGGGAACTATAGGCCGGTCAGTCTTACCTCGGTTCCTGGAAAAATCATGGAAGGGATCTTTAAGGAATCCATATTGAGGCACTTGGATGAGAGGAAAGTGACTAGGAATAGTCAGCATGGATTCACAAAGGGCAAGTTGTGCCTGACCAATCTGATTAGCTTCTATGATGAAGTAACTGGCTCTGTGGACATGGGGAAGTCAGTGGATGTTATATACCTTGACTTTAGCAAGGCTTTTGATACAGTCTCCCACAATATTCTTGCCAGCAAGTTAAGGGATTGCGGATTGGATAAATGGACGGTAAGATGGATAGAAAGATGGCTAGAACGCCGGGCCCAGTGGGTAGTGATCAATGGCTCAATGTCAGGATGGCGGTCGGTTTCTAGCGGAGTGCCCCAAGGTTCAGTTCTAGGACCGGTTTTGTTCAATATCATTATTAATGATCTGGATGAGGGGATGGATTGCACCCTCAGCAAGTTTGCGGATGACACTAAGCTGGGGGGAGAGGTAGATACCCTTAAGGGCAGAGATAGGGTTCAGAATGACTTAGACAAATTGGAGGATTGGGCCACAAGAAATCTGATGAGGTTCAACAAGGACAAGTGTAGAGTCCTGCACTTGGGACGGAAGAATCCCAAGCATAGTTACAAGCTGGGGAAAAACCGGTTAAATAGTAGGTCCAGCAGAGGGCAACCAAAATGATTAGGGGGCTGGAGCATATGACTTATGAGGAAAGGCTGAGGGACTTGGGTCTATTTAGTCTGCAGAAGCGAAGAGTGAGGGGGAATTTGGTAGCAGCCTTCAACTTCCTGAAGGGAGGTTCCAAAGAGGATGGAGAGAGGCTGTTCTCAGTAGTGACAGATGGCAGAACAAGGAGCAATGGTCTCAAGTTGTGGTGGGAGAGGTCCAGGTTGGATATTAGGAAAAACTATTTCACTAGGAGGGTGGTGAAGCACTGGAATGGGTTACCTAGGGAAGTAGTGGAGTCTCCATCCCTAGAGGTGTTTAAGTCTCGGCTTGACAAAGCCCTGGCCGGGTTGATTTAGTTGGAACTGGTCCTGCCTAGAGCAGGGGGCTGGACTTGATGACCTTCTGAGGTCTCTTCCAGTTCTATGATTCTATGATCCAATTGTTTAGCTCTGCAAGATAATTAACTGTTAAGTGTTGATATGTAAATACAGCTCATGCCAGGAGAGGGAAGGAATCCAAGGTGTGGTTATGTAAATCCAATTCAGCCAGAGCTGATGGAGAATCAGTGTTGGAATGGAATGTGATGTATTGTAACTAATTTGGGGCTGTTGTGGGGGGTCACAAATCATGCTACCTCTAAATGCGGGAACTGTAAAATATGACACCGGTGCTTGCAGGAGAGACACCATCATTGTAAGAGGTCTCAGAGGAACAAGCTTCCCCCCTTCCAGAGATGAGTGAAGTGAGTTGGGGAGGGGAAAGGCTAAAGGGCTTGAGTCAGCCTGCTTCATGCCTGCCAGGTGTGAGCTGTAAGACTGGCTCAACCTACCTCTTTCCCCCTTGTTTTAAGGATAGACCTAAAGCAGACTCCATGAGGAGTCTTTTTGCTAGTCCAGTGGAAGCTGGAATCTTTTGCCAGCCTAGGTGGTGGCTAAAGAGTTAAAATCACTAAAAGCTGAAGTCATTGGTTTGGCCTGGAGCCAGACCCATTGCTGCCAGCGGAGTGGCTGGTGGTATAGACCGGTGGGCAGCCGGTAGGAGCGGTGGCAGGTGGCCAGTAGAACAGCTGGCGGGAACAACCAGTGGGAGGCCAGCGGAGCGGCTGGCGGGATTGACCGGCGGGCAGCCGGTAGGAGTGGCGGCAGGCGGGCAGCAGAGTGGCTGGCGGGAATGACCAGCAGGGGGAGCACACAGGTGGCATCACATCAGGCTCTATGAAGGAAGTCACCAGGGTGATGTGTCTGGGTCTGCACTGACTGGACAGAGCTGTAAGTGGGGTGTTTGAAGTGGGGTATGGGGAAAGTTTGGGTAAGTGAATGGAACCCTTTTCTTGTTGGACTAGTGAACCTGAGAGGCCAAGGACATTGCTCAATCCATTTGAGCTGGGATGGTTACTCGTGGAGAGTTATGAACTCTGTTCATGGTATTTTCCCAAGTTAATGCCATGTCACTTCTCTCTCTCTTTCATTAAAAGTTTCTTTTCTACACTGAGACTCTGGCTACGTCTACATTGGCAAGATTTTGCGCAAATACTTTTAACGCAAGAGTTTTTGTTTTTGCTTTTGCGCAAGAGAAGTGCTTTTGCGCAAAAGCATCCATGCCAGTGTAGGCACTCTCTTGCACAAGAAAGCTCCAATGGCCATTTTAGCCATCGGGCTTTCTTGCACAAGAAATTCATGTTGCCTGTCTACACTGGCCTCTTGCGCAAGAACACTTGTGCAAGGGGGCTTATCCCTGAGCGGGCGCATCATAGTTCTTGCGCAAGAAGCCCTGATTTCTTAACATTAGAGCATCAGTGTTCTTGCGCAAGAACTCGCAGCCAGTGTAGACAGGCGGCAAGTTTTTGCACAAAAGCGGCCACTTTTGTGCAAAATCTTGCCGATGTAGACACAGCCTCTGTGTTTGCGAGTGGGGAAGCATTGCCTCTCAGAGGCACCCAGGGGTGAATTTCCCAGGTTACTGTGTGGAGGCTGGAGCTGGTTCTGTGTGAGATGGATCCCTAGATATTGAACCTGACCCTGGTTGCTGCCAACCCTATCCGGCAGAAGGATTACACATGAAAGTGCCCTTATTCATGTGAAAGTTCTGCAGCCCCTGCTCTTCATTCAATAGATGCATAGCTATGTGATCTGACCAGTCAGTGCTTGTTTCCTGGGCCCAGAAGCAGGGTTCCACGGTGTCAACATGAATGGCTGTGTCTAGACTGGCAAGTTTTTCCGCAAAAGTGATTGCTTTTGCGGAAAAACTTGCCAGCTGTCTACACTGGCCACTTGAATTTCCGCAAGAACATTGACGATCTCATGTAAGAAATCAGTGCTTCTTGTGGAAATACTATGCTGCTCCAGTTCGGGCAAAAGTCCTTTTGTGCAAAAGGGCCAGTGTAAACAGCTCAGATTTGTTTTGCGCAAAAAAGCCCCGATCGCGAAAATGGCAATCGGGGCTTTTTTGTGCAAAAAATGTGTCTAGATTGGCACAGATGCTTTTCTGCAAAAAGTGCTATTGCGGAAAAGCGTCCGTGCCAATCTAGACGCTCTTTTCCGCAAATGCTTTTAACGGAAAACTTTTCCATTAAAAGCATTTGCGGAAAATCATGCCAGTCTAGACGTAGCCAATGAGTATTGTTACCATCTGTGAATTTCTCCGTTCCATGGCTTCCAGCATTCCTGTTTGAGTGACATCACATTCTTCCAAGTGGTGTTTTCACTCTGTAAATACCACAGAATAATGCATGAGGTATTTGTGATACTCATAAGAACAGTGTACAGATGAGAGGGGTCCATGCTTGCCATGCTATGGGGGCTGCACAGGTAACCCAGGCTTAATAAAAAAGACACAAATATCATTATTTGCTGTTGTTTTCAGGAAAGAGGGAGGCAAGTGCATCATGGGAGGCTGATATGTTCACACATGAAAATGTTTTCATCCCATCAGGCATTGGGAGCCAGAATTCCAGTTGGCTCCAGGAACTGTGGGATAGCTACCCACAGTGCATCCCTCCATAAACCAGTGCAAGCCCTGGTAGGGAGGAAGGTGGTAGACCAACCAAATGTGGGGACATGAAGTATCAACTTTACTAAATCTGAGGCTCTATGTCAATTTAAATAAAATCAACCTAATTTTATAGTGTAGACATATGTTGAGTCTCAGCTCCTAGTTTCAAGCAATTCCCAGAGCATCTCAGCTTTTGTGTAAAAAGAGAAGGAAGTTTCTACTTCTCAAGGTTGCAGAGAAAAGTTTGAAAATATGAATGTAGTGACTCTGAAAGGTTCAGAAACCAGATGTCAAATGAACCAACATTTAAAAACAAACAAGCAAACAATAAATCTCTTATTTTTACAGCAAATTCATGATTTTGTGCTTTGGTAAAACTATACATCTACATTGGCGCATTCTCACGCAAAAACTCTTTTGCGGAAGAGTTCTTCTGCAAAAACTCTTCCAGAAGAAAGCTTCTACACTGGCATGTGCTTTAGCGCAAGAGCATCCATGACAGTGTAGATGCTCTCTTGCGCAAGAAAGCTCTGATGGCCATTTAAACCATAGGGCTTTCTTGCGCAAGACATTCATGTTGCCTGTCTACACTGCCCTCTTCTGGAAGAGTTCTTGCACAAGCGGGCTTATTCCTGAGTGGGAGCGTCAGAGTTCTGGTGCAAGAAGCCCTAATTTCATACATTAGAATGTCAGTTTACTTGCGCAAGAATAAGCTGCCAGTGTAGACAGGCAGCAAGTTTTTGCGCAAGAGTGGCCACTTTTACACAAGATCGCACCAGTGTAGACACAGCCTTGTTGTATCTCTGCTACCTGTCCCTTCATGCCAATGGACACAAGCCTTTTCCCTGATGAGGACAAGGTATATTGTTGCATAAGAACAGAGAGTATTCTAGGATGTGTGTTACATAAGCCCAATTCACAATATGTGGCCATAGTTTATTTTGCTTGCAGGACAGCCCTGCACTGCATCCTGGGGGCCAGGAGAGGTAATGGGAGAAGAAAGGAATGCAAAACCTTATTAAATGTAACATTTTTGTACAGGAAAAAGGAAGAAAGCCAATACTGGCACTGCTACAACTCCTGTCTCAACCCCAGGCCTCAAGGGATCCAGCTGTCTTCTGCAGCTCACAGATAAGAAAAAAGTCAGCTGATAAAATGTTCCTGTGATGTCTCCCCCTCTGACACCTCTGACACCCGTGACCAAGAGAAAGTTTCCAGGGAAAAGCATTTTGTCTGCTCTTTCTGTAGCTGATAAAGTGTCTTCAAAGAAATTCATGAGTTAGCAGCAAAAACAACTTCGCATACGCAGCACATTTCCTCTCAAAGGAGCCCAAGCTCTCTGCAGGCTGTATAGGCAGTATAGGCATCACTCCCGCAGCGCTTCCTCCATGCAGATCTCCGCAGCTATTTAAACTCACACCATAACACTACACAACATTATAGAGGATGAAGAGCAGAAGACTCCACTATCCAGTAGAAATATGGACAATTGAGAGAGGTACTTGGAATTTGGAAAGGACACTGGGCTTAAGAGCCTCTACTCCTGGAGAAAAAATGCCATTAAGCACCCCAAATTGAGTCACCCACAGTGGTGCGGCACAGCACCCTCTGTTGCCATGCTTAGTCATTGCAGTGAGCACAGATAGGGATGTCACTACTTCCTGAAGCACCCTAGATCTCCATGGAGGTCTCCTGTCCAAGAACTGCTGAAGATTAGCCTTGAGCTCATAGTCATCTCAAGCAGCCTGGATGCTGTACCAGGGAGAAGACATAGCCAGGGCATTCTACTAGGAATAAAGTCTCCCAGTGGTAGGGGGTAGCTGAGTTAGTATGTTACAGAAAAAAACAGCAAACAAATGGTCTGGTAGCACTTAAAAGACTAACAAAACATGTAGATGGTATCATGAGATTTGGGCTGTGCTCACAAAAGCTCATGATACCATCTTCATGTTTTGTTACTTTATAAAGTGCTACCAGACCATTTGCTTGCTGTTTTTTCCCATTGGTAGGGTATAGTTTTTTAAATGTATCAGCCCTATTATCTCTTAAGAGATTCACTTAAATTATCTCCAGTCTCATGCTTTCACTGATATTATCCAATCCAAGGGCACCATTTTGGGAGGACAGAGGAGCTACAGCCACATGTGCCGGGACACTGTTTGCTCTTTTTTTCCCTTCCCCTCTCTATCAGGGAGCGAGGAGCTTATGTGCATTGCTCTTACTCCCGGCTGGGGAAGGAAGGGGGCAGCAGTAGCCCCTGTAACCTCCCAAAATGGTGCCCTTGATCCAGTGTTGACTATTGGCCAATTCAAGTTTCTTAGTAATTTTAAAAACAAATGTGTCTGGGGCCTCATTTTTACAGGGTCTGAGCTACAATAACTCCCAAGGACTTAAATCAAAATTGCAGGGCTTATATTTTCATAAATTGTTTCCCATTCCCCTCTCCCTGCCCCTGACATGCTGTAAGATCTTCAGGATACAGCAGAGATGGGGGCACACTCAGGGCCCTTGCCTTCAACCGCTGAGCTGGGGTGGGGAGCTCAGGTGTTCTTCCCTGCACAGGGTGGGTGTGGGGTTTAAGGGTTTCTACCCTGCAGTGTGACAGGATGCTGGGTATCAGCTGCAGTTCATGGTGTCCCAGGGCTTAAGCCCCATAGCAGGGGCACTGGGGTTCAGGGCTTCAGCGATATGGGAGCCACTGGGGCTCAGGGCTTCTGCCCTGTAAATTTAAAAGTATTTTCCAGAGCTCCACTTCAGACACCTCTGGCTGAATTTAAGCTGCAAAGTTGTCAGATATCTGAAAGCTGGATCTCTGCTTCCTTTTCTTTGTGGGTATATTTTCAGATGGTTTTTGTTGGCAGCTATTCCTCCAGCTGAGCTTTCAATGTACTTATCAAACTTGTTTTTCAAGGGTGTGGGTAAACTTCAAGGAAAGGAAATAATAAAATGTTCTTTAACAGACAGGGCCTATGCTAGCATCATAACGTCTGGGTCAAAAAAGCTAAATCTAGTTTGCTGAACAGCAGAAGAATTGATCCTATTTAGCAAACCAATTTGTTTTAAACCCAAAGCATTTTAGGCACTTCACATCCAAAAAAGGAAATAAGGTCTGTGCCCCCAAAGAGTGCTGACTGGGCAAGGAGAGGTAGATATTACTTTATTCCTTAAGTTTAGGGGTCTCTTGGGTACCTCAGTGACAAGTAGCACTGAAGTAGCTAGCTAGGTAAACTGTCTGAATGTGCTTTCTTCTGTCCTATATTGTGGAACTGGGGGCAGAGACTTCAGGAGTATACAGTATGTGCAAAGAAATGCCTGGTCAGCAGAGACATGATTTGCCAAAGTGATGGATGTTAGCTGTTTTGGGTTAAAATCATGTTAATCTTGGAGACAGGGATAAAGAAATGTTGTTATACTGACTCTGACTAAAGAGCAGCAGAACTTAATAAGTCCTAATGGAGGGGGTTACCCTCACTGGTTTAACCTCACTCTCTTCCCTCACTCATTAAGCCAAAAATAGTGATTCCAAACCCAAGTGAAAGTCAGAGAGGATTGGAAAGAATGTTCCTACTGGGTGATGTGGAGTTTTTCAAAGAATCTATCAGCTGATCCTGCCCTCCAGTGTCTAAATGTAAAGCTGATCAGACTGAAAGGAGAGTCCTTGTTTCTGCTCACTAATTAATCACTGGAGGTGAAATCACTGATGGATAGGTCTAGGAGGCGAATCTTAGATCTTGTATAGGGACAGCAGTGCACTTATCCAGCACTGGATGTGATCCCCTTGTGTAGGCCAGTTCAACGGGATGGGGCAAAGGGGGCAGTAGCCTGAGGCCTGATGATTCACAACAGCAACAGCCTTGCCCCATGCCCTTTAAATCACAGTTGGAGCTCTGTACGCACACCCCGTGTGGCTATGAGAGCCTGGGGAGGCATGCCACATTCTGGGTAGTGCTGTGAGCTGGCTGCCCCAGCCCCACCCCTTCTGGGAGTGCAAAGCCAGGGCCCCCCACCTTGCCCATTTCACAGTTATTCTCCCTACACTAGGTGGAGGCACTAGCTTTTGCGGCTCAGGGATGACAGAGGCTGCGCAAAATAAAGCTATTATGAGGCTGAAGTGGGTTACCTAGTCCTACCTCTTTATTCAGAATCCTGGTTCAGTGTTCAAGGGCTCTGTATTTGAAGAAGTAAGTGGGGGTCTGACAAAACATCTCTCAGGTCATACCAAGTCATGTGTCCCTGCATCTGCAAATGGTTTTGAACATCTTTGGGCATGATGCCCTCAGTCACAGAAAGTTGATTTGGGGTGACCTACGAGCTATTTTCTCATACATAACTAGTTACATATTCAAAGGAGCATTTGTAAAATGGAGAGTGACCTGAGGATGACATGGGGTAAAACAGCACGCACACACATACACATAAGAAAACTTCTACAAGGATCTCCATGTTCCAGGCTAGTCAAACCCATAATATGGATATGGTGATGTATGACTAGGGGTGACCCAAGAGGTACAAGTAATTGGCTTCAGCTTTATAAGGAATCTAATTATAAAATTGGAGTGTCTATCAGAGTGCAATGGTGAAGAAGGACCTTGCCACTGAGTTTTAGAGGTCTTTAGGGAGATATCCTAGAATCCCACTGCATTCATGAACCCCATCACCTGGTTTCTCCAATTGGAGGAACCACCCTCTTAAATCTTCCCAGGAATGCTCTTTGGGAAAAAGGGCTGTTGCTATTTTGTACCAAGCAGGAATGTGCACATGGTACTCCTGCCACCCTGGAGTGGATTCTGAGAGCAAAAGGAAGAGAATCAGAATTCCATTTCTGTTCCTGCTGGAAATAGATTCTGGTGCTGTTGTGGAAGCAGCAGGAGAAGCACATCTGGATTTCTGCACCTTCTGGGGAAGGAGGAGCAGGAGAATCTGTAAGTCTCATTATCTTGGAGGTTAGCAGAGGCCTCAGGCCCAGAACAGCAGGTTCAAACAAGCAGTGATGATGTGGATTGAAGCAGGCATTTGAAATGAAGCAGGGTACAAAGAGGGAGGAAGGAAGAAGCGATGAGTTGGCAGGGAAAAGAACTGCATATTTGTGTCCAGGCATGGTGGGGAGGGGGCAGGTGCACAGAGTAACTCAGGCACATAGACAGACAGATTGTGGTGGAAACTTGCTTGCCCAAAACTGAGTAGAGAGTGAAAATGCACTGTTGGGGGAGGAAGGGTTGTTAGGAGAAGGTGGGTGGGGAACTGCAGAAATGTGTCCATCTCTCTCTCTCTCTCTCTCTGCCTCCTGTTTTCTTTAAGGGCGTTTTTCAAAGCCCTTTTCCTCTATCTCCTCCTCCTCCTCCTCAGAGCACTCAGCCAAGGTGGGAAGGAAAGACTGTCTGTGATCTGAACTGTGTTCTTTACCAGCCCTTGGGGAGGAGTAAGGCATAAACAACCTAGTAGCAGCAACAGCAGCAGCAGTAACTACACAGAGCAGGACAGTTTCCACAATGAGAGACATAAGGACTCCTCAGCAGGTAGGGAAAGAATGCTAGTCACACATTCATATCATTTAGCTCACTTGTGCTCCCTCTCTATGTCTCTCTTTCACTCTTACCCTGCTTTGTGCCCTAAGGGGGGTTGAACAGCTGGACTCAAATGCTCTTCAGAGTTGGGGCTGCAGCAGCACTTTCACAGGGCCCAACACTAGGGGTTCAGATTCCAGCATAGGGGTCTTTGCAGTTGGAGTTTCAACTTTATTTTGAACTTTCCTGACTTACCCCTGGCTCCCCTTCCCTGTGGTCGATGAGACAAGATATCGGAGTTTTCGCTCTGTGTATTTATCTGTCTCCTCTGCTCTGCTAACATTTGTCTCTAAGAGTCTTTCGTTTTGTGTTGTTCCAGCAGGTAACTGCTGCTAAAATCACCAGCTACAATTCAGAGTCATCCCAGTTGGTAGTTTTGTCTTGGAGTTGTTGTACACAGTTAAAGGTTATAGTAAACCAGTTCCTATTTTGAGGTTATGCTGAGACCTAAGTGAACAATTTACAACAAATAATGTATCTGATAAGTTTCCTTTTTTTAGAGTATACACAAATTGTCCACAAATGGGAGAATTCCCAATGCTCTCTTTATTCAGAATTATTTGCAAATTTTTTCAACAAATTGTTGTGTTTTTTTCTTGTTTAGTGTGGAGGTGATTCTTCAATTGGAAATGTTTGAAAATTAGAAATCACACTTTAATTGGCTTAATTGTATGTTATGTACAATTGTTTCTCTTTCCTGATTAGATATCTTATATAATTAAGTGACATAACTGCAAATTTTATACTCTAATGTACATTTGGCAAGTGGTGATAATTTTCTTAATTATGTAAGATCCAAATTTGTAACCAATCAACATAATATAATTTTCAAAATATTTATTAGGCTATAGATAAATCTGTTGACTACAACAAAAGGTAGAGTTCACAAACCTTTGTTTGTATTCTGAATGGCTTCTCCATTTGTTAGTGTTCATACCTATTTTTATTTTCTGTTCATACAAATGGAGTTTTGTTTATTGAATGGCTGTTTTACATACAGATACCCACATTCATTTGAGAACATACACTATTTTAATTTTTTATAGTCTGTTTTTATGCTTCACACTTTTCAGTTTTCCAGGCCAGGGTTCAGCAAACCATCTGTGTTCAGCAAAACACTTTAGAATGTGCTTCACTTTCAGTGTGTACTTCTATCCTATTGGTTTTCATGCACATTTAAGTGCCTTGCTAAACAGACATGGATTTAACCAGGTGCTAAAGTATTTCGCTGGATTTCAACCCCAAATCTGAGAGCATAAGTATTACCATGTGACGAGAAGGCAGGTGTAGTGCAGGTCTATGGATGCAAGTTCACCTACAGAAATCAGGCCCAAATTAATTGAATCTTAGAAGAAGAGGGTTGGATGAGAACTCAGGAGGTCATCAAGTCCAACTCACTAGTTAAAGCTGGACCAACCCCAACAAATTCATCCCAGCCAGACCTTTGTCAAGCCAAGACTTAAAAACCTCTAAGGATGGAGATTCTACCACTACCCTTGGGATCACATTCCAATGTTTCACTGCCCTTCTAGTAAAATAGTTTTTCCTAATATCCAACCTGACCTTCCCCACTGCAGCTTGAGACCATTGCTCCTTGTTGTGCCATCTGTCACCACTGAGAACAGCCTTTCTCCATCCTCTTTGGAACCTCCCTGCTGGCAGCTGAAGGCTGCTATCAAATCCCCCCTCACTCTTCTTAAGCCCAGATCCCTCAGCCTCTCTTCATGCATCATGTGCCCCAGCTGGGGTAGGGACAATGTTTGGATTGCAGGGAGGTGCAGGTTTCAGCTGGGGTTGCAAGCTCTGGGGTGGGGCCAAGGGGATTCAGAGTGCAGGGTATGTGTGGTCTTTTGGAGGGAGTTTAGGTGCAGGAAAGTGTTCAGGGTTGAGGCAGGGTGTTGGGTTGCTGGAGGGAGTGCAGTATGGGGCTGTGGGAGAGGGCTCAAGTCTATGGCAGGGATATACCAGGGGGCTTGGGTGCAGGCTTCAGGTGGTACTTACCTCAGGTGGCTCCTCAAAGTGGACTGCATGTCCCTCTGACTTCTAGGCACAGGGGCAGCCAGAGGCTACCCTTGCTTGCATGCATAGCCCCTGAAGCTCCCATAGGCTGTGGTTTCCAACCAATGGGACCTGAGGAGCCAGCACTCGGGCAGAAGTAGCCCTTGCACCTAGGGGCTGCAGGACACTGGCCACTTTTGGGAGCCATGCAGAGCCAGGGCAGGCAGGAAGCCTGTCTTAATCCCACTGTGCCACCAACCAGACTTTTAACAGCCTGGTCTGCAGCAGACCAGGCTCCTTTTCGACTGCTTGTTCTGATTGAAAACCTGGCAACTCTATCTGTATTAGCATATGACAATACTTTTCTCCACTCTGGCACTTTAAGTGCAGAAGGTGGGAGCTCACAAAAGACTTTAAAACACGTTGCCCTTTAAGGCCTGTGTTAAAACTCTACAAGGTTACAGATTCTCCAGACTTGGATGGATACCGCTGCCAACACATGGAATGAGGAGTACAGCTAGTTCGGATTAGGAAGCCTAATCCGAATTAGCTACTCCGTGTTGCGTGTAGCCGCGTGGCACGGGGTTCGAACTGCCGGCATTTAAAAATGGCGCCGGCCGGCTTCATGTAAATGAAGGCCAGGAAATTCAAATCCCGGGCTTCATTTGCAAGTGCGGTATGCCTACATTACCCTCCTAGTTCGAATTAGGAGGGTAGCGTAGACATACCCTTATAGAGCTCCCAGATTCTCCTTTGGCCACACAACAGAAAAGGAAAGGTCACTGCTTCTAATTCAAAAAGTCCCCCTCCCCCCACACACACTGTCTCTCCTGCCAATTCACTTCCTGCTTCCCTAGAATTCCTGGGGACTCTCTAGGATCCACTGTTGATGGATTTAATCCTTATAGGCAAGGTAATTAGGGTGAGGTCTAAAGAATTAAAAACTACAGAGAAAAAAATTTGGCTAACTGAATGGCTGCAACATCTGGAAAATAGCGTGCCCCTCACCCTTTGCCACAGCACAGAACATAGTCTATAGAGAAGAGGATCTATGTCTCATTCCCATGTGCCCAGCCTCAAATATCCAATCCCCACAAAATGGAGCAGCACTGGAAATGCTGAGCCACTCAGACTCTTGCAAACCATTTAGACTCCCCATTCCTTTTTTAACTGAAGCTAGTGATGGCTTGGATGGCTAGTGACGGCACTCTGTCCCCTCCCTAAATTTCCTCCAAACCATCCATTTTTCCCATTCATTCCTCTTACCTGAGGCTAAGTTGGAAGAGTCAACCTGCATATGCTAGGCTCTGTTCTTCAGTCCCCTGCAAGCTATCCAACTGTCTTGTGCCTCATAACTTCAGGCCAGGTTGGAATAAGATATAAAAGCTTCCATAGCTCATTGCCAAATCCTTTTGTGTCATCTAGATTTACCTGAGCTAAGACCAGACTGAACCCAGAGACAGGCCTTGCTCGCCTTGCCCTAAGGCTGGGCCTGCCCAGAGACTGAGATTTGAAAAAGTCTGTAGATCAGTAGCTCCCCTTCCCATATAGTTCCCCAGAGACATTTCATCCTCTTTGGATCTAAGGTCAAAGATGGTTAGTTTGTGTGGGTCCACATGCATCTAGCAGTGTGAGGCAAAGGAGGCATTCACCAGTTCTGTATTCTTCTGAGAGCAGTAAGGGAGATCAATGTCCTTCCAAGTAGACACAGGATGTTATTATTTCAAAAGTCTGATGCCATTCTTTCAAACCCAGCATCAAAAACAGATAAGCTAAACTGTTTTAGGAAATAAGAAGTGTTTTGGGAACATTTGTTCTTCTCATATCCCTCAGTGCACAGAATTGACAGACCCTAAAATCTCAGCTTCCTTGCACTGTTTAGAATTGAGGCATGGGAGCATTCTAAATGTCTGTTTTTGTTTTGTTTGCTTACTTGCTTGTTTATTTTAATCACTGATATTCAACAGAGGCATTATTTAATAAGGAAAATATTAATGCACTGCTTATATGAATCATAGATTCCACAGAAAATGGAAAGTCACATCTTGCTGCTTCCTGGCTGTCTTCCTATATCTCAGCTTTCAGCATTTGAGGAGGAGATATAGGTACCCTTTAAAAAGAAACCAAGTCCAAGGTAGTCCTGGATTTTGAACACCTTGTAATCAAGCTACCAACCTGAAAAAGAGAGAAACATATTACAGTGGGAAGGAGGGATCACAGGGGATGGTCTTGGAGGGAGTGAAGGAGTAGTACATGAAAGAAAAACGTACCCACTCTCTGTTTGTAAGCCATACAAATTCTCCCTCCTCCTTTTCCATCCCTTCCCTGGGGCTGTCTTCACTTTCAGAGTAAAACCCAGCATGTATAACCATCACAGGGGAACAGAAGAAAAATATTTAGTTGGAGCAGAAAGTGGTGAGGTTTAGGACAACCTTAGTTTCTGTAGGAGTCCACACCACACTCTCAGTTCAGCCCCTGAGAAGCTCTGTCTCCTGAACCGGTGACCTTACCCATCTCTTTCTGTACCATCTCCACATTCCTCTTCCCCACCTGGGTTTCCTCTTCTTATCTTTGCTCTATTCTTATTATGAGTACTGGTAATTATAAATTATGTTTATGTCTGTAGTTCCCAAAGCCAACCCCCCATTGTGCAGGGTGCTGTACAAACACAGAATAGTGGATAGTCCTGCCCCAAACAGTTTGCAGTCTGAACAGACCAAACAGGCACAGAGTGGGGGGAAGAGAGTAAAATGCAAGTAGAATGAACAACGGGATGGCAGTATGTTAGTACCAAGATGGGGAGGAGTTCTGGGAGTCAGGTAAATGGAAAGAAAAAGAAGAATCATTGCAGCTGGTAAGGCTGGGGAAAAGGACGAAGTGTAGGAACTGTTGTTGAGGGTTCTGCAAGATGTGGGTTGAACTAGAAGCAACTGAGGAACTGGTACAATTATTAATGCCCCTAGTTCCCAGCTCTTCTATATAATACTGGTAGAATGGGTGGAGCTGGGAGGGCATATGACTGGAGTAATTCTAATAGGAATGTCTTTCTCTGCATCTCCCCTCTTTTCTTTTCTTCCCCTTTTCAGGCCCGTGAGGAGGATCTGAAAGAGGCTGCAAAGAAAGGGAGATACCTTCGGGGGAAGAGCCTCCTCCTGTGTGCTCTCATGCTCAGCGCTGTCCTTGGGTTTGCATTGCTTCTTGTCTACACCATCTTCACCTGTGGCCTGGGTACAATTAAGGGTACAATTAAGGGTACCTCAGTCCTTCTCCCTTCTCCCTTCTCCTGCACCCAACCTGCTAGTGAGACCCCTTCCTTTCTCCTCTCCCTTAATTGTCTTTTGGGTTGAGCATCTGCGTGAGGCCCAGGCCATGGTTGGTTCCTAAGACTTGGGAAAACAGAAATGTCTGAAATAAATAAAATGTAATAAAGACTCATTACTGTACCCACTCCAAGCCTTCCCTACCATGTGGAGACCTCTTCACTCCCAAACTTCCTGCCTGCTTAGTGTGGCCAGGCCCACCCTCTCTGAAGAGTAGCACTGAACCTTCTAAAGACTATTGTATTACTCTCATCCCCTCCCTCTTGTCTGCAGCTTCTGTATTCCTGACTGGTCTGTTTATAGTGCCCTAGGAGAAATAGGGATAAGTCCGGAATTTGGTACTGGAGCTTGAAATTGTCCCTCCTTTCTGTCCCTGTCCCTATCACTAATAAGATAATTAGAGAGCTCCAATCAGTGGCAAACCTGAAAGCAGGGCCTATGAATCCAGATCCACAAGCAGTCCACTTTTCTAACCACTAGGTGGATATGCAAAATAAGAATCTATATATATATATGAAGAGGCCAAGTCATATCCTCTTCCATAATTTATCTCCCTCTTGGTTAAAATCCCCCTTTAACTCCTCTTCTGACCTTTCCCCTGTCTGTAAGGGTTAGGAATCCCCTAACTACAGACCACTACAAAGGCTGTATTCGTTCAAATCTTCTCTATCTCCCACTTTTTCCCACATACATCATACCAACCAGTGAAGGTCTGAGGCCTACTTGTATATTATACAGAACTTTGCTTAGGCCAGTGTCTGTGTCTTAAGAAATGACAGTCACCTTGAGACATTAAGCCCACCCTATGGCCTTGTCTAGACACAAACTTGCATGCGTTTAATTAAATATGTATTATTATTTTGATTTGAGAGTGTCTTATTTCAGCAAAGAACTAATTTAACAGGAAAACAACATAAGTTACTTGTAAAACAAAATAAGAATGTTTATCCAGGAGTTTACACAGGCTTTATTAAATAAGTTTTTAAATTAACATAAGTTGGACTGGTAGAAAAGTTCTGACAGATGTCATTCTTGGGAAATGCTTCCTGATATATCATTGTTCAGTTTATCTCCTTTCCCCTGCCTATGTCTTTCTCTTCCTCTCTGCTGGTCCTAAACTCTCTAGCCTTGTAGTAGTAGTTATATTCCTGGGAGATCACTGCTTGGCCAGACTCTCACTGACACACAGTGAATGTGGTAAGAAGATGAAAATGGGAGAAGTTTGTTGATAATCAGCTTTGTGGTTGATTAGATTGTGCCAAGATGGGACCTTATCCCTGGGTGACCATTCATCCTTTATTTTAAATGGTGTCCCTTACTTGGTGCCTATTTTCATCCATTGCATAAAGTCAAACATAGGATATACTTTATCTTCTGGTCAGCAATAATTTTCCAGATAATTCAATATTGTTTCAAAAGCATAGGATTTTGTACAACACATTAAACTGCAAAATAATCTCTCTCCATGTATTTTCTTGAATTTCCTTCATCCTGCTAATAATGGCTTCTGTCTGTGCTTCTTGCCCAGAGCCCTGTAACACCAAGGAGTGTCTCACACTTGTGGCCAGACTCCTGGAGACAAGGAATACCACCATAGATCCCTGTGAGGATTTTTATGGCTATGTTTGTGGCAACTGGAAAACCAACCACTCGCTCAGGTTGACTGTGGAGTCCTCAAATGTGTTTGACGTCATGCTGGAAGAAAACGAGCTGATCCTGAAGAGGCTCTTAGGTAGAGGGGGGACATCCTCTGCAGCCACAGCTTTGGTTACTGACATACAACAGGGCAGCCACTTCCAAAAGGGACCAAACTCAACCCTTGGTACCTCTCTGTCACTGCAACCACAGCCATGAACCCTAGAATGCACCAGTATCAAGCCACACCCATGGGAACAACTCCATTCCCTTGTCACTACAACCCCCAATATACATCTCTACAACATTCCCCAGAAAATGCACTTTCACTCACCAGAGCCAGTGTAACAATCACATGGTCTCTCACTTCAGCTTCTTGTTTCCAAATCATTTCCCTGCCATCTCATACCATCACTACAGTGAAGCAAGCATCCCAGTCGGGCAGCAATACAAACAGCTGTGCTGTCACAGCCACCCCCATGTTATCACCTTGTCACCACAACCAGAGCTATAATCATCCTAAATGGGAACATAACACTCTCTTGGGAAACTGTAGTGCTGACTTGTGATTGTATCCCTCTGTTTGCTAGAGTTTGGATGAGTCATGTCTCTCATTACTCTCTGGGCCCCTAGAAACTTTAGCAGAAACCTCCTTGCTCACAGCTAAAGCTACTACTTTGGTTTTAGTGATTGTGGGTTGTACTTTTTAGTGTGAAAGATCCAGATTTGATCTTTAGTGGAGACCATGGTGTCTGTCGATGCACTCCGAAAGTGTTATATTGTGTCATGGATTATCAAACAAGTTGTAGTTCCTGCTTCAGGATGAACATTTACCTATTAGCAACCCCACCTCCTCACCTGATGCCTCCTCTTGGTTTTCGTTAATGTTTGGCTCGTTAAGTGTTTTGTCTTTTTCCTTATCTCAGAGGTTCCACGGGTCAAGGTTGGAGGCTCAGCCAAGGAGAAAGCCATCCAGTTCTACCACTCCTGCATGAATACCCAGCAGATAGAAGCAGAAGGGGCTCAGCCCTTGAAGGAGCTCATAAATGAGGTGCTTGTTGCTCTCACACACTATTTCTGAGCATACCTATGTACTTCAGAAAAAAGCTCTTCTCCGAAAAGGATAGAAAACAATGGGGGGAATGTAATAATCTGCTTTGTTATTTGCTCCTTCATTATTACACTTGCAACCACTAAGTCAATGGTGACTAAGATGTCAGTGATGGAAAGTTAGTGGCTTCTGCCCAGGGAATGAGCCTAATTTGTAAATGATGAGACTCCATGGCACAAAAATCATTTCCCTAATAGATGCTATGGACTGGGTGCTCTGATTTGGCTGCCTGATTTCAGACCCTGAATATTTATTTCTTACCTTAATATCCATTCAGACACATGAGGCCTTGGAATTTTAGAATTCCTCCCATCATGTAGAAGGGGTACTTTTCTTAACAGGAACTCAGGGTAATTCAGTGAGATCCATCCTGCAGCTTAGGAAACTCCCTGCAAGTGAGATGGAATTTTAGGGCCCATGAGAGGTAAGTTAGGATTCAAGCACCTGAATCCCCAAGTATGAAAAATGAGTCCTAACTGCCCTGATTGAGGATGGCAGGGAAATGCAGACACTTCCTCCTCTACCTTCTTCTGCCACCTGTTGCCCTTTCAGGTGGCTCTCTTATGCTCTTGACCTCCTCTGCCTCCTTATATAGCACTTTTATGGCATTCCATAAACATAAAGTGACAGGGTCACTGCAGAGTATCACTGGGAGTTTGAAGATTTTCCTGGGTTCTTCCCTTTCTTTTGTCTTCATTATTTGTACTATCTTGGCCCTGAGCTGTCATAGTCATCATGTTCCATGAAAGAAGGGGGGAGAATGTGGAGATCAGTGAACAGCAGCTGTTCCTGCTTCTCTTTCGACCCATGGTAGTCAGGGAGTTTTTTCTCTGTATTACTCTCTTTCCTCAGATTGGTGGCTGGAACTTCACAGGTCCTGGGAAACAGACAGATTTTAACCAGACCCTGCAGATACTCATGGGCAAATACAACACTTTCCCCTTCTTCAGAGCATATGTGGGACCTAGCCCTTCGGACCCCAGCACCAATATCATCCAGGTAAGAGGATCAGAAGGCGATAGCAGTGGGAAAGGACAGTCAGAGTAGTACTTGTGGATCTTTAAGACCAAATAACTGCTTAAGCCACTGGGAAAGGCATATATTATGAGTAATATGGTCTTCTTTAAATGATTTCTGTAAATCCATGCAATTAAAATACACAAGAACTGTTTTGCCATGCACTGTGTAATTCATTGCTGCAGGGTATCATTGATGCTAATAGCTCAGTGAGACTAGAAGAGGATTAGGCACTTCCTTACCAGAACAGAACCAGCAGTAACATTATATAAGAGACAAATTGCTTTGTCATCAGCCCTCGTGAGCTGAGAGGCCAAGGAGTCCTCCTTGATCCACTTTTATAATACTGTATAATGAGATTCATTGTTGATATTTTAAAGCCTTCATCTATTTGAGGCTGGAGACTAGATACTCTTTTGTACAACTTCCTGTCCTTACATTTTCCACTCATTTCTTAATTCTGTTATTACTTGTTAAATACATAATCTTTATCATTCGTTTCTGGAAATTGAAGTTAGTAGGAGCATATGTGGGGAAAGTTATTTCCCTTCCTCCCACCCTTTTCTGTCCTTGTCTATTTAGGGTATGTCTACACTACAGCGCTAATTCGAACTAACTTAGTTCGAATTAGTTAATTTGAACTAAGCTAATTAGAACTAACGCGTCTAGAACTAAAAACTAGTTCGAATTAGCGTTTTGCTAATTCAAACTAGCATGTCCACATTAAGTGGACCCTGAACAGGGCTTAAGGATGGCCGGAAGCAGTGCCGGCAGGGCATCAGAGGAGGACTTAGAGCGTGGAGATGCTGTCTCAGGCTAGCCGAGGGCTGTGCTTAAAGGGACCCGACCCCCACCCCGGACAGACAGTTCTCAGGGGTGCCCCGCTTGAAAACCAGTCCTGGCTTGGAGTGCCCGGAGTGCCCACACTGGGCACATCACACCACTCGGCCATCAGCCCGGCTGCACTTGCCGCAGGCTGCCATCTGGGGAGAGGAGGCAATCGGGGGGCTGCAGGAGAGCTTCCACCCCCAGAAGCCCGCAGAGCCAGCCCAGTCCTCCCCATCGGGGGCTCGTGCCCCATTCCTCCCTCACCTCCTTCCACTTACCCTTCCCTAGCCCCTTTTCTTGATGTACAAAATAAAGGACAATTGTGTTCAAAAATGGAATCTGTCTTTATTGAACAAAACTGGGGGAGACTGGGAAAAGGAGGTGGGAGAGGGGAAGAGAGAGGCTGGGAGAGGGGAGAGCAACTAAAATGATCGGGGGTTGGGAACAGGTCCCATATGAAGAGAGGCTAAAGAGACTGGGACTTTTCAGCTTAGAAAAGAGGAGACGGAGTGGGGACAGGATAGAGGTCTCTAAAAGCAGGAGTGGGGTGGAGAGGGTGCATACAGAAAAGTTCTTCATTAGTTCCCATAAAGAAGGACTAGAGGACACCAAAGGAAAGGAATGGGTAGCAGGCTTCAAAGTAGTAACAGAAAGTTGTTCTTCACAAAGCAAAGAGTCAACCTGTGGAACTCCTTGCTGCAGGAGGCTGTGAAGGCTACAACTAGAACAGAGTTTAAAGGGAAGTGAGATCAAGTCATGGAGGTTGGGTCCATGGAGTGCTATTAGCCAGGGGGTAGGAGTGGTGTCCCTGCCCAAAGTTTGTGGAAGGCTGGAGAGGGATGGCACGAGACAAATGGCTTGGTCACTGTCTCCGGTCCATCCCCTCCAGGGTCCCTAGGGTTGGCCGCTGTCGGCAGACAGGCTACTGGGCTAGATGGACCTTTGGTCTGACCCAGGACGGCCATTGTAAGCTCAGGGCTCAGGGTCGGGGGTCTCAGATTGAGGGGGAAATCTCGCTCCCCTGAGGTACAGAGCCCCCAGAAGGGTCCGAGGCCGGAGGTCAAATCAGTGAGGCAGGAGAGAAACCTAGAAGAGAAAACTATATGATGCATGCATGCAGGCTGTCACTTCCAAGAGTGAAGCAGCAGCCCTGACAGACAGATTCAGGGAATCTTTATACAGTATGTTCAGACAGCTCAGGTGTGGATTGTTTTTCTTTAACATATCAAAGTCTCAGCAGAAGCACTCTGAGACTTCTGTTCACCCCAGGAGTGCTAGAAGTAAGTTTTACAGAACAAAGCCACATGAGAACTTGAGTGGAGGAGTCTACAAGGCAAACTGTGACAAAGATAAGGGTTTACATGACAAATTGTGACAGACTAGGAGTATCCATGAATTTGAGATAGTCATTCGTAAGGGTCTTTGATTAGAGTTAATTTGATTTCACTCTGATACAGGGAGAGAGATCTGGAAAACTTTTTAACCCTTACAGCAGTTTTCTTTCAGAGAGTTTTGATTTCTGCACAGTCCCCCCTTTGACACAATTGGAGTTATTTGATTTTCCCCACAATTCCCCCCTTTAATACTCCTATTGGAGTATTACTCAAAGTTTATTCTGGACATTCTTAGGTATTTTTCCTTTGCTAGGATGAAGTCTCATCTTAGAGGGAGGTTTTCTTTATCTGCTGGGTAAATGACCCACTGCCCATTCAACCCCAGATCTTTACCAGTGCCAATTTTGCTTTCAAAACACAATGGAAACATAGTTCCTGATGGATGTAATGCTTGAGTAAGGGGAATCCCTGAGGCAATCAGATTTTTATGCCAAATCTGCCTGTTTTCCCCATGACTATGTATTCCTGGTACAGCGTTATCATTCTGGGCATCTACCCATTCCCGCTCTCCTGTAGAGTACTGACTACCAGTAAATCTCAATTTTAGGGGTCTGGTCCACAAGGAGGCAGGAGTTGGGATAAACTGTAATGGTAAAAGGCCTTTAGAGCCTTTTATGAGCTGTTCACATATCCAACAGTCACTTGCATTGGTGAGGGACACAACCTTTTGCAGGGCTTCCCAATAAGGGTGGGGAAAGTTATACACTAAGGCTATTCTGACTACTAAAAGAAGGAAAACAATCCTCATCCTATTATAGTATCTTAAATTTCTAAAGTAGAAAGGATAATAATAATAATAATAATAATAATATAGTAATTATCTAGCAACTAGCAAAGCAGTCTTTTAACTAAACTTAATCAGTTAGTATTGTTTGGCTTGCCTCTGCAGGCACTCTTCGAGATTTCGTAGTCTCTTAGTTCACTCAATACTGGAATGGATTTCCCTTTGTGAGAGCTACAGGGCTCCAGGCTCACCTGTAGGTCTTTGCTGGTACAGTCCTACCTCTCAGGTTGTACCTCGAAGCTCCTGGTGGAGGCCGGTTTGGTAACAGTCTGGTTTGAGAGTTTGCCGCCTCGGTCCGCTGAACCTCGTCCTCAGGTGATTCCTCCAGGGAGGGGTCCTGGGTGACGGGGTCAATTAGCTCTGTTGGATCTGCAGTTCGGCGTACATGACTTGCGTGGATCCACGAGGGGCCCTCCTTCACCTTTACTGCTGTGTGGGTGATGAACAGCAATTGGAACGGTCCTTTCCACCGGGCTGTCAGGGAATTCTTTCTGCGAAGTTCCTTTACGAACACGTAGTTGCCTGGTTGGATGTTGTGGCACGGTACATCAGTAGGTACTGGGAGGGCTTCCTTCACCTGCAGGTGCAAGCTCTCCTAACCGTCATTTTATGTCTAGGTTTCTTCTTTCTGTGTGGCTGCTAGCCTGTGGGCCTCCTGCAACATTAAACTGCTTACAAATCACACATGAATTAGATATTCTTGAGAGCTTCTAGGTGCACGCCTGGGGCGTACCATTGCTTTGGGATTTGTGAGGCCACCCCCCTTTTGCTCATGTGTGTCATTTGATGAGACACCTGAGCAAGCTGCTGTGTGAGAGATCTTGGGGCGACTGGGCGGCCATCAGGCGCAACCATTATCCCAGCTGGGGATAAGGAGCAGCCTGCTGTAGTTCTATCAGGTCCTGCAAAGAAACAGGGAGGGAAAGAGAGACCAGAATCTGAAAGGGAGCCAGAGGTCCATGTTCTGCTGCATGTCTGGCGGCTGCATCAGCACTCCCATTACCCAGAGAAACAGGATCAGTGGCACCTGTGTGGGCCGGGCAATGGGTAATAGAGAGGGATGTGGGTAGCTGAATAGCATCAATGAGTTGGGAAATAAGGGGACCATGAGAGATAGCAGAGCCAGAAGAGGTAAGGAAACCTCGTTGTTTCCAAATTTGTCCTGTGGCATGACAGACAGAGAAAGCATACTTTGAGTCAGTATAAATGGCAGCAGACTGTCCGGACGCTAAAAGGCAAGCACGAATTAAAGCGATGAGCTCAGCAGCCTGAGCTGATTTGATTCCTGGAAGAGAAAAAAACCTCTAAAACATTATTATCTGAGACCACTGCATATCCAGCCTTTAGTTTACCAACTGAATTTCTTTTACATGAGCTATCAGTATACAATACAAGATCTGCATTTTCCAGCAGTTGAGCAGACAAATCTTGGGGAGGCTTTACACAGTGCTCAAGCAATTCTTCACAGTTATGGGTATGTGCTTTACCAGTAGAGGGTAAAGGAGAAAAAGTAGCTGGGTTAAGTACATTACATCTTTTGAATTACCACATTTGGGGAAGAGAGGATAACATTCTCATACCGGGTTTGTCTCTGAACAGACAGGTGCTGGGTGCAGTGTTGCTGTAAGAGAGCAGAGACAGCATGAGGGACCTGTAAGATTATGCTGTGGCCTAATGTGACAGGTTGGGCCTTTTTAAGTAATTCAGCAGTAGCTGCAACTGCCCTCAGACAAAGTGGGAACCCACGGGCTACTGAGTCCAGTGTTGCAGAAAAATAAGCGACTGGACGAGGTGTGGGTCCAAGGGGTTGACAGAGAGCTCCAGCTGCAATTCCATCCTGTTCATGACAAAACAGAGTAAAAGGCTTGCTATATTTAGGTAAGCCTAGAACAGGTGGCTGTGAGAGAAGAGTTTTAAGGGAAAGGAAAGCAGATTCACATTCTGGGGACCAGGTCACTGGGTCAGGAGCTAAGATTAAGAATAGAATAGTAAGGGGTTTGGTGAGTTCAGAAAAGTTAGGAATCCATTGTCTGCAATATCTTGCAGTACCCAGAAATTTGTGTACCTGACTTTGGTGAAAGGGTGAGGAATGGAAAGAACTTGAAATTCGCTCAGGTGTTAACTGGCGGTCATCTCCTGAAAGTAAATGTTCTAAGTACTGAACTCTTTGTTTTACAAATTGCAATTTGGCTTTGGAAGCCTTGTGACTCTTTTTAGCAAGACACTTTAACACATATGAGGTATCAGTTTTACATCTTTTCTTAGTTTTACTAGCAATTAGCACATCATCAACATACTGAACTAACACAGAACTGCAGGGAAGAGAGATAGAATTAAGGTCATCTTTTTAAAAACTGAGAAAACAGAGTAGGGCTTTTACAATAACTTTACAAAAACATGTCCAGGTTAATTGATGACCCTGAAAGGAAAAGGCAAAGAGAAATTGGGAATTCTTATGCACTGGAATAGAAAAGAAGGCAGAACATAAATCTATTACAGAAAACCAGGTTAGGTACTACTGGAAATCTAGGGATTACAAACTTATTAATGGCTCTTAGGCCTTGTACAAATCTATAGATTTGCTTTTTCACAGGTAGTACAGGTGTATTACATGGTGAAGTTGTATAAACAAGTATCCCTTGTTTAAGGAGGGAGAGATTACAGGCTTAATGCCCTCTTGTGCCTCCCTAGCCAATAGATACAGGGCTACCCTTGGGAAAGGCTTGTTGTGTCTGTATGTTATTTGCACTGGTGTTGCGGAGGCTAGCAACCCCACTTCATTCACATGGGCTGCCCACAATGTCTCTGGGACATCTGAGAGGTCCAGGAGGGGTGTATATCCTGAGGTCTCATCAGATTCCTCTGAGAGTAGTAATGCCATCAAATTTGGAGCCTGATAGGGGGAAAGGTCAACAAATATCCCTTCCTCTCTACAGAGAAGGTTTGCACCCAATTTACACAACAAGTCACGTCCCATAAGGTTTACAGCAGAAAAGGGAGATAACAGGAAAGAATGTTCAGCTGACAAGGGTCCAAAGGGGGTGGGGGTGCAGATGGCACATCTGGGGAATCAAGCTGTTTCTTTAGAGTAGCCAATTCTTGCTGCAGCTTTTCAATAGAATCTTTTTTTGCTAGCCATAATGCTCTGATTATTATTTTTTTCTTACTGCCACATCCTCCCAGAGGCACCAATATTCCATCTGGTTAGGATGTTTTTCCTCGAGGAAAACTCTAAGATAAGAAAGCTTTTGTAAGTCAAAGCTCTAGTTGCCATTTATTCTGGGAATTCCCCTGAGTATAGCCATTCCAAATGCTCAATAATTCCTTAAGTCTCCTTAGTTTCAAACCTGCAGGCAATACCTAGCTGACTGATCATCTGAGACAAGGGAGTCCCAGGCTGTGAGAAACCTTTTCCCTCAGTCGGAGACAGACTTGAGGGAGCAATCTTATCCATGTTAGCACTGTCTTGTCCAAGGACAGCGCAGGAGCCCAACAGTACTACCCTCTCCAAGGATAGTACAGGCGTCCAGCAACACTACCCTCTCCAAGGATAGTGTGGGAGTCCACACAAACTGTCAGCTTCACTCACACTCCTTATGTGCCGGGGGAAACCGCCCTTGCTTTCAGCAGCTGTGCAGTGACACTGACAGCACTGGTGCGGCTGCGGTCCCACTCCGGACTTCACTCACTCAAAACCATGCGCTTGGACTCGCCACCAATCAGTCAGCAACAACAACAACAACAACAAAATCCAACCCCTATTTGGCTATACCCAGTGTTTTCGTTTTAAGTTTCCCTCAAGCCTCTTAACAAAAAATTTTAAGTAAAAGATGACTCTTACCGCCAGCCGGTCCAGCTGGTGACGAGAACAGGGAGGCGGACTGGGGGATTTTAAATGGATCCCTTACCCTCCAGATGCGCGCTGTAGTCCGTTCCCGTTCCCCGTCGTCAGCCTTTCCAACTGGAGTTCCAAGCCATCCCACTTCTGACACCAAATTGAGGGGGAAATCTCGCTCCCCTGAGGTACAGAGCCCCCAGAAGGGTCCGAGGCCGGAGGTCAAATCAGTGAGGCAGGAGAGAAACCTAGAAGAGAAAACTTTATGATGCATGCATGCAGGCTGTCACTTCCAAGAGTGAAGCAGCAGCCCTGACAGACAGATTCAGGGAATCTTTATACAGTATGTTCAGACAGCTCAGGTGTGGATTGTTTTTCTTTAACATATCAAAGTCTCAGCAGAAGCACTCTGAGACTTCTGTTCACCCCAGGAGTGCTAGAAGTAAGTTTTACAGAACAAAGCCACATGAGAACTTGAGTGGAGGAGTCTACAAGGCAAACTGTGACAAAGATAAGGGTTTACATGACAAATTGTGACAGACTAGGAGTATCCATGAATTTGAGATAGTCATTCGTAAGGGTCTTTGATTAGAGTTAATTTGATTTCACTCTGATACAGGGAGAGAGATCTGGAAAACTTTTTAACCCTTACAGCAGTTTTCTTTCAGAGAGTTTTGATTTCTGCACAGTCCCCCCTTTGACACAATTGGAGTTATTTGATTTTCCCCACAGGGTCTCAGTGGACCCCCTTGATTCTCTTGCACACCTGCTCCTGGGTGGCCAGGCTGGCAGCTCTCCTGCCCAAGCCGGCCACTTTCCTGTGCCTACTGCGGAGATCGTGGACAATGTCCACGATGTCCGCACTAGCCCAGGCGGGTGCCCGCCTCTTGCTGTCCCGGGCAAGCTTCCGGGAGCTGCCAGCCTGGTCCCGGGAAGAGGGGGAGGGCTGGGGGACATCGGGTGGGTGGCTCGATCCGTGCCAGGTGCAGGGCCTGTTGGATGGGTGCTGGCAGGCTTGCACCTGGCACGGGCACCTTAGCCAGCCCGTGCCCCTTTAAGGGGTCTGGGGCCAGGAGGGGGGCATAGAGTTTCCCTGGTGTTGGCCAGAGTGGCCACCAGGGAAACCTGGGAAGCCTTAGCCTCCCACTAGTTCGAATTAAGGGTCTACACAGCCCTTAATTCGAACTAGCTAGTTCGAACTAGGCTTAATCCTCGTAAAATGAGGTTTCCCTAGTTCGAACTAAGCGCTCCGCTAGTTCGAATTAAATTCGAACTAGCGGAGCGCTAGTGTAGTGCCTATTAAAGTTAGTTCGAACTAACATCTGTTAGTTCGAACTAACTTTGTAGTGTAGACATACCCTTAGATAGTAAGCTGTCTTCAAAGAGACTGACTCTTGTTATGTGCATACCGCTGTGGGGCCCGAGTCTCAAATCAGATATTTTGGCATTTCTTGAATAAAAATTCATACAACATTAAAACATTGTTATGTATTGCATGTATATAATTATTATCATTTATTATATTATATCATATATGTAGCTAACCAATGTTGCTTGAATTTAAATGTCAAATACTTACAACAGACTTCTTGCAAATGAGCTCAAGACAAAAATTAACCATAGAAACTGTTTGGGGACACTTTTCAGTTTATGACAATCATAAACAGCTTGCAGACAAGTGCTTGAGCAGATAAAGAAACAAAAGTCACTGACTAAATTATTTTTCCATCTCTAGTGTTTCTGATATTAACCAAGTGTCTTTCCTTCACTCCTTTCCTTAGATTGACCATCCTAAGTTTGAGATACCTCCAGAGAGTGACTACGATGAGAAAGCAAATTATCCTGAGGTACCACAACAAAGCCTGGGGCATGGCAAAAACATGTCTACTAGGTTCAGGAATGTCCTCTGGTATAGAATAGTTTGTGAGTGATGATCACACGTGTTAAGTATTTGATGAGAGCATAGAGGTATTATAGGGCTTGTTCATATTAGGATAACATGGAGTGTTGGAACATTTTTAGCCAACAGGTTTTTATGTTGTGGTGTAGGAAGGGAATGCTGTAGGTTTTTAATGTGCTAGCTGTTCAAGGAGAACATGAGTTACCAAAAACTTGACCTGATTTTATTAGGACTTTGTAACCTGTTGTTAAAATATGACACATTTCATCCTAGCGTGGATGAGAGTCCTTGGAATCCCTTTTGAATTCAGTCCAGAAAATCCAGTTCCAATTTATTCATCTCATCTATTCTTCTTTCTCACCTGGATCTGCTGAGTTGGCTGCAATTTACTCAGTGTGAGCCTTTCAGAGCAGATCTTGAAAATTAAAGTTCTGTCTTCCCACCATGGATGTTTAAGATTCCCTGCAAATCCAAGTAGTAACACAAGTCTGGCCTGCTCTGTCCAAAATTTCCATTCTGTTTGTCTTGCTGTCTGGAGTGGCTCACAACTGGTTAATGCCAATTCCTGGTCTAATTGTCAGAAAACAGGGCAGAGGCTCCTAACTGGTGGTGTGTTCTACATAATTGGGGTTCAGAAAGCCAATAACAAACATGCATTCCGGAATCACTATACCAGCCTTACCATGGAGTCATTAGACTCTCCAGTCAATCTTGCAGCCAAGACAAACTGAACGTTGTGATAAAAGGTTATATAAACCAAGTATGACATTACATTAGGTTACTCCCAATTCCAAGGGATCAGTCACTTACCCCAGATCAATTTGGTACTTTGAATCTCACACCAAATATAATGCTAGTAGCCAATTCTCTAGTAAATCAATGAAAGATTTATTAGCTTAAAAAAGAAATGAGAATTTGTAAGAGGTTAAAGCAGGAAAATAAATACATTAACAGTCAAAGTTAGTAAATTCAAAATTATAGCAGTTGATGTAATAATCTGCTAGTTGTTCAAAAAAATTTTCAAGTAACCTTGATGTTTCTGGGGATCTCCATTCTGCATTTGGCATCTTCTCTGTAAAAGTCCAAACAGTCTGAGGCTATGTCTACACTGCAGAGCTTTTCTGGGATACTGGAGGTCCAAGGAACGCATCTGCTTTTCTGACATTTTTTTCCGGAAAAGCAGACATGTTTTTTCAGCATCCCTGTAAACCTCGTTCCATGAGGAAGAAGGGAAGTTCCAAAGGAGAGTTTTTTCTGATGTTTGGCTCCGTGTAGATGGGCCAAATGTCGGAAAAGCCTCTTTCAAAAGAAAAGTGGGAAAAGATACACAAATTGTGGTTTGCAATTTGCATATCTTTTTCCAACTTTTCTTTGTAGTGTAGACATAGCCTGAGATGAAGATTATGCCTTTGAATCTGTATTTATAGTTTCTTCTCACAGAAGACAATCTGAACAATGTTTTCATCCATGTGGGCCAGTGAATTTCCATTGTGGAACACAATGGCCCTTGCTTTGAAGTTAGCACTCTTCGTTTACATTTCCAAGGCTTCAATCACGTTTGATGGGTAATTACAGAGATTTACACAGTGCAAAAGGTAATGTAATAGCAAACAACAATGCTTCATTAGTTTTCATGAAGTTTACACATGCATTCTCATTTTAACATGAAGAAACACTTTATACATAATGTTATGTGATAGCAATCAACAGGTTAAAGATAAGCAAAGACAATACTATTCCTAAATTAACACATAAGTGGTTTGGCAAATTGCACTACAATACCTTTGACTCTTCTCTGATTTCTATTAACATATGAACAAATTAGCCTGTTGCTCTGTTTTCAGGTGGCACTAGAGAAGCCAGAATCTCACTGTTCACTGTAGTTCACTGCTGAGTCATGCAATTAAATAGCTTGCTTCTCCCCTTCCCAAAAGTAGTGGCATTTCAGTGCTAAAATGATCCCTATATTTAAAGCAATAGTAAAATGTGAAGGAACCATTAACTATTATTTCTCATTTATAGTTCAATTTTGTGCACAGATCCAACCACCCTATTCAGCGAACCTTGCTCCAGCAGATATACAGAAACATGGGAATGAAAGGAATGGTTTGTGGTGGGATACAACCCTGAAGGATTGAGGCCTAGGTGGGATGAGATTGTTGAATGTGTAGGTGGTGGAATGGCTCAGATCCCAACTCATAGATCTTTTTTTAAATCATAGGTTGTCCGTGTGTATTTCTCATACCTGATGAAGCTGGGGACACTGCTGGGAGGGCCACAGAATGTCACCACCACCTCAATCTCTTTCGCCTTGTCCTTCATCTCCAACCTCCAGAAGATGGTCACCCCACTGCAGAAACGGCGAGAGAGAGGGATGCTGTTCTATCACACCACTATTGGAGAGTTGCAGGTATGTGTCTTGAACTTCCAGGTGAAGGAGAATGTGTAGAGCTCCTTGCAGGAGCCACCTAGTCTCCTCTGCTAATGAACTGTCAGTGCATCCCCAACCTGCTGAGGCTGTTCTTCACTGGTACCATGGTGCAACTTCCATTCGCCGCACTCTCAGTCCTGGTAACTCCTCTCCCGCCACTCTCAGTGCCCTTGAATCTCACTCTGGTGAGATGGCCCCTCATGCACTAAAGAGACATTCCTGTTTTCCCCCATTCAGTCTGGAAGTCACATTTCAACATTTCTGTTTGGCTTTACCTTTAGGAAAAGGCACCCGCAATTGATTGGCTGCCATGTCTCCAGGCAGCCTTCCATCCTGTGCTGCTGAACATCTCCCAGCCAATTGCAGTGCATGACATGGATTATTTGGAAGGCATGTCACAACTTATTGAAAAATGGCAGAAGGGGAGGTAAGAGCTGATGTCTGATGCTGTAGCCATTGTGCTTTGAGGAGACTGTGATAGCTTCAGGTGTCAAACTGAATATGAATGGCCTTAGTGTTCAAATGGGAGATGGCCAAGGAAACATGAAGGCACTGCAGGAGCAAGAGGGACTCTTCCCATGTAGTCGTTATAGGTCCTGTGGCACTTTTTGCAAGTTCTGGCCTATTTTCCAGTCCAGTTCAGCTCAGGCTGTTACATTTTTCCAAGTAAATTCTCCCTATCCTTCTAGGCACAGGCACTGTTGATCACACTCTGTCTTTGGCTATTAAGTGGCATTGTAGTTTACAGTTAAATAGTTGTCACAGTTTACTCAAGATATGGCTGCATTTAGTGCTGGCTAAAGTGATCTCTATGTATTGGTCCATATAAATATGCAGCGTTGTGTCTTTTCCACCAGGGTCCTACAAATCTATATGATCCTCTGCCTGGTTGGAAATCTCTCCCCAGCCCTCGACAGCCGGTTCCAAGATGCACGCAGGGAATTGTTTGAAAAGCTTCATGGAAAAACAGGAGAATCTATGATGGTGAGTCAGCTTCCCTTCATTCTTTCCAGCCCCACAGCAGCTCAGTAAAAGCTCTGTTCCCATGGACACTTACACAGGCTGCTGCCCCCCAATCGCTAGTTCTCAAAGTAGAGTTTCTTATGCTGAGTGGAAGGGCAGGCTGGTCAAGCTAGCAGCATTACTTCCTATTTCATAGTGTCATAGAATCAGAGGGCTGCCCCCTGCCCAAAGCAGGACCACCCAAACTAAATCATCCCAGCCAGGGCTTTGTCAAGCCAGGACTTAAAAACCTCTAGGGATGGAGATTCCATCACTTCCCTAGGGAACCCATCCCAGTGCTTCACCACCCTCCTAGGGAAATCATTTTTCCTAATATCCAATATAGATCTTCCCCACTGTAACTTGAGACCATTGCTCCTTGTTCTGCCATCTGTCACCACTGAGAACAGCCTCTCTAGAGCCTCTTTGGAACCCCCCGTCAGGTAGTTGAATTTGGCTATCAAATCCCCTCCCCCATTTTTCTCTTCTGAAAACTAAGTAAGCCCATTTTTCTCAACCTCTAAGTCATGTGTCCCAGCCCACTAATCATTTTCTTTGTCCTCTACTGGACTTTCTCCAATTTGTCCACATCCATTCTGTAGTGAGGAGGGGGGACTGGACTCAATACTCCAGATATTGTATCACCAGGGCCTAACAGAGGGGAATAATAACTTCCCTCAATCTTCTGGCAACGCTCCTGATAATGCAGTCCAATATGTCATTAGCCTTATTGGCTACAATGACAGACTGTGACTCATATCCAGCTTCTTGTCCACTGTAATTCCCAGGTCCTTTTCTGCTGAACTGCTGTCTAGCCAGTCTGTCTCAGCCTTTAGCAGTGAATGGGAGTCTTCTATCCCAAATGTCTTCCATCCCAAGTGCAAGACTCTGCACTTGTCCTTGTTGAACCTCATCAATTTTTTTGGTCCAATCCTCCAATTTGTCTAGGTCACTCTAGACTCTACTCCTGCCCTCCAATGTATTTATCTCTTCCCCTAGCTTAGTGTCATCCACAAACTTTCTGAGGTGCAGACCAACCCATCATCCACATGACTGCAGTTACCTCCAGTGATGATACATGGAGGAAGTCAGCCCTCAACCTGCTGCTTCCATGGAGTCCAATCCACATTGAGAGGCTTCTATAAGGACAGTGGTTGGAGAACAATATACAGATTTCTCTTTTCTGTTACTCCCAGTCAGAATATGAATCCCCACCATTTATGGATGTGAAGAGGGTGAACCAGCCTTGAGTTGTATGTTCATATTTCCTGAGGTGCTCAAAGCCTTTTAGAGTTGATAAATATCTAAGTAAAATAAATTAAATTCTTGATTATTTTTATGAGCCTTATTACAAATGTACACCTATTTCACTGTCCTTCTTTCTGTGTTGGTCTGCCTTCTGGATCTCTTTCTTTCTTTCTTTCTTTCTTTCTTTCTTTCTTTCTTTCTTTCTTTCTTTCTTTCTTTCTTTCTTTCTTTCTTTCTTTCTTTCTTTCTAGGTACTGAGTACCCATCGCTGGAAGAGATGTCTGACTGACACCAGCATCTTCTTTGAACCTGTCCTTGGGCAGATGATTGTGCAAGAGATTTTCCCTCAAGAGACAAAGGAACTTGTAGGTATTCTTCCCCCACCAAAACACAAAATCAACTTCATTTCCTTCTCCTCTTTCTGTGTCACTTCCTTATTCCATGCAAATGTCCCAGAATTCTTTGGTAGGTTGTTGGAGCCTCAAAACATTTATTGCTTGACTAGCCAGTACTAGGACCTCCATCCTTATCTTCATAGTGCTAATGAATGACCCTACACTAACTAATCACCGTGTGGAGACCCAGCACTTATACAGGACACTGCAATAACAAACCAGTGCATCCATCCCAAATACTTATGAGTGGCTGTATAATAACAAACCTGTGAGAGCAAGTCCAGTTCTTGTACATGACCCTACAACAACAAACTAGTGCATGCAGCTATAATGTGCATGAGTAACAATACAATGATGACCAGTATGAACATAATTTATTAACAACAATAGGTGCAGTCCCGGCACTCAGGAACCACCCAATTATAACAAACTAACATGGTTTACCCAGTGCTTGTGACCAACCCTATATTAACAAATCAATGTGCCGGGGCTTCTGAATGCATCAATAATAAAACAGGTCTGCATGCCCTTGGAAGGGGAAAGTTTTTGCTAAGGGAGCAGATTTCTATTTTCAATGTGATTAACAAAAACACTGAATTTATAAAGGGTTTGCAATGTGTGAAAAATGACATGAACAAATAATCCAAGGAGATGGGACAATGAGATACTGAGACCTTAAGAGGAAAGAGCAACAAAGAAGATGAGAAGAGAAAGAGGAAAGGACACAGGAGAGCAACATGTATTGAGTGTCAAGCATTAGCACTCCTCTTCCTTATAAGAGAAGCAGTGAAATGTATTTCCTGGGATTCCTCCAGGGCAGAAAATAGGTTCCAGTGTGGGAGCAGGGTGTGTGTTTGTGTGCATGTGGCATGTAGGGAAGCCCAGAACTGACTGACTGAATCCCCCCTCAGACACCACCAGCAGAGAGGAGGGTCAGATTGTATACTAGAAGGCAAACTAAATGGATGTGCATGGTGAATTCTTCTTTAATTCAAGCAGAGACAAAGACTGCAGAGTAGGGGTATGTCTACACATCAAATGGTATGTCTAGACTACATGCCTCTGCCAACAGAGGCATGTAAAATAGGCTACCCGACATAGTCAATTAAGTGGGGATTTAAATATCCTCGGCTTCATTAAAATAAAAATGGCCATTGCGCTGTGCCAGCTCAGCTGATCGTTGGCCCAGCGCGCGAGTTAAGACGCGGATCGGTCAACAGGGGAAGCCTTTGTCAACTGCTGCCTTATGCCTCGTGGAAGAGCAGTGGTCTCCAACCTTTTTAAGCACAAGATCACTCTTTGAACTGAAGTGCAATCCAGGATCTACCTCAAACCCAAATACTTTTGCCCTCCCTCCTTTGTGCCTCTTCTCCAAGGCCCACCCCTGCTCACTCCATCCTCCCTCTCTCCTTCTCCCAACTTCCCTCGCTTTCACCAGACAGGGACAGCGGGTTGGGGTGCAGGCTCTGGTCTTGGATTAAGGGATTTGGAATGTGAGAGAGGCTCTGAGCTGAGCTTGGGGCAGGCAGTTTGGGTGCCAGAGAGGGTTGTAGGTGCGGGCTCTAGGATGGTGTTAGGATGTAGGGGGGTGCTCAGGCCTAGGGCAGAGATCTGGGGAGCAGGAGGGGTTCATGCCTGCGATAGGATTTAGGGATGTGGGCACCAGCTGGGCACTGCTTACCTCAGGTGGCTCCTGGGTGGTGGTGCAGTGGGGTTAAGGCAGGCTCACCCCTGCCCTAGCCCTGCATCACTCCCAGAAGCAGCCAGCAAACTCCCTCCCAAATCCTGTTGTGCCCCCACCTTGCTCTGTAGAGATAGTATGCAGCGTGGAGAGGGGGCACCTTGACATCAGCACCCGCTTCTCCCTCCCCTGCACAGCAAACAGGAGGCTCCTGAGTGTGTGTGTGGGGGGGGGGGGGGACAGCTCCAAGGCAAAGGGCAGGAGGTGCACAGCAGCAGGGAGAGGGGCAGCTGAAGTGCCAGCACTTGATCGCCTCTTGGCCAAACCTGTCAGGATCACCCATGGTCTACCAGTAAATCCCGATCTACCGGTTGGTGACCATTGGTATAGAGAGACAGAACAAGGGAGGGCTAGGGATCTGTTGAGGAAGCAGTGTATAGGGACATGGCATGGTGGAAAGGACGTGAAGAATGAATTCCCTTCTTACTCCCTGGAAAGAGAGCTCCTCACCAGGGCTGGGCTGTGACTCCATTTTCTGAACATAGAGAGCGGGTAACCCAGGACTGAATGACCATGTGCCCTGATTGCTCCCCTTTCACGGCATTTCCTACAAAGCAGCTGCTTTTCTGTAGCCCTGACTGTGTCTCTCTTTCCCTTTGGCAGGCTGAGAGGATGTTCTCTGAGGTGCGAGATGCACTCCACAGTCGTCTGGATCAGGTGGAATGGATGGATGAGCAGACTCGACAGGAAGTCAAAGACAAGGTATGTGTGGAAGACACAGGTCACAGGGGCCTTTATATCCCAGAAGCCCCTGGAGAAGGTGGGGGGGAGGGCGTCTGCACCTAAACATATTTTGACATGCCTGGTCATGCACATGATCCTACATTGACACTTTTATATATCTACTTAACAATTCTAGATGTATACTTATATTCCGTCATATCCACATGGTCATAAACTTGTTGCCAGATTTCACTGGAGACCTACACTTATACTGATTTATTCAATGCTGCTATGGGATCAAGAGAAAAGGGAATGGAACTCCTTAACACATGCACATACACTTACACAAGTGACGAGTTGCACAGAGATAGCAAAAGAGGCTAAGCATGAGGGTCTCATGTCTCTGCCTGCAGTCACAAATCCAGGCCGGCGAGCTGATCATATGTCCCATGGTCTCCATGCTCTCTTCTCTATATTGATCTGAGTGGCCTCATCATGTACATTGAGTTCTTCTCTGTCCATCATCAAGATGCCCACCCAGATCTCATTTTCTTCATGCTTTTAAATTCCTTCTCTTCATTTTCATGGCATCTCCATTTCTTGCCTTTCTTAAGTGCAAGCAAAAATTATATCAGTCCCCACCTAGACCCTGGCTCCTCTCTGCAGCCTCATGGCTCCTCTCCACAAAGGCACAGACATTACCCTATTCACACCACTTACAAACCCTATTCACACCACTTACACACACCCATGCACTCCCTTGTCACAAGATGGAATGTTACAGAGCGTAAAGATTGTACAAGCAATAGCTGGAAGTTACAAAGCTTGCAAGAAAGTGCAAAACTTGAAACATTACATAAAAGTTACATGGCTTGCAAGTAACCCCACAGCTGCATACATGCAAACATATATGAGCACCTACAAGAGATATAAAACCACAAAGTTGCCCTGGTGTAAGCAGCTGCAACTCCACTGGCTTCACAAGAGCAGGGCTGCTTTTGGCCTTAGGGCAACTGACTTGGGAAAGGAGAGGAATAAGGAGAGATGTGTTACCTGAGGAGTCAAATAGGACTTCTATTTTTTTTTTTACCAATCTCATTTGTAAGTCCTACTTACCCTGCCCTGAAACACATTATAGGGACATTCAACATGTAAGGAATCCTCTTGATTAGGTATCTTTTATTTTACTTTATTTTATTTTAACAATTTAAGGTTTCTGAGCTTCAGGTGGAAATTGGCTATCCAAACAGTATTCTCCAAACTGCTGAGATGGACCAGGAATTCCAGGATGTGAGTTATACAAACAGACATGACTATCTTGTTATTGGCAATATGTCTGTTCTGTACCCAAGGACACCTGGGGGGAAGGGAGCAGAGTATGTTCCATACACCCAGCATGCATTCTCCTTTCCCTCCAGTGTTTTGTTTCAAGAGAGGCTGGGTCTGGAGAAGCTGGGAGGACCAGTTAATGCTCCTGCAACTTTGTCTACTCTTCCTCCTGTTGGAAAGGGGGAAATTGGGGGGAGGGGCACAGTTCATCCCTGAGGATGGCATTTCTGTTTTGCCTGTGATAATATCTCCCATAGTCCTTTTGCACATCTTCAGATGGCTATTTAGGGGGTTGGGAGAGCAAAGAAAGAATATTTAATGTTTGGTTTTTGATTAAACCGGTTTTCATGTTTGCTGTTGTTTCTTTTGATCCACCTCACCCGCTCTCTGATTCTCATCTCTCTCTTGCTCTGTCTCACTTCTGTGGCCTTTCAGACTCACTCATATTGCCTCTCTCTTTCCTCAGCTGGAGATACACGACAATACCTTTCTGCTCAATGTGGTGGCCTGCCTGAAGGCTATGAAGGAAAATTTCTCTCTGAGGCTCCTTCATCCGCACCTGCAGGATAAGTATGTGCTGGCCAACTGATGGTGGAAATGATGTGTGGTAGACTGGTTAGAGCAGTGGTCTCCAACCTTTTTACACCCAAGATCACTTTTTAAATGACAGACCAAGACAAGATCTACCGCCCCGTCCCTTCCTTGAAGCCCCGCCCTCTCTCTTCTCCTCCTCTCTATCACTTGCTATCCCCAATCCTTATACTGCTACTTAAAAAAAAAATCCCACCATTTCTCACAGCTACTCACCTGTGCTGTTGCTCCGTGAGTAGCTGCTCCTCAAATGAGGAAATCTAATGTAAATGTACTGCGCAGGCGCACAGTTCAGAGAGGGCTCAAGAGCTACTCTTAGAGCCTCCGAGATCTACCGGTAGATCGCGATCTACTGGTTGGTGACCACGGGGTTAGAGGATGTATAAAGGCAGTGCAAAGGGTGTACAGGCACAGTTGATAGGATACAGAAGATACCACAAAAACAAGAGGATTTGAGATATCACATGGGAGTGAGCCAAGACAGTGGAGGGAAGGTTGCTCTTGTACACTGAACAGAAAGTTAGACAATCTGGGTTCATTTCCCTCTTCTGCCACATACTGCCTCTGTGACCTCAGGCAAGTCTCTTAGCCATTCTGTAAAATGAGGCTATTAGCACTGGCCTATCTGATAGCATTGTGGGAAAGGTACACCCATGAATATTTTTAAGGACAGTGAGAAGTGCCTAATAAATAAAAATAAAGGCAGAGCACACAAACATCTGAATCATGTGAGCCTCCAGCTCTGTCTTTTCTCTGTATGGGATTGCCCTGGGGAGTCCTTTCTCTGTGTCACCGCAATTCCCACATAGACCCTGCAGGGAGAGAGATCAGAAGTTCCCAAGCTTTTGATAGCAGATGTTCTCTCTCCTTTGTTTTTTGCTTCTAGTTGGGAGGTCTCCCCTTGGTCTGTAGATTCCTACTACTCGCTGAGGCACCATGCCGTGGTCTTCCCTGCAGGAATGTTCCGCAGCCCGTTCTTCCACACCGAGTTCCCAAGGTACTGAGGAGCTGCAATGCCACCAGTATGAACCTTGCTCCTTTGGCATGCTGGGTTTCCAGCACCCTAACTCACTGAATAAGGGGAGAGAGTGGGGGCCTGCTCTGACTTAAGTCAGTGGGAAATTGGCCACAAGCTTCATTGAAAGCAAACTCAAAGCCTAAGTCCTTTCCATGTATGACTGAGATAAGCCATCTCTCTTCTGTCACTGAGCCGCCTAAGGCTCTTACCCATAGACTTGGGCTGGCAATTTTCCTGGCTCTCGCAGACACCATGTAATGGAGCACCAGGAAAAAAGACATGAAGCTCATCAATACAGGCTACAAAGAAAACAGATCCTGAGCAGCGTTCCCTCTAGATTTTCCACCCATGAATGGAGTGAGTTTTGTCTTGTGCACTAGTATTGAGGTCATGTTCAGTGTGTGCCAGGCTACATCTAGACTGAATCCCTCTGTCGACAGAAGAATGCAAATCAAGCACGCCAAAATTGCTAATGAAGCCGGGATTTACATATCCCGTGCCTCATTAGCATAAACTTGGCTGCTGCTTTTTTTCTAAATGGAGTTTTTTTCGGAAAAAACAGCAGTCTAGACGCGGATCTGTCGAAAATAAACCCTTTTTCGAAAGATCCTATAGTCCTCAAAAAATGAGGTTTACAGGATCTGTCGAAAAAGGCTTTATTTTCTACAGATCTGCGTCTAGACTACCATTTTTTTCGAAAAAACTCCATTTCAAAAAAAGCTGTGGCCGTGTTTATGCTAATGATGCATGGGATATTTAAATCCCTGCTTCATTAGCAATTTCGACATGCCTAATCTACATCTCTCTGTCGATAGAGAGGTGTAGTCTAGACACCCTCCCATTGTGTCACCCAAGTTATTAATAAATATCTTATAAACCTCTCCCTTTTCCCTCCACTGCCATGTCTCCCACCCTCCCCTCCCTCCATCTGCTCCCCTGGTGCCTACTCCTCCCCACCCCTCACCCTTCTCTGCTATCCTGGCTCCTGCCCTTGTCACTCCCCTCAGCCCTTTGGGGACCTGTCTTCCTCCCCATCCTTCTTGACCCCTGCACCTACCCTTTTCCTCCTCCTGTGCCCATGTCTCCTTTAGCCCCACTCTGATCATCTGTAGCTACCCTCACATCCCCTCTCCTAACACTCCCTCTACTCACCTGCCCATCCCTCCCATCCCCATGTCTGCCCTTCTGCTTCACCTCTACAATCCCCTGGCACCTGTAATTTCCCTTACCCCTGCATCTTCCTGATGCCTTCTCCTTCCCTCACTGCCTTGGCTTGCCTTGCCTTCTTTCTCCCTTGTGCCCACCCCCTCGCCACCCTCTGCCCCAGTTCCCCTCATATCCTTCTGTGTCCTCACATACGACTTGCTTCATCCCCTGCCTTTCTCATGCCCACTCTCCTTTCAAACCCTCTTCTCCTGGCACCCACTCCTCCCCTGTCCTCTTCCTCTCTCATGTCCACATTGATCCTCCCTTCCCTCAGCATCACCCTGTCCCCTCCCTTCTCACACCCCCAATGAAACCTTCCCTCCTGTACCCCCCTCCTGCCCTTTTCCTGATGGTCTCTTCTTGGCTCCCTGGCATTTGTCTCTCCTCTACCCTGCCCCTTGGTGATTTCCCTTTTCTTGTCCTGCCCTGGCCTCCACAGCACAAGCCCCTTCCTCTCTTCACCCACCTTCCCCTTAGTTCTTTCCCTGCCCCTTCCCTAACTTTCTACCTTTGATGTGGAAAGCAGTTTGCAGGGGCTTCAGGGGCCAGGGCAATGGTGTTATTTTTAGTACTGTGGTCCCAGTCGCAGAACCCCCCACAACCATGGCCCCAGCTGTTCCCAGAGTGGGACCGCATGCTGGGACTGTGGCAGAGGCTGCCCATGGTGCTATTTTCAGTACCACAGTCCTGGTCCTTGTGGGATCTCGGTACTAAAAATAGCACCGTGGGTGGCCCCCGGCTCCAGCTCCAGCTGGAGTAAAGCAGCAGCCACATGAGGCCCATTCCAGCTGGGGCAGTCTCACTGGAACAGCCTCACCTCCTGTGCCCTGGCTCCAGGCAGAGCAAAAGGGCAACCGCCTGCAGCCAGACCCACCAGGCCACTGGCTGTCACCGTCGCCACTCACCTTCTGTTCCAGCAGGAA
This sequence comes from Pelodiscus sinensis, assembly GCF_052426305.1. NCBI lineage: Eukaryota > Metazoa > Chordata > Testudines > Trionychidae > Pelodiscus > Pelodiscus sinensis. The sequence goes on along the minus strand of NC_143052.1, from coordinate 141,840,481 downwards.
GGTGAGTGGTGAGTGCTGCTGCTTCACTCTTAAAATGACGTGGGTGGACCTACATTTTTTAGTGCACGGCTGCACAGGTGCACAGCTTAGAGGGAACGTTGTTCCTGAGCCCACCTCTATTTTGACTCATTCAAAGATGGGGTTATATAATTTTCTATCTTCCAAACAGGGCTAGCAACAGATTTTGCCATGCCCTGGGCAGTGGTGGGGGGTGGAGCTTAGCAGCAGACTCCCTCTCCCAGCAAGAGATGTAGTCTCTGATAGAAGGGGTGGGGGTAGGGACAGTTCCCCCAGCCAGTCCTCAGTGCTGCCTTCGACTACACTATGCAGGCTTCCGTGGTGATTTAAAGGGCCTGGGCCTCTGGCCACTACCACTGCTGCTACAATAGCAGCAGTGGTGGTGGACCAAAGCCCCAGGCCCTTTTAAATAGAAAGGCCCCGGGAAAAGGGCCCTGTGGCAACTGCTCCCTTTCTCCCGCCCACCCCCCGTCCCCCCCCCACACACTTGTTGGCGGCCCTGGTTCCAAGAATAAATCCTGTGAAACATGAGAGCAGCCTTATTAGGCAATCTATGGTCCAAAGGTGTCTTTAAATGGATCCAAGAAAACTCTGCTCCCTCTTCATAAAAATACCACCTCTACTAAGCAACCATTTTCTGCATCATGAGGTGTGTGTGCTTTCCTGTGAACCATCCAACAGTACAATTCTCTTAGGATAAGAGCACCTCTGTTGAGCAACCAGTTGTCATTGAGTGGCAGATCATTATAAAACATTGCTGGATGTCCATTTTTTCTCCTGGAGAAAGGTTTATACAGAGAGAATAATACCAAACTCATTATATTTCCATAGTACAAAGATAGGAACTTACACGGGGATATAATATGAGTTTAAATTAATCAGGTGGTTTAATCAACATAATCATTCTTATTAGGCACCCCAGGTGCCTTGATCACTCCTAAAACTTGGGGCACAATTGAAGTGAATAATGGCAAGACAAATATACTTCTATGTGCTTTTTAATGAGCGAGTCACTTCTGAATCAATAGATCTGTCCCCTGTATTCAGCTGACTAAATTCACTGTGATGAAAATAAGTGTGTTACCACTGTTAATCCAGCAGAGCCAACAGAGCATTGGATTCAGGAGTCAGACATCCAGGGATCTTTTCTAAGACTACAGTTTGGGGTTGACCAAAACATTTTACAAATTCATTTTGAATTCCCCAAATTGTTTATTAAATAATAAAAAACACACATCAAAGCATTTATGGTTTTACAGTTTTAAATGCAAAGTTTTGATTTTTTCAGTTATAAATGGCTTTTCATTTTGAAATTTTCTTTAATTTCATTTAATTATTTAATTTCATAAACTTGTAAAAAACTCAAAAACAGAACATTTCATAAATGCAAAATGCAATATTTTTCAAGTTTGCCAAAACAATTAAATATTTCAGTTTTGGTCAACCCTGAAACAAAAGTTAGTTTTGATTTTTCAGAATAGCCAGCAAATTAGCGAGTTGCAAAGGCAGATAACCTTTACAATGTGAACTGGGTATGATCAGTGCAGTGATGTCTACTAAGTCTGTAGAACTCTTAAAGCAATAGATGTGAGTCACTCCTATTCATTTCAGTGACATATTAATTCTGAACTCTAGTACTTATCAATGTACCTTGCTTTTAATTTTTGATCAGTGCAGATAAGAAAGGAAAGAGATGATCATAGTGTATAAATTTGACTGTCAGTGGACTCATTTTGGTGTTTCACATGGATGGAATTTGGTTTGTGGGTGGAGTTTCCAATGAAACCCCTGATTAGGTTACTTTCTGTCTTGTGCATCATTAGCGGACTTATTAATAAACCTCCCATTGCAATTGCAATTGTTCACCTGTATTTCCTCTCAGTTACCATTTGTGCAACTCTTCAGCACAGTGTGGAGTTGCACAGTTGTCACTAACTTGGCATAACATAAGAAAACTAGGATTTCACAGGAATTAATGAGAGCAGAAATTGATTTGCAGAATCTTTATTAATGATGAAAGTGTATGAGCTAGAAAGAATTCAGCTTGACTCTCAGGATATGTCTATATCAGAATAAAAAAATTTGTGGCATGTCTGTGACTGGCCTGGGTCAGCTGACTCAGGCTGCGCAAGTTCGTAGATGACACTAAACTGGAGAGAGAGGTAAACACGCTGGAGTGTAGAGATAGGGTTCAGAGTGACCTAGACAAATTGGAGGATTGGGTTAAAAGAAATCTGAAGTTCAACAAAGACGAGTGCAGAATCCTGACCTTAGGGCAGAAGATTCCCCTGCATCGCTATAGGCTGGGCCCGACTGACTAAGCAGCAGTTTGGCAGAGAAGCACTTGGGAATTACAGTGAACAGGAAACTGGATATGAGTCAACAGTGCACCCTTGTAGCCAGGAAGGCTAAAGGCATATTGGGCTGCTTTAGTAAGAGCATTGCCAGCAGATCTAGGGAAGTGATTATTTCCCTTTATTCAGCACTGGTGAGGTCCCATCTGGAATGCTGCATCCAGTTTTGAGTCTCCCTCTACAGAAAGGATGTGGACGTATTGAAGCGAGTCCAGCAGAGGGCAACAAGAATTATTAGGGGTCTGGAGCACATGACTTATGAGAAAAGGCTGAGGGAACCGGGTTTATTTAGTTTACAGATGAGAAGAATGAGGGGGGATTTGATAGCAGCCTTCAACTACTTGAAGTGTGAGGTTCCAAAGAGGATGGAGCCCAGCTGTTTTCAGTGGCGACAAATGGCAGAACAAGAAGCAGTGATCTCAAGTTCTAGGTTGGATATTAGGAAAACTATTTCCCTTGGAGGAAGGTGAAGCACTGGAATGGGTTCCCTAGGGAGGGGGTGGAATCTACATCCCTGAAGGTTTGGAAGGCTGGGCCTGACAAAGCCCTGAATGGGATGATTTAGTTGGGGTTGGTCCTGCTTTGAGGAAGAGGTTGCACGACATGACCTCCTGGGACCTCATCCAGCCCTATCATTACGGAATGGCTGTGGTTAGCTCAGGTCAGTCGACTCAGGTTGTAGCACTAAAATTTGTTAGGTAGACATTCAGATTCAGGCTGGGGCCTCTCCCAGAGCTTCATCTTCAACCCAAGCCCAAACCTAAGTCTATAGAAAAAAATTGCAGTTCTCCAGAGACCCTCCCCCCCCATGTCAGCTGACCCAGGCCAGCTGTGAGTGTTTAATTGCTGTGTAAGAATAGCTGTGCGGGATTTATAGTTCTGACTGAGAGAAGGATCATACTTTTTCTTGCACATTTACTGAATAAGTGGCTCTGGAGTAACAGACAGGATAAGATGCAGCCCCTGGCACTGGTTTTACACTGTCACTTGGCAGAGTAGAATCACACTTGACAGAGCAGGGCTGTATAGACAAACCCTGGCTTCCCCAATCTCCTGCAGGCTTAGCCGCTGATCACACTTTTCATTTTGTGCTTTTCAGTGCTGTGAACTTTGGAGCGTTGGGAGTCATCATGGCACATGAGCTGCTTCACGTGTTCTATGATTATGGTGCGTACTGTGAACCATTCAGGGGTGCTGGAGGTAGAGGTGCTGGACAGTGTTTCCTGTGCGCTTCTACAGACACTTAGGAGAGATTCCACTGCCACTCAGCTGATTAGCAGTGCATCCACAGCTGGATTTTATGTTTCTACTGGTGGGCAAAATTGCACATGCCTCAGTGAACATGAAATTTAGAAGATTTTATCTGGCGTTGCTCGGGTCCTTAAGGTTTGTTTTTCTTCATTTAAATCACTGTTCTGTGATGCAGCTGGGAATGAATGGTTCAATATGCAGGTTTCCCCAGGGAGAGAGGACAGCCCCAGCCCTTTCTCACCGCAGAAGCTTGGGGCCAGTTGAGAAGTGCCTGTCTATGGCTGATACAACTGCAGTGGGCACAGATGGGAAAAGACTTCAAACAGATATACAAACAGACAAACACTCTGAATTATATAGTAGATAGCTGTCCCTTTCTCCCCCCTTTACCACTGCTGCCCCAGTGGGATTATAGCTGTTCCAGTCCCCTTGCTACCCCACCCCCATGGTCATTCTGCAATATAACTGTTGTTTCTACCAGACCCCTGCCTTTCCGTTTTTTAAGAAACAGTCACATTCCAGGTATATCCCATTGTCCTGACACAACCAAACCCTGCCCTTGCTTTAAGTTATGATAAGAGGAAGCTGGATACCAAATTTGGTGGTCCTAACTCTGACTGTTTTGGGGGAGTACTTGAACAAATGGACTCACAGACAGACACACGTTTCTAAAATATATAGTAAGATTTGTTCCACATATGGATGAAATGAAATATACATGAAACACAAATAAAAAAGATTAGAGGGAACATTGGTCCTGGGGGTGCAGCAGCTATCCCTGGCTTACAATAGTAATATCAAACACACAGTTTCCACTTTCAGTATCCCAGCTATAAAAAATTGTGCCAGTACCCCAGAACCATTGCTGGTAACATGTAATACAGTCTATTCCCTCTATTCACTGTCACAGGCCTGTGTTCCCTCTGGAAAATTTAGGGGAGCTCTTCCAGGCCCTCCTCCCTATTTACATGTATAGTGCACAGGCAGGTTTTTTAATTACAAAAGACTCAATCCCAGACCACGTTCATTACTAACAAGAGCAATGATAGAATCTCCTGGTATTGGGTTTACCTTCCTGGATTTCCTTGTTTTCCACAGTGGTACCTGAGAGCTGTCCTAGATGCAACAGGGAAGCATTAGTGCAAGGTATAGACTGCCTGGTGGACCAGTATGAAGGCTACTCTCTTCAGGGCCTGAGAGTCAATGGCACTTTCACTCTGCTGGAGAATGCAGCTGACATAGGGGGAGTCGCCATCGCTTACCAGGTATCACAAGATATCTGCTGTTCTAGTCTTGTGGTTTCACACAACACTGCCATGCCCCTCAATCCTGCCCTGCATCTCCCCCCATCCCTGCTATCCCAGTCCTGGGCTCCCCTCACAGCCCTGCCTGTGCCCCTCAGCTCTGCCCTGCAGCCCCTGCTATTCCAGTCCTGGGCTCCCCACACAAAAGAGTTCTTATGCAAGAAGCTGCCAGTGTAGACGTAGCCCCCGAGATTTTTTTTCAATTTTAATTTCTCTCTCTCTCTTTTCCCACAGGCCTATAAGAACTGGCTGAAAAAGCACAAATGGGAGCGGAATTTACCCAGGAGTGGACTCTCAAACCATCAGCTCTTCTATATCAGCTTTGCCCATGTAATGAACTCCTCGCTAATTTTGTTCATCTTGTCTCTGACAGCCCACCTAACCTTTTAATGTCTCTTCCTTTCATTCACTCTCTCTCTTCTCTCTCTCTGGTTGTTGTGTCTGATCATCCCCATTTCCCTATCTCCTCATCTTTCACCCCTTCACAGTACTGCTCCCTAAATGCTGATCAAAGGCCTGAGTGAAGACATATACCTTACACTGGGCTCCGATGCAATAGACTGTCAGAGGGACCAAGCACAACAAAATCTATCTACTGTCCATCATTCCAGGTTTATCTAAGGGTACGTCTAGACTACCGCGTTTTGTCGACGGAAGTTTTGTCGACAGATACTGTCGACAAAACTTCCGTCGACAAAGAGTGTCCAGACACATTGAGTTCTGTCGACAAAGCAAGCTGCTTTGTCGACAGAACTCCGTAGTCTGGACGCAGTGTTACAGGCAATAACACCTTCTGTCAACAGAGTTCTGTCGACAGAAGGTGTTATGCCTCGTAAAATGAGGTTTACCAGCGTTGACAAAACGCTATGTTGACAGAACGTTATGTCGACAGAACTCAGCGGTAGTGTAGACGCTGGTATAGTTTTGTCGACAAAAGTCCACTTTTGTCGACAAAACTAGGTAGTCTAGACACACCCTAAGGCAGCAGCCCCTGGAGTGTCTCAGCATCCTTGGTTATGATGACTGATGATGATAAAAAAAAAGATATTTAACGTACCCATCAGAAGATAATATACTTACCTGAGACGAGTAAGCAAGAAATTTAGGTTTGCAGGAAGGAAAAGACAATAAGAGTGATCCAGCACAACCACCATAATGGGCGTTAGGAAGAGAGCTGATCAACTATTTTGGTGATGCTGGGGTCAAGTAGATGGATGGATGGAGTGAGTGAGTGAGTTTTAGGTACCCAGCTCTTAACAAATTTAGAGCTTATATATAAACAAACTCTTGAGCTTCAAGTGAAATGCACTTCACAGATCACTGGTGTCATGTTCTCGTGGAGGTTCAGGAAACACTGTATTTCACACTAGCTGGAGCTTAAGGATGCTTATTGAGGGTAGCCCTGAGAACAATACCAAAGAAGGTGATCTAGTCCTGAGGCTACAAAAGTTTTAGTCACTCTGTTAAAGTCTGCAGTAGAGAAGAGAGGTGGGACCAGCTGTCAGTGAATGCTGGCTGGATTAACCAGAGTGAGCAACTGGTCTTCCAGTAACAATGATGAGTTCAGTATGAACCAGACCCTGCAAACCACCCAACTAAAGGCTGGACATTCCTCTCCAAAGAATGGCATATTCACAGCACTGCCTGCTCTATGGATGCTTCTCCTGCAAGCCAGCATAAATTCTGCCTTGTTGGGACTGTGATTAAATCAACACACTGAAATAATATAGGGTACATCTACACAGCAAAGTTATTTCAAAATAACAGCAGTTATTTTGAAATAACTTTTCTAGTGTATACACAGCCATTCCGTAATTTCTAAATTAATTCGAAATAGTGGAGCGCTTATTTCGAAATTGGTAAACCTCATTCCACGAGGAATAGTGCCTATTTCAAAATTGCTATTTCAAAATAAATGCTGTGTAGATGCTTATTTGAAAAAGGGTCCCCCAGCCCTTTCCAGGGTGCCCTGCTGGCCACTTTGGCCACAAGGTAACTTATGACCTGATGCCCTAATGGAACTGGTTCCAACCAGCCTTAAATGCGATTCATTGTCCACTCAGTGTGGACGCGCTATTTCAAAATAGAAAAACGCTATTTCGAAATGCATTTTGTGTGTAGACACATTATTTCAAAATAAGCTATTTCGAATTAACTATTTCAAAATTAGATATTTCGAAATAATGCTGTAGTGTAGACATACCCATAGTGAAGAGTACAGAACAGATGGGTATGGATGGAGCTCTTCGCCTCCCCAGGCACTAGGAAATAACAGTATAGAAATAGTGAAGGGAAGAAGGTGTAGTTCTGAGTGTCATCCTCTCTTCTGGCACACTTGCCCAGCATATTTCTGTATCTCCTCTGTCCCCTCATCTCACGTTGCCCAGGAAAAATGATAAGCTGGAACCCTGCAGAGCCTAGTGAAGGCCTGTGGGGCAAGTGAGCCTTTGGGATCTTTCTTAGATGCTGACATGCTTGTTTTGTTTCCTGCCAGGGGATGTGTGGTCACCAGAGCCGTGAGAGACTGCGTGCTTTCCTGCACAGGGACCTGCACAGCCCCCTACCACTCCGTGTCCGCGGTCCCCTCAGCAACAGCCAGGACTTTGCCAGGCACTTCCACTGCTCCAGCTCAGCATCAATGAATCCAGCCAGCAAGTGCCACATCTGGTAATTAACATGGAGGAGGAGAGGGAGAGGGAGACAGGCAGAGGTATGAAGAGTGGAGCTGGAGAAATCATCCCTGCTGAAGAATGATCTGCTCTTACACAGAGACATGCTGGAACCTGACCCCTTCCTGCCCATCCCTTCTTCTCAACCTTTCCTCCTACCAGAAGATCATGATGGCCAAATGTTCCAATCCAGGTAGCAGGAGGGAAAAGGAGCTATACATAGCAGCCTGTACAGTGTATGCAACTCCACAACTGCTCCCATGCCCTGCCCCAATTAAGCAAAATGTCAGAGCGCGGGAAGTGAGAACACAAGCTTGCAACGTTGGAAGATTGGCTGCAACCATTAACAACTCTGAGGAAAATCTCATAAATCTCCATGCCACCTCTCACCCTGGACCACCAGGGATAGAAGAACCCAGATCTCTGACTCTGAAAGTAAATGGTGGGAGAGATTCATTGCCTACTGTTTCCTGATGGGAAGGTGAGACATTTAATTAATGTGTTCTGCTAAAAACTCCACTTAGATATGTTATTGTACACCTGTCCTAATGCTGACAATATGAGTGGGAAGGTTTATGTTCTGTGAATTAACTTAGATTTGCCCTGTTTGGGTCCCTCCACGCCCCCGCCAGCCCTACTCCATTGTTATTCTCACCTCTGACTACTAGCAGCCTGATCCAGTGCCAACTTGAACGGAAAGCTCTGTCCCATTAACTTCACTGGGCTTTTGATCAAACCCTAGCTACCACGCCTTTGATGCAGCAGCTGCCTCTCCTCTGTCTTACCTGCACCCCCTTACTGGCTTCTGTAGCAACAAGATCAGCTATGATCAAGTTTTTCCTCCCTCAAAGCAAGAGCATGCAGTGACTGAGGGAGAAGAAAGGCTGGAACAGGGGAACCCCTTGGAGAAGAGGAATGGGGGAAGCAATGCATGGGCAGGACAGGGAGTGCAATCTCAGGAGGCAGTGATGTAGCTACAGTTGTGCAAGTAGTGCGGTTGCACCAGGACCATACAGTCATGAGGCTATGAGGGACTGCCAGATGGTGTAGCTCTCTGGCACATTGCTGGGAACTGCAACCAATGGGAACTATGGGGGTGGTGCCTGCAGGCAGCAGTGCACAGTGGAACCTGCTCTTCCCCCCCTCCATCTAGGAGCCACTGTCAGAGCGGTGTGCTGGTTGCTTTGGGGGACACCCAAGGTAAGCACTACCCCCCTAACACTCTCCCGCATCCTTCACCCAGGCCAAAGCTTGCTCCCTTCATCCTGACTTCTTCCCAGAGCCTGACCCCTTCACCCCTCCCATAGCCCAACCCTTTGCCTCAATCAAGTTACCTGATTTTTATTTTCATTTACTTCCTAATACTTATAACACGGGAAGAGGAGGAAGAAGAAAAAGAATGAAAAATGGGTTGGAGAGAGATGAGTGAGAATGTTCTTTTTCTTGGAGGGGTCCCCAGGTATGTAAGTGTGAAAATGAGGCTTCACACAGGTCCCCACTAACCACCAGGTGAGAGGAACTGATGAGCAGCCACCAGCCAAGGTTAGGAGTAGGGAAGTAAGCAACTAGTCGAGTAGCATAGGCTTATTGGGTAGTTGAGTGACTACCTGCTTCCCTCCTCCTTGCCTCGGTCAGAGTCAGGAAGGGGGAGACAGGAGCTCATGCTGAGGGTAGCTGGCTTAAAAACCGGTTCCTCCCAGCACCATCTCTGTAGGTGGCAGGAGAGGCAGAGGTGCAGCAGGAGACTGGGCATGAACTGAGAATCAGCTGTCCCGGTTCACACCGGGTTGCCCACTGTGCCTCTGCCTTTTAAGTGTAGTAGGAGCCTAGTGGCTCTTATTACATTTAAAAGAGAGATCCAGAGCGGGTTTAGCCCTGTGGCCAGGAGCTAACCATGCTCTGCAGTTTTCCCCCTTATTGACTAGTCGAGTATTTAATGGAAATTCCATCGACTACTTGATTAGCTGAATCAATGAAATTTAACATCCCTCCCTGGCCTGGGATAGGAGTGAAACCCTGAGGAGGGGAGAGAACACTGGTGAGTGGCCTAGAAGGTCCTGGAGGTTAATGAATGAGGAGCTTGGGGTGAGATGTTGATGGGCTGTGGGGAGAGTAGAGTATAAGCAAAATTTTAGATTTCAGAATGGGGAATAACCCAGTAGTGCGCATGCACAGTCAGGAAACAATGAGATGTGGGTTGGTGTTATAGGTCCAGGGGTCCGGCAGACTTGCTGGGCCTCTGGGCAAGCTGGGGGTGCGGGGAGACAGCTCAGCACTCCTGGAAGAAGTGGGGCTGGGGCAGCCAGCCCTCAGTATTGCCGATAGCATGCCATGCCCACCCTCTCCCTCCCCTTGTAAGTCAGTCCGCCAAGCTGCCAGGAGCATGCTGTCCCGGTTCTGGGGAGCACCACATGGTACTCGAGTGGCAATTGAAAGGGCCCAGAACTCTGGATGCTGCAGCCACAGTTGTGGTTGTGGCCAAGAGCCTTAGGCCCTGTTGAATTTCTGGGCCCAGGGGAAGTTGTCCCCATGCCTCCCTCCCCAGGCCTGGGTGCCTCACTCCAAGGTGAAAGGGTATGTCTACACTAGCCCGCTAGTTCGAACGAGGTGTACTGGTAGTTCGGAATAGGCACCCTAGTCCGAACTACCTAGTTCGAACCCCGTGTAGCCGCGCTGCACGGGGTTCGAACCAGCAGGGTTTTAAAAATGGCGGCTCCCCGCTTATGCAAATGAAGCCCGGGAAATTCAAATCCCGGGCTTCATTTGCAAGTGCGGTATGCATACATTACCCTCCTAGTTCGAACTAGGAGGGTAGTGTAGACATACCCTTAGAGATTTCTTCTATTGCCCCCAGTTGCTCCAGATGGAGGCAATAGATAAGTATTGTTCCCTTTCACAAAAGGATGCCAAGTTAGGCGGGGGCCTGTTTTGGGAGAGATGTGGGACAGGAGGAGATTGTTTCCAGGATTTCTGGGAGTCTCCAGGGGTCAGGCTAACCATCCAGATTTTAGAATGTTTCTCCAAATACCAAGCTGTTGAGGTTCTCCCATCTCTGGCTTTCCAGGAATTTTTGCTATTCAGGGGAGTTTTGCTGCTGTTATGTTTTAGTGACATAGTATCCTTATAACCACATATCATATTGTAATGCAATTTTTCAGAGTCAAAGAGCAAAAGATATAGATTTCAGGAGCAGCAAGAGAACTGTTATTTAAGAATTTTCCTAAGTTTTCAGGCTGTTTTTAGGAACAATCAGTTTGGAGGCCCTGATAATTAGATCCGTACATGTTAGATCTCTCTAAATCTGGACTCTCTGGTCTGACAACGGACCAGATGTTCCTGGACCAGAGAGCCCTGACAGCTGGGAATTCAAAGGCAGGAGGGTTGGTGGCTGGGAGGCTCATGGGGCTGGCATCCATGGCGCCAGCATCTGGCTGCCTGTTCGAGGCCAGGGCCAGTGGCAGTGGGGCCAGCATCTGGCAGCTTATCTGGAGCTGGAGCCAGCATCCATAGGGCCAGCATCTGGCAGCAGGGAAAGGGCTGGGGCCGTTGTCCACAGGGCTGGTATCCAGCAGTCTAGCTGGAGCCGGCAGCCCAACAGGGCTGGAGGCGGGGGGCTGGAAGTAGAGCCAGTGACCGGGGACACCAGCTGGGGCTAGGCCTATAGCCAGGCTGGAGGGCTGATGGCAAAGGTGGCCCAGAATTGACCTCCCCACAACCGCAGTCCAGCAAACTTCCTTGATTGGGATTGGTCAGGTCCCAAGTGTGCCAGACCAAGGAGGTCCAACCTGAATTTTAAAAACAAAAAACCAAAAATTTACTAAACTTGGCAAACCCCAAGCATCTTGTGTAGACCAACACAGTATATTCTTCAGGGGCAGTTCTTTTGAAAGACTATTCCACTTTTCATTCTCACTGATTAAAGGCCACATAAAATGTACATGAATAAAATATCCCTTACTTGTTAATAACACTTTTGACTGAAAACATATAACTGAAATAGGTTTTTAAGATGTATTGTTTACTGTGACTGCTGATTGACTGATTTTTAAAGTTCACTCAGTATGGGAGAATGAAAATAGAGTGGTGAGTTTCATTTTTTTTTCATCAGTTTTATTTTCTAGCTCTCAGGCTTTCAGGGTTGCAAAATGTGTATTCCTTGGAAGTTTGATATAATAATAGCACATGAGTTGGTGATTTTCATGTATTGATCACAAAGAGGGTTCAATATAATTTGTATTTTACCGATGAAGAAACTTAGGCACACAGGCTACGTGTAGACTGCATCCCTCTGTCGACAGAGAGGCAGATTAGGCACATTGAAATTGCTAATGAAGCAGGGATTTAAATATCCCGCACCTCTTTCGCATAAACATGGCCGCCACTTTTTTCAAAATGGAGTTTTTTTTAAAAAACAGCAGTCTAGATGTGGATCTGTCAAAAATAAACCCTTTTTCGACAGATCCTGTAAACCTCATTTTTTGAGGAATGCAGGATCTGTTGAAAAAGGGTTTATTTTCGACAGATCTACTTCTAGACTTCCGTTTTCTTGAAAAAACTCTGTTTCGAAAAAAAGCGGTGGCCATGTTTATGCTAATGAGGTGTGGGATATTTAAATCCCTGCTTCATTGCAATTTTGACATGCCTAATCTACATCTGTCTGTGGACAGAGAGGTGTAGTCTAGACACATCCACAGCCACTAATGACTTAACCAAGATTACACAGCTGGTCAAAGGCAGAGATGGGAGAATAAACCATAAGTGAAACTCAGGCTCCCTTGAAAGCAGTGCTAAAACTCTTTTATAATATCAATACAGCAGAATTTCACCCAAGGTATCCACGGCACCACACTGACTCCTTTCGAAACAATTTACTATTATTACATTTAAGATTACTTCAATGAGAAACAAATTCATTTATGGGGTTTTTGTTTTATTTTGTTTGCTTGCTTGCCTTCTGAAAGTGTTGGCATTTTTTCCCAAGTATTTTTTGTTCTATTTGTTTTTTATATTAGAAATTCAGGTCTTGTCAGACATGCTTTTCTTGGAAGCCTATATAGACTACCAGAGAACTGGGAAAATTATTACTCCAGAGAAATCATGCAAATGAAGCCTAATTAACTGAGATGGAAAGAGGGATTTATTTTTATGTGCACTTCAATTATTTGTTTGGTTGTTGGCAGTGGTGCTTTTGTTTTTTAAACCTTTATTTAAGTCAAATACCTGAATAATCAGTGTGACCATAGGACTTATCTTGCCCTTCAAGTATGGACTGTGAGAGCTCAGAATCTACATATCCATGTCTCCAAAGAAAGATCTCCAGTTAAACAGGAAAAGCAAGACTCTTATTTTCCTGATATTTCTAAGATTAAGAAAAAGAAAGTGAATATTTTACTGCTTAACTAACCACGGAGTTATTCAGGGACAGCTATTCTTGTTCTGTGTCTGTACAGGATCTAGCTCTGGAGTCCTGGTTCGCTAGTGGGATGCCACCTTAACAGATCTTGGCAGGCCTTTTTTTTGTCCCTCACAAAATGCACAAGCCCAATGTTACTGTCCCTTGCAGGTCACATTTAAAGTTTTTATTGATTCCACACCCAAACTTTTCCTCTTTGTTCAGTTTTGTTCTGTTAATTCCTAGTTCAGTTGTCTCAAAACTGTCTGAAAAATACTCCTTTGCATTTATTCCCTTCTATAACCTGACCTAATAAATTGTGAGTGATATATACTGGGAATAATTCAGCTCATTTTGATTCACTCCACTATATTTGGGTTGCTTGTCTCCTTTTTTGATTCTTTACCATTATAAAAAGCGAGCCTAATTTTTTGTAATGTTTTCTTTTCTGGTTGGGGTTTGCTTTTAGAAAGATCAGCCTGCTTTTATGGTCTTCCCAGAGGACTTCTTGTGGTATCTCATAATACCTATATTGTGAGCTTCCATAACTCAGCTGAAGGAGTAGAAAACGTTCATCCAAAATGTTCATTATTCACTGGATTTCAATAAAAACAAGGACTTTTGAATAATCTAAAAACATTTTCCTTTGCAATTGCTCAGCTTCAGTCTCTGTTGACTGTTATAATGTCATCTTTTCTCTAGCTATCCTATCTCTGTAGGGGTATGTCTACACTACCCTCCTAGTTCGAACTAGGAGGGTAATGTATGCATACCGCACTTGCTAATGAAGCCCGGGATTTGAATTTCCCGGGCTTCATTAGCATAAGCGGGGAGCCGCCATTTTTAAATCCCCGCTGCTTCGAACCCCGTGTAGCGCGGCTACACGGGGCTCGAACTAGGTAGTTCGGACTAGGGTGCCTATTCCGAACTACCGGTACACCTCGTTTCACGAGGAGTACCGGTAGTTCGGAATAGGACCCTAGTCCGAACTACCTAGTTCGAGCCCCGTGTAGCCGCGCTACACGGGGTTCGAAGCAGCGGGGATTTAAAAATGGCGGCTCCCCGCTTATGCTAATGAAGCCCGGGAAATTCAAATCCCGGGCTTCATTAGCAAGTGCGGTATGCATACATTACCCCGCTAGTTCGAACTAGCGGGGTAGTGTAGACATACCCTAGTTTCTTTTGGGATGGACACAATCTGAATTTATAATGTAAAAGAAGAAGATATAGAAGACGAAGAAGAAGAAATAAATAATCCCATCCCAGCCAGTAAAATTTGGCACAATCCCAGCTGTTAAAATCTTTCCAGATTATTAAAATTATGTGTAAAATAATTTAATAGACTTTGAGAAACTAATTATTTAAAAAATCCACCAGAATAACCAATAGAAAACATATAAGACTTATTAAAATTAACCTGTAAAAGATTTTTATGTCCCCAACAAACCTATTTTTATTATTTAAACTGGTTCTTATAATTTTGACTTTTTAGACCTTGTTAATTAGGAGGAAAACATTTTCTCTGGAATATTAGTTAAGAAATATGTAAGTCATTCAGTAATTTCTTTTCCAGAAATGTATACTCTGTTCTGCCATAAAAAGTAGGTGGAAATAGAGGATGGAGATCCTGAGATGGGCAAGTCCAGTTTCTAAGAGACCAACACAAGCTTTGGATTGAGGATTTATTGCTGTTCTCAAGGGAGTTGGAAGATGAGACAGGTCTGGCTGATCGGGAAGGTGCCTGCTGTTGTCATTTGGTGTCACAGGTTCCCTGGGATGTGTGCATTGGGGGAAAACACTGCTGCCTAGTAGGCAATCATGAAACGCAGGTAGATGTTCAGATTGTCTTCATCCATGAGTATGGCAATGATTTCCGGTTCTATGTCACGCATAAAAAAAAGAGCATGATGCTGCCTGTATTCAGGGAGATGGCCAGATCCAATAGCAAATCCTTCACCACTGCATTCCTCAGTCTTTGTGCATCCTCGCTCTGCACCATGTCAATCATTTCCATGCCTTCCCCTGTTGACGAGGCCACAAAGGTTTCTTCCATTTGCCCCCAGCCTGCAACCCGAGAGAGGGACATAAGCTCTCCTCTCTCTACCTCTTTTGCTTTCTCCCTCCATCCTGTCCGTTCTCTCATCCCTTTTGCTCTTTCACTGCTTCTCTGTCTGCCCCTCCCCTCCTTCCACTCCTTTCTCCATTCTCTCTCTCAATTCATCCTTACCCTATCTCCATTCTCTCACTCCTTCAGTCCCTCAACAGCACTCAAGCTTATCCAGCTCCCCTCCCCGACTTCTGCTTTAGCTGTTCCTCTTCATCTCCTCCCTCTCCCCTTAGCCTAGCTTTCACCACATTGTTGTCATAGCTCCCAGTCTATGGAACTCCTTGTATGACATGCTTATGGATATGTGTGAATTGAGTGAACTTTTCCACACAGAAGAATCTAATGCTAATAAATAAAAGTTAATGCTATAAAGCGAATGCTAACACTGCCATCCCAGGCTATGAAGTGATCTCAACCTGCTTTGTAGATGGGAAAACTGAGGCAAAGAGAGGGGATAAGACTTGCCCAAGGTTCTAGTGCCCAAGGTTCAGTGGCAGAGCGTGGAAGGGTACTTACGAGTTCCAGGCCTGTCTATGATCCTACTTGTCCCTAAAGCATCTTCCCTTCTCAGTTTCCTTCTCTCAACCATAATCTCTCATCCCATTCCTCCCATCTTTTTTCTTCGTGGTTGTGACTCTCTCTTTGCTCTCACCCAGCCCTTCCTGCTCCCTTTTCCCACTGTTTCTCTTTCCACAGGAATCTGGGGTCTCCAGGCCTTGCTCCCCCTGAACTCTCCTCAGGGTTCTTTCATTGTGCAGCAGGCTGCTGCTGGTGGTGATGGAATGTGCTCAGGCTCATAGTCTGCTCACCTCTCCCCAACACATGTGGGACTGGAAGCACTGAGGCCAAGTGAGGGTGGGGGAAGGGGAGAAAACCTTGGATGCCTGCTCAGAGAAACTCTGAGAGCAAACCTTGCTGGGAGGAGGAGCTGAACGGATGAAGGAGAAACCTTGTTTGCTGCCTATAAGCGATATTTATGCTGTCTTGAGTGAGAGAATGGTAGGAGTGCATCATTTCATAGTTATATTTGTAATGCTGACACTCCTGGATGGGTCGTCAGCAGCAGGGAACAAATCTGGGACCTTTGGATCTGAATGCAGGAGCCTCTGCTGCCTGAGCTACAAGGATGGTTGCAGCAGCCTCACCAGTCTCTGGCTGGCCTGACCATAGCCAGAGAGCAGGGTGAAAGTAAGCATCATTCACACCCAGAAGCCCTGGTCCAGAGCAGGGCACCATTGAGTTGAGGCATTGTACGTATGGATATCTATAAACCAAGCTCTTCTGAAATCCCCTCTCCTTATATCCACCCTCCTCTTGTGCTGCCATTCCTGATCACTCTTTTTCCTTCTCCATCTCATTCCTTTCCCCCCTCATTCCTCTTTGCCAATCCCATTCCCACTTTTCCATCCAATCCCCTCCTTCTTTCTCCATCTCTAGCCCTCCACTTTTTCTAACTATCACATGCAAAGCCTTCCCTCCCATTCTGCCAGTGCTTCAGTCCATCCTCTCCTGTTGGCTTTCCATGTAGGAGAGCCAGAACTAGACCCTCTCACCTGGTGGTGGACTCTTTCCCCCATGCTTTCTGTCCTTGGCTCCGTGGAGAATGGCCTGGCTTTCTGAGGGTATGATTGCATCAGAAAACACCAGGAAGTGGGTGGCCAGGAACATGGCCAACAGATAGATGGTGTACCCCAGGGAAACCATCAGGATTAGATCACCCCTCCTCCACCTCTCCCGTCCAGCAGGAGACGCCTGTACTCATTGCCCCTTGAATTAATGAAGGACTCAGGATCCTCCCAGCAGATTGACTCTGGCCCAGGGTGGGCTATGACATCACCAGACCCTTGTGACATACCATGATGAAATGCTCTGTTATGCATCTGCCTTGTGAACAGGAGGTGGGGGAGGGAGAAAAAAGTCCCCTTTGAGAATGGAGCAAAGCCTCACAACTAACAAAAACCTAGGATGTGGAGAGACTAAGAAAGCACTTTAGGAAACTGTGGGATTATGATTTATAGCAAACTGTAAAACCATAATTAAAGGGAGGACATTGATCTGAAAAGAACACTCTCCACATATTATACCTTTTATTGGTACAGTTTCACTTGATACACTGTAACAGAAAAACATATTGCACAAATAATATTTTCCCTGTTTTGTGGGAGAGGGGTTGAGTAGAATTGTTTCCTTGTATTACCAGTAAGCTGCAATCCCTGTTGTTTGTGTAGGTCTTTCACATAACACCAATGAAGAGAAACACATTTTAAACATTATATAAGTAGAAAATGTGTGAGAGGAAGCCGAGGACAGAGGTGGGACCTGAAGCTAAATTTTACTTAAGGAGATGACTAGCTTTCAGAATGTAACTTTAAATAAAAGTATATGCCCAAAAATAGCCTCCAGATGGTGCTCTAGCACCATCAGTGAAGAGACTTAGCTGCTGTTATTCAGTATTCCATCTATATCAGTGGTCCCCAACCTTTTGGGGCTGCCGGGCGCCTGGGGGCGGGGCCGCTCACGCGCTGCGCGTACGGGGGCGGGGCCACTCACAGGGCACGTGACTGGGGGCGGGGCCAAACATGCGCCGCATGCCAGAGGCCGGTAGCGGCATGTGCCGCGATCCTGGGCAGGGGCCGATGCGGGCACGCGCGGTGCCCCCGGGGTCGGGGCCAAGGCCAGCGCTAGGGCCGGCAAGGGCACGCGCGGTGCACCCGGGGGCGGGGCCAGGGCCAGCGCCAGGGCTGGCAAGGGCACGTGCGGCGCACCTGGGGGCGGGGCCAGGGCCAGGGCCGGCAAGGGCATGCCCGGGGGCAGGGCCAGCCCAGATTGGTCCGCAGGCGCACATAAAGGGCCCGGCGGGCACCATGGCGCCCGCTGGCACCGGGTTGGGGACCACGGATCTATATTATAGGTGAAACTTTTTTTTAGATCATGTCTTGTGAATCACTTGTATTTCCCCCAACCTTTAGAAGATTGTCTACTATGATGGACAGGCGTATCCTTCAGGTCTTTGTCTGAACCATGTTTAATGTAATGGGGTTTCCAGCACATGGCTTGGGAGGCAATATTCTCTAATCATTTTCAAAGTAAGGATGTAATGTCAACTTCGTTAACCTTAGAAGATGCCTACAAAGATCGTGGGATTTTAAACAAAAAGTTTTGGATAGGCTCTTCCTCAGCCCTTTCCCCTGCTATGCAGGTTTTCTTATTCCTCCTATTTGGTTCACATATTCTAAAGGAGATCGGAGCAGTTTGTGGAGAGCTGAGTGCTAGCCTAGAAGCTCGTGAACCTTTGAAATGGGTAAAGGATGACTGTCTTATCTTCCCCTAATTACACAAAGTTCTGGCCATTTCGCTTTTACTTGGCCCAAAGAAAAATGAATCTGCCAGCAGAGCAGATGCATAGTTGAGATTCATACAGAGATGCTGCAGAGACTGACAGGGTGGGGGGCACCAAGTGGTGCAGAAAAGGCAGATTGCCCAAGTGGCCTTCTGAGATGGAGGTGCACGGGCACCACCCTGCCAGCACTTGAGTGCATGTTGCTCGGACTCTGTGGTCTGACCCCCAGATGCAGGCAGATACTCAGGTCAGAGGGACAGGAGTGGTAAGGAAGTGTGAGGCACTCTGGGCAGTAGGATGATTTTATCTAGGTTATTGTGATAATAAAATATTCAACAGAGGGAAATTATGAACAAGGCAATACACATGGTTGAGGAGCCTGGTCATTTCATAAGGCTCCCACGCAGCTAGTATGGTGTAATCTAGTGTTGTCCCACATTTTGAAAGCTGAACCACTATTCAGGAAAATAGCCAGTTGCTAAGAATGTCCCCATTTAAACATTTACATAATCTGTTCTTGTCAGATAATCCCACTCCCATGTTGGGAAACGCTGATACTAATCTTCCTAGTCTTTCCTACCTGCTAAGAAGAACAATGTTCGCCTTTGGCAAATCTGCCTTGGTTCACCATAGAGCAACTGCCTCGCTGACTTTAGTAAGTTCATCATCCATGCCCCCTGATGTGGAGGGTAAAGTTTCCCTTCTAGCCCTTCACCTCTGTCAGAGACTTGCACCATCTGCAGCAATAGTGCACCTCCAACAACGTGCTGAAATGAACCTTAGCTCTGACCTTGTATTTTCTCCTGTACAGAGAGTTCAGTGTAGCTGTTTCCACTGTTTGTTTCTTTATGCCACCAGGCCATTTGAATGTTGAATTTTTATTAAAAGAACAACAAGGAGTCCTGTGACACTTTAGGATAATAGAGCATGAGCTTTCATGAGCTACAACTCACTTCCTCAGATGCTGAAGAAAGTGAAGAGGACATGGGTCAGCTCTGAAGCTGGGATCTGGATTGAACAGCGGGCTGTTCAGATGCAAGATTTTGGTTTATGTTCGTCTTAAAGTTAATGAAAATAAGTGTGCGGATAAATTGTATAAATTAAATATAAGCCTAAGAGAGATAAAAAAAAATAATGAAAATGCACAAACCAATCAAAAGCCTAAAACAGCATAATTTGAAAGACTTAGAAGGAGTAACAACAACAGCACAAGTATGTGTTGGGTAGGGAGGTGAGTGTGAAAGACAGAACGTGTTTGTGTGAATGACAGATACACACAGAGGCTGTGTCTAGACTGGCCAGTTTTTCCGGAAAATCAGCCACTTTTCCGGAAAAACTTGCCAGCAGTCTACACTGGCCGCTTGAATTTCCGCAAAAGCACTGACTTCCTACTGTAAGAAATCAGTGCTTCTTGCAGAAATACTATTCTGCTCCTGTTCAGGCAAAAGTCCCTTTTTTGAATGTTTGAAAGCTTTTGCGCAAAAGGGCCAGTGTAGACAGCTCAGATTTGTTTTCCGCAAAAAAGCCCAGATCACGAAAATGGCGATCAGGGCTTTTTTGTGGAAAAGCGCGTCTAGATTGGCACGGACGCTTTTCTGCACAAAGTGCTTTTGCAGAAAAGCATCCATGCCAATCTAGACGCTCTGTTCCGAAAATGCTTTTAACGGAAAACTTTTCCGTTAAAAGCATTTCCGGAAAATCATGCCAATCTAGACACAGCCAGAGTGTGAAAGTGACAGAAATTCACATTGCTGCTTTAGGTATGCTGAGCATGTTCAGGCATGGGAACAGCTGCCAGTGAACTTCCTTCATCTTGAGCCCTATTGTGTCCCCACCCCCCATATGTGGAAAAAGGTACAGAGGGGTAGGGAAGGAGGCATCCTGATTTCAGCACAGCAAGCAAGCAGCAGGCTCCCAGCAGGGATCTCTAAGGCAGAGGCCATGAGCAACATGGCAGTGGGGGGAGGGGCAGCTAAAATGTGAATACTTGATAGCCTCTTGGCCAAACCAATCAGGATCTCCTGTCAGAGGCTCAGGATCTACCAGAAGATCTTGAACTACTGGTTGGGAACCACTGATTTAAAGAAAGAGAGAAACAAAGACTGCATCTCCTAGCCACTCTCCAGGAGAGGCAGATCTAGCCACTTCCCATGGATCAGCAGAGTTGGGGGAGGACGGGAGGATAGAAGGGTTAACATGCCCTCTCCCCTACCAAGGTAGGTGAGCAGGCACATGAAATCCAGTCAAGCAGCTCTCCAGTCCAGTGGAGCACAGAGCCATCAGCTGCACCAGGGGGCTTATCGCTCTCCACATCCGATGACTCTCCTCTTCTGAGGACAAACTGCAATACATTTTCAGGAGGGAGGGTAGTGGAGGTTGCAAAGTTATTCCCAGGATGGGGGAGTGAAGGCCTTGAGGCAAGAAGGAGCTAGTGGAGGGAAGAAAGAAATGGATTGAGATCATAATCAGTGAGTTTTATGCATCCTCCCCACAGGCACTGGCCCTCAAGGGACAGGAGGGAGTTAAGCTACACAAAGACTCCCACACCTGTGTTTAAGCACTAGGTGCTGCAAACTAGGGGACTATGGGGGCTAAGGGCTGCAATAGTAGGGGACTGCAGGGCAGGGCTGAGGGGCACTGGCAGACTAAGGGAGAAGGAAGGAGTTACATGGGCAAGGAAGTGAGGCAGACTGAGCTGCAATTAAGCAAAACAGAAGGCACAGGTGTTTCAGAGCACTGCACTAGGGGAGGTGCTGCATGTCATAGACAGATAGATTAGGAAAGCTCTGTGGGATCCCCTCACAACTGGACTAGTAGGGGATGCTGCTGGTATACACAGTGGTGTTAGCAGAACTGTGGGAGGACTGCAGAACTGTAGCCAGTGTTAGAATAGCAGTTGGTGTTGCTGCTTCAGAATGTAAAATCTTTGGGGATGGAGGTGAAGGAGTTCATACCAGGCTCCAGGGGAATTGTCAATTAAGTTCCTCAGTGCAGAGCCCACAGTAAGAGCGGGACAGTGATTACAGACTGTGACAGGACACTATGGTTTCTACTGGGAGTCAGTGAGTGCACTTCAAGGTCTGAGTGGTCATTCCTCCTGCGGCACATAATCCATTACATCACTCTGTCCTGCTTAGTATCGGGAGGTTAAGAGGTTCTGCCAGAATCTGTTTTCTTGCCCCTCGTATGCATTCCACAGCAAGGCACACCTTTCTAGCTCTGTTTTCTCATGCCACATTCAAGGTCACCTCTACGGAAGGAACTTGGGGGAAAGGGCAAAGAAGAACAGAAATCTGACATGGGGCAGGAGCTTCAGCAAATAACTCCTTTTCAGCTCTGACACAGAGACAACATCCTGCTGCTTCTGTTACTGCAAGTGTCAGCAACTGGCTGATGCCTTCATGGTCAAATAACAAGCCTAAGACATGGTTATGCTAGTGTATGGCTTGTTTCTCTTTCTCCTTGCCTTGCTGTAGCAATGTGATGTAATGTGATGTAAGCTATTTGGATTTATGGTGATTTGTGAGCTATTGGAAGGTCATTTTAGAAGCTTTGTGCAGAGTTTGTTTCCACTGCAAACTCATCTTTCTCTTCAGCATTGTGCATGAATGCTACTTTCTTACCTTGACCTCTGCCTTTCTCTTCTGGGATCCATCTTCCCCTCTTGCCTCTGTTTAGCATTAGGACAGGTTTTAAAATATAATAGAAAGGGGCACTATCCAAGCCTATAGAAAAACTTAAAAAAACCAACAGTCTAGTGGCATCTTAACGACTAACAAAACATGTAGATGGTATCAGAAGCTTTCGTGGGCAAAACCCCTTCTCCCCCCTGCACCCACGTCACAACCCTCGCCCCCCCAGACTGTATACCCCCTCCAAGTTAGAATCCTTTCCTGCACCCATACTCTCTCCCATACCCCGCACCTCCTCCTCCTCCATCCCAACCCCCTGCTCCAAGTCACAACCCCCTCCTTTATCCAAACTCCCTCCCAGACCCCACTCCATCTTCTGCACCTTAGCTCCCTAACTCAAGTTTTCTTTTACACCCAACCTCCAACCCAGAACCCACAACTCCTCCCATTAATATTGCAGAAGAATGTGGACCTTTACCACTTACCAAATTGTTGGGGTGGCCCCCCATCAAAAATTATTGCCCACTCCTGCCGAAAGGTGGGAATGGGCAATAGGGAATGGATCATTGGTAATTACCTATTCTTTTCATTCCCTCTGGAGTACCTGATATTGGCCAATTTCCACTTAAATGTATCTTCTCTCAATTGAACATGAGACAGCTTGACTGAGTGGCTCAAGCACAGGACTATGGGTGAGTTCTCTCCCCTGAGTCCAGACAAGCATGACTTAGTCCCTGTTCCAACATTAAAACACCAGTAATACTCTGTAGCTGGTAGTGTGAGGAGAGGATTCCCCTCAGTACAGGTACTGCATAACGCACCCAGAGTAGTTCTTTGAAGTACCCTGCACCAGCCAAGGTAGTGGGCATGCTAATTGTACAGCAAGCTGAGGGCAAGGGGTGGGGAAGGAGTGAGATGGAGAGTGCAGCATGCCCTTAGCACACAGATTAATGACATTCCCAGTAGTGCTACTGCCCATAGGGCAACCTGGAAGTCTGCTATAGCTTAGACTCCCCCTTTCCAACAATGTTGCCCAAAGTGTCAGAAGCCCAGAGGTGGATTAAAGACACCTTAGCTCTGTACATTTGAGCAGTGAGTTCTGAATTGTGCCTCTTATTCTCAGGGATTCTCTGTCTGGTTCTGCCATAGTCTTCCCTGGTTGAGTTCATAGTCATAGAATCCTAGGGCTGAAAGAGACCTCAGGAGGTCATCGAATCCAGCCCCCTGCCCAAAGCAGGACCAATCCCAACTAAGCCATCCCAGCCAGAGCTTTGTCAAGCTGGTATTAAAAACCTGTAGGGATGAAGATTCCATCACCTCCCTAGGGAACCCATCCCAGTGCTTCACCACCCTCCTAGGGAAATAGTTTTTTCCTAATATCCAACCTAGACCTCCCCACTGCAACTTGAGACCATTGCTCCTTGTTCTGCCATTTGTCACTACTGAGAACAGCCTCTCTCCGTCTCTTTGGAACCTCCCTTCAGGAAGTTGAAGGCTACTATCAATTCCCTCCTCACTCTTCTCTTCTGCAGACTAAGGGTGTGTCTAGACTACATGCCTCCTTCGACGGAGGCATGTAGATTAGCCAGATCGGAAGAGGGAAATGAAGCCGCGATTAAAATAATCGCGGCTTCATTTAAATTTAAATAGCTGCCCCGATCTGCCGATCAGCTGTTTGTCGGCAGATCGGGGCAGTCTGGACGCGATGAGCCGACAAAGAAGCCTTTCTTCATCGGCACAGGTAAACCTGGTTTCACGAGGCTTACCTGTGCCGATGAAGAAAGGCTTCTTTGTCGGCGCATCGCGTCCAGACTGCCCCGATCTGCCGACAAACAGCTGATCGGCAGATCGGGGCAGCCATTTAAATTTAAATGAAGCCGCGATTATTTTAATCGCCGCTTCATTTCCCTCTTCCGATCTGGCTAATCTACATGCCTCCGTCGAAGGAGGCATGTAGTCTAGACACACCCTAAGTGAGCCCAAATCCCTCAGCTTCTCCTCATAGGTGCTCCAGCCCCCTAATCATTTTGGGTGCCCTCCTCTGGCGCCTCTCCAATGAGCCCACATCCTTTCTATACGGGGCGGGGGCAGAACTGGATGCAATACTCCAGATGTGGCCTCACCAGTGCTGAATAAAGGGGAATAATCGCTTCTCTAGATCTGATGGAAATGGTCCTCCTAATGCACCCCAATATGTCATTAGCCTCCTTGGCTACAAGGGCACACTTGACTCGTATCCAGCTTCCCATTCACTGTAATCCCCAGGTCCTTTTCTGCCGAACTGCTACTTAGCCAACCTCTTTGTATTTCATTTGAAAATTGGGGAAAAAACCCTACTTGCCCACTTCCCTGGGAACCTGGCTAACCCATGGCATGGCACAGGAGAAAGCCTCTTCTGTCTCCTTTCAATTGCTCCCCAATCTGTTTGTTGCAGCGCCTTCTCCCTCCCTATGTACTCTTCCCCTAACCCAAAGGGAGAACTTTGTTTGTACAGGGGAGCCAACTGTACCACAGGACAGAGCTGGCTGGCGCATGTGGCACAGGGCTCTGGAGTGTGCACTGTGGCACTCCAGCCACAATTCTAAAGGGCCTGGAGCTCTAGCAGCAATTGCCCCCTTTGCCTTCCCCGTGGACAGGCCTGCATTTGAGAAAGCAGCAGGAAAGTAAGCAGTGGGTCATGTACCAGATTATGGGGTAAGTAAGATGAGATACTAGGGGGTAAGCAGAGACACCAAGCAGTCCAAATTCATGTCTAACTTTCCAAAATATCATGAGATTATCTGTAGCATGATGAGAGGGCTTTTTAAAAATATCAAGCTCGTTTTGCTTGCCCTTTGTTTTTCAGTCAATGATTTCAAAATTTGACTTCACAACCAGGAGGACTAGAAATTTGATTTTTTTAAAAAGAAAGCTGAAATTCTGATGCTCTCAAATGGTTCCAGGAGCTGTTGCTTTAAGAAAACACTAACATTGTGAAATTGAAGATGAAATCATGAGAACTAGCAATGTCAAGATCCATTAGGGGTTTGGGAGGCCAGGGTACACAATGGTATGCAAACTTCCAGGTCTTGTGAGGTAGGGAGGGTGTTATGGGCATTTTTGTCTAGGGGATGGAGCAGGAGTCAGGCCTACTGGGCAGAGGGAGGACCAGAACTGGAGTCAGAGTCTGAATGCAAAAGCCCAGAGACAAGGCAGAATCAGAGCCAGGGATCAGAACTGGCAGTCAGAACTGAAGTATCTGGAGTCAGGGAGGCAGGAGCAGATTGCATCAGGATTGGAATGAAGCTGGTGCAGGGTAGGGTCTAGGTTGGATCAAGGTTACAGTCTCGATCTAGGCAGGAACAGATCTAGGATCAAGAGAAGCATCAGGAGGCAGAGAATCTGTAGGCTTGGGCATTGAGGAGCCAACAAGTTCCTGCTGCTGGATGTAAGAGCCAGCCTTTTAGCTTGCTCAGCCAATCAATCAGAGGGGTGTGCTAGGCAGCCTCACTGGCCTATGTGACCATCTTCCTGACAGCAGGGAACTCTGAATTGTGTTTGGGGACCTATTCAAACACTGTTAATGCTCCTACCCTAAAGTGAGACAACCATAGATTAAGAATGAGAGTCAGGATAATACCTTGCAGTTCTCCCATCCCAAAATACTTGGCAAATTGATATACAAGGATCTCTAACATGCAGCACTGAAACAAAACTTTCTCCACAATGAGACTCAGTAGACATATTCTGCAAATGATAAGTCTTTTTGCTTCTAGATCTCTTTTCCATTTGTGTGTCCAATCTCCCTGTGAGATAGGCCAGTATTGTATGTAGCTATATAGGGAGGAACAGTGCAGCTATCCAAACTGGTGTTTAGCCAAGATGGCTGGGGTAGTAACATTCTCAATGTTATGCAAAGTTCTGAGAGAGCTTTAATGCAATGAATATGCATGTTGAGGACTTCAGTTTCATGTCATACCCAACACATGCATCTCAGAAGAGGTCTTATGGTCTCAGGATGAAGGCCACAATGACAGCATAGGGCTTCAGTTAGGAAACGTATGAGTACAAAATCTTACTTGAGGGTGCTTGGAATTGAAGGCCCTGCATTCAGAGCATCTGTTTTGGAACAAGGCTACAGGGCCACAAAGGGTTAATTGCAATAGGCATGTAAGGCCCTGATTTGGGGTCTGTTGCAATGGAAGGGTCATGACATGGGCAAGGTGGCCCAGGGTTCTATACAAATCTTTCTGTGGAACCTGTGTCAGAATTGTTACGTTATGTACCTCAAGTTTGCCCTCTGTAGGTAAGTCTACACTAGCCACCCTAATTCAAACTAGGGTGGCTAATGTAGTCAATCGAACTTGCAAATGAAGCCCGGGATTGAAATATCTCGGGCTTTATTTCCATGTTCCCGGGCGCCGCCATTTTTAAATGCCCGGTAGCTCGGACTCCCTGCCCACGGCTACACGCGGCATGAGCTAGGTAGTTCAAACTCAAGCCCCTAATTACTCGAGTAATGGTAGTCCAAATTAGGGGCTTTAGTTCGAACTATCTTGCTTCATTTGCAAGTTTGAATGACTACATTAGCCACCCTCGTTCGAACTAGGGTGGCTAGTGTAGACATACCCTGTGAGATCTGAGAATAATGATGCTACTTCTCCTTTGTAAAGTGCTCTGAGCTCTATGGATAAAAGCATCACGTAAGAGGTAGGTATTGTTATTGCTAACAGTAGTAATTACTTAAAAAACAATGAATGGTCCTGTAGCACCTTAGGGTATGTCCACACAGCAACATTATTCGAAATAACTGGCATTATTTTGAAATTATTTAATCCATGTCTACACAGCAGGCAGTTATTTCAACATAATGACAACATTCTGTCAAGCTGGAGGACTTCTTACTTTAACTCCTGTAACCTTCATTGTACAAGGAGTAAGAGAAGTTGGAGGAAGAGTGCTCTGTTTCAAAATAAGTGCTGTGTAGACGCTTCCTATTTCGAAATAAGCTATGCAATTGATGTAGCTCAATTTGCATAGCTTATTTTGAGTTAAGCCCTGCTGTGCAGACATACCCTTAGAGAATAATCAAAAATATATAGATATGATACTATCCACATTTTTGGTTAGTCTCCAAGGTGCTACAGGACCATTTGTGTTTTTTTAAGTTTTTTTAGTTATAGGCTAACACAGCTCTCCCTCTGAGTAGTAATTACTATTATTGATATGTGGGCCACTGGAAAAGGTTGTCTGCTTTGGGCTCCCTTTGGACAGGTAGGAGGTTGGTGCAGAGTTGCTGCACAGAGTCACTGAGTGCGCTGGCAGGCCACTGCGTTCATTCCTCCCGGGCACAGCATCACTGACATTTTTCTGACAAGGTTTCTTTATGAATAGGCAGTTCTGCTGGATTCTGTCTGCATTTCCCTTGAGCCTGTTCCAAAGGAGAGCACATGATTTCACTTTTCATTCACTAAAGCATGCAAATCGTGGTTGCAATCTTCTTTCAGGCTACAATTAGGGTCAGATGAGTGAGGGCAGTAGAATGGTAGGGTCTGGGTGCCAAGGGGAACCTGGGGTATGTCTAGACTACAGGGTTTTGTCGACAGAAGTTTTGTCGACAGTATCTGTCGACAAAACTTCTGTCGACATAGAGTGTCTAGACACATTCAGTTCTGTCAACAAAGCAAGCTGCTTTGTCGACAAAACCCTGTAGTCTAGACGCAACCTTACAGGCAATAACACCTTCTGTCGACAGAACTCTGTCGACAGAAGGTGTTATGCCTCGTAAAATGAGGTTTACCAGCGTCGACAAAACTGCTGAGTTCTGTCGACGTTATGTCGACAGAACTCAGCGGTAGTGTAGACGCAGGTATAGTTTTGTCGACAAAAGTCCACTTTTGTCGACAAAACTCAGTAGTCTAGACACACCCCTGGTGTCTGTGACTGGTGGTGCAAGGGTTCACTTGAGATCTCGGCTGCTACCATAAGCTGCCTCTATATTAGTGAGCTCCATCACTGACACATTTAGATATCTCTTTCCAAAAAGGAAGAATTTCAGGGTTGAAAAGAGCTAAGTACACAAATAAATCTGTGTTTAAAATTGAAATCCTGATTATCAGAGTGATTATTCTTATTTAAAGTTCATTATTCTAATCACATTCTCCAAATAGCCATTGAACAGTATAATTTAACTCAAATTTACCTTCTGAATTAGTTACAAAATTGAAATCACTCCAGTTTCCTTCTACTTGGAGAAATTCCTCTTTCTCTTTCCCAGCTTCTAACTCTGTATTTCCTATATCTGCCATGCCCATGTGGTTATGTAAATGTTAGGGTGATGAAAAAAATCTCGTTTCTGGGAGTTGTATCTTTAATTATAAAGGGTGAGATCCTGGATCCACTGAAGTTGATGGTAAGACACTCACAACTGTGAAACATTTCAAAAATAGCTGGTATGCAGATTTTGCCACTGTGCACTCCCACCTTATGTTTGTTCTTACTTTATTTAGTTGCTTTCCTTACTCCTTAT
The DNA here is from genome assembly GCF_052426305.1 of Pelodiscus sinensis. Taxonomy (NCBI): domain Eukaryota; kingdom Metazoa; phylum Chordata; order Testudines; family Trionychidae; genus Pelodiscus; species Pelodiscus sinensis. The sequence goes on along the minus strand of NC_143052.1, from coordinate 141,811,906 downwards.
CATGCAACAAAAGACTGAATGGGAATGTTCTGCTATCTGTGGATGGGAAATAGAACCATTTTAATTAGGCAAATGAAAGTATTTTAAGAAAGAGGGCCTCCCACTTGTATGTCATTAAAATGCATTTTCAACATTGTTTGAAAAGGTAGATTGTATAAATGGTTGTACAGCAATAAAAAACCTAACCTTGCCAAATACTGTCACTCCTGGGACATACAATTTGTAAATTTCTCTACTTGTGTGTGCATCTCTGTCTATATCGCCTTCTCTTTCATACCTGGAGTGCTCTCATCTCCTCCTTCGAAATGTTTCCTATACAATAATTATAAAATAATAGCCAGCAGTTAATACTTCTCAGCTATAAATGAGATATAAAATGTGCACCATATGCTGAACTTCTAAAATATCTTTTTATATTTGGCCCAAATATTCTCACAGCACCATGGTAGAACACCATTCTGGAATATGTATTCTTCCCACCGTATTATTGACAGTGTGACCTCTAAATATCTAATCTAATCTATATGTCTTGGAATTTGTACTATGCTCATCAGTGTGATACCTGTGCTCAGATACATACTAAGTTTGTTTACGTTTGCCTCATAGCTTTGCCCCAGGATACAACTAGCATGGGTGTGGAGGTGGTGATTGTTTTTTGGGAGGAAGTGAAAGGTTGTGGGGTTTTTTTTGTTTTTTTTGTTTTGGTGGTTGCAGGGTTGATCCTTCATTCCAGAGTGCACAGAATCATAGAGGTAACCAAGTTCAAATTCACTGTATGTTGTAATATTACACTTTTGCCCTGAGACCTTCTTATCCTAGTATATGACAACTGACCTCAAAACTCTCCATTCTCACCATAGTTAAAAGGTGTGTCCCTGGTATTTTTCCATTAGAATACTTATTTATAACTTTTTAAGGTTGTCAAATAGTGCATAAACTAAGCATGCTGTTATTAAAAGCATGCTTTATTTATATAATAATGTTCATATCAATGGATCTTGAAATACTTTAGAGATGTAGTAAAAGTGTTACAGAAATTGCACGCATAATAGTGCTGTAAGATTAGCTAACAGATAATAACAGAAATAATTATAATATTTGCTTGGTAGTATAAATCATAGTTATACTGGAAAATGGTATACCCCTATGGTTTGTTTGTTTAGGTTTTTTTTTTTTTGCTAATAACTTTTAAAGAAATATTCTATTTGTGTTTCCTCTTGGAAAAAGAGCATACTAGTCTCTATCTTCAAGTGTGAAGGAGATGTGCAAGAATATTGTAATTACCAATCCATCAAGTTCATTGTTCATATGATAAAATTATTAGAAAAAATTGTTGAGAAAAGATTTTGTAAGGAAGTGGAGCTCCAAGTAGGTGACAACCAGTTCAGGATATAGTATTTGAAACCTGAATATCGCGAAAGCGGCAAGGAGTCCTGTGGCACCTTAATATCGCAGAAGTACAAGGAGACATGCAAGGAATTGCAGTTAGTGTTTATGGCTTTAGGGAAGGCTTACAACAGAGTTCCTAGAGAACAGCTACGGTGGTGCCTGCAGTTGAACAATTGGCGAGCATATATGTTTAGTCTATCATGGACAAGAACAAGTCTAGTGGAACACTAGTGAGAAGAAGCTTTGGCTGAAGTGAAGCATTCTCTATGGCTACGTCTAAACTACCCCCTCTGTCAGCAGAGGGATGTAAATTAGATGTATCAAAAGTGCAAATGAAGCCAGGATTTAAATATCCCATGCTTCATTTGCATAATGGCGGCCGCTGCTTTTTTCCAAAACGGGGCTTTTAAAAAAAACCCGGCAGTTTAGATGGGGCATTTTCAACAGAAATGCCCTGTTTTGACAGATCCTGTACTCCCCATAATTGTTATTTTTTAAAAATTATTTTCTCTGAAATCTGAACTTAAACTACACCCTGACCAAGAAAGTTGGGCCTTGACAAAAAATAATGGACGACCCCAGGGCTATGCAATGAAATAATAGAAGCTATTATGCAGGAGGCAAAGATGAGTTTGTATTGACTGAGATGATTGAGTCACATGAAACAACAAGACACAGGATATATTGGTGAAAGAGAACAAGGTATAGTGGTCACAGACCAAAGATCAAAGGAAGACCCAGAAAATAGTAGTTCAGAACACAGCAGGAGAATATGAAGAAGCAGGGATGACTGGTGGGGGATGACATGGGTGGAGGGGGCACTGGCCATATGACATCCCCCATCCCAGGGAAGGGCTGAACAACCCCTACACCCTGGGCCCCACCTCCCCCATCCAGTCTCTGACTCCTCCCCACCTCTTCCCCCAACTGATGCAGCCCGGAGAACTAGCAGGGCCAGGGGCCTGGCACCAGGAACAGCGGTCTCTTCTCCTCACCGGCAGTGGCATGGGAAGCAGAGCAATGTGGCAGCCCCAGCTCATTCTGCTCCCCTGGCTGTGTTGATCAGATTCTCACCGGTGAGTGTGGGGCCAGTCCCGCCCCTCCCAGGAGTGATACGCTGGGAGAGTAGAGAAAACCGGAGCCGCAATTAGTATGCTTCTTCCACTGCTGCCAGTGGGAAGGGGGGGGGGGCAGTTGGACACCTGCTGCAGGCACCAAACCCCCAGCCCCTCTAATTCCCTCAGATACCCAGGGACTCTGGCCCTGCCAGCTGCTACCAAGCCCTTTATCCCTCCAGCCCATGGTGTTTGGGGGGGACATGTGCACCTTCGTTCCCTCTACACATCACCCCATGAAGAAATTTGATATCAGCATGAAAGATGAACACAAGAAGAACTCTTGGAGACAAAGACAAAAGCGACTGACCCTAACTGAGAGGACAAGGCAAAGAAGATCCATAGAGGCTGAAAATTTCCATTATGGTATGTAACTTGGGGAAAATCTCCTGTGTCGTTTTGGAATTCTGTGTGTCCAAATACTGTAAAAAAGAGAGAGAGAATATTTCCACACTTTGTTTCCCACACGGATAATGAAAGTCTATACAATGCCAGTAGGTAGTATAAACCAATTCATAAACATATCTCAGATATTATATTTAGATTTGATTACATCATCTCAAAAAGGACATAGATTAAAAAGTTTCAGAGAAAAGCAGCAAAATTAGGATGGTAAAAGCCATAGAAAGAAAGGTTTCCACATGAAGAGAAGTTTGGGGGAAAAAACAGGCAGTGATGTTTTAGAGATGAGATCTGTTATGACAGGAAACAAAATGTGGCTTGGATAAGCCAATAATGTTATTTGTTAATGGCAGAAATTGGAATAGCAGATTAGATGGCTATTAACTGAGCATTGACCAGGAATTAATGTTTATCTGTGATTGATACATCAGTTATAAAAATTAACATATCAATCGCAGGACATAGGGAGTTAAAGGGGAAAAGTTGCTATTAGAATGACTCTTGCCTCATGAGCTAAAAACTATAACTTCATGATAAATTTGACAGAGAGGAAGATGTGAGTGAAGAGACCGCATTTGTTAAGCATGTCTCTGGATAAACTCAGTGACTCCAGAGAATGTAGTGTGGAAAAATGTCCTTGAGTGAATGGAGGACGCCCAGATGGAAAAACACACTAGTCTCTCTCTAGACACTGGGTCTGGATGATGGGCCCATGGAACAGGCCATCAATCATTTACCTACAGTATGTTTGGGGCAGCCCCAGTAGATTTGCCATGTATTCCACAACTTTAGAATTAGAAGCTGGGAGGTAATGAGGACCCCCAATGCCAGCCACCCAACCGCTTTCATGAGGAATTGAGCACCTGGGAAGTTCAGTGCATTACAGGAAGAGGAACCACAAGTCCCTACTACGGTACCACATAGATTTGGGAAGTGAGGAGTGACTCCATCTCAGCAATAGACATGACAGTCCATATGCAACAATCACTTATAATCAAGCATCCTAACTTTCTTTCCTTCTAGGTATACTTGATCCTGCCTCAGCGTGGGGGGATGAACTAGATAACCTCTTGAGATCTCTTCTAACCCCACCTTTATATGATTTTTTCAACTCTCCCATCACCCTCAGAGAGCCCCCAACTCAACCCTGTGTCCTCCCTGCTAGTTCCCTCACTCTCACCAAGCCTTTCCTTCAAACATTTACTCCAAACTGAAACCCCTCCTTGCTATGGTACCCTAACCCAGGAGGCATCTGATTAGGAAGGAGATGGATTGCATGGTGTTCTTGGGTCCAGGCAAAGTTAGGAGGGTTTCTAAGTGGATCAGGGAAGGTGTGGGACCCTTACTGGATGAGGGAGGTAACCTAGTGACAGATGATGTGGGAAAAGCTGAAGTACTCGATGCTTTTTTTTGCTCCTGTTTTCACAGACAAGGTCAGCACCCAGACTGCTGCACTGGCCAACACAATATGGGAAAGAGGGGGCAGCCCTCCGTGGAGAAAGAACAGATTAAGAACTATTTAGAAAAGCTGGATGTACAGAAATTCATGGGGCCAAATCTAATGCACCTAAGAGTACTGAGAGAGTTGGCAGATGTCATTGTCCATTATATTTGAAAATTCATGGAGATCGGGAGAGATCCCAGATGAATGGAAAAAGGCAAATGTAGTGCCCATCATTTAAAAAGGGAAGAACAATCTAGGGAACTACAGACCAGTCAGCCTTACCTCAGTCCCCGGAAAAATCATGGAGGGATTCCTCAAGAAATCCATTCTGAAGCACTTGGAAGAAGGGAAAGTGATCAGGAATAGTCAACATGGATTCACCAAAGGAAAGTCATGCCTGACCAACCTGACTTCTATGACAAAATAACTGGCTCTGTGGACATGGGGAAGTCAGTGGATGTGATATACCTTGACTTTAGCAAAGCTTTTGATACGGTCTCCCACAGTATTCTTTCCAGCAAATTAAGGAAGTATGGATTGGATCAGTGGACTATAAGGTGGATAGAAAGTTGGCTAGATTGTCAGGCTTATCAGGTAGTGATCAACAGCTCAATGTGTGGTTGGTGGTTGGTTTCAAGCAGTGTGCCCCAAGGGTCACTTATGGGGCTGGTTTTATTAAATATCTTTATTTTATTAATGACCTGGATGAGGGGATGGATTGTACCCTCAGCAAGTTCACAGATACAGGCTGGGGACTGACTGGCTAAGCAGCAGTTCAGCAGAAAAGGACCTGGGGATTACAGTAGATGACAAACTGGATATGAGTCAATAATGTGCCCTTGTAGCAAAGAAAGCTAAAAGCAAATTAGCATAGGAGGAGCATTGCCAGCAGATTTGGAGAAGTGATTTCTCCCCCTTATTCGGCACTGGCGAGGCCACATCTGGAGTATTGTATCTAATTCTGGGACCCCATTACAGAAAGGAAGTACTAGACGCATTGCAAAAAGTCCAGTGGAGGGCAACAAAAACTATTAGAGGGCTGGAGCACATGACTTAAGAAAAGAGGCTGAGGGAATTGGTCTTATTTAGTCTACAGAAGAGAAGAGTGAGGGGGGATTTGATAGGAGCCTTTAACTACCTGAAGGGGAATTCAAAAGAGGATGGAGAGAGGCTGTTCTCAGTGGCGACAGATGACAGAATAATGAACAATAGTCTCAAGTTGCAGTGGGAAGGTCTAGGTTGGATATTAGGAAAACCTATTTCCCTAGGAGGGTGGTGAAGCACTGGAATGGGTTACCTAGGGAAGTGGTGGAATCTCCATCCCTAGAAGTTTTTACGTCCCGGCTTGACAAAGCCCTGGTTAGGATGATTTAGTTCAGCTGGTCTTGCTTTGGGCAGGGGGTTGGACTTGATGACCTCCAATCCTATGATACCATGATTCTATGGTTCTATGATTATGGATAATCTGCAGGCTAGGAGAATTGGTGACAGTTTCAGGCATTGGATAAAATGTCACATAAGACTTACATTCCAGGTAGGACAGATCAGGAAAGATTTGTCTCCTACATAGTAAGGTGTCCAGGGCATGGATTGTCTGGGTATATTGTTGGATGCTTTCTTCTTCTGAAATCATTGGTCATGGTTGTAAGAATTACACCTGGAGTCAAATAAATATTCATTCCAGACTTGTGACAGGAGTTATACTTTATAATCTTTTGTAACCCTGAATACCTAAGGTATCTAACACCAGGAAATAAATCAAACTCAAATATGATTTTTTGTAACCTATATTTTAAATAATCTTCTGTACCAAATGATTGGAAGATAGCTAATCTGAATGTTAGGAATAATTTTAAAAGGGATAGAACATCCATCCATGGTATATCCGCATCTTAAATACTGAAAGCAGATGTGGTCACCTCAAAAAAGATATATTGGCATTGGAAAAAGTTCAGAAAAGCACAACTAAAATTGCTAGAATTTTGGAAGAGCTGCCATAATGGAAAGATTAAAAAGCCTGGGACTTTTCATTTTAGAAAAGAGGAGACTAAGGAGAAATGTGATAGAGGTCTATAAAATCATGACTGGCTTGGAAAAAGTGAATAAGGAAAAGATATTTACTTGTTCCCATAACACAAGAACTATGGGTCATCAAATGAAAATAATAGGCAGGAGGTTTAAGACATACAAAAGGAAGTTTTTCTTCCTGCAACTCATAGTCATCCTGTGGAACACCTTGCTAGAGGATGTTGTGAAGACCAAGACTATAACAGGGCTCAAAGAAGAACTAGATAAATTCATGGAGGATAGGACCATCAATGGCTATTAGCCAGGATTGGCAGGAATGGTCCCTAACTTCTGTTTGTCAGAAACTGGGAGTAGGTAACAGGGAATGGATCACTTGATGATGGCCTATTCTGTTCATTCGTTCCTTCTGGGGCATCTGGCATTGGCCACTGTCTGAGGTCAGGATACTGGGCTAGATGGAGCTTTGGTCTGATCCATTATGTCTGTTCTTATATTCTTATGTAAATCATAATTCTTATGTTATAAAAGTTTCAATTGTCCATCTAAGATCTAGAAACATTAGAAGTAACATATAACCAGTTGGACCCACAAACAGCAAAAGGCCAAAGACATCTTACTGAAACTGCTAATTTATGAAATTTACTTATTGAAACAAGTCAGTAAATATTTGCAAATGCTGAAAAGGGTCATAGATATTTGGGTAGGTTTGCAATTAATTTATGAGCAGAAACAAGGGCCAAATTTGTTTGATAATTTTATTTGCAATGATTAATTCACTAAGTTCCAGCAGTCAGTTAGCATGATGATGCATGAAGAAGAGCCAACCCACTAGGATTTTAAAGCTTATGTCATATGATGAAACTTCTAGGAATATGTACCAAAACTGGCAACCCTAACTGCAACTATTGAATTTTGATAAACTTAAAAAACAACAAAAGGTCTAGTAGCACTTTATAGACTAACAAAACATGTAGATGGAATCATGTGCTTTCGTGGGCACAGCCCACTTCTTCAGATGACAGGAGTTTTGAGTTTAGGATGTGCAGATTGGTGGCTCTATGGTTCCATCAGGAGCAAAAATATATTTGAGTCAGTGTAGTTGGCCCAGGTATAAGTCAGACACAGTGGTAGCAGATATGTTGAATAAGAAAGTGCCATTTTTAAACAGCTATCATTTTATGGACCTTAACCACACTTTGAAGACAAACATGATAAAACCATGAGCTGGTACTCTCATCACCCCACTAGAGGGCAGTAAATCACTTCTTGGTGCAGCAAAGAGAGGGGTTGCAAGGAATATGAACTGGTATGCCATATTGCAATCTGCCACCCCTGAGCTGTCATCTCATTGGGTCTTATAGCTATGTACGTCAGAGCAAGACACTTGGACTGGATACTTCCATAAATAACTTCAGTACAGTAGGGAGGCATGTTGGTGAGTCTGTAGTCAGTGTCTGTAACTCTGTGAGTCAGCCTGAACGAGGTTTGTAGAATACTAGACTGTGCGGTGCTCCCTACCACTATGGTGAGGCATTAAAATCAATACGGAATCAGGGAGAAGCCCCTACTAAGCCACCTTCAAATATAGAACTGTCTAGTATTATACTATGTTATTACTTCAGTGCTGACTCTGACATGGGTGCTCTCTATTGCATCACTAGCACTACCATTTGCAGCATCCCCAAAATACTAAAGAAACTAAAATACTGAAATACAATGAATAAAAATCATTTGCACCACAGCAATATGAAAATGTAAGGCTTATTAGAAGCTGCAGGGGGCTGATTACCTGGAGAATTTCTGGAGTCATATCTATGAAAGGAGAAAACAACCTATTCAATATCTTCCTATCTCAAACCCTATCCTCCCAAGCTCCCAGCCCAGGGAAAAGTTTGTCCTTACAATCTATTTTCCAGCACTTTGTCCAGTCTAGTTTTAAACAATTTAAGTAATGGCACTTGCCCCAACTAATTTAAGAAACTATTAATAGATTGTATATAATCACTGAGAAAAGGAGCTCGAAATGCTCTTACTTTTATCAGCATCAGGGAAATTAAACACCTGTGCATCCTATGAATCTCCCAAAGAGCTGATCTCTGAAATTGAACATTCATGGATAAAAACAATCTCCTACTCAAATTGGAAAGCACAAACACTTAACATTTGACTGCGATAAATATCAACCCTAGGAGAGCTGGGGTTTGGATTTTGTTTTGTTATTTTCTTTGTAAAATGTTTACCCTTTTCTCATGTTCCTAACTATTCTGTTGGCGTGACAGTTCAAAGCTTTTTTACAAAATTGATTTTTTTTAACTCTCAACAGACCTTAAGATTATTGTCTTAACTGCAGCTAGACTAAGGTTTTTTGTTTGTTTGTTTGTTTTTGCCTTACTCTGCAGCATGTGGCATGGATTACTTGCAGGTTTAAACTAAAAGAAAAGGGTGAATTCTCTGTAGCTTGAAGTCTTTAAACTATGAGTAGAGGATTTCAGTAACTGAGCCAGAGATTAGGGGCTTTTTCAAGAGTGAGTGTGTAAGGTTCTGTGGTCAGACTAGATGATCGTGATGGTTCCTTCTAACCTTAAAGTCTACAAGACTACTTTGGAATCTTGTAATTATAGCTTCATCAAATTCCTCTAGGATTTTCAATTGGATACAAGTTGCTTCTTCAAGTCCTAACCTAAACTGTTATGTATTTGGCATTGTTCAACTGCTGCCAGACTCCATGTCAGGATAGTTGCACTTTACTGGTGGTTGGTGAAGTGAATGATCTATGTGCATATACCACTCTTGGACCCCTCAAGATGAAATTTTGTAAATAAAGTATTATTAGCATGCTTGTCTTAGAATCTCTAAAAAAACTTTAAAAACAGCAAATAGTCCTGCAGCACCTTAGAGACTAACACAAAACTGTAGATGGTATCATGGTATCATGGGTACAACCCACTTCTTCATATGAATGGAGTTAAGGGATCTAGGTTGCAGGCTTTGTACACTACATTGTTTTGGTTTACTGCAATACATATTTTATGCTTTGAATATTTTTTACAGGAGCATAACGTGACTTGATGCTTAAATAAGCTGCTATAACTTGATTGAGGTACTATTGTGTTGTAACACTATCCTCTATCATGGTAAAAATTGCAGTGTAAATCAAAACCTGAAGAAATGATCTAAATAACTTATAGGCTGCACTTTCACTTGTTTTCTGAAGGTGGCACCATATCCCTGACTGTCTGAAACATTCCCTTGCTTATACAGTGCTCACTCTGGAAGGGCTCTCTCTCTCTCTCTCTCTCTCTCTCATGATTTGTGAAATAGCCACCATCTAAAAGGAAACTTGTAAGAGGTGTGAGATGGAATGTGCTGGTGATTTTGATCACAAACAAAATAAATCCTGTTTCAAGCAAGTTGAAGATGAAGGAGAAATTCAGAAAGGAGGGGAACAAGAGAATGTGAAAGAGGAAGTAAAAGAAAGAGGGCTCTAGAAAGTGGACAGAGCACAGGACTGGGAGCCAACAGCCCTAATCATGCTTTCTCCATACTCCATACTCTCAACCTGATCTAGGGCAAGTCACTTGACTTTACAGCACCCCAGTTTTTGCAAGTGCAGAATGGGTGTGACTATGCCACAGAGATGATGTGAATATTAGTCAAATGACTGCTCAGTGCTTTGAAGATGTAAAACCTGTTCTAAGTGCAAGGTATTGTTATGGAGACAAAGAGCCTCCTGTGTCTATCAGGTGAGTGGCATGGATTGGGGAGAAAAGTTAAAGTTACATCTAAGTAAACCACAAAAGAATGTAAATTTACCAAAATTAGAATCTATTCTATGCTTTCATCACAAGCAAGTTCTGCTAATACCATCAGTTACTACATGGTCTGTTCTGTGTTTAACAATGATCTAAGTTTCTTCAGGAGCTATAAGAGAGACTCTTGCAGCATATAGATCAGTGGTAACCAACCAGTAGATTGAGATCTACTGGTAGATCTTGGAGCCTCTGACAGGTGATCCTGACTGGTTTGGCCAAGAGGCGATCAAGCACAGCACTTTAGCTGCCCTTCCTCCCACTACTGCTGCACATCTCCTGCCCTTTGCCTTGGAGCTATTCCCCTCAGGAGCCTCTGCTTTCTGTTCCGGGCAGGGGAGGGAGATGAGGGGTGCTGATATCAGGGTGCCCCTCTTTCCTTCTTGTATCCTATCTCCACAGAGCAGAGAGGGGGCACAATAGAGCTTGGGATGGAGGGGGTTTGCTGGCTGCCTTTGGGAGTAGTGCAGGGCCAGGACAGGGGTGAGCCTGCCTTAGCCCCACTGCACCACCACCCAGAAGCCCCGTGAGGTAAGCAGTGCCCAGCTGGTGCCTACATCACAAAACCCTACCCCAGGCATGAACCCCTCCTGCACCCTAAGCCCTTGCCCTAGCCCTGAGCACCCCTGCATCCTAACACCCTCCCAGAGTCTGCACCTAGACCCTCCTCTGGCACCCCAACTGCCTGCCCCAGGCTTAGCTCAGAGCCCCTCTCGCACTCCAAATCCCTTAACCCAAGACCAGAGCCTGTACCCCAACCCTCTGCCCCTGCCTGGGGAAAGTGAGGGAGGGTGGGAGAGGGAGGGAGGATGGAGTGAGTGTGGGCAGGGTCTCGGAGAAGGGGTGGGAGGGAGGCGGGGCAAGGGTATTTGAGTTTGAGGTAGATCTTGGATTGCTCTTGAATTCAAATAGTGATCTCGTGCTTAAAAAGGTTGGAGACCATTGATGTAGCTACACATAGCTTCTTCCGTAGATGAATAGCCTCCTTCCCTCTACAGGCCTGTACACAGGAATTTGTGTGGGGTAGTGGGTGTGAGCCATGGGAGGTGCTGGTGGCTGCCCCACCCTGCCCCGGCCTCGCTCCTGGAAGCGGGGAGGGGAGGAAAACAGCCCCAGACTTCCCTCAGCCGTCTGGCCAGAGCATGGGGGTGGGAGACTGGGGCAATGTGCTGCTTCTGCCTTCTCCCGGCCAGCTGGAGCACTGGGAAAGGGAGGCTGGGGCAACACAGTACCCATGCTCATGCTTACTCAGAGGAGCATGGAGGGGAGTGTTCACACCTGCCCTGCGTACTGGCCTGCTCTAGTAATATCCTCCATCATGCCCATTAGCTGCTCGTCACATTGCAGATTCTTGTAGGAAAATAAACCCTTTCCTCTTTGGAGTAATATTTGAAACATCTCTTCCCTCTTGCATTTCTTCCATACTCCTAGGGAGATGTATGGACAGTGAGTGAAAGGAGAAAGAGAGAAAGAGAGCTCTCATTCTGGCTTGGAACCAATCCTGCATTCCTTGGGCACTCAAAAATCCCACTGAAGTCAACAGGAATTTTGTGAGAAGAAGGAAAGCAGGGGTCAGAGGCATTTAGTGACAAAAGGAATCCATACCCTATAGTGAATGACTCATGTTAATTTAATTTGCATATGCTGGCATCAATGATATTTTTATTACAGTCAAGACAATAAAACTGCCTCCTCCATTGGCCTCAGTTCCTATCGGTGGTCAATATCCAGTGGCACAGGCTCTAGTATTCCTCTATCATGCTGCAAGCAGACATGATCCTGATGTTGTCTTATGACAACACTGAAATCGATTTTAAGAGACAAGGGTCCAATTTGCTCTAGGATAGTACCTGGCACTCAGGTTGGCTGTAGAGTATTCTAACTTGGGTATAGAATAGGCCCTTTGAGCCCAATAATTAGCCTCTCAATACCCCTGAGATTAAGGGAAATATTTTACTGCTGAGAAAACTAAGGCACAGCAAAGGGAAATGACTTGTGCAAGGTCTTCCGTGAGTCAGTGTCACAGTTAATAGTAAAAAGTAAAACTTTTGACTCCCAGTCCACTGATGTAAAGCTGCGTTTCCTCTCACTGGAATGGAAAACAGTGGGATTGATTAGCTCCTATAGTGCAACTCCACATATAGCAAGACTGGATGCACGAAAACAAGAATGGGAATAGCTGCTCAGTTAGTGCTCCATATGACTTATGAATAGGCTGCAATTGGTGGTGGTGACAGATGCACACCCTGTGTAGAAGACTGCAGAAGGACTGTTGTAACCATGGCAAGACAACATGGCTACGTCTACACTGGCACCCTTTCCCGGAAATGCTTAAAATGGAACAGTTTTCCGTTATAAGTATTTCCGGAAAAAGCGCGTCTACATTGGCAGGATGCTTTTCTGGAAAAGCACTTTTTCCGGAAAAGCGTCCATGCCAATGTAGATGCCCTTTTCCGCAAAAAAGCCCCGATTGTCATTTTCGCGATCAGGGCTTTTTTGCGGAAAACACTATTGTGCTGTCTACACTGGTCCTTTTCCGGAACAGTTTTCCAGAAAAGGACTTTTGCCCGAACGGGAGCAGCATAGTTTTTCCGGAAAAACACTGACAATTTTACAGTAGATCGTCAGTGCTTTTGCGGAAATTCAAGGGGCCAGTGTAGACAGCTGGCAAGTTATTCCAGAAAAGCAGCTGATTTTCCGGAATAAGTGGCCAGTGTAGACACAGCCCTTGACTAAACAGCATGTTCTCAGTGGTCAGTGGGATTTTACAGTTCCTCTTAACTTGTAGCAGACGTGAGCAAAGGACCATTCTCTGGCCTTGTTGCAAGTATCTCTGTTTTTCATTTGCTTCTCGACAAAACAGTACCATCTCTACGGACTTACCTGTGCTGGTCCACTTGCTTACAAGGCCAGGATTGTTCTGGGTTTGCTGTACACAACACTGATTGTGCCTCCCACAAATGACAGAGGATCTGAATGTGTGCCAGCACACAATCACCATCCACTCTTGTCATTACAGCTTGCTCAGGGCATTGTGTTGTGTGCCACCTTGCCAGGACATCACTGTTATATTTGCTCTGCAGCCTATCTTCACCCATAAAGGCCTTCACAACTTTTTGTCTGGCAACCAGCGTTGGCCTCTACAATGTTCTTGCATGGTGTGGCCAGCTTCCATCTATTGTCCATGCTGCTAATTCGCCTTTACCACATCCACTGCTGTAATTAATAAAAATGCCCTCTTGCAATGTCTGGCTGTTGCATCTCACAATGCCCTCCAATGGCTGAGCCACAAAAAAAGGGATAAGAGATCTACAATTATTGTTGGAATTCTTATTTAGCTCAAGTGTGTTTGGAGCTGAATAATCAGCTCCGTGTGTGTGTGTGTGTGTGTGTGTGTGTGTGTGTGTGAGAGAGAGAGAGAGGGTATGTCTACACTACCCTCCTAGTTCGAACTAGGAGGGTAATGTATGCATACCGCACTTGCTAATGAAGCCCGGGATTTGAATTTCCCGGGCTTCATTAGCATAAGCGGGGAGCCGCCATTTTTAAATCCCCGCTGCTTCGAACCCCGTGCAGCGCGGCTACACGGGGCTCGAACTAGGTAGTTCGGACTAGGGTGCCTATTCCGAACTACCGGTACACCTCGTTTCACAAGGAGTAACGGTAGTTCGGAATAGGAACCTAGTCCGAACTACCTAGTTCGAGCCCCGTGTAGCCGCGCTGCACGGGGTTCGAACCAGCGGGGATTTAAAAATGTCGGCTCCCCGCTTATGCTAATGAAGCCCGGGAAATTCAAATCCTGGGCTTCATTAGCAAGTGCGGTATGCATACATTACCCCGCTAGTTCGAACTAGCGGGGTAGTGTAGACATACGCAGAGAGAGAGAGAGCGAGAGAGAGAGAATGACTGAGCTAGTAAGTGTTTCTAGTCTGCAGATGTTATATATCAGTGGTCCCCAATCTTTTGGGGCTGCCGGGCACCCAGGGGCGGGGACACCCATACGCCGCGTACCCGGTGCCAGCACCACCCATACGCCGCGTACCCAGTGCCAGCACCACCCATGCGCCGCACTCCCGGGGCCGGCGCCGCTCCTGTGCCGTACGCCCAGGGATGGGGCTACTCATACGCCATGCGCCCAGGGCCGACGCCGCTCCTGTGCCACGTGCCCAGGAGCGGGGACGCCCATACGCTGCACGCCCGGGGCCGGCACAGCCCATGCGCCGTGTGCCCAGGTATGGGGCTGCCCATCTGCTATGTGCCCAGGGCCAGCGCCACGCCTCTGCTGCGTGCCCAGGGGCCGGCACCACCTATATGCTGCGTGCCTGGGGCTGGCACAGCCCTTGCGCCGTGCACCCGGGGGCGGGGCTGCCCATACGCTGCGCACCCGGGGCCGGAACTGCCCATGCGCCACCTGCCCGGGGGTGGGGCTGGCCCCGATCACTTGGTGGGTGCACAGAAATGGCCCAGCGGGCACCTCATTGGGGACCACTGCTATATATGTTTTTATCTGCTTTCATCCATAGCTGCATTGTGGACTCACTGCATTGTGGACTCACTTTGAGCTGTGTGGAACAGCATTGGGAAGGAATGTATACTGCTATCTGTTACCTAGCCACATCACCTTTTGAAGAAACCACATCATCACACTCCACTGCCCGCTCTTCACTATGACCTTGGGCAGCACGACGGCACTGCTTATACAATTACATATCTTTTCCCTCCATTGCTCAAAAGGGACACATTTTCCCTACACAACACAGGGAAAACCCCCAGAGAGAAAGAGACAGAGAGAGAGAGACAGACAGAGACAGAGAAAGGGTCCTTTCCCATTTCTGGCTTGTGGTGGCTGTACAGTCATCATGGGGTTTAACTATTTAAATTGGAGGTGTAACATTTACACATTAGAGTCCTTCTGATTGTTAGCTTGCAGGTATGACAGCCCTCCCTCACCCCACAGAGAGAATGCCAGCTATGCAACAAGAGCCAGTAAACCCAACAGAGGGGGTGGAGAGAGCAACTCAACAAAATGGGGACTTATCTGTCTATCTATCTTAGATATTTATAAGGTACCTCTCATATTGATATCTAAGAACCCTATCTAATTTCAGTCCTGGTTCACCTACCTCTCCCACTTTTCAGGAAAAGCAGGAGGGGTGTGCACTTTGATTTAATTATCCAAAGGCTACAGTCTCCCACCTCCAGCTCTCTCCAGGCCAGCATTAATCTCTGAGCCCTCACTGCAGTGAGTAATGAATGCTCCCTCCCCCCAAAATTCAGAGATTAGTAAATTCCAAGACCAGAAGGGATCATTGTGATCATCTAGTCCAATGTCCTACTTTCAAGTAGGAATAAGGGATCTTCCAGAAAAGGGCTTATTTTCCGCAAGATCCCGTCTAGACTGGAGCTTTTCTCCTGCAAAACCCCGAGCCGGAAAAAAGCGGCAGCCATGTTCATGCAAATGCTGCGGGGGATATTTAAATCCCCCGCGGCATTTGCAATTCCGAAGTGTCTCATTAGCATCCCTTTTCTGGAAAGGGGTGCCAATGTAGACACAGCCATATTGTCTGATAGTCACTAGTTTATCAAGCAATCCAGATTTCTCTGTGTCAAGGACTTCTCAATATTTAACACTTCACCAATTCTTATGTCATATGCAGTTTCATCAGTGATGATTTTATGCTTCGCAGTTATTTTGGAATAAGCTATTCCAGAATAGTTATTCCTAAATAGCTTATTCCAAAATAGCACATCTACACTGCAGGGAAGCCTCAAAATTAGTCTGAGGCAGGCTTCCCTAAGGTAGATGTGCTATCTTGATTTAGAGCCCCAGGAGACACCGGGGGAGAATAAGTTAGAATGGCCTTGGTGAGGGGCTATTTCGAAATAGCCGCAGTGGAGCATCTACACAACCCTTATTTCAAAACAGCTATTTTGGAATAGGCGTTATTCCTCGTAGAATGAGGTTTACTGATTTCTGAATTAGCCATCTGTTACTTCAAAATTATTTTGATATAATGGAATGGCTGTGTAGATGTTCACATTGTTATTTCGAAATAACACTAGTTATCTCAAAATAACGGTACAGTGTAGACATACCTTTCTAGGTCAGTTAGACTGCAAGATTCAGCGAATCCTAGGAGTTAAGAGATCAGAAAGACATGTTAGGTCACCTGCTTCAGCTCCTGCAGATGAATCCCTGTTCCTCCTTCCTTGGGTTATTTTGGTGATTCATTCACTTTCTTCCCCACAGCCTCCCTCTTTAGATTTTAGATTTCTGCTTCTGATGGTTCTGATTAATGTTCAATGCCAAGTCCTTCAAACTTTTCTCAGACAAAATCCCCACTGACTTGAATGGGAATATAGCCCAAGTAAAAACAAAGGGCCCAGTCCTGCTTCTACTGAAAAAAAAATGGCAAAACTCCCATTGTCTTTATGGATCAGGGTTTGACCCATAGTTTCTTTATTCTCAGGTAATAATCCGTACTCACCCAGCGTGGCTTCTGCTTATCAATATCCCAAGCTTAAACAGTCCCTTCGTGTTTCTTTCCAACTGGTAATTTCACTCCCCTTCTAAATACATTTTATTGACAAAACAAGGCAGAGAGAGGAACTAAGAGAGAATGCAGAAATGAAAAGAAGAGGAAAAGGAAGAGGGAAAGTCCAGAGGCTCAAGTCTTTCCGTACAAATATCTTTAAACTCTTCTCTCACCTCTTAAAAGATTTGGAGATTGACATGATTGTGTTTGTGTGTGTGTGTGCGCGCGCGAGCGCGTCTGAGAGAGAGAGAGAGAGAGGGAGAGGTGGGGACTTGGGATGAGGCAGGCCAGCTCCTTAAACACAAGCTATGTCTCTGATGTGATTTGCAGAGAGGAGAGTTGGGAGGTGTGGCTTACTTTGCATTGCCTTCCTGGCAGCTAGTATCTTTCAGGACACACTCTCACATGCTCACAGAGCTAGGTGCTTCTCTGCCTGATCTGCG
Organism: Pelodiscus sinensis; assembly: GCF_052426305.1. Classification (NCBI taxonomy): domain Eukaryota; kingdom Metazoa; phylum Chordata; order Testudines; family Trionychidae; genus Pelodiscus; species Pelodiscus sinensis. Next base: position 141,794,740 of record NC_143052.1, on the reverse strand, counting down.
TAGCTCTCTGTCTATTCCCAGGTTTCCCTGCTCAGATGCACCTCACCATAGGTGGCCGGGGTGGATAAGGAGGAAACATCTCTAAATCTTAGGTCTTAGAAATGAAAAAGACATAGTAGGAGTTGAAGACTTAGCTATTGTTCAGCAACTGTGCAGGGTCAGAGCACCTGAAGCATAGGATCCCAAGTGTCTGTCTCCATCAGACACTTTGGTGGTGAGTTATTTTGGAGAACAACTGGCTGCTCTTTTTGTCTTGTTTTATTCTGATGCGGGAGGTAGCCAGGATAGCCTACTATCCAGAGGGGTTACATTTTTCTTTCTAGAGAATGCATCTGAGCTAGCTTTGCACAGGACACTCTGGGCAGAGTGAATAAACAGTGAAAAGAGGTCAGCCCAGGGCCATTCAGTGAGTCTGCCTTAAATCTCTTTGGGTGAAGGCTGCTGGCTTCTGCTTTGGCATAGAAGGCTGCTCCAGCTGAAAAAAAGAAGGAGAAAGGAACAAGCAATGGGATTGCCTCTGCCTGGGAATAGGAAACCCTTTATCCAGCTCTGGAACAGGCTCCGCCACAAGTTACAGGGCAAAAAATCCTGGGTTCGTCGTCTGGATGAAATCCACATGCTGCAGCAGAAAAGGTACAGTGCCACTCACTTTCTTGCCATTCCTCCTACCCGTGCTCCTCTCTTTGTTGAAGCTTGTTTGTGTCCTTGTCCAGGCATTTCTGACTAACCTCCCCCGCCCCCCGGCCCTCTCTCTTTCATATTTTGTTTTTAAGGAGGAATATCTCTGGAGTTCACATTTTATCTCTGCTTGTTGGTGAGATGAGTTTAGTGGTTCTCAGTTTAGTCTGCATGAATGCACTGTATAGAACCTACTGCAGAACTGGGAACAATATGCAATTTCTAGAATAGCAGAGGATGTGGTAGACAGTGTTCCTTGTAAGTTGTGTGCTTGTGCAGCAACTCAGAAGAGATTCCAGTATGGCCCAATTGATTAGCAGAGCGCCCACTGCTAGATGTGTGCTTCTTCTGGTAGTGCAAATTCATACATGCCTCAGTGCACATAACAAAATTTATTCCAAATAGGATGGAAAAGATTAAAGAGAAAATCGGTTAAGACAGCGATGTATCGGCAGAATTGTGCACTAGAATAGCCAGGGTAGTGTCTGTAGGGCAGGATTGAAAGGACAACTGATTGGGGTTCACAAAGCTGTAACAACGGGGCTGTAGGATAGGTGTGGGGCCTTCTTACACATAACTGTGGGAAATAGAGCTTAAATAGGAGCTAGCCATTAGGTTGCTGAAAGTCAATATCAAGCTGCATGTAGGTACAAGAACTGAATGCGAGGATTTATTCATAGTGCCTGATACCCCCCGACCATTAGTACAATCTGTTCCTTGCTTTCTCAGGTACTGATTTCACTTGCTTAAAAATTTGCCGTTTATGCTTTTTCTCATGCTCCAATTCAGAAAGGTCATGTGGATATGGGAAGCATTTTTGTGCAAAACACCTTATGAAACATCAGCATGAAATGCATGTACTTCACTAATTGTGTGTATTCGTGCTTGTTTCAAAGGAATTGCTTCCTACTAAGGCCCTTTGTATTTCTTTTCTCTCTGAACACAACAGATCTAATTCATTGTTATCCTGTCCCTGCGCAGGCACTTGTGCCCCAGGGAATTAAAACACTATTGGATCAGATTCATGTTTTGCACCCACTAGGCAAAGGCAGAGGTGCAGAGCAGCAATGCGCCTGATCTTCCTCTCCAGGGTAACTTACAGGTGCTTGGAGCTTCTATCTGTATAGTGCCCATCACCGTAGTAAATATTGGATCTGGCCCTTTGCTGCAGTTTTGCTGCTTGCTGTATGCAGAGATGCAGGAGCATTTCAGCAATGGAGTGACGGGTGCACTGTGCATCTTGGTGCACTGTGCAGTTGTGAGATCTTTGGATAACAGACCTTACAGAGATGATAGTCTTTAGGCCAATATGTTTATACATTCACTTAGAAAGCTCTAGTATCTTTGGAGAGCTCATTTTTTATAATCACCTATTTAAGATCCCTTCATGCATAATTTCTGAATGTTCACAGAGATCCAAACTGACTTATCCCTTCCAAATGCACACATTGGATAGTTGTGATGGGATGTGGCCATTACTTCCTTTTTGATACCTGTTTGTACAGCTAATGTAACTTTCAAAGCAATATAAGCAACTCTAGCATAGTCTTCAGAGGAAGTTCGGGTATGTCTACAATACAGCACTAATTCGAACTAACTTAGCTAACTTAGCTAATTCGAATTAGTGCATCTAGACTTAAAAACTAGTTTGAATTAGCGTTTTGCTAATTCAAACTAGCATGTCCACACTGAGTGGACCCTGAACTGAGGTTAAGGATGGCCGGAAGCAGTGCTGGCAGGGCATCAGGTTAGGACTTAGAGCGTGGAGCTGCTGTCTCAGGCTAGCCGAGGGCTGTGCTTAAAGGGACCCGACCTCCACCCCGGACACACAGTTCTCAGGGGTTCCTCGCTTGCAAAGCAGTCCTGGCTTGGAGTGCCCTGAGTGCCCACACTGGGCACATCACAGCACTCGGCCATCAGCCCGGCTGCACTTGCCGCAGGCTGCCATCTAGAGGGGGGGGGGGGTCAATCAAGGGGCTTCAGGAGAGCTTCCACCCTGAGAAGCCCACAGAGCCACCCCAGTCCTCCCCATCGGGGGCTCGTACCCCATTCCTCCCTCACCTCCTTCCACTTACCCCTGCCTAGCCCCCCTTCCTGATGTACAAAATAAAGGACACGTGTTCAAAAATAGAAACTCTCTTTATTGAACAAAACTCGGGGAAACTGGGAAAAGGAGGTGGGAGAGGGGAAGAGAGAGGCTGGGAGAGGGGAGGGCAACTACAATGATGAGGGGTTTGGAACAGGTCCCATATGAAGAGAGGCTAAAGAGACTGGGACTTCTCAGCTTAGAAAAGAGGAGACAGAGGGGGGACAGGATAGAGGTCTATAAAAGCATGAGTGGGGTGGAGAGGGTGCATGAAGAAAAGTTCTTCATTAGTTCTCATAATAGAAGGATTGGAGGACACCAAATGAAATGAATGGGTAGCAGGCTTCAAACTAACAACAGAAAGTTCTTCTTCACAAAGCAAATAGTCAACCTGTGGAACTCCTTGCTGCAGAAGGCTGTGAAGGCTAGAACTAGAACAGAGTTTAAAGAGAAGTGAGATCAAGTGATGGAGGTTGGGTCCATGGAGTAGTATTAGCCAGGGGGTAGGAGTGGTGTCCCTGCGCAAAGTTTGTGGAAGGCTAGAGAGGGATGGCACGAGACAAATGGCTTGGTCACTGTCTTTGGTCCATCCCCTCCAGGGTCCCTAGGGTTGGCCGCTGTCGACAGACAGGCTACTGGGCTAGATGGACCTTTGGTCTGACCCAGTACAGCCATTCTAAGCTCAGGGCTCAGGGTCGGGGGTCTCACTGGACTACCTTGATTTTCATGGAAACCTGCTCCCGGGTGGCCAGGCTGGCAGCTATCCTGCCCTAGACGGCCACTTTCCTGTGCCTAGTGCAGAGGTCTTGGATGAGGTCCATGATCTCCGCACTAGACCAGGTGGGCGCCCGCCTCTCGCGGACCTGGGCAGGCTCCCGGGAGCCGCCAGCCTGGTCCCGAGAAGAGGCGGAGGGCTGGGTGGCAGCGGGTGGCTGGCTCATCCCGTGCCAGGTGCAGGGTCTGCTGGCTGGGTGCTGGCAGGCTTGCACCTGGCACGGGCAGTGTAGCCAGCCCGTGCCCCTTTAAGGGCTCCAGGGACGGGAGGGGGGCAGACGAGTTTCCCTGGTGGTGCCCACAGTGGCCACCAGGGAAAGCTGGGGAAGGCTCGGCTCCCACTAGTTCAAATTAAGTGGCTACACACCCCTTAATTCGAACTAGCTAATTTGAACTAGGCGTTAGTCCTCGTAGAATGAGGTTTACCTAGTTCGAATTAAGCGCTCCGCTAGTTCGAATTAAGTTCAAACTAGCGGAGCGCTAGTGCAGCGCCTATCAAAGTTAATTCGAACTAACGTCTGTTAGTTCGAATTAACTTTGTAGTGTAGACATACCCTTATACTGACATAGCTATACCACTAGAGTTCTTTCAGTCACTTTCCTCATGGAGAGAAACCCTAAATCTCATCTTAAAAACTTTATTCTCTCACAATAGTGGTAGTAATAGTAGTAGTGTGTGTTGGACCTCTCTGGTTCGGCACCCTTGGGACCTGACTGGTTCTGAACCAAAGAATTTGCCAAACCATGGGAGGTCAGTATGGTCAAGCAGCATTACCAACACTTCCACTGTTTACTGAGCTCTTAGAGACATGTAGGGGTAAATTAGAGCTAAATAACAGCACAGAACACTGAGAGCCAGAACTGGTGGCTGTAAACAAGCTTTATGGTACTACAGGACTCTTGGCCACACCCCTGATAAGTAGACATCCAGCTAACTAAAATCATGTTAGCCAGACCATGGATGTTGCTGGACCAGAAAGTGCTGGACTAGAGAGGTTTAATCTGTAGTAAAATAGCACCTGGGAGCCCTGGTGAGAGAGCAAGACCACACTACTAAGCACTGTGTAATCACAGAACAAAAAGGTAGCCCTTAGAGAGAGCTTAATCTCCTAGCTGCTGAATAAAGTACCACTGAATTTGATCAAGTCTTTAATATAAAATATTACATTGAGGTAATATTACAGAAGAGAGAGAAATGTGCTTAAAGGTAGAAAAGTTTCAAATTATATTGGGATGTGGAAATTACCGCACAGAAATAGGGAAAGATCCTTCTCCCCTACTCCTCATATATCGTCTTACCTATTCTTTTCAATAAAAGCGCTATCTAGTGCAACTTATAGGGTGTATTTCTATTATCTTTTTCTTGCCAAATTCATCTAGTCCCTTTCTTTGGGGAGAGGGAGGGAATGTTTTACAAGGACATGGAGACTGCTTTTTTGTAATTCATGTACAGACAGAAATTAAGGCAATCCATGGAAATCTTCTGATTTGGTGACTTACTCATTGAACGGTCCCTAGAAAAACCTCCTGTGCTCCAAATATTTGGGGAAAAATTAGTGTAAGTTAGTGAGGCTTGCACTGCATTTGAGTAATTTTGTTTTTGTAGTGTTGGTGATTAGATACTATCCCCGACCAGTCTTCATGAACTTGTTCTACCACTACATTAGAGAACACATACTAGATGGACCATAATATTCTCTTTTGCTTTGCACTCCAAACTATTCTATTATAATCAGTGCTGAAAGTAGTGCAGAATTAGGCTCTGAATTTGTCGGTCTAGTCTGCAATCTTATCTCTGATAGCTAATTTTATAATTTGCTTTCCTGTGAAATAGTTATCTGAAGGGACAAGAAGAGAATTTCTTCCTAATCTTTTCCAGTTGACAAAGCAGGAGGATTGATAGCTGTAGTAATTTCTCATGTGCGTCCGTCCTTCTTTGAATCTTACTAAGTTATTTCCACAGCTTAATCTTGCCTTATATAACAGGGCCCACAGGGGTATCAGAGTGTAGCAAACATGACAGCATTTCACACTGAGTCAGAAGGGTCTTTGAGTTCACTTTTCCTCTCCCCTGCCATTCCTTTACTGCCAAGCAGCATTTTCTTTCCTGCACAGCGTGCAACTGGGCATTGGATGCTGGGAACTTGGCAGCTTACATTCATGTGTCTACTTTGTCAGGTTATCTGTGGAAGTGAACTCTGAAATTTGCATAGGATGTAGATGCAACTTATAAAAAAGCAAGTATAAAGGAGATATGCAAGAATGCAGCAATTACCAGCCCATCATGTTAATGAGTCACACTGTGAAAGGGCTGGAAAGAATTATGGAGAATGGGGAGGGAGGGAGCAAGAGCATCAGGTATGAAACAAACCATTCAGATTTCTGCCAAGAAGGTCAGTAATGGAGGCAGTGTTTGCATCCTGAATACTGCAAGAGGCAGAGGGGGAGAAACACATGGAACTGTTTCAGTATTTAATAGAAGGCTTAAGAGTTCTTAGAAAATCATTCTGGTGGTGCCTGCAGTTATACAATATGCCAAAAACATGTTCAGACTGTCACAGGCATATCTGAGGATAGCACAACACTAGTGAGAAGCAGCTGTAGTTGTAGTGAATCAAAATTACTCAATTGCAGTGCAAGCCTCACTGTGAGGGTACATCTGGATCAAAGGTATGTCTGAAATCCTATTTGCAAAAGCGACAAGGAGTCCTGTGGCATCTTATAGACTAACATATTTATTGGAGCATAAGCTTCTATGGGCAAAGACCCACTTTGTCAGATGCATGTAGTGGAAATTCTAGCAGCAGATATAAATATACAGACATAAGAAAGGAGTACCAATCAAGAGTAAGGCTAGAGATAAGGAGGTCAATTCAGTCAGGGAGGATGAGGCCCACTTCTAGCAGCTGATGTGGAGGTGTGAACACCAAGAGAGGAGAAACTTCTTTTGTAGTTGGCTAGCCATTCACAGTCTTTGTTTAATCCTAAAATGATGCTGTCAAATTTGCAGATGAACTGTAACTCAGCAGTTTCTCTTTGGAGTCTGGTCTTGAAGTTTTTTTGTTGCAGGATGGCTACCTTTAAATCTGCTACTGTGTGTCCAGGAAGATTGAAGTGTTCTCCTACAGGTTTTTGTATGTTACCATTCCTGATATCTGATTTGTGTCCGTTTATTCTTTTATGTAGGCACTGTCCAGTTTGGTCGATGTTTATAGCAGAGGGGCATTGCTGGCACATGATGGCATATATTACATTGGTAGATGTGCAGGTGAAAGAACCCATGATGGTGTGGCTGATCTGGTTAGGTCCTGTGATGGTGCCATTGGTGTAAATATGTGGGCAGAGTTGGCACCAAGGTTTGTTGCAGGGATTGGTTCCTGAGTTAGAGTTACTGTAGTGCTGGTGAGAATTTACTTCAGGTTGGTGGGTTGTCTGTGGCCTGTGAAAGTGAGGGATCATTATCCAGGATGGGTTGTAGATCACTGATGATGTGTTGGAGAGGTTTTAGCTGAGGACTGTAGGTGACGGCCAGTGGTGTTCTGGTGCTCTGTCAATGGAGGGAATCATTAGGAATTCTCTATGATAACACTATGTCAAGTAAACTAAAAAGCAAAGTGTAGGACCATGATTAAGTCAACCATGATGTACTGGTCAGGGTGCTGTCCAGTGAAAAAGAATGAACACCAACAACTTCACACACCCAAAATGACAATGTGTAGCAAGGTCATCCAGAGGATTTATGGGGCCCTGTGCAGTACTGTTAAACTGGTGCTGCCCCTATGCCCATAGGCAGCTGGCGCAGGAAGGGTGGTGATTTTTTAGAAATGTGATTTTATAATCTTCAGCAACACACTAGTGAAATATTTTTAAAACAGATGTTAAAGTAAGGTCCTGTAGACTAACTCAGTAAAGTCAGAAGCTGACAGGTATTAGCAATGGCCTGTTAAATGGCTTCATTGCCACTAAAATGGCTTTCACAGGTTCAGTGTTCTGCTAATAGGTCTGGCAGGCTTTTTCACTTTTACACTAGTTAGATCCTCTTTGAGGCTACGTCTATACTGTAGCCTTCTTGTGGAAAAGCATATGCAAATGAAGCACGGCGTGGAATATTGCCGTGTTTCATTTGCATAAGTAATGAGCAGCCATTTTTGCGCAAGAGGCTTTTGGGTAAAAATGAGCTGTGTAGACAGCTCCTTTTTGTGCAAAAAAACTCTCTTGCACAAGAGGAAGAATGGGTCTTTAGCAAAAATGGGGGCATGAGGCAACCCAGCCTCCCCCCCCCCCATCAAGTTTTGCTGCCCCGCTCAGTTCCTTTTTTGCTTAACAAGTTTTGCTGCTATTTTGGGGGGGGGGAAGGCCGTGAGGGTTTTTCAAAAATCAAAAGGGGGGCCGTGATGCCAAAAAGTTTGGGAACCACTGCCCTAAATTATCTTGTGCTTTATCCAACTGCTTATTCTGTGCATGGGTAAGGATGGCTCTGATGATGAGTGGACAGCAGACAAAATGAGTGCTGATAGTCTATGCAACAAAACCATATGAGCCATAATGCAGATGAAAAACAATGCTGAGGGATATCAATTGAGACAGTTGTGTCATGTGAAAGAATGAAATCTGAGATATGTTGGCCAGAGGGTACAAGAACCAGTAGTCATGGGATGAGGGAGACTTAGAAAAAGGTGGTTTGAAATGCTGAAGGAGGACATGAAGAAGCCTGATTTCAGCTTAGAAGAAGCCCTTGACAAGAATTTTTGGAGATGAAGAACAAGAGTTTCCAACACCAAAGCAAAAAGGCAAAAAAGGCGAACTGAGAAAAAGCATCTTTTAGCCTGATTGTTGAGATCTAGGAGCTAAAAATAATTCAGATAAAAATAATACTTGTACCTCATGGGACATTGAAAGGCTGAATTAATTAATTTATATTAAAAGATTTGAGATCATAAATTAAAAAGCACACCAGAAATTAAAGATATAATTATAATTGCACATAAATGGCTTGGGGTGTTATAAAGATACTGTTGCCATGAGTTTTCAGACAATCTATATAACTTGCAGAAAGACATGCAGGTCATTCTGAAGTAGTCACAATAAGAAGTTTATACCTCTCTACACCCTCATATGGTAATGATTTATATTTGCCTTAATTTATTGGCAGGTTGGTTATATGGCTCTTTATTCTCAGTCTGTTCAAGGGGGGTGGCAATCTAAGGGAAATCACACACCTGCAGGATCTTGGTACAGTATAGCAGCAGTATTTACTCAATCTTAGCTGACTTTCTCTAGGGTAAGTAATAAACTTATACAGGATGTCTGGAATTTGCATATAGAATCAGTGCTATAAGAGACTTCCACTATACACAAAACCAATACAAATAAAGAAAACTTGGATATAAAGTGCACACTACAGCTATGTCTTCACTGCATGATTATTTTGAAATAAGCTGTTCCGGAAGAAATACTCCAAAATAGCTTATTTTGAAATAGCACATCTACACTACAGGGAAGCCAGGAAATTAATCAGAGGCAGACTCCCCTTATGAGGATGCGCAACCTCCATTTAGAGCTCCAGGAAGCACTGGGGAGTAATTACTTTGAATGGCCCTGGGGAGGAGCTATTTCAAAATAGCAGCAGTGGAGCATCCACAGTACTGCTATTCTGAATAGCTATTTCGGAAGAGATGTTATTCCTCATGGAATGAGGTTTACAAATGCTGAAATAAGCCACCTGTTATTTTGAAATAACAGGCTAGCTGTGTAGATGCTCAAACCCTGCTGTGTAGATGTACCCTAAGAGTTAGAGCAAGTGTGGACCGGTAACCAGAACTCCTAGGTTCTTTGTCTATTAGTCCTACTGACTCACTATGTGGCTTTGGCTGGGAAAATCATTTCACCTCTGCATGCCTCTTCTGTACCATATGAACAGTAATGCCTATTGTACTTCATGGGACAGTGTAAGGGCTAATTAATTAATCTGTGTAAAATACTTTGAGATCATCTTGAGGAATTAAAGGTATTATTATAATTACATGTAAATAGCATGGGGGAGTTATAAAGATTCTGTTGCTTTCAGTTTTGGGACAACCTACCTAACTTAAAGAGAGCTATGCGGGTCATTCTGAAGTATTGCCAATAAACAGTTTATATCCCTCCCACCATCATGTATCTTGGTAATGCCACATATTTGCTTTAGTGTATGCGTGGCGGGAAGGGGTTATTTGACTATTTACTCTCATCCATACAGTTTTTTTCCAGTTGAACTACTTTAATTATTAAGTACTCAGTGTCATAGCTGTATAAAATAAACTCATCCTGATGTCATGAGATTGGATGGTTTAAGATTTGTGAAGAACTACATAGAGTCTTTTGCCTCTAATCAATGGATCCAATATGCCCTAGTCTGGTGGTAATGACAGTAATAATATTTTTCATCTGTAGAGCTCAGTGCAATTTACAAAGGAAGTTGGTAACATTTTAGAGATTGTTTTTCCATTGGCCACAGTGAAGTGATCAGAGACTTGAAAGCTAAATGTGCCATTGAGATACAGTTTGGCTATGTCTAGACTGAAGGCTTCTTCTGGAAGGAGCTTTTCTGGAAGAGATCTTCTGAAAAAACTTCTTCCGAAAGAGAGTATCTACACAGCAAAAGCACATTGAAAAAGTGATCTTGCATTTAAGCTGTGATTGTTATGGACAGAGTGGCCACCAGGGCACCTGTGCTTTTTCCTCTTCCCTCTTCCCCATCCACACATGCCTTTTTCCAAAAGAGCTCTTTTGGAAAAAGCCTTCTTCCTTGTAGAAAAAGGTTTACCGCTGTCGGAAAAACCCCTCTGTTCTTTCGATTTTTATTTTGAAAGAACAAGATTGCAGTGTGGACGTAAGTGAAGTTTTTTCAGAAAAAACGCCATTTTTCTGGGAAAAAAAACCAACCTCTGTAGTGTAGACATACCCTTACATGCTTATCTTTAGGGCATTAGAGCTCCATTCCCTGAGTCCTGGTATCTGGCTGATATCTTGTTTCACTCACATTCCCATCTCTCTGTATTCTTTCTTTCTTTCTTTGGTGAATAGCTTATTTTGAATTATGGGTGCAGTATAGACACACCCTAAGTGACTTTGATGTTCCAAGATGCTGGGAAGCAACATTCACTGGTCAGTGGGGGTGCAGCTACACTGCACCTTTAGCTCGAAATAAGCTATGCAATTTGAGGTAGGCAAATTGTGTGGCTTATTTTGAGGTAATTTCGATATAGAGAGTTATTCTGAAACATCCCTTAATCCTTGTGGAACGAGGTTTACAGGGACGTCGGAATAGTGCGCCCATTATTTGAAAGCTATTTCGAAATAACAGGCATCCTGTCAAGATGTGGAATAGCTATTTTGGGATACCGGATGTATCCCAAAATAACGCTGCTGTCTAGACACAATGTGGGGAGTTTTAGGGGTGCCACATCTGGGAACATTTTTAAAATCTAAATATGGACTGAGGAGCTTAGCACAGTTCAGCCAAATTGTTAAAATATTAGCCGTCATGTTTTCTGTGGGGAAGGAGTAGATGCTCTTGTCCACCACAAGTAGCTGTCAAGGAGTGTGGCTGTTCTAGGACTCGGCGGGAAGGTTAATGAAGAAGACCTACAAGAAAGCCGTGTGGGTCCTGCAATTCAGGTCTAGCTGGTTCTTATTGAGGGGGTTAGCATCTGAATTGCAGGATAGCAGGTAAGTTTTGGAGAACTATTTAAGCTTGCTGTTGTCTTGGCAAACATATAAATGATCCATGATGGCCCAGCCTTAGTCTCTGGGTCCTGGGTGTGTGTTTGAAATCCCATAGTGGAAGAGTCCAGGATTGTGGGTCCTGACTGGTAAGATTGTCCCCGGGGCACAGTTTTTGTTTTCAAGCAGAATGGGTAGTTTAGCCTTCAAAGAGGAGGAGGAGGAGGGGTGTGTGGGGGGGGGGGGGGGAGGAGCGCCTTGGTTTGCAACTTCTTGTCTGTAAGTATGTGTAATTAGTAACTTGGCAACACAATGCATTTTATTTATTCTGAGTTTTATTGCTACACTTTGTTGTCACATATTCATGCTGATAGGCTCCTTAGAAATACCTGACATGCTTATGGTAACAAACCTGAGGCCATCGAAGGCTTCATATTTGTCAGAGTGCTGGAACATGGCTTTTTGGTGATTACAAGTGACAACAAGGATAATATATGGTTTCTTAGCCTCCTGTTCAAAAGCACAAGCCCCAAGACTTGAATCTTTGTTTGCATCTGACATAAGGTTGGGTCATTCTCTTTCACTCAGGTGTAAATTCCCAATATCTTATTATTAGAGCCTCTATTTCAAAGCATTGAAGTTTGGGATCCCCCATTACTTTGTTCCATATGTCCATGCCCCCAAACAATTACCCCATTCTTTTCATCCTATCTCGGCTTTCTAAATGAACAAATAGTTTTACCCCTTTTCTTTCTTTTTTCTTCCTTTTTCATCATTCTCTAACTCACTGCTGCTGGGGGAGTGGTGGAGGGAAATTGGTGGTAGCAGGGAGAAGAGGGGAAGATGTCTGGTGGTGAGTCCATGGTGCTGAGCTGCTTGTGCTGAGGACCATATGTGCAAATGCATGAAGCTTGGGCCAGAGGATATTTCTGTATCTGTGTGTTAGCCCTGTTTAGGTCACAGCTGTCCTGTGGTATTACATGCTGCCCCAGAAGCATGGAGTAAAGGTTGGTAGGTTTTAAGATTCTGATGATGCTTTATCAGTAGCTGTCAGAAGTGAGGCAGAGGTCTGGGGTGGATCCAGAATCAGGGATCTCTCTGCACTTGCTGCTCCTTTTTCAGGCCTCATCCTTTGTCTGATTCCCCTATGGAGTGTAAAACCCCTGGTTTTTCATTTCAATCAACACACAGCCTTTGCAAACATACCCTGTCCCTTCTTATCCTGTCAGTTGGAGTTCAGGTTGTAGAATCTTCAAAGAACTGGCTAGGAGGCTGTTCAGAAGGTATTTGTGAAATCCTGAGTTTGGAGCTATTTCTATTAGGAGGATACAGTGATGCTCCCAGGTAGTAGCTGACCCATATTTTCCCACCTTGCTACTTCCTGCTGAGTTTTTCCTGCTCCTTACTTTATCCCCATCCAGCTGATGGAAAACAAAGTGTCTGAACCACTTACTAATAACTGTATGTGATAAATATTGCATAGCCCTGATGCAGGGCATACAAACTCAAGGGCTACATCTAGACTGGCATGATTTTCCGCAAATGCTTTTAATGGAAAAGTTTTCCGTTAAAAGCATTTTCGGAAAAGAGCGTCTAGATTGGCATGGATGCTTTTCCGCAAAAGCACTTTCTGCGGAAAAGCGTTCGTGCCAATCTAGATGCGCTTTTCTGCAAAAAAGCACCAATCGTCATTTTCGCGATCGGGGCTTTTTTGCAGAAAACAAATCTGAGCTGTCTACACTGGTCCTTTTGCGCAAAAGGACTTTTGCCCGAACGGGAGCAGCATAGTATTTCCGCAAGAATACTGACAGTCTTACATGAGATCGTCAGTGCTTTTGTGGAAATTCAAGCGGCCAGGGTAGACAGCTGGCAAGTTTTTCCGGAAAAGCGGCTGATTTTCTGGAAAAACTGGCCAGTCTAGACACAGCCAAGGAGTACCTTGCAAACAGCTACTTTCCTTCTCTCGCTACAAGGATGCCAGTTTTAGTTTCAAGATCTTCCTCATTGCTAACACTAAATTGTGGTCTGGTGGGGTTGTGCTTCTTTACAGCTCCTGGTCCAGTCCCAAGCCAGTCTTATAAAGGGGTGTTCACCAATGAAGAACATGTCTTTGCAGCTTCCAGGATTTTCCTTAATTTTTCCAAACCTCTGGAGACTGGACAAGCAGGTTGGAAATCCTGGGCTGGAACTGGTTTCCCTTTGTTGAAATTCCCTCTTCTTGCCACTGGTCAGACCAGAAATACTCAGGAACAGTCTTCAGTCATGTACAGTGGAGCTCAGTGGAACAGAGAGTAAATGTAGTTAACATTTAAGATTTATTCCAAAAAGAATTAGTGTTTTCAAGTAGCCAAAATTTTGGTTACATTTTTGTTTACTTTTCACATTATCTGAACTTGTTCACCCCCTTGCTGATAGTTACACACTTGGAACACTGCTATAGCATATAAAAGTCTGGTTCATAGTTATAATTACAGTATATGGTTTGGATGACGGCCATTTCCCCTGTTAGGTTCCAGAAAATTAAATGAGGATGCATGTGGAGCAAGTATGTAGATCATGGATTTAGGAGGCAGGTGAGGGTGAGGCTGAGACAGTGTAGTTCAGTGGTTACAGCAGGGGAGGGAGTCAAGGCTCCTGGATTCTGATCCTGACTGTGCCACTGATTTTCATTCCACATTTTCACAAGTAGGCACTGATCTGGGTGCCCAATTCAAGTTCCCTAAAATTAGAGCTTTTTTTTAAAATGGCATAATCTTTATAAAATGAGGATAATTATTAACACCTGACTGTCTCTCAGGGTACATCTATACTGCATGCTTATTTTGGAATAAGCTGCTCCAGAAGAAATACTCGGAAATAGCTTATTTTGAAATAGCACATCTGCACTGCAGGGAAGCCTCAAAATTAGTCCAAGGCAGGCTCCCCTAAGGTAGATGACTTAGACCCTTGACTTAGAGTCTCAGGAGGCACTGGGGAGGAATACGTTAGAATGGCCTTAGTGAAGGACTATTTCGAAACAGCAGCAGTGGAGCGCCCACACTATTGCTATTTTGAAATAGCTATTTCAGAAGAGGAGTTATTCCACGTGCAATGGGGTTTACAGAAATCAGAATAAGCTGTCCATTATTTGAATATATTTTGAAATAACGGGATTGCTCTGTAAAAGCTCGCATTGTCATTTTGGAATAACAGCCATTATTCTGAAATAACGCTGCTGTGTAGATGCATCCTCAGAGGCTTCATTAGTTGTTTGCAAGGGATATATAAATTCTGGTAAGTATGGGGCTTCAAAAACTCAATTGCATCTGTGCTCTCACAGGACAATCCTCCTTTCTCCTTCCGGCCATTTTGCCATTTCGGCAGCAGAGAAGCCTGTAAAACAGGGGTGGGGAATCTCAGGCCCAGGGGCCAGATGCGGCTCCTGACTTGCCTGGATCTGCCCCCCCTGGCTTTGGTGCCCACTGCCCCACATGGCTGGAGCACACAAAATCTATTAGGCTGGGCTCCTGTAGGCTCTGGTGTTTAGGGTTGCCAGATGATTGAAACAAAAATACCGAACATCCCCCCCCCCAAAAAAAACACACCAGGAAAAAATTCTGTTGAAGGGGGAAAAAAGGGGAGGGGAGACCAAAGTTGTTGAGGAGTAATGCAATGAGGAGTAACAATTAATTTGAGGGAGGGATTGGACTCCAACGTCTACACGCGGTGAGTTGATTCGGGCGACCGGCATTTTAAAATGGCAACCAGCCATGAATATGCTAATCAAGCGCGAGATATTTCAATCCTGCTCTTCATGAGCAACTTCAGTATGCTTCATTTGCCTCCCTAGTTCAAACTAGGGGGCAAGTGTAG
Source organism: Pelodiscus sinensis (assembly GCF_052426305.1). Lineage (NCBI taxonomy): Eukaryota > Metazoa > Chordata > Testudines > Trionychidae > Pelodiscus > Pelodiscus sinensis. The sequence continues at coordinate 141,779,646 of NC_143052.1, read as the reverse complement.
ACATACCCTTAGTTATGCTTTAATCAATTTATTCATATTTTCCACTTATTCTTCAGTTTCCTGATTTTTCTTTCGCGTCTGATTTCCCTCCAATTTCCAGCATCCTTCTGGCACAGAGATGCTAAGAATTCATTGTCACATTCTAGGTGTGACAAGACCGGAAAATGAGAATGTGGATTTCAAAAAAGCTTTTACTTTCAGGGATTAAGGAGATACTAGCACCAGAGGAACTGAAATAAAAAAACTTTCATCAAGAGATGAAATCTGACTTTTACACTTTACGCTATGTCCATCTTAAAACATTAAGTTTCCTTGCAAATTCCCTGGAAATAGTATGATGTGGATTTTAATGTCAGTTCTTTATTTAATGGTTGCTATTGAGAGCTGTGTGCTTCTTCTTATTTCTGGGACTACCCATTCTAAAAATCAATACTGGTTGCAAGGTGATTTTTGTGAACAAACAAGGTTACTTGTGTCTACAATTCGATAAACTGTATTATTATTCATAAGTAGTCTGATGACTGACCATGGGCTGTATTGGTGAAAATGTTATTGGGTCCCAAATGCTTCAAGAATTTTTGAATCCAGAAACTTGTCCTGTAAGTGCATAGTTCCTTTTCAGCTATTTCTGTATTTTAAAAAGTTTGGTCATCTCATCAGGGAGTGGAAATGATACCAGAAGACTTAGCGGTACATAATCTATTGGGGTATGTCTACACTAGCCCCCTAGTTCGAACTAGGGTGGCTAATGTAGGTATTCGAACTTGCAAATGAAGCCTGGGATTTAAATATCCCGGGCTTCATTTGCATGTTCCCAGGTGGGCACCATTTTTAAATCCCCTTAGTTCGAACTGACTGCCCGCGGCTACACGCAGCAGTCAGAAGTTAATCCGAACGAAGTCCTTAGTTCGGATTAACTGTTACACTTCATTGCAGGAGGAGTAACAGTTAATCTGAACTAAGGACTTAGTTCGGATTAACTTCTGACTGCCGCGTGTAGCTGCAGGCACTCAGTTCGAACTAAGGGGATTTAAAAATGGCGCCCACCCGTGAACATGCAAATGAAGCCCAGGATATTTAAATCCCGGGCTTCATTTGCAAGTCCGAATGCCTACATTAGCCAGCCTAGTTCGAACTGCAAACTACGAAAGCAGAGCAAAGCCGCGGAGCACGCGGGCAGCGGACAGCCCAGACGCGTCTGGGCTGTCCCGCTGCCCCCGTGCTCCGCGGCTTTGCTCCGGACGCCTGTGGTACAGCAGCTGGGGCACTGCCAGTTGGTCCCGTAGCGCCGCTCTGGGCGCTACTGGACCAACCCGGCAGCACTCCAGCTGCTCTGCCCCAGGCGTCCTGATTCAGCCACTGCTGGTCAGTTTCATCAGTGGCTGAATCAGGACACCTAGGGCAGAGCAGCTTGGGTGCTGCTGGGTTGGTCCAGTAGCGCCGAGGAGCGGTGGCGCTACTGGACCAACCCAGCAGCACCCCAGCTGCTCTGCCCCAGGTGTCCCCAAGTCAGCCGCTGCTGAAACTGACCAGTGGCTGACTACAGGAAGCCCCTGCCCCGGGCTTCCTGGAATCAGCCGCTGATCAGTTTCAGCAGCAGCTGACTTGGGGATGCCTGGGGTTCTTAAGTTGAATCTGTATGTAAGTCAGAACTGGCGTCCAGATTCAGCCGCTGTTGAAACTGATCAGTTTCAGGAGCGGCTGATGCCAGTTCCGACTTACATACAGATTCAACTTAAGAACAAACCTACAGTCTCTATCTTGTACATAACCCGGGGACTGCCTGTACATTTGTATTTCTTGGTGTGTGCTTCTTTCATTTATTATTCAAAATCCTGCAATCATTAACCCTTTGGTCTCAGGGCTGGAGGCCCCCTGGGAAACTGGATACTTCTTCCTTATAGTGGGCCTGAGCTGTAGCCTGGCTCTGTCACAAGGTAAATCTCTTCCTTCCCCTACTCCAGAAACCGAAACCCATATTGTAGGGTTAAAGGTAACACTCCTATTGACTGTCCTTGACCCCTTTCTACTGAGATTCCTAAAGCTGGATAGAGCCAGCTGCCTCTTATCCTCACCCTGAGGGACACAGGGCAGGATGAGATCTTCAAGAGGAGGTTTGTGGAATTTCCCCAGCCCTCCAAGAAAGTGGAGGGGCTGCACCATGAGTCATTCCTCACACTGAGAGCATGTGCCGCAGCTCCTATGAGTACAGCAGTTCTACCTTGAGAAGAATGCTGGCCTGGCAGCTCTCCACGCTTGAGGCTGGCGTGAAGCCTTTAGCTGCTGCTGGGCCTATTTCCCGTTTTGCTTGTTTCTCAGAATGTTTCTTACCCTGTTTACTATCATGGGCGGTCGGTGAAGGTATGGGTGTGGAAGGCAAGCCCCCAGCCCCATCCCTTCTGCTGGGGCCCCGCCCCCCATGAGAGCCAAGCTGCCTTCCCCACCCCACCACGGAGAGGCAGGGCAGCACCCCGTGCATGCACCCCCCCCCACCATGGTGAGGGTGCGGGTCAGGTGTGCTGCCCCAGCTTCTCTGACCCTAGAGCACAGGGAGGGAGAAAGGCAGGCCACTCCAGCCTCCCCAGCCAGGAGCACAGGGAGAGTGGGTGCCGGGGGCAGCACCACTCCGTCCCCAGAATGCTTACAGCAGGTATTCTAGGGGCAGAGTAGGGACGAGGACCAGGCTAGTGGTTTGGGGAAGCAAAGCCTTCCCCGGCCTAGTATACTGGCCACCCATGTTTGCTAATTACTGAATGTAACTGTTGCCATAAGACCATTGGTCCATCTAGGTCAGCATCCCATCCTCTGCTGTCCTAGATCAGACTGATTGTCCTCATAGTCTTGTATCAACGGTGAGCTATTATATATGAAAATATCAGTAGCAGTTGACAGACTGGGCCTGCTGCCTCCCCCAACAGTTCAAAAATTAAGAGCCAGGCATTAGAAAATCCTGAGGCCAGTTTAAAAATACGATTTTTTAAAAAAATATAATACACTGGAGTTCTTTTTATTTGTGTTTTGAACTTTTAGGGGGCATTTGGATCATGTTTTAAACTCTTCCCTGTAACTATGAGGGCTAGAAACTTGCTGTTTTAAAAAACAAAAGCTGAGCATTTCATGTCATCATGTGCCTTGCAGAGCTGGTGCTGTAAGAAAAGAACCAAATATTGCAAGACTGGTGATAACATTGTGGAAGTTGGCTGCACTCTCTCGGCAAAGCTCTGTAAAGCTCAGGAAATTTATTTCATCATGGTATCCTGCTACAGGTGAAATGCACGGCAATGTGTGGATGCAGGTTCTTAGTTACCCAAAAGAATCTGATGAAATAACCAAGAACCTGGAGTGTGGGTAAAACCGACCAAGGACATTCTTCTCCTATGATTGTTCCATTTTATTTTGAACTTGTTTGATGGCATGTGCTTTACTGGCTCCATTTCCTGTACTTGGCATAAATCCAGGCTGCACAATTTCAATGCTCTGTAACCTCCACAATTCCCTTCAGCAATTAGGGTTGCCTGGTGTCTGGTATTGACCTGGACGGTCTGGTATTTTCGCCTCCTGTCCAGTAAAAAAAAATTCAGAAAATACCGGACACCTAAAATGTTCAGTATTTTCTGGTTTTTTTCCCTGCCAGGAGGTGAAAATACCAGACACCTGGCAACCCTACGACACACTCAGCAGCCGGGCCCAGCCCCCGCCCCTCCTGGAACCTCCACTGGGCCCCCTGCCAGGCCACCCAGGAAGCTTACCTGGCTTCGCAGGGGCTTGTCTTGTGGCTGGAACAGAAAAACAAAATGGCTGCCAGCAAAAAACCTCTTTTTAAAGGGGCCATGCTTTTTTGCTCAACAACTTTGGTCTCCCCCTCTTTTTTTTTCTCAACAGCATTTTCCCGGTGTTTTTTTTTTTTGGGAGGGGGAAGGTGGTGCGAGGGGGGGGTATTTGGTATTTCTGGTTAAACCATCTGGCAACCCTATCAGCAATAGATAATAGATTGTTCATGTTAAGACTTAGGTCTTTAGCTCCCACACTGCATGAGATTACAGTTTAGCTTTTATTCCATTAATTGTACCTCTAGAGCTTCGGGAAGTCGAAGAGGAAACATTCCCTTTTATCTACTTTTCCTTCTTACCCAGCATGGTGGCAATTTAGATTTCCAGGTGAAGAGACACTATTTGTATGGAATAAGGGGATGTAGTTGCTTGGGTTTTTTGTTCCCAGGATACCTGGACTACAGATAGCTAAACTGTCTAATGACTGGGAATATAATCTCTTAGCCTCTTTCACTTTCAAACAAAGAAACTATCTGTTTTAAATGTGGATAACAGTCTAGAAATTGAAACAGTTTGGGAGTCTTTTATTCCAAAGCATAACTGATCCTTTCTCATCTCTTTCCCTCTTCTGCCACCATGTGGTCTCATATGACTGCAATAAGCATTGATTATTTCCCTGTTCTTGTTGTTGTTTTATTGATCTCTGTTTCTCTGTCAGGGTGGTTTTTCTTCTTTTCGTACACGGGAGAGAATTCAAAGAGCAGCAGCAATGCATAACAAGCACATGACTTACCTATCAAGGAAGGTGCTAAACTTGAGGATTGCTATTGGCTCTGGAGAGCCATGCTGAGCCTAAAGAATTAGATTCAAGGTCAGAGAGAAGTGGGTGTGACCGCGTTTTTTAAAAGTTGTTTGTTTTTCTTGATTGCAGAATCTGGGAGTCTCCACTTCTCCAGGCTGCCAAGGAGAATGATCTCCGGGCCATCAAGAAATTGATCTCTGATGGTACCTGTGATGTCTATCAGAGAGGTAAATTGTCCCCTTATTTTCCTGCTCCTTACCACTGACAGACATACAGGCACTGCCATTGTGAGTCTGTTGTTATTTGTTCTTAGCTTTTTCCCAGATAGACCACAACTCTACAGTACTACAGTATATGTGTGCACCACTCTCTTCAGGTAGATGGAATCAGAACTACCTGATTGTGTATTATTAGATCTTTTACTGCAAACAGATGAAGGAGAGTTGCCAAGGCCTAGACTTTTGAAGCAGGAGGAAATGAGGAACCAAGTTGCCTCAGTACTGCAGTAAAGTGAAATTCCTAGTTCAGTCCCAATTACTCTTATCAAAGAACTAGTCAGCTCATAATGAATTATGAAACTCAGAGATGGCAAAAACCTGTTGGGTAATAGTTTGTCTGTGCTTCTCTTCTCCCTTGCCCTATCTAGCGGGCATTGGACGGTTTCTTGAAATAAATAACTCCAGCCATGTTTGCTCCATCACCTTTAGGAAACTTTCTTCCACATTGGAATATTAATTGCATTACAGGAGTGCCTACGGGCCAGACCTGAAATCGGGGCCCATTGTGTTTATCGCTACACTGACATTGTAGAAAGCAGTCCTTGCCCAAAGACCTTATAAGACAAGAAGGACAAAGGATAGGATGGGAAAGAGAAGGACAGAGAGGGAAAATCAAGGTCACGCAGCAGGGCAGTGCCAGTCAGAAATAGAACTCAGGTTTCCTGAGTCACCCAATTCACTAGACTTCACTCCCACTCAAAAAGCTCCCATCATTGATATGAAATCTCTGATCAGCTTTGTCCTGTACATCTGAATGATAAAGTGACTTGTGTGCTTTTCCTACTCTTTTCAGGTGCAGTGGGAGAAACAGCTCTTCATGTGGCTGCCTTGTATGATAATACAGAAGTTGCCCAGGTTCTGATGGAGGCAGCTCCAGATCTCGTTAATGAGAGGATGACATCGGAGCTATATGAAGGTACTGTCACCAGATCATGAGACTGAACTGGGATCCCTCTAAAGAGGCAGGAAATAAGTATTACCCAGTTAGGACAATGGGTTAAAGTGCTCTTGATCTGCAATATTGCTAAACTACAGTATTGTGAATCAAGACCACCAATGTCTCCAGTTGGTTTGGTGTGACCCGAGGTTGAACTCTGCAGGAGCACTCACATGGATACAAAAAAGACAGGCTCTGATTCCTGTTGGGTCAGCTGGCTGTGAAATATAATTTGGAAAATGATTATCATGCTATGTATACTAAATTAGATTTTTGATGTGCAATTGTCTGGTTCTCAAGAGTTAACCCCTCCTACTCCTTGCACAACTACCCAGGAAAGGGCTCTAAACTCATCAAGAGATAGGCAGACAGTGAGGGTAAGAATATAAAGCTGAAATATTGTTAAAGATTTGAATGGTGGTACAGAGCCAGAGTCAAAAATAGGGAAGGAAAATGGAGACAGGTCTGCAAGAATAAGTGCAATTGCAGAAACAGGAATGCCAAGTGAGGATTCAAAACAACAATAGCCCTCTCTAAAATAGGTTTTCTTTAAAGAGATTTTTACCTCATCTTTGTCTTGAGAATTGGAGGCAGTATCCCTATCAAGTCATGGCTTAACCTTCTATACATCCCCTGCAAGAGATAACAGTCTTGCTGTGAGCATTTGGATTCTCAGTCCACTTGTCACATGGCACATCTCTGCCCCTCTGAAAGCCATCATTCAAGCTGCCCAAGTGTCTCTTCTGTCTCCACCAGGACAAAACCCAGCCTATGCATCTTTTTGGCAAGTGACAGAACTCTTTCTGGCACATGTCAGTTAAACTTCACAACATACACACAGATTACAGGTTTCTGCTTTAATGTCTGGAGATGGATTTCCCAGAGGATGTGTTTTATATGGGTACATGTTTGTTGCAGGGCAGACAGCTCTCCATATCGCTGCAGTGAATCAGAACATTAATCTGGTGAAGGCTCTGCTCAAGAAGGGGGCCAATGTCTCTAGCCCACGGGCCACTGGACTCTTCTTCAGGCGTAGTGCCCAGAACCTCATCTACTTTGGTACGACCCTGTCTGCAGTTCCCAGGACAGACTGAGTTTCTTCTCCTCCTAGCTTAGTAGAGGATCGAGTGATGGAGGGAATGTGGGGAAGGCTTGTACTGATGTGGCCCATGCTATACCCTCTCTAAATAAATATAGGGCTCTGCTCTCCAGGGCTGCCAGTTCTCAGACACTCCCATTCATTTTATACACAAATCATCCTAGCAGTATAACAGTAATTCATGTGGTCTCTCTCACTTGTCATCTAGCTAAACAGTGTCCCTTCGTAAAGCCTAAGTCTCCCATTGCTGTGATACTCCTGTTACTTTCAGGAAGGGAATGTGTTTCACTTCAGCTATATGACTTTTTGAGGGGTGGCATTTATTGAACTGGGTAATTTTCTTCCCTTCCCAATCTCAAGGGGTATGTCTACACTTGCACCCTATTTCAAAATAGGAATGCAAATGTAGGGATTTGAAATAGTAAATGAAGCCGGGATTTAAATATCCTGTGCTTCATTAGCATAATCGCATCCGGGCACTATTTCAAAATAAAACACCCTGGCTGCGTCTAAGCACCCGGACACAATTATGTTAATGAAGCATGGGATAGTTAAATCCCGGCTTCATTTACTATTTCAAATCCCTACATTTGCATCCCTATTTCGAAATAGGGTGCAAGTGTAGACATACCCAGACTGATCAGCCTGGATAGATTCCCATATGTGTCCCCATCTGGCTTATGTACTTATTTCCCTGTGATCTGAGTCTTATTTCCCCTCTGTTGCTTCCTCTTCAGGGGAGCATGTTCTGTCATTTGCTGCCTGCATGGGGAGTGAGGAGATTGTCCGGCTGCTCATTGAAAATGGAGCTGACATCAGAGCACAAGACTCTCTGGGTAAGTTCTGCACAGGCCAAGTGACTTGTATGTGGCCAGGTTCTGCCATATACACACTACAGTCCCTGGGACGGAGGGCAGCAGGAAATACCAGAAGACGTTAATGTTATCAATCATTTATATGCTTGTAATATGGTGCAATTCACCACCACGGCACCTCCTGCTGGTCACTTGGGAATCAGCTCTGCTCAGCGCTGCAGTGCTCCCTTCCAGCACATGTCTCACCTACTTATGCATTAATGGTTCTGCTACCTTACATTAGGACTCACATCCCTCCCAAACTGCAGCACGCTCCTCTCTGGGTACTGCCCTGCTGCAATGCCCCCACACTATGGGATCCTCCCCCTCAGGGAACCCCCAGGCCCAGGGCTGGCTCTACAGAGCGTGAGGCCCAATTCCGGGGGCGGGACCGCACGTGCGCGGGGCCCCGGGCGGCATGGCACATGCACTGTGCACCCACACATGAGCAGTGCCCTGGGAGTACAACGCATGCGTGGCCCCCGGGTGTACGGCACATGCGTCACTTCCCTGGGGCCCCACGCTGGGGAATCGGCTGAAGCAGCCTAAGGCTAGACCTGCCCCAACCCCTTGGCCCACCTCACTTCAGTATCCCACTGTCAGTCTTCATCTAGCCCCATACTCAGGGAATGGCCGCTCATCATATACAAGAGGCGTGGACCTGATGCCTTCTGCTACCCTGACTGCCTCCCTGCAGCCCTGGTACCCTCTGGCCTTGCAGCCTGGGAGTGGGGTCAAGACAGAGTTCAGAGCTCCCCAGCTCTACGTGCTTTTCCCCAGCTCTGCTCTGTGTCAGGAAGCCTCTAGCTTCCCTGGCAGCCTAGTCCCGTGTGCTCTACAGCTGGAGCGTGAGTGAGTGAGTGTTTTCCTCCACTCCAGGAGCCCTTATTTACACAGCCCCTGCTGGGCCCTAATTGGCTGCTCTCTGCCACAGCTGCTTGTTCTGCAGCACCAGTCCTCTCTCGAGCACCAGTCCTCTCTCGGGACTGCATTTAACTCTTCTTAGGCCAGTGCAGGGCAGGAGCCCATGACAATGATCCTTAGTTATTTTAATCAGCTAATGGATATCAGCTGTTCTAGTCTGGATCATGTATCATGACCCTGGCATTGCTTCCTCCATAGGAAACACTGTTCTTCACATCCTTGTTCTCCAGCCCAACAAGACTTTTGCCTGCCAGATGTACAACCTGCTTCTCTCCTATGACAAGAGTGATGAGGGTCTGGGAACCCTTGACTCAATCCCAAACAATGAGGGGCTCACTCCATTCAAACTGGCTGGAGTAGAAGGCAACACTGTGGTAAGTTTGTGCACAACACAGTTAGTTCTTCACAGGAAAAAGCTTTCAGAAATGGGTAGCTCAACTGTTCTCTGTCTCAGGTGACTGGCATCCATATAGCCTATTAATTGTATAGAAAAGATATAGAAAATGTCTTCCCTCCTTTGCTGGGGATCATCACAGAAGACCAGAGAACTTCTCACCCTCCTCTCCATTGCTAGTCTTCATTACTCTTGATGCCAAATATTTAGTAGCTCTCCAGTCAGCCACAGTCTTCCAAGAAAAACGGTGTAGACAAGAACTGAATTTTTAATATAAAAGCAAAATAGGGGGAAAATCACCCAAACTTCCCCTAAACAAACAAGCAAAGTTCTGGAGTCCTTTTATGTACCAATTTAGAATAAGAACACTTCTCCGCTCCTCCCCTTTTCAGCTTGCCTTTAAAACAGATTAAAGGGAGTTTTTCTTGTGCCCAGTTTGTAATTAAACTGTGGAATTCCATTGTCCCAAGATGGCATTCAGTCCAATAACTTAGTACAATTCCAACAGGTAAGGCCAGTTTGGATGAAATTCAGATCTAGCTCTCAAATCTGAGACACAAACTCAGCACCAGAGTAGACACTTAGGGTATGTCTAGACTGCACCCCTCTGTCGGCAGAGGGATACAGATTAGGTAGGTTGACATTGCAGATGAGGCAGGGATTGAAATATCCCGTGCCTAATTTGCATAAAAATGGCCACCACATTTTGCAAAGTCAGCACTTTTTCGACAAAAAGTGGCAGTCTAGAGGGAGATTTGCCGAGAAAGAAAGCCTTTTTTGACGGATCCCTTATGCCTTCTGAAAGGAGGTTTTCAGGATCTGTCGAAAAAGGCTTTCTTTCTCAATAGATGGGGAGAGAAAAATTTACAGCAGCTAGCTAGACTAAGCCATATGTCCATTAATCCTACTAGAGGGCATCAACTGATGATCAGAAAGGGATTAGAAGGAAAGTCCCTCCGACTGGAATACTGAATTTCTAGGCACATGAAAGTACACAGATGGAAATATTGGGGCTTAATTCCTCTCTCCGGAATATTTGCTATTGGTCACCGCATTAGGCAAGGGATTAGGCTGAGTGTCCATTCATGTCCAGAATGGCACCCTGTGTCATCTTAGATATGTGCAAAATATTTGTGACGAAGGGTGAAACTGGTAGAACTTGTGGGGAAGGAGAAGGGTTAATTAACACAACCCCCTCCCTACACACACACACATTTTCTTATAAATGAGCACATTTTACCCCCAAATTTCCTTTTTTTGTAATTTTTATTTTTGCTTGAAGGTGCTAAAAAGATACCTTCTGAATGAGGACAGGCTTCAGCACTGGGTGTGGGACAGATGGTTGGATGTAGAGTTTATTAATGAAGTAACAACCATTTTGTCACTGTTACAGAAGCAAAAACCTTTGAAAGCTAAGAAAAATGCAAAAAGACCCAGTACCAAATTTTAGCCCAGAACTTGTTTGAACCCATTTGGCATATGTGTAGTGTGAGCTGCACAAGTCCTTGGGCATTGATTGACTTCCCATTGTCCCTTTTTTTGTTCCTCAGATGTTTCAGCACCTCATGCAGAAGCGAAAGCACACTTTGTGGTCCTTTGGCCCTGTGACCTCTGTTCTCTATGACCTTACAGAAATTGACTCCTGGGGTGAAGACCAATCCTTCCTGGAACTTGTTGTCTCAACCAAGAAGAGAGAGGTATCCTGGGAGGGGAGAAGGGAGCGCAGAGTCTATGTGCAGAAAGGCTTTTTTATGACAACAGAAATCCAACTGGATATTGCTAGTTCTGCTATTCTATATAATGCACACAACCTGCTGCTACTTGCCTGCTTGAGACAGGGACCAAATGAAATGCAAAAAATCTTTTGTGATACAGTGAATATTTCTCTACATAGCAGTTAAATCAAAGACTTGCAGTTTGAGAGATTGCTTGAAAGAATGTAGTTTAAGGCCCTGTGCCATGTTCAATATGCTCAAAACTGCTACAGGAGGTGATGTAGTAGACTCAGCAAAGGTGCTCTCTAATTCTGTAGTCCCAAAGACACAATAAATAGGAAGTATTCTGTGCTGCTATAATGCTCCTGGGGTGTTGTAAGGTTTTCCTTACAGTTATTCAGGAGTTTTGAGATCCTGGGCTGGAAGGCACTTTAGAAATGCCAAGTTTTATTACTATGTTCCTCGTTAACTAACATTCCAAACTATCTTCTGAAACAAAAATGTGTAAAACTCTTCCAGGTTTGACACTGGGGAAAAAAGGATACCCTCCAACAACAGGTTTATTTACAGAGAAAACACAGAAATCTTGAAGGCTTATTTAGGGTACGTCTATACTGCGGCGCTTTTTCAGGATACTTTTGGTATCCCAAAATAGCTATTCTGTGTCTTTGAAACAAAAAGGAGTAACATTAGTTTGAACCAAGGGGTCTGATTTAAACTAATGCATCCCGGAGCGCACTTCCTGGTTTGAATCAGCTGGCAAGCGGAATAGTGTGCGGGCGAGATTATGCTAATGAAGCGCGGGATATTTAAATCCCCATTTCATTAGCAATTTCGGTCGGCTACATTTGCATCCCTAGTTCGAACTAGGGAGCAAGTGTAGACGTACCCTTAGTGTTGCTCTGGACAACGCACCACGCCTCCGAAACATACAACAGCACTGATTTCACATTGGAAGTGAAAATACGTAGTTTGGTTCTTGTTGAAATGGCTCTTGTACCCCAGACTGATCGTAGTATGGCAAAGGCTTGTTTCGCCTTTCGTATTCTTGCACTGATATCCTCTTCAGTTCCCCTATTCTTGCTGATAACACTCTCCAAGTATACAAACTGATCTACCTCTTGCACTGCTTTTCCTTCAGTTGTAATTTCACCTTCTTGTCTGTTGTTAATGTGCATCAACTTGGTCTTCTCTTGACTAATTTTGAGACGCACTCACTCAGCTGTTTCCTGTAGCATCTGTCTTCTCTCGCATATGCTCTAATTTGTCTGCAAGCAGGGCTAAGTCATCTGCAAACTCTAGATCTTCAAGTTTCCTAGTTTGAGTCCATTGGAGTCCCCTTCCTGAGTCAGCATATGCTGTTTTTGTGACCCAGTCTAGGACAATCAGGAAGAGTAATGGAGAAAGAAGGCAGCCTTGGCGTACACCTATTGTGATCTGTTGTGGACGATTCATGATGCCACAAGCTAAATAAAATCCAAATATTTTCCGAAATAGAGGAAAACATGATAGGCTCACACTGTGCAATAAATCCCAAAAACTGAAAAATGAGATTTTTGACAGAATCTACACTAACAGATTGGCCCTTCTTTTTCCATCCCATGGGCACATGGATCATACTATTAAAATATCACTTGCCATTCACACTCTTCTGTAATTTACACAACCACTTTTGATCAGCTGTAACTCCATTATTGTAAGTTATTTATATTGCAATAATATCTAGAGTGTCCAGCTGATATCAGGGCCTGATTGTGCTAGGCACTGTGAAAATACATACTAAGCAATTATTTGTGTCCTTTTACACTCTAAAAAGACAAAAAAGAGGAGAAATGTTTATGTCTGGGAACTAAGGCACGGAAAGCTGATAGGCAAAATTTACAAAAAATACTTAAATCCCATTTGAAAATGTTCCTTAGGCTCTTAAATCACTTCAGTGCTTTTAACAGTTTTGCACAGAGTGCATTGCCCATGGTCACAGAGGAAGTCAGTAGCAGAATCTGCACTGAGACTGAAATCAGTGGGCTATAAACATCAGTTGAGTTACTTTTGCTTTACATTGGTGTCAGAGAAGGATCAGGCCATGGGTAGGAAATAGACGAGTCAGAAGCTAAATCTCCTCATCTTCAACTCATTTATATTCATTTAGGTTCAGCTCTGTATTAGGCTCACAGAATCTTCACTTCTACTACCACTACAAGACTAGTTCAATCTCAGTAATACACCTAACATCATTTTAGGCAATCAGAGAATTTTAAAAAAGCTTATTATGGATTGTTGTCAAGACTAAAGCCTATATTCAGATGAATTATTGTAATCTGTTTATGGGATAGAAATTATTCTGTGTACTGAGGCTACACTGCTATTTAAATTCACACTAGCCTGATGACAGCTAGTGTGAGTACATGTACGCAAACAGGGGAATCACATGCCTAGCTTAGAGTGTAGACGCATCCTTAAAGTTCCCTTGTGACCTTTGATCTACTTTTGTTGAGTGCACGGGACAGGTACAGGGTTCACATACCCAATTAGTGCTTTGTATATTGATAGCCCAGCCTCCCACTCACTAGCTCACTTTCTAGACACGCCCTTAGACTCACACCTACTTACCAGGATGCAGCTTACTTATGAACACCCCACTCACAGTACCCATCAGGTCCAAGAGAGTCTCAGCTGGAGTGATGTAATGGCTTGGAACAATAGAGCAGCAAGAGAAAAAAAATCCTAGGGTATTGGAAGAGTATGTAGTTTAAGGCTACATCCACACTACAGCGGGGAACCATGCTCTGAGATCAATCCACCAGCAGTCGATTTAGCAGGTTTAGTGAAGACCCACCAAATTAATCACAGATCACTCCCCCATTGACCCCATTACTGTACCCCAGATTAAAAGAATAATGGAGGTTAAATGTAGAATTTCTTCCATCATCCCTTCACTCTGTAGACCACTCAGTAACTCCACTTAATGTACACTGACTACAGCTATATCTTTCACATAACTGAAGTTGGGTAGCTTGGGTCAGCTTTCTGTAGTAGTATAGATATAGGTTTAAGTAACTCTTAGCCCTTAATTTAATTTATATCTTTTTCCTGCTTCCAAGTACATCGTCAGCCCAGATTTGGACTCTGTACACCTGTGAATAGATGTAGGGCAGTCTGATCTGAGTGGAAGAATATCTACTGTATACTTTTGAGTTTCGCTCCATATGTCTCCAAGAGTCTCATACAAAAATCTCAGGCTTAGAACAAACATCTGACTTGGTAGAGCTCAGGGGTCAGCAAAGTACAGCATGTGTGCCATAAGTGGTAAGCAAGATGATTTGCAGTGGCACACACAGTGAATGGGCTACCCCTCGCTCCTTCCCACCTGCAATGGGCAGTCTGTGCTGGTGATCCAGCATTATGCCCCCTGCAAGATTGAAGCCAGTGACGGCTTCCTGGTGAGGGGAGATCCGACTTGAGAGGAAGTGTGTGCACAGTGCTCCTCCCCCCTCCACAGCAATGTGCGCACTGCCTTCTCCATCCTACCTTCCCCAGGGTATGTCTACACTACCCCGCTAGTTCGAACTAGCGGGGTAGTGTAGACATACCCCCAGTGCTCTGGGGAGGTGGAACACGAGAGCTGCATAGCCTCCCATTGCCTGGGAGCCCAGGGTAGGAGCATAGGCGTGCGCACGGGGTGTACCGGGAGTGCCCAGGCACACTCTAATGTCTCGGGCTGGCTAGCCTGAGCCATTTTTGCGCCCTGGGCCCCACCCAGCCCAGCAACACCGCACGGCCCAGCAGCACCGTGCGGCCCAGCAGCACGATGCGGCGCCCCTGAGGCGCCCGGGAACGCCCCTACCCAGCACGGCGCAGTGCCCTTGAGGGTAGTGAGGGGATGGGCATCAAGGAAAAAAGGGCAAAGGGGGCAGGGGCAGTGAGGAAAGGGGGAGGCACCAGGAGACTGCAGGGGTAAGGGAATGTGCAGGTGCCAGGGGATTCTGGGGGGTGAAGCAGAATGGCAGACACCTGCAGGGGAGGGACCAGCACCAGAGGAGAGAGGTGAGGGAGGTGTTAGATGAAGGGATGAGGAGGGGTAGCTCACATGATCAGAGTGGCGCTACTGGAGGAGTGGGCACAGGGGGGAGACAAGGGCTGGTGGAGGGGGGCAGGTCTCAGGAAGGCTGAGGGCATTGAGAAGGGCAGGAGTCAGGACAGCAGAGGAGGGTGAGGAGTCGGGGGGCAGCAGGCACCAGGGGAGTCGATGGAGCAAGGGGAGGAGACATGGCAGCAGAGGGGAAAGGTAGATATTGATTAATAACTTGGGTGCCACAATGGCACATCCAAACAAGCCACATGAATTCAGCACTGGTGCACAACACAAAATTCATTCTGCTCATGGGAGGAAACTCTTAGAGGGAACACGCCCCCTCCCCCAGCCTCTCCACCCCCTCATTAATGTCACACACATTGGATTAATGCAATTGCAGGATAGTTGCATGGGGGGAGAGCTTGGTGGGGACTAATCCCTATGGCTGTGTCTAGACTGACAAGTTTTTCCGCAAAAGCACTGACTTCCTACTGTAAGAAATCAGTGCTTCTTGCGGAAATACTATGCTGCTCCCGTTCGGGCAAAAGTCCTTTTGTGTAAAGCTTTTGCACAAAAGGGCCAGTGTAGACAGCTCAGATTTGTTTTGCACAAAAAAGCCCCGATCGCGAAAATGGCGATCGGGTCTTTTTTGCGCAAAAGTGCATCTAGATTGGCCACGGATGCTTTTGCGCAAAAGCGCTTTTGCAGAAAAGCATCCATGACAACTAGACGCTCTTTTCCGCAAATGCTTTTAACGGAAAAGTTTTCAAATATGCAAATATAATATTTTATTGCCAGTCTAGACATAGCCTATTGGTAGGAGGATGGTGGGAAAAGTCCTTGCATCGGGGGTCACATAACACTTTTTACTTTTGGTCATGTGCCCATCTTGCCCAGAGAGGGTTACCTCCAGGGGCATGGCTAATGGGGGTCAGGGGCGTGGTTAGCAGGGGTCAGGGGTGTGGCTAATGGGGGGGTCAAAGTGCATTTTTAAAAAATTATTTGGGTGCACACCCTAATGAAATGTGCTGCACACGCCTATGGGTAGGAGACCAAGTGGGGCGCATGGTGGAGAAAGTCTCTCCCCCGCCTCAGGAGAGCAGCGTGGCCCAGGACAGGAAGGTACGCTGCGGCATGCCACTTCTGAAAGGTTGCTGGCCCCCGCTGAAGCAAATAGGTATCAGCACTAAATGGACAACAAATATACAGATTATTTCAAATATGCAAATATAATATTTTATTGACCTGAGATCCCTATTTGCTGTCCATTGAGGAGTAAATTTGGAATTTTACTTCTTGCCCCTAAAAATATCTAATATCATGGACTTCTATATTCCAGATGTATTTAGGTCTCATGATCCTAAATCTCTACCAATTATAGGATCACTTAAAGACCTTTCTAGAACAATAACAAACGTCATTGTCTTGCTGTCTCTGCAAGCAACTGTCATAATTCAGGCTAATGCTAAATGCGTTAGAAATCTGCCTTCATCTTCCTCTCTGGAGAAAGAACTCATTCACCTTGAGAGGCAAACTTACTGTGAACTCTTGGAAACATAAATTGTTTGCCAGGGAGGAGCTTGTTAACCTTGCCAATTCTTTTTGAGAGCAAACAAACACATTCTCTGAGGCTTATTTATTTTATATGTGAATAACTTTCAAATGAGACCACACCATATGCTGACTTTTACTGAAGCAGTATGCTGCTGGCTTTGACTCTTGTCTTAGCATATTATGACTGATGTCTATATAAACCATTTCTCTGATGTCTATATAAAAAATTGATCCACCATAAACATACCATAAACATACCAACTATTTACCAAATTCTGCCTTGAATACATGGGCGTACCTTCTACTCAAGTCAGTGGGAATTACATCACATATGGGAGAGCAAAACTGAGCCCCAAGACCCATCTGGAGTAAACCAGCATAATGCCATTTACCTCAGGTGAACTAGTCTGATTTACACCTCCTGAAGATCAGGCTCTGCATCTCTACAATGATGTGATTGAAGAGAACTAGCCTCAGTCACTCTTTTGGCTTTTTTTCCAGTTCAAATATATAAAATATCTCCTTTCTATGGGCCATATCTATGAAGTCAAGAGAGTATGTCTGTAGCTTTCTTTCAAAACTTTTAACAAAATTCTACAGCAGGGACACAATTCTCTATTAAATATTATATATTGGTAAAGAAATTCTGTAGAACATGTCTCATTGGGTATGTCTACACTACAGCGCTAATTCGAACTAATGCTAACTAATTAGTTAATTCGAACTAAGCTAATTCGAACTAATGCATCCAGACTAAAAAACTAGTTCAAATTAGCGTTTTGCTAATTCGAACTAGCATGTCCACACAGAGTGGACCCTGAACCGGGGTTAAGGATGGCCGGAAGCAGTGCCGGCAGGGCATCAGATGAGGACTTAGAGCGTGGAGCTGCTGTCTCAGGCTAGCCGAGGGCTGTGCTTAAAGGGACCCGACCCCCACCTCGGACAGACAGTTCTCAGGGGTGCCCCACTTGCAAAGCAGTCCTGGCTTGGATTGCCAGGAGTACCCACACTGGGAACATCACAGCACTCGGCCATCAGACCGGCTGCACTTGCCGCAGGCTGCCATCTGGGGAGAGGGGGCAATTGGGGGGCTGCAGGAGAGGTTCCACCCCCAGAAGCCCACAGAGCCAGTCCAGTCCTCCCCATCGGGGGCTCGTACCCCATTCCTCCCTCACCTCCTTCCACTTTCCCCTCTCTAGCCCCCCTTCCTGATGTACAAAATAAAGGACAATTGTGTTCAAAAATAGAATCTCTCTTTATTGAACAAAACTAGGGGAGACTGGGAAAAGGAGGTGGGAGAGGGGAAGAGAGAGGCTGGGAGAGGGGAGGGCAACTAAAATGATCAGGGGTTTGGAACAGGTCCCATATGAAGAGAGGCTAAAGAGACTGGGACTTTTCAGCTTAGAAAAGAGGAGACGGAGGGGGGATATGATAGAGGTCTATAAAAGCATGAGTGGTGTGGAGAGGGTGCATAAAGAAAAGTTCTTCATTAGTTCCCGTAATAGAAGGACTAGAGAACACCAAAGGAAAGGAATGGGTAGCAGGCTTCAAATGAATAACAGAAAGTTCTTCTTCACAAAGCAAATAGTCAACCTGTAGAACTCCTTGCTGCAGGAGGCTGTGAAGGCTACAACTAGAACAGAGTTTAAAGAGAAGTGAGATCAATTCATGGAGGTTGGGTCCATGGAGTGGTATTAGCCAGGGGGTAGGAATGGTGTCCCTGCCCGAAGTTTGTGGAAGGCTGGAGAGAGATGGCACGAGACAAATAGCTTGGTCACTGTCGTCGGTCCATCCCCTCCAGGGTCCCTACGGTTGGCCGCTGTCGGCAGACAGGCTACTGGGCTAGATGGACCTTTGGTCTGACCCAGTACGGCCATTCTAAGCTCAGGGCTCAGGGTCGGGGGTCTCACTGGACCACCTTGATTTTCATGCAAACCTGCTCCTGGGTGGCCAGGCTGGCAGCTCTCCTGCCCTAGACGGCCACTTTCCTGTGTCTAGTGCAGAGGTCGTGGACAAGGTCCACGATGTCTGCACCGGAGCAGGCGGGTGCCTACCTCTTGCGGTCCCGGGCAAGCTCCCGGGAGCCGCCAGCCTGGTCCCGGGAAGAGGGGGAGGGCTGGGGGGCTCGAGCCGTGCCAGGTGCAGGGTCTGCTGACTGGGTGCTGGCAGGCTTGCACCTGGCACGGGCACCGCAGCCAGCCCGTGCCCCTTTAAGGGGTCTGGGGCCGGGAGGGGGGCAATAGAGTTTCCCTGGTGTTGGCCAGAGTGGCCACCAGGGAAAGCTGGAGAGGGCTAGCCTCCCACTAGTTCGAATTAAGGGGCTACAAACCTCTTAATTCGAACTAGTAAGTTCAAACTAGGCTTAGTCCTCGTAGAATGAGGTTTACCTAGTTCGAACTAAGCGCTCCGCTAGTTCAAATTAAGTTCGAACTAGCGGAGCGCTAGTGTAGTGCCTATCAAAGTTAATTCGAACTAACCTCTGTTAGTTCGAATTAACTTTGTAGTGTAGACATAACCATTCTCTGTTAAAGAAATATTTCTATAGAATCCTATTGCCTTTTAAATTCTGTGGGCTTTTTCCATAAGAGTTTATACTAGAATGTTCCTATGAAAGAACTATCTATAATTCAGAATCTTTGCAAAATGATGTGTGTTTCTCATTCATTATTGAAAAGCTGTAATTGATTTTCTCACTCTGTTCCTATGGCAGATCTATGAACATTTTTCTCAGTTTTGTAATTGACTCATAGGTGCATTATTGTTGCTATGGAAAAAAATCTCACATATGAAAACTAAAAAAAAAAGTGCAGTGTTATTTTTACTATATCATTTAAAACGTCAATAAAAAGATTGTCATGCACTTACAGGGTTATGTATTATCTATGAACTCCATGACTGGTGACAAACAAGCCAAACCCTTTATAAAGTTATCACTTGTTTCTCTTATTTTTTCTGAACTTTTTTTGTTTTGCTGTGTTTCCCAGTCAGCTGTCTTCCAACCCTCTCCCTTTCTTCTCCTAAATGGCTTAATGCCAACAAAACTTTTGATGAAAGGACTTTAGAAACCTACTAAGGAAAGACTCAGATCTGCTACTTTGCAGGGGAAGTTCATTCAGTGGGAACTACTGGAAATTCTGTTCATGAAATCCTAAAAATGCAAGGAAAACAAGAGGGAGTGAATATAATCATAATATATTATTTCCATTTCCCCATGCCTCAGCCCCTCATACACTCTTCAAAGATATTGCAGGAATGCCTTTTTGAAGTGTTATTTTAAATGGTTCGAAAGACAGAGCTGCCATCATTATTTCTTCGAGTCAGCTACCTTACATTCAGATGGATTCTTCCCCAGTAGCAAATGTTGAGTGATGAGCAGAGTCAATTCGATATAGAATCCAATGTTCTGTTTTGCAGATCTTTTCTCTAATGGCTGGGCAGTATTTGTCAGTGGAAGGATGTGGAGGGGAGTGGGGGGGAGAGGAGGGGAGGCTGTCTCTTATATAATACTGGTTACTTTTAGCTCTAATTGAGCCAGTTTTCAAAATAACTTCCAATTACAGGAAAAGAAGATTCACAAACTTGAATTAGTTTTGTGCACTCTATGAATCTCCAGAACAGTTCACAAGGTTCAAAAACCATTGACATTGTGAGGTTAGCTCATCCCTATTGTATACACATCCTAAAGTGTGTAAAATGACTCATAAAAGGTAGAGATTATTCTAGATGGAGGAGATCATAAAAATGAGATTTATTACTTGTTTTCAAGAATACGGGTGCTTTTCTGCAGTGTTTTACATCCCCACTGATGTTATAAGGGTCATTCAATCACTAGAGGAATATACCCACCTCTGAGCTAGAACCCAATAGCAATTTAGTAGAGCAGAGAACTACATCAGAATATTAAGTGTGGAGTTGCAGACTAGTCCTCATGTTTCCATCATCTCCAACACACAACATATGCACCCTCTCACTCTCCTTCCCTCTTTCCCTCTTCATGATAAAACCA
Organism: Pelodiscus sinensis; assembly: GCF_052426305.1. Classification (NCBI taxonomy): domain Eukaryota; kingdom Metazoa; phylum Chordata; order Testudines; family Trionychidae; genus Pelodiscus; species Pelodiscus sinensis. The sequence continues at coordinate 141,759,241 of NC_143052.1, read as the reverse complement.
GAGTGCTGGAGTGATCCCTGTTTTCTTAGCATTGGTTCAACAGTACTTTGGCCAGCTGGACTAAAGCAAACTGATCTAAGAATTTGCTTGTATATGAAATAAATGTAGTGTTCTCATGCTGCAATGCCTTTGGAGAAATTAGCTTGTGTTAATGTCCTCCCAGGAACTCATGCAGAGTGCCCCTAAACCAGAGTCTCTCGCAGCTAATAAGTGATCTCTCTCTCTCTCTCTCTCTCTCTCTCTCTCTCTCAGGCCCGTCAGATTCTAGACCTCACACCTGTGAAGGAGCTAGTGAGCCTGAAGTGGAATATGTATGGACGTCCCTATTTCTGTTTCCTGGCCTTGTTCTATGTGTTGTACATGATTTGCTTCACCATGTGCTGTGTCTACAGACCTCTGAAGGCTCGGTCAGAAAACAAAACGAATGACAGAGACAATACCATCTATGTTCAGAAGATGCTGCAGGTGCATTGTGTGCAGGGACTGGAGGATCATGGGTGGGCTTGGGGATAAGGATATTAAATTGCATTTAATCAGCTAATCGAGTAGTCAATTAGTCAAGGAGGTTCAGGGGGTAGCCGAGTTAGTCTGTTACAGAAAAAAACAGCAAGCAAATGGTCTGGTAGCACTTTATAGACTAATAAAAGTCTATCTGAAGAAGTGGGCTGTGCCCATGAAAGTTCATGATACCATCTACATGTTTTGTTAGTCTAAAAAGTGCTACTTTATTTGCTTGCTGGTTTTTTTTTCAATAAAGGAGGAAACTGCTGAAGCACCGCCTGGCTCTTACTATATTTAAAAGGCAGAGGTGTAGCAGGGGACTGGGTGCAAGCCGGGACAGCTGAGTCCTGGCTCACACGCAATCCCACGCTGTGCCCCTGCGCCCCTGCAGAGACAGTGCTGGGGGGGAACCAGCTTTTATGCTGATTTAAGCATAGACTTATCGAGTAGTTGTCTTCTTGACTAGTTGCTTACATCCCTAGTTGAGGGCACTAATCCAACTTATTGGAGAAATCTTGCTGGCTCCTCAGTGGCTACAGATGTGCCTTTTTTCATTTCCTCACTCCATACTCTTTCTCAGGGGTGGGGTGGGGATACAGTTGGGGAAATCCTCTGTGTCCTGGTGGCTCAGTTGCTCAAGTTGAGCCTGCATGGCTCTTGTGGTCTCTCCGGGTACTATAGTGTTTCCCTACACCAATCAGTACCCTCTCTGTTTCCCCTTTCAGGAATCCTATGTGATATATGAGGATGAGCTTAGGCTGGTCGGGGAGCTGATCACAGTTATTGGAGCTGTAGTGATATTGATCCTGGAGGTAAGGGCAACAGTCTGAACCACACAGCCCTGTATTCTAATCAAGAGAACTCTTATTAAGCTAAGTAGAGACTGGCATGTGTTGGCCACTCTGTACCTCAGTGCCTCCGTCTGATCCCATAGTGCCTCCGCTGTGCTACCAGAAGAGCCATCTCTCAAACTGAGTTTGTGACCACTTATCACTAAGGTTTTCAGGCACGTTATAGAAATGTTAGGGTGTTGGCCCCCCATCTTGGCCAAATATATCTCCACCTGGGTCTGGAATGTTTGTGTAGTGCCCTGTGCTCCTAAACAGATTCCATGTTCCTGCCCAAATATGTCTGCTTTTCAGCACTGAATATCCACCACAATTGGAGATTAATTTTAAATTAGTGGATCAGTGGTCCCCAACCATTTGAGGTTGCTGTGTGCCAGGGGGCGTAGCCATTCGCCCGCCGGGTGCCACAGGGCGGGGACACTTGCGCGCCCGGGGGCGGGGCCCCCCCTTATGCGCCTGGGGGTGGGCCCCCCCCCATAGTCGCGCGCCCGGGAGCGGGCCCCCCCCATAGCCGCATGCCCGGGGCCGGCGCTCCCCCTCCCCCCCAAGCGCCGCGCGCCCAGGGCCGGCACACCCTGAAAGCGCCGCGTGCTCGGGGCCGGCGCTCCCCCCATGCGCCGCACACGCAGAGCGCGGGCGGCCAATCCGCGGCGCTCCCCGTGCACCATGCGCCCGGGGCCGGCTCTGGCACCGCGCATGTGCCATGTGCCTGGGGCCAGGCCAGCCCTGAGCACTTGGTGGGCACACACAAATGCCCCCGCGGGTGCCATGTTGGGGACCACTGCTGTGATGAACAGAACTCTTTGTAAATTGGGAATGATCATTCTGATCATTTCCTTGGGTTAACCCAACTGACCCTTAAACTTAACAGCGTGTTCCTCTTAGATTCCAGATATACTTCGAGTTGGAGCCACCAAGTATTTTGGACAAACCATCCTTGGAGGACCATTCCACGTCATTATGTGAGCCTCCACATTGCCAAATCTCATTAATAATTTGTCTCTCATTTTCTGTCTCACTTCTCTTTACCGTGTCATTATACCTGCCCTCTCCCCTTTTCTGGGTGTTGTTTCTCTTGGCTTTTTTCTCTTTCTAAATAGTATGTGTGCATGAAAGACACACACAGAGAAAGATACTTGGCAGCCTAGGAAGTGAGCAAGCACAGAGGAGCATAAAGATATATTGCCAATTTCCATCTACATGTGGGACAGAGTGTACCTGTTGGTGAATTGAAAGGAATGAAGGATGATGAGATTCCTATGCTGATCATTCTGGCTCTCCCTCTTCCTCTCACAGCATCACCTATGCCTGTATGATCCTGGTGACCATGGTGATGCGTCTTACCAGCACCACTGGAGAGGTGGTCCCCATGTCCTTCGCCCTGGTGCTGGGCTGGTGCAACGTCATGTACTTCGCACGAGGCTTTCAGATGCTGGGACCCTTCACCATCATGATTCAGAAGGTAAGGACAATAAAGTCTTGTTACACAGAGACTGATCCCACTACACATGTCCACACAGGGGAAATCAGAAGAACAGACTTCCTCTAAACGTATCTGTATTATATCATGGGAATGAAGCCTTTTCTGTAACAGGAATAACTCAGGTCTTGTCAGTAGGGGCAAGATGCATGCCTTTTCCACTGGACAGAGGTGTTAGCCATAAGGATTTTCTGATGCTCTTTTCTTAACGTCAGACATATTTCGTATTGAACACTGAGAAGGGGAAAAGGTCCTTGGGTTAGTGGGAAAGTCAGGATTCATGGAGCCTATCCTTGTCTCTTTACTCTGCAGATGATATTTGGAGACCTCATGCGCTTCTGTTGGCTCATGGCAGTGGTGATACTTGGCTTTTCATCAGGTGAGATCATACACCAGGTTATGTAACATCTTCTGCTTCTCCATGTCTCATCTGGGTAATTCAGCCTAGCATCAGCTTGCCCTCTCTGAGTGAGCCAGCTAGGGTTATGACAACACATGGCTTCCATTTCTACTCCTGAGAGAATTCTGTGCCACTAGTCCTGTGCAAAATTAACGTCCAACATCAAATTCTTTACTTTCCTTCAGAAAAATGACTTTCTGATGGGGAAGCATAGGGAAAATGCAAGAGTGGCCATGAGTCCCTCCCTAGTAGTACAGGCACATTGTTTTGGGTGCCCAGAGCAGCCAGTGGTAAGATAAATCATTGTGGGGGCCTTGGGGCTGGAAACACTCAAGTGAATGCCAGGTCATACTCCTTCCCAACTCCCATGCATCCATATTCAGACCCCCCCAAACCTTCACCCCCTGCATCTGGAGCCCCCCTGTTTCCTGTGCTTAGACCCGCCCCATTGATCACCACCCTCCCACACCTGGCAGTTGGGACACCCCAACCTGTTACTCCTAGCCTGCTAGTCCCAGCTGGGCTGGGGTGGGGGGAGGAGACTATTCCCCTTGCATGGAGCAGCCAGTCCCAGAGACCCATTCCAAGAAACATCCCACAGCCCTGCTCCCCCACCCACTTCCTGCTCCCATCACTCCTCAGCCACCAGGGAATGGCTCTTTGCAAGGAGAGCAGCTTCCTCATCCATCCCACACTTATGCATTCAGCCCCACCCAAACCCAGACCTCCCTGCTGAGCCTCAACCTGAAACCCGGAGCCCGTCCCTGTGAAGCCTCTGCACCCACCTCCCCACCCTGCCAACTGTCACTGCCTCTCACTCCACACCAAGCCCAAACTCCCCCTGTGAAGTCCCTCCTCCTTGCAAACCCCCAAACCCAAATCAAACCTCACTGACCCCCACACCTGGTGTTCCTCTGCCACGCCCCATCCACCCACATCTGGACCCTCCCTGCTGAGCCCCACCCTATGCATCCAGACTACCACCCATGCACCCAGGCCACCCTCTGCTGGGCATCCCACATTCAAACTCCCTCCCCGCTGGACCTCCCTCCACCTATACCCCCACCCCACTGAGCTCCAGTAAGCTGCACCTGGATCCCTGCCCCACCAAGCTGCACTTCCCCAGCACCCATGCCCCTGCTGAGCTCCAACCAACCATCTTCACCTGGTGCCCCTGCACTTGGAACCCCACTCCCCATGAGCTCCTGTGCATCTAGATCTCTGCACATCCAGACTGCCCCAAAGAGAGCCCTCTCACCCCACACCTCGATCTCCTCATACTAAGCCCCTCCACACTTGGATCCTGCTGGGCTGAGCCAGCCTCCTCCACATGTGCTTGTTGCAGAGAGGGAGGACCTCCCGGTGTTTCTGGGGCAGACCCAGCCCTTGCACTTTGTCAAGATCAGGTTCAGCCTCACCACTAAGTCCATGCCCTAGAACTGGCTTCCCACTGCCAGTCTGGAGACTCCACATTTATTTGTTCACAAATAAAATTTACAGAATTTTAAAGTACCCTGCACAGAATTTTTCATTTTGGAGGTCAGACTTTCCTCAGGAATGTATTTCTGTGGAAATGATGCTATAACTTTCCCCAGCAGGGCCTTCTGCTATGTCACAGCTTGTTTATCATTAATTACTTGTAACATTGTAATGCCCAAAGGTCCCAGCCAGGAATTAGCTCCCATCATGCATACACAGATAGACACCAAGAATCCCCATTCTGATTCCATCCCTCAGATTTTCTGTTGCTGACAACAGGACATTATTCCTATTGTAACTTTCTCTTCCTTCCCTTGTGCCCTTCCAGCCTTTTATATCATCTTCCAGACAGAGGACCCCGCAGAGCTGGGCCAGTTCTACAGCTATCCTATGTCTCTGTTCACTACCTTCGAGCTCTTCCTCACCATCATTGATGGGCCTGCCAACTACAGCGTGGACCTGCCCTTCATGTACAGTGTGGTGTACTTTGCCTTTGCTGTCATCGCCACCCTGCTCATGCTCAACCTCCTCATTGCCATGATGGGTGACACCCACTGGCGCGTGGCCCATGAGCGGGACGAGCTTTGGAGAGCGCAGGTGAGGGCTGTGTCATATTAGGTCAGGCAATGGGGAAAACTTTCCACCTCAGAATGAGGAGAGTTGGCCTGGTGGAATTTCTGACAGGTGTAGTTACTCCCACCTTCAGTGTGAAGAACCATCGACTGAGTCTCCCATTTATTTCAAGATGTAGTTTAACCCATCCCCAGCTCAGTATGTCTGCTTTGGTGTCTGTCTGTCTCCTGTCTCATTCCCTCTGCTTATCAAGCACCATCTTTTAAATCATTTCACATAGCTTGGGCACTCTCAATGCCCCCTCTGCGGCTCCTGATATCGGGACCAGTCTTTCCATCTCTTTGTGCCCTGCCCACAACTCCACATTATTTCAAACCACAACTCAGAAACCTCTTTGTCCCCTCTTGTCCATCCCAGTCCTTTTATATTCCTCACTCACTGACAATCCTCATAGAGTCATAGATCCCAAGGCCAGAAGGGATCCGCTAGTCTGATCACTTGTAGATGTCCATAAAACTACCCCCAAAATAATTTCTAAATCAGTTCCTTTAGAAAAAAAATTCAATCTTCATTTAAAAATTGTGAGTGATGAAGAATCCACTATGCCCCTTGGCAAATCATTACAATGGTTAATTACTCTCCCCATTTGAATTTGTTTCACTTCAAATTCCAGCCATTAATACATGTTAGACCTTTCTCTGCTGCCTCCTGCCTTTCCATGAGAGACCAGGAAGTGTAAGTTCCTGATAACAACTGGCCACTCCCCCAGCTCATGACTGTAATGTTTTTATAAGCACATTGTCATCTCCTATAGCCTGTTCACTGATTGGCTTATTCCCTGCTACCATGTGTAAGGGGGAAGAACATGCTGTTTTCCATTGTTTGAAGATGGTCTATGGTTTGCTCAACCCCTAATCAAATTAATGCAAAAATACTAAGTGACCCTTCATAGACAGGATAGAAATGTTGCCTCTCTTTCCTTCAATGCCTCTAAACTTTTGCTCATGGAGGTATCAACGATTTTCAAAGTGAGGTTTTTCAGAATAGTGCTTTGGATTTTTTTCTCTTACTTTCCCTTCTCTCTATTTGGGAAGGTTGTTGCCACTACTGTCATGCTGGAACGGAAACTCCCACGATGCCTTTGGCCTCGTTCTGGGATTTGTGGACAGGAGTATGGACTGGGGGACCGGTGGTACCTCAGGTGAGTCCCCTTCTTCGGCATGTCCTTTGTTGATATCCATGCATATGCCTGTGTGTACGTACTAGAATTGGTCAGAAAATGGAATTTCTGTTCTGTGAACAGTTTCACAATTAAAAAAAAAAAGTTCATACTGAATCAGGACTAAAACCCAAAAGTTTAACATTTTTCAAACTTTCAAGTTTGAAATTTAAAAAATTGTTCATCTCAGGTCAATTGAAATAATTTGCTTTGATAAATTAGAAATGTTTTGCTTAAATTTAGATCCTTTATATTAGTTTATATAACATACAATACATTTCAAAACAAAAAGTAATTTGAACATGAAAAATTGAAACTTTTCGTCCCAAGAATGTCAAAATGGGACACTTAGACATGATCACAAAAACAGAGTTCCATTTTTTTTTCAAAATACGTTGTTGAAATCAATGGGATTTTGCAAAAATATAATTTTAATCATAACAGATTTTCCAGTGAAAATCCGGCTTAACTAAATTTTTCTGGCCAGCTGTAGCACACAGAATTGCACAGATTAGAGGCAATTCAAGTGCCACTTCATGTGAAATGAGTTGCTGTGTTCAGTCCAGCTCTTCATAGATAGATGTTCATATTCCAGAAGCCATGCTCCTACCTGCAATCGTAACAGAGAGGCCAAGGCCCTGTGTTGTCTGTTTACTCCACATACCAAATATGAGGAGCATTTGGTTGATTGTTTCATTTAACTAGGGAAGCTTATTCCTGTACATTTGGTAAGCAAAAGGCTTCAGTCTCTAGGACTGTCAACCTGATAGCATTTACCAGCACTGAAACCCACTTCAGATATTTCCAAAACAGGAAAGGAATATGGGAAGTCAGCATTTGGACAGAACCCTAGGGTCTAACATGAGCCCCACAGTGTCAAGTTACTATGTTTTGTGTTTCTGAAGCAGAATGTATCCAGCAGAGAGTAGTCCCAAGCCACAAAATTTGGACCAAATTCCAACAACCACCCTGAAAGTTTGAAGTTGTTTAGATCCAGGATTTTGGTTTTTAGTCCTTGGTTTTATTTCTTTTGGTCTGGATAACATCAAGCCTGATTCTCCTCTCACTTATGCTGGCTTTACTCCTGATTCTTACTACTGTGATAGGAGAATAAGACCTGTGTATGGATTTATCCTTTCACATGTCTGCGTTTTGTGGATCAGACCCCAAGGGGGAGCTGTTATGCTATGCAATAGGGGCTCTCCGCTGCTTTCAGCAATAGGGGAGGTTTGTGGATTTCAAGCCAGCTGGAGGCAATGATCAGCTAGCTATACAGTGTCACTGAGGGGGAATAACTTCCAGATGAGAGTGCTGTATAAAACCACACACACTTCATCCCACATTGGGCATGATGGGAGAATGGTTGTGACACAATGCAATTGTGCACAAAGTCCTATCATGTACCTGTTACCAGAATAATATTACAGGCACAGAGTTACCTGTTAGCAGACCACTACCCTGAGAGAGAGGGTAGCAGGCTAAACAGAGAAGAAGGCTTCTTGGGTGAAATAAAGGAGGGGAAGTGGATCAGAAGGGTCAGGGTAAGCTTCAGGTGGAAAGCACAGCGTAAGGAGAAGAATGTCTTTCCCAAGGTCTCTACAGTGGAGAATTACAGGGAAAGGCAGATGATCCAAGATCAGAATAGACGAATAAGAAATTGGGAAGAGGAAATAGATCCATGGTCAAGTGGAGCAGGTCCACCAAGAATTTGCAGTTGGTCAAATGGAAAGTAGAAGGTGTGGTTAAGAAATCAATGAAAGGAGCAGAGAACTGGGGAGGAGGTAGGAAATGATGCCCCAGAGCAGTGAAGGTTTTGGGATGGTGAGAGCATGATAGAAGCCAATGGTGGTGGTTCTGAGAGAGAGAGAGAGTTCATTTTCAGAAGGAAACTAAAGGAGCTCTGCTTGTGACTAGTTCCCACATGGATGTGCTAAGTCAGGCATGTCCAAAGTCCGGCCCGCGGGCCAATTGCGGCCCGTGTTCCGATTTAATACGGCCCCCGCTTCCTCCCCCTCTCCTGGCTCCCCGGCGCTCTTTTGAACTGGCGCACCCAGTGCGCCGCTTCCGGCCGCGCCGCCGCCGCCCATGGTCTCCGCGGTCCTAGAGCCTGCCCTGTAGGGCGTGTCCGCAGCCCCGCTCCCCCGCTCGGCTGCGGGTTCACCCTGCCCCCGGGCCGCCGTGAGGCCGGCGTGCCCTGCGCTCTCCGCCCGCCTCCAACCCTGCAGGCCCTCCGCCTTGGGGATGAGAGTGCGGGGACGGCCCTCACGCATGTTCACTTCTTCAAATCTGGCCCTCTTTGAAAAAAGTTTGGACACCCCTGTGCTAAGTCCTTAGCTCAGTGGTCCCCAACCTTTGAGGTTGTCGGGCGCCAGGGGGCGTGGCCGTTTGCCCGCTGGGCACCAGGGGGCGGGGACACTAGCGCGCCCGGGGGCGGGCCCCCCCATAGCTGCGCGCCCGGGGTCAGGGCCCCCTCCAAGGGCCGCCGCCCGGGGCCGGCACTCCCCCCCACCCGCCGAGTGCCGCGCGCCCGGGGTCGGCACTCCCCCCCTCCCGCCGAGTGCTGCGCGCCCGGCGCTCCCCCCCCACCACGCGCCCGGGGCCGGCGCTCCCCCCCGCTGCGTGCCCGGGGCCGGCGCCCGCCCCCACCGAGTGCCGTGCGCCCGGCGCTCCCCCCGCCAAGCGCGCTCCCCCCGCAAGCGCCCGTGCGCTATGTGCCCGGGCCAGGCCAGCCCCGAGCACCTGGCGGGCGCATTGAAATGCCCCTGCGGGTGCCATGGTGCCCGCGGGCACCGTGTTGGGGACCACGGCCTTAGCTGGATGTGGTGTTGGTAGAGAACATCATGGGTACATCTATACTGCACCCTTCTTCCACAAAAGCTTATGCAAATGAAGCACGGAGTAGAATATCGCTGTGTTTCATTTGCATAATTAATTAGGGGCCATTTTGGGGCAAGAGACTTTTGCACAAAAAGGAGCTGTGTAGACATTCCTCATTTTTTCAGGAAGAATGGCTCTTGTGCAAGGGAGTGGTTTTGTGCAAAAACTGCTCCTAATTAATTATGCAAATAAAGTGTGACGATATTCTACTCCACGCTTCATTTGCATAAGGTTTTGAGGAAGAAGGGTGCAGTGTAGACACAGCCATTGGTGGCACTACTAGTAATTGTTGAGAAGACAGTATGTTTCTGGTGTATTCAATTTCTTCTCACCTTTCTATAGGGTAGAAGACAGGGTTGATCCCAACAAGCACAAGATGCATCGTTACACTGAAGCATTTAAGACCCAGGATAAGGAAGACTTTGACAAATGCTCCGAGAAGCTGGATGAGGAGAACCCCTGTAAGAAAGACCTAGCACCAGTTGCTCCTTCAGTGTCCCGGAGCATATCCCAGAGCAGTTCCCACCGTGGCTGGGAGATCTTGAGGCGTACCACCTTCAGACAACTTCAAGGAGAAGTCAACTATGCCATGGAAGAGGAAGAGGTCTACCATGTCTGAAACACATCCCCCTGACTCCACAACATGGATACCTGGTGCTGAAGTAATTACCTTCTCCAGGTGCCAGTGGAAACTCCGGTATAGCCACCGTGCTCCACAGCTGTTAAGAGCTCTCCGAGAACAGGAATGCTCCTTGCTGTAGGATGGACACCACTGCCCTGTCTCCTCTTCCATGTGTCCTTGCTGCTGTGTTGGCTAGGAGCTTAGTCAAGGGGTTTGGTGTTTGTTCAGCTCTCTAACTCTCTACAGAAACAGAAAAATATGCCAGCACTACAAACTGATCCTTTCTCGCTCTGTGGTAATGGTATTTTCCTTTTCTCGGTCCCACAAAGACCACAGTGCTTTCTGAACTGAGGAGAGCTGACTTGGGAGATTTTTTTTGGTACAGAACTGAAAACAAAATTTAAACTCAGGAAACTAGTAGCTGCTGACAATGCGGTGATTAAAGGGACTATCGCCATACAGCTGGCATTCTAGAGGCTGGCAGATGTTCCTCCTTCAAAAAAAGACGAACTCTGTTAGCAGCATTTTCCACACTGCTTCTCTAACAGGAACAGACTGTTTTTCCTGCCATTCGAATGCACTTTAATTTTGTTTGCTACAGAAATATGATTGTTGGTTTTATCCCAGTTACATATTACTTAAGGATAAGTCACACATATCTTTACTCTGGGAAATTTTCTGTGTTTTAAGATGGTGTGAGGATTGGTGAGATGACTCCCTATGAAGATCCCAAATGAACTGATCCTGAGCCATGTTTCCTATGGAAAAGTAGAAGTCTCTGGCTCAGTCTGATATCTGCCTACCATCTCTTACCTTTGCTGTGTTGAGACTACAAGCTGTTTAGTCCCTGTCTTCATGGACATCAGTGCTGCAGCTGTGGGCCTGCTGTGGTGAAGCATGCCAATTCCAGATCACCCTGTGCTATGTCAGGGGAGGAGGAGTAGAAAGGGGCTATATAGCTGCTGACAAGCAAAAGGGGAACAAATGCTGGGGGAGACACAGTGGGAAGTATTGCAAGCCAACTTGGAAACAAGTCTTGTCTCGTAACAATGTACAATGAAGCCTGCTCCACAATGACTGTTTATTTCACCTATTTCTTTAGTCCTCTACCAAGGTCTTTCAGAAAAATGATTACAGGGAAGAAATTAGGTGCCTTTTTGGAGGGCCTCATGCCCTCTGCGACTTAGAGTGTCATCACAATAGCAGAACTAAGTGGAATGCAACTTGTAGCCTGACATTTCCGCTGTGAGAGTTTCTGTGTCTAAAGGGGACCCAAAAATGACTTGCTTACATTATACCCTACCATTGAAACAGGCCATCCTTTACCACGTCTTGGTATCCAGAACCAAAAAGTGAAGGACCAGAAACTAGTGGCTTTCTTATTAATGGTGTTGTTACCACACTTCACAGCAACTATGCTCTGCCTGGGACTACTGAAGACTTTAGTGCCGTATCCAGATGCCTGACCTTTGAAATTATGTGCATTTTTTTAAATGTACTATTTCCCCCTTACTCAACTATATGCTTGAGCCCTAAAGAGGGGATTTCCCCCCTTGGTTTAAGATGAATACTTATATTAGATACACTGTGATGAATTGAAGTAGTATGGGTTGGTCTTTTCATCTCTATACACCCAGCCCCTCCTGTTTAACCACAGGAATTTGCACTTTTGCACTAAATGTTAATTGAAATGGGAAATATGTGATTTTGCACATTTACCAAAACTGTGAATTGCTGCTGTAATTATAATGTAATGTCCTTAATCAATGGAGGAGAGAAGAAAAAGGGGTTGGTGAAGTTTTCCTTCATCTTTCCAAATCTATTCATGCTCTTTAACCAGTTGAAAACCTGACTGAGATACAATTAAGATGGAAGACCATGAGGTAATTTTCAACTAGTGATTCAGTGTTGTGATTCGCTCAATTTGCAAATCAAAAATTGGTTGTTCTAAGTGTCAGCAAAACATGCACCAGGGTTGAAAATTCAGCAGGGCATTTTCTGTCTCTGGTGTCATCATAATCACACTTTAAACTTTTAGTGCCGTATCTCTCTTCAGTTAGGCTGTACAATTTCATTAAATGCACTGCAAGTATGCAGGAGTAAATGAGAGCAGTGTTCCCTGTTAGCTGAGTGTTCGAGTGGTCACCCAGAAGAGATTCAAATGTTGCCTAGTGAATTAGCAGAGCTGGCAGCATGTGTTTCTGCTGGAGGTGCACATCCAACAAGTCTCAGTGCAATAACAAAATTTATTTCACACATGGATGGGAAAAATTAGAGGGAACATTGAATGAGAGTTAGTGCCAGTTGGTCGTGTGTGTTCATACAGACTCACTAGCAAAAACAGGTGTCCATGGGACAAGACAAGTAGGTGTAAAATCTTTGAATTCTTATTTCTGTTATATCCTGTTACATTCTGTGCATAAAATAGAGGTTAAAATGTAGATCAGTGTGACTGGCTCTGCTGTTTTTTACAATGACATTAGCTGGAGCTACTTGCCGCATCATATCATCCAATTCAGAATCTCCTTCGTCCTTTATTGTATTAGAAACTTGCAAACCAATACAGGAAAAATATAATATAGATGTCTGAGAAGCTTTTGTGAAATATAGAAAGGATACTATGAAGGCAAAAACATTAACAATATTTCCTTATGCATGTTACTAATGATAACAACATACAAAACTTTTGGAAATTTTAAAATCTAACTGACTTTTTGCCACTCCTGGGCTGTGTCTAGACTGGCATGATTTTCCGCAAATGCTTTTAACAGAAAAGTTTTTCCGTTAAAAGCATTTGTGGAAAAGAGCGTCTAGATTGGCACGGATGCTTTTGTGCAAAAGCACTTTTTGCGGAAAAGTGTCTGTGCCAATCTAGATGCGGTTTTGCGCAAGAAAGCCCCGATCGCCATTTTCGCCATCGGGGCTTTTTTGCGCAAAATGGTTCTCATCTGTCTACACTGGCTCTCTTGCGCAAAAGCATTTGCACAAAAGGGCTTTTTCCCGAACGGGAGAGTCATTGTATTTGCGGAAGAACACTGACAATCTTACATTAGATCGTCAGTGTTCTTGCGCAAATTCAAAGCGGCCAGTGTAGACAGCTGGCAAGTTTTTCCGCAAAAGCGGCCACTTTTGCGGAAAAACTTGCCAGTCTAGATGCAGCCCTGCTGTTTTACTGACTTTATTCTGCAGTTTACATGGATTGAATGGGAAGGCTTGACCTGCCAGCTTCATTCTGTCTCTTGTAACTTGGATAGTGCTTTTTGGGGTTTGGCATCCAGCAGAGCAAAGGAACATTCTCCTTTAAAAAAAAACAAACCCCAAATTATTTTCCTTTCGTGAAAATAGTTTGGTCCAAATTAGATTTTGAGATTTAGGTGAACTTTCTAAAATAACAATGGCTACGCTCCCAGTCTTGACAATTTAATTGGGGTTGCTTCTGCTTCGAACAGGGAGTTGGACTCAATAACCTACTGAGATCTCTTCCAGCCCTAATTTTCTGAGTCTAGTATTCTGTGATTTTGAGCCTTAGTAGTTTTATGATACAGCTAAGAAAGCAAGCATAAGATCCCAGTCAATCATCAGGTATGGGTGAATTTAAAATTAAAGATACTTTTCATTTTAAAAATGCATAATATCCTCAGTCCAGTTGTGTCCAGCTCTGGCCTCAGTGTTCAGTATTAGGAGAAATGCCTAAAACCAAAACTTACATAGAAGTTGATGGATCTTTGGCCATTCACAGCAGTAGGAATAACATTGGACCCCAACAGCTGGGCCGAGAGTATGTAAATGTTCCACTTTAGGGGCCAAGACATGCCATAAACTGAGCTCCCCCTGGAGGTTGGTAGTGCATTGAACTTATGTTCACATTAGTGCTTAGTTGAATGAAGCTGACATTCTTGCAATGACATCAAGTCTCTGGGCATACTCTGAACCATACATATCAAAGACTTCCATTAATTTTAATTGGCTTTGCATCAGGCCCTGAAAGAGGAGTCTAATCCAGTCAGGAGGATTTTGTATCAAATACAATTTTTAAATAATCTCATTTTATTTAACCAATTTGTATCTTAAACAGGGTTCTATCTACCTGTAATCTTTAAAAAATGTCCCTATGATCTGTTTTTCTGTACCGTCTTTTGTTTTCATTTAAAGTGTGATTTCACGGTGACACTCTACCAATGATATGCTGTGTTTGATGCTCTGTATTGCTGATTCAGTTTCCAGCCAAAAAGTTCTTCTAACTGGCGACTCTACAAACTACACATTGGTTTTGAAAATCCAGCTGTGTTTTTTCTATACCTTTCATAGAATCATAGAACCATAGAGCTGGAAGAGACCTCAGGAGGTCATCAAGTCCAGCCCTCTGCTCTGGGCAGGACCAATCCCAACTAAATCAACCCGGCCAGGGCTTTGTCAAGCCAAGACTTAAATACCTCTAGGGATGGAGACTCCACTACTTCCCTAGGTAACCCATTCCAGTGCTTCACCACCCTCCTAGTGAAATAGTTTTTCCTAATATTCAACCTGGACCTCTCCCACCACAACTTGAGATCATTGCTCCTTGTTCTGCCATCTGTCACTACTGAGAACAGCCTCTCTCCATCCTCTATGGAACCTCCCTTCAGGAAGTTGAAGGCTACTATCAAATCCCCCCTCACTCTTCGCTTCTGCAGACTAAACAGACCCAAGTCCCTCAGCCTCTCCTCATAAGTCATATGCTCCAGCCCCCTAATCATTTTGGTTGCCCTCCGCTGGACCCTCTCCAATGCATCCACATCCTTTTTGTACTGGGGGGCCCAGAACTGGACACAATACTCCAGATGTGGCCTCACCAGAGCCGAATAAAGGGGAATAATGACATCTCTGGATCTGCTGGCAATGCTCCTCTTAATGCAACCTAGTATGCCATTAGCCTTCCTGGCTACATGGGGCACACTGTTGACTCATCTCCAGCTTCTCATCCACTGGAATCCCCAGGTCCTTTTCTGCAGAACTGCTACTTAGCCATTCAGTCCCCAGCCTGTAACATCTCTTGGGATTCTTCCGTCCCAAGTGCAGGACTCTACACTTGTCCTTGTTGAACCTCATCAGATTTCTTGTGGCCCAATCCTCCAATTTGTCTAAGTCACTCTGGACTCTATCCCTGTCCTCAAGCGTATCTACCTCTCCCCCTAGCTTAGTGTCATCCGCAAACTTGCTGAGGGTGCAAATCCATCCCCTCATCTAGGTCATTAATAAAGATATTGAACAAAACCGGTCCTAGAACAGAACCTTGGGGCACTCCGCTAGAAACCGACTGCCATCCTGATACCATTCATAAAGTTTCCACAACCATAATTTTGCTAAGTGCTCTGTTGATGGTGAAACGAGGCAGGCTCCGTCTTCTATAATTTTATTGGCTCTATAGAAATAAAAACTTGTTTGGGTCAGGAAAGCCAGAAAATTTGATTCAGATCAAGGGTCAAATACATTGAGTAAGAATGTGCCTCATTAATACTAACATTTTTTGAACCACATTTGTACTGTATTCTCTTCTACCTCTGTAAAAATGGATTAACACTTACACTGTAATTCGGCCCTATAACTCTTAAATGTGGCATTGATTGGAACAGGTGATAAATCTTACTATAATACTCAGTTTGTTTTTCTCCAGTGTTGTTGTCATTTCAGGGCAGAACTTCCTGTTTTCCCCCATCTGCCCAACTGTTGACCTCAATTTATCTTAAGTTGCCACTGAAGCAACTTCAGGGTTGTAAGAGCTTATCTTGTATCTGGCAAATTAGTAGGTCAGAAAATGGCTCCAAGATTAAATGAACTAATTTGTTCTGATATTGAAGAAAATAGAAGCTTTTTGTTCAAAATAAAAATACCTGTAAATTAAGTTTTCTTTGTTTGTTTGTTTAACCATAATAGCTTATGATGGTTCCTATGATTATCCCCATATCAGCCATTCATCAGTGACTGAGGGTACTAGACTTAACTAAAAACATATTTAAAATCTTAAGTACAGGCAGTCCCCAACTTATGCGGATCCGACTTATATCGGATCTGTAGTTACGAACGGGGCTTTTCTCGCCCCAGAAACAGACCAGGGAGACATGGAGCAAAGCCTCGGAGTACGCAGGCAGTGGGACCACCCAGACGCGCCGCGGTTCCGCTGCCCGCATCCTCCGTGGCTTTGCTCCGCGTCTCCCTGGTCTGCCCCCCCCCCCCCCCCAGCAGACCAGGCTTTTCTCCTCGGCGCTACTGGACCAACCCGGCAGCACCCCGGCTGCTCTGCCCCAGGCGTCCTGATTCAGCCGCGAGGTGTACAGCTAGTTCGGATTAGAAGCCTAATCCGAACTAGCTAGTCCGTGCCGCGCAGCACAGGGTCCGAACTAGCCGGTATTTAAAAATGGCGCCGGCCGGCTTCATGCAAATGAAGCCCGGGAAATTCAAATCCCGGGCTTCATTTGCAACTGCGGATGACTACATTACCCCGCTAGTTCAAACTAGTGGGGTAGTGTAGACATACCCTAAGGGAGTTAAAATGCCCATTGTGATTCTGAGAGACTTCACCTACCTCTTAATGCCAAGGCCAATGGAGTCATAAATTGGGATCCTTGATAGCAGCAAGGAGCAGCTCAACAACAAGCTGAGCAGGTGCAATGACTATCGAGTATATTGTTGGTGGTTTAAAAGCACTCTGGTGATGTTTGTATGGAAAGCTGGACCTGGTTGATGACAATATTCCTATAGTCATCAACGTGTGCAGCACCCCTCCATAATATTTGTGAAGAGAAGGGTGAAAGCTCCACTCAGGACTGGACTGCTGAGATGCAGTGCCTGTAGGCTGAGTTTGAACAGCCTGAGACCAGGGCTATTAAAGGAGCACAGCATGTGGGCCATAAGGACTGGAAAGACTTAAGGAAGCAATTTGATGCTGAAAGTCAGGAATGTTTGTTGCCATGCACTGAAGTCTACTGGCTGAAATGTTAGCAGGAGCGGTCCAAGGCCAGCTGCGGCAGCTGGTGCCCCAGGCGGAAGGCACAATTAGCACCCCCGCTTGCACGGCCGTCAACGGCCGTGATGTAATCATTGGGCTGGCCAGGCCAGCGGAGCCCTAGGTTACTGCCGAGTCTGCCTAGGCTTATGGGCCGCCCTGTTAGTGAGGGATTGTGATTGGTCCATACAAGTCACTTGTTAGAAAAGTGCTTCTTGCTTTTCTGCAGTGTGCTTTCATGTAATGGAATAAAGAATGCTTTCAAACCCAAAAATTACATGTATTAAAAACAATAAACTTAAAATACACACACAGCATGACTCATATACACTTTGTGAGAAGAAGGGAGGAGCAAGGGATGAGGTGAGGCCCTAACACATTTACAAACTTGTATATGTCCAGATATAGCAGATGCTACTTATGATGCTGTGCAATGGGTGTTGTAGTGCAGCAGCCTGGTCCCGGGAACAGGGGGAGGGCTGGGTGGCAGCGGGTGGCTGGCTCATGCCGTGCCAGGTGCAGGGTCTGCTGGCTGGGTGCTGGCAGGCTTGCACCTGGCACAGGCACTGTAGCCAGACCGTGGCCCTTTAAGGGCTCCGGGGCCGGGAGGGGGGCAGAAGAGTTTCCCTGGCTTAGCCCAGAGTGGCCACCAGGCCAAGCTGGGAAGGACTAGCCTCCCATTAGTTCGAATTAAGTGGCTACACAGCCTTTAATTCAAACCACTTAATTCGAACTAGGCATTAGTCCTCGTAGAATGAGGTTTACCTAGTTCGAATTAAGCACTCCGCTAGTTCGAATTAAGTTCGAACTAGCGGTTTGTATGTGTAGCGCCTATGAAAGTTAATTCGAACTAACAGCTGTTAGTTCGAATTAACTTTGTAGTGTAGACATACCCTTGGAGAGTAGGGATAGGATCCAGAGTGACCTAGACAAATTGGAGCATTGGACCAAAAGAAATCAGATGAAGTTCAACAAGGACAAGTGCAAAGTCCTGCACTTGGGGCAAAAGAATCCCAAGCATTGTCAGGCTGGGTACTGACTGGCTAAGCAACAGTTCAGAAGAAAAGGACCTGGGGATTACAGTGGATGAGAAAAAAAAGACAGGACTATGCAGCACTTTAAAGACTAACAAATTGGTTTATTAGAAGATGATGAGCTTTCGTGGGCCAGACCCACTTCCTCAGATCAAATTGTGGAAGAAAATTGGCATGACCAATTTGATCTGAGGAAGTGGGTCTGGCCCACGAAAGCTCATCACCTAATAAACCATCCTGTTAGTCTTTAAAGTGCTGCATAGTCCTGCCTTTTGTTTCAGCAAGACCAGACTAACACGGCTACATCTCTATTACTAGTGGATGAGTAGCTGGATATGAGTCAACAGTGTGCCCCTCTAGCCAAGAAGGCTAATGGCATATTAGGGTGCATTAGGAGGAGCATTGACAGGAGATCTAGAGAAGAGGTTATTCCTCTTTATTCAGCACTGGTGACGCCACATTTGGATTATTGCATCTATTTTGGGGCCCCCATTACAGAACGGATTGTAGGGCAACAAAAATGATTTGAAGGCGGGAGCACATGAATGAAAAGAGGCTGAGGGATTTGGGCTTATTAAGTCTACAAAAGAGAAGAGTGAGGGAGGATTTGATAGCAGTCTTTTACTATATTCTTTCCTCACATTCCTTGTGCTAAGGAATAGGGGTTGTCACTAAGTCCTCTGTCTATGCATATGCCAGTCGTTAAAGACTATTATCATTTGAATATATCTTGTCCATGCAAAACAAAGGAATTAATTGAACCCTTAATAAATTCAGTGTTCTACAAAATTTCAGGCCACTCACATAGCTCCCTTCCAATGGCCACTGATTTTACACAGAACCTTGAATAGCAAAACTACCAACATCACAAGCGTTTCTTCCAAGACTGAAAAATTGCTTTCATACTAACAAAAAGAACTTGGAAGAGTATGTGTAGCAGCAAAGCAATGGCATCAAATAGCTTCAAGATTATTCTCCACCTCATTTCTTATACCTTGTGACATTTTGTTCGCCTTGTTGACTACAGCAGCACATGGAGCAAAAGTTTTCATTGAACCACCACATAAATTCCCAAGTCTCAAAATTTAAAATTCACACACGTCACTTCAATAAAAGTGGGTATGTGTTTTATTAAACTGGTATTCTTCTCTGGTGCTTTAAGACACGTATCATTTGCCCTTTTATTGTCTCACACAAAACAAGTTGGGGTGCTCACCCTGTTAAGGCTATAAAATCCCTCCTGGAGGTATGGGCAGTTTTAATTTTTTTCTCCTAATGAACCATTTGTTAATTTGCTAATTTTCAATCATACAACTTGCTTTTTTGAACCCAGCAACACGGCCTCCAACTCAGAATGCAAAGAAATCCCTCAGTCACTTCAGAGTGCCCACGTGGAACTCTGCATGTAGGATACCAGAATTTAATATAGATTAAGTTACAGAACAGCCAGTTAGCAAAACCAGCGGACAGACAAGTTTCTGTTTGCTTTTACCCTTTGGTGACTGAACTTGAGATAAGCTACACAAATTGAGCTACGTCAATTGCATAGCTTATTTTGAAATAGCTTATTTCGAAATTGGGAGCATCTACTGCACTTATTTCAAAATAGAGCACTCTTCCTCTGACTTCCCTTACTCCTTGTACAATGAGGGTTACAGGAGTCGGAGTAAGAAGTCCTCCAGCTTGACAGTATTTCAACATTATTTCAAAATAACTGTCTGCTATATAGACATGGAATAAGTTATTTCAAAATAACGCTATCCTGGATCTCATTGAGGTCTGGGGAAAGGAGTCTAACTTTCAGTATCTCTGTACCATGTGCAGAAATGCCAATGCCTCTGGCTGGTTGGCCGCCAACCTTGCCCAGAAGGGGCATAGCCACACCCTGGACCAGGTGTAGATGAAGATCAAAGAACTGAGGCAGTCCTACACCAAGGCCAGGGAGGAAAGTTCCTGCTCTGGAGTGGCACCCCAGATCTCCCATCGATAGGTGAAGCTGGATGCCATCCTGGGAGGGGGCCTTGTCACCTCTCCCTGCCTCATTGTTAACTCTGACCTAGCCATGCCCATCTTCAGCCTCCAGGAGGGTGGAGCTGTGGAGGAGGATGACTAGGATGAGGAGGAAGAGGAGGAGCAGGCCAACCTTGACACCATGCTCCCCGGCCGTCATCTCCCTGAAGCCAGTACCCCTCCCCCAGGATGCCTCCCAGGGCTCAGATGAAGCTGGCGAAGGCAGTTCAGATGAGTTCCATAACTCTTCTGATCTGCACGGGGTGGGGGGGGGAGCAAGGGGCAGCACGCTCCTCACTTGATCTTCTCAGCCTAGGCCTCATGGAGCACTCAGACCCATGAGGCTCTCACACAGGAACCTCTCATAAGGTTCCTGCACAGGCCTGCCTTACTCTGGCCTCTGTGGTGAGACACCTTCCCACCACAAACCACCATTAAGGAGGTTGGAGTCACGGAACCATACAGCAGTGCCACACATGGCACAGGGTAATGTCCACATTTGGGCAGCATCTGCTTGTGGGCAAGTGCGGTGAGGCAGAGGACACTGATCCCCAGCACAGGAACCTGCCAGGAGGAGGAAGAGGAGGGGAACCCAGTAGCACTCTCTCCTGCAAGCAGAATCTGCCGCTCATACATACCTCCCCACCTTCTCCTCCTCCAGTGGGCAGGGATAGAAGTTCTCTCTCTGTGGGATGCTACCAGTGCTGGACTCGCAGGCTCCAGCACCTTCCCATGCCTGCTTGTTCCCAGAGGCTCACCTGGGACATCTGTGCCCCTGCAGAAAAGTGCCTGCTGTGTAGGCATGTAGGTAACAGATGGCCTTGCTTGAAGCACATCTATTTTTATGGGGATTTGTAGTGTGGATGCGCTATTTCAAAATAGTTATTTCAGGGGATATTCTTTTGAAATAGCTTATTTTGAAATAAGTGCATAGTGTAGACATAGCCCCAGATCCCACCCCAGCTCCCTCCATGATCCACAAAACTTCATTAATCCGGCATACCTTGATTCCCAGGTTTGCGGGATTAAAGAGGTTCTAGTGCATCTGAAGGCTGTAAAAAGAGGAAGTGTTAAGTACAAAGGAATCTCTGTCCTCATGGATACTAATGCCTACTGCTGATGAGGTCAATGATTCTACCGGTACTGGATGTATCGCCCATTCTCTTGACCTCACTGAGGTCACTCCAGCTTTGCAGTGTCAGGGAGCGCACAGTTGCATTGCTTTGCCCGTTAGCACAACATTCCAAGGGCTATATTCCCCATTGCATCCTGACAGCTTTCCAGAGACACCAACCTGCAGTAGACTGAATACCAGGCTTCAGCCAGATACATTCAGCCACTATGCCACATAGCAGCAATAATGACAGTCCATGAGAATTTGCACAACAACATTATATAATGCCAAGGTACAAGTAAAGACATAAATATATTCATTGCTGGACTTCTCAGCATTGATATGTTTACACAATTTCAGTCATCAGAACAAATCTTCTGATGACTAGTCACAGATGGTGCAGCTGGCATAATTCTAGCACAACAGGCAGTGTGGTCCACTAATTCTATGGGCATCAGGATGCCTGGGTTCTATTCGGCCTTGCTGCATGTTCTTGGATAACTCACTGAGGCTAAAAGTCACCACTAATTTTGGATGCCTCTGTTATCCCCAGAGTGGAAGCATTCAAAATCAGAGGCCATTTTAGAGAACATGGTACTCAGCCAGATGCCTAAGTTTCCCCATCTGTAAAATGGAGAAAACAATTTCCACCTTGGAGACTTATAGGGAGGGACACTAAATACTATTATTTATCAAACGGGCAGACTGGGGATCAGCCTCGGGATGCAAGGCTTATTTTCAGGGTGAGGATTTAAATTAACAAAAGTAAAGCCATTCAAAAATCATGGGTTCAGATTCATCAATACACTCTACTGCCTTGTTCCTCTCCAGAGACACAAAGCAGCCATAAACTGGCCCCTCCCATATTCTTGGCTGTCTTGCATCATTAGAGCAATCCAGAATGTACTGGTGAATCTGGCTAGTTGTTTACATTTGGAGGGGAATTTGACTATGTTGCATATGTAAGCAGGGGCAGAACTACTGCTTTCTATCAGCCAGCTAAAAGGAGGGCTGGGTGTGTCCACTACAAGGCTGCA
Organism: Pelodiscus sinensis; assembly: GCF_052426305.1. Taxonomy (NCBI): domain Eukaryota; kingdom Metazoa; phylum Chordata; order Testudines; family Trionychidae; genus Pelodiscus; species Pelodiscus sinensis. The sequence continues at coordinate 141,737,065 of NC_143052.1, read as the reverse complement.
TCTAGACTGGCATGATTTTGCGGAAATACTTTTAACGGAAAAGTTTTTCCGTTAAAAGTATTTCCACAAAAGAGCATCTAGATTGGCACGGATGCTTTTGCGCAAAAAGTGCTTTTGTACAAAAGCATCCATGCTTAATTTAGACGTGCTTTTGCGCAAGAAAGCACCGATGGCCCTTTTAGCCATTGGGCTTTCTTGCACAAAAAATTAAGGTGCCTGTCTACTCTGGCCCTCTTGTGCAAGTATTCTTGCACAAGAGGGTTTATCCCTGAGCGGGAGCGTCAAAGTATTTGCACAAGAAGCACTGATTTTGTACATTACAAAGTCAGTGCTCTTGCGCAAATTCAAGCGGCCAGTGTAGACAGCTGGCAAGTTTTTCAAGCGGCCAGTGTAGATAGACAGCTGGCAAGTTTTTCAAGCGGCCAGTGTACAGACAGCTGGCAAGGTTTTCCCGCAAAAGCAGCTGCTTTTGCGCAAAATCTTCCCAGTCTAGATGCACCCCAATTGTTTAGCTCTGCAAGGAAATTAACTGTTAACTATTGATATGTAAATACAGCTCAGGAGAGAATCTGAGGTGTGGCTATGTAAATCCCATTCAGCCAGGGCTGATGGAGGGTCAGTGTTGGAATGGAATGTGGAGAATTGTAAATAATTTGGGGCTGTTGTGGGGGTCACTAATCATGCTACCCCTAAATGTGGGAACTGTAAAATATGCCACCAGTGCTTGCAGGAGAGACACCACCATCATGGTAAGAGGTCTCGGAGGAACAAGCCTCCCCCCTTCCAGAGTTGAGTGAACTGAGCTGAGGGAAAAGGTTAAAGGGCTTAAGTCAGCCTGCTTCACACCTGCCAGGTGTAAGCTATAAGACTAGCCCAACCTGCTCCTTTTCTCCTGGCTATGTCTAGACTAGCATGATTTTCTGGAAATACTTTTAATGGAAAAGTTTTCTGTTAAAAGCATTTTTAGAAAAAAGCGTCTAGATTGGCATAGATGCTTTTCCGCAAAAGCACTTTTTGCGGAAAAGTGTCTGTGGCCAAGCTAGACGCGCTTTTCTGCAAAAAAAGTCCCGATTGCCATTTTCATGATTGAGGCTTTTTTGCGGAAAAAAAATCTGAGCTGTCTACACTGGCCCTTTTGCACAAAAGTTTTGCGCAAAAGGGACTTTTGCCCGAATAGGAGCAGAATAGTATTTCTGCAAAAAGCACTGATTTCTTACAGTAGGAAGTCAGTGCTTTTGCGGAAATTCAAGCGGCCAGTGTAGACAGCTGGCAAGTTTTTCCGGAAAAGCAGCTGATTTTCCGGAAAAACTGGCCAGTCTAGACACAGCCTCCTTTGTTTTAAGGGCAGCCCTAAAGCAGACTCCCTGAGGAGTCTTTTCTTTTGCTAGTCCAGTGGAAGCTGGATTCTTTTGCCAGTCCAGCTGGTGTCTAAAGAGTTGAAATCACTGGATACGTCTACACTGGCATGATTTTCCAAAAATGCTTTTAACAGAAAAGTTTTCCGTTAGAAGCATTTTCGGAAAAGCGCGTCTAGATTGGCAGGCTGCTTTTCCGCAAAAGCACTTTTTGCGGAAAAGGGTCCGTGCCAATCTAGACACGGTTTTCCACAAAAAAGCCCCGATTGCCATTTTTGCGATCGGGGCTTTTTTTGCGGAAAACAGTACTGTGCTGTCTACACTGGCCCTTTTGCGCAAAAGTCTTTCGGAAAAAGACTTTTGCCCGAACGGGAGCAGCATAGTATTTCTGGAAAAGCAGGTGTGGAGCGGTGACCAGCGGCATCGTGTGGAGCGGTGGCAGGTGAGGAGCAGTGACCAGTGGCACGGAGCGGCAGCAGACGAGGAGGGGCAGGCCACCAGCGGAGCGTCCGGTGGCGTGGAACGAGACAGCTGGTAGAGTGTGGCGGAGTGTCGTAAGGTGCCCCCTATCTATTCCCCCACCCCCATTTCTACCCAGGTTGGGAGGTGAAACCCTGCGGGTGAACTTTGGGACTCTGGGTGGCACAGACCAGGGACAGAAACTTTTGGGGTGTCAGACTCTTTGGACTTCAGGTGATTCTTGGCTGGGGGGCAGGGCTTAGCTCATGTTTGGGTTATGAACTCTGTGTGTGGTGTTTCCCCCAAGTTAATGCCATATGACTTCTCTCTCTGTTTCATTAAATGTTCCTTTCCTACACTCAGACTCAGTGCTTGCGAGTGGGGAAGCATTGCCTCTCAGAGGCACCCAGGGGTGTGTGAAGTTCCCAGATTACTGGGTGGGGGTTCGAGCCGGTTCTGTGTGAGATGGACCCGAAGATATTGAACCCAGTCCTGGTTACTACCAGGCCTACCCGGCAGAAGGGATACACACAGTTAAAACAAATACAACTTAATAACAGCAGTTGCAGCCCTGCAATCACTTGATGCAGGGGTGACCATACTCAGGAATAAACCAGCTCTCTTCAGAGAGATGACACGTGTGGTAAATTTCTTAAGTGTTTGTGGTTGCTGTTGCAGTGCCATAGTGCTATAGTATGCTATAGTAACAGTAATGGGACACAGTCTGATTAGCTCAGACCTAACTTTAGGCTACATTGAGAAAGGCCTTTACAAAACCAAATGAGTCAAATCTTGAGGTTCTTTTTCAGGAGGAGGAATCTATGACAGGATTGCCTATGAGAGCAGAGGCCTCAACTTCATTACCCAGGAGGGATGTTCCACTACTGGGTTTCTTACCCAAGCAAAAATATCCTTGATTCCACTAGGAATTTTGCCTGCTTAAAAAAAATGGGTAAAGACTCAGGGTATGACCTGGGGGCTACGTCTACACTGGCCCCTTTTCCGGAAGGGGCATGTAAATTTCTCTAGTCGTCGTAGGGAAATCCGCGGGGGATTTAAATATCCCCCGCGGCATTTAAATAAAAATGTCCGCCGCTTTTTTCCGGCTTTTAAAAAAGCCGGAAAAGAGCGTCTAGACTGGCCCCGATCCTCCGGAAAAAGTGCCCTTTTCCGGAGGGTCTTATTCCTACTTCAAAGTAGGAATAAGACCCTCCGGAAAAGGGCACTTTTTCCGGAGGATCGGGGCCAGTCTAGACGCTCTTTTCCGGCTTTTCCTACTTCAAAGTAGGAATAAGACCCTCCGGAAAAGGGCACTTTTTCCGGAGGATCGGGGCCAGTCTAGACGCTCTTTTCCGGCTTTTTTAAAAGCCGGAAAAAAGCGGCGGACATTTTTATTTAAATGCCGCGGGGGATATTTAAATCCCCCGCGGATTTCCCTACGACGACTAGAGAAATTTACATGCCCCTTCCGGAAAAGGGGCCAGTGTAGACGTAGCCAATATGAATGGAAATATTTTCATTATTTCTTTTTCTCTGCTAGTAGGTAGGTGTCTGCCATCCAGATAATTGTGGAGCTTCTTAATTAAAATTAAAACTGCTTTCCTGTATAAACCTGGTTTAATCCCTTCCCTAGAAATCCAGAAACAAAGGGGCTGTGTCAACACTGGCATGATTTTGCGCAAAAGTGCCCGCTTTTGCGCAAAAACATGCTGCTTGTCTATACTGGCTGCGAGTTCTTGCGCAAGAACACTGATGTTCTAATATGTGAAATCAGTGCTTCTTGCGCAAGAACTATGACGCTCCCGCTCAGGAATAAGCCCTCTTGCTCAAGTGTTCTTGCGCAAGAGGCCAGTGTAGACAGGCAACATGAATTTCTTGCGCAAGAAAGCCCGATGGCTAAAATGACCATCGGAGCTTTCTTGTGCAAAAGAGCGTCTACACTGGCATGGATGCTTTTGCGCAAAAGCACATGCCACTGTAGACGCTCTCTTGCACAAATACTTTAATGCAAAAACTCTTGCGTTAAAAGTATTTGTGCAAAATCTTGCCAATGTAGATGTAGCCAGGGAGAACTATCCTTAGTAAGGAAATGGCAAGCCATAGAACTAGCTAGCTGAACACCTCTCAGACATTAATGTGTACAGTAGACTTCCAATAATCCGGTACCTTTGAGACCTAGGTGGTGCCAGATTATCGGATATGCTGGAGTATCGGGAGGTCCCGGTACAGCTGCATGGGTTAATAGCTGGCCGGACCCGATCTCTCTCTCCCTCCCCTCTCCTTTCCCCTAGTTGAAGCAAAATGCTCTTCTCCATGCTGTAACTCGATCCCCCTCCCCTTTCCCCTTCACTGAAGCAAAACACTCTTCTCCATGCTGTAACCGAATCCCACTCCCCGCCGCCCCAACCTTATGTTCAGTCCTGGTACAGCCGACGTGTGCTGAGCGGCCAGCTTTTTAATCAGCTGGATGGGACACTTGACATTTTGATGCCGGTGTATTGGGAGTGCTGGACAATTGGGTGCCGGACTATTGGAGTTTTACTGTATATCCTCCGAACACCTTTGTGAGATAGGGCAGTGCTATTATCCCTGGCTTACACAGGGAGACAAGGCCCAGATCTTGAAAGACATTTGGGTAACTAAGTCCCATTAATTGATTGAAATCAATAAGAGTTTGGCACCTAAATATTTTTGAGGATCTGGTTCTAAGGGACTTAGCCAAAGTCACAGAGGACATCTGTGGCAGAGCAGGGAATTGAATTGCTGATTTCTTGACTCCCAGGCTAGATATTAGCCCCCAAGTTGGTAGGTAAGGCCTTGCACTGAGGTAGAAGGGAAATGGATTTAATATGCAAGGGTATGTCTACACCACCACCCTAGTATGTCCACAAGGAGTACAGGTAGTTCGGAATAGGAAGCCTAGTCCAAACTACCTAGTTCGTGCCACGTGTAGCCGCGGGAATGGAGTCCAAACTAGCGGACATTTAAAAATGGCGGCGCCCAGCAACATGCAAATGAAGCCCAGGAAATTCAAATCCCGGGCTTCATTTGCAACTCCGGTGGACTACATTACCACCCTAGTTCGAACTAGGGTGGTAGTGTAGACATACCCCAAGCGAGCACGTTCAGACTCAGTATTCTCCTGCTCTGGCTGGTTAGAATAATTGGACCCTCTTCTCTCTCTCTATGTCCATCTCATCCTTTTCAAATTTTCAATTAACATGCCTTCTCACAGAAGGAGAGGAGATGGGGAAAGCATGAGAGAGAGAGAAAAGACCAAACAAGAAAAAAAGAAGAATAGAAAGAAATAGAGAAATACGGGAAAGAAAGAAAATGAAAATGAAGGGGGGAGTGTAAATTGAATTCCAAAACAGCAATCTCAGATGTGAAGAGTCTTATTTCTAAGGCACAGTAAGGATAATCGTATCTAATAGCATCACAGGAAATGAACTCTAGTCCAGTAGCATGGATTGAGCCATGCCATGTGATAACGGGGCTACCAGGAATTTCAGTTTTTGCTGTTGCAGAGAGAGCATATTAAGAGATTTTCTATATAGATGATGTTTTCTACCACCAGTACAGTCATTGAGTCATGAAAGAAATAATAGAAATATTGCTTTAATCTTTACTTTTACTTCCTTCTGACTAAAAGGGGGGGAGCACACAATCTGAGGACAAAGGTAGCTGCAATCTGAGATGCATAATAATAGCAACATAAGCCTCCAAGGTCCACAGGGATGGAGATGCTTGGGCTGGGGTCCATGGGAATATGTTCTTAAACTAAATGCATAGAAGTGTGGGACAGGGCTACATAGGGTTCTATGAGGCTTTCACACATAGGACTGTAGGTACACTTCTTTTCAGGGAGTAAATAGAAATGGGAAGAGGGGGGTTTGCCATCCAGATTCTGTGGAAATAGTGGTGCAGGACCTTGATCTAGGGCTAATGGAACAGAGGTATAGCCTTAATTTGGGGTCCCTTGAAACTGGATTGGCCCCATGTACTTTTTCATGTACGGAGTCACTGAGTGCACTGGCAGCTCCCTGACTTCATTCCTCCCAAGGCTGAAAATCGCTGACATTTTTTGACATGTTTTCTTTATGAATGGGCAGTTCTGCTGAACTCTGCCTGAACTGGTCTTGCACAGCCTCCAAATCTGAGCACAACATTTATCTTTTCCTTTGATAAAGCACGTGAATTGCTGTGGCAGTCTTCTTCCAGGCAATAATTAGGGTTGGGACAAATAAGGGCAGCTAGAGTTTTGGCTATGGGTGCTGAGAGAATGGTATGCAAACTCCATAACCCGCAGAACCACATTCATGTGCCAGACAGCTGAAGCTGCACCTTTCATAACATTCTAAACATTCCCACCAATCACGTGTGGTACTCAAAACTACATATCAAAAATGGGATGAGAAAAGACTTTTAGATTTAACCCTCAAAATTGTCATCCTACCAAGAGGCCTGGCCATCTTCAGCTCCTCATCCTGCCTGGCCCCTCCAATAGGTTAACCAGATCTCATTTGAGTACAGGGCTGGGTGGATAATTGATTTTTCCATTTACAGGACAATCTGAAAAATTGAAAAAGAAAAAAACAATTGGTTCAGGCCAAATTGATACTGGAATTTTTTCAGAATTTTCAATCAAACTGAAAAAGTTGAAACACTTCTGTTTCACCTCACAGGCCTAGAGTGAGAAAAGTAGGGTGAGAATTGGATAGCCCATCAGTTAGGGCACTCTGCAGATTACCTATCCCTGCGCTGGCACAGGTATTTGCACCCACATGTCCCCTTGTGTGTCAGAACTACTGGGAGAGAACATATTCCTCTTTCCCAGTGACTATGCATATAGCTCATACATAGTAAAACAGTTTCAACAGGAACGACAGAGAGGCCAACACTAAAATACCCTGTAGCCTGAGAATTTGGGCATTCAGTGGGGAAGGCCACTTTTCAAGTGATTTAAGTTATTTCTTTATAGCAGAAACTCAGACCTGGGTCTCTCACCTCAGAGGTGGGCACCAGGGCTGGAAAGGGGACCTTACCATTGCCTTTGGTGAGTGGCACCTCAATCTTCTTGTAAATCTAGCAAAACAATCAAAGGCTGCGTCTAGACTGGCATGATTTTCCGCAAATGCTTTTAACGGAAAAGTTTTCCGTTAAAAGCATTTGCGGAAAAGAGTGTCTAGATTGGCACGGACGCTTTTGCGCAAAAGCACTTTTTGCAGAAAAGCATCCGTGGCCAATTTAGACGCGGTTTTGCGCAAGAAAGCCCTGATCGCCATTTTCACGATCCGGGCTTTTATGCGCAAAACAATACCGCTTTGTCTACACTGGCCCTCTTGCGCAAAAGTATTTGTGCAAGAGGGCTTTTGCCTGAACGGGAGCAGCATAGTATTTCCGCAAGAACACTGACAATCTTACATGAGATCGTCAGTGTTCTTACGGAAATTCAAGCGGCCAGTGTAGACAGCTGGCAAGTTTTTCTGCAAAAGCAGCTGCTTTTGTGGAAAAACTTGTCAGTCTAGACGCAGCCAAAATGTTTCATTCTGACAACAGTGAAATAAACCATTTGAATTTTCTGGAATATTTTTCTTTTTTGATTTGTCTGTGGGAGAATCAGTGTAAATTGTTGAAATGCTCACAGTTGACGTAATAAAAAATCTCCTGAAAAATTTTGCCACCCTATTTCTGAGTTTCCTGACTTCTCACAACTCCTCATCTCTCACCCAAGAGTGTCCTCCATGCTCTTCATTTCCTCCCTCTTCCTTCTCTTGTCTCCATCATGTTAATTCACAACTTGATGGTTTGGTTCAGTGTTTCTCAGCCAGTTGTGGGAGTACCCTTACGGATACTCGAGAGAAGTTTTAAGTTTTACAGCACTTTATTATTTTTATATTTTTTACTCTCAAAAATGTCATTGCCCTCCTGGCTACAATTAAGTTGTTTAAACAAATGAGTTGCAATGGTAGAAAAAAAATGGTGTGTCTGAAAACTCGATACTGGTGGCGGGGGGGGGGTACTTATAATTTTTGTAAAGGTGTACTATATTAAAAAAGGTTGAGAAACATTGGAAGCATAGACCAGGGAAACAGGAAGGTTTTCCAGCAACTGGTGCCACATAGAAAAGATATGCTGGGGAACTGGGCACACAGCAGTAGGAAGGCAAGTCTCATGGGGAATGCATGCTGTAGCTCAGAGGTGCTTTCTAACATCAGGTGGGTTGCAGTTTTCCAGAAGACTGGCAAAGGTACTGGGAGGGTGACAGGGATTTCCCTACACCCCCTATTGGGGTGTATACCCCCCCTGAATTTCCCCAACACACACACACCCAGTTTTGTGAACTATGGTGCCATACAGTCCACCTTCACCCTCATGGGCCCTGACATGGGCCCTGACACCCCACCTTGGGCCCTGACACCCCACCTTGTAAATTCGAACACCCCCCCCCCCATTTTAATTCCTGGGGAGGCTACTGGAGGCTGGTTTGCATGCGCTGCAAGCATTTCTGAAAGACTGGAATTTGGGTGACCTCCCCACTGTGAGTAACTTCCAAGTGTGGCAGCCTACTCTCGCTGTCTCCCAGGCTCTTGAAAGGAACCTGTACCCATTTTCAATCACTTGGAAGCTGCCATTCTGCTGACCCAAGACCGGTAGGTGTACAGCCAGCTCTTCCCTACCTTATGCCATAGGAATTCCCAAATGGTTCTTTTAATCCAGCTTTTTATTGACTTTGTGCAAGAGTTGCAGAAAAGGGATGGACCAGGCCAACCAGCTGGCCCGGAATAGCAGCAGAGACCGTGTGATCTAGTTGTGCAGACACTTCAGTGGGTCTTAGGTGGTGGGGATTTATTCCCAGCTCTGTTGCTGACATTTTGTGTGTCCTGAGACAAGTCAATACCCCTCTTTGTATCCATTTCCCCCACCCCACTCTACTTAGACTGTGTATTCTGTGGGACAGTGATTGTTTCTATGTATGTTGTCCAGTATGGGGGGGGGTCAGAGCTGTCAGGTAATACCATAATAAATCTGCAGCACGATGAAAACCAAGGTGTCATAGTTTCAAGCTATGTATGTATGCTACAACAGTGACATTGAAGCAAGTAAGAGGGAATGAAAGTTTAGGAAGAGTCTGAACAATCAGTGTTGTCCAGATTCACTATCACAAGGCTGCATGTTACTTTCCCGAATTTATAGCAAAGCCCTGATGTGTCTTTGAGGATATCCCCCCTTCCCTACCCCCTGATCCCTGGGTTGGGAGTGGGCAGGTGACCTGAGAGGAAAAAAACCAGGTTTTTAAATGTCCTATTAATGACTAGGGTTGTCCCAGGGATGGCAGCCTCCACAGAAAGGACAAAGGAGAAATAAACAGTGGAGACAGAACCCACTACAAGCTGATTCTCTGGCTGAGAGTTGAGAGACAGATGGTGTGTGAGAGAGACATTGCAAAAAGAAAAGGAATATATAGGAGAGGAACCCCAGTATCCGTTGAGGTTAGACTTCAGGCACATTGGCAGGGACTAAAGTCTATGTGGGCAAAGTTTGCATTGCTTTTGCCTTAATGTACCTGCACTGGGCATTGGAGGTCATTTGTCTGCAGGTGCTGTCAACTCAATGCCTTTCACCATCAGTTAGGTGAACTTTACAAATGTTAAAGGCAAAGAAGGAAAAAAACATAACAGGAGCAAAAGGGCTGAGTGCAGAGAGTTTATTTGTTCTGCATTTCTTTGCATAAACTCAATGACTCTAAAGGGTGTAGTTCAGAAAAATACCGTTGGGATATCAGCTGGAGGCTCCTGAGATGGAAAAGTACGCTCTAGTCTCTCCCTACAGATTGAGGAGTGGCTAAAAGAAATGGGGGAGGAAGTGGATGGAGAATGTGAGTGTGGAAAAATACTTGACTCTGCTACGTTCCTAATGGAAGCGGTGGTCTGTCGCATGCCCCATGTGTTCCATAGTGGTCCAAATCATTCCAGCTTCGCCTATACTGCAGGGCTACGTCGACACTGCAGGCTCTTTGCACAAGAACAGCTGTCTACACTACACGCACAATCTTGCACAAGTAAATTTACAGTAAAGTGTCAGAAAAACTCTTGCCTTCTTACACAAGAGTTATTACTCTTCGCACGAGGAATAAGCCCTCTTATGCAAGAGCTTGTCCACAAAAAGGCAGTGTAGACAGGCAACAGGGGTTTCTTGCGCAAGAAAGCCCTATGGCTAAAATGGCCATTAAAGCTTTCTTGCGTAAGAGAGCATCCACACTGCCATGGAGGCTTTTCCACAAAAGCACATGGCTGTGTGGATGCACACTTGCACAAGAACTTTTGCACAAGAACTGGTGCGCGAAACAGCTCTTGCGCAAAAAGCTTTCAGTGTAGACAAAGCCAAGTAGGCTGCGTCTAGACTGGCATGATTTTGCACAAATACTTTTAACAGAAAAGTTTTTCCGTTAAAAGTATTTGCGCAAGAGACCGTCTATACTGGCATGTGCCTTTCCACAAAAGATTTGCTTTTGCGCAAAAGCATCCATGCCAGTGTAGACGCTGTCTTGCGCATGAAACCTCTGATGGCCATTTTAGACATGGGGCTTTTGCACAAGAAATTAACGTTGCTGTCTACACTGGCCCTCTTGAGCAAGAATACTTGCGCGAGAGGGCTTATCCGTGAACAGAAGAATCATAATATTTGCGCAAGAACCACTGATTTTGTACATTACAAAGTCAGGGTTCTTGCACAAATACTCGCGGCCAGTGTAGACAGGTGGCAAGATTATGCACAAAATCATGCCAGTCTAGACACAGCCAAGGGCTTTTGGGCAAGAAGCATTTTGTGCAAGAGTTTTTTTGCAAGCATGTGTCCAGACATTGTAATGTTAATGGATATTAAAGGGAGAAGCCAAATTACTGCTATGCTCATTGGTGTGTGTGTCCATACAAATGGGCCATATCACATGGAGCCATGCCAGAACCCACCCCCACCCCATCAGGGTATTCCTTCATCAGGAGCAGAACCCACAATCCTGTCCTTCCCAGGCAAGCACCCTATCCCCTAGGCCACGCAGGAACCCAGCCCCCACCTTGCTGTCAGAAAGCCCTTTATCCCTCCAGCCCCAGCGCTGACCCAACTCTACCCAGGACTAGAATCCACAACCTCTGTCCTTCCCAAGAGAGATTCCTATCCCCTAGGCCACACGGGAACCCTCCCCATGAACTTACTGTCAGGGCACCCTTTATCCCTCCAGCCCTGGGGATGACCCAACCCGGGACTAGAACCCACAAACCTGTGCTTCCCAGGGGGGGAGGGGGAACACGCCCTATTCCCTAGGCCATGCAGGAACCCACCCCACCATGCTGTCAGGGCACCCTTTATCCCTCCAGCCCTGGGGACGTTCCGACCAGACCCAACCCAGGACTAGAACCCACGACCCCGTGCTTCCCAGACTAGCGCACTATCCCCTAGGCCACACAGGAACCTGCCGCAGCCCCACCTTGCTGTCAGGGTGCCCTTTATCCCTCCAGCCCCGGGGACGACCCGATCCGGGACTAGAGATCATGGGCATTGGAGGCCTCCCCCCAAACTTCAATGAGGTCCACAATCTCCGCACTAGACCAGGAAGTCGCCCGCGTTTTGCAGCCCCTGGCAGGCTCCGCATGGCTGCCCACCAGAATGCCCTTGGCAAGCTCCTGGGAGCCGCCAGCCTGGTCCTGGTGGAGGGCTGGGTGGCAGCAGGTTGCTGGCTCATGCTGTGCCAGTTGCATGGTCTGCTGGTTGTGTGCTGGCAGGCTTGCAACTGGCACAGGCACTGTGGCAAGAGTCTGCCCCTTTAAGGGCTCCGGGGGTGGAGGGGGAGCAGACAAGTTTTCCTGGTTGAGCCCAGAGTGGCCACCAGAGCTCCCTGGGAAGGGCTGGAGGCCCCCTAATTCGAAATAAGTGTCTACACAGCACTTATTTCGAATTATCTATTTTGAATTTGGTGTTATTCTTTGTAGAATGAGGTTTACCTAATTCGAAATAAGGGCTCCACTTTTTCGAATTTATTTTGAAATAGTGGTTTGGCTGTGTAGATGCTATTAAATTTAATTCAAAATAACTGCTGTTATTTCGAATTAACTTTGTAGTGTAGACATACCAAAACTAAGTAAGCAGCATAAATAAAGCATCAGATTCATACAAATGTTCATCTTTGTACCTTGAATACTCTCACACCACCTACATTTCTGCTTGTGTTTTTCTCTCAGCTTCACTGTCATGCTGCTCTACAAACCAGGAATGTTATTTCCCTTTTTTCAGCTGCAAATGCCTTCTCTCTCAACCTGCCTCATCTAGCAATCCTTTCTTTGTTTCTGCTTTCATTAACAATCTCCTCACACGTCCCATCTTGAACTTATTCTATGTCTTCTAGGGGTTGTGTTATTTAGATTGTTAATCCTTCTGGGCAGGCAAAACTGTTTTATCTATATTTGTAGAAGGCTGTACAAATTTACCAAGCCCCATACATATTTTCCAGTAACAAGAACCATAATCAGCATAACAAAGAAAATCTCAAGTCAAAAGTTTTGGTGAAAGTTAGAAGGAAGAAAAAATAAGATATGGGTCATTGAGGTTATGGACTCATAGCAGTTCATACTTTGTTCTTATATAGTTTTTATTTTAAGGTCTCCAAATTTCGTAACAAATTATGTATCGGAAACTGCCTAGTGGATGATAATGTTAAGGAACAGAAAAAAGTGAGAGGTTATGGAGGTCGTTCAGGAAAAATGGTGTTGCTGAGGTCATAACATAATGAATCCATGTGCTGTGGACAACCAATACAACTACTACCTCAGGGTATGTCTCCCCTGGAATGAGGTGTAACAGTTAATCCAAACTAAGGACTTAGTTCGGATTAACTTTAAACTGCCGCCTGTAGCCACGGGCAATTCGTTCGAACTAAGGGGGATTTAAAAATGGTGGCCGGATGGGAACATACAAATAAAGCCCGGGATATTTAAATCCTGGGCTTCATTTGCAAGTCCGGTTGCCTGATTTGTCTACCTAGCTCGAACTAACAAGCTAGTGTAGACATACCCTCAGTCTTCCTTGCACATCTACAGTATCATTAGCTAATGTGACCTCTGTGGATTTCAGTATTTTTTGTGCAAAACATCTTTAAGACAGTACAGGGACCTAGTGTCAATCCCAGGAGCTGGAAGCGATGTTGTTACAGCAATTTGCTCTGACAATACATAGCTCCTTTTAATCCACAGCACTTCACAGCAGGGGAAACTGCAGCACTGCCAAGGGAAGGTCATGCAACAAGTGTGTGCCAGTGTCTGTATTAGAAATCAGTCCAGGTTTCAGAACACCGTTTGTTGTGTGGAGAAGCTTAGTGTATATGTGTGTGTGCGTGCATATGTGCGTAAGAGATTCATTAGTCACATCTGAAAAATCTGGAGACCAATGCTTGCTTATCTGAGAGCTGCACACACAGAATACACCAAAGAAGTGTTAATTATTATTAAATCCAATACTTTATTCCATATAGTTAACATTCATATATATAGTGCCAGACAATAACACACTAATACACAACAAGACTGATAATCTTGTTAGGGCACAAGACAATCTAAGAAAGTGCAGAATGGAAATTGATTAATTTGATTTTTTTCTTTAATGTAATATACTGTAAATAGCACCTTTTACTCCAAAGTACCCCCAACCCTTTATGTTCCCTTCATCTTCAGAGCACACTAACTAGTGGACACAAGCACACTGTGACCTGCAGCTGATCTAGGTAACAATTCAATGTCCACATAGAACTAACTACATGGGGTCATTTCACTGCACCCACTGGTCCCAAAAGCCCATGCCCCAACCATGTTTTGATAAAGGAAAAGTGTTTGTGGCAATATAAGGCCTACGACATAAAAGCTAAGCGGTTCTTATTTTACCCAACAAAAGGCAGAGGTGAGATGCTAGCTAGTATATGGAAGAGATAAGAAGCTTATCCAAGGACACACAATGGCTATGTCTACACTGGCATAATTTTCCGGAAATGCTTTTAACGGAAAAGTTTTCCGTTAAAAGCATTTTTGGAAAAGAGCATCTAGATTGGCAGGACGCTTTTCCGCAAAAGCACTTTTTGCGGAAAAGCGTCCATGGCCAATCTAGACGCGCTTTTCCGCAAAAAAGCCCCGATCACCATTTTCACAATCGGGGCTTTTTTGCAGAAAAGAAATCTCTGCTGTCTACACTGGCCCTTTTGCGCAAAAGTCTTTCGGAAAAAGACTTTTGCCCAAATGGAAGCAGCATGGTATTTCCGCAAAAAGCACTGATTTCTTACAGTAGGAAGTCAGTGCTTTTGCGGAAATTCGAGCGGCCAGTGTAGACAGCTGGCAAGTTTTTCCAGAAAAGCTGCTGATTTTCCGGAAAAACTGGCCAGTCTAGACACAGCCAATGAGTCCCATGGATGAACCAGGCTGAGAACTCAGGATTTTCTGACTCCTAGTCCAATTTTCATTTATCATTAACATAATTTAAGAATTTTTGAATGGGTTTAATACTGGCCATGTCTCTTTAAATGTGCTACATGAAAGTGGCTGATTCCTGCACTTCTTACTGAGCCTATGGCTAGACTGCGAGGATCTATAGGAAAAAGATATGCAATGTCGATACTTTCCGAAATTTGACCTGGACTGGAACAAGGAAAACAAGGGCTTCCGAAAGAGCGTGTTTGCTCTTCCGCAAAAAAAAGTGGAAGAGCAAATGTGTTCCTTGGACAAGGCAGAGTTTTTTCAGGATACCTCCAGTATCCTGAAACCCCCCCGCAGTCTAGCCGTACCCTGAGTGACAGGTGGTCAGCAGCTCTTAGGATTGGGAAAGGTTGTTTTCAATCTCCAAGCCAGCCAGATAAGTGATGGCTAAACTTGGGGTGTGGGGTGTGTGGAAGGTTGTGGGAGGGAGGGAGAGACCCAGAGAGAGAGAGAGAGAGAGAGATTGTGTGTTTATGCATATAATATATATATGCTGGTGTAAGATAGCAATCAAGTACTGTGAATGCTAAAGAGAAGTGAGGGGTGACAGAAAAGGAAGATAAATCCATTGACGATTGGTGTGTCAAGGAGGGTAGAGGAGATAAGGGAAGAAACATTAGGGGTAGATTTTGCTTATAGGTCCCAATTAACCATTGTATTAGGGGCCACTACCACCAGTTTATCATTGTTCCCATGATTCTTCCTGATTGCAGATGTAAAAGCATCAAACTATCAGTAGTACTTTATTAAAGATGCTCTAAGGTTAGTTATATTGGATTCCTTAAATACCTGGGATTTTTCACATCAATGTGCTTAAGGGACCATTTTACCTCTGGCATGATGCTTGAGCTACCCAGAGTTCTGCCTATAGATTAGGGAGCAGATTCTGTACTCTCCGATGCTTCACATGTCGTTCCAGTCTCTAGATCCTTTTTGAGGATGTGAGCAGGGGTGAATTCTACCCTAGGGAATGATCCATTTTGGGTAAACACTGTTGTACTCTGTTTCCCATCCCACACATACAGATTAATTCATGCATGGCTCATAAGATTATGTTCAGCATCTTTTGTTTCCAGATGTGTAGTCAACAAACTCAAAAAACATAAGAACGGCCATAAGTCTGACCAACGGTCCATCTAGCCCAGTATCCTATCTTCTGACACTGGCTAATGCCAGGTGCCCCTGAAGGAATGAACAGAACAGGCAATCATCAAATGATCCATCTCCTGTCCTCCCTCCTTCCCCTCAGCTGCAGACAAACACAGACTAGGGACACCATTGCTGCCCATCCTGGATAATAGCCATCAATGGACCTGTCCTCCATGAACGTATCTAGTTCTTTTATTAACTCTGTTAAAGGCTGGTCTTTACAACATCCTCTGGCAAGGAGTTCCACAGGTTAACTGTGCACTGTGTGAAGAAAAACTTCCTTTTCTTTGTTTTAAACCTGCTAACTATTGATTTTGTTTGGTAAGAAGAAGTTACTCACCCTGTGTAGTAACGATGGTTCTTCGAGATGTGTCCCCGTGGGTGCTCCACTCCAGGTGTCGGGTCCCGTCCCGGCGCCGCTGGTCGGAAATTTCCATAGCCGTAGCCGGGCCGGACCGCGCATGCGCGAGCGCAGCGCGCGGCGTTTGCGCCTTTGCAACGGTCCGGCCCCCCCTCGTCAGTTCCTCTCACCGCTCGGTCCCTGGAAGACAAAGCAGAGAGACCCGGAGCGGGGAGGAGAGTGGGGCGTGGAGCACCCACGGGGACACATCTCGAAGAACCATCGTTACTACACAGGGTGAGTAACTTCTTCTTCTTCTTCGAGTGGTCCCCGTGGGTGCTCCACTCCAGGTGAGTACAAAGCAGTAACCCAGAATGCGCTCCGGATCAATTATTTTCTACCGTGGACAGTACCGCAGAGGCTACAGCGGCATCTGAAGCCCACCTCTTCATTATGGCATAATGACGGGCGAAAGTTACACTAGAGGCCCAAGTAGCCGCACGGCAGATATCCGCAAGGGGAACTCCCCTTGCAAAGGCAGTGGAAGTCGCTACAGCTCGTGTAGAGTGAGCCCGAGGTAAAGCAGGAAGAGGTTTGTTCCTAATTGAGTGGCATTCCGTAATGCAGAGAGTAATTAATTTTGCAATGCGTTGAGTGGAAAGTGCTTTGCCCTTCGATCTAGGTGCCAAAGATACCAACAGTCTGTCTGTTCATCGCCATTGGCGTGTTCTGTCTATATAGAAAGAAAGCGCGCGTCGGACATCGAGCGTGTGGAACAAAGCATCCCTACTGGAGGAATGAGGTTTAGGATAAAAAGTTGGGAGAACAATAGGCTCGTTAATGTGGAAAGAAGAACAGACTTTGGGAATAAAGTCTGGGTGTAATCGCAGCATTACCGTATCTTTGGAAAAAACTGTAAAAGGAGGGCTTGCCATCAACACCCCCAGTTCACCTACCCTTCTTGCTGATGTAATTGCAAGGAGGAAGACTGTTTTCATCGTTAGAATATGTAGCGAGACCGATGTCAAGGGCTCAAAAGGTGGGTACATAATGGTATCCAACACTAAATCAAGATTCCAAGAAGGGGAAGGCGCGCTTCGTGGTGGATATAAATTTAGGAGCCCTTTCAAGAACCTCTTTGTAATTACATGAGAGAAGAGCAAGGAACCTTCTACTGGTTGATGGAAGGCACTGATGGCTGCCAAGTGCACTCTTAGAGACGATAGTGCAAGTCCAGAATTCCGTAAATAAAGGATGTAGTCCAAAACATGCTGTAGAGGAGATGAGAGAGGGTGTATGCCGTTCTGAATGCACCAGTCAGAAAACCTCCGCCACTTTGCAAGGTACGTGTTCCGCGTAGACTCTTTCCTACTGTGTAGAAGTATTGTCTTGACCTGTTCAGAACACAGGTTTTCATCCCCTTTCAACCACTGAGAAGCCACGCCGTCAAATGCAACGCCTGCAGTCTGGGGTGTAACAGCGCGCCTTGTTCCTGAGTAAGGAGATCTTGATGGGGAGGAAGAGGGTAAGGTGGTTGAATTGACATCCTGTGTAAGAATGGATACCAGGCTTGCCTGGGCCATGCTGGCGCTAGCAAAATAACAGTCGCCGCTTCTAATCTGATTTTCTCTAGTGTCCTGGAGATAAGAGCCGTGGGAGGAAACGCATACAGAAGTGCCTTTTTCCATCTGATCAGAAGCGCATCGCCAAGGGAGCCTTTGCCGAGCCCTGCCCTCGAGCAATATAGGCAACACTTCCTGTTGCTGTATGTTGCGAATAGGTCTACCAGTGGAATACCCCATCTTCGAAATATCACAGATAGTACGTCTGTCCTTATTTCCCACTCGTGATCCGTGGGGAATTGTCTGCTGAGGGAGTCTGCAATTACATTGGCGGTGCCAGGTAAGTATGATGCTGTTATGATTACGCTGTTCTGTATGCACCAGTTCCAACACCGCACTGCTTCGGCGCATAGGGAGCGTGATCGTGCTCCTCCTTGTCTGTTGACATAATACATCGCCGCTACATTGTCCGTCAGTATCCTTACTGTGAGACCTTTGATCTGGGGAAGAAAATGTTTGCATGCGTAAAAAATTGCCCGAAGTTCCAACAGATTTATGTGCAGACGCCTCTCGCTGAGCGACCATTTGCCCTGGATTCGTTCGCTGTCCATGTGGGCCCCCCAGCCTATGAGCGAGGCATCCGATGTTATCTGTACCGATGGTTGTTGCCGATGGAATGGAACTCCCGGCAGAAGGTTTTGCGCTTTTGTCCACCACTGCAGAGATCTCTGAACATGCGGGGGTAGCCATACTAGCTTTTGAATGTCGTGCCTCACGGGGACATAAACCGTGGACAGCCAATGTTGGAGGCCCCTCAGGTGGAGGCGCGTATGAGGAACTACTGCAGTGGCCGCCGCCATATGGCCCAGGAGACGAAGGCAATTGTGTACCGATACAGTCATGTTGCCGGTGAGTATGGTAACGTGATCCTTGATTGCTTGAAATCTTTCTTGAGGTAAGTAAGCTCTTGCCATGCGCGAATCTAGGTTTATCCCTATAAACTTTATGAATTGCGTTGGAATAAGTGTTGAGGAGGAGGCCGAGTGATTTGAACGTTTGCTCGACTGTCGCCACCATCTGTGACGCCTCTCGCTGCGTGGCACCTTTTATTAAACAGTCGTCCAGGTATGGATATATTATCACCTGTAACCGACGCAGATGAGCTGCTACGACAGCCAAGGTTTTTGAAAACGCCCTGGGAGCTGACGCAAGACCGAATGGTAGAACCCGATACTGAAAATGATCGTGGCCTATCACAAATCGCAGAAAACGTCTGTGAGCGGGATGTATTGTGATGTGAAAATACGCATCTTGTAAATCGAGGGCAGCGAACCAATCGTTGAGATCGAGGGATGGGATTATGGAATTCAGGGTCACCATTTTGAAGCGCTGTCTGCGAAGATAACGATTCAGACCTCTTAAATCGAGAATGGGTCTCCAACCCCCCATTTTCTTTTCCGTTAGAAAGTATCTGGAATAGAACCCTCTTCCCCTGAACTGATCGGGGACCCTCTCTATTGCTCCGATATCCAGGAGGTGATGAGCTTCCTGTCGCAAGAGATTTTCGTGAGATGGGTCCCTGAAAAGGGACGGGGAGGGTGAGGTGGTGGGGGGGATGGAAGCGAAGGGAATGGTGAAGCCGCTGTTTATGACTTCCAGTACCCATTTGTCCGATGTTATTTCGACCCATTGGTGATAGTAAGGTCGTAAGCGGTCGTGGAAAATGGGTTTTGCATGTGCAAGAATGATTGGTAGTATGCGCTTGCCCCCGACAAGGGAGTCAAACTTGCTGTTTTGAGGCGGGCGTGCCCGTCACTCTAGGTGGTGGTGGAAGCCTTCGTTGAGGGCGCTGTCTGGGTCGCGATTGGTCAAACGGGCGATTTTGCTGCCTCCGAGACTGATAATCATACCGTCTTTGGTATGGAAAATAACGACGGCGGCGGTATGGTGGTACGTACATGCCGAGGGTACGAAGTGTTGTTCTTGAATCTTTTCCAGTATGAAGCACCTCATCTGTCTTTTCTGCAAATAATTTCACCTTGTCAAACGGGAGGTCTTCTACCTTGGAGTGCAACTCCTTGGGCACTGCCGCCGTGGCGAGCCAGGAAGAGCGCCTCATGGACACTGCTGTTGCCACTCCCCGAGCTGCTGTATCCGCTATATCCATAGCTATCTGAAGATTGGCCTTTGAACATGCATAGCCCTCCTTGAGGATAGATCGTAACAGCTCCCTGTCCGCCTCTGATGATCTTTGGGACAGCTCAGTAAGCTTCGCTATACTATCGAAGCTATGATTCGCCAATAGAGCTGTATAATTCGCTATGCGAAGAAGCAATGTGGCCGATGTATAAACCTTTCGGCCAAACACGTCCAATTTCTTTGCCTCTTTATCAGCCCCCGCATTTTTCAGCTGTGGGTTCTTAGCCCTTTGGAGAGCTGCGTCAACGATCAAGGAGTTTGGTTGCGGGTGAGTAAAAAGAAATTCTGAGTCTTTAGATGCTATAAAATAGCGCTTCTCCGCCGGTTTCGAAGTTGGTGGAGTCGAAGCCGGGGTATGCCAAATTTCTGTTGCTGATTGGAGGATAGCCTCGTCCATAGGAAGGGCAACCTTAGATTGTTGCTTAGGGTTTAAATTTCTCCAGAGCTTAAATTGCTTCATTGGAGTGTCTGATATCTGAACGTCTTGAGACTGGGCTACTCTCCTAAAAAGCTCTTGAAAGTCCTTTGTGTCGTCTGGGGGAGATGGATCCCCTTCAAAAACTGCATCGTCTGGGTAAGATGACGAAATATCTTTTTGAGATACAGTCCGTAATTGATCGTCCGTATCCGATATCTGTCCTTCCTCAGGCTCAGATAGGTGAACTGAAGGCGAGCGGTTTTGTTGCCGAGACGATGCCCCCTTCCAGTCTTGAATTGGAGACGATTGTCGTGCTTCATGGCAGCAGCAGTGCCGAGAACGAGTGAGGTCTTCGGTATTCGGAGGATGATCGATTGCCCCTATATTCAAAGTGGTCAGGGGACGACCTTCGCGAGGAATATCTACTGGCATACCCCCTATGATAAGATCTCGGGGGGGAGTAGCTTGGTGAGCGGGATCTGTATGATGATTCCCGATGATAATGATACCATTCGCGATGGTCAGAATAACGAGACCTTGATCTCCATCGTGGGGAGGGCATTGTTTGGTTATGAGAAGACGCGAGATGACTGACTCTCGGTGAATGAGAGGGAGAAATTGAAGGCTCCAGTAATGGTGAAATTGAATGCCTCGGTACTGACTTCCTAGCAGCCTTAGTCGGGACTGCAGAGGCAGGAGGAGCCTCCCTCCCTTGCACTGATAAAGAAGAATTGGCAGGGGGAGGAATAATTTGGACAGCATCATCATATTGTCTTGCTGCCCTGCCCGGCACCGTAGGCAGCTGCTCCTCCGGTGCGGCTGCGAGAGTAATGTGATCCTCCGGTGCCGACTCGGCACGGTGGGGGGCACTCTGCCGGCCCCGTTCGCTCTGCTCCCCGGTGCCGTCTGCCAATGCGGTATCCGGTGCCGGACACGGTGCCGGTTTGTCCTGGCTTAGAGTAGCCGTTTGCGGTGCCGCTCGAGTTTGCGGCTGGGCAGACTGCCCTTGTGGCGGTGCCGACCGCTGTGAGTCAATCGCGCTCTCAGCGGGGCGCAGAGCCGGTGCCGATAACATGCGGCTTGATATTATCGCCTGCGGCTTATGCGACCTCTCTGGTTGTCTTGCCGCCCCGGAGGCACCCGGCTTATGTCCCTGAGCAACTCGGGACAGCGAAGGAGGCGGGAGGGAGCGTGTAGGGGAAGCTCTCCTCTTTTTTGACCCCATTGCCGCTGGGGATTTTGATCTCTTTCCTTGCCCTCCGGGAGACTCTGAGACCTGCTGCTCAGAAGGCTGTAACGCCTTATCGCAGAGAAGCAGCTTCAAACGCATATCCCTTTCTCTGCGTGCCCTGGGAGTCAATTTTGCGCAATGAGTGCATTTTTCTGGCACATGCGCTTCGCCTAAACATCTTACACAGGCTTCATGCCCGTCAGATGCCGGCATGGCTTCCTTGCAATGAACACACCGTTATAACCCCGGTGACCCAGGCATAATGTTGTCTTTCCTCTTTTTCTTTCTTCTTTTTTTTTTTTTTTTTTTTTAAATCTAACTATTATTATCCAATTCGACTAACTATCTCTTTTTTTGTTTTTTCTTTTTAGGACGGCTCCTGTCTGAGGAGACAAGCGGCGTTCCGCCAGCAACCACGGGCGGCTGAGAGGAACTGATGAGGGGGGGCTGGACCGTTGCAAAGGCGCGAACGCCGCGCGCTACGCTCGCGCATGCGCGGTCCGGCCTGGCTACGGCTATGGAAATTTCCGACCAGCGGCGCTGGGACGGGACCTGACACCTGGAGTGGAGCACCCACGGGGACCACTCGAAGAAGAACCCCTAATTCTTGTGTTATGGGAACAAGTAAATAACATTTCCTTATAACGTCTCAGAGGAGTAGCCATGTTAGTCTGTAACTTTAAAAACAACAAGGTGTCCTATTGCACCTTAGAGACTCACAAAATATATATAGTATCATGAGCCTTCATGGGCAAAACCCACTTCTTCAGAAGAGCTGGAGTGGGGAAAAAATGGGAACCCAGAACATATAACAGAAAAAGGAGAGAAAAAATGCCTGGCAATTTTTCTAATGCCAGTGCTAATGAGACTGAGTGGTCTGGAAGTGTCCCATACTTTGCTTTTGATGTGAATGAGGTATTAAATGTATGTAAGACTGGTTTTACATTTCTGTAAATAGTGTTGTAAGCAAGACGCAAGCTGGCTGCGTCTAGACTGGGAAGTTTTTCTGCAAAAGCAGTTGCTTTTGCGGAAAAAACTTGCCAGCTGTCTACACTGGCAGCTTGATTTTGCGTAAAAGCACTGACGTTCTACTGTCTGAAATCAGTGCTTCTTGCGCAAATGCTTTGACGTTCCCGTTCGGGCAAAAGCCCTTTTCCAGAAATGTTTTTGTGCAAAAGAGCCAGTGTAGACAGCTGAAAACTCTTTTGCGCAAAAAAGCCCCGATGGGGAAAATGGCGATCGGGGTTTTCTTGTGCAAAACTACGCCTAGATTGGCATGGATGCTTTTCCGCAAAAAGTGCTTTTGTGGAAAAGCGTCCGTGCCAATCTAGACGCTCTTTTCCGCAAATGCTTTTAATGGAAAAACTTTTCCGTTAAAAGCATTTGCGGAAAATCATGCCAGTCTAGACGTAGCCAAGGGCTGCGTCTAGACTGCCATTATTTTGCGCAAAATCTTGCCACCTGTTTACACTGGCCGTGAATATTTGCACAAGAACACTGTCTTTGTAATGTACAAAATCAGTGGTTCCTGCGCAAATACTCTGACGCTTCTGCTCAGGGATAAGCCCTCTTGAGCAAGTATTCTTGTGCAAGAGGGCCAGTGTAGACAGCAACATTAATTTCTTGCCCAAGAAAGCCCGATGACTAAAATGGCCGATGACTACACTGGCACGGATGCTTTTGCGCAAAAGCAAATCTTTTTAAAAGTATCTTTTTTTAAAGCAATACTTTAAAAAAAGTATTTGCGCAAAATCATGCCAGTCTAGACGCAGCGAAGAAATAATTCTTCTGTTCTACTCTGTACTGATTAAGCCTCAACTGAAGTATTGTGTCGAGTTCTGAGCAACATTTTTCAAGAGAGATATTGAGAAATTGGAGAAGGTCCAGAGAAGAACAATAAAAATGATGAAAGGTCTAAAAAACATGACCTATGAGAAAAGACAGAAATAATTGGGTTTCTTTAGTTTGGAAAAGAGAAGACTGAGAGGAAACATTTGACTAGGAGGGTGGTGAAGCGCTGAAATGGGTTATCTAGGGAGGTGGTGGAATCTCCATCCCTAGAGGTTTTTAAGTCCTGGCTTGACAAAGCCCTGGCAAGGATGATTTAGCTGCGGTTGGTCCTGTTTTTAGAAAGGGGTTGGATTCAATGACCTCCTGAAGTCTCCTTCAACCCCATGGCTACGTCTCTACTGCAGACTTCTTCCACAAAAGCTTATGCAAATGAAGCGAGGAGTAGAATATCGACACACATCATTTGCATAATTAATAAGCAGCCATTTTGCACAAGAGGCTTTTGCGCAAAAAAGAGCTGTGAAGATGGCTCCTTTTTGCTCAAACCCCCTTCTTGCATAACAGCCATTCTTCCTGAAAAAGTGAACAAAAGCCTCTTGCACAAAAACAGCTGCTAATTAATTATGCAAATGAAGTGTGGCAATAGTTTACTCTGTGCTTCATTTGCATAAGATTTTGCAGAAGAAGGCTGTAATATAGACATAGCCCATGATTCTATAACATGATAACAGCTTTCAAATACTTAAAAGGGTGTTATAATAAGGAGAGAGATAAATTATTGTCCTTAACCTCTGATGATAGGACAAGAAGCAAGGGAGGTTTAGGTTGGACATTAGAAAAAACCATCCTCTTAACTGTTAGGATGGTTGAGCACTGGAATAAATTGCCTACAGAAAATGTGGAATCTCCATCATTGGGGATATTTAAGAGCATGTAAGGTAAACATCTATCAGGGAGGATCTACACAGTGCTTGATCCTCTTGGGAGTGCAGGGGATTGGACTTAGTGACCTCTCGAGGTCACTTCCTATTCTAGTATTCTATGATTCTATGCTTTCTACACAACAGCCATGATTTTACAGACATATTCCCCCCTAGTCTCCTCTTTTCTAAACTGAAAAGTCTCAGTTTTATTAATCTCTCTTCACATGGTAGGTGTTCCATATCCTTAATCATTTTAGTTGTCCTTTTTTGAATTTTTTCCAATGCAGAGATATCTGTTTTGAGACGAAGTGACGACATATGTGTGCTGTATTCAAGATATGGGTGTACTGTGGGTTTATATAGAGTCAATACCATTTTTCTGTGCCTTATTCTCTATCCCTTTTTTAATGATTCCTAACACTCTGTTTCCTTTATTGACTGGTGGTGCACATTGAGTGGATGTTTTCAAAGAACTATCCACAATGACTCCAAGATCTCTCCCTTGAGTAGTAATAGATAAATTAATCCCCGTCATTTTATAAGTATAATTAGGATTATGTTTTCCAAAATGTATTGCTTTGCATTTACCAACATTTAAATTCATTTCCCGTTTTGTTCACTCAGTCAGCTAGTTTCATAAGATCCTTTTGAAGCTCTTCACAGTGTGCTTTAGACCTAACTATTTTAAGTAATTTAGTATCATTTGCAAGTTTTGCCACCTCACTGTTTACCCTTTTCTCCTGATCATTTATGAATATGTTGAATAGGATTGATCCTAGTGCAGACCTCTGCAGGACATCAGTAGTTACTTTTCTGCATTCTGAAAACTGACCATTTAAGTCCTCTCTTTTGTTTTCTATCTTTTAACCAGTTATCAGTTCATGAGAGGCCTTCCCTCTTATAGAATACTAAAACTGGTATAATAGAATACTAGAATTGGAAGGAACCCCGAGAGATCATCAAGTCCAGTTCCCTGCCCTCTTTGCAGGACCAAGCACTATCTAGATCCATGGTCCCCAACATGGTGCTCGCGGGCACCATGGCGCCCGCGGGGGCATTTGCATGCCCCCGCCAGGTGCTCGGGGCTGGCCTGGCCCCGGGCACATGGCGTGGCACTTGCGGGGAGCATTGGCGGGGCGCCCCCAGGCGCGCGCAAGTGTCCCCGCCCCCGGCGGGCGAACGGCCACGCCCCCTGGCCCCCGACAACCTCAAAAGGTTGGGGAGCACTGACCTAGATCATCCCTGGCAGATATCTATTCAACCCGCTCTTACACATGATACAACATTGTGACTTTTTTTTTTGTGCAACAAAAAGCAAATGCATCTGTAGGTCACATTAGCAGAGGCATAGCATGTAAGTCATGGGAGGTGAAAGTACTGTTCTACTTAGTGCTGGTTAGCCCTAAGATGGAGTGCTGTGTCATATTATGGTTACCAATGTACAGAAAGGATGTAGAAAACCTGGAAAAGATCTAGAAGTGAGCAACAACTCACTTGGAGGGACAGAATGCACACCATGGCTGCGTCTAGACTGGCAAGTTTTTCCACAAAAGCACCTGCTTTTGCGCAAATCCTTGCCAGCTATCTACACTGGCCGCTTCAATTTCCACAAGAACACTGACTTCCTACTGTCTGAAATCAGTGCTTCTTACAGAAATGCTATGCTGCTCCCATTCGGGCAAAAGCCCTCTTGTGCAAATGCTTTTGCACAAGAGGGCCAGTGTAGACAACGCGGTATTGTTTTGTGCAAAAAAGCCCCGACCGCGAAAACAGCGATCAGGGCTTTCTTGCGCAAAACCACATCTAGATTGGCACAGACGCTTTTCCGCAAAAAGTGCTTTTGCGGAAAAGCATCTGTGCCAATCTAGATGCTCTTTTCCGCAAATGCTTTTAACGGAAAACTTTTCCATTAAAAGCATTTGCGGAAAGTCATGCCAGTCTAGACGTAGCCCATAAGAGCAAAAACTGAAGGAACTGGGTATGTTTAGTTTGGAAAAGAGGAGATTTAGAGGAACATGATAGATGTCTTCAAATTGAAAGGCTGCCATGAAAAAGATGGATATGAGTTGTTCTTTCTGGCCACAGAGGGCAGCACTACACCATAGCAGATTCAGATTAATTCTCAGGAAAAACTTCCTGACTATAAGAACAATAGGTCAATGGCACAGGCTGCCTAGCAAAGCTGTGGAAGTGCCTTCACTGGCGGTTTTCCAAAGGAGACTGGACAGCCCGCTCTCTTGGATGGTTTAGCCACAACAAATCCTGCATTTTGTCAGTGGGTTAGACTGTATCACCCTTGCATTTCTTTTTAATCCTATGGTTGTCTGATTCCATGATCATATAGATGTTGTATCATGAAATGCAATTGTTTTGTGATGATGAATAACAATCCTGGAGAGACTAGTCAGATCTAGCCCTCTAGATAATTTAGAGCTTTCTTTCTGCTTCCTGGGCCTGCTGCCATAACATGATCCCATCCTCACCCCACTGTTTATTATTTAAAGTATGTCTTTGCTTTGTAAAGAAAGAGCCTACATATAAATGTCACCTTCCTACTCAGCTGGTCTGTCCTCAGTGTTTATCAGAGTCACAGATATTTCCTCTAGAGACTACAATAAGATTAATTTTGCTTACCACTGCCAGTCTTGCAAGCCAACTCAGCAATGAAAGAGTGCACTAGATTTATATTGGTTGAATATAATCAGCATCAATTAATTTCCAGTTGCACAAAATGCTCGTCTTCAGATTCTCACCACAGTTAAGCCTGAGAATTGTTGTATAGAAGTCTAACTAAGGCTATCATTTGAAGACAGCAGGATTGCACAGCCGCATCTGGCCTGCCGAATCTTTATTTACTGGTGATAGGGCCTGCACAAGAAATAACCCAGCATGCCTCTCATATCTCAAGTTGAGCTTGCAGTGTTGACAGTTAGAAAAACAACAACACTTTACCCAGGCACAGGAAATCTGGAGTCATAAGAGCAGATAAGTAGTTTATTCAAGGGCCAGAACTTTGAAATGCCTGTGGTCAGAAACAAGATTATGTACAGTCTGTAACACAGAATGAAAGTCCTTTCTTTCCTGGCCATGTCTTCATGGGGGAAAAAGAAACTCGTGTTCTTAGCTTGAGTTAAGTAACACACTAAATACCTAAAGACAAGCCAGGTTTTGTTTCACATGAGTTAGCAGGTAGTGTTAAAGGCCAGGCTTTCCCCCAAAGTCTTTAATTTGACCTGGTAACTCATCTGAAAAGTAAATACCTGAGTTCAGAATGCACCATTTTCTTTGTGAAAACAAAGCCTCAATGATTGCAGATCAAGTTTTGATTTGGAAATAATGCAAACTTAATTTTCTAACCAGTAGCATTAGAAACACAGTCTGGAATATGAAAATCCATCTATGTGCTTTTTTTATATCCTACATAATAAGACACTTTAAGCACTTCCGGTTCTCAAAGTATTGTCCAAACATTACAGTACCTGCCTTTACAAAGGCAACAGTTAAAAAACACAGTGATATCTGAGATCATCACTTTTATCCCTGGGATTTAGAACTGGAGACTGGTAACAAGGGGTAGTCAATTGGCAAATAAGAATTTTAAATGATGTGTATTCTAGTTACTCTTTAACCACACAAACCCACAATTATTAAAGAAGGATTGTCCATGCTTTACAGATGGGAAGCCAAAAGATGGACAGGTTAAGCAACTTGCCCAAGGAAAAAATAATCCTTTGGTGGCAGAGTTATGATTAATATCATTAATATCTAACACTTGAATATAACATCCTAGGCAAGTCTAGGTCTTTCTACAGCAAATAAACAAATAGTCCCTGCCTGAAAGAATTAATGATCTACATCAAGAAGATTAAAATCCAGCCCACTGTCCATCAGCTATGTTGCCTAAGGAAAATAAGCAAAAATTGGGCTTGGAAGTAGGATTCCCCTAGGATTAAAAATCTGGGCAAGCAATTTCCATCTCTAATTTGTACTAAAAGGTGATGTCATGCATTATTGTGTGCGCTCCTTGATCTGCAAAAAAAAAAAAAAAAGAGCTAGAACTCTTGCCAGATAGTTGGTGTCATGATCCGCAATAGAGCTGAGTTGAGAAAGGCAATGGAACTATTTTGAGGAAGATTTTAATATTTCAAAATTTCACCAAAATTTGTTGAAACTCTCCCTAGCGTGCAGGGAGCAATCCTCTGAGGGACAGTTAAAATATCTGTGGTCAGCACCTCTGAGATAGGTGGGATAAGATGAGAAGGAGGATAAGAGTGCATGTGAGTGTGTGTGACTATGTGGCTGCATCTAGACTGGCATGATTTTGCGCAAAATCTTGCCGCCTGTCTACATTGGCCACGAGTATTTGCACAAGAACACTGACTTTGTAATGTACAAAAATCAGTGGTTCTTGCGCAAATACTCTGACGCTCCCACTCAGGGATAAGCCCTCTTGTGCAAGAGGCCAGTGTAGACAGGCAACGTTAATTTCTTGCGCAAGAAAGCCTGATGGCTAAAATGGCCATCGGAGCTTTCTTGCGCAAGATAGCGTCTACACTGGCACGGATGCTTTTGTGCAAAAGCAAATCTTTTGCACAAAGGCACATGCCAGTATAGACGCTCTCTTGCGCAAATACTTTTAATGGAAAAACTTTTCCGTTAAAAGTATTCGCGCAAAGTCATGCCAGTCTAGACGCAGCCTGTGTGTATGTGTTGCGTGCCCCCTGCTGGCATGAATCATCTCTGCTCCACTCTGTGCCTTGGTCCCTAGTCTGCCCTGGAGCAGCCCACATGGAAGACATCCTTAGATTCACAGGTCCAGACACCTGGCTCCCCAACCAGCTGCTGGGTGGGCAAGACGGCTGGACATCAGGAAGGTTTTGAAATCTGCCTGGCGAATAGGGATGCAGTTTCCATCAGCCACTCAGCCAGCTCTCCAGGATCTGTTTTGGTTTTCCAAAGAAACGAAGTTGTATTGGAATTTCCCTGCCCAGGTTAATTTTAGGTGAGATAGGGCAAATAACTTCAGCTGCATATGCTGTCAGAGAAAGGCTGAGCTGCAAGGTGCTGAGTGCCCTCAACTTCCTCTGGAGTCCATTTATTGCTGAATACTCCTCATTTCAGAACCAGGCCCTAAGTCAAGGCACTTCCGAGGGTTTCTCAGGGCTGTTCTCGCTAGCTGCTAATCTGTTAATCGGGGGCCTGCTGGTGCTACTGTGGAATGTGTCCCTGTTGGAATATACACATATGTACTGCATAGACCAACCACTGTAGCTCTCTGGCCCCTTATGGATTTTGCATCTGGAGAAGCCTGTTCCTTGAATTAACTGCTGTAAACTTTGCAGAACTGTGATGAAGGAAAATTAAATCTACTGTGATTTGATTTTCTGAGCTGGGCAGGGGGCCAGAAATGCTGGCTAGGCCAGAAATAGGCTTTTAGAGAATGAATTAGCTAATCCAGTACATCTTCTGGGAGGCTAAATAAGTACCACTTGGCTGCCATTCTCCAGACTGAACAAGATACCTCCAGAACTATTACAGAAACAATAACCACAGCCTTTTACAGCTTGATTGATGGATCCATAACTAATAGGTAGTGGGGAAGGCATTATAACAACTCATGGATCAGCACATAGGGTGACCTATAAAACACACTTACCAATAGGTTAACCAGTGCAAGATTATACTTCACCCAGGGCACTGACAGGTCAAATTTTAAACCTCTCATGTTGTGTGGCTTCTACCATGTCCCATGGGAGATCCTAGTCTCAGCTAGGGCCATTGGAACAGCTGAGAGCCTCCAAAGTCAGCCCCCCAGGGACTGGAGTAGGAGGGGATTAGGAGTAGGAGTAAGATTTCACTAGGATCTTTTCCATAGTGCTTGTGTGTAGCATAGAAGCTGCCTTCACATGAAAAATAATGCAGAACACAATTGTCAGCATATTGTTTTAAACCCACAAAAAGGTTCATGGGTGGTTAAATTTCTACTTAACCTTAACTCGCTCACCCCATCACACACAACAGGAGTTGGTGGGGCAGCTGTAGACTGAAGTACTTTTCCGATCATAATTCCGATCAAATGTTTGCACAAGTGCAACTTTAACTTCCTGATTGGGCCTCGCACCAGGAGAGAAAGTGGTTTATGATCCCAAGCACCCGTGCTCTGATTGTTTCTGTAAAAAGAAAACATAGGTCAGTTCCTAATTGCCAGCTACAGCAAGATAGAATCTGAGTTCACGAGGTTTATGCTTACAGCATTCAGCAGACTGGCTGCTGGTAGTGCCAAACCTGTCCGTAGCACAGTGCAGCAGTGCTGGTATTCCTGCTCATGCCCCAGTGCTGTGTCCTTCCTAATAACAACAGGTAGAGAATCAGGCTGTTCCCTCCTCACTCCCCCCACCACTTTTGTCATTGTGCTGGCTAAGGCACATTGTAGGTTCCCCACTCTCTAATAGTAGCCTCCCCTAACCTAATCCCTGTGCCATGGGACAGGTGTGGACACGTTCCCTTTTCTCTCTATACACTTGCATGGGCTGAAATCTAGCTCCAGTTGGCAAGGCAAAGTAGTCTGGGGCAGGGGGACAAGGAGGAAGATTAAGGATTCTTGGCCCGTAAGTCCAGGGATCCTGATCTGGGAGGAGGATTTCCAAGCCATAGAACAGGGACATCTGTGAATTTTGTTGGGGAGACCATGAAAGTTTTGCAATTGATGGGAAGTGATACTAAGGCCTCTTTTCCCTTCTCCACTCCTTACCATCCCCTACACACTTTAGGCTGTGTCTGGACTGGCATGATTTTGCAGAAATACTTTTAACGGAAAAAACTTTTCCGTTAAAAGTATTTCCGCAAAAGAGCATCTAGATTGACAAGTGCTTTTGCGCAAAAGCATCTGTGCCCAGTCTAGACACAATTTTGCACAAGAAAGCCCCGATCGTCATTTCAGCCATCGGGGCTTTTTTGCGCAAAACAGTTCTTCCCTGTCTACACGGCCCTCTTGCGAAAGTATTCTTGCGCAAGAGGGCTTTTTCCCCCGAGTGGGAGTGTGAAAGTATTGAAGCACTGATTTTGTACATTACAAAGTCAGTGCTCTTGCGCAAATTCAAGCAGCCCGTGTAGACAGCTGGCAAGGTTTTGCGGAAAAGCACTTGCTTTTGTGCAAAATCTTGCCAGTCTAGACGCACCCTTTACTGTATATGCAGAAGGAAGAGAGATTCCAGGACTCATTGAAAGGGGACTATCAATAATCCTCCAGTTGGGGATGGAGAAGAGAAGAGTATTGGAGGTCTGATGGGGGCTGGTCTTTGAGATGCACATGCTACTCCTGGGGGAATTCACCAAACAACTGAAAATTCTGCATTAAAGTTTAAAAATTCTGATCACAATATTTTAAATTTCCGCATAGCTTATTTGTCAAAATAACAGACTATAATAACTTCAGTTTGAATAATTTTGGTAATTTACCTCCAAGTACCTGTCAACCAGTATGACAACAATACAGATAACAGATAACAGGAGCAGAGAGTTAAAGAAACCCCAATGACAATACAGTTCTAATTGGGCACTGCTAGAGGGGGCTGCATAGAGTCCCCAGAGACAAGATACCTGCATTTTCTCCAGCCCAGAGCTCAGATGTGGGGCATTCCCTGCTTTACACACCCACACTCCCATTTCCCTAGTGCCCAATCATGAAGCATCCCCAGAACCCAGACACCTGCACCCTCTTTCCCCCAGAGTCCAGCTGTAGAGTGCCCCTCTGGCCCAAACATTTACACCCACAGAGCTGGTAAATGTGTGGTGTTGCACTTCCTTTCTCAGTGCCAGAGCTGGGTCTCCCAGGACCTCTCCTGTCATCAGGATCAAGCTGGGTAGCTAAAACTTGCAGTGTCTTCCTTGCAGCTGGACTTGGTACTTTGTTCATGATGAGCCTGGTTCTGCAGAGCCCAGCTGCCACTAGTGGCAGTTAGCAGCTCCAATTCTGTGGGGTAACATGGAATTCTTAAACTGAAAAAACAACAAATGGTCTGGCAGCACTTTATAGACTAACAAAACATGTAGATGGAATCATGAGCTTTCGTGGGCACAGCCCTTCTTCAGATGACCGGAGTTCTGAGTTTAGGATGTGCAGACCCAAAATAAATAGGGGAGAAGGGGGGGGGGGGGGGGGAAAAAAAGGAAGGGTACAGGAAGCAAGGCGCAAAGGATATGAAAATATCAAAGGGGGAAATAAGTAGAATTCTTAGGCTATGTCTACACAGCAGCATTATTTTGGAATAACTGACATTATTCCAAAATAACCTTGTCCATGTCTACACTACAAGCAGTTATATATTGACATAATGATGAAATAATGTTGGGCTGGAGGACTTCTTACTCTGACTCCTATAACCCTCATTTTATGAGAAGTAAGGGAAGTCAGAGGAAGAGCACTCTAACCCGGACTTCCTGATGTGTAGACAGAGCCCAAAGCTGAAATAAGCTATTTCATCTTAAGCTACACAATTGACGTAGCTCAAGTTGCACAACTTACTTTGGCTTTAGCCCTGCTGTGTAGATGTGCCCTTTGTGCCTGTGATGGGGCCGCTCCACTGCCCCGCACTCCGGCCGCGCTGTCCCCAGCGTCCTGGGGAGAAGTGGCTGCCCTGCTCCAGCCCTGACAGTGCTCCACCTGCTCCGCCGCGGCTGGGGGGCTGGGAGAGGCAGCCCTGCGCCCCGTGCCGGAGCCCTGCGGGACCCGAGGGGCAGGGGAAGACACGGCATGGGTGCACTGGCCTCTGCCGAGACCGCGCATGCCTGGGATGGCCGGCGGGGCTGGCCCGGACCAGAGGCATCCGGGAATAGGAGAGGGGGAGTGGCCAAGGACGCTGACGTGGCCCCTCCCCCCTTCATGTTGGACGTGCCGGCAGCAGGACATTTAAAAGAGGCGCCACTGCCGGGAGAAGAGGGTGCCGAGAGGAGAGCAAGGGGTGACCCTGAACCACAGAAAGCACAGGGAAGGTAGGAAGAGACCCAGGGGGGTTGGTGCGTTACAGGTCGGAACCCCCACCAACTGGAACTGGGATTCTGTCCCAGTCCTTAGGGCCCTGGGTCCGGGCTCGGAGTGAGGGAGGGCCCGAGCTCCCCTACCTTCCCCTGGTGGCTAGCCCAAAAGTCAGTCAGGAGGCGGATGATTTCAGGATGGTACGTCGTCAGACTGTCGGCGGTGTGGGTGGCAAGGAGCACACGGAGAGGGTTTGGATCGGTGTGATGCTGAGCGGGGCGTGCACTGTTGGACCCCTGGCGAGGCAGTCCACACGCCTTCTGACAGTGCCCTACAAATCCATCGATATCCACAGCACATTTGGCAGATGTGGATACCAATTTTGTATCTAGAATCCTGCAAATTTACAGATATCTGCTTTAGATCCTCAGGTATCCACTTCCACAGATGTGGATGTAGATGTGTGGCTCATTTTGGTAGATACAGATGCGGATGCTGACACAAATTTTGTATCTGCGCAGGGCTGAAGGAATTCTGAACAAATTCTGCATTGTCCAGTTATGCAGAATTTCCCCAGGGCTGTGTCTAGACTGGCCAGTTTTTCCGGAAAATCAGCTGCTTTTCCAGAAAAACTTGCCAGCTGTCTACACTGGTTGCTTGAATTTCCGCAAAAGCACTGACTTCCTACTGTAACAAATCAGTGCTTCTTGCGGAAATACTATTCTGCTCCCGTTCAGGCAAAAGTCCCTTTTGCGCAAAAGCTTTTGCGCAAAAGGGCCAGTGTAGACAGCTGAGATTTGTTTTGTGCAAAAAAGCCCCAGTCGCGAAAATGGCCATCGGGGCTTTTTTGCGGAAAAGCGCGTCTAGATTGGCCATAGCCGCTTTTCCGCAAAAAGTGCTTTTGCGCAAAAGCATCTGTGCCAATCTAGACGCTCTGTTCTGAAATGCTTTTAACGGAAAACTTTTCCGTTAAAAGCATTTCCGGAAAATCATGCCAATCTAGACGCAGCCCAGGAGTAATGTGCTGAGCCAGGCTGTTTTCAGCAGATCTTGCCAGATAAGTATTTGTTCAGTTCATTGGCTGGCCCAGTAAATCAATACTGGTAGAATCAACCGCGAACACTGAGAAATTCTGGGAAATTGAACTAGTTTAGTTTGGGGCATTTTTCCAAACACTATATTCATAAAATGGCCAGAGGAGGGCCCTGCCACATAACTTTTAGTCCAGAAGCTAGGGCACTCATCCAGTGCATGGGTGATTCAGGTTTGATTCCCCACATTCCCTTTGGCAGGTGAGCGCTCTAATCACTGCGCTATGCCTTCATTCTCACACACTTTTCTTAACTCAGTAACTACCCATTGTCTTTCATAGTGGCAATTCATAGTCATTTGTAATGATAATTATTATTGGGAGCAAAAGAGTGTGAGGATGACCCTAGTCCATGTTAGGTCACACACAGGAGGCCCAAGATTAAGTTTGTGCCAATATTTAATTATTTACGGAACAAGAGCTATTGAAAGGCACCCACCACCTCAGAACAGCTTGTGGTCAGAGAACTCTTCTGTAATTCTCTAGAGAGAGTGGAGAATTGAACCTGTATCACCCACATGCTGGATGAGTACATCCCAAACCTGCCTTCACTTTCTTCTGGTACTTCTTTTCTTGCCGGTTTGTGAATTATGTCTAAATTCCTCTTCCACAAATTTTTGGTCCATATGGTAAATTCATCTAAAAGTCACAAATAGTTTTGAGTTGACCCGAATTGCACCTTTCACCACATGAATTATTTTCTTTAAAAATGTCACCCAGCTCTAATCATTGTGACCAGCTCACCAGAGGCAGCCCATACATATAAAAACCTAGACAAAACACTGATTTATATACAATCAGTTGAAACTGTGGGATAGAACTGGAAACATCTTTGTTAACATTTTTAGGGACACATCGTCATCCTAGTCCCATCAAATGATTTTGCTGCATGTGTTTGTGGGTATGGCGGTGGTGGGAGGGACAGATTTGTTTGGAGCAGTTTTTCTGTGTGGCTAGGCTATATTTCCCATGCACTGTCTCATTTCATTCTGTCGTCTTGAACAGGGAAAGTCCCAGAGAAGCACATATGTCCTCCAAATACCAAAAGGCCCAAGCATCCTTTGCTATTGTTTAAAAAACCCTTCTTATCAGCTTTAAAATACTCAGTGGAAGTTCTTTGTAACTTAGAAGTGAGATTGCTCAACAGACATGTGGGAGTATGAGAAGCTTTGAAACAAAGCTGTGTCTCTTTAAATCAGAAGGTAACTTAGTAAAGAGGGGTGTGTTCTTGCTCTCAGCAACTTGCCAGCAAGTAGTATCTGTCTGAGACACAGCCAGGTGCCTGCCTAAGCCAAATGTTATAACCATCCACCTGTCTCCCAAACTGACATTTTCTGAAGGAAGCATCCGTCTCCCACTCAGATCACTGTGACATCCTGAACCGAGGAGGCAGAGCGCCATTCACTAAGAAACAACACAGGAAGAAGGGGATAGATCAGCAGGTCTGAGTTAGCTGAAGACAACACAGGACAATGGGAATGTTCCTGTCTGGGGATCACAGGCTGCTCCTCGGGCTTTGGAACTCTCTGTGGCATAGGTTTCAGAGTGAAAAATCCTGGGACAGACGCCTGGATGAAATCAACTTGCTGCAGCAGAAAAGGTAAGTCCCAGCCTCGCAGCTCCCTCCTACTTTTCCTTCAGTCCCTTCTCTCTTATGTCATTCCTTCTGGGGCTCTTCCTGCAGCTGGTAAATGAAGAATGGGCTTTGAGTATTTGTCTATGTCCTGGCTCTCTCCCCTCTAGACAGGCAATCCTGTCATTTCACATTAACAAGACAACTATGCAAAACACTGTCACTAGAGCCCCAAGGGAAAAGCTGGTTGTAGTTTTCACCTGCTTAGGAGGCAAAAAATTTAATCTCCAGCCAGCAGAGAAGCACTTCTGTCTTTTCCTGTGTCCCTGTCTTTAGGGCAACCATGCCACTTGAGATACTTATCAGCAGACTTTAAATAAATCTTCCTCACACAGGTGTGCACTTCGAAGTGGGACCCCTACATTGGTCCAGTCAAAGGGGGAAAATGTTGATGGGGGTCCTGTCCTATTCTGTGTCTCATGAACAGTGCTCTGCCCTTTATCAGTGTGGCATGATGGTGCCTCGGAAGAGATGGGGCAGACTCACAACTAATGCTCACCTCCTAGTGAAATATGTTGTGGCAAGGGGCACCATCACCTCTTGCCACTTTGGTCTCAGTCTCCAGAAATGCCTCTTCCTTCCCACAAGTACTCAGGAAGGAAAGGGCACTGCTCCTGGCCTGGGTCGGCCACAGAACAATAAAGAGGTCTCTGCAGTAAGACATTAGGAGCAACCCATGTCCTGAGCATACAGCTTCCTGCTACCTCATCCTCACAGACCTCCCTTTCCTAACTGGTCTGTGAAGGGCTGGCATCAAATTGTGTCCTTCAGGTTCACTTGGAAGGCTGAGTCCTAAGAATTGTGGCTTTCAGGGATGTATCCTAGTCCTCTCTCCCCTCTCGGAGTCATGGGGCTCTCACTTGACTTTAGATGTTCTTCCATCAGTGTCACTGTCAGCCTTCAGGAGTGGAGCGGCACTAGGGCTGCCCCCACAGCCGGTAACTGAGAGTGGGAGGTGCCTGGTGTGGGCCTGCTGTCCTCACAATTCAGAAGGGTCTTTCTGAGTGTGGTGGTGGTATGGCAGTGGGAGCAGAGAAAATTCTCCTCCCAGACAGAGCCCACGAACAAAGAACCTCCATAATTCTAAGCACAGTAGACAGAGAGGATTGTCCACATGCAAACCAATTAGGGAAGTCTGACTATTATGCCAGGGATTCTGGGACACAGTTGTAAGCAACAGATTAGCTATTGTGGTGCTGATTTCCTGTGGTTGGACACATTTGACCTGAGGACTACATTGATTAGCCATCCAAGATGCCGTAGCAAATCTTATGACATGCTTAAT
This sequence comes from Pelodiscus sinensis, assembly GCF_052426305.1. Taxonomy (NCBI): domain Eukaryota; kingdom Metazoa; phylum Chordata; order Testudines; family Trionychidae; genus Pelodiscus; species Pelodiscus sinensis. The sequence goes on along the minus strand of NC_143052.1, from coordinate 141,700,144 downwards.
TCAATTATACCTATTTCTTGTACAAAGCTTTTTATCAGTACATCTCAAGGTGCTTTACAGAGATGGTCATTATTCCTATTTTACAGATGGGGAAGCAAGCGCAGCGACAGGAAATGATTTGCCCAATGTCACCCAGAAGGCCAGGGACAAAGACTGGCCTAGAACCCAAGTCACTGCAATCCCAGTGCTGCGTGCTACTGGCCTACCCTGCACTGTTATAGCAGGTTCCATCTGAGGATGGCTAAGCGCTTCTCAAATGTTAACGAATTAATCCTTGGATAAACATCATTATCTATATTTTGCAGATAGGGAAGCTAAAGCACAGAGAGGTTAAAGCCCAAATACTCAAAAGGTAGAGGCTCCTATTTCCACTGATTTCAATGGTAGTTAGGTGCCTAAATGCCTTTGAGAAGTTGGACTAAGTCACTTGCACAGTGACAGAGCCAAGAGAGCACCTGGAAATCTTGCTTCTGATTCCCCTGTTTTAACCACTGGACCAGAGATGGGACAACTCAGGCATGGGGGCCAGATGCAGCCCTCGGCTTGCCTGGATCTGGCCCCCAAGGCTCAGGGCTCCCCCGCCTCCAGCATTGGGGGCCTGCTTTGGCTCTCCAGCCGTCCCACTGCCCCTCACAGGGGTGGAGTACACAAAATCTATTAGTCTGGACCTCCCTAGACTCTGGTGTGGGAGGGGAAGTGGGAAGTGTCTTTCTCCTCCTCTGTTGGGGGCCACTTCTCACTTGTGTGATGTCCCTGACTGATTTTTCTGTGGGCCAGCAATCCCTGACCCAAAAAAGGTTCCCCACCCCTGCACTAAACAATGTACTTTATTGCTGATTTAATGTATTGTTAAATGAGTATAATTGTGCAATGGTGGCCAAAACCAGCAAAAATGGTTGTTAGGAAAGGGAATGAATGTCACTAAAATTATTGCATTGCTGTTATAGAAATCAATGGGCACCATCTGTTGTAATGATGCATTCAATATCAAAAAGGAGATTACAGAAAATGAAGGGGCTTGGAGGTAGATGACAAAATGATTTCAAGTCATAAAGAGACTGATAGTGAGGAGAGACTAAAAAGACTGAAATTGTCTAGTGTAACGATGAGCGGTATAAGAGGAGACCTGAAAGGGGTTTACAACACAGTGAATGGGATAGAGAAGGTAAAATGAATATTTCTGTTTACCTCTTCTCATAGTACAAGACAAAGAGATGTTCAATACAATAGAAAAGCAATACATTTAAAACTAATTAAAGGAAGTAGTTTGTTAAGCAATGCAAAATTAACTTGTGGAACTTGTTGTCAGTAGGTGTGACTAAGGTCTGGAATGTGGCATGATCCAAAAAAGGATTAGATGCATCCATGAGAATGAAAACAAGAGTTATAAATAATATGCAAAAGATACAAATCCTCATGCTTTACAAGATAAGATAGTCAGTAAGGTCCAGATCATCCAATGAGTTTTGACACCTAAGCTCATTAACTAATTTTGATGATCTGGGCATAGTTGCCTGCGATTCAGAAGAAACCTGTCCTTAGGACATGCTCTTACTGAATGGGTCTCTTCCACCTTCCTCTGACACGTGGTATTGGCCACAACCAATGACAGAATACTGGACTAGACGTACCACTGTTGTGATCCAGTATGGCAATGCCTAGGTTACCGAATCCTATCTACAGTAACGTGATAGATGAACAGCCACATGCCTGCTGTGGGATGTATATACCTCACGTTGACCTAGGGCAGTGGTCCCCAACCTGTGGAGGTTGCCGGGCGCCAGGGGGCTTGGCTGTTCGCCCGCCGGGCACCAGGGGATGGGTGCGGGGCCCCCCCATAGCCGCGTGCCCCCCCCATAGCCACGCGCCTGGGGCCGGCGCCCCCCACCCCTCCTCCAAGCGCCGCGCGCCCGGGGCCGGCCCCCCCCTTCGCCCCCCCGGGGCCGGCGCCGCCTCCAAGCGCCGCGTGCCCGGGGCCGGCGCCCCCCCCCCAAGCGCCGCGCCCCCGGGGCCGGCGCCCCCTCCCCGCCCCCAAGTGCCCAGCACTCACCATGCGTCTGGAGCTGGCTCCAGCACTGTGCATGCGCCACGTGCCCAGGGCCAGCCCAGCCCCGAGCACGTGGTGGGCGCACACGAATGCCCCCGCGGGCGCCATGGCGCCCGTGGGCACCGTGTTGGGGACCACGGACCTAGGGGAATTGGCATTTCATGTAGAACAGGCTGGTGCATTCTTCTGGATGATTGCATAGATTGGCGATTGTGGAATAGCGCACACTGGCATCCTGCCATGTTGCTGGCCTGTCAACATAGCAATGATGATTGTGAACCTCTCAGACATGATTGATGCTTAAGAGTTGTGTTTTAAGACTTCTTTATCTCAGGTTTTATTGTATAACTCAAACAGCCCATAGCCATTTTATTTTTATGAGCTAAATTCTAACCTCATTGACACTATCCAACCTCAGTGAGGTTGTATGAGTGTAAATAAGGCTAGAATTTGGCTCTGTGGCCTAAAGCCACTTCATCAGAATAAGAGCAGGGATGAATTAGATGCTGTTTTTCAGAGGAATTCACCACTCCCGGCTCCCACTAACTTCAAATGGTGTTGACAAGGTTCAGTACTTTGGCAAGTCATCAGGCACTGTGGGCTTATCTGGTGCCATCTCACCAGCACTGCTCTGGAAGAGGCCCATGCCCTATACTGATGTTAGCCTGGGGCCTTTCAAGAAGAACATCATTATGCAGGGCTACATCTAGACTGGCATGATTTTCTGCAAATGCTTTTAATGGAAGAGTTTTCCATTAAAAGCATTTGCGAAAAAGCGCATCTAGATTGGCATGGATGTTTTTCCGCAAAAGCACTTTTTGCGGAAAAGCGTCCGTGCCAATCTAGATGTGCTTTTCCACAAAAAAGTTCCGATCGCCATTTTCACGATCAGGGCTTTTTTGCGCAAAACAAATCTGAGCTGTCTACAGTGGCCCTTTTGCGCTAAAGCTTTTGCACAAAAGGACTTTTGCCCGAACGGGAGCAGCATATTTTTTACATGAGATCGTCAGTGTTCTTGCGGAAATTCAAGCGGCCAGTGTAAACAGCTGGCAAGTTTTTCCGCAAAAGTGGCTGCTTTTGCGGAAAAACTTGCTAGTCTAGACACAGCACAGGTGTATACAAGACCCTGTCTGTTGGTGGCAAAGATCTATTTTAAAAAAAATCATAGACATTAGATTTGAAAATATCATAATCTTACAGTCCATCAACCTGCCAGTGCTGGAGTGTTCTCAATAGTACACTTCTCAAAGCATTCAGCACATCTGATGATTAATACTGAGATTTATTAGGCTGTTGAATTTATTAGGCAGTCTTCTGATTGGAGTGGTAGAAGGCCTTTCTCTTGAGTCCTTTTAAATTGGAATGTATTATATGCTGCCATCCAGTTGTAATGTATTATAAAGGGTAGTCCTGAACTAGTCTGGTGAGGAAAGAACAAGATGTACCTCAGTGGGAATTAGAGAATGGACTGTTAGTGCTATTTTTGTAATGTTCCTTTTTATACTTTTTCCTCCTGGAAATTATTTTCAAATGGGATGCATATGAAGTAATAAATGAAGGTCACACTGGTGTTAAGTTAGGTATGCATCTACTCTGAGGAATGTACTGATTTCTAACCGAGCCCAAGTTGCATGATATCTGCTAATGATGAGTAAGTAGCTAAAGTTCAATTTTTTTAGGAGGAGCTCCCCAAAGTTTGAATGTTTGGCTTAGCTTTCTTGGAGTTGCAATTCTGACTGGAAAATGTCAGGTGAGAACAACCTTACCTTCAAGAATTCAAGAGAGGCAGTGATGCCTAGTACTTAGTGCAGGAATTGACACTCAGGAGTCCTGCATCCTTTTTTCCCCATTCTTTCACTGTCTGTGAAAATTTCAGCTCACCTTTGCATCTGTGTCTCAGTTTCCCCATCTGTATAGTGACAGTAATAGCAACGCCATTATTGTAAAGTGCTTGTAATCCCCAGGAATGTCAGCATGTCACTTCCCTCTTATTGTTAGATAGTTAACAGTTTGTTTTCGGTTGGTGTGACAGTGGGGATTGTATTCACTCTGTTCACTTGTCATTGTGTATGTGATTCCTACTGTCCTGTGCGGCTCTGTTGTAACTGTGTGCGCCTCAGTTTCCCTGGGCACTGCACCCATAGCAAGCTGGGGATGGGAGTTTTGGGTATAACTCTGAGTCCCAGCTTGGCACATACACAACAATAGCTCAGGCTCTCTTGTAACCTGAGCTTAGGTGGGGTGGGGTATGTGCAACCAGATAACACCTTTTAGCCTGGAAGCTGGACAAAGGAGGAGGCAGGGCTGCCTGGAGGGCAGGGACCCCTTGTGGAGTGTGTGAGGGAGCCTCAGCTACCTTAGGATGCAGAGAAGGGGCCCAGGGCCCTAGCTCTGGGCCCCCCACTCCCAAAAATGGATTGTATTGACTGCTCCTGGTACCTTCAATTTAACTTTGTTTTCTAAACTGAGTTAGTGCTTACTGTCAAATCTCCTGAATCTGTGTATGTGCACAGTAGATAGCACTTGTCATCCAAAGATCTCAACGCAATTTACAAACACTAGCAAAGTACATTTTGCAACAATTATTTCCATTTTACAATATAGAAATAGAGCCACGGTGAGGCTAAGGCCTACATTTTCATACATGTTTGCTAACTTTGGCAGCCGGAGTAGCAATTAAGGGTCAGATTTTAATACATGTCTGATAATTATCCAACCTTCAAAAGAAAGACAGGTGGCAGTGGAATGGTCTGCTGAAATGGGGACAATATTGGACATGCACTACACAAGGAGGGGCACAGTCAGTGATTCATGGATTACAAAACCAAAAAGGAATCTAGATTATGATTGTCTAATCTGATTTTGGCTATGTCTAGACTACCCCTCTTGCACAAGAAAATATGTAAGTGAGGTGAAGTGGTGAATATTGCTGTGTCTCATTTGCTTGCTTAACAAGCCACCATTTTTGCGCAAAAAACCCCTCTTGCTCAAGAGCTGTTCTGATGCTTTTTTTCCAGGAAGAACAGCTCTTGCACAAGAAGGGGGTTTTGTGCAAAAATGGCAGCTCATTAAGTATGCAAATGAGACATGGCGATATTCACCTCCTCACCTCATTTGCATATTTACTTGCACAAGAGGGGGCAGTCTAGAAGTAGCCCTCCTGTCTAACGCGGACTATAAAACTGCCCCCAAATAATTCCTAGAGCAGAACTTTAGAAGAAAACATTTAGAAGTTGATTTAAAAGTTGAAAGTGAAGATTCTAATAGTTACTCTTGCTTTTAATAAATTACACTTTATTTCCAGTCTGAATGTTTAAATTTCAACTGCCAAACACTGGATCATGTTATTCCTTTCTCTGCTTGACTGAAGAGCCCATTATAAATATTTGTCCCCATATAGATCTGTAGCCTGCAATCAAGTCGTCTCTTAAATTTGTTTGTGAAGCTAAATCATGTGAGCTCTTTTGAGTGTTATAAGGCAGGTTTTTCCATCCCTTATTCATTGTTGTGACTTATGTTTGAGCCCTCTGTAATTTATCTGCATCCATCTTGATCTATAGGTACCAGAACTGGACACAACATTCCAGCAGCCAATGTACCAGTGCCAAATATAGAGATAACTATTACCCTACTCAAGATTCCCCTTTAAATGCAACCCAGGATCACATTATCTCTTTTGGCCATGGCATCACACCAGGAGCTCATATTCAACTGATTATCTACCCCATTCCCCAAATCTTTTTCATAGTCACTGCTTCCCAGCAGAGTCCCTGGTTCTGCAATTATGGCCTACATTTCTTTGTTCCTAGGGGTATACATTTAGATTTATTGGTATTAAAACACATACTGGTTGTATGCCTCTAGTTTACCAAGTGATCCAGATTGCTGTGAATCACTGGCTTGTCCTTGTTCATTATTTACCGCTACAATAAATTTTGCACTTAACAAAAATTTGAGATGGTTTTATGTTTTCTTTGTGAGCATAGATAAAATGTTAAATGACATTGGGCCAAAACCAATCCCTATGGGACTCCCTTGGAAACATACCCACTTGATGACAATTAGCAGTTTGCACTTAGCTTTTCATGCATTTAATGAGTGCCATGTTAATTTTATAAAATTATAGTTTTTTAAATCAGAATGTCAAAGTATCAAGTTAAATGCCTTAAAGAAACCTAATTAAATTAAATCAATATTATCTCTTTCAACAAAACCTGTAATCTTATAAAAGAAATTAAGTTAGAAATCTGTTTTCCAAAATCCCATATTTACTGCTGATTCAAAAAGGCCTGGGGCTTGCAGCCACCACTGCCACTACTAGGGTTGCCAGGTGTCCGGTATTGACTTGGACAGTCTGGTATTTTCACTTCCTATCCGGTAAAAAAAATACTGGACACCTAAAATGTCTGGTATTTTCTGATTTTTTTCCCTGCTAGGAGGTGAAAATACCAGACACCTGGCAACCCTACACACACTCAGCAACTAGGCCCAGCCCCCGCCTCTCCTCCCGGGTTCCCGGACCCACTGCTTACCTGGTTCTGCAGGGAAGCTGCCTTCAGGCTCAGATCAAGAAAACAAGATGGCCACCAGCAAAAATCCCAAAGACTTTTCTTAAAGGGGCCATGCTGTTTAATGCTGTTTTATTAATAACTCTCAGGGTCCTTTGGGGAGGGACGGGGGGTTCAGTATTTTTGGTTAAACCATCTGGAAACCCTAGCCACTACTGCTACTGTGGCAGTAGCCTGAGCCCGCACACCATGCTCTGGGCATCCTTAAGGACTAGCGTAGGAGGGAGCATGGTGTGACCTTGGTGGGGCTGATGGCTGGCTATCCCAGCTTTATTCCTTTCATCCAAGGCCCCACCCCTTCTAGGAGCATGGAGCCACTTTTCCATCTTGTCCAGGGGCCTGGTGGCTCTGTCTACCCCTCTGATTACAGTAGAACTTCAGAGTTATGAACACCAAAGTTATAAACAGACTGGTCAACCACACATCACATTTGGAACCAGGAGTAAGCTATCAGGGAACACAGGCCCAAAAAAACAACATAAAAATACACAAAAAACAAAAGTACAGTACTGTGTTAAATGTAAACTGCTAAAAAAAGTTGAAAGTTTAATATTTGACAAGGTAAGCAAACGGTTTCTGTGATTGTTTCATTTTAATTAAGTTGATGAACAAATTTTTTCTTTCAGTCTTCTGGAACTTGCCCAGTGTTCTGAGACTTATAGAAAATCTACATTAGTAGCCAGTGAGCTCCTCAGCCAGATCTTTTAAAACTGTTGGATGCCAATTATCTGGACCAGCTGATTGTAAAATGTCTAACATTAGCAGCATCTGTGTAACATCTTCCACAGTTACCAGTGGAATGGAAAGAGTTATCACCATATAATAAAATTGTCATCTGTACTTCCCCAAATACAGAATAGAAATATTTATTGAACACTTCAGCCTTTTTAGCATTAGTATAGCTAATTCTACTATTTCTAGTTAGTAATGGACTAGTACCAGTGCCATGATTGTTTTTGTTTCTAACATTTTTTTAAAAAGTCCTTTTTGTCCTTACTGCTTTTGTACATAAATTTTCTGTGAGATGCTTTGCTTCCCTTATCAATTTTCTACAATATCTAACTTCTGATTTATATTCATTACTATCATCTTCCCCTTTCTTCAGTTTGTTATGTATTATTTTTATAGCAGCCTTCACACCCTTCTAAACAAGATTGCTTTTTAATCAGCATGGCTTTCTTCCTTACTAGTGGGATTGTGGCTTTTGAGCATCTAATAAGGTGATTACTTCCCATTATCATTACATTTTTCTGATTTAATTCTTCCTCCCAAATGATTTAGCTCATACAGTATTTGTTTTCAGCTTTGTGGAAGTGGCCCTATTAAAATACTGAGTGTATATATATTACTAGTCAGGACTTATTCTGCTTGCACATTACCAGCTGTGTCTAGACTGGCCAGTTTTTCCAGAAAATCAGCCGCTTTAAAAAAAAACTTGCCAGCTGTCTACACTGGCCGCTTGAATTTCCGCAAAAGCACTGACTTCCTACTGTAAGAAATCAGTGCTTTTTGCGGAAATACTATGCTGCTCCCGTTCGGGCAAAAGTCCCTTTTGCACAAAACTTTTGCGCAGAAGGGCCAGTGTAGACAGCTGAGATTTGTTTTGCGCCAAAGTGCATCTAGATTTTGCAGAAAAGGGACCGTGGCCAAAGTGCTTTTGTGGAAAAGTGTCCGTGCCAATCTAGACGCTCTTTTCCAAAAATGCTTTCAACGGAAAACTTTTCCATTAAAAGCATTTCCAGAAAGTCATGCCAGTCTAGACATAGCCCTTAGGTATAAACACCATATTGTACGTCTACACGAGCTCGTTAGTTCGAGCTAGGCAGGGTAATGAGGGCAAGCGGAGTTGCAAATGAAGCCCAGGATTTAAATATTCCGGGTTTCATTTGCATGTTCCCGGACACCGCCATTTTTAAATTCCCCCTTTGTCTGAACTCTGTGACCCAGCTACACATGGCACGGAGTAGGTAGTTTGAATTAAAGATCCTAATTCGAACTACCGTTACTCCTTGTGGAATGATATTTAAATCCCAGGCTTCATTTGCAACTCCACGTGCCCTCATTACCCTACCTAGCTCCAACTAACGAGCTAGTGTAGACGTACCCTTAGATAGTAACAAGATTTCCAGCAAGGATATATAAGAGTTCAGAGCAATGGGCTAACCCAGGAGTGCTGAATCTTAAATTCTGTTTCCAGCCCTGCCAGTGAATTAGTTAATAACCTTGGCCAGGCCACTTAATCTCTCTGATTCGTTTCCCTCTCAGTAAAATGGAGATACTACTACTCAGAGTGTTGTGACACCCAGTTTGACTCTAGAAATTTCCAGGGACACCCAGTTTGACTCTAGAAATTTCCAGAAGATCCTTGGATGTAGAGTGCTGTATAAAGATGAAATATTACTTTTATGACTTTTTGCTCATGGTCCCTCCTTTAGTATGGTGTTATAAAAATACCTAAATTATTTTACTACATCATTCAGCAAGAGACTTTTCAAACCACCAGGTTTACATTCAAATCTGAATCTAAAAATTTGACGCTTGGGGGAGAATTTGCATAATGGACTGGTCAGATCAGTGGAGGATTTAGAATTAGTGGGGACTTGTGCTCTGCTTCCTTTTTGCTCTTCACCCTGGGGACCCAGTCAAGAAAAAGAACATTCTCTTATCACCTCTTCCATCCCCATTTTTCATTATTTTTTCCTTCCTCCTATATCATAATAGGAAGTACATTAAAAAACCTTCATTGTTTCCGTAGGTTTTTTTACCCTCCATTGGCCACTTAAAAACAGTTTAGGGTCTTGGTAGACTACTAAATGATCTTTCCAAATGGTTGTACTAACTATTGTAAAGTGTTTTGGATTAGAGTCCTTTTTAATAAGAAAAACTTAATAGCCTTTCTTCAATCCACCTGAATGGAGTTCTTGGACCACAATTTGAGAACTTTGGATCTAGAAAACAGCTTGGCTATGTTGTCTACTCTGGCAGGTTCTTGCACAAAAACCTACAGAGTCCACACTGCCCGCCCACTCTTGTGCAAGAAAATTAACAGTAGGGCATCAGAAGACAGGGCTTCTTGAGCAAGAGCTACAGTCGTTTCTAACAAGTATAAGCCCTCTTGCACAAGAGGGCAGTGTGGATGCACAGCAGGGGCTCCTCACACAAAAAAGCCTTATGGCTAAAATGGCCATCAGAGCTTTCTTGTGCAAGAGAATGTCCACACTGCCATGGATGGTCTTTTGCAAAAGCACATGGCAGTGTGGATGTGTTCTTGCACAAGAGTTCTTGCACAAGAACTCTTGTGCAAGATGTTCTTGTGCAAGAACCGGCCAGTGTAGACATAGACCTTGTATTTGCATGCGCTCATGTGAATAATGTGTAAAAATTAAAAAAAGGATGATGTGCATCAATTAGAACAACATGTATGAGAATTGTCTTTGAACGAATAAGCAATTGTTCAAAATCACAATCTCTGATCTCACTGGCCAATTGCAGGCTCTCAGCTGGTCCCTTGCCTCAGGAGCAACCTGCATTCTGGTTACTGACTACTTACACATCACCAGCCAGTGGGGTATAATCAGCTGCCTATATCCCTAGGCCACCTCCCTCATAGCCCTAGCACCGCCTTATCCCTTCCAGCAAGGCCCACAGCCTAGCAATGGTCAGCCAAGGGCCCCGTTAGCCCAGCTTACCTCCTCAGCACTGGTCTAACTAGGTACTTCTGTGGCAGTCCACCCTTCCCCCTTGAATAGCAGAAGAGAATAATCTCTGCTCAGCAGCCCCTTATAACTGGGCTGCTTCCACAAGCCTTCCCCTGATTGGCTCCTAATGAGCGCTCTTCTCATTGGCTAGGATTTCTGTGCAGCCTCTGGAAGGCTTCTTTTCCCCTCATTACCTTGTGTGGGGTAATTATTCCACTGCACCACCCCTCACAGCTCACTCCCGCTGCCCCTTCTGCTGTTTTGGGCTCATCCCCACAGCCCCTTATAGTCCACTCTGCCCCTCCCTTCTGAGGGCCCAGTGGACATTGCCCTGACCCAGGATTATATAGGAGGCAGCTTGAAAGCGAGCCCTTGGGCATCTGTGCTCCTTGGTGCAACAGGAGTAAAATTTCCACTGCCGCCACTTTTGAAATGCCAGAAGCAAGGAGAGGGTGACGGTCACTGCCCTGTGCAAGCACTGACTCACTGACCAAGAGGAACCAGGCATCACCTGGGCTGGGAAAAGCCAGAGTTAAGCACAAAAAGGGGCAGCCCCAGCCCAAGCTGAACTACTCCAGGCTCCTGCCCGAGCCGGCCTCTCCCTGGCTGGCTCTTCTTTCTGGGGTCCTGAAACATCTCTAGCTGACCCTTCACTTTCTGTGTGAGGAAAAGTCCATTAAGTCAAGTTCAGACAGGGCAGGCATGTTCTAGTGTCTATGAGCTAAATGTTCCTTAATGGGCCATTCAACTTCATTATCAACTTGTTCCTTGCCCTCATGTGCACACTAAACACCTTGTGGGCATTACCACAAGAACAACCATTAGGACATACAGCACAAAGCCGGGAAATGAGGCATTTGTTTTCATTGCTTTTCCGCCCTGCCACTGGGGGCTGAGTGTAACAGCACTGTTTGTTTCATGGTAAATCCACCCCTGGTTCAGATTCAGCCCATTTCTATTTATAATGGATGAACTCAAAGGTGCAGAAGCCTTATAGGCTATTTGGTCCATTCAGTTTGCTGCCCCCCTCGCAGTTTCCTCAGAGCTAATACAAGGTAGTGTTCCCAAGGCTTTGCCTAGACTAGAGAGAAAAGATGGTTTAGTGCAGTGGTCCCCAACCTTTTGGGGCTGCCAGGCGCATGGGGGCAGGGCCACTCACGCGCCGGGCACCCGGGGGCGGGGCCGCATGGACACCCAGGGGTAGAGCCACCCATACGCCGCGTGCCCGGTGCCAGCGCCACCCATGCGCTGCACTCCCGGGGCTGGTGCTGCTCCTGTGCCATACACCCAGGGGTGGGGCTTCCTATATGCCATGCGCTTGGGGCTGGAACAGCCCATGCCCTGCATGCCCAGGGCTGGTGCCGCTCCTGTGTCGCATGCCTAGGAGCTGCCGCTCCTGTGTCGCATGCCCAGTGTGTCTGGGGCCGGCGCCGCTCCTGTGCCGCGTGCCCAGGAGCGGCAACACCCATACGCCACGTGCCTGGGGCCGGCACAGCCCATGCGCCGCGCACACAGGGATGGGGCTGCCCATGTGCTGTGCACCCAGGGCCAGTGCCACGCCTCTGCTGCACGCCCAAGGGCCAGCACCACCTATATGACGCGCACCTGGGGCTGGCACAGCCCTTGTGCCGTGCACCTGGGGGAGGGGCTGCCCATACGCTGCGCACCCAGGGGCCAGCACTGCCCATGCGCCACGTGCCCGGGGGTGGGGCTGGCCCTGATCACTTGGTGGGTGCACAGAAATGGTCTGGTGGGCGCCATGGCACCCGCGGGCACCACGTTGGGGACCACTGGTTTAGTGGTTATGGTGCTAGTTCAGTCCTCGCAAGCCTCAGATTCAATCCCCTTGCCCAACCAGGCCTCTTGTAAGACCCTAGGCCTGTCTTCTCCGTGCCTGAGTTCCTCCTCAGGGCAGAGGTATGAGGAGACAGTGGTAATGGGGGCCATGTAAGTATCTCACATAAATAACGGTAGGTTGTCTCAAGTAATGGGACATCCACCATTCATTCCCCTGGACGTGCTACTATGAGATTAAATAGCCCCTGGTTTAAAACTCTTTTTCTGATCTCTTCTAGAAATTTTCAAGTAACTCCAAATCCTGCAAAGGTTGGTTGGGGTATGCTGACTTTTTGGATTGCTGGTAAAAATCACAAAGGACACTTGAAGCAGGTGGTTTTCATATCAGCAGGGCTGTGTCTAGACTGCATCCCTTTTCCGTAAAATGGATGCAAATTAGACACATCGCAATTGCAAATGAAGCGGGGATTTAAATCCCCCCCCCCCGCTTCATTTGCATAAAAATGGCTGCCGCTTTTTTCCGGCTCAGAGCTTTGCTGGAAAAAAGCGTCAGTCTAGACGCGGATCTTTTGGGAAATAAAGCCTTTTCCGAAAGATCCCTTATTCCTTATTTTAAGAGGAATAAGGGATCTTTTGGAAAAGGCTTTATTTTCCAAAAGATCCGCGTCTAGACTGGCGATTGTTTCCAGCAAAGCTCCGACGCGGAAAAAAACGGCAGCCATCTTTATGCAAATGAAGCGGGGGGGGTTAAATCCCCGCTTCATTTGCAATTGCGATGTGTCTACTTTGCATCCCTTTTATGGAAAAGGGATGCAGTCTAGACACAGCGGAGATGTGTGAAGAGGTTAGTGGGATGGAATTTGGCACTGTCATCTTTTTGTTTATGCTGTGTTACCAGCTTTTGTGACGTTAGTGTGCATTTCACAATATTTGGTGTTTTTCAAGTCCCAGCTGCTGGAGTCGTACGGATACATTAAGAATCTCAGCTTTCATTTAGAAACAAAAGAAAAATTTGGAAATGGGAACTGAGTGCATTCTAACAGTTCAAAAAGCAGAAAGTAAATAAAAGTGTGTATTATTTTAAAGCCAATCTCATTATTTTTCAGCCATACTATTGATTTCTGAATGACTGAGGCTGGTAACTGCTTATGGCTCCATTCTGCAGGTGAGGACATTGAAAAAGCAACATGAGGACACTGGCAGGTGTATTGTGCATTCTACTTTGTTATTCAGGAGTCAGTAAGGTGAAGTCTACATGGAGAAATGATCAGAATAGCTATTGCAGAATAAGCTATTTGAATTTTGCAGTTGCTAATCTAGTCAGTTGCCCATTAGACAAGCCTTATGTTGTGTGGGAGTATTGTACTCTGGTATCCTTGGTGGTGTGCCAACTGAATTACAAGAGCACATTCAGAATGAACTGCAGCAAGTCAGTTGAAAGGTGTTAGCATAGCAAGAAGTGGCTTGTGGTGGCCAGACACATTAATGCTGAAATGAATGTAGGGAGTTCTTAGCTTGTGCAGGCTATGCCTGCACCCGAATGCTTGGTTTACTGTTAGATAGATCTTGGCAGAGAATCCAGATGGACTTTGCAGAACCATTTCACAAAGAAGTGTTCCTTGTTGTAAATTATGGCTTTGCTTTGCTGCTCTATGCAGTCATTCGGATTATGAAATTAGCTAGTGCTCTTGCTTCTGTACAAGCCTTCAGGGAATTCTTTCTTCATTGGGCACTAACAGAACAGTTATAGTGATCTGCTTTTCCTGCAGCAGAAATTTGGGAGAAAAAATCTCTAAACTACCATGAACGCAGCATATCTGTTCCACACTCCATTGTGGGTTATCCCAAAACTTGCATCTTTTTAACCTAATGATTTCTGAAGATTAAGCTCAACAATACCCTCTGCAACACAGATTTCAGTCTTACTTTTTTTTAATCATATGGTCCTTCTGCCTGGGGCTGTGACCCCCAGGAGGCTCACAAATAGGCATCAGTAGATTGTGAATACTTGTCTTGCTCATATTTCTAAATAAAAGGGGATCCCATCTGGTTCCCATCTAGGTTGGATGGAAAAAGTGGGATCCTAGAATGTGCTCACTGTGCTACTTTTCAGTGTGGTGGTGTAACAGCAATGCAAAGATTGACTTGGTCAAAGTGCCTGGCCAGGAACTTCCTGGTCTAGGAGAAGCTAAATTGGTGGCACATAAGGCCCAGGTTAGCTTTTTGACTAGGTTTTAGGGCTCAGTGGCTCAGCTCTAGAATGCTCTAATACAGAAGTAAACAGAGGCTGCTGGATTCCAGTTTCAAGCTACAAAGATCAGTTTAGGCATGATACTTTTCCCAAGAAAATATTTGAACAGCAACAGCAGAAAGGTTGCAGCCATTTTTGCTTTTACTGGCTCCCCATGGCTAGTCAGAGGAATGTAAAAGAGTGATAATAGCAAGGAAACATGGAGCACAATACCTGGACTCTTTCTTGCTGCCATGGCTAGGTGAGGTATAGGGTTGCCAGATGGCTGAAACAAAAATACTGAACCACCCCCCCTCCCCAAAAAAACCCCACCGGGAAAACATTTTGTTGAAGGGGAAAAAAAAGAGGGGTAGGAACCAAAGTTGTTGAGTTAAAAAAAAAAAGGCTCCAAGAACCTGCTAGGGATTACCAGGTAGTCATTTAAAAAAAACACACACACAAAAACGGACATGCTTTCATGGGGGGGAGGGACAAGCTGGGAGGGGGCGGGGCTGGCCGAGAGTAAGGGGGGGCAGGAAGCACAGCTGGGGGGGGTTCAGCGGCGCTGGCCGGGGAGATCAGGAAGAGGAACCGGCCGGCGGGAAGCAGAGCTGGGGGCGGTGCAGGAGGCTGACCGGGGAAGATCAGGAGGGGAAGTGGGAGAGAACCGACCAGCCGGGAAGGGGGGGGGGGAGCAAATCGGCCGGTGGGAAGCGGGACTGACCTGGGCACTTGCTGCCTGTCCTGCGCAGGCTCCTGGCGACGCAAGAGCGAGGAGGAAGCTTCCACTCCTCCTCACACTCAACCGACTGAGGGCTCAAGGCGCAATCGCGGCCCCACCTCCCAGCTGGGACTCCCAGTCACTCTCCCCACCCCCGCCAGGCTTCCGTCCAGTGCACAGCCAGAAAAATCAGAAAATACCGGACATTGCACATGTCTGGTATTTTCTGATTTTTTTTACTGGCCAAAGCGTGCAAATACCGGACTGTCCGGTCCAATACCGGACTCCTGGCAACCCTAGCACTGAGGACTGGGAGGAGAGGGTAGGAGCAGCCTTTCCCCGCATATATCACAATAGCAGGGGTGTCCCTGGGAAAAAAGAGTTGCAAAGAACACAGTAGTGGCACTTATATGTTGTTTTAAATCTGGGATCCTAAAGTGCTTTACATGGCACATAATTATTCCCATTTGGTAAAGGGAAACACAAAGCCATTAGAGCTTGCCACAAAAACCCAGGTTTCCAGAATTAGTCCAGTGCCCTTCTCCCTGCATTATGGTGCCAAAACTCCGGGGCAGAGACTGAGGGCCAAAAGGGCAATGTGAGACTCCTCAATTGGCCCAGCAGGTGTTTGATGTGGCTGCTCTGGCCCATTCCAGGGTATTTGATAAACTGCTAACCTCTTTGAGCAGCACTCTAATGGCAGAGTGGCATATGCATGAAACCCAACACAAATGAACTTGGGGCCCTGGCAAAGATGCTGTATTGTGGGGGTGGTGTCAATGGTGAGGAACAAAACAACAAACACCCACCCCTCTGCTGCTTTATCATGCTGGGATCACTTTGTTATGACTCTGAGTCATGCATAGCTATAAAAATGAAAGGGGGGGAACTGCTCCAAAAGAAATGTTAAACTGAGCTCTTTCACCCAGGACTTTTCAAACAACAGAACAACCACAGAGTTCAGAAGAGCCAGTTCTGATGAAAACTCATGAACCTGTTTCAAAGCGATGCATGCATTTTTCAGTACAATTGCTAATACCGATTCTGGGAGTTGGGCATACGGTCTGAAAGCAAGCAAGCAGGGTTGTTTTCTAGACAGTGCAGTTTAGTTCAAATAGCACAGGGTAGGGAATTCCTTAATTCTAATCCCAGTTTTGCAACTGATTCAATCACTGTGAGACCTTGGGTGTGTCAGGCCACTATATGTGGTGGTATTATACTTCTTTCAAACCCAAATGCCTCAGTTTCCCCCTCTGTAAAAGAGGTATGATATTTACTTTATGAGGATTAAACAACATAAGGTTGTAGAGCCTTTTGGACCTGTCAGGCACCATTGTTGGATTATGGTTCTGGCAAACACAAATGAACATGGCAGAATCCAGGGGAATCTGAGATTTATCTGGGCTTGCAATGAAATCTGAATGTAGAAAAAGCAGGTTCACTTCAATCTGAAGATATTTGAATATTGGAGGCTGTGCATCAGTTCTGCTGAAAACACTTTAAACCCAGTTGAAGCAGAACCTGAAGAATTCCTGCAACCTTGGCATGACCAGCTCTTACTGAACATGAATCATTTGAGGCATGACCAAATGCTGCATGTGAACTAGGTTTCCACCTAAAGTAAATAAAGCAACAGGTGAAACAGATTTGTTATAAGTACTGGAGCTTGGGGCCACAGTTTTCCTGCCAGTGGTAACAGGGTAAGCGCATGCGGCAAAATTTCTGAGAAAGAGAAGACAAAGACTTGTAATATGATTTTTACCATAGATACTATGTCAGTGGCACAGAGACTTTGCTGGCTACCGCTGTTTTTACGAAGCTGAGGTTCCATGGCATGTAATGTCTCACTGGAACTAGCATGCTACAATGCTCATAGTTTACAGAAGGAACTGATAGTAGCGTCATGCGCCCACTTCCTAATCATTTTCATTGGCTTCCACTGGACTCGCTCCAATTTCTCCACATCCTTTCTGTAGCGGGGGGACCCAGAACTGGACACAATATTCCAGATGTGGCCTCACCAGTGCTGAATAAAGGGGAATAATCACTTTTCCCAGTCTGCTGGCAGTACTCCTACAAATGCAATCTAATATGCCATTAGCCTTCTTGGCTACAAGGGCACACTGTTGACTCATCTCCAGCTTCTCATCCATTGTAATTCCCAGGTCCTTTTCTGCAGAACTGCTGCTTAGCCAGTCAGTCCTTAGCCTGTAGCAGTGCTTGGGATTCTTCCATCCTGAGTTCAGAACTCTGCACTTGTCCTTGTTGAACCTCATCAGATTTCTTTTGGCCCAATCCTCCAATTTCTCTAGGGGTATGTCTACACTACCCCGCTAGTTCGAACTAGCGGGGTAATGTATGCATACCGCACTTGCTAATGAAGCCCGGGATTTGAATTTCCCGGGCTTCATTAGCATAAGCGGGGAGCCGCCATTTTTAAATCCCCGCTGCTTCGAACCCCGTGTAGCGCGGCTACACGGGGCTCGAACTAGGTAGTTCGGACTAGGGTCCTATTCCGAACTACCGGTACTCCTCGTGAAACGAGGTGTACCGGTAGTTCGGAATAGGCACCCTAGTCCGAACTACCTAGTTCGAGCCCCGTGTAGCCGCGCTACACGGGGTTCGAAGCAGCGGGGATTTAAAAATGGCGGCTCCCCGCTTATGCTAATGAAGCCCGGGAAATTCAAATCCCGGGCTTCATTAGCAAGTGCGGTATGCATACATTACCCCGCTAGTTCGAACTAGCGGGGTAGTGTAGACATACCCTAGGTCACTTTGGACACTATCCTGACCTCCAATGTATCTACCTCTCCCCCTATTTTAGTGTCATCCGCAAACCTGCCGAGGATGCAATCCATCCCCTTAACCTGCATCCTACTTCAGAAGACATTCAAATCTGCACTTGAAAGGGAATCCTCTGAACTGGCATTCATGCTAAAATTCGACACCCTCCGCACCGGACTTAATAAAGACCCCAACTATCTTACACATTACAAAGATAGCTTCCCCAATTATCACCTCTAATACTATTAACTCACAGACATTTCCCCTTCCCCACCTCTAATATCATTAACTCACTGGCATTCACCTTCCTTTCCCCCCCCCCCACCCCCCCACATCCCCCTTCTGTTCTGTAATGTGATTTGTCCTTTTCATGTGTGTTCATTTTTTTTAAATTGTATCCTTTGGTATATATGGTTGTGACTGTTTTCTTCCATTATTTGATCTGAGGAAGTGGGTCTGGCCCACGAAAGCTCATCATCTAATAAACCATCTTGTTAGTCTTTAAAGTGCTACATTGTCCTGCATTTTGCTTCAGCTACCCCAGACTAACACGGCTACATCTCTACCACTATCCCCTTATCCAGGTCACTAATGAAGAAGTTGATCAAAACTAGCCCCAGGACTGACCGGTGGGGCACTCTGCTTGATACTGGCTGCTAACTAGACATCAAGCTATTGATAACCATCTGCAGAGCCCAACAATCTAGCCAGCTTTCTCACCATATTATACTCCATTCATTCAATCCATACTTCTTTATCTTGCTGGCAAGAATACTATGGGAAAATGTAAAAAAACTTGGCTAAAGTCAAAGTATATCACGTCGATCACTTTCCCCATAGCCAAAGAGGCAGTTATTTCCTCATACAAGGCAAGTAGGTTGGTTAGGTATGACTCGTCTTTGTAGGACCAACCATAATCCAGGCTCACAGGAAAAATAAGACTATTTACAGATCACTGTCTTGAGTACTGAGCAATTACATTCCTTAAGTACCACTAATGGCTTTCACTAGCCCACCTAGATTAATGAACAGGCTTATACTACATATTTCTAACTTCAAGTACCAGAATGATAGGTGCACACAAATGGAATGTGTGTGTGTGTGTGTGTATATATATATACACACACACACACGCACACACACACATTCAGGGGAATTAAAAACTCTCCAATGAGTCACATGCCCTGATTTGCAAATATATTTGAGTTATACATATTTATATTCAAAAATACATTTCCATAAAAATATGGGGATGCAGCATCACTGTGTAGTGGGATTTTAAAAGCTTGATACATTTATGAATGGGATAACACGCCAGGGTTGCCAGTAATTACAGGAGGCTGGACTCAATGATCCAGGAGGTCCCTCCCAGGCCTATGCTATGTCCCTAATGTGTAGGTATCCACTGTGTGGAGGCTTCTGGATGCCACCTTATTGGGAAGTGGTTGAATGTATGACCTTGAGTCCAGTGAGACCCACATCAGTAATTACATGAGCAGCAGTGTAAGCAAAACAACCCACAACCTATAATTAATAAACATTACCACGCCCCAAAGCAGCCAGCCGAACAGGAAACCATCTGGCTTCACAGCCTGAGGAATGTTGCTAGCACATACCCAGAGAGAGAGAGAGAGAGCAGGCCGGAGTGCCAGCATAGGGATGGGAAGTGACAATTTCTTCTGGTAATGCCCATACAAGTGATTTTCTGCTGAGTCTGTTGGACCTGGACAAACCCTGCTATTCTCTCTGGCTCAATGCCTTATCGCCTAGGTTTATGAATGCAGCCTGTACACACAGGGTCTTCCTTCATCCTGGCCTGGCTTCAGGAGTTATTGAAGGGAATATGTGGAACTTCAGCCTAAAAACCCAACAATGGTCAGACTGAGCTGGGATGAGTTTCCTTGTTTGGGGGTAGTTAGCTCTTTCGTTTTCCATACACAAAGAACAAGATGTCCACTTCAGCTTCAGATCTAGATTAGATCAAGATTAAGGAAGAAAATGACAAGATTAGACAAAAGCAAAGTCCCCATCCAGAGCACTATGTCAGTATGTCCATGCAGCACCTAGACACCTGGAGCTGGCCTGTGCCAGCTTACTCAGGCTTGCAGGGCTTGGGCCATGAGTGGTGTTCCCTGTAAGTCAGAGGTGGGCAAGATGCGGCCCAGGGGCCGAATCCAGCCCGCCAAGCCTTTCAATATGGTCCATAGCCTACCCCACTGGACGCGCAGGCAGGGAGAAGACACAGGGCTCAGAGCGGCTGGCTGCTCCATCTTCCTGTCTGCACTGGGGAAGCTTTACATGCTGCGAACCCGCTCCTTTACCCAAACTGCCTTTCAGACTCCATACTCCTCAGCACCCCAAGATCCCTTCTGTACCCAGCCTCCATTCCAGAGCCCTCAACGCCTCCACAGAAAAGTGCAGCCCTTGACCACTTACCAAAATCTTGCAGTGGCCTCCCACCAAAAATTATTGCCCATCCCTGCTGTAAGTTGTGTGCTTATGTAGCTGTCCAAAAGATATTCCAATGCCACACAACAGTTTAGCAGAGAGCCCACAGGTAGGCTTTTTGTTTCTACTGGTGGTGCCCATTCACACATGCTTCAGTGCATATAAAAATTATTCCGCATATGGACAGAAAAAACTGCACGTGAACGGAAAAGACTTGAGGGAACACTGGCTATGAAGCTGTTTCATTGCTGTGTAGACTTCTGGGGTCAGACAGCAGCCTGAGTACTGAGATTTTCTTACCTTGCAGGGGCCTAGAGCCCAGGCACAAACTCCAGCTTGCAAGTCGGCAATGAGCCAGCCACTTAGCTTCAGCCAGGTCAAACAAGTCGGCTGGAACAGGCCAGCCTCTGTTTTTCAGCTGCTGTGTAGATATATCCTGTGTGTTCACTGCAGAGTTGGAGCAGGATTTTACTTCAGTGTTGCCTCAAGCTCCTCCCCCGCACACATAAAAACCCTTTCAGCTTTGGACTATCTGAGCTGGGTGGGGTTATCAGCTAAAACTGGAGTGAGGCTTTCACTTGGGCTGGTAACCTGTCCACTTTGCAGTGTGACAATCTGGGCTAACCCATCTGAGTTCTCTCAGTACCACAAATCCCTCCCCTCCCCCAGTGTACCTAGATTGACAGACACATTCTTCCACAGTTCACAGGGAAAGAACCATTGAGCAGTTCAGCTTGCTGCAGCAATAAGAACTGCGTGTCCCTACAGCAACCCACATGGGAGCCACTGGAGTGAGATCACAGGAGCAACCTGTGTCTGCAGCCAGGCAGCATTCTAAAGCATTTAAAGGTGCAATGCTCTGAAACTAAATATCCCTTGCTAGGCTGCAAAGTCAGGCTGTGTTGCATTTTTAGATCCCAGCCAACTTGAGGAGTATGGATTTTGCATGATTCATTGAATGCTGATGGGGGGAACTATAGGGTGGTGCGAACGGTTTCCCCTCTCTTTCTGTCATGTTACCATAGGCTCTTTTTGTGAGCTTTCTGGCTTTGCTACTGATAGCAACGAGCCAGGTGGAGGAGGCTTGTGCATCATAATTATTTTGTAAACTAGCAGAGAAAGGTTGAACAGAGGCTTTCCCCACTTTGGAGAAACACTGAGCTTGGCAGACTGAACTGCCCCACTGAACCTAGGTGAATTCCCTCCAATCTTGGGTCATACTGTGGGAGGTTAGATGCATGCAGAAAGTTTGTACTGTCTCTGCCAACTCTTTAGCAGTTTTTAGGTGAGGAGAGAGCTTCAGGCGACCTTCTAGCAGCACCCATATTCATTAGATAGCAGGTGGCTACTGGGTGAGTCCTAATCCCCTGAGGGACTGCGGTCTCTTTTGTTCCCTGCAGAAGGATGGGGCATGACAGCAGAGAGGGGTGAGTCTCTAACTAGGGGACAGATAGCCAGGTGGGGTCACTGAGGAGGGCAGCATGGAAAGACATTACAATACCTTCTTCTTAATTAGTACATTCCACCAGCAGATCTCAAAGTGCTTTTCAGAGGTCAGTATCATAATCTCTGTTTCACATAACCCTAAGGCATACAGCGAGGGAATGGTCTGCTTAGTCACCTAGCAAGCTATTGGCAAAGCTAGGAACAGAGCCCAGATCTTCTGAATCCTACTCTAGGGCTCTAGTTACCTCTCCACCAAGGCAAACCTCCCACAGTTCACGAGGGCCTCCTGCTGTTTCATAGAATGGGTTAGAGAGGGGCTGGAAATGTTAGTGCTTCAGACTTCACTCTGTGGCAGACCTCCTTCCCAAATTCCCGCCCCCTCCTCCCGTCATAGATGGAATGGGTCTCTGAAGGGCTCAGGGAGGGGGAATGAGCATAGGGACATGAGGACACTATGGGGAGTGGGTGTCAAGCTTTAGGGTGGCTCAACACAATGGGGACCAGAGGAGGAATGGGGATGCCGAGCATCAGTTCTGGAGTGTAGCAGGAGAAGGCAGAGGAAAAGCACCAGGCCTACGTCTAGATTGGCATGATTTTCCAGAAATGCTTTTAACAGAAAAGTTTTCCGTTAAAAGCATTTTCAGAAAAGAGCGTCTAGATTGGCACGGACGTTTTTCCGCAAAAGCACTTCTGGCGGAAAAGCGGCCGTGGCCAATCTAGACGTGCTTTTCCACAAAAAAGCCCCGATCGCCATTTTCGCGATCAGGGCTTTTTTGCGCAAAACAAATCTCAGATGTCTACACTGGCCCTTTTGCGCAAAAGTTTTGTGCAAAAGGGATTTTTGCCCGAACGGGAGCAGCATGGTATTTCCGCAAAAAGCACTGATTTCTTACAGTAGGAAGTCAGTGCTTTTGCGGAAATTCAAGCGGCCAGTGTAGACAGCTGGCAAGTTTTTCCGGAAAAGCGGCTGATTTTCCAGAAAAACTGGCCAGTCTAGACACAGCCCAGGTGATATAAATTTAGATCTCAGACAAGCAGGGGTAGGAAACTGGGATCAAAGGGGGCAGTTGCCCCAGGGCCTGGTGATTCAAAGGGGCCAGGGCTCCCTGCTGCCACTGCTACAGCAGCAGTGGCAGCAGCTGGAGCCCTGGGCCCTTTGAATCACCACTAAAATGCCGCACGCTGCAGGCAGTGCTAAGGGCAAGGAGGAGGGGATGTGCCACTTGTGCCACTCTCCACGCAGCACTCAGGGCTGCCTACGGGCTGGCATGGTGCACTTCAAGTGGTGCTGTCCTGCTCCTGCCCCTCCCACCCAAAGCCTCGCCCATTCCTGAAGTGCAGAGCTCCCCCACACACCTTGCCCAGGGGACCACAGCGCATGGGTGGCAGGGAAAGCCCAGCTGGGGAAGGCAAATCCCGGTCCCACCCCATCCCTTCCATCCAAGGCTCTGCACCTAGAACCAAGCCCCACCCATCCCCGGCCTAATCCTTCTTGGCCACATGGAAGACTGGGGGTGCCATGCTGTGGCCTGGCGCAGCTCTCCCTGGTGTCCTGGGGAGCTGGGCTGCTGAGCCGTGGCCCCATCCCTACCGGGCAGCCAGTGGAGCTAGGCTGCCACACCATGGCCTCATCCCTCCCCTGTCGTCGGGGGAGCCGAGTTGCCGTGCTGCAGACCTATCCTTCCCCGGCATTGGCCCCAGCCTTCGGCAGTCAGGCATATAGGCAGTTTTGGGAAGGCTGTCAGCACCCATGCAAACAAGGAGTCCAAACCATCTTAATTCTGTCCTGTAGAAATACTTAGAAGTGATCAGAAACTCCAGCTGCCTTACCTATCCATAACAAGGCATGCTATTTTCCAAGGAAGCACCAAAAGATGAGAATGCCTCCTCTTCAGCAGGTACAATCACTTGCCGCTGCTTGCTCCCCCGCCGGGACCCAGCTGAGCAGCGCAGCGCCGCTCAGCTGGCCCTCGGCAGGAGCGCCGCTCAGCAGGGTCTGGGGTGGTAAGTGGCCTTTTGGGGTCCACGCTCCCCACGCGTTAGGTCGGGTCGAGTCGTGCCGCCGCTTGCTCCCCTGCTGGGACCCAGCTGAGTGGCGCAGCGCTCGGCCGAACTGCCAGGGAGGGAGGGGAAGGGGGACGGGGAGCTGACGTACACGGCTAGGAGGTGTAGCCATGTATGTCAGCATCAGCGTCAGCGTTACAGACAGTGGGCTACTATATATATGATAACCTCTGCTTCGCTTCTAGCAGAGCCAGCAGTGTTTAAATTAGAAGGTCCTGTGAATGGTAAGGAACTGCCCAGCACATGGTGTCCTCTCCGGCATAAAATCAGAATTGCTCAGCTCAGGGCCACTGGCCCTGATCTGCCTGCAGTTAAAGTCTCCAAAGGTGGAACCTGTGCTAATGGTGCAGGAGGTTCTGTGCTCTTAACTCCACAGCTACTGAACATTTTTAAAAAACAACTAGTAGTCCTGCAGCACCTTAGAGACTGATGCTCCTTTTGTCCATGGTGTGAAGTTTTAAAGCAGGGATGGGGAACCTAAGGTCCAGGGGCCAGATGCGGCCCCCAGCTTGCCTGGATCTGGCCCCTGAAGCTTGGGGCCCCCTCCAACATTGGGGAGGCCACACTGGCGCTCCATCCCTCTGTGGGGCTGGAGCACACAAATCCATTAGCCTGGGCCCCTTTGGGCTCTGGTGCGCCAGGGGAATGTGAGGAGTGTCTTTTTGCTTTTCAGTTGGGGACCATGTCAGTGAGGGTTGGTATTTGGCTTCCCACTTGTGTGCGCCCCCTGACTGATTTTTCCCATCCGTTTTAAGAACTCACATCTGTGCATGTCCGGAGGCTTCTGCACCTGGAACATGGCTGCAATGGCAGGAATTCAGGACTCGGATCCGTGTCTTTCCTCCCCAGATTGTACCATAGGGTAGAGCAGCGTTTCCCGAACTACGGGCCGGGCCCGGCGCCTGCTGCCCTTAGACCACTGGCCCCATTCGGTCGAAGCGAGCCGGAAGTGCCGGCGCGTTAAGAGCCGCAGCGCTGTGCGGGGCTGGGGCTCCCCCGGCTCTGCCTGGAGCGGGCCCCGCCCCCCCCGCGCGTCCCCCTCGGCCCCGCCCCCTCTGCCGCGCGCGTCTCCCCCTCGCCGCCTACCGCCCATGCGCGGCGTGGCACGTGGGCGGGGAGGACGCCCGGGCGGGGCGTGACGTCACGTCACGGGCCGGGGTTTTGAAGCCCGCGGGAGGCACGTGGAAGGAGAAGGTGGGAACCGGCACGTGCGGCGGTGGGGGGGCACCAAGGGACAGGGGTGCACGAGAGAGAG
Source organism: Pelodiscus sinensis (assembly GCF_052426305.1). Lineage (NCBI taxonomy): Eukaryota > Metazoa > Chordata > Testudines > Trionychidae > Pelodiscus > Pelodiscus sinensis. Next base: position 141,675,086 of record NC_143052.1, on the reverse strand, counting down.
ACAAATGGCAGGGGGCCAAGTGTAGGGCAGGGGGGGCGGTGTCAGTGGGGGGACAGGGGGATGCTGGGAGGGGAGGCGCTGGGAGGAGGCTTGAAAGAAGAGGGGGCATGAGGAAGGTCAGGATGGAGCAAATCGTGTGTGAGGGCTCAGAGGGGCAGGAGGGGAATGGGGCAGAGACTGGTGAGGGGGGTATTAGGGAGAAAGAGGGGGAAAGGAGGCACCAGGAGGGTGCAGGGCTAAGGGAAGGTGCAGGTGCCAGGGGATTCTGGGGTGGGGAGGGGAGAGCTGACCACTGGATTGGGGAATTGGGGCAGGCTGGGGAGACTGGGGGGCTGGTGGAAGCAGGGCTGCTGGGGGGGTGTGAGGTTGGGGGCAGGGAGCTGGCCGGGAAAGATGTGGGCAAGGTGGGAGAAGCGGCCGCTGGAAGGAGGGCTGGACGCAGGCAGCGGGGCTGGCCAAGGGAGATTGGGAGGAGAAGCAGGGGAGAGCCAGCTGCCCGGGAGGGGGTTGGGGGAAGTGGGGCTGGCCAGAGGCGCAGCAAGGGGAGCAGGGGAGAGTAATGAGTTGGCCTGCGGGGAGTGGAACTGACTCGACCCCGTTGCCCCCTCCCCCTCACAAAGCACGAGTTAGTCTGGCACAGGAATTCTACTGTCACTCCTCCAGTAGTTGTGAACTGTTTGGCTGGTAGACACATTCATGCAGCCTGAGCACATTTACCAGCCAGACAGTTTGAAACTACAAGCTGATACATCTAGTAATAATACAACTGACCTACTGAGAAAATACCAGACATGTTATATGTCTGGTATTTTCTCAGTTTGTTTTTCATGTGTTTATATTTTTGGGCTGCAAAAAGCAGAACTGAAAAAAAGGGTTCCAATTACAGTAAAAAGTTTGGGAAACCCTGGTCTAACCAGCTTTCTGTCTGTCTTACAGCCCATTTATCCAACCCATATTCCTTAACTTGCTGGCAAGAATATTGTAGGTGACTATATCAAAAGCTTTGCTAAAACTGGCACTGGGAGATTTGGGAGGACCAGAAACAACTTATTTGAATATTCATCATTTGATTAATGAATATGCAAATGAACATTACTGGTCTTCCAAAAGTTTGTGAATGGATTTACTGGTCCCCGTGTAAAAAAGTTTGGGAACCCCTGGGATAGAATAATTCTCTGCTCAGTCCCAGAGGGTTCTGGCCAAGATTTTCAAACATGGCTGCCTACTGTTATGCTCTTAAGGACATGTTTAGGCACTTAAACCAGTGATCTCACTTTCAAGGATGCTGAACACACAACCCCACCAATTGACTTCCATGAAGAGAATGGGCTGGACTCCATCACACACTTTTCACTTCCCGCTTTCTCTCCTCTATCTTCACTAACAAGCCTGCAAGGGAGTTTGTAAAGATTTTGCTTCTGCTGACCATGCTTGACCTCTTTCTATTATGATCCAGTGCAGCTGTTGGAGAAGGGAGCAGCCTCTGAATATCATGATCAGTGTATGTGCCTTGCCTTGTGTCCTGCTGCGTCATTTCTCTTGACCATGCAACTCTCGAGAGCAAGACAAAAATCTTCTGCCCCATCCTGCCTTTGGCTTTTCTTTGAGGTGGAATGTGCTATGCTTTACATACACAAAGCTGGCTGCATTTCTGCAGTAGGCAATGAATCTCTCTGTGAACAAGGGCCGTGGTTTCTGTCAGGATGAAAAGCAGTCTATGAATTTTCTTACAGAGGTGCCATGTTCTAGGTCTGCCAGAGCTGCAGCAGTGGAATTGCTTCTGAGCTATTGGCCATCTGTTCATGTAACCAGCTTAGCCCAGAGTGCTTCAAACTTCCTCCCTGTGAGCTGTGTAAATAAACCACAGATCAAATTTAAACAGTAGGTGTGTGTCACCAAAACCACAGACATGCTTGGGGGAAACTACCTGTCCTTTGAAGTGCTGTCTGCTTGGCATCCCTCACTCTTGGCTTGAGGGGGGGAGGCTGTTATTACTGTTTTTGATAGAAAGATGATGACAAATAGGAGACTATTGTTAGAAGGGCAATGAAAATGATTAATGGGATGAAGGGACTGACTTGTAAAGAGAGATTGGAAAGCTGACTGTATTGTTTGGCTAAACCTTGGCTCTCGAGGGAGTGATAGGCATTTGCAAGGATCTGATGTGTATAAATAGCATAAAGAAGGGGAAAGCAGCTAAGCAAGATCAGACTGAGCAAAGGGAAATCCAGGCTGCATAATTGGGAAACGTTTCCCTTATGTGAAGTCTATTAGACTGTGGAATAGCCTCCCTGAAAAAAATGATGAAAGACTCCTGGATGGGATATGTGTGATGTGCCTCTTTTATCCCTTCTATGGACACTTTTTCTAAGAAATATCGCTTGTCACACAGCAGTCTAATCCAAAGGGCAAATACAGAGTCCAGATCTGTTTTTAGTTACACCAGAGTGATTCTGAAGTAACTCCAGTGAAGTTACTCCTGATTTATGCCACCATAGGTGAGAAAAGACTATGGCCCTTATGTTGCAAATTGACTGTAAAAATGACATTATGAAGTTCAATTTATTTCTCAGTGATTCCAGGTCAAATTTGGAGCACTTACAGGTAAAAAGATAGTGTTTTCTAGGTGGCAGCTCTTGCAAACCTAACCTGGGTTCGGCCCTCAGGGTCAAACTCAGATCTTTCCTGCTTGGTCATCATTAAAGCTTTATATTCAGATCCATTCCCCAGGTGAGCAGCGCACAAACTGGCAGTCAGAATAATCCTCTTTGTACTCATGAGCTGAGCAAGCTTTTCAGAGCAGAAAACCCTCCAATCAGAAACAGTTTCTTCAGCCCTTTCTCACATCATTCAGAACCCTGCTGCCACTCTGTGGCCATCACAACCACTGCAGCAGAATGTGTGTGCCTCTACTATCCCAAGCTGTTGAACTGAATTTCAGTCCAGGGGAAGGTGAACTGAGTTCCACATTTGAGGAACAATTCCCCCTGTCCAAGTCATGTCCAAGTCTTTGCTTGGAACATTAGTCTTTGCAGATTTTGCCAGGGTTAAAAAGTAAATTCTGAATATTTTTGACTTAGCTCAAACTAACTCAGTGCTGTCCTTCAGATAAACTTCACCTATAAACTTGAACCCTGAACCCTTATGTGGAGTGGTGGATAAGTTTTGGTAGATAGTCGAATTTTTATTCCATCTCTGCAGCAGTTTCTGTGTTTCCAATTTGGGATTGAGACTTGAGATGCTAAACTGGCAGCCAGAGGGCAAGATCACTGGGGTTTTCTTGCCAGAAGTGACTTTGGGGAAAATATCTCATTTGCTTGTCAGGGATGTGGGCTGAGTGAGGTTCCCCATCCTATTGAAAAGGCTTCAAAGCCCACCTTCAAACTTCCCAGTGGAATGGCTGTGCTTTCTGATTCCCTGGTAGCCACTGGCTGGAAGATCCTGGGCTGTATTATCTGTTCTGCTTCCACTGACTGGGACTCAAAGGAAGCTAATTTGCATGTGTGGCTGACTCAGAGAAGCTGGGTTTGGGAGGGGAAAATCATACTGCAGGCACATTAAATCTCTTTCCTCCTGTATGAAGCAGTCCCATGTACTAAAGCTCTCATTGCATAGGTATAAGGAAACAGAGGGACAATGCAGACTCGGGGGAGGTTGGTTTCATGGTAACTTCAGCCTAGTAGGAACAAGAAGCACAAAGACTGTTGTGAAGAAAAAGCCCTACTCTCTTGCAAAATATCCAAACTAGGGTTTTACAGATTTGAGGTGTTCACAGACAGCAAACACCCAATCTAGCTGCTTTGTGGGGATTTAACTCCTGATGGATGGATATTAGGGTTCACCACTCTTCCAGTGTGGGTCTGGTTTTTCTATAAATTTTATTAAATTTTAAGAAACCAGATTGCATACGATAATAATACATTGAGTAGTAGAAACTGCCTCTTGCTGGACAGCCTGAAATGCTCATTGGTATCTCATTGACAATGTCTGTCCAACCACACACAGCTCTAAAGATAGTGGTCTGGGCGTCTGCCCCAGGTAGCCCAAGTTCTTGCTCTTCCACCACTGTGAATGTTGGAAGAGGATGCAAATTTGTTATGGCATTTAAAACATTGTTTTTCTTGACTAAATCTGGAATGTGGACCCAGGAACTTTGAGAGAGTGGCTGTGACAGGAAAGGGATTACTGGATTCTAATAATAATCATATTTATAAAATGCCCTCCTTCCGGTGAGGGTACTTGTGATGCTGCCCATACAGTTATCTTCTTGTGTTTATGCTTGTTGTCACCGCTATAATTTTAAAGTGTCCTTTATCAAGAGGCTTAGGACACTGACCAACATAAACTCATTATTTTAAGCTTCAGGGGGTAGCGGAGTTAGTCTGTACAGGATAAACTCTCTTCCTCCCCCCCCCCAACACACACACCATCCCATTTTTTTCCTTCTCCCCTTCCCTTCTCTCCTATTTATTTTGGTCCTGGACATCCAACACTCTGGTCATCTGAACGAAAGCTTGTGATGCCAGTCTAGACATAGCCATAGATGGTATGATTTTTCCGGAAATGCTTTTAACGGAAGAACTTTCTGTTAAAAGCATTTTCAGAACAGAGTGTCTATATTGGCACGGATGCTTTTCCGCAAAAGCACTTTTTGCAGAAAAGCGTCCGTGCCAATCTAGACGCGCTTTTCTGCAAAAAAGCCCCGATCGCCATTTTCGCGATCGGGGCTTTTTTGCGCAAAACAAATCTGAGCTGTCTACACTAGCTCTTTAGTGCAAAAGTTTTGTGCAAAAGGACTTTTGCCTGAACGGGAGCAGCATAGTATTTCCGCAGAAAGTACTGATTTCTTACAGTAGGAAGTCAGTGCTTTTGCAGAAATTCAAGCGGCCAGTGTAGACAGCTGGCAAGTTTTTCTGGAAAAGCGGCCGATTTTCCGGAAAAACTGGCCAGTCTAGACACAGCCCATATGTTTTGTTAGTGTTTAAAGTGCTACCGGGCTGTTTGTTGTTTTTTAAGTTAATTATTTTAAGATACAGTAAATTCCACTTCCTTAACTAAAATGATAAAATAGTCTAGACAATGGTTGGAATAATCCTCAGGTACTCAGTAGATCCTGAGTGAGTGGTGCACATAAGAATGAGTAAGATTTAGGATAAACTTAAACAACAAATAGTCTGGTAGCACTTTAAACACTAACAAAACATGTAGATGGGATCATGAGCTTTCATGGGCACAGCCCACTTCTTCAGATGATACCATCTACATGTTTTTGTTTCTCTTTAAAGTGCTACCAGACTATTAGTCTGTACAGGATAAACTTAAAAAACAACAAACTCGGCTACCCCTCTGAAGCTTAAGGTTTAGGAGTTCTGTTAGGACTGCTGTTTCCACAACTGAGAGGTCAGAAAACTAGCACAGGAATTTTCAACAGCATGGTCATTCAAGTAGGGGCTGCTGCTATTTATCAATGAACTTATTTCTCCTTCCTATGTATTAGAGATTGAATTAAATATATTAAAATGCACTTTTATTTTAAAAACAATGACAAAAAAAAATCTCAAATCCTTTCAGGCTTTATCAATCATGGAACTGGTCAAAATTAGAAAAGTATTTTATAAGAAATTTTCAAGTTGTTTCCATTTTCAGGGTTCAAATTGGACTTGGTTTCCGTTTTCAAAAAACTTGTATGAAAATCATTCTCAAAATATTTTATTTTCCAAAACCCTAATTTTGGGGAAAAAACAAACAACCCCATAAGTAGTTAGTTAAAAGGTCTGTGAACATTTTGGTAAAAAATACTATGGAAAATATTACAAAAATGAACTTTTAGGAATGGTGACACATTTTATTTTAATCAAAAAAAGCCTTTTTTTTTTTTCAACAAAGAAATGCCTTGTGAAAATTTATGTGAAAAGTTTGAGCAGCTATAATCTACCAGAAAGAGAGGAGGGGAAAAAAATAAAAGAAAAGACATCTCCCCTTCTCCCCCCCCCCCCCCCCCTCCGGGCACTTATAGAAAGAGCCATTTCCTTGCCACAAGCATTAACGCAATAAATACACATGCAACAAAGGAGAGGAAGAGAGAGCAAAGCCATGAATCAGGTGGCTCTTTTGGGCTAGTCCAATGGGCCTTAAGGCTCATTCCAACTCTACTTTGCCCTGTGAAGACACACACTGGAGAGACGCCCATGAGTTTATAATGAAATGGCAGAAAGTGCTGGGCTTCATTTTCCCCAACAGGCTGATTCCATTAGTTTAGGAAATTCCTGGTGGTCAGGGGTGGTCAGGGGAGAATCTGATTCATGCTGCACCTTAGGACTTTAACTCCACGATTTCCACACTCCAGTAGATTCCAGATTGGAGATGTGCTGCAGGGGAGCCACAGCAAGTGGAAGAGTGGAGACAAAAGAGAGCTTCCCACCTACCCTTAACTGAAGGAGTTAATCTAGGCTTGTAAGTCTAATGCATGCTCTAATTCTTACTGGAGGGATTAACTGACACCTACATGCCATAATGAGGAGTTCATTGGAAATGCAGATAGAGCAATACATGTCTTGCTTTGTTTCCCATTTTCCAGGTCAGTGCAGGATTATTCCCTATACAACTGGGAAGGGGGAATGAAACTTTGGGGAGACGGGAAAGGGGAGAGGGAAAACTGGGAGGAGGGAGCTGGAAGGGGAAGAAGGGGGAGGGGAAACTCAGGGATCAGGGGTGGGAGTCTTGCCGGGCCAACCGCCTCCCAGCACAGCGAGGGAGGGGGCCTCGGCATCCCCGGGTGGATGGGGTGGAGGGTGCGGAGGTTGAGGTGGGGGGTGTGGACATTGAGGAGGAGAGTGTGGAGGTTGAGGAGGAAGCAGTGGGAGGAAGGGCAGGTGTGGGAGGAGGGACAGTAGTTGGGGGGAGGGGCAGCAGGCGCAGGACCAGCACAGGGCACCATGCTCTGCAGCAGGGCCTGCAGGTTAGTGTTTCTGGCTCGGTCTTCAGCCAGCTGCTCCCGCTGGAGCTGCAGGTCTTCCTGCATCCAGGCCTCGATGGTGCAGTGAAGGGCTCGCAGGGCCCCCAGATGCTGGTCCCAGTACTCCTGCCGTGTGGTGGTGGTCCGGAGCAGGCCGTGGGTGTGGGAGCATGTCCTGGGCGGGGTGGTGCGCCCTGCACGAGCAGCTGGTGCAGCTGTAGAGAAAAAAGAGAAGTGGTCAGTTCTCCCTGGGGACGCAGCGGATGATGCCCAGCCACCCCCTGCAACGTGAGGGTGATTGTGCCCTGCACCGTCAGAGCCACTGTGCTGGCTCTCCCCAGGACTGGGAGCTGCCCCAAGACTACACCCATACCCCTGTCCCATGTATAGTGTGGCCAGGGAGGGGGGGAGATGTCCCCTACCTCTGTGTAGAGGGCGTGTGTGAAGGGAGGGCGTCCTGCTGGGTACCACCCCGGGGTCAGGAGCATGTCAGGTCTCTTCACACACGCGTGTGCCTATTGGGCCACGGCCCCTGGATGTCATGCAGCTGGAGCCACCTGCCCAAGGGTGGCATGGCACGTGCTTGCACGTGCATGGGTGGCTGCATGATCCGTGGGAGGCATGGCCCATGTGCGCGGTCCCTGGTCTCCCTCCCCGCCTCCCTCCCAGGCAGGGGACAGTGCTGGCACTTACCCGGTATAGCGTCCCTGGACGAGCCTGCCAACTCCGGTGCCGGAACAGCTGTCGGTGGCCCCTCCGGTGCTCCTGGGTCAGAGTCCTCCGGTCCTGGCTCGCTGCCTCCTGGGCTGGAGCGGACCACCCCCCCCCCCCCCGGAGTTGGTCGAGGGCGGGGAAGTAGGGGCAGGTGGCAGCCCCTGCTGTGGCGTCGCCCCTGGTGGCCCTGGCGTACGCCTGCCGCAGCTCCTTGACTTCCAGGTTCACCTGCTCCTGGGTTCGCCTGTGTCCCTTTCGGGCTATGGTGGCCGCTATGCGTCCGTAGACGGCCGCATTCCTCCTCCTAGTGTGGAGATCATGGGCGTTGGGGGGGCCTGCCCCCAAACCTCAATGAGGTCCACGATCTCCGCAGGAGGGCGCAGGCTCCTGGGTGCTGGGAGACTGGGTGGGGGACGGCTGCCTGGCTCATCCTGGGGCCACTGAGTCAGGGGCACAGACTGCTGGCAAGGCTGGCTCTGGCAAGTGCTGTCTGGCCACAGTCTACCCCTTTAAGGTCCCCCGGGGCAGGGGGAGAGGAGAGGAGTTTTCCTGGTTTGGCCCAGAGTGGCCACCAGGGGGAACTGGGAAGGGCTAGCCTCCAGCTAGTTCAAATTAAGTGGCTACACAGCCCTTAATTCGAACTAGGCATTACTCCTCGTAGAATGAGGTTTACCTAGTTCGAATTAAGAGCTCCGCTAGTTCGAATTAAATTCAAAATAGCGGTTTGCATGTGTAGCCCCTATTAAAGTTAATTTGAACTAACGGCTATTAGTTGGAATTAACTTTGTAGTGTAGACATACCCTCATGAGTGTTTGAAAGTTGCCAAAAGTGTTCATTTGATTGTGGGCTAGCTGAATGTGGCCAGGGCTAGTCTGAACATCCTGTGTAGAATGCAGAGTATGAAGAGAAACAACTCTGCTGAAAAAGGTGGTGGGGTGTGGGGCTACATTTGTGCTTTGCAAAGCCTGATTGGATGGGTTTGGGTTCAGATCCAAGCTCCATTTTACTCAGACTACTAAAGCTGTGAGAGATTCAAATGATAGTCCTAGCTGTGAGCGATTAGATGGGGTTTGTCAGTGGCTTGCAGCTATTGAGTGATTCCCCTCTTTGTGGAGATGGTGAGAGAAATTCAGGCTTATGGATGTCACCTATTCCCCTGCAATCTAAATTATTCTCTTGCTTACTTTTGAAAGCAAGGGTGCTATTTCAGATACCACCAGTCAATGGCCCCTCTGTGTCTTCCCATTTGCCACAGAACTTGTCAACAACCTTTAACTTGGATAGTGATGCCATTGCTGTCAGGTCATTATTGCCTCATTTCCTCTCTTTCCTGGAAAGGTGTTTCCCTCTTCTAAGATTACTTGTAATTGACACCATTATAGTGCAGAAGAGTTTCTGGAAGCATTCTCAAGTTTCTCTTCTCATCAGGATTCATTCTCCTTACAGGGCACTAAACAAGAGAAGGTCAGCAGGGCCTTTCTGGAATCTCCTATATTAGACTTTCAAGATATGCTATTCTGGTTTCCAGCTGATGCCCAGATGTTCCCAATGGATGTATGACATTTTGGCTGGGTCCAACTCTATTTTATTGTTTGCTAACAAGGACGGCCAAGGAGCTCAGTGCTCAAAGCAGGGTCGACCTTAAGCATCGCCTGAGCTGAAACTTTTAGGGTATGTCTACACTACCCTCCTAGTTCGAACTAGGAGGGTAATGTATGCATACCGCACTTGCTAATGAAGCCCGGGATTTGAATTTCCCGGGCTTCATTAGCATAAGCGGGGAGCCGCCATTTTTAAATCCCCGCTGCTTCGAACCCCGTGTAGCGCGGCTACACGGGGCTCGAACTAGGTAGTTCGGACTAGGGTGCCTATTCCGAACTACCGGTACACCTCGTTTCACGAGGAGTAACGGTAGTTCGGAATAGGACCCTAGTCCGAACTACCTAGTTCGAGCCCCGTGTAGCCGCGCTACACGGGGTTCGAAGCAGCGGGGATTTAAAAATGGCGGCTCCCCGCTTATGCTAATGAAGCCCGGGAAATTCAAATCCCGGGCTTCATTAGCAAGTGCGGTATGCATACATTACCCCGCTAGTTCGAACTAGCGGGGTAGTGTAGACATACCCTTATAGATTTCACATTCTTTCTGGTCAGTGTGTCGCAACGTGATTGGTCACTGCAAGTTTACTCAGTTCCCTGGCAGAAAGTTTAGCAGCTTCTAAGACATGCGCAATCAGCTAAATGATACGTGCTGTTTCTAGCTTAAGCAATGGAGGGGAAGAAGCACTCTTAGTTTTCACTACAATTCCTTCCTCAAGATGCTTTCTTCAAATTATACTTAATCTGTTTCAGCCATTGCTAGTCTCTGGTAATGTACAAACATTTCACGTTTTACAAGTGACTGTACAGTCCGCTGTACAAGAGCTATAAGACATGGTGCTAGGCAAGGCAATAAGCATAACATTATCATAACTAAACAGGAATGTGTACCAACATAGCACAATAAGGTTCGTGTTCATGTTCCTTTTTTACTAATTTTCAATTTTAGTTCTTTTGTAGTTAGAAATCTTTGGGCTTTGGCGGTGTCAGAGGAGCAGACTTTTCCTCTTTTCCTTGAAACAGTCATGGTTCAGCATCATGCAGGGGAGAGGTTATTACAGGGTGATGTGCTAGTATTTTGGTTCTTCTGGTGTCCAACAGGTGGGAAAGTAGGACCAGAAGGAGAGAGAGGCTTAGCAGTCGGGGTAGGATCATTTCGAGAAGGAGGGATCTTTTTGCAGTGAGAAGCATTGGCCAACAGTCAGTTCTTCCCTATCTGTGTGTACCTCAGACAGCCAGCCCCAATATATCTTTGGGCATTGGCCACCAACTCCTCGATCTTTGCCTGCAGGGCCAGTAAGCCCTCCTCTTGGTACTTACTTCTGCCATGCCACTCAGGATCTCATGTGAGGTTACCTCCAGTGCTGAAGTGCGATAGAGCTACATTCCATCAATGGTCAGGCCTCCTGGTGAGGGGCTGTTATGCACACAGACGGATATGTAGAGGGGCAGGATGGAGTGATCTGTCTGGGTAGTCAAACACCAATAGGTACCGTTCATTTGGACCAGCTTGATGTTTTTGTTTCTCTGAGACAACCACATCAAACCTAGGCAGATTCGTCATGATGTTAAATGGGCAGGTACATAAAATTTCCTTATCAAAGTGGGTGCAACAATCCTTGGGTATAGGGAGGCTCCCACACCTTCAGAATAAGCAATGCCCTTTATTTTATCTATAAGCCCCTGTACAGGTGGGCCTTTGGGTCCTCATGGATTTTCTACTTCCCCACTCCCATGGGTAGGCACGGGAGAGATGGGGACTCATCACCATAAGGGCTGAGTGGTAGTGGCTAAGGCTTATCCTATTTTTAAAAACTGGCCTTCTAATTTCTTTAATTTAGTTCCATTAATTAACAATCCAATGAGTCACTGGTCCAAATATCTGGTTATGTCTAGTGAAGTGGACACAGAGCTGGACAGATCTTTCAAACTATTTAGGATCACTTGATTAGCTTGGCTGGTGTCTAGGTCTTTACGGGCACTGGATATTACTGCATCTACCAGCCTGGATTCTCATACAATTTCTGTGCTATGACATAAGTGTTGCTGACAGAGTTTCCAGGCTCAAACCAATCTGCGATGGTATCTGCTAAGCCTTGTCATTGCCTAATCAGGCATTTGCCAATTTGATTAGCCAGTCTAGCACACAGATGGTCTATACCAGTGTGGAACATCATCAAGGTAAGGATCCAGTGACAGTTGTCCTGGTTCTGGGACAGGGGTCTGTTCAGGGCATGATGCACAATTGGGAGGCTCTATTTTGTCCTTAAAGTCCTGGTTGATGATATCTAAATGAGGGCAAGTTAGCAATGCATATCCCATTCTTCTGTTCACGTGATGCACTCCTTGCTTCCTTCCAGTTCTTTTTTTTGTTCACCTGTGGAGACATTAACATTTTCCTAGCTTAAACACTTACCAAACTATTATCTTTTTACTGAATTTAGAGTTGCTAATTGATTGGGCCCAATTATTAATTTTGTTTAAATTCATGCTTCTGCTTTACTCAAATTATCCTTCATTAAAAAAACAATTTTCTACACACAACAATATTCGCAATACGTATTACAATTAAGACACACAGGACAAACTTGGACAGAACACAAACTTATTATGTCATGACACAGAACCATGTGTTTGTTGTTTTTCTTCAGCTGGCACCAGCGCTTTCTGATGATCTGAAAGACAAGAAAACATTTCTACCCCCGTCGGGGTGGCCCATTATAACTTAAAATACTGCCTAAGATCTGTTGGGGGAACCGGTTATAGCTAGTTCATTACCACTTCCATGTGCGAGTGAGCTGCAATTTTCTGAGAACAAGGGCGCTTCATCGGTACTCGTGACCTTCCACTCCCTTGAATTACCTCAGAGTTGCTAGCCCTCCCCAACAGTGGCATGCCTCAGTTTCCCTCTTGTACTGCAGACCAGACTTTTTTTTAAATGTGAAGCTTCAAATGATTTACTGCTACAAAAACTTTCTTAGAACAAGGTGTTTGCTAGTTACTATTCCAGCAAGCAAAACGGTTTTCTTTTCCTGAAAAGAATCACATGCAATGTTACAGGCTTACTTATGGGGGACAGTGCCCCCCTCCCTTCCACAACAGACAGGCAGTTTGCAGACACACACAACCTTGGATCTGAAAGCAAGCCAAAAGTGTTATCAACTCAGCCTTGAACAGAGACACAGTGAAGTTTCAGGGCTTGGATTCTTAAAACAATGATTTTTCTTAAAGAATAAATTTAACCTTAAGGATTGAATATATAGATTTCATTCTTTTATACAGTTAACCAGTTAAGTGTCAAACGAATTCCTTATTTTCCTTTTGCAGATTTAACAAAGTGTCTGTAGCCAAATAGTTAAATGTGATTGTTGTTTCTTTGCCTGGATTATCGAAAGAGGCTGCAAGAAACACGGAGTCATTTTTAAAGCAGGTTTCCCTTCACATATTACAACAATCGCTTAATCCTTTCCACTTTCCCACAGAGTTACCTCTCACCTTCGCATACCTTCAAATCACTTGCTTCGTTCTTCCAAAGAAAACGTTTCTCATTCCTAGTAACTTTCCAGTGTCTATCTTACTTTCCTTATTCCTTCTAAATGACTTTTCCAATGACACAAGTTTATCCAGTATTAATTTGGTAAGGAGAGTGGGCTTTCTAATTAGCCCCCACACCTCCTAATTCTTTTCAGTATGTAAATCCGAATGTGTATTATTGCAGTCAGCAATTACTAATTTAAAACTTCTCAGTATAGGGTTTTCATAACATCCATGCTGCAGCAGTTGATCTATGCTGCTGATTCTGGGGTGGATCACTTGCTCATGCTCTGTAAGGAGATTTATGTTGCAGAATGTGTCTCCTTGTTAGGGCATATTTAGCTTCTAGAGATTACATCTTCAAATTCAATTTCTACTGGTTGACATTAGGGTGGCTTTTAAGTTACCTTCTCCTATGCCCTCAAGCCAATTATAACGGCGTGTGAGGGAAAGGTTTTAAATGTTTATGTTTTTTTCTCTGGACGGCCCCCACTCATGTGTTGTGAAACATTCTTGGGTTGCCTGCAATTCCAGCCGGAGAGGCTGTCGTTATCTATTTGCTAAGAAAGGCTTGAGAATTTCCTGAAGTTGCTTGGATTCGATCCTTGCTCAAAGCCCGCACTCCCTTTTCAATCTCATAGCCTAAAAAGGTGACCTTTGGCTGGCATATTTGGGCCTTTTCTTGTGAAACTATACATCCCTTTTTCCCTAGGGCATTCAACAGGGACTCCGTTACCCTTTTCTAGTTTTCCAAGTCTTTCTGCAATGTGATCCCAAAGATATGGGGAGCTGATACAAAACCCTGGGGCAACACAGTCCACAACAACTGAGTTTTGTCATGGGTATCTGGGTCCTCCCACTCAAAGGCAAATAGTTTCCAACTGTCTTTATGCAAAGGGATAGAGAAGAAAGCATCTTTTAAATCCAACACTGAGAACACCTTTGCATCTGCCGGAACTTGTGTTAAAATGGTGTGTGGATTTGGGACCACAGGGTGATCCACAAGAACCTTCTTATTTACATCCCTCAGGTCCTGCACTAATCTATACGAGGTGCCATCTGCTTTGAGCACCCCCAAAACTGGGGTGCTAAAGGGGGAAGAGCCTTGTTTCACCGGCAGCTGCACTACAATCTGATCACCATGGAAGAAAATTTCAGCCTGCAGCTTAGTTAGCATATCTCGCCCCAGAAGGGCAACTGGGCATGCAGATGAAACAACAAAGGCATGGTTCAGCATATTATTTCCAATCTTTGTGAGGAGGGGTTTACATACAGGTAGCTTGCTTCGCCTTCTTCCTTCCCCTCCTCATGTTGCTCCACCACGGGAGTTTTTCTACGCCTGCCTTGAGTCAGATCAACTTCACTACCAGAATCATTTAAAACCTTGGGGCATGCACTCTTGCCTCCCGTGGCCTTAGTTTTTGCTATCACAACCTTACAAGCTCCTATACTGCACTTCAGCAGCCACGCAGGTCACCTCTGCGTGTGATTCAACTAACAATCAATATATGGGAACTGATCCCAGTGCCCATCTCGAGTAACAACACCATGCACAGAGGCAGCTAGATTTACATTAAAAGACCCTGTATCTGGCCAGCCTATCCCAAAGGTTGGCCACTCTAGCTGACAGAACTTAATTAAATCATCTTTTGTTATCTTAATCCTGATATCACTCTTAAATTTACTGAAATTGCGCAGCATGCATCCCAATGGGGTTGTGGAGTTTCTACCCGGGAGTGACCCGAACCCTTTGTGTCAACTTCTCAGCCCCAAATGCTGAGTACAATGTTCAGACCTATGTGCTGAACGCAAGAGTCCCAGGACTAACAACCACAAAAGACACAGGGAATATGTATACTTACTCCGCCAACACCCTGGCGCCATCTCTTCGGACCTCACAGCCTGGTTGACTCATTTGGTGGAGATTCCTTTAACTTTCCGGATGTCCCCACTCACGCTTTCGGTGTCGTGACGGACTCAAACACTTCACGATCACCTACGACGGTCTTGTCATCCGACTCCGGAGTAGTCCAAGGGGTATCTCCTGGCTGGCTCGCCAAATTTGTTGCATAAATTGCTAGTTTTGTCCCCTGGAGGCTAGTTCAATTTGCCTCACACTTTCAGGCTGGGTGCAACTCTATTTTATTGTTTGCAAACAAGGACGGCCAAGGAGCTCAGTGCTCAAAGCAGGGTCGACCTTGAGCATCGCCTGAGCTGAAACTTTTATAGATTTCACATTCTTTATGGTCAGCGTGTCGCAACGTGATTGGTCACTGCAAGTTTACTCAGTTCCCTGGCAGAAAGTTTAGCAGCTTCTAAGACATGCGCAATCAGCTAAATGATACGTGCTGTTTCTAGCTTAAGCAATGGAGGGGAAGAAGCACGCTTAGTTTTTACTACAAGAGCATAGCATCCACACTGCATGGACACTCTTGCACAAGAAAGCTCTGATGGCCATTAACAGAATGGCCATTAGAGCACCTGTGCTTTTTCCAATAGGGGTTTCTTGTGCAAAAACCCCTCCAGAGTGTCCATACCTGCCTTTTTGCGCAAAAAGGAGTTATTCCTCATGGGGAAGCCCTCTGTTCTGTCGATTTTCTTGCACAAAAACATACTTGAGGTGTGGACGCTCCACCGGTTTTTGTGCAAAAAAGGCTGGTTTTTTTGCAAAAACCTTGTAGTGTAGATGACTTTTAGTAGAGCCCTCTCCCACCACCCAATAATCTCAAACAAGCAGACTGGCTGGGGCTACAGGCTGGGATTGAAAAGGAACCTCCCTTTTGAACCAAGTAATTAGGAACCATGTTGGGGCTTGTCTCAGCTGGGAAACATCTCCACTCTGAGCTGAGTCAGTAAGAATCATACTGGGGGTATCTTGATTGGGAGATGTCTTCTTTCCCTGAACCACTCACTAGGAGCCATGCTAAGTATGTTGATGGGAGCTGACCTTTGCAGATCCCCCAATTTGCTCTGAACATCTGAAATCTGAACATTTGTTGCTTGTTGAACTGGGTGAACAGTTATGGCCTCTGTTATCATGAATGAGTCCCCTATGGAGCCAGTCAAATATGTTTTGGCTCTGATTCATTAACCTCCTTTATACTAAAGCAGCAGATGCCGGCAAATCTTCAGCTGTCATTGTTTTATTTCATATAGCTCCTTATACCGCACTCATCATCACAGCATCTGAGTGCCTTCTGGTAGCACATTATGAAACACAACTAACATTGTCATGTGTTTTTTCTCATCCTCTCCCTGGGGGGAAGTATGTGCAGTGAAGTGTCTTGTTTTGGGATTTAATTTTAATTGTATAAACACATATCCGCCCACATATACACACATTGATAATATTTATGGTAGAGAAGGGAGGTCAAAGAAACTTGTCTTTCACTCACAATGGCAGCTGGCAAGATTTGCAATGGTCTTTAGTTTCTGCGGGAGCCTCAGTATATGGCTGAGAGGTCCTTTGGGCCAAGTGTGCAACTCTCTCAGGTAGTGGAGTCTAGAAAGTCTGTACTGGAGGAGCTCAAGGATTTGGCGGCACTTGCTTAGAAGAAGTTGGATAATTCCGGATATTCTTTTAGCAGGCAGGTTTTGATACGTTATCTTGTTCTTAGTAATAGAGATGTAGCCGTGTTAGTCTGGTCTTGCTGAAACAAAAGACAGGACCATGCAGCACTTTAAAGACATATACAGGTTGAACCTCTAAAATCCGGGACTCTCTGGTCCGGCAACATCCATGGTCCAGCAGGACCAGGAATATTGCTGAACCAGAGAGCCCCAGCCAGGGCTGGAGTCAGCGGGGCCAGCAGTTGGGCATGCAGCCCAGGGCGATGCCATGGAGGATGCAGCCTCAGTTGGGGCTGGAGATAAGGACACTGGCTCCTGTTCAGTACTGGTGCGGTAGGGGAATGCAGCTCTGGCTGGGGCTGCAAGCAGTGGGGCAGGCATCATGGAGTGCGGTCCCAGCCAGGAGCAGAACCTGACCTCCCCTTGTCCAGCAAACTCCGTAGTTCTGGACCACTCAGGTCCCAATAGTGCCGGACAAGGGAGGTTTGACCTGTATTATTATAGGAAACATAATGGCTATTAGGGTGCATAAGTAATAGGTACAGGTTATTTAATAGTTATATAAGCTGAAAAGCAAAAAGAATTGTGTAGGAGGACCTATGGGGGTATAAACAGATAATAATAAGTAAACAAGAAAAGGGAGCCAATTAAGTCTGGATATCAAGATATATTTCTTACAATGAGGTATCTATCAGGCTTTAGAGGAATCTCTCCAAAGGAAGCGATGGAAGCTCCATCAGTTGGAACATACACCTGAATTGGTGTTAGATTCGGCAATAGATATGACTCTAGACAAGTCTAGCATGGTCTGGACAGATATTCTAAGGCCCTCCTGGAATATCCCGAGGAAAGGAAAATAATCTTTCGAGCAGGCTGCAAGTTTAATCTAGACAAATTCAGACTGGCAATAAGGTATATGTTTTACCAGTGAGAGCAATTAATCACTGGAACATTTCACCAAAGTTTGTGGTGGATTCTCCATCACTGGCAATTTTTAAGATGATTGGTTTAGTTGAAAAGGATTTAGAACATAAGAACAGACATACTGGGTCAGACTAAAGGTCCATCTAGCCCAGTATCCTGTCTGCCAACAGTGGCCAGTACTAGGTGCCCCCAGAGGGAATGAACAGAATAGACAGTCATCATGTGATCCCACCCCACCCTCTGTTACCCATTGCCAGCTTCTGACAAACAGAGGTTAGGGACACGATCCCTGCCTATCTTGGCTAATAGCCATTAATGAATGTATCTAGGGTTTTTTTTAACCCTGTTAAAGTCTTCTGGCTGAGAGTTCCACAGGTTGACTGTGTTATATACAAAAATACTTCCTTTTCTTTGTTTTAAAGCTGTTACGTATTAATTTCATTTGGTGACCCCCAAGTTCTTGTATTATTGGGACAAGTAAATAACTTTTCCTTATTTATTTTCTCCACACCAGTCATGATTTTGCAGACCTCTTTCATAACCCCCTTTAGTCTCTTCTTTTCTAAGATGAAAAGCCCCAGTCTTATTAATCTCTCATCATATGGCACCTATTCCATGCCCCTACGTGATCACAGTTGTCCAGTCTGGCTTTAGAATCTGTAACTTAACAACCATTATTTTTGCAACATGAAACAGTTATTTGTTTTTCTTCTGTGGCACTGCTCCCCACTACTGTTTGCTCCTACTCACATGCACACATTCCAGAATTCATCTCTTCAAAGGAGGAGTCACTTCCCTATGAACTTCACAGCCTTTACCAGGCTGCTTGGGAGAGGTCTGTCTTCTATCGTCTTCCCATTTAATGCCTTCCTGCCTACTTCGTGGGGAAAAGTCTCTCTTCTTCCCCAACTGCTGAGATAATGGGGTGACTGTAGATCAGGAGTACGGGGCACTGGCAAAGCATTGGGGCAGATGGAAGCATGTGCACTTCATTTCACAGGAGCACACTATGACTCCTCAGACAGCTGCAGAAAATGATGTAGCTTGCAGGCTGGTGACTCACAAGTTATATTTCTATGAGGCTGTATTTTGGGTTTTGCAGAGATTTTACTATCTGCTTAGAAATGTTCGGGTGGTATCTCTAAGGCCTGGTCTATACTAGACCTAGCAGATCGGCTTAGGGTATGCAACTCCAGCTGAGTTGTGGTCACGTCCACACAGTCGGAGGCTGACAGGAGCACACGCTTCCATTGGTTTCCCTTGGTCCTCATAGAAGGAGGAGTACCGGATGCTGGAAGGGGTCCCCTTGTAGCTGACCTTGTCTGTGAAGACAGAGCAAAAAAAGCATTGAGTACTTCATCTTTTCCTACATCATCTGTCACTAGGTCACCTCCTTCATCTAGTAAAGGTGCCACACCTTCCCGGACCACCCTCTTATTGCTAACATGTCTGTAGAAACCTTTCTTGTAAAACCTTGGCAAGATGGTTTGTTCCTGTGCCTTCAATAAGGCTTCTTTAAAATACTGCCAGCTCTCCTGGACTCCTTCCCTCTTCATGTTAGTATCCCAGGGGATCCTGCCCATCAGTTCTCTGAGGGAGTCAAAGTCTGCTTTTCTGAAGTCCAGGGTGTGTATTTTACTGCTCTCCTTTCTTCCTTTGGTCAGGATCCTGAAATGGACCATTTAATGATATATGAATTTTGTCTCCTTCCTCATTGTGAAGTAAAGTATGCAGAGCCGCCTCCCACCCTTTCCCCTATTAGAATATAAACAGGGTGTATTATCAACCAGAAATATGTTTAATATCTATGAAAAGGTATATTTTAAGTAGGCAAGTGGTAGCAAACAGAAGAAAGCAGGTTACTAAGAAAATAATACAAAGCACACAATCTAAGCTAGATTCACTAAAAACTGGTTATAAATAATGATTTCTCAACCTGGTAAATAGTAAATAGTTTCTGGTAGGGTCCTTCACAGATCAGTTAATTCTTTACTCTGGATCCAGAAGTTCTTCTCTCCTTGTTCCCCACTACAATTCTTTTGTTTCCAGGTGTTTACAAGTATTGCTTTGGGGTGGGGAGGCAAAGGAAAGGCAAGCTGAAGACAACCATTGTTTTCCTTCCCCGGCTTATATGGAATTTCCACAAGACAAGAACCCTTCATTTGACACCCCTCAGATCCCTGTGAAACTATTCAGCAGGCCAAGATACAGGTTAGTATTAGGTGATCAAGGCTTCAGTGAGTCAGTAGCATTATAGAACATTCACAGGAAGAGCAAGCCTTTTCACAGTCCATTGTGCTAGCTGATGGACCGTCAAGCCTTGTCTGGCTTTTCCATTGTAGTCCCTGAAGTGTCAGTGATGGGAGTGACCCAAATATGAAATACAGACACGTCTGGCACCTTTCCAATGATACATTACATGTATTTTCATGCATAAAGCATCTCTCAGTTATGTTGTGTTTATATTACATGCATATTTTCATAAAGCACCTTGAATGCCGTGTCAGAGTAAGGCACTCTTTAAACACAAAATATTAGTATTCTGTCATTGTTTTGCTAGCATGAGTTACTTGTATCCTGCAAAACAAAAAAAGCAGTCATGTAGCACTTTAAAGACTAACAAGATGGTGTGGTGTAGTGGGGGTGCTGTCTGCTCTGTAACCCGGGGTCCCCCTGAGCTGTGACGTGAGATTCTCACTGACTCTCCTGAATGTGTATTAACCCAGACATCTAGGCTCAGCCTCCCAGGGAGAGAGACAAAGGAAGGAAGGCGGGAGACCAGCACCTGGGTGGGGGGCAGGGCCAGGGAAGAGAGGCAGTTGCTGTCCGGAAAGCATGGGGAGCACAGTCTTAGGAGGGGGCTAGGATTGTAGAGGCCCAGTCACCCCCCATCTCAAGAGGAGCCTGGAGCCTCCTAGCCCTGGCTCCTGTAACCAGATTACATCTATACTGTGCTGTATCTTGGAGAAGCAATAAACTCCCTCAATTCCACTGGCTGGCAGAGTCTGTTCATGCCACTACAGGGGTGCAGGAGCCAAGGGAACCTCCAACTCGCCATCACAGATGGTTTATTAGATGATGAGCTTTCATAGGTCAGACTCACTTCTTCAGATCAGAACAAGCCTCCAGGGAGCAGATATGTGGAGTTGGAAAGTGCAGTCTTACACAGTAATAGAAATTCAATATGGAAAAAAAATCTATGGGGCTAGGCCACTCCACTCTGCCCAGTGTAGGTTTGTTTAACATAATCTATTTTCTCGGGGCTTCTCTGTTTTGTTTTATGTTATGAATAATTTTTTTTCACCATAACACTAAGGGTAGATCTACACTAGCCCCCTAGATCGATCTAGGGAGGCTAATGAGGGCAACCGGAATTGCAAATCAAGCCCGGGATTTAAATATCCCGCTCTTGATTTGCATGTTCCTGGCCGGTTGCCATTTTAGAAATTGACTAGCCCGAAGTAACTACCCGTGTGTACACACGGCAGTGAAACGGGATTCCGATTTAAAGCCCCTAATTCAAATTAGGTGGTAAACCTCATTGCAGAAGGAATACCACCTAATTGGATTTAGGGCTTTAAATCAGAAGCCCGTTTCACCGTAGAAGGGGGCAGTTACTTCGGGCTAGTCAATTTCTAAAATGTCGACTAGCTGGGAACACGCGAATCAAGAGCGGGATATTTAAATCCTGGGCTTGATTTGCAATTCTGGTCGCCCTCATTAGCTTCCCTAGCTCGATCTAGGGGGCTAGTGTAGACGTACCCTAACATGATACAGATCAAGCCCACAGTACCCTCCTATGAAGTGTTCCATCCTCTGCTGTTCAACCTCTCTCCTGTTAGTTGGAACTCTTTTTCATCAAAATGCTGAGACATTCTTGTGGGGGGGGGGGGGGAAGCCTATAAGCTTTATCAATCATGCCTGCACTGTATGAGCATGCACAGAGCGCTGAGGAAACTCCCAAAGACTTGTTCTGGCATGCAGTGACCTCAGTGTGATAACTGGGTAGATTTCTAGTGTATTTCCTCTTTGATTGTCCCAAAGTGCTTGCCAGTGATGTTGAGGGGATATCTGCTCAGTTTTATAGCACTGTTTTAGCTTTTCCTACTTAAAACAACAGATTCCACTTGCTTTTCTGCTTGCCTAGAGCACCTGAATTCTGTGCTATATTTCTCTCCCTAGTCCACTTTGTATTCTACTCTCACCCACATTCAAAGGTCCTGCTTCTCCTCTAATTTATAAGGCCTCCTATCCACTTCTATGGGCAATCAATATCAGTTAAGCAACTTTGGCTGCATGAATAACGTAGTTGAAGTCAATGTACTTAGATCTACTTACCACTGTATTTTTACTGGGAGGTAAGTTAAAAGCTAATGCTCTCCAGTTGATTCCACCTACACATCTCGTTCTGGTGGAGTACCAGTGTCAAAGGCAGTGTGTTCCCCTCTGGTTCAGTCACTGTCTGTTGTTCCAGCAGGTAGTGAAGACATGTTGTAAGTGTGTGAATCTAGAATGACTGCATTGAAATCAGTGGAATTACACCTGTTTTAAAACCAATGTGAAATTACAGTTATGCCCAAAGCGTTACACAGGATTGTGTACCTATATGTGTCAGAGAACAATGAGAATGTTAACTCTCTGCTTTCATAAGAATCACTGATCCAGTGTACACTGGTCTATAATCACTAGTGGCTATAGAAATCTGCTAGTGAATCTGAAATGGAAATATAGCATTTTACAATTTCAAGGAAGATATTGAAATGCTGCATGCATGTTCAGTTATGACAATGCTGTAGGCTGGGTGTGGGGAAATTAGTGGGAATTAACTTCTTATTTTACAATTTCCCAATATTAACAATTTCTATTTAAGAGTTAGCCATTATGTCTATAATATTTATATGTCGAGACGGGCGTGATTTTCAGCAAATGCTTTTAACGGAAGAGTTTTTCCGTTAAAAGCATTTGCGGAAAAGAGCGTCTAGGTTGACACGGACGCTTTTGTGCAAAAGCACTTTTTGCGGAAAAGCATCCATGCCAATCTAGATGCAGTTTTGCGCAAGAAAGCCCCGATCGCCATTTTCGCCATTGGGGCTTTTTTGCACAAAACAGTCCTGAGCTGTTTACACTGGCCCTCTTGCGCAAATACATTTGCGCAAGAGGGCTTTTTCCCCAATGGGAGCATCATAGTATTTGCGGAAGAACACTGACAATCTTACATCGGATCGTCAGTGTTCTTGCGGAAATTCAAGCAGCCAGTGTAGACAGCTGGCAAGTTTTTCCGCAAAAGTGGCTGCTTTTGCGCAAAAACTTGCTGGTCTAAATGCAGCCAATCTGTAATAATAAATTACCAGTGGAGTCAGAATTCTGTTTCCTATATGACATTTTTATTAGGTTTACAAACATTTTTTAAAAATTGGACTACAATTCCCTTGGCTATGCAGAGATTGACCTTATAGAAAATGAATATTCATGCATGTGCCTGTCTAGTGTTCTTAGGCATTTTTAAGATGTAATAAAATTCTGCATCCCTGTTTTTGACTGATATGCTGACGTGGAAAAAAATGTTTAGTCTTGGGGTACGTCTAGACTACATGCCTCTGGCGACAGAGGCATGTAGATTAGGCTACCCGACAGAGTAAAATGAAGCGGCGATTTAAATAATCGCCGCTTCATTTAAATTTACATGGCTGACGCGTTGAGCCGACAAACAGCTGATCAGCTGTTTGTCGGCTCAGCGCGATAGTCTGGACACTCCCCTGCCGACATCAAAGGGAGCTGTCGACAACCCAGGATGAGGCATACCTGGGTTGTCGACAGCTCCCTTTGATGTCGGCAGGGGAGCGTCCAGACTATCGCGCTGAGCCGACAAACAGCTGATCAGCTGTTTGTCGGCTCAACGCGTCAGCCATGTAAATTTAAATGAAGCGGCGATTATTTAAATCGCCGCTTCATTTTACTCTGTCGGGTAGCCTAATCTACATGCCTCTGTCGCCAGAGGCATGTAGTCTAGACGTACCCTGAACCTCTTAGTTGTGATAAGGCTCTAATCTGGTGATTTCTCTTGTAGGATCTGGGAGTCTCCTCTGCTTCGGGCCACCAAGGAAAATGATATCCAAACCATCCAGAACCTGCTCACGTGCCGTGCTTGTGACCTGCATCAAAGAGGTAGGGTGTGCTGCCCAGCTCTGGGATAGCTGTAAGGAGAGGGCACCTTGGGACTGAGAATCTGGACACTGGAAATGCCGCTTAACCAGAGGCAAAGAATGATCCTGCCCGTGTTGGAGTGAAAAAATTCTTGCATGAGAATAGGAAATCCTGAGGATTGAGTGTGTTACTCTTAGTGAGATTCATCTCATCAGGGAAGCTAAGGATCATATGGCCCATATGTGTGACTCTCTCTCCAGGTGCGTTGGGGGAGACAGCCCTTCACGTGGCTGCCTTGTACGACCGTGTGGAGGCTGCACAGATTCTGATAGATGCAGCTCCAGAGCTTGTTAATGAAGCAATGACATCAGAATTCTATGCAGGTAAGAATGGCAAGATGAATAGACATAGGCTGAGGCTGCCAGAATGGCTGGGAGATACGGCACAGTATCTGAGGTTCTGTTAGATTTATGTCCAGATTACAAGGTGCCCTTTAAAAAATGGTCTGCTCAAAGGAGTCATATTTTACTGTCCCTTAACTGCATTTTCAGCAACCCATTTTCAGCTGGGTGTTCCCAACAGATCTCCAATTGTGCCGCTTACCTTTAAAAGAAGGTGCATTTGGAGGATCATTTTATCTTTGGACGATATCCTATTCCCAACCACCACCCCAAAAACTGAGATCTTATAATTATATCTGGACTCCTAGCCAGTCTTCCCTGTAAGATTTTTCCACCTGTGGGTGTGTTGAATTTTATTTTGGGTGGGTTCAAATTTCTTATGTGTACCACCAATATTGAGATAGTATAAACACCCACCAGTACAAACAAAAACCTTCTATATATATATATTTTTTTACTCGAGTATATGCCGACCCGAATATAAGCCGAGGCACCTAATTTTACCACAAAGAACTGGGAAAAAATATTGACTCGAGTATAAGCCTAGGGTAGGAAATGAGGCAGCTACTGGTAAATGTAAAAAATGAAGATAGATACCAATAAAATTACATGAATATTTATTTCAAAGAAAAACAATAACCTAGCTCTGTAAGTGGAAAAGGGGGTCAACAAAAACAATATGGTATCAAAAATACCGTAACTTTAAAAGTACAACAACCTTAGCTCAATCAGCAACCAAGCTCAATCAGCTCCCCATAGCTCTTTTCCTCAGGTGTCCCGGCTTCCTAGCTGTTTTCGTGTTTTTAGCTGAGGGAAACTTGCAGATGGCAACTCCCTCTCCACATATACCATTCCCCCGACACAGAGGATAAAATATTTCCACAATCCCTGGGCAGATCCTGCTTTCCATAAGGATTTTATCCTTTCCATTCAGGCCCCTTACCTTATCTCTTCTCTTCAGCCTGCGCCGAGCCGCGCTTCTGCCTCCGGACCCGCCCCCTGCCCACAGCACAGTGACAAGCCAATCACTGGCAGTCACCGTGCAGCCAACAAGCCTATGTATGTGCGCTGTTCATCGCACATACATAGAGCTTTCAGACCTCAGAAATTGACATGAGATACTTTGATGATGAATTTACAGCGCAGTCCATAACAATAACACCTCCTGACAGATACGACAACCTGGATGCCTTAGAACCTGACCAGCGTACTCACTTTCCTCAGTTCTCGAGACGCAGGCTCGAGTATAAGCCGAGGGGGGCATTTTTCAGCACAAAAAATGTGCTGAAAAACTCGGCTTATACTCGAGTATACACGGTAGTCCTTAGTATGGAAGAAAATATATTAAAACAAAGGATAATTAACAAGGAACAATGCTTATGATTATTTCATATGTAATCAAATAAAAAGAAAATGAATACTACCCTTGACTGAAGAAGTGGCTTGTGCCAACAAAAGCTCATGATACTATAGATATGTTTGTTAGTCTAAGGGTGTTTCTAGACTACAGGGTTTTGTCGACAAAAGTGGACTTTTGTCCACAAAACTATACCTGCGTCTACACTGCTGCTGAGTTCTGTCGACAGAAACCTCATTCTATGAGGAATAATGTCTTTTGTCGACAGATTCTGTCGACAGAAAGCGTTATTGCATCTACACTGTCCTTTTTGTCTACACTGTCATGTTGACAAAGCGGCTTGCTTTGTCAACAGAACTGGCTGTAGTCTAGACGCTCTTTGTTGACAGAAACTTTGTCTACAGTATCTGTCGACAAAGCGTCTGTCAACAAAATCCTGTAGTCTAGATGTACCCTAATGTGCTACAGGACCTTTGTTCTTTTTATACTTTTTTTAAGTTACAGACTAACACGGATACCCCTTTGAGACTTTGGAGCACATGTATCATCATCCTTTTTAACAGACAGATGTAGGTTTCAAAGATCTTGAAAATAAGGTTTCATTCTATGAAACTGCTAGCATCACACCTAGTACTTGGTGCTTCTGACTCATAAGAGTCAGAACTGTACCAGATAGCAAAGATTTGGCCTTAATGCAACACAATTTACAATGTATTAAATAGCAACACGGGATTTTAAAAAATCATTAAGATCAGACTTCTAGATATTTGCAACACTCAAAACAATGATTATTCTGTTAAAATAATCTTTTTCTTTCTTACCGTAAGCCATTAGCACAGGGGTGGGCAATAATTTTCGATGGGGTACCACTCCAGGAATTTGGTAAGTGGTTGAGAGCCACACGCTTCCATGATATTAATGGAGGAGGTGTGGGGGTTTGGAATGGAGGTTGGGTGCAGAAGGGAGCTTGGGGGAAGGGATTAGGGTGTGGGATGTGAGAGGGAGTGAAGTAGGGGATTGTGACCTGTGGCAATGGACTGGGGTGAGGAGGGGGTGCAGGGCCTGGGAAGGAGTTGTGACCTGGGGCAGGGGTGCAGGAGAAGGTCCAGAGGAATTTGGGCTGTGGCCAGGGATAGCGCATTGGGGTGCAAGGTCTGGGAGGGGGTTGTGATCTGAGGAGGGGTGTAGGTGGGGATGCAGTGTCTGGGAAGGTGTATGGGGGTGGAGCAGGGGTGTAGAAGGTTTGGGTTACATGGGGTAGGAGGGCAGAAGGGGGGCAGAGGGTTGGGGTAAGGAGGGAGGGCTGAGGTGCCAGAGAGAGGCTCTGGCTGGGAGACCTTATCTGGCTCTAAGCCAGCAGCCCAGCAGGTTCCTTAGCCAGGGTCCCTGCCTTCCAACTCTTATACATACTCAGGGAAGCTGCAGGGGCTACATTTATTGCTCTAATCTAAACTGAATGCTGTGAGCCCAGGGGATGAGCATTCTGCTTGTCCTGAAAACAGGCAGCTACTATTGGCTGAAACCGGCCAGTAGAAGCTATTGGAGGCAGGAGCAGCATGAGAAGCCTGTGTCCCCTCCCTCTAGGCTCTCAGCATTTGCAAGCACACACATAGCCCTGCACCTGGCTTTCCTGAGTGCTGAGCAGGTACAGGGCAGGCAGGGAGCTGGCTGAGGCCCCACCTCAACTCCCCTGCTGGTCAGATGAACTCCCTGCTTGCACTGGAGCTCTGAACCTCTGCATGGGGCTCAGAAAAGGGCTGCACACTCATGCGGGCATGCAGCTTACAGGGAACCTTGCTCCTAACAGCATGAAGTTTTGAGTGGAAAACCTCCTCCAAGGAAAGAAGTGCCAGAGGAAGTGGTATTGGCTCATAGGTAATGCTTTTCCATCTAGTTACTACATAACCTAGTGGCCTGGTGTGGTGCAAGACAGAGATATGCTCCAGGGGATGGTGAGATGGCTTCACTAGGGCTTGTTCTTTTCTATGAGTCAGTATTGACCCCCACTACCTCACATGGTGCTAGGAGGATGTGCTGCTGTTGGAGTAGCCATCTACCAGTAGAGAGATAATGCCTAGATGCTCCATAGTGGGTTTATTAATACCAGTGTTAGAAAACTACATTCTACCTTCATCAATTCCCTCTGCATTTTCACTTTGCTATGCACTTTTTCTGCAGGCTCTAATGCAGAGGTGGGCAAGAGGCTGCCAGTGGGCCGGATCTGACCCACCAAGCCACCAGATCTGTCCCTCAGTCACCTCACCAGAACCCTTAGGCAGAGAACAGCTCACACTTTAACAAGTCAGCTGTTCTTCCTTCCAGATGGCTGGGGAGGGAGGAGGGAGACTTCTCATGCTGTACCCACCTCCCAGCAAAATCTCTTAGCTCTCATTGGCCAATCTTTCAGTTTCTGGCCAATAGGAGCTGAGAATTTTTGCTAGGCTCAGGGGCAGTGTAGGAAGCTATCTCCCTTCCTCCTTGACCCCCTTTTCCTCCCTCTCATGCCCAGAGCAGAGCCATGTGGAGCAGCCAGCTGCCTGCAGCAGTCTGTCTGCTTCAGGTTTCTGCTGGTAAGCGCCTCTCAGACAGAGCCTGCCTCTGGCACCCTAGTCCCTCCCTTCCCCAACCCTCTGACGCCTTCCACAGATCCAAACTGTCTGCCCCCTCATGCATCTATATTCCCTCCCAGATCTGGCACCCCAATCCCCTGCCCCAATCACAATCCCCTCCTACCCTAAGTCAGATCCCAGAATCCTGCATCCCAGTCGCCTGCCCTATGTCACAACTGCTTCCTTCACCCAAACTCCCTCTCAGACTCCATTCTCCCTCCTGCACCCCAGTCCCTTACCTCAAGCTCCCTTCTGCACCCAACCTCCATTCCAGACCTCAGAATTCCTCCATTAATATCCTAGTTGAGTGCAGCCCTCAACCACTTTCCAAAATCTTGGCGTGCCCCCCCCATCAAAAATTATTGCCCACCCCTGCTCTGAGAACTATATTGTTACATGCATCTACGACCCCTCTAAGTTGCTGTCTGCAGCAGCTGGAACAGAAGCACCTCTTCAGCCCTTCCCTCAAGCTCCAGCAGCTCTGTGTTGGGATTGGGGGAATGGTTGGCTCTCCCTCCATGCTGGCGCTAGGGGACAGGACTGTTCCCACATCAGTGGTAGTTCAGTGCTGGGACCAGGAATGCATCTTTCCCCTGGCCATGATGCCCAACCCAGAGCTGCCACTGTCAAGAGACAGGTGCTCCTTCCCTGGCCCACTCCCAGCCTAACCCAGAGCTGCCATGCAGAAGGAAGAGGTACCTCCCACAGCTGTGCCTGTTGGAGCTGTGGCATCTGTGCCACTTGCCTGGCCGCAAGCTACTGTTATGAGAGAGGGCTGGGGGTAGTCCTCTTTCCCTGGGCAGCCTGCAGCTCCCCACCCCAGCCACACCCCAAAGCCCATACCCCTAGCCAGAGCCCTCACGCCACTCGCCAACCCTCTGCCCCAGCCCTGTCACATACTGTCTCTAGGCAGAATCACCTCCATATTGAGGCACATAATGAACCTCGTTCTGCACATGGACATAAGAGGTCAGAGAGAACACTGCCATGCATTGTTAAATACTTTCCTCCTTCTACCCCAGAACCAGGTGCAAGAGAGGAAGGAATATGACTTTGTTGTTTGAGTAGGGAGTGAGGAGTCAGGAGACCTGGTTTCTAGCCACCATCCTATTATTTAGCAAGTCACTTTGTTTTGCTGCACTTCAGCTTCACGCTAGTAATTCCAGGTTATTGTGAGGTTTAATTGATAAACATTTGTGAAATGCTCTGCAATCCTCAGCTGGAAACTGTTATACAAGTGTAAAATATGAACAGGCGCATACAAGGCATTAATGAGGCATTCATGCATTTCACTGAAAAGTGGTGAGAAGTCACAAGTGTCATTCATTTAACAGCAATTAACTTCATGGTTTCAACTCCTACCTTCAGGCTAGGAACAATAAAGGCTGTATTGGTGAAAAATCTGGGCAAAATTTTGCTCCCCTTTATGCTGGGGTGAATCCATTGAAGTCACTGCGACAGTCAGTGCTGTCATTTTCCAGAGAAATTAACCACTCACATGCAATGGGAATTCTATGGGAGTCAGGAATGTGACTTCCTTAGGGCTCTTTGAACACCCATTTTTCCTGTTAAATTTTTCAGTTATTCACTAATAAGTGGCCTTGGTTGCACAGTGCCTTTGATCCCTTTGGTGAAATGTTGGCATTGTAAAAGGAGTGTGTTGTTTGTTGCAGGGGAGACTGCTCTCCACATTGCTGTGGTGAATAAGAATTTCAGACTTGTGAAAGTGATGCTCGAGATGGGTGCAGATGTCAACAAGCCCCGGGCCACAGGATACGTCTTCAGGTCCAATGGCCACAACCTCATGTACTTTGGTAGGGTTCCATCTGCAGGTGTAGACTGACATGAGACTCTTCTTCTCTGGCACACTCTAAGTTCTGTGACCTCTCTGAATCTGTTCCCTTTTTGTTCCTTTCTCTGTTTCTATCAACAGGGTCCCATGTACTCTGGGAATTCCTTGCTGCAGAACTGTGCTCCAGAAATTCAGCTTTCATTTCCTAAAAATTATTAGCCCTCTAGTCCCTGTGAAGAACACTTGTTCTAACATTACTGTAGGCCAAAGAGTGATGTCTACCTGAGTCTGCAGCCAGCCTGCACTAATAGCTCTGTGAGGAGTCTACTTTGATTTGGACGATAACTC
The DNA here is from genome assembly GCF_052426305.1 of Pelodiscus sinensis. Classification (NCBI taxonomy): domain Eukaryota; kingdom Metazoa; phylum Chordata; order Testudines; family Trionychidae; genus Pelodiscus; species Pelodiscus sinensis. Next base: position 141,645,141 of record NC_143052.1, on the reverse strand, counting down.
GGGAGCCTAATGATAACAGTGGTTATGCCATTGTTTCACTCCCAGACCAGAAACAACTAAAACTGGAGTTTTGTTAACTTTAGTATAAAAATAAACACATAAACCTTACACAATCCTCATTACTGCTCAGGCATTTTAGAGGACACCTGTTTCTGAGTCTGCAACCAGAGCATACCTTTTGACCCCTTCAGCAGCCTTTCATTCTTTAAAAAGAAAGGTGAATCTAACTCTGACGTTCCCTTTTGAGTGCTTCACTGCCCCCATAAATGTAATTTTCTGTTAATACAATATATAGTCCGTCCATGTGACTCATTAGCTGTCATCCATGTTCAACAAGATTGTAATAGTCATGATCATGTGTATCTTTGCATGTCTTCCTCTGTAACAAGCTTTGGTAGTGACAGTGAACCTTTTGCAGATTTCTGTGGCATTTTTAGTTCCACACTATCTAACCTGACTAGTTAGTTCTGAACCCCTCAAATCCCCAGATATCAGTGTCTTACAGAATTCCAGTTTCTGTACAATCAGTGGTATAACCATGTCCTGCTGAGTTCCTGAGTATACTGCAAGCTAGTTAGAAAATATATTTCTCATCATGTTTCAATGGGTCAGAGCTGAGGATGCTAGGTCCAGGACAAACTGCTGAGAAATATGGAAGATTCACCCCAGATTGGTGGTTATTCTACCATTAGATTTACTGAGCCAGTGACAAAAATAAACTTTTGTTTCACCACACTGGTTAAGAAGAGGTCAAAGATGCAATCTCCTTAGGTGTTCCAGTCTTTATTTCAACACCCAAACATTAGATTAAATGTTATGGTGCATGGCTATTGAAAACCAATTTCATCAAAGGGTTCTTCTTATTTCAAGAGACTAGCCACTTAGACTGGTCAGTATATGACTCAGCTCTTACCCCATAATCACATTGTTGGCAGTCCCTTAAGAATTAAAATGTAAAGATTTATTTATAAGATAGAAGAGAATTAAAATGGTTAAAGAAATCACATACATATAAGAGACTGCAAAGTTCTCATATTAGGTTTGAAGCAGTAATGAAATAAAATGCTAGTTTGTAAATGCTTCTCTGGAACTTACCCAAACAGCTTGTGGGTCATCAGTCTTTTGTTTAGAGCTTCCTTGTCAGAAATCCAGTTCAGAGAAATGAAACAGGAGAAATTGGCAAATGTCATTGCAGAGCCTTTGGCCGTTATCTTTGAAAACTCGTGGTGATTGGGAGAGATCCCAGATGATTGGAAAAGTGCCCATCTTTAAAAAAGGGAAGAAGGATAATCTAGGGAACTAAAGACTACTCAACCTTACCTCTGTCCCTGGAAAAATCAGACGGGATCCTCAAGGAATCTATTTTGTAGCACTTGAAAGAGGGGAAAGTGATCAGGAGTAGTCAACATGGATTTACCAAGGGCAAGTCATGCCTGACCAATCTGATTAGCTTCCATGATGAGGTAACTGGCTCTTAAGATATGGGAAAGTCAGTGGATGTGATATACCTTGACGTTAGCAAAACTTTTGATACGGTCTCCCACAATATTCTTGCCAGCAAGTTAAGGAAGTATGGATTGGATCAATGGACTGTAACGTGGATAGAACGCTGGCTAGACTGTTGGACCCAGTGGGTTAATGTCAACGGCTTAATGTCAGGTTGGCGGTCAGTTTCTAGCAGAGTGCCCCAAGGATTGGTTCTAGGGCCGCTTTTGTCCAGTGGAGGGTAACCAAAATGATTAGGGGGCTGGAGCACATCACCTACGAGGAAGGGCTGAGGGATTTGGGCTTATTTAGTCTGCAGAAGAGAAGAGTGAGGGGGGATTTGATAGCAGCCTTCTGCTTCCTGAAGGGAGGTTCCGAAGCGGATGGAGAGAGGCTGTTCACGGTAGTGATAGATGGAAGAAAAAGGAACAATGGGCTCAAGTTACAGTGGGAAGGTCTAGGTTGGATATTAGGAAAATCTATTTCACTAGGAAGGTGATGAAGCACTGGAATGGGTTACCTACGGAGATGGTGGAATCTCCATCCTTAGAGGTTTTTAAGTCTGAGCTTGACAAAGCCCTGGCTGGGTTGATTTATTTGGGATTGGTCTTGCCTTGGGCAGGGGGCTGGACTTGATGACCTCCTGAGGTCTCTTCCAGCCATATGATTCATGAGTCTATTAATTCAAATGGGGCTGTAAACAGTGCCAACAAGATTTTAATCTGCCACATACATGTTCCACCACTTTTCTGTGCTCTGAGAATAGAATTAAATAATTTTTGTCAGGCCTTCTGCAATCTAGGTATGATTTCATCAGCCAAGGAAAAAGGGGGTATGCAGGGTCTCCAAGAATAACATTTGCTGGTCATAGTGTCTCAGCCTCTCTATAAATGTAGACTCCTGATCATCGGAAAACCATGGCATCATGAACTTTCCCAGTGCAACCCAGGCTGACATTCATAAATTGACCTTTGTGGTCTGTGAGGTCTTTCATAGTAATGGAGTAGTACCCTTTGCAATGTTTGTACTCGTGCTCCTGGAGAAGGGCACAGGAATACCATCAGTGGTCCCAGCTTAATTTTGCAACCCCTTTTTCTCAAAACTAGCAGATACTTTTGAAATGTCTTTTATGCCTGGTACCTTGGAGTAAACCACAACTCAGATTGCTTCAGATACTTCTGCCACAAATTTTCACTCAATTGACTTTCCGATGCTGAACCGGTTAGCAATGGTCCTATGGCAACAGGATAGCCAGGTTCCAACCCACTTCTGGACAGGTATTGGCCATCCTCACATGTGTGTCCTGAAGCTGGAGGGTTGGGGTAAACTGCTCACAAAGCTCCAGAAACAGAGCTTTCTTCATGTGAACATTCGGGACTCACTGCTGGTCATCCCAGGTCCACATGATGATGTGGACCCCCTGGCTGTGCTTGTGGTCCAGTATGTGCTTTCGGATCCAGATGTGCCAGGATCCAGGCTACACAGATGGCATCAGTGGCTATCCTGGTAGAACAGCCAGTTCAAGTGCTCAGCATGGGCAGTAGATGAAGGTAGGGCTGAGGGAGGCAACCCCCACAGCCTCACTCCTTTTGCCAGGTGTGGCCTCCATGGGAGCCCAGTTTCCCCCCTCACCTCAGCACCATGGGAGGTGGGGCAGCGTGCAGCCTCAGCCTCCCCGGCCCCAGAGCACAGGGAGAGCAGGCGGTGCATGGCCCCAGCCCCAGAGCAAGGGGAGAGCAGGTGTTCGGGGGTAGCAACACTCCGCCACCAGCATGATACTGTAGGTGTACTGGGGGGAGAGTATGGTGTCGATTGTAAAATGGAAGGTTCGGGAATGTGGCCAGCCCCGGGGAGGTGCAGGAACAGGCAACCTTGTACTGAATATCTTTTAACTTTTATTAAAATGCTTTTAACTATAACTTTCTATTTAACAGTTTTTTACAGGCGTGGGCGCCAAATAACTATTAACAGGAACAGTAAACAAACTGCAGTGCAATAGAGGAAAATACCCTGAGGTTTTTCCAAGTCCCAGTAATTATCAGTGACAACCCAGGGATTTTTAACAGTTATATTTACATTAACAAACGTCTAACTAACTTTACACAGCAATACTCACACTTATCAGACATACAAGGGACAAAAGAGACAACAGCATATTCAGTATACAGTTATGCTCTGCGGAAGTTTCAGTTGATTCGGTGAGCGGGAGGGGGCCCTCGTGTGATCAGCCCTCAACCTGGCTCGTGTTCTGCTTTCCAAATTTTCGGGAACCCTCGAGTGGATGCAGGAGGGGTAGCTGTTTTATAGAGAGAGCAAGAGCTTTCCTGCGCTTAGTTGTGATAGGCTTAACAGATTCTGTCTGCCTGGTGATAGGACTGAGGGGGAAGGGTAGGGGGTGAGATGGCTCTTGGCTGACGCAAACTTTGTATGACCCTTACCTGCCTGGGTTTTTTACTCCTGCTTCTTACTGATTTTAAGTCACATAGTGCAAGATTTTTGATTTGAGGGGAAGGTAATTTTGGCTAGGAAGGCTATGCGCATGAGGCCTGGCCAGAAAATAGCTTGCTTTTACATCTGGGTGGGACCAGTCTGGCAGTTTGGGAAGGTAATGCCTGCCCGCCGCCCCTAGTGCTCAGTGTCTGAGTCCTCTTCCTCCTCCAGGTGCCTTTGGTGGATGACAAAATGCTGCCAGAATGTCTACCATCATCTCATGGAAGCTGTGCTTGTTTGGTGAAACACAACCAAGAGAAGCTCTCCGAGGGTACGTCTAAACTACATGGCTCCATCGACGGAGCCATCTAGATAAGGTTTCTAGACATAGGGAAATGAAGAGGCGATTTAAATAATCTACCGCGCTGTGCCAATCAGCTGTTTGGGGGCATAGCGCAGTAGTCTGGACGCTCCGTGGTCGACAAGGGAAGCCCTTGTCGACTGCCCTGGTAAACCTCATTCCACGAGGCATAACGGGACGGTCGACAAGGGCTTCCCTTGACGACCGCGGAGCGTCCAGACTACTGTACTGTGCTGCCAAACAGCTGATCGGCACAGCGTGGCAGCCATTTTGATGTAAATGAAGTGGTGATTATTTAAACCTTATCTACATGGCTCCCATCAACGGAGCCATGTAGTCTAGACATACCCCAAATGGTGACTCTGCCATGATGGTGGCTCTGAGTGACTGGAGCATGCATCCTCAAAATATGGCTCACCAGAATGTGTTGGGAACTAGGTGGGCTGTGACAGCTTTGAGTAACATGCAGGATGGACATTCACATTTTCCCACGATGCACTGTGAACTGGGGGCTAGAATGGCTACAGCAGGGAGGGTTCAGGAAAGCACCAGGAAGCCTGGGATAGATGGTTTAAATTGAGTCTGTGTGCTGCAGTGTGAATGCTGGAACCCTAGATTTGGAGTCCAGAAAAATCTGTAAATATGTTGCCATCAATGTGTATGGATGCTTGAATCCGGGGCTTGCAAAACCAGGGTCTGTGGATTTGAGTCCCATCAACCTTGGACTCTACATGGCAGAGTAGAAATACCCTGAAAGCACTACCAGCTCTGGTGATGCCATGCACCCAAAGCTTTTTCCTTTAACCCCCTCAGCAGATTTTCAAGGGTCAAGGCACAGTGTAAATGTAACCCTGACATTCCCTTATGATTGCTACATTCTCATTTGTAACTGCTTCATAGAATCCTGGAATTACAGGGCTGGAAGAGACCGCAGGAGGTCATCGAGTCCAACTCCCTGCCCAAAGAATGACCAACCCCAACTAAATCATCCCAGCCAGGGCTTTGTCAAGCCTGGATTTAAAAACCTCTAGGGAATGGAGATTCCACAACCTCCCTAGGTAGCCCATTCCAGTGCTTTCCCACGTGCTTAGGGAAATAGTTTATCTTAATATCCAATCTAGACCTCTCCCATTGTAACTTGAGATCATTGCTCCTTGTTCTGCCATATGTCACCTCTGAGAACAGCTTTTCTCCATCCTCTTTGGAACTTCCCTTCAGGAAGTCGAAGGCTGCTATCAGATCCCCCCTCACTTTTCTTTTCTGCAGACTAAATAAACCCCCTTACTTAACCCTCTCCTCGTAAATCATAGAGGACCACTTTTGCAGAAACATCCAACTAATGTGATAATTTTCAAACTGCCTCATACTCAAGCCCGGCCAGTGAGTGAGTGGGTGGGTGGGTGAGGCTGGGAGCTGGGCAGTGTGGTCCTGAATGCGTGGAGCTGCAGGGCTCTGAATACGCGGGGCCCAAGGCGGCCGCCTCACTCGCCTTGCCCAAAGGCCGAGCCTGCTCATATTTTTCCCAGGGGCTCAGAATCCTAGCTGCTTCTTACTGAGCAGTTAAATCTGCAGCTTCCCCCAACCATCTCTCCTGTACAATTACACAATATAACGTTCTGCAGTATCCTGAAAGTATATAGAATTAAGGGCAACCATAATGTGAACGAAGATTCATATGAAAGAGGAAGATTGAGCACATTCCTCTTACTGAGTCGTGTTTTACTTTACAGATGGCCCTATTGATTTCAGTGGGGCTACATATAGAGCAAAATACTATTCAGTGTGTGTGTAAGGAATTCACAATCTGGGTCCCAAATATAATGCAGAAGGCTCAGTGCTGATGGCATTATTTGTTCAATGAACATGTCCATGTCAAAAGAATATGATTTGATGCTGCTACAGACATTCCCTTTCACTGAACAATAGCCCTGCAGAAACCAGTGGGTCTTGCTACAGAATATTTTGGCTTGTCTGTCATCCATTTTTCTGTTTCTTTTATTTGTCTCTCTTTCTTTCTTCCATCCATTCATCTCATTCTCTCTCCTGCTAGCATTTATACCATCTCATCTCATCCCATCCTCCTTGAAACATGTACCTAGTAGAGAGAGGAAATGTTAAAGAGAATCCATAGGATCTAACTAAGAGCAAAGGGGTGAAATTTAGCAATGAGAAAATGTAGGCTGAATACCAGGAAACATATCTGAACACCAAGAATCTCTGAGACTGTTAAATATTTCCCCTGAGAGATAAGCAGAAGCCTCAAAGCAGCCTTTTAAAACTAAAAGGCTACGTCTAGACTGGCATGATTTTCCGCAAATGCTTTTAACAGAAAAGTTTTCCGTTAAAAGCATTTGCGGAAAAGAGTGTCTAGATTGGCATGGACGCTTTTCTGCAAAAAAACCCCGATCGCCATTTTCACGATCAGAGCTTTTTTGCGCAAAACAAATCTGAGCTGTCTACAATGGCCCTTTTGTGCAAAAGGGAATTTTGCCCGAACGGGAGCAGCATAGTATTTCTGCAAGAAGCACTGATTTCAGACAGTAGGAAAGTGTTCTTGCGGAAATTCAAGTGGCCAGTGTAGACAGCTGGCAAGTTTTTCTGCAAAAGCAGCTGATTTTGTGGAAAAACTTGGCAGTCTAGACACAGCCATTGGATAGTCTCTAAGAATAAGCAAAAAGCTGAAGCAGAGTACTATACCATATATTTGATGCTAAGTGAGATTGTCTCACGATAGGAGACTGGTCTGCCTCTTGAGCAACATTCACTGTATTCTGCTGCAAACATTTTTGATTTTGGCTGAGTATGGGGGCAGGGAATACAGATAAGATGTGACCTAATAGGTCTTAGACTTTGCAATTCTGACTAAGGTGCAGAAAAGGAGTGTCCTCTTTATTTCAAGATTTTGTGCTGTTCAGTGGACCTTCCTCCAGGCAGGAAATTCCCTGCAGCCTAGATAGAATGTTAGCAATACAAAAGGCTACAGCAGGCCTTTTCCATTTCCAAATACTGTGATCCAATTCTGGGGCATTCTGGGGCATCTTAAAGACTGAGGGTATGTCTACACTTGCCCCCTAGTTCGGACTAGGGAGGCAATTGAAGCAATGAGGAGTAACAGTTAATTCGAGGTAAGGATTTTGGATCAGACTACCGCGTCTACATGCGGCGAGTTAAATCGGGCGACTGGCATTTTTGTAAGCTTCCTTTTTGTGCTTAAGTTTACCAAGGATTTCCCCTGTAAGCCAGTCCGGTCTCCTACCATGTTTGCCTCTCTTGCTACGCATCAGGATGGTTTGTTGGTGTGGGTAATATACAGGGTGTGTCTAGACAACATGGCTCTGTCGACAGAGCCATGTAAAGTAGTTTACACGACATAGTCAATGAGGGTATGTCTACACTACAGCACTAATTTGAACTAACTTAATCCGAATTAGTTAATTCGAACTAAGCTAATTCGAACTAGTGCATCTAGACCTAAAAACTAGTTCGAATTAGCATTTTGCTAATTCAAACTAGCATGTCCACATTGAGCGGACCCTGAACTGAGGTTAAGGATGTCCAAAAGCAGTGCCGGCAGAGCATCAGATTACGACTTAGAGCGTGGAGCTGCTGCCTCAAGCTAGCCGAGGGCTGTGCTTAAAGGGACCCGACCCCCACCCCGGACAGACAGTTCTCAGGGGTTTTCCGCTTGCAAAGCAGTCCTGGCTTGGAGTGCCCTGAGTGCCCACACTTGGGCACACACTCTGCCATCACTCACACAGCACTCTGCCATCAGCCCGGCTGCACTTGCCGCAGGCTGCCATCCGGGGGGGTGTCAGTAGGGGGGCTGCAGGAGAGTTTCCACCCCGAGGAGCCCGCAGAGCCACCCCAGTCCTCTTCATCAGGGGCTTGTACCCCATTCCTCCCTCACATACTTCCACTTACCTGTCCCTAGCCCCCCTTCCTGATGTACAAAATAAAAGACACGTGTGGTCAAAAATAGAAACTCTCTTTATTGAACAAAACTCAGGGAGACTGGGAAAAGGAGGTGGAAGAGGGGAAGAGAGAGGGTGGGAGAGGGGAGGGCAACTAAAATGATCAGTGGTTTGAAACAGGTCCCATATGAAGAGAGGCTAAAGAGACTGGAACTTTTCTGCTTAGAAAAGAGGAGACTGAGAGGGGATATGATAGAGGTCTATAAAAGCACGAGTGGTGTGGAGAGGGTGCATAAAGAAAAGTTCTTCATTAGTTCCCATAATAGAAGGACTAGAGGACACCAACTGAAATGAATGGGTAGCAGGCTTCAAACTAATAACAGAAAGTTCTTCTTCACAAAGCAAATAGTCAACCTGTGGAACTCCTTGCTGCAGGAGGCTGTGAAGGCTACAACTAGAACAGAGTTTAAAGAGGTTAGATAAATTCATGGAGGTTGGGTCCATGGAGTGGTATTAGCCAGGGGGTAGAAATGGTGTCCCTGGCCTCTGTTTGTGGAAGGCTGGAGATGGATGACACGAGACAAATGGCTTGGTCATTGTCTTCGGTCCATCCCCTGCAGGGTACCTAGTGTTGGCCGCTGTCGGCAGACAGGCTACTGGGCTAGATGGACCTTTGGTCTGACCCAGTACTGCCATTCTTATGTTCTAAGCTCAGGGTCGGGGGTCTCACTGGACCACCTTGATTTTCATGCCAACCTGCTCCTGGGTGGCCAGCCTGGCAGCTCTCCTGCCCTAGACGGCAACTTTCCTGTGCCTAGTGTGGAGGTCGTGGACATTGGAGGCTTCCCCCCAAACCTCGATGAGGTCCACGATGTCCGCACTAGACCAGGCGGGCGGGCGCCCGCCTCTTGCAGCCCCGGGCAGGCTCCTGGGAGCCGACAGCCTGGTCTCGGGAAGAGGCGGAGGGCTGGGTGGCAGCAGGTGGCTGGTTCGTGCCGTGCCAGGTGCAGGGTCTGCTGGCTGGGTGCTGGCAGGCTTGCACCTGGCACAGGCACGGTAGCCAGACCTTGCCCCTTTAAGGTCTCCGGGGCCAGGAGGAGGGCAGAAGAGTTTCCCTGGTGCTGCCCAGAGTGGCCACCAGTGAAAGCTGGGGAGAACTAGCCTCCCATTAGTTTGAATTAAGTGGCTACACAGTTATTCAAACTACTTAATTCGAACTAGGCGTTAGTCCTCGTGGAATGAGGTTTACCTAGTTCGAATTAAGCGCTCCGCTAGTTCGAATTAAGTTCGAACTAGCGGTTTGTATGTGTAGCGCCTATTAAAGTTAATTCGAACTAACATTTGTTAGTTCGAATTAACTTTGTAGTGTAGACATACCCTGAAGCGGGGATTTCAATAATCCCTGCTTCATTAAAATAAAATGACCGCCTCGCTGTGCCGACAGTCAACTGATCCAGCACAGAACGGCAGTCTAGATGCGGCGTGATCGACAAGGGAATCCTTTGTCGACCGCTCCTGTAAGCCTCTTGTAAACGAGGTTTACAGGAGCGGTCAACGAAGGCGACACGTTTAGACTGCCGCGCTGTGCCAGATCAGCTGATTGTTGCCACAGCGTGGTGGCCATTTTTATTTTGACTATGGTCATTGACTATGTCGAGTAAACTACTTTACATGGCTCTGTCGATGGAACCATGTAGTCTAGACACACCCAGAGGGAACGAGGTGTACCGGTAGTTCGAATTAGAGAGCCTAATTCAAACTACGTACTCCGTGCTGCGTGTAGCCGCGGGCACGGAGTCCGCACTAATGGGGATTTAAAAATGGCGGCGCCCAGCAAGATGCAAATGAAGCCCGGGATATTTAAATCCCGGGCTTCATTTGCAACTTCGAATGCCTACATTAGCCACCCTAATTCAAACTAGGTTGGCAGTGTAGACATACCCAGAGTGAAGATGGCAAGTACTCTAGTACTGTAACATAAATACATATCTTAACATTATTTTAATGGTTATTTGGAGTACAGGGTCACAGGGTGAAATTTTTGCCAAATCCTGAAGGCACATATATCCACATATGAATTAAGTGGGTAGCAATTCCCATTTTCCTGTTATCTGTTGTGTTAAGGGTAAATTCATCTGAAGAAGTGGGTAGTGCCCATGAAAGCTCATGATATCATCTTCATTGTTTGTTAGTCTCTAAGAGTATGTCTACACTACAATGTTAGTTCGAACTAACGGACGTTAGTTCGAACTAACATTCATAGCCGCTACACTAGCGCTCCGCTAGTTTGAATTTGAATCGAACTAGTGGAGCGCTTAGTTCGAACTAGGTAATCCTCATTTTACGAGGATTAAGCCTAGTTCGAACTAGCTAGTTCGAATTAAGGGGTGTGTAGCCCCTTAATTCGAACTAGTGGGAGGCTAGCCCTCCCCAGGTTTCCCTGGTGGCCACTCTATGCCCCCCTCCCGGCCCTGGACCCCTTAAAGGGGCACGGGCTGGCTACGGTGCCCGTGCCAGGTGCAAGCCTGCCAGCACCCAGCCAGCAGACCCTGCACCTGGCACGGCACAGAACCACCCACCCGATGTCCCCCAGCCCACCCTCTCTTCCCGGGACCAGGCTGGCGGCTCCCGGGAGCTTGCCCGGGACCGCAAGAGGCGGGCACCCGCCTGGGCTAGTGCGGACATTGTGGACCTCGTCCACGATCTCCGCACTAGGCACAGGAAAGTGGCCGTCTAGGGCAGGAGAGCTGCCAGGCTGGCCACCCAGGAGCAGGTGTGCATGAAAATCAAGGGGGTCCACTGAGACCCCCGACCCTGAGCCCTGAGCTTACAATGGCCATCCTGGGTCAGACCAAAGGTCCATCTAGCCCAGTAGCCTGTGTGCCGACAGCGGCCAACCCTAGGGACCCTGGAGGGGATGAACCGAAGACAGTGACCAAGCCATTTGTCTCGTGCCATCCCTCTCCAGCCTTCCACAAACTTTGGGCAGGGACACCACTCCTACCTCCTGGCTAAGACTACTCCATGGACCCAACCTCCATGACTTGATCTCACTTCCCTTTCACCTCTGTTCTAGTTGTAGCCTTCACAGCCTCCTGCAGCAAGGAGTTCCACAGGTTGACTATTTGCTTTCTGAAGAACAACTTTCTCTTACTAGTTTCAAGCCTGCTACCCATTGCTTTCCTTTGGTGTCCTCTAGTCCTTCTTTATGGGAACTCATGAAGAACTTTTCTGAATGCACCCTCTCCACCCAACCCCTGCTTTTAGAGACCTCTATCCTGTCCCCCCTCCGTCTCCTCTTTTCTAAGCTGAACAGTCCCAGTCTCTGTAGCCTCTCTTCATCTGGGACCTGTTCCCAACCCATGATCATGTTAGTTGCCCTCCCCTCTCCCAGCCTTTCTCTTCCCCTCTCCCACCTCCTTTTCCCAGTCTCCCCCAGTTTTGTTCAATAAAGACAGAGTCAATGTTGGAAGAAACGTTATCTTTATTTTGTACATCAATAAGAAGGGGGGCTAGGGAAGGGTAAGTGGAAGGAGGTGAGGGAGGAATGGGGTACGAGGACTGGGGTGGCTCTGCGGGCTTCTGGGGGTGGAAGCTCTCCTACAGCCCCCCGATTGCCCCCTCTCCCCAGATGGCAGCCTGCGGCAAGTGCAGCCGGGCTGATGGCTGAGTGGTGTGATGTGCCCAGTGTGGGCACTCCGGGCACTCCAAGCCAGGACTGGTTTTCAAGCGGGGCACCCCTTAGAACTGTCTGTCCGGGGTGGGGGTCGGGACCCTTTAAGCGCAGCCCTCGGCTAGCCTGAGACAGCATCTCCACGCTCTAAGTCCTCCTCTGATGCCCTGCCGGCACTGCTTCCGGCCATCCTTAAGCCCTGTTCAGAGTCCACTCAATGTGGACTTGCTAGTTCGAATTAGCAAAACGCTAATTCGACCTAGTTTTTAGTTCTAGACGCGTTAGTTCGAATTAGCTTAGTTCAAATTAACTAATTCGAACTAAGTTAGTTCGAATTAGCGCTGTAGTGTAGACATACCCTTAGGGTCTGTCTACACTACCCTCCTAGTTCGAACTAGCGGGGTAATGTAGGCATACCACACTTGCAAATGAAGCCCGGGATTTGAATTTCCCGGGCTTCATTTGCATAGCGAGGAGCCGCCATTTTTAAAACCCCGCTGGTTCGAACCCCGTGCAGCGCGGCTACACGGGGCACGAACTAGGTAGTTCGAACTAGGCTTCCTAGTTCGAACTACCGTTACTCCTCATTTCACGAGGAGTAACGGTAGTTCGAACTAGGAAGCCTAGTTCGAACTGCCTAGTTTGAACTACCTAGTTCGTGCCCCGTGTAGCCGCGCTGCACGGGGTTCGAACCAGCAGGGTTTTAAAAATGGCGGCTCCCCGCTTATGCAAATGAAGCCCGGGAAATTCAAATCCCGGGCTTCATTTGCAAGTGCGGTATGCCTACATTACCCCGCTAGTTCGAACTAGTGGGGTAGTGTAGACATACCCTAAGGCACTACAGGACTATTTGTTGTTTTTTCAGGTGTGTGTGTTTTTCCAGTTACAGACTAACAGAGCTACCTTTCTGAAACTCATCTTGCTCTTCTTTAACAATTACCCTATCAAAGAGCGGGCGGGGTTCCATAGCCCAGTGGGCTAGTTTGCCTTTGATATATTCACTGTTACAGTAGTCCAGCTGTATTATATATGCTGCTTTGCATTATATTCTGCTTTGCATTATGTTCAGCAGTAATGCAAGAAACCTACAGGTCAGTGTCCTGTAACACATTAGCTTCAGCAAGCTATCATAAGGCTTAAAGCATATAAACTTTAAAAAGACAAACTTTGTACAGATTAACAGAAAACCCTGAATATTTGGGGAGCTGAAAAGTGAGATTAAGGGCCTCAGTACATCTGCAGGTGTTACATGTTTGAGACAGACACTGCTTTGTGTGCTGCAGGGAAAGGAGTTAGAGAATAAATCATCATAGGCATGCCTGGTGATGTAAAACAAGTGAAAGACTCTGATAGAGAGGTTGACCTCTTCTGGAAATACCCAATTTTTCATGATAACTAATCAAAAAGATACCAGCATGGTCCTTTGGAGTGTCCTGTCAGACTCAAGTTTGTTTTACTCCAAGGCAGCCTACTTCATTAGGAAAACAAAGAATTTTCCCAGTTCTCAGTATTGAAAACATCACCATCATGCAGTCTGATTTAACAATCCAAAGTACCCACACTTCTTATTTATACTCTCCTGCTAGGGTCACAATCAAAGTTATTGTTGGCTCGTAAAGTGATCCACCACATAGAAATTACTAGCGATATGAATAAAACCAAACAAGCTATTACCCTTGTGTCTTCAACAATTTTCTGACATGACTGTTTAAGTAAAAGGATGTGTTATGGCCCAAGGAATTACAGTAGGAATTGTTTTCGTTATTTTAGGGTGAAAGCAGTGTAAACTGAATGGATAGAAGCAAAGAACTCAAAGAACAAGACAGGTACCAAACATCAATGATAGTGAATATTATATATAAGTCCCAGGACTTATAGAATATTATATATAACTATCATTGGTGTTTGGTATATGTGTATGTATATATAGATAGATAGTGCCCATTACAGAAACACATCCCAGGGTGCAGGGAATCATCTTTTTGGTACACTCCTTGCACCCCAAGCATTGAAAAATGGCATTGAAACTGGCCCCACATATGCCTGACCATCTAAATCTGTACCCATGTAATATGGTTCATTTTTACTAATCATGCAGTTTACTCCTATTTAAATCAAAATCCACACTCACTGAAACAAAGCATATGTGAGCTTTCTGTCCCAAAGTGTTTTTAAGTATTTGCTTGTAAATCTGCCTGGCTAGTATTTAATTCCAGAGTGGGGAAAAACAAGAGCACTTCAGAATTAAAGGTACAGATGTCCCTGTGTGATAGAAACATTCTAAACAACATATATCAGATATGATTCTGTTCTCGTCCACGTGTGTAAGTCAGGACATGCTTCACTAAGGTCAGAGAATTTTAGTTCTTGCTTTAGATAGGGAAACTTTTGTTCTTTCTGTGTCAAATTCACCTTTGTGAAGAGAGCCAGTAAGACTGATGCACTCCTTCGATCTCACTCAAGCCATGGCTGCACTAGCACTTACGTCAGGAAAAATTTTTCACTTAAGGAAAATTTACTTGCGCAAGTAAATTTACAGTAAATCAGAAGAACAGAGGGGTTTTTGTAGTGTAGGAATTCCTTTTTCTACGAGTTCTTGAGCAAAAAGGTGTGTGTGGATGGGCAACAGAGGGGTTTTGCGCAAAAAGAGCCATTTGAAAAAAGCACAGGTGCTCTGATGGCTATTCTTCAAATAGCCATCAGAGCTTTCTTTTGAGAGAGTGTCCATGCAGTCAGGGGAGGCCCATGCATATAGGCAGTCTCGGCAGTCGCCTAGGGCGCCGTGTTAAACAGGGCACCTAATGATGACGCACCACCGTTGAGAACTTTGGATGTGGGGGCGCCGATTGCGCATTCTGCCTAGGTCTCCAGTGGCCGGCAGCTCGTCTCGGAGGCAGGGGCGCTGATCATGCATTCCTCCTGGGGCACCAGTTGCCGGCAGCTCGTCTCAGGCCGCCCCTGCATGCAGTCTTTGCTCTTTGTTGCCTGTCTGCTGTACAGTACAACTAATATTTAACTATTCTAATCCTTCTTCCTAAGTAATCCCTCAACATCTCCTTAAAGATGATCTGAAAATATCGTCTGTGATCATTTTGTTTCATAGTTTTCCTGGAGCAGGAGAGTTGAGAGAGTTTGTTTTAAATCAAGGTTAGATATGGCTTGCATTGAGTCATTGCTATATGGCCCCTTTTCAATCCTAACTCTTCAACCACCAACTCATACAAAATGCCCCTGGCTTGTCTTGTCATATATGAGCAGACCAGTGCTCCTCATCCTACTCTACTGCTTTCCCATTCATTGTGAGATCTAGCTCTAAACAGGATCCATTCCAGATTCTCCTTAGTTTTAATTTTTTTGTGGATTTGCCCCTTGCAGAGCTAGTTTCTTTGTCCAAGCCCAGACCTTTCCTGTTCTCTCTAGTTGTGTGAGATAGGCCTTCTCTCTCCCTAGTCCCATTTTTTTCACATTGTTAGCACAGGATCCTTCTCCTTTGTGGCTTCTTCTGTATGGAACAGCTTCCCTTCAAGACTTTGCCTCATTCACTGTCCCACTTGTCAGCAAATACATCTCTTTTGCTTTGCCTAATCAGTGCTTCCTGGTTTCTCTGCTTCACTTCCTGTTGGATAGCCCTGGGAATTTTACATGAAGGTGGGGAGGGTGTAAAGGGGAGGACGTGGTTAGTTCTGTGGTTCTCTTTCTGTTTTCTGTCTCTAACTCTATGGGTATGTCTAAACTATATGCATCTGTCGCCAGAGGCATGTAAATTAGACTACCCGACATAGTCAATGAAGCCAGGATTTAAATATTCCTGGCTTCATTAAAATAAAAATGGCCACCTTGCTGTGCCGGCTCAGCTGATCGTTGGCACAGCGCGGCGGTCAAGACGCGGATCAGTCGACAAGGGAAGCCTTTGTCGACCGCTCCTGTAAACCTCGTTTCATGAGGTCTAAGGGAACAGTCGACAAAGGCTTTCTCTGTCGACCGATCTGCGTCTAGACTGCCGCGCTGTGCCAACGATTAGCTGAGCCGGCACAGCACGGTGGCCATTTTTATTTTAATGAAGCTGGGGATATTTAAATCCCAGCTTCATTGACTGTTGGGTAGGGGCATGTAATCTAGACATACCCTAAATGACATATTTTCTTCCTTCCTTTCCTCTTCTGTATCTCCTCTCTCTAACTCTATATGATGTATTCCATACTTTTCTCTCTAGGGGAGCATATCTTATCCTTTGCAGCCTGTGCAGGAAGTGAGGCAATCGTCCGGTTGCTCATCAAACATGGAGCCAACATCAGAGCACAAGACACTTTGGGTAAGAGCTATTCAATGTCCTCTTTCAGAAAGAGTACTGTGGGAATGGTGTGCAGAGCCATCCATTGGATGGTTTGGGGCAACTGTCCAAGGCCCTACACTTTGGGGGGACCTGCAGGGCCAAGGCAGCCTGGGGGATTAATGGGGGGACCTGGTGCCAGCAGCAGAGTGACCTGGCCTTAGCCTGCTCTGCTCCCCTGGTTCCACACCACATCTCTTGGGGAGGAAGGGGTGTGGAGGAAGGGGTGGAACTGGCCCCTGAACTCACAGGAGGTGGGAAGTGGAGCTGACTGGTGCTGGGTCACTCTCCTTACCATCACTACTGGTGAGAGTGGGGGCAAATGCCAGCACCAGGCTCTCTGCCGGTCCCCAACACTCAAAGCTCTGGGAAGGGAGATTGGGAGAAGGGGCTGAGCAGGGATGGGGTGGCAGTGGAGCAGGCAGGGCCTGGGGTGGATGAGTGTGGTGTCCCAGAGCCTGCACCCCCAGGGATGGCCCTGATGTCATGGTACCCAATGAAGTGGCCTTCTTTGTGGGATAGTGGTAGAAATGTAGCCGTGTTAGTCTGGTGTAGCTGAAACAAAAAACAGGACTGTGTAGCACTTTAAAGACCTAACAAAATGGTTTATTAGGTGATGAGCTTTTGTGGGCCAGACCCACTTCCTCAGATCAAATAGTGGAAGAAAATTGTCACAACCAAAGGATACAATTAAAAATTACATCCTTTGGTTGTGACAATTTTCTTCCACTATTTGATCTGAGGAAGTGGGTCCGGCCCACGAAAGCTCATCACCTAATAAACCATCTTGTTAGTCTTTAAAGTGCTACATTGTCCTGTTCTTTGTGGGACTGAGTCTGAAATTTGTCTCCTTTAAGAAAGATGCTGATGTGACTAAAATAGTCCAGTGAAAGGCAACGAAGGGACATAGCAATAGGGTGGTGTAATGGACTCAGCAGTAGTCCCCCCTCCCTCATAACAGCACAGTCCAAACTAGGCCTACAGAGAACCCCTGGTGCAGAGCCACACAGAATATGACAGTTAAACCTCTCTAGTTAGCTGGATGTCCACTTACCATGGATGTGGCCAAGTTCCCCACAGTCTCATAGTTTGTTTACAGACACCAGTCCTGGCTCTAAGTGTTCTGTGCTGTTATATGCTGTTATTTAGCTCTAATTTATCCCTACATGTCTTCTAAGAGCCCAGTAAGCAGTGGAAGTGTTGGTAAGGCTGCTAAACAATACTGACCTCCTGTGGTACAGCAAATTCTCTGGTTCGGCACCAGTCAGGTCCCAGGGGTGCCAGACTAGAGAGGTTCAACCTACAGGAGAACTCTCTCATATAGAGGCTGAGCAAGGTCTATATAGTAACTATCTGGGGCTGTGTCTGTATTGACAAGATTTTGCGCAAATACTCTTTAACGCAAGAGTTTTTGCATTAGAGTATTTGAGTAAGAGCGCGTCTACACTGGCATGTGCTTTTGCGCAAGAGATGTGCTTTTGCGCGAGAGCATTGGTGCCAGTGTAGACGCTCTCTTGCGCAAGAAAGCTCTGATGGCCATTTTAAACATCAGGCTTTCTTGCGCAAGAAATTGATGTTACGCAAGAAATACTCTAATGCAAGAACAATTGCGCAAGAGGGCTTATCCCTGAGCAGGATCATCAGAGTATTTGCGCAAGAAGCACTGATTTTATACATTAGAACATCAGTGTTCTTGTGCAAGTACTCGCAGCCAGTGTAGACAGGTGGCAAGATTTTGCACAAAAGTGGCTGCTTTTGTGCAAAATCGTGCCAATGTAGAAGAAGCCTGAGAGTCTATCAGGTTTGGGAGGTGATTTGTGTTTCCCATTGTACCAGTTATTTCATCCCACTGTCTCCACTACAGGGAACACGGTTCTGCACATCCTGGTTCTCCAGCCCAACAAGACCATTGCCTGCCAGATGTACAACTTCCTTCTCTCCCATGACAAGAGCGAAAGTGAGCTGGGCGCCCTGGACTTAATCCCTAACAATGAGGGGCTCACTGCATTCAAGCTAGCTGGAGTTGAGGGCAACACTGTGGTGAGTTTGTGCGCAGTATTTGGCTGCCATGGGTTTTGATGTCACTGAGGCACATCACCATCTGAAGGTCCTAAAGCACTTTCCAGATATCACTTTTAGGGTTCACTCACCCACCAGAGTGCAGCTGCCTTTGGGGAGGCATATAGCAACTGTTCTGTTTCAGTAACACTACAGGAGAGTGACTGCAGGGGAGGTGTAATGTTTTTCTACTGTGAGTCCAGTGGAAAATGCTGGAGGACTGGTTCAGTGCTGATTCAGAGAGAAGACCACTACTTCCTGTCTCACCAGCACCATAGCACCAGGCTGAGGCAGTAACATAGAAAAGCATCCCCTATTGAGTCACTGGCAGAAAGGCATTTAACGCTGTGGTGGGGAAAGGAGAGCACCCCCTACTGAACCAGTAACTCCTATTGCACATACGTGTTCCATCTGAGTTCTGACCCCATCCAAATTTGCTTGGCTTAAGAACAAATAAAATCACAGTCCACCTCCCTGTCTGCAAGGCTTCTGTAGACAAATGTTTTCAGAGCTGAGTTTGAAGCAGGGGTACAGATGGGATATTGGTGTAGATTTGGGCAAATATATACAGACTCTTATGAGTACAGCACTGACCTTCTTGCCAATTAGATGTTCCAGCACCTTATGCAGAAGAGAAAGCACATCCAGTGGACCTTCGGCCCCCTGGTCTCTACCTTGTATGATCTCACAGAGATTGACTCATGGGGAGATGACCAGTCTCTCTTGGAACTCATTGTTACCACCAAGAAAAGAGAGGTATGTTGGTGTGATAAATGGAGGGAGTGTCTGTTTGTACCACTTCTGAGTTGTGGATGACTTTATGGAAGTGTACTTTGAAATTGCTGTGTCATGGAAAGCCTGTATAGATGTAGATCCCCCAAGAGCTAGCAGGGCTCTGGCATGTTTCTCTGCTAGGCCAGACACAATGGTGAATGATCAGCACTCAAAATAAAGCACCTTGGCAATAGGTTTGCACTCCATGGGAGAGGAGGCTTTCTGCTCGTGTCTGAAGGGAGGGGGTTTGGGAATAATGGAAGATTACCAGAAAGCAGAACAAAAGACGCAGCTGACCCTGCAGGAATCCAAAGGAACAGCACAGGGAGGAAGAGGAGAAGACAGTCTTTTTGCAGCAAAGTAGAATGAGAGAGGTTGCTGCAAAGATAGGACAACAATGGTCTGGATGACTGACCTGCCTGACTGACAGAACACAATAGATCTCTCAAGGACTCCCAAAGGAAGGGTGAGGTTTGTGGGAGGGGTATTATGTTTAAGATGTTTTATTGCGTGGTACCCTCCTGTGATTCGTCCATTAAGCAAAGAGCATCAATTTGGTAGACTGAACAAAGTGTGCATGTGTGTACTTGGTGACTGTTTCACAATTACTGCATGCCCCTGAGGGAGTTAAACTGTAAACCAGATGTTTCAGAGGAGTAGCTGCTTTAGTCTGTAACTGGAAAAGAACTTAAAAAACAGTGCGTAGTCCTGTAGCCCCTTAGGGTATGTCTAGACTACGTGGCTCTGTTGACGGAGACATGTAAACTAGTTTACCCGACATAGTCAATGAAGTGGGGATTTAAATAATCCCCACTTCATTAAAATAAAAATGGCCACCATGCTGTGCCGATGATCAGCTGATCCGGCACTGCGCGGAAGTCTAGACGCGGATCGGTCGACAAGGGAAGCCTTTGTCGACCGCTCCCTTACGCCTCGTGAAACAAGGTTTACAGGAGCGGTCGACAAAGGCTTCCCTTGTCGACCGATCCACATCGAGGGTATGTCTACACTACAATGTTAGTTCGAACTAACGGACGTTAGTTCGAACTAACATTCATAGGCGCTACACTAGCGCTCCGCTAGTTCGAATTTGAATCGAACTAGCGGAGCGCTTAGTTCGAACTAGGTAAACCTCATTTTATGAGGATTAAGCCTAGTTCGAACTAGCTAGTTCGAATTAAGGGGTGTGTAGACCCTTAATTCGAACTAGTGGGAGGCTAGCCCTCCCCACTCTGGCCAACACCAGGGAAACTCTATGCCCCCCTCCCGGCCCCGGACCCCTTAAAGGGGCACGGGCTGGCTACGGTGCCCGTGCCAGGTGCAAACCTGCCAGCATCCAGCCAGCAGACCCTGCACCTGGCACAGCACAGAGCCACCCACCCGATGTCCCCCAAACCACCCCCTCTTCCCGAGACCAGGCTGGCGGCTCCCGGGAGCTTGCCCTGGACCGCAAGAGGCGGGCACCTTCCTGGGCTAGTGCGGACATCGTGGACCTCGTCCACGATCTCTGCACTAGGCACAGGAAAGTGGCCGTCTAGGGCAGGAGAGCTGCCAGCCTGGCCACCCAGGAGCAGGTGTGCATGAAAATCAAGAGGGGCCACTGAGACTCCTGACCCTGAGCCCTGAGCTTACAATGGCCATCCTGGGTCAGACCAAAGGTCCATCTAGCCCAGTAGCCTGTGTGCCGACAGCGGCCAACCCTAGGGACCCTGGAGGGGATGGACCGAAGACAGTGACCAAGCCATTTGTCTCGTGCCATCCCTCTCCAGCCTTCCACAAACTTTGGGCAGGGACACCACTCCTACCCCCTGGCTAAGACTACTCCATGGACCCAACCTCCATGACTTGATCTCACTTCCCTTTCACCTCTGTTCTAGTTGTAGCCTTCACAGTCTCCTGCAGCAAGGAGTTCCACAGGTTGACTATTTGCTTTCTGAAGAACAACTTTCTCTTACTAGTTTCAAGCCTGCTACCCATTGCTTTCCTTTGGTGTCCTCTAGTCCTTCTTTATGGGAACTCATGAAGAACTTTTCTGAATGCACCCTCTCCACCCAACCCCTGCTTTTAGAGACCTCTATTCTGTCCCCCCTCCGTCTCTTCTTTTCTAAGCTGAACAGCCCAGTCTCTGTAGCCTCTCTTCATCTGGGACCTGTTCCCAACCCCTGATCATGTTAGTTGCCCTCCCCTCTCCCAGCCTTTCTCTTCCCCTCTCCCACCTCCTTTTCCCAGTCTCCCCCAGTTTTGTTCAATAAAGACAGAGTCAATGTTGGAAGAAACGTTATCTTTATTTTGTACATCAATAAGAAGGGGGGCTAGGGAAGGGTAAGTGGAAGGAGGTGAGGGAGGAATGGGGTACGAGCCCCCGATGGGGAGGACTGGGCTGGCTCTGCGGGCTTCTGGGGGTGGAAGCTCTCCTGCAGCCCCCCAATTGCCCCCTCTCCCCAGATGGCAGCCTGCGGCAAGTGCAGCCGGTCTGATGGCCGAGTGGTGTGATGTGCCCAGTGTGGGCACTCCGGGCACTCCAAGCCAGGACTGGTTTTCAAGCGGGGCACCCCTTAGAACTGTCTGTCCGGGGTGGGGGTCGGGACCCTTTAAGCGCAGCTCTCGGCTAGCCTGAGACAGCATCTCCACGCTCTAAGTCCTCCTCTGATGCCCTGCCGGCACTGCTTCCGGCCATCCTTAAGCCCTGTTCAGAGTCCACTCAATGTGGACTTGCTAGTTCGAATTAGCAAAACGCTAATTCGAACTAGTTTTTAGTTCTAGACGTGTTAGTTCGAATTAGCTTAGTTCGAATTAACTAATTCGAACTAAGTTAGTTTGAACTAGCGCTGTAGTGTAGACGTACCCCTAGACTGCTGCGCTGTTCCGGATCAGCTGATTGGTGTCTCAGCGCAGTGGCCATTTTTATTTTAATGAAGTGGGAATTATTTAAATCCCCGCTTCATTCACTGTCAGGTAAACTAGTTTACATGGCTCTGTAGACAGAGCCATGTAATCTAGACATACCTTAGACTAACAAAATACATAGATGGGATCATGAGCTTTCTGGGCACACCCAGTTCTTCATACTTGGTGTGTGGAGTGCAGGGAGAGGGTGTGTTTGAATACTGCAGAGTCAGAAGGACCCCGCTCTGGATACAGCGCTGCTAGGAGGAGGTTGCCAAGTAGAAGGTCTGTCCCTGCAAGTGTGCTTAGAGATCCAGAGGCTGGAAATCATTGCCATTCCATGAGACCAAGAATGCAGAGACCAGGAAGGGGAGCTCACTGGGCTCTGCAACAGTTGGCAAGTCAAATTGTTGATCTATAACCACCCTCATAAGAAGAAATTATGCCAATATTCTAGAGTTAAGAGTCTGAAGTATCACAGCTTTCTGTGTAGGGACACTACAGGGTGTGGATTATGAGTGTAAGATATGATGGTATTTGCATGTGGGCATCAACCTATCATAAGAAGAGGCTGTTATTTCTAGCAGGCCTGTGATCTTTGTCTCCTTGCTTCTCTTCTGATCTTGCTCTTATTTCCTCTTGGCTATTGGCATGGCAAGGTATCTGGGGCTATGTCTACACTCGCGGCTTCTTGCGCAAGTAGTATGCAAATGAGGCTAAGCGTGGAATATTGTCGAGCCTCATTTGCATACCTAATGAGCCACCATTTTTTCAGAAGAGGCTCTTGCATAAGAAGGAGCGACTACACGGCCCCTTCTTGCGCAAGAAAAACCCTCTTGCGCAATGCCGTTACACCTATTACTTTTCAGGAAGAACAGCATTGCGCAAGAAGGCTTTTCTGCGCAAGAAGTGGCAGTGTAGATGCTCTTGAAAAAAATGGTGGCTCAGGTATGCAAATGAGGCTCGGCGATATTCCACGCTTAGCCTCATTTGCATATTACTCGTGCAAGAAGCCGCGAGTGTAGACATAGCCCAGGTGTTTTCACAGTGAATGTTCCAGGTTGTTGGATGGGTTAGTGGCATTAATTTACTTGGTGGGTGTACCAGTGCGTCCCCGGAGTACTTGGGGTTGTCCCCGGGGCTGGCGCGGCACCTCCCGGTGTCCTGGTGCCCCGCTCTCATGTTGGGTCTCGGCTCTCCGCTGCACGTTCAGGCGCTTTGCTTCCGCCTGAGCGTCAGTGTAATTTCCCCACTGCTGGGTGGGGGAAAGGGGGGCCTGGGCCCGCCCTCACTCACGGGCCCCAGCCCAGGGCCCTAAGGACGCGGAACTGACTGACTCCGGTCCGGCTGACGGGGGCTCCTGCCGTAACTTGTCAGCCCGCCAGTTCGAGTGAGCTCTGCCCTGGGCTGCTTCCTTCCCCCCCCCCCCCCCCCGGCATTCCCCACTCGGGGTGTTTACCTTCGGGTTGGCCAACAGCCTGCCGGCCCTGTCGCGCCCCCACCCTTCAGCGACGGAGGGCTGTGCTGGCGTAGCCCGGGTGGGGGCAGGGTCCACGCGCCGGGGAGGTCGCCCGACTCACCCTCTTTCCCAGTTCTACCCCCCCCCGACTCCCGACAGCCCCCGCCGCCCCCTTAATGGCGGCCCTTTTAAACTTCCCACCGGAGGCTCCCCTTCCCCCCCATCAGTGGCCAGGGCGGGATTGGCAGCGCCCGGCTGGTCTCCGGTTGGCCGCCGTCCGCATCCGTCAGGGCGGGGGAACTCCTCCCGCCCTAGCCCCGCCCCTCCTGCCGCACCGCGGCCGCGCACTGGCGGGGCTGCTGGTGTTTCCAGCCCCGGCGCGGCTTGCGTGCAAGCCGCGCACTCTCGGGCTGGCCCCCCCCCCCCGGAGGCCGAGCAGCGCCTGCTCGGCGTCACCCGGGGGCGGGGGGGGGGTCGCCCCGTCACAGTGGGATAGTGGGACAAATTCTGACCTGTTCCTGCAGCCTTTCTCTTCTCATGTCATTTGAATCATCACTCCGGCTGTGTCTACATTGGTGTGATCTTGTGCAAAAGCGGCCGCTTTTGTGCCAAAACTTGCTGCCTGTTTACACTGGCCGCAAGTTCTTGCACAAGAACACTGACGTTCTAATGTATGAAATCAGGGCTTCTTGTGCAAGAACTATGATGCTCCCGCTCAGGAATAAGCCCTCTTCTGCAACTGTTCTTGCGCAAGAGACCAGTGTTAGACAGGCAACATGAATTTCTTGAGCAAGAAAGCCCTATGTTTAAAATGGACATCAGAGCTTTCTTGTGCAAGAGAGTGTCTACACTGGCACGGATGCTCTTGTGCAAAAGCACATGTCTTGCGCAAAAGTACATGCCAGTGTAGATGCTCTCTTCTGGAAGAGTTTTTGCACAAGAACTCTTCCACAAAAGAGTTCTTGCGCAAAATCATGCCAATGTAGACGTAACCTCCATGTTTGGCTGAGAGAAAGGAACAGATATGGGTCCTATTCACATTTTCTTTACCATACTGTAATTGATTTTATGAGCTGTGGTGATTTGGCAGTTTGCTCCTGGAGGTCGGGCTATGTCTACTCTACAGAGGTTTTTTTTCAGAAAAATGGCCATTTTTCAAAAAAAACCTTAAATTACGACCACACTCCAATCATGTTCTTTTGAAAGAAAATCGAAAGAACAGAGGGGGATTTCCAAGAATGGTAATCTTCTTTCTATGAGGAAGAAGCCTTTTTCTTTTGTGGACAGGGAAGAGGGTTTTCTTTTGAAATAAGAGGCCTCCAGGAAATAACACAGGTGTCCTGATGGCCACTCTGTCCAAAGAAATCACAACTCTATGGTTCATGTCTCCTGGCCCCTCTTAAAGCTGCAGGCACTCTGGACAAGCCTTGTGGCAGGAAGCTGGCCTTGGAGAAGCACCCTAGCCGCGTAGCTTTCCCTGCCACAGGCCTGCTCACCCATGGTGGAGCCACAAGCTCCCCGATACCAACCACGCTAGCTACCAGACCCTGGGGTACCTGAAAGCGCGCCAGGATCCATGAAGACCTCATGCGGCAGCATGTCGGGTCCTGCGCGACATGCAGCAGACCCTAACGCAGAAGATCTGGGAGGACGCTGAGTGGTGGAACTGTGTGTGGGACCAACTCATGCAGTGGTACAATAGCATATGTGACATCATGGGTGACCTGATGGCACATCTGGCTGCTGTCACTGCTCCTGCCTACCACCCCTCTCCCCCCCGCCACTATGCCCATTCCCCTGCCCCTCAAGCGATGCCTCTGCTCCTTCTTCAAGCAATGCCCTTGCTCCCTCCCCAAGTGATACCCATGCTCCCTCCCTAAGTGCTGCCTGTGCTTCCTCTCCCTTCCCCCCTGCCATCCCTGACACCGCTCCAGACCCTCCTCCTGCCTACCCTCTGTGGTTCCAGGACCCACCCAACCCCAAGTCCAACGAGGTCCCTGCACCTGAGGTGGCACATCCAGCCACCCCCATGCCACTCTAAGCCCCCCTTCCCCTCCAGATTATGAAGCCTTCCTCTCCCTCCCCAGCTTTTTAAAATGAAAGATCAATACAGAGTTCGTTTTGGTTAAAACCAAACAGGTGTCTTCATTGAGAAGTCAGGGAAGGGGCAAAGGGAGGGGTTGTGGTGTGAAAGAGTGTTGCAAGCCAGAGGCCCATAGGGGGGAGGCCCTGGGGAGAGTTACTAGGGACCTTAAGAGAAACTCTCCCTCAGGGCCTCCCGGATGCACACCCCAGCCTGTTGGGCCTGCTGGGTGGCAGCTGTCCGTGGCTGCTCAAAGGGTCTCCCTTTGTGGCCGGCCTCTGCACCCCACCCCGGGAGGAAGGCCTCCTCTTCCTCTACACAATATTGTGAAGGACACAACATGCCGACACCACCTCAGGAATGTTGTGCTCCCTCACATCCAGTTGAGTCAGGAGGCACCTGAAACATGCCTTGAGGTGACTGAAGGCGCACTCAACCTGGATCTGGGCCCGGTTCAGGTGGGCATTAAATTGGTCACTGCTGGGGTCCAGTCCCGCATGATGCAGAGTGGCATCTGCACATCCCCAACCGCAAAGTCACAGTGGTGGAAGAATGTGCCCACCTCCAGCTTCCCATAGAGGCTGGAGTTCCAAAAAATGCCCTGCCTGACCACCCGACAAAAATGTCTGTGAACTGTCCACGATGGTCGACCAGGGCCTGCAGCACCATTGAGAAGTAGCCCTTGCATTTGATGTACTGGGCTGCTCGATGTTCAGGTGCATGGATCGGGATGTGGTTCCTATCAATCGTTCTTCCGCACTTTGGGAACCCCAGGGCAGCAAATCTGGCCACAATAGGGTCCAGGTCTCCTAGGGGGATGACCCTCCACAGCAGGATGGAGTTGATGGCCCTCATAACCTGCAGAAGGAGACAAACACACAAAACAGAGAATGAGAGAGGGGGTGCCTGAGCATTGGAAGGTGCCCAACTCCTTTCCACTTCCTCCCCGCCAAACGCTCCAAGAGCCACCCCCTATGAGGCCACCCCTCCCCCAGCAGCAGGGCAGTGTGAGGGTGGGATGGCACAACCCCCCAGAAATGGGGCTTTTCCCCATGCCCTCCAACTCCCCTTTTCCCGAGACTTTTCCAGGACCCCCCCCACACACACACACACTCGTGCAGGGATTGCAGCCCGAGAGTGCCTTACCTCCATAATGAGGACCCAGACAGTGGACTTCCCCACGCCCAACTGGTTGCCCACTGTCTGGGATGGTGAACTTTCAGAGGGTGATTGTGACTCGCTTCTCCAGGGGGATGGTGGGCCGCAGGTGGGTGTCACATCATTGGAGGGCAGGGGCAAGCCAGGCACACAGCTCCAAAAAGGTGGCCTTCTGCATGCGGAAATTTTGGAGCCACTGCTGGTCATCCCACCACACCATAACCAGCCAGTCCCACCAATTGTAACTGGCGTCCAGCCTCCAGAAACGCTTCTCCACTCCAACCTTCTCCACAAGGGTGTTGCTCCCACATCCAGAGAGCAGGTCCCCAGAATGAGCTCGGGGTCCAGCTTATGCAAGACCAGCAAGACAGCCAGCACAAAGTGCTGCAGAAACTGCCGCATGGCCATGTGGCGCCATCGCATTCCCAGGGCAGCTCCGTGGCACTAAGACAAAAGCTGTGGCGTTCACAAAAGCTGAGCAGCCAAAGCAGGCACTGAGAGAGCTTTGCTGTCCCTTGGAGCAGTAGGCAAGCAAGCAGCAGAACCAGAGAAATGGCTGCCTTCCAGGGCAGGAGGTGTCCCTTTAAGTGCGTGTCTCTGCAAGGCTCCGGCACCAGCACTTGGAAGCAACTGGTGACTTAAAGCCCTGCCTGAAGTGATTCCGGGTGGCCTTTTATGTGAGAGAGTGTCCAATCAATCTGGATGCTCTCTCTCGAAAAAGCAGATCACTTTTTTGATGTGCTTAGCCACTGTGGATGCTCTCTTGAAGACGAAGTTTTTCGGAAGATCTCTTCCGGAAAAGCTTCTTCCGAAAGACGCCTGCACTTTAGACGTACCTTCAGAGAGGTGCCCTTGAATGAATGAAGTTTGTTGTCTGTCTCACAGGCCCGTCGGATTCTGGATCTGACCCCTGTGAATGAACTGGTGAGCCTGAAGTGGAATAAATATGGACGTCCCTATTTCTGTATCCTGGCCTTTTTCTATGTGCTCTACATGATTTGCTTCACCATGTGCTGTGTCTACCGACCTCTGAAACATCGACAGAGCAACAAAACACACGAAAGGGACAACACTATCTACATCCAGAAACAGCTGCAGGTACATTGTATACACCATTAATGTCCCACAGCTCCTCCCAGCTTTTCAGCCCAAATTTCCCAAAGCACTTTATAGGCTATGAATGCAAAGGAAGACCTTCAGCCATTTACTGACATCTCCCTGCAGCACAGTGCCCCTGAGCATGCTGGGAGGTTGGGCTCAGAACTAACACAGGGAGGAGAGCACCTCCTACTCATAATAATGCATCCTGTTTGTGGTAGGAGTGCCTTAGGGCCGGCAAGAGCAGTACCCCCATTTAGCTGGGCAATGAACCCAAAGAGCTTGCAGTCTGAAGAGACAAGACTGATGCAGTGTAGGGAAAGGGGTAGAACCCCAAGCAGAGTGAACTATGTGATGACATGTGTTAGTCCACTCTTTGGGGTAGGATGGGTTTGCTTAGAAGGGGGTTAGCTACATGGAAAAAAAGGAAGGGGATAAATGGAACAGAGTGGGTGAGGAGAGGATAGGTGGAGAGGTGTGGGCTGGAGCTGAGATAAAGAGACTCCTTTCTTTCCTAGGACTGATTCTTTAGGAGCATGAGGCAAGCCTGACTCCAGCTGGGCTACGTCTAGACTGGCATGATTTTCTGCAAATGCTTTTAATGGAAAAGTTTTCCGTTAAAAGCATTTGTGGAAAAGAGCGTCTAGATTGGCACGGACGCTTTTCCACAAAAGCACTTTTTGCAGAAAAGCGTCCGTGCCAATCTAGACGCGCTTTTCCGCAAAAAAACCCCGATTGCCATTTTCGCGATCAGGGCTTTTTTGCGCAAAACAAATCTGAGCTGTCTACACTGGCCCTTTTGCGCAAAAGGGACTTTTGCCTGAACGGGCGCAGCATAGTATTTCCGCAAGAAGCGCTGATTTCAGACAGTAGGAAGTCAGTGTTCTTGCGGAAATTCAAGTGGCCAGTGTAGACAGCTGGCAAGTTTTTCTGCAAAAGCAGCTGTTTTTGTGGAAAAACTTACCAGTCTAGACGCAGCCCAGTAGCATTCAGTTGGTGCTGCAAGTGCTCAGAACCTGTCAGCATCTTTCCTGATGTGTCCTCAATTAGGCATCCAAAAACTAAGTCACCCAAAGGACGGGGCCTTGTTGGCCCTGGTGTGTGCACTCATCCTGTGTCAGAGTTGGGGATATAAACCAAGTTTCCTGGCTCCTGCTGTCATGCTTAGTCTTTAGACTAACTGCCTGTGCTGGAGACTATGGCATGAGCAATCCTACAGGAAGAATCCCTTTTTACTCTGGCTTGGATGGGGCTTAAGAGTCCCCTCCTGGCCATTCACAGTGTGACAGTGGGTTTGGGTGCTTCTCTATTTTTAGGAATCTTATGTTACTCCTGAGGACAATCTGAGGCTGGTAGGGGAGCTGATCACAGTGATAGGAGCCATGGTAATATTGATCCTTGAGGTAAGTGGACTCAGTATCACTCCATAATGTTTGGTGCATGTGTGAACTGACTGAGCCCTAATTTGAACAGTGTATTCTTTTTAGATTCCAGATATCTTCAGAGTTGGCATCACCAAGTACTTTGGACAAACCATCCTAGGAGGGCCATTCCACGTCATCATGTGAGGCTCCACCTCCCCTTATTTCACACAGAGTCCTTTCTGGTCAGGGTGGGGATAATTATAGAGACTTGGAAGAGACTTGAGAGTTTAGAGATGGGAATGGGAAGCTGAAATGTAATTCTGATCCTCTTAATTCTGCTTCGTCCTCTACAGCATCACCTATGCCTGTATGATCCTGGTGACCATGGTGATGCGTCTTACCAGCACCACTGGAGAGGTGGTCCCCATGTCCTTTGCCCTGGTGCTGGGCTGGTGCAACGTCATGTACTTCGCACGAGGCTTTCAGATGCTGGGACCCTTCACCATCATGATACAGAAGGTAAGGACAACCCCACCCACTGCATAACTGAGAGAGGGAGAGAGACTGTAATAAAAATATCAGAAAAGATGGATCTGAGAGTGGCAATTATCCAACCATGAGCATCCGCTTGTGCCCAGGGTCATCTCTTGGGCCTCCCAAGAGTTTCTGGCATGGGACAGAAATTACTGGAGCTGGACAAGAATCTCTTTGGCTTTATCTAGCAGGCTGTTTTAAAGGAAAGAGCATGTTACAACAGATAGCATATTTTTTATGCAGCAGGGTGTTGGGATGGAAGTGGTGGAGTGATGCTCTGAACTGACACTAGGAGGAATTTATGAAGGAAATCTTACTCCCAGTCTGAGGGGTCGTGTCTACACTACACCCCTCTGTCGGCAGAGGGATGTAAATGAAGCACTTTGAAAGCACAAATGAAGCGGGGATTTAATATCCCACGCTTCATTTGCATAATCATGTTCTGGTGCTATTTTGAACAAGTGACATTTCGAAACTGAAACCGCAATTTAGATGTGGTTTTTCCAACAATGGGGCAATCGTTCAAAAAATCGCCCCGTTGTTGAAAAAAACGTGTCTAAACTGTGGCTTCAGTTTAGAAATGGCACTTGTTCGAAACAGCACCATGACATGATTATGCAAATGAAGCATGGGATATGTAAATCCGCACTTAATTTGCACTCGCGAAGTGCTTCATTGACATCCAGCTACTGACAGAGGGGTATAGTGTAGACGTAATCAGGGTGTGCGCGGACCATCAGACACTAGTCAGACAAGAGAGAGGAGAATGAGGAGAAGCTTTAGGTGAATGGGTGCTTGAGGCTAGGGAATGGGAACAGAAATGGGAATGAGGTGGATGTTTTTAGTGGGTGAAAAGTGAAGTTCTTTTTCATGGACTGAGGGAGGCCACAGTCAGGGCAGGGAATGGTACAATGGACAGTAGTGTCACAGAAGTCACTAACGTGACTCAGAACAAGATTGGTCTCTCATCTCTTGTCATATTGGTGGAGCAGGCTGTAGCATCTAGTTCGATGGATGACACTGCTGGAAAAAATACCGAGACAAGCAATTTAGTACTATTAAAAATTACATGTGTCTGGCCAAGGGGACCAACAGTGCCTTTGACAAGGCAGGTGGGGAGGGGGAGGAGGCTGCTCAAGGCCCCCAGAAGGGTCAGAGCCTCAGGTAGAAGGGGCAGGACAGGGGGTTAGCCTCCCCCTCGCCAGCCCTTCAGGACCACCCAGAGCACACCGTCTGGGCCCAGGGCTCTAGGTGCCACCACCACCACAGTAGCAGTGGCCAGCAGCCACAGGCCATTTGAATTGCTGGGCCTTGGGACAGTTGTCCCCTTTGCCCACCTCCCTGTTGGTGGGCCTGTATCTGCCTAAGATTACCCAGCCGCAGCAATACTACTGTAGGCACAGCTATCAGTCCTTGTATGTCAGCTGAATGGCAGCTGGGCAACCAAGAGGAAATCCCCAATTTCAGTGTCTGATGGTTGATCAAGTATACGATGGAGGTGTCCTGACTTTTCTCTGAAATACCAAATACCAGCCATTCTGTAGCCTGTTTACTACAGTAGTAGGTGAACTAAAACATGTAGCTCAAATTCCCATCCATAAAAGCGCAGCATATTTTCACAACGTATTTTCTGAGGGAAGATCGATTAAGTACATTTTCCAAGCTCTCACAGCAACTCTATTGGGATTAGACATCAGGTCTGTTGACTTCCAGTGCCTGCTATGGCCACTGGAGCAGACTAACCGGAACAGTTATCTGAGCCAATATGACATGAGATACAAGACTGGATGGACCATAGCTCTGATTTGCTATTGTGTGTGGTGAGAGACAAGTTTACATGGACCCAGAAGTGAAAGTAAGCCCTGATACGCAGCTCTGGCAAGAGCTAGCTGAGCTGTGGTAAAAGCCAGCAGGAAGCTACTGAAAGAGCTCGCAGAGACCTGGGTTGCAATAGGACAGTACCTCTAAGAAACTGTAAGTTACCTTCACTGCTGCATGGACCAGTTAGACAACAAAGCTTCAGGCTACAGCTAGACTGCAGGCTTCTTTCGGAAGAAGGTTTTTCTGAAGAGATCTCCCAGAAAAACTTCTTCCAAAAGAGAGCATCTACACAGCTAAAGCCCAACAAAAAAGCGATCTGCTTTTTTGAAGGCTAGCAGATAGCGTCCATTCAGTGTGAACGCTATCTCGCATTTCAGTGTGATTACTGTGGATGGAGAGGCCACCAGGGTACCTGTGCTTTTTTCTGGAGGACTCTTCTTTCAAAAAAAAAAAAAAAACTCTCTTTTGTATCCACACACGCCTTTTTCCGAAAACGCTTTTTTGGAAAAAGGCTTCTTCCTCGCAGAGTGAGGTTTACTGCTGCTGGAAAAACCCCTCTGTTCTTTTGACTTTCTGTTAAAATAACACAATAGCAGTGTGGATGTAAGTATTGTTTTCTGGAAAAACTCTGCAGTGTAGATACACCATCAGCTATAGGGCTGTCTTTGTGACAGCAGGGTCTCATGGCAGCTGGTTTTGTTTTGTCTGCAGATGATATTTGGAGATCTTATGCGCTTTTGCTGGCTCATGGCAGTGGTGATACTTGGCTTTGCATCAGGTGGGTATGATGCTGTACACAGTATCTATGGGTGCCATAAGACCAGTTAAAAGGCAGCAGGGGCTCAATGGATACCCGCCCAGGCACCATGTCTTGCACATCCATTCCCAGAATATTAGGGTTTTATGGAACAGCTCTTTGGAAAGGAGGCATTCAGCTCTCTAGCTCCTTCATAGCTTATTTTAGAACACATCACACTCCCAGCCTTCCCTGTGCTATGTTTCCTCCACACGGCTGGACTTGAATTGCCAGTTCCATTTTCCCTCTTTTCCCTTCCCTTTCCTCTTGGCCCTTGATATTCACAATTCAAGTCTCCTCCTCCTCCTGCCTTTTTCTCTCTTCCTAACAAATTGTCCCAATTGACCTTTCTCTCAGTATCACCTCTCATTCGCAGATTGACACAGCTGCCTATGAAGTTATTGATTAAGCTGTTTGGGGACCTCAGCAGCCTGGGGAATAGGTGGGGGGAAATACTGGGGACTGCTAGGCACTTCTGAAGAAATACCAATACCCCATGGAGAGGAGGAGCCCACCTTCCTACTGCAAATGGGTTGGGGTAGAACTTCGTTAGTCACTCTTCCTCCAGAATTTCCAGTGTTGTGTGAGCAATGCAGTGTGCTCTTGCTCCAACTAGCATATGGTTGGGGATGGAGGAGGGGAGGGGCGAGACCTCTAGCTGCCCCCTCTGCAGTTTGGCAAGGGGACACAGCTCCATCAGCCAACCTTGGCCTATAGAGGCCTCTCCATCCTGCAGCAGGTCCAGGAAGGCAGACTTTGGCAGCTGTCTGCAGCCTAAGCTACCCTCTCTGGCCTGCAGCCTGTTCGCAGTGTACCGGGGGAAGCTTTGGAGGATGGCCCTGGACTCCAACAGCCATCCCTGGCCTGCTGCTAGTCTGGGGAAGAGTGAGGCCTCCTGCTGCCCCCCTCCAGCCTGCAGCAGGACAGGGTTGGTGTCAAGGCTTCCAGTGGCCTGCTCCCGGTATGCAGCTGTCCCTCTCCCCACTCTGCAGCTTGTCCCGGGACAGGGACAATCTCTGGTGCCCCTCCCTATCCTGCACCTGGTCCCTGGGTTGGAACAAGTCTTCAGAGTCCTGGCCTAGCCTCCAATTGCCTGTCCTACAGCTTACAGCTGGTCCAGGGATGGCAAAGCCTTAAGCTGCTCCCTCCTGGCCCTGCAGCTGGTATTGGAGGGCTGAGAGCTCCAGAACCCCTTCCTGGCCTGCAGCTGGTCTGGATGGGGGGAAAGGCCTCCTGTGCCCCCCCCTCCACTCTGTAGCTGGTCTGGGGCATGCTTTCTGGCCCCTAGGGTGATTCTGGGGGATCCAAGGCAGAGAGGTTGGTGGGCAACATAGTTGGGGGGCCAGGGCTGGACTCCGCGCAATCTGACACTCTTTGGGGAAGGGGAGCCACTTGTTCTGGTGGCTGGTCATGTGGAGTTCTATTCTCAGCTGGCCAGTCTCCTGCTGGTTCAGCTGCTCCCTGTGGGCTCTCTTTAATATAGTATCCCCCATGCTCACTGCCCCCAGTGGTCATTCTGCAGTACCACATCCCTCCTCTCTGCCCTATGCCTTTCCATGTTCTAGAAAACATTCTCATTCGGGGCACTTCTCATTTCCTGGCACAACCAAACCCTGCCCTGGCTTTAAGTTACAATAAGAAGAAGCTGCCTACTACATTTGGTGGCCGTAGCTCTTTCAGTTTAGAAAGAGTTCTTGAATAAATGGACTCTCAGACAGACTCACATAT
The DNA here is from genome assembly GCF_052426305.1 of Pelodiscus sinensis. Taxonomy (NCBI): domain Eukaryota; kingdom Metazoa; phylum Chordata; order Testudines; family Trionychidae; genus Pelodiscus; species Pelodiscus sinensis. Next base: position 141,611,192 of record NC_143052.1, on the reverse strand, counting down.
AGAGGGACTCACAATCTCTCTGATATATGTATAGAGAGAGGTATTGTTGTTTCAGGTGATGGCAGAATGGTGAAGGGCAGAGCAGTGAAAGCACAGAGGCTTCTTCTCTTATTTTCTCTCTCTTTCTCTCTACACTAGCATTTTACGTCATCTTCCAGACTGAAAACCCTGATGAACTGGGCCACTTCTATAACTACCCCATGGCTCTCTTCAGCACTTTCGAACTCTTCCTCACCATCATTGATGGGCCTGCCAATTACGAAGTGGACCTGCCCTTCATGTATGGCATCACCTACTCCGCCTTTGCCGTCATCGCCACCCTGCTCATGCTCAACCTGCTCATTGCCATGATGGGCGACACTCACTGGCGCGTGGCCCATGAGCGGGACGAGCTTTGGAGAGCGCAGGTGAGGGAGCTGCCCAGCCACATGCGAAGGGGCCTCACTGGATGGACTCACTCTGAAATTAGGAGACGGCTTGGTCAGGGGCTCCCATTGTAGCATGTGTGTAGTCCCTGACTGATGGCCACAGAGCCTGAATTTCTTCTCACCTTGAGGAGACTTGTGGGTTCGTTTAGTGCAGGGAGAGTTGAGCTCTTGGCAGTGGAAGGCATGTATGTGTTTGGGGGAGCGCCAAAAATGAAATACCATGGAAAAGGGTTTTATTTCAGTCCAGGAAGTCCAGATGAATGAGAGCTGCCAGCCCCATAGCATAGGAGTGAGGTATTTCATTCCTGTCTGTGAGAAGTATAGATTCCATCTATGCCCCCCTTGATTTTCTACTGCTGGTTCTACCCACTTCTCTGTACCCAGGTCTCTGTACCTCTTGTCTTGTCAACACCTTTTCTGTGTTTTGAAGATTGTTGCCACTACTGTCATGCTGGAACGGAAACTCCCACAATGCCTCTGGCCTCGCTCTGGGATCTGTGGGAAGGAGTATGGCTTGGGGGACAGCTGGTACCTCAGGTGAGTTCTAATGGTCTTGCTCACATGTTGACTAAATCTGGTAGATTTTATTGTGTAAACCTGTCAGAGAAGAAGATGATGTTGCTCCACTTTGTTCTGACAGAGCAGTCCCCTATCAAAGGGAGCCATTTCATGTGGAAATGGGCTGGGCTCTGCAACCTGAGAATGAGCAAGACTCATGGAACAATTATAGGAATTGGAGATGGAAACGGTCTATAGACTCACACCTAGTCTAGCTTCCATCCACCCAGTGCAGTCTGTCTTCTATTGATGAGTAGTCCAGCTTATAAATGACTCAAGTAATAAAAGTTTAGAGGTGGAAACAACAGGGGTGATGATGTGGCTGATGTCTGCTAGAGGCCACTGGATCAGGTGGATGAGGTAGATGAGGCTTTCTTCAGACAACTGAGAAAAGCTTCCAGATCACAGGCCCTGGTTCTCATGAGGAACTTTAATCACCCAGGGTATGTCTACACTTGCAGCCTATTTCGGAATAGGGCTGCAAATGTAGGCATTTGGAATTGCAAATCAAGCCCAGGATTTAAATATCCTGAGCCTGATTTGCATCGTCCCAGCCGGGTGCCATTTTTTGAAATTTACAAGCCCGGAATAACTGCCCGCGTCTACATGCGGCGGTGAAACAGGCATTCGAAATAAAACCCTATTTCGAACTCCCTGTTAAACATCATTGCAGGTTTAACAGGGGATTTGATACCAACTTTTAACTTCCTGAAGGGAAGCTTCAAAGAGGATGGAGAGAGGCTGTTCTCAGTAGTGACAGATGGCAGAACAAGGAGCAATGGTCTCAAGTTACAGTGGGGAAGGTCCAGGTTGGATATTAGGAAAAACTATTTCACTAGGAGGGTGGTGAAGTACGGGGATGGATTACCCACGGAGGTGCTGGAATCTCCATCCCTAGAGGTTTTTAAGTTTCGGCTTGACAAAATCCTGGCTGGGTTGATTTAGTTGGGATTGGTCCTGCTTTGGGCAGAGGGCTGGACTCAATGACCTCCTGAGGGCTCTTCCAGCCCAAGGAATGTCCACATTGCAATTGTGATCTTCCACAAGATGACTGAAAGAACAGAGGGGTTTTTCCAGCACAGGTAATCCTCATTCTATGAGAGAGAAGCCTTTTTGCGAAAGAGCTCTCCTTATCCAGGTCATTAATAAAAATGTTGAACAAAATCATCCCTAGAACCCATCCTTGGGGCACTCCGCTTGAAACCGACCGCCAACCAGACATCGAGCCATTGATCACTACCCTTTGAGCCTGACAATCTAGCAGCTTTCTATCCACCTTACAGTCCATTTAGCCAATCCAAACCTCTTTATCTTTCTAGCAAGAATACTATGGAACAAAAAAATTAATTTGACATTGAGAGCCTTTGTTTCTGGTGGGATAGAAAAAGCCGAGGTTGACTCTCAGGGCCAGATTTTTCAATATATTTAGGGGCCTTAAGATTCAGGTACGGTATTCAAAAAAGCTTAGGTGCCCAATACTGAAAAATTATGCATTTGAAAATCCTATTAAGTTGTTGCTTGCATCTTTAGGCCCCCAGAGATTTTGACAAAGCTGGCCATTAGATTCAGCCAAGTTAGTCTGTAACTGGAAAAACTTAAACTATGAATAGTTGTGCAGCACCTTTAAGACTAACAAAACCTGTAGATGATGTCATGAGCTTTTGTGGGTGCAACCCACCTCTTCAGATGTTGTTGTACCCATGAAACCTTATGACACCATCTACATGTTTTTGTCTTTAAGGTGCTTCTAGACTATTCGTTGTTTTTTAAGTTTATCCCTTTATTTGTACACTTGAGTGCATTTGATCAGGAGTCATAGAGGCCCATGTTTCGGAACAGAACTGCTCTTAGGAGGAATAGCCATTTGTCATTCTAGATGCTGACATTAGGCTCACTCCAAACTGTGCTGCACAAGTTCCAAACAAACTATAGGGTCTGCCAGGTTAGGAGCAGTATCTGCAGTTAGGTTTGTTAAATAAAAGCTCACCCTGGGCACTCATCTTCATTTCTTCAAGAGTCAGGAAGAATTTCCCCTCCTAGTATTGTACAGCTCTGTCAGGAGCGCCTTGGGATGTGATCCAGCATTAGCCACAGAGAGAAGTGAGCCACTGGGCTTTTCCAGCACACTTAGGTCTAGTAGCTTTCTTTTTGCACTGCATACACCAGAGCACAAGGGGGAGTAATTTCTCCCTGCTGTCCAAGAGCAGCAGGGGCATGACCCAAATAAATGAGCACAGAGATTTCACATCAGCTTCATGCAGCAATTAAAACAACACTAAAGCAGAACAGCTTCATGTTCAGAGCACAGTGACCCCCCTGTGCGCCGGAGCATAGTGTGAAACTGGGGGGAAGGTGCTGGGCTGGAAGAGGGCAGTGAGAAGGGCAGGAGTCCTAGTCAGGACAGCAGAAGAGGGTGAGGAGTTGGGGGGCAGCAGGCACCAGGGGAGCTGATGGAGCAAGGGGAGACAGGGCAGCAGAGGGAAAAGGTAGAGATTTATAAGATATTTATTAATAACTTGGGTGCCACAGTGGCACATCCAAACAAGCCACATGAATTCAGTACTGGTGCACAACACAAAATTCATTCTGCTCATGGGAGGAAACTCTTAGAGGGAACACTCCCCGCCTCCCCCCCCCCCCCCAGCCTCTCCGCCCCCGAGTTAATATCACACACATTGGGTTAGTGCAATTGCAGGATAGTTGCATAAGGGGGGGTTTGGTGGGGGCCAAACTAATCCCTATTGGTAGGAGGATGGTGGGAAAAGTCCTTAGAGGGGTCACGTGACCCCTCTTACTTCTGGTCATGTGTCCATCTTGCCCCAAGAGTGTTACCTCCAGAGGTGTGGTTAATGGAGGTCAGGGGTATGGCTAATTGGGGTCAAAGAGTACATTTAAAAAAAAATCTTTGATGTGAAAAAGTGGGCCATTCTCAACCCATTTCCCGGGCCTACTTTGATTGCCAGTCTGCCCCTGGGCATGAGGATTTGAGGTAGATCCTGGACTGACTTAAATTCAAAAAGTGATCTTTAAAAAGGTTGGAGACCATTGCTCTAGGCAGACACTAACTAGATTGGCCTCCAGCCCTAATGCAGTGCTCCCACCGTACATTGGCACTATATTATCAAATGAAAAAATCAAGGCTGCCCTGAGGCTGCAGGCCAGGGCATTTGCCCTGTGCCACAGCCGCTGGCACAAAGCCCGGGGCCTGCCTCTGGGATGCTCGGCACACGCGCGGGTCGGTCACGGCTGCTGGCGCACAGCCCAGGGCCCGCCCCCCGGTGTGCACGGCGCACGCGCTGACCAGTCCGGCCCAGCCAGCGCTGCTGGTGCATGTGCCGGGCTGTGCAGGGCCCCGCAGCCGTGAGGGCAAGTGCGCTGCTGTTTGGCGCCGCGGGGCCGGCACTGCGGGAGCCGGGCACGTGCCCCTTACAGCTGCCATCAGGCGCCCCCCGTGGGTTGGCGCCCTGGGCAGCTCCCTGGCTCGCCCATGTCTCCGTCCGGCCTTGCACCTGGGGTTGTAAGAGAGAGACCAATGTCTGCCACTGCTCAGATTGTCACTGCCTTCCTTCCCCTTTAGGAGTAGATACAAAAGCCTAGTAGTGTCCATGGCTCTTTGCCTTGGAACGCTTGTGGGCAGGGCCTTGCCCTAGAGCAGTGGTCCTCAACCTTTCAAGGTTGCCGGGCGCCAGGGGGCGGGGCCGTTCGCCCACCGGGCGCCAGGGGGCGGCCCCCCCCCATAGCCGCATGCCCGGGGGCGGCCCCCCCTCCCCCCATAGCTGCATGCCCGGGGCCGGCGCTCCCCCCGCCATGCGCCCGGTGCCAGGCCAGCCCCGAGCACCTGGCGGGCGCATGGAAATGCCCCCGCAGGCGCCATGGCGCCCGCGGGCACCGTGTTGGGGACCACGGCCCTAGAGGTAAACAAACCTTTGCTTGGGTGAGGCCGTGAGTGCTTACTGACTCAATATCTGCATTGGGGAGGCCAGGGGCACTTGCTGCCTACCCTGCTTTTTGGCAGCAGGATCCAGGAATTGTTAAACAGGCACCGTACCCTCACACAAGAACCTCCGCTGCAGGCGTAAGGAACCCAAGCACGGATAATTATGCAATAGCCCTTAGGGGAATTTCCTTCCTTGAGCCAGCCTGCTGGAATTTGCCTTGGTTTGCAAAGCAGCAGGATTTTATAACCCTTGTGGTATTTTATCCTTGCTAATGGAACTGCGGCTGTTTTCATTACTCACAGAAATGCCAAATGCTTCCCAAATCCTTCTAAAGTCTTTCGTCAATGAAACTTTGTGCAAATGAGTTCCACAGGTGTGAGAAGTGTTGGGTTCGAAAAGCCCCAGAGAGAGGGAAGTCAGGCAATAATTTGCTTTCCAGACCACTCTTGCAGTTGCTGCTACTGCAGGGGAGGCAGAGCATGGCCAGTGCCTACTGCTGGGTGAGAGGTCATCGTGGAACATGAGTGGCAGAGCAGCTCTCCACCTGACTGTTCCCAGTGGCTCAAGTCTCTGACATGCTGTAGAGTAGCTCTTCTGGAGAAAGGGGCAATTGCATTGGAGGGAGAGGACTAGCTGCTGCAGCTTTGTCTGGAAATGGGTGACAGGGGAGGGATCACATGAGGATTATCTGTTGTGTTCCCTCCCTCTGGGGCATCTGGCATTGGCCACTGTCAGCAGACAGGATACTGGGTTAGATGGACCTTTGGTCTGACCCAGTATGGCTGTGCTTATGTTGTTAGCTTCTGCTTTGGCTTGGGGACTGAAGAATGTCAGAGAGGTATTCTAGCACACTGGCCTGACTGCCTTTTTCTCATCTTGCCCACAGGGTGGAAAGCCGATGCGAAGGCAGGCAGCATAAGATGCACCGCTACATGGAAGTACTTAAATCCCAGAACACAGAAGACTTTGACAAGTACTCACAGAACAAACAGGAGCTGGAAGACAAGGACATGGTGGCTCCATACAGGAAGAAGACCCCTTGCAGCACTCCAGCTGTGTCGCCAAGCTTGTCCCGGAGGAGTTCCAACCGAGGCTGGGAGATCCTGAGGCACAGCACCATAGGCCAGCTGCGGCACCCTGCCAATCTTGCCATGGAGGAGGAGGAGGCGGAAGAGGTCTACCATGTCTGAGTGTCCGCTCTTTACAGTGAGCGATCCCTCTCTCGTGTTGTGGCAAAGGCCACATTCTGGCATGGACATCTTGCAATAGTAAATGTCCTATCGCCTGCAATTCCCTGTGGCTCACTCCACAGCAGCTCTTTGTTGGGCTTAATGGAGTGCCCAGTGTGTGAGAGGAGGTGAGAGTGGTCCCCTATCACATGAATGTAAACACACATAAGGAAAAAAATTCCTCTTGCACGATAGTGCATGTTCCCACCAGTCTGGTGGAGGCCGTTGGGATTTGAACTGGATCACTAACTTCTTCCCCATCAACCCAGAGCATTCAAGAGGGAAAATGTCTGATGTGCTGCACATATGGTGGCACTGCTAAAATGTATATTCTAGTGCAAATGTGCACCCGTGTCCTGCAGAGGCAGCGTGTCAGACGAGTCTACTGCCATGGCAGCAGTAGAAACTGAAGAACATCTCCTTATGGTGATGCTTGTGTTTTTGGCACTGAAGGTTCATTCTCGGAGGGTGTAGACTTGACTGGCAAGCTTAGTGTGTGTAAACCTGGTTTGTGTTGTCGTTTGGATTCTCAGCGACCCTTTGAGAGCAACACAGGGATTTTCTAGGCATGGACTTGCTAACTGGTTACAATGCTGATGCTTTTTTATCCTCACTGTCTTTGAGCTGGGGAAGAGGGGTGGAGGCAAGAAATTCACAGGAGCACAAAGAGCCCCTGGATTATTTTATTTAGTTCTATTTACATTTGAATCAGGGCTTTTCTCTCCCACCCTCTCGAAGATAAATTAATATTTTACTACTTCTGTGCATGGAAGGTCTGAACTGTGAATTTTACTTGAAGTAATGTAGCCCTCTCCCTGTAAAAGAATTCTCCCACAGCTTATTTCTGAGTACAACTCTGAGTCTGTTGCTTACCTTTAAAGAAATGGCTCCTGTCCCACTCTCAGCCATGCAGGGTTAATATCTGCAACAGCACTGCCTTTCACACCCCGCCCCCAGGCCTGAGAGTTGGGGAGTGGTTTGCTATGGACTGGTAGGCTATGCTGCAGAGGGGTATGGGTGAGTCAGGACATCTCATCCTGCAGAAGCACCAGAGAAAACTTGTTAGTGCAAGGCCCTTGAGGCGTTCTGCCCACTTGTGCCCCAGGGCTTTTCTAAAGCCCAGAAATCTGAGCTCAGCTTCACCCTAACATAGATCTACACAGGGGCATACACCTACCTTCTCTTTGCTCCCCTTACCCAGGATGAAGATGTGCCAGTGGGCAGGTATTTAGCTATCAGCAGGGGACACAAACCTGTCTCCTCTAGACTTCATCATGCTGAAGTGACTGTTTTCCTTTCAAATAAAGCACTTTATGGTGAGTCCCAAAGTATGTGTTCCCTGGGAGCTCTCCATCCTGTTTAAAGATTAGAGCTGTGATTGGTTGGGACTGTTTACTCCTCTGGTTGTGGGCCATGACTGATTGATCTCAGTTGGTCCCTTCATGATGGTGGTTTATGAATGGTGCTATAGATGGATGTAGATCCATGGTGATCAAGTGACCTGCTTGGAGTTCCATTTCCACCCAATAAAATCCTCTGCACAAGCCTCGTCTCTGGTCTGTATTTATTTCATTTGCTCCTTTGCTTCTGGGGAACAGATGGAGTCAGCAAAGGAAGAACCTTTGCTCAAGAGCTAAGAGCGCAAGGTCACTGTCACCTTCCCCAATGCCCGCAATGGGGTGGGAAGGAAATCAGAAGCCCCTGCTCCTCTGGGATGTTAACTGGTATGGAGCCAGAGCCCAGGTCTCTCCTTCCCAACAGGGTCTGGGATGGAACCAGAACCATCTGTCAGCAGCAACCAGAAAGCTCTGCTCCCCTCCCTTCCTTTCTGATCCCTAGGACCAGAATTCTCTGCTCCTCTCAAGGATGGCAAGAGCACAAGAGGGTGGATTCAGGAATCTCTGCTCAGCCACCCACTCCCAACTCGGGAAATGGAGCAGTGGGGATCCAAGAATTGGCTGTGTCCCTTCCCAGCACCAAGCAGAAGGGGATCTGTTCCCCTCCTGCCCCTGTGACCCTGGTGCAGACTCAAGGACCCACGGTTTCTGCCTGCCACCAAGTGGTGTGCAGCTCTGAGCTCAGTTACCCTCCCTTGCAGCTCTGCCTTGGAACAGGACAGCACAGCAGTAACCGGGTCACTCACCCCATCTCCTGTCACACGTGTCCCCCACCAAGCTGGGAATGGCAGGTGGCAGGCCTGCCCCAAACCCATAGAACTGAGAAAGAACCTCACACACCTTAGCTCCTTTTTTTTTCTTTAGAAAAAAAGGAACATTTCCACTGCCTTTATTTTGCCTGGTTCAGGGTGAAAAATGTCTGTGTGGCTTTGATGGACTCCCAGTGACAGCTCTGTAATGTTTTTGATCTCATCTGCAGGCAGAGAAGAGGCAGCAAGCGTGTTTGATCTGTCCAAACTATCTTCCAGCTCCTCCCCACGTTACAGCAGGTCTCTCTCCCCCCAATCTTTCCCCAGTGTACAAGTTCTGTAGTGTTGCAGTCAAGTTACTGCAAGGGTTTGGTTTGGTGCCATAGGGCATTTAATGCCCTCCCTCTTGCTGCATAAAGTCTCCAGGGATTGCCTCGCTTGCTCCCATTGAGAGTGAAAATCCCTCTGAACTTCCTTCCTGGAGTTTAGAAGTGGAGGAATAGTCTGCACCTCAGACTTCTACTGGCTCAAGCTGGTTCAGGTGAACTCGCATGAGCTGGATGCTGTTGAGAATCTTTTTCTGGTGGCCAACCAGGGTGATCCCAATTCGCTGGATGTCTCTGTGAGTGAAAGAGGGCACAGTAAACACGGGACTTCTGCTCTCAACTGGCCCAACCCACCTTCTCTCTGTTACTTCCCTTTTTCAGGCCCTGTCTTCACTGTCACCCAGTTTCAACCCAACTTGTGGCATGGTTGGCTGTAAACATGGTTTATACCACAGCTAACATGATTAGTACCAATGGTGCTGTCACAGGCCTAGCTGTCTCTCCATATCCCAAGCAGCAGTGTTTCCCTTTGAAGACAGACCTTCTCTGCTCCCAACTATGCCTGTGTGACTGGTCTGGCTAATCCTCTTCCTCCCCCACCCTCAGTGTGGAAGGACACCACAAAGCGTACCTCCCCATGTGCTGCTGCTGTTTCTCTGTGTGCATGCCCTCCTGAGGCCTCCTCTCCTTCTGGAGGACCAGGGAAGAGTAGCCCATGCTTTCCCACAATGCACTGATGCAGGGGTGTAGCTGCAAATGCACAAACATGCTCCACACACACTAATGATGTGTGGACAAAACTCCATTGTGTGCATTTTGTGTGTTGGGGGGGGGGGGGAGGAATCAGAGCTGGTTACAAACACCAGTTGTACGTCAAGTGTAGAAAGGGCATAACGGAAACACCCTGTTGACAATTGTCTTGCTCTGAACTGCCCTTCCATTACATCTGTGTGTATCCTCTATATATTCCCTATTCCTTATCTCCTGGCTCCTCTTCCACTCTGGAAGTCTTTCCTTTGGTGGAAACCCTCAGCTCCCAGCATCCTCTGCTCCATCCCCATGTTACTTACTCCAGAGTCATACGGGAGATGACATCAAAGGTGGTCAGTCCAGCCTGGTCAAAGTTCTCCTTGTAGCGACCCATCTTGATGGCATCCAGCCATTCGTGGGCATTGGTGAGTGAGGGGAAGTCCGGGGGTGAGTTGCTCAGCAGGGGCTGGGATGGTCTGCAAAGGAAGAAAGAAGGTAAGTGCTGTAAGTTCATACTATGATGCACTAGACTGGGGGAAAACGAGGAATCCTGTGGCACCTTAAAGATTTATTTGGGCATAAGCTTTTGTGGGCTGAGCCCCCTGTTATCCCTATATCTACACAGACCATACGGCTCGGATTTTCTGGGACAGTTTTGATTTTAAATATTCTGTCCCACTGTCCCCATAAACCATCAAAATGTCCCAGAAATTCCAATATTTCGGCAAATATTTTGTGGTGTAGGGGCAAGAAAGCCCCCAGGCTCCCTGCCAAATCTGGCTTGTGGGGAAGAAGTGACTGGGCACACTGGCTCACCCCCTGCCCCGGATGGGGAAACAGCAGCACAGGGATGTGCTTCCTGGAGGCTTTTCCTTTTGCTCTGGAATTTGTCCAATAGGAGCAGCAAGGGTGGGGCTTAGGACACAGTGTTGGGAGCTGCACAAAAGAAAGTAAGTGGCCCCCTTCCTCTCAGGCCCAGACCCTACAGCCCCAGCCCCCACTCACCGCCCTGCTGAGACCCTGCACGCCTAGCCCCCTCACTCATCGCACCCCCAACCCCTTCACTCACTGCCCTGCCGAGACCCCGCACCCACCCAGTGGTGCAATTCAAATCCATTTCTTAGCAGTAGGGGACCCTGTTAAGAGGGGACCAATGACTCTCTGCATGACTCCTCCTCGCTCCCCAGCCCTGTCCTGCTGTATAGAGAGGCAGCTCCAGTGAAGGGTAGGGATGGGGGTTCCGCTCCTCTTCTCACTGCAGTTCTCAGGAGAGCCCTGACCTGCAGGCTCTCCTCGGACCTGCAGCAGGGAAAGGAGCAGAATGCTGACAGCTCCTCTCTGGTGCAACTGTATTGCCCTAGCCCCCTTGCTGTAGACAGAGATGAAGTTCCAGGGAAGGGCAGGGGGCAGGGGTGTGAGCTGTACAGCTGCACCAGAGAGGAGGTGCAGGGCAGCTGACTCCTTGTGTGTTTTGCCAGTACACTGTACGGGTTATAAATATCTTGCTGGGACAGCACACTGGCTTACTTGCTCTGATGCCCCCACATATACCAACCACAAGGACACTCAGGAGAAAACTGAACACTCCACCAGTGGAGACTGGCTTAGGTTTCAAGGGTAAAAGCTGATAGCACCGTAACTAGGTATATTTGCACCTGGGGCAAAATATTAATTATGCTCCCCTCTCCTTAGGCTAGCACGTGTCATGCTCTCTACTTTTGCAGCTTATTATTTTTACTTATTGCATCTTTGCACCCGTGTCATAACCATGAGGGCTGACCAGCAACTTGGTGACTAAAGACTTAACTATGTCTCCTGTCCCTAGCCAGGTATCTGGTCAGCCAATAAATAATCCAGCCAATATCTGGATTTCAAACTGGGGACAGAGGCAGAGCAGTTTCTTCCAAGCAACAGGGAGATGGGAAGGCCTGTCTCCTCACAATGTGTAAGTAGGGCAAAGTTTAGCTAGTCTGTCAGCTTTTATTTGCTTTCTAGTTTGGGAATGTGTCTGTGCTATTATAAGTGTTTTTTCTCTCTTTTGTAACTAAGTTTTGAGCCCATGGCGGGGGAGGGGGTCCCCCATGAGTACAATAATCGGTGGCTCTTTTTCATCTAGTCACTATGCTTGCAACTATGGTTTTGTTTTTATAGTAAAAGTTTTTCTTTTTCTAATTAACCTGGTATTGGGTCATTTTGGTGTCCTAGTTTTACCTGTAAGGTCTGGCCATCTGGCTGGCTATGGAGTCAGCTACCACAGACTGCAACTTGTTTTTCCCTTTTTTTTTTTTTTCAGGCTCTTTGGGGAAAAGAGCTTGAGGTATCCCTGAGGTTTTAGGGAGGAGGTTTCCCAAGTGATCACTGCCCTGGTTTTCTTGGAGTATTTGGGTGGTGGCAGCAGATATTCCCCAAAATCTGGGTATTAGGCTTTTGGGGGGAAGTTTTTGTACCAAAGCCTTTAGAGACCAGGTTTTGGGGTGTTTTTGCAGGCCCCTACTTCCACATTTGTTGTACCAGAGTGGGAAGCAGCCTTGACAATCCCTGAGCAAATTATGATGCATCCAGGGTGAGCACCCTGTTTGCCCAGCCCTTGTTACAACCCTGAAAGCTATAAACTTCAAACTGCACCATATAATGGAGTGAGAAAATTTGCTTAATCTAGTTGTTACCCAGTCTAATAGGGTTGAAAGTTCAACCCGGGACTTCAACTCACATATGACCAACACCAACTAGCCAATTACAATAGTCAGTGCGGAGCAGGGAGGAAGGAGGACAACAGCAGGACAGCACTGAATAAGGATGGGTACTAATATTCCCCCACCACACTCCAGAACCCCCACAAGCTCCTGCCTGGTATCCAAGCTCTCTCCTGCCAGGATCCCCCATTTCCCTTAAAAGCACCCAATCCAACTCACCCGGCAAAATAGATGACAGTTCTCTCCCCTTTGCATTCCACCCTGGAGCACTCTGGATAAGCATCCCCAGTTGCCCCAGGCCCTCTGGATCCTGCCTCACTGGCTGGGTGAGGATCCCTTGGAGCTGGGGGTTCTTTCCAAGAGCAAGGAAAAGGAACTGATAAAGTTACTCCCTGGGTCTCCCCAGTTGTGGGCTAGCTCTCCCTAGCTGAGCTGCTCCCCTTAGAACAGACAGCACTGACCGTGTGCGTGCAGTATGGCCTTTTACGCTCCAACACTTTCCTTCATCAAAAGGAACAAGACTAAGCAGCAGCCAAAGGCTAAAGAAATCACCATTTATAAATGGGATTTGCTGCTTTTCCTGCCCTTTGAATGTATACCAAGGCTAAAAATCTCTTTCTATATTGATGTTGACTGAGAGCAGGACACACTTCTTCCTTCCCCCAGCTTTGCACTGTGCTGTGCCGAGGTTCTATACCCACGGGAAAATCCCTCCTGGCCAGCAGGACGTGTTTCCGTCATCTACTCTGGAGCCATCTAATCCTGACTGCATCTACCCCCAGAGACATCCCCTCTGCTGACCTCCTGCATCTGGCACCAACTGGGTGGGAAATGCAGATGGGAAAATATCAAATGTAAGACAAATTTCTAATTCCAGATTTAAGTAAGGATTTCCTTTTCTCCACAGTTTAGGTCCTCCTTCCTCTGCTCACCCTAATCCCAGCTGTACCTACCCCAGGCATTCCCCTCCCTTCCCCTGACAGCCCCCTCTTCCCGCTCTCCCATAACCCCAGCTGCACCCACCCTAGGGGTTCCCCTCCCTTCCCCTGCCAGCCCCCCCCCACACTTCCTACTCACTCCTAACCCCAGATGTATGCACCCCAGGCATTCCCTTCCCATGCCCTGCTCCCACTTCCAGCTTAGCCCTAACACTAGCTGCCTCACTCCACATTCTCCTCACCGAGATCACCCCTCATCCCAGTTGTAAAGTGCAATAAGCTCTGGTTTAATCTTCGCACGTGTGCCCTTTTTCATTCATAATTGATGCCAGTTCCTCTCCTTCGTGTCATGATCCTGGCCTAGAACCCCCCCTCCCTGCCTTTTGCCCATGCCCCATCTCACCTGCTGCTCCCTGTGCCAGTGGCTTTGAGTGCAGATGGCTTACGGATCATCTTGTCCAGAGCACTAACTATCTGCTCAAATTTGGGCCTCTGGACTCGCTCCTTCTGCCAGCAATCAAGCATGAGTAGGTGCAAGACAGTTGGGCAGTCTGGTGGTGGTGGCAGGCGATAGTCCTGGTCAATAGCATTAATTACCTACAGTAAAGAAAGGAACATGAAACACTGTCTACTGAGAAATATCTGGGCCTTTTACACCTTCAGGAGGAACCTCAGTGAGAGCAGAGACCTGACCAACCAGAACTTACATCCTGATTAGACATGTCCCAGTAAGGCCTCTCGCCATATGACATCACCTCCCACATGACGATGCCGTAGCTCCAGACATCGCTGGAAGATGTGAACTTGCGGTACTGGATGGCTTCAGGAGCAGTCCAGCGGATGGGGATCTTGCCACCCTGAAGAGCAGAGTGAGAGATGCACACAGCAGAGTGCTTGTAAGACATGGAGATTCCAAAGAACAGACTTCAGTGAATGGCTGAGCCCAGATCCCAGATCCCAGTCCAGCCTGGAGCATGTGGTGCCAGGGCAGAACAATATTTGGTTGGTTGTTTATAGGGTAAATTAAAGTTGTGCTCACAACGCCACTTTGTCCCATGGGCATGGATGGGAGCGGAACCTAACTTTTGATAGCTGCAATTCCAATTGTCCAATGGACTTTATTACATAAGGCTGGCTTTTTCACCGCAGTCTAAGGTGCCCAAAGCCTACTGAATATCAATGGGAGCTGGCACAAAGGCCTCAGACTCCTTTGAAAAGCCCAGCATCCAACACTATGGACAAATGCTCTTGGTCTGCAGCTTTTCATCACTTCCTTTTTCAGCCTGTCCTTGCCAACTGCAGATCCCTCCCTCCTGACAAAACAGTCAAAGCCACTCAGGAGCTAGCTCTTGTGCAAAGCACACCCACCTGATCCCCATCTCATCAGCCACCTCCTCTAAACCGTGCACACAGGTCGATAGCTGCAGCCCCTGGCCCAGTCCCACTCTCTTGCAGGGAACTCAGGGGGTGTCCGAGCTCTACATATGCAATGCTTGCTTTGGGTGTTGCTCATAGGTGTCGCACAAGGATTTTGGCAGGCATTTTAGCTGTGGTACGTACGCCCTGCTGCCCAAAGAGAGGCAGGAGGGGAATTCAGTCCTTGGCTCCTCAGTTCTCAGTCTCTCTGTTGAGCTGGCCAGCATAGGAGAAAACTGTTGCCTACTGCAGTTGATGGGGTTTGGAGAGTGGCAGAGCACTGAGTTCACCAGAGCCTTTAGTACTGCTGATTACAGTGCAGTAGTCAGTCATCATCAGTCTGGGACTACACTGTAACTCATGACCTCAGGGTGAAAGGTTCTGTAGCCCATTCCCAATGCCTCCCGCCCTCCCAATCAAAGGCTGAGCTGGAAGTGGTATAATAGAAGTGCAAGGCATTGTACCCCATTCCTGGTATCTCATACCTGAGCTATTGACCATTCTATGGGTAAGAGGAGAACACACAAGACTTAACAGTGTGTATAAGACAGGCTTGTGCAGGGCAGTCCTAACAGAAGCCCCCTTCGCCACCAGTAACTCACCAGGGCTCCAGTATAGGTGGGGTTTGAGGCATCATCTTCCAGAAAACGGGACAAACCAAAGTCAGACACCTTGCACACCAGATTGCTGTTGACCAGGATGTTACGGGCAGCTAGGTCACGATGAACATAGTTCATGTCTGAGAGATAACGCATGCCAGCTGCGATACCCCGCTGCATCCCCACCAACTGCAGCACGCTGAACTGTCCTTCCCGCTGCTGCAGACAGGAGAGACACACACCCAAAGGACTCAGGACTCAGTGGACACAGGAATTGCAACCAGCAGAGAAGAGCAACAACAAGAGAGGGATTGGAGCAGGAAGGGTTAGGTAGTTAAAAGAACAAAATACACCCATGTTCAGGCAAATTTGTGAGAGACAGAACCACCTGTAGGTGCCATACAAGTGTAAACACCCAGGAAGGAGAGGGAATGTCTAGGGCTGTGGATCTCAAAGTTTCATATTGGAGACCCACATCTGAGGATATATCCAATCTTGAGGACACTGCCTCTCTTAGGCTCTTGACTCCTGAACCTAAATCGCCCCTGTAGCAACTAGATGACTTGGCTACAAGAGAAAAGAGCAACCTGCAGTCTTTTCTGCTCTGATCTTTCAGAGCTCTAGTATGGGTCTATATGCTGTATAATCGTCCAATGGCAGAGTCACCTGCAAATCTGCCTGTGATTGAATTAACATAAAAAAAACCCGGGTAAAGAATGAGGTAAAGCAGCTACACGAAGAGCAAAGAAATCCATGTGCAATTCTGTTGTAGTTTAGCCGGTCAGAAAAAGCTCTGAGAACTCTGAGTCCTGAAACAGGCTATAACTAGCAGGAGGTTTTACTGCTTGAAGGCAGAAGGGCTCCATGACAACCTGGGGCTCCATATTCCAACTATAAGTGTCCTATGATGCATAGCTTGAAAACCAGGGGATCTGGGGAACAGGACTAGGAGCAACTGCAGGACAGTAAGGAGGGTGGGGCATTTTAGCTTGGATATCAGGAAATATTTCTGATCAGCGAGATTGTATTGGACTCTGAAATGGTCTGCCCATTGCCAGCTGGGTGACCTGGCCAGTAATGCAAAATTCTCAACACATTAATCCTGGAGATATCCATTGTGTCTCACTAATATCTCTGTCGCATCTCTAAGGAACTGGCCTTGAGACTGGACAAACCCAGAGAGGCAGAGAATGGAGTGATTAAATGACGGAACTGACTGACACACAGAGAGGTTGGAGGATGGGTTGAGGGGGGTCCAGGTTGTGATACCCTGAGGAAGGAATCCAGTGAGCCATTCTCCATGAACTCTGTGACGATCATAACGGGGCGGCTCTTGGTGACCACACCCTCCAGGCGGATGACATTGGGATGTTCAAACTGTCCCATGATGCTGGCTTCACTCAGGAATTCCCGCCGCTGTTCATCTGTGTAACCTGACTTCAGAGTCTTGATGGCCACTGTGTACTCACGCTTCCCTGGGGGTTTCAGGCGCCCAAAGCACACCTCTCCAAACTCTCCTGCCGGGGGGGAGGGGAGGGAAAACACAGCTAGCATGAGGTGGGGAAACACGAGACCCAAGTGAGGAGCCTGGGACAGGGTAGATAAACACCCCAGGAACCAAAGAGGTAGTGATCAGGGTTAGGGTTATGACAAAATTCATGGTGAAAGCTCCAATGTGAATGAGGATAAGTATTAAGGTTTGAAACAGATTGGGGGGGCAAACAAGGATTTGGGGGTGGCCTTTCCAATGCTGCTTTAGACACTGCATTGGGCCAAGGTAGAGGTTACAGTTAAGGTGGATTCTGGTGAGGATGCAGGCTCGCTGCACGGAGATTGTTCCAGGAAGCAGGGAAGGGGCTGGTTGTCAGTGGGGCTAGCTGTTCTATGGGTCAGGACTTAGTCATAGTGGGAGTTGAAGAGCTAGAGGCCACAGGGCAGGGGTTGCCATGCTCTCATTACCTGATCCGATGACCTCCTCAATCTTGACAAATGATACATCAATCTCCTTGGCAAATTCCCTAATAGCCTCATTGGGATCCTCATAAGTTGAAGGGTCAATGTAATACTTCACCCCAAGCCCTGTGAGGAAGAAGAGATGTCCCAGCCATGATCATAACCGAGCTCCAGGGAGGAAAAGATGTGTGTGAGCCCTGAAAAGACTCCCCCTGCTACCTGTCCCTGGTGAACACTTACCCCGTGTACTGATGTACTGCTGTAGGCGGTCTGTATATGGGGTCTCTCGCCTCTTACTGTGGGACACAAAGAAAAGGGGAAATCAAAGCAGGCAGGAGAGGCTGTCCCACTGTGAGGTTAGAATCAGAAGCAGCACAGAAGCCAGTGATGGAAAAAGGTCCCGACCATCTGCTGGTGGCTAATGCAGGGCTGTTTATCCGGGCTAGTTTAAAACAAACCAGAGGTTCAGACTCCCCTGGGAAACTATTCCATTCCTGAATATAATTATCTGGGAAGGTTTCCCCAATATGCTGGCTAAATTTTCCCTTTGTAATTTCATCCCATCACTACAGGTTATTCCTCTCACTACCATTCTAATTCCTTTCCTCCAATGTCTTTCTATTTGTGAGCTATGTTATTCTCCCCTTAAATTTCATTTACCCCAGCTACACAGATTTAGTTCTTTTCAACTCTCCCTTATAATTCTTATAAATTTCTGTCACTCTAGTCTAAACTGCATCCACCTTGACATATATAGTGTGATACCTCAAACTGAACACTGAGATCAGATAGTCAGGGCCTCTCTTCTACGATGTGATGTCGTTGTGCATACAGCTCTCAAAATTGCAACACTCTTTATTGCTGACATATCATATTGTAAAGGCACATCTATTCCCAGCCTCCAGTGTCTCTTCCTACAGCCAGGCTTCACAAGCTCCTGCCTCTTATTCAGTATGTATGTCTCAGGTTACTTTTCTCCAGCCATTCTAGATACATTTTCCAAATTCAATCTTGTTTTTCTAATCTCTCTTTATATTGCTATATAGATTATTTCTCTGTCCTCACTGGCATTCACAGTTACTTCCACTTTAGTATCATCTGTGTATTTCATTTACATGACAAGTTCCTTTAGATCAGAGAAATAAGACCAGGATCCAAACCAAGCCCTGTGGCATCTCAACACTCAGATTCTCAACAACTCAATGCTTTTCTGCTTATCATCACCTTGGCTACGTCTACATTGGCCCCTATTCCGTAATAGGGATGCAAATGTAGCATTTTGGAATAGGCAAATCCGCAGGGGATTTAAGTATCCCCCGCGGGATTTGCATTTTCATGGCTGCCGCTTTTTTCTGGCTTGTAGATAAGCCGGAGAAAAGCGCCAGTCTGGATGCGATCCTCCGGAAAATAAGCTCTTTTCCGGAGGATCTCTTATTCCTTTCAAGTAGGAATAAGAGATCCTCCGGAAAAGAGCTTATTTTCCGGAGGATCGCGTCCAGACTGGCGCTTTCTCCGGCTTATCTACAAGCCGGAAAAAAGCGGCAGCCATGAAAATGCAAATCCCGCGGGGGATACTTAAATCCCCCGCGGATTTGCCTATTCCAAAGTGCTACATTAGCATCCCTATTACGGAACAGGGGCCAATGTAGCCCTTCTGATTACAGTTTTTCAGACAGTTTTCAATCCACATGCCTGTTTCTATCCAATCCAACTAGAATTTGAGATACGATTTCATGAAAGAGAGGGTCTAATTGCTTTACTAGTGTCCAGAGTACAGCATATCTACTACTAGCATCCACTAATTCTGTAATTCTATCAACAAACAACAACCATCAGGTTTGTGTGACATTCCACATTACTCATAACAATGCTTTTTTCTCAGGACTCAGTTACAAATTCACAACTTTCGTGAGTAGTTTTTCTCAAGACCTACTCAGTTATTTTACCATAGATTTAAAATGACATTACAGTGTGATAACTGCCAGCATCATTCCCCAATCTTTACTTTCTTCCCAAGTCCTCTGATACCTCTCCTGTTTCCAAAATAAGTTTATCTGTGTAAGCGACGAGGAGTCCTGTGGCACCTTATAGACTCACAGATTTATTGGAGCATAAGCTTTCGTAGGCAAAGACCCACTTCGTCAGATGCATGTCATGTCATGCATCTGAGGAAGTAGGTCTTTGCCCACGAAAGCTTATGCTCCAATAAATCTGTGAGTCTATAAGGTGCCACAGGACTCCTCGTCTCTTTTACAGATTCAGATTAACATGCCTACCCCTCTGATACTTTATCTGTGTAATTTCCCTTAAAACCCTACACTGCATATTGACAAGACAATATGTGTTAATGTTTCCAAATGTAATATACATTTATAATGTATTTAAATGTTTTAAATAAAATCTAATCTTTTTAATAGCTATTTTGTAAGGTCTTCCTTATTTTCTAAGTGTCCAAACTTAGTTTTCTAACTGAAAGCAGATTTTAAATAATAAGTGCAGGATATCTCAGACATTTCAGTGTCATTAATTTCATCCATTCTCTCATTTAAAGGGGAGTCTTCTTTGCTTATGATATTTCTATTCCTGCAGATGTATTTACAGAGTCATTTTAGCCCACTCCTCAACTCCAGCTTTGGCTAGTTTTAATTCATTCTGCTTTTTGTTTAAAAAAAAATTAAAAAATGCTTTATTGAGTTTGTGCACATAATATCACATATTTCCAATCATAACATAAAATTATAGTTTTAACAGTCTAAAGTTATATCAGACTACAACAGAAACATAACATTTGCCTTTTTTTATCCTTTCCTCCCCAGAAAAAAAAATAACAAAAGAAAAAATATACATGAAAAAGAAAAACAAACATTAAAAAGGGAAAGAGGAAAACAAAAAACAAACCCTAGACTTTGCCTTCTATTTCTTCGATTTCTTCATTCTCTCAAATTTGCTGGTTTGAAATTTTAATTTACAAGTCCATTCTTTACTATGCTGCCTTCAAACAGTTTGTGGTCACTACTTTTAAGCTTCTCTGTTGTTTTCGCTTGAGGCCCATCCAATTCCCAGTGACATCAATGGGAGTTTTTCCAGTGGACTGGACATTAAATGGGAGTGATGGGATAGGAGCCCCCTGAGGGAGGTGCAGAGCAAGATAGGAGCTCAGGAAGGTGTGGATCAATGTTCAGTAGAACTGGCTTTCCCTACGGGTGGTTGGGAGGAGGGGAGAAGCGGTTCCACTGGCTGGGAAAGAGATTCTGGGCATGAGGAGGGCAGGGAATTCACCTCTTGAAGATGATGGCAAGGATGGCAATGGCAGCAATTACCAAGAAGGCCAGACCACCGAGTGCTGAGCCCACAATAAGTGGCAGCCGGTCCTGAACTATTTCTGAGCGCTCACCTGGCAAGGGAAACAAACAGACACACACAGAGGACAAAGGCTGTCAGAGTCTCCTACCATTTCAACCAGCCTCCCCTAGATCTCAAATGAAACTCTTATACCAATTATCTGTTCTATTAATCTCTTCAATCTCTCTGCCTCCACTGCCTCTCCCTGCACATCCCACAGCCCCTCCAATCCCCTTCTCCCTCCCCTTTGCTATGCTCACCTGGATCCACTGACTCCTGAGCAGTTACCCTAGTGTAATCCATCTGGCTCCCTGGGCTTGGTTCCCAGGGTCAGCCTCTATCCTTCCTCCAGCTCACAGAAGTGATGTATGAATGGGACACCCTGACCCAATCCCTTTGATCTAGGCCAGAGCTGTCACAGGTGATATACTTCTCCCTCTGAGAATGGACGGTGAACCTGCCAAAAAGCAGGTTTTGTCTAGATACCCTGGGGCCTGATTTTCACCACACCATTGCAGAGCTTTGTTTGCACACCTCTGTGGTGTGGTACTGGGTTCTGCTACAGTTAGCTCTGTTAACACACTCCAGTCCTGATAGGCAGGTGCACAAGAGTGCAAGGAACTGAGATTGTAGATGTACCAGAAATCTGAGTAACAGGTATGTGCAAGATTGCATACAGGTGCATGAAGTTTGTGTGAGTGCTGATATGAGTTGGTGATCATATACCAATATGTATCTGTGAAGGCCTGGGTCAGCTTGTGCAGGTATCTAAGCATGAAGAAAAGCAGGATACAAATGTATTATGTGAACAGGAATGCAAGGGTGTGAAGATCTGGGAGCATGAGGTAGTGGAAGTGTATATGGATATATGTGACAGTGGGAGGTGTGTGTGTGCAGGTATCAGTTAGAGAGTGCATGCAAGTGCATCACTTACCTCCCACCAGCGTCTGGAAATACATCTTGCCACTATATGGCCCATAACCCACAGCTGTCCTGGCTCGCACCTGGAAGGCATAGATCTTGCCTGGACTCAGGTTTGAGATGGTGGCCATGTTGGTCTCACTGGTCACAGTGAATGAGTTATCTTCATCTTCCGCCTACAACCCAATGGCCAATCAGAGGAGATGTCAAATGTGAAACCCTACCTACAGATGACATTCTTCAGCAACTAATCCTGTGTTCCCTGTTCAATGCCCCTCAATCCCGTCCTGCAGCTGCCTCTCCACCAGTGCCCCTTCAGTCCTGATCTGAAAGGAAGTGAGTAGTAAGGGAAAAGGAAAAGTGTAATTTGGGTAAGAGTAGGGAAGATGAGTGTAAAGGGCTGGGACAAGGGCAGATTTTATAACTTCCTATGCGGCCCTGGTGAGATGCTATTCATCTCAAGAACCTCACAACTTGTCATGGGACATTATTTCATCTGCCCATCAAACTCAGCCACTCCATTCCTAGAATCCATTGCAACAGCGTATGTAGTGCTGGAATTAGCAATACCATTTACAAGACTCCCTTACAGCTGGAGGAAGGACAGACAATGGGAATGGAGAAGGCTATGATTTAGTCACAAGTATTTTTATTAACAGCCATGGGCAGGTCACGGGCAATAAACAAAGATTCACAGCCTGTGACCAGTCCATGACTTATACTAATACTCTGGACTAAATGCTGCTATAGCGGGAGGGCTGGGGGAGCTGCAGCTCAGGGGTGCCCTAGGAATCTCTGATGCTAGCAACATCAGCCGCCAGAGGTCACTGAGTAGTGGCTGGTGCAGCCAGCTCTAGGGCAGCTCCAACAATGGTCAAATATGGCTGGCTTTGGGGCAGTCCAACTAGTTGGCTGTGGAGCTGCTCTAGCAGTGGCTAGAAAGGCTGTCCCCAGGCCTAGCTGCTTGGGCAGTCCTGGGCTCAGCCTCACTGGCTGCTGCAGAAGTCATGGAGGTAACAGAAAGTCATGGAATCCATGACTTCTGTGATCTCTGTGACATACATGGAGCCCTAGGAATTGAGTTCCTGGCATTCATCTGCAGGTTTTTTTTATAGGGAGAGATTTCTCTCCAGGCTTGGATGGAGATGCCAGTATGTCCTATAGGATTTCTTCTGCAAGGGCACAATGGGATTGTTCCTGGAAGAGATGTGTCACAGGAACTCAGGTTCCTTCTGTCACCTTTTAATGTGGCATTCCCAAACTCTTCTGAAAGATCTAATCTCATCCCAGGGATGAACTCCACTGGAGTTCTGCCCTTTGCTGGTCCACACCATCTGGTTCGGTCAGGCTGTGATTCATAACAGGGCGTGTCCTCCTTCACCTTGCTCATTTCAGTTCTCAGCTGTGTTCCCAGTCTAGAGAGATTTCCCATTCCCTACACAGTTCTCCCTTCTCTCTGTTCCCCCACTGATGCTCACAGTCGGGCAGTCTCGTTTCCATTTCCCTCCACTCACCTTGTCGAAATAGCGTAGCAGGTAGTCCAGGATGACCCCATTAGGCTGGTCTGGCTGTGGCCAGGACAGTGTAATGCTGTTGGCAGTGCGGCTCACCTGGTGCATCATTGGAACTGCAGAGGGGACTAGAATGAGAGGGAGAGATGAAAGGAAAAATTTTAAGGGGGAAAGCTTGTTCAGATGACAGACTTTAATTTGAGGTGACGCTATGGGCTTCAGCCCCTCCTTACTTGTCTATGTAGTCTCATCAAGAAGGATCCCAAACTGCTTTACAAATATACTGAAAGACATCCACGGGCAATCTCATTTTACTACTCACTGAAATAGTTACCTCTGTGGTGAAATATAGCAGCTTGTTAACAGTGCACAGCAACCATGTGCAACAAGAAATGAAGAAGAATCCCTTAACCCAGTGAACTGGAGTCAGCAGAATGAAATGTCCCAAAATGGAATTTGGCTAGGACACTCGTGTTAAGACCCCAACTTTTATGTGCTACCATCTCCACAGCTCTGAACTTTATCACAATGCCAGAGTAATAACTTACACTCCTAAAATACCTTTCCTCTGAAGATTTCAAAGGGGGTTTCAAACAGTGTAGTTAAGCCTCCTACCACTCCATGTTTATTATTTTAATAAATCTCAAGATTTATTAAGTCACTCTCATTGGGGTGTTTGTGCCTGGCTATGATTTTGAAACAGATGGGGATGGCAATACTGCTTACTACACTGAAACTCTTTTAAGCAGGGAGAAAGAAAGAAGAAGCTGTCTGGGACAGAATATGATTAATAAATTAGACTGATTTGTCTGACCAGCATACTCCCTTACTTTTAACTTCATCACTCAGATATAGATCCTGTTTAAATACAACAAGTATTATGACATACCAAACACTGGGTGCATGCTTAAGTGTGATGCTAAACTGAGGCTGTGGCCTCCTCTAGAAACAGCTCCTCTAGAAATTACCTCTCCCAGCAAAGAAGTAGGAGCATGGAGGTGAGTAGGGGCCAAAGGTACCAATCTGCCGAATGGGCTAGAAATGGAAATTTATTCCCAATCAGAAATATGTATTTTGAAACTTTTTATCCTGAATTAGTTGAAAACAAACAAACAAAAACAACAATAAAAGAGCTATGTTTTATGATCATGGGTTTTTAGGAAACATCCATTTCTGGAGAATCAAAATGGAAAGTGTTGAGTTGCCTGTCTATTTGCTTTTCTCCCTGTGGTGGAAAGTGAAATTTTCAAGAGTTCCTCTGGCAGGCAAGACAGCGTTATTTTGAATTTCTTATCAGAAAATTCACATTTTTCTGGCAAAACTGAAATTTCTTCATGGAAAAATCTGGTTTTGCAAAAATGACATTTTCTGTTAGAAAATGATTCTGACATTTTTCTGACATAATTCCCAATAAATACTCTTGCTTGCCTTCAAATGTGTGAACACCAAGATGGATGGAAAGAAAACCAGGGACATCTGGCAAAATCGTAAAACTACAGAATCGCTCTTCTCCCTGCCCACCCAAGAGAGAAATACAATTTATGTTGTTTATACATATGCAGCTCAATAAAATTATTGAGGAAGAAACAAATCAAAAAAGCTTAACCAGCTCAGGCAAGTAGGACCCAGTTAAAATAATGTAAGTGAAAACAGATCATGAGCCAAGAGTGAAAACAGTTTACATTTCCTCTGTTCCTTTTATTCTCAAAATGTTATGTCTTTCCTTTTAAATAGTTTTGCTTCATCTGCAGTGAAATGTTGGTAACTGGGAAAGAACTTCTCAACTGTTTTAACTATATACCACCATCATGCAAGACTTTAGAACACAACTAAAGACATGGCTGCAAAGAGAATTTTAGGGAAGTAGACTGTAATTATTTTGGTTGGAATTTGACAAAGAACACCCCCACTTCTTATGCAAAAGACTTTTTCAACTATTTGTAATTGGGCATTTTGATATTACATAGCAGTGTATTTTATATCACCATTTCTATTATGTTTTATAATGAATCTGAACTACTACATTTTAAGGCAAAGAGATATGAAAAAGAGAACTAAAATCATAGAATCACAGAAATATAGGGACCTCAGATAAGGAACCTCAAAAAGGTTCTGGGTGGTGGCAAGCCCTAACAATCCCTAACAGGTGTTTGTTCGACTTGATCATAAAAACATTCAGTGATGGAGATTCCACCAACTCATTTGGAAACTCTTCTAGATCTTAGTTATCTGGATAGTTAGAAAGATTTTTTTCCCTAATATTTAATCCCTCTTACTGCAGATTCAGCCCATTTCTTCTTGTCTTACCTTCAGTGAAGATAAAGAATTACTACTGTCCTCTTTATAACAGCCCATAATATATATGAAGATTGTTACGAAGTCCCACCTCACTCAGTCTTTTCTCAATATG
The DNA here is from genome assembly GCF_052426305.1 of Pelodiscus sinensis. NCBI lineage: Eukaryota > Metazoa > Chordata > Testudines > Trionychidae > Pelodiscus > Pelodiscus sinensis. The sequence goes on along the minus strand of NC_143052.1, from coordinate 141,586,034 downwards.
CTGAGGATTTGTTTAATCATTCCCCGAGGGTCAGGTTTTCTAAACCAGTTATCATTTTTGCTGCTCTTCTCTGGACCTTTGCCAATTTGTGCACATCTTTCTTAAAATATGGTAAAACTTACAAAAAATGAATGGTCTAGCAGCACCTTAAAAACTAACAAGACATGTAGATCAGGGCTAATCAACACACAGCCTAGCAGGCCCTGTGCAGCCTAAAGCCCATTTGTTTGCAGCCTCCTGCAGTGGCTTTGGTTTACGCGGGGCTCAACACGCAGCCCATGGGTGAGATCCTTTGAACATTGGGAACACGCTCCACAACAGCAATTCAATATAATAGTCTTCTGTTTATATGTGTTTTAGTAGTCAAGTTCCTGAACTGTCATTGCTCATTAAAAGTGCCGTCATGTGGGTGGAAATTGGGTAAATATTGCAGAACGGGCTTAAATGGGGCCTGTGTGTTGTGTACTCTTGCCTTAATCCTTGTATTCATGCCCATCAGTGCGAAATAAGCTATTTGCATATATATTTGCATATTTATACAACCACACTTGCAGCCCTCGCCATGTGCTGTGAGTAGGATTGTGACCCCCAGGGCTTCCAAAGTTAAGTAGCCCTGATGTAGATGGTATCATGCACTTTAGTGGGTACAACCCATACCCATGATCCCATCTACATGTTTTCTTAGTCTTTAAAGTGCTGCAGGACCATTCATTGTTTTTAAGTTTTTCCAGTTACAGATTCTCTCAGCTAACCCCCCTGAAGCTTTTAAAATATGGTATTCCATGTCGCAAATACTAAACTTCTGTTAATACACTCCAGAATTATATTAACCTTTTTGCATATGCATCAAACTGTTGACTCATATTCACTTTGTTATGCACTATTACCTCTAGATACTTTACAACACTACTATCTGTACCTAGCTCATTATTCCCAATTTTGTAGCTGTGCATTTGATTTTTCCTTGAAAGTATAGTATTTTCCATGTCCTTACTTGAATTTCATCTTGTTGGCTATAGACTAATTCTCTAATTAGTAAAGGTTGTTTTGAATACTAATCCTGCCCTTTAAGATTATAGCAACCCCTCCTAGGTTGATGTCAACCAAATTCTATAAGCATATTCTCCACTATGTTAGCCGAGTCATTAATGAAACATTGAATAATACCGGAGCTTGTGATGTGAAAGACTAGCCGACACATTAGTCAACTAATCGCTTCTCCCTCCCCTTGCTGCCTCTAGCAGAAAGAGGCAGCAAAGGGGTGGGGGAAGAGGAGGTGGTGCTTCAAAGCAGCAGCTGCCACTTTGAAATGCTACGTGCAGCCCAGGGCTGGCCCAGGCTGCACATGGCATTTCAAAGTAGCAGTGCTGCATGGAGCCCAGGGTCAGCTGGGGATTCCCGCGCTGACTCTGGGCTCCATGCGGCACTGCCGCTTTGAAACGCTGTGGGGAGCTGGCCCCCACTGGCCTTGTGCTCCCCGTATCGTTTTTGCCTTTGAAGTGTAGCAAAAGCTCTGGGCCTGCTGCTACACTTCAAAGGCGGAGGTGCCCTTATCAAGTAATTGAATAGTTGATGCAATTTGTACCAACCATTCGATTAGCCAATTAATCAACATTTTATATCCCTAACCGGAGCGAGGATGTACTCAGGCTGAACCCCATTAGATATGCCATCCCTGTTTGAGAGGGAACAATTGATAACTCCACTTGGAGTATGGTCTTTGAAATAGTTGTTCTTATACTATTTTCAGGTGGGCCACATTTCACTACCATGTTTATGACAATGTCATGAGAGACCATGTTAAAAGTCTTAATAAAATCAAGATATATTACATTTATTGCTTCCCATTATCCACTAGACCAGTAATGAGCTTTCTGTTCTCTTCACTTCTCAAAAGTCTCACACAAACCACAAAGTGAAGTTAAGGTCATGAGTATGCATCAGTAGTAAAATGAATATAGAGCTTCCATCAAGATTTTTTTAGTTAAATAATGCCTTCAATTTTACAAAAACCAGGAACTGCACTTTTTATATAAGGACTCTACTCTATCTTCACACTATACTAGCTCTGCGCCCACAGGGAAGCCAATCTACCACCTTCCCTTCTTTATATGTAAACTATCAAAAATAAGCACCTCAGAACATTGGTTTCATAATGTATTTCTGCACACAGGTCTCCAAAATTAAGTGTGATGGTCTGTCACTGCTCTAAATTTTAGCACTTTTCACATAAGTTTTATCTATGGTGACATGCTATCACTGTGCCTAATGACACTTGCTTAATTGGCTGCCACCTGAAATCATGGGTGCCCTTAACATATCATGAGATCAGGCCCTTAATGAAGAGTAAGAAAGGACTGCCTTGCTACTTGTCTAGACAGGTATATAGAAAATTCTCATACATGTACCATATCTGACAAGAAAGGAAGCTGTGAGGCAACCTAATTGCTACATATATAAAACGGAGGCATTCTGGTTTCTGTGGGTGTGACAAGGCATGCATACGCTGCACGAAGCATGAAAGGGTTAATCCCACACTATGCTTGGAGGAGGAGGAGGTCCTGCCCATTAAACCAGACTGGGCATGCTCCAAATGCTGCATTAGCTCGTTTCCCACCGACCACTGGAAAAGAAAGATGCTTGGTGGAAACTCCATCCTGGGAGCTGCATCATCTTCTGACTGCAGAGACCAGAGAGCCTAAGGCCCAGACTGGAGACTGGTTGCCCCCAGCCAGTTGGCAGAAGTTGGAATTGCAACAAGCAACCTGTGCCAAGGAGCTCGGAGGCCCCAATGATGTCTTGGCTTCAGGATGCACCTCCTCATTGCAGGAGGAGTAACAGTAGTCCAAATTAGGGGCTTTAGTTCGAACTACCTAGCCCGTGCTGCGTGTAGCTGCGGGCAAGGAGTCCAAACTACCGGGCATTTAAAAATGGGGGGGCCAGGAACACGCAAATAAAGCCTGGGATATTTTATTCCCGGGCTTCATTTGCAAGTTCGAATGACTACATTAGCCACCCTAGTTCAAACTAGGGTGGCTAGTGTAGACATACCCCAAGTGATGAAATGAACTGATATCAGTAAATCAGTAAGATACTGTTTAACTGGTTAATAACATTAACTATTTGTTTCCTTTTCAGGATATTAAACTCTCCAGAAGTAAGCAGTAAATCTAGCATGAATTTTGATGGTTTACCTCTGAGTTAAGTTTTGAACTTCATGAAAATGAAAAAAAATGGACAAGGCTACCAAAATGGAGAACTAGGACAATCTCCTGGATTTCTTTCTGCTCCCCTCACTTCCCTCTTAAGTGAGACTCAGACCTCTTGATGTCACACTAAAACTAAGGCAGATTCAAATTCATTCTCTTCTTCAAACTACTTTTTTCAGCCCTCTCAAATTCTCTGTGGTTTATCATATCTGATCACTCCCTCCTCTTCCAGATCTATGACTTTCCTGCTCTTGGCAGTTTCTCTTCCTCTGATATAATGTCACTGGAGATTTGACATACATGTTGATGCCACCTTTGAGCTTCTTTTCTCTGAAGCCTTCTCCATCTCTGACTCCTTCAGCCATAGGGACTGTTCACCCTGTGCAGGCCTCTACATTCATGCTCTCCTTCTCTCCACAGCTGCTTCTAACAGCATCCAATGCTTTAAGAAAACATTTGACTCCATTCTCTAGTCTACAATTTTGATTCTATCTAAACAAATGAATTTCTTATATTATTACCATTGTCAACAACTCTTTTTTCTCAGATCCTTTCCACAAATCTACCAATATCTAACTCTCTTTCGTTCTTGACTTACACTCCCAGCAAACTCATCACTGCATTTCCTTCTCCCAGAAAAAAGCATGAGGAACCTGGTTTTTTTCAAAGTACCTTTCACACATCCTTATCCTGAACAGATTTCAGTCTGGATATAGCATAGGAATGACTTTCCGTTGGGCATTCCTCTGACTGCTGGCCTGTAGGCCTTCACTGCAGGGTTCAACATTGTTCCATCCATCTCCTTGAGTCACCTCCCTAGCTATTCAACTGTCTCAGATTCCCTCCTGTCAGGATGTTGCACATTAAATTCTTCGGATAGATAGTGCTTTAGAAGGACAAAATATTTATTACTGCTCTATGGCCTATTAAGCAGCACCCCTTTTTGGCCCCAGCTATCATTCTATTTGTGTGTGTGTGCAGACTTCTCCTTTATGACGTACCACTAGGTTCCATTCACTACTATTTTCTGTCTCCTTCTACCCTTCTGAGCAGTGTATCTTTGCCTTTATCCAAAATGCCAGGCACTTGGACATGTGAAATATGGCACATGCTTTTTCTGTTGAGTTTGCAGAGACAGCACAGCTCAGAGAGGGAACTGGAGCATATTCCACCTCGTGCATGATCCACAGAATCTTTTCTTAAGTTCCTGTCAGTCACACCTACTGAAGACAACTGAGGCCTAGTCTGTCTGTCTCTGTCTCTCTTGGAACTGCCTGGCTAGCTCTGGCCAGTAGCAGATGAAGAGGCAGGAACCCCCCTAATTGTTCATTAGCCTCAATGGACAATTTTGGAATAATCTGCCCATACAGAAGTTTCTTTCTGATCCTTTCAGATGGACATAGTTGTATGTCCTGAAGCATAAGGACAGATATTCTTTAACTGAAAATGATATTATCTAAATAAATAAATAAATAAATAAATAAATAAAATAACAAATTTAAAAATTATTTCAAGTGATTGGTCTCTGATATATAGAGGCTCCACAGGTTTTTTGCTTGCCATGCATCAGCCTCTCATCTTTCCCTCCTCACAACCTCACCACTAGTCATAGAAAAGTCTTCTGCCCCGCTTCTGCTTCCACCTCTTTATAGCCATCTTAACATCTCAAACCTTGACTGAACATGACTTTTCTACCTTGCCTTATCTCTAAATATTTTCCTCCCTCTCCTAGTTATTCCACTAAGCATGCCATTTTACTCTCCAAACTGTTTGGGAATCATCGCTTGGTAGAAAAAAATCAAGTCAAATTATACTTCACGGATGTAAGTGTGAAGAGCTTTCCTGTGTCATTCCCTTGTGCCTCTACTTTAAATGAATCCCTATCCAGAGGTGGAACATAATCATTGGTTACCATGGACTAAGGATGTTAAATTTAGATTAATCAACTAATCAAATCGTCAATGCAATTTTCATCAACTATTTGATTAGTCAATAGGGGCACCTCCCCCTGCCTGCTCCTGCTCCATTTCAAAGGTGGAAGTGCTGGGGTGAGTACAGGGCCAGCAGGGGACTCAAGCAGTCCCTCACTGGCCCCGCGCGCCCTGCTTTTGAAATGTATAAGAGGCCCCTTTGTACATTTCAAAACCAGGGAGCGCGGGGCCAGCAGGTGATTGCTTGAGTCCCACACTCGCCCCCTGCTCCTGTGGCACTTCTGCTTTTGAAATGTAGCAAGAGCCCGCCCCTTCCCTCTGTCTCTCTCTGATAGAGGCAGCAAGGGGGGGAAGCAACTAGTCAAGTCGATTATCTGATAAGCATATGCTTATTGGAGAGTCAACTAGTCCCTTACATCCCTACCATGGACATGACTGATGTAACAATCATGGGATCCCATCTCTAACAGTGGAGCAGAAAATAGTGAGCCACCAGGTGTAGGCAAGCTCTTAAAGGGACGGTGTCTTAGAAACAGAGAACAAGGGAAATACAGCTAAATGGAGCAGAGAGCAGGAGAGAATACTGTCCTCAGTTCTCCTTGGGCAAGTGGAAGAGGGAAGAGTGGATGTGAGAAACACGTGCACCAGCCATAAAGGGGAATGAGAGAACCTCTGTTTAGTGCAGGGCCAGAATGGAATTACAAAGGCTGCCAGGGCTGGGGATTTTTGCTGGCCACCCGTAATTCAGCAGAGAGGAGAGAAGTGTTACATCCTTCCATTCAAAAATTCTTTGTCTCCCAACTTCTTTATCCTCCCACTTACTCCACCCAGCCTGCTTCCCCGTCTCCCTTGGAATGGAAGAGTGGAGAGTCCATCTGCGTGGAGAACAATAAAAAAGAAAAGCTAAGCTAAAGTGAAAAGCTGCCAAGGGGGCTGAAGGGAGGGGGCAGGAATGAGACAGGCCACGTGACAGAGGAACAGAGGCCTCGTTAGCGTGAGCTGTCACTATGAATCAAGAGTGGCTCATTTCAAGCTCGTTGCTAATGATCTTGGGGAAGAGTAAGGGAAAAAAGGACCCAACCACAGTAACAATCCAGTACATACAGCAGCTCTTGAGAAAAGCCTGTCAGCACAGCTGCTCCTCTGAGACCCTTCTGGAGCCTAAGAGACCAGCCCCATGAAGCCGAGCAGAAAAGGCGGCTGCAGAACAGAGCAGACAGGTCAGGCGTAAGCAAAGGAAGAGCAGAATCTTGGTGATTCAAAGGCAGAGCCTGAAGGAAGAGTTACACTAGATCCCACCACCGCTGACTCCCAAGAAGGAGGGAGGGAGAGCAATGGAGAAATTGTTTGCCCTCCCCCAACTGAACTCAGATATATTACCTGGAACTCTCCTTTCCATGGACCTCATCTCTCCCTGGCTACGTCTACACTGGCATGATTTTCCGAAAATGCTTTTAACGGAAAACTTTTCCGTTAAAAGCATTTTCGGAAAAGCGCGTCTAGATTGGCAGGATGCTTTTCCACAAAAGCACTTTTTGCGGAAAAGTGGCCGTGGCCAATCTAGATGTGCTTTTCCGCAAAAAAGCCCCGATCGCCATTTTCGCCATCGGGGCTTTTTTGCGGAAAACAGTACTGTGCTGTCTACACTGGCCCTTTTGCGCAAAAGTCTTTCGGAAAAAGACTTTTGCCTGAACGGGAGCAGCATAGTATTTCCGGAAAAGCACTGACAATCTTACATGAGATCGTCAGTGCTTTTCCGGAAATTCAAGCGGCCAGTGTAGACAGCTGGCAAGTTTTTCCGGAAAAGCAGATGATTTTCCGGAAAAACTTGCCAGTCTAGACACAGCCCCTGTGTCTGTGCCTAGGGGCATAAAATACCCATGCAGCCACTGTGGCACCACTGTTGGAGGCCTAGGTATCCGACATAATCTCTGCTGATAACTGCTTCCCTGGTGATGGGAGTTAAGGGCAGAAAGTCCCCCACTAGATCCCTTAAACTCTTCAGCACCAGAGGGACAAGGAAGAAATTTACATCCAAGTTTCCCCTCCCCCTTCCTTTCAAAAACCTGGAAGACCCCCAAGCCACACAGGTGACCTGTCACATGTTCACGATACAGCCCTGGCTCACAGGCAGCCTCCTCCCTGCTTGCGCAGAGCATTGTCTACCTGTTCCTATACTCACAGCAAGCCACTCCACAGACATTACAGCAGGAATAGACCTATTAGCACAGCTCATGTCTGGTCCCTAGCCAGGGCAGAGTAGTTCCCTATAGTATGTTCTCTTGGGCTTTGTCCAGGCCTAATTTTACAAGATTTAGACAATCGAGCTTCCACCACTTCTCTGGGGAGTCTAATTAGAGTCTAATTAGGAGTTTAATAGAGCTCAATGGTAGGGAACAGCTCCTAATATTCAATTTAAATTGTTCCTCCTTTTGCTCCATTTCATCCCATTATTTTTTATTATCCCCACAAACCCCAACCCTGAACAGTTTCTCTCCCTCTAGCTCTCGCCCTTGTAGAGTGTTGCCATGTTCCCACCCAATTCTAGCGCTCAATTAGCTGAGCCAGATACATGCATTCAGTTCTCTTAGGCTCCTTTGTAAACAGTCCCTTAACCCTCAACCAGGTACAGCCCGCCTGCAGCAATCCAGCATTCTCCTGATGTTATTGCCATCTCCCCTCAATACACTAGCCTGCTCTCTTCTGCCCATCACACTAAGAGGCTTTGCAAGCCTTCACTCTCCATCTCCAGAGCTGTCCAGACACCCACCTGGTCTCCCAGGGTACTTCTACACTGCATTGTCACCCTGGGACTGTGGAACCCAGGCTCATGAACTTGGTATTTCCCAAGCCCATGCTTGAGAGTCCACATTTCATCGTGAATCTGGGTTTACAATTGCTAGACCTGTTTCACACAGTCATGCTAATGCATCTATACTACACTATACAGACCTTCTCACTCCTATCTATGGCTTGACTTAATCCACATTGCAATATGACATGCTTTGGCTCCAAGTCTCAGTAGGACTTGGGCTCTGGCCCTCCTCCCTTCCCTCGGGACCTGGGTCCTGAGTGCTTGCTAACCTAAGTCAGGCTGATCTGTGTGTGGAGGAAAGTGGTGTTTGGGCTTAAATCTGAGTCAGAACAAGCTTACTGTGCAGCGTAGACATATGCTTAGTTTCTAGCCATGTTGCTTCCAGGATCGTACCCCTCTCATCATTGTTATAATAGATATTTAGATGACAGCCATCAGTGTAACATCTGGGCACCCTGTAAAAGGCAAATACCATTTCCCATGCACAGGGAAATAGCAACCCAGGATCATTCTTTAGCACCATGGCACTGAAGGCTGGAAACAAGGAAACTTTGGTGAATAGAAGAATCCATGACATTTTTTTTAAATAGGGGTATTAACTCCTCTCCCTGAGTCTTGACCAAATTTCAGCTTGTGTCATTGCTTTCTTTCACCCTGGTATTTCCACAGCAGTTGGCCTTGATGTGGTTTCCTTTTTTGCTTACTGACCTGAACAGTTTTGCATCCCAGAGGTGGGTGCACTTCAGTCCTGGATAAAGCCATTCATATATACTGTCTTTTACCATGGTGTGCCTAACTGTCATTTCTTTCTCTTTTGAGACAGACATTAAGGCTATGTCTACACTTGCATGATTTTCCGGAAATGCTTTTAACGGAAAAGTTTTCCGTTAAAAGCATTTTCGGAAAAGCGCGTCTAGATTGGCAGGACGCTTTTCCGGAAAAGCACTTTTTGTGGAAAAGCACTTTTTGTGGAAAAGCGTCCGTGGCCAATCTAGATGTGCTTTTCCGCAAAAAAGCCCCAATCGCCATTTTCGCGATCGGGGCTTTTTTGCGGAAAACAGAACTATGCTGTCTACACTGGCCCTTTCGGGCAAAAGTCTTTCGGAAAAAGACTTTTGCCCAAACGGGAGCAGCATAGTTTTTCCGGAAAAGCACTGATGATTTTACATTAGATCGTCAGTGCTTTTCCGGAAATTCGAGCAGCCAATGTAGACAGCTGGCAAGTTTTTCCGGAAAATCAGATGATTTTCTGGAAAAACTTGCCAGTGTAGACACAGCCTAAGAGTTTGTCTCCACTACACCAGTGATCAATGCTGCAACCATCGATCCACTCACTGGCTGTCAATTTATCATGCCTGCTTAGACAAGATAAATCAATCTCTGAGTGCTCATCTGTCAATGCTGGTACTCCACCAGGCCAAAAAGTAGCCAGAATCAATGGGATAGCCCCAACGACCTTACTGCACACAAGAAACCAAGGAAAATATGTTGACTTCAGTTACGCTATTTGCATATGTGAAGTCACATAGATTAGATCAAAGTGGGGGTTAGTATAGACAAGGCCAAAGACACAGACAAACACAGTTTGTGAATTACTCGATTGATGTTTCTTATGAGTCACACAATATGAACTGAAAATGTAGGCCAGAGAGAGGGAAGAGGATACGAGAGCCTTGAAGAAATATAGGAGGAGAAATACAAGAAAAATAGGAGATGTACCCTTTTTTGAAAGAGGACAAAGGTGGAGAAAGACGCTGAAGAGTGATTTAAGGGAAGAAAAATGAATTAGAGAAAGGAAGGGGGGCAAAGGGAGAACAGAGAAGAGGGAGATGGATGATAAAAAGCCAAGGTATTGTGAAGTGCTTCATCAGCAGCTTGAAACTCGCAAGGCTCCTGCCAAACAGTGACAGTGGCTCCTGTGTCACACAATGAAGCAGCTGCTTCTCTGACCAGTGGAACTACTTTGCTCACTGCTTTTCCCTCTAGACTGGCTCCTGCTTCTGACACTTCTTCGCTCCTCCATGCCCATTCACACTGGCAGCTAAACTCAGCTTCTCTGCCAAGAGGGAAAGGGAGAAAAGGGAACAGCAGAGAGGGGCACACAGAAACCACTCAGACGCGGCAGGCTGAGATGGAGCACAACACATTGCTAAACAAGTCAGACCCGTGCCTGCTACAGGGCTCGGAATATGAAGGAAGGCATGAGAGAAAGCAATAGGAGGGATGGGGATCAGATGAACAGAACTCCTCACCCGACTGGCTTGTGCTGACATTGATGGCTGCGTACTGAGGTGCCTCTGGGCTCAGCTCGGTAACCAGGTTGACGGCCTGGATTTCAAACGTGTACTGCACACGGGCCAGCAAGTTGGAGACCTGCACACGACTCTCTGTTAGCCCCACCTGGCGTGGGTCAAACTGGACGCTGTCCCCACAGCGCACACAGGGCCCTGGAGATCCCGTTGGGCACACCTTACAGATGATATTGAAGAAGACATCCTTGCGACCACCCAGGTCCTTGGGTAAGCGCCAGGTCAAGAGCACATTGGAGCCAATGATCTCATAGCTAACATCACGGGGAGCGGAGGGCGTGCCTACAAGAGAGCAAAACGAGAAATTAAAAACCTATAAAAGACTGACAGAGGGAAAGAAAGAAGAGTAAGGAGAGTAAGAGTGCAGGTTCCTTATTTCACGTATGCTCTCAATCCTCTGCAGAAAATGTTTCAGCTATTTCCTAGAATGAGACTAGGGACAAATAAATTGTTTTGACCCTATTAAAAATGTACTTACTTTCAAGTTCTTTAGCACCCTTATGCTTTGGAGCAGGGACTTGAAATTTGGCAAGAGGGTGGCTTTTTTGACAGGGATGAGCCTTGTGTTGTTTTCATGAAAAGCCATCCAATTCATGAGCCTTTCAAAAATTTCAGAATGCACATGTTCAATAGAGATTTGTTATAGTCTGATAACTAAATTCTCTGAACATTCAGTCTGAATGAAGCATGCTGTAGTGAAGGGCTCAGAGGTCCATGTATTCCCTAGTTTTCCCTTTTTATTTTTCTGTTTTCCCCTAAAATCAATAAGGTGGTCCTGGACTATCAGTAGATCAATGCCAGCCTGTGCTGTAGGGACTAAGGATGTTAAGGACTAGTTGACTACCCGATAAGCAAATGATTATCAGCTAGTCAAGTCAACCACTTGATTCCCCGCCTTGCTGCCTCTATCAGATAGAGGTAGCAATGGGGGCGGGAAGAGGGGGTACTTTGAAGCGGCAGCGCTGCATGGAGCTGACCCCGGGCTCCGGGTGGCACTGTCCCTTAGAAATACAGTAAAACTCCGATGGTCCGGCACTCCTGATGGTCCGGCACCATCAGGAACCCAGAAGTGCTCCAGCCAGTCGGACCATTGGAGCTGCTCTGCCCCCAGCTTCCCTGATTCAGCTGCTGCTAAAACTGACCAGCGGCTGAATCGGGTAAGCCGGGGGCAGAGCAGCTGGAGTGCTGCCGGGTAGGTCCCGTAGCGCTGCCCCTCGGGGCTGCGGGACCAACCTGGCAGCACCCCAGCTGCTCTGCCTCGGCTTCCTGGAATCAGCCCCTGATCAGTTTCAGCAGCAGCTGACTTGGGTACACCTGGGACAGAGCAGCTGGGGTGCTGCCGGGTTGGTCCCTGTACCGCCGAGGTGCAGCGCTACTGGACCAACCCGGCAGCGCCCCAGCTGCTCTGTCCCAGGCGTCCCGATTCAGCTGCTGTTGAAATTGATCAGCGACTGACTCCAGGAAGCCCGGGGAAGAGCAGCTCTGCCTCGGGCTTCCTGGAGTCAGCCACTGATCAGTATCAGCAGCGGCTGACTTGGGGACACCTGGGGCAGAGCAGCTGGGGTGCTGCAGGGTTGGTCCAGTAGCGCCGAGAGCAGCTGAGCCCTACCGCTGCTCCAATGCCAGAGTCAAAGTGGACTCCCTGAGAAGTGTCCAGAGGTGAATGTCTCTCTCCCATTTGGTCCAGGGCTGGAAAGATTTACAAATGGAATACTTGTTCATGATGTGTCCTCCCAGACACCACATGCACTAATGGGCACGAGACACTTCCAGTTGTCGTGGGTGAAATGTCCCCATCTGGATCAACAATCTTTAAGTCTAGCTACACTAAATAACTGCTAAGGGGTAACAGCAAACTAGAACTTTTCACATGAGAAAAAAAAAACATTAGGCAGAAAATTCCATCACCACCAGAGGTGGCAAGAAGGAACTGAGAGTGAGAGGAGTGCATGGCATCCCTTATACCTCACCATGGAAACACCACTCCAGTGGTCACCAGAGGCACTCCCCTATGAATACTACTAGGGGAAAAAAGTCTGGCACCTGTGCATGTGGTGAGCACATACACCTAATGAAGCACTCAAAGAAGGATGTGTCATTTCCAAGAGCCTGAGTTTGCAATATGAATGTTCTTTCAACATAGAGTTTTCTTTGTATTTACCATATTGATAACTGTATATAATCTATGGGATTAATGAAATGTTTTCAAATACATTTGGTGGGCAAATGTATCCTCTAGTGGATTAGAAGTGGTGGGCGGGGAGAGAAAGAATGAAGAGAATTATTTTCTTTCTCAGGGTCTGTTAGAGGAAATGACTCAGACACACCCCATAATCATTGGCCATCCCTCTCGCTCCCCACACACACTCTACCCGGACACTTACCAGTGCAGGGGGAGTCAGATGTGTCCGAAGCAGAGCGGTAGTATCGGCTTTGGCAGGCACATTCGCTGGAGCCTGGCACTGAAGCGTGGCTGTGGGCAGGGCAGGTCTTGCAGGGGGCATCTCCCGCATATGCTTTAAAAGAACCAATGGGACAGGCTAGGGGGAAAAAAAACCAGAGACAGATGAGAAAGGGGAACTCATTCATTCAGATCCCACAAGGGACACATTGTCCTTCAGGGTGAGGCCAAACTGCTGCTGGGAAAACCTCAAACTGACTGGCTGTGCAGTGTCAGTCACCTCATGGCAGGATAGGAATTGCATCCTTTGAGCTGACTGGGGCTGGGAAGGAGACAAAGGTGGCAATTGGCCTGGGGCCTGGCAAATTCAAAGTGTCCAGGGCTCTCAGCCGCCCCCACTGCTACTACAGCACTGGCAGCAGTCAGTCTTGGGCCTTTTAAATTGCCACCGGAGCCTGGCAAGGTGTGCTCTGGGCACCACCAAAGGGCTGGCGGAGAGGAGGGTGCATTGTACTCAGGGTGGAATGGAGGGCTGGTTACCCCTAACCAGGGGAGGACAAGATACTGCCCGCGGGTCGGATCCAGCCCACCAAGCCATTTGAACCATCCCACAGCCGCCCTACTGCCCCCTGGGTCAGTCGAGACCTGGGGGCAGGGAAGTGCGCAAAGTCATTCGCTATTCAAAGCAACTGGAAGCACCCTCCCCTCCCATGGTACCTAGAGGAGCCATCAGCTGTTTTGAACAGTGAGGGACTTTGCACACTCCCCCACCCCTGGGTCTCAATTGTCCTGGGGGCAGAGGGAGCATGTGAAGTCTCCTTCCCCCACCAGGGGCATGTGCGCTTTGAGGGATCCATTCCTTTTTCCCAAGGCCTCACCCCTTCTGCCTAAGGCCCCGCCCTTTCTGGTGTGGAGCCAACCCGCGACCACTACTCACAATTCGTGAAGTGACTCCCTGCAAAAATTATTGCCCACCCTGCCGCTCAAGGCATTGCCTCTTCCAGGAGCATGGAGCTGCCTCCCCACCCCCAATCTGGAAAACACTAGGCACTTCAAGATGGTTTCATCTATGGATGGCAAACAGAATCAGTTCAGACAAAGGATTTTATTATCAGAAATAGATTTGACTTCTATTACTGACCAAGTAGCATTAGCAATGGCGATGGCTAAGAGAATAACAGTGGAACTAGCGAGGAAATCTACCAGATAGGAACACAAGCTGAGTAAAGAGTAAAGTTTAGCAAAACCAGCTCTCTATTTATAATTATAACAGCAGGTTCTAGGATGCCACCTGGCAGTGCAGGGCTCATGCGCTGAGTTATCCTCATATTCAGTGCGGCCAGAGCCCAGCACAGAGTTATTTCTGATGGCTCCCACAAGCAGGAAGGTCTTTCTAGGTCCAGTTCAGAATACAAAGTGTTTGAGTTTCCCTCTGAGGCAAAGAAAAATCCAATGAACAGCTCAGCTCAGCAGAAAGCTTAGTCTGAGGTTTCTGTTTGGTTGTTTTTATTTCAGTTCACAATCAAGTAAATTCCCAAGAAAGAAGAAAGCTTGGACCGGATATATATAATGTGTGTGCCTTATGTTAGGAGCTGGGTGAGAATGTTGTCTTATTCCACTCTAATGAAAAATCTCCCCGATGGGTTCCATGAGCAAAACAACTCAAGGAGGGAAGAAAGTAGGACCAGGAGAAGTAAAATGTTATAGCTGGAGTAGGAGGTATTGGCAGGATGTATGTATCAAAGAGAAAAGTGTAACACATGTTCTGGAAGTGGAAATAATTCATGGAGTAGCAATAATAGATAACCTTAGGAATGGTATGGTGTATTGAGGGAACCCCACCTTCCATATCTACTGAAAATTATTGCTTGGAGTTATTTAAAACCCATATAGTCACTGAGCTGTGTAAGTAGTGACTACTGAAGCTATTTGCAAAGACATGACACTGTGAAAATGACATTGTGACATGACTGAATGTGCTTTAGTTTACAAGATTTCCCCCCCTAAACTCTGCCTGGTCTTTGAGATTCAGGTGATTCTTTTTTGCCTCGTGTCATTCTCCACTTTGATTCCCATACTGGAATGTAATCAGCAGCCTAGTTGATGTTTAAGACAGAAGAGAATGCAGTTCACTTTCATAGATTTTAAGGCCAGAAGGAACCACTTTGATCACCTAGTCTGACCTCCTGTACAACTTAAACAATAGCAGTGATTTCTGCATTGAGCCCATCATTTTTTGTTGCACTAGAGCGTATCTTTTACAAAAATACTGGATTTTCACTTAGAAGTTTCAAGTGCTACAGAATCCATCACATCCCATGGTAAACTGTTCCAAAGGTTAATTATGCTCACTGAAAATTTCTTCCTCATTCCCAAGACTGTTTGTCTAGCTTTTTTCCTCCAGCCATTACATTTTGTTCTGACTTTGAGTGTGCATCTACACTGTACCATAGCTCGAAATAAAGTGCTATTCCGAAACATTCCTTACTCCTTGTAGAATGAGGTTTACAGGGATGTCAGAATAGCAAGCCCGAAATAACAGGCTTGCTGTGAAGACACAGGATAGCTATTTTGAGATACTCTGGTACCCTAAAATAGTGTTGACGTGTAGACGTACCCTGACTGTAAAAAAGCCCTTTAAATAGCAGAACTCTTCTTCCCACATAGGCTCTTGGGCTACGTCTAAACTACACCCCTCTGTCAGCATCGGGATGTAAATTAGACATTTTGAAAGTGCAAATAAAGCCGAGATTTAAATACCCCATGCTTCATTTGCATAATGGTGGATGCCACTTTTTTCCGAAATGGGGCTTTTTGAAAAAACCCCGGCAGTTAGACGAGGCATTTTTGACAGATCCGAGGCGAACAGGATCTTTCGAAACGGGGCATTTCTGTTGAAAAATGCCCCGTCTAAACTGCTGGTTTTTTTCGAAAAGCCCCATTTTGAAAAAAGTGATGGCCATCATTATGCAACTGAAGCGCAGGATATTTAAATCCTGGTTTCATTTGCACTTTCAATACGTCTAATTTACATCCCTCTGCCGACAGAGGGGTGTAGTTTAGACATAGCTTTATAGATCATGACAAAGTAGCCTCTTAACTTTCTTTGATAAATTAAGCAGCTTTAAGTGTCTCACTGAAAGTTTCCCAAACCCTAAACCATTGTGTTAACTCTTTTCTGAACTCCTTCCTATTGTTCAAATATCTTTTGAATCCTGGACCTCAATGTTGTATACAGAGGTAATACCATCTCCTAGCTCTTACTAAATGTTCCCCTGCTTATAGAACTCAACATTCTCCTGCAGATACACAGTGTGGGCGCCATGTACACAGAAAAAACAACAACCAGTGCTTCATTCTTATTCAGGAAGAGACAGGTGGTAGGTAGGCAAGGCTGACATGCCACATGTATGCACAAACTAAGAGCTTTCTGTGTCACACTTTGCTTGGAAATTCACTTAAATGTTACAGGGTAGCCAAGGCCTCTGTGTAGTTCAGATCAAATATGCACTTTGCAAAGTACATGTGAGTAACTTATTGAACATTTCAGGAGAAAATCAGATTGTCACTGGGCTAGTCCCAGTTGTGGAAAATGATAATGAATTGGTTTCATGCCCTGAAACTAAAGAAATTCCAGAACTAGATGGCACCAACACAAGGGAAATTGCAAGAAAAATCACTAATGACTAATCATTGTCTTATCATACCATCCAAGGAAGTATTGCTGGCATCTCTGTATAAACTTGACGTAAAACAAAGCAATTTGCCTATTGCTCAGAATCCACCAAAAACTGAAATAGGTAACATACCTAACATGAACTCATAAATGTCTCCACAGAACAGCCTAGTAAAATTACATTTCCTGCCACTGGGGAAAATAAACACCTGAATGAGTTTGTAAGTTCAAGATCACAGCATCCAACTGTCTTATGATAATATTAGGTAGGTCTTATATATAGGAAGAAAGTAATGAAGGAGTGCATTTTAGATCAGTTTTAGATGCCTTCTCATTCCAATTGTAGAAAACTTAATTCAGGAAGTGCCATTTGCAACACAACTACCCGGAATTCTGAACAGGAAGTTGGATGTGTGGAATTCAAAGAGTGTAAATAAAGCTTAGTGGATTGCTAGTGGCAAATTTTATGTCTCCATCTTTCCTTACAAATAATGCCTTCATTGTTTCACTTGTTTTTATGAAAGACTAGCCAGGGTTGATGGCAGGTGCATCTTCAAAAAGAGAAGAGGAATAAAGTCACATAGAATACAATACAGTAGATGAAATGCTATGTTGACTTCTAGCATCTTACTCAGTTGCAGCCATATTATTTAATATTCACTTTCTGTTTAAGAAGATCTGTTTTTCCACATTTTCTGACACCAGAACTTGCTGACATCTCAGATTTTATCACCTTCTTTGTTCCGTGAATAATCCTATATAATCTCAATACTTGGTGGTGTGAAAGCCTTCTTTTTTGCAGTTCTTAATGTCTGGAACAGTATCCCCATAGTTCTCCACTTAATTAACTCACCATATCATTTCAAATATCATCTGAAAACATCTGACTTTGATCTTAGGACTGAATGCTTAAAATTCATTCCCTAGACAGTATCTTTGCACTGCTATTTCTTGTTACCTATACAATATATTGTCCTCTGTGATATTTAACTCTGTATGGGTACGTCTACACTAGCCCCCTAGTTCAAAGTACGGAGGCAAATGAGGGCGACCGAAATTGCTAATGAAGCGCGGGATTTAAATATCTCGCGCTTGATTAGCATATTCCCGGCTGGTCGCCATTTTGGAAACTGACTAGCCCGAAGTAACTGCCCATGTCTACACAAGGCAGAGAAGTGGGATTCCGAGATAAACCCCTTAGTTTGAATTAACTATTATGCCTCGTGGAATGAGGTTTAACAGTTAATTCGAACTAAGGGGTTTATCTTGGAATCCCGCTTCTCTGCTGCGTGTAGACACGGACAGTTACTTCGGGCTAGTCAGTTTCCAAAATGGCGACCGGACGGGATTATGCTAATCAAGCGCGGGATATTTAAATCCCGCACTTCATTAGCAATTTTAGTTGCCCTCATTAGCCTCCCTAGTTTGAACTAGGGGGCTAGTGTAGACGTACCCTATATTATTTGAGAAACTTCCAGGATATACCCAAAATAAAAACACATGTTTGTATAACAAACTTGTCAAGATTAGCTAGGAGCACGAGGACCATGGCTGGATGGAATAAGAACTGTTCAACTGCATGCCATCAACACTTTATGTCAAATAGAGTTAGTTAGTTAGTTAGCTAACTAGTTAGTTAGCTAGTTAATGAGTTAGCTAGTTAGTTCAAGTAATGAAGAATTGGGGCTTTGGAGCAGGAGGATCTGAGTTAAATCTCTGAAAATCTGAGTAGTCCACTGTGTGGAATAATGACAACCTGGGCATCCTAGATGGCCATGGACTTGTTACAGTATTTATGGAAGTGACAAATTTACATTTTAGTACTTGATGTGTTGCCAACAATCATCAGTATTTGTTGAACATTGGTCAAAAAAAACCCTACTGTAATGGGTGACACTATGCCCTTGCAAGACCTCAATCTAAGGGTGTGGCTAAACTACATGACTCCATCGATGGAGCCATGTAGATTAGGCTGATCAGCAAAGGGAAATGAAGCTGCGATTTAAATAATCGCGGCCTCATTTAAATGTAAATGGCTGCCGCACTGAGCCGACAAACAGTTGATCGGCTGTTTGTCAGCTCAGCGTGCTAGTCTGGACGCTCCCGCACCGACCTGAAAGCCCTTTATCGACCTCCCCGTTATGCCTCGTAGGATGAGGTTTACTGGGGAAGTCAATAAAGGGCTTTCATGTCGGCAGGGGAGAGTCCAGACTGCCCTGATCTGCTGACAAACAGCTGATCGGCAGAGCGGGGCAGCCATTTAAATTTAAATGAAGCCGCGATTATTTAAATTGCGGCTTCATTTCCCTTTGCCAAACAAATACATCTACATGGCTCCATGAACGAAGCCATGTAGTTTAGACGTACCCTAACAGTAATGTATTTCATACAATGCAGAAATTGCCTCCACCTTTAAGCAGACATGGATCAGCAGTGTCAGAACGAGCCACAAAGATCTGAGTAGCCATTTCAGCTGCTCAGACTGGAAAAACGGGATTCCACTACAATCCTGTAACCAGCAATGAAGATCATAGATCTTCAGTGTTTCTCTGTTCCTGGTGATTCTTCTCTGAGGACTGACTTTTTGCCCTGGTTACAGTTCCTTGGGGCTATTCAGCAGCTTGAAGAAACAGAAGACAGAGAGATGTTAACAATGGCCCCTTAATCTCTATTACACCACTTTTCCACCAGTGTAACTCCACAGACATTAGGGCAGTGATATTGGCATTGCAGGCCTGCTGTCTGGAAGCACTGGATGGCCAATTTGTTTCTTTTCACCGAATTGGTTCAGACTGTTGGTTCAGCAGCTGCATTGGCAGCCACAGTAAGGGTATGTCTACACAGTAGCACGTACATTGAAAAAAGTTACATAGTTTGAGCTAGGTAAATTGTGTAGCTTATTTCGAAATAGCTTATTTGAAATTTGGCACTGTTTATACAGTGCTAAATTCAAAATAAATCACTATTCCGGTATCTTCCTTAATCCTCATGCAATGAGATTTACAGGAAGCCAGAATAACAAGCCCATTATTTCAAGTGTATTTCGAAATAATGGGTGTGCTGTTAAGAAACAGCACCACTGTGTAGACAACGTACCCTTAGAGTCAGAGGCAGGGATGAGCATAAGAGATAGGCCAGTGGCAGCTTGGGAGAATAGTACGTTTTGATACTCACAAAGCTCCACTTATTCATCATACAAAATCAGAGGCCACTCAGAGCACATTTTGCAGCTCTTCAGGCTATGATTATTGCTCTTCTTGGCATGCACTTTGAGCAGCAGCCCACTTGTTTACAAGGCTGCATTTCAATGTGTTTGCAGAGATTAAAACAAAATTAAAAAGCACAATCCATTGCTCTCAGAACCATTTCTTCACACTGTCAGTAGCCTCCGACATAACTGTGTTGGTTACATGTGTAACAATTGTAAAGTGGGTACAATTGCAAGGTTATGTTGACACCCATAAAGGCTAACTTTTTTTTTAAATGAAAGCTTACAGATTCTGGCACTCAAGGGAAAATCATCCTAATTTGACTTCTGGACATCAGGCCCCTGATTTGTATGCAATCAGTAACAACTTTTTGTGCTCTCATGTGTGTTTGGAAGGGGCCAGAGAAAATCCAGAATGAACAGCAATTCTTTCTCCAGACATCACAGAGAAAGCAACAAACAGAGTTTAAAGTGGGGGCTGAGGGGGAATGCAGTGGGAGGAGCAGTAGGTGAAGTGAAATACTAAGAGCCCATAGGTGTGCACAGCACGTTTCATTAGGATGTGCACCCAAAGAATGTTTTTAAAATGTACTTTGACCCCCATTAGCCACACCCCTGACCCCTGTTAACCACGCCCATTGGCCACACCCCGACTCCCATTGGCAACACCTCTGGAGGTAACACTCTTGAGGCAAGATGCACACATGACCAGAAGTAAAAGGTGTCACGTGACTCCCCGCTAAGGACTTTTCCCACCATCCTCCTACCAACAGGGATTAGTTTGGCCGCCACCAAACCCCCCTCATGCAACTATCCTGCAATTGCACTAACCTAATGTGTGTGACATTAACTTGGAGGAGGAGAGGCTGGGGGAGTGATCCCTCTAAGAGTTTCCTCCCATGAGCAGAATGAATTTTGAGTTGTGCACCGGTAATGAGTTCATGTGGCTTGTTTGGATGTTCCATTGTGGCACCCAAGTTATTAATAAATATCTTATAAATCTCTACCTTTTCCCTCTGCTGCCCTGTCTCCCTTTGCTCCATCAGCTCCCCTGGTGCCTGCTGCCTCCCAACACCTCACCCTCCTCTGCTGTCCTGACTTGGACTTCTGCCCTTCTCACTGCCCTCAGCCCTCCTGAGACCTGCCCCCCTCCACCAGCCTTTCTCTCTCCCCTGTGCCCACTCCTCCAGTAGCCCCACTGATCATGTGAGCTACCCCTCCTCATCCCCTCTCCTAAGACCTCCGTCTACACACCTGCCCTGCCTCTCTCCTCTGGTGCTGGTTCCTCCCCTGCAGGTGTCTGCCCTTCTGCTTCACACCCAGAGTCCCCTGACACCTGCACCTTCCCTTAGCCCTGCACCCTCCTGGTGCCTCCCCCTTCCCTCACTGCCCCTGCCCCCTTTGTCCTCTTTTCCCCTGATGCCCATTCCCTTCATGCCCCTGTGCCCTCACACATGTCTTGCTCCATCCCTGCCTTCCTCATGCCCACCTCTTCTTTCAAGCCTTCTCCAAGCAGCTCCCCCTCTCCCCTCTAGTCCCCAATGCCCTTACCCTCTCCTCTCCCAGCATCACATCCCCTCCTGCCCTTTTCCTCATTGTCTCCACTTGGCCCCCTGGCATTTGTCTCTCCTCTACCCTGTCCCTTGGTACCTTCCCTTTTTTTCTCTTGACCTACCCTCCTCCCCTCAGCACAAGCCCCTCCCTCTCCTACCCCTGCCCGCTATTTTTCCCCTTCCCATCTCCTCCCTTACTTTACCTTACCTTCGGCTAAGCCCGCTTCTGCCTTCCAGTTTGCAGGGCTGGAGTCAGAGCTGGCCCAAGCTACAGGCCGGCCGGGCCCTAACCCAGGGCGCCTCACTTTAAGGGATGCCGCGCAGTGCTACCAGGCCAGGCAGGGCCGAGGACGAGGCCCCAGGTACAGAAGGGGCACCGTGCAGTGCTGCCGGGCTGGGCAGGGCCGGGGCCAAGGATGAGGCTGGGGCCCCAGTTCCCTGCTCTAATCCAGTGCCCCTGCCCTCCCCCAGAACCAGCCACACCCCAGCCCTCCTGCTCTAACCCAATGCCCTTCCCCTCCTGCAGAGCCAGGCACCCCTAGTCCCCCCTGCTCTAATCCACCCTGCCCCCAGAACCAGCCACCCCCCCCCCCCAGCCCTCCTGGTCTAACCCAATGACCTTCCCCTCCCACAGAGCTGGGAACATAACTTAGCGGGGTGAGGGTAATGCAGTGACTCTGTGGCAGGAGCTACCCTCTCCTCCCCACACACACCTGGCCTGGGTCTCACTGGAGTTGCCACCGCTGCCACCATGTGCTTTTCCCTCCAGGAGCTGGGGCGCATTCGCAGAGTGGTTGTTAACGTCCAGGCACACAACTCTGAATGTTCAATTTGAGTGAAAGGCACATGCCCCGCCCTCACCCCGATCTCCTGTGCAAGGCAAAATCCCAGACATTTTTAGTCATTTAAAAATGCCAGCCGGATGGAGATGTAATAAGTGAAAAGGCGGACATGTCTGGGAAAAACCGGACATATGGTAACCCCAGCTTCTCCCAACTCCTTAGGCCAGTGGTTCCCAACCTTTTTATATCACGGACCAGCAAACCCATTCCCAAATTTTTGGCGGACTGGTAACATTTTATTTTCATATTCATTATGGTAATGAATTTTAAGAGGCCAAGTGTGATTTTACATTGCATCTGTACACACACAATACAGGTCCTTGCAACAGATCAGAGTTTAAGATATCAAGAACTCTAAAAATATTCTGTTCCTTCCTTATCTTAAGCCACTAACACTGATGTAAACTTTGTTTGAAATGTAATCATGCAAATGTCATGAGCTAAGCCTTTTGTTCCAGTATTCAAAAGCAGCCTAAAAGCTTTTAACCCACCTGAAATTTTGGCACCACCCCATACAGCTGAGAGAGAGAGAGTCCCTTGTCTGCAGCTCAGCTAGGGCTGCTGTGCTGAGACAGACAGTCTGGTTCTTGCTGCCTGCAGCCCAGATGGGAGCAAGCTCAGACACCCCAGACAAATGCCCCTCTGTCCCCACCTCACTGCATAGATGTCAGCACCCTCCCACCCCCTCTTTACTTAAATTATCCCCATGAAATCTGCTCCCCACAGCCCAGCCCAGGAGAGTCCCTTGTCTGCAGCCCAGCTAGGCTGCTGTGCTGAGACAGACAGGGTTTGACTCTTGCTGCCTACAGCCCAGAGAGAAACAAGTTAAGTCACCTCAAAGTCCCCTCTGTCCTCACCTCACTGCAGAGATGCCAGCACTGACCCGCCCTGCAATTTTCCCCACCTATCCCATGCAGTCTGCTGCCTCTCTCCCAGACCAGGAAGCTAGAGGAGCATGCTGGGTTTCCTCAGGAAACCTCAGGCAAATCCAGCTGCTGTAATCAGTTCACCATAATCAAATGTCTCCTCTCCTGTACTTACTGCATGATCCAAACTCCCCTCCTCTCCCGCCCCCTCCCGTCCAAGCCACCTACGTACTCCCTCCCTCCTTATATCCCCTTCCCTATCGCACACTCTTTGTCTGCAGCAGGGAGCTGCAGCTGAGGGCATGCCCCTCCCCAGCCAGGAAGCTCTCTGCAGGGCAGCCCTAAACCTCTAGGCAGGACTCAATTAGCAGCTGCACAGTCTCACTGCCGCGCAGATTACAGGGAATTTAGATTCCCACTGAGCCAATCACCAAGGCATGGGAATGGCCTGGCAGTGTGTCACAGCCCAGCAGCCAGCAGTTTATGGCCTGGCACTGATCCGCAGAGGTTGGGAACCACTGCCCCAGGCAACCCTAGGTAATTAATTAACCCAGCAGATTAATGTCTGAGCCTCCTGACTCCCAAGCTGGTGCTCTATCAGCTGAACTAAGCTGTGTCCCATGAAATAGTGGTTCCCAACCTCCGGGCTGCAGCTGGACTGTGGCCTCTGTGGGGGCCCGGGCTGGGTACACCACCGTCCCGCCTCACCAGGAAGTGCTCTTTCGTGGCTGGGAGGAAACCCCTCCCCCGCCTAGTGCTGGTTAGCTAAGAGGTGGGGCAGGACACGCCTCTCCCAACAGCCCTGGCGGGTGTGTCCCAGCCCCCAGAGCCACATGGGCAGCAGCACAGGGCTAGGCGAGAGGGATAGGGCAGGAACTGGGGGCTCCAGGGCATGGCTAGGTGCTGGGGGGCTCCGGAGGCTTGAGCTAGTAGTGGGGGTGGGGGACATGGGGACAGAGACAGGGGGAGGTTCTGAGGGTGGGAGGTAGGCACTGGGGAGGTTGGGTGCTGGGAACTCTGGGGTCAGTGGCTGGCTCTGGGGGGTAGTGGTTGGAGATTCTAGGGGTTAGGGCTGGCACTGGGGACTCTGAGAGCTGGGCTTTTGGTGGATTGGTAATGTTTTATTTGCACATTTGCATATTCATCATTTGCATAATGAATATAAAAATTTGCCAATAAATGTTACCAGGCCTTCTCAGTAGGAGAAGTTTGTGAATGGGTTGGGAATCACTGCCATAAACACCCAATACAGGTTCTTGCCTTGTACGCACAGACTCTGGAGAGAGTGCAGTGCTTGTGTGTAATTTGATGAAGATGTCGTACCTACTTTGTAGATAATAAAGTCAAGGTTATACTACTGAAAGATCCTGACAACATTGATTACTTGTGCCCTTTGCCATTAAACCAATCGTAGAGAAAAGGGAACATTTTCACATGAAAAAGATTTGTTACATCCTTCTTTTGCATTGCCTTGCTTAACATAAAACACAACACTGAACAGCGCACTGACACACAGATTCCCTCCCACGAACAGCACAAGAAGAACTCTACATGGACTCCTCCTGAGGGTCGAAATGACAGTCTGCACCTATACATAGAATGCTTCCGCCGACGTGCACAGGCAGAAATTGTGGAAAAACAGCATCACTTGCCCCATAACCTCAGCTGTGTGGAACGCAATGCCATCCACAGCCTCAGAAACAACTCTGACAATATAATCAAAGAGGCTGATAAAGGAGGTGCTGTTGTCATCATGAACAGGTCTGACTACCAAAAGAAGGCTGCAAGACAACTCTCCGATACTACATTGTACAGGCCACTTTCCTCAGATCCCACTGAGGAATACACTAAGAAACTGCACCATCTGCTCAAGACACTCCCTACACAAGCAAAGGAACAAATCTACACCACAAGCACAACTGGTGGCTGAGCTCAGTGACTTTATCCTAACACACAACTATTTCAGATTTGGTGACAATATCTGGCAACGCTATGGGCACCCACATGGCCCCACAATATGTCAACAGTTTTATGGCTGACCTGGAAAAACGCTTCCTCAGCTCTCACCCACTAGTGCCCCTTCTCTACTTATGCTACACTGATGACATCTTCATCATCTGGACTCATGGGAAGAAGACCCAGGAAGAATTTCACCACAATTTCAACCATTTCCACCCCACCATCAACTTCAGCCTGGACCAGTCTACACAAGAGATCCACTTTCTGGACACTACGGTGCAAATAAGTGATGGTCACATAAACACCACCCTATACCAAAAACCTACTGACCGTTATGCCTACCTTCATGCCTCCAGTTTCCATCTCGGACACACCACACGATCCATTGTCTACAGCCAAGAACTAAGGTATAACCGCATTTGCTCCAACCCCTCAGACAGAGACAAACACCTACAAGATCTTCACCAAGCATTCTTGAAACTACGATACCCACCTGAGGAAGTGAGGAAACAGATTTACAGAACGTGTACCCAGAAGCCTCCTACTACAAGACAAGCCCAAGAAAGAAACCAAAAGAACACCACTGGCCATCACCTACAGTCCTCAGCTAAAACCTCTCCAATGTATCATCAGTGATCTACAACCCATCCTGGACAATGATTCCTCACTTTCACAGGCCTCGGGAGGTAGGCCAGTCCTCGCTCACAGACAACCCACCAACCTGAAGCAAATTCTCACAAGCAACTGTACACTGCACCACAGTAACTCTAACTCAGGAACCAATCCCTGCAACAAACCTCGGTGCCAACTCTGCCCACATATCTACACCAGCGACACCATCACAGGACCTAAGCAGATCAGCTACACCATCATGGGTTCATTTACCTGCACATCTACCAATGCAATATATGCCATCATGTGCCAGCAATGCTCCTCTGCTATATACATCAACCAAACTGGATAGTGCCTACGTAAAAGAATAAACTGACACAAATCAGATATCAGTAGTGGTAAGATACAAAAACCTGTAGGAGAACACTTCAAAGTCCCTGGACACACAGTTGTAGATTTAAAGGTAGCCATCCTGCAACAAAAAAACTTTAAGAACAGACTTCAAAGAGAAACTGCTGAACTGCAGCTCATCTACAAATTTGACACCATCAGTTTAGGATTAAACAAAGACTGTGACTGGCAAGCCAACTACAAAAGAAGTTTCTCCTCTCTTGGGGTGTGTCTAGACTACATGGCTCCATCGACGGAGCCATGTAAAGTAGTTTACCTGACATAGTCAATGAAGCGAGGATTTAAATAATCCCCGCTTCATTAAAATAAAAATGGCTGCCGTGCTGTGCCGACAATCAGCTGATCCGGCACAGCGCGGCAGTCTAGACACGGATCAGTCGATAAGGGAAGCCTTTGTCAACCACTCCCTTATGCCTCGTGAAACAAGGTTTACAGGAGCGGTTGACAAAGGCTTCCCTTGTCGACCGATCTGCATCTAGACTGCCACGCTGAGCCGGATCAGCTGATTGTCGGCACAGCGCGGCGGCCATTTTTATTTTAATGAAATGAGGATTACTTAAATCCCTGCTTCATTGACTGTCGGATAAAGTACTTTACATGGTTCCGTCGACGGAGCCATGTAGTCTAGATGCACCCTTGGTGTTCACACTGCCACATCAGCTGCTAGAAGGGGGACTCATCCTCCCTGACTGAATTGACCTTGTTATCTCTGGCCTTACTCTTGATTAGTACTCCTTTCTTATGCCTGTATATTTATACCTGCCTCTGGAATTTCCACTACATGCATCTGATGAAGTGAGTCTTTGCCAACGAAAGCTTATGCTTCAATAAATCTGTTAGTCCATAAGGTGCCACAGGACTCCTCGTCACTTTTTCATAAAAGCAGGGTGATGACTGATGTATCCCACCGTGCTCTGGGTCACTGAATTCATTACAAACCCAACCTGCACTCGCTTCTCAAACTAGGCGCAAACTAAAATGTCATGTTATTTGGCAAACTGCCCTTGTCGGTGGCAGCCACTCTACCAGGTGCAGGAGGAGAGGTTAGAAGGGAGGGTCTTTGCTTCCAGGCAGCATCTGATTTCAGAACTGATCAGTGAAGCAGAGGTGAAATGAGGAGGGACATTGTCCCCTGTGGGCAAGGCACATAGGAAACAGGTTTGAAGCAGAAATAGTGAAGGACAAAAAAATCTGTGTGGAGAGAGATCCAACCATTCATCTCAGCCCCAATAACAGAGCCGGAAGCAATTCAAGAGCTAGAGAGTTCACAGAGGAAGGAATCCTGAGCAACACTGGAAGGGGGCTCTAGTCTATTTCTTAATTGTTCAGCAGGAGAAAATAATCATTATATTATCCTGCATGAAACTGGGGGCTCATGCTATGATTTCCAGGAATGACTGCAGAGCCAGCAGGGAGAGGATCATACTGGCTGGATACCCCAATTTCTATACCCCTGGGATTCCTGTTCTCCAGTTGCCAGTCAAGAGGAAAAATAGCAACATGAAATCATACTGCAGGCAAAGCCGATTTGTGGAGATTAAATGTGATTCACAGATGGTCAAACCTCCCCCACCTTCCTAATGAAAAGATAATTGGAGAAAAATCACCATGACCTAAAATTTCTAGCTATTTACCTTTTGCATTTTCAACCTTAGTTAAAGGAGCTGGATTGACAGCACTAGAGACAAATAGCCTCTTCACACCCACAAAGCAGGTTCACTGTAGGCAGGGGCAGAAGCAATATCTCCAATCCCAGCCCACCAGCCCCTGGAGAGACTCCCTGGAGGGAAGAAGGGAGGAATCCAGTCTCCACTGAAGCGGGTCATGAGAGCTGGTCATTTGTCATATGGACATTTATGACACTGACTGAGAATCACCAACTCATTTCACACAGGAACTCGCAGATGGGAACAGTATTTGGTCACTGCCAATCTAAACAGGATTTTCACAAACCTTTCCCTTCCCCTGTCGTCCAATGAACAGGATGGCAAGGGTTAAGTCTGAGAAAACAAATTCAACTGACAAGCTTAATATTTAAAAAGCCCCATCTCCTCCTGCTCCCGCAATCACATAAAACCAAGGGGCTGCCATTCCACACACACAGAGCCCAGCCCTGCCTGTTTCAAGGGCCTGATGCAGTATCCTACTTCCCTTTCCCCTCACACCTTGGTCAGATCTTCCATCTCTTATTCTTACCCTAAGAATAAGCTTAATTCTTCTCTCCCAGTGCAGGGGAAACAAGGGCCCATGCTTCTTTTCCCCTGTGTTGTGACCCTGAGCTGTCTCTAATAGTGAACACTGCTCATCTGGGACAGTCACGGAGGAAATCCCATCCTGATCTTGCTCCCCTCACCCCTCCATCTGATGTGTGCACAGGTGCCTTTAGTTGGAAGAAGCTTACAGTAGAGTCAACCAGTCCCCAAAAAAATACTTACCCATACCAGTCAGCTCCTAGCACCCTGACCAGCAGGGACAACATAGCCTGCATGGTTCCAACATCCTTCAAGAAAACATGTATGGCACCAGGAATTGACGAGGGCTCCCAGTGCCAGCACTGAGGGCTGGAGCTGCAGTGCCTTGGGAGCACAGAGTGTTGTCTCTTCCCATTAAGTCCAGGAAAGCACTGTAGAAGAAGGCAGTCAGGAAAAGTGCAAGTGCCTCCCTTACAGTCTGCCTTGTTCTGCTCATGTCTCCTGGCATGGTGTCAGAATGCCACTACAGCTCAGCCGGGCACTGCTCAGGCTCGGAGACACTGACCCATTTTCCCCGCTCTCCTGCCCTTCTCTGTTGCGCCTGCTTGTCTGTCGGAATGACTTCTGATGAGGAGGCCAGAGCGCCCCGCCACTGACTCGTAGCAGCGACAGGTTTGGAGAATGGCAAGTCCGGCGGGAAGGGGGAAGCGGGAAAGGCACAAAACCAGAACAAAAGGAGACAGATTTGGGGGAGGGAACGAGAGAGAAAACTGTGAAACATAGGAAGACAGGGATAGAGAGAAAGGCAACAGTACAGAGCTAGACACACAGAGCAAAGGGGAGAGGTGCAGGGAGAGACAGACCAACAAAGGCAGAGCCAGTCAGACAAATAGGGTTCGGGCACCAGCACTGGAGGATTCTGAGACAACGATATATGTACAGCCTCTGTGCTCACATGAGGTTTGGATGTTGGGGTGATGTTCCCCAGGCTGATTAGATGCACTTTCTCAGAGAAGGGAAACTGCATCTACTTAGGGAAAATCCACATGCTTCCCCTTTGAAAGCTGAAAGCTGGTACCCAGGTCCAATGCACCACAGAGGCTTCGGGGAGACCAGGGTCATCCAGTTCAGGCTAGGATGGGGAGTGGTCCAGGTGCCAAAATCTCCAGTGCTGCTTGGGATGTGGATTAGATGGGATGCCAGTGGAGAAAACAGGGCTGTTGCTCCAGGGCACCAGATGGATGGGGAGGGGGGCTCAAGTATCTCACATGCATACAGTTCCCCCTGCCATCCACTCAAGATCACAATCAGCACAGGAGGTTTGGACCAAAGAGCAGGGAAGGGGGGAGGAAGGGGAGATTATTGGATGGGATTTAATGGTTTAATCAGAACTTTCTCTCCATTCTCCAAGCTGCTTCCTGCCCACTATAATATTATAGAGGAGGAACATGACAAGATTAGAGAGACCCTTAAAGATTGCATGTAGGTAGGGGGAGCCCAAAAAGCTTGGAAGGGCGAATCAGTTTGTACAATAAAATCCTTGAGTCAAAAAGAACAAACACAAGCTACTCTGGGAGTGAGAATATAATGAAGGGAAGCAAATATATAAACCATCCCCAACCCTCTCTCATTCCCCCTAATCTCTCATGTGCACAAAAGCCGCTCACCCCCATGATGGGGACAGAGAGTACTAAAAGAGGGATCTCAATCAATGAAGGCCACAAAATATCCCCCTATCTCATGAACACAAGGCCTCTCAGCAAAAGTCTTTTACTTCAGGAAACTGTTCCTTCTAATCACTCTGGAAACTGGCTGCAAGTTACAACAAAGAAACATCCTTACCAAGTGCTATCACTAATTATTAAACCCGATTGATCTTAACTGCACCTCCAGCATACTGTGAAGGTAAAAATCTCCCCAGATCTCTGCTGATTTGGCCATTATGGTAGAAAGTAGTAGGTTCAGAAGCTATTTAGTGACAAAATCTGAGCTATCAAGCCCAGGAAAATCTATTATTAGCAGCACTTGTCCTCCAATCTATATCTGGGAAGTTAAAAACTCCCATAATCACACAATTTTCAGTAATATTTATTTCATTAATGAACTTAAAGATGAGAAGCCCTTCCAGTGTCTTGGTCATAGTATTGAGTCTTCAAAAATCAACTTGAAAGCCACAGACTCAGTAGCAAAGGTATATCCACTGCTTTGTGTCCCTTGTTGCCTGGCTAACACAGGCAAAGAACAATTTGAATAGCACTGAAGCAAGCACATGGCCTTGCTTCACTCCATTCAAGATTTTATATGTATCAGAAAGGTTACCACTGTCAAGGCAGATGATTTATTTTATATGAACCTTCTTGAACAGCCCAGTTTATGTAGAATAACCCATAGACCGTTAGATTCTCTGCAAACATATTAAAAAGCTTTGATTAAATCAATGACAACTGCATACTGGTCCCTTTTCTGTTCTCAACATTTTCTCTGGGCCTGCTTTACAACAAAAATCATGCTCATTGTGCTATGACCTGGTCTAAAACCAGGTAGACTGCAGACTGGTTTAAGAAAGTCAAAGAACATTTTTGCATTACTTGTAATGCTGGACGTCTGCAGCTTTCCTTGCCCACCACTTATCCTGCATTGTTGGTAGTTCAGACTGGGCCTTGCTCTGTAGGCAGTAAATCTCATCTTCCTTTGAGATGGGGGTGAGTTCATTCTGCAATTCAACAAATACTTTATGCTTGTCACTTAGGAGTTTGGAGGCATCCTCATTGTTCTCTTCAAATCATTCAAGATTTCAAATGCATCAGAAAGATCACCACTGGTGAGTACTTGTACTATCACGTGGTCTTCTAACAGATGGGTGATTTGTATGAGCCTTCTTGAGCAGTCCAGTTTATGCAGAATGCCCCATAAATCCTTCCTGTTTACCATATCCTTTAGCCCCAGCACTGATTTAGCTCTGGCAATAATCACATGTTTAAACTGGTTCCATTTTTCTGTTGGGTTGCCAGCAAGTGGTGGGCATGAAAAAAGCTTATAATCAAGTGACTGCTGAAACTGCACCTGATAGTTGGCATGCTTGAGTTTCGTTATGCTTAAGGCTGTTTTATTAAGTTTGGGATGCTTGTGCTGTGAAGGGATTATATCTTCATATAGTTCAGCATTGCTCTTACCAATCTGTGGTCTGTCCGCATTCTGTACCACACATGCTCTGGTAATTTTGACATCGTGGATGGTTGGTGGGTGATAACATAATTATTCAGGTGCCATTATTTGGATCATGGATGCATCCAGGTCATTTTGTATTCATCATGCTACCTAAAGATGGTGTTCATGATAAGCAGCTATGTTCTGCATGTTCATTCAAAAGGAGAAGTCCATTGCTATTCATCTTTCCCACTCAATGTCATCCTATCACATCTGTGATGAACCGGGCTGGGTCTGGGCACAGCTGAGGACATCCGCTCAGGGCGAATTGCTCAAACTCAGGGCTCCTTACAGCCTCTGACTGGAGACCTTCCCAAACAGGTCACAAACCAGTCACACCGAGCAAAACCCCTCTGACATCCCAGCTCTCCCCGTGCCACAATCAGCTCCGGGCCTGCACACAAGTGAGGGGTTTTAGAATCCAATCTCACCTACCCCGAACGGGTTCTTCTGGTCCCAAAGAACCAGCCACAGTTCCCAATCAATTTACAGTCTGGATCTTACCCACAATATCACGCTGGGCCAATCCTTTAGGGTATGTCTACACTACAGCGCTAATTCGAACTAACTTAGTTCGAATTAGTTAATTCGAACTAAGCTAATTCGAACTAATGTATCTAGAACTAAAAACTAGTTCGAATTAGCGTTTTGCTAATTCGAACTAGCGCGTCCACATTAAGTGGACCCTGAAGCGGGGTTAAGGATGGCCGGAAGCAGTGCCGGCAGGGCATCAGAGGAGGACTTAGAGCATGGAGATGCTGTCTCAGGCTAGCCGAGGGCTGTGCTTAAAGGGTCCCGACCCCCACCCCGGACAGACAGTTCTCAGGGGTGCCCCGCTTGCAAAGCAGTCCTGGCTTGGATTGCCCTGAGTGCCCACACTGGGCACATCACAGCACTCGGCCATCAGCCCGGCTGCACTTGCCACAGGCTGCCATCTGGGGAGAGGGGACAATTGGGGGGCTGCAGGAGAGCTTCCACCCCCAGAAGCCCGCAGAGCCAGCCCAGTCCTCCCCATTGGGGGCTCGTGCCCCATTCCTCCCTCACCTCCTTCCACTTACCCTTCCCTAGCCCCTCTTCTTATTGATGTACAAAATGAAGATAACGTGTCTTCCAAAATGGAATCTGTCTTTATTGAGCAAAACTGGGGGAGACTGGGAAAAGGAGGTGGGAGAGGGGAAGAGAGAGGCTGGGAGAGGGGAGGGCAACTAAAATGATCAGGGGTTGGGAACAGGTCC
The DNA here is from genome assembly GCF_052426305.1 of Pelodiscus sinensis. Lineage (NCBI taxonomy): Eukaryota > Metazoa > Chordata > Testudines > Trionychidae > Pelodiscus > Pelodiscus sinensis. Next base: position 141,553,608 of record NC_143052.1, on the reverse strand, counting down.
CATATGAAGAGAGGCTAAAGAGACTGGGACTTTTCAGCTTAGAAAAGAGGAGACGGAGGGGAGACAGGATAGAGGTCTCTAAAAGCAGGAGTTGGGTGGAGACGGTGAATACAGAAAAGTTCTTCATGAGTTCCCATAAAGAAGGACTAGAGGACACCAAAGGAAAGGAATGGGTAGCAGGCTTCAAACTAGTAACAGAAAGTTGTTCTTCACAAAGCAAATAGTCAACCTGTGGAACTCCTTGCTGCAGGAGGCTGTGAAGGCTACAACTGGAACAGAGTTTAAAGGGAAGTGAGATCAAGTCATGGAGGTTGGGTCCATGGAGTGGTATTAGCCAGGGGGTAGGAGTGGTGTCCCTGCCCAAGGTTTGTGGAAGGCTGGAGAGGGATGGCACGAGACAAATGGCTTGGTCACTGTCTCCGGTCCATCCCCTCCAGGGTTACTAGGGTTGGCCGCTGTCGGCAGACAGGCTACTGGGCTAGATGGACCTTTGGTCTGACTCTGGACGGCCATTGTAAGCTCAGGGCTCAGGGTCGGGGGTCTCAGTGGACCCCCTTGATTCTCTTGCACACCTGCTCCTGGGTGGCCAGGCTGGCAGCTATCCTGCCCAAGCCGGCCACTTTCCTGTGCCTAGTGCGGAGATCGTGGACGAGGTCCACAATGTCCGCACTAGCCCAGGCGGGTGCCCACCTCTTGCGGTCCCGGGCAAGCTCCCGAGAGCCGCCAGCCTGGTCCTAGGAAGAGGGGGAGGGCTGGGGGGCATCGGGTGGGTGGCTCGATCCGTGCCAGGTGCAGGGTCTGCTGGCTGGGTGCTGGCAGGCTTGCACCTGGCACGGGCACCGTAGCCAGCCTGTGCCCCTTTAAGAGGTCCGGGGCCGGGAGGGGGGGCAGTAGAGTTTCCCTGGTGTTGGCCAGAGTGGCCACCAGGGAAAGCTGGGGAGGGCTAGCCTCCCACTACTTCGAATTAAGGGGCTACACACCCCTTAATTCGAACTAGCTAGTTCGAACTAGGCTTAATCCTCGTGGAATGAGGATTACCTAGTTCGAACTAAGCGCTCCGCTAGTTCGAATTAAATTTGAACTAACGGAGCGCTAGTGTAGCGCCTATGAAAGTTAGTTCGAACTAACGTCTGTTAGTTCGAACTAACTTTGTAGTGTAGACATACCCTTAGAATCTAATATCTAAAGGTTTATTAATAAAAGAAAGAAAAGGTGGAGAGTAAGGTTGTAAAGGAGAATACACTACATGCATCGAATCACCAAGTTCCTGATGCAGGATCTTAGCAGAGATGTTATAAACTGCTATCTTAAAAGTCTCTGGTGTACAGCCTATGTCAGGACGGGCCAATGATTCTTCCCGGCTCACTGTTCCTCGCAAGGCTGCATCTGGGATCAGTAGCAGAACTGAAGGCAAGATGGAGTCCACCTCATGGCATTTTATATCCATCCCTGGTATCTTCCAAGCTGGAGCAGGTCACATGGCTCAGTGACCTATTCCTGTGTCCCAAGTCAGCAGTCAGCAGATACTAACTGGTTTGCAGGTCCCAGACCCATTCCTCAGGTGTGTATTGGCCTCTCTGAGAGCCTTGTCCATGGAGCCTTGCTAATTAGCATAGTCACTGACTGAACATTCCTTGCCCATTGCTCTGTCTCAGACAGAGAATCTTCCAGCATCCCTACAGAGTACATGTTTATAACTCCACATACAGATATCATACAAGTACATGAATAGCATATACAGAATCAGTAGAACATAAGCTTTCATTTGACACCTCACATGGCCCCCTTTGTACAGACTTTGGGGCAAACACCTCTTCCCCCCATGAGTGCAGCAGTGACCTGTCTGATCCTCTTCAAATCCAGTAACGTGACAACACCTCTCCAGCCACTGCTTTTTCTGCCAGCTCTAGTGTTGAAGTCTTCCCGCAGGATGAGTTTGTCATATGTGAGTGTTGATCTGATAATGAAGTCAAGCGTAGAGCAGAATTGCTCTTTGTTTTCTGCTGTGCTGCTCAGTGTGGATGCATAGGCTCTGACGACAATGACAGTGCATAGAGGATTCAGAGGAAATTGAAGTTTCATGAGCCATTCAGTCAGGCTAATAGGGAAGTCAGGACATGGCTTCAGGAGTGACTTTCTTACAGCAAATCCAACTCCATGGAGTCACCCTCCAATTTTCCTTTCCAAAAGGAAGTGTAGTTGCCTCCTAGCTCGCCGATGGAAACTTCTCCAGCCAATAGTGCTGCAATATCAATATTATAGCAAGGAAGTTCTCTAGCGATTAGAGCTGTTCTTCACTCAGGCCTTCGTGCATCACCTCCATCCATAGAGGTGCAGACAGTCAATGCTCTTGAGTCTTTTCTTTATTATTTTTTCACCACCATAGGTGTGATCTACCTGCTGTAGCACTCTGGCCAGACATTATGGGGCAGGTAATGAGCAGGGCACCTTTAAGTGAGTAGTGCTATCTTAAAAAGAGCTGCTCAGTTGCCTAGGATGTTGCTGAACTTCTCTGCCTCCCTGGGGACAGAGCAAAACTGCCACTAGTCCCAAGGCTGTGGTCATCTCCACCTGTGGCTTCACCACGCCCCCATTGATGCAGGACCTGAATTAATGATATGATTATAAGATTTGGTAAGATGTTAATATGACTAGAGTTGCGAGAAAAACCTATGCAGTACATGATTAAGTGAGAAAGCCATTGCACAGGGCAATCCCACTCTCTTGGCTGCGCGAACCAGATTCCAGCAACACAATTAATGGTTACAGCTGGGGAAGTATCAACTGGAAGTACCAGAGGAGGAGAAAGATTTGGGTATACTGGTTGATCACAGGATAACTATGAGCCGCCAACATTACAGGGACATGAAAAAGGCTAATACAATCATAGGATGCTTCAGGCAAAGTATTTCCAGCAAAGACACACAAGTGTTAGTATCATTATACAAGACACTGGGGAAACCTCATCTAGAATACTATGTGCAATTCTGGTCTCCATGGTTTAAAATGGAACAGGTGAAGAGAAGGGCTACTGGGATGATCCCAGGAATGAAAAACCTTATTTGTGAGAGGAGACTTAAAGGAGCTTAGCATGTTTAGCCTAACAAAATGAAGGCTGAGGGGACATATGATTGCTCTCTATAAATACACCAAAGGGATAAATACCAGGGAGGAGAAGCGTTTTTTAAGTTAAGTACAAATTTTGACACAAGTGGAAAAAGATATAAACTGCCATTAACAAGTTTACGATTGATATTAGATGAAGGTTTCCAGCCATCAGAGGAGTGCAGTTCTGAAACAGCATTTCCAAGGGGAGCAGTGAGAGCAAAAAAACTTCAAGAATGAGCTTGATAAGTTTATGAAAATTTGCTTATGATATGAATATGGTGTAACTAAGATATGCTTTATGCAAGATAAGGTGTCATTCATTGACTATGCTATCCTATTTGTATGCCTGTATCATTTTTGTATCTGAAGTTAGGAATATTGATTATGTACTTGTATTTTAACTGTGCTACTTTGGGTGACACCCACTGCTAACACTTCACTATCACAAAGGAAAAGCCAGACAGGGTTGATGGCCTGTCAGCGAGGACAATGGACTGTGAAAAGGCTTGTCCTTCCTGCAGTTACTCCATACTGTCACTGACTCATGGATGCTCATACAGCTGTGATGCTACAGAGGCAGGTGACTTGATCATCTGATACTAACCTCCATTTTGTACTGCTAAACTGTTCCACTGGGATGTGGGAGAATCAGATAAAGGATTCCTGCCTTATGGAAATCCTATGCTTATGGACAGCCTTATGCTATGTTGAAGGCTGTTCTATTAAGAGGGGAGAGGAAAACAATCAAGATCTTCAGCTTTCTTCACTTCCTCCCTGGGAGAGGAGGTTGACAATTGCTGAGCTCCTGGGCAAGGTGAGGGGAGGGGTAGCTCCTTGCTCCCAGAAGGGGCACAGCCTCGGGCAGAAAGGGCAGCCAGCCCTCAGCACTGCCTGGGGCTTCGGCGCCACCACTGCTTCAGTGGCGGTGGCCAGGAGCCCTGGACCCTTTGCAATCTCTGGGTCCCAGGGCAGTTGCCCCTTTTGCCTCCTATTGGCGGACCTGCCTTCACCTTCCAAACCAAAGGGATACCTGAAGGAACCCGGAAACAAAAGGAACTGGGGGAGGAGGGAAGGGGACGAGGAGAACTTCTAGACCTGGAGTAGAAAGATGCCTCTGTGCTGTGAAGGAATCTACCTAAAATAGTATCTAGTCGGAGGAACTATTTTGTAACCAATTTCTTTAGTGTATCAAGTTTTCTTAATAATCTGCTTTGTTCTGTTTGCTACCTCTTTAACCACTTAAAATACACCTTTTGTAGTTAATAAGCTTATTTCTTGTGTATAATATAACCCAATATATGTAATATCGGGGAGAGGGGGTAGGAAGTTGCACAAACCTTCCTCCACATTGAGGGAGGAGACAAATTTCAAATAATATTGGGTTTGCACTCTAAGGAGCATGGGTACCTGGCAGCTGTGGCAATTCCTTACACTGAACCCTTCCCAGCACAGTGACTATATTGTTCTGCAGTTGGGTGCACTCCTCTCTGTGTGCGACTTAAAAGCCTGATTCAGCAAGACAGAGTTAAAGGGTGCTCAGGTTGGCAGAAAAGGTGGGTTCAGTGGTATCTAAGCTCATAAGGTAACATCCCAAAGGGTCTAACCCGTCAAAATGGTATGAAGAAATTGTCTACAATGGCAAGTAGCAGATCTGTGACTGCTAGAAGCAAATACTCCAATGGCAGGTAATGGGACACTAGACAGGGAGGATGCTGAGATACTACAGAGAATTCTTTCCCAGGTGTCTTGCCAAAATGCTCAGAGTCCAATGTGGATCACCACATTTGGGGTCAGGAAGGAATTTTCCCCTGGGACCAACTAGGAGAATCCCTGGGGCTTTTCACCTACTTCTGCAGCAGAGGCACAGGCAACTTGCAGCTTTAAACTAGGGTCAGTGGTGGATTCGCTGTAACTTTAAGTCTTTAAGCCACAATTTGAAGACTTCAGTAACTCAGCCAGAGCTTATGGGTCTAGGGTTGCCAGATGCATCCACCAAAAATCCCGAACATGACAGGAAAAAAACATGGTTGAGCAAAAAACAAAAAAACAACCCCTCCCCCCGAAAAAGCCCAAACACCCCAAAACCCGGAGACCAAACTTGTTGAGCAAAAAACAAAAAATAAAAACGGGAAAACAAAAAAAAGGTCTGCACCTTTAAGAATCCCTGCGCTCCTCACTTCCCCCCACCCACACTAGAAACGGCTGGGGCACAATGTCCCCACCGACCCTCAGTCCAAGAAAAACAGAAAATACCAGACGTTGTACATGTCCGGTATTTTCTGTTTTTTTTTTACTGGACATGGGCCAGAAATAATGGACTGTCCGGGTGAAAACCGGACACCTGGCAACCCTATATGGGTCTATTACAGGACTGGGTGGGTGAGGTTCTGTGGTCTGTGATGTGCAGGACTCAGTCTGTGATGTTTGTAATGGTCCCATTTTCCCTTAAACCCGATGGCTACATCTACACTGCAGGCTTCTTGCGCAAGAACTGTTTTATGTCCACACTGCCATCTTCTTTTGCACAAGAGCATCCATGGCAGTGTGGATGTTCTCTTGCGCAAGAAAGCTCTGATGGCCATTTTAACCATAGGGGATTATTGAGCAAGAAACCCGTTGCCCTCTACACTGTCTTCTTGCACAAGAGGGCTTATTCCTCATGGGGAAAGGAATAACTCTTGTGCAAGAAGCCCTCTATTCCAACGCTTTACTGTAAATTTACTTGCGCAAGAACATGTGTGCAGTGTGGATGCTCCACAAGTTTTTGCACAAGAACGGCTGTTCTTGCACAAGAAGCCTGTAGTGTAGACGTAGTCTATGAGTCTGATAATATATGCTAATATAGATGTGTTGATTTTACATGCACTCTTCTTGGATGGTGTGTGTTTTTTGGGGGGGGGATTCCTTGCAGTGTCTCTCAAAGTAAGAGCACTACTCACTGAATACTCCACACTGTTTTCTGTATGTTGCTCAGTGGAATCCCATTCAAGTACTGTCTCAAGCTCACCCAGTGTTATGTGAGCTGATGAGACCACAGCTCAGTGACAAAAGAAAGAGGAAAAAAAAGGAAAGACAGCATTGGCAAGAAACAGTGGAGCTGCACTGAATGTTTTACACATTCTTCAAAAATGTTCTGGGCACAGATTTTCTGTCTTTACTCCATATTAATATCTGTTACTTCTGCCATGGAACTGGCCATTGATAAAGGGATTGAAAGGTTATCCAGTGAAACTGCTGCTTCCATTAGACCCTCTGCAAATATTTGTATAACTCTGTAATTGTGATACTCTCTCTACCTCCCAGAATAATGGCCCTGAGAATCATTACAGATCTCACTCTGCCTTCATGAAAGAAAGAAAAAAATGTTTTAAATGCTATCAGATTTCTAAATAAATCCCTTCACTCATATAAAAAAGGCCCCCAAAATGCATTTTAAAAGTTTGTCAAGGCATGGAATTTATTGTTTCCTTCCAAGTTGGCATTTCCCCACAATGGGCAGATTTCTATGTACATCCCCCAAAAGTAATTCACTTTTGGGAAGAGAGAAAGCAGGAAACATTTTAGCCTCTCACGTAATTATTAAGGAGGGGAAGATAAAAGAGCCACAGAACTAGAACAAAAGGCTTTTTCAACCAGTGCTATATCTACTAGATTCCATGTAGTTCCAGTTATATCTTGGTCCAGACTTCTCTAAACAATCACTCTCCCTCCTTTGTATTTACCCAATTCACGACTTTGCAGATAGTTACCAGATTCCCCCTTAATCATTCTTTTGCTCAAGTGACTCATTTACATTTTTGTGTTTCCCTGCATTACTATACTGCACAGCCTTGGGGAAAATACCAATGGTTCATAAGCAGATTTCATGAGCTTATAGAAAATGTTATACAGGCAGTCCCCGGGTTACGTACAAGATAGGGACTATAGGTTTGTTCTTAAGTTGAATCTGTATGTAAGTCGGAACTGGCCTCCAGATTCAGCCGCTGCTGAAACTGATCAGTTTCAACAGCGGTTGAATCTGGACGCCAGTTCTGACTTACATACAGATTCAACTTAAGAACCCCAGGCATCCCCAAGTCAGCAGCTGCTGAAACTGATTAGCGGCTGATTCCAGGAAGCCCCGGGACACGGGCTTCCTGTAGTCAGCCACTGGTCAGTTTCAGCAGCGGCTGACTTGGGGACGCCTGGGGCAGAGCAGCTAGGGTGCTGCTGGGTTGGTCCAGTAGCGCCACTGCTCCTCGGCCCTATTGGAGCAACCCAGCAGCACCCCAGCTGCTCTGCCCCAGGTGTCCTGATTCAGCCGCTGCTGAAACTGATCAGCAGCGGCTGAATCAGGACTCCTGGGGCAGAGCAGCTGGGGTGCTGCCGGGTTGGTCCAGTAGCGCCAAGGAGCGGTGCTGCGGGACCAACCGGCAGCGCCCCACCTGCTCTACCACAGGCCCAGGGCTTTGCTCCCTGTCTCCCTGGTCTGCTGGGAGGGGGGTGGGGGGGCACTAGCTGCGCCCCCCCCCCCCCCCCAGCAGACCAGGGACACGGGGAGCAAAACCGCAGCAGCGGCGGAGTCCCGCGCCTCTGAGGCTTTGCCATAGCAAAGCCTCAAAGGCGCGGGACCCCTCGCCTCCCTGGCTTTGCTCCAGGTGTCCCTGGTCTGCTGAAGATGGTCCCCAGCAGACCAGAGGCACCGGGAGCAAAGCGGCAGCGGCGGCGGAGTCCTGCGCCTCCCCGGCTTTGCCACAGCAAAGCCTCAGAGGCGCGGAACCCCTCCGCCTCCCCGGCTTTGTCGAGGTGGTCGAGGTGGCGGGACCGCTGCGCTCTGGGCGGTCCCGCTGCCTGCGAGCTCCGGGGCGAGAAAGCCCTGTTCGTAAGTGCAGATCCGACATAAGTCGGATCCGCGTAACTCAGGGACTGCCTGTACTTTGGATGGCTCCTCCTTTCTGATAAATAACATGTTCAGACAAACTGCTAGAGCTATATTCCAGAAGTGTGGAAAATTGAGTCTTTTTAGTATCACTTCAAGTCAAAGGCCAAAACTGGGAAAGAGCAGCATTTGCGCTTATTTATTTGTAGCAAATAAGACCACACAGATGGATGAATGTGCTAGATCCCCAACACTGGAAAATGTGGCCTATTAAGAACAGTCACCATGGGCACCAGAATAGTAGTGCACTTTTCCTCCTCTTATGTTTAGACCACAACATGCCTCATACCAATGCTAGAGGAGATGCCTTTAGAGCAGCGATGGGCAAACTAATCTAGCAAGTGGGGCTTATGAGTGGCCCTCCTTCATCTCAGTGGGCCCAACACTGTCTTAACTAAGGGTGTGTCTAGACTACAGGGTTTTTTAGAAAAAAAGGAGCCTTTTTTCAAAAAAACTTCCTCTGCAGCTACACTGCTGCTGCGTTCTTTCGAAAGTAAATTGAAAGAACACAGAATTTTTTTCGTGGAAAACCTTGTTTTACGAGGAACGCCTTTTTTCAAAAGTGCTCTTTCGAAAAAAGGTGCTATGTAATGCAAACTGTACTTTTTTGAAAGGGAGCATCCAGACTGCTTGGGTGCTCTCTTTCAAAAAAGTGGCTTGCTTTTTCTAAAGTACTGGTTGTAGTCTAGATGCTCTTTTTCAACAGAGGCTTGCAGTCTAGACGTAGCCCAAGATAGCCTCCTAAGACAGGTTTGTTTAACTAACTGTGCTTGTTTACCTAGAATTTGCAGGATGTGATGACTGAATCATGCCACTCTGGATACACTTCTATTTTTAGGGCACCAACTCAATCAGATATAGCAGAGGTAGGTCTAGCAAACTAGAAATTTCATCCCCAACTCCAGTATAGATATGCTCATGGATTCCTTATTCTCCCTGCTTGCCTGTACTCATCTGTTATTTCTAGCACTGTACTCTGTAAGGGTATGTCTACACTACCCTCCTAGTTCGAACTAGGAGGGTAATGTAGGCATACCGCACTTGCAAATGAAGCCCGGGATTTGAATTTCCCGGGCTTCATTTGCATAAACTGGGCGCCGCCATTTTTAAATCCCTGTTCGTTCGAACCCCGTGCCGCGCGGCTACACGCAGCACGACTAGGTAGTTCGGACTAGGCTTCCTAGTCCGAACTACCGTTACTCCTCATGGAACAGTAGCAGTAATCAGCCTGTGACAGGGTAGGGTGCCTCCCGGGGTGCTGATGCGGCCATTGCCACTCACCATCCCGCTCTCTGGGGCTCCTCACCGCCCAGTCCTGCTGGGCCAACTCCACTGGTCTCCCCCAGCCAAGGCCCCAAGTTGAGGTCCCTGCCCCCACTGAGAAGCAGTACAGACACTGAACCACTTCAGGTCCAAGGAGAGTGCAGGTTAGGGCCCAGCCTCCTGAGAGAGAACTCTCCAGGTGGGATCAAACCCCAAAGAATTAGGTAAGCCCCCTTTAGCAATGAAAGGGGGAATGTGCACACTGGTTGCCGCCGCCCCCCCCCCCCAGGTAACAATCGCTTACACTGGGTTTGATAGAAAATAAACATGGTTTTATTAAGTTGAAGCAGTAGGATTTAAGTAGTAATAAGTGAAAGCAGGCAGAGCAAAGTTACAAATCAAAAGAAACAAAACTGCTTGACTAATTCTACATTGAAACCTCAGTACAAACTTAAACTCACCCTAAAACCTCTTTTCCAGCTGCCCCCCCCCACCCCCACCCTGGGGTCTCAGACTCCTTCCTTCAGTTGCAGCCCAGCCAAAAGACCTAACCCTCTCTTCTCCTATTCTTTTTGTTAAAGGATTGAGGCCACTCCCTACCAACCACTGCTCAGGCTGAAGGACAAAAGAGAGAATTTAACAGTTGAGGTTAACACCTCCATGTCTCTCATTCATACATTTGAAACCCACAAAGTATTCCCTACTCCCTGTGTCTAATTTTACACACACAAATGATACACACAACAGAGTAAGATAAAGAGAACCAGTGGATCATGACATGAAGATTGATGGGTTACATGAAATAATTCGCTCAAACCACCGTTGAGTTATGTATATTCATGTCCATGAGACCATTTCATAAACCATGGGGGGAGGGGTCCGTCACACAGCCCCACCCAGTCAGAGGCTCAAGACTCCATGCAGGGACCCCTGAGCCTCTGACTGGGTGGGGCTGATTAATCACCTAGAAGCTGTGCTGCCTCCCAGCTTAGAGGTAACACTGGTGGGGGTACAGGGTCTCAGCATGGGGGTGGAGAGGACGGAGGGTGCAGGACCTGGGCAGCACTTACTTTTTTCCCCCAGTGTCTGTAACAGGGTTTAGTCATTGTAACAGATGCAAGTCACTCCCACATGGCAGCTAGCCACTGCTCCACACAGGTCACAAAACAAGTTAGCAGCCCAAGGGCCGCGTGTGGAATGAAGGCTGCGCCTTACCAAGAGCGCAAGGAATCCGGCTGGCTTGTCTGGGAACAGATGGGAACTGGCCCACACAGTCGTGCTTCTTGTACCTCTCCAGGCTGACCAGGAGCCAGCCCTCTGGCACCTGAAAGAAGGTGCTTAGGCCAATGATGAACTCCAGTGGCCTCAAGCCCCTCACACACCTCAGCCCAGACTACTGCACCCCCACAACCCAAACCCCTGCTGTAACACTCCTGCACCCCACATACCTCAACTCTGTGCCCTGATTCCATCATATACCCAAACCCCCTGCCCTAATCCTCCCATATACCCCAACCCAGACTCTTGCACCCCCAAATCCCCAGCCATAAGATTGACAGAAGACAGCCTGAATGCATGCCTGGATTCGACCAGTTATAATGTAAACTTCAAAGAAATGTGTGAAAAGATGCAGCAGGAGAAGTCCCATTAAATAAAGTGTTTATTATTAATCATTGTCAATTATCAATAATATTGAGTTGTATATTTTCAGTCATGCAAATGAACATTCTTATGTGGCTCTTTGTTGACCACTTTGCCCTGAATTGTGAGGCAGTTTGACTCTTTGGTTTGAAAAGGTTGCCGACCCCTGGGTTAAATGCAGTGCCAACACTACATTTAACCATTTAACTGATTAAAAGGGGTGGGCAGGGCAGCTACTCCAGAAGGGCGGGAGCAGCCCTCTCTCCGCCTACTGGGGTTGGGACAGAGTGGCCTTCATGGGAGCTGCCAGGGCCATCACAGCTCCTAGTGCCCCCTCCCTCATGGGGCTTCCGCTGCAGCTACAGCTCCTGAGCCCCACGCGGGGACTGCTAAGGCTGCCCCTGCTGGCCCCTGCATGCAGGCTACCAGCTCCCAGACTGCATGGGCTTGAAGCCAGCAGCCCCATGTAGGGGGTCCTGCGGGCTGGAGCAGCCTTCTGCCAGTGGTTGGGCTGTGGGCGGGGAGGGGTCTGCTCCTGGGTAGCGGTTAATTGTTACCCAGTAAGCATTGCTGAATAAGGATGAAGCTTACCAGGTAACCATTTAACCGGTTACCTGTAAATATCCCTATCAGTACCCAATTATTTATGCAATTATTTAGCTTAACATACATTTATTCAAATTTTTATGTTTTGAATTTTTATATTTTCAGAAGATGGTAAATGATGCATTTCTTATTTACTAAATGATCAATGTTTGTGTTGACTTGTGTCAAGTGGCATTTGAATAAAAATTTGAGTTTTACAAAAAATGCACAAAAACATCATTTTAATTTTTTAAAAATTAATCAGATAAAACTGCATCAAATAAGTTGATACATGGAAGGAAGGAAGTTTATCGACATATGTTTTGCATCTAAAACTGATTTACTTATTAAACAAGGAAAGTATTAATTCTTAGAAGTGAACGGTCTCTGGGTCACAATAATTTTCACAGGTATTTAGATGCCTAAACATTCAAACAGAACCTGGTGGGATTTTTTAAAAGATTTTTAAAAAGATCAAAAGGAGTTGAAAACAATGAAAGTTTGGAGACAATGTTGCTTAGGTGCATTTGCATAAGCGTGTGCATGGGGTGTGCCAGGTGTGCCCAGACACACTCTAATGTCTGGGGCCAGCCAGCAGCTGCTGGAGGAAGAGGGGGATTTGTGACGGAGCGCCACAGCCCCTCCCTTTAAATTCCCCGCAGCCATCTACTGGGCACTGTGGGGCAGAGAGAGTGCAAATGCCGCGCAACAGGTGAGAGGGGAAACGCCGGGAACTTTAAAATCCAAAAGCAGCTGGGGCCCACTACACATGGTGGCCAGAGCCATTTTTGCAGCCCGGGCCCCGCCTGCAGCACCATGCGGTGCCCCGGGAGTGCCCCTGCCTGTCCTGGCAGCACCACGCAGCGCCCTGGGGGTGCCCCTCCCCAGCCCTGCAGTTTGGGCTGACTCTGACTCCAGCCCTGCAAGCTGTAAGGCAGAAGCTGAAGGTAAGGAAGTGGGGGGGTGGGAGGAATAAGAGGAAGGGGTGGGAGAGGAAGGGGCTTTTGCGGAGGGGGAGAGGGAAGAAAGGGGAAGGCATCAAAGGGACAGTGTAGAGGAGACACAAATGCTAGGGGGGAAGTAGAGACAATGAGGAAAAGGGCAGGAGGGGAGGTGTCAGTGGGAGGGGGGACAGGGTGATGCTGGAAGAGGAGAGAGTAAGGGCACTGGGGATTGGAGCAGGAGATACTGGGAGAAGGCTTGACAGAAGGGGTAGGCATGAGGAAGGTGGGGTTGGAGCAAGTCATGTGTGAGGGCACAGAGGGACATGAGGGGAATGGGAGCAGAGGATGGTGAGGGGATGGGCATCAGGGAAAAAAGGGCAAAGGGGGCAGGGATAGTGAGGGAAGGGGGGAGGCACCAGGAGGGTGCAGGGGTAAGGGAAAGTGCAGGTGCCAGGGGATTCTGGGGGTGAAGCAGAAGGGCAGACACCTGCAGGGGAGGGACCAGCACCACAGGAGAGAGGCAAGGGAGGTGTTAGCTGAGGGGAAGAGGAGGGGTAGCTCACATGATCAGAGTGGGGCTACTGGAGGAGTGGGCACTGGGGGGAGAGAAGGCTGAGGGCAGTGAGAAGGGCAGGAGTCAGGACAGCAGAGGAGGGTGACGGGTTGGGGGGCAGCAGGAACCAGGGGAGTTGATGGAGCAAGGGGAGGAGACATGGCAGCAGAGGGGAAAGGTAGATATTTATTAAGAACGTGGGTGCTACAATGGCACATCCAAACAAGCCACATGAATTCAGTACTGGTGCACAACACAAAATTCATTCTGCTCATGGGAGGAAACTCTTAGAGGGAACACTCCCCTCCCCAGCCTCTCCACCCCCGCATTAATGTCACACAGATTGGGTTAATGCAATTGAAGGATAGTTGCATGGGAGGCGGGAGTTGGGGGGGCAAACTAATCCCTATTGGTAGGAGGATGGTGGGAAAAGTCCTTGGGGGGAAGGGGGATCACATAACACTTTTTACTTTTGGTCATGTGCCCATCTTGCCCGGAGAGGGTTATCTCCAGAGGCGTGGCTAATGGGGCGTGGTTAACAGGGGTCAGGGGTGTGGCTAATGGGGAGGTCAAGGTACATTTTAAAAACAATTCTTTGGGTGCACACCTTAATGAAATGTGCTGTGCACGCTTATGTACATTTGAGAAATCCCATTTGGCACCTATCTGCATCTTTTGGTTCCTAAAAATGTATTTGAAAAGTGGCTCCAGGTTCTTCAAGTTTTCATAATAAACAGAGCTTATTCTCTCCTTGCTTTTTATTCATAGACTGGAAAGGGAAAATAAAGTGTCCTGCTTTTATTCAATTCCCAAATGGTTTCTCAGCTATGAATGAACTACTCCAAATGATGAAAACTTTGGTTCTGCACCTGTTAGCTGAACTGAAACCAAAACTAATTAAGGCAAAAGCTTTTCTGCACAACTGAAACTGAAAGAATTTACATTTGGAAAAATGTCAAAACCAGTATTAACTTCATTTTAAATTCTGAAAACAATACAAATACTTACTTAATGCAGTGCTCTCACTCTGGCTATGCTGCAGCGGTTGCTCGCAACGCAATGTCACCCGGCCCTGCACAGCAGTTTCAACCCCGATCCCTTTGCAGCCCTGGGTCCTGAACTTCCCACAAGACATCATCATACTGCTAGGCTTGCCGTGCACACACTGGATGCATACAGTGCGCTGCCCTGCTCAAGGAATTCTCAGGCCTCAGCCGCCCAGATAGGCGCGATTCATTGTCACCCCAAACCGCCAGGCACTGGTCGCTTTGTGGGCTCCGAGCTCCTGCTTCCCACATGGCAAATTCTGCACTTTGGCCAGACGGGGCAGCATGGAGGGTCCAAGCCAAACCCTGTTCTCATGTTCCCCTCCCAATGTAGATTAGAATGTGTAAAGTCCCACAAGTAGTAACATATGATTGGGGGGTGCAAATTTTGCCTTTGCCCCTGGGCGCATAACACCCTCACTGCGCCTCTGGATCAACCAAACGTCCATCTTGTCGCTGACAGTGGCCAATACCAGATGCCCCAGAGGGAGTGAACAGAAACAGGTAATGATCAAGAGATCCCTCTCCTATCATCCATTTCCAGACCTTGACAAACACAGGGTAGGAACAGAAATCCTACTCATCCTGGCTAATAAGTATTGGTGGACCTAGCCTCCATGAATCTATCTAGTTCTTTTTTGAACCCTGCTAAAGTCCTGGTCTTCACACCCCCCTCTGGCCAGCAGTTCCATAGGTTGACTCTGTGTTGCATGAAGAAAAAGTTTCTTTTGTTTGTTTAAAACCTGCCACCTGTTAATTATATTTGGTGACCTCTAGATTTTATGTTATTGGAACAAGTAACTTTTCCATATTAACTTTTTTCTATGCCTGTCATGATTATATACACCTCTATCATATCCCCCTTTAGTGTCCTCTTTTCTAAGATTAAAAGTCCCAGTCTTTTTAATCTCTCTTCATATGGCGCCCATCCCAAACCCCTAATATTTTTTGTTGCCCTTTTCTGAACCTTTTCCAATGCCAATTATCCCTTTTTGAGATGAGGTGACCACATCTGTATGCAGTATTCAAGATGTGGGCATATCATGGTTTTATATAGAGGCAATAAGATATTCTCTCTCCCTTTTTAAATGATTTCTAACATTCTATTTGCTTTTTTGACTGTTGCTGCAATTTGAGTGGATGTTTTTAGAGAACTATCCACAGTGACTCCAAGATCTCTCCCTTGAGTGGTTATAGCTAAATTGTAGGTATAGTTGGGATTATTTTTTCCAATGTGCGTTTACTTTGCATTTATCAACATTAAAATTCATTTGCCATTTTGCGGCCCATTCACCTAGTTTTGTGAGATCCTTTTGAAGTCTTTGCAGTCTGCTTTATTCTTAACTATCTTGAGCAGTTTAGTATGATCTGCAAATTTTGCCACCTCACTGTCCCTTTCTCCAGATCATTTATAAAAAGGCTAAATAGAAATGGTCCCAGTGTAGACCCCTGCAGGACACAACTAGTTACCCTTCTCCATTCTGAAAACTGACCATTTATTCCTACTCTTTGTTTCCTGTCTTCTAACCAGTTAACAGTCCATGAGTGGACCTTCCTTATTATCCCATGACAACTAACTTTCCTTAAGAGCCTTTTGTAAGGGGCCTTGTCAAAGGTTTTCTGGAAATCTAACTACACTATATCCAGTGAATCCTACTTGTCCACATGCTTACTGATCCTTCAAAGAACTCTTGGGCTACGTCTAGACTGGCCCATAATTCCGGAAAAGTCATGCAAAGCAGGTAAGTCAGAATAGGGAAATCCGCGGGGGATTTAAATATCCCCCGCGGGATTTAAATAAACATGTCCGCCGCTTTTTTTCCGGCTTGGGGAAAAGCCGGAAAAAAGCGTCTAGACTGGCGCGATCCTCCGGAATAAAGCCCTTTTCTGGAGGATCTCTTATTCCTACTTAAAAAAGCGGCGGACATGTTTATTTAAATCCCGCGGGGGATATTTAAATCCCCCGCGGATTTCCCTATTCTGACTTACCTGCTTTGCATGACTTTTCCGGAATTAGGGGCCAGTCTAGATGTAGCCTTGTAGATTAGTAAGGCACGATTTCCCTTTATCCATGTTGACGTTTTGAAACTGGACTGAGATTGTCCAACTCATTGTGCACACAGACTAGTGAGCCTTGCAGTATTGTCAGCCTCCAAGACCTTTGCCACGAGCAGCCTTGCAATTAGAGGAATAGAGTCAGCCTTCACCTGACTTTGAGATCTTCCAAGGGCAAATCCTCACTGACAAACTGCCTTCTCCACTCCCAGGTCCAGCCTTAGGGAGAATGTATTTTGGTGCCCCTGTCTGTGTGGGCATATCATTTCCATTGCCCCCGGACCCTCTGGGTGTCCCCCACTGCATCTGGATTCCACGGGCTCCCCACCTTCCTGTCACCCCAATCACTGCCCTCCCTCCTATACTCCTATCCCCTGCTATACACCTGTCCCCTACCCCTAACATCTGCATCCCATTAGAAGGTTTGTATATTGTGATTTGTAATACGTTGCACTTATCTTTATTAAAATTTGTTGAGCTCAGACCAATTCTCCAATTTGTCAAGGATATTTTGAATTCTAATCCTGTACTCCAAATTGTTTGCAATTTTTGAGTAATACATGCATTTTGTAAGTGTACTCTCTACTCCATCACATCCTTAATCAAAAATTGAAAAATACTGGGCCCAGGACAGACTCCAGTACAAAACTCTGTAAATTTTTTCCCTCCTGGGTTCGCGCTAAAAGGACTCATCTATTCTGCCTGCCAAGGTAAGTCAGCACAATGTTTCTATATTTGTGTCCCTGAAAGCTTACCTCGCTCACTCATTCTCTCTCTCACTCATGGTATGTCTACATTGTATTACTCCTTTGAGAGAGAAATGCAAATGCAGACAAATGAAAATTGCAAATGAAGCATAGATTTGAATTTCCCACGCTTCATTTGCATAATCACTTTATGGTGCTCTTTTGAAAAAGTGCTATTTTGAAAGTGAAACCGCGGTCTAGAAGTGGTTATTTAGAAAAGGCTTTTTTGAAAGATCTTATACTCCTCAAAAAATAGCGTGGCCCTTTTAAGAAACATTTTGCTTTTGAGGCTTTTTGACCCTAACAGGCTGCCGGTGGCTGCCCACCATCTTGCCTCCCTGCACCAGGCTGGACAGCTCCCCTGCGGAACCCGGTAAGCGCCCAGGATTTTCACGTCCTGGCTGGGAAAAAAAAATCTGAAAGTGCTGGACATTTTAGGTGTCCGATATTTTCTGAATTTTAAAAAAATTTTAACAGATAGGAGGCAAATATACCAAACTGCCTGGTGCAATACCTGGCAACCCCATCAATGTAACAAATACACAAATGGAGTTTTTAAAAAGGAATGTGAATATTTATGCTTAACTACAGCTTTTTAATAATCATTCAGTGAATGACATGATATTTAGGTGCTTCTTGACAGAGGCAATGACATTAATAAAAATGTCTATGAGATAATGTTAATCCTAGGATAGTGTCTGGAGGGTCAACATACAAATAAGACATCTATTCACTGTCCCGTGAATTACAAAACTTGGAAACAGAAAGCGCTATTAGATCATCCAAGCACAAAGGATTTTCCCAGAGCAGGATAGCTCCCTACAACTTTTTGTCTATATTTTGTCCAGTCTAGTTTTAAAAGTCGCTAGAAATGGGCTTTCTGCCCCTGTCTTTGGAAGACAGTTTCACGGCTCCCTTCATCTCATTGTCAGGGATCTTTTCCTGATATTCAGGCTGTTTTCCCTTCCTTAATTTTACCCATTACTCCTATTGACCCCCAATGCATGACACTACATAGTCTTCATGTTTGGGGTTCACACTTTCAGATATTTGCATACTATTTTTGAGGGGTGAGGGCAGCATGTTTCCCCCTCCCCCCCATTAGTTAACAGACATTCAGAAATCAAACACAAATGTAGATGCTTCCATTTGTTACTTTTCTAAAAACACTCAAGAAATGGCAGTTTGCCAATGATAACTGCCATATTCTTCCCTGTGATATTGCTTCAAACATCAGAAAAGTTTTCAGTGATTGTAGTGTGTATGCCCCTGAAGCAGTACATCAATGTGTTGTTAAAACAACCATCCATAGTCAAAACCATCCCCAAATGCTGGAGGCTGACTAGCCATTTTAAGCATTATTTTACTACTGCCTCCAAACTTTACATCACGCACAAGAAAATGACCAGTCTATACAGGCAGTCCCCAGGTTACATGGATCCGACTTATATCGGATCCCTACTTACAAACGGGGTGAGGCAACCCCGCACTAGCTGCTTTCCCCCAGCAGACCAGGGAGACGCCGAGTGGCTTTTCTCAGCAGACACCTCAGCTTGAGAATAAAGGACTGAGGGAAGTGAGGTGTGGGAGAATAAAACTGAGCTCTGGAGAAATGTTTGGCTAGAGTTTCCCCTACAATATGTACCAGTTCTGACTTACATACAAATTCAACTTAAGAACAAACCTACAGTCCCTATCTTGTATGTAACCCGGGGACTGCCTGTAACTCAAATAGTTTGAGATACTGCCACAAGATGAACCAAGTTACAATATATTTCAAATGGTAAGGGAGAGATTTTGCTACCTTTTTATAAACCAACCACAATATCTGGAATTGAATGAAACCAGAGGTCTCAGTGCATTGACCCACAATATGATTATTCATGGCTCACCAAGAACACAGCACCTTCAGTCTATAGTAATTACTTTACATAGTCAAATTAAAAAAAAAGAAGAAAAATTATAGGCAACACCAATAAGGCTATCAAACTGCTCAGAAGGGATACAAAAAAAGGGGACTAGAATACAGAAAGTATGAACTGTGCACTTATTTTTTCTGTTTCCTAATACAAGAACAAGGGGAAGTTCAATGAAACTGAAAAGCAAAACATTTAAAACAGCAAAAAGGAAAAAATATTACTTGATGCATAATTAATCTGTGGGACTCCTTGCTATAAGATCTCACTGAAAGAAAGAACTTAGATTCAGAAAAGGAATAAATACTTCATGGAAGATAAGAACATTCATAATTAAACTGGATAAAATAAAATTATGTAAGAGACAGAAAGCTAATCTTGGTTCCATCAAAGCCAGTAAGAATTTTGTAATAGCTTTCATGATTCACAGTATAATCAAGCAAAAACAAATGTGGTCAGAAAGAAATTATGGACCAGGTATTCAGTTGTGATGTGTCTTACACAGGCATCTGAAGCATCTATAGCTGGCCACTGGCTCAACTAATCTTCTACATCTTTTATATTGGCTCCTTTCTGCAACACCCTTCTTCCGGTAAAGGTCATATCCCAAGAACAGCTGCAATACATTTCTTACATTATGTTTCAAAACTGAATTGACAGTAAGGATCTGGAATTCTTCTGCTGTCAACTAGCAGTGAATATATATATATAGGCACAAGAGCTTGACTGATCTTTCGGAAAGAGGCAGGAAGGAGAAGGGAAAGAGGGCATTTTTTAAGGAATTTTCCTTTCTGAAGCTTTATAGTCTCATTTTCATTATTTTTTGTGTGGTGGATTTCTTGTACATGTTAGTGTTTAGCTGCTTTTGCTGAAGGGAGCAAGAAGCTGAGATGGCATCATTGTTTCTGTGAAACAGCTTGAGCGAAGGAGACAGTCAGAGCAGATGGATTTTAGTAGCTGGTCAGGAGTAGAGGGATTTGCATAAATCACTCTACAGTTATTAAGAACTAGCAGCACAGCTCCCATCATGCAAATCAGACACCCACAATCTGAGTGCAGGGAACTGAATAACTCAGGGAGAGCATATAGTTCTGCTTCAGTAAGTGCACAGCATCCCTGCACTATGGCTGGAAGAGACAACCCTATTTCCATATGTTAAAATGCTTCACTGTAAATAAGCAGGCTCAGTGCCTGTTTTGCTAAGGAGTTAATTTCAAACTCATTCTCCCTCCCAAATGAATTTAGCTGAGACTATAGCAACAAAACTTTTTGTGGCTGGGGAAGCCTGACATACCAATATTGATCAAGCCTATATTTCCATTCTTCTGCCAACTGCAAAATGAGACATGTTTAACTCCATTTCTTTAAGGTTTAGCCACACAGAATGGGAACATGGCTATAAAGCATATTGTGTCCTGGATGCATGCTTAAAACTGCTCAGTTTATAGTTTACCCTTTCATGGCAAAGCTTTCATTCCATAATGAAATCCAGCAGAACAAATCCAGCTAAAGAACATAAGATAAAAAAAAGCAACACTGAAACACAGAATTGAACCAGAGCCTTCCTTTCCCTTCCCAAAATCCAATCAAGAACAACCCAATATTATTATGTTTTTGGAAAAAATGCTGTAATGTAATTTCAGTCCACAATTTCCACAGTGGCTTTGAAAGGCCAGCTCTGCACCATCTGCCAGAGTCACACACTTGCTAAATCTGTGAGCTCCATGGAATGGTGGAAGCAGATTATCAGGATGTCAGATATGAACTAAAATCAGTGAGTTTACACATGGAATCAGGCACTATTCCCTGTAAGTACAGCATAATTGGGTTCTTTATTCCTACTGTTATTATGCAGAGGTGATAGTCTCCTTGTTCTTGAGACTGGAACCAATTCTCCACTGTTAGCTTAATTTTTTTGACCTCCATAAAATCCTCAAAACAGCTCTTTTCCACTGGTGGTATTAGATAGGTGATGTTTGACTAGAGAAAATTTTGGAGACTAAATTTGGGGCAAACTACATACATTCTTTCAGAGAGGCTGAACCTTAGGTTAAGTAAATTCTAAGAATGCTTTTTTTTTTTTTTGCCACATCATCTTTCCGAAGCTGGTTTGGCCTAGAAACTTCAAGTATGGATTATGAAAAAGTTCTTGATTATAACCATCTCTCATAAGTTTATTTTCTAAGAACTGGGGTATGTATTATTGAAATTATATAACTTAAATAAAGAGATTTAGGAATGTACGATCCCAAAGAACTCCCTAGTTTTCCTACCACTACTCTTATGAAGCATGCCAAGGGTCTGACAGACTTTATGTGAATGTCAAAGGAAAGCCTGTGGTACCAAGTATCAGAGCCCAGGACAATTTATTTGGGCCAATGGAGTACAGGCTGAAGGGCTAAAAATAACAATGTAGGTATTCCCACTAGACTTGGGCTCAGCATCTGAAACCTGCAAAGTGGGTGGGTCTTAGAGCTCAGGCTCAAACTTGAGAGAAAATATCTACACTGTTATTTTCAGTCCTAAAAGTCCCAACTGAATAAGAGACCAACATACAGTGCAGCCTAATACAATGACCACCACGCACACTTGAGTTCTACTACTGCGGAGCTGAGATAGGCTCAAATTCAGGCCCTGATTCGGAACATTTCCACATTCAGGTTCTTTAGATACAGGCAGTCCCCGGGTTACGTACAAGATAGGGACTGTAGGTTTGTTCTTAAGTTGAATCTGTATGTAAGTCGGAACTGGCGTCAGCCGCTGCTGAAACTGATCAGTTTCAACCGCGGCTGAATCTGGATGCCAGTTCTGACTTACATACAGATTCAACTTAAGAAACCCAGGCGTCCCCAAGTCAGCTGCTGCTGAAACTGATCAGCGGCTGATTCCAGGAAGCCTGGGGCAGAGCAACTCTGCCTCGGGCTTCCTGTAGTCAGCCGCTGGTCAGTTTCAGCAGTGGCTGACTTGGGGACGCCTGGGGCAGAGCAGCTGGGGTGCTGCTGGGTTGCTCCAGTAGCGCGGCTCCTCGGCGCTACTGGAGCAACCCAGCAGCACCCCAGCTGCTCTGCCCCAGGCGTCCTGATTCAGCCGCTGCTGAAACTGACCAGCAGCGGCTGAATCAGGACGCCTGGGGCAGAGCAGCTGGGGTGCTGCCGGGTTGGTCCGGAGCGGCGCTGCGGGACCAACCCGGCAGCCCCCAGCTGCTCTACCCCAGGGGTAGGCAAGAAAAGCCTGGTCTGCTGGGGGGGGAGGGGGCACTAGCTGCACCCCCCCCCCCAGCAGACCAGGGAGACGGGGGTGGTGGGACAGCCCAAGTCCTCCACGGCTTTGCTCCGTCTCCCTGGTCTGCTGACCTGGGAGACGCGGAGCAAAGCCGCAGAGCATGCGGGCAGCGGGACAGTCCAGGCGCGCCGCGGCTGTCCCACTGCTGGCGTGCTCCGAGGCTTTGCTCCCCATATCCCTGGTCTGCTGGTCAGACCAGGGAGACGGGGAGCAAAGCCGTGGAACACGCCCGCAGCGGAACAGCCCAAGTGCGCCTGGGCTGTCCTGCTGCGGGCGTGCTCCAAGGCTTTGCTCCCTGTCTCCCTGCAGACCAGGGAGACGGAGAGCAAAGCCGCGGAGCACGCCCGCAGCGGGACAGCCCAGGCGCGCTTGAGCTGTCCCCCTGCAGGCGTGCTCCGCGGCTTTGCTCGGGTGTCCCTGGTCTGCTGGGGGGGTCCAGCGGCTTTGCTGGACCCCCCCAGCAGACCAGGGAGACCGGGAGAAGCTTTACTCGCCCCGGAGGACACGGGTGGCGACCCGCCGCCCGTGAGCTCTGGGGCGAGAAAAGCCCCGTTCGTAAGTGCGGATCCGACATAAGTCGGATCCGCGTAAGTCGGGGACTGCCTGTATAGGGAATTCATTCAGCCCATTTGAAAGAAGGGGGCCATTTGTGACTTTCAGACATGGGTTCACATTATTAACACCCAGCAAAGTTCAGACCTAGACTTGTTCTTATTCCCAGTTTTTGTCACACCATGTGACCTTAATAATATATTTCCATTATAGCTCCTGCATAACATTCTTTCCTGTGTGATAGCTACCCTCACTTTACAAGTGGGAAACCTTTAAATGAGAAAAAGACAGACCATGAAAAAACAAAATGTCTTCGCACCGTGCACCTTCACAACTGACAACACTGCAATGTATTTGAAATAATTAGAGTGGCAGGCTCTAGGACAGTGTTTCTCAACCAGTGGTATGAGTACCCTTAGTACTCAAGAGAAGTCTGGGGGGGTACGTCAACACAACTGAAATTTGGAGAAAACTGAATTTTTGTTGTAAGCTTTACAGCGTTTTATTATTTTGTACTTTTTACACCCAAAAAAGCCACTGCCTGCCCGGCTACAATTAAGTTTTTTAAACAAATGTGTTACAATGGTAGAAAAAAAATGTGTGTTTGAAAACTGTAGGTACTGGGGGTACTTATAATTTTTTAAAGGGTTACTTTATTTAAAAAAAAAAGGTTGAGAAACATTGTTCTAAGACACTGCATATTGAGGATTAGCTCATCACAGCTAGACCAGTGGGGTCTGATTTATCTCAAACCCAGAATGTAAAAGGGATTGATAGTGTTAGTTGGACGGGAACTAAGGGCAGAGATAAAAGACTCCCACAGGGGAAAGCCTTAAGAACATTTAAACTGAGAATAAAGCTTAGATTGTGGTTTCAAGAGCAAGAAAATGATTAAAGGTCTAGAGAACATGACCTATGAGGGAAGAGTGAGAGAATTGGGTTTGTTTAGTCTGAAAAGGAGAAGACAGAGGGGATGTCATGATAGCAGCTTTTCAAGTACCTAAGGAGGAGGGAGAAAAATTATTCTTAACTCCTCATGATAGCACAAGAAGTAATGGGCTCAAATTGCAGAAAGAGAGGTTTAGGTTAGATACTAGGAATAACTTCCTGTCAGAGTGGTCAAGCACTGGAATGAATTGCCTAGGGAGGCTGTGGAATCTCCATCACTGGAGATTTTTAAGAATAGGTTAGACCTGTGAAGGATGTTATAGAGATGGTGCTTGGTCCTGCCAAGAGGGCAGGAGACTGCTGTCATGGAGCACCATACCCTGCACCCCCATCCGCAGCGAGACATGACTCTCAGCCAGCAGGTAGAACAGGTTTATTGGTTCACAGAAATACAGCCTAGAACAGACTTGTCAGCACAAGAACCATAAGCAGCCAGTACTATCCATCTTGGCAAAAGGAGGGCCCAGAGCCAAGGCCCTGGGCCCCCTCCCTGTATCCTAAGCCAGCTAAGACTAACCCACACCCTCAGCAATCTGGTCCCATCCCTGCAGGCAGCCCGCCTCCTCCTTTGGCCAGCTTCCTGGGCAAAATGTGTCACCTGTTTGCAACCTCCACCTAAGCTCAGGTTACAAGACAGCCTGTGCCATGATGGCCTAGGGCAATCTCCCTCAATGAGTCATACCCAAAATTCCCATCCCCATCTAAATAGTAGTGCTGTGGCCAGGAAAACTGAGGCGCGCGCATGCACACACACACACACAAACACACACACACGTGTTACTACAGAACAGTATAAGACAGTAGAAATTACATGCAACACAACAAGTAAACAGAGCAAATACATTCCCCACTTCATCACAATTGGACATGACGACCTCTTGAGGTCCCTTACCGTTCTACGATTCTGTTTTGTATTCTTGTTATTTAAGTGAACGATAAAGTCAAATCACAGAAAGGGGGTAAGTTTGGACCATATCCAAGCTGAATACATCCTGCTTAAAACAGGTGGAGAATCTATCAGCTGCCTATCCACAACATTTGTGTAACTTATTCAGAGACAATACAGCATCACCAGCACATAGACCCTTATACTTCATAAAGATAGAAATGCCCACCACCACTCATATGAGATCTCTATCGCCTCGCATCAGTCGAGCCATATGGAAATAATAGTTGTTCTCGTTCATTTGTTGTTTTGGGGTGTAGAGGAGACGGTTTAGTGCAAGTTCAAATTGAATTTCCTGGCTTTCAGAAATGCTACCTTAACTAAGTTGTTTGCCTGATAATTAAAAAACCCAAATCTGAATATGGATTGCATGCATCATTACATCCCTTGCAGTTATAAATCATTTTAATCAAATAAATGGCATATTGGAAAAAAATCATAAACCTTTATTAAAAGATAAAAAATTGGATAAAGAAAAAATGCTAATGCTAGGAGACATTTTATTAATTTTTAAAATTTAGTACATCCCAATTATTACACCTAATTCAGCAAAATTTAATATAAATTGCACACATATTGGTAAAAATATCTTCTAGCTTCTTTTTTTACAATATTGTTACCATGTGCAGTCGTAAACAAGGGACATTTTAAAAACCCTTTTTCTGACCAGTATAGACACAGATTCAGAGTATAATGATGGACTAAATCCAAGCGTTTGCTCCAATAAGGGCTAACTGGTTAATTTATAATTGCAAAAGTGGATAGGACAAAGTTTGGGAGGAAAACAATGTCTATTTAGGAAGACACAAATGCAGAGAGACACAGAACTATATCAGGCCACATTGATAATAAGAGTAAAAAGTCTCAGCCTAGAGTTCTCAAATTTCTGTGGTATGAAGTGCTTCATTATCCTTGATCTTTGACAAATACAATAAATGTGTAAATGCTTTAAATATTACAACTGAAGATTTCCCCTCAGGAAACTCGTTCTCTCCATCTCTGAAACATTCACTCTGGGATACTCTTTTTTTCCCTCTATATTTGTCAACCCCGGCACCCACTGAAGTCGATGGCTAAACTTCTGTTGCCTTGAAGGGGGCAGGTTCAAACTCGAGGGTTCGTCTAGACTACAGGCTTTTGTCGACAGAGTCTTTGTCGACAGATACTGTCGACAAAGCGTCTGTCGACAAAGAGCATCTAGACTACAGCCAGTTCTGTCGACAAAGCAAGTCGCTTTGTCGACATGAGAGTGTAGACGCAAAGGACAGTGTAGATGCAATAATGCCTTCTGTTGACAGAACTCTGTCAACAAAAGGCGTTATTCCTTGTAGAATGAGGTTTACCACCGTCGACAAAACTGCTGAGTTCTGTCAACGTTATGTCGACAGAACTCGGCGGTAGTGTAGATGCAGGTATAGTTTTGTCGACAGAAGTCCACTTTTGTCGACAAAACCCTGTAGTCTAGACACACCCAGAAGGAATAAAAGGAAGTAAAAGTCAGCTGGTCTTTTCTGAGGCAGCCACCAAATAGACAAGCTTATCTTTTCTATTTAAGAGGGGAAATAGGACTCACTCCATGCCAAAAGAGCAAGAAAATGAAGAAATCAAGACAGCGTCAAGAAAGATATATGAACTTCAAAAATGCAATCAGAAATATGACAGAAACAAAGGCTGGCAGTGATGAAACCTCCAGCAGTGTAAAAAAGGGTGACCAACATGCAGGCACTATGTCTTAGGCCGCTTTGCCAAATGAGATTGTGGACATCATCTAGTTATCTTCCAAGGAAAATGAGGGAAGAGAAAATGCATAGCCATAAAATATGGGAAAGGGTAAAGTGCAGACCCAATAAGCAAGCTCCCGGCTTGCAATATGCTTCAAAAAGAATCAAAACAGCAAATATTTTAATGCTGCCTCATCTTTAAAGAAAGCACATACTTGCTTATTAGCAACTCAGTTAATTTAGAAGCAGTTAATTCTGAAATGTTTTCAAAATGTGAAGCTATCATTAATACACACTTACTGTTACAATATTACAGCCACTGTTAGTCTTCAGAAATGTGTATGAGCATGTTTTAAGAGTATTGCATAAAGCACCTATTTGTCTTGGTGCTATCCCCTAGGGAAATGTTTAACTGAAAGCTAAATGAAGGTGTGCATGTTTTATTTAATGCACTCCTTTAGGGCTGGCTTGGTACACCATTCATGCAAACATTCACACTGCACTGCACTAGACAGGACAGTGAAGCTCTTACAGGACCTGTCACTTCATGAAGTAAAAGCCAGATTTACTTGAATGTAAATGTAATTGCTAACAACCACTTTTAGATGGGAATAATATAGAGAATCTTAGGAGACGCCATAATTGCTTAAGGTAAAGTATGTAGGAAAGGAGCAGGGAAGCTCTTTTAAAAAAGGAAACGAAGTAAAATCTAAAGGATTTTAAGTGCAAGCATTCTGGCTTAAGAAATGCGTGTCTCATTTGAACATATGGGTCAAGATATTCAAAAGTGCGTGCCTAAAATTGGACTCCTTAGTTCACTGTCCACCTAGAAAGTGGTCGAATGTTCAAAAAGGTGAACACCTAATAGTTTCAATGAGACTGTTGGCTGCTAACTACTTTTGAAAATTAGTATCCTTGTTGCTTAAATATGTTATTAGGAGTCAAACTTTGGACACCCATTTTTGAAAACCATTCTATACAATGCATTCAAAATTAAAGTAAAATACTTCAAGCAGCAAAAAATATAGCTAAGCAATCTAAAGCAAGTTTTCACATTTTTATAAAAAGATCCAAAAAATTCTGGAGTGGAGGGTGACCTTTAGAAAGACACTTTTAATGCTGTAAATAAATTCTAGTTTAAATAATGAACTTATCAGAGCATACTACAGGCAGTCCCCGAGTTACGCGGATCCGACATACTTACGAACGGGGCTTTTCTCGCCCCGGAGGACGCGGGCGGTGGGGCCGCACAGACGCGCCGCGGTCCCGCCGCCCGCGTCCTCCGGGGCAAGAAAAGCTGCTCCGCGTCTCCCTGGTCTGCTGGGGGGGTGGGGACCCAGGAGGCGGAGGAACCGGGTGGCGGCACTGCAGCGCGTCTCGGTCCCGCCGCCCGCGTCTCCATGGTCTGCTGGGGGGAGGGGTGCAGCTAGTGTGCTGCCCCTCCCCCAGCAGACCAGGCTTTTCTTGTGGACGCCTGTGGTAGAGCAGCTGGGGCGCTGCTGGTTGGTCCTGCAGCGCTGCTCCTCGGCGCTACTGGACCAACCCAGCAGCACCCCAGCTGCTCTACCACAGGCGTCCCCAAGTCAGCCGCTGCTGAAACTGACCAGCGGCTGACTACAGGAAGCCCGAGGCAGAGTTGCTCTGTCCCGGGCTTCCTGGGATCAGCCGCTGATCAGTTTCAGCAGCTGCTGACTTGGGGACACCTGGGGTAGAGCAGCTGGGGTGCTGCCAGGTTGGTCCCCGCAGTGCCGAGGTGCGGTGCTGCGGGGACCTACCTAGCAGCGCCCCAGCTGCTCTGTCCCAGGCGTCCAGATTCAGCTGCTGTTGAAACTGATCAGCGGCTGATTCCAGGAAGCCCGGGGCAGAGAAACTCTGCTTCGGGCTTCCTGTAGTCAGCCGCTGGTCAGTTTCAGCAGCGGCTGAATCTGGATGCCAGTTCCGACTTAAGTACAAATTCAACTTAAGTACAAACCTACAGTCCCTATCTTGTACGTAACCCGGGGACTGCCTGTAATTCCTTAGGGTATGTCTACACTACCCTCCTAATTTGAACTAGGAGGGTAATGTAGGCATACCGCACTTGCTCGTGGAATGAGGAGTACAGCTAGTTCGGATTAGGAAGCCTAATCTGAACTAGCTACTCCGTGCCGCGTGTAGCCGCGCGGCACGGGGTTCGAACTAGCTGGGATTTAAAAATGGCGGCGCCCGGCTTATGCAAATGAAGCCCGGGAAATTCAAATCCCGGGCTTCATTTGCAAGTGCGGTATGCCTACATTACCCCGCTAGTTCGAACTAGCGGGGTAGTGTAGACATACCCTTAAGAACCACAAAATATTTGAAACCTAGAATTATAAAGTGAGGGTTCCACAAACAATTTTAGCTCTAGCTATGTAGTATGTGTCATTCCAGATGATTGCTTTTCACTTTACACTTACCAAGCTACTCATACACACTTCCAGTATTGTCCTTTCAGCTATCATGATATAAAAGCAGAAAAGATATTGAAGAAAAAAGATTTAGCGCATACCCTTAATATTTGAGTAACCTGATTTTCATTCTGGTTCATAGTGGAAATATTATATCAACTACAAATTTATCAGTCACTACGGTGTACAATCTATACAGATATAGAAGCCACCATCACATCAATGCTTTGTCTTCACTACAGAATTAATTCTGGCTCTCACATGGATTTTAACCCAATACAGGCAGTCCCCGACTTATGTCGGATCCACACTTACGAACGGGGCTTTCTCGCCCCGAAGGTCGAGGTGGCGGGTTGCTGCCTGCGAGCTCCGGGGCAAGAAAGCCCCGTTCGTAAGCTGCTCCCGGTGCCCCTGGTCTGCTGGAGACCGTCTCCAGCAGACCAGGGGCACCGGGACTGAAGCCGCAGCAGCAGCGGGTTCCCGGGCTTCTGAGGCTTTGCCAGAGCAAAGCCTCAGAAGCGCGGGAACCCGCCGCTGCTGCGGCTTCGCTCCCGGTGCCTGTGGTCTGCTGGGGACGGTCCCCAGCAGACCACAGGCACCGGGACTGAAGCCGCAGCTGCGGCGGGGTCCCTCGCCTCTGAGACTTTGCCAGAGCAAAGCCTCAGAGGCGCAGCACCCCGCTGCCGCTGCGGTTCTGCTTCCCGTGTCCCTGGTCTGCTGGGGGGGGGGCGCAGCTAGTGTGCCCCCCCCCAGCAGACCAGGCTTTTGTTGTGGACCCTGGGGCAGAGCAGCTGGGGTGCTGCCGATTGGTCCTGCAGCGCCGCTCTGGGCACTACTGGACCAACCCGTCATCACCCCAGCTGCTCTTCCCCAGGTCCTGATTCAGCCGCTGCTGGTCAGTTTCAGCAGTGGCTGAATCAGGACGCCTGGGGCATAGCAGCTGGGGTGCTGCTGGGTTGGTCCAGTAGCGCCAAGGAGCGAGGAGCGGTGCTACTGGAGCAACCCAGCAGCACCCCAGCTGCTCTGCCCCAGGCGTCCCCAAGTCAGCCGCTGCTGAAACTGACCAGCGCTGACTACAGGAAGACCGAGGCAGAGTTGCTCTGCCCCGGGCTTCCTGGGATCAGCCGCTGATCAGTTTCAGCAGCAGCTGACTTGGGGAGCTTGGGGTTCTTAAGTTGAATCTGTATGTAAGTCAGAACTGGCGGTCAGTTTCAGCAGTGGCTGATTCTGGACGCTAGTTCCGACTTACATACAGATTCAACTTAAGAACAAACCTACAGTCCCTATCTTGTACGTAACCCGGGGACTGCCTGTACTCAAAACCATTCATACATAAAAACTCCGAACTGGTTTGGAGTAGGGATCTAACAGTGTAGTCGATTAACTGATAAGCAAACGCTTATAGATTAATGCTACAGACTACATGAATTCTTCCCCCCACCGTTGCCAGTAAATTTTTTAGCAGGCTGGCCAGCAGTCCGGCTCAGTTCTGGCTTGCACAGGGTCCAGAACTTACTCCTGCTGCGGCTTTGTGTTTTAAGTGTATTAGGAGACAGACCGGCAGGCAGCACAGCTCAGTTCCAGCTCGTGCTGAGTCCTGGAGCTCAGATCCATCTTAGATCTGCCCTTATAGGAGGCAGCAACACTGGGCAACAGGCAGCCAGTCCACAAAGGGAGCTGGTTTTTAAACTGACTCCCCTCATGGATCAGCTCCTGCCTGACAACCTGCATTGCTGTCTCTGATACAGTGGCTGCCAGCACCCTTCCCTCCCCTTGGGACTATAGGGGGTAGGGCAAGTAACCGATAAGAATTAATGAGGTTACTCAACTATTCAATTAACCGATATTTAACATCCCTAGTTTGGAGATGCTTTAAACTCAAGCTAGCTGGCCTGGCTCTGGGTCTAGATTAGAGTCCAAGCTCTGGTATCTCATCCGCTTTGCAGTGCAGATGCTTAATTGAGGTCCTAACAGTCCTGTAATGCTTTCCACTATTCCCTTAGTACTCTAATCTGGGGTGAATCACTATAGAAACTCAGAACAAAAAGAAAGCCTCTGCCTCAAGAAGCTTTCTAAGGACCTACTCCTTCTCCTGCACTAGAAGTCATCTACTAGTATATATACACTGAAAAGAGGTTTAAATCCCCTATTCCAGGTAGCCTGCTCTACTTCTACCCAGCATTTGAACAGCAATGCTATCTGGGAGTTACTTCTCCTAGCTTCTTGCCAGCTGACTAGAGGCTGACACCAAGGTTTTGGGTGGGCATCTGGTGTGAGGTCACTCAGCAGCATGATTTGGGAACACGTCAGAAATCGATACATCTACAAGAACATCTCCAAAAGCCTGACAAAGGAGAGGATTTGCTAGATGAAAATTCAGTGCAGGTGAGGAATCAAAAACCTGAAAGGTGCTTGCCACAAGGCAAAAGGTGCCAATGAGAGCAACTCACTGAGAGGCTTTGGAGACTGGACAGTGTAATTCTCACTAATCAACGGGGGATAGAGGAACTAGAGAAGCCAGGCCAGACTTTCCTGCACATCAGACAAAGACAGAGACTTATTAGCAGGTCTAATCAAGTTGAAGGTGTTACACTTTTTTTAACATTAGTTGTAAGTGGAGATTTGAATAGAGTTTAGCTAGCTTGACTGAATTAATTGCATTGGGAAAAGCGCCAGTTTTTTCAGTTCTAGACAAGCCCTGAATCAACCAGGAAGCCTTCCAGCAAAAAGCAGAAAGATGAGACTTGGCACTCCTGATCCTAAGGTAAACAAGTAGGAGGAACAGGCCTCTACTTTTCAATCCATCTTAAAACAACATAAAACAAATAAACAGCACAGAGCAATTTTTTCACTTTGCTGGCCACCTGCATTATGATTTTCCCAACTGTGAAATTTTGTTTTTAATTTTTCAACTTATAGTCAAACATTATTTTAATAAGGCTGTAAATTAAGCTACATCCATCTTAACTGCATCATCAATCACTTCATATAATGCATGTACACCGTGATGGTTCTTTAAAGACAGTATGTCATTTTTCATAGGCATTGACCACGGGAGCCTTAATCCTTGTGTCCTGGCCAATTTCTTATTTGGGTAGATTACATTCCCACTAAGTGCGTCTAGACTGGCAAGATTTTGCAAACTAGCCAGCAGTCTACACTGGCCGCTTGAATTTGCGCAAGAGCACTGACTTTGTAATGTACAAAATCAGTGCTTCTTGCGCAAATACTTTCACGCTCCCGCTCGGGAAAAAGCCTTCTTGCGCAAGAATACCTGCTCAAGAGGGCCAGTGTAGACAGGGAAAAACTGTTTTGTGCAAAAAAGCCCCGGATGGCTAAAATGGCGATCGGGGCTTTCTTGCGCAAAATCGCGTCTAGACTGGCCATGGATGCTTTTGTGCAAAAGCATCCGTACCAATCTAGATGCGCTTTTGCAGAAATACTTTTAACAGAAAAACTTTTCTGTTAAAAGTATTTCCGCAAAATCATGCCAGTCTAGATGCAGCCACTGTGTACAATTGATCCCACATTTGAAACTGAATATTACATTACTCTTATTTCTGGCATTTTTCTAAACTGCTATGTTGTGATGTTATATGCTGTGTGGAGCACAGTAGGAATCTACGCTCTAGATAAACCACTCTAGAAGCAGTGTAATCTAATGGATTCAGCATAGGGTTAAAGGTCAGGAAATCTCAAACTCATTGTGGGACGTGAATGCTCAGGACTTCCCAAACTGAGGCCCAATCTGAGTCTTGTGTGAATTGAGGATGAAGTAGGGGTTGAGTCCAATTCCTAGTGGGCAGCTGACTATTCCTCACCAAACATGATCATCACTGGCACTATATGCTGGCAGCCTCAACAAAAGCCATGAACTATGTTCCCTGTAAACTCTGCGCTTGTACAGCCACTCAGGAGAGATTCAGGTGCTGCCAAGCCGATTATCACAGCACCCATAGCTAGGTTTTTTGTTTTTTACTGGTGGTGCACATTCACACATGCCTCGGTGCACATAAATTATTCCACACATGAATGGAAAAGATTAGAGGGAACATTGGTCCTGCATGGACTGAGATACACTGATTGTGAAGAGGACACACTGCTGTTATGACTGCTTGGGTAGTGAGGGGAGGATGTGGTCTCCAGGGTTCTAATTCTGGCATCTTTCAGCAGCTGCTCACTGTGGCTTAGAGACCCAACAGGAAAAGGTATAGGCAGTGTGGGGGAAGAAGAAAGTCTCTCACCTTGGCAGGCTCTTTCATCATTAGTAGGTTGGTAGCCAGGCCTGCAGGTGCATCTCCCAATGGCC
Source organism: Pelodiscus sinensis (assembly GCF_052426305.1). Taxonomy (NCBI): domain Eukaryota; kingdom Metazoa; phylum Chordata; order Testudines; family Trionychidae; genus Pelodiscus; species Pelodiscus sinensis. The sequence goes on along the minus strand of NC_143052.1, from coordinate 141,520,649 downwards.
ACCATCCACTCGCCTTCCCCATTGCAGTGCAGCTTGACACCAGAGGACCCAGCTGTACTTGCCTCCTCTGAATCTGCCACACAGGTCCCCATAGCCTCCACCAGTGAGGTCCTCTCTCCACCAGCAAAGGTCTCAGGGAAGGAGGCAAACCCCCTCACCACAGCTGGGCACTTGTAGAAGAAGACTTGCACAGCCACCAGTGACATACAGGCCCCTGAGTCCTGGAAGGCCAGATAGAAGCCACGCTGGATGAGTGGTCCAAAGCTGCGCACCTTCACATTCATCTTCACCACCTTCCCGGTGCTGTCTACCTGAGAGAAGCTTTCGTCGGCTGCAATAGTGTCCACCTTGGTCCAGGGCCCCTCACGCCACTCAGGCAGGTCCTGCGTAGCCATGTCACTTTCTGCCTGATGGTAATAGAGAGTGAAGGTCTCCTTGCAGGAAGAAGCCACGGTTCGCATGCTGGCACAGTCTCGCACTGAGAAGCGGAGGCGGACGTGAACTCGGTGAGCACCATGCCGCTCTATGAAGTGAGTGCGCAGCCAATTATTTTGGCCTGGCTCAGCCACATTGCAGACTTCAAAGGTTCGGATCAGATGCTTCTTATCATCCAGGACACTCACCTCATCCCACTGTAGTGAATTGGTAGTGGAGAGAGAGGTGGAGAAGATGTTAGAGGGGTTTCAAAACTGGGATACAATCATCTCTGGGACCAGAATTCACTACCTTTGCAACAGGCTGCTTCTATTTGAGCCTGCTACTTGCCCCTTAGGCAAACAGTGCTGCGCCCATATTGGGACGTGGGCTGATGCCAACAGAACTCAGGGCAGAGGGTGCTGCACTGTTAAGAGGGGCTGTCCTGCAGAGGAGATGTGAAACACAGCTCAGTTCACTCCTATGTTGAGCAGGGAGTACCTCAGGCTGGCTTTGCTGGAAAGTACTGGGGGGAAATGGGATGCTGCAGTGCAGCAGTTGCTTCAAGACCGAGAGGAGACACACATAACAGACAGAGTTAGCACAAAACAGACAGAACATCCTTTGGAGAACATCCTTCTTACACTCGGCTCTGACTCAACTGTGCTGTCCTGAGAAAGCTGAAGATTTCATGAGTACTTCTGAAGGGGGAAAAACATCCAGAGAGTTGAAAATGAATCTAACATTGTACCCCTAGTATTCCCCTCTCTCAGACAGAAGCTTCTAATCTCTTTGCCTATGTGGCCCAGTGTCTGACTCAGCTCACTGTAAACCACTTCGGATACTCCATATTCAAGAAAGCTGGAAAAGAAACCTATAATGTTCCACCCCCACTTCCGCTTGGCTTTGTAAGCCTTCCTTACAGGTGGTGGGAAAGAGGGAAAGGGAAAGAGAACACTTACCCCATCAGGAGGGTGAGTGGTCCAACCAATTTCTGAGGTCTCTCCTGTTGTATCCAGAAGTATTTCTGTTAAAAAAAAAAATCCTTTGTGCTTTTCCAAACATCAGCTACTCCAGCTCAATATGTTCCCTACAAGACTCCTTCCTGAATCTCAGTCCCATGCACCTCACTTGCAGAGAAATCTGTGTTCTGAGATAATGACTGGCCTCATCCAGAAGTCAGAATTCTGATCCCAGCTTTCCCTATGATCTAGGGAAAGGTTTGCAAATCAGTGACTCGGTGGATGAACTAGGGAATTCAGCTTGTTCCAGCAGGTAAAGCACCAGATGGAAACCTTGTGTTTTAGCCCCAGCTCTGCCAGTACTGTTGAATGATTCTGGTCAAGTCTCTAACGACCTATTGATTTCCCTAGGAGTCCAGTATACTCAGAACCTCCAAGGATCAAGCCTTACTCAAGCTAGGGATGTAAAGTCCTGTTTAATTAGTTGACTGCCTAAACTTTATGTTAATCGATTACATGTGGGGGAGGGAGCCGCTACAGCCAGGGACAGTGAGCCTCCCCACAGTGAGCAGGGACTGTTCCAGCCAGGCTGGAGCATCTCCCCACCACAGTGGGCCCCGCAGGAGATTCCACCAATCCAGCCCTCACCAATCTAACCAGTAAGCCTCCTCCATTAAGGGTAAGGGGGTATGTCTACACTACCACCCTAGTTCAAACTAGGGTGGTTAATGTAGGCAACCGGAGTTGCAAATGAAGCCCGGGATTTGAATTTCCCGGGCTTCATTTGCATATTGCCGGGCGCCGCCATTTTTAAATGTCCGCTAGTTCGGACTCCGTGCCGCACGGCTATACACGGCACGAACTAGGTAGTTCGGATTAGGCTTCCTATTCCGAACTACCGGTACACCTCGTTCTACGAGGAGTAACGGTAGTTCGGAATAGGAAGCCTAATCCCAACTACCTAGTTCGTGCCGCATGTAGCCGCGGGCACAGAGTCCGAACTAGCGGACATTTAAGAATGGCGGCGCCCGGCAATATGCAAATGAAGCCCGGGAAATTCAAATCCCGGGCTTCATTTGCAACTCCAGTTGCCTACATTAACCACCCTAGTTCGAACTAGGGTGGTAGTGTAGACATACCCAGGCTTACCAATTAACCTTTCACACCCCTAATCCAAGCAACCATTTTACATTTTCCTAAATAATTTTAATATTGGTGGAAGATGCCAGGCTTCATTGCCTTTGGAAATTAATGTCCTCTGTTTAGACCCAAAGCAGTGTAGCAATGACTGCAGCAGCACAAGGTACACACAAAAACAATGGCCCACCAATGTACCTTTTTTCTGAGACCAATACAAAAGGTTGGGGGTTGAAGGTCAGTGTATCAAATGTATACATATATTTTTTGCAAGTCAACAATACTCTGAAGTCCTGGAATTTAAAACTTGATTTGCTTGTTTCTTACTGATTCTTTCATTTTCTTGTCTATAAAAATTAGAAAATACCATTTAAAAAACATAATGAAATAATTTTAAAGATGAGATCATTCCAAGCCTTTATGGTGGGAGGGGGGGAGCCCAAGGAGGGCACAACAGCAGTACCCATGCTCCAGGGGACACAGGGATTTACTCCTTTTGTGTGTTCATAAGGATGCACACCACACCAAAGAAGGTAAGGAGGTAGCAGGACCTCATCCCTCCTCCAAGAGGCATAATCCTTCCCCAAGCCACCTCTGGGATGCTGTAGCTATGCACCATGTGATGCCATACTTGTCTGTGCCATTCTGGCACTAGGGTTGCACTTTGATATATCTTTGCTTCATCAGCACATTTCTGGGACATGGCTTCATTCTGATAGCATAACCAATGGGATTATTTTTGTTAAACAAAGAATATTTTCTAAATCAGATTTGAGTCATTCTCTCTACATAAGTCTATGCAAATGCAGAGCATGAAAATCTGAAAATAGAGGGAGGAAGGAAGGAAGGAAGGAAGGAAGGAAGGAAGGAAGGAAGGAAGGAAGGAAGGAAATCTCTTGTTCAGCTGCCTTAGCTCTGGGCTGCTGGCAGGCAGTATATTCCCCAGATGGCATCTCTCCAGCTACCCAGGTAATCTTTATCGAGCACATGAATATTTCATGGACTAACAGATAACATGCTGCCTGGAGCTGACATGGCTCTCCCTCCAATGGTGAATATTTTAAAAAGCCAAGATGCATTAGAAACAGACAAGAATGCACATGCACAGCACATGTGGAGAACAAGGCCCTCCAATACCATAATTCTGATGGATTCAAAGGTATGCAGCAAGAGTGCTGGACTTGTACAAACACAGCACTGTTTCTCCTCCTCCTTCTCAATGGCTGGATGTCCAGTGGTCCTGCTACGCCTGTGACCCTGCCACACTTAGACCTGTGACCTACTTCATCCAGAGTCCTGCCTTCCACCAAAACAGATCACACTCTACTGCTCTGTTTAGTCCAGTATCCCAGCACTGCAAGAAAGTAGATCCTGCTAGGAATCCAGCCTTCTACCGTATTAAATCAGACTAACAACTGTCTAGTGAAATATCCTAACTAGTGCAGTATCCCTGCCAGATCACATCACTTGATCCTTTTAGGGTGTGTTTACACAGCAGGGCTTAACTTGAAATAAGCTATGCAAGAGCTACATCAATTGTGTAGCTTATTTCAAAATAGCTTATTTTGAAATTGGGAGTGTCTATCTATCTATTAGTCCTTTGGGCTCCTAATGGAGAATAGGGCCTCCACAATTCTTAGCGATAGTCTTCATTTGATCCCACGTTAAGCCAGCTGCTTTTACTTCATCCAGGCAGCTTTGTCATCTTGTTGGTTTGGGACGTCCCTTTTTCCTCTTTCCCTTTGGATTCCATTCTAACGCTTGTCCCATGATATGTTCCTCACAGTCCTTACGCAGGATGTGACCTGCCCATCACCATTTTCTCTTCTTAATCTGGACCTTCATTGGTTTCTGATTTGTTTTGGTCGACAAGGTTTCATTTGGCATTCTATTGTACCACTTTAGCTGGAGAATGTGTCTAAGGCATTTATTGACAAACGTCTGAATTTTCTTAGGGTTGCTCTGGACAACACGCTATACCTCCAGCACTTATTTTGAAGTAGAGCACTCTTCCTCTGACTTCCCTTACTCCTCATACAATGACAGTTAGAGGAATCAGAGTAAATAGTCCTCCAGCTTGACAGTATTTTGACACTATTTCAAAATAATTGCCTACTGTGTAGACATGGGCTAAGTTATTTCAAAATAAAGCTAGTTATTTTACAATAATGTTGAGGTATAGATATACCTTTAGCCCTGTACCCCCTCTGTGGCAGGGGTCAACACAGAATATTTTAGCAAAAGACAAAAGTTCCTCATACAGCTTCCAGTCAACTAAGCAACATTATACACGGGGTTAAAATCCCTCCTTGATCTGTTAAGCAATCTTAAACCTTGTAACCTAAGATTTGATCCATCTTGCTCGTCAGTCTGTCTCACCCCCTCACCACATAGCTTCCTACATCTCCCAGATGGGAGGGGGTGGGGATGGAAGTTCCTATTAAGGTCCCTGATTCCCCCATTGTGTAGAGGGGCATGTAAAGTGGATTTAGTTGATTTATTTGTGTGAAAGTAAAAAAGCTGCTAGATTAACCTTATTTCCTCTCAATACCTCATGTTGCTCATTCCCTCCCATATTTTCCTCTTGTAAGTCTCTTCTCTTTGCATACTCCCTTCTACAGAGTTCACTGCCCTGCCCCCTCAATCTTTCTGTCTATCACTCCCCCCAAAATAACCTCATCCTTCCCCCATTATGGCTTCCTGTAGGGCCCTCCCACAAAATCCCAAATCTACTATATATTTTGAAGAGCTCAGGGGGTTTTTTTTGTGGATTTGTTTGTGCAAAATAAAGTCATACTTCACAATTACTTACAGATACCAAATTTGCATAATCAAACCTTCCACTTAAATTAGCTTAATGTATTACCTTTTACATTGGAATATATTGGGTGAAAGGTTTAAATACAATAGACTTCCGATAATCTGGCACCTTTGGGACCTAGGTGGTGCTGGATTATCAGATATGCCAGAGTATCGGGAGGTACTCTGGCGGGGGGCTGTGACGGGTCTTCGGAGACCTGCACTGCATCCGGGGGGTGGGCAGGGAACAGCGCAGCAAGGGGCAAACCCTCCGCCGTTCTGCAGGACGGCAGGAGACACCCTGCACCGCCACCGACAGTTTCCAGGAGGGGAGCATGCTCCTCACCCCCCAGACTGCAGTAGTTATCGCCGAGCAGGGGGGTGAGCAGCGGCGCTGCGGGACCAACCCAGCAGCACCCCAGCTGCTCTGTTCTGCTGCTTCCCCAAGTACGCCGCTGCCAAAACTGACGAGCGGCGGACAAGCGGCGGAGCAGAGCAGCTGGGGTGCTGCCGCATTGGTCCCGCAGTGCCGCCCCTCACCCCCCTGCTTGGCGCCCGGTAGCACCCCAGCCGCTCTGCTCTGCCCCGCCGCTTTCCCATGTCCTCTGCCGAAACTGACTAGCAGCGGACTTGGGGAAGCGGTGGAGCAGAGCGGCTGGGGTGCTGCCGGGTGCTGAGCAGGGGGGTGAGGGGCGGCGCTGCGGGACCAACCAGGCAGCACCCCAGCTGCTCTGCTCTGCCACTTGTCCGCCGCTCGTCAGTTTCAGCAGCGGCAGTGGCGGACTTGGGGAAGGGGATGAAACTGATGAGCGGCAGACAAGCGGCGGAGCAGAGCAGCTGGGTACTGCTGGGTTGGTCCCACAGCGCCACCCCTCACCCCCCTGCTCGGCGATAACTACTGCAGTCTTCCCCCGCCTTCCTGAAAAACAGTGGAGGGTTCGCCCCTCACCACGCAGTTCCCTGCCAGCAGCTCCAATTGTCTGGCTGGCCAAAGCACTTCCAGGTTCCAGTTGGTCCAGACTATCGGGAGTGCCGGACCACTGGATGCCGGACAACTGGAGTTTTACTGAAATTACTTTTGTTTTTCATCCGAAAAAAGTCATGACTATTATGATTAGCGTTCAGAATAAATATTTGTTAACAAGAGTCACCTATTCAACTGTTATTTTAGTGCAAATAAAATGTTATCATTACAAATCACAAAATAATTTAAATTAGTTACAGAAAGCATAATGGAAGCTTTACAAGTTTCTGATTCAAATGTACTATGTATAGTAATTATTCAATACAATGAATCATGTTTGAATTTGAAATCCTACAAATTTAAAACTGTTCTTCTACTTCCCTTTTGTAAAAGCACATTAGTAAAAATTCGATTACATATATTTAATTTCTTGAACTTTTCTATAAGTATAATCTACGCAAAATGAGTTTGCCCAGTCAACAACAGGCCTACCCTGCCAGTTAATAAATAATTCTATCCACACAATCCTCAAAATGTTGGTCAAAGACACCAATCCTACCCAAACCCAACATATTAAAAACAAATGAAATCATGCCAAGCCAAACAGGGAAACCAAAATGTAAAAAACTACATTCACACCCAGCACAGTGACCAGAATGAAAGATGTGCCATCTTAAAACTGCCTGTTCTATTGTGCATTGCAAAACAATCTCATAATCATATCATAGAGCTGTTTCTACAGCCTTAGATATACCTGTGTTGCATCTTTTAATACTGTTTCTTTATGAAATGCTCTCTTTAATTTCATTCTCTTCATTATCTATCATATCTTTTGAGAGCTGCTAAGTAGCTAAATCTTCCATTGCCTTCTGGAAACCAATCAGCTTTTAGGATTGTGCTCTTACACATTTTAAATGTTGAACTCTCATCTCTTCAGGATAGGGATTTTAATAATTCTCTCAGCAGGAATTCACATTCAACAGGATATTTTAAGTTCCCTTGATATACCTCTGAGCAGTAATTTATTATTGTAAGATCTTGCAGTCTGTTGCCTTGCAGAAATAAGTTTATAGAACAGCATTAACACTGCAATTTTATGATTTCTTGTTTACAACGTCTTATATAGCAGGGGAATTAATTTGTATTTTTCAGATGACCTATATTCCAACTGTCATAATAAAGTTAAAATATTGCTTTCTCTTGTACTGGATCTCTCTCTCTCTCTCTCTCTCTCTCTCTCTCTCTTTTTATTTTTTACAAACTCTGTTTTATGTATTTAAGTTGTCATAAGAAAAATGATGGTTAAAAATATGTAGATACCATAATTCAGCTTTAAAAAGTTTATAAATACTTCCAGTTCTCAAAAATCATGTGGAACATTGAAATAAGACAAGAAAAACTTAAAAAACAACAAATAGTCTAGTAGCACCGTAAAGACTAACAAAACAGGTTGATGGTAACATGAGCTTTCATGGGCACAACCCACTTCTTCAAATGACAGGTGTGTTGGCTGTTCAGGTAGCAGTGACTGAATCATATCATATATATAGTAGCCCATTGTCTGTGCGTCTGTAACGCTGATGTGCACAGCCACGCCCCCTGGCCGTATACGTCAGCACCCCGCCCCCCTTCCCCTCCCTCCATGACATGCAGCGCTGCTCAGTTGGGCCCCGGTGGGGGAGCAAGCAGTGGCAAGTGGCTGTTTGGGGTCCTCGCTCCCCATGCTTGGGAAGTGCGGACCCCAAACGGCTGCTTGCTGGGCCCCGGCGGGAGCGCCGCTCACCTGGGCCCCGGGTGGCAAGCAGCCGTTTGGGGTCTGCACTCCCCAAACGGCCGCTTGCCGCTGCTTGCTCCCCCGCCGGGGCCCAGCTGAGTATGCCACGGAGGGAGGGGAAGGGAGCAGGGCGCCATGGAGGGAGGGGAAGGGGGGCGGGGCTGGCCGGAAGGGGGACGGGAAGCAGAGCTGGGGAGGAATTGGGGGCTGTGGGGCTGGAGGGGAGGATGGGGGGCCCGGAAGAAGAGGGGCGAGAAGCAGCGCTGGCGGGGAAGGGGTTGTCCGGGGGCCGTGGGGCTGGCTGACAGGAAGAGGGAGCGGGAAGCAGAGCTGGAGGGAGGATCAGGGGCCATGGGGATGGACAGGAGGGGCGGGACAGAGAAAGGGAGGGCGGGAAGCAGACCTGGTGAGGGAGAGGGTGCAGCCACTGGCCACAGCCAGAGTCCCTCTGGCCACGCCCCCGGCAGGTGCTCCCTTTACTTGCCAGCAGAAGCCGGGCGGGGGTGGGGCTGGGAGCAACTCCCCCCGCCAGGCTTCTGCTTGCAACCAGAGGCTCCCAGCTGGGAGGTGGGCCACGACTGGTGCTGGGAGTCTCTGGTCCCGTGCAAAAGCCGGGTTGGGGGGTGACTGGGAATCCCGGCCCTCGCCCCACCCAGCTTTTGCACGTGACCACAAGGCTCCCAAAGCCAATTGCGCTCTGCCTCCCAGTCGCTCCCCCTTCCTCGCCAGGCTTCCCTCCGGCGCCCAGCTGGAAATTCACAAAGTACCGGACATTGCAAATACCGGACTGTCCAGTAGAAAACCGGACACCTGGCAACCCTAGCCCCGGCGGGAGTGCCTCTCAGCTGCTCCCTGGGCGGCAAGCAGCCATTTGGGGTCCTCACTCCCCATGTATGGGGAGCGCGGACCCCAAACAGCTGCTTGCCGCTGCTTACTCCCCTGCCGTGGCCCAGCTGAGTGGCGCTGGCACTGCGCCACTCAGCTGAGCCCCAGTGGGACGGGAAGGTGGGCAGGGCACTGACGTACACGGCCAGGGGGTGGGGCCATGTATGTCACCGCCCCCCCTTCCTCCTCCCACCGTGGCACTGAGTGGTGAGCCACTCAGCTGGGCCACTGTGGGAGAGGGGAAGGGGGAGTGGTAACGTAGGCAGCCCCTCCCCCAGGACGTGTAGGTCACTGCCCCGCCCTCCTCCCTTGCGGCAGCCCGGCTGAGCCGGCAGCACTCAGCCAAGTGCCACGGCGGGAGGGAAGGGGAAGGGGGGCGGGGAAAGACAGAGGGGAGAGAGAGGCAGGAGGGGGAGAAAAGAAAGAAAGAGATGGAGAGGGAGGTAGGAAGCATCGCCCACGATGCGGGCCCTGCTGAGCCTGGCATTGAAGGCCTCCTGGGAGAGGTTGAAGTGTCCCATGTAGGGGTTCATCAGCCAGGGCTGTAGGGGGTAGGCCACATCCCCCAGTAGGCACACTGGCACGTCCACATCCCTGACCCTGATGTGGCGGTCGGAGAAGAAAATCCTGGCGTGCAGCCTCTGGTACAGAGAGGAGTTGTGGTACACCCGCACGTCATGTGCCTTGCCGGACCAGCCCACATTGATGCCCATGAACTGGCCCCAGTGGTCAGACACAGCCTACAGGATCACGGAGAAGTACCCCTTCCTGTTGATGTAGAGGGAGGCCTGGTAGTCCGGGGCATGGATGGGGATGTGTGTCCCATCGATTGCCCCCGCCGCAGTTGGGGAAGCCCAGGACGCTGAACCCCTGGATGACCACGTCCAGGTCGGTGAGGTGGACAACTCTGCAGAGCCAACACCCTGTTGATGGCTTTGACCAGCTGCAGAGAGACACACAAAACCGAGGGTCACTGGGGTGCCCGGGTGGCTGGGAGTATTTGTTCCCCGCCACTGCCCGGCACCCCACTCCCAGGAGCAACCCCTGCTGCAATCCTGGCCACCACGGGCAGTCTGTAGCATAGCCAGGACAGACCGAACCCTCCGGGGAAGGGAACTTACACCACCTCCCCCCCATTTTCCCTAGAGCAGCCCATGTCCTCCTTGCAGCCCCCTGTCCTGGCCCAGTGGCTGGTGAGTGCCGTACCTGCATGAGAACCGCTCCGATGGTGGATCTCCCCATGCCAAATTGGTTCCCCACGGATTGGTAGCTATCCGGCGTGGAGAGCTTCCAGAGGGCGATGGCCACCCGCTTGTGGAGGGGAATGGCGGGCCTCATGTGTGTGTCCCGTCGACGCAGAGCAGGGGCGAGCCACTCGCAGAGCTCAAGGAAGGTGTCCTTCTTTATCCTGAAGTTCTGGATCTGCTGTTGGTCTCCCCAGTGCTCCAGGATGATGTGGTCCCACCAGTCGCTGCTGGTGTCCAGACGCTAGATGCAGCGGGGCATGCTGGCATCCAGGCGCCACTCAACCAGAGGAGTCCGGCGGAGGGCCGGTCTGCAGCAGAAGGTGCCAGGCAGCCTCCAGCAATTGTTGCCAGGCTTGCAGCAAGACGTTCAACATGAGCACCAGAGTGCCCAGGGGCAGCTCTGGCTCCATGGTGCCAAGTACTGCGGTGTCCCAAATGAGAGCGACCAAAGCAGCCGGAGAGGAAAACACTTTGCTATCCCTCAGTGAGGTAGGCAAGCAAGTGGGAAAGCTGAGAACCGGCTGTCCAGAGGGGTCCCTTTGAGCACGAGCCTCAGATAGCCTCAGACAGCAGCCACACAAAACAACTACTGACCCGATGCCTTGCTGGAACTGGTTTCAGCTGCCCTTAAATGCAATTCAGCGTCCAATCAGTGTGGACGCGCTATTTCGAAATAGCAAAACGCTATTTCGAATTAGCTTGTGTGTCTAGATGCATTATTTCGAATGAGCTAATTCGAAATAGCGCTGTAGTGTAGACATAGTCTGAGTGCCATGCTAGGCATGGAAGATGGGACGAATCACTCCATAATTGCCTTACACAATCTCTGAAGCTCTGATACAGACTATCGCCAAGACAGGATTATGGGCAAAATGGACCATGGTCTGATCCAGTGTGGCAACTACTACGTTCTGAACACAGTCAAAAAATGTACCCATCAATAATAATTTACGTTTAAATTCACTATCAAATATAACAGCAGTCTGTATTCTTATTAAAAATGTATTATTTACAGTCTACAGTCCCAAGATAAGGCAAAGTATAGGGCAATAAATATGCCTATTACAGGAGAGAATATAAGATGATATAAGGGGGGAGATCAAAGAAGATCAACTGAAACTAGTGAGTTTCAATTTTTTGTTGGAGATGCCTTCCTTAAAATGCTTTTATTTTTCCTCTAATGAATGAGAATCTCTATACCCATATTCTACTGATGTTGCTGATGTAAAAGTTACTAGGACAGATTTAAATATATATTTAGCTAATTCCTAGCAGTAAAGGTAATTAAGCAGATATTTTATAGGTTTGAAATTCTAAATGCTGATCTATTAATAAGTGGTAGTTGCTGGCTAAGCATCAAAGTTTTTTGAAGTGATAAACTGCCTTTTGACAGTAGTAGCCTCTTTTACAGATGCATAGAGAATATTTTCCTCATTTAAGTTCCAACTAGTTCAGTTCAAATGACAGTTTAATTTAAAGTTGAGAAACCAAACAGGAGTTGAAAAATCAGGACAGCTTAATTTTTTCTTCAGGACATCTATAAATTGAAGCAAGATATGAAAGGATGTCATTTTCTAATATATTATGAAAATGTAAATATTACTGAATGTGTAAAGCTATATAACTGTTAAATAAAGATGTACTAAATAGTGAACCCACTGGTATATGAATACCAAATTTTGTGAGTGTAAAGGGTTTTAGTTGCAAATAAACATATTTTAATAGTTGACGAATGAGAATCACTTTTTGGGGGGTGGAGAGGAGGAGGAAATAGCTAAAAAGTACAAATCCAAAGCCAGACTAAAATAGATTATGTAAATCAAAATTTCCTGCTTGCTGATTTAAATCATACACCTTCTCATACAAGATTGTGAGTTCCTATTCTCGCAGGTAAGTTTTACTTTTATATAAAATATCAGTAATGCACCTCAAGTGAAAATGAATGTCTATACAATAATTGCAATAGGTAATCTATGTATTAAACTTGGGTTACTAAAAACAAAAAATGTAAAAATAAACAAAAAACTGTATTATGTTAACTAACTTAAGCTGTTTAAGATTGCATGCTACAGACCAGAGACCCCAGAAGATATCACAGCCCAAAAACACCAGGAAAATCTTGGTATACAGTGATGGAACCTTCCAAGTATCAAAAAAGAAAAATGAAGTGCTTTATAAATAAGAGACTGGTCAAATACACCTGAGACTACCATGTCTGTATAATTAAGTTGGCAATTAACTAGAAATCATTGTCAATTAATTTACACTTGGCTACTGTGTAAAACCAACTGTATTATTACTTGTATCACTGTATACTGTATTGTATTATTGTGGTGCACCATTTACTATGTGCACTATTTACTAGTTTACTATGTGCTAAACTAGTTAACCAACACACAGATAAAAATTTATAAATGAATGGCAGCAAGCAACATGAAGACAAGAAAAAAAACTGGTAAAGAAATTAAGTTACACAGTAACTACAAATACAGGCAGTCCCCAGGTTACATGGATCCGACTTACATCGGATCCCTACTTACAAACGGGGTGAGGCAACCCCGTAGTAGCTGCTTCCCGCCAGCAGATCACGGAGACAAGAAGCTAGCGCCCCCCCCCCCCCCCCCCCCCCCCCCAGCAGCAGACCAGGGAGACGCGGAGCGGCTTTTCTCAGCAGACACCTCAGCTTGAGAATAAAGGACTGAGGGAAGTGAGGTGTGGGAGAATAAAACTGAGCTCTGGAGAAATGTTTGGCTAGAGTTTCCCCTACAATATGCACCAGTTCCGACTTACATACAAATTCAACTTAAGAACAAACCTACAATCCCTATCTTGTACGTAACCCGGGGACTGCCTGTAAAGTAAACATATCCCCTATAGTACCAGTCATAATTTGGGTCAGCGATACTGCATCCTAATGGAGGCACACGTTATTCCAAATAATCTTGTTAAATATCTGGGTACAATAAAAAATACCAACATAGCAATACTTGATAAATTGGTTACTGTCCATTCAGTAGGTTATCGGGAAGACAGCAACTGGATCTAAGCCAATTACTAGTGTATTACAATGCACTGCAATCAATGAAACAGAAGCTAGACATTACTGTTTCCTGCCCAGCAAAGCTTATCCTGCAGGGTAACCTACTTATCCAGTCAGGGTAACCGACAACCAGCTTATCCAGTCAGGGTAACCTACTACATAAATGGACAGCACTGGGTAGTAAACAATTACACGCATTTACAGGCCCGTGCAGAGGGGGGTGTGAAAGGTGTGAACGCACACCCGCACATGATCCCCGATGGTCTCAATTCTGGCTGAGAAAGGATGGGGCACAGCGGCCCCAGCCTCCCTCCCCCATGCTCCAGCTGCTGGGGGGCGGGGAAGGCAGGAGGAGCCCAGTGACCCAGCCTCCCTCCCCTGTGCTCTGACCACCAAGGGAAGTCTGGGGCTGAATTCTCCCCGCTCCAGGAGCAAAGCCAGAGGTGGGGCTTCATTTCTGGGAGTTCTGGGCATCAGCCCCAACCTTCCTCTGCTGACCGGAGTACGGAGGAGGGCCGTCTAGCTGGGGTAATGCCACGTCCGCAGCCGGCAGTGGCTGCAGCAGCACTGGGTGAGCATATTGGGATGCATTAGCAGGAGCACTGGCTGCAGATCTAGGGAAGTGATTATTCCCCTTTATTCAACACTGGTGAGGCCACATCTGGAGTACTGCATCCAATTCTGAGCCCCCCATTACAGAAAGGATGTGGACGCATTGGAGAAAGTCCAGTGGAAGGCAATGAAAATGATTAGGAGACTGGAACACATGGCATATGAGGATAGGATGAGGGATTTGAGTTTATTTAATCTATTGAATAGAAGAGTGAGGGGAGATTTGACAGTAGCCTTCAACCAACTGAAGGTGGATTCCGAACTAGGGATGTGAACTATTAGTCAACTAGTTGACTATCCGATAACCAAATGTTTATTGGTTAGTCAACACACTAGAATCATAGAACACTAGAACTGGAAGGGACCTCAAAAGGTCATCGAGTCCAGTCCCCTGCCCTCATGGTAGGACCCAGTACCATCTATACCCTTCCCCTCCTACCCCAGGCCATGGCAGCCCCGGCTCTCTGCCCCTCCCCCCAGCCACCAATGGGTTGGGCTTGGCAGAGCACGGGGGAGGGGCAAAGCGGAAGGCTGTATGACTCACAGCTCCTCAGAGCACTGGGGAGGGGGGAGATCCTGCGGCTAAGGATGGAGGGAGAGGCTGCAGGATGCAGAGTAATGCATGACATCACTCTGTCATCCCACAGGATTTTTTTTGTATAGAGAGAGAGATTTGGAAGTGCTACCAAGGTTCAATCATAAAACTACATTCCTCAGTTGTGGTCCTGACCCTAACATTCCCAACTGTCTATCGGTCATACGAGGAAATATGCAGACCAAGAGACAGATGGGGCATGAATGTGTGGATGGGAAAGTAAGGTGGCCACGTAAAAATGTTTAACCCACTGAGTCATCTTCAGTTCATGCATTATGCATTTTTAGGATGATAGGTAAGCATCCACCCCATAAAGAGAAAAAAGGGGGGGAATGTAGTAGGAAGAAAGCCTGAAACATATGGCTCTATTTCAGAGGCCTGGTGTGAGACCTAAGGCCTGGGCTAAAGTAATGGTCAAAACTTGTTAATATAAAGCAAAGTCAGATTGTGAGCAAGAGGCAGGCCCTACTCACAGAAACTGGCAGTAACAGGGCTGATATGATAAGGTTGTGATGGATAGGAGGAGTTCTGGCCAGCATTAGGTGACCAAAGGGTTAAACTCAGGGAGCTAGGAGATATTGGCAGGGATCCAGGATAGCCAATGGGAAAAGGTGTTGACATTTGAATTAGGGATGTTAAATTTAGATTAATGTGCTAATCGAATAGTCAATGCAATTTGCATCAACAAGCCGATAAGGGTGCCTCTGCCTTTGAAGTGTAGCAACTGCCCTTGGTTGCTACGTTTCAATGGCAAAAGCACTGTGGGGAGCCTAGGTGGCCCTGTGCTCCCTGCAGCATTTCAAAGCGGTAGCGCTGCATGGAGCCCGGGCTGCACATGGTGTTTCAAAGTGGCAGACCCCGGGCTCCATGCGGCGTTTCAAAGCAGCAGCACTGCGTGGAGCCTAGGGTCTGGCCCCAAGCTCCACTTGGTGCTGCCGCTTTGAAGCACACACTCCTCTTCCTGCCCTTCCTTGCTGCCTCTTTCTGATAGAGGCAGAAGGGGGGAGGGGAGGCAACTAGTCCACTAGCGTGTCAACTATCCCGACTAACCAATAAGCATTTGCTTATTGGATAGTGAACTAGTCATTCACATCACTAATTTGAATTGGAAGATGTATCTGCCTGCTCATTTTCTCTGTGGAGTTTTAAGCCAGGAGTTAGGGTAATGAGATGAATTAAACCAGGCAGAACTACCATGCCTACAAAGAATACTGGGCATGGAAATGGACTGGACTTTGAAGCATGGATTGTAAGAAGATAGGGAAATATCTATTTAGTCATGATCATGTTATTTTCTTTGTTTTGTTGTTTATTTAAACTTCTTTGTACTAAGTTGATGTGCCCCCCCCCCCATGTATTTTAAGCTAGATCACAGGGTTACAATTTCTCTGTGTTTTAATCTGTTCTTTCTTAGTTTCTCTTTAACATTTAGCTGGGTCCAAGAAGAAGGGGGGTTTCACTTGACGGTGGCAGCCTATCTCCCAAGGCCAGAGAATCTGTGACATTTGGGGAGTTTTTTAAGCAGAAGCCTATAGAGGCAAGGTAGTTTTAAGGCCTTTTGTGGGCCCTCACCTTCTGCACAGGGAGGGAACAGCTTTGACAGAGGTACTAGCTACAAGTCATGTAAGCACATTTATGAATAATACCAGAACACCCTGATACCATCACACTTCCCATAGATAACAAGAACACTCTGAGCCATCCAAAGGATAAGATCAGGGTGAGAGCATGATGGATAGGGATGTTTTGATCAAACTATCATATAGAAGGCAATGGATGGCACACAGATACATCAGAAAGTGGCACCCTGATATGTCAGGAGTGATGTATAACTTGTTGCTATCTGTGCATAAAGATGTATCTCAAAGGGGCTGTCATTGTCTGGCTTAGGGAGCAGTGGAAAGTCCCACCACGGTCTGAGCTTGTCCATTGTGAGGGGACATACATTCTTAGTGAAGTTATAATCGTTGAGCCAGAATGCAATTACTGTGCTTCGTTTGGCAAAAAAACTGGCAAGGCACCTTCATCCCTTATCTGATATTATAGTCAGGTAGGGGGATTCCCCAGGGTCTGCTGTGCGAGCTATCTCTACCAAGTCAGAGCAGCACATAGAAGGATCACACATATACAAAGCTAAACAGTTATCAACATTCAACAGATTGGGACACCACACTGGTGACATCCAATGACATCAGGGCCCCCCATGGGTAGAGGCACCGGACGACCACATAAAGAACTCAGAAGCAATACTCATGAGAGTGAAAGGGAGAAAAGGGTGGGTCTTAAGCAATGTTCCCGCTAACATTTTCTATCCTTGGGCGGGTTGAAATTTGTTATGTTCAACACCAACACTGAGGTAGTGTGCAGCTGTGCACTACCAGTACAAACAAAACACACACACACACACACACACACACACACATATACATATATTTTAAGCAGTCCATATGTGTGGAAGAAAATATAGTAAAATAAGACACCTGTGTCTAGTTGCTGTGAGGTACTCTTAGGCTACATCTAGACTGCAAGCCTCTTTCAAAAAAAGATACTTTCAGAAAAGCCTCTTTTGAAAAAGAGCATCTAGACTACAACTAGTACTTCCGAAAAAGCAAGCCGCTTTTTTGAAAGAGAGCACCCAGGCAGTCTGGATGCACTCTTTCGAAAAAGCACAGTTTGCATTACATAGTGCATTACAAGAGCACTTTCGAAAAAAAGGTATTATTCCTCATAAAACGAGGTTTTCCGTGGTCAAAAAAACTGCCGCATTTTTTTGATTTTCTTTCGAAAGAACGCAGCGGCAGTCTAGACGCAGGGAAAGTTTGTAGTTTAGACACACCCCTAGGGTATGTCTAGACTACATGGCTCCGTCAACAGAGCCATGAAGATTAGGTTTCTAGACATAGGGAAATGAAGCAGTGATTTAAATAATCGCTGCTTCATTTACATCAAAATGTCTGCCGCGCTGTGCCGATCAGCTGTTTGGCAGCACAACGCAGTAGTCTGGACGCTCAGCGGTCGACAAGGGAAGCCCTTGTTCACCGCCCCGTTATGCGTTCCCTTGTCGACTGTGGAGCGTCCAGACTTCCGCGCTGTGCCACCAAACAGCTGATCGGCCCAGCATGGCAGACATTTTGATGTAAATGAAGCGGCGATTATTTAAATCACTACTTCATTTCCCTTTTTCTAGTACACTAATCTACATGGCTCCGTCGATGGAACCATGTAGTTTAGACGTACCCTTAGGGTGTGTCTAGACTACAGGGTTTTGTCGACAAAAGTGGACTTTTGTCGACAAAACTAAACCTGTGTCTACGCTACCGCTGAGTTCTGTCGACATAACATCGACAGAACTCAGCAGTTTTGTCGACGCTGGTAAACCTCATTTTACGAGGAATAACGCCTTTTGTCGACAGAGTTCTGACGACAGAAGGCGTTATTGCATCTAAACTGTCCTTTGCATCTACATTGCCATGTCGACAAAGCAGCATGCTTTGTCGACAGAACTGAATGTAGTCTAGACACTCTTTGTCGACAGAAGCTTTGTCGACAGTATCTGTCAACAAAACTTCTGTTGACAAAAGCCTGTAGTCTAGAGGTACCCTGAGTGACTACAAAAGTGATGTAACAAAGGTAGAGAATTAGCATTCTTCCACTCGAGGAAGAGTAGAAGCCCCAGAACAAATTAACACCTGGCTTCAAGGTTTGGAGAGAGATGCATGTTTCAAGGAGCTTGCAAATAAGAGCAGCTAGCATCACACCTAGTACTTGCTACTTCTAACTCATAAGAGCCAGAACTCTACCACATAGCCAAGATCTGGCCTTAATGCAATAGAATATACCATGTATTAATTAGGAACAAAGGATTTTTTAAAAAATCATTAAGATCAGAGTTTTAGATATCTGCAACACTCCAAAAAATTCTGTTAAAAGAATCTTTTTCTTTCCTACCTTAAGTCATTAACACCTATGTAAACTTTGTTTGAAATGCAATCATGCAAATATCCTCCTAGCACACACCCACTCTCCATATGCAGCCAGCTTCCCGTCCCCTCTCTCCAACCCAGCCTAACAGAGAGGGCTGCAGCTAATCAGGACACCCCAAAGAAACTGGCCCCTGCCTCCACCTCACTGTACAGATGCCAGCACCCATCCACCTCCTCTTTTCCACATATACCTTATGCAGCCAACCCCTTACCTCCCCCTTCCTAGCCCAGTTGAAGAACCTGCTGGGTTTCTGCCTGCCTGCCTCTCTCTCTCCTCCAGCAGATGGGACTCTCCAAACTCCCCTCCCCTATGACTTTCCCCTAAGTCAATTAATTAATGATTCACTCTCTCCCTCCCCCAGCCACTTATTGCCTCCTTATCTCATCTGCTTATCTCATCTGCTTTTCTGCCCTGTGGGTTCTTCAGATCAGCACATGGCAATGTTTAGCTGCTGTTTACAGATCTACACATTCCACTGGTCAGCTAGGCTCCCTGCCTCTGTGGGGAACTTTGAACCTCTGAGTAGGGCTCAGAGTATAGAGGCATGGCCACACAGCTGCGCAGCTTAGAGGGAACTTTGGTCTTGACTCATACCTTATAGGAAGGACTGCAAATAGAGAAATTATTTCCCTCTCATTTCCCTTTCACTGAAAAAAAAGTTTTTCTTGAGACTTTTCAATTAAACAAAATTTTCACCTTGAAACAGAATCCAAATCAGGAAATCTTGATGACCTCCAACCCTATGATTCTATGACTCTAAATCTAAGCCCACAAATGTAATAAAGCTTTGAATGTCTGGAAACAGAATAATAATGAAAACTGTTATGCAACCTTAATTTTAGTGGGTTGCCTCCAATGCCCTGTTATTATGTTCAAGCAGTGAAGAATCTAAGGCTCTGTCTAGACTACATCCTTCTTTCGACAGAGGGATGTAAATTAGACACTTTGAAATTGCAAACAAAGCAGAGATTTAAATATCCATTTATTTAATGGATATTTTCATTTGCATAATCACATCATGGCGCTCTTTTGAAAAAGCGCCATTTCAAAAGTAAAACCGCAGTCTAGACACGGTTCTTTCGAAAACAGCAGGCTTTTTTGAAAGATCCTGTACTCCTCAAAAAATCAGGTTTATAGGATCTTTCAAAAAAGCCTGCCATTTTCAAAAGAACCGCGTCTAGACCGTAGTTTTACTTTCAAAATGCTTTTTCGAAAGAGCACCATGACGCGATTATACAAATGAAGCACGGGATATTTAAATCCCTGCTTCATTTGCAAATTTGAAGTGTCTAATTTACATCCCTCTGTCAAAAGAGGGTTGTAGTCTAGACATAGCATATGAGGCTACAAGAAATGTTCATTTCCAAAACACCTTGCCCAAATTTTCTACAAATGCTCTACCTTAGTCTAAGACAGGGGCTCCCAACTTTGGGTACGCATACCCCCAGGGGATACAAGAAGCTTGTCAAGCGGGTATGGGGAATATTTGGTAAATAACTAGATTATCATAATTGAAATATTCCAAAAGTAGTAGTGTT
Source organism: Pelodiscus sinensis (assembly GCF_052426305.1). NCBI lineage: Eukaryota > Metazoa > Chordata > Testudines > Trionychidae > Pelodiscus > Pelodiscus sinensis. The sequence goes on along the minus strand of NC_143052.1, from coordinate 141,500,698 downwards.
AATGAAAAAAGTTGTGGATTCTAGAGTCTAGAATTTATTTCCTTTCATATTGAATAGGGGGTACGGGAAGGTTTACTAAAAGCCAAGGAGGTATGGGGACCGAAAAAAGTTGGGAACCCCTGGTCTAAGACTACCCCTGTACAATTTCAGGCGGACTGGGTTCTGTTTCAGTGAGGCTGGCATATCAGAGTGTCAAATCCCTGTCAAATGCCTTCAGTCTATCTAGTGTCTCCTTATTATGCACAGGGAACCCATGGTTCATTCTGAATTGCGTAGGGTGCTGCTCCCCCAGTTCTTGGCAAGTCCCTGTGCAGTTCCTCCCAAAAGAGTGCTCTCAAAGGTGATCTTACAAAGGAAAATACATTGGGGGGGGTGTCTTTTTTTTTACATCTCTTTGAACATTTTATTATTTTTTTCCTCCCTCCAAAAGCCATACCACTTATTTTCCTATTTTTTCCCCTTTATTTTTTATTCAGTACACATTAAGGCCTTGTCTACTCTGATTTTTCACTATTGTAGAACTGGTTGGATTATTTAAGAGACCATGCTAGCAAAACCTGATTTAAGAAAGAAAGTGATATTTAAATCTATCTAACTCAAATGTCTGGAAATAGATAGACACACACACACACACACACACAAAAGGATTGATATACATAAACCCACACCATCAGTTAAGGCAGTGAGTCTCAATTTTTCCAGACTGCTGTACCCCATTCAAGAGCCTGTGTACCCCCAAGTTTCATCTCACTTAAAAACTACTTGCTTACAAATTCAGACATAAAAATACAAATCATGCTATTCCCAAATAATTGCTGACTTTCTCATTTTGTCTGTATGAAATTTTACTTTGTACTGACTTTGCTAGTGTTTTTTATGTAGCCCATTTAAAACTAAGCAACTATCTAGACTAGCTAATGTACCCCCTGTAAGACTTTTGCTTTCCCCTAGTTGAGAATCACTATGGGTATGTCTACACTAAAGAGAATGATTGAAGCTGCCACTGGCAATCTTCCAGGGTTTGAATTAGTAGATCTAGTGAAGCCAGCAAATTCGAATTGAGAGGAGCACTCCGGTCAATGCCGGTAGTCCTTCTACGAGGAATAAAGGAAGTCGAAGGAAGAGTATTCTCCCTTCAACTTCCTGCTGTGTGCAGATCGCCAAAAGTCAAGTTAAGGTATTTTGACTTCAGCTATGCAATTAACTGAAGTTGTGTATCTTAATTTGACCTTATCCTGTAGTGTAGACACACCCTCTGGGTACGTCTACACTACAAGCCTCTTTCGAAAGAGGCTTTTTCGAAATAATCTTTCGAAAAAGCCTCTTTCGAAAGAGAGCATCTAGACTGCAACCTCTTCTTTCGAAAAAGTGAGCCGCTTTTTCAAAAGAGAGCACCCTGGCAGTCTGGATGCTCTCTTTCGAAAAAGCCCTTTTTGCATTCAAGAATGCCTTCTTTTGAAAGAGAACTTTCGAAAAAAGGCGTTCTTCCTCGTGAAATGAGGAGTACCGTCGTCGAAAGAAAAGCCGCATTCTTTCAATTTAATTTTGAAAGAACACGGCTGTAGTCTAGATGCAGGTGAAGTTTTTTCGAAAAAAGGCTACTTTTTTCGAAAAAACCCTGTAATCTAGACACAGCCTCAGTAAGTGAAATTAAACAATCACTGTACTCACAATGAACTCACACAGGAAAATGGCAAAAGAAAAGAACATCAGATCCCTTCTAGGGGAACACTGTTTACAAAGCAATCAATATACCTGACTTATCAGTGCTAAGGAACCCTGCACAACACTTTCAAAAGACGAGTAAATTCATAACTGTGCTAGACACTAAAAATCATGGTCTTAATAAAGATGCTGGATTTGTGGCTTATGATAGCACTCTGTACCCCACTAACCCCCTTTTTGTCCTACGACTACAGGGATGTTAACAGTCTCAATTTGCGGCAGGTTTCCAAGCCCTAGTGCACTCTCACAGGTTAGTACTACATGTAGGAAACCATTTCCACCCCCTCAGTCAGGCTGTGGCGGGTCTGGTGGCTCAGACACACAAATAGCTTGCAACCTCAGTGCAGAGACAGACTTTCTTCTCCATGCTCACGACTTCTGTTATTATTTCAGAGTAAATCATGTCAGCATACCAAATTGGTTTATATGATAAATCTCTGCACATCTCTCTTCTCCCCTCATCCCCCACTCTCCATCTCTTACATAGAGAGACATGTCTCCTCCTGCCCTTGATTTTAGTGGCAATGCTTTAGATATGGGTTTCATTGTCCCTTTCCTTTGCCCCTGCTCCCTGTCTCTGTCCTTTCCTATCTTTTCACTCTCCATTTCCTCCTCCTCTTCTCCCTCTACATCTCTCTTTCCCCATCTCCCTCCTGCTTTCCAACTCCTTTTTTTTTCAAAGGCTTTCACGTGTGAGAGATGTGCATTCATCACAAACCGGTTCGGGTCAGTGAGCATATGTGGCCACAGGGGTTTTCCTTGGCAGAAACACAGGAGTTGTTTACAACATCTCTACCCCTCTCCTCCTCTAATTCTGTCTCTCTCTCCCTTGGTCTCTCTTATTTTTTTCCTTTCACCAATTCTCTCTTCTCCCCTTTCCTCTACCAGCATTCTGCCTCTCTTCTCCTCCCTGCTTTTTCCTGTCTCCCTATTCTATTCTCTCCCACTCTCCTTCAGCAGCTCAACATAAACTCTCCCCAGGTACTGGTGTACCACATTCCCCTCATAGCTGCAATTTTGGGACAGGTAATTAACACCGTTAGGGCAAGAGCTAGTGATTGTAGTGTGATGCACATAGTCTCATAGAAGGACATCACCTCTTGGGAGACTAAATTCCACAAAACAGTTATGTCATGGGCAATAGCAATACAAGCAGCCAAGACAGCTAATAGGGATGCTGAATAATGCAGTTGGTGCTGTGACTGACCAAGACCAGTTGGCTACAGGAGCTTGATAGAAGGTAAATATACTGGTCACTGGATAAATAGTTTTCTGTTCCCTAAGGGTACATCTGCACTACAGAGGAAGATCGAAGCTGCCACTGTCGATCTTCCAGGGTTCAAATTAGCGGTCTACTTAAGGCAGCTAATTCAAAGTGAGAGGGGCAGTCCAGTCAATGCTAGTAATCCTGCTTTCACCAGGAGTAAAGGAAGTGGAAGGAAGAGTGCTTTTCCTTTGACTTCCTGCAGTGTAGACAGTGCCAAAAGCTGAGTTAAGCTACTTTGAGTTCAGCTACACAATTAACGTAGCTGAAGATGTGTATCTTAATTCGACTTTGTCCTTTTGTCACTTAGACGTACCCTAAGTGAACAGGGCGGGGCTACTGCAGAGCAACCGGGAGGATCCTGGAGTCAATTAAGAAGCAAAAGAGAGACAGGTCAATCAGAACCCCTGCAGCCTATTAAGGACCTGCTGGGGCTAGTTTTAAATGCTTCCCTTCAGGAAGGGTGAAGGGCCAAGAACAGGGTGTGAGGAGGTCCGCTGTGGAAGAGCAGGAAGGACATGATCAGGCACCTGCTGGGAAAGGTTGTTGGGGAAGTGGCTCAAGGAAAGGCTGCAGCTCTGGTAGTGGAGGAAACGCTACCTGTTACCACTGCCATTAGGGTCCATGGACTGGAACTCAGTGTTCAGGGTGGGCCCAAACCTCCCCTCCCTACTGCAGAGACTACCCCTGAGAAGGGAAACAGGGACTAAGGAGGGGGCTTCACCCCAAATCCATTTATTGGCCTATGATGAAGGCAGCTCAGTAGATTGTGGCCCCTTGTCTCTAGTAAAGGGAGAGAGGCTACCTTGAAAGTCAGAGTAAGCCTCTGAGGCAAGTGCTAACTGCCAGGAAGCACAGGACTCCCAGGCTATGTCTAGACTACATGGCTCTGTCAACAGAGCCATGTAAAATAGTTTATTCGCCTTAGTCAAAGAAGTGGGACAGTCTAGACACAGCGCTTCCTTTGTCGACTGCGCCGCGTCTAGACTGCCGTGCTGTGCCGGATCAGCTGATCGTCGGCACAGCATGGCAGCCATTTTTATTTTAATGAAGCGGGGATTATTTAAATCCCCACTTCTTTGACTATGATGAATAAACTATTTTATATGGCTCCATCGACAGAGCCATGTAGTCTAGACGTACCCCCAAGGTGAAGCCGGGACTTTGCCACAGTGCTTATTGGGAAGTGGGTGCCTGGCCTGCTAAGAATGAATTATAACCATGTCTACACTGGCAGATGGAAAGTACCGGCAGCTCCAGCGTGGCTCAAAGAGTGAAGCAGTGAAAATGCCGTTGGGTGTCCGCACTGTCAGCCACCAGCACAGTAGCATGATCACACTTGCGGCACTTACAGCAACTTTCAGAGTGGTGTATTCTGGGCAGCTCACCCATACAGCACCTCTTCCTCTTCTGCTGCTGAGGTTTGTGGGATGGTGGAGAGGAGGTGCAGGACATCCTGGGTCCTGTCCCATACCCCGCGGTGCATCACTTTGCATCCCAGTAACTCCTGTGCGCCTATCCACATTTGGTACCATCTTTCAATGGTTTCCATGCTGTGCGCTCTGTCGGCCTCCTTGGTCTGTGGGAATGGATCCACAGCTGTTGATGAAAATGCTGATAGGTTTTACTGACATGTCATGAATGGCGATCGAATTATTCCTGAAGTTGCAAAATGATGATGAGGAGTCTCATGCATCATATGTATGACAAAAGATTTCTTGTGGCATTCATGGAGGTGCTGACCACAATGAGATGCTGATTTTGGGCTTGGGAATCAACCAGTGAATAAAGGGATCTTATTGACCTGCAAGTATGGGATGACGAGCAGTGGCTGCAGAGCTTTCAGATGAGGAAAGCCACTTTCAGAGGACTATGTAGTGGGCTTGCCTTCCACCTTGCAGCACAAGGACACATAAGTGAAAGCTACCCTGCCGGTGAAAAGGGATATGGCAATTGAACTGTGGAAGCTGGCTATTCCAGACAGCTTCTGCTCAGTCATCAGTCCGTCTGGAATGGGAAAGTCGACCATTGGACTCATATTAATGGAAGTGGGCAGGGCCATCATTCGCATTCTATAGGAAAGGCCGTGACTCTGGGCAACGTGAGTGAAACTGCAGATGACTTTGCTCATGTAGGCTTCTGAAACTGCAGTGGGGTAACAGATGGGACACACATTCCAGTTCTGGCACCAGATCACCGACCCTCTGAGCACATTAACAACAAGGGATATTTCTTCATGGCTCTCCAGGTGCTTGTGGATCACTGTGGGTGTTTCACAGACATTAACTCTGGCTGGTCGGGAAAGGGGAATGACACTCACATCTTTCAGAACATGGGCCTGTTCAGGAAGCTGCAAGTGGGAACCAGAAAATCACTGTAGTGGAAGTGGAAATGCCCATTGTGATCCTTGGGGCCCTGCCTACCCCTTAATGATGTGTCTCATGAAGTCATTCTGCACCTGAGCAGGTGCAGAATGACTGCAGAGTGCTTTTGGCGGTCTGAAGGCCTGCTAGCGATGTCTGCACAGGAAGCTGGACCTGGCTGATAACATCCCTATGGTTATCGCCATGTGCTGTACTCCATAATATTTGCAAAGGGAAGGGTGAAAGCGTCACTCAGGGCTGGGCCATGGAGGCACAGCACCTGGAGGCAGAATTTGAACAGACTGAGGTGATGGATATTAGAGCAGCACAAGCTGGGATCGTAAGGATCAGGGATGCCTAGTCAAATTGTGGTGGCAGTGATGGGGGAGAGAATGGAAAACAGTTTTGGGACATTGGCTGCAAGGGATTGGGCTGGCCACATGGCTGCTCTGTCTGAAGTGCTAGCAGTGCCTGGAACATGTCCATTTTGCAACCATCATGTTTAGGAGCCACTCTGTGTTCTCCTTCTGCTCCTTTCTCTCACTGTCCCTCCAGTGTGTGTGTTCAGCGGCAGTCACACAAAAACTCCTCTCGACTTCTTTGCAGCTATTTTCTGGCCCTGCAAAGTCTCTCAGCAGGCGGTATCAATACAGACTGCCATACCAAGGCTAACTCTGGCAAGGCAAACTGCAACATGTTACAGCGGGTCCACTGTCAACATTAGACACAGCACTGCCCCGACCCATTTTAAACACAATCTCTGTTCTCATATGTAGCACTGACTGGCTTCCCAAGAGCGAGCACACATAAGATACAAGACTTCCACATTGGCGAGTTCACAACGGTGGCAGGGGAATTCATTGGTGTGTGTACTGGGTAAAGGGGTGGAAGGAGAATTCATTAGTGTGTGTGTTGGGGAGAGGGGTGGAAGGGGAATTCATTGGTGTGTGTGTTGGGGGAAGGGTGGCAGGGGAATTGCTTGGTGTGTGTGCTGGGGATGAGGGTGGCAGAGGAATTCATTGGTGTGTGTGTTGGGGAGAGGGGTGGCAGGGGAATTCATTGGTGTGTGTGTTGGAGGGGGGGTGGCAGGGGAATTGCTTGGTGTGTGTGCTGGGGATGGGGGTGGCAGAGGAATTCATTGGTGTGTGTGTTGGGGAGAGGGGTGGCAGGGGAATTCATTGGTGTGTGTGTTGGAGGGGGGGTGGCAGGGGAATTGCTTGGTGTGTGTGCTGGGGATGGGGGTGGCAGAGGAATTCATTGGTGTGTGTGTTGGGGAGAGGGGTGGCAGGGGAATTCACTGGTGCAGGGCCATACAGTACTCTGTGCAGTTGTGTCTTCAGAAGAACACTGAAGGGAGCGTCCTATTTTTAGTCAAGGCCACTCACTTTCCAGGCCTGTGTTCATCCTGGAAGACATTACACTGCTTACAGTGAGCAGGAAAACAAAGGATGGTCTTTTAATCAACTGCAGGCTCTGTCCGGAGCCGTACACAGCCTATCTTTGTGCAGCCGTGGTCCCTCTTCCCTACTGATGTCAGAGTTGCGAGGGAATGTTATCCTTAAGGGTACAGGGACCACAGTGGCAGCCTTGACAGAAAATTTACACAGACATGTGGCCCAGCAGCTGCATGACATGTCCGATGAGACCCTGTGAGGCAGATTACCGTGAAGTGAGAGATTGCATCAGCAACCTGTTCAGTATCTGGGTAGCCCTGTGTTGGTAGCAGCAAATCAGGGCAAACCTCCTTTCTGCATCCCTCCTGCTCCCAGCAACACCCTTGAATGCTTCTAGAAATCAAACCCACTTACTAGTCGCATTCTCTGACTACTGTGACTGGCTCACCTCATTGGGGTAGAAAAGAGCTCCCAACTTCAGGCATCACCCTCTGGAGCTGGGTCCTCCTTCCTCTCAGCACATTCCTCTACAATTTCCTCCCCCTGGCTTGGTCCACTCTAGGATGGCTACTGAGCCCCCAAGTATCCACAGGGGTCTTAGGAGCAGAGGTGGGGTCACCCCAAGTATATCATCCAGCTCTTTGTAGATCCGGCAGGTTGTGGGCACAGCACAGGAATGGAGGTTTGCTTCCTGTGCCTTGTGTTAGCTGTTTCACAGCTCCTTTACTTTGTCCCTGCACTGCAGTGTGTCCTGGTCCTGGCCCCATTAGGCCACGCATCTTGATGTGCATTCCTATTACAGCTGGAGAGAAGCTGGGACTGGCAGCCTCTACTCCCAAAACACCGATGAGGTCCAGCACCTCGGCATGGCTCCCAGCAGGGGATCTCCTGGTGCATGGAGCAGGCATGGCCAGCTGGAAAGAGGCGCTGAGAACACACCACGTGTTGCTGAGCAAACAGGGAGGGGTCTTTCACATTTCCAAAGTAAAACAAAGGGCAGGTCTGAGGGCTGGTCACTTGTGGGAGTGGTTTGGGTTTCTTCCTTTGATCTGGACTCTGTGCTTTCGGACGGGTACCTGCCCTCCTTAATTGGTTTTTAGATTCAGTTCCAAATACCCTTTAACTGCATTACCTTAGTACCCGACCGATTCCAAAATCTGCTTTCACTCTTACCAGAGGTTCAAAGAAATATCTGAATATCCATTTAATCCATAGCACATTCTCTCTGGTGTATTAATTATGATATGTTGTGTTATCTTACTAAAATTATAGAACAGCCCCATCATAGAATTATATTGGGGATATTAATTGTTATATTGCTTTTGCTTATTAAAGGTTTCATATTTGATTGTTGCTGTAAAAGATGTGGTAATAGAAATAGCTTTTATGTTTGTACTAATTATGTAATGTTTAATGAAAATAAAGGTTTAGAAAGGTAGTTGTGCTGTAAGCACAAAAGGGGGGACTGTGGAGGCAGGAAAAGGGAATAAGGGAATTTGTGTGCAGCCATCTTGGTCTTGTTAACAAAAGAGCAAGAGTCAGGCTAAGTCTGTGGCCTGACAACGTGAGATCTGTAATTAGACGCTGCCTTTGCCTCTCGCCTCCATACGGAGATAAGGATAGAATGCCGACTCTGGCAGGGACCTTGAGATAAGGAGCATCTGGGTGGAACTAAAATAACTGTTAGCTATTGGTGTTTGTAATGGGAAGGAGACTAATTGTTATTGTTATTATATCTAATGGACTGTATATAAACTGCTTCATAATTGCTTGTATTCGAAGATCTGTCTCGGGGTGGGGAGGGGGGCTCCTCCTGTCCGAACCAGTTTTTCCCTTGCTGCAGCTCGTAATAAAACTGCCTCTGGCTACTTGTTGCTTACAAACGCAGAGTGAGGACAATGTTTTCTTCCACAATTTGAGAAGTAGAGTTCAAACAGATAACCAGAGAGGCAGCACCAGGCATTTTGGGACTGGCATGGGAGGAGAGTTAGGACGCAGTGCTACACCACAGTGTCCACACTGGCACCCCAGCACTGTATCCAGAGCATAGCAAGCTGCACACATCTCATCCAGGTGGTTTACCTACAGCGCAGCTACTGCAGAGCTATTGCACAGCAAGTGCCTTGCCAGTGTGGGCACCGCAGAAGTTACATTGCTGGGGGCTGATTTACTGCGCAGTAACTGGCCAGTGTAGACATGGCCTATTATCCTCCTCAACTCATAAAAACACCAAATAGCCATCAGAGAGATGCTTTTTGGTCACTTCTGTTTTGGAGCAGAAGCAGAAGAGGGGGGCATGCTGGAAACTCCACAGTCTGGCCTCAGCACTCCTGAGCCATTTGGTCTCCTCAGGCTTTAGAAAAAAGTTACCTTAATTAAAACCTGTGCTTACCTTCCACTGAGGCAGCTAGGTGAAATAGGAAGATCAGCCACAGCCAACCCATTCCCACTGCTCTTCTCCTCGCCCTTAAGGCAGCGTTAAGATCCATGTAGCTTCTCCAGAGACTCCACCATCTCCAAATAGTGCTCCCCACTCCCTTCAAGAGTTCCAAGGAGGTGTCAGGGACTCTGCGAGCCAAAGCACAAGTGCTTCCACACAACAGGTGTGACTGGGGAGAGACAGAAGAAAGGAAATCAGGTAGCCACAATTTCAAGCTCAGACATGGCAGCTTCATAAATACCAAATGCAGCCCTATCCCAGCACAAGCTGTGTCTGATCATTAGTTGCAGAGTTTATATCACAGACTGAATACAAGCGGTCCCAGCACTGCATTCTCTCCACCGTATCCCCCAGATTTAGGAGGCTTCCAGACTCCTGAAAAGCTGCTGTCTTGGCAGGGAGTGCTTCATTAAATCACTATTGACTCAGAATGGTGCTAGGACAGTGTTTCGCAAATGTGGCCACATGGAGTCACCATGGGCTTTTATTGTGGCCACAGTTTCCTGGACAATAATGGCAGAAGGGGGGGGGGGAGCACCCAGGGCCTCCAGCAGTGGTTGGGCCCCCGCCCTGCCCTACTTCCCTCTGGAGACACAAAAGATGGAGGAGAAGGCAACAGGTGTGAGTTCCCCACCTTCCCAGAGGCAATGGGGTCAGATTTCAGCCTGGCATGGAAGGCTCCAGCCACAGGCTTCAGAATCCATTCCTTGACTGTGCAGTGGTGGGCTCTGGCCCACAGTTCACCCTTCCCATTGTCCCCCCGCTCCCATCCATACTCAGCTTCCCATCCAGGACTTGCAGGGCTTGCCAGAGCTTAGTACATCTGCTGTGAAAAGTGGTATTTGCGTGTTTGTTAATATCACTTTTCACAACAGACTTAGGAGCTAGAATTGACCAAATTCTAGTAACCAAAAAAGAAAAGAAAAAAAATACAAGAGTGAGCAAAGCACTTTGTGTTTCTGTGCTGTTTATGCCCAGTAAAGAACTGTAAATTATTTTTATTACTGAGTCTGAAAAAAAACCTACATAAAGGAATTACAATGATTAGGACATACATACATGCACAGTCACTTGTTTTACCTAAAGTTAATTATGCATTTTAGGGAAAATGTCAGAGCAACCACCAAAAAGTTTGTGGTGAAAATCCCTATGCTAGGCCAGACTCCACACACACCTGAAGCACTCTGACTGGGAAAGCGGCATTGCAAAGGGGATTCTTGCAGCCAGGGTGGCCAGGTGTCCGGTATTTTCCCCCTGCCTCCTCCACTCTCCACCCTCCGGCCAGCTCCGCTCCCCCCAACCAGCCCTGCTTCCCTCCAGCTGACCCCCATCCCTGATCTTCCTCAGCCAGCCCCGTTCTCCTCCCGGCTGATCCCTTCGCCCCTCCCCCCCCCCCCCCCCCGCCCCTCTGATCAAGTGTGTCTGGTATTTTTTCTGAAGCTACCTGGTAACCCTACTTGCAGCCTACTGCAGTGCAATAGCTTTGTAATACCAGGCCTTTGTGGGCCCAGCCATTAGCAAATATTGCTTAATCCCCATCCCTCTGCACAAATGTCATGAATGCATATAGGTTACTCACAGGAAACAATAAGTTTTGTTTCTTTAGGGCACCCTTCATGCAGCATTCCAAAAAACATTTCAGGGAAACAGTAAAGCATAAGCTAAATAGAAAGTCAAGGTTCTCAGGCAACACAGAAAGAGGGCAAATGGCTCAGCTGGAGGGGGGAGGGTAGAGTTGCAATTAGAAGAGGCAGCCAGGCAAGGACCATCTCCAGATCCAACCAGGAGGAAAGAAAATCAGGAGCAAATTTGAGAGAGCAAAGGGCGGACAGTTTGGGATCAGGTAGTGGAGTGGAATTTGATTTGCTTTCTTTGTGAAAGTGAAAGAGGCATCACCAGTCAAAGAGGAGAGTGTCCCTTCCTATAGTACCAGAGAGGCTGCACTAGAATGTTGAATATAGAGGAATTAGAGTCACCCCACACTTCAGGAAGATGTAGAAAAACTGAAGGGAGCTCTGAGAAAAACAAGAAACGTGATTCAGGGGCACTGATTTGTGAGGAGAGATACAAAGACTATAACTGGGACTAAAATGTATGTGTTTGGGAGACGGGGATATAATAATTTCTTCCAAGTCTTATTAAAGGTGTAAACACTGATAAAGGAGAGAAGCTGATGACAGGGGTCCCAGAAGAGTAAAGGGATGAAACAGAGAAAAGGGGAATATTTCAGACAGGGTAAACAGGAAATGTTTCCTAACCGTGAGAACTATTAGACTGTGATGAAATAATCTCCCTTAGGGAAGTGGCTCCTTGCGTTTAAAACTAGACTGAGCAATGCCTGGGAGAATAGTCTGTAGAGAGCTATAAATAATAAACATCAGCCCTCCTATTCCGCTTTTAATACCTAAATAGAAAAGCTCTTTACTACATTAGCAGACCCCTGAGAGGGAGATATTGTAAGTATTGAGACCACTGTTCTACAAGGAGGTAAACAGAGGAACAAAGACAAATTAAGTCCAGGTGTTAAGTGCAGAAAACATCCGTTGAAGCTAAAGGAATTACGATCACTTCTCTTAGGCCTGAATTTGGCCCAAAGTGACATGACTTGCCCAGTGTCAGGCAGTAAGTCAGAGACAGATCTGGGGACAGAACCCAAGAATCCTGATCTTGTTCAAACAACCAGATCTCAGTGTCACGTCTAGACTACATTCCTCTGTCAAAAGAGGAATATAAATGAAGCAAATTGAAAGTCCAAATGAAGCATGGATTTAAATATCCCGCACTTCATTTGCATATTCACGTTCGAGCACTTTATCGGAAAAGGGTATTTTAAAAAGTGAAAGAGCAGTCTAGATAGGGTTCTTTCAAAAAAAGGCCCTTTCTCGAAAGAACCCATACTCCTGAAAAAATGAGTGATCAGAGAGGGTGTGGGGCCCCTACTGGATGAGGGAGGTAACCTGGGGTATGTCTATACTACAGCGTTATTTCAAAATATCTTATTTCAAAATAGTTAATTTGAAATAAGTTATTTCAAAATAACACGTCTACACACAAAATGCATTTCAAAATAGCGTTTTGCTATTTCAAAATAGTCCACACTGAGTGGACACTGAATCGCATTTAAGGCCAGCCCGAACCAGGTCCAGCAGGGCATCAGGTAAGGAGTTACTATGTGTGGCTGCTGCCTGAGGCTGTCTGAGGCCTGTGCTTAAAGGGACCCCCCCCCCCTTGACAGCTGGTTCTCAGCTTTCCCTGCTTGCTTGCCTACCTCAATGAGGGACAGTAAAGCATTTTATCTCTGCGTGCTCTGGTTGCCCTCACTCGGGACCCCACAGCACTCTACCACAGGGAGCCAGAGCTGTGCCTGGGCACTCTGGTGCTTCTCGTGGACGCATTGCTGCGAGCCTGGCTGCACTTTCTGCAGGCTGCTATCTGGGAGGGCAACTGGGGGGCTGTCAGTATCCAGGAGGCCCTGCGGGAGAGCTTCCAGCCTGAGGAGCACTAAAAGCCTCCCTGGCCTGCCCCACTGGGGACTTGTGCCTCCTTCCTCCCTCATGTCCTTCCACTTACCCCTTCCTAGCCCCCCTTCCTGATGTCAAATAAAATATATGTAATTTCAAACTCTCTTTATTTAACAAAACTGGGGGGAATGAAACTCTGGTGAGACTGGGGAAAGGAGGCGGGAAAGGGGAGAAGAGAGGGTGGGAGAGGGGAGGGGGAAACCTGGGAGGAGGGCGCTGGAAGGGGGAAGCAAGGGGAAGAAAGGGGAGGGGAAGCTCAGGGTCTCGCCGGACCAACTTGATTTTTATGCACACCTGCTCCTGACTTCGCATGTGGCCTTATCCTGCCATAGACAGCCGCGTTCCTCCGTCAAGTGCGGAGATCATGGACGTTGGGGGCATTTGCCTCGAACCTGAATAAGGTCCATGATCTTCACTCTGGACCAGGAAGGTGCCTGCCTTCTCCAGGCCCTGGCAGGCTCCTGGGAGCTGGCAGACAGCTCCTGGGGAGCGGTGGAGGGCTGGCTGCCAGTGGCTTGCTGGCTCATGTTTTGGGGCCACTGGGTCAGGGACAGTGACTGCTGGCTCTGGGCTGGCAGACTTGGAGCTGGTGCAGACACTGTGGCCAGAGTCTACCCCTTTAAGGGCTCCGGGGAGAGGGGAGGGAGAGGAGTGTTCTTGGTTGAGGCTGGAGTGGCCATCAGGGCACCCTGGGAAGGGCTGGAGACCCCCTATTTCGATATAAGTGTCTACACAGCACTTATTTCAAAATAGCTGTTTTGAATTTGGCATTATTCCTCATGGAATGAGGTTTACCAAATTCGAAATAAGCGCTCTGCTATTTCAAATTAATTTTGAAATAGCGGTTTGGCTGTCTAGACGCTAGTAAAGTTATTTTGAAATAACTTTGCTGTGTAGACATACCCCTAGTGACAGATGATGTGGAAAAAGCTGAAGTACTCAATATTTTCTTTGCCTCTGTCTTCCCCCACCCCCGACCAGCTTCTACTAGCAAGTAGAGGGAGTGCCTGCCAGGAGTACAACCTGTTGGGACTCCGGCTCCCGCCAGCTCTGCTTCCCGCCCCCCCTTCCTCCCAGCCCCCTCCTTCCTCCCGGCCAGCACCGCGGCCCCCGACCTCCCCCCCGTCAGCCCCGCCTCCCACCCCCTTCCTCCCAGCCAACCCCATGGCCCCCGCCCCTCCGTCAGCCCCGCCTCCTTCCCCCTTCCTCCCAGACAGCCCCGCCCCCTCCCCCGCCCACAATCAAGAGTGTCCAGTATTTGGGGGGGGAGGGGTCTACCTGGTAACCCTATCCTTTGCACTCCCTCCCTCCCCAAGTGCATCCTCACCAAGCGTGGAGGAGGGTGGGGGGAAGGAGGAAGGGAAGTGCCTCCTACCTCACCTCTTCCTGCTGCCACTTCAGCCACCACAGATGCCGGAGCTGAGTCACGCAAATAAACAGTTTGAGCTCCAGCAGCCGCCACAGACCAGGGGTGGCTCCAGCCTCGTGGGTCTCACCGCGAGCAGGGGAACTCCAGCACGGGCGGAGTAGCCCCTGTCCATGGCGGGCCCTGGCACACTGCAGGCAGAGGCTGCTCCAGAGGGGCTAGAGCAGCCCCTAACTGCAGCTGAGGCACTATGTTTAACCCATCCAATTAAATAGGATATAACATCCCTAGTCTTGGGTGCAGTACCAGAATGGCGGTTTGCCTCCCTCAACTTACGGCAGGACTGCCTCAGCTCCTTTATCTTCATTCTGCACTGCAGTATGCCCTGATATTACCCCTTCTCACACCAGGATCCAGAAATGTGTCCGTACATGTCCCAGGTCCTATGGATCACTCGCAGCTAGGACTGCACTGACTCCTCTCTCCACACACTGATAAGATCCAAAAACTCTGCAGTGGCCTACACAGGAGAGTGTTTGGAGTGACAGTCAGTCCTGATGACCTGAGAAGACTCCATGAGAGCACTCAACACTGAACCAGCCAGTAGGAAATGGAATTTTAATTTTTAAGAGCTTGCAAGAGGGAGGGGTGGATTGCAGAATTCAAATAGTTGCCCACAGTGACTAACTAACTGGGCATTGTGGGACACACCCTGGAGTTCAATAAAGGCCAAAAAAGATGCCCGTGGTACACACAGACAGATTGTCAATAGTAAAGGGAGGGGGAAAGGAAAAAGTCCCTAATGGAAGTTGATGTTTTCTGTTGCAGAAACTGGGCATTTTTGTCATGTTGCAGTGTGAATGCTATCAGTGTTTTGTTGCCAAAAGGGGGGTTTTGATGACAAAACTTGTCAGTGTAGATATGCCCTAGTTAGGTCAATCTAACCACTGGTGTGGATACGGCCAGGTCAGGGAAAGAATTCTTTCTCTATCCTAGCTGACACTTCTTGGACAGATAGATTAACTATAGCAATGGACAAGCCACTTCCATTTATGTAGAAAGCATCTACACCAATGTTTCTTAAAATGTGTTCCGTGGCACACTGGTGTGCCGGGAGGCAGTCAGAGGTGTGCCGCGGAGAACAACAGAATTCAAAATGTCCACCCTTAAAGGAGCAGGCGACTTTTTTTTTCTCAATAACTTTCCCCCAACCCCCTTTTTTTTTCTTCTCAACAAAAACTCCTTGGTGTTCCTCATAAAAAAATTATTGTTTGGTGTTCCTCGGTCTTAAAAAGTTTAAGAAACACTGGTCTACATGGTGGTGCTATAGAGGCACAGCTGCAGTATCATAGCTGTGCCTCTGCAGAAGCTATAGTATATACATCCTGAGACTGTAAGTTTTTCAGGGAAGGAACTGTCTCTTTGTACAAGCTCTGACAAAGTGGGTCTTTGCCCACGAAAGCTTATGCTCCAATAAATCTGTTAGTCTATAATGTGCCACAGGACTCCTTATTGCTTTTGCAGACTCAGACTAACACGGCTACCTCTCTTTGTACTGTTCCTCATACAATCAGCCCCTGGCCTCTAAGTGGTAAAAAAATATAAATAATAAATACAGAGTATAGCTGCTAATCTTTCAACAGAGACACTTTCTTCCAAGAGTTCACTAGGCAATTGAGTTAAATATATATTAAGAGCATGTATACACATGTACACACAGACAATCTTTTAAACAGTCTGGATAACAATCTCTTCCCTTCTCAACTGGGCTTCACTTGCTTGACAGGTTTTGAAGCAATAATCCTGTCAATTCATGAGTACTCTAGTATTCCAAGGAAAACTTGGAAGACGAAACATGAATTTTCAATATTAAAAACAGCCAAAAATAACAATTATTTAAAAATAGACCTTTTTATACATCATAAAGAACCAGAAACTAGAACAAACATTTTTTTCTCATTGCATTTCACCTTTCAGATGTGTTGTAAAATAACACTAAGGTTGGAGAAATTATATCTTTTGAAATCTGACATGAGAAATGAAATGGAGAGTGCCCAAAGGAAAAGGTTTGTGGCTACCCCATTGCATTCATTTTCTTTGCTAGCAAGGGTGGGTAAAAGCTCTAGTTACTGATTCAGTAGACTATCCTGATCAATTCAATCTTTATGTCCTAGGGAGACTTCCCTTAACACAACTGCATAAAGGCCCTTGAAATGCAATTTTATCCACTTGGAAATGAACTTGATGCTTTCAGCCTTCAACTGTGTGATTAGGAAAGGATATATTAGCAGAGGAGTGTGTTTAACATTTAGGAGGAAAATATGGTGAATTTACAGTCTCAGGGACAGAGCACTAAAGCTTTCTTAAAGTGCTCATTGAGTGTGCAAAACAACCTTAAGAGCATTTGTGCATTAAATATTCCTGACAGTTGTAATCTGTAGAACATTATCTCCTTTCAGGTGAAAAAACCAATTCACCTTTGTGGTGTTTATAATCCTTTGTAACTTGATTTCCCTTTCCAGTAGCAGGAGCAAGAACAACTTTTAGATTAGCAATGTCATTTTAAGTCACTTCAGTTAGTGCCCCAAAATCATCATGTACACGTTTGAAAACATCAAGTAGATTTTTTTTTATCAAGGAAAGAAAATATATAACCTTCTTGCATAAAAGATAGAAGGATAAATCATTTTCCCACACAATGTTCAGGCAATGGAGGTCAGAAGTCAAAAGCTCATGTCCCAGAAAACAAGAACCAACCTTCAGAGGCTATGTCTACACTGTATAGCACTGGTAATCGGCAGCATGCAATGTATGTGTAACTCCAGTAGAAAGTTGGGATGTTAAATATCGGTTAATTGAATAGTCAAGTAATCTCATGAATTCTTATTGGTTAGTCGACTATTCTATAGTCCCGGGGGTGGAGTCAGCAGGCAATACACTCCAGCTTCACTCCTGGAGAACCCCCTGCCACTCCACACTGGTGTGCCAGGTGGGAGCTGGTCTGTGAGGAGAGCCAGTATAAAAGCCAGCTCCCATCACAGACCGGCTGCCTGTCACCTTGTGCTGCTGCCTCTGATAAAGAAGCAGCAGCGTGAGGTGGCAGCAGCCCCTTTCTAGGGAGGATCTGAGCACCTGGACCCGGCACAAATCAGAACTGAGCCAGCCTGCCTGCCTGACTGGCTCCTAATACACTTTAAATGCAGAGTTGCAGCGGGGGTAGGTCCTGGACCAGCATGAACCAGGACTGAGCCGGGCCGCTGGTCATCCTGCTAAAAACTGTACTGGCAAGGGAGAGTGGAGGGAAATGCATGTAGTCTATAGCATTAACCTATAAGCTTTTGCTTATTGGTTAATTAGGGTTGCCAGGTGTCCGGTTTTGAACCTGACAGTCCAGTATCTGAGCTTTCTGTTCAGGAAACAAATTGAGAATATATAAATGAGAAAATATAAATGTCTGGTATTTTCTAAATAAGATGTAATATAGATTGTGATGTAGTGTCAAGTGTGTCCGGTATTTTTGTTGAAACCATCTGGCAACCCTATGTTTAATTGGTTAATCAACTATACCAGTGTTTCCCAATTTTATTTGGCCACAGAACTATTTTAAACTCAGAAGAATATTGAGGAACCCCTATAGCCACGGGAAGCAGGTTGGGGGGGGGGAGGGGGAATTTGTCAAGCAAAAAAAAAAAAAAAATACCACCAGGAAAATTTGTTGAGCTTTGGAAATGCAGAGTGGCAGCGGGGGAAGGCAGGTGTCTGAAAACCGATGGGAAACCAGAGAAGGAGCCGGCATCTTTTAAAGGAGGGGGAGTGATCAGGTTCTCACGGAACCCTTACTTTCACCATTTCGGAAACAGTGAACTGCACTATTACATCCCTAGTAGTGGAGAAGTTGGCAGAGTCTTTCCTTGCAGTGAGGAAAAGCTCCAGTTACTGGGAACTGCCAGAATCTTTCCCCACTGCCTCACGCCTCACAGAGCACTTCCCTGCTGTCAGTCTCTGCTTGTGGCAGGGGAAGGCTCCAGCAGCTGGGAGGCAGTGGAGCACTACACTGCTAAAAATAGCTGTGTAGAGAGGGAGGCAA
This sequence comes from Pelodiscus sinensis, assembly GCF_052426305.1. Classification (NCBI taxonomy): domain Eukaryota; kingdom Metazoa; phylum Chordata; order Testudines; family Trionychidae; genus Pelodiscus; species Pelodiscus sinensis. The sequence continues at coordinate 141,482,538 of NC_143052.1, read as the reverse complement.
GGCATAGGTGAACATAAGAATGACTGTACTGAGTCAGACCAAAGGTCCATCCAGCCCAGTATCCAGTCTGCTGACAGTGCCAATGCCAGATGCCCCAGAGGGAGTGAACAGAAACAGGGGATCATCAAGTGATCCATTCCCTGTCATTTTTCTACCCCCCAACAAACAGAGACTGGGGATACCATCCTACCCATTCTGTCTAATAAGTATTGATAGACCTAACCTTCATGAAGGTGAGTAGAGAGCTGCATAGACTGCATACATGGGTACATACCCATACCCTTCCAGCATGTCTTTGTTTGCCTCAGATATGCCTTGTGGTCTATACCCATGCTAGGAGCAACAGTAGTGGGCTGTGCCCATGAAAGCTCATGATACCATCTACATGTTTTGTTAGCCTATAAAATGCTACCAGATCATTTGTTGTTTTTTATGTGTAACTACGGTATGTGCTGCTACAAGAAAGGTGCAACTGCTAAGTACCAGCACCTGAGAGGGGCAATTGCTAAGTGCCAGCAACTAGCTTCGCTGGGAAAAGATCCAGAACTGGTTTCTTTTGTGACTGAAGCTACAATTTCTTCTCCGATAAACTGTGATTGCTGATGGAAGGGAAATAATCACAATGCCAAGTTTATTCCTACCAGTTAACCTCAAAGATCTGAATAAGACCAGCTCACATGCCTCAGATTAGGATGCAGTATACCAATAAAATCGATTATTTTCCATTTTCTATTAAGAACTAATTCTTGCAGAACTGTCATGAAAATTTACCATCTGAGCTATAAAAATCTACTGACCAGCATTATAACCTGATGAAGAAAACACCTAGAGGTATTTTATACCTCTATCCAAACTACATTTGCTAATTTTGCTCACCAATAGCAATGTGAGTCACAACGTTTGAGCTTTTTTACTCGAGTTGTATACACGTCCTCTTTGAGATTTTTTTTTTTAATCATTTCAGTAAGATTGAAGGACTTTATTTGGACTTTAATGATTTGGCTTTGCAGCTCTGACCCTGGATTTTCAGAAAAGTTGGAAGTGCAACTGTTCAGTAATTTAGGAGTTAAACGTAGTTAAAATGACTTTTTGCCCTTTAGACTTTCATTTGCTGCCCTCTGCAAACAAATGTCTCTAGTATTTAAAATGTTCAGCCATGTAAGTGCTCAATACTCTCTTCCCACATAGGCTACTGTTATTTTAAAATAATATTATTAGCATTATGCATCATCACTGTTTCTATTTATGCCAAGGAACCCCAAAGTAGAACGCTTCCTTGTAAAACAACTCGTCAATATCACAAGTGCAAATTCACTGAAGGATAGACTCTAATTGCCTATGCTGCTCCCTTAGACTTGCTCCCTCACCCCCACTTTGTAGCCTTCACTCCTAGACAGCTCCTCACCTCAACCCCTCTCTCTTGTACCACTAACCTACCACTGCAAATACTGAAGTAAGTCTAGACGGTAATGTTGACTTAACTGGTGGCCTTTGAATAAGGAAATTAGAACAAACAATCAACATCAGCTTTGCTGCTTTCCCCTGAATGTTGTTGATCCCATTCTTAGGCAATGCACTGAGTAACCTTTAATTGTAAAAGTTAAAGAATCTGATGTGGAAATATGGACACAAACATACACACATTGCAGCGCAGATGTGCAGCAAGCACTCTGCTATGAACAATGCCTGTCAGTAGGGGCTCCATCTTAGGGAGAACTTTGGTCTTGTCTCTTCTCTACAATCAGCAATAGATTAGGAACATGAGAAGGGTGATCAGGCCCACCAATGGGGGGTAGGAGGGTGCAAATAGCCCGAAGGCCCAGTGAGTCAAGAGGACCGGGGCTCCTGGCTGCCACTACTGCTACTAGCAATGTAGTAGCAATGGTGGCCAGAACCCCAGACTCTTTACATCGCTGCCAGAGCCTCACATAGTGTGCTTCAGACTGGGGATGTGAAATATTAATCAGCTGACCAGTAAGCATCACCCTAAATGGGTAATGCTTACTGGTTCCAGTTACCCAGTAGGCAAGCGGCTGCTCCAGACCCACAGGGGCTTGCCGTGATCAGGGGCTGCTCTGACGGGGACTGGGAGCCGGAAGCCAGCAGCAGCCCTAGCCCCCACACAGCAGCCAGCCCCAGGTTGGGAGCTGCTCCAGCTGGGTTAGAGCAGTGCCTGCCAAGGCTTCCTGGTCAGTTAGTTAACTGGTTAAATGTCAGGTCAACCTAACGTTTAACCGGTTAACTGACTAACTGGGATTTTACATCCCTACTTAAGATGGTGCTGAGGGCTGCCTGGAGAGGCACAGTGAGCTCCGGGTGAAACTAAGGTTTGACTGGTGGAGGCTACTTCTAGTCTCACCTTTCCTACCCAAGACCCCATCCTTCTGGGGGTGCAGAGTCACCTCACCAAACCTAGCCAGGGGCCCAGTGAGTCTGTCAGCTCCAGTGCGTCAGATCAATGGTAAACATAGTCCCACATCCTGTCTCCCAATGAGTTTTATACAGAGCAAGCTCTCTGTTTCCCTTAGCTCCTGTAGTTCAGCCATTCTGGTCTCCAGAGACTGTATAGAGCCTTTTTCGAAAATAGAACCCGTACTCCTGAAACATGAGGTGTGTGGGTTCTTTCGAAAAAGGTGTTGTTTTTTTTCAAAAGAACCCTGTCTAGACTAGTTTCTTTTTTGAAAAAACCTTTTTCGAAAAAGCACTCTCACGCAATTATGCAAATGAAGCACAAGATTTGTAAATCCACGCATCATTTGCCTTTTCAATCGGGCTCATTTACATTTCTCTTTCAGAAGAGGAATGTAGTTTAGACATGCCCAGTGAGCCATGAATTTGTTGCACTGAATCCACATATATTCCCCCTGCACACAGGTCAGATAATCATACATGCTTCATTCAATGCAATAAAACTGAATAGCTCAGGTCTGCTACTGGACTTCGGCCTGCATTCTTTTCACTCCTGAAAGCATTTGGAGGGGGTGGTTTTCTTTGAGGATGGTTGTTTTGGTATTTTGTGGAACGGGGTGTTTATTAGCCTAAGTTTAGAGAAAGGTTGTATTTGACTTTCATTCCCTCACAAAACTTACCTGTTTGCAGCTCCAGTTCAATAGCTCTTCACATTTCCACTCACTCAGCTGCTAGAGTGGGAGCAGACAAAATATGGCCCACAAACTGCATCCATCCTGCCAAGCTTCAGATCAGGCCTATCACGGTACTCTGGGCTGCCAACGTCCTGCCACCCAGTGGAACCCTCAGACAGGGTCCCTGCCCACCACACCCTCACATGCTGCTAATGCAGCCAGCTGCTGGATCATGCACATGCATTTCCACTCTGTGCAGCCCATGGGGGGGGGCTCCGTGCATTGTTCCCCCAAACCTGCACAATCCTTGCAGCTCCCCTGGGCTGTGCTTGTAGGTGCAGACAGCTTACAGATTCCCCCTCCTCCCATTTTGCACGTCATGCTGAGACACACACGCTGGTTCCAGCAGACAGCTGAGTGGTGTGTGGGGTCCAGGGAGTCTGCACAAAGGCCCCGAGAGCTGCTGGCCAGGAGCTGCCTCCAGTAAGCATCTCCTAGCCAGAGCCTGCACCTGGCACCCCATCTCCTCCCACACCTCCCCTCTCTGCCTCAGATCACAACCCAAACCCTCTGCACCACCCCTGCACTCATGCCCCAAACTCCTGAGACACGAACTCCCCATGCAGCTCTCCCACAGGGCAAAACAGAGGTGAAAGAGGGCTGGTATGATGTACTGGTGAGAAGCGGACACCGGTACCAGCTGATGTTAAAGTGTTGCCACAGCAGCACTTCTTTAACATCAGTGCCCCATTTTGCTCCCCCTATCAGCAGGGTCTGTGGTTCCTGGCAACTATGGCAGTGGCCAGGCTTCCTCCCAATGCCTCGCCCCTTCCAGTGGCCAAGGGCCAACCCCCCACACCTTGCCAAGGATGCTGGTTCACTGGTAAATCCCAGCATTTACTATCACCCCTAGGGCAAAGTACGTATACAAGGCTGGGGACTGTAAGGCCAAGCCATTATTCCAGAAAGCTCCATAAAAGTAACTCCCGGATAGCTAGAGAGGGAGGAGCCTTGGGAGAATCAGCTCCCCCATTGGAGGAGCAGGCTGTGGCCCAAACAGAGGCTTTTCTTTGCTTCATTTGTTATACTTTCTGCCTGCCTGCAGTGCAAGAAGAAAGCCGGGGGAAAACACCACATCGGTGCTTACTTCTCTTGCAGGAACAGTTGAACCCTGGTGCTTTCCTCAGTATTCTTGGCCAAAATCTTCCCATTGTTATGCAGCAAATGAAGGAGTGGCTGCTCACCTGCACTGCAGAGCTAACTTTGGTACCTATAGGTATGTTCTGTGCAGTACCTTAATGGGAGCTGGCACTGCAAAAGCCACTGCTGCACCAGGTATAATAACTGGGCTTGGGAGTCAAGAACCTGAGTTCTAGCACCACTTCTACCAGCAAATCTATAGGCCTCTGTTTCTGTAAAATGGAGATTATAATGCTGCTCATCCAGCTTTATGTGGTATGTTTGAATTACAGGAAACAATAGTAAGCACAAACTGTTACCACCTGGAAATCACCTATTTCTGAAGATCTTCTTAACACTTAAAGTCAACTGTGCATTGATGCAACATGGAGCAAGAGTGACTCCCCACCAAACCATGATAGAAACTGTACTATAGATCCTATGGAGCAAAGCATGAAAGGAAGGGGACCTAGGAAGGCTGTAGGCAGATGCGTGGTGGCAAATATAAGCCAGGAACCTAGTAGAGACCAAGAGATAATACATGAGACTGATGTATTATCATAATGACTACAGGAATTTGGCTGTGCCACATCAGGGAAGAGATAGGGGAAGGACCTAGAAAGGAAGCTAAGACAATTGGATGGGGAGAATCATCAGCAGGAAAGGATTCAGTGAAGATGCTTCCAGTGATCAGGGTTAGTGAGAGAAGCTCTGATCTTAAGGATGGAGAGGAAAAGGGGATCACCAAGGGGCACAGGACATCAGCGTGGAGCTGCAGTGCAGGGACAGGTAGGAAGAGGACCTCAGGATCAACATTCTCTTCCTTGGTGTTCAAATGTTTCTTTGGCCCCTGCTCCACTCCAGAAGAATATTGAAATCAGTAACATTCACTTGCCTTCATCCAAAACCATGTAGGGTTGCCAGTTGGTTTAACCAAAAATACCGAACACCTCCACCACCACCACCCCGGAAAAAAAACACCAGGAAAAAGAATCTGGTTAAAAAAATAAATAAATAAATAAAGGACCCTGAGAATTATTTAGCAAAAATAAACAAACAAACAAACAAATAAATAAAACAGCGTGGCCCCTTTAAGAAATGCCTTTGAGGTTTTTTGGCCCTAACAGGCTGCTGGTGGTCATTCACCATCTTGTCTCCCTGATCCGGACCGGACAGCTCCCCTGTGGAACCAAGTAAGCACCCAGGATTTTCACCTCCTGGCCGGGAAAAAATCAGAAAATACCCAACATTTTAGGTCCTAGCAACCCTAGTACCATGAGCCGTACACAGCCGCTCATTTAAAGGGCTAGCTCTTCCAGATGAAGGATTCATACTGGACCAACTGCACTCATGCCCCAGACCACACAGTAAGGCTATGTCTACACTACACGCTTTGCCGGAAGAGGCAATGCAAATGAAGCACGGATTGGTATTTTCTCGTGCTTCATTTGCATAATCTCTTCCCATCCATTTCTGCGCAAGAGGTTTTTGCGCAAAAACATGCAGTGTGGACGTTTCCGTTTTGCACAAAACCCCCTCTGAGGCATAGGAATTTTTCACAAAAAGGGGGTTTTGCGCAAAAAGGAAATGGCCACACTGCTTGTTTTTGCGCAAAAACCTCTTGTGCACAAACAGATTGGAAGGGATTATGCAAATGAAGCATGAGAAAATGCTAATCTGCGCTTCATTTGCATTGCCTCTTCCAGCAAAGTGCGTAGTGTAGACATAGCCTTAATGATGGGGAGCACAACAGCAGCATCAACAGAGCTTCTAATGGCTGGTTAGTCACAGCGGGCATTTTCAGAAGACCCAATAGTTATCACTCAGTGCATGCTTTTTGCTTGAATTACTTCAGGCGTTTTTCTATGAGGTGTTTGCTGAAGAATGAAATGAAGCTGGAAGGACAACATCCAGATGAGTGGGGTACACAGCAAAGAGGCAGTAAGCAGGGTGGATGGAATAGGAAAGGAGTTCATGGGTGACAGGAGGAGGAGGACCTAGTTTTGCTAGTGGAACATTGGCAGAGACCTTGTAGAAGCTGCCTCCTTCTTTGAGAAGTACTGAGCAGGGATTTGCTAGACACATTCCACACAATGGCTTACACAGTCAAGTAGGGCACTGAGAGGCTTTGATCCCTTCCTCCTCCTCCTCCTGTCTTACACTTCTAGCTCGCTACGTCCACCATCAGGACAAGGTTATGTACCATTAATATTTAGGTAGAGGAGAGCTAGTCTCAGAAAGTGGCATGCATGTATGTTCAATAAATATTTCAGGCTCATAAGAATTCCTTCTGAAGTGCTTAGGTTATTTTTAGTGCCGGAGATGAAAGTAATAATGTATAAATCTCAAAGGCCTGTCTCCTGTATGTCTCATAGGATAATCTGTAGTTCACAGTGGATGTTCGGGACCTATTTGTCTAGTCACAGCCATATTTAGCAACAAGAGATTACACCTAAAATGAAAGCAGGACACAGAGCTCCCCTAACACCTCCCTCCTACGTACAAGTCTCTGCTATTACTCAATGGACCCAAAACCTGAAGAATGGGTTTTCTACAAGGATGAGAGCCTCTCACCCCAGATGTTGCTGAGATTCTTTTTAGAATGAAATGAACTAGAAGATGGAAGGCCTTTTTAGTTTGTTGACATCCTGCTTCCCTTTCTAGCCAAATGCAGGATTGGTCCCTGAATATTTTTCAGTGGTTTACCTGAAAGCAACGGGGCTTCCATCCCTTCCCTTGGGAGACCATGCCACATTCTCACAGGCCCTCACAGGTGTGAAAGATGCTCGATATCACACCTGAAATCTTCCACCTTTGACAATTTCATCCTATTTCTTTTTATTTTGGCTACACCCCGTGGGTCTGCCAAATAATTCCTCTCCCTCAATAGCACTTACTCTTCAACTCATTGCAGTCTTTCTTTACTCATCATCATTTCACCAGCACCTGTAGTTCTTTTCATAGCCCCTCATGAATTCACTACAGCCCTTTAATCACTTCTGTTGCCCTTTTCTGAACTCCCAATTCATCAAAGCCTTTCAGGCACTGAGGCATACATAATTTAACACAGATATTCCAGGTGCAGTCTTGCCAATGCTATACAAAGACAGACTATCTGATCCCATCAGCGTGAACAAAAGCAGGGGAGAAAGGAAGACAGTAGAAGAGATTAATAAACCTACCCTTATCCCAGGAGCTGGGAATCCAAGGAAAAAGTTTTTAAAGGATAACAGAAAATCATCTGGTACTCCTAAATTTTTCTACCCATATTCTCCCCTGAATCCTGTTCTGCACCGTTTCCCTCTCAAAAACTGCCTACATCACCATTAGGCACAACGATTTTAAGGATTAGTTTATATCATCAGTTGGCATAGGGAACAGGGACAAGAGCAATTTTTTTTTTACCTTTTCAACAGTTATTTACATATGTTAGGGTTGTCCAATGGAGTAATAAGCCCATTTTCAAGAATATTCTTTTAGGGATGACATTTTCCATTCTTGGCCTCTTTCCAAAAGTTGATTTGCCTGTATTCACTCTCTCTAATTTATTATCATGATAATTTATAAAAAGAGGAAAAATGAAAAAATCCAGTTAGGATAAAACATCCAAGAGTAGCCACCATCTTTGGGTGCTAAAGATACAGAAAGGCCTGGTTTTCTGGAGTCTGGACTACCACAGCTCTTATTGACTTCAAGTGGACTTATGGATGCTCAGTAACTACCAAAGCCAATAGGGGACACCCAAAAACAGAGATAACTCCAAATGAGTAGCCACCTTTGAAAGTTTGGGTATCACCAGCTAGAGCCTGACAAGGGGGCAACTCACTACTCTTGCCTGAAACAGGTATTTTTCCCCCAAAACTAAGGCCATTTGCATTGGTGAAAAATTCCAGACCCAGGACAGAGGTTGTTTTCACTGAGGAATAAGCACTTTGCCAAGTTGATTGTTAAAATAAAAATTAGGAAGGCTTGAAACTGAGTCACTGAACACTGTGCCATCCCTTAGGCTTGTCACAACAGAGAATGGGCCCTTCCATATTGAGATTCCATCTGGAAGGGCAGCCGTTAGACCTGAGCATGCAGTGAGCACCTCATCACAGGATCCATTCATCTTTCTTATTTCACTGCACATGTATCTTCAGCATCTGCCTTACTCTCTGCCCTCAGATACAAATCAAGCCACCAGCAGACCACTGAAAACATCTGCATCAAGGGGGGAAAGAGCCACAACCTCTCGACTCTCTGGATACTCCTGCCAGTCTGCTGAGACTAGGCAGCTTCTCCCTCATCCTGATCCTCAGCACATCCAGCCTCACCTGTTGCCCCCTACGACATAACACAGCATTCCTGTTGATACAGCCTAGAATTATAATAGCAGTTTGCACAACTACATCACACTGGTGACTCATATTCAATGTGTGATCCACTATAATCCTGGGATTCTTTTCCACTAGTACTACCACTGAATCAGGAAGTCCACATTTTGTAGGTGTGCATTTGTTTTCCTCTTCTTACAGCATATACTCTGCACTCATCTTTACTGAATTCATCCTCTTGATTACATACCGTTTCTTTAAATTGTCAAAGTCATTCTGAATCCTCCAAAGTGCTTGCAACCCCTCCAGGTATCATCCACAAACATTATAAGCATCCTCTCCACTCTATTTTGCTTATGAGGTTGTCATGTGAGATTGTGCCAAAAGCATTACTAAAATCAAGATACAGGATATTACCTCTACTGCTCCTCTCCCAATACGCTAGGCCAATAACATATCAAAAAATGAAATTAAGCTAGTTTGGCATGATTTCTTTTTGACAAATCCACACTGGTTATTCCTTATAACCCTAGTATCCTCCAGCTGCTTACAAACTGATTGTTCAATAATTTCTTCCATTTTGTGCCCAGTATCAAACTTAGGCTGACTTATTTATAATTCCCCAGGAACTATTTGTTCATCTTTTTTTAAAACAGATACTACATTTGTCCTTTTCCAGTCCTCTGGGACCTCATCCCAACTCCATGAATTGTTAAAAATAATTCTCAATGTTAATGATTGAGAATGCTTCAGATAAATCCATAAGGCTATGTATGTCTCCACTGGGAAATTATTTCAAAATAAGTTATTTCAAAATAATAGCTCTCCCTAGGAGGGTGGTGAAGCACTAGAGTGGGTTACCTAGGAAAGTGGTGGAATCTCCATCCCTAGAGGTTTTTCAGTCCCAGCTGACAAAGCCCTGGATGGGAAGATTTAATTGGGTTGGCCCTACTTTGGGCAGGGGGCTGGATTCAGTGACCCCCTGAGGTCTCTACCAACCTCATCTATGTTTTTATAGGTGATCAAGGCCATCAGTTCCATCCTGCTGTGGAGGGTCATCACCGTGGCCAATGTGGACTCCATTGTCACCGGCTTTGCCACTATAGGCTTCCCCAACTGTGGGGGGGGGGGCATTGATGGCACCCACGTTCCTATCTTAGCCCCCGATTACCATGCCTCTGACTATATCAATGGGAAGAGGTACTTTTCCATGGTGCTGCAGGCCCTCGTGGATCACAAGGGATGGTTCATGGACGTTCATGGTGGTCAGGGAAGGCGCACGACATCCTTGTCTTCTGGAACTCAAGCCTCTTCCAGAGGATGCAGGCCGGCACTTTTTTCCCTGACAGCTCCATCGGGATCAGGGACGTAGACATGCCCATCTGCATCCTGGTCAATACAGCCTACTACTTGCTCTCCTGGCTGATGAAGCCGTACATGGGCAGCCTGGACTGCACTAAAGAACACTTCAATGCCAGGCTTGGCAGGTGGGACATGGGGGTAGAGGATGCTTTCTTTCATCTACCACAAGGGAAGGCTCTAGAATCGCCTCACCTGCCTAGACCTCGGTAACCAGAACTTCCCCCAGGTGACGGTGGCCTGCTGTGTGCTCCACAACATATGTGAGAGAAAGGGGGAGACTTTCCTGTCAGGGTGGGGGCAGAGGCTGAGCAGCTGGACTGGGCTTATGAGCAGCCGGGCACCACTGCCATTCGGCAAATACATCAGGGGGCTGTGTTCATCTGGGAGGCCTATAGGGTATGTCTAGACTACACACCTCTGCCGAAAGAGGCATGTGACTACCCAACATAGTCAATGAAGTGGGTATTTAAACACCCCCCACTTCATTAAAATAAAAATGGCTGCCGCACTGTGCCGGCTTAACTGATTGTCGGCACAACGCGGCAGTCAAGATGCGGATCGGTCGACATGGAAAGCCGTTGTCGACTGATCCCTTATGCCTCGTGAAAGGAGGTCTATAGGATCAGTCGACAACGGCTTTCCCTGTCGACCGATCTGCATCTTGACTGCTGCGTTGTGCTGACAATCAGCTGAGCTGGCACAGCGCAGTGGCCATTTTTATTTTAATGAAGCAGGGGATACAGGCAGTCCCCAGGTTACATACAAGATAGGGACTGTAGGTTTGTTCTTAAGTTGAATCTGTATGTAAGTCAGAACTGGTGTCAGCCGCTGCTGAAACTGATCAGTTTCAACAGACTGAATCTGGATGCCAGTTCTGACTTACTTACAGATTCTACTTAAGAAACCCAGGCGTCCCCAAGTCAGCTGCTGCTGAAACTGATCAGCGGCTGATTCCAGGAAGCCCGGGGCAGAGCAACTCTGCCTCGGGCTTCCTGTAGTCAGCCGCTGGTCAGTTTCAGCAGCGGCTGACTTGGGGACGTCTGGGGCAGAGCAGCTGGGGTGCTGCTGGGTTGCTTCAGTAGCGCGGCTCCTCAGCGCTACTGGAGCAACCCAGCAGCACCCCAGCTGCTCTGCCCCAGGCATCCTGATTCAGCCGCTGCTGAAACTGACCAGCAGCGGCTGAATCAGGACGCCTGGGGCAGAGCAGCTGGGGTGCTGCTGGGTTGGTCTGGAGTGGCGCTGCGGGACCAATCCGGCAGCCCCCAGCTGCTCTACCCCAGGGGTAGGCAAGAAAAGCCTGGTCTGCTGGGGGGGGGGGGGCACTAGCTTCACCCCCCCCCCCCAGCAGACCAGGGAGACGGGGGTGGCGGGACCGCCCAAGTCCTCCACGGCTTTGCTCCGTCTCCCTGGTCTGCTGACCTGGGAGACGCGGAGCAAAGCCGCAGAGCATGCGGGCAGCGGGACAGTCCAGGTGCGCCACGGCTGTCCCACTGCTGGCGTGCTCCGAGGCTTTGCTCCCCATCTCCCTGGTCTGCTGGTCAGACCAGGGAGACGGGGAGCAGAGCTGCAGAGCATGCCCGCAGCGGGACAGCCCAAGCGCGCCTGGGCTGTCCCGCTGCGGGTGTGCTCCGCGGCTTTGATCCCTGTCTCCCTGGTCTGCTGGGGGGGTCCAGCAAAGCCGCTGGACGCCTCCAGCAGACCAGGGACACCAGAGCAAAGCCGCCGCCTGGGCGGCTTTGCTCGTTTGCCCGGGAGCAAAGCCGGCCAGGCGGCGGCTTTGCTCGGGTGTCCCTGGTCTGCTGGGGGGGGGTCCAGCGGCTTTGCTGGACCCCCCCAGCAGACCAGGGAGACCGGGAGAAGCTTTTCTCGGCCCGAGGTCACGGGTGGCGACCTGCCGCCCATGAGCTCTGGGGCGAGAAAAGCCCCATTCGTAAGTGCGGATCCGACATAAGTCGGATCCGCGTAAGTTGGGGACTGCCTGTATTGCAATCCCCGCTTCATTGACTATGTTGGGTAGTCTAATTTACATGCCTCTGTCGGCAGAGGCATGTAGTCTAGACATACCCTTAGGGAGAGTTTCAGCCAAGGCCAGCTGTGAGACACTTGAGAGACAGGTTACTTGCCTATCATGCTAATAATATGGTTGTGTTAATTTAGATTAATTAGGTAATAGTTAAGAGCTGTAATGCAAGAAATCTTCTAAAGGCTGGTGTGCAGCACAATGTGCCCTGTCTGCCCAGTGCCTCAGACTGGAACAACTGGGGGGTGGCATATCTACCTGGCCAGAGGGCTACACTCGGGGGAGTGGGAGGCAGCCGTTGCAAAGTTGCTCTCAGCACTCCCGCAAGGCCCTTTGTGTTAGCTTGACTGATGTCTAGGTTCAGGTGTAATATACTAGGGTATGTCTACACTACCCCCCTAGTTCGAACTAGGGGGGTAATGTATGCATACCGAACTTGCTAATGAAGCCCGGGATTTGAATTTCCCGGGCTTCATTAGCATAAAGCCGGCGCCGCCATTTTTAAAAGCCGGCTAGTGCGAACCCCGTGCCGCGTGTAGCCGCGCGGCACGGGGTTCGCACTCGCCGGCTTTTAAAAATGGCGGCGCCGGCTTTATGCTAATGAAGCCCGGGAAATTCAAATCCCGGGCTTCATTAGCAAGTTCGGTATGCATACATTACCCCCCTAGTTCGAACTAGGGGGGTAGTGTAGACATACCCCTAGGCCCTATGTCTGCCCATTGCAGTTAGTGAAGGCCCACTGAATACTAGCACAGCAGCACTCAACTCCTTGGGGGGGCTTAGCCATTGACCCACCTGGATACAGGTCCGTGCCCTTTCTTAGCTGGGGGCTGGGGCATGTTTGTAAATAAGAGTCTAGCAAGAGCCCCAAGTTAGTGGTCCTGCTACTTGTACTTGTCTGTGTGCAGATGCTGCTTGCCTTCTCACACAGCCAACCACAAGCCTGTTTGTGCCATGCACTAACTGGGCTCTGGCAGTCCAGATGCCATTAGGCAAAGGAGCAGCATGGGTGCAGTACAGCTCAGCCCTAGGCTGTCTGATGAATCAGGTTTCCCTGCAGTGCAGTGGCTCCTGCTCTAGGATATAACAAAACGGTTTAGCCTCTGACTGCATTTTCCAATGAGTGCCACGTCTGCATGACAGCCAATTAGAGGGCAGGGTTGCACTTGAATGAAAAAACATACATACACTCACAGTCCAGGTCAAATAATATGGGGTTATATTTTATCTTTTGTCCATGCTGCAACAGGCCATTTGCAAGATCAGCAGAAGCTGAAGTTAGCAGATGTCTGTGGTTGAGACATGGTCTCACCCAAATACCGGTCATAGCTTATTTCTGGTTTCCCCGGACTGAAAAGGGGAACTTATGTTTGGGACATTTTACCCACTGGCTGGTAGGAAAAATATCCTCAGACTCAGCAAATGCATCATTGTATAAAAGTCCCAAAATAATTGGTTCAGGCTGAGTTAAATAATCAGGACACAGGATGTGATAGATAACCACAAAGACCCATGGCAACGAATTGATGTATATGATAATAAGTTGAGAGCAATGATACACTGACTAACAGAAAAGGACACTTCAACATTAGAAACATCCCCTACTGAATATGCATCAAATATGTCAGCGTCAACATCACATAGTATAGAAGTGGGACCCCAGCCTGGGGTGATGGAGAGGAGAAGATGTCGTCCTTGGAAGGGCCAGAAGGATCACCCCTGGTGATGGGGAAGGTGAAGATAATGAGAGAGATGATGGGCTAACACCTAAGATTGTTCTAGAAGGAATGATGTAAGTACATGGTATGGAAATATGGATGGACATTCCCTGTCTTATGACAGTGGGGTGTTTATGACTGTGCTAACTGTATTAATAAACTATATTTGTAAACATACAAGAGTTTCTATAGCGTGAATGTTGCAACTGTGCACATCAGGGCTCCCAATCATAAAATAATTCAATACTGGGCCTGATCCTGGAACAAAGAACCTGTCAACCCTAAAGGTGGGTAATTAGAAATTTATACGTTATCTTAGATCAGGCAACACTCTTCTCCCCGGCCTCCCCACAAGGGGTCTCTGCATGCTCCTGTGTGCCTTTCCTCCCCCAATCCTCCCTTCCCCTGCACTCCCTTTCCCCTCTTACAGACCAAATAAAAAAGCATTTTTGTTTGAACACAAAGCTCTGATTATTTATTTGGGGGACATACAACAGGGGAGGGACTGGGGAAAGAACCTGTAATGGGGAAGGGGGAAGCAGGAGGTAGAGAGGCTCAAGATGGGGTTGGGACTGGTGCCTGCTTTGGGTACCTCGTGAGACTTTAGCTGCCCGAGAGATCCCACCACCTCATATTTGCAGGCCCCTGCGGCCCATGAGTGAGCTAGGAGGAAATACAGAGGGAGTGGGGGGAAGGCAGGGGGTGCTGGGAGTTGCACAGGGAGTGGGGGGGGGCGGAGTGGGGAGGTGGCTGGTGGACCGCTCCATACATGCAACCATGTGCTCCATGACAGATGTTACTGAGGAGCATGTGGTCTTAAGCTGGCATGACAGCTGCTCCCACATTGTCCTCCTCAGCTCCGGGTCAGCTCGGTGGCTCATGGAGCTCCTTCTTGAAGTTCCAGCTGAGGGAATGGAGGCACTCTAGGTGGTCCCACACCAGGTCCTAACATTGTCGCCTTCGCCTGTGGCTCTTGTGGGGTTCAGAAGATTGTGGGGGAGGTGGGGGACGTGCCAAGCTCGCAGCTGGCCCAGCTGTGAAGAAAAGTGACAAGGACAGTCATCCCGGGAGACACTGTGCATGAAGCCCAGCCCTCATCCCTGAGCCAACACCAAAGGTCTTGATTCAGTCGATGGTGATGTACTTCAGGCAAGGCCATCTGTTTCCTAGACAGCAGGCACTTTCCTGCAGGGGCACGGACATCCCAGGGGCATGGGAAGCAGGCATGGGAAGGTCACAGCCGGGCCAGAACCTGCAGGTGAGAGGAGGGGAAGGGGCAGCTCAGCTTCCTTTCGTGACCCGCACACATTGGGCCCGGCAGTAGCAGCATCCCACAAAGAACTTCTATCCTTCCCCACTGGATGGGGGCATGTTGGAGGAGGTCTGTGTGAGCGGCAGATGCCACTTTCCAGAGAGAGTGGTACTGGGATCCCCTCTTCTTCCTCTCCCCAGCAGGTTCCTATGCAGGGGATTGGTGTCCTCTGCATCGCTGCGCTTGACCAAGAGAGTGTGGTCATGAGCCTATGCCGATGCGGCACTGCTGTGTGTTTCCATGACCCCAGCCTCCTTAGTGGTGGCTTGTCATGGGAAGGTGTTTCACCATGGAGTATGGAATAAGGCAGGCCTGTGCAGGAACCTTTTGAGAAGGAGCGAGGGGTTCCTGTGTGAGAGCATCATAGAGCTGAGTGCTCCGGATTAGCACTCCATGTGCACCAACATGCACAGGCTGTTCTGCAGATCCCCAGGCCAAGACCACCAAGCGAGGAGCATGCAGCCTCTTGCCACCTGACCCCACATGCATACAGGGAAAGTGATAGAACACACCTGAAGAGCCTTCCCTGGGTTCATCTGAGTCCTGGGAGACATCCGGGGGGGAGGTGGAACCAGTTCCAAGCAGATGATAACCTTCTGGCTGGCAGGCAGCATGTCCAGGCTAGCCTGCTTCTCCTCCTCCTCCACAACCGTGCCCTTGTGGAGGCTGACAACGGGCATGTCCTGGTTGGAGTTAAGGATGAAGAGGGGGAGGTGACCAGCCCCTCTCCCAGGATGGCATCCAGCTGCTCGTAAAAGGAGCAGGTCTGCGGTGCTGCCCCAAAGTAGAAGCATTCTTCCCTAGCCTTTGTGTATGCATCAGAGCTCTTTGATTTTCATCCGCACCTGGTCCAGGGTGTGGCTGGGCCCCTTCTGGGCCAGGCTGGTGGCCATCCAGATAGACTCATAGACTTTAGGGTCAGAAGGGACCATTATGATCATCTAGTCTGACCGCCTGCACAGTGCAGGCCACAAAATCTCACCCACCCCTCCCAGAATAATCCTCTCACCTATATCTCAGATATTGAAGCCTTCCAATACTTTGAAGACCCCAAGATGCAGAGAATCCTCCAGCTGTGATCTGTACCCCATGCTACAGAGGAAGGCGAAAAACCTCCAGGGTCTCTGCCAATCTACCCTGGAGGAAAATTCCTTCCCGACCCCAAATATGGCGATCAGCTAAACCCTGAGCATGTGGGCAAGACTCATCAGCCAGACACCCAGAATATCCTGGATGTTCCTCTCCTCGCCCCAGACGTCGATGAGATCCAGGGTCTCTGCACCAGTCCAGTTCGGTCCCCTCTTTTTCCCCTGGACAAGGGCTTCCAAGGTGGCAGTGAGTGTGCTGGCAGCCCTGGGGGGCTCAGAGGGAGCACTGGGATCAGTCATGGCTCCTTCAATGAGTAGGGTGACCATATTTCCCCATGCCAAATATGGGACATCAAGGGGAGCAGGCTGCTGGCGCTGCAGGGGAAGGAGCTGCCAGGGCTCAAGGCTCCAGTCCTGTGGGGGAGGGAGTGGAAGGAGCCACCAGCACTCAGAGCTCCAGCACCTCGGGGTTGGGGAGGAGCTGCAGGCACTCAGGGCTCCAGCCCCCCGGGCTTGGGGAGGAGCTGCAGGCACTCAGGGCTCCAGCCCCCTGGGGTCGGGGAGGAGCCTCTGGCACTTCAGGGCTGAAGCTCCAAGTGTCAGCAGCTCCCCACCCATCCTGCCCCTCTGCATGGATGAAGTTGAGCCCCACAGCTTGCATGGAGGACAGAGGAGTGGCTGGCACTTGAGCTTCAGTAGCTGAAGCCCTGAGTCCTGAAGGCTCCTGCCTGCCCCCAGCTGCAGGAGAAATAAAGGACAATGTGCCTGTTTGTTAAAAAAGGTCAGGATTCCGGGAACAGACTTTAAATATGGGACTGTCCCAGTAAAAACAGGACAGATAGTCACCCTAGCAATGAGCGCTATGTGACATGGGGCTGACAGGGCTGGTGTGGTGTCACAAGCCCTTCCCCTTCTGCCTGCAGCCTTGAAGTCTGCAGGAGGGAGCAGTAGAGTTGTCTGGTGTGTGGCCAGAGTGGCTACCAGGGCAGCTGTGAGAGGCTTCTGGAGGCCAATTATTTCGAAATAACAGCACCTGAGCATCCACACTCACACTATTTCGAAATAACAATTTCTAAATAAGTGTTATTTCTCTTCACAAGCCGGAGTTATTATTTCAAAATAACAAGCCCGTTATTACAAAACAATTTCAAAATAGTGGGATTGTTGTGGCTGCTCGCCTTTTTATTTTGAAATAACTCCCAAGTATAGACATGCCCACGTGCCCTAGGATGAATTTCATCAGGCCCTGACAACTTGAATACATCTAACTTTTATAAATATTTTCACCCTGCTAGAATAATCCCTATTTTAGGCATTAAACACCTCAGCCTTCTTTATGTCATCAATTATTAGTTCTCTTTATCTGCTACAAAGACATACACTTTCTTTCATCTCTCTCTTGTTCCTAATATCTTTAAAGAACGTCTTCTTATTGCCTTTTACATCCTTTGCTAGGTGTGACTCATATTGTGTTGATTCTGATTTTGTCTCTATATGCTTGTGCTCTTCTTTGGTACTCCTCTTTAGCAATTAGTACGTTTCCAAGGTTATATCTGTTTTAACACACTGGTCTGCACAAATGGGAATTTTCAGCATGTTGTAAACCCAGCACTAAAGATCAATGCTGCATGTACAAGCAAATGTAGGGTTGCCAGGTGTCTGGTATGGAACCGGACAGTCTAGTATTTTCACCTCCTGTCCAGTAAAAAAAATCAGAAAATACCGGACACCTAAAATGTCCAGTACTTTCTGATTTTTTCCCATCCAGGAGGTGAAAATTCTGGGTGCTTACTGGATTTTGCAGGGGAGCTGTCCGGCCCGGCAGAGGGAGGCAAGTTGGCAGGCGGTCACCGGCAGCCTATTAGGTCCAAGAAGCCTCAAAAGCATTTCTTAAAGGGGCCATGTTGGGGTTTTTTTTTTCTTAACTCTTGGGTCCTTTTTTTTTTTGTTTCTTTTTTTGCTCAACAACTTTTGGTCTCCCCATTTTTTTTCTCAACAGATGTTTTCCCCCAAGTGTTTGGTATTTTTGGTTAAACCATCTGGCAACCCTAAGCACATGGCTTTCAGAGAATACACTGTCTAAGGCAGGGCTACACAACATGTGGCCTGTGGGCTTCATGCAGCCTGCATCCCATTTATTGATGGCCTGCTGTGCCGTTCGGGTTTGCATGGGGCTCAACACATGGCCCACAGGTGGGAGCCAATGAAAAAAAAGTAGTCAATATAGTAGTCTTCTTTTGATATGTGTTTTAGTAGTTAAATTCCTGGACTATCATTGCTCATTAAAAGTGCTGTCATATGGGTGGAAATCAGGTAAATATTGTATTGTATTAATATCAGCAGAACTGACTTAAATGGGGCCTGCGTGTTGTGTAGTCTTGCCTTACTCTTTGTATTCATTGTGAAATCTATTTGCATATTTATTTGCATGTATTTGCAACCATATGTAAGTTGCGGCCCTTGGCATGCACTGTGAGTATCACTGTGGCCTTCAAGGCTTCCAAAGTTGAGTAGCCCTGGTCTAAGGCATTGTCCCTTTCTCTCTAGCCAACCCTCTTATTTCCCCCCTGAACTGAATGTGTCTGAATGAGTAATCATTAGATCAGAGTTACATCCAATCCTAATTTCCTTTGCAGTTGAGCTTTGAGCTCACAACGCACCAAAGCCTAAATTTCTGGAGGTTAGAAACTGGTGATTGTAAAAAGTTGGATCCAAAAGCTACTACTCAGAGGGCCATGAGATTTGCCAAGCTCCTGGGCAAGGTCAGTGGGGGCTTCACACTCCCAGAAAAGGCAGGACCTTGGATGGAAAGGTCGGAGCTGGGGCAGCTAGCTCTCAACACTGCCTGGAGAACATCACATCAGGCCTCCCAACCCCCTGCCAACCCTGAGAGCCACCTGGAGTGACTGCCCAGAACTACCCATTTGAACCACTAGGCTCCGAGGCAACTGTCCCTTTTGCCCTCCATCCTTGTCAGTGGGCTTGTTTCAGGAGCTAATTTCAAAGCAGAGGCTGACTCTATGGATGCTCTGAGGCTGGAGCACAAAGGAGAAAAAAATGGTTAGCGCTGAGCTGAGCACCCACTTGCAGCCCCTGCCTATCAGCTCCTCCCCCTCCCCCCAAAGCCTTCAGCATTCCAACAGCCCCAATGATCAATGTCTCCCCTTCCCCCAAGCACCTCCAGTCCCCCATAGAACTCAACTGTTCCAATAGCCTAGGAACTAGGGCAATTGCCTAGAGAGTGCAAGATGGTGGGTTCAAGGCACTGGGAATGAGAGGGAAAATGTAGGGTGAGCCATACTTGGGGGAGGGAATGGAATGGGACAGGAAAATGTGTGTTGGGCGGGGAACTTCAGAGAAGGGATAGAGTTAGGGAAGGTCCTGGGGCAAAGCTGGGGGTCAGGTGTGCCCCAACAATTAGAAAGTCCCTGCCTCTCTCTTCATGCATGTCTCAGATGACCTCTACTTGGAAAAGAGAGGGAGGTCCCCAAGTGGCTCCCAGCTGACTTCGTGGAGATCCAGGTGCATTTCTTGCAAATGCAGTGCCAATGCCTCCATTAAGTGCATGTTTCTTTAACAGCAGATGTAGTAAGAGTGCATTTGAAGGAGTACACAATTTTTGAAGTTCCAACAATATATGCTGTTATAAGCATTGCATGCATGCCCCTAGGAAGCCACCGGTGTTGCATTTTACTTTTTTCTTAATTACAAATAACATATAGTGCATTTCAAGTCTGAAAAGTGACACTGAAAATGGCCATTGACTCAGCAAACCTTCTCCTTACGCATATTCAGAGCCAGAGAGGCTGATTTTAGTGATTAAAATGAGATTTTCCTGTTTTTCACCTTTATTCACCCTGCAAAGTCAGTACAGCTCACAGAAGGGGAGTTGGATTTCATTTTTCTTGTGCCACATATACAGATACACTTACTAATCTCCAAAAAGTTACACCTGTGCACAGTCACTGAAGGCGATGAGATTGCCCAAGTGTCAATGAGAGCAAACATTAAGGCAGTGGGGTGACACAGATGTAAGTGTGCAGAAGTTCTGTTAGTAGTAGAGGTGAGAGTTGGAAAAAGCCCAACTGACTTTCAGAGCCGAGCTGAGCTTATGAAACTGCCAGTTAGAAAAACAAATTTAAAACTGTAAAATGATATAAAGCTTTTCTTTTTTATAATGATAAGGTACAACAGTAATTTGACAATTAAGAAGAAAGAGAAAATGGGGTAGGTGGCAAGGAAAAAAAAAGAACAAAGTTTCTAAGTTTTCTTTTAGACGAGCATTCCACTGCACAGTTTTGTTTGTTTTTCTGTAAAATCTTTTTACACATAAACTGAGCCCATTTGATCTGGAATTGCTGGCAGATGATAAAAATGAA
This sequence comes from Pelodiscus sinensis, assembly GCF_052426305.1. Taxonomy (NCBI): domain Eukaryota; kingdom Metazoa; phylum Chordata; order Testudines; family Trionychidae; genus Pelodiscus; species Pelodiscus sinensis. The sequence goes on along the minus strand of NC_143052.1, from coordinate 141,462,081 downwards.
GCCCCATGATGTCATTTACATACAAGCCTTGCAAAGTGGAATTGTACTGTAAGTCAGCAGCTAAAAATCACAAAAAGATAGGCAATGCAAAAGTTAAGAGTTTCCTCAAGCAAGATTAACTGCCATACTGATTTATACATAGTATATTTTATTTATCTTTCTTCTGCACATGTATTTTATTGTTTGTGTTAAATACACATATAGATTAGATTGCACGTGGCCAAGCTAATCATGCAGGTGAAACTTTAAACTCAGTCAGGAGAAATACAAGGTAGCTCTGCCACCATAACTGTCATTAACAGTGTTTTTGTTTTGAAACAATAAATGGGCAGGAAGGTGATATTGGTGCTTACTCTGCTCTCCCAAGAGGATAGAGAGGGACAACGCTGGAGCATGAATGTAACGGAGATGCAAGTCTCAACAGGAGCAGACACTGAGAGAGAGAAGCATTCTTGAAGCCAGGTGTTCTACAAAGAAGCTGTGTGTATGGGCATCCTATCACAAAAAGTTATCTCAGGACGCCAACATGGGAGAAGTGTGCATAGGATGAGTGTAGTATCTCCGGGTATGTCTACACTGCCACCCTAGTTCGAACTAGGGTGGCTAATGTAGGCATTCAAAGTTGCAAATGAAGCCCGGGATTTAAATATCCCGGGCTTCATTTGCATCTTGCTGGGCGCCGCCATTTTTAAATCCCCGTTAGTGCGGACTCCGTGCCCTCGGCTACACGCGGCACGGAGTAGGTAGTTCGAATTAGGCTCTCTAATTCGAACTACCGTTACTCCTCGTGGAACGGGGATTTAAAAATGGCGGCGCCTGGCAAAATGCAAATGAAGTCCGTGATATTTAAATCCCGGGCTTCATTTGCAACTTCGAATGCCTACATTAGCCACCCTAGTTCGAACTAGGGTGGCAGTGTAGACATACTCTCCCAAATGGAAGCATGCATGGTGAAGATGAGCATCTCGGGGGAGAGGACACGCTGAGAAGCACCTGCAAGAATCTCTCATTGCTCAGAGAAAGGGGAAAGGTGTGTTGCCTTAGGGCAACGTTTCTCAAACTGTGCTCTAGCCACGAGACATCTCCAGGGGCTCCGCAAGGTTGACAAACTGGAAACATCAATAGGTACAACACATACAATCAGTGGACCGCTGGGGCTCCACATAAATTTTTACGCATGTAAAGGGCTCTGGAGCCCAAAAAGTTTGAGAACTGCTGCCTTAGGGAGAGGAGAACGTGATCATTCATTGTTTGAGGAAATAGGTATCTTTGTTATGGGCATATTATTAGACCTGGGGAAATTCTGCAAATGTTGCATTTGGAACCACAGTAAAATTGCAGAAGCAGCTTGTGGAACAAAGAGACATGCTGGGGGCAAGCAAAGGCATGTATTTCTTTGGGGTCACCAGCTGCCTCTCCCTCTTCCATCTTGTCCAAAAATATGTACACCTTATCACCAGCATGTATTCAAGTTCGTAGCAGGGAGGTGAAGACTGTGGCTACGTCAAGTCTGGACGCGCGGGTGTCGACATCAAAGGCATTTGTCGACCACCCAGGTAAACCTCATCCCAGGAGGCATACCTGGGTGGTCGACAAATGCCTTTGATGTCGACACCCGCGCGTCCAGACTACCGCGCTGAGCCGACAAACAGCTGATCGGCTCAGCGCGGCAGCCATGTAAATTTAAATGAAGCAGCTATTATTTAAATTGCCGCTTCATTTTCTTATGCCTGGTAGCCTCATCTACATGCCTCTGTCACCAGAGGCATGTAGTCTAGACGTAGCCTGTATTAGGTTTTGAGAGAAATTATATGCTCCTTGCCAAATACTACTTCCACCAACTGTTCTCACCACAATAACAGTTTGGAAGAGTTGAGAAACTCAGCATACAGCAGGGAAACTACATTCTCTTTTTCCAGGCTTGTCTACAGTGCTACAGCACAGCAGTGGTGCAGCAGCAATGACATTGTAGTGCAGTAGCATAGACACTTGCTATAGTTACAGTAGGGCTACGTTTACACTGGCATGATTTTGCACAAATACTTTTAACACAAGAGTTTTTGCGTTAAAGTATTTGCGCAAGAGAGCATCTACAGTGGCATGTGCTTTTGCGCAAGAGATGTGCTTTTGCGCAAAAGCATTTGTGCCAGTGTAGATGCTCTCTCGCGCAAGAAAGATCCAACGGCCATTTTAACCATTGGGCTTTCTTGCACAAGAAATTCATGTTGCCTGTCTACACTGGCCTCTTGTGCAAGAACACTTGCGCTAGAGGGCTTATTCCTGAGCGGGAGCGTCATAGTTCTCGTGCAAGAAGCACTGATTTCTTACATTAGAACATCAGTGTTCTTGCACAAGAACTTGCGACCAGTGTAGACAGGCTGCAAGTTTTGGCGCAAAAGCAGCTGCTTTTGTGCAAAATCTTGCCAATATAGACACAGCCTAGGGGTTTTTCTATCACTGTGGCTAATCCACCCCCTCAAGAGGTGGTAGCTAGGTTGAGGGAAAAATTCTTCCATCAACTTAGCAGGTCTATGCTGGGGCTTAAGTTGACTTAACTACTTCTCTCAGCAGTGTAAATTTTTCACCCTCTGCTCAGAGTAGGAGAGGACAGTTTGCCTTTATTAGGGCACTTCACACAAATACAGTCCTGGGCACCCCATTGCCAGAAAGATAGAGACAAACTGGAAGGAATTCAGAGAACAGTAAGCAAAATGATAAGGAGATGACAAGGAACGAGGAACTGATTTACGACACATCTAATCTAGTTAAAAGAGTATCCCTGGTAGAGGAACTGGGCAGGGATGTAACTGTAGAGCAAGTATTTGAGGCCTGCCAACATCCACAGGCAGAAATGTTTAGGGAGATACAAGGAGTTTAAACTATGGGATAAATGTTAAGCCAGGGTGATATTTTCAGGCTAGAGCTCAGGAAACATGTAAGAGCAAAGACTGATTGGACCATGGAATAGTTGCCCTAGGAAAATCTCAGGAGGGGAATAGGTAGGAGGGTACAATCTTGCTGTGGCAGTGGTGGGAGGGCTGGAGGAAGGTGAGGAAGATGGATTCGCTCTGTTCATACAGAGCTTTTCAGGTCTAGTTTCTAGAATTCTGATAAGAACCTCACTACAGTGAAGAGAAAGGCAGCTCCCCATTTCTCCCCAGCTGAGGTGGTATCCCAGCATGGGCATGGGGAGAGAAAGCAGTGTCAGACAGGAGAGACGGCTGGAGGCAGCTCCCCCATCACTACTACCTTCTGCTTCAGCTATTAAGCTATTTGCATTTAGTCTCTCCCTTCCAACCCCAGCAGAATTAACCAATGATAGGGCTACTGAGGGATTCCCCTCGTGGGGCACTCTTTCCCTCTCTGTCTTGCTCCCTCCTACAGCTATATAGTGAGAAGACGTACGAGATCTTCCCAACCAAGGGAGATGGGTACAGGAGATGAGAGTTTAGATGAAGTTAGATCATGTCACTGGGACCATGGAGTAAATGTGAGGTTACCTGTCACAATCCATACATTCGGGCAGATGTTGTCCCTTAGGGCAATTTCCACCACGCTCAGGAAGTAAGTTAATTTTAACTCCTACTATGGCCTTCCTTCCCCACAAACACACATATACCCTGCAGGCCCCACTGCAGGCCCATTTAACAACCTACATGTACGTGGAAGGGACAAAGGCATTCTTACTGTAATTCCATCAACTTCAGCAGAGTTACACCAGGGGTAAATCAGGTCCAAATCTTGCTTCCTCCCTCAGGAAAACCAAAGAAAGCACTTAGCAGATGCTCTTGAAAGAGCTACAGAGAAAGTAAAAAAAAAAAAATAGCCAGAAACAAGCAAACTGAGCCATGCATGTGGGAGAAATATCATCTTGTGCTTGTAATAGCCATGAGCCCAGCTGTGCAGCAGCAAAACCATGACCTGATTTCATACAGCTCATCTCTCCCCTCCCTACTTGCATCTAGCATCTGACAGAAGAGGGAAATCTGAACACTCCCTTCCAGCCCCACTAACACAGGATTTTAAACAGCACAAACCTCCTTCCCCATAAAAATGAGTTGAAATGTCACTCAGCAAAAATACCTGGTTTGCTTCTCTCTTTCCTACGATCTCTCAACAGAGAACTGAGGATGTCCAGGATGATGGCTCCCTCTCAGACCTCTTCTGATGGGATCATAATGCCTTTACTCTGTGATTTCTCTCCTGTGTCCTCCCTTCTCCTGCGGGTACGTGGTGGTATGTCTCCCTCCCTCTTGCTTTCTCTCTGCACTCTATTCTAAAGAGATCCTCACAATATTCCTTTTTGCTTTGATCTTTCTAGCGCCACTCGGGAAGCTTTCTCGGGTCTTTTCTACTGGAATTGTGCCAATCTATCTCATAGCATCGGAAAAGTTAAATTAGAAAGAAGGTCTACTCAGGTTTCATCCAGTCCATGTCTTTGGGGCCAGCGAAGGACTGGTACTTACTGTACATTGACTAGTGCTTTGTCTTCTTACGCTTGGTGATCGCTCTCTGCCTGGGATCTCTCTTATTGAGATTTTTTTCATAGGCTCTTTTGCTTGGGAGACTCCTCTTAGGAGGGTTTCTTTCTTGCTAGGCTTCCACTGTCTTTTGCTGGGATTTCTCTCCGACCTCTTTCTTCTTCTGATCTCTGCTTGGGATTTCCCACTTGCTGGGCTTTCTCTCTCCGTCTACCACTTACTCCGCTCTCTCGCTCTCCCTTGCTCTGGCTCTTCCGAAGGGATCTCTCGTTCTCCCTTGCTGGGATCTCTTCCAGGATCTCCCGTCTCCCTTGCTAGGGTCTCTGTCTTTCCCTTCAGACCCCTGCTCCTCCTCTCCCCCTGCAGAGGCCCGGCTCGGCTCCCGAGGTTCAGTGCAATGCGCCGGGGCCTCCGTGTGGCTGCAGGACCCCCCCGCCCCGGAGCAACAGCTCCCGCTCCTCCTGCTGCTGCTGCTGCAGCCGCTGCTCCCGCCCTCCCCACAGACACACCAGCTTCCCAATCCCAGCCTCCGCGGCTCCCCCCCTCCCCGCTCCGCCGGCAGAGGCAACGTCCCCCTCCCAGGCTGCCGGAGGCGGAGCTCCGCGCGGGGCCGGTCCCTCACGCACACGCCCTTGCCCCCTGCAGGGCGGAGCTCCCCGCCCGGGCTGCCTGCTCACGCTCCTCCCAGCAGCGCCCCCCTCGTCCTTCCAGCGCCCTGCGCTCAGCGCGCCGGGCTGGGGCTCCCCTCTGGCCGGGCAGTGGAGTCGGAGCTGCTCCGGCTGGGACTGGCCCCGCGCAGCTCTGCCCTGCGCAAGGGGAAGAGGGCGCCTCGAAAACGCCCGCTCAGTCCCCGGCTGGGACTCCTCCACAGCGGTAGGGGCAGAGCCTATTTGTGCTTGGGGGAGAAAGGGGAGCTATAGGACGAAATCGCCAGCCCGCTGAGCACCACACCATGGTCACACTGAGCTGTGTGGTACTTGTTGGGGGTACTAGGAAGACAGCAGACAGCCTAGGGGGTTTCCTTCAATCAGGCTGGGGGGCAGGGGCAGCAAATTAGGCCACAGCTGAGTTGTAGGGACAGCCCCCCACTGCTCCTCAGAAGTATCTCAGGAGTCAGCCAATACTGTAGAGGACAGACATGGCCCCATATCTATTGAATTTCTAGGGGAAAGGTAAGCACAAGCCTGGCCATTTCTAAAGATCCATCCCTCAGCCAAAAGGGAGGAGCAACTGAATCTACTGCTCACATAAATTCAGGGGAACAAATGAAAAAACAGGCATGGGAGTGAGGGTCACAGGTTCAAAGCAGAGAGCCAGAAGGGGTACTGAGCAGAGAGCCCTGGACAGGGCCCATTGCTCCTCAAAGGGACCGAGAGAAACTACCTTCAGATATGACTTCAGGGAGGAGCAGCAACAGGCCTCACAGGCACAGGCTGTGTCTACACTGGCACCCTTTTCCTCTTAAAATCAGGAATAAGGGATCTTCCAGAAAAGGCTTTATTTTCCAAAAGATCCCCGTCTAGACTGGCGTTTTTTTCCGGCAAAGCCCCGAGCCGGAAAAAAGCGGCAGCCATGTTCATGCAAATGCAGCGGGGAAAATTTAAATCCCCGCTGCATTTGCAATTCCGACTTGTCTCATCTGCATCCCTTTTCCGGAAAAGGGTGCCAGTGTAGACACAGCCACAGAGTAATGCCCTTACCCCCACCCAACTTCTTTCTCCTGGTATGATGGATGGCCAGGAGGAGGTTGATGAGATCCTGTGACTGTGAGGCCACAGGTTGAGTGTGAGAATCAGGAAGCATAACCAGCACTTTTGTCAGAGGTTCTGGAGAAGCAGAAATTGGGACTGCAAGCAGTGTGCCAGGATCTTGCTCCAGAAATGACAGAGATGTGGGGAGTTGATGAACTGTTCCTGGTACCCACAACAATTCACCCGTGTTTGTGGTTTCATGAAGGAGCCAGCAGCTAATATCACTTATGGGCCATGGGACCAGTGTGTAGTGCAGACTGGCCCACTGGAGCTCTGCCTTCCTTCAGCGGCGTCAGGTCCTACTGTTTGGTGTTGGGGCAGGGCACGAGAGTGAGGAACTGGCACAAGCACATAAACATGGTTCCTGGGTCCATTTCAGAGGTGGACAAGCTGGATGACCTTCAGCCAATTTCGGCTGCATATCAGAGCAGTCTTGTGGGACAGAGGCCAGATGCTCAGTCCAGGCTGCTAGGAGAGAGCATAGAGCACACTCCTGCAAGCCCTCCCCCACAAGGAAAGCAAGAGAAACAGTTAGTGGGAACAGAAAGGGTAGAACTTGGAGGTGCCAGCAAATCTTCCTTTGCTGCTCGCAGGGGTATGCAGTTATGATTCCCTCATATGCAGAGATATAAACATGCAAACATACACACTCACACTTAGCCAGCCCACCACAATCATATGAGTATTTAAAAAGGCTATTTAAAAGGGGGCTACCTGCAGACATGGGCCACACGTAAGGCTGTAAAAGGTACTCTGAAAAGTTTGCAGCACTTTTCCACACACCTTCCTATGGAATATGTTGTCAGGATATCAGTGCACAGTTACTTATACCTTGCCTATAAACATAGCTGCTATGTCTACACTGGCCAGTCTTGCATAAGAACATATGCAAATGAGGCATGATTATGAATATTGTTGCACCTAATTTGCATACTTAATGAAACACCATTTTGCACTCGTTAAAATAAGCGGCAGAATGGCTCTTGCAATATTCATTGCTGTGCCTCATTTGCAAGTGTTCTTGTGCAAGATTGGCCAGTGTAGACACAGCCAGACAATTTCTTAATCCCCTCTGTCATGATTATGAGGGTTAGCCAGCAGCCTGGGGATTAAGGGGTTAACTACACCTAGCCAGGTGGAGTGACCAATAGGAATGTAGGTGCGACTTTTCAAACTGGGACAAAGGAATTTGGATTTTTTCCTTTCTCCCTTTTGTCTCTCTGTGAGAGTTCCCTGCAGCTACAGAGAGGGACAAGCATGTCTCTCTCTCTCCAAGGCACCAGTCTTCATTTTCTGTAAGTAGGGTAAAGTTTAGGTAGTTTTGTTAGGTTTTATTGTTTTTAGGGTTGGGTAAGAGACCTGAGATCTGGCACTGTTTAAAAGATGTTTTGGCTTTTCTTTGTAACTAAGTTCTAGGCCCATGGAGTTTCTCCATGAGTATATTTTGTTATCTTCCTATCTAGTCATTATGCTTGCAACAGGAATATTGTTGTAATAATAAAAGTTCTTTCTTTTCTTTTTATTAACCTGGCATTGGTTAATTGTGTGCCCTAATTTGTATTTTAGGGGTAAGATTTCCCAAATGATCTTTCCCCTGGTTTCTTTAGCAACATTTGGGTGGTGGCAGCGGAAGTTTTATTCCCAAGATCTAGGTTTTTAAGATCTTGGGGGAAGTTTTATACCAAAGCCTGGTAGATAAGGCTTTGGGGTACACTTGCTGGCCCCCACTTCTGCATTTATCATGCCAGAGTGGGGAAGGAGCCATGACACCCTCTGTGGAGGTTTCTAGCCACAGCCCCTCCTGATTACTACAAACTTCACTACCACCCCTTATAGGTATGGATACATATTAATTAGAGGGCTAATTTTGAGAGATACCAAGCACCTGATGAGCTCTTGCAGTTGCTGCTAACAGCAGTGAAAGCTTAGATATTCTACTCTACTTAGCACTAGGCCCTTACTCAGCACAGTTATGTAGTAAATTTTTTCACGTCTTTCTCTTTTCTGCCCCTTTTTACTACAAAGGGGCTCATCTGGCCCAGAGAGAGAAGCAGTGAGACTCTACCATTTCACTGCGGGTGAAGAAGAGAAGAAGTAGCTACTTTGTTGGATGGGCATGGGAATACTTTCTCCCCACACTGAGCTAATGGAATAGTCCCTCTCCCTGGCTCCCTCCTCCTCCTTAGCGTGAAAGCCAAAGCTAAAAGAGGGCTGCTCTGAATGAAAATGTTTGGGCAAAGTTCCTGTATCACAGACACACATACGCATATGCAACATACAGATTTGCTGTTTCAAATCCCTCTTGCTGGTGGGTGGGAGATGGAGACTCCCTCAGTGGGGAGGCAATGTTTAAATTCTCTCCCTCCACCAGGCTCAACAATATGTGCAGTTCAAGGGGGCTTTTAAAATACGTTTTTCTTCTGTAATCTCTCCCCTCCCCCAAGTCAGACTGTCACATCTCAAGGCATAGCACTGAAGTACACATGGAGCATTGTGCCCACCCATTCACAGCCATGACACAGAAACAAACACACCCTGACAAAAACATGCACACAAATGCACTCTGTCTCAGGCTATTGTGTATGAGCCTAATCCTGCTTCCAATGAAGTTATTGTTAAAGTAACAGATGGATCAGGTCCTATGTATTTGTGTGTAACATGCAAAGAAACAGATACACCAATTTACATATATACATTCACACTTTAGACACAGACTTGCATACTAGAGAGATACACATATGTACACACACACACAGACATCCTAATACATACAAGAAAAGGGTATGTTCTGAAAAGAAAAGACCAAATAGCAAAGGATAATCCAACTCATAAATCCCCTCTCTGTGTGGAACATGTTGGGTCCTGAAGAGAAAAGAGCTGGAATGTGCAGGGCAGACCACACAAACTAGACAGACAAAACCACCCATGAGAGAGAAGTCCTGGAAAGGAGGGGTGAATCATACACGGGGAATGGAAAAAAGGGAAGTAGGATGTGGAGAGGGAAGCAGAGAGAAAGAACAAGAGAGATAACATGGATGGGGGGGGGGACAGGGAAAGGGGCAAGTTGGAAGCCAAAGAATGGGGTGGGAGGAAGGGGATAGAATAGGAAGGGAACCGTTTGTAACATATGGGAGGTAATACTTAGCAATCAGTCTTAAAGCAGAATTCCAAATTGGTTTCAGTGGAGAGTTCTGCTATAAAACCAAGTGTTCCAGGACAAGAACATGGCTCTAGCACATTTCCCTAACTCAGCTGTGAGAAAAATTCCACAAAAGCAGGTAAATAGCTTTAAATCAGCAACAATGGTTATTGCATATTTCTGGTGCATTTCAGCTATGGCCTTGTTTTTTGCCATAAATTAGACACATGGGATTAGTTAGGCTATGTCTACACTATAGACCTTATGCAGGGCTGCTGTATCACTGCATGGTAAGGTCGCCTGTGTAGCTGCTCTATGCCAGCGGGAGAGTCTACTCCTGCTGACAATTAAACCACCCCAAGGAGTGGCAGTAGCTATGGTGGCAGGAGAGTGTCTCCTGCTGACACAGCACTATTCACACTGGCACTTTTGTCTATGAAACTTATGTCTGTCGGGATGTATTTTTTTCAAACCCTAATTGACAAATGTTTTGCCAGCAAAAGTACTAGTATAGACAAAGCCTTCTTTTTCACTGGAATACATAGGAGAGACCCTTGGCACAAAGGAGTGGAGCCCTGGGAAGAGGCTAACCACTGAAGATCACAGATGAGCTCTTGGGAAGGTAGCCAGAGATGAAAGAATGAAAAGGTGAATACAAAGCCAGCGATAGTGCTGGAGAATGAAATGGGCCTGCTGAGAGGGACAGTGCAGCTTACCTGCAGCCTTCCTACACTGGCCAGTTGGCATTTGTAGCTGGTGAGAGTCAATGCTGTCAAGTTATGTGCTTTTTGCTCTTCTAGCTGCATCCTGAGTTGCAAGATTTTCCTCTTGAAATGAGGCTTCTTCTGGCTTCAGCCAAACCCTGTGCGGAGGGAGAAGTTCCTGCTTCAGCACTGCTGTGGTCACAGACTGGCTCACCTCCTTGTTCTCACTCAGCTCTCAGTAACTGCTCCTCAGAGCACCAAGGTTCCTGTTGCATCTTTTGCCAAATGTCTCTCCATTCTGTGGGGAACCAAACATAAACCAGAGAGGGAAAAATCAGCATCCACCAAAGAGTCAGAGAAATATCTTAATTGTTATTTATTGTGTGTCCCATGACCAGTGTGTGTGGGGGATAGCTAGACAGCTTCTTGCCCATAGGAGGTTCAAGTCCATCTCTCTTCTATGGCTATCCAATTTCTATCAGTCTGTCTGTTTTATTCAGTCCTATCATTCCATCTATCTATGGGGCAATCTATATAATCAAGGCATTTATAACACACTCTGCATCACAGTATTCCCACACAAGTAATACCCAAGAGGAATACCAATCATTTATTTCTGGACCAGGATTTGAAGGAAATCCAAGCAGAGAGGCAGCTGCCTGGATAATCTATGCCGGGTTTTACTTACAACAGGCCTGGTTCCACGCTGGGACTGAGCACTTTGGAAGTATTTAGTCAATTAGGTGCAGACCTTCATTCCAGCTGGGCATGTTCAATCACAGCTGCTGGTGCTACCTGAATGCTCAGACCTAGTTGTAGTGGATTAATTCAAAGCTCCCAGGAACACAAGACGCCACAGGGAAGCTGCAGCTGCAGAGGGGAAAGGGGAATAACTCCTGTGAGTCCTATAAGGCCTGGTTTCCTAGCTCCAGAGCAGAAAAAAATAGACAGCCCAGAGAAGTGGAGGGTTAAATGTGTGTCCTGTACAGAGTAAATCCTTAAAAACTTGAGAATACTTACATTTGTCTATGTGGTTCCCCCTCCCAAGTCCCCTCCAAATTGCCTCTCAGTGACTCAACCGTTTACAAGTTCCCTTGTTCCCCCTTTGCAGATGAAACACATCTCATCCCTGAAATTTTCCCAACTCCACTTCCCCTTCCCAGCTATCAAACTGTCCAGTCCTTTTTCCACATGCACTTACTTTCTTAGTGGCTATGGAAGATGGAGTCCCCTCCAATAAACAGCTCTTCCTCCTTTCCCCACCAGTTGCTAAACCTCACTCTTGCTGCCTCCAGACACTCCTTCTGGACAACTTAATACCTCTTCCCTCCTGCCAAACCCTCTCCTCCCCCTCAAGTGCCCAGAATTCCCATCATCTGTGAGCCCTGCTATCCCTGACAAATACTCAGACCCCCATTCTAATCTCATTCCCCTACTAAGTGTTCTCTCCAGGAATTTACGGTGTGCTCCTAAGGATTATATAGCTGGGACCTGCAGGTCCTGCTGGATCACTGAACCACTGGAGCCACTAAAGCCTGGTCTACAACATGGATTTCTGCCGGAATAACTGTGTCAGTCAGGGGCATGAGGAGGGGTGATATCCAACTGAAAGCTATCTCAGCAAAGCTACGTCTTTGCTGATATGTCTTATTTTGCTTGAGGGGCTGGAATAAACCATGCTGGCAAAACAGTCTAACTTGTGTGCACACCAGGACTATGTCTACACTCGCTGCTTCTTGCGCGAGTAATATGCAAATGAGGCTAAGTGTGGAATATCGCCACGCCTCATTTGCATACCTAATGAGCCACCATTTTTTTCACAAGAGGCTCTTGCGCAAGAAGGAGCATCTACACTGCCCCTTCTTGCGCAAGAAAAACCCTGTTGCGCAATGCCGTTACACCTATTACTTTTCAGGAAGAACAGCATTGCGCAAGAAGGTTTTTCTTGCGCAAGAGCCTCTTCTGAAAAAAAGGTGGCTCATTAGGTATGCAAATGAGGCTCGGCGATATTCCACGCTTAGCCTCATTTGCATATTACTCACTCAAGAAGCCGCGAGTGTAGACATAGCCCAGGAGTCCTTTGCTGGTATGGCATACAGGCAAGGGGACTGACAGCCACCATAGGCCCCAGAACAAGGTGTGTGTGTAGGGCCCAGCCCTCAGTCAGAAGAGGACTACTCTAGTCATCTGCAACACTCCGGACATCTGAAGAAGTGGGTGTTGTGAGAATCACAGGTCCGATGATGCATACCCAAGGGGGGAAGGACAGAACCAGGTGGACCATTTTAGCAAATAAAAAATATTTATTTATAACAGTGATGAATTTATAGTATTTATTCTAAGATTTTTAATAGACCGTGTTAATAATTAATTTACAGTATTTATTATATTTATTCTATGATTTCTAGTTAAATGTGTCAGAGATATAAGGATGGGAATGGCAAGGGCAATAGTCTCTATTCTAAAAATATCCAGCTACACTAATTAAATAACAGTGATGACTACAAACTCTATGTACTACCCAAAACAACTACAACACTAAGCTTATACAACAAAAAAAAATCAAATCATACATACCAACTTACACAGCACACGGAACATTTCACAGATATCGGTTCGGTTGTGAAGGCCTTGGTTACGCCCGAGAGTCGGGGAAGGTGGCTGGTCGGTTGATCAGGCCGGCAGCGCTTTGAAGTATACGGGAAGGCACACGCACGGTGGTACGTGTGTTGTGAAGACCTCCTCGAGTGAACTGTGCGATGGGTATTTATTCCCAAATCTGCACATCGCTTTCCCGCGCTTGCATATTACCATATATGGCCCAATGGTCACCAAGTGGGGGGGGGGGGGGGTCTGTGTACCAGGGGTTGGGCCGAAACTGAGCAGGTTTCATGCAACCAGGTAAGCCCCGCAGTTCTCAGGCCAAGGTGACGGGTGGGAGAGTCTGAGGCTATTTTCCCCTTTTCACACCTTCCCTTTTTCTAAAGGCAATGGTATGCAGGAAGGGTGCAGCCCACTATAGCAAGAGTGGCCTGGCCAAAATTTTTTACTGGGGGGGCAGTTTTTTCTCTAACATTGGGCTGTGCCCACGAAAGCTCATGATACCATCTACATGTTTGGTTAGTCTTTAAAGTGTTGTTTTTTAAGTTTTCCTGTTACAGACGAATTCAGCTACCCTCTGAAGCTGCTGAGGATAGTCATCCCCCAGCCCTCATAGCTGTGGAAAAGTGTTCCAGTGGCAATTCAAAGGGGCCCCTTGAATTTCTGGGCTCCAGGATAATTGCCCCTTTTGCCCCCCTCCTGGCCCCTGTCAGCAGTCCTGTATACTGATGTAGTTCTCCCAGCAAATTGCTCCTAGGAGACTCATGTAGCAATTGCCTCATGCAGTCATTCCTCTTAACGGTGATTCTAGGCCATGCTTCACAGTTCAAAGGGCTTCATTTTCTTTCACAAACTAGTATTTGAGCCAAGAGGCCAGAGCTGTCCTTATCCATATGTAGAATACAAAGCTGTGTAGAGCACCTGAAAATTTGGGACATCACTGGGTCTTAATGTCCACGCATCTGCCGTGTCCTATCCCTGTTCTGTGGCTCTACTTCCTCCAGAGAGGATTTAGTTAACTTAAAAGTGACGAAGTCTGCCAGAATTATTAGAACACTGACCCTGTAAAAGAGCCGTTCTGCTGGTAATGAAGCCATTTACCAGGCATTTGCCTACCTAAGGTATATTCTGTCAGTTTCTGAATTTACAGTGTTTGTCTACAGGACCATAATTTAAAATATTTTTTAAATATTTCATTAGTGTGTTGCAGAAGATTATAAAATCACCTCTCTAAAATCATCATCAGTTGCACCCCCTATGGCAGGAAGGCTGGCACCAGCAGTCCATAGTGTGACTGTCCCCTCCCTCTCTGCATGTTTCACTCCCTGGCAGTGGGGAAGGTGCAGGCCCAGCAGCTGCAGCCCACATGGTGCCACTTCTCGACACTCTGGTAAGTACTGGGAAAAGACAGGAAAGAAGAGGTGTGTCACATTACCGAATTGGAGGGAAGCAGTCAGATCGCTGCTGCACCCCTAGGTGGGGGTGTTGGCCCCAGAAATTGGTATAAAAGGGAGCCATGTGGGGTATTGAATGGGAGCTTATTATTTGCTGATCTTATGTACACTATTTATGTGAGTGTATAATGTCTGTGTGTGTAGGTAGGAATCTGTAATCTGTGTGGAAGCTGAATATTTCTCTGAATGTGGTTAAGCATTGCTATGGACAGGCTGATTAGCCAGGCCCTGTGGGACAATGACACTTGATGGGCTGAGGATACACCCAAAGAATAGGGGCTGTCACCTGAGAGCAGCCAGCAGGAAACACAGAGATTGGCCTCTGACCAGGTGACCTGCTGCATACAAGAAGAGGCCAGGAAGGAGGTATAAAGAGGCCATGTGGTCGATGCCATTTTGTTCTCAAGTCAGCACTTCATCCCAGAGGCAGCACTGCAGGGATCGAAGAGCCCAGAAGACCTGTGAACCCATCCTGACCCTAGGATGTGCAACAAGAACTTTTAAACCAGCTGTAACATCTCTGCTAGATGGGTCCTGCATCGAGGACTGGGAGATTCGGTGCATGTAACATACTATTCTTTAACAACCTGACTCTCATGCTTTTCTTTCTTGTAATAATAAACCTTTAGATATAGATTCTAAAGGATTGGCCCAGCGTGATTTGTGGGTAAGGTCCAGAGGGTAAATTGACCAGGGATCTGTGGCTGGTTTCTTGGAACCGGACAGAACTTGTTCGGGGTAGGTGGGATTGGGTGCTAGGACCCCCCACCTGTGTATAGGCCCGGGGCCATCTTGGGCACGGATATTGCTGGGGTGTCAGAGGGGTTTTGCTCGTGAGGCTTCAGGCAGGCAGCTGAAGCACTCTGTGGGACTGGTTTGTGGCCTGTTTGGAGAGGTCACCAGTCGGGGGGCTGTAAGGAGCCCCGGATTCGAGCAATTCATCCTGAGCAGACGCCCTCAACTGTGCCCAGACACGGCCCGGTCCGTCACAAGGTGAAGCAAGGGTGGGGAGCAGTGGGGCCAGTGCCTCCCCTCCTTTCCCTGCCATGCATCGCCACTGAACTAAGGATTATGTCTGTGTTGCAATCAGAGCTCAATCAATGTAGCCTACCAAAGACAAGTTAAGGATTGACTTTATCAGTCTGTAAGAGCCGACATGGGGAACAAATATTAGTAACTGGCTCTTCAAGCAGACAGAGATGGAATAATATGTTCTAATGGCTGGAAGCTGAAGTTAGACAAATTCAAGTCTTGAAACAAAGCATAATATTTTTTAGCGGCAAGAATAATTAGCCATGAAACAATTTACCAAGGTTGTGATGGATTCTCCATCTCTGATATCTTTTAAATCAAGAGTGGATGTTTTTCTAAAATATTTGTCGTAGGAATTATTTTGTGCCAGGTTTCTGTCCTGTGTTCTACAGGAGGTCAGATTAGATGATCACAAGGGTACCTTCTGGCCTTGGAATCTCTAAAGAGTGAGCAATGCGCTACCAGAGCTGAATAACAATAGCAGTGAAGCCAGGACCGCATGGGTCTGGGACTGCAATTTATCAATAGCCCATGCTACTGCCCATACTGTCCAGGCTTCACTTCTGTTATTTACTCTCCTTAGAGCAAAGTTAGTTCCGGTAGCTTCCTGGAATAAGGGACCTTTCGGAAAAGGCTTTATTTTCCGAAAGATCCCTGTCTAGACTGGCACTTTTTTCCAGCAAAGCCCCGAGCCGGAAAAAAGCGGCAGCCATGTTCATGCAAATGCAGCGGGGAAAATTTAAATCCCCGCTGCATTTGCAATTCCGACTTGTCTCATCTGCATCCCTTTTCCGGAAAAGGGGTGCAGTGTAGACACAGCCCAGGGGTCACAATATTCAGTGATTCAAAACTTCCATGGAGTAGGCAGGGCTGCCATAAAACCATCCTCCTCCAAAGTGGATGTGGTAGTTTAACCCTTTGCTCACTGTGGTTATTTGAACTTGGGTCTCCAGAGGTGCGGAATGCTAATGTACTCCTCTGCGCACGTGCACATGTCCTGAAGACTTTGTGCTGCACAACATTTTACACACACGGTATTTAAAAACTCTTTACAGAGATAGACAATAGGGACAAGCAATGTTCCCTCTACACTTTTCCATCCATGTGCAGAATAAATGTGTTTATGTTCACCAAGACATACAAATGTGCACCACCAACAGAAACATAAAACCCAGCTGTAGGTATTCTGCTAATCAGGTGGGTGGCATTTGAATTTCTCCTGAGCAGCCATACAAGTGCACAGCTTACAGGGAACACTGGTGGCAAGAGAGGGAGACAGTCAAAGACATGGGATAGAAAGGTACATTTTTAGCCAGAATATGATCAGTGATTGAAGGATAAGAAAGTTGCAAGAGATGGTTAAAAAATGGTAGAGCAAGGATTTATCACCAAGAAAGGTAGAGAGGGACAGCTAAGAGTCCAGTGACAGGTGAGCAGAAAAGATAGATGAGCTAAATAAAGAAAAATTCTATTAAATAGCTTGGAACAAGTCAGGTAAGGGATTGGGAAAGGGATAGCAATTTTGAACTGAATCCTTAAATGACAGGGAGCCAGTGGAGCTATTTAGGAATGGGCTGAGCCTGCATTGCTTGAACATGTGAAGAATTGACAGAAGCTCTCTGCTTGTTTGGAGAGCTGAGATTCAAGGACACAGGAGAGAAAGGAGCTGCAGTGGTCTAGGTATGAGAAGACGGTGGAGGAAAGTTTTATTTCTTGGAGATTACCTAGGGAGGTGGTGGAATCTCCAACCCTAGAGTTGGTGGAGTCTCAGCTTGACAAAGTCCTTTGTTGGGATGATTTAATTGGGATTGGTCCTGCTTTGGGCAGGGAGCTGGACTTGATGATTCCTGAGGATTCTTCCAGCCCTAGGATTCTGTGATTCTAGTGCTTCTCCCAATTTTTCATAGGGATTGTGATGCTCCTCTAATTTGGTGTCTGTGTATGAGTATAGCTCAAAATAGGGAATTACAGCTTTTCTTTCTAGAACCGTATGTTCTGTCCAGAAAACAGTTTGCATTTCTGTAGCACAGCAGTGACACTCAGTGGACAGATTTGTTATTAGACAGACAAGGTGGGTGAGATATCTTTTACTGGACCTACTTCTGATGGTGAAAGAGACAAACTTTCAAGTTACATAGAGCTCATTTTTAGGTCAGTTCAATTCTTTGTAGCTCAAAACTTTTTAAAGCTTGCCTCTTTCACCAACAGAAGGTGATCCAATAAAAGATATCTCAGCCACTTTGTCTCTCTAATATCTTAGGACTGTCACAGCAACATCAATACTACAAGCAACAGAGGAGGATTTGTTACTGTTAATTGATGATGGCTATTTCAATAATTATAGCCTTTGCATAAAGTTGCAAAAGCACTTGAAAAATCTATATATACATGAATTGCTGTTCTCAATGCTGAAATGCAGCCACCTATAGATGGATTGTGCCAGCCATTTAACAGAAGAATAGGCAGGAAAATGCCACACATACAAAAATTCAATTGAAAAAACAAATTTTTAAAAAATTGAATGATCTCTAACAGTCCACATCAGTGCCTCACAAGTTAAAGCAAGAAATAAAGAATATCATATCCAACTGGGCTTGTGGAGAAGAGAACTGAAAATTGGCCAACCTGTTTCTTACGTTGCAAAGGTTGCCTTAGTATATTTGTCTGCAAATGGTCTTTAGCTAGTACCCCAGTGTGCCATATCAGAGTTCACTATGCTATAGTAAGTGTGGAGATGATTCAGTAGAGGTGCTCTCTGTTCAGTGTCAGCACTGAGCCCAATGCTCCAGTGTGGTGATGGGGATGCTGTGCGGCAGACAATGATGTGGATGACTACAAAGAACACTCTTCCCTAGTCACTCAAATATCTTTGTTTCAAATGAGACCCTCCACACTCTGTTGCTGCACACAGTGCCACCAACGCCTAGTCACACCCATTCCCCTGCAGACAGGACCACAGTACATCCCTACCCTATGCACAGAGCCACCACACATACACTTCCTCTTGTGCATAGCACCACCTCCAGACCCTCTGCCCCTGCCCACAGTGCCACACCTAGTCCCCCCATACTGTTGTGCCACCAGAGTTTACTCACACAGCTTGTACCTTTGCACAACACTACCATGTATATTCTGCCTATACTGCCACTTCCACAAATCCTGCCACTACATGCAGCTGCTCCAGCACACTCACTCCATACTCGTAGGCACAGCACCACCACACAAAGCACTACTAGCACACCCACCTCTCCACACACCCTGTCTCTACACACTTCACCATTTCCACACATCCTCTCCCAATACACAGTGCCACCAGCATCTTCACACAGGCTTTGTCTACAGTGCAAGGTTTTTGCACAAGAAGTCTTTTGCAGAAGAGTCCTTGCACAAAAACTTCTTGCGCAAAAGCACGTCCAGGCCTCAAGAGAATGTCCATACTGCGTGGAAGCTCTTGCGCAAGAAAGCTCTGATGGCCAGCAGAGCACCTGTGCTTTTTCTGATAGGCTTTTCACAGGATACCCTTGTGGAGTGTCCACACTTGCCTTTTTGCACAAGATCTGTAGCGCAAAAAGGAATTATTCCTCATAGAAGGAGGTTTACCTACACTGCAAAAACCCCTCTGTTCTGCCCTTTTACTGCTGATTTACTTGCTCAAAAGCATGCTTGAGGTGTGGACGCACTGTGAGTTTTTGCACAAAAACTTTGTAATGTAGACACAGCCTCACTCTATGCACACAACACATCACCTCCACCCAGCACACTAGCAGCTCCTACTGCACCCAAACCCATCCCAATTGGTAGAGGGTAGTGGGAGGAGTTTAGAGGAGTTATGGCCCCCCCTTTACTTCCAGGTATGTGTCCATCTTAACCCTGAAAGTACTACCCCCAGGCGTGGGACTTCTGTGGCAGGTGGGTATGGTCTACAGGTCAGGGGGCGTGACTAATATTTGATTTTATAGGACACTTATATCATGGGTCCCCATTTTTGGTTCAGAAAATATGGTCACCGTATGTGTACAGTACCTAGAAAAGGGGGGAGAGAAAGAATTAATGGGAGTCAGAGGAAATGGGGGCACATACAGAACCACTAGAATAGGAGATAAAGGGGGGCCCTGATACGATAGGAGGAAGGAGGAGGTGCACAAAACTTTACACGGGAGTGTTTGAGGGAGTGAGTTGTAAGGAGTCCCTAAAGTAGAGGAGAATGATGAAGGAGGCACGCAGGAACTTAGGGGTTGGAATGGAATAATGGAGTGATGCAAAACCTTCTGATTTGTCAGCTTTGGAGCTGGGTGCTTTGGAACCCTCCCTGCTAGTATAGAACCTGATAATAAATAATGGAATCAAAGAGTTTGGGATAGACGCTTGTTTGTCTCACGTAATTGGAAGTGAGCAAATGTAGCCAGCTACTAAACTACTCTTTCTAGTACATTCAGCAGGTGGGAGGGGCTGTTTGTTTCTTTCTTTGTTTGGGGTTCTTTGTTTTGGTTTGGTTTTGGTTTAGGGTTTTTTTTCCCTTCAAATAAAACAAGCTGTTTGTGTGTCGGTGCCCATATATGTACAATAAGTTCGGCCTACACAAACTCTGAAAAGTGTGACCACCTAGTGCCTATTGCTGCATAAGCAGCCCTACAGAGCAAAGGAGTTTAAAACTTTCTGCTGAGGCAGTCTCACTGATCACTGCCCCAAGGATGGGGATGTGGTTAGTCTGGTGCACGGCAGCCTTGTGCTTCTTGGGAGCAAGTAAGTTACTGGTGGAGTTATAATCCCAGTTCTGGTGCCTGCAGGCTACTGCTCCTTTGTTCTACTGGGTTTGTTTCTTTTGTTTTGTCTCACAGGACACACAGGCTCTGAAATCACCCAAACAGCAAGCCTGGTCCAGGAGAAAGGACAGACGGCCCAGCTGACATGCAGACAAACTGATAATCACGACTATATGTACTGGTATCAGCAGCAGCAGGGGAAGGGACTGCAATTGGTCTATTACTCATTTGCTGTTAATGACCAAAACAAGGGTGAAGTTAAAGAAGGATTCTCAGCCTCCCGGCCAGAGACTGCAGCCTTTTACTTGAACATCTCCTCTGTGAAGCTGGAGCACTCAGCTGTGTATTTCTGCGCTAGCAGTTTAGACACAGCACTTCAGAGTCACCTGCTCCCTCTACAAAAACCTCTGATCTCCCGTCTCATCCCCCTACCTCTTCCCCCCTCCCTGAGCGGAGAGCAGCTCCTCCTTCCCCCTCAGTGAAGAGCCGCACTGAAAAACACCCAATCCACAGGAACATAGGTGCTGGTAGCTGCAGGGAGCAAAGAGTAGGAAGCTGCACTAGCCCGGATGTGGTGGCAGTGAGGAGCCCCTGAGGCATTTTACATACTGTAAAAGATGGCACGTAGGGCTAGAGGACTGACAGAAGAGCATGCAAATCAGCAGAGGAGCTAGGAGATTCAGTGGGCAGGGAGCACAGGGGGCAAGCTTTGATAGTGGATGTGATATAACTTGACTTTAGCAAACCTTTTGATACGGTCTCCTACAATATTCTTTCCAGCAAGTTAAGGGAATGTGGATTGGATAAATGGACTGCAAGATGGACAGAAAGCTGGCTAGAAGGTCAGGCCCAGCGGGTAGTGATCAACAGCTCAATGTCAGGTTGGCAGTGGGTTTCTAGTAGAGTGTCCCAAGGTTCGGTTTTAGGACCAGTTTTGTTCAACATCTTTATTAATTACCTGGATGAGGGGATGAATTGCACCTTCAGCAAGTCTGCGGATGACACTAAGCAGGAGAGGTAGATATGCTGGAGGGCAGGGATAAGGTCCAGAGTGACCTAGACAAATTAGAAGATTGGGCCAAAAGAAATCTGATGAGGTTCAGCAATAACAAGTCCTGCACTTGGGATGGAAGAATCCCAAGCATTGTTACAGGCTGGGGACTGAGTGGCTAAGGAGCAGTTCTGCAGAAAAGAACCTGGGGATTACAGTGGACTAGATGCTGGACATGAGTCAACAGTGTGCCCTTATAGCCAAGAAAGCTAATGGCATATTAGGTTGCATTAAGAGGAGCATTGCCAGCAGATCCAGAGAGGTAATTACTCACTTTTATTCAGCTCTGGTGAGGCCACATCTGGGCTATGTCTACACTGGCATGAATTTCCGGAAATGCTTTTAACGGAAAAGTTTTCCGTTAAAAGCATTTTTGGAAAAGCACGTCTAGATTGGCAGGCTGCTTTTCCGCAAAAGCACTTTTTGCGGAAAAGCGTCCAGGGCCAATCTAGACGCGGTTTTCCACAAAAAAGCCCCAATTGCCATTTTTGCGATCGGGGCTTTTTTGCAGAAAACACTATTGTGCTGTCTACACTGGCCCTTTCAGGCAAAAGTCTTTCAGAAAAAGACTTTTGCCTGAACGGGAGCAGCATAGTTTTTCCGGAAAAGCACTGATTATTTTACATTAGATCGTCAGTGCTTTTCCGGAAATTCAAACGGCCAGTGTAGACAGCTGGCAAGTTTTTCCGGAAAAGCTGCTGATTTTCCAGAAAAACTTGCCAGTCTAGACACAGCCCTGGAGTATTGTGCCCAGTTCTGGGCCCCCTACTACAGGAAGGATGTGGACACATTGGAGAGGGTCCAGCAGAGGGCAAAATGATTAAGGGGCTGAAGCTTATGACCTTTAAGGAGAGACTGAGGGATTTGGGTTTATTTAGTCTGCAGAAGAGAAGAGTGAGGGGGGATTTGATAGCAGCCTTCAACTTCCTGAAGGGAGGTTCCAAAGAGGCTAGAGAAAGGCTGTTCTCAGTAGTGATGGATGGCAGAACACGGAGCAATGGTCTCAAGTTCCAGTGGGAGAGGTCTAGGTTGTATATTAGGAAAAACTATTTCCCTAAGAGGGTGGTGAAGCACTAGAATGGGTTCCCTAGGGAGGTGGTGGAATCTCCATCCCTAGAGGTTTTTAAGTCTCAGTTTGACAAAGCCTTGGCTGGGATGATTTATTTGGCATTGGTTCTGCCTTGGGCAGGGGACTGGACTTGATAACCTCCTGAGTGCAAGCTGGTCACCATTTTGGAAGAAAAAATTAGAGGACTGGAAGCCCAAATGTCGACCCTATGCTTGATCAGAGATGATGAAGACTTCCTCGATAGAAGGCAGCATTTAATCCTGCAAGTACGGCAGGCGGAAGAGCCAGAGAGGGCAGTATGGGACCAGGAAGAGAACTGGCAGCATGTAACTTCTAGAAGAGGAAAAAGGCCAGCATGGGAATCCCCCAATTCTATAGAGATAAGTAATCGCTTTCAGGCTCTCTCCACAGGCTCTGCAGTGCTGAATGCTTTGGAAGGGACCTCACAAGGAAGAAACAGCAAGGGAACACCATCTACCGGAAGGCATGGGATGCGTAGTCCTAGGGATATGGGGGTGGTTCCACGACCACCACCCCCAAAAGAAGACGACGAGTGGTGGTGGTCGGGGACTCCCTCCTAAGAGAGACTGAGCCATCCATCTGCTGTCCGGACTTGGAATCTCAAGACGTGTGCTGCTTACTGGGAGCTTGAATTCGGGATGTGACTGAGAGGCTTACCAAACTGATCAAGCCTTCAGATCGCTACCCCTTCCTGCTTCTCCATGTGGGAACTAACGATACGGCCAAGAATGACCTTGAGCGGGTTACTGCAGATTATGTAGTGCTGGGAAGAAGGATCCAAGAATTCGGAGTGCAAGTGGTGTTCTCGTCCATCCTCCCTGTTGAAGTGAAAGGACTGGGCAGGGATCGTCGAATTGAGGAAGTAAATGTGTGGTTGCGCAGGTGGTGTCAGAGAGAGGGCTTTGGTTTCCTCAACCATGGGACTCTGTTCCAGGCACAAGAATTGTTAGGAAGAGATGGGATCCACCTAATAAAGAGAGGAAGGAGCATCTTTGCAGGCAGGCTAGCAAACCTGGTGAGGAGAGCTTTAAACTAGGTTCATTGGGGGAAGGTGACCAAAATCCTGAGGTGAGTGGGGAAAGTCAGATACCGGGAAGAAATGCAAAGAGGAACGAGCAAGAAAGGAGGACCCCTGATTCGAATGGAGAAGATAGGGCGATCAACTGGTTATTTGAGGTGTTTGTACACTAATGCGAGAAGCCTGGGCAACAAACAGGAGGAACTGGAGGCCCTGGCCCAGTCCAAGAAATATGATTTAATTGGGATAACAGAGACTTGGTGGGATGACTCGCATGACTGGTGCACTGTCATGGAAGGGTATAGGTTGTTCAGGAAGAACAGGCAGGGGAGAAAAGGAGGAGGAGTTTCACTATGTGTAAGAGAGCACTATGATTGCGCAGAACTCCAGTATACAGAGAGAGAAAAACCTGTTGAGAGTCTATGGGTTAAGTTTAGAGGTGCAAACAACAGCAGTGATGTTGTGGTTGGTGTCTGCTACAGGCCACCAAATCAGGTGGATGAGGTAGATGAGGCTTTCTTCGGACAACTGAGAGAAGCTTCCAGATCGCAGGCCCTGGTTCTCGTGGGGGACTTTAATCACCCTGACATCTGTTGGGAAACCAATACGGCAGTACACAGGCAATCCAGGAAGATTTTGGAGAATGTTGGGGATAACTTCTTGGTACAAGTGCTGAAAGATCCGACATGGGGCCATGCGCAGCTTGACCTTCTGTTCACAAACAGGGAAGAACTAATAGGGGAAGTAGGGGTGGGTGACAACCTGAGAAGCAGTGATCATGAGATGGTAGATTTCAGAATCCTGACAAAAAGAAGAAAAGAGAGTAGTAAAATACACACCTTGGACTTCAAAAAGCAGATTTTGACTCCCTCAAAGACCTGATGGGCAGAATCCCCTGGGATGCTAACACGAAGGGGAAAGGAGTCCAGGACAGCTGGCAGTATTTTAAAGAAGCCTTATCGAAGGCACAGAAAGAAACCATCCTGATGAGCAGCAAGAGAGGCAAAGATGGTAGGAGACTGGATTGCCTTACAGGGCAAATCCTTGATGAACTTAAGCACAAAAAGGAAGCTTACAAAAAGCGGAAACTTGGTTCGAACCTGGAGCGCACTTCCTGGTTCCAGTCAGCAGTTGAGTGGAGTAATGTGCCAGCGAGATCATGTTAATGAAGCGTGGGATATTTAAATCCCCGCTTCATTAGCAATTTTGGTCACCTACATTTGCAGCCCTAGCTCGAAGTAGGGAGCAAATGTAGACATACCCTATGATTCTATGATAGAAGCCAGCCCTAGGATTGGGCACCACAGGCCCATAGAGCTCACCATCTACCCTTCTCTATCTATTCCTTAACATGTTCTTTTCCTATTTGCTCTGAAATCCTTCTCTTTTGATATTAATTGGTTTTGTTAATAATTATTGTGCAAAGCATTTAGTTGCCATCAACAGTTTAATGAAGTAAAAAATGACATTTAATATTCAGCTTTCTTGATGTCATCTGTTATTTGTTCTCCTTTATTAAGTAATGGACCTACACTTTCCTTGTTGTTCTCTTACTTGTAATATATTTATAGAACCTCTTCTTATTACCTTATACAGGCAGTCCCCGGGTTACGTACAAGATAGGGACTGTAGGTTTGTTCTTAAGTTGAATCTGTATGTAAGTCGGAACTGGCGTCCAGATTCAGCCGCTGCTGAAACTGACCGCCAGTTCTGACTTACATACAGATTCAACTTAAGAACCCCAAGTCAGCTGCTGCTGAAACTGATCAGCAGCTGATTCCAGGAAGCCCGGGGCAGAGCAACTGTGCCTCGGGCTTCCTGTAGTCAGCGCTGGTCAGTTTCAGCAACGGCTGACTTGGGGACGCCTGGGGCAGAGCAGCTGGGGTGCTGCTGGGTTGCTCCAGTAGCACCGCTCCTCGGCGCTACTGGACCAACCCAGCAGCACCCCGGCTGCTCTGCCCCTGGGGTCCTGATTCAGCCGCTGCTGAAACTGACCAGCAGCGGCTGAATCAGGACGCCTGGGGCAGAGCAGTTGGGGTGCTGCCGGGTTGGTCCAGTAGTGTCCAGACCGGCGCTGCGGGACCAACTGGCAGCGCCCCAGCTGCTCTGCCCCAGGGTCCACAACAAAAGCCTGGTCTGCTGGGGGGGGCACACTAGCTGCGCCCCCCCCAGCAGACCAGGGACACAGGGAGCAAAGCGGCAGCGGCAGTGTGCCTCGCCTCTGAGGCTTTGCTCTGGCACCGGACCGCTTTGCTCCCGGTGCCCCTGGTTTGCTGGAGACGGTCCCCAGCAGACCAGGGGCACCGGGAGCAAACCCACAGCCGTGGCGGGGTCCCCGCGCTGCTGCAGGTTTGCTCGCGGTGTCCCTGGTCTGCTGGAGACGGTCCCCAGCAGACCAGGGGCACCGCGAGTGAACCCGCAGCAGCGGGGCGCAGCTCTGGCAAAGCCTCAGAAGCGCGGGAACCCGCCGCTGCTGCGGGTTCGCTCGCAATGCCCCTGGTCTGCTGCAGACGGTCCCCAGCAGACCAGGGGCACCGGGAGCAGCTTTTCTTGCCCCGGAGCTCAAGGTGGCTGACCGCTGCCTGTGAGCTCCGGGGCGAGAAAGCCCCGTTCGTAAGTGCGGATCCGACATAAGTCGGATCCGCGTAAGTCGGGGACTGCCTGTATGTTGTTTGCAAGTTATAATACATTTAGGCTGTGTCTACACTGGCACCCTTTTCCAGAAAAGGGATGCAGATGAGACAAGTCGGAATTGCAAATGCAGCAGGGATTTAAATTTTCCCCGCTGCATTTGCATGAACATGGCTGCCGCTTTTTTCCAGCTCAGGGCTTTGCCGGAAAAAAGCGCCAGTCTAGACAGGGATCTTTTGGAAAATAAAGCCTTTTCCGGAAGATCCCTTATTCCTGATTTTAAGAGGAATAAGGGACCTTCCGGAAAAGGCTTTATTTTCTGAAAGATCCCCATCTAGACTGGCGCTTTTTTCCAGCAAAGCCCGGAGCCAGAAAAAAGCGGCAGCCATGTTCATGCAAATGCAGCGGGGAAAATTTAAATCCCCGCTGCATTTGCAATTCCGACTTGGCTAATCTGCATCCCTTTTCTGGAAAAGGGTGCCAGTGTAGACACAGCCTCAGACATTCAGATTTTTTTCCTACATATTTGTGCTTTTGTAATCACTGTGGGAAATGACTGCCTAGAAAGGAGTACTGCAGAAAGGGATCTGGAGTCACAGTGTGTCACGTTTAAAAATGAGTCAATGGTGTCATGCTAAAAATATCCAAACATCATTCTAGGTTGTATTAGCAGGATTGTAAGCAAGACACAATATATGATCCTTCCACCCCATTCCACGCTGATTAGGTTTCGACTGGAGTATTGTACCCAGTTCTGAGTGCCACATTTCAGGAAAGATGTGGGCAAGCTGGTGAAAGTCCAGAGGACAGCAACAAAAATGGTCTAGAAAACATGACCTCTGAGGGAAGACTGAAAAAGCTGAGTTTGTTTAGTCTGAAGAAAAGAAAACTAAGGAGGGAAATAACAGCTTTCAGGTACATGTTACATGGAGGAGGGAGATAAATTGTTCTCATTTACCTATGAGACTAGGTAATTTTCAAGAGAAAATTAGCTTGAATTGTAGCTAGAATGGTTCAGATTAGATATTAAGAAAAACTTCCTAACTGTCAGAGTAGTTAGGCACTGGAATAAATTGCCTAGGGACTTTGTAAAATCTGCCAGGGATGGTGTAGGTGGTAATGCTTGCTTCTGAAATAAGAGCAGGAAACAGGACTAACAGATCATCCACTGTTCCGTCCTGTCCTATGAGTCTATGATTCTACACTTTTAAACTCATTTTTACTAATTTCTCTTTATTTTTACTTTTTGTAGGATTTATTTTTGATTTTCAGGTCCTCAAAGAGGTCTCTCATTAATTTTCTGCTCTTTCCTCTGCACTGGGATAGATTCCTGTTGTGTCTTCATTGTTGGAGTTCTGTTTGTATGTTTGTTTTAAGAAACTGGGCGATTTCCTGAATTCCTTTATTCCTTCCCATGGAATCAAAATTATTAGTTCTCAGATTTTGTTGAAGTCCATTATTTTATTTTACTACTCTGACTACTTAGGGTATGGAAGAACTACTTTGAAATAGCTTATTTCGAAATAGCATGTCCACACTACAGGGGAGCCTCAAAATTAGTCCAAGGCAGGTTTCCCTAATGTAGATGCACTAACTCGATTTAGTGCCTCAGGAAGCACTGGAGAGTAATTAGTATGAATGGCCCTGGGGAGGAGCTATTTCAAAATAGCAGTGGAGCATCCACGTTACAGCTGTTTTGAAATTCTATCACTATTTCAGAGGAGGCATTATTCCTCATTATTTTGAATTTATTTTGAAATAACGGAATTGCTGTGTAGACGTTATTTTGAAATAACTGTTCTGTGCAAACACACCCTTACTTTCTTCAGAATCATGAGCTCTATCACTTCACAGTCACTTTCCCCCAACTTGCCTTCCATCTTCAGATTCTCAACTAGTTTCTCCCTATTAGTCAGAATCAAACCAAAAATAACTGTCTCCCTAAGTACTTCCTCCATCTTCTGAAACAAAGAGTTATTGCCTATACATTCCAAGAAATTGTTGGAAAGTTTGTATTCTGATGTGTGTTTTTTCAACAGATATCTGGGTAGTTAAAATCCCTAAGGGTATGTCTACACTGCCACCCTAGTTCGAACTAGGGTGGCTAATGTAGGCATTCGAAGTTGCAAATGAAGCCCGGGATTTAAATATCCTGGGCTTCATTTGCATCTTGCCGGGCACCGCCATTTTTGAATCCCTGTTAGTGCGGACTCCGTGCCTGTGGCTACACGCGGCACGGAGTAGGTAGTTCGAATTAGGCTCTCTAATTTGAACTACCGTTACTCTTCGTGTAATTTGCAATTGTGATGTGTCTAATTTGCATCCCTTTTATGGAAAAGGGAGGCAGTCTAGACATAGCCCTACAGAAAATAGGTAGGTGACCCAATACTATTTTTATCTTAGGCCCTGATCTTGCAATGCAATACAACTAGCATAGCTCCCTTTGTCCAAAGAAGCCATGTCATTGACTTTAGTATTAGAACCACGGCTACATTCAGAGGCTACATTTCCCCTGTGCTGCCAGTGTGTGTCACCCTCTCTCTATTCACCACCCATCTTTCTGGCAGAGTACTGATGAAATGGATCTGCTAAAGGATCCTGGGCTCAGACTGGGGTACTTTTGTTTGGAAGAGTGAGGCCCAGTGGTGCGGAGTCATTTTTAAAAGAGGGGGTGCTGGGCAGTGTTCCCTCTAAGCTGCAGGGCTGCCCAGCATCACAGGTGATTAATCAGCCCTGCATAGTCAGTCAATTCCACACACACAGAGCCTGGAGCCTCTGACTGGGTGGGGCTGATTAATCACCTGTGAAGCTGGGCTACCTTGCACATTAGAGGGAACACTGGTGCTGAGTCCTTTACCTCTCTCCATCCCCACCTGTAACTCAGGCTGGAAGGAAAGCCCCAGAAACCAGAACCCTTGGTGCAGAGCTGGCAGCAGAGTCCTCTGGCATTCAGGGTGGCAGTCAGGACCTTGGGTACGAGGCTGGAAGCCTGTGGTGCTGCAGTACTCCCATGCCCACCCCAGATCCCTAGTTCCTGTTCCTGTGATAAGGCCAGAAGTCAGGAACTTTTAACCTCAATTCAGTCACACACTAGACATTTAAGGCACTTCTGTGTCTCAGCTTCTTCCCATGTTAAACACTATTTATCTTACACAAGATTGTAGGGAGATTTGCAATTCCTGAACCTACAGAGGTCATGGATGCTCTGCCATTAACATCAGTTGGAGCAGGGGCAGCTTTTAATAATGTAACATATAATTGCTAAGTAGTAGTGTATTATGCAATGACATCGATGCTGGATTTGCTGGGTCATAGACTAGAAAGCAGTGCTACAAATACAGGTCAAGCCAGACAGGGCACTGTCACCACTAGAAGTCCCCTGTCCCTTAGGGTATGTCTACACTACAAAGTTAATTCGAACTAACAATCTTTAGTTCCAATTAATTTTCATAGGTGCTACACATGCAAACCGCTAGTTTGAACTTAATTCGAACTAGCAGAGCACTTAATTCGAACTAGGTAAACCTCATTCTACGAGGACTAACACCTAGGCTGTGTCTAGACTGCAGGCTTCTTTCGAAAGAGCGCGTCTAGACTACAATGCGCGGATCGAAAGATCGATCCGCTATTTCTAAAAAGAGCATCCAGACTGCTGGACGCTCTTTCGAAATTCAAAGCCACCCGGAACTGCTTCTGCCAGGGCATGGGGGCAGCATTTCCTTCCGGGTGCTGCCTGCCTGCCCTTTGCAGAGACGCGTGGTGAGAGGGACACTCCTGAACACCCGTTGCTCTGCTCCTGCAGCTGCCTTTGCTGTCCCTTGAGGAATTTTGCAAGGCACTGCAGTGCTGCTTTGGAGTGCTCAGCTTCCTGGGACACCCCAGCAGCTTTTTTCTTTTGAGGTTTTTCTGCTTGCAGACCCTTATTTTTGGCATGGAGCCAGAGCTGCCCCTGGGCAGGCGAGGGCCCCACACCACCATACTGCAGCTGTTGCTGCATCTTCATGAGACAATCATGAGGCTCCTTCCCGAGCTGGACCCAGACCAGAGGGACGAGGGGTTCCCCCGTCCGGCAGCCACACTGCCCTTGCCTCCGAACTTTTTCGTGGACAGGCGTGTTTGGAGGTTTGACACCAGCTCTGACTGGTGGGACCGGCTCGTGATGGAGATCTGGGATGACCAAGACTGGCTACGGAACTTCCGCATGAGAAAGACCACTTTCCAGGAGCTCTGTACCTGGCTCGCCCCTGCTCTGCAACGGCAAGACACCCACCTGCGGCCTGCCATCCCCCTGGAAAAGAGGGTCGCCATTGCCCTCTGGAAGCTGGCAACCCCCGACAGCTACCGCTCCGTGGGACACCAATTTGGCGTGGGGAGATCTACTGTCGGGGCTGTCTTGATGGAGGTAAGTCATTGTCTGGGGACAGTCACAGTTTGGGGTGGGGGGAAGGGAGACTGTCAGGAAGGGCCAAGTGGAGTGGGAGTGGGAGTGGGAGTGGGAGGGAGCTCCTCCACTCACCCTGAATTGTGGGGGGGGGGTTCTGAGGAGGGGATTCCCGGGCTGTTTGAGAGGGAAGGTGGGCGGTGGGTTCTCCTCCTAAGACATAAGGCACCCCTTCTAACACTTTGTTGTCTGTCTCGTTCTGCAGGTGGTGAGGGCCATCAATTCGGAGCTGCTCAACAGGCTCATCTGTCTACCGGATCTGGACAGCGTCATGGCCGGCTTTGCTGCCCTCGGCTTCCCGAATTGCGGAGGAGCGCTCGATGGGACACACATTGCCATCCGTGCACCGCCCCATCGAGCAGCCCAATTCATCAATCGAAAGGGCTACTTTTCTATGGTCCTCCAGGCCCTGGTCGACCATCGTGGACAGTTTTCGGACATTTGTGTTGGGTGGTCAGGGTGGGCACATGATGCCCTCATCTTCAGAAACTCGTACCTGTACCGGAGGCTTCAGGCAGGAACATTTTTCCCCCATCGCCAGTTTGCGGTTGGGGATGTGTACATGCCGGTGTGCATAGTGGCTGATGCCGCCTATCCCCTGATGCCGTGGCTGATGAAGCCCTACACCGGCCACCTGGATGCGAGCAAGGAGCAGTTTAATGCTCGCCTTAACCGGGCTCGCAACCAGGTGGAATGTGCGTTTGGCCGTTTAAAGGGCAGATTCCGGTGCTTGCTCACACGCCTCGACATGGGGGAGACCAACATCCCCGAGGTGGTGGCCGCGTGTTGCGTCCTCCATAACCTCGTAGAGAGGAAAGGGGATGCCTTCCTACCAGGGTGGGGGAGAGCTGCTGATGCCCAGGAGAGGCTCTTTGCCCAGCCCCGGACAGCTGCCATCCGCCAGGCTCACCGGTCTGCAGTTGGCATCCGGGAGGCCCTCCGGGAGCAATTCTCCAGTGGAGGCCACTGAGTGCACTGAGGGGCTTCTGCCTGGGGACTGGGCCCTGGCCCCCAATAGAAGCTTCCCTCCACAACCCATCTCCTGACCCAGTTTGGACACATCACTTACACCAGGGTGTGTTTCAAAATAAAATGTTCTGTTTACTTATTTATAATTTTGTACATATTATCAAACAATGTTGCAAACATAACAAAAATTTTTTTCATTTTTGTTGTTGCCAAACTATATACAATAAAGAAACAGTTCCTTTAACCCTTTGTTTGTGCTTAATAACTGGGGTGATGGGGGTGATTGAAACCTGGAGGAGGGAAGGGGACTGGAAACCTGGAGGGGGGAAGGGGATCAGGTTGAATGGGGCTTGGCAGATTTCCCTTTCCTGGCTGGGCCTCGTGTTTGGGGTGCTCCCCGGCTACGGGATCGGGTGATGCACCTGTCGGTTGGCTGGCTGCTGGGGGGCTCTTGGGACGTGGAAGCCTGGGGGAGAGGAGGGCCAGGGGGAGAGAGGGGCTGGGGAGGTGGGGGGGCTGGAGGAGAGGGAGGTCCAAGGGGGGAAAGGGATGCTGTTGTGGAAGGGGGGTTTGGTGGGGTGGGGTCATGGGGTGCTGGAGGAGCAGGACCAGGCACAGCAGCAGGCAAGCCGCTGACCTCCCTCAGGGTGGCGTACAGCACCGTGCGCTGCAGGACCAGCTCATTCATGAGCCGATCACGCCACCGCTCCTCTGCCTCCGCCCTCTGTAGCAGGATGGTGTTCTGCTCCTGCACAGCCTCGACGTGCTGCCGGAGGATGTCGGCGTAGACACGCCTGTGTCTGCGGCTCCCATGTCTCCGAGATGGAGATGGAGGTGGGGCTGGGGTGCTGCGGCCCTCTTCCATGGCTGGTCCGGCTGTGGAGGAAAAGAAGAAGACACAATCAGTCCTATAAACTGGACTCTGTAGCACTTACAATACTAACAGGATGGTTTATTAGGGGATGAGCTTTCCAGGGCCAGACCCACTTCCTCAGATCAGAGTAACACGGCTACATTTCTATCACAATCAGTCATGTGTGCAACAGCTGTCCAAAAGGGCATGCCGTCTCCCTTGAGACAGGGGAAGCAGACATTCTGAAGGTCACACTGTGTGTGTGTGACCTGGGCATCAGCCTGAGCATGACAGGTTTCCCTTGTGCATCACCCACTGTGCACCCACCTACCTCCCCCCCCCCGGGTGTGACACAAACTCACTGTACTCACCTGCTGCTTCCTCTCCTGCGCCAGATGACGCCTGGGAGGCCTCAGAGGTCTGGGTGACTGGCTCCAAGGTGGTGAGGGTCGCCGTCTCCTCGGTGTCCTCCTCCTCTGGGCCCATGTCCCCGTCTCCAGACTGCTGTAGCTCCCGCTCTGGAGCGTCCACCACCGGGTCTGCCAGTCCGGACTGCACGAACCTCCGTGGTGTGCGTGCTTCTGCACTGCCACCCAGGATCTTGTCCAGCTCTGGGTAGTAGGGGCAGTAGTGGGGGGCTGCCCCAGACCGGGAGCTCTCCTCCCTGGCTTTGGCGTAGCCCTGCCGCAGCTCCTTTACCTTGGAGCGCACCTGGTCCTGGGTGTGGGGGTAGTGGCCCTTCTGGGCCAGGGCTTCAGCCATGCGGCCATAAATGTCGGCGTTTCGCCGCCGGCTTTTGAGGGCCTGTAAGGCCTCCTCCTCTCCCCACAGCTCCAGCAGGCTCTTGATCTCAGTGCCAGACCAGGATGGTGCCCGGCGCTTGGAGCCCTTGGCTGGGTCCCCAGAAGGCTCGGAGGAAGGGCCAGGACGCTCTTGGGGCTGGGACATGCTGCAGCAAGGTCGCCGTGTGCTCTGGCTCCTTGTCTGCAACAAGTGTCTGTGAGGGTGCCTGTCCCTTTAAGGAATGGCTGCAGCCAGGAACCGCAGACGTGCAACCCATGGCCCAGATTGTCCACCAGGGCTTCTTCCTGGAGGCCAATTCTTTCGAAAGAAAGGGCTCCCCCTGTCCACACTCACGTTCTTTCAACGGATCTCCCTCGAAAAAGGCGTTCTTCCTCGTGAAACGAGGTTTACCGCCGTCGAAAGAAAAGCCGCGTTCTTTCGATTTAATTTCGAAAGAACGCGGCTTGAGTCTGGACGCAGGGGAAGTTCTTTCGAAAAAAGGCTACTTTTCCCGAAAGAACCCCTGAGTCTGGACACGGCCCTAGTTCGAATTAAGTAGTTCGAATTAAGGGCTATGTAACCACTTAATTCGAACTAGTGAGAGGCTAGCCCTTCCCAGCTTGTCCTGGTGGCCACTCTGGGCACAACCAGGGAAACTCTTCTGCCCCCCTCCCGGCCCCGGAGCCCTTAAAGGGACATTGCCCGTGCCAGGTGCAAGCCTGCCAGCACCCAGCCAGCAGACTCTGCACCTGGCATGGCACAAGCCAGCCACCTGCTGCCACCCAGCCCTCCGCCTCTTCCCGGGACCAGGCTGGCAGTTCCCAGGAGCCTGCCCAGGGCCGCAAGAGGCGGGCGCCCACTTGGTCTAGTGCGGAGATCATGGACCTCATCCAGGTTTGGGGGGAGGCCTCCACACTAGGCACAGGAAAGTGGCCATCTAGGGCAGGATAGCTGCCAGCCTGGCCACCAAAGGCCACATGCAAACCCAGGAGCAGGTTTGCATGAAAATCAAGCTAATCCAGTGAGCCCCCCGACCCTGAGCCCTGAGCTTAGAACATAAGAACATAAGAACGGCCGTACTGGGTCAGATCACAGGTCCATCTAGCCCAGTAGCCTCTCTGCCGACAGCGGCCAACACCAGCTACCCTGGAGGGGATGGACTGAAGACAATGACCAAGCCATTTGTCTCGTGCCATCCATCTCCAGCCTTCCACAAACAGAGGCCAGGGACACCGTTCCTACCCCCTGGCTAATAGCACTCCATGGACCCAACCTCTAAGTTCTCTTTAAACTCTGTTATAGTTCTTCACAGCTTCCTGTGGCAAGGAGTTCCACAGGTTGACTATTTGGTTTGTGAAGAAGAACTTTCGCTTATTAGTTTGAAGCCTGCTACCTATCCATTTCATTTGGTGTCCTCTAGTCCTTCTAT
The DNA here is from genome assembly GCF_052426305.1 of Pelodiscus sinensis. NCBI lineage: Eukaryota > Metazoa > Chordata > Testudines > Trionychidae > Pelodiscus > Pelodiscus sinensis. The sequence goes on along the minus strand of NC_143052.1, from coordinate 141,427,891 downwards.
TATGGGAACTAATGAAGAACTTTTCTTTATCCACCCTTTCCACACCACTCATGATTTTATAGACCTCTATCATATCCCCACTCAGACTCCTCTTTTACAAACTGAAAAGTCCCAGTCACTTTAGCCTCTCCTTATATGGGCCCTGTTCCAAACCCCTGATCATTTTAGTTGCCCTTTTCGGAACCCTTTCCAAGGCCAAAATATCTTTTCGGGGATGAGCAGATCACATCTGTACACAGTACTGAAGATGTGGGCATACCATAGTTTTATACTTCCCCTCCTCCTTCTTCCCCTGGCTTCCCCCTTCCAGCTCCCTCCTCCCAGGTTTCCCCCTCCCCTCTCCCACCCTTTCTCTTCCCCTCTCCCACCTCCTTTTCCCAGTCTCCCCAGAGGTTAATCCTCCCCACCAACCCCAGATTTGTTCAATAAAGAGAGTTTCTATTTTTGAACACACGTGTCCTTTATTTTGTACATCAGGAAGGGGGGCTAGGGAGGGGTAAATGGAAGGAGGTGAGGGAGAAATGGGGCATGGACTGGGGTAGCTCTGCGGGCTCCTTGGGGTGGAAGCTCTCCTGAAGGGTCTCCTAGATCCTGACAGCCCCCTGATTAACCCCCCCGGATGGCAGCCTGTGGCAAGTGCAGCCGGGCTGATGGCCGAGTGCTGTGATGTGCCAAGTGTGGGCACTCAGGGTACTCCAAGACAGGACTGCTTTGCTGTCCCTCATCGAGGTAGACAAGCAAGTGGGGAACCCTAAGAACTGTCTGTCCGGGGTGGGGGTCGGGTCCCTTTAAGCACAGCCCTCGGCTAACCTGAGGCAGCAGCTCCGCACTCTAAGTCCTAACCTGATGCCCTGCTGGCTCTGCTTCCAGCCAGCCTTATCTTCAGTTCAGGGTCCACTCAGTGTGGACATGCTAGTTCGAATTAGCAAAATGCTAATTCAAATTAGTTTTTAGGTCTAGATGCACTAGTTCGAATTAGCTTAGTTCGAATTAACTAATTCGAATTAAGTTAGTTCAAATTAGTGCTGTAGTGTAGACATATCCTTACTTATTATCCCAAATTTCAATCCCTCCATAATATACGGGTCTGTCTATTTGCCCTCCTATGACAACTAACACACATTTTCTGTCTCATTTCAGTGCAGAGGCCCCTTTTCCCCTCCCTTAAATAGTGACCCTTTGCTGGCATTGATTGCGGTGGCCAGGGTGACACAATAGTGAAAGTGCTTTTCATTGTTTTTGTTGTACATCTACCCCAGGACAGGACACCCATCTGTTGCAATGTGTGGCCCTTATTTAGTGTTACTGGGGAATGTTACTGGGGAAGGAGGCTCTGTTAGCTGGAGAGTAAACTTCTATAACCTGACCAAACCTGGCAGGGCCCACTTGTGGGTAGGCAAAGCATGAACAGGGACACAGACACAGAAATAATGTGATCTCTGCTTCAGCAGTTCAAAAGAAAGGGGAAAGGAGACACAAAAAGATCAGGCCAGAGAGAGGAGACTGGGAAAGGGGAGTGGAACAGTGGGGAGTGTTGAAGAAAAGAAAACAGGTGTCAGGAGCCAGGAAAAGAGGTACAAATTGTACGTTGGAAAGAGGGAACAAAATGAGCAGAAAATTCAAATACTGATGTCAATTGAAGCAAAATGCAGGACAATGTAGCACTTTAAAGACTAACAAGATGGTTTATTAGATGATGAGCTTTCGTGGGCCAGACCCACTTCCTCAGATAAAATAGTGGAAGAAAATAGTCACAACCATATATACCAAAGGAGACAAATAAAAAAAAATGAACACATATGAAAAGGACAAATCACATTTCAGAACAGGAGGGAGATGCAGGGGGGAGGGGAAGGAAGGAAGGTAAGTGTCTGTGAATTGATGATATTAGAGGTGGGGAGAGTGGGATGTCTGTGAGCTAATGGTATTAGAGGTGATAATTGGGGAAGCTATCTTGGTAATGGGTAAGATAGTTTGAGTGTTTGTTCATTCCTTCTCGGAGAGTGTCGAATTTTAACATGAATGACAGTTCAGAGGATTCCCTTTCAAGTGCAGATGTAAAAGGTCTTTGTAGCAGAATGCAGGTGGTTAAGTCATTGAGAGAGTGTCCTTTTGGGTTAAAATGGCAAGAAATTGTTTTTTCTTTGTGATCTTGTCTGATATCTGTTTTGTGGGCATTAATCCTTTGGCGAAGTGTCTGAGATGTTTGTCCAATGTACATAGCAGACGGACACTTTTGGCACATGATAGCATAAATTATATTTCTGGATGCGCAGGAATATGTGTTCTTGATCTTATAACTCACTTGGTTAGGTCCAATAATGGTATCAGCAGAATGAATATGTGGACAAAGCTGGCAACGGGGTTTGTTGCAAGGGAAGGTACCAGGGTTGGTATTAGTGTGGTATGTCCTGTGGTTGTTGGTAAGAATCATCTTGAGGTTAGGTGGTTGTCTATAGGAGACTATGGGTCTGTCTCCCAGAGCCTCTTGGAGTATGGTATCCTGTTCCAGTATAGGCTGTAGTTTATTGATAATGTGTTGGACAGGTTTAAGTTGGGGGTTGTAGGTGATGACAAGTGGTGTTCTATTGTTGGTTTTCTTGGGTCTGTCTTGAAGTAGATGGTTTCTAGGTATTCGTCTGGCTCTTTCAATTTGCTTTTTTATTTCTCCGGGTGGGTAGTTGTAGCCAGACACAAAACCCCATCTTGTTTTTCCATGAGCCCCATCTTGTTTCCCCCTCCCCCCCCCAGAGAGCAAGAGAAAGGCAGTCAGCCTTTGATGCCCTGGGAACACAGGTTTGCTGCCTGTCCCTGACTCTACCATAAACAGAAACCAGACAGTAAATGGGCTAGCTGACGACTGGGAGGCCTCCCGTCGCCGTGATGGCTAGTATCAGTAATTGACACGCCTGCACTGTCCCAGAGAGGAATCTTCGCCCATCACATACCAGAGGTGCCCATTGTCTGCATTTTCCCAGGTGTAAATTATGCTTTGCACCCTTCGTAGGAAACTTGGCATTCAAAGCCATTTTTCCTAATTGGCCACTTGAGCCCAGGGGTATAAAAGAGGTTCAGCCGCCCACCCCATTTGAGCTCCAATCATCTATACCTGCTGGCAGGTATTGATTGTCTCCCGAGGTCTGTGGGACGCCCAACCTTGCCCTACTTCTTCCCGAGGGATTGAGAGAAAGACGCTGGCCACGCCAAGTCTGGAACGCAGGGGTGAGAATATGTACCTGCTATGTGTCTATTTTGCATGCATTTAATAAGAGCTCAGAGAACCAAAGGGTTTCATGGTACCTGTAAGTGACTTATTAGTGTAATTTCTGTCCTGTCCTTTGTAGTGGCTGTGTTATCTGTAACACAGCAGTAGCATTTAACAACTAAGTTTACCCTGTAACAATAAAATAGTAACTGTTTAAGCTTTAACCTGACTCCTTCAGTTACTGTAACAGAACCAAGCACAATTTAAAAGAACTTCAGCCGGTCATAAGGGACTCACTGCCCTGACCGTCGGCTGACAGAATTGGCGTAGTCGGCAGGATTGTGCTACTGGTTCACATACAGCAACATGAAGCCTGTCATGATAGACATGGATTTAGTGGTATAGAGAAAGGGTTTGCCCAGGAAGGTTGGGGCAACCCAAAATTGGATAGAGAAATGTTAGAAGAGGATTGGGGAAATCCTGAGGAGTTGTGGGTGCAGTTCTGTAAGTATATAACTGCCTGCAAGCTAAAGAATGGGACAAAGCCTGAGTCTGTGGAAAGGAGCCACTTTTCATTTAGCAAGGAAAACAGGATCAGGCCCAGACAAGCAGGCAGGTAACAGACAAGATTGAAAGCCTTGTGGTAGAACTGAGAAAAAGGCAGTAAGTACTGGAAATCTAAACCCTTAAACAATACTTACAAGAGTAATATCTGAAACAAGGCCAGTTTTTATTTTAGAGATAAGAAAGTGTTTTAAGAAAAGAAAAACAGAGAATTTAAACTCTGCAGAGAATGGAGAGAATTGAGCAGTTGTGCAAATGCTAAAATGGTGTAGATAGAAAACTGTGGTTTCTTTACAGTCATTCTGAAGGAAAAATGGGCCCTTTTTCCAAAGGAATGTCTGTAAATAACCCAGGCAAATTTGACTCAAATCTGAACATTTGATTAGAGACTGCTAAAAGAACTCTAAAGGGAGGGTGTTCTATTGAAACTGAACTACCTCATTGAATAAAAAGGGAATGTAATTGTTGTATAGCTATGTAGAAATAGTGTAAGAAAGGTTCAGAGAGAATGTATGTGTATCTGTGTGTGTGTGTGTATATATATATATATATATATATATATATATAGTAAATAAATGAAGTTTTAAGGTCCAATAATCTTGTTTGTTTGTAGGTTTAAAACAAATTGGTGTGGTTTATTTTCAGTAAGACCATTTTAGTCCAAGTTGTTTAATGAAGGTACAAAAAAAAAAAAAAAAAAAAACTGTAAGCATAATGAAAGAGTTACACTCTATGCAAAGTTTAATGTGGCTAAGTAGTGTTGTAAACAAAGATTGCACACTTTCCTGTAACATGCCATGTACACTATAGAATGAGTAAAAACTGCAAAAATGTAAAAGCCTCTTCTGCAGAAGTGGAGAGGTAGAAATGCATGTCCCTCAGTACCCAGACAGAGCTAGATTCCCTTAAGGATGAGTGCTGAGAGTAAAGCACCTCTCAGATTTATTTATTTTTTTTCTTCCCTCAGGAATATGTTTAAGAAAAGGACCAGGAGGTATAAGGCTTAGTAAACACGCTCACCCTCCTTACCAAATTAATAGTAGACAAACCTGTCTCATTGGGAAAAGTCATTTAGCATGTGAAAAAGGGAAGGCAAAAAGTTTGGAGCCCTATATGGGCATGGTTGAAGGAATAAGGAAAGTAAAGCAGACATTGGAAAGTTACTAGGAATGAGACATTTTCTTTGAAAGGACAAAGCAAGTGATTTAAGGAAATGTGAAGATAAAAGGTGGACTCCATGGGAGTGTGGAAGGAACTAAGTGGTGGTTGTAATATGTGAAGGGAAATCTTGTTTTAAAATGACACCTTGTTTCTTTGCAGCCTCTTAACAATGTGCAAACCATCTATGCAAAGAAACAATCAAATGTAAACATTTTGTCTATGGACATCTTTGTTAAATCTGCAAAGGAAAATTAAGGATTCTACTAAAACTTAATTGGTTAACTGCATAAAGGAATGAGCTCTATATATTGTAACTCTATTTTGTGGGTTTCAAAAGAACTAGTTTTATTTTGTTTTGGATAATGTCCGCTTGCTTAAAATTGCAAATAGACAAGGCACAAATTGGTTAGTGCTTCTGTTGGGCATTCAACTCTTAAGGACATTTAACTTTCTAGAAACCAACTTATTAGTTTAAAAACTCAAGCTTTAAAACTTAACTGTCTCTTTCAAGGCTGAGTTGATAACACTTTTGGCTTGCTTTTAAATTCAACATTATATGTGAATACAGGCTGCCTGGCTATTTCAAAGGAAAGTGGACAGGGAAGGCTGTTGCTGTTTCAGCAGACACATCCACTGCACCCCTGTCCACAAACATAGAAGGAACAGCTCAGCTTGCAGAGCTGGCAGCAATCAATTAGCTTGTGAGGCAGGGGCCAGTACCATCTACACTAACTCCTATGCTGTATGGGCTGGAGCCACCCAGTGGATAACTAATTGGAAGAATAATAACTGGGAAATAGGAAAGCCTGTTTGGAGATTGGAATATTGGAAATGGATATACCAGTATGCAACCCCACATGCCTTAAGCATAAGTCATGTGTCCAAAAGAATAATACTCTAGCTGCACAGCTAAATAACCTAGCAGATGCAGCAGTACAATTTTTTTGCTGCCCAGGTGGATTGGGAACGCCTGTACATTTGGCTACATGAAACCTTGGGACACACAGAGAGCTGGTGCGGCAGGCACATGCCAGGAGGTGGCCTATCACCCACAAACAAGCCAGAGATCTGGTACAAGCTTGCACCCTATGTGCTGAACTCAGGAAACATATAACAGAAAGGCAATGATTTGCCAGGCTAAGAGATGGAAAAATACTATGGGCAACCTGGCAAGTAGATTATATTGGTCCACCGCCCACCAGTAAGCAAGGGTGGGAGTATGTTTTAACTGAAGTAAAAATTGTTTCAAAAATTGGTTTTGCTTACCCAACCCGATGGACAACAGGGTTGTCTACGATCATGGGACTAAACCACTTAATAGCCCTTGTCCCAACACCCCAATTTGGGGACACAAACCCATGTACTGCACTCCTATAAGGGAAAAGGAGTCTGAACAACTGCAGATGCTGGGCTAACACCAATAACCATTACTGAGGCTTGGATTGTATCCAAGACCGGCAAACCTTATGTTTTATTACAGGAAACTGAGGCAATATCCCTGAACAGTGCTCCAGTGGGATGGATCCCTCCCAGTGCTGGTGCGAATCCGGGAAACCACCATGAACTTTTTGTATATATATACCGCTTGCTGTTGTGCTTGCAACCACTGTTGTTAGTTACAGACTATTGAAATAAGACATGGTACTCCAACTCGCCATAGTCTTCTTCCTCATCCCAACTGCTACTGCTGTACCAGAACACCTTACTTGACTCCTCTACTGGACTGGGAATCGAGTTTGTCCCTCTCAGCCCAAATGACTGGTGAAACAAAGTGACATCTTCCGATGGGGACCGGTATGGTTCGATGACAGCGACTACCGCAATCCTCTAAATAACTCTAGGGGGAGGTCAAGGGGGGAGGCAAGGGAAGTGGCAACAAACGGTATGGGATAAGACATGCTGTAACTAAAAATGTAAAGCCTCATGGCTAGATTGTCTAGCCCAACACCTAGGACTTTCGTTAACTCCCTTCCTTCACTCTATTGTAAATACTATATTAACCATTTTACTTGTTGTAATTGCTTGCTGCATGCTTCTATGTATTGTTAGGCATTTTGTGTACACTGCTACCTCCTCTGCACAAATCTGGTATATGGCGTTGGGAAGTGATCCTAATCAATCCCTTGATCCAAAATTATCTGATCAGACCCTGCTGATAGGGCGATTTTAGCTTCCTCCAAGGAGGGCAAAGGGTGCTGGCATCACCGCCATCTTGCGTTCTGGGACATAGTGAGGCGTGTCAAGGGGGTGGAATGTAGCCAGACACAAAACCCCATCTTGTTTTTCCACGAGCCCCATCTTGTTTCCCCCCCCCCCCCAGAGAGCAAGAGAAAGGCAGTCAGCCTTTGATGCCCTGGGAACACAGGTTTGCTGCCTGTCCCTGACTCTACCATAAACAGAAACCAGACAGTAAATGGGCTAGCTGACGACTGGGAGGCCTCCCGTCGCCATGATGGCTAGTATCAGTAATTGACACGCCTGCACTGTCCCAGAGAGGAATCTTCGCCCATCACATACCAGAGGTGCCCATTGTCTGCATTTTCCCAGGTGTAAATTATGCTTTGCACCCTTCGTGGGAAACTTGGCATTCAAAGCCATTTTTCCTAATTGGCCACTTGAGCCCAGGAAGAAGCCTACATGACCCAAGGGGTATAAAAGAGGTTCAGCCGCCCACCCCATTTGAGCTCCAATCATCTATACCTGCTGGCAGGTATTGATTGTCTCCCGAGGTCTGTGGGACGCCCACCCTCGCCCTACTTCTTCCTGAGGGATTGAGAGAAAGACGCTGGCCACGCCAAGTCTGGAACGCAGGGGTGACAATATGTACCAGCTATGTGTCTATTTTGCATGCATTTAATAAGAGCTCAGAGAACCAAAAGGGTTTCATGGTACCTGTAAGTGACTTATTAGTGTAATTTCTGTCCTGTCCTTTGTAGTGGCTGTGTTATCTGTAACACAGTAGTAGCATTTAACAACTAAGTTTACCCTGTAACAATAAAATAGTAACTGTTTAAGCTTTAACCTGACTCCTTCAGTTACTGTAACAGAACCAAGCACAATTTAAAAGAACTTCAGCCGGTCATAAGGGACTCACTGCCCTGACCGTCGGCTGACAGTAGTTGAGGTTTATAAATGCTTGGTAGAGATCCTGAAGCTTCTGGTTTCTGTCAGTGGGATTAGAGCAGATGTGGTTGTATCGAAGGGCTTGGCTATAGACGATGGATCGTGTGGTGTGTTCTGGATGGGAGCTGGAAGCATGTAGGTAACTGTATGAGTCGGTGGGTTTTCTGTAGAGAGTGGTGTCTAATTTTCCACTGTTGATTTGTACTGTGGTGTCCAGGAAGTGGATCTCTCGTGAAGAATGGTCCAGGCTGAGGTTCATGGTGGGGTGTAGGTTGTTGAAATCTCTGTGGAATATCTCCAGTGTTTCTTGGCCATGCATCCAGATCATAAAGATGTCATCGATGTACCGTAGGTAGAGAAGGGGTGAAAGGGGATGGGAGTTGAGGAAATGTTGTTCTAGATCAGCCATAAAGATGTTAGCATACTGTGGGGTCATGCGTGTACCCATGGCTGTGCCACTGATCTGGAGATATAAGTTGTTCTCAAACTGGAAATAATTGTGGGTGAGAACAAAGTTACATAGGTCTGCTATCAGGTTGTCAGTAGTGTCCTCTGGGATAGTGTTTCTAATTGCTTGTAATCCGTCTTCATGTGGGATGTTGGTATATAGAGCTTCTACATCCATGGTGGCAAGGATGGTGTTATTGGGGAGGTTATCGATGTTTTGTAGTTTCCTTCTGAAGAGCAGACTATCCAGCGTTAAACAGATGATTTGCCTGGCTCCGTGATCAGTGAGTTTGCAGAGCAGCTGTGGCTGCTTCTCACCCTCCTGACCAGCTCACACTGCAAGGGGAGAACTGAGCTGACATGCCTCATTGCCATTTACCTGCCTTCTTTCTTTCTGACTTCTGTCCTCTCCCTTTCCCCTTTCATCCCTGCCTCCATTAGAGCCTCCACTCCATTTCTGTGCCCCATACCTGGCTCCTCTGTCCAGCTGCCCGGCTTCCTGCAGGGCTATAATACAACACCCTACCTGTATTGGTACCCGCAGCCTCCTCAGAGAGGAGCCCTGCACATGCTCTTTCTCTCCAGAGGCCAGGATTCAACTGATCCCAGTACAGAGAAACACTTTCAGGCTGCCCAACCAACCCAGAACAACTTGATGCAGAGCACAGACAGCCTCTTCCCCAGTGTCAGGGGGTGTATTACTGCACCTGGAGCTGCACACTGAGCCAAGCGGGTGCTGCCCTTGGACAAAAACTCCCCTTTCCCTCGCTGTGAGGAGCTGAGCTGACATCAGGTTTCACCTACTAGCTCAGTCCCCTGCCCTGTTCCCTCCCACTGACACTGTGAGCCCCAGTTCCAGCTTCTCCCTTCTTTTCCCAAAGGGGAAACATCTATATCATGTCTCCTCACAGTTATTAGTGATGGAAGAGAAGCCCTAGACCACATCTGATCCAACCCCTTTACAACCACTGCCAGTTATACCCTGTGAGATGTTCACCAGCCTAGGTCTAAATGAAGTTTACTTTGCTCCCTCCTGGGGTCTATTATCTGGCTATAAGGCTATATCTACACTGGGAAGGATTGGTGACAAAAATGCTGTCAACATGCAAAAGTCAGCAAAAGTGAAAACTAGTGAAACTTGTTTTTCTGCCTCACATTGTCGACATTTCAGGGCCACTTTGCTAGCTCCCCTGTCTGACAGGTAGAGCAAGCATTGTGGGTAAGCATCGCACAGTGCAGTGTTGTGGGAAGGCAGAGCGTTTCTTGGGATTCTCTCCGAGTTCTCCCACAGCATTCTCAGCTGCTGGGAGCACCATCATGAGTATCTCTGTGAGCTCTCCCTGCTAAGGAATGTCAAAACAGCTGTCTCCCCCAGCAGCAGTAGTCTGCCTGCCACTGTGTTTCTAGCAGGGCAAAACTGGAGCATTCCCATGATTTGCTCTTTGTTATTTGTTATTCCAATTATTTGTTTTCCAAATGGAGCAACTCATTCAGCTGTCAAATACTTTGAAAGGGGAGGGGAACATGCCTGCACGGCAACAGAGATCACAAAACACTGAGCACAGCCATCAGGGCAGGCATTGTAGGATACTGGCAGAAGCCAATTCTCTCGACAAAACAAACAGCAGAGTCCACACTGGCTCTTTGTGGAAAATAAAAGGAGGGGTAAAAGACAAAAGTGTTTCTTGGGGATTGAAAGTTTTTGTCATCAAAATGGAGTGTTTTTCCTGACAAAAGTTGCATTGTCGTCTAAACACTCACTGTTTTCTCGCCAAATGCAGTTTTGGTGATGAAACGTGTCAGTGTAGACAAGGCCAAACACATACCTCACCATCAGGGATGGGATCTCATTTTTCTAGTTGAAATGGCCTTTGCTCAGTTTCATCTAGCTCTATGATGTTTTGCCTAGAAATGGAATTGGGAAAAGATTTTAGCTTGGTATAAGAAAAACATGAAAGTAACCTCACCAAAAAGGCTAGAGAGCATATGAAGATATGTTAAACTGTCCAGTGTCAGGTAATGACTAGGTGACAAGAGTAGGGGATAGAATTCAGGAGTCCTGACCTCACCAGAATGTACCACTTTTCCTATTAGACGTAGGAATAACCTCTTTGAGGGACATGCTGGAGACTGGAAAAGGAGCTAAATTGATGAAAACCAAATTTTCCCTGGATTAAACTGTATAATGTCCTGGTTGTGGTGTTCTATGCCAGCTGATGAAATGGTTTAATTTGGCCTGTCTCTGTGGATACTTTGCTGATAAAAAAATCACTTATATTGGCTCAGTTTTAGAATAGCAGATTTTTAACCAAATCTTGCAACTGCCTGTGGGATTATGTTCTTATGATGGAGCTTTGACTCTTTCCACTGGCTTTGCTATCTTGTGTTAAAACTGTATAGGAAACAAAACATGTGTGAGGGATGTGAGTGGTGAAACTACCTCTAAAAAGAAATTGAATGAAAAAAGATAAGAAATACCAATATCCAAGAATGTTCCTCACATCCATAGTGACAATATATTTCTTGCTCTGAGCTCCCCAGGCACACCTTTACTCATGCTGATATCCCCCTGGGGTGAGGTATTAGACACCAAATTAGATGATACATTGAAACCTGCCCATAAATGTGAGAGATTTTCTAACAGTTAAGCATCTGAGGATTGATCCTATAATGTGCCATATGCCCTTAGCTATCAGTTAAATTCATGGGAATTGAAGAACCCTGCAAGAGAGAGACCATAACTCTGTTTATACCCTGAGAAATTGAGATAGCCGTGAATGCAGTGAAATGGCAGTTACACCACTTCCTGCACTAAGGACAAGAAAGTGGCAGTTTCAATCTTCAGTCAGAGTAACTTACGAGACCATGTATTCAGTCCCTGTACTGCTCTGGTTTCTTGTTTCATGTAAGCAAAACAATTTTTGTCATTTATATTTTCATTTAGGATATATATTTGTGTATACTGTATATATATATGTGTGTGTATACTGATGTATGTATATAACATGTAAGACATTATATTTATAGATATGGTATCTTGAATTGGCTTTTTACATTAATAGAATTTTTCCATTTTTCTCATTCTGGAGGAGAATTTCAAAAGCATCCTTTGTGTGATTTGCAAATCTAATCTATCTATCTATCTATCTATCTATCTATCTATCTATCTATCTATCTATCTATCTATCATCTTCTAATTTATAGGTTCATAATATATTAGTATAGTTTGTTAAATATATATCATGGCTTTATTATTTTATTAATTAAAATATAATTATAATGATACATAATTATAACATTTTTATGTCAGTATTATAATAGATACATTTCTGTTACATTTTTTTAATCCCAAAATGCTTTACAAAATTGAGGATTTGATGCCAATGAAATGTATTTGAATATTTGGTATTCCTTTTCTTTCAAGTAGGCTTCCAAAAGGTAATGAAGTTATTCAGAAGTTCATTCAAGGTTCAGTCCTACAAGATACTAAGAACTCTGTGTCTTTTTTTTTTTTTTAACTGTGTACAGAAAAGGAAGATTCAAAATTGGTTATACCCATTACATGCTACAACTCTGACATTCTTTGTCACATTAAGCCAAGTTGACAGAGCACTTTTATTCCTATATAAGAGTGCCCACCTGAAATTAAAAAAAAGTGTGACATACACATGATATCACTAATTTGGTTGAAGTTAAGGTGTAGAAGAGCTCTGAGCAATCATAAATACATTGTAATTAACCATCAATCATCAATTATTATTACCACTAATGAATAAACTTTTCTTCACTTTATTTTCCACCATTCCATAAATCATTGTGGGGAGGGAGTTGCATTCAATGCATTTCATTCTTTCTGCTTATATTTCTTGATTTTCCTGTTGGATTGTAGATGTTCACTCTGCAACCATTCTCCAGAGTCCTCAGTCAGTGGTGGAAGAACTGGATAGAAATGCTTCCCTTGAATGTTCTTTGGAAGGGACATCTAATCCCAACATCTACTGGTATAGGCAACTACCCAGTGGAGTGATCAACATGCTTGCCTACTCAATAGGCACCAGCCAAGCACATAATACTGGGCCGAGACACTTCAAACCAAGCAGAACCAATGACACCATGTTACTCTTGAACATTACGGGCCTCTTAGCCAATGACACAGGAGTGTATTACTGTGCTTGGAGCCGCACACTGAGACAAGTATATACAACACCTGGACAAAAACTTCTCCTTCTTTCCATGCACTGGCCTGTAGGCCCATCACTTGTCGTCCCAGTGCAGCTCTGTGTGAAGAGGGAGGATAGCAAAGTTGTCTATGAACCCAGTTTTGTGGTGACAGACTATGGGTAAAATCACAGGAGAGGGAAGCAACACAGCCATGGGCTGAAGGGTCAGTGATACACCCCGCCGAGCTTTTCAAGGGAGATTTTTTTGACAAGAGGGTCTCCGCAGCACATTCCTTTCAGATCAGGGAAGGAGAGGGTTATTTTAGTAGTGGGGGGAGCAAGGGAGGCTGATGGAACTAAGAAAGATGAATTACAGGCAGTATAGGAAGAAAGCATTTTATAACAATATTGTTACTCCCTGAAGGTGGAATTAGAAGTTCCATTTCTCGAATGATTAGACTGTATAGTATGGCTGCTCTTTTCAAACTAATACTGTTCCATTCAGTGGCAACTTTCACAATGGGTTAAAATAATTAGGGTAGTATGAAAGAGGCAAGAATGAAATGAATTTGCTTTAATGTGATGGAAAATGGTGTCTGGGAACATCTCTCCAGATTTTACTGAAATGTAATTTTATATCGATTATACTATGTCTCTGACTGTAGCCTCCAGCTCCCACTGTTGGGCTGTGTCTACACTGGCCACACTTATTCCGGAAAATCAGCCACTTTTCCGGAATAACTTGCCAGTTGTCTACACTGGCCCCTTGAATTTCCGGAAAAGCACTGACGATCTAATGTAAAATCATCAGTGCTTTTCCGGAAAAACTATGCTGCTCCCATTCAGGCAAAAGTCCTTTTTCAGAAAACTTCCGGAAAAGGGCCAGTGTAGACAGCAGAGATTTCTTTTCCGCAAAAAAGCCCCGATCGCGAAAATGATGATGGGGGCTTTTTTGTGGAAAAGCGCGTCTAGATTGGCATGGACGCTTTTCCACAAAAAGTGATTTTCTGGAAAAGCATCCTTTTCTGTGATTTTCTGGAAAAGTTTTCCGTTATAAGCATTTCCGGAAAATCATGCCAGTGTAGACGTAGCCTTGCAGTCTCTCCATGTCCCTCTACTTCGGTTCTGTCCTTCTGGCTGTTTGCTGATGGGCTGCTTTGTAGCGTGTTACACCGCTTTAGTCACAGCTGCACTGATACCAAGGATTAAATCCCAAGAAGGAAAGACACAAAGTAGCTGCTGCAGCAGAGGAGTTTAGATACTATTATTTTTAAAAAATGTGATTGGTTAGAAAGGCATTTATAGATGTCCTTGACTAGGTCACAGCAAGCAAGAGTGTTTGAAGAGAGACATAAGACAGGACTAATCAGCACTTTAAAGACTAACAAGATGGTTTTATAAAGTGCTGCATGGTCCTGTCTTTTGTTTCAGCAAGACCAGACTAACACAGCTACATCTCTATTACTATTCTGAAGAGACATCTTCCTGTAATAATCCTTCCCAACCACTTGGTGGTGCTCCTGTTCTACTGGAGGGAATTAAAGCTGGTGTATAAGAAGTACAATTAGCCATGGAAAGACAATTCTGTTCTGTAACTGCTGTCAAAAATTCATTTTCATTTTGCATTCAAATGAAAACTGTATTTCTTCCCCCCATGCTTTTGGAAATGGACTTATGGACATGAACATACATATCTCAAAAGTGTTTTGAGCGAATCATTTCGTGTAACCCATCAATCTTCATGTCACAATCCACTGGTTCTCTTTATCTTACTCTGTTGTGTGTGTAAAATTAGACACATGGCGTGGGGAATACTTTGTGGGTTTCAAATGTGTGAATGAGAGACATGGAGGGTGTTATCCTCAACTATTTAATTATCTCTTTTGTCCTTCAGCCTGAGCAGTGGTTGGTAGGGAGTGGCCTCAATCCTTAAACAAAAAGAATAGGAGAGCAGGGGCCTCTGGTCTTTTGGCTGGGCTGCACCTGAGGGAAGGAGCCTTATAATAGTGAAGCCAGAGCATGCCCAGAAAGCTAACGGGGGTGTGGCCTCCCCTTCCTCCAGGCTGAGTTAACCCCCTCCTGGACAGTGCAGGGTGGATACTCCCCATCACACCACCCTTAAATGTCAATATAAAATTCAATTCATGCACATTAGATGGCACCCTTTCCCTTTTGAAATGGAGTTTCAGCAGAGCAGACTCCATGGCTGTGTCTAGACTGGCAAGTTTTTCCACAAAATCATTTGATTTTGTGGAAAAACTTGCCAGCTGTCTACACTGGCCGCTTGAATTTCCAGAAAAGCACTGACGATCTCATGTAAAATCATCAGTGCTTTTCCGGAAATACTATGCTGCTCCTGTTGTGCGAAAGGACCAGTGTAGACAACATAGTTATGTTTTCGCAAAAAAGCCCTGATTGCAAAAATGGTGATTGGGGCTTTTTTGCGGAAAACTGCGTCTAGATTGGCCACGGATGCTTTTCCGCAAAAAGTGCTTTTGCAGAAAAACATCCTGCCAATCTAGACACGATTTTTCCAAAAATGCTTTTAACGGAAAACTTTTCCGTTAAAAGCATTTTCGGAAAATCATGCCAGTGTAGACATAGCCCATCCGTTTCTGATTTTGGCAGTAAGGCAGGAGACTGAATCTCACTCTGGGTATGTCTACACTACCCCCCTAGTTTGAACTAGGGGGGGTAAAGTAGTCATACGGAGTTGCAAATGAAGCCCGGGATTTGAATTTCCCGGGCTTCATTAGCATAAAGCCGGCCAGCACCATTTTTAAATGCCGGCTAGTTCGGACTGCGCGCCGTGCGGCTACATGCGGCACGAATTAGCAGTTCGAACTAGCCGGCATTTAAAAATGGCGCTGGCCGGCTATATGCAAATGAAGCCCGGGAAATTCAAATCCCGGGCTTCATTTGCAACTCCGTATGACTACTTTACCCCCCCCCCTACTTCGAACTAGGGGGTAGTGTAGACATACCCTCAGAGTCAGAAATGGAAGCTCTCAGCCCAGCTTAGTGTGCATTGCCTACAAGTAGGCCAGAGAAGTCTGTAGAGCCAAATCTCTAGATATTACAAATGTTTTTGATTTAATGAACACAAGTAATGTATCTAATCTGTTAACTTACGTGCTATTTTCAAAAAAGGTTGACGCAAAAAATCAAATAGAAAGAGAACTTGAATAAAATAGGAAAATCGGAATTGGCATTTCACCAGTTTACACAAGGCAGGCAGGGTAAATGCCTCTGCAAGAGATCACTGGGTTTGGAGTTGGTAAATCTGAGCAAGCTCCCACTGATCCCTGGTGGGCTGTCTGACTCAGATAGGCCTGGTACACCCAGGCTCCCCTATGTTCAACCCAGGTTGCTTCCAGCTGAAGATCTTGCTGCTGAAGTCATCTCAGCCCCTCTGAGCCTGGCCTGGGGAGTGCAGAGCTGGACCCGATATCTTGGGGTGAGGGACTAGATGCAGACTGACCAAGACCAGTTTAAGCAGGCCCCACAGGCCCCAGTTCAGGCCTTGTTGGCCCAATGTAACACTGTCCTCGCCTCATTATCCACCCTGCCTCATGGGCCAGACCGTGAGGACTGGCTGCTAATGTCAAACCATCGTGCCCCCTTTTATTGGTTGCTGGTGAGAAAGGACCATGCCTGTGAGCTATACATACTGGTGGCCTACTCCCTTTTCCTCCATGGCTCAATGTGGAAGGTGAGCACAGCAGAGGACGAGCCCAATTCCCTTTGGGTGCTGGGGGTGCTTCATCTCCTTGGCTCCCGTAAGGAGAAGTGGGGGTTGGGGCATCCTGGAAGGGGTTGGGGTGGACCATTTGTTCTGGTGGTGACAGGGGGATCAGGGTGGCCTGAGGTGCCCTGCCTGGAGTGGGAAGCAGCTGCCATGGGGAGGAGTCCAAGCTGCTAGCGCTAGCTGCCGTGATAATTCTTCTTACATGTGTTAGAACTTCTGATGCAGATGAAGTGAAGTCGAGCCTGAGCCCCTGGTGCCAGGGCCTGCTTTGCCCAGAGCCTCTTCCTGCCCTGTGGGATGAGCCTGGCCCCACCTCCACACCCCCATCAAGCCTGCGCACTGGGGCTGCAAACCTCACTGGGCTTCTACTCTTTGTGGGCACCTCAGGAGCTGCTGGTGCCCTGCTGCAGTCACAGGAGAGCTACCACCCAGAGCGGCCCCAGCACTTGCTGACCTGCGCTTGTAAATGGGAAGAACATCCAGTAAAACAGCAGCAAAATGTCTGAGCTGGTTTCCTTGCTGAGCTGCACAGCACTGCCTTTGAGCAGGTGCAGTGTCCCTCTGACAGCTTAGCTGGCTAAGCAGTGGTGTGCGAGGAAAAGCTTGTTTGTAACTGGTAGCTAGCTGCTTGCCTAAAACTTGAGTGGTGCTTTTAAGCACGATCTACATGCTGGTATCGGATCAATGCTGAGAGCCACACTGTCAGACCAAAGGTCCATCTAGCCTAGTATCCTGTCTTCTGGCAGTGGCAATGCCAGATGCCCCAGAGGGAGAGAACAGAAACAGGGAATCAATAAGTGATTCCCTCCTTTGTCATCCATTTCCAGCCTCTGACAAAGGGTATGTCTACACTACCACCCTAGTTCGAACTAGGAGGGTAATGTAGGCATACCGTACTTGCAAATGAAGCCCGGGATTTGAATTTCCCGGGCTTCCCGGGCTGGAACAAGGTGTACAGATAGTTCGGAATGGCTTGCTAGTTCGAACTATCTAGCCCGTGCTGCGTGTAGCCGCGCGGCACGGGGTTCGAACAAGCCGGCATTTAAAAATGGCGCCGGCCGGCTTATGCAAATGAAGCCCGGGAAATTCAAATCCCGGGCTTCATTTGCAAGTGCGGTATGCCTACATTACCCCG
The DNA here is from genome assembly GCF_052426305.1 of Pelodiscus sinensis. Classification (NCBI taxonomy): domain Eukaryota; kingdom Metazoa; phylum Chordata; order Testudines; family Trionychidae; genus Pelodiscus; species Pelodiscus sinensis. Next base: position 141,410,348 of record NC_143052.1, on the reverse strand, counting down.
CTAGTTCAAACTAGCGGGGTAGTGTAGACATACCCTAACAGAGGCTATGGACACTATAGAGGGGCAGATGGAGGGGCAGACATAACATGTCTTGGAAGCATATGATTATCGACAACACAGAAAAATTTAATCTGAAATGGGAGGACTTAGTTCACATGACAGCTGATAAGCAAGCATGGAGTATGTGGGTAGCCCAATATATTAAAAAGCAAAGAATGGACTAATGTGTAAGGGAGGGGTCGGCAACCTTTTTGAACCAAAGAGCCAAACTACATCAAATTTCAGAACAAGTGGTCAATAAAGAGCCATGTAAGAATGATTATTTTGCATGACTAAAAATACACAACTTAATATCATTGAGAATTGACATGATAATTAATAACAGCATAAATGAAACATTGCACTCATAGACTTTATTTAAGGAAAAAATATGAGCTTTCGAAAGCTTTAAAGTGCTGCATATTTTTTCCTTTTGTTTTACCAAGATTAGACTAACATGGGGTAGGTCTACACTACAACGTTAATTCGAACTAACTTAGTTCGAATTAGTTAATTCGAACTAAGCTAATTTGAACTAACGGATCCAGACTAAAAAACTAGTTCGAATTAGCGTTTTGCTAATTCGAACTAGCATGTCCACATTAAGTGGATCCTGAACCGGGCTTAAGGATGGCAGGAAGCAGTGCCAGCAGGGCATCAGAGGAGGACTTAGAGCGTGGAGATGCTGTCTCAGGCTAGCCCAGGGCTGTGCTTAAAGGGTCCCGACCCCCACCCCGGACAGACAGTTCTCAGGGGTGCCCCGCTTGCAAAACAGTCCTGGCTTGGAGTGCCTGGAGTACCCACACTGGGCACATCACAGCACTCGGCCATCAGACTGGCTGCACTTGCCGCAGGCTGCCATCTGGGGAGAGGGGGCAATTGGGGGCCTGCAGGAGAGCTTCCACCCCCAGAAGCCCGCAGAGCCAGCCCAGTCCTCCCCATCGGGGGCTCGTGCCCCATTCCTCCCTCACCTCCTTCCACTTACCCCTCCCTAGCCCCTCTTCTTGATGTACAAAATAAAGATAATGTGTCTTCCAAAATGGAATCTGTCCTTATTGAACAAAACTGGGGGAGACTGGGAAAAGGAGGTGGGAGAGGGGAAGAGAGAGGCTGGGAGAGGGGAGGGCAACTAAAATGATCAAGGGTTGGGAATAGGTCCCATATGAAGAGAGGCTAAAGAGACTGGGACTTTTCAGCTTAGAAAAGAGGAGACGGAGGGGGGACAGGATAGAGGTCTCTAAAACCATAAGTTGGGTGGAGAGGGTGCATTTAGAAAAATTCTTCATTAGTTCCCATAAAGAAGGACTAGAGGACACCAAAGGAAAGGAATGGGTAGCGGGCTTCAAACTAGTAACAGAAAGTTGTTCTTCACAAAGCAAAGAGTCAACCTGTGGAACTCCTTGCTGCAGGAGGCTGTGAAGGCTACAATTAGAACAGAATTTAAAGGGAAGTGAGATCAAGTCATGGAGGTTGGGTCCATGGAGTGGTATTAGCCAGGGGGTAGGAGTGATATCCCTGGCCAAGGTTTGTGGAAGGCTGGAGAGGGATGGCACGAGACAAATGGCTTGGTCACTGTCTTCGGTCCATCCCCTCCAGGGTCCCTAGGGTTGGCCGCTGTCAGCAGACAGGCTACTCTGCTAGATGGACCTTTGGTCTGACCCAGGACGGCCACTGTAAGCTCAGGGCTCAGGGTCGGGAGTCTCAGTGGACCCCCTTGATTCTCTTGCACACCTGCTCCTGGGTGGCCAGGCTGGCAGCTCTCCTGCCCTAGACGGCCACTTTCCTGTGCCTAGTGCGGAGATCGTGGATGAGGTCCACGATGTCTGCACTAGCCCAGGCGGGTGCCCGCCTCTTGCGGTCCCGGGCAAGCTCCCGGGAGCCGCCAGCCTGGTCCCGGGAAGAGGGGGAGGGCTGGGGGGCATCGGGTGGGTGGCTCGAGCCGTGCCAGGTGCAGGGTCTGCTGGCTGGGTGCTGGCAGGCTTGCACCTGGCACGGGCACCGTAGCCAGCCCGTGCCCCTTTAAGAGGTCCGGGGCCGGGAGGGGGGCAGACAAGTTTCCCTGGTGTTGGCCAGAGTGGCCACTAGGGAAACCTGGGGAGGGCTAGCTTCCCACTAGTTCAAATTAAGGGGCTACACACCCCTTAATTCGAACTAGCTAGTTCGAACTAGGCTTAATCCTCGTAAAATGAGGTTTTCCTAGTTCGAACTAAGCGCTCCGCTAGTTCGAATTAAATTCGAATTAGCGGAGCACTAGTGTAGCGCCTATGAAAGTTAGTTCGAACTAACATCCGTTAGTTCGAACTAACTTTGTAGTGTAGACATACCCATGGCTACCTCTCTATTATTATTCAGACTTTATTAAATGGGACTTCTGCTGCTGCTGGAGGTATGGTTTGTGGATGTGGGTGTGCAGAAGTCAGAGTTGGAGTGTATGAGGTGCAGAGGTGTGAGGTGCAGGAGGCAGGGTAGGGTGCTGGGGGGTGGGAAATAGAGTATGGGGTGGTGGGAGCTGGGGCTGGATTACCTTACCTGGCCAGGACTAGGCTGCTGCACCTGGGCAGCAGTGGCTGGGTGAGGGGCCGGATGAGAATCACCACAGCCAGACTGTGGCTTCCCCTCCTATCCATGCTGCAGCAGAAAGGGGGTCACCAGCCTTTCCTGCCCCCAGTTGAAACACCTCATTCCCCTGGTGCTCCAGACCCATGGGGAGGGGAAGGGCTGGAAGGACTGAGCTTCAAGGCTCAGGCCAGATTAACTCTTCTGGGGTTCCAGGATTAATGGATTTTGTGGGTCCCTTTATGCTCTGGGGTAGGGCCAAAATGACGGGTTCAGTGTGTAGGACAGAGCTGCCAGTGAATGGGATAGGGATGGGGGTGCTGGATCTGGGCAGGAGGTGGGATTCAGGAGAGGATGAGGGTGCAAGGTCTGGATGGGAAGTAGGGTGCAGGAGCAGTCTGGGGTAGGGTGTCTGGCCAGCAGGAAGGGTGCAGGAGTGGGCTGGAGGTAGGGTGTCTGGCCAGTGGGAAAGGGAGTAGAGCAGGCTGGGGGTAGAGTCTCTGGGAAGGGGAGGATGGTGGATGAGATAGCTGGGGGTAGGTGTCTGGCCAGGGAAGAGAGTGCTGGAACAGGCTGGGGTGGGCGTAGGTGTCTGGCTTGGGGGGGACAGAGCAGGAGCAATCTGGGGGTAGGTGTCAGAATGGGAAAGAGGCAGGAGCAGATGATTTTTAACAGTAAAAATGTTCTTTGCACTAAAATGACAGTTGACTAAGTGACTGGATTTAAATTTTGTTAGCAAATATTTGTATGAACTCATAATAGCCATGATTTTATCCGATTAAAACCAAAAATAATCATTTAAAGTTTTCACCCAGCATACTCCAATGTAAAACATAGTGCATTCAGTTAATTTAAGTGGCAGGATGGATTATGCAAAATTTGGTATCTGTAGGTAATCACAAAGTATGTCTTTATTTTGCACAAACAACTCCACAAACAAACTCTTCGAAATATACGAGATCTATACATTATAGAGTCTGTTTGTCTGTCTTCTGTGAGTCTGTTCAAGAACAATTTCTAAATCAGGGGTCAGCAACCTATGGCTCGGAAGGAGACAGATGTGGCTCTTTTGATGCACAAGCCCAGCCCCGGACTCCACCCCGGGCAGCAGGCAGCCTGCACTGTTGCTACAGCAGCCAGGGCAAAACACCCTGCACTGGCTGGATTAGGCCTGCAGAGGCATCAGGGAGGCCCCAGTTAGCCCCCTGAGCTTACCCCACCCCTGGGTGCCTTGCAGAAAAGCTGCTGCAGGGCCCTTTTTTTGCCACACACTGTGAGCAGCAGGGGAGGGGGAGCAGTGCCTCGTGGCTGCTCCCACCCCCAGCACGATTCATTGGCTGCTTCTGGCCAATGGCAGCTGCCTGTTTCAAGCGCAAGCAGCACAGGAGCCACCAGTCACCACTCCCCTCAGGCTCTTAGTCACCAAACCCATGGCCAAGCAGCCTGTGGGGGCAGGGCAGGCTCCTACCCGACAAATGTGCTGGGCTGCAAGTCACGGTGCTCAGTGTCTGGGCCACAGCCCTTCCCCCCACCGCCCACATAACCCAAACTCACTGCCCCCTCCTGAGCCCATAACCCTCTCAGATACTGCAGTGCGATCCCCAATGGCCCAGCCGGACACCTACTCGCATTCTGCCATCTCCCCCCAACCAGACACCCACCTGCACTCTGCCCCTCCCGCGGGCCGGATGCCCACCCTCACTCTGCCCCTCTCCAGGGCCAGACACTAACCTGCACTCTGCCCCTCCCCCACCCACCGACACACTGCTTCTCTCCCTGGCCAAACACCAACCAAAACTCTATCCCTCCCCCAGACACCCACTCGCACTCTGCCCCTCCCTCCTGACCAGACACCTACCTGCACTCTGTCCCTCCCGTCCAGCCAGATGCCAACTCATACTCTGCCTGTCCCCCGGCCAGGTACCCACCCTCCTGGCCTCCACTCCTCCGCACTGCCTCTGGATTGGAGGCAGCAGCACAGGCTTGGGGCAGGCAGCTCCACCGGAGCAGGTACATGCAGGGCACTGGTTCAAAAGCCAGCACCCCAGGTACACCAGCTTCCCCCTAGCCTTCTGGAAGAGAAGGCATCACTGAACAGGGGCAAACAGTCCTGCAGGAGCTAGTATGTCCAGGGAGCTGGCTCTCTTCACACACCAGCTCCCACCTGCCTCCAATACAGAGGCAGTGCTAGAGTTGAGGGGGCTGCCAAATGCCCACCCGCATTCTGTCCCCTTCCCCCTGGCCAAACATTAATAAGGCCATAGAGCAGTTTTTAAACTAAGAGATGGGGGAAAGCCGATTGGTGAGGAGATGCACGTAAATCGGAGAGAGACTTCTCTTAGAGGAGAATCCGTTGATAGAGAGTCTCTAAGCTGTAGTCGGAAAGAGAGGAGGGGAGAGGGCAAACCATTGGCCAGAGCTGACAAACAACCGCATACAAAGGAATCCAATGCATCAGGGAAGGGCAGACAAATAACCAGTGGCAAATTTTTAAAGTGCTTGTACACAAATGCTAGGAGTCTGACTAATAAGATGGGTGAACTAGAGTACCTCGTATTAAATGAGGAGATAGACATAATAGGCATCACTGAAACCTGGTGGAATGAGGAAAATCTGTGGGACACAATCATACCGGGATATAAAATATATCGAAAGGATAGAGCAAGCCAGGTGGGTGGCGGAGTGGCACTGTATGTGAAAGATAATGTAGAATCAAATGAAATAAAAATATTAAGTGAATCAACATGTTCCATAGAATCGCTATGGATAGAAATTCCATGCTCCAATAATAAGAAATTAGCAGTAGGGATATATTACCGACCACCTGACCAGGACAGCGATACTGACATAGAAATGCTGAGGGAGATTAGAGAGGCTACCAAAATAGAGAACTCTATAATAATGGGGGATTTTAATTACCCCCATATTGACTGGATACATGTCACCTCAGGAAGAGAAGTGGACCGCTTGGGAATAGTGACCATAATATAATAACATTCAACATTCCTGTGGTGGGAAGAACACCTCAGCAGTCCAGTACCCTGGCATTTAATTTCAAAAAGGGGAATTATGCAAAAATGAGGAGGTTAGTTAAACAGAAATTAAAAGGCACAGTGACTAGAGCCAAATTCCTGAAAGCTGCATGGAAATTTTTTAAAGACACCATAATAGAGGCCCAACTTAAATGTATACCCCAAATTAAAAAACATAGCAAGAGACCTAAAAAAGAGTCACCGTGGCTTAACCACCATGTAAAAGAAGCAGTGAGGGACAAAAAGGTATATTTTAAGAAGTGGAAGTCCAATCCTAGTGAGATAAATAGAAAGGAACATAAACACTGTCAAATCAAGTGTAAACATGTAATAAGAAAAGCAAAAAAAGATTTTGAGGAACAGCTAGCCAAAAACTCAAAAAGAAATAACAAGATGTTTTTTAAGTACATTAGAAGCAGGAAGCCTGCTAAAAAGCCTGTGGGTCCCCTAGATGATCGAGTTATAAAAGGAGCAATCAAGGATGATAAAGCCATTGCGGAGAAACTAAATGATTTCTTTGCTTCAGTCTTCACGGCTGAGGACGTTGGGGAGATTCCTGAATCTGCACCATCCTTTGTGGGTGATGAATCTGAGGAACTGTCCCGGATTGAAGTGTCATTAGAGGAGGTTTTGGAACAAATAGAAAAACTTAATGTTAACAAATCTCCGGGACCAGATGGCATTCATCCAAGGGTTCTAAAAGAACTTAAATGGGAAATTGCTGAGCTATTATCTGTGGTTTGTAACCTATCCTTTAAATCGGCTTCCGTACCTAATGACTGGAAGGTAGCCAACGTGACACCAATATTTAAAAAGGGCTCTAGAGGCGATCCTGGCAATTACAGACCGGTAAGTCTAACTTCAGTACTGGGCAAATTAGTCGAAACAATAGTAAAGAATAAAATTGTGAAGCATGTAGAAGAACATAATTTGTTGGACAAAAGTCAACATGGTTTCTGTAAAGGGAAATCCTGTCTTACTAATCTATTAGAGTTCTTTGAAGGGGTTAACAAACATGCGGACAAGGGGGATCCAGTAGATATAGTATACTTGGATTTTCAGAAAGCCTTTGACAAGGTCCCTCACCAAAGGCTCTTGTGTAAATTACATGGCCATGGGATAAGAGGGAAGGTCCTTTCTTGGATTGAGAACTGGTTAAAAGACAGGAAACAAAGGGTAGGAATAAATGGTAAATTTTCAGATTGGAGAGGGGTAACTAGTGGTGTACCCCAAGGGTCAGTCCTGGGACCAATCCTTTTCAACTTATTCATAAATGATCTGGAGAAAGGGGTAAGCAGTGAGGTAGTAAAGTTTGCAGATGATACCAAACTGTTTAGGATAGTCAAGACAGAAGCAGACTGTGAGGGACGCCAAGAAGATCTCACCAAACTGAGTGATTGGGCAACAAAATGGCAAATGAAATTTAATGTGGATAAGTGTAAAGTAATGCACATTGGGAAAAATAACCCCAACTATACGTACAGTATGATGGGGGCTAATTTGGCTACGACAAATCAGGAAAGAGATCTTGGAGTTATCGTGGACAGTTCTCTGAAAACTTCCACACAGTGTGCTGCGGCAGTCAAAAAGGCAAATAGGATGCTAGGAATTATTAGGAAAGGGATAGAAAATAAGACCCAGAATATCTTACTGCCCCTGTATAAAACTATGGTACGCCCACATCTTGAATACTGTGTACAGACGTGGTCTCCTCACCTCAAAAAAGATATTTTGGCCTTAGAAAGGGATCAGAAAAGGGCAACTAAAATGATTAGGGGTTTGGAACGGGTCCCATATGAGGAGAGGCTAAAGTGACTGGGACTTTTCAGTTTAGAAAAGAGGAGACTGAGGGGGGATATGATAGAGGTCTATAAAATCATGAGTGGTGTGGAGAGGGCTGATAAAGAAAAGTTATTTATTAGTTCCCATAATAGAACAACTAGAGGACACCAAATGAAATTAATGGGTAGCAGGTTTAAAACTAATAAAAGAAAGTTCTTCTTCACACAGCGTGTAGTCAACCTGTGGAACTCCTTGCCAGAGGAGGCTGTGAAGGCTAGGACTATAACAGAGTTTAAAGAGAAGCTGGATAAATTCATGGAGGTTAGGTCCATAAAAGGCTATTAGCCAGGGGATAAAATGGTGTCCTTGGCCTCTGTTTGTCAGAGGCTGGAGAGGGATGGCAGGAGACAAATTGCTTGATCATTGTCTTCGGTCCACCCTCTCTGGGGCACCTGGTGCTGGCCACTGTCGGCAGACAGGATACTGGGCTAGATGGACCTTTGGTCTGACCCAGTACGGCCGTTCTTATGTTCTTATGTTCTTATGTAAACACCCATCCACACTCTGTCCTTTTCCCCAGCCAGACATCCACCCGCAATCTGCCCCTCCCCTCTGGCTAGACACCCACCCACATTTTGCCCCTCCCCCGTTCAGAAACCCACCAGCATGCTGCCCCTCTCCACTGCCCAGACACCCACCCACACTCTGTCCTGTGGCCAGACATCCTCCCAGACTCTGGCTCTCCACCCTTTCCAGACATCCACCTGTACTCTCCTATCACCCATCCTGTCAAGGCTTTCTTGAAATGTGGTGCCCAGAACTGGACTCAATTCTCCAACTGAGGCCTAATCAGCACAGAGTAGAGCAGAAGAATGACTTCTCATGTCTTGCTCACAACACACCTGTTAATGCATCCCAGAATTATGTTTGCTTTTTTTGCAACAGTGTCACACTTTTGACTCATATTTAGCTTGTGGTCCACTATAACCCCTAGATTCCTTTCTTCTTTCCTAGACAGTCGCTTCCCATTCTGTATTTGTGAAACTGATTGTTCCTTCCTAAGTGGAGCACTTTGCATTTGTCCTTATTAAACTTCATCCTGTTTACCTCAGACTATTTCTCCAGTTTGTCCAGATCATTTTGAATTATGATCCTGCCCTCCAAAGCAGTTAAATTAATTTTTTTAAATTAATGGAGATTGCCTATCTTCTAGAACTGGAAGGGACCTTGAAAGGTCATTGAGTCTAGTCCCCTGCCTTCACAGCAGGACCAAATACCATCCCTGACAAATTTTTGCCCCAAATGGATTGAATTTACAACCCTGGGTTTAGCAGGCCAATGCTCAAACCACTGAGCTATCCCTCCCCAGCTTGGTATTATCTGTAAATGTAATAAGTGTACTGTCTATGCTGATATTTCAATTGTTGATGAAGATATTGAACAGAGCCGGTCCAAAACAGACCCCTGCAGAACCCCACTTGTTATACCTTTCCAGTAGGTGTTTGCAGATGATTTCCTTAATTACTTGCTCCATTATCTTTCCTGTCACAGAAGTTAAATTGACGGGTCTGTAGTTTCCTGGGTTGTTTTTATTTCCCCTTTTATAGATGGGCACTGACTTAACCAAAACATATATTTATTTCCAGAGGCAGGAATAAATATGCAGGCCAGGATCCTTTTTCCTAAAAGGGATGTAAATTAGACGTATCGCAATTGCTAATGAAGCGAGGATTTAAATCTCCCCCGCTTCATTATTTCAAGAGGGATAAGGGATAAGGGATCTTTCGGAAAAGGCTTTATTTTCTGAAAGATCAGCGTCCAGACTGGTGCTTTTCTCCGGCAGAGCTCCGTGCTGAAAAAAAGCGGCAGCCATTTTTATGCTAATGAAGCAGGGGAGATTTAAATCCTCGCTTCATTAGCAATTGCGATACGTCTAATTTGCATCCCTTTTCCGAAAAAGGGATTCAATCTAGACGTAGCCTAAGAGATATATAAATAAATTTAAAAAGAAGGAAAAGCAATTAAAGCATTTGAAATATAAAGTGTTAACTAACACTTCCATTTTGATAATATCCCTGGTTTCCTTTCCCCTCCATTGAGAGTCTTTTCAATAAGAAAGCCCATCTCAATCCCCCCTTCCCCCACTTTTGTAGAAAAGAGAAGTTAGTGGAGATGGGCTGGAGCTGTTCTTGAGGCTGTAGTTAAAATCCAGTTCTGTTGGAAGATAAAACATGACAAACACACAAAATTGGGGACAGCAAAGATAGAAAATGCAGCTTCTGACTTTGGTGTTGACTCCTTGAAACTTTGCTGCTGGGGAAACACAGGCATGGCTCAATGTCTCATCTGACACCTCCAGACTTGGCAAACTTGTATCATTATCAGGCTTTTTATGGCATTGTTGCTGCCTTTCTGATCACAGGCTTATACAGCAGTGTTGCAAAAAGAGAGAGAAAATAAATGAGCTAGGGAAGGCAAAGGGTGCAAAAGGGGAGGAGGATAATCAGATTTCATATTACTGGAAATGTTTGGGACTTATCTAAAATCACTAGAGGTGGTAGAGCTTTCTGGGTCCCTTTCCTTGGCTCAGTCTGGTCAGGGCATTTCTCCAGATCAGGATGACAAAGACCAGGGCTTTGCAAGTTTTTGCAGAAGAGAATATGCTAATGACGGACTTGTTAGCATGAGTCGCAAAGTCAGTAGCATATTTTCTGGTGATGTTTTTTGCACAAGGGCTTTTTGCATAAAAAGAAGTAGTGTAGCCGCTTCTATTTGCACAAACCCACCTTTTGCTCAAGATCACAAAATGGTTTTTTGTGCAAAATGAAAGCAGCTACACTGCTTCTTTTTGAGCAAAAACCCTTTGCACAAAAAGCATCGGCAGAAAATATGCTCATGACATCGTGACTCATGCTAATGAGTCCATCATTAGCATACTCTCTGCCACAAAAACCTTGTAGTGTAGACATAGCCCTGGAGTGTTATGATGAATCCTGGGATTTCAAAAGATTGTAGGGATAACAGCCATGATGGTGTAGCTCCTGTTCTGCTATCCTTCAGTCCGCTAGCATCCATACTTGTTCACATTTTCCTCCTAAAATTACTTGTAAGCACTCCAAAGGACGTGGTAGGTGGAACAGTCAATGTTCTTGTTATTTGGTTGACTAATTCAGCCTAATTTTCCACACACTAACTTTGATTTGCTGCTTTTTCATCCCATACATCTTCTGTTTGACAGGCATGATTTAAACATAGTTTCCAGATTCATGTCAGAAGGCCTTTTAGTCTGGACTGATTTAGTCCCTCTGGCTTCCATTTGCACTTTTTCTATCAACATACATTTTTAAAGTTTACAGTGATAACTTTACAAACTTGTTTTTACTTTCCAACAGTACAGGTTCACAAAGTGGGGTAGGCCTTCTAGTCCCCCTTTATTACTACTGACCCTTGCTCCTGAACTCACTACACACATATGAGTGGAGACTGGAAATCAAGTCTTCCCAAAATCCAGGTTTCTTCCTTGTTATATAAAGCAGCAGTCCGAGGCTATAGTCTACACTGGCAATTGAGTGACAAAACTTATTGTTCAGAGGTGCTAATCCTCCCCCCAAGACAAAAGTTTTACCACAGGAAATGCTAGTGTAAACAACATCTTGTCAGCATGAGCATTTTCCTATCACCAACCTGAACCATGCTTGTTGAGGGTGGACGTATTCTGTCACAGAACCTCAGACGTTTGCCCTTTCACAACAAAGCTTCTGAACACCTCCCAGGATAGAGAAAAGTTGGAGTTTATCATCTTCTCCCAGGGGCACAAAAGGCTTTTGCGCAAAAACAAGTAGTGTAGACAGGTCCATTTTATGCAAAAAAAACCCTTTTGTGCAAGATCCTTATCCCTCAAAAAAGGTAGCTTACACATCCAAAAAGCATCCGCAGAGAATATGCAAATGCTAATGAGTGCTTCATTAGCATACTCTCTGCCAGAAAAAGGCTGCAGTGTAGACGTAGCGTGAGAGATGGAATACACTTCTTCAGTGTGAGTCATGCTCCTCTCCCCTACATAGTGGCATAGTTCTGAGTGGCCAGGGAAACCGAGGCACACACACAGGAACATAGTCCATCCAGAATGGCACAGAACAGTAGAATCACACACATCCCAACAAAGCAAAAAGAGTGACTAGTGACTTTCAGTGACTACAAGAGTGAATACAGTCCCCATTACGACACCCTTGGTGTGAGGAAAAGGGAGCACGGAGCGTCCCCAACATGGGAAATGCGGGGAACTCAGCACACAGAGGCTGTGTCTAGACTGGCAAGTTTTTCCGCAAAATCATTTCCCTTGGCGGAAAAACTTGCCAGCTGTCTACACTGGCCACTTGAATTTCCGGAAAAGCACTGATGATCTCATGTAAGATCGTCAATGCTTTACTGAAAATACTATGCTGCTCCCGTTCAGGCAAAAGTCTTTTTCCGAAAGACTTTTGCGCAAAAGGGCCAGTGTAGACAGCACAGTACTGTTTTCTGCAAAAAAGCCCCAATCGTGAAAATGGCGATCAGGGCTTTTTTGCGGAGAACCGCGTCTAGATTGGCCACGGACGCTTTTCCGCAAAAAGTGCTTTTGCGGAAAAGCATCCTGCCAATCTAGACGTGCTTTTCCAAAAATGCTTTTAACGGAAAACTTTTCCGTTAAAAGCATTTTCGGAAAATCATGCCAGTGTAGATGTAGCCAGAGTGCCCCTGGCAAGGGGAAGAAGGAAGAAATGGGGCACACAGAACTCTGGCATGGAAGTGAGTGGACGGCATGAAGAAAATAGGAATGGGTGTGCACACAGAGCTCCTGCCATGGGGAAATGAAAGGCAGCGGGAATGGGAGTACAGCTAGAGGGGGGCCTTGAAATGAGGGAAAGGGGGTGACATAGAGCCCTGGCAGGAGGATATAATTAGGAACAGGATGGAATTGCAGTGGGGCACATAGAATAGACAGCAGAGGGAGAGTGATGGGCCCTAGTATGCGGGGATGGGAAATAGGGTCATAGACAAAGTCCCTTGCAGGGGGGGGGGGTGAAGGGTGACCCTGAAATTGGAGCCCTGGCATAAGAGTGACTGGAGGGAGTTTCAGGGAGTCCCTGAAATAGTTAGGGGTGGGAGAGTGGAACCCAGGGAGTTTGGGGATGGGGTGCAATGGATAGATGCAAAGAGGATTGTGAGTCATCTTGTTACCACCCTCCCTCTATGTGGGAGTCATACCCATGCTTAGATGGCTCCCTAACACCACCAGTCTTTCAATCACTCTCCTCTGAATCATATCAGACTTGCAAGTTAAGAACAGGGACATGCCAGGCCCCTGAAACTCTTGAAGCATCCCCTTATGAATGACACCCAGCCCTTGACACCGGCTACTCACAGAAATTCCAACCCCTCTGTCCCAAAGGAGCAGTGTGCTCCAGTTTAGTAGTTTTACCCTAACCCGCTGCTTCTGTAAACTACACAGCATTTGTAAGAAAAAAGATGTATTTAAGAAATAATATTTATTCAACTACAATCAAGAAAGCAAGAGAGAGTAGCAAAACCAATGATTATAATACAAAAGAAAGAATAAAATGTGAGCTGGGGCCTGTACTTACCTTTCCCACCTAATAAAATAGATTTCCCCCAAAGTTCAGTCTGTTGCCAAGCTGGCTGGTTTCACAGGAACCAGGATCCAATTTTTCATGAAAACATTCTTGCTCCTCAAGACGTCTTCTCAGTGAGAGGATTCAGAGTGCCTCTCCCCACTTTGGGTACGTCTACACTACAGCGGTAATTCGAACTAACTTAGTTCGAATTAGTTAATTCGAACTAAGCTAATTCGAACTAACGCATTTAGAACTAAAAACTAGTTCGAATTAGCATTTTGCTAATTCGAACTAGCATGTCCACATTGAGTGGACCATGAACTGAGCTTAAGGATGGCCGGAAGCAGTGCCAGCAGGGCATCAGAGGAGGACTTAGAGCGTGGAGATGCTGTCTCAGGCTAGCTGAGGGCTGTGCTTAAAGGGTCCCGACCCCACCCCGGACAGACAGTTCTCAGGGGTGCCCCGCTTGAAAACCAGTCCTGGCTTGGAGTGCCCGGACTACCCACACTGGGCACATCACAGCACTCGGCCATCAGCCCGGCTGCACTTGCCGCAGGCTGCCATCTGGGGAGAGGAGGCAATTGAGGGGCTGCAGGAGAACTTCCACCCCCAGAAGCCCGCAGAGCCAGCCCAGTCCTCCCCATCGGGGGCACGTACCCCATTCCTCCCTCACCTCCTTCCACTTACCCTTCCCTAGCTCCTCTTCTTGATGTACAAAATAAAGGACAATTGTGTTCAAAAATAGAATCTGTCTTTATTGAACAAAACTGGGGGAGACTGGGAAAAGGAGGTGGGAGAGGGGAAGAGAGAGGCTGGGAGAGGGGAGGGCAACTAAAATGATCAGGGGTTGGGAACAGGTCCCATATGAAGAGAGGCTAAAGAGACTGGGACTTCTCAGCTTAGAAAAGAGGAGACGGAGGGGGGACAGGATAGAGGTCTCTAAAAGCAGGAGTTGGGTGGAGAGGGTGCATACAGAAAAGTTCTTCATTAGTTCCCATAAAGAAGGACTAGAGGACACCAAAGGAAAGGAATGGGTAGTAGGCTTCAAACTAGTAACAGAAAGTTGTCCTTCACAAAGCAAACAGTCAACCTGTGGAACTCCTTGCTGAAGGAGGCTGTGAAGGCTACAACTAGAACAGAGTTGAAAGGGAAGTGAGATCAAGTCATGGAGGTTGGGTCCATGGAGTGGTATTAGCCAGGGGGTAGGAGTGGTGTCCCTGCCCAAAGTTTGTGGAAGGCTGGAGAGGGATGGCACGAGACAAATGGCTTGGTCACTGTCTTCGGTCCATCCCCTCCAGGGTCCCTAGGGTTGGCCACTGTCGGCAGACAGGCTACTGGGCTAGATGGACCTTTGGTCTGACCCAGGACGGCCATTGTAAGCTCAGGGCTCAGGGTCGGGGGTCTCAGTGGACCCCCTTGATTTTCATGCACACCTGCTCCTGGGTGGCCAGGCTGGCAGCTCTCCTGCCCTAGACGGCCACCTTCCTGTGCCTAGTGCGGAGATCGTGGACAAGGTCCACGATGTCCGCACTAGCCCAGATGGGTGCCTGCCTCTTGCTGTCCCGGGCAAGCTCCCAGGAGCCGCCAACCTGGTCTCGGGAAGAGGGGGAGGGCTGGGGGGCATCGGATGGCTGGCTCGATCCGTGCCAGGTGCAGAGTTTGCTGGCTGGGTGCTGGCAGGCTTGCACCTGGCACGGGCACCGTAGCCAGCCTGTGCCCCTTTAGGAGGTCCGGGGCCGGGAGGGGGGCATAGTGTTTCCCTGGAGTTGGCCAGAGTGGCCACCAGGGAAACCTGGGAAGCCTTAGCCTCCCACTAGTTCGAATTAAGGGTCTACACAGCCCTTAATTCGAACTAGCTAGTTCGAACTAGGCTTAATCCTCGTAAAATGAGGTTTACCTAGTTCGAACTAAGTGCTCAGCTAGTTCGAATTAAGTTCGAACTAGCGGAGCGCTAGTGTAGCGCCTATTAAAGTTAGTTCGAACTAACGTCCGTTAGTTCGAACTAACTCTGTAGTGTAGACATACCCTTTGTGCTCTACCAGAACTGTCCTTTGGCTGCATTGACGGACAGGATGATTCCTTGTATGTTGTAATGTTTCTATTTTACCTCCAACTGGTTTCAGTCCATTTGTTTCTACAGGCTTGATAGTCTTGGGGTGGAGTCAGGCTAGACAACTGGGCACTCTGTTATCTCCAATTGGCCATCAGCAAGATGCCTGGTGACTAACTTCTATCATCTGTCACCTGGTGACTAACTTCTACTCCGAGTCCCTGCAGCCTATTTTCAATGGAATTATATTATTCCTTAAATATTACTCATACACGCACCATCCCACAAGTCATGAGCTTGCTGTACATATCTTACAAGTGGCTCTTTAAAGGTAAATATATTGCAAGATGCATGTTAGGTATAGTGGGTTTACCAGGTCTGAAGTGCGAGTCCTTTGAAAAGAGAGGATTTTTTGCCCCAGAGCCTCTGTGTCATAGGCTTAACCATTGGAGTCTTGGGGTGGCTTTAGATTCTCCTTCCCCCAGTAAAAAAAAAAAATAGGATTGAGTAAATACATAAAGAAAACACTGTATTTGGATCAGAAGCTTGTTTTATCCCTATTAAAAGAGGGCAGATTTAGGCACAATAAAGTGACATTCAGCTGCATATATTTTGCTTTTATCTACTACATTAAATGCTATGTGTGCAATAAGCTTGGCCTATCCTGGCTTTGAAGCATGTGACTGCCTAATGCCTATTGGTGCAGAAGCCCCCTACAGAGCAGAGTCTATAAAACCTTCTACAGGGAAATGCTCACCAGTCGTCATCCTAGTCAGAAATGGGGATGTGGTTAGTCTGGTGCACAGCAGCCCTGAGCTTCTTTAGTAAGTTCTTAATGAAGAATGAAATCCCTAGTCTAGTGTTTGCAAAGTACAGCTCATTTGTTTCTTGTGTTTTGTCTCACAGGGTACACAGGTGCTAAAATCACCCAAACATCAAGCCTGGTACTGAACAGAGAAGAGGCAGCCAAACTGACATGCAGCCAAACTGATAATCACAGCTATATGTACTGGTATCTGCAGCAGCAGGGAAAGGGACTGCAGCTGATTTATTACTCTGTTGGTAAAGACACGACACCAGAGGGTGACAGTAAAATAAAAGGATTCTCAGCCTCCCGGCCAGAGATCAACACCTTTGACTTGAACATCTCCCTTGTGAAGCCGGAGCACTCAGCTGTGTATTTCTGCGCTAGCAGTTTAGACACAGCACTTCAGAGTCACCTGCTCCCTCTACAAAAACCTCTGATCTCCCCTCCCTTATGCCTCCTCAAAGGCTATGTCGACACAGCAGCGTTATTTCAGAATAAGCTTTTGCAGAAGAGATTTTCAGGAATAGCTTATTTCAAAATAGCGTGTCTACACCAAAACGCATTTAAAAATGGTGCTTAACTATTTCAAAATAGTGCATCCACACTGACTGGATGCTGAATCGCATTTAAGGCCACCCAGAACCAGTTCAGGCAGGCCATCAGGCCAGTAGTTGCTTTGTGTGCTGCTTGAAGCTATCTGAGGCTCATGCTTAAAGGGACACCCCTGGACAGTGTTGGGGAAACCTCGCTCCCCTGGCGTACAGAGTCCCCAGAAGCGTCCGGGGCTGGAAGTCAAAGCAGTGAGGCAGGAGAGAAATCTAGAAGGAAAACTTTATTATGCATGCATGCAGGCTGACAGCTACCAGAGAGAGCAGCAGCAGCCCTGAGAGACAGTTTCAGGGATTCTTTATACAGTATGTTCAGACAATTTAGTTGTTGATTGTTTTCTTTAACATATCAAAGTCTCAGCAGGAGTGCTAGAAGTAAGTTTTACAGAACAAAGGCACATGAGAACCTGAGTGAGGAGTCTACAAGGCAAACTGTGACAAAGATAAGAGTTTACATGACAATTTGTGACAGACTAGGAGTCTCCATGAACTTGAGATAGGAGGCATTGTAAGGGTCTTGATTAGAGTTAAGATGATTTTTCTCTGTTACAGGGAGAGAGGTCTGGAAAACGTTTAAGCCTTACAGCAGTTTTCTTTTAGAGAGTTTTGATTTCCTCCAGTGTCCCCTCTTAGACACAATTGGAGTTATTTGATTTTTCTCCCACAACTGCCATTTCTCAGGTTTCTCTGCTTGCTTGCCTACCTCTCTGAGGGACAGCAAAGCATTTTCTCTTTGTGCTCTGGTTGCCCTGCTTCAGGACATCACAGCACCCTCTGTTTTGGAGCCAAAGCTGCCTCTGAACAGTTTTCAGCTCTTGCAGGTATTGCTGCAAGTCATGCAACACTTTCTGCAAGTTGCCTCCCAGACTCTGCAGGGATCCAACCCCTAGTCCTTGTGGCAGACCCTCCTCAGGTATGCGGGGGAGAGGCACCAGCAGCTGGAGGCTGCCTAACCTGGCCTGGATGCCGTGCCCTGCCGTATCTAGTGTCTGGACACCTGTGCAAACTGATGGGACCATGTCATTTTGGAGCACTGGGGAGACCAACAATGGCTTCAGAATGAAGAAGGGCACCTTCCTTGAGCTGTGTGAGTGGCTCACCGCAGCCCTGAGGCGATGGGACACACACATGACAGAACACACACATCCCCTTCCAGAAGTTTGTCGCCATCACTCTCTGGAAGCTCTCCATGCCAGGTAGCTACCGATCTGTGGGGAACCAGTTCAGCATGGGGAGAGCCACCATTGGGGCCCTGCTCGTGCTGGTATGCCATTCTCGGGCTACTGTCGCAGTAGGGGGGGTTGAAGGTGGGAATGCGCTTCCCTAAGGAAAGAGGGGGTGTGGGTGGTGCAAGCCCCTGTCTCGTCCTCAGAAACCCCTGCCAGGAGTGGGCATGATTGCAGGGGGTTGCTCCTGGTGAGTGGGGGGGAGGCAGACTAGGAGGGGGAAAACTCTCAGGCACTCTGGCTGATTCTAAGTTTGTTTGTCTTCCTTTGCAGGTGGTCAGGGACATCAACAATATCCTGCTCCGCAGAGTCATCTGCCTGGCAGATGTGGACGTCATCATCAAGGGATGTGGTACCCTGGTCTTCCCCAACTGCAGGCAGGGCTATCGACAGGATCCACACCTCTATTCGTGCCCCAGACCAGCGAGTATCAAGCTGCATCAACTGCAAGAGATACTTTTTGGTGGTCCTGCAGGCTGTGACTTACCACCGGGGCCAGTTCACAGACATATATGTCGAGCGGTTGAGGAAGGTGCACAACACACGTGTTTTCAGGAACTCAAGCGTGTTCCATAAACTGCATGCTGGAACTTTCTTCCCCGACCACAACATCAGGGTCAGGAACATGGACACGCCCATCTGCCTGGTGAGGGATGTGGCCTATCCCCTACAGCCGTGGCTTAAGAAGCCCAACACTGGCCACCTCAACCCCTCACGACAGGCATTTAATGCCAGTCTGAGCAGGGTCTGCATGGTGGTTGAGGGTGTCTTCAGCTGCTTGAAAGCATGGTTTAGATGCCTCCTCACCTGCCTGGACCTTGGGGACCACAACATACCACATGTGATGGCTGCATGCTGTGTTCTGCATAACATGTGCAAGAGGAAGTGGGAGGCCTTCCTGCCAGGGTGGGGGGTGGAGGCTGACCGCTTAGGCAGGGCCTACAAGCAGCTGCACATGACTGCCATCCAGCAGGCCCATCAGGGTTTTGTGTGCATCTGGGAGACCCTGGGGAGACCCTCTTCCCTGGCCCACCCCACTGGGGGCTTCTGCTTCACTTCTCAATGCTGTCCCTCCACTTACTCCTCCCTTCCCATCTTTCCCCTTTCCTGACGAAAAAATAAAGACACTGTTTTTGAAAAACTAAACGCTCTGTATTGTACATAACTGTGGGGTCAAAGAAACTGGAGAAAGACTGGGGAAAGAACCTGGGAGAGGGGAGGAGAGAGGGTGCTGGAAGGGGGAGAAAGAGGGAGGAAAGGCTCAGGGCTAGAGCTGGGAGTGGCACCAGGCTCTGTGGATCCCACCGTTACAGATGCAGGGGACTCGGCATCCCCGGGTGGGTTTGGAGGGAGAATCGGGAAAGAGAGAGGGAGTGGGAGGAGGAGTGACAACAAGAGATGGAGCAGAGGCCGGAGCAGGAGGAGGCGGCATGCTCTGTCCAAGGGAGTACACATCCTCCTGCACCCAGCTTTGGAAGGTTTGGGGCAGGATCCAGGTGCCACCAGGTGCTGTCTTTGGTATTCGTCCATGGACGGGTGCGCCTGTGGAAGCCTCAGGTCTGAAGGCTGTCTCAGGTGGTGTTGACTGCCTTCCTGTCACAGCCGGTCCAGCCGTGGAGAACAAAGAGAGATAGTCAGTGTCACGACCATGAGGGTTAGCCAGAAGCCTGGGGACTAAGGGGTTAATTATGTCCCTTAATTAACCAGGTAGCCGGCAGCCAATAGAAATGTAGGTAGGAATTTCAAACTGGGACAAAGGAATGTTTAGGTTTTTCCCTCCTTTGTCCCTGGGCAGTTTCTCGCCCGATCCTGAGGGAGACAGACATGTCTCTCTCTCCAAGAAAAGTCTCTTCACTATCTGTAAGTAGGGTAAAGTTTTTAGATAAATCCATTAGGTTTTATTGTTTTGTGGTTTCGGAATGGGAATCTGATGTCTGTGCATTTAAAAATGGGGTTTTCTCTCCTTTGTAACTAAGTTTTGGCCCATGGTGGAATTCCTCATGAGTTATTAATTGGTGACTTTTCCATCTAGTCATTATGCTTGTAACAGGAGTATTGTGGTGATAATGAAAGTTCTTTCTCTTTCCTTTTTACTAACCTGGTATTGGTTAATTTTTTTTGTGTCCTGGTTTTTACTTTAGGGCTGAGATTTCCCAAGTGATCTCTTCCCTGGTTTCCTTATCATTACTTGGGTGGTGGCAGTGGATTTTTATCCCCAAAAATCTATGTTTTTAAGATTTTTGGAGGGAAGCCTTATACCAAAGCCTGGAAAGATAAGGTTTTGAGGTACTTTAGTGGGCCCCCACTTCTGCATTTATTGTACCACAGTGGGGAAGGAACTTTGACAGTCAGTCATCTCAGGGGCCACAGTGCCTGAAGCCCAACCCATGTCTGCGAGCAGAGAGCAACAGTTCTCATCTGTTGCAGGCAATGTGCTTGGAGTCAGGCCAGGTGCGCTGGGGCCAGTGGCCCCAGATGTTTGCAGGAGTGGAGGCTGCCTCGAGACTGTATGAACTCATAATAGCCATGACTTTACCTGATTAAAACCAAAAATAATCATTTAAAGTTTTCACCCAGCATACTCCAATGTAAAACATAGTGCATTCAGTTATTTTAAGTGGCAGGATGGATTATGCAAAATTTAGTATCTGTAGGTAATCACAAAGTATGTCTTTATTTTGCATAAACAACTCCACAAACAAACTCTTCAAAATATACGAGATCTATACATTATAGAGTCTGTTTGTCTGTCTTCTGTGAGTCTGTTCAAGAACAATTTCTAAATCAGGGGTCAGCAACCTATGGCTCGGAAGGAGACAGATGTGGCTCTTTTGGAGCTCAAACCCAGTACTGGACTCCTCCTCGGGCAGCAGGCAGCCTGCACTGTTGCTACAGCAGCCAGGGCAAAATACCCTGCACTGGCCAGATCAGGCCTGCAGAGGCAGCAGGGAGCCCCCAGTCAGCCCCCCTGCTTGCCCTGCCCCCGGGTGCCTCGCAGAAAGGGCACTTTGTTTTCCACACACTGTGAGCAGCAGGGGAGGGGGAGCAGTGCCTTGTGGCTGCTCCCACCCCCAGCACGATTCATTGGCTGCTCCTGGCCAATGGCAGCTGCCTGTTTCAAGCACAAGCAGCACAGGAGCCACCAGTCACCACTCCCCTCAGGTTCTTAGTCACCAAACCCATGGCCAAGCAGCCTGTGGGGGCAGGGCAGGCTCCTACCCGACTGGACTGCAATGTGCTGGGCTGCAAGTCACACTGCTCAGCGTTTGGGCCACAGCCCCTCCCCCCATTGCCCACATAACCCAAACTCACTGCCCCCTCCTGAGCCCATACCCATCCCAGACACTGCAGCATAATCCCCTGCTCTGCATCACAGTCCAACAGCCCAGCCACACACCTACCCGCACTCTGTCCCTCCCCCGTCCATCCACACTCGGCCCCTCCCCCCGGCCAGACACTCACCTGTACTCTCCTATTACCCCTGGCCAGACACCCACCCTGTCAAGGCTGTTCCCCACTCTGGCATGATAAATGCAGGAGTTGGAGGCCCGCAAGAGCACTCCAAAACCTTGCCTCCTTCCTGCATTGTTATGAGCTGACCTCCCAATACCTGGCTAGGTACAGAGACATCAATTAACCCCTTAGCCACTGGGTGCTGGTCAGCACTCTTGATTATGACACAAACACACTCTGCCCCTCCCCCTGCCCAGACACCCATCTGCACTCTGCCCATCCTCCCTGCCCAGGCATCCGCCTGCACTCTGTCCCTTCCCTCTGGCCAGACACCCACCAGACCCCCTCCTTCCTGGCTAGGTGCCCACTTTTTTGGTAACAAAACAGTGAGAGCGTTTACACTGTAATGTGATTTTTGTTGGAGAAAAACACCCAGTTGTGGCAACAAAATGCTTCTACCCTTGAGAGAATCTTATGTCTTTTCCCCTTTCTTTATTGTTGACAAAGAGCCTGTGTGGACTCTGCTGTTTGTTTTGTCGAGAAAACTGGCTTCTGCCAGTATCCCACAGTGCTCTCCCTAATGGCTGTGCTCAGTGTTTTGAGATTTGTGCTGTCTTGCAGGCATGCACCCCTCCCCTTTCAAAGCTCTGGGAAGTATCTGACAGCTGAGTGAGCGTCTCCATTTGGGAAACAAAGAAAGGGAACAAATTACTGGAGTGCTCCTCTTCTGCCCTCCACTAGAAACACAGCAGCAGGTAGGTGGCTGCTGCTGCAGGAGGAGGGCTGGAGAGATTGCTGTACTGCTTTGACATTTCTCAGCACAGAGAGCTCACAAAGCTATGAGGGTATGTCTACACTAGCCCCCTAGTTCGAACTAGGGTGGCTAATGTAGCATTCGAACTTGCAAATGAACCCTGGGATTTAAATATCCCGGGCTTCATTTGCATGTTCCTGGGTGGGCCCCATTTTTAAATCCCCTTAGTTCAAACTGACTGCCCGCGGCTACACATGGCAGTGAGAAGTTAATCCAAACTAAGTCCTTAGTTTGAATTAACTGTTACACCTCATTGCAGGAGGACTTAGTTCGGATTAACTTCTCACTGCTGCGTGTAGCCATGGGCAGTCTGTTCGAACTAAGGAGATTTAAAAATGGCGCCCACCCGGGAACATGCAAATGAAGCCCGGGATATTTAAATCCCGGGCTTCATTTGCAAGTTTGAATGCTACATTAGCCACCCTAGTTCAAACTAGGGGGCTAGTGTAGACATACCGGCTACGTCTACACTGGCATGATTTTCCGAAAATGCTTTTAATGGAAAAGTTTTCCATTAAAAGCATTTTCGGAAAAGCGCGTCTAGATTGGCAGGATGCTATTCCGCAAAAGCACTTTTTGCAGAAAAGCATCCGTGGCCAATCTAGACGCGGTTTTCCGCAAAAAAGCCCCGAACGCCATTTTCGCGATCAGGGCTTTTTTGCAGAAAACAGTACTGTGCAGTCTACACTGGCCCTTTTGTGCAAAATCTTTCAGAAAAAGACTTTTGCCCGAATGGGAGCAGCATATTATTTCCAGAAAAGCACTGACAATCTTACATGAGATCGTCAGTGCTTTTGCAGAAATTCAAGCGGCCAGTGTAGACAGCTGGCAAGTTTTTCCACAAAAGCAAATGATTTTGCGGATAAACTTTCCAGTCTAGACATAGCCACTCTGAGCTATGAAGGAATCCCAAGAAGAACAGAGACCAGCTCTGCCTTCCCATGACACTGCACTGTGGGATGCTTACCCACATTGCTTTGCTCTGTCTGTCCACAGGGTGCTAGTAATGTGGCCATAAAATATCGACAATGAGAGGCACAAAAACTAGTTTGACTGGTGTCACAAGGTGAAAGCTTAGGTTCTACTGATTCTATGTATGCTACTCATGTACTTGTATGAGTTTGTATGTGGAGTTATGAATATGCACTCTATGCTGGTACTGTAAATGTTCTCTGTCTGAGATCAAGCAATGAGCCAGGACTGCCAGCTGTAAGGAAGGAATGTCCAATGAGTGACCGTGCTAATTAACACAACTCCGAGAACAACGGCTCTCAAGGTGGCCAATACACACCTGAAGAATGCGTCTGGAAACATGCAAACCAGCCAGGGCATATGGCTGCTGACATGTGAAACACAGATAGGTCACTTGACCATGTGATCAGCCTCAGCTTGGGAGACACCAGGAATGAATATAAAATGCCATGAGGTCTCTGAGGGGTTTTGCCTCTGAGGCTTCCTGATGGCCAGATTGTCAGATGAAGCACTTTGTGAGACTGGTTTGTGGCCTGTCTGGGACAGGTCTTTAGTCAGGGCCTGGAAGGAGCCCTAGTTTTGAGCAATTCGCCCTGAGCAGATGCCCTCAGCGGTGTCCAGACTTGGTCTAGCCCGTCACAACCGGTTTTCACTTTCAGTGACTTTTGCATGTCAAAAGCACTTTTCTCACGAAACTTTCCAGTGTGTAGACATAGCCTCATACTTGCACTGAAATAACACAAGCTTGGCTACATCTACACTGGCCCCAAATTCCGGAAAAGGGATGCAAAGCAGGTAAGTCAGAATAGGGAGATCCGCGGGGGATTTAAATATCCCCCGCGGATTTAAATTAACATGTCCGCCGCTTTTTTTCCGGCTTGGAAATCAAGTTAGTAGATGATTCTGGTCCTAGTCACTTCATAGCAAGCTGACCCAAGGATGAGGAGATCCTCCAGAACTCGGATGGCCTTTATGCCAATGGAACAAGAATGTATTACTTTGCGTGTAGATAACACAAGGCTAAGTGTAGCACCCAGATAAAGCTCACCCTCTTCCCCATGTACATAAAGAAGATTGCAAAGCTGGGTAGGGACACAGCTTTGGGGTATCAGTTCTGTCAATAAAAATCACAGGAAATAGAAGCAACAACAGACATGTGCTGACTGATCAGTGAAAACACATAACACCTCACCAAACTTTTCAGCAGCAAATCTTCTGGTAACAGAATTGCCACAGTAGATTCCTTTGAAATCAAAGAATGAGAAAAATTATTTTGACAAAAGGAGAAGTGGGGTTCCCTGACGGGCATAACTGATTTAAAGAAGCAAAGAAATTACAGGCAGAACAGCAAGATTAATATTTGATAATTAATACTATATATTACTCCATAAAAGAGAGGCTGCATTTTTTAATAATTTAAAACTATGCTGAACAGAGCCCAGAGAAGTAAGCTCTATGGCTGCTATACTCAAACTAATACTGTTCTGTACATAGAATCACAGAATAATAGAATATTAGAAATGGAAGGGATCTGGAGAGATGGCAGGACCAAGCACTGTCTAGATCATCCCTGATAGGTGTCTGTCCAACCTGCTCTTAACTAACTCCAGTGATGGAGATTTCACAATCTCCATAGATAATTTATTCCAGTGTTTAACCACCCCAACAGTTAGGAAATTTTTCCTAATGTCCAGCCTAAACACCCCTTGCTGCAATTTAAGCCCGTTGCTTCTTGTCATGGAGTCATAGAATCATAGGGTAGGAAGAGACCTAAGGGGTCATTAAGTCCAAGCCCCTGCCCAAAGCAGAGCGAACCCCAACTAAATCAACCCAGCTAGGGCTTTGTCAAGCGGAGATTTAAAAACCTCTAGGGATGGAGATTCCACCACCTCCCTCGGTAACCCATTCCAGTGCCTCACCACCCTCCTAGGGAAAGAGATTTTCCTAATATCCAACCTAGACCTCTCCCACCGCAATTTGAACCCATTGAGCCTTGTTCTGCCATCCATCACTACTGAGAACAGCCTCGCTCCATCCTCTTTGGAACCTCCAAAGGGATGGCTCAGTGGTTTGAACATTGGCCTGGTAAATGCAGGAGTTGTAAATTCAATCCTTTCAGAGGCCATTTGGGGCAAAAATTTGTCAGGGATGGTACTTGGTCCTGCTGTGAAGGCAGGGGACTGGACTCAACGACCTTTCAAGGTCCCTTCCAGTTCTAGGAGATAGGCAATCTCCCTTCAGGAAGTTGAAGGTTGCTATCAACTCACTCTGCTCTTCTGCAGACTAAACAAGCCCAAATACATCAGCCTATCCTCGTAGGTCATTTGCTCCAGCCCCCTAATAAACTTTCATTTCCTTCTGCTGGACCCTCTCCAATGTGTCCACATCCTTTCTGTAAAGGGGGCCCCAGAATTGGACTCAAAACTCCAGATGTGGTCTCACCACTGACAAATAAAGAGGAATAATTGCTTCTCTAGATCCGCTGGCAATGCTCCTCCTAATGCACCGCAATATGCCATTAGCCTTCTTGGCTACAAGGGCACACTGTTGTCAGAGGCCAAGGAGAACATTTTTTCTCCCTCATTCTTGTAACACACAAAATCACCACAAAATCAGATGAGGATTGAAGGTACTCCGCCAGGTTTATTGCCAAATGGAATATGATAATAGTTGTCAGTGGACAGACTTGCCACTGCACCACTATGCATATGTACCCCCTGTCAATGGACTCAGCTTAGACTATACTATGGATTCCAGTATTGCCTCCTTGGCTGGACAAAGATCGCACTTTTACACCCAAGTACAAACAAGTTACATGTCCTCATTGCCAACCTCTGATGTTACCTAGATCCACCCATTACCTTATACATGGGGGTTTGATAACTATCTATCATGCTGTCAGTTTCGACTCTGTCCTGAACCCAGGCCGGTAAGTTAGAGGAGTAGCTCTAATTAGGAGCTTTAATTCAAACTACCTAGCCCGTGCCGCGTGTAGCCACAGGCAGAGAGTTCAAACTACCGGGCATTTTAAAATGGCGGCGCCTGGGAACATGCAAATAAAGCCCAGGATACTTTAATCCCAGGCTTCATTTGCAAGTTCGAATGATTACATTAGCCACCCTAGTTCGAACTAGGGTGGCTAGTGTACACATACTCTCAGGTAAGAGTGTTCTGTTATATCAGCCCTGTTCTTGCCAAGTTTGGTCAGCAGGGGCCTGCCTCTTGCTCACAGCTTAACTCTACTTTATATTAGCAAAGTCTTAACCATTGCTGTCTAGGCCTCAGGCCTCATACCCAGCCTGTGATACACGAGCTTATGTTTAGAGCCTCACCTTACTAGGATTACCAGGCAGTCTCACACCTTGCTTAATGTGATGGGGGAGGTTTCTGGTTACAGTGCTCCATTTTTTACCTATTTTGTGACTTTATATCTTTTGGGACTACATCTCCTCCTGTTGCCTGCAGCTCCTTCTGCTGTACTGATCACCATAGTTTTGGTTCTGTTCTGGTGGCTGTTTGCTGACATGCTGATTTCAGTGTTTTATATTACACAAATTTGATCATAGCTGAGTTGACATCAAAGAAAATCTCAACAAGGAAAGGCATGAAGCAGCAACACGGGGTTCGATACAATTATTTTTTAAAGTAGTGAGAAAACATTTGTAAATGCTAACAACTAGCAAGAGTGACTACCTGAAAGGCACAGAGAGGTAGCCATGTTAGTTTGAGCTTGGTAAAACAAAAAAGCAGTTGTGTAGCATTAAAGACTAACAAAATAGTTTATTAGGTGGTGAGCTCTCGAAAGCAGTGTTACCAGGTAAAACAGTATTTTTCAAAGTGGTCTGTGAAGCCACTTTGAGAAACCTGCTAACTGGCTGTTCCGCTGTGTTTATTTACCACCTCTGCAGCCTCATGGCTGCCACTGGCTCCAGTTCTCCATTTGCAGACAAAGGGAGCTGTGGAAAGCAGCGGCCCAGCCCATGCCACTTCCCGTGGTTTCCCTTGGCTGCAAATAGCAAACTGGAGCCAGTGGGAGCCATGAGGCTCTGTGACTGCGGAGCCAGTAAATAAACACACCGGAGCGGTCAGTTAGCAGGTTAGAGGATCACTTTGTCTAGGTCTATAATATAGCCCTTTTTTGGGAAAAAAAACTACTCAAATTGCACTCCTTAATTTGCATAGCTTTTTCTGATTGCTTTACTGGAAGGGGCTTTTCCACAGTTTAGCCCTGTCTAGATGGGGCAAAATGGCAGAAAAGCTTCTTCTTTTGGAGGAGCCCTTATTCCTCATAGAATGAGGTACATAGGGCTCCCCGAAAGAGCATGTTTGCCCTTCTGCAAAAAAAAAAAAAAAATAAAAAAAAGCATTCCCTGCATGAGGTAGAGTGTTTCCGGGATACGTCCAGAATCCCAGAAAAAACCAGCAGTAGATGTACCCTTTGAGAAACACTGATGTACAAATTCCTTGTCCACCACTTGGTGGTGCTCTTCATCTACCCTAAGATACCAGATTTGTGTCAGTAATAGAACTAGCGACCGCAGGACAATTCTGTTCTGCCACCACTTTGGAGCTTTCAAAATTCATTTTTGTTCTTCACTGGAATGAGAACAAAATGTTCAAATATATCTGTGTAATGGAATTGTGCCCAAACTGTCCTTTTTCTATTAAAAAAGATCCTGTTCTCCATGTAGGTCTCTCTCTCTTTGCCTGTGTCTTAGTTCCTGGATGTGATTACTGCTAAAGTCAATCTATCAGACCTAACTTTAATTTCACTAGCTCAGATAGTGGAACAATGAAGCCACGACAATGCAATTTTAAGAAGAGACTGGACAAACCCACTCAGAACCTTGGGCTACACTCACAGGCTCAGCATGTGCTGAAGCTTGTTTGCTCTTCCAGGCCCACGACCAGCAAAATTAAGTTTAGCTAGTGTGGGCCAGCTCCAGCTTCAAACACGTGCTGGCTATGTCTACACCACACATTGTTGCGCAATAAGATATGCAAATGAGGCATAGGGATGAATATCGCCACACCTCATTTGCCACTAATGAGCTGCCATTTTTGAGGCATGGGCTTTTGTGCAAGAAGGAGCTGTCTAGACTGTTCCTTCTTGTGCAAAAAAACCCTCTTGCACAGAGCCGTTCTTCCTGAAAATAAGCGGCGGAATGACTGTGTCCTCCATGTTTCTGGAGTGTTTCACCTGTGGTAGAACTTTTAGTTGCTCCATTCTTTCTCTTGGGTTACTTTTGAAATTTCTGTTTTCTCTTTGTACTGTGTGGTGTTCAGTGATCAGTCTGGGCTTGCGGTATTTCAGAGAGAAGCCCTTTATCCAATAGTGTAGTTTCTTAACTATTTTTGCCTAAGAGACTATGGATTTCTGCAGCACAGCTCCACCATACAGTCTGTCTCAGACACTAATCCACTTAACCGTACATTTCCCAGTACCACACACTTTTCCTAGGGTCACAGCCAGAGACAATCAACCCTCAACAGAAGTGACACCCTGTGTCTATGGAAAACATAAATAGACTCCACCCACTAGTACCTAGAAGCAATTTAATCCCAGGCTGGGAGCTACCCACTACTCACTGAGACAGAAATGGGGATGAGCCTAGTGTGGTGTGCAGCCATGTATCTCTTAGGATCAAGTAAGTCATTGGCTGGGGAAAAAATCCTTGTCTTAGCATTTGCTGGATTCAGATATAAATGTTTTCCTCTGAGCTGCTTGTTTCATTGTGCAAGTCCTCTGTGTTTTGTGTCTTCCCCCACAGGCCAAACAGATGCTAAAATTACTCAAACATCAAGCCTGGTGTTGGAGAGAGGACAAACTGCCTATCTCAGATGTCAGCAAACCTATCAACATAACAGCATGTTCTGGTATCGGCAGGATACAGGGCAGGGACTGCAGCTGCTCTTTTACTTCAACTATAAAAAAGAAATAGACAAAGGTGAAAATTTGACTCGCTTCCAGGCTGACCAGCCACAGGATGATCTCTTTCGCTTGAACATCTCATCTGTGCAGGTAGAGGACTCAGCTGTGTATTTCTGCGCCAGCAAGGCTGACACGGCACTTCAGAGTTACCTCTGCCCTCTACAAAAACCTCTTCCTGTTCTTTGTCTCTATAGCCCTAGAACATAGAGTGGGACAAAAAATGAGGAGTAACGTTAGTTCGAACCAAAGGGTTTGATTCGAACTAATGCGTCCTGGAGCACACTTCCTGATTCGAATCAGCTGTTGAGCGGAATAACGCACGGGTGAGATTATGCTAATGAAGAGCAGGATATTTAAATCCCTGCTTCATTAGCAATTTTGGTCGGCTACAGTTGCATCCCTAACTTGAACTAGGGAGCAAGTGTAGACGTATCCTATAGATATAGAAAGATTGAAAAAGAAGGAAAAGCAATTATAGCATTTGAAATATAAAGTGCTTACCCCCTCCCCTCAATTTTGGAGAAAAGAGAAGTTAGTGGAGATGGGCTGGAGCTGTTCTTGAGGGTGTTGTTAAAATCCAGTCCTGTTGGAAGATAAAACATGACAAACACACAAAAGTGGGGGCAGCAAAGATAGAAAATGCTGCTTCTGACTTTGGTGTTGACTCCTTGAAACTTTGCTACTGGGGAAACACAGGCATGGCTCAACGTCTCACCTGACACCTCCAGACTTGGCAAACTTGTGCCATTCTCAGGCTTTTTATGGCATTGTTGCTGCCTTTCTGATCACAGGCTTATACAGCAGTGTTGCAAAAAGAGAGAGAAAATAAATGAGCTAGGGGAGGAAAAGGGTACAAAAAGGGAGGAGGATAATCTGATCTCATATTACTGGAAATGTTTGAGATTTGTCTAAAACCACTGGAGGTGATAATGTTTTCTGGGTCCCTCTCTTTGGCTCAGTCTTGTCAGGGCATTTCTCCAGATCAGGATGACAAAAGTCAGGGTTTTGTCTACGCTACAAGCTTGTCATTAGCACATTTTCTGTGGATACTTTTTGTGCAATGGGTTTTTGTGCAAAAAGAAGCAGTGTAGCCGCTTCTATTTGCACAACCCCCCCCTTTTGCTCAAGATCACAAAAGGATTTTTTGGCACAAAATGAAAGCAGCTACACTGCTTCTTATTGTGCAAAAACTCCTTCCGCAAAAAGCATTGGCAGAAAATATGCTTATGACATTGTGACTCGTGCTAATGAGTCCATCATTAGCATACTCTCTGCCGCAAAAACCTTGTAGTGCAAATATAGCCCTAGAGTGTTATAGTGAATCCTGGGATTTCAAAAGATTGTAGGGGTAACAGCCATGATGGTGTAGCTCCTGTTCCTCCATCCTTCAGTCAGCTAGCATCCATACTTGTTCACATTTTCCTCCTAAAATTACTTTTAAGAAATCCAAAGGACGGGATAGGTGGAACAGTCAGTGCTCTTGTTATTTGGTTGACTAATTCAGCCTAATTTTCCACACACTAACTTTGATTTGCTGCTTTTTCATCCCATACATCTTCTGTTTGACAGGCATGATTTAAACATAGTCTCCAGATTCATGTCAGAAGGCCTTTTAGTTTGGACTGATTTAGTCCCTCTGGCTTCCATTTGCACTTTTTCTATCAACATACATTGTTAAAGGTTACAGTGATAACTTTACAAACTTGTTTTTACTTTCCAACAGTACAGGTTCACAAAGTGGGGTAGGCCTTCTAGTCCCCCGTTATTACTGCTGACCCTTGCTCCTGAACTCACTACACACATATGAGTGCAGACTGGAAATCAAGTCTTCCCAAACTCAAGATTTCTTCCTTGTTATATAAAGCAGCAGTTCTAGGCTATATTCTACACTGGCAATTGAGTGACAAAACTTATTGTTCAGAGGTGCTAACCCTCCCCCCAAGACAAAAGTTTTGCCACAGAAAATGCTAGTGTAAACAACATCTTGTCAGCGTGAGCATTCTTCTATCACCAACCTTAACCATGCTTGTTGAAGGTGGAAGTATTCTGTCAGCAAAAGTGCTGACAAAATGCATTTACATGGACTTTTAGTGGCATGGTTGGCTGTGTGGAGACCACCACATTGCTATTTCTATGGAGAAAAGACAAAGCCCCAGTTATAAAGGTAATGATGGAAATTTACTTAGATGCAAATAACTCCTCCACTATAATCAGTCCAGTGAGGGAGAGCAATAATCCACAAACAGACATACATAAATCTGCCTATAAAACTGCATTATGCAAATGTGAAATGTTTCTTTAACATCAAACTACAGGGGCTTGAGAAGGAGTTACTAGCCTGAACTCAGTCCATATGCTGTAGAAGAGCATTTATCTGGCAGCATTACAGTCCCCTCTTCCCACTGAAGTATGGAGTTAGAAATTCAGCAACAACTGCAAAGCTACATCTACTCTACACTCCTTTTTTGGTAAAGGGTGTCGTACCTCGGTATTTTCGTACCTCGGTACCTTCGGTGGTCTGGACTGTCAGTGTCAGCGTCGTCTGGTCAGGGTTGTCCTGGCGCGCTCCTGACAGGACCTCTACTCCGTTGTTAAACTTTCGGCTGCGTGCGTAACAATCGGTACTCCCTTTATCTAGAGTGTTAGACCCTGTGCACTTGGGTCAACACAAGAGATCTCTGAGAGGCCCCAGAAACAACAGATGCAGGCAAGGTTTGAAATCAATCGAGCAGGTTTATTGTCAAATGCGAAGCTCTACCAGTTGGTAACAGAGATCAGGACAATGTTACACCACTGGGCACTATGGCCCGCATTGACAAGGTACCAACACCGGGCAGGCCTATTGCCATATAACAGATATTAACAGCAGTTAGTCAAAGTTAAGCTACTGTGCACTCTGTAAGTTTAGGCAATGACACCTGCCGTTCAGGCACCTAGTGCGCCCCCCCTCCCCCCAGGTCGGCTGGAGAGCACCCTCTGTGGTGTCCTTTTATAGACAGGTACAAACAACTTACATCATTTCTTTATGTACCAGGTTACCACCCTCTGTTGCCTAGTTACCACCCCTTACCTTACGGAAGGGGGGTTTACTTACTATCCTTCATGCTGTCAATTTCGACCCAGTCCTGAACCTAGGTCGGTATGTGCATTAGTTTTTAGGGAGTTTTTGTACCAAGACATTTCTTATTAAGATGTTCCATTACTCCCCTTTGGCTTACAGTCTGTACCCAGTACCTCCCTGTGTCCTTCCATGCTCGACCTAACTTATACAATCGCACAGTTATCAATAGGGCCTCTTTCTTGACTCCTGTAACTGAACCAAAGTCTTGCTCACTAGATTGCAGGTCTGTTGCTGTTTTCATGTTACAGGCCTCTGTTTAGGCCTGCTGACTCCATGTTACTGACCCTCAATTTACTACAAAGGGATGTGAATTAGGCTTGTCGATATTGCAAATGAAGCCAGTATTTGAATTTCCCACGCTTCATTTACGTAATGGCAGATTCTACTTTTTTTTTTTTTTTTTGGAACGGGGCTTTTTCGGAAGAAAAAAAAATCAGCAGTTTAGATGGGGCATTTTCATCAGAAATGCCCCATTTCAAAAGATCCTGTATTCCTCATTTTTGGAAGTACAGGATCTTTCAAAACGAGGCATTTTTGTTGAAAATGCCCCGTGTAAACTGCCGGGCTTTTTTTAAAAAAAAACCTGTTTAGAAAAAAAGCGGCAGCCACCATTACGCAAATGAAGCGTGGGAAATTCAAATCCCAGCTTCATTTGTAATATCGACGTGCCTAATTAACATCTCTTTAACAAAAAGGGGATGTAGTCTAGACACAGCCCAAAATATACAGTGTAAAGATCTATTTCTATTCTCTATGGGTATGTCTATACTACAGAGTTATTTCAAAATATCTTATTTCAAAATAGTTAATTTGAAATAAATTATTTCAAAATAATGTGTCTACACATAAAATGCATTTCAAAATAGAATTTTGCTATTTTGAAATAGCACATCTACAATGATTGGATGCTGAATCACATTTAAGGGCAGCTGAAATCGGTTCTAGCAGGTCATCAGGTCAGTAGTTGCTTTGTGTGGCTTATGCTTAAAGGGACCCCCCTGGACAACCGGTTATCAGATTTTCATGCTTGCTTGCCTACCTCGCTGAAGGACAGCAAAGCATTTTTCTGTCTGTCTGCTTTGGTTGCCCTGACTCGGGACACCACAGCACTCAGCACCATGGCGCCAGAGCTGCCTCTAAGCACTCTGGTGCTCATTTTCAATGTCTTGCTGCAAGCCTGGCAGCAAGCACTGAAGACTGCCTGGCACCATCTGACCCAACCCCCAGGTCCTCTTCTGGACCCCCCTGGGAGATGGGAAGGAGCAGCGGCTGGATGCCAGCATGCCCTGCCACATCTGGCACCTGGACACCAGTAGCGAATGGTGGGACCACATCATCCTGGAGCACTGGGGAGACCAACAATGGACCCAGAACTTCAGAATGAAGAAGGACATCTTCCTCATGCTCTGTGAGTGGCTCACCTCTGCTCTGCAGCGATGGGACACGCACATGAAGCCCGCCATTCCCCTCCACAAGCATGTGGCCATTGCCCTATGGAAGCTCTTCACACCGGATAGCTACCAATCCGTGGGGAACCAGTTTGGCACGGGGAGATCCACCGTCGGAGCAGTGCTCATGCAGGTATTGCAGTCTCCGGCCACTGTGCCAGAGGATGGTACAAGGAGGGGATGGGCTGCCCTAGGGAAAAGGGGGGGAGGTAGTGCACGTCCCCTCCATGGGAGGGTTTGGTCTGTCCCAGATGCACTACAGACTGCCCACGGGGCCAGGATTGCAGGGGGGGTTGCTTCTGGGGAAGGGGCACAGGGCAGTGGCAGGGAAAGCACTCTAAGCCACCAAGGCACCCCAGTGACTCTCAGTGGTTTTGTGTCTCTCTGCAGGTGGTCAAGGCCATCAACAGAGTGCTATTCCACAGAGTCATCCGCTTCACCGATGTGGATTCGGTCATTGAGGGGTTTGGCGCCCTGGAATTCCCCAACTGGGGTGGGGGGAGCAATCAATGGGGCACACATCCTCATCCATGCCCTGGAACACGAGGCCTTCCTCTACATTAACAGGAAGGGGTACTTCTCCGTGATCCTGCAGGCTGTGTCTTCCCCGAGCACCACATTAGAGTTGGGGACATGGACATGCCAGTATACCTGGTGGGAGATGCAGCCTATCCACCAGGCATGGCATGGCATATGCACAGGTTGCTGCATGATCTGTGGTCAGCAAGGCCTACACGCACAGTCCCTGGGCTCCCTCTCCCCCCATTCCCGCCCTGCATAACTGGACAGTGATGATACTCACATGTCAAGGCCTCCCCAGCCTTGGAAGACAGTGGTGATATTGCTGCTGTATGCCTCGGGGGTCCAGGGTGAGTGTCACACTCCCTCCAGGCTCCTGTGACTCCTGGTCATCCTCCTGCTCCATGCCCTGGTCAGGGCCCTGTGCCTCTGGGTCAATGACCACCTGGGGGACATGGACTGTTCGGGCTCCCAAGATGCAGTCCAGGGCCTTAAAGTATGGGAAGGAGTCTGGGTCTGTCCCTGGTTGGGAGCTGCCACCTGTTGTCCAGGCAGATGTCTGCCTCAGCTCTTTTATCTTCATGTGCACCTGCTCCTGGGTGCGCATGTGGCCTTTGGTGGCCAGGCTGTCAGCCATCCGCCTGTAGATGGCCATGTTCCTGCATCTAGTGCAGAGATCATGGACGTTGGAGGATTTTCCAGTAGATAGTCAAAGAAGTCTGCTTAGGGTTCCCATTTCCCTTTGTGCAATGAACATGACATGGACCCCATCTTAGAAGGATTCCTCAGGAAATCTAAACATTACTTGGGAAAAGACTGAGATTAAAAATAGAAGATTCCTGAATGTATGGGAAAACCCGGACATTGGTGCCTATTAAAAAGGTCATTTACTGATTCTGGTATGCTTGTCGGAATCAGTCAGTGCACTTGACATTTCTCATGTCGGGTCTGCTTATACTCTAACTGAAGATAAATACCAAATTATCAATGGTACAGCTGACTTTCTGATCCCTAGGTGGATGAAAGTAAATATATTGTCCTGCGTACCTTCCTTCACACACACCCATTATAACTGTTCCTCTCTAAATTGTACTCAGCGCTCTCCTGGACCTAGCAACAAGTCTCTCTGTTTATGCTCTTATCCTAATGGTCCAACCCTACCCATCGGACCGGTAGGATGGAGTCTGTGGAACCAACCCTTATTTAGAGTGTACTGAGTGTGCGGTAACAAAGCATATTTGACCCTTCCTCCTTCATGGAGTGGATTCTGCTACTTGTCCTAATTGAAGCCACCTGTTGTTTACGGCCCTCATCTCCCCACTGCAAAGATTAGGAATATGAGGGACACTGAGACAGATGCTAAAGAATCTCACCCTCTTACTTAGCGGGCTGTGAATGATTGGACAGGTGTTTGTGCAGCATTTCCCAATGCTTGTGGAGGGGAAGGAGTAATAGGAGAAGGAGTAATAAGGCTTCAAGGAATTTTGGAAATAATGGCTAATACCACTGCTAATGCTTTAACTGATCTGGCTATCGAGCAGAGAAAGTTCCGGCAGATGGTTTTCCAGAATCGCTTAGCACTAGATAGTCTGTTAGCCTCTCAAGGAGGAACATGTGCCTTAATTGGACAAGAGTGTTGTGTGTATATTCCTGATGTTTATAATGCCACTTAGGACAGAGTGCACCATCTTATGCAAGTAGCAAAAGACCATAGAGGAAAGAAAGGGGATTCCTGGTGGAGCAACCTATTTAGCTGGTTTCCAAATGTCGGTGGTTGGCTCCATAACTTACTTCGTAGCCCTGTCATTATTATTTGTGGCTTGGTAGTTCTCTATGTCCTAATTCGTTGTGGATGTTGGATAGGCACTAAGGCGTGCTCCACCAAGCAGTAAATTGTTACAATGTGTCCCAAGAGTCCCTTCACGGTACTCTAGGGACAAAGGGGGGACTGTTAGGCCCTAGAAAATTAGGCTTAGTGCAGTTATGTTAAAGCAGATGTAACAAAGGTTTCTGGGTAGTCCCTGGACAGAACTGGAGACAGGTTCAAGCAGAGATGCACCCTACACGCTTGCTCAAGTTGCAAAATGAGATAAGTAAGAAGCTGCATTTTTGTACCTGCTGTGATGAGGAACAGTTTGTTTTGAGAACTGATAAGGAGACTCCCTGTTTCTGCTCTCCTGAGTTGTTCCAAACTCCCTGTTTATGTTCTCCTTTGGCCGTAACAAACTGTCTCCTTGCTGCCCAGTACCTGTCTTTTGGGCGGATAAGAAATTGCTGATGCATTATGAATTGCTTAAGGCCATGATGTATAGTTGGCCAGGTGTGCATGGATACTAAAGTTTCTAACCGATAAAGGAGGGTGGGTTGCTTGGGCAAATAGTCTATGTCGCGACGGAACTGTCTATATAAGCCTACCTGTTAATGAAATCGTGGCTGGTTCTCTTTGGAGATGGGCCGCTCTCTATTGTTGTGTGCACCATTCAATAAAGAGCTTGTGATTGGATCTTGCTGGTGTTGCCTGTCTCTTTGCGGTCAGACAACGAACAGAGGCCGTCCGGGTTCGAGTCCCCGACACTTTGGAATCAAGCCCTGGTTTTCTTCTGCCTTTGGTGCAGGTTCTGTGCCCATGTTGCAGACAGGGATGCTCCGCACAGACACACTATGTGCTGCCTCTGGGAGAAGATAAAATCCAATGTTCCTGTATCCTGAGAGGTGTTCGGAGGCTTGTGAAAGGGCAAACAGCATCTGAGGTACTGTGAACTAACCTTAAAGGCAGATGGCTGCTGTGTTTGCCAATACAATCATGACATTAAGATATTGTGAATAATATTTAGCTCTGATCTAGCACTTTTTATTGGTAAGATCTTGGAGTGCTTTACAAAGGAAATTGATGTAATTATTCTCATTGAACAGATGGAGAAGCTAGGGTAGAGGCAGGTGAAGGTGCTTGAGAAAGGTAACATCATAGGCCGGGGCAAGAATAGTGCCAAGTCCTGCTGAGCCTCAGATTTACTTTAACTGTGATGCAGTGGCTCAATGCAGGCACTTGATTTTGGGGGCTGCAGATCAGCTCTCTGACCAGCAGCTGCAGAAGTCAATGGTGACTGGAGTAGGGTCACATTTTTCCCATCCCAAATATCTTTTAATCAAAACATAAGTATTTTCAATAGGAAAATGTTAATTCCAGTGAAAACTTTCAATTTTCCCACAGGCAATGTCAAATTTAAAATTTGACTGAACATACCATTGCATTGGCTTTTTGGGTAAATGAAATAACATTTTAAGTCAAAACCTCAATTTGAAACAAGAATTTCATTTTGTTTGGACTTAAATGTCTCCTCTCTTTTTAAAACTAAAAAAACCCTGAAGTGAAATGTCATTTTAACTCAAAACTAAATGAAAATCGTAATTTTCTCTATATTTTGGGGGAAAATATACATTTCATCGTGAGTCAGTTCAAAACTGTCAGTAGGCAAACAGAATTTTTTAATAGAAAAAACTGAACAAAGTGATTTCATTTTGGGTTGTTTTTTTTTCAGAAAAAATATTGGTTTTCTGAATACCTTTATTGGTGAGACAAGGTAAATTATTATCTGGGTTTACAAATGCCTTAACTCCAGTCAATGGCATTTCTATATCTGTGTGTCTGTCTGTAAGAAGATAACTTTTGAATGTCACATTCTCAGAGAAAGCTATAGTCTTCAATGGCCAGAATCCTTTCGATTTTGGTGAAAGTTGGAAAACCCTAAAGGGGAAAATGTGGGATATATGAATCTGTAGGGGTCAGCTCTTTAAATTCCCATAGACTCTAGCACCGCTGCAATTGCCTATAGATGAAACAACTGGTTGATCCACAGTTCAATACTCCAGCATAACAATAGTCTATCTTCTCTTCGCAACAGTTTATTATGTTGATACCCTGAATGACCAATCTCTAATACAAAAAGAAGAATGGTGGTGGTGGGGAAAAAGATATGGGAGAAGAAGGACATAGGTGTGTGAATAGTCCCTGATATGGAGGTGAGGTGGAAGTGAGGGATTAGATACACAGACCCTTGAGGGCAGGAACTGGGTTACTCTAATATGGAAGACGGGCATACAGAGCACCCAGCAAGGGGTAAGGTGGAAATAAGTGTTATCACAAAGCCCCTGCCTCTGGGGCAAGAAGGGAATGCAGGGCCCACAGGGCCCATGCCATAGCAGTGCAGTATGAAGTACTGTGGAATGGGTGGAGGGGTGAATGTGGGAGCATGCTGAACTCCTATGTAACAGATGGGCACAGGAAAATGGGGAGTAAGGTGCACACAGGGTTTCTGGAATAGGAAAGAGTATGTGGGGCTCTGGAAAGGGGAAGGGGACCACACAGAGCACCTGGCATGGGGGAAAGGTGGGAACAGGTGGAGAAGATTGGTGGACCCTGGTATGGGGGGAGGGAGAATGAGAAAGATAGCAGAAAGAGAGAGATGGGGGCACAGAGAGAGAGTCTCTGCCATGAGGGGAGAATGTGAGACACACATTTCTGGGAAGGAGGAGATTGGAAGAACTTGGTGTCATGTAGCGTGGGAGACTCACCGGGCCCTGCACCCCCATCCACAGACAGACATGACTTTCAGCCAGCAGATAGAACAGAAGGTTTATTGGTTCACAGAGATACAGCCTAGCTCAGAATCATAGAATCATAGATTCTATGATCCTGAGTATTATGATAATTAATACCTGAACCACAAGCAGTCAGTACTATTCCTCTCACGGAGAAAGGGTTCTGTTCCCCACTTCCTACTCTATACCCCTTCTCATTCTAAAACCAGCAGAGACTGAGCCCTTCCCCCAGGCCCTAGTCCCTAGCATGCAGTCAGCCCCACCCGACTTTGTTCCCCTTCCCTGGCAAAGGTGTTATCTTCTATCATCCAGTCCTCAGGTGCTTTTTGTGCAAGAGGTTTTTGCACAAAAATAAGCAGTGTAGACGTGTCTGTTTTGCACAAAAAAATCCTTTTGCGCAAGATCCCTTATGCCTCAAAAAAGGAGGTATACAGGATCTTGTGCAAAAGTGGGTTTTTTGCACAAACCAGACCTGTCTACTCTGCTTGTTTTTGTGCAAAAACCACTTGCACAAAAAGCATCTGCAGACAATATTCAAATAACAGTGCAACAAATGTTATTGAGCGCTTCATTAGCATACTCTCTGCCAGCAAAAGGATGCAGTGTAGATATAGTCTAGGAGATGGAATACACTTCTTCAGTGTGAGTCATGCTCCTTCCCCCTACATAGTGGCATAGTTCTGAGTGCCCAGGGAAACCGAGGCACACACACAGGAACATAGTCCATCCAGAATGGCACAGAACAGTAGAATCACACACATCCTAACAAAGCAAAAAGAGTGACTAGTGACTTTCAGTGACTACAAGAGTGAATACAGACCCCACTAAGTCACCCTTGGTGTGAGGAAAAGGGAGCACAGAGCGTCCCCAACATGGGAAATGCGGGGAGCTTGGGACACATAGTGCTCCTGGCAAGGGGAAGAAGGAAGAAATGGGGCACACAGAACTCTGGCATGGAAGTGAGTGGATGGCATGAAGAAAATAGGAATGGGTGTGCACACAGAGCTCCTGCCATGGGGAAATGAAAGGCAGTGGGAATGGGAGTACAGCTAGAGGGGGGCCTTGAAATGAGGGAAAGGGGGTGACATAGAGCCCTGGCAGGAGGATATAAGTGGGAACAGGGAGGAATTGCAGTGGGGCACATAGAACAGCCAGCAAAGGGAGACTGGTGGGCCCTAGTGTGTGGGGATGGGGAAATACAGGCACAGACAGAGTCGCTTGCATAGGGGAGGAGGAAGGGTGATCATGGTATTGGAGCCCTGGCATGGGTGTGACTGGAGGGAGTGGAACCCAGGGAGTTTGGGGATGGGGTGGAATGGATAGATGCAAAGAAGATTGTGAGTCACCTTGTTTCCATCTTGCTTCCATGTAGGAATCATGCCCTAACACCACCAGTCTTTCAACCCCTCTCCTCTGAATCATATCAGCCTTGCAAGTTAAGAATAGGGACATGCCAGGCCCCTGAGTTCCTGGAACCTGAGTCCCTTATAAATGACACCAGCCCTTGACACCGGCTACTCACAGAAATTCCAGCTCTTTTGCCCCCAAAGGAGCAGTGTGCTTCAGTTTATTAGTGTTACCCTAACCCGCTGCTTCAGTAAACCACACAGCGTTTGTAAGGAAAAAGATGTATTTAAGAAATAATATTGATTCAATAAGAATCAAGAAAGCAAGAGAGAGTAGCAAAATCAATGATTATAATACAAAAGAAACAATAAAATGGGAGCTGGGGCCTGTACTTACCTTTCCCAGCTAATAAAATAGATTTCCCCCAAAGTTCAGCCTGTTGCCAAGCTGGCTGGTTTCACAGCAACCAGGATCCAATTTTTCATGAAAACATTCTTGCTCCTCGAGATGTCTTCTCAGTGAGAGGATTCAGAGTGCCTCTCCCCACTCTGTGCTCTACCAGAACTGTCCTTTGGCTGCATTGACAGTCAGGATGATCCCTTGTCTGTTGTAATTTTTCTATTTTACCTCCAACAGGTTTTGGTCCATTTGTCTCTGGTGCCTTGACAGTCTTGGGGTGGAGTCAGGTAGACAACTGGGCATTGTGTTATCTCCAATTGGCCATCAGCAAGATGCCTGGTGACTAACTTCTACTCCAAGTCCCTACAACCTATTTTCAATTAAATTATATTATTCCTTAAATATTACCCATAAATGCATCATCCCACAAGTCATGAGCTTGCTGTAGATATCTTACATGAGGCTCTTTAAAGGTAAATATATTGAAGATGCATGTTAGGCATAGTGGGTTTATCAGGTCTGAAGTGAGAATCCTTTGAAAAGGAAGAGGATCTTTTGCCCCAGAGCCTCTGTGTCATAGACTTAACTATTGGAGCCTTGGGGTGGCTATAGAGTCTCCTTAGGGTTGCCAGGTGTCCAGTATTGACCTGGACAGTCTGGTATTTTCTCCTCCTGTCCGATAAGAAAATTCAGAAAATACTGGACACCTAAAATGTCTGTTATTTTCCCTGCCAGGAGGCAAAAATACCACACACCTGGCAACTCTACAAAACACTCAGCAATTGGGACCAGCCCCCGGAACCCTAATCCTGGACCCCATGTTTATCTGGTTCCGCAGGGAAGCTGCCTTCTGGCTCGATCAATAAAACAAGATGGCCGCCTACAAAAAGCCTAAAGACCTGAAGCTAGGGGAAGCAATGCCTTCCTTGGGTCTTAGTGCTCAACCTCTCCCCTCTTCCTATCCCTATTCTGACTTTGCACGCACTTAAAAGGGCCATGCTGTTTCCTTTTATTTTATTTTATTGCTTAATAACTCTCGGGGTCCTTTTTTTTTTAGCTCACCAACTTTAGTCTCCCCCTTTTTCTTTCCCTCTCAACAGAATTTTTTCCCTGGTGGTTTTTTTTGGGAGGGGGGGGGGTATTTGGTATTTTTGGTTAAACCACCTGGCAACCCTATTCTCCTTCCCCCCAATCAAAAAAAAAATTAGTAATTGACTAAAGAAAACACTGCATTTGGATCAGAAGCTTGTTTTATCCCTATTAAAAGTGGGCAGATTTAGGCACAATAAAGAACTACATTAAAGTGACATTCAGCTGCAGTTATTATGCTTTTATCTACTACGTTAAATGCTATGTGTGCCCCAGAACATAAAGAGGGACAAGGCATGTTCTCTGTGTGCTGCCAAGAGGCAAAGGGAATGTGTGGAATGTCAAAAAGCTACACCTTTCACTGGGGGAGTGATCTGGGATATTCACTATACACTCCTGCCACAAACACAATTAGTAGTGTAAAAATAATCCACTTTGGCCTTTGTGGAGTACTGAGAATCTCAAAACACTTTTCTAGTTTTCCAACACAATGGCATATATCGTGGAGTCCGGATTTTCCGTCACTCGGTAATCCGACACTCCGCTTTATCCGACCCTGCAACTCCCAGGGACTTTGTCCCCAGGAGCTGCAGGGTCGAATACATCACGGGCCAGAAGAACAGCCCTGCTAGCTGCCCTGTCTCTCCAAGAGAGCAACGGGACAGCTGCTGCCGCTCCTGCTGGGGCCACTTTGTCCCTGGCAGGAGAGGCAGCAGAAGCTCCAAGAGAGCAACAGGACAGCTGATGCCACTCCTGCCGGGGAAGAAGCGGCCACGGCAGGAGCGGCATCAGCTGCCACATTGCTCTCTACAGTAGAGTCTCTATCATCCAACATATTCGGTAATCCGAGCATGTGTCAGTCCCATTTAGGTCAGATGACAGGGACTCTACTGTACCTGCAAAACACCATCTTGTGTTGTGAAGAAGTATTCATAGCCTCACTTTACAGATGAGGAATTGAGGCATGACAGTGCTTCTATGTCTTTTCTAAGAACCAAAAAACATTCGGTGGCAAAGGAAGGAATATATCTCATGTATCTTAACAACTAGTTCTGAGCTTTACCTTCCATGCTCCTTTCCCATATGTCTAGAAACACATTAGTTTGTAGTTTGTTGCATTACTTTTGATTAA
Source organism: Pelodiscus sinensis (assembly GCF_052426305.1). Taxonomy (NCBI): domain Eukaryota; kingdom Metazoa; phylum Chordata; order Testudines; family Trionychidae; genus Pelodiscus; species Pelodiscus sinensis. The sequence goes on along the minus strand of NC_143052.1, from coordinate 141,367,807 downwards.
ATATATCAATCCAAAAAATCAAAGGTGTTAACATGATCCTGTTACTATCCAATGTAAAAGGGTGTTTGGGATGTAGTATACAGAGACGTTAGCCTGCTTTGTGCCATGGCAAATACACCACAAATTATAGTTAACCTTTTATTAAATATACTAGCAGATTTACCCAGCATTGCCCAAGTCCTTCAGGACAGGGCCTTAGGGATCTGGTGGGGGAGTGCAGGAGGCTGGAGTCCGGGGGCCTGCTCTCTTCCCCCAGACTGTTCCCCGCCCCCCGAGACCACACAGGACCTGTTCTTGCACCCCAAACCACCTCCCAGCCCACCTGGGGGTTTGTTCTTTCCCTCCCCCTCAGGTCACTCCTCCAGCCTGCCCAAGACCTGTTCTTTCCCCTCCCTCAGGCCACCTCCACAGCCTGCCTGGTACATGCCTCTCGCCCCTGCCCCCTCCTGCAACAACCTCCAGAGCCCACCTGCGACCTCTTCTCTCCCTCTAGACCACCTCCCAACACCTGTTCTCTCTCCCCCCAGGCCATCCCCCAGCCTCCATGGTCCTGTTCTCCCCCCCTCCAGCACTGTGGCCAAGGGCAGGAAGCGGGAGAAAGGGTTTGAAGCAGGAGGGTTATTCATTTGGTGTGCTGGCAAGCAAGGTGGCGGAGCCCCAGCTCTGCTGGTCACTCCCTTGGTGGTAGAGCTGCCCTCAGGGAACACTCTGCAGGAGAGCTATCCCCTGTGGACTCACTGCTCCTGTGGCAACTCTCATATCATATCCCTTGGAACAGTAGCTCCTCCCTTTGCATGGTATGGAAAACTGTCCTTTTCCTGGGGCTTCTGGTTGCCTTGGCACATCCAAATCCCGACCTTGCTTTAAGTTAGGAGAAAAGGAAGCTGCCTAACAAATTTGGTGTCCCTAGCTCTTACTGTTTAGGGGGAGTTCTTGAACAAACGGACTCTCAGACAGACACACAGACAGACGGATGGACTCTAATAGATATATAGATTGAAAAAGAAGGAAAAGCAATTAAAGCATTTGCAATATAAAGTGTTAACTAACACTTTCATTTTGATAATATTCTTTGTTTCCTTTCCCCTCCAGTGAGCGTCTGTTCAATAAGAAAGCCCATCTCAATCCCCCTTCTCCCAGTTTTGGAGAAAAGAGAAGTTAGTGGAGATAGGCTGGAGCTGTTCTTGAGGCTGTTGTTAAAATCCAGTCCTGCTGGAAGATAAAATACGACAAACACAAAAAAGTGGGGACAGCAAAGATAGAAAATGCAGCTTCTGACTTGAGTAAATACATAAAGAAAACACTGCATTTGGATCAGAAGCTTGTTTTATCCCTATTAAAAGTGGGCAGATTTAGGCACAATAAAGAACTACATTAAAGTGACATTCAGCTGCATGTATTTTGCTTTTATCTACTACATTAAATTCTATGTGTGCAATAAGCTTGGCCTATCCTGGCTTTGAAGCATGTGACAGCCTAATGCCTATTGGTGCAGAAACCCCCTACAGAGCAGAGTCTATAAAACCTTCTACGGGGAAATTCTCACCAGTTGTCATCCTAGTCAGAAATGGGGATGTGGTTAGTCTGGTGCACAGCAGCCCTGAGCTTCTTTAGTAAGTTCTTAATGAAGAATGAAATCCCTATTCTAGTGTTTGCAAAGTACAGCTCATTTGTTTCTTGTGTTTTGTCTCACAGGACACACAGGTGCTAAAATCACCCAAACATCAAGCCTGGTACTGAACAGAGAAGAGGCAGCCAAACTGACATGCAGCCAAACTGATAATCACAGCTATATGTACTGGTATCTGCAGCAGCAGGGGAAGGAGTTGCAGCTGATTTATTACTCCGTTGGTAAAGGCATGACAAAAGAGGGTGACAGTAAAATAAAAGGATTCTCAGCCTCCCGGCCAGAGACTGCAGCTTTTGACTTGAACATCTCCTCTGTGAATCCGGAGCACTCAGCTGTGTATTTCTGCGCTAGCAGTTTAGACACAGCACTTCAGAGTCACCTGCTCCCTCTACAAAAACCTCTGATCTCCCCTCCCTGATGCCTTCTTAAAGGCTATGTCGACACAGCAGCGTTATTTCAGAATAAGCTATTCCAGAAGAGGATTTCCGGAATAGCTGATTTCAAAATAGTGCATCCACACTGATTGGATGCTGAATCGCATTTAAGGCCTCCCGGAACCAGTTCAGGCAGGGCATCAGGTCAGTAGTTTCTTCGTGTGCTGCTTGAAGCTATCTGAGGCTCATGCTTAAAGGGACCCCCCTCGCCAGCCATTTCTCAGCTTTCCCTGCTTGCTTGCCTACCTCCTTGAGGGACAGCAAAGCCTTTTCTCTTTTTCCTCTGGTTGCCTTGCTTCAGCACCCTCTGCTTTGGAGTCAGAACTGCCTCCGGGCAGTTTTCAGCTCTTGGAGTTTTGGCTGCAAGTCATGCAGCACTTTCTGCAGGCTGCCTCCCAGGATCTGCAGGAACCGAATCCCCAGTCCTTGAGGCAGCCCCTCCTCAGATATGTGGGGGAGCTGCGCCAGCAGCCGGAGGCTGCCTACCCTGGCCTGGATGCCATGCACCACCGCATCTTGTGTTTGGACACCTGTGCAAACTGGTGGGACCACGTCAGTCTGGAGCACTGGGGAGACCAACTATGGCTCCAGAACTTCAGAATGAAGAAGGGCACCTTCCTTGAGCTCTGTGAGTGGCTCGCCCCTGCCCTGAGGTGATGGGACATGCACATGAGGCCCGCCATTCCCCTCCAGAAGCGTGTCGCCATCGCCCACTGGAAGCTCTCCACACTGGATAACTACCGATCCACAGGGAACCAGTTTGGCATGGGGAGATCAACTGTCGGGGCCCTGCTCATGCAGGTATGGCATTCTCGGGCTTCTGTCCCTGGAGGGGTGTTGAGGAGAGAATGTGCTTCCCTAGGGAAAGAGGGGGTGGGGATGGGACAAGCCCCCTCCTTGGGAGGGTTTGTTCTGTGCTGCCCACACAAAGCCCTGCCAGGGTGGGTGTGATTGCAGGGGCTTGTTCCTGGTGAGTGGGGGGGAGGGGGAGGAAAACTACGTGGGGGAGGAGGAGAATTCTCAGGTGCCCTGGCACCCCTGTGATTCTCACTTTGTTTGTCTCCTGCAGGTGGTCAGAGCTATCAACAGCATCCTGCTGCGTGGAGTCATCCACCTGGCAGGTGTGGACACCGTCATCAAGGGGTCTGGTGCCCTGGTCTTTCCCAACTGTGGGGGGGCTATCGACAGGACCCACATCTCTATTCGTACCCCAGACCACCGGGCATCAAGCTACACTAACTGCAAGGGATACTTTTCGGTGGTCCTGCAGGCTGTGACTGACCACCCGCATATATGTCGGGTGGTCAGGAAAGGCGCACGACACATGTGTCTTCAGGAACTCAAATGTGTTCCATAAGCTGCATGCTGGAACTTTCTTCCCCAACTGCAATGTCAGGGTGGGCGATCTGAACATGCCCATCCGCCTCATGGGAGATGCGGCCTATCCCTTACAGCCGTGGCTCATGAAGCCCTACACTGGCCACCTCAAACCCTTATGACAGGCATTTACTACCAGGCTGAGCTGGGCCTGAATGGTGGTCGAGGGTGCCTTTGGCTGCTTGAAGGTGCAATTTAGATGCCTCCTCACCTGCCTGGATTTCAGGGAGCACAACATCCCACATGTGGTGGCTGCGTGTTGTGTTCTGCATGTGTGCAAGAAGAAGCGGGAGGCCTTCCTGCCAGAGTGGGGGACGGCGGCTGACTGCTTAAGCAGGGCCTACAAACAGCTGCACGCAGTTGCCATCCAGCAGGCCCATCGGGGGGCTGTGTGCATCTGGGAGGCTCTGGGGAGAGCTTCTCCCTAGGATCCAGTGACACTCTCCCTTGGTTCACCCCACTGGGGGCTTCTGCTTCGCCCCTCTATTCTGTCCCTCCACTTATCCCTCCTTTCCTCCCCTTCCCCCTTTCCTGATGAAAAAATAAAGACACTTTTTTTTGAAAAACTAAACACTCTGTATTGTACATAACTGTGGGGTCAAAGAAACTGGGGACAGACTGGGGAAAGACCTGGGAGAGGGGAAGAGAGAGGAGGGAGATGGAAGGGGGAGAAGAGGGTCAGGGCTTGAGCTGGGAGTGGCACCTGGCTCTGTGGATCCCACCATCACGGGCCCCAGCTGTGGGGGCCTCGGCATCCCTGGGACAGTTTAGAGGGAGAAGCAGGAGGAGGAGTGTGGGAGGAGGAGCGACAGCAGGAGATGGAGCAGAGCCTGAAGCAGGAGGAGGCAGCATGCTCTGCACAAGGGAGTGCACATTAATGCACACAGCCCTGTGCCAGCAGCTCCCACCAGCTCTCCTGATGCAGCTGCAGGTCCCCCTGCACCCAGCCCTGGACAGTTTGGTGCAGGACTCAAAGTGGTGCCAGGTGCTGCCTCTGGTATCCGTCCATGGACGGGTGCGCCTGCAGAAGCCCCAGGTCTGGGAGGCTGTCCCAGGTGGTGTTGACTGCCTCCCTGTCGCAGCTGATCCGCCTGTGGAGAACAAAGAGAGATGGTCAGCCATCCCAGGGGCCACAGTGCCTGAAGCCCAGCCCCTGTCTGCGAGCCAAGAGCAACAGTTCTTATCTGTCCCAGGCGATGTGCTTGGAGCCAGGCCATGTGCACTGTGGCCAGTGGCCCCAGATGTTGCTGGGAGTGGGGGCTGCCCCAAGACTGTGGGCATGCCTGTGTGTGGGACTGCTGAGTGTGTGTGCAGATGTCCCCTGCCTCCTTCTTGAGGTGGCTTGTGGAGGGAGGGTGCCCCACCCCTGGAGCATGGCAGGCCTCTCTAGACACCCTGTGCCCAGTAGTCCAAGGGCCCTCTGTGGCAGTCTCTTGGGGCCACATGCCCAGGACTGGCAAGGCACATGCTCCCACGTGCCCAGGTTGCTGTGGGATCTGCAGCCAGCAAGAGTCAAAAGTGGAGCAACTCTGCTCCACCCCCCTGTATGAAGGGAAAGTGATGACATTCACATGATGTACCTTCCTGGCCTTGGATAACACCTGGGACACATCCACAGGGAGGCTTTGGGGCTTCTGGGTCAGCTACATGCTAAGGCTGGCCTCCTCTGGGCTCTGGTCCTCCTCCTCGGCACTGTCGTCTCCCCCCGCAGCGAGGACAACAATGGGTTTCTCCTGCCCATAGTCTATAACTAGGGGTGGGGAAGGCACTGCCCTGCTCCCTGGGATGCAGTTCAGGTCCTTGAAATAAGGACATCTTTGGGGCTCTGCCCCGGATCAGGAGCTGCCCTCCTTGGCCTTGCCTTGCCGATCTCTTTGACCTTCATCTGCACTCGTTCTTGGGTGCAGATGTGGCTGTCGACCATCCAGCCATAGACGTCCACATTCCTGCGTCTGGTGTGGAGATCTTGGTGATTGGTCTCGTCCCCCCAAATCTCTATAAGGTCCAGGATCTTCACATCACACCAGGAAGGTGCATGTCTTTTTCAGCCCCTGGCAGGCTCCTGGGAGCTGTCTGAGAGCAGTGGAGGGCTTGGTGGCAGCCTCATACTGGCTCATTTGTGGCCTAAATGGAGTCAGGGGCAGCTGTAGGGTGGCCCAGGTCTGTCAGGCCTGCTGCGAGCCACAAACCCTGCAGACTCTGAAGCTTTAAGGGCTTGGGGTGGGGGGAATAGAGTTTTCCTGTGTGTGGAGAGTGGTTAGCAAGGCACCTTGGGAAGGGCTTGGAGCCCCCTTTTTTGAAATAGCCCCTATTCCCTGTCTACACAGCCCCTAGGTGTTATTCCTCATAGAATGAGGTTTACAGAACTCAAAATAAGCTGTCTGCTATTTCAAAATTATTTCAAAATAGCTGTTTTGCTATGTAGACACTTGCAAAGTTATTTTGGAATTGAGGCCATTACTCTGAAATAACTTTGCTGTGTAGACACGCAACGAAAGCAGCTCTTCCCATCTCCCTATAAGAGTGAGATTGGGCTGCTATCACACAGGGAGAAACAGCTTATTTTTCATATAGCAATATAGGACTGGAACTTGCTAGGTCATCTAGTCCAGTTCCCTGCACTGAGGAAGGGCTTAGTACTATCTAGACCAGGGGTTTTCACAACAAAACTTCTTGTTGCTTGAGTGTGGCCACCAACTCTTGCTATTGGGTCCTTTGACAAATGTTCCTATAATACTTAATTAATATTAGGGAAAATGAATAAGCATGCATGCATACATATCCAAATCATTGTAATTTATTTATGCAGAGTTTTGTGCAGACTCAATAATAAAAATAATGTACAGTTGTATTTTGGTGCCCTTGACCCCCACTGCCTTTCCCAACTGCCCATCCATCACCGTTGCCCCTTGCGGCCTCCTCCTGGGTCCCCACAGATTCCCATAGGTCCCCTTTGACCTCCAAGATCGTCATCACCATAAGTGGAGTTGGGGGACACTGGGAAGACATTGCCGTCTCAAACAGCAAGCCTCAAAAATGTGAATTTCTAGTTAGAGCCATTGGTACTTAAGAACTTAATGGCCCAGAGCTCATGGTAACAATCTGCGAATAGTTTTCTTTTTCCTGTAAACCTGGATTGTGATTGCTCATGCCAGGACATGTGCCCAGGCCATCTAATGCTGAAACCCATTTTGGATCTTGTACTTTTCCACTTGAAATGAGGAAAATTTCAACTGAGCACAAAGAATCCCCATTTAATGCAAAAGATATATAAGGGGAGGGGTAAACAAATAAATGGGGCAGTCACCAGATGTCAAGAGACCCCTCTGACTTACCACCTGAGCCCTGGTCTACATTAGGGCATTATTTTGAAATAACTCCCCTAACACATTTGAATTTATACCAAATCTGTTATTTTGAAATAACGGGACACTTATTTAGAAATCTGTACTCCTGCTTTCCTCAGGGAATAGCACTTATTTTGAAATTAGCTGCTGCTAATACAAAATAATTGACCTCCAGAGGCCTCTTGCAGCTGCAGCTCTGACCACCCTTGCCACACCTGGCATCTCCACTGCTCCCCTCCTCCTGCAGAGCTTAGAAGTCCTGGCAGCAGCAGAAGGGCTTGTCCCACGTGGCCTGCGGTGAAAGCCCTTTGTGAGACATTACGATGTGAGGCAGACATGAGTGACTCCAATACTCCCTCAGACCCTCCCATGGCTGCTAGCACTCCTGCCGCTCCCATGGCTGCCACTGCTTAGGGATACAGGAGAGCTGCAGCCTGGACTGGTGCGGAGATCCTGGACCTCATGGAGATCTGGGAGGAGGAGACCAACCTCCAGGATCTCTGCAATAGGAAAAGGAATGCAGAAATCTACAGCCGGATTGTCACCAGCCTGCCCGACAAAGGCCACTCCTGGACCCTGGACCAATGCTGGATGAAGAGTTGCAGCAAGCCTACCACCAGGCCAGGGAGCAGAGTGGACTCTTTGGAGTGGCACCACACACCTGCTGGTACTATGACCAGTTGGATGCTAGTCCCCAGGCCGTCCCCTGCTGTCATCGTCGAGTCTGGCCAAGACATGCCTAGCGTCAGTCTGCAGGAGGATGGGGTGGCTGAAGATGAGGACAACAATGATGAGGAATAGGAGGCCAGCCAGAGACCATGACCACCAACCAGGTTCCCCTCTGCCAGAATATCTCCTAGGCTTCAGAGGAATCCAGCGAGGGCACTTCTGATGAGTTCTCTGAATTTCCCTATCTACACGTGGTGTCAGGGAATGGGCTGCAAGGGGCTGTGTGCTCCTCTCAGCCTACTCGATCTAATCTCATAACAATCTGTTCATGTGTGTGCACAGAGTGCCAGTCTGGAGCTCTCAGCTCCATGATGTTCTCATACAGGAACTCCTTGGTCCTTCTCACAAGTTTCCTGGAGAGGCCTGCTTACTCCAGTCTCCAAGGGAGGTCTCAGTATCTGGGCAATCATAGACAAATAGCCATTTGTCCTTAAGTCTTAGCAGTGGTTAGGGAAGTCACATGTCCACCCCAACTGGCCAGGTGATTTCCCATGCAAAATGGGAGTCTTTTAAAACAATAGGAAAGTAGGAGTCTTCTGTCTTTGGCTGGCACACCCAAAGGAAGAAACCAAAGTCCCCAGGGTTTGGTTTGGAAGGTTTTGCTGGAAAAGAGACAGTTTTAGGGTGAGTTTGTAATGAGTTTGTGTACTGAGGTTTCAGTGTTAGGGTTAGCCAAGCGTTTTCTGTTATTTGGAGTTTGTAATCTACTTTGCTCTGCCTGTTCTCACTTATAACCACTTAAATACTACTGCTTGTACTTAATAAAATCACTTTTACTGACTATCAAGCCCAGTGTAAACAATAATTACCTGGGGGCAAGCAGTGTGCATATTCCCCCTTTCATTGCTAAAGGGGGCTTACCCAAATAATTCATTGGGGTTCTGATCCATTTGGGGAGTGGTATCCCAGGAAGCTGGGCACTAAACTGCATTCTCTTTGGACCTGAAGAGGTTTAGTATCTGTACTGCTTCTCGGTGGGGGGTGGGGAGAGAGAAGGGAGCAGTGATCTCAGCTTGGTGCCTTGGCTGGGGGAGACCAGCAGAGCTGGCCTAGCAGGCCCAAGTGGTGAGAAGCCCCAGAGAGCAGGAAGTCAAGTAGCAGTGGCTGTGCCAGCACTCTGGGAAGCACCCCCCCAAGGGATCTTCTGTGACCTCAGCCCATCACAGACACCTTCTTGCAACAAGCCACCACTAAGAAGGCCAGGGTCATGGAACCACACAGCAATGCCACACACAGCCCAGGATCATGCCTGCACTCAGTCAGCATTCTCTCCCAGTCAAGTGCGATGATGTAGAGGAGATTGAGCTCATGCATGGGAACTTACCAGGGGGAGGAAAAGGAAAGGAAGCCAGTAGCACTCTCTCTGGCAAGCAGCATCTGCTGCTCACACACACCTTCCACAGCACCCACAGTGGCCAGGGATAGAAGTTCTCTCTCTGCAGGATGCCACTAGTGCCGGACTTGGTATGTGTGGGACACAGAAGGAAACTGAGCTGCCCCATCACCTCCTCCCACCCGCAAGTTCCTGGCCTGGCTGACACCTTCCCATCCCTGCTTGTCCCCACACCATGAGTTTTGCTATGCTCCCCGAGACATCGGTGCCCCTGCTGAAAAGTGCCCATTGTCTAGGCAACAGATGGCCTCGCCATTGGTTGACACCTTTGCTGTTGTCTCAGAGATCAGGGCCAGGCTTCATGCACTGTGTCTCCTGGGATGACTGCCCCTGTGACCTTTCTTCACAACTGGGACGGCTGCAAGCTTCCACAGGATCTGCAGGTGGAAATGCACCTGGGAGGACCTCATGCTGGAGCAGATGGCTTGCCTGCAGAGCCGCATCCAGGGACTGGAGGAGGAGTGCCAGGAGCGGGCTGCCAACTGGGAGGAGGACTGGGCTGAGCGGGAGCAGAGGAAGGCTGCCTGGGACCAGCTGACAAGCCAGCATGATGCCATGTTCGCCTCCCTCACCTCAGTGATGGAGCGCGTGGTGTTGTGCATGGAGTGGGACACCAGCCACCTTCCGCCCCGCTCTCCCCGCACATGGTTTTCCCTCCTAACCTCCTCAGGGGCTGCTGGGGCCCCAGAACATGGGGCAGTGGAACCTCTAGGGCAGCCAAAGCTTCCCTACCATCTGGAGGCAGTCGCCATCCCTGAGCCCTGCTCTGTCCTTCCCCATTCCAGATTCTTTCCCCAGTCCCTCCCTTGTTCTATGTCTCCCCAATAAAGAGTCCTGGTTTTTCAAGAAAGATGGCTGTATTGTCAATGAAATGCCCACAGTGATCCACCAGCACCTGCAACACCCTGGAGAAGAAACCCTTTCTATTGATGTATTCTGTCAAATGGTGGTCAGGTACTATAACTGGAGTATGTGTGCTATCTATTGCTCTGACACAGTTAAGGAAACTGATCTTTGAAAAACCATCTACTATTTCATGCCCATTTCCCAAAGTCTCAGGCCTTCATAGTAGGATGCAATTTATTGCCCTGAACACTTGCATCAATGTATCCCCAGTCGTTGACTTCCCCACTCCAAATTGATTTGCAGCTGACCAATTGCAGTCTGTAGTCATCAGCTTCCAGAGACTGACTGCCACATGGTTCTCTAATGAGAGGGCGGCTCTCATTATGGTGTCCTTGCACCACATATCTGGGTCTAGCTCAGCACACAGCTCTAGGAAGGTGGCTTTATACATCTGAAAGTTCTGCAGTCATTCAGTGGCACTGGAACTGTTTTCAGGATGAGGGTGCTGAACAGTATGATTGCTCAGAGCTCCAGTATGGAACTGGAGTAAAACCTGCTTACAGGCTTTTGATTAAGTGAGATGTCATGGTGGGTGCCTGCTATATTCCACCAGACCAGGTGGATGAGGCAGATGAGGCTTTCTTCAGACAACTAACAGAAATTTCCAGATCACAAGTCCTGGTTTTCATAGGGGACTTCAATCACCCTGACATCAGCTGGGAGATCAGTACAGCAGTACACCAACAATCCAGGACATTTTTGGAGAGTGGTGGTGTTGGGGTAATTTCCTGGTGCAAGTGCTGGAGGAATGAAGCAGAGGTCATGCTCCTGTTGCTCACAAATGGGAGAATTGGTAGGGGAAGTAGAAGTAGGTGGCAACCTGGGCAGCAGCGATCATTGAGTTCAGGATTTTGACAAAAGGCAGAAAGGAGAGCAGCAGAATACAGACCTTGGATTTCAGAAAGGTAGACTTTGATACCCTGAGCCAGGGAACTGATGGGCAGGAGGCTAATATGATTATCTCTCTCTATTCAGCACAAGTGAGGCCACATCTAGGCTGTGTCTACACTGGACCCCTTTTCTGGAAAAGGGATGCAGATGAGACAAGTCGGAATTGCAAATGCAGCGGGGATTTAAATTTCCCCCGCTCCATTTGCATGAACATGGCTGCTGCTTTTTTCCAGCTTGGGGCTTTGCCGGAAAAAAGCGCCAGTCTAGACAGGGATATTTCGGAAAATAAAGCCTTTTCCGAAAGGTCCCTTATTCCTCTTAAAATCAGGAATAAGGGACCTTTCGGAAAAGGCTTTATTTTCCGAAAGATCCCTGTCTAGACTGGCGCTTTTTTCCGGCAAAGCCCCGAGCCGGAAAAACGCGGCAGCCATGTTCATGCAAATGGAGCGAGGGAAAATTTAAATCCCCACTTCATTTGCAATAACGATGTGTCTAATCTGCATCCCTTTTCCGGAAAAGGGGTGCAGTGTAGACACAGCCCTAGAGTATTGCATCTAGAGAAAGGATGTGGACAAATTGGAGAGAATACAGTGGAAGGCAATGGAAATGATGGTGTTGGGGCATCTGAGGAGAGGCTAAGGAAGAGGAAGCCGGTGTACTCAGGTGTGGTGCACCAGCAAGAAGAAGCTGGCCAGTTCGGGCACTAGACTGCAGGAGGAGACAGTGCCCACTCCCATCCAGGCTCGTAGGGCTCTCCTGCAAGCTGCTCTAAGAAGCAGGCAGCCAGACAAGTGAAAGGGACTGGCTGGGAGTGCTCCTCCCCATTGCCCCCAGCCCCTAATTGCCCCCCCCCCAGGAGTCCTTTACTGAAGGTGAGGGGGTTTAAAGCCCTCCCTTCTTACCAATTCTGCTTGTTGTTTGCTCTTCCCCTGCTGTCACTGTCAGGGAGTGAGAGGAAAGCTCACAGCATCCCTGCATCTTTTCACCTCCTGGCTGGTGCCAAAAAGGGGCAGAGGAGTGAGTGACCCATGCTGTGAGCTTTCCTTTTGCTCTCTGACATTGACAGGAAGGAGGAAAGCAAGCAACAAACAGCAGTGGTAGGAATTGGGGGTACCCTACCTAATGGGCATCCTTGCTCCCATACTCTCCTCCCCACACCCATAACTCCTGCCCTGAGCCCCTTCTCATACCCCCAACAATGACTCGTGCACCCCTCCACATACTCCCAATCCTCTGCCCTGAACCCCCCCCCACACACACCCTAATCCCCTTCCTTCAGCCTCCTGCACTCCACTACACACTTCAATTTCTTATAGGTACTATCATATCACCTTCCCCTACCCTGAGGTCAACCCTCCTTGGGGGCGATATAGAAATGTAATTTAAGTTACTTGGACTGAGGGAACTGGGTTTATTAAGATTGCAGAAGAGAAGAGTGTGAGGAAGTGGGGGGGGTTTGGAGGTTCAAAGGGGGATGTTACATATAGGGGGCTGTCAGTGTCCAGCAGTTACTGGTTTAATGTAACAAAGGTGTGGAGTTCATTATTTCAGAGAACAGCCCAGAGTTGGAGCTGTGGTGTCTGGTACCCTGATGACCCCGATCCTCCTTGGAGAACACAGCTAGTTCTGGCCACATGACAGACAATGGGCTGCAGAGAGGGACCGGCAACCAACCCAGCTGACCCCAGAGAGGGGAGAACATTGGACGGAGGAGAAGATGTGGAGAAGAGGAGCTGGGGCTACCCTCTTACCTGGGGAAAAGACAATGGACTGGGGAGGGGCTGTTGCTGGGGGATATTGGTGGCTCTGCTCGAAGACTGGGGGAGTGGTTGTTTTTTGGGGACTGAGAGCAGAGCAGGCAGAGCTCAGCTAGCTCAGGGGAGACTAATGTGAGGGCTGAGGGCCCAGGCCTACTGGCTGAGAGACCCGTTGCTGTGTTCAAAGCTCAATAAAGCCTTCTGTTTTGTGCTGGCTGATAGTTGCTCTGGTCTAGAAAACAGGGTGGCACTATTCCTTCTGGGAGTGGAGACTCTGGGTGTTCAGAGAAAGTGAACCCCCTGAAGGGGCTCATGGCAGAGGCAGGCGTGCAGAAGGCCCTGAGAGGCACCAGCCCGAAGGCGGAGGGGCAGACTCCTCAGGTGAGAGTGGGCACCCCTAGAGAGGGTCGCTGCACTGGAGTGAACTCCCTGAGAAAAGGCTGTCTCACTGCCGCTGGAGTAGAGTGGGCTCCCCGCGAAGGGGCTGCCACACTGGAGGGTGAGAGTCCGCCCGGGAACCGAGGGGCCAAGTGTGGGTACGACCTGTGAGCTGTGACAAAGAGTGAGGGGGGATTTGATAGTGGTCTGGAGCTACCTGAAGGGAGGTGCCAAAGAGGATGGAGCCAAACTGTTCTCAATGGTGACAGATGGCAGAACAAGGAGCAATGGCCTCAAGTTGCAGTGGGGAGGTCTAGACTGGATAATAGGAAAAACTATTTCCCTAGGAGAGTGGTGAAGCACTGGAACAGGTTCCCTAGGGAAGTGGTGGAATCTCCATCCCTAGAGGATTTTTTAAGTCCCAGCTTGACAAAGCCCTGGCTGGAATGATTTAGTTGGGGTTGATCCTGCTTTGAGCAGGAGGTTGTATTCAGTGATCTCCTGAGGTCTCTTCCAGACCAAGGATTCTATGATACTGGCACCCTCTGAGTTCAAGTTAGTGTGTCTTCACTAGACCCACTCATTCGAATCCTGAAAGACTGACTATAGTAGCTTCAATCTTCTCTGTACTGTGGACATGACCTGTTATCTCCCGAAAAAACAAAACAAAACAGGAGTTTTCAGGTGTCCTAGCGTAGACCAGGCCTTAGAAATTAACTGACAGGAACAATGTTACTAATTCCTATATATATAAAAAAAATACATCAATGAAAGCCATATTTTAAGTTTATTTGTAAATTTAGAAAAATCAACAGCAAGATATTTCTAATCCCAAATCTTGAGGTATCAGTTTTGGCATTTTAACATGAGTACACTATCTTTAGTAGAGATAAATAAAATCTGCTTAAACCCCTTGAATATCATACTTGAGCTCTGCTTAAGAGATGTTTCTGGGGCTAGGGCATGTGCTTTAACTTCAGCAGACCTCGTGCTGATCTCAGGTTTGCCTTTCGGGCAGAGAGTTTGTTAATTAAGATAACAAAGGGCTTGCCATTTAAGTACTGTAATTGAAGGATCCTTAGATGATCATGAAACATTGCCAGGAACTCCACTTCAAAGATAGGAAACAGGTAGAAAAAAGTGCGCTCCGGGGTTAGGAATTTGGATCAGTGCTATTCAATTTATTCACAAATGATCTTGAAAAAGATGTAAACAAAGAAGTGGCAAAATTTGCAGAGGATACAAAATTACTCAGAACAGTCAAGTCCAAAACTGATTTCTAAGAGTTACAAAGGAATCTCACAAATATGGGCAATTGGGAAACATAATGGCAGATGGAATTCAATGTTGATAAATGCAAACTAACGTGCATGGAAAAAATATAATCCCAACTATACATACAAAATGTTGGGGTCTAAATTAGTTGTTACCTACCACTTAAGAAAGAGATCTTAGAATCATTGTGGACAGTTCCCTGAAAACATCTGCTCAATGTGCAGTGGCAGTCTAAAAAGCAGACTATTGGGAATAATTGAGAAAGGAATAGATTATAAAACAGAAATTATATTGCCTCTACATAAAGCCATGGTATGCTCACATCTTGAATACTGCATGCAGATCTGGTCATGCTGTCTAAAAAAAGTTATATTGGATTTGGGAAAGGTACAGAGAATGGCAACAGAAATGATTAAGGGTAAGGAACAGCTTCCATATGAGGAGAAATTAAACAGACTGCGACTTTTCATAGTATGGAAGGTAGAATAAAGAAACGTTTACACCTCCACTAAGATAACACAAGAAGCTCACCCAAATACATTTCTAGGCAGCAGATTGAAAACAATGAATAAAAATTATTTCTTCATGGTTAACCTATGGAACTTGTTGCCAGGGGATGGTGGACATGCCTAAACTATAACAGGATTCCAATAAGAATGAAATAAATTCAAGAAGAATAACTCCATCTATGGCTACTAGCCAGACTGGGTAGGGATGGCGTCCTAACCTCTGCTTGCTAACAGCTGGGAATGGGTGACAGGGGATGGATAACATGATAATTACCACTTCTGTTCATTCCTTCCAAAGCACCTGACATTGGCCACTGCTAGAAGACAGAATACAGGGCTAAAAGGACTATTGGTCTGACCCAGCATGTCCATTCTGTTGTTCTTATATAGAGCCCAAATGCAGCTGCCCCCATGCTATAATCACTAGACCCCACTCTCCTTCCAGAGCTAAGATAGAGCCCAGGAATGTGTCCTTCTCTGAAGAGTAAGCAACAAGGTAAGAATACACATTAAAATTTTAAGCCTAAGCAATGTCCTGTGACTTGCCAGAATGTCAGCTCTCTTAGTGTTAGAACTGAGTGTGTCTAATATTTATTTAATTTTCTTTCTTTGATATAGGAATTAGATACGGTTTGGCTGTCAGCCCACTGATAAGTTATTTGCCCAACACCCTTGTGTGTATAGGGGAGGGCAGATAAGCGTCATTCCCCTCTCAGTGTGCTGCCCTGCTTGTACTGAGCATGCTCAGTAATACTGCTGCAGCCTCTCTCTTCACTTTGCTCCCCGCACCCCGCTTGCCTGCAAAGGCAGATTTACCACGGGGCCAATTGCTCCCTGGCACCAGGCCCAGGCTCAGAAAGGGCCCATATCTCCCCTCCCCCCGCCATGTGCTGTGCAGTGGGAGCCTGCAGGGCATGATGGGATGGGAGTTGAGCCCAAGGTACCCTGGGAGTTGTAGTTCCCATCCTAGAGCCCTGTCCCTGGATCAGGGAAGGGACTACATTTCCCAGCATTCCCTTGGCCGCGAGCTACAGGAAAGGGAGGGGGAAGAGGGAGAAGTTGTGGGCGTCTTGCGCAGCACGAGCTGTGACTAGAAACTTGCTGCTGGGGGGAGGGGCTGTTGCAGCGCGCGGGGCACGTGTGCGCGCGGTCGGTGCTTTGGTTCAGCTCTCAGGCTCCCCCAGACTGGCTTAGGGGTGCGGGTAGCCTCGGGTCTGTGCCCCAGAGCAGGAAGGGGGGGGGGGGGGGCGGTGCTCCTTTGTCTGAAGCCTCGCAGGGGAGCTAATGTGATAAGAAAGGGAGCGAGGCCTGGGCAGGCTTTAGGGTCAATACCAGGCACAAAGGAGGGGTTGAGGCTATTTCCACAGCCATGGAAGCAGAAATGGGCTTTTCCTTTCTATGTTTATCTTATACTCAGAAAGGGAATCTAGCACCTGCCTTCCAGATTTGACCAGCAAAACTGAAGTGTAATTTAGCTTGTTTTACATTATTGCTCCAAAATAAAATGCTGGTCCACTCTAATTTGCTATAGAAAAGTAAAATAAATTGGAGCAACAAATGCTGGAATCTTCCCAGTGTTAACTGGGAGTGGAATGTTATTTTCAACTGCCATTAGAGGGGGTGTGTGTGGTTTTTTTCTTTTGAGTTTTCTTCTTTTAAAAAGAAGACAGTAATTGGCAATTTCTTCACAGAAACAAATTTTTCCTGTTAGGTGGGATAATCTTACAATATGAATCCAGATAATCTCCAATCACACACACTGAAAATTGTTCCCCTTACTGTGGTTCTGTAACCAGGCAGGATCCAGCCTTGTGTTCTGTGCACTTTTAAAATTCCTATTACACAAAGAAGGCACTTCTGAATTCAACCCTAGTACTGATAGTTTCAGCCCTGATAAAGCAGGTTTACATTTAGTAACTGGGTGAAAAGTCTCAGAAAAAAGTACTGTAGGAGATATTTGTTGGGGACTCGAACCCAGATGGCTTCAGTTTGTTGTCTGACTGCAAAGAGATAGGCAATACAAGCAAAGTCTAATCACAAAGCTCTTTATTGAAGAGTGCATACGACAATAGAGAGCAGCCTGTCTCTACCAAGAACCAGCCCCCGATTCCTATAGCAAGTAGGGTCATATAGACAGTTCCGTCGCGTCATAGACTATTTACTTAAGCAACCCACCCCCCCTTTGTTAGAAACTTCTAGCATGGGTGCATACCTTACCAACTATACAAGGTGGCCTTGATACATTAGCAATTTTTTTTATTAAGACAGAAGGTGAGTACCAGACAACGAGGAGACGGAGTTTTCTTATCAGTTTCTTAAGCAAGCTGTTCAGCTCAGCAAGTACAAAAATGCAGCTGTTCGCTTATCTCATGCCCTTACTCAACTCATGTCTCAAATTTTGTTCAGGGACTACCCAGAACCCTTTGCTGGACTCTTCTTCGTCTGTCTTAGCATAACCGCCTTAGGCCCAATTTTCTGTGGCCCAACATATTGATTATTCCCTAGGAAATGTGAGACTCTCTTGTTACAATAATAAAGCAGAGCAGCATAAAATGCATTTTGCTCCTAAACTCCTTTGCTTCTGTGAAAACACTCTCACTTTGGGTGGAACTGGTTATGCCCAGGGTAACTCCACTGTCTTCATAGGGCCCCAGTCCCTCAGCAGAGGGGGGTTAGGGTTGTGAGCTTATTGCAAGGCTGCTGCTCAGGGATGGGAACCTTCTGGTGCCCCAGCATCCAAAATCATTCAGGCTGCTGTGTCTTTTTAGCTGGATGAGGGGTGTGTGGGAATTGGGGGGCCCTGCTGCAGGTGATGGGTATCTCATCTGTGGCCTACAGGGAAGCACCAAATTGCCCAATCTGCTGCTGAGTCCCACGTGCTGCCTTTGCAAGGGTCAAGTATGTTCAGCCTAGGAATTGCCACATCCCTGTCCCTCCAGCCCTGCCTCCCCTTTCTCCAGCTTCCCAGACAAAAGGTCAGGGCCAGACTGAGGGGTGGGCGAGCCAGGCAGCTGCCCGGGGTGCTAACCGATGAGGGACGCCCGATGGCAGCTGTAAGGGGCATGTGGTGTCCCTTATAGCTGCCATCAGGTGCCATGCGCCTGCCACCCACGGCGCTGGCCAGCAGTGCCCTTCCGCCTATGGCCACAGGGCCCTGTATGGCTTGGCTCGTGTGCCAGAGCTCCCTGGGAGGGCAGCCCGCGCATGCGCTGTGCGCCTGGGGGCGGCATCATGCGCCTGGGCCCGGGGTGCCAAAATGGCTCGGGCTGGCCCTGCAAAAGGTGTCACCTGATCACACCCCCACTTCCAGTCTCAGATAACAGTGAGCCTGGTCATTGTGTATGTGATGGGCTGAACATTCTCCCTCAGTGAGTCACACCCCAAATCCCCATGTAGATAGTGCTGCAGTGCCCAGTGAAACTGAGACACACACACGGGGTTATTACAGGACAGTTGACTATGTCACATCTCTCCTCCTTCAACAGTAAACTGAGCAGGTTTTAGCCAGTGGCCTGGGGAAGTTGAGATCCCCCCCGCTCCAGAACAAAGCATCAGCTATGACATTAGCACTCCCTTTAACATGCACCATCTCCATGTGGGGAAGGAGAGGTAGAGGCACAGCGGAAATGGTGCATGCGGGGACTAAAGCAGTCTCTAGCTGCACTGTTTCTGCTGCAATTCTGCTTTTGAAATGTATGAGAGCCCCATTTCAAAGGCTCAGGTGCTGCAGGAGGCGCTGGGCCAGCAGGAGAGCCCCCACTAGCTCTGTGCTCCCTGTGGCACCTGAGTCAGTGGGGCTCTTGTACATTTCAAAAGCAAGTCCCATACAGAGTGTACACTCCCTGCGGGGTTTCTGCTTTTGAATTGTAGCCAGAGCCCAGCAGAGTACTGGCTACAATTCTAAGGTGAAGGCGCCCTTATAGACTAATCAAATAGGGTATGTCTACACTACAAAGTTAATTCGAACTAACAGACGTTAGTTCGAATTAACTTTGATAGGCGCTACACATGCAAACCGCTAGTTCGAACTTAATTTGAACTAACAGAGCGCTTAATTCGAACTAGGTAAACCTCATTCTACGAGGACTAACACCTAGTTCGAATTAACTAATTCGAATTAAGGGCTGTGTAGCCACTTAATTCAAACTAGTGGGAGGCTAGCCCTCCCCAGCTTTCCCTGGTGGCCACTCTGGGCACCACCAGGGAAACTCTTCTGCCCCCCTCCCGGCCCCAGAGCCCTTAAAGGGGCAAGGGCTGGCTATGGTGCCCGTGCCAGGTGCAAGCCTGCCAGCACCCAGCCAGCAGACCCTGCACCTGGCACAGCTCGAGCCGGCCACCCGCTGCCACCCAGCCCTCCACCTCTTCCCGGGACCAGGCTGGCGGCTCCTGGGAGCCTGCCCAGGTCCGCAAGAGGCGGGCGCCTGCCTGGTCTAGAGCAGACATCGTGGACCTCATCCACGACCTCCTCACTAGGCACAGGAAAGTGGCCGTCTAGGGCAGGATAGCTGCCAGCCTGGCCACCCAGGAGCAGGTTGGCATGAAAATCAAGGTGGTCCAGTGAGACCCCCGACCCTGAGCCCTGAGCTTATAATGGCCGTACTGGGTCAGACCAAAGGTCCATCTAGCCCAGTAGCCTGTCTGCTGACAGCAGCCAACACTAGGTATCCTGGAGGGTATGGTCCGAAGACAATGACCAAGCCATTTGTCTCGTGCCATCCATCTCCAGCCTTCCACAAACAGAGGCTAGGGACACCATTACTACCCCCTGGCTAATACCACTCCATGGACCCAACCTCCATGACTTTATCTCACTTCTCTTTAAACTCTGTTCTAGTTGTAGCCTTCACAGCCTCCTGCAGCAAGGAGTTCCACAGGTTGACTATTTGCTTTGTGAAAATGACCTTTCTGTTGTTAGTTTGAAGCCTGCTACCCATTCATTTCATTTGGTGTCCTTTAGTCCTTTTATTATGGGAACTAATGAAGAACTTTTCTTTATGCACCCTCTCCACACCACTCATGCTTTTGTAGACCTCTATCATATCCCCCCTCAGTCTCCTCTTTTCTAAGCTGAGAAGTCCCAGTCTCTGTAGCCTCTCTTCATATGGGACCTGTTCCAAACCCCTGATCATTTTAGTTGCCCTCCCCTCTCCCACCCTCTCTCTTACCCCTCCCTAGCCCCCCTTCCCGATGTACAAAATAAAGGACACGTGTGTTCAAAAATAGAAAATCTCTTTATTGAACAAAACTCAGGGAGACTGGGAAAAGAAGGTGGGAGAGGGGAAGTGGAAGGAGGTGAGGGAAGAATGGGGTACGAGCCCCTGATGGGGAGGACTGGGCTGGCTCTGCGGGCTCCTCGGGGTGGAAAATCTCCTGAAGTCCCTTGATTGACCCCCCCCTCCGGATGGCAGCCGGGCTGATGTCCAAGTGCTGTGATGTGCCGAGTGTGGGCACTCAGGGCACTCCAAGCCAGGACTGCTTTGCAAGCGGGGAACCCCT
This sequence comes from Pelodiscus sinensis, assembly GCF_052426305.1. NCBI lineage: Eukaryota > Metazoa > Chordata > Testudines > Trionychidae > Pelodiscus > Pelodiscus sinensis. The sequence goes on along the minus strand of NC_143052.1, from coordinate 141,347,685 downwards.
GAGAACTGTCTGTCCGGGGTGGGGGTCGGGTCCCTTTAAGCACAGCCCTCGGCTAGCCTGAGACAGCAGCTCCACACTCTAAGTCCTAACCTGATGCCCTGCCGGCACCGCTTCTGGCCATCCTTAACCTCGGTTCAGGGTCCACTCAGTGTGGACATGCTAGTTCGAATTAGCAAAACGCTAATTCGAACTAGTTTTTAAGTCTAGATGCGCTAATTCGAATTAGCTTAGTTCGAATTAACTAATTCGAATTAGCTTAGTTCGAATTAGTGCTGTAGTGTAGACATACCCATAGTTAGTTAATTTAAATTTAACATCCCTAGTCCATGGTAGTGAGATAGTGAGCTCCCCCCAGCTTGTCTAGAAACTTGTCAAGTATAGGCATGGGGTAGGCATCAGCAGAATTGGATTGACCTGTCCTTCTTGGGGACCCACAACACCACTGAAAGGCCCAGGGGCAGGAGGATGGTTGAATCACCCCTAGAGCCAGCTGTGATGGACCGGGCCATGTCTGGGCACAGCTGAGGGCGTCCTCTCAGGGTGAATTGCTCAACTTCGGGGCTCCTTACAGCCCCCAGACTGGTGACCTCTCCAAACAGGCCACAAACCAGTCCCACAGAGTGCTTCAGCTGCCTGCCTGAAGCCTCCCGAGCAAAACCCCTCCGACACCCCAGCAATAACCGTGCCCCAGGTGGCCTTGGGCCTCATACACAGGTGGGGGGGTCTTAGAACCCAATCCCACCTACCCCGAACAAGTTCTGTCCGGGTCCAAGAAACCAGCCACAGATCCCTGGTCAATTTACCCTCTGGACCTTACCCACAAATCACGCTGGGCCAATCCTTTAGCATCTAACAACTAAAGGTTTATTACCATGAGAAAGAAACGCATGAGAGTAAGGTTGTTAAAGGAATAGTACATTACATGCATCGAATCTCCCAGTCCTCGATGCAGGCTCTAGCAGAGATGTTACAGCTGTTGGTTTAAAAGTTCTTGTTGCGCATCCTAGGATCAGGATGGGTCCACAGGTCTTTCTGGCTCTTCGATTCCTGCACTGCTGCCTCTGGGATGAAGTGCTGAGCTGAAGACCAAGATGGCGTCGACCATATGGTCTCTTTATACATCCTTCCTGGTCTCTTCTTGGCTGCAGCAGGTCACCTGGCCAGCGGCCAATCTCTGTGTTCCCTGCTGGCAGCTCTCAGGTGACCACCCTCATTCTTTAGGTGTGTCCTTGGCCCATTGAGTGCCATTGTCCCACAGGGCCTCGCTAATTAGCATGTCCATAGGCCAGGCCCTGTCCAATGCTCAACCACATGCAGGGAAATAGTCAGTATCCATACAAGTACATGCTTATAATTGCACACACAGACATTATACAAACACATGAACAGCGTACATAGGATTAGCAGACAGTGAGCTTCTATTCAACACCCCACATGGTCCCCCTTTTATACCATTTTCTGGGGACAACACCCCCACCTATGGGTGCAGCAGCGATCAGGCTGCTCCCCTCAAAATCCAGTAACGTGACACCAGCATGTCCTGGACCTCTCTTTTTAGGTCCTGGTGTAGAAAAATCTCTGTATTAAGTATCTTGATATAGTGTTATATCATTTTCATATCACTTTGTATTAAGTCTTTCTATATACAACTTTGCATTAAGTTTTGGTATAATTATTATAGTCATTCTTTGTACCAGAATAGATCTCTGCCCTTTTACCAAACTGATTGCCCTGTTGAATGAATGAGGTGTAAATGAGTAAGGTGTGAAAGGCAAGCAACTCTGAACAGCTGCAATAGTTGGAGAGGAGATGAAAGCCAGATCCAAGGACAGTAAGACCTGTCCAGTGGGCTCACTGAAAAAAAGATTGGACATATCAACAGCCTTGGGAATCAGCGGCAAGGGCCTGCTTTTGGAAGTCCCCTCTTTGAAGGTGAGTGTGGCAGCATTCAGACAAAACCCAGAAGAAGGTGCCACAGACAACTAACTGCATATGCATATGATGATTCACACAGATATTGCATATGCATGTGATGACTAACTGGTACAGATTTGCATGACAGGGAAGCCACTATAAATCTAAGGTGTCTCACAGGAGGACTCTGGGTCTCATCTTGTCAACATTGGCGCATCGATCCAGATCGGCAGAAGCCTGGCTCCACCTCTCCCCCATCTAACTCACCTGGCCAGTGCAGTTGGAGGGAGCAACTATTAGTAATAACAACAAGACAGAGTGTGCTTGTGTGTGTGTGTATGCATGTGCATACGTGTAATATATGATATGCATATGATACAGCGTTGATTAATATATGTGTTACCAATAAATGTGGCATTTTGCCTTATCCCCTGAAAAGATCCCGTGCAGTTCTTTAATGGGCCATCTTCCCCATGGCACTGAATGGGGAGCAACACACAGGGGGGTGGCTGCCCATCCCTATCTAGTTTACAGCCAGGTTAGTAAGACTGGGCTTGTTGGAGAACAGTTACTGGTGGGAGAGTGCAGCACCTCTCTGATCTCTGTCTGCTGGGCAGAGGGGAGCTGGTCAGAGAGGAGGATAGATTCCAGCAAGGAGTCGGCTCCAGTCCCAGGGACAGATCCACCAAGGGATTGTCTCCCAGCCCCTCCCTGTGCCTACACATGTCCATCATAGGCGTGCGCAGCACATTTCATCAGGGTGTGCACCCAAAGAATTTTTTTAAAATGCACTTTGAACCCCCCCATTAGCCACACCCCTGACCCCTGTTAACCACGCCTCTGGAGATAACCCTCTCTGGGCAAGATGGGCACATGACCAAACGTAAAAAGTGTTATGTGACCCCTGACCGAAGGACTTTTCCCACCATCCTACCAATAGGGATTAGCTTGGCCCCCTCCAACTCCTCCCCCCCCCCATGCAACTATCCTGCAATTGCATTAATCCAATGTGTGTGACATTAATGCGGGGGTGGAGAGGCTGGGGAGGGGAGTGATCCCTCTAAGAGTTTCCTCCCATGAGCAGAATGAATTTTGAGTTGTGCACCAGTGCTGAATTCACGTGGCTTGTTTGGATGTGTCATTGTGGCACCCAAGTTATTAATAAATATCTACCTTTCCCCTCTGCTGTCATGTCTCCTCCCCTTGCTCCATCAACTCCCCTGGTGCCTGCTGCCCCCCGACTCCTCACCCTCCTCTGCTGTCCTGACTCCTGTCCTTCTCACTGCCCTCAGCCTTCCTGAGACCTGCCCCTCCTCCACCAGCCCTTCTCTCCCCCCAGTGCCCACTCCTCCAGTAGCGCCACTCTGATCATGTGAGCTACCCCTCCTCATCCCTTCAGCTAACACCTCCCTCGCCTCTCTCCTGTGGTGCTGGTCCCTCCCCTGCAAGTGTCTGCCCTTCTTCTTCATCCCCAGAATTCCCTGGCACCTGCGTCTTCCCTTACCCCTTCAGCCTCCTGATGCCTCCCCCTTCCCTCACTGCCCCTGCCCCCAGGGGCCATGCACGGCTTGATCTGTTGCTCACAGTGAGGAACTAGTAGGGGAAGTAGAGGTGGGTGGCAACCTGGGAAGCAGTGATTATGAGATGGTAGATTTCAGGATCCTGACCAAAGGAAGAAAGGAGAGCAGCAAAAGACACACTCTGGACTTCAGAAAAGCAGACTTTGACTCCCACTTTTGATTGGAAGGATTCCCTGGGATGCTTACATGAAGGGGAAAGGAGTCCAGGAGAGCTGGCAGTATTTTAGAGGAGCCTTATTGAAGGCACAGGAAGAAACCATCCCAATGCACAGTAAAGAAAAGCAAATATGGTGGACAACCAGATTGTCTTACTGGGGAAATCCTTGGTGAGCTTAAACACAAAAAGGAAGCTTACAAGAAGTGGAAACTTGGATAGATAACTAGGGAGGAGTATAAATATATTGCTCAAGAATGCAGGGGAGTGATCAGGAAGATGAAAGTGCTATTGGAATTGCAGCAAGCAAGGGATGTGAAGGGTAACAAGAAAGGTTTCTACAGGCATGTTAGGAATAAGAAGTGATCAGAGGGGGTGTAGGGCCCTTTCTGGAGCTGAAGTACTCAATGCTTTCTTTGCCTCTGTCTTCACAGATAAGGTCAGCTCCCAGACTACTGCATTAGGTAACACAGTATGGGAAGAAGGTAGACAGTCCTTGGTGGAGAGAGAACTGGTTAGGAACTATGTAGAAAAGTTAGACATACACAAATCCATGGGTCCCGATTTAATGCATCCGAGAGTACTGCGGGAGTTGGCAAATGTCATTGCAGAGCCCTTGGCCATTATCTTTGAAAACTCATGGAGATCAGGAGAGATCCTGGATGATTGGAAAAAGGCAAATGTAGTGCCCATCTTTAAAAGAGGGAAGAAGGACAATCCAGGGAACTACAGACCAGTCAGCCTTACCTCAGTTCCTGGAAAAATCACAGAGGGGATCCTCAAGGAATCCATTTCAAAGCACTTGGAAGAGGGGAAAGTGATCAGGAATAGTCAACATTGATTCATGAAGGGCAAGTCATGCCTGACCAATCTTATTTGCTTCTATGATGAGGTAACTGGCTCTGTGGATATGGGAAAGTCAGTGGATGCGAAATACCTTGACTTTAGCAAAGCTTTTGATATGGTCTCCCTCAGTATTCTTGCCAGCAAGTTAAGGGAATATGGATTGGATAAATGGACTGTAAGATGGATCAAAAGCTGCCTAGACAGTCAGGCCCAATGGATAGTAATTAACGGCTCGATGTCAGGTTGGCAGTTGGTTTTTAGCAGAGTGCCCTAAGGATTGGTTCTAGGACCGATTTTGTTCAACATCTTTATTAATGACCTGGATGAGGGGATGGATTGCATCCTCAGCAAGTTTGAAGATGACACTAAGATCGGGGGAGAGGTAGTTACTCTGGAGGGCAGGGATAGGGTCCAGAGTGACCTAGATAGATTAGAGGATTGGGCTAAAAGAAATCTGATGGAGGTTCAACTTCACTTTCAGTTACTGTGGCAGTTGGGACTTAGTGTCTGACCTTTGTTCCATTGATTGTTACCTTGATTGCCTTTGATCAGACTTCCCGTGTGTGACTCACGAGGGGTTATGCCTGACCTAGGTGAGTAGGCTTTAAAAGCCAGAGGCAGAGTGCCCAGGGGAGCAAAGCAGACAAGGGGCTGCAGACAGGGGAGTTTAAGAGGGAGTTTGACAGAGGGAGGCCTACGATGGTCAGGAAGACCTGCAACACCTGTACCAGCACTGCTTCTGTCTCCTCCACCTGCTCCTGTAGCCAGACAGATCACATGAGCATGGATGCCTCTACCCAGATCCTGGTGTGGTTTTGCAGGGACTGTGGCTTGCAATTTCCACTTACTGATATCTAGGCTTGGGGGACCATCCAATGTGAAAGGTGCCTTCTGGTGGAATCAGGAGGAGGTGGCTAGGTTGAGGAGCATCCGAATCCATGAGCAATTCCTAGACAGTATTCACGTGGAGACAGCTGAACTAGCTAGCTGTCCCAGTACGCAGGACTGCTGTCGCACCACTGGTGGAAAAGGAGATGGCTCAGGGTGGACACTGGCAGCTGGTTACTTCTGACCTGGATGAGGGGATGGATTGCACCCTCCTCAAGTTTGCAGATGACACTAAGTTTGGAGGAGAGGTAGATACTCTGGAGGGCAGGGATAGGGTCCAGAGTGACCTAGACAGTTTAGAGGATTGGGTCAAAAGAAATCTGATGAGGTTCAGCAATAACAAGTCCTGCACTTGGGATGGAAGAATCCCAAGCATTGTTACAGGCTGGGGACTGAATGGCTAAGTAGCAGTGTCACATTGTTGGATTTTAAAAGTCATCATTGCTGCACACATGGAGGTAGGGTGTACCTCAAAAGTCTATACAAAGGGGGCCATGTGAGTTGTCACATGAAAGCTTGTGTTCTACTGATTCTGTATATGCTATTCATGTACTTGTATGATATCTGTATGTGGAGTTATAAACATGTACTCTGTAGGGTTGCTGGAAAATTCTCTGTCTGAGGCAGAGCAATGTGCCAGGAATGTTTGTTCTATGGCTATGCTGATGAGTGAGGCTCCAGGGACAAAAGATCTCTAAATGCCAAAGAATGAATCTGGCAGCCTGCAGTCCAGCCAGAATAATGATTGCTGGTTTGGGACACAAGGATAGGCCACTGACCATGTGACCTGCTACAGCTTGGAAGGTGCCAGAGAGGTATATAAGTGCCATGTGGCACCCTCCATCTTGTCTTGAGTTCAGCTTCTGATCCCAGATGCAACCTTGCATGGAACAATGATCCGGGAAGAACCGAAGACCCATCCTGACATAGGATATACACCAGAGAATGTTAAGATAGCAGCTTATAACATGTCTGCTAAGAGCCTGTATCGAGAACTGGGTGATTTGATGCATGTAATATATTCGTTACAACCTTACTCTCATACTTTTCTTTCTTTTATTAATAAACCTTTAGATATTAGATTCTAAAGGATTGGCCCAGCGTGTTCTTATGTTCTTATCTTGTAGGTAAGATCCAGAGTATTAAATTAACCTGGGACCTGTGGCTGGTTTCTTGGGACTGAAAGAACCCATTCGGGGTAGGTGAGATTGGGTTCTATAATCCCTCACCTGTATGTTAGTCCCGGGGCTGATTGCGGCACAGGGAGAGCTGGGGTCTCAGAGGGATTTTGCTTGTGAGGCATCTGGCTGGCCAGACTGGCATCAGAAGCACTTGGTGTGACTGGTTTGTGGCCTATTTGGGAAGGTCCCCGGTCTGGGGCAGTAAGGAGCCCCGAGTTTGAGCAATTCGGCCTGAGCGGATGCCCTCAGCTGTGCTTAGACCTTGCCCGGTCCGTCGCAAGCAGTTCTGCAGAAAAGGAGCTGGGGATTACAGTGGACAAGAAGCTGGAGATGAGTCAACAGTGTGCCCTTGTAGCCAAGAAGGCTAATGGCATATTAGTCTGCATTAAGAGGAGCATTGCCAGCAGATCCAGAGATGTCATTGTTCCCCTTTATTCGGCTCTGGTGAGGCCACATCTGGAGTATTGTGTCCAGTTCTGGGCCCCCAACTACAGACAGGATGTGTACGCATTGGAGAGGATCCAGCGGAGGGCGACCAAAATGATTAGAGGGCTGGAGCATATGACCTCTGAAGAGAGGCTGAGGGATTTGGGTTTGTTTAGTCTGCAGAAGAGAAGAGTGAGGGAGGATTTGATAGCAGCCTTTAATTTCCTGAAGAGAGGTTCCAAAGAGGCTGGAGAAAGGCTGTTCAGTGTAGTGATGTTCAGCAGAACAAGGAGCAATGGTCTCAAGTTATTGTGGGGGAGGTCTAGGTTGGATATTAGGAAAAACTATTTTCCTAGGAGAGTGGTGAAGTGCTGGAATGGGTTAACTAGGGAGGTGGTGGAATCTCCATCCCTGGAGGTTTTAAGTCTCTGCTTGACAAAGCCCTGGCTGGGTTGATTTAGTTGGTATTGGTCCTACCTTGGGAAGGGGGCTGGAGAAGCGCTCGGTGTAACTGGTTTGTGGCCTATTTGGGAAGGTCCCCGGTCTGAGGCTGTAAGGAGCCCCGAGTTTGAGCAATTCGGCCTGAGCGGACACCCGCAGCTGTGCCCAGACCCGGTTCGGTCCATCACAGTTTGTTTCTATGATTCTGTGATTCTGTGAATGTTAGCCTTCTGTTTTACCCTGCTGTAGGGACAGATGGCTTCAAGTTTTCTGTCCTGATGGGAGGGATCAGGAACAACTAGGCAACAATAGAAGCTTAGGCTAGATCCTAACTCAGAACTCACCCTACCCTTTGCATCATCTTGTGTGTATATTAGCCCTGTGTAGTAAAGGTGACCTGTGTCTGCAAGTGTGCTCCCCAGTGATCAAATACACCTTCAGATGTTACCCCACCTTAATTGCAACTGTCATTCCAAGCCAGTGATCAGTCTGCTGAAGAGTCCTGTCACTCAGGGCAGCAGTGCCCCCTGCATCCTGTCAGCGAGCAGGTGAGAGGAAGAGAGCCCAAAGCACTGAGCACCCTCTAGTTATGCCTTCCCCTTGCCTAGCAACATTTTGCACTCTTGCCATCTTCCTGCCTTTCTCCTAAGCAAGGGGAAAAGAAGACTAATGAAAATGGCTGCACATCCATTCTTCTGAACAGAACAAAATGGCGAACCCACAAATAAACAACTTAAATATCTCAGCAGAACCACTGATTATGAAAGAGCTAACATTAATAGATAAAGACCGCATTATCACCCCCAGGATATATTTCTTCCCTGACTGGGTCGCCTTGCTGAGGGGCCCCACTAGATCCATCACCACCTTCTGGAAAGGCCCCTCTATGATGGGCAGGGGCCTCAAGGCAGCTTTCTCCTTGTCTCGGGCTTTCCCCACCCTCTGGCAGCTTCTGCTGCACCAAGGCCAGCCCAGTCCCTCAGCTTCTGCAAGCAGGGACCTTTCTGCAACTTGGCCTAGAATTCAGCAGCTGGGCATGAGATGGGCACCAGTTCCCTTTCAATGTCTGTGTCCAGGGTCTCAGCCCTGCTGAGCCCAGTCCCCTGGAATTCCCTGTATGTTGGGGGAGGGTCCTGTGTCCCCGGCAGGGTGCCTTCTCCAGGGCCAGGACAATGACCCCCACTCTGGCTCTGGATACAGGTAACAACCAGGGCATTAGGGAGTCCTTCTATCCAGTCCTCTAAGTCACCCCAATCAGCACCCCAGTTGGCAAGTGAGGGTGCACCCCTATCTCTGCTGCTCCACTTTGTCCCCTCCCCCCCACCCAGAATACAGTGAGTTTGGCCATTGTGTATGTGATAGGCTGAATATTCTCCCTCAGTGAGTCACACCCCAAATCCCCAACCCCATCTAGATAGTAGTGCAGTGCCCAGGGAAACTTAGGCACACACGTGGGGTTACTACAGGGCAGTGAAAATTATATGCAATATAACAAAGCAATCAGAGTGAATACAATCCCCACTTCGTCACATGTGCAGTTTGCAGGCCCCCATGGCAGCCACCTCAACTGTCCTATGGAATACCTAGAGGCCTGGCATGAAGTGGCAGCAGGAATACCCCCCACATTCACCATGGTGGCGGGAGCCAGAGTGACCCAATGGCCTGCTTTGCTCCACTGCTCCCTGCCTTCCTCTCCTGGCTTGCTGTGTGCAGTTTCTCTGTAGCAGCAGGAAGCAGACCACCCAGGCACTAGGTGCCTGCTTCCTCCCATCACCATGGAAAGTCAGGTCACCACAGGCTTGGGAGGGGGCAGCAGAGCAAAGTGGATGTTGGGCCATTTCTGGACTCTGGATTGAAACTGCTGGCACAGAAACACTTATGTGAGCCCTCTGTCTCCACAGGAGAGAGAATCAAGCAAACGATCAAATTCTCCCCTCTATAGTGCCAAAATTATCAATGCAGGGCTATAATTTTCTATAGCCTTTAAATCCTCTTTGCCCTCATCCAACAAAGCCTGCCAATGGATTTCTTTATATGGAGAACTGTTGGAAGTAGGGCTTTAGGTATCAATGCAAAATCCATTCAGACCCCTAGGTGGTGCCCTTTCCCTTTTGAAGTACAGCGTTTGATGAGAAAAGACTGTAGGGCTACATCTATATTACAGCGCTGTTTCGGGATACTAGAGGTATCCCAAAATAGCTATTCTATGTCTTTTGACCGTTCCCATTATTTCAAAATATTACAGGCTCGCTATTCTGACATCCCTGTAAACCTCATTCCAGGAGCAGTAAGGGACATTTTGGAATATCAATTTATTTCAAAAGAAGTGCTATGTGGAAAGCGCCAAATTTTGAAATAAGCTATTTAGTAATTGACTTGAAATAAGCTACGCAAATTGCTTAATGCTTGAAGTGAAGACATACCTAAGGTGTCTCTGGTCTTTGCAGTTAGGCACGGGACTGGATCTCATTTCAGAGACAGAAATGGAAATTGTCAACCCACCTCAGTGTGCATTTCCTCCAGGCTTCAAGGTAACATTGCAGGTTAGTGGACAGTGCTTGTACATATGACTGTATAAGTAAGTTTCCATACTAGGACATGGATTTATAGATTGCAGTGACATTGAAGGACAGACCTATGGGTCTGCTTTGGTATCTAGCCCTACTCTTTTCTGCCTTTAATGGGTGTTCAAAGGCTACTATTATAGGGGTGTCCCCCACACAGAGCTAGGGCTGCTCCTCAGAGGAGAAGCTCCAAATCTCTTGTATCCCGTGGGATATTTAAAGGGACATGAAAGAGCTAATTGAATTTGAGTCTCTGTGAGCTGATGCTGCAGATGGAAAGGCTGCTGTTTGCCCATTCAGTTTCTGTATTGATTATTCCCTTGCTAACACGACCTAGCTGTTATCTAACCCTTTTCATTGGCAGATCTCAGAAGGCTTGATAAAGGAGGTCACTGTCATTGTCCCCGTAACCCGTGAAAGGGAGCTCAATGTGGCTTGAAAACGTCTCTCTCTCGCCGCTGCTTCACTCACCTTGTTTCTCTTTTATCCTTATTTGACAGATAGGGAATCTACAGACACAGGAAGGTGAAGGGACCCGCCCAGTCTCCCAGCAATATACTCCTGGTCTGCTGAATCCCAGTCCAGTGCTCTGGCTGTTGCCTTATAGGCTATGTCTATACTGCAGAATTCTTTTGAGATACTGGAGGTGTCCCAGAAAAACTCTGCCACTTCCAAGGAATGCGTCTACCTTCCAAGTATTTTTTGTTAGAAGAGCAGACAGGATCCCTGTAAACATTGTTTCATAGCAAAGATGAGACGTGCCAAAAAAAAGAGTTTTTTTCCAAAATGTGGTCGCGTTTACATGGGCTAAATGTTGGGAAAACCTCTTCCGACACAAGAAGTGGAAAAAGGTACCAAATTATGGTTTGCAAATTGTGTAACTTTTTCTGGAAAAACACTGCAGTCTATACAGAGACATACTGTATTTATGCCACACAGGTCTATTCAGTGCTCTTCATTTTGGAGGCTGTAAATCTCTATTCCCAAGGGCTCTCCATAGGACATCCCTGGCTGCAAGTTAAAGTAGGACATTTTTTATTTTGAAATTTTTTCCACCAAAAAATAAAATTTAGTCAAAAATAGGTATTTTTAATGAGAAAATGTCAATTCCAATGAAAACTTTATATTTTTTTCCAGGATTTGTCAAAACTAAAATGTTCTTTTTTGAGTAAAATTGTTTCATTTTGGCTTTTTCGTTAAAAAGGAGAAAAAATGAAATTATAATCATGATTTGAAAAGAGAATTTTAATTCCTGTCCAACTTAAAATGACACTTTGGGGTTGTTGTTGTTTTTTTTTTTTTAAACTGAATGATTTAAAATAAATTACATTGTAAGGAAAAATGAAATAAACATTGAGATTTTATGTCAATGGTAAAAATTGTAATTTTATGGTGATAGAAAAAATAGTACAAAAGGTTATTAGGTTTTTGAAGGAGAAACTAGCTATAATAGGGACAGTAAGACACCAAATTACTAGCTGAATTTGGAGAGGCCTTTCATTTAATTCAACAGTCTTTTTCTAACTTTTAAACATTGCTTCTAATCTGTTCCATCATTACAGGAAATGTTTGATAGTGGGAAAATGTATTTTAAATACATCAGAAGCAAAAAGCCAGCTAAACAACCAGCGGTGCCACTGGATAATTGAGATGCTTAAGCAGCACTCAAAGACGATAAGGTCATTGTGGAGAAGCTAAATGAATTCTTTGCTTCAGTATTCATGACTGAGGATATTAGGGGGATTCCCAAACCTGAGCCATTCTATTTAAGTGACAAATCTGAGGAATTGATTTAGATTGAGGTAGCATTAGAAGAGGTTTTGAAACAAATTGATAAATTCAGCAGGAACAAGTCACTGGGACCAGATGGCATTCACCCAAGAGGTCTGAAAGAACTCACATGGGAAATTACAGAGCTATTAGCTTTGGTTTGTAACCTATCCTTTAAATCAGCTTTTGTTCCTAATAACTGAAAGATAGCAAATGTGACACTAATATTTAAAAAAGGCTCTAGAGATGTCAGTATTGGGCAAATTAATTGAAACTATAGTTAAGATTAGAATTGTCAGACACGTAGATGAACATAATTTATGGAGGGAAAGTCAACATGGATTCTGTAAAGGAAAATCATTCCTTACTAACCTACTAGAGTTCTTTGAGAGGGGTCAATAAGCATGTGGACAAGGAGGATCCAGGGGCTATAGTGTACTTTGATTTCCAGAAAGCCTTTGACAAGGTTTCTTACCTAAGGCTCTTAAGTAAAGTAAGTTGGCATGGGATAAGAAGGAAGGTCCTTTCATGGATTGATAACGGGTTAAAAGACAAGAAACTAAGGGTAGGAATAAACAGTAAGTTTTCAGAATGGAGAAAGGGAAACTAGTGGTGTCTCCTAAGGGTCTGCACTAGGATAATCCTATTTATCCTATTTATAAATCATCTGTAGAAAGGGGCAAAATTTGCAGATGATACCAAACTCCTCAAGATAGTTAAGTCCAAATTAGAGTATGAAGAGCTTCAAAAGAATCTCACACAACTAGGTGATTGGGCAGCAAAATGGCAAATGAATATTGTTGATAAATATAAAGGTAATGCACATTGAAAAAAATAATCCCAACTACACATACAAAATGATGGGGACTAATTTACTATAACCAGAGTCATTGTGGATAGTTTTCTGATAACAACAAGTCAAAGTGCAGAGGCAGTCAAAAAAGCAAATAGAATGTTAGGAATAATTTAAAAAGGGATAGAGAAAAAACCAGAGAATATCTTATTGCCTTTATATAAATCTATGGTATGCCCACATCTTAATACTGTGCACAAATGTGGACACTCCATCTCAAAAAAGATATATTGGCATTGGAAAAGGTTCAGAAAAGAGCAACAAAATGATCTGGGTTTGGAACGGGTGCCATATAATCAGTGATTAAAAAGACTGGGACATTTCAACTTAGAAAAGAAGAGACAAAGCAGGGTGGGGGATATGATAAAGGTCTATGACATCATGACAGGTATGGAGGAAGTGAATAAGGAAAAGTTATTTACTTGGGGTATGTCTACACTACCCCCCTAGTTCGAACTAGGGGGGTAATGTATGCATACCGAACTTGCTAATGAAGCCCGGGATTTGAATTTCCCGGGCTTCATTAGCATAAAGCCGGCGCCGCCATTTTTAAAAGCCGGCTAGTGCGAACCCCGTGCCGCACGGCTACACGCGGCACGGACTAGATAGTTCGGATTAGGCTTCTAATCCGAACTATCTGTACGCCTCGTAGAAGCCTCGTAGAAGCCTAATCCGAACTATCTAGTCCGTGCCGCGTGTAGCCGCGCGGCACGGGGTTCGCACTAGCCGGCTTTTAAAAATGGCGGCGCCGGCTTTATGCTAATGAAGCCCGGGAAATTCAAATCCTGGGCTTCATTAGCAAGTTCGGTATGCATACATTACCCCCCTAGTTCGAACTAGGGGGGTAGTGTAGACATACCCTTGTTCCCCTAATCTAAGAACATGGGGTTCAGCAACGAAATTATTAGGTAGCAGGTTTAAAACAAGCAAAATAAAGTTTTTCTTTGTGCAGAGCACAGTCAATCTGTGGAACTCCTGGCTAGAGGATGTTGTGAAGACCAGGACTTTAACAGGGTTCCAAAAAGAACAGATAAATTCACAGAGATTAAGTCCATCAATACTTATTAGCCAGAATGTGTAGGAATGGTGTCCCTAGCCAGTGTTTGTCAGGGACTGGAGATGGATGACAGGGGATGGATCACTTGATGATTCCCTGTTTCTGTTCACTCCCTCTGGGGCATCTGAGGATACTGGGCTAGATGGACCTTTGGTCTGACCCAATATGGCTGTTCTTATGAAAACCATTAGATTTGGGGAAAATGGGCAAACCAAAAGGAGAGCACATGATGTTCCTGCCAGCTCATTAGCATGGCCACAGCTTCAAAAACCTTTCACAACTGGTTGACAGCACCTGTCAATGGCTTCCAGAATATCAGTGCCATTTCTTATCTCTAGTGGTAGGGGACAGAAAGAGAATGGGGGCATGCACACATCCTCTGGCAGATGCAGGAAATAGAGGATGCTAATGTGAGTACAGGAGGGTTAGGGGCAGTGCTTTTTTTGTAAAAAATAAGGTGCCGGTACTCCAAGGGAAAAGTTGTTGAGAAAAAAAAAGAGAGGTGAGGCCAGCATTACCCTTTTAAGAGATGCATCCCCCTTTAAGACACGTGGCCCAGCTGACTGTCAGACATTTGCATACAGATGTCCCTGTATGCTCCATTCTTTCCAGGTAAGCGCTGACTGAAGGTGCCAATACTGCGTCTGGAGATGCCGGTACTACGTATTGGGAAGTACCATCACAAAAAAAAAACCCACTTGGTTATGGGACATACAGGGCAAACAGAAATATTGTGGGGTGTGACTGGGGACACTTATAAGGTTGCCAACTTTCCTGGTCATATGGACCAGACACCCATATAAAGGAACACACAGTGCCTAGCATGAGAAGTATGAGGGAAGAGGAGAAACAAGGAACTGGGGTCAGACAGAGCTTTAGAGAGAAAGGGGAATGGTGTTAGACACAGAGACTTTGCAAGAGGGAGGAATGGGAGCAAGAGGGATCGGGGATATATAGAGGCCCCTTCTGTGGGTACAAGAATGGGGACATGGGGAAAAGGGAAATAATTTTTCACACAAAACCCCTGCCATGCACAGGGGGAGAGAATGGAGAATTGGGGGAAGGGTGACCACACAGAGTCCCTGGCAGGGAGGGGAAATGATAATGGGTGGAAGGAAAATAGGGAAACAGTTGGCAGGGGAAAAGATCGGAAAAATAAGTATAGTATGGGGGCCAGAGGTGTGCATACAGAGCTACTGGTATGAGGGGGCAAAGGGGAGCCTGCTATGGGGAGGGAATATGAGGGGAGTCAAACAAATCTAGGAATAAGGGCATGAGGGGGATTCCCTGAAATAGGAAGGTATGGGAGGGTGACACACTCAGCAAGTGGGAGTGATGATGGCAAGAAGCTCCTGATATGTGCAGTGAGCTTGCCTACATCAGCTATGGTGTGTGCTCTCCCCGCCCCATCTTATCAGTGCAGAAGGAACTAAGCAGATCCATATAAAGCCCTCAACAGGGGGCAATCTCACTGATCACTGCCCCAAGGATGGGGATGAGGTTAGTCTGGTGCACGGCAGCCTTGTGCTTCTTGGGAGCAAGTAAGTTATTGGTGGAGTTATGAAATCCCGGTTCTGGTGTCTGCAGGCTACTGCTCCTTTGTTATATTGAGGTTTTTTTTCTTTTGTTTTGTCTCACAGGATACACAGGTGCTGAAATCACCCAAACAGAAAGCCTGGTACTGGCAAAAGGACAGACGGCCAACCTGACATGCAGACAAACTGATACTCACAACAATATGTACTGGTATCAGCAGCAGCAGGGGAAGGGACTGCAGCTGATTTATTATTCTGTTGCTGAAAAAAACACGGAGGAGGGTGATAGTAAATCTGGATTCTCGGCTTTCCGACCAGAGATCCAAGTATTTTATTTGGACATCCCCTCTGTGAAGCCAGAACACTCAGCTGTGTATTTCTGCGCTAGCAGTTTAGACACAGCACTTCAGAGTCACCTCCTCCCTCTACAAAAACTACCCCCACACTCTCTCCAAGACAGCTTCTCCTCCAAACTCCACATGAGAGGGAGATCAGGCTGCTCTCATACAGAGAGAAATAGCATAGTAATAACACAAGGCTCCATCTACACTACAGGGTTTTTGCGTAAAAACAGCAATTTTAGCACAAAAACCCACGAAGCATGCCTCAAGCACATCTTTTCGCAAGAAAATGTACAGTGAATCAACCGAACAGAGGAGTAACTCCTTTTTGCGCAAGAACTCTTGAGCAAAAAGGTGTGTGTGGAAGGGAAACAGGTTTTTTTTTGCACAAAAACAGCCTATCGGAAAAAGCACAGGTGACCTGGAGGCCATTCTGTTAATGATAATCAGAGCTTTCTTGCAAAAGAGTGTCCATGCAGACCAGACGATCTCTTGTGCAAAAGCACAACACTTTTCCAATGTGCTTTTGCAGAAAGCTTGTTGCACGAGAGCAGCTCCCTGAAGTATGGGAGCTGCTCACACCGTATATTCCTCAATGGTCACCTAGTTAGTCGCTTCTTCCAGATGTCACAGTTGCAACCATGCTGTTCCCTTCAGTCAAATATAGGCATGAGGTGGGAAATAGAAATAATAAGTTTGTATTGCAAATAACCAATACTCTCCCTAGAGCCATTCTAAAAGCCAACAAAGCAGAGGCTCCTCAACATTTCCTCTTACACATGAGCTGCGTAAGAAGGGGAAGCCAGACAAGGTGGTCTGGACCAAACTGTGCCAGAGGGCTCTCTGTGCACTGAAACAGGCCCTAGTCAGGGCCCAGGGCTGGTAAACCCAGACTGTGACAAGCCCCTGGTGGTGTTCACCAGTGCCTCAGACACAAGGCTGGAGGCGGTGCTAATGCAGGTGGATGAAAAGGAGGAAGGACACTGTATTGTGCAGTTGAGCAAAAAGCTGTTGCCCTGGTAACAGAACTACACAGCCATAAAGACAGATGCCTAGCCCTGGCATGGGCCCTTAGAAAACTGTAGCCATATCTGATTGGACAGCATTTCATGGTCTACATCTGCCATTCTCCTCTGACCTGGCTGCACCAAATGAAAGGGGCCAATACCAAGCTCCTGAGATGGAACCTGCTCCTGCAGGATTACGACATGGAGGTGTTCTTTGTTAAGGGGAGCCCTAATATCATAGCGGATGCTTTATCCCAGAGTGGGAGGGGGGGTTCTGAACTTCCCCAGGCCACTGGCTTCCCTTGCCGACCGCGGAGCATCCAGACTACCGCGCTATGCTGCCAAACAGCTGATCGGCACAGTGCGGCAGCCATTTTGATGTAAATGAAGTGGCGATTATTTAAATCACCGTTTCATTTCCCTATGTCTAGAATCCTCATCTATATGGCTCCGTCGACACAGCCATGTAGTCTAGACATACCCTGACTGGGTCACTTTGCTGAAGGACCCCACTAGATCCATCATCATCTTCTAGAAAGGCTCCTCTATGATGGGCAGGGGCCTCAAAGCAGCTTTTACCTTGTCCAGGGCTTTCCTCACTCTGTGGCAGGAGATGCAGGCCTGGAAGTACTATTGGACAGCAGCAAAGATCCCAGGCCAGTAAAAGTTCTGTAGCAGCCTCTGCCTGGTGGGCTGGATCCCCCGGGGTCCTGAGAATGGGACGTCATGGACCAGGTACAGCAGTCTGTGGTGGTACTTTTGGGGAAACACCATCGGCCGCCAGAACCCCCATAACTCCACTTCCCCTGGAGGGACCCATTCCCAGTACAGGAATCCCTTCTACCACAGGAACCTCGTCTGGCAGCCCTCCCCCCAGGGCTTGTGCTGCACAGAGGCTAGCCCAGTCCGTCAGCTTCTGCAAGTGTCCTTTCTGCAACTCAACCTGGAATTCAGCAGCTGGGGAAGAGATGGGGACCTGTCCCCTCTCACTGCCCTTGACCGGGGTCCCAGCCCTGCTGAACCTGGCCCCCCAGGGTCCCTTGTCTGCTGGGAAAGGACCTGTGCCCTCACCAGCTCTGGCTATGAGTAACAACCTGGGCACTGTAGGGTCCTTCTGGCCAGTCCTCTAGGTCACTCCCCATCAGCACCCCAGTGGGCAAGTGCTGGAGCCCTACTTAGCCTCCCATTTCAGATGCACTGTGGCCATGGGTACCCATCTATGCCCATCAGGGTCAGGTGAGTGTTGGGCACCACCTGGTCTGGTGCCCACTGCTTAGACTGGGTCAGTGTCACCTCTGTGTCTATGTCCCAGTAGCCCATGATGTTCCTCCCATCCACCTCCAAGAGAACAAGGCACTCACTCTGCAGGGGCAGTCCTGCCCCTACCCTATACACTGAGAAACTTTCCTCCTGTTTGAGTGAGGCTTTAGAGAGGGAGTTCTCCAGGTAGAGGAGAAGCAGATACAAGAGTCTTGAGGGAAGTATGTGTTGTGTTTGGGGCTTTCTTGCTGTGTGCTGAGCTTGTGTTTGTGAGTGAGGGTTGGTGTGTGTTCTTTTTTGTTTTTTGCTAATTAATTAATTTATTTATTTTCCCCTGTGTTTGAGAGTGAGGCTTCCCCCCCCCTCCTCAACCTCCCCTTTACGCTCCCTCTCCCCTTGATGGAGTTTGTGCTGTGATTGGTAGGGGCTGTGATTGGCAGGTGGAAACTGTTGGCTTCTAATTAAAGTTTGAATTCTAGAAGCCTCTGCTGATTGGCTGAGCCTTGGTAGGGGGAGGGGCTTTATAAGGCAATGGGCAAACGACCAAGGAGCTTGCGAACAGGTGATTGCTAACAGGGAGTTTTGAGAGGGAGTTGGGAAGGGGAGAGGGAAGGGCAGGAGGTTCTCTTGCCTTTCTTTTTAAATCCGTTCTCCAGGACAGCAGCGATGGTTGATGATGGGACTGCTGTTGTTACCTGCACGGCGTGTGCCATGTTTGTCTTCCTCCCAGAAGAAAGAACGGATTTCATCTGCACGAAGTGCAAGCTGGTCGAGATTTTGGAAGAAAAAATTAGAGGACTGGAGGCCCAAGTGTCGACCTTACGCTTGATCAGAGAGGATGAAGACTTCCTCGATAGAAGGCAGCAATTAATCCTTCAAGCATGGCAGGCAGAGGAGCCAGAGAGGGCAGTAAGTGACCAAGAAGAGACATGGCAGCATGTAACTTCTAGAAGGGGAAAAAGGCCAGCACGGGAATCCCTCGATGCTATAGAGGTAAGCAATCGCTTTCAAGCTCTCTCCACAGGCTCTGCAGTGCTGAAAGCTCTGGAAGGGACCTCACAAGGAAGAAACCAGAAGGGAACACCATATACTGCAAGGCATGGGATGCATAGTCCTAGGGATGGGGGTTCCACGGCCACCACCCCCAAAAGGAAACGACGGGTGGTGATGGTCGGGGACTCCCTCCTAAGAGGGACTGAGCCATCCCTCTGCCATCCGGACCTGGATTCTCGAGAGGTGTGCTGCTTACTGGGAGCTCGCATTCGGGATGTCGCTGAGAGGCTTAGCAAGCTGATCAAACCTTCGGATTGCTACCCCTTCCTGCTTCTCCATGTAGGAACTAATGATATGGCCAAGAATGACCTTGAGCGTGTTACTGCAGATTATATAGCGCTGGGAAGAAGGATCCAAGAATTTGGAGCGCAAGTGGTGTTCTCGTCCATCCTCCCTGTTGAAGGGAAAGGACTGGGCAGGGATCGTCGAATTGAGGACGTAAATGCGGGGTTGCGCAGGTGGTGTCGCAGAGAGGGCTTTGGTTTCTTCGACCATGGGACTGTTCCGGGCACAAGGATTGTTAGGAAGAGATGGGATCCACCTAACGAAGAGAGGAAGCAGCATCTTCGCGGGGAGGCTTGCAAACCTAGTGAGGAGGGCTTTAAACTAGGTTCGTCGGGGGACGGCGACCAAAACCCTGAGGGGAGAGGGAAAGTCGGATACTGGGAAGAAATGCAGAGAGGAGGGAGCAAGAAAGGAGGATCTCTGTTTCAAATGGAGAAGATAGGGCGATCAACTGGTTACCTGAAGTGTTTGTACACTAATGCAAGAAGCCTGGGCAACAAACAGGAAGAACTGGAGACCCTGGCCCAGTCCAAGAAATATGACTTAATTGGGATAACAGAGACTTGGTGGGATGACTCGCATGACTGGAGCGCTGTCATGGAAGGGTATAGACTGTTCAGGAAGAACAGGCAGGGGAGAAAAGGAGGAGGAGTTGCACTATATGTAAGAGAGCACTACGATTGCTCTGAACTCCAGTATAAAGAGGGAGAAAAACCTGTTGAGAGTCTATGGGTTAAGTTTAAAGGAGCAAACAACAGCAGTGATGTTGTGGTTGGTGTCTGCTACAGGCCACCGGATCAGGTGGATGAGGTAGATGAAGCTTTCTTTGGAGAACTGAGCAAAGCTGCCAGATCACAGGCCCTGGTTCTCGTTGGGAACTTTAATCACCCTGACATCTGTTGGGAAACTAATACGGCAGTACACAGGCAATCCAGGAAGTTTTTGGAGTATGTTGGGGATAACTTCTTGACACAAGTGCTGAAGGATCTGACTAGGGGCCATGCACAGCTTGACCTTCTGCTCACAAACAGGGAGGAACTAATAGGGGAAGTGGAGGTGGGTGACAACCTGGGAAGCAGTGATCATGAGATGGTAGATTTCAGGATCCTGACCAAAGGAAGGAAAGAGAGTAGTATGATACACACCTTGAACTTCCAAAAAGCAGATTTTGACTCCCTCAGAGATCTGATGGGCAGAATCCCCTGGGATGCTAACATGAAGGGGAAAGGAGTCCAGGACAGCTGGCAGTATTTTAAAGAAGCCTTATTGAAGGCACAGAAAGAAACCATCCCGACGCGTAGCAAGAGAGGCAAACCTGGTAGGAGACCGGATTGGCTTACAGGGGAAATCCTTGGTGAACTTAAGCACAAAAAGGAAGCATACAAAAAGTGGAAACTTGGACAAATAACCAGGGAGGAGTTTAAATGTACAGCTCAGGAATGCCAGGGGATTATCAGGAAGGCGAAAGCGCAAATGGAATTGCGACTGGGTAAGGATGTGAAGGATAACAAGAAAGATTTCTACAAGCATGTTAACAAGAAGAAGGTGATCAGAGAGGGTAGTTCTGAAGAAAAGAACCTGGGGGTTACAGTGGATGAGAAGCTGGATATGAGTCAACATTGTGCCCTTGTAGCCAAGAAGGCTAATGGCATATTAGGTTGCATTAAGAGGAGCATTGCCAGCAGATCTAGAGATGTCATTATTTCCCTTTATTCGGCGTTGGTAAGGCCACATCTGGAGTATTGTGTCCAGTTCTGGGCCCCCCACTACAAAAAAGATGCGGACGCATTGGAGAGGGTCCAGCGGAGGGCAACCAAAATGATTAGGGGGCTGGAGCTTATGACTTATGAGGAGAGGCTGAGGGAGTTGGGTCTGTTTAGTCTGCAGAAGCGAAGAGTGAGGGGGGATTTGATAGCAGCCTTCAACTTCCTGAAGGGAGGTTCCAAAGAGGATGGAGAGAGGCTGTTCTCAGTAGTGACAGATGGTAGAACAAGGAGCAATGGTCTCAAGTTGTGGTGGGAGAGGTCCAGGTTGGATATTAGGAAAAACTATTTCACTAGGAGGGTGGTGAAGCACTGGAATGGGTTACCTAGGGAAGTAGTGGAGTCTCCATCCCTACAGGTGTTTAAGTCTTGGCTTGACAAAGCCCTGGCCGGGTTGATTTAGATGGGATTGGTCCTGCCTAGAGAAGGGGGCTGGACTTGATGACCTTCTGAGATCTCTTCCAGTTCTATGATTCTATGATAAGGGGATGGGTTGATGAGAGAATATGATCTTGGTAACTAATTGACCATTCATTTTCAGTGGGAAATATGTCAATGGAGGGATGATAGGAGTTATTATAGAGAATTTCTGGGTGTCTGGCTGGTGAGTCTTGCCCACATGCTCAGGGTTTAGCTGATCGCCATATTTGGGGTCGGGAAGGAATTTTCCTCCAGGGTAGATTGGCAGAGGCCCTGGAGGTTTTTTGCCTTCCTCTGTAGCATGGGGTACAGATCACAGCTGGAGGACTCTCTGCATCTTGGGACCTTCAAAGTATCTGAAGGCTTCAATATTGGAGATATAGGTGAGAGGATTATTCTAAGAGGGGTGGATGGATCCTCTCTTCTGTGGGGCCCCAGTGGGCACCTTTCCTCACTTCACAGCCTTAGGTTAGGGGAGCAGATTTCATAGAGCTGCTTCAGGATCATCAGCTTAACCAGATCCTCTGAGATCTGGGGTCCAGCCCTGATTACCGATTTGCAGATGTATCATTCCATCCAGGACTAGATCCACATAGGTCTCCTCAGGGCCCTTCTGCACACTCCTATATGCCTCGGGTCAGCACAAACTTGTGCAGTAGGGCTTGTATGAACAGTTCATAGTCCCCCTCATCAAGCCCATCCATTTGGCTGAACAGCCCTATGGCCTTGGGGTTCAGTAAGGGGGTAAGATGCTGGAGCCAGTCTGCTGGATCGACCTGATGCAGATCACAGGCTGTCTCAGAGGGATTAAAGAAAGAATCTATGGGTATGTCTACACTACCCCGCTAGTTCGAACTAGCGGGGTAATGTATGCATACCGAACTTGCTAATGAAGCCCGGGATTTGAATTTCCCGGGCTTCATTAGCATAAAGCCGGCGCCGCCATTTTTAAAAGCCGGCTAGTGCGAACCCCGTGCCGTGCGGCTACACGCGGCACGGGCTAGATAGTTCGAACTAGCTAGCTATTCCGAACTATCTGTACGCCTCATTCCACAAGGCGTACAGATAGTTCGGAATAGCTAGCTAGTTCGAACTATCTAGCCCGTGCCGCGTGTAGCCGCACGGCACGGGGTTCGCACTAGCCGGCTTTTAAAAATGGCGGCGCCGGCTTTATGCTAATGAAGCCCGGGAAATTCAAATCCCGGGCTTCATTAGCAAGATCGGTATGCATACATTACCCCGCTAGTTCGAACTAGCGGGGTAGTGTAGACATACCCTATGTCTCTCCCACTTCCTTAGGCTGGGACATCATGTACATATCATAGGGTATGTCTACACTATCTGTGGAACGAGGCGAACAGATAGTTCGGAATGGCTTGCTAGTCCGAACTATCTAGCCCGTGCCGCGTGTAGCCGCGCGGCATGGGGTTCGAACAAGCCGGCATTTAAAAATGGCGCCGGCCGGCTTATGAAAATAAAGCCCGGGAAATTCAAATCCCGGGCTTCATTTGCACGTTCGGTATGCATACATTACCCCGCTAGTTCGCACTAGCGGGGTAGTGTAGACATACCCTAAGTTCCATGTAGTCCCGGGCCCCCTGTGCTCCCCACTCACTGCAGCTGGAATCTCTCTGCCTCTCAGCTCTGCCATGGTCTGCTCATGCTGCTGCTTTCTCTCCCATTCCTGCTGCTCCTTCTCTCAGTCCTGGTACTCCCTTTCATGGTCCTCCAATTTCTTTAGCCACAGCTTGAGCTCCAGCCATTGCAAAACCACTGAGGGGAACCCTGCAGGGATGAACTGCTTGCTGCTGGCTGAGTGCATCCTAGTGGGTGCTGTATTTGTCTGGTGGCCTCCAAGCCCCACTCCTGCCTCAGTCCCTGAAATACTCCCTGGGGCTGTCTAGCTGCTTCTGGCTAGGACAGGATCCATCACCCTGGAGTGATCATTTTCCTTCAGCTGGGCAATTAGCTGGGCTTTAGTGAACTTTCCAATGAGCAGCCCTCTCTCCTTGCACAGCTCAACAACATCCTTCTTAGGGAGATGGTTATAGGCCATCTTCCTGCTGTACCAAGTGGTTTCAGTCTCTCAGGCCGGTGTTTGCAGCACCCCCTGATTTCCAAGCAGAACCCAGTAAGTGTGCCAGCCTCCTTGAGGGTCATAATCCCCCCGGGGGATAGACCATAGACCCCTCCACCTCTTGGGACCACTTCCCATGGTCCTCAGGAGGAACTCTTCCTTGTGGGACACCCCTTCTTGAGGATCACACTTTGGCTAGACTGTAAGCCCCTCTGCTTCCTGGAACTGCTCTTCATTGGCCTTCAGCACACCTGGCTCTTGCAAACCCCACTTCTTTCTGCTGGGCCCTATCACTTACAGCCCAATGCTCTGTTCTTGGGGTCTAGTGAACTCTACCACTATCGCCAGTGTCATTGAGGTGTGAGGAGCCATCAGACCATGCATGCCCATCCCCAGCCAGACATGACTGTCAGCCATCAGGTAGAAGAGAAGGTTTATTAGTTCACGGGGGTATGTCTACACTACCACCCTAGTTCGAACTACGGTGGTAGCGTAGACATACCCAGGGAGACAGGCTAACTCAGACTTGTTAGTGAAAGAGCTGGGAGCAGTCAGTAGAACCCATCCTGTGGAGAAGGGGCCCAGAGCCCTTGGCCTTGGCCCCCCATCTCTGCCCCCAAGCCAACTAGACTCCCTCACACACTCAGCAGCCCAGTTTTGTCCCTCTAACCCCACCTCCTCCTTTGTCCAGTTTCCTGGGCAAAAGGCATCACCTGGACGCACTCTCTTCCCAGTCTCAGTTTACTGTAAACCTGATCCATTGAGTAAGTGATAGGCTGAGTATAATCTCTCAGTGAGTCACACCCAGACTTCCCGTCCTCATCTAGATAGTGCTGCAGTGCCCTGGGAAACTGAGGCACACACACAGCATTCTTACAGGAAAATTGAAATCATGTGCAACATAACAAAGCAGAGTGAATTCAGTCCCCACTTGGTCACACATGCAGGTATATGTAATGTACCATACAGAGCCGCAAAAAATCCAATAACCTCTGACTAAGTTCTGAGCTCAGTTATCCCTCGTCTATAGTATGAGGTAACTCAAATCTATTAAAGTCAATGTCTGGTCACCTGATTTAGTACAGTCAAAGGTCTGTGTCCCCACTGTGTGCAAGAATCCAACATAGTCCGAAATATCACATCCCTAGTAGGGAGACTGCCCTTGACTTTGAGAGCAATGCACTGTAGGTAGCTGTCCCACAGTGCCTGCGCCCCTTGGCATTCTGGGTTATGTTCTCAGTGCACTCTGGGACCAAAACCTTGCCACAAGAGGTTATGGGTACATGTTGTCAGCATCCCATCATGAGCTCATCTACTCCCTCCCTCCTTGCTTGAGATCAATGGGAAAACAGTCTTTTCACACCCTTTTGGCTCTGGTTGCCTACAAAGTCTCCATAGCAGTGGAATCCTGACCACCCTTGTAGATTCTGTTTTGCATCAAACCATTGTGATGCTGATGTGTAACTTGGTGTGCCTAATGGTGCAGTATTATGAGACCACAAGCACGACAAGCCAGGAAGAGGACAAAGAGGAGGAATCTCCTCCATCTCAGGGTCCCACAGGCATGCTGTACAGGTAAGCCCTTGTGTTCAGGGAAATGGAAGTGCAGTTGGCAATCAATCCTCTGGACAGCTGATGCAGTGAGACAAGCACAGACTGGTGGGACTGCATAGAACTGCAGCTTTGGGTTGATCAGCAGTGGCTACAAAACTTCCGAATGCACAAGGCCACTTTTATAGAATTTTGCAAATGTCTCCCCCCTGCCCTGAAGCACAGGGACACCCGAATGAGACTATTCTGACAGTGGTAGCCTTGGAAGCTTGCAACACTAGACAGCTACCAGTCAGTTGGGAATCAATTCAGAGTGGGAAAATCTACAGTGAAGCTGTTGTTATACAAGTAGCCAAGACAATCAATACCATACCAGAGGAAAGTGGCTCTGGGAAACGTGGATACCATAGTAGAGGGCTTTTCTGCAATGGGGTTCCCTAACTGCAGTGGGGTGATATACAGAATGTACATCCCCTTCAAGGTCTCCAACAACCTTGCCAAAGAGTACATCAGCTGCAATGGGTGCTTCTCGATAATGCTGCAGGAGTTGGTGAATCACAAGGGCCATTTCACCAACATCAGCGTGGGATGGTCAGGATCTTTAGGAACTCTTTGGAAAGATGCACACTGGAATGTTTTTTCCTAGACCAGAAAATCAAAATTGGAGAGGTGGAAACGCCAATAGTGATCCTTGGCGACCCAGCTTACCCCTTGCTCCCATGGCTCATGAAGCCGTACACAGGTAGCCTGAGCCACAGTAAGGAGCAGCTCAATGACGGGCCACATAAGTTCAGAATTGTGGTGGAATGTGCTGTTGGGCATTTACAGGGAAGGTTTAAAAGATCTCAGCAAGTGTAATATTCTCTTTGTGGTGGCAGCCAGCTGTGTGCTCCATAATATTTGTGAGAGCTAGGGGTAAGTTATCTGGTGGGGGGTGGGAGAAGAGGCTGAGACAGAGCACCTAGCTAGAGTTTATGAGCAGCCAGACACCAGGGTAACAAGGGGAGCTTAATAAAGGGCAGTGCAAATCAGAGAGGCTTTAAAAGGAAGTTTTATGAATGGCGAGGTTTGAGAATCATGCACATTGCTCTCAACAAGGTGCCCTGTATTTAGTATGTTTGCCTGTAATTCCCCACCCCCAGAATACAAGCAGTGAAGAGACTATTGTTTAGAAATAATGCGTTTTTATTTAGGGAAGACTGCTGAGACAGAAAAGAAACCCATGGTGAGACTTGCAGGCAGGGTGGGCTAACAACAGCCTTTTGCTTCCTGAGGCCCTAGAGATTTAGTTTGAGGCTACCCTTGAGTTCCCCTTTCCCTTGTGTCCTGGGGACCCTGGGGGCGGAGGCTATGAAACTGGGTAAGGACAGAAAGTTTTTGTGCACAGCAGGGGAGGGTTCCTATCCAGGCTTTCTGACAGGTGCTCGATTACAGCCATCAGTGACAAAAAGATGTTCTCATGTTGCTTCACTTGCAGTTTCTTGCATGCTTTCCTGTCCTGCTACTCTGCAATTATGTCCTGTCTCTGTGCCATCCTCTCCTGCCCATCCACCCACATATTCCTCCACCCCATTTGCTTCTTAAACATGTCTTCTCTTGTCTGTTTTCACCTGCAGGTTTGTACAAGCTGGACAGCTGCTAGAGCCGGAGGAGTACCTCAAATCTAAGCCTTTAAAGCAAGCTGCCTGCTGTTTCCATTATTTCCATTATAAAGACATGTTACAAGCACTTTACAGGGAGACACATTGGCTACGTCTACACTGGCCCCTTTTCCGGAAGGGGCATGTAAATTTCACCTATCGTAGTAGGGAAATCCGCGGGGGATTTAAATATCCCCCGCGGCATTTAAATAAAAATGTCCGCCGCTTTTTTCCGGCTTTTAAAAAAGCCGGAAAAGAGCGTCTACACTGGCCCCGATCCTCCGGAAAAAGCGCCCTTTTCCGGAGGCTCTTATTCCTACTTCAAAGTAGCCATTGTGTTAAACCTACCTCTAATCTGTTAACACACAGCAAAGGGTAAAGACAATGGAGATGTGTTCTGTGCAAGACCAAAGTTTTGCTTTAAAGCAGCCACTGTACAGCCAGTACACAGAGTTTTCAGGGGAGCATCTGCACTCATGTGGTTTGGAAGCAGGCATGGTAAGGGGCCTGCCAGGGCATGATCTTGAAAGTGGGAGGGTAGTGATGGGGTCTGGTCATGCCAGTGGAGCAGAACAGTAGCTCACGCAGCTTCGCTTCTCTGTGTCCACCACACTCATCTTCCTTAGTGAGTGCTACTTTCCCATCCTGCAGGAACTGGAGGGTGTGCCAGAAGCTGCAGTCATGGTAGCACCTGAGGCATCAGCTATTATCTAAGGGTATGTCTACACTACAAAGTTAATTCACACTAACAGCCATTAGTTCAAATTAACTTTGATAGGCGCTACACATACAAACTGCTAATTCAAACTTAATTCGAACTAGTGGAGCGCTTAATTTGAACTAGGTAAACCTCAATCTACGAGGACTAACACCTAGTTCGAATTAAGTAGTTCGAATTAAGGGCTGTGTAGCCACTTAATTCGAACTAGTGGGAGGCTAGCCCTTCCCAGCTTGCCCTTGTGGCCACTCTGGGCCAAACCAGAGAAACTCTTCTGCCCCTCTCCCGGCCCTGGAGCCCTTAAAGGGCCACGGTCTGGCTACGGTGCTTGTGCCAGGTGCAAGCACCTAGCTAGCAGACCCTGCACCTGGCACAGCATGAGCCAGCCACCCGCTGCCACCCAGCCCTCCGCCTCTTCCCGGGACCAGGCTGGTGGCTCCCAGGAGCCTGCCCGGGGCCGCAAGAGGCAGGCACCCGCCTGGTCTAGTGCGAAGATTGTGGACCTCATCCAGGTTTGGGGGGAGGCCTCTGCACTAGGCACAGGAAAGTGGCCGTCTAGGGCAGGATAGCTGCCAGCCTGGCCACCAAAGGCCACATGTGAACCCAGGAGCAGGTTTGCATGAAAATCAAGGTGGTCCAGTGAGACCCCCGACCCTGAGCCCTGAGCTTAGAACATAAGTGTAGCTAGACAGAAACCCCCCTTGTAACATCCATTTTTGCTTGCCTGGAGCATACAGGGCACACAGAGCAGAAGGCCCAGGCTGTGTGACCGTGAATGGCTGTAAACAGAGATACGCCAATTGCTGACCAAGAGGCTGCCAAGGAGTGCCCTTGACTGAAACCCATATTGATACGAACACACATCCATCCGCGGGGGGAGGAATCTCTCGCCCAGTAAAAAAATGTCTAGTGCTCACAATTTAGTTATCTCTCTTGCAAGTGTAAATTAACTTGAAACTTGCTTGTAAGAACTGGCGCCACAAAACGGACCAGTACAATTCGGCATCTTAGATAAGAAAGAGAATACGAGCCCCCAGGGGTATAAAGATAGGTCCAGCAGCGCATTTTCTCTGAGTGTCAATCTACCATCTATCTGCTGGTCGGGTTTGGTGTTTGATCTCCCGAGGTTCCAAGGGGACGCCCACCTCGTATTCGTCTTTCCTAGGAATTGAGAGACCGGCCCTGGCCTGACATGCTGGAGTCAAGAGGCACAGAAAGGGGTAAAAATTGTACCTGGATGTGGTCCTTTGTTTAAGTATATATATACATAGACTTAGAGCTCTTTAAAGATTAAGCTGTCACTTGGTACCATTATTTCTATTTTCTATCTTTATTTTCTTTGTAACCATTTTTAAAATCTGTATTTGTTAGCATTTAAGAAATAGAGCAATAGCCATTGTAACCATATGCTTTTATAAGTCTTTTAATAAACCTGTAACTGTTTAAGTTTTAACCTGACTCCTTCAGTTTCTGTAACAGAACCAAGCACAATTTAAAAGAACTTCAGCCGGTCATAAAGGGACAGACATAAGGAGAGCTTGGGCGTTTGGATCTGTGTCACTCCCAGGTGACAAGATCCGTTAGGGCACCTTTCCAGCCTTTCCCAGGCTGCCCACTGCGAAGGAACTTTGTGTTCTAGCAGTTAAAATCTAAGGTGTAATAAGCTCTTCCTATATAACAGGGCGTCTGTTGGCCTGCTGGCCACCCTCTGCGACAGGACCCCGGTCCTAGCAGTAAAGACACGGACGTTAAACCTTTTCTCAGAAGCATACACACACACACTGCCCTGACCGTCGGCTGACAATAAGAACGGCCGAACTGGGTCAGACCAAAGGTCCATCTAGCCCAGTAGCCTGTCTGCTGACAGCGGCCAACACCAGCTACCCTGGAGGGGATGGACTGAAAACAATGACCAAGCCATTTGTCTCGTGCCATCCATCCCCAGCTTTCCACAAACAGAGGCCAGGGACACCGTTCCTACCTGCTGGCTAATAGCACTCCATGGACTCAAGCTCCATGACTTTATCTAACTTCTCTTTAAACTCTGTTATAGTTCTAGCCTTCACAGCTTCCTGTGGCAAGGAGTTCCATAGGTTGACTATTTGCTTTGTGAAGAAGAACTTTCTTTTATTAGTTTGACATCATTTGGTGTCCTCTAGTCCTTCTATTATGGGAGCTAATGAAGAACTTTTCTTTATGCACCCTCTCCACACCACTCATGATTTTATAGACCTCTATCATATCCCCCCTCAGTCTCCTCTTTTCTAAGCTGAAAAGTCCCAGTCTTTTTAGCTTCTCTTCATATGGGACCTGTTCCAAATCCCTAATCATTTTAGTTGCCCTTTTCTGAACCCTTTCCAAGGCCAAAACCTCTCTTTTGAGGTGAGGAGACCACATCTGTACACAGTACTGAAGATATGGCATATCATAGTTTTATACTTTCCCTCCTTCTTCCCCTGGCTTCCCCTTTCCAGCTCCCTCCTCTCAGGTTTCCCCCTCCCCTCTCCTACCCTCTCTCTTCCCCTCTCCCACCGCCTTTTCCCAGTCTCCCCAGAGGTTAATCCCCCCCCCCCCAGTTTTGTTAAATAAAGAGAGTTTCTATTTTTGAACACACGTGTCCTTTATTTTTTACATCAGGAAGGGGGACTAGGGAGGGGTAAGTGGAAGGAGGTGAGGGAGGAGTGGGGTATGAGCCCCCGATAGAGAGGACTGGGGTGGCTCTGCGGGCTCCTCAGGGTGGAAGCTCTCCTGCAGGGTCTCCTGGATCCTGACAGCCCCCCGATTGACCCCCCCCGAATGGCAGCCTGCAGCAAGTGCAGCCGGGCTGATGGCCAAGTGCTGTGATGTGCCGAGTGCGGGCACTCAGGGCACTCCAAGACAGGACTGCTTTGCTGTCCCTCAAGGAGGTAGACAAGCAAGTGGGGAACCCTGAGAACTGTCTGTCTGGGGTGGGGGTCGGGTCCCTTTAAGCACAGCCCTCAGCTCACCTAAGGCAGCAGCTCTGCACTCTAAGTCCTAACCCGATGCCCTGCCAGCACTGCTTCCGGCCAGCCTTAACTTCGGTTCAGGGTCCACTCAATGTGGACATGCTAATTCGAATTAGCAAAACGCTAATTCGAATTAGTTTTTAGGTCTACTTTTTAGTTAAAATTAGCTTAGTTCGAATTAACTAATTCAAATTAAGGTAGTTCGAATTAATGCTGTAGTGTAGACATACCCTAAGCGTATGTCTGCACTAGCTCATTAGTTCAAGCTAAGTACGCAAATGAGGGCAAGCGGAGTTGCAAATGAAACCCAGGATTTAAATATCCTGGGCTTCATTTGCATGTTCCTGGGCGCCACCATTTTTAAATTTTAAAGATCTGCCTTGGGGGTGGGGGGGAGGGCTTCCCCCCCCGTCTGAACCAGTTTTTCCCTTGCTGGAGCTCATAATAAAACTGCCTCTAGCTACTTGTTGCTTACAAACGCACAGTGAGGACAATGTTTTCTTCCACACCTGTTATAAAAATGGAATAAAGAAAATAAAGAAAGTTCACAATTATACAATTGCTCCCATGTAACCCCAGTTTGAGAATCCCTGCAATTGTTTGCAGGGTATTAAGCAGCCTGTCCAGTAGGGGGCAGTGGCCTCCATCCATAGACACTTAATAGATGTCAAACTGTTACAAGCGGAGACACAGCTTTTCATCAATAAGGTCTCAAAGAACTTCACCATGGAGGGAAGCATCATTATCCCTCTGGTAGAGATGGGGAAGCTGAGGCAGCATGAGTTGGAATGACTTAGCCAAAGTCATCCAGCAGGCCCCTGGCAGGGCTGGGAACAGAGCCCAGGGAGTCCTAGCCCACTGCTCTTTCCTCTAGGCCACACAGTTGCTATGCCAGTGTTAAGTGTCTCTCTCTCTCCCCCACATCTTCCCCCCAACCCTTTGTTATCCTAAAATGGGGGTAATGGTCCTGTGTTGCAATGTTTGAGTGTGTCATTGCTTACAAGACTGGTGAGGGAAAACTTGAGTATGGTCTCCTTCCCCAGATTTTGACTGCTTTTTTACATGCTCATTATAGTTACTGTAAGCTCATGAGAAAAGATTGGAGTGCCACTCACCATCTCCACCCCACGCTCCTCTCCTGCTCCCCTTCCCATCCCATTAAGCTGCTAGTGGAAAGATAAAGGTGCAATCCATGGAAAACAAAATCCTAAAAATTACAGACATGTATGCCACTTCCAGATTCTTTGCTTATTGTCATCCCTTTCTGAATTCCTCTAATTGACTTCTAAGTTCCTACGTCTGCCAAGCAATCAACTTCTAAGCATCATACACCTATGGGGCTATTTCATACATACATAGTATTAATGACATTGAGGCTACGTCTACACTACATGCTTCTTGGCAAGATCCTTTTGCGCAAAAACTCTTGCGCAAGAGCATGTCCACACTTCAAAGCACATCGCAAAAGCACATCACAGAATGGCCATCAGAGCACCTGTGCTTTTTGCGCAAGAAACCCCTCTGGAGCGTCCACACTTGCCTTTTTGTGCAATAGCTGTAGCACTAAAAGGAGTTATGTCTCGTAAAAGGGGGTTTACCTATGCTGGAAAAAGCCCTCTGTTCTGCTATTTTACTCTTGATTTTTTTGTGCAAAAGCCTTGCAGTGTAGAAGTAGCTTGAGTTACAGGAGATAATTCAATTTGGATAACTCTGAAATACTTCCTCACAGTGAGAAAATGCACGGTGCTATTCCCTAGTTCCTTGGGGGAAAGATGAAAGCCCTATTACTTAGTCTTTTAAAATTAGACCAGAGGCAGCCCTGGGAAAACAGAGAACAGAGTACTATCCTGCAGTGATTCCAAGGAAAGAATATTGGGGAATATTGTGATCAGCAGCTCTCTTTCCGTTCCTAATGTTTGTCATTCAAAAAGACCCTAAAAAACCCTGTTTTTCTCAATTTTGAAAACAGATCAATGACCTACAAATACCTACAAACCTCTAATTTGTTGTTTGACACATTGGGAGCAACGGCAGCTTCTGCAAAAACCTGCTGCAGCTTTCTGTGCAGAGAGATTATGTGATAACCCCAGGCGGCAAAACCACCAGCTTAGTTGGGACACACAGTGCATGACTATTTTTGTCTAAAGTGTGCCTCGGAATCAGGTGTGGGTGGTGGTTTAGAAAGAGGTGATGAGTTATAGAAACGGTTTCACAAGCAAATGTTAAACCACATCCTGTTATGTATAAAACTCAACTGCTGTTCTTGTAAATGAACCACTCAATTGCCTCTCATATCTGCACACAAAGCCTTTTGAAATGATCTCTGCCACCCCATGTTGAGCTCTCCTACTCCATCTCAGCTTTCAGATACAGCATCCTCTGCTATTCCAGCCCTGGGTTCCCCTCACAGCCCTGCCAGTGCCCCTCAGCCATGTCCTGCAGCCCCCTGCTATTCCAGGCCTGGGCTCCCCACACAGCTCTACCAGTGTCCCTTTCTCCTGCCCTGCAGCCCCCTGCTAATCCAATGATATGCTCCCCACTTAGCTTGCCCTGCAGTATTCCTAGAATTCCAAGCCTTGGCCTACTTTAGTCCTGATCCAAAGCATCCTCTAATATTCACTTTCTGAATCTTTTGAGAGAGTCACTTTCCTTCCCTAGGAAGGGATACTCATAATATTGAGGTGCATAAATGGGGATGAAGTGATTTTAATCATAACTATCTAGGTAGTTTGTCCGTTTTTTGACCTCGTTACCATTTTCTCTTAGCCTTTTTTCCCTGCCATCCTTAGATCTTTAGTGCATTGCGGCGCTTCAACAATAATTATTGAACTGTTAAAAAAATAGAAGTGATTTTTTTTAAGTAAGAATTTATCCTAAAGAAGGGTATTGCCCTCTGAATCCCTCATTACTACAGACTTGGTAATGATATTGTTCCATGTCTAGATGGGAAAAGGTAGAATTACCAATAATAATGAAGAAAAGACAGAAGTGTCCAATGAATATTTCTGTTATCTGTAGAAAAACAGATGATTCCATCTAATCAAAAGAATGATAGCACACTGGGGGACAACCCCAAGGGCACTTCCGTGATCCATCCTGATACTGTAGAAGCTTACAAGAAGTGGAAACTTGGACAGATGGTAGAAAAGAGTATAAAAATATTGATCGAGCAGGCAGGGGTGTAATCAGGGAGGCCAAAGAGCAGTTGGTGATGCAGCTAGCAAGGCATGTGAAGGATAATAAGATGGGTTTTGACAGGTATATTAGAAACAAGAAGAAGATCATGCAAAGTGTGGGACCCTTACTGAATGAGGGAGGTAACCTATTGACTGATGATGTGGAAATAGCTGAAGTACTCAATGCTTTTTTTGCCTCTGTCTTCATAAAGTCTGCTCCCAGCCTGCTGCACTAGGTAGCACAGCATGGGGAGGAGGTGGGCAGCCCTCAGTGGAGAAAGAAAAGGGTAAGGACATAGAGGATGATCTTGATGATCAGGGGAAGTACTGGATGACTGGAAAAAGGCAAATGTTGTGCCCATCTTCAAAAAGGGGAAGAAGGATCTAGACAAATTAAAGTCCAGTGGAGTTTAACAAACATTATCAGGGGATTGAGGCACATGACTTATGAGGAGAGGCCGAAGGATTTGGTTTATTTAGTCTGCAAAAGAGAAGAATGAGGCAGGGGGATTTGATGGCACCCTTCAACTACAAAAGAGGATAGAGCTATGCTGTTCTCAGTATGTGACAGACAGGGCCGGCCCAATCCATTTTGGCGCCCCAGGCCCGGGTCCTGCCCCCAGGGCACACGGCGCATGCACTGCCCAGTCTGGCCTGGCCACTGCTTCTGGCGCACAGCACCTGGCTGTGCAGGCCCCGTGGCCGTGGGGGGAAGGGTGCTGCTGGCCGGCACCGCGGGACTGGGGGGGGGAGGGCGGCACTGCGGGAGCCGGACGCATGGCACCTGATGGCAACTATAAGAGACACCACGCACCCCTTACAGCTGCCATCAGGCGCCCCCCATCGGTTGGCGCCTTGGGCAGCTACCCGGCTTGCCCACCCCTTAGTCCGGCACTGGTGACAGATGACAGAATGAGGAGCAATGGGGGAGGTCTAGGTTGGATATTAGGAAAAATTATTTCCCTAGGAGGGTGGTGAAGCACTGGAATGGGTTCCCTAGGGAGGGGGTGGAATCACCATCCCTAGAGGTTTTTAAGTCTCAGCTTGACAAAGCCCTGGCTGGGATGATTTAGTTGGGGTTGGTCCTGCTTTGGGCAAGAGGTTGGACTAAATCAGTGTTTCTCAACCAGTAGTACCCTTGGGGTACTCGAGAGACGTCTGGGGGATGCGTCAACACATCTGAAATTTGGAGAAAACTGAATGTTTGTTTTAAATTTTACAGCACTTTATTATTTTTGTACTTTTTACATCCAAAAATTTCATTGTCTGCCTGGCTACGATTAAAGTTCTTTAAACAAATATGTTGCACTTGTGGAAAAAAAATTGTGTGTCTGAAAACTGTAGGTACTGAGGGTATTTATAATTTTTTTTAAAAGGGGTTTTTAATAAAAAGAAGTTGAAAAACACTAGACTAGATAACCTCCTGAAGTCTCTTCCAGCCCTAGGATTCTATTTTTTTTAAGCATAAAACAGCACTGATTGCTGATCATTATATATCTCCCATTGTTTATTATGGTCTATTTCCCTTCCTTGCATCCACACTACTATAATGATAAATGGCTTGAAATGAAATGTGCCAGTTCTGACACCACAGAGCCGTTACCCCTGTCATGGCTTACAGGTCACGGCCACACATGGCCTGTCAGTCCCTGGGCAGACCCTCCCCTTCAGTGCAACAGCCCCTTCTCAGGGACCCCACTCCAGTGCAACAGCCCCTACTCTGTGGTGTATGAAGGCACGGACTCCGGCCGGTGCAAGCATGAAATCATCTTATTGCAAGATTACAACTATCTTTATACCCTCTCAACTTCCCAAAAGTCCACATCCTGCTTTTCACAAACTGCTTTTTCACAGCCCCAACACAGCATTCTCTAAGGTTGTTGACTCAGGAAGATGTTGTTATTGTTGGCTCAGGATTCTTGATTACGCGCGTTCCCGCTGACTCTCGGATCATCCTCCAAGGTCTGCAGCTTTTCTTGGTTTTGTCCTTGGCCGTGTCCAGACTCAGGGGTTTTTTCGGGAAAAGTAGCCTTTTCCCGAAAAAACTTCCCCTGCGTCCAGACTCAAGCCGCGTTCTTTCGAAATTATTTCGAAAGAACGCGGCTTTTCTTTCGATGGCGGTAAACCTCAATTTACGAGGAAGAACGCCTTCTTTCGAAAGTTCCTCTTTCGAAAGAAGGCGTTCTTCAATGTAAAGAGGCCGTCTTCGAAAGAGAGCATCCAGACTCGCTGGGTGCTCTCTTTCGAAAAAGCGGATTTCTCTTTCGAAAGATCCGCCTGCAGTCTAGACGCGATCTTTCGAAAGAGGCTCTTTCGAAAGATGCTTTCGAAAGAGGCTCTTTCGAAAGAAGCCTGCAGTCTAGACATAGCCCTTGGGATGCCCTGTCACGCGGCCAAAGCACTATACTTGTTGATTCTCTACACTTCTCGGGAGCCAACTTTCTTGGGGTTTGCCCCTCCACCTCTGGGATGGAGCCTCTCAGGGCCTTCAACCTTTCTCTGCCTTGACCCCCCTTGGGTGGTCCACTCCCTCAGGATCCCCAGAGCCTCCACTCTCAGCCAGCATAAAAAAGGAGGGTTTATTGATCTTTAAATGCAGCAAAGGATCCCTCAGACCTGTAGGCCTGTCCCTTCCTCCAGCCCAGCACATCTGAGTCTTTCCTGCAGCCAGGTGCGCTCTGCCTGCTCCCTCCATGTGAGGTTCAGAAATCCCTTCCTCCAATATCCCCTACAGCAGCCCCTCTCCTGTCCGTTGGCTTCTATCCAGGCAAACAGGGTCCCCTGAGGCCCCTCTTTTCTCTGCCTCTCCTCCATCCATTGTTCTCTGGGCAGGTCACAGAGGTTTCCTCTCTGCACCTGTGACGGGGCAAGCCCGCACCAGGCGGGGGCAGCCCCTCGGGAGGCGTTGTGGAGCGGGAGGCCAGGCAGACACCGGCTTTGCGCGCGCCGCCCCCAGCCCCAGCGCGGAGGGGGGAGGTGACGTCATGAGAGGCGCACCGCGGCATCAGCAGCGTTGCCGGGGCAACGCGCCGACGCCCGGGCGGAGCGGGGGGCCGCCGAGACGCCGGCGCCAGGTTTAAAAACGCCAACACTGGGAGCAGGAGAGGGGGAAGTGCGCCGGGACAGAGGCGAGCGGACGGCCCGCCAAGGAGTCAGCGGACACAACCCCGGCAGTTCCCCGGAGCAAACCCCGGGCGGGGACGGTGAGTCTTCCGCCGGCGGAGGGGGACGGAAGTGACCCAGGGCAGAGTCAGGAGTGACTGGTGGGCTGACATGTTAAGGATGCACACCCCGTCAGCCGGGGCAGGTCGAGCCGAACCCGCACCCTTAGGGCCCTGGGTTGGGGCCCATGAGAGTGGGTGGGCCCGGACCCCCCTTCCCCTCCCGCCTGACTTGGGAGAAGGAAACCGAAGACAAGGGTGGACAGAAGGACTCGGAGCACTGGTGCAGGGACACATCACGGGAGAAATTTGGGGGTACCGCCGCGAGGTGTCACAGCACCCCATAGTCCTCCCTCTGGCCAGAACTGGCTGTGCCCTCCAACCTGGATCTCCTGGTAACCAATCCAGTTTTGTGCTGCTCCCTTTAACAACAAACTCCTCCTCCCCTCACCAGTAACACCCAGAGACACCGAGTGTTCCCCTTTGCATGCAACCCCCCTTTTGAACCCTCCAAAATTTTCCACTTTTTCACAACCCTGTTTTCCCCTTCCCAGCTCTGACACCTCAGACCCTTGCCTGTGTCTCCATTCCTGTGACCTCTTCCTTCTTAGCAGTCCCACATGACCCTGACATGGACACACCTAGTCACACTCCTTACAACTTATGGTCATGGGGGGGGGGGTTCGTGTGTTTGGGGCCTTTATCTCACTCCATTTGTATCCCAGGGGAGGGGCAAGGAGTGAGGCAGTGCACTGTCCAAGACAAGGCTTTTCTTTGGGTTTTAGCATTTCTTATGTCTCGCCCTGCAGCCTCATTGTCCCTCCTAACTGGTTGCTTGACCTTGGCTTGAGAAAGGAGCCAGGCAGCCTTCCAATGTATGCTCCTTACATGCTCACCACACCCTTTAACACGTAAGCTCCATCTCTCATCTCTTTTCACCCCATCTGCTCATGGGCCAAAGTAACACACTTTCGTATTATTCTTCTCACATATTGGTAGGGCTATAGGAGTATCAAAACTCAAACCCGAAATTCTGTCTCAGGCTGACAAACATACCATTAAATACTATTTTAGGACATACTATTAAAGGGAGGGGTGAGCTTTCAATTGAAGCATGTGACATTCTCCATTATCAAAAACAGAGCAATGAATGAGAACGAGCATTTTTTTCCCAGCACGGCAAGTGAGACACTAGTGTAAAGTTCTCTCCCAATAAACTGGTAGATGGGTTGATCCTGCACTAGATAGTGCAGTGCTTTGATCCACTATAACTTGAAGGAGAAAACCTAACCAGCTGGAAAAAATGAGCTTTTTTGAGTAAAGCAAGAGGTGGGTTTTGTTTTCAGTTACCCCGGGCAGGGATGGGGGAATCCCAGTATCAAGATGCAGAAACTGGCAGGCAGAGAGGCTAGCAGAGTCCTAGTGCAAGAGCACTGATGTTGGTGGGTGGGATGGGGAGCTCAGTACAAGGACATGGGGTGTCATGAAGGGGACAGTCATGTAGGATCCTGGTTGTCTCCTATAATACTAACGGCAAGTGTTCAAAACTCATGAATCAGATCACCCCAAAAGAGGGGCAGCTTCTTGAAATCACAGATAAAAACATACTTGGGGATCTTTTTATTTGGTCTCTGATGTTTGAGGCCTTTGGCTGAACTTGGGGCCCATTTCCTAGCTTTTCTCCATAACCATATTGTAGCAAAAATGTATATTTTAGTATTGGTTATAAGACTGTAAGTATGATGTATAATGGTTTCATGTATATTGGCTTGCTTATAAGTTCTGGCTGCTTCTATTTACCCTGTCTCTCATGATTAGATAATAATAGAGATGTAGCTGTGTTAGTCTTATCTTGCTGAAACAAAAGACAGGACTATGCAGTACTTTAAAGACTAACAAGATGGTTTATTAGGTGATGAGCTTTTGTGGGCCAGACACTTTGCCAAAGAATTAATACACACAAATCAGACATCAGACATCTTCACAAAGATAAACCAGTTTCTTTTCATTTCAACCAACTGGAGCATAGTCTTAACGACCTTACTACATTTATCTTACTTCAAAGAGACTTTAATATCAGACTTCAAAGGGAAACCTCAGAACTGTCATTCATGCTTAAATTTGACACTTTACGAATGGTCCTTAACAAAGGTGCTAATTACCTTACCCATTACAAAGATAGCTTCCCCAATTATCACCCCTAGTATCATCTTATAGGGTATGTCTACACTACAGCGTTAATTCGAGTTATCTTAATTTGAAATAGTTAATCCGAATTAAGCTAATTGGAAATACTGCGTCCACACTGAGTGGACACTGATTCAGATTTAAGGCTGGCTGGAACCAGGACAGGTGTAGGGCATCAGATCAGGAGTGTCTTTGTGTGACTGTTGCCTGAGGCTATATGAGGCTTGTGTTGAAAGGGGGACACACACACACATGGGCAGCCGGTTCCCAGGCTTCCCTGCTTGCTTGCCTACCTTGATGAGGGACAGCAAAGCATTCGTGTCTCTGTGTGCTCTGGTTGCCCTCACTCGGGACACCACAGAACTCTGCAACATGGAGCCAGAGCTGCCCCTGGGCACTCTGGTGTTTCTCGTGAACATGTTGCTGTGAGCCTGGCTGCACTTTCTGCAGGCTGCCATCTGGGAGATCCATCGGGGGGCTGTCAGTATCCAGGAGGCCCTGCGGGAGAGCTTCCACCCTGAGGTTTACTCAGAGCCTCCCTGGTCTGCCCCACTGGAGGCTTGTGCCTCATTCCTCCCTCATGTCCTTCCACTTATCTCTCCCCTCAACCGCGCTTCCTGAGGTCAAAGAAAATACACGTATTTTCATGAACACAAACTTTCTTTATTTAACAAAACTGGCGGGGGTGGGGATGAAACTCTGGTGAGACTGGGAAAAGGAGGTGGGAGAGGGGAGGGAGGAACCTGGGAGGAGGAAGCTGGAAGGAGGAGACAAGGGGAAGAAAGGAGAGGGGAAGCTCAGGGCTCAGGGTTGGGGGTCTCACCGGATCACCTCAATTTTCATGCGAACCTGCTCCTGGGATCGCATGTGGACTTTGGTGGCCAGGCTGGCAGCTATCCTGCCATAAATGGCCGCATTCCTCCATCTAGTACGGAGATCATGGACGCTGGGGACATCCCCCTCTCCACCTGAGTAAGGTCCACCCTGATCTCCGCCCTGGACCAGGAAGGTGCCTGCCTTCTCCAGGTCCTGGCAGGCTCCTGGGAGCTGGCAGACTGCTCCTGGGGAGCGATGGGGGGGCTGACTGCCAGTGGCTTGCTGGCTCATGTTTTGGGGCCACTAGGTCAGGGGCAGTCACTGCTGGCTCTGGGCTGGCAGGCTTGGAGCTGGCACAGGCACTGTGGCCAGGGTTTACCCCCTTAAGGGCTCCGGGGGAGGGAGCGGGGGAGGGAGAGGAGTGTTCTTGCTTGAGGCTGGAGTGGCCTCCAGGGCACCTTGGGAAGGCTGGAGGACCCCTATTTTGAAATAAGTGTCTACACAGCACTTATTTTGAATTAGCTAATTCAAGTTTGGTGTTACTCCTCATAGACTGAGGTTTACCAAATTTGAATTAAGCGCCCCGCTATTTTGAAATAGCGGTTTACCTGTGTAGATACTATTAAAGTTAATTCTAAATAACTGCTGTTATTTCAAATTAACTTTGATATGTAGACATACCCATAGATACTAGCCCTCTCCCTTACCTCCTTTCTGTTTTAAATCTGATTTGTCAGTTTTATAATGTGTTAACTTTTTTTTCATTGTATTCCTTTGGTCATGCCAATTCTCTTCCAGATTTTGATCTGAGAAAGTGGATCTGGCCTACGAAAGCTCATCACCTAATAAACCATCTTGTTTAAACTTTAAAGTGCTGCATAGTCCTGTCTTTTGTTTTAGCATGATTAGATAATGTTACTGTAAGGCCTTGTTTCCTGTTAGCATCACAAATTAAGTTGTACCCCTTGTCTGCATCACAAGTAAGTTGTGTCTTTTAGTAACTATTAATCTTGTCTGATGTGCTGCACAATTCTGTGGTGTGAGTGGAGAGCATGTGTGAAGCCATCACAGATGCCCAGATGATCAAGAAGAAGTGGGAACCTTGAAGATGACCAGGAAACAGCCGTTGTGTCTGAGGCTGAATTGAATTAGCAGCATTGACAAAACCCTGGAGACAGGCAATAGTGAGAGACAAGGCTGTGAAGCCTGACAATCACCATCAAAGGGTAACTCTGGAAAACACAGATTAACACCATCTAAGGGTGGATGATGGCAGCATGACACTGCAAAACGCATAGACTCCCATGGGAACTCACATATATAAGAAGGGGAGTTCTGGCCATTAAACTCTGGGTTTGGGCCTGCAAGCCAAGCCTCAGAGAAGTCTAAGAGGAACCCTGAATCCTCGCTCAGTAAAACTAACTTGAGCCACAACGGACTGGCGACTATGCACCATCTGCAGGACCTGCATGTGCGTGTGTGTATGTGTATGCCTATGCTTCCTTTTCATTTTGTATTTTCAATAAATGTGGCGTATTGCCTTTTCCCCTGAAAAAGATCCTGTGTGCTTCTTATAAGCATAACAATATGACCTAACAAAAGGCAGGACTATGTAGCACTTTAAAGACTAACAAGGTGGTTTATTAGATGATGAGCTTTCGTGGGCCAGACCCACTTCCTCAGATCAAATAGTGGAAGAAAATAGTCACAACCGTATATACCAAATATGACCATATATCACTATATGACCTAACATCTTTATTAAAAAAAAAAAAGAAAAAAAAAGACTAAAACAAAGTTGGGATTCTCTTCTAATGCCAGGCACCAACAAACAAGCATAACCTGCTAAGTCAGAATGATCACAATTGACAGTGGTGCATGAGGCATCAGGGAGTGAAGTTCCTAGATCTGGCTTAATTCTAATAATGTGGCTAATGCTTTCCAGAAAGAAAACTGCCTCAATTATCAGGAGGCTTGTGATCAAATCAGGAGCGGTGGTATCTCTGAGATCTAGTCCGTCTCACAATATGAGTGAATAGTTTTGCAGCTTACAGGTATGAACAGGATGGCTCTGCACACATCTTACGCAGGCCAGAGACATGGAGCTAGCAGATGGAAGACACTCTAGCCCAGTGGTCCCCAGCGCTGTGCCCTCAGGCACCATGGCACCCACCAGGGCATTTATGTGCACCTGCTAAACAATCTGGGCACGTGACACATGCTGGTGCTGGCTCTGGGTGCGAAGTGCATGGGCAGCCCCTGCCCCGGGCGCGTGGCAGCCCCAAAAGCTTGGGGACCACTGCTCTAGCCCTACTGTGCTGCTGGTGGGGGCAGTGGGAGCCTCCAGCAGATTTTAAATCGTCCAGAGGTGTCAGGAATGTCTGGGGAGTGCATGAATAAGCAGGTGGTCCTGGACACATATGGATGTAGGGGGCAATGTACGGAGACCTGCTAACCCCACCCAGAGCCTGCCAGAGGGAGATGCCTGCTGGCCTGCTAGGAGGATATGAGGACTGGCACTGGCCTAAGGTAAATTGAGTTTGAGACTCCTCAGTTAGAGGGTGACAACATTTGCTCATGTCTTCACAAAGCTAGTTCAACACACCGTGTTCTCCCAATACTGTGAATGTCAGATAGTTTTGTTTTGTACTTCAGTGGCTAACAAAAATCAATGCAGAGAACTTCACAAAGGATTGCTTAAGTGCTTATCAGAAGCTTCTGTTTCCAACAAGTAAATACAGGCAGACAACCTCAAATTGCTCTGTCTGTGCATTTATTGTATCAAAAGCCTAAGTACTGTGCAGTTTCTAGAAACAAATCAGGACTTGCAAAGCTAATGCAGCTGCAGCTCCACCCTCTTCAGGGCTGCCGCCCATCACCTTCAGACCAGCTGCCTTCTAGTGCACTTGCTGTGGGAGGCAAAGGAATAGAATAGAGGATTAGTCATGGGTCACTGCTAACCACTGAGAACCAAGCAATGATCATTGTGTGACTTAAACACCAGGGTAAGGCGCAAGCAGGCAAGTTTTCC
This sequence comes from Pelodiscus sinensis, assembly GCF_052426305.1. Taxonomy (NCBI): domain Eukaryota; kingdom Metazoa; phylum Chordata; order Testudines; family Trionychidae; genus Pelodiscus; species Pelodiscus sinensis. Next base: position 141,305,003 of record NC_143052.1, on the reverse strand, counting down.
ATAGTGCAACTTGCTCATGTACAGTCAGCTGTGTATGAACAAGTCATCTCCATTCTGGTTCATAGATTAAGGATCTAAATAGAATAATGTGTGAGGACAAATCGCAGGAACTAAATAAGCTTTGTGTACTTGAATGACAGTAATGTTTACATTATATCAATATTTATGCAGACAGATTAGAAGAGCTAGCTCTCCTTCTGCTGACACTGATGTAAATCAAAGATAACTCCATTTACATCAGTGGATCCTGGTGTACAGTAGGAAATTAGGTCCTTAAAGCTACGTTGCTCAGGGGTGTAAAAAATGCTCAGCACTAAGGCCAGGTCTACACTAGACCTGGAAGGTTGGCTTAAGGTATTCAACGCCAATGACATAGAATTCCAGCTATGTAAAATTCTGGAGTCAGCGTACCTTAAGCCAACCTTGGCAGTGTCTACAAAGTGGGAGGCCGAAGGGAGCAAACATTTCCCTTACTCCTCTAAATCCGCCATATTGAACCCTAGAACATTGATCTCCAGCACGGGGAGTAAAGATATGCCCTAAGTGACACAGTTAAACTGAACTAACTCCTCGGTTGACGTTCCATTGATCTAGCTACTGCCTTTCAGGGAGGTGGATTGCCTACTTTGACAGGACAACCACTCCCACTGGTGTAAGTAGTATCTTCACTGAAGCACTGCAGCATTTTAAGTGCAGACAAACTCTTAGTAACAGTAAAAACAGGATCTCTGTGTTTAAATGGAGTACATATCAAGGACAGACACAAATTGACCCTGGAACTAGACTTCAGGGAATTTGACTGATGAGGGAGAAGAAAATTGTGACTGACATTTCTTTTTAGTCTTAATTTTTCAGATTCATCTGCCATCAGCCAGTTGTTTACCTGGGCTGTGTCCAGACTCAGGGTTTTTTTTCGGGAAAAGTAGCCTTTTTCCGAAAAAACTTCCCCTGCGTCCAGACTCAAGCCGCGTTCTTTCGAAATTAAATCGAAAGAACGCGGCTTTTCTTTCGATGGCGGTAAACCTCATTTCACGAGGAAGAACGCCTTCTTTCGAAAGTTCCTCTTTCGAAAGAAGGCGTTCTTCAATGTAAATAGGGCTTCTTCGAAAGAGAGCATCCAGACTCACTGGATGCTTTCTTTCGAAAAAGCAAGCCGCTTTTTCGAAAGTTCAACGTGCAGTCTAGACGCTCTCTTTCGAAAGAGGCTTGCAGTCTAGACATAGCCCTGGAGGGGATTCTCTGCTATTTTATTGTTGGTTCTTCCTGTTAAGTGGTGGCAGTGAGTGGAGCACATCTGATGGGTGAAACCTTACATTTTGTTTTCTCATTCACTCACTAAGACTATGAAAGCTTCTGCACAACAGAAGGTGTGGTTTCTGCATGACTATGCTGAGGTCCTCATGTGTGATTGAAAACAAAAGTTAGATCAGAAGGCCACAACATATTTCCAGTAAGTGCTGTGAAAAAATGAATGATTGCAAACACAGCACCAGATAAACAAGCTTTCTTAACTCACTCTATTTCCCTCTTTATGCTTCCTTTTTACCTATCTATTTCTCTCTTCTTTTCTTTCTCTTTCCCTCACAACTTTTCTGATTTTCTATCTGTTCTCGCTTCTTTTCCTCCATTGCTTCTCTCTGGTCTTTCTTCCTCTTCTCTCCCTTTTCTCTCATTCTCCATATTTTTCATCACATTTCACTTTTCCATTTCCTTCTATTGTTTCACTCTTGAATTCTCTCTTTCCCTTTCTCGACTCCTGCGCTCTCTCCAGTTCTCTGGCTTACTCTTTTGTAAACCAGGAGGTGCAGAGACATGGGGAAAAGAAAAAGACTTCACTGAACCTTTTTGCACTTTAGAAGTTGTAGAATTTTCTGGGAAAGGGCGGGGGAGTCAAAGATTCATGGCTCATCCTCATTTCATCCAAGCTTGCCCTCTCACTACCCATCACTTCTAGTCTAGTTACAATTGTCCTGGCACAGAATGCATAGAATTTGAAACATCCTCTCACCTTATTTCTTAACACTAGCCCCATTACAAAGAACCCATACAAGGCACTCTTGAAAATGAGCATAATGTACACACTTTTCCCAGCGATGGCACTTCTCAGATATGACTCTGAAAAGCAAAAGATAAATGATACATCAAAACCAACAGAGAAGTGAAAGACTCTTTAGAGAATGTTCTCAGCCTAGGGTGTTTCTTTTAATCCTGCAGTTTATCAGAACATGGTGCAGTGCTTCTCTGTAAAATCCATTGATTGCCCATTTACGTGCTTTTAGCCATACCACCAAGAAGGACTGGCTCTTCAAAGCTAAAGACTGTCAGCTCTGGCCAGCAATTGCTTTGGAGACTGCTAAGGAAAATCTGAGTTTGAAAAACTGGTGTGACTCAGAAGAATTCCCACGGGGTATGTCTACACTACGGGATAAGGCTGAATTAAGATACCCCACTTCAGCTATGTTAATTGCATAGCTGAATTTGAAATAGCTTCACTCGGCTTTTGGTGCTGTCCACACTGCAGGAAGTCAAAGGGAGCACACTCTCCCTTAGATTCCCTTACTCCTTGTAGAAGCAGCATTACCTGCATCCATGGGAGTGCCCTCTCATTTGAATTATCATGTCTTCACTAGACCCACTCATTCGAATCCTGGAAGATCAAAGGTGACAGCTTTGATCTTCTCCTTAGTGTAGATGTCCCCTCAAAGATAAAACTGGTCCCAACACCTCAGTCTGGTGCTAGGCTGTGCTGTGCTGCAGATTGGGGTAGGTGACTCATTTTTAAGGGGTGCTCTCCCTTCTTAGTCAGCACTGACCCAGATGGCCCTAGGTGATATCTGTAGGATGAAATCTGAAATCTAAAACCAAGGGGCTGGCCACTGGTCACTGATGCTTAGTACAGATTCCATTGAACCATTTTTGCATGCAGTGGAGAGAGTCCATTTGTGTGCACACCCACAGGTCTGTGAACCCAGAAACATGTACACACGTGTATCCACACATACAAATATGCACATGAACACCACAATCATCCACAGCAGTACATCAGAGTATACATAGGTGCATGTATAGCTACCACTATAGCAAACTAGCCACACTCAACTGGCCAAAGCGCCACATGTGACTAGTGGCTCGCACACTGGACACCCCAGGTATAATATATGCGTGAATTTAAAGAGGGAGAAGGGGCTTTAACTGACCTTCTGAGACACTGCAGTCTGAAAGGAGAAAGAAGAAGAAGTTAGTATCTGAGCCCAACTATCTGTGCCAATTTTCCACAACTAATTGGGTACGGGGAGGGAGGAAGAGCGAATGATGTTTCCATTTACCAATTTGTAGGATTTCAGTCCCAATCTCATCTCCCAGGGGCTGGCAGAGGCTGCAATGCAGCATACAGTGATCCTGGTGGCACAGGATTAACAAATTGTTCTGCTTTGCAAAACTCCGAGGTGACAGTTCCCATTCTGGGACTGTCTCTTGGGACATCAGTGATTAAGTCGGGTGCCCTGTAATCCTGCCTTCCATTCCAACTTCTAACCCTGGAAGTGGAAATGCTACAGAGGGCAGACCCACTCAGCCCCTTAGGAGTTTTGTGGTCAGTACTCACCAGTTCCACCACGGATCTCTTTAGCATATATTTGGGTCATATTTGCGTAGAAGTCAACAGAGCATTTGAATACGTTCTTGGAGTTGAACCATTCCTGAGATGAGACCCTCAAGCGGCTGGTCAGTGAGTATCTTTTTGAGCTTTCATCCCTGACAGATTCTTCTGTCTTCACCCCTTCTTTCCTTTCCTCACCATTCACCTTCCAAACCAGCTTGATGTGGTCGGGGTAGAAATCCGTAGCCAGACATACCAGAGTGGCCTTCTTCTTGTCGTTGATCTCCTGCTTTGATGGGGGAAAGATGGCCACTGTGGGGGCAGTGATTTTGAGCCCATCCTCTAGAACAGAAAGCAAATGACACAGTCCTACATAAGTCCTACATAAGCCCTCTCCTGCCACTGTGTGCCAGTGACAACTCTTGGGTCATGTATCTGACCCTGAGTGTATTGTGTGAAGGGGGAGATACTTCTTGAGACAGATTCAAGGCCCTCTTTAGACCTCTACACAGGACGTCCATCATTTTAAACTGTGTATGAACCACTTCTACTGAAGTCAATAGAAAGTGTTGCCTATAAAATCTGGCCCCAGTGTTCCTGAAGGACCACTAAACAGCAAATGTAAAGTCTAGTCATTCATTGACACCTATTGCTCCCCAGATCCTTAAAGCGTGTGTTTCACTTCAGAAAAAGATGCTGAAGACTGCACCCTCCTTTAGCTAACCCAAACTTTCCAATCTTTCAGCAAGTTCCCCTTGTTTTTAATCCTGCAATTTAAAAAAAAATAAAAAATAAACAAATAAATAAGTAAAAAGTCCAGTCCACAAATGTGCAAAGAGAAACTTGGAAGAGAAGCTCAAAACTGTACGTGGTTTGTTATGTAGCAAACACACAAACAAATATTTCCTTACCTAGGACAGTCAGTTTGGTTCCTGTGCCAAAATGTTGTTCATATCCAGAGCACAGAGACACAGGGCAGTAATAAAACTGAGCTGGTTTGCAAAATAGCAACTTACAGCTCAGAGCTTGATTCCCCTATACACTCCTCACACAGGCCATACTCTCATTGAAGTCAATGGAAGTTTTGTCCCAATAGGGACTGAAGGGATAGGCCTGTAGTGTGTGTCTCTATACAAAAGTGGCAGAGCACACTATTACTGAAAAATTGTTTCTTTCTCATGTTAACCATGTAACAATAAATTATATTGCCCCCCCAAAAGTTAAGAAACAGTGTATAATATAAATAGAACAGCATAAACAAGTCATCCGTATGACATTTAGCTTGCACTGAATTAGATAGTGCTTTTGATGTAGCCTGTTGTGAAACCAGGCAAATATCTAGATGAGTTGATGACCTCCCTAAAAGACCTCTGTGTACCCCAGGGGTATATGTACACTGGGTTGAGAATCACTGCCTTGCAGTACACTCTCAAGGGACTTTGACCATCTCTCTTTGGAGATGGTTTCAACAAGATCTCTCACTACTAGAAATTCTCAACCTACCGTACTATGTGGATTATTTCCCTTTAATTCCATTCCAGTCCTGTTATTTTTAGTTATTCCCTCCTGGACTACACTAAACAAACCCATCTTTCTCCTTAGTACTTCATCCTTCCCTGTCTTTCTCTCGTATGTGTGTTCTTTGTTTCCTTTCTAATTCCATTAATTCATGAGATCTTTTTATTACAAATCCAGCCCTCTCCTTAAATATGCACAATCAGACATGTCCTAGGACCTAGGTAGATCACATGGTAGGCAGAGTTATCTTCTTTCAGCACTCGCAAACCAGACAGAAAAACCTCTGGGAGTGAAATGTTGGCCTTATTAAAGTCAGTGGGAATTTTGCCACTGAAGCAAAGAGGGACAGGATTTCACACAAATGTTTTGCACCTTCTTTTGCACATCCTAGCTTCCCAAAATGCATTTTATTAGCACTGGGTTTCTGTAGGATATGTACAAATCCCACTGGGCTGCGAGAGAAAACTCATGAGATGATAAAACTATTTATTTTTCTTACCTAAAACTGTGAGTCGGGTCCCATCTCCGAAATATTGCACTAAGCCAGAACCAGAGCACAGCATTTCCCTCCCATGCTACAAATGCCCTGGAATCAGGACTCGTTCTACTCTCCTACTTTTCATTATTTTCTCTGCTGTCCACCTCACTGTCTGTCTGATTTGCTGTCCCGCTTTTAAATTGATCCCATTTGAAACAAAATTCTGCCACCAGAAACTCTTCTAAAAACTGCTTTTTATTCTAGTCTCTGCCTGCTAATTTTTTTGCTCACTTTCATGTTTTCGTTCCACTCACCCAGAACTGTCAGCCATGTCCCTGCTCCAAAATACTGTGTGTTACAGCCTTGTGGAGCTGCACCAAAAACTTCCTCCCCAATCCTTGTCCCCATCCAAACCCCTCCTAAACTACTCTACAGGGTAAAACAGATTGCTAGGGAATGCTGCCATCCCCATAAAGTGCTGTTGTTGTATTTTGTCTATTTTCTCCTAGCCAGCAGAGAATTCTTCTCTATGCCCTTCCCTCCTGGGCTTTGGCCTGCCCTAGCTTTAAATAACTCAAGCCATGACTTCCCTTAGGGAGACTAGTCTCCATTTTCCCAACAGGCTTCCCTCTTCCCTCTGTTTCACCCATTCCTGCTTCAAGAATGCTGCCCCTTTCACACTCCCAAACTCTGGTCTTTCCCACCTGGGTGTGTGTATGTGATGGGTTTTTACCATCATTTTCACTCACCCAGCACAGTCAGATGAGTTCCTGCTCCAAAATACTGGATGTCTGTGGATCACATCTTTGCACTGCAACACCAAAACTACTCACTCCCCAGCCCTGAGCTGCACTCCTCAAGATGCCATAGTTAACCTTCAAAATGCAGGATACTTGGAGTATGTCTACGCTACGGGACAAGGCTGAATTAAGACACACAATGTCAGCTACATTAATTGTGTAGCTGAAGTCCTAGTACCTAAACTCGACTTTTAGAGCTATCCACCCTGCAGGAAGTCGAAGTGAGAATACTCTTCCTTCAACTTCCCATACTTCTTGTGGAAGCAGGACTACCGGCATCAGCCTCTCTCAGTTCGAATTAGCTATCTTAACGAGCCCTGCTAATTTGAACCCTTGAAGATCGGCAGCAGCAGCTTCGATCTTCCTCTGTAGCATAGTCATGCCCTTGCAGAATAGTAGCCAAAGGCATATTTGGGAAAAGTATGTGCATCTCCGCAATCTTAGCAGGAAGACCATTATCCTTTATGTGCCCCAATGATGATTTGGATCAGACTGTATTTGCAAAAAGCTCTCCACAGTAAAGCACCCTATCCCCTGCTTCTGAACCTCAACCTCAGCATTGCCACACACTCCAGGAGTCAGTGCTTGTCCTCCAAGGCCCACTTTCTCACACTTTTATATCCCAGCCACTGCAGGATAGTCCCATTGCTAATGAATGTCTGTAGCCCAATTTCAGCCTTCCTCCCCTCACCACCTTTTCAGGGATTAGATTTGATGTCTCCATGCATCCTGGACTTGAAGGGGATGCTCCAGCCATTAAACACATGAAATTAGAACCATATAATTCCTGTCTGTCTGTCTGTCTGTCTGTCTGTCTGTCTGTCTGTCTGTCTGTCTGTCTCTTTCTTTCTTTCTTTCTTTCTTTCTTTCTTTCTTTCTTTCTTTCTTTCTTTCTTTCTTTCTTTCTTTCTTTCTTTCTTTCTTTCTTTCTTTCTTTCTTTCTTTCTTTCTTTCTAACCCCAACTATCTATGACCTGGATAGGTTTAATAACTGTAATCAGGTTGATTAGTTTGTTCTCTTCCCCCCATCATCAACTCCCTTCCCCTCCCTCTGTCTCTCTTTGTCTTTCCCAAAACTCTTTTCTTGGTGTATTTGCCCACCTGTGACCTGCTGGGTCTGGCCCAGTCACTATTGCTGGTATTTCTTACCCAGAATGGTGAGCCGTGTTCCGTCTCCAAAGTACAGCACATTTGCAGAACACAGCCTGACACCCTTGTCAGCAAAGTCCTCTCAAGAGAGGGGTAGAGAGGGAATGAGGCAGTAGGTGACAGTGAAGGAGAAGTTCTCTTCTTCTTTTTTGCTGTCAGCCAAAGACCTCGTTTCCCTAATCTTAGCTTCTCTTTGGCCTCTGGATGATGAGGGAATCTGCCCATTTGGGAATGTCAGACACAGCAATATGGCCTAGAATCAGGTCACACTCCATCCAGCCTTCCCTCTCCCTTCCATCCACTCCACCAAGCCCACACAGGAGGGGAAGTTACTTGCACCCTGTATGTGCAAAGTGCTTTGTGCAATCCTAGCCTTTGATATCCTGAGCAATTCACACTCCCCCATCCCATCCCTACCATGCCACAGTCTAACAGATCTTCTCTGTGAGATTTCCTCTCCCCCTTTGTAGCCTGGCTTTCCCCCCTTTTCTTCAGGTTTGTCGTGTTGGCCCTGTACTTACCTTCTTGGGGCTCTCCAATTCTTCTCCCTGCCAACACTTCCCATGCACGTGGAATGTTATCACGTCCCTGCTAAGCTGCCATGTAACCAAATGAAACTATTTTCTCATCCTTCAGCCCCCTCCTGCTCTGTCAGGATCTTCCTGGCAGTGAGGGACTGAGAACTGAATGCAGTTTTCAAGGTAGGGTCTCGGCAGAGCTGCGGGCAGGGGAGTGCACTGTGCACTGCACTCACAGTGGGCTCTGAGCAGCACTGAATAATCAATATCCCTCTCGGTCTGTCTGTGTGGAAGATGTGCCACCATAGAAGCTTCTCTCAGGGCAGATATCAGACAATTGCTAGATCCCTGCAGTTTAGCTGGCTACATCTACTTACCTACAACAGTCACTTGGGTCCCTTGGCCAAAGTTCAGCGGGGAATTGTAAGAACACAGCGTGAAACTGTCATAACCAAAGTGAACATCTTCAAAGGCAGAGGCAGCCCCAAATGTATATCCCACGGGAGCCTTGATCTCCCCTCCAGTGGGGTGGGGGAGGGGGACAGTACATTTTGAGTGCTCACTTAGGGAATAAGCTGCTCACTGTCTTTTGCCAGCAGGTAATTGTTCCTGTGCCATGTAACTAGCACAGAAGTATCTGTTAATAGTCTCCCCTAAACTTTTCTAGCCTTTTTTTAGGTAATTGCCTTCTGTTCTGTTTGTTTCCAGATTGGTAGATCTGCTCCTTTGGGGGATTAACAGACTCTGATCAAATCCCACCACTGCACTGAGACAGCTCTGCCCTGGGTTGCATTCACTGAGCTCCTCTAGTCTCTCTCCAAAGCCTCAAATCCTTGCTTATAGGCTTGTTGCCTGGTTGTGCATGTTATCTCCAGCTTTATTATGTAGCGAGATGTTTCATGGAATTCTTATCCTTCTGGCCATCATCTCCAAATGGCTTCCATGTTCCCATTCTCTCACCATGCCTCTTTGTCCCTTTTCCTGTCTCTTTCCCATTTTCTCTGTTTCTTTTTTTACTTGTTTACTCAAATGACCAACGGCCTCTTTCTATCCTGCCACTCACTGAAACTAGAGCAACTGTGGAAAAAGTTAGCTACTAAGATAAACCTAAACGATAAGGTAGATTATCCACCTTTCTTCATGGTCACCATTAGACACTGATCTTATCTGGGTTAAAGGGAAAATTGGCTACTCTCCCTGCCATGTGTCTAACCAAAAATGAAATAGCCATATCAGAACAAATTCCCCCAGGCAGGAATTGTAGATTTTACTTTGTTTGGTTCAGAGATACTTTGGAAGCTGCATTTTCTTACCTAGAACTGTGAGCCTGGTCCCCTCTCCAAAATACACCGGCTGTGTGTTTACACAGCCTTTTTGCTGACTGCTAAAACCTTCAGGGAGTAGCCAAATGGCAGTAACTGTTACCCTGTAATTTTGGTTCTGGTGACGGGGACACAGACATAGAAGCCAGATGTCCTGTTGATCGAAGCACTGAGTGCTGGCACAGCATGAGTACAGGGAAGAGAGGATGATGCCTCTTTAGAAGATACATTAACAGCTTTGGAGGGGACATTAAATTGAGCTCCTTTCTCTCCAGTCCTCATGAGCTGTTCCAGTTGACTATTTGAGACTGAGAGGTCACTTTTTGGAAAGAGCTGCTGTGCAGATAACAGTTCCTCTCTTCCTGCTAAAACACACTGAAATGCTGGAGGCTACATACCGTGAGCATTGAGCTCAGAACATCAGCTACGTTGGTTTGTACAACTATGCAGTGTGCTGCACTTAAAGCACTTTGGGGGACATAAGGAAATTGACAAGCTTTAAGCAAAAAAAAAAAATCCTTCTCTAAATCTTGTCTCGGACACTTTGCCCACCTGCCCCCTCACACGTATCTGTTTCAGGCAATTACAGGCACTAGAGGAGGTCTGGGACACCCCACTCTCCTTACCTGATCTCTTCCAAAATTTGCCTTTACATTGGTGACTTCATCTGCTTGTATTTCTCTTACCTAGTACTGTGAGCCGGGTGCCCTCGCCGAAATTAACTTCAGCATAGTTACACAGTGATAGACCCACCGCCTGGAAACACCACTGCCCCCAAGGGGCTGCCATTTCCCATTTATGCTGTTCTTGGCTCCTTTCACCCTTCCTTGTATCCCAAACCCACCTGGAGAAATGGCAGCTTGCTGCCTATTGGCAACCCTTTGGAAATGTAGGCATTTGAATCACAGCCTGGAAGTTGGAGGTAACAAAGGTATCTTTACCTTCTTCTCCTAACCCCATACCCAGGGCAGGACAGTCTAGGGCTTTGTTCCAGTACTCACTTTAAATGGCCCTTGGGGTGGGGATTCCTTTCCCTCTTTGCGCCCTGGCAAGTCTTTCTCATGCCTCCAATTAGTCACCATTAGCCAAGCTAGTGCATCCATTGATTCCTATCTAGCAAAGCAATGCCTCACTGCTGTCTATTGCACTTGTCTGACCTGCCTTTGCTAATGAACCTTGCTTGGGGTTGGAGACAGAATGGCCGCAAGCAAACTTACCCAACACTGTCAGCCTGGTCCCTTGGCCAAAGTACTGTTGTGTATTTACACAGTGTTATGAAGGGGTACAGAAATCACCCGCCTGACCTCAGGGAAGTTACCAATTGGTGTGCACATGCATATAGTATCATGAGCTTTCATGACCCACTTCATCAGAGGAGATGAATAAGAAGGGAGAGGGAGAAATAAAAGGCACCTGTCTATTGTAATGCCAGTGCTAATGAGGCTAACTGAGTGGGCTGGAAGTGTCCCATACTTAGCTTTTGATATCAATGGGGTATTCAGTGTAAGGAAAGCTGGTTTTATAATATGACATTCAGTTCAAGTCTTTGTTCAGGCCAAGCTCATGATACTATATATTTGTTAGTGTCTAAGGTGTCACAGGACTACTCATTTTTAAAGTTACAGACTAACACAGCTACTCTTCTGAGACTTATGTAATAATGCATCTGCCACCCTCCCTTCCCATTTTCCCTCCCTTCACCCACCACGTCCAAGTTGCAATTCCTGGTCTCATGTAATAGTAGAAGCAATTACCCCTTCCTGCAGTCAAAGGGTAGCAGTAATGGTGTGCTTAGGGAAGGGTTTTCATTTACTCCATGTTGCATCCTATCCCTTCCTACCTTATTCCAGACAAATTTGCACACATAACTTTTTCATTTGCTCTTGAAAAAGCTATTTCATTGTCACCAATTATTTAATGCCTGAGCTTCTTTTACTTACCTAATACTGTCACTCGTGTCCCGGAGCCAAACTGTGGTGGAGATGAATCACAGTGCTACAAAGACCATCTCAAAATACACCAAGAGCAAAGTGTGGGGGTGGGGGGGGGGAGATTGTGATAATCATCTTGTGGAACTGTCTTGCAAAGGGAAGTGATGGAAAACTGGTCTGCACAACATCCTGAGCACTCTCCAGCAGGATATATTCTCACCCTGGAGAGCTGAAGACAGGAGGGTGGAGAAGATGGGAGATTATAGGACTTTTTTAGATCCCTAATTCCTAGAAGTCACTTACCTAAGACAGTGAGGCTGGTTCCTTCTCCAAAGTAGACAGTACTGCCAGAACACAGTGTTGCTAGGCCCGGCGAAATCAATCACAGATTCCCCCGGCAGGTTGGTCAGCCACACTGGGCTGGAATTTCTGTGACACTGGCCTTTCTGGGAAAGATACCTTGAGAGGTCAGTGCCAGGTGCAGAAAGATGACACATGGAGGAATGTGGCTGCTTGACTTTCAAAGACAACCATCCACCTTTTGTTTCTTTATGGAGGATACCTGTCAAGTGCAGACTATGCTTCCCTGGGAGGTCCCACAAATAGAGGAACTATTGGGTGAGCCAAAGAGATTCTTCTCCCACCAGGGTCTGCTGTGTGGTCTTGGCTAGGAGTTGTCCTTTGAGGATGTGGCTCAGGAACACATCAGGGTTATGATGAAAAAAACCTTGAAACTATGTAGGCAGCTCCCAATGGAGCGCTGGGTATTAAGAAGCGCTTCCCTGTGCTCTGTGAAGCAGTCCTTGCAGGATGCATGCTGTGGGGGGCCTTGCACCCTATTCACTGTCTGAGGGAGGTTTTTGTAAAGACCTCCCTAGGGAATGTATCACCGTGGCCCTGCTGTCCCCACAATGTTTCAACCTCATACAAAAACAGCTCCTCCCTCTGCTCCGCCCCAGAGACACCCAGCAGAGGCCAGGCCTGGGGAAATGGCAGGGTTTGTGCTTTTAATGACTAAAGAAGGGAAACAGATGGTACTGCAGGAGGTGATCATACCCCACAGACACCTGGCCCGATGGAGAGGTTCCCTGGGTTTCTCTGTGCAGGAACTTGCTATGCTCTCTCTGCTCTCTCCCTACAGCCCCTCAGAACTTAAGCCAAAGTGGTATGTAGCTTAGGAGAGGGACTGGGGAGCTGTGACAGGCAGGAAACCATACAGAAATACCCAGGCTAGACACTTGTGTACAGACAACTGCACAGACACACATGGACTGTGGGCATGTTGTTGTAGCCATCTCAGCCATGTGTAGCAGCGATAGTAAGGCCTGCAGTGCAGTATCTTTGTGGGTATGTCTAGGCTACATGGCTCCGTCGACGGAGCTATGTAGATGAGTTTACTAGACATAGGAAAATGAAGTGACTATTTAAATAATTTAAATTTCACGAGGCATAATGGAGCGGTCAACAAAGGCTTCCCTTGTCGACTACGGCACGTCCAGACTGCCCTGCTGTGCTGCCAAACAGCTGATCAGCACAGTGTGGCGGCCGTTTCTATTTAAATGAAGCGGCAATTATTTAAATCGCCACTTCATTTCCCTATGTCTAGTAAACTCATCTACGTGGCTCTGTCGACGGAGCCATGTAGTCTAGATATATCCTGTGTAACTGGAAACTTTGTCTCTCACAGAAGTTCGTCCAATAAAAGCTATCATGTTGCCTATCTTGTCTCTCAGATACACACAGAGACATAGATACAAGCACATGACAGTAATGACACACCACAATGAGAGTAGTGGTAGAAATGAGGTGATTGCACAAGCATGGGCACACATATATGCAGAGGCATGTGCAGTCACACCCCAAAAACATGAAGAGAAAAGGAGAGGCACAAATAGACATTGTACACTCAGAAGCAGGTTTGGAAAGTCACTTGAATAGCGCCCCCCTCATTCATACGTATAAATGCACAGGTAGAGTCACACAGTTACACAAACCTAGTCAGACTCACTACCTGCCCCCCTGCGCCCCTTCTACCCCTCCCCCCCCCCCGAGAAATTAACTGAGCTGGTCAGAAAAAGTTCCTGGGGAATGTTATCTGACAAAAGCTTTGAATGAAAATGTTCCTAGCTCTAGAAATTCAGCACAGATACAGACGTGTGTGTTCCCACCCAGACTGACACACACAGTCCCAGCAGAACAGGATCCAGGAGATCAGATGAGAATATTGGGAAGACACTTTAGTCTTGTTATTCTTTGTGCGTGAATGCAGACCCTCAGCACCTAGGGAAGGCCACAGCACAACATTCTCAGAGAGTGGAGAGTTAATGCCATATCCCCTGATGCTGCAGGGGACATGTGAGGCCAAAGGACACAGTCACCTTTTTGGAATTTTTCCAGAAAAACAACTTAACCATAAAACCTTAACTCCTGCAAAAATGCTTTTTACCCTTTAAGCACCATGATTGGCTCTGGGTTTTAGCTTGTATATTGCTTCCAAATAATGGCACCTCCTGTGGCAGAGCACCCGTTAGCATCATAGTGGAGCACTGGGAGCCTAAAATACTGACTAAAAGGGAAGAAGTCACTGACACCATTCCCTGCATTGCCTTGGATTTGCTTGGAAGGCTTCTGTTCATACACTGACCAGGGCTAACTCAGGTTAGTGTGTGAGTTCCGAACAGATTGCAGCCAGCCAAGGGGGCATATATATGAACCCCAAGCCCAGTTTTTGACCCACAGCTTTAGGGTTTTGCAACAGTGTGTGACTGGAGGCACAAAAATAAAGGGCAGAGTCCCCAGGGCTCAGTTGATTTATCTGCAGCATGCAGTGTCTGTCATTGTCACGTGCCATTCCGAATCTGCTGTCCTTGAAGTTTTCCTCAAAAGTGGGGTCTGGAGTCCCTTTAATTAGCACTCCTATGAGCTCTGGGCCCAGCTGTGTTGTCGGCTGTCGGTACCAGTACATCCAGCCATGGTCTGTGTTGTTCTGGTAGCAGTGCAATATGGCCACAGTCCCAGTCTTCAGTGTCACCCATCTGGGTACCTGGGAGAGTACCACCTGCTCACTCTCTTCACAGAGAGCTAACCGAGAGATAAGAGCAAAGGGTTAAGAGTCAGCACCAAGTGCCCATGCTACTCTCTGCCATCAGACAGCAAGAGAAAAAGGGCCAAGGAGAGATTAAAGACACAGATATATAGTCTTCATCAGGAGACCCGCGTCCTGGATGTTCTGTGCCTGCCTGCTGGCTCTCTTATTCTCTCAGTCTGTCATTGCTTCCTTATGTGTTTGATCAATCAGTTGATCAATCTATCCCCACCCACCCTCTTATCTATCTATCTATCTATCTATCTATCTATCTATCTATCTATCTATCTATCTATCTATCTATCTATCTATCTATCTATCTATCTATCTATCTATCTATCTATCACTGTCCCATTCCTTCCTTCCTCTCTTCTTTCCCTCTTCTTTGCTCTCTCTTTGAATTAGGCTCTATTAACACTTACAAGGAGGGATGAGCAGCCACAGAAGAAATGGGTAGAGCTGAGACATGCTTCTCTTTGCATATAGTACTCAGCTTGAATCACCAGAGAAATATGCTACTTGTAGCGTAGAGACAGGAAGTGACTTCACGATTACCTGGAAAACTCAACCCCACCTTGCACTGGGTCCTAAAATCTTCTCCTGCATAGGAGGAGAGGTACGAAAGCCAATGTGGAATTGAACACAAAAAGAAGACCTAGTATATAGAATGGTCTAATAAGAGAGCTGGGCACCTTTCCCCTCTGTAGGACTAAATGGATAATATCTCACAGAGTTAAATTAATTTAGTGAACCCCAGCTGTAGGTGAAAAGTTAAAAAAAACCAACTACTGTTCATTATGATTGTTGAAATTTACCCCAAAGAAGTCTGATACAAGAACAGCGAAAAAATCTCAATAAGGGGCATTGGCAGTCAAACTGTGGGGATCCCAGGGCTGGAATAGCAGGGGGCTGCAGGGCAGGACTGAGGGGCACTGGCAGGGCTGTGAGGGGATCCCAGGGCTGGAATAGCAGGGGGCTGCAGGGCAGGGCTGAGGGGCACTGGCAGGGCTGTGAGGGGATCCCAGGGCTGGAATAGCAGGGGGCTGCAGGGCAGGAGTGAGAAATCCTAATCTCATTTTGACATCTTTGTTTCTGAGTCGCATCTCAACAGTTCAAATAATGGCTTTGTGAATAGGGTTTCCTAAGTACACTTATACTCTTTGCTACCATCTACTGGCACACTGAGTCTACACACAGAAACTGACTTCTATGGCCCACTTCATCCTTGCACCTGAGTGAGCTTGGTTTTGGGAAGGGAGGCAAAGAAGGCTTTATGTGACCTCTGGACCTTACATTTTCTGGGCAGGGCAGGACCTGCTTCAGTACCCACTGAGCTGTGCAAACTTGTGGCCAAAATAGCCACATAATCTAAAGGGCCACTGTAGCAGGTGGGAATAGCCAGAGTACACAGTGCTCCAGCAATGCTCCCGTGGTGCTGAAGAATGCCGCTGGCATGATACATATGTAAGGCAATTCTGAGTAGGGCCAGATAAATCTGTGTGGCATCCATTTATGCAGAATACTCTGAGCCCAATTTATAAGACATTTTATGATCCTTCTGCCCACTCCAGAGCAGTGCCAGGTATAGCAGGCATAGTTGGGGTTGGCCCTGCTTTGGGCAGGGGGCTGGACTTGTTGACCTCCTGAGGTCTCTTCCAGCCCTAGGATTCTGGGATTCTATGATAGCAGAACTGAGGGTATGTCTACACTACCCTGCTAGTTCGAACTAGAAGGGTAATGTAGGCATACCGCACTCGCAAATGAAGCCCGGGATTTGAATTTCCCGGGCTTCATTTGCATAAGCGGGGAGCCGCCATTTTTAAAACCCCGCTGGTTCGAACCCCGTGCAGCGCGGCTACACGGGGCACGAACTAGGTAGTTCGAACTAGGCTTCCTAGTTCGAACTACTGTTACTCCTCATGAAATGAGGAGTAATGGTAGTTCGAACTAGGAAGCCTAGTTCGAACTACCTAGTTCGTGCCCCGTGTAGCCGCGCTGCACGGGGTTTGAACCAGCGGGGTTTTAAAAATGGCGGCTCCCCGCTTATGCAAATGAAGCCCGGGAAATTCAAATCCCGGGCTTCATTTGCAAGTGCGGTATGCCTACATTACCCTCCTAGTTCGAACTAGCGGGGTAGTGTAGACATACCCACAGAGTTTATTCCTTAGTTAACTATGAACAAAACATCAGCTCCTTCTTTCCAATCACAGATGATGATTGAAGTGGGTTAGTGAGTCCACCGATTGGTTTTGAAGTTATAGTGAACCTGATGCTTGCAGATGCTGGACTGACATTCTTTGGCCCTGAAATCCATCCAACAGGGGCAGCATGAGTACTTTGTTCTCTTAGTAAGCCCCTCCCTGAGTATGCCAGTCTCTAGGTCCCATTCTATTCCATGGTGTCTCTGCTGAGAATGGCAGCAAAGGGGGAGAGGGGCTGAGGTTTCTCATGCATCCCTTGTTTATTGATAGCAGGTTTTTGCATAACTAGGGGGGATGGAAACTGGGCCATGTGACACCCTGTTTATTATCTGTAAACACCAGACAGAACAGTGCTGGGAAGCCTGGCCTGCAGCACAGTGCCACCTGTGCTGTGACCTCTTGTAGATTCTCTGTGGCACTGGCATCTCTGTGCTACATGTGGCTTTGAGAATGAGACCTGCACAGGCTCACAGGTGGGATGGAATGGTGACCCACCAACAACTCTGAATGTTGATTCTGAGCGTTGAACCACAGCAGAGACCAACTCCCTCCCCTCCCAGGGCCTTGGTTTTGAAATTTCAGCTGCCGTTTCAATTCTGCACTGACACAATATAAATGCCTCCTCCCCACATCCGCTATGCTCCATGCCTTCCCCACAACCTCTCCGCTCAGCTGCTCCCCATCATACATCTTCTTGGTTCCCTTCCCATCCTCAGGCTCACTGACTTGTGCTGAGACTGTGTCAGATTTCTTGTGCTAAGTAGGGTTCAGGCTTGGATGGAAGACTTTCAAGCAATTGATACAGGGAGTGGTTTGGATAACTTGGTAAGGGGCCCTTTCACCTACATTGACTCAAAGGTTCCTGCATGAAGCTAAGGGGTGTAGTGCTGCAAGAAAGTATGTGGGTGACTCAGGAGGTGACTTTCTTCCATCTAAGTCCGTAATGCCCCCAATGCTCCCATCACATTGTGGGTGAAACAGAGTGGCTAGAGCTCAGCGATAAAGTCAAGATCCTAATTATTGCTAATCACCAAAGATCTGTTGCACTGGCCCACATACTTCTGAGATCCTATGCCACATTCACACAGCAGAATCACTCCACAGTTCATGTGTGCTTTTGTGATATGCACAGGCCATGGTAAAGGTGCACTTCTTTCCCCACTCCTTCCTTGGTTACTTGCTCTTTCTCTCTACCTCAGACCGATAGGGACAGCCATGGGCTTCTTAGTACAGGACCCTGTCTTACTCTTTTAGGGTATGTCTACACTTGCCCCCTACTTCAAAGTAGGGAGGCAAATGAATCATACCAAAGTTGCAAATCAAGCCCGGGATTTAAATATCTCACGCTTGATTTGCATGTTCCTGGCCAGTCGCCATTTTAGAAATTCACTAGCCCGGAGTAACTGCCCGCGTCTACATGCATCAGTGAAACAGGAGTCCGATTTAAAGCCCCTAATTCGAATTAGCTGGTAAACCTCATTGAAGGAGGAATACCAGCTAATTCAAGTTAGGGCTTTAAATCAGACTCCCGTTTCACTGCCACGTGTAGACGCGGGCAGTTACTCCAGGCTAGTGAATTTCTAAAATGACATCCGGACGGGAACATGCAAATCAAGCGCAGAATATTTAAGTACCAGGCTTGATTTGCAATTCTGGTCGCCCTCATTAGCCTCCCTAGATCAATCTAGAGGGCTAATGTAGACATACCCTAAGGTACTTGAAAGCTGCTATCATGTCCCCTCTCAGTCTTCTCCTTTCCAAACTAAACAAACACAATTCTTTGTGTTTTCCCCCATAGGTCATGTTTTCTAGACCTTTAATAATTTTGTCGCCCTTCCCAATTTCTCCTAATTGTTCTTCAAATGTGATGCCTGAAACTGGATACAATACTCCAATTCAGTCTTAATCAGTGCATGGTAGAGCAGAAGAATGACTTCTGGTGTCTTGCTCACAACATTCCAGTTAATGCCTCCCAGAATCATATTTGCTTTTTTGCAACAGTGTCATACTATTGACTCATATTTAGCTTGTGGTCCACCACAATCCCTAAATCCCTTTCTACAGTACTCTGTCCTAGACAGTTGCTGCTCAGTCTGTATGTGTGAAGCTGACTGTTTCTTCCAAAGTGAACTACAGTAAACTTCCGATAATCCGGCACCTTTAGGACCCAGGGGGTGCTGGATTATCAGATATGCTGGACTATCAGAAGGGGGGAGGCTATGAGGGGTATGGGGTGGGGTAGGGGGGATGCCACTCCATACCCCTCATAGCCCCCCCTTCTGATAGTCCAGCTCTGCCCCGGGGTTCCCAGAGTCAGCCACTGATCAGTTTCAGCAGCGGCTGACTCTGGGCGCCTGGGGCAGAGCAGCTGGGGTGCTGCCGGGTTGTTCCCACAGCCCCGAGGGGCAGCGCTACGGGACCAACCCGGCAGCACCCCAGCTGCTCTGCCCCCGGCTTCCCCGATTCAGCTGCTCGTCAGTTTCAGCAGCAGCTGAATCAGGGAAGCCAGGTGCAGAGCAGCTCCAATTGTCTGGCTGTCCTGAGCACTTCCAGGTTCCTGATGGTGCTGGACCATCAGGAGTGCTGGAGCATTGGATGCCGGACTAATGGAGTTTTACTGTACTTTGCATGTGTGTTACTTACCAGCACTGTGCACTTGGGGAGCCAGAGAGTGACACTCATGGAAAACCACCCCCTCCCCCAGGCCTCTTCTAGAATCAAGGACAAAGCAATGAAAAGGCCAGGGAAGACACACCTAAACTGCTTCAGACAAGGGTGATAGAATTAAGGAAACACCCCAGCCTCATCTGCATGGAAGATCGCACAGAGAGACATCTCCATTAGCATACAGAATGGAGACCAGCTCTTCCAAAGCAGGAACCGCAGTGAACTATGGGATACTGAAAGCAGAGAAGCACTGCCTGATGGGAAATCTCTGCTCCATATTCTAATGAACCCAGGCCTGCTCACACCCGAATTAGTCATTATCAGACCAATTCTAGTAATGGAGCCTATTGACATCCAAAATACTGAAACTGCCTAGTTGCATTGTGAGCTCCTTCAAGGAACATCACCCATAAACAGGAGTGATCAGTCTCTATTGTCTCACCTCTGTTTACCCATAAACAAATCCAGTGTTCTCTTGAACTATTGTCCTATTCCTATAAAAACTCCTACACTTGCCCAAGAAAAACTGTTCTGATACCTGGATTTCAAGTGCATCAGTTCCATTGAGACTTCTTCATCTCCTGTCTGATTGTGCTGGGGGCTCTGCTCTGCTTGTCTCCTGCCCTCTGGATCCCCGGCTCCCATCACCATCTGGAAACCCTGATTAGTGCAAGCTGCATGGAGTGGTGAGGTCTCTCTCTCTCTCCCTCTCCGTCCCCCCACCCCTTCGCCCCAGCTACCTCTCTCTAAGCATAGCCTCCTGACTCTGCCCTATGTAAACTGTTATATGGTTAGCTAGCCCTAACATTTGTAATCAGTTTCAAGTTAGATTTAGTATTGTAATTGTTTTGAGTGTCTGGCTCCCTATATATATATTCACTATCCAGAAATAAATAACTATGGGTATGTCTACACTAGCTCATTAGTTTGAGCTAGGTAGGGTAATTAGGGCAAGCGGAGTTGCAAATGAAGCCCGGGATTTAAATGTTCCTGGGCGCCGCCATTTTAAAACCCCCCTTAGTCCGAACTCCATGCCCGCGGCTACACGCGGCACGGAGTAGGTAGTTCGAATGAAAGATCCTAATTCAAACTACCGTTACTCCTTATTCCACGAGGAGTAATGATAGTTTGAATTAGGATCTTTCTCATTTGCTCTGCAACAACACTTTTGTACCCAAGCTAAAGATCCCTGTAGTGCCCAAAATCCTGTGGGGTTTGCTCATCATGTGGTTTACCAGTGAATGATTGTGGTGTGAAAGTGGGGATTAGGGGATGCTGAACCTGGGGGCTTATGAGTATGGCATCTTAAAGTGCTGTTTAATCCAGCCCAGTGAGTCCAAAGGCTCATGAGGGTGCAGTGTGGCACTGCTGTTAAACCAGCCTGCTGAGTCCAGGGACATATAAGGGGTCAGCTTGTGAGTGCTGATTACCCAGTCTTCTCAGATGTGCTCTGTTAGTGGGTTTGAGAGTCTGTGTGTGTTGCTAAGGTGGGAAGAACCCCATCCTGAGGAATATAGTTACTGCAGGAGAGCTCCAGTGGGAGGGGGAATTGGCAGCAGGGAGAATTCAGCTCCATATGAGAGCACAAGTAAGCACAAGCAGCACACTGATAGAATTGTTAACTTCCCCCCAATCCCTTAAGATTAACCCTAATTAATGAGCATACCCCAGTGTTTTGGGAAAATCTGGTAACATTTGTACTTATTAAACTTCATCCTGTTTACCTCAGACCATTTCTCCAGTTTGTCCAGATCATTTTGAATTATGAACGTATCCTCCAAAGCACTTATAACCCCTCCCAACTTGATATCACCTGCAAACTTTATAAGAGTTCTCTCTATGTCTTCATCTAAATTGTCAAGGAAGATATTGAACAGAACTGGTCCCAAAACTGACTCCTGTGGAACCCCACTTGTTATGCCCTTCCAGCATGACTTTGTGCCATTAATAACTACTCTCCGAGAACAGTTTCCAACCAGTTATGCCCCCACGTTATAGTAGCCCCATCTAGGTTGTATTCCCCTAATTTACTGATAAGATCATGTGAGACCATATCAAAAGCTTTACTAAAGTCTAGGTATATGAAGAGAGTCTGGGGGATTTTGGCTAAATAAGCCAAAAGTCTGCAGAAGAGAAGAATAAAGGGGGACTTGATAGTAGCCTTCAGCTACCTGAAGGGGGATTCCAAAGAGAATGAAGCCCCAGGCTGTTCTCAGTAGTAGCAGATAACAGAACTTCTCAAGTTACAGTCGGAGAGGCCTAGGTTGGATATTAGGAAAAATTATTTCCCTAGGAGGGTGGTGAAGCACTGGAATGGGTTACCTAGGATGGGGGTGAAATCTCCATCCCTAGAGGTGTTTAAGTCCTGGCTTGACAAAGCCCTGGCTGGGTTGATTTAGTTGGGGTTGGTCCTGCTTTGGGCAGGGAGTTGGACTTGATGGCCTCCTGAAGTCTCTTCCTATTCTAATCTTCTGAGATTCTAATCAGTATGTTTGTAGCAATTACAGAATGTCTGGGAGGTGTAATAAGATATGACAATGTACTATTTAGGATTATGCTACAGTGTGATTGGCAAGGAAGGGATTAATCTTCCCCCTCTGGCTGGACAAAGGGTCTCCAGGAAGAGGGCTTGAGCTGAGCTAAAAGATGGACCCATACTGAAGTGAAGAACTCCAGATCACCGCTTTGGCCTTAACTACCATAACTGCCATATGAGAAAACCATAAAATGAGAAATTCCATGTTGCCCAAGGAGGGATCAAAATTATTCAGGGACACTTGAGATGAATAAATAGGAGCAATGGGATGAACATGAACAAAATGAAGCATTGTCTGAATAGCAGAAACATGGCCAGACACCAAAGTCTGGAATAGCATGAAATAGTCCACCCCAGGGAAGAAGTGCTTAAAGCTTCGTTACTAAAATAATTTAAAACTGGGACTGAATCTCTACTCTCCTAAATTCTTCGCTTCAGATTATCTCTATCACTTTATGCCCTGAACTAAGAATATCCTTCCTGTAGATTTTGGGGACAAAGGTGATGAGCCCATACAACTCTGTCCTTGGTCTGCTTACTCAATAACGTTTAGTATATTAGATAGGAGAATTCAGTATAAGTGTGCTGGGACTTAATGTATTTTATCTGGAACACTTGGGCTACAGCTGTACTGCAGGCTTCTTGCACAATAACTGTTTTGTGCAAGAGTTCTTGTGCAAAAGGTCTTCCACAAGAGCCATGTGCCATGTGCTTCCACACTGCCATGTGCTTTTGCGTAAGAGATGTACTTTTGTGCAAAAGTGTCCATGGTAGTGTGGATGCTCTCTTGCTCAAGAAAACTCTGATGGTCATTTTAGCCTTAGGGGTTTCTTGCGCAAGAAATTCATGTTGCCTTTCTACACTGCTTTCTTGTGGAAACACTCTAGTGCAAGAAGCCCTGCTTTCCAATGCTGTACTGTAAATTTACTTGCGCAAGAACGTGAATGCAGTGTAGACACTCTGCAAGTTTTTGCGCAAGAACAGCTGTTCTTGCACAAAAAGCCTGCAGTGTAGATGTAGCCATAGGTTGTTGTATCAATGATCTGCACAGTCTGGCTTCCAACACTGGCCAAATCAGGCATCAAAAGAAGACTTAACTACTCCATCAGGCAGAAACACGGTCACACATTTGCATAATTTGTGTTCACTATTTTGCCCTTAGTTAAGATTTATGTTTTGTTTTTAACACATTAAATAAGTGACAGATTTAGGCAGCGAGCATTTCTAAAGCACCCACTACTATAGTATTAGGTTTCTCCCTGTTGGGGCCCTTACAATAACAAGTGGTATAGCAAAGTAAACAAATCACTGATCTTTTTGCAGCACTACTATAATTATTCTTATCCTCAAATGACATGGGATCAATGATAGATACCTTTCACAAGGTATCCCTGGAAAAACCATATAAAATCACCTGGGGGGTGATTTTCACTGCCTTTTTCAGAGAATCAGCATGCTGCACTGCTTGCTGAGTCTCACTGGCTCCCACACAAAGAACCATTTCTAAGATATGTGGGAGTCAGTGCAGGTTTTTATCTGATGGAACCTGTTTTAATGTGGATTCCAAATCTTGGTGCTTTCTTATGGTGATTAATATTAGCCACGATTGTCAGTGCGTACCCAGAACAGCGTAATGGGTTCCCTCTGCATAATTTGGTGTGCTGGCTAGAGAGCACAGCAGTCAGGGACTTGCAAGAACCTGAGCAGCTGCCTCCCGCTCCCCATAAGCAATATTGTGACTACAGGAGAGCTCTGATCTCTTTTATTGCACCCATCCTTATAATTAAAGCTTTGTTTTGCAAACACAAAAAGTGTGTAAGAGTGCGTCTACACTACACGGCTATTTTGAAATAAGCTTTTCTGGAATAGTACGTCTATACTGCAAGAAACCCTCAAAGTTAATCCGAGGCAGACTTCCCTAAGATTTGCTACCTTGACTTAGAGTCCCAGGGGGCACTGGGGAGGAATAACTTAGAATGGCTCTGCTGAGGGGCTATTTCGAAATAGCAGTAGTGGTGCATCTACACATGCCTTATTTCAAAATAGCTATTTCGGAATAGGTGTTATTCCTCATAGAATGAGGTTTACAGATTGAGGAATAAGTCATCCATTATTTTGAAATAATGGGATGGCTGTGTAGACACTCATATTGTTATTTTTCAATAACGCTAGTTATCTCAAAATAATGGCACAGTGTAGACGCACCCTATAGTAATATCTTTTATAAGAACAACTTCCGTTTATGAGAGAGATAAGGTGTCAAGATATATTGCGTTTTTCTTTAGGTCTGGGATTGGACCTCTTTCTCCCACAGAAGTTCATTCAATATAAATTATTACCTCTTTCCCTTTGCACTCCAATATCCTGGGACCAACACAGCTGCAAACCCCACAGAAAACACAGAAGGTCAAATAAATGGGCAGATTAGGAATGGACTAGAGAGATGGAGACAAACAGGCAGCTGCATAGAAAGAGAGAATCTGAAAGAAATCTATTGAGACAGTATTTTAGGAATAGTCTATTATTTATACCCCCTTGCCAAGGTCAATATTTTTTGATAGGTGAGTACACTATCATTGGTTTCCCCCTTATCATCATGGAGTTAAGTGCCAGCTGACTGGCGTTTCTGCTTTGAATAATTTTCTTGCCAGTTTTCCCTCCCCTCCCCTTGTGTGAATGCTACGTGTCACTAGCACGAGGGAAAATTCTACGTGTCCTTCAGGGGAGCAGAATGATAAATCATGTCCCCTTATCTGTAACAGTCAGCAGAGTGCCAGCTCCAAAGATAAGGGGAGAGGTATTAGAACACCGCTGTAAGGCCTCAGAAGGAAACCCACAACTGCTAAAGCCTATCCCAGTCCCCTCTGTGCCCCAACTCAGGAAACTTGGGAGTGATCATGGTCAGATTGTATCACAGGAGACTGCAGTTAGGCAGCAGGAGTCAGGTGCAAAGAGCAGTACATGATTCTATAATGTCCTTCCTATATTTTCTCAAAACAGCTTAGAGAGAAGGGAAAAGAAAAGAGAGAGGAACTGTGTGTGAGAAACACAGAGAGACAAAAAAGAGGGAGTACGAGCACTACAGAGAGAGGAGGCGAATCAAGAAAAAGAGAGACAGACAGTCAGCAAGACAAATTACCAATTGGGGTCAGTGAAAGCGAAATACTGTGGAGTGTAACCAGAGGTGATGGTAAGGGGTGCACCCCAGTGCGCTGCTCCAGCAAGAGCTGGCTAAGCTGTGGCAAAAGCCAGCAGGGAGCTACTGAAAGAGCTGGCAGGGACCCAGCTTGCAACAGGACAGTACCCGTAAGAAATTGTAAGTTACTCTCACCCCCAAGTGTAACAGTTCCAGAGAGAGCCAGACAGCCTAATGACAATCTCCAGAGAGTAAAGTGCCAAGTAGCCCAAGCTCTCCCGTTGTCACACCACACCCACAGCCCCACAGGGCCAGTAGCCCGTTCCTTACCCAACACTGTGAGCCTGGTCCCATCCCCGAAGTACTGCTCCCGGTTGTTACACAATGAGGCAGGAGAGTTGCAGAAACCCCAGGGACTAGGCAGAGGTCCCCACCCCCAATCTTCTTGTTATTTCTTTCTTTCTCCTGCCATAGAGCTTCCAGTGAGTGCTCATGTTATAATGCATCCCAGCCACTGGAAACTCCTCACCCCAATTTCATTTTATCCTTTTTAGCCCAATGTATTGCTCTGTAGAGAGAGAGGGATGACTCTATAACCAGGGAGAAGACCTAGTCCCATGGCTGAATCCAAAATGAATTAGACACACATATAGCTCAGAATACAACATGCAGTAACACCAGGACCATCAGGACTATCAATACACAGGCTTCAGATCTTGTGTTGGCCATTGTTTGGTGTCAAGGAGAAATCCTGCCATCACAGTACCAGATGGCATTAGCAGCTACTTTCTGGCTGGGGCAGGAGTCACACATGCCTCTGAAGCATTTGCTATTAGCTTTTGGTCACTGGACTAGATGGACCGCAGGCATGTTCCGGGAGGTGGGATGGATCCCAAGATGTAGCTTGGGCAAGTTTCACATGGCAATACCTCACAAATATCACAAACAACACACCACTCAGTCTTCTCTCTTACCTAGGACAGTGAGTTTGGTGCCATCGCCGTAGTACTGCCTTTCAGAGTTCACAACATTTTGCAGCTGCAGGAAAACCTCCCTCTGCTGAACCCACTCTACAATCTACCCCTCCTCACCATAAACCAGGACAAGGAGAAACCAAAGGCACAGCACGTTATAATGCCTTTGAAATAACAGATATAAACCATCTGTAAGGTCATACCAAGTGTGTCCCTGCTCGGGCCAATGTACAACAGGTTCCTACAGTTTCTTCTTCAGGGCCCTATCAGCTCCATATTTAAATGGGTCAACTGATGGGGCTTTCAACAGTTCAGTCAGGTAGACTTGTTCAGACTCAGTGTAGGAAATATTTTCTGAAATTCATCCAGAATCCTTCCCTTTTATTGCTCATTGTCATCTCAGTATCTCTCACCTCCCACCCCATCTAAATCTGATCCCCACTTGATGCTTACACCATTAAAACCTATACACAAACTCATTTAAGGTTGACGGGGCCTTCCAGTCTATTCCTCTTTGTCACAGGAAGACTGAATTCACTGTCCCTAACTCATCTCTGACAGATGGCCTTCTAACCTCTGCTTTCATCTCCAGATAGTGATTCCACATCGTTCTTTAGCAGCTTGCCCCATCCCCCAGGCTGTTCAAAGTTTCCCCAATACACTCTTCAGCACCTCTGCTCCACTAGTTTTTCTTACCTGTCTTGACCAGAAACTTTCAAAGTGCACATTCAACAGGCTTTGGTCAATCTGTGTCCTAAACCGTGAATTCCTGCAGGCCAGATATCAGAGACTCACATCTCAAAAAAGACAATTAATCATTGTAAAATTACTATAGGACTCTCCATGACTGATTGTTGTGGAAATCACAATTAGTAACCCATAACACTTCTACAGCCTTATTAAAAGGGGGTTGGTGCAATCAAAAGTTTGGTGGTAGCAAGAATGCAGATCCTGATGACAGCTGTGTGACAATGATAACACAGTGGTCGTTTGTTAGGTTGTTTTGCCCATCAAAGTTGAGGAAGTCCAAAACCAAAGAGGGGACCCCCCAAAGCTTTATATTATGTTTGAACTAAATGACCTACTACTGTCAGTAAGCCCTGGTCTAACCTAGAATTTATTTTGAAATAACTCCCCTTATTTTGAAATAACCAGCAGAGCATCCAAACTACCAAGCCCGTTATTTCAAAATAAAGGGCTCATTATTTTGGAATAATAACTCCTGCTTTCTACAAGGAATAACACTTATTTCAAAATAGTTATTTCAGGAGTTATTATTACAAAATAAGTTATTTTGAAATAATTTCCTAGTGCAGACATGACCTAGGCAAGCATCTTCTCTTGGGATTTTTGGATTCTCATTGCATTAAGCTTTCCCATTGTCTAAATGATCTTTTTTCTTGTAATAGCTGTGCCAGGAAGACTTCTTCACTTGGTGTGTTATTAGGGGCCCTGAGTCCCAGTGGATGGAAAAAGAGCAACTAGGAATTAGAGCATCAGGCATCTGAGAACACAACTTGTCATAAAACTGATTGTTTGTTTGTGTTTCTATTTTGTCTTCAAAAAATATCATGCATATTTGTTTGTCTCTTCCAGAATTCTGCCCCAGAATTACTAGCTTGCAATGGAAATATTTACAGAGAGATTGTGCAGAGGTTGTTATATTAATTCAAATTTAGTATACACAAATGTATCACAGCCCCTCACCATTCCTAATTCTTGTCTCTGACAGTCCCCTTTCCACATAAATTACAGTCATTCAGCAACCAACGGGGAATTTTATGCCTTACCTAGGACAGTGAGCTTAGTCCCTTCTCCGAAGTAGACTTGGTAATTGACACACTGGGAAAACACCAGCTCAATAACTAACAGGGAATGTGGATGGGGAAGGAGTTGCTTCCAAAGGGGAAGTTATGGAATGTCAAGGGATTAAAATAAAATTTTCTTACCTATCACAGTGAGTTTTGTGCCTGTGCCAAAATAGACTTTATCGTTGGTCACAATGACAAGGAGCTGCATAAATAAGCAGAAGAAAGGGACATGCTCCAGGTTAGGTGGACAGGCATAAGAGGTGTTAACCCTATCTAAAACCCCAGGGCCTATGTTGCTTCTGTGCACTACTCAGCATTCACTAGCTTTCACTAGAAGAGTATTGTTCATTATTTATTGATCCTATTATTATAGTTCTCCTTCCAATTGCTTTACAGACATTATCTAAACAGCCCTCGCATTCCCTTGTGAGATCAATACATATTGTCCCCATTTAACAGATGGAGAAAATAGGTACCCAAGGTTGTCCACAAGTCCGTGAAAGCACTAAGAATAGGACCTCTTGGTGCCTTGAAGTTCCAAATTCCCAGTCCTGTTCTCCAAGGCGTAGGCAGCCATTCTTTCTGCAAGTGGTGGATGTTCAAGGGTCAGTGAAGTAATTAGTTAATGGGAACTAGGAATAACTATAAACAGATGCTCACAAAGAGCATGGTGTCAGCATCTTTTTATCCCTGAATTAAAGCAAAGAGCCTTCTGATTTCTCCTCTGCTGACAGGGTGCCGAAGTCCTAGGAAGATCCTGATAGAAAACTGACAGGCATCCTAGTAGATTACAGAAGTCAACCCAAAACCCCAAAGATAATCCTGGCAATTCAGTCACTTAGACCCAGTCTAATCCCTGCCTTTCCTGAGTTAATAAAGGGGTGAGTCAAAGGGAAGCCTTGAACCTGTTGCTATAATCAGGGTTACAGGAAGCTGAACTGGAGAGGGAAAGACCCAGAAGAGATTTACATTTGAATCACTGCTGTCTCTTTTGTACATCTGGCACCGCAAGTCACATTTCTGACAGGTCTCTGTTATGTCTTGAATTGTCTTTTTTCAGGGAGGCTTTTTCACATGAATAAAGGGCCACTTATTGCAAGAAGTTAGCACACTAGCATAATGTGAAGTTTCTGACTCTTGAACTGACGTGTGTTTTATGTCTATCCTGGCTGAATCTTTTGTGCTCAAAAATGTTTCAGGGCCAGCCCAGCACTGGCTGTCCTATCAAACATAAATACTTCCCAGGTAGAATATGCTGGCAGAGCTGTTGATCTTTCTGTTATATCCCAGTTGGAGTGGAGCCAAATGCTGTAAAGACATCCTAGGTAGAAGATAAACCATGCTGCAGAGTCCTCTAGGTATGTCCAACCCAGGTAGAAAGTGCCTGCTGTATTGTACAGCAATGGGCGTAGGCACAGACCAGGTAGAATGTATCTGCTGTGTTGCAGACTGCTCTGTATCTGTCTCGGCTCTCTCTCAAATGGGATACCCACGAGGAAGGTTTTTGTAAAGGCCTCCCTAGAGAATGTATCACCGTGGGCCCCCTGTCCCCACAATGTTACAACCTCATACAAAAACAATCCTCCTCAAGGCTCCACCCCTCCATGACATTGCCCAACCACCATCAGAGAGCTTCTCCAGAACCTGTCTGTTTCCTCAGCAGTTCATTTGCTGCTGTTTGGAGAGGAAATGCTCCGTGTATGTGCATGTGTGTGTAAGTGTGTGTGTGAGAGAGAGATTATTTCTAACTATAGCCATCTCTTTATAACACATATTAATAGCAGAAGCCTTATTCCATGGCTAGAAAAAAATCAGTGGCAAAATTTTTCATTAGTGAGCTGATTAGACACCTATCTTTTATCTCCACAGCATTCTGCATATTCCTTCCACCCCCTTCCCCCCACCTCTCCCACCGCCTGCCACCCTTTTAATCCACCACAGACCCATTAGCTCTGGACTATGAGGCCCTGTGTTCTCCTGCCAGAATGGAGCCATTGTTTACAGCTTTTTCTGAGCGTTGATCTTTTCTCTGAAAATCTGGGCTGGTGAGATGATCTCGCTCTAGATTGACAGTCCCTGGAGCCTGAGACCTCTGTTTATCCTTGGAATGGCAAATCTCTGAGTGGCATACCATAGGCAATGGCAATGCAGGTCTTTTTCATGCTCCGTGAGTTGCAGTCCCTGCCATGAAGAGATCTTATCTGGGAACAAGAAGAGAGCTGAGCCTCATTGGCCCATTCAATTCTTCACCTCTTTGCTGAGACTGTTAGTAAAGGGGTCAAGGAAAAAAGACGATGGTTGATTCTGTGAAATACAGCCCTTATATAGACATTCTGAGTGGGCATGCGGTCAGGTCACATGACATCCTGTTTATCTCCCCTACATCACACATAAAATAGCCCTTGGAAGTGCGTCCTTCCCCAGAGGCTTGTTTACAGATCAGGGTGCACCCCACAAAGGAAGAAGTCATGTCAGCTAAATGTAATCTACACACACTAAGCCTACCAAGGGAAGGGGTAGACACATGAAAAAGTTCTGACAACCATCCAGTAGGGGGCATACACACACCCAAACCCAGTCCAATCATCTCACTTATAGGACTAGCTCTTCTCAGGCAGCAAGCAATAGGAAATGCAACACACACAAGAAACTCTGACCTAGTCTGTCCAGCAGAGAGCAGAGTTTGCAGAGAAGAGAGGGGCTAGCAGCAGTACTTAGAACCAGAGTGGTGTGGGGAAGCTGGTGTTCATTTTGGGACACTGGTAAAATACAGTGCTTAAAGTGTGTGCCTGCGTGCATGTGCCTCTGTGTGTACAGGAAGGTGTCACAGGGGTTGCAGATGTGCCCCCCCTATAAATAAATAGAGCTGGGTTGTTAAGGAGCACACCTACCTGTCTTACCAAACCTGCTAGTCCCACATTGTGCTAGACCTGCCTCTACCAGGGCACCAGCAAACCAAGCAGGTACTTGAGGCGGCACATTTCCAGGGGCAGCATTCCGGCCAGCCTTAATGCCCAACACGGGCCTGCCTCTGGCCGCCCAAGGAAATGGGCGGGGCGGCGGAGCCGGCAGCCTGCAGGGGGAGCGCGCACTCTTACTGCCCCACCTGGCCGCCTGGGAAGAAGGGTCAGCACCTCAGTGCTGGGTGCGGAGGGAGGAGAGAGCCAGGGGAAGTTCTCAGCGCAGCTGATGGGGCCCTGACTGGATCCAGCCCTGACGCGGGATCCCAGCCCTTTCCAGGCACCGCGCAGCGGGAGTCACTGTCACATCCTGAAGCCAGCCTGGGAGCCCGACCGCTCATGCGAGCCCAGGCTCGGCTGCCATCACCCACAGGGCTTGCCGCCTGGGAGGTAAGCTCACTACGTGGGCAGCTAGGGAGACAGCTACAGCAGCTGCAGCCCATCGTTGGCCCCACTCCATGACCTGGGTTTGGCGGAGGTGAGACAGTGCGGTCATGCCAGCCCCAAACAGCTGTCAGGTGCGGGGACGAAACACGCTGCCCGCGTCGGATCCCTCGCTAGTGGGTAACCGGCCCTGGCCACTGCTCACCCGGTGGTGGGATCTGCAGGTGTGCAGCGCTCGGCAGTGGCAGGTGCATGCACAAGGCGGGGAGCACCTCAGGCTCGGGCGGGGTGTGTGCGCAGTCAGTCCCATTGCAATGCCCAGAGTGAGCAGCAATTCGGATTAGCAGGGCCCCCGGGTGTGGCGTGGCCAGCTTCGGGGGAGGACGTTCCCCGCACTGTCTGCCCAGGTGCAAAGCCCGACACCTGCTCCACCTAGAACCAGCCCTGGCCTACACACACACACACACATACACACACACAGAGGCTGGGTGACAGATATAGGTGTGTCCCTGCAGTAATTATAGGTTTTCAGCATTAGTGAAATCAAAGCACCTCTGCAATCTGAAATGTTCTGCACTAGTAAAGACACATGCTTCTGCAAACGTGGGTGGCCACTAACCAGTGGGAACAATTGTGTGTGTGTTTGCCTTTTCAAAGTGAATTACATGTAAAAGTATTCAAAAGCTCCAGAGGGTAGCCGAGTTAGTCTGTAATAGTCTATAAAGTGGTACCAAACTATTTGTTGTTTTTTAAGTTTTTCCTAACAAAACATGTAGATGGTATCATGAGGTTTCGTGGGCACAGCCCACTTCTTCAGATGACTGGAGTATTAGAAGTATTGTTTTGAGACATTAACTGCCCATTTGTCTCTGTCTCATCTCTTGATAGTGTGTAGTGTATCTGTCTTTGCCGTTCTGTGTCTCCAGTTGTTACTACAAGGACCATCACTAAGCGAAGTCTCTATATAATTATGCTTTCATTTTGCCTTTTGTGGACTTTTACTTGAATTATTATTATTGTTGTCATTATTAATAATAACAATAACAACAACGTCATAAAAAAGTATCTGCATTATTTGTATTCAGAGCCTCTGTCATAGACCAGGACTGCAGTGTGCTAGGGCTGTATAAACACAGGCACTGTCTGCCCCAGGGAGTTTACAATCTAAATGTAACCCAAGAGAAAACAGATGGCTACCATAAGTACAGGGAAACTATGAAACAGAATTGGCCAGCTTGATAGGCTGTAGTTTCTACATAGCAGCATCCTACCTACTGTTAAGTTTTATTGTCAGGGCAAAGAAAAGCTTCCGGAAGAGATTTACAAGAGAATAATGAAGCAACTTTGTGGCTGTTGATGTCCTTAATGTCACTAATAAGCTCCACTCCACAAGCTACCTGTCCAGGGAGAGAGGGGGCTCTTTGACCAATCACATTCCTCCCTTTGTTTACATTTAACTTTGTGTCATGATGCCTATGGATGATGTTGCC
Organism: Pelodiscus sinensis; assembly: GCF_052426305.1. NCBI lineage: Eukaryota > Metazoa > Chordata > Testudines > Trionychidae > Pelodiscus > Pelodiscus sinensis. The sequence goes on along the minus strand of NC_143052.1, from coordinate 141,272,445 downwards.
ATTTCATTTGGATGTTAATTTTAAGAGGTAATTCTCCAAAGCTGCAAACAGAGGGCAACCTTCTTCCATTTCGGGTTTGGAATTGCCATGGTTTCGGACTTGATGGGCAGTTGTCAAAAGTACAGGCATTGCAAGTGAATTAAAAGAGCAGACAGTGAGAGAGACAGAAAAGGATGAAGAAGAGGACAATGCTTCAATTATGTTTTGTGCACCTTCAGTCTTGCAGTAGGCAAGACATCTGAAATCTATTTCCACGAGGAACAGGGACTACAAATACATACATAAATGGGACAAAACTGAGCAAAGGGGAGACTGTGACATAGTGGGGGAGTTGTCCACTGTTGTATTCCTGTGTTCACTCTATTGTTACATTCACGGTTTGCTGTATTGTGTGTGTGTGTGCCTCAGTTTTCCCCAGACACTGCAGCACTATCTGCATAAGGAGAAAAAACTTAAAAACAACAACTAGACTAGTAGCAGCTTAAAGACTAACAAAACATGTAGATGGTATCATGAGCTTTCATGGGCATAAAGCTTATGATACCATCTACATGCCCTGCCAGTCTGTTAGGGTATGTCTACACTACCACCCTAGTTCGCACTAGGGTGGTAATGTAGGCAACCGGAGTTGCAAATGAAGCCCGGGATTTGAATTTCCCGTAGACATTTGCATAAAGCCGGGCACCGCCATTTTTAAATGTCCGCTAGTGCGGACTCCTAGTCCGAACTACCTAGTCCGTGCCGCGTGTAGCCGCGTGGCACGGAGTCCGCACTAGCGGACATTTAAAAATGGCGGCGCCTGGCTTTATGCAAATGAAGCCCGGGAAATTCAAATCCCGGGCTTCATTTGCAACTCCGGTTGCCTACATTACCACCCTAGTTCAAACTAGGGTGGTAGTGTAGACATACCCTTACAGACTAACTTGGCTACCTCTCTGAAGCTTTTGTGCATGAGGAGGGGGAGGCTGGTCATGACTCACTGTGGAAGTATGTTCAGTCTCTCTCCTCCTGTGAACCAGGTGACAGCAATAAAACCTTGGGCCTGGAAGCAGGACAAAGGATAGGCGAGGCTGACACCAGGCGGGGAGCAGGGCCTGAGGGGTGAGTCAGTCTCATCTGGGCTAGGATGTCAGAAGGGGCTTAGGGTAGGAAAGAGTGGGGAAAGGGACTGGGACCTCTTCTCCCTGAGAGGAATAATGCTGCCTGCTCCTGGTCCCTGTGGGTGTCTAGACTACACCTCTCTGTTGACAGATGTAGATTAGGCACATCGAAATTGCTAATGAAGCAGGGATTTAAATATCCCGCACCTCCTTAGCATAAACATGGCCGCCACTTTTTTTCTAAATGAAGTTTTTTCGAAAAAACCCGACAGTCTAGACATGGACCTGTCTAAAATAAACCCTTTTTTGACAGATCCTGTAAACCTCATTTATTGAGGAATACAGGAGCTGTTGAAAAAGGCTTTATTTTCGACAGATCCACGTCTAGACTGCTGTTTTTTAAAAAAACACCTCTGTTTAGAAAAAACTGGTGGCCATGTTTATGCTAATGAGGAACAGGATATTTAAATCCCTGCTTTGTTAGCAATTTCAATGTGCTTGATTTGTATCCCTATGTCGATAGAGGGATGCAGTCTAGACTAGCCTGTGTAACATCAATCCAGTACTACGCCGTGTCCCTGTGAACCAATAAACCTTCTGTTCTACTTGCTGGCTGAGAGTCATGTCTGGCTGGGGATGGGCATGAAGGGCTCAGGGGCTCCCTGACACGCCATGACAGAGACATTTCTGAAAATATTTCCAAACAGATCTGTTGCACTGTGGAGTGGTCTCCGAGGGAAGTGGTGCCCCCATCAGCCATTTAGAACAGGACTGGACCCAGCATTAGACACTGCTCTGTATATATAGTAATCCTGCATTGTGTGTGGGATGGGGAGAGAAGAAGGGTGAGAAAACCTGTTCTGTTGCTGTCCCTGTTTGGATCAGTCTTTAGGGTTATCAGTCCGCACTTTTCACAACCACTAAATCTTGTTTAAAAACATGCATGGACAATGTTGTATGTTTAGAGAAGACTTGGTTATCGTCCATCCCGAATAAACGTAGCATGCCTAAAATTTCCCCAGCAGGCACAACTGGATGCAGTACCCTGCATTCCTGCCTGAGTTAGGCTATGTCTAGACTGTAGGCTTCTTTTGGAAAAAGGACAACGAAAAAGCGATTTGCTATTTCAAAAGATAGCGTCCACGCTGATTGGACGCTACCTCGCATTTAAGGCCACCTGGAACCAGTTCAGGCAGGGCATTAGATCAGCAGTTGCTTCTGGGTGCTATTGCCTAAGGCTAGTTGAGACGCACTTAAAGGGACATCCCCTCCTCCCCCCGGACAGCTGTTTCTCAGCTTCTGCTGCCTGCTTACTACCTCTCCGAGGGACAGCAAAGCATTTGCAGTGTGTGCTCTGGTTGTCCTGCCTGTGGACACCACAGCACACTCCTTGCCATGGAGTCAGAACTGCCTCTCAGCATGTGATGGCCCCACACTGCCATGGTGCAGTTTCCTCAGCAGTTTGTGCAGGCTGCCTTCAAGGTCCTGCAAGAGCTTGACTCTGAGCTCATCAGTGAGACCCTCTGCCTGTGTGCAGGAGCAAGGCCCTTGCAAAGCACCCCATGGTGGAGAGATATTGGACACCAGTTTCGACTAATGGGACCAACTGGACATGGAGTGGTGGGATGACCAGTAGAGGCTCCACATCTTCTGCATTTGGAAGGCCACATTTATGGAGCAGTGTGCCTGGCTCGCCCCTGCCCTCCATCGATGGGACACTCAGATGCAACCTGTCATCCCCTTGGAGAAGTGGGTCACCATCACCGTCTGGAAGCTCACCACCCCAGACAGTTACTGGTCCATGAGCAACCAGCTTGGCGTGGGAAAATCCACCATTGGGGCCCTCCTCATAGAGGTGCTCTCTGGCTGCAGTCCCTGCGGGTAGGGGAGTTCTGGAAAGGGGGACCCTAGGGAAAGAGCAGTGCAGAGGGTAGGCCGGAGGTGAGGGAGAAGTGCCATTCCTGGGGGATTCTGCTGTCCTCCACACACAGAGAGCTGCAGGGGGCATCATAGAGGGTGGCTTCTGGGGTGTTTGGCGGTGGAAGGAGAATGGGACTCAGGGACCTCCCAAGGGCTCAGCCACCCCCTCTGATTCTGTTTTGTGTGTTTCTTTGTCTCCTTCTGCAGGTGATGAGGGCCATCAACTCTGTCCTGCTGCACAGGGTCGTCCACCTGGGAGACCTGGACCCCATCATGGCTGGATTTGCCACCCTGGGCTTCCCCAACTGTGGGGGGACCATAGATGGAACTCTCCTCAGGGCCTCCCCACTAAGGCCTGTGCCTTGCCCCCCTATGCCTTTCTGTCCCTGGGTGAGGACTTGTGATGAGTTTGGGTGGAGTGGTCACCAGGGCACCTGTGTTATTTTCTCAAGGCCTCTTCTTTCGAAAGAACTCCCTCTTCCGCATCCACACACGCCTTTTTCCAAACAAGTTTTTTTGGAAAAAGCCTTCTTCCTCGTAGAAGGAGGTTTACTGCTGGTGGAAAAATCCCACTGTTCTTTCAACTTTTTGTTGAAAGAACACAATTGCAGTGTGGACTCAAGGATTGTTTTTCTGGAATAACGGACATTATTCCAGAAAAATGCTGCAGTGAAGACGCACCCTAAGTTTGTGATGTGGAGTATTGCTACATGCTGTGGGTCACCCAGAGATGGACCATTCGATGCTGGGACAGTGATCCCATCATGTACCAGTTATATGGTCCGGTAAGGCATTGTTATGAAAAACAATGAAAAAACACGAACACCCAGAAAGCACTTTCTAGCTCTAATATATTTGTATTTGCTCTGTGTTCTTTTCAGAGATGAGTCAAAGGAGGGGGAAGGAAATGTCACCAGGAAACCAGTCGGCGTTGGATGTCTCAGTTGGCAGCAATGGTTTCCTTGATCCAGTCAACATAGTTGCAGACCTTGGTGTAGACTCCAGGGTAACCCTGCAGAGCACAGCCAATCCCCCAGGACACAACTCCTTGGAGCTCTCCATTGCACACAACTGGGCCACCAGAGTCGCCCTGTGAGGGAAAGGATTTGGATGTTACTGACACAAGCTAATTAAGGCAGAGGAATCTACTCAGCTAATCTTTCAACTAGCTGCAGTGGAGCCTTAAAAACAACATGCTCCATTATATCTGATAGGCAGGAAAGACAGAAGATCAAGATTTCAAGTGTTTCCTCCATTGACCATCATCCACCCAGCACCCTTCAGCAGTGCTTGGAATTACAGTGCTAACTGTGGTTAAAAGCTTAATAGGTCCAACTCTGCTGATCTGAGACTGGATTGGAAGCAGGCACCTATCTCTGTTCTTGTTCTAGCCATCCTGCCCATCTCTACCAGAAATCAGAGGCTGAGCTGCAGTTATAGCCCAGATAAAATGCTCTACATCCACAGCTTGATCCTTTGACCCACCCAGTCTGCACTCCCAAACATGCCCCCAAACTCCTGCACACACCCTTTTCCTCAGCACATCTTGTGGTCAACTCTTCAGGTTCTCAGAGTTCTGGCCCTAAGGATGGTATCAGAGGGATGAGGGCAGCTGAGCCCAGTCTCTGCAGAACAAGAGGAAATGAAAGGCAGCTCACCTGGCAGGAGTCTTTGCCACCCTCCAGGAATCCCACGCAGATCATGTTGGTAGTGATTTGTCCTGGGTAAGCTTCACTACACTCGGCATCTGTCAGCACTGGTGCATCCAGACATTGAAGAAGCTCAGGGTAATTGCCTGCCAACATGGGGGTGGGAGTGGGTAAGATACATCTTAGAATGTAGACATGCCAATTAATGTAAAGACTGGTCCCTTTCTGGGCTAGAGAAGCCAATAAAGAAGAGAGCAGAAAGAACAACTGACCAGAATTAGCAGATGTCTGTGAGGAGGAACTCAATGACTAGAATAATAGAATAACAGGGATTATTTCAAGGCAGGAATGAAAGCCCAGGACTGGAATAGCAGGGGGCTGCAGGGCAGGGCAGGGCAGGGCAGGGCAGGGCTGAGGGACACTGGCAGAGCTGTGTAAGGAGCCTAGGGCTGGGACAGCAGGGACACTGTTAATAAGGAGTGAGGATAATCAGCAGAGCTGAGCATGCAGACCCAAAGACTGCAAGAGCAAAAATTGCTGCAGGGCAGGACTGAGCTGTATCTGGGTTCTAGAACTGTAATGCTATGATAAGGCATCTGTGTGTCATGTGTGAGGCACATTCATACTCACTGCCACTGCTGAGGGTGTTTCCCCACCCAGAGATCAGGCACCGAGTCCCAGAAGCCACACAGGCAGAGGGCAGGGAGATGGTTGTGACACGGGAGTTCAAGGTAGCCGGGGTTGCCAGCTTGATGAGCATAATGTCATTATCCAGGAGCCTTGAATTGTATTTGGGGTGGCGAATGATTTTAAGGGAGTCGATGAACTGCTCGTCCCCTTCCAGCACATCAATGTTATGCTCCCCAAGCCTCACCTGGATGCGGCTGCAAAATCAACCAGGCAAAATGGAGAGTGATTAACCACAAATAGCACTAGGTGGCACAACACAATTCAGTGGACTATGTAGTTAGATGTTCAAATTCTGTCCTAGATCACAAGTGAAATAATTGTGATTGTCTTTCATAGCAGTCTTCATATGGAAATAAAACTAATGGGTCAACTCATTTGGTAACTCGTCAGCAACAGGGGCACTAACTAAGTGTAAGGTCTTATATCTTCCCAGTGAGCCTACTTGTGTAAGAACATACCAGCTAGGAGAATTTTGATGCTTGATCTCAAATGGTGAATGGCAGATGTTCAGATGATTCTTTCCCTGGTTGAATATTTGTCTATGTGACACAGTAACAGTGACATTCACCAGCTCTGTCTGTTCTAATTATAAAAGACAGAAGTGGACATCCCTACCAGTCCAGTAGATCTCAAGCTGTGGCCCATAGTCAAAAGCATGAAAGGTTCTGAGAACTTATTGGTGTGTTGTGTACAGGAGAAGGTCCTTCTCTTGTGAAAAGCTTTGCAGAAGGTGTTTGCTGGAAAACTCCTAACCTAGACCATCCCCAGAGTCAGCTCAGGATGTTTCTTATAACCCGCAGCTAGCTGCACTCTTCAGGTCCTTCCTGAATCCAGGAATGGTGACTGGTTTTGTTTTTTTGGCATTATAGGAGTAGCAATAATATATTACATTTCACTAGCAAACTTTCATACCAAGGCCAATTACCTCCCTGAAGGTGGATTCAGTCCTGTGCTCAGACAATATGAATTTCAATGGAAATTGAACTAAAATACTGAAGGGCAGAACTAGGCCCTGTCCAGAAAGTTTATATAGGGATCACTTCACCCCCTCCACAGCCACCTCTAGGGAAGCATGGGACAATTGTCTAGTAGCACTTAGCAATGTTACCAAGCATAGTTTAGGTCTCAAAATGAAGAAGAAGAAGAATGGATCCAATTGAAAATTCTGGGGGAATTAAATAAGAAATTGGCTTGGACTGATCGACCATCAACCTTACTACAGAGAAAAGTGCTGTGGGAACTTTAATGGCATCCCCATTCTTGGGCACTGGAAGATATAATTAGTCAGAGGGCAGTGGCTCCTATTCAGTCACCCACATCACATCCTGCCACATGGATTATCTTTTATTGCTCTTCCATACGTGTAGTGGGAAGGTCTGATTACATCTGAGAAGATCTCAGCCAGAGGACACTTAGCCATAGGTAATATGCAATGTATTATCATTCACTCACGATTTGTAGCAGTGAGCAGCTGACACAACCCACTGGCTGTTGATGAGAGAGCCCCCACAGAAGTGGTACCCAGAATTTAGGGACACTTGATAGGGGAGAGAGCAGGTGTAGCCCCCCACAATCTTGTCATCATCATCAACAGGGACAGCAGCTGAGGGAAATAGAGAAAGCAGGTGTGACGGCGCATCAGGGATCCCCCCGATCCAGCACCTCCATAGCAGCAAGATGAGACTCTGCCAACCAGTAGAATAGAGAGGGTTTATTGCGTCTCCAGGATACAGCCCAGCGTGGGCGAGATGTGGGTATAAGGAGTCAGGGCCAGGCAGGCGCAGACCCCTTAGGGTAGGGGTGTCTAGGCCCCTGGACTCCCATCACTTCGCTTAGCCTCTTCTCTCCATGTTTGCCCCAGTCAGGCTGACTCTTCTCCAAACCACTCCCTTCCTTTGTTCAAACTCCTTCCCTCTCCGGTGAGAACCGGTTGGATCACTGTCTACAGGACAGTGTAAAGTGCTACATAGTCCTGTATTTTGCTTTGTCTACAGGACCTGAGGCTCCTCAGGCGACCCCCCACACTGGGCAGTGCTTACAGATGCAGGCCAGTAGGGGTCACCCACAGCCCAAGCATAGCAACTAGTGACATACCAGCACTACATCACAGCAGGTATTAAAAATAATTTGGACTCCAGTGATATGAACTGCAGCAGCAGCTAACAAACAGCAAATTATTTAACCAGACACTTAAAAGCTTTAGTCTCAATTGTCCATGTTTCATGCCCACCACTCCCTAAGGCATGAGGCTGTGACAACTAACTTTCTGGTCCAGGAAAGAATAGTCTCTTCACCTCTGCTCCCTCACAGCCCAGGACATTGCTCTCATATCTCAAGCCCTGAAAGACCTCAACGTGTTTTACAGACTATAGAGAGAGTCGGGGGAACAAGAATTAGAGAGAGAGAATTGATTGCATCCATCACTAAAGAACTGCCACATCTGGTGCAGAGCATGATGGCTGATTAACAGTGAACAGAAACCATATGCATCAGTTTAGGACAAGACATGAAAAAGAATGTCAATACCAATTAAAACTGCCAATGGAATTTTTGTTTCATTGCAGGGAGTCAGAAGTATAAAAGACAAAAAATAGATGGGAAGAGAGAGCGAGAAAGAGACAGGGCAAGAGAAGGGAGCAAGTATAGGTAAAAACAGTGTCTGGGACTATGTCTACACTGCGGGGGTTTTCCGGGATACCAGAGGTAAAACTCCACCGCATCCAGGGAATGAGTCTGCTCTTCTTTTTTTTTTGCAGAAGAGCAGATGCACTCTTTCGGGGAGCCGTGTATACCTCATTCTATGAGGAACAAGGGCTCCTCCAAAAGAGGAAGTTTCTCCACCATTTGGCCCCGTCTACAGGGGGCCAAATGACAGAAAAGCCTCTTCCAGAAACGCAATCAGAAAAAGCTATAGAGTAGACATAGCTTGAGAGAAGGAGTAGAAATGTAAAGGTCTGAAGGAGGCAGAAAAGGGCAAAGGAGGACAAGAAGAGACAGACTGAAAGAGAGACTGAGGCTATGTCTAGATTGCCGGCTTCTTTCGGAAGAAGCTTTTCCAGAAGAGATCTTGCGAAAAAACTTCTTCTGAAAGTAACTGTCCACACAGCAAAAGCACAACGAAAAAGTGATCTGCTTTTTCGAAAGATAGCATCCACATTCACTGGATGCTATCTTGCATTTAAGTTCTGACTGCTGTGGACGGAATGGCCACCAGGGTACCTGTGCTTTTTCCTGGAGGCCTCTTCTTTTGAAAAAAAGCCCTTTTCCCAATCGATACACACCTTTTTCTGAAAGAGTTCTTTCGGGAAAAGGCTTCTTCCTTGTAGAAAGAGGTTTACCAATGTCAGAAAAACCCCAAAGACAGCGAACTCTAAAGAAAAGGGGAAAACTTGTCCCTGGAGGACACTGGAGCATCAGCAGAATTAATCAGCTTTTGAAAACTCACCTGCTACTCCCAGACAGGCAAGAATCAGGAAAAGTTTCATGGTGTCACTATTAGTGAGCAGTCAACTGTGATAGGATTTGCTGAAGAAATCACCTCATTTTATACCTCCTAGAGGGTGTTATCTTCCCCAATCCAAGGTCCCACCAGGTTCTGACTTCCCAGGATCATACATCATTCAAACACATTTAGTTACATTATCAAGCTAAAAATATCCTAAAGTGACTGCAGGTGCCACAGAGACCAGATCAAGAATTTCCTGAAACTAAAACAGCAAATGTCAAATCTTATACAGCACTGCTGATGCACCTTAATCGTGCCCTGCAGGCCCCTGTTATTCCAGCCCTGAGTTTCCCAAACAGCCTTGCCCTGCAGCCCCTGCTATTGCAGCTCTGGGCTCCCCACACAGCCCTGCCAGTGCCCCTCAGTCTTGTTCTGCTATTTCCTGCTTTTTCAGCTTTGGGCTCCTATGATGAATGTAGAAATGGTTGGTAATATTTGTAATGTCCAGAGGTTTAATTTGGTTTCTCTGTGACCTTTGGTTTGCAGTACACTGAGTGTAGAAGGAAGCAATGGGTGTTTGAGTAACTTAGCAGCATGGTTGTAGATCAGAATTGTTAACATGAACTAAGTGAGACTTGCACATTTACATGGAAGATCTGGAGGAGACAAAGGAAGAGATGATGATCAGAATTTTAGCTCCCAGCAGCTGAAAGTTCAAGACTGGCTAGGCATAGGAACTCAGCTTGGCTGGCAGCAGAAGAACAATAGAAGCAGTTTAACAGAAGAAACAATGGGAAATTTGGGATAGACAGAGAGACAAAGATCTGATAGAAAGTGAAGATGGAGCTCAGGAAGAAGGAGGGCATGGGAAAGTCCTGGCTTCCACTGCTATGAAGGTAACCTTATTTTCAAAAGACTACCAGTTTGGCTACAGATACTCACTGAAGAGCATTGCACCCTAAAGAACTTGAAAAGTCTCTCTCAGGAATCTAACTTAGCTGGATTTGCTGCGAAAAGAAACAGGTATCATGTCCCCATGCTTTTTGAAAACTGGCTTCTGAATATGAATATGCAATGCACCATTTAATATACCAATTTTAAATGTTCAATCTGCTGAATTTGTATATCCCATTTTTGTGCATGTATCATTTTATATGTGAAGTTAGAAATATGAATTGTGAATCTGGTTTTAATTCTAAATATGCTAATGACCTATGAATGCTTTTCCTGTAAGCTCAAACTCTTATTAGTCCTAGAAAGACATGTACCCATACTACCTGGCATTAGGATTCATCTTGAATCTAGTACTTTTCCAGGGGAATAAGGAGACAAAATAAAGGGTACCCACCCTGTGGAAAACTCTACTTAAGGAATGGAAAGCCATCAGGTCTTTGTCTTCAGCTGGCTTTTGAAATTGCCTCCCAATTCTAAGAGAATACAAATGAAGAGAACAAAATGAATGGTAGGGAAAGGATGAAAGCAAAGTTACTAGGCCCAGATCAGAAAAAGATCAACTCTGGATTGAGATAAGAACAATTATTTAAGGTAAGAATTTACATGTAACAAGTTTCTTAGTATATTAGAACTAGCAGGCATGTTTTGTTTATTTTGGCTTAGTAACTTACATTGAACTGTCTGTCACTGAAACCCTACTTTTTGTACTTAATAAAATATTTTTGTTTACTATCAAGCACAGCATAAATAATTGTTACTTGCTGGGGGCAGCAACTGCTGTGCTGCTCTCCTTTTCATTGATAAGGAGGTGCACATCTTTATGAGCTTTCTTTGTGTAAACCTTTTACACAGGATAAGATGGATTTATTTGGGGTTTTGACCTCTTTTTGGGATTCGTTTCCTGGGTGCTATCAGCATTATTATAGCTGTGTCCTCTCAAAGCTGAACTGGTTCAGTGTCTGTGTTGATCAGCAGATGGGCAGTGACCCCAACTCTGTGCCTTTGCTGGGGAAGACCAGAGTTTCTGGCCCAACAGCACAAGGTGGTGGGTAGCTCCAGAGAGCAGGAAGGCAGGTCTCAGTTGCTTGATCAGCGCCCTGAGGTGCAACCCCAAGGGGACTTCTGTGATCCAACCTGTCACCTTAGAAACTTATGAGAAGTGGAAGCTTGGACAGATGACCAGGGAGGAGTATAAATATATTGCTCAAGCATGTGGGGTTGTACTCAGGAAGACCAAAGCGCAATTGGAATTGCAGCTAGCAAGGAATGTGAAGGGTAACAAGAAAGGTTTCTACAGGCATGTTAGCAAGAAGAGGCTGATCAGAGAGGGTGTAGGACCCTTACTGCATGAGGGAGGTAACTCAGTGACAGATGATGTGGGAAAAGCTGAAGTATTCAATGCTTTTTCTGCCTCTGTCTTCACGGACAAGGTCAGCTCCCAGACTGCTGCATTATATAGCACAGTATGGAAAGGAGGTGGGATGCCCTGGGTGGAGAAAGAATAGGTTAATAACTATTTAGAAAAGTTGGTCATAGACAAATTCATTGGGCCAGATCTAATGCATCTGAGGGTGCTGAGGTGAAGGAGTTGGCTGATATGACTGCACAGTTATTGGTCATTATCTTTGAAAACCTGTGGTGATCAGGGAGAGGTCCTAGATGATTGGAAAAAGGCAAATGTAGTGCCCATCTTTAAAAAAGGGAAGAAGGACACTCCAGGGAATTACAGACCTGTCAGCCTCACCTCAGTCCCTGGGAAAATCATGAAGGGGATTCTCAAGGAATCCATTTTGAAGCATGTGGAAGACAGGAAAGTGATCAGGAATGGATTCACCAAGGGCAAGTCATGCCTGGCCAACTTGCTTATCTTCAAAAATGTAGTAACTGGCCCTGTGGACATGGGGAAGTTAGTGGACATGATGTACTTTGACTTTAGCAAAGCTTTTGATAGGGTCTCCCACAGTATTCTTGCCAGCAATTTAAAGATGTATGGATTGGATCAGTGGACTGTAAGGTGGACAGAAAGTTGGCTAGTTCAGGCTCAATGGTTAGTGATCAATGGTTTGATGTCTAGTCGGTGGTCAGTATCAAGCAGAATGCCCCAAGGATCAGTTCTAGGGCCAGTTTTGTTCAACATCTTTATTAATGACCTAGATGAGGGGATGGATTGCACCCTCAGCAAATTCACAGATGACACTAAGTTAGGGGGAGAGGTAGATATGCTGGAGGGCAGAGATAGGGTCCAGAGTGACCTAGACAAATTGGAGGATTGGGCTGAAAGAAATCTGATGAAGTTCAACAAGGAGAAGTGTAGAGTCCTGTACTTGGGACAGAAGAATCCCAAGCATTGGTACAGGCTGGGGACAAACTGGCTAAGTAGAAGTTCTGCAGAAAAGAACCTGGGGGTTACAGTGCATGAGAAGCTGGATATGAGTCAACAGTGTGCCCTTGTAGCCAAGAAGGCTAATGGCATATTAGGTTGCATTAGGAGGAGCATTGCCAGCAGATCTAGAGAAGTGATTATTCCCCTTTATGCGGCTCTGGTGAGGCTTCATTTGGAGCATTGCATCAAGGTCTGGATCCCCCACTATAGAAAGGATGTGGACACATTGGCGAATCCAGCAGAGGTCAACAAAAATGATTAGCGGGCTGCAGCGACAAAGTGGGGATTGTATTAACTCTTTTCGCTCTTCTATGTTTCATGTCATTTCTACTGTCCTGTACTGTTCTGTTGTAACTCTGTGTGAGTGTGCCTGAGTTTCTCTTGGCACTCCATCAGTGCCTGGCTGGGGATGGGAGTTTTGGGTGTGACTCCCACTATGGGAGGACTGCCCCAGGCTACCCAGCCCAGCCCAGCTCATATACAAAGGCACAGGATCTCTAGTAATCTGAGTCTAGATTGAAGGTACATCCGGTAACGCTTTTTCCCTCGGGAAGCTGGACAAGGGAGGAGACGGGGCTGCCTGCAGGGCTGGGATGGGTTGTGGAGTGTGTGACTGAGTGGATACGGGATGGCTTAGGATATGGGGAGGAGGCCCAGGGCCCTGACTCTGACCCCGTCTCTTTCCAAGAATGATAGTACTGACTGCTCCTGGCTCCTGTGCTGACAAGTCTGTGCTAGGCTGTGTCTCTGTGAGCTAATAAACCTTTTGTTCTACCTGCTGTCTGAGTGTCATGTCTGGCTGCGGATGGGGGTGCAGGGCCCAGTGACTCCCCACCACTGCATGACAACAGCACATGACTTATGAGGAGAGGCTGAGGGATTTCGGCTTATTTAGTCTGCAGAAGACAAGAGTGAGGGGGATTTGTTAGCAGCCTTTAACTACCCAAAGGGAGGTTCCAAAGAGGATGGAGAGAGGCTGGTCTCAGTGACACAGGTCTAGGTTGGATATTAGGAAAAACTATTTCCCTAGTAGGGTGGTGAAGCACTGGAATGAGTTCCTTAGGGAGGTGGTGGAATCTCCATCCCTAGAGTTTTTAAGTCTTGGCTTGACAAAACTCTGGCTGGGATCAGGGCTGGCCCTACCATGAGGCAAACTGAGGTGGCCTCCTCAGGTGGCAGACTGTGTGTGTGTGGGGGGGGGGAGGGCACTACGACCCAGAGTGTAGAAAATTGTCTGCTGCTAGTGCATATGTATGTAGCAGAGCAGTACCATGAGAGGAGTAGAACAGGAAGAAGGCAAAATTGAGACCTTTCAAAGTTTTGGCCCAAGCAAGGGGGCATTGGAGGCGCCATTTGAGCTCCCTGCCTCAAGTGCCAAATGTGTGAGCTGGCCCTGTCACTCAGTATTCATGATGTGGACATACTAAGGATTTATAAAGTGGCATTATGAAATCTTCTGTCTTCTTATCTGTCCCTCTCCTAATAACCATTTATTCAAACCCTCTAGTTCCTGTCTTTTAACAAGTTATTGATCCACGAGGGGACCTTCCATTTTATCCCACGATGAGGTATGGACTATAAATACCACTTCTGATTGTTCTCCCATCCTTGGTGACCAGAGAAGAGTTTGCACAGGCTAGGGAAGAGAGGGAGACAGGAGGGGACCCAGAGCAGAGCCTGTTTGGCCAGGAACCCTGGGGCCTTGGCACAGTGGAGAAGAAAGGTGTTTGGTATGGAGAGAGATGAGTGTGTTTGTCTGGAACTGTTTCACTTAACTGCATCAGCATCTGAATGGGCTGTACCTTTATCACCTTTCTGAGCTGGATGGAACTCATTGTTTTCTATAGGGCTGGGATGATCCAACCCCAACCCAGAAGTCAATAGGAGTCTGGGAATCAATGGGAAAACTCCCCTTGACTTTAATGAGCAAGAGCTAGGAAGCCAGTGGAGTTGGAGTCCCACATCCAGGGCCTGCTGTTTCACCTATGCCAGGAGTCATATGTTCCATAGTTTGTGCAGGCTGAGTTCCTTGCATACCTCCATCTGCCCTCCCACTCTCTGCACCGTCTTCTTGGGTGCCATCTCTCCAGCCCCTTCGATTTCAGGGACTCTGCATCCTGCCTGCCTCTTGCCAGCAGCTCTGTGTGCCCCCCATTCTCACACCACCAGGGGCTCTGTGTGTCCTCTCATTTCCATCTCTAGTACTAACATTCCCCATTCCGCCCATAGCAGGGGCTATGTGTGCTCCCTCATTCCCCACTTCTCCATACCATCATCCTCCATTGTCTTCACCGTCCAGGGGCTCAGTGTACTGCCTCAGTCCTCCACAACTCTCTTTCCAGGGTCCCCCATTCTCCTCCAATGGCAGCCTTTGGCAGCAGCTGTGTGTGCCCCCTCATTCCTGCCATACCAGCATCCCCCATTGTTCCCATCCACCGGAGGCTCTATGTGCTCCCGTTTCCCTTATCTGCCCTAGCAGCAGGGCTGGCCCTACCATGAGGCAAACTGAGGCAGTCGCCTCAGGTGCCAGACTGGGGGGTTGGGGGAGGAGAGGGGCGCCACTAGGATCCAGAGTGTAGAAAATTGTGTCTGCTGCTGGTGTGTATGTATTCGCTCTGCTCTAGATGCACAGAGATGGTGGAGTGCTGTGCTAGAGGGAGGAGGGCACAAGAGATCTTTCAAAGTTTTGGCCCAAGTGCAATGGGGGCATCATTTGAGCTGCCCGTCTCAGGTGCCAAAATGTTGTGAGCCGGCCCTGGCTGGGTTGATTTAGTTGGGATTGATCCTGCTTTGGACAGGGGGTGGACTTGATGACCTCCTGAGGTCTCTCCCAACTCTATGATTCTATGACATGAAGACCCATTTTTGGGGTGATAGGGGCTACGGTCCTGACCTTCTGGTACACCGTGGGTCCAGCACACTCAGGGTATGTCTACACTACCCTCCTAGTTCGAACTAGGAGGGTAATGTAGGCATACCGCACTTGCAAATGAAGCCTGGGATTTGAATTTCCCGGGCTTCATTTGCATAAGCGGGGAGCCGCCATTTTTAAATCCCCGCTGGTTCGAACCCCGTGTAGCGCGGCTACACGGGGCTCGAACTAGGTAGTTCGGACTAGGACCACGAGGTGTACCGGTAGTTCCACGAGGTGTACCGGTAGTTCGGAATAGGAATCCTAGTCCGAACTGCCTAGTTCGAGCCCCGTGTAGCCGCGCTACACGGGGTTCGAACCAGCGGGGATTTAAAAATGGCGGCTCCCTGCTTATGCAAATGAAGCCCGGGAAATTCAAATCCCGGGCTTCATTTGCAAGTGTGGTATGCCTACATTACCCTCCTAGTTCGAACTAGCGGGGTAGTGTAGACATACCCTAAAAGAGGTAGGTGACTGATTAAAGGCCAAGCCATAGTGCAGAAACTATTAATACATGATACCAATTGTGCTGGCATTTATTACTGCCCTCAATCCTACACTACAGAACCTCTTGCCATTGAGTCATGGGACTTGTAGCAATCTGCATGGTACTTGGAGGAAGGAGCCCATCCATGTACATGGATGGAATTTAGCTGCAGTTTTAGCATCTCTTTAAACAGTTTTCTTAATAATAACCATATTTAGTTTTATGAGCATGGAGTCCTCTCATGTTTTTGCCTAGTACATGGTACATGAAATAGGGTCTCCCATAACTCCTCTGAAGCACCTGCATTCTGATTTGCAGCACCCACAATTAACTTAATTATCACTTGCAGTGTTATTAGCTATTCTAGTCATGTGAATCTTCAGAAGTCTGCTGAAGCCACTCTGTGCTGACCATAGCTTCCCCTGGTCTTTGAAATCCATAGTGGACCTCTCCTGCAGAGTGACTGCATAAGCCTGTGGTGCAGGTTTTGTGATATTCATAAGTGAGGGGTTGGTATGAGACTCATCCCAGAAGGAAAATATCTAGTTATTGGTTCCCCTTTGTGCCCTCAAAAGGATATCAAGTCCACAGTGATTAGCCTGGCAAGAGTCAAGCAATGTTACTTAGTTGGAGCAGGAGTCAGTCACTATGCCCAGCTCTGCCAATGAATTGTTGTGTGATACTGATCAGATTTGTTTGTGCCTCAAATTTCCTCCCTTCCAGTGCTTTTTATTGTTTAAAAAAAAAAGAAAGAAAGAAAGCAAAGCCAGGGTCAAGCTGGCATTACCCTTTAAGACAAGTGGCCCAGCCAACTGTTGGACATTTGTGCACAGAGATGCCAGTATGCTCCATTCTTTCCAGGTAAGCTCTGACTGGAAGTGACGGTACGGTGTCTGTAAGTACCATCACAAAAAAAGCACTGCTCCCTTCTAAAATGTTGTAAGGCTTGTGTGTAGAGACTACTAATGAGAGGCACTTTGTAAATGAAAGAGTTAACCTTGGATAAAGCCAGGCAAGGCAAATGAGGTGAGGGAAAAATTCCATACACCAAACCTGCCTTTTCCTATTAAAGTGCAAACTAAACAGCTAGTTCAGAGATTAACTGACATTTCTTCTGGAGAGAAGGAGGAAGGAGTGGACTTGAATAAGTGTCTTTCCAGCACATCCAGATTCTCTCTGGATGCACTTCTTCCCCTTTACCCCTTCCCCGCCCCCTCTCCTTAATAGCACCATTATGCCCTTAGGAGTCAATGTCCAGGCATAGGACCAAGAGCATCCTTTACAGCAGGCCTGCACAACATACGGCCCGAGGGCCGCATGCAGCCTGCAAGGGCTCACCGTGTGGCCCGTGCCAACTACAGGCCCTCTCTGCTTTCTGAGTTGTGCAGGCCTGTCCTAGACCTTTAAAATTCTAAGAATGGTGGTATCTAAGAAATAGCTATTTTGTATTCTGTGCTAAGACTGTAATGGTGATACACAAACATAACATGCTCTCTCACTTTCTGTCATAGGGTATGTCTACACTACAAAGTTAGTTTGAACTAACGGACGTTAGTTCGAACTAACTTTAATAGGTGCTACACTAGCGCTCCGCTAGTTCGAATTTGAATCGAACTAGCGGAGCGCTTAGTTCGAACTAGGTAAAACTCATTTTACGAGGACTAACGCCTAGTTCGAACTAGCTAGTTCAAACTAAGGGCTGTGTAGCCCTTTAGTTCGAACTAGTGGGAGGCTAGCCCTCCCCAGGTTTCCCTGGTGGCCACTCTGGCCAACACCAGGGAAACTCTATGCCCCCCTCCCGGCCCCGGGCCCCTTAAAGGGGCACGGGCTGGCTACGGTGCCCATGCCAGGTGCAAGCCTGCCAGCACCCAGCTAGCAGACCCTGCACCTGGCACGGCACAGAGCCACCCACCCGATGTCCCCCAGCCCACCCCCTCTTCCCGGGACCAGGCTGGCGGCTCCCGGGAGCTTGCCCTGGACCACAAGAGGCGGGCACCTTCCTGAGCTAGTGCGGACATCGTGGACCTTGTCCACGATCTCCGCACTAGGCACAGGAAAGTGGCCGTCTAGGGCAGGAGAGCTGCCAGCCTGGCCACCCAGGAGCAGGTGTGCATGAAAATCAAGGGGGTCCACTGAGACCCCCGACCCTGAGCCCTGAGCTTACAATGGCCGTCCTGGGTCAGACCAAAGGTCCATCTAGCCCAGTAGCCTGTCTGCCGACAGCGGCCAACCCTAGGGACCCTGGAGGGGATGGACCGAAGACAGTGACCAAGCCATTTGTCTCGTGCCATCCCTCTCCAGCCTTCCACAAACTTTGGGCAGGGACACCACTCCTACCCCCGGCTAAGACCACTCCATGGACCCAACCTCCATGACTTGATCTCACTTCCCTTTCACCTCTGTTCTAGTTGTAGCCTTCACAGCCTCCTGCAGCAAGGAGTTCCGCAGGTTAACTATTTGCTTTGTCAAGAAGAACAACTTTCTCTTACTAGTTTCAAGCCTGCTACCCATTCCTTTCCTTTGGTGTCCTCTAGTCCTTCTTTATGGGAACTCAGGAAGAACTTTTCTGAATGCACCCTCTCCACCCAACCCCTGCTTTTAGAGACCTCTATCCTGTCCCCCCTCCATCTCCTCTTTTCTAAGCTGAACAGTCCCAGTCTCTGTAGCCTTTCTTCATCTGGGACCTGTTCCCAACCCCTGATCATGTTAGTTGCCCTCCCTTCTCCCAGCCTTTCTCTTCCCCTCTCCCACCTCCTTTTCCCAGTCTCCCCCAGTTTTTTTCAATAAAGACAGAGTCAATGTTGGAAGAAACGTTATCTTTATTTTGTACATCAATAAGAAGGGGGGCTAGGGAAGGGTAAGTGGAAGGAGGTGAGGGAGGAATGGGGTACGAGCCCCCGATGGGAAGGACTGGGCTGGCTCTGCGGGCTTCTGGGGGTGGAAGCTCTCCTGCAGCCCCCCAATTACCCCCTCTCCCCAGATGGCAGCCTGCGGCAAGTGCAGCCAGGCTGATGGCCGAGTGGTGTGATGTGCCCAGTGTGGGTACTCCGGGCACTCCAAGCCAGAACTTCTTTGCAAGCGGGGCACCCCTTAGAACTGTCTGTCCGGGGTGGGGGTCGGGACCCTTTAAGCGCAGCCCTCGGCTAGCCTGAGACAGCATCTCCACGCTCTAAGTCCTCCTCTGATGCCCTGCCGGCACTGCTTCCGGCCATCCTTAAGCCCTGTTCAGAGTCCACTCAATGTGGACTTGCTAGTTCGAATTAGCAAAACGCTAATTCGAACTAGTTTTTAGTTCTAGACGCGTTAGTTCGAATTAGCTTAGTTCGAATTAACTAATTCGAACTAAGTTAGTTCGAACTAGCGCTGTAGTGTAGACGTACCCATAGAGACTTTACTTTTTTTCATTTTTTTCACTTAATCTGAAATAAGGGTCAACCTGACTGAAAGCATAAGGTGGTTCCCTGAAAAAATTCTAACATGAATTCTAGCAGTGAGAATGGGATTTAAAACGGCATAGAGCATTTGAACTAGCAGGGGTGAGTTTTCCTGGCTAAGTACAAGAGGTAAGGAGAAAAAGATAAGATTATCTATGGAAGGTTTCCAATTTAATGAAAATGAGGAACATTATTAAATATATATGCAGAGAGTTGATTGGTATTGAATGCGGATGCTATTAAAGATAGTGGCATGAAGATGTCAATTTTCCAAACACTGGGTGGGGAAAAATGACATTTACAGAGCATGAAAAGCAAAGACATCACATTTCCAGAGCTAAATACATGTTAACCACCAGTAATACCAGCATTGGTGTCTGGTCCAGATCAATCATTGCTACCACCTTAGCGTTTCTTGGTCTGCATGAACCGCCCTTAACCCAAGACCAGAACCTGCACCCCAACCCTCTGCCCCAGCTTGGTGAAAATGAGTGAAGGTGGGGGAGGGTGGGAGGATGGAGTGAGCAGGGACGGGGCCTCAGGGAAAGGCGGGGCAAGGAGCACAAAGGAGGTGGGTTCAGGATATTTGGGTTTGAGGTAGATCTTGGATTATACAGGCAGTCCCCGGGTTACATGAATCCGACTTACATCAGATCCCTACTTACAAACGGGGTGAGGCAACCCCGCACTAGCTGCTTCCCGCCAGCAGACCAGGAAGACGCGGAGCGGCTTTTCTCAGCAGACACCTCAGCTTGAGAATAAAGGACTGAGGGAAGTGAGGTGTGGGAGAATAAAACTGAGCTCTGGAGAAATGTTTGGCTAGAGTTTCCCCTAAAATATGTACCAGTTCCGACTTACATACAAATTCAACTTATGAACAAACCTACAGTCCCTATCTTGTACGTAACTCGGGGACTGCCTGTACTTACATTCAAAAAGTGATCTCGTGCTTTAAAAGGTTTGAGACCACTGCTGTAGAGTGTTCACTGAGGGGCAGCTCTACCAGCAAAGGAGAGGCCAGCAGAGCTGAGGCTCCACCATCTTGCCTGCTAGCACACTAGTCAGTAGCCCTCATGACCCAAACCCTTTCCCGCATTTCCAACCCTTGGCTGCAGCGCCAGAGGGGGCAGGGGCAGAGAACAGATCCTGGGGAGGTGGCCAGGGAGAGGAGAGAACAGGCCCCAGACAGGCTGGAGGGTGCCCTGGGAGGGGTGAGAACAGTCGAGGCAGGAGGAGAACAGGCCACAGGCAGACATGTCCCTGTACCCTCGTCTCAATGTACACACACATCCCCAAGGCCCTGCCCTACAGGGAACATCGTATGACTTCCCCGTTTACCATGGCAAAACAGTAGAGGAACATGGGGTCTGCCTATTGTTCCTGCACAAAGTTGTTGTTCAGGGCTAGGATGTCTATGTGGGCATTACAGGTCTTGGCTTTGGGAGCTGGGCTGGGGAGGGATGAAAGTTAAGCCTTAGGTTTGATGGTTCCTGTTGTCAGTTGGCTTGCATGTTTGTGTGTTCTTTCTGCCTACTTTCCCATCTCTGTGCAGCTGAAATGTTGCCTTGGTAGCCAGGGACAGATGACGATTTTGCGTGGCCCAGGGCAGCACAATTTGGCAGGGCCCCCGCTTTGACACAGTGCATGCGCAGTGCTTCTTGGAGCGCGGGGCCCGGGGCAGCCGCCCCGCTCGCCCTGCCCTATATCCGCCTCTATTGGTAGCGCAGTTTAGGGGGGCTCAGTGCTTCTGTCCTTGCCTCACCATTATTTGACAATGGTGCAGTATGTTGTTTAAGCAGAATTCAGTGTTACTCAAAAAATAACACCACAGACTGTTCAATGACAAAGGTACTTGACCATATTCATTGCCATCAAGACACAGACCTAGAACCCTAAGTGCATGCTTAAAGGTATGCTAACAGACGACTGCTCAGTGGCAGAACACTCTGTGGCCCCCTCAGCCACACAAAAAATGAAGGTGAAGTGCCCTGACACGTATAACTTGTAAGCATCTGCTTTAATACCTGGCCTGACTTTACTTCACAGCCTTTGATTTGGGCCTCAGATCTTGTACCAGCAGGCCCAGTTCTCCAGGCTGTCTCTTTCTACTAAAGGCCTTTTCCAGGGATACTGAGTTTGTTCACTACCACCCATGTAGCTTCTATACCACAGTGACTTAGGTCCAGAGATTGTGGGTTTGTTTGTTCTGCCAGGACCTCACTGAATCACTCCGGCTGTGTCTAAACTATACTCCTCTGTGGGCAGAGGGATGTAAATGAAACACTTTGGGTATGTCTACACGAGGTGTACTGGTAGTTCGGAATAGGAAGCCTAATCCGAACTACCTAGTCCGTGCCGCGTGTAGCTGTGGGCACGGAATCCAAACTAGCGGGGATTTAAAAATGGTGGCACCCGGCAAGATGCAAATGAAGCCCGGGAAATTCAAATCCTGGGCTTCATTTGCAACTTCGGTTGCCTACATTAACCACCCTAGTTCGAACTAGGGTGGTAGTGTAGACATACCCTTTGAAAGTGCAAATGAAGTGGGGATTTAAATATCCTGTGCTTCATTTGCATAATTGCATCATGGTGCTGTTTTGAACAAGAGTAGAAGATCTTTCAGAAAAGCACTCCGTTGTCAAAAGAACCCCCATCTACACCGTGGTTTTGGTTTCAAAATGGCGCTTGTTCAAAACAGCGCCATGATGTGATTATGCAAATGAAGCACGGGATACTTAAATCCCTGCTTCATTTGCACTTTCATAGTGCTTCATTTACATCCCTCTGCCGACAGAGGGGTGTAGTTTAGATGTAGCCTCCTAGTCCCTGCCTAGTATAATACGGTAGGCCCATGCAGAGGCTAAAACCCCTCACATATTTGTTGTGTGTCACCTATTAAACCATCTTGTTAGTCTTTAAAGTGCTTGTCACGTTACTGGATCTTGAGGGGAGCAGCCAGTTCACTGATGCACCCAGAGGTGGGGGTGTTGGCCCCAAAATTGGCATAGAAGGGGGCCATGTGAGGTATTGAATAGAAGCTCACTGTCTGATAATCCTAAGGATGCTGTTTATGTGTTTGTATAATGTCTGTGTGTGCAATTATAAGCATGTACTTGTATGGATATTGGATATTTCCCTGCCTGTGGTTGAGCATTGGGCAGGGCCTGGCCTATGGACATGCTAATCAGCAAGGCCCTGTGGAACAATGGCACTCAATGGGCCAAGGACACACCTAAAGAATGAGTGGTGACTCATACCTAAAGGCTACCAGCAGTGAACACAGGAATAAGCCTGGGACCAGGTGACCTGCTGTAGCCAAGAAGAGACGAGGAAGGAGGGATAAATAGGCGATGTGGTGGTCTCCATCTTGTTCTCAGCTCAGCACTTCATCCTAGAGGCAGCTATGCAGGGATCGAAGAGCCGGAAAGACCTGTGAACCCATCCTGATTCTAGGATGTGCAACAAGGACTCTTAAGCCAGCAGCTGTAACATCTCTGCTAGAGTCTGCTTCGAGACCTGGGAGATTTGGTGCATGTAATGTACTATTCTTTAACAACCTGACCCTCATGCTTTTCTTTCTTGTGGTAATAAACCTTTAGTTGTTAGATGCTAAAGGATTGGCTCAGCGTGATTTGTGGGTAAGATCCAGAGGGTAAATTGACCAGGGATCTGTGGCTGGTTTCTTGGAACCGGACAGAACTTGTTCGGGGTAGGTGGGATTGGGTGTGAGGACCCCCACCTGTGTATGAGGCCCGGGGCCATCTGGGGCACGGATATTGCTGGGGTGTCGGATGGGTTTTGCTCGTGAGGCTTCAGGCAGGCAGCTGAAGCGCTCTGTGGGACTGGTTTGTGGCCTGTTTGGGAAGGCCACTAGTCTGGGGGCTGTAAGGAGCCCTGGATTTGAGCAATTCGCCCTGAGCAGACGCCCTCAGTTGTGCCCAGACACGGTCCGGTCCGTCACAGTGCTACATAGTTTTTTCCTTTTCTCTTACCTCCAGACATACTTGCTGTGTGGGATAGAGTCTTATTTTGCCGTTCAGTGGCCTCCTGTGTGTCTATGAGTTACTGGCAAATCAGGGTCTGATTACATTCTGACTGCACCAACCCTTTTACTTCTTTTTCCCCCATCTACAATGAGACTACTAGATTGAAGTAGCTTTTCTATCAGGTCCTAGATTCTGTGGTCCATAGTCACAATCCTTATAGGCACATCTAGGTTTCTCTGGGGCCACATCTGGGGCTCTTCTGTGTGGAACTGAAGGTTCTTTATGGGAAGCACTGGGCAGGGCTGGATTAACTTTTTGTGGATCCCATGCCAAACATATTTGTGGCCCTTCCTGAGGAATGATTGCAAAACCAGGAGATCAGTGAACAAAGTTCTTTGACACAACACAAGCTGGAGCCAAGCAGGGGCCAAGGTCAAGAGCTCAAATGGGCACAAGGGGGAGAGGATTGATCCCCAGCTGGAGCAAGGTAGGAATCAGGGATAAGAGTATGGGGGAGCAGAGAAGCACTGATCCCCAACTGGATCAATGCAAAGGCCAGGAGCAAGAGCACAGCTGGACATGGAGGAGGGGATTGATCTGTGGCTGGAGCAAAGCAGGGGCCAAGGACAAGAGCATGGGGAGTGGAGAGAATTGGTCTCCAGCTGGATCAGTGAAGGCTGGGGGAAAAAGCACAGTGGGGCCCAGGTTCAGTCTCTGCAGTGAGGAAGGAGCCAGGGGAAAGCACAGCAGGGCAAGGGAGGAGAGGGGGCATACAGGACACACGTGCACGTAGGCACAAGATCCGGCCTATGGGCTGCCTGCCCGACCCTCAGGCACAGAGCAGACAGCTGTTTCAGAACAGTGCCGCCCTGCTTTGAGCAGCTGGCTTCCTGCTGTGATTCTCTGCTCCAGGTGCTGAGGCAGAAGGAGGCTTCATGAGCTGCCCCTCCTGCAGCAAAATGTCTCAGTTCAGAAACTAGCCAATGAGATCTTGGAACCTGGCCAATAGGAGCTGGGAGATTATTCTGGGCAGCAGGGGCAGCATTTGAAGTCTCCCCCTCCTTCTGGTGCCTGGAGCAGAGAGCCACATGGAGCAGCCAGCCATTTTGAGCAGCCTAGGAGTCACCTAGGTAAATAGTACCTCTGGCACCCCAGCCCCACCCTCTCCTCACCTCCCTCCACCAGGTCACCACCCAAACCCTTTGCATGCCCTTCCCTCTCCTCTAGGTCACAACTCCTTCCCAGCCCTTATATCCCCTCCCACACTCCTTCTCTGGGCCAGAATCCTCTCCTGCACCTATACTCCCTCCTGGCCCCGTTCCCCTGCCCCAGGTCATCATCCCATCCCTCTGCACCCCGACCCCCCACTCTTCTACCTGTTCACAACTCCCTACCAGACCTTGCACCCCCTCCTACACCACGGCCCCAGGCCATAATCATACCCCCTCCCTCCTGGACCCTGCATCCCAATCTGTTGCCCCAGGTCACAATCCCCTCCTTCCTCAAACTCCCTCTCATGACCCACACCCTATCCTGTACCCCAGTCCCCTACCCTAGCTCCATTCTGCACCCAGCCTCTGTTCCAGACCTCAAGCCCCCCATGTAGAAAAGTGCGGTCCTTGACCACTTACCAAAATCTTGGACTGACCCCCCCCCCACCGCCCTAGTATCAGTTTGAGTGGGTAGATCCTAATTCTAGATTGGATTTTGTTTAAGGCGCAAGTATGGTGATTCCTAAGGTTTCACAGAAAAAAATATGTTTGAAGGGATACATGAAAGTCAGTAACAGTTTGAAAAATCTAAGTGAAAGGCCAAAAAATTTCTCTATTAGGCTCAAATAAACAGTGACATTGGGGAAACTGTCAAAGCTGGTTGCATATATCAGAAACATAGACCAAGTCAAACAAAAACGCTCACTCGGCTGGTGCAGGAAAAATTGTCCCAGAGCAAAGTAAACTTAGATTTGTTTACATTGTCTGGAAAAACCTCATGAACTTGTCTTAGCATATTAGTCTCACTTCTCTGAGATAGCCTTACCAGAAAACACTACTGTGAAACAGATGATTATGAATGTCAAATCTAATTTTGCTAGACATGGTATACCTGACATATTAATGTCTGATTACAAGCCACAGATTAGGGGTTATGTGTTTAAATAGTTTTCAGTGTAATACACATTTAGACAGGTAGCCTCTTGTCCCCATTATCCCCAATCAAACAGGTTAGTAGTAAACAATGGCAAAATAATAAACTACCCACTAAAAAGTCAGTGTCAGACTCTGATCCATATTTAGCACTCTTAAATTAGAGAATGACACCAGAAAATGGAAATTGGCTAGAAATTCATGTCAGTATCATGGGTGGCTTGCAAAAGTGAAAAGAGACAAAGAAGTTAAAATAAATCACTCCATATGATTTGGGGGTTCTGGAAGCTGCCACCATTTCATGACACAATGAAGTGATACAATTCTCATGAAATCAGTAATGAAATCAGTAGTTGCCAACAATGGTAGTGTCACGTGAGGGTGCCCTGTGTTAGTGTGAAGTTAGTGCCTCTCCCGGACAGAAAAGATACCGAAGAGGAAAAGGTGACACCCTCTCTTATCCCATTCCTGTTTGGAAGCTAGAGACATAAAATTAGGTTTATAGGATCTTTTGAGAAAGGATTTATTTTTTGAAAGATCCCCCTTTAGACTGCCGCTTTTCTTCGAAAAAGCCCTGTTTAAAAAAAAAGCGGCGGCCATGTTTATGCTAATGAAGTACGGGATATTTAAATCCCAGTTTCATTTGCGATTTGCATCCCTCTGCCATCAGAGGCGTGCAGTCAAGCCATAGCCTCTGGGCAATGATTTTTGCAGGTTAATTGTGGGGAAAGTATTTCCTTTTAGAAGATTTGGATGTGTGGTAATTCTGTTTCATTGAATTTCCCATTGTATTGAAACTGATTTATCATTTGCAGAGCAGGTATAGCGTGTCTTTTACACACACACTGATACCACATCCCTTTTTATTTTCCTCTGCATAGAAGTCCTAATCAGACTGAGCTCATCTGATTAAGTGGGTTTTACCCATGAAAGCTCATGGTACTTTCTCTCTCTCTTTCTGTCCATATATATTTGTTAGTCTCAAAAGTACCAGAGGACTACTTATTTTGTTATTCTAAAGTTACAGACTAAGATGGCTACTCCTCTGAGACTAATAATACTCTGACAGCCTGAAGTCCTATGTCTATCCCTTTTACAAAATTGGTATGTTTCATACAAATTATGCCATATTGATCAATATTGTCATGGTAAATTATTTATGGCAACATTGTATGTACAGTTATAATATTCTACTGTATGATATTACTAAAGATATTACAGAGTCGGGAAGAGTCTCAGATCAGCTTCTCAGAGACAAAAGTTAGCTCGTGCCCCAGTCTGGTGTCAAAAAATTCAAATTGATTATAGAATCATAGAACATTAGAACTGAAAGGGACCTCAAGAGGTCATCGAGTCCAGTCTCCTTCTTTTATAGTTCTTTTTCTTCTTAGGGAATTCTCTCCAACTGTGGTTCAGGAGACAAAGTCTGCGTGGACAGTAACTCCCAGCTGTTTCTTTGTCAACATGTAAATTTTCACCCATATCCTTTTTTTCTGACAAAGAATGGCCACTTAATGATGTGATAATAAATAAACACAACTATGACATCATTGGTATCACAGATACTTGGTGGGATAATACACATGATTAGAATATTGGTGTAGAAGGGCACAGCTTAATCAAAAAGAATAGGTGGGGAAAAAAGGGAGGAGGTGTGGCCTTATATATTAAAAATGTGTACACATAGGCTATGTCTACACTATGACTTTTGCCAGAGGAGGCGGTGCAAATGAAGTGTGGATTAGCATTTTCTCATCCTTCATTTGAAAACTCCATGAGGAGCAATGGTAGTTCAAATTAGGATCTTTAATTTGAACTACCAACTCCGTGCCGTGTGTAGCCGCGGGCACGGAGTTCAGACTAAGGGGGATTTAAAAATGGCGGCACCTGGGAACATGCAAATGAAGCCCAGGATATGTAAATCCCAGGCTTCATTTGCAACTCCGCTTGCCCTCATTACCCTACCTAGCTCGAACTAATGAGCTAGTGTAGACGAACCCTAAAAGAGTATCATGAGGAGGAGGAAGAAAAATTGTTCTCCTTGGCCTCTGAGGTTAGGATGAGAAGTAATGGGCTTAAATTGCAGCAAGGGAGGTTTAGATTGGACATTAGGAAAAACTTCCTGCCTGTCAGGGTGGTTAAACACTGGAATAAATTGCCTAGTGAGATTGTGGAATCTCCATCACTGGAGATATTTAAGACCAAGTTAGACAGACACCTGTCAGGGATGAGCTAGGGCAACTCAACTTTGGAAGCCCCAGGGGCCACACTGATACTTATGGAACATGCTGAGGGCCTCAACTTAAGTGTGGTTACTTATGCAAGCAGGGCCGGACTAAGGGGTGGGCAAGCCGGGCAGCTGCCAGGGGCGCCAACAGATGGGGGGCGCCTGATGGCAGCTATAAGGGGCGCCCGGCGTCCCTTATAGCTGCCATCAGGCCCCATGTGCCCAGCTGCTGCAGCGCTGTCCCCCCCCCCCATCTCCACGACACCAGCCAGCAATGCCCGTTCCCCCATGGCTGTGGGGCCCTGCATGGCCCAGCTCGAGCACACCAGCAGCGGTGGCTGGGCAGCGCGTGCGCCCCCGGGGGCAGGCCCGGGCTGCATGCCAGTGGCCGTGGCCAGGCCACACATGTGCTGTGCACCCGGACCCAGGGAGCCAAAATGGCTTGGGCCAGCCCTGTATGCAAGCAAATATATACAAATAGCTTCTCCTACACTGACAGGCATGAATACAAAGATTAAGGAAAGACTATACAACACACCGGCCCCATTTAAGTAAGTTCTGCTGATATTAATAAAATGCAACATTTACCCATGATTTCTACCCATGTGATAGCACTTTTCATGAGCAATGACAGTCCAAGTATTTAACTACTAAAACGCATCAATAGAAGATCATTACACTGACTACTTTTTTGTTTTGGCTCCCACTCGCTGGCCATGTGTTGATCTCCACATAAACCCAAACTGCACCGCAGGGCGCAAACAAACTGGCCATGGGCAGCATGCGGCCCACGGGCCAAGTGTTGAGTAGCCCGGGGTGCTTGGTCCTGCTGTAAGGGCAGAGGATTGGACTGGTTGACCTCGTGAGGTCCCTTCCAGCTCTAGTGTTCTGTGATTCTATACTGCCTGCATGGGGTTAGATGGGGACTGGTGCCCCCTAGAAGGGAAGGATCCCCAGAGCCCATCCATACCTCCATGAGCCAGCCTCTGCCCCCTGCCTTGGGACTGAACCGGAGCCAGTGCCCCCTAGAGAGGCCCTGTAGCCTCCTGAGCACCAGTGAGATTTTGGTGCTAGGGCCCTCCCTCAAGTGGATCCTTTGAACTGGGGGTCAGGTTAGGCCCTGTTTTCTCCTGCACTGTGGGATCCCAGGTGTCAGGCCCTGTAGTGCCTCTAGGCCAGTGTGCGGTGCAAGGGGAGTGAATTGGCTAGGTCCAAAGCATTCCCCCCACAGGCCTCAGCAAGCCTGGGGGTGGGGCTGAGTGGATGAGAGAAGCGGGGGCAGAGGGTGGCTGCCGGGTATCCATCTCTGCCCTTCGTTGCCGTTAGCTGGGCCGCACCGTGGGCCGGCGGGCAGCTCCCAGGATTGTCTCCTTTGAGCAGGGGTGGCTTGATCGCAGCACGAGCTAGACAGGGCATGATTGCTGAAGCCCCCCACCCTGCTTTTATACCCCTTTAAGAACCACGAGTTCCAAGCAGGAGCCAAGCTACCCCAGGAAAATGCCAGTTAAATCTCCTCTGACAATAGGTGCTGGTGCACCCAAGGACAGTGCCATTCATTTCCAGTATGCTGGGAAAATAGGTGCTGGTACTCTGTACCGGGTCGTCCTGTTGCAAAAAAGCTCTGGTGATATGTATGTAACCACATACCTGGCAGGGTGGTTAAATGCTGGGATAAATGGCCTAGGGAGGTTGTGGAATCCTCATCACTGGAGATATTTAGGAGCAGGTTAGACCTGTCTGGGATGATAGACACCTGGATGGTGCTTGGTCCTGCAGTGAGGACAGGGGACTGGACTCAACGACCTCTCAAGGTCCCTTCCGGTTCTGTGCAGTGTGGAAAGGGTTTTTGGAACTGTGGGTAAAAGGTTTTCTAGAATCATCATAGTTCTTGTTAACATTTGGAAGGAATATTGATTGTACCTAGTGCTCTAGGCTTAAGCTGATCTCTAATATTAGCAATAAGAATGATATGTAGTGTAAGAGGCCAATCTCCCATCTGCCTTCTGGAGGCTTCCTAAAATTTTCTCTGAAGCATCTGGTATTGGCCACTTATAACCACTTAAAATCTATGTTTCTGTAGTTAATGAACTTGTTTCATTATTTTACCTAGACCACTTTGTTTTAAATGTTTGGAAAACTCTATTTAGTATAACAGTATTTGTGCATATCATTTTCTATTAATAAAACGATTACCTCAGCACAGACACAATACACAACAACATAGACCTTATGTCTGATCCAGTCTGACAGTTCTTATGTTCCTATGGAGCTAAGGTCAGTGTTTTCCAAGGACTGTTATATACTGAAAACTATATAGCTACATCTCTCAGGGGTGTGAAAAATCCACACCTCTGAAAAATCCACCCCTACCTAACTCCCAGTGCTAGGTTGACAGAAGACTTTCTTCTGTTGACCAAGCTGCCTTTCTTCTTGGGGAAGTGCATTCATTATAACAGGAAAACCACTCCTGGCACGGTAGTGTGTACACTGAAGTGCTACAAATGCAGCTGTGCCATTATAGCATTTTAAATGTACATAGCCCAAAGTGGCCACAGCATTTGTGTGCAAAAATGGAGGCTCCCCAGCATCTGTAGCCACTTTGGAAAATTCTGACATATCTTAAACATTCTCCTCATCCCCTTAATCACTGCTCCATTGTTAATACTGAGGTGACCTTTATTTATGCTGAGGGACACCTGCTTCCTGTGCTGGGGGCTCTGCCCTCTCTCCTGGACAAGGGAGGAATTTGTACAGAGAGGAGGAAATTCTGGAGCACTGTGTAGCTCTTCTGCAGGTCTGCTGTTGGTGCAGAAATACACAGCAGAGTGATTCACTGTCACGGAGGAGATAGTCAAATGAAAGAGTGAAATCTCAGGGCGGGAGGCTGTGAACCCTTGTATACTGTCATCGCCCTCGGACTGCACAGAGTTTATTACTGAGGAATAGATCAACTGCAGACCCTTCCCCTGTTGCAACCAATACCAATACATAATGTAATGCTCGTCAGTTTGCTCACATCTCAAGTGAGCGGTCTGTCCTGTCATCAGTATCAGATTTGGCGTTTGCGTTAATCCAGCATCCGTGCCTCCTGCAGGGGAAAAAGAAAAAACATGTGAAATAAAGCAAATGGCTCCAGTGGAAACATTTAGAGCCCTGTCCTGCAAATTCCACCAGAGAGATTCATATTTGAGTTACTGACTTACTTGCTGCCATGAGACCAACAGCCACATACCAAATGATTTGCATCCCCATGTCTGTCCCACTGAACAGGAGGTGTTTCCTCAGCACTCTGCTCTGTAGCTGCAGTCATGCCAGATATGCTGATAGACCAGTTCTTGTGTTACTGTCAGCCCCAGTTCTCAGACAGAAAGACACTCTCTGGAAAGTTTCCATGATGATTTTGGGAGAGGCGCTGGACCTTACATGATTGCACTAGTACAGGGAGTGTAGTTCAAAAGGTAAAACAGGGAGCCTGCCAAGACTATCAGGTCCTGCTGCCAGCTCAGAAACTTACTCATTGTTACCTTGTTCAAGTTGCTTTACTGTTCCTTGCCTCAATTTCTCTGCCAATATGTGATGATGATAATCCTATAATAACTTTTGCCCCAGAAATGTCTGAAGTGAGCAGAGGTGCACAGAATTCATGTTGGCAACCAGGACAACATCACAAATCCTGAATGCAAGTGTTATAAGTGTTCCTGTTAGAACCACATTAAGACTTTTTATAGTGAGGGATCACCCAGGGATGTTGCGTATACTCAGAGGTCTGGCAGTTTGGCAGAGAGCTAGTAATAGATGTGGGTGTTACGGGAAATTCAGCTACTGGGGTTACACCTGAAACTGTGAATAGTCTAAGGCAGCGTTAGGCAAAAGGGCCTCCACGGGTCAGATCCGGCCCGCAGAGACCCTGCTGCTCCCCTGCCCCCATGCCCTTATTGGCCTGGGAGCAGGAGGAGCACGCAGTTTCCGCCACCCTACTCCCACCCTGCAAGGAGTGTGTGGCGCTCCTGGTAGGGTGGGAGTAGGCTTCGTATGTTCCTCCACCCCCAGACCCTAATTGACCTGGGGGTGGGGGAACATGGGAAGTCTCTTCCCACTGCCAGGGGCACGGGTGCTTAGTGGGAAGGGGAGGCAGAGGGTCTCCCCACCCCCAGACCAATCCTGGTCTGTGGGTGGGAAAGCCCGAAGCATCCTGGTCCACCCCTTCCATTTGAGGCCCCACCCCTTCCGGCAAAAAAATATTGCTCACTCCTGGTTTAAGGGAACCACCCGCTAATAGAAATAGCTGCTGTCAACTAATCTTTTGTTCCATATTAAGGCTAAGCCCCAATAAATACACTTAGGGTGCTTCTACACAGCACTGTAACTCAAAATAAGATACACAATTTGAGCTACGCAAATTGCGTATCTTATTTTGATGCTATTTCGAAATAGCTCATTTCATTATTTGGCACTGCCTACACAGCACCAAATTTTGAAATAAAGTACTATTCTAAAATGTCCCTTAATCCTCGGGTGCATCTAGACTGGCATGATTTTGCACAAAAGTGGCTGCTTTTGTGCAAAATCTTGCCGCCTGTCTACACTGGCCGCGAGTATTTGCGCAAGAGCACTGACCTTGTAATGTACAAAATCCGTGGTTCTTCTGCAAATATTTCGACTCTCCCACTCAGGGATAAGCCTCCCGCTCAGGGATAAGAATACTTGCGCAAGAGGACCAGTGTAGACAGCCACATTAATTTCTTGCACAAGAAAGCCCAATGGCTAAAATGGCCATCAGAGCTTTCTTGCGCAAGAGAGCGGCTACACTGGCATGGATGCTTTTGCGTAAAAGCAAATCTTTTGTGCAAAGACACATACCAGTATAGACGCACTCATGCTCAAATACTTTTAATGGAAAAACTTTTCCGTTAAAAGTATTTGTGCAAAATCAGGCCAGTCTAGACGCAGCCCTCGTGTAGTGAGGTTTACAGGGAGATTGGAATAGAGAGTCTGAAATAACAGGCTTGCTGTGAAGACGCGGGATAGCTATTTCGGGATACTCTTGTATCTTGAAATAGCGTTGCAGTGTAGATATACCCATACTCAGCAGCCTTTCTCCAACTTCGAATCCTAAAATCTCTAGAGTTTGTCTAGTCAGACACTTGGCTTAGTGGTCCTAATTGACCCAAGTCTATTGCCAAACCAGCACCAGCTGTCATCCCTGGGTTTAGGTCTCTATCATCAGGCCCTTTCTTACATGGTATTTTCTTTCTTCCAGTCAGAATGCTCCTGTCATAGGCTTTTCCTTTCTCAGGCTGGATCCAGGGAGCTTCCACTTCTTCTCTCAGTCTCATAATGTAGTCTGTTTTACTTCTGTCCTCCTTCCATTTGCCCTCCAGTTCCACCAACAGAATAAGACTGATTGAGTGTGAGACATAGTTGTCCATCAAAATGTCTTATGATGCCTCTGTGATGGGTTGGATCACAGAGATCCCCTTGGGACTGTTACCCAGCATGCTGATCATGCCACTGAGCACACCTATCTTCCCTCTGGGGCACCCCACAACCCTGTCTTCTGGGCCAGAAGCTCTGGTCTCCCCCTGCAAAGGCACTAAATTGGGGTTACAGCCCACAGCAGAGCAACACAGACACTCTGAACCAACTCAGCTCTGGGAGGGCTCATCTGCAGGCCTTGAAAACACCCAGGAACCCAACCCCCCAAAAGATGCCTTCCCCCTTTATCAGTGAAAGAGGTATATGCACAGTGGTTGTTTCCCCCTCCTCCAGGAAACCATTATTTACACTGGGTTTGATATTAAAGAAAAGTGTTTTTATTTATTATAAAAGTAGGTTTTAAGTCAGGCCTGAGCGATATACGGCCCGTGGGCCAAATCCAGCCTGCCAAGCCACCAGATCTGGCCCGCAGAGGCAATGGGGAGCCAGATTGTTGCTGAGTAATTAAGTGGGGATTGAGAGGCTAAAAGAAATGAAATCCCAGGACCAGGAATAAGGAAGACACTGTAAGCAGCATCAGAATGTTGGAGTACGGATTTGGGTGCTTGGCTTTGAGATAAGTGCACAGGAGAAGCAAACAGCTAGCAGGGGTCTTACTGTTCTCTCTCTGTTGCCAGATTCTCTGGGGGGAAAAGACTCAATACAAAAGATGGACCCAATCAAGCAAATGACTCATGGCAAGAGTTTTATTTATGAAGTTGATATCTCAGCTGATGACATATTGGTTCCCAAATGGCCATGACTTAATTTCACTAACTTGGGTAATTAAGCTTCAGCAACATGAGTTGTAGTACAAACCCACCCAGAACCCCTGGTAACTACTGGTAGGGCTAGCCTCCACTGAAGCTTGCACTGCTGCAGTTTCACTATCCCAGACCCTAAACTAGCTAAGGGCAGGTCTATATTAGATACAGAAAGTCGGCTTAAGGTAAGCAACTCAAGCAATTGCTCCTGTCGGCTTCCCTTACACCTCATGAATTGAGGTGTACCAGTGCCAACCAGGGCACTCTCAGCCTTCATTTTAGTGGGTCCTTGCTAGACCTGCTAAATTGAATGCTAGAAGATCGATTTCCAGTGCAGTTAGGAGATGTGGCCTAACTTAAAGCTCACTTTAGTATGTCAGTTTGAGCAGCTATTACACCCTGGAATTTCAGTCAAGACAGGCCCTGAGTGGCTATTCAGAAGTTGAGGGAGATAGTGAGAGGTTTTGGCTACTGAGAATGAACAGAGAGGATCAGGTGAGGGTGGGTCAATGGGGCGAGGGTGGACTTAATATTAGGTTTGGCAGATTGCAGAGGGGTTTGTAGTGCTTGAGGAAGTGAAGGGCTGTCAGAGTGGGAGCTGGAAATCTCTCGGGAATGTGTCATTTTATGTAATACTCAGAAGTTTACTCATCACTGGAGTTCTAAATATGAACCATGTGCCTTTGCATGGCAGCACACCTCCCTCCTCTGTGGAAAGTGTGGAGGGGTGGCCTTCCTGGGTATGTCTACACTTGCCCCCTAGTCCGGACTAGGGAGACAAATGAAGCATACCGAAGTTGCTAATGAAGTGCGGGATTTAAATATCTTGTGCTTGATTAGCATATTCGTGGTCAGTTGCCATTTCAAAATGCTGGCCGCCCGATTTAACTTTCTGTGTGTAGATGCGGTAGTCCAATCCAAACCCCTTCCCTCAAATTAATTGTTACTCCTTATTGCAGGATTACTGCAATGAGGAGTAACTAGGGGGCAAATGTAGACATACCCTTTCAGTGGCATTCAGGACGGGGATGTGGTTTTTGTAGAGGTGGGAGGTAACTGTAAAGCACTGTGCCTAAGCTGCTGGCACAAAAGTACACAGCTGAGTCCTCAGGCTTCAAGGATGAGATGTTTAAGTGAAAGCGCTGAGTTTGCAGTCGGGTGGCTTTGAATCGCTCAGAAATATTTCCTTGCTTTACTTCAGATGTATCATAGGAGTAATAGATCAGATGCAATCCTTTGCCCTGATGCCGTTGGTACCAGTACATATAATCATGATCAGCATTTTGTTCACATTGTAGTTGTACTGTTTTTTCTCTCTCCTCTACCACACTCAGTGTCTGATTGAGGCGGACATCTGTGCTTCCTGTGGGAAGGAGACAAAGCAAAGTGAAAGCAATGGCTCATGGGGAAACCTCCCGAGTTGTACACTGCAAACTGCAGGAAAAGGATTTCATGACTTAGCCAAAAACTTACTTGCTCCAAAGAGACAGATGGCCATGAACCAGACTATCTGCATTTCCATCTTTGGGGCCGTTCCCCTGCACTGACTTTTATATGGCTGTCCTATCAGCATCAGTAGGTGGGGCTTGTTGTCAGGGTCATCACTGCTGGCACCTGCACTGCAATGGAGATGCCTGGGGAAGTTCAGCCTCATCTTGTTTGGCCCTCTTCAGGGGTCATCTTGATTTCCAGCTGTGAGATCGAAACCATGATTCAGATAAGATGATTGTAGAATCATCTCAACACACTTTCTAGTGCGACATTGCAGAGGCCATTCTGCTGAGTATCAGCTCCCAGCAACATCAGGCTGATAGCCTATTTTAAGGAGGATGGTTGTGGGGGAGCCTGCACTACTCTGCCTTGGCAATAAATGGTAATGTCTGCCTTGTCGAAAGTGTGGATTTCTGGCCTGTTTCAAGTCTGGTGTGTGAAAGCACGCAGGCAAGGCCTGAGAGTCAGGAATTGTTATGCAGAGCAATGCAGATTAAGCCTGGTCATGTCAAGAAGACACCAGATAAGCAACCTCGTACTGGTACTTGTTTCTGATAAGCAAAAAGTACAGATGCAACCATGAAATTGTCAACTGTGCACATAGCAGCAACATCCTGAGCAGCAGGATGTACCACAAACAGGGGCATTGGGCTTTTTTACGTGTCCTACACAATATGTAATCAATTGGTAAATATTATTAAAAGGACTAAGTTTTGCTTTGCTATAAATTGGGCTTAGTAAGAACAAGCAATGGGAGGGAATGGGCAGGACTGACCCACACGTCCTGCTCGATGTAACTAGAAGTAATAGGCCCTTCACACCAGCGATCCAATGCATGGTGTTCCTATGCATGGGAAGAAATAGAACCATGACCTCTTGCCTGGTACTGTAGGCAACATACAGGTGAGGTGTAAGTGAATTAGGCTTTATTACTGTATATAAGAGGGAATGTCTACACTACAGCGCTATTTCAAATTAACTTATTTTAAATTAATTAGTTAATTTGGTAAAACCGGGGGAAACATGGGCTCCAAACCTCTTACCCATTATCACATGCTTATTTGAAGGAATAAGGAAAGCAGTAAGTACAGGCACTGGAGAGTTAAATTATTGGAAAAGTACTTGGAATGGTGATATCTAAATTAGTTAAGTTTTCATTTGAAGTGAAATGAAAGCAAGTGATTAAGAGAAGAGAGTGAGAAGTTAAGTCCACGGAGTCTGGAAGGAATTGAGCAATTGTTGTAAAATGCTAGAAGGGGAAGTGTGATAGGAAAATAATCTTTTGTTTCTTTGCAGTATTTCTGGAGGAAAAATGGGCCCTTTTCCAGAGGAATGTCTGTAAAGAATCCAGGCAAAAAGAGAATCTGATTTAAATAATTTAGCCATGGATACGTCAGTGGAATTTGCTAAAGAGCATAAGGGAATGTAATTTTGTAAAGCTATGAGGGAACAGTATAAATAGAACAGTGGTCCCTAGTGTGGTGCCTGTGGGTGCCATGGCACCCACCAGGGCATTTCTGTGTCCTGCCAAATGATCTGGGCTGGCCCCACCCACGGTGCATGTGCAGCGCCACCTCTGGGCGCCTGGTACATGTGTGGTGCTGGCCCTGGGCGCACAGTGCATGGGCGGCCCCTGCCCTGGCCACACAGCAAATGCACGGTGCCGGCCCTGGCCCAGGGCGCATGGGACATGGGCAGCCCCTGCCCCGGGCGCGCAGCAAAGGCGTGGTGCCAACCCCAAGTGTGTGGCGCATGGATGGCCCCGCCCCCCACGCAAGGCACATGAGCGGCCCTGCCCCCGGACACCCAGCAGCCCTGAAAGGTTGGGGACCACTGAAATAGAAGTTAAAAGAGTGTGTGCATGTACATGTATGTCTATATTGTGTAAATATGTGATGTTTCTAGGACCTAATCAGTGTTTTTGTATGTTTATGAAATTCTGTTTTGTAGGTTTCAGGTAAATGAATTGGTTTGTTTTGGTTTTGTTTGAATGCCATTTCATTACAGAGTTGCAAAACTGACAAGACACTTTAGTCAGATATTGGAAATTAGTATTGCTTAATTTTTTGAGTCTAGCATTTAACCCTTAATGTATCTTCATGCTTTATATTTTTATAGACCAATATATGGCTATTATTAGAGGCAGGCAGAATGAGAAAAATGGGAAAAAGCTAAGGGAAGAGATTCAGAATTTTTTGTTTTTGGCAAAATAGCAAACAAGTAGGACTTTAAAGTAAACAGCAATCAGAACGCTAAAGTTTACTGTCTCTCTCACAAGGCAGAGACTCTAAGCTGCTGAAAGTTTTGAATATCAGAGCGAGCCAAAAAGTGTTTGTGTGAATACAAGTGGTAGCACAAAAGGGATCTGCTTACATGCATGATACATCTTTTTTTTTAATTACCCATACCTCCTGAATAAATTAAAGCCTATGCGAAGATATCAGAAAGACATGGAATACAGTGGCCTCAAAGATAAGTTTTTTAACAAGGCATGGTAAATATCCACTTGTAAGAAAATGTATGCTAATGTTAATGTTTAATCCCGGGATAAATAATAATGTTTATGAAGTAACCCTGTAACAATGTGTAATGTAATTAGTAACAATTACTAATGCACATGATTTTGTTTTGGAAAAGGAAACCCCTTTGGCTACATCTACACTGGTACGTTCTTACGCAAAAACTCTTCCAGAAGTTTTGCACAAGAGCATCCATGCCAGTGTAGACGCTCTCTTGTGCAAGAAAGCTCTCATGGCCATTTTAACCATAGGGCTTTCTTGCGCAAGACATTCCTGTTGCCTGTCTACACTGGCCTCTTCTGGAAGAGCTCTTGCATAAAAGGGCTTCTTCCTGAGCGGGAGCATCTGAGTTCTTGCGCAAGAAGCCCTGATTTTATACATTAGAACGTCAGTTTACTTGCACAAGAACACGCAGCCCGTATAGACAGGCAGCAAGTTTTTGCGCAAGAGCGGTTGCTTTTGCGCAAGATTGCACCAGCGTAGACACAGCCCATAAGTATAATGAAGTGGTGGTTGGAAATGTACCTTTTCTGAAGTATAATAAGGAAATTGAGGTATATCATTATTAATTTAATGATTAAAAAGTGGATAAGTCACTCTCATCCATAAAGGGAAAAATTATTAAAACTTGGTCTGCTTGTAAAACAAAAGTATAGGAAAGTATTGGGTAACTTAAGGTAAAGAGAGAAATCAACAAGAATATTGGTAAAAGAAAGAAGTATTTCAAGGTATAATGTGCAACTCCCCAACCCTCCTCCTCCCATGGGGATAGAAATGTTTTCTTTTGTCTTTTAGAACATCAGAAAGAGCTGGCACCAGCTGAAGAGCAATGAGAATAATATGGATTTATTGTCGCGACAAAAATTGTGTTTCATGTGTTGTTGTGTCTTATGTGTTGCGTTATATATTGTTTTGTGTCATTTGTCTCAATGCTAGCATTATCGTGTATTGTTTTGGGAAAAGAGGAGATACTGTAGTAAGCAGGAAAAATCAGTAACTCTCTAATCATACTTCTTCCTCTCTCTACCTCTCCACCACCTGAAAGACCATGCCACCACCTGATCCTTGATTGTAGTGGCAAACTTGCTAGGCTTGTCAAGCTGCTAAAATTGATTCTGAAACTATGTAAGTAAAGCAGAAGTTGGAGCCGGTAGGTACAAAACAAAACTGTGTAGCAAGTCAAAAAGTGCAAGCACAGGAACTTTAAATTCCTGTGAATGGTAACAGCTTGGTATGGTAATGGTTTAAACTAGTAAAGGTAATATTTTAAAGACGAGGCTGCTAAACAAAGTGGTATGGAAAATGAATAACTGATAAACCACAGGGGGAGGGGTCCATTCCTGAAGCTCATGCAGGGGCAATAAATGGGGAAACAATACATGCCCTCTCTGCTGTAACCCCAGGATGGACTGGTAAACAGGATATGTACCTGAATCTCGAGGGTAATGCCATCATTGCCATGGGGGCGGGGCACATCTACTGGCTCTTAACTCCTTGTAACAACTTAATTTTGTGCCAGGGTATATTTAAAACCCCAAGAATAGTTTTGTATTTTCTTTGCAGATGCTGTTAATCCTATGCCTATGGATGGTGGAAGTGTTTGAAGGTCAACATATTGTTATTTAAGCAAATGTAAAAACAAATTGCTGCTCTGTATCTTGACCTGTCCTGCCATGGCTCAAATACTGTATGGATCAAGAACCACTCTCCTGCATTATCAACCATCTACTGACTGGTGACTTGGACCACTGACAGTATTGCTAACATCACCTATGGATGCGATACCCACACGAGGAAGTGAGGAGACAGATTAACAGAGCCAGACGTGTACCCAGAAGCCTCCTGCTACGGGACAAGCCCAGGAAAGAAACCAACAGAACACCACTGGCCATCACCTACAGTCCCCAGCTAAAACCTCTCCCAACGCATCATTAGTGATCTACAACCCATCCTGGACAATGATCCCTCGCTTTCACAGGCCTTGGGAGGTAGGCCGGTCCTTGCCCACAGACAACCGCCAACCTGAAGCATATTCTCACCAGCAACTACACACCGCACCATAATAACTCGAACTCAGGAACCAATCCTTGCAACAAACCTCGGTGCCAACTCTGCCCACATATATACACCAGCAACACCATCACAGGACCTAACCAGATCAGCCATACTGTCACTGGTACATTCTCCTGCACATCTACCAACGTAATATATGCCATCATGTGCCAACAATGCCCCACTGCTATATACATCGGCCAAACTGGACAGTCCCTACGTAAAAGAATCAATGGACACAAATCTGATATTAGGAATGGCAACATACAAAAACCTGTAGGGGAACACTTCAGTCTTCCTGGACACACAATTGCAGATCTAAAAGTAGCCATCCTGCAGCTAAAAAACTTCAGGACCAGACTTCAAAGAGAAACTGCTGAGCTACAGTTCATCTTTAAGTTTGACACAATCAACTCTGGATTAAACAAAGACTGTGAATGGCTTGCTAACTATAAAAGCAGCTTCTGCTCTCTTGGAATTCACACCTCCAGATCAGCTGCTAGAAGTGGGCCTCATCCTCCTTGATTGGATCCACCTCGTCATCTCCAGGCTGATCCTGGCCTGCATATTTATACCTGCCTCTGGAAATTTCCACTACATGCATCTGACGAAGTGGGTCTTTGCCCAAGAAAGCTTATGCTCCTACACTTCAGTTAGTCTATAAGGTGCCACAGGACTCCTCGTCGCTATCACCTATGGAGTTACAGGCTGCATTTGGGACCACCGGGAAGAGAGCTTGCCAGAATCAATTTAGGAGTATGAAATGAGGGCATCCACGTCTCTAGCAGAGCCAGTAGCCTTACCTTTTAATTCAACATCACAGTCCGAAATAACATGAACTGGACATTATGGGCAGAAGATACTGAATATGTCACTGAAGTAGTATACAGTTGGACTAAGATTGCATATGGGACTTATAATCATTTGGTGATATATGGATTGCAGCTTAAATTTATGATTATCATCACAGGTGTTAATGGCTTACTTGATTGTAACAAAAAGACAGATAGGGTAATGTATTTGGCAACAAGTATGGGGGGAACCTATAGACACTGAGGGTGTGTCTAGACTACACCTCTCTGTCAACAGAGAGATGTAGATTAGGCACGTCGAAATT
This sequence comes from Pelodiscus sinensis, assembly GCF_052426305.1. NCBI lineage: Eukaryota > Metazoa > Chordata > Testudines > Trionychidae > Pelodiscus > Pelodiscus sinensis. Next base: position 141,231,697 of record NC_143052.1, on the reverse strand, counting down.
GCTAATGAAGCTAGGATTTAAATATCCCGTGCTTCATTAGCATAAACATGCCTGCCGCTTTTTTTCTAAACAAAGGTTTTTTCGGAAAAAACAGGCAGTCTAGACATGGATCTGTCAAAAATAAAGCCTTTTCCGACAGATCCTGTAAACCTCATTTTTTGAGGAATACGGGACCTGTTGAAAAAGGCTTTATTTTTGACAGATCCACGTCTAGCCTGCCTTATTTATTTTTTTTTTTTGAAAAAAAAAAAGTTTAAAAAAAAGCAGCAGCCATGTTTATGGTAATGAGGCACAGGATATTTAAATCCCGGCTTCATTAGCAATTTCGATGTGCTTGATTTGCATCCCTCTGTCGACAGAGGGATGCAGTCTAGAGGTAGCCTGACTGGGCAAAGCAAATTGGGTGGACATGAGAACATAGATGGAGTTGGCATCGGGGGTAAACACATGGTATTATCTCTCCACTGGACCCACTAACCAGCAGAAGTGCCCACTCTCCTGGGTCATGCTATGCCTGAGGATTTTGTAGTATTTTCACCAGGGGCAGCCACTCCACCAGGTAGTGGGAGTGTTCCAGATGCTCCTGAAAACCATAAGAAGCCTGCCCATCTCAGCTGACATGGATGACAAGACTCTCCTGGTGGTTCAATTCCTGTACCCTGAATGATCTCCTTTCCTCATGTCTCACTCACATCTCCTCCAGCAGCGTATTCCTCAACTCACACGCTCCCTGTCCAAGTGGACAAGTTGCATTTGCTCCTTGAATATCTCTTCTGTAGTCCATTTTTACCTGTGTATTTATGTCAGGTGGATAGCTTGTGGGATTGGGAAAGTGCACAGCAGGCTCACTGCTGTTCCTGCTGTAATGAAAAGTGAAAGGCAGACTTTATAGGAGATACATTGTAGAACATAACCCAAGGGTCAGTCCTAGGACCAATCCTATTCAACATATTCATAAATGATCTGGAGAAAAGGGTAAACAGTAAGGTGGCAAAGGTTGCAGATGATACTAAACTGCTCAAGGTAGTTAAGACCAAAGCAGACTGTGAAGAACTTCAAAAAGATCTCACCAAACTAAGTCACTGGGCAACAAAATGGAAAATGAAATGTAATGTGGATAAATGTAAAGTAATGCACATTGGAAAAAATAAGCCCAACTATTCATATAATATGATGGGGGCTAATTTAGCTACAACTAATCAGGAAAGAGATCTTGGAGTCATCATGGATAGTTCTCTGAAGATGTCCACACAGTGTGCAGCAGCAGTCAAAAAACAAACAGGATGTTAGGAATCAATAAAAAAGGGATAGAGAATAAGACAGAGAATATCTTATTACCCTTAATTAAATCCATGGTACACCCACATCTTGAATACTGCGTACACATGTGGTCTCCTCATCTCAAAAAAGATATACTGGCATTAGAAAAGGTTCAGAGAAGGGCAGCTAAAATGATTAGGGATTTGGAATGGGTTCCATATGAGGGGAGTTTAAAGAGACTGGGACTTTTCAGCTTGGAAAAGAGGAGACTAAGGGGGGATATGATAGCGGTATATAAAATCATGAGTGGTGTGGAGAAAGTGAATAAGGAAAAGTGATTTACTTGTTCCCATAATATAAGAACTAGGGGCCACCAAATGAAACTAATAGGCAGCAGGTTTAAAACAAATAAAAGGAAGTTCTTCACACAGCACATAGTCAATCTGTGGAACTCCTTGCCTGAGGAGGTTGTGAAGGCTAGGACTATAACAGGGTTTAAAAGAGAACTATATAAATTCATGGAGATTAAGTCCATAAATGGCTATTAGCCAGGATGGGTAAGGAATGGTGTCCCTAGCCTCTGTTTGTCAGAGGGTGGAGATGGGTGGCAGGAGAGAGATCACTTGATCATCACCTGTTTGATTCACTCCCTCTGGGACACCTGGCATTGGCCACTGTGGGCAGACAGGGTACTAGGCTGGATGGACCTTTGGTCTGACCCAGTATTGCCGTTCTTATGTTCTTATCTAGTCTGTTAGGCTATGTCTAGACTGGTATCCTGGAAAAGCAATGAACGCATCCGTTTTTTCAGAAAAAAATTTGAAAAAGCAGATGTTCTCTTTCACCATCCCTGTAAACCTTGTTGTACCAGGCATAAGGGATGTGCTGAAAGAAAGAGCACTTTCTTTCCGAAATTTGGCTCTGTGTAGACGCACCAAATTTCAAAAAAGTTTCTTTTCAAAAGTGAGAAAAAGATACGCAATTTGCATACCACAAATTATGTTTCTTTTTCCGATTCAACTCTGCAGTCTAGATGTAGCCTTGAAATAAAATGAAAGTATTTCTAAGGACAATAGGGATGACAAGGCCAATGTATAAGCAGCCACAATGGAGCAGGTACGCCTCAGAGTTCTTAGGGGAGCAGCTAGACTCATTTTGGTGGCAGGCTGTGGCGGCACATCAGGTACCCCCCAATCCTGCACCCCGTCTGCAGCAAGATGAGACTCCACCACCCAGTAGTATAGAAATGGTTTATTGATCCTCCAGGATACAGCACAGCATAGATGTGATGTGGTTTCAGGAATCAGGGCCACGATGCTTCAAACCCATTGTCATCACTAGACCCTCAGCCCTCAGCTAAGGCTGCTTCCTTCATGTTTTCCAGCCAACAACTGTCCCTTCCCCCGAAACCTGGTGTTGGTCTCCGCCTCTCTCCCTTTGTCTCTCCCCCTGGGAATCCCCTGTTATCTCCCCAGGCTGAGCCTAGGTGTCTGGGTTAATACACATTTGGGTGAGTCAGTGGGAATCACACATCACAGCGCAGGGGAACCCTGGGTCACAGAGCAGAGAGCACCCCCACTACGCCACACAGGCATGATAAGGGACAGGCCAGGACATGAGTCTGCGGGTGGGAGGTGAGTGTTTGGGCAGGGCAGGGGTTCACATAGTGCCTGAGTGTTTGACTCCACCTATTTGCCAGGAGAGTGCAACTTTCCCTTCCCACTAGAGGAAGTGGATTGGAGTGTGGAGGAGGTCCAGGCATGGCAGCAGGGCAAGGTTTTTAGCTGTATCCATGTGTTTGGCAACCTCCCTTGTTTTCTGGGAGAGTACAACTGCCCCTTCTCACAGGAGCAGGTGGGTGGGAGGAGAGGGTCCTGGCATGTCGGCAGGGCAAGGGCTTCATGTGGGGGTGAGCAAATGGAGGTTTACTGCAGAGATCTCAGCTAATAGCTTCCCCTGCTTCCCATGTGATATATCGGTCTTCTCCGAATCATACAGAGCACGTCCACTATGAGATAAGATTGACTCTACTATGGTCGATTTCTGGGCACCTGACTTTGAGCAGTCAAAGAGCCAGGTCCTTACTATAGGCAAGACTTGAACGTTGTCCAAAGAAGTGTATCCACATTACAGAGCCTACTGTCAGCACAGAGAGCAAGGCACCTTGGATAGCTCAGCAGTATAGGCTACCTACTGAGAGAGACTTGCTTCTCTGTCCTCAGTGGGGAGCTGCTGCTGTTGCTGAGGGAGAAGCGCCCCTCCCCCAGCCAGCCAGCTCTGTGCCCCACAGCCCTGAGCCTGTAGGTGGGGCTCATTAAGCAGCTGCAGGATACTGTGTTGCCACGCAGCTTAGAAGGAACTTTGGAAAGCATCAATATCAGCAGGTACTACTGACACCAAATCTGTGTCTGTAACATTTACTAGAAATCAAAGAGATTTGTCTGTGTTGGAAAATAAAAACCCATTTCACACTCACAGAGGCAGAACATGAAAGTGGGGAGAGGAACCCAGTGAAGTCAGTGCATGACCTCTAGTACTTCTTGGCATCTTTGAAATATTCTTTTGATATACATGTATGGTGACCATATGGCCCCAAAAATCTGGGACTGACCCAATTTTTAATGTTTTGTGGGGGGTGTCCCGAAAACCCCAAGATTTGTCCTGGAAAAAGGTCCCTCGCTGCTTCTCCTCCTTCTTCCCCTCCCCTCTCTGGGGGAGGACTTAGGGAGGCTCCCGGGACTTCCCTGCGGCTGGGGATCCAGCCAATAGAAGAGGCAGAAGGTAGTGCCTCTGAGGAGCACAGGGAAGCCACGTAAGTGGCTGGGTTGGTGGAGGGAGAACAATGTGGTGAAGAGCAGCACCCCACCATGGCCTGGATGGCAGGGGCGGTCCGCAGGGCAGTTGGAGGGGGTCTGGAAAGCAGCTGGAGGGCAGCCTGGCAAGGGCCAGAAAGCAGGACGGAAGCATCCACCCCCTGACTTCCTCCTGCACACTCCTCCTTGGCAAGACACCCTATACACCCCAGGCTACATCTATACTGAAGGGGTTTTCTGGCTACCAGAGGTGTCCCAGAAAAACCTCGCTGCATCCAGAAAATGCATTTGCTCTTCCACAAAAAAAAGTGGAAGAGCAAACATGCTCTTTCGGGGAACCCTGTATTCCTAGTTTCTAGACAGGGCCAAATGGTGGAAAAGCCTCTTTCAGAAAAGCAATCAGAAAAAGCTATACAATTTGTGGAGTGCAATTTGTGTAGCTTTTTCTGAAAAAAAACCCCTGATAGTGTAGACCTAGCCCAAGTCTGCTCATGCATCCACTGTTCCTCCTGCACCCTCCTTATTCACCACGCATTGCGCCCTACCTTGCTCTTGAGCCCTCCCCCAAACCAGACACCCTTATTCCTAGCCTGTTTCTGCACCCTACCTGCCACCAACACCTTGCAATCTCTGCCTCTTCTGCCCCCCCCACATCTTCCTCCCAGATCCTGCACCCCATCCCTATTCCACACATACTAAACCTCTCATTTTGTCCCCACCTAAGGGGCTCCATAAAATCTACCAGAAAAGTTGGGGCTAGAACGCCAGAGGAATGAGGTGTCTCAGTTGGGGGCCACTTTGGTGAGGGTTGGGGGTTTGGGAAGTTCTTTTGCTTCTCACTTCTGGGTCCCCAACTGACTTTTCTGTGGATCAATGGCCCCATACCCAAAAAATGTTCCCCACGCCTGCCATCAATAAAGAATCCAAACTTAAAAAGCAACAAATGGTCTGGTAGCACTTTAAAGACTAACAAAACATGTAGATGATATGAGCTTTCGTGGGCACAGCCCATAGCTCCAGTCATCTGAAGAAGTGGGCTGTGCCCACGAAAACTCATAATCCCATCTACATGTTTTGTTAGTCTCTAAAGTGCTACCAGACCATTTGTTTTTAAAGTTTATCCTGTACAGATTAACTTGGCTACCCCTCTGAAGTTGATAAATAAAGAAACCATTGAAACCTTTTGTATTGGACATAAATTAATATTTTATTTTATTTAAAACGAAGTTTGATTAACATGAGTTAAAATGCTCGATCTGTTTAACAATTTAAATTAAATCATTCTCCCTAGCTGCAGCACTAGAAAAATGGTGTAATTAAAGGTGAGTTTCCATTAGCAACTGGTGGTCCATAGAAAGGTTTACATTGTCTGTGGACCCCATGGCTCAACAAAGTTGAGAATCAATGAAATAGAGGTATTCCCTGGCCTATCTCCCCAGAGGGACCTCCCCAGGCTCCCTAGTGCTCCAAAAGAGCCCACAGACAGATTGGCTCTGTTACCACAGTGGTGAAATCACTCAGTTGGGTGCAGATGATGGACAGACTTTTTGTGAGTTTTCCTCATCCAAACAGTTGATGTGTTAAGATGCCAGTTGAAAACACTTGGGCTATGTCTACGCTCGCGGCTTCTTGCGCAAGTACAGCCGTTCTTGCCCAAGAATCTGCAGAGCGTTCACGTTGCCCTCACGCTCTTGCGCAAGTAAATTTACAGTATGGCGTGGTAAGAGAGAGCTCCTTGTGCAAGAGCTACGCTCTTTTTTGACAAGTGTAAGCCCTCTTCCTCAAGAGCTCTTGCGCAAGAGGGCAGTGTGGACACTGAACAGGGAATTCTTGCGCAAGAAAGCCCTATGGCTAAAATGGCCACCAGAGCTTTCTTGCGCAAGAAAACGTCCACACTGCCATGGGCACTCTTGCACAAAAGCACAGCTCGCACATGGCGGTGTGGACGTTTTCTTGTGCAAGAGTTCTTGCACAAGAACACTTGTGCAAGATGTTCTTGCGCAAGAAGCTGCAAGTGTAGACATAGCCTTGGTGAATCCATAGAGAGGCAGGATGTATCGTCTCTCATGGTGAACAAGCCCTTTGTGAGCTCTGTGTAGAGGTGAGATGTTTTGACTTCCAGCTTCAAAGGAATTTATTCTGTCTTTGGGCTGCATGTTGCCTAGACTTGAATGGAGTTAGTGGGGACAACACATGTCTGAGTTATTCTGACACAAAGTGAAACCTGTGCTAAAGCCCCCACATCCAGTGGGTATATCTACACTACCCCGCTAGTTTACTCCACGAGGAGTAACGGTAGTTCAAACTAGGAAGCCTAGTTCGAACTACCTAGTTCGTGCCCCATGTAGCCGCGCTGCTCGGGGTTCGAACGAGCGGGGTTTTAAAAATGGCGGCGCCCCGCTTATGCAAATGAAGCCTGGGAAATTCAAATCCCGGGCTTCATTTGCAAGTGCGGTATGCCTACATTACCCTCCTACTTCGAACTAGGAGGGTAGTGTAGACATGCCCAGTGAGAAAAAGCACTGCTGTCAAAGTTTCTCCAAATTTCTTCAAAGATCGCCTCTACCAAGCAATGGAGTTTTGGTCCCTTATATTTTTGAGGGATGACTAAATAATACCTGGATCTTCTTGGGTAATATCAACAGATTTTTTTGGGCCCAATCCTAGCTTAAAATAAATTGAATCAGGCCCTTTGTAAGCAGGTTGTGAAGTGGTCTCATTTGGCAATTATTATTAGGTATTATTTACATAATAGAGGCATTGCCATCATGGTATTGACATATACATTTCTTAGTAGCTTTACATATAAAATAGCCCAGCCCCATTGATCTCCATGAGCAATGTACCTGGGGTGTATGGGGTGTTCAGGGAGGGGTAGCACCTCTGATGTACGGGCATGTCGTGTCCTTTTAGGGCAGCTCGTCCACCTTTGGTCCCCACTTGTCACTCAGCTCTCACCTGTGGCTCCTAGTAGCTGTAGCATGTTCAGCGGCCACACCCTGGGCAACAGCTTCAACAGGCTGGCTAAACCAGGTTGAGAGTAGCCGTCGGGTCATCGACCTTCGGTGAGATAGGGACTTGTCTATCCCGAGCATGTGAAGACAGACTCTGGTGGATCGAGCGGATGAGACCTACTAGAATAGGACCAACGGTCATGAAGGTGGTTTCTGCAAGCGATGTGGTACGCTAAGAGCACGGCAAGACATGAAAGATGCCCTGGTCAACCACTGCGCCCAGCCCATCTCCAACCGTCTTGACATTAGTCCTGCCATTGGAGCACGATGGAATCTGGGAAGAGAGAGTGAGGCTGACTATGCGCACCTCTCCCTCACTTTAATCCAATTCACGCGCAAGTCTTGACATCTCGACATCCCCTAATTCCTGTAAACCTTAAAGTCCTGTGGCGACGGGCGAGCGACGAAGCAGCAGGTGTGGATACACTGGGAGCTGTAGCACACAGGCAGCTCAGGTCTAATGGTCGTCTTCTTGCTGGCTGAAGCAACAGCTGGATTCGGCGTCTACCTGAGTGACTGAGCAGCCCTCTTTAGGATTGCACTGCTCACCTCCGTAGTAAGAGGAAGGGGCTAGAAAAGGTGCCCTAAACATTGTTTGCTTCATAGGACCCTGGCCAGCTTACCGCGGCTGGAGGGGATCCCATCTCATGCGGTCGAACAATAAAATTTCAAACAAAATGCAAGGTGACACCACTCACTATTGGCACATGGAATGTACGCACGCTTCAAGACAACCCTTCAGCAGGTCGACCAGAAAGAAGAACAGCCCTGGTCTCCAGAAAGCTCACAAGATTTAACATCGATATTGTGGCACTGTGTGAAACTCGTCTAGCAAATGAAGGTCAGCTCATGGAAACAGGAGGTGGTTACACATTCTTCTGGCGTGGATGCAGCGGTGACGAACGTCATGAATCTGGAGTTGGCTTTGCGGTTAAGAATCATCTTGTCCGCAAACTTGCCAGTCTTCCCAAGGGCATGAATGACCGACTCATGACACTGCATCTTCCACTACCGAGAGGAAAGCAAGCCACACTGATCAGCGCTTACGCGCCCACAATTACGAATCCGGATGAAGTAAAGGACAAGTTTTATGAAGATCTCGATGCCCTACTCTCATCCGTGAAGCGCACTGACAGGCTGATTCTACTTGGCGATTTCAACGCGAGAGTAGGATCTGATCACACTGCCTGGGATGGCGTCATTGGAAAAAATGGAATCAGTAAATGTAACAGCAATGGCCTACTATTACTGAAGACATGTGCGGCTCATGATTTGATCATCACCAATACCATCTTCCACCTGCCCACTCGCAAAAAGACGTCCTGGATGCACCCACGCTCTAAGCACTGGCATCTCATTGATTATGTCATTGTGCGGAGGAAAGACAGACAGGATGTAAGGGTGACCAAGGCAATGCCGAGTGCTGACTGTTGGACTGACCACAGACTTATCATCTCCAAATTAAGCTTTCACATCAAGCCAAAGAGACGTCCGCAGGGAAACAAAGCTGTGATGAAAAAGATCAATGTCAGTAGACTGAGGAACCCCAGCACAGCAGCTTTACTAGCAGAAGATCTTGGCAACCAACTTTTAGAGCTGCAATTAGAGGAAAATGCTGAGAAGGACTGGGAACGCTTCCGGGATATTGTGCACTCTTCTGCACTAAAGGTTCTTGGACCCTCACACAGGAAACAGCAGGACTGGTTTGATGAAAATGATGAAGAGATCAAGGCCATACTTGCTGAAAAGCATCGCCTTCACCGTGCTCATCAGAATGACCCATCGTCAACAGCTAAGAAAAATGCCTTCAACAACATTTGCAGGATCGTACAGAGCAAGCTTCGCAAGATGCAGGACTCCCGGTTGAGTGCCAAAGCAGATGAAATCCAGAAGTTTTCTGATAGAAACGATGCCAAACGGTTCTACGAAGTCCTTAGATCCTTGTATGGACCTCAGCCCTCAGGGAGTTCCCCTCTACTGGACTCAGATGGTGCAACTCTCATTACTGAGAAGACTCTGATTTTACAGCGTTGGGCTGAGCACTTCCAAGCTGTACTGAACCGCCCATCTTCCATCAATAACGAGGCGATTGATAGAATGCCCCAGGCGGATATCAACCACAGCCTGGATGTCTCACCATCAGAGACTGAAACCTTACAGGCCATCAGCCAGCTGTCCAGTGGCAAGGACCCAGGATCTGATGCGATCCCAGCGGAAGTCTATAAGGGTGGTGGTGCAGTGCTTGTTGACAAACTCACTCAGCTGTTCCAGTCCTTCTGGAATCAAGGATCTATTCCTCAGGAACTGAAAGACGCATCCATCATACACCTCTACAAGAGGAAAGGAAATCGACAAGTTTGCGATAATCATAGAGGCATATCACTGCTTTCCATCGCAGGTAAGATCCTTGCACGAATCGTCTGATTGACCACCTGGAACAGGGTTTATTACCCGAGACACAGTGCGGCTTCTGCAAAGAGCGTGGCACGGTGGATATGATCTACGCAGCCCGACAGCTCCAAGAGAAGTGTCAAGAGCAAAATCGTGAACTGTACACCATCTTCGTGGATCTCACCAAGGCTTTTGACACTGTCAGTCGCGAAGGTCTGTGGCGCATCATGTCGAAGTTTGGGTGCCCTGACAGATTCATCTTGATGGTACGTCAGTTCCACGACGGCATGACGGCTCGTGTTCTGGATGATGGAGAAGCTTCAGAGGCCTTTCCCGTCACAAACGGCGTCAAGCAAGGGTGTGTGCTGGCACCGACCCTGTTCAGCATAATGTTTTCAGCCATGCTGTCACACGCCTTTCAGAACAGTTCCTTGGGAATCAGACTGAGGGTACGTCTACACTACAGCGCTAATTCAAACTAACTTAGTTCAAATTAGTTCATTCGAACTAAGCTAATTCGAACTAACGCGTCTAGAACTAAAAACTAGTTCGAATTAGCGTTTTGCTAATTCAAACTAGCGCGTCCACACTGATTGGATGCAGGGGGGCATTTAAGGGCAGCTGAAACCGGTTCTGGCAGGGCATCAGGTCAGTAGTTGCTTTGTGTGGCTGCTGTCTGAGGCTATCTGAGGCTCGAGCTTAAAGGGACCCCCCTGGACAGCCGGTTCTCAGCTTTTCCTGCTTGCTTGCCAACCTCGCCGAGGGACAGCAAAGCATTGGTCTCTGTGCCCATCTGTGTCGGTGCTTCCCTTCGGGGGGGGCCGCCGCAGGTGGCAACATGGAGCCACAGCTCGCCCTGCACCTTCTGGTGCACTTTCTGGACTTGCTGCTGCAAGCCTGCCAGCAATGGCTCAAGGCTGCCTGGCACCACCTGGTGAACGTCAGCCCCCTGCCTCTCCGCCTGGCCGCCCTGGGGGCCGTGGAGGAGCCGCGGCGGCGCCCCGGCACCGGCGTGCCCCGCCGCGTCTGGCATCTGGACACCAGCACCGACTAGTGGGACCGCATCATCCTGGAGCGCTGGGACGACCGACAGTGGACCCAGAACTTCAGGATGAGGAGGGACACCTTCCTGGAGCTCTGCAAGTGGCTCGCCCCTGCCCTGCAAAGAAGGGACACTCGCATGAGGCCCGCCATCCCCCTCCAGAAGCGGGTGGCCATCGCCCTCTGGAAGCTCTCCACGCCGGACAGCTACCAATCCGTTGGGAACCAGTTCGGCGTGGGGAGATCCACCGTCGGAGCGGTGCTCATGCAGGTATGGCACTCGTCGGCCACCGAGCCGGAGGGGACGGGGGCTGCGAGGAGGGGATGGGCCTCCCAAGGGACAAAGAGGGGGAGGGAGGAGGCGAAAGCGCCCCGCACCGGAGGGGTTGGGCTGTCCCGGCCGTACTACACGCCGCCGGGGGGGTTGCTTCTGGGAGTGGGGCGCGGGGCACTGCCAGGGCACGCATGCTCCCAGCCACCCGGGCGCCCCACTGATTGGCGCTTTGCTGTGTCTCTCTCCGCAGGTGGTCAAGGCCATCAACCGGGTGCTGCTCCGCAGGGTGGTCCGCCTCGCCGACCCGGACGCCGTCATCCGGGGATTCGGCGCCCTCGGCTTCCCCAACTGCGGGGGGGCCATCGACGGGACGCACATCCCCATCCGTGCCCCGGAACACCAGGCGTCCCGGTACGTCAACAGAAAGGGGTACTTCTCTGTGATCCTGCAGGCCGTGTGTGATCACCGGGGACAGTTCACGGACATTAATGTGGGCTGGTCCGGCAAAGCACACGATGCCCGGGTGTACCGCAACTCCTCCGTGTGCCAGCGGCTGCAGGACGGGACCTTCTTCCCCGACCGCCACATCAGGGTCGGGGACGTGGACATGCCCGTGTGCCTGGTGGGGGATGCCGCCTACCCACTGCAGCCCTTGCTCATGAAGCCCTACACGGGGCACCTCAATCCCTCCTGCCAGGCCTTCAATGCCAGGCTGACCAGGGCCCGCATCGTGGTGGAGGGGGCCTTCGGGCGACTGAAAGCCCGCTTTCGATGCCTCCTCACCCGTCTGGACCTGGCCGAGCACAACATCCCTCCCGTGGTGGTGGCATGTTGTGTGCTCCACAATTTGTGTGAGCGGAAGGGGGAGGCTTTCCTGCCAGCCTGGATGGCTGAGGCTGACCGCATGGCTGGACACTACAGTCAGCCCCGCACCGCCGCCATCCGGGAAGCCCAGCGGGGGGCCGTCCGGATCCGAGAAGCCCTGCGGGAGAGCTTCCTGGTGGAGGAGGAGGAGGAGGACTGAACTCTCCCTGCATGCCCCACTGGGGCCTTCTTCCACCCTACCCTCCTTCCCCTTTCCCTCCCTACCTACTGTACAATAAAGACACCTGTTTTTGAAACAAAAACGTCTGTTTATTGAACATAACTGGGTGCGGGAAGGGAGGAATGAGGGTGAGAGAGGGGAGGGGGAAACCTGGGACGAGGGAGCTGGAAGGGAAGGGGAGGGAAGGGAGGAAGGGAAAGAAAAGCTCAGGGGTGGGAGTCCAGCTGCCTCTCCCGTCTCGCCATACTGCGAGTCCGGGGGCGTCGGTGGGAAATGGTTGTGGAGGGGGGGGGGCAGGAGGGACAGGGGGTGTGGAGGAAGCAGGAGCGGAAGCAGGAGCGGGAGCAGGGGGAGCAAGAGGGGGAGCAGGGGGAGGAGGAAATGGGAAGCGGTCCAGCAGGCTCTGTAGGTGGCCTTGCAGGGCACGGCCCTGCTCCTCCAGGCCCTCCAGACTCCTCCGGCGTAGCCTGAGGTCCTCCTGGACCCAGTGGTCCTGGAGACGGAGCTGTTGATCCAGGAACCGGAGGTGCCGCCTCTGGTAGTCCTCCTGGTTCCTGGCTGTCCTGCTTGCCCGGGCGCGGGCGGCTGCTGCAGGTGGGGTGGTGCGCCCTGCAGGCCCAGGTGCTGCGGCTGTGGTGCAAGAAGACCAGCGGTCAATTACCCCAGGGGCCCAAGTGTGTGAAACCCAGCTCCCCTCTGCAAGGCCAGGGCCCCTGTAGGATCCCCAGCTGCTGCTCCATGGTGGGCAAGGCCCAGGCGCACGGTTCCGGGGCTCCCTCTCGCCCCAGCCCCCCGTACACATAAGGGGAACACGAGGGTACTCACAGGTGGACGCCTCCCCGGCCTCAGACGACACAGGCGAGCAGCTCTGTGGCGTGCCTCGGGGGTGCCGGGTCCTGGGCAGGCTGGCGGCAGGCTCCTGGCTCTCAGAGCCCTCTTCCTCCTCCTCTGTGTCCAGGAGCGGTCCCTCTGCCCCGGGGTCAATCACGTCCCGGGGGGCAGGGACGGCATGAGCCCCCAGGATGCGGTCCAGGGCATGGAAGTGGGGGCAGGCCTCCGGGTCAGCCCCTGGCAGGCAGGCCCGGGAGTAGGACTGCCGCAAGTCCTTAATTTTCCAGCGCACCTGCTCCCGGCTGCGCTGGTGGCCCCTGGCGGCCAGGCTGGCAGCCATGCAGCTGTAGACGGCCGCGTTCCGGTGGCTAGTGCGGAGATCATGGACATTGGAGGCTTCCCCCCAAACCTCGATGAGGTCCACGATCTCCGCACTTGACCAGGGGAGCAGTGGAGGGCTGGGAGCCCTCGGATGGCTGGCTCATTGTGTGGCAGGTGCAGGCTGTGCAGGTACGGGTGCTTGCAGCCTTTCAACTGGCACAAAGTGTGTAGCCAGCCCGTGGCCCTTTAAGGGCTCCGGGGCCGGGAGGGGAGCAATAGAGTTTCCCTGGTGTTGGCCAGAGTGGCCACCAGGGAAACCTGGGAAGCCTTAGCCTCCCACTAGTTCGAATTAAGGGTCTACACAGCCCTTAATTCGAACTAGCTAGTTCGAACTAGGCTTAATCCTCGTAAAATGAGGATTACGTAGTTCGAACTAAGCGCTCCGTTAGTTCGAATTAAGTTCGAACTAACGGAGCGCTAGTGTAGCGCCTAGGAAAGTTAGTTCGAACTAACTTTGTAGTGTAGACATACCCTGAGATACAGGACCAATGGGAAACTGTTTAACCTGCGAAGACTCCAGGCTGTCACCAAGATAAAGGAGACTGTGCTACGAGATCTCCTTTTTGCTGATGACTGCGCCCTGAATGCTGGATCAGAGCAGGAAATGCAAGCCAGCATGGACAAATTCGCAGCAGTATGCGACAACTTCGGCCTTCTCATCAACACAAAGAAGACCGAAGTGATGCACCAGCCAGCTCCGAAAGCTCAACATCAAGTGCCCACCATCACAGTGAAGGGACAAAAGCTGCAAGCAGTGGACCAATGTACATATCTTGGCACCACCCTCTCCCGCTCAGTGACAGTTGACATCGAGGTCAACTGCAGAGTCGCCAAGGCACGTTCTGCATTCGGCAGACTGCTGACCAAAGTGTGGGGCCGCCGTGGAATAAGCCTTGCTACAAAGCTTAAAGTCTATCGAGCAGTAGTGTTAACTACCCTGATGTACGCCAGTGAGACTTGGACTGTATACAGGAGGCACACTAGGCAACTGAACCACTTCCACACGATTTGCCTCCGCAGACTTCTGAGGATCCGGTGGCAGGATAAGGTGCCAGACACAGAAGTCCTTTCTAGAGCAGGTCTGCCGTCAGTTTACACCTTGCTGATGAAAGCTCAGACACGCTGGGCAGGCCATATTGCAAGGATGCCAGATCATCACATCCCTAAACAGCTCTTCTATGGTGAGCTGTTTCAAGGGAAGCGATCGCACGGGGGACAAAAGAAGCGATACAAAGATACGCTTAAAGCCTCTCTCAAGTCCCTGGATATTGACAACACCTCCTGGGAGACCCTGGCACAAGACCGATCAACATGGCACACGTTGATCTACCAAGGCTGTCAAACATCTGAAGCCAGAAGGACAACCATAGCACAAGAGAAGCGAGCACTCCGTAAAGCCAGAGTTGCAAAAGCTGCAACAGTGGTGCCCCCACATGTCTGCCTGACATGTGGCAGAACATTCCGTGCCCGTATCGGCCTTATCAGCCATTTGCGGACACACCGTGGACAGTCCACAACCCGTTAGATGTCAAGGTCCTCTTCGAATACGATGGACGAACAACAACAACAACCTTTCAAGCAGCGGTGGTGAGGGTTAGTGATATGATCTTATCCACCCTGTAATTGTCATGGTTCAGTATTGTCATTCTGGCTTGTGGAAATGGAGGACACTTGATAATTTTGCAGTTATTTCAAAAAATGTAGTTGCAGAACATCTCCTTAGGGATGTAAATTCCCATTCATCAGTTAACCGATTAATGTTAGGTCACACTGGGGATGCTGCTAGCTCCCAGCCCCCTCCAGAGCAGACTTTATCTATAGCAAGCTGGTCTCCCCACGGAGAGAGGTTGCTCTGAACGCTGGTGCAGTCCATGCCTGTGGGGATCCTGAGTTCCCCAGAGACAGGGGCTGATCTGGATGAGCACAACCCCTGTCTGCAGCAGGCCCTCTGTGAGCCTGGAGCAGCCCCCTTCCGGAAGCAGGTGGGGAGCTGCTCCAGCACCCTCATTACCAGTTAATTGGAACCATTAGGCAGCATCCATTAAGAGGATTATGGAAGTTGTCCCGTGAACTTGTGGGATAGTTATGGATGATTCCCAGGCTCTGAATCAAATGGGGCTGCATCTACACTGCAAAGTAATAGGTCTTAGATTCTGTATGGGTATGTCTAAACTACAAAGTTAATTCGAACTAACGGACGTTAGTTCGAATTAACTTTGATAAGTGCTACACAAGCGCTCCGTTAGTTCGAACTTAATTCGAACTAGCGGAGCGCTTAGTTCGAACTAGGTAAACCTCATTCTACGAGGACTAAGCCTAGTTCGAACTTACTGGTTCGAATTAAGGGGTGTGTAGCCCCTTAATTCAAACTAGTGGGAGGCTAGCCCTCCCCAGCTTTCCCTGGTGGCCACTCTGGCCAACACCAGGGAAACTCTATGCCCCCCTCCCTGCCCCGGACCCCTTAAAGGGGCACGGGCTGGCTACGGCGCCCGTGCCAGGTGCAAGCCTGCCAGCACCCAGCTAGCAGACCCTGTACCTGGCACGGCTCGAGCCAGCCACCTGATGCCCCCCAGCCCTCCCCCTCTTCCCGGGACCAGGCTGGCGGCTCCCGGGAGCTTGCCCGGGACCGCAAGAGGCGGGCACCCGCCTGGGCTAGTGCGGACATCGTGGACCTCGTCCCCGACCTCCGCACTAGGCACAGGAATTCGGCTGTCTAGGGCAGGAGAGCTGCCAGCCTGGCCACCCAGGAGCAGGTGTGCATGAAAATCAAGGGGGTCCATTGAGACCCCCGACCCTGAGCCCTGAGCTTACAATGGCCGTACTGGGTCAGACCAAAGGTCCATCTAGCCCAGTAGCCTGTCTGCCGACAGCATCCAACCCTAGGGACTCTGGAGGGGATGGACCGAAGACAGTGACCAAGCCATTTGTCTCGTGCCGTCCCTCTCCAGCCTTCCACAAACTTTGGGCAGGGACACCACTCCTACCCCCTGGCTAATACCACTCCATGGACCCAACGTCCATCACTTTATCTCACTTCTCTTTAAACTCTGTTCTAGTTGTAGCCTTCACAGCCTCCTGCAGCAAGGAGTTCCACAGGTTGACTCTTTGCTTTGTGAAGAACAACTTTCTGTTACTAGTTTGAAGCCTGCTACCCATTCCTTTCCTTTGGTGTCCTCTAGTCCTTCTATTATGGGAACTAATGAAGAACTTTTCTGTATGCACCCTCTCCACCCCACTCATGCTTTTATAGACCTCTATCATATCCCCCCTCCATCTCCTCTTTTCTAAGCTGAAAAGTCCCAGTCTCTTTAGCCTCTCTTCATATGGGACCTGTTCCAAACCCCTCATCATTGTAGTTGCCCTCCCCTCTCCCTTCCCGTCTTCCACCTCCTTTTCCCAGTCTCCCCCAGTTTTGTTCAATAAAGAGAGATTCTATTTTTGAACACAATTGTCCTTTATTTTGTACATCAGGAAGGGGGGCTAGGGAAGGGTAAGTGGAAGGAGGTGAGGGAGGAATGGAGTACGAGCTCCTGATGGGGAGGACTGGGGTGGCTCTGCGGGCTTCTGGGGGGTGGAAGCTCTCCTGCAGCCCCCCGATTGCCCCCTCTTCCCAGATGGCAGCCTGCGGCAAGTGCAGCCGGTCTGATGTCCGAGTGCTGTGATGTGCCCAGTGTGGGTACTCCGGGCAATCCAAGCCAGGACTGCTTTGCAAGCGGGGCACCCCTGAGAACTGTCTGTCCGGGGTGGGGGTCGGGTCCCTTTAAGCACAGCCCTCAGCTAGCCTGAGACAGCAGCTCCACGCTCTAAGTCCTCATCTGATGCCCTGCCGGCACTGCTTCCGGCCATCCTTAACCCCGGTTTAGCGTCCACTCTGTGTGGACAAGCTAGTTCGAATTAGCAAAATGCTAATTCAAACTAGTTTTTTAGTCTGGATGTGTCAGTTTGAATTAGCTTAGTTCAAATTAACTAATTCAAACTAAGTTAGTTCAAAGTAGCGCTGTAGTGTAGACATACCCTATCTCATCTTGAGACCTGTAGCACTGCGCTGTCATGGGACGCTAGGTCTGGACCCTGGGTTAATGCAATTGCAGAATAGTTTCATGGGACATGCTTTTATGGGTCCCAAATCCATCCCTATAGGTAGAGGATGGTGAGAGGAGTTCTTAGAGGGGTCACGTGACACCCTTTACTTCCAGTCATGTGTTCATCTTGACCCAGGAAATACTACCCCAGGGTTGGGACTTCCTGCGGCAGGTGCCTAAGGGGCCAGAGGCATGGCTAATGGTTTCAGGGGGCATGGCCAAGTTGTCCCTATTTTTTGGTTCCGAAAATCTGGTCACCATATATAAATGCCACTTTGAAGCTGACCTAAACTGTTTCTGTGAAAGAACAGACAGGACCAAGGAACTTGCAGACTGGGCCATAGAGCCTTTTGTCCCTAGAACCTAGTTTCTAATTCATTTATTGTTTTAGGGAATTTTAAATGCTTTGGAAAGTTTCAGTGTTGACAGTTCTTGGAGTTAGGTTTTTCCAGTTCACAAAAGTCAGTCCAATGATCTTTCAATCTAAATGATTATTTTACTTTAGATTAAGGCAGGGTTCAGCAACCTTTCAGAGATTTGACTTATTTGCCTCTATGTATGGGTACAGACTTGGGGAGGCAAGCCCCTCCCAGCTCCACCCACCAGAGCCCATGCTCCTCCTCTCGCTGTGGCCTACTGGCCTCTGCCCAGCCTCTGACCCCCCATCAGAGTGCTGGCCCTTGCTTCCTCCCTTCCCAGGGTAGTATCTCCCAACCATCCCTGGCTCCAGAGCTCCTGGGAGCCAGCAGGCAGCACAACCCCAGCCTGGCCCAGAAGGTATGGCACATAGCTGGGCAAGGGCAGGTCCAGGTGAGGTAGTTTGGGAAGGCAGTGACTTCTCCTGCCTAGGACATAAGCCACCCATGCAGGTTTCTCTGCCTCTGGACATACCACCGCTGCCTCATTCTAGATGTCTGAACTCCTAAGGGCCAAAGTGATCTGAGGTAAGATGGGTGTTTGGCTGTCTATCACTCCTGCAGGGCCTGAGCCAGTGGCATGCTTTGAAACTTCCCTCTAACTTCACACAAAATGACAGAAGTTAGAGAATGACAACCACCTTCATAACCTTTCCTCCTACTCTCCTCCATCCTCCTGCACTGGTTATGAGGCAAGACCACAGGGAAGCTCCTCTCTGGGAAGGAGCAGGGGAGGAGGATTTTGTAGGGGGAGGAGGCGCCTGCGAAGCACTGTGTCTAAACTGCTGGCACAGAAATACACAGCTGAGTCCTCTGGTGCTACAGGAGAGATATCCAAGTGAAGGACCCCAGCCTGTTGCTGTTCCGCTCGGTATCGATTAGTGACATTGCCTTTGTCTGTTTGGACTTTATTAACAAAGACAAAGAGCAGCTGCAGGCCCTGACCTGGATCCTGCCGGTACCAGAACATGCTGTTGTGCCCATAGGTTTGTTGACATGTGAGCTGGGCTCGGTATCCCTTCTCCAGAACCAGACTCTGTGTTTGGTTGATCCAAGCACCTGAGTATCCTGTGGGGGAGAGAGATAAAACATACGATGCAGAGACAGTGAAACACATGGTTCTGTAAGGCATGTCCAGAGCCATGTCCTGCAAACACGGAGATGAGCATCTACATCTCAGCCAACAACTTACTTGCTACCTCGAGAGAAATGACCATGTACCAGAATATCCATGTCCCCATCTCTGCCTCACTGAGCAGAGACATTCCTTTGCATCAGGTTTTACACCCTCTGCTCTGTAGGTGTGGTTCCTCCAACAATAGATAGAATCACTTTGTGGTTTGACTCCAGGCTCCTACACTTACAGATGCAGCAGCTTACTTAAAGGGCCCTGCACACGTGCCCTTGAGAGCAATAATCTGTGTTCCCCGCAGAGAGACAGATTCATTGCAAGTGGGTCTGTATGACATAAATAGAGGGGCGACTTCCCAGTGTCAGGCTAAATGATCATCTGAGCAGGGAGCACAAGGACTGAATTGGGCACTCTGGCTCTGGTTCCTCTGCATCAGGGTTGAATGTCCCATCGATTAAATGTGCTCCTATTGTCACTGCTAATGAACACTTACCAGCATTCATCTCCAAACACTTACCAAAGGTAGGTGAGTGTCATTCAATCTGTTTTACAAGAAAGATATGAGGAATAGGGAGGTTAAGTGACCTGCCCAAAGTCATAGGGCAAGTCAGTGATAGACATGGGAACAAAGTCCAGATCCCCTGTTCATTGGATTACACTGATTCCCTGGGAAATGTCCCTCTCTCTTCTAGCTGTGGTGCCCTCAGGACAGTGCCTGAACAGCACGTTCATGTGGGGGTATGTGTGTAGGGAAAGGAAGCTTCCACTGCTCTGCCTCTGCCTCAGATTAAGAAAAAGACTTGTTTGGCTTCCTGGGCTGGGTATCAGTAGCCTTTACCATTGCTAAGGGCCAACTGGGGCTGAGGTGTGAGTGTTGGAAGGGACATGGAGTGAGCAACACTGGCGGGTTATTGCACAGCAGTGAGGCCCAAAACTCTCACTGTGCTTTACTAGCAGCACAAAAATACACAGCAGAATCTTCAACTGTCCCCCGACTGATTGTCAGGGAGGCATTCAGTATTTCTGGTCGTGTCATATTATATCTGGGTTTGAAATTTTCTTCTATTTTTGGTGAATTAGTCTCATCTACAGAAGTGGCAACTAACTGCAGCTGCTTTTCTGCACCCTTCTTCTGCTGATACCACAGGACAGTATAGTAGGACTTGTCATTATGTTCACATGGGATTCTTCCCTCGCTCCCACTCTGGATGGCTATAAACTTCTCCTTCTGTGTCACCGTCACCCCGCTGCAAAGACCTAAAAGGAGAATGGAGTGGGCAGGGTGAGTGAGGGCCATGGAGGATGGAACACAACTCACCTGACCCATGTGCGTTTCAGGATGCAGTTCTAAAACTCCTTTCCTGATTTTAAATCCCTATAGACACTGGTCTGGTCACCTCACTGACCTTGTTGGTACTGCTTCCTCCTCACTTCTGTCGATGGCCTAAACCCTGTCTCTTCACACAACATTATCGGAGTCAGTACATAAGCCAACTCCTGTGCAGCTCCTGCTCTCTGGAAACAGCTCCACCCTTTCTCTCCCTGTTTCCTCCACTTGTCTAGCAGAGGATTCCTCCCTTTTTCCCATCACATATGCTTGTCAGTTTGGTACTGGAGTCGTCTCCTGTGAAACTTCCATCCTCTGCAGCAATCACCCTCTGCCCCAGATTCCACTTCTCACCCCAGAGGCTAAAGTAAAGCTGTATCATCCTGGAGTCAAAATATTTATCAGAAACACTTTCCTACCTGCCAGAAGCTGGAAGCCAAGGGAGACACCGAATGGCCTCCACATGGCATCTGCAGAAAAGACAAGCCAGAGTGATCATTTTCATTGAGCAAAGTTCTATGTTCCTTTAGTAGGCGGAGTTCTGTAAAACCACAAAAAGGGAAATAACTGATGATCACGAGGCAGAGCAGATGGTGGAGGTGGAAAAATGGGGTCCAAATATGGATCTGAAGTGTGCTGTTTTTTGGTGTTTCTTTATGGATGAAATTGTAAACCCAGATCTGCACAACCCAGCAATGTAGTGTGGTGGTTAAACATTCTGTTGAAAAGTGTGGCTTAAGTCCCTTTCCCTCTATTCTTCACATCAATTGTTGTAAATACTTTGACATTTGGGTTAGATGATCCCAGGATATGTCAGTTTTCTGCTCATTCCTTGTCCTACCCAAGTCTTGATTTCTTTCTGCCTCTCTAGATTTCACATTTGTAGCATTACTGGCAAAGGACAGCTGTCCTGTTCCATCCCTGTCCTCACTACATTTCAGAGGTGTGTGAGAATTTCCTGGGATAAGAATGCAGCATGTTAGGATATGTCAGAAGGATGGAAGACACTACTGAGACATGGCTGCATTTCATAGAATTCTAGGGTTGGAAGAGACCTCAGGAGGTCATTTAGTCCAATCTCTGCTAAAAGCAGGAAGAACCCCAACTAAATCATCCCAGCCAGGGCTTTGTCAAACCTGGCTTAAAAAAACCTCTAAGGATAGAGATTCCATCACCTTTCTAGGGAACCCATTTCAGTGCTTCCCAGCCCTCCTACTGAAATAGTTTTTCCTGATATCCAACCTAGACCTCCCCCATTGCAACTTGAGACCATTACTTCTTGTTCTGCCATCTGTCACTACTGAGAACAGCCTCTCTCCATCCTCTTTGGAATCCCCCCTTCAGGTAGTTGAAGGCCCCCTCACTCTTCTCTTCTGTAGACTAAATAATCCCAAATCCCTCAGCCTCTCCTCATAGGTCATGTGCTCCAGCTCCCTAATTGTTTTTGTTGTCCAATGCATCCAAATCCTTTCTGTAATGGGGGCCCCAGAATTGGATGCAGTACTCAGATGTGGCCTCGTCAGTGCAGAATAAAGGAGGAACAATCAATTCTCTTGATCTGCTGGCAATGCTCCTTCTAATGCCCCCTAATATGCCCTTAGCCTCCTTGACTACAAGGGCACACTGTTGACTCACATCCAGCTTCTCATCCACTGTAATCCCCAAGTCCCTTTCTGCAGAACTGCTGCTTAGCCAGTCAGTCCCCAGCCTGTACCAATGCTTGGGATTCTTCCGTCCCAAGTGCAGGAATCTGCACTTGTCCATGTTGAACCTGATCAGATTTCATTTCTCCCAATCATTTGTCCAGGTCACTCCAGAGTATCCCTGCCCTCCAGAGTATCTACCCTCCCCCCATCTTAATGTCATCTGCGAACTTGCTGAAGGTGCAGCCCATCCCCTCATCCAGGTCATTAATGAAGATGTTGAACAAAACTGGCCCCAGGCTTGACCCCAGAGTTAATAATCTGCACCTGAAAACTCTCTTGGTTTCAAGTAAGACAAGGACATGCTACCCTCTGACTCTCCTCATCTCTCCTGTGCCCATATGTTCTCCTCCACCCTTGGTAACTTGTTGTATGCTACAGGAGGGGGGGAAGCTATAGACAAGGGCCAGGAAGATTGACTCTGGTTTTGCTCTTCCGGGCTTTGTTTTATTAGCACCATGCTGCCCTCGAGTGGCCATAGCAGGAAAGGCTAATGAAATCAGAAGATGAGGATGTTTATTCCTTTCTCATGGTGTGTAGTGGGTGAATGTTTCCTCTATTCAGAGCCTGTAGAAGATCATTTGGGATATGAATTCCAATGGGTATGAAAACAATCAGTAGTTCTGTGGCACCTTAGAGATTATCAAAATATATAGAATCATGAGAGTTCATGGGTAAAACCCATTTCATCAGATGAGTTGGAATGGAAATAACAGAAATTGTAGGATATGTGTTAATAAGGCTAATTAAGTGGGCTGGTTGTGTCCCATTCATGGTTTTTGATGTGAAAATGCAGAAGATAATGACATTGTAGTGTTGGTGAAGTGGAGGCATAGCGCTCCTTGCTTTCAGCCCTTTGCCTGCAGGATAGTGCCAACCTCCCGCCCAGCCAGGGCAGTTCCTCCCAGCTCCCTACTCCTCCCCCCAGCCAGGGCAGCTCTCCCCAAGCCTCTCTCCCCCAGACAGGATAGCTCTTCCCCGCTACCTCCCTCTGCCCCAGCAGAGCTCAGCCTGAAGAGCAGGGACCCCCCAGCTCCAGTGTCTTTAACAGGGTTTCTTTATTGTAACTGTCACCACTGGATCTAGCCCACAGACACCCTGCAGGGGCCTTCAGGCACGCACCAGCCACTGCTCCAAGCGCCTCTCTGCTCTGCAGGGAGGGGGAGGCTTGGTGTGATCTTCCTGCCCCCAACCCAATCCTCTGCTCTTGTTGGCCAGAAATAACCAGTCAATAGGACCTGTGAGATTGGCCTGGGGGAGGGGAACAGCACAAGCCTCTCCCCCTCTGGGAGCTGAGAGCCAAATGGAGGGAGCAGGCTGCACTTTTAAGCAGTTTGGGGCTGCAGCAGGCAGAGAGTCCAGCCTGCCTTGAGGGTGCTACAGAGCTGCTGTCCAGGAGATGCTTAAGTAAGCGCCTCCCAGCCAGAGTGTGCCACTGGCACCCCTGCCCCTCTTCCACGCCAACTCCCTCCCACCATCCTCTGCACCCCCCTGCCCCAGGTCATAGCTTTCTCAGACCCTGTACCTCTTTCTATATCCCTCCTCCAGTCCAGAGTGCTCTCCTGCTCCCAGACCCTGCACCCCAATTCCCGGACCCAGGTCACAACCCTCCTTCACCCAAACTCCCTCTCAGACCCCATATCATCTCCTGCACCCCAGTCCCTTACCCTATGCGCCCATCTACACCCAACCTCCATCCTAGACCCCACGCCTCCTCCACCAGAAAGTGCTGCCCTTGACCACTTTCCAAAATCTTGGAGTGGACCCTGACCAGTGTTTGCTCTAAGCTGAACAACAGCTTCATGGGTGATTAATCAGCCCCGCCCAGTCAGAGGCTCAGGGTTCCATGCAGGGAGCTGATTGACTGGGCAGTGCTGATTAATCTCCTGTGAAGCTGAGCAGCCCTGCAGCTTAGAGGGAACACTGCTCCCCACCAAAAATGATTGCCCATCCTACCCTAAACAATACAGGCTACAGGAAGCCTCTCACATGCATGCCCCTGACAACTGCAAAATTTGCATTTCCCTGGAATGCAAACAATGCCTTTGTTTTTGAAATGAGGGGTGCTTTGGCATCTCTCTCTCCCATTATTGTCAGCTCGCTCCTAGGTAAAGGGCAAGTTTTTGAATGAGGTGCTGATCGCCATGTAGCACTGTGTGCTCACTGGCTGCACAGAAGTAGCTGGCTGAATCCTGGGTTTCCAGAGCTATGATGTTCATGGAAGAGGTTCTGGTATTGGGTCTAGTGACTGGAAACTTGGAAGCATTGTAGTCCTTCTCATAAGTAGCATTCGATCCATATACACTTAAGGCTATTAACCTTGGACCTTCTGTCTTGAGTTGTTTGTACCAGTACATATAGGTGTAGCTAGTGTCATTCTGGACACAGGTTATTTCCATCCTTTCTCCATGTCTCTGGGGGTGTGTCTAGACTACATGCCTCCTTCGACGGAGGCATGTAGATTAGCCAGATCGGAAGAGGGAAATGAAACCTGGTTTCACGAGGCTTACCTGTGTCGATGAAGAAAGGCTTCTTTGTCGGGGCATCGCGTCCAGACTCTCCCGATCTGCCGACAAACAGCTGATCGGCAGATCGGGGCAGCCATTTAAATTTAAATGAAGCCGCGATTATTTTAATCGCGGCTTCATTTCCCTCTTCCGATCTGGCTAATCTACATGCCTCCGTCGAAGGAGGCATGTAGTCTAGACACACCCTGGGTTGCTGTTCTTGGGAACTGAGAGATGAGGACTCCCAGCCCAGAGCCTATGTGAGAGAAGCAATTAAAAAAAACAAATTAAAGGTGTATACAGTCTTTTAAGTTACATTCTAAATGTCTCTCCCCTCCCTCCTCCTACCAGTGTAGGATTGCTCCTTGCTGGCTTGCGCATATCTCTAGAGAAGTTGTGCTCTGCCTGTGCACCAGCTTGGGGTGGGATTTCTAGGTTCTTACCAGGCACTAGAAGCAGCAGGAATCTCAACATTTTTGCTAGTGAATTTTATTCTTCTCTCTGGTTTATCTTTTGGTTTTTGTGAAGGTGACAGGAAGTGATGAATTGACTGAGCATCTTCTCCCTTCTATGATTTCTCCAATGAAAACCTGGGGAGGGGACGAATTGAAATGATGTATAAATGTTGCTTCAGATGATATGCAAAACGGTTTCCTGAGCACTCAGGTCATAAATATTTCTTCAGCACTTTATACGAGAGATCCAGATGTGCTCTTGGGCAAACCCTAACTCATGTTACTGCTTTCTGCCCCCAGCAATGTAGATGAAGTTATTCTTTCCTTCCATTCCTGATTGACTGCGCCATGCACTGAGTGATTGAAATAATATTAGTGTAGAACCACAACTATCTTATATTTTTGTTTTCCAGAATTTTCTCCTCACAATCTGTGGACTGTTTGGAAATGCAGAGATACCATCTGCATTTTGATTGACTTTGTTTTAAAAGCTACACCCAGTTATTTAGTAAATTAGTTTTCAATTCATTAGTAGTTTTTTAAATATTAATTCCTTGTCACTCAGGCTTTTCTTTGAGTACATTTGAATAAATATTCCCTTCCCATTGAGAGATCTTTCTTTACTTTCCTTGAGAGCTTCCTTCCTGGATCTATAGCTTCCCTTTCTTTCCAGCTCCCCTCCCTGTAGAAATCATCTTCCTTCACTTGCCTACCCACAATGCTGTGCAGATCCAAATCCCATGTGTAACTGCATTTTGGAGATCACTGGATGAACAATTGACTGTCAGCTGTGGAGTTCTCAAAGCTGGGAGACTATATAGGATTTTCAGTGTTTATTAGGCTCTGTCATTGCCTGATATTGATCTTCTAGTTGAGCAAGAATTTCTGAGTTCTCTCAGGAGGAAGTAATGTATTAGAGCAGAGGTCTCCAAACTTTTCAGCCCGAGGGCCGCATTAACTATCAAACAGCAGTTCGGGGGCCGACTACACACTTGAGGTCCAAATAAAAAACAATCAAAACATGGATGTTGTTTTTAATTATTTATTTAATATTATTTTATTCAGTTATTATTTAATAACACATTGATACACTACACATGAACACCTGTATTAGTGTGAATGGTGAAATTGTTTCCTGGATGCCAAAATAGCAGACATTTCTGGCTTTGCGAATCCGTTTCTCCCGGAAGGGGGGGGGGGCTTTTCCCCCTGCTCTCCCCTTCCTCTGCACGCTGTCCTCCCCTCCTGCTTGCCACCGTTCACTCCTTCCCCCCCCCCGGGCGGAAGGGGTCACCTTTTTAAAGTTCCCGCCGGGGTTCACGTTCCCCCGCACGTCGCCGGGCGGGCGTTACCACCACCGCCCATCCTGCCCCTGATTGGCCGGCTGCCCTGTCAGTGGATGTGATATACCTTGACTTGAGCAAAGCTTTTGATACGGTCTCCCATTGAATTCTTGCCCGCTTCTCCTGCCCCGGCGCGGCGTGAGTACACGCCGCACACCCCTGACAGGGCCCCCCCCCCGCGGCAAGAAGGGCCCGTTCGGCGGCGCCCCAGGGACGGTCTCCACGGGCCGGATGAGAGGGCCTCGCGGGCCGCAGTTTGGAGACCCCTGTATTAGAGAGATGTGGAAGTTTTTAATAATTTCTGCATTTCAGAATCTCTGCATGGAATCTTCTGAATTCTGTCAGGAGGAAGTGTACTAGAGAGATGTGGGAGTTTTTCATAATCACATTTCCTAAATTTTTGCCTCTAATCATGAGCATGACTACCTTACTTTGGGCACTTCATAGCATGGCATGCTCCTTGACAACACAGAAGTAGCTAGCTGAATCCAGGGTTCTGAGAAGATCATGCAGGGCCCAGTCCAGTAGCTGTGCTCAGGGGCTATCTAACTCCTCACAAAAAATCCAAACTAGCTAGCATTACTGATCTTTAAACCTGTATTGCAGTGGTTAGCGCATTTGTCTGGGATGTGGGCATCCCATGTTCAATTCCCTCCTCTCTGGCAGAAGGAAATAAACATGGGTATCCAAACTCTCAGTTGTTCGCTCTGACCCAGTGGTGGGAAATGAGCTGGAGGAGGTTCACCAGCTGGCCGCCAGTGATTTATTTACTTGCATGTCCATGAGTATGGCTGTGTCGACATGGGGATGTCAGTGGATGTGATATACCTTGACTTGAGCAAAGCTTTTGATACGGTCTCCCATTGAATTCTTGCCAGCATGTAAGATACATTTATGGATTGGATAAATGGTCTGTGAGGTGGATTGAAAGCTGGCTAGTTTGTTAAGCTCTGCCAGTAGGAATCAATGGCTCAATGTCAGGTTGGTGGTCAGTTTCAAGTGGAATGTACTGAAGGTCAGTTCTGGTGATGGTTTTGTTCAACATCTTTATTAATGACCTGGATAAGGGGATGGATTTCACCCATAGCAAGTTTGTGGATAATGCCAAGCTGGGGGTGAGGTCGATATGTTGGGGGGCAGAGACAGGGTCCAGAGTGACCTAGACAAAATGAAGGATTGGGCCAAATGAAGTCTGATGAGGTTCAACAAGAACACGTTCCCTCAGCACCCTTGGATGCATTAGATCCACCTCCATGGATTTGTGTACATCAAGCTTTTCTAAATAGCTGTTTATACCTATTCTTTGTTCACTGATGGCTGCCTCCTTCCCACCCTGTGTTGCCTAGCCCAGAGTCTGGGAGCTGATCTTGTCTGTGAAGACAGAGGCAAAAAAAGCATTGAGTACTTCAGCTTTTCCCACATCATCTGTCACTAAGTTATCTCTCCCATCCAGTAAGGGCCTCACACCCTCTCTGATCACCCTCTTATTGCTAACATGCCTGTAGAAACTTTTCTTTTTATCTTTCACATCCCTTGCTAGCTACGCTTCCAAGTGTGCTTTGGCCTTCCTGATTACACCCCTGCATGCTTGAACAATATATATACTCCTCCCTGGTCATCTATCCAAGTTTCCACTTGTAATCTTCCTTTTTGTGTTTAAGCTCACCAAGGATTTCACTGCTAACCCAACTTGGTCACCTGCCATATTTGCCTTTCTTACTGCACATTGGGATGGTTTGTTCCTGCACCTTCAATAAAGCTTCTCTAAAATACTGCCAGCTCTCCTGGACTCTTCCCCCCTCCTGTTAGTATCACATTCTAAATGTCCTCCCCCTCCAGCCCCAGCCAGTGTAGGATTGCTCCCTATAGCATTGTCTCCATGGGGTTATCCTGAGCCAATAACCACCTGGGGATTATCCTGAGCCAACAACCACCTGCTATCATCCCATGGTAGTTAGATACTAACTCAGGAGAGTTGACAGCTGCATCAACAAACACTTTCATCTCTGGGTGGCCAATGTCCTTGCACAAATCAGCTCTCCTCTCAGGCAGGGATGTTGGTTTGTTATTATAATGTTCTAAATTCATTTAAGCACATGATGAGAGTCAAGTAACACACTAACAAAGATTTTTAAAAATGGTCACAAAGTTAAACCTCCCAAATCCATACTTATGCACTTAGATTAGTGAACTGTTTTCAAAAGTGCAGCAGCTCCTATTGATATCAATGGGACTACTCACAAAAAAAGTTATTAAGGTAGTAACACTGGGCCCTAAGCAATATGTTTCAAGAATACACTGCAACAGGGAGTTTTACAAGCTAATTATTTAAAACTAACTTTTATCAATTTAAAAGGAAATACCTTTCGTTTCCCTTCTAGCTATATGGTAGACCTGATGACCCTTCCCTACTCCTTTTTAATTTATCACTAGCGGATCTCTGCCTCATGCCTGCAGTGCAACAGTCTCAGAGGTGGCAGAGATGTGAGGATGTGGCGGCAAGGTGAGGCAGGCACGTGGGCAGCATGGGGGAGGGGAGGGTGTGGGAAGACTCAGGGGACACTGGCTTGGGGGGCTGAAGGAGGAACAGGCGGAGCATGGCGTGAAGGGACTCTTGCAGCACCTCCCACTTCTCTTTGTCCCAGGGCCTGAGGTGTGCGCAGAGAAGTCATTTTGCCACGGCAGCAGCTGCTCAATGGTCTGTGAGGCATTCCCTCCCTCCCCCCCCGCCATACTCTGATGCCCACACTGCCCCCACTTGCTAGACAGGCTGCCCCTGGGATGCCTCCTCAGCAAGTGGTTGGCAGGTGCGGCAGGGACCTTGTGGGGGCAGTGGTATCATTCAGACCTGTGCCTGCTAGGGTAGGCGGCTCACGGGGCAGGGTCCTGCACCCTAGGGGTGACCTGTCCTACACCCTGGGGGTGACCTGTCCTACAGGTGGAGGGGCGGGAGCAGCAGAGGTTGGCGGGGGGCAGCACCTGCAGCACAATGACTTCTCCGAGTGGCATATTGGGCCCAGGGACATATAGAAGTGGGAGATGCTGTGAGTGGTGGCACTGGAAGTAAGTCCCTGCCCGCCATGCTCTGCTCATCCCTACCTCGGCTCCCCAAGCTGGTGCCCCCGCAGGTCTTCCTGTGCCCACCCCACCTATCCACCACATCCTCACATCCTGCTCTGTTGTGGGGGGTGGGAGAGGAGCAAATGGTAGCCACCAGCCCAGCTTATCATATTGTACCTTTCCAGTGTATTCTCAAATGTTCTCTATAACAGACAGTGTGATGGACACTTTTATACTTTTTATAATAGTATATATATTATTATTGGGAGTTCCATATTTTATTGGAATATTGATTTTCTATAGAACATTCCCCCAAAAATTTAAAAATCCAAGCTGAGACACAGTTCTTGGCTGGATTAATAAATCCAGGAAAATCCGTAAGTGGACAGTTGTCTCCCACATGAAATTATGAAAGCTCCATAATTTGGTTCATTTACCACTAGAAGTGGGAAAATAACAACAACCACAGGGATAGTAAATTAGAGCTGCACACCCCTCAGGAATGGAGATTATTCCTAACAGAAAAACTCACAATTCTGCTCAAACTGTTACATCTCTTTCAAATGTTCACAGTTAAACATTCACTTAATACAGAATTAAAACTTTACTATGTAGAAGAAAAATGCTGCTTTTAACCATCTTAATTTAGATGAATCAAATACAAAGTTACTTTATCCCATCCTCTTATTAAAGCTTTGCCTTTATTTTAGTTGTTTACATTTAACGCAGTCCTATATAATATTTTCTTTTTTTTTTTAGTCTCTGCCACCTAATTGTGCACTTCCAGTTCCAAATAAGGTGTGTGGTTGACCAGCCAGTTTGTAACTCTGGTGTTCATAACTCTGATGTTCTAATGGATACAAATAAATCTGTATTGGCCAGGATAACTACATGGTCAAGAGACAACCTAATAATAGATCATCTCCAATTCCAATTTATAGGACCTTAAACCCTACATAGAGAACTCTTAACTTCTGGAAAGAAAAGGCACATTCCAGAAAGGCATGATTACTGACAGATGACTCTCAAAAGGCTTTGAGGTTTGTTGTGCACTAACAAAACCTGGAATAAAATCAAAGAAAAACTGACCTAAGTTCTCATTTCATTTTTAAACTGAAAGCTATCTCCTGTAATCATTTAAAAAATACCTCTGCAAATGAGGAAAAGTTCATCATTAACTCTGGAGTTTGGGGAGATGTGGGATTTTTTCTACCTGTGCCTGATAAACACCTAAATGTATACTTTCAAACTTTCCATTGTGTACTTTCCTTTGGTGAAATCCTTGGGCTGGAGATAAGGCCCATTCAGGAGGATAAAACCCCAGAAATTATATCTTCTAGTCTACAAAGCTGTATTAAATCCATAGGAAGACCATGAAATACATCCTGGTAGTAGCTTTTCTGGGAGCAGCTGGTAAGTTCATTTTTACTGTTTGTTACAGTGAAGTTTATATGAGCCAGGTTGTATACTACTGGCTACGTCTATATTGGTGCGTTCTCACACAAAAACTCTTTTGAGGAAGAGTTCTTCTGCAAAAACTCTTCCAGAAGAGAGCATCTACATTGGCATGTACTTTTGCACAAGAGCATCCATGCCAGTGTAGACGCTCTCTTGTGCAAGAAATCTTTGATGGCCATTTTAATCATAGGCCTTTCTTGCTCAAGAAATTCATGTTGCCTGTCTACATTGGCCTCTTGCGCAAGAACAGTTGTGCAAAAGGGCTTATTCCTGAGTGGGAGCATCAGAGTTCTGGCGCAAGAAGCCCTAATTTCATACATTAGAACGTCAGTTTACTTGCGCAAGATCACGTGGCCAGTGTAGACAGGCAGCAAGTTTTTGAGCAAGGGTGTCCACTTTTGCATGAGATCGTGCCAGTGTAGATACAGCCCTGGAGAGTGAAGCCCTTTTTTATCCCCAAAATTGTCAAGACTGTCAGCCACAGGCTAATTATCACAGAGTTTGAAGGCTACGTCTACACTGGCAGCTTCTTGCACAAGAACTGTTTTGTGGAAGAGTTCTTGCGCAAAAAGTCTTCCACAAGAGCGTGTCTTCACTGACATGTGCTTTTGCACAAGAGCATCCATGGCTATGTGGATGCTCTCTTGAGCAAGAAAGCTCTGGTGGCCATGTTAGCCATAGGGGTTTCTTGCGCAAGAAATTAATGTTTCCTGTCTACACTGCCCTCTTGCGCAAGAGCTCTTGTGCAAGAGGGCTTATTGCTCGTGGGGAGAAGAATAACTCTTCTGGAAGAAGCCCTGTTTTCCGATGCTATACTGTAAATTTACTTGTGCAAGAATGTTTGTGCAGTGTAGACACCCGGCAAGTTTTTGCGCAAGAACAGCTGTTTTTGCTCAAGAAGCCACCAGTGTAGACGTAGCCTGATTGTAATATGGACAAATAGGCACTAGAAGCTGGGTTAAGTGAGCCCCAGAGCTGGATTTCATAAAACAACCAACAAAGAGCCACCAGCTGTGGAGACCTTTTGACCACCATCAGCTCAGGCTTGGCTCCCAGTTTCCTACAAGTGAGCGGCTTTGTATCCTAATTGTCTGTCCTTTCATTCAGGTTGGCTCCATGGTCCTCATCATGCATATTAATTACTATCTTCCTTTTTCACGCAGTTGCCTTTCCCCTTGATGATGATGATGACAAGATAGTGGGAGGCTACACCTGTTCAAAGAACTCGTTGCCCTACCAGGTGTCCCTGAATGCTGGATACCATTTCTGTGGAGGTGCCCTCATTAACAGCAGATGGGTTGTCTCAGCTGCTCACTGCTACAAATCGTGAGTAGAAAATATTTGTGCCGTTAAATTACTGCTTCCCCTCTGGCCCTATCACCCTTGTAGTGTCAGATCTGGTTAACTAAGCAAGGGTCAGTCCACCTCAGGTGGGAGATTGTCAAAGAATGCTCCAGTCCTTCAAGCAATGGAGTTGGTATTTCAGGAGAGGCTCTGGTTTCTGTGTCAGTACTGACTGCAGTGCACCAGCAGCCTGGCATTAGAAGAGGGTGCTGTGCTGCATGAGGTGACGATTCAGTATTGGGTGACATTTTTTCTGAATTAGAACTGAATCAAATGCCCTAGCATGAGTCATCTGTCCTGGTGACCGTCAGTGGGTATGTCTACACTTTGAGCTGGAGGCATGATACCCAGCTCAGAGACACACACACTGAAAATAGAATGTCACTGTGGTGATGCAAATGATGGGAAGGGCTTGCCAGCTCAAGCACTTTCCCACCCAACCCTATAGGCACATACTCATGGCTGCTAATCCCTCTTGCCACTGTGATTTTTAGCATGCTTGATTAATTAAAGCTAGCACAGAAATGTCTCCCTGAGCTTGGAATTGCCCTTCCAGCTTCTAGTGTAGGCATGTCCTATAATGGTCTAGTATTTTCTGGAAGTCTCTTGATTGCTTTAAGGGAGTTAATTGGCTTTGTGGGAGTTCAATCGTGAACTAAAATTGCAGAAAGCAGAATGATGGACTAACAAAGAATGATTGAAGATCCTTTGCCAGGTGACAGTGCAGTGGTCATGCAGGGATTATGTGTCACCTTTTCTGAAAACTCACCTACCGTCTTGTTAGAGTATCTTTCGTTCACTGGGAAATATGGGAACAGGGATTTGATGAGGACACCAGGGTTTTCCTAAACTATTGCTGTAAATCACCTAGAGATGGTTGATTGGTACCGTGCCAGGTTGTCAGACATCTCCATTGTGGCGTAGCTCCTCAAATAGATCAGTACCCACTGCTTCTTCAGTGCTGCCTTGTAGGGCCATCATTGGGAACCCATTGAAGAGGAGTAAGTAGGCATCCTCAGTGTACTGTATCCTTCAAAGTATAACCTTCTCATCACATGGGTACCTCTTCCCCCAGGAAGAACATTACATTTCAATTCTACAGCACCACCACCTGAGGAACTCAGAGCCTTTGAGTTAAGCCTCAGAACTCCCTTGTGAGTTAGGAATTACTACCCCCTTGTTAGAACTAAAAGTAAAGCGTGGGGAGAGATGTGTAGACATGGTAAAAAAATTACAAATGTTGATAATTTTCAAAGAAAATTCAGTGCTCCAGGACTGCCCTGCACAGTTGGATTGCAGATGAGTCCAAATCCTGGCATGTGAACGCCAAACCAGAGAGCTTTCCACTGAATGGAGCAACTGAGACTTAGTGCTGGTGCTGATGACAGCTGTAGTGGTGGCAATAGCCACAGTGATGGCGTAGGTTGTTGTGGTGGTGATGATGATGATGGATAATGATGGTGACAGTGCTGGTAAGGATGCTGTTATTCCTTCCTCCTTTCCAGCTCTATACAAGTGAGGCTTGGAGAACACAACATAGAAGTCAGAGAAGGCACCGAACAGTTCATTAACTCAGTCAAAGTCATCCGTCACGAGAAGTACAACTCCCGGCTCCTGGACAATGACATCATGCTCATCAAGCTGGCCAGTGAAGCCACCCTCAACTCCTACGTCAACACAATTGCCCTGCCAACCGGCTGTGTGGCCACTGGCACCCCGTGCCTGATCTCTGGCTGGGGCAACACTCTCAGCAGTGGCAGTGAGTGCTCTGTGGGAGTGTAGAGCTTCTCGGGGATCCTGGAGACCTTTATTGGCCTGGTAATAGGCCCCATAGAGGAGAATATGGGGAGGGGCGAGCACCTGTGGGGGAGGCAGTTTGAAGAGAGAATCCATCTGGGATGTCATGGCTCAAAGGGAAGAGCCTGTGGGAGCAGGCAACCTTTATCTAATTTAAATATGCTCTCTTCTAATATCCTTGATTGACTCTTGTTATCATTGGCATGGAGCTGGCTGAATCACTAAATATGTTCCTCTGTGAGTTCCAGGAAGAAACCCTCTATCACCCTTACTTGGGACATTCTGTGGGGCAGATCCTGACAGGTGCTGAGGAACCCACAGCCCCCCTGAGACCAATGCCCTCAAAGGCTTCCCCACAGCTCTCAAGATGGAGTTCAATATTTTGATTGCACATTCAAGATTATTACGTTATAACTACATTTTTACAATATAACTCTTGCCCTAGCCCAGGCATCAGAAAGCGAGATAGACAGAATGAGCCAAATCCACTTGGGGTCTGGCTACTGATCCATAGGCTACACTATAACCCATTACTGCAGTGCAGAAGCTGACTGGGAGCAATTCAATTAGTATTTTCCATTCACTGGGTTCCTCTGATTTATAATAATTTCTTAGTTCAATTGGCTGCCCATTTTCTGGAATTCAGTGTTTAATCTGTGCAGAGAGCTGGCTGAATAAACTTTCTAGTTACCTATTCTGATACCTCTGGAGTAAGGAGGTCCCTGTATGATGATAGCCATCCTGGGGGAGAGCTGGTTGCTGCTAGAGAAAAGTCTAGGGGGATAAAAATGCCGCTTAGAGACACTATTCCAGTTACTGAAAGGGTAGCTGTTATTTCACTGTGAATTCAAGGATTTTCATTATTAATTTGTTTTTCTTTTCTTGTAGCTAACTATCCTGACCTCCTGCAGTGCCTGAAAGCTCCTGTCCTGTCTTCCAGCCAATGTAGCAATGCCTATCCAGGACAAATCACTGGCAACATGATCTGTATCGGATACCTGGAAGGGGGCAAAGATTCCTGTCAGGTAAAACAGTTCACCCCACATTTATCACCTGTTGTCTACCCTTCACCCCCACTCTATCCTCAGCAAATAAGGCATTATACATGGTTAGTTGTTTCCTCAAGTACTGAACTCTGGTTTGTTGCTGACCTTTGGTTGATTTCCTAGTAGGAAACTTGTCCTTACCTCATGACATACCATTTTTAGCAGTGCTTCTAGGGAGTTTCATTGGAGGCCAAGGAGTGACTTTTATTTGGTTAGTCATGGATTTTAAATGCCTCCATTTTTTATGCCAGACTTGACACAATTTATTCTTGGATATTAGAGGTGGTGATCACCTGCTGCTCCAGTTCAAGCCTTTAAACCAGGGGTGGGGAACTAGGGATGTAGGCAAGTACTCAACTATCCGACAAATATAACCTTATTGGATAGTCTAGTGGAATACTCGACTACTCGCTTCCCCTTCACTTGCTGCCTCTGTATGAGGCAAGAAGAGGGGAGGAACAGAGCCACTGCTACTCCCTACAGAGCTGGAGCACACAAAATCTACTACACTGAGCCCCCTAGGTGCTGACATGTGGGGGAATGTGGGGAGTGTCTGTTTCTCAGTTGGGGCACCATATTAGTGGGGGGGTTGGGTTTTTTTCTGATTTTTCTGTGGGTCAGTGGGCCCCAACCCAAAAAAGATTCCCTATCCCTGCTTTAAAAGATTCAGGGACTAGTGTATATTAAAATCAGTATCGAGATGTCTTGAGGTGAGTGCCCAAAATGGACACATACAAGATCCATAGTCACTTCAGAAAACTTGGCTCTGCAGGTTTTTCTCATGGGCACATCATGTACGCTCAAGCCTCTCAGGAACATGAATGGGTTGATCCTCACAATTCATAAGTACTGGTAGGACATTGAAGCAAATTAGAAGCCCAGTTTTCAGCTTGACTTCTCTTGGTGTCAATAGCAATTTGCAAATCAGTTTGTGGATGAATTGAAAAGTTTCTGGCAGAACTAAGAGTCTCACTTCTAAATCCAGCCAAGTACTTGGAACCCACAAGTTGTTCTTTGTCTTTTAGCTACAAAAAGCAAACTCCTGTTTGGCACGTAGGCATAGTGTCTCCAGGCCGCACATGTTTGCATGAGCCTCATTCCATGAGGAATACCAGCTAATTCGATGTAGAGCTTTAAATCAGAATCCCGTTTCACTGCCGCATGTAGACGTGAGCAGTTATTTTGGGCTAGTCAATTTCTAAAATGGCAGCCGGCCGGGAACATGCAAATGAAGCACGGGATATTTAAATCCCAGGCTTCATTTGCAATTTTGGTCGCTCTCATTAGCCTCCCTAGATCGAACTAGGGGGCTAGTGTAGACGTACCCTAACAGATTTATTAGAGCATAAGCTTTCATGGGCAAAGACCCATGTATGACATGCATCTGATGAAGTTGGTCTTTCCCCATGAAAGCTTATGCTCCAATAAATCTGTTAGTCTATAGGACTTCCTGTTGTTTTTGAAAAAGTACTTAGGATCCCAGCTGCTTTGTCAGGAAGGCAGAATCCCCTCTTGATTGTAATGCCTAATAAATATCATTTCACAATTTTTGTTGCAGGGAGATTCTGGTGGCCCAGTAGTCTGCAATGGCCAGCTCCAAGGGATTGTCTCCTGGGGAATTGGTTGTGCACAGAAAGGCTACCCTGGGGTCTACACTAAAGTGTGCAACTACGTCTCTTGGATCAAAAATACCATCGCTGCCAACTGAGATACTCTCATTCCATTTTACCAGTGCTATCTTCCGCACTCCGCTTCCTCAGCCATGTATTAGACTTTCCAACTCTATGGAATAAATAGAGTTTGATGCAACATTGTGTCTATGTTGATGTTCTTTGGCTCTTTCTCTGCTTGGATACATGGCTTTACAATCTTTATCTCTAAGATTTACTCAGCCAGTTTAACAGTACTCAATCAGCCTGATGCCCCACAACTATTTAAGAGAACAGCTAAAGAAAAGTCTTAGAAGGGTGGATGAGTTAATCTGTAACTGAAAAACTTAAAAAACAACGAATGGTCCTGCAGCACCTTAGAGACTAACAAAAAATGTAGATAGCTTTCTGGGCACAACCTGCTTGAAAAGACTTTATCCAAGTGAAAATAGAGTGGGAATCATACAGTGGTAAAAGTGACCATTCCAAGTTGGAATATGTCCAGCTCTCCAGGGCTAATTCCCATCTTGCTATGAAAGGTGCAGTGGGATTGTCTAGAAGTCTCAATGCTCAGCACTTTGGTTTAACACCTTATGTGAAAGTAGTGGCCCCTACAGCACTGCACTTAATAGTATTCTGCTGCGAGAATATGGGGTCAGTACTGACTCTGAGGCAAGAATGTCCCCTACTGACTCCCTGAGCACAGTGTGCCTATCACTATATTGGAGCACTGGGGCTGGTGTAGAGTGTGAGGGAAAAGTGCCATTGCTTGAGTGTTCAATGCTAACACCACCATGGCCATCCAACGTGTGAAATGATGAAAGGAGAAGTCACAATGGTAGTCTGGCAGTGGTGCTTAACAATGGCATGAGAAAAAAAGCCTGACATGTGAGCAACAAAACTTCCCATGGTGGCTGCTGGATCACTTGCCTGCTGGAGGCTGAAACTTATACAGCTTCCCCACTCAGCTGCAAGCCTCAGAATGGGTGGTTTTCCACAGTGTCTGCCTCAGTCTTAACCCAGTTGCTTCAACCTGAGTGATTATAGGCAGGATTTTCCCAGTTGTCAGTGGAATGCTGAATTTCTTGAGGCTCTGCTTGACATTATTGCTGTATCAGAGCTTTGGCCTTCCTCTGTGTGGTTCTTAAGTTCCTGGAAAAATCATGGAAGGGATTCTTAAGGAATCCATTTTCAGGCACTTGGAAGAGGGGAAGGTGATTAGGAATAGTCAGCATGGTTTCACAAAGGTCAAGTCGTGCCTGACCAATCTGATTAGCTTCTATGATGAGGTAACTGGCTCTGTGGATATGGGGAAGTCAGTGGATGTGATATACCTTGACTTTAGCAAGGCTTTTGATACAGTCTCCCACAATATTCTTGCCAGCAAGTTAAGGGAATGTAGATTGGATAAATGGACGGTAAGATGGATAGAAAGATGGCTAGAAGGCCGGGCCCAGCGGGTAGTGATCAACAGCTCGATGTCAGGATGGTGGTCAGTTTCTAGTGGACTGCTCCAAGATTCGGTTCTAATCATTTTGGTTGCCCTCCATTGGATCCTTTCCAATGCATCCACATCCTTTTTGTAGTGGGGGCCCAGAACTGGACACGGTACTCCAGATGTAGTCTCACAAGAGCTGAATAAAGGGGAATGATGACATCTCTGGATCTGCTGGCAATGTTCCTCCTAATGCAACCTAATATGCCATTAGACTTCTTGGCTACAAGGGCACACTGGCATGTCCCCACATATCCTGCTGACTCATAGAATCACAGAATAGAATCATAGAGCTGGAAGAGACCTCAGGAAGAGACCAAGGCAGGACTATTCCCAACTAAATCAACCCAACCAGGGCTGGGGATAGAGATTCCAGCACCTCCCTAGGTAACCCATTCCAGTTCTTCACCAACATCCTAGTTAAATAGTTTTTCCTAATATCCAATCTAGGCCTCCGCCACTGTGACGTGAGACCATTGCTCCTTGTTCTGCCATCTGTCACTACTGAAAACAGCCTCTCTCCATCCTCTTTGGAACCTCCCTTCAGGAAGTTGAAGGCTGCTATCAAATCCCCCCTCACTCTTGTCTTTTGCAGACTAAACAAACCCAAATCCCTCAGTCTCTCCTTATTGGTCATGTGCTCCAGCCCCTGAATCATTTTTGTCGCCCTCCTCTAGACCCTCCCCAATGCGTCCACATACTTTCTATAGTGGAGGAACCAGAACTGAACACAATACTACAGATGTGGCCTCACCAGTGCTGAATAAAGGGGAATAATCACTTCCCTGGATCTGCTGGCAATGCTCCTCCTAATGCACCCTAATATGCCATTAGCCTTTTTCGCTACAAGGGCATAATGTTGACTCATATCCAGCTTCTCATCCACTGTAATCCCCAGGTCCTTTTCTGCAGAACTGCTACTTAGCCAATCGGTCTCCAGCCTGTAGTAATGCTTGGGATTCTTCCGTCCCAAGTGCAGGACTTTGCACTTGTCCTTGTTGAACCTCATCAGATTTCTTGTGGCCCAATCCTCTAATCTCCTCAGGTCATTCTGGACCCTATAACTGCCCTCCAGTCTATCTACCTGTCCCCCTAGCTTAGTGCCATCTGCAAACTTGCTGAAGGTGTAAACCATCCCCTCATCCAGGTCATTAATAAAGATGAACAAAACCAGTCCTTGAACCGATCCTTGGGAAACTCTGCTATAAACCCACCGCCAACCTGACCACAAGCCATTGATCACTACCCGTTGGGCCCGACAGTCTAGCCAGGTTTATACAGTATCCATCTTACAGTCCATTTATCCAATGCATATTCCCTTAACTAGCTGGCAAGAATATTGTGGGAGACCGTATCAAAAGCTTTTCAGGAAGTCAAGATATATCACATCCACTGACTTTCCCATATCCACAGAACCAGTTACCTCGTCAGAGAAGCTAATCAGATTGGTAACACACGACTTGTCCTTCATGAATCCATGTTGACTATTCCTGATCACTTTCCCTTCTTCCAAGTGCTTCAAAATGGATTCCTTGAGGATCCTCTCCATGATTTTTCTGGTGGACTGAGGTGAGACTGACTGTCTGTAGTTCCCTGGATTGTTCTTTTCCCCTTTTTTAAAGATGGGCACTACATTTGCCTTTTTCCAATCATCTAGGATCTCACCCAATCTCCATGACTTTTCAAAGATAATGGCCAAAGGCTCTGCAATGACATCAGCCAACTCCCTCAGTTCCTTTAGATGCATTGAATCTAGGCCCATGGATTTGTGTATGTTTAGCTTTTCTAAATAGTTCCTAACTTGTTCTTTCAAGAGATTGTTAGCTAGGTAATCCTAGCTGGGCCCTGCGGATTCAGTTTGGGGCAACAATGGGGTGTCTGCTGACCCCTCTTCACTTGTCCTTGAAAAGAAATCTGCGTTGGTGTGGCTTTTCCTGATGAAAAGCAAAAGGCTGTAGTGATAAATACCAACACATGATCTGTGCATTCAAATCTTTCATGGCATGGAGCCATCTCAGGGGGGCATGGTCCCTAGCAGATAATATCTTAGGGACTCTACAGCCCATTTCACCACAAGGGTCTCCTGCTCTATTGTGGAGTATCAGGTCTCCTGCGGGAATAGCTTGTGGCTAAGATACAGAATCGGGTGCTAAAACTGCCCTCAGCCCTACTCGGGAGGCATCCGTCTGCAAAATAAATGGTTTATCAAAGTCCAGCTGGGTGAGCACTGGTTCTCGGGCTAACTGCCCCTTCAAGGTCTGAAAGGCGGCTTCACGCTCTGGGGTCCACTCGATGCGGCGTACCTGAGGATTCTTTGTGAGATCTGTGAGAGGTGCTGCAACAGTCGCGAAGTTTGGAATAAAGTGATGATAGTATCCCACCATCCCCAGGAATTGTCGCACCTGCCTCTTCGTGGAGAGCAAGGGTCAGAGCTGCCCCCTCCCGACTGTATAGCCCAGGTAGCTCACTTCCTGACGTTCCTAGTGGCACTTTACTGGGTTGGCTGTGAGTCCAGCCTTTGCTAGCGCTTGCAATACCTGTGCCAGATATTGAAGGTGTTCCATCCAACTATGGCTATACACCACAATATCATCGATATATGCTGCCATGTAATTGTTATATGGACTTAGGACTTTGTTCATAGGCTGCTGGAGGGTGGCTGCCACTCCGTGAACGCCAAAGGGCATCGTTGTAAATTGGAAGAGTCCAAAAGGTGTCGGGAAGGCCATATTTTCTCTTGATGCCAGTGTCAGAGGGATTTGCCAGTAGCCTTTGGTTAAATCAAGGGTGGATATAATTCTAGTGTGACCTAATCTTTCTAACAACTCATCCACTCGAGGCATTGGGAAAGCATCAATGCGGGAGATGGCGTTCACTTTTCTGAAATCCATGCAGAACTTGACTGACCCATCCGTCTTCGGTACCAGGACTATAAGGCTCCTCCAATTGTTTTGGGATTCCTCAACCACCCCCAGAGTTAACATTTGGTCCAGTTCTTTCCAGACCATGTCCCAGTTTCCTGGGGAGCAGATGATGGTAGTCCTGCACCTTCTGTCCTGGGGGGATGGCGATGTGGTGGCACATTAAGCTTGTCTTGCCGGGCTTAGATGACAGGACCTGGGGAAAGCTGTCCAGCAGCCGGCGAAGTTGCTCCTGCTATTCTGGACTGAGATCGGTGCTGATGTTGAAGTGCGCCGGTGCTGGGTCTTCTTCGCCTGCTGGCCCTAGCTCTAGCTCCATAGGGTACGAGGTAATCATCAGGGCCTCCTGGTCCTCCCACCCCTTGAGAAGATTCACATGGTACACCCGCACCTCTTTCCTCCTTCCGGGCAGTCGTACTTCATAATTCACCGGGCCCACCTGTCTCACCACCTCAAATGGTCTTTGCCATTTGGCTAGAACCTTAAATTCCAAGGAAGGGAGCAACAGTAGCAGCCGGTCTCCTGGCTGGAAGGTTCAGGTCCGGGTCCCTCGGTTGTAATGAGCCCTCTGGACCTCTTGGGCTTGGCGTAGATGCTCTTGCGCCAGGCATTCCAACTCACAGCTGTAGGATATACTGCACAGCGCCTCGGGCCATAGGCTCTTGCTCCTCCCAGGTATCACAAACGAGGTCAAGAATCCCCCGGGGCTGTCATCCATACAGAAGCTCGAAGAGCGAGAATCCTGTGGAGGCCTGAGGCACCTCCCACACCACAAACATCAATGCTGGCAGCATCTTATCCCAGTGACGGGCGTCCTCCTCCACAAACTTGTGTAGCATCACCTTCAAGGTGTGGTTGAAGCATTCCACCAGCCTATCTGTCTGCGAGTGGTAGACCGAGGTCCTGAGGGCATGGATATTCAGCAGCCGTCACAGCTCAGCCATGTGTCGGAACATCAAATTCATCCCCTGGTCTGTGAGAATCTCCCGAGATACTTCTCTGCAATGATGCGGGCGGTAGCGTCTGCAATGGAACCCCCTCTGGGTACCACATGGTGTAGTCTACCACCACTAAAATATATTTGTGCCCCATCTGGCTCCTTTCTAGTGGGACCACCAAGTCCAGGCCAATCTGCTCAAATGGAGTTCCCAGGATGGGTAGTGGCACCAGGAGTGCCCGGGGGACATTTGTGGTACTAGTTTTCTGGCACTTGGGGCATGATGCACAGTATTCCCGTACCTTGTGATGGATTCCTGGCTATTCCTGGGTGCCTGTAGCTTTAAAAACTGGCAGAAACTGGGAACTGTAGAATTGTTATTAGTGTGGACGGAGTGTCCACCGGGGCACCTGTGTTATTTACTGGAGGCATCTTTTTTCAAAAAACCTCCCTCTTCCACATCCACACATGCCTTTTCCTGAAAAAGGCTTTTTTCTCATAGAAAGAAGTTTTCCACTGTCAGAAAAACCCCTCCATTCTTTCAACTTTCTGTTGAAAGAATGCAATGGCAGTGTTATCGCAGGTATGGTTTTTCCAGAGAAACGTTGCAGTGAAAAGACACCCAGAAAGTATAGAAGTCCAGCAAGATGATAGCCAAGATGATTAGCATAGATCAACTGCAGCTTCTAGTTGGAACAACCCTCCAAGCTGAAAAAAGTACCCATCATATCAGTTCTGCAACTGTGCCTTTTTGGGATGGGTATAGTTCCTACAGTGTGAATACCATTGGACAATGGAATTCAGGATTCACTTTTCTGGGACATCATGAAACCTTGGTGAGTGTATTTTGTGTGTACAGGCAATTTTCCTGTCTATCTTCCAAGGCACATATATCCTGTAACAACTCAGGGAACCTGCCAGAAGCTCTTTACATAGGTCAGTGTTGACTATATGTGAGTGATGGAGTACTGTCAGGAAGGTGAGTTGGGGTTTGGCATCCAGCGTCCCCTTTACTCTGGGGCTGGGGGGATCTCTTGCTATTTCCAGACTTTCGTGATCCCCTCAGTGATGAGGTGTCACTCGTCAGTAACCTGCAGGAACTCAATCGCAAGTTCAGCACCAGTTGGCTCATGCAAAACATGTGGGTGTTGGGAGGAAAGTGGACTGTGTCTCACTGGTGAGGGCCACGTGAAAGATGCAAGCTGGTTCCCACTCTCTGGTGCATCCTGTTTACAAATACTCAGCACAACTGATAACTGCCAGACATCGGGCACCTGCGACTGTGTGTGAGAGTGACGGAGATGTGGCTGGGAGCAGAAAGTCTGAGGTTTGCTCTAACTGACCCATTTTCTTTGTTGAAGCAAATTCCAGGTGTCAGAGTGTGCTGATGAGGGTGAGACTCAGATTAGGGCTTAGGGAAGGTCTTGCCATTCAGGCTACGTCTCAGCTACAACTCTCTGTTGGCAGAGCAGCAGCAGATATAGGGCAGGGCAAGTGTGGCGGCTGCCTCAGGCCCCGCACTTCAAGAGGCCCCACGCATGCGCCATGGTGCATGCACTGTGTCAAAGGGGGGGCCCCGCAAAATTGTGCTGCCCTGGGCCCCGTGAAACCCTCATCCGCCCTTGCGGCAGAGGGATGTAAATTAAGATGTTCTGAAAGTGCAAATGAAGCAGTC
Organism: Pelodiscus sinensis; assembly: GCF_052426305.1. NCBI lineage: Eukaryota > Metazoa > Chordata > Testudines > Trionychidae > Pelodiscus > Pelodiscus sinensis. The sequence continues at coordinate 141,188,300 of NC_143052.1, read as the reverse complement.
ATTTCAATATCCCACTCTTCATTTGCATAATCACGCCATGGCACTGTTTCAAACAAGCGCCATTTGAAAAGTGAAATCGCGGGTTAGATACAATTCTTTCAAAAACAGGGCACTTTTTCGAAAGATCCTGTACTCCTAAAAAAAATGAGGAGTACACGATCTTTCAAAATGTCTAATTTACATCCCTCTGCCGACAGAGGGGTGTAGTTTAGACATAGTCTCATAGTAAAGCTGCAGGGTTGCTACAAAGTGGGAAAAGCTTCAGGGGGGAGGCAAGTTAGTCTGTAACTGGAACAAAAACAAACAGTCCTGCAATACCTTAGAGCCTCACAAAACATGTTGATGGGATCGTGAGCTTTCGTGGGCACAACCCACTTCTTCAGATGACTGGAGTGGGAGATAGGACTGCCAGATTGTGTGTGCGCACGCGCGCACACACACACACACTTTGGCTTGGGAGGCAGCACTCTTAGGGTATGTCTACGCTACATGGCTCCGTCGACAGAGCCACGTAGATGAGGGTTATAGACGTAGCAAAATGAAGCGGCGATTTAAATAATCGCCGCTTCATTTACATCAAAATGACTGCTGCACTGTGCCGATCAGCTGTTTGTCAGCACAGCACGGGAGTCTGGATGCTCAGCGGTCGACATCAGAAGCCTTTGTCGATCTCCCCGGTAAACCTCATCCCACGAGGCATAACAGGGTGGTCGACAAAGGCATCTGATGTCCGAGTGTCCAGACTCCCACATTGTGCAGACAAACAGCTGATCAGCACATTGTGCCAGCCATTCTGATGTAAATGAAGTGGCGATTATTTAAATCGCCGCTTCATTTTGCTATGTCTACAACCTCATCTACATGGCTCCGTCGACGGAGCCATGTAGTGTAGACATACCCTTAGAGTTAAGAAGCTATTCAGTGCCAAGCAGATGCAACAGAACCAGGGTAATGTAGTCATCCACAGTTGCAAATGAAGCCCGGGATTTGAATTTCCCGGGCTTCATTTGCATGAAGTCGGCCGGCGCCATTTTTAAATTCCGGCTAGTTCGAACCCCGTGCCGCGCGGCTAGACGCAGCACGGACTAGCTAGTTCGGATTAGGCTTCTAATCCGAACTAGCCGTACGCCTAGTAGTGGGACAGTGACCTGGGGCTGAAAGGGTATGTGCACTGTTCCTGAGCCATAAACTAATCTTAGCAAGTATATGGGGATTATTTTGATAGTTGAACCTTGGAGAACCCATTTTGTACTTCACTCTTGTAGCGGGGAGGGGCAGTGGTGTATAGACACAAGTGTGTCTCAGCTTCCTCTGCCAGAGTAATGTTAAAGACGCTACCAACAGATTTGCTACCAACATGCAGTTACAAACTAGGGATGTAATAATGTGGTCAATTAACTGATAAGCAAGAGCTTATAAGTTAACACTATAGACTACCTGCATTTTCTTCCCCACAACCAGTAAATGTTTTAGCAGGCTGTTCCCTCTTCTGGCAACAATAACATCTTTAGCTTATTCATTATGGTCATCCCTAGAATCCACAGGACTTCATCTCCCATATGACTTCCTTCAGACACTTTGTCTTTCATGATGAAAATGCATTTTCTTGCCAGTGTCTGACCCATGTCTGTTTTAAGGCATCCCACCATTGGGATTGTGGGTCCATTAGCTGCTGTTAGACTGAAATGGGATCACACTCCCTTCTCACAGGCACCCGCTGGCTGAGTGCATGTGCCTGCACTCTCTGATATGGAGGATCTTTGGTGATTCAGCTAAGCACAATAATTAGGTGTTTCTGTATAAAATATTAATTATGCCCCCTTCTCCTTAGGTTATCACGTCATGCTCTTTACTTTTGCAGCTTATTATTTTTACTTATGGGCCCCCGTTAGACATGGTACAAAGATGCAATATCAGTGCCCCTCAGTCTGTTCCTGCTCTGGAAGAGAGAGGTGCCCCCAGGGCTCCCTTCCTACAGGCAGCAAACTGGCCCTTACCTCCTGGCTTTGTTTCAAAGTTTCAGCATAGTCCTGTCTCCACAGGGAGCTGTACAGGATACTGCGGTGCTCTCAGTCAGTCGGTGTGCACCCATTGAGCTTCAAAGAGGGATTGACTGCTATTCTGTCCTTTAGCTCCTTTAATTCCAGGAATGGGGAACCTCTGGTCTGGGGGGCAAATATGACCCCTGGCTTGCTTCAGACCCTAAGGCTCAGCTCCTGTCCACCCCCTCCCCGCCAGTATTGGGTAGCCTGCGCTGGCACTCCAGCCCTGCCCCTCCCCCCCACTATCCACCATAGGGCTGGAACACACAAAATCTACTAGGTTGCCCCCACCCCCGGCTCTGGTGCGTGAGGGGAATGTGGGGAGTGTCTTTCTGCATCTCATTTGGGGACCGGGTCAGTGAACATTTGTTTGGTTTTTGCTTATCACTTGTGTGCAGTCCCCGATTGATTTTTCTTTGGGTCAGCAGCCCCCAACCCAAAAAAGGTCCCCTGCCCTTATTTTATATGGACTTCCTGCCTACTCATTGGCTGCTTCCCTTGCAGCCACTCTAGTCTGCCTGAAGGACCGCTCTATTGTTTTTCTGGGGGAGGGGAAATGTGGCGAGACCACAAACCTCCAGCATAGAGCTGCGGGGCCTTGTCTATCCCATCACAGACATATAAACCACGTGCTGTGCATGGTTAGTTTCTTGTCTTTCAAATACTTTTAAAAATGCAACTCAGTAAAGATGATGGCTTCTGAGCCAGTATTGAACAAACAATTGGTCTTCATCCTTGCTATAAATAACTTGGCAAATAGTTTCCAAATGCTTGTTCACAGAAGTCACTAGAGATGCTGGCTCTGTCCAAGTTCCATTCTGCACTGTATCCAAATTAATTTTCAACCAAAGACAGGCCTAAGAAACCATTTGTCCCTGCTTGAACCGTCCTTGATCATCCTTCAGAGAGAACCTTTGAGATTCTGGAGTCTTAGAATACTTTGGTGTTGGAAGATTTTATTTTTTAATCACCTCAGTCATCACCTTCAGCATTTCCCCCGTTAGTCTGCTATTTCCTGGATAGCTTCATTTAAATTTTCCAGTGTAAATGGTGTTTGGAACAGGGTCTTTACCCTGGTAGCTGCATTCACTAGGCCTGCACTTCATGTATGGGAGTTAGGCTTGGTCATGTCTTCTGCAGAAACTGTCTCTTTTTTTAGAACATGTAATGGCAGCTTGCATGAATCCATGGAATTTATTACTAGATTCTTCTTTAACCCTCCTCTTCATTTCATGGCAGAGGGAATCACCCCAATATACCAGCACTAACTGGTCACGAGTCCTGGCATTTAATGTTGCTTATTTTCTTATGGAGGTCAGATGCACAGGCACAAATCGTCTCACCTGGATTCTGTAACTGCTTGCAGAATTCCTTGAGTCTGGTTCCAGTAAGCATTTTCTCTCCACTAATTTCTATGAGAAACTGAAATACCTTCTCTGTGTTTGTCTTGCCAGCTGTTGCCATGAACATGGTTGTGGATATGATCTGTCTTTTGAGATGCTCTTCCACAAAATCCATGTGATCATCTTCAGGTACTCTCAATATCTGTACAGCTGCTTTCACTGACTTAATCCGTTCTTCTATTGTGATGTCTCCTGACTTTGTTTTGTCAAAGTCAGACAGGACTCACAGATTTGTCAGACCGCTCTATTTATTCAGCAAAGCTCTGCTAAAATGCATCCAGAAAATGTGAGCACTTCCAGAATATGATCTGAGGAAGTGAGTCTGGCCCATCAAAGCTTATCACCTATTAAACCATCTTGTTAGTTTTTCCTTCTGTTCCAGCAAGATCTACCTCTCTATTACTATTTTATGGAGGAGGCAGGGCTGTGTGAGAAGGGAAGTTCTTTTCATTTGCTCGGAGGTTTATGCTAGGCACTTTTGGCCGTTGAGTCACTGTGTAATCTTGCTTAGCACAGTAATATGTGCCTGAGTCATTTAGCTGGGCTCTCTCAGCAAACAATGACAGGACATTGTTTTTTGCCCCATTGCTCTGGAAGTGATCTTGAAATGGCTGTTCAACATTTGCATCAGAGCCTTTTGTAGAAAACACCACCAGCTGCAGTCTTGCATTCTTCCCCACTGCCTGTTTGTACCAGTACAAGGTAATGAAGCTTGTTGATAGAGAGCAGTTCAGCGTCAGTGGCTCTCCCTGACTGACCACCATGTGTGGGGACTGATGGACAGCCCATCCTATAGGGAAATGGAAATTAAATTAGATAAGGCTTTAAGTCGTTGAAGTTAGGGAAATGGGGGGTTTCAGGCTGGAGATCAGGAAGCGTTTCCAAAGGTGAAGGGTTTACCAAGGGTTGAAAGCTTTATTACTTTCTTCATTTTAAAAACTCACTGTAGATAGCCTGGGATAATATAACCTCCCCACAGGTGCTGAGGGGTGGGAGCAATGGTGAAAAATGCCCCTTAAAAGATAGCCCTTTACTACTGTATCTCATTAGAGCAAATAGATCTCTAGACTCATTTATGAGTTGATTTCACTGGCTTTCACTTACCCAAAGGAGATTGGATGATGATGATGAAGAGCAAATGAGGAATCTTTGAGTACTTGTACATCTAGCTGGGGATCTGTCTGAGACAGCTGCATAAATACACAGACTGAGCCTGAGCCTGAATCAGAACCTCCACTCACTGGCAGAGCAGACAGGCTGAGACACAGGAAGTCCTGAGCCAGAGAGAGAAAGATTTCTGTTCGGGGAGGGGGTGGAGCGGCAGAGAGAGGATTGTAAGTGTATGAACAGTTAAATAATGAATTACTGTAATATGTGTAAGCAGGGTCTGAATAAGGGGAGTCATCACTCCCTCACATATCCGCTGGGTCTCGAGGTTCGGCTGACCTCTCTTGCGTTCAGAACTCCCTTGTGGGAGAGCCCTGGTGTGGCTGGAATCAGCTTACTTCTCAGAGACCTGGGCAGCAGCATTCACATTCCACTCATTACATTCACACTCAGCATGCTTTTCACACAGAAATTTTCCTCCCACATTTGCATCTCTCTTTATGGACCTCATCCATATTTGGATGTTTCCCCCCAGAACCACAGCAGTTCCCAGCACTGCGTAAATCTAGGTGCCTTATGTCCAGACGCAATACAATTTTCCTCCCGTACCTGGGGCGGCACCACCAATACCACAGCAGTTCCCAGCACTGCATAAACTTAGGCCAGTGGTCTCCAACCTTTTTACACCCAAGATCACTTTTTAAATCTCAGAAAAGGCGAAGATCTACCACCCCGCCCCTTCCTTGAAGCCCCACCCCTTCCTTGAAGCCCTGCCCTCTCTATTCTCCTCCTGTCCATCACTTGCTATCATCAGCCCTTACTTACACACTCTGATAAACAGTTTATTTTTAAATTATGCGATACATAAAATTAAAATCAGGTGTTTATAGTTTTGAAATAAATGGTCTGTTTTTTATTCATGCTATTTAAATCGAAAAATGAAGCATTTATAATTATACATTTTGTGGGGACAGAGTTCTGCGGCTAGGGGCAGAGGAGAGGGAGCAGGGTGCTGGGAGGGCAGAGGACAGGGTTCTACAGCAGGGGACAGAGCGCCAGTGAGGACAGAGTTCGGGGAGTGGGGACAGAAGTGGGGACAGAGTACTGTGGCTGGGGCCGGGAGCGTGGGGACAGCATTCTGTGGCTGGGGAGTGGGGTGCCAGTGGAGGCGGAGAGTCCCCTGAATCTCCCCCCTCCCAGGATTCTCCCCTCCCCCCAGGGAATCCAGCCCATGCCTGCCCCAGGGCCGACCTCACACGTCGCAGGGAAGCCCACGCACGCCTGCCCAGGGGGATGACCCTCCCTCCCCCAGCGCAGGGAAGCCCCGCGTGCGCTTGTCCCAGCGCCAACCCACCTCCCCTCCCCTCCCCCCCCCAGTGCTCAGCCCAGGGAGGCTGCACCTAGCTCCAGCTGTGCTGGAGCAAGCTTCCCGGGCTGAGCCCAAGCGGCACAGAAGCGGCTGCCTGTCCACGGCGCTCAGCCCGGGTGCACCACACTCCACGTGGGCTGGTGCACAAGGGAAGCCGCCGATCAGCTGGAGCACGGGGCAGCCTCCTTCGGACTGAACCCACAGCCAGCTGGCTGGGGTTTTTCACCCTCCCAACCTCCCACCATTCCTCGCATCTACTCACCGCTGGTGTTTCGTGAGTAGTTGCTCCTCAAATGAGGAAATCTAATGTAAAGGTACTGCACATGCACACAGTTCAGAGAGGGCTCAAGAGCTACTCTGAGAGCCTCTGAGAGCGACCAGTAGATCGCGAGCTACCGGTTGGTGACCACGGACTTAGGCCTACTCGGGGGTAACAAAACAACCTCCCCGGAACCGATTTGCATCTGACCTTGTTGCAGATTCAAGACGTTCGGATGGCGTGAGCCCAGCGAGGCAGACGGCTCCACGGGCAGTCCTCCCTCTGACCCCCTCAGAGATTTCAAAAGGTCTCTTACCTTTCGCAAGGCGCCTTGGAGGCTAGGAGGGGAGACGGCCTGCAGCAGCTGCTGCCCTCACCCAGGCATTGCCATCCAAGTCACGGCACCAAATTGTTTGAAAGTTTGAAAGCAACAAGTAGCCAGAAGCAGTTTTATTACGAGCTGCAGCAAGGGAAAAACTGGTTTGGACGGGGGAGGGGAAGCCCCCCGAAGCAGATCTTCAAATACAAGCAATTATGAAGCAGTTTATATACTGTCTATTAAATATAATAACAACAACAATTAGTCTCCTTCCCATTACAAACACCAATAGCTAACAGTTATTTAGTTCCACCCAGATGCTCTTTATCTCAAGGTCCCTTGAATCGGCATTCTATCCTTATCTCCGTATGGAGGCGAGAGGCGAAGGCAGCGTCTAATTACAGATCTCGCGTTGTCAGGCCACAGACTTAGCCTGACTTGCTCTCTTGTTAACAAGACCAAGATGGCTGCACACAAATTCCCTTATTCCCTTTTCCTGCCTCCACACTGCTAACTCCCAGTTCCAAAAGGCATCTAGTCCCAGTCTGCAGCTGCATCCAACAGCCCCTGCACTGGGTCAATGTCCTTGGCAGCAGCCTGGCTCCCCCTTCGGTTCCAAACTCCAAGGCAGAGTCCCAGACTACTAGGCCTCTTTCCTTCACGCACATGGAGAGGCAGTCCTCTCTCACACACAAGAGTCTTTCCTTCCTGTTTTTCCCAAGGGCTCATGGGAATTGAAGTCTGGATTGTAGCACACAGGGTCTTTTCAGAATAAAACAGAGGCCCCTTTAGTAAGGGGACTACATGTACAATGTGAATACTGTTTTGGAAAAATCATTGAACCTGTCAAGAAATGACCAAATGACAGACTGTATGTTAAAAGATCTTGCAATGTTGATATTTCATTGTTAATGGCTGTAACTAATCTTGGAACCTCTTACAGGAAAAAGGAAATTCCAGCCATACTTTGCTACGTGAAAGGGGAAACTGAGGCATGTCGCAGAGCAGGTCCTTTTGACCACGGCCTCGCGTGCGCAATGCCCATTCTGCCACACAAAGGCTCCTCACAGAAAATGTAGGCTGCTGACACACTCTGAGAAAGCATAAAAGAACGGTTACTTACCTGTAACTGTTGTTCTTCGAGATGTGTTGCTCATGTCCATTCAAAGTAGGTTTGCGCGCCACGTGCACCACGTCTTCTGGAGCGTTTTCCCTAGCGGTACCTGTACCGCCGGCGGGGTGCCCCCTGGAGTGGCGCCGCCATGGCGGGGCATAAGTACCCCTGCCGGCGCTCCCCCACCTCAGTTCCTTCTTGCCAGATATTCCGACAAAGGGGAGGTAGGGTGGGAGTCGAATGGACATGAGCAACACATCTCGAAGAACAACAGTTACAGGTAAGTAACTGTTCTTTTCTTCTTCGAGTGGTTGCTCATGTCCATTCGAAGCAGGTGACTACCAAGCTAACCTCAAGGAGGAGGGGTTGGAACAGTCATAGCACCACAGTCATAAAGGAAGGTGAACAATAACAGATTTATTTGAACAAATAAACAGTGACAAGTCACCAACCAGAACAAGATAGCCAGATCTATATATTTACAAATTTACACCACAGATTCGAGGATTGCAGAGCCCACCCTTGCATCCTCCCTGGCCTGTTGAGGTAGCGCATAATGTGTTGTAAATGTGTGGAAGGAAGACCAGGTGGCTGCCTTGCAAATTTCTGTGATCGGTACTTGGGCACCAAAGGCTACCGAGGACGCCTGCGCCCTGGTACAATGTGCCTTCACCCTGGGTGGGGTTTTACCAGCCAGTTGATAACACTCTGCTATACACTGCACCACCCATCTTGATAACCTTTGCGTAGAAATAGGTGAACTTTTTACCTTTCCCCCAAATGTAACAAACAACTGTTGGGATTTACAGAAGGGCTTGGTTCGGTTGATATAAAAGGCTAGCGCTCGCTTGGCATCCAGGGAGTGTAGAACACGCTCCTTAGGGGATGAGTGAGGTTTAGGGAAGAACACCGGTAAATAAATCTCCTGGGATAGGTGAAGAGGGGAAACCACCTTTGGGAGGAAGGTTGGATAAGGCCGTAGCCTCACGTTATCATGTGAAAAAACAAGGTAGGGCGGCTCTATAGTCAGCACCCTTAACTCTGATACCCTTCTAGCAGACGTAATGGCTACTATGAAAGCAACCTTCAATGAAAGGTGCTTCAGTGAGCAGGTAGCCAAAGGCTTGAAAGGAGGGGACATAAGCCTGTGAAGAACCAGGTTGAGGTTCCATTCTGGGCATGGGGCCCTCACTGAGGGGTACAGTTTCTCCAAACCAGTAAGAACCCTTTTAACCACCTGGTTAGAAAAAAAAGAGGCTCCTGCTGTACCGACATGGAAGGCGGAGAGAGATGCCACATGGACTTTAATAGAAGAAAAGGACAGGCCAGAAGAATGGAGTTGAAAGAGATAGTCGAGAATAGCTGGAACAGGGGCTGAGGATGGTTGTACTCCTCTCCGGGACGCCCAAGACGAGAAGCGCCACCACTTGGCAGCGTACGACCGTCTGGTAGAGGACTTCCTGCTGCTAAGGAGCACCATCTGTACCTGTCGGGAACATTCCCTTTCTGGTTGGTTCAACCACGGATAAACCAGGCCGTCAGGTGAAGAGACCGGAGATCCGGGTGAACCATTATCCCTCCGTCCCAAGGTTGGGTTAGCAGGTCCCAAACTGGGGGGAGTGCTATGGGGTCTTGGGTCAGCATGTCCACCAGGATGGGGAACCAGAACTGTCTGGGCCACCTGGGGGCTATGAGGATAATCGAGGACCTGAAAGTTCTCGCTCTGGTCAATACCCTGAAAATTAGTGGGAATTGGGGAAAAGCATAGAGGACGCTCTTTGGCCACGTGGTCGTTAGGGCATCTCCCTTGGAAAATTTCCCCAGCCGGGAGCAGTAGTTCCTGCATTTCGTATTGCATGCCGAGGCAAACAGGTCTAGGTGAGGATAGCCCCACCTGCGGAAAACTTGGCTGAGGACAGAGTCCTTGAGCGACCACTCATGGGCTCCAAAGGATCTGCTCAGTGTGTCTGCAAGTAGGTTCTTGCACCCGGGGAGGTACTCCGCCTGAAGCGTGATGTCATGTGTGACACAGATGCCACAGAAGCAGGGCCTCCTTGCATAGGGGTGGCGAACGTGCCCCACCCTGCTTGTTGAGGTAGAAAACCGCTGCAGTGTTGTCCATACGTACTAGGATGGAGCGGTGGGAGAGCCTCGGCAGGAATGCTTCGCAGGCCCTCCTCACCGCCCGCAGTTCCTGGACGTTGATGTGCAGGGACTGTTCGGAAGGGGACCAGAGGCCCTGAGTTCTGTGGCACCCGAGGTGTGCACCCCATCCTAGGTCGGACGCATCGGTGACCAGAGTCAGGGAGGGGCATTGAAGGGAACCCCGCTGCGCACCACAGATTCCTGGGTCCACCAGAGTAGGGAGTCCAGAATGTCTGGGGGCACTGATACTATGGAGTCCCATAGATCCTTGGACTGGCAGAAGGCCTTCGCCAACCATGCCTGCAAAGGTCTCATCCTGGCGTGTCGCGCTGTGTAAGTGCAAGCCGCCATATGGCCCAGGAGCCTGGAGCAGACTCGAGGAGTCGTGATGGGGGACCAGATTAGTTCCGAGATCAGCTCCACTATGGAGAGGAACCTGTTGTAGGGCAGAAACGCTCTTGCCACCTTCGCATCGAGGAGGGCTCCCACAAATTCTATGCTCTGGGAGGGGGTCAGGGATGACTTTGACATTTATCAAGAGCCCTAACCTTAAGAAGAGAGCTCTTATGAGTGATACGTGAGCTTCTACCTGCTCATATGAGCGACCTCGGATTAACCAATTGTCGAGATACGGGAACACGTGTACCCCTCAATTGCACAGAAAGATGGCCACCACAGCCATACGTTTTGTGAATACCCTTGGCGCAGTACATAACCCAAAGGGGAGTACCGTAAACTGAAAATGGTAACGGCCCACCATAAACCGGAGGAACCTCCTATGACCGGGCCTGATAGCCACATGGAAATAGGCGTCCTTTAGATCAAGAGTCGCGTACCAGTCGCCCAGTTGTAGCACTGGGATGACCGAGGCTAAAGTCACCATTCTGAACTTGTGTTTTACCACCGCCTTGTTTAAGAACTGAAGGGCCACATGGAAATAGGCGTCCTTTAGATCGAGAGTCGTGTACCAGTCGCCCAGTTGTAGCACTGGGATGACCGAGGCTAAAGTCACCATTCTGAACTTGTGTTTTACCACCGCCTTGTTTAAGAACTGAAGGTCCAGGATAGGACGGACCCCCCTTTTTGGTTTTGGGACAACAAAATAACAGGAGTAAAACCCCTTGCCCCGCAGATGCGGGGGAACCCTTTCTATTGCTCCCTTTTCGAGGAGAGCCCCCACTTCCTGAAACAGGATGTGTTCGTGAGGGGTGTCCCTTATTAGGGACAGGGTAGGGGGTTTTGAAGGTGGTGGGCCCAGGAACGGGATAGAATAGCCCGAATGTACAATGTTCAGGACCCAGGCATCTGATGTTATTCAGGCCCATGCCTGGGAAAAACAGGAAAGCCGGGCCCCGAACGGGGGACCAGGATGGCAAACTGGTACAGGACTCTCTAGCGCCATGTCAAAATTGAGGCTTGCCCTGATTGGAAGGGCCGTGGGGCCCTGCCCGCTGGGGATTTGACCTGGGACGACAACGTCGACCCCTAGGCCCTTGAGGGTGCGCGGCCGCCTCCAGAAATCCCCACGGGAGAGCTGGGGCTGCACTCTACCCTGTTGCCTAAACGGCAGTTGTCACCGCTGCATGGCTTGCGTATGTATGCCTAAGGACTTCAGAGTTGACCTAGTGTCCTTTAGGGTATAGAGCCTGTAATCTGTGTGCTCTGAGAACAAGGCCTTCCCTTCAAAGGGCAAGTCCTGGATGGTATGCTGGATGTCAGTGGGGATCCCCGAGACGTGGAGCCATGCTCCATGGTGCATAACAACACCCGTCGCCATGGTGCGGGCTGCCGAGTCAACGGTGTCCAAAGCCGCTTGGAGGGCAGTTCATGTGATGACTTTACCCTTGGAAGCCATAGCTGCAAACTCCTGGCGGTCCTCCATAGGGAGTCGGTCTTTAAATTTTTCAACCGCCTGCCAGGTGTTGAAAGCGTACCTGCTCAGCATCGCCTGTTGGTTAGCGATATGGAGCTGTAGAGCACACGTAGCGTACACCTTGCGGCCCAACAAGTCCAGCTTCTTAGGTTCCCTTGCCTTCGGTGAAGGCCCGGGCTGGGGAAGCCTTTCCTTTTGGGCCGCGGCTTGCACGACCAATGATCCCGGGATGGGTTGGGAGTAAAGAAAGTCATGACCTGACTGCGGGACGAAGTAACGCCTTTCCACCCCTTTTTGGGTAGGAGTCAGAGTTGCTGGCGTTTGCCACAGGGCATTAGTAATTTTTGAAACCGTTTTGTTGAGCAGTAGAGCGAACTGCGCAGGGGTGTCCTCAGTGAGGATGTCTACCATCGGGTCGGTATCCTCAATTATGGGCTCAACCGGAACAGCCAGGTTGGAAGCCATGCGCTGCAAGAGGTCCTGCTGTGCTCTGGCATCCATTGATGGCAGCCCGGGCGCTGGGTCTGCCAGTGCTTCATCGGGGGAGGATGATGATGACGACTCCTGGACCAACAGGGGGGCCGTCGCGGCCAGCTGCGGGGCCGGTTGGGCAGCCTGAGCTTCCGGAGGGGCTGTTTCCGGCACCGGTGGTTGCGGTGCCTCAGGGTCTTGTTGCGGCACTCGAAGGGGGGAGGGGGTGCCCTAGATAGGGACGCAGAGGGACGGGAATGGTGCCCTGAGGCCTCTGACCCATAGATGGTGGTGGTTGTCCCTGCCACTGATGATAGGCCCAGGGAGTCCAAAAAAGCGACTGCGGATGAGGGGGCCACATCTGCTGGTTGTGGTCCCTTCGGTGCCTGGATCTGGGTGTCAAAGACGCTCCCGAAGACCCTGATTGCACCGACACCGTGTCCGAGTCTGAAGAGTAATCGGATTCTGGCCAAGGGGGAGTTGACGAGGAGTGCGGTGCAAACTTGGCCATCAACTCCAGTTTGCCCGCATGCGCACGGCGTGGACGTGCTGTCTGCGGTGTCAGGGGACCCAGACCTGGTGCGGCGAACTCCGATGGCGCAGACAACTGTGGCACCGGGGTGCCCAGGCCCGGTGCCAGCTGCCTCGTCAGAAGCTGCGGTACCGGGGTACCCAAGCCCGGTGCTGTTTGTGGCATCATTTGCTGCACCGAGGTGCTCAGGCTCGGTGCCGTGTGCCCCATTTGCGGCACTGGGGTGCCTAGGCCCAGTGCCGGCGGCATCGCCAGCAACTGCAGCACTGAGGTGCTCAGGCTCGGTACCGGTTGCGATGCCTGGAGTAGTGGAACCGGGGTGCCCAAGTTTGGTACCGGAAGCACCGTGTACAGCTGCGGCGCCGGGGTGCCCAGGCCCGGTGCCGTTTGTGCCGCCTGAAGCTGCAGCATCGGGGTGCTCCGGCCCGGTGTAGATTGCGTGTCCAGCAGGTATGGCACCGAGGTGCTCAGGCTCGATGCCGACTGAGTTGTGCCCGACTGGAGCAGTACCGGGGTGCCCAGGCCCGGTACCGGGGTAGGCCACTGGGTCGATGCCAGTGCCGATGACGACATGGAGACGGACGTCGACTGGGAGGCCACATAGCCCTGGGAGTATGGCACCGGTACGGCCAAGCAGGGCTCTGGCAACTTGGAGAGCAACGACGTGCCATGGCTCGAAGCTCCCTGGAAATGATGACCCGGCATCGTGAAGGGGGCTGTAGTAGTAGTGGGAGCCGACCCCACCGGGGTTGGTCCCGACGCATACGCCACTGTAGCATGCCGAGTCTGGTCATGCAAGGGCGACGGCGGTGCTCTGCAGGCTTGCACCGTGGGCAACCTCGACCCGTCCGAGTCAACCGACGACGGCGGGGAGGTTGTAAGGCTGATTAGGTCCTGCGCCACTTCAAAGGTGTCCGGCATAGACGGGCGATGAGAAGGCAGGTGGCCAGGGCTCGCTAGACCCCCTCGGTGCCGACGGTGCACCGGAGGGGAGACGCGTACCGGTGACCTGCCAGTGCGGTATCCAGCCAACATCAGCTTCTTGGACGAGGACCTGCCCCGGGACTTCTTCACCCTCTTAGATGGTGGAGAGCGAGACCGGTGCCAGGATCTTGACGCCGATGTCCGGTGCCGGTGTACAGCCTCGCACGTGGAGGCCGGTGCTCTGTGCACCGCAGGCTGGTCCGGCAGTGCCGGTTGAAGCGCCGTCTCCATGAGGAGAAGCTTCAAGCGGGAAACACTGTCTTTTCTCGTACGAGGCTTGAAAGACTTGCAGATTTTGCAGGCAATTGCCAAATGAGCCTCACGCAGACACTTAAGGCAGCTGTCGTGTGGGTCGCCCCGGGCATAAACTTCCCGCAGTTAGCGCACGTTTTAAAGCCTTGCGGCCCTGGCATTCCTTACCGCCAAGGGGGTGGGGGGGGAGGAACAAAAACAAAAAACCTAACTATCTAACTACACAACTATTTACAAAGTGAGAAATGGGAACCATTAACCTATCTAAGCCTAACAGCTATAGAGAGAGAGACGCTCCGACCGACACGGTGGTAAAAAGGAACTGAGGTGGGGCAGCGCTGGCAGGGGTACTTATGCCCCGCCATGGCGGCACCACTCCAGGGGGCACGCTGCCGGCACTACGGGTACCGCTAGGGAAAACGCTCCGGAAGACGTGGTGCACGCGGTGCGCACACCTACTTCGAATGGACATGAGCAACCACTCAAAGAAGAACTTGTAAGCGCACAATGTAGCTTTCTGTGAATGGAATTTAACCTTGTAGGCATCTAAGAACAGGGAGGTGAGCATGAAAAGATAGAGCACAACTGCAAGAGATAGTTAAGACTCTCTTGACCAGTCCTTGAAGGTAGGGAGACAGGCATAGGGAGATTAGACACAACTGCCATGCATACTGACCATGTCCACACCTAGCACTGTCCATGGGGCCATCAGGCAGGCATCATGAAAAATCCTATAGGGCAATATTGCACATTACCTCATCACCAGCCTATCAGGCACAGCCAGGGAACAGACCCTAATAAGGTACCGGATATCAGGTCATGTTATAAAAGACCCTTGACCCCTTTGTTCAGCGAGGTTCCGAGTGTGGAGGGCACGTGTCTTTTTTGCCCGGCTGAAGGATTGATCGCCCTGAGGCTGCTTCGAGTCAAAGACAGGGGTGCGTGAGTCCTGAGCATGCTGCGAGTTCGTGTGTGACTTTATGTTATCATTGCTGGATTTGTAAGTATTGCTTAAAACATATTAATCATTAGTTTGGTTAATAGTGGAACTGTGTTAATCACACTGTGTAATTTTGTAGAGTGTGAGTGAGTTATATTAATCGCATTGTATAGATTGTGTAATCCTGTGTTGTGTAGTAGTGTTATATTTTTAGGCCAGGTGCAAGTGTTAGAAGTAAAAAACCAGGAGTTGTTAAGTTATAGAGGTAGATTAATGACTAACTCCACCAGCTGCCCTAAAATAACCATAGAGGGACTGGCTGTGGACAGAGCTTTTATTATCATTATATTGGCTTTATTTTTGTATTTTTTGCTTGCATGCTGTGCTGCCTTAAGCGAATTAGAAATAGTGATTTAATATAATTGAATTATAATCACAAAGTTTGTAATCAGTTAAGTGCAGTTTGGTTCAGTTTTCCCCTCTTATAAAAGCATTAGGCAACTGCTTGTTTTAAAATTCATTTAAAAGTCACTTGATTTTTGATAAAAGAACCATTCTGTTTAATAAAAAAAATCATTTGTTTCACCATCATCCAGTAGTTTTCACTGGGTAGTCGGCTTTAACCCCTGGGGGCTCCCATCACATCACAGAACCAAGCTGTGACAAGGCAGACCACCATTATGTTTTCATGGCTAAGAGCCAAGATGCCTACATTATGCACGATGAGAATACCCACATTAACACGATGTTAATTGGAGTTCAGAGTTGCCAGAGCTGGCATTGATAAATGTATTATTTTCCTTGGCTCTGGGCAAGACCACATGACACACATGGGGATCATGCTGCAAAAGCAGATCCGATTGGCTGTGGCTCTTGCCAGGTTTTACCTTGATGGCATCTGAGTGCACCTGCATTTCCTCTCCAGGAGTTCCTGTGACAGTTCCTTTCTTGTCAGCAGTCAGCCCCGAGTGAGCTGTTTCATGGGCCTTTATTGCTGGCCTTCAGCTGGAGCATAGCCAGTTTTTTTCAGATGCCATCACCAGTGCATGGGGAACCATAGGAGAAGCCCCTGGGATAGAGGAAAGAGATGGAGAGACTAAAGCAGAGAGAGTGGTAGAAAGTAGCCCAGAGTGGGGAGATCTGTACCCTGGATCCACAGCGTATTTCAGTAATAGTCCCTACTGAGCTAGTGTGGTCCACTCCACCGATGGCAGGGCCCTGTGCTGGGACCTGGTGAAGAGGGTGGCCCAGGTAGCTCTACCCCCTCCTCACCAACTTCTCAAAGGACTCTACTCTTCCTGTTACTATGAACTCTGGCTGATCGGCCATGCTGCCCTGTGGGAAGATGTGACATAGTGGGGGTGCCGGCCACTCTTGAGGCCCTGGATCCACTCTGGTTTTGCATTCACCAGAATAGGAAGGAAGTTTAGGAGGTCTGGGTGTCCCTATCCCCCAGAGGATTAAGGCCATCTGCTCTCGGTACCTGAGGTAACTCTGATCCTATGCTACACTGTGTTCCTGAGGACCAATAAAACCTTCAACATTACTGGGTTGCAGAGTCATATCTGGGTAAGGATGGGGGTGCAGGGTGAGGGGGCTCCCCAACACAGAAGGGAGCTCTTCTATGGACTAGGGCCATTAGGTCTGACCTGCTGAGAGAAAGTTACTGAGAGCCTACCTGTTAGGCCTGACTGCCAGGCCTGACTGCCTTGATGAGAAAAGGTGTTACTATTGACTGTGTCCATTAGGACGCATGTGGCAATGAGCACCACTCCAGGGGCCTCAGAGGCCTGATGCCCATCTGGGTGGGATTAGAGAAAGAGAGAGATCAATATCAGACATGTGTTGCATGGCAGTTTCTAGGGATCTTTACAGCCTATCTAGAAATAACTTGCCCAGGAACCATGGCCCTGCAATAACCTTCTGACTCATAGGAACGTGCACACCCTGGCTGTGTCTAGACTGGCAAGTTTTTCTGCAAAAGCACCTGCTTTTGCGGGAAAACTTGCCAGCTGTCTACACTGGCCGCTTGAATTTCTGCAAGAACACTGACCATGTCATGTAAGAAATCAGTGTTTCTTACGGAAATACTATGCTGCTCCCGTTCGGGCAAGAGTCCTTTTGCGCAAAAGCTTTTGCGCAAAAGGACCAGTGTAGACAGCTCAGATTTGTTTTGCGCAAAAAAGCCCCAATTGCGAAAATGGCGATCGGGGCTTTTTTGTGCAAAAGTGTGTCTAGATTGGCATGGACGCTTTTCTGCAAAAAGTGCTTTTGCGGAAAAGTGTCCGTGCCAATCTAGACGCTCTTTTCCGCAAATGCTTTAAACGGAAAACTTTTCTGTTAAAAGCATTTGCAGAAAATCATGCCAGTCTAGATGTAGTCCCTCTGTTTCCTTCCACCTCTCTGGGTTTCTGCTGGCTATCTCAGGGCTCTGTGTCACTGTGCAGTGCTGCAGGCACAGTAATACACAGCTGAGTCTGTCTGTGAAAGATTGTTCCATATTAGGTCCCATTTTGTGCTGGCCCTCTGGGCTGTCATGGGCTCAGATGTGAAGTTGGTGCCAGATCCATCTTGTAGAGAGCTGAATAGTCCTTCCAGCTCCCTGCCCTTCCGCTGCCTGTACCAATACATCCAGTTGCAGTTGGTTTGTTTCAATATACACCGCAGGCTTTCGGGATTCTTCCGAGTCCCCGTGAGGAAGGGCGGCTGCTCCACAGACACTGCCCCCATACCTGGAAAAGAAACACTGAAACTTGACCGACACACGAGGGACAAGTGAAACAGGAAATGAGGAGGTAGGGGAAAGTGGATTGAAAGAGAAAAAGATGGAAAAGGTTTGCCTAGACCAGGTATTTCCAAAACAGGACTCCGTGTAGTATTACTGACTGAGATGTGCCTTCCCTCTAGACTGCACTGATAGGACAAGAAGGCTCCCATCTGGCCTTCACTCTTGATTCTGGCCAGTCTTGGGTGGGTGTATTTTAATCCACAAGTCTCTGGTCCTTGGTGATTCTCTCCATTCCTCCAAGCACCTCAAAACAGATGAGACATGGTCTCCAGAGATCCCCTCACAGCTGTCCTAGTGGTAAAAAATGTGTCCCTCAAATTGGGACCAATATGGGAATCTAGACCGGCCTGCCCCGCCCCATCCCATCCCTATGGTCACACGGACTGTACCTGGGGTCCAGAGAAGCAGTGCTGAGAGCAGGAGATATTGCCACATGCTGGTAACTTTCCCCTGCTCTGCCTCCACCACAGTGTTGGTCTCCTCCCTCTGCACCTCAAGACAGCTGAAGAGTAAATGCACTCCCCAGTGGGAGGAGAAACAAGATGGTGTTCCTTCATGAAGAAACTTACAGCTGCCTATGACCTCTTCTCTCTCTGCTAGCCAGTTTAATGTATCCGTTGGAGCTTGTTGTTTTGTCTCCTTTGCCTGGATGATGCCTTCTTGCCACTATTATTGAAATGAGAATTTCTCCTCAGGAATGATGATGGGGATACATGTTTTGTAGCAGGCCACATATGATCCTAGAAGATATGGACTGGAGCAACTCACAGATGACTAGAGCGAACCTGTGAGGCTCAATGGGTGGCAGGTACTAAAGTTGGACTGTTCATAGAACGACAGAACATGGATTATATTTATTGCTTATACTTCCCCAGTGTTCCCTGGGTCCTTCAGGGCAGGGAGCTGGTGGTGTGGAGAGTATGAAGGGGGCATAGCAGGAGGTTCAGGGTATGTGTGCGTGGGGTGAAAAATCAAGGTTGAGGGTGAAGAGGGGCTCAGGGCAGGGGGGGCCATATGGCGGGGCCTTTGGTCTACTCCAGCCAGCAGCCAGGGGCCTTCTGTCTCCTTCCCATTCTGTGACCACATGCTGGGGGTAGGGAAAATTTGGGTTAGGGAGCTATTTACACAGTCTGGTGGCAAGCAAGATGGGGGCTCTGCTGGCCTCTCCCTTGCCAGTGCAGTTGTCCCCAGTGGTCACTCTGCAGTACAGCTCTCTGTACAAATGTGACTCCTCGTCCCCCCCCCCCCCCCTGCGTCCCTCAGTTTGGCTTCTGCACCAGGATAAGTAGAGTCAGGTCCCCGCAACGTCCCTTTGCTCGGCGTGCGAAGTCGATAATGAGGCTACTGCCCCTCCTTTCTCTCCGTTCAGGGGGTGGGGTAGGGGGATCCGGGCCCAACCCCTCTCATGGGCCCCAGCCCAGGGCCCTAAGGACAGGCTCTAGAGGCGTCCTGTCTGGCTGGCGGGGTTAAAACCTGCAACGCACCAGCCCGTCGGCAAGTCCTATGATGCCCCACCCTTAGCTGCTTCCTGCCCCGCTGGTGTCAGTGCCGCAGGGCCTCCACACCACCCTTTGTCCTTTCTCACCAGACCCCCTGCCTTGCATCCCCATTACCCCTTTCGAACCCCTACCTGGGTTGCTTTCTCCGGACATCACCCGGGGTCGAGGACGTCACTCAGCGTCAGATGTAGCCCCGGCGCATAGGATTCCCCGGCGTCCGGCCCCCGCACTGGTTGGCTGGGCCGTGGCCACAGCGCAGTGCACACGTGCCTCCCGGCTTGCCCCGAGGAGCACACGTGCCACCCGGGAAGGAGTGTGGGGCGGATCGGTTCCGGCCGGGCGGGGCAGCTCTGCCCCGTCACACTCTCCCCTGCACTCCCTGCCCCCACTGGCCACTCTCAGTATTGTGTCCCTCCTCTCTATGCCCCCTCCCTTTCCATGTTATGGGAAACAGTCCCAATCCTGGCACTTGCCATTTTCTTGGCATGACCAAATCCTGACCTGGCTTTACGTTAGGACAAGAGGAAGTTGCCTACCACATTTGGTGGCCCTAGCTCTTACCGTTTAGAAGGCGTTCTTCAATCAAACTCAGACAGATGAACATTTCTATAATATATAGATAGACTGTTAAAATCAAGGTGGGTTTATATTCTCTCTATGAATGGGTGTTATTACTAGAGTCCATCAGTCTGTTTCTTGGAAATTAGGCTAAGGCAAGCAGAAGAAAATAATCTCTAATTGGTTTTGTTAGGAATTCTTCCAGAATAAAGTCAAGTGTGAATATGAAGGTCAATAAGTATTCTGGAATAAGAATATCCACACATGGAGCTATTCCAGACAATTGCCCAGAATACCTAAATAAAAATCTAATTGGTTCAAGGTTATTATTCTAAGTTGGGGTGGGAAACCTATTGCCTCTGAGGTGAGCACCTTTTTGTTTTGCCTCTCACTTATGTATGGTCCCTGACCGATTTTTCCATGGGTCAGTGGTCCTCAATTCCAAAAAATAAGGCTCTCCACCCCTACTCTAAGCAATTTACCCATCATGTGCTGAGGTCACTGAGCAGCCTGTACAGCTGTGGTCACCAGCCTGCCCCAGCACCCTGTCCTCTGCCCCAGCACTCTGTACCGCACCTCCACCAGCATAGTGGGGTCCACATTAGTGAGGTTTGGGGGGGTTTAGAGTGGTTTTTTTTTTGCATCTCACTTATGTGGCCCTGGCTGACTTTTCTGTGGGTCACTGACTCCTGACTCAAAACAGGTGCCCCGCCCCTTTCAAATAAATAAAATGCTGACACCTTGTGTGTTTAACATAATATTTTATTTAGAAATGAAGCCTGGCCAACAAGCCCCCAGATGTGTTTAAGTCCCTTCTGGCCACAGCATCATAAGACTCCTGCACACACACCCGAAACCTGAGCCTATCATATACTGGACCCCCTGTCCTGAGCCTCTCTCATCCCCACACTCCTGCACCTCCACATCTTCAGTCTTCTGCCACAACACTGCAAATCTGTGTCCTGAGCCCATCATACTCCCAGCCTCCCTGCCCTGAGCCCTTCACACCCCAACCCAAACTCCTGCATCCTCACATCCACAAAGCTGTGGCTTGCTCAGCACCCCAACCCTCCTCCTGTCCCCAACACTCCCCAGTCTGTTGCCCCCTGAGCCAGCATCCCCATCTCTACCTCCTCCTGCATCCAAATTACTTCCCATAGCTTGTACCTCTCACACCTTCCCACATCTCTCATGCCCACCCCAGAGCCCGTATCTCCTGTCTCAACCCAGTGAGAGTATATAAAGGCTGGGGCTAGCAAGTAATGGAGAGTAGGGGAACAGAGAGGGCAGGCCCTCAAGGAAAAGGTGGGGTGTTGGGAAAGGGATGGGGTAGAACTTGGCTTGTCCTGACATTTAAAAAGTGATCCTGATTGTAAAAAGGTTGGAGATCACTGTGTAGACTATCAGTATAACAGAGGTTAGTATGTGTTATCACGGCTCCCCCTAGTGATCAGCAGGCATTGCTAATAATAAGGTGGAGAAAATAGGAAAGAACATACATGTCTAGTGTCCTGAGCCTCTAGAGCAGGGGGCTCCAATCTTTTTAACCACAAGATCACTTTTTCAATTTAAGAGCAATGTAAGATCTACCTCAAACCCAAAAACCTTTGTCCAGCTTCTTTCCCCCTCTTCTTTGAGGCCCTGCCCCTGCTCCACCCCTTCTCAAGTGCTTACCCTGCTCACTCCATCTCCCTCTCTCCCCCAGCCTCATTCACTTGCACCAGGCTGGGGTGTGGGGGGGTGCAGGCTCTGGTCTTGAGCGAAGAGGTTCAAGTGTGGGAGGGGCTCCAGGCTTAGCCCAAGGCAGGGGATTGGGGTCCAGGGTGTAAGCTCTGGGAAGGAGTTTTGGTGCAGGGGGCTCAAGTCTGGGGCAGGAGGTTGGGTGCAGGAGGAGGTTCAGGGCTGGGACAGGGGTTCAGGAAGCAGGCTCTGGCTGGGCACTGTTTCACTGAAATGGCTTCTGAAGAAGTGGGGTTAAGGCAACCTTATTCCTGCCCTGGGTCACCCCTGAAAGCAGCAATGGCTCCTTGGCACCATGTGCTGCCCCCTCATCTACAGGCACTGAGCCCACAGCTTCTACTGGCCATGGCTCTCCATTACTAAGCAATGAGTTGCAGGAGTGGAGTCTGCAGGCAAGGACAACATGTGGAGACCCCGTGTTTTGCTTCTCTCAGGGGCTGCAGGGACATGCCCATCACTTCCAGGAGCAGCAATTACCAGAGAAAATGAGTCCAGCCATGGCAGGTTCTGCATGTTAGGACTCACTGCTCAAAGAATTAAATTTAAGTGTAAGAGAGAAATGAAAATGATGAAATGCACAGACCAGTCAGAAACCAAAAATAAGCCACTTTTCAAGCAGTAAAAGTAACAACCCCCCCCCCCCCACGTACATGTTGGGTTGAGAGAGGAGAGAGTGAAAGACAGTGTGTGTTTGTAAGAATGACAGTGTGAGAGTGGCAGAAATTTGCATTGCCAACCTCCCTCCATCCCCTTCTCTGTGTGGAGATGGGCTACAGAAGTGGGGGAGGAGGGACACCCTGACATCAGCACCCCCCCTCTTCTCCCTCCCATACTCTGCACAGCAAGCAGGAGGCCCCCCAGGAGGGTGGAAGGACAGCTCCAAGTCAAAGGGCACGAGCAGCATGATATGGGGGGAGGGGGAAGAGGGGCAACTGAAATGCCAGCACTTGGTAGTTTCCAGTCCAAACCAGTCAGGATCACCCGACAGAAGCTTCAAGATCTACCAGCAGATCCTGAACTACAGGTTGGTGACCACTGGCTCTAGAGCATTTGAGGGAGCTCTCTGATCATAGCAGTACAAGATTTGGAAAGATGTTAAGTGAAGATAATGCTATGAACTGTCTAACTTTATTCTACATCCTGCCACAGCAGCACCTGCTGCTCCACATCTCTTGTGACCACAACTTTCCCTGCATGAGAGCAGTTTGCAGAGGTGTCATTACTCTGATAGGTGTGCGCCAGTGTCACTATTCCAAAAGTGCAGCACTGTTGCAAAGCAAGACTTACTGTCATGTTTAACATGGTTACTCCACTATGTACTTCCTCAATAAAAGCAAGGTCTGAGATAAAATGTTGCATGGCCCAGTCCTTAATTCCCAGAGCTAACTACTGTGATTGAATGTGGACCATTCAGTGAGAAATAGTTCTTCCATTATAGTTTACCTAGACATTGGACAAAGCTGTAGAGTTTGGATCTAAACTTCCATTGTGTTCAGATTCAGTGAGGGTCTTGAATATGGGCTGACCTGACCCAGAAAGGTCAGGGGGATTGGCTATTCTTGTGCTGATTTAAATAGGAGATGGGGGCTGAGGCCCTATCTGCAAGCACATTTGGAGCAGGTGTTTTCCTCCAACAGGATATCTAGTCTGCTCCCTGGGGAGTTGCTGTATGAACATAGCGGTAAGACAGACACTGAGGCAGAAAGAGGGGCAAGAAAAGGAGTGACAGGAGGAGACAGAACTGAAGACAAGTAGGCTACGTCTAGACTGGCCCCTAATTCCGGAAAAGTCATGCAAAGCAGGTAAGTCAGAATAGGGATTTCCCTATTCTGACTTACCTGCTTTGCATGACTTTTCCGGAATTAGGGGCCAGTCTAGACGTAGCCGTAAAGAGTAAGGAAGAGAGGGGAGGCAACGTTTTCTGCCCTAAACTGGTGGGCTTTTCCCTGCTGATTACAGCTGGTTCCTGAATTCAAGAGTCATGGGTTCTATCCCTAGCTCTGCTGCTCACTCAGTGCAACTTTCTTCTCATCTGAAGAGGTGGGTTTTGCCCAAGAAAGTTTGTAATATATTATGTTAGTCCCTAAGGTGCCACAGGACTACTTGTTTTTAAACTTTCAGCAAGTCTTTTAAATTCTCTGGGCTTCAGTTTCCCATCTGTTATAGTAATAACACCCCTTCAAGGCTCGTTATATAAACTGTTCCTGTGAAAGATACTGCACAGTAAAATGTTTCTGTTGAGACTAAGTGTATGGAGCGAAAGGGACAAGGAGAGCTTGATTGAAAGCTTGATGGTGAGAAACAAAAGAAAGGAAGAAATAGAAAACAGAACTATAGCAAATCCTTCCTGCTATAACTGAATAAAATGGACAATGATCCTGTACTGAGGTTACTGGAACCTCTTAAATGGTTTTTAAATCTCCTTAATTCCTGGTAAATGTTTCTCCACATGTACCATGGTTAAACTGTAGTAAATGTAACAAAATGGCCAGTGTTGGTATGGTGGGTTACACATTTTTCTTGGCACAGGCCTAGCACATCATTCCTTGCCCCAACTTTTGGGATACCAAGGGCCCTGTTAGCAGCCCAAGAAGGTGGTAGAAAAGGGAAGTGGGAAGGGGGTCTGGATCGAGCTCCAGACACTCTCAATCCCTGCAGATTTATCCTCTTGCCCTCCCCCCAAACTAGGATTAACCTTAATCCTTGACATTGGGGGATGAAGCCTCCTTTCTCCAATTCTCTAAAGCTTCGGCAACACACTGCCAAACTCAGGTTCTTTCTTCTTGCTCACACCACACTAGCTATCTGAAGTGGGGAGGGAGGTTATGTACCTGACAGGGCTTTACTGGGCTACAGATGCTTCAACTGTAGTAACTTCCCCTAACCTACAGGGACCCACACCTTAATTAGCCTGTTGTGTCTCATTAAGTTCCTGAGAGGTCCTTAATTGGCTACAGTGCTTCAGTTATGGAAGGCTACTACGAGCTAGTCTACAAGGAACCAGGTCTTGATAAATGTAGGGCTTATGTATCTCCTCTCAAGCACTTTCCCACCACTCCTTTCTGTATCCTGAAAATTAAAAGGTTTTCTTGGCTCTGCAATTAAATTCACCCCGGCTTACGCCATAAATGCTGCTATAATAATCTTTGTATAAAATATGCATCATTTGAAAACTGATAACTCATTAGTCATAGCATGTTGAAATGTTATTTGTAATGTGAAATTTTTGTATGATGTTATTGGCAATATTCAAAGCCATAGTCCTACCACAGCAAAAGTTGTTGAGCAGACCTATCCTGAACAAAAGAATGTGGGTCTACTTCTAGAAGTAGTAAAGTGAGTCCTACTGCTGTTTCAAGGACTATGGGGGAAGAAAGCCCATGGAGTCTCCTTTATCAGCAGATGCCATGTGACCTCTCACTGATTAAATAAACTTTACTCTGAGGCTAATATGCAGAAGACTATATTTCAAATGTTCACTGAATTATAAAAGAAAGGGGCAGAAAGTGTTTTCACCCAAGGAGACACCGGTATTCTTGATCCTATGGGAGAGATCCTGTCCAAGGAGAAGGTCAGTCACTATTTTACTAGAAAATGGTGAGAGAGAGGCTCTCAACCCAAAACTTGCTAGAGTAAGTTTTAGCCTTTTAGATGTGTGTATCCACTTTTATTTCCTGCTAAACATTTCTAAATGGTATCTCTTATTCTTGCATACATTTAAAATCCAATCATATTTAATTAAACATTTTCATTTTAATCTAAACCAATCCAGCACTGTGTTTAAACTAAACTGTCTAGTAACTGCAGTTAAAATAGCAAACTGCTGAATGTTGACTGCTTAAAAGGCAATGAATATTAATATCAATATCCTTAAGACTGTTCCAGGACAGGGCAGACATTTCAGAAACATATTCTGGGGAAAATTTGGGCCTGAGGCAAGTGCAGCCACCTTCCCAGTAGTTAACCAAGGCTTGTGAAAGGCAGTGGGAATCTGTGGCATTGTACGCAGGATCCAAAGCATGGGATCAGGGCTACCTAATACATAGACATAGTGTGCACATTTATTTCTGACAGGGGTATCTTAGGCAGAGAACTGCAGTAGCAAGGCATTGTGAAACATGCAAGGTTTCAGAATTAGATGTGATAACTCTTCACTAGTCTGGATTGCCCCCCAAAATGTACAGACCCTCCCCCTGAAGTTTACTATAATAATGTGTCAGTGCTAACACTGCTGAGGTAATATAATTCCAGGTGTGCATGGGGATGTGTTCTCAGAAAATATTGGAACTGGAAGGATGTGCAGGGAGTGAGGGAGGCTTTTTTCTGTTTTAGGTAGAAAATGCATTTTCAAACCTTGCATGCTGCACCTGGTTGTTTTTGTAACAATCTCCTTGCCCAAGGATTTTACCACTTGAGGAACAGTTAGACATGATCCCCATGGTACAACTTGGAACAAGGGTACTACCATGCTCCCTTAACTCTAGAGGGCATGGGGGGGGGGGTTACTGGGTGAGGGAGGTAACCTAGTGACAGATCATGTGGGAAAAGCAGAAGTACTCAATGCTTTCTTTGCTTCTGTCTTCACAGACAAGGTCAGCTCCCAGACAAATGCACTAGGCAACCCAGTGTGGGAAGGAGGTAGACAGCAGTTGGTGGGGAAAGAACAAGTTAGGAACTATTTAGAAAAGATAAACACACACAAATCCATGGATGCGGATTTAATACATCTGAGGGTACTGAGGGAGTTGGCAAATGTCTGAGGAGCCTTTGGCCATTATCTTTGAAAAGTTGTGGAGATCGGGAGAAATCCCAGATGATTGGAAGAAGGCAAATATAGTGCCCATCTTTAAAAAAGGGAAGAAGGACAATCCAGGGAACTACAGCCAGGTCAGTCTTACCTCAGTCCCTGAAAAAAAAATCATGGAGGGGATTCTCAAAACCTCCCTTGCTTCAGTTTAAGCCCATTGCTTCTTGTCTTATGATCAGAGGCCAAGGAGAACAATTTTCCCCCCTCCTCCTTCTGACACCCTTTTAGATACCTGATAAGTGCTATCATGTCCCCCCTCAGTCTTCTTCTTTCCAAACTAAACAAGCACAATTCTTTCAGTCTTCCTTCATGGGTCATGTTCTCTAGACCTTTAATCATTCTTGTTGCTCTTCTCTACACCTTCTCCAGTTTCCCCACATCTTCTTTGAAATGTGGTGCCCAGAACTGGACGCAATACTCCAATTAAGGCCTAATCAGTGTAGAGTAGAACAGAAGAATCACATTTTCTCCTGTTTTGTTCACAACACTTCTGTTACTGCATCCCAGAATCATGTTTGCCTTGTTTTGAACAGAGTCACACTGTTGACTCATATTTAGCTTGTGGTCCACTATGACCCCTAGATCACTTTCTGCAGTGCCCCTTCCTAGACAGTCACTTCCCAGTCTGTATGTGTGAAACTGATTGTTCATTCTTAACCAGAGTACTTTGAGTTTGTCCTTTCTTAAACTTCATCCTATTTACCCCAGACCATTTCTCCAGTTTGTCCAGATCTTTTTGAATTATGACCTTATTCTCCAAAGCAGTTGCAGTCGACTTCTAGCATTTGATGTAGTGAGTCTAATGTAGACCTGAAAATCAAACACTGAGGGCAGCCCCTGCTGGCATCCTGTAGTCCTCTTTCTGCAAGAAGTAAGAAAAGCTGACAGGATTGTGTGCTCCCATCCCCCTCCTGTAGTGTAGAAGTTGTGGTGGTTCAGCTTAAGGTAAGCCAAATCCAGCTATGCATTTTGCATAGCTGAATAGGGTACCTTAAGCTGACCAGTCTGGTCTGGTGTAGACCAGGCTGTAGGGTTTGTCTACATAGCCCTGCAGTGTTAGATGCAGCACATACTAAAATGTTTTACTATTGGTAAGTTGTGCAAACTAGCTACCAGAAAGGTCACACAGGATATGTTGACGTTTATTTAATGGGATCATCACACTTTTGGTGGTGCTGAGTGTGACAAATGCGGCAATTTCCTTCAATATCCTGGATAAACCTTTTTGAATTCAGTTCAAGAATTTTAGGAGTTTATTTAATTAAATGCAAATGTACATACAATATTGTGACAGCATGTAACATCTCAGGAGACGCGACTAATGTAAACTTTGGAGTGTTATTAGCTCCAAAGAACTATTTGAGACAATGTGCCGGAGAAACAAATGCATGTGGAGAATGTGGAGACAATATCTCATCTCTGAACCCTTTTGAAACTCATGAGAAACCAATTGTTGGCTGATCACCTGTTACACAAGGACAGAATCAGAGGCCTAATCTGGATAAAAACGTGACTTACACATTCACAGTTCTGCTTGGTCTGAGCAAAGTTGGTGATAAACTTTTAGAAGACCCACTGAAGACTCTTGGTGGGGTTTGAAGGACTGTTTACTTTTCAGAGCCCCCAGTAGAGTTGGGGTGGCGTAGGTTGTGTGTAGGTTGTTTTAATGTTTTGTCTGTAATGCTGTTACTTTAAGAAGAACTATTTTGTGCTGGGATGTTCAGAAAAGGCCAGCATTCCTATCCATCACACAGCCTCCAAATCACAGACAGCTGGGCAGGCTGGTTCACATTGGCTGTGATTTCTTCCTGGAGGTTTAGGAGAAAACATAATATATATACATATATAATATACATGCATACATTTAATTATCTACTAAATACACAAATAACTAAACAAAATTCCCCAACATGCATGGAATACAATGACTTAGATACAGGTCTTTTAACTGACTTAGTTTGGAAAACATTCATGGGAGAGTGCATCAGCCACTTTGTAAGAAGATCCTGAGCTATGCTGTATGCCAAAGTCAAAGCCTTGGAGAGCCAAACTCCACCGAAGGTGTTTCTTGTTAGCGTTTTTGACTATGTGAAGCCACTTCTGCATAGAATGGTCAGTCCGCATATGAAAATGTCATCCCCAAATATATGGTCATGGCTTTTCTAGAGCATATAAAATGGTGTTGCATTCCTTTTTGGAGACAGACCAATGGCTTTCCCTTCCTGAGAGTTTTTTACTGAGGAACACAACAGGGCAAAATTGTTGATCTGGCCCTGTTTGCATAAAACTGCCCCCACGCCATGCTCTGACATGTCCATGGTGACAAAGTCTGGGACAAGGTTCCCTCTAAGCTGTTTGCTTGTATGCGTGTGCAGAAAAAATTTCCACACAGCCTTCCCACTAAGCAGAGCCACACAGTGGTGTGGTGGGTGGTAGGTGGCTGCTCTGGCAGCCGGGGCAGAGGAGCCATGTGCAGTGGTATGATATCGATGGACTTTGCTTTGGCTTATATTGATGATATCTGTGTCTTTAGCCAGACCTGGGAGGATCATGTGGTCCAAGTGAAGAAGGTGCTGGGCCATCTCCAGGAGTCCAGGCTGACTGTAAAAGCTGGGAAGTGCAGGGTGGGGGATGGTAGAGGTGATGTATCTGGGCCACAAGGTGCGGCGCCGCCAACTGAAGCCTGAGCTGGCTAAGGTGGAAGCCATCCAGGACTGGCCCATTCCCCAGACTAAGAAGCAGGCTTTCATTGGGAAGGCCGGGTACTACTGGAGGTTTGTGCCCCATTTTAGCACTCTGGCTGCTCCCCTGGCAGAGCTGTACAAGAAGAGCAAACCCAACAAGATGGTCTGGACCGAGAGGTGCCAGAGGGCTCTCAGTGCACTGAAAGAGGCCCTCAGCTGGGGCCCAGTGCAAGTCAACCCAGATTTTAGCAAACCCTTCCTGGTGTTCACTGAAGCCTCAGATACTGGGCTATGTGCAGTGCTAATGCAAACTGACTCCAAGGGGGAGAGAGCCCATCATGTACCTAAGTAAAAAGCTGCTGGCCCAGGAGCAGTACTATGCGGCCATAGAGATGGACGCATGGCCCTGGTGTGGGCCCTTAAAAAGCTGCAGCCCTATCTGTTTAGATGGCATTTCACAGTACCCAACCCCTCCCCCCTGACCTGGCTGCACCAGATGAAGGGGCCAAGTCCAATTTGCTGAGATGGAGCCTGCTCCTGCAGGACTATGACATGGAGATGGTCCACGTTAAGGGGAATGCCAATGTCATAGCCGATGCTTTGTCCTGGAACGGGGTGCCTGAACTTCCTCAGGTCACTGGGGAAGTGACCCTGCTCAGTTCAGTCTCTAAGGGGGAAGAGGTGTGAGGAAGCGGTGTGGTGTGGGCTCTCCGAGAAGGGGCTGCCGCACTGAAGAGGGGGGTTCCACCCAGGAGCCAAGGGGCCAAGTGTGGGCATGACCTGTGAGCCATGACAGATGGCCCCACACTGCCATGCTGCAGTTTCTGGATCTGCATGAGCTAGACCCTGACCTGATTGTTGAGAACCTCCGCCTGTGTGCAGGAGTGCTGCCATTGCAACCACCCCCTGTGGAGTGATGCTTCTGATGGTTGGACCAGTTCAGACTGGTGGGACCGGCTAGAGATGGAGTGGTGGGACGACCACCAGTGGCTCCAAAACTTCCGTATGAGGAAGGAGACATTCCTGGAGCTGTGTGCTTGGCTCGCCCCTGCACTCAGACAACATGACACCCAGATGCGACCCGCCACCCTCCTGGAGAAGTGGGTCACCATTGCAGTCAGAAAGCTATCCACACAGGACAGTTACCAGTCCATGGGCAACCAGTTCGGCTTGGAGGAGTTGACCACTGGGGCCCTCCTGATGCAGGTATGGCACTCTTGGGCTGCAGTTCCTGTGGGAGGTGGGGAGCGGAAGTACTGGAAAGGGGGCCCCAAAGGAAAGGAGGGGGTAAAAAGGGAAGGGGGTGGGGTGGGGATGGCAGGGGGAAGCCCTGTCCCAGGGGGCTCTTCAGTCCAACCATCACAGGGCCCTGCAGGGAGTCGAGGCTTCATATGGGGTAGCTCCTGGGATTCTTGAGGGGGGAGAGCTCGGGGACTTCCCAAGGGCTCTGGCACCCCCTTCAATTCTCTGTTTTGTTTCTCTGTCTCCCTCTGCAGGTGATGAGGGTCATCAACACCATCCTGCTGTGCAGCAGCATCTGCCTGGGCGACGTGGACCCCATCATTGCCACATTTGCTGCCCTGGGCTTCCCCAGCTGCAGGGTGGGGAGGCTTATTTACAGAACACACATTCCCATCTGGTCCCTCGACCACCAGGCAGTGTAGTACATTAATCAGAAGGGATACTTTTTGATGGTCCTGCAGGTCCTGGTCGACCACCATGGCCAGTTTTCGGACATCTTCCATCGGCTGGTTGGGGAAGGCGCATGATGCTCACATCTTCTGCAACTCCAGCCTCTACCAGAAGCTGGAGGCTGGCACTTTCTTCCCTGAGTCCAACATCAGGGGCAGAGACGTTGAAATGCCACTGTGCATTATGAAGGGACAGATACAGCCTATCCCCTTATACCGTGAGCGATGAAGCCCTACACTGGCCATCTTGACCTGAGCAAGGACGGCTTCAGTGGCTGCCTGGCCAAGGCCCACATACAGGCTGAATGCGCCTTTGGTCACTTGAAAGCCAGGTTCTGTTGCCTCCTGACCCGACTGGATGTGGGGAAGCAGAACATCCTCCAGGTGGTTTCCGCATGTTGTGTGCTCCACACCATCGTGTAGAGGAAGGGGGAGGCCTTCCTTCCAGTGTAGGGGGAAGAGACTGGCCAGGAGGGAAGGGCCTTTGAGCAGCCACACACAGCTGCCATCTGGTGGACACATCAGGCTGGGGTGCACATCTGGGAGGCCCTGAGGGAGAGTTTCTCTCAAGGACCCCAGTAACTCTCCCCAGGGCCTCCCCACTAGAGACCTGTGCCTTGCCCCTCTCTGCCTTTCCTCTAACAATCCCTCCCTTTCCCTTCCACCCCTCATCCCCACAGACACCAAAAACCTTTTTGGTTGTTAAAAACAGAACTTTGAGGTGATTTACTTGGGGTAAAAGTAACTGGGGAGTAGGGGGGGATGAGAACCTGGAAATGGGGATGGGGAGGAGGCTGAGAACCTTGGAAGGAGGAGGAGAAGCTGAGGCCTGGGGTTGAGTGGGCATGGCTCAGGTGCTTCCTTCACCTCATGTGTGGGGACCACGGCAACCTCAGTGGTGGGGGGATTCAGGAAGGACAGAGGGATAGGCATGAGGGGGGCTGGAGCAGGCTCTTGCATGGGAGAGGGAGCAGGGACTGGGACTGGAGCAGGAGCTGGAGCTGGCTCCAGGTGAGTCAGGAGCTCCCAGATGGTCGCACACATGTTGTGTCCCTGCTGCAGCAGCTCATTCCACATCTGTGTCCAATACTGCGCATCGTCTTGGACCTTCTGGGCCAGTGTCTACTGCATGTCCTGCAGGACGAAGATGTGCTCCCTCATGAAGTCCTCCTGGACCCTCCAGCACCTGCGGCTCACCCAGGTGGCTGGCTCAGGTGGTGTCAATCACCCCACAGTCACAGCTGGTCTGGCTGAAAATAAGAAGAGGTGCTCAGTCGTCCCTAGAGACTCTGTCCCTGAGGCCTTGTGCTCATCTGTGAGCTGAGAGCAATAGTTCCCAGGTCAGAGGAAGTTGATGTTCTGGGAGCAAGGCTATGTGTGGCCCAGAGGTCCCCAGGGGCTCATGCTCCTCCCCCATGTCCCACAAACAGGCAGGCAAGGGAAATGGCAGGCCACTCTGGGATCCAAAGGCCGGGAGAGGGACCTCGAGCTGTCTGGGCTTCCCTCAGTGCTGCATATACACATACATCCAGGCCATGGGGTACCAGCTCCAGGGAGATGGTGGTCACGGCGCTGGCCACATCTTCCCCCCTCTCTCTTCTCCTCCTCGGCTGGGAGCCCTGGGCAGGTGACAATGTGTTTTTCCAGCCCCGAATCCACAACCAGGGGTGGGGAAGGGGCTGCACCACCCCTTCCCCCCTGGATGCAGTGCAGGTCCTCATAATAGGGGCAAGAGTGGGGTTCTGCCTTGAAGTGTGAGCTGCATTCCCTCGCCCTGGTGCAGGTCTGCCAGAGCTCTTTAACTTTGCTCCGGGCCTGCTCCTGTGTCCGGTGTGGCCCTTTGTGGCCAGGCTCTTGGCCATCTGGCTGTAGCTGTCAATGTTCCTGTGTCTGGAGCAGAGATCTTGGAGGTTCTCCTCATTGCCCCACACCTCCAGGCAGGCCAGGATCTCTGCCTCAGACCAGGAAGGCACGCACCTCTTACAGCCCCTGGCAGGCTCCTGGGAGCTCTCTGAGGGTATGTCTACACTACAATGTTAGTTCGAACTAACATTCATAGGCGCTACAGTAGCGCTCCGCTAGTTCGAATTTGAATTGAACTAGCGGAGCGCTTAGTTCGAACTAGGAAAACCTCATTTTACGAGGATTAAGCCTAGTTCGAACTAGCTAGTTCGAATTAAGGGGTGTGTAGCCCCTTAATTCGAACTAGTGGGAGGCTAGCCCTCCCCAGCTTTCCCTGGTGGCCACTCTGGCCAACACCAGGGAAACTCTATGCCCCCCTCCCGGCCCCGGACCCCTTAAAGGGGCATGGGCTGGCTACGGTGCCCGTGCCAGGTGCAAGCCTGCCAGCACCCAGCCAGCAGACCCTGCACCTGGCACGGCACAGAGCCACCCACCCGATGCTCCCCAGCTCTCCCCCTCTTCCTGGGACCAGGCTGGCGGCTCCCGGGAGCTTGCCCGGGACCGCAAGAGGCGGGCACCCGCCTGGGCTAGTGCGGACATCGTGGACCTCGTCCACGATCTCCGCACTAGGCACAGGAAAGTGGCCATCTAGGGCAGGAGAGCTGCCAGCCTGGCCACCCAGGAGCAGGTGTGCATGAAAATCAAGGGGGTCCACTGAGACCCCCGACCCTGAGCCCTGAGCTTACAATGGCCGTCCTGGGTCAGACCAAAGGTCCATCTAGCCCAGTAGCCTGTCTGCCGACAGTGGCAAACCCTAGGGACCCTGGAGGGAATGGACCGAAGACAGTGACCAAGCCATTTGTCTCGTGCCATCCCTCTCTAGCCTTCCACAAACTTTGGGCAGGGACACCACTCCTACCCCCTGGCTAAGACTACTCCATGGACCCAACCTCCATGACTTGATCTCACTTCCCTTTCAACTCTGTTCTAGTTGTAGCCTTCACAGCCTCCTGCAGCAAGGAGTTCCACAGGTTAACTATTTGCTTTGGGAAGAAGAACAACTTTCTCTTACTAGTTTCAAGCCTGCTACCCATTCCTTTCCTTTGGTGTCCTCTAGTCCTTCTTTAGGGGAACTCATGAAGAACTTTTCTGTGTGCACCCTCTCCACCCAACCCCTGCTTTTAGAGACCTCTATCCTGTCCCCGCTCCATCTCCTCTTTTCTAAACTCAACAGTCCCAGTCTCTGTAGCCTCTCTTCATCTGGGACCTGTTCCCAACCCCTGATCATGTTAGTTGCCCTCCCCTCTCCCAGCCTTTCTCTTCCCCTCTCCCACCTCCTTTTCCCAGTCTCCCCCAGTTTTGTTCAATAAAGACAGAGTCAATGTTGGAAGAAACGTTATCTTTATTTTGTACATCAATAAGAAGGGGGGCTAGGGAAGGGTAAGTGGAAGGAGGTGAGGGAGGAATGGGGTACGAGCCCCCGATGGGGAGGACTGGGCTGGCTCTGCGGGCTTCTGGGGGTGGAAGCTCTCCTGCAGCCCCCCGATTGCCTCCTCTCCCCAGATGGCAGCCTGCGGCAAGTGCAGCCGGGCTGATGGCCGAGTGCTGTGATGTGCCCAGTGTGGGTACTCCGGGCAATCCAAGCCAGGACTGCTTTGCAAGCGGGGCACCCCTTAGAACTGTGTGTCCGGGGTGGGGGTCGGGACCCTTTAAGCGCAGCCCTCGGCTAGCCTGAGACAGCATCTCCACGCTCTAAGTCCTCCTCTGATGCCCTGCTGGCACTGCTTCCGGTCATCCTTAAGCCCTGTTCAGGGTCCACTCAATGTGGACTTGCTAGTTCGAATTAGCAAAACGCTAATTCGAACTAGTTTTTAGTTCTAGACGCGTTAGTTCGAATTAACTAATTCGAACTAAGTTAGTTCGAATTAGCGCTGTAGTGTAGACGTACCCTGAGTGCTCCTTGGGACAGGCAGGAGTCTCCTGGGGGGCTTGTGGCTTGGACATGATGGCCAGATGTGTGGCACTGTGAGCTGCGCTGCTGTGACTAGAGGCTCTGAGGGCTGGATTCCTACCATGAGCCCTGTACCCTGAATTTGCAGCTTAAAGAGCTCCAGGGGAACAGTAACTATAGAGTTCGGATGTGTGTGGATGGAGGGCACCTGTGGAACTTTGTGGAGGCCTCTTTAGTTTTTACAAAACTCCCTATTCCGTGTCCACAAACACACACTTTTTCAAAAAAAGCTTTTTCAGAAGAGGCATTGTTCCTCGAGGAATGAGGTTTACTAGCATTGGAAAAAGCCATCTGTTACTTTGATTTTCTTTTCAGATAATGCAATTGCAGTGTGGACACTAGTATTGTTTTTTCCGCAATAATGGCCATTATTCTGGAAAAACAGTGGAGTGGAGATGCACCCTCTATTCTTGTAACTCCTACCCCCTCTGTTCCTTCAGTTATGCCAGCCTTTGCTCATTTATCTGAATTTCCCAAACATCTCAGCAATTCCATCTGAGAGACTCATTTCATGGATTATGTCCTTTCTGAGTTAACGCATAAGGAATCCATTCTCATGACCCACTATTGCTATAGCAGCTGGGTTCCTACAGGGCAGAAGTCAGTGGTGCTGTCCCTGGCATTAGAATTCTTGTGCTCCAAGAAAAGCTGTTTCCAGGGGTGCAAAATGTCCCCATGAAACAGTAATGAATTCTGGGGAGATGAGAGATGAGGTGTAGAAACACAGAGGGGGAGAGAAGAGAGAGATAAAAAGAGTGGAGGGAGCAATGAGTGCAGAAAAGCATAGAAGTAGTGAAATAACTCCTACATCAAGCCTATGGTGGCTCCCATTGCCCAATTTCATCCCATTGCCTGGCAATAAAAGAGGGAAGGTTGAAAGAAGGAATGGGGCTGGAAGAAGGGAGAACTGGAAAAAAAGAAGGAGTGAGGGAAGAAGAGAAGAGAAAAGGGGAAAAGAATTAACTAAAAAATGAAAGAATGGTCTAGAGACATGAAAAAAGAGGACCAGGAGAGAAGGACGGACACATACAAGAAGATGAAGAAGGAGGGTCCAGAAGAAGTTCCAACAAAGAGGAGGGAAAGACAAAGGAAAGAATACATGGTTGAGAGACAGAAGAGGAAATAGCAAGGGAAGGAAAAGGGAGAGAAACAACTGAGTGGAACAGGGTGGAGTATCTTTTATGGAGGAGGCAGGGCTGTGTGAGAAGGGAAGTTCTTTTCATATGCTGGGAGGTTTATGCTAGGCACTTTTGGCAGTTGAGTCACTGTGTAATCTTGCTTAGCACAGTAATATGTGCCTGAAACAATGACAGGACATTTTTTTTGGTCCCATTGCTCTGGAAGTGACCTTGAAATGGCTGTTCAATATTTGCACGAGAGCCTTCTGTAGAAAACACCACCAGCTGCAGTCTTGCATTCTTCCCGACTCCCTGTTTGTACCAGTACAAGGTCATGATTTGGGTTGTTGATAGAGAGCAGTTCATTGTCAGTGGCTCTCCCTGACTGACCACCATGTGTGGGGACTGATGGACAGCCCATCCTATGGAGAAATGGAAATTAAATTAGTAAGGCTTTAAGTCGTTGAAATTAGGGAAATGGGGGGTTTCAGGCTGGAAAGGTGAGGGGTTTACTAAGGGTTGAAAGCTTTATTACTTTCCTCATTTTAAAATCTCACTGTAGATAGCCTGGGAGAATATAACATTTGAAATCTCTCCACAGGTGCTGAGGGGTGGGAGCAATGGTGAAAAATGCCCCTTAAAAGATAGCCCTTTACTACTGTATCGGGCAGAGAGAGGTGCATTCTGGAGGTGAATGCCTGGCTGAGACGATGGTGTCACCAGGAGGGATTCGGCTTCCTTGATCACGGGGTGCTCTTCCAGGAAGGACTGCTTGGCGGAGATGGAGTTCACCTTTCCAGGAGCGGGAAGGCCTTGTTTGGACACAGACTGGCTAACCTTGTGAGGAGGGCTTTAAACTAGGTTTGTCGGGGGCAGGTGAGCAAAGCCCACAGGTAAGTGCTGAATGTGCGGTACTGGGAGATGGGTTGGAAATGGGGGGGACTACGGCCTATAATGGCAAGGAGAAAGGAGGGTCAGGGCACAACAGGGAGGCAAGATCAAATCAGTATCTTAGATGCCTATATACAAATGCGAGAAGTATGGGTAATAAGCAGGAAGAACTGGAATTGCTAACCAATAAATACAACTATGATATCATTGGTATTACAGAAACCTGGTGGGATGGGACGCATGATTGGAATGTTGGTATGGAAGGGTATGGCTTGCTCAGGAAGGACAGACAGGGAAAAAAGGGAGGAGGGGTTGCCTTGTATATTAAAAATGTACACACTTGGACTGAAGTGGAGATGAATGTAGGAGATAGCTGTGTAGAGAGTCTCTGGGTTAAGCTAAAAGGGGTAAAAAACGAGGGTGATATCATGCTAGGAGTCTACTACAGGCCACCTAGCCAGGTGGAAGAGGTGGATGAGGCCTTTTTTAAACAATTAACAAAACTATCCAAAGCCCAAGATTTGGTGGTGATGGGGGACTTCAACTATCCAGACATATGTTGGGAAACTAACACAGCGAGGCACAGGCTATCCAATAAGTTTCTGGACTGCATTGGAGACAACTTTCTGTTTCAGAAGGTTGAAAAAGCTACCAGAGGAGAAGCTGTTCTGGATTTGGTTTTAACAAATAGGGAGGAACTAGTTGAGAACTTGAAAGTGGAAGACAGTATAGGGGACAGTGATCACGAAATAATAGAGTTCATGATCTTAAGGAAAGGTAGAAGGGAGACCAGCACAATTGAGGTAATGGATTTCAGGAAGGCAGATTTTGATAAGCTCAGAGAACTTGTAGGTAAGGTCCCATGGGAAGCAAGACTGAAGGGAAAAACAACTGAGGAGAGTTGGAAGTATTTCAAAGGGACGTTGTTAAGGGCCCAAAAGCAAACAATTCCGCTGTGTAGGAAAGATAGAAAATATGGCAAAAGACCAGCTTGGCTTAACAAGGAGATCTTGCACAATCTCAAAATAAAAAAGGAGTCTCATAAAAAATGGAAACTAGGACAAATAACAAAGGATGAATATAGGCAAGCAACACGGGAATGCAGGGGCAAGATTAGAAAGGCAAAGGCACAAAATGAGATCAAATTAGCTACAGGCATAAAGGGAAACAAGAAGACCTTTTATAAATACATTAAAAGCAAGAGGAAGACCAAGGACAGGGTAGGCCCACTGCTTAGTGAGGAGGGAGAAGCAGTAACAGGAAACTTGGAAATGGCGGAGATGCTCAATGACTTCTTTGTTTCGGTCTTCACCGAGAAGTCTGGAGGTGTGCCTAACGTAGTGAATACTAGCAGAGAGAGGATAAGTTTAGAAGATAGGATACACAAAGAACAAGTTAAAAATCACTTAGGAAAGTTAGATGTCAGCAAGTCACCAGGTCCTGATGAAATGCATCCCAGGATACTCAAGGAGCTGATAGAGGAGGTATCTGAGCCTTTAGCTATGATCTTTGAAAAATCATGGCAGACAGGGGAGATTCCAGAAGACTGGAAAAGGGCAAATATTGTGCCCATCTATAAAAAGGGGAATAAGAACAACCCAGGAAACTATAGACCGGTCAGTTTAACGTCTGTCCCAGGGAAGATAATGGAGCAGGTAATTAAGGAAATCATAGGCAAACACTTGGAAGGTAATAAAGTGATAGGGAATAGCCAGCATGGGTTTGTGAAGAACAAGTCATGCCAAACTAATCTGATAGCTTTCTTTGATAAGATAACGAGCCTTGTGGATAAGGGAGAAGCGGTGGATGTCATATACCTAGACTTTAGTAAGGCATTTGATACGGTCTCGCATGATATTCTTATTGATAAACTAGGCAAATATAACTTAGATAGGGCCACGATAAGGTGGGTGCATAATTGGCTGGATAACCGTAGTCAGAGAGTGGTTGTTAACGGTTCTAAATCCTGCTGGAAAGGGATAACAAGTGGAGTTCCTCAAGGGTCTGTTTTGGGACCCATACTGTTCAATATCTTCATCAATGATGTAGATATTGGGATAGAGAGTACGCTTATTAAGTTTGCAGATGATACCAAACTGGGTGGGGTTGCGACTTCTTTGGAGGATAGGGACATAATTCAGAATGACCTTAGCAAGTTAGAGAAATGGTCGGAGGTAAACAGGATGAGGTTTAATAAAGAGAAATGCAAAGTGCTCCACTTAGGAAGGAACAATCAGTTCCATACATACAAGATGGGAAGCGACTGTCTAGGAAGGAGCATGGCGGAAAGGGATCTAGGGGTCATAGTGGACCACAAGTTGAATATGAGTCAACAGTGTGATGCTGTTGCAAAAAAAGCAAATATGATTCTAGGTTGTATCAACAGGTGTGTTGTAAGCAAAACTCGTGAAGTCATTCTACCGCTCTACTCTGCACTAGTTAGGCCTCAGCTGGAGTACTGTGTCCAGTTCTGGGCGCCACATTTCAAGAAAGATGTGGAGAAATTGGAAAGGGTACAGAGAAGAGCGACA
This sequence comes from Pelodiscus sinensis, assembly GCF_052426305.1. NCBI lineage: Eukaryota > Metazoa > Chordata > Testudines > Trionychidae > Pelodiscus > Pelodiscus sinensis. The sequence continues at coordinate 141,149,270 of NC_143052.1, read as the reverse complement.
AGAATGATTAAAGGTTTAGAGAACATGACCTATGAAGCCAGGCTTCATGAACTGGGCTTGTTTAGTTTGGAAAAAAGAAGATTAAGGGGGGACATGATAGCGGCTTTCAAATATCTAAAAGGGTGTCACAAGGAGGAAGGAGAAAATTTGTTCCTCTTGGTTTCTGAGGACAGGACAAGGAGTAATGGGCTTAAAGTGCAGCAGGGGAGGTTTAGATTGGACATTAGGAAAAAATTCCTAACTGTCAGGGTGGTCAAATATTGGAATAAATTGCCAAGGGAGGTGGTGGAATCTCCCTCTCTGGAGATATTTAAGAACAGGTTAGATAGACATCTGTCAGGGATGGTGTAGACGGAGCTTGATCCTGCCTTGAGGGCGGGGGGCTGGACTCGATGACCTCTCGAGGTCCCTTCCAGTCCTATGATTCTATGATTCTATGATTCTAGAGCAAATAGATCTCTAGACTCATTTATGAGTTGATTTCACTGGCTTTCACTTACCCAAAGGAGATTGGATGATGATGAAGAGCAAATGAGGAATCTTTGAGTACTTGTACATCTAGCTGGGGATCTGTCTGAGACAGCTGCATAAACACACAGTCTGAGCTTGAGCCTGAATCAGAACCTCCACTCACTGGCAGAGCAGACAGGCTGAGACACCGGAAGTCCTGAGCTAGAGAGAGAAAGATTTCTGTTCGGGGAGGGGGTGGAGCGGCAGAGGGAGGATTGTAAGTGTGTGAACAGTTAAATAATGAATTACTGTAATATGTGTAAGCAGGGTCTGAATGAGCTCTGTGCTGACAACTGGGAGGGGGAGACAAAGTGATTCACGTTGGGTTGCAAATTAATTAGGACTCAGTGCAGGGGCAGAGAACTGTTGTCTTGATGAGTAAAGGGAAGCAGAAATGTGCCTCGCCTGCTTCAGATGTGGGGTCACCTCAGCTGAAAGCAACCCTCTAACCTCTTGCTTGAATGTCAGAGCAGTGGGAGGCTACGTCTAGACTGGCATGATTTTCCGCAAATGCTTTTAATGGAAAAGTTTTCCATTAAAAGCATTTGCAGAAAAGAGCGTCTAGATTGGCACGGACACTTTTCCGCAAAAGCACTTTTTGCGGAAAAGCGTCCGTGCCAATCTAGACGTGGCTTTGCACAAGAAAGCCCCGATTGCCATTTTCGCGATTGGGGCTTTTTTGCGCAAAACAATATCGCGTTGTCTACACTGGTCCTCTTGCGCAAAAGCATTTGCGGAAGAGGGCTTTTGCCCGAACATGAGCAGCATAGCATTTCCGCAAGAAGCACTGATTTCAGACAGTAGGAAGTCAGTGCTCTTGCGGAAATTCAAGCGGCCAGTGTAGACAGCTGGCAAGTTTTTCCGGAAAAGCAGCTGCTTTTGTGGAAAAAACTTGCCAGTCTAGACGCAGCCAGAAAGTAAGATGAGTAGGAATAAGTGATCTAGTTAGGAACTTTAGACATCTCCTCAGTGGCCCTGTTCTGACTTAAACTGTTCCCTCTGACTCTTCAAAGACAGACCTAAATAGGCTCCATTAGGAGTCTTGTTATTTTAAGAGCTGGAATTCCTTAGAGTAGGGCAGTGTTTCCTCCAAGCCTGCTTCAGGCTCACAGCCCCCCCCCCCCCCCCCTACCAATAAGCACAGTAAGAAGCTCTGTGAGACCTCACAGTGTTTGGGGCACGCTGCAGCTACCAGACTGGAGAGACTCATTCCTTGGCAACAAGCCAGCTGGAGTGCCCCCACTCCCATTGAAGGAGCGTGTGCTGGTCTGGGACTGCTGCAGAGCTTGGCATGGGTAGGAAGTCCCCTTCAGTCCCCCACAAGTGGAGTGCAGCCCCAGACTCCCCCCTCCAGTGTTGAGCAACAGCATGGGGGAGGGGGAAGGGTAGAGAGCTGATGATGGGTTTAGGTGCTTGGCTTGGCTGCCTGCCTGCCATGCAATTGAGTGACTCACACTTACACCTCTGCAGTCAGCCTGAGCAGTGCACCCCGAGTGTTAACTTGGAAAGCAGATCTGTGCCCACAGCTGTGCTGCCCCCCTCAACACCTCTCCCCTTGCCACCCACTACTGTCGCCGTGTTCCACTGCCCCCTCCTCTTCATCCCACCCTCACTGTCTCCTTGTTCCCCACTCACTGCATGGGGCAGGAGGAGCAGCCACAGCCCCACAAGATGCCAGGTGGTGGTGCCCAGGGGCGTGACTTGACTTGAGGGTTTGAGTTTGCCTTTGGCACTCTGTGCACCAGGAGGGGAATTTTGGAGTTCCAGTTTCCACCTATCCCCTGTCCTGCAGCTATTGGACAGCTGGCCAGAGGTGAGCCAAGCATGGAACCAATTTAACAGTGTTGCCACTTATTAGCTTTGAGCATGAATATATTGTGAGCAGTAGAACATTATTATCAGATCAGAGCTTTTTCACTGTGGCTTATTTTCTCTTTACTTTTTTTTTTCAATTATGTTTTGTGCAGGGTTCAGAATGTTTCCCCCTTTTTGCCAGTCTTAGTAACATTTTAAATCCCTTTCACAAAATCATGTGAGATTGCCATTTAACAGTCCAATTTCAGGGTTTTTTTAAAATCCATACCTTAGACAAAACTAGAAAATTAAATTGACAATTATTTGTGACAAGTTTGGTTTAGGAGAGGGAGTAGGCCAGTTTTCAGCAGAGAAACAAAAAATATTGACAAGCTTTCCAATTATCTTATTACTGCTAAATAAAGTGCCTAATACATCAGCATTACAGTGTGCTTAATTTCTTTAAACTGCTTTTAATAAAGTGCATATGGAAAGTTTTCCCATACTGTAAACCATCTACATGTTTTGTTAGTCTAGAAAGTGCTACCAGACCAGATTTTGTTTTTTAAGTTTATCCTGTACAGACTAACTCGGCTACCCCCTGGAGCTTGTAAACTTATGTTTGTTTTGCTAAGAATAAGTCATGCATAGGGGTACCAGTTTATTAGTACCAAAAATTAGTACCTGCCTGGCAGGCTCCTTCTTCCCCCCAGTGCCTGTGGCTGGGCACCAAAAATCCTAAGGATGATAATGTTCAGGTTTCTTCAATAAAAACTGGCAGTCACTCGGGGTATGTCTACACAAGAGAGTTTTGTTAGAAAAACAGCCGTTTTTTTCCAACAAAACTTGAGGAACATCCACATTGCAATCATGTCCTTTTGCAAGTAAATGGAAAGAACAGAGGGCTTTTTTCCAGCAGCAGTAACCCTCATTCTACGGGGAAGAAGTTTTTTTTGTAAAAGAGCTCTTTCACAAAAAGGCATGTGTGGACAGGGAGGAGGGTTTTTTCTGGAAGAAGAGGCTTCCAGGAAATAGCACAGGAGCCCTGGTGGCCCTCCACGCAAAGTAATCACAACTCTATGGTTCCTGTCTCCTGGCCCCGCTTACACCTGCAGGCACCCTAGACAAGCCTTGTGACAGGAAGCTGGCCAGAGAGCAGGACCCTGACCACGCGGCTCTCCCTGCCACAGGCATTGCAAGCCATGTCCGCACCTGAAGCCCCCTGCCACCCTCCTGGCCCTTGCAGGAAGCAGCCCCAGGGGTCCCAGGACCCACCCAGGGGGAACAAGAGGCACGCACTCTCCTGATCAGTCCTGGAGATCTAGTCTCTCCTCAAACTGTGGACTGTCCCTTACTGGAACTCCTGAGGGTGCCGCCTCCTCCTTCTCCACCTCTGAGGCAAGGTGGTAACCTACCCTACCTGTTGGAGGCCCCATCTGGCATGGGCCCATTCCTCCAGCGTCAGGTCGGTCCCGTTCAAGGACTACCATTTGTTGTCCATGAGAGCCTCTCTTAGTCAGGAGAGGCTGAGGCCGGCCTATTGGCACTTCAGTAATAGCCTGCTGGAGGACATGGGCTTTGTGGCATCCTTCCAGGAGTTCTGGCTAGCCTGGCAGGGGCAGCAGCCTGCCTTTCTCTAGGTGCGGCGGTGGTGGGACTTGGGGAAGGTGCCCACCCGGCTCTTCTGCCACGACTACTCCCGGGGCGCCAGCTGGCGAAGGGATGCGGCAATAGACCAGTTGGAACGGGAGGTCTTGAAGCTTGAGAGGTACATGGTATCCAACCCCAAGGATTAGCCCCTTTGCGAGGCGTACCGGGAGAAGCGGGAGGAACTCCGGGCCCTTGAGGCCCACCGGTCCCAGGGTGCCTTTGTTCAATCCCACATCTGTCTCCTTTGGGAGATGGATCATGGCTCCCACTTCTTCTACCCACTGTAGAAAAAGAGGGGGTCTAAAAGGCATATCACCTACCCTTTGGCAGAGGATGGCTCCCCCCTCACAGATCCGGAGTAGATGCGTGGAAGGACCAGGGCCTTCTACGCGAGTTTGTTCTCCCCGGATCTGACTGAAGCTGACGCCTGCAGGGTTCTCTGGATTAAGGTCCCGACAGTCAGCACAGAGGACCTGCTAGAGCTGCCTCTCACTCTGGCCAAGTTATCGGAAGCCCTCCGTCTCATGCCCCACAATAAAACCCCGGGCATGGATGGGCTGACCGTGGAGTTCTACCATGTGTTCTGGAACGTCCTCAGCCCAGACCTCATCACCATCTGGGCCGAGTCCTGGGAGAGCAGGATCCTCCCTCTGTCATGCAGGTAAGCCGTGCTTGCCTTGCTGTGGAAGAAGGGGGAACTTCACGACCTTTGGAACTGGTGTCCCACCTCACTCCTCAGCATGGACTACAAGGTTGTAGCAAAAGCCTTCTTGCTGTGACTGCCATCCGTGCTGGTGGACGTGATCCACCCCGACCACACCTACAACATTCTGGGCCGTAGCATCTTTGATAATCTGTACTTGGTCTGGGATCTCTTAGAGCTAGGGTTTAGGGACAGTCTGTGGTTCGCCCTCCTGTCCCTGGACCAGGAGAAGGTGTTTTACAGGGTGGGCCATGGGTATCTCCTGGGCACTCTGAAGGCCTTTGGCTTTGGGCCACATTTTGTGGGTTTTCTCTGGGTGTTGTACATCCTCACAGAGTGTTTGGTCAGGGTCATCTGGATCCTGACCAAACCGGTCAGCTTCGGGCAGGTGGTATGTCTGGGGTGTCCGCTGTCGGGCCAGCTGTACACTCTGGCCATGGAGCCCTTCCTCTATCTCTTTCACAAAAGGTTGATGGGGTTGGTGCTCCATGAGCCGGAGATGAGGCTGGTCCTGTCGGCATATGCCGATGTGCTCCTCGTGGTCCAGGACCCGGGAGATCTGGTGCAGGTGAAGGCTTTCCAAGCCGTCTACTCGGTGGCCTCCTCCACCCGGGTCATCTGGGTCAAGAGCTCTGGCCTGATGGTAGGGGCCGGGTGGCAGGCGGGCTACCTCCCACCCACGCTTCAGGCCATCAGGTGCAGCAAGGGTCCGCTACTCTATTTCAGCATTTTTCTCTCTGCCACACATCCCTCTCCGCCGGAGAACTGGCAAGGTTTAGAGTCCAGGGTGGTTGAGTGGTTAAAGAGATGGATGGGACTGCTCCAGTGCCTCTCCCTGTGCAGGAGGGCACTGGTACTTAACCAATTGGTCCTTTCCATGCTTTGGCACCGTCTCAACACCCTAGTCTCGCCCCTGGGTTTTCTGGCCCATATCATAAGAACATAAGAACATACTAACATAGGTAGCAGGTTTAAAACTAATAAAAGAAGGTTCTTCTTCACACAGGCTACGTCTACACTGGCCCCTTTTCCGGAAGGGGCATGTAAATTTCAGCAGTCGTCGTAGGGAAATCCGCGGGGGATTTAAATATCCCCCGCGGCATTTAAATAAAAATGTCCGCCGCTTTTTTCCGGCTTTTAAAAAAGCCGGAAAAGAGCGTCTAGACTGGCCCCGATCCTCCGGAAAAAGTGCCCTTTTCCGGAGGCTCTTATTCCTACTTTGAAGTAGGAATAAGACCCTCCGGAAAAGGGCGCTTTTTCCGGAGGATCGGGGCCAGTGTAGACGCTCTTTTCCGGCTTTTTTAAAAGCCGGAAAAAAGCGGCGGACATTTTTATTTAAATGCCGCGGGGGATATTTAAATCCCCCGCGGATTTCCCTACGACGACTCGTGAAATTTACATGCCCCTTCCGGAAAAGGGGCCAGTGTAGACGTAGCCACAGTGTTTAGTCAACCTGTGGAACTCCTTGCCAGAGGAGGCTGTGAAGGCTAGGACTATAACAGAGTTTAAAGAGAAGCTAGATAATTTCATGGAGGTTAGGTCCATAAAAGGCTATTAGCCAGGGGATAGAAATGGTGTCCCTGGCCTCTGTTTGTCAGAGGCTGGAGAAGGATGGCAGGAGACAAATTGCTTGATCATTGTCTTCCGTCCACCCTTTCTGGTGCACCCGGCAGACAGGCTACTGGGCTAGATGGACCTTTGGTTTGACCCAGTACAGCCGTTCTTATGTTCTTATGTTCACAACACCCAGTCTCTGAGCAGAGCCTCCAAAAACCCCAGCAACAGCCCCTCCCCAGTCCATTGTCTTCTCCCCAGGTAAGAGGGTAGCCCGGGCCCCTCTTCTCCGCCTCTTTTCCTCCATCCAATGTTCTCCCCTCACTGGGGTCAGCTGGGTTTGGTTGCTGGGGTCTCTCTCTGCAGCCTATTGTCTGTCATCTGGCCAGAACTAGCTGTGTTCTCCAAGGAGGGTTGGGGTCATCAAGGTATCAGACACCACAGCTCCAACTCTGGGCTGTTCTCTGAAACAACGAACACCCCACCTTTGTTACATTAAACCAGTAACTGCTGGGCACTGACAACTCCCCTGTATGTAACATCCCCCTTGGAACTCCCCAAACCTCCCCTCCCACTTCCTCACACGCCTTCATGGAGCCATGTGCATGGGCGTGTACTTGTCGAGGTTCACCCCCATCCTGCACACCTGCCCCTTCTGAGTCGTGAGGAAAAACCTGGCTCTTGCCTATCTAGAATGCACCAGGTTGCAGCCCCTATTCCGGCTCCTCCAGAAGCTCTTATTGAGGTTCTGGCTGCACTTTTCCCCACACCTCTTTATTTATGCACTTCCTATCTGTGGTCCCACAAAGTCGCGAGACCTCCTCATCAACTTCCTCCTGACCCTAGCAAAGGCCACTATATATAATACCAGGAGGAGGATGCTGGATGCGGGGATTCTTTGCGACTATGGGGCCTACTTCCATTCCTCCCTAGTGTCATGTATCCAGGCAGAGCTCCTCTGGGCAGTCCCCACAAGCTCCATCGACAGCTTTGAGGAGCAGTGGGTGCTGTCCGAGGTTCTATGCTCAATGTCCCCATCTGATTCCCTTGTTTTGAACCTGTGACCCTCACCTCCTGACCCTTCCGTCATTATTTGTCCCCTGTGACCAGTTGACACTGGGTCTAGTTGTCCCTCCCACAAGGCTTCAAATGGTAACCACTGCTGAGAAGGAGGAGGAAGGTTTGGCTGCTGCTCTCCCTCCCACCCTGCTCCTGCTGCCCCTTCCCTGCTCAGCCACCACCCTTCTGCTGCTGCTGGATGTTCTCCCCCTGGACACCGCTGCTGCTGCCTTCCACCAACTGCTGCCACTTAAGATGGGGGGCCTGACAGCCTGCCCCCCCTCTTTCAGAGGGAGAGGAAGAGGATCCCACCAGCACCAGCATCCACCATCTGGGGTCCCCCGCTTCTCTTGGCCGCCACCTGCCTGCTGTTGCAGCAGCAACACCTTCACCCTGTTGAGGAGGTAAAGAGGAGAAGACACCAGCACCACCTGGACTTGTGGAGGGGGTTTTGTCACATTACTGGGTTTTAAAAATCACTGCTGCACCCATAGGAGGGGGGTGTTTTCCCCAAAATCTGTACAAAGGGGGCCATGTGAGGTGTCAAATGAAAGCTTATGTTCTACTGATTCTGTATATGCTGTTCATGAACATGTATAATATCTGTATGTGGAGTTATAAATATGTACTCTGTGCTTATGCTGGAAGATTCTCTGTCTGAAGCAGAGCAACAGGCAAGGAATGTTCAGCCAGTGACTATGCTAACAAGGCTCCAGGGACAATGAATCTCTAGGTGCCAATACACACCTGAGGAATGGGTCTGGAAATCTGGATACCTGCAAACAAGCCAGGGCATAATATCCCAGGCTTCATTTGCATGTTCCCGGGCAGGTGCCATTTTTAAATGCCCCATAGTTCGAACCACCTGCCCGCAGCTGCACGCAGCGTGGACTAGGTAGTTCGAATTAAAGCTCCTAATTCGAATTACCATTAAACCTCCTTGCAGGAGGAATAACAGTAGTTCAAATTAGGAGCTTTAATTTGGACTACCTAGTCAGTGCCACTTGTAGCTGCAGGCATTTAAAAATGGTGGCGCCTGGGAACATGCAAATGATATTTAAATCCCGGGCTTCATTTGCAAGTTCAAATGCCTACATTAGCCACCTAGTTTGAATTAGGGTGGCAGTGTAGACCTACCCTGAGAGACTGGACAAAAGGGTTCTGAAGAATTTGTGCTGGGAGAGAGACATTACCTTTAGAGAGAGAGCCTCCAAACCAGAACTGGCATGTTTGTTAATAGCCAAAGATATGGCTGAAAGAGAGCAGAAGCTAGCCAAGGAAATAGTTGAAAGAGGGTGGGAACTAGCCAAAGAGATTTCTGAGAAAAGGCAGAAGCTAGAGCGAGAACTTGCAAAGAGAAGGGCAGAACACGCAGAGTGGCTGGCACAAGCCAAGGAGAGATCTGCCAGACTTGAACTTCAGCTCAAGAAAATAAAAGAACTGAAGAGACTGTATCCTCCTGGGAGTTTGGTGTATAACCATGTGGGTATGTGGTGTGATTATGACATGTCAGATGTGTGTAACATGGCTGATGTCTTAACCCAGCCACAAAGCATATATGAATGCCAATCTTCTGTGTTACCTGTAGCTAACAGGGAGTTTTGTGAAGGGGTGAGTGTGACTCTGGGCAGTTGTCCAGGGCTAGTCAGTCCTACTGTAACCAGGGGGAAAGTGTCTCTAAATGTTTGCCTGAGGGAGATGGCTGTGTGTGTGCGCAGGGGACCCAGTGGGCCTGGGAGTGAGGGTTCTGGGTGTCTGTCTGATGCCTCAGAAGCAGGGCATGGGGATCCCAGAGGTCAGGACAATGTTTCTTTGGAGCAGGTTGCAGGGGATGGCCAGGGTGAATTCCTCACCGTAGAATAAGATAAAGTGCTGGAGGATGATAGATCATTAGCTGGTGATGCTTGTGAAACTGCATTTCCACAAACTGAAAGTGAGTTATGTGAAGAAGCACAATGTGAGCAGCCACAGTGTGTGCAAGCTGGCAATTTGGCTGCAGTGTGTCAGTGAAAGAAGCTGTCTCAGTTGTTAGCTGTGTGCCTGAGAATAGCCAGGGGTGCTGGGACAAAGGAGAGACTGTCTCTAGCGGTCTGTCTGTGTATGGCAGTGGCATGCCTGTGGGGGAAGGATTTCCTCCCAATCCTTTGTCTGAGGAAAGTGCCCCTCAGCCTATGAGGGCAGAGAGCTGGGCTGTTGTCCCAGAGTGGGGGCTGAATACAACTAAAGCCCAGAAAGGGGGTAACCCTAAGTTTGTGTCTTCTGGGGAGAAGGATGCTGTGACTGGGGTAGATCCAGTCAGGGTCTTGCCAGAATCCCAGAGATCAGATGGTTCAGGTGCTTGTTTGTTACTTGAGGAAGAGAGAATGATTCCTACCCTTGGCTACGTCTACACTGGCCCCTTTTCCGAAAGGGGCATGTTAATTTCAGAGATCGTAATAGGGAAATCCACGGGGGATTTAAATATCCCCCGCGGCATTTAAATAAAAATGTCCACCGCTTTTTTCCGGCTTTTAGAAAAGCCGGAAAAGAGCGTCTACACTGGCCCGAAGATCCTCCGGAAAAGGGCGCTTTTTCCGGAGGATCGGGGCCAGTATAGACGCTCTTTTCCGGCTTTTAGAAAAGCCGGAAAAAAGCGGCGGACATTTTTATTTAAATGCCGCGGGGGATATTTAAATCCCCCGCGGATTTCCCTATTACGATCTCTGAAATTAACATGCCCCTTTCGGAAAAGGGGCCAATGTAGACGAGCCCTTGGTGTGTATGCTAGAACAGGGAACCTTCTGGGTGCCAGTCCAGAGAGTTGCAAAGGGAAGGAAAATGTCTCTGACTTTATGTCTTGTGAGTCTGTCTGTGTGCCTGGAAGGGGATTGTCTAGGAATCCACCTGATGGGCCAGAGATGATTCGGGGAGTAAAGGAATCTCAGGAGTTGATTGTGACCCAGCAGAACAACGCTGCTGCAGGGCCAGGGAAAGGTGAACTGTTGCTTAAGGAAGCTCATGGGGAAGAGAGTCCTTTCAGTGCTTTTAGCAAACAGTTTGCAGTGGTTGAAGAGAGTAAAAGTTTCTGGCTTGGGGAAGATCAGGAAAAAGCTCTTCCTGTAAAAGGCAACAGCTTGGTGTGAGATATACTTGTTTCAATGCCTGATGGGCAGAATTTGTCTGTCAACAGTGACTCCACTTACTTGAATTTAGAGAGATTCAATGTGGATGATTGTGGAGAGATCTCAGAGGGACTGACGATTGTTTCAGATGAGGCAGCAAAAGACAGAGAGTTGCAGCAGTCTAATCACCAAGGGTACGTCTACACTACAGCGCTAGTTCGAACTAACTTAGTTCGAATTAGTAAATTCGAACTAAGCTAGTTCGAACTAACGCATCTAGAGCTAAAAACTAGTTCGAACTAGCGTTTTGCTAGTTCAAACTAGCAAGTCCACATTGAGTGGACTCTGAACAGGGCTTAAGGATGGCCGGAAGCAGTGCCGGCAGGGCATCAGAGGAGGACTTAGAGCGTGGAGATGCTGTCTCAGGCTAGCCGAGGGCTGCGCTTAAAGGGTCCCGACCCCCACCCCGGACACACAGTTCTAAGGGGTGCCCCGCTTGCAAAGAAGTTCTGGCTTGGAGTGCCCTGAGTGCTCACACTGGGCACATCACAGCACTCGGCCATCAGCCCGGCTGCACTTGCCACAGGCTGCCATCTGGGGAGAGGGAGTAATTGGGGGGCTGCAGGAGAGCTTCCACCCCCAGAAGCCCGCAGAGCCAGCCCAGTCCTCCCTCACCTCCTTCCACTTACCCTTCCCTAGCCCCCCTTCTTATTGATGTACAAAATAAAGATAACGTTTCTTCCAACATTGACTCTGTCTTTATTGAACAAAACTGGGGGAGACTGGGAAAAGGAGGTGGGAGAGGGGAAGAGAAAGGCTGGGAGAGGGGAGGGCAACTAACATGATCAGGGGTTGGGAACAGGTCCCATATGAAGAGAGGCTACAGAGACTGGGACTGTTGAGCTTAGAAAAGAGGAGATGGAGCGGGGACAGGACAGAGGTCTCCAAAAGCAGGGGTTGGGTGGAGAGGGTGCACACAGAAAAGTTCTTCCTGAGTTCCCCTAAAGAAGGACTAGAGGACACCAAAGGAAAGGAATGGGTAGCAGGCTTGAAACTAGTAAGAGAAAGTTGTTCTTCTTCAGAAAGCAAATAGTTAACCTGTGGAACTCCTTGCTGCAGGAGGCTGTGAAGGCTACAACTAGAACAGAGTTGAAAGGGAAGTGAGATCAAGTCATGGAGGTTGGGTCCATGGAGTCCTATTAGCCAGAGGGTAGGAGTGGTGTCCCTGCCCAAAGTTTGTGGAAGGCTGGAGAGGGATGGCACGAGACAAATGGCTTGGTCACTGTCTTCGGTCCATCCCCTCCAGGGTCCCTAGGGTTGGCCGCTGTCGGCAGACAGGCTACTGGGCTAGATGGACCTTTGGTCTGACCCAGGACGGCCATTGTAAGCTCAGGGCTCAGTGTCGGGGGTCTCAGTGGACCCCCTTGATTTTCATGCACACCTGGTCCTGGGTGGCCAGGCTGGCAGCTCTCCTGCCCTAGACAGCCACTTTCCTGTGCCTAGTGCGGAGATCGTGGACGAGGTCCACGATGTCCGCACTAGCCCAGGAAGGTGCCCGCCTCTTGCGGTCCAGGGCAAGCTCCCGGGAGCCGCCAGCCTGGTCCCGGCAAGAGGGGGAGGGCTGGGGGGCATCGGGTGGGTGGCTCTGTGCCGTGCCAGGTGCAGGGTCTGCTAGCTGGGTGCTGGCAGGCTTGCACCTGGCACGGGCACCGTAGCCAGCCCGTGCCCCTTTAAGGGGTCCGGGGCCGGGAGGGGGGCATAGAGTTTCCCTGGTGTTGGCCAGAGTGGCCACTAGGGAAACCTGGGGAGGGCTAGCCTCCCACTAGTTCGAACTAAAGGGCTACACAGCCCTTAGTTCGAACTAGCTAGTTCGAACTAGGCGTTAGTCCTCGTAAAATGAGGTTTACCTAGTTCGAACTAAGCGCTCCGCTAGTTCGATTCAAATTCGAACTAGCGGAGCGCTAGTGTAGCACCTATTAAAGTTAGTTCGAACTAACGTCCGTTAGTTCGAACTAACTTTGTAGTGTAGACATACCCCATGTGACTGTATGTGACCAGCTTGCTGGGAAGTCAGTGTGTTTGGGACAGGATTGTTTTCAGGTTGACAATGAGAGTGGACAATGTGGCTGTGTCTACACTGGGCCACTTATTCCGGAAAATCAGCCGCTTTTCTGGAATAAGCTGCTAGCTGTCTACACTGGCCCTTGAATTTCCGGAAAAGCAACGACGATCTACTGTACAAAATCAGCCACTATTCCGGAAAAACTATTCTGCTCCCGCTCGGGCATAAGTCCTTATTACAGAATACTGTTCCGGAAAAGGGCCAGTGTAGACAGCCCAGTAGTCTTTTCCAGAAAAGCGCGTCTACATTGGCCACAGACGCTTTTCTGGAAAAAGGGCTTTTCCGGAAAAGCAGCCTGCCAATGTAGACGCTCCTTTTCCGGAAAAACTGAAAACGGAATAGTATTCCGTTTTAAACAGTTCCGGAAATTCATGCCCGTGTAGACACAGCCTGTGTGTGTCAGATTCATAGGAAGAAAGACTATATAGCGAAGTATGCAGAGCAGAACGGCTGTGTGGTTACTCTCTCTAGAATGCAGGAGATGGCAGTTAATCTCCCATCTCTAGACACTGTGCGCACTTATAATCCATCAGGGAACTTAACATCTGAGTCCATGTGGAAGCAGAGATTGGAGGTGAAAGGACAAGAGGTTTGTGAGCCTATTGTTGTTACCCCACAGATTGAGGGCAGAAGGAGAATTCCATGGCCATTGTGAACAAGGGAGTCACACCCAACCAGCCCTTTGTCTCTCCTAAGACAGGTTTGGAGCCCACAGGACATTGGGGAAGGGCAGAACTTGCTTTGCCAAAGGAAAATTGCAGTTTACACCTGAAGGATCAAAACTATAAGGCTACGTCTACACTGGCCCCTTTTCCAGAAGGGGCATGTAAATTTCAGCAGTCGTCGTAGGGAAATCCGCGGGGGATTTAAATATCCCCCGCGGCATTTAAATAAAAATGTCCGCCGCTTTTTTCCGGCTTTTAAAAAAGCTGGAAAAGAGCGTCTACACTGGCCCCGATCCTCCGGAAAAAGTGCCCTTTTCCGGAGGCTCTTATTCCTACTTCAAAGTAGGAATAAGAGCCTCCGGAAAAAGGCGCTTTTCCGGAGGATCGGGGCCAGTCTAGACGCTCTTTTCCAGCTTTTTTAAAAGCCGGAAAAAAGCGGCGGACATTTTTATTTAAATGCCGCGGGGGATATTTAAATCCCCCACGGATTTCCCTACGACGACTGGTGAAATTTACATGCCCCTTCCGGAAAAGGGGCCAGTGTAGACGTAGCCCAGAGGATTGCACCAGTCTGGGCACTCTTTTCTAGCTTTTCCCCAAGCTGGAAAAAAAGCAGCAGACATGTTTATTTAAAACCCACAGGGGATATTTAAATCCCCCACAGATTTCCCTATTCCAAAAATAGAAATTAGCATGCATCTTCTGGAGAAGAGACCAGTCTAGACATAGCCAGGGGGAAAGGGGCAGGCTAGGCCAATCTTATAGCTCACACCTGGCAGGTATGAAGCAAACTAACTCACACCCTTTAACCCTTTCCCCCAGCTCAGTTCACTCAACTCTGGAAGGGGGGAGGCTTGTTCCTCCGAGACATCTTACCATGATGGTGGTGTCTCTCCTGCAAGCACTGGTGGCATATTTTACAGTTCCCACATTTAGGGGTAGCATGATTAGTGACCCCCACAACAGTCCCAAATTATTTACAATTCTCCACATTCCATTCCAACACTGACTCTCCAGCAGCCCTGGCTGAATGGGATTTACATAGCCACACCTCCTGAGCTGTATTTACATGTCAGTGGTTAACAGTTAATTACCTTGCAGAGCTAAACAATTGTAGTGGGCACACCCACCCCTCCTTTTAGCTGGCTGACAGCAAGCAGCAGTTCAGCCCCTGCTTACATCTGCTACGCTGTGTCCTTGAGGACCTATAAAACCTCCTACTTTACTGGCTGGCTGAGAGTCACATCTGGTTGTGGATGGGGGTGTAGGGTCGGGGGCTTCCCAACACACCAACACAGAAGGGAGCTCTTCTATGGACTAGGGCCATTAGGTCTGACTACCCTGCTGAGAGAGAGTGTTACTGAGAGCCTGGCTATTAGGCTTCACTGCCTTGACGAGAAAGGGTGTTACTATTAACTGTGTCCATTAGGTCCAGGGGCCTCAGATGCTTGAGGGGAATGGGTTGGGATTAGAGAAAGAGAGAGACCAATAATGGACATGTGTAGCATGGCAGTTTCTAGGGATCTTTACAAACCAATCTAGAAACAACTTGCCCAGGAACCATGGCCCTGCAAAAACCTTCTGACTCATAGGCACATGCACACCCTCTGTTTCCTTCCACCTCTCTGGGTTTCTGCTGGCTGTCTCAGGGCTCTGTGTCACTGTGCAGTGCTGCAGGCACAGTAATACACAGCTGAGTCTGACTGTGAAAGATTGTTCCATATTAGGTCCCATTTTGTGCTGGCCCTCTGGGCTGTCATGGGCTCAGATGTGAAGTTGGTGCCAGGTCCATCTTGTCGAGAGCTGAATAGTCCTTCCAGCTCCCTGCCCTTCCGCTGCCTGTACCAATACATCCAGTTGCAGTCGGTTTGTTTCAATATACACTGCAGGCTTTCGAGATTCTTCCGAGTCCCCGTGAGGAAGGGCGGCTGCTCCACAGACACTGCCCCCATACCTGGAAAAGAAACACTGAAACTTGACCGACACACGAGGGACAAGTGAAACAGGAAATGAGGAGGTAGGGGAAAGTGGATTGAAAGAGAGAAAAAGATGGAAAAGGTTTGCATAGACCAGGTATTTCCAAAACAGGACTCCGTGTAGTATTACTGACTGAGATGTGCCTTCCCTCTAGACTGCACTGATAGGATTAGAAGACTCCCATCTGGGATTCACTCTTGATTCTGGCCAGTCTTGGGTGGGTGTATTTTAATCCACAAGTCTCTGGTCCTTGGTGATTCTCTCCATTCCTCCAAGCACCTCAAAGCAGATGAGACATGGTCTCCAGAGATCCCCTCACAGCTGTCCTAGTGGTAAAAAATGTGTCCCTCAAATTGGGACCAATATGGGAATCTGGACCGGCCTGCCCCGCCCCATCCCATCCCAATGGTCACACAGACTGTACCTGGGGTCCAGAGAAGCAGTGCTGAGAGCAGGAGATATTGCCACATGCTGGTAACTTTCCCCTGCTCTGCCTCCACCACAGTGTTGGTCTCCTCCCTCTGCACCTCAAGACAGCTGAAGAGTAAATGCACTCCCCAGTGGGAGGAGAAACAAGATGGTGTTCCTTCATGAAGAAACTTACAGCTGCCTATGACCTCTTCTCTCTCTGCTAGCCAGTTTAATGTATCCGTTGGAGCTTGTTGTTTTGTCTCCTTTGCCTGGATGATGCCTTCTTGCCACTATTATTGAAATGAGAATTTCTCCTCAGGAATGATGATGGGGATACATGTTTTGTAGCAGGCCACATATGATCCTAGAAGATATGGACTGGAGCAACTCACAGATGACTAGAGCGAACCTGTGAGGCTCAATGGGTGGCAGGTACTAAAGTTGGACTGTTCATAGAACGACAGAACATGGATTATATTTATTGCTTATACTTCCCCAGTGTTCCCTGGGTCCTTCAGGGCAGGGAGCTGGTGGTGTGGAGAGTATGAAGGGGGCATAGCAGGAGGTTCAGGGTATGTGTGCGTGGGGTGAAAAATCAAGGTTGAGGGTGAAGAGGGGCTCAGGGCAGGGGGGGCCATATGGCGGGGCCTTTGGTCTACTCCAGCCAGCAGCCAGGGGCCTTCTGTCTCCTTCCCATTCTGTGACCACATGCTGGGGGTAGGGAAAATTTGGGTTAGGGAGCTATTTACACAGTCTGGTGGCAAGCAAGATGGGGGCTCTGCTGGCCTCTCCCTTGCCAGTGCAGTTGTCCCCAGTGGTCACTCTGCAGTACAGCTCTCTGTACAAATGCGACTCCTCGTCCCCCCCCCCCCCCCTTGCGTCCCTCAGTTTGGCTTCTGCACCAGGATAAGTAGAGTCAGGTCCCCGCAACGTCCCTTTGCTCGGCGTGCGAAGTCGATAATGAGGCTACTGCCCCTCCTTTCTCTCCGTTCAGGGGGTGGGGTAGGGGGATCCGGGCCCAACCCCTCTCATGGGCCCCAGCCCAGGGCCCTAAGGACAGGCTCTAGAGGCGTCCTGTCTGGCTGGCGGGGTTAAAACCTGCAACGCACCAGCCCGTCGGCAAGTCCTATGATGCCCCACCCTTAGCTGCTTCCTGCCCCGCTGGTGTCAGTGCCGCAGGGCCTCCACACCACCCTTTGTCCTTTCTCACCAGACCCCCTGCCTTGCATCCCCATTACCCCTTTCGAACCCCTACCTGGGTTGCTTTCTCCGGACATCACCCGGGGTCGAGGACGTCACTCAGCGTCAGATGTAGCCCCGGCGCATAGGATTCCCCGGCGTCCGGCCCCCGCACTGGTTGGCTGGGCCGTGGCCACAGTGCAGCGCGCACGTGCCTCCCGGCTTGCCCCGAGGAGCACACGTGCCACCCGGGAAGGAGTGTTGGGCGGATCGGTTCCGGCCGGGCGGGGCAGCTCTGCCCCGTCACACTCTCCCCTGCACTCACTGCCCCCGGTGGCCACTCTCAGTATTGTGTCCCTCCTCTCTATGCCCCCTCCCTTTCCATGTTATGGGAAACAGTCCCAATCCTGGCACTTGCCATTTTCTTGGCATGACCAAATCCTGACCTGGCTTTACGTTAGGACAAGAGGAAGTTGCCTACCACATTTGGTGGCCCTAGCTCTTACCGTTTAGAAGGCGTTCTTCAATCAAACTCAGACAGATGAACATTTCTATAATATATAGATAGACTGTTAAAATCAAGGTGGGTTTATATTCTCTCTATGAATGGGTGTTATTACTAGAGTCCATCAGTCTGTTTCTTGGAAATTAGGCTAAGGCAAGCAGAAGAAAATAATCTCTAATTGGTTTTGTTAGGAATTCTTCCAGAATAAAGTCAAGTGTGAATATGAAGGTCAATAAGTATTCTGGAATAAGAATATCCACACATGGAGCTATTCCAGACAATTGCCCAGAATACCTAAATAAAAATCTAATTGGTTCAAGGTTATTATTCTAAGTTGGGGTGGGGAACCTATTGCCTCTGAAGTGAGCACCTTTTTGTTTTGCTTCTCACTTACGTATGGTCCCTGACCGACTTTTCGGTGGGTCAGTGGTCCTCAATTCCAAAAAATAAAGGCTCTCCACCCCTACTCTAAGCAATTTACCCATCATGTGCTGAGGTCACTGAGCAGCCTGCACAGCTGTGGTCACCAGCCTGCCCCAGCACCCTGTCCTCTGCCCCAGCACTCTGTACCGCACCTCCACCAGCATAGTGGGGTCCACATTAGTGAGGTTTGGGGGGGTTTGGAGTGGTTTTTTTTTTTGCATCTCACTTATGTGGCCCTGGCTGACTTTTCTGTGGGTCAGTGACCCCTGACTCAAAACAGGTTCCCCGCCCCTTTCAAATAAATAAAATGCTGACACCTTGTGTGTTTAACATAATATTTTTTTTAAAAATGAAGCCTGGCTGTTATCCACACAAATTTCTCTGTCCCTTCCACACTGTAGGGACACACACCTTTACCCAGTTCCTAGAGGGTGCCAGTCCAGAGAAGGGAAGGAAGATGTCTCTGATGTTGGATTTTGTGAGTCTGTCTGTTTGCCTGAAGGGGGATTGTCTAGGAATCCACCTGATGGGCCGGGGGGGGGGGGGGGGGGGGGGGGGTCCAGGGAGTAAAAAAAAATCCAGGGAGAGGGGAAGCTCAGGGTTCAGGGTCTCGCCGGGCCAACCGCCTCCTAGCACGGTGAGGGAGGGGGCCTCAGCATCCCCGGGGGGATGGGGAGGAGAGTGCGGAGGATGAGGTGGGGGGTGTGGACATTGAGGAGCAGGGTGTGGAGGTTGAGGAGGAAGCAGTGGGAGGAGGGACAGTAGTTGGGGGGGCAGCAGGCACAGGACTGGCACGGGGCACTATGCTCTGCAGCAGGGCCTGCAGTTTAGAGTTCAGCGCTGTCAAAGTCAGACAGGACTCACAGATTTGTCAGACCGCTCTGTTTATTTCAGCAAAGCTCTGCTAAAATGCATCCAGAAAATGTGAGCACCATACAAGGTTCAAACCCCTTGATTTATACAGTCAAAAGGCCAAGTTAACAAGATCAAAGGGTGTGGCAAAACTTCACATTATTAGTGTGGTTAAGTATCTTCATTTCAATATCAAGCACAGAGCAATCTCCTGGCTATATCTCCCTGATTATCTGGAATTGCTTTCTGTCTAACACCTAATGTTCCTTTTCCTGTTAAACTCAGGCCCAAATTGGCTAGCACCTTGATCTGCATACCAACAATCAACATTAACATACTTTTCTTCTTCCTCTTAAAAAGACAAACAGAATTCCTTCAACTTATTCAATTATTACAGCACAATTCATCTTTTTCTTACAGTATAATTCTTTCTACTTTCACAATCCCTCCTTTTGGTCAAGCCTCGCCTATGACCAACAATTACTGGGTTCCTTGCATTAACCGTTCTTTGTCTCTCTGTTCATCAGTGATATTTAAAATCATCAGATTAGCACTCTGGGGAGGGTTAGCTAGCTGTGTGATATGTTTTGCACAGTTTTGGATACAACGGGAGATTAACTGAAAACATACAAAAATCATTAAGATCCCAAATAGGATAGTCAGGGCTCCCTGAAACAACCAGTTTCCTATGCCAGAGAAATTGAACAAGTTACTCAGCCATTTCCACAGGGAGCTTGGCTCTTCGTGAGGAAGATATGCAATCTTTTCTAAGTAGCTAGCGCGATCTATTACATCATTGGTGTTGTCTTGCCAATGAGAGCACAGGTCCCTCCTTTTGCTGCCAGCACTATATCCAATGCCTGACGGTTTTGGAGGGCCACTTGTCTGATCGCTCCCGTTTCTTTGGCCAGGGCCCTTAAACTTTCTCCAGTTTCATTTGCCATGATTTCAACTACTGCTTGTAACCTCAGAAGCCTTTTTGCATGATGTATTACTCCCCCAAGTGGGATGAAGGAACCACCAATAGCCTCTTCCCAAGTTAAAGGGCTTATGTGATTCACATACCATTGGGCATCTGACAAGTCCCTTCTTTTTCGCCTAAAATTACGGAGGCGTTCTCGTGGGAAGGACTCTAACACTCGGAATTGTGGGAAGAGTTGGGCGGGATAACAGATACCTGACCAGTTAACTGGTAATGTGGTATAGGCCTTTGTCCCGCAGACCCAATGATGCCCTATCAAAGCCGGGAAGGGTCGGTTGCACCCCTTTGCCATATAGGTGTCTACAAAGGAGGAGTAATATCCCCCGAAGGGCACACGGTGATTCTCCTTACGGGGAGTGGTGTTATTTGCATGGCATTGAAAGATTGTACTGTTCTCACTAGGGTGGCTGTAGGGGGAGCATGAGAGTGATTTCATTCTCCAATCTTAGACAACTGCTCCTCCCCAGATTCAGCCCCGTCCCATTACACACCCAACACCAGTGACCTTTTTCCCTTCTCCACACTTAACCATTTAGATACATTTATTCCCACTGCTTCCCAAGTGTCATTACTGTTCCATGTCTTGTTAAACGGATGAGGTCCTCTGGTGAGGAATTAAGTGGGATTGCCAAGACAGGAACACCAGCTTGTGAGTGGGCTGGGATGTGGCTGCAGACCCAGAAATTAGAGATATTAAGGGTCTGAGCGATCCATACTTGCTGGTGGATAAAAGAATTGTCATTGTCATTGTGGATTCCCCAGACCTTAAGACACCAGTAGCCGAGGAACAGGCCCCACCAGAGGCACATGCTGGAGGCAAGACCCTTTTTGGTTCTGACAACCTCAGCTGAGGGAACCGCAGTCACGGTTTTATGTCCACCAGGCAGCAGGCGCTAGGCTCACTACTGCTTCTTCTTGGGCCTTGCTTTTGGTTGTCGTCTGCTTCAGGCAACCCTTATGTGAACGTAGGTTGTAAGGCATTGCAGGTTGTTCCTCTACGTCTTCTTCTGGAGTCAAAATTGACTCTGCGTGGTCCTGAGGCGATGACTGGTCTGCTGGGGGTGGTGCCTTCTTACACTGAGAAGCATGTATCCATGCTGCTATGCCAGATAGCTTAACAGCCGTCTGGGTAGTGAGCAGCACCTGATGCGGGCCCTTCCACCGGGGTTCCAGGGCGTGTTTTCGTTGGTGGTGTCGTATGTAGACCCAATCACCTGTCTCGAGGGTGTGGCAGGCGTCAGAGGTGGGTTCGGTTGGCCAGGCGGCTCGAACCTGTGAATGGAAGTGACTTACAGCTTGCATTAGTCCCTTGCAGTACTGAAGGAGTATACTGTGAGTCAAGTTCAAGTCTGAGACTGGAGTAATGGTAGCCATTGTTCGCATAGGGCGCCCCATAACAATTTCAAAAGGACTTAATTTATGTCTTTGGGATGGGGTGGATCGAATTTCCATAAGGGCCAATGGTAAGGCCGCTGGCCAGCTTAACCCTGTAGAGTCACAAATTTTTGCAAGCTTATTTTTTTTAGCACGCCATTTCATCTTTCAACTGCACCTGCGCTCTGTGGGTGGTAGGGACAGTGCAGCAAGTGCGTGACATGTAATACACGATCCAGGTGCTGAACAAGTTGTCCAGTAAAATGTGTACCCCGGTCACTGGACAAAGTGGCAGGAACTCCTTTGGCAGGCATAATATGATTTAACAAACATTTGGCAACAGACAGTGAATCAGCTTTGCGACAAGGAAAGGCTTCAATCCAGCCCGAAAATAAGCATACCATAACCAGAATGAATTCATAGTGTTGACACTTAGGCATTTGTACAAAATCAAGCTGCCAATGCAAGAACGGTGCTTGGGGCAGGCCCCGGAACCCTTGAGCTACCTTTACAGGTTTGCCAACATTGTAGCTTTGGCAAGTGGTACAGGCGGCACAGTGGCCAGCTGCAAAAGAGCTGAAATGGGGGGGGCCCACCATCCTGCCTTAGTTACAGCAGAGATCATACCCTCCTTTCCGACATGCGAAACGCCGTGTAGCAGGGCAGCCAGAGCTGGGCAGAGCGAAAAGGGGGCCACAAAGGCACCACTAGGCGAGCACCAAAGGGAATCAGGGTGTAGAGAGCAACCCTGGGCGACCCAGGAGTCTTTTTCTGTTTCTGGGGCAGAGTCTTGGAGCAGGGTGAGTTTGGAAAGGGATGGTACAGAAACAGAAAGGGAACCGAGAAACGCATCTGGGGAAGGTTCTATGGCAGCAGCATGTTTAGCAGCTGCATCAGCAAATGCATTACCCTTAGCAACATCAGTATCTGCTGTGGAGTGGCCAGGGCACTTAACAATAGCTAAGGCAGATGGGAGTAAAACTGCATACAGGAGAGCAGAAATGTAGGGGCCATTCTTGATAGGGGCACCAGCAGAGGTAAGGAAACCCTGAGCTTGCCAGAGGGTGCCAAAGTCATGTACAACCCCCAAAGCGTATCGAGAATCAGTATAAATGGTGGCGGAGCGTCCCTCAGCCAGAAAGCAAGCGCGGGTTAGGGCAACTAGTTCAGCGACTTGTGCTGAGGTCACAGAAGGTAAAGGCGCAGCTTCTAGGGTTTCAGAGAGTGATACCACAGCGTATCCTGCAAGGAGACGACCTTGGCTATCTCTAAAGCAGGAACCATCAGTGAATAACACAAGGTCAGAGTTAGAGAGAGGGACATCAGAAAGGTCGGGGCGCGGGACGGTGACAGCAGAGACAGTTGCAAGGCAGTCGTGGGGTTCACCGTCATCAGACAGAGGAAGGAGAGTGGCAGAGTTCAACTGAGAACAGCGCTTTATGGTGATATGCGAAGCCGAAAGCAGTAAAAGTTCGTACCTAGTGAGGCGGGCAGAGGAAAGGTGAGCTGTATTACGTTGTAGCAGGAGAGTTTCTACAGAGTGAGGGACCATGAGAGAAACAGGAGAGCGGAGGACAAGGGACTCAGACATTTCAATTAGGCGTGCCGCGGCAGCCACAGCACGCAGACGGGGGGGGGGGGGGGGTAGACCTTGGGCAACAGGATCCAAGGTGGCAGAGAAATAAGCTACTGGACGATTTTTGCCACCATGCTCCTGAGTAAGAACCCCAAGTGCACAACCAGATTGCTCATGGCAGAAAAGGGTAAAAAGTTTACAGTAGTCAGGTAACCCTAAGGTGGGGGCAGTGAGAAGCACTAGAGAGTCGGTTTCTGAGGCAGATAATGAAGGGGAACAGAGGAGTAGGTCATTTACACATTGGACCAATGTGGACCCAGAGGGGAAGACCAGGTCAACGAGGTCTTTTGGCTAATGCTTGGGAAAAGTAAGACGGGCTTTCTGTGTACTCCTTGGGAAGCATGGTCCATGTGTACTGCTGCTCCTTGTAAGAAAAGGCAAAAAGATACTGGGACTTAGGGTGAACCGGGACAGAAAAGAAAGCAGAACACAGATCAACAACAGTAAAATGAGTTGCATCTGGCAGGATAGAAGCCAGAATAGTTGCTGGGTTAGGGATTACAGGAAAAGTGGGTACAACAATGCAGTTAATAGCTTGAAGATCCTGAACAAACCACCATGATTTACCATCAGCTTTTCGAACTGGGAGGATAGGGGTGTTACAGGGGCTGGAACAGGGGACAATAATGCCTTGTTCCCACAGGGTGGATATGACCGGAGCTGAAACCTCTAAATCCCAAAAACCCGGTGCCACGACCCCTTCTCCGACCTTATCCCCATTCTTGGTACCCTCCCCATTCCCGGTACTGTGTGCCCTGCCCTGAATAATGCTGTATTTGCAGAGCCATTAACTTTTGTGAGGACTGCTCCTCTTTCCTTTTAGAGTGCAGTGGCAATGCTCTGCCACTGCTTGCAATTTGTCCATGGACTTGGCCTCCCATCCAACACTTATTTGCTTTAACATACTGCTAATAGCAGGTAGGAGGCCATTAACAAATGCATGCGCCAGGGCGCCCTGTCCATTTTCACCCAGTTGCTGTATACCAGAATGTTGTGTAAAAAAAAACCCATCAGTCAGTCTGTGTGATAGTTGCCCGGGTTTTTTCTTTGTTGCTGTTTACGGGGTTATAAGTAGCTTAGGGTATGTCTACACTACCCCGCTAGTTCGAACTAGCGGGGTAATGTATGCATACCGCACTTGCTAATGAAGCCCGGGATTTGAATTTCCCGGGCTTCATTAGCATAAGCGGGGAGCCGCCATTTTTAAATCCCCGCTGCTTCGAACCCCGTGTAGCGCGGCTACACGGGGCTCGAACTAGGTAGTTCGGACTAGGGTCCTATTCCGAACTACCGTTACTCCTCGTGAAATTCAAATGAAGCCCGGGAAATTCAAATCCCGGGCTTCATTAGCAAGTGCGGTATGCATACATTACCCCGCTAGTTCGAACTAGCGTAGACATACCCTTACACAGTTGCAGGAGGTCTGCTTCAGAGGGTTCATAGGCATTGCACACTAGCAAAATTCCTCTGCAAATTTGATAGGGTTTTTCTGGGGCTTTGGAAAACCTTTTACAATTGAGTGGAGCTCCGTGTGGGTCCAGGGTTTATAGCTCCAAGTGGGACCGGTCTGAGTCTTCTTGGAGGACGGGGTAAAGGGAAGCGCTCGGTCTGGTGGTGGGAGAGGAGGTTTCCAATAAAGCTTTTTACTTATAATTAGAATTTTTAAGGGAGGCGAGCTTCGATTCAGTTCATTTAAGATTTGCCTCGTCCCACCACTGCATGAAGCAATCTACCTCTCCTCTAGCCAATTTAGTTTTGGGAAGGCCAAGTTTGTCTTTTAAGACGTCCACTTGGTCTTTGTTCCAAGATCCTAACAGTGGCCACTGAGTTTTGGGATCCCCCAGAGTTAATCTAGATCATTTTTCCAGAAATTTACAGGAGTCCGGACCCTTTCTAAAATATATAAACTGAGCCAGGGTCCCTTTAGGGAACTATCCCTGCTTAGACGTCTAGTTACCCATACAGGAGGACTTCATACACCAATCACACAAGGAGGAAATTCAGGTTCGTCAGAGCGGTGCCCGGTGCAGTGGGAGGAGGGACAGTAGTTGGGGGGGCAGCAGGCACAGGACTGGCACGGGGCACTATGCTCTGCAGCAGGGCCTGCAGTTTAGAGTTCAGCGCTGTCAAAGTCAGAATACTTTTCTTCTTCCTCTTAAAAAGACAAACAGAATTCCTTCAACTTATTCAATTATTACAGCACAATTCATCTTTTTCTTACAGTATAATTCTTTCTACTTTCACAGCACTCTGTCCTGAACAAGCTGCTCCTGGCGGAGCTACAGTTCCTCCAGCATCCAAGCCTAGATGGTGTGGCGCAGGGCTTGCAGGGCCCCCAGGTGCTGGTCCCAGTACTCCTGCCACATGCTGGTGGTCCGGAGCAGGCCGCGGGTGCGGGAGCATGTCAGGGAGCATGCACGAGTAGCTGGTGCAGCTGTAGAGAAAGATGAGAAGTGTCCCCAAGGTCAGTTCTCCTTGGGGACACAGTGGATGATGCCCAGCCCCCCCCTCCCCCGCCCGCGACGTGAGGGCGACCGTGCCCAGCACCATCAGAGCCGATGTGCTTGCACAGAGGCCATGGTCAGGATGTCTGGCTCTCCCCGGGACTGGGAGCTGCCCCAAGACCGCACCCATGCCCCTGTGCCGTGTATAGTGTGTCCGGGACAGGGGGGAGATGTCCCCTGTCTCTGTGTAGAGGGTGTGTGTGAAGGGAGAGCGTCCTGCTGGGTCCCTCCCCAGAGTCAGGAGCATGTCAGGTCTCTTCACACTCCTGTGCCTATTGGGCTATGGCCCCTGGGTGTCACGCAGCTGGAGCCACCTGCCCAAGGGGGCATGGCACATGCTCGCATGTGCACAGGTGGCTGCATGATCCGTGGGAGGCATGGCCCACACACGTGGTCCCTCATCTCCCTCTCTGCCTCCCCCCTGGGTAGGAGACAGTGCTGGCACTTACCGGGTATGGCCTCCCTGGATGACCCTGCCGACTCTGGTGCCAGAACAGCTGGCCGTGGCCCCTCTGGTGTGCCCGGGTCAGGGCCCTCCGGTCCCGGCTCACTGCCTCCCGGGCTGGCATGGACCGCCCCACCCCCCAGGAGTGGGGCACGTGGCAGCCCTTGCCGTGGCGCCGCCCCTGGTGGCCCTGGCATACGCCTGCTGCACGCCTGCCGCAGCTCGTTGACTTCCAGGTGCACCTGCTTCTGGGTGCGCCTGTGTCCCTTGTGGGCCATGGTGGCCGCTATGCAGCCGTATATGGCCACGTTCCTCCGCCTAGTGCAGAGATTATGGACATTGGGGGCATCCCTCCAAATCTCAATGAGGTCCATGACCTCCACACTAGTTCAGGTGGGCGCAGACCGTCTATGGCCCCTGGCTGGCCCCTGGGTGCTGGGGGACTGGGCGGGGGACAGTTGGCTGCCATCGTGTGGCCACTGGCTGAGGGTCTGCGGATGCTGACAGGCCTGGCTCTCGCACGTGCCCAGTGTCCAGAGTCTGCCCCTTTAAGGGAGGCTGGGGGAGAGGAGAGGAGTTTTCCTGGTTTAGCCCAGAGTGGCCACCAGGGGGAACTGGGAAGGGTTGGAGGCCCCCAATTCAAAATAAGTGTCTACACAGCACTTATTTCGAATTAGCTATTTTGAATTAGGCTGTTATTCCTCATAGAATGAGGTTTACCTAATTCGAAATAAGGACTCTGCTATTTCAAATTTATTTTGAAATAGAGGTTTTTATGTGTAGACGCTATTACAGTTAATTCGAAATAACGGCTGTTATTTTGAATTAACTCTGTAGTGTAGACATACCCTTAGTGTGACCCTGGTGCAATTAACTGCACTCTTCTGGTGTTTGGGGGGCAGTTGGCCTTCATTACATTTAAAACATCACCCAGCTGGCTTGTCACTGAAGCAAGGTAGACTGCTGGAGAATGGGGTAGTGGAACAAGAGGTTGTTTGTGGCTTCCCTTAGCGTGGAGAGGGTTCTTCCCGTCCTTGGCATCATCTCCTACCTTGTACACCTAGTATTTCTTGGGCTGGGGAGCATTAGTTGGAACAGGGTGGTTAGTGTAGCTGGAGTGCCCAGCTTCTCAGTTTTCTCTAGCTCAAAGTGCCTCTGCTTTTCCTTTTCCTCTGAGCACTTCGTCTCTACTTCCACATGCTTCATCTGTAGGAAGAACACCAACTCACCACCTCCGTGAGTTAAGCTGTGAGCAAGAGGCAGGCCCCTGCTAACAAAAGTTGGGAAGAACAGGGCTGATATTACAGAAACACTCCTACCTAAGAGACACTAAGCACAGGCCGTGAGCACATTCTAGAGGGGTCCGAACAGAACACCTTGTTAAGGAACATCTTGGCACCAATATACACTCCACCGATAACAAGAACACGTCGACTCAAGTTCAGAACAGGGTTTAAACTGACAGCATGATAGATAGTGATCCAACACCATGTACAAATTAATGGGTGGATCTAGGTAACAGAGGGTTGTAACCTGATACATCAGGAGTGATGTGTAACTTGTTTGTACCTGTGCATAAAAGTGCCCCCCAAAAAGCAGTTGTTGACTGATCTAGGGGACAGTGCTGGATCCATACTATTGGTTGAGGAGTGAATCCATTGTCACAGCATATATGTGTATAGTGGCATATAAGCGAGTCTGTTCTCTGACAACTATTATTGTACCTTGTTTGCCAATAAACCTGGCCAGGTGCTTTTGAGACTTATCTGATTTGTGGTCTCTGGGGGCTCTCTTGGAGTCTGTTGTGTTGACTAATTGCACATGGTTAACAGGCTAGACAAGGGAGGGCGAGTGTGCACACACACACCCCTCCGCCCAAAAAAAGTTTATCATCATTGACGGAGCAGACCTGTCAGGAACCCATTGCCTGATTGATAACACACCTAATCTCTGTCCCAGACCCCACAGCCCCTCCATAGAAAAATGCTGGCCTTGACCATTACTTAAATCTTGAACTGCCCCTCCCATTAAAAATTTTTGCCCACCCCTGCCCTCTCTTCCTTACCTCTGTCTCTGGCTATGTCTAGACTGCATCCTTCTGTGAACAGAGGGATGCAAATCAAGCACATCAAAATTGCTAATGAAGCCAGGATTTAAATATCCCACACCTCATTAGCATAAACATGGCCACCGTTTTTATTTCAAAACAGTTTTTTTGAAGAAAAAAAAAAAAAAGGCAGTCTAGATGTGGATCTGTCAAAAAAATAAAGCCTTTTTTGACAGATCCTGTATGCCTCAAAAAATTAGGTTTACAGGATCTGTCAAAAAAGGCTTTATTTTTGACAGATCTACGTGTAGACTACCAGTTTTTTTTAAACTCCATTCTGAATAAAGCAGCAGCCATGTTTATGCTAATGAGGCACAGGATATTAAAGCTTTGTTTGTTAGCCATTTCTACGTGTCTAATCTACATCTCTCTGTCGATAGAGAGTTATAGTCTAGACAAACCATCTGGGTTTCCACTGGCTGTCTCAGGACTCTGCAATACAAAGCCATGTCTGAATGTGAAAGGTTTTTTCCATGTTAGATCCCATTTTGTGTTGCTTCTCAAAGCAGTCATAGGTTTGGCTGTGAAATTGGTCCTTGATCCATCTTCTAGAGCAGTAGTGCACAACCCTGGGAGTCATGGCACTTAGATCCAGCCAGCCGGGGGCTGGGCCCAGCAGTTGGAGGCCCCTTGCGGTATGAGGGTCACAGATCTAAAAAGGTTACGCACCACTGTTCTAGAGAGTAGAAGACCCCCTCCAGCTCCTCCCTGCTGCCAGTGCCAGTAGATGTAGTTTCAGCTGGTTTGTTTCAAATGGTCCATATTTTCTTCTCTCTGTACCACAAGGGGAGTGAGAGGAATGTGCTAACACTTTTCTGAGTGCGAGAAGAAAATCTATGGTGTTATTTCACAGAAGAGAGATACTGATTTTCCACATTGCCCCTCATTCCACTTTCTTTCTGGACAGTTTCATGGATGTGCTGGAGACCAGTGTTCCCTCTCAGCTGCAGGGCAGCACAGTTCCACAGGTGATTGATTAATCAGCCCCACCCAGAGTGAGGCTCAGGGCTCCATGCACAGAGCTGACTGATTGGGTGGAACTGATTAATCACCTGTGAAGCTGTGCCACCCTGGCAGCTAAGAGGGAAAGCTGCTGGAGATTGATGTCAATGCCCTTTTTTGAGGGTAAAAACTCTTGATATTAACACAAAATTCCCCTGAGTAATGATGAGGGGGCATACAGAATCAGAGGACAGAACACTTGTGTTTACATAGCATGTCACAGATGCAAGTGATGAATAGGGTAGATACCATATCTATTATTTAAATTGCATTTCCCTATGACAGTTCATTGTTGTGATGTTTGCACTCTCTCTCTGGCTGCGTCTAGATTGGCATGATTTTCCGGAAATGCTTTTAATGGAAAAGTTTTCCGTTAAAAGAATTTTTGGAACAGAGCGTCTAGATTGGCAGGACGCTTTTCTGCAAAAGCACTTTTTGCGGAAAAGAATCTGTGCCAATCTAGACGCGCTTTTCTGAAAAAAAGCCCCGATTGCCATTTTCGCGATCAGGGCTTTTTTGCGGAAAACAAATCTGAGCTGTCTACACTGGCCCTTTTGTGCAAGAGGGACTTTTGCCTGAACGGGAGCAGAATAGTATTTCCGCAAGAAGCACTGATTTCTTACAGTAAGAAGTCAGTGCTTTTGCGGAAATTCAAGCGGCCAGTGTAGACAGCTGGCAAGTTTTTCCGGAAAAGCGGCTGATTTTCCAGAAAAACTGGCCAGTCTAGACACAGCCTCTGAGTATGTGTGTGAATGCAGGTGTCTGGCTTTTTCCAGAGTAAGAAAAATAAACTAGAAAATGATTTAAATCCAGGCAGGACTACCATACACACCCCCTTCCCCCAGGAATTCAGGGCATGGGAGCAGACTAAACAAATAAAAAATTAGATGTGGAAACCTAAGTCTAGTCAAATTCAGGATAAATTTTCTGGTCTGGTTTGACCTGCTCTGTGATTGTACGCCTCCCTTACCATCTAAGCATTGTGCCAGTGGTTTTTTCCCTCTGTTTTAATTTGGTTTCCTCAGTTGCTCTGTAACATCTAGCAACCAAGTATGCTTTACCAAGTTTATCTTTTGTTTTGTAATAAAAATCACTTCTTTCAAGGTGATGATTTGATTCTCGTGTCCTGGAAGGTCTGTTTGTGTATCTGCATGCCTCTTACTGAGCTTGTTTTTCTCTTTTCTTTTTCAAGCTCTATTGGGGCAAAAGAGCTTGTGGTTCCCCAGAGGATAGTTTCAAGTGTTCAACCCTGATTTTTTAGGGATTAAAAAGCACTTGATGGTGGCAGCAAATTCTCCAAAATCTCTGTATTAGGATTTGGGGGGGAAGTTTTTTCAACCAGTGCTTGTAGAGGCAAAGTTTTGAAGCTCTCTTGCAGACCCCCACCTTCTGTATTCAGAGTGCCAGAGTGGGAAATTGCCTTCACAGAGGGGCACCCACGGCCAATGTCCTGGGCCCCCTCCCTGCATCCTCCACCAGCCGAGAGGACTCGCACACTCTGCAGCCAGTCCCAACCCTACAACCTCCTTCTTTGTCTAGCTTCAAAAGGTGTCACCTATTGAATCTTCCACCTAGGCTCAGATTACAAGACAGCCTGAGATACTGCCTATGTGCTCAGATGGGGAAGCCTGGAGCAGCCTTCCTCTTAGTGAGAGCCGCACACAACATTTCCATCTCCAGCCAGGCCCCAATGCAATGCCCAGGGAAACTGAGGCACACACACAGGATTACAACAGAACAGTACAGGACAGTAGGAATCACATACAACATAACAAGGCAAACAAAACGAACCCAATCCCCACTATGTCACACAGGGGCGGATATAGGGCAGGACGAATGGGGCGGCTGCCCTGGGCCCCGCGCCGTGGCAAAGGGGGGGCCCCGCGGAATTATGCTGCCCGGGGCCCCACAAAACGGTCATTTGCCCCTGATGTCACAGGGAAACAGAAGAGAACACACAGACCAGAGTGCAGCTGTGTGCTGTGCTGTATGGGGTGGAAGTACAGGTGCTGCACCCTCTGGCTGGAAGTGGTTTCCATCATATACAGGACTTACGGTATGTCTACACTACCCCTCTAGTTTGAACTAGCGGGGTAATGTATGCATACCGCACTTGCTAATGAAGCCCGGGATTTGAATTTCCCGGGCTTCATTAGCATAAGCGGGGAGCCGCCATTTTTAAATCCCCGCTGCTTCGAACCCCGTGCAGCGCGGCTACACGGGGCTCGAACTAGGTAGTTCGGACTAGGTGCCTATTCCGAACTACCGTTACTCCTTGTCAAACGAGGTGTACCGGTAGTTCGGAATAGGCACCCTAGTCCGAACTACCTAGTTCGAGCCCCGTGTAGCCGCGCTGCACGGGGTTCGAAGCAGCGGGGATTTAAAAATGGCGGCTCCCCGCTTATGCTAATGAAGCCCGGGAAATTCAAATCCCGGGCTTCATTAGCAAGTGCGGTATGCATACATTACCCTCCTAGTTCGAACTAGGAGGGTAGTGTAGACATACCCTTATAGTTTAGTTCAGTGGCTCTCACCACCTCCCTCTCCTGCTGAGGGGGACTTACAGTTGGTGTTGCCCTTTTATTCAGAAACGGGAGACTGTTTGCTTTGCTCTTAAGAGCCTTTGGCAGGGGCCTTGGACTGTAACAGCTTTCACGGGCTGAGGAACCACCGAAGGGAGGTAATGGGAAATACCCAGGCAGGATCGGGTGGGCAATGTGGGCAGAGGCCCAGAGTGCTACTGCCAAGGGGGCGGTGCAAAGGGCTCGGACCCCTCCCTTTTGGCTCCTTTTTCCTGCCAGCTGCCTGTTTTTTCTTCCTCCTCCTGCTTCCCTTTCCCTGCCCCTCCCAGCCAGCTCCCTCCCCTCCACTCCCTCCTTCCTCTCGACCCCTCCCCTCTGGCCAGCCGAGTGCTCCAGTTGCACAGTGCAGGCTGGGGAAATGAGCGAGCTGCGCGTTGCCAGCCTCCCTCCCCCATGCGCCAGCCAGCTGGGACTAATTGAGTTCCCCTCCTCCAGCAGCTAGGCTTGGCACAGGGCAGGGCTGAGCTGAGCCTTGGCTCCCCTCTGTTGTCTACTCCGTTTGCTATTGGATGAGGAAGTAGCAGCATGCAGAATAGTAATAGCATGCAGCTGAGCCCTTAATACAGCCACTGACTGAGCCCTGTCCCCGAATTAGCCTGTCCTACTGCCTACTTTTCCCCCAGTCTCCAGAGAGTTATGGCCCAGGGGGCATAGCCCAGGCTGTGTGTAGTTTGCAGAGATGTCAGGGGTTCTGGGAAATGGTTCTCAAGTAAGTGCTTGTGTCCAGCTGTTTGCAAGCCAGTCAGTAGCACTTTTTTTGGTGGGGAGGGGATTTCCTCCAGCCTATGTCTGTTTAGTCCGTCTCTGCAGGGCATGCTTTATTTATACCTGAATATC
The DNA here is from genome assembly GCF_052426305.1 of Pelodiscus sinensis. Classification (NCBI taxonomy): domain Eukaryota; kingdom Metazoa; phylum Chordata; order Testudines; family Trionychidae; genus Pelodiscus; species Pelodiscus sinensis. Next base: position 141,117,296 of record NC_143052.1, on the reverse strand, counting down.
CCTGTGCCTCATCCTACCCTCAAATGACTCCTCTCCCTTTTTGGTGTTCATATCTAGCCAGTACTTGTTTGGCCACTCCAGGCTCTCTTATTTGAGTTCTACATGAAAGAAAAGATGCCATGTGGGGTTCAGGATTGTAGGTGTATCCAGAAACTCCTCACGCTTCGCAGCAGAACCAATAGTATAAGGAAATTTCAGTTTAGCTAGTGTATCCCACTTTGTGCCATTTGGCACAAGCTGAACTGCATGAAGCCTCCTTACTAAAAAGTGAGAAACTGTCTAGGGACCCTGGTCCTACTGGATGGCTACTGCAGGGAGCCGTGGCCTCACCTGAGAGCAGGGGCGGCCCGTGCCTATAGGCAAACTAGGCAGCCACCTAGGGCACCAAGTTACATGAGGCGCCAAATTCCAAATACCCTGCCACTTCCATTTCCCCTTCCGGTGTCTTATCTGGGGCACGGCTTCCCTGTGGCCAGGATGCGGGTAAGTCCTGGGAGAGGTGGTGTGCGGGGGCATTTCCCCTGTACCGTGGGAGGGGGGGGGTCAGCCCCGGGGGAGGCAGGCGCTGGCTTCCACTGCGCTGTGGGAGGGGGGTTTGCCCCGGGACAGGTGCATGCTGGCTTCTCTCGGGGGGGGGGGGGGGGGGGGGCGATCTTGGGAGGAGGCGGGTGCAGGGGACTCTCTCCTGTTACCTCTCCCCTGCCCCCAGCTCCAGAACTCCATCCTCAACCTCTTGGTCCCCAGCCCCCAGCCACAGAACTCCATCCCCAGCCACCCTCTCCCCAGCACAGAACCAAAACCCTCAGTCGATATCTGCCCTTGGGGCTGGGGGCACCGATTGCACGGTTCGCCTAGGGCGTCAGTTGCTGGTAGCTAGTCTAGGGCCGCCCCTGCCTGAGAGGGCAGTAGCCCTATCAGCAGAGGAGTTCCTGCAACAACATGTTCTGCCATGTGGTTTGATTTATTTTAGATCCAAGGGAAACCAGAACACTTCAAAGAAGCTTAACCACTTTCTTATTTATTGCAAGCTTTAAGCAGTTAACATAGTTGCTAAGTTTTACAAGCTTTTGTAACCCCTGCTGTTGGCTAGCCCAGTGGGAGGTTATCCAGCATAGGGGAAGCTTGTGACTTCTTACACCACTGTGGGGGGAGGGCTAGGCCTGAGGCTGCTTGGTGTGCTCTGCGTTGTGTATGTGTGAGTGCACCTCAGACCAGACCCACTCCGACAAATCACCAGTAACAGGCTTTATTCTGTAAAAAACATAGAACAGGAAAACAGTTCAGCAGCCCCTTCTCCCAGCATGCAGCCTGTGTGCTGCTTCTAGCACAGTCCTTGCTGAGACCCTGCTGGGGGCAGAGGGCACATCCTGGCAGGAACCAGGAAGTTCTCCCAACATGCCGCAGTTTGTAGTCCACAACTTGTAGTTCCCAGGACTGCTGCTGAAACACACTGGACCTTGGGCTACACCCTTCCCCCACTTATTGAAAGGGCAACCTCGTCCCTTTCCTTAATTAAAAACCTCTCAGCGTCCTGCTGCACGTCCCACAGCAGCTCTGGCTAACCCCCCAGTCTCTACTCTTCTTTCATCAGGCAGCCCTCTGTTGCAAATCGAGCCGGACAGGTGCCCTGCGCTGTCTTGTTGAGCGCCGTGGAGCTGGTGGGTTGTCTCTAGGCATCTCTTCAGTCTGGTCCCAGTCAGTCTGCCCTTCTCCGATCCAATTCAGTTCATTCAGACTCTCCTCAGTTTGGTCGGCCTCTTCTGTTACCCCCAGGGTCTGGTCAGGCTCCTCCAGGTCAGAGAACTGAGAGTCTGAGTCAAAATTGTCTAGCTCTGGGGTCTCATTGCAGTGTAATCCTGACTCCCCCATGTCCCGGGTATCCCCTGTGTATGTCATCCCCCTACAGGTTTTCTTTCCTCTATAGCCCCCTGGACTATCTATAGGGCCTCTAGTAAGTTCTATTCCTGCCCCTGCCTCCAATGGGAGGCTTCCCTCATTTTCTGGCATGGCTTCCTGCATGTCTACTTCCCTGCCAACTGGTTGACTGACTCCACCAATAGGTAGAAACATGCATGGGGTAATTCGGTTACGATGCATCACCAGTTCCCCCCTCCTGTTTCTGGCTGCACTACATAGACAGGCAAATCCCCTTGTCTTCTAATTACAATATAGAGAGTTGATTCCCATCTGTCTCCCAGTTTCTGTCTCCCTTTCTTTACCTTGGCTACTAGCACCCTGTCTCCAGAAATTAATGGGGCTTCTCGTGTCTGGCGGTCATAATACTTTTTCTGGTGATGTTTGGCAGCTTCAGATGCCTGTGCAGCCTGATGGTATGCTGTCTCCAGGCATTCTCTGAGGTGGGAGACGTACTCCTCCACCTCTAACCCCTCATTTCCTCGGTGGAGGAGACCCAAAGCTAGATCTATCTTCAGCTTTGGGTGCCGGCCAAACATTAAAAAGAATGGGGAAAACCCAGTGGACTCATGACGAGTGCAGTTGTAGGCATGAGTCATGGACTCAACATAGTCCTTCCAATTTGCTTTTTGCTCTGGACACAGGGTTCCCAGCATATTCATGAGTGTCCAGTTGAACCGCTCAGTAGTCCCGTTCCCCTGGGGGTGATAGGGCATGGTTCTGCTTTTTGAGATCCCCAACAGTTTCCAAAGCTGGACAAGGAGATTACTTTCAGAATTCCTCCCCTGGTCTGTATGTATCCTTTCAGGGATGCCATAGTTGCAGATGAAGTGTTTCCACATCACCTTGGCCACAGTAGATGCCCGTTGGTCATGAGTAGGGTATGCCTGAGCATAGCGACTAAAGTGGTCAGTAACCACAAGGATATTCTCGATGACCCCTCGGGATGGTTCCAGGATGAGAAAGTCAATACATACTAGCTCCAGGGGCCTACTGGTATGGATGGAGATAAGTGGAACTCTGTTTCCAGAGATGCCTCTCTTCCTTAGGCAGCACCTTTTGCAGGAAAGGCACCACTTCTGGATGGTGGACTGCATGCCTGGCCAATAACAGCGAGTGCGGATGAGGTCCACTGTGCGGTCAATGCCCATGTGTCCCATGTCTGTGTGCAGAGCTTCAAACACTTCTCTCTGGAGTTTCTCTGGTAGCACAACTTGTTGGATCTGTCCCTCTCCTGGGATTGTTGTTCTCCTGTAAAGGATCCCTTCTACCAGCTGCAATCGTTTCCATTGGTTCAGTAATATCTTCACTGGTGTTACTTCCTTCCGCCTCTCCCGGGCACTGGGTGTCCGCTGTCTGGGCAGGTAGGACCTTACTCGAGAGATTACTGCAGCCTCCTCAGTTCTTCCTTAGGCAGGCCTGGGATTAACTCTATGCCTGGCCAATGGAGTGGCTCAGCTCCACCTGTTGCTCTCCCTTGGCCATCACCCTGGGTTGCTATGGAAGACACATTGCATCCGGCATTCAGAACAGTAGCCACCTCCTCCCAGGGTAGTCGAGACAGGCCATCAGCATTGGCATTGCTTCTCCCAGGCCGGTACTTTATGTCAAAGTTAAACTCTGCCAGCTTTGCCATCCACCTTTGACTAGTTGCATCCAACCTAGCGGAAGTAGTGACATAGGTCAGTGGATTGTTGTCAGTTAGCACTGTGAATTGGTGTCCTAGAAGATAGTCTCTAAATTTATCTGCAGCTGCCCATTTTAATGCCAAAAACTCCAGTTTATGGGCAGGGTAATTTTTTTCTGAGGCAGTTAAGTGCCTGCTGGCATAAGCTATGACTCTCTCCTTTCCTAACTGAACCTGTGCCAGTACAACTCCTAGACCCTCCATAGATGCATCTGTCTGGAGAATGAATGGTGAACTGTAGTTAGCATAGCCTAATATTGGTGCAGTTGTCAGCTTTGTTTTCAGCTCTGTAAAAGCCTGGTCACATTCCTTTGTCCAAACAAAACTTGGTATCTTAATAGGACCCCTCTTATTCCTCCTTCTAGTCTGGGTGCCCCCTCCAGTTAGTCTGAATAATGGGGCTGCCAATTTGGAGTAGCCTTTGATGTATCTTCTGTAGTAGCCAGTGAACCTAAGAAACTGTAACACTTCCTTCCTGTTAGCAGGGATCCTCCAGTCTCTCACCTGCTGAACTTTATCTGGATCTGTTGCAATGCCTTGGGCAGATACTATGTGCCCAAGATATCGTACCTTTTCTCATAGCAGATGATATTTTCTGGGCTTTAGCTTGAGTTTGTGTTGGCGGAGTCTGTCAAAAACCATCTCCAAGCGCTGCAGATGCTCCTCAAAAGTACTGGAGAACACTATGACATCAATGAGATAAATCAATACAGCTGAGAAGTTTAGATCCCCCAAAACATGTGTCATCAACCTCTGGAAGGTAGCTGGTGTGTTCTGTAGACCGAAGGGCATCCGATTACATTCAAACAGTCCCATGGGGGTGATAAATGCAGTTTTGGGTTTATCTTCTTCTGCCATTTCTACCTGCCAATATCCTGAAGTAAGATCTAGTGTAGAGTAATATCTGGCTCCTCCTAAGGCATCCAGAGCTTCTTCCATACGGGGCAGAGGAAATGCATCCCGAGTGGTTTTAGCATTCAGCTGTCTGTAGTCAATGCACACTCTCATAGAGCCATCTTTCTTCCTTGCCACCACCATTGGTGAAGCATATGGGCTTTGACTTGGTCTTATTGCGCCCACCTCTGCCATACCCTGCAAGTGCTTGCGGACCTTCTGGTACTGTGCTGGAGGTATCCTCCGGTAGGGTTGTCTAACAGTAGTGTCGATCAGGGGTATCCCATGCTTGACTGTGGAAGTACACCCCAAGTCAAGATCATTTTTAGAGAATACATCTGCGTTCCGCTTCAACAGTTCTTCCAACATCTTCAGTTGAGCTGGGTCCTGCACAGCTACCTGACTCAGGTCTACTTCTGGCACCTACTGCTTGTCCTGGAGAGTATTTTAAGCTGCTGCTCACGGTAGCCATGCTGTAGACTACTGATGCTGTAGGTAGATGCTGGTTCCTCCCTATTATTGATGTTGTTTGTCCTACATTCTGCAGATAAACATAAGCCTTCCCGTGTTCAACATCTACTATATCTTCCTCCACCCTCAAATTCCCTGGCAGGTGACTCTTAGCATCAGGTTCAACCATAACAGTGTATGGCTCCCATCCTGCACCCCAAGGGGCCTTCACAGGTACAGTTTTTCCTTCTCCAGCTCTCAACAAGATGGGTTGCTTGCCAGTGTATCTCAAGGATGGTCTCTCTTGGCCAGAGATTACTTGCTTATAGGCTGCATGCCAGACTGGTGATTTCTCTTTCAGGCAATCTGGGAATTGGTTGCCCAATTGGTTGGCTAAATCCTGCCAGCTGGAACGTATGACATTTGTCCCCAACAACACAGAGACTCCCTGTCGGTACTTCGTTCCAGGAACCAGAAGGGCAGGGACTCCCTTGTAGGTTTGCCCAAGGAAAGATAAATCTAATTTGATAGCTCCTAGATGAGAGACTGCTTGTCCACCAGCACCCTCTATCAGGAGATCTACAGGTGTGGGATGTGACTTGCCCAGGGTAGGGTAATTTCTCCAGTAATCCTCTCTGATGGTTGTGACCTGCGACCCTGAATCAATTAGAGCCTTGCACAGAATACCATTCACTTCCACAATTTCCTCGGTCAAGGGCCCCACCAGGCTGGGAGGCCAGCTGGCAGATGGTCGGGTACACTGAGACGTTGTGCACACTGATGCTATTGGGGAACTTCTTACCAACTCTGTGCCCTTCACTTGCCCCTCAGTGTCAGGCTTTAGCAGTTTAAAGAGGAGGGAGCCTGATAGAGTTGACGGCAGCCACGGGTTATGTGGCCTTCTTGTCCACAATGGTGGCATACAAAACGGCCTCTGGTGACACGGACACTGTTGTCAGGGGTACTTCCCTCACTTTCCCATCTAGAATTTTGAGATGCTGCCCTCATTGCTACACCTTGCTGCAATATCTGTGCCTCCAGCTGTCCCATTCTCACATGGCTCTGTTTCTGGAGGGCAGTCAGTTCCTGGACTAGTCCAGTTAGGCCCTTCATTGTCTCCAGCATTGCCTGATGCGGGGTACTGCTGGGTGGAGGTACCTCAGGGACAGCCTGCACAGCATCATCTGACGGGGCAGCTTGTTGTAGGCTATTTATCCTCTGGGCTGGCCCATGCATTCTACCCTCTACATTCCTCTCCCAGGCCAACTGACACAGTTCTTCTTGCAACTGTCGGAATGTCATGTAGCGAGGCTGCATAGGTGCCAACTTGTTCCGCACTTCTCGGTCCCGGATGCCCCGCATGAACTGTTGTGTCAGTTTATAGTCCTGATCAGGGAAGGATCGGCCCCGTTGGAGCTTCTCCTCTAACTCGATGGCATAGGCTGAGGCTGTTTCTCTAGGGCGTTGGCATCGCTCATAAAAGTCTACCAAGGAGTCCAATGATAAATGACAGTCACTGTATTCTGCTCTAAGCTCTTCAACAGCTCGGGCTGGAAACTGCTCCTGAGGCGGCAGATTAAGGACTAATTTACGGGCTCCCCCACTTAGGTATCTGACAAGGGTGGGGAACTTCAGAGGCTCAGGAATGCCAGTGGCTGCTAGCAGATACTCTATATCTTTTATCCAGTCCTCAATGTCTACTCTGCAATCTGTACCATCACTGAAAACAGGCACCCCACGGATTTGGTGCTGTGCAGGGAGATATGGCACTGCTATGCTCTTCCCTAAGGTTTCCCCTCTAACAGCTATATCCTTAGCCACAGGGATCTCTAGGCCACAACACCCATTAGGGGTCTCTACTTTCACTGACACCAACCCTGGGTCATACCAATCCCCCTGGGCTCCAAACTGTGAGTTCATGCTGTCCTGGTGTGGCAGATTCCTAACTCTCTGCAAACTAATCAAGCTTCCCCTATCCCAGTCACGGCACCAGTAACTAAAAAAATGTAGCCCCTCCTGTTGGCTAGCCCAGTGTGAGGTTATTCAGCATAGGGGAAGCTTGTGACTTCTTACACCACTGTGGGGGCAGGGCTAGGCCTGAGGCTGCTTGGTGTGCTCTGCGTTGTGTATGTGTGAGTGCACCTCAGACCAGACCCACTCTGACAAATCACCAGGAACAGGCTTTATTCTGTAAAAAACATAGAACAGGAAAACAGTTCAGCAGCCCCTTCTCTCAGCATGCAGCCTGTGTGCTGCTTCTAGCACAGTCCTTGCTGAGACCCTGCTGGGGGTAGAGCCCCTACAGCACACAACACAGCCCCCTTGGAACACATGTTCCAACTGCCACAGTAACTAAACCCCACGTAACCAAGTCCAGGTTCTCCCTTTGTGTCACTTAAACTCCTCTCATGGTGCTCTATAGCCCTTTCTGGTCCTACCTGTAAAAAACATAGAACAGGAAAACAGTTCAGCAGCCCCTCCTCTCAGCATCAGCCTGTGTGCTGCTTCTAGCACAGTCCTTGCTGAGACCCTGCTGGGGGCAGAGGGCACATCCTGGCAGGAACCAGGAAGTTCTCCCAACATGCCGCAGTTTGTAGTCCACAACTTGTAGTTCCCAGGGCTGCTGCTGAAACACACTGGACCTTCGGCTACATAATAATATTTACCAATTGATTATGTATCGTGTAGGATATGAAAAATGCCCAATGCCCCTATTGTGGAGTACATACTACTCAGAATGTTGCTGCAATGTGTGTAGTTGACAGTTTCATGGCTGCATCTGTAATTTTTGCTTAGCAGAAACAGAAATACCAGTACAATGTTGCTTGTCATGAGTTCTTGACGTGGTCTCACGTACCATGCTTAATCTGCATTGTTATTCAAAACTTTCCTGCCTCTCCAGCTTCTCCCTCCCAAACCATGCCTGCATACTTATATGCACCAGACTTGAGATTGGCCTGGGGTTTGCTTTTTAGGGATCCACACTGTGGATAGGGCAGACTTGACCATTTATTGCCAAGGCAGGGTAGTCCAGGCTTCCCTACATGTCCACATCAGCATCTGCACAGGAAAGTGTCTGGAAGGAGAGGGGAATTGCAGAGCCTGGGGGAGGGGAGAGGATGATTATAGTGGTAAATAGGTGTAGCTAGAGGTAACACCAAGGGCTCGTCTACATTGGCCCCTTTTCCGGAAGGGGCATGCTAATTTTTCAGATCGTAATAGGGAAATCCGCGGGGGATTTAAATATCCCCCGCGGCATTTAAATAAAAACGTCCGCCGCTTTTTTCCGGCTTTTAGAAAAGCCGGAAAAGAGCGTCTACACTGGCCCCGATCCTCTGGAAAAAAGCCCTTTTCCGGAGGATCTCTTATTCCTACTTCAAAGTAGGAATAAGAGATCCTCCGGAAAAGGGCTTTTTTCCGGAGGATGGGGCCGGATCGGGGCCAGTGTAGACGCTCTTTTCCGGCTTTTCTAAAAGCCGGAAAAAAGCGGCGGACATTTTTATTTAAATGCCGTGGGGGATATTTAAATCCCCCGCGGATTTCCCTATTACGATCTGAAAAATTAGCATGCCCCTTCCGGAAAAGGGGCCAATGTAGACGTAGCCCAAATGTATTAGCTCAAAGCACCTGCTGTCTGTAGGTGATGCTCCCATACTGACAGGACCAGCTCTGCCCACCTGGACAGTAGGGAGAATTGCTCCAAGACTCGGGTTTCAAAAGAGCTTGAGGCTCCCGGCCACCATCATTTCTACGAAGCAGCAGTGGCATCCCAGATCCTTTAAATTGCCACCAGAACCCCACATGGCATGCTTCAGGCAGCACTGAGAGCTGCCTGGGATAGGCATGGCATGCCTTGGACAGCGCTGAAGGCTTGGGAGGGTACCGCAATCCAGGTAGCCCTGACAGCTGACTGCCCCGGCCTCACCCCTGCCACCTGAGGCCCCGACCTTCTTATAGTACAAAGACCCCACCCCAACCTTGCCCCAGAGCCCAATTAATCGACTGGCTCCTCTGACTCAGACACACACACTCCCCTAAAATACAATGCAAATGTTATGTGAACACAAATGCACCTTGTTCAGTGTTGAACTGGTGAATCCACCATGACCCTTGGTAAATCGTTCCAATGATTAATTATTTTCGCGGGTTAAAAATGATGTTTTAATTTCAGTCAGAGTTTATATAACTTCAACTTCCAGCCATTGGACCAGGTTATGTCTCTCTCTGCTGGATTAAATAACCTGTTATCAAATAGGCACTGATAACTGTCACCATTAACCTTATTTTTTTGAGTCCCTTAAGCCTATCTCATAATGTCTCCTTTAATCATTCTCATGACTCTTCTCTGGACCTTCTCCATTTATCATCATCCTTGTAGAATCATGACAGACTAGACAGGTAACTCAAGCAGGGATCTCACCAGTGCTGCATACAGAGATAATACCACCTCCCTGTTCTTATACCATTCCCCTGCCTAGGCATCCATGGCTCAGCAGCCAAGTGAATAAGGCCATTTCAGTGAGGTCAGAACAGTCCCCAGAGACAGAGTCAGACCATACCACAGAGCACGGACTCTGATCAGCAACTTGATTTGGAAGTTCAATTTAAAGAAATAGAAAAAATGAAGAGAAAGATATAGAAAGTGAGGGAACTGGAGCAAGGGAAATAGAGAGAATGAGAGCGAATAAGAAGGGAGTGGAAGATAGGTAGGAGGAAGAAGAGAGAAAGTGGTAGCAGTTGTGATCAATGCCCAATTTCAAGAGACCAACCGTGAAATCCTGGTCCCATTGAAATCAAGGACAAAACTCACATTGCTGTTAATGGAGCCAGTTATGTCTCAAGTGTGCAACAAGGTCACTGATCTGGTGGTGGGGGGGGGGGGGGGTTCCTGATTATTCTTATATTCCTCCTTGAGACAGTGCACATTCTAGACACTTCATCTTGGAAGCACCGCCATGCATTGTCCTTCCAACATTTAGGTGCACACAATTCCCTCCTATCTCCTCCCACCTCTGTCATGCTGGGTTTCTGCTGGCTATCTCAGGGCTCTGTGTCACTGTGCAGTGCTGCAGGCACAGTAATACACAGCTGAGTCTAACTGTGAAAGATTGTTCCATTGTAGATGCCAATTTTTGTTCTTCCTCTGGGCTAACATGGACTCGGCTGTGAAGTTCATCAGTTGATTTCCATAAGAATAGAAGAGTCCCTCCAGTTCCCTGCCTTCACGCTGCCGGTACCAGAACATTCTGTCACAGTTGGACTTTTTGAGTATACACTCCAGAGCTAGGGAGCGTCCTTCAACTTCTGTGAGGAAGGGTAGCTGCTCCACATAGGTTGAAACAACACCTAGAAGGAAAAGAGAAACTACATGACAGAACCAGGAGCATGGAAAGGACAGAGAGCAAGTGAAGAGACAGAGAGAGAAGAATGAAGGGAAACACTGAATGATGAGCAGAGAAAATGGGAAGAAAATGAAAATAGTGACTTCTGTGAGCAAACAAATGAATCTGCTCTGAGCTGGCCGTCTGTGAGTTCAAGTTCACATGCACTCAGTAGGAACTGTGCTAAGGATGTCCCAACTCCAAGGAGTATTTTTGCTTTAATTCTCTTGCTCCTTAGTTATCCTCTCCATTCCTCCCAGGTCTGAGAAGATGAAATGTGCAGTATTTCTCAGACCATACCTGGGACCCAGATAAGCAATATAGAAAGGAGATGCCTCCATGTTCCTGCAGTAGTCTCTCCCATTTGTGTTTCCTCCATGTGGGTTCCTATCTGTCTGTACCCACTCTTTTTCTTAGCAGGAGTGAAGGGGATGGACTAATACACTGCACAAGTGATCTCCAGCTGCGCACAGGGTTACAAACCCTCCAGCTCCACCCACTGGGGTGTTTCCATTTGTGTATCTCTTTCTGTATGGTTTTGGTTCTCTCTCTCTTTAGATCTTATTCTGTTCTCACTGTTCCTAATGTCCACTGAAATCTAATCACTTCTGCACAAGTACAGCCAGTCAAGTGAAAGCAGAGTGCATTGTGTGTGTTTTTAGGTCCATTTCCAAGCCTGGGCCATTTTTAAGAGATTGATTCATTGTGCAGCACACCCAGAAACTTTCTCATGGAATATGATCAAACTCCTGAATCTGAATAGACCATGATATAATATTGCATATGTTATGAAAATCTGCTTATGATATTAATGTCATAACTCAGATATGTTTGATGAAAGATGGCTCATGTAACATTGTCAGAAAGACTATGGCTTACTGAAAACAATTATCCTATTTATAAGCATGTGACATCTTTGTAGGTGAAGTTCAGAATAGTGATATGTGTATCTGTATTTCATATTTGCTGCTTTGGGTCACACCCACTTTAAATACAACATTGAAAGAAGTCACGGAGCTGATGGCCCATCAGTAAGCGACAGTGACCTGTAAAGAACTTAGGGTATGTCTACACTACAGCGCTAATTCGAACTAACTTAGTTCGAATTAGTTAATTCGAACTAAGCTAATTCGAACTAACGCGTCTAGAACTAAAAACTAGTTCGAATTAGCGTTTTGCTAATTCGAACTAGCAAGTCCACATTGAGTGGACCCTGAACAGGGCTTAAGGATGGCCGGAAGCAGTGCCGGCAGGGCATCAGAGGAGGACTTAGAGCGTGGAGATGCTGTTTTAGGCTAGCCGAGGGCTGCGCTTAAAGGGTCCCAACCCCCACCCCGGACACACAGTTCTAAGGGGTGCCCCGCTTGCAAAGCAGTCCTGGCTTGGAGTGCCCGGAGTACCCACACTGGGCACATCACAGCACTCGGCCATCAGCCCGGCTGCACTTGCCGCAGGCTGCCATCTGGGGAGAGGAGGCAATCGGGGGGCTGCAGGAGAGCTTCCACCCCCCAGAAGCCCGCAGAGCCAGCCCAGTCCTCCCCATCGGGGGCTCGTACCCCATTCCTCCCTCACCTCCTTCCACTTACCCTTCCCTAGCCCCCCTTCTTATTGATGTACAAAATAAAGATAACGTTTCTTCCAACATTGACTCTGTCTTTATTGAACAAAACTGGGGGAGACTGGGAAAAGGAGGTGGGAGAGGGGAAGAGAAAGGCTGGGAGAGGGGAGGGCAACTAACATGATCAGGGGTTGGGAACAGGTCCCAGATGAAGAGAGGCTACAGAGACTGGGACTGTTGAGCTTAGAAAAGAGGAGATGGAGCGGGGACAGGACAGAGGTCTCCAAAAGCAGGGGTTGGGTGGAGAGGGTGCACACAGAAAAGTTCTTCCTGAGTTCCCCTAAAGAAGGACTAGAGGACACCAAAGGAAAGGAATGGGTAGCAGGCTTGAAACTAGTAAGAGAAAGTTGTTCTTCTTCAGAAAGCAAATAGTTAACCTGTGGAACTCCTTGCTGCAGGAGGCTGTGAAGGCTACAACTAGAACAGAGTTGAAAGGGAAGTGAGATCAAGTCATGGAGGTTGGGTCCATGGAGTAGTCTTAGCCAGGGGGTAGGAGTGGTGTCCCTGCCCAAAGTTTGTGGAAGGCTGGAGAGGGATGGCATGAGACAAATGGCTTGGTCACTGTCTTCGGTCCATCCCCTCCAGGGTCCCTAGGGTTTGCCACTGTCGGCAGACAGGCTACTGGGCTAGATGGACCTTTGGTCTGACCCAGGACGGCCATTGTAAGCTCAGGGCTCAGTGTCGGGGGTCTCAGTGGACCCCCTTGATTTTCATGCACACCTGCTCCTGGGTGGCCAGGCTGGCAGCTCTCCTGCCCTAGACGGCCACTTTCCTGTGCCTAGTGCGGAGATCGTGGATGAGGTCCACGATGTCCGCACTAGCCCAGGAGGGTGCCCGCCTCTTGTGGTCCAGGGCATGCTCCCGGGAGCTGCCAGCCTGGTCCCGGGAAGAGGGGGAGGGCTGGGGGACATCGGGTGGGTGGCTCTGTGCCGTGCCAGGTGCAGGGTCTGCTGGCTGGGTGCTGGCAGGCTTGCACCTGGCACAGGCACCGTAGCCAGCCCGTGCCCCTTTAAGGGGTCCGGGGCCGGGAGGGGGGCATAGAGTTTCCCTGGTGTTGGCCAGAGTGGCCACCAGGGAAACCTGGGGAGGGCTAGCCTCCCACTAGTTCGAATTAAGGGGCTACACACCCCTTAATTCGAACTAGCTAGTTCGAACTAGGCTTAATCCTCGTAAAATGAGGTTTTCCTAGTTCGAACTAAGCGCTCCGCTAGTTCGATTCAAATTCGAACTAGCGGAGCGCTAGTGTAGCGGCTATGAATGTTAGTTCGAACTAACGTCTGTTAGTTCGAATTAACATTGTAGTGTAGACATACCCTTAGATTTCCTGGGAACCTGTGGGTCCACCTGTGAAGAATGGCTACAGGGACATGCGACCTGATACTAGAACCCATCTTGATTTCTATAACTTTCTATGAGAAGCTGGGAGAGGGTCAAACTTGGAACAAAAGACTCCCACCTTATGCAAATCCTATTTAAGGATGGGGAGTAAGGTAACTTTGGTCAGCAGTTCTCCCCAGCTACTCCACTCAAGATGACTACTGAAGTGGGAAGGAACTGGGCCCAAGCTGAACAAATGTCTAGCCTGAGAAGATTATCAGAACCACTTTTAAGGTGAGATCTTACATGTATCCAGTTTCTTCAGGGTTCTGCCAAAAGAAATCTGATGAGGTTCAACAAAGACAAGTGTAGAGTCCTGCACTTGGGACAGAAGAATCCCAAGAATTGTTACAGGCTGGGGACCAACTGGATAAGTAGCAGTTCAGCAGAAAAAGACCTGGGGATTACAGTGGATGAGAAGCTGGATATGCATCAACCATGTACCCCTGTAGCCAAGAAGGCCAATGGCATATTAGGGTGCATTAGGAGGAGCATTACCAGCAGATCCAGAGAAGTGATTATTCCCCTTCATTTGGCTCTGGTGAGGCCACATCTGGAGTCTTTCCTCCAATTATCCCTCCTCCTCCCACCTCGGCCTTGACTGCCCCTCTGCTCTCCAAGCCAACTAGACTCCCTCAGGGTATGTCTACACTACAGCAGTATTTCAAAATATCTTATTTTGAAATAGTTAATTCAAAATAAATTATTTTGAAATAATGTGTCTACATGCAAAATGCATTTTGAACTAGCGTTTTGCTATTTCGAAATAGCGCGTCACACTGATTGGATACTGAATCGCATTTAAGGGCAGCTGAAACCACTTCCAGCAGGGCATCAGGTCAGGAGTTACTTCATATGGCTGCTGCCTGATGCTATCTGAGGCCAGTGCTTAAAGGGACCACCTGGACAGCTGGTTCTCAGGTTTCTCTGCTTGCTTGCCTACCTTGCTGAGGGACAGAAAAGCATTTTTTTCTCTGCATGCTCTGGTTGCCTTCACTCGGGACACCATAGCACTCTGCACCATGGAGCCAGAATTGCCCCTGGGCACTCCAGTGCTTCTTTTGGATGTGTTGCTGCAAGTCTGGCAGCACTTTCTGGAGGCTGCGTCACAGCAGCTGCTGCAGCCAGGCCCCAGGCCATTCTCTGGACCCTCCTGGGGTAAGTGGAGGAGTAGCTGACCCTCCTGGATGCCAGCGTGCCCCGCCGCATCTGGCGTCTGGACACCAGCAGCAACTGGCAGGACCACATCGTCCTGGAGCGCTGGGGAGACCAACAATGGACCCAGAACTTTAGAATGAAGAAGGACACCTTCCTCGAGCTCTGCGAGTGGCTCGCCCCTGCTCTGTGGTGATGGGGCATGCACATGAGGCCCGCCATTCCCCTCCACAAGTGTGTGGCCATCGTCCTCTGGAAGCTCTCCACACTGGATAGCTACCGACCCATGGGCTACGTCTACACTGGCCACTTTTCCGGAAGGGGCATGTAAATTTCATGAGTCGTCGTAGGGAAATCCGCGGGGGATTTAAATATCCCCCGCGGCATTTAAATAAAAATGTCCGCCGCTTTTTTCCGGCTTTTAAAAAAGCCGGAAAAGAGCGTCTACACTGGCCCCGATCCTCCGGAAAAAGCGCCCTTTTCCGGAGGCTCTTATTCCTACTAAAAAAGCCGGAAAAAAGCGGCGGACATTTTTATTTAAATGCCGCGGGGGATATTTAAATCCCCCGCGGATTTCCCTACGACGACTCATGAAATTTACATGCCCCTTCCGGAAAAGTGGCCAGTGTAGACGAGCCCATGGTGAACCAGTTCAGCATGGGGAGATCCACCATCAGAGCAGTGCTCATGCAGGTATGGCAGTCTCTGGGCACTGTGCCGGGAGAGGGGGCGTGCAAGGAGGGGATGGGCTGCCCTAGGGAAAGGGAGGGGAGGTGCTGCAATTCCCCTCCATGGGAGGGTTTGTTCTGTCCCGCCTGCACTAAGGACTGGCCACGGTGGCCAGGATTGGAGGGGGGGATGCTCCTGGGGAATGGGGGCACGGGGCAGTGGCGGGGAAGCGGTGGGCAAGCAGCACTCTCAGCCACCCTGGCACCCCAGTGATTCTCAGTTTTGTGTGACCCTCTGCAGGTGGTCAGAGGTATTAACAGAGTAATGCTCCGCAGAGTCATCCGTCTCACTGATCAGAGGGGTAGCCGTGTTAGTCTGAATCTGCAAAAGCGACGAGGAGTCCTGTGGCACCTTATAGACTAACTCAGGGGTGTCCAAACTTTTTTCAAAGAGGGCCAGATTTGATGAAGTGAACATGCGTGAGGGCCGACCATTTTGCCTGACATTCTTTGAACCATTAAAATTAAATGCAAATTAACTATTTTATGCAAAGTTTATTGCAAACGGCAAACGACATAACACCAACTATACATGTTGTGTCCAAATATATTTATAACTGATTTAGACCAACTGACATTAACTGAGATTTTACAATGTATTCATCTCAATTGAAAAAAAAACTTGCCTACACTAATGTGAAGGGTGAAACTGAGATCTGGACTGCAGTACATAGGCTAGGTCTGGTTCAAAGGCAGTGGTTTTGATGCGCAAAATGTCACGCAGGTGAGAGTCACTTAGTCTTGTCCTCAGGCAGTTCTTGTTAAAGTTCATAGCAGAGAATGTCTTCTCACACATATATGTTGAGCCAAACAAGCTCAGCATTTTCTTAGCCAATGTTCGAATCTCTTGAAACCGGCTCTTATCCAGTTGGCGGTAAAAGTTCACAAGAGAGAGCTGTTGGTGACGACTGCGTAACTCGCTGTCACAATGCAGCTCAATGAGCTCGAGCTGCAGCTGATCTGGAGCATCATCGGGGTCAACCGAGAATGGAGAGGAGAAAAGGCTGATCTCCTTTTCAATAGCTGCAAAATCCTGAAAGCGCCGTTTAAACTCCCCAGCCAGAGATGCGATGTCTGCTGCATACCTGCTCATTTGCGCACTGATATTGTCCTGTGGAAAACTGTTCATTATTTCCTGCAACACTGAAAAATGGATGGTATTGGGCTGTGTTTGTGACAACTGCCTTATGAAAAGTTGCAGCTTTGTTCCAAAGGCTTTGAGGTGTGAATAAAGCTGGTTCACCGCTGCATCTTTCCCCTGAAGACTCATGTTCAGTACATTCAGATGCTTTGTTATGTCAACTAGAAACCCCAAATCAGCCAGCCAAATAGGATCGGATAGTTCTCGCATTGGTTGTCCCTTTGTTTCCAAGAATTCTCCGATTTCCTTTCTGAGAGAGTAGAAACGCTGCAGTGCAGACCCCCGACTGAGCCATCTTACATCGTTGTGATATAAAACATCTTTGTATTCAGCCTGGATGTCCAGTAGAAACTGTTTAAACTGGCGGTGGCACAGGGCTTTAGAGTGAATAAAATTAATAGTCTTTAGCACCGGTTTCATAACATGATCATATTTAAGATGTTTAGCACAGAGAACTTGTTGATGAATGATACAATGGAGTTTAATAGCTTTGCCTCCTTCTTCGATCACCTTGTTACAGATTAGGGTTGATAATCCACTTCATTCACCAGCCATGACAGGTGCCCTATCAGTAATAATCCCAGTAACTTTGTTCCAAGGCAGTTTCATGTCATCTATGGCGGAACAAACAGAAACAAATAAATCTTTTCCTCTTGTTTGGTCCGTAAGGCTCTGGAGGTCAAGTAGCTCTTCAGTCACATTCATTTCATCGTCCACCCCTCTCATAAAAATCAGCAACTGAGCTGTGTCAGATAGGTCCGTGCTTTCATCACAGGCTATTGAAAAGAAGTCAAAATCCACTCCTTTGGACGCCAACTGTCTCTTAATATCTGATGAAATCTCTTCAATTCTCCATGCTACAGTGTTACGAGCCAGGCAAATGTTGGCAAACTCTTGCGTCTTCTCGGGACAGATATTCTCAACCATTTTCATAACGCATTCTTTGATAAAGTCACCCTCAGCAAAAGATTTGCAATTTTTAGCAATTAACGTTGCCACCTCATAGCTCGCCCTTGTGGCATTTTCATTTGACTCACGGGCATTATGAAAAATTTCTGTTGTGACATTAAAACAGCTTCAAGTTGCTTCAACTTTTCACTGCGGTCGTGCCCTGTAAGCTTGTCGTATGTGCTATGTCTCGACTGGTAGTGTCTCTTGACATTAAATTCCTTGTAAACAGCCACAGTCTCTTGGCATATCAGACAAACACAGTGATTCTCTATTTCAGTGAAGAAATATTCCACTTTCCACCTGTCCTGGAAGCGGCGGCCCTCACTGTCAACTTTCCTTCTCTTATTTACAGTCGCCATTTTTTTAAATTGACCAGAAGGGGAAGGGATCATGTGAGCGCAGTGCCAGAGGTTTAATACACTGCCCAAGTAATACACTGCACTAATACACTGCCCAACAAGAATTCTCTTGCCTTTGTGACTGTTTGTGGCGAAGTCTCTAATGATGAGCTCCACGTGCCTGAGCCCGTTTGTGGCGAAGTCTCTAATGTTCGCAGCTCCACGTGCCTGAACCCGCCAGGAAGCTGACAGTGCGCAGGGCCAATCACAGATACTGAGCTTGAGCAGCTGCGGAGTCCGTCCCTGATCTCAGCAGCTGCGGAGTCCGTCCCTGCACTCTCAGCCCCAAGGTAGAGGGCTTGCAGGGTCAGAGGCGGGCGGAGAGCGCAGGGCACGCTGGCCTCACGGCGGCCCGGGGGCAGGGCGAACCCGTAGCCAAGCGGGGGAGCGGGGCTGCGGACGTGCCCTACATGGAGGACTTTAGGACCGCAGCGGCCGCCATGGACGGCGGCGGCGCGGCCGGAAGCGGCGCCAGTCAGAGGAGCGCCGGGGAGCCAGGAGAGGGGGAGGAAGCGGGGGCTGTCCCTGCACTCTCAGCCCCAAAGCGGAGTGCAGGGGCAGGATTTGGGACCGCGGCGGCGGCGGCGGCGACCCGAAGCGGCGCGCTGAGCGTGCCAGTTAAAAAAAGCACCGGGGAGCCGGGAGAAGCGGGGGGCCGTATTAAATCCGACCGCGGGCCGCATTTGGCCCGCGGGCCGGACTTTGGACATGCCTGGACTAACTGAAGTGTAGGAGCATAAGCTTTCGTGGGCAAAGACCCACTTCGTCAGATGCATGTAGTGGAAATTTCCAGAGGCAGGAATAAATATGCAGGCCAGGATCAGGCTGGAGATGACGAGGTGGATCCAATCAAGGAGGATGAGGCCTCATCCTAGAATGATGAGGCCTCATCCTAGCTAGAAGTGGGCCTCATCCTCCTTGATTGGATCCACCTCGTCATCTCCAGCCTGATCCTGGCCTGCATATTTATTCCTGCCTCTGGAAATTTCCACTACATGCATCTGACGAAGTGGGTCTTTGCCCACGAAAGCTTAAGCTCCTACACTTCAGTTAGTCTATAAGGTGCCACAGGACTCCTCGTCGTCTCACTGATGTGGATGTGGTGATCGAGGGGTTTGGCACCCTGGGCTTCCCCAACACCCTGGGGCAATTGACGGGGGACACATCCCCATCCGTGCCCCAGACAACCAGGCCTCGCTGTACATCAACCGGAAGGGATACTTCTCCATCATCCTTCAGACTGTGTCTGACCACCGGGGCCACTTCATGGACATTAATGTGGGCTGGTCTGGCAAAGCATATGATGTGCGGGTGTACCGCAATTCCTCCATGTGCCAGAGGCTGCATGCTGGGTCTTTCTACCCTGACCACCACATCAGGGTCGCGGACGTGGACATGCCTGTGTGCCTGGTGGGGATGTAGCGTATTCCCTACAAGCCTGGCTGACAAAACCCTACACGGGACACGTCAGCCACTCCTAACAGGCCTTTCATACCAAGCTCAGCAGGGCCTGCATCGTCATGGAGTGGCCGTTTGGCCTCTTAAAGGCCCATTTTAGATGCCTCCTCACCCGCCTGGACCTATCCGAGAGGAATATTCTGCATGTGGTGGCAGCTTGTTGTGTGCTGCATAATTTTGCGAGAGGAAGGGGGAGACTTTCCTGCTAGCCTGGATGTCAGATGCCAACCACTTGGCTGGCCTCTACACGCAGCCCCACACAGCTGCCAGCCCAGAGGCCCATCCAGGGGCTGTCTGTATCTAGGAGGCCCTGCAGGAGAGCTTCCACCCGGAGGAGGAGTGAAGTCTCCCTGGTGTGCCCCACTGGCGTGCTTTATTCCACTCTCACGTCCTTCCACTTTCCCCTCCCAAACCCTCCTTCCTGATGTAAAATAAAAACACGTGTTGCCAAAAAAAACCCACTCTTTATTGACCACAACGGGGTCGGGGGGAGAAATGAGGTGAGAAGGTGGGAGAGGGGAGGGGGAAACCTGGGAGGAGGGAGCGGGAACAGTGAGGCAAAGGGAGAAGAAACTCCGAGTTGGGGGTCTTGCTAGTCTACCTGTCTCCCAGCACTGTGGGTGCGGGGTCCTCGGCGGCTCCAGGGGGGGCAGGGGATCTGGTATAGAGGGGTGGGGGGGGGGAAGGAGCAAGGGGGAGAGAAGGAATGGGAGGAGGAGTAAGAGTTGGGGTGGCCACAGGCAGCAATCTCTGCACCAGGATCTGCAGGTGGTCGCAGATGGCACGGCCCTGGTCATGCTGCTCCCGCAAGCTCTCCCACTGCAGCTACAGGTCTTCATGCTCCCAGTGCTCCTGGCTGCGGACCTGCCTTCGCAGTAACCCCAGGTGCTGCCTCTGGTACTCCTCCTGGTTCCAGGTGAGCCTGCTGGCCCATGTGCGGGAGGATGTCCTGAGCGGGGTGGTGTGCCCTGCACTTGCAGCTGCTGCAGCTGTGGAGAAATAAGAGAAGTGGTCAATTATCTCTGGGGACACAGTGGGTGAAGCCCAGCCCCCCTCTACAAGGTGAGGATGGCAGGTATCCTCACCATCATGTCCTGCTGTCCCCAGGAGTGTGAGCTGGCCCCTGTGCTGTATATAGTGTGAGTGTGGTGGGGGAGAAGGGGAGATGTGCCTTGCCTCTACATAGAGGGGGCTTGCGGAGGAAGGGCATTGTGCAGTGTCCCTCGTAGGGGTCAGGAGCATGTCATGTGCCTTCATACATACACACGTGTGGGTAATAGGCCACGGCCCCTGTGTGGCAGCCAGCCAGGGCCACATGCCCCAGCTGGCACGGCCTGTGCACAGGTTGCTGCGTACTCCGTGGTCAACAAGGCCCACACATGTGATCCCTGGGTTCCCTCTCCCCACCCTGAATAAGGGGACAGTGATGGCCTCAGAAGACAGCAGTGACATGGCTGCTGTGACAGCACGGGGGTCCTGGGTGAGTGCCACTCTCCCTCTAGGCTCTTGCCACTCCTGGCTATTGTCCTTCTCCTCTTCCTCCATTCCCTGGTCCCGGCCCTTGGCCCCAGGGTCGATGACCACCTGGGGGGCATGGACTGTCTGGCCCCCCCAGGATGCGGTCCAGGGCATCGAAATAGGGCCAAGAGGTCTGGGTCTGCCTTTAGTTAGGAGCTGCCCCCTGTGGCCCTGGCATAGGCCTGCTGCAGCTCCTTGATCTTCATGTACACCTACTCCTAGGTGCGCATGTGGACTTTGGTGGCCAGGCTGTCAGCCATCCATCTGTAGACAGCTGCATTCCTCCATCTAGTGCAGAGATCATGGACATTGGAGGCCTCCCCCCAAACCTCAATCAGGTCCATGATCTCCACATTGGACCAGGAAGGCCAGAGAACTGGCAGATTGCTCCTGGGCAGCGGTGGAGGGCTGGCTGGCTCATGCTGGCAACTGGGTCGGGGCAGCGCTTGCGGGCTCTGGGCTGGCAGACCTGGAGCTGGAGCTGGAGCTGGCCCAGGCCCTGTGGCCAAACTGACTCTACCCCTTTAAGGGGGCTGGGGGGAAGGGGGAAGGACAGTAGAAGAGTTTTTCTGCTTTAGCCCAGAGTGGCCACCAGGGCACGCTGGGAAGGGCTGGAGGCCCCCTATTTCGAAGTAAGCATCTATACAGTACTTATTTCGAATTAGATATTTTGAATTTGGAGTTATTCCTCGTAGAATGAGGTTTACCAAATTTGAAATAAGCGCTCCGCTATTTTGAATTAATTTTGAAATAGCGGTTTGGCTGTGTAGACACTGGTGAAGTTATTTTAAAATAACTTTGCTGTATAGAAGTACCCTCACACACCAAGCAGCACATCCCTGTCCTTCCAGCCCTACCTCCCCTTTGTCCAGCTTCCCAGACTAAAGGTGTTGCATGATCACACCTCTTCTCCCAGGCTCAAGTTACAGTATGTATGTTATGGGCTGAACATTCTCCCTCAGTGCGTCACACCCCAAATCCCCATCTAAATAGTTTCCCTGGGCACTACACTACTGAGGCACGCAGAGGGTTACTACAAGATGATAGAAATCACATGCAACATAAAGCAGAGTGAATACAATCCCCCATTTGTCATATGTGTCACAGCTCCAGAGTCAGTAACTTCTAACTTGGATGAAAGCAAACACGTGACCTGGGATGAATGGCCAAAGGTCCCATTGCTAGTCCCCATAAACCCGCCAGTTTCAGCAAAGCATACAGGCAGTTATTTTGATTACCAAATTCTGAAGAACTCATCTGTTCATGTCCTGGTTTGTGTTACTATACAGCATTTCTCCCTGCTGGGAAGAATATATCAGAGCTGCTAAAGTGTGTAGTGGCTTCCGCTGCTGGCTATTAATGGCAGAGTGGTACAATCCTAGAGCATAACAAAACCATTGTTCAAAAATTATCCTGCTTTCTTCATCAGAGATGTGTGTCCTCATCTCAGTATTGGTTATAACGAGGAGAGGCAGGATTGGAAAGAAGAGTCTCTGATCTAAATGGCTGGCAGACCAGAGGACATGTTGTGGCTCTGTCGTCTCCTGCACTATGGGTTTTTGACAGGCTGAAGTCCACGATGCTGTCTCTCAGGTTGGAATTATTTTGCTCCAGGGAAAACTGACTGAGATTCATAGATGTCACCAAGGAATAGCCTTGAGAGGGTGAAGTGATCTTGAAAAAGTTGCTCAAAATTTGCCTTCTGTAGAAGATGCAACCAGCTGCAGCCTTGTGTCCTTCACTACTTCCTGTGTGTATCAGTACATATAGATGAACCTGGTTGATTTTGGGAGCAGTTCAGTGTTAGTGGCTGTCCCTGACTGATCACCATGGTTAGGAAACAGAAATGAAGTAAGGTGGGAGTTCAATAGGATGAAATGGAGGAATTCCAGGCTTGTAATCAGGAACTGTGCTCAAAGGTGACAGTGATTTCCTCGTAAGAAGGGGTGGAAGCCTTATTGCCACCTCATTTGCTAACTTTAAAAAAATGAATGGTCCTGTATAGGGATATTAATATCGGTTAATTTAATAGTTGAGTAACCTCATTAATTTTTATTGGTTAGTCGACTATCCTATAGTCCCCAGGTGTAGGTCTCATTGCAGGAGGAGGAACGGTAGTTAATTCAAGCTACCTAGCCCGTGCTGTGTGTAGCCGCGGGCAGGTAGTTCGAACTAGGGGTATTTAAAAGTGGCGGTGCCTGGGAACATGCAAATAAAACCCGGGATATTTAAATCTCAGGCTTCATTTGCAAGTTTGAATGCCTATATTAGCCACCCTAGTTCGAACTAGGATGGCAGTGTAGATATACCCTCAGAGACTAACAATATACATAGCAGAGGGTCACTGCTGGCTCTTGATGGCATAGATCATATCCTATCCCATCATATCCTCATCAAGTGCCAGCAATTCCGCTCTGCCATGCATATCGGCCAACTGCACAGTCTCAACAGCAAAGAATTAATGGACACAAATCCATTATTTGAAATGTTAACACACAGAAACCTGTCGGGCAACATTTTAACCTGCCTGGGCACTCGCTAATGGATTTAAAAGTAACCATTCTTCTACAAAGTAATTTCAGGAACCAATTGGAGAGAGAGACTGAGGAACTGGCCTTCACTTACAAATTTGACACCTTCACCCAGGGACTGAACAAAGACATTAACTGGATAGGCCGTCAATTCAAGTGTCTGTGCTAAATGAGACTAAGGGTATGTCTTGCACCTTCTTTCGAGAGAGGGATGAAAATGAAGACATTTGAAATTGCAAATGAAGCCAGGATTTAAATATCCCATGCTTCATTTGCATATTTGCATTATGATGCTATTTTGAAATAACAGACACTGACAAGACAGTTATTTCGAGAGAAAACCCTTCTCTTGAAATAACCCTTATTCCTCATACAGTGTGGTTTACCAGTTATTTCGAGAGAAGGGTTTTTTCTCAAAATAACCTTGTCTTAACAGCATCTGTTATTTCGAAATAGCTCTATTTTGAAATAGTGCCATAATACAAATATGCAAATGAAGCGCAGGATATTTAAATAGCTTCATTTGCAATTTCAAGTGTCTTCATTTGCATCCCTCTCTCGAAAGAGGGTGCAAGTGTAGACATAATAGAGTAAGCGGTAAGTACCCAACACTTAACTTTTGATGTCATTTGGGTGTTGGCCCATCCAGTTCATGTCTTTGTTCAAGCCATGCGAGATATGCAAATTTGATGCTATGAAGGCCAGTTCCACAGACTCTCTAGTTCAATGGTTCCCAACGCAGTGCCCGTGGGTGCCATGGCGCCCGCTGGGCCATTTATGTGCACCAACCGAAAAATCTGGTCCGGCCCCGCCTCTGGGTGCATGGCACATGCACGGTGCTGACCACGGGTGTGTGGCACATGAGCGGCCCCTGCCCTGGGCATGTGGTACAAGCCAGTGCCTGCCCCTGGGCGCATGGGCGGCCCCTGTTCCAGGGTCGCGGAACATGCTGGTGCCAACCCCGGGTGTGAGGCGCATGGGTGGCCCCTTCCCCGGATGTGTGGCACATGCCCGTGGAATGAGGTGTAACAGTTAACTCGAACTAAGGAATTCAGTAAGTTAAAAAAATGTTAAACAAATTTTATAGCACCTTAGGGTATGTCTACACTAGCCCCCTATTTTGAACTAGGGAGGCTAATGTAGGCATTCGAAGTTGCAAATGAAGCCTGGGATTTAAATATCCTGGGCTTTATTTGCATCTTCCTGTCCGGGCGCCATTTTTAAATCCCCTTAGTTCGAACTAACTGCCCGCGGCAGTCAAACGTTTATTCAAACTAAGGACTGGAGGAGGTCCTGGTAAAAGGCTGGCAGCCCAGAGAGGTCTTGTGGAAGACCTCTCAAATAAAGGAGCTGCCGGTCATATTGGAGCCCTCAGAAGCGGTGAAGGAAAGCGTGCGCAAGCGTGCTCCATGCCAGACTAACTGCATCAAATAGGAGCCTCTGCAGGGCATGGCGGCAGAGGACGTGAACCCACATGTGCAAACACATCAGGCCGTGCCCTCCCTCTTCTAGGGGGAGATGGAGAACCCCTGCAGAGACCCAATGCAGTCCTGGCCAGAAGAACGGCAGCATGAGCTGCTGGATACGGGCCAGGAAACCCGGGGGCAGGACCAAGGTGTTGAGAGCGCGCCAGAGCACCTGGAGAAATCCCACAAAATGGGGCCCGAAGCCGAAGGCCTGCAGGGTGCCCAGGAGGTACCCATGGTCCATCCAGTCGAACACCTTCTCCTGATCCAAGGACAGGAGGGCGAACGACAGACCGTCCCTACACTCGAGCTCTAAGAGATCCCGGACCGGAAAAAGATTGTCGAAATGGTTCGGCCCAGGCCGGTGTAGGTCTGGTCTGAATGGACCATGTCTGCCAGCACCGACTTCAACCTTACGGAGATGACTTTGGCAACGATTTTATAGTCCGTGCTGAGGAGCAAGATGGGATGCCAATTCCTCAGATTGCAGAGGTCCCCCTTCTTAGGCAGCAAGGCAATCACAGCCCGCCTGCACGATAAAGGAAGGACCCCCTCTCCAATGACTCAGCCCAGATGCTAGAAAGGTCCAGGTGGAAGACGTCCCAGAACACGCAGTATAACTCCATGGTCAGCCCACATGCCCGGGGATTTATTGGTGGGCATGAGACGGAGGGCTTCCAAGAACTCGGCCAGGGAAAGAGGCAGCTCTAGCCAGTCCCGGTCGCCCGCACTGACCGTCGGGAATTAATTCCAGAGAACCCTGCGGATGTTGACATCGGTCGGATCCAGGGAGAAGAGGGAGGCATAGAAGGCAGGAGCCCTCTCGCGCATCTCCACCGGATCCATGAGGGGGGTGCCATCCTCTGCCAGAAGGCAGAGGATGTGCTTTTTAGCCCCCCTCTTTTTTTCCAGGACATAGAAGAAGCGGGAGTCTCAATCCATCTCCCAAAGAAGTTGGATGCGAGAACGAACAAAGGCACCCCGGGCTCGAAGGTCCTCGAGGGCCCGGAGTTCCTCCCAGTACGCTCTGCAGAGGGACAGGTCCTCAGGGCTGGTGGCGAGTCACCTCTCTAGCTCTAAAACCTCCCGTTCCAACTGCTCTATCACCGCATCCCTCTGCCAGCTGGCCCCCTGGGCATAGTCACAGTAGAAGAGCCGCATGGGCACCTTCCCCGCATACCACCACCGCCGCACCGAGGGAAAGGCGCATCGCCGCCCATGCCAGGCCATCCAGAACTTACGGAAGAATGCTACGAAGCCCACGTCCTTTAGGAGGCTGTTATTGAAATGCCAATAGGCTGGCCCCAGCCTCTCAGAGGAAAGAGAGGCCCGTACGGCCACCAAGTGGTGGTCCAAGAAAGGGGCCGGCCAAATGCTGGAGGAGTGGGCCCGGAAGAGATGATGATGAGACAGATAAATGTAGTCCAACCGGGAGTAGAAAGACCAACGACCCACCACCTGGACGTAGGTAAACACCGTTTCCCCACCCAGGTGGAGGTCTTGCCAGACGTCCACCAGGGAGTGAGGGTCTATTATCTCCCTAAGGACATCCGTGGCAGCCTGGCACTACTCGAGCCCCGTATGGTCCCACTCCTCCAGGGTGCAGCTCAAGTCCCTGCCCAGGACCAGGCACTCGCAAGGATGCAAAGTACTGAGGAAGACAGACACCCGCTGATAGAAGCGGAGCCTCTCTGGGACGGACATCGGGGCGTAGATGTTGACAAGATTTAATATCAGCCCTTCTTTCCAAACCCGGAGATGCAGCAAGCGACCCTGCATGACCTCGGCAGTGCCCAGCACCTCAGGCTGCAGGTTCAGGGAGAACAGGGTAGCCACCCCGGCTTGACAGGCCGACAGGTGGCTAAAATAACCCCCCCCCCCACTCCAGCCGCCAGCTAGCCTCGGCAGCCGGAGCTGTGTGGGTCTCCTGTAGGAATACAACAGAGTACCCCCCCTTCCGGAGGAAGGAGAGTACCTGACACCTATGAAGACCTGACCCGCAGCCCTGGGTGTTCAGCATGGCAAAGATGAGCGGCGGTATCGAGAGGGCTGGGGAAGATCCTCATTGGCAGGAGTGCCAGCAGCCCCCATTGGGGCCTGCAACAAACCGTGACCGTACCCAAAAGTGAGCAGGGCGTCACGGAAGCTGCGGACCCGCTGGTAAGCCATGGCCTCCCACCGCCCGGTCCCTTTACCCTCCCACAAGAGGGTCCTTACCATTTGTAAGACGAGATGAAAATCTCCCCAGTGCTGAAGGGTGAGAGCGACTTTGTTCTTGGAGCCACGGATGTCTTCCACGAAAGCACGCATCTTGCCCTTCAGCACATCGGGCCCTCAAATGCCTTGGAGCCAAACCCCTTCATGAGCCCCGCAACCCATTGACACAGGGATGCAGGGTATCTGACGTCCCTGCTGGGAGGACAGTGGCGGATGGAGATCAACCCCAGATGTGCTGGGAGCAGGAGAAGCAAAAGCTGCCTCCTGGGGGCCAACACCTGGGCTAAACGTGGCAACCCCAGGGGTGGAAGTCTCAGAGTAAGGGGAAGAAAAGAGTTCAGGCAGGGGATCAGGAAAAGGAGGGTGGCGAGGAAGGCGAGTAGGGGGAGGAAGAGGTGAGGGATTAGGGAAAAGACAAGGACAGGGGGGAGGAGAAAGAGGGGTGGGAAACTCAATTGGGAGGGGGTTTGAACAGAGAGCAGGAGAAGGAGAAGGTTGAGAAGCCTCAGCAGAGGAGGCACCGGGATGCAGTGTCACCTCGCAGGGCAGAGCATCGGTGGCAGCGGTAGGGACAGTAATAGTCTCCCCAGCGCTGGGCTCCAGTGCCACAGAGAATGCAGCACCAGAGGCCTCAGCACCGGAGGTGAAGGATATTATTGGGAGCTCCCGCCCACTGAGAGCCTCAAGGGTTGCCGCAGCTGCGGCCGAAGTGCTGCCGATGGCCGCATCCTGGGGCAACTCAGAGGCAGGGAGAAGAGATAGCAGCGGCTCTGAAGGGGAAGGAGAGGTTGGTTGTTGTCCCTCCAGGACCTGATGATCCCCCTCTGAGGCAGGCGGGGTCAGCCCCAAAGCCTCCACCTTCTGAGAGATGGAGGTGAGCCTGCTTGCCCGCCACCAGGTGGTGATCTTTGTCAGTGGCAAGGTCAGTGGCCGCCCCCTCAGTGGAGGTGGGAACAGTGGGAGCATTCTCCATGGATGCCCCCTCTTGCAGGGACTCCTGCAACTGCCGTGGTCACCTTATAAGAACATAAGAACGGCCGTACTGGGTCAGACCAAAGGTCCTTCTAGCCCAGTATCCTGACAGTGGCCAGCACCAGGTGCCCCAGAGAGGGTGGACTGAAGACACGATCAAGCGATTTGTCTCCTGTCATCTCTCTCCAGCCTCTGACAAACAGAGGCCAAAGACACCATTTTATCCCCTGGCTAATAGCCTTTTATGGACCTAACCTCCATGAAATTATCTAGCTTCTCTTTAAACTCTGTTATAGTCCTAGCCTTCACAGCCTCCTCTGGCAAGGAGTTCCACAGGTTGACTACACGCTGTGTGAAGAAGAACTTTCTTTTATTAGTTTTAAACCTGCTACCCATTCATTTCATTTGGTGTCCTCTAGTTCTTCTATTTAGGGAACTAATAAATAACTTTTTTTTATCCACCCCCTCCACACCACTCATGATTTTATAGACCTCTATCATATCCCCCCTCAGTCTCCTCTTCTCTAAACTGAAAAGTCCCAGTCATTTTAACCTCTCCTCATATGGGACCCGTTCCAAACCCCTAATCATTTTAGTTGCCCTTTTCTGAACCCTTTCTAAGGCCAAAATATCTTTTTTGAGGTGAAGAGACCACATCTGTACACAGTATTCAAGATGTGGGCGTACCATAGTTTTATACAGGGGCAGTAAGATATTCTGGGTCTTATTTTCTATCCCTTTCCTAATAATTCCAAACATCCTATTTGCCTTTTTGACCACCGCTGCACTCTGTGTGGAAGTTTTCAGAGAACTGTCCACGATAACTCCAAGATCTTTCCTGATTTGTCGTAGCCAAATTAGCCCCCATCATACTGTACGTATAGTTGGGGTTATTTTTCCCAATGTGCATTACTTTACACTTATCCACATTAAATTTCATTTGCCATTTTGTTGCCCAATCCCTCAGTTTGGTGAGATCTTCTTGGAGTCCCTCACAGTCTGCTTCTGTCTTGACTATTCATGGTGCTGTGAAGCGTTCGCGGGCTCAGAGGGTGGAAATAGCTCCAGCGTCCACCCCCATAGGTACAGGGAGATTGTCCTCCCCCTCAGTGGATGGGGTGGAACACTAGGCACGCTTACGACGCCCCCCCCCCCATTGCAAGCTCCCATCCCTTGGAGGAAGAGGGCTGGGCCTGAATGGTAGCAGCAGCACCCACGCACTCGTCTGGGCCCTGGCGAGCCTGAGCAGGATTGACGACGGTCACGGTTGGAGGAGGGGCGACCCCAGGGTCCGGACCATCGGGGACACCGGCGATGGTACGGTCGGTGCCCTCCCAGGTGTCGGGAGTCCCAGGTGCCTCTCCAAACCAGGTCAGGGGGCAGTCCCTTCGTACGTGCCCCATCGCTTGACAGAGTCAACACTGGGCCCCCCCTACAGTGTAGTACACCCAGTACCGGGCCCCTTGATAGGGCAACAGAAATGACCCTTCTAGGGCTTCTCTGCCACGTCCCGCCGGCAGTAGTTGGATTTGTACCTGCTGGAGAAAGGAAAGGACGTGGCAGAGGGCAGGGTCTTTACAGCTCAGAGGAAGGGGACTCAGGACTGACAGAGGCCTCCCCAGGGTGGAGAGGAAATGCAGTAGGGTGGCATTGGGGAGGAAGGGAGGACAAAACCACCCGTACGCCCAGGTCCTCCAAAGGCTCGAGGGGAACGTGGACTTCCTCCACCGCCAAACCCCTTTCTACTGCCTGCTGGGCGGTGGCCATGGACGCCACGAAGAATACCACCTTCCCGAACATCTTAGAGGCTGCCACCACTGCTGTGGGCCCCACCATGCGTGTCAATGCCCGCACATAGGTCTTCTGGTGGCGGCCTTGCCCCACGTGGAGACAACGGACCCCGTGCCTCCTGGACAGGGTGGGAAAGGAGCCACGGCCGCTGGGGATGATATTCCGGGAGGTGGCTTGAGAGGCGACAGGTGTGTGTGTGTGGGTGGAGGGGGGTGGCGGCTACCTGGGCATATGCTCTGGGGCTCGGGACACCGTTGCTCCCAGAGCTGGTGGAAGGAACAGGGGAGTGGGAAGGAAGGAGGGCTGCAGCCAGCACGTGGGTCGCGGCCGGGGAGCAAGCCCTCGCCACAGGAGGCTTTGCCTTCCATGTGGGGCTCTTGCCCTTCTTGATCCCCAGACCCTTCCTACCCTTCAGGGGAGGTTCTCCAGAGGTGACTAAAGGCGCTGCGGCAGAAGCGGTTGTGGCCCCGGGGTCCTTGTCCATGTCCGCCCCCTTTACTGTAGTGACGGGGGGGCCCGGCAGCCTCAGAGGAGTTGTTGTTTTTGAGGGGGGGAGAAGGAGGTTCGGCAGGGGTGTCGCTGGACAACCCCTCCATTGTGGTCATGAGTAGGGAGGAAAAGTCAAAACAAACAATTAGGGGAGAACTAAAAACACCAGGGGAGGGAACAGGGAGGAAGGAGATTTACCACTCCCCCCACTAGGCTGGAAGTGGGGTGGGAGAGTGATAATTCAGAAAAGGGAAGGGGAGCACAGAATGGAAAGAGCAGCTTCTCCGGCTGCACTGGGGAAATGAGGGGTGAATAATCATTTAAAGGACACAGGGACAAGTAAAACTGTGTGTGGGGGAAGAGTAACTAAAAAGGAGGGGGAAGCTCAAACACCTAACAAAGGAAAGTAGGGGGACATTGGCACCGAAAAGGGTGTGTAAGCGGGGGAATGGTCCCGCTATTGTGGGGAACTTTCCTGGCTTCTATACCACCCCGGTGAAATGGACCAGCAAAAGGATCTGAGTCCCCACTCCCACTTCCTTTACACCATGGCTCCCTGATCCCGAGGGCTCCCCTTCCACTCTCCTGAGTAGCAGAGTCCTCGAAACCCCAACAAGGCTGGGCCCAGGTTTTCTGGGGCTTAATCCCCGACCTTGTAGTCACTAGGGGCAGGAGTTAGGGTGTCCCCACTCCAAGGTGCTCTCTTTACACTGAATGCTTTCTTGTCCCAGTGATCACTTCATAAGGTTCAAAGCAAATACAATTTATTAAACAACTACTGATTAAAGAGAAAAGAATAAGAAAAAAAATGAGAATGGTTAAATGAGAACACACAGCCCTGCTCTGTAGCACGGGGACATCAACACAGCAGTCTGCAGAGTGTAAGGACAGTTCAGTCTCCTCCTTAGAGACCCCGGATGTGCTGCAGGGGGCTGCAGGCTGGACACGCTTGCTCTGGCAGTGACCACACAGCCTCAAGCTCTAAGTGGCCAGACCCCTCTCCCAGTCTGGCCTGCTGGGCCTCTTGGCTGGTGATATCTCCCTGCCCAGAGCCTCTCCCCACACTTTGCAGTTCCCAGCTGCTCACCACACCCAGCTGTAGGCTGTACTGCCTTGTCAGTCTCCAGCTCCTTGCGTTGCTTCTCTGTCCCTTTTGGCTTCTCTGAGCACTGCCAGTCTGCTGCTCAACACAGGGTCTGTGTTTCTTGAGCTGTGTGTGCCTGGCTCTATTGCTGCAAAACTGTCTCTCCACACAGCTTGCACTCCTTGGGCTGTCTGTGTCTGGCTCTATCGCTGCAGGACTTCTTCTGCACACAGCTTGCACTGCTCTTAGCAGTCTCTCAGCTCTCTCCTTGCTCAGAGAGACCCAGAACAATCCCAGCTCACAGAGAGGACGGGGCCTGGCCTCTCACTTTCCTCACTGGCCTGTCCAACCTGTCAATCAGGCTGAGCTGGAATGTTTGCGGCTTTCCATTGTCTCTGGGGTCTGTCGGTCTCATGGACCCTTCCCCTTTTGATACTGCAAGCTGGCAAACCAAAAACTCCCACAGAGTTTTAGTAAGGGGCTAGCAGTCCCCTTACAGGTGAATAGGGCAAGCAGTGGAGAGGGAAGGCAGACAGTGGAAAGATGCCTGTTCAAGGGTGGGAAGAGGGAGGAGACACTGCTGGGGGAAAGGGAAACAGTGTACCCACAGGCACCTGAGCAACAGGCCCACAGTACCTGCTGCAATGCCCAGAAGAGCGGAGAAGGGCAAGGAGAGAAGCAGTGGGACCGAGAGTGGAAAGGCCCCTACAGCAACTGGGGCTTTGTAGCCAGACAGGAACCCCCTTGTAACATCCATTTTTGCTTGCCTGGAGCATACAGGGCACACAGAGCAGAAGGCCCAGGCTGTGTGACCGTGAATGGCTGTAAACAGAGATACGCCAATTGCTGACCAAGAGGCTGCCAAGGAGTGCCCTTGACTGAAACCCATATTGATACGAACACACATCCATCCGCGGGGGGAGGAATCTCTCGCCCAGTAAAAAATGTCTAGTACTCACAATTTAGTTATCTCTCTTGCAAGTGTAAATTAACTTGAAACTTGCTTGTAAGAACTGGCGCCACAAAACGGACCAGTACAATTCGGCATCTTAGATAAGAAAGAGAATACGGGCCCCCAGGGGTATAAAGATAGGTCCAGCAGCGCATTTTCTCTGAGTGTCAATCTACCATCTATCTGCTGGTCGGGTTTGGTGTTTGATCTCCCGAGGTTCCAAGGGGACGCCCACCTCGTATTCGTCTTTCCTAGGAATTGAGAGACCGGCCCTGGCCTGACACGCTGGAGTCGAGAGGCACAGAAAGGGGTAAAAATTGTACCTGGATGTGGTCCTTTGTTTAAGTATATATACACATAGACTTAGAGCTCTTTAAAGATTAAGCTGTCACTTGGTACCATTATTTCTATTTTCTATCTTTATTTTCTTTGTAACCATTTTTAAAATCTGTATTTGTTAGCATTTAAGAAATAGAGCAATAGCCATTGTAACCATATGCTTTTATAAGTCTTTTAATAAACCTGTAACTGTTTAAGCTTTAACCTGACTCCTTCAGTTGCTGTAACAGAACCAAGCACAATTTAAAAGAACTTCAGCCGGTCATAAAGGGACAGACATAGGGAGAGCTTGGGCATTTGGATCTGTGTCACTCCCAGGTGACAAGATCCGTTGGGGCACCTTTTCAGCCTTTCCTAGGCTGCCCTCTGCGAAGGAACCCCTGTGTTCTAGCAGCTAAAATCTAAGGTGTAACAAGCTCTTCCTATATAACGGGGCGTCTGTTGGCCTGCTGGCCACCCTCTGCGATGGGACCCCGGTCCTAGCAGTAAAGACACGGACGTTAAACCTTTTCTCGGAAGCATACACACACACACTGCCCTGACCGTCGGCTGACAGGCTTCGAGAGGGAGCAGTAGGAGAAGCGTGAGGGCTGATGAACCAGGGGAGGTAAACTGCCCTCTGCCCTGAACACCCCAAAAGAGCTGCACCAGCCCCAACTCAGGAGCCCTGACAGAAAGGGCCCCTAATCGCCCCTCCCCAGCACCAAGCAGGCTGTGGGGAGAAAGAAACCCCAGGGGCTGCTTTAAAGCAGCCCCCTTACCATCTCTTCTTTGGGGAGAGCAGCAGCAGCAGGAAAGGTGAAGGTCAGGCTTGCCAAGGTGGAGAGAAATAGGGTCAAAATAGACCCCCCAAGAAAACAGGAAAGTGGGAGGGGGGCTCCCCCACCACACCCAAAGGCAGGGCAGCAGAGACCCCCCACCTTCCTGCACCCAACAACCTCAGCAAATAGCTGAGGTGAAGGGGGGAAATGCTGCCTACAAAAAAGCAGATGGAAAAAGGGGCCTGGCCAGGGCCCAGTTGCCACAACAACAGCAGCCCCCCTCCACAGACACCCCCTTCCAAAAAGGAAGAAGGGTGTAGGAGGAAGTGCAGCACCCTAAGAACAGAGTGCTGCAGGTATACGGGGAGCTGGATCAACAGTTTTCTATTTCCTGAAGAAATTCTCAGAGTTTGCTGCCACATAATTAAGGCAGAGAGACACCTGAGGCTAGTTAATAGCTGGCCTGAAGGAGAAGGGTAATCAGACACCTGCAGCCAGTTAAAGCCAGGGGAGCTGCTAGAAAAGGTTTCCCCCCAGATAAGGAAGGGGAAAAGGAGAAGAGGGATTGATTGAGAGGAGGAAGTGTGTTTGTGGAGAAGGGAAAGATTCAGTCCAGTACCAAAGGATTTAAAAATAAGGCAAGAAAGATAAAGAGGGGTTAGATAAAATGAAGGAAAAGAAGAAAAACTGTAAAGAGTTAGGCTGTGTCTACATTGGCGTGATCTTGCGCAGAAGCATCTGCTCTTGTGCAAAAACTTGCCGCCTGTCTACACTGGCTACGAGTTCTTGCGCAAGAACACTGACGTTCTAATGTAAGAAATCAGGGCTTCTTGCACAAGAACTATGATGCGCCCACTCAGGAAGAAGCCCTTTTGCACAACTGTTCTAGCACAAGAGGCCAGTGTAGACAGGCAACCAAGAGATTTTGCGCAAGAGCCATCCAAATGGAAAAAAGCCCTAGTGGCCGTTTGGATGTTCCGTACGCGCAGGCAGCTCTGGACTTCCTGGTAGCCTGAGCCCCCTTAAAGGTACATGCAGCCTGCAGAGGCCATGTGGCAGAAGCACCTCTGCCACTGAGCTCTGCCGTGGGACTCTGCTCTCTTCAGACACCCAGCACCATCCAGAATGGCTGCTTCGGGGGGGAGCAGCAACCGGCACCCCCAGTGCAGGAGGCCCTAAGGGGCACAAAGTGGTGCACCCCTTCCTGGTCCCCAGGGGAAATTGAGGCCCTTCTGGACCTCTGGGATGAGGAAGAGGCCCTCCACGACCCCATTGCAGAAATGTGGACATTTTCCGCCACAGGGCCCAGGCACTCTCTGACCAGGGCTGTCCAGCCCGGGCCCTCGAACAGGTCCGGGCTAAAGTCAAGGAGCTGCACCTGGGCTATATCTGGGCCAGCGAGGGCCAGGGGGCAGGAGCTGACAGCTGCCCCCATTACCAACAAGTCCATGGCATCCTGTGCAAGGCGGCACCCCAGGGACACTCGGTGCCAGTTGACACCAGCAGGTGCTCCCCCTCCCCCACCCCCACTCCATCACCAGGCCCAGCGAGGCGGGGAATGCTGCAGAGCTGCCCACTGGGTTGGAGGATGAATAGGAGGACCAGGGCAGCACTGTGACCCTGCAACTAGAAGTCCTGTCAGGCAGCCCAGATGTCTCCTGAGCATCGTTGGAGGCCAGGGAAGGATCCACTGGTGAGTGTTGCACTTTGCACTCACAAGGGCTGGGGGGAGCCAGGCCCCTGGGGGGCGGAAGGGGGCATGCTGTATACCATACCAGTATGCAGCATGTACAGTACAACCATGTGCAGCCTGGTGATCTAGCAGCATGTGGGTGCAGCAGGCAGCTCCAGGGCACGTCTGGGACCATGCTGCTCACACACATCCGGACCGGGGGGAAGGGTGGATGCCGGCTGGAAGCAGCCAGGGCCCCAGGCTAGAGCCCACACCTCCTGAAGGGTGCAGCACACAGACAGCACACTGTTCATGCCTGGCTGTGTGACACAGTCAGCTGCTCCTGGGAAAACCACAGTGACACGGCCATGCTCACAGGGCTCCCACTGAGGCCCTCGCCTGCTCCCGGTGCCTTGGTTGGCCCCCCCGAGGGAAGTCCCCACTGCGGCCACACATGTCCCTGGGCTACGTGTGTGAGGGTTAGTGGGAGGGGGAAGGGAGAAGCACTCGAGCCGGCCCTAGGGCCACCTGAGTTTCACTGCAAGGATGGTACACTCCTCAGTCACCTCTGGTTCCGTCCAGGAGACATCCACGTGATGGGGATCTGAGAGCCCAGACCACGTCTGCCAGATGTGCTCCCAGGCACTGTGTGAAGATTCATCTTGCTCCCTGTCAAACACTATTGATTAGCCCAAAGGCTCACAGACTCCCCTGGCAGGGAGTTCCACCGGTTAACACAACACACGCCCCCCCCCCCCCCCCTTCCTCCCCCATCCAAGGGGCCAGGACACAGACTGGTGGAGCACCCTACTCCGGGTGTGGTCCTGAATGCAAACATACAACCCGGGGGGAATGAGTGGGCCCAAGCCACAGTACTGTGGTGTCACTTGGGCTCAGGGGCGTAGGGCATGGGTTGTGAGGACAGTGGCCGGGTTGTCTGACTGACCCATCCTTTCTTCTGTTCCCTGCAGCTGGATCAAGCAGGAGTGGGGGACCCTCCAGCCCTGCAGCAGCCATCGCACGCTGGGTGGATGCTGACCTGGAGTGGCACCAGCAGGCCTGGGGCCACTTCCAGGCTCAGTGTGAGTGCATCGGTGATGCCATCACTGCCCTCACTGCACACATCGGGCATGCTGTGCACTATGGCATGGCATTGTCCCGTGCACTTGCCATCCCTCCCGTGCCAATGCCCGTGCCCCTCCTGATGCCCCTCCTGATGCCCCTCCTGCTCCCGCCCTGCCCCCTCCTGCTGCCCCCCCTCCTGCCCACCTTCCTGTGCTGCCTGCCCCGATGTGGCCTGAACTGCATGTAGTGGTCTGCCCCCGCAGAGGCGGTCGCAGGGGTCACTCCTCCCAGCAGTAGTTCCCTCCTCCCCCTCATAGTTCAGAGCCCCCTCGTTCCTCCCACCCTACATCCCCACTGGAAATAAAAAGTTCAATACATTGTTTTTAAAAAAAACCTGTGTTTATTGGGAGGTAAGGGGAGGGGAGGAGGGAAGGGTTGGGGATGGGAAGGAGATGTAAAGGGAGAAAGAGGCGACCCTACTGTGGGGCCTGGGAGAACATCGCTGTCAGAGCCTCCCAGATGCGCGCCCCATCATGGTGCGCCTAGTGGATGGCAGCTGTGCGGGGCTGTTTGAAGGCCTGGCCCTCACCTGCCATCCTCCCCCTTCTGCTCCATGATGTTGTGGCGCACACAGCATGCAGCCACTACCCCGGGGATGTTCTGCTCGCCCATCTCAAGATGGGTGAGCAAACAGTGAAACCAGGCTTTCAGACGGCCGAAGGCACACTCCACCTGGTTGCAGGCCCAGCTGAGGTAGTCATTAAACCGTGCCCAGTTGTACTCTGTCCTCCCCATGTGGGTATCGGCACTAAATTTACCAACAGTAAATTCCCACTGGGGGAAGAAAGTCCCCGCCTCCAGCCTGCCAAACAGGTCAGAGTGTCGGAGAATGCGGGCGTCGTGTGCCCTGCCAGACCAGCCTGCATAAATGTCCATGAAGCGGCCACGGTGGTCCACGAGAGGATTGATGGACTATGATGGAGAAGTACCCCTTGCGGTTTATGAAATGGGCCGCTTGATACTCTGGGGCATGGAGGGGATGTGGGTTGCATCCAGGGCTCCCCCACAGTTGGGGAACCCCAAGGCAGCGAAGCCGACCACCATAGCCTCCAGGTCCCGCAGGCGGATGACTTGCTGGAGCAGGACGTCGTTGATGGCATGGATGACCTGCAGATGGGTGCACAGAAATACAGGGGAATGCATCATATAATGCAGGCTGAGTGCATTGTCCCTTAGGGGATTCCCCCCCCCCTGTGATGCCCTCTGTCCTTACACACACCAGGCTCCCCACCCCACCAGCAGGCCTGTGCAAGGGAGGGATGGCCCAAACCCCTGAGTGACGGAGCATTCCCCATCTCTCCAGCCTGGAGTCTTGCCTGCCCCTGGACATGGAGTGCAGCACCCTACTCCCTCCCCCCCAGGACTTACTTGCATGACGATGGTACCGACGGTCGATCTGCCCACCCCAAACTGGTGTGCCACTGATCAGTAGCTGTCCGGGGTGGCCAGTTTCCATATGGCAATAGTGACCCTCTTGTCCACGGGGATGGGTGCCCGCAGCCGGGTGGTGCTTCTCTGGAGCACAGGGGCGATCCAGGCACACAGCTCCATGAACGTCTGCTTTTGCATCCGAAAGTTCCGGAGCCATTGCTGGTCGTCCCATTGCCCCAGGACCAGCCAGTCCCATCAGTCAGTACTGGTGTCCAGTCTCCACAAGGACCTCTCCACAGTGGGGTGGGGATGCCACAGGGATGCCACCGCCTCCCTGGTGAGGGAATCCAGAGCTACCCGCACTTCAAGGTCCTGGACGACGAGTGCAGCAGCTGCAGGCACTCCAAAATGGCTGGAAGGGGCCAGAGCAGGTACAAGGCCACCCCTGGCTCCATGGCACAACAAAAGAGCTGAGGTCAAAAAAATCAGCAAATGACACTAAGGCACAAGCTGTGGTGTCCAAGAAGGCAGAGGGCAACCACAACTAGAACTGCTAAGGCTGACAGTCCCTGCAGGAGGTACCCGCTTGTGCAAGAAGTCTTGCGCAAGAAAACGTCCATACTGCCGTGTGCGAGATGTGCTTTTGCGCAAGAGCGCCCATGGCAATGTGGACGCTCTCTTGTGCAAGAAAGCTCTGATGGCCCTGCTGAACGACCACACTGTCCTCTTGTGCAAGAGCTCCTGCGCAAGAGTTCTTACACCTGATAAAAAAGAGCGTGGCTCTTGTGCAAGAAGCCCTCTCTTACCATGCCTTACTGTAAATTTCCTTGCGCAAGAGCGGGCGGGCAGTGTGGACACTCTGCAGATTCTTGCGCAAGAATGGCTATACTTGCACAAGAAGCCGTGAGTGTAGACATAGCCTTAGAGGGAGAGAACCACTGAGAAACAGAAAATGGAGAGGACAGGATATCCCTGACAGATCTGCTGGGTCTGTAGCCTGAACAGACAGGGCATGTACTAGTAGTCCCTCAGCTGGGATTCACTCATGAGTCTCAGTCTCAAGTGGCTGATTTTACCCACAAGTCTCTGCTGCTTGGTGACTTACTTTGTTCCTCTCAGTGTCTCAAAGCAGAATCTCCTGGAAACAGGGGTCCAGGCCCCTTTCTTTTGGTTGATACCTTCCGTCCATTGGCCATAGACACTCTGGGCTAGAGCACCTGTGAGGAAAAATTAGCGGGTATTCAGCACTCACTGGCAGCCCAGCTCCCCTCTCCCACTAGAACCGCTCACCCACTTGCAGCCCTGCTGATCAATTCCTCTCCCTCACAGCTACCGCAAACAGCTTTTTCACAGTGTTACAGATGTCTGGGAGTGAGGGGTGGAGCAGAGGCACAGCATGCTCAGGGAAGGTTGTGGAGGTGGGGTGGAAGTGAGAGCTTGCAGAAAGGGATG
Organism: Pelodiscus sinensis; assembly: GCF_052426305.1. Lineage (NCBI taxonomy): Eukaryota > Metazoa > Chordata > Testudines > Trionychidae > Pelodiscus > Pelodiscus sinensis. The sequence continues at coordinate 141,078,404 of NC_143052.1, read as the reverse complement.
GAATGGAGGAGAGTTGGGAAGAGGCAGGGTGGGTGCATGGGTTTGGAGAAAGCAGCAGAGTGAGACAGCAGCACCCCCCTGCCCAGGTAGAGGGAAAGTCAGTACCTGTATCTCCTGCCACTTTCATAAGAATGAGGTTTTCTCCTGAGAAGTGATGATGAGGAAGACCCCTTCAGAGGACAGCACACTTGTTTCTGCATAGCAGACCACAGACCCTAGGTACAGACATGGCCTTGACACTCAGCAAATACACCCAATTTCAGTGCAGGCTCCATAGGGTTTAACTGAGATTTTCATATTGCAGCTGATTTTTGGGCTGTCTCTCAGGGTATGTTTATGAGTGAAGTCAGCATGTGGAGAGGGCAGTAAACAGCCTAGGGAGTGTCAATGTAACACACTGCTTAGGGTATGTGATCACAGCTCCCCTTAGCGACAGGTGGCAGAGCTGATGTGTGAGTAGGAAAGACAGAATCCGTGTGACCAGAGAGCAGGTGTGTCCTGTGCGGTTGAGTTTTGTTCAGAGATAGGAGATGTGCAACAGGGACTGCTGTTGCTGGAACGTTAATGGTGCTCCTGGCATTGACAAAGGCATCTCCCTTCACGGTCTCTCTATTATTGGTGTTTGCCCATCTCTCTCCTGCTGGATAACTGACCAGTTCCCCCAAATCTGTTGGATTCAAACTCCTAGTGCAGAGCTATGGTTACCCCAGGGGAAGAGATGGCTCTGGACCAGAGGAGGTTTTTGTGTCCGTCTCCACTCTGCTCTCTCACTGTGCCCTTTGCTGCAAGTGCAATAGATGGTCTGGGACTGAGTCACGTTCTGCATCTTCAATATGAACTGTGTGTTATTGACACGCTCAGACTGATAGGAAATTTCCATCCAAGACGTATTTTCCGGGTCACCTTTGCTTCCCGATTGCACCAGGAAGTGCAGCTTGCCTTGGGCATCTTGCAGGTACCAGCTCATCCAGGGGTAGTTTGTGTCCTTCAAGGTGCAGATCACTGACTGTGACTCTCCTGGCTGCAGCATTAGATACGGGGGTGACTGCTCCACTAGCCTGCTCTCTGCACCTGGAAGATAAAGGGAGGATATCCCGTAGGATGAGAGATCTCTCCAGGGAGCCTGGCCCCACCAGGATCGCTGCTACAGGAAACCTCAGGCTCACCTGAGGGGGCAGTGGCCAGTAGCCCCATTAGCAGAGAGAGGAGCTGCAGCAGCTCCATGTCCCCTTCAGCATCTGCTCAAGAAAGTGCATGTATGTGTGCTTGCATAGCCCAGTGGAGAGGCGGGATGAGACTCACACATCCCTTTTATGTAGGAAAGAGGTGTGGCCAAAGGTAGCAGTGTTGATAAATCCACTTTGTTGGTGTGATACTGCAGACTAAGGGGAGTAGCTCTGTGTACCTGGGCAGTACAAAAACACTTGAGAAAACATGTGATACTCAGGCCCATCCCACCCGTAGAGAATGGTGACAGGTTTGTGTGTGCATGTGCACAAACACACATATGTGCATTCCTGTGTAACCCTCAAGGAGATTACTTGGATTCCCAGGGCCTTGTCTGCTGGCAGCTCAGGGAGAGGCTCTGAGTTTGCCTTGGCTCCCCCTCCCTACCAGGGCCAGAGTCTGCCTGGCAACCCGTAGGGCAGGGGTGTCCAAACTTTTTTCAAAGAGGGCCAGATTTGAAGAAGTGAACATGCGTGAGGGCCGGGTCGGAGGCGGGCGGAGAGCACAGGGCACACCGGCCTCACGGCGGCCCGGGGGCAGGGCGAACCCGCAGCCGAGCGGGGGAGCGGGGCTGCGGATATGCCCTACAGGGCAGGCTCTAGGACCGCGGAGGCCATGGGCGGCGGCGCGGCCGGAAGCGGCGCGCTGGGCACGCCAGTTCAAAAGAGCGCCGGGGAGCCAGGAGAGGGGGAGGAAGCGGGGGCCGTATTAAATCGGAACACGGGCCGCAATTGGCCCGCGGGCCGGACTTTGAACATGCTTGCCATAGGGAGTGAGATGCCCCTCCCAGGGTATGTCTACACTACCCTCCTAGTTCGAACTAGGAGGGTAATGTATGCATACCGCACTTGCTAATGAAGCCCGGGATTTGAATTTCCCGGGCTTCATTAGCATAAGCGGGGAGCCGCCATTTTTAAATCCCCGCTGCTTCGAACCCCGTGTAGCGCGGCTACACGGGGCTCGAACTAGGTAGTTCGGACTAGGGTGCCTATTCCGAACTACCGGTACACCTCGTTTCACGAGGAGTAACGGTAGTTCGGAATAGGACCCTAGTCCGAACTACCTAGTTCGAGCCCCGTGTAGCCGCGCTACACGGGGTTCGAAGCAGCGGGGATTTAAAAATGGCGGCTCCCCGCTTATGCTAATGAAGCCCGGGAAATTCAAATCCCGGGCTTCATTAGCAAGTGCGGTATGCATACATTACCCCGCTAGTTCGAACTAGCGGGGTAGTGTAGACATACCCCCAGGGAGTTCAGGAAGGGGAAGGAGAGGCCATTGTTGAGGGAAGTCTGGAGACAGCAGGACAAGGGGAGGACTGGTTGTGTGGGAGCTAGTAAGCCCCAGGCCTGCATGCAGGGTTCCCCCTGAGAACTAGCCTCTAGGGACCTGATGGCAGGATCCCTCCGCTGGGTTTTATGTCTCCACTGTTGATTCCCAGTTTGTGGAGTTTGCTGGGAGGCTTCCCCAACCAGGCTGAGTTGGCTCTCCAGCTCCCTGGGTGAGACCAGTGACTGCATTGTCAGCTCGGCTTGATCTGCTAGTTCAGGGCTGCTGCCTGCTGTGTGGGTCTGAATGCTGGGCTAGGAGGTTATAGTTTGAATTTTGGTGCAGTTGTGTGGCCTGCACCTTGAGCCCGGCACCCCTTCACGGTGAGAGGAAATTCTGGGACCGAATCAGCCTGATTCCTGCTTGAAGAGGATCCCTGCGAGAAGAGAGCAGCCCCTCTGCAGTGACTGAGTCATCTCTCAACCTGAGGCTCATTCATGGAGTGTGTGAGTGCACCAATTTTTAGTTAGTCAGGCAGGGAATCTGTTTGGGGATTTTATTACCTGCTGCATATTAAACCTGTGGAGGGATTTACTGCCTTCTCCCATGTGTGAGTCCTTTGGGCTGTACTGGACCTAGTCAGCTCCACTGCTAAACCACTGCAGAGAAGGATTTTGTGATCAAAAGTCATAAAGGGCCCCAACAAAGTACGCGTATCAACGGGACACTGATCTTACAGTTGCTGGGCACCGGTGACCCTAAAAATAGTGTTTTACCCTGTTCTGTTATATTTGTCTCCTGTTTAATATAATTGTGTTTATTATAGTGTAGGGCTACGTCTACACTGGCCCCTTTTCCGGAAGGGGCATGTTAATTTCACCTATCGTAGTAGGGAAATCCGCGGGGGATTGAAATATCCCCCGCGGCATTTAAATAAAAATGTCCGCCGCTTTTTTCCGGCTTTTTAAAAAGCCGGAAAAGAGCGTCTACACTGGCCCCGATCCTCCGGAAAAAGCACCCTTTTCCGGAGGCTCTTATTCCTACTTCAAAGTAGGAATAAGAGCCTCCGGAAAAGGGCGCTTTTTCCGGAGGATCGGGGCCAGTGTAGACGCTCTTTTCCGGCTTTTTTAAAAGCCGGAAAAAAGCGGCGGACATTTTTATTTAAATGCCGCGGGGGATATTTCAATCCCCCGCGGATTTCCCTACTACGATAGGTGAAATTAACATGCCCCTTCCGGAAAAGGGGCCAGTGTAGACGAGCCCTAGGTGTTTGTGCTATTTTCTGGGAGTCTCCAACTATCTGGCAAATACGTGGGGATTACCCTGGGCTAGAATTTTCCTCTCAAGCTGCCCTGGTGACCCTGCCAGGAAGGAGTGAGGGGGGTGGAGGCACCGCCAAATAAATCCATCAGAAAAAATAAAGTTGAGTGGGTGGCGGGATCCAGAAGAACCCAGACCTATCCATCAAAACCTGTAAGGAGATTGGCTTTAAAGAAGGTAACCAGGTGGAGAGGGGGTGCTACACCTGCATTCTATCTTGTGCTGCTTGTTTTGTCAGGCAGCACTGCAGGAGAAAGAGAGTCTATAACCAGGAGCCTTTGTGAGCATGAAGCATATATGGTAAAAGCATGGTGGGCAGATGGGGTCATTTTATAAAAAGCTCAAGTTTGAGCTGAAAAAGCAAACCCTTGATTACCTTTATGTAACAGAGCTGGGTCATGTTGTGTGTGTGAGGATTGCTCACTTTTTTTTTAGAAAAAGGTGAATTTTTGGCATTAGTGCATGTAGGTTGGGCCAAACTTGAACATGGTTCCCTACAACAGCAGCACACTGAAGGGAACAGATAGTTTTTCCTTGGATCATAATTGCTCCATGCATGGGACCATAGCAGATCTTGGCATCAGTTGGGGTTCTTGGAGGATGATTCCTATAATTATGTAAAACTGTGTTTAAAATTTCAGAGGGGTAGCCACTGTTAGTTTTTCCAGATACATACTTAAACAACAAATAGTCTTGCAGCACCTTAGAGCAGGGCTGCTCAAATTTGGAAGCCCCGGGGCCCACAATGATACTCACAGCACATGGCAAGGGCCACAACTTAAGTGTGGTTGCATATACGTGCAAATATATATGCAAATAGCTTCTTCACACAGACAGGAATGAATACAAAGAGTAAGGCAAGACTACACAACACGCAGGTCCCATTTAAGTCACTTCTGCTGATATTAATACAATACAATATTTACCTGATTTGCACCCATATGACAGCACTTTCAAAGAGCAATGACAGTCCAGGAATTTAACTTCTAAAACTTATATCTCCAGAAGACCATGATATTGACTACTTTTTTGTTTTGGCTTCACAATAGTCCAGGAATTTAAGTATTAAACCACATATCAGCCCAAACTGCACCGTAAACCCAAATCACACCATGGGCTACTAACAAGTGGGCTGCAGGCCATGTGTTGAGTAGCCCTGCCTTAGGCTATGTCTAGACTGCAGGCTTCTTTCGAAAGAGCCTCTTTCGAAAGCATCTTTCGAAAGAGGCTCTTTCGAAAGAGCGCGTCTAGACTACAATGCGCGGATCGAAAGATCGATCCGCTATTTCGAAAAAGAGCATCCAGACTGCTGGACGCTCTTTCGAAATTCAAAGCCACCCAGAACTGCTTCTGCCAGGGCATGGGGGCAGCATTTCCTTCCGGGTGCTGCCTGCCTGTCCTTTGCAGAGACGCGTGGTGAGAGGGACACTCCTGAACACCCGTTGCTCTGCTCCTGCAGCTGCCTTTGCTGTCCCTCGAGGAATTAAGCAAGGCATTGCAGTGCTGGTTTGGAGTGCTCAGCTTCCTGGGACACCCCAGCAGCTATTTTCTTTTGAGGTTTTTCTGCTAGCAGACCCTTTTTTTGGCATGGAGCCAGAGCTGCCCCTGGGCAGGCGATGGCCCCACACCACCATACTGCAGCTGTTGCTGCATCTTCATGACACTGTCATGAGGCTCCTTCCCGAGCTGCTCCCAGACCAGAGGTACGAGGGGTTCCTCCGTCAGGCAGCCGCACTGCCCTTGCCTCCTAACTTTTTTGTGGACAGGCGTGTTTGGAGGTTTGACACCAGCTCTGAATGGTGGGATCGGCTCGTGATGGAGATCTGGGATGACCAAGACTGGCTATGGAACTTCCGGATGAGAAATACCACTTTCCAGGAGCTGTGTACCTGGCTCGCCCCTGCTCTGCAACGGCAAGACACCCACCTGCGGCCCGCCATCCCCCTGGAAAAGAGGGTCGCCATTGCCCTCTGGAAGCTGGCAACCCCCGACAGCTACCGCTCCGTGGGACACCAATTTGGCGTGGGGAGATCTACTGTCGGGGCCGTCTTGATGGAGGTAAGTCATTGTCTGGGGACAGTCACAGTTTGGGGTGGGGGGAAGGGAGACTGTCAGGAAGGGCCAAGTGGAGTGGGAGTGGGAGGGAGCTCCTCCACTCACCCTGAATTGTGGGGGGAGGGGTTCTGAGGAGGGGATTCCTGGGGTGTTTGAGAGGGAAGGTGGGCGGTGGGTTCTCCTCCTAAGACATAAGGCACCCCTTCTAACATTTTGTTGTCTGTCTCGTTCTGCAGGTGGTGAGGGCCATCAATTCGGAGCTGCTCAACAGGCTCATCTGTCTACCGGATCTGGACAGCGTCATGGCCGGCTTTGCTGCCCTCGGCTTCCCGAATTGCGGAGGAGCGCTCGATGGGACAAACATTGCAATCCGTGCACCGCCCCATCGAGCAGCCCAATTCATAAACAGAAAGGGCTACTTTTCTATGGTCCTCCAGGCCCTGGTCGACCATCGTGGCCAGTTTTCGGACATTTGTGTTGGGTGGTCAGGGTGGGCACATGATGCCCGCATCTTCAGAAACTCGTACCTCTACCGGAGGCTTCAGGCAGGAACATTTTTCCCCCATCGCCAGTTTGCGGTTGGGGATGTGCACATGCCGGTGTGCATAGTGGCTGATGCTGCCTATCCCCTGATGCCGTGGCTGATGAAGCCCTACACCGGCCAGCTGGATGCGAGCAAGGAGCAGTTTAATGCTCGCCTTAACCGGGCTCACAACCAGGTGGAATGTGCGTTTGGCCGTTTAAAGGGCAGATTCCGGTGCTTGCTCACCCGCCTCGACATGGGGGAGACCAACATCCCTGAGGTGGTGGCCGCGTGTTGCGTCCTCCATAACCTCATGGAGAGGAAAGGGGAGGCCTTCCTACCAGGGTGGGGGAGAGCTGCTGATGCCCAGGAGAGGCTCTTTGCCCAGCCCCGGACAGCTGCCATCCGCCAGGCTCACCGGTCTGCAGTTGGCATCTGGGAGGCCCTCCGGGAGCAATTCTCCAGTGGAGGCCACTGAGACTGAGTGCACTGAGGGGCTTCTGCCTGGGGACTGGGCCCTGGCCCAATAGAAGCTTCCCTCCACAACCCATCTCCTGACCCAGTTTGGACACATCAGTTACACCAGGGTGTGTTTCAAAATAAAATGTTCTGTTTACTTATTTATAATTTTGTACATATTATCAAACAATGTTGCAAACATAACAAAATTTTTTTTCATTTTTGTTGTTGCCAAACTATATACAATAAAGAAACAGTTCGTTTAACCCTTTGTTTGTGCTTTAACTGGGGTGATGGGGGTGATTGAAACCTGGAGGGGGGAAGGGGACTGGAAACCTGGAGGGGGGAAGGGGATCAGGTTGAACGGGGCTTGGCAGATTTCCCTTTCCTGCCTGGGCCTCGTGTTTGGGGTGCTCCCCGGGTGCGGGATCGGGTGGTGCACCTGTCAGTTGGCTGGCTGCTGGGGTGCTCTTGGGACGTGGAAGCCTGGGGAGAGGAGGGCCAGGGGGAGAGAGGGGCTGGGGAACTGGGGGGGCTGGGTGAGAGGGAGGTCCAAGGGGGGAAAGGGATGCTGTTGTGGAAGGGGGGTTTGGTGGGGTGGGGTCATGGGGTGCTGGAGGAGCAGGACCAGGCACAGCAGCAGGCAAGCCGCTGACCTCCCTCAGAGTACTGTACAGGACCGTGCGCTGCAGGACCAGCTCGTTCATGAGCCGATCACGCCAGCGATCCTCTGCCTCCGCCCTCTGTCGCAGGATGGAGTTCTGCTCCTGCACAGCCTCGACGTGCTGTCTGAGGATGTCCGCGTAGACACGCCTGTGTCTGCGGCTCCCATGTCCCCGAGATGGAGATGGAGATGGAGGTGGGGCTGGGGTGCTGCGGCCCTCTTCCACGGCTGGTCCGGCTGTGGAGGAAAAGAAGAAGACACAATCAGTCCTATAAACTGGACTCTGTAGCACTTAAAATACTAACAGGATGGTTTATTAGGGGATGAGCTTTCCTGGGCCAGACCCACTTCCTCAGATCAGAGTAACACGGCTACATTTCTATCACAATCAGTCATGTGTGCAACAGCTGTCCAAAAGGGCATGCCGTCTCCCTTGAGACAGGGGAAGCAGACATTCTGAAGGTCACACTGTGTGTGTGTGTGTGACCTGGGCATCAGCCTGAGCATGACAGGTTTCCCTTGTGCATCACCCACTGTGCACCCACCTACCTCCCCCCCCCCCCGGGTGTGACACAAACTCACTGTACTCACCTGCTGCTTCCTCTCCTGCGCCAGATGACGCCTGGGAGGCCTCAGAGGTCTGGGTGATTGGCTCCAAGGTGGTGAGGGTCGCCATCTCCTCACTGTCCTCCTCCTCCTCTGGGACCATGTCCCCATCTCCAGAGTGCTGTAGCTCCTGCTCTGGAGCGTCCACCACGGGGTCTGCCAGTCCGGACTGCACGAACCTCCGTGGTGTGCGTGCTTCTGCACTGCCACCCAGGATCTGGTCCAGCTCTGGGTAGTAGGGGCAGTAGTGGGGGGCTGCCCCAGACCGGGAGCTCTCCTCCCTGGCTTTGACGTACCCGTGGCGCAGCTCTTTTACCTTTGAGCGCACCTGGTCCTGGGTGCGGGGGTAGTGGCCCTTCTGGGCCAGGGCATCAGCCATGCGGCCATAAATTTCGGCATTTCGCCGCCGGCTTTTGAGAGCCTGTAAGGCCTCCTCCTCTCCCCACAGCTCCAGCAGGCTCTTGATCTCAGCGCCAGACCAGGATGGTGCTCGGCGCTTGGAGCCCTTGGCTGGGTCCCCAGAAGGCTCGGAGGAAGGGCCAGGACGCTCTTGGGGCTGGGACATGCTGCAGCAAGGTCGCCGTGTGCTCTGGCTCCTTGTCTGCAACAAGTGTCTGTGAGGGTGCCTGTCCCTTTAAGGAATGGCTGCAGCCAGGAATCACAGACGTGCAACCCATGGCCCAGATTGTCCACCAGGGCTTCTTCCTGGAGGCCAATTCTTTCGAAAGAAAGGGCTCCCCCTGTCCACACTCACGTTCTTTCGACGGATCTCCCTCGAAAAAGGCGTTCTTTCTCGTAAAATTAGGTGTACAGCCGTCGAAAGAAAAGCCGCGTTCTTTCGATTTAATTTCGAAAGAACGCGGCTTGAGTCTGGACGCAGGGGAAGTTCTTTCGAAAAAAGGCTACTTTTTTCGAAAGAACCCCTGAGTCTGGACACGGCCTTAGAGACTAACAAAATGTAGAAGGTGTCATGTTAGTCTCTAAGGTGCTGCAAGACTATTTTTTGTGTTTAAAATTATAAGCTATTAAATTGTGGGAGGTTTTCCTGGTACTGTTAAAGGGCTAGTGAGCTCTGTTGGGAAGAGTGTGAGCTGGGCTTAGCAACATTTAGTCTGCAGCTAACCAGCAATATCTTAGGTGTGGAAATGGGACCCCAGGTCTGGGCAGTCCAGCACTGGGACCAGCACCCCCCATGTAGGGAGTGGCCACTCTATGGGAGAGAGGGGCAAGTCCCTCTGCAGAGAGGACTGTGGAGAGGGGGCAGAAGAGCAGAGGGGCTCACCTGCAGGCTCAGGAGAGCTGGCAGGAGGTGGCAAGCATTGCAAATACAGACTGGAAGGCAGAGAAAAGTGAAACTTTGAAGCGGGAAAAGTGTCGTGTGGTTTGTTTTTTAGATATGAGAGCCAGTAAAACACCTCAGATAATCCTTGTTAACTTTATTATGCACAGAATAGTAAAGGAAAGCAATGCAAGGTTACTCAGATCTATTCCAGTACATGGGATAGTTAGCGCAGACAATATAATAACACCTTTACCTTGGATAATAAACAAGATACTCAATTTTAAGAATATGAATATACATGTACTTATTTCTATAAATCACAAACAGTTCCAATGCTATTTACCCTTACAATTGTCAGACAGGAGGTTGTGGCCTCTTTCTTTCCCCATGCACACAGGCGTCCACAATGCATCGGGCAGTAGGAACTGGTTCACCTTCTTGTTGCAGTGAATAAGATAGTCGGGACACCTTAGCCAATACCTCCCACTGATTAGGTTCTTCCCTTATATCTATACTTGACTTGGTCATTCTAGTAATATTACCAAGCAATTACATTTTGCATAAGATAGCTATTGTGCCAATATCTATGATACATTTTGCTGTGCCAAAATATTGCATAAATGCTTTAATTAATAGTTTTTCAGCTGTCTCTGGAATTTTTCTCTTGTAAAAAATGGAATGTACTAGTACTAGGTTGTTTCTGGTCTTATTGCCCTGTTCTCATTGTCCTGTACAAGTTATGCATGATTGGGCAAGCACTCCTGACTCTCTCCCCTCCCTTTTTTGCCTGGCCTGTGTGTGTATGTGCACCAGACTTGAGTCAGGCCTAGGGTTTGCTTTGTTAGGGTATGTCTACACAGCAAAGTTATTTCAAAATAACTTTCCTAGCATCTACACAGCCAAACCGCTATTTCAAAATTAAATCAAAATAGCAGAGGGCTTATTTCGAAACTGGTAAACCTCATTTCATGAGGAATAGCACCAATTTTGAAATTGCTATTGTTGGGACCAGGAAAACAAGGCCTGGTCAACATTATGTTAAGGAAAGTTAGCAAAGGCTAATTACGGAGGCCTCTGGGTATTTTTGACCAGAAGCAGAAATGTGGTTCAAACAGAGGCGCACCCTCCATGCTGGCTTAGGTTATAAAAGTAAGATGAGTGATAAATTATATATTTGTATCTACTGTGAGTAGAATGGCTTGCTTTGGGAACTGGTCAGTAACTCCCTGTTTTTGTTCCTCTTCGCTAATCTTACCTCCCTATTTTTGCCCTTTGTTTGTACCCGACTCTTTTGTCTCCTTGTTCCTGGTACCTGCCTTTTGTGATTGATAAGAAAGTTACTGATGCATTATGAAGCGCTTTTGGCCACAATGTATATAGTTGGCTAAGATATGCATAGATATTAAAAGTTTCTAGAAAGGGGGGTAAGTGGCTTGGGTGAAGAGCTTATGACGCGACGGAACTGTCTTTATAAGCCTACCTATTACTAAAATCGGGGCTGGTTCTCTTTGGAGACGGGCCGCTCTCTATTGTTGTGTGCACTCATCAATAAAGAGCTTGTGATTGAACTTTGCTGGTGTTGCCTGTCTCTTTGCGGTCAGACAACGAACCGAGCCATCTGGGTTAGAGTCCCTGACAAATTTGGCACCCCAGATGGGACTCGTCTGACTCTCCGGTGCGGGATCGGACTCCGATGCAATGCAGCGCGCATCCTCCGGTTTTTAGGAGCCTTGCCTGGTGAACTGATCCCTGCATCGGCGATAAGGCGTGTCCTGTGAACCAGCCGGAGCCCGTAGAAATCCAGCAATGTCGACCTACCCATTGTGTAGGATCCAGGTCTTCGGGGTTAGAGTCCCTGGAGTGTTCGGGGTTAGAGTCCCTGGACAGGTAAGTGAGCGCTCGGGTTAGAGGGTTAGAGTCCCTTAACCGTGGGAAATGGGACAGGCTGGCAGTTCATGCCCGGGGGACGCCCCGTTGTCCCTGATACTCAGAGATTGGAAGGGTATCTCTGGAACAACCGGTTTAGCTAAGTCCAGGATGAAAGATTTATGCCAAATTCAGTGGCCTTCCCTTACCGCTCATTTGTCCCCGGATAATGATTGGCCAGATTGCGGAACCTTTTCCATAGAAAGAATGAATGCCCTTAGGGATATATTGGTTAATCTTAGGCCCGGACAAATGGCGTATCTATTTGTATGGTACAATTATAACCCAAAAGAGAGGGAAGTAGCCTTGCAGGCTGTTAGTATGGGGGGACCTATCAAGCTCCCTCCACCTTATGCCCCTGAGACCCAGTCGGAGGAAGACTGGTATCGTCCGATGCGGATACCACGGAGACAAAGTCCCAGGTTACAAGAAGAGGATGGGAAAATGGGGGAGACCTCCTCTGGGACTGGTTCGGGAAAAACAGAGGGGGCTGGAGAGTCCTCTCAGTATCCGCTTCGAGCTTATCCCATTCCCCAGAATAATGGGCAAGCTACATTTGTATATACTCATGCCCCATTTTCAACTGCTGATTTACTAAATTGGCAGTGCTCTCTGCCACGCCTTCGGGATAACCCGGAGGCGGTGGAAAGAACTTTCCGTACTATTTTCTCTACCCACCTACCAAACTGGGCTGATGTGAATCAGTTACTAGACACTCTCTTCACTGAAGACAAGAGACAGAAGGTTAAGGAAAAGCCGAGAACATATTATCAAGATCAGGCATGGGGAACCTTGCCCAGTGCTGAACCTAATTGGGATCCTAATAATGATGGGGGAAGGGGAAATTTGAGTCGTTATCGACAAGCTATTTTGCATGGAATATAAGGGGACTTATTAATCAATATGTGATTCCAGAACATCCTGTGGTACCAAACCCAAGTACCATTTTGGCAATGGTGCCACCGGATGCAGAATGGTTTACTTGTCTGGATTTGACAAATGCTTTTTTCTATGTACCGGTGGCCCTGGACAAGCAATATCTCTTTGCATTTACATGGGGGGTCCTTGGTACTGTTGGGAAAAGGGTGAAGGATCTGGACCTCCTGGACAACTCACTTGGACTAGAATGCCCCAAGGATATGTGGAAGCACCAGGAGTATTTGCAAGGGTTCTAGCCGAGGATCTAAAAGATGTTCAGTTGCCAGCCGCCTCTACTTTAGTGACTTATGTTGATGATATTTTAGTAGCCTCAAGGACTCGAGAGGATAATGAAAGAGACTCTGTATATTTGCTTAATCAGCTAGCGCTTAAAGGACATAAGGTTAGCCCTACAAAGTTGCAATGGGCTCAACAGGAGGTAAAATACCTGGGGTATACGTTGAGTCCCGGAGTACACCGTTTGGACTTAAAACGAATTGAAACCATAGTTAACATTGCATTTCCTACAACTAAGCGGGGTATGCGTGGGTTTATTGGTATGATTGGATTTTGTCATCCGTGGATTATTTCAGCTGGAGAATTGCTTAAGCCTTTACATGAATTAACAAAAGAAGGGGCTGAAGAACCCCTGCATCCTAATCCCGAGCAGTTAAAAGCCTTCGAGGCATTAAAGGGGTCCCTTATTCAAGCTCCAGAATTAGGACTGCCAAATTATAATAAGCCCTTTGACTTGTATGTGCATGAGGTCAAGGGAGTGGCATCGGGAGTACTTACACAACCCTTTGGAAATGCTCCTAGACCCATTGCATACCTCTCAGGACAATTGGATCCGGTGGCAAAGGGACACCCAGGCTGTCTCAGAAACGTAGCAGCGGCTGCACTATTAGTGGAAAAGGCCCAAGAAATTGTCCTTTAACAGTGCACACTCCACATGCTGTAGCCAGCTTGTTAAATTCTCAGCAGCATAAACATTTGACTAACCAGAGACTGTCCAAGTATGAGGTAACCTTATTAATGACTCATGGGATTACCCTACAGAGGTGTGCAAATTTAAATCCAGCTGCTTTGTTACCTCATGAAGTAAGGCAGGAGCAAATACATGACTGTTTGCAAATTTTGGATCAGGTATCCACTCCTCGACCTGATCTGACAGATGTTCCTTTGTCAAATCCGGAATTAGAACTGTTTGTGGATGGATCTGCTTTCGTTCGAAATGGAATCAGGTATTCTGTGTATGCTGTTACCAGTGGTAACATAGTCTTAATAGGAAAACCCCTGCCACCTGGAACAAGCGCTCAGTCAGCCGAGTTACAAGCGCTTACAGCTGCTTGTCTATTTGCCAAAGACAAAAAGGTTAGTATTTATACTGATTCCAAATATGCTTTTGGTGTGTGCCATGCTACCGGGGCAATTTGGAAGGAAAGAGGATTTATTACTTCTTCGGGATCACAAATTGCTCATGGGAAAGAGATAGCTGAATTATTGCAAGCTATCCAAGCTCCTAAGGAAATTGCAGTTATGCACTGCAAGGCTCACACCAAGCAAGCTGACTCTGTGTCTGTAGGAAACCGGTTTGCCGACGAGGCTGCTAAAGCTGCTGCTTTACAAGGTACTCAATTAGAATTATGCCCTCCTCTCTTAACCTGGCAACAGCAAGCTCCAGATACTGAGAAAGAAATCTGGGAGAAATGGGAGGCACGTCCCAATTCCTCAGGAATCTGGGAATGTGATAATAGTATGGTTCTGCCTAAAAGTCACCAGAGGGAATTGGTGCAACAGGTTCATAAAAATACCCATTTAGGAGCGACCAAAGTAGCCCAAATTATTTTGAGACAGTTTGTTTCCCCGGGACTCCATGAAGTAGCCAGAAGGGTGGTGGAAAGGTGTGTCCTATGCCAGCAATGTAATTCGAAAGGGGTCATTAAACAAACCCCAGCGCCTGGAGGACGTAGATGGGCTCATAGACCTATGCAGCATTTACAGATTGATTTTACTGATTTACCTCCCTCTGAAGGGAAACGGCATTTGTTAGTTCTAGTGGACCAGCTCACTGGCTGGGTGGAGGCATTTCCTACGGCCCGTGCTACTGCAACTGTGGTATGCAAGGTATTACTTAATGAAGTGATACCACGGTTTGGCCCCCCTGAAATAATTGACTCTGATCAAGGTACTCATTTCATTGCAAAGATTTGTAAAGAACTTACTGAGGCTGTGGGAACTAAGTGGGCCTTTCATACTCCTTGGCACCCCCAAAGTTCGAGCCAAGTGGAGCGTATGAACGGTACCTTAAAGGGTCTTTTAACAAAGTTATGCCAAGAGCTTAGTCTAAAATGGACTAAAGTCCTCCCTCTCGCTCTCTACATTATCCGGACAACTCCAAGCGTAAGGACTGGGCTGGCACCATATGAAATCTTGCTGGGACATGTACCACCAACCTTCTCTCCTTTGATCTCAATTCCTCATGACACTGATCTAACAAGCGATACGGAAACCTATGTAAAAAGGTTGCAGCAGCATCTAGTGACATTGCAACAGTACTCCGCGCAATCTCAATCCTTACCATTGTGGGAAGCTGTTCATTCTATTTTACCAGGTGATCCTGTGTGGGTAAAAACGTATAAGAAGATTCCGCTTCGACCTCAGTGGTTGGGTCCTTTTGAGACTCTCCTGGTAAGCCCTACTGCCATTCGGGTTAAAGAACTTCCCACCTGGATTCATCATACCAATGTCAAGAGGAGCACCGCCAGGGAATCTGACCAGGTAAAGGGTTCCTCAGAAGCAGACGACGTCGGACATCGAAGGAGCCGCGCTAGTTCACCCCACCGCGAAACGGGTGAACCAGAAGCAGACGATTTTAGCTCCCAAGGCAAATGGACTGCCACCCCTTTGGGCGACCTGAAGCTTCAGCTGAAAAGGACTTAGATCGGTGGTGCCCCTTTGCTGAAAAATGGCTTGGTTACATTTACGGGGTCCTCTGTGTGTTACTTTGTCTTTTATTTGTTGCCTTGCTCTTTTGGTGGTATGAAATATAAGGGTATCAGAGTCTAATACCTTCCTACGTTTTGCTCATGAAATGAAAACTCGCATGCCTGCATTACATAACTTATCTTGCTGGGTATGCTCCTTAATGCCAACCGATAGTCAAAAAGGCCTTCTCATGATTCCTATTGCCCTTAGCGCAGCAAATATGACTTGGACTCCTTCATGGAAAGATCCCTTAGGCACTCAGAATATAACTTGGGCAAATGCCGGAATCCATACCAGTAACTACCTGTTGGTCTGGCAACGATCCGGTAAATGGTGCCTCCTTTGGGGATCTCCTACATTCAATACTTTATGGGTTGGTGAAAGTCAGTGTGAAATCTATTATAATACCTCACATATTGGGTACCAATTTAAAAGGATAGAAATACAATACAATATCTCCCGTCACGGGAATCAGGTTGAAAGAAAGAAATCAAAATATCTGATCCCCAATGGAATCTCTATTTCACTTCTCCCTACATGGATGACAATAGACCCTTCCTTGTGTGTCCCGACTCAGGCAAATTACTCTTATAACTGCTCTCCTGATAGTCTCCTAGCACCAGTTGCTCCTCGTAGTTGGGCACCATGGAACACTCCCTTATTTGGAGTATATTGGGTGTGTGGAGATAAGGCCTACCTGATTCTCCCCCACTCCTGGACTGGATCCTGCTACCTAGCGTGGTTAGAGCCCCCAATAGTATATCGGTCTCACCTCCCCATAGGAAAGATCAGAAACATGCGAGATGCAGAGACCGATGCTAAAGAATCTCGCCCTCTTACTTGGCGAGCATTAAATGATTGGACAGGGGCCTGTGCAGGATTCCCCCTTGCTTGTGGGGGAGCCACCTGGAGGTTAGGAGAAGAAATAATGAGGCTTCAAGGGATTCTGGAAATAATGGCAAATACCACTGCTGATGCGTTAACTGATTTGGCTACTGAACAGAAAAAAATCCGGCAAATGGTTCTCCAGAATCGCTTAGCGCTGGACATTCTGCTAGCCTCTCAGGGAGGAACATGTGCCTTGATAGGACAAGAGTGTTGTGTGTACATTCCTGATGTCTATAATGCGACCTGGGACAGAGCAAAGCACTTTGTGCAAGTGGAGAGGGATCGTGGAGGAGAAAAAGGAGATTCCTGGTGGAGTAGCTTATTTAACTGGTTTCCAAACATAGGGGGCTGGCTCCATAATTTGATTCATAGTGCTGTAGTTATTATTTGTGGGTTACTTGTGCTGTATGTTATAATTCGCTGTGGATGCTGAATTGGTAGCAAATTGTGTACCGTTAAAAAGTAGGTACCGATTATTCTGGGTGTCCCAGGAGTCCCATAGGGAACTCCAGGGACAAAGGGGGGATTGTTGGGACCAGGAAAACAAGGCCTGGTCAACATTATGCTAAGGAAAGTTAGCAAAGGCTAATTACAGAGGCCTCTGGGTATTTTTGACCAGAAGCAGAAATGTGATTCAAACAGAGGCGCACCCTCCATGCTGGCTTAGGTTATAAAAGTAAGATGAGTGATAAATTATATATTTGTACCTACTGTGAGTAGAATGGCTTGCTTTGGGAACTGGTCAGTAACTCCCTGTTTTTGTTCCTCTTCGCTGATCTTACCTCCCTATTTTTGCCCTTTGTTTGTACCCGACTCTTTTGTCTCCTTGTTCCTGGTACCTGCCTTTTGTGATTGATAAGAAAGTTACTGATGCATTATGAAGCGCTTTTGGCCACAATGTATATAGTTGGCTAAGATATGCATAGATATTAAAAGTTTCTAGAAAGGGGGGTAAGTGGCTTGGGTGAAGAGCTTATGACGCGACGGAACTGTCTTTATAAGCCTACCTGTTACTAAAATCGGGGCTGGTTCTCTTTGGAGACGGGCCGCTCTCTATTGTTGTGTGCACTCTTCAATAAAGAGCTTGTGATTGAACTTTGCTGGTGTTGCCTGTCTCTTTGCAGTCAGACAACGAACCGAGCCGTCTGGGTTAGAGTCCCTGACACTATTTTGAAATAAGCATTGTGTAGGTGCTTATTTCAAAATACGGGGCCTTTAGCCCTTCCCAGGGTGCCTTGCTGGCCACTCTGGGCACAAACAGGAAAACTCCTCTCCTCCCAGAGCTCTTAAAGGGCCAGAGTCTGGTTATAGTTTGTTGTGGCTAGCACCAGGCCTGCCAGCCTAGAGCCACTCTGCCACTGCCCCTGAGCTTGGCCACAGCATGAGCCAGCAACCCAGAGGCAGCCAGCCCTCCTCAGCTCCCCAGGAGCCTGCCAGGGGCTACAAAAGGTGGGAGCCCGCCTGATCCAGTGTGGAGATCATGGACCTGATTGAGGTTTGTGGGGAGGCATCCAACGTCCATGATCTCCGCACTAGAGGAACACAGCCGTGTACAGGTGGATGGCTGCCAGCCTGGCCACCAAAGGCCACATGCGCACCCAGGAGCAGGTTCGGATGAAAATCAAGGAGCTGAGGCAGGCCTATGCCAGGGCCACAGGGAGCAGCTCCCAAACAGGAGGAGACCCAGACAGCTGCCACTATTATGATGCCCTCAACCACATCCTGGGAGGGCGGGACAGTCCCTGCCCCCCAGGTGGTCATCGACCGTGGGGCAGAGGGCCCTGACCAGTGCACGGAAGGAGGAGGAGGGCCAGGAGCTGCAGGAGCCCAGAGAAAGCATGCCACACAGCCAGGGCCCCCGAGCCATCCCAGCGGACCTGTCGCCAGTGTCATCCGAGGCCGGGAAGGCAACAACATGTGAGTGCCATCACTGTCCTTGTATGAGGGAGTGGGAGGGGTGGGAGACTAGGGACCACTCATGTGGGCCTTGCTAGCCATGGCTCATGCAGCAACCTGTGCATGTGCCATGCTATCCCTGGGCACACGGCCCCAGCTGCCTGCCACACAGGGGCCTTGGCCTGTTACCCACACGTGTGTATGTATGAAGGCACATGACATGCTCCTGACCTCAGGGTGGAATGCTGCACAATGCCCTCCCTCCGCAAGCCCCCTCTACACAGAGGCAGTGGATATCTACCTCTCCCCCCCCACACACACACACTATACACAGCACAGGGGCATGGGTGCAGCTATCCCGGGGATAGCTGGACATTCTAAACATAGCCTGTGTGCAAGCACATCAGCTCTGATGGAGCGGAGACCTGCCGTGCAGAAAGGAGCTGGGCTTCACCCACTGTGTCCCCAGGGATAACTGACACTTCTTTTGTTTCTCTACAGCCATAGCAGCTGCAAGTGCAGGGTGCACCACCCCGCCCTGGACATCCTTCTGCACCCGAGCACTCAGCAGGCTGACCCATAACCAGGAGGAGTACCAGCGGCAGCATCTGGCGATACTGCGGGGCATGCACCGCACCCTGGATTACTGGGTGCATGAAGACCTGCAGCTTCTTTGGGAGAGCTGGCAGGAGCTGCTTGCCTAGGGCCATGCAATCTGCAACCACCTGCAGATCCTGGTGCATAGACTGGTGCCTCCTGCCGCTCCTGCCCCTGCTGCCTCCCCAGCTACCGCTCCTCTTCCCACTCCTGCTCCCCCTCCTGCTTCTTCCTTCACCCTCTCCCATCCCCACCCACCTCACCCTCAATACCCTCCCTCCCCCCGGATGCCGAGACCCCCGCACCCGCAGTGCTGGGAGACAGGTGGGTCAGCAAGACCCCCAACACTGAGCCAGGGCCGGCCTTAGGCCGATTCAACCAATTTGGTCGAATCGGGCCCCGTACCCTTGAACCCAGAAGTACCAGCCACAGCATTACAGTTGTGTTGATCTTCTCTGGACTTTCTCCAGTTTCTCCATGTTTCCTGAAATGTGGTGTCCAGAACTGGACATGTGACTCCAGCTGGGGCCTAATGTAGATGGCTCATTCCCTGCCTAGGGGACGTGAGACTGGGTGGATTAATTTCCAATCCTCCTGTTTATTCTTTTCCTAAGCCAGGAGGGCACAGTAGTTCTGATGGGGGCTCCGCAAGAAGGCAGCCCGCACTGCCCCCTGCCTGAAACCTTGTGCAGGTGTTTAACAGGCATGGCTTGCTCATGACTGCTTCAGTCCCATTGGATGTGCCTCAGCCTCTTTTCTTCTCCTCCCCTGCTTTGCAATGGGGCTGTTGACTCTGGGGGGAGAGGGGTGGAGGCAGGCAGAGGTGTCTCCCTGCAGCAGATGTAGACACATCTCTGTATTAATCATTCTCTCATTGAAGTTTTTAGCTTTGTATTGAGTCCTTTTACATGGAAACGTTGTATTACGTCTTTGAAGAATAGTCCCTAGGACAAGTGAGGCAGAGACTGTCCCTGTGGGGTGAATGAGGTGGGAATGGATAAGGCAGAAGGTGTGCACTTCTGGGCAGTTGCAAAGGTTGGAGAGGGGATGGAAGCCAGATCCAAGATCAATGAGCCCTGGGAAGTGGGCCCGTTGAAAGGAGACTGGACCTGTGGATGCCTTGGGGGTCAGCAGCAAGGGCCTGATTTGGGAAGCCCCCTCTTTAGAGGTAAATGTGGCAGCTTCGAGACACCACCCAGAAGCAGGCGCCACAGACACTAACTGCAGAATCATGGGATGGCTTTCACGGAACTTGCACATGCATAAGTTGATAGATCTGCAGGAGGGGGGGCCATGGCGTAGTGAGGTGGCCGGAGGAGTCAGTTGCCCCTGGGAGGAAAATAACATAAAATTTAGTTAAAAATAGATGCCACACGTTTTTAAAAGGAATACCATATCTCCTGCCTTTTGTCTATTTTTGTCTCTTTTGAAAATTGGACTTGGAAATCTAAGCTCAGATTTTCAAAGGTAATTAAGCTCCTAAAGAGACAGTTGCCAACTCGGATCTTCAAATATATCTATCTGATCTTTACACACCTTTGAAAATCCGGTCATAAGTGTCATAGTCAGTTCTGAACGTGAGATGTGGGAGCCCAGTCGTAATTCCTTCAGGCTTTTTTTTTTTAATTTGAACATTTATCTACACTAATTCCCCTCCTTTCTCTTTCACTATCCAATAAATGCATGGATCAAAATTATAGGTGCTTTGTGAATATGCTGACTTGAGAGTGGAAAGATTTCATATTGTCATGTATGATTCCTGGTAACCCATCTCAAATATGAACAACTAGGTTGATACCTGTTCATATCAGGAGCTGTTGAATTCACTTCACCATTTGCAGTATCTCATTAGGATGTTTAGTGGAGAAGATATTGTTTGTTTGTTTTTAATTTATACTGTGGGCAAAGCATGGGCTCACAAGAATTCCCCCATTGTTTTACCATGAGTCTCAAAACATTTGGTGTTTTTCTAAAGGCCTGGAGTCAATTGATTATGTAGGAATCTCATCTTTCATTGAAAAAAGTTCTCTATACTTCTGGGCCTTACAGCTAAGGAGGAAAGCTTTAAAACATGAATCCTAAATACTCAAGAAACAGAAGGCCAATAAAAATCCAGCATGTTGTTTTTTTAAATTTTTTTTAAATCTTATGATTTGTGGACCAGTCTCATAACTTTGTGTAGGCGTTCCTTGTGATTTTGGGGCTGGCAATATTGCTCTGATTGGTGAATTTAGAGAGGTGTCTCCCTTCAGTTTCCCTTTCCACCCTCCTTTTTTGTCACAGGTCATCAGAGTCTCAGAGTCAATAGAGAGTAGGGTGAGTCCATGACTATGGTTAATGACTGGTCAGGGTGACTGACTATTATCAGCCAGTGGTCTGAATGAGCTATCTACTGCCATCTGTTAATAAACTGTAGGAAAAGGCTTCACAAGCAGACCTTATTTATATAGACTACCTACTTTGCCACAGAGATCAGTAGAAACACTTGCTATGTCAAGGTGATCAATTTTGGCTCTTTTGGGTTGAAATTCACTTAAGACTTGGAGCTGTGAGAATGAAATGTTGATATCCATATTGTATGATTAAAAGGTAAAAGACTTGAACTTAATATGACCTGGCTTAGGGTCTACCATAACTTGAATACTAAGCAGAGGATAGCGAGTCACATCTAACTGAAAGTCACAGAAGATGGAAACAGGTTTTATTTCTGGTGGTGTAGAGTCTATTTGGGAGTCCTCAATTATATCTGACACTTTAAAGTGTTTAAAGGCAGAGCTGACTAGAATCAATTGAGAGTCCTTATCTTGTCTCAGTGATCGCTTGAGCAAAAATCATTGATAAAATCTTGTGTAGACTGACCTTGGACTCAATATGCAGGCAATGTGTTGAAGGGCAGTGCAAAAGAGGCAATGGTGAGGAGTATCATTTTACCTAGTGAAATCATTGGTGCTGAAATCACTAAGGACTGGAATTTTACCACAGAACTGACAGTTCTCCTTCGAGTGGTCCCCGTGGGTGCTCCACTCTGGGTGCTGGTGCGTCCTCGCGCCGGCGACCGGAGACTTTTCTAGCTGTTTCTGCCGCGGCGCGCAGGCGCCGTGGGGCCCTCTAGTGTTGTTCGAACTGAAGGGCGCCTGCGCGTGCGCGGCTCCTCAGTTCCTTCTCTACCGTCCTCGGCAGCAGACGGAGCTCTCTCTCTGCCAAATCTGTCAGAGAAAAACAGTTAAAATTGTCATTTTTACCCCCCTTTTTCCTCATTATCCAAGTTCTTAGACCCCCCCCTAACCAGTTAAACCAAAAAAAAAAAAAAAAAAAAGTTTTTCTCCGGTTGCGGTTCGCCGCTTGTTCCCCAGCCCTTCATGCCCGGCTCGCCGGGCTTTAAGCGCTGCGAATCATGTCGGGACGCCATGCCGGCGTCCGACGGACACTCTGCGTGCATTAAGTGTCTGGGGGAGGCACACCAGACGCAGAAGTGCCAGCACTGCTCTAAGCTAACAGCCAGAGCGCGACGTGACAGAGCCAACAGACTCACGACTCTCTTATATGAGAAGTCGCTCCGTCCCTCCTCAGACGATTCGCCTCAGCAAGCTAAGGGTATGGAGAAAGATCAGCCTCCTACCCATTCTTCCTCCACGACATCAAAATCTGCTCTCCCTCCGGCCTCAGCTATGTCCTCAGGATCGCCGGTGAGCACTGTGGACATGCCGGGAACCTCCGGTGCGCCGCGGTCTAAGACGCAGGCACCGCATAAGAGAGCTCATTCTGAGCCGAATCAAAAGGCAACGGCACCGGCCGCTTCGGCACCTAAGCCGTCATCGGCTCCGACGGCACCGTCTATGGAGCGCTCGGTACCGAAACAACACCTAACGGCACCGGGCCCTGCACCGAAGAAAGCCCGCACCGAAAGCCTATCCAGTAAAACCTCGGTGCAGAGAGGTACGTCGGCACCGACATCACCGCCGAAACCGCACCGCTCGGCACCCTCTCAAAGCCAAAGCCGGTACCGATCCCCGGTGCGGAGTCACACCTCGTCGGCACCGCCATCCCCGGCTTCCTCCATCCATTCTACCAGATCACACCATTCTTCAGCTAGTGGCATCGGAACCGAACCTAGAAGCAGATTCTCATCACAACATTCCAGCCCGTCTCAAAGACTTCCATCCTGGCAAATGCCTGCGGTTCAGTACGCATGCCCTCCCCCTCCGCACCAATGGTATCCACACCAATACCCATATCCACAACCGCCATACGCCACACAATGGCAACCGTGGAGTCCACACCCAAAGAGGTCTCACCACCGACCCTCATCTACAGTCTCTAGGCCACCTCCAGCCTCTCCTCCTGCTACCACATCAGCTACAGAGCCAAACTCTCCTGCTCCTTCGGATGGCCATGATTCACTTTCGGACGGCGAGACCAGATCTCCGATGCACAACTCCTCTTCCTCCCCAGACGAAGCGGTC
Organism: Pelodiscus sinensis; assembly: GCF_052426305.1. Lineage (NCBI taxonomy): Eukaryota > Metazoa > Chordata > Testudines > Trionychidae > Pelodiscus > Pelodiscus sinensis. Next base: position 141,055,326 of record NC_143052.1, on the reverse strand, counting down.
ACCACTGATGCCCCACCGTCGGGAGATGACACTAAAAAGTTTCAAGAGCTCTTTAAACGAGTAGCACTAGCTCAAGAAAAAGATCTTCAGGAGGTCCAGGTCAAACAATATCGACTTCTCCGCTCACTTCAACCCCCAACAGCTACCAGAATCGCCATCCCGATGGATGAGACTATTATGGACCCAGCCAACAACATTTGGCAAACGCCAGCGTCCATTACACCAACAAACAAGAGAGTAGACCGCAAATATTTTATCGCTCCCAAGGATATGGACTTTCTGTTCACCCATCCCCCCCCTAACTCCCTGGTAGTAGATTCGGTCCGACACAAGGGTAAAAAGCCTAATTTAAGATCAACCCCACAAGACAGGGATCACAAAAAGGTGGACATTATGGGCCGAAAGGTCTATTCTTCTTCCACACTACTCCTTAGAGCGGCCAATTATACCGCTATGCTGGCAGACTATGATAATGCCAATTACGCGAAGCTCCAGGACCTTCTTCAACATCTCCCGGAGCATAAACGCCCAACCCTCCATAGCATTATGCAGGAGGGCCTGGCCATTTCACGCACAGCTTTACAGTCAGCCATGGACGTGGCAGACACTGCGGCTCAAATTACAGCCTCCGCAATAGTCCTACGCCGAATGTCATGGCTACAACCCTCTGGCGTCCCTAGGGACCTTCAACAAAAGGTCGAGGATTTACCCTTTGATCGCACCAATCTATTTGCATCCAAGACCGATGAGGTGCTACATTCTATGAAGGACTCCCGTACAACCCTTAGAACTCTAGGAATGTACACTCCTCCTTTTAGAAGGAATAGATATCAGCCTTACCAACGACCCAGGGAACCATTCCGTCAACAGCCCAAATACGATTTCCGTAAACAAAGACCACTTCGCCGTAGACCTCAGCGTCAACAGCAACATGCCACACCTCATCCCCCGGCTGGCAAGCAGCAGGTTTGAAGGCCTGGTCGAGAGCCAGGAGGCCAATCCGCCGACCCTCCCGATACCTACCCTACAATTTCACTACCCCCTCCGAGCTTTTTTCCACCAATGGTCCCTCATTACCTCGGACAAGTGGGTTTTGAATCTAGTCCAGTCTGGCTACGTCATCCCCTTTACCTCTACCCCGCCCAACCACCCTCCTACCCTTCCCTCTTTCAGGGTCCCCTCTCACGAAACCGCACTCCTACAGGAAGTCTCACGCCTCATTCAACTGGGCGCAGTAGAACACGTACCAACACAATTCCGCGGCCGGGGATTCTACTCGACGTACTTCCTAACACAGAAGAAGACAGGAGGCTGGCGTCCCATTTTAGATCTCAGGCGCCTCAACAAATACATTGCATACCACCGTTTCAAGATGGTTACCCTTTCAACTATCATTCCCTCTCTCGACCAACACGATTGGCTTTCGGCTCTCGACCTTCAAGACGCGTACTTCCATATTACAATTCATCCTGCTCACAGACGCTTTCTACGATTTATAGTGGGTACCCAACATTACCAATACAGAGTACTCCCGTTTGGCCTTTCTACGGCTCCCAGGGTATTCTCCAAGACTCTATCAGTCGTAATGGCCTTTCTCCGACGCCAAGGCATCATAATATTTCCATACCTGGACGATTGCCTCATAAAAGCTGCGTCTTTCCAAGAAGCAAAGGCCATGACAGACACCACAGTAGACCTCCTAATCAGTCTCGGGTTCCACGTAAATTACGCAAAATCCACTTTGCGTCCCACACAGAAACTGGAATTCATAGGCGCCCTCCTCGATACGATCACAGCAAGGGCCACTCTTCCCGATCACAGGTTCGCAACGATATGCGACCTTGTCCGAGCAACACAGGCGGCACCTACTGTCACGATCCGCCATTGCCTCAAAATCCTAGGGCACACGGCCTCTACGACTTACGTCGTCAATCTCGCCAGACTCCACATGAGGCCCCTTCAGTCCTGGCTCGCTACGGTATACAAACCCTTCAGAGACCAAATGAGCAAACATGTTGCGATCCCACCTCGCGTTATCAATTCCATGCTCTGGTGGACAACCCCTCGAAACATGCTACACGGTGTCCTCTTTCAACGTCCAGCATCTACTCTAACACTCATAACAGACGCATCACTCATGGGATGGGGGGCTCACCTGGGAACCATCACAGCCCAAGGCAAATGGTCGTTCGTAGAGCAAGCACTCCACATCAACATTCTCGAGCTACGGGCAGTCAGATACGCATGCCAGCATTTCACTCAGCACATAGCTCACAAGACCATCACCATTATGACGGACAATACCACATGCATGTATTACATCAACCGTCAGGGTGGTGCTCGCTCCCCTTCTCTATGCTCGGAAGCCACCAAATTTTGGACCTGGTGCCTATCCCATGGGGTCACCCCCTCTGCAGTATACCTTCCCGGAATACTCAATGTCACAGCAGACACCTTAAGTCGCACATTCATGGACCAGCACGAGTGGGAGATCGACAAACGCGCCCTCACACCGATCTTCCGTCTTTGGGGCCAACCGGAAGTGGACCTTTTCGCCACAAAGAACAATCGCAAGTGCCACCTCTACTGCTCCAGGGGAGCCCTGGGCAGGAATTCCCTCGGAGACGCCCTTTCCATCGCATGGAACGCCTCCCTCCTCTACGCCTTTCCCCCCCTCCCACTCCGCACAGAGTCCTGGACAAGATCAGATTGAGTCAGGCACGCGTGATTTTGGTGGCACCTGCTTGGCCCAGACGAACATGGTATCCTTACCTCCTAAAAATGATGATAGCAGAACCGTATCCCTTCCCTCCACGCTGCGACCTCCTCTCACAAGATCACGGTCAAACCCTTCACCCGGACATCACCAGGCTGAAGCTCCACGCTTGGCTCCTTCATGGCTCCATGATGCCGAAACTGCCTGCTCAGAACAAGTAAGACACATATTAATTAATAGTCGCAGACGCTCTACTAGGAAGACCTACCGCTACAAGTGGACGCATTTTTCCCTATGGTATGCTCAGACTCATGCAGACCCACCACACCTTGCTCCAATACATGACTTATTGGACTACTTACTCTCTCTGAAACATTCCGGTCTAGCACTTAGTACTATTAAGGTCCATGCCGCGGCCATAGCAGCTTTCCACCATCACCCTCCAAGCTCTTCTTTCCTCGCTGACCCAATAACCAAGCGCTTCTTCAAAGGCCTGCAGAACACCTTTCCTCTGGTTCGTCCGCCAGTCCCCATTTGGGACCTGAACCATGTCCTCAAAAGCCTCACAAAACCCCCGTTCGAGCCGATAGCAACCTGCTCGTTCTCTCATTTGTCGATGAAGGTGGCTTTCCTGGTCGCCATCACCTCCAGTAGGAGGGTGAGTGAGCTTGCAGCTCTGATGGCTGACCCCCCATATACTGTGTTTTTACAGGACAGGGTGGTACTTAGACCCCACCCTAAGTTCCTACCTAAAGTACTCTCTCCCTTCCACGTGAATGAACCCATACACTTACCTGCATTCTTTCCTAAACCACACACTGAACCAACCCACGCCGTGTGGCACACTCTCGACGTCCGACGAGCTTTGGCGTTTTACATAGATCGCACGAGACCATGGCGGGCCTCGCCTAGACTCTTCATCTCATACGCGGATAGATCTAAGGGACAAGCAGTCTCATCTCAAAGAATCTCTAAATGGATTACATCCTGCATCAAGACCTCTTATACATTATATAACAAAGATTTACCTGGACTTATCACAGCTCATTCCACTAGAGCAGTGGCTGCCACGACCGCTTTTCTCCATAATGTGCCATTACAAGACATTTGCAACGCCGCTACCTGGTCATCCGACCATTCCTTTGCACAACACTATGCTCTCTCCACCTTGATAGCATCTTCTATGGCGGTTGGACAAGCAGTGCTGTCTACAGTTACTACCACACGGCTCCAAACCCACCTCCGCGAGCCGACAACTGCTGTGTAGTCACCCAGAGTGGAGCACCCACGGGGACCACTCGAAGGAGAAGAAAGAGTTACTCACCTTGTGCAGTAACGGTTGTTCTTCGAGATGTGTCCCCGTGGGTGTTCCACTACCCTCCCTCCTTCCCCTGCTTGGAGCCTGATTCTCTGGTGGGTAGAGAAGGAACGGAGGAGCCGCGCGCGTGCAGGCGCCCTTCAGTTCGAACAACACTAGAGGGCGCCACGGCGCCTGCGCGCCGCAGCAGAAACAGCTAGAAAAGTCTCCGGTCGCCGGCGCGAGGACGCACCAGCACCCAGAGTGGAGCACCCACGGGGACACATCTCGAAGAACAACCGTTACTGCACAAGGTGAGTAACTCTTTCTTTCTTAACAGACTCCATTTTTGCTATATATAAAGTAAATCAATGTAACAGAAAACTGCAGCGCTCTCTGGTAACTTTAAAAATCAAACTTTAAACTTTGTTGAAAAGATGGATAGTTTACAATTGAAAATATTTGACCTGCACTTAAGGCAACTGATTTAATTTTGTGTAAAATTTTGTATAATAAAGGATGGCATTTTTTGAAAGTGTTCAGCTATATTGTTATACATTTTGATCAGATCTACTTCTGATGTGATATTTGTGTGTGGTTGTGGGGGCGTGGGTGGTTTTTTTTTGCTCAACAAAAAACCTTGGGTGGTTTGTCTCCCGCCCTCATTCCCCCCCAATCCAGTTTTGTTCAATAGAGTTTGTTTCATCCACACATGTGTCTTTATTGTACATCAGGAAGGGGGGCTAGGTAGGGGTCAGTGGAAGGATGTGAGGGAGGAATGAGGCACAAGCCCCCAGTTGGGCACACAAGGGAGACTTTAGTCCTCCTCTGGGTGGAAGTTCTCCTGCAGGACCTCCCGGATATGGACAGCCTCCCGATGGGCCTCCTGGCTGGCAGCCGTGTGGGATTGCGTGTACAGGCTGACCAAGTGCTCAGCATTCTGCCATCCAAGCTGGGAGGAAAGCCTCTCCCCTTCCTCTTGCACAAATTATGCAGGACACAGCACGCTGCCACCATGTGCAGAATATTCTGCTCGGAGAGGTCCAGGTGGTGAGGAGGCATCTAAAAAGGGCCTTCAGCCACGATGCGGGCCCCACTGAGCCTGGCATTAAAGGTCTTCGGGAGGGGTTGAGGTGTCCTGTGTAGGGCTTCATGAGCCAGGGCTGTAGGGGGTAGGCCGCATCCCCCACCAGGCACACAGGCATGTCAATGTCCCTGACCCTGATGTGGCGGTCAGGGTAGAAAATCCCAGCATGCAGCCTCCGGCACACGGAGGAGTTGTGGTACACCCGCGCATCATGTGCTTTGCCGGACCAGCCCACATTAATGTCCATGAAGTGGCCCCGGTGGTCAGACACAGTCTGAAGGATGATGGAGAAGTATCCCTTCCGGTTGATGTACAGCGAGGCCTGGTTGTCCGGGGCACGGATGGGGATGTGTGTCCCGTCGATTGCCCCCCCGCAGTTGGGGAAGGCCAGGGCACCAAACCCATCGATCACCGCATCCACATCAGTGAGGCGGATGACTCTGTGGAGCAGCACTCTGTTGATGGCTTTGACCACCTGCAGAGGGTCACATAAAACCGAGAATCACTGGGGTGCCAGGATGGCTGAGAGTGCTGCTTGCCCGCCACTGCCCCGTGCCCCCACTCCCTAGGAGCAACCCCCCTGCATTCCTGGCCACCGTGGCCAGTCCTTAGTGCAGGCGGGACAAAACAAACCCTCCCATGTAGGGGACTTGCAGCACTTCCCCTCCTTTTCCCTAGGGCAGCCCATCCCCTCCTTGCACGCCCCCTCTCCTGGCACAGTGGCCGGAGACTGCCATACCTGCATGAGCACTGCTCTGATGGTCAATCTCCCCACGCCGAACTGATTCACCACGGATTGGTAGGTATCTGGTGTGGAGAGCTTCCAGAGGGCGATGGCCACACACTTGTGGAGGGGAATGGCGGGCCTCATGTGCATATCCCATCACTGCAGAGCAGAGGCGAGCCACTCACAGAGCTCGAGGAAGGTATCCTTCATTCTAAAGTTCTGGGTCCATTGTTGGTCTTCCCAGTGCTCCAGGACGATGTGGTCCCACCAGTTGCTGCTGGTGTCCAGACGCCAGATGTGGCGGGGCACGCTGGCATCCAGGAGGGGCAGCTGCTCCTCCACTTACCCCAGGAGGGTCCAGAGGATGGCCTGGGGGTCGGGCTGCAGCAGATGCTGTGACGCAGCCTCCAGAAAGTGCTGCCACGTTTGCAGCAACACATCCAAAAGAAGCACTAGAGTGCCCAGGAGCAGTTCTGGCTCCATGGTGCAGAGTGCTATGATGTCCCAAGTGAGGGCAACCAGAGCATACAGAGAAAAAATGCTTTGCTGTCCCTCAGGCAAGCAAGCAGAAAAACCTGAGAACCAGCTGTCCAGGGGGTCCCTTTAAGCACTGGCCTCAGATAGCCTCAGGCAGCAGCCACACGAAGTAACTCCTGACCTGATGCCCTGCTGGAAGTGGTTTCAACTGGCTTTCAATGCGATTCAGTATCCAATCAGTGTGGACGCACTATTTTGAAATGCATTTGTGTTTAGACGTGTTATTTCGAATTATCTTATTTCGGAATAACTATTTCAAAATTAAATATTTCAAAATAACGCTGTCGTGTAGACGTACCCTTAGAGATCCATACTTTGGACAAGGCTGGGACGAGACTTAGCAATGCAGGCGTTGTTCTGGTCACGGGAGGGCCCTCCAGGCTTCCTTACAGAAAGTGAAGCTTCTCTCTGTCAGCTGTGTGGTTGCCCCATTCTCCTCTGAAGCCTTCCAGCCCATGTTTGTGCTGCTGGATTGGGGGGGAGGGGGGACTAGCCAGGCGGCTTCCCAGGGCGCCAACCTTTGGGCTGCCATCAGGCACCGCACACCCGGGGCTGGGGGCCACATGGCGCCCCTTAGAGCTGCAATCAGGCGCCGCATGCCCCATTGCAGCTGTAAGTTGCATAGACTGCTTGGGGGTGGGGCCGTGCATGTGCCGTGGCGCAGGAATGGCTCAAGTTGGTCCTGGCTGCTGGTCATCACCTAGTGAGTGGCAGCTGCCCGTGGCGGAGGAGGGAGGCAGCCGGGGGTTTTAGAGCCTGTAAACTGCACAGCCATGGGGAAAAAGCTGCACTTTGAAGCGGGAAAGCACCATTTCTTTCCAGCAGCTGACTGCATGGCTGCACTGCCCTCTCCTCCTGAGTTCTCCAGGCCCTGTAATGTTGTGCTGCCGTTGGCTGTCACCTGGTGAGTGGCTGCTGCCCATGGATGGGTGTGGGTGTGTGTGCTCAGGTGGCCAATGAAACTATGCACCCCTTCATCTTCAAGTGGAGCAAATGTGGGACTCTGCCCACTTCTCTGGGCCAGCCAGCGTAGGGCCACTGGGGTGCCTGCAGCTGTCCTCTTTTGCTGTGGACATCTTTGTATCTCTTTTGTCATCTTCTTCTTCAGCCTCATTATGTTTGCTTTGCTTCTGTGCTGGGCCCCTAGCTCTGCCCTTTCACCAGAGGCTGCACCAAACATGTCCCCATACACCATGCCCGGGGCCTGCCTATTCTGTCAGCAGCTCTGCCTGAACCCTTATGCCTGTGGCCCACACCCAGGTCTGGACCTGCGCTTAGGAGAGCTAAGTTTTCAGCACCCCACTATTACAAACATTCCAGTTCCACTACTGTTAAACCTAATTGGGGAATGGGTGGTCCAGACCATGGCCAACCCCCAGCTACACCGCTGCTCTGAAATATCTTTCAGATATTTTTAATCTGTCTAAAAATCCAGGTCAATTTCTAGCAATTATAAAATGATACTGAGAGTCTGGCAGTCAAAAAAACTAAAAAAAAAATAAAAAAATAAAAAAAATGAAAGCAAGACAAAAAGACAAAGCTAAGCGAAAAGATATTGTCATCTTATTTTAAAAATCTTGCAGTATTGAATAGAAGACATTCATCAAAAGGTATGGACAAGGAAATATTTCAATTATCTGATCACTTGCCAAGTTATGGGGATACTACAACAACTGCAAAAGTTCAATAAATGGACTCTGAATTGGCAATGGAACTACAAAATATATTTCTAATTTTGTCAAAGTAAGGGAAGAAACCTACCCTTAAGACATTGCATTATGGTCAAAATTTGTTTCATTGGATATGATAGAATATTTCTGAATAAATAAACTGAAAAACATAGGTAATATGGAAAAATTGAGAATAAAGAGTATGAGGTTGGAGGATGAAAGCAATTTAGTGGTCTTTTTGAGTCCCATTTTCTGAGGATGAAGAAAAGTGGGGCCACAGAAATAAGAAACTGGTTGATTTTTTTTCAGAAACCACCAAGTTAGTGTGACGGTACGTTGGGGGTCCCCCGTCTCCTGCACCCCCGAAATGGCACGAACAGACTCCGCCAGCCAGTAGAATAGAGGTGGTTTATTGCTTCTCCAGTATACAGCACAGCACAGATGTCATCAGGTTACAGGGCAGGCCTAGGATGCCTCAGCCCCCCTTGATATGGGACAGGGGTCTCGGCTTCTAAACCCGCCAGCCTGTTGCTGAGGCTGCTTCCTCCATGCTCCCAGACAGAAACTAACTCACTCTCCTCCAGCCCTGCCCCCCAGCCAGGGCAGCATTCACCTTCCTTTATTCCTCTCCATGGGGGTTAGCTGGTCGGACGGGTTGAGAGATCCCTTTGCATAATGACCCATCCCTGTCCTTCTGGGCTGTGATACCGGCAGCAGCCAGTGGGGTTACCATAGACCCATAGAAACCAGCAAGTTTCCCCCCACTACGTCACAGTTAGTCTACTGTTAAGTTTGCAAATTATTTCTTGACCATAGGTAAAGGAAAACTAACATTTATCAATGGGCACTCTAATTGGAGAAATGTTGCAAAAGATATTGCTGATCATGAAGCTTCCAAAGCTCATATTAATGCTATGTGTAAGTTTGTTCAAAGATGTAAATTATCAGAAAGAAGATTCTGCATTATCGGCTCAGTTTGAGGAGTGTTTTTATTGGAGGAAAGTGCTGAGAGATGTTTTTATTGGAGGAAAGTGGTGAAACTGCTGTCTTCTTTTGGACTACCTCTAAGAGGACATGAAGAGTCATCGGTGTCAAATCGAAAAGGTCATTTTTTAACCTGCTGTCAATATCTTGGTCAATTTGACAATTTTCTCAGTGAACATTTGAAAAATTATCAGTATTGTGGTTCAGGGAAGACCAACTTCTTAATGCATCAAACCTACAATAAATTCATTACTATAATGGCAGAGCAGCTCAGAAATCAATTCACGGATGAAGAGAAGGATGCCAAGTACTATTCCATAATAGTCAATTCAACACCAGATATGAGGCATGTAGACGAATTAACATTAATTTTAAAATATGTGACTGGCAATGGTGAAGCTTTCTTTGATAGGATATCAAGCCTTGTGGATAAGGGAGAAGCAGTGGACATGGTATACTAGACTTTAGTAAGGCAGTCTCCCATGACCTTATCAATAAACTAGGGAAATACAACCTAGATTGGGATACTATAAGGTGAGAGCATAACTGGCTGTATAATCATTTTCAGAGAATAGTTAATGGTTCACAATCATGGTGGAAGGGCATAATAAGTGGGGTTCTGCAGGAGTGTGTTTTGGGACTGGTTCTGTTCAATAACTTCATAAATGATTTATATCAAGAGAAAATAATAATTTTTAATGGGCGGGCCACTCCAAGATTTTGGTAAGTGGTCAAGTGCACTTCTGTGGAGGAGGCATGGGGTCTGAGACAATGAGTGAGGTGTAAAAGGGAGCTTTGGATAGAGGACTGGGTTGCAAAAGGCAGTGGGGAGAGGGAGTTTGGGTGAAGGAAGGGGTTATAAGGAAGGGGAACCGGTGAGGCCACATCTGTAGTATTGCGTCTCTTTCTGTAGTGGGGGGCCCAGAATCGATCATAGAATCATAGAACCATAGAACTGGAAGAGACCTCAGAAGGTCATCCAGTCCAGCTCCCTGCTCTAGGCAGGACCAATCCCAACTAAATCAACCCGGCCAGGGCTTTGTCAAGCCGAGACTTAAACACCTCTAGGGATGGAGACTCTGCTACTTCCCTAGGTAACACTGGGAACAAGGAGCATTCCAGTGCTTCATACCCTCCTAGTGAAATAGTTTTTCCTAATATCCAACCTGGACCTCTCCCACCACAACTTGAGACCATTGCTTCTTGTTCTGCCATCTGTCACCACTGAGAACAGCCTGGCTCCATCCTCTGTGGAACCTCCCTTTAGGAAGTTGAAGGCTGCTATCAAATCCCCCCCTCACTCTTCGCTTCTGAAGACTAAATATACCCAACTCCCTCAGCCTCTCCTCATAGGTCATGTGCTCCAGCCCCTAATCATTTTGGTTGCCCTCCACTGGACCCTCTCCAATGCATCCACATCCTTTTCGTAGTGGAGGGCCCAGAACTGGACACAATACTCCAGATGTGGCCTCACCAGAGCCGAATAAAGGGGAATAATGACATCTCTGGATCTGCTGGCTATGCTCCTCTTACTGCAACCTAATATGCCATTAGCCTTCTTGGCTACAATGGCAAAATGTTGACTCATATCCAGCTTCTTATCCACTGTAACCCCCAGGTCTTTTTCTGCAGAACTACTACTTAGCTGGTTGGTCTCCAGCCTATAACAATGCTTGGGATTCTTCTGTCCCAAGTGCAGGACTCTGCACTTGTCCTTGTTGAATCTCATCAGATTTCTTGTATCAGAGGGGTAGCCGTGTTAGTCTGAATCTGCAAAAGCGACGAGGAGTCCTGTGGCACCTTATAGACTAACTGAAGTGTAGGAGCATAAGCTTTCGTGGGCAAAGACCCACTTCGTCAGATGCAGGACGAAGTGGGTCTGCATCTGACGAAGTGGGTCTTTGCCCACGGAAGCTTATGCTCCTACACTTCAGTTAGTCTATAAGGTGCCATAGGACTCCTCGTCGCCTTATCAGATTTCTTGTGGCCCAATCCTCCAATTTGTCTAAGTCACTCTGGACCCTATCTCTGCCCTCAAGCATATCTACCTCTCCCCCTGGCTTAGTGTCATTTGCAAACTTACTGAGGATGTAATCCATCCCCACTTGATGGGGACACATTGGAGAGGGTCCAGCGGAGGGCAACCAAAATGATTAGGGGGCTGGAGCATATGACTTATGAGGAGAAGCTGAGGGAGTTGCCTCTGTTTAGTCTGCAGAAGTGAAGAGTGAGGGGGGATTTGATAGCATCCTTCAACTTCCTGAAGAGAGGTTCCAAAGAGTATGGAGAAAGGCTGTTCTCAGTGGTGACAGATGGCAGAACAAGGAGCAATGGTCTCAAGTTGTGGTGGGAGAGGTCCAGGCTGGATATTAGGAAAAACTATTTCACTAGGAGAGTGGTGAAGCACTGGAATGGGTTACTTAGGGAAGTAGTGGAGTCTCCATCCCTAGGGGTGTTTAAGTCTCGGCTTGACAAAGCCCTGGCCAGGTTGATTTAGTTGGGATTGGTCCTGCCTAGAGCAGGGGGCTGGACTTAATGACCTTCTGAGGTCTCTTCCAGCTCTTTGTTTCTATGATTCTATGATTGGAAGATAGAAGGGATTTCATCTGTACAAAGTGCAAGCTGGTCGCCATTTTGGAAGAAAAAATTAGAGGACTTGAGGCCCAAGTATCAATGCTATGTTCCATCAGAGAAGATAAAAGCTTCCTCGATAGAAGGCAGCATTTAACACAGCAGGCTGAAGAATCAGTGAGGGCAGTACAGAACAAGGAAGAAAACTGGCAGCATGTAACCTCCAGGAGAAGGAAGCCAACTCAGGTAGAGAAGGGATCAGAAGAAGACCCCATCGACTGAAATGCATGGGATGTATAGTCCTAGGGATGGGGATTCCATGATCACCACCTCCAAGAGGAGAAGATGGGTCGTGGTAGTTGGGGACTCCTTCCTAAGAGGGACGGAGTCATCCATCTGCCATCCAGACCTGGAATCTCTAGAAATGTGCTGTTTACCAGGAACTAGAATTCAGGATGTGACCGAGAGTATTCCAAAACTGATGAAACCTTTGGATCGGTCCTCCTTCCTGCTTCTCCATGTAGGAACAAATGATACTGCCAAGAATGACCTTGAGCAGGTCACTCCAGATGATGTAGCACTGGGAAGAAGGATCAAGGAATTTGAAGCACAAGTGGTATTCTTGTCCATCCTCCCTGTTGAAGGAAAAGGTCCAAGTAGGGATTGTCAAATCTTGGAAGTAAATATGTGGTTGTGCAGGTGGTGTCAAAGAGAGGGATTTGATTTCTTCTACCATGGGACCCTATTCTGTGCACAAGGATTGCTAGAAAGAAATGGGATCCATCTAACTGAGAGGAAAGAGCATCTTCGTGGGAAGGCTTGAAAATCTGGGGAGGAGCTTTAAACTAGGTTTGTTGAGGAATGGTGATATAAGTCCTGAGATAAGCGGGGAAATGGGATACCAGGAAGAAACACAAGGAGGAAGGGAGCAACAAAGGAGGACCCCTGATTCAAACAGAGAAGGTAGGGCGATCAGCTAGTTATCTAAGGCATTTGTACATGAATGCAAAAAGCCTGAGAAACAAACAGGAAGAATTAGAAACCCTGGCACAGTCAAAACTATGATTTGATTGACATAATGGAGACTTGGTGGTATGACTCACATGACTGGAGCACTGTCATGGAAAGGTATAAACTGTTCAGGAAGGGCAGGCAGGGGAGGAGGAGGAGTTGCACTATATGTAAGAGAGCAGTGTGATTGCTCAGAGCTCCAGTATATATACAGGGAGAAAAGCCTGTTGAGAGTCTTTGAGTTAAGTTCAGAGGTGGGAGCAACAGGGGTGATGTTGTGGTTGGTTTCTGCTATAGACCACCAGATCAGGTAGATAGGGTTTTCTTCAGACAACTAAGAGATGCTTCCAGATCACAGGCCCTGATTTCTCATGGGGGACTTTAATCACCCTGCTATCTGTTGGGAGACCAATACGGCAGTACAGACAATCCAGGAAGTTTTTTGAGAATGTTGGGGACAACTTGCTGGTACAAGTGCTGAAGGCACTGACCAGGGACAATGCACAGCTTGACCTGTTGCTCACAAACAGGGGGGAATTAGTAGGGGAAGTAGATGTGGGTGGCAACCTGGGCAGCAGTGATCATGAGATGGTCGATTTCAGGATCCTGACCAAAGGAAGAAAGGAGAGTAGCAAAATATACATCCTGGACTTCAGAAAAGCAGATTTTGACTCCCTCAGAGAACTGATGGGCAGGATACTCTGGGATTCTAACATGAAGGGGAAAGGAATCCAGGAGAGCTGGCAGTATTTTAAATAAGTGGAAATTTAGAAAGATGACTAGGGAGGAGTATAAATAAATTGCTTGAGCATAGGGGGGTGTAATCAGGAAGGCCAAAGCACAATTAAAATTGCAGCTAGCAAGGGATATGGAGGGTAACAAGAAAGGTTTCTACAGGCATGTTAGAAATAAGAGGGTGATCAAAGAGGATGTGGGACCCTTACTGGATGAGGGATATGACCTAGTGACGTATGATATGGGAAAAGCTGAAGTATTGAATGCTTTTTTTGCCTCTGCATTCACAGACAAGGTGAGGTCCCAGACTCCTGCACTAGGCAACAAAGTATGGGAAGGGTGTGGGTAGCCCTTGGTGGGGGAAAGAACAAGTTAAGAACTATTTAGATAATCTGTGGCGAGAATCACAGGTCCAATAATGACTACCCAAGGGGGGAAGGACAGAACCAGGTGGACAGTTTTATCAAATAAAAAATATTTATTTATGTCAATGGTGAATTTATAGTATTTATTCTAAGATTTTTAATAGACCATGTTAATAATGGATTTACAGTATTTATTATATTTATTCTATGGCTTCTAGTAAAACATATCAGAGATATAAGGATGGGAATGGCAAGGGGAATAGTCTCTAATCTTAAAATATCCAGCTACAGTAATTAAATAACAGTGATAACTACAAACTCTTATGTACTACCCAAAACCAACTACAACACTAAGCTTATACAACAAGAAAAAAATCAAATCTTAGGCTGTGTCTAGACTGCAGGCTTCTTTCGAAAGAGCCTTTCGAAAGAGCGCGTCTAGACTACAATGCGCGGATCGAAAGATCGATCCGCTATTTCGAAAAAGAGCGTCCAGACTGCCGGACGCTCTTTCGAAATTGAAAGCCACCCGGAACTGCTTCTGCCAGGGCATGGGGGCAGCATTTCCTTCCGGGTGCTGCCTGCCTGCCCTTTGCAGAGACGCGTGGTGAGAGGGACACTCCTGAACACCCGTTGCTCTGCTCCTGCAGCTGCCTTTGCTGTCCCTTGAGGAATTTTGCAAGGCACTGCAGTGCTGGTTTGGAGTGCTCAGCTTCCTGGGACACCCCAGCAGCTTTTTTCTTTTGAGGTTTTTCTGCTTGCAGACCCTTATTTGTGGCATGGAGCCAGAGCTGCCCCTGAGCAGGCGAGGGCCCCACACCACCATACTGCAGCTGTTGCTGCATCTTCGTGAGACAATCATGAGGCTCCTTCCCGAGCTGCTCCCAGACCAGAGGGACGAGGGGTTCCCCCGTCCGGCAGCCACACTGCCCTTGCCTCCGAACTTTTTCGTGGACAGGCGTGTTTGGAGGTTTGACACCAGCTCTGACTGGTGGGACCGGCTCGTGATGGAGATCTGGGATGACCAAGACTGGCTACGCAACTTCCGCATGAGAAAGACCACTTTCCAGGAGCTGTGTACCTGGCTCGCCCCTGCTCTGCAACGGCAAGACACCCACCTGCGGCCCGCCATCCCCCTGGAAAAGAGGGTCGCCATTGTCCTCTGGAAGCTGGCAACCCCCGACAGCTACCGCTCCGTGGGACACCAATTTGGCGTGGGGAGATCTACTGTCGGGGCCGTCTTGATGGAGGTAAGTCATTGTCTGGGGACAGTCACAGTTTGGGGTGGGGGGAAGGGAGACTGTCAGGAAGGGCCAAGTGGAGTGGGAGTGGGAGTGGGAGTGGGAGGGAGCTCCTCCACTCACCCTGAATTGTGTGTGTGGGGGGGGGGGGTTCTGAGGAGGGGATTCCCGGGCTGTTTGTTTGAGAGGGAAGGTGGGCGGTGGGTTCTCCTCCTAAGACATAAGGCACCCCTTCTAACACTTTGTTGTCTGTCTCATTCTGCAGGTGGTGAGGGCCATCAATTCGGAGCTGCTCAACAGGCTCATCTGTCTACCGGATCTGGACAGCGTCATGGCCGGCTTTGCTGCCCTCGGCTTCCCCAATTGCGGAGAAGCGCTCAATGGGACACACATTGCCATCCGTGCACCGCCCCATCGAGCAGCCCAATTCATCAATCGAAAGGGCTACTTTTCTATGGTCCTCCAGGCCCTGGTCGACCATTGTGGACAGTTTTCGGACATTTGTGTTGGGTGGTCAGGGCGGGCACACGATGCCCGCATCTTCAGAAACTCGTACCTGTACCGGAGGCTTCAGGCAGGAACATTTTTCCCCCATCGCCAGTTTGCGGTTGGGGATGTGCACATGCCGGTGTGCATAGTGGCTGATGCCGCCTATCCCCTGATGCCGTGGTTGATGAAGCCCTACACCGGCCAGCTGGATGCGAGCAAGGAGCAGTTTAATGCTCGCCTTAACCGGGCTCGCAACCAGGTGGAATGTGCGTTTGGCCGTTTAAAGGGCAGATTCCGGTGCTTGCTCACACGCCTCGACATGGGGGAGACCAACATCCCTGAGGTGGTGGCCGCGTGTTGCGTCCTCCATAACCTCGTGGAGAGGAAAGGGGAGGCCTTCCTACCAGGGTGGGGGAGAGCTGCTGATGCCCAGGAGAGGCTCTTTGCCCAGCCCCAGACAGCTGCCATCCGCCAGGCTCCGGGAGGCCCTCCGGGAGCAATTCTCCAGTGGAGGCCACTGAGTGCACTGAGGGGCTTCTTCCTGGGGACTGGGCCCTGGCCCCCAATAGAAGCTTCCGTCCACAACCCATCTCCTGACCCAGTTTGGACACATCACTTACACCAGGGTGTGTTTCAAAATAAAATGTTCTCTTTACTTATTTATAATTTTGTAAATATTATCAAACAATGTGGCAAAATAACAAAAATTTTCTTCATTTTTGTTGTTGCCAAACTATATACAATAAACAAACAGTTCCTTTAACCCTTTGTTTGTGCTTAATAAGTGGGGTGGTGGGGGTGATTGAAACCTGGAGGGGGGAAGGGGCCTGGAAACCTGGAGGGGGGAAGGGGACTGGAAACCTGGAGGGGGGAAGGGGATCAGGTTGAACGGGGCTTGGCAGATTTCCCTTTCCTGCCTGGGCCTCGTGTTTGGGGTGCTCCCCGGCTACGGGATCGGGTGATGCACCTGTCGGTTGGCTGGCTGCTGGGGGGCTCTTGGGACGTGGAAGCCTGGGGGAGAGGAGGGCCAGGGGGAGAGAGGGGCTGGGGAGCTGGGGGGGCTGGGGGAGAGCGAGGTCCAAGGGGGGAAAGGGCTGCTGTTGTGGAAGGGGGGTTTGGTGGGGTGGGGTCATGGGGTGCTGGAGGAGCAGGACCAGGCACAGCAGCAGGCAAGCCGCTGACCTCCCTCAGGGTGGCGTACAGCACCGTGCGCTGCAGGACCAGCTCATTCATGAGCCGATCACGCCACCGCTCCTCTGCCTCCGCCCTCTGTAGCAGGATGGCGTTCTGCTCCTGCACAGCCTCGACGTGCTGCCGGAGGATGTCGGCGTAGACACGCCTGTGTCTGCGGCTCCCATGTCTCCGAGGTGGAGATGGAGATGGAGGTGGGGCTGGGGTGCTGTGGCCCTCTTCCACGGCTGGTCCGGCTGTGGAGGAAAAGAAGAAGACACAATCAGTCCTATAAACTGGACTCTGTAGCACTTACAATACTAACAGGATGGTTTATTAGGGGATGAGCTTTCCAGGGCCAGACCCACTTCCTCAGATCAGAGTAACACGGCTACATTTCTATCACAATCAGTCCTGTGTGCAACAGCTGTCCAAAAGGGCATGCCCTCTCCCTTGAGACAGGGGAAGCAGACATTCTGAAGGTCACACTGTGTGTGTGTGTGTGTGTGTGTGTGTGTGTGTGTGTGTGTGTGTGTGTGACCTGGGCATCAGCCTGAGCATGACAGGTTTCCCTTGTGCATCACCCACTGTGCACCCACCCACTTACCTCCCCCCCCCCGGGTGTGACACAAACTCACTGTACTCACCTGCTGCTTCCTCTCCCGCGCCAGATGACGCCTGGGAGGCCTCAGAGGTCTGGGTGACTGGCTCCAGGGTGGTGAGGGTCGCCGTCTCCTCGGTGTCCTCCTCCTCTGGGCCCATGTCCCTGTCTCCAGACTGCTGTAGCTCCCGCTCGGGAGCGTCCACCATGGGGTCTGCCAGTCCAGACTGCACGAACCTCCGTGGTGTGCGTGCTTCTGCACTGCCACCCAGGATCTGGTCCAGCTCTGGGTAGTAGGGGCAGTAGTGGGGGGCTGCCCCAGACCGGGAGCTCTCCTCCCTGGCTTTGGCGTAGCCCTGCCGCAGCTCCTTCACTTTGGAGCGCACCTGGTCCTGGGTGTGGGGGTAGTGGCCCTTCTGGGCCAGGGCTTCAGCCATGCGGCCATAAATGTCGGCGTTTCGCCGCCGGCTTTTGAGGGCCTGTAAGGCCTCCTCCTGTCCCCACAGCTCCAGCAGGCTCTTTATCTCAGCGCCAGCCCAGGATGGTGCCCGGCGCTTGGAGCCCTTGGCTGGGTCCCCAGAAGGCTCGGAGGAAGGGCCAGGACGCTCTTGGGGCTGTGACATGCTGCAGCAAGGTCGCCGTGTGCTCTGGCTCCTTGTCTGCAACAAGTGTCTGTGAGGGTGCCTGTCCCTTTAAGGAATGGCTGCAGCCAGGAACCACAGACGTGCAACCCATGGCCCAGATTGTCCACCAGGGCTTGTTCCTGGAGGCCAATAATTTCGAAAGAAAGGGCTCCCCCCGTCCAGACTCACATTCTTTCGACGGATCTCCCTCGAAAAAGGCGTTCTTCCTCGTGAAACGAGGTTTACCGCCGTCGAAAGAAAAGCCGCGTTCTTTCGATTTAATTTCGAAAGAACGTGGCTTGAGTCTGGACGCAGGGGAAATTCTTTCGAAAAAAGGCTACTTTTTTCGAAAGAACCCCTGAGTGTGGACACGGCCATACATACTGTTGGAAATAAGCCAGGACACTCTGGATGCAGGTGAAAACAAGCGGAGGATTTATTATACATCATCTGATGGAGTGACACGCAGGGGTTACCCTGGTGAACACTGGTTAATTAACACTATACAATAGGTTATATAGTCAGCAGGTGGACGGAGGAAAAATGATTTGATAGGTCTAGCAGCAAGACGAAATGAGCACATAAGCCAATAGAACTACTAAAGATTACATAATATCTCCACCCATTGCAAAGTAACAGCTCATTAATTAATATACAGGTGGTTATTGTTCAAATGCCAAAACATGTCAGCAAAACAGTAATAACATTTTAGTCTGCATAGATGATGATGTTGCTATAGCAGGCGGGTATGGCCTTGAGTTGGTGCAGCACTTGGTTCTCAGGCTTATTATCTAGGAGTGAAGCAAGACAGTTTAAGCAAATTTTATGAATGTTATCTTAAGCAAAATGTGTTATGTTACCAACTGAGACCCTGTTGAGTGTTTTAGAACGTGGTTGCTATGGTGCCCAGGGTCTTTTACTGTCTGCAGTTCTTATCCTGACTGTGGTGTTCCCAGGCCTTAATCCTAGAATGGAGTTATGCTGTTTAGAGGCCTACTAGCACATTTAGGGCTGCCTCAGTTTACCCTACACATACCAACTTACACAGCACATGGAACATTTCACAGATATCGGTTCGGTTGCGAAGGCCTTGGTTACGCCCGAGAGTCGGGGGAGGTGGCTGGTCGGTTGATCAGGCCAGCAGCGCTTTGAAGTATACGAGAAGGCACACGCACGGTGGTACGTGTGTTGCGAAGACCTCCTAGAGCGAACTGTGCCATGGGTATTTATCCCCAAATCTTCACATCGCTTTCCCGTGCTTGCATCTTATCATATATGGCCCAATGGTCACCAAGTGGGGGGTCTGTATCCCAGGGGTTGGGCCAAAACTGTGCAGGTTTCATGCGACCAGTTAAGCCCCGCAGTTCTCACGCCAAGGTGACGGGTGGGAGAGTCAGGCTATTTTCCCCTTTTCACACCTTCCCCTGTTCTAAAGGCAATGGTATGCAGGAAGGGTGCGGACGGTTTCTCTCAAGGAGTCAAGAGTGGCCTGGCCAAACTTTTTTACTGGGGGGCAGTTTCTTTTTTCTAACATGCCCCCGTGGCCATGGCCGCGTCTGGGAAGACCTAGACCTCCACCTCCTCGTCTATCTCCACTTCCTCAAAGGTAAGCAGCCCCTCTTGTTCGGGCGTGGAGATAGGTAGGGCAGAGATGCGGTTCGTGAAGTTTTTTACGATGCCGCAAACCAAGTGCAGCACAAAGCTAACAGCCAGCAATATGACACAAAGGGACCAGAAAAACTGTCTTATTCCCCCAAGGCCAAATATGTAAGGGACCCAGCCGAATATGTTCTCCCACCAAGAAACAGGCTCTCTGGCCTTCTTAGCAACCTCCTCGATATCATCAATAATCTGTGTTACATTTTGCTCAATAGATTTAATTTCCATACAACATTTACCTGCAAACTGAGGGTAGCTGTTGCTTAACCAATGACAAAAGCCAGATTCCTTTAACAACAAATAATCTAAAGCTAAATGGTTTTGCATTACATACACGCGCATTTCTTCTACCTTTTGATTAGTAAGAAGTAAGGCAGTAGCAGTCTTATTGCCAAGTCTTTCAATGCTAATGCCAAGGGCTCGAACTTCCTCTTGCAAAATCAAATTGCCCATGGGGTTAAATGTGACCACAGCCTGTGCTGTTTTACTATACCAGCCCTCAATTGACTTCCAAATGTCCCAAGATCCACGTTTTTGTCGATGGGCGAAGCGGGGATGTTCGTCTCTCGCGTAGCAGTAGATGCCTCCTCCCTCAATTTGGACATAGCCAAGGGTGCAGCATCCTATGGCGTGTGCAGGAAGGGTGGCGTGGGCTTGGTTGTCACAAATCCAGAAGTGTCCAGGGCGGAGTGCATTGAGCTTCGAAAAAGTCGGTGTGTTTGGCTTTTGGTGGTCCATTAGAAAGGAAGTGAGGTCGTACTTGTCCTCATTTCCCCAATACCAGGGAATGGGAACCAGGTCGCCGTATTCGTGGACGTTGGTTTCCGTACAAATGCAAGAAATAGAGAGGTTAACAAGTTCCCTAAATATGGCATTAGCGGAGATAAAGGGATATGCCCATGAGGCGTTCTCCTCAGAGGAAATAAAGGCAATGGAAGTAAGGTTGGGTGGGAAACTGTGGTCCGGGACATTAACAAACTGAGAGGTGACGTTACTGCCGGAGCTGTTAAATAGTCCATACGGACTAAGGATCCAGGTGCAGCCTGACTGATTACCAAAAAAACAGGCTGGTGCTTAGGATCTTGGGGGCAACGAAATGAAGCTACCACTGGGGGAGGGAACTCCCAACAGAACGTGCTTGGTGGGGGTGAATCGAGAGGGTGGTAAGAGTGGGAGCCCGGGAAATAGGGCGCAGCTGTCGGCGTGCATCCAAGCCCCAGTCGGTCCCGTTAAGCGGGTCCGACATATTTAGGAAAATGGGCTGGACTAAAAACAGCGCGTCAGCGGCTGAGAGTATGGGGCGGGTGCAGACGATGCAATTGGTGAGGTTGCTGGTGACCGTATATGCAGTGGCCCAAAGCTCCACGGTGTTGGTGACACTTTTCTGGCCATCTCCGGATGGTAGGGTCGTGAACAGCATCTATGATAAAACACATGGTGGCTCAGTTACCGCGGAACTGGCCCAAGTCAGTTAGTTGTGTCTGCTTAACCAGTTATGGTGGGCCAGCAGGTGGCACCCAGAGTCACTAACCAGCACCCAATACGTATTGGGGTACTTGGCGGGACCCTGGATGACAGCCTGCTGTGGATGCCGTTTACCATCGTGGGCAGGGATGCAGACCCATACTGGGTCATCTGCTTTGAATTGGGGTGTCCATGGCTCTTGAGGCTGGGCCTTAAGGTCCGGCCACCGGCTGCACTGCTCAGTAAGGTTAATTAGCATAGGCTGTACGTGGAGATGCCAGCTCTTAAAGTCGCTTCCTTTCAAGGAAGTGCAGAGGGTGGTCTTTAGGATCCCGATTTTACGCTCCACCACGCCATTACTTTGGGGATGATACTGCAAGTGGACATGGTGAGCGATTTTAAACTGTAGGAAAAACTGCTGTAGTGCATTTGACTGGAAGGGGGGGCCCCCATCAGTTTGAACTTGTCTGGGCACTCCCCAGGCAGCCAAGAGCTCCAGCAAGGCATTAGTAAGCGTGCTGGCCGTGGCACGGCGTAAAGGCTTGCACCATGTTTGGCGGGACCCAAGGTCTACAACCACAACGCCCTTTGGGTACTGCTTGGCGCCGGGAAGGGGTCCTGAAGTTACGGCGGCTACTGCTCCCGCCGATGGTTCAGGTTGGCGGGTCGGAATGTGGACCTTATCTATTATGATGTACAAGCTAGTTAATGGTTGGTCAACAACAGTGCGTAACCACATTATTTGGCCAGCATCTGGATGCCCTGTGGCCTCACAAACTGC
Source organism: Pelodiscus sinensis (assembly GCF_052426305.1). Taxonomy (NCBI): domain Eukaryota; kingdom Metazoa; phylum Chordata; order Testudines; family Trionychidae; genus Pelodiscus; species Pelodiscus sinensis. Next base: position 141,033,598 of record NC_143052.1, on the reverse strand, counting down.
ATCTATTGCTATTCCCGCAACCGAGATTTGTTGGGCTGGTGTCAGGTTGAGGGGGTGCCTTGCAGGACTCGAAACAACTATAGAGAGTCCAGCTACGCCATACATTAGATCTTGCGGAGCTTTTACAGCTCCACGAGGGATGTTAAATGAGGCTAGCGTGGTGCCCATGAGCTGTGTGATCACAGAGGGGAGAGAGATAGTCCAAACATTATTGCGTTGGACGATGATGGGGTTTCCTGCCCCGCCATGCCAACTGGCGTTGCGCACCAAATAGGTGCACTCCTCCAAGTCTACAATTTCGCTACCATTTTCTAAAGAGACGCGCCCCAACCAAATGACAACCGGTTCTCCGGGGCATCTACGGGTGGCTTCAGCCAGTTCCCTCCTTTCCGCCGCGTTGCAGGTGTGGACGACGGATTGAGTCGTGGTGTTACCTTGTTGGTCCACCAGGTGCTTGGTGACCACCACGGGGCAAACCTCCCGGGGCTGGTTATCTTCTTCAGCGGAGGCAGGAGATTTTTTGGGCAGGAGTGGGGCGGACGGGTACGGGGGGGGTGGTTCGGGTAAAGGTGGTTTTGGTTCCTCAATGGGGTTTTGTGTGCCGCCAGCTCTAGTGCTGTTTGTGGGGCACATTTGCTGTGTGACTGTTCGTGCAGTAACTTCATACTGGTCTATTAGGCGCAGTGCGGTTATGAACTGGCCATATAGTGCTCCTAAAAGGTGGTGAGGTTCATAAGTATCAGGTTTTAACTTATGGCGCGTTCGTGCGTTTACGAGGATGGCGGCTACGTTGGCGTCTAAGGTGTGTGCTTGGTCCCCAGTCTCTAAGTCAGGGTAGAATGTTGAGGGAGAGACAGAGGCTCCTGCCTTTTTTATGCAGGCCTCCATAGCCTTAAGGGCATGACGGGGGGTCGCTGCTGGATCTAGTGGCTTTTTAAGCCCTGCTAGTTTTACCTGCTTTTCCTCCAGCAACGGGAAAAAGTGACTAGTGGGGTGTGAGTGGAGGACGCAACCCAGTGACGGGCCGTCAAGGCGTAGGTCCCATTTTTGATCCCCAGTAGCGATACTCAGGTGTCCCAGTATGCTGTCACCTGTGTTGGTGATTTGGTGATATTGGGCATGGAAGAGTAAATCTTCCGGGGTTAAATTAGTTCTATCTTCCCACGGGCATCCTGTTCGTGACGCCATGTCGTGAGAATCACAGGTCCGATAATGAATACCCAAGGGGGGAAGGACAGAACCAGGTGGACAGTTTTATCAAATAAAAAATATTTATTTATGACAATGGTGAATTTACAGTATTTATTCTAAGATTTTTAATAGACTGTGTTAATAATGGATTTACAGTATTTATTATATTTATTCTATGGCTTCTAGTAAAACGTGTCAGAGATATAAGGATGGGAATGGCAAGGGGAATAGTCTCCAATCTTAAAATATCCAGCTACAGTAATTAAATAACAGTGATAACTACAAACTCTTATGTACTACCCAAAAACAACTACAACACTAAGCTTATACAACAAGAAAAAAAATCAAATCATACATACTAACTTACACAGCACATGGAACATTTCACAGATATCGGTTCGGTTGCGAAGACCTTGGTTACGCCCGAGAGTCGGGGGAGGTGGCTGGTCAGTTGATCAGGCCAGCAGCGCTTTGAAGTATACGAGAAGGCACACGCACAGTGGTACGTGTGTTGTGAAGACCTCCTAGAGCGAACTGTGCCATGGGTATTTATCCCCAAATCTGCACATCGCTTTCCCGCGCTTGCATATTACCATATATGGCCCAATGGTCACCAAGTGGGGGGGTCTGTGTCCCAGGGGTAGGGCCATAACTGTGCAGGTTCCATGCGACCAGGTAAGCCCGCCAAGGTGACGGGTGGGAGAGTCAGGCTATTTTCCCCTTTTCACACCTTCCCCTTTTCTAAAGGCAATGGTATGCAGGAAGGGTGCGGACGGTTTCTCTCAAGGAATCAAGAGTGGCCTGGCCAAACTTTTTTACTGGGGGGCAGTTTCTTTTCTCTAACAAAATCCATGGGTCCAGATGTAATGCACCCAAGGGCACTGAGGGAGTTGGAAAATGTCATTGCAGAAACTTTGACTGTTATCTTTGAAAACTCATGGAAATCAGGGGAGGTTCAGGATGACTGGAAAAAGGCAAATGTAGTGCCAATCTTTTTAAAAGGGAATAAGGACAATCCAGGGAACTACAGACCAGTCAGTCTTACCTCAGACCCCAGAAAAATCATTGAGGGGATCCTCAAGGAATCCATTTGTAAGTCCTTGGAAGAGAGGAAAGTGATCAGGAATAGTCAACATGGATTCACCAAGAGCAAGTCATCCCCGACCAACCTGATTAGTTTCTCTGATGAGGTAACTGACTCTGTGGATATGGGGAAGTCAGTGGATATATTATCTGTTGACTTTAGCAAAGTTTTTTATACGGTCTCCCACAATATTCTTGCCAGCAAGTTAAGGGAATATGGATTGGATAAATGGACTATATGGACAGAAAGCTTGTTAGATTGTTGGGCCCAACAGATAGTGATACACAGCTCCATATCTGGTTGGTGGTTGGTTTCAAGCAGAGTGTCCCAGGATCGGTTCTAGGGCCGGTTTTGTTCAACATCTTTATGAATGACCTGGATGAGGGAGGGGATGGATTGCACCTTAGCAAGTTCACAGATGGCACTAAGCTAGGGGGAGAGGTGAACGCATTGGAGGGCAAGGATGGGGTCCAGAGTGACCTAGACACATTGGAGGACTGGGCCAAAATAAATCCATTAAGGGTCAACAAGGGCAAGTGTAGAGTCCTGCACTTGGGACAGAAGAATCCCAAGCTTTGTTATAGGCTGGGGACCAACTGGCTAAGTAGCAGTTCTGCAGAAAAGGACCAGAGGACTACAGTGGATGAGAAGCTGGATGTTAGTCAAAAGTGCCCTTGTAGCCAAGAAGGCTAATGGCATATTAGAGTGCATAAGGAGGAACATTTCCAGCAGATCTAGAGAAGTGATTATTCCCCTTTATTCTGCACTGATGAGGCCACATCTGGAGTATTGCATCCAGTTCTGGGCCCCTCATTACAGAAAGGATGTGGACGTACTGGAGAGGGTCCAGCAGAGGGCAACCAAAATGAATAGGTTGCTGGAGCACATGATCTATGAGGAGAGACTGAGGGATTTGGGTTTGTTTAGTCTGCAAAAGACAAGAGTGAGGGAGGATTTGATAGCAGCCTTCAACTTCCTGAAGTGAGGTTCCAAAGAGGATGGTGAAAGGCTGTTCTCAGTAGTGACAGATGGCAGAACAAAGAGCAATGGTCTCAAGTTATTGTGGGGGAGGTCTAGGTTGGATAATAGGAAAAACTATTTCACTAGGAGGGTGGTGAAGCACTGGAATGGGTTACCTAGGGAGGTGGTGGAATCTCCATCCACATCCCTGGCTGGGTTGATTTAGTTGGGAATGGTCCTGCCTTGGTCTCTTCCTGAGGTCTCTTCCAGCTCTATGATTCTATGATTCTATTCTGTGATTCTATGAGTCAGCAGGATATGTGCGGACATGCCTGTAGATAGGGGACACACAAGTGCTTTTTCCCCCATGCTCTTGGGCTTGAAGTCATTGTCTAGGACAGAGGATGTACAGTCCACATAGCAAAGAATCTGAAATTTTCCCCATTTTGTCTTCAATCACCGCTTCTCAATTCTGGGATAACTTCTTTACAACCTGAAGCTCTGAACAAAGGACTGTGAATGGGGACTTTCAAGTCAGCAAGCTTCCTAGTGCTGAATTTGATATATGGACTCAAGATTTATGTATGCAGCTGATTGTTTTGACCATTTAACAACTCTCTTCTCTTTTTTAATATAATAAAACCTTTTGTTTTAGCTGTTAGAGAATTGCTACTATGGTAGCATAGTATTTTGGGAAAGAACCAAACTAACTGAAGGAACAGAACCCAGACACTGTTATGTGAAGCAAGCAAGAGAGTTTATTACACACACAGCGCTGTCGGAGTGTCATGTTGCTTGTTAGGGCTCAGTGAATACTGCCAAACAATAGTTTATAATTAATTCTGTAGGATGCTCAATGGGCAGATCAAAGTGATGGATGTGTATATGTGAAATCCTGGACCCCTAGAGAAGGTGCTCACTGTGAGGCAAAATAAGAGCAATAATATAAAGCTACATAGTGTTTCCAGTAAAACAAGTATTTAAACAAAGCAGACATCAGTTATCAATTATGTGTTAAATGGTGATATGTCTGTCAGCTTCAAGAAGGTATCTCTGCAGGACGTGGTCCATCTGGTGATTAAAGCAGAGACATTAGAAGTACTTGATGCATTTTTTCCTAGAACCATTGAATGTGTCTCGCATCCTGGGCTAGGGTGTATGTGTGGGAGGGTAACCATCATGTACTGTGTTTGTGTGCCAGTCCCAGACTCTAAATTTAGAATAGGGGTTCTTAAGAGAATATCATAGCCTGCCTCAGAAATTTTTATCCTACAGTCCCTCCTCTTAACCTCAGGGTTCATGAACCCACCAGGTTAAATACAATAATTTAACGTTTTTAGCTTACTCTGGAACCGTTGGTAAAGCACCAGTGCCAGTGGGAATGTTGTACTCGATACACCCACATAATTTGGCAAAACACCACCCAAAACCATTCCCAGGATATCTCATTTCCTGAGATGGTGCTGCCCATAATCATAACTTTAACCTCCACTGCCTGGTTCAGGGCCTTTGAGTACTTGATATTAGCTTGGTTCACGGTTTCCCCTATCTGAGTGTACCTCAGTCGGCCTTTCCGAATCTGTCTCTGGGCTTCAACCACCAACTCCTTGATTTTCGCCTGCAGATGTCAGTAGACCCTCCTCCTGCCGTAGTGCCACTCCGGATCCCATGTTAGGTTACCCTTCACTGGCAGAATATGATAGAGCCACGTCCCATCAACCGTCATGGTTGCTCATTGAGGTGATCATTATGCACACGGATTGGTCTTTGCGGGCAGGGCTTTCCACTTAACTCGATGGAGTGGTTCTGGGCAGTCACATACCAGTAGGTACCGTTCATTTGGACCAGCTCTGCAGGCATTAATTTCTCAGTTAAAGTCTCCTTGAACCTAGACAGATTCATTAAAACATTATATGGGCATGTACATAGAATTTCCTTGTTGAAGTGGATACAACATTCACTGCAGTACAAAGTGTCAATGGAGATCTCCGCATATGCAATACCCTCTATTTTAGTGATATGGCCCTTCCTCTGCACAGGCAGGGAGGTTACCATTCTAGCCCATTGTATAAGAGGGATGCCCAGTGGTGCTAGAAGGTTAAAGACTACGCTATGGCCTGTTCATATTGGCCTTGAGCTCTCATGGATTCTCTGTTTCTTCATTCCCACAGAGAGGTGTTGGGGAAATGGGGTCTTATCACTTCCATAAGGGCTGGGTGGACTCGGCTGTTACAATTACTTGTGTGGTCATAGCTAGAACTTGCCCCCTCCTTTAACATTTATCATCCAGGGTATGTCTACACTACAAAGTTAGTTCGAACTAATGGAACTAACTTTCATAGGTGCTACACTAGTGCTCCGTTAGTTCGAATTTAATTCGAACTAACGGAGTGCTTAGTTCGAACTAGGTAATCCTCATTCCACGAGGATTAAGCCTAGTTCGAACTTGCTAGTTCGACTTAAGGGCTGTGTAGACCCTTAATTCGAATTAGTGGGAGGCTAGCCCTTCCCAGCTTGCCCTGGTGGCCACTCTGGCCAACACCAGGCAAACTCTACTGCCCCCCTCCCGGCCCCGGAGCCCTTAAAGGGCCACGGGCTGGCTACACAGTTTGTGCCAGTTGCAAGGCTGCCAGCACCCGTGCCAGCACACCCTGCACCTGACACCCATGAGCCAGCCACCCGATGACACCCAGCCCTCTCCCTCTTCCCGGGACCAGCCTGGTGGCTCCCAGGACCCTGCCCGGGGACGCAAGAGGCGGGCGCCCGCGTGGTCTAGTGCGGAGATCATGGACCTCATCGAGGTTTGGGGAAGCCTCCAATGTCCACGATCTCCGCACTAGCCACAGTAACGCGGCAGTCTATGGCCGCATGGCTGCCAGCCTGGCCGCCAGGGGCCACCAGCGCAGCCGGGAGCAGGTGCGCTGGAAAATAAAGGACCTGTGGCAGTCCTACTCCCGGGCCTGCCTGCCAGGGGCTGACCCAGAGGCGTGCCCCCAGTTTTTGGCTCTGGACCACCTCCTGGGGGCTCATGCCGTCCCTGCCCCCCGGGACGTGATAGACCCTGGGGCAGAGGGAACGCTCCAAGAGACAGAGGAGAAGGAGGAGGAGGAGGGCTCCGAGAGCCAGGAGCCTGCCGCCAGCCTGCCCAGGACCCGGGACCCCCGAGGTACCCTACAGAGCTGCTCGCCTGTGTCGTCCGAGGCTGGGGAAGCGTCCACATGTGAGTACCATCGTGCTCCCCTTATGTGTACGGAGGGCTGGGGTGAGAGGGAGCCCAGGGACCGTGCGCCTGGGCCTTGCCCACCACGGAGCAGCAGCTGGGGATCCTGCAGGGGCCCTGGCCTTGCAGAGGGGAGCTGGGTTTCACACACCTGGGCCCCTGGGGTAATTGACCACTGTTCTTGTTTCACCACAGCCGCAGCATCTGGGCCTGCAGGGCGCACCACCCTGCCTGCAGCAGCCGCCTGCGCCCGGGCCAGCAGGAGAGCAAGGAACCAGGAGGAGTACCAGCGGCGGCACCTCCGGTTCATGGAGCAACAGATCCGCATCCAGGAGCACTGGGTCCAGGAGGACCTTTGGCTGCACCGGAGGAGCTTGGAGGCACTGGAGGAGCAGGGCCATACCCTGTGAGGCCACCTCCAGAGCCTGCTTGACCGCTTCCCAATTCCTCCTTCTCCGGCTCCCCCTGCTCCCGCTCCTCCTGCTCCCCCTGCTCTTGCTCCTGCTTCCTCCACACCCCCCGTCCTTCCTGCCCCACCCTCCACAACCATTCCCCACCGATGCCCCCGGACCCGCAGTGTTGCAAGACAGGAGAGGCAGCCAGACCCCCACCCTGAACTTTCCTTTCCCTTTCTCCCTTCCCTCCCCTTCCAGCTCCCTCGTCCCAGGTTTCCCCCTCCCGTCTCTCACCCTCATTCCTCCCTCCCCCCATCCCAGTTATGTGAAATAAACAGACGTTTTTGTTTGAAAAACAGGTGTATTTATTTTACAGTAGGTAGGGAGGGGAAAGGGGAATGGGGGTAGGGTGGAAGAAGGCCCCAGTGGGGCATTCAAGGGAGAGGTCAGTCCTCCTCCTCCACCAGGAAGCTCTCCCGCAGGGCTTCCCAGATCCGGACGGCCCCCCTCTGGGCTTCCCGGACGGCGGCGGTGTGGGGCTGACCGTAGTGGCCAGCCATGCAGTCAGCCTCAGCCATCCAGGCTGGCAGGAAAGCCTCCCCCTTTCTCTCACACAAATTGTGGAGCACACAACATGCTGCCACCACGGGAGGGATGTTGTGCTCGGCCAGGTCCAGACGGGTGAGGAGGGATTGAGGTAGGGCTTCATCAGCCACGGCTGCAGTGGGTAGGCGGCATCCCCCACCAGGCACACGGGCATGTCCACATCCCCGACCCTGATGTGGCGGTTGGGAAAGAAGGTCCCGTCCTGCAGCTGCTGGCACACGGAGGAGTTGCAGTACACCCGGGCGTCGTGTGCTTTGCCGGACCAGCCCACATTAATGTCCGTGAACTGTCCCCAGTGGTCACATACGGCCTGCAGGAGGATGGAGAAGTACCCCTTGCGGTTCACATAATGGGACGCCTGGTGTTCCGGGGCACGGATGGGGATGTGCGTCCCGTCGATGGCCCCCCCGCAGTTGGGGAAGCCGAGAGCGCCGAATCCCCAGATGACGGCGTCCGGGTCGGCGAGGCGGACCACCCTGCGGAGCAGCACCCCGTTGATGGCCTTGACCACCTGCAGAGAGACACAGCACAGCGCCAATCAGTGGGGCGCCCGGTTGGCTGGGAGCGTTTGTGCCCTGGCAGTGCCCCGCGCCCCACTCCTGGAAGCAACCCCACTGGCGGCGTGTAGTATGGCAGGGAAAGACCGACCCCTCCGGTGCAGGGTGCTTTCGCCTCCTCCCGCCCCCCCTTTGTCCCTGGGGCGGCCCATCCCCTCCTTGCAGCTCCCCTCCTCCTCCAGCGCAGTGGCCGACGAGTGCCGTACCTGCATGAGCACCGCCCCGACGGTGGCTCTCCCCACACCGAACTGGTTCCCGACGGATCGGTAGCTGTCCGGCGTGGAGAGCTTCCAGAGGGCGATGGCCACCCGCTTCTGGAGGGGGATGGCGGGCCTCATACGAGTGTCCCTTCTGCGCAGAGCAGGGGCGAGCCACTCGCAGAGCTCCAGGAAGGTGCCCCTCCTCATCCTGAAATTCTGGGTCCACTGTCGGTCTTCCCAGCGCTCCAGGACGATGCGGTCCCATCAGTCGCCATTTTTAAAACCCCGCTGGTTCGAACCCCGTGCAGCGGGGTTTTAAAAATGGCGGCTCCCCGCTTATGGAAATGAAGCCCGGGAAATTCAAATCCCGGGCTTCATTTGCAAGTGCGGTATGCATACATTACCCCGCTAGTTCGAACTAGCGGGGTAGTGTAGACATACCCCAGAAGAGAAGAGTGAGGGGGGATTTGATAGCAGCCTTCAGCTTCCTGAAGGGAGGTTCCACAAGGTGGATGGAGAGAGAATGGAGTGTAGTGACAGATGGCAGAATAAGGAGCAATGGTCTCAAGTTACCATGGGGGAGATCTTGGTTGGAAATTAGGAAAAACTATTTTACTATGAGGGAGGTGAAGCATTGGAAGGGATTACCTAGGGAGGTTGTGGAATCTCCATCCCTACATGATTTAAAGTCCTGGCTTGACAAAGCCTTGGCTGGGATGATTTAGTTGGGGTTGGTCCTGCATTGGGTAGGGGCTTGGACTTGATGACTCCTGAGGTCTCTTTCAACTCTAGGATTCTATGATTGTATGAGGTGGGGATCCACCAGAGCTTACCTGCTGGGGTTCTGATGGGGGATGACCTAGAGGATTGACCAGAAGGACCCCACAGTGCCCTGGTCATTACCCGTAGCCAGAGCTGGTGAGGGGCATTTTGCCTTGTCTCTGGAAAGGACATTCTGCAGGTGGTGCAGGGTCCTATCCCTGCAGACAAGGGATCTCAGGGGGCTGGGTTCAGCAGGGCTTGGTCCCTGGACACAGGCAGTGAGAGGGAACAGGTTTCCATCCCTTCCCCTACCACTTAATTCCAGGTCAAGTTACAGAGAGATCCACCCTTGCAGAAGCTGATGGACTGGGCTGGCTTCCATGCAGCACAAGCCACCAGGAGAGGTTCCTATGGGAGAAGGGATTCCTTTACCAGGAATGGGGTCCCTCCAGGGGAACTGGAGTTGTGGGGGGTTCTGGCGGAAGCTGGTGGTTCCCCAAAAGTACAGCTACAGGCTGCTGTCCCTGGCCCATGACGTCCCATTCTCAGGACCCCAGGGGATCCAGCCCACCAGGCAGAGGCTGCTATAGAACTTTTACTGGACTGGGGTCTTTGCTACTGCCCAATAGTACTGCCAATCCTGTGACTCCTGCCAAAGGTTGAGGAAAGCCTGGGACCAGGGGAAAGCTGCCTTGAGGCCCCTGCCCATCATAGAGGAACCTTTCCAAAAGATGGTGATGGATACTGTAGGGTCCTTCAGCAAGGCAACTCAGTCAGGGAAGAAATGCATCTTGATGGTAGTAGATTTCACTTCTTGCTACCCCAAGGCAGTGGCTGTTTCCTCTATTGAAGAAGACACTGTGACCAACGTGCTGCTGAGCATTTTCAGCTGGGTGGGGTTCCCCAAGGAGGTCCTCATGGACTCTGTTTGCTTTGTTATGTTGTATGTGAGTCCTACTATCCTGTGCTGTTCTATAGCAACTTTGCCTGTGTGTGCCTGAGTTCCCCGTGCACTGCAGCACTATCTAGATGAGGAGGGGAAGGTTGAGCATGACTCACTGGAGAAGTATGTCCAGCCTCTCTGAGGTCCTGGTGATAGCAGATAACACCTTTTGCCTGGGAAAGGAAATGTGGGGCTGACTGCAAGCTTGGGCCTGGAGGGTATGGTTAGTTTCAGCTGCCTGAGGATGAGAGAGGGGGCTTCAAGTTGGGGAGGGGTGGACAACAGGATCCAGCGCACCTTCTCCCCAAGATGGATGGTACTGACTGCTCCAGTGTTAACAACGATCCTGTGCTAGGCTGTGTCCCTGTGAATCAATAAATCTTCTGTTCTACCTGCTGGTTGAGAGTAACATTTGGCTGCTGATGGGGGTGCAGAGCCTGGTGGCTCCCCAGACTTTGGTGACAGAGAGCAGCAGGACAGGATAGCAAGCAGGGAAAATGAAGCATCAGGAGAATATCTTGAAGCAAAAGGAAAATATATTTTCATCCCTGATTGCTGTGATAGAACATCTGGAAGAGATCCTGGAGAACTATGTTTCTTTCTTGCCCATTTCCCTTCTCTAATTGACACTGGAGATCAGTTTGTGTGCTTGAAGAGAAATGGCTTCTCAGGGATGCTGTGGAAATAGAAAATTCAACCCAGCTGGTATCTCATACAGGGGAGACAATGAAAGCTTCTGTCATGAGACCAATCCTGACCCACGTAGGAAATCAGGAGTCATGGATCAAATACAGTGTTCAGATACAGGATCACACTGTTAATGGGAATAAGGAGGGTGGAATATTGGGAATGCTTTACTTTTGTCAGGGGAGACGACTAGTGGATTTAGCCAATGGGCTTCTATGGGCAAATAGTGAGGAGCCAGGGGAAACATGAGTAGAAAAGTTTCCTGGGGGTTGGGCTAAAATAAATTGGTGTGGAAAAATTGATGCTTAGGTTTTAATTTGAGAGCCTGACCCTCCTCCACAGCATCAATACAAGTATCCCCAGGAGGTAGAAGGACTAAAATCTACCATCGAAAGTTTGTTAGAACAGGGTGTTATTGTGCAAATGGCTAGCACTAAGACTGCCCCAATTTGGCCTGTACTGAGAGGGGATGGGAAAACCTGGTGAATGACAG